>NC_071393.1:106828152-112235998 GCF_022682495.2 Desmodus rotundus
GGACTGGTCGCCTGCGTCCCTCACTATTGGCTTTCAGGGAACCCGCCTCCCCCTCAGGTGAGGCGGGCTTGCGGGAGCGCGCGCCGGGCTCCGCGGGTGGGCGCGCCCCCTACACTCTCCTCCCTGCTCGCCCGCGCGCCCCCGGGCGCGCCTCCGCTCCTGCCCGCCCCCTGCCGCTGCCTCTGCTCCACAGAGCACAGAGCCGCCTAGTCTGAGGGGACGCGAGGATCGCCCTCGTCGTGGCTCGAGCCAGTCGTCGGGCCGGGCCTTGACAAGCAGCCCGAGGGAAGGCTCTGGCGAGCCCAGCCCGGAGTCCTGCGATTGCCGCCTGCTCCTCCTGCCTCTGATCTCTCGAGGGGTTTCGCACCTCTGGACGTGCCTCTCCTCTCCCCGCGTGTGGAGGGAGCCAGCGCTTAGGCCGGAGAGAGCCTGGGGGGCGACGGCCGTGAAGGCATCGCGGCGACCGACTCGCCATGGAGGGCGCCGGAGGCGCGAACGACAAGAAAAAGTAAGCCCTTGCTCTCCGCCGGCTCGCCCGGGTGCCCGCCGCCCCGGGCTCGCGGGCGGGCCTCGGCGTTCCGGGGGGCCGCCTTTTTGTTTCTGCCTCCTCTCCCCTCCCCTCTCTCTCCCCCAACCTCGCGGGCCGGGCTCCCCCTCTGTCCACGTCGCCATCTTGTTGTGGGGGGCGGGAGACGCATCGAAAGCGCTTTCTGGGGCCGCGGGCTGGACGCAGCTCGCCCTCCCTCCCCGGCCGCCGGGGCCTCGCACCGCCCTGCTCAGAAAGCCACTTGCCCTGATCCCCCGTCCGGGTGGACTCCCCTTAGCCGGGAACCCCGGGAGAAAAACGAGCCGCGGCTCGAAGCTCGCCCTTTGCAGCGAGCTTCCGCTCCTTCCCGCCCCCATCCTCTCCGGCTCCACGGAAAACTCGGCCCCGGGGCGGACCCTGCGCGCGGGTCCCGGCTGCCCAGTGGGCTCGCGGCCCTGGGTTCCCGGCCGGGGAGCTCGCGCGGTGCGATGACCCTGCCCGGAGCGGCCCGGCCGCCGCGGGCGGCTGTCTTTGTGCGCTAGGGATTCGCCAGGGCGGCCTGGAGATGCTAACTTTTTAGTTTGCACGTGCAGGGTTCGGTTTGTTTTAATCGCCTTGGAAAAGTTGCCGAGACTGAGGGTGGGAGTAACGGGAACGTAGAGAAATAGCAACATTTTAAAGAGGACATCAGAATTGGATACTTGTGATTTCTCTCACCTGTCCTGAGAGCCACGACGTTACAAATGAACATGTGCCTCATTCTTGGAAGTATTATAGTGAAAGTGTAGCGGTTTTTTTTCTATTTAGGCAAAGATTTTCAATGAGGTTGGAAAAAAGTCATCTGATCAAAGCAAATGAAATGCATCACTAAAATTTTTAGAAGTCTCATTTCCCTGAAATTGAAGTATTTTGAAAGAAAACCTTCAAAATATATCCGAAGTAAATAATCATTCTGTTAGAACTTAATGTAAGTTAAAAAAAAAAACCCCACAAAACCTTGAAGGTCTAAGTGGTATATCACAAGATTAAGAATTGTTAGTCCGACGGGTGGAATTGAGTGACCCTCCACCCCCACATACACAGTTCGATACGCTCTGGTATTTATTGAGCCTTTGAGGAAATCATTTTAAGGAATTGAAGACTTACAGTAAGAGTTATGGCTGGTACAGTAGATTGGCTTTACTGGTAAGTCCTTCCAGTCTCCAAGGAGAGATTAATGTCCCTAGTCAGTATCAGAAGATAAACTTGTTTATGTTCTTGCTGTTTTGTGGGTCCCTTTTTGGTCCTTATTCAATAGAGTGGTGCATTCTCAGTTTGTGTACACCAGGGAAAGCATTCATAAAATTCAAAAAGTGACTAAACAGGTTTAGACTTAATTCCAAAACTTGCCGGTAATAAATTGCAATTAATTTTGCACAAATGATTACAGTGCTTTTGATGAAATGATGTGGCTGTTATATTGTAAACCGAAGGCAGATTACCTTTGTGTGGTGCCAATTTTCTGTCCTTTTTATATGCTGAATCATACATAATACTATACGTCAAGTTATGCACCAATCACTTCCTTTTCATAGGCAATATTGTACTCATTTCTACTTTGCGATTCATCAGCTGAGAATATCATAATCAGTTTTAAGATAAACGAATTAATTAGCTACTGTGCATCACCCCAGATCCAAACTAGTTCTTAGATTTTCCTCAGTCCTGTCTGTTATTTCAGATTTTTCCTCATTTGTAAATTTAGCAAATCTGGGTCAGATTGAATCATATCTCTTAATATAGATGTTCTTAAAACTGAAAAATTAAGCTAAACACTTAAATGGTGGCTGCTCAACAATTCTAGTTAAGATGCTATTCGTTAAAGATGTCTGGGTTTTGTCCTTTTCTAAGCAGTAGTTTTTAAATTTTTTGTAAAAATAACAGAGATTGAGGGGCAGGGATTTTCTATTTCCTTACGATTCCCCATTTTAAATGAGACAGCAGGATATGGGCGAGGGACACAAACTTGTCTTTTCTAATGAAAGTCTAGGACTCTGGCTGGTGTGTTTCAGTGGATTGAGCACTGTCCTCTGAACAGAAAGGTCGCTGGTTCGATTCCTAGTCTGGGCACATGCCTGGGTTGCAGGCCAGATCCTTGGTTGGGGGTGTGCAAGACGCAGCCAACTGTTTCTCTCTCACAATGATGTTTCTCTCCTTTTCTTCCCCTCTCTGAAAATAAATAAAATCTTTTAAAAAATGATTTAAAAAAAAACTAAAGAAAGTCTAGGAAACTCATAGCTGAAGGATTGGAAGAAATCAGAACAGAGGATGGGTATGGTTATAATAGATTTAATATAGGGCCTTTGATGTTGATTCCTTAGGGGTAGGGGCTGGCTTTATTTAATAGCATGTTGATATAGATTTTTAGATTTCAAAGGAATGTCAAAAGGTCCACTGTTTGGTTTCAGGTTTCAGACCATACTCCTTCAGAGTTTTCCAAAACAGTTAATGGATCATTAAAGTAGAATCTCTGAGAATGAATATTCCTTAACTTCCTCTTTAATTTAGGTCATTAAAAGTCAAGAAGCTCTCTAGTTTATTAGTAACTTTTTTCTTGTTAGATTTTTACTTTTATTTTCCACTTGTTTGAAGACCTGTGTGCCTGGTGGTTAAGAGCATAGGATCTTGAGCCAGACACCTCTGAGTTATGGAGTCCAGCCTTTTCACTTTGTTAGCTTTGTGAGCTTGGGCAAATTATTGAATGCCTCTGAGTCTGTGTCCTCTTTTTGAAATGATGATAATAACAGCAGCCAAATTAACAGTTATTGTGAAGATTAAATGAGATTATGCCTAGTGCCTGGTTTAGGTGCCTTGGTAACATTTGAAAATAGCATTTAAACTAGAACCTATTAAAGTTCTAGTTTAAATTTCCACATTTAAAACTCTTTTTTGCAAGTCCTTCCAAGCATTTCTTTGTTTCAGTTCTTCTTCTCATCACCTCATCCATCTTTTCTATATACCTCCTAAAAATGAAAAGACTAACATTGGATCCAGATCTTTAGAAGGGGTTCTCTCTGGTTAAAACAGTACACTCCTAGGTTATGTTGGCACCTAGCATCAATTACTCTTTTTGAGCATCTGATCTACTGTCTTATTTTTGGTCCCCTTCTTCACAATTTCTTACCCCTTATTTTCTCCCCAAATAGGTCACTTTGAATTTACTCTGGAGTTTAGAGATTGGAGTCATAAACACATTCTAATCATACAGATCATTTTAGCAAGATATTGTGCAACGCACTGCAGTCTTAGGGCTGGCAGTAACTTAAGACATTTTTGTCTTACTGCTGCAGTTTAAACGATTTTATCAGTATCAATCTTTGCTAAACATGAGTTGATAAAGTATTTATTCCCAATAAAGCATATGAACCCACACGGTAAAAAAAACTATCCTTTGCTTATGAATTCCTGCAGAGTTAAGACCATTGGCTTCTGCCTCAAGGCAAACCTTCAAGCATGTATTGCTAGTCAATTTGGGGGCTTGATTTGTATGAAATCTCTATTACTCTTCCACATATATGTGTTTACTGATGTATGTTGTTTTAGGGTGATAAAGTGTGGTAGTTCATTCCTGTGGTCCACTGTAAAGCATTTTGTGCATTTTGGAGAATGTTCAATTTTTTAATCCTTCTTCATGTTGACTTCCATTGTATTTGCAGCTTTACTGGCGTATAAGCTCAAGGTTAAGATTTTTTGTGGTTACATTTTATTGTTGTATGTTAGGAATGGTGTGTAGGAGGCTCGGGGATTGCTCGCTTGTCTGCTTTTTTTTTTAATTTATTTTTTGAAGACCTTGTAATAATTTTTTGTGTTTGGTGGTGAGATTAAAAACTTATACATAGATGTTAAAGAGTTGGGTTAGATTACTGTGCTTGTCCATAGATGTGTCTTAAAATATTTAAAAAATTGAGGTACTTTTAAAAAGATTAAAATCTTATATAAAATTGTTAACATGTCTGTTTCTCAGTTAAGAGAAATGATCTAAGTTAAATGTGTTGTTGGATTACTTTTCTGTTAATTCATCTTAGTTATTTTTTTAAAAGTTTCTTTTTTTTGTTTGTTTCTTTTTTTTACTTTTTTTATGTGTTGGGACTAACTATATCTAGTTGATGGATTTTATTATCTAGTTGATGGATTTTACCCAGCCTTCTACTACTTGTGTATGTATTATGCTTATCTAGAGGGTTAGAAAAGGAATTGAAACTAAGGTAAGCCAATCTTTTTGTTGCCCAGTATTTTTAGTAAAAGTAGGATGAGGATTTTTTAAATTAACTATAGGTATTGGAATTTTAAAAATAATTGTATCTTTCTATGTCTCTTGGAGTTTGAAGAATTAAGTATTATGTGCATAGAGTTTAACATTAAAATTTGTGTTTTCTGCAATAAAAATAAATAAAACTGTGTCTATTTGCCAGACATGACCCTTTTAGAAAAATATGTAAAATCCAAATTTAATTATGGTAAAAAGAAAAACCCATAAAATTTCCCATCTTAATCATTTCTTAGTGTATAGTTAAATAGTGTTAAGTATATTCACATTGAAGTAACCAGTCTCCAGAACTTTTCCATCTTGTAAAACTGAAATTCTGTAACCATACAACTACACTTGGTTTACCCTCCCCCTGGTCTCTGGCAACCATCATTCCGCTTTCTGTTCTTATGAATTTGACTACTAAATACCGCCTATAAGTGAAATCATACAGTTTTTGTGATTGGTTTATTTCACTTAGCAATGTCCTCAAAGGTTAATCTATGTCGTAGCATGTGTAAGAATTTCCTTCCTTTTAAGACTGAATAATTTTCAGTTGTGTACCACATTTTGTTTATCCATTCATTTTTCCATGAACAATTAGGTTACTTCCACCTGTTGGCTATTGTGAATAATGCTGCTATGAACATGAATATACAAACATCTAAGATCTTGATTTAAATTATTTTGAATATATCCCCAAAAGTGGTGTTACTGAATCATATGGTAACTATTTTTAATTTTTGAAGGAACCACCATACTGTTTTCCTTAGTGGCTGCACCATTTTACTTTTCCACCAACAGTGTACAAGGATTCCTAGTTCTCCACTTCCTCCTCAACACTTGTTATTATTATTTTCTGGGGTATTTTGATTGTAGCCCTCCTAATGGATGTGTTGAAGTGATTGTGTGTTTTTAAGGGTTTGTTTGTTAACCAGCTTACAGCTAACAACAGAGAACAGTGGCCGGAGGAAGCTTATCAGAAGTAAAGTTAAGCACTTCTAAAATAAGAATTATGTTTTCCTAATGACTTAGATTTGTTTTGCCAGTACTGTTTCAGAAAAAGTTACTATTTAAAATGTTCTATACCTATTCTATTGTGGTGAAAGTCCCATTTAACTGGTAACTTTGTTTTAAAAGATTTATAAAATAATTGAAATGACTTAACCTTTATAAACAAACTGTCCCCAGAATGTTACCTTTTAGTTATTTGTGTGATCTCAACTGTCAATTTATGAGTGTCTTCATTTTAAAATTTCACTTCATTGAAATTATTAAACATAAAAATTATTTCAAAGTATGATTTTCAAAATTTATTGTTTTACAAATGGGACAAAAATAGTGATGGAACATAACTTACTACAGTTCTGAACCCAATTGTTTTGAAAGTGAAAATATATTTAGACAAATTATAAGTGTTTATTAGTTAATATTGCAATTTTCACTTACTAGTGACAGTTCTCTGTGCATCTCCCCTTTTCCTAATAGTTTGTGAGAATTTGTTTTTTCAACTGAAAAATAATATGGTAAAAATAAACACAAGGTTTAATAGTAGAAGGTTTAGCCTTGACTGGCATGACTCAGTTGGACATCGTTCTGGGAAGCGAAAGGGTGCCAGTTAGATCCTTGCTTGCGGTAGTTAGGAGAGGCAAATGATCGATGTTATTCTCACATTGATGTTTCTCTCCCTCTTTCCCCCTTCTAAAAATAAATAACTAAAATCTGTTTTATAAGGTAGAAAGTTTAAGTTTTTAAGGATTAGGATATATGTATCTCTCTGTTCTTCTAGATCTTTCCTTGTAATTCAGATGTTAAGTAAATTTCTTTAACGTGACCTCCCCCTCCCTTTTCAATTGTAAAACATGTTTCACTGGGCAAGAGCACAAGTAGACTGAATTTGAAACTTGTGATATGAAAGAGAATACTGGCACACAGTGATCTCTTAGTAAGTATTTGAGCAAATGAAGCAATGGAAGAATAATTGAATGAACAAAGAGAAAGATTTTAAGATTTTTAAAGGGTTTTTTGGAAGTCATTGTTCTACTTTTCATAGCTTTTTTTTTTTTTTTTTTTTTTTTTTTTTTAATGCTTGGGAATCCCTTATGCTACTTTGAGACTTTCTTGAATCTTGAATTTTAATTTTTTGTCATTTGAAAATATAGTATTTTTTAGAACCAGGTTAATAAACATTTTAGTAATAAATACATCTGTGTAATATGTACTTGGCACTGAAAGTAACTCAGTGCCCTACTTTAAGGTATGTTAAAAGTTAGTGCCTGCCAATCTACAATATATATGAGAACACTGAGTAAAAAAAGTTTGCTAAAAGAGACATATGACTATGCAGAAAATCAGCCAGGTAAATGTGTGGAAAGTATCATTGCCCTTATTCTATTTTCAGAAAACTTTACTCAACTCTACTGCAAATGTCCAGAAGTTTGGGCCAGTTTATATTGCAGCACAGTATAAGAGAATGCCATTTTCTTTTACTTTATCATAATTAAGTTTGTTTTTAATTTAAAACTGCCAATTTGATAAGCATGCTAGGATTCTTTTTATTTCAAGTAATAAACACAACTCAAACTAGTTTAAGGGGGATATAAGGTGGTTATGGGCTCAAACAATCTAGTTTTGGTTTAAGGGACAGTTAGATCCAGGGTCTCTTTTAAGTGCCATCCTCAGAGTTATCAACCCTGATTTTCTCTTGAAAATTACCAGGTTTATAAGCCTGTGCTCTATTTGCACGTTGGTTTCATTCTGCTACTTACGGCTATCTATATGAAAGAGGACCCACTAGCATTTCCATGCCTGTATCCATACAGTTTTTGATAATAAAAATCAAAAGAATCTTCTATTATCCATATATGAGTTTTCTGAATGAATGTCAGTTTGCCCTGCTTAGGCTGTTTATTTTTCACTATGCAGGTGGGGTTCCCTGATTTCATGAGCTGAATGTCTTTAATGTAGACTATACGTTTTTGTTGCAGATCACCTGAATTCATATTCTACAGAGTTTCTGCCAAGCATAGTTATTCTGCAGTTGTTCTTCCTTTGCCTCTTGGGAAGCTCAGAGTCTCTTCTACCATGAACTAGAGTTTTCATTTTATTTCCTTGAGAAAGAGGTAGTAATGAATCTGACAAAGGCTAATGTAGTCCTTTGGTCCAAACTATCAATGAATTTAGAATAGTTAGTACTACTTTTCCTTTACATTGGTATTTTTCCCCATGAGTATCTGGCCTTTGCAAATTAAATGAAGTTTGTTTGTTTTGTACATATGTGTTATTCTAAAATAATCATTTTCCATATTGATAATAGTAAAAGAAGAAATATATTCTAAAGGGTGTTTATTTGGCTGTCAAAAGATGGGAACCTTACTTTTCTGTGCTCTTTTGGTATTAGTTCATTAAATGTCTTTTGTTTAACGTGTTGGCAGAAAAAAAGTTGGAAATTACCAGCCTTTGCAGAGAATGTAGCTAAAATGTTTAAATGGGATACATATCAAACTAGTCAAAGCATTCACTGTGAATGGAGGAAGGGGTATATCTTGGGTAATGTAAATAAGTTGATTTTTATTTCCATGGTTTAAAATTTTTGTCAACCTTTGACCACTACTGTAGCACCTAACCATTCTAACCTATAACAGATTATTGTGCATTCATTTATTCAACAGAGATTTGTGCCTCTAATTTGTCAACAAAGCATTGAATTGTTGATGGCTCAGACCACAGTTGAATATTCAGTTTCCAGTGTTAAGTGATTCATCCATAACATATGCCACTTTTTGTTTTTATTTTTTAGTGCAGTGTGATTTCAACCTAGAGATTCTTACAAGATCCTGACTTTAGGATTTAAGGGGTTTTTTAATTTAATATAAACCATCACAGGAGCATCTTCTATAGTTGTGTTTACTAATTTGGCCATTCTGCTTTAAGAATTTTCTTAGACACACAAAAATTCTTTCAAGAGACAGTCTTTTTTTTTCTTTCCCGTTTTTTTTTTTTTTTCTTTTTTTTCTTTCCCGGCAACTTTAAATGTCAGAACCTTCTTTATTCCAGTATTTCTCAACCCTGACTAATGTTTAGATCTCTTTCAAAGCAAAGGAATCTCTGTAATCCTTTGACATGTACCCAGTGACCTCAATCTGACACCACATTAAAAAATGTATTCCTGTTCATTTGGTACCAATTTCATCATAAATAAATGCAACTTCAAGCACAAAAGAAACTTATAGCAAGAATATAGACCTATGTAGAGATCGTATAGATGATCCAGAATATGCTTTTTCTTCTCACGTGACCAGCAAAAGGAGAACACACTTTTTAAATTCTCACAGAGTTTACCTTCAACACTACTTTTAACACTGTTGAGCAAAGCCCTGCCATGTGGTAACTCCCACTTGTTAATCACTGGAGTTGCATAAATCACCAAATCTGTTTTCCATTTGACATACTTTTCAAATATCTGAAGGTATTTATCATGTCCCTTTTTTCTGTTCCTAAGTAAAAATGTCCCCAAGTTTTCTTTAATCTTTAATTTAAAAATTATATATTGAGCATGTGATCTGTAGATAGGCATGGGCTATATTAAATATGGGGAATTCAGTCTCAGGTGGCATCTGAGACCTGCCACTTAACCTCCTCTTTGTAGACAAGGAAACAGGACCAGAGGATTATTTAGGAAAATTTATTTGGTAGCATTGGATAAGATGGATTAATACAGGTAGAGAACGAAGACATTTACCTCAGGAGAGCTTCTCCTTTGTTATTGTTTACAGAATCTTCATGGTCAGGGTTTTAAACTAAGTAGGAGAAATCTTCAGGGTATGATTTCTATGTGTATACCTTTATTCTAATGTATATGATTTTTAAAAATTATATAGTACTTCATTATTGTAACTTAAGTATTTTCTATTATATTTAAGTAATTAGGGACATATTCTTTTCAGTGCACACATACACACAAAGTTTAGTGTCACTAACCTCTTAAGTTCCAGTTTCAGTTCTGTTAATATTAGAAAGCATGTAACAAGGGAAATGGAAAGAAAAGCAGTTACCAGCTGAGAGGGGGAGGTAATAGAAAGGGAAGAAGAGTGATAGAGTAAGTGGTATGATTTTGGGAAGCCATTAACACAGCTGTTACTCAGGGACATTTGATTTTTAGGGCATTCATAAAGACGTTAAAATAATACTGTTTTAAAATAATTATTTCAAAGAATTGAGAAAGCTATCCCACAGTTAACACATTTTTCATTTGGTCATCTTTGAATCCTAATCATGATCTTACATTTTTGAGGCCAAGTTACTGGATTTTATTAAGTACACACTTTATTACTGGCCTGTCCTTGAATTGTACTTTTAGCTTTTTATTCTCAGCAACTGTACCTTGCTCTGTGTAGTATTGCACAACCCACTCAGTTCAGTGTTCTGCCTGACATAGTTGTCAATTATGCATATGTAGCTGCATGTAAAAATAATTTTGTTTTTTAGTTTTTCATAATTTGCTAGTTAACCTGTTAAATCTCTGCTATAAGATCTGCTAATGGTTCTGAAACTTGTGTTGCTTAAGAATCACCTGGGGGTTTAGTTAATATAAGGGGTCGCAGATACCCACCCCCAGAGATTTTCATTTGGCAATTTTTGGATGGGACTCAGGAATCTGTAAATTTTACAAGCACCCATAGATGAAACACAAACCTGGAACAGACGAGAGTGCTCATCAGAATCATCTTTGAAACTTTTTCAAACAGAGTCACCAAATCTACAATTTGAGTTCCAGGGTTGTGATCTAGGCACATTTGGGAGGTAAAAGTCCTGTTGGTAATTGTGATGTTTACCACAAGTCAACCATTGACTAGTCTAAGTCCTTAGTGTATTTTTGTAGTTACTGAGTCCTAAGTATGTGGAAATGTAAATGTTTTAGAGGTTGGTCATGTTTCCTGTATTTGTAAAGCGTTTGGGCAGAATACTTAAGATAAAGTTTTAATAAACCATTTTTGAGTGCGAATGAGCAGTCTTTTACTTCTTTAGGCATTTTTGAAGGACACATACAGAGGTATTTGCTTAGAGCAGTGGGGCTCAAAGCATTCTCCAGACAAGCCTCATTGATACTACCCGCTAACTTGTTAGAAATGAAGATCCTCGGGTACTATCCTCGTGAATTAGAAATTGGGGGGAAAGCCTAGTAATCTGTGCTTGGAGAATCCTCCAGGTGATTGTAATGCAAGCTAAATGTTGTGAAACTCTTCTCCATCTTGGAAGAAGAGTTTCCCATAACACATTTTTGGTTTTATACTGTACATAGTAGGGGATCAAAGATTTTTTGAGAGGTTCATTACCAATTTTGAACCAGGAGAGAGTTGATTGAAATCACTACTTAGTTGATTGAAATAATCCTAAAACAAAAGCATATTCTTTTTATAAACAACATAAATACACGTTAATATAAGCAGATGTGAATCTATTAGTTAGTTAATACGTTTAATTAAGGTATAAGTAGAACATTTACCCATTAATGCTACTTCAGATGTGATACAGATTTCATTTTCAGAATGTACCCTCTAATTTAAAACAGTGATTTTTTTTCCTTATTTATTTTTCTGCAACATTATAATATCAAGTGGTTTTCAAGTTTTTATTTTATTTATTTTTAGAGAGAAGGGAAAGGAGGGAGAAAGAGGAGAGAAACATCAATGTGTGGTTGCCTCTTGAGCGGCCCCTACTGGGGACCTGGCCTGCAACCTAGGCATGTGCTCTGACTGGGATCTAACCCACGACCCTTTGGTTTGGAAGCTGGCACTCAATCCACTGAGCCACACCAGCCAGGGCGGGGTTCAAGTAGTTAAACTAAGCCTTTTTGTGAGGTTATTGAAAGGTGAATAATCCATCTTTTCTCTAGTTGTGGGTATTAAAGAGATACTATCATGGTGGTAGTAATGATCATCTAAAGCAAGAAATTTAAGTTACTTTCAAAAATAAAATAAGTGTGTGTGTATATTCTGAGTATTTTTCTTTAGGTGAATACATTTTACCTGTATTTTGAAATATGAAATTCTGAAATGAGCAAATTTTCAAAATCTGAAGATTAGATTAGAGTGATAAATTGAAAACATTGAATTGTATTGCTTACTCAATCTTTACTTTCTACTTCCTGGAGAGTAAAGGGAAAATTTAATTTGTTTTTAGTTAGTCTTTCTGGAAAGTAAATTTAAAAGTTATCCCTGGCCAGTGTGGCTCAGTTGGTTGGAGCATTGTCTTATAATGGAAAGGTCACCTGTTCAGTTCCTGTTCAGGGCACATGACCAGGTTGTGGTCTCGATTCCCTGTTGGGGTGTGTGCAGGAGGCAGCAGATAGATTTGTGTTTTTCTCTCTCTCTCCCTCCCTCCTCTTCGCTCTCAAATGAGAATAAAATAAACTTTTTTAAAAAGTTAGATGACCACTTCTTTCTAATTTTTCTGACAAATGCAGGTCTACTGATAGTCATTTATTGATGAAGTTTTCTCAAAGTACAAAATCTGTAATTCTGTCATCTTGAAACTGCTATCGTTAATATTTTGTAAACTTCGCTAATACTTATATAATTGTATCTTTCTGGCTTTAACTGCATTTATAAATTATATATACTTTATATGCACACACATGCGCCTTACACACCCGTATAGAGAAATGGATTCATGCTGAAATTTTACTGTATAATCTGCTCTTTTCACATGGAGTTGTATTGTAATATCTCCTATAAGCACAGATTAATTTTTGTAGGCTTTGCCTTCTAAATTTCATGCAGCTTGACTTTTATGGCAAGATTGTTCCTGTGGTTAATATTTTGTCAGCTAATAGATGGACCCTGGTAACTACTATTGAATAAAGACAAGACAGAAAGATATATGTGTCCTAGAACGTATGCTCCATGAGGGTAGTAACTTAGTCTGTTTTGTTTATTGAACTATGCCCCACGTTGGGAACAGGGTCTGGCTCACAGGAAATGATTGAGAAATATTTGACATTGTCTAACATGAGTACAGCAGTTTCCCTTTTTTAAAAGATTTCATTTATTTATTTTATTTTTTCGCTTTAAAGAGAGAGAGACACATCAATTTGTGGCTGCCTCTCACGTGCTTCCCACCAGGGACCTGCAACCCAGGCACGTGCCCTAGAATGGGAATCAAACCAGCAGCCTTTGGCTCACAGGCTGGCAGGTACTCAGTCCACTGAGCCACACCAGCCAGGGCAGATTTTATTTGTTTTCAAAGAGAGGGGGAGGGGGGGAGGAAGAGAGGGAGAGAAAAACATCGATGTGAGACAGAAACATGGGTTGCCTCTCACACATGCCCCCAACCAGGGGTGTGGCCCACAACCCAGGCATGTGCCCTGACCAAAAATTGAACCAGGACCTTTCAGTTTGAGGGACAACGTCCAGCCCACTGAGCCACACCCATCATTTAAAGTTTCATTTTAAAGTATATTGATAATGATTAGACCTCAGAAGACATTTTCCTGAAGAAAATCATTATGAATAAAAGATAGCTGTCTTGAAAATGTAATTATATTTAATTTGAAATGTCAGATTTAATTTTGCTGTTTTTTCATTAAGTACAGTTTTTTAAATATATTTTATTGATTACGCTATTACAGTTGTCCCATTTTCCCCCCTTCACTCCCCTCCGTCCTGCACACTTACTCCTACCCACACTCTCCCCTGTAGTTTATGTCCATGGGTCATACTTAGAAGTTCTTTGGCTTCTACATTTCCTATACTATTCTTACCCTCCCCCTGTCTATTTTCTACCTACCATTTATGCTACTTATTCTCCGTACCTTTCCCCCATCTCTCCCCCTTCCCACTCCCCTGTTGATAACCCTCCATGTGATCTCCATTTCTGTGGTTCTGTTTCTGTTCTAGTTGTTTGCTTAGTTTGCTTTTGTTTTTGTTTTAGGTGTGGTTATTAACTGTGAGTTTGCTGTCATTTTACTGTTCATATTTTTTATCTTCTTTTTCTTAGATAAATCCCTTTAACATTTCATATAATAAGGGCTTGGTGGTGATGAACTCCTTTAACTTGACCTTATCTAGAAGCACTTTATGTGCCCTTCCATTCTAAATGAAAGCTTTACTGGATAGAGTGATCTTGGATGTAGGTCCTTGCCCTTTATGACTTGGAATACTTCTTCCCAGCCCCTCCTTGCCTGTAAGGTCTCTTGAGAAATCAGCTGACAGTCTTATGGGAACTCCTTTGTAGGTAACTGTGTCCTTTTGTCTTGCTGCTTCTAAGATTCTCTCCTTATCTTTAATCTTGGGTAATGTAATTATGATGTGCCTTGGTGTGTTCCTCCTTGGGTCCAGCTTCTTTGGGACTTGGGACTCTCTGAGCTTCCTGGACTTCCTGGAAGTCTATTTCTTTCACCAGATTGGGGAAGTTCTCCATTATTTGTTCAAATAAGTTTTCAATTTTTTGCTCTTCCTGTTCACCCTCTGGTACCCCTGTAATTCGGGTGTTGGAACGTTTAAAGATGTCCTGGAGGTTCCTAAGCCTCTCCTCATTTTTTTGAATTCTTGTTTCTTCATTCTTTTCTGGTTGGATGTTTCCTTCTTCCTTCTGGTCCACACTGTTGATTTGATTTCCAGTTTCCTTCCCATCCCTATTGGTTCCCTGTACATTTTCCTTTGTTTCTCTTAGCACAGCCATCATTTTTTCATCTAATTTGTGACCATACTCAACCAATTCTGTGAGCATCCTGATTCCCAGTGTTTTGAACTGTGCATCTGATAGGTTGGCTGTCTCTTCATTGCTTAGTTGTATTTTTTTCTAGAGCTTTGATCTGTTCTTTCATTTGGGCCTTTTTTGTTGTCTTGGTGCCCCTGTTACATAAAGGGGCGGAGCCTTAGGTGTTCACCAGTGCAGGGTAACACTCCATGCTGCACTGTGACGCTGTATGTGGGGAGGGTTCCGAGAGGGAGCAATGGTGCTTGCTCTGCTCTCTGCCAGTTTTCAGTCACTTACTCTGCTACCCACAATCAAATTGGGCCCTTCTGGTGCTGATTCCTGAGTGGATGGGTTTGTGTACGTTCTAGGACCCTGTGGGTCTCTCCAAAGGAACTCTTCTGTGAGGCTGGGAGTTTCTCCCACTGCCACCTCAACCCCCACGGGTGTTTTCAATCAGTGGTTTCAGGCTTTATTTCCCCAAGCTGGAATTCTGGGTTGCGGGGTCTGTCACCTGGTCCACCAGCTGCTGCCTTGCAGGCCAGCTACAGCTTTGCCCACCCCACTCCACAATCTGCCAGCCACTGCCTTGCCTGGTGTCCTCTCTGCCCCAGCTGCCCATCTCTGCCCCTCCCACGGGTCTGGATGAATGTTTCTTCTTTATCTCCTTGGTTTTCGGACTTCCATACAGTTTGATTTTCTGTCAATTCTGGTTGTTTTTTGTTTTTAAATTGTTGTCCTTCTTTTGGTTGTGCTGGGAAGCAAAGTGTGTCTACCTATGCCTCCATCTTGGCCGGAAGTCTCTAGGTACAGATTTTTTAATTAAACATTACCTGTTTGAAGTACTCTGGTTTTGCAGCTATCCTCAGATGGAAAGTATAACAATAAATCTTAGTAATAATAATAATACTCCTAATAATAAATATAAAAATAAAATACATGTCTAAGAGTAATCCCCCCCCCCCCCGCCTTCAGGGTAAAAGCCACTAGAATTAAAAACCAACTTAATGAAAACTGTCATGTCTTAATGATGGAAATTCCAACACTTTATTGAAAAAGACTGTGGAAAGCAAAATGCCTCAATCCTTGTGTTTCCAGCTGGGCTAGGAGGACATTTATAAAAGTGTCAAAGATGTTGATTGTAAATTTGTTAACAACATGAAGTACAACTGATGTATTTTCCTGACCACATCAGCTTAGGACAAAATAGTAAAAGAAATTATAGATTGTAGTGATGAGGGAATAATCTTAAACTTCAAACCTCTTTTGGGCAAATTGGTGTCCTGCATTCTCAGCTCTCTCCCTGTGTAAATCTCTTCACTGGAAAGGTCACTTACTCTCCTTGCTGATGATATTGGTGCTCTTCACTGTAACACTGTTCAGTGGATTTTTTCAGATCGTTTTTTTCCCCCCCACATACATCTAGTATGTTACCTGTATTTGTAAGTGCTTATCCAGATAATCACAGTAAATCCAAATAGTATGCCTTGTTCATAGCCCTGGCATTGTTGTACTGTTTAATTATGATTGTAATCTATAGGATTACGGGAGCATTGATGAAGTGCCAATTCCTGGATCTCAAAAAGAATGTTGAAAGGACAGTCAACCTTCCATGGGCAAACAGCAGATTTGGGCTAGTGCTAAAAGCCAAGTAGAACTTAAGCCCATCCCTACTAAAAATACAAAGGCAAATGAGGCAGTTTTTTGTCTCCAAGATGCTTTAAGGATTGTATAGGAAAGTTAAAAATAGCAAAATAACCAAAATAGTCAGATCTAGGAGGGAGGAAGACAGAAGAGAAACAAAGTGATGCTAGTGTTAAAACTTGAAAGTTTCTCACAAAAATTTACCAGGTTATATGTTCACAAAAGGGTACTCCATGGAGAGAGAGTGGGGTGAGTGAGCCAGAAGGAATGAAATATTATGGTTTTGATTAACTGCAGCATGGCTGAAGAATCTGGGAAATGATGAGGATGGGGCAAGGAACTAGGTAAGGACGGGTTCCATTGAAAAATGATACTTTCTCTTGCGTACTTTTGATGGGATGGTAAGCAGAACTATAATAAGTACAGATTTCATCAGATAATATCAGAATTCTTATTTTGGAAGGATCATTGTGGTAGTAATTTGAGGGAGAAATTAAAGTGAAATAAGGGAAGAATGAGTTCAGTCAATGGTTCTCAAATCTCACTGTACATACACCTTTGGAGTTTTTAAAAACCCAGATTTGGGGGCCCTGCTTCAGGTTACTGAATCAAGATTTAAAAAGTTGGAGCCCAGAAGTTTGAAATGTTGACCAGTGTCCCTAAGTGATTGTGATGCAACTAGACCTGCATTTGGGAATATAGAGCTATATGAGCAGACTAAGTGGGAGGCTGTCCTAAATGTCATTAGAGCAGTTCTGCTTATCAGTATATTCCTATTACCTAGGTCAATTCATGGCACTTGATAGATGCTCAGTAAATTTTTACCAAGTGAGTATTTCTTGAATGAGAGGAAGTTATTCTAAAGTTCAGGAAGGCTACTCCCACCTTGTGTTTTGGTACTCTCTAGAGTTATGATTATTAAATGAGCTAATATATGAAAACACTTACCACAGTGCCTGGTGCATAGTAGTGCTCAATAAATGTTAGGAGAAAATTCTCTTCATCTTTTCTTTCATGGTACTTCGTATGATTAAGTATCTTAATAAGGCTTATGCCCAGCCAGATCTCTTGGAGTATGCAGATTGCTTTTATTTTGGGAATCCAGATATTGAGCAAATAAAACACCAACAATAGTGAGCTAAGATGTTCAAATAGTTTCTCTGTGCAAATTAAAAATATAGTGGGAGTATATGAGGTAGACTGTCATCTAATTCTCTCCCCTTTGTGGTTGGCAGTACCCATTAAAGACTGCCTTCCTTTGCAGAACTGGTGGACAGTGAAGCAGAGAGCGTTGCCATTGTAGATGCCTTTCAATTAGGATTTTGGATTACTGACAGACTACAGGAGAGGGCCTGACCATGAGTCCCTCCAAGTAACTGAGGGTCAAATCCTAAATTTAAAGCCAACCCCTATAACTCCTTTTTTTTTGGCCTTTGGAGATGTGAAGAAAACACATTTTGAACTTCATAATAATGACTTATGAATACTTGGTAATTAGAATGAGTTTCTGAGAAGCAGCATAGACTATTGTTAATAGCATGGTTTTTAGAGCCAGACTGTTTGAATTTGAGTATAGGCTCTACCATTTATTAACTCTTTGATCTTGGGTAAGCTATTTAACCAGGTTCCTTATCTGTAACATGGTTATGATAATAAAGATTAAATTAATTGATAAAAATGTTTAGAATACCACTGTTTATATACAATGCACCATGTGTAAATGTTTGAATTTAAAGCTGCAGGCCAAAATGCCAAGTAAGGAACACGAAAATTTCCTTGGAATTCCCTTTGGCCTAAGATATAAGACTTTAAAAGTGCAGGGCAGTTAAAAACAATGAGGTACAATTTTCACCTATCAGCTTGGCAAAAATTAAAGAGATATAAAGGATCCATAATTTATATTACTACAGAGTGCATGGGGAAATGTTTACACATACTCATGGATTGGGAGAGACAACATTGGGTATAGAACTTTTTGGAAAGGAACATCTAAATGCCACATCATTTTTTAAAAGATTTTATTTATTTTCTTAGACTGAGGGGTGGGAAGGAGAAAGAGAGGGAGAGAAACGTTGATGTGCAAGAGAAACATCGGTCGATTTCCTTGCCATGCCCCACACCTGGGGCCTGGCCCATAATCCAGGCATGTGCCCTGACAGGGAATAGAACTGGCCAGCATTTGGCTCACAGGCCTGCGCCCAACCTACTGAGCCACACCAGACAAGGCAAAATGCTACATACATCCTTTAGATCATGGAATTTTACTTCACAATGGCTGTCCTATAGAAATGGTGATTCAAGAAGTGCAAAGCAATAACTTGTATCTTCATGGCCCAGAAAGAGTTTTAAAATCACCAAGTAAAAGAGTCGAGAATTTTAAAATTTCACATATTTTTATTAGAAATAACTAATCATCTTAGCATCTTGAACGATTATGATCTAACTTCAGTTCTTAAAGTCATTTTTACAAGTAGGAAACACTAACAGGCTTTTCTTGTGCAATCAGTAGGCAACACAGATGCCTTCAGATACCTGCGATTATTTTGTGTTGTTAATCTGAAGAATAACAGGTATTCTATCAAATGGCTATTGCTTATTCATGAACTCTGTACACAAGAAGCTCAGAAGGTAGTGGCTGTAAATTATCTTCTTAAACATATTTCTTATACAAAATAATTTCAATATAAAATTGTTAATTTCTTGTCCAGTACTGTAAGTTAAATAATAAAATTTTATGTGTGTGACAACTATAGAGCACAAATATTAAGAGTGAGCTATTTTGCTAGTTTACTCAAATGTTGTTCTAGGACAGTCATGGAATTGGGTAAGAAAACTATCCAAATGGCAGAATTTTTACTGTACTCTTAATTGATTTCCAGTATGACTAGCAGTGTGTGCAATGGCACCTTATGTAGATATATAAGCAGCAATTTACTTGATCTGTACTCAATAAAATAAAAACATAGATAACTGATAATTTTGAGTAATACAGTAAGCATATTTCCATGCTGAAAGTCTGCCAGTCTACAAACCTTTCAATGTGTAATCTTAAGTAGTAAGCAAACAAATAGTACTGGATTCATCTCTTCATTCATCACGTGGTCTAACAGAAATAATTCTTGGTCAACACTGGAATTCTGTGGGGTTTGACCTGATAAAAAGAGCCTTCCTGTGAGTACACAAAAGAAGCTGGGCAGTGACGATGCTGAAACTCATAAGAACTTTGGAATCTTTAAGCCAGAAATGATTTAAGAGCTCCCGTAGTCACATGTAAAGAACATCAGATCAGTTTCTTCATTAAATTTTTATTACAGGTCTCCTAATTGCTTTATGTTCAGATTGACTATGTAATAGAGGAGATACTGATTTTCATCGCCTTCTTCATCTAATTTAGGTTTGTTAACTCTTGAAGTATTTATATTACTTGTTTTATTGAGGCTTATTTTTCTTCCAAAATCCTAGCACATGCTCAAAATCTTATTCTTATAGACTTCACTAGCTTGAATATATTATTATTTAAATGTTTTATCCAAGCTCATATTTCTAATGGATTTGTCTTATAAATTTAGTTGCCACATCTTGGACAATCATAATCTTCAAAGTTCTGGACAATATAAGTATTTCTAAAGGTATGGAGATAATCCATTACCATGGTTAGCTTGATCAGATACAGGTAATAAAAGGATTTAAGTATTTCATAAAATGTTTCATTTGGTAGTAGCTTAGATTTGGTTGAGTAATTAAGAGAAAGAGGGGGATAGTAAGTCTGAAAGGTGCTGATAAAATTATCATCTGGACTGATTGTGGCATTTGAACTTAATAATATTTGGGTTTATCTTGAGATCATTGGTCAGCACTATTTTTGTTGGTTTTACTTGAACCAGATAGGAATCTGTTTCCCACTGCCATCAAACATTTCCTTAAAGTCAGTGAGAACAATGAGGCAGTTCTAATGTACATAAAAAATGAAGATTCACATTATTGAAATTGTTGTATTTTCATGATAACCTCAACATCTAATTTATTTTTATGTTTCTATATAAACTGTACAGCATTGAGAAAACCCTGGTTCACATAGATAAGTAGTTATAAGTAGTAATAGTTTTTAATAGCTTACCTTAAATCTGAAGATACTCAAATTAATCTAGATGCTTGAATTGAAATTTTTGTATTGAAGTCCAGTTCTAACATGAAATGTTGA
Source organism: Desmodus rotundus (assembly GCF_022682495.2). NCBI lineage: Eukaryota > Metazoa > Chordata > Mammalia > Chiroptera > Phyllostomidae > Desmodus > Desmodus rotundus. Next base: position 106,848,505 of record NC_071393.1, read on the forward strand.
TATTCCTTATTAAAGTATAAGGGTTAGATAAGCACATTAAATTGAGTAAGTGGTAAAGACTATATTATCGTTATTGTCACAATATAACTGGAGCGTGTGCTGAGAGCCCTGCCTGTTTCTTGAGAATGTTGCTTCTATGATTGAACCTTGCGGCTGTGCAAATCATTTGGAGGGAGGAGAGATTTGAGGTGAAGACAACTGTGTACATTCGTTTATAGGACATAAAGGAGGATTAAGTGAAATAATGCTGGCAAAGTCTTTAGCTTACTACTGCTAAGTCCTCAATAAATGGTATTGACTATTTTCAACATTTAATAAAAAGTCGACCTAACAGGATTAATTTGAGGTCATAGGAGAGCAGCCGAGGATTTGTGATAGAAGCAGCATTTTCCATAACAAGATAAAACATTGCAGAAGAGCAGAGACTTTGGAGGGGAAAAAAACCATCTGGGTTCAAAATCCTGTCTGCTACATAATGGCTCTTTTTAACCAACTGCATCCCAGTTTCCTTGTCTGTAAAATAGGGGTAATATTTAACCTATATATAGGTTGTTAAGAGAGAACTAGGCACCTAGTACAGGGCAGTGTTTGGCACATAGTAGGTTTTAATAGGTGGCTATTAAAAAAGAAACTTAAGGACAGAGTCCAGTTTAGTTTTGTTTACCTTCATTTGGGTCAAGAGGAATAGGTAGATGTTGCTATGCAGTTAAGCAAAGAATGTCAACTCTGCTTGGTCTGACTTACGAAAATCTTTTGACTGACTTTATTCTTGGAAAACTTCCCCAAAGATACATCATTGTATTGACACCTTTATTAATCTTTGTTAACCCATTCCTTTAAATTGTTAGTATTGTGCCACATCTTTGTTTTTCTTCCATTACCCTGCATTTATTTATCACCTATTGTGCTAGTGATAGATGAGGGGCAGTTACGGGAGTAAGCAACCTGAAAACAGTAGCTTATCATATCTGCTAATATAAATTTTACACTGTACAGTCAGTATTGCTCATATGGTAAGGTGGAAGGTAGGAGAGTACTGCAGTCAAAAGAAACTTGAGTCAAAAATTAGTTTGTAGCTATTATTGTTCCTGCTTAGGATTGGCCAAAGATCATATATGCATAACCCATAAACACAGACAACACTGTGGTGATGGTCAGAGGAGGAATGGGGGTTGGGAAATGGGTGGAAATGGGCAAAGGGGAGGGGATGGGGACATCTGTAATAGTGTCAACAATTTTTTAAAAAACACCTGTTTTCAAGTTACTATGCACAGCTTCCGTTTCTCTACATTTTGTTATGATTTCTCTATGTTGAGACTTTTTGAATGGCAATGAAGGTGCAGCCTTCATATACAGGCAGTGTTTCAGATTTGGGCTAAACAAAATCATCCCTTTCAATTTGACATGCCAGGGAGGAAACACCTACTTCAGGCAGGTTTAAAACTTCATCTTGGACTTTTTATGAGACTTCCTTGCATCTCAAGAATCCAAAAATTTGTATAGCACTCCATTAAAAATACTTTCATGTAGTAGATAAATCTCTATATAATTTAATTACATAGCATCTTCTGGTCCTGTGGTAAGCAGAATGTAAAATTAGTTTTATTCAAGCAAAGGCAAACTAACATAAATTTTCTGTCTCTTATCCCCACCCCCTTCTCTTTTGTTAAATAGGATAAGTTCTGAACGTCGAAAAGAAAAGTCTAGAGATGCAGCCAGATCTCGGCGAAGTAAAGAGTCTGAAGTTTTTTATGAGCTTGCTCATCAGTTGCCACTTCCCCATAATGTGAGTTCGCATCTTGATAAGGCTTCTGTTATGAGGCTTACCATCAGCTATTTGCGTGTGAGGAAACTTCTCGATGCTGGTGAGTTACTTTACAAGGGTATAATAGGCCTAAAAATTAGAAATTAAAAGTAATTAGAAATTATATTTAGAGGATGGTCAGTTCCTCCTTAATACAACAGCCTTTTTATTATCTGCTTTTAAAGCTTCCGCCCTTTTGCCCCTCTTTATTTCGTGCCCCACCTACCTATCTATCTACCTATCTACCTGTCTTTTAATAACATGGCCCTTCTTTCTCTTTTCAATTGTTTGCCTTTCTGTATTACTTTAAATAATCATTAAAAGCAGCTGGCAAATCTAATTTTAGTTTTCCTGTCCTCTGGTTGTCACTGTTCTGTGTTAAAAGGAAAAGTATACTTCCTGACGGAGGAGATACCATGATCACGAAGGTGGTTTTCCCAGGGCAAGGCTTATCCATTGCACTCCAGATGTGCTGACCCCTGCAGTTTCCCCAAATGTGGGAAACTCGATTGCATAATTTGTGGTAGTGGGGGACTGTATTGGAGCTTTCCCCTTAAAAAAAAAAAAGGAAGAGAGACGGGGGGAAAATAATATGCAGGAAAAATACAGGTTGTGAATGTTAAGTATATGGGGGAGACTATTAAAACACCTAAATATTATTTAAATGTAACTTTTAAATGAATTTTTTCCCTTTTTTGTGCTTTTTTAAGGTGATTTGGATATTGAAGATGAAATGAAAGCACAAATGAATTGCTTTTATTTGAAAGCCCTGGATGGTTTTGTTATGGTTCTCACAGATGATGGTGATATGATTTACATTTCTGATAATGTGAATAAATACATGGGATTAACGCAGGTAAAATACCCATATATTTAGAATATTTATTTATATTTTTATAATTTTATGATATAGACCTAATTTTTTAAAATATGTTTGCAGTTTGAACTAACTGGACACAGTGTGTTTGATTTTACTCATCCGTGTGACCATGAGGAAATGAGAGAAATGCTTACACACAGAAATGGTGAGAAGAAAAGTCTATTGTTTGATTTAATGTGGCAGGTGGTTTTACCTCATCAGATTCTGTTACTGATTTTTAAATTTTGTTATTGTAGTAATTTAAGGCAAAACATCATTTCATGTTTAATAAAATGTTACTCTATTCTTTGTTAAATCCATTATTCTATTTTGCAGAAATTTCATTAAAATTTGTAAAAAAAATTTTAAAGACCACATAATGCATATGTGCTATATGTGTGTGGAGAGGTATATGAGTAGATAAAAGAAGAATAAATAAAAACAAGGACCAAGGAAGTTATAAATTAAAATACAACTTTAAGACAAGGAGAAGTCATAATACAAATGGCAGGCAACAGGATTTTTAAATTATTTTTATTTTTAGAGAGAGAGGAAGGGAGGAAGAAAGAAAGGGAGAGAGAAACATCGATATGTTAGAGAAACCTGTTGACTCTCCCACCTCCCCCGAACTGGGGACCTGGCCTGTAAGCCAGGCATGTGCCATGACTGGGAGTCTAACCTGAGACCTTTTGGTTTGCAGGCTGGTGCTCAATCCACTGAGCCACACCAGCCAGGGCAGACAATAGGATTTCAGACTGTTATTGAAATTGAGGTGCATGTTTGGATTTAAGCTTTCTCAAGGCCCAAGGGGAAAAAAAGAGAAGGTTCACCAGATTTTAAAGAACATAAAATTGCTTATTTGACCTTTCATGATGTTTACAATAACTTGAGACTATGTAGTTATATTACAAAGTATTACATTATGGATGCCCCCACACTAGCAGCAACAAAAAAAGACTCAACTCTTAGGAAGGTATTGTTAAATATAATCAAATGTTCCAAGATTTTGGGAAACTGTCTCTTTTTTTCCCCACAATTTAAAACATGAATCGTTTATTTCTGGAATTTTCCATTTTTTATTTTTGAACCTGAGGTTGACCATGTAACTGAAACTGCAAAAAGCAGAACCATAGGTAAGGGGGGGACTACTGTACTCCCAGAGCACCCTCTATCACTGCCTGCTACTTATTCTATGATATATCAAGCATCTTCACTTCAGAACTTACGTAAAGAAAGTCTTTTCATACCTGTGCCTTCTTAAACAGTGTCCTGATCATAATTTGTAAATTTTCATTGTATCATTCATGACTAAAATTTACAATGAAAATTTGTCATTATGCTCTGTAGTTGCTCTTTGCAGCTCTCTAATGTAAGTGTATGTTTGTTTACTTCTGTATTAAACAACCTGAAATTTATAGTACTTTTGAATAGTTTTTATGGTTTCTTTTTCATCTCATCTCATTTTTAGTAATAGTTAACCACTATTGAGAGAGTATGCTGTGCCAGGACACTGTTCTCTGCATTTATGTGTTTTAACTCCTTTATTCCTCACAACCACCCTGTGAAGTTACTGTTGTTATTTCTGTTTAATAGAGGAAATTGAGGCACAGAGTTATTGAATAGCTTGCCGAAGATTACTGGGTTAGTAAGTGGCAGAGCATGGGTTAAAATTGGGTGGACTGGCTCTAGAGTCCACACTTGTTAGCACTTTTAGAGTTCTTTTCATGTTCACCAGTTCTCACTACATTTTACTGTCATTTTTCACCTTGTTAGCAGGAACCCTCTCCTGTTTTTCTTACTGTGTATTTACTGTGAACTTGGAAAGCAAATGGATACTGTATAAAGGAGTAAATACATTCTGAGCAAGGACCTAAGTAGATTGTCAATGAATTTAATAGGAGTTTAGGTGGTTAGACTTGAGGGTTTGTATTGGCTGCTCAGTGCTTCCTTTAGGCTAGACTATAAGTGGATAGATATTAGGAAGTCTCATTTTGATTTGGTAATGATGTTAATGAATTATTCTAAATCGGATATAGTCTGCTTAGTATAATTTAAATGTATGTTTTTAACCAAATTTTTAAGCACATGAACTTTTTTTGCAATCATTTCTAGTGCAATTAATGAATTTTTGATGTGGGGTTTGTTTTTTTTTTTTGAGAAACAAAAATGCAGATTTTCACTTAAAAGACTGCTAGAGTGCATTACATTTTAATGATACACTAAGAGCCATGGGTGTATTTACACAAAATAGTCCTATTATTCTATTATTCTTTCAGTAATGTTAAAAAGATTTATTTTTAGAAGGCTGAAAATTTCTTCAAAATGTTTTTCCCATTAGGAAAATACTAGTACTTTGCCACTACCTTAGATTAAAATTTATGTTCATGTCCCCGTTCAGTAGGTTTGTATTTTCAAAGATTGGTCCAGTTCAAGCTTCGATTATGACGTACTGAAAATACCCCAGTTTATATGTGGATCACTGCTGCCACCCCCACCAGTACCACTTCCCCATCCCCCAAACACACACCCTTACACTATCACCAAGACCAGTGTGATTCTTTTGCATCTTTTTAAAATCTACTGTCAGACACTTCTCAGGAGGGCAAATTCAGTCCTTATTTATGTAAACCCGGACAACTTGTATGAGCACCAAGACTGCCCTAACTTGCTAGTTCCGTTATTATAAGTTTGAACTACAACTCCTTCCATTACTCCAGCCAGCATTTCCAGCTAACTAGGCCTACATTTAAATTTAACTTGATTCTTTTTTTTACTTAACACCTTTCTTTCTGAATACTATCCTTAAAAATCTACAGATTGTAAAATTTCTCTACTACCGTATTTTCATCCATTTTTAAGTTTATAGGTTCTACTTCATATCTGCTAAATGTTTAACTTCTTCAGGACAGTCAGTGTGTCTTATTCGTCTGTGTCTTGCCTGCAGTGTCTAGTCTAGTTCCCGAATAATGAATATTGAATAAGATTGATCTATGAGATTGAGGCAGACACTGGCTTGCAGTGTCCTCGGCATTGTGGCTGAGATGAGACAAATTCACATGGACTACAGAGTCCTGTGAAGGAAAAGGGACCACAAGGTTACTCTCAAAGGGAAAGTGCCTCGGAGCACCCTGGCCACTCTCAAGAGAAGAGCATGCTGACCCTTGCCTTGACAGGCTTTTATTGCTTCTCTGGGCACATTTCATTGAGGATGGTCCTCATTTACTGTGCACAGGTTCGGTTTAGGTGGTTACAGAAAACAAAGGAGAGGATGTTGCTAATTGCATCAAAAAGGAAGGATATTTACAAATGTAAAGGGAAAAGTGGTTGAACTGGTTACACTCATCCTTGGAAGGTTTAGCATAGATTTTAGGAAGTTACTTTAAAGATATGCCCTAAACCTTTGCTGCCTGCCAAAATTCAGGGTGAGGGAGTTTTAGCAAAAAGCAAGTCTCAAAGTGGCCTAGGTACAATGCAGGCCTGATTCCTCACGGGAGAACCTATCCATGGGCGTGGATCCTGTGTGCTGGACCTGGCTTTCCACTGGCCTCTCTTGAGTGGGAGCTGGACCCTGGCCATGCAGAACGGTCTCCTATAGAAGATAACAAATCAGGTTGTTATTTGCTTAGTCACCTGAGTGCTGTAATCTCGTTTTTCAGTTATATTAGGTTTGGAATATGAGTAAATAGACCTGAATTGATTTAATTCTAACTTTGCTTTGAAAGGTCATTTACTTTTTTTCGCCTAATAATAAAATAGAAATAATTTCTTGACTGCTTTATAGGAAGATTTATGGGAAAATCAGATAAAAAATTATTTACTACTAAAAATAAATTTTGTATTTTAAAAGTTCTATAAATAATGGAGTGCTTGTTATAAATTGAACTAACATTTAGTAAAGGTTTGGAAGGGTTTGCTGAAGTTACTTCTTTGGGTATATGCTTAGACACTGAGCATCTTTACAGGACAAATTCATACCATATTTATAATTCTTTGCAATTTGACCAACTTTACTGGCTTGTATGTGAAATGATTAACTGTGACCCAATTATGGATTCTCTCCCTACTGACTGAGGGAATCACTGCAGTTGAGAACCCGTTACTGACCAAAGGGTTAGGTTGCTGCATGTGTTGGAGTGGGCAAAGCAAGTGTGTTTCTCTTTGTTCGTGCTGGGGTGTTGAATTGAACAACTCCCAGTTGCTGGGTACTGTGCTACTCTTACTATAACAAATTTGCATATTTAGTTATGTTTTTAAACTTTTATTTCATGCTTTCCTTAGGCCTTGTAAAAAAAGGTAAAGAGCAAAATACACAGCGAAGCTTTTTTCTCAGAATGAAGTGTACCCTGACTAGCCGGGGGAGAACTATGAACATCAAGTCTGCAACATGGAAGGTAAGTAAAAATGCTTTGTGAGTGGTGATGCACTTAGAAATAATTTCATGCATCTTGACATTGCTAGTATTAAGATAGCTTTAGAACTGTGAAAGAAAACTTAAGAGTTGTCCTTTGGCATTTGCAGGTTTAACATCCAAACAGTACAGTTATATTTGCCAGTTTGAGACATGAACTTAAATTATGTGAATTATGAACACTGGTTTACTGAGCTAACAATCAAGCTGGCTTTGCCAACCATCCAGTGTTTAAATCTTGATAGAGCTTAATTTTCTATTCTATTCATTGTTGTGTCTTTTTTTTTTTTGCTCAGTTTTAAAATAGTTATCACAGTAAGAAATAACCATCAAACAGCTACGATGACCAGATGAAAGAAAAAAAGCAGCCCAGATTTGTATGAAGATTTTTTAATGTTTTTTTTCCATTGCATTTATTGGGGTGACATTGGTTAATAAAATTATATAGGTTTCAGGTGTACAATTCTGTAATACATCATCACCTGTATATTGTACTGAGTGTTCACCACCCCAAGTCAAATTTCCTTTCGTCACCATTTACTCCCCTCATACCCCACAGCCACCATACTGTTGTGTGTGTCTGAGGTTCTTTTTGTTTGTTCGTTTTTTGCTTAATCCCTTCACCTTTTTCACCCAGCCCTGCAACTCTCCCTCCCCTCTGATAGCTGTCAGTGTGTTCTCTATCTATAGAGGCTGCTTCTATTTTGTTAGTTTATTTTGTTCATTAGATTCCATGTATGAATGAAATAAATTATATGGTCCTTGTCTTTCTCTGACTGGCTTGTTTCATTTAGCATAGTACTCTCTGTGTCCATCCATGCTGTTACAAAGGGTAAGAGTTCCTTCTTTTTCTTTAAAAGAAAAGATAATTTGTGGTACCTGAGGGGTAGGTCATGGGTAGTGTTGTAGAGAAAATATTTATTGATTTCCAGAAATACAGTTAATCTACTAAGGGCAGTGTATTTTATCAGAGCTTACTTTCCATATCAGACTCAACTACTTATCTCTGATTTTTTTTTCTAGCATTGTTTTTTTTTGTTTTTTTTTTAAACTACTTTTCTTTATACACAGGTACTTCATTGCACAGGACATATTCATGTGTACGATACCAATGGTAACCAGTCTCAATGTGGGTATAAGAAACCACCTATGACGTGCTTGGTGCTCATTTGTGAACCCATTCCTCATCCGTCAAATATTGAAATTCCATTAGATAGCAAGACTTTCCTCAGTCGTCACAGTCTGGATATGAAATTTTCTTATTGTGATGAAAGGTAAATGAGATAAAATATAACTTGAAAATTTTAATTAAAATACAACTTTTTAAAAACTATTTACTATATATAAAGACTACTTCCACTAAGCTGAATACATCCTAGAACTCTGTAATATATTAACTTTGATGATCAGTTCAGCCATTTTGAACATTTACTATGTACTATGAAAACTTCCCACACTAGGTAATTTTTGGAAATTATTAAGATGAGGTCTTTTTCCTTTAGGGACTCTAATTTAAACAGAAAACAACTGTATTTCAAAGATACAATACGTCGTAATTTGAGGAAGGTAGATTACTTTGGTTATGGACTAAAAACAAAAGTCCTTGGTCATCTCCTCACCTGTGTATTTTCCTTGAGCAGCTTTATCATCTGTTGGTTTCTATTGCCATTTCCTAGTTTATATTCCTAACTATTTCTATTTAATTGCCAATTTGATTTTTTTTCCTGGATACTCATGTGTATTGTAAACTAAATATTTCTGTAACTGAACTGCATCACTACTGCCCCAAACAAAAACTTCAAAAACTGGTTTTCCTCCTATGATGTCTACCATGGTTAAACATGACTCCAGCAAAAATATGGAAGTCATCCTTAACTTTTTCTTTACCCTCATTATCTACACTTAGTTGGTCTTTACATTTTATAAATTTACTAATCTACTTATATTTCTTGATCCATTCCCTCCTTTTCACCTTTGTTCTTCTGTCATTAAATTTTTCAGCTCATTACCTTTGGCTTGAACTGTTGACATAATCTCTTAAGCTGTCTCTCTACCAATAGACTTGTGCACTTTTACTCTCTCAACCAGGTTTCTAAAAGGTGGCTTCTTAATGTGAAATTCAGATCATGTCATTCTCCTGTTGAAAATGCCTCAATTGTTTTCTTTCATCTTCGCACATAAAAACTTAGTTTATAAAATTTTTAGCCCTGGCTGGTGTGACTCAGTGCATTGAGTGCTGGCCTGTGAACCAGGAGGTCACCAGTTTGATTCCCAGTCAGGGTACATGCCTGGGTTGCGGGCCAGGTTCCCAGTTGGGGGCGTGCAAGAGGCAAACCATCAATGTATCTCTCATACATCCATGTTTATCTCCCTCTCTTTCTTCCTTCCTTCCCCTCTTTCTAAAAAAACAAATGATAAAAGTTTTTTAAATCTTTAAAAATTTTTAGAGGAGGGCAGGACAGTTTCATTTATCAAAAGAAGACATGCATTTAAAAAAGCCAAAAGAAAGACAGACTATAATAAAATCTAAACTTCTTACTATGGCAAACAAAGAAATTTATGATCTGGCCCTTGCCTACTTCTCCAGATTAATCAGGAGGACAGGGGACCCCTTCTGATGTGTCTCCTACAGCCAGAGTGCTCCACATGCTATTTTGTTGTCTCAGTACTTTGCATTTACTTTCCCACTCTGTAGTAATGTTTTTTTCAACTCCTAACTTGTACTTACCTTCCTAGGGCTACGTACTGCATTTGTCCTTTGTAGACTTTTCCATGTTCCCTAAAATTAAACTGTTTCTATATACTTCTGTCATTTAGCATTTATTCTACTGTTATAATGATTTGCTTTCTTGTCCCGTTTTTTTTACTGTAAGGCTATATAACATGGTGACTAAAGGCATAAATTCTGTGGCCAGACTACTAAATCCTGACTTTGCTGCCTTATTTTGAAATGATCTTGGACTCATTAGTTCTTCTCTTTGAATATCAGTTTTTTCATATTTAGTAACACCTACTTTTGGGGGGTTATCTTAAAGATTATATGAGAAAACCACTTTTAAGCACTTAGTCATAATATAGATAAGAATGTCTCACCCCATTGGAAAAGGAAATTTATAGAGTACTGGCTTTGGAATAATATAATCCTGGATTCAGCCAGGAGTGCTGGCTTTTAGCTGTGGTATTTACAGTGTGGCCTTGGTCTTAGAACTTAACTGTTCCGAATTTCATATTCCTTATCAAAAAATAAGGGTCCTATTTCAAAAGCCTGTTGCAAGGATTAAGAGTTTGTTGAGTGGTTGGTACATAGTGAATGTTTCACCTCTGGTGTCAACTTCAAGAAGAATGAAGATAGAAAAGCTAGGAAGTATGTTACAGCATTTACTGCCCTATTCATGTGAATGAATGCTAGAACAGAAATGCCGATCCTTTTTTGAGGAATTATTTTTTATTTTTAGAACTTAGTACCAAAGTATAGGGGTACAATGGGGAAAAAGGAAAGTGATGGAGCTAGAAAGAGAAAGGAAATTGGCAAAATGATTACGACGGAGGAGTAAAGACAACCAGTTTAGAGATCAGCAAAGTAAGGTTTTGAGTTTTAGGACTTACTACAGTCATTTGAAACATTTATTTGAGCACCTACTATGTGTGTGGCAATATAAGAGATGCTAAGAGATGCTTCATTATAAAGAAATGAAGATTAACAGTTCCTGTCCTCAAGACACATAAAATGAATGAATGGTACACTGCATAGTGGCTTTATTTTTTTCATTAATGTTTTTATTTTTTCAAATTATATTTTATTGATTATGCTATTACAGTTGTCCTGGTTTTTCCCTATTTGTCCCCTTCAGGCAATACCCCCACCGTTGCTCAGGTCCATGGGTCATGCATATAAGCTCTGTGACTAATCCATTTGCTCTATTGTACCTCTTACATCCTCATGGCTATTCTGTAACCACCTATTTGTACTTCTTAATCCTCGCACCTCTCACCCATTCTTCCACCCCCCCCCCCCACCCCCCCAATCTGGCAACCATCGAAACACTCTCTGTATGAATGATTCTGACTCTGTTTTTGTTTGCTTAGTTTGTTTTTTAGATTTAATTGTTGATAAAATATGTATTTATTGCTATTTTATTGTTCATAGTTTTGATCTTTTCCTTAAATAAATCCCTTTAACATTTCATACAATAATGGTTTGGTTATGATGAACTCCTGTAGATTTTTCTTGTCTAGGAAGTTCTTTATCTGCCCTTCGATTCTAAATGATAGCTTTGCTGGGTAGAGCAATCTTGGCCTTGGGACCCTGCTTTTCGTGAGTTTGAATATTTTTTGCCAAATCCCTTGTAGCCTGCAAAGTTTCTTTTGAGAAATCAGCAGACAGTGTTACGGGAACTCCCCCATAGGTAACTAACTTCTTTCGTCTTGCTGTTTTTCAGATTCTCTCTTTATCTTTTAACCTTTGGCATTTTAATTATAGTGTGTCTTGGTTTGGGCCTCTTTGTGTCCATCTTGTTTGGGACTCTGTGTGTGCTTCCTGGACTTGCATGTCTGTTTCCTTCACCAAATTAGGGAAGTTTTCTTTCATTATTTTTTCAAATAGATTTCCAATTTTTTGCTCCTTCTCTTCTCCTTCTGGCACCCGTATGATGCAAATTTCGGACCTCTTGAAGTTTTACCAGAGGATGCATATACTACCCTCATTTTTGTTTGTTTGTTTGTTTCTTTTTTCTTACCTGATTGGTTGTTTTTTGCTTCCCTGTGTTCCATATCTTTGATTTGTTTCTTGGATTCATCCACTCTACTGTTGTTTCCCTGTAAATGGTTCTTTATTTCAACTAGTGTATTTTTGTTTCTGACTGGGTCTTTTTTATGCTGCTGAGGTACTCACTGAATTTCTTGAGCATTCTTGTAACCAGTGTTTTGATTTCTGCATCTGATAGGTTGCTTATTTCCATTTTGTTTAGTTCTTTTTTTAGAGTTTTGATCTGTTCTTTCATTTGGGCCATGTTTCTTTGTCTCCTTGTTTTGGCAGCCTCTCTGTGTTTGTTTCTAAGTACTAGGTAGAGCTGCTTTGACGTTGTGTCTTGGTAGTGTGGCCTAATGTAGTAGGTGTCCTGTAGGGTCCAATGACACGGCCTTCCCCATCACCCAAGCTGGGTACTTGAGGTGCCCTTCATAAAGGCTGAGCACTCCCTCCTCTTATAATTGAGCCTTGGTCGCTGTTGGCAGATTAATGGGAGGAATTTACCAGGCCATTCAGCTGCAAGAATTGGCTGTGACCACTTACCATCACCCTCTGCTGTCCATGGAGGATCAGCTGTTCAGGGGCAGGGTAGTGGTGCTTGACATGGTCTGTAGTTGTCCATTGGGTGTACTGGCCCTGGGCTTTCCCTGGTGGTGCAGGCCAAGGTCAGCCCCGACCAGTGTTTGGGGGCCACCCTTCCTGAGCTATAAGGCAATCTGGGATGGCTGCTACTTGTGCTGGGCTTGGAGATTGCCAGGCAAAGCCAGGTTATGAAACTAGGCTGGCTGCTGCTAGGGCTGGGCCTGGGGCTCACTGAGACCAGCTCTTGCTTATTTGAGATTTAGTAAATTCTGCAATAAGAGCTGAGACCAGCCATTCATACTGAAAAGCAGCTTGGTGGGCCAGTAAATTGGGTGGAGCGGAGTCTCAGATATGGCACCAGCCTACCAGCCCTTGGGGAGGAGGGTTTAGAAAAGGGACTATGGCCTCTGTTCACCTTGATGCCAGCCACTTCATTTGCTCCCTGTATGCCACTGGTGCCTTTCAAGCTTCTACCCTGGTGCTGGAGCTCAGAGAGAGTAAGTCTGAGTAGGTGCATCCATGTGTTCTTTCTTTAAGAGGAACTCCTTGAGGCTCTAGCATTTACTTCCTCCAACTCAACGCCTGCTGGGTTTTGCAGCCAGTAGTTGTAGGGACTTATTTCCCTGGCACTGGAACTCTGGGCTGGGGGGCGTGGTGTGGGACTGGGACTCCTCGCTTCCAAGATAACACTCCTGAATTTTTGTCCACCACAAGAGGGTGTGGGACCAGCCTGTTGCAACTCTAGGCCCTCCTACCAGTGGATGGGTGTGGTTTCTTTAATTCCATAGTTATCAGACTTCCATTGAACAAGAGTTCTGGTCCTTCTGAGGGGTGGTAGTTCTATATTTTATTTGTAATTTTGATGTGGTTGTGCGAAGAAGCGACCCATGTGTACCTATGTGGCCGTCTTGACTGGAAGTCTGGACAGTTGCTTTAGATCACAGGTTTCCTAGTTCCGTTAAAATACTTTTTGATCAGATTTTCTGGATCACTTCTTTCCTTTATGGTACAGAATATAAGGTGTAAATTCTCTAAAGTTAAATTAACTTTTTACCTTTATTCCTCTAATATGAATAAAACTGACTTTGGAAAATATGTGCTATTTATATTTTGACATCTTGCATCCCTTAGTGGTAGATATACCTCAACTCAGATTGAGAAGTACTGATTGATAACTGATTACATCACAGATTCTTAATGTGATATACAAGGCCCTGGTTAATGTGATCCTCCTGCCTACTTGCCAGCCTCATCTCTTTCTGCGTGCCCTCACCGACCACATCATAGTTTTTGTTGCCGGTACAACGTCAAGCATTTTCTCATCGCTGTCTTTGCTTGAGATGTACCTTCTTCCTGAAATGGTTTTGTTCTTCTTTGACTTTCTTCTATATTCAACTCATAAATCTCCTATAGGAACTGTCCTTTATCCCAATATACCTTTTTTTAAAAAAACTGTATCAGATAGATTTTTTCTTTTTTTGTGCCAATTTTAATCTTTATTGTTTATTTTTACATTATCTTTTAGTCTCCTTATATCCCCTCTCCCCAGCAATCACCACACTGTTGTCCATGTCCATGAGTCCTTTTTCCTTTTTGCTCAATCCCTCCACCCCTAACCCCCTGCCCCCAGCATTCCTTCTTATGGATAGACGTGTTGCCTCTGATTCCTGCAGCAGGTTCTTATCACTGTGCTTACCATATTATTTAATAAGTAGTATGGTAAGTGTATCGAAGATTAGCCACATATTTTTTTCTTTCCATTTCACACCTAGAACAGTGCCAGGCATACATAGGTATATAAAGTTTTATATAATGAAAAAATTAATTTAATGACAATATTTAAACATATAACCTACATAAGACCAATTAAAATTACTTTTAAAGCATAATTTAAAGAAAGCTGATTTTTAAAAATAAGTTGTCTTTGAAATACTGCCACCTAGTGTAGATGTATTTAGGAAGATCCTTTTGTAAAGAATCTGGATTTTGGCTTGGGTGCTGTTTGTTTTTTACAAATCAGCTTCCTGTTTGTCTATTTATTTTGGAATAAACTGGCAGGTCTTGTCCTAAAGTGTGACAACACAACCATATTATTTTTATACATTTCTTAAGAGAAGGATATCTTCCCTGTGTGCTTTCTGTAATTAATTAGGGTTTGATTTGAGGGAGCAGGCAGGGCACAATGTGTTACGTAACTTTTGCTTGCACCTCAGGAAGTTCTTTGAAATCTAAAGTCTGAGAAATCAAAAGCTTAACTCATGTTTTGCTCCAAGAAAAGAGGAGAACATTTGTCTTCTGAGAAGTGCTAAAAAACAGCTTTCTCTTGCCCATGAAAAGGGTTCCATTTCAGGCTGTGGTTATAGAGATAGTAAGGTTTAGTCTCTATTCTAAAGGAACTGCCAGAGAATCAGAAAGGGTAACTGGATTACATTTGAGTCCACTTTCAATTTGATATCATTGTTTCCTCTGAAATGAATTCCTATAATTTTATGTATTTAAAAATGAAGTACAAGAGCATCTTCCCAAACCAACATAATAGATATTCCTTTACTCCCATTTAGTGTAAACTCTTTGGTTAACGCTATTGAAATTCTGTAGTTGATAGTGATCCCACAAAGTGAAGCCTTGCCTAGGGGACCTGTTATATAAAGAATCTGGTTTTTACACACACAAAAGCATTTAATTTTATGTTAATGTTAAGATTAACATTATTTTAAGATAATCTTAAGGATTTAAACTATATTTTAAGTTAAATGTCAGTGACTACCTTTATAACATTTATTGCTTAATTTTATGGTACTGTCCAGTAATTTATTGATACCTGTCTTGTTACCAAAAGTATATACAGTAAAATGTGATAAAAACAGGCAACAAGTTTGAGTGAAAGGGATTAAAGGGTCGAATAACAGGATGGATCCAGAGGACTTAAAGAAATGGATAGTGTTGTATTTAGTAACTGCAGAGTTACTAAAGGTGAGATGTAAATTTATTTTCAGCAAAGAAAAATGCTCTTTATCCTCACCCA
Organism: Desmodus rotundus; assembly: GCF_022682495.2. NCBI lineage: Eukaryota > Metazoa > Chordata > Mammalia > Chiroptera > Phyllostomidae > Desmodus > Desmodus rotundus. The sequence goes on from NC_071393.1 coordinate 106,863,930, forward strand.
AGGACTTTTTTTTTTTTATTGCTGTTCTTTAGATAGGAAGGGATAGAGAGAAACTTCAATATGGGAAACATCAATTGGTTGCCTCCCATACATGCCTGGACTAGGGATCAAACCCACCACCTTTTGGTTACTGGACAATGCTCCAACCAACTGAGCCACACTGGCCAGGGCAAATGCTTTTTTTTTTTTTTTTTTTTTAATTGTTTCTAAGATTAATGCATGTTTTTTGATTTAGAGAAGCAAAATTTCTCATTCTTATTTAGTTTCTCTTTTTTCTCACATTTTTTACTTAACAGAATTACTGAATTGATGGGGTATGAGCCAGAAGAACTTTTGGGCCGCTCAATTTATGAATATTATCATGCTTTGGACTCTGATCATCTGACCAAAACTCATCATGACAGTAAGTACAATGGAGGAGCTCATAGATGTTTTATATAAGTCTTGCTGTCTGTCTCTTTAATTTTCAGTCATACGTCTCTAATTTTTTGGTTAATATTAACAAGTCTTTCTAGACTAAATGTCTTAACAAAACTCTTCTTAAGGGAGCTTGACCAATAACTCTATATTTTGTATTTGTTACAATACCAGTTAAAGCAGAATCATTTGTTATCTAAAACTTCCCTGGTATTTTAAATACAAAACCAAAAAATACATCATAGGATATTATAGCATCATTTTCAGAATTCATACTTAAGTATTCAGAACAGTGGTTTGCACATAGAAGGCACTCAGAAAATAATTGTTCAGTGAAGTGAATTGTTTAGTGAAGTGACGGTGATCAACAGCACGCACTAGTGGTTATAAGTACTCTTGATATAAGTTACATTTCTCAGTTTTACTCAAATGTTATTTGAAGATCCCATGGTCAGTACAACTTCGGAATTTCTCACTTGCCTCTTGAATCTGTACCTAAACGTGACCTCCCAATGCGATTGGGAGTGCTCGACTGTCGCTGAGTTAGTGTCCTTGAACTATGTAATGGGCCCCCATACTTACAATAATAATCATCTTTACTATTAATCTAGTACTTCTTCCCAAATCAGCAATCAAGATTGCCTAAAATGGCATGATGTCAATGAGATTCACATACACTAGCACAGCTCTTTGAAGCATCTTTGGTTATCTGGAAACTATAGCAGGAATTTATGGAAATGATAGCAGTACTTCTTTCTTGAATGTTTTCTGTGGAATGAAGATTATTCATTCTCTACTCTTCCTGATGCTTTCAACATATAAGTTATTAAAGGAATTTTAGTCACTGTTGTCCCTCATTCCTGACTTAGATTTTATTTAAAGTGAAGATTGGCGGGACAGGAGTTTATTTTGGGGGTTAGAAAAGTGAAATTGGGTACATTTTCAGCTATGCTGGGGCTTTTCCTCTCACTTCCAATTTAAACAATTACAACTGATTCCAGTAATATAAACATTTCTTTTTCTAAAACAGCAATCAACATTTAGCATCCATTCATTTGATTGACAATTAAAAGTTATTTTCTCTGCATGACACTTTTTCCATTTTACTCGTAGTGTTTACTAAAGGACAAGTCACCACAGGACAGTACCGGATGCTTGCCAAAAGAGGTGGATATGTCTGGGTTGAAACTCAAGCCACTGTCATATATAACACTAAGAACTCTCAACCACAATGCATTGTATGTGTAAATTATGTTGTGAGGTAAGCTTGGAAAATAAATATTTTAGGGAACAAGTAATAACCCTCTTTTGAATACTCTGTTCTTTTATAGGAAGAGAAGATTATAAACATTAACTGAATTTTTTTTTCACATTTCTATCTAATTATGGTTTTCAGTACTCTGATGTGTGTTTCCAGGCCAGCTATTCTACAGTGATTGCACTACTTACCACCGGTAGCTGTCTGTTCCCATTTTTTTCAATCCTACTTTTATTTTATTTTTATTTGTTTATTTTTAGACAGAGGGGAAGGGAGATAAAGGGAAGGAGAGAAACATCAATGTGTGGTTGCCTCTTGTGCACCCACTGCTCGGACCTGGCCTGCAACCCAGGATGTGCCCTGGCTGGGAATCTAACCAGCGACCCTTTGGTTCACAGGCTGGCGTTCAATCCACTGAGCCACACAAGCCAGGGCATCAATCCTACTTTTAAAAAGACCTTGGGGAAAAAAAACCCCAGATCTGTGGATTGATTTGTTCTAGTCATATAGCTGTCAGCATATATTATCTCAAGACAGCTACGTTATTTCAGTAGGAACAATACTGGGCTATAAACTTGAAGACAAGTGTTAGATATTTTAATTTTTGTAACAGTTCATTTCACATAGTAGATACTTAATTCTTATTGATTAAAGGAGCAATAAAATTTATATTTAAGCCAAATGAATATGGAGCTAGCTGTTCATCAACCCTTTCTAACTCTGTCCCCACAGATGACATAACCGTATCATTTTTCTACCACCAAAGAAAATAAGGCATACCTTTCAGAAAGATCTTGGTCATTTATCTACATATCTTTATATTCTAGGATGATCCTTAGTGCTAAAGAGTTTACATGCCAATTTCATTATATGTGAGTCAGCACAAACATTGGAAAGGTCTATTTATGTCTTCCATGTAGTTGACTTACATCGCTTTGTCACCACCACTCTTCCCAATGGGCTAGCTGAAGTTTCTTAATTGACAGGAGTCAAGTATTTGAATTATCTTATACTGTGAGTTTTAATAGGTCTTTATTTCATATTGGTATTTTAAACCCTGAATGAATGTGACCAAGTATGCATGAGAGATTAGGTCAGAGCATCTTAAAATGTTCTTTTTCATAAAGTAGAATTTCTTCAGGAGATAAGGTCCTCTCAGAATCCCCCTTTCCTATATCTCCATTGTGTCAAATACTCACTTAAAAATTACTTATCTCTCTTTTTGACAGTGGTATTATTCAACACGACTTGATCTTCTCCCTTCAACAAACAGAATGTGTCCTGAAACCAGTTGAATCTTCAGATATGAAAATGACTCAGCTGTTCACCAAAGTTGAATCAGAAGATACAAGTAGCCTCTTTGATAAACTTAAGAAGGAACCTGATGCTTTAACTTTGCTGGCCCCAGCTGCTGGAGACACAATCATATCTTTAGATTTTGGCAGCAATGGTGGGTCTTCAGTTATTTTGTTAATTGCCTAAACTGTGTCTGCTCATGTAAGCCCATTTTAACTGAACTTCATGTTGACATTTTTGTTGGTAACCATTTGGACAGCATGGTCTTTTGTGTTTTGTTTTTCATAGTCTTCTTGAAAGTATTTTCTTAAATATTTTGCTCCTCTAATTTCTTAGCATTCCTGCTTTTATCACATGAGATATTGTGCTCCATCGTGTCCTTAAGGTATTTCTTCTTCCCAGTTTAATTTTCTCAGCTACTCTGCTATTTCTATATCCTTTTGTTACATTTCCTCCACAATTTAGCAAAGTTATATTGCAATAGGTATAGTCACATTAAAGTCAGCAGTCATACCATAACATTAAACACAAAAAATGAACACTATAATTTCAAACTAGATTAAATTTTAATGAAGAAAGGGTTGGAATTGCTGGGGATTTTGTGCTGTGTAGATTATAGGAGTTATCAGTAGTGGGTTGGAAAGATAACTTGGACTTAATGGTTATACCACAGTATCTGTAAACTTTCTGATTAAGAAAAATTTGGTAACGTTTTTATTATTTTAGTGAACTAGACAAATCTTTGGTAAAAGGGTACCTACTTCTGTATGTTAAAATCTAGATATTCTTTAAATTGACTTATTTGTTTCCTTACAGACACAGAAACTGATGACCAACAACTTGAGGAAGTTCCATTATATAATGATGTAATGCTCCCCTCATCTAATGAAAGATTACAGAATATAAATTTGGCAATGTCTCCATTACCTGCCTCTGAAACTCCAGAGCCACTTCGAAGTAGTGCTGACCCTGCACTCAATCAGGAAGTTGCGTTAAAATTAGAACCAAATCCAGAGTCACTGGAACTGTCTTTTACTATGCCCCAGATTCAAGATCAGCCAGCTAGTCCTTCTGATGGAAGCACTAGACAAAGTTCACCTGAGGTAGGTGTCATGATATAATAAAAGGATACATTTCAGATTTTAATGTTCAGGAAGGGATGTATTTGTAGGCTTGATTCAAACTTTTATTTGACCCACATGTCACAGCTTTGATTGTGTGCATTTTAGCACTTTAAAACTACTACAAGAATTGTTAATTTAAGAGTTTAACTTGGACCTCGGTGCATGTTTTAGTCAAACATAGGAACATGGGAAGGAACTGGCTTAACAAAAATCACAAAGTTTTAAAACATATATTACTCCTCTGTATATTTATGTCAATGAGACCAAAAAAAAAGTTTTGTAGTTAGACATCCATAAAGAAAAAACCGTGTGCCTACAATAGCTCTACACACATACATACTAGCTTGCAAGTTGGAGAATTGCCCAGTGGCAAGGCTTAAAAGGGAAAGGACCCCAAGCTCTGTCTGATTTAGTCCAGTTTCCATCACTATTTTGAAATTCTGGATAAGTGTAACATGAAAATACCAAATCTTAGAGTAAATACCCAGTAGCTGTTTTTTATGTGAGTTCTGTCATGATATTAGTGTTCCTATAGACACAATAAAAATGCTCTTTTAGGGCTAGGTTGGCCTAAGACTAAAGGTATCACATAGGGCTCTATTTCTAAGTCTGTAGTACTTCAATTTCAGAGCTTTCTGTGTCTAAAAATATGTTCAAGAGTTGGGTAACTGCGATCTGAATCTGATGATTTGATAAATGAAGCACAAATAAGCCTTGATAGGTGGTAAGTTAATTTTATATTAAATATTTATGGAGCCAGACTGGCAAGCTAAGAGTAGGAGATTTGACATCCCATAGCCTTCTAGAGAATACGTCCTGTACTCTGGTTGCTCAGTTTGCCTAGCACAAAATGTTTTTGATTCATTTTGTTTTTAATCTAATAAAAGTATTATAATGAGGAAAGCAAAAGTTTATGCTCAGAATACATAACTATAATTTTTTGGTTACAACTCTTAGCACAGAACTCTAAAAGAATAGTACATTCAGCCTTGGCCAGTGTGGCTTGGTTGGCGCATCATCGTTTCGCAAACTGAAGGTTGCAGTTCAGTTCCCTCCCTGCCAAGGCACATGCCTAGGTTGCGGGGTCAGTCCCAGGACAGAGTGTGTGTGAGAGGCAACCGATAGGTGTTTCTCTCTCACATCAACGTTTCTATCCTTCTCTCTCCCCCTCCCTTCCCCTCTCTCTAAAATCAATTTTAAAATATTAAAAGAATAAAAATAATAGTACATTCATTAAGGTGAATGTAAGTAACAGAATGTAAGTCTCCATCCTGCCCCCAGAGTAGCTGTAAGATTTTTAGGTAGATCACCACAGGAACATGCCCTCACAGGAGGTTCCAGTGAGTATATGTCATCTAGTTGGCCAGTTGGGTACCATATGAGAGTTGAATTATTTAGATGAGGTGGTGTTGTTGTTGTTTTTTTTAATTTAATCTTTAGTATATTTTTTTCCATTATCATTTAGTCCCCTTATACCCTCCCAGATGAGATTTATTCTTTAGAATAAACAAATAAATGCAATTTTATAAATGTCATATTACGTATAGTCAGAAATATATATATGGTAGTTTCCCCTTTCCCGTGGGGGACACATTCCAAGACCCTCAGCTGATGCCTGATACTGAGGATAGTACTGACCCCTGATCTACTTCTTTAGCTTTGCTAGAAATGTGGCAGCAGCTTCTTCACTGGCCAGTGCAGGCTGTCCAGTGATTGTCATATTTTTCATCCCTCACTTGCTTGCAGTAAATGGCTTAGTGTCACCTGTTTCCGGGGATTCCTTGCTGAAGTCTTCATGTGGGCTCAGTGCTTCCTGGCACAACTCATTGCCATCAATTGGAATACTCTTTCTGTTCCTGTCTTCCACCCACAAATTTAATGCCTTTTCCATCTTAACTGAGCACTGTCATGTACTGTGCCTGTAACTTTTGTAATTTAAGATGGACAGCAAAACTAGCACGAATTTCTTTTTCCTTCTTAGCAACCTCAGCATATGGTTTTGTTTTTTTCTTTCCTTATTAAATCAAGAACTTTTGCAATTTAACTTAAAGGAAGAACTCTACAGCTTCTCTTTGGCATATCCAAATTGCCAGCATTATTACTCTTACACTTTAGGCCATTAAGTAAAATAAGGGTTACTTTGAACATAAGCACTGAGGTACTGTGACAGTTGATCTGATAACCAAGATGGCTACTAAGTGACTAATGGGTGGGTAAGTATATACAGTGTGGGTACGCCCGACAAAGTGTGATTCATGTCCATGGCAGGATGGAGTGGGACAGTGCAAGATTTCATCACACTGCTCATCAGAACAATGCAAAGTTTAAAACCTACAAATTGCTTACTTCAGGAATTTCCTGATATTTTCAGACCTTAGCTGACCACAGGTAACTGAAACTGCAGAAAGTGAAACCCCAGATAAGGGGGGAACTACTATATTAGCAAAATTAGATAAAAATCTAAGTTGAAAAATTTGACTTCTCGCTAGTTAGATAAAATTTAGTAAAACAGATGGACTTTATTATATATTCTCTGAGATCTGATTTGAGAATTCTGACAACTAGCAAAACACACAGGTATCTTCTTGGAGAGTAAACACATTTAATTCCTTGTACAGCCTACCAGTCCGAGTGAATATTGTTTTGATGTGGATAGTGATATGGTCAATGAATTCAAGTTGGAATTGGTAGAGAAACTTTTTGCTGAAGACACGGAAGCAAAGAATCCATTTTCTACTCAGGTATATGGATTCATTTATTATACTTTATATTAAACCTTTTTAATTTTTAGTCTGACATGACTTTGGGTTCAAGATGTAGCCATTGTAAAAACTCATGCGTTTGTGGTTTTATAGGACACTGACTTAGACTTGGAGATGTTAGCTCCTTATATCCCAATGGATGATGACTTCCAGTTACGTTCCTTTGATCAGTTGTCACCATTGGAAAGCAGTTCTACAAGCCCCCAAAGTACAAGCACAATCTCAGCATTCCAGCCAACTCAAATGCAAGAACCAACTCTTACCGCCACCACTACCGCTGCCACCACTGATGAATTAAAAACACTGACAAAAGATGGTATGGAAGACATTAAAATATTGATTGCATCTCCATCTCCTACCCACATACCTAAAGAAACTACTAGTACCACAACATCACCATATAGTGATACTCGAAGTCGGACAGCCTCACCAAACAGAGCAGGAAAAGGAGTGATAGAACAAACAGAAAAATCTCATCCAAGAAGCCCTAACGTGTTATCTATCACTTTGAGTCAAAGGTATTTATTATATGTAACATCAAAGTTATACTTCTTTTATTGTTTAGAAAATGTGTGTGATGATAAATTATTTCTAAACATAGCAAACTTTCTGATGTGTGTGCTTTAAGAAGCATAAAATTGATATACAAATTCTGAACTTAAAATAATAACTTCAAAAACTGCTTCTAAATTAGCTTGTGTATTTATTTTCTCTAAAATAATCATATCAACTATCTGAATGTAGGCTGGTCTTCTAATACCTCTAAAAATAAAATCTAGCCAGTAAGTTCTATAGATGTACAATAACTGGCCCAGTTTCTATGCTTGTTTAAATCAGGCTAGTTAACATATCCTCACTGCTTCCATTTCATGGAGCTGTTTTTAAGCTTACCTGAAAAAAAGCCCTTCTGACTTAAGGGTATTTGCAGTTCTCCATTCTACATTGAGCCTGATGGTCTTCAGTCCTCAATATAGATATTTACAAGACTTCTTTTTAAGGTTTATGTATAGTTATGTTACAGTAGCTTTTACTTTTCATTGCATGTTTATAGAACATTATTTATTATAGGTTAAATAGATTTTTAAGAGCTACAACAGGAATCAGCCTGATTTTTTGACATTGCTTCTATGTAATGAATTTGAACAAATATCTGTACATCAACCAAATTTTAAATTATAATTTCTGTATATAACTTATAATGAGATTTAACATATTTGAAATTTGTAGCTATAATCAGAGGAAATAATTTTAGCTAGTCATTGGGTCAGTGTGTTGAAGAGAGAAATGATTCCTTTTCTACTCTGCCTAGACGGATTCAGATATCAACAGCAATAGGAAAAAGCACTGCCATAGCCAGAGCTTATGGCTTGTTTCTCCTGCCTTGCATTACTATGTTGACCAGAGTGCTGAGAGAGGCCTTTTCCTAGAGCTGAGAAATGATCTTGGGGTTTTAGATTAACAAAGAAGAAGCATTTTACATTACTTTATAAATTACTGTGTCATCAACTGACTTTAGACTTTGAGTTTCTCTAGGGCAATGACAGTGTCTTGGACATTTTAATGGTATTAATACTTAACACAGTACCTGACAGGTAGTAGCTGCTTAATAAGTGGTTATTGGATGGACAGATGAATGAAAATAGCAATATAAATAGTGATGATGATGTTGATGACGACCTGTAATTTATAGTTTACTGTTTACTACAAGAGACTATGGAATATTCCGTTTTCAATATTCTGGTCACGTTAGCAATTTTTAATTGATATCAATTTCTCTATAGTATGCACTAAATATTTTAAGAGATAAATCTTATGAATTATATGTAAGCTTTTTCATTACTGTTTGTCTAGGTAACTATTTGCAAAATCAAAGCACTATATTAAACCAGACAACTTCTAGCTTTGTAACAAAAATTAAAGATAGCCATTAAAAATACTACTTCATAAAGATAACACAGGTATATAAGGGTTTAAAAACCTGCCTGTCTATATACTGGAGACAAAACTGCATGTAGGAAGGCAGAATAATACATCACCTACCCATATACATTCTCAACTATACGGAACAGCAAGGAGCCATTTATGATTATGTATGGATAGGCGAGTTCTTGGGGGTAAAAAACAAAATAGCTATGACAAAATTGATGTATTTGAGTTATAAAACAGTTCTTCAGTATTTAATATTAATTATAGATACATGCAGGTTTGATAATAAGATTGATACTGGAAGCAAAATGGCTTAGTAGGAAGATCACTGGGAGGGCCATGGGTATAAAGGGATCCAGAATGTACTTCCATACCTCCAGTTAATTAGCAATAGGACTATGAAATAGTCCTCACAGGCCTCAGGTTTCTCATTTGTACAATGGGTATTATATACCTGTCTTTGGGATTAGAGTGAGACTAAAATGAACTAATAAACATGAAATGTTTTATGAACTGAAAATGCTATACAAATGTGAAATTAATTTTGTATTACAGTATTCCCAGGAATATCTATATTAGGTGAATGAAAGGCCAATATTTAAATTACAAAAATACCAGTCTAGTTCTGTTCACTTTTATTTTAATAATAAAGTGCAAATTATAGGATATTTTGTTTTAAAAATTGAGCTTTGGCTTTTAAAGTGATAAACTTTAGTAATCAAGAAAAGTTCTCATATGTAACATTATATTCCTTAACTGGAAAACAAGCATTATATAGTTTCTGGGGGAAAGCAAGTTGGATTTTTTTGATAAAAAATTGTTTTCATTAAAAATTTTAAAACAAGACAATATTTTTATTTAATTTTTTTTTTTCAGAACTACTGTTCCTGAGGAAGAACTAAATCCAAAGATACTAGCTTTGCAGAATGCTCAAAGAAAACGAAAAATAGAACATGATGGTTCACTTTTTCAAGCAGTAGGAATTGTAAGTGTGAGAGTATGTGTTTGCTTTTCTAGCTAATGCGTAATTTATAAGTTATACATATAGGTAATTCTTGTTTCTTCAAATACTATAGTTGTATTTCTTAGTTTATACATGGTTTTTCACTGTATATACACTTTCTTAAAAACACTTAATGAATATATTCTCAGTATAAAACTTTCAGATAACATATATTTTGAGTAAAAACTGATGTTCTCCCTCTATTCCACCCAATATCAGCACCAGTCTTGTTCTTTCCCCTTAAAGTTACTTTCTCCTTCTTACCCCAAAACACAGTAGGTATGTTGTCAGTCTTCATGTAATCCAGTGATATTTTCAGCTTAACCAGGTTAACTGGAAAGAATTTCCAGGCAGCCTTCATTATATGGTGTGTGGCAAATAAATGTCTTTATCATAGTAGTGGTAAGAGAGAGAATTAAAACAATCTGGGGCAGTATTTGATTTAAGAAGCCTGCCTATTCTGTGTTACTAAGCTTATAGTGCGATATCAAAGTTTTCTATTTTTATAAAAAGTTATAGTAAAATTAAAATAACTTTATTGTTTTTAGGGAACGTTATTACAGCAGCCAGATGATCGTGCAACTACTACATCACTTTCTTGGAAACGCGTAAAAGGATGCAGATCTAGTGAACAGAATGGAATGGAGCAAAAGACTATTATTTTAATACCCTCTGGTTAGTTTATTCTTTTTGCCCTGAATATCACAAGGAGAATTATATGGCTTTTTATTAAGGAGCTTTGCTCCAAGTGAGAGTGATTTTCATCCCTTAGCAAGATTAAAAAGGAAAGTAGCATTTTCTGTAATGGCTGTAACATAGAAATAGCTATTTTAAGATGGAACTTGAATTTTTTAGAATTCTTTGATATCTCTGTGTTCTGTTAATATTGAATAGAAGCTAAACCGTGTGAGTTTTTATTCCTTTCTCTAAATTTGTTTGTTACTCCTTTGTGCCTTCATTGTATCCTGTAAAACCAGGGGTGTCAAACTCATTTTCACTGGGGACCACATCAGCCTTGCGGTTGCCTTCAAAGGGCCAGAAATTTTAGGACTGTATAAATGTAACTATTTAACTGTTAAAGAGTTGAAATTACATTTGGCCCTTTGAAGGCAACCGTGAGGCTGATGTGGCCCCTGGTGAAAATGAGTTTGACACCCCTGCTATAAACATTTCTGACATAGCACTTGATTGGGCTTGTTTCCGTAGCTATGGTTTTTCACCATAGACTGGAAAACCCAGAAAGAGCTTATTTGCCTTGTTTTCCCAATACCTAACGCATAGTGGGTGTTTAATAATAATCATTGACTACAGGAATGAATACTTAGGTATCTCCTTGTTTTTCAGATTTAGCATGTAGACTGCTGGGGCAATCAATGGATGAGAGTGGATTACCACAGCTGACCAGCTATGATTGTGAAGTCAACGCTCCTATACAAGGCAGCAGAAACCTACTGCAGGGTGAAGAATTACTCAGAGCATTGGATCAAGTTAACTGAGCTTTTTCATAATTTCATTCCTTTTTTTGGACACTGGTGGCTCATTACCTAAAGCAGTCTATTTATATTTTCTATATCTATCTAATTTTAGAAGCCTGGCTACAATACTGCACAAACTGTGTTAGTTCAGTTTTGATCCCATTTTACTTAATTTACATTAATGCCAGATCACAGGTAGCACATTCTCACAGTTCTTTGGTATTTAAACCATTGCATTGCAGTAGCATCATTTTTAAAATGCACCTTTTTATTTATTTATTTTGGGCTAGGGAGTTTGTCTCCTATTGAATTATTTTTAGTAAGATGCCAATATAATCTTTTTAAGAAGGCAGTAACCTTTCATCGTGATCAGTTTTGAAAATTTTTTACTCAGTTTTTTCACATTTTATGTAAACAATAATGATTTGCCAGCAGTACGTGGTAGCCACAATTGCACAGTATATTTTCTTAAAAAAATACCAGCAGTTACTCATGCAATATATTCTGCATTTATAAGAATAGTTTTTAAGAAGAATTTTTTTTGGCCTATGAAATTGTTAACCCTGGAACATGACATTGTTAATCATATAACGATTGTGTGGTTTATTAAATGGGTAAAGCCATTTACATGATATAGAAAGATATGCATATATCTGGAAGGTATGTGGCATTTATTTCGATAAATTCTCAATTCAGAGAAATGAACTTGATGTTTCTATAATCACTTTGCCAGCTCAAAAGAAAACAATACCTTTCATGTAGTTGTGGAAGTTTATGCTAATAATGTGTAATTGATATTAAACCTAAATGTTCTGCCCACCCTGTTGGTATAAAGATGTTTTGAGCAGATAGTGAACAAAAATCATGCTTTGTTAGCAGAATTGCCTAGTATGTTAATTTGCTCAAAATTTGATGTTTGGTTTTATGCACTTTGTCGCCATTAACATCCTTTTGTTTTCATATAGATTTCAATAATTGAGTGATTTTAGAAGTATTATTTTAGAAATATATAGTTGTTACAGTAAACATCCTGTTTTTTCTATGTGCATTGTACAAATTTTTCATTCCTTTTGCTCTTTGTGGTTGGATCTAACACTAACTGTATTGTTTTGTTACTTCAAATAAACATCTTTTGTGGACCAGGTCCCCCTTTGATCAGCTTCTATGTTGCTGTTTATTTCAATACCTCCAGCTCCTAAAGTTGTTTGTCAGCAGTTTAAGTACACGGGCACAGCACAAATGATTTCCCCATTTATCTTTTGCTCTCTCACCTTAATGTGCATTGTGTCTCTAGGTGTCATGTTAAATAACAAATCATAACGCCCCACTGCAAAGAAGATATTTTTAGAAAAGAAATCTGTTTATAAGTTTATGGTCCTGTTAAAACAATTGTAATGTTTTAATACAAATGGGATGAGAGAAACGGATCGCGAACATGATAGTCACATGGTGTTGTAAGGGCTAGAAGGTCCTCCGAAGGTTTCTGCCCTTTGGCAGGAAGCTCAGTTGGTTAGATAGAACATTGTCCCAACAAGCTGGGGTTGTGGGTTCAATGCATAAATAAGTGGAACAACAAATCAATGTCTTTCTCTCAAATCAATAAATTTTTTTAATTTAAGAAATAATAAAGGTTTCTAATCTATTCACGATTTGTCTAAGTCCTAAAGTAATGCCAGACCAGAGACTTATTAAACTTAGGTCTTCTGACTCTTAACACAAAACAGAACTAACCTTGTTTTGTTTTAATGATACTGCATATTTAAATTTTTTAAAATAGCTTTGTTTTATCTCCTAATTTCTATAAAATTGCTATGTTTCTTTTCTAATTATAAAAGCAATACATTCTCAGTTTTTTAAAAAAGAGCACAAAAAGTTATAAAAAAAGAAACAGAAAAGTCACTGTGAATCCCCACACCTACAGGTAACTGCAAATTATTTTTATGGACAAATTACATAGACAGTGCCAGAGTCTTAGGTACTATAGCCTGACCTTACAGGAACAAAAGATCCTGAACAAAATAAGCTGTGGATCTTGAGGATCTTGAGCCGTTGTTACTGTAGAGTGAATAAAATGTGATTACATTTACATAAATTTGGGAACAAAATTTACAATACTAAAACTCAGTGCAAGATTTTGGAGTACACGTATACTTCAATATAAATACTGTGGTCCAAATTGTGTATTTAGCTAATTACAAATAATACTAGAGGTGGTATTTCAGAATAAAATCGTTTTTTAATATTCTCAGGTCAAAATATCAAAAATCTTGCTTATTCTGATAGCAAATTACCTTGAATTGAAAACTAGATGTTTACAGTTTTCAAATATTAGTAAATGGTCCGATTGTGTAATGTCTGGGAGCCTGGGAAAATGACTTGTAAGCGCAGTAGTTTAGAGGAGAAAGCCACTTTAAAGAACAGTAAAGCTGGAAGAAAACAAGTACCCACCTGTGGGTCATTAAAAAACTAATCCCCTGGAGTGCTTGAAATTGAAATAGCAGAACCAGCCTTTCTCTTCCCAGCATTGTACCATCGTAAACTTTTTTAATATCTTTATCCAGGAAGTATAATCCTACCCTAACAGTTACAATTGTATAACAGCTCTTCTTCTCCCTTAATTAATATTCCTGCTCCTCTCTTTTCTGGTGCTGCTATGAATAAATGACCATTTTATTATTTTCACACTTGAAGAAGGTATGGTAAAGGAGCTTACTGTATCTTGTTCATTTGTTCTAAGCCTCACTATTAACCATGGAACTGGAAATAGTTTCTCAAGCAGTCAGTCTCCCAGTGCTGGGTGAAATGACAAACATTAGGAGTTAAAATGAATGTAACATCTCTTACATACTATATGCTAGACTTTGTGCTAAGCATTTTGCATATTATTAAAAAATAACCTATGAATTAGTACTTGTATCTCCTTCTTTAGATGAGAAAATAGCTTCGAGAGGTCACCTAAGGTTCAGAGTATTTTGAGCAGGTCATCAGTAACTCCATAAGCCAGTGGTGCTAACCACTTTGCAGTGCTAGCCAGCCCAGTAGAACATTTTCCCCCATTAACTATTTAAATAGCAAACGGGAAAGCGGTGGGCGTGGAGGGAGCTGAGAGTGGGTGTCTCTTGAAGATAATGAAATCATACAGGAAGGACATTGAGGAGATGTCCTAAGAGGAATGGCAAAACATAAGTGGAAATTAATAAAATGGTGTTTCGACGTGCTGTTTAGCTGGGTTTCAGTATCAACTACAGATTTGATTGTCTGGTGTGGACACATCAGGTAAATGAGGTATGAACAGAAGATAAACCAAAATGTTGTATGAATGTGTGGTATGGTTCTCCCACAGCTGTTTTGACTTCATAGCACAGTAGACATGTCTATTTTCTATTAAGTTTGTATAATCTCTCAATTATCACAATTTTTTCACTTTTTTAAATTTGTTTTCATTGCATATCTTGATTTCCCTCTATAACCTTCAAAACACAGAAAAGATGAACTTAAAGTCAGTGGTTTCACAGAATCTAACAAAATTCTAAAAGTTCAAATTTTCATTACAGAAATGTCAAAAACAAATGCAAAGAATATGGATTTTTTTTTAAAAAAAATTGGGTTTGGTTAAATAAGACCTTTGCAAACCTTGCTAGCTGGAACCAACAAAAATGTAAAGAAAATTGTTTTGCTCGGCTTTTTAAAGTCTGCCACTTAATCATTTTGCTCATTATTTCATCCCTTTAAATAGCGTTGAACCTGTTCTCCCAGATCATTTTACGGAGAATTAGTTCAATCTGAAGAATTGATACGAAATAGTCTACCTAAAAGAAAAAAGCTACACCTTACCACAAATCTGAATGCCTTCTGGAGCTTTGTTGTGTTCACACCTTGGACATAACTTTTATTCTTACCTGTAGTGGTCGGTTTTACCCAAGACGCTGCTCAGACACCCGATCTCCTCGCATTACTTATGTCCTTTATACTCTCCTTGTCTTGGCTCCATTCCGGGAAGGAGAGGAAAGGCAGGTGCCTGAGAGCGGCAGCGATCAGACCCTCATCAGGAAAAATACCAAGGATGCGGAAGGGACCTGACACCCCTTTAGTCCCCGGTGCCGCTGGTACTGCTTAAGGGTGCGAAATTTAAGCCGCCAGCAGAAGCTCGAGTCCCGCCCACCGCGCTGCAGGCCACGCCCCGATACGTGCTTGGCCGCTGCACCGCAGCCCGCGCCTGCCAGAGGCTCTCTGCGCCCGGCGCGAGCCTGCCGCGTCTGCTCCGAGTTCCCGGGTACTCCTGCGTACGTGTGAGAGCGCACGGTTTGAGGTCGGCCCGCCCAGCCTTTGGACGGGCGGGCTGTGCAAGAGGGTCACCACTGCCCTTTGCCTTCGGTGACTTGCCCAAGTCTGGCGCCCAGCCCTTCCCCAGACTTCTGTGGATGGGGGCGGGGGGAGGCGGGGGCGCGGGGTGATACTACGTGTGGCTGTAGAACTGTCACGGTAATTCCCAATCTAATGCTTTGCGGTGTGAAGCTGTGCTTTGTAAGTAGAAAAAATATTTGAGGTCTCCTAACAGGTGGGACCTTGGTTACCTATAGTTTTTTTAAAAAAATAGTTATCTACTAATCTAATTTGTTTAAATTATTCTCCTCAAGGCACTTAAAAGATTTAGTTTGTTTTGAATAAAACACATTGAGGTGTCTCAGATTAAGTAAATGGAAACGTTAGCTGCCCCAGGTGTTTTTGTTTTGTTTTTTTGAATTTGTTGAGTGCCTGCACCTTATTAAGGCCAACTAATTGAGAGTCCTTTGGGAGAAGATAATCTTGATGGGCAGAAGGGCGGTGAGTTTACGGAATACGGAAAAGCTTGGGGCTCTAAATTTAATCTGCTGTAATTAGTATGTTAGGATTGCGCAGTTTGATGTAAAGTACAAAGGCAGGTATTGTTTAGAATAAATAACATCCGCATATCCATAGCTGACTGCAGTTTACATTTTATTGGAAATTATATTCTTCAGGAAAATTCATTGTTTATGGTTTTTCAAATATAATTTCCTAGAAAATAATATTCTGTTTTTATAAGTGGTCAAGGTATTTTATTTTATTTTTTTTACTAATAAAACTGATCAGTAGCCTCAGTCATGGTGTGTTTGTTTTTAATTAAATGCCATTTAAGGAGAGTGTTACATCTTTTGGTCTTATGGATGCCTAATAAACCAATATAAACTGGTGATTCTTCATAGAGAACAGGCCGGGGGAGGGGGTGGGGTGCAACGTTTATCACAAAGGGTGATAATGCATTTAAAACATTGAGAAAGTATCATATATAGCCTGGTAAGTAAACTGGACTCTGTTAAATCTATCTTAGAGATTTTTGAAATATTAAAACATTAAGCTATATTATTTTATGGAGAGGTTAATATTTCTGGGTGATATTTATGTGGTCTTTGAAACAGATTTTAATGTTCCTACACACAGCTGCAATGACAAGCTCTAATGGGAGCACCGAACAAGCCGTGGGGCGAGCCACTATAAAGTGTTGCCTCACTCCCTAGTCTGCTGGTAGAATATTTAAAGCAAAAGCCGAACCAGAGTGAACTACTAATACTGCAAGTCAAGAGCCAGGATACTGAATTTGCCTTTTTTTCTTGCCAAATTCAACTGCAAATATTTGCCATCCCTGAGTACTTACATGTCAGTTCACCTTTAGCTTCCTTACTTCTCGTTTTTTTTACCTTCTGTGATCATTTATGTATGTCTTATCTCCCCTACTAAACACGTAGTTCCTTCAGAGCATGATTCCCATCTGATTCATCCTTGACTGTTTTTAAAGCCTTCACCTCTGTTTGCACACGGCCAACTCACACGTGATTGAGGTGGGAGAGGAATTCATGTGACGTGAGGACCAGAGAAGAATTAGGATCAGAGTTGCAGAATGGGGAAAACAGGACCGTGTTAAACAAAAACCTTCATAGCCCAAAACTTGTGAAAGAAAGTTTATGGAGCCATATGCCGTCCAGAACAAGGACCAGGTCTTGGGACGTACTGTCTAAACCACCTGCAGCTGCAGGGCTCCTGTATACAATGTTTGGGGAAGGAAAAAGGGCGTTGTTTTGAGAGAATTTACATTGACCACAGAGAAGGTGGTGGGAAAAGGTAAAGAAGGGGCAGTTCTAGGATAATTGCCTAGTTCATAGGGAAGAAATACCACTTCTTGATTAGCTGTGGGTGAGCGTCCGAAAGTTCGTGCATAAAGCAGGATGCTCAATAGTTTGCTTGTAGTTTCCATAAGCATCCAAGAATGTGAATAGTTTTAAGACTTTTTATTGTTACTCTATTACAGTTGTCCCAGTTTTTCCCCCTTTGCCCTCCTCTGCCCATCCCACCCCCCACTCCCACAGTCAATTCCCACCCTGTTGTCCATGTCCGTGAGTCATTCATACATGTTCTTTAACTAGTCCCTTCCCCTTTCCACCGTTACCCCCTCCTTCCTGAATAGATTTTTGTTAGTTTTGGCCCACAGATGTTAACTGAGGGCTTTAGTTGTCTCCCCCACTCTTCAGCCCACTGTGATTTAATTTAGGACATTGAAGAATTCATCTCTTGTCAACTATTTTCAGGCTCTCCCAATGAAATCCATTGATTCAATGAACAGTCATTGAGGGCTGGATGAGCTCAGGAGGTTTGCCTTGTTCTGAATGTCTGTGTCCCCTCAAATTAATATGTTGAAACCTAATGCCCAAGATGATTAGTATTAGGAGGTAGGGACCTTTGGGAGGTGATTAGATCGTGTGATGGAGCCCTCCTAACTGGGACTCATACCCTTATAAAAGAGACTCCGGAAAGTCCAATTCCCCTTTGGCCATGTGCAGATACAACCAGAAGTCAGCAATGTGCAATCTGGAGCAGGGCTCTCACTAGAACTCGACCATGCTAACTTGGACTGCCAGCCTCTGGAACTGAGGAATGAATTATTGTTGTTTATTAGTCAGGAAGTCTGTGGTATTTTGCTGTAGCAGCTTGAGCAGACTAAAACAGTGTCACTCTAAAATGTAACATTTTATATAAATATTCTAAAATAAGGCACCTGCCATTGAGAGTATGGTTAATTCCCACTCAGTGAGGTAGTCACACGTTCATTGGGCAAACAATTGAAGTCTAAAAGGAACTTTTATTGGCCATTTAAGTTCTAAACCACCATTGCCCCCTCCTTTTCATGATGGTCTCTACCTTGATAATCTATATCCAGGCCAGATTGCTCCCCACAGGCACCTCAGATTTGGCCTCTCAATAACTAGCTCCAAATGGCCCCTCCTCCTGCATGGTGAGTGGCACCACCCAGTCTCCAAAAGCAGAGCTCTAGAGGTCACTGGTCATGCCCTTCACCACATCCAGTCCGACTCAGCTCTTTTCTTTCTTTAGAGGTTCATTATGGATGGAGAACATTATGCTAAGTAAAATAAGCCAGCCAGAGAACATCAAGTTCCATATGATTTCACTCATATGTGGAATCTAATGAATAAACTGAACTAATAAGCAAAATAGAGACAGACTCATAGAGAGTAGGCTGACAGCTCTGGGAGGGAGGGCTGGAGGTAGAGGTAGAGAGATTGAGCAAAACAGAGAGAGAAAGAGAGAGAGAGAGAGCGCACTCACCAACACAGACAACAGTACGGTGATCGCAGGAGGGGAAGGGGTGCGTGGAGGTAGAAGACGGTATAGGCGGGATAAGTGGTGATGCAAAACCTCAACAAACTGAGAAAATGCTCCAGAGAATGGCAGTTTTGCAGCTTATTTTATACATTAGGATCAAAGGAGGAGATGTAAGAAGGGTTAACTCTGTTAGCGACAGATTAAGGGAACAGGAGAAAGCAAAGTGGGGAAGTGTCTGGGATTTGGGATGAAAAGTAAAACAGAGACATACTGTTTTTGTGGGGTTTTTTTTACATTGGTGGGCACAGCATAATTAACATTTGCAGCACAGAGAGACCATGTGCAGGGAACAAGATAACAATGATGGGTTCTGTGGTCTGGTGTTCTGATGGGAGCTTGTGCCCTCAGGGGTCTGGAAAAGGAGATTAGTCTGACATTTCAAAAAGTATGTACTCTTAGATGCAAAAAGACAGTAGACAGGCCCACTGAAGGTAACGATCGACCTTTGTCAAGGAATCTTCAGGCCCAGGATGTGACGAGGCGGCCATGACTGCTTGTAGTTAGGGATTGCTACATAGTCAGTCCACCCCGTGTGGTTGCTTTCAGTCTCTGAGCCTGCACGACCATCATGCCGGCCTCCTCTGAGCTTGTCTGGTTTAGGACGTGGTCTCTTCTGACCACAGCTCTTTGGTTTTTGTTTCTAGATTTTCTTTAATCACCCCCTTCTCTACGTGTCCACTAAATACTGCCTTATCAGTTCTTGCCTGAGCTTCCTCTACCTCCCCTGTTACCTGTCCCATCCCTAGCACACTGCCCTGTTGCCAAACTGGCCTTTCTAAAACAAAACTTTGACGACATTATTTCCACACTCAACATTCTGTCAATGGGGATAATGTAATAAATATTCTTAAAAAACAAAATTCAGTTGAGTAAAGTTAGAGATCTAATTGGCTTTATAAGTGATTCATGAATTAGGCAACACCCCATCTAGCAGTTAGAAGGGTTCTCTGAGGGGCTGCACAGAATGGAAGGATTTTAGAGGCAGGAAGAAGGTGGGACTAGGAAGTTGAGTGGAGTTTTTCAGACAAGGAGAAGGCAGGGGCTCTTTCCAGGCAGATGACCTCACTAGCATGAATTAGGAATTTCCGGACTGATTGGTTTAAAATTCCACTCCTGGGAGAGGCTGAATGTGTAATTAGATGAGATATTAAGGCTGGATTTGGGCCCTGGCTGGTGTGGCTCAGTGGATTGAGTGCCGGCCTGCACACTGAAAGGTTACTGGTTCGATTTCCACCAGGACACATGCCTGGGTTGTGGGATAAGTCCCCTCTCTTTCTCCCTCCCTTCCATCCTCTCTAAAAATAAAAATCAGTAAACAAAATCTCTAGGTTTGGAATCACAGGCTTTTAGCACAAGTGACGCACTTTGGGATTTTTCTTTCTAACAATGGCAAACAGTAATTGTCCTTGGAATGTGGAGTGCCAAAGGACTTTGACTTCTGACATGAGGCATTTGTAATACCTTATAGGCAGTGTGATTGCTTTCATTAATAGCATTTTTAAAATATTAGCTATTGATTGTCTTCAGATGAGAGTTCAAATGCTTTTATATTTGGTGTGAAGTCCAAAACTGTGAAGGGTCTGTGATTTTTGTATGTGTACATACTGACAGAAACACCAGACCTCTGGAACAGAGAACAGACCATTTATTACCCACAGAGCATATTACTGCTGGCTCCCCGTGCCTCTGCTCCCCGGAGGTTACACAGTAAGGGCCAGATATTCACCTGTACGTGCAGCAGGGTTTGTAGCACTGGAGAGGAAACCCCACGTTAAGAGACTTGGAGCTCAGAGGTAGCAGCTGGCCCATCTGCCCATCCTCCGTCACAGAACATTGCTATGGAATGAAAACAACTCTGCTCTGGGGAGGGGGTGGAAAGGAAGGTCTTTATCTTTCTTTCATCACCCTGGAATGGCTGCAGGGAAGAGAAGTCTCTAAACCCCTTCAGAATGTTCTATCTTTAGGACTTACTTATATTCTGGCATCCTTTGCTCAGAAGATTCAGAATGTGCAGGAACACTGAGAAATCCAGGGAGAAAATCTCCCAGCACAGAGCATGCCAGGCCTTGGAATCTCCTGCCTGTTTCTTCCCCTTGCCCCTCATGCTCAGTCATATACATAACCAAACGCTAACTTGCTCTCTTATCCCTTTGTGCCTTTGCACTTTGCTTTTTTCTGTGTCTATAGCCCTCTTCTTATCTCCACCTCTAATTCTTTCCTTAATATCCACAACTCAGTTGTACTTTAGAAAGCTTTTCCTTTCAGGGACTGGTTAGGAGTTTCTCCTAGGTGTTCTATGTTGCAGTGTGCTCCCCTCTTTCACAGTGCTAATCACAATAAAATTGTGGTTCTTTCCTTGCGGCGGGTGGTTCCATTAGATGGGGAGCAACTTGGGGGCAGCAGTTTGCCTTAAAGTGTGTCCCCAGGAAAAGGACAGTATCAGGAGCTCCAGGGACTTACTCTTTCCCAATGAAACAACTGTAACTGGTAAAAAATTTAAAAACAATCATTTAAAGTGTCTTGAGATTTTCTAAAGGGAATACAGCACATGAAGAAACATTTATTTGAGAAAATCTACTAACTCTTGGTAAGAATGGCAAGAATCGGTGGCACCTGAGCCATGCATGACCTGCTGCCTCTCCTACCCTGCTCAGGGTGATGAAAGTTCCATTCTGGGTGAATGTGGCCAAGATGATGGGGCTCCCTGTTCCCCCAGATCTCAGTAAAGGGCTAAGATATCTCCCTGGGAGACCAGGATGCCAGCACTTTTCATTCTCCTTAGCTTCACATTGCAAAGTCTATACACTCCAGGTGAGTATAGCCTGGAGATTGCAGGGACTGGGAACTCCTTTCTTCCTTTCAGACACTATTCACAGGACAGAGGCCCTATTCCAGGTGCAGCAGGTCAAGAGTGCTGGCCCCAGTGACCCTCACCCCAGCTCACACACGTAAGATGGAAGTTCAAAGCCAGCAGAAGTAGCCTGAGAAGCACAGAAGGTCCTGCACCCTCCGGAGCCCTGCCCTCTGAGAGAAGTGGGCCACTCCCCCCCATCCCCAGCTCTAGAGCAGTGGTTCAGAGATTTTCCCCAGAGGGAAAGTCCATTAGCACAGAGCGCTCTGGAGCTCTCCCCAGAGGAACTGACTTTATTGGGAAGAGTGTGAAAAAATTCAAACTTAAAGGTCCTCTTGAAAGCAATGGATATTCTGATGGTAAGTAATTAAAAGGAGGCTGGTAGGTAGGGCCCTGACAGCAACAAGCTAAACTTCAGGCTAGCTAGTTTACCAGAGAGAAAAAGGGAGAGCCAGAGAGGGGCAACTAAGAGCCCTCTTGGAATGAG
Source organism: Desmodus rotundus (assembly GCF_022682495.2). Classification (NCBI taxonomy): domain Eukaryota; kingdom Metazoa; phylum Chordata; class Mammalia; order Chiroptera; family Phyllostomidae; genus Desmodus; species Desmodus rotundus. Next base: position 106,886,224 of record NC_071393.1, read on the forward strand.
AACAAACCTCGAGGTTGGGCTCAAAGACTACTCCTTAAAGGATCCTATTACCAGGACCCAAATGTATTTTCCTTGAATCCATTTGCCTGTTGTGCACACTGGCCCAAGGAAATGTAGAAGCAGGAGTTTGCAGCGTAGAAAAAATAAATAGTTTAGTACTGAGTTGGCCAATATGAAGGTGGGGAGCTTATGCCCTAAAGACCTGTCTCTCCAATGGCGTGTATGTTACAGAATATATGGGGTGACAGTACAAGGCACCACAGGTTGGGGGCGGGTGGCGAGGTTGTGCTGGGAGCTGGTTGATCGTAGGTAAGGGTAATAAATAATTTCTTTAGGCCTCAAGGATGGTTCTGAGGTCTGCTCCTGTGTCCCTCTGTCTGGTCTCATAGGAAAGTAGCCAGGGGGTTCTTCCATTTTTGTGGCTCAGAAACAGAAGTTAGGCCAAGATGTTATCTTTAGCCTGCTAGAGGTTCAGCCTTTGTGACTGTGAGTCAGGTCCAGGCCACTGTCTTTTTCTGTTTCCAAGGGGTAAAGGCTAGAGCTCTGAGGGGTGTATATATATAGAGAGAAGATTTTGAGAGCTAGGATTAAAAGCAATTTAACAAAGTCATAAGGACCTTTGAAATGTGATTGAATTAGACTGGAGCAATTCATGCCCCAGGATACTGTCAAAGCAATGGAGCAGTCAGCGGGCAGCTAGTGGAGCCGAGATACCAGTAGAGGCAGACAGCTGCACAGAGAGATCCCGGAAAGGGCCAAAGAGAGCCCGGCCCAAACCACTGTCATTCCAGGTGACTGTGCTTTCTGAGAGCTACTTAACGGGCTGCACGCTCTGGGGAACATGGACTTCACTAAAACAGTCCAGCCACGTCATTAAACAAATAAACAAGTACACAACAAAGTAACAAGCCCCATGGGAAAGGGGGAGCAATCAGTATTCAGAATTGAACAATAAATTCTCTAAAATGTTCAGTTTAACAAAAATATTGGGAGCCATGAAAAGAAACAAGAAAGTTTAGTCCATACATAGTTAAAAAAAAAAAAAAAAAGCAAGCAATAGAGATTACATATCAGATGGTCCAGATGGCAGACTTAACAGAAAAAGACTTAAAGCAGCCATTATAAATCTGTTCAAAGAACCAAAGGAAACCGGGCTTAAAGATGTAAAGGACTGTATGATGACAACGGCTGACCAAATACAAATACAAACATAAAAACTAATACAGAACCAGTGAGGAATTGTAGAATTGAAAAGTAAACAAATGAAAAAGTCACTAGACTTTTCACGAGCGTCTGCTATGTACGAAACGCTTTCAGGTACTGGTGACATAGTAGTGAATAGACACCCCCCCCCCCCATGCTCCTGTGCTTCTATTTCACAGGGAGATGTAGTAACAGGAGAAAAAGAAATTGAGAAATAAGGATTATAAAGGAAAAAGCAAGCTATCATTATTCATAGCTGCTAATATCATCTAGATATAAAACCTGTAGGAATCTATAGAAAAACCATTATAATTAATAAGAATTTAGGAATGGCACTGGATATTAGATCAATATATAAAATTCAATGGCATTTTTATAGATTGTAATCAAGCAGTTAGGAAGTGTAAGGAAGTGAAAGATAAAAAATGCAATAGCTACAGAAAAACAAGGGATATAGGAATAAGTCTAACAAAAGACATGTAAAAGTTTATGGAGAGGGGGGTGGGGGTGGAGGTGGAAAAGTGTATAAGGGGGATAAATGGTAATGGAAAAAATAGAATAAAAATTAATTTTAAAAGTTTATGGAAAAAATTATAAAACTTTAGTGAAGACGCTAAAGATGACAAATGTATGGATAGAAAGTCTCAATATAATAAAGATGTTATTCTGTCCCAAACCGACTCATGAATTTAATGCAATCAATCAAAATCCAAGTGGCATGATTAGAGACATTTGACAACTTGATTTAAAAATTTCTGTGATTGAAAGGAGATGAAGGGATCAGTCAAAGAACCTTTGAAGGACCCATGGACATGGACAATGGTGAGGGGACTGATTATGGAAGTGGGGAGTTGGCTGGGTGGAGGGGGGCACAGCAGGAAAAAGTGCGACAACTGTAATAGCATAAACAATAAAATAAAATAAAATAAAATGAAATAAAAATTTCTAGGAAGAAGCAAAAGTTTAAGAACAATCAAGTTACTCCTGAAGAAAAAGAAGATGAGAGAACTTTCTTTTCTAGATATTTTTAAAGTTATAGTAATCAGAGTGTGGTATTAGTGTAGCAAAATCTAAATTAACCTTTGGAAGTAGATAGATATCTGTAACCCCAGATGCAGACCGAAGCTGGAGTGGGTCCTGGAGGCCTCTTCCTGTGCCGGGCTTAACCCTTTCATTTTTGGATGGTGGGGAGATCTGGGGACTTCAGGGGAGGGGCCTGGGTGGCTCAGGCGGTGGTGTTGAGGGCAGTAAGGAGGTTCAGGACGGTAACTATTTACTAACAATAATGGAGACGTTTTGGGACTTTAACAACAGGTACAGAGCCGTAGAGTCGTGTACTCATTTCAATTAGCCCTCCCTGCACAGTTGACACGTGACAGAAGTGATCACTGGGGAAAGGACGGACCGTGCAACCACAGGTGCTGGGAAATTACACATATAGAAAACACATGTACATATAAACATGGTGTATATGTGCAAAAACATGAAATTGGATCCTTGACTCATACTATCCACAGAAATCGTTTTTAGGTGGATATGAGCATTAAGAGTGAAAGGCAGTACTTTAAGAGTTGGAGTAAAGTTGTGGCAGAGATGTTGGCAGTTCAACAGAGACTGTGCACCTTTTTCATAGACCGAAGTTGCTGGGAAGAGGTTGCCCAATAGGGACTACACTTTCCAGGTCTCTTTGCCCCTAAATGGTGCCACATAAATGAGTTCTGGACAATGGAATGTGGACTGAAATGCAGTAGTGTACACCAGTGCTTCTCACACATCTGTGGGAATGTACTATTTCTTCCCAATTTATCATGGATCAATGCTTTTAAAAGCTAAAATAAAAATACAAAACCAGAAAAATTGAAATTAAAAAGTTCACACCCACACCCTGGCCATGTAGCTCAATTGGTAAGAGCATTGTCCCAATATGTCAAGTTTGCAGGTTCGATCCCCAGTCAGGGCACATACAAAAGCAAGCTATGAATGCATAAATAAGTGGAACAATAAGTTGATGTTTCTTTCTCTCCCCACCTTCCTCTCTCTCTAAAATCAATAAATAAAATTTAAAAAATTCACACCAAATACAAGCCCATTTTTTATTATTAGATTCAACAGACAAATTTACTTTGTCAAATTGCTATTAGAAGCTCACCGAACACTTATTTTCTATTTCTCTACAGCTGGGTGACGGAGGGGTAATAAAAGTTTTCAGACCAGCAGAGGTCAGCAGACTGTCCTCGGGGTGTACACTATTTCCAGACATGGCCCATAAAAACCTCTCATGCAGTCTTTCACACTCTCTTTTCTCCTATGTCTACAGGCTAGCTGTCTATAATCAGGGTGGCCTGGAAAGCCAATAGCTAAAGATTTTAAGTCTCCATTTGCCTGGGTCCCCAGGGGACTTTTTGGAGCAGAACCCTTCCCACACCATCGTTACATGAAATTAATGTGAAAGAAAAATAAAATTCATTTGTGTTAAGCCACTGAGAAGTCAAGGTTTATTAGTTATACTATTGGTATCAGCTTAACTGATAATGTGATAGAGGGAAAATATTTGTGGCTCTACCATACAAAAGTCCTTATCAGAAAAGATTTAAAAATTGACTACACTAAAAATAAGATTTTCTGTACATCAAAAATCACCATAAATATAGTAAATAAAAGCAAGTTACAAACTGGGAAAAGATATTTGCAATACATAAAAGAAACCTCAGTTTAGTTTTTAGAATATATAAGGTGATCTTACAAATCAATATGAAAAAGGCAAACAACCCAATTGAATATGAGCAAAATATATAAACAACCTTTCACAGTAGAGGAAATAGAAATAAAAATCAGAACTTGAGAAAATGTACAACTATGTCAATAATCAGAGAAATGCACATTAAGACCACGATTAGATACCAAGGTTCTGAAATGATATGGCTGAATTGGGAACTTTCATTCACTGATAGCGAAATGGAAATCAGCTCGACCACTCTAGGAAAACAATTTAACATCATCTTTTAAAATTTTACATTTGCACCTATTGTCACCAACAATTCCACCATAGGTGTATATACTCTAGACTGCTGTTACATATAAGTAGAATTGCCATGTTTAGCAAACAAAAATAATGGATGGCCAGTTAAACAGTATTTAAGATAAATAATAAATAATTTTAAAATTTGATCTGAAATTCAAATTTTATTGGGCCTCCTATGCTTTACCTGGGTGGGATCCTACAAATAAAGAGGAGGCATGTACAAGTGTTCGTGGCATCGTTTATAATAGCAACGTCTGGAACCCACCTACATTTGCACTGAGGAAATAATGGATAAACTATTTTCACATAGTGGAATATTAGGCAGGAGTGAAAACGAATGAGTTACAGCTATGAGTAATAACATAAATGAATCTTAGAAACATTGCTAAATTTAATAAGCAATTCAAAGAATATGTTTATACATTGCAATATCATTTTCATAAAACTCAAAACCATCCACAACTAAACAATGTATTGTTTAAGTAGTCATACACATGTGAAAAAGCATACACAAGATAATGAGGAACAAAATAAAATAGTTGTAATCAAGGTAGTGGCAGAGGCAGGGCAAGAGTTTAAAAGAGGAATTCACACATTAGCGTGGCAGTGTTAGTAATATTCTGGTTTCCACACAGGTAGAATGCACACAGATGTTCGTATTTCTGCTATGCCTTTTATTGCACGCATTGCATGTTATTCTGTATATATAAAATTAAAAAATAGATCAATGATCAGTAAAGTGAATTGAATCTCCCTTTACAGACAGAAAGACCCATGCTCTCCTATTATATTAGGATACTTCTCCTAAAGAATAAAACCAGCATGCCCTGAAATCAGAGAAATGGTGAAAAGTACAAAATACTACTCCATATCTAGTTCCAAGGAGAAGCCAAGAAGTGGAGTGTATAGAGGAAGTCAATTTAGCCAAATAATAAGTATACATAAGGTAAGTGCTTTCTGCTAAGCACTGTGCTAGATTGTAGAGCAGGGGTTGGTGGGTGGTGGTGGGGAGATGTTTACAAAACAGCTCCTCAAGAGTGGGCAAAATGAGCATTTATCTCAGTCTGTGTGAGATCTTGCTTCCAGGTGTATCCTGTTCGCCTCAAATACATTTTTATAAAAAGTCTCAAAAAAAACCCCACCCCGAAAAAAGAGTGGTTGCAGAAGACAGCTTGGTTTACAACCAGAGAGCCTCCGAGTAATTTCCCTACTACGTAGACACAGACTGTTGGGAGAACGAGTCCCGTCCATTTCCTAGTAAACCCTCCTTAGACCTCTTCCCACCAGGGGGAGCATTGAGGGTCTGAACTGTTCCCGCCTACCTATTGAAAGCTAAGTTCTGTCACTCTTCCGCCTTAAAGAGTGACAGTGAGAGTAAAGCCATCTTTCATAATCGAGCCTAATGTAGACCTAAATTCCTTCTTGGGCTCATATGACACTTGAGATACAAACATTTTTAAAGAAATTAAAAGGGATGATCTCTGTCCTTTGACTAACAGTTGAAGTACACGCGCAACCACTCAGGGCGGGGCGGGTTGGAGGTGGAGCTAACGGGGCCGGACGTCCCGTTACGGAGCGCGCGTGCGTCACGTCGTCGGAGCCGGGCGTCCGCGCTGAGTTTCCTCGGCGACCGCCGGGGCTGGAACAGCTCTTGTATGTACAAGTTTTGCAGGCATGGGGACCCCTCCAGGCCTGCAGGCCGACTGCGAGGCGCTGCTCAGCCGCTTCCAAGAGACGGACAGTGTTCGCTTCGAGGACTTCACGGAGCTCTGGAGGAGCATGAAGTTCGGGACCATCTTCTGGTGGGTGTTTCTCGTCCGCTGAGACGCGGCGTAGGTAGTTGCACACCCACCTCCACTCCCCTCCTCCCCGTCGCCGCACCTGTGAAGGGCTTAGGAAAATGGCATTCTCTGAAGGCTACCCCCATCTCTCCTGGGCCGCCTTTGCTCAGGCTCCGTGCTTTCCCTGGGTGATTTCATTGGCTTCGGTTGCATCCTTTTGCGGCCTCTTCCCGAATACGTGGTTGTGCCTGGCCGCCCAGAGTTCTCTTTCAAAAGTGCAGATTTGACCAGGGCAATCCCTTGCTTACCCCCTCAGTGGTTTTCATTGCCTTTGGGATACAGCTCAAATTTCCTAACAGGGTTGGCTAGACCGGTTGTGATTGCCCTTCTCTGCAGCTTCGGTACCAATCTCCGCGTACTCTCTCTTGCTCCCGCCCTCTCCTGGCGTTTCCAATGTCTCTAGGCCCCTACAGGTGTTTGCTTAGCCTGGAGCTTTCTCCCAACTCCCCTTGCCTGGCCACTTCATTCTTCACTCCGTTTAAGTTCAAATGCCCATTCCTCAAGGAAGCCTTCCTTTGCCCTTCTAGATTAAGTGAGGGATTCTGCTCTTTTTTTCTTATACATTATGATTGTGTGTAGTTAAAAAGAAAAGTATTAGTGTTTAAGAGCACAGATTATGGAGCCCAATTGTCCGAATTTGAACCCGAGTCCACTGACTTTTGGTAGGTTATTTACCTGAGCTTCCTTATCTGTAAAAGAGGGACAATGGTAATACCTCGGTTCTGATGATTAAATGAGCTGATTAATATATGTTAAGTGCGCTCTAAGTGCTTAGTAAATGTTCAGTTTTGCTATTATTTTTAAATTTTCCCTCCGTTAGACAGAGCTCTGAGAGGACAGTGACTGTACAAATCTGGCGCCCATTAGCATACTACATAACAATATTGCAAAGGCTAAATAATTGATGAATGAATAAATTCTTGTGATTGAAACTTTGTTTTGCTGAATAAAATATAGAAGTTCTCTTTTTTCTCTCTGTTGATGTAAAATAATTACCTATGTAGTTTGTACATTGTAGGGATGGAGAATGGAGAGCTGTTCGTTGTACAAATAATGATAGGAGAGAAACTAATTTTTTTAATGTCTATTAAATGTAATGCATTTAGAGCTTAATGTATTTAATCCATAGAACAACTCTGAAAAACAGGTAGAATGGATGTTTTATAGATGAGGAAATTAAGGCTTAAGGAATTTAAGTAATTTCTCCCTGATCACAAAGCCAGTAGGTAGTAGAGCAGATATTGAAACCTATATGTTTGCCTGTTTCCCAAACCCATGATCTTTCATTGTAACCCTCTTGAAAAAAGTGTACATTTTGCTGGGGTTACCTCATTTTTTAGCTAATGAGGAAAAACTAAAAGGAGGAAAAAGGTAGAGCCACCTGAGGAATGGGGAGTTTTCTTTAGAAGTTGCTTTATTTGCATATACTTACAGTAGGTATTTTGCATTCTTCTACTGTGTTAATTATTATTTGGAGAGACCGGGCTTTGGGAGTTTAGAGGAATCTGCTTTCCTATGGTGAACTTTGCCCTGAAGAATTGGAAGGAGGGTTGGATTACATTGTATGGTAGTCTCTATCTTTTTTACCTAGATGTCCCAAGGACAAATGAGGATTCGTGTGAATCCCTGAGAGTATTGAGGAAAATATCTATTATATATTTAAATGCATGTAGCTTGTGTATTTTATTCTGTAACATAACCATGGTTACTTTAATATATTAAATGTTTTAAATTCTTAACTGGGAATAATTTGTAACCCCTCCCCTTTTGCTCCCCAGTTCAGCTCGTCACGTTGATGCTTTACGTAGATGTACCCTGTTTACCTAGGGTATGCCTATGCCTCCGTGGAAGAAACACAACCAAGATTAGGTCTTTGAGCTTGAATCGGGAAGAGATCAGATGTAGAATGCCCATCCAATTTCTAGTAGCCGCTAGAATATACCTCTTCTAATTTTGGTTCATTACTTATTTAAAGTCGTAACATATTTTCTCTTTGTTTCTAGCGGTAGAATGAGAAATTTAGAAAAGAACACATTTACAAAAGAAGCTTTAGCTTTGGCTTGGCGATATTTTTTACCTCCATACACCTTCCAGATCAGAGTTGGTGCTTTGTATCTGCTGTATGGATTATATAACACCCAACTGTGTCAACCAAAACAAAAGGTAATACTGATGAGTTGTTTTCTACCAGCAGAAACACAAAACGGGTACATATTCTTACAGCAAACTGATTTATGTGGAAATGCCAGTGTTTCAAAATTCTAAAACATTTGTGAAGAAGATTTACATTTAGTAATAACTTTTTTACTTCTCTTGTTCGCAGATTAGAGTTGCGCTGAAGGATTGGGATGAAGTTTTAAAATTTCAGCAAGATTTGATAAATGCACAACATTACGATGCAGCCTATATTTTTAGGAAGCTGCGACTAGACAAAGCATTTCACTTTACAGCAATGCCCAAATTGGTATGGTACCCAAGATAGATTGTTTCTTCACAGTGAGAAGTTACACTTCATCGTCCTTAAACTATCTCAGTCTCCATAATGTGGAAAGAATATTATTATATAGTTTCTTATACTTGTAGAAAGACTTCTTAAAAAAGGAGAAAATGTTCTCCGATTACTCTTTGTTGCAAACAAAATTCAGTCTCTGCTTTTAAATCTGATGTGTTTCTAAATGCTGTCTGGTAAGCAGATTGATAGAAGAGGACATTACATTCAGCATCTGCATTTGTTCATTGTTTTTTATTCGGACATCTGAGGGGTACTGTTGAAAGAGGAACAAAGAATTTGAATGTCAGTTGGTGGAAAGTTGAAACTTTCACTCATAAGATATGAGATTTCTTTGATCTTATGCCAGCTGAGACACTGGATTAGAAGAGATTAGATTAGACACTAGGTTCTAGTTCTGGCTCTGCCATCAGCTGGCAAATGTGGGGCTTCTCTGAGTCTCATTTGGGTTTCTAAGCACGTGGGTTACCATAAGGGTTATTTTAAAAGTCTAATAGTCTTTGATAAATGGATTATTTAATAAATATACGTAGTGCTGTTTTTGTTTCATTCATGTTTACTGATAGTTTTTGTTGCTGTCATACTTATTTCCATACTTAAAAAAATATACTTTAAAAGACATTTATTATCATACAGCTGTCATGTAGAATGAAGAAAAAAATTCAGCGAGCTGAAATTACAGAAGAATTTAAGGACCCAAATGATCGTGTAATGAAACTTATCACTTCCGATGTATTAGAGGTAAATTTGCTTTTATTCTCTTGAAATGTAAAAAAAACATGTTTTACTGTTAACTATATATTGAGGTTATACCTTTTTCTACTGGTTACTGAAAAATTTTTAATGGCTTTAAACAACCATAGAATGCATATTATTTTCTCTAAAGTATTAGAAATAACACACCCTAAATATATCAAAATTTATAAAATCTTGAAACACAGCTGGAAACAAAGATGTAGAAGAGCCCCATGTGTCTTTGGGACCTGTCAGCTCTGGCAGCCACGCCTCGTGGCCATGGAAGAGCCTGTCCTTGTTTATTGGCAAAGCTGGCACCATTTAATTGGTGTCAGATTCTGACTTGCACAAGTAACATTCTTCATTTTAAAAACTTGGACGGTGCTGGGTTATTGTGCAGAGATCTAACTGTGTTTCAAATGTTCCTGTGAAGTTGATCTAATTGTCCTGACGGGTGATAGAAAACATAACAAGAGACTGAGGAATTCAGTGACACAGGTGAAGTCTCATTTAGTGTCCTGCAGTGCACAGGACCAACATGATTTCAAATCTCAACAGTTTCGGGATTGAGTGGCAAATAATGTCATGGAAACAAAATAATGTTCTGGAAACTACCTAGGTAGTATTTTCAATATAAGCCTGAGTCTAATTTGTTTTTAAATTAGACTTTATTTATTTTTAGAGAGAGGGAGAGAAACATCGATGTGAGAGAGAAACATCGATAGGTTGCCTTTCCTAAGCTCCCAGACCAGGGACTGAACCTGCAACCCAGGCATGTGCCCTGACTGAGAATCGAGTTGGCGACCCTTTGTTTCCCAGCCTGCACTCAGTCCGCTGAGCTACACCAGCCAGGACTTTTTTTTTTTTTTAACAATACATATTTTTTAAGTTCCTTTTTACAGTGCTTATTTAAAAACTCACTGTAAACTAGGAAGATCTAAGAGAACAGAGCTGGGGTGATGCACAAAGCACAAAGGCCTATTTTTGTTTTTTTAATGTTTTTTGATTTTTAGGGAGAGAGGAAGTGGGCGGGGGTGGGGGGGTGGGGAGAGAGATTAAGAGATTGAGAGGTTGAGATAGAGAAACATCAACTGGCTGCCTCCTATACATGCCCCGACTGAGGATCAAACCCACAACCTAGGTATGTGCCCTGGCTGGGGATCAAACCTGCAGCCTTTTGGTGTTTGGGGCTATGCTCCAACCACCTGAGCCCCGGCCAGGGCACAAATGCCTGTGCTTTTAGGGTGATTGGAGAGGAGGGTCAGAAGGGGCAGGCTAGGAAATGCCTGTTCCTAGAAGCTCCTCAGCATGAAGTAGTCTGTGTGAAGTCCTCCTGACTACCTCCATCTTTGGCTTGCCACAGACCTGCTTTGAGAGCCTTTTCTGTCAATACCTCTCTTGATTCTACTTGTCCTGTCCTTGTAGAGCCTTTGGCGCGTATTCATCGATGATCCTTAAATTCAGTACTTTCTACTTTCCATCTATGGCTTGCAAATGCTTTTGTCTCCATATCAGCACACCTGAATTCTGGTCATTCTTCTGCCACTCCTTAGTTCTAGCTTTGTGGTTAAGGAGGCATAATAATATGAAGAGAATGAGATACTGAATTAAAACATCCAATTTTTAATTCTAACTCTGCTACTTAAATATGACCTTCAGCTAATTGTTTCATTTCTAAGTCAGTTTTTTCCATTTATACAGTTATAATAATGACCATTACGTGGTGAGTTTTCAACATGTGCTAGGGACTGTGTTATATGTTTCCTGCGTGTTATCTCACTAATCATCATAGTAACCTTGCAGAGGAGGTGGTGTTTTCCTAATTTTAAAAACAAGGAAACTGAGGCCCAGGGAAGTTAAGTAGTTTGCAGAAACTAAGGTCTAGGCACTTGATTTAAATGTCCAAGTCTGTAAGACTCCAAAGTCTAGGCACTTTCTTTTATTTCCTAACACTTAATTGCATGATGCTTTACATTAGGCAGAACACTCTCACTTGTAGACACTCACTCGATATTTTTACAGTGGGTTAGGTGGCATTACTCCTTTCCGAACACTCTCAGATTGAGGGATTTGCTCAAGATCGCAACCTAGCAGGTGACAGAACTCGGGCCCAAACCCGGTGCAGCTGGTGGTCTTCCCCTTCTCTTGCACTGCATGCAGTAGAATAACGGGAGTACAGCATGTTGTAAACTGTGAAAAGCCAGGGGCTCTGCAAGCCCGGCGCTTGCCCTTTGTAGATGCTCCGTATGTGAGCACTCGTCACTACTGAGCAGTTTCTGATTCCTTGACCAAATCCTGTGAATTCCACCCAAATCTCCTAGAAGTGAGTCGAGTAGCCTAATTTCAGGGTGACTCAGATGTTGTCGTGCCATTTGTGAAAGAAGTGTCAGTAGTCCGCTGCCGATCTTTGAACCACATCCCAATACTGGTTTTATTTGATTTCGTAAGTCTGCCTGCAGTGTGCTGCCTTTCTCCTTACCCCTTAGATCTGCCCATCTGAATGGAAGTTTCTGGGGGAGGATGGTCTAATGAATGAATAATGCCTCAAATGGTGCCATAAATCCCCTCTATTTCTTTTAATCCTACATTTTAACACCGAAGTAATGATGAAGCTTATGGCTACAGGCACATGGGCTTTGAAACTTGTGAAAGTCTTCAAAGTTGTCGGCACGTCTCATAAGTGGAGGATTAAGTGGAGTCATTATACGGGGTCTTCCAGCTGAGTGTAAAGAACTATGTAAATATACTCGAAATGACAATATAAAATAAAAATGTGATCTTAGTTATTATCAGTAGTGATATTCAATGATATTTTGTAAGTAATTTTTGTTACAGCCAGGAGTGTAATCCTTTATTAACTAGTCTTTTCCCAAACAGTGTGCGTTACTTAATGTTCATTAAATTGAATTGAACAAGGACATACCTCTGAAAGCAGCCTGTGCTTCATTAATAAAGTTGTGCTGTCTTATTTACACAGTTATGTCATTTTCAATATACTGTAGCATGTTACTCCTCATCAGGAGTCACTTTGGAATGTCATTTGATTTTGTTTTGGTTTTGCCTATGAGTTTCTTCTATAAAATGGAAATGAAAGACACATCTTTTCGCTTTTAGGAAATGCTGAATGTTCATGACCATTATCAGAACATGAAACATGTAATTTCAGCGGATAAGTCCAATCCAGACAAAGCCCTCAGCTTGATAAAGGATGATTTTTTTGATAATATTAAGAACATAGTTTTGGAGCATCAGCAGTGGCACAAAGACAGGAAGGTATGTGACTGCTTGTTTGGTACCTCGCGGTGGCATTGGCGCTGTACACGTGGCTAGACATGGGTGATGATGTTGAGAGGCAGCCTAGCTGAGTGGCTTCATTCCTGTGGAGCTAAGATTTAGGGGGCTTTACTTTTCTTTGACACTTCTTAGCTATGTAATGTTATTTAACCTTATAAATAGATTTTATATATATTGTATATATAATCAAATAATTCTAATTAATGACAATTTTATAATGTACAATCAAATAATATATATAATTACAGAGGAATGAGCCATCTTGTATACCACAGGTTTATTACAATGTTTATAATTTAACATTTTCCAGAGGATACACAGGCATCTTCGGGCAAAATCCTGCACACACAGGTGTTTTGTTTGGCACAACATCAATCCTAACATTGTTTAGCAATTTTGAATAATGGCTAACATTTAAATATTTATAGACTGCATGTGATATTCCAGACTTCCAGCTTCTCTTGAAAGTCAGAGCTTTGGCAGCATTGGTCCCGCCCTGCTGCGCGGCTGCAGACAGCCAGGCCTGCATGGCGGCCTCTCCTGTGGGCTCTGCCAGCCTTGGTTTATTACCCTTTACAAATCTCATCGACACAAATCTGCAGTTTGGTTTCCTGATCCCAATACCGAGGCCAGAGCCACCTATACTCCACATTAACCTTTTCAGCTGGAGAAACTTTTTTACTCTGGAAACCTGAAGGCTAGCCTTGCTAAATTTACCTTTGAAACCACTACTTCATCTTATTTTAGTAAATACTTCTGAAAAATGAAGTAAAAATAAGCAACTTCTAACTACTTACTATGTGTGAGATAATGTGTTAGTGTTTTCTTAAATGCTAGATAGATATCTTGTGTTTTTCAGAAATATTTGATGCCGCTTTTTGGCTTTCCTTTATATAAAGGGAGCTGGCTCAAATTAATTTTAGAAAAACATACACAAGGAAAATGATGAGGAGATGACAGTCTTGAGGAGAAGGAAATACTTTGCTTCCTGTACCCACATTTATTTTAACGATGTAGCACATTTTAGAATGTTTGAATAGTACTCTCTTTTATTTTATTTTATTTTATTAAATATTATTTTAAATCCTTACTTTAGGATGTATTTACTGATTCTAGAGAGAGAGGAAGAAATATTGATGTGAGAGAGAAACGTAGATCAGTTGCCTCCCATACTCACCCCGATCAGGGCGCAGCCTAGGTACGTGCCCTGACTGAGGGGCAAACCCATAACCCTTCGGTACACGGGACGACGCTCCAACCAACCAAGTCACTCGGCCAGGGCAGTACTCTTTAACAAACCATCTTTAATGAGCAGTACTAAGACCTCTGAAACCTGAAGGAGAGGAGAATAAACCAGTTTTCTTTACCACATAAAATGTGTGTTATCCTTCATTTGCAGGATTTAGGCATTTTATTGACGAATTTTAGAACTGTTTTGACACCTAACCATGGTCTTAATGTCAGGTGGTGAACCATACTGCAATAACATGAAACGATCTTTCAGTTTTTCAGTAATTAAGTAAATGATTCTCATTGTTAATGAAATTGACTTGCAATTAATTTTTAGTTAATTTGAATTGTTAATCTGTATATGCGAAATGTTTGCTCTTTCAGAATTCATCCTTAAGATCAAAAGTTAAAGATGGAGAAGAAAAGAGGGAAGGAAATTCACAAGAATCAGAGGTCAGAAAAATTCACTGATAGCTTACAGTGCAGTAGTTTGATTAACTTCTTTTTATTTTATGTGTGGCTGTGACTCTGTATACTAAGCATTATGATCCTTGGTCAGTATCTTAGAAAATTCTGAAACATGAGGTTCTGTGAAAAGCGAGTCTGTTTTTTACTGGAAACCTTGTGTAAGACTACATCAGGTGTAGATGGGGAGTAGGGTGGTAACTGTTTTCAGTGAGGGTGGGCAGGATGAAGCTGGAGGTACCTGAGTCCCTACAGGGGCAGAGTAAGTGTTCTTTTGTGTGTCTTTTCTCACTTCCTGTCAGTCTTTCAGCTGGTGTGGAGCGTCTTGCCTCAGGGGTTTTCATCTAACTCAGTGGATGAGACAAGGGCCTGGCCATCTGTGGCCGTAGACTGATGAGGAGGGAATGGTTTCATCACCAATGATCTTTCCATATTATCCTCCTTACTATTACTACTCAGTAGCCGTGGGGAGGGCATCATGGCACCTGCTGTGAGAATGCGGTGTGTGTTTATGTGTCTTTACTCAATATGTGTCTAATAGATGTTACTTTCTAATATCCTTCCTCTGTCTAAAATCTTATTTCTGTGGGTATTCATAATTTCACTTAATGTTGACGTGCTCTAACTTTTTCCCTTCCTGTATATTTTCACTTTTAGAGATGCGAAAGGGCAGAAACATTAGCAAAAATTAAATCAAAGGCGTTTTCAGTTGTTGTTCAGGTAAGTTATTTCTTTAGTAAGGTAATTTAGAAATTGACTTGATGTTTTCTGAATTACATTTATATTTTTCCTGTAAGTAATACATGTACATAGTTTAAAATGTCTAATAATACTGTATGGCTCGTATAACCCAGTAATCGCCTGCTCACTTCCTACCCCTGTATTCCTAACCTCAAGAGGCAACCATCTTTAACTTTTTCTCATTTAATTACTTCTGGTATTTACCTGGAATTTCAATGCCATTGTTCTTTATTGTCTTCCAGCTTTTTTTTCCTGTTCATGGAAGATTTTAGGAGTTTCTGTTTATCCTTGAAGTTCTGAAAATTCATGATAGTAATAACTTGATATAGGTCTTTTTTCCATCACTGTGGGCATTGTTTGATTTGATGGCCTTCAGTTCAGAGGAATTTAAAAAAAAAAAAGTTTTATTTATTTATTTTTAGAGAGAGAGGTGGGAGGGAGAAAGAGGGGGATAGAAACATCAATGTGTGGCTGCCTCTCACACGTCCCCCACCAGGGACCTGGACCGCAACGCAGGCACGTGCCCCAACTGGGAATCAAACTGGCAACCCTTAGGTTCACAGGCTGGCACTCAGTCCACTGAGCCACACCAGCAAGAGCTCAGAGGAATTTTTTTGTATTTTTCTTTGATAAAGTTCTTTACTGCATTTTTGCTCTTTATCTTTTCTTGAACTTTTATTATTTTTCCTTTCTGTTTTTAATCTCTTTCTATTTTCAGGGAGATTTCTTAAACTTTGTTTTCTGAACATTATATTGGATTTTTGAATTTCTGCTGATGTTTTTTCATTACTAATGTTTTTTTCTTGTTCTCTGAATCTTTTATCACTTAAAAATATTCTTTTTTTAAAAAAGATATTTTATTTATTTATTTTTAAAGGGAGGGAGGAGGAAAGAGAGGGAGAGAAACATTGATGTGCGATAGATACATCGATAGGTTGCCTCTTGCACGCCCCCAACTGGGGACCTGGCCTGCAACCCAGGCTTGTGCCCCGAGAGTTGAACCAGTGACCTTTTGATTCGCGGCCGGCACTCAGTCTGAGCCACACCAGCCAGGGCTTAAAAATATTCTTTATATCTTTTTTTTCTGGATGTATTACCTTATCTCTTTGTGGATGTTACAGTTTTTTTAAAGTTTCCTCCTTTCCCTCTGGAGTTTATATTTTGGTGGCTTTTTCAAATGTTTGAAGATCCTTGGATCATATTTAAGAGTGGTCACGTGGAGATACAGCTTTTTAATCTCAAATAAGCCCAGCTGCTGGAGTTTGGAAAGCCTACCGGGAGAATCAGCCAAGAGGCTTACCATTCCTTATGCAGGTTTCACGTAACCTCCCTTTTTACAGTAAGAGGTTCTGTCCCCTTCCTCAGCTATGCCAGCTTCCTCAGGCCACAGCCTTTTTGGTTTAGACTCTCCAGAGAGCAAACCTATTTTCTACAGAAAGAAGTCAACTTAATTTTGAGGCTGAGAAATGGGACTGTGATGCCTAAGTAGATTTTCAACATATCTACCCATTTTTTAGTCCCATTTCTGATGGCTTCAGTTCCTGATCTACTTGGACCAGCTTGCTTTCTAGTAACTTCCTACATATGGGCAATTAGGTTTCAGCTTTCTTCATTCTGTTGTCAGCTATCATTCACTTCCCCACTTCCTAATTTTTTTAACAGACGCTGTGTTTCTTATTATCTTTGTTTTGTGAGTTTGTTCATTTTTGTTCCTTTACTCTCATTTTAGTGGCATTTCAGAAGGGGGCACTGATAAATTTAGGTGACTAATTAATTTTTTTCCTGGCTTTTTCCATGAGTGTAAGAATGTATTCTGTGGGAAATTACTATCATTTTTGGTTGTAGAAATAAAAAAGAATACATAAAAAAATGAAAAGTGACTGTAGATTGTTTAAGTGTTATGTATGTGCAAACCACAGTAAATTGAGTACAAGATATTGGTGAATAAAAGCACTAAGAACAATAAATTAATTCTACATTCTTTGAGACCGGAACTGTTTCCTTATTATATAGTGGTCACTGATGCTTAAGAAATTATGAAATAATTTTTAAAAATCAATTAATCAAAGTATAATCTCCATAAATTGTTAGATGTGTGTTATTGCATAGTTTGGTTTTTTCCTCTGTTGAGGTACAGTTAACATACAGCACACGGTAGCTATTAACCAGTTGTTAATACCTACCTGCGCTGCGTATGTGCCATTAGCTGAAAGCGCTGTGTTAATCAGGGCTCTGCTTAGGCATTGGCTGCTGGACTAAAAACTCCCTGGACTGCCCTGCCACATCTCACCTTTATGTTGCCTTCACTCTCTTCAAGTGCTCTTCATGACAGCTCCAGCCTTGCCTGTGGCCAGGTTCAGGTCCAATGGAAAGGGAGAATTTTATTTCCTAACAGTTTAACAGAATTCTTAAGTTGAGTTTTATCAGTTACGATGCAGATCCTTTGCCCATCCCTGGACAAACTAGAGGTTGTGAAACTCACTTTGACTAGATCAGGGCCATATGGCCAGAGCTGGAGCCAGCATAAAGTAGTTCCACTCGGACACATGGTGGTAACTAAGGAAAATAAAATTTCAGAAGAAAGGGAGAACAGGTAAGTGGGCAGTAAAGCACAGTACGTGTCCTGTGTTCCTCTGTTTCCCAGGCGTGCAGCTGCAGCTGCGTGTTGGCCCTGTCTGAGTGGGTGGTGGTAACAGCTGCAGGAACTTGCTCTGTGTAACGATGAAAGAGTATGCACATGTGACAGGTGTTAAGCCAGAATGATGGTACAGCACTGACGACAAATATGGGGCACTAAGTCTGGCACAAATAACGCTCCTTTTTTATTACATAAAAATATTTTATTACAAAATCATAAGCATGTAATTTTGTAACGGAACAATACCACACTTAAGCTCACCCTGTGACATTTTAGGTGAAAAGTTCAAATTGTTGTCCATCTCGTGCGAGATACTCATGTACCCTACCAATCACACTCAGTGGCGTTATTTCTGCCAGATCCTGTATTTTTGTACCTCTTTATACATCTTTGATTTTGTATTTTGTCTGTATCAGCTGGATTCATTTTGTAATTCATTGTGGGTAATTGAGTTTCTAACTCTTAAGGCTTCCAAGTCAAGAAGGCATCGCCAAGTCAGACTGGACTCTTCTGACTCTGATTCTGCGTCTGGTCAAGGACAGATCAAAGCAACCAGGAAGAGAAGAAACAAAGAAACATTGAAATCAGTAGGAAGGAAGATGTCTTCCAGAAAAAGAGGTCGCTTTTAAAGTCTTTTTGAGACTCAGCAAGGGAGAAGGGGTGTTATTTACAATCTTCCCTCACTGGTTTTTTGTTATAAAAAAGGATTAGATATGTGTTTGAGAACCTTGTGAGATTTAATATTAAAAATAAATGAATTATCTTACATTCTTAGAATTTTACTGCAGAAAGGGACTTAAGGAGTCATCAAATTAATCATTTCATAGATTATGAAATTTACACCCAGATAGATTAATTAGCTAGATAGTTATAGAATCAGTCTAGAATTTTCCAGATCATACTTTATTAGTAATTTTTCTGTGTGAAACAAACTTATGTTTAGAATAAGGTATGATGAATAGTAACATTCTATAAACCATATTTCCCTCTAGCTATACTAGTTAAGCTATACCTGCTTTTCTTTTAAAATAGGGTATCTATAACATGCCTTTGGTATTTGGTTCTTAAATGACTTATTTTAAAAGTTAAAGTTTAAAAATTATACAAAAAAAGGAGCATCAGAAACATTAGTAAATACTTAAAGCCCAGGATAGAACACTCATGGCTCTCACCAGGAATTGATTGGTAGGTAGGTGGGAACAAACTGAAGACAGTGGGTTGACCAAAAAGCTCATGTGGTTTGTTCTGTAAAATAAAAGACACATTTTTCATTTTCACCAATACCGTTATTTATTTGGGTATGTTGAGTATGTCGGCCATCTCCTACTTGGTGTAACATTGATTGTTCTCAGCTAATGTCTCGATTTGATCACTACCAACTTCGACTGGTCTACACGGCCGTGCAGCATTGTCGAGCGAGCAGTCTCCAGCATGAAACTCTGCAAACCACTTTTGACACATTAGATCAGTCACAGCACCTTCTTCATACGCTGCACAAATCTTTCGCATTTCAGTTGCATTTTTACCTTTCTTGAAAGAGTAAAGTATAATATGCCAAAAATGTTGGGTGTTTTTTTCCATCTTCAATATTAAAATAGCTACACCCAAATTCACCTATTTTGATGAATTTTTAAGAATTAATTTATTTTTAGAGAGAGGGTTAGGGAGAGAGAAAGAAAGGGAGAGAAACATCAGTGTGTGGTTGCCTTTTATGTGCCCCCCAGAGGGGACCTGGCCTATAACTCAGACATGTGCCCTGATTGGGAATCGAACCAGCGACCCATTGCTTTTCAGGCCCATTCTCAACCCGCCGAGCCAGCCAGGGCTGATGGATTTTTTTTAAAAGCTTGCTGTTATGACAGCTGTCACAATACAGTCTAACAAAATTCTTTTGAATGAAGTTAAAGACAACTAAGCACTACTAGAGCCACCTTATGGAAAAAAACAAGAACAAATGAACTTTTTGGCCAACCCAATACTTAAAAAAAGACATTTTCAAATGCGTATTTCTGTTTACCATTACAATTTTAGCTTTTAGTTTAAACATCTAATTTTTATATTGTAATAGTGACATTATTTGTATAAAATTTTTATGAAAGATTATTTGTTTTCATATAAAATCATTTTTCCATCCATTTTCAGGAGACGTACAGAACATACAGAAGGAAGACAAATGTTTGAGTCTGAGTATGCCTGTAATTACGGAAGAGGACGAGGAGAACGGAAGTCAGAGTGAAGCAGGTAGAGACGAAATTTCGTCCAACTACTGAAGGAAAGCTTGAAGAGCATGAGGGTTGGCTGTGTGTTCCTGCTGTGCTTCCACCTTGGGCACACTGGAGAATTTTAGCATTAATCATGCATACTGTTAATGGAGACACTCAGAGTAGTAATTGGAAATCCACCAATTAGGGAATATAGTATGTATTAAGAATAATGCCTGTTGACTTTTTTTCATTTGGGCTCTATATTCATTCAGCAAGCATTTATTTGGTGTGTCTTAGTTTCAAGCACCTAGCTAGGTGGAGGTATATAAAGATACATACTACAAGAATTTAAGAACCATTTCTTTTAATCATAGTAATTGTAGATCTGAGCCCAGTGACTGGCCCAGAGTGGACCTAAGGAAGTATTTGTTGACTGAATCCTATCAGTCTGTGCCCCAGTGGCCTTACAGTTTAGTGTGGAAGGAAAACAAGCCAGTACATTATGGTAAAGAGAGTCAGGGTGCTGTAAAAGCACATGCAAGGAAAAGAATAGACAAGTAAAAGGGAGTGTGTGTTCCTTCAGAAATCTCGGTGCTTCTGTGGTTTGCTGACGTCAGCACAAAACAGTCCTTTACAGGCTTGTGGTGAGTTTCAGACTAGTTTCTCTCTTGTCTTGCTCACTGGCTTTTACTGTATGTAAACTATTAATCGCACACACATCTTTACGGCTGGCTGACAATCCTGTTCCAAAATCATCGGCTTGTTACTTTTAAAAAGTTGGTTTTCATTAATCATAATTATATATGCACATAATTGAACAATTCAAATAATTTTATAATACTCATTATAAGAAGCCAGTCTTTAACTCTGACTCCCATTTATTACTCCCCAGGAAGAGCCACTTTTAACCCTTTACTAATTATTGTGGTTTACTTCTGTGTCTCTAAATAACATGTTCCTATTGCCATTTCTTCATATGTCAATTCTATGAGTTATGTATTAACTTCCACCTGAGGAAGGTGAGGATTTAATTCTCTTGTATCCTTTGCTTCCCACCCCAAGCACTTGAATGCTTTCCAGTCCCACCCTTCCAATTTAATTATTATTTTAGTTGTGTTGGTATTCGGCATTTACAAAACATTACTGGCAGCAGGGCCATGCAATATGCTATGATTCTTCCTTAACCTCTACATTTTATTCTCTAGAGAGTTAATAAATTCTTTTTGCCTTATTAATTTAATTTTTCTATGTGCTTACCACTGACTGACCCCCCAGACTCTTCTCCCTCAATTGTAAATCCCCTCTGGGTGCGCTCAAGCACCTCCCTCAGTCTTGCCTCTGTGAAGAAGTCTCCTCCAGGCCCGTGCGCGCTGTCCCCAGGCAGTTGGTTCCCGGGGCCCCTGTGCTCTGTCCTGGCGGCTGCATTCTTAATTTTTTCTTTGTCTTTTCTTACACCTTTTCCTGTTACTCCCCTTTTATTTTTCATTGGTGGGGAATATTTCTTTTCTTTACATTTTTCATAATTTTCATGTTTTTGTATCTTCTGTTATTTTCTTTGTTTTTAATGACCAGTTTTTAATTACTTTCTACATGGATGCCTGTTTGTGTATTGGTTCTGGCGTCTGCTGTGATAGCGAAAAAGAATTATGGTACTTGTGTTTTGGGTTACATGTCCAGGTTTAATGGAAATGAAATTGAAATCTTAGATACTTTATCTCTTTGCGCTGGCCTAGATACCTTTCAGATCTTGCACACTGGGTCCATGCTAATTATAGGGAGGGCATACCCATGTGAAACAACTTCAGAGTAGCTAATTATTAAGTAGGATTTAAGATAACTGCAGTCTACATTAGTAAGTTTTCAACTGTAACATCATTTTGAGGAAAAATCATGTATATGTCAGGTCTAAGATTTCTTGTTAGAGCTTTGCTGTGTGGCATTCTTACTTAATACCAGTCTATCATCTATATAGTTTAAATGCATATTATCAGTTAAGTATTATTTTTATAGAGCTGACAGACTTCTTAATTTTATGTCTTTAGAGGTCACTGCACCCAAGAGGAAAAGGAAACTCAGAAAAAAGAGCCTGGTGTAGAGTTCGTAATTCTGAACCTTCCGACAGAAGAAAAGATTGATACTTTGTGCATTGACCAGAAGGCTGCCATTATTAAAAATACTTCTGAGAAACTGTAGGTTATTTCTTTGAAATGGCAATACTTTAACATAGTTCTAGAATAAAAATACGAAAACTTAGAGTAAGAATTTATTCAAATTTATTTTGAACACTTTTTATGAAATCTGCATAAATGGAGAGAAAATTTTGATTTAGAATGTTAGAAGTAATCCTGTTATTTGAAAAATTTTAATATTTCTTATAACTTGTGATATTTATTAAGTACAGTTTTGGTAATATATTTAAAAACGTTTTTCTTGAAATATTGTTTATTGCATGTAAATGGCTAATTATTTTGTATCTATAATTTGTTAATGGATTTATGGTGTATATTAACTATTTTATATATTTATGGTTAAGCGCACTAAAGTTTTTGCCTTACTTGCTTTATTTTTTAATATATGAAATTTACACGGTTGGTAACTTATGTGATTGATAGCATAAGAAGCTCAGTTTCCACTTTTGTAGTCAATTATATATTTTTTGGTGCTTGTTTTAAAACTCCCTTGGCCTAACATTTACGTGTGTATGTATGTATTCTGTTTGTATATGTATAGATGCATGTAGCCATCTGTCCAAATATATACATATAACATGATTAGTAAATATATTAAGTACAACATTTAAATACTGATTATTTCTGATAAAGTCTTTAGGAGTGGTAATGTAAATTCCAGAATGTGTCTATGGTTATAGGATAGTTGGTATTCAGAAAAAAATTCTACAACTTCCTGAATGTGCCTCACTGTTAATTTCTCATTTGAGACATTTAAACGGAGATGGTCTGAGCCATGTTGTTTAAGTTGCTGCCAGTAGCAGACCATCTCCCTGTCACGTGGGCTCGCCTGTCTCACAGTTCGTTCTGCTCCAGGCTGTTTTCCAGCATCGTGCATTCAGGATTTCTGCAAATGCCTGTGAGTGACAATGCGTGATACCTATAATCTTTTAAAATCAAACTGCTAACACTTGCCCAAATACCACTTTAATTCATTAGAATATATGTCATCACACTAGCTCCTAAACAGAATTGTTTCCCATGAATGACATGTGGACATTGGGCAGGGCTTCTGGGATTTAAATATTCTAGGGTTGGGACACTTGGAGGTATGGATCCATTATTGGCCACTTGTAGACCAGGTTATTTGCTAGAACTTGTCTGGTCATTAAAGTTTATAACATTGTACAGCTAACACAGTAAGTAGCCCTCTATTTTTTCATAACAGTACTTATAAAGTACTAGGTACCATTTCACATGTACAGTGAAGAAACTACCTCAGGGTGCCTTGCCACACTTTACAAAGTTAGTAAGTGGTGTATCTGTGGGTACAACAGCAGACTCTGGTCTGTAATTTCACTGCCATTTTACATAAGCCAACAGAAACAGAAATCCAGAGGAGTACCTTTGACTGTAAGCATTAATCCATTTCCATGTGGCTCAGACAATAAAGTCAGTTTAAAACCAGATGAGTCTCAGTTATATACTGTAGTACGTCAATTCCACGGTGGCTTCCTATGCCCAGGTTTGGGTCCTTGGGGAGAGCTTTATGCCGGTGTAGGGAACTGTTCACCAGCCAAGTTCCCAGACAGTAGCCGAAAGCCAGCCGCGCAGGCAGGCCTTCCTAACGACAGCAGTCTCAAGCCCTGCTGTGTTACCTCCTCTGTGCAGGTGGGCTCATGTCCGTTTTCACTGTTTCCAACAACGCTGGGTTGACCTTTGTGTGTGCATCTTGGCTCATTTAGGTCGGTGTTTCTGTTGGATAGATTTACACATGAATTTGCTCATCAAATTCTGTGTGTGTGTGTGTGTGTATACATACATATAATTTTGATAATTATTGCCAAATTGTTCTCCAAAAATACTGCCAATTTACATTCCTACTGTTTTTGCAAGGGACTGTATACTGGTTATCTTTGTAATTGTCAGTTGAATATAGACTGAGTCTCAACAACAGAAAATGTAGAAAGATAGATAAAAGTAACAAACCTAGACTAAGGAGAGGTGAGTTGTTAAAGCATCTCTAGTGCTTTAGCTGGTAGCAAGTTTTTCATGAATATATTATGAAGATACGGTGTGAATCACTCGATAGCTTTGCTTTAAATGTACAATGAGAACTTACTGAACAGAGTTAAAATAGAAAGTATTTGTGTTCATCAGTAGGTTTTCAGAATTAAAATGTGTTCAGATATTAGTTACCTGTTAAGCTATTTCCATTTTCAGCTTAATTGTAATGAAATGGCTATACCAAGTCATAACCACATGATTGTAATGTTAAATAACTACTAAATTAATGTTTTGTAAGGGAAGAGTCACTGTGGCAATGTTCATAAGCAAGCTGCATTTTAAAATCATACCACTTTCAGAAATCTTAATACATGACAGTGTGTTCAAAGTAGAGAATTGGAATTATAGTAGTTTATAATATTATATGCCAGTTTTACTTGGATCTGAAAAGCAAAGCAAGAATAAAAGAAGTGGGACCATAAAGAAAATGGAGCTTCTATGGATGCTTACGGAGGAATATTTTTCATTCTGAAAAGAAGGTATTGTAAGTGATTTCTTCAGAAGGAAACTACCCTGAAAAAGTGCAGTTCTGTTGAGAAATCCTTGTGTCTTGTCTTTGTTTTCTTTTCTGGTGCTGTTACGGGTTTTCTGTGTTTTCTGGTACTATTAGGGGTTTGTGTTGTGTAAGCACGACTAAGCTCCCATTGAGGTTTATAACCTCTTTCTCTTGACGCTTCAGAGACTGTGAGTGGATACATTCAGTGGGAGGAAACACTCCCAATCTCTTTCACAACCGATTAAAGTGCTCCTTCCCTGAAACACACACAGTTGTACCACCTGCAAGGTATTTTCTGCTGCCAAAGACGGGACAATAAACCAACTTTTAGGCAAAGACTCTGTCTTACACAGCAGGGGTCCCCAACCTCTGGGCTGTGGATGGTACCCCATCTCAGGCCTGTTAGGAACCAGGCTGCATGGCAGGAGGTGAGCTTGAATGTAATGTACTTGAATCATCATGAAACCACCCCCCCTACCTCCATGGAAAAATTGTCTTCTGTGAAACCAGTCCCTGGTGCCAAAAAAGTTGGGGGCCGCTGTTACACAGGGATTTCTAGAACAGTAATATAATGGGGAAATGCACTAAAAATTCATTTATCTAAATGGTGTGAATACTTGTACTTATGTAGATACTGGGAAGTCAAAAACTTGTATCCTAGTTTGGACACTGACTCACTGTGTATCTTTAAAACATTAATTTTGGGGGGAGGGGACAGTGAGGAGAGGGGATTACAGGAACTACTATAAAGGACACATGGATAAAATCAAGGGGGAGGGTGGAGGTGGGGGAGGGAGGGGGTTCAGCTGGGGTGGGGTGGAGGGATGGGGAGAAAAGGCACACAACTGTAAGTGAATAACAATACAAAATTAAAATTAAAAAAAAGTGAAACCTGTACACACCTATTATGTGAAGCTTAGCATCAAAGCAAAGGTTGCTCAGACAGCTGACAAAAAAAAAAAAACCCATTAATTTTTTAAAATTAAATCCTTTTCTCAGCTGTAAATTCAAGATAAAACAACTATATCACTGACTTGTCAAAAATATTAAGAACTGCATAATGCTTTAAAAGTGCAAAGATAAGAAAGCTCAGCTTCAAAATAATTACCACTGGAAAGTGTAAGCTTTTAAAATGTACTTGGATGCCAAGGAAACCAGAATGATAATTAAGGCTTCACATGTTTTTTTTAAAAATTGAATTTATTGTGGTGACATCCACTCACAAAACCATACAGGTTTCAAGTCTACAACTCGGTAAAACGTCATCTGCACACTGCATCGTGCGCCTGTCGCCCCAAGCAAAGTCTCTTACGTGGATCTCATGAGATTTCCGAAGTGATTTTCTTGTCATAATAATTGAAAGCATATGTGTTTACAAAGGTCCTCAGATTGGTATGAGACAAAGCTCTTGTGGCTGAACAGACAACTTAAGGAGCACCTGGTTTTCCTTTTTTCCAGCTGGATTAGGTATAATGTACGAGGTCTGTCCGGAAGAAGTTCAGCCATTGTTAATATAACGAGGATGGTTCACACGACATCAGCGTAACCTGGCAGCCAAGGAGAGTGGACTGGAATGCGAATGTGTGAACAATGATGACTTCACCGTACTACTCTGTGGGGGCAGTAGACGCCAATGAGTGAGGATGTGTACTTTGTGGTCATTGCATTTGAAATGACTGAGCAGATAGAGCAATGAATCTGCATCAAATTTTGCGTTAAGCTTGAACATTCCTCCACGGAATTATTCGGATGATTCAGAAGACTGCAGCTTCATCATGACAGTGGGCCCACTCATGCGTCATGTCTAGAGCAGAGTTTTTTGGTGAAACATCAAATCACCCAGGTGACTCAGTCCCCCTACAGCCCTGATTTGGGGCCTGTTAACTTCTGGCTTTTCCCAAAATTAAATCACTTTAGAAAGGGAAGAGATCTCAGGCCGTCGCTGAAATTCAGGAAAATATGATGGGGCAGCCGATGGCGATTGGGAGAACTGTGTGGGGTCCCAAGGTACCTGCTTTGAAGGGGACTGAAACATCATTGTCCTATGTACAATGTTTCTTGTAGCTTCTTAAAAAACTGTCTATTTTTCATATTACATGGCTGGATACCTTGTGGACAGACCTGTATGTCCTCTTCCTAATAGCCTATTTTGGTTATGACAAAAAGACATACATGTATGGAGAGAGACAATATCTTTAACTGAGGTATCTTTAAAAATTAATTTTATGAGCTGAAAATTACTTTTGCTTTGACATTAAAAGCCCAGGAAAATATGCAGAGTTATTAATACCTTCCCAATGTACCCTTGTTTCTTGTATTCAATGTTTGAAGAATTCTCTTTTTGAATGGCATTGAGAGTACCCTGTGGGTGCTTAACTGTTCACATTTTCATTTATCTTTGACCAACTATGTAGTAATTATCATAGCACATTAAAAAAAATTCCCTGTAGTAAATAAAGTACGTGCCAGTGCCTCAGGCTGTATAACCCCTTTTTTACATTGTATTTCTTATGCCTGAAATATTCGGTTTAATGTGTGTGCTGATGTCTGATTTTTTGTTTAATGTAAGTTTGGACAGGCTCCTTGCGGTTGCAAGGAACCAAGGCACATTATCTTAAATGCTGGAGGCTTATTTTAAGAATATAGAGGATAGTAAGGCCATCGTCTCATAAGAGGCACGGTTCCTTGGAAAGCTGAGAAAATACATCTTTGTCATAGAGTAAACCCAGCAGCTCCGATGTCCGGGTTGTGGCCTCATCCTGAAATGGATGTGCATTGCTGCGTAGTCACAATATGCATACTCTTCTTCATGTGTTTTCCAGCTTCTCTCTGCGCATTTCTTCTGCTACTTCCGTCTCTGAAAGAGTTCTGATTGATTGATTCTACTGGTCATAATCCGAAAGAGTTCCCTGATTGGGCACAGATTACTGGGTCATTCTGGTTTCTTTTTATGTCCACGCAGAGGATGGCCATCCTTAACTAAGGCATAGATCCCTGGTATAGTCACTTGTGGCCAGTACAGGAGGGCTACAAGCCACCGGGCACAGCAAATTCTGTGGAAGGACCCAACTCTGGCAACTTAGAAGAGGTTGTGAGCAGGACAGGCCTTTGGAATCTCGTGGATTTCTTGGTCCAATCATGATTCGATTAAAATGATAATGATTCTATACATTATTGTCAATATTGCAACTTCATAAAGGAACCAAGTAGTGGCAAAAGTGTTCATTTGACAAACAGCAGCATTGTGAAGTGGTTAAGAGAAATCGCCTGGGGACCAGACTGCCTGGGTTTGCTTTGGGATTACCATGAAATTAGTTAGGGACATATATCCTTCACTTAATATAAATCCATGTAAGCCCCCTTCTATCTCTTGTGATAGTGTTACATACTTTACTTCTTTATGGTATACACCTCATCATACATTTTGTGGCTTTAAACAAAGAAAAAATAATAAATATTAACCCACATATGAAGCTTTTCCAGTGCTCTTTTTCCTTCATGCAAACCTAGGCAGTGGGTTTGCATTTTGGAATAATTTTTCTTCAGTCTGTAGAATTTCTTTTAATATTAATTTCTTATAGCTCAGCTCTGTTGGAGACAGATTCTATGAGCTTTTGTTTGTCTGAGAATGTCTTTATTTCACCTGCATGTTTGAAAGATGTTTTTGCTGGATTTAGAATTTCAGGTTGACAGCTGTTTCTTTCAGCACTTTAAAAATCGTTCTATTGTCTTCAGCCTTCATTGCCTCAGATGAAAGTATTGATTCTCACCATTAATCCTTTGTATATGATATGCGCCCCCCCTCTTTTTTGCTGCTTTTAAAATATTTTTTAGGGGGACTTCGAGCTCCAGAAAAAATACAACTAAGCAATGAAGAGATAGCCAACCTATCAGACGCACAGTTCAAAACACTGGGAATCAGGATACTCACAGAAATGGTTGAGTATGGTCACAAAATAGAGGAAAAACTGAAGGCTATGCTAAGTGAAATAGAAAATGTACAGGGAACCAACAGTGATGGGAAGGAAACTGGGACTCAAATCAATGGTGTGGACCAGAAGGAAGAAAGAAACATCCAACCAGAAAAGAATGAAGAAACAAGAACTCAAAAAAAATGAGGAGAGGCTTAGGAACCTCTAGGACATCTTTAAACATTCCAACATCTGAATTATAGGGGTACCAGAAGGACAAGAGGAAGAGCAAGAAATTGAAAACTTATTTGAACCAATAATGAAGGAGAACTTCCCCAATCTGCCAAAGGAAATAGACTTCCAGGAAGTCCAGGAAACTCAGAGAGTCCCAAAGAAGTTGGACCCAAGGAGAAACACACCAAGGCACATCATAATTACATTACCCAAGATTAAAGAGAAGGAGAGAATCTGACAAGCAGCAAGAGAAAAGGACACAGTTACCTACAAAGGACTTCCCAGCTGATTTCTCCAAAGAGACCTTACAGGCAAGAAGGGGCTGGCAAGAAGTATTCCAAGTCATGAAAGGCAAGGACCTACACCCAAGATTGCTCTATCCAGCAAAGCTATCCTTTAGAATGGAGGGCAGATAAAGTGCTTCCCAGATAAGATCAAGTTAAAGGAGTTCATCATCACCAAGCCCTTATTATATGAAATGTTAAGGGGTTTATCTAAGAAAAAGAAGAAGATGAAAAACTGTGAACAGTAAAATGACAACAAACTCACAACTATCAACAACTACACTTAAAAAGCCACAAAAACAAACTAAGCAAACAACTAGAACGGGAATAAAATCACAGAAATGGAGATCATGTGGAGGATTATCAGCAGGGAGGGGTGGAGAGAATGGGGGAAGGGTACAGGGAATAAGAAGTGTAAATGCTAGGCACAAAATAGGGGGAAGTTTAGTATGGGAAATGGAGAAGCCAAGGAACTTTTATGTACAACCCACGCACATGAACTAAAAGGAAGGGATGCTGGAGGGTGTGGGGGGTGCAGGGCAGAGGGGAGATAAAGGGGAGAAAAAAATGGGACAACTGAATAGCATAATCAATAAAATATATTTTAAAAATGTTTTTTCTTTGTTTTTGACTTTCAGCACTTTGATATGATACATCTATTGTGGTTTATTTCCTCAGTCTATCATCTGTTCTTCTGCACTGGTCTCCTGCCTCTTTTTAGGATTTCAACTACATGTGTGTTCACTGCTTGATACTGTCCCACAGGTCACTGTAACTCCCCCACCCTTTAGTTTTTGTCTGTTATTCAGGCTTGATGATTCCTTTCAACTTGTTTTCAAGCTCACAGATCCTTTCTTCTCATGTATTCACCCTCCCTGCTGTTCATCTCATCCAATAACTTTTAAAATTTAGATGTAAGATTTTTCGATTTTTGGATGTTCCCCATGGTTCCTTTTTATGGTTTTCATATCTCTGCTGAAATTCTTCTTTTCTTTACTCATTATGTCCATCTTTTACTCCAGATTGTTTAATATACTTGTGTAGTTATTTTGAAGTCTTTGCTAGTTCCAGCATTGCGATCATCAGTATGTGTTTCTGTTGAATGATATTTTTTCTATAGACTATTGGATCACATTTTCTTGTTTTTCTACCCACGTAGTAATTTTTAAAAATTTGTAGCTTTAAAAAATTTATTGTCCTTGTTCTTTGTTTCTTTTTCCTCCTTCTTATTGGATTTATTGGGGTGACACCGGTTAACAAATGATACAGGTTTCAGGTGCACAGTTCTACAACCCATCACCTGCACACTGTACTGAATATTTAGTAATTTTTTACTGTGTGATGGTACCTATTAGAGGCTCTGCACTCTATTGTCTTTCTCTGAAGGATGTTGAGCATTGTTCTAGGAGATGGTTAAATCACTGATGCAGCATCTTGAACTAATTGAGGTTTGATTATAGGCTTTGTTAGCTGAATCTGTTTAGGTTTGGTCCTTAGTTTTAATGCAAATACCTTAGTCCTCGTATGTTGCCTTTCCTTTATTTCTAAGGATGTGGCCCTTCTTAAGTTTTCATGGAAAGCCAGTGTTTGCCCCATTGCTCTATCCTGGCAGGACTTGAAGTTTGAACTCTGGAGAGCCCCTAGTGGGCAGCTGCTGAAATATCTGCTCGGCACTGTCCATTCTGCAGCAGTTTATTTGGCCTGGAATCAATGGAGTTCTTGTCTTGCTTGCAGACTAAGACCTGAGGGGATTTTACACTCTCATTTCGGGGTGACCTCTCTGTAATTGCGGCTTTCAGGGATTTCCTGTCTTGATTTCCAACCACTCTGAGTTCTGCCTGCCCTGCTTCATGGCCACGGCGTGCACGCAGGGCCCAGCTGCATAAACATGGCTCTCTTCTGTCAAGGGCTGCATGCCCTACAGGTTTTACTGCAGAGAAGAATGAGACCATAGCCTCCCATCTATCCAGAAGTTATGGAACCTTCTTCACTGCCTTTGTGCTCTGAGGGTCTCCCAGGGTACCGCGATTCCCCTTAAGTGTTCTTTGGGAGTTTATGGACTCGTTTAAGTCACCCAAGTACTCTGTGACCATAATTTAATATCATAATACCTAATGGCTTGAAATAACTTGGAAAAGCTTTATTTGTTTATTATCAGAATCTGTGCCATATTTAAATGTTCTGAAGTATTTTTGTTCAGAAGCTTAGGACATATACAGAGACTGAATGAAAATCAAAGGCAAGTCTCTGACAAATCAGTCAAAAACTTCTGTCTTGTCAGATAAAACAGTAGCTCGCCAGCTATCTGCACAAATCATAGTTAAGTTTTCTATTTTCACCTACTCTAACAAAGAGACAAAGCAATAGCTATTTCAACCAAAAATAGTCTCCGCGGTGACGCAGACCCACTCAGTGTGTGGCTTCAGCCCTGCACCCTTTCCTGCCCTCATTTCTTCCCATAGCCTGAGTGTTGACAAAGTCAACAGGAAGCAGTCACAGGCCAAGGGTCAGAGAGCCTATATGGTAATTTCCTCAGGGTGTGTAGGAGAGATATTTGTCTTGTCTTACACTGGAAATGAACTCAAGCAATGTGGATGGTGAATCACAATAAGAGCCCTGCAATAATCATAAATTACTTAGCTAAAACATTTTGTTTTCTTTAAAAATTATTTTTTGTTTAAAAATTTTTAAAAAATATATTTTATTGATTATGCTATTACAGTTGTCCCATTTTCCCCCCTTCACTCCCATCCGCCCTGCACACCCCCTCCCTCCCACATTCCCCCCTTTAGTTCATATCTGTGAGTCATACATATAACTTCTTAGGCTTCTACATTTCCTGTACTATTCTTACCCTCCCCCTGTCTATTTTCTACCTACCATTTATGCCACTTATTCTCTGTACCTTTCCCCCTCACTCCCCCTCCCACTACCCTGTTGATAACCCTCCATGTGATCTCCATTTCTGTGGTTCTGTTCCTGTTCTAGTTGTTTGCTTAGTTTGTTTTTGTGGGTTTTTTTAGGCTCAGTTGTTAATAAGTCTGAGTTTGCTGTCATTTTGCTGTTCATATTTTTTATCTTCTTTTTCTTAGATAAATCCCTTTAACAGTTCATTTGATAAGGGCTTGGTGATGATGAACTCCTTTAATTTGACCTTATCTGAGAAACACTTTATCTGCCCTTCCATTCTAAATCATAGCTTTGCTGGATAGAGCAATCTTGGATGTAGGTCCTTGCCTTTCATGACTTGGAATACTTCTTTCCAGCCCCTTCTTGCCTGTAAAGTCTCTTTTGAGAAATCAGCTGACAGTCTTATGGGAAGTCCTTTGTAGGTAACTGTGTCCTTTTCTCTTGCTGCTTGTAAGATTCTCTCCTTATCTTTAATCTTGGGTAATGTAATTATGATGTGCTTTGATGTGTTCCTCCTTGGGTCCAACTTCTTTGGGACTCTCTGGGTTTTCTGGACTTCCTGGAAGTCTATTTCCTTTGGCAGATTGGGGAAGTTCTCCTTCATTATTTGTTCAAATAAAATTTCAATTTCTTGCTCTTCCTCTTGTCCTTCTGGTACCCCTATAATTCAGATGTTGGAATGTTTAAAGATGTCCTAGAGGTTCCTAAGCCTCTCCTCATTTTTTTTTGAATTCTTGTTTCTTCATTCTGTTCTGGTTGGATGTTTCTTTCTTCCTTCTGGTCCACACCATTGATTTGAGTCCCAGTTTCCTTCCCATCACTGTTGGTTCCCTGTACATTTTCTTTTATTTCACTTAGCATAGCCTTCATTTTTTCATCTAATTTGCGATCAAATTCAACCAATTCTGTGAGCTTCCTGATTCCCAGTGTTTTGAACTGTGCATCTGATAGGTTGGCTATCTCTTCATTGCTTAGTTGTATTTTTTCTGGAGTTTTGATCTGTTCTTTCATTTGGGCCTTTTTTTTTTTTGTCTTTTTATCTTGGCGCACCTGTTACATAAAGGGGCGGAGCCTTAGGTATTCGCCAGGGCGGGACTACCCACACTCGCTGCGCTGTGACGCTGTACGTGGGGGAGGGGCTGAGAGGGAGCAATGGTGCTTGCTCTGCTCTCTGCCTGATTTCAGTCACTTCCCCCCCTACCCACAATGAAATTGGGCCCTTCTGGTGCTGCTTCCCGAGTCGGGGGGCCTGTGTACGTTCTAGGCCCCTATGGGTCTTCAACAAACTCTCCTGTGAGGCTGGGAGTTTCTTCCGCTGCCGCCTCAACCCCCACGGGTGTTTTCAGTCAGTGGTTTGAGGCTTTATTTCTCCTTGCTGGGGCCCTGGGTTGTGCAGTCTGTTTCCTTCCCCCGCCGTTCCTCCCGGTTTATCTGCGCATGAATGTGGGACCTCTGGGTCCGCCAGCCACTGTCTCTTGGGATCTGCCAGCTGCAGCTTTGCCCACCCCACTCCACAATCCACCACCTCGCTGGGTCTGCCAGCTGCTGCCTTGCCTCGAGTCCTCTATGCCCTGGCTGCCCGTCTCCGCCCCTCCTACTGGTCTGGGTGAGTGTTTCTTCCTTATCTCCTTGGTTGTTGGACTTCCATACAGTTCAATTTTCTGTCAGTTCTGGTTGTTTTTGCTTTTAAATTGTTGTTGTCCTTCTTTTGGTTGTGCCAGGAGGCACAGTGTGTCTGCCTCCAACCTCCATTGTGGCTGGAAGTCTCTGTTTAAAAAAATTTAATATTCAATTACAGTTGATATACAATGTTATATTAGTTCCAGGTGAATAACATAGTGCTTAGACATCTACATACCTTATGAAGTGATTACCTGCTAAGCCTAGTACCCGCCTGGCACCCTACAGAGTTATTACGATATTATTGACTATATTTCCTATGCTGTACTTTATATCCTTGTGACTACAAACTGGCAATTTGGAAAGGGAATTGGGGGATGGTTCCCATCTGGCAACCATCAGTTTTTATCTTAGCTAAAACATTTTATAAGCAATTGCTCAGTCCTGTCCTTTCTCTGTCCTGTGTACACAGCTCCTAAAGCTAATGCTCCCCTAGACCATCCGAGCCTGTCTTCCTACTTGCTGTCCTCAGGGTCTCCAGTCCCTGGGCTCCTCCATACCCTCCTAGTCCCTCTTCACTCCTGCTGTGGCCTTACTTATCCCTCCAACCACCCCCACCCCCAACCCTGCTTCTGGCAGTGGGGAGGACACAGTGATTTAGAATCCCTTTGCAGCCCGGGCTGATGTGGCTCAGTGGACTGAGTGCTGGCCTGTGAACCAAGGGGTCACCAGGTTGATTCCCAGTCAGGGCACATGCCTGGGTGGCAGGCCAGGTCCCCAGTGGGGGGCACATGTGAGGCAACCACACATTCATGTTTCTCTCCCTCTCCTTCTCCTCATTTCTCCTCTCTCTAAAAATAAACAAATACAATCCAAAAAAAAAAAACCTCTCCTAATTTGGCCTTCCTTCAAGTCCCATCTCCTTCCATTACCTGCTTTCCCAGCAATGGTGGAGAAAGCTTCCACATGGCCACCTTGCTGCCTGTGCTCCTGAGGTCTAATCTCCTGAGGTTTAATTCCAGGTGGACCCTCACTGGGGTTGGAACCCTTGAATTCCTTCTCACTTTCCTAACAGAGGCAGCTTAAAATCTTTCCCACTGTCCTAAGTCCTCTGCTTCCTTCCTTCTTGGCAACTAAGCATATGTCCTACATTATAGAGAACTCAGGGACCACACAGCATGCCTGAGCTCTCTCAACCTCCCTCTTCCAACCACAAACCCTTTTGTGTCATTGCTTTCTTTGCCTCCACTTGAGTTCCTGAGACTGAAAATGGGGCTTTCTCTTTATGGTGAAAGAAACCCTGCGTACACTGGTGATGCCAGCCACTCTTTCATTAGATGCCCATTCCTGCCTTTATATTTTAGATACTCCCCCTCCAGTGGCTCCTTCTTCTCCCTTTGGAACTACTGGCACCCTAGCTTGATTCTGACATGTATTTTTCATTCCTGTTATGTAATTTCATTTACCTGTGGGTCTCCTGGGGTATCTGTAACCTTGGATTGTGTGGAGAAACATAGAAGCCAAAATCTTGGCTTTTGAATTTTAAAAGCCATGGTCTAGGTAAAAGATACACAGATTTGCAAGAATACAGGATCTTTTGAGAGTCAGTTTTCCAGCCCCTTAGGAGGTAGATTTCTTGGGCTGCGGGGAGAGGAAGGGTCATCAAGCAGAGCAATGAGGTGATAGTCTACTGGGGGTATGAGCAGATGATGGGTGCCCTTCCCTACTGCCTTCTTCCTTGCTGGCAGAACCCACCTCATGCCATAGAAGCTTAAAAGAACAGGCACTTCCTTTCCCAGCCTCCATTGCAGCTAGAATTGATGGAGAAAACTGAGGGCTTTTACAAACATTGTCTTCATTAATAAAAAGATAGTGATAAGAAGGTATATACCCCCTCCCCTGGCTTTTGGAGTATTTTCCTGTAAGGATATGAGATTTCGTGCGGCAGCAATCTTGTGGTCACCAGGGGGACCTGCTGACAAGCTGCAGCTGGCAGAGCAGGAAGACGGAAACAGTCTGAGTCTTCAGGGACATTGTTGAGATGCTAAGCCCACCATGGGACCCCCCCGCCCTTTGTGTGCCATGTTATATGAGATAATACGTTCTTACCGTGTAGGCCACCCTTTGCAGTTACATGTAGTTGAACACACCCATACCCACTCCTTCCACTCGCTTTCTTAGAGAAAAGTCCCATTGCCAAGGACTGGGTGGCGGGCGCAGGGGTGATAGAACTTCCAGATAGATTAGAGAAGTTGAGAACTAAGGCAGCCTTTGTCTCACAGTCATATCAACATCTTGTTTGCCGGTGAAGTATGCAGTCCCCGTTAGGCACCATGGTAAGGGGATGGCGAGAAAGGAGCGGTTGTATGGCCTGGTAGAAAAGGCCCGAGACCTCACAGACTTCCAGAGAGGGACATGGCCAGATCGCTGTATTTCCCCACGGGAGAGTCAAGGGGAAAAATTCAGACGTGGTTAGTCTTTGGGTGCGGCCGAGAGGACAGAACTGTGGATGTCGCACTTGGACTGTTAACTGGAGGCCATGTAAGTGGAGGGGGGGGGAGGGGGGGAGCGATGAGCTCAGAAGTCCAGACAGAAGAAGTCCGTCGCAGTGTGGACCTCTGAGGGCCAGATACCACCTCACATGCCTGCTGTTCTCCAACCCTTTCCTCCAAAGTGGGGTGCAATCCCAAGCAAAAAGTGGGGAAGGGCAACTCTGAATTGCCTGAGGAAAACCTGAATGGATGGAGTTTACCCTGAACTGACTAAAATCAAACTCCTAATTACAGGTAGAATGAGGACTTGGGCCAAAAAGTTAATTTAGTTATAGAGAGTCCAGCACAAATAATGCCCTTTTTATTACAAAGTATTTTATTACAAAATCATGAGCTTGTAACTCTGTAACGTAACAGAATTACAGTTCAGGCACACCATATGACATTTTAGGTGAAATGATCAAATTGAAGCTCTAAATTATTACACCCCCATTATTACCCTACCAACCACACTCAAGCAAGCCTTACTTCTGCCAGACCCTATAGAAAAGTGAAGTTCTTTCCTTTTGTGTACTTGAATGTGCAGATAGAAATACCTTTTCTGTTGAACAACCCTTTATCTTTAAAAAAAAAAAAAAAAACAGACCCAAAACTCAGTCTTACCTCAATCCTGCTCCCCATCTCCTTTCATTCCCTTCCCTGCCAACTTTTTTGAGAATTATCTCTACTTGGGCCCTTCCCCTCTGTAAAATCTACCTACTCCTTAAGCCCTTCTCATCTAATATCTGGCTCCAGGCTAATAAACCTTCTACCTAAAGGGCCAGTCATCCAGAATACATTTATTGAACTTATATTTTGACTTACTATTTTTCCTCTTTCTGACTTAGAAAAGTAGGTTTGATTGATGAATAAAGAGCCTCTCAAATGTTCTACTGATTTTCAAATGAGTCCAATCCCAACTTACCATCTTTAACCTCAAACAAGCTTGACCTCCTCATTTCTGAGCTTTGAATACGCTCCAAACTCCAGGCTCATTTTAAATTCTTCCCCCCCACCCCTTTTCTTGTCTGACTCATTTCAAATCTTTTGGCTTTGGGGCCTACCACAGAGGGTTGTTGTGAAAGACAAATGGGCCAGATCCCTGTGGTTGTTACCTAGGGGGTGCTTCAGAATCACCTGTTCTAAACACACAAAGATGAAAAACAAAAAGGACACATCAGTGCCCTTAGGTCCCGCTCCAGATGTACTGCCCCTGGTTGTGGAGTCCACTCAGAATACCCATGGCCGGCTTACCTGTGCTCTGTGACCTCATCAGAAAGGACGGCTGTGTTGTCCTCTGGTTGTTTCCTGCGTGTGCCCGGCCAAGTGGGAGCTGCTTTCTGATGGCACCTACTCTGGTGTCTGCTCAGTGTCTAGCCCAGGGCTGGCGTTGGCCCCACTGATGGGGTTGAATATGCATCCCTGAGTGCATCAGATTGCATCTGTAAGAAGTAAATACCCTGCCGTATGCTTCAGGACACATGTTTGCTTCTTTATATAAGGGATCTGGGGGTCTCATGTACCACTCTCCCTGACATATCAAGAGTCCATCAGGAATTGGTTTCTGGACTTCAAGAAGATGTAGTCAACTTTCATAGCTTCAGCTCAGAGTCCCCCTGGGGACACAAATGGCTTGTGAGGTACAAGACGGCCTGGTCCACTCATCCAGGCTGATCCACTGATTTCAGCATCCACTCCTGGTCCACTGGCAGGGCTGTGGTTTGTCCCCTGGTCATAGGCCAGCTAGTTGTTCACCTGGTTGGCATCCAGTCAGTTGGCCATTCATTCATTTACTCACACAGGTCTCCAGTCACATAGCACCCACCCAGCGGATATGTACTGAGGGCCTACTATGTGCCAGACGCTGTTTTCCCACTGGAGACAAAACAGATGGTGATGCGCGGGACACAGGACCCTTGGGACCTACCAGGATGGTGTGTTGGGCAGGTTTCCCTACAGTTCCCACGCGCTGGAGGATTAATGTCCCGCACCTGGCCCTGTGTTGCCTTCCACTCTCAACTCTTTCACAGTGTGCTCTTTACACCTGGGGTTGAGCACTGCCTAGTGCGTCCCAAGCCACAGGTAGGAAGCTTGAGGCAAGAATCAGGTGGGAACTGGAAAAGGTGACAAGAAAACTAGAATGTAGTGAATAGAGTGGGAAAGGTAGCCTGAGAGGTGACCCTGGTGTGGCCAGGAGCGTTTCCAAGTGGCTGCATTCACTGAATTGGGGGAGGGGTGGTAAGGGGTGCGGATGCTGCGAGGCGGGGTTGGGGTGGGTCAGCTGCCGGGCGCCGGCAGCTCAGCCGGCTCTGCCCGCGGGGATGAGCTCTCAGGGCCCCCGCGGGGCGGTGGCGGGGAGGCAGCGGCGGGGCGCGGGGCGGCGCGGCGGGGGCGCGCGGCGGGAGGGGCTGTGCGCGGCGCGGCCCCCGAGCGCGCGGGGCCTGGCGAGGAGAGCGCGCCTGGCTGGGCTTCGCGCAGGGTCCCCCAGCCGCCGGCGGCCGCCCCGCAGCCCCTAGCCGAACCATGGCGACTGACAGTAAGTGCGCTC
Organism: Desmodus rotundus; assembly: GCF_022682495.2. Taxonomy (NCBI): domain Eukaryota; kingdom Metazoa; phylum Chordata; class Mammalia; order Chiroptera; family Phyllostomidae; genus Desmodus; species Desmodus rotundus. Next base: position 106,924,875 of record NC_071393.1, read on the forward strand.
GTGCTGTGGAGGCCCCGGGTGGGAGGCCGCAGGGACCAGGGGTGGGAAGTTCTCCTCTTTGCGCCGCCTATCTTTATTCCGGGCTCGCGGGACCAGTGGCTGGGGTCTCCCTTCGCCCCCGGACGGGCCCTTGCTCTTCTGCCCATCACCTTTCGCTACCAGGCAGGACTTCAGAGGTTCAGGTGGTCTTGGCAGCCAGCTCCGGAGGGATGTGGCGGAAGGGTGTGCGCCGCGCAGAGATGGAGAGGACGCTGCGCTGCGGTGGGGCAGAGGGGCCTGCCATCGCAGCCCTTTGGGGGCATTGCCCTCAGGCCCAGAGCCAGTCTTTGGGGAGTCCTGCCACCAAGGCGCCACTGGCTCTTGGAGCTGTGAGTTCAAGGTTAGCCTCGAGTTCTGGGTTGGATTTACAGGCTCGTCTTCTGGGGATAAGACGGCCCTGTGGCCCCACTCGGGCCGTGTTCCCAGCAGGCAGCTGGCCAAAGACCGCACTGGTCACTATGGGCAGTGAATGTGATTAGCGTGTGGACATGTCAGGTGAAAGCTACTGAATGCAAGTGTTGGAAGGCGTTGAGTTGGCCTGTTTTTGGCGTCTTGGCCCCACTGCTCTATTGGCCCAGTGCTTTTGGAAATGGAGTCACGTCTATGAAAGCCGGTTAAGTTAGAGGTATGGGAAGCTAAGTACCATTATTCTATTACACATATATTATATGTATTAGTGGGGTCTCAAAGGGAGATCAGAGTGGAACTATAGTCACACCTGCTGCATGCCTAGAGTGCACAATAGGAGGTGCTCTGTTCAAGGCCCCTAGCACACATACTGGAAACTCACCGAATGAATGAATGGATGGTGTACTGACTCCACACACCCTTTGGTAGGCATTTTTGAGAAGTGAGAAGGGACAAAGATGGGGGCAACATTTCTGCAATAATTTATTATTATTTTTCTCTTAAACCATCTATTATCCCAGCCAAGAACACAGCTTTAGTATGGTGCAGAAAGCATGGGTTTTTATGGCTAAACAGACCTGTATTTCAAACCTCTGAAATTCACTGGAAGTCGGGAGGAAGCTGTCATGTCTCATGCACAGTGAAGGGCACACAGTCAGCCCTCAGTTAGGAGTGGTTGCCCTCCCTGCCTTCTTTGCCATCATTTGACGTGTATGGAGATACCAACATGTTCTCCCCCTTTTCAAATCAAATAAACGTAGATCAGTTGTGTATAATAAAATCAGCTAACCTGGGCTAAATCTCCCACGTTCTCTGCTCATTTGTAAAGGGTGTAGTCTGGCTTAACTTTGTGTGTGTGTGTGTGTGTGTGTGTTCCAGAAAAAGAAATAATGGATTTAAGCTTTTATGGACAAAGTAAGACTCAGCAAAGAGGAAGATAATTAGATTTGGCCTATTCCTGTATTTCTTAAGAAAAACAAAGGCAAAGGGGTTTGATATATTTATAGGCTTAACACAGTGGGACAGTGTTCTATTATTCATTTTCTTATATTTTGGGTAAAGATGATACATTAGATTCCTAGAAAAAAGTTGTTCATGCTCTTTATCAGTTCTTCTGCTTCCTTACATGGTATATTCAACTGTACTGAAGAACCAAAATTTATGCCATTGGTTTTGTTTATGGAAAAAAATATGGTGATATTTAACCAGCTTAGCTCTTGAGTTGGTTTTTAGGCTCAGTCTTAATTGTGTTCATTCTCAGCTGGGATGGAGCTGGAACTCTGAAAGGTTTCCAGAGTGTAGGGGTAATTAGTTCATTTTTGCTCTTATTCAGAAGTAACTATGTGTCCCTACTATAGAAATGAAGAGAAGGGACATAATCTCAGCCAGCATCTTGGAAAATTCTCCACAGATCTTGACCATGTCTGCACCTTAAAGCCCCACAGTCCCCAGCGGGGAGTTGCCCCTGAAACTCCAGAGCGCAGGGCCCCTCCCCCACATGGAGTCCTTTGGTTAGCTCTGGTTCTCAGCCTGGCTGCACTTTAGAATCATTCCAAGAACTTCAAAAATATGCTGGATTTAGCTTTTCGTAAAGGTAGTAAGTCTCAGAATTTAATGTGTATTATAATCACCTGGAGTTTGTTAAAAACAGATTGCCTGCCCTGACTGCTGTGGCTCAGTGGCATGGGCATTGTACCGCAAACCGAAAGGTCCCGGTTCGATTCCCTGGTCAGGGCACATGCCTGGGTTACAGGCCAGGTCCCCCGTTAGGGCCGTACGAGAGGCACCTGATCAGCGTTTCTCTGCCACGTCGATGTTCCTCTCCCTCTCTTTCTCTCCCCCTAACCCTCACTCTGAAAATATATAAATAAAATCTTTAAAAACATATATATTGCCAGGTCCTACTCCCAGAGTCTCTGATTCAGCAAGTCTGGAATACAGCCTGAGAATTTTCACTCCTAACAAAGTTCCAGGTGCTAGTGAAGCTGCTGCACTCCCTGTCCTCCTTCTTGCCTTTGCGGTGAGGGAATGACGGGGGAGAGGCGGGTAGGATCACAGAGTGGCAGTCCTGTCCTGCCACCCTGCGTGGAGTACATGGCCTCATTAAGATGTATCACACCTGGGCACAGTATTGCCTTGGGCTGGAACTGACAGCCTTCTCCATTTTAAGAAATTTCTCTTGAGAGGAAAATTGAATTGGTTCTAAGCCAGGCAAAGTCCGAATCCTCTTCTCCAGTCATTTTTGGAAGGAATCCAGAAGGACCTTCTTTATGAATGTGGCATGTATATGGATACAAAATGCAGAGGTATTTTAAAAATGTTTGCCTGGGAACTTACAATGTTCACAAAACAGAATGTCATCAGTAGAAAGAAAATGTCCCTGTGTGGGAACCGCGCGCTGCTTAAGGGCGGATTCCAGAGGAATCTGAGCGCCTCCACTTTGCCTCAGTGAGTTAGGAAACGGGAGTTTGCAGTCCTCAAACTAAATTCCCCTTGAGCGATTCCGATTTTTACTTGGATAACTCAGGCTTATGAGATCTTTAAAAGGTTAAAAAATGGGGAGAAATTAGAATAGAAAAAAGATAAGAGACCAACAGGAAAAAACCCTGTCTGCACAAGCAGCTGGTTTCCTATACAAAGTGGTGGTACTTAAGTATCTGAACTGTGTGCTTCATGACTTCCTCTGTGACGGGCATCCCGGATAATTTGGTGTTTCCAGATCAAAGTGAAGTATTTTTCTTCCATTTATGCCATTTGTTGCATTATTAATACTTCTCCTTAGGAGTCTTTATTGTTGAACTCATTGTAGTGTGTTGATGAGAATAATTTCTCAGGAAGAGCCAGGCAGGTTTGGGCAATGTTGGAAATATGTAACTATATGACAGCCCAGGAATCTCATGCAGTTCTTGGGTGGGTGGGTCTTGGGGGCTGTCGTTGATGAACAATTGGCATCATAAGGGAAACATCTGGTCCCTATCTGGTTGCTCCTGGCTTAGTGGTTGGTCTGATGTCACTTTGCCTGGTCCATCCACAAGCTGATTGTTGCTAACCCACAGGTAACCCCCACCAGTGGCCATTCTGTTCCCTCTTGTCTATTTACTGGTCAGCAGCCTGCAGTTTCCTCTCTCCCTCTCCTGCCTACTCCGTCAGCAGTGTCTACTCTGTGCTTATTGCTGGAGGATGGACAGAAGAAAGAGCAGGGGAGGGAAAATCAAGTTTAGACCCCAAGCAGGTAAAAGGGATGAACCTCTCCCAGCTAGCTGAGATGCTTAGGACGTAGGATGTTTAGGGTTTAAAAGGAAATTGCTTGACTTTGATTGGAAATGGACTCAAATTCTTGAGAAAAGTATTTTCAATCATAATTATTAAAAAGTATACAAATGATGCCACCTAGAAACTATACAGGCTAAGTTTGGAAATTCCTACTTTGCACCCGTCAGAGTAATAGTTGATTCAAGCAAGAATCATCCGTGGATGCTAAACTATTGTGTGAAAACTTGAAGACAATCAGAATATTTCCATCCTTGGAGACGTTCCCCACAGATCACTTATTAATTACAAAGGGGAAAGTGGTAATTTTACAGTGGAGAATCCTGGGGCACACTACCCGAGCCGCGCAGAGTCACTAGTAAGGGGGCCAGCTGATGTCCTGTGCTTCCTGATACAAAGCACTGAGAAGGACACAGTGCCACTTGTGCCCAAAATGTATAACCTTGTCCTAATTAGGAGGAAATATCAACACACCCAAACTGAGGGATGTGGCACAAGAGTGAGCGTCAGGAGAGAGGGCAGAGGCATTGTTCCAGACTGAAGCAGACTAGCAGGGGCCAGTGCCACAAAGAACAGTATAACGATGCTTGATGGAATTTGAATGTGGATTGGATATTGAAGCCTTGCAACAATGTTAATTCCCTAAACGTGCTATTTTTATTGCAGTTTGGAGGGGAATATCTTTCTTCTTCGGGGAAACTGAGGAATTTAGGGGTAAGAAGACACGATGTCTGCAACTAAATCTCATGTTTAGGGAAAAATGTATGTATAAATGTGTGCATTTATATGTATATGTGTGTTATACAAGGAAGAGATAAAGAAAATGTGGCGCATTTTAACATTTGGTGAATCTAGGAGTTCTTTGTATTATTCTTGCAACTCTTTTGTAAATTTGAAAAAAAAAAAAAGTTAGCCATTGGATACGGATCTGTAATTCTAGGCATTGCGGTCTCATCCCATTGAGCTTACTGTCTGAAAGAAATAATGTTGGAAGACTCCTAAGTCTGGTTTGAGATGATAACTCAGCAAAACTGCTAATTGCAGAAGATTTCGTATACACACAAAAGAAGAGAGAATAGTGTAACGAACCTCCATGTACTCAGGTAACCCAGGTTTGACAATTACCATTTTTGCCCATCTTACAGCTCCCCTGTCTCACTTTTTTGGGAGGAGGTATTTTGAAAGCAAATGTAAGGCATCATATTATTACAACCATCTCTTTTTCCTCTTTTTGTTTCCTTTCCCCCCTTTTTTTGTTGCTAGCGTTACCGACTAGCAACCGCAGTTCTGAGAAGCGCTCCGATCTGAGGCGCTGGGGTTGCGCACGTGTTCTCCATTTGCCAGGCTGACAGAGCCTGGGCGATTGCAGACGGGGCAGAGGCAAGGTTCTGAGAAGCTGCTTGTTCTTGTCTTGTTTTCCAAACTCCTTCTCCTGTTCTGAAACCAAGGGTTAAATTCTGGAAGAAAACCGTACACGTGAGTTTGGAGACAGTAATCTGGGCTGATTTACTTATTAGATGTTACCCTAATAAAACATTTTGAAAGTCAGAATGACTAATTTCATCCTGTTTGAGTAGAATCCCATATGTTTTCATTTCAGGCTGGCGTCTTGGATGGACTAAGCCCAGCAAAGCCTTTTCTTGACTGAGCTGATTTTCGGTTTTGTGATGGAATTGGGCCAGATCTCCTGGGAGCAATAACCCTCCTCCCAGATGTGGTAGATTTGGATGACATTTGTTCTTCTAGGTCACTTGGCTGTCATTTAGTAATTAACTACTATTACTTAGCATTACGGATTGATAAAAAGATGCCCATTGTGCCATTTAACTGTGATTATCTGTGCGTTAAAATGACGGTAAAAATCACTGACAGCTCTTTCTAATCAATTAAGGATCGGAAGCACGTATTGCAAATAAAATTCTTATGTGCAGCATCCTCGTCCCATTAAGGGATTATGCACATCTGATTTAGGCGGTTTAGATTGAGGCACAGATGTCCTCCCTTTACAATAGATTTTCTTCTTTTTTTTTATAACTCCAATTTATTTATTTATTTTTAGAGAGAGGGGAAGGGAGGGAGAAAGAAAGGGAGTGAAACATCGATGTGTGGTTGCCTCTCACGTGGCCCTGCACTGGGGACCTGGCCTGCAACCCAGGCCTGTGCCCTGGCTGGGAATTGAACTGGTGACCCTTTGGTGACCCCTTGGATTCAGCCCAAGCTCAATCCACTGAGCTACACCAGCCAGGTCTACAATAGATTTTCTTATTGCCAACGTACAATATTCGTGAGAGTTCTAATTTTAGGGCAGCAATAAATCATATTTTATAGTTTGATTTATAATGGAACAAAGGTTAAGAGACATCAAAATATTTTTCCCACCCTATGTAAAAATTCCCCCAGCTTATATACTAGTATATTTACATGCTGCTTTAAATATAATCTATTTCCAGCACAATTAGGTTTCTAGTCAACTTAACTCAATAGAAATTTCCAAAGATTGATGAACTCGGTGTGGGATGGTAGAAGAAGGCACAGGCTGTGTTTCAGAGGTGCCCAAGTTCTGAACTCTGGTCCTGCCATTCACGGGCTGGATGACCTCAGGTAAATTCTTTAACTTCCCGGAGGCTTTGGCTTAATCCACAGGTGGCAAACACAAGGGCTGCAGGCCAAATCCGGCCCTCCGCCTTGTTTTATCTGGCCTGGCACCTTGTTTCTACCCCGTGGCAACGCTGAGCTCTTGCTGAACTGTTAAGGAGTAGTTCCATTTATACAGTCCTCAAATTACATTCTGCCCTTTGAAGGCAACCGCGAGGCTGATGTGGCCCCCAGTGAAAATGAGTTTGACACCACCCTGGCTTATTCAATGCTGAGGTGCAAGAATTACGTGAGGTGCTACACATAGTAGACACTAAGTTAACGCTTGTCTCCTCATCCCTGCACGATCCTTCCCATAGTGTATGCCTAATATTACAGGAACAACCCGACTTTCAGAAGTGGGGTCCCCAGTCATTGACTCCACTTTTCTCTGGGAAAACTACAAAATTAGAACCAAATGACCTGTTCAGCAAGGTAAGACTCTAGGGATGAGGATCTGGGTGAAATCGCCCAAAGATGCAGAACTTAGATTTTAAATAGAGATAGTCATCGTGATGTGCTCTTTCCCAGTGCTTGTGGCTGTGCCCAGGTGTGTGCAGGGTGTGCTCTTTCCCTGTGCTTGTGGCTGTGCCCAGGTGTGTGCAAGGTGTGCAGTGAGCACGTGAGCCTGTGGTGCGCGTGCACCCATATGACTTTTAATAACTGAGGGAGAGTTCAGTGGTGGGCTCTTACAGGGGTTACCACAGCCGCCTGTTTCATTGAAGACCCAGGGGGGATTCTGGGATCCCTCTGCCGACTTGCTCTCGGCGAGCTCTTTGGGCTTTGCAGCCTGCCCCTCTCCTGGGCATGACTGATGCGGCTGCAGCTCTGGGCCGATGTTGCTTCATGGTGCCTCCGCAGAGTTTGATACCCTCCTGGCTCTGAAGCCTTATAAAAGCCTGTCTAACGGTGTTGACCACCCTGAGGAAATTGCTGGTTATCCCATTACTGCGCTTCAAAAAGGCTTAATCTTCTAGTAATGTCCACATATAATGACCCCATATGCCTGGTGTCCGATAGCCCTGACCTTGGCCGTTCAGGTTCTGACAGGAGTCTTTGTATGTCTCACAGTCCTGCTCTGGGAGGCCCTCCCACTGGCTATCGTTTTTTTTTTTTTTAATTTAGTTATTTATTGATTTTAGAGAGAGAATGTGGGGAGAGAGAGAGGGAGAGAAAGATTTGTTTTTCCACTTATTCACGTATTCACTGGTTGCTTCCTGTCTGTTCCCTGAACCTTCAATCTTGGGGAATCGGGAGGATGCTCTAACCAACTGAGCTACCTGGCCAGGGCCCCGCTGCCCATCTTGACAGTCTCTGTTTCCCTTGCCTCCCAGCTCATGCTCAAACTCTCCTATCTGCCAATCTGTGTTTTCCCTCTGCTTCACTATTCCTTTCAATTTTGGCTTAGACGCACTGGCTCTGTCAGTCTCAGGTTCGCTGTCACCAGCAGCTGGGCTGCCTTTAACCAGCCCTCCCCTGCCCCTCCACAGGGAGGAGGGGGCAGACAGCCCCTCGGAACTCACCATCTTGTCCTCTGGCTTTTTAGAGGTGCGTTGTAATGTCTCTCCTAAATAGTCCATTAGCATAAAATTGATTGTTAGGTTTAGTGGTGATAATTACAGTCATATTATAGTTACATGGTTATTTTTACTTGTACTCCCTTGTATTTGTTAGTTATTGCTGCCTAACAAATTACCACAAACCTAGAGGCTTTTTAAAAAAGACTATTGATTTATTTTTAGAGAGAGGGGAAGGGAGTGAGAAAGAGAGGGAGAGAAACATGAATGTGTAGTTGCCTCTCATGTGCCCCACCACTGGGGACCTGGCCCAGTGGCTTGCAACCCAGGCATGCGCCCTGACTGGGAATCAAACCAGCAACCCTGTCATTCATAGGCCAGCACTCAGTCCACTGAGCCACACCAGCCAGGGCTCATAGAGGCTTTTAAGAACACACATTTGTCACTCACAGCTCTGGAAGCTGGGAGGCTGGGCAGGGCCTCTCGGAGTCAGGAGTCTGCAAGGCTGGAGTTAAGGTGTCAGCCAGGGCTGGGTTCTCCTCTGAAGGCCTGAGGCTTGACAGGGGAAGGAGGGTTCAGGGCTTTGCAGACCACTGAGGAACTGCTGTTTTGCTGGCTCTTGGCTGGAGGCCGCCCTCAGGTCCTGTGTACATGAACTTCCTCCATAGGGCCACTTCCTCCTTCAAAGCTAGCAAGGGACAGAGTGTCCTAGCAAGACTGGTATTAAAATCTTATGTGATAGAATCATGGAAGAGAGATCCCATTACCTTTGCCATATTTTATGGGTTAGGAGCCAGTCGTGGAGTCTGTCTCAAGTCCAAAGGAAGGGATGAAATAAGAACATTAGTACTGGGAGGTGGAGACAATTGGAGATGATCTTAGAGTCTGTCTGCCGTACTCCCCCTGAAACTTTTAGCACCTACTTCTCCAACTAGATTTTTGTTTAAAGTATCACGTCCCTCTTTAAAACTTTAGACAACATTGAGATAGTAAAGCCTGAAATGATAACTGCCTTGCTTGGGAAAGAAATACTTTTTTAGAAAAGATTTAATTTATTTACTTTTAAAGAGGAGGGAAGGGAGGGAGAAGGAGAGGGAGAGAAACGTCGATGTGCCAGAGAAACATTGATAGGTTGCCTCTCTCACATGCCCCCAACCAGGGACCTGGCCCCCAACCCAGGCATGTGCCCTGACTGGGAATTAAACCGGCGACCTTTCGGTTTGTCGGATCATGTCCAACCCACTGACCCACACCAGTCAGGGCTTGGAAAAAAGAAATATCCTAATGTTAACTAAAGTTGCATTGCTGGGACCCCACATTCTGAGAAAGTCCCGGAGCTCAGCAGTCTGCCTGGACGGCTTGTCCCTGTGACCGCAGTGCAGGCCAAGTCTGAGAACCACAGGGTCGGAAGCAGCGTATGCTTGTGTGACTCGGAGGTCAGCTGGAGTTTGGGGCTCCCACATCCTCCTCCCTACAAATTACAGAAACTGAGTTCCCGGAGCTTGATTTATCAGAGTCTCTTCTAACTCCGTTACAGATTCGAGGCCTCTCCTGGTCTCTGCACTTTTCCGCTGATGATTGCTCTTGTGTCCAAACTGCGCCGACCCAGATGAGGGACTTGAGTCCAGTTTTCTTAACTTACACAAACAGGTACAATTCATTCGCTTGAAGGACATTTACTAAGTAGAAATAGAAACTTGATAGTTTGAGGTGATTGAAGACATGTCTGTTTTAGTAATAGAAACAGCTTAAAACTGAATGTTAGGTAGCCCATTCTAAAATCCATTAGCCATTCCTTAGCCATTCTCTCCTCATTTTCCCCTCTTCCCTCTATGATTATCTTTTTTCTATAGAGTGATGTAGCAATTCATTCATTTCCTTGTCTTCTGTAATCTTCAGGGTTTTTACTGCAGACAATAGAACCCACTCACCTATTTTAAGAAAAAAGGATTTAACTATAGAGTGTACTGCCGCTGACAGAATTATGGGGGGGGGGGGCAGGGAGATAAGCTTGTTGCCACTCAGTCATAGGGAATACCACTGAGCGTTTATTTATGTCTGTCCTTATTTCTTCCATTAGGATTTTCTACACTTATTTGAATACATTTTCTTGTATGCAAATTAATATTGAATGAGGTGTTTATCTTCTTGCATGAATTCATGGCTGTGTTCTGGTTGCTGTCTGTGGATTTTGCCGCCTCCCCTACAGAAGGAGCACTAACCCATCCTGACAGGCATGAGGGGAGAGGTTTGGGGACAGTGGCTCAATGGCCTTAGTTTAAATGTTTGACGTTGAGCTCGTCTTTCCTTTCTGCCTGTTGGAGGCCTGTGAGATAGAAGGGGTTTCAAATTAAACTTCACGCAGTGGTGACTGTGCTAGTGAGCGGCGCCAGGCCTCATTACAGGTATTGATCCTCCACGGCGCAGGGGACGCTGGTCCCTGAGCCCTGCCTTAATATCTGAAAACTACCGACGTCACGGTAAGGTTCTTAAGAGAACCTGCCTCTATAAAATGGGAATATGAGAATAAACCCCTCAGCAGAAACGTCCTCTAGAAACAGGCTTTCTAACCTAGGTCAAATGTCTCCTGGATACTGTAACAAACCCAGGGTCCCAGAACGGTTAGAGGTTGAGGATGTGCTTCTGGAGGACGGAGTCACTCTGCCACCTTGTGGCCACGCTTGGGAACTGTACTTCCCCAAATGTCAGCTTCCTTCTTAGAACCCGGTCTCCCGCAAAGCTGGAATTGGTCACCCTGGGTTTTTTTGGCCTTTGGCTTTGTGAACCAATATAATTTGAAGAGATATGTCGTAGCACATACTACGAAAAGACTTCCTAATAGTTTTAAACAGATGTGTTTGTGCAAGAAATTTTATCGCCGGTGTAATAGTATCTTGGTGTATCAGCTAATGTGTGCTCAAAATAAGGGACTGACGCGTCCCAAAGTTGTTTCCAGGATGCTCTGATCCGGTAATTTTCCTGGGGATTTGCAAGGGCATTGTGTAGTTGGTATTAATTTTAGATCACAATATTATTTTAGGTCACATGCCCTTAGTTTTCTAAATTGCATTGACTTAGTTGCCCAGCCAGAAGGAAAATTCAATCTCAATCATTGCTGAGGTAGCTTTACCCGCTCCATGGGACCATGTAAGAGTCCCAGGCTAAGGCAGAGCCACAGATTTGGGGTGGGGCCCAGTCTGCTCCATCGTGACAGTCGCACATTCTCATATGCTGCAGCGTCAGTGCGAGTCGGATGATCCCCTCCCCATCCCCCGGCTGTTCACACCACTGATCACTCTGGGACATAGTGTCCCTCCATTGTAGGCTTTCTGAAGCACCCCCACCCTCAAATCCAGGCATGTTGGGAATGGGGCCTGGGTTTCTGACAAGGTTCAGTCCTTCAAACTCATTCCTTTCCTGTCTTAGGAATGTCCATGTTCTTCCCCTTATGGCGGAGGCCCTCCTCTGTCTGGATGGGAACTTCCATTTATGACCCTGCAATACACAAAAGCCATTGAAACCTCCTGTGACTCCGGCCAAGGAGTCCAGAACTCCAAACATACAGTTGTCAACCGTCTTGGGAGGGAGAAGGAAAAATGCTGATAATAGCAATAGCAGCAGGAAGAAAGGACAAATTCACATCCCTATAAATCACCCTGCTCCATTGTGTTTGGTGCCAGCCCTAGCTGTGGAATCAGTGTTAGTTCATTGAGTTCGTACCATAGGCTGAATATTGTACTGGTTTCTTGCAACATGAAGAGGACCTCACAGTCCCAATCACACAATGTAAATGGGGCACTAAGTGGTAGGAGAGGGGTACATTCACAATGCTGAAGGAAGTGCTAATACTCCACTCGATGGGGCAGGAGGAGTTACCCATGGGAGATGACTTTTGAGCTGGGCCAGGTGCTGGGAGAGAACACGTGCAAAGAAGCAAGGTGTGGAAGAAGGGAGACACGGCACGCTCCAGGAAGTGGGAGCTGCATGAGCCTGTGTGGGGGTCTGGGGTCCCCACACTGCTGGGCTCATGGAGGGATGCTTTGTGGCTCAGTGTGATGCCTGCATAGGAATTACTTGGGGGACTGAGTGAGTGTAGGTGAGCTCGGTTGGAGCCCAATCCCAGAGGACCTCATTTACTATACTAAGAACATCTTTATTTATCTTTTAGGCCATCAAGTCACAGTCCATTTGCTGTTGTGTTACATTCCCAGGGGCTTACTTAGGGAAATGTGCCAGTCCCTCAGGTCTAACTACACTTGTACCTATATCTCTCCTGCTCAAGGAACTGTATTTAATATGGGAGGGAGTGTTGTGGGATATACATGGAAGAGGGGAAGGGAGAAGAGAAGGGGGAGGGAGAGGTGAGTTAGCAATTGGTGGACCACGCCAAGTAAGACACGTTCAGGGGCATGAGGAGTATATGGATGTAAGAGACATTTTGAAAATAGAATCCAGGGCTTTATAGATCTCAGATTAGACATGTGAGTGAAGGAGAAAGAAAAGATGATTTGGTTTGTATAGATGGTTGGATGAAAATTGCATTGTTTGAAATAGGAGGCAAGAGAAGAAGCACATTTGGGGGTCAAGATAAGAGTAGCCCTCGCCAGCCAGCTGAGCTGATTTGAGTGCCTTCCGGATACGCTAAGGTTGCAGTTCAGTCCCAGGTCAGGGCACACACAAGAAGCAACCAATGAATGCATAAGTTAGTGGAACAACAAATTGATGTTTTTCTCTCTCTCTTTCCCCCTCCCTCTTCCTCCTTTCCTCTCTTCCTTCTTTTATCTCTCTCTAAAATCAATCGATAAAAATTAAAAAACAGATGAATTGTTTTGGGACACACTTAAGATGCATGTGGGAATTCTGGATAGATAAGCAAGGTAGCCTATTGGAAATATGAGTCTAGAGCTCGGGAGAGAATTGCTGGTTTGGAGAGACATCAGTGAACAGGGTTTAGGGAAGCCACTCAGGTGAGGAACACCTCTTGGTGAGAGTGAGGAGAGCAAGACAAAGAGGTAAGGCTGAGGCTTTAGGGGTGCACATGTTTATGAGTAGGGGGTCGACTAGAGCATCACAAATGAGACCAGGAAAGAGTGGCCGGAGTCAGGAGGGAAGCCCTGGGACAGTGTGGTCATAGAAGGTGAAGACAGCCATGTAATGCCTTACAGCCTAGAGATCAGACAGGGTGAGGAGTGAGCAAAGGTCTTCAAAAGGGCAGGGACAGGGTGGCTGGTGACTTGCGAATTAGTGTTAGCTGAGTGATGTCAAGGGAGCTGAGGCCACTGCTGGATCAGAGTACTGAAGGTAGAAAGGGAGATGAGAGGCAGAGCTAGTGAACATAGGCGGTTCTGTCTGTAGAGGGTGAAGAGATGAGAGGGCAGCTCAGCATTCCGACAGGAGAGAGAAGAAGGGAAGGTCTGACTGCGTTTCTAGGCTTGGAGGGAAAAGCCTGTGGAAGGTGAGAGATAATTAGTGGAACAGTCACCCAGGTGAGAGGAATGCTGTGGGGTTAGGTTAGCACTCTGGTTCTCTGTCATTTGGAACCTGTTTTGGGGAGTAGGGACCAAATCGGCTTGAGAATCCAATGAAACGGGGGTAGAAATTCCCTGGCATCTCCCTGCACTGAATAACCGTCACCGTGGGATGTAACCAAAGGTCTCCCAGGCTTGTCTGGAGAGAGCAATTTGGCCTCCCAGAACTATTGGAGATCCTTTTGCAGGGGACCATGTGTAATTCAAGTAAAAAAAAAAAAAATCACAGGGACCCACTCTCAGCAGTCGTAGTGTTGGGCATTCTTACAGCTGTGTTCCCGGCCTTCGTTTCATGTTACAGAGGAGGCTTGGCAGCGGCCCAGCTCGCCTGGTTTGGAGATGGGAAAAGAAGAATGACTTTATCCCGTCGTTGCTTTCGTATCCAATAGCAGATAATTGCAAGCAATGGGGAATTCCAAGATAAGCAATTTTTAATTTAAAAGTCTTTTGGAATATCCGAGTCTGCTGAATTTGAAATTCTTTAATTTTAACCGATTATCTTAATTTTTAAAATAATTTTATTATGTCTACCCAGTAACTAAACTGTAAACACTTTGAAGAAAGAAATTCCCTGTGTTTATCCCTTTGGTGTTCTCTACATCAGATGCATTTGACCTTGGTTGGAATGAGAAATGCCCCCAGCCTGTCTGTGGCCCTTGCGTGTGCTGGTGATAATTAGTGAATCTGAATGTTCTTCTGATTTCTCTCGAGGCCAACGCTATGTCTTCGTTTTGACTCTGTGATAGGGCTAAGGGGCTGGACCGGCTGTTATGAAAATGGCAGTTGCTCTGAAGGATTATCTAAATGCAAGCCATCTTTTTGTTTGAAAGAAAGCTAATTAAGATTTTTTTTATTTTGAGTCAAGTTGATACTGTAAGCACAGAGTTTTGTTGTGTGTTGAATTACTAATGATTTAAAGTGTGGAGTTTGACTTTCTGTTATTCTTTGTCCCTACCAAAAGCAGCTGCAAAGCTGAACTGAAACCATTTTGGACCCTTGAATTACTGGGTTCTTCATAGACAGGGAATCTTGTCTCTGCTGCTATGCTCAGGGTCAGGCATTTTTTCTTTTTTGAAGATTTTATTTATTTATTTGTAGAGAGACAGGAAGGAAGGGAAAAGGAGAGGGAGAGAAACATTGATGTGGGAGAGAAAATTAGATTGGTTGCCTCTTGCATGTCCCCAACTGGGGACCTGGCCCGCAACCCAGGCTTGTGCCCTGGCTGGGGATTGAACCAGCGACCTTTCAGTATGCAGGCCAGTGCTCAATCCACTGAGCTACACCCTTCAGGGCAGGGTCAGATTTTTATGCACAACAATGGGAAGCCTACAATTTTGCAAATGTGGAGACTCAAGCACAGAGAACAACCAGTTCTTCAGGAGTTTACCTAAATTTTGCAAACACTGGCTTATTTTTTCTTGTCCAGCCCTTGCACGCACTGCAAGCCCCTCCCACGCCCGACCTCACTTATGTAGAAAGGAATTCAGGATCTTACTCTTGTTTGACTCGTAGTAATGATAACTCTAGCACTTGCTGCTTAAGTGGAAGACTCTGTTCTTGGTTTTTTCTCTCATCACACTTGCTTTCATAAGAAATGGAGGCAGCAAGGTTATATGAACTATGAATGCTGTATTGAATAAATGTTCTCCTTCTGAAAGGAGATCAGTTTATTGATTGTTTGGTTGGTGTCTAAAAAGCTTTTCTTTTTTATAATTCATTAACTACAAATCAAAACCAAAGTCCTTCAAGAGGCAGACACAATATGTTTACACTGCCAGACTCAATTCAATGCTCTCTGAATCCAAGTTCATTTCCTAAGGAGAGTTAAAGGGACGAGCTTATGCCTATTGGTGGCTTGACAAACGATGATTTTGCAGGGAGCTACACATGTAAATGTGTGTATAGTAGGATGATTATTAAGTTACTGAAGACGATTATGCAAAATAGTTTACCATACAAGTAGAGTAGTAATTAGGTTGTTGTTTACTTAGTAGTTATAATATCCAGGTAAGGTTTTTCTGCTTTGCAGTGTTTTTGGAGCAGAAATCCAACAGATTTCATGAAAGGGGATCCAGTCCTTTTGCAATAAGCCTGAATGGTTTGATTAAGTCTAAAAGACACAGCTGGAAAAAAAAGACTCTAACAACTAACATATCAAATAACACATAAATTTTTAATCTTCCCACTCACATGCTATACCTAAAGTCCCCAAAGGCTTGTGGGAAGGTAGAGCCAGAAAGGTGCCTGGTGTGGCTGAAGATCCGCAGGGAGGCCAGTGCACTGGGAGCAGGGCGGGCAAAGGGAGAGGGGACTGGGGTGAGCTTAGGAGATGGGGCAGGGTGGTGCAGCCCTGTGAGCTAGTGTGAGGACTTTGAGTTTTACTTCAAGTGAGAATTGAAGCTCTGGAGGATGTTGATAACAGAACTAGTGTGATCTAATGTACGTTGTAACCGTGTAACAACGTTTCATTATAACATTGATGAGATGCTGTAAGAATTTAACTCTTGTAGTCTACGGCAAAATTGGTTTTGTTATATGTCATTTTGCCACAGTTCCAGGAACCGGTTAATGATGTGAAGTGAGGACTTAGCTGCACACTTAAAACAGCTGCTTCAACCTCCTGGTCTAATAATTCTATGATCTCCCTCATTATGGACTCTGTTCCTATCTATTGATCTCTCCCCTGGTTATATTGTTTTGCTTGTCTGATAATTTTTGGCTGGATACCAAACACTGTGAATTTTATCTTGTTGGGCAGTGGTTTGTTTTCTTTCTGTAAACGGTTTTGGCTTTGTTTTGGAATGCAGGGAGTCAGTCTGAATTAGTCTAATCTTGTTGAAGTTTGCTTTCAACCTGCGTCAGGTATGGGAGGTCAATTTTACCGTACTGCTCATTTGACCCCGCTACTGGGGCAGTGTACTTCCAGTGTTTCCACTTCAGTCTCTGTGTTAACAGTTCACACACTGGCCGGTGGGGAGACATAGTATCCCCGGCATTGGGAGCTTTAGGGATTTTTTTTCACTGCAGCTTTCTGGTGGTTCGTTCTTTGGCTCGGGCGCTTTCTTCATCCTCCTGTGCTGAGCAGGCCCAGACGAAGACTCTAAGGAGACCCTGCAGATTTCCAGAGGTCTCCACACAGCTCTCTTCTGCAGTCCTTTACCCTCCAAAGTCTGGGCACTTTGGCTCCCCCAGTTTTCCTCATTCTTTTTATTCAACTCAGCAAGACTCAGCTCTGGCTTTGTTTGGGTTTTGCCTGTTTTCCTATGTCATTATAACATACTTTGTTTAGTGTTTGGTTTAAGGCAGGAGAATAAATTTGATCCCTATTACTACATTATGGTCAAATTAGATTTCTCACCTAATTTTTTCCACATAACATTATTATAATCATAATACCACCTTGTAGACAATAAATAAAAAATGTATAATACAATGCCATTATATAAACAGTGTTACTACCTTGGCACATTTCTTTCAAGTTTTGTTTTCTTATGAAAATTTTAAGCAGTTTTGTTAATGGAATGACTCCACAATGATCAGTTTTCAATTTTTTACTCCTTTCTTTATCTTGGATGAGTTACTTCTTTAAAGCTCATTTTCTTACCTGTAAAATGGATGGTTTCATCTCCCTTGGCATATTGTGGCATAAACTGGAAATGAAGAGTGTTCAGTCAACAGTAGTTGTTGTTAATAGTTGTAGTCACACAGTGTATACAGCTCCATATCCCGAGTTTAAATCCAATTATAAACATTTTATGCACCGTTCTATAGTGTTCATTGATGCATAGTGAATTACCAAAAGCATAATCATAAACTATTCTCTGGGTTACAGGCATAAACCATGTCTGGGTTATTTACAGTTTTCCCTATGAACACAATGAATCTTCATACCTATGAGCTGTCTTATGAACATTTAAAATTTTTAATGCTGCCCATTTGAAGATCAGCCTTGCCTTGAATCATGTACAGGAGACATCCTTGCTCAAGTTCCCCTGAAATTGACTGGACCTCAGCAGGCCAAATCCTTACTGTCTTCCCCGTCTCTTTTAATTTCTTCTCAAGAGTAAAAAATTTCTCACCAAGCCTGGGTTGCGGGTTTGGTCCCTGGTCGGGGTGCGTACGAGAGGCAGCCAATCGCTGTTTCTCTCCCTCTCTTTCTCACTTCCTTCCCTCTCTCTAAAAATAACTAAATGAAAAAATTTAAAAAAAGAGCAGAACATTTCTTGCTCACTCTTTTCCATGGTAGCTGAGAAGAGGGACTGAGCAGCAAGGAGCTGTGCTGCTGAGACCAGGGTTCCATTCTGCCTTGAACTCTCTCTATTTCTCTACTCTTTGTGCTGAGGTTTGGGAAAAGCCAACCGTGGCTTCACTGCTGTCTCGACAGTTCATGCTCTCCCTTGTTTTCTTCTTCAGGAAGAGAAGATAACCCTGTCTGCTTGGATGTGTACTTCAGTCTCTAAAACCTGAGTTTAGTTTTACACAATTCATTAACATCTTGTTAATTAACATTCATCATTTCTGTTATGCAATTAAGTTTCAAGAATCTGATTTTGCATATAATAGAGAATCATACTAAAACATTATATTCATAGATAAAGAGCTCTATTAGCAAATGAATTAGCATTATTGGTTTGATGTTCCCACTTGTTAAGGAGAGCCTAATGTTTTACTGAAAATGGGCTAAAATATTGACTGTCGCTAGGTCTTTCCCAGGGAAAGAGAACATGTGAATTGTAAAAACCTGTGATATTTGAGTATGTGATTTCAGATGGACTCCAATGGTTGCTGTTGCAAACTTAGAGTCCTTGGTTAGAAGAACATAACTCTGAAATTATCGCCCAAACAGAGGGGAAGACTCGTAAGCTTATCCCGTGACCTGAACAGAACCTGCCACGCTCACAGCAACCACGCGTGAACTTTGGGTCCAGAGGCGGGTCAGGCATGTCTTCCCGGCGCACCTCCAGCTCCTTGTTTTCAGTGCTGTGTGCGCGTGGCTTCTCCTTAACGAGCCCTCTCCTTCCTCATCTACACTCTTTCCACCAGAGCCCTAGCTGCTGCTTCTCTGTGCTCGTACTTTCTGTCCAGTCCCATTGGCCATAGGCATTTTGTAGGCTATCCACCAGAAAACAGGTCTCTTTTCTGAATGACATTTACTCATAGCATAACTTTGATGTATTTTTTTATGCTGAAAACCTTTTCTCACCTGAATAGAGACAGTACAAAGAGGGCAACGAGGGCAGAGAATCCACTCATAACACACAAACGATTAATATTCACAGTAAAAGTGCTAAAATGCCTATAATTTATGAAGCATTTCCTACTTTTGGCTATTAATCTAAAGTATCCATCATAATACAAAAAGATAAAATTCAGATTGGAGTGGCTAGAAGTAAGGTGATGCTCTTTCTTACCCTGTGGCCTTCTAGGAAATTATAAATGGACTACAGTCACTTCTAGAGGTATAAAAGAAGAATTGTTGGCACCCTCTTAATTTTCTTATGTGTTGTGGAATTTTGCACATGTTTAGTGAGGAGTTACCAGTGTTACATATAGAGCAGAATACATCTGCCTTCAGAAATTCCATTGATTAATGCTTAGAAAAGGCCAATTTTGGAGATAAAGTCTCTGAAGTGGCATCTGGGCTCTGTAGGGGATGTGGATATGAACTCGAATTGGACACCATGTTGTAAGACAATTTGGTTGATATTGAAAAGAAACAACTTTCCCCTTTGGAGGTCATTGCTGTGGAAAATTCCATCAAGTGCAAGAAAGGAAAGTGAGATACGACAATACATGCAAAATGTATTTTTACATGAGGACGAGGTACAGAGAATATTTCTTTTTTTGTGCCCCATGCCTTCGTGTCCAGGGATTGCTATGCATCAAAGATAAGCCTTTAGTTTATTTTATTTACAAAATTTTTAATAGTTTATTTTTATTGTATTTTTTATTTTTAAAAAAATATTTTATTTATTTTTAGAGGGAGGGGAAGGGAGGGAGAAAGAGAGGAAGAGAAACATCAATCAGTTGCCACCTGCATACCCCCAACCAGGGACCAGGCCCACAACCCAGGTATGTGCCCTGATCGGGAATCGAACTAGTTACCTTTCTGTTTTCAGGACAACACCCAATCCACTAAGTCATACCAGTCGGGCCTGTATTTTCTTTTCCTCATTACTATTTATCCCCATTCTACCCTCTTTCACCTCCACCCACATTTAAGTCCACCCAAGCAAGAATCCTGGGAACCATAAAATAGTAGACCTCTCTAATTCCATTTACTCTGTAGGATCCAAAGTAAAAGCCTATGGGCCCTTTGTATTAAATAGGCTTTGTTTTATAGGATTTAACATTTTTAAAACCAATGAAGCAAGATCTAATTTGTTTGATATTTTCTAGCACTTTGCATGTAAGAAATTTTCCATTCGGTTTGAGTTGTGTGCTGAAGGGTGGGATGTATTGCCACTTCAGAGTCTAGTTATTCTAAGTATAAATTCAAAAGAGATGTGGGGGAGATGAGCTCCAGCAAATGGAGAACACATTGAGGGTTTTTTTTTTTTTTGGTCTGAGACAGTTTTATTTTGGTGACTTAGGAGCAGAGCCTGAGTGCTTGACTGCCTTGCTATGCAAAGTGCAGTGGTGGACTAGCAGCCTGACACCCCCTGGGAGCTTGGGAGAGCTGTAGAGTCGCAGACCCACTGACGCAGGGTTTGCATTTTGACACAATCCCCATGAGGGTCACAGGAGCATTACGGTTGGAGAGGAAGGGCTCAGCAAGGACGAGGTCCGCCTGTGCAGTGTTGCGGTTTCAGCGTGTGGACATTTAATCCTCCTTGATTCCCCAGGGACTAGGCCCATAAGAAAGTGGCGTGTGATTCTGCATCTTCTTCCTATGATTTTTATTTCCTACTTTTGGATACATTCCTGGTTGAAAATGAGGACTCAGGGAATTTGGGGGGGATTATTGAAATTTCTGTGGGTTGGGTGCATATAAAATAAAATCGAAAAACTCAGGATTTGGAAAAGAGCTGGAACATTTTGGAGGATAACAAAAACTCCAAGTATATTGTTGGTCTTCACGTGGTTAAAACACTGAATAAATACTTTTGATTTAGAGTTTCGGGTTGTAGCAGTCAACCAGTGTTAGCTGATGTGAGCAGCAAATGGGTTATTGAGAGGGTTTTGCGTGGTTCACAGGGTCTCTGGGCGGGCTGGAGAGCCAGGGACAGACCTGAGGCAGGGCTGGTCTGCGGGGCACTCCTGTTCTGGCAGGGCTTGGAGGTTGTAGCCCACGGCCGGCCGGGCACCATCGCTTTTGAATGCTGCATTTAACGCTGTGTTCCCCGAAGCATCTCTGTTCCCAGAGGGAGCCCTGGGTGGTCTCTAACTCTTGGGTGGGTTCATCAGATTGGTGGTGCTTAGACCTTGCGCCTTTGTCTCAAGGGCAAGGGAAGCTAGGAAAGCAAGCCTGGCATTTTCACTCCCACTGCGAGAGGTGAGCACTGCCTGGTTAGGTTGGGAATTCCCCATGCAGGTGAAGGGGGTTGAGTGCAGATGGACAAAAGGAATGACGAATGTTTAACAGAGTTGCCTGTGTGTGTGAGTGTGTACACACGCAAGTGTGGATGAATGTGTGTGTTCGGTTTACTAGAGACATTTGTTTCAGTGGGACACCTTTCTAATTTTATAGTGAAGGTTAGTAATAGGAAAACAGGACTCATTTTGCAGAATTCGGCTTTCTTGTTTAACGTGCTAACATATATAAAAATCATGAGTTCCAGCCATCCTTTTAGGTCAGATTTAGCCAGGAGTAGACTTGGTGTTTTCTGTGAAATAAAACTTCTTAAGACTCACTCTGAAATATGGAATCCATTGCATTCCCTTTCTAAAGGAGAGCCGCATTTAGTGAAACCCTGATCACGTAATCAGGATACGAGAGGTTTTCTCATTTGCCCGAGCCACTCAGTCGTGGAGTAAGTACATACACAGTTTGACTTGTGCTCTGGTGGGAGGGCACGGAAGTATCACTGCCGTGGTAGACATGCGCCACAGAGCACAAAACAAAATCAGCAGGCACTGTGTCATATTTGCACTGAGATAACACTAAGGAACAGCTGTGACTCCTTCAAATGACTCCATTTGTTTGATAATCGTTGGGTAAAAATAGTGCCACCCCTGGCTATTTCAGGATGACAGATGGCGTTCTAGATTATGTTCTTTTCCTCGCACCCAAAAAGGACAGGACCAAGTCTTTCAGAAAACTATGGTGTGTGTGAGAGGGGCATCAGGTAAGCATCAGGTAAGGGGCAGAGCACCGTCCCAAGCTTCTGGTCTGCAGGTAGGTAGGGAGCAGGGTGTGAGCCGTAGGGAATTGAATTATTCCAGCCTGAGCTATGATGGGGAATAAAGGCAGCTGTCTGTTGCTTAGGAACAGAAATACCTTGTGCCTCTGCTGCAGCTGGAGGAACCAGGTTGTTTACTTTCGGAGTTCACCTATCGGTTATTCAGACAGAACTGAAGTGAGCCCTCTTTTCTCCTTGGCTTTGTGGGGTGTGTGTGTGTGTGTGTGTGTGTGTGTGTGTGTGTGTTGGAGCTTCTCATTAGATTCCTTAGCTTTCTTCCACTCAGCAAACTTCTCTGTTGCTCCTAATGCATGGTCTCAAAATGTGCCAATAAAAGTCTGTATTAACTGTGTATGAGTGTGAGTGTGTGTGTGTGGGGGGGTGGGGTGGGGGGACACAATGGATTTTCTTTAGGTGTGGCCCTTGGGTGTTTTTTTCTGCCAGGAAGCCAGTGGAGCCCCGTAGAGTGGAGTGTAGCATCCAGCCTTTTACCTGGTTGGCGCGTGTTGTTATGTATCTTGTTGGCACTCTCACCAGCACCTCAGCGAGGGAAGGCTGATGCACACACGCTTTCCTATCTCCATCTGACGTCAGGGAGGGAAGCAGAAACATGATCCTTTGTGAAGTCTGAGGGGTCTACTTCTTGGCACTAAGAAGGCAGGACACAAATTTGCGGTCTTGCCTGTGTATATGAATCCCTTTCGGAGCTTTACAGAATATACATTCCTGAGACGTAACCCCCAAATTCTGATGGGGGTTGGGTCTTTGATAGAGCCTGAGCCCCTGTGGGTTTAAAAGTTTCCCAGGTGATTAGAGCTCAGAAGTCATTCCCATTTCCTCCCTTCCCAGCCCCTGCTAAAGAGCGGTAGACCCCCCCAGAACCAGGCTGGGGACAGAAAGGCCTGGGCACGGAGTTCGTGGTCTTCCTCGTTCCTGCCCAGAGCTGAGTGCTTGGCCTCTGCCCCCAGGCAGCTCTGTGCATGAGTGGTCACGTGGTTCCCATGAAGCGGGGGGGGGGGGGGGGGGGGGGGGTTCCGTGGTCCTCACGATTTGAGTGGGAATACTTACTCTCTCAGGAGCACTCAGAGGGGGAACTGAGGCTTACAGCTGGGTAGAAACACAGTGGAAATATTTAGGAGGTGACTAGGTTATGGGAAACTGGATAGAAGAGGCCTAATCCCTGGGTGTTTCTGACCAGGAAGAGTGATAAGAGCAGAATATTCTAGGCACAGAGGCAAACATCATAAATGTATCGAGGCTGAGCAAGGCCCTGGGAGTGTATAGACACCACTGCATTTTACTCACCCTTTTCTAGGGTCCAAGGAAAACCAAATAGCTGATCAGAGCATTATAGCTACAGTGGCAATTTTAAAGGAAATGAGATATAGCTCCTATTTACCTCTTTTTTTCCCCTCATAAACAAAGTCAGTGGTTATTATATTATTACATTGAAAATGAAGGTGATTATACAATGTTAAAAACATTCTCAGTGTAATGATAAAAGAAATGTCGGCCATTTCTCCTAAAAAGCCACAAGCCAAAGGCAGATGCTTCATGGCTGTTTTTTGCTCGGTTGTATAAACCTCCATTTGTGGGAACACTGGAGTTGATCTGGAAATCTCATTTTAAAGAGAGCTGAGTGGTAGCCCTGCTACCGCACGCACGGAAGGGAACTCCGCGGGCAGCTCTCGTTTGCCGGATTCCCAAATGCAGGGATGTGACAAAAGCCTAATTGGTCTGATTTTCAGGTGTTCCTGACCGTGAGATCAATCTCAATGGCTACATGGTCACACTCGAAACAAACTCACGTTTCTCACACTGGCTTGCTGACTCCTGAGGACTTTGATTTGAGAAAGAAGAAAAGTAAGAAATGTCAACCAGATGCACAGCAAAACCTGGGTTTTAAAGTAATTTGAACTTCTAATTCTTTTTTCTAGCTCCCCACTCCCTGTATATGAGCCCAGACTCCAAAATGGGCTTGAAGCCCATTTCTCCCTCTTCTGGTGATGTGGAAGAGCCTACGAGAATATTAGAAAGATTTCAGCCAGCCTGTAGTAGAAGGTGTAGAGATGCTAAATGAGAGGGGCTTGAAGTGGCAGTCTGGGGACTGCTAGCAGATTTCTCTAGAAACACGTCTGTGAGATTTGGGTAGCAAGCTCACTTACTTTGTAATGTTCATTTAGGATGATGAGAGTGCTGGCTGAAAACCGCCAGGCCGTCCTTTGGGGGTACCACTGTAAACTACTAACAGTCTTTCCTACCCAAAGTTGGGTACCTCTCTCCCACCATGTCCTGCTATGAGTTTGGCTTCTTCGTGTGAGTCCATCCTCCCAGTGCATAGACTCAATGTGCCTCTAAGGAAGAGGTCAGGCCTGTCCCACCTCAGAATATCACCAAAGCAGCTCCCACAGTGATGGCACAGAGCAAACGCTTAGTGACTTCATTATGAATTGTTTTCCTAGTTGGCTCCCATAATGACTTCAAACAAAAAAGAGCAGTGTGCCTCTCCTTGCCTCCAAGTTCGCAGAATGAGCGACAGTGAGGTTGCAGCTGCCGAGGAGGAAGGCCCCCTTTCCTTGTGTGCCAGGGACTCCTGCTCGCGGCACACTGTAAGGCTCAACACACAGCTCCCTCGCTGCTTTTGGCAAGTCTCCTTACCTCTCTGACCTCAGCAGTAACCTTCTCCGATCCATGATTGTGTCACCTAAATAATATTATGCCCTGGTCTCCCATTTCCATGGTTCCTTGATCTTATATCACCAAAAAATGGCACCATCACCAACGTTTTAGTTTTGAGGAGTCTGCTCTCTGACACCTGCTCCATCTTCCCAGCTCAGCCCCATTAGCACAGTCACCCCAGCAGACTCTAATCCGTTGCCTCACCACATCGTCCATCAACCCCCTTTTCTCCTTATGTTCTTTTTTTTTTAAATACCTAGTTTAGAGTTCAATTGGTCATTATAGTTTTTTAAGCAGCTAAATGTTGTGGGAGAAAAATGCACAGTTGTGCTCATTGATCTACAAATTCATGATGTAAATCCAAAATTAATACTTGACACTGCTCGGCAGTCCTACTATACCTGCTTAGTGTGTTTATTCTGCTCTCCAGAACACTTGCCCCGTCTTCACTCACCCCCATCTCCCTATACTCCCTTCCTATTTACCTTCAGCTGAGACCTTGCCTCAAAATATATTGAGGAAATACAAGTAGCGAGGTAGGCCACATACCCCTTATCAAATCTAACAGCCCTCTTATATCTTCATCCGCACTCCGTTTTCCACTTGTGTCTGCAGATGAAGTGTCTTTGTTCCCACCAAGAGTTGCTTCTACTTGTTCTTTTCCAACTTTGTCATAGCTAGCTATACTGAGAATGCATCCTCATTTGCCCAGTTCAATCATGGTTTATGTTTGTTGGCCCGACACAATTGTGGACAAATAGCCTCAGTTTGCATGACAGATAGAACAAAGTTGTATACTTAGGGTGACTGGGTTTTAGGCTCGCTGTTCAGATCATCTCTATGCCACTGTCCCATTGTCCTAGTCGCTCTGCAGGGAGTGCCCTAGCTTCATAATAAGTCCCGACAGGGGGTGGGGCAAGTGCTCTTTTCTCCGTTAGACGTGTGTTGGCTTTCCTGGGTCCTTTACTATTCCATGGGCACTTTAGAATCAGTTCATAAAGTTCCCCAGAATCCTGTTGGGGTTTCAGTTGGAGTTTCATCAGGTCTCTACATCAAATTGGGGAGGAATTGACATCATTACAAAATCAAATCTTCCTATTCATGAACAGATACAGTGCTCTATTTGGTTTTCTTTTAATATCTTTCAATAAAATGTCCCAATTTTCTGTATCCAGGTTGAATGTGTATTTTGTTTATTTCTTAAAGTGTATCTTATAGTTTTTGTTTCTGTTGTAAATGGTGCATTTAAAGTTATTTCTTCTACTTTTTTTATTGGGGTACAGTGGACTTGTATATTTTTCTTATGTTCATCCACTTTGCTGAAATTTCCTTTTGTTTATAGTAGTTTATGAATTTATCAGGGTTTTCTATGTAGACAATGCTATCACTCACCCAAAATTATGGCTTTTGTTTTCTCCATTCCAATCCTTCTGCTTAAAAAAACCCCAAAACCCCAAAATGTATACATACGGTATACACAGGAAAGTGCACACATAAGTTTACTTCTTGACTCATTTTAACCAAATGAACACACTTATTTAACTAGCACCCAGATCAGGAAACAGATCAGTATTTGCACCTTACGACCCCACCCTCACCCCCATGCTCCCTTGCACCACTGCCTCCCCAAAGAATAACCCTTCTGCTTTCAATATATATTTTTTTCTGGTCTTAACTGAATTGGCTCGTGCAGCGTCCCTTCTCTCCAGTGCATCACTTTCTCTCTCTTTGCAGGAATATTCCCAGTAACATAAAAATATGCTTTAAAATCAACCATTTAAAATAGCTCTTCCTTGAACCACATTCCCTTTCTAGTCACTGCCCCCTTTTGCTGCTCCCCTTCTCAGCGAAACATTTTGAACAAATGTCTGCAGTCACTGTCTCTACTTCTTCACTTCACGGTTTTCTTTTCAACTCACTGGGATGTGGCTTCTGTCCTTGCTATTCCACCGAAACAGCTCTTGTCAAGATTACAGTGACCTCATGTTACCAGATCCAGTGGTATCTTTATTTCTTAGCATCATTTGATGTAATTGACCCATACTCATCGTGGAATACGTCCTTTTCATGGCTACCACGTGTTAATTATTCAGGTGATTACTTGTTTAATGCCCTTCTCTTCACCTAGACTCCAAGTTGCCCAAGGGCAGCAGTGATGTCTAACTTTTTCCCTGCTCCATCCCCAGGATCTAGTCCAGTGTCTGGTAGATAGCAGATTGAAAAATATTTGTTGCCTGGACCTTCGTGATAACAAGGCATATCCAATCACTTTGGTCTAATGTCCACTTGAATGTCTTGCAGGCACCTCAAATTTAACAGGTCCAAATGTGTTTATCATCTTCATCCACAAACTCCTTTCTTCACTACTGTTCTCTATTTCACTTTACACCATTACCGTCCTTTAAACCAGAAACCTTAACTCCTTCTTCCTCACGCTCACATCCAATGCATTGCTAATGTCTGACCACACTACTGCCTAAATATCTTTCCCAAATCCATTCATTTCCCTCTATGTCCGTTTTCACCCTTATGGTATGTCATTATGTCGAGTGACTACAATAGATTCTGAACTGCTTTTGTTCTAAACTGTTCTAAACTTTGATATTGCTTCTCTCCAATCAGTTCTCAACATGACAGCAAAAGTGGTCCTTCTAAAAAGACAAGTATAATTAAATCACTTTCATATAGCAGACATTGTGTCATATACTGTCCCCCAAAATATAAAAATAGAATTAACATAAGGTAAGCAAGACAGTGCAGGATTGCACTACTAAATACAAATGACTTGATCGTTAATTTATGTTTAATTTCAATATCACTATCTTTCCAAATATTTGAAGCATCCTTTGATTTTCCGTACAACTATTGAATCTTCTACAACTATTGGCCTATCAGGTGCTTTTCTTTTTCTGCACCTACCTGTTCTTGAAACTGAAGTCTGTAGATGCTTTTTCAGTCCCAGACAGCAGGTTGGCACTAATCTTTGGAAGGAAATGTATAAGCAGAACTAGTGATCTGGGGTTGATGTGCTACCTGGCAGTTCATTCATCCACGACTGTCTCGAAAAAACATTAAAGGGAGAACTACTCAGGCTGCCTACGTTAATATTAAGGATGGCTAGTGGTTCAAAGTCAATTTATTATTGCTTTCCTTACTTTATTAGACATAGATTTTCAAGTAGTTAAGAAAGTGCATTTTGTAATTACTGAAGGGTTCTTTAAAGTGCTTCAGTCAATGATATTTTGATACCCTACAACAATTAAAGTGATAATTAAATAGGTTCTCCTCTCCATGGTTGGTGCTTAAGTAGTTGCTCCCTGAAAAGCTTGACCAATTGAAAGGCAAAGTTGAAAAGTTCTTTGTTGTTGGTGAGGTACATGGTTTTAAAATTTGAGAGCAACAAGATGTGACAACTTTCCTTTTTTCATAATTAACAAGAGTAGCAGGACAAGATTAATAGGTGGGTTCATTATGCCTGAGAAGTTGACTGTTTTTTATTTTTTTTTTTAAAGAAAATAATTGCTTTTCTTGACTGCAAGAAGCTTTTGCTCATTCAGTGTCAAGATCTGTTATGCTGATTGGCGGATGAAATCACTCTTCCTACTGTTTGCAGGGCAGAAAGTCAATAAAAGTGATGGGCAGCTTTGTGCAACATTGAAAAGTCTCCAGCAGATTTTCCACTTGGGACCCACTAAAATCTGGAGGGCTCCAGGAAATAAAGTCAAACTGTCCTCTTTTGACACAGGGCCATAAACGTAATGGAATGATTTCTCCCATGAAAGATTTGAGCAAAATAATCGCTACTGATTTCTTTGGTTGGGTCACACCCAGCTTTCTTTCCTTTTAGGTGCTGTTGTTTCAGTAAGTAGCACTAGGCCTTCATTATCTGCCTAAGATTGTGTTAACAAGACACCTTATTTTAAATGGGCACAGGGAGGCAGCGGATAGAATGCTTAAGATCACGGGCTCCTGAACAAGAGCTCTGGATTCAAATCTTGACTCAGCTGGTTGCGTGACCATCTTACCTACTCTTTGCCTTCATTTCTTTATCTATAAAATGGGGGAAGACAACAGTACCTTCTATGGAGTGTTTTTGTGACAATTAAATTTATTTATGTAAAACACGTGGCAGATAGGGATGGCTACTATTAAATATTGCTATTATTAGCAAGAGGCAACCACACATCAATTTTTGTCTCCCTTTCCCCCTCCCTGGCCATCTCTCTAAAAATAAATAGATAAAATCTTAAAAAATTAAAAAAATAAAAATTACTATTATTATTGAGGTTTCTGGGGAATGGCCACAACTTGTCCTTTGGTCTTTCAGGGGACACTGAAGGTGAATTCGGCCTGGTGTTAACATCTCTGGAGACATGATTAATGTTTCACAGCCAGGTTAATGTTTATTCGTGGGCAATCGAGGTCTGACAAAGCAAGCATATATTTAAAAATAAATGAAATCCATGTTTTATGGTACCTTTAAAATTTTTTAATTAAATTTATTGGGGTGGCATTGGTTAATAAGATTATATAGGTTTCCAGTGTACAGTTCTGTGAGACATCATCTGTATATTGCACTGTGTGTTCACCACCAAAGTCCAATCTCCTTCCGTCACCACAGATTTGACCCCTTTACCCGTTTCTTTCTCCCCCACCTGCCTTCCCCCTACCATACTGTTGTTTGGGTCTGTAAGTTTTGTTTCTTGTTTGTTCGTCGCTTTCAGTTTTATATCACATATATATGGATCTTATTTCTACCTATTTTTTCCTAAAAAGCTACAATGATGGGGATAAAGCTGGTAGCTCTCAATATAACACCACCTCTTGTAGTTTTCTCTCCCATCTGAATTTTTGCCGGCTTTGGTACAAAGCATTAGGATCACATTCAGCCTGGGAGGTCTAGGGAGAGGTTCTGGGAGCCCCTGCACAGCAAAAGGGGTTTGCAGCTGCCAGGGACATGCAGCTCAGGCCAGGACTGAGGATAACCCTTTTACAAGTAGAAAAAGACCAGGAAGAGGCTGGGTATTGCCCTACCCTGGCTTAGGGGGAAATGGGTGAGCCTTCCCTCTTCTCCCACGTATAGTTTCAGGTATTAGAAGACTGGGTGGATCCTTTGGAGGCAGTATAGAGGGTTTGGGGGCCTTGCATCTGTGGGTAACTTGAGTCAGGGGGGGGTTAGAGGCAGACTGCTGGCCTGGATGAAAGGAGAGGCCTGGGCAGGTCCCTGAGCTGTGAGTGAGAAGCAGGTAACTAGAGAGAAGGCACTTTGGGTTTCTTTTCAAGTTGCCCATCTCACCTCAAACATTAATGAGGAAACAAGGATTTAGGCTCATTGCCATGTCCAAAGTGGGGGAGGGGGGTTACATTTGTCCCTTGGGTCCCTGAATGTGGCATTCTAGATGAAGGAAGGAGTTGGGTGGTCTTAAATCTCTCAGGAGTGTTTTCTTAATAACACCCCAAACAACAATAACAACAACTCAAACTTCACCTTCTACAGAAATACTATTTTCATTTCTTTTTAGAAAAACACAGAGTTCTTTGTCTGTAGTGTTTTTTTTAAAATCTGGATCCAGATTTTTATAGAGCCTTGAAATTCATTGATACATGAAAAACCGAGGCCACTGTTGACAGAAATTGTGTATGTTCGTAAATTATGCATAAGAGTAGCAGAACCCCCCCCCCCCAAAGCCTCTGGGATTGTATTGAGCAGCTTCCTGGCTGTGTCCTGTGATTGAATGGTAGAAGGCTGGAGGCGGGCGGGCGGGGTGGTGGCTGGTGAATGAGGAAAATTAGCTTGGCTGTGTGGAATTTTCTCTTTGAATAAGACCTTGCGCCCGAATGTCATATGTATCACTTTAATTGAGTGGATATGAAATATGCTGGGAAAATAAGTCCTGGTTTACAGAGACTCCCTGTCGGCGACTCTCCTTCAGAGAGGAGGTGATATTTGCCCCCAACTTGTAAAACTGCTCCCTTGGATTAAGCTAAAGTATTTTTCTTCTTTTACCTTTTAAAATGAGACTAATTACTCTCTTTTCTTCCGGCTCTAGAGAAAGCCAGAGTGTTTTACTTCCTGATGAGCATTCGAGAGCTGGGCCCCTTGACTTTCCTTCTGCCCCTCCTTCCAGGACACATGCCCGTGTGCGCACGCACACACGTGATCTCTCTCTGTGTCTCTGTGTCTCTGTGTCTGTCTCTCTTGCATCTGTTCTTTGTGCCGAGCACATTTGCACCTTTTTATTTATTTATTTGTTTGTTTGTTTATTTATTTATTTATTTTGGCCCTTGAACATTTGAGCATTGACTTGCGTTTCCACCCAGTTGTCTCTCGCTTCTGCTCTTGGGAATGTGATGCTGGGAGATTCAGGACACTGGGTCTCAGATCACTGTTTACTCATGGGTGACTTGAGCAGCAGCAGCTAGAGCTGGCAGCCTGTGGGATCACGTTCATGTGCCTTCCTAGCTGCCATTGCAGTGCTGAGAGTAGATCTGGGACTGGAGGGAATGGCACTTGGGACCCTTGCACAATTCCAAACCATTTTGTGAAAGACAGAAACAGGAAAGTTGCACTGGGAAAAGGCAATGCAGACAGAACAACTTGTTAGAATAGGGAACACGATTAAAGGAGGGAGAGGGAGAAGAATCCAGCCATAAATCCTAACAGAACGCAATCCCAGGCTAGGAGAGGGCTGAAGAAGTCAGTTGGGAAAAACTAAAAGGATAAATTGATAGAGATACTTCACATCTTGGCAGTCAATTTTTGTCGAAAGTCTCACATAATTATGTGTCCATGTTTCGACACTTACAAGTTGCTTTCATCTATTTTTAAAATTTTTGGAAAATATGAAAAAAATCCCTCTAGCATGTGGCAGGACCCCAAGTAAAATGGATAAATGCAAACAGGAATTTAACTCAGATAACAGAGGAATCTAGTGATAAGGCTGACTAGGTATGGCTGCACCCGGAGACCCAAATAAAGACTCACTTCCTTCCCCCGCTCCTTCCCTTCCTTTCTCCCTCTCCTTTCCTTCCCCCTTTCACTTTCCCTGCCTCTCTTTCTGCATCTCTGCTCCTTCTCCTTAGCCCCTCACCTACCAACCATTAACCCTCCTCTCTTCTCCCTTTCTCTCTTCTTCTTCTCCTCCTTCCCTTGGCCTTCTCTTTTGGACTCTGCCCATCTCGCCACTCTCCCCTGCCCCTCCCTGTGCTCCCAACACCTGCCTGATTTCTCCGTGTCCCTGACAATTTCTCTCTTTGATATCCCCCTCTTTCTCCTTCTCCCTTCTACTCTCCCCCCTTTGCCCCCTTTGCCTCTGTTTCTTCTGTCCATCCCTCTATCCTCCATACCTCACACCCTTCCTCTCTGTGCCCTGCTCTGTTCCCTCCTGCTTCCACCGCTCTCCCTCTCTAGCCTCTTGCTCCCTACTCCCTGCCCCTCTCATAGTTCTGTTGTCCAGCATGCTAACTCGATTCTAGGGCAGAATCTCTTCCATAGTGATCTCCCTGCAGCTCCAGACTTATATCATCCAGCTTAGCCTTCCTAGTGGAAGAAGAGTATCTCTTTCACAATAGTTTCAGCAAAAAGGTCCAAGACTGCCTTGCATTTGGCTGACATAGGGCTGGAATATGCTGACAGGCCTTGGAACTAAGAAAGGGTGGTGGTATCCCTTTTGAACCATGAGGACTAAAGTTCAGGAAAATCGAGGGGCTAGAGAAGGGTAATTGGGGATTGGATGCAGAAGAAAGGGTATTGGATGCTGGGCAGGCAAAAAATAAAGTGCCTAAACTATTCCCATTGGCCAGTCTACTGACTCATGATCTGCTGACTACTTTTCTAGAAGAAAATATCATTGATAATAATCAAAACGTAAAAAGCAGTAACAATACCCAAATCTCAGGAGGATGCAAAATAAAGGTTTATTTTTCAATGTGTGTGTCCCAGTCTCCACAGTCCAAGGCAGGCAGAGCAGCCTTCTGTAAGGCTTCCCTGAATGGGACGACGTAGGAAGTGAGGCTTTCTTATCACGTGGTGCTGCTGTGCTGGCACCTTCACCTCCAGCTGCGTGTGCGGGAGGGAAAGAGGGCAAAACACATAGGGTCGTATGGCTGCACTCGGATGCTATACAGAATTTCTGCCCACGTCCAATTGGTCAGAACCCAATCTCTTGTTCCCACTCTAACTGCAAGGGATGCTGATAATTTAGTGTTCTTATGTGCCCAGAAAGAAAATGAATGGGCTTTGAGGAACACATAGCACTATTAGGGCCAGAGTCAGTTTGTTGGGTTATGTGATTGAATTGAGCCAATATAAAGTTAATGCTGGGTATCTGTGAGATATTACTGTGCTTAACTCTGAAATGCCTTCCATTCTTTCTTTGGATCGACACTGTCCTAAAAGGCTGCTTTTTCGTGAAGCCTTCTGATAGGGCACTGTATTTGGAGGTTGGACTTTGGAACCAAATGGCATGAGTTAACCCCCAGCTTTCCCATTTTTCTAGGGGTAATTGTGAACAAATTAGCCCCTCGAAGCCTTCATTTCCTTTTCTCATATATTGTACAAGAAAATATCATTAATAATAACCCAAATTAAAAAAGTACTCACCTGAAAAAAAAACCCATATAAAGTTATGTGCTAATTATATCTAAATTAAAAAAAAAACATTCAAATCACTTTGGTGGTTGTGATTTTTTCCTAGCTATAATTTTACTTAGCAACTCAGTGGAACCCAGCAAGTCAGTGGCGCATCTGGGCGTGGGCTGCACCGTATGCTCCAATTTTCCAGCCCCTAGAATCTGACAGTCTCAGAGCTAAAGGGAGGTAAGTTCAGTGGTCACTCATTCCAGCCTCCTCATTTTACAGAGGAGGAAACTGAGGCCCAGAGAGAATACCTGACTGCGGGCACACAAAACTTGACTCCTCACAGAGCGGGTCAGTAGCAGAACTGGAGGTAGGTCCCACATCCCCTGACTGCATGTCTGTCAGCAGGAGGCTCCTCTCTCCTGCGTGGCCTTTTCCTTTTTCCAGTCCTTTTATTTCCACAGATCAAGCCCTGACAGCTTGAAATGAAGGCTCAGTTCTATGCCACGGCTCAAGAAAAGCCTGTTCATTTCATAAGGTTTTGCTCCCCGATCCCCTGCCACCCGACACACAATTAAGCGTAGATAGGTTTCTGTGCTCCAACCACAGAGACTGTCTTATCTACAGAGACTGGGGTTTAAAATTTGTCCTCTTTACATAGATGCCACTGCCACTCAATGAGGGGTGATAAAGACATAGGTAATTGCCGTAGAATAATACTGCTGCCAAGAAGATGATTGAACTCCCACACAGAAGGTGAACAGATGGTATATTTATTGAAATTCATAGGCTGTGAGATGGAATAATTTAACTGATGGCTGGGCACCCTCGTTTCAGACGGAGGGAGGCTCACAGAAGAACGAGTGTGCCGCTAGGTGGCGTGGTCACCCAGGGCCCAGTGTTTATCTAATCTCAGAAAGGGAGGCCTGGATTCTGAGCACAGGGAAGATTGGGACTGCTAACCTCTGCAGCTTTATAGGAAACTACCATTAAAAAAACAACAACTTAAAATCCCTTCAATTATAAAGTAAACATATACTTTGACACGGAGGAAAAGCAATCCAACAACAGGGTATGAAATCACTAAAGGAATGGGGCCAGTGATGAGAGGGGGCTGTGTCTGGACCAGCAGTAGCTGCGGGTCCCAACAATCTTTCCATCACTGGCTCTTCTGGGCCTATTGACATCTCCCTGCTGGCTTCCTTCCTCCTGAGCCTGACCCAGGGCTTGTAGTGCAGAATTGCAGGAAAAACACTGACTTTTAGAAGCTTCACTTTGGAAGTAGATAGGACTGAAGGCGTTATGTGGAAGGAAAAAGAAAGGAATCCATTGTGAACTAATGTGAGGGAGGAAACACAATAGAAAAGGCCAGTTAACAAGATAACAAATTAGCCTTAGATGGTTACCTCTCCTTATCTCTGTGGTCCTGATACTATTCTAAAGTTTTTGTCTTTTCCCTTTGGCTTCCAAATCCAGAGCACTAAAAAGCTTTGTGAGTGACTTTGGGATGCTTACATCCTTCTGATGTGATGTGAGACCCACTATGTCTGATTTCGTAAGTGAACCCATTTATCCACTCAACAAGTATGCATTGAGTCTTTTTTTGTCCAAGCTTTTATCTTATTCTTTTGAGGCAGTTTTCTTATCTATAAAATGGAGATAAATACTTGTGTCACAGGACTGTGCTAAGGATTAAATAAGCACTGTTATGTAAAATACTCAGAACAGAACCTGTTGAATTGAAAGTACTCAATGGATGTTAGCTGCTATTTAGTACTTCTATGAACACCACCACCGCTACCTACCGCTGTGCCCTTCCTGCTATTGTACTACTGTGTTACCTGACTACCCTTACCCTGACTGCTATTGTGTTATTACTATAACTATATTATTGCTACTATTCTTACTCTTATTTCCTTTTACTTCCACTCTTGATTTGGATTTTGAGCCAGAAAATTAGGTATTTTCTGAAATTAGGAAATTTCTCCTAATTTCAGAAAATACCTAATCTTGTCAATTTCAATATAAATTTATTCTCTTTTAGATTTTCAGGTACATGGTTAATTTGGAAAACTCCCCTTTCTACCACTTTTTTTCCTTGGAGGATGAGCTAACCATCTGGGGTCTATGTCCTACCCTACAGTGGGCACAGAGCTGTGTGACCCACAATTATCCCCCATCTGCACTGAGGTTCCTTGTTTGGGCTTCAGTTTGTTCTTTGGCTTTAGTTTATACATCTCTGAGTCTGGGATAGCCTTTTCTAGGCTATTTTTGGGCCTGGTAGGAGATGGGATGGACAAACACCAGTGAAAAATTTTCAGATGTTCTCTGGCTTCATGCTGGCCTTCTCTTAGTGAGGCTAGACTAAGGCTTCCGGCCCTGGCATTGTGGGGACCATGCTGGATAGAGGTCTTCCTATAAGGCCTATAGGCTCCCTGGGCTATACTCCGGGAAGTAAGGCACCAACCCAAATGTAAGGGAAGTTTTATAATTCCCTGCTTCATCTCTGCATTTCCACCTGCAGCCCCCCTGCAATATAGCACCCTCCAAATTTTATTCTTTTTTTTTTTTTTTGAACTCCTCAAATCAGAACTCATCATTCATGGAGGAAATTCAAGCATGGAGTAGGACTCCCCCCCATCCCCCCCAAGGTTACTGGTGGGGAGGATGTTGGGAGAAGGCTTCTTGAGCTGTGCTTCTGAAATGATAGAATGGAGGTGACCAGTCAAATACATTGTCAACCCTGAGCAACACGTCCTTACCTGTTGTTCTGGAACAAAATTCTTGTTTATGGGCAACTTACCAATTCAAACTGAAAATAAGTGGCGGTGGTGAGGCCAGAATGAGCAAATAAAAATTCCGGGCCATAGACTCTACAAAGAAATACCATTTCTTTGACTGAATACAGGTTCATTCAACACAGGCCATTAAAATACTGCCAATAGGGACCCGTTGTCTTTTATCACAACTCAAAAAGGGATGAATTAATAAAGTGTTCTTTCACTTACTACTTGGGACCAGAATTAGTTTTACGTTATATTGTGGTGACCTATATCAGAGGTGACAAACTATGGCCCGTGGGCCAGACCTGGTGCCCTGCCTGCTTTGTGTGGCCGCAGAGCAAAGCACAATTTTTAGTCTTACATTCTTAGAACAAAATCAAAAGAATAATATTTCATGAAATTCAAATGGCAGCGTCTCTAAAGTTTTATTGGAACACAGCTGTGCTCATTCATTTAGTGTTGTCTGTGGCTGCTTTACACTGGCAGAGTCCAGAGTCCAGAGACTGTAAGGCCCGCAAAACCAAAAATATTTACTATTTGACCCTTTCCAGAAAAAGTTTGCTGACCCCTGGTCTAGGACGTGGGTGCACAATGAAGAGGAATTGAAGGGAGAGCATTCTGTTTAGAATTCTCTCCATGCTGTCTGCAGGTAGGGGTGGAACAGCCCCACTGCAGAGGCCACGACCTGGAGGAGGCAGGCAGGAGAAGGCGTGCTTCCCTCAAGTGGTGCTCTGCGTTTGCGTCCGTCCCACCTCTCGTCATGGTTCTTCAAGCCTGCTATTATTTTATGCCACCTGCATAACCTGATTTGCATCTTAAATGGATATCCAGCTACCACTTGGACTTTTTTTTTTGCAAATAAGGAGAATGGCTTTTATGAAGCCATCTGTGGATGAAAAATAAATAGCAGCTAACAACAGCCCTGGAATATGTGATTGAGGGAGCGAGTGCACAGCAAACGAGTCACACAGCTGACTTCCTTCCCAAGTCTAGAAACTACAGGAAAAAATCTCAGTATTGACAAGATAAGGGAGGCAGGCGGGAACCATCTGGAAGATAAAGGGAAAATAAAAGCCGCTTGAAACCCAGAGGCACATTTGGATTGGGGACTGTCATTCCGAATCCCCTGTGGCCGGGAGCTCTGGGGGCTTCTCTCCCCCTAAGGCTTGGTCATCTTTCTTAACAGTCAGGAGCCTCCATCTCCTGTGGGCTGCCCTACCAAGTGCAGGGCGCTTCCCTGCAGGTACTCAAATTAAAGAGGGTTTCAACCTCTGGGCTCAGGTCCGATTGTTATGATGCTTTTGTCTGAAAGATGTCAGAAGTGAATGATTGGAGTCATCTTCTTTGTCTTTTCTTCCTTTCTCTAACCACTCCTAGTCACCATACACCCCCAGAGGGGTTGTCAGAAGCAAACTGCAGAAAATGTGTCAGTTCTTAGATTCTAAATGCAAAATGGGTTGAGGAAGTAAATGAGATGAGTCAGAACAATTCTCTCTCATCGAGTTCTTCCCTCACCTTCCCCTCCCATCCCTCTCACCTGTCCCCTCCTGTAGGCATAGAGACATTCTGACCAGGGAAAGAGTGAAGTGGTAGAGAAGAAGTAAGAGAGAGCTCCCCCTTCAGTCTCTTCTCTTCGTTTCCCCCTTCCGCTCTCCCCTCTCTGCTCCTTCACCCCTCCTCTCTCCTTTCCCCTGCTCCCCCCCCCCTTGTCCTCTCTCCTCCCTGCCTCCCACCCCCATTTGCGTCCTGTTCTTGATTCCCACTTTATGCTGCATCCTGGGGTTGTGAGAACATGATTCTTGCTCCCCCTTTGATTAGAGATATGACAGTCGAGAGGATCCATGCCTTGGCATTCTGGGTAGTGCTTGAGATAGGCCTCTTGCAGGAATTTCAGTTGCTGTCACAGGACTGTTGTGCAGTAGAACCAGTTGCTAGGTGTGTCTAGGCTGGGGAAAGCCTTGGAGATCTCTGCAGATACACTGTGGCTCCCTCCAGAGGGGCGCGGACAGCATGTGAGAGTGTGTGTCTAATCTTTCAGACAGCACGCGTGTTGGAAAGATGTGACACGGGCATGGAAAGATGGAAAGATGGTGTGCCAACGTCACCAGCACTGGCTCACTAGCTCCTGGGAGCCGTTCAGGAAAGCCCTGTGCATCTCCTGTGTGATGGGCCGCATGGGATGAGTCACAGCCTGTGAGAGAGGCCCTGGCCCTTGTTCCCACCGTCACCCGGCCTGGTCTGCACCTGAGGAACAACTTCAGAGAAGAGTGGGACAAGGGGAACATTTTTCTATTTTGTTGAGTTTATTTTTCTTATCAGGCAGAATAGGGGCTCTAAGTCAGACATTAAACCAAGTTATAGGGAATAAAGTTATGTTTCTTGCACACCTCAGTTTGTGACTTATAAAATTTGTACCAGATATAGTCACATTTATTAAATACTATGAGCCAGGTATTATACTAAATAAT
This sequence comes from Desmodus rotundus, assembly GCF_022682495.2. NCBI lineage: Eukaryota > Metazoa > Chordata > Mammalia > Chiroptera > Phyllostomidae > Desmodus > Desmodus rotundus. The sequence continues at coordinate 106,963,121 of NC_071393.1, forward strand.
TTTCAAGCATTTTCTTATTTGATTCTTTTCATGACTCTGTGAGGCAGATATTCTAATTCCATTCTATAGAGAAAATTAAGGCTTTTAAAGGAGGCTTGGTTAGCCTAAGGTCACATGGTCAGAAGGGGTGGAGCCCGGGTTTGGGGCCAGGCAGGATGACCTTGGAGTTCCCATTGCTCCACAAACCACCAAACTTGAGATTTGGGTAGGACCTTATGGTGGGCCCTTGAAATCTACTTTGCATATAGCTGTTAGTGAAGCAAGCCTTTCCTTTGACAAAAAAAAAAAAATCTTTTCTGGGCCTTTTATCACATGCCAGGTGCTCTGCTAGGCCTGGGATACAAAATGAATTAACATTCACTACCCTCCAGGGATATAACAATCTGCCTACCTTTAGTTCTAACACTTGGAAAGTACTGTGTGAACTGGTAGTGTAAATACATTTGAAAGGTACTAAAACAGTAAGGGAGAGAATGTCTTAATTTCAATTGTAGCATCAAGAATATTGTAACCATGCTGATAGAAAGAGAACTTGAAAGAATCAGAACATTGATTCTGGTGGAAATACAGGTTTGCCTTAGGCAGTGTGGAAAGCCTGTTGGTTAGAAACCTGATCTTAGCTGAACAAAGCCCTAGGGAACAATCGGCTCAGAGCAGAGGGACAGGCTGAGCTGATCTGAGGAAGTTCCTTTGCTCTTAGCACCAGGGACTGATGAGGGAAACCAGCGGCAGCGAACCTCCCAGCATGGAGCAGTGTTCAGAAGAGAGAACTCATTTCTGAAAACAGCACCCCCCTTTTTTTGGTTTCCACAAAACTAAAAATGGGATTAATGAAATGATTGATGTAGATAGGAAATCTAGGTCATATTATAACTTTTGTTGTCCCATATCACATATCTGTTGAATACAGAACAGGCAATGAGGCTTCACATTTCTCAAAGGGAAAGAAGAAGCTGGTGCCATCATCATGCCTTTGGCCAACCACAGGTAGTGATGATTTTGGTTGCTAGGCAGCAAATAACATCATCCAGCTTTCTGCTGTTTTCTTGTAGGTTCCTCCATTCTGAAAGTGAATGGTCAGGAGGGGCCATTTGTTGAAGTTGTATCAGGGTGTAAGGGATCTTTGGTGGTTAGCAGGAGACACTGGGTCTGATTACTTTAAATCGAGAGGGAATTTATTGGAACACTAGAGGAGAGTTCACAGGACAGAAGCATGGGCTCAGAGAGGGTGGGAACCAGGTAGCGCTAAATGTCTTCAGGTAGGAACGCCCCGTGGCCGCTTCTAGGCACCAGCCACTGCTGCAGGAGCCCGTTACCTCCCACCTGATTCAGTCTTTTCATCACTCTCCTCCCAACGCAATTCCAGAGAGGGAGGGTCTTTTTGGCCCTCCCTCCGGGCCAAAGTCCCTTCTGGGAGGGACTAAGTACCCACATCCTGGACAGGGGAGGGCAAAGCCTCTTGATTTTAAGTCCCTAGGACTAATTCAATGGAGACAAGGACATTCCTCAAGGGAATGGGAGGAACGTTGCCACAGGAAGGTGGAGTGGATGCCAGGTACCCAGGTGAGCACTTTGCTGGGAAGGGCTCAGCCTCCCCAGTCTCTGTGGACTCCCCAGTCCCTGTGCACTGCGGCATAGGTTTCTTGGTATGGTCCTGATGGGCTTCATGAGCTTGCTCTGCTTCTCTCTCTGGACATGGCTGCGATAGCAGCATCTCTCGTCTGCCACCTTGTGCCCCTCTGCTTTAACCTGACCTAACTCTCCCCGTCTCACCTGTGTGCCTTCACTCCATCTGCTCTGATGTCAGCTTGTCTTCACTAAGCGCCGATCTTTTCCTCTTGTTTGCGCTCAGACAGCTTTTTGTTTTATGAAATGTTCTTCTGACCCCCATTGTCCTGGCCCAAGGATCCCCTGTGTACATATCACTGCTGCTCTAGTGAATATGTACAAAGCCCTCAGTATGTCCCAGGGCTTTATATTAACCCATTTAATCCTCCCAACCACCCTAGGTGGCTACTATCTCCATTTTACAGGCAAGCACACCAGCAAAGGAAGTTCAGCAACTTGTCTAAGGTCAAACAGCTGGTAAGTGGCTGGAGCAGAAGGTGAACTCTGCCCTCTGGGAGCAGAGTCTGTGACCTTAACTAACTAGTTTTGACTATCTTTCATGTCTCCTGTACCCTCCACACCCATCAGATGTCTGTTCTACCTCTTAATTCCGTCCGCCCACCCCATTCCCACTGCCTTGCTACCAGCCTCTACCCTCCAAGAGCCACCGTACTGGCATTAACTCAGGTGTGGGCAAAAAGGGCTTATTATGAATACTAAAAGATGCTCCTCTCACCCCAGTCACTCAGGAAATTTCAAGGGTTTTAGAAATTCTGTGCCAGGAACTGAGATGACCAAATTATCTATCTATCTATCTATCTATCTATCTATCTATCTATCTATCTATCTATCTATAGATAGATAGACGAGGAAGTTTTGCCAATGATTCCTGAGAGAGACTGACCCTGCTTTTCATCTATTCCCAAAAACTTCCAATCATAGGAGACCCAAACCCAGCTTTGCTCCTAGGTACTGCCCAAACTGGGCACTTAGCTTAATCCCCGTCCACCACCTGCCATTAACGGGTAATTGCCCGGTCCCAGTGGAACTGGCCATCCCTGGCTTTTCCCAGGGTCTCCCACTTCTGTGGCGTTTTCCACTATGGGTGCCCGCAGTTATGCCACCTCTGGGACTCAGGACCATCAGCTCTGAGGAGATCAGGGTTTGCTATGTTTCCTCCACTTCCTTGCTCTCCCCTTGGAGTCCTTTTCCTTGGGTGTGTGGTCACCTTCCTCACACTGCAGCATGTCCCAGAGGGCGGACGCCAGCTTCCTTCTAGGGCTTCACTGAGAGCAGCCCAGTGTAACGTGCAATGCAAATCTGAGAGTCCCTCGACCTTGGAGCCAACGTAGAGCCAGTGTTTGAGTTGCCATGACGTTAGGAGGTTTGGGTTTCTTAATGATCATGTTTAGGTCAAGCTTTTATGAAGTGCCTTCAGTGTGGGCCTTCTCTGTCTTGAGTCTTGTGTCTCGGAAATGTAGTGTGTGGAGCTAATTTTTGTCTCTGGATGAAGAACATAAGCTGCTGCCCTGTACCCGCTTGGAGATGCACGGCTGGAGCGTGTCTCTGTCAGTAAAACATGTCCTTTCCCATTCGCTGGGTGGTTATTTGAGGAGCTGGCTGGACCCCGTGGGTCGTCATGATTTCAGGAAAGAGGAGCTACCAGGGCCAGAGAAGACCTGTATGCCCTGCGACTGCTGGCGCGCGAACAGGTGGAACAAGTCAGGGCTTCGGGAATGCTCATTGCACGTCCCATCCTTCTCACCGGGGCCTTGGCCCACTTTTGTCACATGTTTTGTATTTGTGAATTTTTCCCTTTGTCTTTTCTTTCCTATTTCTCATTACTATAGTTAGCAATTCCTAATTATAACTCCCCTGAATACGCGGGACCACTGGGAGGTCAGAAACAAAGCAATTATTGAAAGAGGGAGATATTAAAATTCACTTACAGGAGATGAAGAATAATCGTGAAGGTACTTTCTTAGGCGGCCTAAGACTCGTGATGCCAGATAATTGTTTCTATTATAGTTGGGATCAAAGTAGACTAGCGTATATTCGTCTATCACCCACGTTGAAAGTTCTCCCTTGCATTTCGTCCTTGTTCCTTCAATAATCTAATGTAGAGAACATAGCAGCACTAACTCATGCCCAAGGGCCATGAAGATGAGTGAAACCCAATACTACTCACAGGTGCCTGAAACTCCATTGAGTCATTCCTTTAGCTTACAGTCTTGAATCCTGCTAACAAATCTCCTTGGGAAAGCTTTACACTCTTATCAAATATTAACACTCCTGTGTGAATGAGTTTTGTGAGTAGGGATGTCCAAAACAATTCATGCTCTCACTTTGTAGTGTGGAGCTGTTGCTGGGAAGAGACTCTCTAGGCAGGAACTCTATTTCCCAGTCCTTCCTGTCTCTATCTGGGGCCGTGTGACTGAGTTCCAGCCAGAAGACTGTGGATGGGAGCGATGGGAGCTGTTTCCAGGCCTAGCCTAGGAAGCGTCCTGTGCTGTTGTCTACTTGCCCTCTCCCTATACCTGCTGGCTGTCCTCACCAGGGTCTCCTTGGAAGTCAAGAGCTGACGACAGCAGGGTCATCATCAGTCTAGGTCCCTGAATAATTGTGTGGAACTACGCCCTCCCACCCCTCCTTTCTGCTGCAGTTGGATTTCTATTGTGTTAAGCCACTGAGACTTAGGGTTTATCTACGACCACATCTAGTGCTACCCTAACACACTTGTAAAACACTTGATTAAAAATGTATTTTTGGATAGTTTGAAATAGCCTAGTTCCTTAGGGAAGAGGAAGAGGGGGCTGCGGTTAGGGGTGAAGGGGAAGCGACCTAGCAGTGGGCCACACAGTAAACTTCCTTACCTAATTATTTTTGCTGGAACTGTGTACTGCTGTAGCCTATTGGTGAAAAGAGATTTCTCACTGAGTTAACATTTAAGATTCTTCTTCTGCTCTTCGGCTTTCTTAGCATAAAATTTCCTTCTCTTATTTACATGGTCCGAGTGAATATTTGTAAATCATCTCCTGTAGTCCTCAGCTGTAGAGCACAAGTGTTTTAGTTCCCCCTTCCCCCTGGCTCCCACATCAAAATTTAACTCTTACATAAATAAGTAGTTGCACTAAATAGGTCAGGAGGGACTATTCATCCATCCACCTACCCACCCACCTACCCATCCATTACTTGTAGGTGCTACCTGTTTTGTGCTGGGAGCTCCGTGAGGCTCTGTGGACACAGCAGTAAATGAGACACACAGCACCTCTTGTCTTAGGGAGCTCCCATTCTGAAAATTAGAAATTGTTTTAAAATTAGTGTTTTAAATGCTTATTATCTATATCCTGTGCTAGAAGCTGTGGTGGATGCCAGGATGTCGAATTTCTGCTCTAAAGGCCCGGCTGAGGCAAAAATAGGCCCAAACACCCCTTTGTCTTTACAACCAACACAACAGCACTAAGGGGGAGGGGAGCTGGACAGAGTGGCTCAGTTCCCTCAATAGCCTCTTGGTTCATGGACACTTGAAGCCAAGTGCAGCATGCAAATGGCTTTTAAATTTCTGAACGCTTTATTCTTGGTTGTAGCTGAAACAGTAAAACACCCATTTGCGTTTCCTAAACAAGACCTATGCAATAACTAGAGATGATGTTCTTATGAACGATTATTACCAATGAAAATTTACTTTCTTTATAAATGGAATCTGTATTACTTATCTTTTTGCATGTAACAAATTGCCCCACAAGTTGGCAGCTTAAAACAACAAACATTTCTTATTCCATCGTTTCCGATGCCAGGAACCCAGGAGTGACTTAGCTGTGTGGTTTTAGCCTGGGGTCTCTCATGAATGTCCGCAGGGCCTTCGGCCATCGGAAGGGGAGCCTGGGGCTGGAGGACCCACTTTGAAGCAGGTGCATTGACATGGCTGTGGGCTGGAGGTCCCAGTTCCTCACTTCATGGGACTGCTCGCGACATGGCTGCTCCCCTGCTGCGCAGTGTGCGATCCAAGAATGAGCAAGGATGCAACCGCCTTTATGACCTAGCCTCAGGAGTCACCTACTGTTACTTCTCCTGCATTTTATTGGTCACACAGGTAACCTGATACACTATGGGGAGGGACTAAGGAAAGGCGTGAGTACCAGTAGGTGGAGATCGAAGCAGGCTATCCTGAAGGCTGTATGGCTATCATAATACCCTTTCTCTGTTACTTTTTTTTTTACTCTTCTAAATACCACTTTAGTAGAGTGAGCATATGACCGTGTTCCTACAGGGAGATTCAGGCCATCTTAGGGCTTTTAGGACCAATATAAAGGACATAAAGTATGAAAGACTCCTTTTGTGTTTAGGTGGAGGTGTGTTTGGAGCCATACAGTTTTGCTTCTGTAGCCTCTTTTTTTTTCAAATACATGGTGACTTGAAGTCCCTGTGTCTTAAAACATGGATCTCATTGTTTAATAATCCTCACTTGAGTAAGGCTGTGGGACACCCCTGTGGGACAAGACTGGCCTTTGGTCTTTAAAGGCTGTGGTTTACCTGTCTTTTCTTTCTTCCCATATGCACTAATGGACTAAATTAGTGATTTACGAACTGGCCAGGCTGTGCTCACCTGCCACGTGTCTGACACAGGGATCCTTGGCCTGGCACAGGCCCATCGAGTCAGAACCTTCTGAGGGGAGGCCTGTGCTTTTTCAGAAAGCACCTCAGGGAATTTTTATGTCCCACAAAATTAAAAAAACACTGATTTAGATAAGTGTTCCTGAAACTCAAGCCAGCTTCTGCATCTGGTGCTCAACCAAGGAATCGCAATCCATTTCAAACACCGAAATCAAAATGAGCCGTACTGTGCATTTTTGAGAGCTCCCTCAGAGCAATACAAAGAATTTTCAAGGTAATTCAGACTATATGCAATTTTTATATCATATGCTAACTTTTAAAACTCCCTGAGAGATACTGCTGCATTGTATACATGCCATATACCACTTGTATATTTTCACGTGACCACCATAATGCCACAGACTTGGTGGCTTAGACCAACAGAAATTTATTCTCTCACATTTATGGAGGTCAGAGTCCACACCTGAGGTGCAGGCAGGCCCGTGTTCCCTCTGAAGGCTCAGGGGGTGGGGGTGGGGGGCGGGGATGCTTCCTTGCCTGTCACAGAATCTGATCTCCACGTGGTCCTTCACTGTGGCTGAGCAACCCCGTCTCCGTCTTAACGTAGCCTCCTCTCCTCTCCTGAGGGTCTCTGCAGAAGAACACATCTCATTAGATGTAGAGCTCACCTGGAGAAATCAGGACCATCTTATTTGGGGAGCCTCTATTATATCTACAAAGGCCTTTGATTTTTATTTTTTAATTAAAAAATTTATATTTTATCATTTATGCTTTTACAGTTGTCCCCACTGTTTTCCCCTTTGCCCACCTCTACCCAGCCCCAAGACCTTTTTATTTTAGGTCAGGTCATATGCACAGGCCCCGGGGGTTAGAATAGGGACATATTTTGGGGAGCCACCACTCAACCCACTACACTATTTTACTGTAAAACTGGAAGTGAACCCTCTGTGAGATAACTTGTAATGCCTGCAGTTAACTATTCATGTTTCTTTACCGAATATTTGTGGAGCCTTTAGTCAAGAAGGGCTTACGCGGCATTTATCCATGTCCTTGGTGTTGTTCACACACGTGTCTTTTATCTTCTAAGCTCCCTCTGCATCATCCTTTGATCTGCCCGGTCCGTCTCCACACTTCCTGCTGAACCGTGTGTCCTCGCACTGGTTCTGTTGCTTTTTGACACGGTGACTATTACACAATTAGCGAGTTTTCAACTTCTGTTAGCTTTCACTTAAAGTTCAGGCATAGAGAACAGGAAATTTTTGCCCCAAATTTGACACCTGGATTTCTAGTATGATAGCTATTTCTGTTCCTGCATGTTATCCTGCATATTCATATAAACACAGGCCCTCCAACTCAGTATAATTTTTCCAAATATGACATCATCTGATCTTAATACTTTCTGCAAAATGTCCACTGTCTTTGTGTTCCGAAATTTGAAACTAGCTTTGGGGAGACGAAGTAATAAGCCCTCATTGCAGAAGGTGTTTTTCACCCTTTTTAGAAGCTGTTTTCCTGCGTTTGTTTTTGGTGTTTCGTTTTTACCTGTTACCCCGAGTGGCTGCTCGCCCCCCTCTGGCAACAACAGGCCATTTCACTGGGATTTTGTTACAGAAGAGGTGTTTTCCTCCCCCATTTACTGATGTGCAGGCAGCACTTTTAGTTTACTCGCTTAAACGTTTCCGAGTAAAATTTGTAAGGTATTAACTCACATAGATTTCTTTTATGGAAAATATTTCACAGGAATTCCAACTAGGTAATTAGGTGCCTCTGAAATGGGTGTAGAGGTTGAATTTTGATGGACTGACCACAGACCAGCACCTAACTAGTTTTGAAGATATGCTATCAGAACTGGGCATTTGTCAAAATGGTCCAAGGTCATTACCTTTAATACACAATCAGCCCTGATCAATGTGCTTTTAAGTATTTGAGGTCTAGAAGTCAAGGCTTGGCCAATTCAGAGGGATATTCACTTTGTTACAGTTCTGGATTATTTAAACCAGAGTTGGAAAAGCAGGTTCTCTCCCAAGCCCATCCTCATTTACTCAAATGATTGTTGTTTTTAGTTGAAAAAAATCTGCAAAAGAAGATGCCAGTGGATTTGCATAATTGAAATGAAAGAGCTACAGCAGATGAATAAGAGGCTCAGAGGAGCTGTGTCCTATGTGTTTAAGAAAAAGCTGAAAGCAGAGCAGCTTAAAAAATTGAAAGCATTAAAATCAATATTTAAGAGGTTCATTTAACCATAACAAAAACACCTTAGCAACAGACTGTTTTTTTAATAGTGCTTTGCAGAGGAAGTGGGGCTCTGGGAGCTATGATTGGCCTCTCAGTGCAGTGAACCCATGAAAAAGAACTCGATGTTCCATTGAACTGGAAGCAAATTACATTGTTGCCAGGGAAACCAGCTCCTCTGTGCTTCTCAGGTGAAAGGATGTTTGATCTTTCAAACAACAGAAACAGGGGTTTACATGAGGAATATTATCTGCATTGCCCAAAAAGTGCAGTTAGGGGGGAAACAAGCATGTTATTATTGCAATTTACTAAGTGATTATAGGGGCAGAAAATTGTTGGGAAGGCATTTGGTACACCCCTTACAAGGGATGCTGGCAAAAATTCAACTGCAGATTCATTAATGTCATGTGTATTTTCAGGTTGATGATGGGAGTGATGTCTTCAAGCTTAATGCCATTTTATAGCTAATTTTGATCAACCAGCTAATATTTTGTACTTCCCTTGGCACGTGTTCCCTCCTGGGAGACTAAGGATCTATCAAAACTTCTAATTTGAAAAGGTTTCTCTAAGCACTGAGAAACATGGAGTTAAGCATGAAAAAGAGGGGAACCTGTGGACTTCTTTAAAATGAGAGGATTGGATAGCATTACTAAATTTATTTTCGTTCTGCTTTTGACATCTGAGAAGTGTTGTTGCACTGACTGTGTCGCACCCGAGTGTGACATTGTGTACCCTTATGACCAATGAGCCACTTGTTGGGTACGATTTCAAAACAGCCAGTTTGTATTGCTGTGTTTGGGGAGCTTTTTGAATTATTGAGTTAAGACAAGGTTTATGGCCTTCATATGTGCCGTCTAGCAAAGAGTGTTGAATAATGAACTACATTTTTAATCAAAGATTTCCTTTTACTTGAATCCTTTATTTCCCAAGAGGGCTAACCTGATTTACTATGCCGAGTTCTCCAGGAGGAGACTGTGTAACTGTGGTTTTTTTCGAGAGAAGATGAATATTAACTGGGGGAGCAGTAAGGAAAATAACAAAATTGACTCTTGGAAGCACTTGAGCTTTGGACTGCCTGTCCAATTATCCATCTATTCATCTCTCCACCAAACACTTTATTTCCCAAAATACAAAGCACGAAAGGAGCTACAAAGACCTAGTCCCCATCACTGCAATCTGTTGGTCGGAACAAATAGAAACAGGACGAACTCAAGCGACAATAGAGCTCTGGGAACAGTGCCTGGGATGTGGTAGGCACTCGAGAAATACTTGTCAAATGAATGAATAGAGATATAAAGTGCAATAGAAACATGAAGTGGGAGTGAGGAATTCTTCTGGGGAATCTGGAGTCTTGGTCCTCCCTCACTTCCAGATCTTGGCTCAACTGCGACGCCTTTTAAAAATCCTCTCCTACTCCCTGTCCCCACCCTGCAGACAGCTCAGATCTATCTTTATTTCCTTACCTCACTATATATTTCTTCTTAGTACTTGTCACTATCTGAAAAACATATCATATATTTATTTGTTTACTAGTGTGTCTGTTTTTACCACTAGACTGAGTTCATGAGTGTAGGGACTTTGTCAGGCTTGCTGCTGTTCGCCCGGAGCCATAGTACCCAGCACATAGTACACGATAACCAAATATTTGTTGAAAGGATGACTGACTGAATGAATGAATGATGGGTTCTGGAAATACAATTTGCCCCCATAGAAGCATGAGGACTTCCTTTACACTTCTTTTTTTTTTTTTTTTAGATTTTATTTATTTATTTTTATTTTTTGTAATTACTTAAAGGTTTTTTTGTTTATTCATCTTTAAAATTTTTATTTATTTTATTTTTTATTGTTGTTCCAGTACAGGTGTCCCCATTTCCCCACTACTACTCTCCCCTACCCCACCTCCCACCATCAGTCCTTTTGGCTTTGTCCATGGGTCCTTTATACATGTTCCATGATGACCCTTCCCCTTATGTCCCCTGTTATCCCTCTCTCCCTTCCCCTCTGGTTACTGTCAGTTTGTTCTTTATCTCAATGTCTCTGGTTCTATTTGTTTGCTTGTTTGTTTTGTTGATTAGGTTCCATTTATAGGTGAGATCATATGGTATTTGTCTTTCACCACCTGGCTTATTTCACTTAGCATAATGCTCTCCAGTTCCATCCATGCTGTTGCAAAGTGTAGGAGCTCTTTTCTTTCTGCTGTGTAGTATTCTATCATGTAAATGTACCATAGTTTTTTGATCTATTCATTTACTGATGGGCGCTTACGTTGCTTCCAGCACTTGGCCATTGTAAATTGTGCTGCTATGAACACTGGGGTGCATAGGTTCTTTTGAATTGGTGTTTCAGGATTTTTAGGGCTGATGTGATAGGGGGTTTCTTTTTATTTATTTATTTTTAGAGAGTGAAGAAGGGAGGGAAGCAGAGAGGGAGAGAAACATTGATGTGCAAGAGATACATCACTTGGTTGCTCCTCGCATGCCCCCAACTGGGGACCTGGCCGAAAACCCAGGTATGTGCCCTGACTGGTAACCTTTCAGTTTACAGGCGGGCACTCAGTCCATTGAGCCACACCAGCCAGGGCTCCTTTGAACTTTAAAAGGCATAGTCTATGGCCTTGAAGAGACTGGTGGGCTGGCTAAAAAATTTTTTAAATTATTTTCTTTTTACCATTTTAAGATTGCTTTTAAGGAAAAATTAATGTTATATAATATATTAAGAGTCGGGTGGCTTGGGATGCTGGTGTATACTGCTAGGTGATATATCATCATTGCCATTTTTATGTTTTGAAATTAAAGAATTTCTGTTGGTGGAAATAAAAGAAAATACACCCTGCTGTTATGATTATGAACACTGGGTTTTATTTACAGTGGGTTTAGTATCAACAGGAAATGACAGATAAGACAACAAAATCCTCCTCTTTGGGTGGCTTCTTTTTTTCTTTTCTTTTTCTCTTTTTCTGGGGGATTGGGGCTTAAGAGAGCTTGGAGGCAATAAAACTGAAGGGAGGACTTTACACGTCTGCATGTTGAAAATACACCAGGCAAAATAGATCTTCATGAAGAGAGACAAAACTTGTGTGTGTTTTTTAAAATCCTCACCTGAGGATATATTTCTTTATTGATTTTTGAGAGAGAGAGAGAGAGAGAGAGAGAAATTGATTCATCAGTTGCTTCCTGCATGTACCTAACTGGGGATTGAATCCTTAACCTTTCGGTGTACAGAACAGTGCTCCAACCAGTTGAGCCACCTGGTTTTGCCAACTCAATAGCCTTGTTTACAAACTTTTTAAATTGAAGGGCTAGGGACAAGAAACCACACACAATTGGAGAAGCTCCAGAAGTACTGACAAATCTAATATTGTGAAGCGGGTTTTGGAGAGATCAGTGAGTCACATCTCTTTAGCATGCCAATGGATGATATACTCAGACCTCCCAGGATGGCCTGTCCTGTTTTCTTATTTGTGGAGCTCTTTTTAGAGACTTTAAAAGCTACTGGCACCTCTGAAACAGTATAGGGAATGACAATTTATTTTATATATTTGTAATATATATTTTTTTATAGCACTTCAGGATTGGAGCAGCCTCATGGCTTCTGAGGCTGAGGTCTGAGCAGTTTCTTTGACAGGCAAAAGTCTGACTGGAAGGGAAAGTTTGACCTCTGAACCTAGATGAACTCAGAGGAAATATATCTATTTTTGCTCCTTTTGGTGAAGCAAAATCCTCACCTGTTATGTTCTTGCTAAATCATGCTGTCTATACAAAGAAATCTCATTCAGTCACATGTGTACTGTTTTAGCATACTCTTAGGACTCCCCGTCTTAGTTTCCAGCCTTGACTTGAAATCTAGTCTTATTTATCCAAGTAACATGTTCACTTAGGTGTCCAGGAGGTATTTGGGATTGAACACGTCTAAAACAACTCTTGATTCCTGCTCACCACCTGTTCCTCCTGAAGCATCCCCCAGTTGTGTAAAGAGGTACCATCTGTCTGCCGAGTCCAAATCCTTGGAGTTGTCCTTGCTTCTTCTATTTCCTTCACATTTGTCCAGCCCGTCAGTCATACCTGTTGGCTTACCTCTGCCTTCAAAAATGTATCTACCTTCACCACTGTCACCCAGATACCGGCCACCACTGCCCCTCTCTTGAACTACTGAGGGAGGGTCCTTTTCTCATACTTCCTCCTTCTAGCCTATTCTCTGCACAGCAGGAAAATGAGCCTGATGAGCTGTAAATTAGGTCATTTTACACTCTAAGAACTCTCCAGTGGCTCCCATTGTATCTAGAATCAGATCCAAATTCTTATCATGGCCTAGAGGGCCATACGTGATCTGGTCCAACCCCATTTCCTCCCACTCTTTTTACTATGCTCCCTATCACTGAGCCTAGAAGAAAATCCTGTTACTCTCTGGACTTCTCATTCTTTTCATATGTTTGTGATTTGGGGGAGACATTCGGTAACACCCCGCTTTTCCTGTCATGTTCCTAATTGTATAGGTAGGACACTAAGTACAGTCTGATGTTGAACACAGTGCCAGCTGTTTCCATGATAAAGCCGATGGATGAACATGGCTCTAGATCTTTGGCCAAGAGGGATATAGCAGTGAAGAGAACAAAGACCCTGTTCTCATGGAACTTGTATTTTAAGGAAATAAATGCTTTAAAGAAGGTACTGTCTATCCATCCGTGTATCTACCTACCATATATATGTTGTTTGTATATACATATATTAGGTAGCCATGAAATGAAACACAATATGAAACTCTCTAACACCAGAAATTCTTGGAATTTCTAGACATCAAACTTTTGAAGCATCCGCCTGAACAAATTTAGACTAATTTGTTTTGAGAGAGATAAAAAATCCACTTGGAAACATTTGGCAGGCAGGAGTTAATTCTTTACTGGTTTTCTTTTTGAATATATGTGTGAGTGTATACATACATTTACATATACATATATATTTTTATATATTAATTAAGTATATATTTTTATTTCCCAACTCACCATGATGGATGATTTGGAAAAAAAAAAGATTTTATTTATTTATTTTTAGAGGGAGAAGAAGGAAGGGAAAAAGAGAGGGAGAGACACATCGCTCTGCGAGAGAAACATCTATCTGTTGCCTCTTGCAGGCCCCTAACTTGGGAACTGGCTGGTAACCCAGGTGAGTGCTCTTCCCCGGGAATGGAACCAGCAACACCCAACCCCCTGAGCCACACTGGTCAGGTGATAGGTGACCGTTTTTGATCAGGTTGCCACTATAAAGGAAGCAGATGTCTATATGAATTCCACTGCTGGAAAAATTGCTCCTGTGTGCTGGAGAGTCTAGGGTGACGATGCCTTGTCAGCTGATCTTTCTGCGGGTAGAAATCTGTAGACCTCTGGAAACACTGCAGAGTTTGAAGGTTGCTTCTACTTGGAAGACCTTTATATTAAAGCATGGATTATTAATTCTCTTCCTGCTGACATCAGTGCATCAATGATACTGTCTTTGCCAAAGATGACCTCATGGATTTGAGGACAAAGGAGATGGTACAACATGAATTCAACTCAAATCTTGGAGCAGGCTTGAGTTCCTTGTCACAGGCCTGCCTGTCTGTCAAGGTGAAAGATGGGTCCTTAGATTCTTGGCTCTGTGTCTTTATGAGTCATTTCTTTTTTCAGAACTAGTGGCTAACAGAATGAAAAGTTGCTTAAGTATTAAAGATGATTTGCGTTCTATCTCAAAACCATTTCATAACTTCAACTTCTATTTCAAGTCAAACAACTTCAACCTTCTTGTTGAAATTTACCTGTGAGCAGATTTTTTGGGGAGGGTAATGTTTGGATTTATTTCAATTGCTGTTCAGGACATACCCATTAATGTTTGCATGACAAATGAGTGAGAAACATAACTCTTTGTAAGGTTGCTTGTATATCATACCCATTGAAGAGAATAAATTTTCAATCTATAAGGGTATTGTAAGACAAATGTGTGTTTGTGTGTGCTTTTGCTCATTTTCCTCCATTGAAAGCTTATGTTAGATTCTCAGAGGGGTTTATGACCCCCAAAGTTGAGATCACTGTCCTGGAGAGTTCCATCCTTCTGTGCACGTCTATTGTATTGCTTAGACAGCATCCGTTTCCCTCCTTCTGGTAATTGTATCAGATGTCTTTGGTTGTACTGGGTATACAGTATGGGCAGCCGGTACCCAGCTCTAATTAAGTCAATGAGCCTATCCATTCTCTGGGCCACAGGGATAAGTACATGACCCTAGTGGTCCAATTAGAGCCAGTTCCAGGGTTTATTTTTTGAAGAAGGAAGCATCTTCTACTGGACTTGGAGCTATAATGATAGAAACCTGGAAGTACTTTCTGCCTTAAGGGGAAACCTCCCAACCTGAAGGTAAAGCCCGCACAACTGACATCAGAGCCAGGAGGCCAACGGCATCCTGCTATTGCCTGAGCATCTGAATCTGATTATATCTGACTTTCATTTAGCTGAAACAACCTCCCCCTGCCCGCCCCCCATTATTTTTGCTTAAAGCCACTTGAGTTGGCATTTTTTGTCACTTGCAAATAAAAGTAAGGACTATGATGTAGCAAGGCTTTCCTAATTATACATAAACACAGAACTATGAACTACAAGCAATAATAAAACGGGGAAGTTTTTTAGTCTTGGAAACCAAAGCTTTGGCACTGAGGAATTTTCAGATTGATATATATTGCTGGTCACTATTAACATTATTGACAAAGGTCAAGTTTGTTGTTCTGTTTTAAACACCCTTTGTCTCCACATTAGCCAGTGCCGTGCTGGTAAGTGTAAGAGGCCTGGGAGAGCTGAGTCAGTGAGATGGAGAAGACGTGGCAGCCACCCGACCAGTGGCAGCAGGGGCCACGTGCTGCGGCAAGGCTGACCTAAGGGCAACCAGTGGTGATGGTGGAGGGCACCCAGATGAAAAGAGGACAAAGTGGGGGCACAGAACGCAGGGGCGGGGTAAAGCCGACATCCAAGGACAAGGGGACTGAGTACTTCAATTACGATATATTCTTATGTTGAAATATCCAGTATTCTTTAATCACTATAGTTTAAAGGTTTATTTATATTCATGAAAAGATTCATAATATATTGCCTGGCAAGAAAAGCCTGACATTTTAGAAGAGTGTTTTTTTAAAAAACAAAATACATGAATATGTATAAATATTAATAAAACATTATCAAAGATACCTCTGAAAAGGCAAGAAATGATTATCTCAAGGGGGTGAAATTAGAATGATTTACCTTTTCTTCTTTTGCTTGTTTGCCTTCTAATTTTTCTACAATGAATATGAATTACTTGCATAAAAAACAGAAGCAGAAGGTAGCTCCTGAGAGAGATGATTACTAGTTTTGCGAACATGAAGGCAAGGACTTTTTAGGTGTCAGAGAAATGTAGAAGAGAGAATCAACAGTTATAAAAACATTTTTCTAACTTTTGGAAATAATACAAAACTAAACTCAACATATGGGGAGAATTCACAGAAGCAAAGGCAGGTCCTGGATACAGTCTTAAAAGCATGACAATGGTTGGCCACTATTTTAAACTTCCCTTGGCAATAGTTTCCAACTCAGTTTATTAGGTAGGTTTGACTTCCATGTGAATATATCTCAACTTTGCAGAGCTCCTTGGTCTGGGCAGAGACCTGTCTGTCCATCTGATGGCAATGTGTTGATAACCCTGAGAACAGGTGCTCAGAAAAGCACCACTCTCTTTCACACTCTGTTCTATTTTCCCAAGACAGACCCTTGCCATCTCTCCTCAGCACCAGTGCAAAAGACTCCTAGGTTTTTCTGGTTCCAATATTTTTACCTCTCAGAGACATTGTGTTAGTTTCTTGATGCTATTGTCACAGATGACCACAAATGTAGTGGCTTAAAAGTACACAAATTTACTATCATTCAGTTCTGTGGTTCCGAAGTCCAAAATGTAACTCACAAGGTGTCAGCAAGGCCGAATTTCTTTCTGAAGGTTCCTGAGGCAAATTTTCTTGCCTTTCCCAGGTTCTAGAGGCTGCTCCCATCCCTCGGCTTGGGAGCCTTTTCCTGCTGCAGTTTCTTTGGTTCTCTCTTCTGCCTCCCTCTCGCACTTTCAAGGACCCTGGCATTGCACCCATCTAGATCATCTAGGATAATCCCCCTATTTGAGGTCATCTGATCAGCAACCTTAATTCCACCTGCAGCCTTTATGTCCCTTTGTCATGTAACCTAAAATATTCACAAGTTCCAGGATTAGGGCATAAACTTCTTTGGGGACCAATATTCTGCCTCCCATAGACATCATCCTCTGGCTACCAGACAAGCAGCCTAGTGTGCACACCTGGTCAAGCCTCTGTCCTGGTTGAAACCTCTTTGAGCCTCTTACCCGCCCAAAGTCCCTGATCTGACATATAAGGCTTGTTACCTTTTGGCTTTGCTTTGATCTCAGTCTTCATTTCCCTCCTGCCTCTCAGTTGATGCTTAGGTAGTACTGACATTGTATTGGGTGGGCCAAAAAGTCTGTTTAGTTTTGCAGTAAGAGAAAAGACACATTTTTCATTTTCACCAATAACTTTATTGATTTGGATATTTTGAGTATGTTGGCTATCTCCTGTATGGTAGAACATTGATAGTTCTCAGTTAATGTCCCAGTTTGATCACTATCAACTTCAACACTGCTACCCGACCATGGAGCATCGTTCAGAGAGAAATCTCCGGCACGAAACTTCCAAACCACTTTTGACATGTTCGATCAGTCACAGCACCTTCTCCATACACTGCACAAATCTTTTTTTGTGTTTCAGTTTTTACCTTTCTTGAAATAATAAAACATAATATGCTGAAAATATGAAAATGCATTTTTTCTTCCATCTTCAATATTAAAATGGCTACACAAAAATTCACCAATTTTGGTAAGTTTTTAAAAAAATGCATTCTGATGCAATAGCTCTCAAATACAATCTAACAAGATTGTTTCAAATGAAGTTAAAAACAACTAAGTGCTCCTAGAGCCATCTTACGGAAAAAAACCAAACACACTTTTTGGCCAATCTGTAGTAATTTCCCCCACACCCCACCTCGCACACGCACGCATTGCTGTTTCACACCCCACCTCGCACACGCACGCATTGCTGTTTCACACCCCTCTGCCTTTGCTGGTGCCGGTCCCTTTGCTTCTTACTCATCTGGTTACCATGCACCTCATTTCCTCCTACCGTCCTATTTTCCTTTGCTGGTTCTTCCTTGTTTCCAGATTATTGAAGGTTTGATCTGTTCAGAACTTGGTCCTAAACTTCCTCTCTGTCCTCTCTTTCTTCTTAGATGATCTCATCCATTTTCATGATTTCAAGCACCTGATGATTCTCAAATTTTTATCTCTAGCTCGAGTCCTGTCTCTAGATCTGCACATACAGCTGCCTATTAGACACCTTTGCTTGGGTATCCCACGGACATTGGGACCATTTGACATCCAAGACAGACTTCCTTTGGATTCCCCTCACCCCCAACTTGCGGAATTCATTCACTTACTTGTTGAATGAACATTCATTATTCTATTCAGCAATGCAACTAGGTAACTTCTATTGATTGTTTACTGCATATGCCAGACTCTCCTAAGTTTTAACCTTCAGGACATCTGCATGAAGTAGAAGTATTCTTATTTCCACTTCACAGATGAAGTAATTGAGGCCCAGAAAGGATGAGTGGTCTGCCTAACTTACAGAGCAGTGAGTGGTAGAGCTGAGATTTGAACCTTTCCAGTTTGACCGCAGACCTCGTGCTCTCAGTGAGTAGGTTAAACAGCTAAACAACCTCAGCCTCGTTTCCAGAAAACTCTTCTCACACGTCCAGGAGCACCTCCTCGGTGGTCCCTCTGCCCTCTGTGCTCCCAGTTTAGTAGCGAACACGGGATAGTTAAATCTGTGTTTGTGTCTTGTCTCCCTCTGGAAAACATCCATTGACTTATTCATCTTTGTTCCCTCAGCATTTCGCAGAGTCTGGCACAGTAAGCACTGAAGATCTTATTTGTCGAGCCTATGTTGCTTCATTATCATCCCATCTCTGTGTTCCTGTAGCAGTGGGTTGTGTTAGAACCTCTCCTTCTACTCATTTTGCCCTTTGAAACAGGTCCCACACCATCGCTCCTTATTGCGAAGGTCACTAGCCACTTCCTCATTCTGACAGCACCTGAAATTCTCCTCCGAGAAGCTGTCTGTAACCAATCATAAGCGAGAGGACCATTTGCCTGGTCCCATGCTCTCTGTCAGCAAAGTACTGTGTTCTGTTGTATTCATAACCTTTGCTCTGGAGGCAGTGTCAATATTTAATTTTGTGTCTGCCTATTTATACATTCACTCCGGGTTCTCTCCTCAGCTGCCTGTACTCCATATTGAGTAGTGTCACCTCAGGTTGTGAGCTGCTCCCCTGAGCCCTGCTGGCTTTGTTGATTAGAACTAGGGGCTCAGAGCCATTGAGGAATCACATGTTTGGCCTCTTCTGTTTTCAACATTGTCTAACCCAAACAAGCTACTCTGCAAATTGTTATTAGTCACATGGGGAACCCAGCAAGAGAAACATAACAGTTTGTCGCCTATGGGACAACAATCTCAAAGCACATGTCCATTGGAAATGGGACGAAAGAGTCAGTAATAGCACAGAGTTTAGAGAAAAATTCTTAGCAATAGACAAATCTGGTTTCAAGTCTTAGCTTTGGTAAAATACTAGCAGTTTCATCCAAGGGAAAGAACTTAGAAGTTTTTCCCTTGGTTTAAAAGTGAGGCCATGGTTCTTATGTCTAAGATGAGACTATCTGGCACTTATTTGTCACCACACAGTTTCAAAAGAAAGATCACTCTTAGGGCACAAATAGTGCCTTGTGTAAAGAAGTAATGCTTTATAAGTTCTAATTGCCGGTGATGAAACTAATGTTAGAAGGTGGGGGAGGGATTATTTGTATAACATTCTTTCTGCTCAGCCCGGAATGCTTGTGAACTTTTAAATGATATAGAAAGTTATTAGAGTAGCAAAGGAATATTCCAACCAGCTACAGCTTACTGGAACTATGGTACCAAATGCACTCTTAGGAAATATATCATGGTAATCAAACAGCCATCTCTTTTCCTTTTTCTCTTAAAAAAATGCCACATGGTTTGAACTACATTGATGTCAGTGATAAGTTCCATCAATTCGTGCTGCTCTGGCTTATTGCACAGTCAAACAACCATTCCACGGACCCAGAAGCCCTCTTCCCCAGTCTCTTCCTGACCTCACTGCCAGGTGACCACGCATCCCTTCCTGTGTTTTGGCCAATGAGTGAGGGCGAACACTCTGAGCTAATTGTTGTGTGGTTGTCTGCTACTAGGCTGAGGTCTGGAAGGGAACTTTATTTGGAACCTCTGAACTCCTAGCACAGTCCTTGGGACACAGGGCAGTTAGTGCCTGAGCCCGACGAATGGAAATGAATTTTCAGCTTAAAAGTGTTTGACTGTCACACTTCCTGCAAAAGCCCTATTGGCAAAAATGATTATAGGACTACAGCCTTCGTTAAGACTACAATTAATATGTTTTGGGATTGCTCTCGGTCTTTTGTTGCTGTTTGGAGACATGAATGGTTTCCCATAAAAGTCAAATCTCAGCCGAGCAAGTTGATAGTTACATGGTGCTATTTAAGAAAGACCACCGTCCACTCAAACAGGACGGAAGGGAAGGGGTAGGAAGACATTGAAATTATTTTGACATAAAAGTTGAGGTGGTGACTTTTGCATGTTAGATAATTCCTTCAAAAGACTTTTTTTTTGATAATAGTTAGGCCTAGCACTGTGCTAAGGGCCACGGAGAGGTAAAAAAGAATAGAGTGAAGAAAGGGGGCAGAGGGTGGGGTCATTTGGGCGAAGCTTATTTATTGAGATGATTAAACCAATGCATTGCACCAAGGAGCCCCACTGATTTGTGGGTCTTTGAGACTATTCAAGGGTGTTTGAGAACTTTAAGCTGAGGCAATGCCTGGGTGTCACCATATGTGGGATGTTTAACTGTGACACAGAAAGCTCTGAGCTGTCATTTGAATGAAATTGTAAAATGAGACTTGGAAACTTGATTGCAATTTAACCTAAGAGTAAACGTGTTAACGGCAGCAGTTTAGTTTGTAAACAACTGGTGTGTTTTGCACTCAGAACCAGGGTGTATTTCCTTTTCACGATTAAGTCAAGTGTCTAAGTTAAATCGAGGTTTTGGCACTTACTGAGCCCTACAATTCTGTATTAAAAACTCCCACGACGATCTCCTTAGCGCTGTTGTCTGTCTGCTGCACCGCGATGTGCTGCCGCCTGCTACTCACACCCCGCTCTCCCGCCCGCCCCTGCACCACGTGTCCTTTTTCACGTGTGGGATTCTCTTGCTTGTGAGGGGCCTTGCAGCGATGTTCTTTGTTACTATGTAAAAAGCGGACAATAGTACCTATCTAATGGATGTGTTGTGTGGATTAAGTAAGTCCACTGTATTCTCAATTCAGCTACAAGCAACAGAAAACCCCAGATGGCAGGGCCTTAATCAAGTTAGTTTATTTCTCTCCCACCTCAGCCAAGTCCACAGTAGTTAAGTTTGGGGACATCACGTTGGCTTCAGGGACCCAGACTCCTTCTATCTTGTTACTTCACCATCCTCACTGCATCTCAAAGTTGCCTGTAAGTGGCACTTTGCATCTCCTGAGTCGTCTGGCCTCACTGAGTTGTTGGAGGTGCCGAGAAATGCCATCTTCATTTGGGACAGCCATTTGCCTAGCCCATCATGGATGGTTCTAGTCCTAAGGAAGAAGGAGCGAGGAGATACTGAGGGCAACTAGCAGTCTCTGGCACGGTAGCCTTGGATAGTGTCTGCCACAGGATGTGCTCCGACTGCTTGCTCCCCTCTCATGCCCCCCACCCTCTCCCTCTCTCAGCTATTTACACCTACCATGAGTCTTTTTTGTTGAGATTGGAAAATGTTAGGCCTGAAAAGAGAGCTGTTGGCAGTCAGGAAGGAATTCCTGCGGCCCGTTTCAGTTAATTTGTGAGTGACTGTGGGAGAAAATCTTGGCAGAGATGAGCACCACATCATGTGCTGTGCATGGAGTGTTCGCTGTGGACACAACTCGTGTATTAGCGTTCGCTTTTAAGCAGCTAATTATATTCTCAGCATTCAGTGTTGTGGAAAACAAACACTTCTCAAAATTCCTTCAGAAACTATTCAGCCCTGCATAGACTCATTGTAATCAACAGACGGAACGGAAAGGATTCTTCTCCGGGATTTGTAGGAGTCGGTAACTGCAGTTCTCCTGTGCACTTATATTATGTGTTCTGTCCTTAGGCAGACTTCAGGGTTAGGCGTCATCGTCGCTGTCTTTCATGCTTTCGCTTTGTTTTCTTCTAATGTTCTCTGATGCAATGATTATATTCCTCTCGCTTTTCACTTGAATTGAATGAGTCAGAGTTCCTCACCTTGAAAGCAAAGTTCCAGAAGAAGTTCTGTGGGGCCTAGATATAGTTCATGTTATATCCTCAAGGAAAAGGAGGTGTTTTCTCCTCTGTTCTTGTGACTATTTCACGAGAATGGAAAACTGAAGGAAAATGTGCCAATTCTAGGACCAGAGTCCAGATGCTGTGAGACCACTGTGTAGATTTATGAACGCAGGGATTTTTGTGTCTTGACCCTGCAGTAATGTCTAGAATTTGCTTGGGACATCAGAGATTGTTAATAATAATATGTTGTCTAAGGGAACAAATTGAATAAATGAATTAACGGTAGGTGATGTGTCTTAGCAGCACATGTGTAAATGACAGAGGGTTTAGTCGACTTGGAATTCAATAGGAGCCAAGGGGTGACTTCCAAAAATTAATGAAACCTTAGATGCTGGAAGGAATTGCCTACCTTGGGGATAAAAAGAGGTTAATTCTACCCAAATTAGTACACAGAGTCAGAGTAGCCTCTGTGTACTGCCCAGCTGAACCTCACAGGAAGCACAGGGAGTGTTTAGGTCTTAGTGCCGTCGCTTGAAGGACATAGACACACAGGCGTTGGAGCACATACAACGTGTCATGAACTCTCAGACGGGCGTGGACTTCAGAGGCTTTGTTCCAGTGCCCCTCCTGATTGGTGGGCAAGTGAGGGTCCATTCTCTGCACATTCCCAGTGATGGGCAACTCAGTTTAGTTTGAGGCATTCCCTTTCATTTCTCAGAGCTTTCTGATTGTACACTTTGGGAAAATAGGAGTGGAAGATAAAGAAGTGTAAAAATAATGTCTAATCAAGGTCAGTTGGGAGGAGAGCACCTTCCTCTCTTTTGAAGAGCTGTAATGTGAAAGAGGGATTGTTTTTGGTGTGTGTGTGTGTGTGTGTGTGTTGCGTTGATGGGAGAATTGGACTCAGGCATGGTCAGATGTTACCTCTGAAGCAGAAATTCTTAACCTGGACGTTGAGAACCATAAAGTGCCTTTTTTGGGGGATGGATTTTAAGGGAACATTAATACATTCTGTGGATGTATTTACAAAATTTTGTTTGTGCATTTCTTTCCCCTTGGAGAAGACTCAGAGCCTATGTTAACTTCAGAGGCAGTTCTCTGCCCCAGAGATAGGAAACACTGTAACTCTTGAGTTTCTATTTTTTTTAGGTATGCATGAAAATAAATGATCGATTCTCTTTCATAAGTAGGGAAAATAGACTAATTAGACATTCTGTAACAATTTCTCAGCTATAATTATATGACTCCTCTTGTATGAAGCAGTAGTATTTATTTATTTTTAATAGTTTATTTTTATTGTATTTTCCCATCACCATTTATCTCCTTTATACCCCTTCCACGTCTACCCACCTGCTTCCCGCCTGCAATCACCACAATTTTTTCATGTCCATGATTCCTTTTTCTTTTTTGCTTGACCCCTCCACCCATCACCCCCACTCCAGAGCTGTCAGTCTGCTCTCTATCCATGAGTCTGTCTCTATTTTGCTTGTTAGTTCAGTTTGTTCATTAGATTCCACACGTGACTGAAAGCATATGGTATGTGCCTTTCTCTGACTGGCTTATTTTACTTAGCATGATGCTCTCCAGGTCCATCCATGCTGTTGCGAAGGGTAAAATTTTCTTCTTTTTTATGGCTGTGTAGTATTCCATTGTGTAAATGTCCCATAGTTGCTTTATCTACTCATCTACTGATGGGCACTTACGCTGTTTCCAAATCTTGCTGATTGTAACTTTACATGAAGCAGGAATATTCAAAATGTCTTCTGATTGAACAACAATGGCCCTTCATGCCACATAATTTCACATTTTTAGTTTTCACAGAATAACAGCTCAGCTGTTGCTTCTGGCTTCACAGTTTAACACAGACTCTCTGTGACCCTCCAGGTTTTAAGTTCCAGGAAGGTTGGCTTCATCTCAGCCTGAAGTTCTATAGATCTATTCAGTGAAGAAGTGAGTGATTAATGCTTGGGAAATACTGTATTTTTATTCCAGGTTACAATATTCATGGGAGACTAGGCATTTTGTTCCCACTAGAATTCTAGCTGCTGTCTTGCATTTGCTTTTAATTGCAGGGGTTGTAGGCACAAATAAGAGAAATAAAGCACTTTTATGATTAACTACAATATTTATGGCCAGAGTCTGAGTTTAGTCAGGGCAGCAAATTACATCTGTTCCCTAAAGGGAATAATTACTTACAGTTTGATAGCAAAGGAATAATAACTTGGAGCACATTTATCAGGAAGATAATTTTGCTCATAAAGAGGGAAATAATAATGCCACCAAACAGGTGGTTATGTATTTACCAAAAAAATTATGTAATTATTAAGGCATAAGGTTCTAACAGCTATCATGGTGAGTCAGACTAGTTTTTCTACCTCCTCTTTAGCAAACATTCCTTCCGTGCTTCTCACCCTCAAATGCACAACTAGCTCTCTTTACCCTTTTTAGATGGGAACTGAAGTTTTGCGCCGTTGGGGTGCATATTATTAGCTCCAAGGAGGGTAAAAATTCATTATGACCTAGAGTTAGACAAAATTATTCCATGGAATTAGGAGAAGAAGGGGAAGTGGAGGCGCATTTTCAGGAAATATTTAGGTAGCCTCGAAGCAATTACTGATTCAACTTTCTCGAGGAAATGCCACGCCTGGTTGAAGGTGCTCTGCAGTGGCGAACCTTCCACAGAGCCGGGTGAGTTGACTGTTCTGAACGATTCTTGTGCTAACTTTGGTGTTCTGAGGGCAGAGGGCAATCTTCTTTGAAAATAGTGTAAGAACCATAATAGATGCAAATGAAATATTTAACCTATTGCAGTTTCGCTTTATTTTTGATTAACTTGGGAGATCTTTATGGATCTGTGTCATCGGAGCTCA
Source organism: Desmodus rotundus (assembly GCF_022682495.2). Taxonomy (NCBI): domain Eukaryota; kingdom Metazoa; phylum Chordata; class Mammalia; order Chiroptera; family Phyllostomidae; genus Desmodus; species Desmodus rotundus. The sequence goes on from NC_071393.1 coordinate 106,987,928, forward strand.
TCCGACTGTGCAGGAAATGGAGGGAAGCTGCAAGCTGGAGCAGGACACAGGCTGGGGGTGGTGCGCAGGCCCGGAGAGCAGGGGAAGGATGCTGGCTGGAGCTGCAACTGGACTGCTTTGCTTTTCCTCACCTCATGAGAGACAGGAATGAACACCAGGGGCCCTAGGAGAAGTAGAAGATAGAAAGCTGTTTGCCGCCCAGCAATTGGCAGGAAGATGGGGTATAACTGAAGTTTAGCTCCCGTGTGTGTGTGCGTGTGTGTGTTTAAACTAGTTTTGACCTTGGCACAGAGCTTTGAGCCGAGTGAGTCTATGTACAGCCTCCCTTCCGTGTGTCCGAAAACCTAGCCAGGTGGGGTTGAATGCGAGGACTAGTGATCTATAGTCATCAGAAAGCCCATGGCAACACAGCCTGGCATTTGTGGGCACCTGATTGTTTTACAGCTAGGTGAGAAGGCCAGTCTTCTGGGGATTGGCAGGAGCAGATGGTGGCAATTACATTTTGTTCTCATCCGCAAAGCTTGTGTCTTTTCTCGGAGAGTGGCTCATGTTTGTAGACATTGGATACTGCTCTCTTCAAAGGCACACTGGAGGTGTCTGGTTGTTTTTTAATAACCTGGGTGAAGAACTGAGCATCGCCTCCTTTGGGGGCGAGAGTGTAGCTTAGAGCTTGTTATCAGGAACACGGTAATGAGGCTAAGTCCACAAACAAGGACCAAAGCGCATCCCAAAGCACTGTCTCTTGCAGGAAGCAAGGTGATTGAGCACACATAAGCCTGACACTTCCGTGTGTGCAGTCATTAGTGACAACCTTCAGAGTGGGGGAAAGTACTTTCTACTGTGGAGCAATAACACTGCTAAATGTGTATGAAAAATCACTGTGCTACGAATTTCTTCTGCTTTGCCTCTTCAGCATCGGTTTAATTACTCTCTTCTATCTGTTCTGAGGCCCAAAGGAAAGCAAACCAGAGAGTCCCAGTTCAGTGTATCTCTGTAAGAACTGGCGGAGCAGGTTCTGCGAAGTTTGCTGCTAGTTGAACCTGCTCACTGACCTCTCAGGTTTGGCGGACTAGAAAATCATTGTTGAAGATGCGAGTGGCAGGTGTGGAATGAGGAAAGAAAATTCTAGGCATGTATAATTTCACACGGAGAGATGGACAGGAGTAGATGAAATGTGTTTGTTGTATGCAGGGGAGCGTATGTGCTGGGCAGGTGAGGAGAGACTCACATAGGGCAGTGGGAGGAATACTAACCTGAGAGCTGGGCCCAGCATCCTGGGGCTGGGGCCGCCATTGGTGAAGTGACCTTGGGCACATCAATAATTCTCTCTGTTCCTCAGTGGCCTCGTGTTTAAGCAGAGGTTGAGTTCACTGCATTCTCTCTCAGGGCCCGTTGGGATCTAATGGCTACCCACATTCCTCTTTCTGGACTTCAAATGTTTCCGGGGGGAATATTTGCTTCAGTAGTGCTTGGACAAAACCAAAACTGGTACAGCCAATCCTTTTTTAAACAATGTATTTTTTTTTTTTTTTGCCTTTGGTTCCTGAATTGACGGTGAAGGCACATCTGACATATCTTAGGTTTGTGTGGTGACTGTGTCACTAGAGCATTTGTGTCCCTGGACAATATGTGGGAAACTTGGTGGGGCTTTGGGAGATCAAGTGGGTTTTAAAATTTTTTCTCCATGGTGCTTCTAAAAAGATAGTGTCTTAGCAGACGTGTTCCCCAAATTAGCTATAAGAGTGATTTAAAACTTAGGATGTTTTAAATATGGTTTTACATGTTGTTTAATAGCTTTTTTAAACGTAAAAAATAGAGAAGACTGCTGGAAGTACGCTGTAGCATTTCTAACATCACACGGTTTCCAGATTGAATTATACGTAAGGCAGTTATGTGGCATGGTTAACTTCGAAAAGTACTTAAAATTTAAACAAAATTTAAGAAATTTGTTGACATTCAATACTATATTGGCTTCAGGTGTACAGCATAGTGGTTAGGCACTTATACAGCTACGAAGTGATTCCCCGATAAGTCCAGCACCCACCTGGCACCATACCTGGTCATTACGATGTCATCGACTCTATTCCCTGTGCTCTACTTTACGCTCCATGACTCTTCAGTACCTGCCAAATTAGAGAAGTACTTTTGAACTGCTGCAAACATAAGACACTTTTCCCTGTGGCTTTAAGTGAGCAGGGCAGGGGCCAGCTTGATTAATCCACCTTGAGAATAATCCTTCTTGCCCCATGTAGTGCTGCTATCTGACCTAGGGCTTCGCAGTCTGTGGACACTAAGTACCGAGTGAAGATATGCATAAGGATATCTATTCTTCTCTTGTGATGCACAGTAGACAGGCAGCTCAGCCTGCTCATCTCCTTTGCTGCATCCAGGAGTGTTCATGGTCTCCCACTTCTTTTAATCCGGTCCAGACCTCTCTCCAGGCCACCTGCTCATAGAGCCAGATGCTACTGGGTGTGTCTCCCCCATGTCCCAGGGGCCCCTCAGGTTCTGCATGCGTACCATATTTGAGCTTTCTCCCCCCGCTAGTCCCTGCCCCTTGTTTCCCGTCTCTGTGAGTGATAACAGCTCAACCTGGCATCTAGGCTTCAACTCGCTCCCCATTTCTAACTGGCCGCCAGATCCTAGAGGTTTCACCCTGATACCCAATGGGACTGCCTTCTCCACCCCGCCACTGCTACTACTGCCGTTCTTCAGGCTCTCATTTGGGTCATTGTAATGATTTCCTAACTGGTCCCAGTAGGCAGAACAATGTCCCCCGCTCCCAGTGATGTTCACATCCTAATTCCCAGAACCTGGGAATGTGTTTGTCATGTTCCACGACAAAGGGTAATTAAGTTTGCTAATCAGCTGACCTTAAAATTGGGAGAGTATTCTGGATTACCTAGGTAGGACCAATATAATCCCACGAGTCCATACAAGTGGAAAAGGGAAGCAGAAGTGGACCTCGGGGTGATGCAAGGGAAGAAGGGTTTGACCTGCGTTTGTTGGCTTTGGAGATGAAGGAAAAGGCCATTAACCAGAGGAATCTGAACTCTTTCTAGAAGCAGGAAAAGACAAGGAAATGACTTCTCCCCTCTACTAGAGCCTTCAGAAAGGAGGGGAGGCCAGCTGACACCTTGATTTTAGCCCTGTGAAGCTTGTTTTGTACTTCTGACCTATGGAACTGTGAGGAAATGAAATCATGTAGTTTTAAATTACTTGGTTTGTGATAATCTGTTATAGCAGCCATAGAAAACTAGCACACCAATCTTCCTGCCTTTCTGGTCCTACCATTCCAATCAGACGCACGTGACTCCCTTGTCTTTACCTTTCCACGGTCCCCACCCTACATTGTCATTGTTTAAGTGTTAGCATCTCAACACTTGACAAGTAGGAGGCCACCAGTAAATGAAAACAGCCCATGTTACAGCACCTTGGTCCAAGTCATGATTTTTAATTTGAGGAGATAAATTAAAAATCATTTTAGTTACCTTATTTTTATATATCCCACTCTGGGAACATGATAAAATAAAAATATATCCTGTCCTTTATTTCTTTCCTTCTTTTGAAAAAGATTCTATTGTTTTAAAATTGTACAATAGTATTTTACTGTAGCCAATTTGATAAATGAAAAAAAAAAACACCCTACAATGAAGCCACTCAGCACTATTTAAAAAAACTTTTTTAAAATTTATTTTTAGAGAGAGAGGAAGGGACGAAGAATGAGAGGGAGAGAAACATAGATGTTAGAGAGAAACACTGATCCGTTGCCTCTCATACGTGCCCCAACCGGGGACTGAACCCACAACCCAGGCATGTGCCCTGACCGAGTGGAACCAGCGATCCTTTGCTTTGCAGGATGACGCCCAACCAACTGAGCCACGCCAGCCAGGGCGAGAGCACTATTTTAATTATTTTGGTGAGTGGCTTCCTAGTCACTTATATATCTACATCTGTATATATTTTTTAAAAGGATATTTTATGTATTTTAAAAATTTTGACTTAGTGTAGTGTGAACATTTTTCTTTAGCCATTTTAATGGTTGCAGAAATTCCTTTTTTGGCTCTACTAAAATTTAACACCTTTTTCATATTATTGAACTTTTATGTAATTTCCCATTTTTTTCCATTATGTGTCTATGATTATTTCCTTAGAATAAATCCTTTCAGTGTAAAAGTGGGGCCAGAGACTCTAGAATTTTCAGGGTGTTTGATGCCCTGTAGGAAAATCGTGCCAGTCTGCGCTCCCCACCAGCACTGCCATCTCATCCAATTGACCTTCATGTTCTTGCCATCTTCTGGATACATGGGAGGACTAGAGAGCATGACATCAAAAGTGACAAGAGGATAATTTTACTTTGGAAGGGGGCGCTGTTTTAACCAGTTGGACACAGACCATGGTCCCCAAGCAGCACTTGCTCCTTTGTGTCTGAGACATCTCCCTACCATCCCTCCAAAGGATTCGTGCCATTACTACTCAGAAAAGTCTGTGGGCTGGCCTCCCCCTTGCCACCACATCAAATGCGGGAAACCAAGGGTAGAATTCACCGTCTGCACCTGTTTTGATAGGCTTCTGGTCACTGGCAGGAGCCTGTAAAGAGAACTTACTACGGACCACAGAGACAGTTCCGCTTCTCTCCCTGGACTCCCTGCCCCATCTTTACTCCAGACCTGAGCTATTCATGATTCACATATATAGGGGCTGCATGATATAGAGTGTAGAGGCCTCCTTATGTGGTGGGGTATGAGTCCCATAAATGTCTGCTGAGGGGACCATCTCTGATCACTCGACATTAACAGCAAAATCCTCCTGCTGGACTTCCAGGTCCAGGGCAGTTTGGACCTGGATGGCCGTTAGCCTTGGCTGTGGCTGTTTCTGGAAATGCTGTGGCATGTACAGAAGCCTTAAAAAACGTCAAGCTTATGAGTTACATTCTCCATTCTTGGTGGAATAGTTTTTGCCCTGTGAGTTTGAGAAAGCTAAGCTAGTTTCCATGGCAACACAAAAGCTTTCAGGCACTTGTTTGTTTGTTATATTCCTTTGTCAGTTTCTGAAGTGGTCTGTGGAGCCTCTTGAAAGAAGATGTGCTGCTTTGTGTGTGACAGTTAAATCACCACGCTGCCTGTCAGAGAGGAGGGCAGGGGGAAGGCGGCGGGAACAGCCGCAAAGCTCCTTGCTCATTGTCCGCTCTCACAAAGATTCTGGCTTTGGAAACAAGGCCTGTGCTGCACTAAATCTGGAGCAACAGGTACACTCGGGGTCTCTGAAATAGCGAGAGGAAATCGTTGAAAGTTGGAACCTCCAAACCTGTCTTTTTCATCTTCTTTTCCCACCCCTCCACCCCTATCCGTAGATGTGGGAACGTATAGGACAGTTATTTTCTCTAGAGACCCCAAGGGTACAAGAGCTGTTCTAGTCAATCCGTGGATCCGTGGACTCTGCAACAAAAGAGGTGCTGGAGAAACAAAACAGAGTTGGTCTTTTTTGCAGGGGAGGCCCACCCTTCCCTTCTTGCCTGTGCTGTGAGGAAAGCGTGCCTTCCCAGCGCGGCCCTTCCGCGGCCAAGGCACCTAGTTGTGTGCAGGGCCCAGCATAGCTCCTTGGTGTCTGGGGGCCTCTTCTATATGGCGGGGGGGCCTGTGTGGATAGTGAGGTTTAGGTTATCCGTCACACCTAGGATTGCCTAGCAGACCGGCCTTTTAAACATTAAGTCAAATTCATTTTCTATTTAAGGAAAAATACATTTCTATAGTAGAAGGATTAGAAAAATAAGGAGAAAATTGAAAAAAAAGTCACCTGTATTTTTACTCTCCCACCGCCAAAATTAACATTTTTCTACAACTTCATGTGTGTGTATATAATTGCACACACATGTGTATGTTCACATATGTGTGTATCTACACGTATATTCATATATTTGCATGTTTTCATATACGTGTGTTGCTATTGTCTTTATAGAAATATAGGGTTTTGCTGCATATACTTTTCCTGCATGCATTTTTCATTCAACTATGTATCAGATACTTCCATACCTGTACCTTTAATGATCGTATAAGGTTTTAAAAAATTGTGTACATATATTGTGGTTTGATTCAACCATTCCATCAGTGTTTGACCCTGTATTTTTTCTGATTTTCTCTTTCTTTAAACAATCTGGGCTTACAGTCTTGTTTACTTAGATGTAAATGGCCTTTAAAAAGTACCCTGCAAATCAGCAAGATATTTAAATTTTTTTTAAACTGGTGAATCAGCCTGAGAAAATCTCTCTAATGACTGAAAACATAGAGTGCTTTATGAATGTTTAAATCCTCAAGCTGCCATGTTAGCTCCAGAAGTGAGGCGTGATTATGCGATGGAAACTTCAGGAAGAGATGATATGCTTTGGGACCACACTGGTGGGTAAAGTGAGCTTCAGATGCCAGCCAGTGCCAAGGAGATGACCTGAGTCCTTCACTGAGCTCAGACTTTACTAGGGGACCCTGAGCACGTGGCACAGCAGAGCAGACAGAGATTGCTGGGACCAGGGCAAGCTCAGTGCTCACGGCTGTGCCACTAACTAGCTTGTACAGCCTTGCACAAGTCCTCCGTTTCCTTACCTGTAAAGTGACAGAATTGTTCTACTTGACCTCTGAAATTCCTTTCAGATCTAAACCTCAGTGGTCTGAAGCTGGCTGTCCTAGAGTTTAAAATTTTGTGGCCTGGACAAATTACTGCAATTTTATTGCAATGAACTCAATATTATTTAGTGAAAGAATATTTTTGTTTGCCCACTGTCCATTTGTCTTTCCTGCTGATTTTGCCTGGGAGTCACTGCTCCCCATTGCAGGCAGTGGGGCGGGATTGCCTGTCAAGCGGTCTGCCTCTCCAGACAAGAGGCCTGCATGGCCCTTCAGTGGAGACCCAGGGCCCTGCAATAACAGAGGTGGATTTGTGCTGATAGCGGCTCTCACTCATTCCTTCCACCCAGATGTCCAAACTGCCTTCATTCTGGCTGTTTTCTGGTCTTACGTCTTCTCTTTTCTTTCCAGTTTGTGGACTTTGCATATCTTTTCATCATATTCTGGTTTCACTTTTTAGCCGGAGTTGGATCCCATTGTCTGCCCCAGGAAATCCTTACCCCTCTGTGGCTGGTGCTGGGCCAGTTTGCCACAAAGGTCTCCAGCGGACCAGACCTTTGCGGCAAACGGGATGGAACAGACCAAGTGGCATTGCAAGCACAGTGTCTGCGCATGTTAAGAGTGTGATGAATGCTAGTTTCGCTTTAACATGGAGTTTCGTTGGGAAAGTGCTTGGCCTGTGAACTTCGGGCCTTCATTTGAATGTGTCACATATGGACCCTACATCAACAAATTTAGAAGGATGTTTTTGATCATTGTGTTTAGTTTGTTCTTGATTATTTTTTGCATTATGTTCAGTGCATAGTAGGTGTTTCCTAAATATACATGTTTTTGACTGACTTAAAAACCATTAAACAAGGACATAGGAAAGATTGTGATACAGGTTCTTATTATTATACTTTTCATAATCATCAGTGTTTTAATAAACTGAGCAAAGGGCACAATATTCTGGCCCTTTGGCCAGGGCTTTGGAAATATTTTAGCTGAGAGAGCCTTTATTTCACTATATTGCTTTAATGGAACTTGAGTTCTACAGGAACATTTTAATTATCGGAATCTTCTTTAGAGAAAGCCTCTGAGACTTGAGATAAGTTTACATATTATTATATGAGTCACAATTTGCTTTAAGAGCTTATCTAAATCCCATCTGTTTGATTGGAAAAGGGAACTTGGAATGAATCCATCTAATTTTCAGTTTCTTCCTTTGAGAGAGTCGTGATTGAAAGTCGGAGTGGGGTTATATGCTGCCTTTTTTGATGTTTTCTAGAAGAAGTTTTAGGGTTTCCATAGTAATGCATGAGGAATCATCATTTTCTGCCATGATTTCCCAGCAAAGAGAAGAGCCTTGGTAATTATGGTTTAGTATAAATGAAAAAGATGAGAGTAGATTATTCTAAATTTGTCCTGGCTGTTGTGGGGCGGGTACTCTCAACTGAAGGTGACTGACTCCCAGTCCACAAGGTGGATAATGTGCTTACTGATCATCCAGGGGCAATGTCAGAGAAATACGAGGCATCCGACAGGTAGGGGTCCTACACATTTCTCCTGAGATTCACTAGAGAATTCACATTTGAGGAAATATTGATGTTGCTGCACCTCCTCCATCTTCCCGCTTTTCCCTCTCTTCCTTTCTCTCGCTTTTTCTCTTTTCTTTTTTCCGCACTTTTCCCTTGGCCTTCCCATCTGGTCCCTGCCCCATCCCTTCCCCTTCTCTCTTCTGCGTCTGCTCAGACAATGGGGAGGAGAGTGGGGTCACGTGGAGAAGAGTGGGGTCCCGTGCCAGGACCCGGTCCCCGCTATTGACCCTGGCATCTTTTCATTACCCTCAGGCTGCCGCGCCTCGAAGGTTTCCTTCCTTGTAACAATTCAGCCTGCTTTCAGGTTTTCTAAAATTAGCAGCATCTTATCTCATGTCACAGGGGGTACCTGCGCATCCTTGTTTTGTTAAATCTGAACAAACTGTGTCCATTGGCAAGTTCTGAGGCGCTAAAAAAGCCTCCTGAGCAGCTGTGCAGGTTGCTGTGGACTTATTTACAGAAAATGAAGCCGGCAGAAACAATTGTGCCAGGGGCAATGCTGTCACCCACCTCCCCTGCGGTCGGTGGTCGGGTGGGGACTTCCCAGTGGCAGTGTTGTCTCTGGGATTCTATTTGCAAGAGCTTCTAAGTTTACATTTGCTTTCAAGTAGTATTCCATTGTGATTTTTAAAGTTGGTTATCATTTATCATTCATAATCACTTGGTGTTCATTGAAACCATCCCTCACAGTTTAAAAATTTTATCTCTGCTTATTTAACAAAGAGGTAAGTGATTTAGTGAGTTCTTTGCCTCAGGAGAAGACTAACTTGCTAGACCAACTTTCTTACCTTGCCAGTCTGGGAAGGGAAGGCCTTTGAAAGTAGCAGGCATAAGAGCTGCAAGACTTTTGAGCTTTTACATTTTATTTAATGGTTGCCAACTATTTATGCTCTGCCTCTCTCTGCTCTTTTGTTAAAATTACCAGAGCATTTGCTGACAAAGTCGCTGATGACCTCAAGCAGTCACGGTAATTGTCTTGGCACACAGCTTCTTCCAATGGGCAGGAAGCCCTTCCTCTCCTTTCCATGCTGACCTGGGGAGAATTGGGACAGTTTCCAGTACGAGCAGGTCGTTGTTATTGTTGGCTCAGTGGTAGAAATGAAAGTCTGTATCAAGTACCAGACTTCCCAGAGATGATGTGGCTTTTGGTTTGTTGGGTCAGAGAAATGGGGAAGAGCGTACGAATGGGACCGTCTCTGTGCTGCAACGGTGGGAACCCAGGAGAGTCCCCTGTTTGTCCTCAGGTGTAGACTCCACCCATCACCCACGAATCCATCTAATATATACTGAGGGAGTGCACACCTGCACAGGTTATAGGGGTTAGCATGACCCACGAATGTCCTGCCTTCAAGGGGCTTGTGGTCCAGTGAGGAATACTCACTCTTACATCCGATGCCTCTTCTAAGCCTCCTGCCCTCCTCCTGCACATACACATTCAGTGTTTCAGGGAGGCAACTTGAACAGAATAGATTGCACACATCCAGACTGTAAGTCTAAAGTTTCAATCACCTAAGGAGAAAGAGCATTTAAGAAACGAGAAGCTTACACAGAAAAGGGACTGCTACAGGCTCCCTCTTCATGCTTTCCTCCTTGCCCCCTTCCTGGTGTTCAGTGATGGTGCTGTTCAAAAAGACTGTGACAGGTGCTATAAGAGACTGAGGCTGGGGCGGGTTACAAAGGATATTAGACATTTATCTTCAAGGTCTTCACAGTGAAGAAAAACTTTAATTATAAAAAGCTGTGCAGCTTGCCTGGTATTAAATGTTTACCAGGTAAGTGGTAGAAATACAATACAGTCACCTTCAGACTTAGCTGGGAAGGAGTCATAGAAGAGGGGACTTGGAGTAGCATTTGCCTAGGGAGGTATTCTCTGGGAGAGGGTGGGGTGACAGGGCCAGGTGCCCAGAAGTGGACAAGTACCTCCCTGTCCAGGGCAATGAGTTAAGGATGCGAATTTTGTTGAATGAGAAGTTTCCCTGGGCAGGGGGTGGTGGGGGGCACAGTTGGAGAGGTTGCTTGGGCTTGGACCCCATATAGCTTTGAGAGACAAGCCAAGGAATCTGGGCTTTATGTTGTAGCTAATGAGAAACCATTAACACCAGCTGAAGGAGAGTGACATGGTGGAAACAGTCCTTGGTGGAGATGAATTTGGTGTAGTCTAAGAAGGATGAATTTAGCGGACTCGGAGAGCATAGAAACAATCTAAAGTGACTTGGTGGTAGTTCGTAAAAGATGCATCACGGCACTCGGAGGCTGGGCTGCCTAAGCCTGAGGAAGCGTGCAGGGACTCTAATCATTTTCTCCTCTATCACTCTGTTTAAGGGCTAGGAAAGATGCATGTTTATTCAGTGAGACATCTAATAATTCTCTCATGTACATTTGCAGTTCAAGGGAAGGCACCTCTATTAGTCTGCTAGGGCTGGCATAACAGGAACGAAGACTGAGTGGCTTACACAACAAATATATATTCGCTCACAATTTCGGAGGCTGGAAGTCACAGAGCAAGGTGTCGGCAGGGTTCATTTCATTCTGAGCCCTGTCTCCTTGACATCTGGATGGCCATATGCTTCCCTTACCTTCACAAGGTCTCCCTCTGCATACGTGTATGCCCAAATTTCCTCTTCTGATAAGGACACCAGTCATAGGGGGTTTAGGCTTCCTTGAAAGACATCATTTTAACTTAATTACCTCTTTAAAGACCCTATCCCCAAATATGCTCACATTCCGAAGTACTGGGGGTTGGGACTTCCATATATGAATTTTAGGGGAACATAGTTCAATCCATAAGAGCAGCCAAGGGGGAATAATATGGGGAGAGCAGGAGAACACACGCCAAGCGTCTCTCCCGCCCCTTCTCCAGGCACTTGCTCGCTGCCCCTTGTGGTGAAATGGCCCTCCCCAAAGAGAATGTTCCGTGAGCCAGCCTTCTGTCATTCATCTGCAGGTTTTCAACTCCCAATTTTAGGATTAGCAGCCTTTCTCCTTTTTTTTCTCTTTTAACTTTTCTGGCAATGCTAGTGTCTTACCATATTTAATGTAGTCATCTGTTTTTGTGTGCACGGTAATTTTTATAGTGATGGGGGCAGTCTCTGAAGATGATCAGAACAGATAGAATGAACAGGTGCATTAAGCTACAGCTAGATGGTTTTCACTATTGTCCTCTTTACAGGGTTCACGCTTGTTTTTGAGTTCTCTCTCCTCGACCTCTCAGGCAATAACCTCTTTATCTCTAGTTTGTCCATTGCCATCGGCCGGCTCAGGCTGAGGCTCGGGTCCTCGTGTTCTCATGTCTAAATTCTTATTCCATTCTGGACTTTAAGCTATAACTGCTTTTCTGACAGTCAACTTGAATCCCTACTGACAGTCTATTGCATCCTATTTTTAAAAAACAAAACAAAAAACCCATGATGACGCAGGACAGTGGAGTGCTTACAACAGGGGCCTCGAGCCAGACCAGACTGCCAGGGTCCAGTCATGGCTCTGACACCTAGTGCCCTCCGACTCTGGATAAGTTGCTCTCCAAACCTCAGTTTTGATCCTCATCTGTGAAGTGATGATAATGATAGTTCCAACCTCAGAGGACTGTTGTGAGATTTAAATGAGTGTAAAGGGCCTGGCACATGGTAAATGCCATGTGTGTGTATAATAATTATTACTAGGCTTGCCTTTGTTCTGAGTAGCTTCCCTGGAGATTCAGATCTTGTCTTGCTCCTCCTCTGCTTCCCCCTGCCAGGTTTCCCTCTGTAACCCATGTAAGGGTGGGCAGCTTCCCTGGAATCCTCCTCAGACCAGCTGTCCCTATATCCCACAGTAACTGGAAGTAGTTGATGAGGTCTGTAAGTTATGCTTACCTTGGGGGCATTTCTGCTGGAGCCTTTGCCTTCCCCTCAGGCCAATGCCCAGCGAACAGTTCCCTAGGAAGCCACTATGGGCCCTTGAAGTCTCCACAGAAAGGAGGGGCCACCCAGGCCTTGGCTCAGATCTCTGTCACTTACCCTTACGGCAGTATCAACTTTTTGGAGCTGGGAGCCTGTCCCATTATCCAAGGGAAAGTGTGGGATGGTCTGTGGCAATGGGGAGGGTCACACCTCTTCTTGCGATCTAGTTGGGATGGGCAGGGCAAACACATCCCTGTCGAAGTTGCAGGTGAGACTGCCTGCCTCTCTGAGGTTAAACAGGCTTCTGCTCGATCACGGCCAGGTAACACAAACAACAGCTCTTCTACCTGTGCCTGTGGGCTGCCTTGGCTGGTCACTGCTGGGGACCTTACAAGTCACTAACTGGCCCCTAAGGATCCCTTAGTGAGACATTTCAGTATCACAGGACTGCCAAGAGCTCTGACATTCACAGCTCCATCTCAAGGCACCAACTCATACATAAATCAGTAGTAATTCAGGTAGGCACAGATGTGTTCGTGCTTCAGGTTATTCTTTGCCTTAGGAAGGGGCAATAATTTTTTAATCTTTGAAATATACATTCTTTTAAAAAAAATCCTCACCTGAGGACATGCTTAATAATTTTAGACAGAGGGGAAGGGAGGGAGAGAGAGGGAAAGAAACATTCATGTGAGAGAGAAACATCTATTGGTTGCCTCTCGTATGCGCCTGGACCAGAGACCAAACCTGCAACTCAGGCTTGTGCCCTGACAGAGAATCGAACCCGTGAGCTTTCAGTTTATGGGATGATGCCCAACCAACTGAGCCATGCCAGCCAGGGCTAACGCGTGCATTCTTAACTCTCCACTTCTTCCCTGCAATTTGGGGTTCTTCTTGCTGTCCTTAGTGATGTTGTGAGAAATGCTTCATCCTCCTCCCTTTCTCCAGCATGCCCCCGTCCTCCATGAGATACAGCCTTCTGCTTGACACCTTTTGCTGTATCCTGTCTTGTTCCAGCCTGTGGCTTCCCCCTACCGAGTCATACAGAATCTCCCTTTTCTTTACCCTTAGCCAGCTCTGTCGCTAACTTTAGTGCCCCCTTCCCAGTCTCCATCGGTTCCCTAGAAGACTGGACACCATCACCAAAGCTGCAGATGTGCCTCTGTCCCCACAGCAAACTGTCATGCCTCTGGCACAGTGAAGTGTGGGCAGGCCTTTCATTTCCAGTTTGTGGACAATTGAAATGGTTTCTCTTAAAGTTGGTATCCAAAGACAAGTCAACAGACATTCCAGAAAATATCTGGAGCCAGGTGAAATTCATCCAAGGGAAGAAGAGGTTCTTTGCTTTTGCCAGGCAAGGCTTCTTTGGAAACATTACTCATCAGTCAAACTAATTTGTTTATCAACATTAAAGGTGTTCAGAAAGTTGGCAGAGCATACTACCACCCTGCAATTTGACAGAGTGTGTTATATAAAATGTAAGTTTCAGATATTTGTCTCATGTTTATTTTAGAACTATTAATAATAAGGTAAGGCATTGCTGTCGATAATGGCTTGTTGATAAAGAAATGATTTTAGATCAAGTTGTTGGAGTGCTCCTTGTTAAGTCACTCAACCTCCTTTAAAATTTGTCTTATTTTACAATGATTGATTCTTATATTCCCTTCTTCAAGTCTTGTTTTATGTGGAATAAATTTTAAATGTATAAAACCTTCCTTGAAAATTTTTATTAAAGTTCTTGGAGTTAGGAATGAACTCGAGTCAGTAAACAGTTGAATTATTAGAGAAGTAATCTCAGGTTGGTATTCCATGTGGGAGAGCAGGCTCTGTTCAATCTTTATTCTTTTCAGTGGAGATATCAGTGATGTTATCAAAATGGGACTCTACTAGGTTTAAATGATGAAGGTTTAGCTGGGAGAAGTGTTAGATAAGCTGGGAGAAATCTCTTATTCTGTTTTTCTACTCACAGTAGGATTCTGAAACAGACTCTCTGCAGGAGTTTAGGTGGTTGTGATCGTATCAAAGATATGTACAGAATATTTTTGGTTTTGAATTTATATTTTAGTGAGTGCTTTTTCAAACTTGCGATAGTAGTTGAAAGTAGAAAAATAGGAGAGAATGTCTTGAGATGTTTTAATATCTATATTTTTATTGATTGATGAGAGAGAGAGAGAGAGAGAGAGAGAGAGAGAGAAAACCACTGATTTGTTGTTCCACTTACTGATATATTTATTGGTTGATTCTTGTATGTGACCTGACTGGGGATCAAACCTGCAACCTTGGCGTATTGGGATGATGCTGTAACCAATGGAGCTACCCACTCAGGGCCATGAGATGTTTTAATTTATCCTGAAAAATTTTAGTTTAATTTTCTTATGTTCTAGGACAGTGTAGCCCAAAAGATTTGTTTTCTCAGCTAGTACTTGCCTAATGAATGTAGTATCTTTTCCTTAAGTCTCTACAAAATATAAACTGTTTGAAAACAGAACATTCGCAGCTAATATTTTCTGTTGATGGATCCTGCATATTACTGTTCAGACATCCCATAGAGCTGATGGAAATGGCATTTTTTTATGTGAATGTCACTATTCTGTAAATGTATTAAAGTAGCTTAGCTCAGCTAAGTCCTCTCCACCAGAGACCCAAATTATATTTTTAAGAAATTAAACAGTTGAAAAATTGAGCTAGGTTTTTAACAAAATCCAAAATAAGTAAGAGCCAGGAGATGGAAGACAACATCGCTTTAGCAGCTGTTGTAGCAATCCCGCCTGTGAGGGTCTGAGTATAAAGCGCTGTGCTGGGAGCGGATGGCGGTGACTTGGGAGGGGTCCGAGGACTTCGGAAGAGGAAAATGCACTAACTCCTAGGCTTGATCGTTGGGGGAATGCCTGTAGGACATCCCAGTAGGGATAAATATGTCAGTTTAGAGATACATGCTTGGTGGCCTCAGTGATGGCTGAAGCCATAAGAAGACATAAAGTATCGAAAGGAATAATTGTTAAAGTGGGAATAGGACTCTAAAGTAAAATCTCTGAGAGGTGAGCAGAGAAGTGGAGCTTTGAGAGAGGGGTTGAAGTGCTAAGAAGAGAACCCTACATGAGAAGATTCTGGCGATGACTCAGGCATGTAGAAAGAAAAGCTGAAGAGTAAGGATGAGTGGTTTGGGTTCTAGCGCTGTCCGGAGTTTGGGGGTTCTGATTTTAAATGCCATTCTGGGATCTGGGCGAGGCAGTCCTTGGGGGAAATGGTGGAGTCCTCTACCCTGTAGATGGGTCGTAGCAGGCCTCAAGAAGACCCAACTACTCTTGCTCTTATTTACTGCTCACCAGGCAACCCTTTGACCTGTAATTCCATCTTAGGTGAAGCCACCCTGAGATACAAGGTTGACTGTAGTTCTATAGATACGAGGTTGGTTCTAGTTCCTGGGCCAGAAATAATCATTATAAATATAAAAGTTGCTGTCCTGATTTATCACATGTATTATTGTTAGAAAAGCACATAGATGTCATGCAGTCAAGATGCAGTTCTTCCCTCAAGACCTCACGTCACCCTAGTTTACAGAATTGGTCTCATAGTGCTGGACTGGAACCTCCTAACACAGGGCCCAAGGCTCTTTTGTAGTTACTCTGCCTCTCTGCCTTTTAACTGCTGCCCGGTTTAATTAGAGTGAACTAGTCCTCAGGAGGCTGAGCATCTTTAGGTAAACTGTAACTACCATCTTCTTATATTTTTAAAGTGCTGGGATAGTATTTGGACTGTGGTGGCCTCAGCAGGGTGCACCGTGGAGTGAGGCTCAGCTCGAAGCTTACCTCTTTCCACCTCTAACACCACCCTTCTTCTTTTGTAGTTTACACATTGGAGTGATCCTGGTTAATCCATGCAAAAAAAATTAGCTGACTGTGACTCTGATCTGGTGAGGGTAGCTCTGCACCCTGAGAAGATGTGCCCAGAGGTCACCCAGGTGTCTCAGGAGGCACACTTTTCTGAGAAAAGTGATCAGCACGTAGCATGCTATGAATTCACAAGTCTTTGCAACATGGTGCCCACAAAGCACTAAGAACAAAAGCACCACCTTCTGTGCCTCAAAGTTCCACTTTTATAGCTCTTGTTTGCTTTGCTAATTAAGAGACTTTCACAACTCCCTCTTGACCTAAATGTGTGAAATGTTGTCTGTTGTTTTGGCTCTTCTAATAGCTTTTGTTTGGCACATTCTGAATTTATAAGGTCAAATGTAATTAGCTCCAGATAGCTAAGTCTCCATTTGGGAATAATTTCAAGGAGCAATACATCTTAAAATCTACTTAAAAGTCTCTAACCTCTTTGTGTCATTCAAAAAAAAAAAGTTTAAATCTCTAACTTGGTTTTGATTGTGGAAGGGTAAATGAGAAGTTTGGGGGAGTCACTGGACTGAGTCAGGTACTTGTGCTCAAGGTTGGGGAATACAGAAACCCTTTTAGATGGACCCATCATAGTTGTGTCTTAAGATCAATACTCATGCCTGCCAGATGGAGCCAGACCTCTCGCTTTCACGGCTGCCACAGTTTGGCCCTGGGTACTCTTCCCTTAATGGGTGCGATTTGATGATCACCAAGTGGAATGCCTAGTGCAGATGGCTTCCCCTGCTTCAGTGCATAACCCCTCTGGGTATGGATGCTGTGCAGCAGAGTGATGTGGGCACGTAAGTGGGCGGAAACTTTCTAATGTGTCACAATAATAACAATGCAGAATCCTAGTGCTGTTCAGCTTCCCCTAGAACTTCAGCCCACACAGCAGCCTACTTGGTTCACAGTCCTCTGTGAACGCTAGACAATTAGCAGCTGATAATGAAGAATGCCATGGGAACCAGTGGGAAAATAATAGCTTACTCCAAGAATATAATGAAATGAAATTAGCACAGACAGTAAAACAGACAATTTATGTTGTTTTTTTTTGTAATTAAAAAGAACTGGGAAATAGTTCTAGTAGAGAAATCCGAGAATTGAATAGAATCCAATCTGTTTTGGAAGGGGGTTTTATTCAGAAATTAACTACAGAGAAGCTTCCTAGCTTGCACTAAGGAACTAGAATAGGTAAAAGGTGCCTATTTTATTTGAATGCAATGATCATTTTGTTTGCTTCTTCTTACCTAAATATGTCACGTGGTCTGAACTTTAGAAAGGGATGCTAGTACTGGAGAATTGATTTTACTATTAGGGCTATACACTTTTCTCTTAGCTGAAATGTCAGTGAATTTTGAGAGTTCTCAACAAATTCTTAGTAACAGGGCTGATTTGTATATCTGTGAGTGGATAACTTTCCAAATACAAGGAAACATTTATATTGTCCGAAAAATTGGGGATATAAACTGCCCTTGAATCTTTTTATTTTTATTTTTTATTTTAATTTAAAAAATATATTTTATTGATTATGCTATTATAAGATGCTATTATAATATGCTATTATTGTCCCATTTTTTTCCTCCCCTTTATAGCCCTCCACCCTGCACGCCACCTCCCACCAACATTCCTCCTGCCTTAGTTCATGTCCATGGGTTGTACATATAAGTCCTTTGCCTTCTCCATTTCCCATACCTGCCCCATGTCTATTTTGTACCTACCATTTATGCTTCTTATCCCTGTGCCTTTTGCCCCATTTTCCCCCTCCCCCTCCTCATTGATAACCTTCCACGTGATCTCCATTTCTGTGATTCTGTTCCTGTTCTAGTTGTTTGCTTAGTTTGTTTTTGTTTTTGTTTTAGATTCAGTTGTTAGTTGTGAGTTGTCATTTTACTGTTCACAGTTTTTCATCTTCTTCTTTTTCTTAGATAAGTCCCTTTAACATTTCATATAATAAGGGCTTGGTGATGATGAACTCCTTTAACTTGACCTTATCTGGGAAATACTTCATCTACCTTTCCATTCTAAATGATAGCTTTGCTGGATAGAGTAATCTTGGGTATAGGTCCTTGCCTTTCATGACTTGGAATACTTCTTTCCAGCCCCTTCTTGCCTGTAAGGTTTCTTTTGAGAAATCAGCTGATAGCCTTATGGGAACTCCTTTATAGGTAACTCTCTCCTTTCCTCTTGCTGCTTTTAAGATTCTCTCCTTATTTTTAATCTTGGGTAATGTAATTATGATGTGCTTTGATGTGTTCCTCCTTGGGTCCAACTTCTTTGGGACTCTCTGGGTTTTCTGGACTTCCTGGAAGTCTATTTCCTTTGCTAGGTTGGAGAAGTTCTCCTTCATTATTTGTTCAAATAAGTTTTCAAGTTCTTGCTCTTCCTCTTCTCCTTCTGGCATCTCCCTGATTCAGATGTTGGGATGTTTAAAGTTGTCCTGGAGGTTCCTAAGCCTCTGTTCATTTTTTTTTAATTCTTGTTTCTTCCTTCTTTTCTGGTTGAATGTTTATTTCTTCCTTCTGGTCCAAACCATTGATTTGAGTCCTGGTTTCCTTCCCATTACTGTTGGTTCCCTGTGCATTTTCCTTTATTTCACTTTTCATAGCCTTCACTTTTTCCTCTGTTTTGTGACCATACTCACTCATTTCTGTGAGCATCCTGATTATCAGTGTTTTGAATTCTACATGTGATAGGTTGACTATCTCTTAATTGCTTAGTTCTGTTTTTGGAGTTTTGATCTGTTCTTTCATTTGGGCCATACTTCTTTGTCTCAATGCACCTGTTATGTAGTAGAGGGATAAGCCTTAGGTATTCACCAGGGCAGGGCAACCCATGTCGCTGTGTTGTGGTGCTGTATATGGGAGAGGGGTCCCAGAGGGAACAATGTCACTTGCTCAGTTCTTAGCCAGCTTCCTCAACTACCCACAAGCAAATTGGGCCCTTCTGGTGCTGATTCCCAGGTGGATCGGCTTGTGTACATTCTAGGACCCTGTGGTTCTCTCCAATGACCTCTTCTGTGAGGCTGGGAGTTTTCTCCCATCACTACTACCCCTACAGGTTTTTATAGCCAGAGGTTTTGAGGCTTTTTTTACCCCTGTGCTGGAACCCTAGGTTGTGTGGTCTGTCTTACTCCCCAGTTGTTCTTTCTGGTTTATTCACATGTAAATGTGGGACCACCCAGTGCACCAGCCTCTGCCTTGACTATCTAGCCCTCCAGCTGCTGCCTTGTGTGTGTCCTCACCACCTGGCTGCCCATCTCCACCCCTTCTACTGGTCTGAATGAATATTTCTTCTTTAACTCCTTGGTTGTCGGACTTCCATACAGTTCGATTTTCTGGTAGTTCTGGTTATTCTTTTGTTTTTAAATTTGTTGTTGTCCTTCTTTTGGTTGTGGGAAGAGGCAAAGTGTATCTACCTACGCCTCCATCTTGGCTGGAAGTCCAAATCTTTTTCCTATTTTTAGATGTTCCATATGCTGCTTAGTCCTTGAGCACAAATCTCTACATACTACTTTTTGGGTCAATAGTTAAAATTTGAAGAATCTTTATAATAATCATTAAAAATATTTAATTATTTTAGATTGCAAGCAAGATGTTTTCTTTCTTTCTTTTTTTTTTTTTTGGAGGGCATTGGATTGGCAAAAACAATTCTGTTAAAGTTTCAGTCTCACTGGGCAGTCTTCCACATGAGTTGAAAAGTAAAGAAGTTATAAACAAATCAAAATTGTATTTCACTCCAAATGTTCTCCAAATGCCTTTGTTTGGGGGAGTTGAAGAAAATTAGATATCTTTCTTCTAAGATATTTTGTCTTTCTGAAGTAGATTTGTCTCTCAGTTCCTCTCATTTATAAAGATATTCTTTTCCTACTTGAAAGCTAAATTGTCACATTGATTCAACAATCATTCCACCAAAATCATATAAGTGTATTCCTGAGGGGCTTTTATTAGGCATATGGTTTTAATTTTATGTATAATATATATATAATTATATATAATAGCATATATAATTGTATATGGAACATATATATCATCATATGTTCCTAATTCTACATATAATAGTACATACATAATTATATGTAATAGTATATTACATTATTTGGCAAATGACATATAAATTGTACAAGGCCATATATTGCTCAATTAAATTCAGCAACTTAGCATGCAATTAAAAATTTACCAATCCAAAAATGTTGACTATAAGCTTATAAACCTTCAATACCATCTAATTCCATTTCCTTCTTTTCTATCTTCTTCCCCATCTGGGAAGACGTAGGAAAGTGGAATGGTTGGGGACAGTGGATAATCACTAAAGCATTCAGAGAAACTCAGACAGTTGAAGAAAATCTCAAAAGATTCCCTCCATGGACCTCTTGGTGCATTTCAGCTATTTTCATCATTAATTTCTGCTTCTGAGCTAATTGTCTGGGTACTCAGAGAAAGGAGAACAAGCTTACTAGTAATTTTTGGGTTCTGGAACTGTGCACACATTGAGGGAGAATTTATATTTTAAACATGTAAAGCAGACAGGTTAGCTTATTTCTCAAAAGATGGACACACATTTCAAAACACGTATATTACTACATTGCAGACAGCACCCTTTGTATACCCCCAAATGCTGTGTTCTCAAGTATTTTGAGAAGTGGTTGGTTGCTAGTGACTCCATATGTTGCTATGTTTTATTTTGGAACATGTTAAAATCTCACTTAGGTTTCATTAAGCCATTTTTTTCCTATTTTTGAAAAGTCTGTTTTTCCCTACCAATGAATTTGTTTGAATATGAAGTTGCCATATCCTTGTTAGCTATTACTAAGAAGAACTTTAAAATAGAACTACCTATTTTTCTTACATTAAATATATATTTTATATTTCATAGTTCTATAATTTTCTAGAAAAATGATTGACTATCCATGAAGGTTGTTGAGGTTATAATGCTTGACAACCTAAATTTATAACATTGGCAAAATAATAGGCTGCTAAGTATCAAAGGCTTTGTTCTTTTATTTTTTAGTTCCAGAAGTATCACTATAGGAAAAAATGAAAATTAAAGCCCTTAATTTAACTTGTTCTCTACTAATTTTTAAGTGACATTTACTTTTGTAGCTGGTTGTAAAAACACAGCTATAGGTATAAGTAAGTGAGTCTAACTGTAATATACTTTGAATTTGTGCATGGAAGTAGCTGTATATGGACTTGGCACACTGATATTCAAAACTTAAAAGTTTCTAATTTTTTACCTCCTATTCTTTTTGATGGTATCAAAGAAAGTTTGAAGATAAAATATAGGTCAAGGGCGTCAAATTTTATTGTGCCAAAATTGATTTTGGAAACATCTCCTTAATTTCCAAAAGCTGCCCTTATTTAATGCTGGCTCTTATTGTCACCTCCTAGCCCTGCAACCAAAGGAGTCTGGGCTTGGGTCAGCCTGAGTTGTGGACATCTGTGCTGTACTCGGGTCACCTCTACTCTGGCCTTGTTCACTGTACTTCCTGGGAAGCTTCTTAGGTCCTCAGGTGGATGAATCCCTGGAGGAGGATGTAGACATGCCCAGCCAATCCTGAATTCTTTTTTAAGCCTATTTTTATTGAGATATAATTGACATGTAACATTGCATGAGTTTAAAGTATACAACATGTTGATTTGATACACTTATGTATTGCAATGTGATTACCTCTATCACTAGCTAACACATTGATCATGTTGCATAATTATCATTTCTTTTATTTGTAGTAGGAATAATTAAGATCTAGTCTCTTAGCAGCTTTGAAGTTTATAACATAGAACTGTTGTTTATCGTCACTATGCTGTGCATGCTGGCATTCTAAGATGAACATGCTTAGCCTGAGAACTTCACAGAAACAATTTCAAAGTCATGCTGCTTTTTCCAGGGATATACACAATTGAAATTATATCAGTGAAAAAGGGACTTTCAGGTTAACGGATACTCAAAGATGGTGAGGATGTAGGAGTGGCTTTTAGATTTACCTCAAGGTAGCGCGTGCCATGAGCTTTCCTCACGTTTTTAATGAGATACTATCTTGGCACCTCAGAGTGGTGCCGAGAAAGTTAATTCCTGAGAAATTATAACTTTACTTTTTAATTATTTCTATTGTCACTGCTTATTTAATTCGGATTCCCCCACTATCGTTTTATTAAATAAATTTTCTGCTTCCTGTCATCTTATTTCTAGTTCTTGTGAATCAGATGGCTTCACCGTAGATTGAAATCTACAAACATCTGGTGACCGCGTGACATGCAGAGGCTTCTCTGTTTGTGTCAGTGTGCGCCCTGTCTTCTCCCTGAGCCGTGGCTTGCTAGTCAACAGATGGGGCGCCCCAGTGGAACATGAGAGATACAGTTAACTTTGAGGAAGTTTTCAATCTGAATTATGTGACTGGATTTCACAGCCATCTGATTTCTAATTTAGTAATTACTGGACTAATTAGATGAGTTACTCTGGCACTTACAGATGGCACTTACATTTCTTGACATATGTGCCCTTGTCATCTATTGCAGATGATACATATGATGCTTGTTCTTCACTCAAGCATTTGTATATATGGAATGTGAAATGACTTTAAATGTCCCTGCCAAAGTCTCTAATTTTGTTTAGACTCAGATGTAGCATCAAACCCTCTTTGGCTTATCCTGATAGAGCTGTGCTGACTATAGTTCTCATAACCTATTACACTTAAACTTTATTTTTAATTCTAAATATTGAATAATGAAATTACAGAGTGTTTTAACAGGCGTAAAATCACTTTCAAACCAAATCTAAGAAAACGATGATAAACTGTCTCATAATTTCGTTCCAATCTTTATTAAAATGATGTATTTAGAACTTCAGCTCTTTTTGAGATAAAATTTATATTCCATAGAATTCACACCCTCTTAAAGTGTGCAATTCACTGGCTTTTAGTATATTCACAAAACTGTACCATCATCATTACTATCCCATTCCAGAATAATTTCATTACCTCAAAAAGAAAACTGATAGCCACTTGTAGTCACTCCCCATTTCTCCCTTCCCCCAGCTCCTGGGAACAACAAAATGTACTTTCTGTCTCCATGGATTCGCCTAGTCTGGAGATTTCATAGAACTGGAATCATATGACATATGGGCTTTTGTGACTGGCTTCTTTCCCTTCGCACTATGTTTTTGAAGTTCATCCATGTTGCAGCATGTATCAGTACCTCATTTTTTATTGCACAATAATATCCCACCGTTTGTTTGTTTTTTTTAAAAAATTTATTTATTTGTTTTTAGAGAGGGGAAGAGATGGAGAAAGAGGGAGAGAAACATCAATGTGTGGTTGCCTCTCGCGTGTCCCCTTCTGGGGACCTGGCCCACAACCCAGGCATGTTTGTGCCCTGACTGGGAATTGAACCAGTGACCCTTTGGTTCCCAGGCCAGCACTCAATCCCCTGAGCCAAACCAGCCAGGGCCCATTGTTTGGATATAGCACAGGTTGGTTATCCATTTTCAGTTGATGGACATTTGGGTTACTTCTGCTTTCCGGCTGTCATGAATAATACTAACATGAGTGTTCATGTGCACATTTTTGTGTGAATATATATTTTCAAGTCTCTTGGGAAATACCTAGGAGTGGAATTGCTGGGTTATGTTTGGAATTTTAAGTCCCTTTTAAAAAGGACAGTTTGTGTACAATCCTGGTTAAGCAGTTCTTACAAGTCTGGGGTCACTGCCAACTTCTTAGCCATTCTGTGATGCTCTACTCACGTAGAAAGTATATAAGCTAACTTATATTTAACAAAGCATTTGGCTATCAGCCCCTTATACATCCCTTCAAACTTCCCACTAAGTACTCCTGAACACGTAGAAAAAGATTAAATTGGACTTGACATGTTCTGGTAGGAACATGAACTCTGTTGAAAGAACCCAACTTAGCTTTCTCTCTGCTTTAGCCAGAATTGTACTTATTCCTAGTATTCTCCACCAACTTGAGAAGTCAAGGTGACTGGAAGTGTACAAAGTGACTTAACAGTGGTTGTATTCATCTTTTACTATATTTTGCAGATTTTGAGTGATGAGCCTCATGTTACTTTATAATGGAAAAACAGACTTTGTTCAAAATAAAAATTGGCTTCCATTAATGAATAGAATTATGAGGTGCAAATATTTCTCCTTAGGAATGATATGAACCTCTTTTTTCTAAGACTGGATTCTATATAAACCATACCCTGTGTTTGTGTTACTGACCCGCTTGAGGTCCATCTTTTCTTTCCAAAAATGTTCATTGATAGGTACACTATGTGACATGTCGTAACACAGCAGAGTTCAACATTGATTCAAGCATCACATATTTACTGAGTGCCTAGCCTATGTGAGCTGCTGAGAGTACAGGGAGTAACTGAGGCATAGTTCCTGTTCTTATGAAGTTTAAAACTTAACATTTGAAAACTCTTGAAAAGTTGTCAAGGGCTCAGTGTGTGGGAACAGACAGCACAAGCATCCAACCTAGTCAAGAGGAACAAGAAAGGCTTTCAGAAGAAGTTCAGTATCAGAGTGAGAAGCCAGAAAAGAGGTAAGCATTTGTCCTACAGAGTTGAAATAGCCTATTTAAAGGCCTGGATGTGAGCTATGTTTGGGGGAACCAGAAATAGAGGAACACACGGACAACAGAGTTTGAAGTTGGTGAGTGACCAGTGACAAAGGCCGGAATCAGTAGCTGGGTCATGGAAGACCTTCTGAACCGAGGAGAGGAATTCAAAGTTTGTCCTATGGGTAATGGAAAGCCACTGGAGAGTGTATTGATTTCCTAAGGGTACCATGACAAATTACCGCAGACTTTAAGGCTTAAAACAACAGAAATTTAGTTTCTCACAGTTTTTGAGGTGAGAAGTCCAAAATCAAGGCATCAGCAGGGTTGGTTCCTCTGGAATCTCTGAAGGATAATCTGTTTCATGTTTGTCTCCTAGATTCTGGTGGTGCCT
This sequence comes from Desmodus rotundus, assembly GCF_022682495.2. Classification (NCBI taxonomy): domain Eukaryota; kingdom Metazoa; phylum Chordata; class Mammalia; order Chiroptera; family Phyllostomidae; genus Desmodus; species Desmodus rotundus. The sequence continues at coordinate 107,012,826 of NC_071393.1, forward strand.
GGCACCCTTGACCTTCCTCAGCTATAGACTTTGTAATGCTGGTCTCTGCCCCATACTCACATGGCTTTCTTCTGTGTCTTCAGTCTCTTGTGGTGATGATTATCATTGAATTTAGGGCTCACTCTAATCCAGGATGATCTCCTCTTCTTAAGATCCTACCCTGATTGCATATGCAAAGAACTTTATTTCAAATAAAGTTCTGAGATTCAGGGTGAGCATATCTTTTGGGGGACCACAATTCAGTCCCCTACAGACAGTTGTAGGAGGGCAGTGGAACAAATCAGGCTTACGTGAGTATTTCAGAAGGATCCCTCTTCCTACTATGTGGAGAAGGGATTTGAGGGGGTACATGGCGACCAGTGGGAGTCGGGGTAAAGGATGCTTGTGGATTTGAAAGTCAGAAAGCAGAGGTGAGTGTCAGAAATACTCTGGAGGTGGTTGGTTGTGTAGGGGAAAGGAGAGAGGGCTGTGATTGAGGAGCACATGGTGGTCAGGAGGGGCTTTTAAAGGAAGGGAGGTACTTGGTACATTTTTAATGCAGAAGAAAAAGATGGTCGGTGTATCTACAAGGGAAAGTAGTTGAAAATACAGAAGTGAGGGGCAAAAAGCAGAGATAATTGTTTTGGTGAAAGGGAGGGAGATGGGCCCAAAGCACAGGATGTGCATAAGCAGCACGTCCATCATATTTAACTGCTGCCGGATAGCTTAACAGCTCTGTAAAGATGATGATGGTGATGCTGAGGGAGACAGTTACTCCTGTTGGAGAACTCTCTATGTGCCAGGGGCCACACAGACTATTTTCCCCGTGTTACCTCATTTAATGTTTGGTATAGCTATATTTGTTATCTCCTTTAATTGCTTAGGCACCTGAAGAAGCACAGGGAGGTTAAATAATTTGCCCAAGGCCCCGCAGATAAGAAGTGGTAGCAGACAATTTTCTTCTAGACAGTACGACTGCTGTACCCAAGGCCAGAAAGCACTGCTATCTGCGCTGCCTCTGAAGGGCGAGGGAACAGTGTATTATGTGCATACTTTTTTTTTTTTTGATGGTATATGTTGGCTTTGATAGCAGGCACTATTATCATTTTGCAGACCACGAAGCTATTATGTGACCTGCTATTTCTGTTTGTTCTTTTATTGGCTTGCCACTAGATAGATTTAGTGAGGCGGTGCTATTCATTTTCTTTATCTTTTCGTGGAGTTAGGACTGGTTTGATTCATCCTCTTTCTGTTTATCAGGATGGTAGGGTAGGGTGAATATTATTCCTTCATATTATTAATGCACATATTAAATCTGCCCAAGGATTAAAGCCGCTCTTAGGAGATTCATTTTCATAAGCCTTCACACATACCCAACTCCCTTGGATAACTCTTACTGACACCTGCTCTGCAATCGATTCTCTATACCAGGTGATGTCTGGATTTCTTTACTGGATGTTGTCTTGGCTCAAATATCATTTCCTTAGAAGAGTCTTTCTTCAGCCCCAAACTAGTTCGGGTTTCCTTGTTTTATACACTTCCCAGTTGAACACAATGGCTGGGACTCTAAATAATACTGGATAACACTTAATCAGCATTATTTAAAGCTCAGGATTTTTTGATAAGAAGGAGGAAGATGGAATTTCATCTTCCAAAATTCTAAAATATTAGCATTCAAAATATAATTCTAATTTCTTATATGGATGGCATGGATTAGGAACTTTCTTGTTATCAGTGTTAATCATCATTGTCCTATTATGTAGCTGGATTTGCAAATGTGTATCCAGGAAATGACTTTTGTTTCAGTCACTAATATTGATGGATGTGCATGTCTGAAAGTTTGTCCCAAGTGATTGTTTTTAAAGCTTTAGGCAGCTGTATTATTAAGAGACTTGCTTTTATGACACTGGTCAACCATTTCCAGCTCAATACATTTGATGGATATCTCTTTTATAGTTTGAGTGCTTGAGGTTGAATATTAGGCTGAGAATAGGAGTGAGAAGAGCTGTGTTCCAGGTAGAAGAAACCACATGTGCAAAGGTATAAGGAACCAGCCTAGCAAGATGTCCCTGCCAAGGGCCCTTTTCCCTTCCCCTGTACTTAGTCCTGGGGGTGCCATCCAGTCAGGACCTGTAGAGTATTTCCCACTCTCGTTAATAAACCTAAAGATTCTGAATACATTTGATCACGTGTTAGAACTAACATCGGGTCACTTTAATTGTGGTAATGTTTTTCTCTTTGTGTTCTCTTGCCAGTCCCACCTGAGGCCATTGGCTTCTTGTCTGCAGTTGGGGTCTTCATTGTCCTTCTGGCTGTTCTGTTCCTGTTCATCAACAAGAAGCTGTGTTTCGAAAAGATAGGAGGCCCTCCATTCTTGGAGCAACAAGGGAAAAGAAAGCACTCCAAAGACAAGACTGGGACCTGCGAAGGGCTGGGTAAGCTTCCCGCTTCACATTCTCCCGAGCGTGGCAACTTGCCGGGCAGTGGGTCAGGGGAGGCATGTCACTGTTTCCAGGATGGGCTCCATTAAGAAATCACACATTGAGCTGTTCGGCCGCCGCCGTGGCGGGCATGATGAATGGACATCACTAAAGGACACATTAGCCTTATGAAAGTAAATGCTCTCCTTTGAGTTTGAAGAGCAGTTGGGAAAAAGCTGACCACCACTTCCTGTTTTCTCAGCTTTTCAGATGTCTGTGTTGAGTTTCCCTCTGACTAAAGCTCGAAGGAAGAAAAATGTTTTGTGATTGACAAGAGGCTTGATGTGTTTTGGTCTCATTGTGTTGGAACAGAGTTGACAAAGCACTTCAGTTAGCTATTCTGAGCTTTTCGGTGCTCAGGGCCACTCCTCACTCACATGGCAACAGCCTCTTTTCCTAAGGGAGGTTTTTACTTGTTACGTTCACTGGACCTACTATATCATTTACTAACTGCCTTCAGTCTGATGCGGGAAAATAACATATTTAAAGAAATTACTGGCTTCCTGTTCTTAAAGGACACGTTCTTCCTGCAATTGCTGAAGTGTAGAGCTTTGTGATACAGGATGTTAACACAGGGTGATGCTTATCATTGTACGCAGCAAGCAGGGTGTTCAGAGAGAGTGCTGGTATCTCATGGGTAACAGTTTCGCTCTTTATGTTTATTTATTTATCGATCTGATTCTCATAGGGTACAGAGCATAATGTAACAGGTAGAGGAACAATCTTACTATATGTGTTCTTACATTATATTTTTGATCAGGGGCAAAGCCTTGAGGAGAACACCCTCTGGTTGTCTCACCTCCTGGGTATGTTCTAAGTGAACCTGGACCAAGGAGAATGTTTGGCTAATGGATACAGTAGCGTTTGTAGCCATGGAAAGTTCAACTTTTTGCTTTGTTATAAGAAAAGACATAATTTAGGCATAAATGTGCATTAATTATCTATTGCTTCATAACAGATTATTCCCAAACTTGCAGGCTTAAAACAAATATTCATTATCTCACAGTTTCTGAAGTTCAGGGATTTAGGATCACCTTAGTTAAGTGGCTCTAGATCGTAGCTTTCCATGAGGCTGCAGTTGGAATTTCTTCTGCAGTCATCTGAAGGCGTGGCTGGAAGTGATGGACTCACTTCCAGGAGGGCAGACAGCTTCGGTTCCTGCCCTTGTGGAGCCCTCCGCGGGACTGCTTATTGTGGTGATGACATGGCAGCTGCCTTCCCCCCCCAACTCAGTGATCCAAGAGAGGAGAGGGAGGAGGAAGCCACAGTTCCTTTTATGAGCTGGTCTGGGAAGCCATTCATGGTCCCTTCTACCGCCTTCTGCTCATTCATGAAGTATAGCCTACACTCAAGGGAAGGGGATTAGGCTCCACTTTTGAAGGGAAGACTATCAAAGAACGTGTGGACATATTTAAAATTTGCTGTAGGAATTGATAATGGGAGGGGTGTAAGTTGCAGACTGGACAATCAGTTTGGCGTTGCTGCTGCTGCAGTGGCCTTATATTTTGAAAACAGACTGGAATATTTTAAATAGAGCTTGTCATGTGAAATCTGGGACTTACAAATGGTTTAGCCACTACTCTCCCATCTGGGACATAAATTAGCAGGATGCATAGACTTCTGCTTGGTCACGAGGGGGCATGGAGGTAGGATTCATAGTGGTTTGATTCTTCTCCCTTTAGCAGCTGACTGTCACTAGCTGTGGGACCTTGGAAAATTATGGAATCTTTCTGAACTTTAGTTACCTTATCTGCATAATGGGATTAGGATTATCAGTACAGCCCTTATAGGGTAGATATAGATTAAATGAATTTTGTATAGATACTAGCATGGTGCCTATGGCAAAAGTCCTAATAGAACTTTACCCATAACTGTGCAGCATTAACAAAATACTATACCAGTCACAGTAATGGCCTCTAGGCATGGTGTCCATGCAAACACATTGTATTCATTACCCAAATTGGGACATTAAAGTCAGTCATGTTCTCTCCTTTGAAAACTATAAAGGCTACAAAGAACTAAGGTTAGAGCTATTTAAGATATTTCCTTTTTGTCTTGGTTGACATGTTATAGTATTTTAGAGACAATTATGAAATATATTTGCAAATAAGTTGAGGGTTGAAGATAATGTTGAAATAATAACAATGAAGCACAAACCAGGAGCTATTAGCTCAAGAAATGCTAAAAAACATCCATGTTTCAAAATTCAGAGTAGGGCCATAAAGGGGCTTTAAAAATGGTTTAATCAGGAGAATCTCCGAATTATAATGTCTAAGAAGCAAACACCTTTATTTTGACATTCCTCCTTTTAAAAGTTTAATTATCCTTGATCAAAAGTCTTTGAAAAACATGGTCTATCCCAGATTTTATCTAAGTTTTTGATATTTGCCTTAATTATCATCCTTAGAGCACTGATTTCTAAGTAAAGTCGTGATGTTCTCAACATAATTTGACAAATGTGAAGACGTAGGGAAGGCAGACTGATGTGGTGGAAAGAAGCACAGTGCAGACAGCCAAGCCTTCATTTTGCCACTAATTGTCCATGATATTTTGGGAAACTCACTTCATCTCTCTGCCCTTAAGTCTCCATTTGGAGTCTGTACTCAGTTTCTCCCCATTTCGATTGTGCAACCCTGTTTGAGTCTTAGGGTTACCCTGGCAATTTCTTCTCTAGGTCTCAGTCTGTCAGTGAAAGAGTCCTAATAAAGATAATTTAAAAACCAACCAGATCATCTTATTCTTAGGTTGAACCATATCAAGTTGCCAATTTTGTAGATAAAAAAATGGCTGAATATCAGAAACATAATCATTATACTCTAATATATGTGAGGTTCTAAGGAATAAAATAATTATTTTTGTTTGTGTGGTGATATCAGAGAGACAGGAGTGGCAATTTATTTTTTGAACCTACTAAGCAAAGTAATTTACCTGACAAAAATACCTTACCTTCCTGTAAGCTATATATTTTTCAAAGTTCAAAGAATTTGTACACATTATTCTGCCTAAATTCAGGTAAGGAGAGAAAGAAGCAGAAGCTGTTTCTTCCTAGTAGCATAGGTAATAATAATAGTTACATAAGAATAATTGGTAGCTATCACTTACTTAGCATTTACTATTGCCACGCACCTGCATTATTTGGTTTCTTTATGTAAGGTGCTTGCTTGTTCATCGGCAGTGATTGCTTTGGGGGAAGGATAGATACCACTTGGAATAAAGAGACCATTGTTCAACTTTGAGATAAAAGTATTTATTAAAAATAAAAGTTCCATGGTAAAGTACTAGTTTTTAAACAAGTCTAGAGTTGAGAGAGAGAAAGAGAGATAATTTTTTTTTGTTTTTTTCCCTGAAAAGCTTTCTTTATATACCAAAGGCAAAGTTTAGAAGTCAGAACGTCCTTCTAAGAGGCACAATGTAGAAAGGATAGAGGATGTGTTAGGAGGGCAGCTTCCCCCCAGGTGGGGGGTGGTAGGGAAAAGAAGCCCTGGAAAAGATAGCCAATGGCTTGGAAAGATGACAGAGGAAGAGAACCCAAGGCCTTGAAATGTTGCCTGTACCCTGTGAAGGATGGCAGATATGGGGTGGAGTCATTCAATTCTTCTTGTGGCTTTTGAGCTTCCTTTGTGATACTGCGATATTAATAAACATCAATCTGAAGTTATCTGTAAGTACAAATTACTGTGGAAAGGTTTAACACTACCAATGACTGTAAAGCATCTGTCTACCTATTATCCACCTATCTATCTCTAACATACATAGTTCTTTCTTAATTTTTGGCAGAAACTCTGAGCCTCTTTGTATTTTAAATAGACATAGCATGGAATTTCATGACTGAGCATTCTAAGTAGACCTCAGTAAACCTTGGTGGATCTTGGTAGATCAAATGGAAGCACCCAGTAGAAGTTTATGGCTTGGTGGACTGAAGTTCTTCCCTAATTCTGCAGCAGGGGTTCCCAGGATGATCTGAGGAAACCTTAATCATGCGTCATTTTGCTGGAGATAGTAAAGCTATCTCACCAACTTTTGGGGTAGCTTTGAGGGATTTTGATGTAGTGGAGATGAACAACATGTCATCCGCATTTACAGATGAGGAAATGGCTCATTAGTTTAAAGCTTGTGCATTTGTTTGCACGTGCTAACGAATGACATCATCAACGATAGTTGTTCTCTCTGTGATATCTGCCAGAGAAACATCATGCCCAGTGGATACTGTGGGTGCCATAAGTTACATTTACCAGAGAATATTGGGTTTTTGTGCTTCTTGTATCAGCAAGACAGTAATGCTCATTATACTTTAAAGGGACACATGTCTTAAAAAAAATTATTTGATGGCTGGGCAACAGGGAGAAAGGGTTATTGTTTGAGTCAGAGAGCTAGTAGCACAGGTCGCTGCTTCTGCATTGAAGTGGGTGCGTATGAGTTTATGTGCTTAACTAGCTATATGAATAAGCTGTTTTAAACTAGTTTTTGGAGTAATAGGTTTAAAATCTCATTATTCTTCTGACAGATTAAAGTAAAAGAAAGAGAAGGTCTGTGATTATATGTTTTCATTAAAATATCTGCATTAAAATGCCTAAAACCCACTTAACTGCAGCAAATGCCTTATTTACAAAAGCTCTCACAATAATTTCCAGCCTGTGTTATTCCAGGAAGTCTGGTTGAGGTTTAGTGACAAGATGACAGGTATTGTTTGAAGTGTGTGAATTTAGGAATTCCAAAAACATTTTGAATCTTATTTTTCTTAGTTTCTGTAACTTTGAATCCTCAAAAACAGTTCGTAATAGTTAAGAACAATTCATGTCAGTTTTATGGAATAAAATTGCTATCTGCTTAAAAACTGCTGTTTTTTGTTTTTCCCTGGTGAGCACTGATGACAGAGTGGTAATTTATAGTTGTCATTCCACAGAAGTGTGGGCTACTTGATACAAGAGAGGGTGATGGAGAAAACCTTACTTGTAGGGCATTAACTCTTTGAATGTTTCTTTTAAAATGATATTTTAAAAAGATTTTATTTATTTTTAGAGAGAGGGCAAGGGAAGGAGAAAGAGAGGGAGAGAAACTTCAGTTGGTTGCCTCTCGCACACACCCCTACTAGACATGGAACCCACAACCCAGGCATGTGCCCTGACTGGGAATTGAACCAGTGTGACCTTTTGTTTTGTGGGTGATGCCCCACCAACTGAGCCACACTGACCAGGGCTCTTTTTAAATTATATTGAAGCAATTATATTGAAGCAAATCCAAATCATGGCATTATAAGGCATATTATAGAAAGTATGGTGAAGCTCTTAAAGTCTTACCTTTACTTTTTAGCACAAAGCTCTTTCTTTTCTAACTTGGTCTTTGATGTCCCCCAATCCCTTCATCACTCCTCGGCCCATAAACAAGCATGCTTACCAAAGCCGTACTTGGTAGCTTATTATTCTGTGTGGGAAAGATGTCGGAGTCCTGCTACATTTCTACCCATGGGTTGGCTTTATAATTCGAGACCTAACTATAATTGGTTTTAAGAACATTTCAGGGAAAGGGTTCCATTTAGAATCTGAAACTAACCAAAATGTGTATTTAGTGTGGGATTATGTTTAGAAGTGGGATGCCAACATGAAATACAGTTATTCATATCAGTCGGAGGATTTTTCTTTCTAGTGTTTGCTTTATTGTGGGTAATAAATACGAGGGCACTCATATGTATACTAGAATTTTTTCAGGATGCGTTGTTAGCATTTCACTACCAGAAAGTAGAATCCCACTCATTATGGGTAATGGTAGTAAATCCTAGTTGAATTGAACTGTGCTAACAGGAGACCATGGAGGTATTTGCTGTTTCTCAGCAAGTAAGATTCTGTATATTTTAGTGAGAAATTGGAAGGATTGAAAGAAGAGAAGAAAAAAGCAAAAGACAGGCATTACTGGCTTACAATAGAAACGTAACTGCATCTTGTTCTAACTGAATAGACACAATTGGTGTAACTCTATAGAATGCTGTAAAATAGGTCATACATGTACATAGATTTAGTTGAGAATGTTTGGATCCACTATCGTGCTTAGGAAACAGTGTTTCCCAGTTCTTACGTGAAATTCTCTGGCAAAGGAAAGGGAAATGTAGGAGTGTTTTCAAATATTGTTTGACTGGGGCCACTTTGGCTGCGCAGACCTGAGAGACGCATGCACCACCCTCCCAACCTGCTCATGTCTGCAACCACAAAGATCCCATTAAGTCTGCTGCTTTTGGTGGGGCCCCGGGGGGCTCTGATTGTCAGTGTTTGCCAGACACAGAAGTATTGACATTGTCATGTTATTAGCATTACTATTCTAAGAGCCCAGTCATCAAGCACCCCAGGAGAACTTATGTTGGCAACCACTAATGAAGGAGATACAATTTGCAGCAATAGTCATTTTAGTAATGAACAATTTTAATACCTGTTTAGTTTGAGGCTTGTGTAAACAAATGAAAGGAAATCAGAAGGAAACATGTTGAGCACTTGCCAGCATTGATTTAGGTTGAGAGTTCCACATTGAGAGTATTGATGTGTTCATTAGTAGACAGAAGGGGGCCAGTATGACTAGGAAGGTAAGACCATGTCCCTGGACCTAGCAGAAACATGTGCAATGGATTAATAATTTGTCCTAAAATGGTTTTTTGGCTATAAGTAAAAACTTCATTAGATGAAAGATTTATATTTTCCTCATCACAACCATAGTGGAAACCTGATTAAAACTTGTATAATTGCTGGTTGTAGGGTCTCTTTTGGAAATGAACTAACTTCCCCAATCTGTGCTATTTATAGCAGTGACACTGGAAGATAAGGGTCCCTTTTGAGACTCTCAGGAAGTAGAGACATCATAGCCAGGAAAAAGCCTATTCATTTAATATTTTGCAAATAGTTGAAAATTTATAAAGATCATCCCTAGATCTTATAGGAAGTGAGCCTCCAGTGTTATTTCCACATCTCTTATAACCTTTTAAAAACTGTATCCTTCCATTTATATAGAATTCCCAGGAAAGGCAAATTATAAAAACAGAAAGTAGAGTAGTGGTTGCCTGGGGCTGGCGTGGGGATGGGGATTAATTATATATGGTCATGAGAGATCTTACTGGGGTGATACAAGTGTCCTTGCTGAGGTATGATTGGGGTGAAGAATGATGGTTGCACAACTCCATAAACTTGCTAAGAAGTGTTGACCTGTACCCTGAGAAGGGTAGGTTTTATCACCTGCCAATCATACCTCAGCAAGACCTTGCTGTTCAAGGTGTGTCAGTGGACCCGCAGCATAAGCATGATCTGGGGGCTGTTGGAGGAGAAAACCTTTGGGTCCTCTCCCAGCCTCGTAATGAAAAAAATGAATAATAATTGTAAGGTAAATAGTCAGTTCCTGAAATATCTTTATAATGATGATTGTTATGTTGTTTAGCCAGCGACACTTTTTTTGTTTTATTTTTAACAATAAATATAGAAGTCAGATTTAACTCACCTCTAGCCAAAGCCCTTATAAATGCCAATTTTATGATGTCTGCATTAATATAATTTAATGATATTCTTATTCTAATGGAGAATACAGAATATTTTTTCTTGAGGTGTAACAGAATAGGTACTTTCATAGATTTGAATTGGGGAAAAGGTATTCAGGTCCTCATTGAAAATTTAGTTTTTTAAATATTAAATCATTAAAAATGATAAACACAAAAGACTGGAAACATGCAAAAATGCATTAAAATATTAAATGAAAGAAGCAGTATATGGTGTATGTGTGTGTGGTCAGATATTTAAAACTTGGTGACCTATTCTATGGTAGTCACTCAACCAGATGCTGGCAACAGGGCGAAGATAAAAATTAACCTGCTCCCTGCTCTCGTGGGGCTGTGAGTTTAGTGGGGAGGACAGCTGTTAAAAGAAATAATTACATAAGTCATCAATAATCTATAGTTATAATAAATATTAAGGAAGTAAGACATATTGTAAGAGAATATTTCAGGGGACATAATGGAGTCTGGATTATGGGGGGCGCTGGTTGTCTGGCAAAGCATTCTATCAAGAGAAGTGGAAACTGAGCCCTAAAAGGGGATGAATGGGTGTTGGGAGACTGGGGAAGGAAGCCTAGAGGGAGAGGAGATTTGTCAGCCAGTGGGAGGAGCCTCGTGAAGTAGGATAAGCAATAAAGAGCAAAGAGGGAGTGGCCGAAGATAAAAACACCAGGCAGGACCTTCTGAGTCTTGTAGAAGATTTTGGATTTTATCCTAGAAGCAATGGGAAAGAATTTTAAATCACTTTAATTACTTGATCTATTACTTGAATGACTTGATCAAATATGTATCTTAAAAAGATCACAAAGACTTGGAGTGGTGAACACACAATATACAGATAATGTATTATAGAATTGTACCCCTGAAACCTATATAATTTATTAACCAATGTCCTCTCAATAAATTCAATTAAAATTAATTAAAAAAAAATCACAAAGGCTCTTCTGTGGAAACACGGCGTAGGAGTGAAATGCAAGGAGATCACTTAAGAAGTGGCTCAGGTGGGAATAATGGTGATCTGAACTCAGGTATTACCTGTGCAGGTGAAAAAGACAGGTAGATTCAAGAGTTATGTAGTTGGAATAATGGGTAGGCTTTGGTGATGAATTCTACGTAAAGGATAAGAAGTTGTTAAAGGTAACTCTTAGGTTCTTGTATAATATGATTGCAACTCTGCAAATTACAAGGAAAATGATAGAAGAAATGTGCAAAAATCAGAATTGTGTTAAGGTGGAGAGATTATAAATGATCCCTCCCTTTTTAACCAAAATTTTATAAGGCTAATATTGCTTCATAATGAATAAAAAAATCTAAAAAACACTGAATGATTGGTGATATTTAGAGAGTTGTTTCATCTATCTCCAGAGGGCTACAATCACATTTGTTCCATTATTTTTCCCTTTTTTCAGTCTACATTTGTGCCTGCATTTTCAAGTGATACAAATGATATTTCTATCTCTTCTCTTGGGACAAAAACCACCAATCTGGGAAATCTCCTAGTCTGAGAGTAATTGCTGTTCATTGTGCCTGCATTTTGCCTTCCTCAATTTCATTACATTAACTTCTAATTACATTTCTTCATACTGTGGTTGTCATTTGAGGCCTCAGGATCTCCTTTACCGGGGGCCAGTGAAACACAGGTGCACTCTCATCGGGGGTCTATTGTGATCACTTAGGCTAGGGTGTCGCAAAATGAGATTCTTTCTTATTTGGGTTGGGTCTTTACAAAAATAAACATTAATTAGGTATAGCTCATTCTTAAATTCTTGATTACAACGCTATTGTATGTGAGTCTGAAACGCGTTTTTGTGCGAGGGCAATGACCGTCTCTTAAGAAAGTCATGCCATTAAAGCCACTTGAAATAGTGTCTCTGGAAGTGCTGAAGACCTTACGTGTTTATGTCACCACTGGGTATTTGTGGGGCATGCGGAAGGCTCTGCCTTGGATATAATAGTTGTTCCAAAATACTCAATGGGCTTATAAAACTAGGAGAAGATTGGAGAGGCGCTATTATGATGGCAAGAACCTTGAGAAATTTGAAACTCCGTTGAGCCGACCCTAGGCTTTTTGAGCTCATCGTGCTGCCATACAAAGCTGTCTGCTGGATGGAGTTTGAAAAGTATGTTTGAAAATAACCATTCCTTCACTTAAGAAGTAGTTTAGAATTTTTTACTTTATTACACTTTTTTTGGAAAAGTAATTGCAAGAGTTTTCATTTTTAAAAGAGTCTCATCAGTGAAATAGGCAGCCAGGTTGGAATGGAAGCAGAGAACAGACTTTGTAGTCAGGTGAACCTGGATTTGAATCCCACATTGGCCACTTCTGAAGAAAATACCTTCACTTTTTGACTTCTAGTGTCTTCTCAGTTTTATTGGCATTTTTGTGAAGATTTGGAATAGCAGTAAAAGCAAGAGTTTGGAATTCAATAAAGGAGAATTGGAATACCAGACTCACTGTTTATTATAGGTATGAACCTTGGGGCAAGTCACTTACCCTTCTGAGCCTTAGTTATTTCAGCTGTGAAAGGGGAGGGCCTTTGTGAATTGTTCACAAAGAATTTTGTCATGTAAGTTGTCAAAAAGAATTGCATCCTGTAAAGTGTTTGGCAAATGTTAGCTATAACAACAGTGTCGTTTTCCTGAGTTTTTAGCACATTACAGAGATGACTATAAGACTTTGACATATATTTGCCTTTTATAATGTTGCAAATTTTGGTTTAGTAATAATTTATGACACTGAGTGCCTGGTCTGTCCTGGGCTCTGTTCTAGGAGCTCTGAAAACATTGTGGAATGTAATTTCCGTAGTGAACTGCAAGACAGGGGCTAGTGCTCCCTGTATTAGAGACGAAGACATTTAGGTGCCCCAGGTAACATGATTTTCCCCATGCTGTGGCGTAACTGAGGGAACATCTAACACTGAGCCTTGTGTGTGTGTGTGTGTGTGTGTGATTCTGAAGCTATTGCTATTTCTTTTCTTCCCACTCTCATTTTTCTCATTGTTTACCGACAAAAGCATAGTTTGATTGTAGAAAGTTTTACATTTACCTTCACATTAACTTCTTCCCTGAAGCCCAGTGGTAAAGGGTCTGTTGGACTGCCCACGCCCCAGCAATGACAATGGGACTGTATTGTATCCATATTGTTGATGTAAAGAGATCTCAGTAATCCGTTTTTATATTTGTTAAGATTCCAGCATTTAGAACATGTTTTGGTCAAATGCTACAAAAGATATTTCATCTTAGCGGCACATATTCCTACCCACATAACAAATTTGCTCTTAATAGAAAACACCTGTAGACTCTTTTGAATCATGTTAAAGATGGATTGTAGCCCATTTTATAGTTCTTATTTTGACTCCATGCATTATTCATCTTTCTAAGCCTTCTTGTTCATACTGGGCAATGCAAAATACTTTTCTCTGAAAGGCATGATAATTGTCATAAAAATTGTAGATTTAATTAGCCCCATGGCCACTCTAGGAAATCAATAACATATAAACCACATCTAGTGGATGACACAAGGAAATTAACTGGTGGCTGCAAGAAGACACTTTAAACTTGGTATTCTTGACTTTTACTTATGACTGCCCTGCAGATCTTGGTAGAGAATGAGAAGAGTAGATTTTCCAAGGTAATTTCTCCTTCAAAAAAATGCTAAACATCACACTTCAGTAGATAAACTTATATATGATTTTGAGTAGGGGATTGGTTATCCAGGCATAGTCCCTAGAAGCTGGTATTTCTTTTTAGGTCATAGCTCTCCCCCTCCCTTCAAGCATCTGTCATCAGCTAGAAAATGGGGGCAGAAAGATCCAACTAAATAGCCTTCGGAGGACCATGAGCATTATTATTCTGGGCATGGAACAATTCTGTTTATAATTACCCTGGTGAGGATGATCAAAATATGTGATAAAGCGTATGGCTCAGGAGTTTGATAGTTTTTTTCCCCCTACAGTAACACAACTCTTTAATGTTTACTGTTTAGTTGTTTCCTATGTTTAAAATAACATTAATTAAATTAAATACTTTTATAACTAAAATATAATTCTAATTAAAGCAGAATTTAAAGGAATGTAGCCCCTAGGAATATAGCAATGGCTTTACTTCCATCTTTATTTATCAATTGTTACTAATTCTTTATTAGGTTGCTAGTTTATTTAGTACTGGGAGGTGGTAGACCTTCCCTGGACATGTTTGTGGTAGGAGCTTGTATGTTAAACACAGACACATGAACATATACACACATACTTTCTGTTGTTTCGTTTTCATTTCTGATAATAATGAAGTGTCATGGACTATTTTTATTCACACAATGAGCCTTCTTAACTGCCACAAACCTTATATGTATGATTCCTTTCAATCAAGGATGTGAACTGTCTTTTCTTGTCTATTTTTCTTTGCTCATTTAAAACAAATTATTTTTATTATAATACCAGAAGCCACTTTAACTTCTCAGCTGTAAGAAGGCCCCCAAAGAACTGGGTTACCAAGTATGAATCTGGTATCACGCTTGGAGTGCTCTCCCAATCAAATAGAAATTCACCTAAGCAGCAAAGATATCTCCATGGTTACTGTGTGAGGGCATAGCCCTTTTGGCTTTGGACTGCTTTAGCAAGAAACGAAAGGTCCTGAGTGTCACTAACTAGATTGTTTTTCAGGTTCTAGCAGGAGGCGCCCTTCCTTTTTTTAGTATTTTGGAATATAACAACTCAAAACCGTTGCATATATGGCCTGAGATTTGGCCTCTTTATAGTTATTCTGAGATCATCTGACAGTGGTTATTGACAAAAGTACAGACTCAATCCCTGAAAAGGCTACTTAATGCTGAATATATCCAGCCCCAATATTACAACGCTTTCTGGCCCACACCAGTAACTTCATGGGTTTCAAAGCAGAAAGAAACTGTCTGAGGTCATCTAGTTAACTTCACTTTACAGATGAAGAAAATCGAAAAAATAAGGCCTATTCATTTAAACGTTCTCATTAATACCATTCATCCTTTCATTCAGAAAGAAGCATATTGAGTTCCTACCCTGTGTGAATCCTGGAGTTATTAAGTATGAACACAGTCCCAGCACTAACGGTGTCACAGTTCATTGGAATAGGAAGATTGAAAAACAGTTATCACAGCTAGTGAAACCTTATATGGGCACATTCAGAGCACTTGAAGCCATACCCTTGACTGTAGACGAAGAGTCGACAGAAGAGTTTCTTTGTGCAGAATGAGGATTTGCCAGGCAGTCTAGGGAGAGCAGTCACCTCGGAAAACGCTGAGTGTGCCTGTACAGCGATGAGTGGTGAGGCATGGCTGGGCCCTCACCGTGGGGCAGTATTATTGGGGACAGCTTGTGCACAGCTGGACATTCATTCAGGACCAAAGGGAGGGCTCTGAGAGTTGTGAAAATGTAAAAATAGTTCCAAGCTGGTTGACAAATAGCCACTGATATAAGGTCCTTTGGTTTTGTTGCATCCCTCAGACCTCCTCACACCCAGTGATTCGAGAGTTAAAAAGTTGACACCCAGTAGGAGGCCTCTAGGCCAGTTAGGTGGTACTGATCTTTGATTTTTTGAGCATCTCTCCTCTTGTTTGTGCTGATTATTAATTTTTTTAAAGCATGTTTCCTTTCATTTGCCTTAGTAAAGAATGTAAACTTACATGATAGGATTCAAAAATTCAAATGTTTCATTGGGTAGGGAGGCTACACAGAAATGAGTGAAGCAAGTGAGAATTGGAACAGGGAAAGTGGAGGACCGTAGTGCATTAAAATTAAAAATTTTAATTAAAAGGCATTAAAATTATTTTTTAAAATTTATTAGTATATGTATGTACATATGTATGTGTTTATTTAAGGGGGGGAAGGAGGGAGGAAGAGAGGTAGAGAAACAATGATGTGAGAGAGAAATATTGGTCGGTTGCCTCTTATACCCCAACCAGGGACTGAACCCGCAACTCAGGCACGTGCCCTGACTGGGAATTGAACTGGCATCATTTTGCTTTGCGGGATCACACCCAGCCAACTGAGCCATACTGGTCAGGGTAAAAATAAATTGTTTAAGAACTCTGTGTCAACAAATGTAAATAAATGTTTGCCAGTGCTCAGATTTTGCAGTGTGAGAAGTAGGGAACCACTTTTTTTTTTTTTTTTAAACTACGGGAGTGATACAAGACTTATTTATTTATTTATTTATTTATCTATTTATTGAAAGATTTTATGTATTTATTTTTGGAGAGAGTGGAAGGGAGGGAGAAAGAGAGGGATAGAAACATTGATGTGTGAGAGATACATCGATCAGTTGCCTCTCACATGTCCCCAACTAGGGACTGGGCCCATAACCCAGGCATGTTTCCTGGCTGGGAATTGAACTGATGACCCTTCAGCTCTCAGGCTGGCACTCAATCTGCTGAACCACACCAGCCAGGGCACAAGATTTCTTTTTTAACAAATTTCCATGAGGGTTTGATGGACAGAGATTACAGAAGAGAGGGCGGTATGAGGCGGAGAACATGGCTGTGCCTACTTCAAAGAGCGGACAAGAAAGTGCTGGCTTAAATTCAAAGATTTTGTGTTGCCTATGAAAACAAAGTGTTTTTTTTTTCTTTGTGATAAAAACCAATAACAAGGATTATTGAATTATTAAGGAAGAATTATTAAATTATTAAATTCTGTATTTGAAGTTTCAAGTACCTACAAGACAGTGGTAGAAACTAAATCCAGTGATTTCTGAGACCGTTCTAGGTCTGACATGTCCTGAAGTATATTAATTTAAGCAAAATATTTGTAGAGAAAAAACAAACAAGTCTGTGGGTGGTGAAATGGGGTGGACCAGATGCTGAAACGAGTCCTGAGTGTTACCAAGCAGGGGGTTTGTGTGGAGCTCGCAGAGGTTTTCAACAAGAGGTCTTGTTCATCAAGTTCACAAATTTGAGTACTTGCTCTATACTAGACACTGTCCTAGGCACAGTTTTAAATGGGGTTTGTTAATTTATTTATTGAGAATTTACTATCCTTATGCTCCATGGAACTTGCATTCTAGGGGAAGAGACAGTCAATGAACTTGGCACCAGATACCAGGTCAGTTTGTGGTAAGCGAACCTAGACTATGGATTGAAGCTGGGAAGACTAGAGACAGAAACCAACCAGGGAAAAGTGATAGCTATACAAAACATAATGGAAGAGAGTTCTTACAAACCCTAAACTAGCAGAACTTGGAATGGAATGGGAAAGTGTTGAAGAGAGAAATTCACAACCACTAGAATGTTGTGAGGTCGAACAGTTGAGGTTGCAAAACTGATGCGCTAGGTTTTGATGAGCTGAATGTGAGAGTTTGGTGAGACAACCATGTGTATATTTTCTGAGATCAGCCTTTCTGAAACTTTGGTGCTGTCAGGATCACCTGGGGAACGAAAGAAATACAAAGGTCTAGGGTCTAGTCCTTCAACCAGCCTGGGCCTCTGTTATTTATTAGTTCACCTGGTGTACTGACACAGCGAAGTTTGAGAACCACGGGCTTAGATAACCAGAGATACAAGCCTGGAAAGAGGGAGGAGCTAAGGGCTGGAAATGTATATTGTACAGTTCTAAAAAAGCTGCTCATTGAGACTTATGGATGGATCAACTCTCCCAGCTGATGAATATAAAGGGGGAGGAGGAGAAACCAGAGGACAATGAGTGGTTGCACATATGCAGCTGCTGGGGAGACAAGGAAGAGCCTGAAAGACAGACACATGAATTATTCAGCATAGGGGAAAGTGCGGAGAGCTCAGTTTCCCTTTAATTGGAATGTGGGCTCCATGGGGACAGAGACCTCAGGGTTACCTTATACCTGGCATTGTGCCCAGCACTTAATAGGCATTTAATCAATATTTGTTTATTGAATAAATCAATGCATACATGCATGGTTTTCACGAAAGTGAAGGAGAAATTTTTAGGAGAATATAGGCAGTTATATCAAATGCAGTAACCTGAGGTCGAGAGGGCTAAAACTTACAGGATTGCTGGTGGACTTGGTCAGAAGGAAGCTATTGTTGTAAAAGAGATGGGGTAGTTAAATACAAGCAGTGAATTTAGGCTCCACTGTCATTTATGACATTCATCTTCAGATGTTGATGAGCATATATATATATGTATCTTATACATAAGTTATGTTCATATGCACGTATGTGTGTAAAAGTATAGATTTTTAGCTCTTGAGCCGTCATTGTGCCCTGTATCTCTGTTGATGTCCTTGAGCTGCCTCCTTCGGGTTGTGAATCTGATGGGAAGAACTCTCAGGAGTCTCATAGGTTGTGGAGGGGTACCTTGGGGAGGTTGGAACATAGACAAAGGCACCCAACTGCTAGGGTCATAAGATGCATAATCCAGTTGCCATCCTCAATTTTTAAGTAATTGTTTGTACCTCAAGAATAGATATAATTTCTAGAAATTGCATACAAATGTAAAATCCTACTTTAAGATTTGTTAAAAGCTTTTTAATTCCAGGCACACATTTCCTTTGAAGGGATAAATCTTTATGTCACGGAGCAGAGATGCTTATTAGCCTGCTCTCTGGGATCTGCATGTTTGTAGATGAAGCATCCAACCTTTCTTGTATTTGGAAATGTCATATCCAACTGCTTTTTAATGAAGATTCATTTATTCTTTTCCCACTGTAAGGTGTGGGCTATGGGGATAGGCTTCTCTCAGTCCTCATGAATAGAGCCCATTACTGGTAATGGAAGTTTTGCACATGCCTGTGGAGGTGAATACACATTGAAATGATTTATGTTTTAAACTTTCACAGTCATTTTATTTAGCTACCTTAAGATTTCAATGGTGATCCCTTTTTGGCCCCACTTGCTCTTTGACGTTGAGTGTAGGCATTTGGTGATGGGTCCGAGATTGCAACTTTAACAGGTGTAAGTATTTCTTTCCTCTGTTTCAGCTGAGAAGTTTTGAGAGTGAATGTTCACAGCCATTAAGAGACCTCCAATTTAATTTCTGTAGTTCATATTAACTCCACAGTACTGAAGGAACTGAACAAGTGGACTTTTAGACATCATCAGATCGCTGGCCATGGTGTTGGCCATGGCGTCTCAGGATGCTCAGAACTTCTTCCAGCCTCTCTCTTCCTGGATCTCTCGGGTATATGAAACTCTCCAGCAAGCAGGGGATGTGTTATCTGCCTCACTGGTTAACTTAAGCAAACAAGACTCTAAACTGAATGACAGACTAGACCAGGACTTAGATAATATTCAGACTCAGGAAACTTACTTTGAAGATGAAGAACAAAGCAATGATTGGAGTCAAGAGGACACAAATTCCTTGTTTCTTGAAGTGGATCATTTTTCCTGTTGTAACAGTGATTTGCAGGACTCTGCCCAAAGTTCAAGCCCTAGACTTAGCCAACATGCAAAGGACTCATGTTCCATAATATCCCAGTGGCCCAATCAGACCCACGATGACCAAAAGCCACCACATGTGCTTTCTTCTATTGCTGAGGAAGAACATCACCTTGAAAAGCAGAGGAGTGGCCTTCCACATGGCTTTGAGAGCCAGCTCTCTTGTACTTTAGAAAATGTTTATGGAAAAAAGCAAGGTAAGCTAGCCAGTAATCATTTTCTCTGGGTTCTTCCAAAGGACATTTCTACTCGTTTTATCTTTATTTATTTTAGTTGTCATATGACTTTTATTTCCTCCCTCTTATACCTTTCCATATGTTGGCTTTTTCTTGAGAGATGTAATCCTCAGGAATATTTTCAATATGTAAATTTTGGAATGTCCATATTTGTGAGATTCATATTTCAAAACAAGAGTTCCAAGCAAGTAAAATGTTGAAAATGAGCCCATGAGTTCTGTTTGAGAAGCCCCTTGTGCATGTTATGCTTTTTAAAATATCTTTTAAATTGTTCTCTTTTTTTCACTAGGTTAGGAATCTCTAGATGTTACTATATTATTCAGTGTGAAATCCTGTGCAAAAAGCCATACTTGTTGCAAAATTTTTAGTTGGTAAAACTCCAAGAACACTTCTCACAGTATTTCACTGAGACGTGATGTGAGATGACAGTAGACAGAAAACCTTTGAAATAAGAATAGCTTGATTTTCTTTTAGCCTTGAATAGAAAGGACATATTTAAAACAAATTGCCCGTAAAGCTTATTCTGTCAGAACTGAGCATATAATGGGCCTTTGATAAATGTAAAATGAATATGTTGAGACTGTAATTAACTCTATAAAACTAGCTATAGTATGTTCTGGCATAAATGTTTGGTACTTCTAATACTCTAAGTCTGAAGGAAGGGCATTTCACCTCGTTGACGGACACAGCAGTACACGCTATGCAGAGAAGGGCCTTGGGTGTGTACATATGAGGTGTGGTTGTAATACATTCAGAACTCACACAGACTGTTGGATCTTTTATGTAATATAAATGTGGAGAATTCTCTTCTCATTGGGGGAACAGACGTTTCTGGAATATTTCATAATTTCTTCATCTGTTTTCATGATTTCTCTTAGCTTTATCTTTTTTAAAAATTATATTTTATTATGATGCTACTATAATTGATTTTTACCCCTTTGCCCCCACCCCCACCCAGCACCTCCCACTCCCACAGGCCATTGTCCCCCCAACCATTGTTCATATCCATGGGTCATGCATATAGGTTCTTTGGCTACCCCATGTCCTATACTGTACCTTACATCCCCATGGCTATTCTGTAACTACCTATTTGTACTTCCTAATCCCCTCACCTTTATATCTATTCCCCCACATCCCCTTGCCACCTGGCAACCATCAAAATGCTCTCTGTATCCATGATTCTGTCTCTGTTCTTGTTTGCTTAGTTTGTTTTTTAGATTCAATTGTTGATAAATTTGTATTTTTTGCTATTTTATTGTTCATAGTTTTGATCTTCTTTTTCTTAAATAAGTCCCTTTAACTTTCATATAATAATGGTTTAGTGAAGATGAACTCCTTTAGTTTTTTTTTTGTCTGGGAAGCTCTTTATCTGCTCTTCGATTCTAAACGATAGCTTTGCTGGGTAGAGCAATCTTGGCTATAGGTCCCTGCTTTTCATGACTTTGAATATTTCTTGCCAATGTCTTCTAGCCTGCAAAGTTTCTTTTGAGAAATCAGAGGACAGTCTTATGGGAACTCCCCTGTAGGTAACTAGCTGCTTTTCTTTTGCTGTTTTTCAGATTCTCTCTTTATCTTTAACCTTTGGCATTTTAATTATGATGTGTCTTGGAGTGGGCCTCTTTGCATTCATGTTGTTTGGGACTCTCTGTGCTTCCTGGACTTGCAAGTCTATTTCCTTAATCAAATTAGGGATGTTTTCTTTCATTATTTTTTTCAATAGATTTCCAATTTTTTGTTCTTTTTCTTCACCTTCTGGCATCCCCATGATGTGAATATTAGATCTCTTAAACTTTTCCCAGAGGCTGCTTATACTACCCTCAGTTTTTTGGATTCTTTTAACTTCTTGTTTTTCTGATTGGTTGTTTTTTGCTTCCTTATGTTCCAAATCATTGATTTGAGTGCCAGCTTCATCCCCTCCACTGTTGTTTCCCTGTGAATTGTTCTTTATTTCAATTAGTGTATCCTTCACTTCTGTCTGGATCTTTTTTATGCTGTTGAGGTCCTCACTAAGTTTCTGGAGCATCCTTACAACTAGTGTTTTGAGCAGTGCATCGGACAGATTGCTTATCTCTATTTTGTTTAGGTCTTTTTCTGGAGTTTTGATCTGTTCTTTCATTTAGGCCATGTTTCTTTGTCTCCTCATTTTGACAGCCTCCCCGTGTTTTTTTCTATGTATTACACGGAGCTGTTTTGACTCTATGTCTTGGTAGTGTCGCCTAATGTAGTAGGTGTTCTGTAGGGTCTGGTGGCATAGCCTCCCCTATCACCCAAGCTGGGTACTCGAGGTGCATCCTTCATGTGGGCTGAGTACACCGTCCTTTTGTAGTTGAGCTTTGGTTGCTGTTGGCAAATCAATGGGAAGGATTACCCAGGCCAGTCAGCTGCAGGGACTGACTGTGATGGCTTACTATCAACTATCATCCTCAGTGGAAGATCAGCTGTGCAGGGAAAGGGTGGTGGTACTCTGAAGTGTTTGTAGCTGCTAGCTGGGTGCACTGGCCCTGGGATTTCCCTGGTGTTGCAGGCTAAGGTCAGCCCCCACCTGTGTTTTGCCCAGTGCCACCCTGCCTGAACTTAAAGCAATCTGATATGGCTGCTACTTGTGCTGAGTTTGGAGATTTCCAGGTGAAGCCAAGCTGGGAATCTAGGCAGGCTGATGCTAATGCCAGGCCCAGGGCTCACTGAGGCCAGCTGTTGCTTGTTTGAGAGGATTTAGAAAGTTATGAAGCATGAGCTAAGAGCAGCCATTCATATGGAAAAGCAGCTTGGGTGGGCCTGTAAGTTGGGTGGGATGGTGGGGCAGAGTTTCTGTGGATCTCCTAGGTGGGTCAAACAGTGTTAGCCAGGCTGATGGAGTCTCAGATATGGCACCAGCTTGCCAGCTCTGTGGGGGGAGGGTTTAGAAATGGGACAATGGCTTTGCCTAACCTTGATGCCAGACACCTGAGTTTCTCTCTGTATACCACTGGTCCTTTCAAGCTACTACCCTGGTGCTGGATCTCAGAAGGATTGAGTTCGAGTAGGTGAGTCTGTGTGTGAGTTCTTTAAGAGGAACTGCTTGGGGCTCTAGATGTTTCTTTCACTGACTCAATCCCTGCTGGGTTTTGCAGCCAGGAGTTATGGGGACTTTTCTCCCTGGCAGTGGAATCCTGGGCTGGGGGGGGCCTGGTGTGGGGCTGGGACTCCTTGCTCCCAAGATATGGCTCCTGAATTTTTATCCACTACACATGGCTGCGCCCCTCCTATCAGTCTGGATGGAGGTGGTTTCTTTAATTATGTAGTTATCAGATTTCTATTCAACTTGATTTCTGACAGTTCTGAGTGATGGTTTTTCTATATTTTAGTTGTAATTTTGATGTGATTGTGGAAGAGGCAAGCCATGTCTGCCTACGCCACCATCTTGACTGGAAGTCAGCTTTATCTTTTTAAGAAAATGTTTTACTCAGATATAGTAAGTTTTGGAAAATGAAGAAACATTTTCATGTTCTTTTTATGCTTCCTTGATACTCTTATTCAAATTAAGGTAATATCAAATCTAGAATAAATTGGTAAAAACAAGGTAGGCTGATTTTCTTTCTGAATCTGATAAACTATAAGTAAGTGCAATTTCAAGTGTTTTAAAATTATCTGTAGAAATAATTCTAGAAATATCTGGGCTACCAATAGGATTTCTTAGATTTGACTTGAGATGTCTATTTGTATTTTAGAAAATTCATGCTAAAGTTGAACTATATTTTAAAAATTTAACATAAATTTGGCTCAACAAATTCTTAACACATGTCAATTTTTGTAATCATTGTAATAATCCAAAGGCATTATAATAATGTAAAAATAAAGTAAAACAATTATTTTCATTTGTCCATTTAGAAGATGTTTATTCACTAGACTGTAGCTTCCATGTCATAGATGCAGTTCTGTATCCTTAATATCAAGCACAATGTTAGGTATATAATAGGACATCAAATAATAATTAATAGCCCTGGCTGGGTGGTGTAGTTGGTTGGAGTGTCATCCATTAACCAAAAGGTTGTGGGTTCGATTCGTGGTCAGGGCACACACCTAGGTTGTGGTTTCGATCCCTGGTCCGGGTGTGTATGGGAAGCAATTGATCAATGTTTCTCTCTCACATGGATGTTTCGCTCTTTTTCCTTTCCTCTCTTTCTAAAATCAATAAACATGTCTTCAGGTGAGAATTAAGTGATAATATAATTAATGATGGCACAGCAATAGGAAAGCTAACAACCATAAGGTGTAAATACTATTATTATTCTCAATTCATGGTTGAGAAAAGAGATGCTTAGAGAGTTTGAGTATATACCCAAGATCCACATTAAAAAAGAGGCAGAGCTCAGAAAGTCTGATCCTAGAATTTACGCATGTACTTTCTCTCTTTTTTCCTTGTAAAGGTATAATTTACATACAGTAATATTCATCCTTTTTAGTACAGTTTTGAGTTTTGACAAACACACATAGTCTTCTACCCTCTGCCACATCAAGGTATAAAACAGTTCCATCACCTCAAAAAATTTCCCCCAAGTCCCCTTTCAGTCATTCCTTTTCCCTATATCCAGCTCCTGGCAATTGCTGATATATTTTCTGTTTCTATCATTTGCCTTTTCCAGAATGTCATATAAATGGAATCATGCAGTTTGTAGCCTTTTGAATTTGGCTTCTTTCATAATGAACTTGAGACTCATCCATGTTGTGTTCCAGTAGTTTGCCTCTTTCTTATTGCTGCATAGTATTCCATTGCACGGGTGCACCACGATTTGTTGATCCATTCATCAGTTGAGGGGTTTGGGTTGCTTTTAGTTTTTAGCAATATGAATAAAGCTGCTATAATTATTGTGAAACAAGTTTTCATGTGAATATGTTTTTATTTCAATTAGGTAAATACTGAGGAGTGGGATTGCTGGATCATATTGGTAGTATATGTTTAACTTTATTTTAAAAAACCCCCACTGTTTTCTAGAGTACCATTCTGCATTCCCAAAGTAATCTGTGAGATTTCCAGTCACTTGTATCCTCATCAGCACTTCATGGTGTTATGTAAAAAAAATTTAAATCCATTCTCACAGGTGTGTAGTGGTGGCTCATGTTAGGAGGTAATTCTCCATTGGAGATAATTCTCCATTGGTCTCTTGCATTTTTGCATGTCCTAACAGCACAGTCACAAACATCTTTTATTTTGGATTATCTTTTCAAGGATATCTGTATGACAAAGGACCTTGGAAGACAAAGATAGCGTCTCCCTCCAGAGCAGAGGGAAGACTTGTTTTTGCTATCCAGTCTAGTATGTCTCTCTTCAGGGCACAGCTTAGGCAGATTTGCCTGCTAATGACAGAGGTTTTCCAAACTTGGTGTTTCTTGGCTGTGACATGTACTCACTACACGCACAGAGTCTATCTGGACCTGCCTCTGCATTGCCCCTGTGGTACTTGGAGGATAGGGAACAAATTCTGCTCGTGTTGCTTGCTGCGCTGTGAATAATACATTACCCTTTGTCTTTGACCCAGAAGTCTTGTGTCTTTTGCCAACATTCATAAAATTGTAGCAGGCTATCTTGTTAGTATGCAAGTAGGGTAAAATCTCAGACCCTTCATAGGTATTAACAATTCTAATTGGCTATGACTCCCAACTTGTTATGATGAAGGTGTCTTGTTGGGCTCAGAGGCACAATCTTCCAGATCACCTGAGCTCTGTGCTCTAGGAATGTTTCTTGTGGGTTGTGTGCACTCTGTTGTTACAGTGGAGTTTTGAATGCTCTTGACCTTTTCGTGGGTGGAGTTAACCCTTCAGGCTGGCTGACTATAAGGGTACACCTCCATCCCTGTGTATGAGATGCTGTTCAGGAACTGCCCCCCCCCCCCCCCCCCCGCGCTGTTGTTCCCAGCAGGGTCTGGTGTCTGCTGGAATCCTTCTTTGGGTGTGCTTACTTATGTGGCTAGTTGGGTCGAGCTTTGGCTTTTGATCTGAAGCCCACTATTGGTTGTATTGGTTTTGGGTCCACTTGGGGGAAGTTCAGGCACAGGTTGACATCAGGTGTTGTATGTGTCTGGCCTTAAGCTACCTTTCTGGAGCTACCACACTGTTCACTGTATGTAGCTGTGTCTATTGGACTTGGGTGTGCACATGAGGGCCAATCTGTATGTAAGAGTCAGCTTCCTCCAGGTTAGAGCTGGGGGCAGATCTGTAAAAGGATGGAGGCTCCCAGAGGTCTGTCTCCCCCTGTCAGCTACTCTGCCTCTCCCTGAGTTGCCTAATCTTCCTCCAGAGCCTTCCAAAGAAAGACTGTAGAGTGGGCCTAGGCTGTCAGCGAGCCATAGCTCCCTTCCACAGGTTGTGAACTTGGTAGGGTGGGGTAACCTGGGTAAGGAGGACAGTGCTAGTGGGTTCCCTACATGGGGATCATGCAGTCAGGCACCCAATGAGGTGAAAGTGGTGCCTACTCCAGAGCCAAACCACTGAGTCTCTGCCAGACTCTCCAACTCTAGTTCCCCCTGCAGGGGCTCACTGCAGGTTCAGATTGGGTGCAGCCAACCATCTCCTCTGCAGGAGCCAGCTCAGCTGCTCCAGGCCAGGGGACAGATCAAAAGAGTCTTCTGTTGAGGGTGATGCTGACCTAGTCCACAGAAAGGGGCCAACCATGCACTTCATCCAGGTCCCAGACAATTGCCTCTGAGGGCCTCACAGTTTGAATGTCCCAGCTCTGAGCTGCTCTCCCTTTCCTCCTATGGAACTGAGCCCAGCGGGGCAGGGTATCCAGGACTTGGCAGGACTGATCCAAATAGTCTTTTGTTGGGGTGGTGCCTGCAAGCCTGTAGGAGGGGGATGGGTACTTCTTCCCCTTCCTGAGGTGGGGGAAGCTGAGCTCACAGGGAGATAGGAGTAACTCCCTCCTTCCCACGATATAGCCACACCCCTCAGCCCCAGCCTGTCTCGTTCCTGGACAAAATCTTCCCCAGGAGACAAGGTTCAAAAGTCCCAGCTCTGCTCGGCACTCTGGTCTCCCTGCACTGCTGAACACAGCAGATGGGGCCTGCCAGTGATTCCACAGGTGGGGAAGAGGGGCACTGGCTGTGTGCTCAAGGCAGGGGAGGCTAGCCCTCTTTCCAAAGCAACATAGTTTAGTCACTGTCTGATTCTCTGCCAGAAAAAGATGTCCCCAAAAGTCACTGCTGGTTGCAGCCAGCTCACTCCTCTACAGAACCTGAGTATGGCAGAGTGGCCTTGTCATCAGTGGGAGACCTGGCAGTGCACTCCCCAGGCTGATGCTGTAACAATAGGAGTGCTCTTCCCTGGGAAGGTGAGGTCTGGGCCTCCCAGGCAGACTGCATCCCCACTGCTTTTCACCACCAGATGCCATGTGGCCTCTCTTCCCATCTCTGTTGCTCTGGGTTGGGCATCCCTGCATGGGATTGAGGCCCCATGCTCCTGCAGTGGGGGAAGGGAGTTTTGTAGCTGCAATATCCCTTTGGCTTCTCAGCCACCACTGAACCTGGGTGCATGGGTGGGGGTTGGGCAGCCTTTTTCTCAGCTCTGCCCTTCTTACCAGTCTTTATGTGGCTTCTTTTGTAAATCCTTGGTTATAATATTTCAGTTCAGCTAGACATTAGTTGCTTATTCAGGTTGAATGCTCTATAATTTAGCTGTACATCCAGATTGAGGTTTCGAGCCTGTGAGTATAGCTTCCACCTGTTCTGCAGCCATCTTGGAAAAATAAAACCAACATTATGATTTAAAATCCCACCACTTCTCTCCATTTCACACTGAAAATAAGAACAATAGAAAATAATAAAGGGTGGTACATGTGCATAGGTAAATATGGGGAGAAGCATTTCTTTATAAAGAGAGGTCTTATATGATGGCTCTCCTCAGTTAATCAAGTATTTATTGTATGCCTACCATGTACAAAACACTGTGGGGAATGCACAAGGATAAGCCCTGGGGCTCTTCTTCAGATTGTTGAAAAGCTTGTACCATTTGTTTAATATGTTCTAGAAGATGCAAAAATGTTTTTGACACCCTTGCTCTTTGGTGGCAGTGGGAATTGGGAGTGCAGTAGGGACCTAGTATGAGACAGTCCCCTTTTCCCATTCCACTCATGACTATATAGATGGAGGAGCTTTACCAAGTTGCTGCTAGGGAGAGTCCATCTCTCTCTCTCTCTTCCTGCTGTGATAGAGCCCCCTAATTTACTTCAAATGCCTATAGCAAATGAACAGAAGCACTTATTCCTCTCTTCCCGTAAAATATTTAAATACCCCAGGACTCTATGAAACTAGGATAAGGAACTGGACTCTTAGCTTTATGAATGTTAAAATACTTTTTTAAAAATTTTGCCTGCTGGTTAATAGTTTTAAATTACCTTCACATGCTATTTCCCCTTTGTACCAAGGGATCACATCAGACAGAGTACATGGGCTGCTTTGCAGTCTATAAATAGATGCATTTGGAGATATGCTAGGAAAAGGCAGCATTTTAATCAGTGATTTATATTCACTTTTTAAAAAGCCTTGTCAAGCCTGCTTTTCCCATTTAACCTTGAATTCTTTTCATAACGTTGTGTCTTGATTTTATGGTTCCTTAATGTGCCATATTTTTCTCCACAATAGATTTTCAGCTAAATTGGCCTAAAACAAGAGGGATGCTGAATGCTTTTTGTAACCATGGAAACAATTCTGGGCACTTACTGAGGACCTGGTTGCCAATAGTAATGTAACAGAGAAAATAGATACACTTCGTTTAGCAGTTGCCTATGATTAAGATACACTTCGTTTAGCAGTTGCCTATGATAGACTCCGTACGGTGTCATCTCAAGATAGGCTTTTCAGTTTAAAGACGCAAATTCGAAACACCAACCACTCAGTCGAGAAGCAGTTGTGACAACTTTGATATGTAATGGGAAGGAGTTCTAATTGCATTTAAAAATCATCTTTGTTTTCAGTTTTTCACCTCATACTTTTTTTTTGAGGCTTTTTTTTTTTAAACCACATGTATTTGTTTCCAAGAAATATGCTCACTATTTCCCGAAATAGCCTGCTAATGGAATTAATGTGTTCCAAGTATACTGACATATAGAACTTCAGAAAGACTCTTTGGCTACATGCAGTGCATTTAAGAAGTAGAACAGTAGGCTTTGAAATGAGGGTGATGATTTGACTTTTCAATCAGATTACTCTGAGGTTAGTATGGCAAGGAAGGGAAAATCCTACAGTGTTCTCAGTTGCTGGTTGGTCTCAAGCTTTTACGGGTTGAAGGTATTTTGTTCTGTCGATGCTCTTAGGATGGCTTGTAGAGGTTGGGGCTAAATGGTATCGGGGAATATAATGCAGTTTATTTATAAATCATACAGGCTTCATTGCCTTTCTGTAGAGTGCGTTACTGCACATAACTCCTTTCTTCCTGCCTTTCCTTTATTTGTGCTACTGGCACTTTGCCTTTTCATTGCACAAGTGCTTTCTGGAGAGTAAATCTATTTCTGGTTAAATCTATCTTCATTTGTTAGGCCTTCACTTGATAGCATTTGCCATCATGTTCCTTGGTCATCTAGAATCATCCATGAGAAAAGGTTTAGTCTGAAAAAGCTTCAAAATTTGTTTTCTAAAGCTTTATGAAGTTAATTTTCTTGCTATGTTGACTTGCATGTTTTAGAAAAGCTAGGTGTTATTGAACATGCTAAAAGCTGACAAATAGTTTTCAACGCCTTGACCTTAAGGCAAGGAGTTTATTATTACTATTGTTATTTATTTTGCAATTTTTGTCATTTTTAAAGGAAATTTCAGGCATGTGACAAAATCCTATGTGGACAGGAGTTAGAACATGTGACTTGTACACGTGGTCAAAATTTTAATTCGATTTTCAACTTGATTTCAGGGGGTTGTTATAATAAATGAAAGAACATTTTTAAGGATGGGTTTAAAATGAGAAAATAAAGTCTTTCTATACCATTCTTACCATTATTAGGAATAGATGATCAGAATTAGAGGTAAGATACTACAAATAAGCTTAAATTCCATTTTAACGATTTTCAAGGAACCAGAAATTTTGCTTTAACAATGGAATTACTTGATAATAAAAAGACACAGGATTTTCCCTTCCCTGAGATGCAGACAGTAATGGAGCCAGGTGTATATTTCTTGCAATTATCCAGCCTAATGGTGAAGAAGTTGGATCCAGGCAGGAACTATGAGCTTAATAAGATCTTTTTTCATTTATCTTGTTTCTTCTTGCTTGAGGGAGATTCTTACCAGTGTGTTTGTGTGTTATCTTTTTAAATACCATTGAAATATTATCCTCTTCTCTTCTTCCCCCTTTTTAATCTTCTTTCTTTGGTAAATCCCCTTCCTCCCACCCCTGTTACTCTTTTTCCGATATTCACTTCTGAGGAGGGGGAGTCTTGTTCCTGAAAAAGAGCTTTATAATGGAGAGAGGTTCTGAGATGGGATGATAAGTTCCTCTTCCTTTTGAGGTCTTGTTAATTCTGCTCAGGGGTGGTCTTGGCCACTGCCAATGGACTTTTTAGTGCCATTTACATTTCCTACTTTTTAAATATACGAAACATTTCAAAAACATAGAAAAATATAGCATAATATAACAAACACTCACAAACCCACAATTTATTTTGCCAAATCTTAACATTCCACATTTAAGTCAGTTTATTTTAAAGAAACGATCCAGAACAGACATAATTAGAGTTCCCTGAGAACATCTCTTTGTTTTCTTTTCCTTCTCTCCTTACTAGGAGTAAAAGAAATCTAAATTTGGGGTGATGATTCTCATTGTGTTTTTATTCTTCTCCTCTAAGTATTTGTATCTGTAAATTACACATACCATAACTTTGCATGTTTTAAAACTTTAGACAAGTGATATGATATTGAATATATTTTTATGCAACTTGTTTTTGCTTTCCACTCAATGTTATGCTTTTAAATTATTCAGATACATGTAGATTTGGTTTATATTAATGGTTATATAGTAGTCCACTATATTAATTAACATACCATTTATCCATTCTTATATTGATTTAATGTATCCATTCTTATGAACATGTAATTTATTTCAAAATTTTCAGTATTACAACTAATTCTGCAATGTAAATATACCTTTGAGCAAAGATACTGGAGTTTATTTAGATGGAATGTATAAAACACATAGTCCTATCTTGAGCCCCTTTCTTGACCTAGGTGATTTCATCAGGGCTTGAGGCCCCTTGAATAAATTCCCTTGCCCTTGCCCACTTTTTCTTGAGGGGGTTCAAATTGCTTCATTTCCTCTGTAACCAAGAGAACTATAACCGATAGTGTACTTAAGACATTAAAAGAATCTATGAGTTCTTTGTATTTTTCATAGGAAGTTTAATGAATGAGTGAGAACATGGGGCAGTGATACCTAATTTTAAGGGGTTTACAGGCCCCTCTGAAACTTTAATGGAAGTAATGAACCTACTTATTTAAAATACACATACATGATATGTAAAAAATTTTATAATGAAATTTCAGGGATTCGTGGACTGCCCAAAGTTCATCTATGGTACTGTGGATTAATCTACTAGGTTTATAAGAGAGAGCTCGTGAAAACACAGTCAGGAGTCAATCATTGTAACACTTCATCTGCAATTTGTTTCTTCTCCTAAGAAAATAAAATTGAAAAAATGCATTACATTTGTGCTGGCTTTTAAACTGTTACCTCTCAGCTCAATCCATTCTTCCATACCCTGCTCGGGAGGCCACTCTTTACTCTAGGAAGCTGCCTGTAGTTCCTAGAAGCCACCCACTGTTCCTTGCCACATGTGCTTCCCCAAATGGCTGCTTACTACGTCAAGCTAGCAAGGAGATCCTGCTGACAAAAGGAATCTTATATTATGCAATAAAATCATGGGCATGACATTTCATTGCCTTCGTCATATTCTGCTAGTTAGGAGGACATGACAAAGTCCCATTCGTGTTGAAGAGGAGGGCATCAAAAGAAGGTATGAACTCTAGGAGGCAGGGATGGAAGTGGAGATGACCACCTTAGAGTCTGCCTACCACAGATCCTAGATTGGTCATTTAAATGAAGTCAAGAAATTACACCAAAGGTGGAAGCTACTTACATGCTATCATGTGAGTTATTTGCTCTTACATATTTTTTTCAAAATGAGGAAATTATATTTTTATCTTAAAAGGCAACTGCTCCTTTCTCTTGGTTGCTCTACAAATGATTCATCCAAGAATTGTTCATAAAAAGATTTGGTTAGAATCTAAATCTATAGATCTGAATCTATTTTGAAAAGGGAATCCAGACTTCACAGGAAAATCACCACCGGCATGTGCTTCCTCATGGGAAGCACCCAAGAGACCTTGTTAAGAGTCCTTCTTGGTTTTGTAGATTATTCCAAGTGAACAACTTTTTAATTGCTGATGTCACACATTCTAATATCATCACACTGCAGGTTAGGATTTCAACCTGTGAATTTGGGGGTGGGGGACACAAACATTCAGTTCATAACTAAAGCCTTCCCTATCTTCTTTCTCCAGCTTCTGTCACATTTCTGATATGCACACCTCCTTCCCCACCTTGCCTTTTTCTGGCAGTTAGTTGCTTCCTCTTCTGTGTTCCAATAGCACATTGCATTTCTCAATAATATAGATTTTATGTTGTACTTAACTTTCTTTTATATAAGTCTGTGGGCCCTTTGACAGCAGGGGTTTGTGCTTCCAAGTGTGTAGGCTCTTTGGTGTCAGGCCATGTAGCACAGCACGAGGAAGAGAGAAACGGGAATGACTTAATGAATGAACATAACCCTAATCTTAGCTGTCATCGCTATATCTCATTACCTTTGGGAAAATGATCAGCCAGTAATATCCCACAAGTAACTATAGATTACATATTGTAGGAAGAATCTAGTCAAGAACACTTTCCAAGTTTCTTAACACTTTTTCTTGCTGTAAAAATAATGTTTATTGGTTAAAAAGAATACTGTCTTTGAAAAATACTTCCTTCCAGGATTTTCAAATAATTTGCATACTTCACTTTATTCATCCACACAGCAGAAGCATTGAAATGAGAAAATAGAGGAATGTATGGCTTTTTATACATTTAATATCACAACACAACCAGTGCAGCCAGTCTGTCATTCTGGTGGCTCTGAGAAGGCGGAGGAGCCAGCCACTCAGGTTTTCATGTCTAGTGTCACTCCAGTCACTGGCGAAATTCAGGGTGGTGTCTATGGCTTCTTGGCCATCTAATTCCTCAAGGACAGGAGAGGAATTCAAAGAGGGAGCTTAAAGTATTTCAAATAATTGTTAGCATTGCACAGTGATTCTCCCAAAAGGCTTAGAGGTAGGAAAATAATCTGTCCTCATTCCTCTTTCTATGTAAAGGTCTCATTTACACTTGTGAACCAGCTGGGGGTCTGCTACACAACATCCACAGATCCCACCAAGTGCACAGCAGGTTGGGTCCTCACAGGGTTTCTTCCAGCCCCACAGACTAATCTCTAGTTGGGAGGGTCCCTCAGGGCAGATCTTGGAGATGGAGTGTCCCTTTTGAAGGCTCTTCCATAGGGAGAAGCATTTGTTATTGCCCACGCTGGTCCTTCCTACTGGCTGGCCAGGTTCCACAGGCTCCTACTCTCACTCAATACAACAAGTTTTATATTCTTTTTTCTCACTTTACATTTGTCAAAGATTCCTGTGCTTGCCAACTGGCTGGAACTCAAGCGTTAGTGTTTATTCTTGCACATCCCAAAGCAAACCCCAGCTTAACACTTTTGACACTGTGTTGGAAGACAGGCAAAAAGACAGTATCTTAAGACTTGCCTTGACCTTCACCACCCAGCATTAATGAAGACTTAAAAGGCAAGTGAAAATGAATTGTGACTGTGGCTGTGTCATCCCTAGCTTGTAGTGGTTAGTTGTTTCTCTGAGATACAGGGCAAGGAACATGAGTCCTGCCTTTGCGATTGAAATAGGGAGTTTCTGTTGTACAGGAGAGGCTACTGAAGCATCGCCATGTGTAGCAGCTGTCAACGGGCTCATCCCAGTCAACTTGGCAGCAGTAAAACCATTAAAGCGTAGAGCCAGTTGACAGGTCCTGGCAACATCTCCTGAGCATGCACCAGGGACAAAAGATCAAGGGAGCAATAACTCTCCTTTGGCACTCCAGCAGTGGAGATGAAGTCATGATATTTCAGTCCTCAGTGGCACAGCCCCAAGTCATTTTAACAAGAGGTGTCTCCTTGTCAAGTGATTTTTAGCTAAGATGGGAGAGATGGTATAAACGTATATACCAGAAAGGTACTATTATTCAGTATTAGTGCAAATTTTGCTGCTTATCAACCGAGTCTTTGAATTATTTCAACAAGATCATTGGTTTATAGTTATGTCATTGACTATAACGGAATTCCTTTCAAACTGTAAGTATTTGACCCCCCAATTGTGTTTCTGAAACTGTTATAATTTCATCTACATTAATGTCTCATTTTTTTGGATGCTTAAGCATCCTTGCTGTACTGTATATACTCCTTACAACAGGGACGATGTATTAATCTTCCCTGTATCAATCCCATCCCACTATATTTAGCACTGTGACTTTCATATGTTAGATTTACAATAAATGTTTCCCAGATTAAGTTAGGGGGAATATTACACTTTGCTGAGGTTCTGGCATAGCTTTGTCAGGCAAAATGGAGACTCTGGGTACATGTCCAAAGAATACTTGCTTGCTGGCTCCTTCAGCTTGCCTGTTCTGTAGTCAGGAATTTTTGAAATGTGGGAATTAAAAAAATTGTGGAAAACTGATATTTATCAAATATCTGTTTTATTAATAATTCTTTGCAGATCCAAAGGTTACATTTTTGGTATAGGAACATAAATGCTTCCTCCTTTTTTTTTTTTTTTAAAGATTTTATTTATCTTTAGAAAGAGGGGAAGGGAGGGAGAGAAACATGGATGGGTGAGAGAAACAATTGGCTGCCTCTCACAAGCCTCCACCTGGGGATCTGGACTGCAACCCAGGCATGTGCCCTGACTGGGAATTGAAATAGCAGCCTTTCGGTTCACAGGCCAGAGCTCAATCCACTGAGCCACACCAGCCAGGGCAATGCTTCCTCCTTCTTGACTGGCCAGTTTCACTTATTCTTCCTTGCTTGAATTTTAATATCTCCCTCACCTCTAAATGTTATCACCAACCAGGGCTCCCAGCCTTTGGACTTGTCTCTCCTTTTAATGTAATCAAATCTCATGTTTTTTTTTAAAGTCTATTTTATTGATTATGCTATTACTGTTGTCCCAATTTTTTCTTCCCTTTATCCCCCCTCCACCCTGCACTTCCCCATTCTCCAGTATTCCCCTCCTTAGTTCATGTCCATGGGTTGTACATATAAGTTCTTTGGCTTCTCTATGTCCTGTACTATTCTTAACCTACCCCTGTCTATTTTATGCTTCTTTTTCCCTGTACCTTTCCCCCCCATTCTCCCCCTCCTCCTCCCCATTGATAGCCCTCCATGTGATCTCCATTTATGTGATTCTGTTCCTATTCTAGTTGTTTGCTTAGTTTTTGTTTTTTAGGTTCAATTGTTGATAGTTATGAGTTTGTTGTCATTTTATTGTTCACAGTTTTTGATTTTCTTCTATTTCTTAGATAAGGCCCTTTAACATTTCACAGAATAAGGGCTTGGTGATGATGAACTCCTTTAACTTGAACTTATCTGGGAAGCACTTTTTCTACCCTTCCATTCTAAATGATAGCTTTGCTGGATAATCTTGGATGTAGGTCCTTCCCTTTCATGACTTTAAATACTTCTTTCCAGCCCCTTCTTGCCTGTAAGGTTTCTTTTGAGAAACCATCTGATAATCTTATGGGAACTCCTTTGTAGGTAACTCTCTCCTTTCCTCTTGCTGCTTTTAAGATTCTCTCCTTTTCTTTAATCTTGGGTAACTTATGATGTGCCTTGGTGTGTTCCTCTTTGGGTCCCATTTCTTTGGGACTCTCTGGGCTTCCTGGACTTCCTGCAAGTCTATTTCCTTTACCAGATTGGGAAAGTTCTCCTTTGTTATTTCTTCCAATAAGTTTTCAATCTCTTGCTCTTCTTCTTCTCCTTCTAGCACGCCTATGATTTGGATGTTGGAATGTTTAATGTTATCCCAGAGGTTCTGAAGCTTCTCCTCATTTCTTTGAATTCTTGTTTCTTCATTCTGTTCTGGTTGGATGTTTATTTCTTCCTTTTGTTCCAGACCACTGATTTGAGCCCCAATTTCTTTCCCTTCACTGTTGATTTGCTGTATATTTTGCTTTATTTCATTTTGTGTAGACTTCATTTCTTCCTTCATTCTGTAAGCAAACTCAGTTAATTCTGTGAGCATCCTGATTGCCAGTGTTTTGAATTCTGCCTCAGATAGGTTGTCTATCTCGTTGTTGCTTAGCTCTTTTTCTGAAGTTTTGATCTGTTTTTTCATTTGGGTCATATTTCTGTGTCACTGCACACCTGTTATGTTGTTAGGGGGCAGGGCCTTAGGTATTCACCAGGGCAAGGCAACCTTCTTAGCTGGGTTGTGGTGCTCTCTGTGGGGGAAGGGGCAGAGAAGGAACAATGCTGCTAGCTCACTCTGCTCTAGCCCCACTTTCCAATGAGCTCTCCTATGAGACTGAGAGTTTCTCTCACCTTCACAACCCCCCCGCAGTATTTATGGCTAAAGGTTTTGAATCTTTAGTTTCCTGGTGAGCTAACCCCTCCTCACCTGCATATCTAGTCCACCACCTTGCTGTGGGTCCTTTCCGCCCACCGGGCACCTGTCTCCCTGTCTCCGTCCCTCCTACCCATTTGGATGAATGTTTTTTTAACTCCTTGGTTGTCGGAGTTCCATGGAGATTGCTATTCTGGCAGTTCTGGTTGTTAATTGTTTTTAAATTGGTTGTTATCCTTTTGGTGGTGCAAGGAAGCGTTTCTACCTACGCCTCCATCTTGGCCAGAATTCCTCAAGGTTTTAAATAACATTCATATGCTAATGAGTCTACAACCTACTCTTGAATTATCCAAGTGCTTGCTTGCAAGTATGAGGATGTGTATTGGACAGCAAAAATTTATTATTTCCAAATCTGAATTTATGCCCTCTGAACATCTGGCACTTTCTACAATCTTACCTATTTCTAAATGGTAACTTTATCCTTCTAGTTTCTCAGGTCAGAATTCTTGGAGTCATCATTCCTTCCTTCCTTTTTTTTTAGTGTTCCTTTTAAAACTTAAGTCAGAGTACATCATTCCTTTGCTGTCAGTGTAGGGTGGGACAAAAGTAGGTTCACATCTGTTCATATGGAAAATAATACAATAACTAATACATACTAATGCAAGAATAAACTCTGTGTTTTGCGTATTCACAACAGTAAACCTGTTTTTGCCCCACCCTGTCATTTCTATCTCATTTAGAGTCCAAGCCAGATCCCCTTCAAGTGGTACAAAGTCCACAGCAATCTAGCCCCATGCTGCTACCTCTCTTCTTACTACTGCTTTCTCTCTTGCTCACTCTGCTTCAGCAACTCTGGCTGCTTCGGATTTTCATCTAAAACACCAGCTGTGCTCCTGCTTCAGGATTTTTGCACAAGCTGTCTCCTCTGACTCGAATGCCAGTCCTCCAGATGTCTCCCACATTGGCTCCCACACTTCCCTCAGATCTTTGCTCAAATGGCCCTTCTCAAAGGCCTTCCTGATCACACGAATTTAACCTGTGCCTCCCTGTACTCTCCAGCCATCCCACCCCCTTACTATGGCATTTTTTCTCTCTCTACGCCACTGATCACTATTTGACCTCTTTTACTTACTTGTCTGTCTATCTCCATGAAGGCAGGCATTTCCATTCATTTCTTTCACGGGTGTATCCCCTGCATCTTTGAAGTGCTTGCCTCATGGGGAAAAACATAAATATTTGTCAAATCAATGAATGAATACTTTTTTTTTGGTATTTAGTATATCCCATTTTTAGTTTATTCTGACAGCATTCACAAACTGAGCGACTAAATTTGCCCTGAGATGCATTTAGATTTGTAATAAAAGAAAATATAAGCTATTGAAATGGAAGAACTGTAGCTTTTCTTCACTTTTCACAAGGTATTTGAAAGAAGTAGGCTAAAATTTTAATAGAAGAAATAATACTGTGGCACTACAAAATACTTTTTTAAAGCTTAGATTTTAACAGACAATCAAACAGAATTAGCATGTGATTATTACTTAAAAGAAGCTGAGAACATGGAAGAAAACACAAATGGAGATAATCTTATACCCTTTTTCTCAGGAACAAATCAGTTCTATTTCCTGAATTATTACAGTGAACCTTGTGTGTGACAATTACTTTCTTGCTGAGTGAGCATTAACAAATTGCTTGACATAAAAAGGCATCTCTTACCCTGACTGGTATGGCTCAGTGGATTTGGATGTCATCTTACAAACCGCAAGGTTGCCAGTTCAGTTCCCAGTCAGGGCACATACCCAGGCTGCAGGCCAGGTCCCTGGCTGGGGATGTTGGAGAAGCAAGTGATCAATGTTTCTCTCCCTCTCCTTCCCTTCCCCTCTCTCTTCTTATCTCATCTGTAACATGGGGTAGCAATATCTGTTAAATGTGAGAACCTGCCCAAACTAGGTATAGAGTTAGGTATGTAACAGATACTTTCTTTTTATCAAATATCCCTACTCCTTTTTTGTTGTTGTTTGTAAATTGAAGATCAGCCTAGAATCAGAGGAATGCTCTGGACGCCCAGATATTTCCTTCTTCATGTGATACATTTGCAAACACAGTGAGCTTTTTAACCAGGCAGTAGCTGGAGGAGGGCAATGGGAAGTCATCTGTACCACTCTGTAGGAGGAGTGTGCTCAGCGGAGGAGATACCACATGTCTTTCTTGGGGTCCCTGAAGAAGATGAGCTTCCAATGGCATTATTTAACAGTGCTGATCCAACAACCTATTCTAAGTGGTGGCCTGATCGTAATCCCATCAAAAACTTTTATTGCTGTGTTTGAAACCTTGGTGATGGAAGGAGGTCTGACTTTGGGTGGTGGGCACACAAGGCAAATAATGCTATAATGAAAGAAAGAAAGAAAGAAAGAGAGAGAGAGAGAGAGAGAGAAGAAAAAAGAAAAGAAAAAAGAAAAGAAAAGAAAGAAAGAAACACACACAAACAAACATTGGCGATAGCAGCTATGGGAACTGATAAAGGGAATTTTTTTTTTAATTAAGGATTTTTTTTCACTTTTTCCCCTTAACTTATTAGTTAGAGATACACTTGGATTAGGTAAGGCAGACAGTTTTATCTGGGTCATTTCATATCTCACATTTAAATGTTCCTGGAGAAACTGGCCTGAAAATTTTTAGAGTTATTTTGAATTCTGAAGATTTCTTTATTTTGTGACTCTTATTTTAGTGGGTTATAAAGAAATTTAGGGAACTTCAGGCCTTTTAAATTTTTCGCTGATTTTATTTTCTTAAAGAAGTTTTCTTCACCTTTTCTAGTGGATAGGTAAAAAAGTATGTTAACATATGACCTCATATTTACTACAGGGCACACACACACATAAACACACACACACACACACACTCCCCATCACTTTATATCTTTTATAGAAGAGTGGCTACAACCCAAGCACCTTTCCCTTTTGTTTTTCAATCTTTATTCTTTTACAGATCTTTGGAGAGTTCCTAAATTTACCCATGTTTTCACCCAGAAAATGTTGAATTGAATTTGGAAGGTTCCATTTCAAAGTTTTCCTAATTTTCCAAGGGGAGAGGAGGGCAGGAAATAATGGCAATTCCCCTTTACCTCCCCCAAAGCGTCCATATTTTCACTCCTCCCTCTACAATTTGTTTTCACCAGCCGCTCTCGCCAGATACCGCGGGCGATACCGCGGGCGATACCGCGGACCCCAGCCTCTCTCGCGGTGTGCTGTGTCCACCCGGACCGCGTCTTTGTTCAGGCATGCGGAATCTCCGCCACGCTACGCTAAAATTCCCAGTGAGCATCAGAAACCTCTCGGGACCAAGCTGGACATCTCTAACTGAGCTGGAAATTTGGTCCTGACAGGTTCGGCACGGAGCAGGACCACCAGGCGGATCCGGGCACCCGTGTCCCCAGCGCTGGTGCGTGCAGCTTGCGCCCCTTGGCGGTGACTGCTGGTTTGGAAATGTACACGGATGCGACTAACATGTCTTCACTGGAATCTTGAGTCCTAAATTCTCAAATGCTTGTGGTTTAAGAAAAGAATAGTTCTGGCGGGTCACTTCATTTTGTTCCTTCTTGGAGTGCGAACTGTGTGACTTTATAAAACAGAAACCCTGTACTTACTAACAGTCCATGTTGGTGCCCTTCCAGTGGTTTTATTATTGTTGGGGGTTTTCTTCTTAATCCACCCCCCTGCTAAGAACTCAAAACTCTTAAGCATTAGCAATATTTTACAAAAACCTTACCAAACACGCTGTTATATAGTGTCAGTTGGTCACTTGTGGGAGGCGACTGTTCCACAATGTTTAGAATCTCTCCAAAAGGCAAGAATAAAATCCCAACTCAATTTTATATATAGTCCTATTTTCTAAGGTATCACTCTGAAACAGCATGCTGCCATGGTGAGAACGAGCCAGAGAAATCTGGATTTGAATTCTGCTCCAACCTATTACTTCCTGTGGGACCCTAGGGCAAATTCCTTGGACTCTGGACCTCAGCTTTCCCATCACTGTTACCTCCTACTTGTGAGTATTTAGCGTGTGCTGTGTGCAAAGCACTTGCAGTAGTGCCTGGCCTGTGGGAAGTTCTTAGTGAACATTGACCAAATGCAGGTCTGTCCATTGAATATTCTGCTACATTTTCTTTTAGCTTTTTTGCCCTCAGAGACAGTAGGTGTTTGGGGGGGGAGGGGGGATATATTTAACCTTTAATGCCTTAGTAGTTCATTTTGGTATGTGGTGTAAGATGAAATTCTAACCTGGAGATTTTTCCGATGGACCATATTTTTCAAAGTACCATTGGTTGAGCAGTTTCTTCCTCCTTCCCCATTGATTTTTGTAAGGTTGTAGAGTTTCCTTGATCATTTATCATGTTCTTCCATCTGTCAGTCTGTTTCAGGCATGCCATATCTAGTCCATTAGCTCTTGGTCAAATCTTGTCCTAATACATAGGTTAGTGGGTTTTTCTTTTGCCACTTTATTTATTCTTTTATTGAGGTATAACTTATATTGAATGAAGTGCAGCAGTCGTAAGTATACAGCTTGAATTTATGTTTCCACTTTTGTAATTACCACCCACATGAAGTTAGAGACCCCAGATGGCTTCCGTATACCTATTTCCTAAGGTGACCACAGCTCTAACTTCTATCAACTTTGATTAAGGGATTTTCTTTGTATTCCTAGTTTATTTGGGAATGGAACAGATAACTTCTATTATATACTACTGCACTTATTGAAATCCCCCTATGATTTTTTTCTCTTTTATTCTGTTCCTGAGTGGATTACATTGGTTGATTTTCAAATGTTAAACTAACTTTGTATTCTTGTTATAAATCCTACCTGGTTATGATGTGTTATTCTTCTTATATATCAAGGGATTTGAATTTCAAATATCTTGATTATGGTTTCTGTATCTTTGTTCATGAAAGTTATTGGCCTATCATCTTTCTTTCTTATACTATCCTTTTCAGGTTTTACTATTGAGGTTATTCTTGCCTTATCACATGATATAGACAATGTTTGACTCTTTTTCATTCTCTTATCATGTAAATTTGGTATTATTTTCCTTTTACAGCTGAGCATATTTCACCAGGGAAGCTATCTGGAACGGGAATTTTCTTTGGGGAAAGAAGCTAAATAATTGATTAAATTTCTTTAATATATAATGGACCTTTCAGGTTCTCTTCTTCTGTCAGATCTTTTCTGATATATAAGTTTTCTAATATATACATTTAAAGTTAGGTTTCCTTAAAAACACTGCTTTAGTTGCTACCTACAGATTTAATAATATGTTGTATTTTCATTATAATTATGCTCAACATACCTTCTAATTTGTTGCAAGTTTGTTTATTGATTTCTAGTTTAGCTGCCTACTGTGGTCAGAGAATATACTCTTGTAATTCAAATCCTTTGAAATTTGAAATTTAAGTTGTTTGCTTTATTGGCACAATATATAGTCCATTTTTGGTAAATATCCCATTACAATTTGAAAAGAATGTATATCATTAAAGTGTGTGTGTTTATATATATTATCTATATTAGGATACTTTGGTCAATCATGTTAAATTTTTATATAATGTGATTTATTTTCAATTTGTTGTATTTGCTTTAGAGAGAGGAGTATTAAAATTTTTAAATATGATTCCAGATTTTTCGACTTTTCTTTATATAATTTGAAGTTATATTAGTTAGGGTTGTTTACTCTCCCTATTAGAAAATACTTGATTATTATAAAATACTTTCCTTATTTTGAGTAATAAGTCTTGCCTTAAAGTTTATTGGAGCATCGTTCTGCACACCCAAAGGGTTCAGGTCCTGGTCAGGGCACAAGTCTGCGTTGCGGTATCAGTCTCTGGTCAGGGTGCGTGTGGAAAGCCACCAATCAATGCTTCTCTCTCACATTGATGTTTCTCTCTCTGTCAAAATAAATAAATAAATAAATAAATAAATAAATGTCTAAAAAAATAAAACTATACCATATTACTTTTGGTTACTATTTACATACTAGATTTTTTTCTTTTCTGTTTTATATAATTTAAAGCAGCTCTTGTTTTTTTTGTTTTTGTTTTTTACTTTTATCTAGTATGACAGTACTTGTAGTTTAAGTGGAATGTTCAGTTCATTTACATTTAATGTAGTTACTGATATAAGTGGGTTTAAGGCATTTTACTGTTTGTTTGCTCTACCCATCCTGTCTGTTTTTTGTTTGTTTGCTTCATTATTTCCTTTATTGACTTTTGAATTAATCAATTACTTGCATTAGTCTATTTTTTAAATTAACTTTTTAGTAATATATACATTTTTAGGTGCTTACACTAGGATTATAATAGTCATCGTCAACTTTTTATTGTTAGCCTAGTCTAAATTTTATCACTTCCTGAACAATGCAAAGACTTAGTAACATTTTAATTTAACTTAATTTATTTAAATTTTTTACCTATGGATTTTTTTTCATTTTGAACAACTGTTTAATACCTAACCAACCTTTTCAATAAGAACAAATGATTTACAGATAACTTAATCTTCACATCATGCAGTATCGGTACAAACAGAGTGATAGGTAGATCGGTTGGTCTCGAAAGATATCCCAGTATGTGTAATTGATTTAGTTTTTCTTTCTTGAGGGGCCTAATTTGAGTACAAACTGAAACACTCCTACCTCCCCCCTCATACAGCTCCCTCCACCCCATGCTTTATACATTTCCCACTGACTAGAAACTCTTAAGACAGCTTAAAATACTTATTGATTTTAGAGAGAAGAAGAGGATGGGGAGAGAGAGCGGAAGAGAGGGAGAGATCGACTTGTCGTTCCACTTATTTGTGCACCATTCGTTGGTTCTCGCACGTGCTGAACCAGCGATTGAAACTGCATTTTAATTTTATATATCCACCCCTGTGCTTCTGTGTTTCTGTTGTCACACCTTTTACTTCTGCAAATATTTCAAATCCACAAAGAATTGTAATTGATATTTTTGATTAAGTTATAATTTAAATATTTTATTACTTCATGTGTAGCATAAGAACCTTACAACAATATATTCTAATTCTTCCTTTCTATCCTTGGTCATCATCACACATTTTATTCTAACATATACGCTAAATATGCCCCGTACATTACTATTATTTTTGCTTTAGGCAGTTATCTTTTCAAACATTGAGAAATAAGAAAATGAGTTTTTAAACTTAACCTTCACTTATGTCATTTCTATTTCTCTATTTCTTTATTTAGGTTTCCATCTGTATTATAGTTCTTCACTCTGAAGAACTTACAGTACAGGGGTGCTGCAAATGAATTCTGTCTTTGTTTGAAAATGTCTGTATTTCTATTTCATTTTTGGGAGGTATTTTCTTCTTAAAATTTGTTATTTATTTATTT
Organism: Desmodus rotundus; assembly: GCF_022682495.2. Classification (NCBI taxonomy): domain Eukaryota; kingdom Metazoa; phylum Chordata; class Mammalia; order Chiroptera; family Phyllostomidae; genus Desmodus; species Desmodus rotundus. The sequence continues at coordinate 107,056,479 of NC_071393.1, forward strand.
ATTTACTTACTTACTTACTTGTTGTTGTTAAGTTACAGTTGTCCTTATTTTTTCTCCATTACTCTCCCTGCCCTATCCACTCCTACTTCCCACATTCAATCCTCCCCACCCCATTGTCTTTGTCCATGGGTGCTTTGTACATGTTCTTTGACTTGACTCTTCCCTTTCTTTCCCCCGTTATCTTCCTTCCCCTCCCATCTGGTTACTGTCAGTTTGTTCTTTATTTCCATGTGGGAGGTATTTTCACTGGTTGATAGTTTTCATTTTCTTTCAGCACTTTAAAGATATCATTTCAATTGTCTGTGGTTTTTATAGTTTTTGACAAAGAATCTGCTATAATTCTTATTTCTGTTCCCATGTATATAATGTGGTTTTTTTTTTCCTCTGACTGCTTTCAAGATTTCTTTTATCCTTGTTTTTCAGCAGCTTGACTCTGGGATGTGTTCGTGTGTGTATTTAGTTTATCTGGGTTTGTGTTATTTGAACTTGGATCAGTGGTTTGCTGTTTATTCATTTTGGAAAATTCTAAGCTGTTTAGTTTTTGTAAGAAGCTGCCAAACTGTCTTCCAGGGTGGCCATAGCATTTTGCATTTCCATCGACAATGAACGAAAGTTCCTGTGGTTTCATATGCAGACCAGTCAGTGATCTCAATTTTCACCGTTCAGCTCTGTATGGCAGTATCTCGTTTGCATATGAGTTCCCTGATGACATGTGATGTTAAAATTTTTTCCTTTTCTTTTTCTTTTTTTAGCAGTTTTTTCATATGTTTATTTGTCATCTGTATATCTTCTTTGGTGAGATGTCTGTCCACATCTTTTGCGTATTTTTTAATCAGGTTGTTCACTTTCTTATTGTTTTAAGAATTCTTTGTATATTTTGGATGAAATCTGTTTCAGATATATCTTTTGTAAATATCTTCTCCCAATCTGTGACTTGTCTTTTATTCTCTTTACAATGTCTTTAGCAGAGCAGATGTGTTTATTTTTTAATGAAATCCAATTTTTCATTTTTTTCTTCTGTGAATTATGCTTCTAGTGAAATACTTATACCTAAGCATTTCATTTTTTTTAGTGCAAATATAAATTATATTGTGTTTTTAATTTTAAATTCCAATGGTTTGTTGTGGCTACATAAGAAAGCAGTTGATTTTCATGAGTAAACCTTGTATCCCGCAGCCTTGTTATAGTCACAGGCACATCACTTTTTAAAAGGAAACAAAAATTATATATTTTCCATTGCATCAAATTATATCTGAAGTATTACATTAATTAGTATTATCAACCTATCCCTGAATTCTTGAGATAAACCTCATTTGTTTATGTGTGGTGATTCTCCAAATTTATTACACTTTGTTCTATTCATAAAACAAATTGGGTACCTTTTCCTTTTTCATGTCTTGGGATAAATTATTACATGTCATGTAATATATGTACCTTGACATTTTGGAGCAATTCTTTGTCCCTGTTCTTTTGTTTGATTAGCAAATTGCCCCTTTTCCTCATGTCTCACATGAATTGGTGGGGATCTGCCCTGACTCATGTTTTCCCCGTGTCAAAGTATATTTCAGACTGTACTGTAATTACCCAGTCTTTTCTTCCTTTCTCATCTCTACGCTCTGTGGAGGCAGGCTTCCTCTCTGTCTTGTTTACCACTGTAACGCCAGAACCATCACACAGCTTGGCTTATAGTAGGTGCTCAGGTAATATTTGCTGAATAAATGAGTAACCTTTTTCCTTCTAGTAATAGGGTAGGTTTTCCTTAAGGACCCAATGATTCATTTGAAACACTTTATTGACACTTGAAAACAAGGTGTCTTTTCTGTGTTTAAGGGATGACATTTGATGTACATGTAGCTATTAGTCATTTATAGTTTCCACTACATTTTTGTCTATTTTATCTGCCAGAGACTAAAAAATATTTCTTCAGGTATATAGTAAAATATTTTACATATTTAAGTTTTCTGTGTTCTCCAAAAACATTGTTCATGACGGTGATGTCTTCATTGTGTATCTCCTCTTTTATCATTTGTAATACCAACTTCTTTATCCATTTAATGCTCTTTTTCTTAAATTCCTATTTTCCTAAAGTTAGCCGGTAGGTTATTTCATTAAAAACTGTGTGGAGAAAATGGGGAAAAGTTCCCCGAGAGCATGTTGAGCCTCTTTTCCCGTTTCCTCCCCTAGTTCCTGTGACTTCATCTATAGGATGCAGGATATGGCTTCACGTCCCATTCGGCCTTGGCCATGTTCCTTGGCCATGTTGCATCTGTAATAGCAGTGTTTTCAGAATGAATGTAGACCTAGTGGTACTGGTGCGGGACTAGGGAAGAGAAATGGCTCTAATCACCTCAAGAGCAGAACCAATGAGGGGGATTGTGCTGTGAGCTGGAGAGAGACCTCATTTTCTTGTTTGTGGCTCTAGGTCTGGGTTTACCTGGCAGGCATGGGTATAAGACCCTTTACATCCAGAGGCTGTTCTGATTGGTTGCTGCCAGTGTGTCACGGGCTGTTAATAGTGTGTAATATCCTTCTTTCACTATACTATTATGCTTTTAGATTGAAGTATGAGTTTGCCATTCATTGTATTTCAATCCAGACTTAGTTGCACTGTAGTAATTACTCTCCGAAGTGACATTTCACTGATCACTGTCCTTTGGCTCCTGCGGTGTCATGACCTTGCATGTTCAATGTTGTGTTGGGAGTTTAACTCTACTTGACCTTCCCGTTGAATCAGGCTTGGGCACCAGATTGGAAACAACCCAGAAGTCTCAGGGCAGCCATCTTTAACTCGAGTTTTCTGTTCCTTCCCTCAGACTGCTTGAAAAGAGACTTTATTTCAGAGGGAAATTTGTACTTTGTGCAGTCAGTGAAGCTCTGAAGAGTTGCTCATCTTTACCGCAGACTTTATTACTGTTGGTGTTGTGTCAAATGTACAAGGAGGAACCTCTGAGTTTTATTCTCATCTACTTAATACTGAAGACTTTGATGTTCCATCTGAGCTTCTTTTTCTTCAGCGGGCATCACTGTGCCATTCTTGGCCTGGCTGGGCTTTGGAAGGCAGAATTTGCTCAGTTGGGTTGTGCCACGGCACCGTGCTCTGAATAGTCATTTATGTTTGGCTTCTGTCTTCCACTGGTCGCCTTGTAGCTCTTGGATTAGACCCTCAGGCACAGTGGGTTGTACACTTACTGGGATATATTGAACTTCATTTTAGTGATGGTGGTTTTGATGGTGGTTATAATTCATATTATTTCCTGAAAGCTTACTGTATATGAAACAGTTCTAAGTGCTTTATATTTATATCAAATAATTTAATCCTCCCAATAATTCTATAAGTACTATTATTGACTACATTTTACAAAAGAGGAAACTTAGTTAAACCCAGATACTTATACCCAGTTAAAGCCAGAGTCACATAGCTAGTATGTGGCACAGCAGGACATGATCATAGGTACTTTGGCTCTTAACCACAGTGTTATGCTGCCTCTGTAAACAATTAACCTACAGCATTCTTCTGTTTGTTTAGACTTTTATGTAAATTGGAAAATCTTATACATGAATTCTCATGTTAATTATGGTTATCAAAATAAAATTGAGAATTGCTTGAAAGGACTGATTAAGGAGAACAGGTTTATGATTGAATAGGTAAAGTAATCAAAGTATTAACATCTGAAAGGCTAAAATCTTATTATTATAACCAGTGCTGAAGTAAATGTTCCTTTTTTTTTTTAAAGTAAACCACTAATATTTTGGATTGGACTCAAAAACAGTTTAAAGAGTGAATTTGAAAATTAATTTATAAATGTGGAATTGGAAGTACTAAGTAATAGGCAGTACCTTGAAGTGTAATCAAGAAAAATAGTAGGAAAAACTTAAGTATTTACTAGGTATAATAAAAAACAAAAATAGAACATTTCAATGTCTGATTCTTGGAGCTCCTTCTTTAAAGTGAATGTAGCTATGTCTGATCCTCAGTGAGAATTCACTCAGGGTCCAGAGCTTCAAGCATGTGTGATGCTTTGCACAATTACCTTTAATCGGAGTGGTTCCCATAGGTCCAGCCTGAACATCACAATTAAGAATGAAGTGGCCCTTTTGGAGCAATGTCTTGGGTAAATGGGAGGTGAAAAGGAGATATAAACAGCATCCATCACTTTCTCCCAGTACTGGTGGCAGCCACACTCACCCTGGGAACAGACGTCAGGCTTTTCCGTTGCACCTGTGTGAACAAATAGCGGTGCCCACTGGTGGTTTTATCTTGATTGTGAAATTCTTGATGAGTGTATGGAGATCATGTGGCGCTCTAAAAATGATATGTTACACTTCCTTTTGGGAATTCTACTCCCAGAATAGCACAGTTCTTTGAAATCTTCATTTAAATGAGCTTCATGATTTGTGGAAGGTGAGAATGCTCACACCTGCTTTGCAAATTGATAAACTCTGCCCTAAATTCCTAACAGGTGGTTTGCTTGAAGTCAGGTTGTGAGTCAGCAGTGGGACTTTCAAGAGAATCCAGATGTTCTGCCCCTCACTGACTCTCTGGAGGAAGCCTCCCACTTCCCTTTCACGTTAGGATAGTTGGAGTAAAAGTTGAGCAGTAGGGAGTGTTTCCCAGTTTTATCAGCTCGAGAGAATTGCATTTCTGTGTATGTGTGTATACACACTGATGTGTTTGTGTGTGTTTCTGTGTTTGCCTGTGTTTCCTGAAACAATTTTTGCCGAGTGGTATCTTCTTCCCACTTCCAGATGGTGGTTCTCATTTAGGGGGAAGGGCGGATTGCTCACAAATCAGGAGGCTTTATTTACTAGTTGGCAGATTTTAACAGCAGCTGGTAGGTGACCATCCTTCACCACCAGTTCCCCTCACCCTCCACCTCCGCTGGGCATTAGCAGTTAGTGCAGAAATGCTAAGTGATGTTTAGCTTTGTTAGGGAGGTTTGGACAGTAGGGAAGTTAGACAATTATTAGAAAGATTCAGTCAAAACCACATTAAAATGCTTCTTTCTGTTCAGATCAAAGCCATTTTTGCCAATCTTTCTCTGATTTCTTTCTTTCTTTTTTTTTTTTTTTGGATCAGTTCCTTTTAATAGAATGGTACCTTTGTCCACTTGATACTGTGCTGCTAGGGAAAATGTTACTTTTGAAAGCATTATAAACAGAACTTGCTCATAGAATGTTGAAAATTCAACCAAACAGTGATGAATCCCACGTGTAGAAATCATTTTGAAAGGTTTAGAATGACGAGTTGTACTGAGACTAGTGTGGCCTCGACTTGTCTTAAATTGTTGGAAAATAAAAGGTCCATAGGCCTTCTCCACAGCAGTCCGAACCCAGTCTAGTTTCATGCCGTAATTTCATTGATCACTCTCACTTTCTCTTTTATACAGTTTCAGTTGAATTACCTGTTTCACTTCCTTGCTAAGGGGCAGAATATAGCTTTGATCTGTTGACAGCATGGTCATGGAGGTTTTGTTTGCTGTTTGTTAATCAGATTCAAAGGTGGTTTTAACTTTCTTGATTAGTGACCAGAGTGTATTATCATTAATTGGAATCAAGCAAAGGTGAAATAAAATGGATTTTCAGACAGTGGCCTTTTGTATTTAAAAACAAAAACTGCAAAGAAAGACAATTAAGGCCATGATTTATCTTTTGCATTTAGTTATTAATAAGAACCAGAGATACCATTTTGTTTGATTTCAAGTAAAAGTACATGTGCTTCGAAACCCGACTGTCTGTACTTAAAGCCTAGGTGACTTTGGACATGTTAATTGACTTCCTCTGTGCCTCAGTTTCCTTATCTATAAAATGGGGAGAAATAATAGTACCTGGCTCATAGAATTGTTGTGAGCATTACCTAAAATATTGTAAAGCACACAAGCTATGTAGAATGATTTTCTGGAACTATTAAAATCAACTTTAATTTTTTGAAAGTGTGCTTTAAAGTCCCTTTGAAAATATACTCAATGTGTTAAAACACAAAAGGCCACAATGCACAAAATAAATGCAGGCCTGTCTATATTAAACACAATCATGTCCTCAAAACTGACTTCTGCTCCGTTGAGTTCAGAGAAAGAGACTTGCCATTCTGGGTTTCGAGTGAGCAAAACTGCATTAATTTGCAGGTCTGTTCACATTTAGCACAAACACTATAGTTAGAAAAACACTGTGGAGCTGTTCAGAAATGGAGATGATGTTCACAGTGTATTTTAAAGGTGGAAAAAAATAGTTCAACCTCATTTGAAAGGCAAATAGTTACTAATCTACATGAAAAGGTAGTTGAACTTTTGGGCATCTTTTCACTTCTACCAATCATGAAAACAAGAAAGGCAAATGTGAGCCAGTAAGTTAGATAAGTGATCATGTTTTAGAACTAAAAGTAATTTAGAAATCAGAAGAGTCCCCTCGTGTTACAGTCCAGGAAACTGAGACCCAGAGGGCATGGTGAACTTGCTGTAAATGACATGAGTAAGTGGTGACAGGGGACATACATCATGACTCATAAATGACTCAATATCAAACTCACCTTCTGGGTAAATTGAAAATCTTGATAAAGTGGTGACTTAAGTGATCCTTCACACCAAGGAGCCAGGCCTCACACAGAAGGTAAGAGTGGGTGGTGGCTGTGCATCCATGTGTGTCTGAGTCTGCCTGAAAGAGGAAGGCTTTATCTCATACTTAAGAGAGTTGAGACATGGGGAAGGGCCTGTATAGGAAAGATAGACTTCATCTGACCTCTAAAAGCAAGAGGCTGCAGACACTAAAATCTAAAAATGGCAGCAGCACAATTTTCAAACTATAAAAATGGAAGGGAATTTAATGAAGTGAAGAATAATGGGTGAATTACCTTGACAATGACATGAGAGGTTAGGAGGGGATATAGTGGCTTAGTGGAATAAATCAGGAATCATGAGATAGATGACCCCAGGAAGTTGAAAGAAACGTAAGCATGGGAAGTAGAAGGAAAGTCAAGTTACAAAAGAAAAATGGGAGAAGCCTAAAAACAAAGAGGGTAAATGTTGGCATTATTGCTAGAAATTGATCATCTTAATAAATCTTTTGACCCAGCAATACCACTGCTGGGATTATACCTTAAGAATCCTGAAACACCAATTCAAAAGAACCTATTCACCCCTATGTTCATAGTCGCCCAATTTACAATAGCCAAGTACTGGAAGCAACGTAAGTGCCCACCAGTAAATGAGGGGATAAAAAACTATGGTACATTTACACAATGGCATACTACACAGCAAAACTTAAAGTTTTATAGAAACTTTACACTATGGAAAAACCATTTTAATCTTTCTGGGTTTTAATTCCTTTCTCTGTAAATTAAGAATTAAAATAGCATACCATTCTATAGGTCTGTTGTTCTATGACATTTAGAAGAATTTGGGATCGTTTACTTAAAAATTTCTCCAAATAGTGACAATTTGAAGTCTATTATTTTGTAATGTTAATTAGCTTAGGAAGCTTTTGTTTACCAATATACAACACATTCTTATTTCAGTTTATAATGTATTACTCATTTGAGTTTGTAAAAATGAATCCACATGGGGTACTGGAACTGGATAATGATAATGATCTTTTAGTTTTAAATACCTGCTTAGTTTGCAGGCAAAACTCTTACTTAGTTTTGAAAATCTGATTAAACATAATATTGATAAATTGGGGAGTGTCTGAGTAAAAATAACCCACTAAGGTAAATTTAACAAAATTTAAAACAACTAATTGAGAAGAAGTGAAAATGGGGATGGTTGGTGGTTTTTTACAGGAATAGACTATTTAGGTAAATGGAACTGTTTTTTAAGTCTGTTTACCTAATGAATGTCATTGCAGTGGGTGAAATTTTTTTAAAAAATTGTTGTTGTTGTTCAAGTACAGTTGTGTCCATTTTCATTCCACCATGCACTTCTCCCCCACCCATGAACGTGGGTCCTTTATAATTGTTCCTTGATGGTCCTTCCCATTTTCCCCCCCATTACCCCCTCCTCTCTCCCCTCTGGTTAGTGTCAGTTTGTTCTTTATTTCCATGTCTCTGGCCCTATTTTGTTTGCTTGTTTGTTTTGTTGATTAGGTTCCACTTACAGGTGAGATCATATGCTATTTGTCTTTCACTGTCTGGATTATTTCACTTAGTATAATGCTCTCCATGTCCATCCATACTGTCATGAAGGGTAGGAGCTCCTTTCTTTCTGCTTTGTAGTACTCCATTGTGTAAATGTACCATAGTTTTTTATCCCCTCACTTACTGGTGGCACTTAGGTTGCTTCCAGCACTTGGCTATTGTAAATTGTGCTGCTATGAACATTGGGGTGAATAGTTTCTTTTGAATTGATGTTTCAGGATTCTTAAGGTATAATCCCAGCATTGGTATTGCTGGGTCAAAAGGCAGTTCCATTTTCAGTTTTCTGAGGAAATTCTATACTGTTTTCCACAGTGGCTGCACCAGTCTGCATTCCCACCAACAGTGCATAAAATGGAGTAAAAATAGACTCTTCAACAAATGGTGTTGGGAGATCTGGACAGCTACATGCAAAAAAATGAAACCCAATCACCAGCTTACACCATACACAAAAATAAATTCAAGGTGGATAAAAGACTTAAATATAAATTACCACACCATAAAAATCCTAGAGGAAAACATAGGCAGGAAAATCTCAGATATTCTACTCAGTAATATTTTCACTGATATGTCCCCTAGAGCAAGGGACACAAAGGAAAGAATAAACAAATGGGACTTCATCAAAATAAAAAGCTTCTGTGCGGCTAAAGAAAACAGCAGTAAAATGAAAAGAGAACCAACTGTATGGGAAAACATATTTGCCAATGATACCTCGGACAAGGGTTTGATCTCCAAAATATATAAAGAACTCACATGACTTCACTCCAGGAAGACAAACAACCTGATTAAAAAATGGGCAAAGGACCTGAACAGACATGCTCAACATCACTCGCCATCAGAAAGATGCAAATTAAAACCATAGTGAAATACCACTTCACATCAGCCAGAATGGCCATCATAAACAAAGCAACAAACAACGAGTACTGGAGAAGATGTGGAGAAAAGAGAATCCTAGTGGATGAAATTGTTATCCATAATTATTTCAGGTATACCCATTTGATCTGGTTTATTTTGAATTCTGTACCTTTAGAAATATACCAACTATTAAATGTAAATCTAACACTAGATCATAAATTACAGTATCAGTAACCTTTGAAAGATATTTTATAAAATTAAAAGTATCTCTCATTAAGTTAGAATAATAAACTCAAGGAAAATGTAATGTCTCAAAAATTTAGAAGGCTAAATACTTAATTTGATTTTAAAATATAAAGGCAAAGTAAATCCCCAAACCATAGGACAATTGAAAAGTAGGTACTATAGACATTTTATAAAATTGAGGATAAACATGTATCTTCAGGGTTTGTTATTAATGAAATAAGCTGAACTTTTCCTTCTGAAGGTTAAAAGTGGAAATAAAATGCTGGACAATATGACAAATAAATGTGTTAAGTACAAACTTCAGTCATTAGATCAGGGATATCCCTCCTTCCATACCTCAATGCCTAAAGAATAGAAACTGTCATAGCGTACTTCACTTTTTTGTTTTCCAAGCAAGGACTTATATTATGAAAGAAATTTAACCGTATATCAACTGAATCATTTGAGAAGAAGTTCATGAGCCATTGTGAGGAGAGATTATGAGTGCATGAGCAAGCTGGAGAGAAGGAGCAGATTAGTAACATGTAGGGAAACAAAAGATGTAGAGATATACTATCATTTATAAATATGTAAATAATATCCAATGAAAAAATAAGACCTTCTTACAGCATACACAAAAATTAACTCAAAATGGATCATAGGTATAACCGTAAAAGCTAAAAATATAAAACTCTCACAAACACACCTGGGAATAAATCTTTATGACTTTGGTTTGGTAAAAGCCTTATTAGATGGGACACTAAAAGCATAAGTGACATACACACACACACACACACACACAAACTAGATAAATTGGTTTTCATAAAAATTAAACTCTTTTGTGCTACAAATGATACCACCATCAAAATGAAAAGACAACCTAAACAGTGAGAGACGGTACTTGCAAGTATAACTCATGAGGGACTTAAATCTGGAATATATTCAATATAAACAACTCTCACAACTCAATAATAAAAAGGCAACAACCCAATTAAAAAATGGACAAAGAACTTCAATAGACATTTTCCCAAAGAAGATATACAAATGGCCAAAAAGCACATGAAAAGATGTTCAACATTGTTAATCATCAGGGAAATGCAAATTAAAACCACAGTAATACAGCACCTCACACTCACTAGGATTGCTATAATAAAAATGGTAATAACAGGTATTGATGAGAATATAGAAAAATTGAAAACTTCATAACACTGCTGGTTAAAATATAAAATGGTGCAGCCTCTTTGGTAACGTGGAGTTGTATAACCCAGCAATTCCTCTGCTAAATATGTATCCAAGAGAAATGAAAACATGTCCACACAAAAACTTGTACATGAATGTTCATATCAGTCTTATTCATAACAGCTAAAAAGTGAGAACAACTCAAAGGTCCATCAATTGATGAGTCAATGAATACATATGTTATGTCCATGGAGTGGAATATTACACAGCCATAAGAAGGAATGAAGTACTGCTTCATATTGTAGTGCAGGTGAACCTTGAAAACATCATGTGAAGTGAAAGAACTGAGTCACAAAAGACCGTATATTGTAGGACTCCTCTCATGTGAAATGTCTAGAGTAGGCCAATCCACAGAGACAGAAAGTAGATGAATGGCTGCCTAGGGCTGAGGGGAATGCAGTGATTGAGGGGAGGGAATGATGGGTAAGAGATACAAAGTTTCTTTTTGAGATGATGAGAATATTCTAGAATTGTGGCTGCATAGTTCTATAAACCATTGAATTGTGCACTTAAAATTGGTGAATTGTATGTCACGTGAATTGTATCTCAATAAAGCTATTTTAAAAAGCCCACTCTCAGTCCAGCCCCCCACCCCTTAAAAGAAAACTATTCTAAACAATCATTTTCCAGAAAATGACAAAAGTTTTACTGTGAAGGGTGGAGTCAGTTGGACATTGTACTTGCAGACCATAGGTTTCTTAGTTTACCTTGAGGCTTTCCTGACAGATGCAATGATCCAGAACTCAGCATGAAGTGCTTCCAAAGGCACATAGACCTGTTGTTTAGCATATTATTTTTAAAAATATGAACTGTACTTCCAATCAAGAAGGAGGTGTAGGTAAACACACTTTGCCCCCTCTCACAACCACAGGAAAAAAATTACAACTAGACCTGAAAACAACACCCAGAACTGTCAGAAAATCAAGTGGTATGGAAGTCTGACAACCAAGGTTTTAAAGAAGCCACATTCATCCAGATGTGTAGGAGGGGCGGAGATGTGGAGATGGACGGAGAGGCACGGAGGCTCAGCGTGGCATGGAGAAGCAGTGGCAGTGGAATGGGCAGTCCCACATTCACATGTAGTGGATAAAAGTTGGGAGGGCTACCAGGGGAGTGAGCAATCCCAGCCCCAGGCCAGACTGCACAATCCAGTCCAGGATTCCAGTACCAGGAAGATAAATCCCCATAACTTCTAGCTGTAAAAACCAGTAGGGTTTGGTGCAACAGAAGAAACTGCTGATTTTCAGGAGACTCCACATAAAGGACACACCCACTCTGGGATTCAGCACCAGGGCAACAGCTGCTTATGGGGAGTAAGTAAAGTGGCTGGAAACAGGGCAAGTGCCTGGCAAACCTCCAGAAGCCAGGCGGCGACATTATCCTCTCTCCAAGCCCTCCCCCCACACAGAGCCACAAAGTGGTGATGTGGATTGCCCCAACCTAGCGATTACCTAAGGCTCTGCCCTTCACAATTTACAGGTGTCTTTTCTACAATAGGCCACACTACTAAGACAGGGAGTCAAAGCAGTGCTACCTAATACACAGAAACAAACACAGGGAGGCTGCCAAATTGAGGAGACAAAGAAATATGGCCCAAATGAAAGAACTGAACAGAACCCTAGAAGAAGAACTGGGATTAGCAATACTAAGCAAAATGGAGATAGCCAGCCTATCAGATGCAGAGTTCAAAACACTGGTGATCAGGATGCTCAAAGAACTCAGTATGGCAACAACATAAAGGAAGAAATGAAGGTTACACTAAGTGAAATAAGGAAAAATCTACAGGGAACCAATAGTGGAGGGGATGAAGCTGGTACTTAAATCAATGATTTGGAACATAAGGAAGAAACAAGCATTTAAACTGCACAGTAGGAAGAAAAAAGAATTAAAAAAAAAACATGAGAATAGTTAAGGAGCCTCTGGGACACCTCCAAATGTACCAACATCTGAATCATAGGGATGTCAGAAGAAGAAGAGGAAGAGCAAGAAATTGAAAACTGATTTGAAGAAATAACTAAAGAAAACTTACCCAATTTGGTGAAGGAAATAGACATACAAGTCCAGGGAGCACAGAGAGTCCCAAACAAGTTGGACCCAAAGAGGACCACACCAAGACACCTCATAATTAAAATGCCAAAAGTTAAAGATAAAGAGAGAATCTTTTTTTATGGTTTCACTTATTTATTTTTTAAATTTTTATTGTTATTCAATTACAGTTGTATGCCTTTTCTCCCCATCCCTCACCCCCACCCCAGCTGAACCCACCTCCCTCCCCCACTTCCACCCTCCCCCTTGATTTTGTTCGTGTTTCCTCACCTTTAACTGGAACATAATCAACATAAGAAAAAAGCAAACAAAATATAACCAGAGACATTGAAGTTAAGAACAATCTAACAATAGCCAGGGTGGAGTGGGGAGGGAACAGTGAGGAGAAGGGATTACAGGAAATACTATAAAGAGAGAATCTTAAAAGCAGCAAGAGAAAAGCAGGGAGTTACCTACAAAGGAGTTCTGTCAGCTGATTTCTCAAAAGAAACTTTGCAGGCTAGAAGGGGCTGGCAAGAAGTATTCAAACTGATGAAAAACAAGGACCTACAACCTAGATTATTCTATCCAGCACAGCCATCATTTAGAATGGAAGAGCAGATAAAGTGCTTCCCAGACAAGGTAAAGCTAAAGGAGTTCATCATCACCAAGCCATTATTACATGAAATGTTAAAGGGACTTATTTAAGAAAAAGAAGATCAAAACTGAACATTAAAAGGGCAATAAAATCACAACTATGAACTACTGAACCTAAAAATACAAAGTAAGCAAACAACCAGAATAGGAACAGAATCATAGATATGGAGATCATCTGGAAAGTAATCAGTGGGGAGGAGGAAGGAAGGGAATTGGGGAAAAGGTGCAGGGATTAAGAAGCATAATTGGTAGGTACAAAACAGACAGGGGGATATTAAGAATAGTATAGTAAATGGAGAAGCCATTTCGGAATGGAGGTATTGGCTGGTGGGGGACAAAGGGAGAAAGGTTGGGATAAGTGTAAGAGCATAATCAATAAAATATATTTAAAAATAAATAAAAATGTGAATTGTTTCTATCTGTGCTTTATACTGCTTTGGTTTTTTTACCTTTTCCTAACTATTTGTTCAGATGATCTGTTCATCTGTTTATTGTATTATAATAGCTCTTAACAATGTTGAATCATTTAATTAAGAGAAAAAAAAACTCATAAAGAGAGGAAGGATAGACTACTTAAAGAAAATAATGAGTGAAAGTATTTGTTACTGCATTAAATGGTAAGGTAACTATCCATTTTCAGGTTTAGCAAAATAAGATTAATAAAAGCTAAATTTAATAAATGATGTTTCACTGTTGTATGCCCAGTCCCTGTTTACCAATGGCTGTGTTCCAAGGGCTGCTTGGTAGCTATTTGGAACTTGAAAGGCATTTTCCTATAAGAGTTGGGGCTGAAGTCCAGACCACAAAAGCTCATTTAATCTGTGTGTATCTGAAAAACAAGATGAAGAGTCATATAAATGCTAATGAAATATATAATTGGGTCATTTAACACATCTGTGTTACGTACACACTATATGCCTGATTATGATGATAGGTGCTTTTCCCTATTAGATACTTTGGGGGTTCCAACTCCTTTCACTACTAGGATAGTGCTAATTATTAATTACTGTTTTCATTCAGTAAGTATGTATTGAGCAGGTGCTGAGGGCCTTACACTATGCCGCCTTGACTCTGAGGATGTAGAGAGAGGGACTCTACTCCTGCTTTTAAGGAGCTGTCTCTCCAGAGAGGGCCACGCACAAGTAAACAGAGTTTTAAATTACTTTGGTCAGTGCTTCTGTAAGTAGGGGTAAGCACAGACGGCAGGGGTCACAGGAATGAGGGAAAGAAGCCCAGGCTCAGGCTTGTGATTTTGGGAGTGGGAGAATAGATCCTGAACAAGGTGAAGCCAGAAGCATTTCGAACAATGAAGTTAAAATTGGGAATGGGAGTTGGAGGAAAGCAGAAGTCATTCTGGGCACAGAGACTTGAGGATGTGAATAGAGGTAAAAGGTAACAGCACATAGGTTGGGAATAGATGGGTGCAGGAGGGTGGGGTGGAAGTTGTAGAGAAGGCCGGCTAGAGGCACCTGTAGAATGCATTCCTGCAGAGCTCAGGAGAGAGGGGTGGGGGAACACTTCTGCTTGTCACCATTGCAGACATGGTAGTTGAAATTGTGGGTGGTTCAAGATTTGCAGGGACAGCAAGAGCACAGAGGAAAGTGCTCAGAGTAGAACATTAAAGCCTGTTGCTGCCAAGAGATGAGCAAGGAAGACAAAGAAAAACATGAGGCTCCTTACCTGGAAGGAAGACCAGGTAAGGAACATTGTCCGTGGTGTTGCATCCTGTGAGGGGATAGTCAAATAAGGCTAAAAAACAAGCATTCTTTGTATGCAGCAGCAAGGGACAAGTCATTGCATTTCTTAGACACCTTGGCCTCTGAGCTACAAAGGCTGGTCTCAGATGCCCTGAGGACATTGGTCCCCACATTAAGTGACTTCCAGGGGCATGAGCTCTTTCTTTAAAAAAATTTATTGGGATGGCATTGGTTAATAAAATTATATAGGTTTCAAATGTACAGTTCTATGACACATCATCTGTATATTGTACTGTGTGTTTAAAACCCCAAGTCAAATCTCCTTCCGTCAGCATTTATTCCTGCCTTTACCTTCTTCTACCTTCCTCCAACCCCTTTCCCCTAGTAATCTCCATGCTGTTGTCTATGTCCATGAGCTTTTTTTCTGTTTGTCCTGCTTGTTCATTTGTTACTTTCAGTTTTATATCCCACATAAGAGTGAAATCACATGGTTCTTGACTTTTTCCATTTGACTTATTTCACTTAGCTTGATAGTCTCAAGATCTATTCATGTTATTGCAAGTGGCAGTATTTCAACTTTTCTTATGACTGAGTAGTATTCCATTGAATATATGTACTACATCTTCTTTATCGAATCATCTATCAGTTGTTTTCATGTCTTGGGAACCATAAATAATACTGCAATGAATATAGGGGTGCATATGTCTTTGTGAAAAAATGTTTTCAAATTTTTCAGTAGATACCCAGAAAAGAGGTTGCTGGGTCATATGGTAATTCTATTCTTTTTTTTTTTTTAGTTTGAAAACATACCATTTCATTACAAAGACATATCAATAGAGTCATCATACCATGGTTCACTTTTAAACAATTGTATATATTTGTGTGTAGGTATGTACACATATATACACTTATATGTCTAAAGAATTCCAAGAGGAGCCCACTTTTATTCTCTTATGCTTATAATAATAACCCGGCTTCATGACCTCCAAAGCCTTTGGTATCATAGAAGACAGAGTTGGTGGGATTATAAATGCCAGCTGAGGGCAGGGGGTTTGTTTGTATTCACATGTATGCCTGACATCAGGCTCTGGGCCTTGCATGGTGAATGGTCGATGCTGTTTATTAAGCAGATGGACTTTTCAGTAAGTGAATTTCCTTCTGTTCTCTTTCCTTTTTCCATCCTGCATCCCGGCTTGGCTATAGTTCCACTCTGCAGTCTATATGGGTTGGAGGCAGTGACTTTACATGGCCCAAGTATGACTAGTAGCTTCATCTTGCAGGCAGCTGCAAGGAGTGGACTTTGCCATTTGGAGTGAGGTTTGCAGATTCTGAGGCCACAGCCAAGCTCATCAGGAAAGAGCCATGACCAGTTAGTGCCCTCTGCAGTGGGTACAGGAGGATCAAGTCCTAGCGGCATGTGTTCCACGATTTTGTCCATCCTAACCACCAGGGAGAAGCCGGGACTCTTTGGGTCCCACTTTGATTCTCTTTTCCCCTTTTTCATTTGGTTTTGAAGACCAGCCTGTTGTCTCCCATAGTCCCTTGGGACTGGTTATTTGTGCATCTTTGTGTTGTTTGGTACTCCTTCCATCATACCAAGTAGAATGGTATGATGGGAGGAATATGGATTCAGGAGTCACTGAAGCCTACACGTTACTTGACGTCTGTGGGTCTCAGTAACATCATCTGTCAAGTAAGGATACAACAAGTGAGGTTAAGATAATTTTTAAATGGAATATTATATGTAATATGAATACATCATAATACTTAGCAAATGTTGCTTACTGTTACTCTTCTTTGCCTGCAAATTTTTGCTTTGATCCTTACAACAACCTTAAGAGCCAAAGCAGGGATTATTATTTCCATGTGTATGTGGAGAAATAGCAGCTCAGGGAAGTAAAGTAACAATGGCAAATAGTACACAGCTAACCCATGGCAGAACCGGAGCTAAAACTTGGGGCTTGTGATCCTAAATCCTTTGCTCTTCACTTCTGCTCTGCTTCAGTAAAGGAAAATATTTCTGGACAAAAAGGGAAATTTAGATGGAATTCAGTTTAATTCAGCCATTGTTTTCAGTATGCTGTCAGTGTCGAAGGCACTGTACGTTATCTTGGCTGAATTAAACTGAAGGCAGACTCTGCTCTGGGGACTCCTGGTGTATCAGGGGCAAGGCGTGGGGTGGCTTGGTCAATGTGAATGAGATACTGGGGAATCAGAAAGCAGTCATGATATTTGGGATCCCAGCATTCTTACAAAATCATAAATTTATTTTAACAGAGAGGACCTTTGTAGATCAGCTTATTCATATGAGGCATGCTCTGTGTGTGTTTGAGTCAGGGAACAGCATCATCTGTGTGGGAGAAATCAAGGACATGTAATCTGATTGGGGAAATAAGACATAAGTGAATAAAATGTTAATAAAGATTGAAATATAGTCAAGAGAGAAGACATATCACAAGGCAGTACATACATATTTGCTTAATGAATTATGCAGACAGCATTTATTTATTGTAGGAATTCAGAGGAGAGAGTGATATACAGGATATATATACAGTTCCTTGGCCAAGATTTCATAATTACATTTCAACAGAGGCAGAAGTAGAATGCAGATCCCTTCATTTTTCACCTATAATGCTCTCTACACTTTACTACTATATTAGAATCCTTCAGAGTGCAAATGACAGGAACTCAGTTTAGAAGGGGCTTGCATGTGCACACGTGTGCATACACACACATGTTTATTGGCTCACATAAGTGAAAAGCCCAGTGGGTTGTAATGGATGTAGGAATGATTGGCTCCAGTTCACAGTGAGAGTTAGTATCAGGGAGCCATAATGCTTAGTTCTGCTTTTTTCTGTGTTGGCTTCTCTCCCAGGCAGGCTATCCTCTAGGTAATGGTAGATAGAAGCTTATATCCTAACTTACCAACCCCAGCTGCAGGGTTGATAAGCTAGAGGAAGTAGTTTTCAGTATTCCTAATGAAGTCTGAGGCTGGCTGTCATTGGCCAGATTGGGGTTGGATGCCTACCTTAACGTGAAGAAACGTGCTGTCAGCCTCACTCCAACCTTATGGATTGAGAGTTGGAGAGGATTGGTTTCCTTAAAAATAAAAAAATCATAATATCATTGCTTAAAGAGAAAGAAAGACCATAGAAATTCAAAATTAACATGTGTGTAGTACAATACACATATAAAACTTGGGCCACTTTGAAAAGAAATTTAAATAATAAGAACCTAAGTCTTCCTGTGTTTTTACCCACATAGTAATTTCAGGTGTTCTTCATTTCTTTGTGTAGCTGCAAGCTTATATCTGGTATCGTTTTTCTTCTGTTTGAAGGTCTTCTATTGAACATTTCTTGTTTTACTGGTGGTGAATTCTTTCCCAAAAGCCTTTATTTTGCCTGTTTTTGAAAGATATTTTCTCTGGGTACAGAATTCTGTCAATTTTTTTTTCTTTGAACACTTTAAAAATATTTCTTGACTGTGAGTTTCACAAGGAGAACCCTGCTGTCATCCTTACTTATGTTTCTTTGTTCATAATATCTTTTTTCCCTCTACTTAAAAAAATTAATAGTCCATTTTTAGAGCAGTTTTAGGTTTACAGAAAAATTGGGCCGAAGTTACTGAGAGCTCTCAAATACTCTCTTCTCCTGTCCTGTTTCTCTTATTATTATTATTATTATTATTTTTTTAATATATTTATTGATTATGCTATTACAGTTGTCCCATTCCCCCCCCACTCCACTCCATCCTGCCCACCCCCCTCCCTCCCACATTCCCCCCCCATAGTTCATGTCCATGGGTCATACTTATAAGTTCTTTGGCTTCTACATTTCCTACACTATTTTTACCCTCCCCCTGTCTATTTTCCACCTATCATCTATGCTACTTATTCTCTGTACCTTTCCCCCTCTCTCCCCCTCCCACTCCTTTAATGACAACCCTCATGTTCTAGTTGTTTGCCTAGTTTGCTCTCGTTTTTGTTTTATGTGTGGCCGTTAATAACTGTGAGTTTGCTGTCATTTTTACTGTTCCAATTTTTGATCTTCTTTTTCTTAGGTAACTCCCTTTAACATTTCATATAATAAGGGCTTGGTGATGATGAGCTTCTTTAACTTGACCTTATCTGAGAAGCACTTTATCTTCCCTTCCATTCTAAGTGATAGCTTTGCTGGATACAGTAATCTTGGATGTAGGTCCTTGCGTTTAATCTTGGGTAATGTAATTATGATGTGCCTTGGTGTGTTCCTCCTTGGGTCCAGCTTCTTTGGGACTCTCTGAGCTTCCTGGACTTCCCGGAAGTCTATTTCCTTTGCCAGATTAGGGAAGTTCTCCTTCATTATTTGTTCAAATAAGTTTTCAATTTTGTGTTCTTCCTCTTCTCCTTCTGGCACCCCTATAATTCGGATGTTGGAACGTTTCAAGGCGTCCGGGAAGTTCCTAAGCCTCTCCTCATTTTTCCAAGTTCTTGTTTCTTCATTCTTTTCTGTTTGGATGTTTGTTTCTTCCTTCTGGTCCACACCATTGATTTGAGTCCCAGTTTCCTTTGCATCACTGTTGGTTCCCTGTACATTTTCCTTTGTTTCTCTTAGCATAGGCTTCATTTTTTCATCTGTTTTTCGAATAGATTCAACCAAGTCTGTGAGCATATTGATAACCAGTGCTTTGAACTGTGCATCCGATAGGTTGG
The DNA here is from genome assembly GCF_022682495.2 of Desmodus rotundus. Lineage (NCBI taxonomy): Eukaryota > Metazoa > Chordata > Mammalia > Chiroptera > Phyllostomidae > Desmodus > Desmodus rotundus. Next base: position 107,075,989 of record NC_071393.1, read on the forward strand.
CTATCTCTTCCTCGCTTAGTTGTATTTTTTCTGGAGCTTTGAAGTGTTCTGTCATTTGGGCCATTTTTTTGTTTGTTTGTCTTGGCGCGTCTGTTACTTTAAGGGGCGGAGCCTTAGGTGTTCACCAGGGCGGGGTAACCCTGGTCGCTGAGCTGTGACGCTGTACGAGGGGGAGGGGCCGAGTGGGAGCAATGGCGCCCGCCTCACTCTCCTCCGGATTTCAATCTTTCACTCCGTTACCCACAATCAAACTGGGCCACTCTGGTGCTGGTTCCCGAGTAAGTGGGGCTGTGCACACTCTAGGCCCCTGTGGGTCTCTCCAACAACCTCTTCTGTGAGGCTGGGAGTCTCTCCTGCTGCCGCCCCAGGGGTGCTTTCAATCAGAGGTTTGAGGCTTTGTTTCCCGGAGCTGGAGCCCTGGGTTGCACGGTCTGCTTCGCTGCCCACCGTTCGTCAGGTTTATCTGTGGGCGAATTTGGTGCCGCAGGGTGCTACCCCGCTGCTCTGCCTGCCCCACTCTCCGCCACTCTGAGTCCGGCCCTCTCGGTTTATCTGCGCAGATGTGGGGCCGCAGGGTCTGCTAGTGCTCGGACTGCCTGCGCCATTTGTCCCACACTCCGCCAGTCTCAGTCCCGCCACAGCCACGCGAGTCCTCTCCACCCCGGTGCCCGTCTCCGCCCCTCCTACCAGTCTGGATGAATGGTTATTTTCTATTTTCTTGGTGTTGGTCCCCCTTGCTGTTCGATTCTCTGTCAGTTCTGGTTGTGCGAGGAGGCGCAGTGTGTCTACCTACGCCGCCATCTTGGTTCTCACCCTGTTTCTCTTATTATTAATCTCTCAGGCTGGTGAGGCACATTTGTTACAATTGATGAAGCAATTGTATTACTAACTATAATCTGTGGTGCATGCTCGAGTCCACTCTGTTGGTTTGTTCTTGACTATCTCGGACTGGTTTTCAGCAGTTTGATTATGATGTGTCTTGGTGTAGTTTTCACCGTACTTCTTGGACTTAAGATATGTTGAGCTTCTTGAGTTGATGGGTTTATCATTTTCATCAAATATGAAAAAGTTTGGCCATGATTTCTTCATATATTTTTTCTTCTCCCCTCATGCCTTCAGCGTTCTGAATTACATGTATTTTATGTGGCCCAAAGATTTCACTGCTGCTCTATTCCTGCTTTTACAGTGATCATGTTTCTCTGGGTGTCATTTAGGATAGGTTCTATAGCTATGTTTTCAAGATTAGTAGTGTTTTCTTCTGCATGGCTCAGTCTGCAATTAATTCTAATCAACATATTTTTCATTTTAGATAGTGTAGTTTTAATCTGAGTTCCATTTGAATCTTCCATATTTCTATTTATTATGTTCAGTCTTTCTTCTAGCTTTTTGAATATATGGAATACTGTGATATTTACTGTTTTAATGTCCTTGTCTACAGATTCTATTATCTGTGTTATTTCTTACTCCATTTCAATTGATCGACTTCCCCCCTCATTATTAGTGATACTTTCCTGCTTCTCTGCATGCCTGGAAATTTTTGACTTGCTATCATACACTATCAATTTTACTTTGTTGCATTCTGGATTTACACATATTTTTGAGCTTTGTTCCAGGATATGGTTAAGTTACTTGGAAAAAGTTTGACTTTTCAATCTAGGTTTTAAGCTTTGTTAGGTAGGACCAAAGTACTGTTATATCTAGTGCTAATAAATTGCTCTTCCCTACAGAAGTAAAACACTTCTGAGTGGTTTAGCTGATACTCCATTAATTATGAGGTTTTCTGTTCTAGTTGAGCCAGGCACTGAGCTCTAGGCATTGTTACCTCCAGTCTTTTCCAGTGGTTCTCTCCGTGGCTTCAGGTACCATATTTTGCTGTGTATAATGCACACCTATGTTTTTGGGCCAAACTTTCAGGGAAAAAATCTTTCATTTTAACTTTTAATTCAAGTATTTATTTATTTATTTTTAGAAACAAAACCAGTTGTTGTATTCCAGGGTATTAGTTTGCATACAGATATCGTTATTGCTTTATAGAGTTACACTTTTAATGCATAAGCATAAATTAAAGAATTAAAAACATTTACATAGATCAGAATAGTACCACCCATATATAATGTGCATCCTTATTTTTCCCTCAAAAATTTGGGCAAAAAGTGCACATTATACTTGGAAAAATGTGGTAGTTTCCTCACATGCACACACATCAGTCAGTATTCAGCTGAATGCTCAAAACAGCAGATTTTTGTAGTTCTTCCTGTAGCTTTCCCCTTTAACAGTACTTTGGTAAGCTCTCACAGGCTGGGCCTCCCTGGACATCTAGCTCCATCTCCCCAACCCAGGGGGATCACTATCTTTGCCTGGGTTCCCATTGCCTGAATGATGGCCTCAAAACTTTCTCCAGGTGGTCACTTTGGGCAATCATGGACTTGCTCATTTCTCATCTCACAGGTGTCCCTGTTTTTTTGTTGTGTAATGTTCAATATCTTCAGAATATTTTTTTGTGTCCAAGTGTTTTAGTTGGTTTATGTGTGAAGGTAAATTTGGTACTTATTATTCCATCTTGATCAGAGGCAGACCTCGATAAACTCTTAATAATTTAAAGGTTGATCTTGGCTTTTCTTAGATTTTTTTAACATGGAAAGTTAGATCTCTTGGAATTCCATTTCTTGTTTTCCAATCCATATTCTTCATTTATTTTTTCTTGTCTTATAGCACTTGTAAGACCTCTAGTCAAAATTGCAAGGAAGTGATGAAAGCAAGTATTCTTGTCTTTCATTGTTTCTAAAGTATGCTAAAGTTTACTTTTTATATACAATATTGTATTATTTGAGTTACATGTGAATCATTTTTGTTAATCATTACAAAATGTTAGTGATTAAACATTTTGGTACCTTACAATGTGATCACCCCACTAATTTTAGTAATCATTTATTATTGTGCAAACTGATCACAGTATTATTGTCTATATTCCCCTATAACAGCTATACTTAAAAAAAGGTTACTTTTGAGTATGATGTACAATAGATTTTCTTTTTCTGGTTGAGAAAGTTTTATTCTATTCCTAGTTTGCTAGGAGTTCTTATTGCGAGTGGATGTTGAAATTTATTTAGTGATTTTCCAAATGTATTGAGATGATTATGTTTTTCACTTTTAATCATTGATGTGGTTAATTGCATTTAAGAAACTGCCCTGATACTTAAAGTTCTGTGCTTGTCTGCCATAAATTCTTATTCTTGATGTATTTATTTTTAATAAAACATAAATTTTGATTGCTGTTGTTTAGTTTAGGATATTTGCAACTAGGATCATAAGAGGTTGATATGTAAATTAACTTACTTGAGTTTATGTTAACCTTATAAAAGGATACAGGAAGTTTTTTCTTCTAGAGCAGCTTGTATAAAATAGCAGTTGTCTATTCTTTCAAAATTGGAAGGAATCATATAAAACCACTTTGATGTGATATGTCTCTTTAAGATTTTTTCCTATATTTTATATTTAGAGTCTCTTAGTCTGTTTTCTAGTTTTTCTTTTAAAAATTATTTAAATTTGTTTTTTCTCTTTTTAAATGTCCACTATAATTGTAAATAACGTTTGTCTCAGTCTTGTCAATGATTTGTCTTTAAAAGGCAGTTTTTTAATCATCTCTTGTTTTTAATGTTTTCTTTATATTAATATTTTTATTAATATTTGCTTTTATCTTTTTAATGTTTTTCTTGTGTTTTGCTTTGATTTAATCTGTTGATCTATAACATCTTGAATTGGACATTTATCATCATTCATTTTTAATCTTTTAAATTTCTAATATATCTTAAATTAATCCATGAATTTCCTTTAGGTACTACTGTAAATATATCCCACAGTATATAACATGTGATGTGTTCATTATTTTTTGGTTATAAATATTTTATCATTAATCAGATTTTCTTCTTTGACCCATCAATTATTTAAAAATGTGGTTTCTGGTTTCCAAAAGCATTTTTATAATTTTTAAAAAGTCTTTTGTTTTGTTTCTGTCTTGAAATTAGAACATGGTCTTATTGTATTTTTGAAGCTTCCTCTGTGGCCTAATACATGGTTAATTTTTGTAAACCTTTCTTACATGATTGAAATTACTGAGTATTCTTAGATTATTTTCATCCTACCTTATGGTAGCTTAATCCCTTTTGTGTATTATATTCTGTGTGTAAGGTTAGCTCATCTCCAGAAGGGGTCTTCCCATGTGGTTGGTTCTCTTCATTTTGCTAATATTTTATTTAGATGTGCAGAAGCTTTTTAATTTGATGTAGTCCCATTTGTTTATTCTTTTCTTTATGTCCCATGCTGTAGGGGACATATTGGTGAAAACATTGCTGAATGGAATATCTGAAATTTTCCTGCCTATGTTCTCCTCTAGGACTTTTATGGTGTTGTGACTTATATTTAAGTCTTTTATCCATCTTGAGTTTATTTTTGTGTGTAGTGTAAGCTGGTGGTTTGAGTTTCATTTTTTTGCATGTAGCTGTCTAGATCTCCCAACACCATTTGTTGAAGAGGCTATTTTTACTCCATTTTATGTTCCTGCCCCCCTTTGTCAAATATTAATTGACCATAGAGACATAGGTTTATTTCTGGGCTCTCTATTCTGTTCCATTGATCTATGTGTCTGTTCTTATGCCCGTATCAGACTGTTTTGATTATAGTGGCCTTGTAATACAATTTGATATCAGGTATTGTGATCCCTCCTACTTTGTTCTTCTTTCTCAAAATTGCTGAGGATATGGGGGTCATTTATAGTTTCATATACATTTTTGAAATATTTGTTCTATGTCTGTGAAATATGTAATTGGTATTTTAATAGCGATTGCATTGAATCTATAAATTGCTTTGGGTAGTATGGACATTTTGGTGACATTAATTCTTTCAGTCCAGGAACATGGTATATGCTTCCATTTATTTGCATCTTCTTTGTTTGTTTGTTTGTTTTTTAAAGATTTTATTTATTTATTTTAGACAGAGGGGAAGGGTGGGAGAAAGAGAGGGAGAGAAACATCAATGTGTTGTTGACTCTCGCACTCCCCCTACCGGGGACCTGACCTTGCCTGCAACCCAGGCATGTGCCCTGACTGGGAATTGAACCTTCGACCCTTTGGTTCGCAGGCCATTGCTCAATCTGCTGAGTCACACCAGCCAGGGCCATTTGTGTCTTCTTTAATTTCTTTTTTCAGTGTTCTGTAGTTTTCTGAGTACAGATCTTTTACCTTCTTTAGGTCATTCTTAGATGCTTTTTTGTTGTTGTTGTTGTTCCTATAGCAAATGGGATTTTTTTCCTAATTTCTGTTTCTGATTATTTCATTGTTGGTCCTGCTGTCTTGCCACATTCACTTATGAGGTCGTGGTGGGGTCTACAGGGTTTTCTATGTACACTATCATGTCATCTACAAACAAGGACAGTTTTACTTCCTCCTTTCCAATTTTTAAAGATGAATAAACAGGTTTAGTGAACATCCAAGATCACCCAGTTGGAAAGTGTCAGAGCTGGGATTAAAACCTTCCTGTGATCCGCTTCTTGTTGGTATTCTTCCTGCTATGCACTTAGCTTTTAAATATTTGTTATAGTTAATTTTACATGTCAATCTGACTGAGCCACATGGTGCCAAGATAGTTGGCCAAATATTATTCTGGGTGTGTCTGGAAGGGTGTCTGTGCATGAAATTTGAATCAGTAGACTGAATAAAGCAGATTGCCCTCCCTAATGTGTCTGCGCCTTACCCAGTCAATTGAAGACCTGAAAAGAACAAAAAAGCTGAGTAAGGGGGAATGTTGCCTGCCTGTCTGCTTGAGCTAGAACACCAGACTTTTCCTGCCCTTTGGCTAGAAATTATACCACTGACTCTCCTTTCAGTCTCAGACCTTCAGTCAGGCTGAAACTACACAGCGGCCCTCTTGAGTCTCTCGCTTGCCAACTGCAGATGTTGAGGCTTCTCAGCCTCCATAATTATGTGAGCCAATTCCATATATATATAAATTTCTTTTTCCTGTGGGTTCTGTTTCTCTGGAGAATCCTGACTAGTGCACCATAGTACTAATTTTAAACTTAATTTTTTTCACTTATTATTGAAGCATTTGTTTTTTCCTAATAGTATGTTAGACACTAAGGGGACAGGCTAGAGAAGAATGAACTAAGCCTGTAGATTCCTTAAGGATGTTAGAAGAGGCACAGCTACATAAACCCACTTAGAATATGTAAGTAAGAAAATAATAGAAGGCAAACTCTGCATAACAGTTAAGAATACGGACGGAACAAAGGATATTACACCTAGGGCAACATATCAAATTCAGTGGTGCCAGGCTTGTTCAGGTGGCTCAATGCCTGAAAATTGAGGTGCTTTTTGTGGCAACCCATGAAATTTTAATGCATTTATTTTAATCAGGAATCATTTTCTCCAATGGAAAATATGACTAGATGATGTAAGCCATATAACAGTCACAGCTGTGAGTATGCATGTTTGCAGAAAAACAAGCTGAGGGAAGAAGCGTGATTAGCAATTTCTTTGTTAATATTCATTTGTCTTATTACCTGCTTGTTCTTGTCAGCATGTATGATAACAGGCACCTGAGGCATAGAAACCTTATGAGAAAATGGAACTTTTAGAAAATTTTACATTTATTTTCCTGATTTTTAGGGCATCACTGGGGGCTGCCATTCTAATGTATATAAGCCACCATTGAATACGACTTTTTGGGGGGGGGGAATATGACTTTTATTTTTGTTCTGAAAAGCTGTTACTTATCTAAGTGAGTATTTCAGTCTGTTTCTCTTCCATTGTCATGATACATTTGGATATATTTACTGTAGATTTGGTGCTGAGGAGACTTGAAACTGTCTTATAGTAATTCTCCCTCCAGCATGGCTGGGGTCGATTGCAAGATAAAACAAAACTTTGAAGACTGACTTGAGGATGATTTGCAGCATAGGATGGGACGACAAGCGAATGAACAGCTAGAAATTGAACAGCAACACCTGCTAATCACAAGATCTGTTCATTATCTATCTCAGACTTGGTTATACATCCTGGGCCCTGCATTTTAGTATCCATGGCAATGGGAATTTTTTTTTGTCTTCCTAATCAGAACATTTGTAAATTAAAATGTTGATTCACATTTGCTTGTAAGAATTCTTTGGAGTGATGGAGAACTGTTGGGGGCTGGGGGAAATAAGCAAGAAAAACCATGCTGGTTTTATGTTTTCTCTGCATGTGCAGAAATTTAATTATCAGGTCACCTCAGTTCTCAGCAGAGTAAATTACAGTCTTGGCCATTAATTTGTATGTAAATGCCACCATTGTAGGAAAACAACACAACACTTGGGTCCTATCAAGAAATTCCCTCGTAGGAGGCACTCAAATTAGAGAGCTGAGCTTGAAAGCCACAGGGATGTTGATAGTTTAGCACTTGATCTTGTCCAGGTCAGCCCTGTTGCAGTGATGAAACAGCTTAGAGTGATGGTCAAAGCCAACTGTTTAGAAAACATTTGTACTTGAGAGACTCCAAATAGTGAGAAATGAGGACCTAGTGAGTGTGATACAGGTCTGTTCAGAATATGCCCACAATCGGAGCTAACCACCCTACCCTTCAGTGTTGTCTTGGTGCCTCTTCTCATGTCTTGGATGAGTTGGGCCTGGTGGGGAAGAGAAAAAAGTGTTAAAGAAGCCAAAGTAGCCCTGGACATAGGGCTGATCCCTTAGGTGGTGAGTAACTAGTAATATAAAGTCCTGTCCAGAGATGCAAAGAAAATTTGGGGCTGATCCAGGCAAACACCTTTCTCCTGGTGATAAATACAGTGAACTGCGTATGGCAGAGGGAATTTCAGGCTGTCGCAGCATCATCTGTCTTTAGGATTAGCTAGGTTTGACTTTAGTTAGTGGCTGCTGGCTGTTGGGAATAGAGAGAGGTCAGACAAGAGGGAAATGAGGGTTGCATTCAAGTCTTATCTACAAACTCAGAATATAAGCCAGAAAGCCAGAAGAACTTCCCAGGTAGACACAGTGGGGATAAGAGAGATGCTTCATTCGGCAGGCACTCTGGCCCTCAGACATCTTTTCTAGGGCTAGAGCAAGAGGACAAGTTCTAGACCTCATTGGCTTGGAGGCTTCTCACCTGCACTGAAATGGCTCAAGGCTGGGGATATTTCAGTCAATAGGGGTGTCCCCATGCCTTGCAGCGGGGAGAGGGAAAGCTGCCGTGAGATACAGCTTTACTTCAACCACCTTGTAAAAGCTTTATTGAGGTACAATTGAAATACAACAATCTGCAGGTATATAAAGCGTGCAGTGTAGTGAGTCTGACGCACACATGTGAAGCCACCACCAGCATTAAGAAAGCGCACATTTGTGTCACTCCCAAATCTTCCTCATGCCTCTTGGTAATCCATTCCTCTTCCTCACCCTACCCCAGACAACCCCTGGTTTGCTTTCTATTATAGGGTATTATTTAAAATTTCCTAGAATATTATATAAATGGAATAATATGTTGGGTACTCTTTTTAATTTTTTTACCAGTGTACTCTTTTTTGACTTCCCTCCACCCCCACTCAGCTAATGCTTTTGGGATTCATCCACATTGTTGCAGGTATGAATAGTTCATTCCTCCTGACTGCTGACTAGTATTCCATTGGATCAATACATCACACGTGTTTATCCATTCACCTGTTACTGCTCTGGGTTATTTCCAGATCATGGCCATGACAAATATAAGCTTCTATGAACATTCGTGTAAAAGTCATTGTGTGGACATGTGCTTTTATTTACCCTTTGGGAAAATATTTAGCAGTGGAGTGGCTAGATTATATGGCCAAACGTGTGTTTGAACTGAAGTTGTTTTACCGTTTTACATTTCGACCAGGAATGTACAAGAGCTCCAGGTGCTTTACTTCTTGCCCTTGACACGGTCACTTTAAAATAACTTTACTCGTATATCATTTTGGTTTTAATTTGTATTACCCTGATGATCACTGATGATAAGCATCCTTTTATTTGTGTACAGGCCATTTGTACATATTAGTTTGTAAAGTGTTGGTTTGAAATTTTTTATTGGGTTTGTATTGTTATATATCACTGAGTTGTAAAAGGTTTTTTAATGCTCTGGCTACAAGTCTTTTATCTGACATACATGTGCAAATACTTTCTCTCGGTCTGCGGATTGCCTTTTCATTTCTTAATGATCTTTCAGCGTTTTACATTTTGATGAAGTCTAATTTCTTTGTGTTTTCTTTTATGGTTCATGCTTTCGTATATCTTAAGGTTGCAAGAATTTCTCCTCCGTTTTTCCCCCGGGAGCTTTATAGTTTGAAGTTTTATGGTTAGACCCCCACACACATGCAGACACACAGGTGAGATATGGGCTGATGCTCCACAGTAACATGCACTTCGCTTAAACATCATTTTTTTGGAAGGACTTTAATTTCTCCGCTGAATTGCTCTGGCACCTTTTAAAAAAACTTGGCCATACTTGTACGGGGCTATTTCTGGACTCTAATTCTATTCTATCGATTTGTTCTTCTTGCCAATAGCAAATTGTCTTGATTAGTGTGGCTATGTAATAAGTCTTAAAATCAGGGATGTTGGTATTGCTACTTTTTTCTTGTTTATAAATTATTTTGAATATTCTAAATCCTTCATTTTCCTTATACATTTTAGAGTCTACTTGTAAAATTCTGTAAAATGTCTGCTTTGGTTTGCACTAAATCAGTAGACTAATTTGGAGAGATTAACATGTTAATATTGAATGGTCTCTATTTTCTCTCCGGTCATTGCTTTAGTGTGGGAGTTCTGAATACTTCTTATAAATGTATTCTGACTACTAATGTATTTTGATGCTATTGTAAACATACTTTTTTAAACTTTTAGTTTCAACTTATTGTCTGAATATAAAAATACAAAATGATTTTTATACAATGACTTTACTGAGTTCACTAAGTAGTCTCATCATTGATGTTAGCTGTAGAGTTTTAGTAGGTTCCCTTTTTTTTCAGATTAATGCACATCCTTAGAGAGCTGAGATTCTTTTTTAGTTTTAACTGAAATTGATGTTAAATATTGGCAACAACTTTTCTATAACTGTTGAGATGATTATTTGGTTTTTCTTTTTAGTTGTTAACTTGATGAATTCCATCTATTGATTTTAGTACATTAAACCAATTTGCATTTCTAGGATAAACCTTATGTGGTTATAATGTATAATACATTTAATACATTACTGAAGTCCATTTCTTAATATTTCGCCAAGGATTTTTTGTGGCTATAACCACAGGTTATACTGGTGTGTGATTGTCTATGCTTGTGATATCTTTGTCAGATGTTTGCTGGTCCGTGTCAGGACTACCCTGGTCTTGTAAATAGGTTTAGAAATGTTTTCTCTACTTCCTATAAGAATGGTGTAGATATTGGCATTATATGACAATTATAGAACTCTGCCCCCCAAAACTGCAGAATACCTTTCCACGTCCACATTGCCACAATCACCTGTTTGCTGGGTCGTAATAGAAATTCATATGCTTACAAAAATTTTTGAAGTTGCTCTGTCAGCTACTGAGAAGGGGGTGTGTTAAAATCTTCGACTTTATTTTGAACGTGTCCATTTCTCCTGTACCATATTAGTTTTTTCATCGTGTGTTTTCAAGCCATGTTAACAGGTACATATACACGTAAGATTTTTGTGTCTTGATGAGTGGATTGCTCTATCAGTATTAAAATATTTTTTATTTTTAAAAAATTTTATTTTTCAATTACAGTTTACATACTTCTGTAGTACTTTCAGGGGGATGACATGGTGGTTGGACAATAATATACTTTACAAAGTGTTTCCCCTGATATTTTCAGTAACCACCTGACACCATACCCAGTTATTACAATATTTTTGACTCTATGCCCTATGCTGTACGTTTCATCTCCGTGACTACTTTGTTACTTCCAAATGGAACCCCGGTGCACTGTTGATGGGAATGCAGTTTGGTGCACTCACTGTGGGAAACAGTATGGAGGTTCCTCAAAAAATTAGAAATGGAACTGCCTTATGACCCAGCAATTCTACTTCTGGGTATATGTCCAAATAAACCTGAAACACTAATCTGAGAGAATATATGCTCCCTATGTTTGTTACAGCACTATTTAAAATAGCCGAAATATAGAGCGACTCAAGTCCCATCAATGGATGAGTGAGTAAAAAAGTGCTGGTATGTATAAACAATGGAGTATTACTTGGCCATAAAAATAATGAAATCTTATTATTTGTGACAACATGGATGAACATAGAAGATATTATGCTAACTGAAATATGCTTCTTTATCTCTGATAAAACACTTGTCTTGATTCTACTTTGATATTAATGTAACTGTATCAGCTTTCTTATGCTTGCAGTTTGCATAACGTATCTTTTTACACCCTTTTACTTTTAACCTATCTTGTATTTATATGTAAAATGTGTCTTTTACAGTCATCATATAGTTGGGTCTTGCATTTTTATTCAGTTTGATGATCTCTATTTTCAAATGGGGTATTTATTTCATTTGTATTTACTGTATGAATATTACTGGATTTACATATGTCATTTGGATGTTTGTTTTCTGTTTGTTGCATCTGATTTTTGATCTTCTGTTCTTCTATTGTTTTTAGCATTCAATTTTAACTTCTCTATTAAATTTTTAGCTACACCCATTTGTATTTTCTTTATTCAGTGGTTGCTCTAGAAAGTACATACACATCTGTAGTTTATACAGTCCATTCTGAGTTAATATTCTACCACTTTGCAACATTTACTCTTTGTATTATACCACTTGACAATGATTTTTATTTTGCAACAGTGTAAATCATTACCTCTTCTCTCTTTTGTGTTATTATCATATATTTTACTTCTCCACATTTAATCAACCCCACAATGTAATAATATATCCTTTCTTCAGTTGTTTTTAGAAAAGGTGAAAGGAGAAAACATCAAATTTTTTTGTATTTACCATATGTACGATCGCTATTATTGCTCTTTAGTCTTCCCCTTGGATCCGAGATTTACGTTGTTACCAGTTCTCTTTCACATGAAGAAATTCCTGTAATATTTTTTGAAGTGCTGGCCTAATAAATTTTCTATTCATTTATATAAAAATGTGTTTATTTTACATTCCTTTTTGAAGGCTATTTTCTCTAGATACAGAATTCAGTGTTAACACTTTTTTTATTTCAGCACTTAAACATGTAATTTCTGGCTCTCATTTTTCTGAGAGAAGTCCTTTTCATTTGCATTATTGTCCTTCCTTATATAATGTTCTTTTTTCTCTTCCCACTTTCAATTGTTCTACTTCATCTTTGATTTTCAGCTGGTTGACTCGGATGTGCTCAGCTATTGAACTTTTGAACTAGGATGCCAACATTTTTGAATTTGTATGTTAATTGTTTTCTTTCCACTAAGTTTGGGAGATGCTCAGATATTAGTTTGAAAATAATTTTCCATATTTTTGTTTTGATTTTTCCTTCTTGCACCCCAATTACACATACTGTGCACAGCTTGACATGCCATCGTTGTTCACAAATCTGTGTTCTTCAACTGGCTACTTTATATCGGCAGCTCTCAAAGTTCACTGCCATCTCCAATCTGCTATAAAACCAGTCCAGTATTTTTTTACTACGGAGATTTTGTTTTCAATTATATATTTATTTAGTTCTATTGTTTCTATGTTCTGCTGATATTGTCCTACTGTAGGCTTATTATGACCACTTTTCTCTTCGATCCCTTGAGCACATTTATAATGATGCTTTAAAGATTTTGTCTTCTGTACTTAACATCGAGTCACCTTGGGGTTAGTTGCAATGGACTGCTTCTTTTCTTGATGATTCACATTCACATTTTTCTCCTTTTTTTCATTTGTATTGTTTCTTTGTATGTCTAGTAATTTTTAGTTATATGCTGGACATGAGAGATGACGTGTTGTGAGGCATTGGGTTCTTTCATCTTCCTCTAAAGAATGTTACTTTTTGTTTTAGCCCACGATGAAATTACTCATTGGTTCCTTTGAGTTTGTGAAGTATCGGTTTTATACTTTGTTATAATGGCCTCATTTCACTTTTACTTTTAGTATTATTTCTAAGGTCGACCCTTCTAGAGTTTTAATGGAAAACCTGGTGTGTGGACCAAACCCTTCTAATTTGGCCAAATTCAAGCTCCTACCTCAATGTTGCCCAAGGTGGGGTACAGCCAAAATGTCTGCTCAAATTTTGAACTCTGAAGCTGTTACTTTTTCTGGGTTCCTTGTCTTCTCCTGCAAGCATTCACAGTTCAAGTTTCAGTCAAGTGTTTGAGATAAGGTCACATGAGGATTTTGGCATTCCCTCTCTGTGCTTCCCTCCTTTCTGAAGTTTATCCCTCTATCTCCAGCTGCTCTGGCTGTCCTGAGCTCTGGGTAACTCAATTCCATAGACTTCAGGCGTCTGCCCAAGGCCTGGGTGCCCTCTGCCTCACTGATGTACAAGCACTTTTAGCAGCAAAGCAGTGTAACCAGGTACCTTACCCAGAGAAGTTTCCTTCTCTCAAAAAATTGGATTTCCTCTAGCTTCTACCTGCTCTTGCTCATTCTCTGTACCTTCAAATAGTTGGTTAACATTTAATTTTTAAATGAATTTATCATTATTAATAGGTGAGTTCGAATCACTTACTCTGCTGTTATCACAACTGGAATCCTCACTATTGTAACTTAATTTTTCTCTTGCATAGTGATCTGTATGTTACTATTTTTTATAAAATATTTTCTGTTTGACTCACTCATATTTAACCATTACAAGTGCCACCTCTTTGTTTATATAAGAAATGCAGTTGTCAAAACATTTCATACAAGGTGTAGGGTGACAAAACTGGTACAGACAGGAGAGCCAGATGCTAACCAATCCTTCCTCTGCCACCAACTAGCTACTTGACTATAAATAAGTCTCTTAAGTAGTCTCATTCTTAGGTTCTCTTCTATACAATGAGGGAGGTGGGTTATTATCAAAAATATTCAAACTTTTAAAAAGTGTCAGGATTTCCATTTTTTCTATTTGCCAAAAGAATCTTACAAAAATATAAGCCACATTAAAGTAAAATATTCCTCACTGTAGATGGCGCATAGCTCAGCCCGCTCAGTGCAGCCACCCATCTCCACTTGTACAGTGGCATTGAAGCTCCCCTGTGGAACTGAGACTCCCACAGAGCATTGTCTGGAAAAAATCAGAGCTGGGTGATTTACAAAAATTCTTTTCCTTTTCTGCCTGAGTCCGAGAATGGCTGGATGGTGCTCCAAGAAATGTGGCCATTTTCTTAGAATCTGAAATGGGCAACTGCCACCTTTGAATTCCCTTCTGCTTTTTCAACATTTTATTCATTTTTTAAAGACATTATTTTTAAAAAGGTTTTATTTATTTATTTTTAGAAAGAAAGGAAGGGAGGGAGAAGGAGAGGGAGAGAAACATCGATGTGGGAGAGATACATTGATTGGTTGCCTCTTGCATGCCCCCAAGGCATGTGCCCTGACTGGGAATCAAACTGGTGAACTTTGGGTTTGCAGGCTGTCACTCAATCCACTAAGCCACACCAGCCAGGGCACCACCGTTTTATTCTTATTTCTATCTATCCAGCCACCATGAGCAAATATTTGCTGTGAGTATTTGAGAAATACGGTACAGAAGGATTTCCTGCACTTGTAGCTAAAAGTAGCATTCTGGAACTGCACCGCCCTGCACACCCCGCCCCTGCCTGTCTCCACTCTCCGTCTATAGGCTGTGAGTAGTACTTCCCTCCACCTAATTGCTCTTGTGTGGGTGGGAAGGAATTAATAATCTTGGAGCTGTACTGATCATTTAGAACTTCTTTCTCCATCTGTAAATAGCAGCAGACGGGCTTGAGAAATAATCTCCTTTCATCACCAATTGGTGATTTTGTTGTCTTAAAGGAAACATCAAAATGCACAGGTGTTGGGCACCGCCCACATCTGGATGGCATCGCCAACTCTTACAGAGTGCTCCACCCCCAGACTTGGGAGAAAGAGTGGTGAGGTAAGGAAGGTCACATGACCCACATTATCAACTTAATCGTCCCCTGTCCAGTTCTTGTTTCTTCCACCCTTCTCCTGCGCCAACTCTGATGATGAGTTTTCAAGCGAGACATTGCAAGAACAGGCACATTCTTTCCTTCGCATGTAAACGTAGGCTTCATAAAAGGGTTTCCACACAGGGCGCTGCCATGATGGGACGTAATAATAATAATAATAATAGTCAACATATCATATGCCAGGCATGTGCTAAGTGCCTTTATATGGTTTATCTCATTTAGTCCTCTCAACAATTTTAAGAAGGAATATCAGCATAAGACCACTGATGTTCAGAAAGATTAAGGAACTCTAATAGGTCTCAAAATAGCAAATAGAAGATTCAAACTCAGGCAGTTTGACTCCAGGTTCCACATCCCTAACCACTCCAGCTTTAACTGATGTTACACTTGACAGGCAGTTTCTATGGCGCTGGGGACCCATCTTCCTCTCTTAAATGTGCAAGACGAAGATATTTCCTCTGCCCTTATCTGTTTAAAATAGAAACAAATCGTTAAAATTAGAGGGAGGGACAATCTGACTTCATTGGAGTAGGGACTGAATATTGATGGATCTATAAATAGCTCTCTCTGAGTGTCAAAGTCGTGAGACTTCTGGCCACACGAGAAGCCCACAGCAGCACCGAGATAGTGTGTAAAGAAGGGACGAGGCCGGGTGGCTGTGCGTCAGAAAGATTGCAGAGGAGTCTGATATGTAGATGGTACCTAAGATCTCTCTGAATTCTGTGATGGAGTGAAAAGAACAATTGCAACTTCAAGATGTATCCACACCCATGGTAATTGTGCACATTTTTCCTGTTATTTTAGCAAGGTAATTGGATGAAGAAAGGGTGAAGATCTTAATACAAATTCCCACTGTGCTGTTTCTCAGGCACTCAGCTTCAAAGGGGTTGAACTTGATATATGACACGGAGTTACAGGAAGTATAATCTTATCTCTGAAGTAAGTGCCACAACATAGATGAGACTTTGTGATTTTCAAATATTTAAGTTGAATGAAACCCAGATCAGTTATTTAGTTGTTGACATAGACTCATGACAAGGCGAGTAGCTGGGATCCTTCAAAAAGGTAAGAGTCAAGATTTGACTTTGAAAAAACAGCCCATTGGAGAGAGAGCTTGGACAAGACAGTAGCAAAGCCATTGACATGGAACGCGGAGACAATGCGGTATAACTGTGGGCAAACACTTTGCCTCTTGGGCCTTGCCTTCTCTTTGTGAAAGGGAGGGAATAAATAGATGCTTATGAAAATTCTTTCTTGCCCAACCTATGTGACGTGTGTCTTCTTAGCGATAAAACACGATTGTGTAGACTTTGGGATTTAAGAAGGTTTTTTCCTGGAGCAGCTGCTGGTCATTTTCATAACACTGACTTTTGAGCAAACAGCTTGGGTTTGAAAATTGGTTCCACTATTTATTAACTGTTATGATTGTGACAAATTACTAACTTCACTGGGCCTCACTTTCCCCATCCACACAATGGGGATAATAAAGTACTTATTTCATTAAGGGTTATTCTGAGGAGTAAATCGAGTAACGTATGTAGAGTTCTAGAAGAGTGTTTGGCATGTGATAAATGCTGTATATGGGATTGATTTTATCATTGTAGTAGTATCACCATTGACTTCTGTTCCTGTTCAGTGGTTTCAGGAGGGATGAAAGGTTTTGTGTTGTGGGCAGTGAATTCCCTGGGCCTTGGGCAGTAAGGCTTAGAATAGCGTGGCCGGTGTATTTGTAATCCCTTAAGGAGCAATAGCCGACTAGACCGCAGCTTGCTTACCTGCACTCACTCCCACACGGACCAACCGTTTGCCCCACTGCTCGTCCTCTCTCGAAGAAGGCAACCTCTGGCAGATTTCAAGGGGCAAGTGGCAGAGTTCCCTCTCAACTTACTCCGAAAAGTCAGCTACACACAGCTACAGTGTCCTGATGCAGTGGCGTCTGATGAAGGGCACAGTGGCTAAGAATATCGGTTCAATGTTTAAGTCTCAGCTTTGATACTTCGTTAACTTTTTTGCCAAAAAAATTCTTCAGCTTCTCTGTGCCCCTGTTTCCTATGTCTACAATGGGAATAGTAATAATCTTACTTCCTTGTCTTGCTATGATGATTAAATGGGATAATATGCACAAAGTCCCGAGAAAGGTGCCTGGCCTGGGGTATATGTTTAGTAAATGGGAAGTGTTATAATGACTATTGTGATTATTATATCAAGTGAGGAGAGTCTTACCCTGTGGGTGGTCAGCGACTCACTAGAAAGAAATCAAGGACCACATACTAGTAAATTAATGAATTCTAATTACTGATTTTATACATAGGGAAATATCTATGAGCTAACTCCCTTAATTTGAAATTGATGATTTATGATTAGTTAAATTTAAAAAAATGCTTGCCTAGCAATACAAGTAGAATGGAGTCTCAGAGTTGAAAAGAGCTCCAATTGAATGTCTAATTCAACTGTCCCTCCAGTGCATTTATCCCCCTGACTCCCTCCCAGATGCTTAGCTGGTTCTATATGCTAACAGTGGCAAGAATTTAATTTTACTCCAATATGTCTCTGGATGTCTCCTACATGTGATGGTTCACCTCATTCTAGAGTGTGATGCCCAGCATGTTGAGACCTGAGCAGACTGCTCATTGGGATGGTTATTTGTTGGGATGGTATTGGAGGATTAATGGGAAATCTAGTCTCTTCTGACACTTAGCTATTCAGGTCCTCCCATGGCACTGGTCACAGCCAATGGAAATGCGTGAGCCGACAATGATGGGCTCTCTGTTCTTGGATTAACTGCTCCAACAAAAGAGAGAAATAGATAAAATTTTAATGCCTGTGGGCAGGAAGTTTGGAGTCGGAGAATTTAGATCTAGAAAAGACCTGGGAAATGGTCCAGATGTTAGAAATGATCCACACGTGGAGAAGCAGGGCCAGAGAGGTTAAAGGACTTGGCTACTGGGGTTCAGCTAGTTCATGTGAACATGGAGAATAAGAATTATTTCCCCCACCTCTCTCTGGTTCTCCAGCACAGTGATTACAGACATGACCTCTAAAGACAGGCTGTCTTGATTCAAGTCTTGATTTTCCAGATTATTGGGAGAATATTAGGGTGGTCTTCAGCCCATGGTGGACTTCTCTCTTCCTCATTTTTCTTACTTGGAAAATGGAAACAATAGTAGAGATTTTGTGTGGATTAAATGAGATAATAGATATAAGGCTCTCAGGACCAGTCCTGGCACATAAAAAGTATCCCAAAAGTGTTTGTTATTATTACTAGTCTTCCAAAGAACCTCAAAAATATCAATTCTTAAATAAGCCAGAGAATAAATGTTTTGACCAGGCTGGTGTTTAAAGTATTTTCTCTCACTTAAAATATGGCCTTTTAATTTTTTCTTAACTTGTGATTCAGAAGTGATCTTCAGGACCCATCTGTGAATTAACAACCATATTCTTCCCCAGAAGAAAAGTCGTCGTGTGCCTTTTGGATAGAAGGAGGGAATAGTAAAAACCTAATTTCTCATTATTTATCATTTCGAATTCACACTCTGAAAATATTTACGGAGTAGTCTGCCGTGTTCCTGGCACAGAGATAGAGCTGGAGGGATGTAAAGTGGGCGGGCTGATGGGCCCTCTCGGTGCGCACGGTCAGGTGGAATGGTTGGCAGTTAAACAGGTAACTCTGTCACAGCACTGGAGGGAGCACGGCCAGGGCAGGATAGAGAGCTGTTCACAGCACGTGGAAGGAGCCATGAACATGACATAAGGGGCCACAGAAGGGCTTTCCAGAGGAAGTGATGTCTAGGCTGAGACCTGAATGGTGAGCTAGATTCTTGACGAGTCTGGATGGGGGCTGAAGAATATTCCAGACACAGGGAACTGTGTGTATGTGGGGGGCCTTCCAGGTTGGGGTAAAACACTGGGTATTCACCAATTTAGTCAACATTTAACAAGTGTTCATTAAGCACTTACTATGCAACAGGCATTTTGTGCAATGGGCATACATTGGTTAACAAAACAAGTGATGTTATTTTTATGGAAGTTTGGGGACAGAAGAAAGAGAGAAAGATGAGAAGTTCTATGAGGAGAATTGCGTAAAGTAGGACAATCAGGAGAGTGACAGCCGAGCTGACACCTGAATGGTAACAGGAGCCAGGGGGAGGCTTCCTGGCAGAAGGAAAAAGCAGTCCAAGAACTCAAAGGAGGGAATCATCTGGGCGTGTTAGAGAAACTGGAGGGGGACCAGCGTGCTGGGATGTGGGGAGTGCGGGGAAGTGGGACAAGCAATTCCAAGGGTACTCCGGCTGGGCTGTTGGTGTTGAGAAGGGCATCGGGATGTTTCCAGTGGAAACAAGATGACACACACACATGCAATATGGACACTTCTTTTCAAAACCAGGAAGCTTTTGGAAAATCTCAGTTGCAAATCTCAGTGGGCTCTGTGGGTTTTAATAGCTGAGATGAAGCAAAGAGCATGTGTTCTGTCATGGTTGACTAAGTCTGCACATGAGGCACGTGCACAGATAGCTGAGCTCTCCCCAGTGACGAGCACGAGTCAGCACCAGAAATCAGCAGGGCTGCCCCGCTCAACAAGGAGGCTCATTGTGTTGATTAGGGCTGTCCCAATGGCTTCTCCTGGGTTTTAGTCATGTATTTCCAATTGCCCTCATGAGCCGTCTCTTCCTGTTTTATCGATTTGGACACAAATTTGTGTTTCAGCCATGCTTTAAACTGTTTCTGTCCAGTTTGGCACTGCTTGATCCAAGCCAATCGCCCATGCTCTTCTGTTTCTCTGACTGCCTGTCTCTGTATTCCTGTGGGCCCTGCAGGACACTCATGGCTCTCGTTGCTCCCAGTTAACAGCTTTGGAGACGATGAAGAGCTGTGCACATCTTCTGACTCCGATGAGGAGGTGATCAAACAGTTTGAGATTTCTGTGTCCCGGTCCCAGAGTTTCCGTTCAAGAGCACCTGAGAAAGGCAAGCAGACAGGACTGGAGCAGAAACCAAAATTGCGCCGCCTGCTCTCTACCAGCAAAGAGGACAGCACGCGAGTGTCTGCCTGTGAAGGTATTCTTTGCATCAAAACTTCCTTTTTCTAGACCAGGGATGGCCAAGGGGAAGAATGTCTTTTCTTTCAGTCCTGTAACCTCTGCCCTTGCATCTGAGAGTCCACAAAGGGAGAGAAAATGGGGCAGGACCCAGAGGTTGGGGCAGAGAAAGGGATGCTCCAAATTTTGCAGGGGGCAGCCATCCTGCAGGGAACTGGGGGAGGGAATGGATCAGAAGTTCTGAGTCCTTGCTCCTGAGTTGTGGGACTCCTTCCTTCTTTATTGTTACTACTTTATATATATTGAACACTAGTGACCAGAATGGTATTTATCAAGCTTTGTAACATCTTGTTGCTTTCTGATAGGTACAAACATTTCACATACCTGTCCACTGACATTGAGATTCTGTGCCTTTCCCCCCATTTGCAATCAAGTCTATTTCCCACACAGCTATGTAACCCCAGAAGATTTTTGAAGCCTTTCTTTTACTAGTTTGTATTATTAAAAACAATAGGTATGTTTTATTTTCCAAACAAAAGCATGTATTATAATAATACTGAATAACCTCCCTCAGACAACATATGCCCTGCACCCTCTCCCTTATTCCCTGTAGTTTCGGAGCATCCCCACCTCCATTTCACATGAGACTTGCTGGGCAAGAGCAAGGTCTTATGCCATCCTCTAGCATCTTTATACTAAGTTTGCCCTCCACAAAGGCGAGGGGAGGACACTCCAGGTCAGGTAGCACAGCTAGTGATGAGGGGAAGGCCTTGGTAAGGGTCCTCCTCCTTCTGCACCACTTACAAAGAATAACCTGGAAAAAGAACACGCATTATTTCTTAGTGCTTTCCCTAGTGAAGGTCAGGAATCTCTTTGACTCTTTTATGCCCACAGCCTGGAGCGGGCACAGGGCACTGGGAAAGGGAAGGGTCTGTGAAATGTATTTGGTGAAAAGCTGAGAAAATGTCATGCCATCCACCTTAGCTACCTGGGCTAAATGACCTGGATTCTCTAATCTATTCTTTCGTTGCTTTGGGGATTGTGGTCAGTCAAACCAAGGGGGGCATAGTTGAGCTCTTCCATGGCTTTCTGAAACATAGCGGTAGAAAAAGAAAAGAGAAAAGGGAAAGTCCAAAATTGAGAGGAGATAACAGAAAGGCAACATGACTCGGTAAGTGATGAGGCGGGCAGAAAAAGAACATAGAAAAAAGAGGACAATTAACAAAAAGAACTCTTTTTTTTTTTTCAGTGGGAATATCATAATTTGCTATTTATCGTGTAATTTTACCTATTGACATGGGCAGCATAACATGTTGTTTGCTATTCTTTTTAGCCCCAGGTAAGCCAGGAAATAAGTGCCTTATGTAACCATAGCATAATGCTGGCCCTCTGTCGGTTCCTTACACCTTCTCCTGCTTTTCCCGCTGTCTCTCATGTTACATCACAGCATCCCTCTCTGTCCGTGGAGAGGGCAAATGTTGGCTAATGAAAGGTGATAGCAGTTGTTTCCCTAGGAGTAGCTTGTTTCGTTCTAAAGCTAATGGCCCTGTTTCCCAGAAGCCCGTGTCTAGTTTCTGGTTTCTACAACTGGCTGATGTTTGAAGAGCTCTGACAACTGCTCTAACCTTACAGTTCCTGAAATTAGCAGCACCTTTTGTCATAACCAGTGGTTCTGAAGTCTTTGACACATGGTGATAGAAAAGGTAAATTTTCCTCTACTGGAGAGAGGAAAAAGTCCACTACAGTGAATGAATTACCTGTAAATTTTGAAGAAAACCAGCAGGATCATAGGAATAAATAAATGCATGCTAAATTTTAGGTTATCAAATGTCATGGAAATGTTAAAGTAATTCATATTGCATGATAATCTTTCTGTGTCATTTCTTTTTGTTCATCTTTCAATCAGTGAATTTGTTTCAGCAATAAAGAATAATGAAGAGATTAAGTGTGTACCCCAGGAGGATCTTTTTTTGCCTGTTTTCTATTTTTTTCACTCTACTTTAAACATGATTTTCTAAGATCAAATTTGATTGTGGACAATTCTTACATTACAAACGCATAACAAGTCACATTTCCTGTCTGTTGTCTCCTCTCATAATGTTAGACTAGTGAAAGTAAAGGTCCAAATTCAAGTCAAATCTGAACCACAAATAAATTACTGGTAGCTTGTTTCATGATTCTTCATAAGAGAAACCCTTCATTCTAGATTGGTTAGGTTAATTTAGAATCAAGACAACGCTATCTTCATATTCCAGCCAAGTGTTCTCTTTTCTCGTGTGTCTGAGTTAGTGTTGTTTTGCATCGATTGTCACTGCGTTCCTGATGATGTCAAAGGGGTTTGGGCTACGTGATCTGGATCAGAGGCCGTGCATCAGATATTTAGGCAATGAAAGGTGGGCTGCAGAATAATAGTGCACTTCTTGAAGTTCCCCCAACCCCTGTTTTTGTGCCAAGCCTTAATTTTCCTTGTGAAATATTTAGTTTTTAGGATATTACAAAGAAGCTAGACATTACCTTCCTGGTCATTAAGAATAATAGCTCAATTATCTTCAGAATCTGTGCTCAGTTTTGTTGGGGAATGATGTATCAATCAGAATCGTATATATATCAGGGTGAGGCAAAAGTAGGTTTATAGTTGTTTGTATGGAAAATAATACAATAATTAGTAAAAATATAAGAACAAACTGTGTCTTATGTAGGAGAGAGAGTTGTGAGTACATAGAATTTACTTTGCACCTGTGGAGGCTGACCAGGCAACACAGTTCTGAAGTGCACAGCGATGGGTGTTGGGAAGGCTAGGCTTAAACTCTCAGGTATGAGCCAAAGCTGCAGAGCACGGGTGAAATTTCTTCTTTTCCAGGGTCCACTTAGTTCTCCTTTTAAGGCCTTTTAATGAACTGATTATGCAAGATAGTCTCCTTCACTTAACGTCAACTGCTTAAAGGCTTTAATCACATCAACAAAGTTCCTTTACGGCAACATCTGGATTAGTGTTCGATTGAATCATTGGGGCTTGTAGGTCAGCCACATAAAACTGACCATCAAAGATGGTCAGCAAAAGTGTTCGTGTTTGGGTTGTGGTGGGAGAGAGGAGTATGGGAATGTCAAAGAAAGTAATTGGTTACACCCCATCAAAGTAGGGTATGGACTGAACAAATTCAAGAATTTCCCTGCTAACATTAATATGGTTGATGTGATATAATTATGCCCTATAATTTCTATGAAGCCAGGATACATTTCTCTGACAACAGGCAATTACTTTTCTGTATGTGTTTAAGTTGACATGATCTTCTTTAATTTAAAGCACGGGAAGACTACTTTATGTAACGGTGAATCACCTCTTTCCTGCTCCTTGCAACTTGACTTGTACCCCAGATTTGCTTGTCTAATTCATCCTTGAATGTCTGTCAAGGAAAATGGTTTGTTATATTAATATAATTCTTATGTTTTTCAGTTATGAATAGCTTTTCAAGGCCTGATGTAGCTTTAGAAAATTCCCTTATTACTGATCTAGGTATTATCACCGTAGGAGCTGAAATCATGGGACAATTTTATGGGGGTAATTTCTTGGCCAAGTTAGATTTTGTGCTGCACTCCTGCTGGCTGCTGCACATGTTGATGGACAACCCACTGTTTAATAGGACACTTTAGTGTTCATGTGTGTGAGGAATGGATGTGCTAATTAGAGCCTTGGAAGAAAATTCTGCTTTATATTGTAGGGTGTTGCATATGGAATGTCCCTTGTTCTGTCATTTTCTGTGGTCTTTTTTAAAGTGTGTTTGCCAAATAACTGAAAGTGTGAATGTAAAAATGTTATAGTATCCTATGAAAGTGTTTCCAAGGGGGCTGAACTGAATTATTAAGAATAACAAGGCAGATAGGGGAACTTCTCATTGGCTTGCCACAGTTTTGCAAAATCCCAGATCAGGAGTCTGAAGTTGTGGGCTGAGGACCAAGTCTGCCTGAAAATGTGTTTATATGGTTTGCAAAGGTGATGATGTATTTTTATGTTTGCATGGTGTGTCCTACAGTGGCCAGTAAACCACTGTCACCACCAGTCCATGATGCTACATGCTCCGTTGCTTCAAGTGTTTGTTATCTGCTTAGCCTTTGAGGTTAGTTGAGGGTTTAGTGAAGTCCACTGGTGGGTAAAGACTATGTGGTAGATGTATGTGGCTTAGTGCTTTCAAGGAGGTTATGTTCTAGCTGAAACTTTAAGACCATGGAGACAATTGCTGCTATACAGTGTGTAAATAAGAGCTGAATTTACGATACATGTTTTGTCATCCACTCATTTATCCTGTCTATATCTCTAATGTTCTCTCATTCTAGGATGGGGGCTACTGAGGGAGCCTGAAGGCCACAGAGATAAGACATCCTTGGCTTCTTTTTGGGTGTGGGAGGCAAGTCAGGGGGAAAGAAACAACTTAGGAAGACACTGTCAGTTTTTACTTACTATCGGAGAGTAACCTGGACATCAAAAGAGAGGCAAGGGATGAACTGAGTAAGGAAATACTGAGAGAGGGGAAGGGAGGGAAAGGAAGAAGAGAAAAGAAGAGAAGAGGAGGAGGAGAAGGGCAAGGTCAGAGAAAAACACTGAATGTGAAGGAGTCAAGGAAGATTCAGTAGTTGTTGAGGCTTTGATGGATGGGAAGAAAAGGACAAGCAGGACGGCTTGAGAACTTCTGTGGACGGAGATACACAACTAGCATTTTCATGAGCCAGTCGGGCCACAGGTGACAGAGAGGTGGGAGGTAGTAGCAAATAAAGTTTGCTGGGTTGCGTGAGGCCAGTTTGGGCCATACAAGTAAGCAAGACTAATATTTATGGAAGGTCTGGTGCCTACCAGACAGATATTGTTCATATTTGATGTGTTTCTCTGACAGCTTTTATAGTCATTGTATAGATAAGGAAACAAAGGTTCAGATAGTTCAAACTGTTTAAGTTCTTAAACCCTGGTCATCTGGAACCAAGTCCGGTGTTCTTTGCATGAATCAAGTGGAGACATTTCTACCTGAGAGAACCACCGAAGCGTTTTGAGCAGAGGGTAGTATGCTGGGCGTGAAGAGGAGAGAAAGGATGGTAGAGTTAGGAGACCATGTGGCCTCTGCAGTTGGTTACTGCTCTTGCTTTCTACATCCATCCCCAAAGCGTTGTCTATGGTCATTAGCTCCAACAAAATGCTAATGTGTTCAATTTATTCTCCTGACATAAACACGCACCCTTCATACTCATATTATTAGAAAGTATTTAACCTTCTACCCCACATAATGAACTAATGGTCTTTTTGCTTCTATGGACCAAGTCTATCCATCAGATGATTGAAATGATGTTTCTGCAGGTGTTATTTTGTGGGTTTTGTTTTTGAGGCCTTGATTGGTATAGTTGCTGTTGCCCAATTTCTCTAGATAAAAAGCTATAAAATAATAATATATTTGAAATCATTTCCTTATTGTAAATTCAGATTTGGATGGACCCAGCCAACTGAATTATCCTGAGAATCTGTCTTATGGTGAAGAGGATCCCATCTCTGCCCCCTCACCATCCCCGTGTGAGGCTGGCGATGCCAGGCACCAGGGTGCACCTCCCCAGGAGACCAGTGTGGTGCGCAGCCTCCGTCGCCAGTCCACAGAGGGCAGCCTGGAGACGGAGACTGCTTTTAATAACCGGGGGCTTGAAGACTCCTATGCCACTGACAGCTCCTCTGTGTGGAGTCCAGAGGCAAGTTATTTGTTTTCCAGTCTTTTCTTGCCTCAGTGTTTTGTGCTCTGTCTAGTTCTTGCTCTCCACCCCTCCCCTATCCCTCAAGGAAAAATTCCTCCAAAAAAGAAAGCATTGCCTTGAAAAACAAAGACCTAAAGAGCATTTATTTAAATAAATTTTTGTTCGGATGACCAAGGTCTGACCCCTATGCGGACCAATAGAAGAGCCATAAATACATTTCTATCAACATGGAAAAACAGGAAGAAGAATGGTGGCAGGATGGGCCTAGAAACAATCTGGTTTCTTTTTTGCATAAAGGAGTTTTTTGTTCTTTAGGGAGACTGGTTTATTTCTCTTATGGTTTCTATTAACTGGAGTCTAGTTTTATTTACCCCAAATCTCCAGTTATTATGACTTGAATATGAGAATTATTTGAAGATTTAACTAAAACACAGTGGCCCTCCAAATGAAACTGTACAAGATATTATGCTGACGACCTCGCAGTATGTCTGTTAGCTTTGAATTGAATTGAAGATGTAAGAGATGGCATTAGTCTGGGATGGCGCTCTGGCCATTGACTTTGCTTTTTGAAATAAATCTGTGATAAAATATACTTCTTTTAAATTTATTTTTCAATTAAAACTTACTCCAGAATGTACCTAATTAATCAGAAATGTGACTGGAGATGATGATGCTAGAAACTACCATTTATTGAGCAATTACTATGTGCCAAGCACTGTGATAAGGATTTTACAAATATTATTTTATCTTACTGGCATGTATGGTTATTCCTTATTAGCTAGATCCCTCCTATAATGATTCTATAACATTAAGAGATATTAAATAATGGTGTCTAATACCTTCATTGAAATTAATTTTGATGTACTGTCATATAAGTTTATAAAACTCCAGTATAATTTGTGGGGATAGAGGAAGGAGAAGGGTTTTGTTAGTGTCAGTCTGACCAAGAAAATAAGTAGGATGACTCTATTATTAGGGCCTGGACTGCCATACACAGAAATGCGCATCAAAGAGAAGGGGAAAAATTACAGAAAATCGTGTTCCAAATCCTTACTGCTAATGCACTGGGGCACGTGGAGAGAGTGTAAGGAGGTGTGCATGTGTGCACGTGTGCCCGGGAGCTGGTCATCCTGCTAGGGACAGGAGATGGTAACTCAGACATGTGGTGTGTGGCTTGTTAAAATGGCCCTTCATATAGACACACCCAAAGCTATTAACCTTATAAGTTTTGTAAAAAAAATTGTGCTTCCCTGTCAGTTTACTGCTAAGAGTCATATCAAATCCCACACAGTAACATTTAACATTTAAAAATATTCCTTTTGGCTCTCTTACCAGAAAAACAAAACAGAACCGTTTACCTGCCTAGTGATACTCCATCTCCTTGATCACTGTACCATTAGCCTTGGAATTTGCCTGCCTTGTGGAGCTTTAATAGGAGACTTGGTGTCGAGGGCACTCAATGTTCTCAGACTCCAAAAATACTCAGACGTCTCTGTGTGCTCCATTCAACCTCCTATCTATTTTGAGACAAAAACTGTAATTTGTGCTCTTACAGTAGAACCTCAAATGCAGCTCGGAGGCAATTCCTGTAACTGCCTGCTTGGCAGGCTTAGCTCGCCTTTTAAGAATTGATTTATTTGCCTCTTCGCCGTGTTAAGAAGCCCGTCTTCCCCCGTGTGTCTGGCGTCGGGAACACATCGTGGGTCTCTTTACTTTGGGCTGCACAGATGACATCAACACTATCTCACTGAAACGGAAAGGCTTTCAGTTGGATAGAAAATCTTTAAACCTATATGGGTTTTGGACAATGTGGTACAAGTGTTCCCATCTTACAGAAAACCCTGGGCTATCAGAGCTGAAGGAACCATTTATTTTGACTCGGAAGGAAACTGGTCATGCTGTGTGACTCCCTGTTAGGTGGATGGATTGTCGTGTGCTGTTCTTCTCTGTTGGAAAAGGCCGTCGACTTTTTCCTGCAAACCCATGGCTGGGTGGGGAAGACAATGGGGAGGCGGCTGGTGGTGCTGAGCTCACAGGGAGGCAGGAGCCCCACTTTGCATCGCTGTTTCCACTGATTAACTGGTTGGCCTTGAGAAGTTAATTAAAATCTGCCAAATGGGGATAAAAATGAAGAGATTTTTACCTTGCAGGAAGGTCAGATGGATTACTGATATTAACAGTACCCACATGAGGAGCTCCTTTGGTTGCCTGGTGATAGGTAATGTGTGTTGAAATGATTAATTGCTCTGAAAATCCCAGCCTCCACAAATCTTCATTTCAGATCCTCCTAGGAAGGGGCCACAAACTCCCATTTTCATGGGCCACTGCTTGGATTGACCCCTTCCAGAGTGGGGTCTTTGCCTGGAGCTGTGTCTTATTTAGTTATTGCAGAGCCCCCCACCCTCCAGGACTTTACCACAAACCTGCAGGCGCAGTGAGCATGTATCTGAATAGAGACAGCCTGATGGATAAGTGGAGAGATAGTCATTAACGAGGATATTTTTACCTTGGCTTTGAAGTTGATTATAGAACTGGAAATTGTTAACACATATTAAGAGTGGGGGCCTAAAAGGGTGTGAAATTCAAAGTAGTACGTGTTTCTAACTCCCTTCTCCCGTCTCACTCCCTCTTTATCTCACACACTTACTACACATAGAAGTAACCATGGTGAGAGGTTTGGGGGAAAGAAGGGAGACATCGTGTTCAACATAAGGTTTTGGATTTTAAGCATTCATACTGGTAAATCCTAAATAGTCCTGGCTGGGCTTATGGTGTTGGGGGCAGGGAGTGAATTACTTAGCCTCTCTGAGCCTTAGTTCTTTCCCCCATAAAAAAGAGGATATTAAAATACCTACCTCATTAGGTTAATGTGAATATTTTAAAAGATAGTATTTCTTAGGTGCATTTCCCAAAAAGCATAGGAAGGAGTGAGGGACAAGGGAGTGAGTGAGCAGGGAAGAACTGAGTGGCATTATGAGTATGCTCAGTTGGCACCGCTAAGCGTGGCTCACAGCTTGATCTTGTGGGACTCGACTCTATGAAGCTTTATAAACTCATCTCAGGACATCTCTCTAAGGGGAGAAGAGTTTAGTGCATGAGGCATTAACTCCCCCCACACATTGGACTTTCTATGCATGAGAGCCAAGCAGGATTCTGTAACTTTCCAAGCTTTGACATCCACAGAGAGCCTTTGGTGGCAGCTGAGAGTCACATAGCATGGCAGGAGGTAAGACTTCATTGAGTTTCCCCAGGCCGGAGCCACTTAAAGCCTAGACAGGCTATGCCTGTAGGGGAAGGTGGAATAAGATGTAAGACCAGGAAGGTCTGAAGTGCGTAAAAGTGGGCTTTTGTAGTCTATGAAGGGTATAGTGTGGTACCTGGCATAAGGCAGGGTTTGGTATGTTATCTATTATTAGTATGCTCTGGCAAGCAATATAGAGATGATCAAGAGTAGGCTAAAATAGATGGGAGTTTTAACAGAAGACTGTGACTTGAGTTTTGAGTTGGCCTAACTCCTTGGAGACTTGCTTCTAATATTATATCTACACTAGTCAGTTGTATTCAAAAGTCTCTATAGCAACCACTTTTATCACTTGAAACTAAGTACCTCTGAATAGAAACACTCACACATGAATGCATGCATGCTCCGAGAAAAAAAGAAGCTTCCCTTATTTTGCAAAAAGCCTAAATTTTCTTGCTAGACTAATGTGAATTTTAAGAGAGAGGGCATTTAATAGATGTCTCCTATATGTCAAGTCCTTTAATTTTCGCAACAATCCTGTAAAGTAGGTACCCTCTCTGTTTTACTGTTGAGAAAAACAGAAAGTGGAAAGGATTAAGTAACTTGCCCAATATCTTTGCGGTAATAAGTGGTAGACCTGGGGTTTCTAAGGCTGTCTCACTCCAGAGAACCGTGCACTTTTACTTGAGCTCTGTTGGAAAGTTATGCTGATGCAGGTGCATTTTTGAGGTATTTTGTACACACACACACACACACACACACACACATATTTAAATAAGGTCTTTAAATTAGCAAAGTCTGGTGTTCCATCACCTAAATAAGAACTGATTCTGATTTACAATAAGAAATCAGAACAAAGGTTCGTTATGGCTAAGAGTCGTGACTTCAGAGGAAAAATCAGATTAGGTTGCCCTTATTTATAGTTTGTTGGAGGGTGGTTCATTACAGTAAATGCGGTTCAGCTCAGTTTTCTCAGTGAGGTCATCAGATCTGACTGGCTACAGGTGAACTGCTGTCTAAGGGTGATATTTCATAATGGGAGCCTGTTGGAGAATAGGCAGCTCCAGTCCACTGATGGGAATAGATATTTATAGAGTCTGTTCTGAGCCAGGTATTTTCTCACATCTATTAAAACCTCACAACAGCACTCTATCAAGTAGACATCTTAATGCTCTTTTTTTTTTTTTTTTTCCTCCAGCAAGAGTACAGAAAGGATGGCCTATTGGGCCAGGGTCAAAAAGCTAGTCAATGGCAGAGTTATGATTTCTGTTTGGCACTCACGTATATATTCAGCCTAAGTGTCCTGTCTCCAAGTCCAATGTTGCTGTTCACTAAATGGCTGCTGGGGATGCCTCTCTAAACCCTTGCTTCTCAATCTCTGATATGAGGCCAGCTGTGACATCCTTGTAACCTTCTGTGAAATGTAGAATCCCAGACCCCACCCCAGTCCTACTGAGTTAGAATCCCTGGGTGATGCAAGTCCACATGAACATTTGAGAGGCTCTGCCCTAAATGTTTCTCACGTGTAGGCTGAAAATCTACCGAGGGATCAGCTGTCCATGACCCCAGTTTCATTGGGACTCTTGTCTTCAGGAGGTCCCGGCCCATAGAGTGCAGATAAGGCTTAACCATTTCTCCTTGCACTCAAGGTAGTCACCCCTTGGCAGTTGTGTAGTTGAGTAATTTTAGACTTTGTATCTCAGTTGGTTTCAATGAGCGGTCTATTGTATTTTTTGAGAGGCAGTGTAGATGAAAACCACAAAATATAAAAGCTTTGTTCATTTATTCCAAAAGCATTCATGAAGGCTCCCCATATGCCAGGCATTGTGCCCTCAAAAAATTCACAGCCTGATGGAGAAATAGGCCAGTAAACAGACCTTTCGAATACAGAGGGATCTGAGCTAACAGAAAGTTCTCAAGTTGCACAGAGGGACATCGTCTCGCCGAGATGTTGTTGGACATTATCATTTCCATTCCTAATCTTTTCCTCTGTCTGCAACAGGAGCAAGATGGGGCCAATTTTCAGGTGCCATCTGGGGTCCCAGAGCCCATCTCAAAGTGTGGTGATCTGGATGTCATCTTTGAATATAGAGCTGCCAGCCAGAAACTCACAGTGACCATTGTGAGAGCACAGGGCCTCCCCGATAAGGACCGAAGTGGCATCAACTCCTGGCAAGTTCACGTAGTCCTGCTGCCCAGTAAGAAACAAAGGGGCAGGACGAACATACAGAGGGGGCCCAACCCTGTCTTCAAGGAAAAGGTCACCTTCGCCAAGCTGGAGCCCAGAGACGTGGCTGCCTGTGCCATCCGCTTCCGCCTGTACGCCGCCCGCAAGATGACCCGTGAGAGAATGATGGGAGAGAAGCTGTTCTATCTCAGCCACCTGCACCCAGAAGGGGAAACGAAAGTGACTCTGGTTCTGGAGCCAAGAAGTAATATCAGTGTGAGTATGTCAAATGGTGCTGCTAATGATGCAGTGTGTTTGAGGATGTGGAATTGTCGACTCTTGATTTAGTACATTCAGCCTGTGAATTCAAACACTTTAATTTAATTTTCCATTTGGCTCTCCTCATCCTTCTAAGCTATGATTTGCACTTCATGCTTTGGTGGGTTTTTCACGCCCATCTTCCCTGTAGGCTAATGGACATCCATTTCAGGAAACAAGAGCACAATGTGTGGAGGGCATGGGAACACCAGGAGAGGTGGCTAGGCCTTCTAGTTAGCTAATAAATGGTCCTACCACCCATTCCTCCATCCCCCACTCTGCCCCCAGTATGTACTCTGATGAAGTTCAGAGATGGGACTGTTAAGGTGAGGTCCCTGACAAGTGTGCCTGAGTAGGCTGCAAATAGTAGCCCAGAACTCCAACCACTTCTAAGACCCTCTATTTACATAACCAAGCTTCTCGGTATGCCCCACCCTCTGTATCCCCTGGGGTGTCAAGGAAAGAGACAGTGCAGCCTGTGTGTCTACAAGACAGGCAGTCCCACTGTTGCCATCGGTAATGTGTCATCTTGTACGAGTATCACCTTCTAATAAACATGTAAAAAGATCAGGTAGCTATCTTGGGCTTTGGGGCCAACTGAGTGCCTGCCGTATGTCAGGAAGGGGATGCAGAAAAGAACCCAACGGGTGATGCCCCTGCCCTTGGGGAGCTTGCAGACTGGTGGAGGAGGGCGACAGTAGGTAAACCAAGGCAGGAGGGGAAGAAGAGCATGACAGGGGCTGCCATGCATTTGTTTAGAAGAGTCAGAGAAAGTTTCTTGGAGGTGCTGATAAAATCCAGAACTCGGGAAGTCCAGGGAAGAAGCAGGTGACAGGTGGAGGACAAGGATGTCAGACAGAGAGTGTCATGTGCAGGGTCAGGGGGTGGGAAGGAGCTCGTCAGGTGTGAGGACGAGGAAAGGAGCCAGAAAGGCTGGAGTGTAGCAATGGGAGGTCCGGCCACTGACATTTTAAATAGGTATTTCAAAATTAATGTCTCCAGGCCTGAAATCCTGACTGTTGCCTCCCTAAATCTACTCTACCTACAGTATTCCCATCCTGGCTAAAGGCAATTTTGTCTTTTTTAGTTGCTCAGGTCAAAACCCTATTGGTTCCATCTTCAGAATACAACCAGAACCCAACCTGCTGGATGAAATGGCCTCCTAGTGTTCTCTGTGCTCCCTTTGCCTCCTCAGACTCTTCCCAACATGGGCTCAGAATGAGCCTTTGAAGCATAACAGTGAGGTGATTGCTGGGGAGACGGGACTATCAGGGGACT
Organism: Desmodus rotundus; assembly: GCF_022682495.2. NCBI lineage: Eukaryota > Metazoa > Chordata > Mammalia > Chiroptera > Phyllostomidae > Desmodus > Desmodus rotundus. The sequence goes on from NC_071393.1 coordinate 107,108,854, forward strand.
AAATGGTAATGGGCAAAATATAATAAAGATTATATTAAAAATAATAAGTAAAAAAGGACCCATAAGCCAGATTACACCTCATCTCCAGTCCCTCTTTTCTTCTTAAGCTCTGAGTAAAGCATATCTGAAATCATGAAAAAACAGAAGCCACAGAAGGGCAGAAGGAGTCCCGCCTGCACTGTAGAGCTTGAGGATAGGTGTGACCAGGCCCCTGTTTCTCTGTGCCAGGCCCTGTGCTGAGTGCCGGGAGCACAGAGGTGAGCGGGGAAAATGAGTCAGTATGAAAGAACTTGGGGGGTCAACAGTTTTCCCTTCTCCAGTTGTTTGCTGAGCACGATTATACGCCAGACAGTGGACTATGTATGCACTGTGGCCTGAGAGATGATAAGGATCGGAGAAGTCTGAGTTTCCCAAGTGAACAAAGACAGTAAATGGCCTTTGAAGGGGGGCACAGCCTGGGGAAAACCACGATGTCGTAAAAGGGCCTGGGGGATTGATGGGAGAGGCCAGCTAGGCGGAGATAGGTGCCACAGTAGATGCTTCTGCAGAAGCAGAGGGGAGGGGGGGACCCTCACCCAAAACTTAGCAGAAATTCCATTGTTGGGTTATCATCATCCAGCAGGGCCTATAGGCACCTATCAAAACCAAACCACCCAGCCCCGTAGTTTACAAATTGTATTCCGTGAAAGCCCGGGCTCTAGATGCCCATGGCTTGGTAAATAGGATTTAAAAAAATATTTAATTACTTTTAAAGCATTGATTCACTGATGTTACTGATAAGAAGTTTTAGGAAATGATTTTCCATGTGGAGGAAAACGGTTTGAGCAAAGCCTGATATACTTGTTACTGGTGGAAGAGGTGGTGGCTCCGGGGGGCTGGTGGCTTCCCCTGCAGAGCTGACTGCTACTCCCCTTCCTGAATGAGAATCCACTCGGTGACCTGCTTCACTCACCTCCTTCCGACTTGTCTGGTGCATAAAGTGGGTGCTTTGGGGAAGTGCGCACATCAATAACCATAACATAAGGTGTGGGCTCTCCCCCGGCACACCTGGTACCTGCAAGGTCTCTGAGATTGCAGTCATGTGTCACCTTCTGTATCAAAAATTTGTAAAAGTGCTCACTTTCGGTGTCATTTGTTTCTTAGGAGAAAATATATAGCATCTGGCATATTCCTGACCTTAAGAAGCAGAACTAGGGGCCAAATGTTCTGTGCAATGGTAGACATCCAGCGGTCATTTTTTTTTTCTAGTGAAGACAAAATGCCCTTTGAATTGCTACATTCATCACAAAGCTGCAGAGAACAGAGTGGATGGGTTCCACAGAAACACTGGAGCACAAATTACACAGGAGGGAATTTGGGTCTGTATTAAATGTATTATTAGTTTTCTATGTATCTTAGATGGTTTGATTTACGCTAGTAATAACATCTTGGCTCGTTTTGTCTTAGAGAGGAAATATTGAATGGAGACAGTTCTGGAAACAAAGATGTCAGCTGATAATGCAAGGGCTCTCATCCACTGCTGCGCTCCCCAGACCCATTATCATTCACACAGAGTGCGCCCTTCCTCAGTAATCTTTGGCAGCCGTGGAGATTGGGCTACAATTTCACCAAACATAATATTGCCTTTCTGTAAGGGAGAGTAGTGCAGTGTGGGCCAATGGATTCTTTGTTTTTCTTCCCCTCCAGAGTGGAGAGTCTCCGCTCAGCCCATCTGCCGTTTCTCACAGTGACAGTGCTTCTTCCACGCAGTCGCTGTCTCATGGAGGGGCGCCAGAGCTGCTGGTGGGGCTGTCCTATAATGCCACAACGGGGCGATTATCTGTGGAAGTGATCAAAGGCAGCCATTTCCGAAACCTCGCTGTGAACAGAGCGCCTGGTAAGTACATGCTCCTTCCAGGGGCAAGTACAAGGCTGTGCCTGCTTTCACTTTAATTCTTTAACTTGTACAATGAAAGTTATCTTGGTATGGCTTAGGGACTTTTTACAAAGTGATACCTCTGGGTTTTAAAATGGCCTTTCGATTTAATTAGGTTGAAGGCTTCTCCAGTATCTAGACACATCTTGACATGAAATAGGCTGACCTTCCTGTGTATAGTATTTAAGAGAAAGGAATGATGTCTCTTCAGCCACACAATGCGTATGGGCAATTAAAATCTGCTAATAAGTCCCAGGCCCTCAAACACCTTTAAAGAGGTAGAGCTCAGGCATTGGAGTGAGGCAGGTCTATTCACTTACCCAGTAGCTTTGCTTTGATCTGTGCAATTTGCCTGTCTTTTCCGAATCTTGGTAGACTCATTTAGAACAAAAGGTTATTAATAGTATCTTCCTCATGGAGTTCTTTTGGGGTATAAATAAAATGATTTTTGTAGAGTGTTAGCATAGTGCCTAACACATGGTGAGCATACTAGAAACGTTCATGGTTATCGTGCTGAGGAAAGATGATGCGAAGGAGCAAGATCTGGGGCAACACAGGCCTGACTTGCCACTTCTGAGGTCACTGCTGGAAAAAAGAGCTTAAGACATACTCCAACAGCTGCAGTCCAGGGCTCAGGAAATCAGAATAAGAGAGCAGCGCCTGCCAACCACCTCTCAGTACCCAAGGAGCTCCTTTAGAACACTGGAACGATGCTGCTAAAAATGAGCTTAACTTTCAGGATCTCGCTTGTCAGCCAAAAAAAAAAAAAAATCTTAAAAAGGGGCAGGAAGATGATTTTTGCCTCAATTGTGTCTCTGGACCTCATGTACGTACATCTAGTCAGAGGAGCCTAGTTTGTATCCAGAATGCTAGCTACGAGAGAGTCAGAAAAATGTTGTTGAATTTCCAGCCTTTCAGTAAAGGAAGATAGTGAGTCTGTCCCTCATTGACACCAAAGGGCGAGTGAGCAAGTGAGCCTCCCCTCATCGACACCGAAATCTTCCTGATACAAGAATGAAATCAATAACAACATGGTAGGCTGTGCGAGTCAGTGGACTCTGGCCTCGTATGTTAGCACCAGGTGAAGAGCCAGCAGAGCTGGTAGAAAAAGGTTGGATTCAACAACAAAATCTTGGCTCTTACTCTCGTCAGCCTTTCACTGTGCTGCACCCCATGAAGTCTCTGTCCGATGGTATCTTGTTAGCCAACCTGTACTAAGCGCATTAGAGCGAGTTTGAAAGGAAAGCCCCCCACTCTGGATCGGTGCATCCAACGTAACCTGCGCTGACACTCAGAGTCAGGTGACAGTTATTTGAAATGCATAGTAGATGCTGATTATTAATTGCATAGCTAAACTCTCTTTGTTAGGTACAGCTTTGCTTCCTAAAATAGCTCTGGGTTTATGAAAGATCTGGATTTACTGCTTTATCGTCAGAGCTTTTGCTGGTCTCTTTCCCTGTCCTCATGAGGTTTGGTGAGATCTGAAGATTTGGGGGAAAGAACATGGTGGTGCTGCAGAGCATGATGGGGAGGTGGGTCACACAGTCACGATTCATTCCAGTGCATGCCAGGAAGCTCTGTGTGCTACGTGGAACCAGGCAATACAGCGGGTGAGGGAGGCCAGCATAGTGGCTAAGAAAGCATCAACTGGAGGCCCCAAAACTAAGGGTGTGAATTCAGGCTCTGCCACTTACCAGCTTTGAGTTCCTAACGTTTTCTGAATCTCAGTTTCCTCATCTGTAAAATGGGGTCATAACAGTACACAGGTTGGCATACTACATATAAAGCTGTGATATTAAGGATGCTATTATTGTATTTTCATACATTTTTATATGAAAGAAAATATGCCAAAGGGAAATTCTTGTGACCAATGTTTAAAACATAATAGGAAAAAATGCAAGTTGTAATTTACACATTGACTTGATTCTAGAAGTTTTAAGTCTGTTTGGTATTTATGACATTATTTTTCATAGACATAGTGTTGCAGTTCAACTTAAAATGTAACTGACATGCTGTGTCTTTGCAGTCAAAGTAATAGAAGACAATGTTGCTGTGATGCTATTAATTAAAACAGAAACCCAATAGGGAAGACAAAAGTTTTTTGTTTATGTAGAATGCGGGTACTTGAGAAAAATCCAGCTTAATTAGGAGGGGTTGAGAAAGTAGAGGGTTCCTTTGTGGAGATTCTGAAAGGGACCTCTTGGTACTTTCAAGGGCTTTAGATCTTGACGGCATTGGTTCTTCATTATGTCTCACTTCATTACGCCACTAGCACTACTTTGGCAGTCGTCAGGCAGGCTTAGGATACATTTTTAGTTCCCATATGGAGGAGAACAAGAGAGAAAGGGTGAGGGAACAAGAGTTTTATGAGGTAACTGAGCAGAGTTGGAAGAAGCGGGGGTGGGGTAAGGCAGGGAGAAGGAAAGAGGATGCAAGGGGGGAAATGAATGGGACTGAGAGTGGGGGTGGTAGAGAGACCTTGCCAGGTGCACTGGCCTCCAAGGTAGAGGTGGGGGGAGGACAGAGCATGGGACCAAAGCCCTGTGTCAGCATCAACCACGAAGGAGGTGCCTGCCAGGGGAGACACGTGTAGGAACATGTATGTGTACAGGTCCCAAGTCCTGTGCTTGGGACTCTGGGCACGGGTCCAGCTCTTTTGTCTGTGAAGAGATGACACCAGTCCTGTCTTACTGGGTGACTGTGATAACCTGAAGAATAGTTCTTAGGGAAGTTGAAGGAAAATAGGCCAAGCCTGAGTATTGGGAACTTTCCTTCCCTAGAATACTGGCGTTTCTAAATCTTGCTGGAAACAGAGACAAAGGCTGGGATTTAGGTGTGAGAATTAGTTTTTGTCTCAAGATATATGATGAAACAGAAGATAACTTTGAATTCACCAGCTTCATTCAGTCAGGTCACTGTGCTGATATTTTAAACTTGTCTTCAACGAGTTAGACAAATAGTAGATGAAGTTCCTCTCCTCTATTAGGGTCTTAGATAAAATAAGCCACTGAAATGTAAACTTCCCTCCCCGAACTTTTGAGTTAAATCCTTGGGGAGAAGGCTTAGTGAGGAGCAGGTTTTACTCTGATGAGCAGGAGCTGGTGGGAGCATACTTAGAGATGCGAGCCTCTATATGTAACCCACACCCCCAATCCAGAATGGCTAAAACTAAAAAGACCAATTCAACCAAGTATGGAAAACTAAAAAAACCACTTAGGGAAAAGTGGTTTTCCTTAGCAGTTTCTTATACAACAAAATATGCACTGAAAACCCAGCAGTTCCATCCTTAGGCATTCACCCATAAGTTTTTGAAAAGGTCTGCATGAGGATGTTCAGAGCATCTTTATTCATAATGTCAGAAACTGCATTAGACTGAGCAGCTTAAACAACAAAAATGTATTTCTCATGGTGGTAGAAGCTAGGAAGTCCAAGATCAAGGTGCCAGCTGATTTAGGTCCTGGTGAGAACCATCTTCCTAGTTTGCAGACAGGCACCTTCTTGCTATGTCCTCACATAACAAGAGGAAGAAAAAAAAAATCATCTCTCCAATGTCTCTCTTATGGCACTAATCCCATTCATGAGGGCTTCATCCTCATGACCTAATGACTTCCCAAAGGCCCCAAATACCAACACACCTTCCAATGGCATCACACTGAGGAATAGGGCTTCAGTAAGTGAATTTGGGAAAATATATACATTTAGTCCAAAGCACAAATAGAACAAAACATAACAACTGAAGAATCTAGGAGATGGGTATAAGGGTGTCCACTATATAATCATTTCAAATTTTTAGTGCATTTGACAAATTTAGTTATTAAATAGTGGGCAGAAAAAATGCTCTGGAATAGTTCAGCTGGGTCAGGAGGAAAAAAATAAGAGTCTTAGCCATACGTAGGGGCTTCTGTGGTTGGCATCTCAAGGTTGAACCCTACTCCCCTGACTCAACCTTGGACAGGACAGACAGGGCCCCAAGCAGCTGAACCCGAGGAAATTTTCTGCAGTGCCCTCCATAAGCCAAATTCATCCCAAGGAAAAGTATGTGGCTGGGCATTTTCTCCATTTCCACGCTTAACCTTTTTTTTGTTCATCTGATAGGTTGGTAGATAGATAGGTAGGAAGGTAGGTAGGAAGGTAGGTAGGTAGATAGACAGATGGATTGATCGATTGATTGATAGGTAGATAATAGACAGATAATGTAGATTTAGATATAGATATAAAAATCTGTCTATCTATCTATCCATCCATCAATGTTTTGGTGAAAGTGACCATGTTATAAATTGCTGTGTTTTTTCAAATCGTAGATGGGCTAGGAAAGATAAAATAGGCCATTTGAAAATTACTGAAACTGGCCCATAGATCCTAATCAGAAACAATATATAAACGAGGTAGCAAAATAAACTGATCTTAGCCCACATCTTGGAACAACATACCAAGAATCATTTCGCACTTTCAAGGTAACATCTCATTTACGACACATAGTCAGTATTCAGAAATACTGTTTTCATGATTGCTGTTAAGGTGGTACAAGAGTCTACAAATCTGATGCGGGGGTTGGTCTCCACGTCTGTACGTGGTGAATGGTCCAGGTGGAAAAGCAGCTTACGGGGTCTGGAAGACATCTGCAACCCAGACATGCACTTGCAGATGCTTTTGAAAAAGTCACCATTGTGAATAAGAAACATTTGATTATCCATTGAATTTGGTTCACTAACAGTTTCGCAGCTCTGTTCTGTCCTTTTCCTGGGCCTGCCACCCAATCCCTGCATGGCTCGACATCAGGTTTAACCTCCCTGAATTTCATTTTCTTGCCGATTAAGTGAGGTTAGCAAGCTAACTTACTGATACAAGTGCTAGTTAGTGTTAGCTTCTTGCTCTCCATCCCCATCTCCGCTGTGTCTCCTTCTCTGAGGTGGTACTTCCTCAGTGCGCATATGTGTGTGTATATGTGCACAAGTAATCGTCCTTAATGTCAAAACTATCATTAAGCTGCCCCCACTGGTTAAAAACAAGTTCCTGAGCCTCTCAGCGTGGGCACGGTTGGCCGTGTGTGATAATTACATCCCCAATGATAATACTTATAGCAGCAGCGTATTAACCTTGTTAGGCACTCACAATAGCAGAGAGTGGAGGAAAGAAAAACAAAAAAGCAAATCAAGCCGCCTTGTGTTTCATGTGAAGACAAAGTGGGATGCAGGGGTGCACTCTACAAATGAAGTGCAGGGAGAAAAGGACTAAATGAAGATGCGGGGTGTCCCACCTTCTTTAAAAGTCCGGGACCAGGTTTCAGTGCCTGGTCCAGGTTCCAGTGCATATTTATTCATAGCTACTTTGTGCTCAGAATTATGACAAATTCATAGGACAGTTTGCATGTGGCACTAACTTATTGAGTACATAAGTGGTATTCCTTTACAAACATTAACTGATTGAATCCTCACAACCATATCAAAGTTAGAAAACATGAGAAGCATCAGGAGATAAAATACAGTTCCAGTGGCATATGAACTGTATCGCAATAAAACTGCTCAACAAGCAAGAAGAAAAGAAAAATGACAATATAATAAGAAAAAACAACAACCAACCTCAGTCACCCACGGAAGGATAACAGCAGGATGGAGGCCAGGCCTCTCTGCCCAACAGCAGAAGCCAGAGAGCGCAGGGAGAATATCATCAAAGTCCTAAGAGGAAAACTTCACTTAGAATTCTGTGCAAGTGAAAGGAACGTAAAAATATTTTCAACAAAGTTCGAAAGGTTTCTCACTGAAAGAACTACTAACTGATGTATTTCAGAAAGAAGGAAATTGAACTTGGAAGAAGTGAAGTGCAAGAAGGGATAATGAACAAAAAATGGTAAACATGTAGGTAGCTATAAGCGCATGTAGACTGCATAGATCAAAAGCAGCAACAGGAGGACAAATGAACACCACTAGGAGAGCAACCTCAAAGCAGAAATAAAATTCTAGGTGGAAATAACATGAAATATGGGAGAGGGAGATGGAAATCACAGAATTCTGAGGTCCTAATGTTGTTTAAGAGATATTGATTAAGCCCTGGCTGGTGTAACTCAGTGGATTGAGTGTGGGCCTGTGAACCAAAGGGTCACCGGTTTGATTCCCAGTCAGGGCACACGCCTGGGTTGCAGGCCAGGTCCCCAGTATGCACCCCAGGGGTGCGTGAGAGGCAACCACACATTGATGTTTCTCTCCCCTTCTCTTTCTCCCTCTCCTCCCTCCTCTCTAAAAATAAATAAAATAAATAAATATAATAATAAAATAGAGATATTAATTTGAGACATTAAATCAAGTGTACACGTTAAAATTTTAATCCAGCTTTCAAACCAATAGAAGGAATAAATTAGAATTAAAAATGTCAGTTAATCCAACAGAAATCAGAAAAAGATACTTAAAAGCATAGAAAATGCAGAATAGATAGAAAGTGCAAATGAACACAATAAAAATAAATCAAAACATATCAGTGGTCATAATTGATGTAAGGGGACTGCTATATAGATATAACATTAGATTAATGTTTCCCTTCTCAACCTCTCCCTGTCCCTCCTCTGCACAATCTGTCTCACATGCTGCAGTTTATATTAGGCCCACCCAGCATCCTAATAATAAGGAAAAAAAACCCAAACTAATAACCAACAGATTGGGCTTAGCTCAGGAATGCAGGATAATCCAAAAAGGAAAACCTGCTGGTGTAGTTCACCATATTAACTGATTTATGAAAAACCAGTATGGCTTCCTCAATAGGTGCAAAAGAAGCTTTTGGCACAATTCATTATCCATTGTTGATAAAAAGGTACTCTTAGCAGATGAATAATAGAAGGCACATTCGTGTCGACGAGGCTAGTAAGCAATAACAAACACATCCTACAGTCTCAGTGGCTCACACGCAAAGGTTTGTTTCTTCCTTGCGTCACTTTCCAAAGTGAACCAGATGACTCTCCTCCAATCTCTCACTGAGGCCCGCAGGCTCTTTAATAAGGGGATAATATTGTATTCAAACGTGCCTCCTATTGTTGCCACGAAAGGCGGGGTGAGGCAGCATGGGGGACTTCTTGCTTGGTGGCAGTGGCCGAATATAGCCATGACCGAAGGTAACATTATCTCCTCTTGTGTTGTGCTATTCAGAACTTAGTCCCATGGCCCAGGCAACTCAAATCTGGCGGGAGGCCTACATCCTTAATTTGATATTGGATCTGAATCTCTAACCGTTATTCTTCTGAGAAGGTTTACTGGGCCTTTGTTGTTCAGAGCATCTTAAAATTCATCTCTTACTATTTGGAGGCCTTCCTTTGTTTTCCAATCAGTTTTTCAGTCAGTTTCCAATCAGAAGCAATCAGTTCTTCCAACCACAAAAGGGTCTGATTTCCTGTATTCTCTCTTCTTTCCTTTTTTCCTGTCACACAGGTCAGGTCTTCCTCAGGCTGACCTTTCACCTCCCTGCACCTCCCAAATGAAGCCAGTTGAACTGAATACTCACGTCTGACATTCTGTTTTTCAATCTGTTTCCCGAGAGCAACAAACTCATTAGTCATATGCTCTTCCTTCCAAGTTGCAGCAGATGGAGACTTCCAGCCTCACATAATATGGATTATGGCTCTCCACTGCTCTAGCTACGATACTAGTTGTTCATAACCTGGCACGCAACTTGTAGGCCAGTGCCCATTCTTTAAAAAATGTTTTTTCATGGTAACATTCCAGTTCAGATGACCAATTACTACTACATCAGTCAGATTTTGTCAGGAAAATGGAAAATACTCTAGGTATTTGGAGTCAGACGTTGTTTATGATAGAGCTTAAGCACAGGGGGCAGGAGAGGAAGCGTCAGAAGGGCCCTCTGCGTGAGATGCAGAAGCACAGGTATCACAGGAAAGTCTGGGCATGGTCTGGGCTGTGAGCACATGGGAGGGGTGGTGCTCACGAGGATGCTTGGACACCATGGGCAAACCCTTGCTCTGCAATCTTGAACGCTGCACATGAGCCTGCAGCTTGTCTCGATAGCTATTCCCCTTTCTTTCTGCTTTCCAGTCTCATAAAAGTAGCTTTCATTAGTGGAACGTAACTGGAGTCTTACAGGCAAGAGATGTAGGCAAATGTGGTTTTAAGGCTTTACACCCCTTTGGTACAGGAAGGAGCTTAGAGAGGTAGAAATGGTGTGGCATAGCAGCAGCTGGTAGGTGGTACAGGCGGGAACTCGCTCGACCTCAGTAGTGGGCATTTTAAGAAAATATACACTCACTATCATTCTTAATCCTGAAAATCCCTCCAAGTGAGGACAAAATAAGGCTCCTGCTAGCATCGCTTCTCAACTTTACACGAGAGGCTGAAGGCAATGCAAAAGAATAAGAAAAAAACAATTAAAACTTGAAAGGAAGAAACAAAACTATCACTATTTGTAGAAAATTTGGTTCTCTACATAAAAAATACAAGATAATCCACAAATTTCAACTAAGAAATTTGTTTGTTTACAAAATCAGTTTTCTAATATATCAGGAACAATTAGAAAGTAGAATTTTAAAACATCACTATTTATAACAGCAATAAAATATCTAAGATATATATATATATAAACTAAAGGATAACAATAAAAGATGAGTACAAAAATTGTAGGAAAATTATACACCTTTTAAGATACAGCAGGAAACTCAATAGGCAGGTATACCATGTTCATTGGAACTTGGATATCAAAGAATATTCCGTGTCTTTCCCAATGTAATCCGCATATCCAGTGCAACCCCAAGTGAAATCCTGACAGTGTTTTTTGGTATGTTTTGCCCTTTTAAAAAGATCAAATAAAACTCGATAAGCTGTTTCTAAAATTCATATGCACGAGCTAGTTAAACCAAGCAAAAGCTTAGACTAACTGAGGTTTTTAAGAAGATAACAGTGGGATTCTTCCTACACAGATTATAAAATGATGATAATAAGTATTTTGAGGCTTACGGAAAGGCACCCAAACTGAGAAACTTGACATCTGACAGATGTTGTTTTACAACTCAGCTGGGAGATCATGGACTATTTAATGAACAGTGCTCCCCATGTGGCAAAATAATTAGACCCCCACTTCACACCACACACAAAGATTAATTTCAGGTGTCCTAAAGATCAGTGTGGTAAGGCAGACAGAGAAAGGCAAATATTGTATGATCTCACTGATATGTGGTATCTAAAAAAAAAAAGGATAGATCCAGAAAACAGCTTGCTGGTTTCAAGAGGAGGGAGATGTGGGGAGTGAAATGGGTGAAGGCAGTCTGAAACGGTACAAACTTTCAGTTACAAGCTAAATAAGTCCTGGCGGGGCGGTGTACAGTATGGTGACTATAGTTAACAATACTGTGTTGTATGTTTGAAAGCTGCTAAGAGAGTAGATCTGAGAAGTTCTCATGACAAGAAAAATGAGTTGTAACTATGTGTGGTCATGGATGAGAACTAACCTTACGGTGGCGATCACTTCGTAATAGGATCAAGGTCCCCCTTTGAGCTAGAACCATCAGCGACATTTCCTTCTTTCAGTCAGGTGTCCTCAGACTGGATTGTTTACAAAAGTATTATTTTTGTCACTTACAATGCAGTTTCAGTGGTGGAGGTTTGGTAGTCAGGTTTGGCCTTTCTTGTAATCAGAAAACAATCTTGTGACAAGATAAAGCTTGGAATTGCTCTCTGAAGTGAGCAAGCCTTCGCAAAGGTTAAGTCAGTTCCCGCTGCAATACTGGCAGCAGAATTCCCAGAGCACTTTGGTGACTGAATTAACTTTTCCTTCAGGAATCACACAGCCCTTTACAGCTGCAGAAACACAAATTCACCCCCATCCCCCATTGTTGGTTTCCTGATAGCTTTTCCATAGAGCAGTTTGAAGAGCGGAGAGCCCTGTTTCTGAGACAGAGGAGTGTTTTCCCACCTGAAGTGTAATTTCACACCTTGTGTTTCTCAGCAGATAAGTGCGTAAAATAACACATCAAACCGGAATAGAAAAAGATCAACATAGAAAGAAAACTGCAGACTGTAATTTGTTTCTTATTGTACAATGCTCTTGTGGAGAACAGTAAATTACAGAGGCCTGGGCGTTTGCACTTTTTAAAAGTTTGACTAGTTTTAGGTGGGAAAGTGAGCAGTAAACATAATCAGCTTTTAGGCTGAACAGATATACAGAAAAAGAGAATTTGAGAAACACTTTAGCATTTAGGATTTTAAAAAAGAATAGAGAACACATAAGTTGGTAAAAGTTGCAGTTAAGAAAAAAAGTCAAGAAATACATTATTTTTAGTAAAAATATAATTGTCTTAGGAGATGATGTTCTTTGTAAAAATTCTTTCAGAAATTTTAGCAAAAGTGGTAGATTGTATCAGTGATTTGGATATTTCCTTTCTATAAATGACTAAACATACTATGCTAGTTGCCATTTTACAGCATTCTAGTGCAAGGATTATAAAACATAGCTGTATTTTGCAGGTTTGAAAAATCTTGAGACAGAAAGAAAAAAGAAAGTTGAGCGTCCTCCCAGTCATGCACATTTATTAAAAAATGTTTCAATTATTGGATGCCTGCTACATGTTAGACCCTGGGTCAGGCCCTGGGGCCCAACAAAAAGGAGCTGCCTGGGAAAGGGCAGCTACCTCTGTTACTACCGGGATGCCACTAGCCTTGTAGACAAGCACACAGGCAATGAAATACTCGGTGATACGTGCTGAGATAAGTTAAAACTTGATTTTTAAAAACATTTTAATTTTTTTCAGTTCCAGTTTATATGCAATATTATTTTGAACTACTTTCAGGTGTAAGCACAGTGGTTAGACAATCACATACTTCACAAAGTGCCCCCCCGCCCCCGCAATATTTCCAGTACCCACCTGGCACCACGCATAGTCATTACAATACTATTGACTACATTTCCTGTGCTGTACTTTACATCCCTGTGCCTATTTTGTGACTATCAATCCGTACCTCTCAATTCCTTCACTTGTTTTCACCTACTCTCCTAACCTTCCTCTTCTCCGGCAACTACCAGTCTGTTCTCTGTATCTGTGAGTCCGCAAAACTTGATTTTGATGAAGCCCACAGGAGGGTTATCTGAACTAGGGTTGGTGGGGAGGGAGAGTGGTCAGCAAAAATGCCTGGATAAAGTAATGTCCAAACCAAACCAAGAATAGGAGTCCCGTGGAGGTGGTATCACTTGGGATATCAGGGCGTGGACAGCTCCTGCAGAAGTGAAAGGGCAAGAGAGCAGGTGGGGCTGGAGGGATAAAGGGAGTTCCAAATAGTTGGATTCCCACAATAAAGGCAACAATGGTCAAAAACCAGGGCCTAAGTAAGTAGTCTCTACCAAGAAATTTAGTTTTATCCTGAGACTAGTGGGAAGTATTGAAGGTTTAGTTTTTGCTAATTGGTGAGAGTAACATGAGCAGATATGCATTTTACAAATACCTCCAGCCTGTGACTGGTGTTCGGTGGTGAGATCTGAGCTTATGGTGGACACTGAGAGTTCAGTGGCATGGGGGATGGGGGAAAATAGGCCAATTTGGGAACTGTTTAGGAGGTAGAATCAATAATACTTGGTGATTCATTGGCTGGACCAGGGTGAGGAGGTCGGTCTTGTCAAAAGCGTCATCCTGGTTTCTGACTGGGACCGTCGGCGGCTGATGCTACCATTCACAGAGATGGGACCACCGGGGCAGCAAGTTGTTAAGGTTGGGAAAATGATGTGTGAGATGTGTGTGTGAGGTCCGTGAAGAGAAATGTGGTTTTCAGTTGGATATTGAGCTTGAGAGAGAAGTCTAGTCCAGAGATACAGATCTGGTTGTTGGCACTGAGTAGATGACATGGTCCAAAGAATATGTACAGTGAGAAAAGAAGAGACTCTAACTCAGGCATAAAACAGTATTTTGACTATGGAAAGAAAACCAGGTAGAGCAAAATATATATACTTATCTTGTTACATAAATAAAATGTGAATAAGAAAACCGTGCATGTCCACAAACACCACTGTCTGTATGTCTATGCGTGTATACACTCCTGCACATGCGGACCTTCTAATAAACATCAGCAAGGTACCCAATAGCGGGCTGCATGGAACACTAGACATTCAAGGTAATAATCCCTTTCCTTAATCATTCATGTAAGATCTAAGTCCTACAGCAAGTACCAGGCCCAAGAATGCCGATCAGTATGTTAAAAGAAAAATTTGCTACCAGTGTAAATATTGCAACTAGACTGGCAAAACAGAAAGTACTGATGTTTTCTCATTTCCATTGTTTTTTTCTTAGATACATATGGAAAACTCTTTCTCCTCAATTCTGTGGGTCAAGAGATGTCCCGCTGCAAGACATCTATTCGACGTGGTCAGCCCAACCCCGTCTATAAGGAGACCTTTGTTTTCCAGGTGGCCCTCTTTCAGCTCTCTGATGTCACGCTGATGATTTCCATCTATAACAGGCGTACTATGAAGCGCAAAGAGATGATTGGTTGGATTGCTCTGGGCCAAAACAGTAGTGGAGAGGAGGAACAAGACCATTGGGAGGAAATGAAGGAGACCAAAGGCCAGCAGGTCTGCAGGTGGCATAGCTTGCTTGAATCCTAGGTTTGTCGACAGGTGTCTATACACTACATCCGCTCTGGTGGCCCTAGGTGTTGACTACCAACACCAACTCAGTGTATGCTGGCAGGCTTTTTAAAGACAGGCTTTCAAAAAGGGATTCAATTCCACTAACTCCTAGGACATTCTGTGTGTTGGGAGGGGGGGAGGGGAGTGGGGGGGTGGGGATCTTTGGGTTTCTCAAAGGTCTGATTTGAATTTAAGTATTGTAATTAAAACAAAAATTCTACATATACATTCAACTACGTGGAAAATGTTACCATAGTTGCAAGCAGTGGTGATGAGTTAATTTGTGTTCATAGGTTTTGAGTTTTGGTTCAGGCTATGGAATGAAGCTTCTCCTACTCCCTTTTCTGTTTGCTTGAAGAGTAACCTGAGACCTCAAGGGAGCTGATAAATGTTACTATTTGCAACCACTTATGTGTATGATTCAGAATTTTATTAATATGGTGCAAAAAACTCCAAAATACAGAAATGAGTCAGATACTGAGGCTCAAAGAGGAATGTAACTGTCACCCATTGTCCCCGATTTCATATTTTTCTCATCAGCCCCCCCCATTTATTTAGCTAACAAATAAATGTTATATAAACTTGCACTTACAAAACAAATTTGTATTAATTAAATACCTCTTTTTATCTCAATTATGTATTGTGGTTTTCCTATGAGGTTTGGTTAGATAAATCATTTTGAAGCTAAAAAATAGTTCAAAAAAAAAAACACTACTGTTGAAAGACAACTTGTCTCCTTTGAATACATAAGATTTCAAACTTGTAACTTCCAAGATTTTTATGCTCTTTTTCTCACCAAATGAACTCTTACAGAATGAGAAGAAAACCAAAAAACCTATTTAAGTCATGGATTTATTGATTTTTCCCAAATCTAGTGCTTTCCTTTTAGATCATCCTTTTTTATATGCAATTATATACTCAAACATCTATTTTGAATGTACACCTGCATGTAACCCAATACTCTTTTTTACGCAGTATTTTCAGTCACTAGAGCATAGTACATTGTAAACAATGGGTCTTTAATAATGTTGACTCGATTGACTCTTAAGAAATGAACATGTTACAATACCTGTGAGTGGAGAAACATTTCCAGCTTGTACGGAATGACCCTAAGTTTTTCTTGGAGCTTTTGATGTGCCTGTAATTGTCTTTTTAATTTTTTTTCATGTTATTTGCAGCAACACATACTAGTTACTGCCTGTATCTGGGCCCGTGCCGTTTGGAACAGTGACGTATGGTTGTGAGCATGAAATTTTACTTCCGACCAGCTTTTACATATTTGTGCAGTGCATGTTTCCATAGTTTTTCTTAGGCCTGAGCCCTTCATTTCAATTCCCTTAAGTTGGCAGTAATAAGAAACGGAAGGGATGTGTGTACATGAAACGCTGTGCCCACGTGCAGCGCTTCTGAGCGATTGCTCAGTCACTTATTTTTAGCTTTTGTGTTTCATTGTTGACTTTTTGCTGTCTACGAGGAGAGTGATAGCTAGTGATGGATGTATACAGTTAAAAACACATAACTCCCTCTCAGCTCTCCATTTTGACAGATTGCAAATGCAGTCGGTATCACTTGAAGAACATATTTATTCCGTACAGCCTGCAGTGGTCACCCTGACAATACCAGCGTAGGGCACAGAATAACCCTACCAGGATTTCAAAGACTGACTTTTGGAATGAAGTGCTTTCACATGGGATAATCAGAATAAGCAAAATAAATTATCGCAATGTATTTTCGGGTCTTGGGATTTTCATGTATAATGCTGCTCAGTTCATTGGGAATAAGTAATAAAACCATGCCCCTTAGGGTTTTTACCCTACCCTCCTCTGGAAGACCTCAGAGTGCTTTTCCAACATCATAGCCATTAGCTGCTGAGTGGTGTTTGCAGCGTGGCTGTGTCAATAACTAGAACTGAGTGCAATTGATTAAGGAGCGGCTCAAAGAATTGGCTCCTCACATCCCTTACTCTCTTTATCCGCTGTGTTTAAAGGGAAGTGGAGCAGCCTTGTTATGCCTGCCTTTATGCAGTCACATGAAAGCAGCATTCACTTTAAAATTTACATTTGAAAAAATCTGCATATATTGTACAGGCAGCCCTAGATTTCTTCCCCCTCATATTTCCCTGCCTTACATTTCACTGCATCTCTTATCTCTTGGGGCTCAATAACCACCTCTACTTCATTCTCTGCTGCCTTGACCCAACCATTTTTAAGGTTTTCTGCTGGTTTGCTAAAGATATCTTTGTGTGTTTGATCTGCTTCCCAATAGTCTGTCCGTCACACACAGTTATAGGAATGTCAGCATTTTAAGGGAAGGGATGCCTGAAAGGCGTTTTTTATTTTTATAATTTTACACTATTGGTGCTACTCACCATGTGGGATGTATGTACATCTTGAATGTACAGCAACAACCATCCTAAAGCTGATGTCTAAATATAAAATGCTAATGACAAGATACATTAAAATACGAGGCTGAATTTTTTTACATTGATTTGAAATTCTAGTTTAGTAAGATCTTTCAATTTTGAGCACTTAAACTCCCTTATTTTCTTGGCAGTCTAGACATGATGCGTCGAACATGTTTTTCACTTGAGCTTTTACATGTGCATTTGCTTTTCAAAAGATTTATGGAAGATAATTAGTTGGTTCTGAAGTAAAAAAAAGCTGCTTTTATGTATTTTCTCTAGCTCATAATTAATATCTCACAGGGACATTTGAAATTGAGGAAGCATCAGTATTTGTTGCATGAGTAGTTCTCTCCATGATTTTTCCTGAAGAGGTGCTTTTAAAATAAGATTATTGAAGGACATTGATGCACTAGGTGTATGCAAATTGGCTTTCTAGTGTGTCTTCTTGCAGGGCATCGGTTTGTAACTGAATTGCGAAGTGCTGGTTTTACCCATCATGGAGGTGGCGCTTGTGCTCCCTGCTACCCTTCCGACTACGGCTGCGTTTGTAAATGGGCCATTCACCAGGCAGCCGAGCACCTGCTCTCTCTCCTCCCTCCTTCGCTGGCTCCCAGTGTGATGCGCAGTTGTTTGGGACCCTTTTGTGGCTGTTGTTGCGTGACTGTGAGGGGAGGTCTCGCCTTCCTAACAAAAGTACTTGTAAGGCTGTTAGCTGTATTATACTCAGCATTCTACCTGCACAAAGTTTGAGAAAGAATCCTCACCGTAATTTCAAGGGGAGAAGAGAGTGGAGTACTGCATTGTCATTTGTTCCCTCTGCTCCTCCTTCAAAGACAGTAATTGACCTCAAACGTCAAGATCCTCCATAGTGCTAGGTGCTGCAGGCAGGCTCCTACCAATTTTACAAATTGTTGACACTTTGACCAGGAACTGTGCTTTATATCCTGGCTGTACTAGGTGATCTTATCTGAAAATCAAAACTCTCTTCTTTTCAAAAAAGCCTTATTTAAGTTGAAATTACTATAGAAAGTGTGTCTGTGATATAGCCAATGAATTGATTAAATTGATGGGTCACTGTGGACATTGAATTGTGAGTTTCCCCCAAGCCTGGCTATCCTTTTGCAGCAGAGGACTTAGAACATTAAGATCAGATAACTGAGTAGGGAAGGATTATTTGGAGGTCACCTAAACCCAATGAGTGCATATTCTTCAATGACAAGGAAATGACTACAAAACTCATTTAGCATCATCTCCTCTCACCTTTGAGGAAACTGTGGCCAAAGAACATACGTTTCATTCTATTTGATTCACAACAAAAGCAACTGATAGGTAATCCTGAAGTGGAAAAGTATTTTTGCCTTAAAAAAAATCATTCTTTTGCCCTGGCCACACGGCTTGGTTGGTGGGGTGTTGTCCTGCAGAGCAAAAGGCTATCAGCTCGATTCCTGATCAGGGCACAAGTGTAGGTGGTGGATTCAGTCCCTGGTTGGGGTACGTACAAGAGGCAACCGATCAATGTTTCTCTCCCTCTTTCTCCCTCCATTTCCTTCTCTCTAAAAATATATCATTCTTTTATTCCAAAGAAAAAAGCTATGCAAACTATAAGAAACAAATATTCATAGTGGGTATATGAAAGAATTGAAGAATAAATAAATAAGCTGGAAAACTTCAGCATCTACCAGTATATATTCTAGAAGAGTAAACTAATAATCCAAAAGATATTTCAGGCCAACTAGTTACCATTTTTTCATGCCTGGTGGAATTCTGGAAAATGCGTACAGATGAAGGAAATGAGGCTGGTCTAACACAGCTCAGAGAAGTTGACACGGGCTGTGGGTAGCCTGGGCTTGGGTAGAACTCTGCTAACTGCTGTGTAGCCTTAAGAAAACTACTTACCAGCTTGTGTCCCAGTTTCTTCAGGTGGAAAATGGAAATAATATCTACCTCATAAAGTTTTTAAAAAGACATTAAAGAAATGACAGCACAGAGTGCAGCATATTATAAGCATTCCATATTTCCCCCTCACAATCATGCTTTAAAAGAGAAAAAGGTATTTAGGATTGTTTCTATTTCTAGTGAAATTAATGGTAGCATTAGAGGAAGACTAGTCTGAATTTGTGAAGCAAGGAAGTCTTATTGGGGCAACCCGACAAGAGATAAGCTTGTATAAGGAGGATATCGCGTCTTAATAAATCCCCTAAGAGGTATAATAACCAACTTTTTGTCCCCGCCCACCTTTGGTTTGGAGGAGATGCAAAACCTTCGTGCGTGCGTGCACATCTTAACAAAGCACACACAAGGCCTCTCCTCATCCCCAGTTCTTCTCTACTATTTGTCCCTGGACAGAGTACCTTGTCACCCTCAAAAAGAGTTGGCGAAGAGGGCAACTTGAGTTCATAGTTCAACTCTGACCTGAAGAACTAAGACATTGTAAGTGTTGTGGCACTATACTGACGCCCTTTTTAAAACTGACAGCCCTTCTTGGGGGGCCAGTATTATACGTCCAGACTATATCCTTGTAGGCAAGAATTGTAAGTGGTCTAATAATGCAACTATCAAAACGTATCCAGCCGGTTGGGCTGGGAAATTCTATTTAAGATCAATTATTTATCGCTGTTTCCTTTAAGAGATCTTAATGAAATGAGCTTCATCAGAGTTGATAGTGACTTCTTCTTGGAAAGTTTTAAGAGTGACTTGTTGATAAAATGGAAAACGTGATCAGTCGTTCTCAAGTGTTCAAACCTGAAGTGAAGAGGCGAGTTTTCTGAGAATGTAGGAAAAGCTCTGTGGACATTTGATCTGAAGAAGTGGCCTCTAGCTAACCTCTTCAGGTTCAGTATAACCGGGTGCCATGAACGAGTCATGTACTACTTGTGTTTTTAAACTAAGTGTGATTCTGGGATGGGGAAGTATAAGGCTGTATTCCCAATATTGCCAAATTGTCGTTACGCTGGCTCAAGTCCTGGGCTTCCCAGATCAGGAGAAAAATGACGAAATTGGAGAAGAACCCCTTAGCTCAGGTGTTCTAGCTGGGAATAATTCAGCATGTAGGGAAGTTAGAGGGGTTGGCGGGAGTTGAGGAAGCTGTGGAGTGACTGCTGGTAACAGTTATTCAGGATGTAAGGAGTTCTTACCAAGAGGGCAGTGCCCTCCTTCCTTTCTTGACCATGTGGGCAGAGTCAGAGAAAGCTTCCACCTAAATCAAGGCCAAGAGAGTTTAAGATAGAAGGGGAATTTTGTGAAGCTTGTTTTGAATTAACTAAAAATGTATTCACTGGATTTTCTTGTGTCTAACACCAAGCTTTTGGGGACAGCACAGGACTAACATCTTTTGGGGGCTGTGACAACATATGGAAGCATTAGTCATCATAATAACACCAGCAGTGCTCACCAACACATTAGTCTAATTACGCTGCATAAAAAGTAGACTTCCTTGTTATGGGTTATTGGAAAGAGGTAAATATATATTGATTGAATTTATTGGAGAAAATGTCTAGGAAGCCTGGGACTTGAAGCCATTTGGAAGGGGAATCACCAAGGGCGATCACAGAATCACCATCTTTGGAAGTCTTTTAAAATAGGAACAGATGCCCGAGCTGTGAGTGCTGTCTACAGGAGAACAAGAGGGTACTCAGGAAGAGAGCTCTTACAACGTTCCTTCTAAGTCTAAGAGTTTATATTCCACCCCCAAACAGAATCCACCGTCACAACAGTAGGCCTGCCCTCTTCCCCTTGGGACACTTCTCCACATGGAGTTTTCTCTGCATCATGCAAGAGTTTCTCTGGGGAGTTGCTGCCCAGGCTTTGGTTAGGTGGCTGGGAACGTCTGCAGGCTCCAAGCGAGTCCCCTCTCTTGTGGGGCTTTGACTGTTTGTGTCACCCTTGGGTCACAAAGCAATAACCTAAGCACACAGACAAGAATCAGCTCTATTTGTGGCCACAGTGGAACCTGGGAGACAGCTTGAGGCTTCACGGAACAAACGTGGAGATGGGCATGGAGGCCTGAGGCCTCCTTAGAATAAACCCACCCTCGGAAGTTGCTACCGGCCCTCAGTTGCTCACTAACACCTGCCTTGAGGTGTCTCCGTTCTCCACAGCAGTTTTTACTTCATGTCGGTGTTATGTTACCAGTCCCACTTTGAGGATGTGAGGAGTCTGCCTTCCCACTAGTATTGCCATATTTGTGCATTAGTTTTGTTTACTTCATTTTCCCCTTAAAGTGTCTACTTGCTGTTTTCTTTATTATGTTAGTTTATGTAAAACATATTCATCACAAGGACATTTATTAAGTATCTGATGCCCCACCTCTGGGCTAGGGGCTGTAGAACAGCAGATGTGTGAAACCGTTTGAGTTTAACAATCATTTTTTGTTTCTAGACATTCCTTTTTAAAAATTTAATTATTTTTAAGTTCTTACTGCTTTTATCTTTTAAATTGAACCTATTAGGGTGACATTGGTTCACTAAACCATACAGGTTTCAAGTGTACAACTCCATAAAACATGGTCTGCACACCGCCTCGTGCGCCCATCACCCCGAGCAAAGTCTCCTTCTGTCCTCCCGCCCCCACCCCATTTCCCGCCTCCACCTATGCCCTCCTTTCCCTCTGCTTACCTTTCCTGTTGCTCCTTCTTCTGCCCACCCCTCATTGACAGGGAAAGGATTTAAGAAAAGTGGAAGTTACTACTCCGCCTCTAAGAATTATACTTTCTTGTCAGTCTGTATTTCCCTTCCAAATAAAGGGATATCCTTTGCATCTGAAGCAAGCAGTGGTAGTGTTCCATTCCAGTAATCGAATGACTTATGGAAGGAAACAGAAGTTAGACATTTCATACTTTTTATTTTTATAATTGAATATTAAATCACCCTGGAATGCTAGGTCTGTACAAACAAATGTGACACAGTTCTTGTAAGCTCTGGGTTTCAATACTTGAAAGGGATTGTTACCTTGTACTTTTTGAAAGAGTGAGACTGGAAACAGTGGCTGCCAAATGAAGGGGCTGTGGTGTGAACAAAGAACGCTGCATTCTTCTCTGTGTCTTTTGATTCAATTGTCTTAGATATTATACACTGAACCCATGTGGGGCATCCCTACGACAGGGGTAGATGTTAACGTTGGAAGTGTCCCTACCTTAGCAGGTTAGCCACTAATTGTTTTCCAGTCTCAAACAATTTTAAACCTGCCTGAATCTAACTCTTAATGGGTTCAGTTTTATAACAGGAGACAAAAATAGAAGTTTTGCCAAATGGATTTATTGCTTATAATTTTTGGTCTCATAAAAACTTATCTCAAATATCTATGAAACAAGTCTCAGTCCATGTGAGTGAAGTCAGAATCCTTAACGTCCTGGAAATTCTTACCGAAAGCCATGTTTTAGTGTTGCCCCATTGACAGCCCATAATAAAAAAAATCCACACCTCTTATTTGATGAAAGCCTGATATTTGGGAGAAGACATCGGAAGGCTGCCAATAAGAACTGATTGGTGAGGAACATGTGCACTGGAAGAATATTTTCATGTATGTTATTCTGTATAGTACATTCACATTCTAGGTCCACGCATCTCTGTTTCTTTGTCAAGTTCCTTATGGTCTGCACCTTGAGCAAAGCTACTACTTTCTCCACATTTTCCTGTGGCCTGTAAGAATCTTTGTTAACTCACAACCACACCAAATTATAATGCAGTTTTTGTTATGCCACCAGGCTAATGCAGCTACAAATTAAACTCCACTGTGAAATACAGTCTTTTCCAGAATTTTAAAATTTAATTTTATTGCAGATTTTAAGCTTATATATGTTAGTGTTTGCATACTTTATTGTGATTGAGAAATTTGTGTAATACTATTTGTTGGAATAAGATTTGACCTATATTTTCAGGATAAAGCATGATGGTCTTTGTGATCTCTTTACTTTTAAAATGTGTAATAACTTTACGTTTTTGAGCAATTTCAGATTCACAACAAAACTAAGTGGAAAGTACACAGTTTCTATATAGCTTCTGCCCCTGATCTTGTACAACCTCCTCCTCTACCAACATCCCACACGGGGGTGGGTGCACCGGTTACAGTCTGTGAATCTACACTGACATGTCACTACCACCCGAAGCCCACAGCTCAGATCCCGTTTCACTCTTACAGTGTCACTGCCATAAAGATCCTGTGTGCTCTGCCTGTTCGCCCCTCCCCCAGCCCCTTGACACCATTGATCTGGTCTTTTCATTGTTCGGGGGTTTTGCCTTTTCCAGAATGCCATATGGTTGGAATCATTGTATGTAGTCTTTTCCGATTGGCTTCTCTCACTTACTAATATGCATTTAAGTTTCCGCTGTCTTTTCATGGTTTGACAGCTCATTTCTTTTTAGCATTGAATAAGAATATCTCGTTTTCTGGATGTATCCGTTTGTTTATTTACCTTTATTTGCAGTTCTAATTGCTAATTGCTAAGGTACATTTTGTCAATGTGCATGTTCTCAAGAAAAATAGTTGGATTAATTCACATGATTCATCCAATAAAATGTAGCAACTTCCAATCTGGAATCTATTTCAGCTGATATTGGGCTTGTTTTACATCTGAGGAGATTTATGAAAAATACCACAATTTCATAATTTATGTTAACCTGTCATTGGAATCTAAACAGAGGGCGATCTGAAGGCTGTGCGGACATGACCCCCAAACTCAGTGGCTGTGTAGTGTTTTCTGTTGTTGGGCCATGATTTAAATATACACTGAGAAAAAGTGCTAATTGCGTTATTACTGATCACGATAGAAAACCACCTTCTGGTGCTAGTTTATATGACAGCACCCTGTCATGGTCAATGGTGCAAACTCACCAAGACTGGTATGTGAGCACCTGGCTCCGACAGCAGCTCTGAGTTCCGAATGGAGGAGGGCCGGCGATAATGACCCCTGACGGAGCAAGGGGGTGGATGTGGCAGTGATCACGCTGATGATCACACGGGCTGAGTGGGGAGGCCTGACAAACGATCGATATCTGGTGGACGTTTGACATTATTTATACGTGCACTGACTGCCCTTGGTTTTGCAGTTGCAGCGACTTGTGGAACCTGGCGTGACTGCAGAGATGACGGTGTGGTTGTGGAAAGAATATTGGATTAGATTAAAATTAATGAGGCCTGTGTTCCAGTACCAGATCTTTCCCTAATGAGCTCTAAAATGAATGTCAACTCACAAGGGCTCCGAGCCTTCATTTAGGCATCTGTCAGGTGAAAATAGTGATACTTCATTTATTTTCTCTAGATTGCTGTACGAGTAAGATTCATTCATTCCTTCATTAATATACTAAGCATTCTGAGTCCCCCCTATGTAGCATGACAAGGTAATAGATGGAAAAATACTTCACAGAATTAAGAGTTTTTAAAGAGGCAAGACACTATTATTTTTACTTTAAGGTCAAATCATTTGTTTATGTTGATATATCAAAGTAATTGACACTTTTAGATCTCTGCCAATC
The DNA here is from genome assembly GCF_022682495.2 of Desmodus rotundus. NCBI lineage: Eukaryota > Metazoa > Chordata > Mammalia > Chiroptera > Phyllostomidae > Desmodus > Desmodus rotundus. Next base: position 107,133,245 of record NC_071393.1, read on the forward strand.
ATTGAGCTATGTTCACAGAATGTTAGTAATTTGACTAAAAGTTACTTTGGAATGGTCTTTAGCCATTCTGCCTTTGAGAAAATAAAGTATTAGGCTCTAATTCTTTTGTTCAGACACCCTGACCACAGAACACTTTGAAAATCCATCTTTCAGCAGGTTGCCAGTCTTTGAGTTGAACACAGATTTTTTTTTTTAAGAACAACTTAACTTTGAGTATAGGGAAAGTATTCAATTGAATAGCATTTTTTCCCCATAAATGGGATTTAGATACAATACTTGGAAAGATGCTTCCCCCAGCAAAAAAGTCCTCCAATCTATGCTATTATTTTTCTTTTGAAAAATCGGGCTTCTTCATCTCTCTGCTCCAAGCGACTTTCTTCACCCATGTAATCATTTCTTCCCAAATACCATTCATTATTTCCTGAAAACAAAAATAGAAAATCATTTCAAGGTACATCCAAGATTTCATAACAACATTTTGTGTTCACAGTGCAAGGTAAATCTGACTTTCCTGATTTTGGGGGGGGTCTTCGTATGGCACCCAGAAAAGTTGTTTACATTCGCACGTGTGTGTGTTTCCGCCTGCGCCTGCTGTGTGCATCTCCGTTGTTTTAAATATTTATCAGTTTTCTCTTTTATCTCAAGTGTTGATGGTATCCTTGAAGAACTTGCATTAAAAATGTGAATGTGAATGATTCATTCATTTTGAACATATGTTACTATTTTGGAGAGATTGTACCCTACGTGGAGCACACTGCTCTTAGTGGCGGTGGGGTGGGGGGGTGGGGGGGTGGGGGGTGCTTTGTGTTTCTGTTCTACTCACAGCCGGATGATGGAGATTTCTTAATATTGTAAACCTGTACCTTCTCTATTCCATGTTTATTTGAATGAGTTATTTATATGTGCTAGACAGCCCCAAGTTTTTTGGTTGTTGTGAATGGTGATTAATAGTTTTATGGACGTCACTTACGAGGACTGGATAGCATGACATGATTTAATATAAACTCTGCTCTTCCTTTAGGTTACTAAGTCACTGGACAGCGTTCCTGGTCAAATTCATTGTTCAAGGCCAGACTTAGTTGTGAGGGAGGAGCTGCCACAAACCTCTCCCCATTGTTTCAGGGGCACCTTCAGGCCCGGCTGCTATGGTGTGTCCCCACCCAAAGTTTTCCAGCAGAGAATCCTAGGGTGGTCCAGAGTTTCAAGAGAGAAACACAAAAATACTTTCTCCTCCAAAGGGTTGGACTGTAATTTTTGAAATTTCAAAACATCTTTAGAACATTCCATGTAGGTGACCTTACGTTTCTCACCGTATGACTATTGACTTACGGTGTCTTCTGCTTAAGAAGCTGTTACCAGAACCAACAGCTATAGAATGTAATGACCCACCCCAAGATTACTTCGATTGGTAACTAATTAGTATATAGGAAAAGGTTTGAGAAAAACTTAGTAGGTAAAAACTAGAGCACCTTTCAACCGTTTGTAATGTTCAAGATTTCGTTACAATCGTGTTAGTGCATTATTGTTGCACTATTAGGTCTTGTGTTTTAACGCACAAGTCGGTGAAATATTTAGTGGTGATATGCTTGTTTTAGGATCACGCTTGGAAAATATGTTAAAAAAATATAAAATTGTTTACCTGTGAGAAAGAATAGGTTCGTGATTAGAAGAATTATACTGCTTTTTTTTTTTTTGTACAAATAATGCTTAAGGCAGATGTTCAGCCTCACAATGATTTTGGGAGCATATTTTATGCAGCCTAAAAACTATTTCTGTATTAGATATTGAAATGCATGCGGATAAATTCCAATCGCTTTTTGTTTAAAACAGAAAGATAGAAGAAGCATTAGCCCCACTTTGTATAAAATGCTGCTGCCACTGCACTCGTGATAGTTCAAAACTGAGAATCATTCCAATTTTGTAAAACTGCTGCTACTGGTTTTGTCAATAAAGTTTAAGCAGATGGCTTCTATGTATATGTGTGAAATTTTTATGTTAAAAAAGATACATTTTTGCAGTATCAACATGCAAATTTTATGGGCCTGACTGATATTGCTTATTTTAGTATATACAGAAACCATTAACTCCCAAACGGTACCGACTGCAGACATATATATTAGAGTTACAAGCATTGCATTTATGATCCGTGTAACTTATTTTGGTTTTAGGGGGCTGTAGGCTTTTATGTTGAGCATGTATACAAGTCAATGTATATCAACTCAAGTGCTAAAGTGTTGAATTTAAATGAAGAATATTGAATAAGTGAAGAACTATATAAATGTAAAGATCATCTGAAATAACTAAATTGCATCTGAAGAGGATTCCGAGAAGGCAAAACATAAGTATTCCTGTATAAAAGTGTAGGTAATTGCTCACCAGAGTGGTTCTTGTCTGGAGTCCTCTTCCCTCAATGGGTGCCCGGTTTTAATAAGTGTGTAAGGCCCAGACACAGCAAAGTGGAAGTAGACGGAGCAGGGCTCTTATGATCTGACACCTCACAGCAGGGAAAGCGTGGCTGACGTCCCCAAAACAAAACAAAAAAGAGAAGAAAATTCTATAAATGTTTCAGGGGAAATCTGTTTTTCCAAATAACAAAAAAGATTTTATTCATTTATTTTTAGAGAGGGGGAAGGGAGGGAGAAAGAGAGGGAGAGAAACATTAGTTGCCTCTCACCTGGGCCCCGACCAGCCTGGGTACCAAACCCACAACCCAGGCCTGGAGTCGAACTGGCAACTGTTAGCTTTGCAGGAGGATGCCCAGCCAATGGGCTTTCCTATTTCTGAACACTGTAGTAGCTGAGGTGATTAATGCTACCTGTCTGATGAGCAACCCTAAATATCAGAGAGTCACCATAAGAAAGGTTTATTTTTCATTAATCTGTTTTTGTCCATGTAGCATTCTTTCTTAGCAGCATCTCAGCGATTGAGGGCCATCTCAGAGTCCTTAAGGAATCCCTTCATCCTGCAAATGGAGGAGGAACAAAAAATCTTAGAATCAACTGTACATTTAAGGGGCCAGGCTTAGAGGTGGTCATCTCCACTACTGTCCACATTCCATTGGTCAGAAGTAGTCACATGGCTCCACCTATATTTAAGAAGGCTAGGAATTGTAGTTTGTATGCACAGGAAAATAAGTTTGGTGAGATCCTTCTACACAGTATCTAGCACATGTACATTTTCTTTTTAAAAAAGTTATTTCAAATGCTGCGGTAGTGGTGATTATTTAAAGAAAGCTTGCTAGCTGCAGGCTCACTGTTGCTTAAGTTCTCTCTAACCCGTGGTGGCACTAGACCATCATGGGCTGATCAAGGATTCTATTTGTTCACCCCAGTCATCTCGGAGCATTTCAGTTGGGGGGTGGGGTGCTGTTGCAAATAAAGATCATTTGACTTCACATTTCTGGACTAATAACCTGGGCAAAGTTGATCATTTCAACATGTGTATGTGCACCAGTAAATACATACATATTTGACATATGCCTATTGAAAACACCAAAGAAAAACCTGAGGGAAAGCAGAATGTTGTGGAGGGAACAGATTTTTCAGTATATGAATCATAGAGTAAATTATCTGCCGAACCTAAATCTTAACAAAGAATTGCTACCTTCTTACAACACTTACCCACTTGAAGTGTTAAAATAATGGATAGCCATTTATTTATGACTCTGGTTCTTGAAGTCTTTTGTAGTAACTAAAAATAAAACCATCCTGAGCAACATTTTATTGATGAATCAAATTACATTTTATGTGTTGTAAACTTTAGTCTCTCTTTACAGTTTCCCTAGGGTTTCTCCAGGGACATTCAGAGACATGACTCAAGAGGAAGATTTGCTGACAGTTGAGAGATCTGATGAATTTTAATGTTCATTCTACTACATAATAAAGTATCACATTCTTTTCAGCAAACAGAGAAGGAGTAAGAGACAGGATTAGTATCACTTCTGTGGTTGTCCCGAGGAGGGACAAGATTCAGTGGGGAGAAGATTAGAATTTAGATGAAGTCTAAGGTGGATTGCATGGTATTTTAATATTTAACTTTAAAATCCAAAATTGCTTAGTGAAAGATTTGCTCTAATCACTTGCCTGGAGAATTGAAGAATTTAGAACTCAAATCTGCAAATATAAATAGTCCAGAAAAAATTAAACTCTTATACCTGTGTTCTATTTCTGGCTTTGCCACCAAGTAAATCTATGATCTTGAGATTGCCTTGACCTTTCCTTAGTGTCTTTCTTTTGTTTTTCTTGAGGTGGTCCCAGGTGAAGAGGGGATTTGGCAATTTATTGGTGAGTTATATTGACAACAGAAAAGAATATATCCTGGTCTATTCTAATAAAGTAGACCAGAAGTGCTGCCCATATTGGTCAAGTTCACTAGCTGCACCACAAAGAGCTCTGTTTTTCTTTTTTTTTTTTTCTCCATAAAGATACAGCATGTGATGATGGAGGCTGCTTTTCACCTGAGGTAGAAGAGTATTGTAAGGAAGGATGAAGCATTTCATCTCAGAGGACTCACACCTACTCTGGAGGACCCAGAAGAGAATTAGGCACATATACAAAGGACTTTTAGGTTATTTCCTAATGCCATTGCAATCCAGGTAGCAATCTTTGTAAGAGGCTTTGAAAAGGAAAAGACATTGTTGTCTCCACACAACGTCTCATTAAAGGCAGAAAACAATTTTCTGTATAATAGGCTTTCCCCCCTCTACTTGATTAACTAAAAGGATAACAAGTAGTTGCTGCCCTCGCGGCTTATAGAAGTTCACTAACTGATAACTACACAGCTAAGGAGTGAGCAGGGATGTGGGGCCAGGCAGCGGTGGCTCCATCCATCCACGTGCAGTCTTGATTACCGTTGACATACCGGGCACCGAGAGCTAGGATCTGGGGATAGAGTGTTAACAAAGTGGAACTCACTGAAAACCTGGTGTGGCGACTATCATGAAATGGGGCGAGTAGGATGATTTGGGAATGCAATTAGGAGAAGAATCTAGTCAGTGGGAGGCTGTAAGGGAAAGAAAGTCGTGGTGAGGAAGAGGTGTTTAAGCAGAGACTTGAAGGCTGAGTAGGAGTAAACCAGGTCTAAGGGAGGTGTGTTAAGGAAGAAAAGACAGCATGTGCAAAATACCTGAGACAAAGGAGAACCTCCCCCATTCAAAGAAACTGAAAAAGTCTGGAGTGACTAGACCTCCAAGAGCAAAGAGGAGAGCCTTAGGGCTAACGAACTGTCAACTCCAAGGTTGGTGTAAGCGTTAGGTTGGTACTGGGTGCCTGAGGGACTAGGAGCCTCTGAGGGGAGTTGGGGTCACTTTGTGTAGCCCCTCAGTTTTGCAGAATGTCTTCCATTGCCAGAATCAACCTGATACTGCACAGCAGCCCCGCTCTGGCACCAGAGACAGTAACTTTTCATTTTAATTGATTCCCAGTGGTGCTGCCTTCTTCCAGGCCCTGGTCTGACCCTATAGGGAACCAAGGAAGTGGTGTATCTCCATCTTCAGTGACAGTCCCCCTCTGAGGACAAAGCTTTGGGCAAAATGTTTCTGCTAGATTTGTCATTTTCCTGCCTTTAATTTGGCTCATTGGCTACCCAAATTTGCCCACTTTGATGTTCTCATTATCCTCTCCACCCAAGAACCACAATAATAACCACAAAAATTAATGGTAGATAATAAAGATATAGCCTGAATGAGATATCAGGGATCATCTTTTGAGTGAATTTATACTAAAGTATAAATGACTGAAACATGAATAAATTGAATAAAGGAAGATAAATTTCATCTTCTTTGTGAAAAGCACCTTTTTTGTGTGTGTATTTTTGTTTTTAAGAAGTTTACCTATTAGCCCGAGGCTTTAATTAGCTGTGGGATGAAAATGAAGACTTTCTCACTGTGTAAAGGAAGTCTTTTAGACCATGGGAGACATTTTTCTGAGATCTTTGATACCATGACAGTAGTCAGCCACAGACAGCATTAAAGGAGTTAGACTGGTCTGATTTTCATGGATTAGTTATTGTTTCCCTCTTTAAAATGTATCAACTGCTCAAACCTGCAGACACCACCAGGAACACTCTGGGGAAAAGAGTCCCAGAAGGCAGAAGATCTTACGCTCTTCACCCTGCAGGCCTCACCTGTACAGCTCCTCTACCTCCCCCCTTGCCAGCGACCTGCCTTCCCCAGGGCACTAGAACATCCTAGTGGAATTCTGTGTCTAAAAAGCACTGACCAAGTCCTGCTGCTTCCTCAGTCGCTGAAAGTGCTGTCCCACTCCAGTCCCCAAACACGACCCCCCACAGGCAACACCCACCTAGGGCCTACAGAGAATGACCCAGCCTTGGGAGGCTCACATATGCCTCCCATCACCTGCCCAAGCCTGCAGGAGCCTGGCCAGAAGCATCCTGGCCAGGGAAGCTGCGGCGCTCACCCCCTCCAGGTCCCCTGCTCTGGACCCAAGTGAGTCGACAACAGGACCCCCCCTATTTGGGGACTCTTTTCAGCTGACCTACCGCGGTCCCTGCTCTCAAACCTTGCTTCTAGCAGCCTCCGCCAGTGCACTAGATCTACAGGAAAGTTGCGCCTGAGCTGTTGGAGGGGCGTCATCGCCTCCTAGCAACACTCCTAGCAACCGGGTAACATCTGCTCCCTCTGGTCCAATGCGAGCGGAGAACAGCTGCGCTCCCTCCTAGCGTTCCGAACTAGAGCGAGAGGCGCTTCAGAGACTGGAGGGACCGATCTGCAGCAGCCTGGGCTCCCGGCAGTGCTGCAGTTGCCGCTGCTGCCGCTGCTGCCGCTGCCGCTGCCGCTGCCCCTGTCGCTGTCGCGCTGCCGCCACCAGCCACTGTCGCTGTCAGCGCCCTGTCTGAAGAGTGACAGCGACGCAAAAGCAGGAGGGAGCACTGAACTCCGCGCCTTTACGAATTAAGTGCATGCGCCTATCTCCTGGTGAATGGACCCAGCTGGCAAGGTAGGTGTGGACTCCTCCAGCCAGGTGCCTTCCTTGGAGGCTCAGAAGGGTCCCTTCCATTGAGGGTGAGGGTAGGAGTGTGTTTGGAGATCCCACCCTGCCCCCAGCCATTGAAAAGTGGTCAGCTGGTGGCCCCAAATAACCTGACTTGATATTTAAAAAAAAAAAAAAATCTTGGAATCGGTTCTTGAGGATTTCCCAGCCTGTGGCTGTTAGGTTTTTGTTCGGAAGTTTTCAGCTCTTGTTTTTCCTTTGACTTTGAAGCCTATGCATGCAGGTTAGGAGAGCTGGAAGCAACAATCGCCCAGAGAAAGCCTGTGGTTACGGCTAGAGTGACATCGTGCAGTCTTGACTAATTGAATCAACACGTATGGAGAGCCACATCTTTTTAGGTCCTGCTCTGGAAAGGGTCCATTTGGCCGAGAGCAGCCCTTCACTGTTCCTCAACCTCCTGAAAAGTAACCATAGTAACTCACCTCTCTTTTGATGGGATCTTCCTCATTGGCTGCCTGTCTTCCCTTGGAAAGCTCACTTCTCTAAATATAGAAGATGATGAGATCTGTAAGCCTACATCCGTGTAGAAAAGGTGCAGTTAAACATGGCCCTTTAAAGAAAAGTACTATTTGGTTGTTTCAAATCCTGTGAGAAATAGTGTGTATTCCAGAGAATGATTAAGTTAAGTGTGTTTTGAGTTAACTGCTGGATTGTTACTTTAGAGAGAATATTTTCTGAAATTATACAAAACCTGGCATTTAAAAACAAATTATGTATCTCTGACTCTGATTTCTTGAAAACATCAACCTACTGATAATCTCCCAGTAAATAACTGGGAAGATCAATTAATCAGTTATTTCCAAATTTCTTAAGATAATTAAGATTCCTCATATTTGAAATTAAATCTAGAGAAGATTATTTAATTCTGTTATTCAAAGGTTGATGTGTTTATCTATATGGTCCAGATCAACCCCACCTGAAACATCTCTGTCCTCCTACCAAATGCTTTCTGCCGACTTGTTAACCAGCTTGGGTCAGAGCCGTCCTGACCCTTCCCCTGTTACTTGTGTTTGTCTCCTTGTTTCAAAATCTCAGGTAGCCATTCATTGCTGAGCCGGAGGCTTTGAGAAATGCTCGCTGTGCAAAGGGGAGCTCTCACCAGATTTTCTGAAGCTGTCCTAGAAATACACTTTTCAGATTGATTCAGCATTACCAGGTAATCACTAGCTTGAAAGAAATAGATGCTAATGTAGCATTGCCATAACTTACAAGATCAATATAAGGAGTTGTTTATATGGATGGTTGCTGGGTAGAAGTCAATAGAGGTTTCTGTAGAAAGGACATTTGTGGGCTGGCAGATCTTCCTCTCCTAGACCCAAGTGAATAGGGTGGGCCAAATTAGGTAGCCTGGCTCAGGGAACAAGCCAAGTGGAAGCCCTATCAGCACACCGGTGCATGTCTGAATGAGGGAGAAGAAGAGTACTCTGAGTTGCAAAAAGAGACCGTGGTGATGTTTCAAATTTAATTTACATTAAGGTCATGATTATATGAACCCATCCGTATTAAACATTTAAAATGATTTTCAAGACTGAATGCAGCCTTTTAATGTGTTCAGCCCTCCAGCACTGTGTAACTTTCACATGTACTGAGCTATCCGTGTGCACTTCCTGTGGGTAACCAGCCTAGAAAATCACAATCAAATTCATGAAAATATACCATGCTGTATTTCTTCTCTTTCCTTACTTCCCTTTGTAAAAATAAATAATTGAACAACTTTATCAGAAACCTATTTGAAAATGTATTCTGTTCTGGTTGTTGTATAATGTTTTTTATTTGTTTAATGTAGTTGGTATACAATATTATATTAGTTATATTAATACAGTGTTTATGAATATCATGAGACTTTAAACATACTGGTTTCCATAGTCATTGAAATATCTGTGGTTTAATAATTTTAAGCATTAAAGATGACCATTTGAACCGAAAAATGTCGGTTGCAATTAGCTTTTACCACTGCCCACCCTCTTCTCTTCCTCCACCATAATTTCTATACTTTATGGTGAGAAACAAGTCCAAGGAGACCAGAAGGATTTACTGTTACCTGCCTTCAGATGTATATAGAGAGCTAGTAAGCTATCAATCTGAGGAGTTTGAGTGAAGCAGCCACAGCATTGTTTCATGTACATGTGTCTTGTATTTCAGTAGTTTATACGCCTCCTCTTCCTTATGTAATATGTGTAGCAGTTTAAAGTCATTCAGTGCCCTTTAATTACGTGAATGAGTCTGCCCTTTCATGAAGACCACTGACATAATCAAAAAGGTCAAGTGCAAGAGGTTCTTAAATTTTCATTTTGATTTTGTCTTGAATGTATAATATGCAGAATACATTGTGCACTTTCGGTGAACAGATATGTTTAAAATCATTCACGAGAAAATGTTATCATGGTATTTAGCTTTAAATAAATAAAAATAAATCAAACAGTACTATTATAGTATAAGCATTGAATCCTAGAGAAATTGGTGGATCCTAAGTTAGAGGGTGAAAAAAATCCCACCAATTTATTGTTAAGGATGTAGTCACCCTCACCAACGGGAATACCGGCAGTGGGTGAGCATATCACGGGTTATACAGAGGGGCTGCATCTGCTCTATGAGGCTCTTAGATAAAGCTGAGGTCGGTCAGGTTCAACCTGAAACCAAGTCCTAATTTCAGTTTTTCCAACTCTGGTGGGAAGTTTTTAAGTGTTTATGAACACTCCACGCTCAATGTTATGTCATGATATTTTCATGGGATTCAGAAGCTTTGAAATGTGGAGGAAAGTTGAAAGGTTTGATGAAGGCACCAGGCATCTCGCCTGCACACCTGGGCTCTCCACTGAGGACCCCGCCAGCGGGCTGTAGCTGTCACACACCAGCTTCCCAACGGCAGCTCCAAGGCTAAGACGTGACCAATTCCCATTGCTCTATATGTCAAAGAAATATGCTTTAAAAACCCAGAAAAAGCTAAAATTAAAATAATTTCAGAAGCAGAGGCATGCATACTGAGGAAGAAGCACATGTTTGTGTTTAGGGGAAGCTGTTCCTTGTCAAGCTCCCCTTCCCCACATCTTATTTTTCATAAGCTGCCTGTCTAAATAGTATCATTATATTCCTTTGGTGTATCTCTGTTTTAGTCTCACATGATTATTCTTATTTTTTTCTGATTAAGTTTATACAAATAGGCTAGGCACAGAGCCATCTGGTCTACCGCCATGATTCTCAGTGAGGTGGCGGGAGGCTGTTAATGAAAAGCGCTAAGGGTGGGCTGGGGTTAGGTTCAGTATTGGAATATAGCTTTATATTTAGAAGTTAAAAACTTTCCATATTATAAGTTATAGAATGGAAAGTGCAACAAAAAGTCTTGGTAGGTAAAAATCCAAGTGTCTTCTAAATATCAGTGATGTTTGGAAGGGGAGGAATCTGTGGTGGTGTGGAAGAGTCTTACATATTGTTTTGAAAATGTTTATCAAAAGGGAGAATGGGTGAGAATATTAGGAAAAGTTGGGGATACTGCAAAGAGAGTCAGGACTCAGGAGCCTAGACTCAATTCTGTCCCACGTGCCACGTGTTTACCGCTTCGTGGCTCAGTTTCTCTACACGTAACATGGGAGATAGACCACTGTTCATTAACTGAGGTGGAGTGCTTGGGCTTGAGCGCAGTGCAGTTTAATGAAGCACCTTCAGCTCCTCAGAAGACAGGCACCCTGTGAATGAAGAACATGTTGTCACTGAAGCAACTACAGGTTGTGACACAATCAGCCACCATATAAGCGAGGGCAGAGAATCACCTCACTCCAGAGCAACTTGTTACATATTCCTAGTGGGTAAAGTTGTTAAGGAATCGTTACATCTTATGTCTTTCTACAAACGTTTTGGGGCACCTGGCTAACTGTTTTTGGTGATATGCCCAAACCTGAGGGTGGTACCAAAGGGGAAGACAATGTGGACGATAATAGAGCAGGTACTTTTTCAAAAGACCACTGCTCCCTATGTAAATATAAGGGATTACAACCTCCCTCTCTGAGCAAAAGACCTGGGTGTCTAAGGCACTTACAGTCTCTCCCTAGACGTTACTGATAAGATATTTCTTGGAATCTGTACATAGCTTTATGATTGCTGTGCTAACTTCCTTTCTTATTTCCACTTTCCTGAGTGAAAGGTGGAGTGAAAAGGAGCATCATCTTTAAAACAAGGAATGCACTTCTGAGGGGTGGTGACTCAAAATTTACCACGAAGCCCCCAGCACTTGGTATCTCTCATCACTAGGGCCGGGTCAGGGCAGAAGTTAGCCTTCAGTGCAGCATCTAACGTAACTTCACGACGACTGGCTTGTCATGTCCCATTTCATGCTCTTGTCTTCGGTTCCGAGGCCATCACCAGTGGCACAAGACAGACATGTGGAATTGGTGGCGTCTCATTTAATATTCCGTGCCGACACTGGGGCTCTCCGAAGTGCTGCTGGTCCCTTGAGAAGCCCTTCTAACGCAATGGCCGTCAGTATCCCAATGAAAGTTCCTCAGAAAGTTTTCCAGGAGCTGCAACTTGTTGGCAATTACAGCTGTCGGTAGAGTCAGTCTTGTGCTTGGGGTAGATGACAAATGTGAAGAAACAGACTGTTTCTTTGACGCAGAACTTAAAACTGGCACCGAGGTCTGCTCCTCTAAAACATAGTTCCCAGAAACATGCCAGGCAAAGGCTTAGGAGGGAGGTTGAGGAACTACTGCGAAATAATCAACAAAACTAAGGGTCTACAGAGGGCCCAGCATTCCAGCCTTGGGTGTTGCATCCGTCTGCCTTCTTGAATACACTCGCGAATGTCTCATGCAACCTGTGCTTAACACTAAAGGGACAGCAAATGTCCCATATATACCACAGTGCTGCTGAGTAGAGTATATGTGTGATTTCAAAAATGAGGGCACGGCAATAATGATACCTAACATTCATTGAGCAGAAAATATGTGGATATGTGACAGGCACTGACTATGTGCTTTTAAAACATCATCTCATTTATTTTGCATACAAGTCAGTGGGTTTGATATTTCATTGATGGGGAATCTCAGGCTCTTTGAGGTTAAACACTTTGTCCAAAGTCACTGAGCAAACAAATTGTAGAGCTGGGACTTGAACTAGTGCGAAGGGACGGCACTGGAAAGTCAAGCTGAAGTATGTATTTTAAGCCATGCAGCAAGATTACAGAATGTGGCTAACAGTGACAGATGGGGTAGCTCTTTCTCAACAACAGTGATCATGGCCCTTAAAGAAGGATGGCTGATAGCTTTGCCACCAGCAAAGCGTTATTTAGATGGGTAGAGACGTACTGTTTAAGGCTCCTGCCAAGCTAACACCATTCAAAGGGAAGTCAGTGAAAGACTGGAAGCTGAAACCCATGAGTTGTTTATAACGCGAGTCAGTTACTGCTCTCGGACGAGGACCCACCTTATTCTCCCCACTGATTGGATGTTCTTTTGTCTGTGGCTGCAGATGCACACCTCTAGTGGGATGGTCACGATGCTGGTTCTGCAGTGTACTGAGTGAAGGCAAATGAAAACCTTCCCAAAATTCACGTGTTAAACTCGCCAGTTCTTCCTGATCTCTCAGGCTTTTCACAGCCCCGGACAAAAGGATGGGCTCCGATGACAGGAGTTGTTCTTTTATTATTGTCTGTTCTCTCAAAGTGTTTGTAAATTAATTTGCTGATGATCTTTCCTTAATGTACTGCCCTGGGCCGTGTACCAAATGAAATCACTTGTGCGATAACAGGGTTTCAGTTTTCTGGAGGCAGAAGCAGAACAATAAGAAAGAACGTTTGAGCAATCGTTTGTAATTACATTTTAAACATTTATTTAAAGAAATACGTATAAATTGTACTGCCAGAGCTCTGATGACAGGGACGGTCATTCTGTTCTGTGACTCAGTTTGTTGCTGTATGAAGTTTTACACTATGAAATCCACTGAGCTCCGTGGAGAGATTTTGTGTGCCCAGAGGGTATAGCATTAAAAACAATTTTAATATAAAAGCCAACATTAGCTATGTTACCTTCAGAGATAAATTGAGGCTCAGCCTAATTCAGTTTCATGATTTAGATACTATTCTCAGAGCTCAGGACACTGTGTATGAAAACAAAGTCATTTTACTTTTTCTTGTTTATTTCGGCAGCTTTATTTGAATTACAGGCTGGGTTGAGTTTGCCTTTTTAGTTGCTGGAGACTTGTAGAAACAGATTTACTCACATTTACTGGATTATAACAGGCAAAGTTCTTTGGATATTCACAGTAACTTTAACTCTCCAAATGACTGTCTGAATGTTTCAAAAACATTTCCTTTACCCCAAATGTATGACCAGTGGCAATACATCCAGAAATATTTGCCTGGAGCCTCTATAGTACCTGTCGTGTTTTTTAAATGTAACTGTTCGATATATTCCTTTTCAGTCCTTTAATTCTCTGATTATAATCTAGGATTCTGGGAGGCAGGGTGATGAAAAGACTCTTAAGAGTCGGAGCTAGGAGGCCAGGCTGGGGTTAGCTTCTGTGAGATAGAGCTGCTCTATTGGCACTAAGAAGAGCTAGGATTTATCGAGTACTTACTATGTATGCCAGGCACAGTGCCAGCCACTTGCCTTGAATGATTTCAGTGGTCCTATGAGCCAGTATTAGTTCTATCCCCACTTTACAAATGTGCTTTGTAGAGAGTTGATGCAATTTTCTCAAGGTCACACAACTAAGAAGCAGCAGAGCTAGAATTCAAATCCACTTTCATCTGACTTCAAAACTGGAAGACTTAGCACACAACAGACTGTAAATCACTGAACTCCTCCGGGCCACAGTTTCCTCATCTATAAACTTTGGAGACTGAACCAGGTGATCAATAATAATTTACAGGTCTGAATTTTTGAGTTCCAGTTCAGCCAAGAAAACAGATGTAGGAACTTATGTTTGCTATATATTTTAGCCTCAAAGTGGCTAGAAGCATCTTCCAAAATTTGATGCTGAAAACATTGCAAATAGCAAAACAGCCTGCAAGGAGGTAATTGTCAAACTGATACCAGCTGTGAAAGCTTTTCAGCATTTCAACAGCCCATGGGGGTGTTTTTTAAGAGCAATAAACTAAGTGGCTAAGTGTGTTGCCCATGGAGCCAAGACACAATCTAGTCCCCTGAGAACTTACTCTGTGTTTTCAGGGTCTGATACATTCATAGTCTTAGGCTGACTGCTTGAATACAGCCAGACAGAATCTTTATAAACCTTAGAGACATTTGGTATATATTTTTGGCTTTGATCTCTTAAATAAAAATATCTTTCCCGGAGCATCACTTACTTTATTTGACATTTGGTTCTCCAAGCTGCCACCTGCCCTTCCTTGTATCATTCATTCAAAGGTTTTTAATTGGTCGTAAATACTGTAGACAATGCGTTGTTTTGGAAAATAAAATGAACAAACATTTAAAGATACACACACACATGTGTAATGTTTTACTTATGGTAAAGTTACTCTTCTCATTTCCAAGTCTTTCTTTGTCCTTTGCTACACAACAGTAATTCATCGGCCCCTATTTTTAAAAAAATCAGTGACTTCTCCAGTTGTAATGCTAATAACAGCCATTGATACTTCTTAATGTGAGCCCAGGAATTTATGTCGAAAAGTGACATCATTCTTTCTTCGCTATTTAGTTAAAGTGCAGTCTGGCTTTGTTCACGATGCCAAAGCATCTAAGCCAATATAGCCAATGTCACAACAGCAACAACAACAGAAATCCATCAAGCCAATTGCTTGGCATTTTGATGATCAGGCAATCAGCTGATTGGCTCACTGTTCTGTTGTAGTGCTGCCACCAAGCTTGCCTAATTATCTAACATAGAGGCTCTAAAAATGTGGCCCTCAGACCTGCAGAGTCAGCATCACCTGGAAATTTGCTACCAATGTACGTTCTTTGCTCCTGGCCTAGACTGAATTGGAAACCCTGGGGGCAGGGCCCAGCCACTTGTGTGTTAAGGAGCCCTCGGTTGGTTCTGATGCTCGCTGAACATTTCAGAAACTCTGTGGCATTGACTAGTTAAGCAATTTAAAAGGAAGTCAATCATAGAAATTGTCATCACAGAATAACCCAAAGCTTCACCGAATTATTTGATTAAATTTATTTAAAATACACCTAAAAATGCAGTTTACTAAAAAACAGCCCCTGGGGTCAGCGTTCTTCCTTTGTCTTTAACACAATCAGTGTTGTTCTCCTTTGGTTCTAACCTTTTGAAATCTGTAAAATTCTGTAGAAGCTGAGTTTTGCTTATTGAATTCAAGGATGGTATACAATAGTAGCAATTATTGTCTTTGCTTAGAGTGAGTGATCATTCCACATTCTTCTCTTTTTAGGTCAGACACACCAGTGGCTTAAAACTTTTAGTGTCCTTACCAAACATACTCACTCTGGTTTGAGGCTCTCTTGGGTTATAATCCGCCATGGGGCACTGAACATTTGGAGTGTTTTAGGTGTGATTTTTGCTGCTTTTCCTCCTGGTTTAGAAAAACCATCCAGCTAACAAAGCTGCAGCAAGCATTATGCAGATGTCATTGAGTTGAAGGAAAAACTAGAAGAGAGGCAGGTTCTTGAAAAGCACATTTTTAATATTTATAATTAAAAAAATTTAATGTTAGAGGAAAAATATCAAATGTCTTAACCAAAAATTAATTAACCAACACATTAATAAATGACTTCTTTTGTACATCAAATGGTTTCAACACCTAAAAATACTTGAGGGTCTGAATTAAAGGTATCAGAGACAATGTCTAAATGTGATCTTTTTTTCCTGGTCTGGCCCTCTGAGGTTGAATGAATACTGAAGAGGACTGAATTTGTATTCTAAATTCATTCACTGCTTTCACTAGGAAGCTTCTTGCCTTTTGCTTTTAAGGTTGAACTTGCTTCTTTTCTGGGATATGAGCACCACCTAGAGTACACACTAGGAACTCCCTTAAACCAAACCACCTCTTCTGAAAATCTGCTTTCAGAACACTGTCCTTCCTTAAGTTGGAGTCCTCAACAGCAACAGTATTTTAAAGGAGAGAACAAAGATTTTCACCTTCAGATATCATACCGACGTCAAGTTTGCTAGTCGGAATGTTATTTAAACCTTTCCTTTGCTGATGATTAACCTCTGTGAAGCCATGAGTTACGAGAATGGTTATATCCTGTGACCATATCACAGGGTTTGTCTGTAGATGTGCACCCTTATTTCTAGAAAGTGTGATTGGGCCACCAACCAATTTTACAACATTTGATTAACCCAGACATTAAATTAACTGTGAACTAGGCAGTTTAACTAAAAGAATGATAACAAAAACATCTCTTTTTTTCATTACATCTTGTGAATCTACTTCAAATTTGGATATGTTTTGATATTAAATCGCATGAAATTAAATAGAGGATTGGTAAATATTTTACTTTCCAGTGGATGCTTAAGGAAATAGGCATAATTATGTAACTTAAAACATCTGTTTTGGGCCTGAAGCGGGGTATTTGCCTGCAAGACAGGCTTTTCCGTCACGGGACAATCACCACCGAGTGCTTCACCACCTTGCTTACGAAATGAAGAGGGAATATTATTTTCTGCAACCACCAGTTTCTTTTTACAAGTAGAACTGTTATTATAAAATATTTGTCACCAAATCTGACTTTTCTCCAATTATTTTATTTTGTTTAGCTTATCCAACAAGAGTATTAACATACACATTAACAACGTCGAAAGTAGCCTACTTTAAGAGAAAATATGCAGAAGAAGAAGATTTACATCAAGATTGCCATGGGTATTTTCCAAAAGTAAGGCTTTACTTGTTATTATTCTTTCATTTTTATGGCTCTCACCAATAGCAAAAAGCTCTGGTTTTCATTTTTCTGAAAGCGTAGATCTGATGATGCGTTTGCTTTCCAGCACCTGATATTGCCCGAGGACAGGACTTGCATCCTCAAACTGTCTCTGGAGAAGCTCAGGTTTCTCGAAGACCCAGAAACCTACTTGAGAAGGTCTGTGTTAATTAACAATTTGCTGAGGAAGATCCACCTAGAGACGGAGAAGGAGAGCTATGAATACTTTAAAGAAGCTCCCTGTTATAAGACGGCTTATTCTGATACAAGAAAACGGCTGAAGTTTATGGTACAGGAATGCTGTTCTCAGTCTCTCTATTACGAAGAGCTGCATTCGTATCATATTGTGCCTTATGCTTCGGAAAATGCCATTTATGGAATGGGCTACACTAGCAGCCACTTGGAGCAAAATTCTCAGTTGCTTATTTATAAAATGAATTGAAGTAACTGTTAAGTCCATTGATACTTTGTTTCTAAATGCCTGAACTGTTTATCGTGAAGATGTTAACATAGGCACTATTAATCAGTGCGCTTGAGATCAAAGATGAGATGCATGCTAAACTGATTGGAGAGAACTCTGGTTATTACTCAGCAGTCCTTAGCACTACCGAGTCAAATTAGAAATACATCTATCTACTATAAAGTGGCAAGTACGTGCTTTACAAGGCAGATCTTTTTTTAAAAGCTATGGTATGTAGGAAGAGACCGATTCAATATCTTACACAGATTTATACATTTTAAGCCCCTATTTTCAAATTTTGCCACTCCTAGTGGAAAGCAACGAGAAGGAGCAGATTACACTGAAAACGTCTTGTCCCTAAGGATTCGGAGTGGAACAAACTTACAGTAATTTTCTGTACATGATGAGGAGAGAGGCAGGTTCTCGCTGAAAAGCTTTGGCTTGTCAAGCATCGTGCCAAATAACTGTTTGACGCCATTCTCCTGTGGGCATTAGTGGCAATTCACGATGGAGCTGACACTCTGCAACTTGACTGCTGAATGTAACAACCAGACTACTCCAAACTGATCCATTTTCCATTTTGCTATTTTTTTTGTCTTGATAGACTTTTCTCTTTAAAGGTGAAATTTAATAAAATAGCCTTGTCGATGGGCTTATCTCTAAGTTTTAAGGGTGGTTAAAAATTGTGGTAGGTCTTTAGTTAAGAGTTTAAATTTTATTTATGATGTCATTTTTTATAGGCTGTGAAGTGCGGGAAAAGAGTAGGCAGGTACACTTTGTTTTTAATAGGTTTATAATTTTTAAAAAATCTTATCTGCAAAAATTGAGGAGAACAACAGAAATGCCACATGATATTATTTCTTCGTCTAAGATTGCATTTAAGGCTGCCGGGGTGAAACTTTGCACTGATTTGTGGACCATAGTCGACCATTCCCTATTTGACAAAATGTTCCAAAATGCCTTTGGTGGCAAAGTTAAGACAAGTCCCTGTATTTTGCAACTTGAAAGCTAATTATTTGACAAGTTGGGGAGATTTCTGACATTGTTTGAAGTGGTTCACGATTTTCTTTGAGGTTCAATTGCGATGTCTGATTTCAATGTCTGGAGTTACGTCCTATGAACCCTTTCATTGAAATAATTGTCACTCACTGATAAAACAGATTGGGAAAACTAGGTGCCAAAGGTATATTCAAGAAAATACCAAAGACCCAAAGAGGAGTGCTGGATAGACGGCGATGGTCAAGAATCTAAAACAGGGAGTGTACGGGACACGGAAGAACCGTGTAAAGGGCTTGGGAGCGATTTGCCGGCTGCGGTGCTTTCGGAGCACTGTATACTTAGCAATGATAATCAAGGGCACTTCTTTAAAATGAGACGTGACAGGCCTTCAGTGATCATGTGTTTTGGCAAATTTAAATATGGTGATTTGTCAGCCTTGTATCTTGCCTAGTTTAAAGCCATCTTATAACCAAGAAGGCCTTTTTCTCTACAAGAGAATTTTGTTTTTAGTTTTCATTCACTACTTGTTCACTTTAATGAATCGCAGGGGTGATTAACATGGATGCTTGCCGTATGGAGAATGTTGGCACGCTAATCAGCCTGCATTGTTGAAGACGACATAGACCTAGAATTGATAAAAGTATCAGGTTTCTGTTTAATTGCTCAATCAAAATTAGGAAAAGTGCTTTAGGAAAAACTGAAAAATTATAACAGGTTATATTTAAAGGCAATTTGGTATGAACAGTGAGATAGCTTTGAAATACAAATATAAATATTTTAAAATCCTTGGCAACAAAGTTCAAAAAATTTATTTCACTGCTTATAAAATACCTTATTTCTCAGAATGGTTCTTTTACAATGTAGATTTTTTAAACAGTGGGAACATTAATTGAAGAGACTCCAAATTTGATAGGATAATTATACTATCATATAATTAAAAAATAGAATTAGCACCCCAATAGTTTAAATTTTTTAGTGAAAAGAACATTTGGCTTGGTTTAGGACAGTGTCAATAAGAAAAACACACCAGGGCTAATCGATGTGACTTACAAAAATATCACATATTAAAATTGTTTGAGGAGAGAAGTGCACATACTTTGGAGTATAAAAGAGAGGGAGAGAAAAAAATTACCAAGGAAGGATGAAGTTGTAATATTTATTGTACATCAGAAATCTTAAATGAAGCAAGAACTCTTGGTCAATGAACCAGTAAGAGATGTGAAGTCTGTTTTATTTGGTGACATCATCAACCCAGCTCACTGATCTACATATTCATAAGTAGAGAAGGAACTGTTTTAGAAATTAACAGTATTTGTGAATATGCCTTCTTTAAAATATGTGCTGATTTCAAAACAAGTTATTTAAAAAATATCTTTTAGAACATCTAATTTCTTTTCCAATAAAAAATTCATAGATGCGTTGACTAATGTTATCTTGACTTTAAAAAAATTATAATAATTTGTATTTCAATGATGTGACTTTCTGAGTTAACCATTAAAACTGCTCTCATTTACCACGGCAAACTGACACAGAGGGAGACCCTGCACAGATGGGCCCTGCCGACCCCGCCCTACACGCTGCATTGTGGGAGAGGTGAAAGGCGGCAGACGAAGTTACAACGTTTTTGAACCTGGACATCCTTTCTCTGGTGACAGGAACCACTCTTAGAGTAAGAAAGATAGGATAGGAAATCTGAGTGGCACTGGTATTGTTGATCCCTCTTGTGGGTACCCAAACAGCCTGAAGACCTAGTAAAAAAGAAGAAATTTTTTAAAAGGGAGGAGAAAAAAAATAAAAGAGATGAGGAAGGGGAAAAGAGGGCAGAGAAATAAGGAACAGGTTTAGTAAGTGAAAGAGAAAGCTGTTGCATGTGGGGAGGGGTTCCTTGCCTACTATACTCAATTTTGCTTTCTTGTCTGTTATACACCTAAAACCTGATATCCACAATTTCATTTCCTTTGAAATTGTGGATGTCAGGATCCTTTGAAAGAATCATTTTCATGATCCTTTCTTTCCTTCCCAGATGATGCATACGGTTAGATTCTGTTCAGTAAATGTATCATTTGAAATGTGGTATTACTGTGAAACATCCCTGACACTGAGCTCCTGGGTAGATGAGAAAAGGAAAAATGGAAGTGAAGTTGGGAGAAAGACTAAATGACAAGCCAGTGTATACATGGGCAAGCTCAACTGTATGATCAGATTCCAATGTACATCCCTAGA
Source organism: Desmodus rotundus (assembly GCF_022682495.2). Taxonomy (NCBI): domain Eukaryota; kingdom Metazoa; phylum Chordata; class Mammalia; order Chiroptera; family Phyllostomidae; genus Desmodus; species Desmodus rotundus. The sequence continues at coordinate 107,153,773 of NC_071393.1, forward strand.
CTTAATAAATTCTAGTACTAGAGGACTTGAAAATAAGTGCAATCCTTCACTATTAATTGAGTAACTACTACGAGCCAGGAACTGTGCCAGGGTTGGGGGTAGGGAGATGAATGTGCGTAGTTTCATTGCTTAAGCTGTTTGCCGATGAGGGAAGACCTCAGCGACGTTTGGCTTGATTTAAAAGGTAAGAACTCTACTAGGAGTAGTAGCTGCATTTCTCTTTTCCAAACTGTGGGATGGTTCTCAAGCATATGTCTCCAAGGGCATTTGTGGCTCAGTGAGGAGGGAAGGTCTACTAACTCAGATCTTAGAGAAGGAACGTATGTTCTGCTTTGTAGCCTATTTTATCCTTGGAGGTATAGTAGAAAACCACTGTTGAAGTGGGAAAGCATGGCTGACCTTAGCTCATCCCTAGGACACAAGAGGTCATAGGGGAGGTAGGGAAACAAATGTGAATACAGACCAATTCCTTCTCCTCTGACTTCTGTGGCTTTCATTTTTTTTTAACAAGGGAAATCAGGTTAATATTAATGTCAAGGAGAGTCTTGACGGAGAGGCAGAATTGGGGAATCACAGCCTGAGAATTGTATATACTGTGTTCAGGGTTAAAAGGCCAGCATTCTTAATGTGTCTTGTGCTGGTGAATAGCTTAAATGAACCCCAGGCTGTCTCAACGCCTGCTACTGGAGCCATCCTCCTCTCTACCACTGGCTTCTTCTGTGAATCACAGCCCAACCTCCAGTCTTTGCTGTAAATGGAAGTTTCTAGTCCTTCACTCTCTCCCTGCCCCATAGCATCGCTACTGATTTGCTCAAAGTTACTGGTAGGAAAGCAACAATTTGCTGTACTGGTGGAACTCCTTTGGAAAAGGGTTTCCAGAGTGTATCAGACTAGAATTCATCACAGTTTCTTGATACAATTCTTTTTAAAACTGTTGTGCTTAGCCATTAAATAATTGTCTGTTAAGGTAATTTTTATGTTTCTGGAGTTTGATGTATTAGTTATCCATTGTGTATATTTTTGCTAAAGAAAAAAACTTTAGGTTGGAAACAATGGAAGACTGTGTAATTAATTCAAACAGAGTATGAATATTTATGTAATACATGGCATTTGGACTTACATTTTCCCATTCTCAAACTCTAGTACTATACATTGGCATGTGACATGTTTCAGGTTTTCTGTTTCTTTATTAAGTGGGACCATGTCTGGAAGTTGATTCATTTGTAGTTGAACATTTTGAGCAAAATTTCCCCATTAAAGTAGTTGCAGCTGCTCCCAAGGATAAGTCACAGTTGGGTAGAAGAAGAACATTCCTGTGCATTAGCTCTTCTCAAGTCCTTTGTGCAGAGAAATCCTGGAGATCTTGTTCAAGCACAGAATCCATTTAGCAGGTCCGGGGTGGGGCCCCAGAGTCTGCTTTTCTCGTTTCCCCCGTGACGTGAGCGCTGCTGGCGCGCCGGCCGCACTTTGAGGAGTAAGGCTGTACATCGCTCTGAGGGCCCGAATATATACCCTCCAGCCGATATATACTCTTTCTGTTTCCAAAGACTGTGTATCCATGTCTGTTTTCTATAAAGAAATGCAAGGTAAAAGTAAATATCATCAACCGGTTTTCCAAATTGGCCACAAATATGAGAATATTTTGTATAGTCAAACACATAGAAGGCTATTTTCCTTATAAAATTAATCTACATCAAGGAGCCAAAAAAGGAACATGGATGCAGCCATGTATTGTTCTTATCAGTCAAGAAATGACACATGGGAAATTTCTTTTCTTGATTCCCCCTGGATTATACCCATTTAAGGGAGCGCCATTTAGTAACACGAGGGCAAAGAGGAAATGTTGTTCACAGTTAACAGGAATTCGGTACTTTTTTTTCTTGGCCAAACCTGAGAAAATCTTATAAAAGCATCCTCTATTAAACTCAGACTCATGAGTGACGGCACAGCCTGAAGAATTTGGTAAACCTGAGCTGAAAAATGGCATATGGATCTTCGACTTCTTGCTTTGAACTCTTTCTTGAGCTTTATTCCACGAGGGACCCTCCCCTTGCTACGGACACCCTGTTTCTCTTTAGTCGTCAGCATCCGAGTGAGGGGTCGCGCATCGGTGTAAATGAGAGTGTCACAAAAATTGTCCAATTTGAGCATGCCCAGTGATTTTTGTCAGGCTCTCCTCCGGTCATAAATTGTTGGTATAGCTATGTGAACTATGGTGTCATAAATTTGTCATAGACCATTAACAAAGGGAGGAAAGAGGAAATTTAGTTCTGTGAAAATGCACTCAAATATCAAGCAGATGGTGTTCTACAACATTTATTTGGAAAAATGTGTATCTGTTACATAATCTAACATATGTCTTTTTAACATTTAAAAATATTTGGTTCATGATTTAGAGTTTTTATTGGATTGTTTTTTAAACTGAGAGGAAGGAGAAAGGTAACTGTATTTTAAAACATATTTGACATGTTATTAATAAAATTTTATTTCTGGTGAACCACGGGTGCCTTTATTAAGTAGGGGAGGGGGTCAGGAACATTCAGCAATTGCTTTAGGCCCCTTGATACCAGAGGTCTCATTTTAAAAGCATCTGGTGATCTTTCTCTTAGCATTTTATTTCCAACACAAAGTTTGAGTAAGCACTTGAAAGACTTCCCCATCTCCTGGCAAGTATCCTTCACTGAACTTGACCCTGAAATGGTTGTTAGGTAGCACGAGTCATGAGAACACATGGCAGGCCTTATTCAAACACGAGAGGTATGAATCTCAGAGTCGAAGATAATTCCTCTACCTGGAGAATGCCAGCATTTGCTCCCCATGGATTTGTCAGGTGGAGGAAAGGAAGAATATAGCAAGGAGACAATTTCTTCTCTTCCTAGTAAGAGCTGGTGCTTATCAATTTTGCCAGCTGGTGCCTGTGAAGTCCCCTACAGTCCAGTGACTCATGAGACAGCAATGCCCAGGTGTCAGGTATTTCCAAGCAAGCAACATTTTTTTCTCTGTGTATGCAGCAAGACAAAACCTTGATTAAGTGTAGTTATTTGAGCAATGCAGGAATAGCTAAGCCATATAACTTACCAAGACTTTCATGAGTGTGTTAGTAGAAACCTAAACATATGATAAACATATCTGAGATGGTTAACAAAAAGAGCCAATTACTCTTTTCCAAGAGTCAAAAACCAACCTTGCATATCGTGTAAGTGCCTTGGACTGTGCCTGGCAGGTATGTGGTGGTCATCGATCATGTTGTCTGAATGATTCTTAGTTTTTTCTTTTATAAATAAGTGCATTTCTTCCATTCATGCTCTATTTTTTGAGTCCAAGAGCGGGTGGTTATGCATTTCTTTCCTATTTGAAGGTTTATGGAACACACATACCAGAGAGGCCACAGGTTGCAGGTAGATGGGCTTCTTTATTATTATTTATAATTATATTAATTTATTAATTTATTACTATTAAGACATAAAAGAAAGGATGAGTTCCTCAGAGTGCTTCTCTCAGTAAGCCTGGAATCTACTTCAGGATTTCAGGTCACATTGAGAAGCATAAACATATTAGCATTGTTGAGCTGATAATAGCAAAGACAACCAAGTTTTAACCTCTGAACAAAGACCCACCGCAGAAAAGGGTCTGAACATTTCTTTTCCTGTTCTTTCCCCCCATACACTACTTCCCACCTTTTTCTACGCCACCCTTGGCCGAGGCCCTCTGTCTGTGACCTGATGGCTATCATTGAACTTAACCAACAGCCAGGACAAGCTCTCCCAGGACAATCTCCATGAAGCCTTGGTTAAATCATCAGTCAGTCCCGCCTGCTGTGGCAGTTTTCTTAAAATGCTTTGAAGTGAGTCCACTGAATTCAATGTACCCCACAGTGTGAGAGCCACCCCCAGACACTCATTTACCTGGGAGGTATTTTATTGTTGCTCCAAGAATTTTTAGTTAGAAGTATTTGTAAATTGTGCTGTTTAAACATAAGTTATAGTGATTTCTCATTACTCCTCTCAAGGTAAAAGAATAAGAAAATAAACTATTGGTTCATATGTGTAAGGGAATATAGTACCACTTCGACCAGTTATGATCAGATATTTCTATAATTTATGAGGAAACCAAATAGGGAAATATGTCTCATATTCCCTTTTCATCAGTTTGTGATACAAAATAGGTCACAATTTTTTAATTATTAAATTAAAACAATTTCATCCGTACTTGGCCTCATTGGCAGAAAGTGCAGCCTTTCTTCTGGGAAAGCTTTTCCAAGGTGCTCCAGGGCCATTTCCGCAGGTCATTGGCCAGCTGCCGCCTGTCAGGAGAGAGGGGGATCCCCTTCAGGTGGCTCATCTTTCCACCAGAGGCCGCTGTGGCTCAGGGGTCAATGTGGTGTCACCATGGAAACCCAGACCATCCAGACCTAGGCCTCACCTTAAAACGGAACCTCATCTGGATTGCCCTATTTTTATCAGACATACATGGGCTAAACTCCGTCTTTTGTCAAGCTTGCCAATGAATGTTTGCCATTGATATTAAATAATTAAGAGACCTAAATAAACCAGCAACTGTTGTCTCTATTTAGCTTTCAAAATGAGCCAACTATAAAAACATCACTCTGCTGCAGTTGATAGGCCATTAGGAACTGGAAAAAGAAATCTAAAGCACAAAGTAGTGCGCTGTTGCTGGTTTGAATTACGCCCGCTTTCCTGGATTCCTGCATGATTGAATGTAATGGAACTGATGCAGTCGGCATTGATGGAAGGAACTTTCTGCCTGGGGATATGAAGAGGCATAGAAGTGACCTGGACAACAGGGACAAATACACAAGGGACTTAATTACCTATTTCCATATTTAGAAGAAAAGGACCCTGGGCATGGGTCCAAAACATAGACAGTGTTCTCATTTTCCCTTCTTTGGATTTGCCGTAAGGGTGCTAGTGCCTTTCGGACAGGTGTCTGGAAAGATTGCTACTCTCACTGTGCACTGTGCAGTTAATTTATTTTCATTGGTTTAGTTTAATCTGAAGAAATGTTTGTATTTCTTGACATACTAGTGGCCCACTGCTTTATAAACTTGTGTCCTGTTACTCTGGAACAGTAATGACCCAATAATGGTCCTGGGTATAGAGTTCGACATCAACTAGAATAATTTTCATGTTATTTTTTGGCAAAATCGAGATTACAGTATTGAAAACTATGCTGTCAGACATAGTGAGAAAGCATACATTTTGTATCTGCATTATAATATGGTAACATTTTAGTAATGGTTGCAGTCCTTTCTCTCACATCCAGCACTTTCCAGAACAACTCTCCCTACAAACACACCCGCAAAAGAAAGTTCGTCGGCTGGGTGTTGACTTTTAATCTTGACTACCAGTTCAGATTTTACAGGAAAAAATTATCATATTAAATATTTTTCCTTTCTGGGTATTTCTTGTTGCCTGAATAATGGAAAGCTATTTCAAAAAGTTGGTTTCCCACACTTTTGCTTATTGTCACTTAAGGACCTCGGAGATTTGCTTCTCTTAGTTGTTTATTTATAGATTCATGGAAGCAATTGAAAGCTTCCTGGGATACTGAAATTTTAAAGATACTCTCCTGGTCCACAGGCTAAAATATGGAAGGGATAATAATAATATGCACAAGACTCTACATCAAAATAGATTTGCCTAAATTGCATAAGAAATACAAGATTGTGCTATGAATGAATGAAGAAATTCTATCTAGTTGGGAAGAACAGGCAAGTATTAATAAAAAAGTAGAGTGTAAGAACAACTTTGAAGAGAGAGTAATATTTTGATAAGAAGAGAAAGGGGTCAGTGACCAAAGGCACAGAGTTGAGAACATAGGAAAATCGGAGACAATCTGTAGTCTAGGTGAGTGGAAGTGAATGCAGCAATGAAAAACGTGGTGGTAAAATGATTAGGGGGCATTTTGTGGAGGGATTTGAACACCAGGCTGGGGCGTCTGAATGCACTTTGGGAGGCAATCGTGAGCCATGGATGGTCTCTCAACAGCACTTTGGGGAGTCTGGCCTTGCAGTCGTTTATTTAATGGGTTGGACAAAAGCACAGAATAGTTGGGGGACCTGTAAGGGAATTAAGGTGCTCGATAAAGAAATAATGTGCTCCATGGAAATGGCAAGCTGGTTAAAGAGACATGGCAAATGTGTGGATATGGAGGGTGAGGGAGAAAGAGTGAAAAGTAGTTCCAATATCTAGGCCTACATTGTCCAATATGGGAGCCGATGGCCACATATAGCTATGAAGCGCTTCAGCTGTGGCTAGTCTACATTGAGATGTAACCTGTGCTTAAAATACACTGTGGGTTTCTAAGAACTTTTCATCAAAGAAAGTAAACATCTCATTAATTTTTATGTTTATTATACATAAAAATGCTAATACTTTGTATAAGTTGGGTTAAAGAAAGTATTTAAAATTACTGTGTTTCTTTTCTAGTGTGGCTGGCTCATGTTATATTTCTGTGGGCGGTGCTTGTTTAGACTCTAGAGAACTAGGACAAAGGTGGACCTACAGGGGACATAGAGAAAGGAGGAGCAGGAGCTAGCTGAAGGGAGAGGTATCACCACGTCAGATTTTAACATTTTGGCTTCGAGTGAAACATTCAAGTGGAGGGTCAAGCAGCTGACAATTTAAATCTGGAATCAGGCAAGGGTGGAGTGGGAGAAGCAGTTATAAAGTCAATTGCTAAGTCTTCCAGAACTACTGATAATGAGTCAAAAGCATATCCTTTTGAGTATACAACAAATCATTTCTTCTGGCATAAATCTTATGATTCAATACGGCATACATGGACCTCACTGACCTTCCATATGGATCTTTATCCTTATAAAGTTCCCTTTAGTTTGAAATACTCATAGATATAATTGATTGACAAGGTGATGGAGACTTAATCCCTATGATTCACATAATAAACTTCAGAATTAAGTGAAATTACCTCTCCTAATATATATATCACCCTCTGTATCCAAACCGTATTTATATAAAACCAAAGTTTAAAGAAGCTTAAAGAAGAACTTTCCCAAAGTCCTGCAATTGTGGGTAGTAGGAGTGAGACTTAGAGTTGGGTCTGACTGCAAGAACTGTTACCCTAAGAACGATACCACACCGTCTCTCACGTTGCTGTCTGAGGGGTCGGCCCACAGGCATTCCGATTTTGACTCCACCACTGACCAGCTGGATAGCACTGGAGAAGTTTCTTAAATTCTCTGTGCCTCAGTTGCCTCATCTATAAATTGGGAAATAATAAAGGGAGGTGAGAGTGCAGAGTGCAGGGTACTGACACACTTGTGACCAAACTGATCCCTGAAGCAGGTCATCTGAGCAAGTATGAACAAGAAGAAAATCTACCACGTATGTTTTGGAGCATTCGAGAGGAAACCAAAAGGCAGTCTTTGCTCCTTATGATCTTATAATCTGATATGTGGACATAAAACACCATGAGACGGTGAGATTCTTCTTCTTTGATCCCAGTATCTATAATACTTGTATGTCCAGCAATTGTAGATGCTCCATCTTTGACCCCATGTCATGGCTTTCATTAAGTTATCTCAGAGTCCTCCCACTGGATAGTCTCTTTTTCATTTGAACTGCCCCCGCTTTGATCACTGTCTGCCTTGTACTGAATTATTCAACCACATCTATCTCTTCTCCCCTAGACTATGTGAGCCAGGAACACAGAGGCCACACATTTTTCTGCATGTTTCATGAAGGGCTTAAAAACTAAAACAGCCACTATTTCTTGAGCAATTACTATATACTCCAGGCACCAAACTAAATGCTTTAAACATATTTAATTTACTTCTCATATGAGTTACATTTTATTATTTCCCAATTTATAGATGAGGCAACTGAGGCACAGAGAATTTAAGAAACTTCTCCAGTGCTATCCAGCTGGTCAGTGGTGGAGTCAAAATCGGAATGCCTGTGGGCCGACCCCTCAGACAGCAACGTGAGAGACGGTGTGGTGTCATTCTTAGGGTAACAGTTCTTGCAGCCAGACCCAACTCCAAGTCTCATTCCTACTACCCACAATTGCAGGACTTTGGGGAAGTTCTTCTTTAAGCTTCTTTAAACTTTGGTTTTATATATATACGGTTTGGATACAGAGGGTGATATATATATTAGGAGAGGTAATTTCACTTAATTCTGAAGCTTATTATGTGAATCACATGGATTAGTGTGTGCACTGTATTTATTACCATTACCGACTTAAGTCTACGCTCACATATTTTCAGCCACGTAAAACAAAAACGATGCAAGACAAAAATGCCAATCATTAGCCCGATTAAGCAAATTTTTGTCTTTAATTCAGAGATAATGATAAATCTTTAGTGTTCCAGGTATCCTGGGGTTCCCCACTTCTTCCAAAATGGTCCAGCATAAAATGGTCCCAACAAATAATTCTGATGTTATTTATGATAGTTCTCAAAGCAAGAGGTGTTTCTTTTTTATGAAAGATGCTTTACTCTATGCTAATGTGTATGTACAATACTAATTATCTCTGAGGGAGGGTGCTTTAAAATAAGAGGAGGCCTTCTTTCCTGCCAAGGACATGCTGAAGAAATCTAAGCTGCATACACATACACACTGTGAATGAATTGACAGCAACTGATGGGGACGGGGGACGAAAGTAAAGCACAACTATAACATTCCTGTTGTGCATTTTCCAGGCCACATTCCTACGAGATGAGTGATGCCCACAGCCAACACAGACACAAACTACAGCCTCCTCAAGCACAAAACTGCCTCCTAACAAAGGACTCCAATCAGAGCGAGCATCTGACTCAGTGCTTGTCGCCAGAAGCCTGAGTAAGGGCACTTTCCCAGCTTGGCAGTGTTTTCAAACACACTCCAGAGCCAGTTGGATAGTGGTCTGATTCACAGGAATGTGGTATGGTCACCAATGACGTGTCCAATTTTTAATTCTCCCTCTGGTAGTTCTTCGTGAGGGGAGTTAAGCACGGCAGGTTGGCAGTGAAATAGAACTTAAAGGGACATTATTCAGAGACTGCAATTTGGACTAGTTATAGACGTGTTTCTTCTACAGCCTTTAGAATCCCAGGTTTGTACCATGCGATAGACAGAATGTTGGAAGCCATCTTGCTTAGCTATTTTATTTTATAGAAAGAACAGAACCTAAGAAGTTAAGTGACTCAGGGCGGAAATCAGATTTGAAATGAGAAACTTCAACTTTTCATCAAATCTGAGCATTTTTCAAAATTATAATACTCTATTTATGCCATTATCTCAGTAGCTTTGTAACATTATCATTAACAACTGCTACAGAATTTAAGAATTATGCTTCAATATTCATAATGCTTTATACTCCTGTTATTCTTTCTTATAATGGTCTCTTTCCTTCTCTACATTGTGAGGTCCCCAAGAGAAACTATCTTTTGTTTTTTGCTTTATCCTCAGGAACTAAATAAATTTTTCCTGAATGAATAAATAAATAGACATGAACCTGTCTGTTTACATGAACCTTTGTAAATTTCCTTTACAAAGCACCTAACACATCGCAAAACTCAGGAAGGCCTACATTTAATCAGTATTCGGATGATAACAGGCCCGTGGCCAGAACACACAATCCCTGCTCACTCGAGGCTGACGACCCACGAGGATCACTGTTGCAAATGAAAAGCTAACATCCAAACAGAACTCCAAGCAGAAGTCCTGGTAAGGAGCTGTGGGTGCTAAAGTGGAGTGCAGGCACCAGCGCAGGCGCTGCCAGACAAGGCGCTTTCAGGACCAAGTAAGCAGATCCGAGTCTTGTCTCTGTAGGCATTGCCGTGGAGAGCAGCTGCTACCAATGTGGTCGAACGTGGAGCAAATCTTCAAAGAGGTAAACACAGGAAATATGCCAAAATTAAATGAATAAATAAGGTGAGAGTATCATACACAAAGTTTTGAGTACAGTGTGTTAATAGAAGGATCAAGATTAAGACAGTGCTTTTGTCCAAAGCCAGGAAAAGTGTCAAAGAAAAGATGTGATTTTAGAAACAATCCATCAACATGGAAGTAGCAAAACGATGGGTCGCTCAGTTTTGTGCTGAAAGTCAGTGGTTCAGAAACGCGCGATCTGACGTCCTCACTTCAGTTGCAGGGCTCCGTTCACGGCCCATAGAGGAAGACGCTGTTATCGAACAGTTGGCGATTGAAGCCATAGTTCAGCAGATTAAAAAAAAAAAAGCGCAATATATTGGTAAGGATTCTTTTTGCCTCGTGGGACAGAACCCCAACTAGTGTAGGGAAAAGAGGAAAGGCATCAGCGGGGCTGATAGTGCGTATCTGAAGGGACTCTGTTGGGTTCAGAGACTCCTGTCTTTCTGATGCCTGGTTCTGGTACCTGGAGGTTATTTTTTCTCCTTGGGCTGCTTTAGAAATATTGCTTTAAAACTTGATGTTGGACGATCCCTTCAGTGTTTTTTGGCTCTGCCTGTCCTTCTTCTGAAGCCCTAGATGCCTCCGCTTCACTGTGTGGAGGAAGAATTTTTGGAAATGAAAAATACATCTGGTAATATTTCAGAAATATTATATTATACCAATTTGTGACAGACTTGGGTCGCTGTTGACATTTGTGAGCCCAAATGGAACAGGAATGTTCTCCTGGCAACAATTAGTATTATTCATAAGATATGAGTGATTTGGTGATTTCAACATACTTATAATATTTAAGTGTATTAAAAATATGAAATCTCTGTTCATCCTCTTCCACGGATACCAGTTGAGGTTGAATTTATCTATATTTTCCTTTTAGGCATATCATGTAATTATTAACTTAAAGAATTTTTAGATAGTGGGTAATCTCAATAATTCCTTAGCAGATTTATAAAAATCTAAAGTAATAAGAAAACTAAATTTTGAGGAAACAATGTCAGGTAGAAACTTCTGGGTTGAAAGGTACAAGTCAAGAATTCCATGACTTAGTTCCTACTTTCTCCTGCAATGTCCACTCTAAGGACTTGCTCACACTCCCTCTCCCTGCAACCCCCCCACAGCCCCCACCCACCATTACACATGCAGAGCCCTTTCAACACCTTTAAAACTAAACTGCACCTTATCTGTTTTCAGCTTCTGGGAATATTGTCTGTTTTCTAAGACAAATAATTTTTGCCACCTGAAACTTAACCAACCATCATCACCCATCTCTCACTGTCTGCCGTCTGATTGGGGTCCTTGTTCTCCTATCTGAGTACTGTCGCTTGCTCACCTCCTGTTTCAACCTCCCTCATTACTGCTGTTCTGACACATAATTTGGATGCTGAAACCTCTAAAACACAACAGGACAAGAAATGGACATTTGTGTAGGGAGGTGGCAATGAAGTTTGTCTTGTGTTATTGGAGAGACAGCCCCAATTTATAATAAGGTGGTTGGTGGGGACAAATACAAGAATAGTCCTGATACTCCAGTGACTCACAATATCAGAGAGTCAAATAGTGGGCATGATTTCATTGAAATCTGTAAGAGTCATCATAAAGGAATATCTGCAAGCCCTGGATATTGAGTTACATGCTGTGTATCAGTATGTGTTTCCATTGCAATGAGCTGTACTAAAACTAAGCCACAATAGCCACAATCCCTATGCGTTGGCAAGCACTGGGTCAGGGCGGAGCTTTCCTTATTCCATGAGAAGTAAACTGAAAACAAGAACAGACCCCTATTCAATCTCCTGCTATTTTTGGTAACTATGAAATTGTAGTGGTGGTAGAGTCTGGCATTTTCAAATCATCTTCATAAATTGTTAATGTTTGTAAAGATCTTACAAAGGGCTTTTTTTTTCTTTGTAAAAACTGGAAACTCAACCGGTAACTTGGCCTGTGCTGCAGCCTATAAATGCAGAATTCCCGCCCTTGGCAGTGTTCCCGCCCGGCGCCTTTTACTTTCAGCGGGGGTGTTGCTCAACATGTAAAACGATCTCAGAATAAAAGAAACGTTACATAACTCCTACAACTCAGAGAAATAGAAGTGCATGATTCATTTCTGCAGTTAAAAAAAGTTTATAAAAATTAGTGCCAGAAGTAACACATGGAAAGAGGTAGCATCAATAAAACAGGAGCAAAAAGCTATAAGAAGAGAACAAGTTGGAAGGAAAAGATAATCATATGAACTCAAAAGTCAATAGTTAAAAGTGCAGATGGAGCTGAGTGGGATGAGAAAAGGTTACCTGACAATTAAGACATGAAGCAGATTAAAATCAATATTAGAAATAGAGCAGAATGTCAATATGAAATCAATATTGGGAATAGTAAAACAAAAGCAAATTTACTGATTTCTCCCATGATGCCGAGGCAAAAGTTAAAAAGTTTAAATATTGTGAAAAACAGTGTTTATAGAGGACATATAGAGTGAGAAACTTTGAAATGCAAATATTTCATGAAGAATAAATAGTTGGAACAGACATAATATTAAAAGACATCACTAAAAAAGTACTTTAAGCATACAGGTTAAAAGGGCTCATTATGTTTGAGGAAAAGTGGACAAAATTCTAATCATGAAATATGTTTTATTATAAAGATAAATAGTTGTGAATATATGAGCATTCAGATGTAAGTATAAAATCATAAGACTGCAAATCAGGAAAATAAAATGCCAGTATGTAATAGATTAATAATACCGAGTACTGAGAGAAGAACTTGTAAGTCAGGAATTTTAAATGTAAGTTAGGTTGATGGTCAAGTAATAAAGAGGCACAGCCATATTCTCAGGTATATAAAGTCTTTGAAAATGTCACCTTTTGTATCAGATAATTGTTGCTTAGCAAATCACCCTAAAATTTAGTGCCTTTAAGCCTCAAACATTTATTTATTAACTCTGCAGCTCAGCTGGGCAGCTCTGTGGAGCTGGACTGGCCTCCCCTGACCTTGGTTGGGTTTGCTCATATGTCCAGTCGGCTCACAGGTTGGCTGAGGGTTAAAATGGTCTCCCTTGTGGATCTGATGGGTGGCTGGTTATCAGGGGAGACAGCTGTGCAGAGGGAGCCACATGTATTTCATTATTCGGCAGGCTTCTCCAGGCTTATTCAGCTGGTGGTTTCAGGTTTCCAAGAGTGGAAGCACACAAGACATCTTGAGGTCTCAGCTTGTACGGATGCGACATCATTTCCTCCACATTGATCTGATCAGAGGAAGTCACAAGGCTGCAAGAGTCAGGAAATAGACTGCCTGTTAATGGGAGGAATTGCAAAAGCTTATTCTAAGACAGGGGTCCCCAACCTCTCGGCGCCTGTCCTTGTCTATTAGGAACCAGGCCGCACAGCAGGAGGTGAGCTTGAATGTAATACGCTTGAATCATCCCGAAACCATCCCCTGCCCCTGGTCCGTGGAAAACTTGTTTTCCACAAACCTGGTCCCTGGTGCCAAAAAAGTTGGGGACCGCTGAGTCTCTCACTAATGACGCCTTATATTGTATATCAGGGTACTACTCAGTTGCCTGTTTTTTTTTTAATTTCTAGAACGGTTTTCTTCTCTTAACAGCAAACTGCTTTTTTTTTTTTAATTTGTGGACCAGATATTTGGGCCATATGCCAAGTGAATTATTTCTCACATCCTGGAATAAAGAAACTAATTTTTAAGTAAGGTTATTGTGATGTTTCCTTGAATGTTAAAATCATGGGGTGTCTTGGCTACACATATCTACAATGCACACTTAGAAGGAAAGAAATGAAGATATGAACTATATGCTTAAAGCAATAAGTGGTGCATGTGACCACGCTGTTAACAGAATTGGGGTTGCTGACCAACAACTACTCCACTCGCCAGCCGGCAGCCCAGCCCGGTCCAGCAGAGCCGCCTGGGTAGCTGGCGAGGCCTGGGCTGTTAGGGCTCCCGACATAAACACCACCATAAACACCACCACCCGTGGAGGCTAAACACATTAAATAGCCCAAAAACTTAGGGAAAAATTGAGCTGACTACTTTCATCACACTGGGAAAGATAGGATTAGCCTCACTGGGAAATACATTTAATCAATTTCTCATTTATTCCTACAAATTAAAAGATGAATCAACAAAGAAACTGAAATGAACATAGTTTGTTTCCTAGGGTCAGGTTTATAGCACATGGGAAAATTTGTACCAGCTCTTTCCACCTGTCACTATAATAAATTGGACTGTTCTGTATTATTAACCTTTGATAAATATTTTCTGGTCTAAAATATTTATTCACAATAATGTTAGCTTTTTGTTGGAAATTTAATTTTTTGATATTACAAATGGTGACATGGTCAATGTCGTACATCAGGCCTCTTCAGCGTCCTTGTAACATCTCTAGGAGTGGAATTGCTATGGCAAATTAAGTTAATGTTTACAAGCATCTTGAGACGTACTCTCAAATTATTTTTCAGAATGGTTGTATTGCAGCATGGGAAGGTGCCCCGCTCACCACACCACAGTAGCACTATTTCTGTGTCTTTCCAAGAACGATGTCCCACTAAGTCACCACTGCTGAAGCAGGGAGCCTGGTTGGAACGTGTCCGCACACGCAGAAGCGCGGTGAGAGTGTGTCTGTCTGCCTGCTATTCCAGGAAAGGAGCCCTGCATGGGGAGTCTGGTATACGCGAGCTTTCTGTGAGACTTGCTTCTGATTTTTTTTTATCTCCTCTTTGTTTTTCTTCTTTACCACACAGACCTCTCATTCTCTCTCGTTAAGAATGAAGGGGTTGTTCGGTGGTTTCACAACATTTTTTTTCCTTTGAAAGTGAGGATTGCAGGTAACAATGACTACCTAGTACATGTTTGGCTGACACGTTTGCAGGCAGTGTGTAACGTATGACAAGCAATGGCCGGGCCCCCCGCCCTGTTGGCTTGCGTGTGCTGCTCTGCCTGCTGGGGTCATTCCTCCCCTTCCCCACTTATTTTGGTGAACTAGAAACTTAAGGAAAAGCTTTTCCGGTGGCTGTAAGTCTCCATGGCATGCTGAGCTTCACGTATCCGTTTGGGAATTTTTACACAATCCAAAGAAGGAACATGTTGGCTCAAGCGATACACAAATGTTGGAATCAGAGCTGGTTTCAGGGGAAACTGTGGGGGCCCCGACAACCCGGCAGACGCTTTTTACCGTACGCATTTGTGCCAGGCTTCCTCCGTGCCGTCCCTGTTCTCAACAGCTCTGCCTTGTGGGGCAATGTGGCCATCACATCCCTTTTTTAAAAAAATTACTTTATTGTTGTTCAATTACAGTTGTTTGTATTTCCCTACCACCCCTCTACCCCACCCCAGCCAAACCCACCTCCCTCCCCTGCTTCCACCCTCTCCCTTGGTTTTGTCCATGTGTCCTTTATAGTAATTCCTGCAAACCCTTCTGCCCACTGTCTCCTCCCCCATCCCCTGTGGCTATTGTCAGATTGTTCTTAATGTCAATGTCTCTGGTTATATTTTGTTTGCTTTTTTTCTTTTGTTGATTATGTTCCAGTTAAAGGTGAGATCATATGGTATTTGTCCCTCACCGCCTGGCTTATGTCACTTAGCATAATGCTCTCTAGTTCCATCCATGTTGTCACAAAGGGTAGGAGCTCCTTCTTACTCTCTGCCACGCAGAATTCCATTGTGTAAATATACCATAGTTTTTGGATCCACTCATTTGCTGATGGGCACTTAGGTTGCCTCTAGTACTTGGCTATTGTAAATTGTGCTGCTATGAACATTGGGGTGCATAGATTCTTTTGGATTGGTGTTTCAGGGCTCTTAGGGTATAATCCCAGCAGTGGAATTGCTGGGTCAAAAGGCAGTTCCATTTTCAGTTTTTTGAGGAAATTCCATAGTGTTTTCCATAGTGGCTGTACCAGTCTGCATTCCCACCAACAGTATACTAGAGTTCCCTTTTCTCCACATCCTCTCCACCATTTGTTTATTGACTTGTTTATGTTGGCCACTCTGACTGGTGTGAGATGGTACCTCATTGTGGTTTTAATTTGCATCTCTCTGATGGCTAGTGATGCTGAGCATCTTTTCATAAGTCTCTGGACCCTCTGTATGTCCTCCTTGGAGAAGTGTCTGTTTGAGTCTTTTGCTGGTTTTTTGTCTTTCTGGAGTGGAGTCGTGTGAGTTTTTATATAGTTTGGAGATCAAACCCTTGTCCAGGGTATCATTGGCAAATATGTTTCTTCTTAATTCACTACTAGCCCAGCGGGAAGCGAGTTTTCTCCTCTCTGACAGCTCAAATCAAAGTTTGGGAATTGTATCTTATTAGTTTTGATTTGCTTTTCTTAGACAATGAACCCAATCCAGAACCTATTCCTGAACAGAGAGGAACAAAAGAATCTGCTTGGCTCGGCTTCAGGTCACGGGTGGACCTTCCAGACAAAAGTCGGATGGAAGTCGGGGCTGACGCACAAGGGGCATGCCTGGCAGCCACGTATAACTCCCATAGCCCCACCTTCTAAACATTGGTTTCCCCAAGAAGCCATGAGCCCCGCGATCCCAGGAACAGTGTCTGTCTTTTCTTCAATGCCACACGTCAGCCTCGCACAGAGTAAGCACTTGGTATCTGTTGAATGAATGAGTAGGACCAGTTGATTAATGTCTCTCAATTCAGTCTCCTGCTATTTTGGTAACGATAAAACTGAGACAGTGGTAAAGTCTATGACATTTTCAAATCATTTTTATAAATTATTAAAATGTATAAAGGTCTTAATATCTTACAGAGGGCTTTTTAAAAAATACAAAGACTGGCAACTCGACTGGCACCCCGATCTACGTTCAGCCCGTACACGCAGGCTTCCCTGCCTTGCCAGTGTTTGTACTCGAAGACCGTCCTCAGTGACGTTTACCCTGTCTGGGCTCCAGGCGTAGGCAACATCCAATCACAGTAAAGCAGTTCCTGACGGCCCCCTTCAGCCTTCTAGGTGCTGCTGTTGAGAGCTAGGAAAGAGGGCTAGCCAATTTTAAGCATTGCTAAGCAGAAAACCTCTTGAAGGTCACCAGAATAGATAGGGGAGAGAAACAACATTGTCGGCCAAAGTAAGGGTAAAGGTAAACAATACGTGATTTGCAGAGGGCTTATTCTGAGTTACAGCCAATTAGAGGGCCATAAAACTTTGGGTGCCAGACTCATCTCGGGTCTGGACCCTTATCTTTAAACTGAGGGTACAAATTAAGTGGGACAGACAGATGGTTCTTATCAACAGGAGACAGACAGATAGTTCCTCCTGACCCCAGAGCTATGCAGAGATAGCCGCAACTCCCACTTTTGTAACTTGCTTGCTTGCTTCTCACCGTATAAAAGAGCTAGCCTGTGAGCGTTCGGCGCGACTCCCCTTTGCAGCCTTAACGGGCACCCTGGGAGTTCGCCCCTGCGCAGGTAAAAATAAAGTACCATCTAAGTGCACTCCACACGTCTCCATTTGATTTTCTGCTCGCGTACGGGATACAACATTTGGAGGCCCCAGCGAGATCTCCCTTTTGGGAGTTTTGCTTTCGGAGACTGGGTGGACAGTTCGAACTCAGTAAGTAATTTGTCAGGATCCTGTTTTGGTTTTGGTTTCAGTCCTCCGGAGGCTTTGCCCTGAGGTAGTAGGCAGGACGCTGCTGGTACCCTACCCAGGGGTTCGGAGAATAGTGGGACGCCACTTCCGAATATAGGTTTTGTCTCTGTGCCGCGCGGCCTTGTCGTGTTTGTCTGTGTTATGTTGTCGGAGGTATGTTATTAATGTAGTGAGAATGAGAGTGTGATTGTGTCTGTGGCTCCACCGGCATCAGCCTACGGAGCGTGCGTGGGCCCCAACCTGCGGTTCCTTAGTCTGTCATACGGCATAACGGCTGGGAGTTTAACCCGGACTCTACGCGGGCAGCCTTAGCTAAGACAGACCTAAGTCCTCGCGAGAGGAGAGGCCAGGCGGGCGAGGCGAATATCCTCCGACCTCGTTAGCTGTTTGTCTCGATATTGTGCTTGTCTCAGTTACGTGAAACTAACCCTTGTGAAAATGGGCCAGCGGGAGTCCACCCCCCGAACTCCCCGCTTGATTGCATCTTGAATAACTTTTCTGATTTCCAGCGTCGTGCACGCGGCTACGTGAGCGTGCAGCTCGATCCGGAGTTCCTGCGGACTCTTTGCCAGCTAGAGTGGCCGACTTTTGGTGTCGGATGGCCTGCAGAGGGGACTTTCGACCTCCCGGTATTGTTTGCAGTTCGGGCCACAGTTTATAGAGCCCCACACCCCGATCAGATAGTTTACATCAATGTGTGGGTAGATATAGCCCCAGACAAGCCAGGCTATATTCAGAAATGTCTAAGAAGGAGTGCCTCCCGCGGAAGAACGGTTCTGTTAGCCGCGGGAAGAGGAAAACAAAAAGAAATTCCCGGAGCCCTCCGCACCGAGAGGGCGGAGGGTGCCTAAACTCTACCCCCCCCACTACCAGGACCTGGGGAGGACATGTTAGACCCCTTGAATGCGCTCCCTCCCTACCCTAGGAGGGAAGTGCCGCATTCTACCCAGCCCGAGGAGGGAGGGACACTCTCGAGCCCTCCTCACACCCGAGGGGGGAACTAGAGAAGGGGAGGAGGCTCTAGTATTCCCAGCACCTCCGGCACTTCTGCCACTCCGTGAGGCACCGCCGGGACCGGGTGCCCCTGCTGGAGCACCCCCTCGGTTGATATATGTTCCTTTCTCCACTAGTGATCTGTATAATTAGAAACACCAGAATCCCCCATTTTCTGAGAAACCGCAGGGATTAATTTCCCTACTAGAAACTATATTTAGGACTCACCAGCCAACCTGGGATGATTGTCAGACTCTATTTACCTCAGAAGAAAGGGAAAGAATTTATAGGGAGGTTGCAAAGATTGTGTTGGGAGAAGGGGAGGGAGGAATCTCCCGCTGCTTTCCTAGAAAGATTACTAGAGCCAGGTGCGGTAGTTCTTAGGAGCAATAGGATAGTGCCGCCTCTGGATTCTAGGGTTTGCAGAATTGGCCAAGCCTCTCCATGAACTTACGAGGGGAAAAGAGGGAAATATAACTTGAACTGAAAAAGAGAACCAAGCCTTTGAGGCGCTTAAGGCAGCTTTGGTATCTGCACCTGCCAAATTTAGGAAAGCCGTTCCAGCTGTTTGTGGCAGAAAACGGAGGCATTGCAAAGAGAGTGCTGAGCCAGGCTTTAGGACCCTGGAGAAGGCCCGTGGCCTATTTGTCCAAGAGATTGGACCCAGTAGCCTCAGGGTGGCCAACCTGCTTACGAGCTCTAGTTGCCACAGCCATGCTAGTGAAGGAGGCCAGCAAGCTCACCCTTGGACAGAATTTGCAGATAATTGGGGAGCATCATATAGAGAGAATTTTGAAATCCTCTCCTGATCGCTGGTTGTCTAATGCACGGCTAACTCAGTACCAGGTGCAGTTGCTGAATTCCCCATCAGTCCAGTTCCTGAAAAGTGCCGCCTTGAATCCAGCCACCCTGCTTCCAGCCCCTGATCCAACCATCATGCATAGCTGCCATGAAATATTAGAGCAGGTCACAGGCATGCGCCCAGACTTGCGGGATGAGGCATACAAAAAACCAGAGCTCGCTCTGTTCTCGGATAGCAGTAGTTTCCTTAGGGAAGGGCAGCGGTACACGGGGGCTGCGGTAACCACGGAAACTGAAGTCCTTTGGCAGCAAGCCCTGCCAAAAGGAACTTCAGCCCAGAGGGCGGAGTTGATGGGGCGTTTGCAAGGTCTAATCTTAAGAAAGCTGCAGGATATCTCTGCATATCTAGGGACTTTGAGTAGAAGATGCCTGTACTGGTAGGGACTTTTGGCTGCCACGTACTGAGTTTAAGTGCTGAGTTTAAGTACAGTCCTTCCCAGGGTGGGAAAGGAGCAGGGATTAAAGGTAGACTGTAGTTAAATCTGGATGGGCAAAAATATGTAGAAAGGTTGTGAAAGTTTTAAACCTGGAGGAAAGGAAACCTCAACTACTTGTTTTCTGGTTTTATGGTAATGTAGTTTCATTTTGCTTCCGTTTCTAATCAGAAACCCCCTGTATCTGAAGACCTAGTTAGGGTCACCTGAAGACCTAGTGAAGGTCGCCTGTAACCAGTTGGAGAGAATGCCTTTGCCACTCAGGACCCAGGAAGGGTCATTTGGGCCTGATGTGTGTTTCAGCCTGAGGCAAAGGAGCATGTCTCTGCCAAGAGACCGGACCTGAATGGCATGTCTCTGCGGAGGCTCCAGTAGACGCACCGGTGCAAGAGGATGCCTCTACCTGTGTGCTGTTCTTATAGAACTCCGTCTGTGTTTTAGATTTTGTTCTGTATCTTCTCTGAAAAGAAAATTGAGGATTCCAGGGATAGTTAAAACTTCACACTCTGTAGGAAAGTGAACAAGGGAAAGTGCAAGATATGTAAATGAAGATGTATGAAAGGATACAGAAGGTTAGTGGATGTTGCAGAAGGTCTATAGGAAGCTGTAAAGATAGAAGAGGGTTTGTAAAAAGGTGTGTAAAAGGTTATAAAAGTTTGTGAAAGTTTTGGAAAGAAAGTGTGTGGGGCCAGTAATAGAAGGTATAAGGCATAGAGATGCAATCTTAGTAGATATCAGAAGGAAAAGGATTTTCCTTCGCACTTGGTATTTTTCTCCCTACCTGATCCCTCCAGAATTTGGCATTCTGAAGGAGTGAGTAATGACATAAGGTTTCTCTGCATAAATCCATTAAGACCAGTCATTAATAGTTTGTTAACCCATGCTTTGACTGGAATGTCACGCCTGAAGGAGGCATGTCTGGGTTCTGGTTGTCACCAGGAAGCCCCGAGGAACTGGGATTGACTTGAGAAGCTAGCAAAAGCCCACAGGAAGAAGTCTGGCACCTTGGTTGATTGTGTGGTTCGTGGCAGTCTTTCCAGGGAAGGAACGAAGGTTGCTTTCCTGAAAGATGGATAAAAAGGAACCTGTAGGCACAACGAAAGCCTCAAGGATTTAAGTGAAACAACTGGTACAGGTGAAGCCAGGTGGCAGATGTGTGGCTCTGCTTCTGTGCCCTGAGGGGCGGACTAAAAGTCAGTCTAAAGGTTCCCTGAGTTCCAGCGAAGCAAACTTAAAGATCATAGGCGATCCAGGCTGCTCTTGGTGTGTTTATGCAAACAGACAGGCAGAATTAAAAGTTGGACTCAAAGTAGTCTCTTTAATAACGATGAGGGTGATCTTAAGGAGAAAAATCATGGTCTAAGGAAAATCACAATGCTCAGTATTGGATATAGGAATCATGCAGCTGTCTTGAAAGTTTGCTTTCATTTGAAAGTTGAAACTGGGTTTGTAATATTACCGAAGATGTTCAATTTACAGGCACGAAGGGCCTGTCAAATTGCCATTGCTGTATGTCATCGCAGCAAGGGCCTTGCAACTGAATGTCTTCCCAAAAGACAGTCTCACCAGCATAGAGACTGGCTTGGGAGTGGTTGTGTAAATTAACCTGCGTGTTCCTCCTTCTGTTTTCATAGGGCGTGGGACTATGGCCTCATTACCTGAGAGAATGGTTGCAATATAGGCCTCACTTAAGGAGCCCATCTTCATCATCTACCCCTGAGACTCAACTAGTTTGGTTAAACTAGGTAGTTGGGTTGGTAAAGGGTTTGAGAGATCTGTGGGCTTCACTTCAGAGCTTATCTTCCCTTTTCTGTCCTAATAGCCAAGACAGAAAGGGCCCAGAGATCTGAAAGGAGAGAAATCCTGATATATTCCCCTCAGCCCGAGTGAAGTGTAGTGAGCCACAGGGTTTTGGATAGGTGTAGCATGTCTCATACACCTTCCTCCAGATAAGCCATTCTTTACCTAGGTGCCTGCCTTTCTGATTCGGTAATTATGATTTAATTGTGCCTTCCAACTCTCTTGCCAAATCTGTCACCTCCAGAATATGACGAGGATGCCAACTGTCCAGTAATGCCAGCCTTTGGACACCGAGCTTGCAACTTCGCAGTGACAGCCAACTGACTTGGATTAAATAAGGTCCTTCCCCTTACAGGAAAGGACTACCTCCGTGCTGCACCCCCTTTCAGGGCACCCCTGACCCAAGGTTAGGTAGGACAACGTCCATGTCCAGCCGGAAGCAGTTACAAGAAGATGAGACCTTCGCCCATTGTCCTTTATATAATTATAAAGGGGTTATATATCTGAAAGGAAGGATTGAAGCAGGGTGCAGCCAAGAGGAGGTCCCAGGAAGGGATTTGTAATAGGGTCCAGAACTCAAGGTGTACCATTCCTAGGCCCCTTACTCATAATTCTTCTGGGGATTAAGCCTAGGGCCTTGCATCCTACAGACCCTAGTTCAGAATCTAGAAGCCACAGTCACTCGTACTGCAGTAGCTAAGGTGCTGGCCCTTCAGAATTATCAGCATCAGTACCAGAAACTAAGGCAGCTTTCGCAGACTTTCTCTAAGGACATATCTCTGCTGCAAGATCAGGTAGCTGATTTAGAAAGACTGGTAGACTCCTTAGCAGAGGTAGCTGTCCAAAATCGGAGAGGATTAGATTTATTGTTCTTAAGGAAAGAAGGATTATGTGCAGCATTAGGAGAAACTTGTTGCTTTTATGCTAATCATTCAGGGATAATTAGAGATAGTATCAAGGTCTTAACCCAGAGACTAAAAGAATGAGAAAATCTAGAAGAACCAACGTAGTACGCAGGAATCTATTAAGATGTCCCCATAGTTGACTACCCTGATTTCCTGTATTAGTGGGCCTTTATTAATTATACTCCTCTGTTTAACCTGTGGCCCCATCATTAGTATGATTCAAGGATTTGACTCATAAGTGCCAACAAGGAAATGGGGGAATGTTGAGAGCTAGGAAAGAGGGCTAGCCAATTTTAAGCATTGCTAAGCAGAAAACCTCTTGAAGGTCACCAGAATAGATAGGGGAGAGAAACAACATTGTCGGCCAAAGTAAGGGTAAAGGTAAACAATACGTGATTTGCAGAGGGCTTATTCTGAGTTACAGCCAATTAGAGGGCCATAAAACTTTGGGTGCCAGACTCATCTCGGGTCTGGACCCTTATCTTTAAACTGAGGGTACAAATTAAGTGGGACAGACAGATGGTTCTTATCAACAGGAGACAGACAGATAGTTCCTCCTGACCCCAGAGCTATGCAGAGATAGCCGCAACTCCCACTTTTGTAACTTGCTTGCTTGCTTCTCACCGTATAAAAGAGCTAGCCTGTGAGCGTTCGGCGCGACTCCCCTTTGCAGCCTTAACGGGCACCCTGGGAGTTCGCCCCTGCGCAGGTAAAAATAAAGTACCATCTAAGTGCACTCCACACGTCTCCATTTGATTTTCTGCTCGCGTACGGGATACAACACTGCGAGGCCACGACGCTGCGATGATGTGGGCGAGCCTCCCCACGTGCAACATTCACAGACAAAGCAAATGTTAAAATTCCGTAGAGCCTAGATTGCAAACGTGGGACGCGAGTTCCACAGCCAGTAAAAAGAAGCAACCTTTCTAACACAAAAGGAAATATGCAGTGTCGCTGAGTATGGCATTAGAAATTACAGTGACACCATCCAAAAGGGCAAAAAGCATCAATGGTAGGAACAAAGGGGGACAAGAATTTAGGCAAAATTTGTATGTTTTTCTCTAGGATTTGAAGCCTGATGTGATCCAATCGATTTTGTTATCTGGGTAGACCACGTTGTAGGTCTCTTTGATGTTTTCCTGCTGGCACTGAGGGTGGGGTGGGGGGAGGGACCTGTGCTCCATTTCACCTTCCAGTCCCCAGTTAAAATGTCTGCCCTGCTGCCTGTAAGGGTCATGTCTCAGGGGTTGCCCAGCACTAAAGCTTCACCCATACACTGGCAGACCAATATATCTGGCAGATGAGTGCAAGGGAGAATACCTTTGTCTATTCCAGATATTAAATTGGGATAAAGTAGTGGATGAATTTTCTGAAAACTGTGTTGAGGAGAGTTCCCTTGGACTGGGAAGGGGAGCAGAGGTCTATGCAATGTGGAAGACAGCAGGCAGGGGCGCACTGCTCAGCTGTAGCATGTGGGAGTCAGGGCTACAGCCACCGGGAGCCTTGGCCGCACCAAATACTCCCCCACTCTGAAACAGCTGGGCCTGAAGGCGTCATGCCCAGGCCGGGACAGAGCTAAGTTAACCTCAGCTGGAACCAGAGGGGTCCTCCCTGCTTCTGGTCACTACCTGGCTTCACGATTGCTTTGGCAAGACTGAGTGTGTGTTTTCCCAGATGACTGAGATTGAATTCTTCCCCCAACAGGGGTGTCAAACTTGTTTTCACCAGGGTCACATCAGCCTTGCAGTTGCCTTCAAAGGGCCGAATGTAATTTTAGGACTGTATAAAACTACTCTTTAACAGTTAAGCGAGAGCTCGGCATTGCCACCAGCTAGAAACAAGGTGTCGGGCCAGATAAAACAAGGTGGAGGGCTGGATTCAGCCTATGGGCCTTGTGTCTGTCACCTGTGCCTTATAGAATCATTTTGGGTACAGATGTAAGCTCAGAGTCTCAGGGAAATTGGTTGTGCTCACAAACTCTGTGTTGGGTCAGTGCTTTTGTTTTTATTAGTAAAACATGAGCAACTCAGTTATAACACTGATGTTTATGGTAGAAAACCTGAAAAATATGGGGAAAAAGGATAAAATAAAATTACGTGTAATTCAGTACTCATCGATAATCACTGTCTGCATTTTGATGCATTCTCTGTCCCCTCCCTCTCTTGCTCTGTCTCTCCCCCTCCAAGGGTAGGATGACACTGTGCTGATCTTTACACACACACACTCATATTTACATATGCACATATTATATTTTATGAAATGTTTTTAAACCATTAAATATTCTTCCCTACTATTATTTTTGTGATTGTAAAATGTTGCACAATTTGTTTCACAAAGCCTCTATTGTTGGACAGCGTTAGTATTTCCATTGTTTTTCTGTTCCAACAGACCTCTGATATGAAATGCATAAATCTTGTATGCTCCCATTCACTGATATTTAAGATCATTTCACAAAATTGAGAATTTAGAGGCCTGTTGTGTCTTGAATGATATCTGGTGGTTTGTGGACCTCAAACCACCAGATAATAATAAGTTCTCACCAGCTTGAGAATAAGTTCTTTTGAATAAATTCCTGCAAGGGGGCATTACCAGGTTAAAAGGGACCCAGCATGATAAGACTTTTCACTTTGCTCCCCGTGGGGCTGTGACCTGCGATTCTGGAATCCTGTGGTCAGTTTCTTTTGGGTGACATGCTGCAGCACAAGCTCTTCTACACTAGATGGCGATATTTCACCGTGTAAAAGTCTGCTCTGCGAAGTGCATGGGATCGTTTCCACAGTTGTAAGTGGATCTGCTAAAACAGAAGAGCGACAGTAGTGGGGAAGTGGTGATATGACTTTTGTCTCTAAAGCATAATTTATTTAAGGCCAAGACTCCACAGGTTCTATCTTGGCATGAGCTGTTTATGACATGCCTCTGGGGAAAGGGGTGAACATTGAAAGGGAGCAGTGAAGCTGCAAATCCTGCCCCTTGGAGAGGTGAACATGCACTCTTACCATTAAGTTTTGTTTTAACCCTTAAGCTAACACATTTGCTTTATCTTTCTCAGCACAGTTTGGCCATAGGCCACCTCGCTGGGTTCTCCCTGATGTACAGGCAGGAGAATCCTCACTTCTCTGAGGACAGCACTGGTGGTGTGCTTTGCAAAGCGCTCACCTGCCCCTTTCTGTGGCCAGCCTCTTTCCTGCGTAAACAGAGCAGAATTTGAATTTTAATACAAAAGTTTCTGAAAGGATGGCCACCCTCCAGGAGAGCCTGAGGCTTCTTTACAGTCAGTGAAGAAATACCTTGGATGGGAGAGAGAAGAATCTTGTCCCTCTTTGGGGACCATGACTCTGAGAAAACTGTACCAGTCCTATTCACCGGGTAAACGCCTGTGCATCTTTAAGACTCTACTCAAGTCAAACATCTCATCCTCCACCCAACTTCTCTTGGTCTCTCTTAGTCCAGAGATACTAGCTACTTCTTTTGTGCTCCCAAACACATCAATTTATTCTTCTTTCGAAAGAACTTATTGGGTGCTAACTACATTTGGGATTCACAACAAACAAACCACTCACAGTTTATGCCTTTCAGGGCCTGGTAGTAAATGAAGCGTCACTTAATTATTAACAATATTTTCAAAAGTATCATAAAGGATAAGTACATTTTTTAATAAGAAGTATACATACATTCTTACAAATTTTAAAACCCCCTGCATGCCCGCAGGGTCCCCCTGGCCACCACGGATGAGAATAAGTCTACCCAGACATGATCTGCTTAGGGAAGAGAGGTGGTGGAACTCTCAAAGGAGAAGGACCAAGAGCCTTTTCCTCAATGGGCTTTTATTGGGTTCAATTTGCACAGGAATACAGGCAAAGCCCATCAATCATTGTCAGGCAGTAACATCAAACAACAGATAACAAAGAACTCTGAGGGCTTATTCTGAGTCAGAGTCAGTTAGCTAAAGGGCTATAAAACTGGGAAACAAACTCTTTCCAGGCTGGGACCCTTATCATTTAAATTGAGGGTATTAGCAAAGCAGGTTTCACAGGATTTTATGCATTCTTTTGTAGGCCTGATCTCCCCAGGGAACCTGCCCTTTCCAGCACAGGGCCACACCCACCTCTGGCATTGTGTCAGGCTTAAATAGAGCAGGGGAAGTAAGGCAGCCAAGAGATTAGGAGACTTCTTGCAGACAGAATGAGGACTCAGGCTATGTCAAAGCTGAGGGGTGAGGGTCCATCACCCCCTTTTTCTATAGCCCCCCAAGTCCTTCCCTGTGGGCCTCTTCGTGACCATGCCTGTCTTAGGTCGTCCCTCCCTTGAGGAATCTTACCCATCATTGGCTAACTGGTCAGGCTCAGGGCCAAGCAGGGTACAAAGTGGGCAGAGGTGGGGCCCCTGCCAAGGAGATAAGCTTTGTCTCCTTAGTGGCTTATGGTCTCAAGGTCTCTGACTCAGCCTCAGCCATGATAGTTTACAGCTTCTGAAACCAGGCAGGGTGGTTCCCAACAGGGAAGCCAAGGAAACCTAGGAGCTGGTTTGGTGAAGGGAGCAGGGTCGGGAAGCCAGGCAGGGAGGGACGGAATGCCCATGAGGAACTGAGAGCAGGGCCAGCAGGGCTGGTGCCTGGGGGAGAGGGGCGTGAGATGAAGCTGGAGAGGATCTCCCATAGTCTGTATGCCATACCATGGACGTTGAGTTTTTCTAAGAGCATTTGGAAGACTATGTAAAGGTTTAAAATGAGAAAATAAATAAGCAAATAATGGGGTCAAATTTGATTTAGAGAAGATCACTGGCAGATATTTGAGAATGGCTCAGTATATGGATGCTGAAGACTAGTCTTCTGGACAAAGGTTTTGGTGGCGGAGACAAATGGGATGGATTTGAAAGCTACGTAAGAGGTAGAAGGGCTGAAAGTGAGTAACTGATTACATGCGGAGTGAGGGCGAGGGAGTAGTTAATCAAGGATGGCATCCAAATGCCTGGCTTTAGCAAGTAGTTGACTGTAATCAGACATGGATAAGTGGAAGAGAAAGAGATGTGAGTACCAGGTTATGAGACCAGCTTTAGACAAGTCGCACCTGTAATGTCTGGGAAATACGCAAGTAGTATTGTCAAATATACAGGTCTGGGTTCCCAAGAGAGTAGAGTAGGGCAGTGATCCTCAATGATCTCTAGACGAGCAGCAGCACCTGGGAACTCAGAAATGCAAATTCCTGGGCTCCATTCCAGACCTAGTGAATCAGAAATTCTGGGAGTGGGGCCCAGAAATCTGTGTTTTAACAAGCTCCCTGGGTGACTCTAATTTATGCCAAAGTTTGAGAACTACTAGAATATATCTCCAACATTTAGAAGATTTGTGGAGGAGGATGAATAAGCAGAGGGTCCCAAGGAATGATTAGAGTTGTAGCAGGAAAACTGGGAGATGTGGAGCCACAGAAGCCAAACAAGGGAGACGTCCACTGGGTGGAAGGCTCCTCAGAAGTCAAATAAGCGGGGGCTGAGCTGCATCTGTTGGTTTAACAACATGGACGTTACTGGAGACGTAACTAGGGCGATTCTGAGAGAATGGTGGTGCAAGGAACCCGATGAGTGTGAACTATGGAGTGAGAGGATGGTGTGGGGGTGGCGTGTTCTTCTTTGATGAGCTTGCCTTACAGCAGGAAATGAAAGATAGTAGTAGTTCATAGGAGTGTGAGGTTGGGTTTTTAAAAAATTGCAAGTATATTTAGCATGGATATAGAAAAGCATATGCATCACAAGGATATGGCTCTGACAAACTGATGACAAGATCAATTGTTTTTGTTAATCATTTTTAATATTAGGAACATTTTTATTGAGATATACTTTACATCTAACATTATATTAGTTTCAAGTGTACAACATAAGGATTCAATACTTGTATATACTGTGAAATAATTGTCACCATAAATCCAGTTAACACCCACCACCATACATCAATCACTCAATCATTTTTTATTATAAAAATGGAGAACAACGAGGAACACAGCTGTGATCTGCACACAGGGATACCAGCCCGAGCCCACTCTCCATGGGATGGTGTTCATCTGAACCCCTTTCCCCAAAGATACCTGATTCCTTCAGGTAGCCTGTGAATCTCAGGCAGCCCATGATAATTCAGCTCCAGGGATGGATCCTCATTCATTTAAGGTAATCTCAGTCATGTCATTCTCCTTGCCAATGATTGGTTCAGCATGCAGCCGTTAGCTAATCAGAGCGATTTTTACCAAGAAAAGGGTGGTCAAGCAAATTAGGTTGATCCAGTCAGACTGAAGGAAAGGCTCTCACTCCATGCTTTGAGTGAAGGAGGTTCACTCTCCCCCACTGCAGGAGCGGGCAGCATGTCCCTGCTGCTGCTGCTGCTCATGGTCTTCTTTCCGCAGCGAAGGAAGGAGCCTGAAGCAAAACCTACACACAGGGGGACAAACCAAGAGAATTACAGTGACACTCAGGGTCCTCGTGACCTCTGAATTTCTACTGTGCAAGGTAAACATGACTGTCCTTTTGCTCAGTCTGGGTTAGATTTTTTGTAATCTAAAATTCAGAGCTGAAAGCGTCCTGCCACAGGTAGGTGTCATTGCTCTCTCGAGTACTAGATGAGGAAACCAAGGCTCATGCAGGTGAAACCACTTGTTTCGGGTCAGGCAGCTAGACGTGTGAACCCACCTGGGCTCGGTTTCTGAGTTCCTGTGCGGTGTGGCTCAAGCTGGTCGGCAGTTGTCAGGGGGACAGCAGAAAACAGACTACGTGGTCAAGTGGCTTAATTAGGCAGAATTTAGAAAGGGAGCCCTTTACAAAGGTGTGGGCAGGATTACAGGAAACCCTCCTAAAAAGAAAAATGAAGCTCCCAGGGCTAGCAATGGACAAGAGCCAACAATACTCCTATATCCAAAGGGACAAGGTAGAAGAGAGGAGGTACGAGACAATGAGGGCGAACTGCGGGCATAGGAGGGGCCGCCCCCTGGAGGTAAGGTCCTCCGTAGACTTGCAGCGGTGAGGCAAGGCTGTGCGTATCCTGGGGCATAACTATTTTGTTTGCTTTCTTCTACCCTTCATTCTCCCGTTGGTCTCCCTCGAGACGTCAGTGAGCAGAGGGGCTTGGATGATACAGTTCATAAAGCGGGGGACAGAGTGGGAAGAAGTGGGGAGAACAGCCCAGGAGGAGCAACTGGAAGGTCTACGGCACTGGGAACCTCTCACTTCCCTCCGGTCTTCTGGACGCGCCCAGTGTTGCAGGTGGGGTAGCCTGGGAGTGGACTCCGAGGAGATCGGTTTGCAGGATACTCGGTATGAAGTGCCTTCTCAATCAACACCCACGGGGGGAAGGAAAGAAGTTGAACTGGGCAGAGAGAGGAGATGAGATGCACCGCAGTCTCGCCTCAGTCCCACACCCGGGAGCGCGGCCCTAGGCGGCCCTTCAGAGCTCGAGTTCGGGGCAGGGGTCCCGAGCATGCTGTAGCCTTTACGCATCCAAGTGTCGCTGTCAACTCAAACGCTTGTCAACAGCCTTAAAATGTTTGGATTTCCCTTTCTCAAGTGTACAGTTTTCTGAATGAGTTGCCTAGGTCTCTTTGGGAAAAAAAAAACAAACCCGGGGAGAATCCGTCCACGATACTCGCCACGGTGCTGCTGGGTTCTGCCTTCTGGAGACTCGGCTTCTCCCGCAATCCGTGGGTTCTGGCCCCGAGCCCCGGCTCAGGTCTAGACGCTGATGATGGAACCCTGACTGAGCATTGGGTGCCAGTCTTCAAGCTCCGGGTTAGTCATCTCGAATTTCTTTTCATTTTACAGACGGAAAAGCACCTTTGTGGACTGGTCTTCTAGCTCACTATTAGAGAGGCTCTCTTCTTGCTTTTCTTTTTTAAACTAATTTTTATTTTTCAACCGAAGCTTCTTTCTATTAACCATCTCCATAGCCCCCAGCTGGCAGGCTCCTTGCACTGTGACCGTGACCTTGCGGCGCATTGCAGCACTTTTACCCACCTGGCTTCAGTGCTGACATGCCTGGATCGTTTCGGAGGTCTGGCCTGCCCTTTGCTATCAGATGTGAGCCCATTTCTGCGTCTGTCATCTGCCCTGGCCCATGTTGGGGAGCCGCCACCAGCCCTCTTAGTGATGCTCACCAGACATTCTTGCTGCTTTGGTTAGTGCCATATTCTTTACCTCTTCTGTGACACGAAGCGATCTGGGGGACTCTGGGTCTTTCCACAGCACATTCCTTTCTGCCGTCCGCAACAGTGCGGTGGTATTTCTCTCACTTGTGTGGGCCATCACCCTTCTAGTGCTTCTAAGGGGCCACCCCAGCTATGTGTCTGCACCTTTCCAAGGGGCCTCACCAGAGTGTTAAATGCTGTATCATGAAAGGTTATTCCCACAGCAATAAACTCTTTTATTCAAACTTATGTTTTATGCACCTTGGTCCACTCAAAAACCTAGTCCTGTTTATACTTTTCTGGCTACTACTGCCCCATGCAGTTTCTTGGGGGTATTGTCTCTTCCCTTCCAGCGTGTCTCCAGCTGAGTTAGGTTGTGATTTAACCATAGTTACTGGTCAAGTGGCCAGGAGGGGAGAGGGGGGCAGGACAAGAGTGGGCACCTGTTCTTTTGCGTGAGCGAGGTCTCCGCATGGTTTTTAGTAGAAGCAGAGGGCTGTCCCTGCACTGGGAGGATCGTGTCACTTCTGCAGACTTAGAGCATTTACAAAAACCTGGTGGTTCACTGTTTTTGAATCCATCAACCCAGATGTCTCAGCGTCCCATTCTTTTCAAATCAGGGCCCTGACTGTGACAGAGCTTAGCTGCCTTGGCTGGGAGTTTAATCTCTGAAATCTGACTGCTCCAGGTGGGTCCACAGCTCTCTCTGCTCTCCTGCTGGGGAGATCAGAGCCATTTTATTCACTACCAAGGAAGCACTATGTCTTCTATACTTCGCTGTTAATTGCCAATGTATCCATCTCAGCTTTTTGTTATCTTTGTCCAGAACACCAACAGGTGGCAGTAACCACCTATTTCCACTCTCCTTATAGTTGCTATTTTCCCCACGTTCCCTCCAAATCTGGCGAACTCATTCCCTCCCAACAATTTTTGTTCACAACCTGTAAATTTTCAACAGCTGCCCCGTTACTGTGTGCCGGGGGCTGCGGTGCTGCTGCTGTCGGCAGAGATGGGTCCTCGTTGCCAGCAGGCGGGCAGGCTGGCGATCCAGGTAGAAATTCTCTTGGCCTCTGTTTTCTCACTCCTGATGCAAAGTGTTGCCAGTTGGGTTTCCTGGGATGCCAACTGTAAAACAGAGGAAGACACACAGGAGGCTGAATAGAGAATGTTCTTGGTAATGCTCTTGGGGTCAGTTCTTAAGGAAGAAAAGGAAGCAGAAGGGGAAGTTCAGCCCTAACACAGAGACATAAAGGCCTCAGCTGGCCCCTGAAGCTGGCGCGTCCCTGGTCCTAAGTCACAACGTTAGTCAGTCTTTGGCTATGAGCTGCTCCAGAAGGAAGTGTGATGCTCGGTGAAGCAGTGTCCTTCAGCCAGTGCAAATCTCCAAAGAGGGTTGACAGCTGCACTCCCAGCAGCTGAGGAAAGAAATGCATCATTACATCATTACTTTGTTCCCAGCTCTGTTGAGATTTAATTAACATATAACACTGTGTATGTTTTAGGTATAATACATGTTGATTTGATACTTACATATCTCAAAATGATTACAGCCAGAGCATTAGCTAACACCTCCATCATGTTACATAATTACTACTTTTTGTGGTGAGAACATTTAAGATCTACTCAGCTTTCAAGTATGTAATACAGTATTAACTATAATCTCCATGCCTACATTAGATCCCCAGAATTTATTCATCTTCTAACTGGTAGTCTGTGCCCTTTGACCCACTTTCCATTCTTGAAGCAGGATCTGGGTGGCCTGCCTACGCCACGTCCAAATATGTCTAACTCTCAGGGTGAACAAGGTTAAGGTGCCATGAAAAAGAATGACCTTGGAATGTGGGCTACAGGAGGGCCGTGGTTTTTGCCTGTTTCTCCTGTTGCTCTCTTCCTGGCCCCAGGAACACTGTGGGCCATCGTATGGGCTCCAGAAGCCCCTGTTGAACACCGGCTCGCCACCTGTAGATTCACAGATCCCGGTGGAGTACGCAGTGTGCCTTCCCAGCCTTTGCGCCAGAACTACTCCGTGGAAACAAGATACGTTTCTATTGCCATAGTCTGGTCATCAGTTTCAGTTTCTTGTATATTTATTTGATGACAGTGAATTGTTATTTATCAACTGATGTTAAAATGGGGGGAAATCTGATTTTTCCCCCTGTTTTATGAAACTTATTATTCTGATGATTGACATATCTTTTTCTTCAAAATTACTAGGCAATTTAAAATTCATTTGTTTCTTAGAGTTAATGATGCACGTGCAATGGAAAACCTAACTTTTGTTGTGGACTTAAAAGATCTGACCTCTTCAGAAATCTTTTGGGTGAGATAGCCAAATAATAACACTCATTTAATATAAACAGAGGACAAAAATACAAACTGACAAAGAATATCTTTCACTGCTACATATTGTCAAACTAATAAGGAAATGTAGTTAAAAAGTGAAAATCCCTTAGAATGCTACATTAAAAAAATCCATTCACAAATATCTGTCATTTAATGAAATATGAGTTATATAAAAATATAATTTATAGTATTTGAATTTATTATGATGATAATTTGCATAGATTTGTAGATTTAGGTTACTTTGAAATGTCATCACATAACTTTATATTACTCATCTTAACTACCACCCCTGTCACGTAGAGTTAAATGTCTTAATGGACACCAAAATTCCCAACTACCACAGTATAATTATAAACTTCCAAATGATAATAGTTTTGATAAAGAAGTACTAGCAATAGCATCTGATAGTTATTAAGTGCTTTTTTTTTTTTTGGTGCCACCTATCATGCTAAAGTCCTCACAGTGTCATTAGTCTACATAGCGCCCACAGGCCTCCCGGCTCCGAAGTTCACCCTCCTAAGTCCTGCCCCCTGTCCCCTGCGCCCTTCTGATGGCACAGGTGCGAGTCTCCGGGGCTGCTGCTCCTCACTGCATCGGTGGCTGAGCTCACTGAGTCACCACCAATGATGGTCATAAAAGGGGCCTTCTAAGTCCAATGCGTTTACCCTGCTACATTAGGTGAGTTCATTTGGATCGTCCTATGAAATCAATTGTTGTTCATCACGATTCATCCAAAGAAGGCACAGAAGAATGGTGAGGGTGGTCGCAGAATTCAGAGTTCCCTGAGGAACTCTGTCCTCTTGTGCTTCTGGAGAGCTGCGTGGGGACCCTTCAGCTGAACGTGGCCTGGCTCGCCCCACGGTTGTTGACCTGACACAGTCGTGTCACTTTCAAGTTCCAGTTCAAACATTTCTTCCTCTTTGTGTGACACCTTCTTCACTTCCCAGGCCGACAGAGGCGCTTGCCTGTGCTCTTAATTGTCTGTCTCATCTATTTATCCACGACAGGAATGATTTTCTTTCTACGGTGGAATTATCTCTGTCTATTAGGTTATGAGACACGGAGGAATGTGCTCTGAATCTTTCAATCCTTTCCTGCCCTTTGCACTGCGTCTTGCATAATCCTTGGTTAAATGAGTAAAAGCAAGAATAGATAAAAGCTCAGAGAATGCTAGGACTGAAGGGACAGTTAGACAAAAATAGCCATCTCAGGGAATAGAAATGCAGAGCCTGTAGCTTGGTTATTTGTGCACAGAAACTGGGTAAGCCATCAGTAAACTTCCCTCCCCATGCCAGCCGGGCAGCTTGTGGCTTTCTGACACTTGCCTCTCTGGACTGGAGCGGGAGTCTCTTTCCTCTAGTAGTTCACGTGAACAAGGTACCAAACAGCTGATCTGACCCTCTGTGATCAGTGACCTCCCAGTCGGTTGCCTGAATTAATGCCACTGTGAACTTGTAAATGCTACCTCATTGTGGAATTCTTTATTCACTGCCAACTGTTAAAGACTGCAGAGAATGTCTTCCTCGCTTTCTTGTGCCCCTTTAAAAATCTTTAGTACATTCTTCCACTGTTCGGTTCTATCAGGCCTTTCCTAGCCATGTTTTCTCTTTTTTCAGTTCAACACATGCCCACTAGGACAACGGACAGGTTATGCTGATGTCTCAGGCCTTTGAATTGTGTGGGTCTCAAAAATAAATAAATAAATAAATAGCCTTTCTAATCCCTCATATGATTAGATTACCCCCAATTTATACATTTTTCTATAAATAAGAGGCAATCATTGGGAAATGAGAAAGAATAGGACATCGGAGAGAATTTTTCAAAAGTGGACTCATGTACAGCAGCAAAGAAAAAAAAAGAAAGAAAGCTCAAAAGACCTAACAGCTTCACACCCCCTTCACAATCAATACGGTGTCACAGTTAGAATCCTGCTGGGGCGAGGGTTTCATGGCTGTTCTAATGAATAAGACGGAGTGAAAAGTTAATACAACTTTTCCTTTTCTTCCATCGGAATAATTTTATCTTAGCATCTTTGCTCCGTGTTCTCTGAAGGAAACCATGTTAGATCTGAGATCTCAAGTGTCCCTTTTTCTTAGCCTCTGACGACCACATTGTGACATGTGGCGTCTCAGCTCTGATGTGTGGGTGCCGAAGGGCAGTTTCTGAGTGACTTATCTAAGATGTGCGGGACAGCTACGCAGGTGATTAACTAGACCTTATCTAGGTCAGCAGAGAAACGCTAGCCTGAGATCTCCTTGGTCCTGCCACCGGTCGAGAGTATTCACCAAGTTTGACTGAACAATTCATTAGTGGACATTTTCGACCTCACACTATCAAACCAAAATTCATGCTCAGTCTAAATGGAAGGGTTTTTCGTTTCTCCTGCATTATTTTAAACGACCATAAAGTAGGATGACCTGTCTTCTAAATGCCACGTCCGCTCCTCTGTGTGATAACAAGGAGAAACCAGGGTCTGGCGCTCCACCCCATTTCCAGTACCCACCGTCGTTAGAAACATTGCTACAGTCATGAAAAATACAGTGTAATATAAATTTAATATTAAAAACATCAGAATTTTGGGTGAAGGTGATGAAATGGTAGGGGACTGACAACTATTATGTGGGTAACGTCAATAGAATTGGAATGAGAGGTTTGTTCTTGTCTGTCATCCTGCTTCAAGGGACCTGAGAAGGGACGGATTCCTTCATTACATATAAAAGGCAGTGTCAGAACAAACGTATGAGATTAATATTGAGTCTGAAACCGTGGAGTTGATGTGTTTTTAGGCGCCGCTTTACTTTTCTCTTTTCATGTCATTCTGATAACCAATTTCTGAGACGCTCCCTGGGTCAGAATGCCACTGTCTTGCTGGGTCATTAAGCCCTATCAGTCTGATAGGTTACCAGTTGCATTTGGGGCAGGGAAAAGAGCTGGCAAAAGGCAAGTGTAACACCCCCAAACATGAATGGCCTTGTTTTAGGGATCTTTTTTAAATGTAAAGGAATTATTTTAAAGTTGAGATTTTATAAAGTTCATTTAAGTGATAGAGATCAAAAGAAACCTTGGACAGATTGATGTTTATGTGTCTTAACAGGTGTAAATAAACCAAAACAACACATTACAAACACCACCAAGTTGCAACCACAATACGGTCCTACCTCCTTAAGGTCTGAAGAAAGCCTAGCGCCGAGGCCCCGTCTCATGCCCGCTTCTCCCTGTGTGTCCGTCCTTTCGGGACATGGCCGTTCTGTTCCTGCCCCCGTTTCTCCTGCTCGGTCTTCCGGTCTGAGGCAGCTCACCTTCAACAGGCCACCTGCTGGGATCAGGGCAGCTTACAGATTCCAGAACATTCCGTTTCCCTGTCTGCAACTGTCCTAAGCTTAAACTTTACATTCAGTGTTTAAATGCATGTCTCTGTCTGTACTGGGATGGTGAAGCTGGCATTTCCAGGCATCTCCTCTCTGATTCTATGAGATGCTTACTGTAGCTCCTGCTTATAAAATACACACACACATACACACACACACACATATGCTGTAGAGGTGGACCAGCTTCAGAAGCCTCTGTGAGTTTTGGAGGGGAGGGAATGGCGTTCAGCCAGAGGACATCTAAAGCTGCCTGATCTCTCCCACTGCTGAAAGCCTGACCCTGGAGTTTATTTCTGTTTTACTCTATCCGTCTCCCTAATGGACACCAGCAGTTAAAAGGACCCACTTGTTACGTCATGGGGGTTTGCTTCTTGATCAGTTCATGTATCCTGTGTTTGTGATTCACAAACTCTCAAAATAGACACCCCAGAGGCGAGTGGTAGGCAATCGTGTGGAGGTTATTTCAGACTAGACTGTGCTACACCAACCACTGTTGTACGTTCCAGCCTCCACTGACCATTGGTGAATATGAAGTCATTGAACCCTCCGCAGAAGGCGTAGTTCACTCCCTGACTATTTGATTATAGACAGAGTGGGCATAGTGGAGACACAAATTCAGAGGTGTGCTCAAGCACAACGCATTTATTGAGTGCTTACTATGTACCAGACACTGTTCTAACTGCTTGACATGTTTTAATTCCTCATATTCTCTGATTTCCATGGGAAAATAGAATGTTTATAAGTACAGGCCCCCCTTACACTTTTGAAGTGTCTTTCACTCTGAGACAGGTGATATTACCATTTTATAAGAGAGGAAACAGACACAGAGAAGTAAAATAATTTGCCTGAGGATATATACATAATTACTAAAAGAGGAAGCCAGGACTGAAGCCTGGGGTGGGGGTGGGGGTCACGTTCAAATTTATGGCTTAAAGCTTGATTTAGCCTCAACAGCAGCAGTTGAGGTTAAAGAAAAAAGCCCCAAACCAGAAAATATGTTTGGTACCTCATGATATTGTGCTGTTTAACCAGTTTGTAAGTAGTACGCTTGATCTCTCCCCCTGTGTTTGCTTGTTCTCTCCTCTTCTGGTCCTTAATATAAACATACTTGGAAAGGATTTATTATAATTTAGAAATAACTTTATAAGATTAATCCACCCCCTGCTCCCCAGAACCACTGGGCACATAGGTACAGTAGAAACAGTGGGGAAAAGGTAGAGGTCATAAGGAAGTAGAAGAAAGATGTAGTGATAAATATAATCCCTCTTTGTAAATTTTTCCAAGATTAGCTTCTCTGTGCCACTTTATGATTTTGTAATAAAAACAGAGAAATTACTAGAATAGGCCTCTTACTTGGTAAACACCTAATAATTTAAATATATCAAGAGCTAAGCTCTTTTTTTTGAAGGTACAAAGATGTATTGGACCATATCTCTGTTCTCTAGTGAAATGGATGGAAGCCCATCATAAGCACGAATTTCATCTTAATGACTTTTTTATCTCTCCCCTGGCTTCGGGTGCAGCGGGTTTACAGTAAATATTTGTTGACTAAATGCTTGAAGTGACAGCCCCATTGTTCAGCTCCGATCTAAGTCAGTTGTGGAGTCTGGGTTCCTGGAGACCTCCTGAAGCACCCAAGTATTTTGAGCCCAGCGGCCATCCTCTTGCTAGTACATTTACCAGCAGGTGGCAGCAAACCTTCGCTTTTGCTCCTCTCCCAGGTGGACAAGTGTCAGCCAAGGTAAAGTGGGGATAAATGGTGATGGAGGGAGACTTGGGGTGGTAAACACACCATACAGTGTACAGATGTACTGTACAATCGTATACCTGAAACCTGTATAACTTCATTAACCAATATTACTCCAATTAATGCAATGAATACAAATCAAAAACCCAAATTCTATGGCTAACAAGTATCCTGCCTTTTCCACTTGGCACCCTTTGGATGTAATTCCCTAAGAAATTCACCTTCATAAACATTATCTGCAGTTAGCACCTCATTCAGAAAAAAAAGTAGATTTTGGTCGAAGGAATTAAATCTGAGTTAGATGAGCCCACACGCTTTGCCGGTTGTTGCCCTTGTAGGTTCCCTGTGTACTGACAGCCGCGCCTCGGGGCGATGCTGCTGGAGAAGAAACCATAGACTGAGCCCCACTGGGAAAGCCCCGCCTGGGCAGATGGGCCATTTGCTTCCACTGCCCCTCAAAAGTCTGTTCTGCAGGAAAGGCAATTGGGAGATATTATAAGGTGACCATTCCTCTAGGTGCCAGCACATTTTGCTTTATGTCTGATGTCCCAACATATTTATTAATTGTGCCCCTTTACTCTATCAGTGTCTTCATTTGGATGGTGACTTTTATGATCAGGAGTCTCCAGCCAGGTCATCAGCTGACGGTGAGAAGGGGTCAGACTCCAGGACTTGAAGTGTGGGTGAGGAGAGGCAGAGTAGGAAGGTGAGGCTCCTGAGTAGAGAAATCTGGGGCTTGGGAATCTGCTTGTTTTCCCTTGTCTTCTAAAGCTGGACTGGTTTGTGGCACAACTGTGGACGCTTTGCTCTATTCTCTAACATGCTCTGCAGCTTCCTCTTTCTCCTGAAGACATCGTAGGCATCTCCACTTCTAGTCCACGGAATGTGCTTTCTAATGGGGAGAGCTAGCCACCCAAGGGGCCTTAAGTCAAGGGCTCTGCTGACAACAGTGGGTCCCCATACACCTTTCCCTGGCAAACTGACAGTGGCTACTGGAGATGGTAGGTACGTATGTGGGGAGGGACGGGGGGGTCACATGGTTGGGATCTAGTTTTGGCAGGAATCTGAGCCAGCTGTTAGAGTCCAAATAAATCAGTCATCCCTGGAGGGTAATGTGGTACTAAGAGGTGGTATAGCACTGTGATTAAAAGCATCTATTTTGAAGATGGAGAAAAGTGACCTGAATTCGGTAATTAAGGCAGATAGTTCTTAATTCCTTCCATAATAATTAAAAAGAGCTTATGTTTTCAGTTTTACTGGGTGTGAGTGACATACAGCACAAGCTGAAGGTGGACAGCATCGTGATTTGACCTACGGACGCTGGCCAGCGTAAGTTTCTAATGTAGCTTGGAGACAGGAGGCATGAGTCCTCCCCGCTTTGTTACCCCAAAAATGGGAGTTTAAAACTAGGAATCGAATTCTGGGCATTGGCCCCCCCGCTCTGCCATTCACTAGTTATATCACCTTTTGCAAGTCCCTGAACAGAATTCTCTAGGCTGTAGTCCTTTATGAACAGAGGAGAAGCCCATGTCTCCTGTGAGGTGCCTCCGTCCAGTGCAGTGTGGTGTTCTGCCCATGGATCGGCTGGTTGAGTCTGTTGGAGCCTGGGGCTGGAGAGGCTGGGATCGTTGGCTTGATTCCTCGGTGGCTAATTTAGTTTCCTTGTGTTTCAAAACTATATGTTCTATGGGCACAAAAAGGACACTTGGGCAAGTTTGGGATATTTAGTAATGCCATCATGACTACAGAGGGGGACAGAAACAGGGGAACACAGAAAGATAAAAAAAAGGGGGTTACCTGATTCTAAAGGGTTGGCCAATCAAAAGCCCAAGAGTGAAAAGGATAGTGCTTTTTCCAGGGGTCGCTTACCATGGTAGTCACCTCCTGCTAATCACTGTCTCCTTCTTAGTAATTTTCTAAACTAAGTAGTGTGGAAATGTGATTAAATCTTGGGATTCTGAATCTGAATCAGCTCAAAATAACTCTTATTAATTCCAAGACACTTGCTAGGTAGAAGGAGCAAAACACATCGGAGATGAGATTTCTGACCACTTAGGATATCTCCATTTTAAATTTTTTTTAAAAAGTGGGGTGGGGTCTCCAGCCCTTGGTGTGATTTGTAGAGGTGGTGAATGAGGCATCTGGGCTCCCAGTGGTTCAAGGTGGGTGGGCTTTTCATCAGCACTAGAATCCAGTCTTCATTCAGCTGCTTTCTGTAGGCAGGAAGTCATTTGCCCAAGGTGTATTGATACTTCAAAAATAATTTTTTTCTTGTTTTCATTTACAGTTTTCCCCATTTCCCCCCATTATTCCTTCCTTTAGCCTATTAAGAAATTTCTTTCTACCTATACTTTTTCCTCTCTCCAAACTAACTGCCTGATAAATGTTCCATTGTCCCTATAATTTTCACCATTGCACACTCTTCTGGACCATACACTCCTAGGACATAACCACAGAGTTAAAAGTTGGAAGGAAGTTTGTTTGGCATTCATTAGTAACTATGATGTATTTTACTTTGTTACAAAGCAGATTCCCACATTGCACATACTCTGAACATCCAGCCACTCTACAAGATCAGTACAATTACGCTCATTTTACGGATGACAAAACAAGGCTCATGGTGATAACAATAAGGTAACAAAGGCCATAAGGGGCAAATCTGATCTCAAATCCAGGTCCTTGACTCCACGTTCCAAGCTGCTCTGCATCACTCTCTCAGGTCATCCAATCATGCCTTCCACAACATAGGGCAGAAGCCTTCCAATGGCTCACTTTTAACAGATCTAGTGTTCGCTGACGCATCTTTAATAATGGAAGGACATTGTATTAGG
Source organism: Desmodus rotundus (assembly GCF_022682495.2). Lineage (NCBI taxonomy): Eukaryota > Metazoa > Chordata > Mammalia > Chiroptera > Phyllostomidae > Desmodus > Desmodus rotundus. Next base: position 107,194,708 of record NC_071393.1, read on the forward strand.
AGTAGTCCGTCCTATTGTTGACAGCTGGTTTTTAGACAGCTCTGTGTCATTAAAGTTCACAATTCACAGCCTGCTTCTCACTGTTCTACATAATCAGGCACTAACCTGTATTTCAACTGTATCTTCCACTCCTTCTCCAGCCACACGGCAGATTGTACCCTCTGGTCCACAATCTGCCACTGCCCTGACCACCACATTCACTCTGACTGGCTTCTTGCTCTCTTTCCTCAGCACAGACCACTACCCATCTTCTGAAGGCCAGCTGTGAGCTTTGTGTGCCCACAGGGGAGCCCCCCCTTCTCTGACTCTGGTTCTATGCTGGCTCCTCCCTGTCATTAATTATCTACAATTTGCTCTTGGATTTATTTCGTTTTATTCATGCCTAAGAATTAGAGGATCTAATTCTTCCAAGAGTTGATGATAAAAATTCACATCATGTCTTCTACCTAGAGGGACCTTGGATGTAATCCTGATAAGTTAGCAATGTTCCTTTACCATTAGGTATTCTCATTGTTGTATCTAATTAATTTGTTCCCTAAAGGAGGCCCCCCAAAACTGTGCTTGAGTCATTGCTCAGCAGGTGAGTGGGTGGTTTCTCTGAGGCTGAATGGAATTGTGACATTGCAAGTGTCCAAGGAAACAGTGGCCTGAGGCAGATTTTGGCGTTGAATTCTTGCACAGATCACTAAGTCATTGAGTACCACGAGAAGTGTGTTACACGAGGGATCCTGCTGGATAGCTGCCAGGGGTGACCAAACTCGGTTTGATCACATCCATGATTAATAAGTGAGCTCCAGGAATAGTTTCCTCTGTCTGGGGCAAGGTTGAGCACAGCAATTAGAAATAGGGTTTCCCTAGCTCTTCAGGGGAAGCACAGAAGCACTGAGGTTTGTTTTAGCCAAGCAGCCAATTGGTTCATTCCACACAGAGTGCCTCTGGAAACAGGCAAGTGTGTTTTCTTCAGAGCAAAGCGGGAATCACTAAACCAGGAGTCTCTAGGAAAAAGAAAACATTGAGAGGCCTCTTTAATTAGTCTCCTATTCTCTCTCCCCCTCCGGTAATGAAACCACACTGAATTAGTAACCCTTTACGGTGCTCTGACTACAAGGAGGCATTGTGGGATATACAGAAGAAGAATGTCCTGCATGCCCCATGCAGTTTATGGAATAATTGTGTGTGGAGACCGAGCCTGCCAACACCATTGGAGGAGATGGCATGAGGAGGGAAGGGGGTCAGTGGAGTTGGGGGGGCTTGGGGGTGGTCAGGAATTTGCAGATGGGGAAACTGAATCTTAGAAAGAAAGTGTTCATGGAGGACTCATCTCCCTTCCAAGTAATTTATTTGAATTTCAAAGGAGGACCTTGAAGGTACAGTGAGCGAAGGGGACAGGAGTGGTAAATGTGCTTACTCTGGAGACAATGGAAGAAAATTAGGAACACTCACAGCTTGAGTGCCCTTTGCCTGGCCTGCCTGCCTTATCCGCAAGAACAAAGGGAAGCTTTGCACTCTGTTTAGGGCCTTTGTGTGAATCACAAATGCAGGAGCTCATTCTTCCAGGTGAGAAGTTACCTTTGGCCTCTCTGAAAGTCTCCTTTCAGCTAGTTATTACATTTCCCTGTTCCACTGGGCACCAAAATTGGCCATCCGACCACAACAATGAACAACACACCCACCAGCATTCTGCAATTGCTCTTCTCATGGACGTCCCCGACCCCTCCACTGTCCAATTCTTACTGGAAGAAAAGAATGAGAAAAAGCATGGCAGCATCCGTGGGGATGATGGGGCTGAAGGACCTGGAATAGTGGGGTGAAAGCAAGGCAATCTTGGCGTTTTAGCATCTACAAATTTCCTGCCCCACAAACTCACGCACTTCAACGTTTCTCAGGTTTTCAGGAGACAGCCATTTTGCCTCTAAATTGGATCCTTGGTGACTCTGAATAATCTCATGGATGAAAAATTATTTCTTTTTATTACTTGTTTAAAAAATTCCAAACCAGAGGTCATCTCCTCTACCAAACCCTTTCTGACACTCTTCTGAAAGAAAACAGCTACCTTTCTGAAATCCATACCATTTTATACCATCACAGTCGAAGGCAAGGTCTTTTAGATTCTGGTTACCCCTGGAAGGTAGGTTCTTGCCTGATTTTTTTGTTTGTTTCCTTCTAATGCCTGGTACAATTTCTTTTCATATAGGGAAAACCACAATGAAGTTGAAAGGGCTGTGGACAAGCTCCAGGATATGAGTTCTAACACTGACATTGGCACAAACAAAGCATCCTCAGCTCAAGTAAGTTATACTGGTTCTCCGTGGGTGCTTGGGATGAGCATTTCTGCTGAGAAACTCTAATGCAGTGTAGCCACTTTCACACCTTTTCAGATATGATTTTAGATGCTGTTCACATGGACAAATAAACAGGATTATGAGCAGCAGTTAAGTATGGGGCTTAAGACTGTGGGCTCTGGAATCAGACTGCCTGGGTTCAGATCCTGGTTTTACTACCGACTTGGTGTGTACCTTCTCTGTTTCTTAGTCAATTTTCCTCATCCAGAAAATAAGGATAATAATGCTACTTATCTCACAAAATTACTGCGAGAATTAAGTAAGTAAGTTAATTCGAGCAAAGTGGTTTGAATGATGTCTGGTGTGTCCAATATTGTTCACTGCTAAAATTGTGGTGACGATGGTTTCTCACAGAGTTTGAATTCCTAGTCTGTGCAAAGCAAAGACCTAAGAGAAGTCACTCCTTCAAGATGTGGCGTGACGTTTCATTTCCCAGGTGTGCATAAGAGTCCCCTGTCTTGGTGGCATGTCCATGGTGTGTTTGTGAGTGGTTTCCAGGGTTTGTGTGTCTTTCCTCTTTCAATAACAAAATAGATGCTTCAAACTCACGAAGCTTCTATCAGCAATGTGAGGCGCCTCCCATCCTTTGGTGGGCACTGGCCCATGTTAAGTCTACAGACAGAAATCCTTGGGTGCTGAATATTCTGTTTGCTCTTTCCTGATTTCCCTTCAAACTTTCTCCATCTTGAATTTTGCCCCACGAAACTGACCTCCATGGATCTCCTGGCTCTCACGTCCCTTCTCTTCTGTTTAGGTTCAGCCAAAGGGAGGCAGATCGTAAGGCAGCAGGATGTGAGAGAGGTCACGTGATTACCACCCCCTTTCCCCTCCCTTAGGCTGGACTGCAGTCTAGCAGGGGCTGCATTCCCCTACTACCTGCCCCAGTGCCTCGCAAATGGCTCTCCTCCTACAGCTTCTCATTGCATTCCAGTGACCCCTTCAGATCCCAAGGACTCCATGCAGTTGCTAGTTTCAAGTACTGTCTTCTGCTAGTTCCCTTCACTGTTGTCACATCACAGTGTAGTCCCTTTACCAAATGCTCTTCAACTCCCCCTGTTGTGCTCACTGATTCCAGCTGGTACACATTGATAAGGTTTATGTTTCCCCACCGACTTGCTGGTGAGAGGGAGTTGGAACATGTTAACCTCATCCTGCAGTCCCGAGGTTCAGATTCAAGTTTTCCAACGTCCCGCTCCACTTGGTATGGAGAGCACAGCCTGAAGAACAGCACACAAGTTTACTAGATAGTTAAATACCCTCTCTAGGGTAAAAACCCCAAAAGTCAAAGAGGAACTAAATGAATTAGGTTGAACACAAGTTGTATCATGACTCTTAGAACACTCTGGGTTATAAAGGGACTCAACATGAATTCTGACTTGTTGTATTAAATGTTTGTAACGCATACCAACAGTCAGTGTGCTTGGATGCGAGGGCCAGGAATAAACCACCCACTCTGAGCTGGTCCTCGTGGTGAAGTCACGGTGACCTGAGCTCAGGGCCGGAAGGTCGGAGAGGGAGGCAGAGCAATGATCTACCATGGGGAGGACAGTGGCCTAAGTGCTCTAGACCCGGCTGCTCTTGGTAGGTTCTCTGGAGAAACCTCCTCTTGGTGACGGAGAAAGTCTAACAGGCTTGGGGGCTGGCATGTATAACATTTAGCAGAAGGCAGTGTGTAATGTAGGTCCCCACAGAAAACAGGGCGATGGTTTGAAAGAACTTCACTCTGGCTGGCACCTGAGAGATAAAGAAACATAAATTTGTCAGTAAGATGCTTTTTTGGGAACCACTTTCCTTGATGGATTAGTTTATGTGAAAAGCTGCAGCGAATAATAGTGCAGAAACCTCTGCCTGTGTTCAATGATTTTACTGTCAGAATTTTATTAACTGGTTTGAGAGTGAACTGGTCCATGCAGGATGTATTTGTGAGGTTGAAGTTGCGTGTGGTTTTATTCAACTTCTGCCATCTTCCTACTTGGGTTCTGTATTTCAAGCCCTGAGGTGAAATCTCTCTTTCTCTGTAGATCTCTCTGAACTCTACTCCTAGAATTAGCAGCATGGTTTCCACGGCAACTAATGTATTTGGAAGAGGGGGCAGAAAGAAAAAAGGACTAAATAAAAAAATGGCAGGCCTACACCTGAAAAAATGGAGCTAATTATAAACTTGAACACAGGGTCAAAAGGTGAGTGGTTGGAGAGAGGGGCACTAAGCATACAATATGTATGGTTTAAGGTCCTTGCAGCTGCCGCTGGTCTGTTACTTTTGGTTGCTCAGCTATTTCAAACTCATGCTAGCCTTCTCTTTCTCCCCCTTCTTTCAATTTCAAGAGAGAATATTTTCGGGCCAGGACCCTGCATAGCCCAGGAAGAAGAGTTTACTTCTACAGGGTGCACTGAATGAGATCTCCCCAAAGTTGTGCAGATTTCCGCTGCGTAAAGCCCACATCTCGTTTCTCGTGACTGAACTTTATTTCGTCTCACTCAGGAATAGCAAAAGTGGGGTTTATTCTGTTCAGAGAAAGGTGTGTTTATCTCCTACTGAGAAGTTTTCCAGCTTCTTTCTCTTATCCCGAACAGAGGTGAACACTAGACAGTAAGAACTGATCACTGCTAATCAGGACATTCTGACCCCCTGAAGGCAATAGATCCTATCGATACACCCCACAAAGCCTGTGATACAGTCATGTCTTAATATAGTTTTGAGAATCAGCCTACAAAGCACAGGGAGCTGACTCAATGATTTTGCACTTACCCTGTGTCAACCTGCTTTTCCTACTCTGTCAACATCTATTAACCAGAGATTTAACAGCCCCCTTTTTCTTCCAAGGTACATTACACCTGCCAGCTCGGCCTGTATATCTCCCTCAGTCTTTCTAGCAGAATATTCCCAAACTTTTAGTAATCAGAGCAGGTAAAATTTCCAAAACTATCTGGGGACTGATGTACAGTTGCCAGCTTTTAAGTTTGCAAAATAAGGACATCAAAAGGAAAATCAACTGTTTACTAACACTATGCTTTATAAAAACCCTTTTTGTATCACAGAAGTTAGAGGGAGTAAGGTTAGGATAAACCTCCCAAGGAGGCCTGCTTACCCGACACACGCACTTGGACTTGGTTTCATCTGGCCGTGGGCCTGGGAAGACGATCATGAATCAGCAGTGGACCGAATTAGTCTGTCTGGAATGCCTTCTTTATCGTGGTCCTGCTTAATTTCGTTTGCTTTGTTTCAATCAGTTTTGAAAACACCTCATTTGGGAGAAAACCCAAAATAAGAACTCAGTCTTATTTATTACCATAGCCCCTCGTTCTTAGCATAAGCAGTGCCTGGCACACAGTAGGCACTCAAAACATTTTTGTTGGAAAGATAAATGAATGAAGGGCTAAGCCCGTCTGTTTTCTTCTCCCTAACTCTGACTGTTTGGCCGGTTTGTAACCTAGTGCTTTGGTTTATCCGTGGTTATCCTCTGGGACCATTTCAATGTGGGCACACAAAGCAAATTAAGGAGAAATGAATTTCTCCTTGAGTGAGAACCGTGCTATAGCTTGTGTTAATGGGTGCGATAGTCTGTTTGGGCTGCTATAAAAAGATACCACAGACTGGGTATCTTCTAAACAATGTAATTTTGTTTCTCTCAGTTCTGGAGGCTGGCTGTCTGAGATCAGGGTGCAGCCTGGTAGGGTGAAGGTCCTCTCCTAGATCACGGACTTCTGAGTGTATCCTCAGGAGGTGGAAGGGACTAGGGCTTGCTTTGGAGCCACTTTCAAAAGGAATGAATCCCAATCACAAGGGCTCCACCCTCGTGACCTAATCGCCCTCAAACACCATCACATTGGGCTTTAAGATTCCAATGCGTATATTTTGGGGGTGGGGCACATGCAATAGGAACACATTCTTTTGGCAGCAGCTTCAAGTCTTGCTGTTGGTAATATCCACGCTTCACCACCTCCTTTGCTGACACACATCCAGCATTGGGCTCCAAATTTGGCAGCTTAGCTGGGTTTTGTTTATTTATATTATGTCCCAGATGACTCAAGTTTCCAAGTGAAAATCCATTACAGTAATAAATAGATGTGAGCAAACTGCATGATATGGACAAAATTGCTACGCTATCTTCTAGTCCACTGTACTTTCATAGAGAAGAAAATTATCAATCATGGCTTAATGTTGCTCCTATCTGAATGTTTCATTCATCAACTTTTCCAAATGATTTAGCATTTAGCTTTTCAAATCTTTTTCCTTGGTTTTATAATATTGATATTAAATTGCACTAAAATGTTTCAGCCCATTTTTCATCCCATTCACATTTATTTTGTTGTTATTTTAACTTCAAGACTGCTTAAGATATGCAGTGGATGGTGATACCTTAGCGAAGACATGAAAAATCAAAGATTTGGACCTAGAAGAAACCAGAGTCATTGAGTTCAGTGGTTCCCAAGACACCTGATTGTGGACAAGAGCCCTCCCTGATGATTACAACAGATCAGCCTTATTAGGTTATCACTGATTTGGACCAAGATGCCATTGTAAAGATAGAGAAACAGGTTCAGTTTTCTCATTAGGTGACCCCGTCCCCTTATTGACAACTTTACAGAGGTAGTTGCTGTGGTGAGGACTAGAATGCAGGTAAGACCCAACATTGTAAATGAGTAGCTTATTCCCTGTACTCTACCTTCTATCAAGGGGCTTTTGTTGTCTATCCCTCCTGGCCTTCCTCCCTGTCCTCACATGCTTCTATTACTGCATCGGTAAGTTGAGAAGAGGGGCAACATCTGTTTCCAGTGCTGTCTCTCTCTCTCTTGTTCTCTACCAGGGATCTGCCTGCCTACTGAGAGCAAGCAGTCTGCTCTGTCATTGCTGCTGCTGTCTGCTATGGATTTTTGGGGAGACCTCCACAACATACATACAGGCCTGCAGTTTCACTACTGCCTACGCCTGGCTGTGCAGAGTTGTCTAGTTTTGGGGTGCAGTGGTGGAGTTTAATATCGTTGCACTGAAGCCATGTTCTCTAATAGTTTCATTAAAAACAAATCTGATGCTTTCATTTTCCTCTTCTCAGTCAATCTAGATTTTAAATTCAGGCAAGGAGAAGGAATACTACTGCTTAGATTTCCACAAACCCTAACATAAACTGGCTGTCTTATGGAAGAGCAGCAGTTCTTAGCATGCTTGTTGTAAAAAAAAACACCCCAGACATCCTGCCCCTAATCCCAGCAACAGAATATCGGACAGCTGTGACCATTTCCCCCCATTCCTCTGCTTCTGGGTAGCTTTTTGGGCCACCAACATGCTGAGAAGAGACTCCTGCTTTGAAAGCTGTGGGCTCAGGTAATGTCCTGCGGCCGGAGAATGCCATAGCCTGCAGCCAGCGGTGTGGAGTGCGTGCTGGGGGACACACTTCCCTTGTCTTGGGTTCGCTGCTGTCTTCAGCTGAGGGCTCCTATGGAGGTTTGTTGCTTTCATTGTAACCCTTGCCCACTGGACCTTTCAGAGAAGGCTTTACACACACAAACACATGGATACCTACACACTTTCACTGACACATACTCACATACAGTTTGTCTGCGGAGATACTGAGCTCTCGCCTAGTTGATATGCTGTTCAATTATTAATGCCCCACAATCTCCCATTCCCCTCTGCTTAGAAATTTAATCAGAAAACCAGGAAATGGACTTGTTTTGCATTAAAAAATTCCAGCAATCAAATGAATCAGAATTGAAAAAACCCCTAGAATGTCATGCCTGAAAATTCCAGAATTAGATTGTTTTAGAGTTATCTCTCAAGTTAGGAGGTATCCCCAGCCATTTTTTAAAAAATTCCCCAACTGTGAGGAAACATTTATAAGTTTAAAATACCTTCAATATTTCATGTGAGTAAAGAGGCAATACACGTATATGGGAGGAAGAAATCCGAAAATGCACCAGCATCAAAGCAAATAAAGACAGGCAGTCATCCACCACAGAGATAATCGCTGATACCTTGATGCATTTCTCCAGACTTCCTTGCTCTGCACATACTCATTTTGAAGGGCTCATTCCATAGACAGTTTTGTAATCTCGTTTTTTCCATGACCTAATTTTAATGCTTATCCTGATAGACAACCTCAAGCACATTTCTGTGTATCAAGATATAACTGGAAATAGACAGCTACAGAATTAATGTTTCTTGAAAAGAGGCTTAGCCTCTGGTGTTTGACGGAGCTCACTCACAGTGTGCGCGGTGACAGGGGCCCGAGTCTGAGGATGAGAATCATCCAAGCAAACGCCAATTTGGACACGGTAGATAAACGGGTTGTTGTCAAAGGGACTGCCCTCTCCGTGATAATTAAATCTTTCCAGAGGTTAATCTGGCCAGCCAGCATAATACCTCGAGATGGAAACCCTTTCTTTCATTGTCACGGAACAGCTGTCAAACACAAGTGATAAGAAGGTGGAGAAAATGAGTGATAATTGGAGTTGGAGGATTTGTGTTGTAAGTTTCAGTGACAGTATTGGCTCGCGCTGAAACTGCCTTCTCAGCGTAAGATCTTGCTGCACGCACACACCAGCCAATGCGTTTCCTGCAGCCCCCATCCCGCAGGGCCAGGGCACAGGGCTCAAAGCCCACGGCCCTCCTGGCTGCTTCAGAACCCTGCCCACGTTGTACTCCAGGGTACAACCAGTTGAGAAGCACCAGTTAGATGCAGGCCAAGGCAGAGGGGCATTTTCACAAAGCGACCATGGCGGTTTCTTTCCCCTTACCTAATGATTGGTTATAATAAAAGGAAGAATATATAACTGTTTTGTGAAAACAATATGTTTTATTTGTCCTGATTCTTTACAAGTACATAGACAAAGCGACTGAAGGCTTGGCTGAAATTTATTTTTTATTTTCCCAGAGGTTGCCTTATATCCAAAAGTAAATGGAACTATTGCTTTTGACATTTTAACTATAAATATAACATATGTGCATGGTAAAAACTCAGACTGTGGGAGGGTATAAAATGAAAATAATTCTCCTGCCTCACTGATCACAAGCTGCTTGCCACGGGTAAGCACTATTGTTCCTCAAGTGTCTCTTAAAAATCCTATTATGGTACTGTGTACCTTTCTCCCCCTCAATATCACTTTAGATGCTTTGTTTTATCTCAATCAGTATTACTTTGTCAAATATTTCTTCATATTTTAAGTGTACTTGGGGTAAAAATCAGACACATTTTTCTCTCCTACTCTTACCACTATCTTTTAATATATTTTGTTGCCTCTCATTTCTGATAACTTGGGCAAATCCTATAGTTTTGACTCTTTTATAGAGTTATAAGAACAGTCTCCTCTTGGCAACTTTTGCTTTTCTTCAAGTATTTAAGTATCTATCAAGTCTAAATAAAAACTCGAACCTCACATCTGATGCCTAGATTCTTTCCTTCCTTCCAATCCCGGGCCACACCCACCCAGGACCTCCAGAAGGGGGATGGTGTGACCATAGTCTTCAGTTTCCCTCCACTTCCCATTTCAGTACTTCCAGGGGGAGGAAATTAGATGAAAGAGGCAAAATTTTTCTCTGATCTACCATATTTTCCAGACCATAAGACACACCTAGGTTTTAGAGGAGGAGAAATAGGAAAAAAAATTTGAAGCAAAAAATGTGGTAAAGTATTTAATAACATCCTTTAAAGCAGAAATCCTGTAGTGAGCCAGGTAAACTACATTCAGACTATAAGATGCACTCCCATTTTCCTCCCAAATTTGGGGTGGGGGGCGGTGCGTCTTATAGTCCGAAAATTACGGTAGTGGTGATGAAGGCTCTCTCTTGACTACCTGCGGGCTGAGTGAAGTCCTCTGTGGCACGTGCCCAGTGCCGATTCTTTGTGAGATGCACACGTGGGCCCCCACGCCAGAGTTCATGACGTGGGGAAGGCCCATTCTGCCTGAGATTACCTGTGCCCGTCCCCTTTCCCTGTCTCCGCTCCTGCCTCTGCTTATATCTGCACAATAATTCTCTTTTCCTGTATTTAGCCTTCTATCCGTTAGGGTAGGTGATAAATTGATGGTTTCTTCAGAATTTTATTAGTTCTGCAGAAGTGTGTTTAGCAGCTCTTCTTTGGAATATACTAATTGACTATTCCCTTCAATATTGGGTCTCTAGAGAAACTGCTAGACGATAAGAAAAGACCCATTTATATATCAAGTTTATTGAGTGCCTTTGAGTCAGATAACCCTGAGTTCTTTTTTCAAAACTAAAACTTTTTTTTATTTTTAATAGTTTATTTTTTATTGTATTTTTCCATTACCATTTATTCCCTTTCCATCCCCTTCCAAACCCCTCCCCCCTGCCATCACCACACTGTTGTCCATGAAACCTGAGTTCTTATCCGAGCTCTACCTTGTACCTGCTTGGCAAGTGACTTCATTTCTCTGAGCTTTTGTTTTCTCCTTTGTAAAATGGGATTAGTGATAATTACCCTATAGGGCAGTTGTGGGGATTACAACACAATGCCGATACTCAGGGAGTGTAACGGGAGGTGGCTAACTGTGATTTTAATTATTATATAAAAGATGCACATGATGAAGAACAGTGGAGTAAATAACTTTGAGATGGGAATTGTCAGTTTTGAAAAAATGTTATCTAATTGATATAGAAGAATATATATTTGGAAAAGTTAAACAATGATGTCAGATCCTAGACTAATTCAGCTCTGGGAGATTCTCCACAATTTCTTCTGCCAGTGGCTGATATTAAGAGAAAATTACAGAATTTTTCTCTTTGGGATTAGGGGATAGCATATAATGTACCACGTGGTCTACTTTTTAAACTGTTATCATTACATAATGAACACTTTAAAAGTTGGAATGACCTCTCTTAAGCTGTGATAAAAATAGCTTCTCACTGCATTTGCATAAGGGAAGTAATGTGACTGAATGTGAGGAGAGACAGAAGACAACAGAGGGTTAGCAAGAACTCTGATGGTGGGTGGTCTTATTTTCTCAGGTTCACACCGTGTCTTAGGACAGTGTTGGAAGTGCCTAGACTGAGATGACTTTACCAGCAGCCCTAATCCCAAACTTCCATCTCCCTTCCAAGAGGTCTCACTGTTTGGAAAGGAAAAGAGTCATTTGCTTCCTCTGGAAAAAGGGCAGTTAACAAACCACAGGCAGCATTACCTAACTCTTCAGCTTATCTTCTGGAAGATGGAAGTGCACTTTGAGTGAACACAGGAAGTCCTCATCTGCTCCTTGTGTGAAAGATTAGAGAATGCTCTGCAAGTGGAAATCATTAGAATAAAGGACCCAAAGAGATTATCCTCAATAAAGCTTTTCTTGATCCCTTATCCCACCTGCCTCCCCCAGATGTACCTCTTTGCAATAATTCATACCTCTCTCAAAGCACTTAATTATAGTCTGTTTAGAGTATTTAGTTGTCCTTTGCTAAGCCCTTCAAGGCAGGGTATTTGTCTTATTCATTTTCTTTTTTGTAACTTGTATGTTCCAGGTCTCACCAGCATGACTACAAAATAAGGTCACAGAGTTTTGTTTTCTTGCAGAGTAAAACTTTGTTTCATTTCACTGTGTGTTTGGCAACAAAACTGAAGAGCTCAGCAAGCTGAGTTATTCTAGCAGGTCTCTATCAGAAACAGAAGGAATGTCTTCAGTAATAAAACTGAGAACATTATAGTTGAAGTGTATTCTTCAGACCATAGAGCCATTCTTGCCTTTGAAAGACGTGACTGTGTTCAGAGGCAAGGTTGTATTACAAGGGCCAGTGAGCCACTCTTCTTCCCAACTGGAATTGGCAGGAGAGCCTGGCCAATGTGTCCATAAAAACAGGTTCAAAGTCAGATATCTCAGCATCCCTATCCACATTCTTCAATGGATCAATGCAATCTGCAATTCGGGGGGATTCACGATGTGCAATCTCTTAATCTATCCTATCTCATCCCTCCGTAGACATGGTATTCTCTTGCTTGGGAATTCACCACACTCAGTGATCTCTGATTGCACCAAAGGAGGTATGGATTCTGTTTTTCTTAACACGAACTCTCCACTACCAATAAGGCACTGTGGAGTAGACGCGGTGAATTCTGTGCCGCAGGCAGCTACTCATTCCCTGTAGTATTTACTGAGAACAATGCTAGAACCTGAGAAGGGTAAACAAAGCTGAGCAAGACATGCCCAGCGTTTTGAGAGGGTGTGTGTGTATGAGTGTGTGATTTATCGTTTGTCTTCCTCACTCCATTAGACTCAGCCCCTTGGAGACCAGTGTATATCTTTTTTTTGAAATAACATTTTTTAATTGTTTTTCAGTTACAGTTGTCCCCATTTTCCCCCATTACTCTCCCCCCACCCCCACCTCCCACATTCAATCCTGCCCCCATGTTGTCTTTGTCCATGGGTCCCTCTTACATGTTCCTTGATGACCCTTCCCCTTCTTCCCCCCGTTATCTTTTTAAGTTTGTATTTTTTAAGTTAAAAATTGACTCTTTGGAACGTACAGTTTTATGAATTTTAATACCTGTATTGACTTATGTAATCCTCACTACAATCATGATAAAGTTCCATCATCTCCAAAGCTCTCTAATTTTGTCCTTTCGTAGTCCAACTCTACCCCACGCTTAGCCCCTGGAGACCGCTGATCTGTTCTCTCGGTAAGAAGTTAATCTTTTTCCAGAATGTTATATACAGGGTTTCATATAGTATGAGACCTTTTGAAACTGGCTTCTTTCACTCAGAATGATGTGTTTAAGACTCATCCATGTTGTCACATATATCGATGCTTCCTTCTTCTTTCTTGCTGAGTCGTGTTGCGTTGTACGGGCACACCAGTGCCTATTCATTCAACCATTGAAAGGCATTTGTTATTTTTATTTTTATTCTTTGGCGATTAAAAACAGAATTGTTCTAAATAGTCATGCAGGTTTTAGCGTGAAAATAAGTCTCCGTTTCTCTCGGGTTAATACCTAGGAGTGAACTGCTGGGTCAGACGTAGATACATATTTAACTTTATAGGAAACTACTAACCTGTTTTCCAGAGCCTCTGTAACACTTTTCACTTCAAATGCCTGAGGGTCCCAGGTGCTCTGGTATTCTTACCTCCTGCTGGTGTCAGTGCTTTTCCAGCCATTCTAACGGCGGTGTATAGCGGTATCTGCCATTCTAATCCGTATGTGGTGGTATCTCATCCTGGTCTTAATTTGATTTCCCAGAATGGCTAATGATGTTCAACATCTCTTTATGGGTTTATTTACCTTCTGTATGTTGTCTTTTGTGAAGTCATTTGCCCACTTTTAAATTGGGTTGTTTTCTTACCATTGAGCTTTGAGAATTTTTATATGTTAAGTTACAGATCCTTTGTTGAATATGTGATTTGCAAACATTTTCCACCAGTCTGTATATTGTTGTTTTCTTAACTGTCATTTTAAGAACAAAAGTTTTAAATTTAGATGAAGTGTAATTTGTCAATATTTTTTCTCTTCTGGATTGTGCTTTTGATGTCATCTCTATAATCTCTTTTCTTAAATCCAATCATGAAGATTTTCTCTATATATCCTTCTGAAAGTTTTACAGTTGTATATATTTTTTACATTTATGATCCACTTGATTTAATTTTTGTATGAGGGGTATATTTAGGTCAAAGTCATTTTGTGTTTTGCATATGGATTATAAACCAATTGTGTTGGAACAATTTGTTGAAAAGACTATCCTTTCCCTATTGAATTTTTTTGTACCTATTTAAAATCAATTGGCTGTATTTCTGAGAATTTACTATGGACTCTGTTCGACTCCATTGATCTAGGTGCCCATCCCTTCACCTGTGCCACACAGTCTTGATTGCAGTAGCTTCTTTGCATAATCTTAACAATAGGTAATGTGATTCTTCCAACTTTAGTCTGCTTTTTCAAAATTGCTGGGGCTTTTCTGTTTTCCTTCCCTTTCAGTATAAATTTTAGAATCAACTTGTTAATTCTACCAGAAATTTTGCCGGGGATTTTGTTGGAATTGTAGTAAACCTATAGATGAATATGAGGAGAGGCAATGGAGATCTTTCTCATGCTGAGTTTTCTGCTCCAAGACAGGTGTGCTCCTCAATTTATGTAGGTCTTCAAATTCTCTCATCAGTGTTTTCCAGTTTTTAACACACAGACCCTGCCCATGTTTTGTTAGATATATACCAAAGTATATAAAATTAGTGAACTACATTTATGGGGATCCATTTTTGGGCTCTTTATTTTGTTCCCCCATTTTTCTTTTCCTTTGCCAACACACCCTGTCTCAACCACTGTATATTTGTCCTAAGTCTTGAATTCAGGTACCGTCAGTTGTTTGACATTGTATTGGCCATCTGGGTCTTTTACCCCTCCACATAAACTGTAGAATTCATTTGCTAATATCCACAGAGTCACTTTCTGTGATTTTGTTTGGGCTACTCATTTTTTAGGGTCTTCACATAGGTAATTGATACGTTTTATAGAGGTTTGTAGCCCCATTTGATTGTAAGATACAGAGTGAAGTAAATATACTCCATCATACCTAGAATCACATTTCCAGACTTATGGTTCGGTCATACAAAAAAGATGGAAACAATATAAAAATGTGTCCCCACCTTCTATGTAAAGAAACAATACATTATGGATATTGATGCCTGTCAAACTTCATTGTCATAATGTTTATGGTGCAGAATTTGTAAGCGAACTTCTATGATGCAGGTCTTCACTATCAAAAGTGAGTCACCATCCGAAGTATTTCTCTATTTTTTTCTTTTTGAAACACTTTATTGAGGAATGGCATGTGCAATTAGTTTACTCGGTTAAAGTGCACAATGCAACAGTTTTCAGTATATTCACAGATGCTCGGTAACTATCTCTACAGTAACACTTTTATCACCCAGAAGAAACCCAGTGCCCAGCATCTGTCACTCTCTACCCTTCTACTTCCCCGCGGCCTGAAGAAACCACCGATCTACTTTCTGACTTTATGAATTGTCCTATCCTGCACTTTGACATGGATGATTGCACGTAATATGTGGGGAGAAACTGGAGACATCTGTACTTGAGTGACAACAAAAAAATAAAAATAAAAAGTTAATCATAGAAAGTATTCGGCTTACTGTGACTGACTCTCACTTAGCAGGAGGTTGCGTGGTCTGTGCACGTTTGGCCTGTACCAGTGCCTCCTGTCGTTCTACGGCCAACGGGTATTCCGCTGTGTGAACATGCCTCATTTTGTGCGCCCATTCTTCAGCAGGTGGGCATGTAGGTTGTTTCCACTTTGGGGCTATTTTCATGAATAGTGTTGCTATAAACTTTTGTGTACAAGTTTTTGTGTAGACATGTATTTTCCTTCATCTTGGGTACATAACTAGGAGTGGCATTGCTAGATCATTTGGTAACTTCATGTGTAATTGGTAGGGGGATGGCTCGCCTGTTTATCAAAGCAGCTGCTCTGTTTTCTGTTCACACAGGGCGCTGTGTGAATCTAAGCAAAGCAGAATGCCCGCGATCAAACCATTTGTAACTCTCTGCTTTGATTTATCTTTACTTCAAATCTACTGAACATCGTTTTTCTTAAATATGTCCAAGGAGAAACTAGGAACAGTCAGAACTATTGCACTTCACCTGTATTTCTGTTATAGTTACCTTTTCTCCACTAGACAACAAACTCCTCCAGGCTGTTCATGTTTGCTCCCGGAAACGACTTGCTCAGGCAGCTTCATTGCCCAAATACTTAATGTCTTATATGAAGATCAGGAGTGAAGATAAGCATTTAGGTAAAATATCTCAAGTTGCTTTAGAAATTGTGATTCTGGATATTTCATAAATAACTGGATATACTTAATAAAGTCAGTGTAAGCTCAGTAAATATTTGTTGCATGAATGAAAAACAGAAGAAATTATTTCCTATGGCATGGATGAATATAGAACAAGCCACATTTTCACATTTAAGTCTCACGGTCACGTTTTGTGACCTCTCACCTTGTGAACTGTCCTCAGATCATCAGGTTTTGGAGTCGTCTATAGCCTGTCTACAGCTGGATGGACTGGGAAAGTGTCGACTGCAATTTTTGGGTTTTATTAGGAGATCTTTCTTTTGTTAATGATTAAGAACTCTCGATATAATTGCCAGTATGTTGGTAAATGAAATATTATGTAATTCTTCTTGAGGCATTTGCTTGGTAGCACATTTTCAATGAACTATTTACTCGCATAAGTGTTAATAAGTGTCATGAATAAAAATATTCGTCTGTGCACCATGTTCACATAAGCGAACTGTGGTGAAATTAACAGGGGTGGGTAAAATAACTTATTTCTGTGTAACTGGGTAATTTACTTATTAAGAGGATGCCAGTCAGAGAAAGACAAATACCATATGATTTCACTTATATATGGAATCTAATGAATCAAACAAACAAAGAAGAAACAAACTCATAGATACAGAGAACAGACTGACAGCTGTGGGGTGGGGGACTGGTGATGGGGTGAAATACCTCATAGACACAGATATCAGTGTGGTAGTTGCCAGGGGGGAAGCAGGGTTGGGGCAGGTAGAAGGGGGTAAAGGATAAAAGGGGGATGAATGGCGATGGAAGGAGACTAGACTTTGGGTGGTGAACACAACACACAATACAGATGATATATTGTAGAATTGTACCTGAAACTTCTATAGTTAACCAGTGTAACCCCAATAAATTCAATAAAAATGAAAAAGAGGTTGCCATTGTGACTTCGAATGATTCTTAAAAACTTATAGGTAGTAAAATTCTGACTTTTTGTACAACTCTTTTGAATATTCTCTAATTTTATTAAAATTAGAGAGTATTTTGAGTATTACCTAATTTTATTAAAAAGGATTCAATATATATAATTTACATAAATAGATGTTGGGTGAATAATGGCAATTTTATAATTCTGAGCAATCGTGCCCTCTAACCTTGGATTTATACTTGAAATTCAGTATAAAAATGTGAAGTGGTTCAAAATTTGTGTCTTACCATCTTCCAGTAAAGCATAAAGGGTTGCAATAATTTTTAAAATGGAAAAGAGGGATAACCCTTTTTTTCATTTGGTCACTAATTCCAACCTTCTGGAAAAGGCAATTCACTTAAAATTTAAATTTATTCTTCTATGCACTATGTAAGATTATGAGGGAGTTCCACTGTCTGCAAAATGTGTGCTCTCTTCCCTGCTGATGTGACAGCCTGCGTCTGCTTTTGCATACCATGAAAGCAGCCACATAAAAACCCAATTTTATCAATCTTTTACAACTGGGCAGTGTAGACGAGGAAATATGTAGTTTGAAGACAATGATACTTATCCTGAGCTGTGTGAGGCACTTTAATACCTTTGTTTGTCAGGGCTTAGTGTTCTGTAGGGAACCTGATAGAAAAAGTAGGACCAACCAGGTGGAAGGGTGGTGGTGAGGAGAAAATTATTTTCAGATCTGGTACCTTTTTTGGTGAGCATAGGAGCAGAAAGGAAACCACTTTTCTCTTGTTAAATATCCCTTACTGCCTCTCCAACAAAATTTAACTGCTGTCCACTGAGTTTTCCCAGAAAAGGACTAACAAAGCAGGTTGGATCAAGAAAAAGCATAATTTGCAGGGAGTCAAAAATATACTTGAATTCTAGCTTGGCCGTTAACCACTAGGGTGGCCTTTGTGTTAGGTCTTGAGCCGTTTCGAGCCTTAGTTTCCTCATATGTAAAATGAGGGTGAATTCATCATTTTCTCCACCCCAACTTTGCTCAGCTAGACCCTGTCTTGGACATTGGCATTGCCACTCACCTCATAGGTCAGACTCCTAGGCCCGACATAGGCCCTTCTTATTCCTTACATCCAGTTGGCCACCATGGCTCTTGGCTCACACTGCTGAGCCTTCACTCACTCTCCTTCCATGCACCTGATGCTTGGACTTCTGCAATAGGAATCTCCTTTTCGTGATGCCTTTGGCAGTTCAGGTGCTGCCTCCTCAAGGGACACTTCTCTGATCTTCCCTGATAGCTTATCCCCTTCCTCTGGCTGTGTCTCCAACTTACATGATCTTCTTTTGTAGAGTGATCTGTTCTCCTCAGAAAGGTCTGTGTCACACTCGCCTTTGCAACCTGGGTCTTAGCTCAGTCCTTGGAACCCAGTAGGAGCCCAGTAAATATTTGTTGAATGAGTGAATGAATAAACGATACCCATTTTGCAAGGTTGTTGTAAAGGCCATCTGTGGCAAAAGACAAGAATTAAATATATAGTATTTATTATTATAGGATTATTACTATTATTTTATCTAAAATATGTTCAGCATGTTTTCATGTGGCTCGATGATGATTATTAAAGGTAATCTATTGATCCACATACCAGTGCCACTGATTAATCAACTTTCTAAACTGGGATCCTCTAATTAGTTCATTGTTTTTGGCATCATGGCAGATGCCAAATTATTTTCAAGTGGTCATCCGTATTTTGCTAGATTAAATACAGGTAAAACTCTATCCTCCAGAGTGTTCTTTTTCTTTTTTTTCTCTTATGCTGTCCACCACACAGAAAATTCTTATCGGATACAATGTACTTACAGAGCTACTTTGGAAGTAGTCTTATTTGTATTTTCCTCGGACTCTCAGGCTTCACAAATTTCACTCAGAACAAATCCAGCCCTTCCCTAAAATTAAGGACAACTCCAAGTCGAGGAAGAATGTGCTTGAAGTGGTTATATGGCAAACCCGCCCATCATGGTGGTGGGGGTGGTGGTGGTGGTGGTGGGGGTGGTCATGGCAACAATAATAGGCAATTGGTAGCAACAGGCTTTTGCAGAACATGTACCAGGATAGAAGGGACCTTGAGTGAGGAGGAAGGAGAGCTGCAGATGTGTGTCATTGGAGGCTCTGAATATATAAGCCCTTTGAGCAACTGCAGACAGAAGAACGTACAATTCACTTAAATTTGTTTAAAAATCTTGATGTAAGAAATAGTCCTTCCCAACTCGGATCAGAATGGGGAGATAGAAGTGAGAGGGACACAGAAGAAGAAATAAAACCGGATTGAGGAAAAAACAGGATTCACATGGGGTCTGGGTCGAGACAATTTTCTGAGTCATAGCTGATTAAGGGTTTTACCAGTTCCCTGGTAAGAAAGAGCCCAGGCTAATTTTGTAACCGCCCTTACATTAGGTAGGTGATAAGAATAAGCAAATTCATGGCTTCAAAAAATGCATGTGGTACATTTCACAGGGTGGTATCAGTCATGTGCGGGAAATGTTTGTTATTATAAAGCCTAGAGTGTGGGCACCCATTCCAGGGTCACTAGCTTTAATTTAACGGATCAGCTGCCCTTACAGCCAGTACTCTGACGCTGAGCGAGGAAAGACTGAGGGAGTGTGTTCCTTACAGCCTGCTGCCCGCGTAAGATAGAGTCTTTCCTGAAGTGCTAGAGACACGATCACCCGCCAGAAGACTGAACCCCTTCTCCACCTTTGATATGTACTTTGTACATGTAAAGTGGCAGGAGAGAAATGATGGTGATGTGACTTTAGAGATTTAAATCATCTAAAATGTGGACTTTTAATGTCAGTTGTTTCTATTCCCTGAATATTGCTAAGCATTTAACATTCCCATATATACATTCCACTTAACCAAGTGAGAACAAAGAAGTCTGAACAACTCAGAAAAAAAGTGCTCGGAACTCTGATATGATCAGAAACACCTTGTTAAAAGTCCTTAGTGGATGTTGGAAATTTTCGCAAAACTGACCTGCCTGCTCTCTCGCTTGGACTGTGTGCCATACAGAGCACCATGCTTTTTGCTGAGGGTGAGTCTTGCAGTCTGTCCTCTGTCATCAATCTGAGTACAGAGGCTCTTTGGTACCACGACAGAGATGAAGGGCAGAGTCCGGGACTGAGGTGGAACAAGTGACTCCAGGATGTTCTGTGGAAGAGGTTTCTTTGAAAACAAATTTCCTCACTTGATCTTGTTTTCCTGTAATTTGTCACTTTCTTCTGAAACAGAGCGAACAACAAAGTAATTTCTTGAACATGAAGTCCTGGTTGCCAGTTTATCACTATCTTACTGGAAGGAGCTCTGGCCTTCAGCAATATCGAGAAGGTCAAGGAATAATTTTAAGCAAAAGGTCAATTTTAAACGTATTATCAGAAGCTGTAATTTTTAATTAATGTACAATATTGTAATTGTACACTTAGTTAGATTGCATATTCAATGGCCTTAATGCTTGGACATCTTTATGTATAAAACCTTTTCTATTTCTAATTCTTGGTACAGTCTCATAATTAGAATTATTGGATCAAAAACTATAAAAAATTTAATACTCAAGTCATTCTGGAAAGTGCTTTCCAAAAAGGTAGAATTCATTTTACCAGCACTTGGACCAGCAGTTCACAGAATTGCATAGTTTACCGTGCTTTCCCAACATGAAACATTCTCACTTTAAAAGAAAAAATTATTTGTACGTTAGTTGCAGAGCCAGGATGTTTTAATTGGGATTGTGGCTGCTTCATTCTTCTTTTGAGTTTGGTCTTTGTTTCTAAAAATGTTTATATTTTCTTTTTGCCATTCTCTTCTGGCTTGTAGTGTTTCCATTGAGAAGTTATCGGAACAACAATAAAAATTAACAAAAAATGTTTATATTTAAGATGTATATTTGTCCAATCATAAAGAGAAAACATATTTAAAAAAGAATTTCACCTGCAAACTTAAGAGCACAATAAAAAACAGCTTAAAATCAATGCATAAATGAAACCAGTAGATATGAGGTGCTTAGATTGGCAAGAATGAGTCTGAAGAAGAAATGTGGAATGAATACCCTTATTCCTTTTTAAAAAGGGGCTTCTATCAGCTAAAGAAAAAATGAAAAAGACATGCACTTCCAAGTATATTGTCAGGAAAAAAAACTGTATTAAGAAGTCTTTCTTTCCTAATGATAATTATTTAACATTGTAATGTAGATTTTCTTTTAAGGAATTCTCATGGAATCCTCAGGCTTATTTATGCCCCCATTTCTAGGCCAGATTGTACCCATATTATTCCAGAGAGATGAGAATTTCCTCTTTCAAAAGATTTCCACCACAAAAGGAATTAGTCTCCCAGGGTGACCCATTCCTATACTTCATTGGTGACCTGAAGGTTTTCCAGCAAGAAAGTATACCTGAATTAAATTTTCTGAATTTAATGGAGATTAGAGGTACCTGTGTAGTGATTATCCTTCACTACAGCCTTGTTTTCAGTTACACTTAATAATATTATTTTGTATTAGTTTCAGGTGTGTAGCATAGTGGTTGGATAACCATATACTTTACAAAGTGTTCCCCCCGATATTTCTACCACCCACCGGGCACCATACACAGTTCCTACAATATTATTGACTATATTTCTAGTGCTGTCTGTCCTTTCCATCCCCAATTTGGACTTTTCAACTCCTTCACCTTTTTCAACCCCCCTCTCTTCTGCCAACTGTCACTTCTCTGTGTCTATGAATCTGTTTCAATTTTGTGCATTTATTTTGTTCTTTAGATTCCACATGTAAGTGAAATTATATGGTATTTGTCGTTCTTTGACTTATTTCACTTAGCACAATACCTTCTAGGTCCATCTATGCTGTCACAAATGGTAAGATTTCATTCTTTTTTATGGCTGAGTAATATTCCGCTGTATATATGTATATACCACCAGTTTTTTATCCACTTGTCTATCGATGGGTATTTGTCACTCGGGCTGCTTCCGTATCTTGGCTATTGTAAATAATGCTGCAATGAACGTAGGATTCGTATGTCCTTTTGAATTAGTGTTTTGGGTTTCTTTGAGTATATACTCAGAAGTGGAATACCTGGGTTATAGGCAGTTCTATTTTTAATTTTTTGAGGACATTCCATACTCTTTTCCACAGTGACTGCACAAATCTGCATTCCCACCAACAGTGCATGAGGGTTCCCTTTTCTCCACGCGCTCACTGACACTTGTTGTTTGTGAATTTATTGATTATAGCCATTCTAACAGATGTATTCTTCATGCCTTTGACTAAACACCATTAGTTTACCCTTTTATTTTCTGAAGATTAAATCCCTGAAGCTCTTTTACAATCTTTCCTCTAAGGTCCTATATGTCCTTTCTCAGCACCTTCAAATCTACCTTTGGATTCTCTGAATGCATTCCCTGAATTGGAAGCAGTGAAGCTGTGTCTGTGACTTGTTCTTTATGGCTACTTCAATGTTATTTAATGATGCAATAGTTTTTGCTTTTCTCATACAATGCACTGTATGGGTGTTCAAAAATAATAGTATCAATGATAATGATAACATGTAATTTTAATATCAATTCTACAATGCAAATATTTACTATTATTTTTCCCATTTTACTGATGGGAAAATCAAGGCTTAGAGTGCTTAAGTTGATGGCTAAAGTCATGTGGTCAGGGGAAGAACCAGAGATGAAACACAGGTGGTTCTCACTTCAGACCTCAAGTTTTTAATAAACTGAAGAATTATTAATGATGTTAAATCAGTGAGTGTACTTGAACCAAGATCTTCTTACACATACGAGTTCCTTCTATTTACCACTGCTGATGAATCTTGTCATTAGTGTTGGCTATAGGTATGTGTAATGTTTTAGGAATTTATTTCAAAAACTGGAAGAGGCAGGGTGCCAAGTGGCGAGGAACATGGGTTCTAGAGCCAGATTGCCATCTATAACTTTGGGACCCTGGGCTAGTTATTTAATTTCTCTGTGCCTCAGTATTCTCATTAATAAGAAAGAGACAATACTAGTATTTTCCTTGTGAGGTTGCATTGAGAATTAAGCAAATTATACACGTAAAGTGTTTCAGAGGGTGCCTAACACAGAGAGAGAACCAAATAAGTGCTGCTATTATTGCTGAGAGGAAGTTTCCCCTGAAAGTTGTGTTCGGGATGAACCAGGTGAAGAGGACACCGTGTTTGCCCATCCCAACTCAATTTCTACTTTGAAGGCCACTGGGTAAAGGTGATTCATATCTGAAATAGCTATAAAGTCACTTGAAGATATATGCTCTTCTAGCTTCTTCTTAAGTAGTAGGGGAGTTTAAACATTACAGATTGAAAGGTTTTCCTGGGGTTTATTTTGTGGGGGTGGGGATAGCCGTGGAGCAAATGATTAAGTACAGTAGATGGCGTGGATAAGCTTGAAACCCCCTTTGCATTGGAAAAGTCCCATGTTAATAAGATGACATTAGCAAAATTTTCTGTGACCACCTGAACCGTACTTACATTCATGGTAGCATATTAATTTGAGAATAAACTCACTGTGGTCCACGACCTTCGTGCTTAAAGAGTGCTGGCTTCCCACTGAGGAAAATGTTTTTGTTAATAAGTCCACCTAAAATCATGGGGCTGCCATGCACGTAGATTCTCTCTCTCTCTCCCCCTCTCTCTCTCTCTTCTCCTCTCTCTCTTTCACCATAAGACACCTGGGGAATGATGAAAAATATCTTTCTTCCTCTAGAAACCAAAGTTGATACAATGAGGTTCTCTTGGCAGGTGTGACCCTTAGCAAAAAAAATGATGTGAGATGTGTTCATCCTCAATGCTTCTAGGTCTTTCTGGACTAATTCCCCTCCCTCCATATCTCCCCTTCTTGAACCCTTAGGGTTGCCTCCCTCTCAGTTCAAGGCTTCCTGCCATAGCTCCTTAGTAGGGCCTGCCTCTACCCCCACCCCAAGATATAGCCTTGCCCTGTGCATTTCTTCTATAATTCTGTTCTCCATTTTCAGCATTTCCCCATTTTCTCTGACTGTTTTCTCAGAATCCTCCATGGTACCTGGCTGATATCAGATTTAACAAATAAAAATCCAGGATGCTCAGTTAATATTGAATTTCAGATCACAATGATAAGTTTTTAGTTTGTATCCCAAGTGATATTTGGGACATGTTTTCCCAAATAGTATTCATCGTTCATCTCGAATTTGAATTTAGCTAGGTGCTACTGAAAGCTGAAGTAGTGGGGATCCTGGTTATACAGTGAGAGTTGTGTCCTATTGTTACATGGAAAGCAGAACTTGTAGGTAAAGCAAACTTGGATATTCAGTTGACAAGACCTCTAAGCAAAGTCTGATTTCTTCTTGCTGCTTATGATAAAATGTGAGAGGAAGGAGATGGATTGAGCAAAGAACTCAAAGCAAAACTTAATAAAGACTTAGTGATTTGGAAAATTCTCAGCCTACTCTGGCTGCGAAGATGCTGCATTTAGGAGATTTACAGTCAGGAAAGCACTCTGCAGAGAAAGCCAAAGGTGCCTCTCTACAACCATTTGCCAGTCCCATGGAAAGAGCAAAGGGACCAAGTATTCAGTCCTGTAGACATTCCTTTGAAGGGGTGATGCATGTGACTCATGCATCCCCTCAGCTATCTCAAGAGAAGTCAAAAATAGAGACGAGCCTGAAGGTGTCTGTGGAGGAGACTTTTTCTAATGGAGTGAATTTCTGAGACATAAGGGGGATTCACAGCGCTCTTGAGGATGTTACACTGTCAGAAATACTGACAGCTTGGACTAAAAGGAAGAGAGGATGGAAGAAATGAAAGACAGTTGTCTGACTCAAGTCCTTCTACATTCAGGAAATAAGCTTAAAACTCATTCAGCTGCAAAAATGTGCTACCCTTCATGAAAAGGATGACCCAAGCAGTAAAGCTATTGGCCCAGAAGGCAGGACCTTATACCCAGAGGAACCTGAGGGCCCGAAGGGCAGAACTTCCAATTGCAAAGGGTTGTACCCAAGCCTTGTATCCAAATGAATTTTTGCCAGTTAGATTTCAATATTGCTTGGAACCAGTGATTCTTTCATTTGTTCTACTCCTACCTCTACTTTTGAATGGGAATGATTATAACTATTATTCTATGTCCTTCCACTATATTTTGGGATCATATAACATTTTTTTTACAGGTCCACAGATAGAGAGGAATTTTGCCTCAGATGGATTACACTGAGAATTATGAACCCATACATTATTTAAAGAATGAGATTTAGGACTTTTGAGTTGATAATATTTAGATGAGACTTTGAAATTGCATTGATGCTCTCTAATGGGCTGAGACTTATGGAGATGTTGGGATTGGGTGAGTGTATTTTGCATAGAGATGGATGTAAATCTGTGGGGGCTGGAGGGTTGATTGTAGTAGGCTGCACAGTGGCCTCCACGATTGTTCAAATCTCAGCACCCAGAAATGTGAATATTTTGCCTTATATGGCAGAAAAAGGACTTTGAAGATATGACTAAATGAGGAGTCTTGAAATTAGGAGTTATCTTGAATTATCTAGGAGGGCAGGATAACCCATGGGTTCTTATAAGGGGGAAGATGCAAGGATGGAAACAGAGGTCAAAGAGGACAGAAGATGCTATGCTTCTGGCTTGAAAGATGGGAGAAGAGGCCATGATCCAAGGAATGTATGTGGCCTCTAGGAGCTAGAAAAGGCCAGGAAACAGATTTTCCCCTACAGTTGCCAGAAGAATAGCTTTGCAGTTCCATTTAAGACTTCTAACCCCCCAAATTGTAAGATAATGTATTTCTGTTGTTTTAAGTCACTATGTTTGTGGGAATTCAACACATCAGCAATAGGAAACTAATACACCCGGCCTCCTGTAGTTTACCTGGCAATCCTAGTTCTGGTGAGAACTAATTTCATTAGATATCTATGATGAGTCAGGAGTCTTATATACATTAGCACATTTAATTCTTTCAGCAACCTTGTGACATAGTAACCATTTTACAGATAAGAAGAATGAAGTTCAGAGATGCTAACAGCAGAATTTAATTTGAACCCACATCTGAGGGACTGAAAATTTCAGTTTGTTTGTTACTTTGTTTCTCCTACTCCTTCTTCTTATTACTACCACCACAGTGTTTCTGTGCAGAATATGTTTCTGGAGCAAAGTAGGTTTCTGATGCAGTGAGTTGGATGCTTCGTCTTCTGATGTACAAAGATACCTCTGCTTATAGAATAAATATTTTATTGATTCTCATCCAAAAGACATTCTAGTACAAACTAATGAGCTTCTGAATAAGTAAATTTTCCACCACAGTCTAAATGCATATTCAAAAGACTATACTTCATAGATCAAATATATACTCTTTGGTGCCAAATGTTCTGGCCTGCTGTGTAAGCAAAGGATCCAAGTATTATATATTTCAACAAATGAGCCAAAACAATTAGTTTCCTTAGACAATTAAATAAGATAATAAGCCCAAAATGCTCCGTAATCAGGTTGGTAGAGAAGCAAATTTATTGTCTTTATTAGCAGCTTGCTTGCAGATCTTTGATTTGAACTATTGAACATCCTCATAGCTTTTGGGAAAAGCAGCCCCAACGCTGCGGGCTCAGGCCGCTGCTCACCACGGAGCTGGTGTCCAATCGAGGATGGCCAGCTGCACACACTGCTTCTCTTTATGTTCAGCCTGAAATAATTCTACCACACGCTCCCTGCCCGCCCATCCCCCTACTAAAATCCCTTAAGTGCTGTGTTGGGAGAAAAAAATCCCACAGAGAGCTTCCAGCAGACAGAAGGTATTTTCTGTTCATGTATCTGCCAGCTGACCAGCAAAGAACATCTGGCAGAGCAGCTGGGAGGGTGTCACATGCAAGCTGGTTGGTGACCATGAATAGCTTACTGGACACCAAGGGGAAGGGCATAGCCACTGGTAAACTGCACGCTATACGTCTCACCAGAGCAAACTCCCTGCGAACTCCTTGTCATTTTGCAAAGGTGAGCAGTTTCTTCTCAGTTCTCTCACTGTATCAGTTTATTATGAAAAGCACTGAGCACAGAGCTTGGGAATTTAGTGTTCAATAAATGCTAGTTATTAGTGCTTTTTGCCACATGATTATTAGAACAGGACTGTTTCCTCAACCCACGATCAATGAACGTCCTAGAGTTTAGTGGCACAGTTGAATTGCGAGCTCTTGTTGGCAGATCACATGACTGGGTCGTTCATGGGTCAGCTAGCCTTTACGTTTTTTGAGTGACTTAGACAACACATTTTGCATGGGACAACATACACACTCGGAATGAAAGGGCACTCTGTGGTGGCAGTCCAGTGTAGGAGGAGGGAGGACTTTGTATCTGGCACGAGAGTCCACTCCACGAGGAACAGTTGGCCCC
This sequence comes from Desmodus rotundus, assembly GCF_022682495.2. Taxonomy (NCBI): domain Eukaryota; kingdom Metazoa; phylum Chordata; class Mammalia; order Chiroptera; family Phyllostomidae; genus Desmodus; species Desmodus rotundus. The sequence continues at coordinate 107,222,132 of NC_071393.1, forward strand.
CAGGTCACAGACCACCTGTTACGACAAGGATAAGTCTGTTGTGCTTCCCTCTGACTGAGAACTGAGTGAGGCTGCAAAGGGTTAACGTTTCCATTCTAAACAACTCATTGAAAGAACCTCTGCAGACCTGGAGATGTGGGGATAATTACGGAGTTAATGTTTTCTTTCCTAGCGGAAATGGTCTGGATAAACGGTAGCGATGGGATTTCCTTCAACCCACACCTTCCACAGATTTGGCACTTTTATGGAAGACTGCTTTATTTGTAAAAGACAAGTCAAATTGTGCTGTTTCGTTTTTTAGGATTTAAATTTGATGTTCTCAAGTCTACTGGTAACATTTCAGGGACCCATGAAAAATGTGTAATTGAAACAAAATTAGGTAGAAACCACCCACAGCTCTGGCTCCCAACTTTGGGATGCATGAGAATTATGGGGGGATGTGGTAATGATGATGGTTGTGTATGTGGGGGTGGTGTTAAAAAGTGAAGATTCCTGGGCTCCACTCCAGAAAATCTGGTTTTGTAGGTCCAGGTGGGGCACTAAGGATTTGCACTTTCATATGCAGGTGTGGAAGAAAGAATGGACCTGTGGGCCCAGGCAGTGAATGCTTATGAAACTGGCTTGGTTTACACAGGTAAAGTTTGGTACTAAACAGCATCAACCTAACAAAAATCTGTATGAGAGCCTAGTACCTGCAGAGAACTCATTCATTCATGTGATGCTGGACAAGAGCCCCTTTGTCCAGTCGGACAGTGTAGTGCTTGAGAGATACCTCGGCTCAGTGGCATCGCGGCTCGGGCTCAGTTCCCAGGCCCGCCATCTTGCTGGCTCTGTGCCTCGGGCTCAGTGTCCCAGTTTCCTCATCTGCAAAATGAGAATAATCACAGCATCTACGTCCCGGTGTTGTCAGAGATTAGTAATAGTTAACGATGCTAGAGAGTATAACATAGAGAGAGAAACTGTGAGCTTCTGTTTCTAAGCACTTTACATATGTTAGCTCATTTACTAATCACAAAACTCTCTCAGGTAGGTACTGTTTTTATTCCCACTGGACAAATGAGGTCAACAGTTTGCTCAAAGCCACATGGTTAGAGAGGGGAGAGGTTGGAGCTCAGGCCCAGGCAGGCTGACTCCAATGCTCACTGCCATCTCCACCCTTCATACCTGCCTCTCCAATAAAGCCTTAGCTGTACTTCCTCCTTCTTCTTCTCCTTGTTCTTCTTTCTCTCTCTCTCCTCCTGTCTGTTAGCTCCAGACCCAAGTTAGTTCCTGTTAAGTAAAGTGTCATTTTGTTTAGTGAGAATAGTATATTCTGAGTTCATACCCCCTTCTACACAGAGGTCAGGGAGGTGATGCAAGAGAGAGGAAGCAGCACCGTGGCTCCCAAACAGGTAGCTTTCAGCTGGGACCCTTGCATTTCTAGTGCTCTGAAGCGCTGGCTGTCAGAGAGAAGGGACAAGTAGATTGCAGCTTAGCTTAACTATTTCTAAGAGTTCTCCTGGGCTTAGCTTTTCTAGGGAGGAAGGGGCTGTGTCCACCTTACCCCAGAACATTAGCCACAAGCACTGCCTTTCCAGGAGGTCTCCTTTGGGGCCCTGGAACCAAGCTATGATTATTCTGTGTGCCAGATTCTCACTCAGCATGTTCCAGGCACTGTCGTAGTTAATTATCTCAACAGCTCCACATTTATTTTTAGGACCAGCTCCCCTGCTGGACCCCTTTACCTGTGGCTCTCCCCACTTGTGAAAAGACTGACTACTGCACACTTAGTGATAGGTTGTCACAAAGCTGCCCTCTGGCTGCTTGTCTGTGAGTCTCGTCTCTGAGCCGGCTGTGGCCTTGGTACTCCTAGCTTGCTCCCTTGCCCGGCCCTATTCCCCAGCAGCACTTGCGCCATGCTCTGTAGGAGCAACTTCTCTTAACTGCTTGCTTGAAGGGATGGAACTGAGCTTGCCGAGCTGAGCTGTGCCGCTTTTTTTTTTTTTTTTTTTTTTTTTTTTTGCCTGCCTGCTTTTCTGTCACCAGATTGCTCTGGGAGCAGTGATGCTCTTAATTAAGCTGAGATCTGAGGTGCTTAAAATGCAAAATTCACAGGCAGGCTGGATGGTGCCTGAGGCTGGAAAAGGATGCTTTTCTCTTTGGGAACCTGTGTCATATGTAAAAGCTCCTTTATTCCAGTGGAGCTGGCTCACAGCACCAGAGTGAGCCTCATCCCAGGTGAGGGGAGCTTCTACTAGGCTAGACTCCTTGCATGCCAGCTGGGAGCTTAGGGGCTGTGTTCAACAAAGAGAAAAACCATTGATGGCCTCCTCCTGCCATATGAGTGTGTCCTCAGGCTCATGGAGGATGAATCTGTGAGATCACAAAGGACTACTCCCCAGGCAGAAATTCTGGTTGGTAGAAAAGATGGGAGACCCAGAACTCAGATGTGGACCCAGAGATCACAAGCAGATAGGAAGATTGCATCCAGCCCGGAGGAAATCTAAGCTTTAGCTCACTCCATTGTTCAACAGAGGTTCTTCCAACTTCCCTGCAACCTCTCATTTCCCAACATGTGACAAAGGAGCACCACCTTCCCAGAGGTAGTCCCACCACTCAGCTCCTTCCATCCAAGCCCCCACTTCTCAACTGGGCAGGTGTCTCAGGTATATATACCACACACCACACTGCTCCATTGGTTCTCTTCCCTTGCTCCTGGGGAATTCTGGGAAAGCACCCAGATGAGTGCTTTCTCACCTGGAGCTTCTTAGATCAAGTCCCATGGGACTTGGCTGGGCCTCTGGGCCTCCCTGAGACTGCTGTTGTGAGACCAGAGCAAAGACTCTGAGCTGAGTGAGGGCTGTAGAAGGGAAGGGCAGGAATTGTAGGTAAAGTGTGGGTGTGCTCAATTACCCCTCAGCTCTCTATTCTGCTCCTGCTCACACCCAATTAAACTGGACGTGGCATGTTTTCTCCTTATATGCAAGGTATGCTTGTGCCCACAAAGATAAAGGCACAATTGCTTGTTGGGCAAATTATAAAATAAAAGGCACCACTTTAGGCAGACCAATTAGAAATGGGCACCTGTTCTGGAGCTGATGCAGTCTGGCCCAGCCTAGTGCTCAGAGTGGAGCTGAGTTCCAGCTCATGCGCACTGGGACTGGGTGCCCTCATGCAGGGTCCAACAGGGCAGAAAGAAGGACTTCAAGGTTTTTTTTCTCTTTCTCCTGCACCATCTGATCCCTCAGCTTCTCTTCATTTTCAGCTGAACTGAAAGCTTCTCGCACCTCTTGTGCACTGGAGCCCAACCCACGCTGGGTCATTTTGAGAGTTCTGATTCCTGGGTAGCTTTGGCCTACTCGTTAGATGATTAGGATGGGGCAGGGGTGCAGATTTTTACATTGACTGTCTCCAGAACCTGCCTGTGTGAACAGGAGTGAACCTTCCACATCATCTCAGTGCCTTTTTCATACTATTTGTGAAACATTTTCCAATCTGGATGTGTGGAGGCAGCTCTATACCTCGTCTTTGTGGGCAGGATTCAACACTGAGTCCCTGACAGGGCAGTTCATTTCAGCCCTGAGTTCTGCCTCACCATGCGCCCCTCCATGAGCCTGGTGCCAGAGCGCGGAATCTGCTCATTCCTGGCAGATTCTTTTTCCTCCCAGCTCCGTGGAAACTGGCCTGGTAGCCCTTGACCCCACTTACTCAAGTCATTGTTGGTTTTTTTAAAAAAATAGACTCTGACCAATAAAGAAGTACTTTTCTCTCACTAAAAACCACTCAACTTCCTAAGTAGAAACTGCCTATTTCCGGCACCTTGAATACACTGGCAGCTTTGCCCCCTCCTGGTGATGCAGCCAGCCTGGGAGAACTGTGACACACATAATGTGGGCCTTTGGGCCTTCCTCACACTTAGTGGGTTGCCTTTTTCTCTTTCCTAACCCTCCTAGCCTTTCCCAGTCTGGGTCCTTTTCTTACCCTTACCTGTGGGTGAACTAATCTCTGATAGCGAATTATGGGATAAACCAAGCATTAGCTGATAATGACTTAAGGTTTACCTCCTCAGGGGGCTGGCATTTTAAATCAGGGACTTGCCCCAAAGGCATGAGGTTATGATCACCGAGAGAGAGGAGGTGCTATTTTGGTACTTTCCAAAAATGAAAGTGCCTCCAATCTCTAGACTTAATTTTTGCAACTTAAACATAACCAGTGAGGTAGAAATTTTAGGAGAACCAGAGACCTAAGGGCCGGTCGGGTTGTGCCTAACACATTTGATTCTGTGTTCAGACAGAGCACGCCATTCATATGATTCCACATACCTTGTGAGTCTCTGCCACGCTCTGCGCAGTAACTTCCTTTTCACACTTGAGCAGATCTTGACCCTCCAAATGCTGGGTCAGGCGGGTCTGTCCACAAGCTGTCCCTGTGCACTGGGCACACTCTGGGTCTTTCTACACAGTCCCCTGCAGTGGTTCCCCGTGTTGACGAGGACCCTGTGTTGATCTCACCTTCAACAGTCTTCACTGGAGACATCCGCTGTGCTTCAGGAGCACTTTAAACAGCAGACTGGCTCAGGGTTGAACTGAGAGTTCTCACAGAAATTTTGCAAACATTACATCTTTCTTTCTTTTTCTTTTTCTTTTTGGCAGTGATGTGAGATTTGTCTTTCTGAAGTAAGTGGGTTAACCAGTTCTTGATAAGCTTTACTTGGACTTGAGAACAATATTTAACAGTCACTAATTATTATTTCTATAATATTTCTAACATTTCAGCTGATAAGGGGAGAGTATATTAAAGAGAACTCAGTTGTCTCCTAAAGTGAGTAGAGTTTCTTCGATTTAGACAGGTGTCTCTGCTAAACATTATTTATTCAATAATATAGACTTTTTGGATCACTAGACCAAAAATCTCCAGTTTGCCAAGTCATGTGCTACAAGCTGAGGTTATAAAGATGGAGAAAATGCATTTTCTTCTCTCAAGGAGCTTGCTCTGTATTGCAAGGGACAGAATTCTAGAAGTCTGGACTTGAGTTTCCCCAGTGGTAGAGGGAGTAACAGTAAAACTGCACACAAATTTTCTGTCAGAATTAAATGAGATAATATTGCAAAGCCATTAGGACACTACCTGGAAATAGTAAGTGATATATAAGTGTTTCAACAACACAAACTAGAGGATTTTAATGTGTGATAAGGACGCAGTATGAGAATGTGGATATAAACATGGGTATAAATAAAGCCCTTCAGAAACCTAAAGTACAGAAGATTCCAGTGGGGAGAGTGTGATGGTTGGGACTGGCTTCACTGAGGAGTAGGGCCTTCCCCTGGGTGTTGAATGATGAGTAAGAGTTCAGTAGGTAGAGAAATAGGTTAGGGCATTTCCAGAAATGAGAACAGCACATGTTACCTTGTAACTCAAAGAGCCCTGCCCAGAAGCTTTCGCTGACCATCAGCTCACCCCACTGGGCCAGCTGTGGTCAAGCCTCCTCCCTGCACTGCCCTCTACCATTCACTCAACATCTATAGAATAATGGCTTTGTGTCAGTCCTCGAGCTGGGTTCAGTCTCTGCCCTAGAAACTCTTGGAAAAATGAGCTGCTTTTCTCTTTGGCACCAGTGGGTTTCCAATGCACACTGGCCGGCCCATTATAGTTCAGAAATACCATTGAAAAACTTCGGTACATAGAAGTAAGGTAATTCTTCTCATCCCTTGGTTTTTGATACCCAAGGAATTGTCTTTATCTGTGAGACTAGGACAAAAACAGTATTTTTTGTGTTCACTATTTCTTTGACCCCTGTTTATACATTCGAAGAGCTGGTTTTTATGAAAAGCTCAAAGAAGAAAAAATTCTTAAATGTTATTGAAATAAGTTTAGGACTTTCTTTAAGGATTTGTCAGTTTCTTTAATTGAGCAATTACATGTTGTAGCTCATTGGAATCTGTAGCTTTTGAAGTCCGCATGTATTTTTATCTTGCTTCTGTCCCATCATTGGGTTTACAGTTTGTAATCTGAGATTCTCTGAGGTAAGGTTTAAGGGTGGGGTGGGGGGAAATGGGTGGGTGGCAGGGTGTGAACAAACAGGACCACAAAGCTGCTTGGAATTTTTTTTAAATTGATTTTTATTGTGTTTTTTCCATTACCATTTATCCCCCTTATACCCCTTTCCACCTCCATCCACCCCACCCCTGCAATCACCACACTGTTGTCCATGTCCCTGAATCCTTTTTCCTTTTTGCTCTATTCTTCCACCCCTTAACACCCCACCCCTTGCCTGAGCTGTCAGCCTGCTCTCTATGAGTCTGTCTCTATTTTGCTTGTTAGTTCAGTTTATACATTAGATTCCACACGAAATTTTCAGTCCTAGAAATCCTGTTAGGGAAAACAATCAGCCTGGCAACTGTTCTTTAAAACAATACAAAATTTCTCATTTTGCCCATTTGTGGTGAATATGAATGTTATTCATCATGACTATTTCAGTTACAGCAGAAAACTCAGATCTTTAAGGTAAGATCCTAAGGAAAGAGTGGTGGACCCATGTCACATGACATGAGTGTTTTCTAAAGATGTCTGACAGAGGTAAGGAGGGCGTCATGGCACCTGGGGGCAGGCGGACGGTGATGAACACCGGTGGCCAGATCAACGAGGAGGCGATTTCTATAACTTGCCTAGGAAGTTACAAGGGTGCACATGCAGCATTAGTCAGGATGAAGAGGAGGAAAGGCACATGAGAGATTTTGACTCTTCTCAGGTAGAATTGACAGGATTCGGAGACTGAATGTGGGAGAGAAAGAGAGAAAGGGGCCCAGGGGACTTCCACGTGTCGATTTGGATGATGAATGATGTGGTATTGTTCATAGGATGAGGGCGAGACATGGGGAAACTGGTTTGGAAGAAAAGATGACTTCAATTTGGGTTGTATTGAGTTTGAAATACTTCTGGGAAGTGCAGGGTGAGATTTTTGTAGGCACTTAATGTAAACTGACTCAATTAAAGAGAGAAAAGGGCAGAAAACACAGAACTCAGAGGGGATGGCACACCGGTCCAGTCAGTGCTTGACACCAGATGAGATTGCCTAGGAACTGAGAAGAGATGAGTGAGACTCAGGCCATTGATTTTGTGTATAAATTTGTATGACCTCTGAATGCTTATAAGATCATTATAAATACATGGGAAAAATAAGGAGAAGGTCTTTTGTTAGGCTGTTTTGAGTTTTGTTTCAGCATATGTGGTCTGCTGTGGCAATGACATCTCTCAAAGTTCCCTCCCACATGATGATTCTAGGAGGCCTGGATGAACAAAGGGAGGTATTTTTAAGTGAAGCTCAATTTCACAATTATAACTGTAGGACAGCAGAGAAATCAGACTATGAGCTGAGACGGCACTTTCCCCCTCACCTCCAATTTAAGCTTTCATCGAGTTTGGAAATCATATCTTTCTTTATCTGGGTCAAGGACTTGAGAAGAAAAGACCAAGTGAGCTCAGTACAGAGCAGCATGTTCAGATGTTTGCATTAATCCCCTTAAACTGCTCACACAGAGAAAGTGGAAGGAAAAAAAAAGACAAGCATAAAGAAATTTCTTAACAGATGGTTATCTGTGAGGCCTTTTTCCTCCCTATTTACTTTAAACTTGGCTACTACAATCATTTTGAAACTAAGTCATGCCTCTTTAGTATGGGGGTAACTGGTCTTAACTGCTTTTGTTGTCACAACTATTAACTTTCCCGCACCCCACCTCACCCCAAATCTAAGCTGTTTGTGGGAAATATTGAATATTCTCAGGATTTCGGTTTCTTTCAGTTGTTCAAAACCTGGTAAATGTACCATACACACAACAAACCTTTAAGACTATATAAGCCAACTGATAGCAGGAGTGTTTGATTAATTAACAATAATTCTATGTTTAATTTTATGGAAAAATCTTAGAAGTCCAAGAGATAAATCAGCGTAGGGTGTAAACCTTCATTTTCAGAAATAAATGCATACTGGAATATAGAAAAATTTCTCCCAAAGTAACCAAAGATCTAAAATTTTAGACACATTTAAAATGGCATTCAATTACAAAAGCTCTTTTTAGCAGATGAAACTTAATGCTGGAAAGTATGCAATGACATTTTCTTACCATTATATATATTGTTCAAGATTTTATTTATTTATTTTTAGAGAGAGGGGAAAGGGAGGAGAAAGAGAGGGAGAGAAACATTAATGTGTGGTTGCCACTCACATGCCCCCTACTAGGGACCTGGCCCGCCATCCAGGCATGTGCCCTGACTGGGAATCGAACTGGAGACCCTTTGGTTTGGAAGCCTATGCCCAATTCACTGAGCTACACCCGTCAGGGCTCACCATTATATTCTAGTTGCAATGGAAGTTGGCACAATGGTTTTATGAGTAGCACCATAATATAGGTACAGTCATAAAAATGCTCACAGCAATCCCACTCCTCTGACATCTATTTTAAGGAAGTAGTAAAAGAAAAATAAAATTCACATGCTTGAAATGGTAACATTATCTATCGAGAGCATTTGCTAAGAATCAAAATGTCCCAAATGGTTCAAAATTTGACTCAATACAATGTTAAAATTATTATAGCTGGTAATCATTAAGACTATGTGGAATCAGGGAAACTGGTTAATGGCCACTTCAGGAAGGGGAAACATACAAAAAGGAAACTTCATTTTGTCCCAGAAGGGAAGATGTTTGGCTGTCCCTGTTTCTCTTAGGTCAGAAGTGAGTTCTTCACAGCAAGCACCTCTTAGTCGTCATTACTTCTCCAGTGCTCAGGAAATGTTTGCTGAGACGACCTGATCTGTACGACTCTAATCTGCACAAATGACAGGGGTGGGCATTTAAATAAACTTCTAACTTAGAAATTTCCTAATGTCACTTTTTAGACTACATGTGACACAAAATATAAAAACTCCATCTCAATTTTGTAAAGGTAGATAATTTTTTTGAAAGTACATTTCATTATATACAGTTATAAAAATATACTTTAGAAGAAATATATTATTTGTTTATATAGTATACTGTATTTTGGAGTCCAGGTGACAAATCCTACATTCTAGATATAATATTATGGATATTAGTATTCTACTCATCCTGAAAAAAATATATAAAATCACATAGTTAAAATGTATTCCGTGTCTATCAGGTAATAACAGGCAACCCCTCCCCAATATGTTAGCTAATAAATGAAGTTTCATTACCATACATGTGGTTCTATAACAACAAATAACAAGTATTGGTAATATGCTACAGGAGCGTGGTTAATTTTTAAAAAACAATTACTTACTTATATAAGTAAGTACACTTAAGGAGTTTCTCTATATTAATGTATTACGCAGAGTCAAAACTAACACATCACTAAGACTGGTCCAAAGTAGGCTGGCCCAGAGAGAACAGACTGAGTGAGTTCTCATGCAGGGTCCCTCGGTGCTATTGACATTTGGGGCTGGACAATGGCTTGTTGTGGGCTGGGGTGTGGGGCTGTTCGGTGAATTGCAGGATGTTTAACAGCACCTTGGCCTCTCCATCGAGTAGATGCTGGTGGCACCCTCCACTCCCTCACTTGTGATAACCAAAAGTGTCTCCAGACATTACCGAATGTCCCATTTGGGGCAAAATGACTCTTGGACAAATGTTAAATATTTCAGTAAAAACTAACACAACTGCATGTAAGAGAGATCAGCACATAAAAAGTAACAGAAAAAAATTAACTAATTTGAATAGAACTAGAGCAGCACGGCTTACTACTTTTGGCTCACGGATTGCGGTAGGGTAGACTGAGATCTAGCATATTCCACATCATTCCCCCTCAGGTCAGATGGTGGGCCCTGTTTGTCGTTACAAAAATTATTGCTAACATAAACTTTACAGTGGTGATGTTTTGTGTTTTACTTTTATTTTATTCTAGTTCTGGCCTTAAGTGCTTGTCTTCTATTGAAAATAATGGCTCAACTCATGCAAGGTAACTTTTGGATTCATCCCTCACTCCCCCTCCCCTGCCCCCTCTCTTTCTCTTTATTTCTGCCTTTCTTTTTGTGTCTTATATATAGTCTGAAAACTACACTCAGAATCCACAGTTCACTCCTGGTGTTGCACATTTTATGGATTTGGACAAATTTATGATGATATACATCCACAATTATAGTGTCTATATATAGAGTAGTTTCACTGCCCTGAAAATCTGCTGCGTGTCTCCTATTCGTTCCTTTCTCCCCACAAACACTTGGCAACCACTGATCCTTTCATTGTCTCCATAGTTTCGCCTTTTCCAGGATGTCATTCTAGTTGGAATCATACAGTCTACGGCCTTCACAGACTGCTTTCTTTCACTTAGTAGTAGGCAATTAAGGTTCCTCCATATCTTTTCATGGCTTAAGAGCTCATTACATTTTTAAGTTCAATTTTTATATATTGTTAGAGAGAGGGGAAGGGAGGGAGAAAGAGAGAGAGAGAAACATCAATGTGAGAGAGGGACATTGATTGGCTGCCATAAATATTCATCCCAACCGGGAACTGAACCCGCAATCCAGGCACGTGCCCTGACCAGGAATCCAACTGGTGACCTTTCACTTTGTGGGGTGGTAATGAACCAACTGAGCCCCACCAGTCAGGGTCATAGCTCATTACTTTTTAGTACTGAGTAATATCCATTATTCGGATGTACCACAGATTACTTATTCATTCACCTACTGAAGGACCTCTTGGTGGTTTCCAAGTTTTGATAATTACCAATAAAGCTGCTAAAAACACCCCTGTACAGGTATTTGAAAGTTTTTGACTCACTTGGGTGAATACCAAAGATCAGGATTGCTGGAGTCTGTGGTAAAAGTTTGTTTAGTTTTGTAAGAAACCACTGAACTTTCTTCTGAAGTGTCTGTGCCATTGTGCATCCCACCAACAGTGTGTGAGAATTCCTCTTGTTCCATCCACATCCTCACCAGCATGGGGTGTTGTTCTGGATTTTGGCCATTCTAAGAGATGTGTTGTGGTACCTCATTGTTGTTGTAGTTTGCATTTCCCTGATTACAGATGATGTGGAACAGCTTCTCGTATGTTAATGTGCCACCAGGATTCAAATCTGAGTGAGTTGTTAAGAGCTTTGTTTTACCATGTCGTTGAAAAGAGACTGCCAATCATTTCCTTTGAAACCTGGAAAGCTCTGAGAAATCATGGGCGTCCCTGGAAGTAGTAGTTATTTTCAAGCATCACGATTACCACTAAATAATTGTTATCTGTAAAGCCAGCTGTAGTTGTGCCAGCTGAAAATATTCTTAAGCTCACCTATTGAATTGATCTATTCGAGTGACAGCTGAAGACACCTAGGTTTACTCCCTCTCCCCCTCTCTTAACATTTCACTAGAAGTCCCAGGTAGGGAAACCAGTTTCTGTTTTAGTGCAGGATCTGGAAGCAGACAGACTTATAGGAGAGTGAAGGAGGAAGTCAGGATGAGGAGGGGCCCAGTCCTGGCTTACTACAACAATTTCATTACTACAGGTGTTGACTTTCATTCCTACAGAAAAGGCAAAAACACTGCAATTGGTTTAATCACGATGCTCTGAAGCTAACCAGATGTTTACAAAATATTTCGAGCACCTTAGAAAAGTGACATTGTTTGTGTACAAAATAGTACTAAATATGCTGTTTACCAAATAATTCAGAGAAAAGTTCTACTGACTTTCTTTGCTGTATTAGAAGATTTTTCTTCAAAGAGGAAGTGATGATTCTTTTGCTTAAATGTAACTGTGGGCACAGTTACAAATTTTCAGCATGTTTTTGGCTTCTAATACTTAACATCAGCTATTCATAACTTTGGCATTTTTGTTGTGGACCTTTTTTTCTTAATGCAAATGCTATTTGTTAAATATTCTTCCTGCTATTAGTAAAATATGGTTACTTTTATAATTTTTCTGTTTAGTGAAGGTAAAAGGAAACTAGCTTTGCTGATATCTAGGTAGATGGGAAAGGGGAGAAAACTGACATTCTATATGTTAATAAATATTAGTTGAACAAAAGCAGAAAGCAAAGAGTAGGGGGATTATACCTCTTGACTTTGGAAATGTTATATACTCTGTTTGTACCCACATCTGGTAACATGTTATCCTTAATAGGGTTAATGTACAGTTGATATTTTGTACCATAACCTACAGTACATAGCATCCTCTCCCATCATCCCTCTACTTTGCCTTTCTCCTTTTATACCCCAGATAATTTCTAAGTAGCAGTTATGTGCCAGATACATGCAGACATCATTCAGACAATGCTTGCTGTTCCTATCAACTACATATGATCATCTCTTTTTAAAATAGGTAAACTCAAATTCCAAGGTTTAATCACTCAAACAGGGTCAATAGTTTTTGAACATTTACTGTGTTTCACTGTAATATTCTAAAGAAATTAGAGATTTCTGGTATTGATCTTAAGGAAATCTATAAACTTAATGGAGACCCATAAAAATGTCATAAACACATCCATAAAGGAATCCAGTGTTGGGTGGGAGGTTGCAGCAGAAGCGAAGTGAGATGGAAGGCTTACTGGCTTTGCATTCTAATGATTCGTCAAGGAATAGAAACACCTGATTTCTTATTTCAGCATTAAAGTAGTGGTTTTTGCTTATTTTAAGATCCAATAACTTAATTTTAACACTTTTATTTGCTTCTGCACTCACATTTTTCTGTATACCTTCTTCATTAAAATTACTTTTAATAAAATTATATGAGTTGGTATGAAATGTATCAACTCATGTAATTTATCAAGCATCTGCCCACCTACAAATGGCCAGTCCTTATCATATGAAGCATGCTAAGTCAACAGGAGTCCTCTCTTCTGAATGTTCACACTTCTCTTATGCTTGACCCCTGATAATGTGATATTTAAGGTGACTTCAAGAAATCTTCAGGATATGAAAATGTAATCCTTTTTCATAATCTTATACTGCATATGTTAAAAATTAACTATAGTGCAATGCTGTGTTTGATTTTTGTGGTAGAGGATAAAAATGTCTTTTATTTCAAAAAGCTTTATACTAATTTAGGAGGACCAGGACCTGTATATTTTAGAGGCTGTTATTCAGAAATAAAAATAACTCTATGCAGCTTTGAGACAAGAAATATCACGACGCAGTCACCAGAGAGTAGAGAGACTCTAAGAGCTCAAAGCTGGGCTGGACACAGCACAGCGAACTGTCAGTGGGAGGTGAGAATTCTTCTGATCCTCAGAGAATAGCTATTGTAGGAATAGGTACAGAGGAGTACGGCAGTGTTCCAGGTGGAGGAAGTGGTGTCAGCAGAATTGAGCAAGGCTCTACTTCAGTTGGAGAAACTATTTGCCTTTGGAGGTAAGGAGGGACAATTCTAGAACAATTACGAGCAGTGAGTGACAAGCCACAAAGTGCAGGGGTTTAATAAGAAAAGGATAGTTTGTGGTTGTTAAGAGAAAGCTTGACGGAAATGGGACAACTGTAATAGCATAATCAATAAATATATTATATAAAAAAGAGAAAGCTTGAAATAATGGCTACATTTTCAGCTTTTCATCTTTGTAGTTCAAAAGATGCCAATACAGTCTGGTTTTCAGGATGTGACTATCATAGGTACCACATGGTTTTCATTATTTGAGTTATAGGATTGTTCATATTTGACTACTCCCTTTGCCAGGGTAGAACAATGGTGCTAGTGAGAAAGAATCAAAGGTCTTGGTTAATTCCATCACTTCGTTTTGACTGTTAAAGCTGCCTAAATTTTTATTTAAATTTATGCTAGCTTAGTATCATTGTTCTAACATTCCCAAACTCTATCTATAAATGGCAAACTCATTAAAATGTCATTTAGTTACATTCTTTGTATATAGTGTATATGTACTGTATACACACAGGCATACATGTTATATTTCAAGTTCTGTGACTGAAGAGTTCAACATAAATAAGAAATGAATTTTGACTCCTTGGCTAGTAGAATTTATAATAATCATAAGAGCATAACCCAGTTTTCCTCTAAGGGCTTTTCACAGATTGTGCTTGAACCTAACTTACCATTATGAGTTTAAAATCACACAAATATTATAGGGAAACTTCTTTCTCTAATCATCTTATACATTATACGCATACTGATATTGTTTGTTTTGTTAATGATGTTGTCATTATAAAGTTAATGCTTTAATAATAGTTTGGTCAGATTTAATGAGCTTCTTGATTATGATGAACTTTAAATGTACCAACATCTGAATCATAAGGTACCAGAAGGAGAAGAGGACAAGCAAGAAACTGAAAACTTACTTGAAAAAATAATGAAAGAAAACCTCCCCAATCTGGTGAAGGAAATAGACAAATCCAGGAAGCTCAGAGAGTCCCAAATAAGTTGGACCCAAAGAGGGCCACACCATGACACATCATAATTAAAATGCTAAAGGTTAAAGATAAAAAGGAAATTGTAAAGGCATCGAGAGAAAAGGATCACCGGTTTGATTCCCTGTTACAGCACATGTCTAGAGTGCGGGCCTGGTCCCCAGTTGGGGGTATGTGAGAGCAATCACACACTGATGTTTCTCTACCTCTCTTTCTCCTTCCCTTCCCCCCTCTCTAAAAATAAATAAATAAAATCTTTGAAAAAATAATTATCTAAAGTATAACTACTAAGTTTAGGCTCTATCCTTAGAAATTTTAATATGCACACTGTACCAAGTAGAGGAGATGTAGAAAATTAGAGTGACTTATGAGAAATTTTGAGAAAGGACCACTGGAGAGTGATTCTTTCTGAGTGTGTTTCCAGGGATGGGTGTGCTGGCTGGCTGTCAGCATGCCACGGTCTTGTACTCATCATTGGGTGCCCAGAATGTAGCCCCCGCATGTAGTAGAGGCAGTATGGATGTTTGTTACAATAAACTAATATGAAAGGTATGGGAACTGGCTACCAAGATTGAAAAGTCTTGCTCAGTAGGCCCACTACACATGTTAAGCACTGTGAGTAATGCACAAAATGTCTTCAATTAAGGTTCTAACTGAGGAACAGAAATGTTGCCATAGTAATAGGATGTGGGGAGTCTTTGCTTCCCTCTATGTAGCCTAAAGCTAACACAGGCAGTGCACATGATTTCTGAAAGGGCGGAAGTCATGCATAACTAAGCATACTACCAAATAAAAGGCTATTCAACCCCAGTGCATCCATCATGCATCCTGAATTATTTCTTCCTTTCACCCCACTTCCCTCATCCCTTTCTAGCCCTCCGAAGTAACGGCTGTCGTAACAACGGCTGTGATGACAGTCTCTGCAGGTCCGGCACTTGGGTGGTGCATCACCGGGCTCTTTGGAGGTGGGAACACCTCCACCATGGCCATGAAAATTACTTCTTCTGAGATAGGGCAGGCATCCAGAACTAGTCATTTCTCGTCAGCGTCCTCACCTGCTTCAGCTTTGGAGGGCAGCTTGGATCTAGAGTGCATCATTTCCTGAAGATTGTTTTGACTTGAATTTGAGGTAAAACATGAGAGTGGGAATTTAGAAAGAAAGACATATCTGAAGGTTTGGTTGATAGGAATCACGCAGAGACAATCACAGATGTTCCAGCACAAAGGGGACTTACTGACAACATCTCTGTACCACCCGGGACTAAAATGCCTCAGAAGGGATGATTCTAACCCTTACACCTCCACAAGTTACCTTCATCTAGAGTTTCAGTGCAGAAATAACATGACTGCATTTGCAGGGCAGGAATGGCCTTCGTCTCTTAGAGTATTTGCTTTGTATCCCGGCCTCCCTTTTAGCATCCCATGCATGGCCTTTTCAGGCAAAATATCCATATAAATATGGTGAGCATCCTCCCCACTCCCTCCCCCTAGAATAACTGTAAAGTAATGAATGACACAGCATACTCCACTTGCCTATGGTAAATTATTTATTCAGACACTCTAGTTAAGGTAGTCTCACAGAACAACTTCTCTTGGCCTCAGTCCCCTCTGCTCCAGATTGTGGAGACTTTACTAAGTTTAAAACAACATCACAAAATTTAACTTGCTGTTTCATAAAGTAATTTCCAAGGTTCAGGGTGCCTAAGCTGCCCTTCTGCCAGAGCAATTCTCTTGGCTCCAGCCAAGAGAAGCCAGGAAGGAGAAACAATCCAAAGAGGTATTTGATCTGGGTCCTTACCTTTTCAGGTAGATAAACACAGTTGTCTTTTAGTTCATTCCTCTAACATGGCAGGGATTGGTAAGGGACAGGGAAGAGGAGAGCCTGTATGCTCTGAGTTGAGATGCTTGAATAGAAAGCCCTTCCCCAAATAAGGTGACTAAGGGAATGGACTTTAATTTCTCAGAATTGGTGTATTAGTTTTCTAGGGCTGCCATAATGAAGTATCAGAGGCTGTGTGGCTTAAGCAGTGAAACTTTATTTTCTCACAGTTCTGGAGGCTGGGAGTCCAAGATCAAGGTGTCAGAAGGTCTGGGTTCTATCGAGGCCTCTCTCCTTGGCTTGCAGATGGCTGCCTTCTTGCTGTGTCTTCACATGGTCATCCCCGTGTCTGTATTTTCTGTATCCCCCACATGGCCTTTTCTTTGTGCTAATGTCCTTGATGTGTCTACCTCCTCTCATAAAGACACAGTCATATCGATTAAGGCCCCATCCGTTATCCTTATGACTTGACTTAACCCGTGTTATTTCTTTAAATACTCTATCTCCACATATAGTCACATTCTTTTTTAGTATATATGCTGCTGAAGTGAGCACAAATACAGTCACATTCTAAGGTGCTAGAAATTAAGGCTTGAGCATATGAATTTTTGCTGAACATAATTCCATAACAGTTGGCTATATTCAATTTGCCTTGTTCACAATTTACAATGAACAATGAGGCAAATTATCAAAACCACATTGTTTCCAGATATTGAGACTTATTTACTATTCTGTTTCTCAAAATAAAAAGAACTCTTATTTATTTTTAATTCACCCTGAACTATAAATACATAGGCCATAAATAAAATCTCATGATTATTTTATAAAGGACCAAGGAATAGTTTTCTTTTACATAATATTCTCCTTAAATCCTTGTAAGTGCTTCTTTCAAACTGCCCTCCTTTCACACATAAAACCCTCAGCTATCAAATGGGGCAGCTAAAAGCCTTTAATGTGTTGTTAGTCTCACAAGCCTAACCTATGAAGTAGACAGTCAAACAAGAGAGCCAAGTTCTAGAGGAAATTGGCCCATCCCTTAAAAAAACATAGCATTTAATAAAAATCAAAATATAGAGTGTACCTCTAAGCTATTAAAAATTATCGCCTTTATGCAGAGAACTGTACTTGAATAACAATAAAATTAGGGGAAAAATTATCACTTTTAGACGTATCAAATATCGGTAACCTTAGGCAGAGATAGTAAAAATGTCAATTCCTATTGAAAGTTCTTAGGCCGATGGATAACATAAAATATGTCCAAAGTAAGTTTTTCAGTAAATTTCTGTTTGTAGATTTCTCCTAAGTCTAACAAAGGTGGCCTTACCTATCAGTAATGGTTTTGCATATTTATGGCTTCAGTGTATTTATTTCATTGTTACCTACCAACTGATATTTCCCAAGGTTATTGTCATTTGTTCTAATTTTTACTATGTATTTTTCACCAAATATTTCAATACTATTTATCATCCAAACAATGTATCAAAACACTGAACTTGAACACTAGTTTTCTAGAATATAACTGGTGATAGAAAGTGACAACTCATTGTCTTTGCTGTCAGCAGAGTCCCTTCATTTTTTCCATTCAGATGATTCAATTTTCATTGGCGAAACATAATGGAGAGGATACTAGATGTAGTTCAGCAGCTCCAGGGATACAGTTCTTTTGATTTCTAGATTGTAAAGTCCCTTACTTGAATGTGTATAATAAGATAATTCAAGCAATATAGTCTAATTTAATTTTAACTTGGTATTCAGGAATTGCTATTCATAAAATACATAACCTGATTTTTAAAAAAAAATCAATGAATTTGATCATATCTTGGAACCTCATTTCATTCTCTCTAGAGTTGTCATGGCAACAGAAAAACCAGGGTGCTATGGGGAGATGTGATTTCCGACTTCTGCTGTAGTTATTCCTGTGTGTGGTCCACGGAGATAGAAATAATGTGATGGCTGCTTTATTCAAAAAACTGCATTTAATATGCATTATGCTAGTACAGCAGGGGTGGAAAACTCAGATTCCATGAAATGCCGGGTCTTGTTACTTGATAGTAAGTTGAGTTCATGTTTACTTTTTCCTGTTTGAGTTTGTTTTGTGACTGGCAGACGCTTTGATATGTACAATACCCAGTTAAGGGTATTTATTGGATCTTGAAACAAACAGGAAGGATAACAGAATTCAAAAAATGGAATTGGCTCAAAGGTTAAGTTAAGCATTTGAGTTAATCACAAACTTTCTCATTAATGGGAAGTTAGCTTTGTTTATGAATCCTGTCCCACCAACAATCTGGGCAGCTCGCATTCTTGGTCCATACTGTTGGGACCCTTCAGCCTGCCTGGTAGTGGCTTGCTATCCTCTTATATGATATGACAGCTTTCCCACTCCATGTGGGAGATTCTTTTCCTTCCTTCCTTTCTCTTTCCTTCCTTTCTTCTTCCCTCCCTCCCTTCTTTTCTTTCTGATGCTTGATCTTGCACATTCATTGTGCAAGACCTGTCACTCTGCACTGTCTCAAGCTCCAGCCTGCTTCCACTCTGCTACATAAACTCAATTAGCTTCCCTCTGTGCCCACCTCCCTTTCCTACCCTCACACCTTATTCTTCCTTGTAATCCATACCCACAGGTCTGTGTCCACTGGCTACTTGCTTCTTAATGCTAGGTCTCTGCTCTGAGTACATGAAGTTCTCAAGGAATTTGTTGAAAAGCCTAAATGTATGCAATAGAATTGTGTACAAAAACTGAAGTCACAGAGCAATAGGAAAAATCAAACCCATAGGAGTTAGTAGAAATCATGAAGATAGGTTTTTAGTCATGACAAAGTGGCGAACTGGCAGTACTCTGAGCCAATCACATCTGGATTTCCAAGGGGCAAGGGAGCACTGATGAACAGCTGGATTATACACATCTAAGACAGAAAAGAGCAAATGTTTAAGTACATCTTAAATGAAGGTGTACCAGAGCAATAAGAGCTAGGTGTGTGAATGCATGTTTGAAAATTTATATAATTTTAGAAATATACCATCGTCAAAATTTTCCTTATTTAGCTCAAAACTAAAATAGTTCCTTGGGAGCATTTTCCCAATAAAAGCAAATTTGGAGTTCAAAGGTATTGAAAATTAGAAGGAAAGAAGAAAAAAATAATGCTTTGGTAAGTCATAATGCTCAGTGTTCATCAGCCACGGTCCAGACCCTTTGTCATACCTGAAGACCACAAGTACCTAAACCTACTGTGGCATTATCTCCTTCCGAGGGCTCTGTTGTAGGCATATGCGAGGCATTTATCAAAGACACAGAACTTTTCAACAGTCACTATAGTTAATAATGAACTATGGTTTATTTAAATAGAAAAACAAGACAACATGTCATTTACTTATGCAATCATTTATTTACATTGCTATGGACTTGTGGATACTTGTTTTATACTTTGGTTTATAACCCAATATTACTTAATCTATTTGTTTGCTCAAATTATTTCAAGTTCAAGCACTGGGAATTTTCCAGTTGGTTCCCCTATCCCTTTGACATACCTTTATTTAATTTATTTTATTTTTACTACTTTTTAAAAAACTTTTTGGGCACTACAATATGCTCAAAGTTCACCTTATATATTTACCTGCCATGGCTCTAGAGCCAGCTATTTCTCCAAGGAGCTTTGTTTCTTTTATTGGAGAAAGATATTAGAAGTCAAGCTGTGGGCACTAGGTGTGCTCATTGATACTGAGAGTCATTGCTTCTAGACCCTTTCAGCTGACAGAGCAAGGAAATATATGTGTGCATACTAACCTGCAGATATACACATATCTATGAATATTTCTGTATTTAATCATCTGCATCTATGTTAAGTGGAACCTAAGTTCCTATTATCTCCAACTCTAGTCATTTACCACATGGGTAATTCTATCTTTCTTCCCTTGCTTATCCTGTAATCTCCCACGGTAACAGTGAAAATCTGGCTTCCTTACCCATGGGTTTAATTGTTCTGGTCCAGTGTAAATGAAAGTGCATTTAGAATTATTCACTTGTAGTGCAGTGGAGAGCACAGTATTCACTAGAGCACAGTGCTTGTGTACGGTTCCTATACAGTTATGTACGGTTCCTGTACTCCGACAGATCCCACCTCTCTGCTAAACTTATTTAGGACAGAACCTCCCCCCTTCAGTGAAGTTGTTACATATATTTCTGATACACTTAGGCTGTTTTTATTACATCTTCATTCCACGTGGGACTCTTGACGTTTTAAATTATTTTTTAATATTTGAGTGTATTGCACTGTCATTTCTCTGGGTTTTGAGTAACACATGGTGTCATGTATGTGCCTTTACAGTATCACATAAAACAGTCTCACCACCCTAAGAATCTTTCTGTGTCCACTTAGTCCACTTCCTCCCCCTCAGTCACTGGAAACCACGATTTTTACCATATCTTTGGTTTTACCTTTTTTATTATGTAATACAGTTGTAATTATTGTGCATAGTTTCCTACTTAGCCACATGCATTTAAGACTCATCCATATATTCATGTGACTTGGTAGCTGATTCTTTTCATTGGTGGAAAATATTCCATGGTATGAATATAGAAAACTTCATGCATTCATCTATTGAAGGATATCTTGGTTTATTCAGGTTTGGGCAATTATGAAAAAGAAACTTCCATAAACATTTGGGTAGAAGTTTTTGTGTGCACAGAAGCCTTCCATCAGCTGGGTAAACATGTCAGAGCGTGATTGCTGGATCGCACTCTTGGTGAGACTATGTTTAGCTTTGTAAGAAATGTCCAAACCTTCTTCCAAAGTGGCTGAAATTAGATTCTCTAGGAAAATGCTAAATAAAAGTGGTGATCTGTGTACATCTTTGTCTTCTTCTTAATTGTAAAGGAAATATTCCTGAATCTGATGTCGGCTTCTTTTGGTTACACCTTATGATGTTAAGGATATTCCTTAATATCCCTAGTTTCTTGAGAGTTTTTTTCCCTAAAGCAAGTATTGTATTTAATTTGTTACTCCCATTGAAATGGCCATATGAAATTTTTCCTTCAACCCACTAATGTGGTGAGTTACATTTATATATTTTTTAATATTAAACATACTGTGTAATAGGAGCTTGTTATGTATTGAATGATTTTGTGCCCACAAAATCCATGTGTCAAAATCACATCCATCCAACATAATGGTATTAGAAAGGGAGGGTCTTTGGCAGGTAATTAGGACTAGATGAAGTTATAAGGGAGGAGCTCTCCTAAATGGAATTGGTGCCCATGGCACAAGAGAGCTTGCTTCTGCTGCTCTGCTCTTTTTGCCATGTGAGATATTCAGAGTTGGCAGACTGCAAACTAAAAAAAGTTTTTAATAAAATAAACTGATGAAAAATAGAAACAGAGGCATGGAGCAGACTGATAGCTCTCAGAGGGAAGAGGGTGGGAGGACTGGATGACAGAAGGTGAAGGGAGTAGCCAAAGAACATAGAGAACTGATTGAGAAGGAAGAAATAAGGCTGTCTTCACTGACAAATAACATGATCTTCTATGTAGGAAATCTAAAAGAATTCACAAAGTTGTGGGACACAAGGTCAATATACAAAAGTCAAGTACTTTCTTCTGTATCAGCAGTGAACACTAGAATTTGAAATTAAAATTAAAAATAGTGCCATTTACATTACCCCCCTCAAAACTCTAACAAAGTGTATACAAAGTCTACTTTGTATACAAAAACTGTAGAACTGATGAAAGAAATCAAAGAATTAAATAAATGGAGAGACAGTTCATGTTCATGAATAGGAAATCTTAATATTGTGAAAATATCAGTTCTCCTCAACTCGATCTACTGATTCAGATCAATCCCAGTCAAAACCCCAGCAAGCTGTTTTGTGGATATGAATAAACTGATTCTGAAGTTTAAATACATAGGCCACAGACTCAGAATAGACAACACAATATTGAGAAGAACAAAGTTTGAAGACTGACACTACTTAACCTCAAGAGTTATTATACAGCTACAGTAATCCATACAATGTAGTATTTGGTGAAAGAATAGCCATGCAGACCAATGGAACAGAATATAAAACTCAGAAGTAGATTCCCATAAATATAGCCAACTGATTTTTGACAAAAGAGCAAAGGCAATACAATGGAGCAAAGACAGTCTTTTCAACAAATGGTGCTAGAACAACTAGACATCCACATGCAAAAAATTTAATCTAGACACAGACATCATATCCTTTACCAAAACTAACTAAAAATGAACTACAGACTTAAATGTAAAACACAAAAGAATAAAACTCCTAGCCCTGACTGGTGTGGCTCAGTTGGCTGGGCATTGTCTCACAAAGCAATATGTCACCAGTTTGATTCCTATTCAGGGCACATACCTGGGTTTCTGGGCCCAGACCCTGGATCGGGGCATGCAAGGGGCAACCAGTCAATGTTTCTCTCACACACTGATGTTTCTCTCCATCTCTTTCCCCCTTCCTTCCCCGCTCTCTAAAAATAAATAAAATCTTGGGAAAAAAGAATAAAGCTCCTAGAAGATAGTATAAGATAAAATCTAGATGATCTTTGGTATGGTGATGATTTTTTAGATATAACACCAATGGCATAATCCATGAGAGAAAGAATAGATAAACTGCATTTCATTAAAATGAACAACTTCTGCTCTGCAAAAGACACTGTCAAGAGAATTAATAAGTGACAGACTAGGGGAAATATTTACGTAAGATAAATCTAATAAAAGACTCACTCAAAATATGCAAAGAATTTTTTAAACTAATCTTAAGAAAACAAACAACCCAATAAAAACGGACCAAGACCTTAACAGACACTTCACCAAAGATGATTTACAGATGGCAAATAAGCTTATGATGCTCCACATCATATGTCATCAAGGAAATGCAAATTAAAACAATAATGAAATACTGCCATGTATCTATTAGAGTGGCCAAAATCTGAAACACTAACAGCCCCAAATGCTGGTAAAGATGTGGCGCAACAGGAGCTCTCATTCATTAACAGTGTGAGTGCAAAATGGTACAGACACTTTAGAAGTCGGTTTGGCAGTTTTTTATAAAACTAACTGCACTCTTACCATATGATCTACAAGTGAGTTTCTTTGTATTTACCCAAAGGTGTTGAAAACTTATGACCATAACAACCTGCACAAGGATTAGTGTCTGCCATGACGAAGTAACTGCTTGATCTCCAAAATATATAAAGAACTCACAGGACTCTATTCCAGGAAGACAAACAATCCAATTAAAATATGGGCAAAGGACCTGAACAGACACTTCTCTAAGGAGGACATACAGAGGGCCCAGAGACATATGAAAGGATGCTCAGCATCACTAGTCATCAGAAGATGCAAATTAAAACCACAATGAGATACTACTTCTCACTGGCCAGAATGGCCATTATAACCAAATTAACAAACAACAAGTGCTGGCAAGGTTGTGGAGAAAAGGGAACCCTAGTACATTGTTGGTGGGAATGCAGACTGGTGCAGCCACTGTGGAAAACAGTGTGGATTTTCCTCAAAAAAGTAAAGATGAAGCTGCCTTTTGACCCAGCAATCCACTGGGATTATACCCTAAGAATCCTGAAACACCAACTCAAAAGAACCTATTCACCCTAATGTTCTTGCAGAACAATCTGCAATAGCCACATGCTGGAAGCAACCTAAGTGCCCATTAGTAAATGAGAGGATCAAAAAACTGGTACATTTACACAATGGAATACTATGCAGCAGAAAGAAAAAAAAAGATCTCCTATCCTTTGTGACAGCATGGATGGAAACTGGAGAGCATTATGCTAAGTGAAATAAGCCAAGCTGTGAAAGACAGATACCATATGATCCCACCTACAAGTGGAACCTAATCAACAAAACAAGCAAGAAAATGTAACCAGAGACTGAAATAAACAACAAACTGACAGTAACCAAATGGGAGAAGGGAGGGAGATAACAGGAGAAAAACGGGGAAGGGTCATCAAGGAACATATAAAAAGTACCCATGGACAAAGCCAAAGGGGGTCGGATTGAGGGTAGAAGGTGGGTGGGTGGGTGGGGGAAAGTGGTGGGAGGAAAATGGAGACAACTGTAGTTGAACAACAATAATAAAAAAAACCCGCACAAGGGTGTTTATAGTAGCTTTATTAGCAACTGCCCAAACTTGAAAGGAACAAAGGTGTCCTCTAGTATGTAAATGTATAAATAAACAGGTACATCCAGACAATGGAATATAATTCAGTGCTAAATGGAAATAAGATACCAAGTCATGAAAAGACATGGAGGAATCTTAATTGCCTGTTAGTAAGTGAAAGAAGCCAATCTGAAAGCCTACAGAGTGTATGATTCCACTTACGTGACATTCTTTTCTCCCCTACCTGTTAATGTACTCATTGGTTTCTTCTTCTTTTTTATTATTTTATGTTTGATTGCATTTTTTCCCATTACAATTTTTTGTTCCTTGAGCACAACAGGGACATTACTACGTCAGAGTCTTTACTTGACTTGGCCCAACTGACACTCCTCATACAGCAATTTCTATGACTACTCTAGTGAGCATTTTTCATTCTTTTTGGTTTCCTAGCATGCAAGGTCTGTTCATAAGGTATCCAAACATGTAATATGAAAAATACAGACATTTATTGAAGAAGCTACAAGATACAAGAAACATTGTACATAGGACAATGACACCTCAGTCCCCTTCAAAGTAGGTACCTTGGGACCTCACACAGTTCTCCCATCATCTCTTCCACTGTTCAAAACACTGCAAAATCCTTGGTTGGAATCGCCATCAGCTGCCCCATCATATTTTCCTGAATCTCACTGATGGTCTGAAATCTCTTTCCTTTCAAAGGTGATTTTAGTTTTGGGAAAAGCCAGAAGTCACAGGACACCAAATCTGAGCTGTAGGGGCACTAAGTCACCTGGGTGATTTGATGTTTTGTCAAAAACCTCTGCACAGGATGAGATGCATGAATGGGCGGGCACCTTGTTGAGATGAAGCTGCCAATCACCAGTTGCTCATAGCTGCAGCCATTTTCATTGGATTGCATCTCTCCACCAATGAAGAACATCATGGTAGTACTCATTTATTAATTGTTTATCCTGGAGGAGCACACTTGTGATGGACAACACCTCCCCAATCAAAAAACACAGCTAACATGGTCTTGATTTTGCTGTGACTTTGCTGTGCCTTCTTGGGGCATGCAGAAGCAGGCAACTTCCATTGGGGTGACTTGGCCTTTGTTTCCAGATCATAGCCATAGAGGTATGATTTATCTACAGTTATGACCTTCTTGAGAAAATCTGGTTCATTGGTAACGTTTTCAGTCAAGTCATGAGCAACTGCAGCCTCATGTTCTTTCTGGTGTGTAAACAGAAGCTACAAAATGAATTTTGCCACAATACGTTTCATGCCAAGACCCTGCATCAAAATCTAGGTCACTAGTTTTTGGAATCCCCAGATAGGCTTTTAGTTCTTGCACTGTAAGTTGCCAGTCTTTGTGGATTGCAGCCTGTACATGTTCAACATCCTCAGGTGTTCTGCTTGTTGCAGGCCTTCCAGAACATGGGTCACTTTCAACAGATTCTTGACCATCTTTGAAGCATTTGTGCCACACTTACTTGTGTGGCACTCATTGTACCATCCCTGAAAGCCTTCTGAATCATCTGAATAGTTTCCATGGAAGAATGTTCAAGCTTAATGCAAAATTTGATGCACATTCATTGCTCTACTTGCTCAGGCATTTTGAATGCAATGGCCACACAGTACATATGCTCACTCAACGGTGTCCACTGCCCTCACTGACTACCAGAGTGAAGTCATCATTGTTCACACATGTGCATTCCAGTCCACGTTCCTTAGTTGCCAGGTTACATCATTGTCACACAAACCATTCTTGTTATATTAACAATGGCTGGAAAGTTTCCTATTTGATTATCTTCCTACTCTTGAGGAATT
Source organism: Desmodus rotundus (assembly GCF_022682495.2). Taxonomy (NCBI): domain Eukaryota; kingdom Metazoa; phylum Chordata; class Mammalia; order Chiroptera; family Phyllostomidae; genus Desmodus; species Desmodus rotundus. The sequence continues at coordinate 107,248,227 of NC_071393.1, forward strand.
TCTTACATTTTTGGACTTGATAAAGTTTGGATTCTATTCTCCCACCGCTCTTGGCAGCTAGGATGTAGGAAGCAGATTTACTTTACTGTACTTTAAATTGCAAATTAGGGGCACAATGAAGATAGCGCTAAGAGGCACTCTTTCTTGCATAGGTGGTGGCTACTGCATGTCATCTACAGAGGCAGTGGTAACAGGCGTTCTAGCAGCACTGTCCAGGATGAGATAGTTATGACAGCTGTGCCCAGTGGAGTTAGTGGCCATGGGGTGTTCAGCAGCCTAATTCTAGAGTATAATTGGGGACATTATTATTGACTTGATAGCCCATAAGCCTGATATGGCCCATCCTAAGATTCTGAGAGCTATTCAATATCTATTAATAAGTTTCCCTTCAGCTTAAAATAGAGTTAATTTCTATAGTTTGCAATTAAGAAGCCTGATTGATATACCACCCTTCCAAAATAGTCCCCTTCCATTTACTCTTTTAAATAATTAATAGTTTTGAACACTTGCCATATACCAGTCATGGTGCTAAGCATTTGGCATGAACTATTTCAATTAATTCATTGAAGATAGGTATGGAATTATTCTTAACCACTCTGGATATGACCTCTCCAAGGCCTCTACCCAGGATTAACATTTATGTGCTCATAGAGTTTAGTATGGTAATTTGCACTGAGTGGGCACTCAGTAGATATGGATGATATATGAAAAATTGGGTAGAGACTTTGTCTTAGTCTGCTCAGGCTGTTATAATATTATCATACCCTGGGTGCTTAAACAACAGGAGTTTATTTTTTTATATTTCTGAAGGCTGGCATCAGGGTTCCAGCATGGTTGGGTTCTGATGAGAGCTCTTTTCTTGGCTTGCAGATGGCAGCCCTTTTGCCATATCCTTCCTCACATGGTGGGGTTGTGGAGGGGGTGGGGAGAGAAGGAGAGGGAGAGGGAGAGAAGGAGGGAGGGAGAGGGAGAGAGCGAGAATCTGAGGGAGAGAATGAGAACTCTTTGTTTTTCCTTCTTATAAGAGCACTAATTTCATAAGGCCAAGGTGTCATTTTCATAACTTGATTACCTCCCAAAGACCCCATCTCCAGATACCAACATATTAAGGGGTAGGGCTTTAACAATGAATTTCGAGGGGATACAAGCATTCAGTCCATAATGAACTTTGAATACAAGGATACCTTGTGGCTTTTACCTTTGGGTGGAGGAAGTTAACCTGTGAATTGAGACAGAAAGTGGAATCCAATGGCAGGAGCCTTCTCTTTGGAGAGGTAGTTTGGGAAAGTGTGAGGATAATAATACAACTACCATGGTTAAATAGCTGTAAAGGTTGCCTACTGGTAGAACTACAAAATAAAAAATGATCTTGTTTCTGTTTCTCAAATTAATAGAGTAAGCTTTGTTACAAAACAATTACCTGCAGAAATAATTCTATTATCTTTCGTACCTCTCATTGTGAGTCTACTTTTGGTTTGCTCACCAGATACTCCATTATAAGGATCTGCAGATATATTAACCAGGGCTTTGAAACCCCCTTAGGGTGAATAAGAGGAAGTGGAGGAAGAATTGAACCTCAATCCTTGTGCAAGTCTTGCTATTTATTCTACTTATCTCTCCTGTAGTTTTTGGCCCTCTCTTCTACTTGAAGACTCAGATTAGATAATATCTTCTGGCCTATGATTTGAATTCACTGTTTAGTCTTATTCCCACCCCTGGCTTCAGTCTAGGGAACTTGAAAAAACAATGAATAGAGATTGAGATTTGTTAACACCCATGGTTCTGCATTACAGAGGCAAGATTCTGGAGCTTTGAGCCATTACTGGCTCAGAAAGGGAGAAAAGCAGTTCTAAGCATTCAGAATGACTGAATGCTAAGCCAAGTCACAGTGCAGTTCTTCTAGCTACCCCATGACAGTGATCACAGCGTGAGCTGGCACAGGATTAGGTATTTCAAAGACTTGGGTTGGAAAAAGTTCAAGCATTCACTATTATATAATGGTGCAAAGAACAGGGTTTACAGCAGACCTCATTTCAAATCCCAGCTAAGCTCCTTACTAATTAGGAACAATTCATTCATTTCCATAAGGCCCAGATTTTTGTCCATAAATGGGGGATAATTACTCTCTTGTAGGGAGGTTGTACAGACTAGATATGATGATACATTGTGGTATACACCACAAAGTGGGCACTCACACCATATTCTTTGAGTGAATTAATGAATGAATGGACAGATATAAAGTGCTTAGTATACTACCTATACTTACTTATGGCCAACATGTGGGTGCATTTGCAGGCCAGAGTTAGGGGGAAAATCCTATTTCCTACCTCATCTTCATTGTTCACTTCCTCAAATGGAGAAAAAAATCCACTCATCTGTTTCACCAGATTCCAACATGCCTACTGAACCCCCTACCTGTTACAAAATACAGCACATGAGCTATTCCCTTCTTTTTCTTTTATTCTACGTCACCAGAGCAGTAGGTTGGCCACTCTCTCCATGGCCCTCCTCAGTGTGTCAGGAGGAGCAAGGGTAGGTTGGTTCTTTGTAGCCGGTCTAGGATCCCTATTTTCAGTTTTTTTCCTTCTATGCATCTGCAATATGATAGAATTTGGATTTTGGCTGGAGGGTGAGAAGGAGACCTTTGAGGGGGTCCTACCCTAGATCACATGTTCCCATCCAGCTTTCCTTAGATTCTTAGATTCTTAGGTGTATCTGGAATATTGTGAGTCCCCTTTCTCTGGCTATCAGTTAAACTGCAACAATTATACTTACCTAAACATATTAGCTTGGACCATATAAGACTGCTGATAATCAAACATTTTTGAGTTACAGAAGCAGTGATTTCATAAAGTTGAATAAAAATCAACAAAACAAGTCACATTAAGGAGATCCCTAAAGTGTGATACATTATTACTGAACACATTTATTTTCCAGAAGACGGAGCTAATATTCACAGAGCAATATCTCCTAATAGAAGCTTTTCAGCCTCCCAAAGTTCAATTCCCAAACCTCGATTCTCACACCTCTCACCCCTTCACCTGTACCATTTCCCTCTTTCTTTGCCTCTCTCTACCATTTCTCCAACCCCTATCTTCCAAGCCTCACCTCCCTCTCATCCAGGCATTATGTTGTCATTTCGGAAGTAGAACATTTTGGTTTTCCTAGGTTTCCTCATTTCTCCTCTCCATCTCTCACCCCACTCCACACAAAACTCCAGTAATTACAAAAGCAAAGAAATCTCCCTCCCCGCCAAAGAGGAGGGGGATAGGACTACAAAAATGTATAATTTAATGTATTTCCCTGACACGGAAAGTTTTAAGATAAAATTATAAGTGACATTCTGTTTGCAAGAAATATATTTAGCTGGAGGAGAAACAACAAACCTTTATTGTTTTCAAAGTGTGAGGTTGCATTTTGGCTTTTCAGCCTCCAAGCAAGTCATCGCTGCCATTCTGTGGCAGCATTGGATACTTCATGTCATGAAACTTCACTAGCACAGTGAAAGAGGATGGCAATAAGTCCCCTGTAAAATGACAAAGGAACTGTCTTTTCTAGTTTGTATGTGTGATAAGTGTGAGGGATTAAAAACCGAACAACTTCAGGACCAAAGAATGCACGCATACAACACACCCACCATACGTACGCATAAATATACACAACCTCATTGTTATGGCTTTAATTGTGTCACCTCCACCTCAGCCCCACAAACTTATATATTAAAAATCCTGACTTTCCATGTGACTGTATTTGGAGATAAGGAAGTACAATAATAAAGCTTAACTGAGGTCAGAAGGGTGGGGCCTTAATCTTACATGACTAATGACCTTATATGAAGAAGCGACACCAGGAGTGTGAGCACACAGAACAAAGACCATCTGTAAGCCGAGAAAAGAGCTCTCACCAGAGACTAACCCAGATGGCATTTTGATCTTGAAGTTCTAGCCTCCAGAACTGTGAGAAAATGGATTTCTGTTGTTTAAGCCACCCAGTCATGGCATGTTGCTATGCAGCCCAAGCAAACTGATATACTCACAAATCCCAAAATGTTGCTGGTGGCCATGCATACTTTATTGTTGCAATATGGGCAGCACGGAAGACCAGGGATCTATCAGTGAAAGGTCCCAACAACGTGGTCTTTCTACAGATATTTTTATTTCAAGCATCAGATCCAAGCATCTTTTTCTAATCCCTTCTTTCTCTGCCCATTGTTTAATTGGCGGGATTTAATATCAGGAGAACCAGGGACTTAGAAAAGAACCACTCCTTGATGACTTTTTGGGCTGGTCTTTTGGTCTGATAACTATTTACTCATCCAACAAGAGGTAAATCTTGAAGGAGGAGAGGGAATTGGCCACATGTGCATTTTGAGGAAGAGCCATTCTGGGCAGGGGAAACAGTTTAAAGTCTGAGACAGGAGTGTGTCTCGAGTGAGGAAGACCATCGATAAGGCCAGTGTAGCAAGGAGAGGAGTGGATGGAGAAACATCAGAGAAGTGAGGGGGTGGCAGGGAGGGCACTGAGCTAGATCACATAAGTCTGTGTGTGCAGACATTGTAAGGACATTAACGTTTTACATATGACATTCACACATTGAACACATTGACCCTTGTATCAAGCAGCCTTCTCCAAATTCTTGCTTTCAAGGTGTGGTCCCTGGACCGTGCATTGGAATCACTGGAGAATTATTTAGAAATGCAGAATCACTGGCCCCATCCTGGACCTTCAAATCAGAATATGATTTTTTTTTTTTACCAGATTCTCTGGTGGTTGACATGTACATTAACATTTAAGAAAATGCAACATAAGTCTTTCATATTACTGTAGCAACAATCATATCTATTGAACAGGTACTACTTTTGGTGGATGTGCTCCAGGGGGCTAGCATGTGCTCCTGCTCTGGCTACCCAACAGGTTGCAGGGAGCAGTTTGCACACCTGTGGTGGACATTTGGGCTCTTTCTCCCCTGATATGCAGATGTGGCAGGGAACATGTTTTCTTTGCTAGGGCTTCTTTGTTTTTGGATGTGACCCATGCACTAGTTTTCACCAATGACAACCGGTGAGTGGAAACAATGTGTACTACTTTTGAGCCAGGGATGTTAAGATGAGAATAGCTCTTCTACTCTTTTTGATCATTCATCAGAAATATGCAGACAACTCTGAGGCCATAGCAAGATGGAGGAGACTCAAGATGGAAGGTTACCTGGCTCCCTGAATCATCATGGGGGGAAAAGCTGCCACTGATACTGAGTGAGTGAGAAGTAAATGTGTATTGTGTTAAGTCACTGGGAATTTGGGGTTTGTTAGAGTGTCTAGCACTCTCCTGACTCAAAGATTCTGCACCTTTAGGGTGCATCAGAATCACCTGGAGCGCTTGCTCATGCACTCATTGTTTGATTCCACCTTCAGGAGTGGAGCCTAATCAACAAAACAAACAAGAAAGCAAAATATAACCAGAAACATTGAAATGTAGAACAATCTGACAGTAACCAGAGGGGAGGTGAGAGGGGATAATAGGGGGAAAGAGGGGAGGGATTTCAGGAACAACTGTAAAGGACTCATGGACAAAACCAAGGCGGGTGGAATAAGGGGAGGGAGGTGGGAATGGCTGGGCTGGGGGTAAAATGCAGACAACTGTACTTGACAAGAATAAAATAAAATTTAAAAAAGTTGAGTTTTAACAAGCTTCCTGGTGATGCTGATGTTGCTGGTATGGGGATTACACTTTCAAAATCACTGTCCTATATCTGTGGCAGAGGGTGAACGTTTATGCCCTTAAAGGATGTATCACTGACTCAAAAGTGTGAAATTAAAATTAAGACAATGTAACCTTTATAGGAACTATTAGTGCTGCTCTATTGGCTGATTTCACCTATTGTTGCTAGGTTCAGTACAAAAATGGATATAGAAGAAAGAATTGAAATTTACTAAGCTTAATATTGGAGGGATAATTTAACTGATACTGGCATCTCTAGTTTTATAATTATCCCGCCTTCTCTTCTGCTCTTCCAGGCCCCTGAGAGAACACACAGCTGATTTATGACTCTCAGAGCTCTCGGCCTAGGTGGCCTGCGCATCAGTGGGAATAACGTGGAACCTGGGTGACAGTGAGAAGCCAGGGTGTTCTCTGCATCTCGAAGGAGGTGAGAGCCACACAGGTCTCTTTCTGGCCCCACCTTTAACAAACTGCCCCAAAGTTTTATTGTCACTTAATGCAAGAGTTTAAAGGATTTTTGCTGTCTCCATTGGAGAATTCTGGGCAAGGTTGAAATGAATTCTTCACTTAGAAAAACTTGCCACAGTTTTGGAAAGAGTTACTGTAGACCTTTCCAGATTGGACTTAAGTGCTTTTGAGGTACCTCATATAAATTAAGCCTTGGAATACTTCAGAGAAATTGGTGATTTTATAGCTCTTCTCATCGAATGAGCTATTATTAAATTACCATTCTGGATCCCTTCATTGACAGCTCCACTTCTTAAAATAGAGATCAGCTGTATTCCTGGACACTGGCATCAAAAACCAGAATCTGAAATTCTAGTTTCCAAATGGCTGCTTGTTTCTAACTACTATTTTTCTACTTTCTAAGTTCTCTGATTTGTTTTAGAAGATATGATATATATTTATTCTCTAAATATCTTTTGTGCTCTGTACCTGTACATAATGAGTCCCATTTTCATTGGCTTCTTGCTCAATGGTGTCTGAGGACACTCTAAATGTAAATATTTATTGATCTTCTCTCCCCTCCCCTCCCCTCCAGCTAGTCCATTATTTTAGAGAACAGTCTACCAATTACTTGCCTGAAGCACTACTTGCCAGGCTGCCTGCATTTTTTAAGCAGAATGTAGAAAAGAGTTGAGGGTCTCATTCAATATGTCAATATCAACTTAACCCATTTACTTTCAGTAGGGTGCCTTCCCGACCCTAGTCTTCCCTGTCTTTGAAACGTCCGTGGTGCGGTTTCTCCACCAAATCAATCCTGTTTATGAACTGGAGATTGCCTGGGGATATAACTACTTCTGATACATATTTTCAAACAAACATCTTGTTTTCCGCCCTTTGCTTCTCTTTCTTCGTCGGGGGAATGAGTTACCACTGTCTCCCAAGCTTTTCTAGGGTGCTGTGTTATGAAAGGCCTCGTTTCTTGTTTGCACGTCTCCCAAACTCCATCATGTGTGCTTGGCATTCAGATTTTTTTAGATCTTCCCTTCTTCTGTCTGTATTTCATCTGCCAAGCTCTGTTTACTTTTGTTTCCAATTTATTTTTGTTTTTTGTAGGTTGAGTTTATGGTTGAATTGTGTCAACCCAAATTTCTACTGTTGAAGTCCTCACTCAGTACCTCAGAATGTGATCTTATTTGAAGATAGGGGCTTTACGGAGGTAATCAAGTTCAAATGAGGTAATTATGTGAGCCCTAATGCAATACGGCTGAGTATCTTCGTGAAAAGAAGAAGTTTGGACACAGAGGCACAGGTAGAGGGGATACAATGTGAAGAGACACAGGGAGAAGACAATAATCTACAAGCCAAGGAAAGAAGCGTAGGGCAGACCTTTTGCTCACAGTCCTCAAAGGGGACTATTCTTCCCACAGCTTGATTTTGGACCTGTAGTCTCCAGAATCTGAGGCAATACGTTTCTGCTATTTAAGCCCCTAGTCTGTGGTACGTTATAGCAGCCCTACTTCCTAAACTAACACAATGATTTAAGTTATTTTCCACCATTATAATAGCATTTTAGAAAAGAGCCAAGAAAACCTATATTGAACAAGAAGTTCTGAGAGGCATTTTACATGTATTTTACTTAATGTACACACCAGTCCATAAATGATAACATTTCTGTAAAAGATAGAGTGTGAATCTGAATTCAGGTGTGCTTGATTCAAACCTTAGGCTCTTGGTCGCTGCACTAAACCTCTCTGAGCTCAGTTTCCTTATCTTCAGAGAGTCATAACAGGGATCCTGTTTGTGAATTTTAAAAGGGCAAAATAAGTGTCAGTGAAAGTGCTTGTTTATTGTCAGTTAAATCACTGATAATTATATGTGTTGCTATTTAATATAGGAGAAAAGAAAGAAGGGCTGGTATTGAGTTCTTACTATATACTTTACTTACATAGCCCAATTTGATTCTCAAAATAGCCTTACTGAGGATCGTGTAATCATTATCATTTTAAGAACTCAAGCTCAGAAAATTGAATAATTTGTCTTAGATTATAGTATAACTTCAGATAATGGGGGAGGTGGGGTTCCAAGGAAAATGTGAAAGCCACCTTCCTCATATTCTTTCAGTTTAATGCCCTGCAAGAAGAGAACCTCGTCACGTGGACAGAAAGTGAACCAGTGCTAGGGACACTCCAGAGACCGGGCTGCTCCTTATCTTAAAGTACCTTCAGGACTCCTCTCTGGGTCTGCAATGATTTCACTGATCTGATGAGATTCAGACTTAGGTACTTTGATATTCAATGTGTGACCCATGAATTCCTAACCTCAGCATCATCTGGAAGCAAAGTCTCTGACATCTCCCCAGACTTCCTGAGTCATAATCTGCTTTTTAATAATATTCTTGCATGATTAATATGCACAACAAAGCTGAAGAAACACTAGAGTAACATTAGGTGTCTAGAGGGCTGAGTCAACATCAGCTGAACCCTGTTCTGCAGGACACTGATCTCTTTTCTTTTGCTCACTGTTAGTTCTCAATGGTTTCCTCTTCTCAGTAGATCTGTCTCTGGCATTTTTCATTCATTATGTTACTCTCTTTTTTACCCAATTCCCTCAGTGACCTACTCCTATCTGTGCACCGCTGCTCTTGAAAAAGCCCTTTACATGAGTACCCTCTGGGCTGCAGGCCTTTCTAGTCTCTCTTCTTCCTTCATATTCTATTTCTCTGAGTGCTAACTATCATGAATAATTTAGGATCTCCCTTTCAGTTAACCACTTACTGTGTATATGAAAGTTCCCATTTCCTCAAACTCAGCAGTTAACTCTTCTTCATTAATGAAACTCCTCCTAGGGGAGAAATAACCTAGGGTTCTTCACTATGAGGAAAATTTAAAACAATTATTTACAAACTCAAGCAAAGCTCAATATCCCCATGTAAGTGCTCATACCTTTCCTTCTAATTCAGGGTGTGGAACATAGTACCTGTACTTTCAGTGTTTCTTTAATTAATTATTGTTCTAAGTAGTTGAGCATTTATTGAATTCCTGTACTGGCTGGTAAGATGGGATGGGCCTTAATTTATTTTTTACTTCCTAGTGAATGTTTTTGCATTGCATAAGTGAAAGGCCTTTTGTCTTCATGTATATCTGTCCTTTCTGAGTGTCTTGAAACTATATGCCATATGCCACTCTTTGTCCTCTATGCCATACAGAATCGCTTCCCATAGGTTTAGGATGGGTAGTTTTTACAGAATAGTGGAGGTAAATTGAATGTGTTTTAGGAGCCTACTCCTCTTCATATCAAAGGTAGTTCAATCCTGACAAGAACTCTATTTAGTGTGGGTTCTCATTTGCATGTATTGTCTGGGAAGGTTACATGTATTTTGAATCTTCTGATGTTTAAAAGCCTTCACATTATTTTTTTCTAAGGAATAAAAAAGACAATAATGATTGGGTTAGGAAAAAAATGAATGAACATACAAAAGGTCTTCAGGGATAGTAGAAGACTCATCTTATTTAATTAAAAAAATATATTATTTAGTGCTTTATCATGGTTTCCAGCCTGCCTCCAAAAGCAGTACTTTACTTTTTTAATTTTTTTAAAGCATTTTAAAAATTTTTATTTACTAATTTTTTTAGAGAGGGGAAGGGAGGGAGAAAGAAAGGGAGAAAAACATCAATGTGTGATTACCTCTCACGTGCTCCCTACTGGGGACCTGACTTGCAACCCAGGCATATGCCCTGACTGGGAATTGAACTTGGCGACCCTTTGGTTTCTTGGCTGGCACTCAATCCACTGAGCCACACCAGCCAGGGCAGCAGCACTTTAATAATGGCCTTAAAACCATATGGTATTTAAATTTCCCCCTTGCACAACCGTTCTCAGTTCAGTTCCTGTGCCTTATATACAGTGGATTGAAAATTCTGTAAGAAAGGACCTGGAACCCACAGAACAAAGTTGAAGATTTATGAGGCTTTGCAATCCTTTGAAAAAAAGGATCAGATATTTGTGAAACAGCTTAAAGTTTTACTTTTCTGCCCTTCTCCAAAGTTTGTTTTAGAAAATTACATTTTGAAAATTCGGTTCAAAACCAAAATCCTTTCTCTTTGAAACTGTATATTAAAACCTGGTACAGTGTTATCAAATACCAGAGGCAAGAACAGAAAGAAGAGGTTGGATTTGGCAGAAATAGAGTCCATGAAAAGAAGCCCAGGTCTTAGGGTGTTGGTTGGGGGATTTGATTCCCTGGACCTGTCTTTAGACAAAATTGTGAGCTCCTAAAATCTATAAGGTTATAACACATCCATCATCATATTCTTCCCCTTTTGGTCTTTCTTAGACTTTTCTGTCTAGCACTTGCATTCTCTGTTCTCCATCTATTGATTCTAGACCTCATTTTCTCCTTCTTCTCCATCACCTTCCCCGCTTTGGGATAGCTTGACTTCGCCCAGAATCAAAATAAGAGAATCAGTTTTAACGTTGTGCAAAACATAGCCAGATTCTTTCCGGGCTAAAATCTCACATTTCCTACTGGGAGTATAACTCTTCTGAGAAAGACTCTGGCACTTTGCTACTGGTGGAATTATGAAATTTTGTGAATTTGCCACAGGCAAAGCTTGCTGTTTCTGCAGAGCCTAAGCATCTCTGGTTTTTTTTTCTACAGTCAAAAACCAATGTTCACAATGCTTTTCTGTTTAAAAAAAAACCCTGCATTTTTCATCACTAAGGAGTTGCAAATTTTTCTTAAACAGCAAAACTTTTGGAAGACCCTTTTGAAATGTCCCTATCCCTTCTCTCTGACGTGCAAGGCAACAGGCAGAATAGACTTCCTTCTATGCTGCTTGAGACCTACTCATTGCAAGACAACAGTCTCAGTGGACCACATCTTAGACCCCCATGCCGGTTACCAATTGTTCTTGAAAGAATGGTCCATGTGTTTTCCTGAATTCTCTTTCTGGCTGGTAGTCCTCATATTTTTTAAAAAATCTTTTATAAGAATTGTGAAAAATGCTGTAAATGACCTGACAACTTTAGAGTCAGCTAAAGTATGGTCAGACTTGGGGGTGTTTTCTTTTTAACACTGGTGTTTGTGAGAGTCTTAGGGCACCTTGGAACACCAGCAAGAGGTCAGGCCATGGATTATTGCTGGGTCCTAAAAAGTGCCACATGCCCTTTGAAAAACCTTCCTCTCCAGACATACTCATCACAAGCTCCAAAACATTGGTTAAGCACAGACTTTACTCGAAGTTTTGGTTTAGCTTTATATTAAGCAGCATAGCCTGCTTTCCCACCCGCACCAAATATTTCTCTGCTTAATCTTTCCTTCATTCCAATTTGAAATAAGGTTTACAATGCAAATACATTGGGAAGAGGTACTATAAAATATGAGTAATTGGATAAATGAACAGCTATTATTTATTGGGATCACCCTGAGCAAGGCTATTTTCCAGTCAGTCCTGCAATCTTCATAACAACTCCCTGCAATGGGTATGATTACCCATCATCCCATTTAAGATAAGTAAACTGAGGCCTAGAAGTGGTTAACTAACTTGCTCCAAATCACACATGGAGGCACAGCGGGGGTTCAAATATAAGCCTTCTGGTGTGCATTGAAATACTAGTGCTTCTAAATGATGACTGCATTTTCACTGTAGTATAAATGAGTTATAAGTATTTTGAAATCTAATTTTGAAGAGATTTTGAATAGGGAAGAAGCCAAAAGAATGAAGCAACTACATTACCAAAAGGAGGGAGAGACATCATCATGAGGAAAAGGTCCAGGAACGAAAGGTTTTCTGGTTGGCATTGCTCACTGGAATGACCCCGGGCATAAGACCAAGTGCTGTTTCTTACATGTTAAGAACAATTGCCAATTACCCAGGTGAACAGGCAAATGGCACAGCAAACTCAATAGAAATGATTAGTACCCACATTTATTCCTTTTTCTAGAATTCTTCACCCGTATGTCCTGTCTTCCAGAAGAATCAGAAGGGACAAAAATACCTTTCTGTTAAGAAGTTGTCTGTCACGACAGTACCATGTCCAAATGGCAAGACAAAAGAAACCTCAGATCTGCCACTGATTTGCAAACGCATTTATCATGCCAATTAATGGAAACTCTCATAACTGATGTTGAAAAACCATTTATAGTTGAATTATAACTCATTGGTGGGAAAATTTTTAAGAATACCTGTGTGTTTTGTATTTATGCATAGGGTGAGATCCAGCAGTGGTTCTGTTTGGTTTCCATCCTGGAATGAAGTAGGTTCTTCTCAACTTTCCTCTTGCACCTTCAGCATTTACCTCTATTTAGCTCTTTCTGCATTTTCCAACTCACACCCAACATTTGCAAGTTTCCTATCTCTGAGCAACACTGCTCTCATTAAAGCTACTATTTGACAACGCAGTTCTCTGCTGATATTCTTGGAAGCTGTTTGAACAATGTTTGTGCAGCTGTACCCTGTGTTTTCCAATCAAGACAGGCAAGGGAATATGCTAATGAGCTTTCCACACAAATCCAGAGAACATGCCCAGGTAAAGATCATGTGGCTTGAACTTCTGTTTTCAATTCTTTCTGATGTGAGTTCTTTAACCGGGCAAAGCTGTCAATTTGGGTACTGCCAATGTCAGCAATATACTTCCCTTGCTTTTTGGATTTTATTTTCAAGTATTTTGCCAGAGGCAGTTAAGGCAGAGCTTTGTTTTGGAAACACTGCAGAGTTCTGGCCAAATTTTGCAGGATTAGATTGCCAGGCACGGAGTCACCAATCAAATTTATTTCTAATGAAAAATAACAACTAGGCATACAAAATGCTCTGTGCCACATACCCACCAGGCAGAACATAGCAGAGCTCACACATCAGCCTGGAGGGGTTTCGGGTCTCCCTGCACCTGTGTGTTTGCTGAAATGGGGGAAGAACAGAGAGACTGTGGCTAAGGATGCGCACTAGGTCAGGCGATCAGAGAGCGTGACTGAGGGACACTGGGGCAGGAGGTAGAAAGTCACTAACCACTGAGGTTTTAGAAGACCGACTTAGAACTAATTGTGAGAAGCGTCAACCTGAAGAAAACGGAAATACCAGCTCCACTGCTGGCAATGGAGGGGAGGGGGTGAGGCTCCTCCCACAGAAGGACATGAGACAAAGTTGCAACATCAACTCCAAAGCTGTTTAGGATGTGTAGTCAAACCTCAGTTCTTGAATGCTTCTCATCTTGAACAATTCAGTTCTTGACCAAAAAATGTCTTGGTTCTCGAACAAAACTTCGGTTCTCCACCCGACAACCTTTTTGTGCTGATACCTTATAATCAGTCACACATCTCTCAAACCACAATGGAGAGAATGCACGAGTATCAGCATGATTTGGTTTTCAAACAACTTGCTTTTCCAGCAGGCTTCTGCAATGAGTTAAGTTCGAGAACCAAGGTTACACTAGTGACATGTTTTTAAACTCCACCATAAAGCCATAACCATTTAGTATGGCACAGCCCACAAGACTCTTTAAAATGTTTTGCATGCCTGCCCGACTCCCGTCTTTTCATGTTCCTCCAGTCTCGTCTTGTGCCCCTGACACAAGCCCTGTGCTCCAAGCATGCTGTACTGTGTCCTCTGCTTGGAACGCCCTTTGTGTCTCCCATTTCTTCTAAAACTTCCTCTCAGTGTGCATACCTCCCTTGTTCCTGGTAGCATTTCAGTATTACACTTCATTGTCTTTTCCTCTGGAGAAACTTCCCTGATCTACATTGACTCATCCTTTGGGTTTTCCATAGTTCCTGTGGTAGATGCTGCTAGCTGTCTACCAAGTTGAACCTCTCCACTTCCTCATTTATTAGAACTCATCATGGCAAAACTCAAACCTTTATCTTCTCATACGCCCTTACTGATGGGTGACTGACACATATCTGGGAACTGAAATGTAGAAGTTTCTAGATAGAGCTTCTGGAAGAACTTTTTTTTTTGTAAATTTAAGTATAGGCAAAATATAATATTATATTAGTTTCAGGTGTACATCATAGTGATTCTACATTTATATACCTTATGGTGTGATTGCCACAATAAGTCTAGTAACCACTTATTGCCATGTGAAGTTGCTGTGATATTCTTGACTATATCATCTGTGCTGTACTTCACATCCTCCTGACTTTTTATTTTTTGACTGGAAGTCTGTACCTTTTATTCCCCTTCACCTTTTCCATTTACAACCCCCCACCCCCACCCACTCCTCTCTGGTAACCATTAGTTTGTTCTCTGTATCTATGAGTCTGCTTTGCTTTGTTTTTCAGATTCCACATATAAGTCAAATTATATAGTATTTGTCTTTTTCTGTCACACTGGACAGACACCATTTACTCTCAGGACATAGTCATGAAGGGCACGTTTGTGGGATTAGTAAGAAGATCCATTTTCAATGAGCCTCTTAGCAGGTCATTGTTTTCTTTCAAGTTCAAATGCAGGGAGGGCATACATGGCCCAAATACATGGAGCAATTGCGGACCCCAGAGCCACAGGTAGGTCTCCATGGTGAGCGCCCACACATCTTACCTGATAATTTCAGGTAAGAGGGATAGTCCTCTCACTACGCAGGCATTTTCCTACTAACTACTCAATAACCAAAGATTGCACACTGAGGATGCTCATAAGCAAAGACTTGGATGCAGTAACAGAGGTCCCAACACAAGAAATTGGCATCTGAACATAGATCAGAGCTCACTTGGGACAAGAATAATGAGAAACACACAAGTTGTATCAATATAGAGACAATTACCCTGGCTATGGTTCCTGAGTTATGATGAGTTACTTACTATCTGATGTTTGAATCTATTCTCAAGCTTTTTAAGTCACTGTGTATGAAGTGCCTATAATTAACCTTACATTTCTCAATGAGAGAATGAGAGATTGTCATTCTCAAGAAAGCTTTCAGTTACATTTAAAAATTATTCTAGGTTCTTTGTGGATATCTGGACCTGGTAGCTCCTGCATGATAATTAGCACCAAGATATAAGGGCTTACAGTGGGTCAGGTGAAGAGGCCATCATGCATAAATTAATGAAACCCAGTTCTTCTACATATATGCCACAAACTAATAAAAACATTATTGAGATTTGTTTGTTTTTCTTGTAATCATTACTCTTGTTGAGCAGGCCACAATACGTTATAATGCATAGTAGCTCTGAAAATTTGTAGTATTCCTGAGTAAAATTGTTGGATGATTTCCTATTTGTAGAATTACTTGAAACATGATTCATTGCTTTATTCAGAACTAGAATTTTACTTTCCCCAACGGGGTGCAAAAATCTAAGAGACAGTGATCGATGGCAATCTTTTCTGGCATGCTCTGCCGGTCATTTCCCCTTGGCTGTCTGCGATGGATCACATTTTAAAGGTTATGATAGTAATGAGTCGGAGTAAGAAAAAACTGAGTCTCGTGTTTGTGTGTACAGTCGGATGGACAATCATCCTTTCTTATATGCAGTATTCCTAAAGATCAGATATTGTAGTTCTGAAGACAGAGTGATTGAGTTTATCTTTCTGCTAAGGAAATAACCATCATCCTTGAAGGTTAGAAGGATATCTGATGGTTATAAGTTTAGAGCTGAAAAATCACATGCTTATTTTGGAGTGCATTAGACAGTTATTTATTTTTACACAGTTATGCAAATAATGGAATGGGTTTTCCTGATTAGTTCCACTGTGTTTTAGAGGAAATAATAGAGCATTTAGACCCATCCCTGCCAGAATGCCATTGGTTCATTCTGTCAAGAGATGTGGCAGACGCAGCAGTCCAATTGCAGGTGCCTTGCAGTACCTGCCTGTGCTTCTCTTTCCAGCTCCCACCTACCTGGCAGAGGCCCCCAGGAACCGGTGCGGTTGCCTCGGAGCTGTCTCAGGACTCAGACACTCTGCCTTTCAGTGCATCTCTCTCCGCTGTATTTCTCTTTAGGCAAAACTCTTGAACGACCTCCCCCTTTTGCAAATTCCTCCTTTATCTTTATCCCTGCCCCTTCAGGGTGGCTTATGATGTCTTAATTAATGTTTTTAGCTAGTCACTATTGTGACTGTTTTCTAGGACAATGGTAAGAGGCGCACTTTATAAATAAAGTGATTATTCCCTCAAAATCAAACCATGCAGGATTTAGCCTCCCTTGTGTGGGTCTGTTGCTCCCTTGGATACACCCCCCAGCTGAAATCTGCATCCTCAACATCTCCTTCACGTGTGTAGGAGGGGTCGAATCACATAACATGTTTACTTGAGCTGGTTGACATTGCCGGGATGCTGGTGGGTGGCATCCCAGCTGCTGTTTGGAAGCTGCCTCAGCAGGGAAGCAGACTCACAAAAGGGTAAGAAACAAACTGTACCAAAGTGGGAGAAAAATGGAACAACTGAATGAACGATTCAGCACCAGACACAACCACAGAACCTGGACTGTGTCACTGACAAGCCACGTCATTTGGAAAGTGTCTGGGGATAGTACAGCCTCATGATTTTCTTTAATTTCTGCCATAGCAAGCTTTCAAATGGTAGCAGATAAAGGGGATGCAGGCAGAACAGATTTACGGCTTCTCTGCTGCCTGACAAACGTACTTAGTGTCTTGTGCCTCCCGCGCACCGCGATAAATGCTCCAAGCCTGACAGGGCTCTGGGGCTGCAAATATTGAATGTGGAAGCCGCATTTTGAGAGATCATCATATTTACCTTGCTTTATTTTAGAGCCGTGAAAATAATCTCAGCATCAGCAATCATCACTTAGAGGAGGCAGGAGAATTATGTCATTGAATGTTTGCTACATAATTGACTTTGTTTTTAATTACAAAGACGGGTCATGTGGCAGGGAAGTAGCTGTCACTGCAGTGCCCCCTTCACTGAGTCCTGCCATTTTTGGCAAACACTACGTCCAGTACAAAAGCTCTGGCTGGGTTATTAATCATGTTTTTCGAGCAAGCTACAATAATCTGCTGCCTGGATACAAAGCCAAGTATGGAGTTGCCGGCAGGATGTGATGATAAAATACTTGATACCTCTCACTCTCAGACTTCGCTCCTGCTAGGGATTAACTTTTTTCATCTCCATTTAATTAAAGGGTATAAAAATAAAAGGAAATGATTTCAATGATGTCTCATGCTCTCAGCCGTCATGTTCTTGGTTACAAAGAAATAGATAACACGAAAGCTGACAGTGATGTTTGAATGTAGGGCACATGGGCTGTGGGCTCTTAGAGACAAGGAAGTGGAGACTAGCACTTTCATGTCCAGCATTTTCCCTATACTCTCTACATCCTTTTCAAGGGGGCTTCTGCTGTTCTACCAAACTCTGGTAATTGAGTTGGAAGAGAAGAGTTATCACTTACTCATAGACCATTAGAGATGATGGCCCTCAAAGTCAATCAAAGTTCTTACCTGCCCTTATCTTTGGGAAAGCTCTGTTATCTGATTAGCTGCTATAAATTCCATGGAATCAAAGATTGAATAAGGATCATCAATGAAGTTACTTCAAAAACTGGGGTTTTTTCATCCTTATCCAAGATATATTTATTGATTTGAGAGAGAGAGAAAGAGAAAGAGAGAGAGAAATGTGGATGTGAGGGAGAAACATTGATCAGTTGCCTCTTGTACATATCCCTACTGGAGATTTAACCCACAACCTAGGTATGTATCCTGATTGGGAATCAAGCCCACAAACTTTTGGTGTACAGGACAACATTCCAACCAACTTAGCCACACAGCCAGGGCAAGGACTGAGTATTTGAAAGGTCTTTCCCCTTAGCTAGAAAGGCCTTAGCTCCTATGAAATTGCCGTACACGTTTCATAGCATTAAAAGGGTTGCTTCTTTCATCAGAAGTCCTCTTTCTCAAAGTATGTTCTTTGGAAGATTGATTCTGTGGGTATAAAGGGCTGAATGGTAAAGAAGTTGGGGAAATGATGAATGAAATAAGCTTTTAGAATCTTTAATGTGCTATCTAGCATTCTGAATCTCTAAATTAGAGATATGAGTATGATATGAGACAGGGTGTATTTTATAGGTCAGATAAAATTTCAGATAAAATTGTTCTACAGAACAAGTGTTATGAAGCCCTAAAACATCTTTCCTCTTGTTCCCTATGACCCAAGAATTTCATTCTTTCTAGAATTGAAGCTTCTACTCTTTTCTCTTACCTTCATTTATAGTTTGAATATCTTATTTTCATCTGTAACTAAATGCCTAATAATGTAGTCTTTGACTCATGTAATCTAGACAATGTGACATGCTGCTTTTCTGGCTGCCCAGCCTCTGAATCCCCTTACCGACTTTGGGGAATCTCACATTGCATGGCTATGAGTAAGAGGCCAGAAAAACCTCTCTTATTCCATGTCAGAAAGGTGTGGGCATTGGACCAAAGCTTAGCCACTTGGATGTTCCTATCTCGGCAGGGTGGATCTTGAATGTGTAGCATATGGAGAAAGGGTGGGTCAGATTGGAACTGGGGCAGCATCTTGCCATGACGATACTATAACACCCCCAGTAGTGACCAGTCTCTGGTGCCTGCTGAGTCATCCTGGATCTTATACTCACATTTTCAATAAATACCCCCCCCCTTTTTTTTTTGATTCAGACAACAGAGTACTTCCTGTCACATAAAAGCAAAAACTGACTGGTTGAGAACTCAAACTAGCTATAAGTATCTGACGTCTTTGTTCTAGACAAACACAGTAGGAAAAGGTACTCATTGTGCTTTAATGCCCTGTCTTGTTTAAGGAGAATGAGTCAGTTGAACTCTCTTTGCCAGAGTATGTATGAAGACTGTGTCATGTTTACTGCTTATTCATTTTTTCCCTGAGTCTTGAAACTCAACTAGAAAAGGCCAATAACTCTAGCACAAAATCCTCCAATTCTCAATTTAGCAAAATATCTACAAATTAGGAAAAGAAGAGACTATGTACAATGTGTAGATTAATGTGTGTGCCTGCGGATGGTTTGTGTTCTGGGCAGAGGCAACAGAGCAGAGTGGCCTGGGCCAGAAGACCTGGATTCCATGCCTGGCTCTCCCATCATCTTAGCCAGGTTACTTCTCTGGGTAAAGGAGAAAGGATTCAACAATGAGCTTGTTATTTCAGCAAGGTTGGAATTTTATAGCCAAATAAAAGTTCTCTGGTATTGTGGATTTTTAGGCAAACTAAAGCTCAATTTCTTGAAAATGAAATTAAATATGTAAACTAAATTAAAAATTAAAGATGATACAGAGCTTCTTTACTGAAAGGAGAGGTAGATCATGTGACTGCTTTGCAAATTGAATTCTGCTGAGCCCTGAGGTTCTGGGGTGACATCTCAGGGGCAGCTTGGGAATGGTGGTAAGAGATTGGATTTTGGGCAAAGTTTCAGATCCACCCCACAACTTCAAGCAAGGCAGCTTTTCTTATTACATTGGATTTGGATATTGAGGCTCTTACTAAAGCTTTATTTAAACAAAAGCTAGAAAACTAGTGAATGGAGTGATCTCTAAGGGCTCTTCTGGGAGGCAGTGTTGTAAGTCTGTATTAGCAAAGCATCCTTGATGACACTTCTTAAACCATTAATTTTTCCCATTCTTTCCATCGTACTTTCTGCTCTCCTTGCTCACACATGGAAAAACAATACTTCCTGAAGCTACAAAACACCATTCCACTGTTTCCACATCTCTCCTGGGTTTTAGGTTCTGCCCTTTCTAAATGTACTCCTACATTGAAAACATACACTCAAAACCCCAATTAATTATTAAGAAGTGTTTATTAAGCACCCTCACGTATTTGGTGATAAATTGATACTTTCTCCAACCTGGAACTGGGGGAGGCATACCTGTAAGAAACTGACATCCAGCAGTTAGCTGCTCTTACCTGACATGCTGTGATGGCCAAACTTCTCCTCACCTGCCATCCTTCTCCACCTTCCCCTGTCCTGACCCTCTCAGCCCCACCACCAGCCTCACAAGCTGATTTTCCAAGATCAGTTCACTGACAAACATTGTGTTTCATTGAACATCAGTGCACATATATTCCAGGTTTAGCTTCATTGTCTCCTCCTCACAATAGCCTGGCTTGCTCTCCCAGGATATGTACTTACCTTTGTGTCCCATAGCACTGATGCAAACCCCTCTGCAGGTATTTGTCCCACTTACAAGTATGTCTGGCTCTTCCTGTCTAGACTGTAAGTTCTCTGAGGGCAGAGACTATGCATATCAGACGCATGGCACTTCCACAGCAATGAGAACAGGGGAGCCTAATAGCATGTGCTTCTTACATATTTGCTGAGTATGTGCTTCCTCTACCTCTAAGTCCCAGAAACTCATATGGGAAGTGGAAAATAAAGTTTGAACTGAACCTGCCTAGTATTATACAATCTCTGAAGTTTGTTAGTTGTCGATTTTGTTATTATACTGAAGGCCAGACGGACATTGGCAAGAGGCTTTATTGCAGGCATTAAAAAAGACTTGCATGTCCAGCCCTGAGCAGATGTCTCTGTTAGTGACTGTGCTGTGGTAGTGCGCAGCCTCTCTTCAAATCCAGTCAACAGGCTTCTCTGCCTTGTTCCTCCAAAACCCATAGACTCACGCAGTTCTGGGGCCGTTACCTCGTGTCCAGTCCTCCCCTGTCACAGAGGAGATAGGAGTTCTGGAGAAGTTAAATGACTGGCGCAAGGTTACACACATAGGCCATTCAATCCAGAGTTAATGACTTCAATCCAGATTTAGTGATTCCAGTATACTGTCCTTCCTCTATCCTGCTGAAGCGTATAGCTAGTTTATGAGGGAGGGTTTCTCCAAAAGTACTTCACCAGTAGTAAGTGGCTGCTCCCTGGGGGCAGGCTGGGTGGCTGAGTAGCTTTAGTTAAGTCTTGCTGCAGAAGACTAAGTTTTGTCAGTCTTCACATAAAGAATACCTTATGGCTCTGGCTGGTGTGGCTCAGTGGATTGAGTGTGGGCCTGTGAAGCAAGGGGTCCCAGGCACATGCCTGGATTGTGAGCCAGGTTCCCAATAGGGGGCGCACAGGAGGCAACCTCACATTGATGATTCTCTCCCTCTCTTTCTCCCTTCCCTTCTAAAAATAAATCAATAAAATCTTTTTTAAAAAGAATACCATTATGCTAGTTCCATTTTTGCTTTAGATGACCATTATTATACATTTCATTATATGGGAAGCATAAAGGAGGGCTCCTCCCTTCCCCCTCCAATGGGATATGATAGTGAACAACCACCGAATTTTAAGTTAAACAAAACAATGAAAATGTGTCCCAGGAGAAATTTTTACAAGACCTAGCCCAAGACCTATATGTGGCTCTTTTTAACTCTGTATCAGGGTTAATAGACTTTTATGTCTTTTTTTTTTTTTTAAGTCTGAAGCAGTTTTATATTTTTTATTTAAAATTTTTTACTTTTGTTAATTATTTATTTTTAAAATGCTTTGCTACCCCCTACATTTCCAGGATAAATATATATGTTTTTAAAAACTACATTTTAAAAAGGCACTTATTATCTGTTGGGAAATTTAATGTAAAACAGGTAATACGAAGACTAGTATTAGATTTCAGTACTGTTACTCTTCAGCTGTGTTACAATCTCTTAATCCTTTTTGGTTTGATTTCCAAGAAAAAAACTACAAGGCTCAAAACTCATCAGCTCTTCACCATACCCTGAGGGTCTGTTCTGAGTCCAGGATCAACAGGGGCAGCTACTGTGTGATTTGTGGCCTCTATGTGAGTTGCATCTGGAGCAGAAAAAAGCCATCACTAGATTTTGTTAAAATAATAGCTTTTTTTCCCCAGTTACAATTTAATGTACTGATGGTGTGATTTTCTTCAATCCAGAGTAAAGGGTTATTTTCTGCAGCAGTTCTAGTCTAATTTCAGGGCAAATCCAAATAACTTTGTCTTGCTTATCAAAAAATACCTCCTGACCTCCTAACATTTGATATTCCTTACACATAAACTTACTTTATAATTAAAAATAGGGTTGTCAGTACAGATACTCTAAGAATGGTAAGACATTGACAAATTTAAGGCACAAATGGAGACCTATTTTCACACAAGCAGTATGACATAGGCAGGCAGAGCACAGGAGCCTCCAAATCATTGACTGTGGTTCTGAATTCTAACTGCACTTTCTGCAGCATGACCTGTTATTTAACTGCCTATTCCCTGCACCCATGGTTCAGTGGATTGGCTCAGGAGGTTCAGAACTGTCTTTACTATGTCCTCCTCCTGCTTTCAACCCTCTGATGGAACTGCTGTAGTAGAGCATGAAGCGCCCCAGTGGGAACGAGGGAAAACAAATCCGTCCCGTCCTCCCAAGTCTGTAGTTGCTCTTCGTTGTCTATGCAGAATACAGTTCAAGTGGAGCAGCGTGCTGTCAAAACTGGAATATTCCCCAGGGCTCAGTGAACCTGGTCCATCATTCTGCCATCAGTTGGGTGGGGGTACATGTACTTCCCAAGGCTGGGCAGTGATTAGAGGTGGAGGGAGGGGAAGGAGAAGAGCAAATGTGTAGGGAGCATCTTCTCTCTGCCAGCTGCATTGCATCCATTGTCTATTGGATCTTCACAGCAGCTGTATCTTTATGTCCGTTTGCAGTGGAGGGACTCAGTGAAGGGTTAACAATGGCACACATAAACTAATCACTAAAATTCTGCAGCACATCAGCAATGTGTTAACACAGCTAATAAGAACAGAGATCCAAATGTGGATCCATGTGATCAATCCATCGAAGAAAATGACTGCTGGCTGAGGTTAAAAGGTGTTTAAACCAGATTTAGGAAATTAGCACAAATCTGTCCCTCCCTGATCCCATTTAAGTGCTCTTTTATAATTCCTTCCCAACTTTTCATCTGTTCTTATTCATTTTTACTTGCTTTCATCTATGTGACATGTTTAAAGGATCAGAATGATAGCAGGATTGCTGTGTGTTGAGATTTGCTGGACCCTACAACCATTGGGAATCGTATATAGCAGACCTCCTACCATGTCACCCCAATACACCCATTTTTTTACTTGCTATTTTGTCCCTGCAGGACCTTTCTACGTTTGTTTGCTGGCCTGTTCATTCTCCACAACACTTGCCTCAATGGTGCTCTAGGGTAGCGATTTTCAACAATAATGCTGCAAGAATTTTTAAAACGTGCAATACCTGACCATTTAGTCAGGGGCACTGACCTGTTTTCCCTCAGACTGTGAAATGGAAAAATGACAACAGCCAACACAACAATAGCAGTCTGATATGGATGAATCAAAATTTTACCTATTTTTTGTCAGATTGGCAAAAAATATATTTTTGATGTGCTACCAAATTTCAGTAATTAGTTTATGTGTGCCATGAGATGAAAAACGTTGAAAATCTCTACTTTAAGGGACCAGACTACTAACACCACCAAAGCGAGTATTGTCTGTTCTGTCTCCCTTTGAGCCTGTGACCTAGAGAAGGGTGTGGCACAGACAACAATACACATGGAATTAGAATTAGATGGAGGGATGTCCCATCTGAAATGCAATTTCCTTTCTCCTCTACCTGGACAAAGTTTAGCCAACTTAAAGACCCAGCTTTTAACCTTTCTTTTATGAAGCTTTTCCATATTCTATACAGGCATTTGCTCCTAATGAATTCATCTTTTCTGAACTCAGCTGTGGAAATTCTTCAACTAGCATTTTAGGCATCTCTCATTATTTTGGTTAATTTACTATTCAGTTCTTGTATTTCTATTAAACTTTTCTACGTGACTTATCTTACCACTAGACCACACTTTCTTTGTGAACAGATACTATTTTACCCCTCAGGATACAATTCCTCAATAAATGTAAACTCAATAACACATTCAGTGCTATGTTTTTCACACATCTGTAAAATTACTGGACACATAATCTCATCCTGAATGTCATTAACGTAAGCATAGACCTAGTTTACTTTTTAAGTGTTAGTTATGTGTTTTGAAAGCCTTCTATAAAAAAATCACTGAATGGTGGTTGATGTTTCACCATTAAGTATTTTTAGTTAAATATTTTGAGTTAAAACATTGTGGTTTTAAAACTGTGTTTGCTAGCATCTCTCTAACCTAATGAAGATTCAGCCTAGAATGGAACCACAGTTCCTGCCTAATGTTGCAGTGAGGTAATTCTCCATTAGCAACAACAATAGGGAAACAAAAACGTGAATCATCCTTACCACCTCTGAGATTACAGATTCCCGTTTATACAAAGGAAATGCTAAATATAGATGCACCCTCATCAAGCTGCCACATCACAAAGAGGAAACAGAATGAAGCAGACATGGGCGCAGGACCTACCAAATCAAGAAATTTCCACAGAGCATTTTGTCTTTCTTGGGCACAAACTTCCCTGACTGAATTCTGTCTTCTTTCTCACATTCCCCAGGCAGCATTCTGCGGGCTATTTTGAGGAAATATTTTCACAAAATATCCAAACCTTATGTTTGCTGACAGGCTACAAACTCTAGGTTCTTAGTAAGAAAATTTTATCTCACACCAGAACTTTCCAATCCAGCTGGCACCCCTGCTTCCTGTGAATCCTGAAGAACAGATGGAAATGAGAACCTGATTTGACTGAGATTTAATCCAGCCTTACGAATAATTTCTAAATTCTCCCCTCAGTATGCCACTAGCTTTTGATGTTTTTGTGTAAATGGACTGGCGTCTCCCAGGAAAAACTGAAAGAGAAAATTGCAAAGGTAAGAAGGAGTCTGCTTTAATGGATGGCAATATATATTAAGTAAAAATCACTCTCGCCAATGAGTTCAATAACTTATTAACAGTAATAAGGAACATGAGCATGTCAGGGTATTGTCGGATCCTACACAGATGAGGGTAATAATATTGATAGCAGTATTCGTTTCCTGAGAACATGAAGCCAAGTGCGTGCTGACCATCTTGCTCTGCAAATATGCTGCCCTTTGCTTGATTTAAGCCGAGGGCTAGTGTCTTCCTCTTTCTTGACCAAGAAATCTTTTGCTCCTTGAAGAAAGAGATACTGGGATGTTTGGTGGGCATGGATATAACATCAGGGGAAAGTCAGACCCGGGAGTGGTTTGGCCTGTCAGATCTCAGCAATAGAATCTGCGAGGTTCTCCACTGTGTGAAAGGCAGTTTAGTTAGAAGAGATGGAATGTACTCTATGGCCCTTTCCACATTCAGGATTTCAAGGCCTGAGTTACAATTCCTTACTCACAATCGATACTGAGAAGTTAGAGCAAAAACAAACAAACAAACAAAAAACCAAAAAACCAAAACCAAACCCAACTTTTATGGACATATTTTCCTCCTAAATGTTGAAACTCAAATGCGTTTTTTCCCAGGTCCCATAACTGACCTGACTGCACATTTGCATGTTCCTTTTGTCTCCTGCAAAAATGCCAATCACCTGACGATTGCATCTAGATCTGAGTCTAACCTGCTTAGGGAAGTTGACAAATGAATCTTAGGAGGCCAATACCTCAAAGACCAGATTTCAACCAATCTATCTGGTTTGCCTCAGGTTTTGTGTCGGAGCTCTCCAATTTGTGCAAGTTTAATATCACAAGCTCCAGCGAAAAAAAATATATAATAAACCCCAAGCTAAAGTATGGGCCTTTTGGTAAAGCCTATCTCAATCCCCAGAAAAGGACCAGCATTTCTCTGTCCCATGTTTTACCTTAGAAATAGTCCATTTCCTCGAAAACACCTTTGAAGACTTTTTTTTAGTAGTTTATATGGGTTTCCTTAATTATTCATCAAATATTTGTTAACAGAACAATATGTGTTAGTTCTGTGCTTTTACTTTATTTTTAGACCATTCTGTCAAGAATACTTGTGAACATATCACTCTGATAAATATGTTTAGATGTTCAGTAAATATATTACTATATTTCCCAAACAGTTTTAAACACCTATAGAATTAAAGTGCAGTCAGTTACTTCAGAGATACCTCTTGAAGTTCTTGATGGAAGGAACAATATTTCAGGTTGGTTTGGTTTTGTAACCCCTCACACTATTAGAAAAATATTTTGTACATAACAGATGTTCATTAGACATCTGTTGATCTGAAATACATTAACCCTTACCTGAGGAAATATTATGGGCTTAACAGGATTCTGCAGCTACTTGATTGACACATCAGGACTCAGTTCTGCTCTGCAACTACTATCCCAATGGTTCTCAACCAGAACAATTCTACCTCCCAGAGGACATTTGGTGCTAGCCTGAGATACAGTGTTTGGTTGTCACACTGAGAAGGGTGGAAGGGGGAGGGTGGAGTTGCTACTGGCATCTACTGTGTAGAGGCCAGGGATGCTGCAAATATCCTATAATGCATAGGCTGCCCCCCAAAACAATGTATTATGTGGCCTGAAATGTCAATAGTGCGTAGATTAAAAAAGCCATTGGTTAGGTGAATCACTAAAACCCTTATAGGCTTATTTGTAACCTAATGTGATATCTCAAGGGTATTTTCAATGTTTGTTTTGCATTGATAGTCTACTTCACAGGAAGCCTTGAAGTCTATATGGCCATCAAAGCCACATATACTTATACAATCCTGGATCATCACTACCCCTTAACTGGGCTTTCATGAATGTTACTGTGATACATGAAAAGGTGGAGTGCAGATTTCAGAAAAACTCATGGGAAGACCAATCATTTAATCATCATTGCTAGAATTTGTACTGTTTACCTACCTGATTATACTAGTATGGAAACTTGAATAAGACAGGTTGATCTTACTAGGTAATTGAGTATTATTTCATATTGCCATTTTTGTATCTCCCAAATTATTTGGATTGAGGATATGTAAGCTTGAATAAATTGAAAGCATTAACATTGGGATTTGAATAGCTAATAGTAATAGGTATGCCTCATTAATGTAGCGGGTATCCAGTTTTGTATCCTGAAGTATATTTACAAAAGTTGTGTAGAGAATACAGGACAGAAGTACTGTAGCATGGACCTACTTAAATGAGGGAGTTAGAAGGATGAGAGAATGCAATACGCAGAATGGGTAAGTGGACAGGGTGACTATGTAATTTATCACCCAAATTGGGCCCCTTTGAGAGTGGAACAATATTGATAATTAAGCCAGGATGATTGTCATAAACAAGGACTTTCTGGGGTAAACTAGAATACATGGTCACCGTATCCATAAAGAATGCCTCAGATTTGAGAAAAAGAAGAAGGCAATACCCTGAAATTAATATAGTATCATCAAGGCTGTAATACATAGAAGACGTTCTTTAATTCTTAGACATGAGAGACTCCCCCAACACACCACAGCTTTGGAGCTAGAGGCTTTGGCATTGATGACAGTGCGTTGTCTGCAATAGAAATTAGCTCTGAAGTAGCCTTCCCTGAACCTTGGCATGAATGGTGGTGCTTCAGCAGTAGACTTTCCCACAGGGAGATGGAGCAGAAAAGGGGAAACATGTCCCATGTGCTAGTTGAGGGGACCACTTCAGAGCAGTGTGAGAAGCTCCCTAGAGACCTGGGGCTAGCCAACTGGGAGAAAAATAAGGGAAGGTGAATGGAGGTGTGGGATGGGGTCAAAGTTCAATGATAGTTCTGTGATCAGAACGAGAACAAATGAGTTTATTATTTATTACAGATACTCTTAGTTCTTGTCTTGCATGGTGACTTGTGGGGAAACCCTGGTTATACTGTGCAGATAATAAGACCTGGAAAATGTGAATTCTGTGTTCCCCAGATGCGATGATCATCCTAGTGTTTTGGAAAACTTCTGCGAAGACAGCCAGTCTTTATTTTAAGATAGTAGCAGCCTAAGGCAGGTGGCCATAGGGCTGTGTGGCCCAGAAGAGATGGAGGCCATTTGGGAGAATTGCATGAACAGAGCAGTGACCTAGGGGTTTAGGTGCCTGGGAGAAGCGCAGTTTCAGCATGAAACATGAACATGAACTTGTCTGAAATGAAGAATGTATGTCTAGGTTAGGTTTTAATTACACACAGGGGCTGTCAAAAGGTGCTTTCCAACATCAAATACTGATGTAATAATCTCAATATGGAACAGTTGCTATGAGTTATATAACTGATTCAAGAGTTCCTTGAAAATACCTGACTGTTTTGTGGCCCATGTCTGTATTCCTGTTGCCTCGAGGTCCCCCTCTCCACCTCCCTGTTCCTCTGGGGATTGGAAACTTATCTTTCAAAACCAACCCAAGTATACCTTTTTATTGGAGACTTTCCTGACATTCAGGAGGTGTCCACCAAATCTTCATCTGAGCTCCTCCTTTACCTTATACGGAGGTTCTCCATGTTGGCATCTTTGCCTTTTGGGAAACTCACATTTGCACACATCAGCTACAAATACACTGACCTGTACTGCTAGCAGTTCAGTTCCTGACGTGGTGCTGGTTTAGTGTAGACAGAGATATCTGAGGGTGGTTTAACTACTTTGTTTCATTGTGCACATCAGCTTATGAAAAGTGAGAGGGAAATAAATATGACAAAAATGGTGAGAGGTATAATTTTTATAAGCATTATTTAGTTGAGACCAGGTTGAGATTTATAAGTGTTTTTGCCCATCGTGGCAGAACTCAAGTCTCAATTAGATGCTCATCAGATTTAAGCGTAGTCAACTGTGGGCAAGAACACAATCTTAAATTAAAATACATGAAATTCTGGATATATTTTGTTTAGATTATGTTGTTAGTATATTTGACTAAAAACACTGACACAATCCTTGCTTTAGAACTTACTAAGTTTAGAAGGTCACTGGTGAAATCAGTTTGAAAAAAATGTTAGGTCAAATCAAGTATGTACTTTTTTTTTTCCCTACAGGCCTTTGAGAGCATTGGATATGCTAATATTTATGGTGATTCTCCAAGAGAGAATGGATATTAAGAATTTCTCAAATGTATTGTATTTGACCACTACATCCTTTTTTAAAGCATCTTTTAAATTACAATTTAATGAAAAAAATTTGGGAGGCAATTCACCGAAACCTGCTAAGTACTCTTTAGGAACTCCTTCTTTCCTTCCTTCCTCCGGCCCTCCTTACTTACCCTCTTTCCCTTCTCTCCTTCCTCCCCCTCTCTCCTTCTTCCCCCTTCTCTTTTCTCTCCCCTCCCTCTCTTCCTTTCTTTCCTCTTTCTGTGCCTCCCTCCCTCACTCACTCACTCCCTCCTCTCTCTCTTTTTTTTTGCTCCCTTTCTTTCTAAGATCCCAAATTTGCAAATACCCTTATAAGTATATGGTTTTTCTTATAAAATATAGCGATTTCCCCCATGTATAGTTTATAGTTTTCCCCACTAGGAAATGCATAATGAGTTTATATACTAGAAAGTTCCTCTCTTCAGGTAACAGAAAACTGTCATATTGGTTAAAAAACATCACTATACTTGGTTTTCCTTTATTTTCTTTTTACTCCTGTCACAGCATGATCAGTTGGTGATTTTGTTTGTTTTTCTGTTATTTTGTGGGAGCATGAAACATTTTTCACTTAGAAATACCCTCTTCATTACATTACATCCCAAGAGTTCACAATTAGGTGGTGATAGGGAGAGGAATAAAAGCCTCACTGAGATGTGCATTGGTGCTCAATGGGTTTACTCACTAGCTAAGTATCTTGTTTCTATACACTTGAGATGCAATTCATTCCTTAACAAAAGCAATGACACATTACTATCTCGTATTATGATCTCCCAAGTAGAGTTACCTCCAAATAACTTATCTCTCCATGGATGCCAAAGGTTTCCTGGAGCAAGTTTACACTGTTTGATCCATTAGTCTCTTGTGAGCTTAGTTGTTTTTTTTATCTGCTCTAAGATAAGACCCTATTCCCAGGGTACTGACCAAATTGCTTCTGGGCCTGAGGAACTACGAACCTGGCTCTCTCCCTAATGACTTCCTAGAAAACCTAGAAGCAGTCAGTCCATCAGTCTTCTGGACAGCATTTCCCCTGCCACATGCCCAGTCCATCCATCATCTCGCCATTGCCTTTTGCTGAGTACTCTACTCCGTGACAGTGCTATGCTGTCTCTTAAGGTTCATTTCCTTCTTTGACACTCAAGACTCAAAGCCAGAGTGTAAATGTTGTCAGTTTTGCTGGCCATGGAGTCTCTACCACAGCTATTCAACTGTACCATTGCACAATAGCATAAAGGCAATTATAAAGAATATGTAAATAAGTGGATATGGTTGTGTTCCAATAAAACTTATTTACAAAAACAGGCCATGAGTCATATTTGGTCCATGGGCTATAATTTGCCCACTCCTGTTGAGAACACCCTATGAGGTAGCTATTGTCATCTCCATCTTACAAGTGAAGAGACTGAGGATTAGAATGAAGGTTAAGATCCAGGATCATCATGTTAGTTAGAGGAGAAGCTAGGATTTGAAGCGAGTCCTGCCTAATGGAAAAGGCCATATTCTTTATATCCTATAGCCTTGTCCTTACAAAAGCGGGTAGGAGTTAGATGTCTAGAAAGAAGGAGAGAGGGATTGCATCCTGTAGGAGGGAAGAAAGAAACAAAGGCCCAGAGTTCATGGCCCATTTTACTGACAATAAGTAGATGAGCCTGGTGGTAGAGGGACCATTGCAGGAGTGAAACAGAAGGCGTGGTTGGGAGAGAGGCACATGTGTCAGGATCATGTTTGTCTGTGTGTAACAGAAACCTGATTAAACAACAAATATGCATGAGGAATCAGGAGATCAGCAATCTGGGACAGGTTAGCAGCTTCGCAGTGCCATCAGGGACCAATTTTGCCATCCTAGGCTTGTGTCTCTGCTGCATAGACTGTTGTTACACGGTCCTACTAAGAAACACCTACAGCATCAGGTCCAGATTTCAGATAGTAGGATGGGGAGGGATTAAATGTTAAACATGCATTTTAGTTAGTTTTCTCCTTTTTAAAGAGCTTTCATGGAAGTCTAGCCTAGCACTTCTGCTTATACATCCTTGGCCAGTTACACAGTTACATTAGCTGCAATGAAAACTAGAAATCATGGGAGGCTAGCTACTTAAAACAAAATAAAGGTTCTGTTAGTATTGTATAAGAGATACGTATCTAGCATTGCGTGCCACAGTATAAATGCCTAGACCACGCAATATAAAGTATTCATACACACATACTCTGCTGAAGAGGAAGATAATCTGCCCTTGGGTGAATAATGAGTTAGATGCAGATATGTACGAATGAGAAAATAGAGCTATGAGACTATTGCAGTTATTAGTGAGGACTCAAGAAGGGTGATACCTTGGGGGCTACATCACGAGTTTTGAGTGTAGAGGTTAGGCCTGCACCCTCTGTAGAACATAGCATGAAGTCTGGCTGATAGCAGATGCTCGAAAGATGAATTACTGAATAAGTACAAAGCAAGGGAAAGTCAAAGATGTGCTGATGTCTCAATGAATTGGGATAAATGGGAACATAATGAAGACATGAATATAAGAGAAGGTATGAAGTTGGAGCTGTTTAAAGATTTTGCTCAACTATAAGCAAATGACATTCATTTTAGACATTGAACTATGTGAAGGAGTCTATGTGTGGTCCTTTGTCACCTCTCTTAAACTTTCATTCTCCTTTCTTTGGATGCCCCAATCCCTTCTGACGGGCTTTACCAGTGTCTAAAACCTGAAAACCTTTGCTTGTAGAAGTTTTCACTTAAGAAAGGTATTAGGTAGTGCTGGCTTACCATTAACACCTCAGGGCATTATCAAAGATGACAAGAACCAAACCAGTTTCCACTCATCTCCTCTTTCATTTATTCCACTCTCTCCCTGGCTGTTGCCTCCTCCAAGTGCAGAATAAATAATCAGTAAGTAAAGTTCAAAACTACAGGAAGGCCTCAGTTTCTTTGCAGAGGAAGCCACACTAGATGTTGATAATGACAAGAGGAAAAGAAATCCATGACCTGTGGAATTCTTTATATTTTACTTAAGTATATTTTATTGATTATGCTATTATGGTTGTCCCATTTTTTTCTTCTCTTTATTGCCCTCCACTCCACAACCTTCTCCCACCACCATTCCACCACCCCTTAGTTCATGTCCATCAGGTCGTACATATAAGTTCTTTAGCTCCTCCATTTCCTATACTATTCTTACCCTCCTCCTGTCTATTTTGTACCTACCAATTATGTTTCTTATCCCCTGTACCTTTTCCCCCCACTGTCCCCTCCTCCCCACTGATAACCCTCCATGTGATCTCCATTTCTGTGATTCTGTTCCTTTTCTAGTTGTTTGCTTAGTTTGTTTTTAGTTTGTTTTTTAGGTTCAGTTCTTGATAGTTGTGAATTTATTGTCATTTTATTGTTTATACTTTTTGATCTTCTTTTTCTTAGATAAGTCCCTTTAACATTTCATATAATAAGGGCTTGGTGGTGATGAACTCCTTTAACTTGACCTTACCTGGGAAGCACTTTATCTGCTCTTCCATTCTAAATGATAGCTTTGCTGGATAGGGTAATCTTGAATGTAGGTCCTTGGCTTTCATGGCTTGGAATACTTCTGCCAGCCCCTTCTTGCCTACAAGGTTTCTTTTGAGAAATCAGCTGACAGTCTTATGGGAACTCCTTTGTAGGCAACTGTCTCCTTTTCTCTTGCTGCTTTTAAGGCTCTGTCCTTATCTTTACTCTTGGGTAACTTAATTATGGTGTGTCTTGGTGTGTTCCTCCCTGGGTCCAGTTTCTTTGGGACTCTCTGGGCTTCCTGGACTTCCTGGAAGTCTATTTCCTTCACCAGTTGGAGAAATTTTCATTATTTTTTCAAATAAGTTCTCAATTTCTTGTGATTCCTCTTCTTCTGGCACCCCTATGATTCAGATGTTGGAGCACTTAAAGTTGTTTTAGAGGTTCCTAAGCCTCCCCTCATTTTTCTGAATTCTTGTTTCTTCATTCGGTTCTAGTTGAATGTTTATTTCTTCCTTCTGCTCCAAATCAGTGATCTGAGTCCCAGTTTTCTTCCCTTCACTATTGGTTCCTTGTATATTTTTCTTTGTTTCACTTTGCATATCCTTCCCTTCTTCCTCTATTTTGCATCCATACTCAATCATTTCTGTGAGCATCCTGATTACCAGTGTTATGAACTCTGCCTCTGATAGGTTGGCTATATCCTTATCACTTAGTTGTTTTTCTGGAGTTTTGATCTGTTCTTTCATTTGGTCTATATTTCTTTGTTTTGGTGCTCCTGTTACATTGTAAGGGGTGGAGCCTTAGGTATTGGCCAGTGTGGGGCAACACACTTCACTGCATTGTGGCGCTGTCTGTAGGGGAGGGGTCAGAGAGGGAAAAATGATGCTTCCTTGGCTCTTGCCAAGCTTTCAGCCACTTCCCCTATTACCCACAAGTGAACTGGGCCCTTCTGGTGTTGATTCCAGGGTGGGTGGGTGGGCTTGTGGCTTGTGTACATTCTAGGACCCTGTGGGTCTCTCCAACGAACTCTCCTGTGAGGCCAGAGTTTCTCCCACTGCTGCAACCCCCACAGATTTTTACAGGTAGAGTTTTTGAGGTTTTAGTTTCTCACTCTGGAACCTTGGGTTGCACAATCTGCTCGGTCCCCAGTTGTACCTCCTGGCTTATCCATACACGAATGAGGGACTGCCACATCCACCAGCAGCTGCCTTGACTATCCAGTCCACTAGCTGCTGCTGGTCCACCACCTTGCTGCATTTCCTCTCTGCCCCTTGTACCAGTCTCTGGATGAATGTTTCTTCTTTAACTCCTTGGTTGTCAGACTTCCATACAGTTTGATCTTCTGGCAGTTCTGGTTGTTTTTTGTTTTTACACGTGTTGTTTTCCTTCTTTTGGTTGTGCGAGGAAGTAAAGCATGTGTACCTATGCCCCCATCTTGGCCAGAAGTCCAAATTCTTTAAACATTCATTTAACAAATGTTTATTGTGAAGTAGGTGTGTGCCCATACCATGCTAGACATGGGAGCTCCAACGGGGCACATTAAAAACATGGTCATAGTCACACATTTGGAGATCTGAAGGCTTGGCTTACTGACTGGTGTATATCTTACCAGCAAGGAAGCGTTTGCTTTCTCATTTTATTGAAATGCTTGCAGCAACCATCAGAAGTCTAGTAAATGTTCCTATGAAGCTTACAGAATGATCTATTCTCCCTTCACAGGCCTTTCCTTTGGGGCCAAGTTTTATAATAATTTAACATTTATTTAGCACCAGTGGCCTGAAGGTAGTAGTAAATAGAAAATAATCATAATTTTCACCTTATAGGCTTGCACTTTATTAAATATTATTGTCTCTCTTCCTACATGTAAGTTTAATGTTCTGAGGCCAAGTGTAACAATGCCATTTAAATAAAAGTATTAATTGAGATGTGTAACTTTAAAGTCACTCTTTCTAGGGACATTAATCCTCTATATGTATTTATTGCTGGGGGCTAGTGAGACACATATAGAGGATTTTTCTAGGATATAAATTCCAGGGAAAGTTTGCACACATATTGAGTAATCTTCACACAACCCACTTCTTCATTGTTTTCTGGAATCTGATTACTCTATAAAAGTAAAAAAAAAAAAAAAGTAAATTTCTTCTTACCAACAAAGATCAAATAAGCCAATGAGTTGGTATTTGGGGGTCTACTCTTGACCTTTTAAGACCTAAACTTTTGCTTAATCCCTTCACCTTTTTCACCCAGACCCCCAAACTCATCTCCTCTCAGTTGTGTGTTCTTTGTATCTAAAAGTTTGTTTCTCTTTTGTCTGTTAGTTTATTTTGTTCATTAGATTCCACATATAACTGAAATTGCATGGTATTTGTCTTACTCTGACTGGCTTATTTCACTTAGTATAATTCTCTCCATGTCCATCCGTGCTGTTGCAAAAGGTAAGATTTTCTTCTTTTTTATGGCTGAGTACTATTTCATTGTGTAAGTGTACTACAACGATTTTTATACACTCATCTACTGATGAATACTTGGGCTGCTTCTAGATATTGACTACTGTAAATAAAATATTTTTTTTATTTGAAAAACTGCTAAAAATGGCCAAAAAAACCCTCAACTCACAGACAGACAACAGTATGGCATTCACTCAAGGGAAAAGGGGGTGGGGAGGAGGTAGAAGAGGGTAAAAAGTAAAGGGGGATAAAGGGTGATGGAAGGAGACTAGATTTGGGGTGATGAACACACAATACAATATACAGATGATGTCCTATGGAATTGCACACCTGAAACCTATATAATTTTATTAACCAATGTCATCCCAATAAATTCAGTAAAAAACCTAAACATTTTAAGTAGGAGTGGGAACATATTCTTGCAAAGGTAGTTTTGTGACAGCTTGCACTCTTAAAACAATATAGGTAGTGGCTCTTAAAATAGGGGTTGATTTTGATTTCTGCAGGAGTTAAATCAAGCAGTCTGCCTCTCCACATCTTCCCTAGGACTGCATCCTGACCCTCTCCTCCATCGGCCTGCTTCTCAGCGGGGACAGCTTCTTTTGTTTCTTTATCTGGGACATTTCTTTCTGACACTTTCAGTTGTCAGAAGAGTCAAGTATCTCCATCTGCAAGTTTACAATATTAGTTTCCATTTCTTTGGAAGGCATTTCATGTCTCTTTGTATTCTAGTTTCCTGTATCCCTGTTATTTGTACAGTGTATTGTGGATTTTGAAAGCATGTTATTCAATAGCTTCATTGTTCCATTTTTTTCTTTCCAATGACCTTTCCAGGTAGATAGGACAGCTCTCATTTCCCCCATATAGTAAATGAGAAACCCAAGGCTCAGAATTTATGGCTCTGTTATATGTTAAGAAATAGGGCTGGGACAGGAGTCTAGGCCTTCTGTTATGCCAAGAAAATGTTTATGACGATGCGGTTTTTTAGAAAAATTATAAAAGTTAAGCATAGTTTGCGTTTTTTTTAAAAAAGATTCACTTATTTCAACACTACCAGCACCCCCTAGTTCCTTATCTTACAGGGTAACAGCTATCTATGGTTTGATATATATTCTAGATTATTTATGAAGATAACTTCTAAATGTTCAACACAATTTGAAGCATTTAGAGTGGCAACATTTTACAAATACTATTTTGTTGCATCCTTTTTACATTTAACAATAAATCCCTGATATTTCTGTTACACTAGGGAGAAATTATTCTTTGACCATTGCAGAATATTTTATACATGAATATAACATAATTTATTTAATCAGAATCCTATTGATGGGCATTAATATCTCTCCCAAATGTTGCCATTAAATACAAAACTGGAATGAGTGGCCTTCTATTGTACTATATTTGGGACAGGGTGACTATTAATATAGGATGGTGTCCAAAAAGTACAAGTATATGTACACATTTGAAATTGTAATAGATTTTTCTTAACTGGCCTCCCCAAAGGCTTCAACAATTGTGAAGCCTGAAGGTGTTGAGTCCTAATTTTTTCACGTCCTGCAACATTGAATATGATCGATTTCTGCTTTTATCTTTACTACTTCTTTCTACTTACTGCAACATATTTATTTGTTCATATACTAGATTTTTAAATTAAATATTTCATTTAATTCTTGTCTTTCTTATTTTCTAATAGGTACAATTATACAATTTCCTCTGAATGCCAATGAAGGTACACCTTATAGAATGACATACTGTCTTTAATTTTTCTATACTTTGTAATTTCTATATTGATTTCACTTTTTAAATCACATTAAAGTTTCAGTTTCTAAATGGATCGATTTTTGTGTTCAATGTTGTTGTTAATTTCAAGTATTCTTGTTATGCAGTAAGAAAACATTGCTTCCACTTTTGGAGCTTATTGCTTTATGTGGACTAACACATGGTTAATTTCAGTAAATGTTAAAAACATTTTGGAAAAGAATGCGTAATCACTATTTTTTCAACAAGATAATCAAAAATTTTTAGTAGTATCAATTAAGGTTCATTTAAGTGTTCCACTATGCTTTTGGATTTGTCATTTCTCTTTGTGTTTCTAACAGATTTGCTTTGCATATGTGTAAATACTATGCTGTTAGATGCATAATATTTAATGACATATCCTCTTTATCAGTGTGAAATAATCCTCTTTTCTCTGTTTAAACATTTTTTTACATTAAAAAAACTATATATGTTTTCTGTATTGCTACTCAATTGCTTTTTTTACCCTTGGCAAGGCATATCTTTGCCGCTTACCCTTTCTCACCCACAAAAGGATTTTTGTTTCACATTATTTAGGTGTGTTTTTTATAAGTAGTATCTTCCTCATTTTAAAACCCCGCCTTTAAGAATCACTGCCTTTAAGTAGTAGTCATTGAATGTCATCAGCTGCAATAACTGATATAATTGCTTATTCCGGATAGCTATTTCTATATTTCATGTTTTCCTCTTCCAGTATTTCCCCCCTCTGTTCTCTCTTTAGCTGTCATGACAGGTTTTTCCATCCTTCTCTCCATCGAAGGAGTATGCATCCTATTTGCATTTCCCCCTAGTGGCTACCATTTAATTTTAAATAAGTGTTATGAAAGACTATTTAATGAATATGGATAATTAATGAAGTTATTTGATCTCTCCTGAAGAGGACAAATTCTTACCACTCTTGTGCTTTCTCTTTCCCCACTCTGTCTATTGTTTTATTGAAAACACTGGCATTTAAACTTTAAATTATTCTTATTGTTGTATTATGATTCCAATTTTTTTATAAATCATTTCTTAACAATTGTCGTAGGTTTCATGACTCATTTTAGAAGGCAGTTGTTTAGAATTATATCTTTCATTGTTTAAAAATTTATTGTTATAGTTTCTCATGTCTCAGATTAATTTTTCATTGGCTGAACCACATCCTCAATAATTCTTTCAGAAAGATTTTTGGTTTTGAATTCTTATTTCCAAAATGTTTTTATTTTACAAGTAACAACTGCATGTCCATTACTTATCTATTGCTCCATAAAAAATTACCACTAAACTTAGTGGTTTAAAACAACAAACGTTTATTTTTCACAATTTCTGTGAGTCAGGAATCTGCGTGAAGTTTTTCTATTTGCCTCTGGATCAAAGTCACTCAAGGGGCTGTAATGAAGCTTCCACCTTGGGCTGTTGTTACAGATCTCACTAAGGAAAGGATCCAATTCCAAGCTCAATGATGTGGTTTTGGGCACGATTCAGTTCAATGCAGGTGCTTGGCTGATGGCCACCTTTCTTTCCTTCCCTGAACGAGCCCTTCCATAAGGCATCTCACAAGACGCCAGAGTTGTTGAGCAGGAGAGGAAATGTAAGTGCCCCTAGGATAGAAGACAAAGTCTTTAACCTAATCTTAGAAGTGATATCCCATCACTTCTATTGTGTTCTGTTCACTTGAAGTGACTCACAAAGCCCACCTCATACTCTAGGAGAGAAGACTACCAAGAGGTGGAGAATGTTGAGCTCCATGCTAGAAGCTGTCTGTTATAAGAGGTTCCACATTATTTTCTCTCAATACTTTGAAGACATTGGCTCATTGTCTTCTAGCATTGTTTTTCAAACAAGATGACTTATGTGAACCTGAACTTTGTTTCTTTGTAGGTAAGCCATTTTACCTACAAAGGTTAGAAACAGTGGTATGTTTCTAACTTTTATAGTTTCTCATCATTTATGATCACCTGTTCATATTCCCTTTAAATCTGAAGACGTGAGTTTTTGCTTAGTTTGGAGATATTTTCTTATGTTATTTTTTCCTCTTGTTTTCCCTGTGGTTGGCTTAGGGAAATCATTAGGTGTATATCAGAACTTCTGTATTTATAGTGCATTCTTTTTTCTGTTCTTTCCTATTTTTCATCTTTGTTCCATGGGATCATATTTTGAATAAATATTTCAGTCCACTTTTCCAACTCATTAATTTTATTTTTAATTGTGTCTATTCTGCTATTTTGTACATCTGTTTAATTTTATTAATTTGAAGTGAAAATCTTGTGGCCAGAGATGCACAGGAACCTAACCCTGATTTTCCCATAGGAGCTATGATTCAGCAATCATGAATTCAGCATCTGCTGTAACTTTATAGACCACAACTAACCACAAATGACAAGAACTGACTATACTTCAAAGGAGCTTGGTTTTGGAAAGGGAGAGCAAGAAATAGTGGTTTTCACATGACAAGGAGAAGCCAGGAGGGTACCTACTCACATCTTGTTCCTGAAGCCTGTCTTGGGAGAATGCCAACAGATAATACGTGTTCAGGAGAATTTTGGGTTTCCTTTAAGGTAAGTAAGTGAGCGTAAATTCAGTTAGAAAACTTAAGGTTATAGGTGAATTTGCTTATTTTAGATCAGGAGCAGCAAAGGGCACAGTGAAAGATTTTGGAAATTGAGATTATTATTGGGTCAGCCCTCAGGGCATGTATGCTGACACTGTTGTACAGGGAAGAGAATTAGCACGCGACCCAGATAAATTAGACTTTTGGAAGCAATGAGGCAAATAGGAATGTGAAGCATGATGGTAGATTAGCCTGATGGTTTATTAGAGAAAGAGGCATAGTCAGCACTTCCTACTGTGGCTTATCATGCTGTAGCTGTGGGTAAATAGTGGTTGCGTGGATATTCTTGAGGTTGTAATTAGTCTAAGATTATGCCTAAATTTTCACTTTTCTGAGGTTCTCTCTTGGGCAGAATTATGAGGGTTTACTTTATCAATTTTTCTCCATCTTCCTTATATCTTCCTGCAATTCATAATATTATGGTTTGTCTGGTAGTATTACCACTACATTAGCTTTCCCAAATGCTAAGATTTTCCTTTTTGTCATTTTAGTAGTTCTTTGGGAAGGAGGAGAGTGTGCTAATAAGGAAGCCATCTTGAATTTCAGCCCTGGCTGGTGTGGCTCAGTGGATTGAGCACCAGTCTAAGAACCAAAATGTTGCCAGTCCCATTCCCGGTCAGGGCACTTGCCTGGGTTGTGGCCCAGGTCCCAGCTGGGGGTGTGTGAGCGGCAGCCAATGTTTCTCTCACACATCGATGTTTCTCTCCTTTTCTCCCTCTTTTCCCCTCTCTCTAAAAATAAATAAAATATTTTAAAAATAAAAACAAAAGAATTTCAATCATCTGATGACCTTTGTACCATTTCTGTTTGAGTCTTTTTATTTTCTTTCTATTGTCACATTTAAAAAGTTAAATCATCAAGAGAAAAAATATTAGATAACTTAATCTTTGAGAGAAGGAAGTTAATTTTCTGCCTTAGGTACAGGGAAGTGCCTATAGCATTGTTGATATGGGACATACCATTTAAATACTAATAGTAATATTTACATCTGACTACCAAATGCCATTTTTAGCTATAGGGATAAATGTGGATCAGCTTCACCTTCAACATTTAACATATTGATAGTCAGAAGGTTCAAAGACATGCAAATCAGTTCCCACAATGAGAGAAGCTCTATAAATGGACTTAATATGTACTAAGGAGAAATTAACTGCCTACCACTGCCCTTTAATGAGATAGAGTTACTGCTTAATTTCAGGAAGACTTCTACCACTTTTCTTTGCTGCTATGAATCTACTCTCCACTTTTCAGCAGACCTCTTCCTGTGACAAGAAGCTGTGGAGGCAAAGTACTTCTGGAGAAAGGTATTAGACTTCCAACAGGGAAGAGTATGTGAGGGAAGTATGGTAATTAGAAGAAAATATATCAAGCAGAGGGCAATGTATTCAGCAAAGCTAAGTTCCAGGACTCTTTCAAATAACAGAGACAGAGTTTTCTAAATTGCTGTGCCCTGACGTGCACCACTAGAAAAAAAATGTTTTGATAATGTTAAATTTTACCTTAAATTTTTTTCTTTCTTGTATGCAAAAGAAAAATTCAATTTCCATTGTGTGGAGTTGTTTACATCTCAGGTCTGAAAGTGCACTTCTGCACTTGCTACATTGTTGTCCTGTGTAAAAAATGAGAGCACTTACTGTCACCACAATTCTTGTTGCTTTAATTATTTAAAAGATAATTAGTTTAGGGAAACTTAAAAAGATAATTGTTTACACTCTTACTCTTCAGTTAACTAGGTTATATTTTTAATTAAATCATTTTTATTGTTATTCTATTACCGTTGTTCCAATTTTTCCCCTTTTGCCCTCCTCCACCCATCCCACCCCCCACTCCCACAGTCAATCCGCACACTGTTGTCCATGTCCATGGTCGTTCATACATGTCTTTTGTCTAGTCCCTTCCCTTTCTTTCTACCTTTAAGAATCGTGAGATATCTTTTAAAGGAAAGAGTACTACAATAAAATGTGAGCATACAGCACATATTATATATAGTTTTTCTCTTGTTTTTATCATATCAATATATGTATTTTAAATATTCTTTGAAATAATTCATTTTAAAGTTTCCATGTCAAAATCAGAGCCATTTTCATTCACAGGTACCAGTGTTAGCTCATGAAGCTGATAGCTGTACTTCTATACTTCCATAATCATGCTCTTGTGCTCTCTCTCTCTCTCTCTCTTTCTCTCGATCTCAATGGTCAGTTTGTTTTCTACCCTTGCTATGTGGACTAGTTATTTGATTAATTTGTTCATATCTTCAGGGATATGAAAAGTATATGGCCATTTTTAATTCTACTAGTTGCAACCCTATAAACTCTTTTAAATGATAATACACGTTTTGAAATTAACAAAGTAAAAATTGAAATGATGCTCCCCTGTGTACAATATTTTAGTTTAGTGCGACATGCTAAGTAATCAGATTTTTCTTAATATAATCTTGGGATTTGAACTTGGGTTGTTATTATTATTTTTTTATTTTGTTTTTCAAATATAGTTTACATTCAATATTATTTTGTATTAGTTTCAGGTGTACACACCATGGTGGCTCTTCCACGATTATTTGCAAATATTGGTTTGTAATTTTATTGTCATTGTCTGACTTTGGTATCAGAATAAAACACTGAAATATGCTTCTTTCTCTTCTAGTCACTAAGACATTTGTGTAAGACTGGCTTTATTTATTCCTTAAATATTTAATAGAATTCCCCATTGAAGACAACTAATCCTGATTTTTTTTTAAGGCTAAAGGTTGTCATAGGGGTCTTAAGTTATAAATGTAATTTTTCCAATAGTTAATGGGGCTATTAAAATTTCTATTTCTTTTTAGTTGTTTTTGGTAATGTTTGTGGTTAAAGAACTTGTCCACTTCATCTAAGTTGTTGAATTTTTAGCATAAAATTGTTTACCATATTATTATTATTATTTTAAAAATTATTTTATTGTTGTTCAAGTACAGTTGTCTGCATTTACCCCCCACTACTCCCCACCCCACCCCAGCTATCCCCACCTCCCTCCCCTGCTTCCAACCCCACTTGGTTTTGTCCATGTGTCCTTTATAGTTGTTCCTTAAAACCCTTCCCCCTTTTCCCCCTATTATCCCCCCCACCTCCCCTCTGGTTAGTGTCAGTTTGTTCTTAATTTCCGTGTCTCTGGTTCTATTTTGCTTGCTTGTTTTTTTAGTTGACTAGGTTCCACTTACAGGTGAGATCATATGGTATTTGTCTTTCACCACCTGGCTTATTTCACTTAGAATAATGTTCCCATACAAAGGGCGCAGAGACATATGAAAAGATGCTCAGCCTCACTAGCCATCAGAGAGATGCAAATTAAAACCACAATGAGGTACCACTTCACACTAGTGAGAATGGACATCATAAACAAATCAACAAACAACAAGTATTGGAGAGGATGAGGAGAAAAGGGAACCCAGGTGCACTTGTTGGTGGGAATGCAGACTGGTGCAGCCCCTGTGGAAAACAGTATACCTTTTCTTTTTTGATAAATCAAGTTAATGCTTTTTCTTTTTTAATTTATTTTCAAATAAATTGTATTTGTTATTGATTTTGTCTCTTTTGTTTGCTTTCTTATTAATTTATGCTCTTATGATTAATAACCTGTTTAGTTTGGTTTTAATTTTTTCTTCTTTTTCTAGATTCTTACAGTGGAAGCTAAAATAATGAACTTAAAACTACTTTTAACTTTACTAATGGATGCATTTAAAATTGTACATTTTTTCTATATATTCTGCCTGCATCTCCTTTTCCTGGGACCCCACTTATGCATATTTTCAACCTATTGGTATTGTCTCACATATCACTGAAACTGTCATTTCGTTCTTCTGGGTGCTTCAGTTTTCACAGGTGCTTTTGCCCTATTTTTCAAGTTAACTTACCTTCGCTTCTACAGTGCTGATCTGCTCTTAAACCCATCAGTGAGAGTTTCATTTCAGATATTAGATCTTTTGCTCCATTTGTATAGTTTTTGCTTTCTTTCTCCTGTTCTGTTCATATTTTTCTCTATATTATTGAACATATTTATAATAGTTACTTAAAATCTTTGTTTGCTAATTTTATCATTTAGGTTTTATTTCAATTAACTGAATTTTCTCCTTGTTATGGGTTATATTTTCCTGCTTCTTTGAGTCCAGTACATTTTCCGTGTGGTCTCTAGATTTTTCTTATTTACCTTTAGAGAGAGTGGAAGGGAGGGAGAAAGAGAGGGAGAGAAACATCAACATGTGAGAGATACATACATGAGTTGCTTATCAGATCCCCCAAGCTGGGGACCTGGCCCACAACCTAGA
The DNA here is from genome assembly GCF_022682495.2 of Desmodus rotundus. Taxonomy (NCBI): domain Eukaryota; kingdom Metazoa; phylum Chordata; class Mammalia; order Chiroptera; family Phyllostomidae; genus Desmodus; species Desmodus rotundus. The sequence goes on from NC_071393.1 coordinate 107,291,861, forward strand.
CATGTGCTCTGACTGGGAATTGAACTGGTGAGCTTTTGGTTCTTAGTTCAGTGCTCAATTCACTGAGCCACACCAGCCAGGGCATTGTAATTAATTTTATACCAAGTAGTTTGACTTCATTTTATGTTTAGTGGATTTTACTTTTCAAATCAGTAACTTGTAACATGACCCTATAATCTTTAAGTTCTTTTTGTTTTTCTCTCAGTTGGCTGGGGTATATTTTCAAGCAGTATATGAAATATTTTCTAAAAATATATGTTCTTTTGTTTTAACAGAAAGATAATTGACATTATATAAGCGAGCTAAGTCAAACAGAGAAAGATAGGTACTGTATGGTCTAATTTATATGTGGAATCTAAAAGAATCCAACTCACAGAAACAGAGAGTAGAATGGTGGCTGCAAGAGCCCGGCCGATGAGGGAAATGCGGAGATATTGGTCAGAGAATACAGGCTTTCGGTCATAGGAGTAACAAGGTTTGGGATCTAATGTACAACGTGGTTACTGTAATTAATGATACTGCATTATATACTTCAAAGTTTCTACACACACAGCAGAAAAAGGTAATTACATGAGATGATGGAGGTGTTAATAACCATATTGTAATCATTTTGCAATATTTACCTGTATCAAATCATCACATTGTACACCTTAAACTTACACAATGTTATGTATTGATTACCTCTCAAAGGTGGAAAATGCATTTAACTGGGTACTCAGGTTTTGAAAGCAAATAGTAAAGGGCATGCTCTTTATGTGTTTTTCTGTATATATTACCACAGGTTTTACTTTGTTGTTTGAGGCTTATGATTTTTAATGGCAGAATGGTAGTGGGGGCTCCTTGAAGTACTTATTCTGACAGACGACAAGAGAGCTTTGCTCATCTACACACCTGCCAGAAAATCCAGGAGAAATTTTTGTCCAAGTTTGATCAGAAGAAAAATCTAATGTAGTGTTAATACAATTAGAAGAAAGAGAGTGGGCTAACTTGTTAATTTTAAGAGTTACATAAATGTGAACATTATACAACTCTAGAGTATTTACATCTATGTAACTCTAAGGTAGAAATGAGCCAATGACAGTGGAGCTGATTCACCCATATGGATCTGACAGACACTGAACTTAAGGGGCTTTTCTTGTTAGGACAATGATAAATGATACAGTGAGAGAATCCACATACAAACAAGAAACAGTACTTAGATATGGGTTAGCACGTATTGCAAATAATTCCCCCTTAGGAACTAGCAGATGGTGTTGCAAAGTATTTGGGAGAGGTCTGTGTAATGAAGGAAGGATGAGATCATAAGAAGGGCTGGTATTTCATTACTGTGGTCTATGAATTGTTAAAATGTTTATGTATGGGTGGAATACATCCTCTGCCTTGACCGTCTGTCTCAAAGGGCATCCTTGGACTTACCCCTGATTGAGGAATAGACGGACTTAAGTCTTACGTAGCAGCCTTCTAGCTCTCTGCTCTGTTAGAGCTTGCATGCATTTTGATCAACACCAATGCCTTTGCCCAAAATCGTTCTTAAATATGTGACCATAAGTCCTGCACAAAGGGGTGGACTTGGGTTGTTAATGAAGGAAATAAAATTTGGGAACTTGGGCCCCACAGATAGGTGGTATCTCCATGTTACATGTTCCTAGTATATAAATAAACAAGCCACAGCTATGTTTACATTTTATTTCCGCTTCTCTCTGGTAGATACGGCTCTACGGGCAAAAACCAAGCACTAGAAAACAATAGAGCTCGTTTTTGAGATTGGGATGACTTTTGTAAATTGGGTCAGGTTACTTACTAGGCATGGGGCCAGAGACCCAGATGACTCTGCCTTCCACTTGTCACCAGGGAGAACTGAGCCCACCTAAAAGGAGTGAAGTAGACAGAAGTGTGAATCAACAGGGTGATTTTATTTTTCTCGCCAGGGAAAATCAGCAGTAGAATGTCATGTGGTAATTACAGGAATAGCTGATGATTTTATTTTTCTCCCAACATATTTTATATTTAGATGACATATATTTTTGCTTCCTAAATACTAACTCCTGTTGGAAAATTATTTTAATCATTGTAATATGGTTGCTTCCCAGTCTAAAAGATTAAAGAGGGCAGCCAGGAAGGGAGGGCTACAAGCTACTGAAAGAGCCGTGGCTTTATTTTTGTTAATGTTTCTTCTGAGATATAAATTGCAGCAGAAAAATAGCAGAGCAAGAAAGTCAGTGTAGTACACTTAAAATAAAGATTTCTCCCCAAACGACCCCCTCTGTGATAGAAATGAAGTGAGCATCATAATTTCTTTGACAGAAATAAATGCTGAGTACTTACTTGACTGTGAGGGTGTAACGAAAATGATTATATTTTATATCTAATGCAAGCTAAATAAAGTAAATACTGTAGGTCTGTTGTTAGGGAATCTGTTGGAGAGATTAACAAGATGGCAAGTTACATTTTCTTCACTTACACAGAATTTAAATTGAGAAGATATAAATGAAGTTCTAGTTAGCCGTGTAAATCCCTAATCGCGTGCCTAGGAGTGCCTTGGCCTCACGTGCGCTCACGCCCGCCTCCCCCCACACACCTGTATCCAGTTCCAGCGACATCAGCATCCTGATGTGTGAGCATGGGATCAAACTTCATCATCGATATCAAGGCAACTTTTGAATTTAATGCCTGGAAGGAAAGCATCACGCAAAATGACGAATTTCCTAGGTTGCTCTCATTCTTACTAAGGACAGAAAAATCACTGTAGAGGAAATAAGACTCAAAGTTTGCCAAATGGTCTAATCAATATTTTTCTCTCACCCTCAATCCACTTCCCTGCCAGTATGAGTAAAACGAAAAACAACACCCCACAAATTTGGAGAAGTTAAAATCAACACTGGAGCCCAAACTTGTAATATTGCTCTAGCATTCAGCTGCTGGGGTGACTTTGCTGAGTGATTCACCTTCTGGCATTGTTCTGTCGTCAGCCCCAGATTTCTGTGTTACAATGCCACGGACGTTTTTGAAGCATTGCTCTTTTTTTTTTGTCTTGTGCAACGCCTTTTCTTTTCTTTATTTATTAAAAAACACTTAAATTTGATCTTAATTCTACTTACAATGATGGTGACAAATTCATTCTCAGTCATTTATGGGGGTGTTCTCCCCTCCCCCAGGGTATTTTTAAGTGTATTTTATTGATTATGCTGTTACAGTTTTCCCAATTTTCCCCCCATTGCCCTGTTCTGGCCGCTAACTCCCTTCCCTCCAGCAATCCCCCCTTAGTTCATGTCCATGGGTTGTGCATATAAATTCTTTGACTTCTCCATTTCCTGTGCTATTCTTAACATCCCCCTATTTTGTATCTTCCCATTATGCTTCTTAATCCCTGCACCTTTTCTCCCTTCTCCCCCTTCCTCCTCCTAACTGATAACCCTCCAAATGATCTCCATACCCATGGTTCTCTGACTGTTCTGGTTGTTTGCTTGGTTTCTCTCTTTATTTTTTTAGATTCATTTGTTGATAGTTGTGAATTTGTTACCTTCTTAATGTTCATAGTGTTGATCTTCTTTCTTTTAAATAAATCCCTTAAACATTTCGTGTAATAATGGCTTTGTGATGATGAATTCCTTTAGCTTTACCTTGTTTGGGAAGCACTTTATCTGTCCTTCCATTCAAAATTATAGCTTTGCTGGACAGAGTAACCTAGATTGTAGGTCCTTGCTTTTCATCACTTGGAATACTTGTCAGTCCCTTCTTGCCTGCAAAGTTTCTTTTGACAAATCAGCTGACAGTCTTGTGAGAACTCCTTCATAGGTAACTCTCTGCTTTTCTCTTGCTGGTTTTAAGATTCTCTTTAACCTTTGGTATTTTAATTATGATGTGTGTTGATGTGCTCCTCTTTGGGTCCAACTTGTTTGGGACTTTCTGTGCTTCCTGGACTTGTATGTCTATTTCCTTCACCAAATTAGGGAAGTTTTCTTTCATTATTTTTTTAAATAAGTTTTCAGTTTTTTGCTCTTCCTTTTCTCCTTCTGGCATCCCTATGATTCAGATGTTGGCACTTTTGGAGATGTCCCAGAGTCTTGTTCTCTCCTCATTATTTTGAATTCTTGTTTCTTCGTTCTGTTCTGGTTGAATGTTTATTCCTTCCTTATGTTCCAAGTTGTTTTGAATTCGAATTCTGGCTTCCTTCCCTTCACTATTGGTTCCCTATGAGTTTTTCTTTATTTCACTTAATGTAGCTTTCATTTCTTCCCTTATGCTTTTGCCGTTTCAATGAGTTCTTTGAGCATCCTGATCACCAGTGTTTTGAACTCTGCATCTGATAAGTTGGCTATTTCCATTTCAGTTAGATCTTTTTCTGGGGTTTTGTTCTGTTCTTTCATTTGGGCCATATTTCTTTGGCTCTTCAATTTGGCAACCTCCCTGTGTTTGCTTTTGTGTATTAGGTAGAGCTGCTTTGACTCCCTGTCTTAGCACACCTGTTAAGTTGTATGGGGTAGAGCCTTAGGTATTTGCCAGGTCAGGGCAACCTGCTTTGCTGCTTTGTGGCTCTGTGGAAAAGGAGGGGTCAGAGAGGGTACCATGCCAATACCTAGCTGCTGGAGGCTTGCCAACACTCATACTATCTCCAGTCATTTCACCTACTTCCTGCATGTGACTGGTGCCCTTCTAGCTGTCACCCTGGTGGTGATTCCCAGAGTGGATGGGTTTGAGAACATTCTAATCCCGTGTGGGCCCTTTAAATGGACTCTTCTGAGTAACTGGCAGTTTCTTCCTACAGCCATAAGTGTTGAAGCTTCATCTTCCTAGCACTGGAACACTGGGTTTCACAGTCTGGCCTGGGACTGGGATTGCTCACTCCCAAGGTATCCTTCCCGATTTTATTTACCATACATAAATGTGGGACCACCTGTTCCACTGCTGTCACTGCTGCTGCCACCACTCTGCCACACTGCATCCTCTCCACCCCAATTCCCCATCTCCGCCCCTCCTACCCATCTGGATGAATTTGGCTTCTTTAAATCCTTGGTTGTCGGACTTCCACACAGTTTGATTTTCTGGCAGTTCTGGGTGTCCTTTGTTTTGAGGTTAATTGTGATTCTTCTTGTGGTTGTGCAAGGAGGTGAAGTGTGTCTACCTATGACTCCATCTAAACCAGATACAATGCCTTTTCAAATCAAACTTCACCTAGCTAAGTTTTAACTGTGGTTACTTTTACTCGTTGGTCTCTGATGGATCTGGTGTCATAGATTCAGAGTGACTCTTCCTTCAATTCATACGATCAAGTCACAGGCATGAAAATTCAGGCCAGGTTTAAGGGATAGATTTTTAACAACAAAAAACACTTCCTCTTTATGTATTGGCCCCTTCTAGTTATACTATGCTAATTGTCACTTAGTTCTCACAACATCTTTATGACATAAAGAAGGGTTTGGCTTGTATTACCCTTTGTTTGCTTCAGAAAAGCAAAGTGACTTGCCTAAGGTCACTCTCCTGGTGAGAGAAAGACCTGGAATTACAACATAACCAGTCCACTCCCAATGCTTGCTGTCAACTTTTTTGCTCTACTGTATTAGCCGAGCACAGCTCTCTCTTTCTGCCTCTCACAGCACTGCCATGGGAGTAAAGCTTTTAAGGAATTTTTATGAGCCTTTTAAGGACATTCCTGTTATGCTTCTATCAAAATGAAATACTTTCATTTTGATGTAAATATTTGGAGTGATTTTTGTGTGTATCTTTTCTCTTCCTCTATCCCCCATCCTGTCCCTCAAACCAACAAACATGGTCGAAGCTCTCTGATCCTAAAAGATGTTATTCAACCTCCTTTCCTCCCCAATGCTAGCTCCCGTACTTTTTGATTTTTCTTTCCCACTTCGGTTCTCACATGACAAGGTTCAGTACTTTCCATCCCATTTTGCACCATCCCCTCACGCCTTCCTCCTTGGCAGTCAGACGTCTGCTTCCGCACTTTATGGGAAATGCTCTGCAGAGCGTGACCGATGATCTTCAAACTTAATGGCTCTTTTCAGTCCTATTCTTCCTGACCTTTTCTACACATGATTTAAATCCATCCTTTTTGAAATTTTCTTTTGAGATGCTGTCTCATCACAGTTCTCCTCACTAAATCCAGGTTTGGCAAACTGCCCCACAGGACAAATTTGGTCCTTTGCCTGTATGTCAGGTGAAGCTTTATTGGAACATGGCCATGCTTGCATAGTGACTACGGCTGGTTTCATACTACAGTGGCAGACAGTAGTTGCAACAGAGGGCTATATAACTAGCAAAGCCAAAAATATTATCTATCTGGCCATTTGCAGAATAAATTTGCTGACCCTTGGTCTAAATGATCATTTTAGGTTTCTTTACGCCCTGTCTTGTGCCGTGAATGCATACAGAGAATAGAAGACCTTATCTGGATCTTTTCTTTTTTCTATACTTTGTCTCACAAAGTATAGAATTTTGCTAATTCTGCTCCCCAATTTTCCTAAAGTCAATATATAAATCTCTATCTAGTTAATGGTACTCCCTGGAGCTGTACCACATTTTCATCCTCTTTAGGACATTATCACATGGGTGTGTTCTACTAACATGTGACACTGAAATATACATAACCTTCTCCACAAAAGAAGACTCACCTCCTGATTGCCTGTTAAGTTAATCAGTGTCTGTTAATGATGCCATCCACAATTCATTTGTACCATACTTTATAGTTTTCAAAACACATTCACTTTTGTCATCTCAATCTTCCCCATTTACTCAGTCTTATTCTCTCTACCCTTGTCTCTTCTGGATTCTCATATTCACTAAATTCCTAAATTCTATGAATTTGACCTCTGCAGTACTCTTATACTCACCCTTTCTTTTTCATTCCCACTAGCTTACTCAAACCCTTATAACCTTGACCTTAAATAGCAGCCTCTGTCTCCCTCCATACCTTCTAATCAATCATTATTAAGGGCAGCTGTGATTAGATCGTGCCCTGGTCAACAAGCTTCAGTTGCTTTTTATTGCTTATCAAATTGTACCCCATACTCATTAGCCTGCTGTCCATCTGCACTCACCTGACCCTTCCAGCTTCATCTCTGTTTCTCTAAGTATACTTTATGTTCCTGCTCAACTGGACTACTTCCTCTCTCCAGAACCCATCTCATGCATATGGACTTCTGCACCTTTGTCCACACTAGTCATTCAGTCTGGATTGTCATTCTCCAATCTGTTCAGATACAACTCATTTAAGGCTCTTTTTCAAAATAAGCTCCTCTACGAAAGTTGTGCTGACCTTCCTCAAACAAGTGAGCTCTGATCATATTTTAAACCCTCACAGCATTGGGCTTATTATTCTATTTGACTCTTACAATTTCTTTTACTGTTAAGGATGTGTGTATTCATTTAGATTACTACACTCAATACCTTGCAGTTGGGGACTGGGTCTCAATTTTCAGGAAGCTTCATTCTAAGCTAGTATGCTAGAGATAATTCCAAAGGCAGTCAACTGAAGTATTTTCTTGGATAAGATTCAAAGTAAAAATTAATAAAATAGAGGTGCAAACGCATTTGGAGAACAAGTACTTTTGAAGAAAATTAAAATAAGCCCTTCAACATTTATGTATTTATTTATTTATTTATTTATTTATTTATTTATTTACTGTTGTGTGACTATAATCTGTAAGGCTACATAGTAAGACCATGTTATCAAAGTGGCTTCACATGATTAGCAATGTTTAGGCATCATTAGTGTGCCAGAATCCTGGTCAAGTAACCAGAGTTTGATACTCAGGGGCCCAGGGGTGGATGTACAGAAGACAGATGCCCCCCACATGCAGCGTGCTTTACCACCATCCCCTTTGTTTACATTATATTAATCTTGGTGCTTTCATATCTAGGTTTTTCTCATGCTTTCAGTTCACTTTGTTCTTCTGTCTATGCTTTTGACAGCTGAAAATATAAAAATTAATTACAAAACTTTCACCAGTAGATCTACTCACCAAATTGGATAAACATACGATCACATGCTTTTATATTTCCAATTAATTATGAAAGACTTCACCCACTCTTAATGGAAAGAAGTCACTCTGCAGGATTGAATTGTGCCAAAATAATTAACACAAGGAGACAAAACAGACATTCTAATCAGTCATTTATAACTGCTGTTGTTCTAATGCCACTAGAGGCATGGTGACACCAGAGGCATCTGGTCTAGTACAATGCCCTCTGCAGCCATGCCTTTGCTGGTTCCAGCCCATGTGGATTTCATGCATATCCCACTCTTGGGCTTCGAGGTTACAGCTGCTTTCGTAGCACTTGTGCTGAGCTGCCATTTCCAAAAGTTCAGTGCTGTCCCCTGATGTCTGAATTGTGAGAGCCTTTGAATCTGAATGTATTGTATCTGAGTCAGTCTTCCCCAACACATTCAAGTTACCGTAACCTCCTTTTGCAAGGGGATCTAGAGTTAGAATATCCAAAAGTTACCAGGAAATGTAGGCCACATCTAGAGAAGGGAGGGTAAGTTAGGTCAAGTTTAGGACAGAGGTCTCTGTGAGGGCTCTATGTATAGCTCCTATAGCACCTTCTCTTAGATATTTTAATAAACTGGAGCCAGATGGATCTATGGGAGCCCATCTTTGCTTAGAAGAACCACTCATAGGCAGTTGCCTCTCATTAGTTCTTTCTCATGAATTTCACCCTCATTAATCTCATTTCTTACATTTAGACATAAAATATGGAAGTGCTTTTTTGAGAAACTAAATCTAATCATAAGAGTGTGTATGATAAAGATTTATGAAGTTCTAAATGTTATTCCAAATTCTTTATATGTGTGATCTAACTTAGTCCTTAAAACTAAGCCATGAATTAGACTATCTCCATTTTACAGATAAGGAAACAAAGACTTAGAGAAGTTTACTGACTCACCTGAGTTTACAAAACTATTAATAGGCTGCAAATCTGGGTGAAGCAGACTCTATCCTACTGTAGAGCATTTTTTCTTTTCTTTCTTTCTTTCTTTCTTTCTTTCTTTCTTTCTTTCTTTCTTTCTTTCTTTCTTTTTCTTTCTCTTCTTATTGTTGTGCAAGTACAGTTGTCTCCATTTTACTCCACCCCAGCCGTCCCCACCTCCCACCCACAATCCTATACTCTTTGGCTCTGTCCATGTGTCCTTTATATATGTTCCTTGATGAACCTTCCCCTACCCCCTTTTATCCCCTTCTACCTCCCCTCTGGTTACTGTGAGTTTGTTCTTTGTTTCAAAGTCTCTGGTTATATTTTGCTTGCTTGCTTGTTTGTTTTGTTGATTAGCTTCCACTTACAGGTGAGATCATATGCTATTTGTCTTTCACTGCCTGGCTTATTTCACTTAGCATAATGTTCTCCAGATCCATCCATGCTGTCACAAAGGGTAGGAGCTTCTTTTTTCTTTCTGCTGCATAGTATTCTATTGTGCAAATGTACCATAGTTTTTGATCCACTCATTTACTAATGGGCACTTAGCTGTTCCAACACTTGGCTATTGTAACTTGTTCTACTATGAACTTTGGGGCGCATGGGTTCTTTTGAATTGGTGTTTCTGGATTCTTAGGATGTAATCCCAACAGTGGAATTACACTCAGAAAACTACACAACACGGAAGAAATAAATTAAGGAAGACACAAATAAATGGAGGCATATACTGTGTTCATGGATTAGAAGAATTAACATCATCAAAATGACCATACTACCCAAAGCAATTTATAGATTCAATGCAATCGTTATTAAAATACCAATGACATATTTCACAGATATAGAACAAACATTTGAAAAACTTATATGGAACCATAAATGACCCCGAATAGCCACAGCAATTTTGAGTAAGAAGAACAAAGTAGGAAGGGTCACAATACCTGATATCAAACTATATTACAAGGCCACAGTAATCAAAACAGCCTGGTACTGGCATAAGAACAGACACAAAGATCAATGGAACAGAATAGAGAGCCCAGAAATAAACCCAAGTCTCTGTGGTCAATTAATATTTGACAAAGGGAGCAGAAGCATAAAATGAGTAAAAATAACCTCTTCAACAAATGGTATTGGGAGATCTTTTGCCACATGCAAAGAAAAAAAAAAAAAGAAAGAAAGAAACCTGACCACCAACTTACCCCATACATAAAAATAAACTCAAGGTGGATAAAAGACTTAAATATAAGTCCCAACACCATAAAAGTCCTAGAGGAGAACATAGGAAGGAAAATCTCAGACATTCCATGCAGCAATATTTTTACAAATATGAATCCCCTAGAGCAAGGGACATAAAGGAAAGAATAAACAAATAGGACTTCATCAAAATAAAGAACTATGCAGCTAAAGAAAACATCAGTAAAATGAAGAGGGAACCAACTGTATGGAAAAATATATTTGCAAAGCATGTTTTTTCTTTAATCTTCAAGTTTGTCTTGTATTTTCAACAGAGAACTCAAGTTTCATGGAGAGAAGGACTTATGAATGCTTTTCCAGTCATCATGTGGGGCGGTGCCTTCATTAATATGAGCATTCAGACACTGCCTTTGAGCAGCTCTCATTAAAGACCTAATTAAGCATTTGAGCAGTCCCAGCAGTGGACCTGCTCTCCCATGTTCAATAGTGTAATTGATGGCACCTGAGCTTAGAGGAATTGGCCTTCCTCGTTGCTCCTATAAACTCACTACCAGCTCATTAGTGTCAGTTTTGGTGTGGGTAAACAGTGTCTCATCCTCCGCTGCAATGCTACAGAGAGGAAATGAGCATCAAGGAAGCATGTGCTTCAGAAAAGCTTTGTAGAATTGTGTGACAAGCAGGGTGGAAGAGTACAGTATACAGCTGCAAGGGGAGCAATTTGAATACTCAGATGTGGTAAAAAGAATGACTTTCAATGAATTTCAGAATGGACTTCTAGGGGGGCAATTAGAGGAGGCTACATTGTGCTTGTCAAGTTAGGAAGTACAGAGGTAATATGAGACTGCAAAGGTAGGAAAGAAAATGTCAAAAGAAGGGAAGCTTTGGGTACGCAATAGGGTTTAGCTTTGTTTCCAAATCCAAAGAATAAGCTTATCTTTGAATACTTAAGTACTGGAAGTCATGGAAGGAATATGAGTAGACTAAGGATAGTTAGTGAAAAAGTTGAGAAAGAAAGGAATTTGAAGTGGAGCCCTATGATAACCGTCCCCTGCAGACAGCACCACAGTGCAACAAAGAGTGTTGTCCCACCCTGGCAAATACCTAAGGCTCCACCCCATACCACGTATTACGCTGAGACAAAGAAATATGGCCCAAATGAAAGAACAGATCAAAACTCCAGAAAAAGAACTAAACCACGAGGAGATAGACAACCTATCTGATGCAGAGTTCATAACACTGGTAATCAGGATGCTCACAGAATTGATTAAGCTTGGTTGCAAAATGAAGGAAGAAATGAACACAAAGTGAAATAAAGGAAAATATACAGGGAACCAACAGTGAAGGGAAGGAAACTGGGACTCGAATCAACAATTTGGAGCAGAAGGAAGAAATAAACATAAAACCTGAACAGAGTGAAGAAACAAGAATTCAAAAAAATGAGGAGAGGCTTAGGAACCTCTGAAACAACTGTAAGTACTCCAACATCTGAATCATAGGGGTGCCAGAAGGAGAAGAGGAAGAGCAAGAAACTGAAAATGCATTTGAAAACATAATGAAGGAGAACTTCCCCAGTCTGGCAAAGGAAATATACTTCCAGGAAGCCCAAGAGGTTCAGAGAGTCCCAAAAAAGTTGGACCCAGGGAGGAACACACCAAGACATATCATAATTAAGTTACCCAAGAGTAAAGATAAGGAGAGAACCTTAAAAGTAGCAAGAGAAAAGGGGACAGTTGCCTACAAAGGAGTTCCCATAAGACTGTCAGCTGATTTCTCAAAAGAAACCTTGCAGGCAAGAAGGGGCTGGAAAGAAGTATTCAAAGTCATGAAAGGCAAGGACCTACCCCCAAGATCACTCTATCTAGCAAAGTTATCCTTTAGAATGGAAGGGCAGGTAAAGTGCTTCCCAGATAAGGTCAAGTTAAAGGAGTTCATCATCACCAAGCCCTTATTATTTGAAATGTTAAAGGGATTTATCTAAGAAATAGAAGATCAAAAACTATGAGCAGTAAAATGACAACAAATTCACTACTATCAAGAACTGAACCTAAAAAACAAAAACAAAAGCAAAACAAACAACTAGAACAGAAATGGAGGTCACATGGAGGATTATCAGTGGGGAAAGGGAGGGGAAGAATGGGGGGGAAAGGTACAGGGTATAAGAAGCATAAATAGTAGGCACAAAACAGACAGGGAGTGGTTAAGAATACTGTAGAAAATGGAAAAGCCAAATAACTTATATGTACAACCCATGGACACAAACTAAGGGGCAGGAAAGGTGGAGGGTGGGGGGTTGCATGGAGGAGAGGGATAAAGGGGAGGAAAAACTCGAGACAACTGTATTAGCATAATCAATAAAATATACTTTAAAAAGGTACCCTATGATAAGTGAATGGATATTGTAAATATCAGGCTAGAGAGGCTGGGCTGTTGCCAGTGTGCAAGATTCTTTCACACACATGGGATTCTGACAGCCCACCTACCAGGTAAGGAGGGCAGAAATCTCAGCTCCATTTTAAACATGACTTGGAAAGATGGAGAGACTGGAAGTGAGGTTAGGTAGAATGACTTACCCTAAGTCATATAGCTATTTTTATAATACTTCTTAAGACACTGTAGATCACTACCTCAATTTTTTCAAATATCTCAGGAATTTTATTTCTGTCACTGCTAACAGAATCCATCTCTTTTCCCCAACCTTCACACTGACAATTGTGCACCTAAACTGAATCAGGAAAGAGATTGTTGAAGCCCATGATCTAATGTTAAACCAATCATTAGCTGGACCGAAGTGTAAACACTCGAGACCCATACCCAAAATACCCTGCTCTCTGTAGTTTCTTCCACACTGTGGGGAAATAGTGTGTGGAAGTGTCAGCTTGACTAAATGTATTTAATAAAAAAGGTCATTATTTAGTTTATAAAACATTGTTGTAAAGGTTTTATAGTAGATTGTAATGAGATTGCAATTGTTCAGATTGCTCTGTGAGTTAAGTACAATCTGAAGCTTATTACATAGACTGTTTTCTGACCAGGACAGTTTATTGTCCTTGGTTTCTGTGGGCATATCCATTAAAGGGGAACAGCAAGCTTCACTTACAAACCAGCTAGAGATTGTGGTAATTAGTACAGCTGAGTCAGAGTCAAGGCTGGCCAGGGCTCCTCAGGACTCCACACAGGAAGCTAGGCTTTCAGATCCCCTGAGGAAATTCAGATGCTCACAGTCACATTACCTGCTACACGACTCTCCCCCTGCCCTCACTGCCCAAAGTTTAGTAATCCTGTGTCCTAGAGGTTGTTCTAGGGAGTAGTTTCCAGGTGACACTAATTACCTTCAAGTGAAGTACTAGAACTTGACAGGGATCTTCTCTTAAAATTGTCCTGAAGTTTCCAAAATCAAGAAAGAACTCTGAGAGTTGAAGGCAGAACACATGAGGGGCTACAGGGAGTGAGCGAGTGGCAGGATTGGGAGTTAGGTCCTGGCTGTGTAATTGGGCTGCAATCTGTGTAAGAAACTCTTCATGTGACAACATCTGTTGTGCCTCTGGGGAAATGACATCTTTCCCCCGCTGTTATTGTTGAACACAAGGCAAAAAAAAAAAAAAAAAAAGTCTGACTAGTATTATATTTCTGAGTGCTTCTCAGTTTCCTTCTCTCTTTTAAATGTATTTAAAGGAAATCCATGCAAATCATTTCCAAGGCAAAGTGACTCAACCTGACAGAACCCCCAGAAATCTGACCCATCAAGGAATTTTTCTTTATCCCTACAGAGAGCATTACCATTTTGGCCTCATGTTTCTGTCTTGGCATTTTAATTCCAATACTGATTCTACTAGGCAGGTCCCAAGTCCAATTCTGTGTTCTGTTCTGTGCCCTGAATATGTCTGGCACTTATTGGTATTGTTATCCCTAATGACAAACATGATGGGTATCTGAACAAGGATTCTCAGCTATTGTCTACTGTGAATCATCCAGTAAATGAGCTAAGAAACCGGAGTGCAGGAGCTGGTGGGGCCAACAGATACAGTGGCAGAGAGAAATTTGTGAGTGTGATTGAGGGAAGGGTAAACCCTCCTACCTGAGATGATCCTTGCCCAAGCAGGCTACTTTTTGCCAAGTTAGGGTTGCACATGTTAATGCATTTTTATTTAAAATTTGGAAATTTTCCATCTGCAAGTTCAAAATAAATCAGACTCATTTTTTGCTTATCAATATAGATGACATTTTTAACTGACAATGTTGGTATCTGTAGCAATAACACATGATTTTTGTCCAAACAACGGGATGTGATGAAGGCAGAGCTGCTCTAGGTGGGCACCTCGCTGTCGAAGGTCGCATGGCAGTCTTCCAAGAACTCTGTGAGAGTTGAAGCAGCTCTATTGTTTTTCCTCTATAGTTGACAATTTCCTTTAATACCAAAAGCCCCCAGCAGAACTGTCCAGGGTCCTGAAGCATTAGATTGTGACTGTTGAAAAATATCCATGACATTATATTGATATCAACAAATGATTGATTTTTTTGTTTAGTCTTTATTGTATTTTTCCAATACCATTTAGTCTCCTTATACTCCTTCCCCCCTGCAATCACCACACTGCTCTCCATGTCTATGAGTCCTTTTTCCTTTTTTGCTCAATCCCTCCACCCCCCAACCTCCACCCAACTAGCTGCCATCTGCTCTCTATTTTGATTTTTTAAAATAAATAAATAAGTGGGAGAGAATAGGCAAGGCCCTCCTGCAGAGGAATTACAAATAATTTATGTACTCTGCACTAAAGGATGTGAATCATGACTCCCTGCTCCTTAAGTGTGGGCTGTGCATAGTGACTTCTTTCCAAACATACAGTTTAGCAAGGGGGATAAAGGAATAACTTTACAGTGGAGAAACCTAACTAATACTACTTTAAACACAGGGTCAAGGTTAACATCAACATGAAATGTCATGCTGATAGCATGTGCCCTTAATATAATGTAATGAACATGGCAAATACCACTGGAGCCTCCCTTCCAAAAGCCCACAACCCCAGTCTAATATTGAGCAAAACATTAGACAAGTCCTAAATATGGGAGATTATTCAAAATACTCATCAGTACTCTCCAAACTGTGAAAGTCATAAAAAAGGAAAGTCTGACAGCTATGAAGAGCCTGAAGTGATTTGACAACTAAATGTAAAGTGGTGTCCTGAATGAGATCCTGGAGCAGAAAAAGAAATTTGGGTAAAATCTAAGAATATCTGAATAAAGTATAGGCTTATGTTAATACTAATGTATCAATGCTGGATCATTGATTATGAAAAATGCACCATACTAATATGTTAGTAACAGAGAAAGTTGGATATAAGAACTCTCTGTACAATCTTCACAAGTTTTTAATGAATCTAAAACGTTTAAAATGAAATATTTATTAAAAAGCAAAACTGAGAGAGAAATAAAACAGAAGCTGGTATGTTATAAGTCAAATAGGTTTTAAATCATCTATTCTTTCATGTCGCTACACTCAAAACACAAGATAATTAAGCTTTTCATAGAAAATGTGTGGAGTTGAAATTTTCTGTAACCTTACATTTAAAATAGTGACATACGTACATAGATGGAAGAAATGGAAACAATGGAATGGCCTGTATTGAAAATCCACAGCCCCCAGCCCCCATGCAGTCTTGCCCTCTAGGAGGACTGACCTTAACTCTTCTTCTCACGTTTATCTCTATGTCTGGAATTTCACATTGATTCAGGAATACGTTCACTTTGCCTTCCAATTCTTCTTCTTCTTCTTTTATATGTAAAACTTTTTAAAAATCATTTTTTATTATTCTATTACAGTTGTCCCAATTTTCCCCCATTTGCCCTCCTCCACCCAGCTCGCCCTGCACACCCACTGTCAACTTCCACACCGTTGTCCCTGTCTGTAGGTCATTCACACATTTTTATTCCTTCTTTCCTATATATATATTTACCACTGTTTCTAGTTCCTTGATTATCGTTGTAGCTCGAGGCAATGCACATATATATTTGGTTTTGCTTTATTTTCCATTCCCCACTTGGTCAAAGTGAGCAGCGTTTTCTTCAACCCTCCTCCTCCCTCTTCGCACTTCTCATCTTTCTGTAGTCAGCATATTATTTTCATTGATCTTGTTAATTCTATAAGAAGTTTATAATCTCTATTATTTTAAAACCTATTTAAATGTAAACCTTGTAGATGATGTTAAAGTTCCCCTTGAAAACCCTGTTCCAGCTGCACCCAATCCTGATCCTTTTTATCCTTTCACAGAAATAACACTTCTTAGCCACCTAATATACAACTTCCAAGGTATTTCTCTATGTATTACTACGCCTATATATTTATATTCTCCTACAAAATATAGGGTGTTGTTTGGGGTATTTTTATTTTTCCTACAATTCTGTCACTTGTTAGTGCATTATTTTATAAGTTGTTTTTCTACATTTAACAGTGTGTTTTAGATACATATCTAACTGATTAAATATAAAACTAATACAAGTATTTTTGATAGTGTACTGATACACTAGTCCTGTTTCCCCACTGACAATTATTTAGGTCACTTTCAAATTCTTTTTTCTTACTCTTGCAATGACACTCTAGCATACAGCATGTGGTACACATACTTTTCTAGATTAGATATGAAAGATGGAATAGGTGAGGCATGGGGTGAAGACAAGCATATTTTAACTTATTAACACATATTGCCAACTTTGTTTTGCTCATATTATATTAAGGAATTTTGTCTCTGTTTATGTCATTTTTTTTTCTTCTTGTATCCTCATGAGATTTTTGTATCTGGATTGTGCTTGCCTCATAGAATGAGTTAGGAAACATTCTCTCCTCTTGTATTCTCTCCTGAATAAGATAAATATTGTTTCTTTCTTAAACACTTGATAGAGTTCATGAGTGAAACCACCTGGGACTGGAGTTTTCCTTGTTGGGAGGATTCTGATAATGAATTATGTTTCTTTAATATATAGAAAGTTTTTTAGACTTTCTATTGTTTATGGGGACTGTTTTTGATAACTCGTGCTTTTTGAAGAATTTATTTATTTCATTTAGGTTTTTGTATTTATTATCAGATACGTATTTATCACACCTTTAGTTATCCCTTTAATGTCTACCACATCTTTAGTGGTGTCCTTTTTAAATTCACAATATTGGTAATTTTTGTTTTCTCTGTTTTTAATCCCTTCATTCATGTGGCTAGGGATGTATCAATTTTTATTAATCTTTCAAAGAACCACTTTTGGCTTTGTCAACTTTCACTATTATTTGCTTTCTATTTCATTGATTTCTGCTCTTATAATATTTCTTTCCTTCTATTTATTTATGTTTAATTGATCAATCATTTTAGCTTCTTAAGAGAGAAATTGTGGTTAACAATTTTAAGCTTTTCTTTTTAATATTATTAAAATTTATAAAATATCTTCTAAGTACTGCTTAATGATTTTCCACAAATTTTGATATTTTCTATTTACAACAAATAAGAATTTACCTGTCATGTCATTTTTCTGTGACCCCAAACCAGCACTAACTTGCTAGGTGTGGGAGTGTGTCAGCATGGAAGTGACTTCCAGCCCAGAGAAGCCTCAGATGCCTGCTGTCCTAAAAGCTATTTAGAAATGCATGTTTTTAATTTGGAAGTGCATTGTTTTATGTTCAAATATTTGTGGCTTTTCTAGAGGTTATTTAGAAGTATATCATTTAATATTTAAGTAGATGAGACTTTTTAAAGATATATTAACCTTTTGCTGAGTCAGTTTCTGTACAATACCTCAGAATCAGGAACTCGATTTCCCAACATAGGCCGAAAGAGTTGGTAGGGTGTGGGGTCAAACTTAGCCTGCAGTGTTTCCCTGAAGGTGACATATAGTCTGTTCTACCCTGTCTGTTTCATTTACTGTGTTTTCCCATGTATAATGTGCGCCTGTGTTTTTGGCCCAAACTTTCAAGAAAAAAATCTCTTGTTTTAATTTTTTAATTCAATTTTTATTTATATTTAGAGACTTGTAAGTTCCATAAAACCGATGATTGTATTCCACAGTATTATTTTGCATATAGATATTATTATTGTTCTCTGTTGTTACACTTTTTAACACATAAGCATATGTAAAAGAATTAAAAAACATTTGTATAGATATGGAATTAGTACTATCCATATATAATGCACATCCTTATTTTTCCCTCAAAAATTTGGGCAAAAAAAATACATCATAAAATACAGTATTCAAATACAGCGAGTAATACAAGGTTAAGCAAAAATAGGTTTATAGTTGTAATATAAATAAATAATACAATAATTAATAAATAATAATCCACGACTAAACTCTGTTTTGTACTCACAACTGTAAACCTAGTTTCCCCACCCCTGTATTTGCAATGGGACAGATGTCATCATTACTAGCCGAGAAGAAATCTGGAGCGATGCGCCCGTCACTACTACCCATGAACTGAAACTGATCATATAGGAAAGAAATGGTACCATTAATAACGTCTCCAGAGTTAGTGGTACGTTCCTTGGAGTGTCTCTGTCTCTCCCTCTCTCTCTCTCTCTTTCTTTTCTCTCTCTGCAATTTCTACTGTTGGTAACACTGCTGTGATTGTTTGCATAAACAATGAGTCAGTAATTTCCCTGGGTTGAATGCCTGAATAATCAAGGATGGCCCTGTCGAGGAGTTTGTGTCTGAGTTGGAATTTTCAGCCCTGTTGACGTACAGAATGAGGGTTTATATATACAGACAAGTCTTAGAATAGTCTTCCTAGAGTGCACAAAGTCTGGGGCAAACAGGATCAAACATCCTGGCTACAGTGGAAGTGGTATCTGACAGTTCCGTGAGAACCAGAAATACCCGCAGCTGTTCATGTCAGGAGGTCAGAACCGAGGTCTTACATTCTCTGGTTCTATATTTAAATCTCTATTATATTAGTCTTCTTGGTGGCAAGCAATTAACCTATTGCCCTGTGAAGGTAGTTGAATTCAAATTAGAATTACTAGTGGTATTAATAGATTGTAATAATTGATTTTCTTTTTCTGAGAGAGAAGGATACTAGCAAAAACACAGATTGATTTTTTAAGGTCATTTGTCCATATAGATGCATGTGGAGGTGCTATTGGCTATCATTCTCTATGGTTTCACTTGGTGAGACTAGAATCATCCAGAAGTTTTGGTCTGGCGACTAGTGACATGTCCACAGTTGGTAATTTGGCAGTGGCTATTTTTTTAATAATATGAGAACGCATTAGAATTGAGTATGTTCTGACAGAACCATTATCAGAAAGAGCAGAGAGAAAATGGGTCAGTATGGATGGGCGATATAAAATGATAAGAGTGATAATAAACAAGAGATGAAACACAAAGCAGTCATTAGACAGGGTCTTAGCCTGATGTCCTGGGTGAAAACTGTCCACTATCAGAGGTCAGCTACTTGTTTCAAAGATCTTGGGTTGTCCATCTACTTCTGGAGATCAGATGTCTCTAGAGGATCTCTGAGAATCCTGAGTGTGAATTTTCCACTGGAGTGGTCTTCCAGTCATGTGAATTCAAGGGTTCACTCTCTGGAGTTTCACTGTTGTATTGTCCTTAACAGTATTTCCAACAAGGTTTAAGAGCAGCTTTTTTCCCCTGATGTCTCTTCAAGCAAACAAAATCTCTTGGTTAAGAACCATATAAGTTGTTTAGGAACATGTGGTTGGAAGTCTTAATCTGCTGGTGATAAAAATGGATGAGTGCACGTGTGGGGAGCTCTGCCCACAGAGGCCCTCCCCGCACCCCGCATCCACCACGGATGGGAATAAATCTACCAAGACCTAATCTGCTTGGGGAGGGAAGGTGGCTGATGTCTCAAAGGAGAAGGGCCTGGAGCCTGTTCCTCAATGGGCTTTTATTGGTTTCAATTTGCATAGGAATACAGGTAAAGCTCATCAATCGTTGTCAGGCAGTAATGATCAAACAATTGGTAACATACAAAGAACTATGAGGGCTTATTCTGAGTCAGGGTCAGATAGCTAGAGGGCCATGAAACTTTGGGGAAACAAACTCATTCTATGCTTGGACCCTTATCATTTAAATTGAGGGTGTTCTTAGCAAAGCAGGTCTCACAGGATTTTATGCATTCTTTCTTAGGCCTGATAGCCCCAGGGAACCGCCCTTTCCAGCACAGGGCCACACCCACCTCTGGCATTGTTTCAGGCTTAAGTCAGGCAGGGGAAGTAAGGCAGTCAAGAGATTAGGAGACTTCTTGCAGACCGAATGAGGACTCAGGCTATGTCAAAGGTGAGGGGTGAAGGTCCATCACCCCCTTTTCCATAGTCCCCCAAGTCCTCCCCTGAGGGCCTTTTCATGACGGTGACTTCTTAGGTCATCCCTCCCTTGAGGAATCTTACCCGTTATTGGCTAACCAGTCATCCACCCCAGGCCAAGCAGGGTGAAGTGAAAGGGGGCAGAGGCGGCGCCCCTACCAGGAAGATAAACTTTGTCTCCTTAGTGGCTTATGGTCCCAAGGTCTTTTTACTCAGCCTTAGCCATGAGGGGTTACAGTTTCTGAAACCAGGCAGGGTGGTTCCCAACATGCATGAGTCCCATGCAATTTTTTGCCATTTTTGTGTGTAGCAGATAAGAATCTAGAGTGCAGAGGTGAATTCCCTGAATACATAGTATATTATAAGACCTAAAATTTCATGTGCTGCCTTAATATCTTTCAGTTTCTAGGGCCCCAAAGGCCCAGCTTTGAGCTCCCCTGCTCTTGTAAGACATGTACCTCCATGTAATAGGAAAGGCTCTCCTGAACCCAGCTGATTCCTCTAACAGCTGGCTGAGCTGCAGTCTCCCAGTCCTCAACTGCATGAGTCTCATCTCCCTGCCATCCCCTGAAATTACTCAAACAACCCACTGACATCCTCCTGCAAGAACCAAAGCTCTTCTACCCTGTTGTTACTATAAAGCCTGCCTCCTGCATCCCGTGCTGGTTTACTCCATTCCTGAGTACAGCCCCCATATGGCCCCGCATGGCCCTGAGATCCTGAGCAAATCAATATTCTCATCCATTTGATTTCTATACTGGCAGGATGGGAGTGTTGTAAGAACTAGTCCAGGGTCTGAGAAGACCTTTGGGTATAAGGTTTTTAAGTGTAGGTGTCAATTTTTTTTTTTTTTTTTTTATTCTGGCTCCAAGGAATATTGGGAAATTAAGTTAAAAATTTGACAGGATCTATATGAACTTTAACAGGTTCTTCTTTAATTAATTTTCCTAGGTCAGTGGGATTTTTAGCCCATAAATGGCTCCAGGGCCTGTATATTGGATATGCATACAATATAACAGAGCAGGCAAATTTACATCCAGAGGAGACACTACTTGATTATGAATGGAAGTGACCCCTGGAATACTAGAAATAATCCCTTTGGTGTGAATTTAATATCACATTTTCAGTTGCAAAATAAGTCTCTTAAATTTTCGGATGTGGTGTCACAAAGTATGGTTAGATAGAGCTAAGGGCGGGGTGATAGAGAACATCTGTGGGTTATTTGAAATACCTGCTACCTGTTCAGTGTGTTTCGGGTTTACTCCGAGGAAGTGGCTGAGCAGAGGTGTCGGGGTTTAACGTAGAGCAGCACTCGGATCTGCTAGGAGTTGATGGGGCTGGCCATCTATATTCACAGTTAATTCGCTTTGAGTGTTGAAGTGTTAGGCAGGATATGAGACGTGTTTGTCCTTCCTCAGAGTACCCTCATTGATCTAAATGAGGGATGTCGTTTTTGTTTGGTTTTGGATTTTCCTTTGTCAGACGGAACAATCTTTTTCCGTGTTCCTTTTGTTTACAATATCAACAAGTGCCCTTGTCAATAGGTGGTTGGGTAGGAGTTGGGCCGCCTAGCTGTTTGATCTGGAGGACCATATGGTCATTTTGAGTGCTCTCTCTTTTTTGTTCTAAAGCCTTTTCAAAATATTCTGCCAGGTGTTGTATGTGAAGTACTACACTGAGCATAATATAATATGAATGAACAAACAGAACATGAACAAGACACCATCTATGTTTTCTGGGACAGTAACATCTAAAAGATGCATTGTAAAGCTTAATGTGGGTTCAGCTTATTTTATAAAGCTCTCTTAATTCAAGGAAAGGCAGAATGGACACATAGGTTTGGACCTTGATCAAGTTAGACTGGGCTTAAAAGGTAGGCAGGCCCGGTGATCAGAAAACAAGCTATACATTTAATATAAACAAACATGATGTTTATATAAAACTACCTTAGTGGGATGGAACGCATGCATGCTCTGATGCATCATCTTTTTAATGGCGTCATTTTCTTAACAAGGCGTCTCATGCCTTGAAAGTTCCTTTGTTTCACTAGTTTACATCCACAGGTGATATTTGCTACCAAGGGGCCACTGAGCAATTTATGGAGACATTTTCAGTTATCAAAACTGTTGGGGGGGCGGTGTGAAGGGGCTTGTAGTGACATCTGGGAGGTAGATGCCAGGGATTCTGTAATGCACCAGACACCTCCCTCTCCAAAGAGCTACCCAGCCCCAAACATCCATGTTTTATATAGAAGAGGTGATGGAATTCTGAAAGCAGATCCATCAATTACCTATGTGCCACCTATTTGCCAATGCCAGAAAGATAGTTTGTGAGTTATTTTAATCTCATGCAATTTAGAATGGAGGCTGGGCTGGATGGGCCAGAAGGATCAGGCGTGGCATGGGGTGGGAAGATGGAGATGACTTTAGTGATTTAATTCTTTGAAATAGAGAAGAGTTACTAAGTAAGACCCAGGTTGCCATGGTAGCACATGGCTTCAATCACTCCTGATTAATTGCCAGCAATTAGAATAAAGGGTGAGCCTTCACTTAAATCTCTAGTCAAGATAGAGAAAAACAGCATCAAGTGAATCATTATAAGGAGCAGTGTCTGATGCAATTTTAAAAGTTGGAAATTCTTTTAATTCCATACCTGGCTCAGAAATGGTAACACTGTGGCTGTATACTATGAGAACCCCCTTTCCACATGCTGATAACAAAATGATTACTGTTGGCATCACTGGACCATCTGCTCTTGAAATTTCAGACTGTTAAGGTGAAATTGACGTAGAGTTGCGTCAAGGATACTAGAGACTGTCCTGTCTTTTTCATTCTATTTGTGTATTCTTTGTGTTTATTTTAAGCCACAGAAAGAGTAGCAAATATCCACGCTACATTTTCAATGCCTATTTGCTGTCTATATTTATAGCAGGTTGTCAAATCCTGGTATGTGTTTACATCTCTGGTGCTTGGGGTAAGGTTATTTCCATTTTCAAATGTAGTATTTATTGTTTAAATTTTGCAGCAACTCCAGAAATAAAATGCCCACAATGCACAATACCAATGTCTATTTAATCAAATATATTCACTTTTTAAATATTCTGGTCCAGTGTTGTTTGTACAAATACATAGTGGTGTATCATTTTGCACCATTCCTTTTGTATCCACTACTTAAATTGTTCCATGTTGTTCCTTAGTTTTCATAATTATTCCTTTATGCCTGAGGTTTTCTGAAGGAAAATTTCTGCATTCTTTGGAGGAAGAGCACTCTTGGTTTGCGAACCCACTGTTTGCTGCGAGCTGATGTCTGAATCGCCTCTCCTGAGTGAGGGCGAGGCCCGTTCTGCAATAACTCTTATCTCTGCACGTCCCAACAAGACCAATGAGGCCCAGAGAGACTGTTTTTGTTCAACGTACTTTTGACAATTCCTATAATTTGTTAAATATGTATTACCTATTTTGTAGTAGGCCCCAGGCTGCCCACAAACAAGAAGCGAACAGAGGTGTGATCGAAGTTAGGAGTGTGTGTTGGGGGCATAAACCTGGTGCTCTGTGCGAATGCAGGGAGCATCCAACTTCATCTCAGGAGGATGGGGAGCAATCCTTTACGTCATCCTCAGGAGCCAGCCAAGGCCATGCTAGCTGTGGATATGAGCCTGCAGGTCTGCCCACACTTCCCACACTACGCTGATTATTACACTGGGTTTTCATTATTGCATTCCCACCACTTGCAAAATTGCCCCTTTGGTTTCTCATTATCCCACTTCCTTAAAAGAGTCAGAGATTTAGTGTTCCCATTACAGAAAAACTTCTGATAAAGAACCTGGCTTAGATGGTCTATTGAACATTTTAAACCTATTTAAAGATCCAGAAGTAACAAAATATTATTAGTTCAAAATTAGTTTGGAACATGTGATGATGACATCTTTGCACACTTAATTTTAAATGTGCAACAGGAACAATTCCACACAAATATTCAGAACTCTTGGCCTTATTATTCATTAAAGTGTATCTGTAAGGTCCTAGAGCAGATGCTTCTGGTGCCCCAGTCACAGCCCTTCAGTCCACCTCTGGTTTCAGCCACAGCACTTGCTTTGATCGACTCCAACTAACAGCATCCCAAGTGCTTGGTGCGTTTTCACACTTGCTGCTGCAGAGCCTTCTCTGAAGCTGAGAGAGTCTGCTTCTCCTCCTCCTCCATCCTATTCTACAGGCATCCTCACTCTCCTCCCCTGAGACCCAGTCCCTAAAAAGGTCCTGGTACCCAAGGTCTGGCCTCAGGCTCTGCCTTCAAGGGGAACCAAAACTAAGATAGCTTTCAGCTTGGAATTTTATCATTGGTCTGCTTGTATGAAAACAATGAAATTATACATGATTTATTTAATATATTTAAGGAAAAGAATTTTTCATAGCTTCAGCCTGGCCTTACTCAAGTCTATCTAATGATATAAGTTATTAAAATGCTTGACTTTGAACCCACTGGAATTCATAGGAAGAAAACCCGTTTGTTTTGTTTTGATTTTTCTTTTCATACTTCACCACAGACTCTTCTTCTCTTTGTGTGGTTGGAGATAGGGAGTCGACTTCAGTTGGAGTGAGGGCTTTTATGAACTGCAATCATCTTCATTTAAAAAAATAAGTGGAAATAGTAGTGAAGTCGTGGATGTTAAATTTGACCCCCTATAGTAAGTGATTCTCAGCCTAACCAGACGCCCTTCACGAGACAACTGCACTTTGTTAGGATTTAGGGAGATGGATTCTAAGCACATGTTCTCTGTTCGCTGATGTGAACTCTGAAGTTCAAAGGCCATAACACCAGAAACATCTGAAATTCCTAAGCCTTCTTCCTACTATTTATATCTGCTGTTGCTGGTCTTGAAGTAAAAAGGGAATAAAAATAAGTTTCTTAATATGGTTATAGTATGTTATTTTTAACCATGGATGTCTTTGAACCTGAACTCGGCGATATATAAATGAGAATGAATTTCTTCACCCTTCACATCTCTAGAAGGACCTTTCTTTTTACAGGACTCTCATGTAATTTAACTTCTGGAGGCTTCCAATCCCACCATAAACTCAGGGAAACTACACATCAGACAAGTGAATGCAACCAGGGCGTCCCTGTTTGTGAGAGAGCCAGCGCTGCGCAGTGGCTCAGAGGGAGCAGGGGCAGGATGACTAAGGGTGAGCGATGGCCGCCGCAGGGCAAGGTCCCTGTGCTTTCGTGTGTCACGGCATCGACTTTCTGACTGGACTGACTGTGATCGTGTTCATCACTGTGACAGGTTCCCACTAACTGACTTCATTAAATTTCAGCAGGACCGCTTAATTGGCTATGCAGTGGGCACAGGTGTGGTTCCTCAGTACCACCTTTCCGAAATGGAGACACATCCGCGGGGGTCTGCACTGCTGACAGATGGCCAGCCACTGCCATGTTTGCTGCATGTGTATTTCAGAACAACATGTTTAGCACGTGTCTGTTTTTCCTATAAAAAGTGGTGCCTAATGGCTTTGAGAAAGGCTAAGGGGAAAAAGAAAGGATTCCACTGCAGCAATTCAATAAAGCAAATATAAAAGGCTTCATGTGTGCCAGGCAGAGTACTACAAGCTGAAGATAAAAGTTTGCAAAAAACAGGTGTGGATCCTTTATTCACAGGTTTTTGCCGGTCCCCCTCCCCCACCAAGGTGTAGTTTCTTTCTTCTGGTTTTCCTTCTATTCTCTTTCAGGACTGAAATTCAGGAGAGAGGCCCTTCAAAGGACAGCGTAGGCTCTAAATTGGAGGGAGGGGTAGGCATGTTGCATAGGGGTTTAGCCCACCTATTTTAGAATCAAAGCAGATGTGGGTTTGAAATGTGACTCATCGTTCATTTTACAAAGTTTTGTGATTTTAAGCAAATGTCTTAAGCCCTCTGAGCTATAGACTTCTTATATGAAGATTATGATGCTAATTTTTAAAAAAAATAGCTCCAAGAGTAGAAACGGGGATTGTGAAAGAGTATACAACTGAAATGCTAAGTCCAGAGTCAGGCACAGAGAGTAAGTAGTCAATAAATATTAGTGATTATTAAATACAAGTGCTTTTCTCCCTTTGTGCTTCGGCACAGTAGGAGCATTTGGGTAAAGCCCCTTTCAGATGCTATGCGCTGCTTCTAGGTCGCATAGCAGCTTCTTCCTCCGACGCCTCCCACTGTGCAGGCTGTGCACCATGTGCAGGGAATGATTATGGAAAATAGGTGCGAACGGTTCAATATTTATGCGATTTAACTAACAGCATCCTCTTCTGAATTACATTAGCTCTTGCGCAGTTGGAGGCAAGAATAATTGATGGCGCAAAGAATCAAATGATTCTCTTTTTCTATCCTTAATTAAATATTAAAGACAAAGCCTGACTGGTGGCAAGGGGTGATTGTTTCTGGCCTTGGCTTCCGATGTCACAAAAAATAACAAACAAAACACAAAATCAAAGTTTTGAAAAATGGTGCTGATTAAGGAGTTGAATCTGCATTTCAAGGGTCTGTGAACATCCAAATCTCAGTGATTTCTTCGGTGGAGAAGCAGTACTTTTATTTTACATTTAATCTTGCTGGGTAAATACTTATAAGATAGTTTTATTGAGGCATAATTGGCATAGAGTAAACTGCACGTATTTAAATTACAGAGCATGATAAATTTGGACACATGGATACACTCTTGAAACCATCACCACATTCAAGACTGAAAACATATGCAGCATCAGAAAGTAAAACTGTGTGCCCTTTCTAACGCCACCTTTGCGTCCCTGCACCCCATCTGCAGGCACGCACTCACTAATTTATTTTCTGACACAGTAGTTTGTACTTTTTATATTTTTATTTAAGTGGAAACATAAAGGAGGTACACATTGGCATTTTAAAATCCAATACAATTATTTTGAGAATCATCCCTGTTATGTGTATCAACAGTCCTTTTCTTTTGATAGCGACATCGAATTCCATTGTATGGGTATGGATATGATGTTTATATTCACTTACTAATTGATATTTGGGCTTTTTCCAGTTTTTGACTATTACAAATAAAGCTTATTTTAACATTCATATACAAGTCTTAAAATGGAGACATACATTAATTTCCACTGGGTAAATTCTTGGGGGTGAAGAGGCTGAATCAGATGGTAAGTGTATGCTTAACTTTATAAGAAACTGACAAAATGTTTTCCAAATCGAATGCTTCATTTTACATCCAATCTACCAATTCTAGTGCCTCTCCATCCTCAATGAACTTTGTGCGATTCGACTTTTTTAGTTTTAGCTATTTAAATAAGTATGTGGTGGCAGTTTTTATTTGCATTTCCTTATGTCTAATGATGTTGAGCATTTCCATGCGCTTATGATTCATTTACATAATCTTCTTTGGTGAAGTGTCTGATGATATCATTTGCCCCAATATTATTGAGTTATTTGTTTTTGTATCGTTGAGCTTTAGGAATTCTCAGTATAGTTTGGAATACAAGTGCTTTGTCAGACCGTGATTTCCATGCATCACCTCTCCATATGTGGATTTTGTTTTTAAGAGTGTTTTTCACAAAGAAAATTATTTACTTTTAATAAAATCCAGCATATTGATTTCTATAAATAGATTATGTTCTTCTTTTTGTATCTAAAAACTCATCATAAATCCAAGGTCGCCTTTTTTTTCTTATGTTGTCACCTAGAATTTACCTTAAAATTTTACATTTAGACATGTGATCCATTTTGAGGTGATTTGTATAAGATATGAGTTATATATGTTGAGTATTTTAAGTTTTTGTATATTATATCCACCTGTTTCAGTACAATTTATTAAAAAGACTTTCTTAATCTTTATAATTAAGACTATTCTTAATTGAATTGCCTTTGCACCTTTGTCAAAAATAAGTTGACCACACTTGTGTGATTCTGTTTTTTAACTCTGTACTCTTTTCCATCAATATGTATTTCTAACCTTTCGCCAACACCACACTCTTGAAGTCTTCATATCACTATGAAGCCCTTATATTAGTCTTGAAATTGAATGTGATGAGTTCTCCCATATTATTTGTTTTTCAGAATTATATTGACTATTCGAATCCCTTTGCCCTTCCAAATAGATTTTTGAGTCAGCTTTTTCATAACTACAAAACAACTTGCAGGAATTTTGATCAGGATTGCATTTCATATATTCTAAATTTGGGGAGAATTCATATGTTAATAACATTGAAGCTTCTAATCCATAAACATGATATACTATGTCTTCATTTCTTTGCAAAAATATTTTATCTCTTTCATCAGTGTTTTGTAGTGTTCAGCCTACAAATTGTTTACTTGTTCTGTTAGATTTATACCTGAATACTTAATTTTATTTGGTGCTTTTAATGCTGAATATTAATTGCTAGTTATTTGGTGGTTTTTAACATTTAAAACTCAATCTACGTTTTCACTGTAGCTCTATAGGAATACAATTGGTTTTATCTATTGGCCTTGTATATTGTGTTCTTGCTAAATTCACTTATTGGTTTTAGGAAATTTTTTTGTAGATTCTTTGAAATTCTTTAAGTAGAAAATTGCATTATCTGGAAATAAACATATTTCTTTCTTTCTAACCTGTATGCCTTTTGTTTATTCATCCTGGCTTACTGTTCTGCTAGGACTTCTTGTATGGTATTGAAGATTGGCTGGAACAAACACCCTTGCTTTTTCCTAATCTTAGGGAAAACACATTCATTATCTAACCACTCAGTGTGATGCTATTTGTAGGCTTTCATAGCTACCCTTTGTAGGCTAAGGAGAGTCACTTGTATTCTTATTTTGCTGTCAGATTTTATCAGAATATTGAACTTTGAGAAATTTATTTTCTGTATCCATCGATATTATTATGTAGTTTTCCATATTTAGTGTGTTAATACAGTGAATTACGTTGATATTGGAATATTGATCCAGCTTTGCATTCTTGGGATGAACCATACTTGGTTATGATACTTTATCCTTTTTATATATTGCTGTCTTTAATTTGCTAATATGTCTTTGAGGATCACTGTGTCTGTGTTCATTAGAGATATTGGTGTGTAGTTTCATTTTCGTGTAATGTCTTTGGCTTCGTATCAGGATGATGATAGCCTCATAAAATGAGGAAGTGTTCTCTTCTGTTTTCTGGAAGAGATTTGTCAGGGAAACCATCTGTGCTTGCAGTTTTCTGTTTTGGAAGATACACATATAACTATCAATTCAATTTCTTTAATCTATACGTGACTATATGGGTTATTTATTTCTTCCTGAGTGAATTTAGATGGACTAGAGATGTTCTGTTTCATCCAAATTATTGAATTTATGGGCATAGATTTAATTGTTATATTCCCTTATTATCCTTTTAATTTCTGTAGAATCAATCACATCTCCTCTGGCTTCAGTACATACTTGTTGGTAATTGAATGCAGGGAAAGTGATGCTACATGATTAAAAGAAGCTTTGCAGTTTCTGCCTTTATTGGAATGCCGGCTCTCCCAGTACTCTCAATCTGGATACATTTCCTTGGGATTCATCTGCCATTTTGTGGTAAGTCCCAGTCACATGGAGAGGCCACTCATAAGTCCTCTTGTTAAAAGTCCCAACACAGCCAGGCTTTGAGGTATCCCACCCACGTTCCACACATACGAGTAAGGAAACTTCCAGGTGATTTCTGTTTCCAGCTATTGGCATCATTTCTGGGCTTTCTGGTTATCCTGCCTGAAACTCCAGACATTATGAAGTAAAGAGAAGACATTCGTGTTACATCTTGTTCAAATTCTTGATCTTTAGAATCTGTGGGGGGAAATGTAATGATAGTTGTTTTATATCACTAAATTTGTTACTTGGTCAATAATAAATATCTGGCACAAAACCAAGGGCTGATACTTAAGTAGCTCATCTCCCTCATCTAGTTTTATACCTGAGGTGGACTTATCTCTTCTTGGCTAATGTGATCCTAAGAACTGTGTATTTGAAGTAGAAACAATGTCTAATTGGTTTAAATTACATACTTTCTTAGCAAAACAAAGTTGAGTAACACTAGGGATAAACAGGTTTGGGCCCAGAAGGTGTTGTTCTGACAGGGCGTTTACTTCCCATCACTCGTGATACGTAAAAGAGGACACTACCCCCCCCCCCCCCCCGCCATCTCCAGAGACACACTGATCACAATAAGAACTTTGAGCAATTTTCTAAATGACAGACTTTGGTCAAATTACAGATTTGGTTAACAGATAGTCTATCTATTCTCGCTCTTCAATTTCTTTTTAACCTCTTTTCCAATACCACTCTTAATGCTGTAGATAAAGCCCTCGTTACCTCACTGGGACTACTGCAGTAGCTTCTTAAGAGTCTCCCAAACTCTCATCTTTTTCCAATGAAATTTATCTTGCTCACTGCTCTTAAAGATACCTTCCTTACCCAGTTCTGGGTAGGATGTTGTCTTGCTCACAACTTCTCAGTGGTTTCATGTTGTAGCCTCAAACAGATAGGACAAACTCTGGCCCATCCAAATAGATCTTTAGGAAAACTTTTTCTTGTTCTTCTCACATTAAGCTCATGCTCAGTGGCACTTACAAAAGGCTATACCTTCAGTAAAAGAGTAGTAAAAAAAAAAAAAAAGGTAAAAAAGTCCTTTTACCACCTGAGGGGATGACAAAAATATTCTCTGTGTATTTTCCAGTCAGGGAAAAAATTTCTCGCGATGGAATAAAACAAAGTTAGTACCTTATGAAAGTTTGTCGTCTGAAATATTTAACACATATGATGAGGGAGTTTGAAAGTCAGAAATTTGCTTAAACATTGATACTAGGCTAGAGATAATGTTGTTTTGTCTGGAAAAATGAAAACACAGAAGCACTCCGGAAATAAAAGGCGAAACGGTAAGAAGAGAAAATGGTAACATGAGGTAAAAATGTGCAGATTCAAAAAGGAACCAAAGAAAATTTCTAAAAACAAATAAATACAAATAGTCACTGAATTGAAAAACTTAATGGAAACATTAAATAATTAGATACAGGAGAAAAAAATTACTGAACTGGAAACTAGATCCAAGTAAATTCTCTGTGACTCCTTCTGGAAGAACGTGAAGGATACACATCAGGAAGAAAAATACTGAACACCCAAGGAAAGAGTGGGAAACCAGAAGCAATGTCCCTCGTGTTAATGTTTAAATGTATCACGACTTAAATAAAAATAAGGAAAAATATCCTCAAAGAATCCAAAGAAATAATAGCATGCTGTCTACAATGGAAGAGAGAGACAAGAGAGAAGAAAGAGAAGACACTTGATGTTAAATGATTAGGAAGCAACGACTATACAATTTAGAGAGAAAGATTTTGTAACCTTTTTACATGTGGGACACACAGATATTCTCAAACATGTGAGCACTCAGAATATGTACCATTCATTTGACCTTCATAAATAAAAAGAAAACTAAAAAAGAAATCACAACTTAAAAAGAGAATTAAGAAACTATGGTAATAGAACTATATAACAAGTTAAACATTCAAGTTATTTTCATGTTGTATGACAATGTATAAAGGGGCATAACACACATATACATGAAACAAAATAATCTGAGTTGGGTATCTAAAATATCAGAAATAAGTAGAGAGTAGTGGAGTGATGAGGGAAATGAAATGCTGAATTCCTCATCTCTAGCAGAGGTTTGTGGGAGAGCAGACCATGGACGTGGTGTAATGGACAGATGTGATTCCAGCCCCTGACACAAAGTGAGCAGCTTCACGGAGAGTGAGGGCACGAGAAGCCACGATCACTGGCAGAGTGAAACTGGTGGCGGGACAACTATCCAGTGAGGATTGGTAGGAAGTTCACCTGTATACAGCACTTTGTAAAATCATTGTGTTGCTGCTGGAAACCTTCAGTGAAGACCATTGTTTTGTTTTTTTAATATTTTCAGAGTCAGCTTTTTAAAAATCTATCACAGTGCCTAGACTAGGTCATTAAGCTATAAGGCTTGAGGCAATTTACATGGAAGGCACTAAACTATTTTTAAAATTTTATTGAATGTATTGGGGTAACATCAGTTAATAATATCACATACTTTTCAAGTGTACAAGTCTATAATATATTATCTGTATATTGCATTGTGTGTTTACCACCCACTTAAATCTCCCTCTCTCAACAAATATTTGATCAATCCTTTCTACCCTCTTCTGTGTCTCCCATTTGCTGCTTTCAGTTTGATATCCCACATATGAGAGAAATTATATGGTTCTTTACTTTTTCTGACTTATTTTGCTTAACACGATATTCTTAAGAACCACCATGTTGTCACAAATGGCAGCATTTCATCTTCTCTGATGGCTGAGTAGCATTTCAGTGTATAAATGTACCACCTCTTCTTTATCCAATCATGTACCAAAGGGCACTTCAGTTGCTTCCACGTCTTTGCCACCATGAACAATGCTGCAGTGAATGCAGGGCGCATATGACGTTATGAATAACTGTTTACAGTTTGACGGGGCCGACACCCAGAAGAGAGGTTGCTGGGTCACATGTTAGCTCTATTCTTAATTTTTTCAGGCAACTGCATACTGTTTTCCATAGTGATTGTACCAAGTTATATTCCCACCAGCAGTGTATGAGAGTTCCTTTTTCTCTACAACCTCTCTAACACTAGTTATTTCTTCTCATTGGTAATAGCCATTGTAATAAGTGTGAGGTCATATCTCAATGTAGGTTTTTACCCTCAAACCTACCCCTTTGGCTTTTTCCATGTGTCCTTTATACATGTTCCTTGACAACCCTTCCCCTTCTTTTCCCCCAATACTCCCTCCCCCTCCCCTCTGGTTACTGCAAGTTTGTTCTTTATTTCCATGTCTCTGGTTATATTTTGCTTGCTTGTTTGTTTTGTTGATTAGGTCCCACTTATAGGTGAGATCATATGGTATTTGTCTTTCACCACCTGGCTTATTTCACTTAGCATAATTTTCCTCATAGCTATTGAAGTTTAGCATCTTTGCATATATCTGTTGGCCATTCGTACACTTCTGAAGAAGTGTCTGTTCAAGTACTCTGTCCATTCTTAAATTTGATTGTTTGTGTTTGTGAGGGTGTTGTTGTTGTTTGGTTGTTGAATTGTATGAGTTCTTTATTTTGGATATTAACCCCTTATCTGACATACTGTTTGCAAATATCTCTCACATTCAGTTGGTTGCCTTTTTGTTTTGTCGATGTTTTCTTTTGCTATGCAGAAGCTCTTTAGATTGATAATAGTATTTTTTTTTAAATCAACTTCATACTTCTCCAAAATAATTTCACCATTATGTGATTGCTGACTTCTAAGATCCAGGCAATCTTCATGTTTTGAATCATTCTGTTGTAGAGTTCCCCAATGCTTCTACCACTGTGGCAAGCACAAAAGGAAGACATATTAGAACCCATATTATGAGATAAGACCCATATTAATACATAACTTTTCCATGAGTCAGTGTATCTGGGAAACAATTCTGCCTTGTATTCATGTATAAGCACGAGCTTGGGCAGTAGAAGTCACCAGACTAATGCGGGGGGAGAGGTTACATGGTTTCTCCCTTCAACTCAAAATTTGATTTCCTAAGATTTCCCTCAATGGAAGGCCAGCATTTGTGTTTATTACACTACAACAATATTCTGTTCTCTGTCAGGCACGTTTCCTCTGGTTAATTTTATGTTTGTCAAGACAATATATAACATCACAGATGGAAGAGACATCACTGAAAAGATAAAATATACTTCTCAAGTTGCCTGGGGGGCAGACTCAAGAACTAGGACCAATGTCAGGGTCCTTGTCACCTGATCTTTTCATTACACTATACAGTGTTTAGAGTATGCATTTTGCTAGTTTAAAAAAATGATATCAAGTAGTCCTCAAGATGCATCATGTGGGATGGTAGCTAATGACAATGTTTACGCCGCACTTAATCTCTGGTTAAAGTTCAGAAGTGAAATGGCAAACCTGGAGGTAATAAATCTATTCCTGCTTTGAGAGCAGACTTGCTACAACTAAATCGGAAGTGTTTGATTAGGGAAAGCATATGTAATTATTTGACAGTTTTTAAATACCACATGCTCCTTTCTTAAAGCAATCTGCTGGTACAAGTGTAGCTGAAGCTGCTACAATTGTTTCATGCTTATTATTCGACTTTATTAGAGCTAGGGACTCTTGTATTACCTCCCAAAAGGCCTCTGTGGTTGCTAGTCAGTCTTTGTGCAGAGCAGCTTTACCCTGGATCGAAATTCAGATGTATTTAACATTCATTGTAAAATGAGTCTACCTGTTGGAGTTGGAAGAACTCTAACTGCTAAACCTGGCAAGTTGTAATAGCCTGGGCTCTCCCAGACCATCCTACATTTAACATTTCTTTCTTGGCTTCACAAAAGCCAGATTGTTAAATGTTTCTTTTGTGATCACCTGACAGAGGCAGATGGACTCCCACATATACCAAAATTTAGTTTGGACATGGAGACTAAAAACCACACATTATATACCAAGAGGGTATAAAAAAGTTTATTACTCACATAATGAGGATTTCTGAGGAAAATTGGGTAGGTTCCCAAGCAGGTTTAAAAATGGCTTGAGAGAGCAAGGAAAGGAGACTGTTTTTATTGTGGTTAGGAAGTGGAGCTGAGCTGAGGATTCCTACAAGGACAGGGTTTGATTCATTTGAACTTCCCACTAGAACCAAAGGAAGGAGCCCCTGGACTTTCTTATCAGCCTGCACAGATGTGGGACAGAAGAGGAAGAGGGATGAGGGGGACTTGAAAGCTGTCAGCAAACATCAAAAATTGAGTCAGTCTATTACAGTTTCATAGTTTTTAGGTAGTCATAAGTACAGCAAGTACTAGATATACTAGCATGAGCAGTAAAGTGCAAAATATTTATGGAGAAATGTATTCTTTGCCAATTCTAGCTGGCTAAATAAGGGGAACTAAAATATACTCCTATTTCTTTTTCACAGGGCTATACAGCAGAGAGGAATGCACCCTTAGACCTGGGCAAACTGGCCCTAGCCCCACCCCCTGCCTCAGGGCCCCTGTGCCTTACAATGACTTTTTCTTTCTGAGTCCCCTGTGTCCCCTTGTGCTGGCCTCAACCAGCAATGCTGTCCATGCAGGGCAGCCAGCCCTCCAACCTTCTCCACCAACTCCTAAGATGATCAGATATCCTAGGAGCTTTTGGACATTGTCTGGTCCACACTGTACTTTCCTTGGGATCACAGAAGATTGGGCCACCAGAATGGCGCTGACACATTGATTATCACTGATGTGACTCTCACTCGTTCGGACCAAGGGAAAGCTCAGCACTCTGGGCTAGTGACTGTCTGCTCCCCTATCTGGGCCTGCAGTTGGGCCCACAGGCTGGAGTCCTCACCCCTCTGTGTCCTCATCAGTGTTGCCTCAGGTCTACAGCAGCTGAGAAGGCAGTGGTGGCAACAGGCGTCCTTTATTCCCTATGGCTGAGTCACAGGAGAGTCACCCCAGCAGCCCCTCTGCGAGCTGTACACTAAATGGAAGACACCCCCCTGGGGTGGCCTTATCTGCTTTGGGGATTCTGAAACAGTGCTCCGGTGTCAGTGGGCCCTTCCTTGTCTCCAGTCCCTGTGATGACACTGCAGTGTCCCAGGTGGGTCATAAGCTTTGCCAGGTGCGGATGAGGAACAGGTTTCCTTGTGCATCTGGGGCCACCCTTCTCCTCCCTTATTCTCCTTCTCTCTGGTGGTGGGGTATGGAAGGCAGGGATTAGTAAACATTGAAAAGATCATGTTCTTCCAATGTAGTGATTGTGGCTAAAGGATTTAAGAGAAGACATAGTTGGAGTGTATGTCTTTCTGCCCTCATGCTATAAAACTGTAAATGGCAAATTTAGCAACAGAAAACAAATTATTCACACTTGCCCACTTACTCTGGTAAAGCATGTGGGGTTATCGTTAGTGCAGGTCAATGACACCCTTGAGCAGGGCCACAGGAAGCCAGTACCCATGGGTGGCATGATGATGTGAGTAATGATTGCACCAGCATCAGCTAAATGCTACTAGAGACACCTGCAGAGGCAAGAAACTAGTTGTTTCAATATAGTTTCCCAAAGCCGTGGCTTCATGATTAATAACATTGCTATCTTTTTCTTATAGTAAAAGATATCAATTTGTTGGAATGGTACGTTTGACAGTTAAAAAAAAAGTGCTTCCTGGACCTGAGCAGAAAGAGGTGGTGCCTATTCACTAGGAGGGCTTTCCATGCACTCAACTAGAAGATAAGCAAGTACATAACCAGTTCTCCACCTGGCATCCTAGAATAAATCCCTAGACCTCATAAGGACCTACTGGAACTGCATAAAATGTTTGCCTGGGGCCCCATGAACCTGAGGCGTAACCCTAGATAGCAACTTCTAGCAAGAAAATGTGCTTTATATACTATTGGGTCAGCCAAAAAAAAGTCTGTATGGTTTTTTCTGGAAAATAAAAGACATTTTCCATTACCACCAATAACTTTATCGATCTGGATACTTTGAGAATGTCGGCTACCTCATGCCAGGGGTGCTGCTAAACATCTTCCAATGTGTAAGACAGGCCCACAGCAAAGAATTGTTTGGCCAAAATGTCAATAGTACCAAGAGACTTCACAAACCACTCTGACACATTTGATCAATCACAGCACCTTCTCCGTATACTGCACAGATCTTTTTTTGTGTCTCAGTTACATTTTTACCTTTCTTGAAATAATAAAGCATAATACGCTGAAAATGTTGCATATCTTCTTCCATCTTCAATATTAAAATGGCTACACAAAAATTCACCAATTTTGATTTTTTTTAAAAAAAATGCATGCTGATATGACAACTGTCACAATACAATCTAACAAAATTGTTTGGAATGAGGTTAAAGACAACTAAGCAGTGCTAGAGCCATCATACAGAAAAAAACATAATGGACTTTTTGGCCAACCCACTAGTAGGTATATGTTGTTAACACAAGAAGGAGAAAGAGGACGGGAAAACAGATGTTGCCTGTTTCTGTTTAGTAAACCACATAAAGTAAGAAGCCAGTAGAGCACAATTGGGTCAAACAGTTGTGTACCCCTGCAGTGGCAGCACGGTGAAGCCCACCGTGAAATGGACTTCGGATAAAAGTAAGAAGAAGGCTCATATTCATGTGTCCAGCTGGAAGAGCAGCAAAGACGGTACACAACAAGTGCATGTGGCCGTTTCAGGGTACCCATTTCTCAAGGACCATGGCTGAGAGAAAATGCAAGACTTATCTTCTACCCCTGTATCTTTTATTTATCACTTTCACATGATAATAATTGCATAATGCCCATAAAAATAAGTCTGCATTTTTCAACTAGGACATTTCCATAATTTTAAACATCATGTTTTCTGCTTTGAAACAGATAATACAGATGACTTGGTTCATAGGCTGAAAACAACAGTTTAAAAATTTTTTCAAAGAGATGTACTGTTTACACGCAGATTACAAAATGGTCTAAAACAGCGATCCCCAACCTTTTGGCACCAGCGGCCGGTTTCGTGGATGACAATTTTTCCACAGATCAGGGTGGGGGGAGATGGTTTCCGGATGATTCAAGTGCATTACATTCAAGCCGGGTTCCTAACAGGCCCGGACCAGTGACTGATCTTGGCCTGGAGGGTGGGGTTTAAAACATATTGATATCATATTGATATCTTCATTCTTTCAGTTTTTTGTTTTCTTGAGTTTTTTCCTGATATTGCTGTTCATCTGTGTGCAAAATTAACATCCAGAGAGTCAATATCTCACATTGCAGACAATATCTCACATTTAATTCCTCATTAAAAGGAAACTGCCTTTTTATAACATTATTGAAATAATTGCAGGTTAAAGGACAAGATGAAACCTTTTCTTAATCATGCTTATTATCATAAATCAAATCCATCAGGCAAGTATAGAATAATAAAACAGTAAAATTTAAATTCTGTAGGAATTCTTCACATGGAAATGCAAGTATTTTAGCTAATCAGATATAGAAGTGAAG
The DNA here is from genome assembly GCF_022682495.2 of Desmodus rotundus. Lineage (NCBI taxonomy): Eukaryota > Metazoa > Chordata > Mammalia > Chiroptera > Phyllostomidae > Desmodus > Desmodus rotundus. Next base: position 107,330,280 of record NC_071393.1, read on the forward strand.
CATGAAAAACAGCTCCATAATAATGAAATATGATGCTAATTAAAAGAGTTAAAGATCAGAAAATCATCTGATTCCCTGACCTTCTTTTTAAGAAAACACACTGCCCCTGGATTGGGAAGGGTTTGGGGCCACAATCCAGGAAGAGTCTGGGTGACACCATTAATACCAGCCACTCCAGTAGGTGTCCAGTAGTCAGCCAGGCCCGGCCCCTGTTGAACGCCAAGAGTAGGGGAGAGGATGAGGTGGCAAAGTGAGGGAGAGCAGTTAAAGCAATCTTGTGATTCCAAGCTAAACAGCGGTTATAGATTTTAGTGATTGAGATGTGGACTAGAGAAGAAGGTTTGAAGGGAGAAAGATGGTAAGTTTTATTTTGGTAAAATTGGGAACTTTTATAAGAAGTGCATAATTTGGCTCTCGATAATGTGGTTTGGGATTTGGAAGAGAGCCAAGACTGGATATAACCACTTGGGAGAGAACAGTGGGAATAGATGAAATGCCTAGGGAGGAAGGGTGAATGGAAAGAGAAGAAAGTGAAGATGTCTTGCGGGACAATGACGTGATGAGTAGTCAGTGAACGGACCAAGAAAGATGAGAAAAGTAGGATAAAAATAAGAGAGTTGTATTGTGGAGCCCACAGGAAATTAAGATTTTCCAGGAGAATTGGGAATTTTAAAAAGCTCAAAGGAGCTCAAGATGGATAAGAAATAAAAAGAGGTAACTGGATTTATATGAACACAAAATCAGGGAGTGGAGTCAGTGTAAGAATGAGATCATAGGAGAGGAGAGAAACAAGTTGCTAGCTTAGGTGAAGCCAGAGTCTAAGGAATGTTTGGTGGTGTTTCATTCAGATATCATTTCAAACTCGCAGAAAGGTTGCAAAAATAGTACAGAGAGCCCCATATACCACATTCACCGTTCGTTAACTTTTTACCTCATTGCTTTCTCATCCTTTCTCTCTCTCTCTCTTTGGAAATAATTTTAGTTACAGGCATCATGCCCCCTTTAGCTCTAAGTATTTCAGTGTGTATTTCCTGAGAACAAGGCTATTATTTTCCATGACAACAGTACAATTATCAGAATGAGAAATGTCACATAGAAACAATACTGTAATCTAACTACATTCCATATATAAATTCAGTAATTATTTGCAAAATATCCTTAATAGGTATTTCCCCCCCATTCTGGGTCCAAATCAAGGTTGTGCATTTCATTTAGTTGTAAAGTTTCTTTAGTTCCCTTGAATCTGGAATAATTCCTGAGCCTTTCTTTGTCTTTCATGACATTAATGTTTGAGGAGCACAGACCGGTTATTTTACAGAATGTCTCTCAGTGTGGGTTTGATAATGCTTATTCAAAGTTTGATCAAAGTTACTAATTTTTTTCAGGAATACCTGAGAAGTGATGTTATATTCTTCTCAGGGCTTTATATAAGGAGGCATATGATATGCTTTTTTCTCATTAAGGGTACGAACTTATATCCCTTGGCAAGGTGAGGCCTACTATATTTCTCCCCTGTAAAAGTAGCCATTTTCCTTCTATAATTTGTAATTTAAGAGGACATACTTTGAGGCTATGTAAATATCCTGCTTCTCATTAGATAATTTCCTGCTACTTTTAGTATGCATTGATGATTTTTGCGTGAATCAATTATTACTATGTTTATAAAATGTGATTTTTTTCCTAAAAAATAAAAAGAGAACACACCAAAACACACAACTTGATAGTATATGTCACAGTGATGCTGCTTAAACCCTCCCAGAAAGATTATTCTGCATATTCAAAAGAATAAATGGAATACTACACAGCACAAAGAAAGAGGAGCTCCTACCCTTCACGACGGCATGCATAGAACTGGAGAGCATTACACTAAGTGAAATAAGCCAGGTGCTGAAAGACAAATACCATACGATCTCATCTATAAGTGGAACCTAATCAACAAAACAAATGGGCAAAAAAGAACCAGAGACATGGAAATAAAGAACAAACTGACAGTAACCAGAGGGGAGAGGGAAGAGGGATAACGGGGAAAAGAAAGGGAAGAAGAGTCAAGTCAAGGAGCATGTACAAAGGACACATGGACAAGGACAATGGGGTGGGGACTGTCTTTGGGAGCGGGGGTCAGATGGGGCAAGGGAGAGCAATGGGGGGGAAATGGGACAACTGTAACTGAACAATAAAAAATATAGACAAATTTAAAAAGTAACTAAATTACAATCTGGAGTTCCATGCCCAGTAAAAATGTCTTACACACAAAATAGTTATTCACAAACAACAAAAAAATATTTTTATTATACTTGTTATACATATTCATCATATATATCTTAGAAAAAATATGCATAAATAAAACTAAATTTAAATCATCCAGCTCTACTCACAACCCATCTTTTAATCCTATACATATGTAGATGCATGTTTGATGAATAGACACGTATTTGCTATTATATTTCACAGAAGACTTCACAACCTGCTTTTTCACTCATGGTATTACTGACATCTTTCATGTAAATTGCATGCTTCATCATTATAACATTATTGCCTTCAATAGTATTTAGAGTTGCATTGTATGTTTGTACTATAATTTTAAAAATTATTTCCTTATTCTGTGAAATTTGGGTTTTTGCCAAATGACCCTGTAATGAAGACCATTGAAAATTTATCTGTGTTCACTTGTTTTATGTTTTCTTACAATAAATTCATAAAAGAGGATTTCTTGGGTCAAAGAGTAAAATATTTTAAAGACTTTTGATACATATAATTACCGTGATTTGCTATTGCACTCCAGTGTATAATGCGCATGCACATTTTTGCACACATTATCCACAGGATTATTAATACGGTAATAATTCATTATTATAGCCATGGTAAGTTATCATTATACCAATGCATAATGCGCATTCTTATTTTTTCCCTCAAAAATTTGGGTAAAATGTGTGCATTATACACAGCGAAATATGGTATATTGTTCTCTAGAAATGCTATTTGCTGGGCCTTTTTTTCAGGGATATCAAAGGATTTTCTAATTAAATTATTTTTTATTGTTATTCTATAACAGTTGTCCCAATTTCTCACCCTTTGCCCTAGTCCAACATCCCACTCCCCATTCCCACAGTCAATTCCCACACTTTTGTCCAAGTCTGCGGGTCATTCACACATGTTGTCTAGTCCCTTCCCCTTCTTTCCACCATTTTCCCCTCTCCCCTCCCCTCTGGTCAATTTCAGGCTATTCCAAGTTTCCCTGTTCTATTTTGTTCATTAGTTTATTTTATTCATTAGATTCTTCTGATAGGTGAGCTCATAGGGCATTTGTCTTTCACTGCCTGGCTTATTTCACTTAGCATAATACTCTCCAGTTCCGTCCATGCTGTTGCACAAGGTAGGAGTTCCTTCTTTCTTTTTGCTGCATAGTATTCCATTGTGTAAATGTACCACCATTTTTCTATCCACTCATTTACTGATTGGCACTTAGGCTGTTTCCAGCACTTGGAGTAAATAGCACCACTATGAACATAGGGGTGCATAAGTTCTTTTGAGTCAGTGAATCAGGATTCTTAGGGTATATTCCCAGAAGTGGAATTGCTGGATCAAAAGGCAGTTCCATTTTCAGTTTTTAAAAGAAATTCCATTCTGTTTTCCACAGTGGCTGTACCAGTCTGCATTCCCAACAGTGAACTAGGGTTCCCTTTTCTCTGCATCCTCACCAGGACTTGTTGCTTGTTGATTTATTAATGATAGCCATTCTGACAGGTCTGAGGTGATTGTTACCTCATTGTGGTTTTTATTTGCATCTCTCTGATGGCTAGTGATGTTGAGCATCTTCTCATTTGCGTGCAGTAACCGATTGCGCCACTGGAGTTTCCTTTTCATTTGTCTCTGGGCCCTCTTATGTCTTCCTTGGAGAAGTGTCTATTCAAACCCTTTGCTCATTTTTTAATTGGATTGTTTGTCTTCCTAGTGTTGATTCATATGAGTTCTTTATATATTTTGGAGATGAAACCCTTATCCTTTGTATCACTGGCAAATATGCTCCCCCATACAGTTGGTTCCCTTTTCATTTTGATGATGGTTTCTTTAATGGTGCAGAAGCATTTTAGTTTGATGAGGTCCCTTTTGCTTTTTCTTTCCTTTATTTCTCTTGCCCTAAGAGATACATCAGCAAAAATATAGCTATGTGGGATATCTGAAATTTTCCTGCCTATGTTTTCCCCTAGGACTTTTGTATGCCTAACTGATTATATTATTTTACTGACTTCCACAACAAAGTATTTTATGCTCTACATTTCTCACTGAATTTTCTTCCAAATGTTGATGTCTAAGTGCATTGATGTCTTTACCTGGAAAAATGCTCACTTATACAAAGAAAAGGAAATCTGCTCACTAAATTTTTGTTAAAGCAATTAAACATTTTTTATAATAAATACAATCCACTTTGATTTGATTTGTATATACCAATATTAGCGTTAACTATGTCTTTGTAGAAAAATTTTAATGATATTTCACATTTTCCCAAGTGGATTTGTAACAGCCACTGTTTGTTTTTTTCATTCAGAGAAAGTCTTGATAATGGATACCCAATGTTATTAAACCTTCAGTATAAGTATCAATATTAACAGTAAACTACACTAGGCCTGACTATTTCAGCCTTCTGAATCATCTCTCTAAGAAGCATGCACCAAAGGCTAAATATTAATGAAAATATTCTTTTCTTTGCCCTATTGGAGCTTATAATTAATTAAACAATTAAAAATAAGAAACTGAGACAGATTCAACACAATTCCTATCAAGATACCAATGGCATATTTCACAGAAGTAGAACAAATATTCCAAAAATGTATATGGAAACACAAAAGACCCTGAAATAGCCACAGCAATCTTGAGAATGAACAAAGCTGGAGGAATCATGCTATCTGATATCAAACTATACTACAAGGCCATAGTAATCAAACGGCATGGTGCTGGCATAAAAACAGACATATAGATCAATAGAACAGAAGAGAAAGCCCAGAAATAAACCCATGCTTTGTGGTCAATTAATAGTTGACAAAGGAGGCAAGAACACAAAATGGAGTAAGGGCAGTCTATTCAACAAATGGTGTTGGGAAAATTGGACAGACATGTGCAAAAAAATGGGACTAGGCCACCTTCTTACACCATACAGAAGAGAAAACTCAAAAATGGATAAAAGACTTAAATGTAAGTTGCAAAACCATAAAAATCCTACAAGAAAACATAAGCAGTAAAATCTCAGACATTTTTCATACCTCTATTTTTTTCTGGTATGTCTCCTCAGGCAAGGGAAACAAATGGGACTCCATCAAACTAAAAAGTTTTTTCACAGCAAAGGAAACCATCAACAAAAGGAAAAGACAACTCATTGGATGGGAGAACATATTTGCCAATGATATATCTAATAAGGGGTTAATATCCAGAGTTTATAAAGAACTTATAAAATTCAACACCCACAAAAAACCAAACAACCCAATTAATAAATGGACAAATGAAATGAATAGAAGCTTCCCCAAAGAGGACATACAGATGTCCAATACACATCTCAAAAGATGCTCAACATCACTAATCATTAGAGAAATGCAAATTAAACTACAACGGCATATCACCTCATACATATTAGAATAGCTATCATTAATAAACCAACAGACTAAAAGTGCTGGTGAGGATGCAGAGAAAAGGGAACCCTCATGCACTGTTGGTGGGAATGCAGACTGGTGCAGTCACTGTATTGACTTAGGTCAAAATGGAACTACCTTATGACCCAATGATTCCACTTTTGGAAATATATCTTAAGAAATCCAAAATACTGATTCAAAAGAATATAAGCACCCCTATGTTCACTGCAGTGCTATTTACAATAACCAAGATTTGGAAGCAGCCTAAGTGCCCATCAGTAGGTGAGTGGATAAAAATGCTGTGGTATATTTACACAATGGAATACTACTTGGCTGTACAAAAGAAGGAAATCTTACCTTTTGTAACAGCATGGACGAACCTGGAGAGTATTATGCTAAGTGAAATAAGCCAGTCAGAAGAAGACAAATACCATATGATTTCACTTGTATGTGGAATCTAATGAACAAAATAAACTAACAAACAAAATGGAAACAGACTCATGGATACAGAGAACAGACTGACGGCTGTCAGAGGGGAGGGGCTCAGGGGCCGGGTGAAAAAAGTAGACACTAAGTAAAACAACAACAACAACTCACAGACAGACAACAGCATGGTGATTATCAGAGGGAGAGGGCAGTGGAGAAAGGTAGAAGAAGGTAAAGAGGGGATAAATGGTGAGAGAAGAAGACTTGACTTTGGGTGGTGAACACACAATACAATATACAGATGATGTATTATAGAATCCTATACCTGAAAACTATAATTGTAGTAACCAATTCCACCCCTTTAAGTTCAGTAACACTTCAAAAAAATAAACTATTTTTGCTCTTAAAAAAGAAACTGAGATACAGATTTTTTACCAGTTATACAGTTTTTCTATTTTAGAAAATTTATGAAAACAAATTAGCAGTAGGTTTGGATATTTCATAGCAGTGCCATCTGTTTAGTGATCTGAGAAACATGTTTCAAAAATATCTAAATTCTGTTATTTCCGTTATTGGTTTTAGCTTTTTCCGTCCCAGAAGTATTTTCTAAGAAGTTACTTAAATTAGTGGGAACTACTGGGAATGCTCAGATTTGGTGTTGGTAATTTTCTTTGAGACAACTTTTCCTTCATTAGAATAAATTACAGTTCTGCCTAATAGGTGTCTTCTGACAGAATAAGGTTTTTAAAATATATATATTCTTAAGGAATGAGATGGCTGGATCAAGCAATATATCCATAAGCCAAATAAATTCAGGACCTCTGATAATATTGATCAATTGTATGATTTCACCCTTGCATGCTGAATTTTTCCTATCAGAGTCAGAATATTAGTTAACAACAGACAGAAGTTCAAGATGCTTCAGGCAAGATTTCTGACCCCACCGACCTGTATCTTATCAAAAGGTGCTGAACAAGAAGGATTCATCAGCTTCTTAAAGTTGCTTCTTGTGCTTCCCTGTACACTCACGTAGGTGGGTAGGCACCCAGGTGCTCCCAGGCTCTACCAGGCAGATCCCTGTGCAGATGTTCAGTGCCCCCTGCAATGGCCAATGACGTTTTGCTCCCTCTGTCCACAGGAAGTGTTTTCTCTGAGGCACATAGGAAAGACATATGTGCAAATTGGTCCTCATGGTATTAGTTTTAAAAAATGGCAGACATAAGTGAAATTAGTTAACAGCCTGAGGCAAAAATAATGTTAGTATTATTTTCGCTTTGAGTTTGAATTTTATTAAAAGTATTGCCAAAAGATGAAGGGTAAAGAGATTGTTAAATATAGACCTGGCGAATAGGAAGAGAAGCTAGTTGAAGAAACATAAATTGCAAGTTTCACAAAAATTATTTCAACATAACTACACTTACAAATGTATAAATACTTAAGTTGTAACATTCACTGAAGCTTATTAAAAATACTTAAAAGTACACTAAATCATTTTGAGTGCATATAAAGATGCCAAATAAGAAAGGTAAGCATTGTGGATTAAATAATGGCATATGATGTATTGCCACAAGTTTTGAATAATTTACTCTAAATTTGCATGCACAAATTATTAAATGTGTGGTACATTTTCATTTGCACTGCTGACAGCAAAGGTGATTGCCAGTTCATGAGTGTACGGGTTTCTAGGTAATTTCCCAAATGATACACTTCTAATTACTATGCTTTGTTAAGTCGAGTGCTACACACACTTGGTCCTGTGGCATTTTGCTCTGCTGGTGACATCAGCTTGAATTACTTCACTTGCAAATACAAGGCAGGTGTTTTAATAATTGAAACTGCATCTGTGATAAGCTAATAGAAAAAAGCTATTCTGATTCACACACACAGAAAAAGAAAGAAAATGTTGGTGCATGACAAAATATTTTGACAGAGTAAGAATAGAAGAGCAAAGGTATAATGTGAAAAATCTTCACTCTGGTAGCCTCTCTTTATCACGGTGTTATTGAACATTAATACAATACTTTCAGGATCTTTATTCATCTTTATTATTTAAAGAGTAAGTCAATGGAAGATATTTTTCCATTGTAACTATGCTAAGTAGAGAAGAATTGGTAGAAAAATTAATTACTTTTTTCTACCTTGTAGCTTGTCAGGGTTAAGACAATTCCCTTTCTTCGTTTTGTTTTGTCACGTTGTACAAACCAGCACATACGTTCTGCCCGTGGGGGAGTGGCGTGTGTGGGGCTGGGAGAGGCATCGCTGTTTCTGCTGCAGTGACTGACAAACTGCACACCGACAATCTACCAACTCACGCTTTTTGGGCTGATTGTCCTTTTGATGTACATTTCTGTGTTATTAACAAACACGCGTAAAAGATGCCAATGCAAAATGAAAAATTTCAATGTTTTTCACAATTCAACATTGCATCTGTGATAGTCACTGGGACAGGTTAATACCTTTTTCTCTGTTCAGTGTTGTGCTTCTTAAGCCAGGATTAGGGATAAATGTGTACTATTTGGGGCATGCCTCACTGATTTTATAATCTTATTAAGGTCAGCATTCTAGAACCAAAAAGAGAACAGCTTGAATTTGAAGGAACTTAAATTCATAACATAAATTAACTTTAAATTAAATAGCAAATAAATATAAATACTCCCTTTGTGCTGGTTACTTTCTGTATAGATTTTCCAATACTTATTCCAACTCTACCACTTACTAGCAGTATGGCCTTAGAAAAGCTACTAAACTTCCCTATACTGTAATTTCTTATCTGTAAAGTGGGAATAATAATGTTTATTATATGGTAGGGTTATTGTGAGAATTACATGAGATAATACAAGTAAATCAGAAAAGTAAAGCACTCAGTAAAATTTAGCTTTTGTTTTGTGTATCAGATAAGAGTGAAGTTCAATTATTAATATTTTAATAAGCACATTGGTATGGGAAACTGAAATAAACATGTTCTTATTTTATGAAGTATATTTATGCATGTATAATTGTTCACAATAGTACTCTAAGGCTCTAAGTTAGGCATATTGAAGCAGTTTTTATATTTATTTAAAGTTTTTATTTACTTTATTGGCTTGGGAGTTGCAATTTATTTGGCACAAATGGAATTTTTTTGGAACTTTATGTATCACCTACAGAAGCTGTTCTGTAGTAAGAGGGATGTCTGTAAGAAGAGAAAGTAGTGATTAGAGGCTGGCAGGGAAAAGGTGGCAATATGCTGGTTCTAGTCTTTTTCCATCACACCCATCCCTTCTGGGTCATGTGAACTTGTCATTTCTTCTTTCCTCCGAGCAAATCCGAATTGCTTCCTGTAACTTATAACCAAAACAGTGATGACTAACAGACAGAGTGCTCTAACACCATGGGGTGGTTTTATCCTCGGGGTTTTAGGAAACCTAGCTCATTATTTGTATTTCAGGTACCTTTTGGAGACAAAGGTGATCATTTTACTGCATTTCCATATGGCCCTGACCTTGGGAAAGCAATAAATCAGGTCTAAGTTTCACTTACATTCTGCTTCCTACATTTGATCTTAAAATTCTGTGCCTGATGTGTCAGTCAAAAAGTTGTCTAGATGAGTTAGCAATAAAGACCCTTTAGAGCCCTGCTTGCTGTCTCTTTCATCTTTTCTCACCCCTTCTTTCCTATTGCCAATCACAAATCTACCTCAATATATAAATGGAAAAAGAGTCTGAAATAAAGTAACCTCAATTTGAATTTCATAGAAAAGATTGTGCATCTATGAGCAACGAAGTGCACTGAAACTTTTTTCTCAATAACACATTGATACATATGTATGCAGATAAAATGACTACTGTTGATGGACTGTTTTGGTGGTCAAACTGGACATAAGTTCCATAAAGAATACGCAACCAGATAGTGGGTTAAAAACAGCAAATAGGAGTAAATATTACATATTGTAATTTTTAAGATATTAGCACAGGAAAGAGTGATATTTTTAAAAAGTTCAAGGTAGATTGTTCATCTACCACCAGCAGAACGTTATGTGATTCAGAACACTGAACTCGCATATAAAAACTCATTCTACATTTCTTTTCATATGATATTTGACCTGGGCAAGCTTCCAGGTGAAGCTGAACATCAAAGAGATGAACTTGCCTTCTGTTTATCAGAGACAGATTCTCTCTCCTCCACAGCGTAAGTTCTTTCCAGTTACCAAAGCAGAGTTAAAAATCAAAGGAAAAGGAGTTATGGAAAGATGCATACAATATTCCCAATTTTAGAGAAAGGATTAAAAGAGAGACTGTGAAATTAAGAACTATTTTGAATGGAATATGGAATGAAGTAGAAACAGAGAACCCTTAATTAGAGGCATGGGGAAGGAAAGACCAAGAGAAATACTCTCTCCAAACCCAGATGGTTTCTGTAAGGGTGATATAAACTGAAACATGGAAACATTGTTGTTAAAGTCAACAACTCAATAAAAGAGGTAAAGACTGAACTAGAGAGCTTAGGAAATAGACCTGACCAGAAGGAGGAAAAAATTAGTGATATTGAAAAGAGAAATCTAAAAATGACCAGATGGAAGAAGAGACTTGAGAGTAAACAATCTATAACTTAATGCTACAAGAACTAACTCCATCAGAAAGAGTAGTGTGAGAACAATAGGTGCCTCAGAAGGAGAAGAGAGAGAAGGGAACAGAGAACCTCTTCAAACAAATAGCTGACAAGAATTTCCCAAACCTATGGAAAAAGCTAGATCCTCAAATCCAAGAAGCAAACAGAACACTAATTATCTCAATCCAAAAAGGCCTTCTGCACAGCACATGAAGACTGTCAAAATGAATGATAAAGAAAGAATTCTCAAGTCAGCCAGGGAAAAGAAGATGATACTCAATCTATAAAGAAAATCCTATTAGATGCTCATCAGATTACTCAGCGGAAACCCCACAAGTTAGGAGACAGTGAAATCAAATATTCAAACTAGTGAAAGAGAAATTACCAGCCAACAGTAATATATCCAGCAAAGTTATCCTGGAGTTTTGAAGGAAATAAAGACTTTCTCAGACATACAGAAGCTGAGGGAATTTACCACCACAAGACCTCCATTACAGCAAATACTCAAGGGGGTTATTCTATCTGAAACAAAGAACAAAAGGATTTAAAATTAGGAGGAAGGTTACTAACAGACAGACAAAAGCAGAATATTGTAAACTTTTTTAAGAATGGGGTATTACAAATGACAAAGAGAACCAACAGTATGGGAAAACATATTTGCCAATGATACCTCAGACAAGGGCCTGATCTCCAAAATATATAAAGAACTCACACGACTGCACTCCAGGAAGACAAACAACCCAATTAAAAAATGGGCAAAGGACTTGAACAGACACTTCTCCAAGGAAGACACACAGAGGGCCCAGAGACATATGAAAAGATGCTCAGCATCACTAGCCATCAGAGAGATGCAAATTAAAACCACAATGAGATACCATCTCACACCAGTCAGAGTGGCCAGCATAAACAAATCCACAAACAAATGTTGGAGAGGATGCGGAGAAAAGGGAACCCTAGTGCACTGTTGGTGGGAATGCAGACTGGTGAGGCCACTGTGGAAAACAGTATGGAATTTCCTCAGAAAACTAAAAATGGAACTACCCTTTGACCCAGCAATTCCGCTGCTGGGATTATACCCTAAGAACCCTGAAACACCAATCCAAAAGAGCCTGTGCACCCCAATGTTCATAGCAGCACAATTTACAATAGCCAAGTACTGGAAGCAACCTAAGTGCCCATCAGCATACGAGTGGATCCAAAAACTATGGTATATTTACACAATGGAATTCTACGCAGCAGAGAGAAAGAAGGAGCTTATACCCTTTGCAACAGCATGGATGAAACTGGAGAGCATTATGCTAAGTGAAATAAGCCAGGTGGTGAGGGACAAATACCATATGATCTTACCTTTAACTGGAACATAATCAACAAAAGAAAAAAGCAAACAAAATACCACCAGAGACATTGAGCGGGGGAACTGTCTAGCAGTGGCCAGGGGGGAGTGAGGTGGGGACAGTGGGAAGAGGGGATTGCAGGAACTATTATAAAGGACACATGGAAAAAATCGGGGGTGATGGTGGGGGTAGGGGAGGGAGGTGGGTTCAGCCGGGGTGGGGGGAGGGAAGGGGAGAAAAGGCATACAACTGTAATTGAATAACAATAAAAAATAAATTAAAAAAAAAGAATGGGGTATTATAAACTTCAATATCATATAAAGGTTAAAGGAGGTAAAAACATTTTTTAAATGAGAAGAAGACAATAGCTACTGCAACTTGGAAATGAACTCATGGCATAAATAAAGATAATTTCTGACAACAAAATCATAAAAGGGAGAGGGTAAAGTTCTGAATTTGCAAAGAGGCATGGAGATAAGATATGTTCTGACGGAAAAGGACTACTACGTATATTAAACATTTCTTGCATGATCCTAATGGTAACCACAAACACACACACAAAAATCCAAAACTGAGACACATATTTTGAAAAAAAAGGAAACAGAGGGGAAAAATTATAGAATACCACCAAACTAAAATGACAGACAGAAATACAAGGAAAAAAAAAATGAAGATGCAGAACTACCAGAAAAAACGATAAAGGCTATGAGAAATCCTCCTACACCAGTAATCACTCTAAATGTAAATGGACTATTTACTAATAAAAAGGCACAGAGTAGCAGATTGCATCAAAAACCAAAACCCAACCATATGCTGCCTTCAGGAGCTGCAAAGAGAAGCAGGCTGTGCCTTCCACAAGATTCATAAGGTGGAGATATCTCTAAACCTAAGGAGGAATAAGATGTTTAGAAGTCCAAAGTGGACAAATTTCAACCTAGCAAGATAGAGAGCATTATACTAAGTGAAATAAGCCAGGAGGTGAAAGACAAATACCATAGGATCTCACCTATAAGTGGAACCTAATCAACAAAACAAACAAGCAAGCAAAATAGAACCAGAGACATGGAAATAAAGAACAAACTGACAGTAACCAGAGGGGAGGTGGGAAGGGATAATGAAGGGAAAGGGGGGAAAGGTTTTCATGAACACCTATAAAGGACACATGGACAAAACCCAAGGGAGGTAGGATCAAGGGTGGGAAGTGGGGATGATGGGGGTCGGGGGCCGGGGGAGTGATGGAGGGAAAATGGAGACAACTGTACTTAAACAACAATAAAAAAAAGTCAAAAAAAAGAAAGTAGAGACTAAGGTTACGCTTAAAACTACAGCATATATGCCAAGTGAAACAAGTCAGTGAGAAAAAGACAAAAACCATATGATTTATATGTGGAATCTAAAGAGCAATACAAATAAACAAAACACCACTAGACTCATACATACAGAGAACAAACTGATGGTTGTCAGAGGGAAGGCGAGTTGGGGGATGGATGAAAAGGTGAAGAGATTGAGAAGTACAGATCAGTTGTTACAAAATATTCATGGAGATACAAAGTACAACATAGGAAATATAGTCAATAATGTTATAATAACTATGTATGGTGCCACGTGGTCACTGGGAATATCGGGGGAAATACTTTGTAAAGTACACGATTGTCTAACCACTATGCTGTACACCTGAACCACAAAATAATATTAAATGTAAACTATAACTGAGAAACATTTTTTTTTAATAAAAAAGTAAAGCTCTGGGTTTCATCTACTAAGTGGTGGGTCTACTTCTCTTATACCTTTTATTCCTTATAATAATACTCTGAATTAGAAGTTTCACTCCTTATAATAATACTCCAAATTAAAAGTTTCGCTATGATCTCAGTAGCACAATTGATAAATAAGATTCATGTGTTTCTATTCATTGCTGATGGTTAGGTTTTCACATTTCATTCTGTGTCTTTTCACTGGTACTGGTGTAGAATGAAAGAAGAGGAATTGAAGCAGGAATTGATGATGAAATTCTGAGTACACAGGGACTGGGCTCAGATACCTGCTTTATCATTATCTGGTTGTGTTTGGCAACATCATTTAATCTTTCTGGACCTCACTTTCCTTCTATAAAATAGGAATATTATCACCTAATTTGAAAAATTAGACCAGAGATTGCATTAATGTTTTTTTTAATTTTTAATTTTTTTACATTTATTGTTGTTCAGTTATAGTTGTCCCACCTTTTTCCCCATTGCTCACCTCTACCCTGTCCCCCCTCCACTCCCACAGTCAATTCCACCCCACTGTGCTTGCCCGTGAGTCCTCTATTCGTGTTCCTTTGCCTTCACCTGTAAGTGGAACCTAATCAATAAAACAAACAAATGAGCAAAACAGAACCAGTGACTTGGAAATAAAGAACTAACTGACAGTGACCAGAGAGGAGGGGGGAGGGAGATATGGGGAAAAAAAGGGGAAGGTGCAAGCAGAGATTGCATTTAAATTAACTGGGAGAATGCCTAGCACAAATTAAAATACTAAATAAATTGCAAATGGTTACTTTTTTGTTATCATTGTCTTCCTTTCATAGAGTCATTAGCTATAAGTAGTTTAGAGTGTGTACAATGACTAAAAAGTTTTTTTTGTGTCTATTCCATTTCCACCTATTTTCATTTTTGCAGTAGCTACCAAGACTCGTTTTATTTATTATAGTTGTATTCAGCCATCCTGATGTTTTATTCTTGTTGGGCAAGGACAAAGCTATATCCATATGACCTGGGAGGTCTCTCTTGCTAGAAGAACAAAACAGAAGAGGAAAGGAAATGAGGACTGGGCGGTGATATACGGGGTCCAGCAGGAGTGATGCCTGCTTGAGTGTGGTCAGTAGGGTAATAATATAGGTGTAATAATTTATAGTTTTAATTTGAACATTTCACCTAAATGTCATGTGGCATGCTTGAGTGTGATATTGTCATGTTGCAAACTACATGTTATGATTTTGTAATAAAAAAGGGGTTTATTTGTGCCAGACCCTGTATTTTGCAGCTCTGCTGACAAGCAGCACATCGGCGGTAGAGCTGGCGGCAGCGCATTGCCATCCGAGCTGCTACCACTTTAGCCAGAACAATGCACCGCACGAACCCTTGCACCTCCGCAGGGTGTACTGCCTTCTGGGAAAGCTGAGTACCAACCTGAAACTTTCCGCTCTGATTACCTAGGTGAAGCTCTCCAGGAAAAATCAGCTCTCGGCAGCTTATTTTCTTAAAAGTATAAAGTGATACAAAGTTAACACGTGTGTCAACAGGATCAGAATCCTCTCTGGATGACCCTGCCCATTAAAATAACTGCAGGGTATAATATTTCATTATGTGTATTCTAATTTAGAAAATTTTAAAAAACTCTCATTTTCCCTATTTCTGATAGCAGCATTTGAGGGAATCAAGACAATTTAGAATAAGGTCTGGCTTGTAGAGACTTAAAAAGGAAATAAGATGATTTGCTTTCAAGCATTTACACATTGAATTAGTAGCTCCTAGAAAATTCGTTTTGGGGGCTCATATTTACACTTTTATTGCCACACCCAAAGAATTGCTTTTCAGCATGAATTTAAGGTTCTTTCATTCTTTTGAGTCATTTGTTCTTCTCAGTAAAAGACAATACTTAAGTATAGAAAGTGTGTGAAAATGTGCTTTTGCATAAATTGTAGTTTGCGGTTGTAACAGGGTCTCTTATTCAACATGAAAATTCGAGTTCTCAGGGCAAACGATTTAATTCAACAAATATATATCTCGATAGGCCTATAAAGAGAATCCTAATTAATGTGCTAATAGCTACTCCCTGTTTACATGGCATTATCCTAGATCTTCAACTGTAACAAATACGCACAAAATTAATGTTCGCAGAGCAGAGAGGGACTGCATTTCATTTCGAGAACTCTGCCTATGAGACGTTTCAGTCAGAGAAACTGCACAAGAATGGTCTTAAGATGTTATCTTCCTGAAGTCTGAGCCTGTTATTCATTGTAAAATACTTTATGTTTTCTAGACTACAGACATAAGTCAGATATCATCTCCATTTCCTCTTGGAATATCATTTATTAGGGACTCAACTCACCTAATTCATATCCTATGTATGAGTCCTTGACAAATGGCTATTTAATTGCCGGTGTGCTCTATCTAGAGCTAGGCAGCTCACTAACTCTGAAAGCAAGCTTTCCCAGTTTGACAATCTAATTTATATTAGCATGTTTTGTTTTAAGTTATTGTCTTGAAATTTAGCCTGTTTTTCTTTGTTCTAGCTTCTGAAGTCACTTAGAAGAAGTATAGATTCTTTTTCCTTTAATCACCCTTCACCTTTAAATTGATATCAGTAAACATACTTTTTTCATATTGTCAAATCACATATTCCCTTTTTTCCCCCCAAATGTTACTGATGTAACAGGGTGCAGCCAAGAGGAGGGCCCCAAATAGGGATCTTTAGTCTGAAAAATACAGTACTTGAACAGCTTCTGCCCTGGGGTCATGTAAGAAACAGCCACACCGAGCTTTGCTTTTGGTGTCCTGTGGGACTTACCAATGGGGCCAGTTCTGAGAAATGTCCTCTGCTCTGCAGAGCTAGCCTGTAAGGGTAAGAGTGGACTGGGAAAAAACAACCCCTAGGATGGTATTTGGCCAACCCCTTCACATCATCCAAGTGATCTAGAAAATCTTAAAACTTGAATTTATGTAAAGATGGTAGTGGACTTCTAGTGTCCTCAAGTGCCAAGCATTGTCTGAAGTAAATGAAAATACTCCCTGGAGGAAATTATTATCATCTTAGAACTCAAATTATTTCTTCAAAAATTTTTTCAATACAGCATCCAATGACTAATTAAAAATAACTAGGCTTATTAGGAAATAAGACAACCTAAGAAACATAAGAAACAATAAATAGACAGTAGAGATATAGAGACTACTGCATTAGAATTTTCCGAAGAAACACAACCAATATGTTCTATATATAAGAAGAGATTTATCATAGGCATTGGCTCACGCAGTTATGGAGGCCGAGAAGTCCCACAATCTGCTGTCTGCAAGCTGGAGCACCAGGAAAGCCTGTGGCGTAATTCAGTCCAAGTCGGAGGCCTGAGAATAGGGATTGATGGTGCAAATCCACATCTGAGTCTCAAAGCCCAAGTACCAGGAGCGCCCATGTCAGTGGACAGAAGACAGATGTCTCAGTTCAAGCAGCCAGAGCACATTCACCCTTTCTGCACCTTTGTGTTCTAGCCAGGCACTCTATAGATTGGGTGATGCCCACTCACATTGGGGAGAACCATCTGCTTTGCTTGATTAGCAATTCAAATGCTAATCTCTTCCAGAAACACCCTCACAGTCACACCCTGAAATATTGGTTTACAAGCTATACGGACATCCTTTAGTCCAGTCAAGTTAACACATAAAATTAACCATCATGATTAGAGATATTGACATTATCAACCATAGATTATAAAACAAGTGCCCTTGGTATATACAGTTAGAAAAAGCAAAGTTAAAACATTCTGGCAGAGAACTAGAAACTATAAAAAGTGGCATACATTTTTTATAAAAATAAAAATAAATTTAGAACTGTGAAAACAGTGAGAGAGAACATTGAAATAGTGATTATAACTATATCCCTTATGTTCAAGAAGGTAAAGAAAACCATAAACATGTTAAAAATGGTATGAAAGAATAAAGACCCAAATAAAATTTCTAGAGATGAAATATCTGTGATTTACTTCTCGGTTAATACGCACCCATATACTATTCCCATTAAGAACACAGTGCCAGGTAGAGGTTTAAAATTTAATTCTTGTGCTATAACCTGAAGGATGGCATCCCATCCTTTCAGTGTTGCCTCCAAGCTGGTACTTCAGCTATTCTTTTAGAAGGCCAGTACAGCGCTCCAGAAGACTTACTGCTACTGGGTTGTGTATGTGTGGTATAAACCGAGGAGCCTATGATGGATGGGATCCTAGGATAGCCTACTCCCACATATCCTTTTCCGTAAAGCGAGCCCCTTGATCAGAAGCTGTGCTCTGTGGGATTCTGTGCCCATAAATTATAGGAGACCGTTCTGTGTGGCATGGGCCCAGATCCCACTCAGAAAAGCCAGTGGGGAGCGAGGTCCAGCACATAGGACGCACACCCACAGATAGGTTCTCCCGTGGGGAATCAGGCCTGCATTGTACCTAGGCCGCATTGAGACTTGCTTTTTGCTAAAACTCCCTCACCCTGAATTGAGGCAGCAAAGGTTTACTGCATATCTTTAAAGTAACTTCCTAAAATCTATGCTAAACTTTCCAAGGACCAGTGTAACCAGTTCAACCACTTTCCCCTTTACATTTGTAAATATCCTTCCCTTTTGATGTAATTAGCAACATCCTCTCCTTTGTTTTCTGTAAGAGGTAACCACCTAAAGGGAACTGAACCTGTGCATAGTAAATGAGGACCATCCTCAATGTAATGTGCCCAGAAAAGCAATAAAAGCCTGTCAAGGTAAGGGTCAGTGCACTTTCCTTTTGAGAGAGTGGCCATGCTGTTCCTTTTCCTCCACAGGACTTGGTAGTCTGTGTGAATTTGTCTCCTCTCAGCCACAATGCTGTGTGCACTGCTTGCAGATGACCGCATCAATAAATAAGGCATTGTAAACCCTAGTTGGTAGTACTGACTGAGGCTCTGTGGACAGGACAGGAAAGGAAAACATACTTGGAGTACTTATCTATCCCTTTAAGATGAACAACTGACCTTTCTGGGATGGAAGAGGCCCAATGTAGTCAACTTGTCACCAAGCTGTTAGGTGGTTTCCTCCAGGGATTTTGTCATGTTGGAGGGTCAGCACTGGTCTCTGTTAATAACAGGTAATTCAGTGGCTGGACTTGTTTGTTAAGTGGGAGGTCCTTACTGTTGCCTCCATACATAGTCTTTGCTGCCATGGCTACTGCTTTCGTGTGCCAATAGTGAGAGTTCTAGGTGACTGATAACGAAGGCTAATCTGCATAAACTGTCCAAAACATTGACTATATGGTTGTCCAGTGCTTCTCCCGCTGTGGATGCCTTCTGGTGAAAGTTGGTGACTTTGTTCCCAAACCCATGTGTTCACCCACATGCCTCTTCAGCAGAACTTCTTATCTCGATTATCTAGTCCTGTCTCTTCCATGCTTCTGACCATTTAGCCAGGCCATTGGCCACTAATCAGAAATCTGTATAATCTCATCTGGGGCCACCTCTTCCATTCAAAGTAAATGACCATAAGGACTGTGCTGTTCACAGCTCTATCCTTTGGAGAAATTTTCGTCTTCAGTCTTTCAAGACCACCCCTGCATATGGCTTTAATGCAGCCTCTGTTAATTTTTAGCTAAGTTTGGGCTTTTTCTTCCTCCTCCTTTAAGCTGATCTTCTGGAACCACCCCCATCCCCAACCAATTCAACCAAAAATATGAGCTGGAAAAGGGGTATCGATACATCTGTGTCAGGTAACACAGAGGCCACGCTACATGTTTCCATATCTTACTCTTACCCTTTGGTCCTCCTTGAGCTCAATTCAAGATGTATATTTTTATCTTATGGGAATCTGTTGCTAGGACTATCCAATCTTATGATTGGGTGGGTCTGGCAGACCCAGCTCATGGTAGGCAGTTCCAGACTCATGGTTACTTGGTGTTCCATGATTAACTATTTCATCTCTACCAGAGTTGAGTAACATACCAGATACTGTTCCTCAAAAGGTACATAATTCTCTGACTTGCTCAAGAATTATAATGGCCTTGGTGAGTGATGTCTTCTGTATTCTCACATGAAATGCAATCTTGTACTGGGTCTTCTAGCTTCACAGTTTATTCTTCCCAAACATGCCCATATCTCTCAGCCTCTTCATTCTTTCCTTCATCGTCTGACAGGACTACACAGTCATCTCCACTTTGCTTACCATTGGCCATTGCTTTGTCCAGACTTCTAATAGCTACCTTAACAATGAGTTTGCTTGATTCCCTAAGGTTCTGAGAAACGTTCTGAAAAAGTGCCTCAAGGTCAATAAATTCTCACACATTCCATCTTACTCTGGATCTATTGATCAAGCTCCATAATAATTCAATCCCAGTGTTATTTACTTGGCTCTTTCCAGTATATAGTGTCTAATTCTTGTATCTCTTTTAGTGTATAGTTTTCCTTTCCTTATCAGGCCCAATACAACTCCAGGCTAAATATGCTGGGGTTTAACCCAATTATTGTCCTAGCTATTAGGAGGGGCACACTTGTTACTTTGCAGGGTGAGGCCTCTGTAGCATCTTCTAATGGAGGACAATACTATCTCTTAATAAGGAAGGGATGGACCCCCTCTGCAAGCCCTGTGGGTTCTGCAGAGCCAGTTTTCTCAGGGTCATCTACCCAGATCTTTTCAACCCATGTTTTAGGGTTCTAGGTTTCCCAAGCAGGACCTACGCTTGGCTTGCAGACCCGCCTTGACTGAAAATTCAAATGTCTTTGTTTTGTGACTCAGTCAGACCTTCAGTGTGCTGCTCAGCAGTGTCTTCTCTGCTATCAGAGAAGATAAATCTTCTTTGTAGTCTACCCAAGTGGTGCTTTTGTTGGAGATTAACTTTGTTAATGGACCTTAATTTCTCATTATCTCTCCTCAGAGGAAGAATTAAACATTGTGGTAACCAATCAACTGATGTTATTATAGGCACTGCCCACTGCATTGCTGAGTGCCCCCCCCTTATCTTTCAATCACCTGTACAATCTCACCTGTAAAATCCTGGACAAATGGCTCCTCCACTAGGGTGTTGTTTTAGTCACCACAGTGAAATCTTTAGCAATTGTGCTGCCTGCTTGTTCCAGTAGCTATCTGTGTTCCCATCAGGGTGATTTCCTTGTCACCCACCGAATGTTGAGTGAGTGCCCTGAGCGCAAACGTAGATCAGGATCCAGAGGAGCAGTAGCGGGGTCCGTCGGCAAATTATGCTCCTTGTGTCAGGAGGTCTGACTGGTGTATTTACATGACTGATGGCACGAGGTAATAAATGAAATTGTTTAAATATGTCTTCTTATTATTACTATTGCCACAGGATATAATGTATCCTAGTTCCATTTAGAGTTTGAAGATATTCTTTTATGATATCTTTATCTACAATGAATTTTAGTTCTCTCCACATAATTTTTTAAAACCATTTTAAAGTGGAGGCTATTCTCTTTTTTCTCTGACTGAAAAGAAAAAACCTGATTTTGTTCTATTCTATTCTATTCTGTTCTGTTCTATTCTACTCTATTCTAATTCCACTCTACTAGCTGTCTTTATTCCAGGTGATGGCACATGGTCACTATGACACTATTATTGTGCTTATCATTCTTCAATCGATCAATAGAAGATTTTTTTTTAAATCAATGAGTCCTTGAGATTTGAGGGCAAAGAAGAAAAAGATGACCATAAGACTAGGTTACCATAGCTTTAAATAATCTTTTAGAGAAATTCTTCTTAACACTGAAATAGGCTGGTAGAACTATCATATACTCAATGTGAAAATAAAATGAGATAAGTTCCATTCAGTGGTTCCACTCAACCCTACAGAGTTAACCACAGAATCTGGAGTAACCAGAAAAGGCCAGGGAAAAAATTGAAATGAAGATGAACTGAGGGAAAGAAAACAAAACCTTGAGTGCTTTTTAGGTGATAAATGTTCCTCGTCAAAAGAAATATTTAACTTTATAAAAGCATGCCATAATATATTATTCATTAGGGATGGCAGGATCCAAGGGCTTGGGAGCAATTACATTTTCCTCAAAGTGGATTTGTATGTATAATTTAATACAGGAAGCCAACACTGAATATTTTTGAATTCTATTAAAATGTTAGAATGTCAGAAATTATACCAGTCTAATATAACTATTTTATGACATTTCATATTTTAGTATTAACTAATCTTTGCTTTACACTAAAATACTGCTTATCTCAAGGTTAAAGGGTCTTTTAAACTTAACTTTCAGTTGCCAGTTCCTTAAGGCAATTTATTACCTTTTTAAAAAAATTTGCTGTGTGTGGTGTGGCTGGTTGAACCGTTGATAGGCAGATATGTCTATATTAGTGTCTATAAGTACATTAACAACTTTTAAATTGGAAATTTTAATATTTTAAAAGAAGAGAAAAATAGAATTAAGATTCATGGCTACTGATGTGCTATTTATAACAAAATTTCTCAAAAGAAGTTGGCTAATTCATAAGAGTGATAGTTCCAGACTTGTGAAATGTTCCTATATTTTATTGAGACTCTCGTGCTTTCTCATAATGCCTTGCACCTACCTTCTCTTCTCCGATGAACAGGTTTAAAGCACATTAACCCACTTTTAAAAATTAAACCCCTGAGAAAAGTACAGCTTGCCTCAATTCTTTATGTCACCCAAGAGCCCAACAGTGTGGTCTGAGAATGGAATCTTCCTCACAGAACCACATGAAGTCTAAGCCAAATGGGAGATAAAAATAGCTAAAACCAATGCCAAGATATAATATGTTTGCACAGCTTGTGAGCTAAATCCTCAGGGAGTGAGGTCCATGTTGTATGCTTGTCCTACACAAATTCTAGTTAATTCAGAATTATTTTTAAAGTGAGCTGTGAATCTTGGTGCATATTTTTAGAAGCATTTCTGTCTGTTCTAATAAAACCAGAATCACTTATTCAAACTACATAGAGGAGTCATTAGTTTTGGATAGCAGAAAGTTCTTTTCCTTTGTTCAGGCTTACCCTAAAATCTAGTGTCTCCCAAAAGCATATTTACTCCTAGACACAAAGAAGGCTGGTGAAAACAGCATGCATTTCTCAGCGTGAGCTACTCACACAGGGAGCACTTTCTATTTGTGGTGTATCATTTGTGTCCTCTTCTTAAACGAAGGGCAGCAAAATGTAATGATGTGGCATGGGTTTGCCTTGTTAAGTGATATTTGTTAAAAATATTGAAGTGAATCCAC
This sequence comes from Desmodus rotundus, assembly GCF_022682495.2. Classification (NCBI taxonomy): domain Eukaryota; kingdom Metazoa; phylum Chordata; class Mammalia; order Chiroptera; family Phyllostomidae; genus Desmodus; species Desmodus rotundus. The sequence goes on from NC_071393.1 coordinate 107,353,204, forward strand.
TTCCATATGAAAATGCTTTTTTTCTTTTTTGTATATTAGGTCCCTGTTGGATGATTTGTACTACTTAAACTTTAGTATTTGTTGCTGTATCACTGAGTTAATATGCTTCATCATATAGAAATACAAACTTACTTTAGACTGGTGAAAAGGAATCATTCCACTGGGCTAGACAAGTCAGAGGGGGCCAGCAGTGAATTCACTCAGGTAGTAGCAAGAACAGGGGAATTAGCATATTATGTTAATGAGGAGGGCTTCCACTCCCATGCTCTTGGAGACTTGTTGCTAAGCAATACCCACTACAGCAGCGGAAAAGATATGAAAACATAATTCAATTAGGGAAATAATAAAAGCCCTTACCAATTTTTAAAAGGAGGATGCGATAATACATAATTTCAGGTCAAAACCACTCTAGAGTTCACACGAGGGTTGCAGAGCAGCTGCAAATTATTTAGATTTATGAAGGGGTGGTGTGAGATTAGCAAGAACTTGATATAAAATCAGGTTGAACCTCACTGCCATCCATCACTCACCTGGAGCACAACAATAACCATAAGGACAATAACATTACAGGGAACAACACATACACAAGAGATTTATTTCCCCAATATAATGCTATTAGATCAAAACTGGGTTTGAAGTTCATTCTTTGTAGGTAGCATATTTCATTCACATAAAATCATTTCTAAAGTTAACAGGCATTTTCCACAAAAAGGGCAATATTAAAGGCATCGAATATGTCCAATATTTCAACTTTTCACACATAAATGTATTTCTTTTAAACAACCAGTATTTTTGTCATGAACTTGAATTACTAGAATTGTATTTGAGTTAATTTTTAGGATTAGCTTTTTTTTTTTTTAAAGAGGTGTATGTGGTTTGGATAATAAATAATTTGGAAGCTAACCTGTTGATTTCTGTTAATACATTTATAATATCATAACTGATCACCAAGGGTGATAAATTTGTAAAGAGAAATTAGTTCGTAAAGGAGGCTATACTGGTATTTCTAGTCGCGCAGGGTCTACTTTAACTGTACTGAGAAACTTTGAGACCTACCAGAGAGTCGAAGGGCATTCTCACTTGGTTCTGTTGCTCAGATTTAAAACATTACAGATTAAATAAATAATAAATAAATAAATAACGTCTTTTCCTAGTTTGCTGAATGTTAAGGTCCTTTCTAAATGGGAATGGCCCATTTATACATGGTTTGCACATTGCCTATAAATACATGTGGTAAGCCAGGCCTTGGTTAGAGTTATTACTGTTTCAGATACCTAGAATACTAAAGAACTACTGTCTGAACTACCCTAGAAACTTTTGGGTGAATGTCTTAACAGCTCTGTCAGGGTAATAATTTGACAAAATAACAGGTGTGTTTTCGTACTTCTACCCAGAAGCATCCATCATTTGTGCCTGAAGGTATGACATTGCCATTTGTCTCAAGGGAGAATTGTCAGGATTATACACTTCTAGCATTTATAATAAATTTTATGACTTCACTTGAAAGATTTAGGAAGAAGAATACGTCAGCCAGCAGAAAACCTATCGCCCATACTAGACAGAGACCCCTGAGCTGGGGAAGAGTGAAGGAGAGTTGGGAGAGGAAGCAGGAGTGCGCTTAGAAGTTTGCCCTTGCTGCCTTGGGAGAGTTCTGATGGCAGAGACACAGTTTAAAACCCCTACAAGTTGATGATCTGAAAGTAGGGAAGACCTAGGTCTCTCCAGGCTCATTGAATCTCTAGTAACAAGCAACCTCACTGGTCTCTGTCATCTTGGCACTAGGACAATTAATGGCACTTGTGTTTTTAGGGAAGAGTGAGACTTCACTAACATATAAGTTTCCTACTGCTTCAGAAAGACATGGATGTGCAGTGAAATCTTTCCTGTGCTCCTGGGAAGGCCACAGAGGGGCTGTGAGAACCAGCAACTCTAAAGGATCCTGTGGTCAGATCAGAAGAGAATAGGGTATCATATACAACCTCATGGCCATAGGGTAAGTGAGACCTGGGTGGATTCTGTAGGGATAGAGGTCAATGAATGAAATCTAAGGCCACGTTTGTGCGCCTCAGCAGGTGCCAAGTGTGTATTATGCCCACCCACAGATAAAAGGTAACAAATCTCTCTGCAGCTGAAAAATGATACTATAACTCCTTTATTGTGCAGGTTCATCTTGGAGGTTTATACAGGTGGATGTAGGTTACTTTCCCCACCAACTGCTCTCAGCTAAGGCCAATTAGCTCTCCCTCAAAGGCAGAGCCTTTAAGGACATGTAAGAAGATTGCTTGACATCTTGGTCAAACAATTTAAACTTTAAAAAAAAATTTTTATTGTTATTCAATTACAGTTGTATGCCTTTTCTCCCCATCCCTCCACCCCACCCCAGCTGAACCCACCTCCCTCCCCCACCTCCACCCTCCCCCTTGGTTTTGTCCATGTGTCCTTTATAGTAGTTCCTGAAACAATTTAAACTTTTAATTTCACGTTCTAATTACAAGTTTCTCCCAACTGTACCCTGCCTCACCCAGGCAAAGCTTGTCTCAAGGGAAAGGGATGCGATCTGTTTTATTAGTTCTCCTAATACCCCAGGATTCTGAACTAGAAGGTCAGGGCCAACCCCTTTTATTGTCTGTGTCTTTTGCCTTCTCTTCCCCCCTCACCACTCCCTCATTTTTCCTTCTTTGTTATTTCTCCTCCACTCTTGCCCTTTCTCTTTGTCATCTTAGTCCTCTTCTTCTTCTTTTTTATTTTCTTGCCTCCCTCCCCTCTGTTCTTTCTTCCAATAACTTTTTTATTGTTGTGTATAACAAAGGTGATTGCATGTCCTGGTTTCCTAGGACAGTTCTGGGGTGTGCCTGCTGTCCTCATGTAACAGTGCCCATCCATTCTTACTATCAAACTATATGAGTTTGGATAAATAATTGCATAGTCATGACAAGTGATCCATATAAAAAAGTGAAAACCATAAATGCATGACTCAGTGAATAATCCCAAGATAACACTGTACAGCACCCACACAAGTCAAGAAATAGAACACTGCCAATATTTGGGAAGCCTTCTTCAATTCTTCACTAAATCACTCAAAAGGTTCCCACCATCCTTAATTTTAATACTATAATTTAGTTTTACTTATTTTAAAATTTTTATGAATCTCCTCTTTTATGAGATTCATTAATATTGCTCAGTACAGTTAGAAGGCATTCATTTTCATTGTATAATATTCTACATAATTATACCACTTTTTAAAAATATATATCACACTGTTTAGGCAGTTGTGTAGTTTCTACTTTTAGGTTATAATGAATAACGCTGCTACGAACATTTGTATACATGTCTCTTCACATCAACTTCTTTTGGGTAAATACCAAAGAGAAGAATTGCTCAGACATAAGGTATGAACATATTTAGTAGCTAATGTTAAACTACTTTCCAAAGTGGTTGCTGGCATATGATAATATAGATGATTTTTTTAACATATGTATATGTAAATTCTCAAAAGAACCCTTTGAGATATAAATATATATAAAACATATTTCAAATTTACAGAGGAGAAAATTAAGACTTAGAAATATTATATATTGTACTGTAGATCATAGAACTAATAGGTGGTAGAACCAGGTGCTAAGTAATGTGACTCTAGAGGTACCCTGCTTAAACATTAGGCTTTACTTCCTCTCATAGGTAGAAAGAAACTACTAGTTGCCACTTCACCACCATTTCTTTCTGTCTTCCTAATCAGCAGAATCCCTTCTCTTCCAGGAAAGTAAAACTATATTTCCTACTCCCCTATGCAACTATGGGTGTTCAATAAGCTATAAGCAGAAGTTTTCAGATGAGGATTCTGGGAAGGGTTCTTAAAGGGACTGACTGTGTTGAGAGAAACATCCTTTTGTCCTTTTTCTGTTTCCTTCTTTCTCTTCAAAACTTGGAGGTGATGGCTGCAGTTTCAGCAGCCACTTTGGACCATGAGGAGCCCTTGCGATCAGATTTGTCTATTTCTCCTTTCAGTTCCACAAATTTTTGCTTAATGCATTTTGGAGCTTCAGTACGTGACATATAATCATAAGGGATTTTTATGCCCTCTTGGTTAATTAACCCCTTTATCATTGTGAAATAGACCTTTATGCCAGGCTTCAAACAACAGAAATATATTTTCTCTCATTTCTGGAGGTTAGAAGTTAGAAATCAGGGTGATCGAAGAGCCATGTTTCCTTCAAAGGCTCTAGGGAAGAATTACCCCATGCCTCTTTTCTCTTCTGGTGGTTACCAGCAGTCTTCAGTGGTTTTCTATTTGCTTGTTTGTTTGGTTTTGGGTTTTTTGCTTGTGGCAGTGTAACTCCGATTTCTACTTGTGTTTTCAAATGGCCATTTTTTCTCTGTGTCTCTGTGTCCATGGTCCCCTGGTATGGATACCAGTCATACTGGATTTAGAGTTCATCTTAAATTGACTAAATCTGAAAAGACCCTATTTCTCAATAATGTCACATTTACAAAATCCGAAGTGACTTGTTTTATTTTAAATGTTTTTAAAATGAGTTGTTTAAAAAGGTGGCGATATCCCCAAATGAAAATTTGTGTGTTGTCCCTTTAAACGGCTCTTTGCATTTCTAACCGTCTGTCTCTGGCAGAGAGCAACCCTGATGATTTTTGCTACTGGTTGTTATCTGTATACTTTTTGGTCTCTGGCTCTCTAGGCTGGGGATCCCAGCTTAGCATTTGGACTCCACTCTTCTCAGGGGGATCCAACCAGCCACTTAAATTACCCTCTGGCACTGTGGCGCTGCCACCTGTGGGTGCCCAGCCAGCCCTCTTGTGCCTCCACCACACTCCTTAGGGGTCAGGTTGTGCTGGAGCTGATTCTTCTGTCTGTCCAAGGGGGGAAATGATGGAAAGAAAGGGAAGGGTAAAGTCAAGGAACATGTATTAAGGACCCATGGACAAAGCCAAGGGGAGGGTAGGATTGTGGGTGGGAGGTGGGGGTGGGTGGGGTGGGGGAAAGTGGTGGTGGGAAAATGGAGACAACTGTACTTGAACAACAACAATAGAAGATATTTAGAAAGGAGGGAGATATATTTTTCCTTTACATAAAAGAAGTCAGGGACCCGGGCTCCTTTTATTTCACTCTATCATCATCCTTAACATAAGCCATCCATCCTCATGGTCACTGCATTGTCGCAAAAAAAAAAAAAAAAAAAAAAAAAAAAAGAGCCACTACAGCTTTAGTCTCATGTCCCCATCCCAGGTAATAGGAGGGGGAAAGGGTAAGGTCAACAACCCCCTCAGGTAAATTATCCCACTTTAAAGACCTTTCCCTCAAACCCCACCCAGTAACTTTTAGTTACTGGTTTTGGCTGTCTTTTCCTATAAGGAAGTCTTTCAGCCAACCTTCTCTGCAAAGTAAAAATGACATTTTTTAACTAATTATATTGCCGCCCTGAGTGTAGGGACCTGTCACAGAGGAAGAAGTAGATAGAAGATGGATAGAGGATACACAGCTCGCAAGCTTGGTGACACAAGTCTCACTCTTCTTAATGATATATTTGTGTGGTCACCTAATGTCTCTTTTCCTCTTCAGAGTGTAGCACATAAAGGTCCGGGATCCTACTCTTTTTTTATTATCAGCCCCTATCCTAGGAGGGTCTTATAAATATCTGTTAAATGAGGTTGTTTATTATTATATCATGTTAAGTTGCCCTCGGTATGATCTCCCCTTATACATTCTTATAATTTGGATCAGATAAAGCCATTCTTTCAATGGTTCCCGAAAAGGGACACCATGGCCCACATGGAGATTTAGCCAATGTAGATATAAATGCTTTTTCCTTTTTATAAAAAACCACGGCAGGAAATTTATGTAAAGACATTTCATAGCTTAACAGATACGCATTCAAAATTTCCAGCAACCATAAAGTACCTGACCCACCCTGAACTGCTTTGGCATTCCAAATCTGTCTCACATTAATATTCATATTGGGTTTCAAGAAAGACATTTTACTAAGTTTAGCACCTGCAATAACTCATGAGCTAAAATTTTTTTAATTAAGCACCAAACTTCGTGGGCCCTGTTCATTTACCCTTGGCAGAATGCAGCTTCCAGCAGAAGATCTTATATAACTGATTATAAAAGCTGTAAGATTTCCCAGGACGGAAGATGAGTCCAAGAAAAGAAATATACCAACAGTGACCTGATGATCCAACTGTAAAAGACTCAGATGTGTAAAAACAAATATTCTTGCCTCCAAAATGTGGTTTTAAAAGCCAGACAGAAAAAAATGGCAGGAGTCAAGCAGATTCTGTAATTTAATAAATTTCAGGTCTGTTAGGAAGAATTTGGGTGAGGTGAGGCATAAAACACTAGTCAAGGATCTTTTCCAAAGTATAGAATCTACGTGTCACCTGCACAGCCTGCTCTAGAGACGAGACAACTCAGGCAGCCAAGATGTCAATACTGTTCTGGCCCACAGTGATTTCAGTGTAGTGTGCTAACTACAAAGATCTAAAAGTTACCTGCCAAACAGTCATGAAGATAGAGGTTGACAAATGAAATCCATAGTTTCTGCCAACATATAACTGGTGACCCTGACAGAGTCACTTTTATTGTCCTCATCTTAAAAATCCTTGTGTCCTCTTGGTCAAAGACAAGAGAGCCACCACTAGGCGGAGTCTGAAATAGGAATCTTGATGAGGATGAAGAAACAAAATGAAATAAAATAAATGAAATGAAACCTTCCAAAAGAAACTCACATTCAGCAAGTACTGATTATATGCTCTCTTGATACTGGGCACCATGCTAGGTGCTGGGGCCGTGGTGCTGGATAGTCTACACATGATTCTGGCCCTCAGGGACTTAACCTACAGAGGTCAGACCCTTAGAGAAGGTAAAGGAAGCCCAGAACTATCTGATTTGCAGTCCAAATTTCCATTGTTTGTCACAGTATACTTAAAACAAGAGAATGACAGAAATAACAGCAGCAAACTCCATTAATTGCCAGTGAAAGCTGGTGCCCTATCATCAATAAATCAACAAATGACAAGTGTTGTCAAGGTTGTGGAGACAAAGGAACCCTCGTGCACTGTAAGTGGGAATGCAGATTGGAGCAGCCATTGTGAAAAGCAGTATGGAATCACATAAAAAAATTAAAAATGGGACTGCCTTATGACCCAGCAATCTGATTTCTGGGACTAGATCAGAAGAAACACAAAATACTGATTTGAAAGACTCTATGCACTCCTATGTTCATTACAGCGTTATTTACAATAGTCAAGATTTGGAAGCAGCCTAAGTGCCCATTAGTAGGTGAGTGAATAAAGAAGCTGTGGTACATTACACAATGGAATACTATTTGGTTGTAAAAGAGAAAGGAATTTTACTTTTTGCAACAGCATGGATGGACTTGGAGAGCATTATGCTAAGTGACATAAGCCAGTCAGTGAAAGACAAATACCATGTGATCTCACCTATAAGTAGAACCCAATCAGCAAAGCAAACAAGGGAGCAAAAGCCAGGTGGCGACAGTCAGAGAAAGACAAGTACCGTATCATTCACATGTGGAATCTAATGAAAAAATGAACTAACAAGCAAAGTAAAGACAGACTCACAAATAACAGACCAACAGCTGTTGGGGAGGGAAGAGTGGAGGGATTGAGCAAAAAATTAAAAAAGAGACAAAACGAAATAAAAATAAATGAAAGGGTAGATTTGAAAGCTTAACATCTCATTCTCTGAAAAGAGCCTCAGACTCTCTAGCATAAGTGCATGAATGAATACCCAAATTCAAGTTCTAGTTAGGCTATGTCAGAAGGATTCTATTAATTCCAATTAATGTTGTCATTTGGGGCATACATCCTTCAGCTGTGTATCTTTGTGAGGACAAGCTGAATAAATAAGGCTAACAGGACCTCAGACTGAGCTAGCATGTTGGAAGCAGGCACCAGCAAACCCCACAGAGATGCTTTGGACAGAGTTCTTTTGTTCCCTGTAGTGATTTCTAAGATCATCTAACTTTATTTTCTGTTGATAGAAGCTGATATAGTTTGTAACTTTATTAAAGCCATAAAAAGGAGAAAATTTGTAAGCTCCATGGGTACTTTATTTACTCATATTCAGACCACATAAAAGGACTATATGAACTCTGCTTATCTCAGAGGATGCTGTATTTTCAGAGGAGCTTATCCAATCCCACTGCATAGACCCAGATAAGCCATAGCAGCCATCACTCACACGATGAGCACAGCAGAAAACTGGAACACCATTCCTTTGTAGTTTTCAGATGAACCAGTTGGTAGCAAGGACTGTCGAATGCTGAACAACCCAGTACTACAATGTAGGTCAGTTAGGCTCAGGTTTGAAGTTATTCCAGTGTTGGGGGAAGTAATAAATTCCAGCCTAGAAGAAGGGAATAAAATGATCTCCCCCTTTTTACCAGGATGGGAAGAAGCTAACCACAATATTTTTTAAAAAGTAAAATTGAAGATACTATCCTATAAGAAAACTAGAAAAATGAAAAGAAATGTTTAGCTTATTGCTCCAGTTTTGAGAATCTATACCACATAGAACTGAATTTACAATTTGAATAAGAAGGTGTGCTTTTTGTTTTCAGGAACATCCTTCTCATCAATGCAAAGCTATAGCTTCAAGTATTTTAAATACCACTTTTAGTAATAGGGTTGGCTGCAGTGTTGGAAGGCTTTTTTTTTTTTTTTTTTTTTTAATAACAGGAGCTTTGTTTTACAATTGCCTGATATATTTTTCTCAGTTTCTCCAGCTGAATGTGGTCTTTCCCTTCAATAAATATCTTGGTCTATAGTTTTTAAATCCCATCAGGATAGTAGACTTTAAAATCTAGGTCTGTTATTTCTCTTGTATTTACTAGATGATCTTCTCCTACTCACATTTCTTTTCTGAATCATCAGAAGCATGTGGGCTAACTTTAATGACATCATTTCAGAATCATCATTCTGGAACAAAGGCTATTCGCTTCTCCAGAAACTTGCATACAAGAATAAAAAAATCCCATATCACTAAAGACAGTGCTTTACTATGAAGCCAAGGAAAAACACCTGGAGTGGCCAGAGTTATTTAACATTCGAAGAATTTTAATTCACAGTGATAGCATTTGAAAATACGTATCACACTAATAATCCCTGAGATGTGTTCTGTTAACATGTAGGAAAAGCTTGCCTTTTATCCCCTTTGATCATTGCCTTTGTTTTTTATTTTTTTTGGCAGAGCCAGCTGAGGCTTTATTTTGGAAGAAAAAAAAACCCCACTTGATTTGGCTTTTAGTCTGGGGCAAGTGTAAGAGGTGGTTCCCCCCCAGGCAGTAAACTCCCCCACCCAAAGGGTGAGCGGAGGCCTGGGGCTGGGCCCCTGAGGGCCTCCGGTGCCCTCTGCTCCCCCTGCCCTGCCCAGCTCCTCTCCTGATGATCATCGCCTTTGTTGTTGTTGCTTAGATTTAGGAAGAAAAATTTACAGCCGCCGAGGTAGAGCTGCATCATTAAACTTGAAAAATATACAACACAATCGAAAACAATGTTGATTTTTTTTCCTCACAAATTCTAAACATTAGAATATCTGGTAAAATTAACGGTCATGATTTGCATAATCCATGAAGCATTTAAATATGTCTTTAGGCAAAAGTAAGTCATGGACATGAAACCCAGGTGAAGAGATGGTGCTGTGTTTTAAACTGACTCACAGTTTTAAATAGCAAATCCATCTTTGTCAAGTCAATTTTTTTCATTTATTAAATATTTTTTATTGTTATTCTATTACAGTTGTCTCAATTTTTCCCCCTTTGCCTTCCTCGCTCATCCCACCCCCGGCTCCCATAGTCAATCCCCACACCATTGGCCACATCCACAGGCCATTCCTACATGTTGTTTGACTACCCTTCCCCTTCTTTCCACCATTATCCTCCCTCCCTCCCCTCTGGTCACTGTCAGTCTGGTCCATGTTTCCATGCCTGGGGTTCTATTTGTTAGTTTATTTTGTTCATTAGATCCCTCTGACAGGTGAGATCATATGGTGTTTTAAAGCTTGTCTGTGATGAAGGGACTCATGCAAATGAAGAAAGGAAGACAAGGATAGGACTAGGGGTAGGGAGCGGGTATGGCTTATAATTAAGACAGGTAGACAGATATGTCACCCTGACTTATTAAAAAAGAGAACTGGACTTCTTAATTGAGATTTTTATTGAAATAATCATGGAGTCACATATAGTTATTCTTCAGAAAACATATGGAGACATTTTTTTATACTTTCCTGGTTTTCCATAATGAGAGCATTTTGCAAAACTATTCCATTTTTACCCTCTGCTTAAGGCCTTATCTCCCTGAGAAGTGGCGATAATGGGTGTGGGAAGATGTGGTGGCTGTGTTCATCATTGGTAATATGAATAAACAAAAAGAAATGGTCTTAAAGCTAGATAGATCTGGATTCGAATCATGCCATCGCACCTTATGGTATGGGTAACTTGGACAAGTTATTCATGCATTCTGATACTCCAAATTTTTAACTCATCAAAATGTTAAAAAATAATTCTGCTTCAACAGGGTTATTCTTAGGAGGATATGGCATGAAAAATGTGAAGCCTTCAGGTAAGATTACGGTGTTGGTACTTGTCCTTGCTGTCGGGATAAACGGAGGCGGCATCTGGAGATGGCAAGTTGTTCGAAGCAATTGCTCAGGAGGCTTCCCACTCCTCAAGGCCCTTGCCTACACACTTCTTAAAAAGTGCATTTACTTATGTAAATTGTAGTTCCCTAAAGCTTATTTCAAAAGGAGGGGCACAGGAAAACAAGCTAAACTCAGAATGGCTCTAGACCTCTCCGGCTATGTTCTTTTTCTCATTAATGGATGCAGGCCCCCATTCCCAAGCACTCCTGCTTCGCTCAGACAGAGACTGGAGTGTTCCTCACGTACAATTTTCAGAGTGTAGCAGGCCTCTCTGCACCCGCTTAGATGCAGAATATGTTAGTCCATCTCAGCACCCCTCATTTTCTAAGTGAAAGAAAATATCAGTGTGCCCTCGAGAACATCTTCGGTTTATTGGCTCCTGGCTACTTCCTCCTCCCTACTCTGCAGTCGGGAAAGAGGTACTCTAGAATGAACGAGGTGATGGCTTCAGTAAGTTCTGATAGTTTGTCACACTCTAGAACATGTAAAATACACTGATGAGCCTGAAACAAAAGAGTACGTTGTATTTCAAGTGATCTGTACGTGAGATCCATGATTTCCCGCTTTCCCATCATTCATGTGGAACACTTTAATAGTAGCAACCGACAAAATGCACATACATTTCTTCAAACAAACAGTATTGATCTGTTCTAATAATGTTTTTATTTTCCTATAGTTTTCTGTAAATAATGAAAAATATCTCTCATTATTTACTGCTATACTCAATCTGACCGTTGGAGTCCTCATCTATTTATTGTTCTATTCTTAGAGGTGAGTGTGTGTGTGTTTCTGTCTGTTCATCTTTTCTTTGGGATGAAATCTCTTTGTAGCACTGTTAATAAATTTTACCATATATCTGGGCTTCTTTATATTTTCCTATATTTAAGAAGATGATTTGTTTCATTGGCTCAAGTGTTTATTTTTCCAGTTGGATTGTAAGCCAGAAGTATTTTACAGCAACAAAATTACTATCCAAGTTATCCAAAACATAGTATAGAAAACCTAGACCTTATTTTATCAGAAGAATGTTTAATACATTGATTATCTAAAGCATAGAGAAATGGAAACAAAAATGAGTTTTCCCTGGATTAGTGATATTAAAAATTTGTTTATTTTCTTCTTTTCTTTTTTTTCTCAATTTTCCCCCTTTATCCCTCCTCTGTCCTGCACCCTTCAACACTCCAGCATTCTCCCCCTTAGTTCATGTCCATGGGTTGTACATATAAGTTCTTTGAATTCTCTGTTTCCTATACCATTATTAACCTTATTCCATCTGTTTTATGCCTACCAATTATGCTTCTTATTCCCTGTACCTTTTCCCCCATTCCCCCCTCCCCCTCCCCACTGAAAACCCTCCATGTGATGTCCATTTCTCTGATTCTCTTCCTGTTCTAGTTCTTTGCTTAGCTTTTGTTTTTGTGCTTTTTCTTTTTCTTAGGTTCAGTTACTGATAGTTGTGAGTTTGTTAGTGATATTAAAAATTTAAATAAAAGCTGCTTTAAAGGCGAAAGCACAGGAGAAAAGTACATCAAAGTGTGCTTTTTCTTTTTTTTAATTTTTAAATTTATTTTTTATTGTTGTTCAAGTACAGTTGTCTCCATTTCCCCACCACCACCACTTACCTCCACCTCAGCCATCCCCACCTCCCACCCTTGATCCTATGCCCCTTTGGCTTTGTCCATGTGTCATTTATACATATTCCTTGACAACACTTCCCTCTTCCCCCCCCATTATCCCCTTGCTTTTTCTATTGTATCTTCAAATCATACAGCCAGAAAAGGAATGAAATAAATCATAGAGTACCTCTAGTAAGAAAAATAAAGAAAATTTAAAATTTTCAGAATTATTATTATTACTAATTTTTAAGAATTATTTTACAACAAAATTTTAATTTTATTTCTGATAAAACAAGATCTAGGTTTTCTACACTATATTTTGGATAATTTGGATAGTACTCTGTATTTTCCACCTATATTTTGGGTCATTTGGCACCTGGATGTTGGTATGAGGTTGATGAGGAAACAGTTGATCTTTTGTGGTAAAAGAAGTCACTAGAACCTCAGTGGAGGCCATTTTACATCCCTTGTGGTGGAAAGCGGTCTGAGTGCAGAGTCAGGAACCTTGAACTTGCTCTCGAATTTCTGCCTGCCCTAATTCCACCCATTCATTAAGAGAAAGCTCAGATGTTATCTCCTCCAAAAAAACCTCCTCCCTCAGGCCATAACAGCTTTTTTCCATCTACTGAACTGCCATTATCTTGGTTTATTCATCCCTTATGGCACCCATCCTGATCCAAATTGTAATATGATTATTTGTAAACATGTGGAATATCCCTCACTAGGTTATAAATTTCTTCAGCAACATAACCATCTCTAATTGACCATCTGATCCCTGAAAGCATCCAGCATACTTCCCTTGTATATATTGGTCACTGAATACATGTTTAGAGAATGGACAAATGGATGATCAAAGCATTTTAGGTAGAGTTTTTCTAATGAAGTGATATTTGTAAACTGTTTTAAGAATAAAAGTTATGATGTTTCAAATTAACCTCATAGGTAATTGGGTAGGAGAGGAGAGAAAGAGGAGTCAAGGCCACTCCTAGTTATCTGGCTGTGTCATTTACTGAGGCAGTGAACACGTGGTAAGAGCAGTTTTACGCAGCTAGTGAGTTTAATTTTGGATACACTGAGTTTGAAATACCACTAAGAATCTCCTAGTGGAGAATTCAGTTAGCGTTTGACTTTATGAGCTGGAGATAAATATTTTAGATTAAGCCATATATCAATATGGTATGATATATATTGCTGGCAGTTTACTAAAATTTTATTTCTATTTCTATCTAGATATTAACTAGACATTTTCCAGTAAGGTGTTACAACGTTACTAGATCTGACCACTGAGATACAAGTAAATGTAATATGTGTTATTCCTGAACCAAGGCTTTTAAGAATTGATATACTTTCTCTATATTCTCTTTCCCCTTTATCTGGATGGAGGCAAACAATGACAAGGTCCTAGGGGTATTAGATTCACAAAATTGAACATTTGAATTCTGAATCTCCACGTGAAAAATATCTTCCCACCCACCAAGAATAGTACTCATTTGGACCACTGTATGAGAAATAAACTCTATTCTGTTTGAGCCCTACATTTTGTGATCTCTGTGTTACAGCACTTTAACCCACCTCAATAAATACAGGTAGTGAATGGAAACAATAGAAATTGGTGAGATGACCCAGGAGTGCAGAGAGCCGTGAGAGAAGTTGTCAAGGAACCCCCCAAGAAAGGTTTGCATTGAAGGGAGGGCAGGAGGAAGATGAATCAGTGAAGGAGACAGAAAGGGCAAGCAGAGAAATGAAAGAAGGTAAGAAGACAATAAACTGAAAGAATCCAAAGAAAAGTATTTCAACTGTGCTCAGTGGTCCATGTGCAGGAAGGGAGGAAGGCCACGTTGGTCCACAGTCAAGGCTTTATTGGGAGGGGGATGGAAAGAAAAGGCAGAAGGAATCTGAGGATGGATCATGAAGAATACGATGAATAAAGAAAGAAAATACAGAAATAGAAAGGAAATAAATAGGAAAAATGCAAAAAAGTCATGACTGGTTAAAGAAATGGTGTAGTATAAGCAGCAGAGTGAGAGAAATCAACAAAGATTGTGAATCAGGAGAAGTGCTTTTAGATCGATTGTAGAAGTGCAGAAGTTCTAGGTGACAATAATGTCTGGGGTGTAGTCATAAAAAGAGTTTAAAATGTCGATAGCTGAGGTGAAGACCAGTGGAACTGAGGAAGCCGTGCCTTTGGGTAAATGTTACCCTTGGAAGCTGAGTTCACCTATGTCGATTTTGATTTGGGGTGGAATATAAAGAAAATTATAGTCCTTAACCCATTAGTTTATCACACTAGATAAGACCCTATATCTCAGGAGATGGGTTTCATAAATTCAAATCCTAGATTACAATTTAGTAATTACAACTTACTGATGGGCAAGTTACTTACCTGTGCCTTAGTTTTTCCTCTGTAAAATGAGCATGATAACAATAGCACTTATCTCAAAGATTTGAAATTCCTAGGACAATGTTTGACATAGAGTCAGCTACTATTTTTATTTTAATTTATATTATATTATTAAAAAGTGTGTGGATTTTGTAAGTTTCTGTTACTTAACTAAAAGTGAACAAAAGAATTCACACTTACACCTCACTTCCCGCCATTAAAAGTGTGGCGAGGACTATGAATATATTACAAATTATGATGGCAAACCTATGCCTCCTAATAGGAAGTATGGGCTCAATTTTAGCATCGTGGAAAAACTTTTTAGACGTGCAGGTACCATTTGTGTTACATCCTTAGGCTAGGTACTAGTTTACTCTTCTGGTTCAGAAGTGTCACAACTAAGAATTTTCTCAAAGCCTCCTATAATTCAGTTTTTAACACCAGAAATAGAATTAACTACTCCCCTTGCCTTTGGGTTATTATACCTAATTGAGAAATTAGATCATGAGTCAATCACAGAAATGGCTCATGTGTCTAATTTCCCGTCAGGCAGACTGATTCTGCTGGCTAGAACTTTTGCCATGTTTAAATCTTTACAACTCTGTATTACCTATCTGCAGTGGCTTCGGCCCAACACAGTCTAACAGGAAAGGGTCAGCTAAGAGTGAAAAATACCCCTCGCCATTCCAGATGAGTGCAAACTAAATAGGTTGACAGCACTAACCTTTCCACCCACTGATTCTAAGACTGTATTCATGGATTCAAATCCATCTAATTCCCCGATTTCCCGTCACAGCTGAATTCCAAAGTCTGAGTGCTTAGTAACATTTCCAAATTACCTTTCTATTTGTAAAAAAAAAAAAAAAAAAAGGGGGGGGGACATAGAACCTGACACAATAGAATTACTATTTATTCTTTTGAAAAATATGATTAAAAAAATCTTAGTGTTCTGTTTATTAGAGAAACCAACAGTTGGGATAGCTAAAAGGCCTATTCAAATGATACCAAAGAAAGTTTATTTTGGAGAAATACACTTAACCAAATTTGAGGTTAATAATATCAGGTAAACCACTGAGAGACTCTAATGGGAGTAATTTATTATTAGTAACCATACATTTTGAAGTTAATGTCTAAAGTTATTTTATGACTCACAAGGGTGCAGAGATAATTGTTAGTGTTCCTAGCAATTTTGTGTGTGTGTGTTGGTGTATGCACACACATGTTCATTCCTTGAATTATAGGCCACCCCTAACAAAAGTTTCTATGCAACACACATCAAAACATTCCATACTATTGTCACATGTGAGAAAGTCAACTTGATTGTACATGTGTGTTTAGGGGAGGGGCACAGGAAAGGAATGAGTAGAGATAGGCTAAGGATATTCCATCTAGAAATGAAAACATTCTTAATTTTATTTATGTTCTTAGATACAATCATCAAGGATGTATTTCCAGTATTATGTACATGTTCTCTTAATTAGTTTACTGTTTGAAGTCCAATGTGTTATCAAATGAAACTGAAGGTTTGCCACCTCTAGTGCAGCTGATGATATATCCATCTTTCTCTCCGAAAAGTTCAAGACATCTTTAGAGGTTTCATTACTAGTATCAAACATTTTATTGTCCACTCATTTGATAAACTAGTAAGATCAAAATGCAGGATAATGATCAATTGCACCATTATTTCTGATAAACAAAATGGTGACAATTGCAAGATGGAACTACTTGGAGACAGCCATTGCCAGCGTGGGAGACCCCAGAATGTTTGTTCCACCGTGGATACAAAAGCAAGGATGTGGCATATGAAAGATCTTTCACAAATATAACATGCAAAAGCACAGACTACTTCCAAGTTGATTATTTGAAAGTCAACATGTTTATAAAAATGCTGCATCATAATCTATTTTTTTTAAATTACCATATTTCAACATCTGTTTTCATTTGCTTTGTTTAGTATTTCCCACATGCTCCCCACGTGACTTAATTTTTTTCTTCACTATTTCCACACTAGAGTCTTTGGTAGATGGGATTAAAGGCATTGACCCTAGCCCCACCAGGATCACTGGCTCTGTTACCACTTGACTCCCTTTGATGAACAAGTCAGTGATGGCTCTTTCAGTGGGCTTAGGCTCTCCATTTGGCTGGAATATGTCATGTTCAGAGTTTGAAGCTCGGTTCTGGCTCTGTTTTCACTCATCAGCCCTGTTGTTGATCCCCCCTAATCCTTTTCCCTTTTTCTTCAGTTCTTGTAGCTGCATTTTAAGATCCCAAAAAATTATTTTCCTGGGCTCAGTGAGATTCTATTTATGTGTGCTTTGGCTAACCCTCTGTCTCTTGCCCCGGTTTGGACCTCAAAACATGTCTGCTCAGCTTTCTCTTTGGTTCGCTTGGATGTAACCTCTGACGCCTTTGGCTGGGAAATGTTACAGTTTCCATATTGTCTAGGTGAACTTCTATCTTGATTCATTCTGACCAAAACCTTTTTCCAAAGTGGTAGACATTTAAGAGCTGCTTCTTTATAAAACATAGGTTATATGTAGATATTTCAATGAAATAATATCTACTTTTAACAAAAATAGATCACCCCAATTTTTATATAACAATCTGCCCATCCAAACTAGATTTAGGTAAGTGTGGACTTAATCCAAAGCAGAATAATTTGCAACGTGAGTATCCACATAACCAACAAAAATCTAGCAATTTAGTTGTTGTATTAATAAAAGCACCACCGATGATGACTCCGTCTGTAGAATCTAGTTGTTTCATGTTTGGCAGCTATACTGTCCTTCAGGAAGAAGGGTACTTGGCAGGAGGAAGCGATGCATGGAAAGTCAGGAAGGCACGGGAAGTGTAGTGTAGCAGTTAAGAGCATAGTTTCTGGATCCAAACTGCCTAAGTCCAAGTCTTTTATTTTTATTCCTTTGATCTGTTTATTTTTTAAAATTTCTTCTTTCAATTACAGTGTACATTCAATATTATTTTGTATTAGGCTCATGTGTACAGAATAGTGCTTAGATAATCATATACTTCAACAAAGTGTCCCCCTCACCAATATTTCCAGTACCCACCTGGTACCATACATAGTTATTGCACTATTGTTGACTGTGTTTCCTAAGCTGTACCTTACATCCCCACGTCTATTTTGTAACTACCAATCTGTACTAAGTCCAAGTCTTTACTTCGACATTTATACTTTACTAACTTTGGGAAAGTTGCTTCATCTCTCTATTCTTTTATTTTTTTTACTGATTTTTATATTTTATTTTTTAAATATTTTGTATTGTTGTTCAAGTACAGTTATCTCCATTTTCCCTCATCTCTCTACTCTTGTTTCTTCATCAAACCTCATAGAATCTGTGAGTATTAAATGAGCTAAAAGATGCTCATGACAGAAACAAAGTGCTCAATTAATATTAAAACTAATATTTGCTGAATGTTTATTCTGAGCCAGATACTATTTTATGCACCTAATGTATTTTAATTCAGTTAATTCTCACATGATCCTTTCATATTGGTACTGTTATTTCTATAGCAAAGATAATGAACCTGAGGCAGAGAGGAGCTAATTAACTTGTCTACTCAGTAGACCTGGAAATTTAACCTCTGCCTATAGTTCCTGAATCCAGTCTTAACTGCTTTACAGTACTGATTCTTGATTAATGGTAACTGTCAATATTATGTCAATTTGTAGATTTCCATTTTTGGAAAACATGATTTCCAAATTCTCGGTCTTTAGGCTAGGTTCATTACATTTTGGGGGTCTACATAACATCATCACAGAATTGCTCTCTCCTCTTGCTTCTCCAACTCATGGACTTCCTTCTGTTTGGCATTCACACGTATCATAGATACTATACAAATTCAAGTCTTGTTTAAGGAGGGTCAATGCTATTTACCCAATGAAACTGCAAACCTCTTGATAGCAAGAAAATAGGAACTACAGTGCTGGGCTGAGAACACATTAGGGGCTCCACAATATTTTCAGATAGACACTTATGTAACTAATGACTTTGGTTTATTTTAAATACAGTGTATGAGGTTTAAAGCCTCTTATGAATACAGAAAGACTATCCCAATGCATTATTTAATATATCTTCTGATGAGGTTCATAGAAATTCTAGCTTTTCCTAATTACTGCTCTGGTGAAGCAATAAAGAACAAATTGATCTCTATGTAATGGCATGAATATGAATTCAATCATGCCTAGAATATTGTCCCAACTCTGGCTCTTTTTCTGCCTCTTAGCTGCCAAAGGAGCCCCAAAATTAGATGCTCCAGAAATCCTGACAATCTAAATTATTCTAATTTCCCAGCATGTTCTGCTGGCACAGTGAGGCCCTATGAACTCAGGCTGTGACCTGATGCACCCTTACTAAATTGTCTTTCATACCCAGAAAAGTCAGTTATGCATGAAGGAACAAGTCCTCTAAAACTGGAGCATTTTCGCTGACACGACACTTCAGGGTGACAAGCTAGAGAGATCTTTAGTGTCTTAGCATCAGAACTGGGCGCTACAGTTTCTGGAGTTTCTCTTGCTTATAGACAGCTCAGCTAGACAGTTTATTAGGGATGGAGGAATATGTGTTGATCACGTGTGTTGAAAAGTCTAAGTTGAATAGTCTTGGAGGCACTTTAGATGATATCTATGTGTGATGCCATCTAGACATGTGGATGGGATTGAGCTTCCAGATTTTCCTAGTGAGAAGTTCTTTGTGCAACTTTTTATCAAACCCAAGAACAGAAGAACAGTGAACCTTTTTTGGCAGCTATAGGAAGAATCTCTTCTAGAAGAAAATATAAACAATCTTAATTCAAGAAGGTCAATGAAAGAATTGGAAGTGTTCCCTTCTCTGTTAAGTACCCTATCTGCTAAATATCATGAGTCTTATTTTGTATGTGGCAAAAGGACTATTCAGCAATATTAAAAGTCAAGGTATATATAAGTATAAATGATTCACTTTAAACCAAATGTGGGGTACCGCTGTCTATTAGAGGACAAAATATAAAGTTTATTATTAAACAGTAATGCTGGAGACTACAGAGTGGGGGTGTGATTTCCCCCACCTTATCACAAATTAGGAGACATTAAATTATTTACTGAAAAATGTGTTTCTAGATTTAAAATAAATTCATGTCATCCCAAGAGAGAGAACATAGGAAAACAATTTCCCTATTCAGAGTTTTTATTTTTTAATTTATTTTTTATTAAATTTATTGGGGTGGTATTGATTAATAAAATATTGGTTTCAGGTGTACAGATTCTACAACACATCATCTGCACACTGTATTGTGTGTTCACCACCCCAAGTCAAGTCTCCTTCCATCACCATTTATCACCCCTGTACCCTCTTCTACCTCAAATAACAGAATATAGTACAGCCATTTTGCTGATCCTAGTAGATAAATTTCTTAGATTATTATCAATAAGATTGGATGCCTAGAAGAAAAAATGGTTAGAAGACTGAAAACCCAATCCTAGACTTCGATTGCATGTGTGCAAATGGGAATTGGTAGGTTCTTTGAGACATACAAATTTTTCCTTCATGTGAGCTTGACTAAACTGGGGAACATATTTCTCATTTGGATAAATAGAGATATATGTACCATTTGATACCAACAGAAATTGAAGTCACCAGCCCAGCCTTTTTTTTTAAATCAAAGCTGCTCTTTCTATAAGCTAATTTTTTTTAAAAAAAGGAGTCTAAAACATCGAACATGAAGTCATTAATTTCCCAGACAAGATCTCTCATAGACAGAGAACTTAAGAGCCAGGAGAATTACAAAATTACTGTATTTACATTTGAGTCTCCAATGTGGGCTTTGAGACCAGACAGTCTTAGAGAGAATCTCAAATTCATCACTTTTCAGTGATATAGCCTTGGGAAAATCACCTAATCTCCTTAAGCCTTAGTTTTTTTCATCTGCACAATTGGGATAATGATCCACTTTACTTCTATTCCTCCTCTGCCAGGTGTGAGGAGTATATGACATGTCATCAGAGATCAGCATGGTCTCTACTGTGCAGTAAGAATGCTATAAATGTTAATCCCCCTGTGATCCTCCTTCACCCCTTTACCTATGTTAGACAGAACTCTTTCCCTCCTAAGTGGCAGAACTCATATAGCTGGGGTTCAGTTATGATGCACAGGCCAGTGGTACTGTTTTTTTACTATGAACTTATCTGCTGACTCATTGGTGTTCTGATTGTTTGGTGCCCTTGCTGGATTAGTGGTTAAATACTCAAGCTAGCCTAAACAGGAAAAGAAATGTTTTGACTCTCATATCAGTGCAAGGGAGGAGTGGATCTATCCTTTGGCAAAGTTGGGTCCTGGAACTCAGGTGATACTATCTCACTCCCTTCCCTCTCTCCATCTGTCAGTTGTCTATCCTTGTATTAGTGATGAGAATGACCGTCGGATGCCCCAAGCCCATATAATCACAACAAACAGTGTAGTTTAATAACTACATTGGAATGAAATTACCTCCACTTACTTGTATATCAATATCAAAGCAGAGCTCTTATTTGCCAGGTTTGATTTATGTGCTAATCCCTAAAGAGGCTGGAGGGGTGTTGGTTGAGTATGTTGACTTACAACTCCACTAAAATCATGTTGAATGAAAGAAGGACACTTACCCAAATGTTACTAAAGGGGCTCAAGTGATTTTGGTAAGAAAAAGGCAACTAAAACAAGTAAACAAACAAAATAGGTGTTCACCATTCTAGCATATTCTAGAGCAGAGGAGTTACTCCTTGTAAATATGATCTGAATGATTTTTAGAACCAGAAAAGACACACTAATTTGCTTCTGTGCTTTGTGATCATGTGAATTTTATGCTTAGAGTGATACTGTCATCTCAGGAATGTATTAGGTCAGAAGCAAATGTCACAGTGAGTATAGTTTAGTAAACGATTAGACATAAAGATTCAGTGGGAATTAGTAGAGAGTATAAAAGTATTGAATGTGAGTGAAGAGAATATTGCTAACTTTTCTAAAATTATACCAAAAAATGATAAAATGATTCATACTTCAATTTTTATGAATACTATACACTGTTTAACATTTCTTTAAACAAAAGAGATAAACAGGAGGTTGGATTATGTGCTTTATTGCAGCTTGGTTGCCCCCACCTGCAGAGAAATATACCTGCTCATGCTACATAGCACAAGCCAAGGGGCATGCAGGCTGAGGGCCACCAGGCCAGAAGGAGAACCAGACATCAGAGCACACTTATAAAGTGACCTAATGTCCTACTAAAGCTTTGTAGTCAGAGGTAAGTTTTATTGGCTCCAGCGGAAATGTCCTACAGTAACTCAAGCACTATATACATTTTAGTCAACAGAAGAGGAAAATAAAAGTTTAGGATTAAACCCTTATTAAAAATGTTTTTAGACTCTTTTTTCTGAGATAGTTTGGAAGTTTATGAGATGTAGGGTCCATGAAAGTGGAGAAAGAATGGGTGAACATCCAGAAGGAAAAGAAACAATGGCCTAGCATCATGCACCTATGAGTTTTCCAATCACTGCCTTCTCTTCTCAGTACGCTAGGTACCATCTACACGCAGCATCTGAGCCATACCCCAACAAAGTCTATAATGTGTATTTTAGTACGTAACGTGTCAATATTGAATAGTATTCCACTTCATGTTGTGAAAGATTTGAGCTTCTTTTCCTAACTCGATCATAAACTCTTTCAAGGGCATGGTTATAATTTACTTGTGTTTGTGTGTTGCAGAATGCCCAACAATATATGATTACCATACAGTTTCTTAAATAATACCCATTGAATTATACAAATGTTATGAAAAATTAATGCTATTGGTCATTTTCAAAGGAATAATACAGATGCTAGAAACATCATAAATATGAATATATGAATATGAATATAGTAGATATGATATAAATATAATAAAGACTCTAAAAGGAAGCTATGACTTAAAAATTATTTCTCCCAGATGAGAGCATTTGCCTAAACATCTGGGCTATTTAACAGGAACAAATATTAAATTACAATAATGATTAATGCTACCAGTACAACTGAGCCTTCATGTATAGATCTCTTTTATTCCTCTAAGGGTCAGTTTTATGACAAATGAAATAAGGGAATGACAGACAACACAAATGTTATATTCATTTAAACATTCAGAAAATGAATGGAAACCAGGAATCTTATTCTTAATTGCTCAATTATTACAATGTTAAACCTTAATGAATTACTGGCAAACCCAATATTGATTTAAAGATCCCATTTATTACACCACTGTTTCGATTAGGAAGAACATAACATACTCAAACCTGTCTCAGTGTTAGAATAAAGAATTATATTTGGTCAGATTCCAGCAGAATGTAAAATACTGCTAACAGTCTCCTTGCTATTAAAATGTGTACACCCTTAAGTGAGCACAAAAAATGGAAACTGAATCAAGGAAGACGTGGGACACATGAAATCATACAGCCTGGTACAATGCTAAGTTTTACACCTTCTAAGTATGTGGGAAGTTATAACCAGAATATAGGAATCAAGGAAGTCATTTTATTATAATTTCAATGATTTGTGATTTGTGGATTTGAGCTTCCCTGGGGCTGAAAGGAAAGGAAAAACACAGAGAAAATATTTCTGATGTGCTGCAGTAGAGTTGCATGATTGTGTACTGGTGCGGTTCCATGGGTTTAAAGCATCCACATCAGGGAAACCATAGCAACAGCAACAACCTCTATATCACTGAAATTGTAAGTCTCTGGTGCTATGGCTCCATTCAAGCCAATGGGAGAAATTTATTTTACTTTATTTTTTGAATAGATACACACATTTTTGAAATAACCCATAGACTGCAGTCTGATAATATCCCTCTTTAATCTTCATTCAGTGTTGACCTATGGTGTTTGTATTTTTGAGACTCATCCAACATTGACTGTATCATGTGCCCATTCCATCACCTCCCCCAGTCCCTCCCATCCCTCTCCATCCTGGATCTAGGTTCTGGACATAGTAGCAGGGGTTGGCAATGCTGTGATGTGTGAAATCTTTATCATCATCATCAGTATTCTTTCATTACCTGTTTGCAAACCTTTCTTGGTTCTCAAATGGCTGTACTCAAGGGAAAGTGGTTGCAAGAGAGATGGAAAAAGAGTAATTAAACAAAGATCTCGCTTGAGAAAAACCACAAAGTTCAATTCATTACAAGTATCCAAATGCATAGAGTTTTATGAATTCTGAGTATGGGTTAATTGTTTGATTATAAAAAAAGATCTCAGGGTCTCCCCTGGGGAGGTTGGTTCACTCCCAGGCTTATGGGCCCACAAAAATATAAAGATTTTTTAAAAACTTGGTTTTTATACTGTTCCTTTTGTCTGGAAAACCCACCTCATAACATTCTTCCTGGCCAGTCTGTCTCACTCAGCTCCCTTTCCCCCAATTTATACATTCATCTTTCAATATTTGTTAGGTGCTGTGTCATCTATGCAGCCACCCTTAACTCCACCTCACTTTCCCCTATGCAATGCTTCCATTTGACATAGCCTTTATAAGTGAATAATTAAATTATTCTATATGTTTTCCTTTCAATTAGACTGAAAGCTCTTTTAGGGTAACAACTGTTGCTTTCTCTTTTTAGCTCTTGTTCTGAACTAGTTAGAGCCCCAAATTGCACATTTCATTAGAAATGGGTCTAGAACTGTGGTTCCCAAATGCCTGTTCTCAGTTTAGTGCTGGATTGAGAGGAATTACTTGGAGGGATTTTTAGAAAGGCATTTCTAGGCCTTATTTTTAGATACTCTAATTTAGAATGTTGAACGTATGTACAGAATTATGTAATTTTAAAAGATATCTCAGCTTTTATTCCCTTTGAAATTATATTGGTAGAACAGATGTCCTGAAGATTTCTGTCCTGGATAACCCACATTCAAACTCAAAATCATATATATCTAGCTAAAGTTAAGCTGTATGGGAGGCTGGGTAATGGGAGGTGTTCTGGAAACCCCAAGTCCCCTCATCTTTTCCACTTTCTCCTCGTCCCCTGAAATAGTTCAGAACAAGTGTCTAGAGCAGATGTGGATGTGATCAGCAGAGACAACCCTTCCCCAAAGTATTTTCATTGCCAGTAGTTGATATCATTTCTAACTTTAATATTTATATTTAATAAATTCTTAAATCAAATGGGATAGTCAAATGTTTAATTTCTAAATATTTTTTAAAATTTTTACCTCATCAAATTAAATTCTCCTGTTTATAATTTCTCACATTTATTTCTAAGCTTATTAAAATTAAGGTGATTGCTGACACAAGTAAATTTTTCTAGAAGTTATCCATTATAACATTTTCTATCTGGGATCACTTTCCTTCTGCCCGATAAACAGCTTAAGAATTTTCATTTCGGGTTTGCTGATGACACATTCTCAGTTTTTGTTTGTCTGATCGTCTTGTGTTTTGGTCTGAAAACATCTATGTTTTGCTTTCATTTTTTAAGTGTATATTCTCTGGGGAAAGAACTTTTGCTCATAGGTTACTTTCTATTAGCTCGAAGGTATTTTTCTATGGTTTTCTGGTTTCCAATGGTAGTAAAAATAACTTAGTTGCCGCTCTGTCATGCCTTTAAGGGCAGTTTATCCTTTCTTCTGGTTGCCTTCAGATTTCTTATTGTATGGTTTTCTAAAGTTGTATTCTAGTATGAGTTTGTGTGTGCAAACATGCATGCACCCCTATATTATATATTTTAAATCATATATTCCTTGAATCTGTGAATTGATAAATTTATCAGTTATTGAAAATTGCTGCCATTATCAAATATTCCTTCTGCATTCTCTTTCTTCTCATCCTCTGGGGCCCCAATTAAATATATTATAGACCTAACTGTATTGTGTATGCCATTTACAGTTCTTCTGTATTTTTCGTCTTCTTTTCTTTCAATATTTAAAACTGTGGATTTCTTTTAAACTATCTTTCAGTTCACAAATTTATCTTCAGCTTGTCAAGCCTGTTGTTAGATCTATTCATTCATTCCTAATTTCAGTTATTAATTTCTGTGAGTTCTACTGGGTTATTTTTCAGTGCTTTAATGTTACTTGTAATAGTTTCCAGTTCAGTGCTGACTTTTTTCAAATACGCATTTTATCTCAGAAATAAACAGATGTGTTGTTTTCAGTCTGTATGTGATCACTCTATTTTCTGGAGTCCCTAGGTATCTCCTCTTGTTTCTGAATAATTGTCTTGTTGCCAGGTATGATTTATAGTGTTTTCTGGAGATATCTTTAGAAAATACTTTCAGAAATAATTATGGGCATCTAAGGGCAGTAGCAAGCTCAGGACCAAGGGTTGAGAATTTCCTGGTCCAACTAGTGACTAGCCAGAGCACAATAGTCTGTGCCACCATTTCAGAAAAGAGCTCTCCAAAGTTCCAGTCTGGAGGACGACTGTTTTACCCTGGGGTTTCTGCCTTTGGTGGGCACCAAACTCAAACCCTCATTCCCTCTGACCCACAAAAACACCAAGATATACAACCTTCCAAAAGTTAGAGAATGAGCTCAAGGCAAAAGCCTTAGTCTTTGGGGTACATGGGCAGTAGAGAGTGTTATACACAAATGTTCTTCTTCCTCTTCGAGCCCCCATAATTGCAGGCAGGTCTCAGATGAAAGCACCCTACATCTCATCTGGATAGGAGCTGCCTTTTCCAAATGGGCATTTGTCCTGAGGCAATTCAGTTCTGGCTCACCTCTGAGATGTAGTTCTCTACCTGTGCTCAGCCTGGCAACTTTTCAGTCTCTTGTTAGGTCTCTGAACTTTTTAAAAGGTGGCTTTTGGTCAGGCATTTTAGTCGTAATCATCAGGAAAATTGACCTTATTTAACCAGTATTGTCATGACTGAATGCTTTGATGATGTTATTGTTTATTAGTGGTTATTTTTCATTTTATGTTGGTTCATTTTCTTTCCTTAATTTTTCTGATTTGATTAAATTGTTACTCATTTCTTTTTTCATTTCTTAATTTGAGTTTTATTAATATTTATTGCATTAATTATTGTGTTCCTTTCCTTAATACTTATTATGAAACACATATTTCTTTATTATTATATGAAATCAAGATTTCCAAAATATTCCCAACCAATATGTTTCTGCTAATAAACTTCACCTCTTAAAGGTGAAGGATCAGGTACAAATTGGTAGTTACAAAATAGTCATGGGGATGTAAAGTACAGCATAGGGAATACAGTCAATATTATTGTGATAACTGTGTACAGTGCCAGCTGGGTACTGGAAATATTAGGAGAAAGACTTTATGAAGTATATGATTATCTAACCACTATGCTGTACACATGGAACCAATACAAAATAATATTGAAAGTAAATTGTAATTAAAAAAAAATCTGAACGAGATAAACTTTGAGATTTTTGCTAATCTGGTAGTCTATATAAAGTATTATTTATTATAATGTTATGTTACTTCACTAACAGCTTAACTGTTTACATTTTTAAAATTTTTTATTTATTTACTTTTAGAGAGAGGGGAAGGGAAAGAAAGAAGGAAACATCAATGTGTGGTTGCCTCTCATGCGCCCCTCACTGGGAACCTGGCCCACAACCCAGGCATATGCCTTGACTGGGAATCGAACCAGCAACCCTTTGGTTCACAGTCCAGTGCTCAATCCACTGAGCCACACCAGCCAGGGCTGTTTACATTCTTTAATAAAGTAGAATTGCAAGTGGGGCCACTCGTATAGATTGCAATGCTCTCAGTCCCCTTGTGTAATCAACATGCAAATTACATGTGCATCCCTTACATAGAACATGGAACTTTATTATGTAACTCTATAGAATTACAAACTTTAAGATCGTTGTATCTTTGGTTTTATGAAATTGTTAATTATACCTACTCTTCTTTCATGACTGTTCCTTTCCCATTATCCTCCTCATCTTTCTGTTTCCTCTCATTTTGAATCCTGGCACTGTTTTACTGATTTGAACACCTCATTCTCCTAGGTTTCTCTGTTTAACCCCAAGTTTCTCAGTCATCACAACTCAATCCTATCCATCCTGGGCAGAAGCCCTTTTCCTTGCACCCTCATCCTCAGCTAGACAATGCTGCATCTCTTTGACATCATGTCACCCAGTATAATGGGAAATTAACATTATATAAATAGAACTTAATACATAGTACCTATTGTAATTCATCCCCTTATGTAGGTTGGTGATATTCAAATTTGTCATGTTTTTACTGTTTAGAGATTCTACTATATCAATTTATGTTTAGAAAACATCAACCTGACTTCTATTAAGCTGTCAGATAAGCAAATTGGTAGAGCTTGAATATTTTGCCTTCTCATTGCCAAAAATAAGACCTTTCCTTTACAACTTACCTTTTAGAGCAACCACCAGCTTTATTGTAATTAATGTATATTACGTAAGAGTGATAATGGTCTCATCATGGGAGCTTTATAATTTAGCAACTTGATTTTTTTTATAACATAGTGTTCCCTCTCATCTATGACCCACCAGGGAACCATATACTTATTTTATATACCAGCTTCCTACACTTCAGCACTTGAATAATTTCTGTAATTTCCCAGTAGGATTGCTTCACCTTGATCCATTTTCTTCTTTTCTATTCCTCCTTGCTTTTCTTGAATATTTCCCCAAACCCATTATGTTTTCTCTCTTAAGGCTGCTTCTTAAAATTGTTTCTTACTGACTATTTAGCATTCCACGAATGGGTAGAGAAGTCCCTGGCCAAATGTTTCCAAAATTTATATAAATAAATAAATAAAACAAATCTGAAACAAACAAATGAAATAATCTCAAGCTTACATCTTAAAACATCTGAGCATGGTCTTTATGAAGAAATGGTAAAATCCCTATCTTGCCCATGAGCATATGGAAATCTTGAAAACCTAGAAGCAGCAATTTAAATGGGAAGCATGGCTTTTATCATTCTCTTTTTCCTCAGTTCCTCATTCCCTGTCAGGAGATGTGAACCTACAAAACATTTATGTGATCTTATAATCACATTTTGGACTTAGGAGACACAGATGTATCTTGAAAGAAGATGCTATATGGTTTTCTTACATTATATTTTACAACTTTTGAATTAGTTGTCAACATTTAAAATTTTGGAGATTTACATAAAATTTAGTCTTGCAGTGCTTTTAAAAAATGTATAATGACTGCACTGTAGTTTGACATGGCAATATCATCTGCTATGGTCTCCTGAGTTAAGGAGATTTAGTATGAGTGTGAACAGGAAGGTGATATGTTGGCTCTATTTTATATAAAGTTGTTAAGAAAGATCTCACAGAGCCCTGAAAGAACTGTGAAAGCAAACCCTTCGAATGTCTGGGAAGGGCTTTTGAAAGCAACAGCAGACATGAATACCCTGAGAATGTTGGGCACCTTCAAAGAAGAGCAGGCAGCCCAGTGAGGCTACCACAGAGAGGGAGGGGGAATGAGAATTGAAGAATGAGGTGAACATGTGTGGAACCAGATCAAATAAATAAAAGACCATAGGAGTAGAACCTGTGCTATCTGCCTTTTGAGACTACCCCTTGTCCTGACAGAAAGTATGAAGAAAGCATCAAGAATGCTAAGGTCCAAACACCATCGCCTTTGGATCATTTCAGTGCTTTGGTCATTGGTCTCCTTAACTCAGGACTTCTGGTGCTGAATTCTAGACCTCATGCTTCCTCTGACCCTCCTAATGCTCCAGGCAACTCCCTGGCTCCCAGAACTCTGGTTCCTTCCTAACAATTCATCACTGTAGACAGGCTCCCCCATCTCTTAATCAAGTTGTTGATCTCCTAATCCTTAATTGGATCCAAATTTCTGGACCTTGCTTATGGTTGTAGCCCCAGTTCCAAGCTTCTTGACCTCTGGTTGAATATGACTTTCTACAACCCAGGCTGCTCAACTTTCAGCCTTTTCTCCTCTTTATTACCTGCCTTTCTCAATTCTTACTTTGAAGTAACAGTTTCTCATCTGCTATTTGGCCCTGATGCTGATACCAGAGTTTAGTCTCTCATGCCACAAACCCCTCTTGTATAACTGACTTCATTAAACTGAATAATTAAACTAAGTGAAGAAAATATAATGCCCAAAAGATTTCTCCCAATGTTGTGCCTGCCCCTGATGCCTAAAGAAGTCATGTTGGCTTCTTGCCAATATAAACCAACAACAAAAAGATTCTAAAAGTTTCTCTCTCTTCACAAGTTTGTGTTACACAAATGGGTAACCTAATCTTGTTATTCATAATATGCTTTGCTATTCATAAGAAAATGTTTGAGGTTAACAGCATGACTTACTCCCGTGTCACAAAAGAGTGCTCCTCTACCAGTCGCATGTCTTGGCCACATAGAAAATAATATTCTTTGGTCACACGGAGGTAACTGGATGCGAACATATAATGGCCCCAGGGAATCAGCTTCTAAACCCATCAGTAAACCAATCAAAGCATGTCGTTGAAAGTTCTTTTGTGCCAGTAAGGGTTTTTTTTTTTGTCCAGAATTAGCTCTGTTAATATCTAATTCGATTAATTACAGATATCTGTTCATATGCCATAATAATAATATGAGACCCCCAACTACATTTCATTTATACTTTTGAAATTTTTAAGAACACAGAGTAAAAATTACCATACCACTAATATATTTTAAAACTTCACCTCTCTGAAACAAAATAACTTATGTACATGAGACTGAGATAGGCAATAATATATTTCATAATTAGCTCATTTTTCTGATCTTTGAAAATATAGTATTTTCCTATCTATTTCCCTTTTCTCAAATACTATCTAGCCTAAAGTTTTTATAATGTGGACTTTATTCTATAATACTTTCATTTTCAGTTTTATACTTTCAAAATAAAACATACATTTTATTTTTTATTTCAACAAACACCTATTTACTACCTATGTTATGCTATGTTCTTTTTTTCTGGGCAAGTAAGAAGAGAAAAACTTAGACCCTTGTCCAAGTTGTTCACCATCTAGAGGGAGAAGCTGGCAAGGAAACCAGGAGTTACCATATTTGTGCTGCTTACCATATCAGATGTGTATATAAAGAAAACGTAGTAAATCAGAAGGAGAGGTCAACTTTATTCAGGTGGGAGGAGATAAGGCAAGTGAGATCCTAAATCCCCAGGTCTGGAAGAAAGAAAACATTGAAGATACCTAGAATATCAGTAAATTCTGTGTCTTCAAAAGTGATGTCAAGCCCTTGTTGTGCAAAGCACTTCAAATTTGTCAATAATCCTCCATGTATTCCTATGCCTATTCTACACTGAATTGTTATGATATTTAAATCTATTTTTTTCCCACTATACAGAATAATTCACAACGCACAGTGGGCACCATGTGCATCCGTGGTTATGAGAAAATCACTGATCACTTCCATTGCCCTGAAGGGGCCAATTTATCCAACAGCGCTGACGCACTATAATAGATGATGGAGCTCTTAATGATTTAATGGAGGGAATAAAGCCAATGGTTTGGCGACAGCACTATCTTTTTACCCATTTCAGAAGCTTAGCATTAGAGAACTTCAATTGCGTGCTGAAAAAAACATGTATTCAGAACTTTCAGGCAGCTTCCTCTGCACTCAACTTGCAGATGGTGCACCCTTGCAGATGGCGTGAGTGAGTGCGTTGGCAGGAATACTGCCTGCCCTGGAGATGCCCAGATTGGTTGCTGGTTTTGCCCCTGATGATAGGGATGATTCATCTGAATCCCTGGATATGAGGAAAATGTTAACGTCAGAGGTCTGGTAAAGTTCCAAACCAGGTAATTGTGATTTAATTTCTTCTTATCTTTGAGCGTGGCTGTGAAAGATTGGTAAAACATGCGTCACTTCTAATTCTGATAGAAATAATTTTATTGCATATTGTAAATATTATAATAAGGTTATATTTCTTTTTAGTTATTTTCATACTCATATATGTATAAAGAATTTGTGATATTTTAAAAGATAAAGGCAATTGCAACAAATTAAAAAACAACTAGATAATGACTATAATGGAGTGGTAAACATGGGGTCCTGTGCTGGATTTTCTACTCATTTTCTTTTCTTTCTACCTGTTCTCTCAGGGTGATACCTTGTATGACCATGACTTCTATTCAAGCCCCAAATTATCTGTCCTGGATTTAGGCTCCTATATTCTGTTTGTTAATGGATGTCTTCACCTGCACGTCCTCAAGACATCTAAATCCCTGATTCCAGAAGTGTTCCCATTATCTGGCCGATATTTTTGTATCTCCTCCCCCATATTGCCTGTAGCCATTCAGGTTGCCAAGTGAGAAACTTGTGAGTCATCACAGACCCATTCCTCTGCCTCTTCATTTCTTCCATGTCCATGACTTTTCAAAGTCATAAAATTTCAGTCTTAAGAATATTTCTTTCCTCCGAGTCCTCCTCTCCATTCGTATTGCTGTTACCCTGGTTCTGGTGCTGACCATCTCTCCCCAAATCATTCTAATGACTCTTGGCTGAACTCTTCCTCTCCAGACCACTTTATTCTCATGCTTGCAGTGGCTACAGTATATCCATGTGTTTAGCAGACGGGCTGAGGTTGAGGTTTTACATTGTATTTTGAGGTAAAGGATTGCAGAGACTCAGTAATTTGAAATTCTGAGGGTAAACAAGATCAACCAACTAATTTTATGAGAGCAGATAGCCTAATAAACATTAATAGTTAAGAGAGAATGTCAAAACAAGAAGAAAAAATAATGACAGTGGAAAGGTTAGAGATGCAAACTTTGAAGTGTGTAATTGCAGTTTTCCCTAATCTGAACAATAAGTACAAATATAGTCTTTTTTTTTCAACGAGTGCTTTAGTGTACCCATCGAAGATTGGGTCATGTATTCTTCAAGTTAGCCACTTGTTCCAAAGCACACCAAAAATCCTTAGGATGGGAGGAAACATTTGACTACTTGTTCCGATAAGTCTTTTATGACTACCTGCAGCATTTTGTAATTTGTCCCAGCTGGTACTTCAGCTTCTCAATTCGTATCAGATGGACCTTCAACTGGTGAAGTGGAGTGGTAAAGAGAACCAGGCAGCGCCGGGTACATGCGTTCACTTGATGAGTATTTGAAACAGAAAACATCTGTGCAGTATAGTCTCACCTCTCATGGGAAAACTGTGAAAATGATATTGTTAAAGCTGTTTTGGAGCAAAACAGAAATACCATCATTTGAAGTACTTAGTTTAGACATCTCTCTCTTTAAGATCATACAGAGGATTGTTACATGTAACACCCTCCAGTTACAGTCTGTAGAGGAGTAGAACAGTGAAAGTTATTATTGTAGTTAGTTGCTTAAAACAAACTTCTGAGTTCCCTTAGTATTTAAGAGCTATATATTATACTCTACTGTAGCACCCATTATCACACTTGGTTTGGAAAGGTAGTTAAACTGAACAGCAGCTCTTAATCAGCACTATTTCTGTAAGAACAGCACCCTGTCTCGCCTCCTCTACATGATACATTCTTTAATAAGAGAAACCAATAGGGTATGGGATGCATTGTTTTGCAAGGAACCTGATATTGCAGGAAGCAATAAGCAACATGTTACCTGTCTCTAATGTTTGTTGCACAGTAAGGCATCTGGCTAAAATGAAAAGTTTATTTAAAACAATCACTTGTGATATTGCTAAGCCTTTATTCCTACAGATAAAGAAGGAGCTATTAATGATGTTCAAGTGAAATAGAGATGTAAAGAAAGACGTTTTCCATCATTTTTTAAAAAACCAGCACCAACCAAATGTAAGATCTTTGCAAGACACATAGACCTAAACATTTAAGGAAGTCACCTAAGTTTCCAGTTAGATGTATGTACAGAGGTACCGTAAGTCAAAGTCTTCACATTTTTCATATGACTGATTTATTCAAGGTGAAAATTTTCTAGTGCTGTGTTGATCGAATCGTTTGACTTGTAGGGATGTAAACAACTTTCAAGACAGGTAACAGCGGCCAGACGCCCCCTTGTGTCTGAAGAGTCAAGGCTGTGCCATCACCACGTCCTGAGACTCAAACCCACGTTCTTCTCCCCCGTAAGCCCTGCTCTATGCCTGCATCAGTTATGGCCGCTACCGGGTCACCTCCCGCCACGCCAGCCGGCAGGTCGGCCAAGCCTCAGACTCCCCCTCCTTTGCTTGCGGCACACACGTGCAGAATCACTGCTAGGATAAAACGTTTGCCTTCCTCCTGCCCACCCACTCCTCCTGCCTCTGCTAGGAGCACACTTAATCAGGAAGGTGTTTTTCAACTGCTGTTTGCCCAGTTTGTGTAGTTAAAACTGTTCTTACTTTAAATAATAATTATAGGCAGCATTAATATTTTAAAAAGTGCATGCACAAAACTGCAAACATTTCAGGGGTGAGATTTACCTGAATGCTTAATTAAGAATCCCTTCTCTAAGGAAGTAGCACTGATAGGACTCAAGTAAAATGAAGGTTCCATGTTCAAACACACACACACACACACACAAAGACAGGCTAGCCAACTGCCTTTTACCAAACACTCAGCTTTCAAATGATTTTAATAACAACACCACTATTACTATGGTTAGTCTTCATGTCGTGTTCAGCAAAGGTTTCACAACAATCTCATAAGTTTCGTTGGTACCAATCTACGTCATTCCTGTTTTAACTCTATTAGTATGATTTTAATTCTAAACTTAAATATCTTAAATTAGGCCATTGAAAATTACTCTGAAAAAATTACTAATAAGTACTAGGACAGCTCTTCAAAATAAGTTGGAAAAGCAGCTGAATACTGGCCTGTGCCAAATACCAAGACTCAGTTGATGCCCTTTGCTTCAGATTCCATGGTATGACTTGGGTATGTGGTTCCTTTGAGTCATCAGGCTGTTCACATGAATACTGAGATTCGTATCCTGTTCTCCCCCTTTTGCTTGTGAAAGTTTGTCCTGGCTAGTCTCTCTACTCCAGAATAGATGCCTGGACCTCCACTTTCAGCCGCAGCTGGAGGATTCTCTTACTGCTTCTGGGCCTCCATTGGTCAGCCCCATGATTCTTCTCTGCTTCCAGAAATCCCCACATGACACGGTACCCCAGAAATCCTCAAGGCCTCTACTTCATTATCCACATCTCTTCATTTAAGTAGGAAAGTGCAAGTGTCCTATTGTAAAGTTTATGTCTTTAATCTTAATTGGTTTAGGATTATTTGTAAACAGATCAACCCATTCTAAAGTCCAAGCAAATCCTTGAGACCTATTAATTGTTTGGTCAGCCTAGCTGAGGGTTTCTTCCTTGGAGTACAGAACTGGAAACTTTATGGGGTAGTTCATGTGGCTTCTTTTCATTGAATAGTTGAAGGATATACTAATGACAATAAATGAACCAAATGCCTCTGTTTTACACATTTAGATTCCTTTTCAATTAACTTCCTTTAACCTCTAGGAGAATCGGAGATACTTCTTAAGATGGTGTCTCTGATACAAGAGCTTTGATACAGGGAAGGAAAGAGATGGTATTCTCAGTTAATATACCTTATAGTACCTGCTGGAACTAGACCCTAAGGGGCATCAAGAGGACTAGAGATTAAAGCAGGGGGAATATGAGTTCTCTGAAGATAGAATAGTGAGGTCTGTTTTGAGCAGGTGTCAGCCTATCAGTAACCAATGCTGTGGCTGGACTGACCCTTGTGATTTTCATTATGATTGTCCACAGCAATAACCATTAGGAAATTTAAAATAAAAGAAAAAAGAAAAACGCTTATCATTTACCGATCCTAGAAATTACAGGACAGACTTCAGGCCACCCATGTGTCAGGGTATGAAAGGTGGGGGAAATTATATGTAGGCCTGAAGATGTATTTTTATTGGGTTTCAGGCTGGGGGCCTAGTGTTTCACTGGCTCACTCTTTTTTGATGAATTTAAAACATAAAAGCAGAAATTTAAAGTATGAGAAGAGAAAACCAAGAACCCAAGTGGTCACATGTCAAAATCAATCAACATCTTAAAACAAAGGAGCTTGGAGATGGAAGTGGGGACCAACCTGGCTCTTTATCTGGTCCTGTGGCTGACAAGGTGTTTATGCACAACAGCCATCTTTGAAGTGGGTGTCTCTTTAAAATGGGTGTCTGGGCAATCAGACATTAAGTCAGACACTTGCGTTGCAAAAAGTAAAAGTAAGAAAGAAAAATCAACTGTCAGTGCTTGTATTACAAGATCAAAGTCAAAGATCAAATAAGAGTAGTTGGAAGTTATAGGACAAGGTTCACCAAGAAGCAGTAAATGAGATTTAGATACAGAGATTTTAGAGACAATTCAGGGTTCCAGAAAGGAAAAGGTCCATACCCTAGATAACTCTCCTGGAAGTAAATCCCTCCGAATATATTCTGAATCTTCCTGAGAATTTTTAAAAGATTGTATTTATTTATTTTTAGACAGAGGGGAAGAGAGGGGGAGAAGGAAACATGAATGTGTGGTTGCCTCTCACGCACCCCCTCCTGGGGACCTGGCCTGCAACCCAGGCATGTGCCCTGACTGAGCATCTAACTGGTGACCCTCTGGTTCGTAGGCCGGTGCTCAATCCACTGAACCACACCAGCCAGGACGAATATGCCTGAGAATTTTTAATGTAGTTCTGGACTTATCAAATGGCCTCCACCTTGTTTATGAAACTGAATTATTAAAGGAGTCTAGCCTTGTTTCGACTGGATTCGTTTTCATGAAGATAGGATATAGATTCTATTTCAGCAAAAAGTTTTGGTCTTTGGCACCCTCCGTGTCCTATAAAATTAAGAAAGTAAATCAAGATAGGTTGTGTTAAGGGAAAGTAGTCTATCCTACTTATTAGTGGTTTATGTAGTGGAGACGTTTTACTTCTTATCCCAAACTAGGCACCCAGCCATGACTAGGATCCTGACAATTCCCCAGTTAAACTTCTGTCGTGTGGCCTTGTGACTGCAGGTCTACATTTATTACTCAGAACTTTTCTGTCATTGTCATACCTTGGACTTTGGGGAAGTTAAGTTTGTCTCATTACTTTAATCAGTTCCCACTCAGGAACTTCAAGGGACAGCCATGGTGAGTGCTCAGAGAAAATGCCTGTAGGACACAAAGCAGGTGGCTCATTGCAGAGAATATAAATCATAGATGTTCGTGGAGCCTTGTGTGCTTAAATCTTTTCAGTGGCAGATGACTGAGATACAGAGGTTCTTGTGAGAGGTGCACAGTGTGCGTCATTAGGGGTTTTTCTGACATGATATATTTATGGCAAGTAATTGAAACAGCCCCTAAAGCACTAGTACAGCCTTGGTCTTATTGTGCAGGTAGATCGTATAAATTCTACTGAATTCATAGTTTTTAAACTCTGGGAAAGTTTTTAAAATATTAGCTGACAAGCAAACAGATTTTGCTTTCAGACAAATGCTTACAAGGTCTGTTACCATTGGTATTTAGCTAATTATTAATAAAGAAAAAGGAGGCAAAGGGAATTAGACATTGAGGTTAATAAACTAGGGAGCTTAAGCCTATGGTGCTTCACTAGGAAGCTACAGCTTAACTTCCCAAAGTATCACAGCATTCTTCCAGCAAGGGGATTAGTACTCATTCCTTCCCCCCTCTAGTACCAGATTGTTGGTGGAATTTAATGGGGAGGTGCTTGACCATGGAGGCCTGCCAGTCTAGCCTGGGGAACAGTGGATTGGCTAGGGGGAGGGCCTATCAAAAAGCCAGTGAAAGGCTGGGAAATTAATTGGTTCTTTTTTAAAAAATAATTTTTATTGTTATTCTATTACAGTTGTCCCAAATTTTCCCCCTTTGCCCTCTTCTGCCCATCCCAACCCCACTGCCACAGTCAATTCCCACACTATTGTCCATGTCCATGTGTCATTCATAAATGTTCTTCGTTTAGTCCCTTCCCCTTCTTTCTACCATTATCCCCCACACCTCTCCCCTCTGCTCACTTTCAGTCTGTTGCATGGTTCCATGCCTGTGATTCTATTTTATTCATTAGTTATTTTGTTCATTAGATTCCTCTGATAGGTGAGATCATATTTTATTTGTCTTTTACCAACTGGCTTATTTCACTTAGCGTAATATTCTCTAGTTCTATCTTTGCTATCACAAAAGGTAGGAGTTCCTTCTTTCTTTCTGTTGTGTAATATTTCATTGTGTATATGTGCCACAGTTTTTGATCCACTCATTTACTGATGAGCACTTAGTTTTCAGCACTTGGCTATTATAAATAGCATCACTATAAATATAGGCATGAATAAGTTCTTGTGAATTGGTCATTTGAGATTCTTAGGGTATATTCTCAGCAGTGGAATCACTGACTCAAAAAGCAGTTTCATTTCTAGTTTTTTGAGGATGTTCCATACTGTTTTTCATGGTGGCTGCACCAGTCTGCATTCCCAACAACAGTGTACTGGGGTTCCCTTTTCTCCACATCCTCACCAGCACTTGTTGTTTGTTGATGTATTAATGATGGCCATTCTGACAGGTATGAGGTGATATCTCATTGTGGTTTTAATTTGCATCTCTCTGATGGCTAGTGATGTTGAGCATCTTTTCATATATCTATGGGCCATCTGTATGTCCTGCTTGGAAAAGTATCTGTTCAGATCCTTTGTCCATTTTTTAATGGACAGAAAAATCAAACTGTATGGAAGTCCAGCAACCAAGGAGTTAAATAAGAACCATTCATCCAGACTAATAGGAGGGGTAGAGATGGGCAGCCAGGACAGAGAGGACATGTGACAAGACAGCAGACCAGGCAGTCCCACATTTGTGTGAAGATAAGTGGGGAGGAACAACTGTGGAGGAAGACAGAGCATGCAACCCAGGGTTCCAGCATGGGAAACTAAAGCCTTAAAACCTCTGGCTATAAAAATCTGTGGGGGGTCTCGGTGGTGGGAGAAACTCCCAGCCTCACAGGAGTTCATTGGAGAGACCCACAGGGTCCTAGAACATGCACAAACCCAACCACCCAGGAATCAGCACCAGAAGGGCCAGATTTGCTCATGGGTAGTGGGGAAAGTGACTGAAAGAGGGACTAGAGCCAAGCAAGCAGTATTGTTCCCTCGCTGGTCCCTCCCCCACATACAATACCACCACGGTGCAGGGAGTGGGTTGCCCTCTCCTAGCAAATACCTAAGTCTCTGCCCCTTACAACATAACAGGTAGCTGAGACAAAGAAAAATGGCCCAAATGAAAGGACAGATCAAAACTCCAGAAAAAGAACTAGGCCAGGGGGAGGAGATAGACAACCTACAACCTATCAGATGCAGAGTTCAAAACACTGGTAACCAGGATGCTCACAGAAATGATTGACTATGGTCACAAAATAGAGGAAGAAGTACAGGCTATGCAAAGTGAACTGAAGAAAAACATACAAGGAACTAACAGTGAAGTGAAGGAAACCAGGACTCAGATCAATGATTCAGAATAGGAGGAAGAAATAAAAATTCATCCAGAAAAGAATGAAGAAACAAGAATTCAAAAAAATGAAGAGAGGCTGAGGAACCTCTGGAACAACTTTAAATGTTCCAACATCTGACTCATAGGGGTGTCAGAAGGAGAAGAGGAAGAGCAAAAAAGTGAAAACTTATTTGAAAACATAACGAAGGAGAACTTCCCCAATCTGGCAAAGGAAATAAACTTCTAGGAAGTCCAGGAGGCACAGAGAGTCCCAAAGAAATTGGATCCAAGAAGGAACACACGAAGAGACATCATAATTAAATTCCCCAAGAGTAAAGATAAGGAGAGAATCTTAAAAACAGCAATAGAAAAGAAGAGAGTTACCTACAAAGGAAGTCCCATAAGGCTATTAGCTAATTTCTCAAAAGAAACTTTGCAGGCAAGAAGGGGCTGGAAAGAAGTATTCCAAGTCATGAAACACAAGGACCTACATCCAAGATTACTCTATCCAGCAAAGCTATCGTTTAGAATGGGAGGGCATTTAAAGTGCTTCCCAGATAAGGTCAAGTTAAAGGAGTTTATCATCACTAAACTCTTCTTATATGAAATGTTAAAGGGATTTATCTAAGAAAAAGATCAAAACAATGAACAGTAAAATGACAACAAACTCACAACCATCAACAACTGAACCTAAACAAACAAACAAACAAAAACTAAGCAAACAACTGGAACAGGAATAGAATCACAGAAATGGAGAATCACATGGAGGGTTATTAGTGGGGAGGGGTGTGGGGGGAAATGGGGGAAAAGGTGCAGGGAATAAGAAGCATAAATGGTAGGCAGAAAATAGACAGGGGAGATTAAGAATAGTATAGGAAATGGAGAAGTCAAAAAGTTTATATGTATGATCCATGGACATGAACCAGGGGTGGGGGGGACAGGTAATGCTGATGGGAGAGGGTTGCAAGGTGGAGGGGGATAAAGAGGAGAAGAAAATGGGTCAACTGTAATAGCATAATCAATAAAATGTACTTTAAAAAGAGTAGAATAGAAACATTTGAATCTGCCCCTTCTCCATTTTTTTCTTAGGGACCTGGCATTTCATTCTCTTTTCAAAGTCTAATTGGCCTTATGTTTATGAAATAGAGACATGCCATTCCTTTTGTTTTCAGTTAATCAATTCAGAATGCTCTCTGTGGGTCTGAGGCTGTATACTTTTGGAGTCAATTAGGAGAATGTAAATGTATAGGTAAAGGTGAAGAATGCAGGTTTCTCCTCTCTAATATACAAAATGTGGGAGAGTTGGAATTTTTAATTCTTGGACCACAGGACTCCGTGATCTAGCCATAGTTTATATAGCAAAGTTATAATTCTGAAATGGTGAAAAAGTTCTTATGTCATATTAGCACTACAAAGTTCTCTTGTCTTTTTTGTTATCTAAATTTCAAAGGTGATGCAGGTCAAGGAAGAATTAGTAAGAAACTGGAAGAGAAAATGTAATGTTGTGCCTAATCATCCTTGTAAAAGACTGTTTGCTTGTGTGTTTGTTTTAGGACGTTACCCTACTCTCGGAGTGTCAGAGATTTCCCGGGGTGGGGCGGGGAGGGGACTGGCATCTCTCCTAAGTTACACTAAAGCCTTAAAAAAAATTAAAAATCTACAACCACTGGGAAGAGAAGTTTTCATACCAGTAACAAAATAGTTGAATAGCAAAACACTCTAGAGATACAAATTTGACAGTCTTATATCTCAGCTTCTACCACTATTTGGTGCGGGGGAGGTAATATAAGAAATAATTAAGAAATAGATGCTCAAGAGGAAACTCTCTTAAAAACTCTGAAACCAGTATGTTTCCTGTTTCTGTCAAGAGTCAAGGAGGATTATAAATCCCTTCCTAAACATGACAAAAAAGAAAAAAGAAAAATGACATATTGTAGCAAGTAGAAGAGAGCCTTTTAACCTGAAGTCATTTCATTTATTCAAATCTGTGTATTATCAAACAAAAACAAATACACCTTTTAAAATAATTTGTCCTTAAGAAGTCTAAAGTTTAAGCACTTGCAACAGAAACTAACCAAACTTATAGTTTACATGTACTTTCTAATGCAAGGAAGTTATGAATCTAATTTGGACTTCCATGAGTGCAGTGGAAAATAACCAGGTACCAGAATAAGGGTAATGAGGAAAAAAGTAATTTCCCATATCCAGTCAATCTGCAGGGATCCGTCAGTGCAGTAGTGAAGAAGGATGTGTGGTTAACCCCGAAGTCCCACACGGCTCTTCATTGTAATTGTATTAGCATGTGTGTGTACATGCACATGCCTATCCAGAAATTTGCTTGTTTCCCTCTTTATGTTGATAGTTGATTCTGTCATGAGTTTAGTCGTTATTAACTAAAACACTTGCTGTTTTTATAAAGTCCCTTTAAAGCACAGTCCTTTAAGTAAATTCGTAACTGTGTGAACCCAAATAAAATTATTATTCATTTTCCTATTGTTCAGAATTGGTGGACAAAATAAGCATGAGCTCCATATACTTTTACAGGGGAGGTATGTAAAGCTAATAGGCATAAGATTGTTATTACAAACTCATGAGCATATGAAACATTGAAATTTCATAATAGAAGCTACAATTCTTTGAAAACAGCATCATGTACAAGGTCGAGATATAAGTAAAATGTGGAAATCATTTTCCTCTTCATGTGCCACCCATTTTTCACATTTCCACATTACTCTAGTAAGCTCCTGAGTATGGGTGGCAGAGTATACATGAACCTAAAGGTTTGCACTATAAAAACCATCTGTTTCTATAGAAAGATCTCTTTATTATGAAAGGAAACTCATACTCAAACATAGAGAGTAAATTACGGCAATGAGCAACAATGCATATTGTTACACTTTTGAAACTTTTTTGTTAAAGCACATAAATAAGGATATTCACTGAGGCAACAGTCCTGCATGGGTCCAGTATTCTCACCTGAAGTTTTCCCCCAGACTGAAAACCAGTTTAAAAAAAAAAAACAGA
Source organism: Desmodus rotundus (assembly GCF_022682495.2). Taxonomy (NCBI): domain Eukaryota; kingdom Metazoa; phylum Chordata; class Mammalia; order Chiroptera; family Phyllostomidae; genus Desmodus; species Desmodus rotundus. The sequence continues at coordinate 107,395,263 of NC_071393.1, forward strand.
CTCTTGTGTTTTTTTCCAGCAGATCAGTTCTGATGTCAAGACAACCTCCAGAGCAAAGTGCAGGCTTAAGGCTTATTTTTCACGTTTGTTTACTGAACCAGCCAGGGCTCATTTTGTATTTTATGAGACGTGGATGCAGTAGAAAATGATTACTATTAATAGATCTAAAACAGATGCTAAAATCTCTACATGTTTCCTGAGGAAAAATAAAAACTGTGATCTTGACTAGTGGCTTTACCCAGGACAAGCAGTAAGGGCAGCTAGTATCAGCTACTGAAAAAGTGGTCTTGTTGCTCCTCTTGCTCGGGTCTGAAAGCCTGAGCCAGCATCATTCACGCCTTATACTCACTTCTCAGATACCCAAACAAGAGTGACAGGTCTAATTTTATTATCCTTACTCTAGCAAAATACCCAGTGTCATCTGGAAGGACAATATGATCGAGTCCCTTGGCTGAAGAATGCATTTCCTCAGCCGCAATGTCCTCAGGGCTTCTAAATAAAATGGAAATTCAAACTTTACTTGTAGCAAAAAAATCACTATGTTGCAGTTCTAAAAATAAGTTTTGTTCAAAAGGAGCTTTCTGTAATGCTAGAGGGAGGCATTCTTGCTGACATTTATTAAATGTGGCAGCGAGTCTCCTAATTGATGTATGGTCAACAGTGTGGCATTAACTCTAGTCACAGGTAAAATAAATCTAAGGGATGGATGATCCACATCCCAGTGAGGAAAAGCCAAGCGCAGTGGTGGTGAAGGTCTATGGGTCATCTGGGCCTTCAGGGTGCAGACAGGCATGCCTGTTTGTAGAGCAGTGGGTATACCGTAACACAGAGTGTTAGTGGCTAGGACACAGAAAGCACACTAACTAGCATTGGCTCATGCACTACCCATTTGTGATTCTGTGTCTATGACCTACAGCAGAGGAAAGTGTTCTCACTAATGGGGTTTGTTTCCTTTCCTGGAGAAAGCATTGTGAACTCGAGAGAGGCAAACATTCGCATTACAAAGCTCAACAATTCTCTCTTGGTTTTTTACCTGATGTAATTCATTCCCTTGCTGAGGCAAAGTCAAAAGGTCTCATAAATGCTTTTCCTATTTTCACCAGAGCAAAAGGTCATAATGTTGAACAGCTGAAGCCGACAGGTGGCCTGAGATTCATGAAGGAGATCCTGACATCTCCTGTTACGTTCTTGTCTAATTGGGTCTCCCTTCGGTGACTTCTCCTGCCTGTTACACACCAGAAAAAACATTCCATAATTGTTGGTGAAGCACAGGAACTAATTCCATAACCTTGGGAGAATCATTTTTCCTAGCTGAACCTGTTTTCTTATCAGGAAGATAGGAACAATGATTTCTTATGCTAGCTGCCTTACAAGATTTAGATGGAGGTACAATCAAGTATTAGATGAAAACAGGGTTTCTAAAAGTAAATACTAAAGGAACATTTATTTATAGTATAATTATGAGACTACAAATGATGATTCTTTATAATGAACTAAATTTTAATTTTAATTAGTCTCTAATTCAAATATGTTTGTGTGTGTTCTAAGATTATCTTCCTCTTTTATTTGGAAATATGCCATAAACACTTTCTACAAAAAGTGGGCATATCTCCAAATACATGTGTGAAAAACAAAAAATATTTCTTAGTCTAAAAATTCTCCTGTTATGTGAAAGGGTATGTGAGCAAAAAGTTAGATTTGTTTTCCTTTACGATGGCTGTTATTAAGATATCTCTGTGTGAGAGACAGCAGAAATCATCCATTACAGCACAAGAACCCACATCATTCCTAGCCCAGAGGGCACTCTTGTTACTATTGTCTCGGTTAAAGATTCTGTTGTTGAAATCTAGGAGGTGGGGGGGGGCTTTAATGCAGCCCCCCACCCCAGTCCGCCACGGATGAAGAATAAATCTACCAAGACGTGATCTGCTTGGGGAGGAGAGGTGGCAGATCTCTCAAAGGAGAAGGGCCCAGAGCCTTTCCCTCCATGGGCTTTTATTAGGTTCATTTGCATAGGAATGCAGATAAAGCTCATCAATCATTGTCAGCCAGTAAGGGTGTGGGCCATAAAACTTTAGGCGCCAGACTCATTTTAGGTCTGGACCCTTATCTTTTAAACTGAGGGTACAAATTAAGTAGGTTTCACAGGAGTGTTCATATTTTTCTTAAACCTGATTCCCCAGGGAATCCGCCCCTCCCAGCACAGGACTGCACCACCCTCTGCTTCAGGCTTAAGTCAAGCAAGGGAAGTAAAGCAGCCAAGAGATTAGGAGACTTCTTGCAGACAGAATGAGGACTCAGGTTATTTCAAAGCCGAGGGGCGAGGGTCCATCACCCCCTTTTGCCACAGCCCCCCCGAGTCCTTCCCTGCGAGCTTATTCCTGGTGACCAGAGCCTGTCTTAGGTTGATCCTCCCTTGAGGATTCTTACCCGTCATTGGCTAACTGGTCAATCTCAGGGCCAAGCAGGGTGAAGTGGGTAGAGGTGGCACTTCTGCCAGGGAGATAAGCTTTGTCTCCTTAGTGGCTTATGGTCCCACCTCTGACTCAGCCTTAACCATGGGGGGTTACAGCCTCTGAAACCAGGCAGGGCGGTTCCCAACAAGGAGGAAGATTTTCATTAACCAAAAAACAATAACAAATATTCAAACTCAATATTTCATAAATTATAAGACCTACATTTAAAGAATATTTTTGGAGATCAAAGGAATTAAATCAGGTTGATGGAGCTGTGTTTTCTACAAAAAAATTGAAGGAGCCTTTCTGCTTGAAACCAAATCAGAAAAATATGTGATTTTTGTGACATTGACAGAATACTTTCATCATGTGCTTGACTGAATAGCTCTTCTGTGATGATTAGGATCATTTTGCCCTAGTCAAATCATTAGCAAATAACTGAAAATAGTATCTTTCTTCGCACCCTGGAAACTTAAAGTTCAGATTTTCTTCAGTTGGAAGAAAGTTTCCTTTCCTTGGAATCATGAGAAGAAAGTACTTCTGAATGATGATTGTTTGTATTGTTTTATATCCTTCAATGGTCTAACAAACAATGAAAAACATAAACGCCTAAGGCTCAACTAATTATCTTCGAAGAATATTTGAGAAAACCTCAGAAGAATGCTCTGACTTAACAACTCACCTGGTAACCAGGGCTCACTTTGTAGCAGCTACATTGGTAACTAACATCATAGATCAGAAACGTTTGTAACTATAGTGTTTCTCTCACTCATTTTATTCAACAAATGCCTGTGGGTACCTACTGAGTGCCAGTACTAGTCGTGTATCTGCAAACATCTCTGCTCTCTTGGAAAAATCTAGTGCCAAACACAGAAACTTAATAGATATTTAAAAGGTGCTACAAAGAAAAATGCAATACAGGGACTGTGGCAGAGAGTATGTTTTCATATCAGATGGTCAGAGAAGATTCTCTGATAGGGCAACATCTGAGCTGAAACCTAGAGGAAATAATGAGTGAGCCAGCCATCTCCGAGAAGGGTACTCAGGTAGAAGGAAGAGTAAGTTTCAGTGGTCAGAGATCTGAAGGCAGGAGTATGCTTTCAATAGTTGAAGAAAATGAGGAGGAGGCTATTGAAGAAATAAAAAGCAAGAAAGAGTGGTAGCCCTTAAAACACTCAGTTACATCACACAGTGCCTTGAAAGTTGGAGACTGTATCTTAATATGAGTGAGACGGGAGGCACAGCCTCATTTTCAGTGGAGGAGTAACACCACTTAGTTCACATTTTGAAATTAATAATTTGGAAACCATGTGAAACATACACTGTAGAGGGCCAGGATTGTGAGCAGGTTCTTGCAATGATGCAGGTTAGAGATGGCATTGACTTGGACCAGGATGGAAGCAGGTGGAGACAGTGAGAATGTAGAACTGCCTAGATTTGCTAAAGGACTAGCTCTGTGAAAACAGTAGTCAAAGCCAGTGCCAAGGCTAAGCAACTGGAAGAATAGAGTTGCCATTTGCTAAGAGGTAGGTAAATCTGAAACTAGCAGGTTCAGAAACTAGGGGGAATTAAGAATTCGGTTTTGCAAGTATTAAGTTTGAGATACTGTTCCACATGTAAATTCTAAGTAGGAAGTCAAGTACACAAGTTTGGTGGGCTAGAGATATAAATTAAGAGTTAGTGTCCCGCATGGATGGAACTGGAAAGCATTACGCTAAGCAAAATAAGCCAGGCTGTGAGGGACAAATACCATATGATCTCACCTTTAACTGGAACATAATCAACAGAAGAAAAAGGCAAACAAAATATAACCAGAGGCACTGAAGTTAAGAACAATCTAACAATAGCCAGAGGGGAGTGGGGAGGGGATAGTGGGGAGAGGGATTTTCAGGAACTACTATAAAGGACACATGGACAAAATCAAGGGGGAGGGTGGAAGCAGGGGAGGGAGCTGGTTTGGCTGGGGTGGGGAGAAAATGTAGACAACTGTAATTTAACAAAAATAAAATAATTTAAAAATTAAAGAAAAAGTTAGTGTCCTAAGATACATAAAACTGTGATACTTGAGATCATGTGGGGAATGAGCTGAACAACAGAAAAAGCATATGAAATTTTAAATGCCTGCCCCGTTTCTTAGCAGAAACTCACTTCTTGTGTTTTACAAGAGAAGTTGAGAAGGGAAAAATTACACTTTCAATAAAAATAATAGCTAGTGAACAACTTCCAATACATATAGGAAATGATGAACAATTTTAAAAAAGCAGTGGGGGGAGGGGTGGAGACAACTGTACTTGAACAACAATAAAAATGTTGATGATTGAAAATTAAGTATGATAGCAAAGCATCTCTACCTTTTAAAAGTATTCTCTAAATTAAAAGGCATATTCTACACGTTCTGCACCAGACAAAGACAACATTTAATTAAACATATTTAAAAGTTTCTTTTCAAACCCTCCCAGTTAAGTTGCACCACAAAGTGAAAACATTAAATTAGCTGTAAGGGGTTTGGTGTTTGGTTTTGGGTTTTTGGTTTTTTGGTCTGGAGGCATTAAAAATACGTGCTCCTGTACCCGTAGATTTTCAAGATGGAGGAGGTTTTTCATTACAACACAAAAGGAAATTTACACCAAGGCATTGAACAGTTGCCCTAAGATTTGGCAAAAATCCAACAGAAATCAATGGCTGTGCAAACTTGAGGTGTACTGGTACATATCTGGGAGACAGAAACATGAAGTGAGCAGGCAAATAACCATACAGGCCCTACTATTAGTGTTTTCAGTAACTGAATAAATAAACCACACAGGGTCTAGAAAGTTTATAGTTCTTGAGAACCTAGTTCTGTGTTTTAGTAAAAATATGCAAGTATTGTGTTCAATGTTTTGGCACCTAATATCTATAAATTTCTTGTACCTTTTTGGTAAGATTGATGTGAGAATAGATTTAAAGAAGACTTATCACTCAATTCTGCATGATTTCAGGAAAGGTAGATTCAACTAGTAAAAATGATAAGTGCGTTTTGAATGCTGAACAATAAGAATCTTTTGATAAGTATCCATATATGGATTGTCACTGAAACAATTATGTCAAGCTTGTGACCTGAGAAAACTTTTTCAGTACTCCGATGGAATTTTTATTGGACTTATTCACCAAGCCACCGTTGTGGCTAATATGTGACAAATTACTTCCTGTCTCAAGCTCCACTTTCAAGGCAATAGCAGTTCTATTGAAAATAACAGTTGTGTAAATGTACCACAGTTTTTTTATCTACTCATCTACTGATGGGCAGTTAGGCTGTTTCCAGTACTTGGCTATTGTAAATTGTGCTGCTATGAACATTGGGGTGCATAGGTTCTTTTGAATTGGTGTTTCAGGATTCTTAGGGTATAACCCCAGTAATGGAATCATTGGGTCAAAAGGCAGTTCCATTTTTAAGTTTTTGAGGAAATTCCATAGTGTTTTCCACTGTAGCTGCACCAGTGTGCATTCCCACAACAGTGCACTAGGGTTCCCTTTTCTACGCATCCTCACAAGCACTTGTTTGTTGATTTATTAATGATAGACATTCTGACAGGTATGAGGTGATATCTCACTGTGGTTTTAATTTGCATCTCTCTTATGGCTAGTGATGTCGAACATCTTTTCATATATCTATGGGCCATTTGTATGTCTTCCTTAGAGAAGTGTCTATTCAGGTCCTTTGTCCATTTTTTAACTGGATTGTTTGTCTTCCTGTATTGAACCATATAAATTCTTTATATAATTTGGAGATTATACCCTTGTCTGATGTATCATTGGCAAATATGTTCTCCCATATGGTCGGTTCCCTTTTCATTTTGATGATAGTTTCTTTAGCCATGCAGAAGCTTTTTAATTTGATGTAGTCCCCTTTGTTTATTTTTTCCTTTATTTCCCTAGGAGATATATATCAGCAAAAATATTGCAAGGTAAAATATCTAAAATTTTACTGCCTATGTTTCCCCCTAGGACTTTTATGGTAACATGACAAGTGTTTTATCATTTTGAGTTTACTCTGGCATATGGTATAAAAAGGTGGTCTAGTTTCTTCCTTCCTTCCTTCCTTTCTTTTTTTTTTTTTTTGCATGTAGCAGTCCAGTTCTCCCAACACCACTTATAGAAGAGGCTATTTTCACTCCATTTTATACTCATGCCCCCTCTGTCAAGTATTAATTGACCATAAAGAATTGGGTTTATTTCTGGGCTATTCTGTTCCATTGATCCGTGTGTCTGTTCTTATGACAGTACCAGACTGTTTTTATTACAGTAGCCTTGTGGTGTAGTTTGATATCAGGTATTATGATCCCTCCAACTTTATTCTTCTTTCTCAAGATTACTAAGGCTATTCATGGTCTTTTTTGGTTCCATATAAATTTTTGAAATATTTGTTCTATATTAGTGAAATGTGCCATTGGGATTTTAATAAGAATTGCATTGAATCTATAGATTGCTTTGGGTAGTATGGACATTTTAAGTTAATTTTTCCAATCCATGAACGGGGTATATGCTTCCATGTATTTGTATCTTCCTCAATTTCTTTCTTCAGTGTTCTATAGATTTCTGAATATAGGTCTTTTACCTCCTTGGTTAAATTTATTCCTAGGTACTTTATTTTTCTTATTGCTAGAGTAAATGAGGTCATTTAATTTCTAAATATTGACTTTGTAGCCTGCTACTTTGCAGAATCCACTTATTACGTTGAATAGTTTTTTGTGGAGACTGTAGGGTTTTCTATGCACACTATCATGTCATCTGCAAACAATGACAGTTTTACTTCCCCCTTTCCAATTTGGATGCCTTTTCTTTCTTTTTCTTGTCTGATCACTGTGGCTAGAACTCCCATTACCATGTTGAATAAGAGTGGTGAAAGTGGACACCCTTGTCTTGTTCCTGATTTTAAGGGAGAAAGCTTTAGTTTATGCCCATTGAGTTTAATGTTGGCAGCATGTTTCTCATATATGGGCTTTATTAGCTTGAGGTATGCTCCCTCTATTCCAACTTTGCTGAGTGTTTTAGCATAAACGGGTCCTGGATTTTATTGAATGCTTTTTCAGCATCTATTGATATGATCATGCAGCTTTTGTCCTTCATTTTGCTTATGTGGTGTATTATTTTATTGATTTGTGAATATTGTGCCATCCTTGCATCCCTGGGATCAATTCCAATTGATCATGGTGTATGATCTTTTTAATATATTGCTGGATGTGGACTGCCAATATTTTGTTGAGGATTTTAGCATCTATGTTCATTGGTAATATTGGCCTGTAATTTTCTTTCTTTGTGATATCTTTGCCTGGTTTTGGAATTAGGTTAAGTACATTTATACAATGGAATACTATGCAGCAAAAAGAAAGAAAGAACTCCTACATTTTGTGACAGCATGGATGGAACTGGAAAATAGCACGCTAAATTAAATAAGCCATTTGGTGAAAGACAAATACCATGTGATATCACTTATAAGAGGAAACTAATGAACAAAATAAACTAATGAGCAAAATAGAGCCAGAGACATGGAAACATGGAACAGACTGACAGAGGCCAGAGGCAGTAGGGGGTGGGGATGGGGAGGGGGTGATAATGGTATAAATAAAGGGGAAAAGATTAGTAAAAAAAAACAGATGTGAATGACCCATGGACATGGACAATGGTGTGGGGATTGACCTTGGGAGTGGGGGGCAGACTGGTTGGAGGAGGGCAAAGGGGGAAAAATTAGGACAACTGTAATAAAATAACAATAAAATAAATAATCTCTCTCTCTCTCTCTCTCTCTCTCTCTCTCTATATATATATATATATATATATATATAAAACAAAATAAGGGTTGTTTCTATGGCCATTGGAATTTTAAAGCACATCCACATTTTAGGAAATTACTTGTCCTAACACAAAAGTTGCTTGCTTTTTAAAGTTCCATACCACTTGTGTCTTACGAACTGCACTATATCTTCATGTTTCATTACACTTTTAGGTAATGCTAGGACCACAAGTACTGGAGGTCTGCCAAGACCCACAACTTAATAGCAACACAACAGCCAGGTTCTTCACAAACATAATTGTTTACAAGACTTAACCAGTCATCGACCACCTGGCTGGATGGCAGCGCAGCAGCATCAAAAGGCCCATTGAGAACACGGATGCCATTTTTCTGCACAAGGGCAGTGCTATACTATTGTGGTAACTCCTTATTTCATAAAGTCTCCATAAATTGATTAAGGTTGTCTGGTTAGATTGCATGTAATCAGAAATCTCATGTTCTTGTATGTGACTTCCACAGAGCCTGGGCAGTTTGTTTGAGCCACGTTAATTTAGTTCAAAATATACAATAAGGTTATGAAAGAATTTTAAAAATTGAATACAGAAATGATATAAAGAAACTAGCCTATTTCAGTAAACTCCACTTGAGACTGCTGCTTTGAATATGAAGCTAGAAGGAATAGGAAACAAAATAAACTTCCTAACAAGAAACGACAATCCTTCAACCCAGTAATACTGAGGCTTCCCTCCATCTAGGTCAGAAACCTTGGAAAACGGTTCTTTAGATTTCAGTTTGACACTCTGTATCCAGGTTACCTGCTCTTATGGGGGCATCTTGATGGAGTAGTGATGAATTTCTACAGTTCACTTGTACACGTAGAGGTTCTGCTGTGCCTGGCAGTAATCTCCATTGCCTTCGGAAACTCCATAAATGTGACCGAGAAAGAAATTGGTTTGTTGCTTGAAAGCTGTGGTCCAGTCATATGGCGGGACCCAAGTGACAGGGACATGAGTGCTGGTGGGACAGCAGGCTCTACTACGCTGCGGTCGGAAGAGAGCATGGTGCCATCTGGCCTGCAGCGGAGCAAAACATTGTGCAAGCCGAGGCCCAAAGATTAGCTTTCATTCAAAGAAGGAAAATCTGGCAAATGAAGGAATTCAAAAAGACATTATGAAGAAAACTTTATGAACTGAACCTACTTGGCCAAGAGAAGAAACGTGGTGGTTAGAGGCAGGACGTCTGTGGTGTGGTCTGAAGGGAGAGGGTAAGGATATGTACGGGGTTGGCTGGGGGCATTTGTTGGTTGTCTTTCAGGATTACTATAGTCTCCGTTTCCAATTGGTAGGCCAGCACTTTCTGGCTGAAAACTTCACTAACTTCCCTTATTTTCAGAATAAAATCCAGAATTTTCAACATACCATAGATTGTCTGGCCACGGTTTACCTTCCCACGCTCATCTGCCCCTCATCCTCTCCACATTCACACTATGCTCTAACAATTCAGTCTCATTGGCATCACTCCAAGATGCAGGTTTTCCTGTTGTGTCCCCCACCCTGCCCCTTTTAAAGGGGCTGGTAACAGTTAAAGCCTGGCTTCTCACTAAGGTCCAAACTCTTTACGACACATCTAGCTTCCTTCTTGCTAATTGCAATCTGATGGTAGTAAATGGGTAGGTTTAGAGGCCATTTTAAAAGTGACACACTTCCTTGTACCATTAGTACAGAAAAATGGGGCAGAATACACCTTTAACTTTGGAGCCATCTGCCTCACATACCAACTGCTAAGATAGAAAGCCAGTCACTGTGCCACTGTGTGGCCTTTCCGCCCAGGGATTATCGAGTTCCTGCCGATGACTTCGGCTCCAAAGGCTGCTTTCAGCAATGCAGAGGGCTCTGGTCAATGGAATCCTTATTTTTAGAAATGCTGCATTTCCTCTATTCTAAAAATAGTTCCTGACAGCTCTCATCTTCTAAAAGCCCCTTGGGTAAATACACACAAAGGTACATCTTTGAATTTATAGGATCTGATTAGTAAATTTTCACATGGATGTAAAATTCTGGGAACTAAAGATAAATGAAATGGTTTGTATAATGTTTTGGGCCCTGTGGATGTAAACTGCTATACACATCTAAGGCACAGTAGAATACCAATAGAAAAAGAGAATAAAGGGAACTTAAAAGAAATACCCACTAGATACGATACAAAAGCAAGTCTGCTTGTAAGATTTCAGTAAGGTTGCTAATGGACAACAGTGAATTTTGATGTTAAAGGGCCTGTGATTTGCATGGATGCTTTCTTAAGTTTTTCCCTTTGTTGTTTCCATGGACGGTCTGTTCATTTCTCCAGTTCAATTAAGAAAGGAAGAAGGAAAAGCATTCATTTTCTCTATATGTTAATATCATAGAGTTTCCTAAACCCACAAGGAAGTCAAGGGATTATAAGTAATCCCTCTCTTTTAGCAAACCTATTTCCTTCCTTTCTTACTCTTCCTCCCCTCTCCGCCCTGCACTTCTTTTTCAAGTAATGTTAAATTCACTGGTACATCCCCCACCCCCACTCTCATCTCACACCAAATACTCCTGCTCAATGACAGATAACTAAGGTGTGAATGTGTCAGAGATCTTCCTTCCTCCCACTGCTTCATGTTAACCTCACATATGTCACACTCACCCTACTTCTGTGAACTGCGCCCTCACCCCAAATTACTCTCTTCACTGCTGTTGCCACTGCTGCTATTTTCTGTTACATTCAGCATACTGAGTCTTCAGAGTTCCTGCTAAAGTAGCACCATCAGGAATGTTCTTATCTTACTTCTTTCCATCTGTCTCTGAGGGAGATGGACCAACAGCCTCTGCTATCACACCATTTCAAAATGAGGCAGACACATTTTGGGAAACATGGTTACTGCGCCGTATGAGCCTGGAAGCTCATACATCCTACATCTCCAGTGAGAATCTGGCCACATCACAACCCCTCCAGAACTGCATCTCCCTTCTCTGTGCAGTTTTGAGACACACGTCTGATGTCTGTTTCCTATTTTGATCTGGGACGTGAGTGGGTAGGTATGAGCTGTTCAAAACTATTGAGGTTTGGGGGTTCTATTTTTCCAAGAAATAGACTTTGGAAACTTTATTATTAGTCATGATTCATCAATTTTTTTGTAGCTTTGAATTTCTCCTTGGAAAAAGTCTAACCTATGCAAATAACCACTTCTGTATTATTTCTCACTTTCTAGGATTTCAGTTCCACTATAGTTTATATTCAGGTTATAGTTATTGGGATACTGCTTATAAATATTTTAATGTCTTTTCCATTAAAATTCTCTACATTACTATCTCTGAGACATGGACACTGGGTTAGACATTAACGTCTTCAAGTGAGGAAATCAGAAAGAAACGCACTAAGTGTTTGCATGGAAAATTACATGCATTATAATATATCTATGGTTTGCATATTTCTACTGAGGTGCAGAAAGAATGTACAGCATGACATTGAAACACAGTAGAGGGGAAATGCTGCAATATTTCAGTGAGCAGTGTATGGTAAATGAAAAACAGTTGGATAACAATTAGAATTTCTAACTTAAGTTACTATAATATGTTAATTATAAATGGACTGCATTACTTCTGCATTTCAGTGGGCAACAAATAAAAGAGCATTATTTGATCTATCCATGACCATTTTGGTTATATATTGTTTGTAACAATTGATCCCAAGGTGTGGTGGTTTAAAACATCAATAATCATGTTATCGTCATCTTTCATCATCTGTAAGGTGAGAACTTTGGGAGGGACTGGACTGAACAGTCATATCATGGTTCAGGGTCTCTCATGAAGTAGCTATCAGACAACTACTTGGAGCTCGAACAGAAGAGTTGTAACATCTAGGGGCTGGTATCTCTCTCTCTCTCTCTCTCTCTCCCCGTGCCCCTCATTATGTGGCCCCAGAGCTTCTCCATTTTGTCTGTTGCGTGAGTTAATTTGGTCTTCCTCACAGCTCTGGTGAGTTCAGGGCTCCGGCATGAAAGTAGTGGTGAATAAGCCCGGTAGAACGCACTTCTCAGTGGAAGGGGTATCAAATAATATGGGGCCATATTTTAAAGTCTCCACATTCTACACTTTGGCCAAAATTATTTGCATTATTCCCAAATTCAAAATATAGTCACACTTAAGTTGGATCTTATTATAGCATCAGGCTCAGGCCCAGCATTTCATTACAGATTGGAAGGGTCCTGGATTAGTTTCCTTGGACACATCCCCTGAAGTAGGTTCCTCTGACTTTTAAGGTTTTTGGCTTAAATTAGGAGTCATCTGCCTCCTACACATCCAGTACATAGTTGTAAGGTAGGCGTAGGTTACGTGCTATAGGCACGACTATTCAACAAGAGGTGGAGAAAGCAGCCCCCCTTGTCTTGTTCCTGATCTTAATGGGAAAACTTTTAGTTTTTGTCCATGGAGTATGATGTTGGCTGTAGGTTTCCCACATATGGCCGTTATGATGTTGAGGAATGCTCCCTCTACTCCCACTTCGCTGAGTGTTTTTTCATAAACGGGTGCTGTACCTTATCACATGCTTTTTCTGCATCTATTGATATGACCATGTGATTTTTGTCTCTCCTTTTGTTTATGTGATATATTTATTGACTTGCAAATATTGTACCATCCTTGCATCCCTGGGATAAATTCCAGTTGTTCATAGTGTACATTATTTTTAATGTATTGCTGGATGCAGTTGCCAATATTTTATTGAGGATTTTAGCATCTATGTTTTAACCATCAGAGAGATGCAAATTAAAACCACAATGAGATACCACTTCACACTGGTCAGAATGGCCATCATAAACAAATCAACAAACAACAAGTGCTGGTGAGGTTGTAGAGAAAAGGGAAGCCTAATGCACTGTTAGTGGGAATGCAGACTGGTGCAGCCACTGTGGAAACAGTATGGAATTTCCTCAGAAAACTAAAAATGGAACTGCCTTTTGACCCAGCAATTTCACTGCTTGGGTTGTCCCCTAAGAATCCTGAAACACCAATTCAAAAGAACCTATGCACCCCAAGTTCATAGCAGTGCTTTGTACAATAACCAAGTGCTGGAAACAGCCTAAGTACCCGTCAGTAAATGAGTGGATAAAAAAATGGTGGTACATTTACACAATGGAATACTACACAGCAGAAAGAAAGAAGGAGCTCCTGCCCTTTGCAACAGCATGGATGGATCTGGAGAGCATTATCTAAGTGAAATAAGCCAGGCAGTGAAAGACAGATTCCATATGATCTCACCTATAAGTGGAACCCAATCAACAAAACAAACAAGGGAGCAAAATAGAACCAGAGTCATGGAAATAAAGGACAAACTGACAGTAACGAGAGGGGAGAGGGAGGAGGATAACGGGGAGAAAGAAGGGGAAGGGTAAAGTCAAGGAACATGTATAAAGGACCTATGGACAAAGACAACAGGGGGAAGGGAGGATTAAATGTGGGAGGTGGGGGTGGGTAGGGCAGAGGAAAGTAATAGGGGAAAAATGGGCACAACCGTACTTGAACAACAATAAAAATTTTTTTTTAAAGAGTGGAAATGGGAAGCATGAAGAAGGTCACTGACAGAAAGCAATTCTGAAACTCAGTTAAGGTTCCTGCCCAGTTAGGAGTCAGTTCTGCTCCCTGGGGCTGACTCTCCTGAAGTCTTGCTTCCATTCTGCGGGGTCATGATTCTGTCACTTGAGTTAGCCTCCCTTTCACAACAAAAGGAGGATGTATGTGCCAGTGAGTCATTTTTTCACACTGTCTCCTATCTGTAGCGATTCAAAGATCCAACATCACTAGTCATCAGAGAGATACAAATTAAAACCACAAGGAGATACCACCTTACACCAGTCAGAATGGCCATCATTAACAAAGATCCAAAATGCTACTTTGTCTTTGTTCCAGTCTGTCCACACTGATACAATGACTTTCAAAATTATATGGGCTTCTGTGTAGCAATTTATAATTGATTCCATTAGACAGAGCTCAAACCCACAAACCTTTTAGAAATAAAGTCTTTTCTACCTTCAGTTCCCTCTGAGGCTTCTTTAGGGAAACAGTCGTAAAATTCCTGGGACCCCATGTTTAACATTAGTAGGATGGAGGTGTCTGCCAGTCGTACTCTTAAAATTCTTAGAAGGCTTTCATGGTCTGTTTGAAAGGGTCTTTGTGACGCAAAGTTAAATTTTTCTTTTTTTTAAATTCTATATGTTTACTCATTATTTATCAAATTTTCATGACATTTTCCTCAGTGATCATTTTACTATATTATCTGTTGAAATGTTTTTGTGGTTGTTCAAGTACAGTTGTCTCCATTCACACCCCACCTCGGCCCCCCGCCCCACCCATCCCCGCCTCCCACCCTAGAACCTACCCTTTGCCCATGTGCCCTTTATACATGTTCCTTGATGGACCTTCCCTTATTTTCCCCCGTTATCCCTCTCTCCCCTCCCCTCTGGTTACTGTCAGTTCGTTCGTTAATTTTTCCGAGGTCTTAACAAGGGGTCTTACAGGCTCACCTGCATTTAGTTTTTGTTCTGAAGCTATTTCTTAATTTGAATGTTGTATCATTTTATTTTGTGTTTGTCATCTGGAGAGACTGGGAATGAAAAAATATTTTATTTTATAACACAGCAAGGTCTGGATTCTTTATATTTCTTTAAAATTTGCTTGAAAACCAAGTAATTCCTTTTTGTGGCTCATCTGTCTATATAACTTATACATGGCTAAAAGAGCTTACACTTCCAATATTCTGCCCCCAAATCTTAAACGGACCCATCGCTTCAGGAGGTACATAGTCTATGTTTAATATTACTACAATTAAGAGTTTTGCAAAACATTCTGCCACTACATGAAATGAATCCCCTTTCCTCCAGCTTTAAATAACATTTTTCTCAATTTCCTTTAAGACTCATGAACAAAATCCTTGAGACATGTCCAGCTCCCATTAACATTCTCCTCGGATTCACTCAGCTTCTGCTTACCACCAGTGCCCAAAGCCAATGTCAGCTGTTAGAGATTTGTGTTACGGACACACTGCACTTCCAGATACCAAATTTTCTTCTGGTTATCTGTTGCTGCGTGAAAAAGTAACTCAAAGTTTAATAGTTAAATATGGCAATTATTTTGTTGTGTCTCTCTGTTTTTGAAGGTTAGAAGTTCCTAAAGAGTGTGGGAGTCCTGTTCTGCCTGGGTGTCTTTCATGAAGTTGCACTTGGATGGTGGCTATTACAGCTGGAAAAGAAGGGGCTGGAGCAGCTGGCAGACTTCTGGGTCTCTCCCAAGCAGTCTTGGGGCTTGTCTATGTGATTTCTGCATGGGCTATTTGCACTCCTCACAGTGTGGACAATTAAGGGCGTTATACAAGTGCGCCAGTGAGCAAGGCAGTAGCTTCATTTGTGATCTAGCCTCTGAAGTCACTAACCATCGTGTCCTGTGTAGTCACAAATTCTTCCAAGTTCAAGGGGAGAGGCATGGGTAGAGCCACTTTCTTAATAAATTTGGGGCTATGCTTTAAAAGTGCCATAATGACATTGGTTTTCTTAAATCTATTGATTTTAGAGAGAGGGGGGAAGGCGGGAGGGAAGGAGGTGGGGAAAGAGAGAGAGAGGAGAGGAAAAGAGACAGAGATATTGACTTGTCATCCCACTTTTTTATGCATTCATTGGTTGTTCCTTGTATGTACCCTGACTGGGGATCGAACCCACAACCTTGGAGTATCTGTGCATTGCTCTAACCTAGTGCGCTACCCTGCTGCCAAGGCCACTTTGGCTTTTCTAAAATCATACTTTTAAAATAAGGTCTTAAGTTTTTAGCCATGAAGTCTAAGAAGTTTTTCAGGAACTACTCTCACCTTGAGGTGAAAGTACTATAGTATAAATTTGAATAGCTATTATCAGAAACTTTTACACACCAGATAATGTGGCACTGAGGCGATCTCAACCATCTCCTATTTGGCCTTGTTGCTCTCCTACAATAGCAGTTTGGACCATACTCTAAATATCCAACTTCTCTGTACACAAAGTCTCTCTGTTCTGCTCAGCTAGTCCCCATTCCTGACCGTTGCCTATTAAAGCAAGGGAAATTTTAAATCAATTACACTAAATGGTATGACCTTTGAGTAAGCAACCTGACCTTCTGCTCTCGGAACTTTTCCATTAGACAATTGACTTCTTTGCCCCCATAAAGGACCTGAAATGGAAAACGTTTCATTGTATCTATCACTCAGCACAAATATACCATCGGAGTACTGTGTTCATTCTCACAGGTGAAAAGGTACATTGCGTCTGCCGTAACCGTCATCCCGGTGGCTGCAAAATTCCTGCATTCTTCATCTTACTTCTGCCTAATTGGGAACACAAGACATCAACATGCAGACAAAATGTTCATAACAACACTAGTGCATCAAGGCAAAATTTTGGTTTTTTCCTCCAGTCATTTTTATTTAAAAAGCTGACCAGTTTAGGGCTTTTATGTGAAAATAAAAGCCTTAAGTATTTGAAGGACTGCTCAGTCCTAAAGAACAGTCTTTAAATGACATGTTGTTACATAAAATTCTTGGATTACATGTACATTTCAACTTATTTCAACTTCACTACCCATCATCCATGACAGCCACGTTGGTATCACAACAGGAACATAAAGTATGAATTTATAATGAAAATTTCTGTCTCGTCTTTTACTCCTTATAATGAGCACACACTTGCACTTCCAGCTGATAGCCACATGCCATCCGCCAGAAGAAAATCTGCCTACACCTTTCATTACGGGCCAACTAAAGTCTTCCATGACTCTGACTTTCTCGGACTTTCCGAAATAAGAAAAATCTGCGTAATTAGAATCAGAGGAGTTGGCATTTTGGAAGATCTTTATCCTTCTCATTTAAAAATCACCTGCCTCTAGAATATTCCTTGCTCATACTTATGAATTTATTCAGCCCTTCTGCCAGATGCACAAGGTTATATAGTCCGGCCTCTCCACTCGGTATTTTATATTATCAAGTAAAAGCCACTGATGAATCTAAGTAGGTGTAATTAATTACAAAAAGGATAAAACACAGAGACAGGACATTGCTCTTTCCAGGTTGTCTTCACCCCATGGCCTGTTTTGTTCATCAGAACACCTCTGCGCACAGTTGTCTTTACTTTCTACCCTGAGGCCAATTTAACTAAAACAAGTCTGTGAAAAAAAGACAAAGTTTCAGCCTAGAATATGAGGCAGGAGTTTATCAGAAGTTATGTGCTTTCTCTTCTTACACAATAGAAAAAGGAACCTGATTGACCGACTGGTTAACTCACGCATTTATTTATTTAACAAATGTAACTTAGTATAAATCATGTGCCGGACATGATTTCTATATGTGCTGAACCTGACTTTCCACAAGTGTTGGGTGGGCCAAAAAGTCCATATATTTTTTCTGTAAAATAAAAGACACATTTTTCATTTTCACCAATAACTTTATTGATTTGGATATCTGGAGTATGTCAGTCCCCTCCCCCATGGAATAAGGTTGATTGTTCTCAGTAAAAGTTACGATGGGATCGCTATCCACTTCAAGTGGTTTACCAGGCCATGGAGCATTGTCCAGAGAGAAATCTCTAGGACAAAAACTTCACAAACCACTTTTGACATTTTCAATCAGTCACAGAACCTTCTCCATAGACTGTACAAATCTTTGTTTGCATTTCAGTTGTGTTTTTACATTTCTTGAAATAATAAAGCATAATATGCCAAGACTGTTGCATATTTCATCTTCAATATTAAAATGGCTACTAAAAGTTCACCAATTTTGGTAAGTTTTTTTAAATGTACACTGATATGACAGCTGTTATATGCAACCTAGCAAAATTGTTTTAAATGAAGTTCAAGACAACTAAGCATTACCAGAGCCATCTTATGGGAAAAAAAACAAATGAACCCTTTGGCCAACCCAATACAAATATCTCATTTCCTTCATTTAGGAGGGATGAGAGATTGGGTAAGCTGTGGATCTTCAGAAAGTCCTAGGGGGAAAACTCAAGAATAATAGCTGTCTTTTAATGTCAGAAATCAAATCTTAAATGCAATTACTGTGCAGAATCAAATTTGATATAAAAATAAAACAGTAATCTGTCAATTGAACAATATTTTGCATTTCCAGTCACTGCCATAGTTTTACATTATCTTATTACTTATCTCTAATATTATTTGCATGCATCAAGGAAATTGATCAGATCAATTGTTTGAAAGTTTTAAAATTAATTTCAGCCTTTAAAAAGCTTCAATTATAGCCCTGTCTGGGTTGCTCCATTGGTTGAAGCGTCATCCCCTACCCCAAAAGTTTGCAGCTTTGACTCCCTGTCAGGGCCCATACCTAGGGGGTCATATTCAATCCCCACCTGGGGCAGGTATGGGAGGCAAACAATCAATATTTCTCTCTCATGTTGATGTCTCTTTCTCTCTCTCTTTCCCCATTCTTCTCTCTCTAAAGATCAATAAAAATCCTTGGGTGAGGATAAAAAAAGCTTCAGTTACAGTAGTAGTTATTTTATTCTTAGATAAAGCAAAGCTCACTGACAATACACCAATTTGTATGTAAAAATATGTACACATGTGTCTTTTCACACACACATATAATATTTTTTATCTGTGTGCTCTATACTCGTCAAAAATTTTCCATGTGAGATTTCTCTATTGATTCTCACAGAGCGATTCAGATGCATATTAAGCAAATATGCATCCTTATTTTAGAAATTAAGACATACTTAAATTTGCCTAATCAGAGAGTTATACCAATCATGGTTATATCACAGAAGCAGAATAACTAGAGTGATATAGAATAAAGACTTTGTTTTAGGGGCTGGACATTATACAATTTTAGGGGCATTTGGAGGAGCCTATATAAGCTGTTGTTTCCGTGTCTAATGTTGAGCTGTGATCTCACAGGGAGTGAGTGTCTGCATTAAGTCACAGTTGAAACAGAAACCAGCAAAAGGCATCTTCATACTTGATCCACAAGATAGATTTATCATAGGAAATTTTACTTTCAGCTAATTATTTCAAATGACATTCTCCTTGGTGGGTGCCCATTCAGAAAACCAGAATGTCCCTTACGTAGAATTTCATGAATGTGCTTAATTTAGGGTGACTCCTGAAAAGGCTATTCATTTAGAAACTGAAAAGTAAAGGTCAGATCAAACTTCAGATGAGTCCAAGAAAATTGCCTGAATCAAGAGTTTGGAAGATCAATGGCCAGGGAAAGTCAGGCATGACAAGGTGAGAGATAACAGGGAGTCTGAGATTCTAAGACTGGCTTTCAGTTGTTGTGGTTTTCCTTTCATCCGATCTGAGGATGAAAAGGAATGTATGTATAAGCAATTTAAAGTTCCAATACTAAAACCATCTTGTTCTCTCTAGCTCAAAAGGCAATGGCAAGGGACCAAAGCCACCTTTGCTAGCAGTCCCATTCAAAGTCTGAATAATCCGGTCCATTCCCATTTCCTTGAGTTACTTTGTATTATTCACATCTATTCCTCATACTGTTTTTTTAATCAATTTCCTTTTGCATGAGTGATCAGGAGCTAAAATTACCTAGATTTGTTATTGGCAAAGGGGATATTGCTAGCTTCATTATAAGCATGTCTTCAACATTTTTTTTTCTAGCACAGCCTCATAAATCTTTCCGTTAACATAAGAACATGACAAAGGAAATCATACCTTTAAATGAAGATCATTTGTGATAACATAAATATGCATCTTTACTTTTTAAACATGGTCATCACTTTGCTTTGCAGTTAGTGCCGACGGTTTCAGCTTCAATATTTGACTGAATTCTTTAAACCCAAGGATTGTGCTTTATTCATATTTGTGGCCCAGGGTTTTGGCTTTGTGCCTAACATAGAACAGTACTCAGTGAGCGTTGAATTCAGTTGAAATCATGTTAACATCACACACTATTTTTACAAACAGGATATGTCTGTTTTTGAACCAAAGGAGGAAGTTTGGACTATTTTCCAGGCGAGGTCAGGAGAACAACAGTGGAAGATAAGCTCTGATGAACAGGCACCTGGTGGCCAGATCTAATTAAAAGCACGTCACTCAAGTGGCACGCTTTATCCTTCAGGTGAGAGCTCAGGGTTCTGCTCTACGAAGTTACAGAAAGCTGCAAGAGTAAATTTAGGTTTTATATTCTGTCGTTTTAATTCTAGTCAGAGCTCTGACCTGATTGTAAATACAGTTTATTATGTTATTTTATTACTGTATTTAGCTTGTATTGTTGCCATAGTTATTATACATTTAAGTGAATTATAACTTTAAAAAATCTAGCTGCTCGCAATCACAGAATTATCATCAGCCGCCTATTATATCACTAGTTTAAATACAGATTGAGAGGAATCTGGATTTGCTGCATAAAAAGAAATGTTATGCTGGTAATTTCCTCCAGTAGCTATTTTCATGCCTAAAATTTAGAATACACCACTTAACTCATTTTCTGGCATTCAGAGCAAAATAAATAGGAAGTGGAAGAAATCCTATAAACAATGTCCTTCTATTATTGAGAAGAAAAACTGTGACTTGATTCCTGCTGCAAACCAAAGTCACCAGCCTGAGAAATGGAAACCCTGGAAGGTGAAGGGCAGGCATTTCTAGGACTCAGTGAACCTGGTTTTCATCACATCTTCCTCTCATGGCACTTTCTGGAGCAAAGCCTTACATGGGGGCCAGACTAAAATCTTGACCTGAAATCTACTGCTCTCAATGAGATCCTTCTAAAGAACAGTGCTCTGCCATACGTTTACTTTCCTATATTAAGAAATAAAATCTTATTTTTAAGAACACTCTAGAATTTACAATACAGGGGTGGGCAAAAGTAGGTTTATAATTGTGAGTATGGGAAACAGGGCTTATTCTTATATTATTATTTATTAATTATTGTATTATTTAGTTGTATTACAGCTAATTTTTACAACTAAATTACCCACCCCTGTATTCCTGAGAGTCCTTGAGATTTTAGCATTTTAAGCCCATAGTATACGTTGCCACTTAAGCTCACATTAACATAAATTTGAATATTACAAAATTGATTCTCCCTAAAGCAAAGTTATAATAATAGCTACACCTACAATCTACTTTTATTACTCATGATCTATCAGATGATTGTGGTTCAACATGCAATTTATAATGTAATAATTATAAGAGATGATAGCAGTTTCCATTATTAGCAAGCAGTGTTATGTTAGCAGTGTTATAATGATTCAGGTTAAGCTCATCCTTATAAAAAACTGCATGTTTCCTGAGAACAAAGAATTGACTAGAACTGTCATCTTTAATAGAATATGATGGAAATTTGAGTTTTAATGTTATTTAAAGCAGTTATTACTATGAATGAATTCTAGTTCTAGGTAAGAACATAAACAAAAATACTCCACACTTACCCGCAACTTGCTAGTAGCACACTCAGAGGGTAAAATTTACTAGTAGAAAATTTAGAGGATAAAATGTGTTTCATGTACCACATTTTGATAGCCATTTCAAATGTACTCATAACATCCCATTTTTGTTGCCTGTATTTTGGTATCCTATTCAAATCATTGGCAACTCAAATGTCACTAATATTTTTCTCTCCTGAATGTTAGTTCTAACATTCTGTTTTATGTATTTTGAGTTAACTTTTGTATATAGTAAAAGGTAAGGGTCTAATTTTATTTTATGAATGTGGATATCCAGTTTTTCCAGCACCATTTCTTAAAAAAAAAAAGGTCCTTTCCCTATTATTGGTCCTGGCACCCTTAACAAAACTCAGTTGCCCACATTACGCAATAGTTTACTTCTGGACTCTATTTTATCCCGTTCATTTAAATACCCGTTCTCATGCTAATACCAGTCTTTTGGTTATTACAGCTTTGTAGTAAGTTCTGAAATCAAGAAGTGTGGGTCTTCCAACTTTGTTTTTATTTTTCAAGATTGTTTTGGCTATTCGGGGTCCCTTGAAATTCCTTATGAATTGAGGAACAGATTTTTCTATTTATGCAAAAACATTGTTAAGATTTTGATTGAAATTACATTAAATCTACAGATCATATTGGGTAGTATTGTCATCTTAACAATGTTTAGTTTTCTAATCCATGAATGTGGGATGTCTTTCCATTTATGTATGTCTTCTTTAATATATGTGTTAGTGAATTTTGCCTGTTTATTTTATATCTTACAACTTTTCTGAATTTGTTTAATAGTGCTAACATTTTCTGGAATATTTTGGGTTTCTACATATAAAATCATGTTAGCTGGGAACAGAAATCATTTTACTTCTTTCTTTCCAATTTGGATGCCTTTTTTTCTTATTTGCCTAAGTGCTCTGACTAGAACTTCCAGTAGAATGTTGAGTAGGAGATGAACCATATTTGACACTGATGATAATGACAAAAATGTATATGTCAGGCATCAAGCTAAGTACTTCGTATATGATTCTATATAATTCTCATTATAATACTAAGATAGATATTAGCATCTCCATTTCAGAGACAGGGAGACTAAAGCAAAAGCTCAGTAAATTGTATGAGATCACACATCAAGTGGGATTTCAATAAAATAAGCAGTTCTTATTGAATCTTAAAGATTCAATAAAATAAGCAGTTCTGTTCTGCAAAATTCAGTATAAATTCTGATTATCGTATATAAATATATATATGGTTATTTTATATATAAATATATGCAAATATTATATATAATATCCTTGCATACCCTATGTAGAGACAGACCTTTCCTTTAGGACAAATTTGTATAAGACATGGAGACTTCCATCTGTATTTGGCAAGAAGGTAGAACTAGCTCCCTAATATCAGGGCTTTCTGACTAAGTCAGAATTCTATAGAAAGAAAAAACTTAAGCAAAGCACTTCTGTCCTGCATTGTGATATAACTAGACAACAATATAGCAAATAATAGAATAAAAAAGTGAAAACTAAAGTCATCAAGAAAGAGAATAAAAAGACAAATAATTAACTTAGAGAAATAGGAAAGTCAAGGAGAGACAGAACTTGCAAGACACATAAAAAGAAAATAAATTATGCATATAAGAAAAAATCAAGAAAATTATCTGGTAAGAATGAAGTAGAGAATATTAGAATTGCACCTAATATTGAAAATCTGGTGGTTTGAATACTACATTGGTGGGCAACAGGAGGTTTACAGTTGTTCGTATGGGAAAAGGCGTGCAGGTTCTGGTGACTACAGTAGGGTTAACTCAAAAGGAAGTCACTCACAACTGTAAACCTACTTTTGCCTACCCCTGTATAGAAAAGTTGATCTTTTGAGAACAAATAAAGAATGTAAAACTTTTAAAAAGAACGTCATCCCTGTGTACCCATATCACCTGACACATTTTGGGAGGATTTCAGAAGTTAAGACTGAGGTGGAGGGGAGGCAGGCTCCTAATGCAAAAGATTTTGTCACAACCTGCGAAATGACTAGTAATGAAGAAATACTGGTCATATAGTTATACTAATATAAATACTAGTGAATACTATGTTACTGAAAGCATTCAAGGTGGTTACTTTTTTGATAGTGAAATGTTGAAATAAGATTACTTGTAAACTTTATTTCAAATCTAAGATACTATTTTTCATCATATTTCATTTCCTTTGCTTTAATGCGTTTCCTGATTCTATTCCTTTTAGTTATAAAGTTTTGATTTATTTCCCTTTGTTTGTTATACATGTCAATTATAAAATCTATTACTACCTCTGCATCTATTGCTGCATGTTATTTACTGTAATAAAAATTATGACCAAAGAAATGCAAAGAGTGAAAAACAAACACTCTTTCAGGAGATAACACCTCATTAAGTATGCAACTTGTATTAAAAATGTCATGGTATTACACGATTTCTTCTTATTATGGAATTGAAATATGTCCATTGTAGAAAATGTAGATTTATATGAAATGTAAATCACCCTGTGGATGAAGGAAGGGCAACATTATTTCCTCTCTCCGTTCTTCCCCTTTCACTTTCTGGAACAGAGGATTAGTATTACATGCGATAGTCTTAAATGATGTTTATTGCAATTTTTTTGGCCAGAATTGCCATATTTAAAAAAATTAAACAACAGATTTTTTCCCTTCATACCTAAAAACCAAAGGTAGTAGGTGTATGTGAAACCAGACCTTCTGTGAGACCCAGTCTGCACCCCTCTATCTTATGTTCTACCACAAAAACCTAGAAGGTCCCAATATGAAGGTTGGGCTTGAGGATGGAGGGAAGTGGAGTTCAGTGGGCACTGGGTTTAGAAGACATCCTTTAGGTCTCTATCCTGGGGCACCTGCCCATTGGGATTTCAGATATCCTTGCAGATAACAAATGTGTCCCTTGGAGGACTTGTGTAGAAGAATGGCTGAAAGATGGGACGAGACTCTTGTATTACTTGCTTGCTAGCACTGTAATCTCCTTCTGGTTCTTAACAATTCCCTCTATCCAGAGATAATCGCTGAAGCACGTTAGTGCAAAGCCTTTCTTTTTCCTATGACATGAGTCTAGGAAAGTATTTTTAATTGAATCTTCCAAAGTACAGGTTATAATAAGTATAATTTAATATGACAGTTACTCTCCATAGTAGTAAATGTATTATATTTTAAAACCTAATTTTAAGACTTTGTTTCTCTGTATAATTATTAAACACCTAAGGGGCAAACATTGTTAGTCCCCACTCAACAACCACTCTTTCTCCTTTTCCTGCTAATTTAACCCTCATTTTATTTGAGGTTGCAGTGTGCTTAGCCCCGAGATAATGATTTGAGAGTTTTCCAAATCAGTCCTGGAAATTGTGTCTGTTTTCCCAGGTACACACTTGCAGCTAGAATTTGCCAGGTAATCCACTCCCGGTAAATGAGAGAGAAGGCCAAATCTGCTGATATAGGGAGACTTCTGGGAAATATGCCCCCTCTCCATGATAAATTGGACAGCATTTACCTTCGACTTAATCTTTTCCAAGCATATTGCTTAGACATTTGGCTGTAACTTTATGGCCAAGAGAAATAAGATAGAAAATGCTGCCCAATGAGGATGGAGAGAAGGATAGAAAGAGACTAATTTCTCGGTGAGGTCACAAAAACAAACCAAGAATATATTGTCCCATACTCCTAACATGATCTTCTATGTCTTGTAGCTAAATACAACCTACGATATTTTAAACCTTTATCTCTTATAAGCAAGACTTTGATGAACAAATATGTATAGCTGAGTCTTTAATCATATCCATGATTATGTCTTTATGAAAAATTTCTTTTTAAAATAGATTTATTTATTTAGTTTTAGAGAGAGGGGAATGAAGGGAGAGAAACATCAATGTATGGTTGCCTCCTGTATGCCCCCCACTGGGTACCTGGCCCACAACCCATGCATTTACCCTGACTGGGATTCGAACCAACGAACCTTTGGTTTGCAGGTGGGCACTCAATCCACTGAGCCACTCCAGCCAGGGCAAATTTCTAAAGACATAATTATTAATTCATAGGAGATAACAACAGGCTAAAACTTTTTTTTATTGTTCAAGTACAGTTGTCTCCATTTTCCCCACACCACTGTCCCCCACCCAACCCACCTCCACCTCCCACCCTCAGTCCTACACCCCTTTGGCTTTGTCCATGTGTCCTTTACACACGTTCCTTGATGACTCTTACCTTTCTTTTTATCATTATCCCCCCTTCCCTCTCCCCTCTGGTTACTGTCAGTTTGTTCTTTATTTCAATGTCTCTGGTTATATTTTGCTTGCTTGTCTGTTTTGTTGATTAGGTTCCACTTATAGGTGAGATCATATGGTATTTGTCTTTCACTGCCTGGCTTATTTCACTTAGCATAATGCTCTCCAGTTCCATCCATGCTGTTGCAAAGGGTAGGAGCTTTCTTTTTTCTGCTGCATTGTATTCCATTGTGTAAATGTACCAGTTTTTTGATTCATTCATTCACTGATGGGCACTTAGGTTGCTCCTGGCACTTGGCTATTGTAACTTGTTCTACTATGAACATTGGGGTGCACAGGTTCTTTTGAATTGGTGTTTCAGGATTCTTAGTGTATAGTCCCAGCAGTAGAATTGCCAGATCAAAAGGAAGTTCCATTTTTAGTTTTTTGAGGAGATTCCATACTGTTTTCCACAGTGGCTGCACCAGTCTGCATTCTCACCAACAATGTATTAGGGTTCTCTTTTCTCCACAGCCTTGCCAGCATTTGCTGTTTGTTGATTTGTTTATGATAACCATTCTGACCAGTGTGAAGCGGTTATCTCATTGTGGTTTAGTCTGCATCTCTCTGATGGCTTGTGTTGCTGAGCATCTTTTCATATGTCTCTGGGCCCTCTGTATGTCTTCCTTGGAGAAGTGTCTGTTCAGGTCTTTTGCCCATTTTTTATTGGATTGTTTGTCTTCCGAGAGTAGAGTTGTGTGAGTTCTTTATATATTTTGGAGATCAAACCGTCCAATGATACCTCCAAGGTATCATTGGCAAATATATTTGCCCATTCAGTTAGTTCCCTTTTCATTTTGCTGATGTTTTCTTTAGCTGTGCAGAAGCTTTCCATTTTGATGAGATCCCATCTGTTTATTCTTTCCTCTACGTCCCTTGGTGTAGAGGACTTTTGATACATATAGTCAAATTGCCCTCCAGAAAGATAGTACAAGTTTTAGGATTCAATAAACACCATAGAAACTATTTTAAAAATGAAATTATACTAAAAAAGTTAATCTTTCTTTTTTTAATTAAAATAGAAATGTATTTCCCTAGCAATATGCAACATGATTTTAAATATAATATTAGTTCTTTTTGTTCTTTTTTTTACATTATTTTCATTGTATTTTTTTGATTACCACTTATCCCCCTTATATCCTCTTCCACCTCTATGCCTCCCCCAACCCAACTCTACAACTTCCTGGAAAACTCAGCAAAATTACAGAAGAAAACAGAGGATCCATAAAGTCTGGAAAACATAATCAAATATATAGAATGTCATGAAGGACATCTTCAATCTGTAAATGCATAGATGCATGAAGAAGTTCTTTAAGTTTCCATATTTATGGCCACCTGCTATAACTGTCCACTAACAATGCTGTTTGAGTTCCCGAGTTTAAGTACCTCAGTGAGCATGTGCGGCAAAAGTCACTCCATGGCCCGCAGTAGCCCTGTGTGACTAATGTGCTCGTCTGCTGAAAACTGTCCCAGGAGAGCTTGAAAAAACAGAACTGTCCCTGGGACTTTGTTCTCAGACACTTAAAGCTGAATTTCTAAACTTAAAAGTCCCTACTGCCCCATCCTCCCAGTCTACCTTCTCTGGAAAGGTCATTCCAAAGAGTGGCAAACCCAAAAGTCCGCAACAGCATTCTGAATACCATGAAATGGTGGGGAAATACACTGTCTGCTGATTACTTCAATATAATTCAAATTAACAGCACGGCAGAACCCTGTTATCAAGTCAGTTCACTGAGAGGTGACAGAAAGTGTGAAGGTACGGCATGTCCTTTGAGAGGTTTTGTCTGTCTACCTCTGCACAATGGATCTGTTCGACAAGTTTGTTTGACCTACTGTTACTATTTCTCACATCAAAATTTATATATTAAAGTGTTTAAAGCAAATTTCTGTGTCATAAAATACCATTTCCTCTAATGAGCAATTTACTCCCATTGACTTCTATCTATATATTCATCACATGAACATAAGGAGTTAATAAGAGAAGGGGTATGGGAAGACCCAAGTGATAGAACAAGCACTGTGAAGAACACAGTATGTGCTTTACAATCATTGGGTTTATTGACATAGGTGTGAAGGACAACCCCATGAGACTGCCATGGCATGGTAAAGCCAAGAAAAGGGGAGGGGAAAAAAAGCCCTCTGTTCTAAAATGCCTAAACTCAGCTCTAAAACTGTTGCTATTGTTGTTGTCAAAAGACAGGTACTAAGGGCCCACTAGATGAACTGAAAGGCATCATCATAGTCTTGACTTTGAGATGTTTGCAGATTAATTGAGAAGAGAGTCTAAGTATATAAGGAAAGGTAACTATAATGGGCATACAGCGGGAACAGCATGTAAAGACAGGAGTTACGCTGCCACAGTCAAGGAGCTACCAGAAGCCAGATGGAAGAGCTGAAACAGGTCCATCAGAGGGAGGTTGGCCCTGCCAACACCTTAAGTTTGTGTTTCTGCGCTCCAGAAATGTCAGACAATAAATTTCTGTCATTCTTAGCCACCCAGATTTTGGTATTTTGTTACAGCAGCTACAAGAAACTAATACAACTGTGTTTTCCATAATACTTCTGAATGTTGCCTTGTTTACACATTTACATTCTATGTCACCCACAAAATATAATTGATGAGGGAAGGACCTACAGCATAATTCTGGGTGCTGGAGATTCTTACATGGGTGAAATATACTATTTATCTTTGGGGGACTTAATAAAGTGTTTAAAATTAAAATGTCAAGCATTTATATATTTATTAATTGGACATATATTTAAGTACTGCATGTTCCAGGTACTGCTACAAATTCTGAGATCACAGTGGGAAACAAAAGCTTACATACTGCAAGGACAAGATAAATAAAAACATATAAACAGAATCAAGAATACAAAACAGAGTAATATGATAGAGACCAGAATTATGAGGGCAATAAAATTGACTGGTCAAGAAAGGTCAATCGGAAATAAACTAGGTCTATTGGAAGAACAACAAGAAGACGTGTTTAGATCAGGTGAATGAAATAATGGATGGGACAAATGAGAATGAGGGGTGTGTATTTGATTCTATAAGCTATATAAGCTACCTGGTAAGCTATGGGGACCCTGAAAAATAATTAGGAGGTTGCCATTAAGATTCTGCCATGTTATAATTTTTTTTTTAAATCACTCTGGCTGCTGTATGGTAAATGGACTTTAAGGAGGCAAAACTAGAAAGAAACAGAAAAATTCAGGAGCTGTTGCAGGAGCCCATATGAGAAATGGTTTTGGCTTTGTCTAGGGTGGTAGCAGCAGAAGTGATGATAAAGGTTACTGAAATAACTTAGAAATGTAGCTAAATAGGACTGGCTGTTGGAAAGAAATTTAAAAATCAGGACTGATTCTTAGGTTTCCTAATGATCTCTTACAATGTAAAGCCAAACAATATTGACTGGATGCCAGTTCTTCAATTGAGAAGTTTACTTGATGCTTCTATAGAAGAGGATAGGTGGACATTTGGGCTAGATGATCTCAAGCTCTCTTACAGCTTTGAGTACTGACCATTCTAATGCTCAGAGCAGAGCTGCTTCTCTGCTGTTGGTCATGTAACCTCAGAAACTGAGGAGCGCATACTGTGAGAGGGCAGCTTGGGTCTAGGATGGAGACTCTCCTTATTAGATGCATGTTACACATGAATTTCCCAACTTCACATGCCAACCCTTACAATCATTAACATTTTCTGGCTACCCAGTGATCTAAGCTTGATGTTACCGCTTTACATGTTACCACCTCGTGCTCATAACAATGCCATGCAGTAAGTAAAAGTATCCTTCTCTCATAGATCAAGCAACTGATTCTGAGAGAGCAGTAAAATGTCCAAGACCTTAGAGCTATGAGGGCAATAAAATATTGGGTGGATCAGGGCAATATTTTTGCCTTATTTTTGTTTATTTAAAATTTGTTTCAGTATGAAATAGTGTGACTACATTTTAGTGTATAAATATGCACACACTATGTGTATGTGTGAATATACACATATATACACAATGATATACCCACGTATAATATATATTCATATCTCAACTCTTCATATGAAAAAATCTCTTAGTAGCAAAATTGGTAAAATCCTCTTTAAAGGGTGACTTCGGTGATTTTAGATCTACCCTAGTAGGTCAAATAGTTTGGTTTATTGGAGAAGAAGCTTTCTTGAAGTCAAAATGAAAGTGTTCTTTAAAAAAAAAAAAGGAAAAGTGGAATGTCATTTTTCTTACTTGTTCTATATTCCCATTCACCAGCTGCTTAGAGAGATGAATCAACCTGACAATGAGCTGAAATGAAAATCAGGTTTTGCTAGTATTTTTATTTGAAGAATTCTCAAGAAGCTGAAAATAGAAGAAAAAAGTCATTCTTCTTGCTAATGATATGTTTCCATTTTGTTGAACAGTAGGTGGCTGGAAGAAAAAAAACTTGGATTTAACCAGAAACTCAAAATACAGAGTGTACATTTCCAACCTGGTAATTAGGCTGATGTGAGATGTCACAAGCAGTGACCATTACAATGCGCTGGCTTTGAAATGCACACTCTGGACTCAACGGTGGCTGAGTGGAGAGGGCACCATTCCGCAGTCTTGGCTGATCTGTGTGAAGTGATGGCACAAGGGAAGCCACTCCTGCTGGCTCCAACTAAAGCCTGCCCCCATGTACCTGCAGAAAAGCAGGTGTGCTTTTCCATAGATCTGATTTTTTTAAATCAGGTTAAGAGATGACCACTGTGAGAAAATGAGGCCATTCTCTAGAGAGTAGCTGCCTTGTGGGACAAGAAAAACAGTTCTTGGAAGTCAGCCTGAGAACACTTTATTAGGTGTAAAAGGAGAGCTGCCTCCTCTAAAACGTAGGCTAAAAATTTCCCTCCTAATCTTCTCTTAGGCAATATGTTTTACTTTATAAAAAACTTAAGTGGGGAGAACCAAGATGGCGGCGTAGGTAGACACACTGCGCCTCCTCGCACAACCAGAACTGACAGAGAATCGAACAGCAAGGGGGACCAACACCAAGGAAACAGAAAATAATCATTCATCCAGACTGGTAGGAGGGGCGGAGACGGCACTGGGGTGGAGAGGACTCTCGTGGCTGTGGCGGGACTGAGACTGGCGGAGTGTGGGACAAATGGCGCAGGCAGTCCGAGCACTAGCAGACCCTGCGGCCCCACATTTGCACAGATAAACCCAGAGGGCCGGACTCAGAGTGGCGGAGAGTGGGGCAGGCAGAGTGGCGGGTAGCACCTTGCGGCACCACATTCGCCCACAGATAAACTGGACGAATGGCGGGCAGAGAAGCAGACCGCTGCACAACCTAGGGCTCCAGCTCGGGGAAATAAAGTCTCAAACCTCTGATTGAAAGCGCCCCTGGGGGTTGGGGCGGCAGGAGAGACTCCCAGCCTCACAGGAGAGGTCGTTGGAGAGACCCACAGGGGCCTAGAGTGTGCACAGGCCCACTTACTCAGGAACCAGCACCAGAGGGGCCCAGTTTGATTGTGGGTAGCGGAGTGAAAGACTGAAATCCGGAGGAGAGTGAAGCGGGCGCCATTGCTCCCTCTCGGCCCCGCCCCCACGTACAGCATCACAGCGCAGCGACCAGCGTTACCCCGCCCCGGGGAACACCTAAGGCTCCGCCCCTTAAAGTAACAGACGCGCCAAGACAAACAACAACAAAAAAATGGCCCAAATGACAGAACACTTCAAAGCTCCTGAAAAAATACAACTAAGCGACGAAGAGATAGCCAACCTATCGGATGCACAGTTCAAAGCACTGGTTATCAATATGCTCACAGACTTGGTTGAATCTATTCGAAAAACAGATGAAAAAATGAAGCCTATGCTAAGAGAAACAAAGGAAAATGTACAGGGAGCCAATAGTGATGAGAAGGAAACTGGGACTCAAATCAATGGTATGGACCAGAAGGAAGAAACAAACATCCAACCAGAAAAGAATGAAGAAACAAGAACTTGGAAAAATGAGGAGAGGCTTAGGAACCTCCAGGACACCTTGAAACATTCCAACATCTGAATTATAGGGGTGCCAGAAGGAGAAGAGGAAGAACAAAAAATTGAAAACTTATTTGAACGAATAATGGAGAACTTCCCCGATCTGGCAAAGGAAATAGACTTCCAGGAAGTCCAGGAAGCTCAGAGAGTCCCAAAGAAGCTGGACCCAAGGAGGAACACAACAAGGCACATCATAATTACATTACCCAAGATTAAATGCAAGGACCTACATCCAAGATTACTGTATCCAGCAAAGCTATCATTTAGAATGGAAGGGAGGATAAAGTGCTTCTCAGATAAGGTCAAGTTGAAGAGGCTCATCATCACCAAGCCCTTATTATATGAAATGTTAAAGGGAGTTACCTAAGAAAAAGAAGATCAAAAATAGGAACAGTAAAAATGACAGCAAACTCACAGTTATTAACGACCACACATAAAACAAAAACGAGAGCAAACTAGGCAAACAACTAGAACATGAGGGTTGTCAATAAGAGAGTGGGAGCGGGAGAGGGGGGTAAAGGTACAGAGAATAAGTAGCATAGATGATAGGTGGAAAATAGACAGGGGGAGGGTAAAAATAGTGTAGGAAATGTAGAAGCCAAAGAACTTATAAGTATGACCCATGGACATGAACTATGGGGGGGGAATGTGGGAGGGAGGGGGGTGGGCAGGATGGAGTGGAGTGGGGGGGAAATGGGACAACTGTAATAGCATAATCAATAAATATATTTAAAAAATAATAAATAAATAAATAAATAAATAAATAAATAAATAAAAAGAAAGTCAGAGAGCTCCCCAACCCCTGCAGGAGCAGAGGTGGGGCTAAGTCACACTCTGGCCCAGCACATAAAAAAAAAAAAAAAAAAAAAAAAAAACAACTTAAGTGAACCTTTGTGTCAATAGATTCACTTGACATTTGTTCAACAAATATTTGTTCAGCAATTACTAACATA
The DNA here is from genome assembly GCF_022682495.2 of Desmodus rotundus. NCBI lineage: Eukaryota > Metazoa > Chordata > Mammalia > Chiroptera > Phyllostomidae > Desmodus > Desmodus rotundus. Next base: position 107,428,183 of record NC_071393.1, read on the forward strand.
ATATTAATGGCAATGCTAACATGCACCTGAAAAACTAAAGAACTTTATCAGTTAAGGAAATTTTGATGTGCCATAGCCAAAAAGGGTTTGATTTCAGCATTTAGCCTTTCTGTACACATGTGAACAGTCTGTTAACTATTAAGCAAGGTCATTTGGTGGTGTTGCTCAGGGATATCCAAAATCTTTCCATTAATGACATTTTAAAACCAAATATATTTCTCAAAACTTTCTGCTGTACAAAATATGTGTACCATGTAAGAATGTAATGATGAATTAGATTCATCTCTTTAAAATTCTTGCTTTAAGGGAGCTATGAATCTGGTATAGAAAGAGAAATATACACAATAAAATTTAAGTCGCAATTATTCCTGCTTAGCAAAACTGTTCTATAAGTACTAAACAGAGAGAAAGAAAACTCAACTGGGATAATTAGGAATCATTTAAGAGGATCACAGCTGGGCCTGGATGTGGATCTATAAAATAAATAAGGTGGCATATTCTGGCAGGAGTATCAGTAGATGCAACAAAAGGCCCTGAGACTAGAAAAATTGGGGAATAATAAACAGTATTCTGGTGTGAGGGTAAGGGTAGAGGAAGGAGGTATTTTACTGTGAGATAAAAACAAAGTGAATGGGCTCAAATAACATGCCACCTAATGTGAACTTTATTTTTGTAGAAAATCAAGAAACATTAGCAGTGTTTGAGCAGGAGGGAAACAGTAGCAGTGTTTGTCACACGGAGCTTTAGGAAAATAATGCTTGTATCTATATTTGGGATAGAGACAGATCTGTTCAGAGGCTATTGCAATAGTCCAGGCAAGAAATGACGGAATCTCAAATGAGTGCAGTGACAGTAGGGATGGGGGAAGAAATAGATGTCAGTAATACTGAAGGAATGGAAATAGTAGCAGTGTTAGTAGTTTGAATTTTAGGCCAGATGTGAAGATGTCTTGTAAACTATTAGAAATTCTGATCTCACATCAAGAAAAGTCAAGGTTGTAGAAGTAGACCTGGTGGTTCACTGCCTAGAATTTTAGTGTTGGGTTTATAGGAGCAGACAAAGGTGCCCAAAGAAAAAAATGTTAACAAGCACTAGGGAGAGAATCTGTTAGATAACACCAGTATTTAATAGCCAGCTTAAAAAGGGAGCCATCAAGACAGCATGCACAGTGAGCACAGAAAGGCTGATCCAGGCTGCAAGGGAGCCTGGTCAGATGGATTACAAACAGGAAGAACTAATGATTCATAGGCATCTGTGACCACTGACAGAGCAGATTCAAAGACAATGTGTTGGCCAAATCCAAACTTCTGTAGATTGGGGAGTAAAAGACTCACTAAGGAAGAAACAGTGAACAGAGATGACTTTTTGTGACACTTGGGATTTAGGATGAGAGTATATTAAATGGGAAGCAGAGTCAAAGAAGTTTTGTTGGTTTTTTTTTTAGAAATAAGGACACAAGAGAATGTCCATGAAAGTCAAGGAAATCTGGGGCAGAGAATAAATCTGTGAGAGAGGATCTAAGAAGAGTAAGGGTAAGTACATAAGTGGACCATACAGTTTGCTTTGGCAAGATAGAAATAATGAAAATGGAGATTTTAAGGTAGGTGAAAAAGAGCCTACAAAGTTCCATAACTGGGAAGTACAGTAGTTTCAGGTGATGGCCAAGTCTAAGCTTAATACATTTGGAAGCAGGCAGAAAGGATTGGAAATGAAGCTAAATGAAGTTTAGTTAAAGAGACCTTGTTGTTGAAGTCACCAAAGATCGGTGAAGGAGCAGATGGGGAGAAGAGAAAAACCTAACTAACTGGTGTTTTCATCTGTGACAGTTAATTTTATCTATCTATTTGACTGGGCCATGGGTACCCAGATTAAACATTATTTCTGGGTGTATCTATGAGGATGTTTCCAGATGAGATCAGCATTTGACTCAGTAAAGTAGATTTCACTTCCCAATGTAAGCTGACATAAATCCAGTCTGTTGAGGGCCTGAACAGAACAAAAAGCAGAAGAAAGGATTTTTTTGCCCTCAGCCTGCTTGCTTGATGAGGGACATCAGTCTTCTCCTGTCTTTGGACTAGCATTTATATCATTGGCTTTTTTGTTTCTCAGGCCTTTGAACTCAGACTGGAATTATACCACCAGCTTTCCTGGATCTCCAACTTGCAGATTTCTCAGCCTTATATATCTGCCTGGTATCTGGTATCTGTCCTCTTTCTTTGGATAACTCTCTAATAGACTATCTCTACCAGGTTACATGCAGGATATTGGTGTGTATGAACACACATACATACACATGAAAACATAGACATTTTTCTACCTTCAAAAATTTAATATGGGAACTCTGGCCAAGATGGAGGCATAGGTAGAAACGCTTCACTTCCTCACACAACCAAAAAAAAGATGAGAACCAATTTAAAAACAAAAACAACCATAACTGCCAGAAAATCAAACTGCATGAAAGTCCAACAACCAAGAAGTTAAAGAAACATTATCCAGACTGGTAGGTAGGAGGGAAGAAGACGGGAATCTGGGGGCAGAGAGGATGCGCCCCAAGGTGGTAGACCATGTAGGCGAGGTAGGGGCTGGATGACCAGGCAGTCCCATATTCATGTGTAGATAAGCCAGGAGAAACAATTGGGGAGTGAGACAGACTGCACAACCCAGGGTTTCATCATGGGAAGCTAAAGGCTCAAAACCTCTGGCTGTAAAGACCTGTGGGGAGTGAGGTGGTAGGAGAAACTCCTAGTCTCACAAGAGAGTCCGTTGGAGAGGCCCACAGGGTCCTAAAATGTACACATACCCACCCACCTGGGAATCAGCACCTGAAAGGGTACAATCCACTTGTTCAAAGCAAGGGAAGTGACAGAAAGTGGGGCGAGAGCCAAGCAAGCAAGCAAGTGGCATTGTTCCCTCTCTGACCCCTCCCCCACATACAGTGCCACAACATAGCGAAGTGGGCTGCCCCATCATAGCAAATACCTAAAACTCCACCCCTTACAACATAACAGGTGCACCAAGACAAAGATATATGGCCCAAATGAAAGAATAGATCAAAACTCCAGAAAAAGAACTAAGCCACAAGGAGATAGACAACCTATAACTAATCAGATGCAGAATTCAAACACTGGTAATCAGGATGCTCACAGAAGTGATTGAGTATGGTCGCAAAATAGAGGAAGAAGTGCAGTCTATACAAAGTGAAACAAAGGAAAATATACAGGGAACCAACAGTGATGGGAAGGAAACTGAGACTCAAGTCAATGATTTGGAACAAAAGGAAGAAATAAGCAACGAGAACAATGAAGAAACAGAATACAAAAAAAATGAAGAGAGGCTGAGGAACCTCTGGAACAACTTTAAATGTTCCAACATCCGAATATAGGGGTGCCAGAAGGAGAAGAGGAAGAGCAAGAAATTGAAAACTTATTTGAAAACATAACGAAGGAGAACTTCTCCAATCTGGCAAAGGAAATGGACTTCCAGGAATTCCGGGAGGCACAGAGAGTCCCAAAGAAATTGGATCCAAGAAGAAATACAACAAGAGACATCTTAATTAAGTTACGCAAGAGTAAAGATACGGAGACAATCTTAAAAGCAGCAAGAGGAAAGGAGGCAGTTACCTACAAAGGAGTTCCCATAAGGCTATCAGATGATTTCTCAAAAGAAACCTTGCAGGCAAGAAGGGGCTGGAAAGAAGTATTCAAAGTCATGAAAGGCAAGGACTTACATCCAAGATTACTTTATCCAGCAAAGCTATCGTTTAGAATGGAAGGGCAGATAAAGTGCTTCCCAGATAAGGTAAAAAAATGAGTTCATCATCACCAAGCTCATATTATATGAAATGTTAAAGGGACTTATCTAAGTAAAAGAAAACAATGAACAGTAAAATAACAACAAATTGACAACTATCAACAACTGAACCTAAAAAACAAAAACACAAACAAACTAAGCAAACAACTAGAACAGGAACAGAATCATAGAAATGGAGATCACATGGAGGGTTATCAGTGGGGAGGGGAGGGGAAGAATGGGGAAAAAGGTACAAGGAATAAGAAGCATAATTGGTAAGCACAAAATAGACAGGAGGAGGTTAAATATAGTATAGGAAATGGAGAAGCCAAAGACCTCATATGTATGACCCACAGACATGAACTTAGATGGAGGGGAATGCTGGAGAGAGGGTGGTGCAGGGTGGAGGGGGATAAAGGGGAGAAAAATATAGGGATAATTGTAATATCATAATCAATAAAATATACTTTAAAAAGTTTAATATGAATTTCTGTTCCTGCTTATTTTTTCATAAATGCAATTACATTGGATAAATGTCTTCAAGGCACAAAAGTCAATTTAGTTTAATGAGAATTAGTTTAACTGATGAAGATGAAAGTTAAGGCATAAGAATAGAAAGGTGAAGTCTCTCTTATAGTCCATGTGTACGTCATGTTTTTGCAATGGCCAAAGCACTTCCCCACACCTTGTGATGTTTTTGGAGCTGCACAGTCTAGCCCTGGAGTTACTCAAGCAGTAAGCATTTTTCCCATTCTGCCAATGAAGAATCCTGCTCTGACCGCAGATCCTCATTTTCTAAATCCTGACCCAGAGCACTTTCTACTGCAATTCTCATACTACATTGTCTTTCTGTTCAGATAAAGATTTGAATTTTTTTAAATAAGGAGTAAGGTAGAGTTACTAAGAGTTAATAAGGAGTAAGGTGGTAAACACACAATACAATGCATAGGTGATGTATTATATAATTGTATATTTGAAACCTATATTATTTTATTAACCAATGTAACTCCAATAAATTCAATAAAATATATATTAAAAGAAACAAATAAAAGGGGTAAGATATGGAAGATATGTTTTCAGTGCTCAAGTTTTTATAAACAGTTAAATTCAATGTATAATATTTACACATTAATTTATTGTTCAGGTACAGTTTTGATAATATCTCAATGTCCACCAGTTGCTTCTTTTAATTCCAAGACAATCTTTCAATGCATGAACATTATCTTACCTTCCAGCTTCCTCAAAACTAGACACCATGAGGAGTCCTTCAGAGTGGAAAAAAAGAAAATCAGACTTAAAGGAATTACTGGAGAGAAAAAAACATACTTTGATAGTATTAATTATTTAGTTGAAATTTGCAGTCTGGATATTTAAGGAGCTTTTGACATATCCCACATTACAGTCAGGCACTACAGAAAAAGTAGCAATACAGAACTGTTCTTATCTGAAGCATGTTTTAATTTGGGATTCAGTGGTAAAATCCTACACAGAAACTTCTCGTTTGTAAGTTGGTGTGTGAAGAATTTGGGCTTAATGTCTCTGAAGGGCTTAAGTATTTTCTGCCAGAGTAGGCTTGTTGTTTTATTTGGTTTAGAGTTGTACGTAGGTAAAGAAAGAAAAACTCATACTAAATCCTGGCATGCTTTCCTTCTCATTTATGGAAAAGAGGATATGTCAACAGTTGGGCAGCAATAAAAACAGCATTCTTCCAGAGTGGGTGTTCAAGTCATTAACCCAGGGTTCCATCCTGGCTTCTTCCAGCAGGACCAGTATCAAGGGACCCTTTCTGTTGAATCTCACCTGAAATTTACTTTCTACCAAGTTTGTTCAGAATCTGAAAAAAATGGTGGAGCCGGGAGCCTCAGGGCTCTCTGCAGCTTCAAGGGACACATTTCCTGAGGCTGGTTCCTTCCCGGTGGTCCTGTTTCAGGCATGTAATTTAAGAAGGCTGCCATATTACTTTGTAGGTTAAGCTGAGAGCTTTCTTGGGTAATTGAGGTCATCTTCATGAGGGCAGGAGCTGGTCTCAGGTAATTCCATTTTTTAAAAATCTTTCTTTTTCCTTTTCTCTGAAGATATCTTCAGAGATGCCAGTGAAAAAGTTAGAACAGAATGCTGTTTTTTCAGCTGGTGATAGGTTCATGAATATTCAGTTTTTAAATTCTTTGTACCATATATGTTATATTTAATCTTTTATATGTATAAAATGATTTATTTCAAAACTTTATAAATAAGTTTTTTAAGTTTTTAAAAAAGTGCTATACGTATTCTCAGAAGTAAGATTCTTCTCTTACTCCATTCCCTTTGCATTTCTCTAATTTTGGCGCTTGTGTGGAGAGCAGCAAAATTAAACAGCCTTCTCAAATTCAACTTTTTTAAAAGGCTAAGGATTATGGACTGCAGATCTGGACTGTGGCCAAGTAATTATATTTAATAACTTAGAACTTTAAAAAAGCATTTTACATAATTCTACATGTGTTTGTTCTCTCTCTCTCTTCATTTTCTTATTTTGTTGAAAGTTTTTTAAGATCTTAACTTTTGAAATGCTGCAGAGCTGTGGTGCTTCAGAAACTGGATATTAAGCATAGAGAGAGCTAAGATGTAAACTGAATTTTATTGAAATCAGGTTGGAAAACATTTAGGCCTTTCTCCCTGTCCCTCCTGTCAGCTACAACGTTATCTCCTTAAATCAAAATAACTGTCTGAAACAGATAATTTGCACAATCAATTTACTATTTTTTTACAAGTCAGGAAATAAGAAAACAGTGGAAAAAACTAAAACTGAAAAAAGGAGGGAATAAAGATGTATGAGAAGCGATAAGAAGGGAAGGATCAAAGTGTACAAAGAGTGTCTATGCAATAACCACTTGAGAAATGCCTTTGCTGATGTCTGAAGGCTTCCAGGCTAGGGAGACTGGAGTGGGGATGGATTGCAATGAGTAATAAAACTGTGATAAAAGGGAAAAGAAAGAAGCATTCTCTTCTCTTATTCACTGCATATATGTGATTTAGGATGCTGTTGGTGATGGTGATGATAATGATGATAGTGAGGATGATTTCGTAACATAAGGAAGAGAATTTGAGGAGAATAATTTTGGCCTTGTGTGTGGAGGGCATACAATGGTCAAAGAATAAGACCAGTCCTAAGTTGAGCAAGTCTCAAAACAGGGCAACTATCTTTTTTTTGTAAATTCACAATGACCAATCTTAAATAAGTACTTGGTAATAGCATGCAATCTTTCCTGATCAGCTCACTGTCCTACTTTCTGCAATGATATCCCTTTTATTCTTTTCAGAATTATGCACCATCTCCCCTGCCCCTTCCTGATTCTTGGCAGTTAGCTTCAGCTCATACATCACGTGGACGATTGAAGCTATCAGAGGGGAACTCCATCAGCTCACACTGCATCCAAACCAACACTCCAACCTACATCTACACTCATCATCTCTTTTCTTTTTTCTATTTCATCACACGAGTGTCTTTCCTCCTATCTAAATCCACTTCCTCCTCTAGTGCTTTGGATATGCCCCTGCTACCCCTTCTCAGTAACTGTACCCCATTATCCCTTCTCTTTTTTGTATTGATCCTTCTGCTGGTCACATAAAACGTGTTCAGATCTCACAGATAAACCTCCCTTCAATCACAGGTCCTCCTCCTGTTGCGTTAACTCATTTTTTCCCCTTCAGAGACTTTAAAAGAAATAGCTGTACATATCCGCTGTCCCATTTTCTTATTTTACATTCATTGCTCAATCCATATCCCTATCAATCTACCAAAGCAGTTCTTTCAAAGGTCACTAATGACTTCTATATTCCTTGAAAAGTCAGTCAAAAGAATTTCTTGTGGCACCAAGCGTATTTGACACTGTTGAATGCTCTCTCCTTTTTGAAAGTCTTTCTTCCCTTGGCTTTGATGACCTCACATTATGCTAGATTTCCTCCTTTCTTTCACAGCCCCCCTCCCTAGTTTCTTTTGCAGGCTTGTCCTCCTTTACCCAGGTATCAGATGTTGGAGCTCCTCAAGGACAAGTATTTGGCTGCCTTCTCATCTCACTCTATCCAGTCTCCTTAGGCAATGTCTTCCAACCCATAGTTCCAAAAACTCCCATTACACTAATGGTTCTCAAAGTAAACCTTTGGTCCGGGTCCACATATCTAACAGTTAAGTGATATTTTTATTGGATGTCACATCAGTACTTCAAATTCAAAATATCCAAGATTCTCGTGATTCTCCCCAACCCCCAAATCTAGTAAGACCTTTTGTGGGGTTCTTTTTCTTTTTTCTGATTTTTTTTAGTTTTTATTTATTTATTTTTTTTAATGTTATTTATTTATTTTTAGACAGAAGGGAAGGAAGGGAGAAAGAGAGGGAGAGAAACATCAGTGTGTTTGCCTCTCACGTACCCACTTCTAGGGACCTGCCCAACAACCCAGGCATGTGCCCTGACTGGGAATCGAACCAGTGACCCTTTGCTTCACAGGCTGGTGCTCAATCCACTGAGCCACACCAACCAGGGCTGATATTTTTTATATATTTAAAACAGGGGTGTCCAATTAATTTCCACTGGGGACCACATCAGCCTTGCAGTTGTCTTCAAAGGGCTGAAGTAATTTTAGGACTGTATAAATGTAACTGCTCCTTAACTGTTGAGGAGTTGAAATTATATTCGGCCCTTTGAAGGCAACCACAAGGCTGATGTGGCCCCCAGTGAAAATGAGTTTGACACCCCTGATTTAAAAGATTCCTTTATTCATCCAAGTGAAAATTATAAATCTGGAGGATATTTATAATATTGCCTTCCTCAGTATAATATTATACTGGCTATAATCAATTTGTTTCCGATACTTGTCAGTTTAACTTTCCAGCTAACTCCCAATCCATTCCATTTGGTTTCTTCCACTGCCTTTTAGTCCTGGACATCATCATCTCTCTCTGGGACTATTCAAGAGGCTACTAACTGGTGTTTCACTTTTTATTTTGACAATCTTCCCCACAATAATTATTTATCTAAATTACAGAAGGTGTGATCTTTTCAAAACAGGAGTCAGAATCATTTTGCATCCCCTACTTATTTAAAACATTTCAAGAGCTCCCCATTGATCTTAGGACAAAGTCTTTAGAAAGGTCAAAATCATCTTTCTATTTGTCCAGGCTTGTGCCAATTTTCTTTATCTCTTTCTTCCAGCCATTCTTTTCTTTCTCAGTTCCTCAGTGAGCCATGTTCCCTCCTGCTACAGAGATTTAACATAGTTTTCTTAAACCTTCCTACCACTAGCCCTCACCTCATTAATTCCTATCCACCCTCAGATCTCACCTCTAGCCACCTGTCTAGTCACTTAGTTCCACAATCTAGACCAGGTACCATATAATTCATTGACATACCATAAAGTTCATTCTTTTGGACAATCTCAATTTGTAATTACTTATTAGTGAGATTTTAAAAATTAATCTCTGCCTTTCTCCACAAACTCATGAAAGCATGGATCAAGCTTTTCTTTGCTCATAATTGTATCTCTACTGCTTAATCAAACACATAGTATACAAGAGCATTTAACAATTTTTTAAATAAATAATAAAACTCTGAATAAGAACATTCAGAGTTTTCAGAGTTATTTTCTTTTCCTCACTTTAATATTGGGTACATGGTGATAAAAGGGGACAAGAAATAGGGAGGAGACTAGAGAAGATAAAGTAATACCAAGCTAATAATCTCTTTGTGAAAATTTTCTGGGCTGAGTTTGGGCTGACATTAGAGGCCTCTCACTCCTCTGTACTGCACTGGGAATCTAAGCATCTATGACCTTCAGGAGGATAAGTTGTAGAACAATGACAACTGTCACTGTCCCATGCAATTTTCTCATTGCGTCTTTGGTAGCTTATTTCTCAGAATTTAGATTCTTCATTCTGGGCTTTCTGGAACTTGAGTTTATGAACTCCACTGAGAAGACCTCCACTGCCTGCTTCTAATCTTCATTCACTTTGTTTCATATTCTGTGCTTTCCTGCCTACTATGCTATGTGCTCTCTCTCCCATGAATCCGCACCATCTTGTATGACTAGTCACAGAGAGGCCAGCCTTGGTGAGGCTTTTCCTTTTAAGTTATTTCTTGCAACTTGCCTTCTCTCTGGCCTACTTAGCATCAAACTGGGGGTGGAGGAAGACAAGAAAAAATCAATGTCAACATATGTTTTTGTACAGATTTATATTTATGTATAACCTGGTACATGCATAACTCTGTAAATGTGCTATGTTATTCTGTTATGTAAATTGTTTGTACAATATAGCAAGTGACTAATACAACATATGTCCTACATTACAACAAATGCACACAATGTTAATAGATATATTTTAAAAACTCTATCACTTTGTGAAGCAGACTTATGTTTCCCTGAAGACAAAAGCATCCCCTAAAACAAATTCTTTGTTTTAAAGCTTAGCACTCAATAGTAATGTAGGCAGTATATGCCATTACATTGTATAACCAAAGAGAGGCTCAAAAGAATGAATTTATAAAGTGAGTCAGTAGAGAACCCTGAAATTCTGCCCCCTAAAAATTAGTTCATACTTCTCCTCTTTTCACTTTTAAGTAGAATAGATGACTATAAACTTCTGAAAATATTTCATGTATTATTTATGAGAAGATCCCCAACAAGCATTGTTTGCTGTATCCATTTGAGTCTTAAGGTATGTGTCCTTACATCCAAGAAATAAACCAGTGAACAGTGTGGTGATTGCTGGGGGCAGGGGAGTGTAGGAGGATTAAATGGTAATGGAAAAAATAGAAAAGGTACAGGGAAGAAGAAGCATAATTAGTATGCATAAAATAGGGAAAGATAAAAATGGTATCTAACTTCTATCCCTCTTTATACAGAATATTCTAGAAACTTTCCTCATGACCTTTCTCAACCAATTCAGGTCCCAGGGGTAAGCTCTGTTCTGGTATATTTTTCAACAGTGATTTGTTTTGCTTGTTCTAGAATGTCACATAAATGGAATCACACAGTATATACTTTTTGTGTAACACTTCCTTCCTCAACATAATGCTTTTGAGATTCACCCATTTTGTTGCATGAGCCATAGTTTGTTCCTTTTTTGGTTGAGCAGCACCCTAGTAAATGAGTGTGTCACTGTTTTTTATCCACTTTCTATTGATGAACACTTGGACTCTTTCCAGGTTTTGGTTATGTGATAAAATGCCAATATTATTTCTACACAGATTTATACTTTCAGAAATTTTAGTGGATATATAGTAGTCTCATTGTGATTTTAATTGTCACTTTCCTGATGTGAGTTAATGATGTTGTTCATTTTTTCATATGTATAGTTTTTTGCAGTGTTTTTTCAAAATTTTGCAACTGCAGGTCCTGAGATTAAATGTTCTTCTTTCATATAGTCAGTGTTGTGTGTGTGTGTGTGTGTGTGTGTACTGAACATTATGACAGATACATTGCAGAAGCTCTGAATTCGATTAGCTTCCTTTGAAGATTCACTCTTATTCTACCAGAAAACCAGCATAGCTAGGTTCGTACTTCAAACTTGGCCTTCCGTGCTTATATATCCCCAGTTCTGCTCAGTTCTTTAACTTAAAGTTACTGCTTTTCTGCAGACCCTTATGTCTTCTCTACAATTGCATAGTTGAGCAATTATTCAAGGATTTTGATGATTTTTATGTTCTACATACAGATTTTGGAGTTTCCATCTATGTGGCTCCTTCTTTCTAAGAATCTTCAACTCCTAATTTTTCTCTGCTTTATCAGTCTCAAATGTTGTCTTCTCACATATAAAGCCAGTAAATCTGTAGTTTTCTGATGCCCAGAACAGTTTTTTGATGTCCTGGGCCATGGGAAGACTGAGGAGCTTATCAGACCAAAAAAGCTTTAAATTTACAGCTTATAACCAGGTCTCATCTTTTCTATCAAAGGAAGTTTCCCCTCTAGTAGCAGGAAGATTCTTCCTGCTACTGATGACCGACCGACCATCCAGTGCCTTCATGTAGTTGGGTGATACTATTTGTGTCCCAGATTTTATATCTGGTATCACTGTTTCCGCTATACATTCAAACACGCCACATTGCTATTGATGAAATCTGTAAGTCCCCTTGACCTTTTTGGGTGGATATCATATGTCACAATAGTGAAGGTCAGGACAGGTGTCATTCAGGGGAAAGATGGAAAATCACTGTATGTGTAGGTCTATTTCTGAACAATCTATTCTATTTCATTGATCTATATACCTATACATATATATAAATAGCAAACTATATTGATCACCACAGTTTTATGGTTAGTCTTGAAGTGAACTTTGTTCTTTTCAATAATTTTTTCATTATTTTAGTCTATTCTAATTTCTAAATTAACATAAATATGTGCATAAGACTATATTTCCCCTTACTTCTTTGAACATATTTGCCTTTAATTCTTTGAACATTTTTATTTATAATAGCTGTTTTACTCTTTGTCTTATTAATACAACATCTGGGTCACTATGGGTCAGTCTCTATTGACTACTTTCTGTTTGCTTCAGTATAAGTCACAGCTTTCTATTTCATAAATGTCTACTAATATTTTGCTCTGCATTGGACAGCATAAATGATTTTGGAAACTCTGACTTCTGTGATCTTCCCTTGGGTAGTGTTGGTTCTGGTACGCTGTTCAGCTACTGGCTGAACACCTTAAGCTTGTGTATGCTCCGTCTCACATTTCGTTAGTGAAGATCTCTTGTAAGCTCATTACCTTTCCCAAACCCTCTAACTTGATAGAAATCAATGTTTAAACTCTGCCTTCCTTGGATATCTGGGCAGGTCATGGTTTTAGACTTTACTAGGGCAGATCTAAAGTAGGTTTGGGGGGGGTTCGTTTTTTGTTTTTAAGGTTGGGGTTTTCTGATGTTTCAGGTGAATGCCTGCTGTGTTTGCAAGTTTCTACAGTCTGGCTGGGTTCAATACCCTAGCAGCTGCAATGGGTTAAGCCTCATGTGGCCTTGTCTTGCCCAGGCACAGTTTACCCTGTTGCCAAGAACCCACCAGAAGCATCTCTCCCCATATATTCCAATCACTTAAGCTGCCAAGAGGTCTTGACATCTGACTCCTCAGTTCCGCAAAACTGCCATGCTCTATTTGGACTCTGGCTCATAGTGCTGTGGTCAAAATATTAAGCCCAGGCAGGTAGCTGGTCTGATTATGGATCTCCCCTTCAGTTTCTCAGCTCTCAAGGACTGCTATCTTGTATTGCCTATTGTGCAGCGCCTCAATACTGTTGCTTCATATATTTTGTTCAATTTTATGATTACTTATAAGAAGAGGACTAGTCTAGTAGTTTTTTCTTTATAGCTACTTAGGTTTGATGATCCAATTAATTCATATTTCTAAGTCAGTGCTATCTAGTAGAACTTTCCCTATGCACTTATTAAACACTTAAAGTGTGGCTAGTGCAAATGAATAACTGGCTTTTTAAATATTACTTAATTTAAATTTAAATAGTCACATGAAGCTTGTAGCTATGATAATGGACAATGCAGTTTCTAAATAATAGGGATAAAAATCACTTAACCCAAGGGAGATCAACTGCCTTATTTGGATATCTTATCTTGATATTGTTACTTGAGTCAGTTTCATGGCTAGCTTTGTTTGTTTTCTTGCTTATAATTTGTTAGGTTCTCAGATAATTGCTCAGTGCAGTCACCACGACTCATTCTTTCCCAGACATGTGTGTTCTTCTGATGGTTCTTTTCTGTGCTGCATCTGACATAATGCGAGTCTTAACCTATCATTCTTCTTACTTTAATTCATTCAGCCTCTTTCTCTGACTCTGGTCCAGGGTTTTGATCTAAAAATTTTACTGTAAGTACTAGGGTACTAGGTATCTCTTTTTTAATTTTTAATTTTATTTTTAATTGAATCAATTTGGGTGACATTGCTAATAAAATTATATTGGTTTCAAGTGTACAGTTCTATAATACATCATCTGTATATTGTACTGTGTGTTCATCACCTGAAGTCAAGTCTCTGTCCCTCATCATTTATCCCCTCTTTACCCTCTTTGTCAGACCATTCTCTGTATCTATGAGTCTGTTTCTGTTTTGTTTGTTAATTTTGTTCATTAGAGTCCTCATATAAGTGAAATCATGTGGTATTTATTTATCTTCTCTGACTGGCTTATTTCACTTAGCAAATACTCTTCAGGTCCATCCATGCTGTCACAAAAGGTAAGGTTTCCTTCTTTTTTAATGGCTGAGTAGTATTCCATTGTGTAAATGTACCACAGCTTTTCTATCCACTCATCTACTGGTGGGCACTTAGGTTGCCTCCAAATCTTGGCCATTGTAAATAACACTGCAAGGAATATAGGGGTGCAAATATGCTTTCCAATTAGTGTTTCAAGTTTCTTTGGATATATTCATGGAAGTGAATTAGCTGGGTCAGAAGGCAGTTTCACTTTTAATATATTAAGGAAACTCCATCCTGTTTTCCACAGTGGCTGCACCAGTCTGCTTTCCCACTAACAGTGCATGAGAGTTCCCTTTTTGCCAACACTTGTTGTTTGTTGATTTATTGATAATAGCCATTTTGCTCTTTTGACAGGTGGAAGATGATACTCATGGTGGTCTTAATTGGTATTTCTCTGATGATTAGTAGTAAGTCTCTAATAAATACAAACTGTTTTCAAATCATCCCTAACCCCACAGTAGCACTGTGTGCTGTGCCTCATTATGGCTATCTGCTTGGCTCTCTATTTTGATATTTTGGCTTTTAGAGTAAATTGGAGGTTTGCACTTTAAGAGAGGGTCAGAATTTAGATAAATACTACTTGGAGTTACTTGGATTTATCAAGAAACATAGATAATCAGACCAAAGTCTATATTTTCTTCATTTTGATCTAAATCTAATCCTTTAGAATATTATATGTTAAAACTAGATCATTTTTATTCCTATTTATTTTCAAATTCATAATTTGATGTGCAAGTAAAAGCATAACAAAGCATACATTTTTATCTAATTGACCACTCCATTGTAAAGAAAGGGGTATTTGTCCATTAGATTTCAACATCTACCTACTAGAAAGCACAGTGACATAAATATAATGACATTAAAGCCTATATATAAAAATGCACAGGTTATAAGAGAACTAGACATGTCTATCTAAAAAGTGAAATGGCAGCAAATTGCTTGTAGTCACTAGCTCTTGATGTTTGTGCTTTTAAGATTGAGAGAGAGAGGGAGAGAAAAAGAGCAACAGAGAGAAGAGAGATGAGGAAATCATAATTACTTAAAAAACAATTTGTTCACATAAAAGAAATTAGTTTTCAAAAACAATGAATTTCCCATTTACATAGACTATAGAAGACCTATTTTCTTCATCTTTAGTATAATAATTGTACATCATTAAATGTGCATTATATTGTCTAATCATTTATTTTATTATTATACTCATTATGATTCATATAATTGTATATGAATGTTTATTTATATACAATTCTTACCCTCCATAGTTTATTGTTTTCTAACATAAGCATGCCTTAACAAATTAAACACATTAAAGAAAGATAACATAGTTAACTAATGGATCAGTAGTCCAGGATATTAGTCACCTTTGAAACACATGACTAAATTATTTTTATAAATAAGGATAATGATAAAAATAATCAATAGTTATTATTATTTAAAATATAGGACTCAAAGGGACCACAAAATAGTATTTTTCAATTTTAAAATGAAAACAAAGCTACTGCTATTTTGTTTAGGAAAAATATAGATGCCATTTTCTGTTTCATAACGTGCTTATTGTAGTCAAACCATTGGCTTAAATTTATGTCTATTTTCTCTCACTCTGTGGTCAGTGAAGATTTATATTATAAAATAGTTACTGTCCAGATAAAATTTAGTTCTTATTAAAACCATAGGAAATTGGTAGCATTTTGTTTGACATTTCATTTTGTATTGAACTAGTTGGCGAAATGTCTCAGTGTTTCAGCTAGATGACAGGCCCTTTATTGATAAAGATCTCGTACAGCTTTTCTCTTATTATTCTCCATGGTACCCAGTTAAGCATGTTGCATAAGGTACTCCAGTAATTTGAAATGACATAGATCTGACAGCTTACATTTTAAAACGTGGAAATCTGAACCTAGCTCCCTAACAGCCAGAAGTCACTATAGCCTCTTCCACACTATACTTTTTCCCAGTATAAATTTGAATTTAAGCTCCTTATGTTTCTTAATCTGCCTGCTGACTATTCCCAGGTAGAGGCACTTAACTGCTCAGACCCCTCTGCTGCGATTGGTCAGCACAATATGTGTCAACTATGAAATACCTGAGGTAGTATAAGTACTTTGGTTAGTATGTATGGGTTGGCAGTCCAATTTTCACTCATGCCAATGGTGACATGAACATTATACTATGAAACTAGAGAGACTCAACATAGACAAATGCACCTGATGAAAGAAGTCAAGGGAATGGGAAGAAGAGAGACAAAGTGAGAATCAGCTCAGTGTTCATGGTGTTTAAAAGACTTGGAGAACAACACATGGTAGAGAATGAAAAGACTTGAGGAGGGAATTTATGCTTTCAGATACTTGCTTCAGAATAACATAATTTATAAACTTGTTGACTTTGTGATAGTTTTTACTTATTTGATCCCATTTAACATACTTGACAGGAAAAGGAATTGAGAAGGGATTGAGGGCAAGAAAAACATGAGGAAATTCTGGGTACAAAGATGAAGTTTTAAAGAAAGGAATGAAAGGAAGGATCTTGGCCAGCAGTCAGGCCTCTTGCAGGTAAAACCAGCATCCTAGGCTGTGGCTTGATGAAATTATCCCCTGCAGGTACCTGGTTTACAACTTCTCTTTATATGGTTCATGTCCTTGAACTTCCCTTCTAAATGATATTAAAGTAAAAAAAAAAACAAGTTTCTTCTGATTCCTGACATTCAAAATATGTATGTGCATGTTTCCAGGATAATTGTAAGGACTGTTGCTTCCCAAACAGATTCAACCTGACCATTGATATCAGTTATTCCATTACTGAGATAGAAAGCCAAATTAGGACATATTTACCTTTTTATTTATTTATTTTTTACATTTTTAAATTCCTGAAACACTAGTTCAAAAGAACCTATGCACACCAATGTACATAGCAGCACAATTTACAATAGCCAAGGGTTGGAAGCAACCTAAGTGCCCATCAGTGAATGAGTGGATCAAAAAACTGGTACATTTACACAATGGAATGTTACACAGCAGAAAGAAAGAAGGAGCTCTACCCTTTGCAACAGCGTGGATGGAACTGGAGAGCCTTATGCTAAGTGAAATAAGCCAGGTGGTGAAAGACAAATACCATATGATCTCACCTATAAGTGGGCCTAATCAACAAAACAAACAAACAAGCAAAATATAACCAGAGACATTGAAATAAAGAACCAACTGACAGTAACCAGAGAGGAGGGGGGAGAGGGATAATGGGGGATAATAGGTGAGGGTCCATCAATGAACATGTATACAGGACCCATGGACAAAGCCAAAGGGGGTAGGTTCAAGGGTGGGAGGCAGGGATGGGAGGGGCACAGGGGCTGGGAGGGTGAAAATGGAGACAACTGTACTTGAACAACAATTTAAAAAATAAAAATAAATAAAATAAATTTTCTTGTTTATTGTTGACATTATTACAGATGTCTCCCATTTTCACCCTCTTTATCCCCCACTACCTACCCCCTGCCCCCTCCTCCCCACAGGCCCCAGCCTTCACCACACTGTTGTCTGTGACCATAGGCTATGCATATATATATTTTGGTTTATCTCTTCCAGGCATCCCCTTTCCCTTCCCCTCTGAGACCTGTTAGTCTGTTCCATGTATCCATTATCTGTGCCTCTGGTTTTATTTTGTTCACTAGATTCTGCATATGAGTGAGATCATATGGTATTTGTCATTCTCTGACTGGCTTACTTCTGAAAGTAATTCTATAATTGGGATGAGTAGAAATAAGGGATTACACACACAACTGCAATTCTTCCCGAGTCTTCAATATCCCAAAGAGACAGAAAATAATAGTTTTAGTATTCAGCCATATTATTTTCATAATTGTGATGAGAAAACTCTTGAACAAAGGCATCATTTTAAACATTGTCATTTTCAAATCCTTGAAACAAACTTGTGAAAAATAACTTCTTTGTTTTTGGGAACCAGCAATAACTAACATTGAATTAAGACACAAGAACGCCTGGAGCAGTAATTTAAACAAAAAACGTTGACTGCATATATAAAATGCTAGATGCTAATGATGATTATCTGAGACATTTTGATGACTTAAGCTCATTACTATGATTCATAAAAAGTAATTATCAGTCATACTTAACATGATAGACATTCTTATCCTAACCATCCTAAAGAAACAAAATCTAGTCTAGTTTATTAGCTTGTGTCTACAGTAGTACAACTGATTTGATTTAGTCTAAACATTAGTCTGGTGTTAACCATTCATCAGTGTTTTGTTTATATAATTAAATTTTATGAAAGCAAACTTTCCATGCTCATTAATCTAGTCCAGGCAATCGAATTAATTTATTGCTTCTGTTATCAACCTTTAAAAAATTATTTATGAATGGACTGACTCTAATTTTATGATGGTATTATATGCAAGCAAAATTTCCAGTTCTGCTATTCAATTTTACTTTAAAAAGCACAGGCAATTAAATAAAAATGAATTTAAACGCTGGCTCATGATGTAGTGAGACTGGTCAATGTAAGGTTGGTCTTAAATAAATAAGTTACAATACTTTCCTGGTTTGAGTTAAATTTTAAAAGACTTCTCCTTTCTCACTAGAACAGTAAAATTGGAAATAGCTCAAAGAATGCACAGCTAGAAAATATAGAACACACATGAATTTAGGGAGAAGATCTGGCTACTCAAAATACTTTGCAGTGTGTTGTCCTTTCTTTACTAAAATGATGCTTTGAACAACCAAAGAAGTTTTGTGGTTATTTCCACAGTAATAAACATGATAATAAATTTACATTGAGCTGAGCCAACCACTGAACAGCAGTCCTGTTGTGACCATTTTGCCATATTTGCAGGAGGGTTGGCATGAACGAGGATACTGAAGCAAACCCCAGAGCAGTTCATCTGCAGTTTTTAGTCCCATCTGTTGAATTTTTTGTTTTTCAAATATTTTAATTTCAAAACTCTTTTTTCTTTGTTTTCTGAGAACCTTATTTTCAGATCAGTTCACTTGGTCTTTAGACTGCAGTATCCTTTCAAATCCCTTTGAACATACCAATTTGAAATATTTTTGTTTCCAATAATTATCTCTAATCTCTCATGGGTATTTGTTCTGTGGCTTTACATTGGACTTCTTTTGTTTTGCTTATTTTCCTCAAATATTATTTTCTTCAAATATTATTTTCTTCAAATATTTGGTGATCTTTGGTTTCCTATTTATAATGATCAATAAGAAGTAACTGGCATGCATATATAATACAAAAATATTTTTGAAGAAATAAATATGACTATGTTTATTAATAAACACAGAAGTCCCATTTTCAAATTGCACAATATTTTCTTCCTTTAATATTCTTACTTCCTAATATGAATTAAAAAATAAAACCCATATTTTGGGGAAGTAATAATTTAAAATTTAAATATATAGAAATAAAAGAGTAATAGGGGAATGTCAGGCTTCTGGACATTTTAGAATAACTGGTATAGAATAGAAGCACAGGGAGTAAAAATATGGGAAAAAATAGTGCTTCAGTGACCTATGGGACTATATAAATGAGCTAACATAAGGTTAATTAGAGTCCTAAAGGAGAAAGTGTCAAGCCGAAAAAGGAAAGTATTTGAAAACTATATGTTGAAATTTTTCAAACTCGATTAGTCCTAGTATTCAAGAAACTTGGTGAATTCCAAGCAAGAAACATTTTTAAAAGCACAATAACAGGTATTGTTATTAAATTACTTAACTAGTGACAAAGAGAAAAACCATGTTATCATGTAAAAAAAATTTGAATTAATTGATATCTATGAGACGATCCACCTATAGAATATACAATCTTTTCAAATGAAAACATAAAACAATTCACCAATATAGACCATTTGCTGGGTTATAACTGTTTCATCAAAGTATGATTGGCATACAAAAGTTGTAGATATTTAATGTTACACTGTGGTGTGTCTGGAAGATATTAATTTAAAATATTGAAATAATAATGGAGTATATTCTCTGATCATAAAAGATTGAAAATAGAAATAAATAGCAAAATATTTCTCAAAATCTACAAATACTTGGACAATATATGACAAACTTTTTAAATAGCCTATAGATCAAATAGTAAGTAATAAAATAATTCCAAAAATATTGTGGGAAGAATAATGGTAAAATATATTATATCAAAATTTGTGGAATTCTGCTAAAGCAGGAATTAGAGAAAAATTTATAACCTAAAATACTTATATTAGAATAAAAAAGAAGGCCTAAATTTATTATTTAAAATTACACCCTAAAATCTTTGGAAAAAAAGAGAAAATTACACAAAAAGTAAGCAAAAGGAAAGAAATAAATATATTGGAAAAAGATGAACAAATAAGAACATGAAAACAAAACAGTCTTTAAAAATATCGATAGACTTAGCAAAAAAAGAAGAAAGAGAAAGAGAGAAGGAGGAGGAGGTAGGAAGGAGAGGAAGAAGGAGGGGGAAGAGGAGGGGAGGGGAGAGAGAGGGCAGAGGGGGAGGGTGGTAGAAGATGTGGAAGAAGGGAAGGACAAAGAAATGAGAAGACACAAAAATGACAAATATTGGCAATAATAGGAGTCAAGAATGAACATCACTGTGGATACTATAGACATCAAAAGGATAATAAGGACAATTGAGCTCAAATTTTGCCAATAAATATGTCAATTTAGATAAAATTGATAAAAATCTTCAAATGGTGCAACTTATTAAGGTTGACACCACAAGAAATAGAAAATATTAATAACCCCATAGCTATTAAAGAAATTAAATTTATAATTCAGTGATTTCCACAAAAAAACTCTAAACCAACTATCAACATCTAAGAATAAATGATGTCAATCCTACGTAAACTCAGCATTTGGAGGTATCAGGAACAATGTCAACAAGTTTATTGAGGTAAGCATTACTGTGATATCAAAATGAGACAAATAGATTAAAAGAAAAAGTTATAGACAAATATTTCTTATATAGATGCAAAATTCCTTAACAACTTGAGTCCAGCACTATATAAAAAAGGATAATTCATTATGATCAAGTTGGATTTATTGCAAGAACCCAAGATTAGCTGAACATGTAAAAATATCAGTGTAAATCACCATACTAACAGAGTAAAGGAAATGTATTATCAGTTCCACAGTTGCAAAGATAATATTTGTCAAAATTGAAAACCATACTCTCAGAAAACTAGGAATAGAAGGGTATACTCTACCTGATAAAAGACATTTGTGCAAACTTTGTACTTATGGACGAATGAAAAACTCTCTCTCTTTAGCTTGAGAATGGACAAGCATATGTGCTCTTATAACTTCAACGTTGTCCATGAAAGGGGCAGAGATTAAGAAGTACAAATCGGTAGGTACAAGATAGACCAGGGGATGTAAAGCGCAGTATAAGAAATGAAGCAGCCAGAGAACTTACATGCATGACCCATGGACATGAACTAAGTGAAGGGATTGCTGGAAGGAATGGGAGTACTAAGTGGAGGGAGGCAAAGTGGGAAAAATTGGGACAACTGTAACTGAACAACAATAAAAAAATTAAAATATTTAAAAGGAAAGTTGCTGAATTAAAGTCAAAAAAAGGAAAAGGCCTAAGGATAGCAAAAAATAGGTAAAACAGTCTTTATTTGCAGTCAGCATGATGTATATAAAAAATCCAAAGGGGTCTTCAAAAATTCTATTAGAACTAATAATTTCATTTAGAAAATTTGCAGGGCACAAGGTTAACATACAGACATTAAGGTTTGGGGGTTTCTTCTTTTTGTACAAGATCTGTCTGGCAAAAGTCCAACCACTGTTAATATGATGAGAACAGCTCACGTGACATCAATGTAAGCTGGCAGCCAAGGAGAATGGACTGGAATATGCATGAGTGAACAATGACGACTTCACTGTACTAGTCAGGGAGGGCAGTACGCCACTGAGTGAGCATGTGCACTATGTGGCCATCACATTAAAAATGACTGAGCAAGCAAAGCAACAAATCTGCATTCAGTTTTGTGTTAAGCTTGAACATTCCTCCATGGAAACTCTTCAAATGGTTCAGAAGGCTACAGGTATGGGCAACTGGTGATTGGCAGCTTCATCTTTACAACACGCCTGCTCATGCATCATCATAATGTCTTGTGCAGAGTTTTCTATAAAACATCAAGTCACCCAGGTGACTCAGTCCCCTTAGAGTCCAGATTTGGTGCCCTGCGACTTCTGGCTTTGCCCAAAACTAAAATCACCTTTGAAAGGGAAGAGATTTCAGCCCATGGATGAGATTCAGGAAAATACAATGGAGCGGCTGATGGTGATTGGGAGAACTGTGTGAGGTCCCAAAGGGACTACTTTGAAGGAAATTGAGGCATAATTGTCCTATGTACCATGCTTCTTGTATCTTGTATCTTCTTCAATAAATGTCTGTGTTTTTTAATAGTACATGGCTGGATACTTGCTGGACAGACCTAATGTATACTAGCAGTACACAATTGAAAAAAAGAAACTAAAAAAGACACTTGTTGAATTTCATGTATCTAACAAAAGACATCTATCCACAATATGTAGAGAACTCTTATAATGCATTAATGGGGCAAATTACTAAATTAAAACGTGGGTAATGAGAACGTCCAGTTTCCAAGCTGATATGTGAAGACCTTAAAAGTCACCGTTCCCATCTTACAAAAAATGAAAAAGACTAAACAATCTAAAGATGAATAACTTTTCTTAGATCTGTCAGAGACTGAAGTCACAGGACAAATGGCTCCCCTGAAATTTGAAGAGGCAGTTACAGAGAATCACATGGGACAGAGAGTAGAAGCCCAAAGCTGGAGCCAGTATCAGTGGGAACACTATTTGTTTTTAGTAGGGATACCTTAAGCTGTAGTTGAGGAATTTCTGGACACTAAATGTAGAGTAACTTGAGAGTAAAAATGTCCAAGGGGGCCCAGTCTTAATGGGGTCCCTACACTTTCATGAGTTTTACCTCTAGGAATCCCACCAGGTGTTTACTGTAAAGATCGGAAAAAGAAATTCTCTTGTGCTTCCAGAATGAATACAAATAGGTGGTAGTCCTATACAAGGGGATGATATTCAGCAATGAAAAGATACAAAATACCTATTACAAGAACATGCATGATTACCAAAAACATTAGCCTGAAAAAAATAAACTAGACAAGAGTCTGTGTAGTAGAATTCCATTTATATAAAATTCTAATTTGTAGTGATAGAAGCAGATCAATGGTCGCTTGGAGCCAGGGTACTGGAATTGAGCAAATAATTTGTTAGGGAACTTTGTGGGGTGAAGAAAATATAGTTATATGTATTTATCAGAAGTCACCAAACTGTTCACTTAAAATGGTATACTTTATGTAAATTATACTTAAATTAACTGTAAAAAATAGTATTATGAATTTTGGGGGGATGAGGTGATTCTATAATTCATATGGAAAATATAAGAATACTTGGAAAAACTCTAAAATATAAGGATATTGATGACTTGGTAAAACAGTGGTTTCCAAATTTCCAGGAATTGAAATATGTGAAGTCCATGTCTCAAAATAACATCAATTATATTATCTTAAACCAAAAATTAAATTATATTTTGGAAAAAACAAGGTTGATAAAGTGTCAATATAAAATATGTTACATGAAATATTTTATGCTCGACTTTGCTACCTTAGCCTAAACATCACAATAGCACAATAACACAGATGGGTTTAAGTTAAATCTGAAACATTTTTCTTGGATTGGAGAGTGGCATGGAAGACAGGTTAATGTGAAAATGCCTGGTCAGCCGTGAATTCAATGAGCAAAAATTTGGGTTGATTTTTAAATGAGCAGTAAGCTTAGTAAAATTCAGTGATTAAACTAACAGTGTGCATTAAATATTAAACTCTTACAAAGGATTGTTTAAAAACCTGCTCTAAAATAGATCATATATCTCATTTCACATGGAAATGAATAAACATCTCAATATTTAGTATAATATAGAATCTGATTGGATTTTTTTTCCTGTTTAGTATTGGACTAGAATAGATCTAAGTGATCTGATATGTTAGAATAATAAGAAACTGTTCAGAATAACAGAGAGAATGTTTCAGCATCCTGTACTCTTTGAGTCTTGGACCTTGTCCTCTCTCTCTCTCTGTCATATGTATGTATATATATTATATATACATATTCATTTCTTCACTTACCTATATATAAATTTATGTATAAGAATATAAAGAATATGCACATAAGTGTATTATATATGAATTACAAATATATTTAAAGGAAACCTTCACATCTAGCTAGAAAAACATTTTGTCACTGACAAAAAATGTTTGTTAAAATATGCTTCAGTGCAAGTGAGATCACTGCAAACTCAATGAACTGCCTCTCTTGGAATATTCACAGCGTATAAGCTCATAAAACCAGTAAGAATGAGAAACAGGACTGTTTGGTTTACCACATTGTTTGAAAGAAAAAAATATTAAACTAGGGCTCCTGTTACACTATTTAATAAATACTTTTGGGAGGTAGAATAGTTGGATTTCACCAGTATAATATACTTATTATTAAGAAAAATTTAATTAATGGATACCATACACACACACCTCTACATGAGTCTTTATTTGCACAAGATTTGTTCCCTAAGTTTTGTAACTCAATGGCTCAAGTAACTCAGAGGCTTTCAACGCACTTTGGAAGGGCATAATTTACCGATTATTTCTTTTTTTTTTTTTTAATTTATTTATTGTTATTTAATTACAGTTGTATGCCTTTTCCCCCATCCCTTCACCCCACCCCAGGTGAACCCACTTCCCTCCCCCCTCTCCACCCTCCCCCTTGGATTTGTTCATGTGTCCTTTATAGTAGTTCCTGTAATCCCCTCTACCCACTGTCCCCGCCCCCACCCCCCACCCCCGCCCTTGCTATTGTTACATTGTTCTTAACTTCAATGTCTCTGGTTATATTTTGTTTGCTTTTTCCTTCTATTGCTTATGTTCCAGTTAAAGGTGAGATCATATGGTATTTGTCCCTCACTTCCTGGCTTATTTCACTTAGCATAATGCTCTCCAGTTTCATCCATGCTGTTGCAAAGGGTATAAGCTCCTTCTTTCTCTCTGCTGCGTAGAATTCCATTGTGTAAATATACCATAGTTTTTGGATCCACTCGTTTGCTGATGGGCACTTCGGTTGCTTCCAGTATTTGGCTATTGTAAATTGTGCTGCTATGAACATTGGGGTGCACAGATTCTTTTGGATTGGTGTTTCAGTGTTCTTAGGGTATAATCCCAGCAGCGGAATTACTGGGTCAAAGGGCAGTTCCATTTTTAGTTTTCTGAGGAAATTCCATATTGTTTTCCACAGTGGCCTCACCAGTCTGCATTCCCACCAACAGTGCACGAGGGTTCCCTTTTCTCCGCATCCTCTCCAACATTTGTTTGTGGATTTGTTTATGTTGGCCATTCTGACTGGTGTGAGATGATACCTCATTGTGGTTTTAATTTGCATCTCTCTGATGGCTAGTGATGCTGAGCATCTTTTCATATGTCTCTGGGCCCTCTGTATGTCTTCCTTGGAGAAGTGTCTGTTCAAGTCCTTTGCCCATTTTTTAATTGGGTTGTTTGTCTTCCTGGAGTGGAGTCGTGTGAGTTCTTTATATATTTTGGAGATCAGGCCCTTGTCTGAGGTATCATTGGCAAATATGCTTTCCCATATTGTTGGTTCTCTTTGTAATTTGGTGCTGTTTTCTTTAGCCATGCAGAAGCTTTTTATTTTGATGAGGTCCCATTTGTTTATTCTTTCCTTTATGTCCCTTGCTTTAGGGGATGTGTCTGTGAGGATGTTGCTGCGTGGAATGTCTGAGATTTTCCTGCCAATGTTTTCCTCAAGGACTTTTATGGTGTTACGGCTTATATTTAAGTCTTTTATCCATCTTGAGTTTATTTTCGTGTATGGCGTAAGTTGGTGATCGAGTTTCATTTTTTTGCACGTAGCTGTCCAGATCTCCCAACACCATCTGTTGAAGAGACTGTTTTTGCTCCATTTTATGCTCCTGCCTCCTTTGTCAAATATTAATTGATCGTATAGATTTGAGTTTATTTCTGGGCTCTCTATTCTGTTCCATTGGTCTATGAGCCTGTTTTTATGCCAGTACCAGGCTGTTTTGATTACCGTGGCTTTGTAATACAGTTTGATATCAGGTATTGTGATACCTCCTGCTTTGTCCTTCTTTCTCAAAATTGCTGCTGCTATTCGAGGTCGTTTATGGTTCCATATGAATTTCTGCAATGTTTGTTCTATATCTGTGAAATATGTCATGGGTACTCTAATAGGGATTGCATTGAATCTATAAATTGCTTTGGGTAGTATGGCCATTTTGATGATGTTAATTCTTCCAATCCATGAACATGGTACATGCTTCCATTTGTTTGTATCTTCCTTAATTTCTTTCTTCAGTGTTGTGTAGTTTTCTGAGTACAGGTCTTTTACCTCCTTGGTTAGGTTTATTCCTAGGTACTTTATTTTTCTTGTTGCTATATCGAATGGGATTTTTTTCCTGATTTCTGTTTCTGCAGTTTCGTTGTTGGTGTACAGGAATGCCTTTGATTTCTGGGTATTGACTCTGTATCCAGCTATTTTGCCAAATTCATTTATTAGGTCGAGTAGTTTTTGAGTGGAGTCTATAGGGTTTTCCATGTACACTATCATGTCGTCTGCAAACAGTGACAGTTTCATTTCCTCCTTTCCAATTTGGATGCCTTTTATTGCTTTTTCTTGTCTGATTGCTGTGGCTAGGACTTCCAATACTATGTTGAATAGGAGTGGTGAGAGAGGGCATCCTTGTCTTGTTCCTGATCTTAGTGGGAAAGCTCTAAGTTTTTGTCCATTGAATGTGATGTTGGCTGTAGGTCTCTCATATATGGCCTTAATTATGTTGAGGACTGCTCCCTTTATTCCCACTTTGCTGAGTGTTTTTATCAGAAATGGGTGCTGTATCTTATCGAACGCTTTTTCCGCATCTATTGATATGATCATGTGATTTTTGTCTTTGCTGTTGTTGATGTGATGTATTATGTTTATTGATTTGCGAATATTGTACCATCCTTGCATCCCTGGGATGAATCCCACTTGGTCATGGTGGATGATCTTTTTAATATATTGCTGGATGCGGTTTGCTAATATTTTGTTGAGAATTTTAGCGTCTATGTTCATCAGCGATATTGGCCTGAAGTTTTCTTTCTTCGTTGTGTCTTTATCTGGTTTTGGGATTAGGATGATGTTGGCTTCATAAAAAGAGTTTGGGAGTCTTCCATCAGTTTGGATTTTTTCGAATAGTCTGTGAAGGATAGGGGTTAGTTCTTCCTTAAATGCTTTGTAGAAATCTCCTGTGAAACCATCTGGTCCAGGGCTTTTGTGTGATGGGAGTTTCTTGATGACTGCTTCAATTTCCTTTGCTGACATTGGTCTGTTCAGGTTTTCTGCTTCTTCTTCAGTCAGTTTTGGAAGATTATATTTTTCTAGAAATGTGTCCATTTCATCTAGGTTTTCAAATTTCTTAGCATATAGGTCTTCATAGTAATTTCATACGATCCTTTGTATTTCTGTGGTATCAGTTGTAATCTCTCCACTTTCATTTCTAATTCTGTTTATTTGGATCCTCTCTCTTTTCTTCTTGATAAGGCTTGTCGATTTTGTTTATCTTTTCAAAGAACCAGCTTCTGGATTCATTGATCCTTACAATTGTGCTTTTAGTCTCTATGTCATTTAGTTCTGCTCTGATCTTGGTTATTTCCTTCCTTCTGCTTGCTCTGGGCTGTCTTTGTTGTTGTTCCTCCAGTTCTTGTAGGCGTAGGGTTAGGTTGTTTGTGTGAACTGTTTCTAACTTCTTAAGGTAGGCCTGTATTGCTATGAACTTCCCTCTCAGGACTGCCTTTGCTGTGTCCCATAGGTTTTGGGTTGTTGTGAGTTCGTTTTCATTTGTTTCCAGGAAGTTTTTGATTTCTTCCCTAATCTCATTCTTGACCCATTCATTGTTTAATAGCATGCTATTCAGTCTCCATGATTTTGAGTGTTTTGGGTTTTTACCCTTGGGGTTGGTTTCTAGTTTCAGACCCTTGTGGTCAGAGAAGATGCTTGATATGATTTCAATTTTCTTGAATTTGTTGAGGGTTGCTTTGTGTCCTATCATGTGGTCTATCTTTGAAAAAGTTCCATGGACACTTGAAAAGAATGTGTATTTTGCTTCTTTGGGATGAAAAGCTCTGTATATATCAGTTAAGTCCATTTCCTCTAGGGTATTGTTAAGTGACACAATATCTTTGTTAATCTTTTGTTTGGAAGACCTGTCCATTTTTGATAGTGGGGTGTTAAAATCCCCTACTATAATTGTGTTGCTGTCAATATCTTTCTTGAAATCCTCCAAGATTTTCTTTATGTATTTGGGTGCTCCTATGTTGGGTGCATATATATTTATAATGCTTATGTCTTCTTGGTGGATTCTTCCTTTGAGTATTATGAAGTGACCTTCTGGGTCTCTCTTTATGGCCCTTCTTTGGAAGTCTATTTTGTCTGATATGAGTATTGCTACCCCTGCTTTTTTTTCCTGTCCGTTTGCTTGGAAAATTTGTTTCCAGCCCTTCACTTTCAGTCTGTGTAAGTCTTTTGTCCTGAGATGGGTTTCTTGTAGGCAGCATATGTGTGGGTCATGTTTTCTTATCCATTCAGCTGTTCTATGTCTTTTGATTGGAGCATTTAATCCATTTACATTTAAGGTTATTATCGATAGGTAGTTATTCATTGCCATTATTTCCTACCTGTGTTCCTCTGTCTTTCTCTTTTCCTTCCTTTCCTTAAAGCAGTCCCTTTAGCATCTCTTGCAGAGCTGGTTTGGTGGAGCTGTATTCTTTTAGACTTCTTTTGTCTGGGAAGCTCTTTATTTGGTCTTCTATCTTGATTGAGAGCCTTGCTGGGTAAAGTAGTCTTGGTTGGAGGCCTCTGGTTCTCATTACTTGGAATATTTTTTGCCATTCTCTTCTGGCTTGGAGCGTTTCCATTGAGAAGTCAGTTGCTAACCTTATTGGGGCTCCCTTGTATGTTACTTCCTTTTTCTCCCTTGCTGCCTTTAAGATCCTCTCTTTGTCTTGGAAATTTGCCATTTTAATTATGATGTGTCTTGCAGTGGGTCTCTTTGGGTTCCTCTTGTTTGGGACTCTCTGTGATTCCTGGATTTGGGTGACTTTTTCTCTCCTCAGATTAGGGAAATTTTCCATCATTACTTTTTCAAACAGGTTTTCTATCCCTTGCTCTTCTTCTTCTCCTTCTGGTATTCCTATTATACGGATATTGTTACGTTTCATGTTGTCCTGCATTTCCCTTATTGCCTCTTCATTCTTTCTGAGCCTCTTTTCCTTTTCTTGCTCCTTCTGGGTGTTTTTTTCTACTTTATCCTCCAGCTCGCTGATCCGATCCTCTGCTTCATCAAGTCTGCTTTTCATTCCTTCTACTGTGATCTTCAATTCAGAAATTGTATTCTTCATTTCCTCTTGGCTCTTGTTGATATTTTCTATTTCCTTTTTCATGTTGATATAGTTTGCAGTGAGTTCATTGTAGTTTCCTTGTAGTTTCTGGTAGTTCTCTTTGAGCTCAGAGAGCTCAGTGAGCTTCCTGATGACCATTGCTTTGAACTCAGTATCTGATAGTTGACTTGCCTCTTTTTCGGTTAGTATTCTTTCTGAGACTTCCTCCTTTCCTTTCATTTGGGAATTGTTTCTTTGTCTTCCCATTGTTTGTGAGGCTCTTCTTGTTGGCCTCTGCTTCTTAAATTGCTTTGTTCTGAATCCCTGGGTTTATGATATGAACTTCTATGGTAGAATGCCAATGGGATTCGGTGGTGCTGTCTCCTTACTCTCCTGTGCTCACTGGTCTTGAGCTGACGTTTATGTGTTTAACACGGTCTAACTCTAGTCTTTTCAGCACTCCAGGTTTTGTTGTCGCACCTGTGGGAAAAATAGAAAGGGGGGGCGAAAGAAAAGGAAAAAACAAACAAACAAACAAACAAACAAACAAACAAAAAAACCAAAGATGGGAAGGAGGGAAAAAGGAAATAGGAAAGGAGGAAAGGAAGGAAGGAGGGAAGAAGGATTAAAGAAAGATCGGAGGCAAGATAAGAAGGAATTTTAACAAAAATTAAAACATAGAAATAGATAAAAGAAGGCAGGAAGAAGACATAAAAATGGTAAAGGATGGGAGGAAGAAGGAATGAAAGAAAAAAAAAGAGAGAGAGAGGAAGAAGGAGTTCAGGGGGAAAGGAAAAGGAAAAAAAAAAAAAGAAAAAAAAAAAAGGGAAAAAAAAATCTTCTGTTGGCTTTAAACCGTTCAGGTTATTTCTGCTGTTGTCCTGTCTGTGCAACGGGAGGGGGTGGTTGGAAGGATTGGTTTCACTTTTCTTCCTTCCTGGGTCACACTCTTCACTGTTTTGTAGGTGTGGTCCCTGGCAGGCAATCAGGCCGTTGATCAGCCAATCCAGCAGCTTTGTTCTTGGGACTCTTGAGTGGCCGCTCCAGCCGCTTTGGCTCCGGACGCGTGCGCGCGCAGCAGGGGAATCCAGCCGCTTCGGGTTTGTGACGTTATTTGGGCTCTGAGCGCGCAGCAGGCCGACCAATCGAGCCGCCCAGGCTAGGGAGGCTGGCGCGCTGCAAGCTGCTGGTTCAGCCGCCTTGGTGTTACGACTCTCGCCAGCCCCTTTGTGCTTGGGAAGTGCGCATCCAGCCGGCCCTACGCTTGGTGAGCGCGCAGCCCGCCGCCGAGCCAGAGGCTCTACGCTTGGGGGCCCGATCCAGCCGCCCGGGGCTTGAGACTCTCGGGTGGGCGGGGCCGCCCTGGGACCGAATCACGCGGTACTCGGTTCCGAGGTTTTGGGTCTGTGGGTGGAGCAGCTAGTCTCTGCTCCAAAAGATCTCGGAGGTTTCAGGTGTGGGCGCCCCTCCGGGGTTTCATGTATGGGCCCCGTACGCTAATCTGCGCGCGCGAGCGGGACCGCGCGCAACCGGACCTCAGGTGAGCGCCGGTGCTGCTTATCCAGCGTTCCGCGTTCGCAGTCCAGGGGCGGAGGGGGGAGGGGCGCCAGGGGCCTCGGCCACCACCGAGAGTTCTCTAACTAGCCCCTGAGTGTCTCTATTTTCTTTTTCTTTTTGAGAAATTCCTCCTTTTCAAGCCCCCCTGGTCCAATCAAGCACCTGGCTGCTCACAGCGCAGCCTGGCCCTCTCCCAGGACTCCTGCAGCAGCCCCTGCGCCAGGGCTGGCGCCTCTGCAGCCCTTGTACCGCGCGGTCCCGGTTCCCGGGGACCTTATTGTCCTTGAGCACTCTTCTTACCGTCAGATCTTTCAATGTCCTCTATCTTTGGTCTCTAATCTTCGTATATGCTGGAGTACTATTGGCTGTTCGCTCTGCTCCTCAGATCAGCTAGGTATTTCCCTGGCGCTGAGGGGAAGTGGATTCCGCTCCCACCTATGTTGCCGCCATCTTTCCTCCAACCCGATTATTTCTTAAATAAGGGAATTGTAAATCACCAGTTCTCCATTTACCTGGGGTAAAGACTGATTTCTGGCAGGTGACTACAGAAGACCTGGTGTTGAATCCTGGTCTTCTCCAGCTCTGACCCTGGTAAAGATGCTTGCTCTCCCCGCTTCCATTTATTCATTGTAAAGTGAGGACAATAACTCCTGCCTTGGAAGGGCCGGTAGTGAGACCACAAAATAAGTGCAAAGGATTTCATAAAATGTGCTTCAAATTTTTTAAGAAAGATTCTTTTAAAAAAACCCAATAACTTTACTTAAAGATATTGTTTCTCAAACTTTTATTTTTGCTTTTATTTTAGTACATTTCTTGGAGGAAATTTGTCAGTTTCCTTCTTGTTTCAAGACCTCAATATTCTATCTTAATGCATATCTATAGTATACTGCTTTTTATTCTAGGTAAAGTATACAACTAAATGTTTACATCTCAAAACATCTATAATAAGCATTTATCCTATTAACAGAATCAGCCAGGAATCATATCGTTTTTAATCAGCACTAGATCCACCTTGAACATGGCCATTTTAGGCTCCCCAACTGCATTCCGTAAACAGGTAGAATATCTACATTCATTTTGGCGATCTCCATTTTAAAGATGATTGCCAATGTCACTGCATGTGGGAATATAGGCATTGAATTAAGTGCCAGGGCTGACAAATAAAGTGGACTTTGCAAAGAAAAATACCCAAATTAATTCGAGAAAGAGCATTATAAAAAGTTTCAGAAAACATATTTAAAGGAAAGCCATAACCCCCCAGGGTCTGAGGCGAAGCCGGCAACCCTATTTATTGGTCATGCGGTGCCCATCGCCGCCCCAGGCATAGTGGGAGCAAATCTCAAAATAACCTTTACAAGGAATAGATTTTTTAAAAGATTTATAAAGTTTAAGTCCTTCTATATTTCATGGCATCTTTTATAATTTCCTTCTCTTAGACTCCATCCACTCCACCCCCATCACCCTAAGAACACAAAATAAGCAGCAGGAGCTTCATTAGGAAAGGTAGGCGTGAGTTACCATCGTCCCTGACTCCCAAGTGGGACATATTTTTCTCTAGGGGCTCTTCTGTCATGCTATTGTCATCTAACATGACATTCCGATGCCACTTGCACTAGAAAAAAATGAATATGCAATTAGGGTGTTTCATCTACGGTATCAGAATGCTGGATGTTGGAGACAATAAGTATAAGATTAAACAATATCCCTAGAGTCAAAACGCGGACCCATCCTTCATTTAACTTTTGTCGTCGCTGCAGTGCTGCTCCTTTAATGGACACACATCTACTCCAGATGCTCACATTTCTTTCCCTGTTTGTTCAGCGTTTTATTTTTCAGACAAGCTACTCAGAAAAGCTTTTCTTTTCCCTCTGCTGATTATGTAGGCTCTGTTTCAGGTTCTCCTCTCACGCTACGTACTCTTCAACCTGTTCTCATCCAGCCTCTAGGCTACAATTACAAGTTATGGGCCAAGGACTCAAAGTTACATCATTAGTCTGGAGCTCCCTTACGAGCTATAATCTACATATCTAAATATCCAACTGCCTCTTGGATCTT
This sequence comes from Desmodus rotundus, assembly GCF_022682495.2. NCBI lineage: Eukaryota > Metazoa > Chordata > Mammalia > Chiroptera > Phyllostomidae > Desmodus > Desmodus rotundus. The sequence goes on from NC_071393.1 coordinate 107,461,297, forward strand.
TTAGCTTGAAATTCTCAACTTCAAGCTCATCTCATTAAAAAAAAAGTACCCATTATTATCCACCTTGGCCAAACCTCTCCCTTCCAGTCATTCCCACCTCAGTGGGTACTGTTACCCTTCTCCCAGGTGACCATGTCAGAACCCTGAACATTTTTCTCGATGCCTTTTTCTGTCTCACCTCTGCATATAATCACCAGGTTTGCCAATTCTACCCGGAATATATCTCTCAAATTAATCCACATATCTCCATCCTCGTAGATACTGCATTATTTCCAGTCCCCATCAATTTTTGTCTATATCATTTCTAAGCCTCTCAGTCATACTCTACCTACAATTTTTTTTAAAGATTTTACTTACTTATCTTCAGAGAGAGGGGAAGGGAGGGAGAAAAGGAAACATCTGTGTGTGGTTGTGTTATATGCGAGATCGAGGGTTCTCGCTCTAGGAACCGAAAGACTCTGACTCTTAAGAGATTTATAGATGGTTTATTGGCCAAGCAAAGCTTTTACCTGCGCAGGGGCGGACTCTCCCAAAGTGACCGGAGTCACGGTGCTCCGTAGAGCTGCAAATGAGTGCCGCGCCGCACGCTCACAGGCTAGCTCTTTTATACAGTGAGAAGCAAGCAAGCAAGTTACAAAAGCGGGAGTTGCTGTTATCTCTGCATAGCTCTGAGCTCTGGAGGAGTTTTGCTCTGGGTTCAGGAGGAACTATCTGTCTGTCTCCTGTTGATAAGCTTATTTCGGATGACGATTTGTCTCTCTTCCTTATCCATTCTAGTGACCTTCAAGAGGTTTTCTGCTTAGCAATGCTTATAATTGTCTAGCCCTCTTTCCTAGCTCTCAACAGTTGCCTCTCGTACGCCCCCAACTGGGGACCTGGGCCACAACCCAGGCATGTGCCCTGACTGGGAATTGAACTGGTAACCCTTTGGTTCTCAGACCAGCACTCAAACCACTGAGCCACACCAACCAGCACTCTTCCTACAATTTTATTGCCCCTCTAAGTAATTCTCCACAAAGCTATCATAGTGGTCTTTTAGCACTATAAATCCAGTCATGTCAGTTTCCTAGTTAAAATTCTGCAGTGGTTTTACAGTTGCTTTAAGGTTAAAATTCAAATTCATTAGCATGACATTTTCCAAGATCTGGTCCCTGTCCACCTGTCCAATCCCATGTTTGACTATCCTCTACCACCCACCTTGCACGGCAGGCGTAGCAAACTGTTGTATTTGCCATTCTAGGAATTGCCTCGCTCTCATTGCCTTCCCTCTCTTGGACAATTTGTCCCACTGCCTAAAATGTTCTTGATCTCTTTCTTTGCTTGTTTAGCCCCTACCTGTCATTAACAATTCTGTTCAATGTCACTTCCTCTGGAAAGTTGTCTTTTTATTCCCACCCTTTCTTCATTCCCACCACTTAGACTGGATTAGAAGCCCTTCCTCTGAGCTCCTATATTATGAAGCTCTTGCCACTCCTGTTCTCACCAATTTTAGCGTTTATTAAGAACTGAATGCGTGGGTCAGGCATCAGGCTAAGAGCTAGAGATATACAAAGATGAAGACACAGCTCTTCCCCTATAAAGCACTTTGTCTAGTCTAGTTCCCTTTCCACACTGCGTAGTCTGTTCACATCCTCTTTAATTACACTGAGTTTCTCGAGACCAGGACATCTTGGTCTCTAATGTCTAGGCTAGTATCTGGCATACTCTGTGTGCCTGATAACCGTGGAAAGAATAGCTTCAGCTTTACCATGTATTGAAGATAAATCCAGTAGCATTTTCAAAATAAGCATGCCTATCTGCAAATGGGTGGAGATGTTAACTATATATTTGTGATAAAAATCCTTCATGACTTGCTGCTGTATCTCCCTTCTTCTCACATCTGCCAGCACTTTGGCCAAAGCCCAAGCTGTATCCAAGCATCATTTATATAATGCCTCCTCTCACTACATGCCTTGGATGAGAGTCAGGAAAGCCGCAGCTATTCTATTAAATCAGGTCCTTATCTCTGACAGAATACTCAACTTGGTTTTCTTATTTTGTGTTCCAGTTGCTTTAACAGACATCCTCAAGCTTTTCTCATCAGTCCCCGCTGGAGCCGCACGAAAACGGTAAACCATTGGTGTGGGGCTTGCCGGAGGCCTGCCAAAGCACTATGTCACGATTGTATGATTAATCCAGTTCATGCAACAATCATAATCCTGAATCCTGATGGAGTTTTAATAAGAATGGTCAAGGTAAAATGTGTCTCAGAGCTACTGAAATCCATTTTCCCTTCCAATCAATGCCAGACTAAAGTTGAGAAAGCATTTTTTGTTCTTAACAACCAAAAAAAGTTGTTAAAAATATTTCTTGCCTGATGAGGTAAGTTGTAGATACTCTTTGGATATGTTTTGCAGAAAACAGTTCTCCAAAATGTATATGTCCTTAGCTGCATGAATTGTCTGTACACAGAAGAAGGAAAGTAAGTTGGGAAATATTTATGCACACCCTATAAATGGCTCCCCACTGTTTCTATGCCGGTCTCTTTCCCCACCCAAAAGGCGAATGTTAGTCACAGACTTTTGCAACAGTGTCCCCGAGACTGTGGGATCTTGTTTAAAAGTACAGTGCTCCCAAAGGGTCTTTGCAGAGCAAACCAAAGATTGAACACTCCATTGCTGTATATTTCATACATTACCTCAGTCAGTATTAGCTACTCAAATAATTGATGACATGTGTAATAGAGAAAATACAAGTTTCCATTGAACCTTATATCCATATCCATTCTTAACTCCCTTTTCTATGATTTCACCACTACCAGATACTGAAAGGACAGGGAAATACTCCTGTACAAGATGAGTCACTCTGGTACTACTCCATTTAATTCCTGAATTTCCCAAGAATACTTTACTTACTATTCATAAATTTATTCAGCATATTCTTCTTCCATGACTACTTTACAACAGACACTTCATAAAGAACCCTAAAGTGTTAAAAATAGACATCTTCCATGCCTTCAGTGAACTTCAATGCGAACAGAATGTGAGAACATAAAGTGTTAATTAGCATTTTCCTCCCCACCTCTGACCCTGGCACAGATGTGCAGAGCAGGGATCCCTGAAATGGTGTGAGCTAACATTTTATTAGCCCCACTGTGGGCAGAGAAGTCCATTGTTTTTGCGGGAGCCAAGGTCCATTGCAGTGTTGGCCAGGAACCAGCTGGGGAGCATCCTGCTATCTAAGAGCTAGGGATGCCCCCCTCCCCTGCCCTGTCCCAGAACTATCTGTGATAGGCCACTGCCTGGGAAAGAAAAGTTAATGTTTCAGTCCTGTCAAAAGAAAAGTTAATGTTTGTTGCAAGACAGAAAGGCTACTTGGAAGCTACTCTTGGGAGCTAGTCTTCCAGCTTTCAAGACTCCTTCTATAATGCTCACAGCAACGAAAGAAAAAGCATTATTCATGTATCACTCGCCAGTTCCAATCTCAGCCACATACATTATTCAGTTTGAATTTCACATTCGCCAGGGGAAACACAGTTTAGTATTCTCGTTTACAAGGGAATCAAGGCTCAGAAAGGATACATGACTTGCTCAAGGTCACACAGTTGATACGTGATGGTGCTGTGGTTCTAACCCAGTTTTCCAGAATCCAAAGCAGGCCCCCCTGCTCCCCGCTCCAAGGCATTCTTAACCCCAATTCCTGAGATGATTGTTTACATCCTACTTTTAGTTGTCTTCAAGTTTTTTTAGCACACCAGGGAAAAAACTGCTCTTTCTGGAACTTAGTTGTGTTGAAAAGAATATGAGCCACATGGAACAGAAACAGTGATAGTGTGTCTTAGAAGGAGAAGGAAAGTCAAATAGATAGCATCCCTCTCTTTATGAGAGGAAAGTCCAAGCAACAGACATAGAAAGTGACAAATAGGATCTTGAATAAAAAATCTATAGGAAGCAATACATTGAGTAACCAAAAGAGATAAGGAATATTCTTGTTAACCCAAGAAAATCAATATCCCAGTATCAATATCTTATTTTGGAAAAGCGAGTATTTAGTTTAAACATTGCAGGAAGGTAGATTATTGTATCAACGTGAAAAAAAGAACAAGAAAAGTCATAGTCTAATAAGGAAAAGCAGAAGGCTTTTTTTGTTTGTGCTTTTTTTTTTCTCTATGTAGCTCATGCATGCAAGGAACAGATTTGAAGTATTAAAGCAAGAGTCATGGCTATGTTTGCTTCTACCTGATCAGAGTGGGGGCGGGGGGCAGGGAGGGCACACAGCAAGAAGGGTTATAAGCTAGAGCTGAGAAAGCTGCTTATTAGCAAGTGGGCTTTACCTTAAAATATTCCTCTGTACAGTTAGGATAAGCCTTTTTTCCTCTCTGGCTTGCATTGTGTGTGCAGAGTGCTTCGTTTTCTCAAATAGTACATTTTTTGTTCTGTTTTGTTTTGTTTGATTGGGTTTGGTTTTAAGGAGCAGAGGTAGAGCTCAAATTGAACCAGTAAGCAATTATGCACTCAGTCTGGAGTACTGCTACAGAGTCTAGGAAGCAAAGTGACCTTGGAAAAGCCGACACTTGAGTTTAGTGCACTCTTGTGTAGGCTTCCGGTCTGTCAGTCTGCAGTGCGAGAACGGCAGCATGATTAAAGGCACCAAATCTGAAATCAAGCTGCCTGGTATTGAATCTTGGCTCTACTACCGATCATCTGTAAGTCTGAGAGGAAGTTATTTAACTCCTGTTACCTCATCTGTAAAATCAGAACAAAGGATATTTTTTCTCCTATTCTTTTTTCTCTTCTTTGTTTCCTTTTTCTCTCATCTGTCCTCTTCCACTTCCTTTCTTCCTCCCTCCCTTCCTTCCTCTTCTTAGCATCACACAGCCTTCCTTTTGAGGAACCTACTTCTTATAAGTCTTTCCATCATGGAGGCCAAAGCGGCCAGATATCCTCTCAACCCTTCCACCCTGAAGTTAGGGCTCCCACGTGTGACCTAGTCTCAGCCAAAAATTCTTTCCACCGAGACTTAGACTCTGGAGGTGGGAGTGCACACACGTGAGGAGAGCCAGCCAAGAGCCCAGCATCCAGGCACAGTGGGCCCATAGGCAACATCTGGGCTGGCCTCACTGCTCCCACCTCTGGGCCCCAGCTCCCTACCCATACTTCAGCCTTCTTGCAGACTCTGTTAGATTCTCCATTTCTATCCAACATATTTCTTCTCCAAGTTAACCCAAGTCAGGTTCTACCATTTCTCTCTAAGAAGGCTGACAGATGAAGTAGGAAAATGAATACAATTCCAAGGTAAATAGGAAAGCACAGGTTAAGCACTTAGTATACTGACCGGCATATAATGTACTTTAATAAGATATTAATTATTACAAATGTTACTATTAAAATTGCTACTGTTTCAGCATTAAAGAATATGATTGTTTATAAAAGAAATGTAAAGGTTCTTTTCTGGGCATAATTGAAAAACTGTTTCTGATTAAAAGAAAATGAATGATACAGTATAAGAAATTTTGAAAATATAGAAAATTATGAGAAAGGAAATGAAAGTAGTTCTTACTCTCATTCATTAAAGAGCAATAAGTGTGGCAGCTATGAAGATAAGCCCCTTGGAACTCCCTTCAAGAAAGAACTCTCAGTGCAGCTGTGAGGAATAAAATTAGCTGATTAGCCTCCAGCCATAAGACCTCAGGAATTCTCAGCTTTGCAGCTGAGGTCATGCTCTTCCCCGCCAGTCACTGAGCATGGTGGAAATACCTCTTCCCAGCCCATTCTGCCCAATAAGGAGCTCCTCCAATGGTCGACCTTTGCTCTGGAGCTCCCTGTTGGGTGGATGGAGACTGTCAGGTCCTTCTCCACTCTTTCATCTCATAAGTATCAGGTCTGCATAGTGCTCTGAAGACTATTCCTGCCCCGTCTTCCTTCCAACCCCTTGTTTTCTTTCACGGGTATTATTCCTCCAAGTCCCCCCAAATGAAGACCTTACATTCCTCATTCCATCATGAGGTCTGCTCTCTGGAAGAATATACTAACATAAATATAACTATACTAACATAAATATACCAACTAACATAAAGGTGTATTTGCTCTCCGTCTTTTTTCTAAATGTCTGTACATGTGTATACATGTGTGTAATTTCTGTTACATAATTGAGCTCCTATTATAGACTTAATTTTATGACGTTGTTCTATTGTCTTCACATTAAATGCTACAATTTTCCATGTCATGAGAACTTCTTTTTATCAATATCTTTTTAAAGTCTAAATAATGATTATCTTCTAAACTTGTGTTTCTTATTTTAATGAATTCTCACAATGTCAATTTAAAATAGGCCTTTTTAATACCACTTTCATAGAGGAGGAAACTAAAGTTCAGAAAAGTCAGGTAATTTAGCTGCAGGCGCCAAGGAAGTAGAGCCGAAGAGTAGAAACAGCATTAGGAGCCAGACTCAGTCAAGCCTGGGTCCATGCTGTTTCGACCTCCTCCACGATGCCTTGCCCCTACCCTGCTCCTACGTGTCAGACTCTCAATCAAACAGCAGCCTTTACATCTGTTCCTTGTAGCACTCATCCTGACCCTGGCCATGGGAAAAATTGGGGGCTAGGATATTGCTCGTGGTCCCTCTTCCTAACTTGATTATTATATCACCTAGTTATTAGACATAAAGTAAAAATAGACATTTCATTCATTTATTAAAGACTTGTGGGACATCCGTGTGCAGAAAGAAGTCGAATATGCCTTTGATAAGCTAGTGGAGGAAAGATAAGGAGAAGAACTAGTACAATTCCAAATCATAGGCAACGTGGTAGAACTTCACAGAAGGTTCTTTGGGAACATAATCCAAGAAACAAAATTGCAATGAAGGGTTCTGAGGAAGCTGAGTTAAAGGATTTTTGAGTTGTCTAACACAGTAATAACATGTGCAAAAAAATCCCAAGAAACATTAGGTATAACTAAATAATTGTGTGTGTTTCTGTGGGTGTAGGTGGTATTATGGGCTGAATTTTGTCCCCCCAAACCTCGTATGTTGAAATCTAACCAGCAGCCTCTCAGAATGAGACTGTATTTGAATATAGGATCTTTAAAAGGAATTGTAGAGTTAAGGTTAAGTGAGGTCATTAGGGTGGGCCCTAATTCAATACAACGACTGTCCTTAAAGGAAGTTAGGACCCAGACCTACAATGAAGAAAAGCCACAGGGAGAATAGGATCATCTGTAAGCCAAGAAGAGAGTCCTCAGAAGGAACCAATCATGATGACACTTTGATCTTGGACTTCTGGCCTGCAGAACTGTGAGAGAATAAATATTTATTATTTAAGCCGCCCAGCCTGGCACCTTGTTTGGCAGTCCTAGCAAACCAACACAAGGGATGAGGCTGAAAAGGCAGGTGAGGGCTTGATTAGGCAGGTCCTTGTCTGGCCATGTGTCGGACTTTATGCTTCTATTCAGAAGACAATGGGGAGTTGCTGAAAGATGTGACTCAAGGATCGCTACGATAAAATTCAAGTTTTAGAAATGTTTAACCTTTGTACTCGGTAAATCCACTTCTGTCCCTATCAAGCTCTCCATATTGAAAGGAAAGGGCTGAAGAAGGAATGGAAGTAATTATTCAGTGACTGGTTCCTGCATATCTGATTAGGCCTCCAGCTGCATTCTCTGACTATCTCATCTGTGGCTTACCCTTGTTTCCAACATTTTTTCTCCCAGAATAACCCCTGAGTCCATAATTCAGACTCTTCTTCCAGGTCATGAGTCATGCCAGTCTCACCAAATCTCATCATTACCCACGACCCAGCATGACATTTAAGGAACATTGGAATGACTTAAGGAGGTTGTAAAATGTAAGTACTATAATAGAGGCCCACTCCTGAGCCTTCACTGCTATTCAGACTCATCAGGGCATAGCTGACATTGTGGGCGATGCCTGTAGGGTGCTCAGGGGAAAAAACAGTCTGGAAGCATTAGTCTCTGCCATCAGTCTCTAGTTTAACCTTTTGGATGTGTGCAGGGTTAATGCAGGAAAACTGAAGAAGCTGGTTTCATGGGGAATTCTGGTGAGAGGCAGAGTGGCTGCATGTGTCTGGGTGGTTAGCAGAGGTCTTTTCCCCCCGTGCTATACATATCACATGGCACACGACATGTGAGGGTCTTGCTATTTGGGGAGCATAGGGAGATAACAATGTTGATGTGGAAATGAGAGTTCTCATAAGAAGGAGGTAGGCCATAAGAGAACCGTCTACAAACACATGAAGCATCCTCTGCTCCCACCCTCATTGCTCGGGACCACCCGTGACATTTGAGGTAGTTACGGAGCTGGGAGGGATTAAGTCATTGTGTGAGGCAGGTTGTCAAGAGCCAGGCAGGTTATCAAAAGCCCAGGGAAACCTGGCTTCACCAGGTTAGGGAATCACTGAGGTGATCACGGAATGTCATTCACCATGCTGATGCTGTTTCATCCCTATTCTTTGTTTAGTGTGCCAGTGCTCACGTAGCATGTCATATATCAAACTATTGCATCTCCATCTTTTAGGAGGGAATAAGGATGATGGTAAGAATGATTTTTACCCTCTCTATATAACATTCATTCTTCATATTTTCTTAAGTTTTGTGACTTTATAAAATGGCTTGGTAATTAATAATAGCTTTATTTTTTTAAATTATGACAGTGGGAGCAAGGTGCTGCTATTTTCTCATAAAAATTATCTTTGTGACATTTAGTATTATCTCACTCAGAGAAGGCAGGAAAGATTCATTGCTGCATTCTAAAACTCTTGGGCCCTATACTCAATAGCCATGATAAATTGGGTAGAGTGAGCTTTTTTATTTATGGTAGTAAGGAGAGTGGATGGTGAGGTATGAAGGAATTTTTTATAGCTAAAAAATAAATAATAAACCTGTTCTCCAGGTTATAAGCAATTCTCATCTTCTCCACTTCCTGTAGCTGAATTCACCATGGACCCCATACTTAGAAATAAGACTACCACAGTTTCTGAATTAACCATGACTATGAATATATATCAGCAAGTTTTAGTGCTTCTACTCAATTAGCCTTAGTAATGGTATGGCAGATTAGATTTTCTAAAATACTCATTAGCAACAATTCTGGCCTCACATGCTCTCCAAGAAACTTTCCAGTCTACCACCAAGAGGTAGAGTCTATGTCTCTTCCTCTTTAAATTGGGCCAGCCTTTGTGAAATAAATAGAACACAGCAGAAGTAACTCTGTGACTTCTGAGGCTGCGTCATCAAAGGCCATACATCTTTTGCCTGCCTCTCTCTGCTTTATTATGCTTACCCTTTGGGAACAAGTCATCATGTTGTCAGGAAGCCCAGGTCCAATGGAGAGGCCATGCATAGGTGTTTCAGTCTATAGCCCCAGCTGTGGTTGAAAGTGATATATCAGCCTCAACTGCCAGACATGTGAGTGAACAGACTTCCGATGCTTCTAGCCCTCAATCTTCAGTCTGACTTTAGTGAAGCAGAGCTATTTTCACCAACCCACTCCCAAATTGCAGATTCATGAACAAATTAAAATCTTTCATTGTTCTGGGGTGGCTATTACACAGCAACAGGTACTAGAACAAATGGGCTTGTTGTCGACAAGACATGGTCTCCACTGTGCTGGGGATGAGTATTCAGTGTTCTGGTACTGAGAACACTGAGTTGTGACATTCTGCAGTTATCTTTGAACCTATAATTACTTAATGGGTATGAGTGCAGGCTGTGGAAGTGGAAGAATGTGAGTTCAGGTCCCAGCACTGCCTCCTACTACTAGCTGAGTAACCTCTGGCTAATAACGGAACACCATTGTAAAGAGGGGACTTTTTACTTACTGCACCAAGCTGTTGTGGGAACTACTTGAGAGACTTGAAGCACTTAATAAAAACTGGCGTACACTGCATTAGAAACTAAGGTCTCTGAGTCAGTAGAGTTCAAATTTTAAGGAACAGGAAACAATATGTTGGAGAGCATGCTATTAAAAATAGTAATGAGAAGAACCTCTTCTACTCCCATTCTTTGGCTCCTGAACTTTTAGTAATCTGGTTATGGGATTAAAAAGTACTGTACTCTAGCCATTGGCTCAGAATAGACGAGGTCTGTCCAGAAGGTATCCAGCCATGTAATATGAAAAATAAGACATTTATTGAAAAAGTTACAAGATACAAGAGACATTGTACATAGACAATGAGGCCTCAGTCCCTTCCAAAGTAGGCACCTTGGGACCTCACACAGTTCTCCCAGTTACCATCAGCTGTCCTGTCGTATTTTCCTGAATCTCATCGATGGGCTGAAATCTCTTCCCTTTCAAAGGTGATTTTAGTTTTTGGCAAAGCCAGATGTCACAGGGCACCAAGTCTGGGCTATAGGGGGCGGAGTCACCTGAGGGGTTTGATATTTCACAAAAAAACTCTGCACAAGACATGATGCATCTGGGGTGGGGATGGGGAGTGGAGGGATGGGGAGAAAAGGCAGACAACTGTAATTGAATAACAATACAAAAAAAAAAGACATGATCCATGAGCAGGAGTGTTTTTGTGATGAAGCTTCCAATCACTAGTGCCCATAGCTGCTGCCTTCTGAATAATCTGGATAGTTTCCACAGAGGAATGTTCAAGCTCAATGCAAAATTTAATGCAGGTTGATTGCTCTACTCACTCAGTCATTTTGAATGTGACAGCCACACAGTGCACATGCTCACTCAATGGTGTCTACTGACCCCACTGACTAGTACAGTGAAGTCGTCATTGTTCACGCATGCACATTCTGGTCCACTCTCCTTGACTGCCAGGTTACATCGGTGTCACACAAAGTGTTCTCATTATATTAACAATGGTGGACTTTTTCCCTATAGACCTTGTATATACCACTTCCACTTAATAACAGAGCATCAATTTCCACATATTCATTATGGTTTTGTGAATTAGGTATCGCTTAGTTCGTGATGTGTAGCTCAGATTCTATCGCCATCTGGTATCCCATGGTCAGACATTAAGCCTTTATCTGGGCCCAGTGGCAAGCAGGAGCCAGAGGTCCACACAACATCTCTGTTTGCACAGACTTCAGCACCATTATATTAGCTGGGTCAAATGCCTGAGTGGTAGAGTAGTTTGCAGTACAATCTGGTCCTGTTGCAGACCTTCTTTTGCTGCCGGTCTCACCCAACTGTCAGTTACTCAGCAAATGAGAGCAGCACACTCATATTAGTATATATTGTCTCCAAAATTCAAATGATGGTCGAGCCTCTTTCTTAATGGCAGGAAACTTGTCCTTCGCTTTGGAAGGGGTATCCCAACAAATCCCAGACACCTGAACCCTTAGAAACTTTTCTAAAGAGACAGACCCATGCTTTTTCATGGTCTTATTTACACTGCTAGGAGACTTGTCATGAACTGTTCCTCAGGTCGAGTCAGGATAATGAACTGTCTGTGGGACGTAGAGCGAACCCAGCTTCTCCACACTCCATTGTGACTCAGAGGAGGAGAGGTGATATGGCCTTCTCCCTCTCCTGTGAGACAGGTTCTGGTGGTCCTTGATGTTAATATGGAGAAAAAAAATCACTTAACTGGTCAATACGCACAGCAGCTGTCAAGGGCTGTAAAATTTGCTTCAATAAATATACTGCACCTGGAGCAGCAGCTGTGAAGTGAAATCACCACCTAACTGGATTTATGATACTCCATTGTCATTCTCTGTCATCCACTTGCCAAACAGGGCAGTTAAGTGAGGATAGGCGCCATCGCCCCTAAATTCTCAAGCATTGGATGAGGGCATTAATCTCTCTAGTACCCCTATGTATAAAGCCTGACTCTGGTTTACATGCTGATAAAGAGGGGAAGTTCCTGAACAATGTGACAATTTTGCCATTTCTTTATTGCAAGTCCGTAACCAGGAATGAGGAAATAACCACAGAGTGATTGGATCCACTGTGACATGGAGTTCAGTCCAGCTCCATTTAGCAGCTGATCTCCACAAACCCTCATCAAGACCTTAGAATCCATGTCAACACATATTTTCCAAGTTTCCACTATTTTAAATTAATATTTTTCTACTGTTTAGTTTAAATTCAGTGCGATCCTTGTTAAGGTTAGTTGGTTGGGTTCTTTTCCCATAGATATTTCTGTACTCTGATTCTGGTTATGGGTCTAGAAGTAATTAAGGGTAGTGGAGTGGATCTGGGGGAGAATGAGCATCCTCTTGCAAGTTACCTTCTTCAAGTGGCATTAATAGAGGGGGAAGAGTTTCTTCTACTGGCAAGGGATGCTCTGCAAATTAGTGAGTTCGTCGTTCTCAGATTTTACCCAACTGCTGCTCCATTCCAATTGTAAGGTTCTCCCTCCTTACCAATTGAGGACTTAAATTTCACATGAGAGACTTGGAAAGTGTATGAATGCTACTTCTGTTGTATTTTGCAAACTATAAAAACAAATTCTGAGTATTCCAGAATTTCAGGTCTCAGCCCTACTGATGGAAATTGTAAGCCTTGATCTTGCTATTTTCTTTGTGGAAGCTCTCTGATGCAGTCAGAACTAGTCAAGTCATCTCACCATCCTATCCCATCATTAGCACTGTGATGGTCTAGTTCAATGTCCACTTGGTTTCCCAGCCCTGTCTTCATAGGCATTCTTTCCCAGGTTTTCACAGATTACACTTACAGTAACTGTGAAAATTAACCCCATCATGGGCTATCAGCATCATATTTTCTGCTGATACTGAGTTCATCATTTTGTTCAAGTCCACTCATATTCTTATTTTTTATAATATTTTCCTGAGATACTTTCACTTGGACCAAGTATCAACCAAGATCTACAAAGGAAAACAATGTATCAGATATTTCAAGCAGAGAGCATTTACTAAAAAAAACAAACAAACCAGTTAAAATGTGTGGAAAGGACTGGAGGAGCAGAAGAAAGAAAAAATGTCATCATAAAGTAAAACAAAAGCAAAAACAAAACAAAACAAAACCCTGGTATCATCTGTATAATGGAACCCATTTGCATGCAGGGTCTAGTACACAGGGGCTGGAAGTTGCAGAGACAGCTACCCCTGCCTGAGCGGGGACCCAGGAGCAGAGCCGGCTGCTGGAGGAAACGCACCGCCACCTGCTCACTGCTCTTACAACCGCCAGCTGCCGAGCAACTGCCTGTGCTTTCAGAGCCAGAACCAGAACGGTCTTCCTGCCTTCCACTTTAAAATCTCCCATCAGTGAATCCTTCTTGGCAGAATTTAACAAGAAGCCAGCTGCCAAAAGAACTGGGAAACGTAGTTTGCAGAATCCCAGTGCCAGTTGTTCAGAGCTACGTAGAGAATAGGCATAAAAGTGGGAGAACACAGAAAAATAACTAAAGATGGCTGGGTAGGAGGATAGATTCTGGGATGTCAATGATATTGAGGAGTTGCTTGAACAGACCCGGTCTACTCTGTTTCATGAAAAGTAAAATAAAATTTCCGTTGGCTTCAATAACTATTATTTGTGTTCTCTGCCGCATCCAGCTAATGACTATCCCTGTCTGAAACAGAATTCGGTAAGGGGAAGGAGTGTGCTACCATGTGGAATCGTCTTGGCAGGGCTCTGGGAGCAAGGACACGCACACCATAGACTAGAGAACTGCTGACTTGTATGTGGCGGTTGAAACATTGGGCCAATTTTTCACCTGCTGTACCTTGAAACACAAGCCATGTTCCCATTAAAGCTGCAGCGTTAGGGGAAATGGCAGGAAATCTAGGTGGGGTTTTGGGGGGGGGGTTGTTTCTTTTGTATTTTTGGTGTGTGCTGACTATTGTCGTTTACGGTAAGAATGTCTTGATAGAAAAATATGAGCTTAAACTAGACCTCATCAGTCAGAAAGCTAAGATAGAAAGAAATATAGCACTGCTAAAAAGAAATGTTCTCTGCCCTGCCTGCAATCTAAATTGAATTAGGGGCCCATAATTTGGAGCCTAATAGAGTTGAAGAGTTGATTGCTTTTGTTTCCCAAACAGAAGAGTTATAAATTGTAGCAGCAAAGCTGCATTTGTAGTAATAGATGAGCCTGATGCCCCAGGGCTTTACCAAGCTCCTCCCTTAAATAGGGAGATTACAAAGAGTTTTGAACCACATGAAAAAATGCATTTTATATTGCAACCCAGCATGTATATACATTACCCGTGATGTTTCAGTCTGGTGTTTTGTATTCCATCCCATCCCCTTCCTCTCAGTTTAGTCTTAAAAAGGTGAACCCTGATGCACTAAACTGCCTTCATAATTCAGTAATAAAATATTTTTCAAACTACAGGTCTATATCTTTGCAAGTCCTATTACACTTCCACTCATTAACCCCATGTCTTCACCTTGCTCTTTGCCCAGATATATAACATGGCATATCTTTCTAATCACCCCTGGCATCCCCCTCTACTCTGTGACTTCTCTTTCTTGCCATCATAGTTGTCACAGTTGGTTAATCCAATTCGTCTACACCTGCACTGGAGTAGGTGAGCACGACAGGACCAATCACACAGCAAGCTCAATGGTCCACCAAGCCTTTAGTGATACCCAGAAATCTTCCAAACTCTCTCATTAATTCATTCCATCACTCTCCTAGTAGGTCATTTCATATAGTCTCTTTTTTCCTGGACTTTCAACAGCTTTGCTACCTACTTCAAGCTCAGTTGGTATAAATTCCTTGTTATTTCTTTGAGAAAATAAAAGCAACTGGAAGCGAATATCAACATACTACCATTGCCAAATGTATCAGCTCACTTGCATGCACTATGCCTTTGATTCTTCTGCGAGGCCTATTGTCAACACCTCCACCTGAGCACTCAATCTCATATTCTCTTGCAATTGTCACTTTTCACTTGCATCACCAATTTTTACCTTTATGCCGGGTAATTCTCAAAGTTATACAGACACACTCTAATCTATCTCACCTCAATAGGAAATGCCTTGACCCTGTATTCTACCCCAGCTAGTACACATATCTGTGATTCCTGCTACAGCAAAACTCTGGAATTACTATCTCACTTGCATCTCCTCTCATTATTTCTTGAATCAAATCCAAGCAGGCAATTATCATCACCACTGACTCCCGAAAGATATTATATCACTTTCACTTCTCAGGCTTCACCTTCTTCAGCTAATCAGCCACCCTTAATAGATACAGTGGCTATCTCTTTTTTTAAATTGGATAAATTTGACATGTAACATTATATAAATTTAAGATGAACAGCATATTACTTTGATACATTTATATATTGTATATGGGTGCATTATAAGGATATTTATCACATTACATACTTATAGTATACTATTATTTCTATATTCAATATACTATATGTTAAATCTTTATGGCTTATTTGGTACTTGATACAGGTTTGTACCCTGAAACACCATCACTTTTTTCCTTCAACCCTCCTCCCCTGATAACCAACATTTTACTCTCTTTTTTGTTTGTTTACAAGTTTAACTGTTTAGATTTCACATATGTGTGGTATAATACAATACTTGTTTTTCTCTGACTTATCTTGCTTAGTATAATGTGCTTGAGGTCCATCCATGCTGTCACAAGTGGCAAGACTTCCTTCTTTTTCATAGATAAGTAATATTCCATTGTGTGTGTATACCACATTTTTTCAATCAATTCATCCATTGATGGGAACCCTTATATACTGTTGGTATAAATGTAAGTTAGTCTAACCACTAGGGAAAACAATATGGAAATTCTTTAAAAATTAAAACTGGATCTACCATATGATCTAGCAATTCCCCTTCTGGGTACATACCCAAAGGAAAGGAAAACAGTTCAATGGCATGAGAATGGAAGCAACTTAATAGCCCATCCATGGCTGACTCTTTATCTAACCTCCAGAATACCATTCTCTCTGCTTTTCCATAGAACTTCCTATGATTTGTTAGTCACTTTCCTAATACTTACCCAGCTCCCAGACCTCTAAATATTTGTGTCTTGGTCTCACACATCTGTTTTTTATAAATAGTTTAGATTGCTTCTTTCAGTCCCATGAGTTTTGATAGTATCATATTGATGAGAATTCTCAAATATATATTTCCAGCAACAATTTTTACCCTAAACTTTGGTCTCAAAAAAAAAAAAAAGAAAAAAACTGATTACTTGACATGTTCACTCCACTCCACTCCACTCCATCCCACTCTACTGCACTCCACTCTATTAGGACTATCAAATTTAACGTGCCCTTGACTGAACATGTCTTTTTATTCATTTCAAACCTGCCTCTCCTCTAGTGTTTCCAGTCTTAGAAAATGGAAAGAGTGTTCTTCTATATTTAGGTTTAAATTCTTGACTTCGCTCTTTTACTCTCACATTCATTCACACTCTATACTGCATCTTTAAGCAAATCTCACACACTCTTTTTCTTCTTAATATTTCCAGAATCTGATCAATTATTTTCAATTTTGCTGCTACCGCATGTGTCAAAACATCATCATTTCTTGCCTGGACCACTGAAATATTTTGTATGGTTCCCTGCTTCCATGGTTTGCTTTCTTTTCTCCCCTGTCAAAATCATCAGATACTGATGCAAGAACCAACACACAAATCAATAGCATAATAGACAGTCCAGAGAGAAGCCATACAAATATGGTCAACTGACATTACACAAAGGTGCTAAGAAAATTCAATGGAAAACATAATCATTTCAACTAACAGTTCTGCAGTAACAGGACACCCATAAACAACAATGACAACAACAAAAATAAATCTCAACCTAGACCTCTCCATGACGTAAAAATTAACTTGAAATAGAGCACAGGTCCAAATGTAAATATAAAACTACACAATTTTAGAATAAAACTTTTGTAACCTTGGATTAGGCAAAGGGTTCTTAGGTATGACAACAAAAGCATGATTTATAAAAGAAAGTGATGACATATACAAGTTTATCAGAATTTTAAAATGTTGCTCTGAAAAAACATTTCAAGAGAATGAAAAATTATAAGCCACTATGGAGAGAAAAATATTTTCAAATCACATGTCTTGACAAAGAATTTATATCTAGAATGAAGAAGTACTCTCGAAACTTCAGAATGAGAAAAAAAATTTCAAAGGTACATGAACATGCTCTTTAAAGGGCTTTCCCAAAAGCTTAATTCTAAATTTTTCACTTTCATCTCTTTGGCTACAACTGGCTTGTATGCTCCCATAGCTACAAGGAAGTCTAGGAAGAATATTATTCTAATTAATCATCTTGCCACCCTGAGGCTGCATAAGGTAGTATTTTCCTGCTGCATGATACTAGTGTTCTGCTAATAAATAATAGGAGTGTCCTTGACTTTTCATACTTCCTTTTATACCAGCCTTGAATACAGGAGTGACGCTGGAACTGAGGCAGCTGTTTTGCAATCTTGATACAAGAATATGTGGAAAAAGGCCACATATTAAGCCACTGGACTGAATTATAAATGAGTTCACAGACGGAAAAGTGCTAAGCCTATAATAAGTATTGAAGAATGTAGTATTATTGTTACTGTGGCTATTTATACCTAAAGAAATTTCTAAAATAAAGTCGGTGTTTAAGAGAGTCTTGCTTAATGCTTGAATGAATGTATATTTCATGTTTTTTGTCAGAACCATGACTTTACTGTCCACTAGAGTGATCTGACTACTGATTTCCAGGAGTCAGTCTCCTGGTTCTGAGCTTGCAACCCCACTTGCCCCCATGGGTCTCTGTCACCTAAGTAGGTTGTCCTGTTGCTGTGCTATCAACCCCACACCTGCTTTTTGGGTGCTTTCTGCATGGGCACTAAGTTACTCTAGACTGTTCCTTTAGATATGTTGTTTTAATGGTCACTAAAGCAATAAAAGACACTTCACACACATATAAATATTTAAAGACTGTTTATTGCAGCATTATTCACAGCGGCCCAGACATGGAAACCATGGCAGTGCCCACGGATAGATGACTGGAGAAAGAAGATGCAGTACCTATACAACGGAATGCTACTCCGCCATAAGAAAGGATGAAATACTGCTATTCGTGACAACACGGGTAGATTTCAAGAGTATCACGCTAAGCAAAATAAATCAGACAGAAAAGTCTAGAAACATATGATTTAATTCATATGTGGGATATAAAACTGAAAGCCACAAAGGAGCAAATCAGACAAAGAAACAAAAACTCATGGACATACACAACAGTACGGTGGTTACCAGAAGGAAAGGGGGATGGAGGTGTATGAAATGTAGAGGGGGTGGGGTGCAAGTGATGGAAGGAGGCTTGACTCTGGGTTGTGGGCACAATGCAATATACGGATATGTATCATGGGATTATACACTTGAAACCTATGTAATTTTATTAACCAATGTTATTCCAATAAATTTAATTTAAAAATGTGTTAGATAATGTGTATATTTATAATATAAATATTCAGAATAAATATTCAAAATATTTATTTTAAATCTCATTCACAAATTTTTCAGGGGTCTTTGTTTTAATTCTTTAGAAGTTTATGAGATCTATTTTAGAATGTTTTAAATATACAGATATGAGTGAATATGTAGACAGTAATTCTATGATGCTTTTAATGAATATTTTTACATCACTATATATATTTTCAAAATACTTTTTCCATAGCATGATTTTTTTCAAAAGTAATTATTTTCCCGTTTATTATTTAAACATTAAATGTATAACTTTCTTGAAAGTCTAAGTGTTTTGTTCCCAACAATATACAAGCACTGTCCAGAAGCTTTCCAGCCATGTAATATGAAAAATAGACATTTATTGACAAAGATACAAGCTACAGGAAACATTGTATATAGGACAATGAAGCCTCAATCCTCTTCAAAATGGGCACCTTGGGACCTCACACAGTTCTCCCAGTCACCATCAGCTGCCCTGTCATATTTTCCCTAATCTCATAAATGGTCTGAAATCTCTTCCCTTTCGATGGTGATTTTAGTTTTGGGAAAAGCCAGAAGTTGCCAGGCACCAAATCTGGGCTGTAGGGAGGTCAAGTCACCTGGGTGATTTGATGATTTGCCAAAAAAAACTCTACACGAGGTGTGATACATGAGCAGGCATGTTATCATAATGAGCTTCCAATCACTAGTTGCCCATAGCTGCTGCCTTCTGAATAATCTGAATAGTTTCCATGCAGGAATGTTCAAGCTTAATGCAAAATTTGATACAGGTTCGTTGCTCTACTCGCTCAGTCATTTTGAATGTGACGGATATAGGGTAATATAAAACTAACAGCCATTTGTCCTCACAGGAATTATCAACAGATGGGAAACCAGTGCAGTTTTATTTTCTCATGCATAATTCATCTTTAAGTTCCATATCTGCATATACATTATTTTGATATTGTACTATCTCATAAGCTTGCTCTGGAATATTTTCCTTGTTTTATCAAAGAAACTATCCCCTAATGCTCACTGTTACACACTCCTTTCTTTAAATTTTATATTGCTTAAATGTGGAAAAATTACTAGTGGTTATCATTATTTATTTCTCTTCTATTTCCTGGGCACACAGGAAATGACACTTCCCACCTTCTTGCCATTAACAGAGCCCTCTATTAGTTGCAGCCAGTGGAATGTAAGTGGAAGTGACCTGAGTCATTTCCTGCCCAAGACCATAAAGCCCCTAGATGAAAGCCCCTCTCCCTCTGGTCCTGCTACAGGGACCTGGCGGCCTGTGCTGAGATGATGGAGCACAGGAGTGAAGTCACGGTGGATCTCTAGGTCATTGCTTGGAAGACAGCTCACTTGGGAAGACGCCATTAAACCTATTGAAAACCTAGTGTCAGCCAGAAATAAACATTTGATATACTAATCCACTCTAATTTTGAGTTCATTCCTTTAGTGGTTCACAAAGATACAATTATTTGTGTAGTCAGTATTGGTAAAGAATCTAAAAAAAAAGTTTTAAGCTGAGCGATAGTAAAGTATTTTAGCTTTTATCCAGCTCTACAGATATTCTCCCACACTGGATAATTTATTCAAATACGATCTTCTCCAAATCTGCAGCAGCAATATTTTCCCTCGTGAGTTTTTAATAGTACTGGCTGGCAGAGAAATGCATTTCAGTTTATCATCATATTATTTTCCATATATCATTTCAGCCAACATTGCTGTGGAAAAGGAATAGTCTCTCTACTGCTGTCTCTTTTTCTTTTCCTATTAGGTAAGAAAACTTCAGAAGGAAGTTCTAAATATTTATAAGAGTCATTGCAAAATGTGATAGTCTAAAAATCCCATAAATTTAAACATTGCTAAAAAAAACAGTTGTAAAGAGTTGTTTTCATGTTCTATGTGCTTGGTGCTTATGTGTTGTAAATTCTGAGTGTTTTCAAACAAACCATAATGGTTTCATGCTTGTACTTCAAGATCCCATATAGTTATAATTATCCATAGTCTCTCAGATAATTTCAACATATTTCGTCTGACTTCTAGTCTGACTTGTTTGAAATGTGATCATTTTAATCACAGAATGTGTGTGATAATAACCTTCTCTTGTAGTTTGTATTTCCTTGATTATTACTAGCATCTTCATCTCATGGTTTCCTTGCAAGAGTTATTTTTAAGACATCTTTTATGTGAGGTTTCATTCTACTAAGATAATATAACCTATAACTATGCCTCACCAAGAGCGTGTGAGCTTAAATACATGGCAGTATACTGAAAGCTAACAAATGAATAAAGGTGCCACACCGAGCCTTCTGCATTGGTGGAACTCCCACACCTCCTAAGAGATACCTCCCGTGTCAGAGAGTGAGGGGTGATTCAGTGGCAGTATTACAAACGCCTCTCTCAATCTCTCTGTTTTGTCTAATATGAATAGGGGTGACAAAATAATCCAATTCCAAGCCATTCCTTAATCTAAGATTCTAGACAATGAATTATAAGCAGAGGTCCCTGAAGAAAGCATCTTTTTTGAGATAACACCTGGCTAGAAGGACTCATACTTTTGGTCTTTTATTTTCTTTTAGCTGAAACATGCATGCAATGCTGTAAGAAGAAGCAACCATCTAGCCTGAATCTAACAAGCCTCAGGTACCGGAAGTGAGTGTCAAAGTGTGGTGTAAGATCCAGAATGTCTCATTCCAAAGTTGTATGCTCTGAACACCTGTGGTATACCACAGCTGGAATAAAATGAACTTCATGGGAGGGAGAAGATTTCAGCTGAAAAAAAGAAAACAATAGCAATAGGGAGTTAAGAAATGATAAATTGGGTAGAACAGTAAGCTTTGAGGACAACGAGGAGCTTCCGCAACACAGGGCAAAAAAGAAATTGATGTCCTTGGGACATTTGTGGAAGTAGGGTATTTGTTTTTCTTTTAACTTTTTTCTATTGTCATTCAAGTACAGTTGTCTCCATTTTCCCACCACTACTCCCCCCCCCAAAAGTAGGGTATTTTGATGAGGCATCTTTAATATTAAATATGATCACACATAAATCAACTTTGTAGAATTATTGTAATAAAAATGGAGACTATTAAATGTATGTACTGCAGGTTTTGTCACAAGGCCATGGAGTAAGTGAAGAAAAGTGTTATTAACATGTTTTGATATTTTGGCAAGCTTTTTCTACTTGCCTAAAAGGCAAAGTTTTGTGTGTTCTAGAATCACATCCCAGGATAGGAGTCTGTATATATATATGTTTTTTTTTCCCTTAAGTAAAGCACACTGAATTAAAATCAAAAAATGTATTCAGTGTATGAGATTTGTAGCAAATAACCATAGAAAGTTTTCACTTCAATGTGTTAGTCACACTAGTATGATTTAGTTTTTCTCAGCAGAATTTTAGATCATTAAAAACACTGAACCTAAATAACAATAACTTGTTCCATTTTGCATGCTTTTAATTGTATGTAAAGGAAGTATGTATATAGTTTTTATGACTTACCCACTTGCTCTCCTTGGTGACTGAGGTTCATCTACATCGGTGCATGTAGCAGCCATTCATTGGTTTTCATTGCTGGGCAATGTTTGAATGTATCACAGTTTGTGTGTCCATTTTCCTGTCGAATTTCTCACTTGTTTGCAGGCTTTCACCCTTATAAACCTGCTATGACAAAAAAGGCCTAGAGGATGATCACGCCTACAAGAGGCAGCAAGCGATGCAGGGATCCTAAACTGAGACTTTCTTTTGACGTTCAAGCTGCCAGCAGAAGGCCAGGCTGTGTGGCTGGCACACCCTGAGCAGAGGGAGCATGGGATAAGGTGAGAACAGAGCTGTAGGCAGGTGGCAGATGTTTGGGGCCGGCCAGGCCTTGATAGAGGGTTTAGATTTTATTCGCAGTGCAAGTAGGAAGACTGGGGAGAAAGGTGATTCAGGTTCTATTTTTTGAAAGAACTTTTTATGGCCAGGACACTTGCCTTACTGCTTCATGGCGCATCATTCCAGCCAGTCCTCACATTAATTCTATCGAATAGGGATTATTACTTTCCCCTCTTCACATGTGAGGAACACGAGGTTCTGAGTGTACAAGTAATATGTACCAGGTGCCAATGATTGTTCGCCAGTGGAAGATAACTGCTATCTATACTATCTACTGTTTTTACAACGTCAGTAAATTGTGAATAAGTTTGATCACGATCGACAGTATTTTTCTGAAACAATATAGTAAATTAACTATTGTGGATTTACTTTACAGAGTTTCTTATCCTCTCTTTTAAGATTATTTTTCTGGTTCTGCCTCCAAGAATTATTTAAAAAGTAAATGTTGATTGCTCATTGGAGTTAATGCCCTTATTGAGTCAATGCTGGCTTGGAAGGCCCTGGTAAACTTATGAAGCATGTATATTGTTTCTATAGGTTTTCATTTGCACATACAATGGTGCATCCAGTAGCTTGCAATTGTCTTACACGCAGCAGATTCTTAACTGCTGTAATCAAATAATGCCCTTCAACTGACATGTTTCTCATACCTCCTTACTATGTCAAGGGCCAAGAAAAATATCTTATGTCTTACATCGCATTTGAGATAGCTTTTAATTTGTGATTTGGTATTATAATAATGCCTTAGTATTTTTTTTCTATTTAATGAACATATTTCAAGTATTTTTATTCACCTTGGCCCTTTAGCGTTTAAAGCTTACAATAGTCTGGCTATTGGAGTAAGGAAATAGCATTTTCAGGGGAAAAATGGATTGGCAAGTGAAATGATCTATGGTGACATAGATCTCACCAGTGACCTACGGTGAGACTCATCAATATCTGCAGCCTCTTTAGCTGAGGTACTTTCAGGCTGTAATTATAACTCCTTCCTCATAACATTCTTATAATTATGCTTGGCGATGGGCTTCATTTTCCTTTCTCAGCTAAACTAGTTATCCGTGTATCCAACTTAGATAGTTTTCCATCTCAAAACGCGAACAATTTTGAAATTTTACAGTAAGACAATATCCACCTGGACCCATATGAAAGGAACCACCCTGGTTTCTCAGAAGAAGTAGAATGGCTATTTTGTGTGAAAACACCTCTCTCTCTGAGTCCCCTGAATCATCGAGCTTGGCCCCATTCCAGTTTTTCTTCCAGCAAAAACCGAGAGAAAAGGAAAAAACTGAGATGACTAGCTAAGCAAAATGCAAACCGCTTAAAGATTAAAGAAGCCCAAAGGATGTTTCAGGAAGGGCAGTCAACTGGAAGTTTGGAGTCAAAAACTATCAGTTTATTGGATCATAAACATTTAAACTTCAGGAGAGAAAATAAAATTATACTATTCTTCCTGAGTGTATGTGTATGTGTGCATGTTGATATATACATACACACTCATTATACATATTTTAAATACATTTTTCAAGCAGATCATCATGTTTAAGCAGATATCTTCCACACCCATGATGGCACTGTAAGAAACAAAAATAAAACACTAAGCATATTAAAATGTGTAAATATTTTCTCCCACTGATTTTATTAGCTGAGCACCTCATGTGTATGCTGCCCCTAATTCCGCCCAGGAGGTTTATTTTCTTGATTCTGCATTTCACTTCAGGTTGAGCAGAACGCCTCCGAGGTGCAGACGGCTGATCCCTTCAGACTCCGGTTCCCCCCAGTGAAGGAGTGCTTTTATTGCTTGCTCAAGCTTTAAAAAAGCTGCTTGTTAAGCCTAACAGATCAGAATACTGTCCTTAAAAAGCCCTGAAATAGGGCACTCTACATCACGTGTACTCTGCTAATCTCCCTCACACGGAGGGGGGGGGGATCAAACTAAGTGCCTGAGGGGTTTTTTTTTGCAAATAAAGCAGAGTATGATTTTTAAAAATAGTGACTGCTCTCTGATGAGACCGTGACTTTCCTTGGCTACCTTATTCTACCCATACGAGCTACTGTAGAAATTAAAACCTATATATTAGGAGATACTTTTAGAAAAAAAAAAGCCTACTTATGGTTTAGGTGCCACTTAACAGTAGGATGTAAGAAGTCCCATAGCTTAGTATCAAATAATCATAGCAGTACTTACAAACTGAGTCAAAATTATTGCTCTAACTAGATTATTAGAGCAAAATTATTGCTCTAATTAGAAGTTCACTTTGTAAGGTCAGATCAATAAATATGTTGCTTATTTTCAAGATGTCAGTAACAGTTACAAATACTATTTTCCCCATATATTGACCATTTAACATCACTAATTACTAACAGTCCTTTTTAAAAATGTTTAGTGCATTGATGAGTGGTTAATTGTTAATGCATCTTTGCAGGGCCCTGGTTACCTGAGAGGAGCACCTGTTACATAGCTCCTTTGAAGGTTAATGGAGCAGAAGGTAAAATTCAATTACATGGAAATATAACAAAGGGAAAAGAAAGGGGAAAATACTAGCCTTTCAGAAGCACATAATGGAAAAATATCTTACGGTCTTTTATGCTTTTCACGTGTATTTTAGGAGGGTTTTAATCATTATATTCTCAATTATTAAGTTATGCAACTCCTACCTATTCTAGGCCTCCAAATAGCTTTTACTTGTGACTTTACATATAGCTTAGAACTATAGTCCAGCCATTCACTGAAAGTGCTTTTCACCCTAAATTCTGTTGCAACCTAATCAGGACCCACACTGGGTAACCAAGCAAAAAACCTGAAGGCAATGAGATGGGACACAAAGTCACATGAGGGTCAAATTGCCTTGGGTTCCTGGGACAGCCAGCAAAGCTGTCTGAAACTTCTCACTCCATTAATGAGTCTCGATGGACCCCAGTATGAAAAATCAGAATGATTTTTACCCTAGAACTATGTAGGTCCACGAAGTGGCTTGCCCTGCTTCTCTGTGATAACATGTTCCACATGTTAAAAGGAAGCCACTTAAGCAGCTTCCAGAATTCTCTGCTCATCAATATGTTTACTAGAAAAACCCTTGTTGATTTATAAAGTACAAATATCAAGAGTGAACTTAACAACTCAGATTGCTTACAATGAACCAAATAAACTTAAAACTTGTCTCATGAATAACAAGAGGCATCTCTCATGAAAATGAGAGCTTATATTTATATGGTCTTCAAACTTTTTGAAACAATTTTACATTTTATTTAATGTGGTTCTTACACCAGTTAGGATAGGATAGCTTTTGTTATAATGACAAACCACTCAAGAATATCATAGGCTTAAAATAGCAATTTTCAACCAATGTGCCACAAGAAATTTTAAAACATGTAGTACCTGACTGTTTAGTCAGAAGCTCTGACCTCTTCCCATTAGACTGTAAAAAAAAAAAACAAAAAAAAACCAACATAATAATAGCCATCCAATGTAATAAATCAAAATTATGCCAATTTTTGTCAGATTGGCAAAAATTATATTCTTTGGTATGCCACAAAATTTTAGTAATTTGTTTATGTGTACTTCAATAAGAAAAAGATTCTAAATCACTGGCTTCAAACCACAAAGGCGTATTTCTTGCTCGTGCTACTTGTCTGTCATGAGTCACTGGGGAGGGACCTCGCTCTAGCAGAGGTGTCCACCATGCAGCCCATGGGCTGGCCGCAGGCCAGGATGGCTACGACCGCAGCCCGACACCAAACTGTGAATTTACTTAAAACGCTGTGAGATTTTTCCTGTGATTATGTGTCGCAATGTAATTAATGTGTGACCTAAGACAACTCTTCTTCTTCCAGTGGGGCCCAGAGATGCCAAAAGGTTGGACACCCCACCAGAGCCTCCATATGCAGAGACCTGGGCTAAGAAGTCTCTCTCTCTGCACTGCCATGATTGCAAAGGTGAGGAAAGGGGAGTATGGTGACTGATGTGCTGCTTGTGACTCCTGACTCTTCTGCTCACAGTTCATGGGCCTAAGCAGGTCACACGATCCCCTCTAACTTCAAAGGAAATGAGAAAGTTTAATTGTGCTCTCTGTCTAGAAAGGAAAGTACACGAATGCTTGGAAGAGACCAATGACAATCATACCCCTCTT
Source organism: Desmodus rotundus (assembly GCF_022682495.2). Taxonomy (NCBI): domain Eukaryota; kingdom Metazoa; phylum Chordata; class Mammalia; order Chiroptera; family Phyllostomidae; genus Desmodus; species Desmodus rotundus. Next base: position 107,487,638 of record NC_071393.1, read on the forward strand.
CACAGCTCGATGAGGAAGTACAGCCAGTAAGGCAAGTCATGGAGAAGAGTTTCTACAGATGGTATTTAGAGAAAGAATGGATAGTTATGCACATGTGGCAATGCTCTTATTTTTTGTTCATAAATATCTTCTCACCGTGCCACAATGCCTACAATTTTATTTTCCACTTCTTTACACTAAGCAATGCCTTGCTTTAAAAGGACAATACCTTTCCTAACACCTTGGTGTGAATTCGTTATCAAAGCATGAGGTGAAGGTGCTCTTCAATGGGGACAAAAGAATGTTCATGAAACTAGGAATCAATTAAGTGAAACACACCAGGCTGATCCTGCCAGCAGGGGGGTTTAGAATGCAGCGTGGTAGATAATGTGGTGTCTGTGATTCTTGCTTTTGGTGGGGTGAGGGGGATGAGGGTAAGAAGGCTTTTTCACTGAAAGGTATGACAGTTTCTCTCTCTCTCTCTCTCTCTCTCTCTCTCTCTCTCTCTCTTTCTCTCTCTCTTTCTCTCTCATATATATATATATATATATATATATATATATATATATATTCCTGGGATAGTGTGGGAGGAACTCCGGCCTGCAGAATCCTCCCATCTGCCGTGGATGAGAAATAAGGCATCCCAGATACAATCTTGCTGTTCCAGCAAGAAAGAGGGTGGCAGTTCCCTCTATGGAGAGCACCCTGAGCCCTTCTCCCAAATGGCTTTTATTGGGAATGGTATGTGTAGGTGTATATACACGCATAGTTCATCAATCAGTGTCAAAAAGGCCATAGTCATACAAAAACAGGTATTATCTATAGATAACAATCAAAAGAACACAGAGATTTGTCATAGGTCAGGGTCTGTTAGTCATGTTGATGCCAGATGGTTGTTCAGATGTATTTCATGAGATAAGGAGTTTACTCTTTATGCCTTGAACTTACGCATCCGGTTTATATCACCAGGGCTGTACAAAACAAAGCAGAGCAAGCTTCAAAGGATACAATGCATTTATCAGGCCTGATTCTCACAGGAACCCGTGGTGATAGAGTTGAGTCATGTTTGCCACCTGCGTTTTTACCTGGTTTTCCAGGGAGACTTACAGCTCTTTTCAGGGCTTGCTTTCATGGGGCTACAGTCTCGGAAACCACACAGAGCAGTCACCAATATCTCCCCCTTTTTTGTTTGTTATGGCAGCATAACCAAAAGCAGTGGTGTCACTGTAAGCAACAGGGTTATGCTATGCACAGCAGGCTTCAAAGGACAAAATGTACATTGTTTCTCAGGCCAGATTTGCCCCCAGGAGCCATTTGTTCCAGTATAAGGCCACAGCTGCCTCTGGCATTGTTTTCAGGCTGAGTCAGGCAGGGGGAGCAAAGCAGCCAAGAGATTAGGAGACTTTTACAGAAAGAATGAGGACATAAGCTATGACAAAGCCGAGGGGTGAGGGTCTTTCTGCCCCTTCTCTGTAGATCCCTAAGTCCTTCCCCTATGGCCCTTTGAGACCATGCCTGTCTTAGGTTGTCCCTCCCTTGAAGAATCTTACCCATCATTGGCTAACCAATCATCTGCCCAGGCCAAGCAGGGGGAAGTGAGGGAGGCAGGAGCTGCACTTCTGCCAGCAGGATAAGTTCTGTGAGTGGCTCATGGCCTGAAGGCCTTTTCACTCAGCCCCAGCCATGGGACTCTTTTGTCCGTTAATGAGGCTACAGTCCCTGAAACCAGGCAGGACAGCTCCCAGCAGGATAGGACCTTGTAGATAATTCTACAAATAATACACTGTGCAGGAGTTAAGTTCCATGTCCTCCTGTAGTTATGATTTTTTCTTCAAACTGTGTAGAGCAAAATACGAATTAAAGAGATGGTGCATTGAAAATCTGAACTTGATGAAAATGCAAAGTGAGACAGAATTTTCTTGAAATGCTGTGCTAGTGCTATCCAAGTACATTTAGTCCTCTGTGTCCATGGGTTCCACATCCATAGACTCAACCAACTGCAAACCAAAAATATTTGGGGGAAAATGTGACGCTGTTGCTGCTGTGAACTGTATGTAGTTGGGCCTATGACAGTTGTGTCTGTTCTGAACAGGCATAGGCTTTTGTTCCTGTCATCATTCCCTAAACAATACAGGATGACAACTATTGACATAGCTTTTGCATTTTATTAGGTGTTAATTGTAAGTAATCTAGAGAAAATTTAAAGCATATGGGGGAATGTGCATGAGTTATATGCAAATACTACACCATTTTATATGAGGGACTTAACATCCACAGATTTTGGTACCTGTGGGGTGGGGGGTGGTAGTCCTGGAGCCAACCTCCCTCAGATATCGAGAGAAAATCACAGTGAAGGTCAGTTTGGAACATTGAAGTTGAAAGTTAGAGCCATGAAAGAAGAGATAACTGATGGCATTTGGAGACATGGTAATCACGCCATATATTATTTGATTGACACATGTATGTGCCTTCTTATATTAACAAGGTGCTTTGGTGTTTTCGATAGGATCATGCAAGGGTTTTGAATAGAGGCTTCATGACATCTCATATCAACAACTGATCTCTTCCTGCTAGTGTTCTCGTAAAATACTAGTATATTCTCAATCCATAGTTTCTATTCATTTTTTTGGCTCAAAAGATCCAATGAAAAGATACAACTGGCTTTAGGCAAGTCATCTATCATGGTGACAATTTTTCCTGTTTAAACTAAGATGTACTAATATATATCACAATTTAGAAATATGAAGGGTTTTGTTCAAGCTTTCCATGAATTGCTAGCTTCAGGCTGACTTATATTTAGGATATTTCAAGTGATTGAAATTTTAAATTATAGGAAACTTAAATTTTAAAAGTTTTCATGAAGTTTTTAAATACTAAGTGCAGTGCTTGCTTGCCTTTTGATTAATGTTGAGTAATATTTTTAATGTTTAACAGGAGGCTATCCCGAGACTGAAGTAATAATAATAGGTGAAGATTCATTTTCTTTATCATACTTCTCAGGAGCTACATTTTGTTATTAAGTTTTCTCCTAGATAATAGTTTAAGATTCATAATGCTTTAATTCAAGCAATTGAGTGGCCTCAAAATAATTATTAGGAAAGAGCAAATAGTGTTGAGAAGAGCAGTAAAAAGAAAGGCAGACAAATAACACTCAGAAGCATATTCCTGTCTCTCAGAGGGGGACACAGCGGAGATGTGGACACGGGAGCCCGTGGAGCTGGGTCTCCGTCCTGCCATGCTCCGGTGTGCTGTCCACCTCACAGCGGTCAGAGTGGCTGCCGTCAACAAATCAACAAACAGTAAGTGCTGGTGAGGACGTGGAGAAAAGGAAACCATGCACTGTTGGTGGGAATGCAGACTGCTGCTGCCAATGTGGAAAACATTGTGGAGTTTCCTCAAAAAATTAAAAACAGAACTGCCTTATGATCCAGCAATACCACTTCTGGTACTATATCCAAAGAATTCTGAAGCACTAATTCAAAAGAATATATGCATCCTTATGTTCATTGCAATAGCTAAGATTTGGAAGCAGCTCACATATCCATTGGTAGATGAGTGGATAAAAAGCTGGGGTACGTTTATACAATAGCATACTATTGTATTTGGCCACACAAAATAAGGAAAGCATACCTTTGCAACAGCTTGGATTGACCTAGGGGGTATTATGCTAAGTAAAATAAACCAGTCAGAGAAAGACAAATACTATATGATTTCACTTATATGTGGAATCTAATGAACAAAATAGAAAGCAATTCATAGATACAAAGAACAGACTGACAGCTGTCAGAGTGGAAGGGGATGGGGGACTGGGCGGAAAAGGCGAAGGGATTAAGGAAAACTAAAAACAAACAAACAAACAAAACACAAAACAAAAAAACATCTCCAGGCAGACAACAGTATGGTCATCACCAGAGGGAAATGGGGGTGGGAGGGGGCAAGAGAGAGTAAAGGGGGGTCAATGGTGATGGCAGGAGACTTGACTTGGGCTGGTGAACACACAATGCAATATACAGATGATGTGTTGTAGAATCGTACACTTGAAATCTATATAATTTTATGAACCAGTGTCACCCCGATAAATTTAATTATTTTTAAAAACAGGAAAAAATAAAGATAGTAGGCTTTCCCCCTAAATCTTGTTATTGAACTAACAGACTTCAGCACTTAACATGAAATGTCCCCTGGATAAGGATGGGTTCTCCCAAATGTGGTTTGTCTTCTTTCTTTATCTGTAAAATAACTATAATGTTTCTCTTGGTTTTTTTCTTGTAAGTTCCTTGCCTACAGGTAACATTTTCTTCTTCACTAAAGCAACAAAACAATCATGATGTTCTTTATCCGTGGCAGAAGGAAATCAAATCCAGGGCCTTTGGTTCCTACCATAACCTAGAATTTCATGCTTCACATTTCAAAGGAAAAGCAAACACCTTTTCTCCATTTCCTGAAAATCTTACTTGGGCAATTCCAATAATAAGACAATCACCACATGGGTGCTTTCAGCAAATAACTAAAAGATGGAAAATTGGAGTAGCGTTTTCACTAATTTTTGAGAGTTAAAAGGTAAGCGGTCCCAGCTGTGCAGAGGCAAGACTTAGAAAATAGTTTTAAGACTTCTGGAAGGATGAGGCTTACTAACACCCTCCACCTGCAAAGATATTTAATGTCGCTGGACTGGAAAGCAGTCGGCCTCCTTGCCTGCACACTCACATGCAGCTGCAGTCAGTTCCCTTTACATTGTTCCCCCTCGACGTCTCCAGTGCCCGTTCTCTCCTCCCCATCTCCAGTTTAGACCTTTACAAGTCCAACGCCAGGCCCTTCCTGTTTTGCTCTTCTCCCCGCCAAATTGACCAAGCAGCCTATCGCTTCATTATAGTTAAACACAATCTTGGATTTGTTTGCTAAACAATAAAAATACAGTCGGTTGATCTTTAAGTACCAGATAAACACTGCCATTTGTAAAAAGTAATTTAATTGTACAATTTGAACAAATGCTTATGAAATGTTTACTCAATGCAAAATAATGCTTTGTGTCAGGCTGTCAGAGAATAAAACAATAAAGAAAGGCCCTGCTCTCAAGCTTGGGGTGTGTGTTCATTCTTGTAAGAAATATGTGCTTAGCACCTCCTGTGTGCCAGGCACTGCTCTAAGCCCAGGAGTACACAGGAAGTAAAGCAGACAACACCCCTGCCCTCTGGGAGCTTACGTTCTACTTCAGGTATTCAGACAAACATGAAGCAAACATATTGAATGTTGGAGTGACAAACTCTATGGAGAAAAAGCTGTGTGAGGGGAAGATAAAGTTTGGGGAGAATGGCTTTACCATTTTACCCAGAGGATTTAGGAAGGCATCTGTGATAAGGGATATTTGAGCAGATGAGCAGAGACCTAAGGATGCAAGGGAGAGGCTCTACGTGATGAACTGGGGAAGAGAATTCCGGGCTGCAGAAGGAAAGGCAGGGAGGAAGCCTTTGGGGGGAGAGCATGCTCTGCAAGGTCAGGGCCCGGCATAGAGAACAGTGGGCTGGAGCAGGTGCCCTGGGCCAGCGTAAGGGACCTGACCCCAGCTCTCTCACCTTCATTCTGTGATATGGAATAATAGTCACATGTATTGAACGTGGAAGTCGTAAGGATAAACACCTCTGTGAGGAGTTTTTACCTACTTACTTTTAACTTCCATGACATCTCTCTAAGGCAAGTGGTGTTTTCCTTATTTGACACAAAAAAGCTTGAGGCTCTGGGAAGTAAATGACTTGTTCAGGGTCGCACAGTTTGTGGTGAAATTCTACAATCCCACCCATAGGCAGGTTTTTTCAATAAGTAGAACACAGTACAGTACAGTACGCTAAATGTATTTTCTCTTAATAACACTTTCCTTTCTTTAGCTTACTTTTGTGAGACTACAGTATATAATACATACAACATAAAAATATGAGTTAATCGACTTCATGCTATTGGTAAGGTTTCTGGTCAGCAGTAGGCTATCAGTAGTTAAGTGTTTGAGGAGTCAAAAGTTACATGTGATTTTTGACGCATAGGGCAGGGGTGGGGCATTAGTGCTCCCGACCCCCGAGTTGTTCAAGAGCCAACTCTCTATAAAAATTATCCTGCCCCGCTGCACCACCCACATCCGCACACTGTATTTCCCGTCCTCCGCCCCTCGCTCAGGCAGTAGACGCCTCTCTGTTTTACTTGACTTCTTTGGAGCAGTCGGTACAGCACATTCTGAGTTCCCTTCGATTAAATAATTTACCTTTCTACTGATGAGCCTTCTTCACTGACTGTTTACGAACTAGAGGCTTCCTTTCTCTCACTCACGGTACCATTCCCTGCAACCTGGATTGAAATTTTCGTCACCCTTTTAACAAATATTTATTTATAAAAAGTGTACTAGCTGCAAAATCTTATTCAATTGACTCCCTTGGAAGAGACAGCCAACCAGGTGCTTTGTGCACAAGGGAGGGTCTATTAAATGCTTGTGTATTACTCAAGGAAAGATTATTTGGGGAATTATCTCCAGCCTGTTCATATTAATACAGAGTAGCTTGTCAGTAGCTCCTAAATGCTTTAGATAAGTTGGCTGTAGGGATGAAATCCAGACCAGCTGTTTTAATGAAAAGAAAAGTTTAAGAAATACGATGGCAAAATTCTGAGTTTCTGGGATCACAGAAAACGAGGCATTACGAGAAAGCACCAGATAATGAATTGTGTAAAAAAGCGTAGAGGAGTGGTTAAGAGATACCTGCCAAATAAATTGGGAAGGGAGGTATTTAGGAGAGAGAGTAAAGGCTCTTCCTGTAAATCCGACTTCACATTTTGACCAGAATTAACTCTGGTACTAAGGAGGACTTTTAAGAAGAGAGAGCTGTTATCAATGATTAATACTTAGAGAGTATATTGATTGCCCAGCAAGCATCATAGACAGATGTACAGACTATCCCCACAGAGGTTCAACGTGTGTAGGGTGAGACCAAGGAATCTGAGCTTTTAATAAGCACCGCAAGCTACTCCAAGGCATGTGGTCCAAGGGCCATTCTTTGGAAAACACTGGCAGAGGCTACCAGATTTCACAGACAAAACGTGGCTAAGATGCCAGAATCTCCTAGTTATGTGCAGCCTGTCCTGTCCAGAAATCTGATATCCTAGTAGGAGGAAAATATCTGGATGGCCTTATGCACAGATTGCTCATTGTTGTGGCCACTACAGGTCCAATTTAAAAAAGAGAAAAGAATCTGTAGTTTTGACACATTCAAGTCTTGAGGCCCTACATCTGTTCCATTTTGTACTACATGTTTTCAGCTGAACAGGATGTAGTTTTTCTTTCATATATTTAAGTTGCTTGAAGTCCAATAGCACACACAGTTTTCAATAGCAAATGCTCTACAGATATCTTAGTGATAATTCATAAAACTTCCCTCAAAAGCCAAACATGCAAGTACAAACACAATCCTTTAGCTTTTTAACTTTCAAACTATAACCAAGAGCACAATTAAGTCTCTGTACAGTAATTTTCTCATGAAAAATGGCCAGTAAATGCTTCCCATAGATAACTTATTTTAGTGTTATTGATTTTTTTCCCTCCTAAAAATCTGTATTGAAACAACAGCCATTAAGGCTTACAGAGCTTTGCAACATCTGGTTATGACTGCAGACAATTGCTCTATTCCTTATTCTAGAGGCTGCCTATAATTCCACAGAGAACACCTTCATTAGCCGCCTATAATTCCTCTTTCAGATGGCACCTGGGGAAGGCAGGCAAAAGAGATAAAGAAATATCTGAAGGCAAAGCAATGCTTATTGCCCATAAATTACTTATGTCCCTTACCCGCAGAGTCTGCTCCCTGGTGTTGTGTTAGAAGAACATTTTGCTTTTGTATTCATTACTTGGGAGAGTGGTGCCCAATGTATTTAGTGAATTAAATACATTCATTTTTAAATTAGAGGCATACTAGCACATAGCCTTCCACTTAAACTATTTTGCATGAGTAAAATTCATCAATAATTATTAGTCGATTGTGTTAGCAGAAACAGAAACAGAAATTGAATGGCCAATTAAAGCTGAAGGATTTTATCAAAAAGATTGGTGTAACTTGGGAAACTCCTCAGAAGACTGAGCACAAGGCCTGGAAAATGAGCAGGAAGAAGGAAACGCCAGGTAGGTGCCAGGACCATGGGAACTGTTGGGTGAAGTCACTGTTTCTCTGCCGCTGGACAGGAATGAACTTGGCTGCCACGACCCACCTGGGAAATGAGTGTGGTTGTTGCACAAAGGAATGCAGCCCACTGTCTCTGATGTTTGTGTCACGCCTTTAAATTCAGAATAACAGGAGGACTTGATGTTGTCGGCAAAGCCCAGATCTCATTCATGGGAGAAGTTGGAATCTGAATTAACTGGGCTTCCTGGAGGTTTGGTAGGATTCACGCCCTGCCTCCCACCAGCAGGATGGACCTAAAGGGTATTATACCAAATGAAATAAGTTAGACAGATACAGACAAATACCATATCGTTTCACTTATACGTAGACTCTAAAGACCAAAATAAATGAACAAACAAAACTGAAACAGACTCATAGATACAGAGAAAAGACTGATGATTACCAGAGGGGAGGAGGTTTGGGAGGCTGGGTGAGAAAGGTGACAAGAAGTACAGATTAGTACAAAATAGTCTCGGGGATGGAAACTATAGCTTAGGGGAAATAGTCAATAATATTGTAATAACGGCGCATGGTGCCCAGAGGGTGTTTGAAATATTGGGGGGATCATTTTGTAAATTATATGATTGTACAACCACTATGTTGAACACCTGAAATTAATACAAATAAGATTGAATAGAAACCGTAGTTGAAAAATAAAATTTAAGAAAACATAGGAAGGGGATTCAGATGCTGGGCAGTCAAAACATCCTTGCGTTCACCACATTTCATGGTAACATCCAACAAGAAGTTTGAATTATGATTCCTTCTAACTAATTTTTGACACAGGTTACCACATCTAAAAGAGTAAAATTAATTACCAAGTCCATATCACAGTATTAGTAAATTTAAGGAGAATCAACTAGTACAGATTCTTCAGAGAATCAATATTTATGCCCACAAAAACGTTTATATTATCCTAAGAGTTCCACAAGAAAAAAATCAGTTTGCTTTCCCTTTTTACTGTGTCAATATGAGATAATGGATGCTCCCTAAACTTACAGCGGTAATAATTTCACAATATATGTAAGTCAAACCATTATGCTGTATACCGTAAACTTATACAGTGATGTATGCCAATAATATCTCAATACAAGTGGGGGAAATGAAAAAAGTTTATAAACATACAAATGTGTAGCTGAGTAACATTAAATAAATACAAAGTTTTCTATCATTCTTTCATTCCATCTGTCAATACACATGCAGTTAGTGTTTCCTATAGACCAGGTGCCCTGGTAGGTCCTGGGAACTCACGGGTGAATTTAACTCTGTTCTTGTCTTCAATCAATTCATGTTATAGTGGAATAAGCTACATGTGCAAACAGAAAATTCAATAGAGTAGCTTGGGTGCTTCATGAAATTGGGTACCCAGCACAGTGGAGGCATAGACACGTGAGGGGACAAATTTACCTAAGCAGGAAAAAAACTAAAAATAAAAAAAAAAGTAGATGAACTGTCTTAGTAAATGAAGATGTGTTCTCTTGGGAAAGAGGAATGGATTTCCTGGCACGAGGAAAGTCATCGAAGTAGTTACATGTGATTTGGAAATGAGTGATGTGTATATGTCACTGGGGGCCAGAGGTGAGAGTCAGGAGAGGTGGAATCATGAAATAAAACTACAGAAGCAAATAGAGTCCAAATCTGGAGAGCCTGACCCAAGCAGGAAATTTTAGTTTCTCACATAGTCATTAGAGAATCTTTAAATGTTTTTAATTGGAGAAATATTATGTTTTATTTTTTGACTTTATGTTTTATGGAATGATTGATAAAGATTTTTCTGGTGTAAAGAATGAATTGGAGAGGGTAAGAGGAGACAAGAAGGTCTAATTGATTTGCGTAATATCTCAGGGAGGAGGTTAAGAGAGCCAAAGCTAATGTAGTTGAAGTACTGAAGCAAATCAGGAGAAAGATTTGAGAAATAAAGAAAAGAATTGGTAGGGCTTTACCACTAGCTGCATGTAGGGAGTAAGAGGAGGGGTGGAGGGGCATGCTGGGTTAACAGCCAGGCTTTGGTGGAGACACAAGGTGCCAATGGAAGAGGAGTAAAAGATTTAGTGGGAAAAGAAAGGATGTCCAGTAAATTGGAAAATACAGGTTTGGAATGCAAGAGACATATTTTAGTTAGAAGTACCTCTATCAGCCACCGGGATGAAGAACATAAGGTCACTCTGGGAGGACACGTAGAGTAAGAGAGAAGAAGATAAAATATAGAGTGTTGGAGCACACGAACACGCACAGAATTGACAGACAGAGAGAAGCCTGCAGTGGGAACACAGGAGGAATGGTCAGAGAGGCCAGAGGAACCTAGGGAGAGTAATCACACAGGATGGTAAGATGAAGATAAATTTAAGAAAAATGGCCTAGTTGATACTATATTAAACTGAGATTTTTTTCAGTAAAAGGGATGGTGCCTTTTTAAAATCCAAACTACCCAGCATCTAACAAAATATCTGGCATACAGTAGGTACTCAGAAATGTTCTTTGGATTGTATGAAATACACTTGCTGCCAGAGAAGGAGTTGGGGATATAATAATACCATCAAAGATGCTCCCCTAAGAAAAGTGTACATATTAGTGTGTTAACAGGAATACCCTGAGCTGAAATAGTCATGATCTCCATATTTCTACCTTCCAGTAAATGGGGACAACTGTTGTCAGCTGAGAGCCTAATCAGGAAGTTATTCGTCTAACCTAAAGAAACATCTTTTATCTGCCAATTAGAAAATACAGTTACAGAAAACAGAAGGGTGGAACAAAAAAGCTTCTGGCCAAAAACTTCGTCAACTTCAGATCATCCTTGGTTCTGGTGAGATACAAATAGAGCAGTCATTCCAAGAGTACTCAGTGGCAGTGTTTTTTGGTTTTTTATTTTTTAATGTTTTTATTTTAGAGCATCTTACACGGTCCTGAAACGTCCTTACTATTATGGTTGACTAACGGTATAAAAGTGAATTTGGAGTATTTATTGATATATTAGTTAAGAACACCTAGTAAGGGCCCTGATAAAATTACCAAGCATCCCAGGATAGCTTTATGTGGGACAAGTGCAGCATGGGGCACTCAGATAGGATCTGTATAATTTACATAAGCTAAGAAGAAAGGAAACTAGACACAGCCAGAAGCAGAGTAGACTCTTGATTAAAGGTATTCACTAATTCCTTAATTGGGGACTAAGCTTGTTTCCTTAATGAGAAAGCAAACTAATATAAGAAGCCTAATGTGGAAAAGATATAATAATTTAATATCTAAATATGCTTGTGCTAAATGAATAGTATAATGTGAAGTCTTCTTGTTCCACAACATAGGTTGATTTTGTTAACAAATATTTTGATTGTGAACGCCTTCCAATATATAGATAGATATAAACATAGAGATATGATATAGAGATATATTCATAGATATAGATATAGATATATTCATTACATAGATAATGTATAGATGTTAATATAGATACAAATATACATGTTAATATAGATACAGATATAGAGATGGTTATAGATATGGTTATGAATATGGATATGCTTTTTGCGACAGCATAGATGCATCTGGAGAGCATTATGTTAAGTGAAATAAGCCAGGTGGTGAAAGACAAATACCATATGATCTCACCTATAAGTAGAATCTAATCAACAAAACAAAGAAGCAAGAAAAATAGTACCAGAGACATTGAAATAAAGAACAAACTGACAGTAACCAGAGGGGCAGGGGAAGGGGGTAACAGGGGCAAGAAAGGGAAAGGTAAAGTCAAGGAACTTGTATAAAGGACCCATGGACAAAGCCAAAGGAGGGTAGGATTGAGGGTGGTAGGTGGGAGTAGGTGGGCCGGGAGAAAGTGATGGTGGGAAATGGAGACAACTGTACTTAAACAACAAGAAAAAAAAAGGAAAAAATAAAATAAAAATAAAAATTATTTAATGAACATTGAAAAAAGGAGTTTTAATTTCAGACCATCCTATGTAGACCTCCCTGGGGCTTGTCAGGCTTAGTATGTGGCCCCTTTTCATTCATACCCTTAATCATGTATGAAATAAAGGAAGGTGGGTCCCCCAAATGTGGCCTTCTGGGATTCCTGCCACTGGCCACAGGGAAAAAAATAAATAAATAGTGCTGAGAACATTGGAAAGTCATATGCAAAAGAATGAAACTAGACTACAGTTTGTCCCCATGTACAAAAATTAATTGAAAATGGATCAAATGTCTAAACATAAAATCTGAAACTGTAAACTACTAGACGAAAACATAGGTACTAAACTTAGGGACTCTGGTATTAAAGAGGATTTTATGAATTTGACCCCAAAAGCAAGGGAAATAAAAGCAAATATAAATGAATGGATATATCAAACTAAAAAGCTTCTGCACAGGAAAAAAAAATGCCAACAAAACAAAAAGGCAACCAATTGAATGGGAGAAGATATTTGCAAATAGGAGCTTCAGCAAGGGGTTAATATCCAAAATACATAAAGAACTCATACAACTCAACACCGAACAAACAAAAAATCCAATTAAAAAATGAATAGAGGACCTGAACAGACAATTCTCCCAAGAAGACATAAAAATGGTCAACAGGTGTATACAAAGATGCTCAGCTTCACTAGGTATTAAGGAAATGCAAATCAAAACTACAATGAGATACCACACCACACCTGTTAGAATGGTTATTATTAACAATACAGGTAAAAACAAGTGTTGAAGAGGTGGAGAAAAGGGAATCCTCATTCACTGCTGGTGGGAATGTAAACTGGTAGAGCCACTATGGAAAACAGTACAGAGGTTCCTCAAAAAAAAATTCAGAATAGAGTTACTATATCAACCAGCAATCCCACTTTTGGGTATCTACCCCAAACATTTATTCACAAAGATATATACACTCCGATTTTCATTGCAGCATTATTCATAGTGGCCAAAACATGAAAACAACCTAAGCGGCCTTCGAGCAATGAATGGTTCGATGGAGAATTTGTGGTACATACATACAATGGAATACTACTCAGCCACAAGAAAAGATGAAATACTGCCATTTGCAACAACATGGGTGGACCGTGACAGTATTATGCTAAGCAAAATGAATCAGGCAGGAAAAGCAAAGAACCATATGATTTCACTCACACGTAGGATATAAAACTGAAACTCATGGACGCAGACAACAGTATGGTGATTATCAGAGAGAGACGGGGTGGGAGTAAAGGGTAAAGGGGTCCAAATATATGGTGATGGAGGATGATTTGACTATGGATGGTGGACACACAGTGAAGCATACAGATGGTGTAATACAGAAATGTTCACTTGAAACCTAAGTAACCTTATTAACCAATGTCACCCAATAAATTTAATAAAAAGAAAATTTTACAATTAAATTAATTTTCTTAAAACAGCTTATTTTACATTATGAATATTTACAAATATAATGACATGCTTCCTGAGATTTACCCCAAAATATTATGAGAGAGAAAATAGGTGGAGCATAGATCAAACAAGACTAGCCATGAGTTGACCATTTTGAAGCCAGGCGATGAATATATAGATACTTATTTTACTAAATTATCTACGTTTACAATTATTAAAATGCTTTTCCATAATTAAAAGTTTTTAAATAGTGAGAATTTATTTCTGCCTCAAAGTGCTATATATTAAAATATTCCTTAGTTCAGTACAGAAGCACATTGTAGAGACTACTAAGTCAGAGAATGTTTGAGGGAAATGTCAAAGAGGGGATGAGACCAGAAGCAAGATACTGAAGGGAGGGTAGAGTTTGGGTAGGCAGAGGCATTGAGAGGGCCTTTGAGTCAAGTGAACATAATGGGGAAAAGAAAAGAGCAGATACGTTGAAAAATTTAAACACTAGTTTGTAAGGGATAAATGGTACAAATATTGAACTTGGGAGAAAGTTCTGAATTGTGAAAATCCAGGAACACTAAAAAAGTTCAACCTCATATGTAAGAAATATGAACCCACTGACAGTTCTCCAAAAGAGGAATAATATAAAGGAATTTATTTGAAAGAAGATTAATCTGGTATAAAATGACGAGGAATGGATACACTAGTAGGAAGTCCTACCAAACATAGAACAGACTGACAGGGACCAGAGACAAGGAGCAGGATGGGTAATGGTGGAAAGAAGGAGAAGGGACTAATGAAAAAACATGTATGAGTGACCCATGGACACGGACAACAGTGTGGGAATTGACTGTGGGAATGAAGGGCGGGATGGGCGGAAGAGGGCAAAGGGGGAAAAATTGGGACAACTGTAATAGAATAACAATTAAAAAATCTTTTAAAAAATAAGTAATAAAAAGTAAAAAGCCTGTCAGGTGTTCCAGAGATGATGCAATAAAGACCTAACTGGGTACGTGGTTGTGAAAGAAATGATGGATAGAGAGAGCATTTGAATCAAGAATAAAATGTGCAGTGGCTCTCCAGGGAAGCAAAGGGATGTGCACAGCACCAAAGAGAGCATTGAAGATAAGTATATAAATCAAAATTTTATTTACAATAAGATAATTTGGGCAAAAACCATAGAGTTAATTTAAGTTTTAAAAGATGACATGTTCAGCTATTTTTAAAGATATAGTTCCATTTAATTTTTCCAAATCAACATTTTAGAAAGCCCAATTCTCTTTCTCACTGCATTTTTCTTCAATTAGAGAGCAACGTCTATACCATGTTCTGAATGTGTACTACATGTAGGCAGAAATTCTGAATAATACAAAAGTAAGTGTGCAAAGACAGAGCCAGTCTACTCAAACACATTCTTTACTGTGTAGACAGGAAAAAATGAATGTACATTAAAAGACACCCACACAATAAATCAATACTCATGGCACCCCATTGTCATTATGTAATAATGAAAAATGTAAAGAACATCTCAACTGTCACTTAATGCATCCGTGCATCTGAGTTTATTAAGTTCGGGCATAAAAAGCAAGGGGCTGGACTAAAAACCAGCATTAAAATGCCCAGATGAATTTATTTCAGTATTGAGGAACTAAGTATATTTTATTCTAATAAGGAGCAGCCTACTGCCATTCAGAATCAGAACAAACACAATCCTATCAGAGGAGGAAGTGTAAGAGCGACAAAATGCCAACACATGACAGCAGCTGGGCCGCCTGACCAGAAACATTAGTGCATTTTCTAAAGTTGCACAGAAAGCAAATTCTGTCACTGTGTCCAGCACCTCAACCTCACATTTTCAGTTCTTATTACCCATAATCCTACAGGCTCTGGTAAAATATCAAATTGAAGTTCATTAGTTAACATTTTAAAAGGACACAATTTTAAGATGCTCCCCCAGGTGCCCTTTCATCAATTTTGCTTCATATGCCAAGCAGCGGAAATATCACTGGCCCTGCAAACAGCCAACACCGCTATTATTATCAACAATAAAATCCGCCCACGAGTTAAACCAGTGCCAACCAACCACTGAAATGCTGACAGCATCGCAGGGTTTTCCAACTGTGGAGACTCAGAGCACAGCTGCAACTCCCCTCACTCAAAGCAGATGGTGAGAAGTTAAGAGTGTTTTTGTTGCTCCAAAGGATGGATACTGATGGGAAAGCCACTAAGAACTTCCACAGATGTACCCAGTGATGCCGGCTGTTAGTTCCAGATATTAGTTACAAACTGATCTTTTCATCTCCCACCTGCTTCTTTTCCTGCAGTTTCTTTTTCAGATCATTGCATTACCATGTACCCAATGGTCCAAGCTAGAAACCTTCAAATTGGCTTTCTCTCTACGCCTCCCCCAACCACCAAAGTCTGGAAATTTCACTGCCATCCCCTCCTCTCGGCTCCCACCGCCACACTTCAGGTTCTCTCATTTCCCTCTAGGCTACTACTAACGGTCTTCCTCGGGCTTGTGTTCCACCATAGTGAAATGCTAACGTAGTATTCTATGTCTAATAAATGATTAGATGACACATTATAGACTTTATGCTGGAAGATATAGAAACTAGAAATAAAATAAAATGTACAATAAGATGAAATTAGTAGAAACTAGAAATAAAATGAAATGATTCCATTGGAATCATGTTCATGTGGTACTTAGATTCAATATCCACAGAGCTGAGAGAGAAATTCTTTAATTAGACATTCTAAAGTATTCGAAGAAATGCTGATTTTTTTTTTTTTTAGGGAAAAAGATACTGAGATACTTGAATGGCTGAAGTAGAATTTAAAGATTCTATTCTCCTGTTTCAAATGTTGCAAACCTGAGTTCTTAAGAGGTTCATTTTCAGTAAATTAATAGATCATCTTTGATTTTAAATTTAGAGGTTGATACAAGCAGTGGGCTATTTCCTTTTTTGCCACAGAAACAAATTATTTTTCCCAAGACCTGAAGTCAGTGTTTTGAGGCATTCGGTCAGATCTAGTCTGTGAGTGACAGCTTTAGAGGGGGCGCTATTGATTACACCATCCCTCTCCAAGACCACTGTTAGCCTTGTCAGGGGGTAGGCCTATTGCTATGTGACAAACTGTCACCTTGGAGACACAGCAAGAACTGCTTCATCCTGTGCCCTTTTCTGCAGTTTCTCACTTTGAAGACCATTTACACTTGAATGTATTATTTAACGTGGTGAAAAAATGTGTTGCTCTTGCAGACCTTCAGAGCTCAAACAGGCTTAGGAAGCTTTGGAAACGTTTTTAAAACTAAAATAACCCTGTCCTTGGAAGAACAATGCATGGCGTTCACATCAGGGTTATCAGCAGTGGACCTGGATGAGTAAAACAATTAAATGAACAGTGTTATAACATTTCATGGCATGATCCTCCTACACTCACCCAAGAAGCTTAAAAGGGCCTCCTATGTCATAAACCAATTATCTCCCCATCACGCTGGAAAGAAGTGCAAAATTGCTGTAGCTGTAGACTCAAAGGTAATTTGGTATCCTAGACACACGATAAGTGTGGCAAAGAGAATGGAAATCTTGATCAGCTTAAAGAACAAAGACTAAAATAAAGTTGACCAGATGTTCAGTTTCCTGACAAATAGAATAAAGTGCCCTTGCTGATCGAATCAGAGATGATGAATTCAATTAGGTCATTTAAACAAGACCTAAATGATTTATATATAATTTTTCAACACAACTTTTTAGCTATAGACTTGAGGCTCAGGTGGGAAGGAAGGGGTCTGGTGTCTTCAGCTTAGCTAAGCTTGAAACATATTTTCCAGAATTCTCCTCTCTGTATGATCTGCACTGGGGTTGCCCACAACTGAAATTTGTGGGAGAAATTGATTCCAGAAGTCAATCAGGAGTGTTTTTAGCCTAACAGGTCAGTGTAGTGCCTGACGCTAGTGCAGCTCATGCATGCTATTGCAGATAAGTTGGTTTCCTTCTGAACTCCTGTCTGATCTGCTCTCTGCTCTTCTCCAGCTCCTGGGCCAGGTGCATTTTTAGTATACGGATAGAAAGTGTCAGCTTCTCCTGCAGGTTGCCTACCTCATCAAAGTAACGGGACTGGAGGTGGTGACAAATCAACTCAGTTTCCAGCTTATTCTTGTAAGTTCCAGTTCGTCCTCCTGGGTCCTAGATTGTCCTTGCTCTCCTCCATTTTACACCATGTCTCTCTCCCAATCTCTGCTCACTTCTGGCCCAGCAGCAGATGAAAAAGCAAAAGCCGTATGTAAATTGTCTCACCAACATTCACACTTGTACAATGTCAACTCCCTCTAATAAACCCCTTATTTTATCTCATTCCTGATAGTATTGCCTCTTGGATCAAATCTTGAACGAGACAGCAGGTATGCCAGGCCCTGTGACAAGTGCATTGCCATACATTGTCCAATTAAAACCTCACACAGCTTCATTTTTAAAGACACTGGAATAAAAAATTAGGTGACATTTGTAAAGCTACATGAGTTTCTAAGGCACCAAATTCAAGCTTTATGGTATTTTCTCTCTGTCACATAGCTTGATGAAGTCTCCTCCTTCCTAATCAAAATACATTAAACATTGGCTTTAGGAATGTCAGTGACAAGGTGAATAATTCAGAGCAAAGAGTCAGGCTGGAATGATAAGACTAGAAGGAAATAGATTGATTAGACCTGAGAAGCAGATGATCAAGGTAAAATTAAGGGTCTAGAAATAAGTTCTCAATCCTTGGATACCAAGGATTCTCAATAAGCTTTCCCAGGAAGACAACCCCTCACAGCATAGAAGAAGAGTTAAGACTGGGGCCAGTGATAAGCAAAAAAAAGAACCAGAAGATACTAAGTTCAGAGATCAAGCAAGGAAGAAGCTCTAGAATTTTGGAAACTGGGATATCAAACAATCTATGAGCTTACTTTGTGTAAGACAAACCTGGAGGCAAAGAAATTCAAAAGAGAGTGAAGTGGAAAAAGCAAGCCAAGAGTTGAGAACCAGATTCAGGGATTGAAGAAACAGAAATTTTCAGGGGGATGGATTCAGGAAATGGGCCTTTATGCTTTGAGTTCTGGGCTGTTTGGTTGAACCAAGAATCCTTCTCCATGGAGCTTGACCTAAGCCCATGAGTGATCTTGAGACTGAGGTACATGGAGAATGATGAGGATCCAGCCAGTCTTGAGGACTCGATCTCAAAGCCAGACTCGAGTCAAGCCCCAGTGACTCAATGTTGAACTAGATAGCATTTTCCTTAAGATTCTGGAAGTCAGAGTTAGGCCCATCAGTGTGGTAACATGAGGTCAAGTGATTCCTGCAGCTGGGAAACCCAGGGAACCAGAAGGGATGACAAAGCTGTAGGATTAAAAAACAAACTCTATATTAATGTGTGTATAAACTATAAATAAATCCTAAACCTCAAAATGGGTGATTATTAACTGACTTACCTGTGGTGTTTAGATATATGATTTATATATGCAATATTTGTTTAAAGCAGGGGCTTGAATAACATCATTGTGTTCAGCGTTATTTTATGTCAATGAGATGCCGTAGTCACTTAACTCTTTTTTATATCAATCAGCCTATGGTAAAACTGGTTTTGTTATGTGTAATTTTGCCTAAAGTTGCAGAGCCTAGCGATGTTAGAAAGGACTTATTGTATAGAGGTACGTAACAAAGAGAGATCATACATACCCCCTCTCTTTATATGTAGAGAAGCTATGTTGAGCCCGTTTTCATAACTATTATATTTAGAAGAGTTGAGTATAAGGGTTTGGTGATTAACTGAATGAAGCTCCTGAGTTCAAACAACTATTTGTTTTTCCTTAACCACTTCCACTGAGGTAAAATAATTCACGTGAGTATGATTTTTCTCATTTGTAGTTATAGAGATCCATTAGGTTGTGGTTTCCCAGATTCTTGAAAATTCATTATTTTTTGCCATAAACATGTAAATAGACAACTAAAGTTGACTAACTTGGCTTTGAGGTCCTAATACTTCTGACCTTCACACAAGGAGATTTCAAAGCTAATGAGTTTATAGGTGGGTATCTGGCTGCTGCTCCTCCCCCACCACACACACTTCCACATATGGCTTTTCAAAGAATTCTAAAAGGACTCTCACACAGCTACCCACTGTTTGTAGCCAGTAAGAAAAAGTTTAAAAAACATGCAATAATGACAGCTTTCTGGCTCTTGGATTATTAGATCTCTTGCTTAACAATAACAATTTCTGTAAATACAGATCTTTGAGACTCAGCAAATAAAACTCCCAGTGTCAAGACATGATAAAGCTGCAAAGGAAGCTACTTCAGCAATATTGGCTTAGGCCCCATTTTGCTCATGATTCATTTCAATATCTTCTGTCTTTCTGAATTATCACACTTTTATTTGCACACTGTGTCCTACCAACAAGAAGGCCATTAACATGATAATCATGCGTGTCCCTTTCTTCAGATATTCTATTTTCTGTCCCCCTTCACTGGAAGGAACAGCTTTAAAATGAATATTACATCATTACAGTTTCATCTATACGTAATTTTAATGCATTTAATATGTACCAGGAATACCTGTCCTCCAGTTGAGTTAGTAGCAGAGAGGAAATTCTAGGTGTCTTGATACTACAGTTTGATGGGTTGTAGAGAATTGGGCTAGGCTGATTTCCAGAGGGAATTTGGGGAGAAATCACATCATAGCTGGTATTATCCATTATCCTCAGGCTAGCTGTTAGATCAAACAGAACTCTAGTTTTCACAGGGAGTTTCAGGGAAATTTATAGTAAAATTTCTGATCTCATGAAGATCACTTACATTGTCATTGGAAAGAAATGTGGGTGGGCCTGAATGGGTGAGTGGGGGTGGGGGCACAGAAAAACTGGCTGCTGTGCACCAAAAAGTACTTATTTGGGCTAAAATACTTCCAGTTCTATGGAAGGAAATAGTAGATGCTAATACGAGCTACCAGGAATTCTCTACAAGCACGGTGATACCAAGGTCAATGATGGAGAGGTCTGTCCCTGCGCAGCAATAGGAAGAAATAAGAGGATGCTTTGACTCTACATAATTGAAAAATAATAATAAAGCCAACTGAGAGTGAATCAACAATTATTAGCATCACTAGTTGGCATTCCTTAATTAACCACAGCAGTGATAAATACTCTTCTGAAAAAAAATTTGTTCATCTAAGTTCTAAATAAATCCTGCATCTACTGTTGTTTTAACGACATATATTAATATATATTATGTAACTATATATTCGTATTAATTTATGTATACAACTTGTTATTATTTGTGTTTATCTTAAAACAGAGAAAGTGTGAACAATATAATATTTTTTTTGGTAAGTGCAAATTTTAATCTCATAGACAAAATATTTTACTGCAATTTGAATAAGTCCTTTAAATTTTTTTCACTTTCATTGTTAATTGTTTGTTATAAAATGACAGAAAAAGTCTAAAAATAATGATTATTTCCAACCATTAAATTATTATTACCATAAATACTTTTGTCCTACAGAGAAATAAGTTATTAAAAAGTGATTTGCTGCAGGGATCAAATACCCTAATCCCATGCCTAAAATAAGACATGCTCCTAGACTATGGTTTACCTGAGTGTCAGGCACTCAGTGCAGAGAAATAAAATTGAACTAGCTTGGAAACGGCTCTCAGAGGCACAGATATGATCAGTTCAGTGCATGCCATGAGTAAGTTATCACTTTTAATAGTTAGCCTGTCTCAACAGATCAAAAGTTTGATTTTTTGTATGGGGGAGATCCAATATTTCTTAAAGTAAAAATCTTTGTTTACTGCATTTCTTTTCTTTCTTATTTATTTATTTATTTATTATGAAATATGTTATTGTTGTTCAATTACAGTTGTCCCAATTTTTCCCAGCCTCACAGGAGAGTTCATTGGAGGCACCCACACGGTCCTAGAATGTACAGAAACCCACCCACTGGAAGTCAGCACCAGAAGGACCCAATTTGCTTGTGGGTATTAGGGGAAGTAGCTGAAAGCCAGCAGAGAGTGGAGCAAGTGGCATTGTTCCCTCTTGCACCCCTCCCCAACATACAGTACCACAATGCAGCATGGGTTGCCCCACTCTGGTGAACACCTAAGGCTCCGCCCCTTACTACACAACAGGTGCACCAAGATAGAAAAAAAAAAAAAGACCCAAATGAAAAAAACAGATCAAAGATCTAGAAAAAATACAACTAAGCAATGAAGAGATATCCAACCTATCAGATGAACAGTTCAAAACACTGGTAATCAGGATGCTCACAGAATTGGTTGAGTATGGCCACAAAATAGAGGAAAAAGTGAAGGCTATGAAAAGTGAAATAATGGAAAATGCACAGGGAACCAACAGTGAAGGGAAGGAAACTGGGACTCAGATCAACAATTTGGACGAGAAGGAAGAAATAAACATTCAACCACAACAGAATGAAGAAACAAGAATTCAAAAAAATGAGGAGAGGCTTAGGAAACTCCAGGACAACTTTAAACATTCCAACATCCAAGTCATAGGGGTGCCAGAAGGAGAAGAGGAAGACCAAGATATTGAAAACTTATTTGAAAAAATAATGAATGAGAACTTCCCCAATCTGGTGAAGGAAATAGACTGCCAGAAAGTCCAGGAAGCTCAGAGAATCCCAAAGAAGTTGGACCCAAGGAAGCACACACCAAGGCACATCATCATTAAGTTACCCAAGATTAAAGATAAGGAAAGAATTTTAAAAGCAGCAAGAGAAAAGGAGAGGGTTGCCTACAAAGGAGTTCCCATAAGACTATCAGCTGATTTCTCAAAAGAAACCTTGCAGGCAAGAAGGGGGGGGGGAGAAGTATTCAAAGTCATGAAAGGCAAGGACCTACATCCAAGATTACTCTATCCAGCAAAGCTATCATTTAGAATAGAAGGGAAGATAAAGTGCTTCCCAGATAAGGTCAAGTTAAATGAGTTCATCATCACCAAGCCCTTACTATATGAAATGTTAAGGGGACTTATTTAAGAAAAAGAAGATGATCAAAAATATGAACAGTAAAATGACAACAAATTCACAAGTATTAAAAAGTGAACCTAAAAAATACAAAAACAAAAACAAACTAAGCAAACAACTAGAACAGGAACAGAATCACAGAAATGGAGATCACATGGAAGGTTAGCAGCAGGGGTGGGGGGTGGTGAATGAGGAAGAGGTACAGGGAATAAGTAGCATAAATGGTAGGTACAAAATAGACAGGGGGAGGTTAAGAATAGTATAGGAAATGTAGAAGCCAAAGAACTTACATGTATGACCCACAGACATGAACTAAGGAGGGGGCGGTTTGTGGGTGGGTGATGCACACTCTGGCCAGCAGTGTCTACAGTGCTGTGGATGAGAAAAAACAAATTCACACAGACTACCGAAGTCCTATGGAGAAAAAGGGACGGCAGGGCCACTCTCTCAAGAAGAGAGTGCCTCAACCCTTGCCTTGACAGGCTTTTATTGTCTTTCTAATAGCTTATATCCAAGAAGGTTCTCATTCACTATGCTTAGGTTTGGTTTAGGTAATTGCTTTTTACAGATAACAAAGGAAAGGATGTTCCTGATTACTTCCTACAGATTAACAAGGAAAAAATGTTGCAAATGCAAGGGAATGATAAGAATAACTGGTCTGGTTACACTTCAATCCTTGGGAGAACTAGCACAGACTTCACGAAGTTACTTTAAAGATATGCAGTAAGCATTTTCTGCTTCAACTCAGGGTGAGGGAGTTTCAGCAAGAGCAAGCCTCAAAGCAGCCTAGGTTAATGCAGGCTTGGTTTCCCATGGGAGAGGTGATCCGTGGGTTTGGCATCCTGTGTGCTGCCACACGCCTATGGGCTTTCCAATAGGGCTGGGCTACATTTGCCATTCCACATGGATAGGTTCCCTATACATAGTGTAACACATTTTTAAATTGTCACTATTTTTAGAGTAATGTTTCTCTTGGTGACAACGGAAAGAGTTTTACATATTAATCTACCTTTAGAACATATTTGGATAAAGAATTTAACTAAAACTTTGTTCTGGTTTCAACCTTGTCGTATTTAATCCCATGAGTAAATATTATGAGAGAAAATTTGAGTTTATTAAAATTTTTTCCCTTAGAAATATTTTTCTTCTGTATGTTCTTACATTCCTTTCATTTCTTCCAATCTCTTGACATTAAGCCAACTCAATAGATGTATCTACTAAATTACATATAATTCCTTATACAATGCTAGTGTCCAGTTAGTAGTAGTGGCATTCCCATGCCAAAAGGACATGTGAGGAGTTCATAGTTTACGATCCATTGCTTTCTTCTGAGCTGAAACAATCCTCCACTCGGCTCCTCCATCTCCCTCACCTCCCACTGCCTCTCCTGGCCTTTGACCTCAAATATCCCCTGCCTGCTTCCTAATATATACACATAAGATGATGTGCTAAGTTCATTAACTTAGACCAACTGGAGTAAGAGAACATCAGTGCTAATAAGACCAATTGTATTGTAATACTTTATAGGAGACAATGGGAGCCTGAATCAGAGTAATAGTCATGGAATCAAGTTAGGAATAGTTTCAAGACATGGTGAAGAAAGAATCCAAATGATTGAATATGTTAAGTGAGGGAGCAAGAAGAGTTAAAGGTAACAACATATTGGCCTTAGCATCTGGATGAATCAGTATCTCTTCAATGTACAGAGCATTATGGAGTTTGGAGCTGGGTAATGGGATAGTGGGAAATTTGTCAGCAGATAGCAAGACCATTGCAGTAGCTTGGAGTTTGAGAGCAGGAATTCATCAACAAGAAGAGAATGCCAACATCAAGGCAGGGATGAAGGCAGGAATGAAGGCAGATCAAGTCTAGGACACGGGTTTAAGGAATGACAGAGTTGAAAAAAGGAGGGTCCTGGTTTGGAAACATGAACTGGGACACAAGGTCAAGGAAGAATATTAGGTGGCATCCATCTGTCTCTCAGGGGATTATACTAGAGCCTCCCAAGTCTCTCTTACAAAAGCCAATAATTACCCTAGGTACTAGAGAATCATTGTTAAACTGTAAGAGTTGAACTAAGGAGGAAAGAAGAATGAAGGATCCAGAAAATAGGAGAAGTTTGCAAGAGCAAGCAAGAGCACAAGGAGTGCTCTTAAACAAGGAATATCTTGCTCTTGCTAAAGTACTGGAAAGGAATTGAGGGACTTAACAAGAAACATGTTTCTACATATTTTGTTGGTGCAATGGACAGAAGTTTCAAGTGAAAATGGAGAGAAATTGACAACATTATTGAACATATCTTCTAAAATGACTACTTTGAGGCATGCAACGGTCAACAATGAAGACAGTACCTGAAAATTCACAGAAAAAAAAAATCTGGGAAAGGGATGAGAAGATATTCAGATGTCTCTATGTGGATGCACAGAGGTTTCATAAATTCAACTTGGATCTTTCAGCTTAAGAAGAAATATTGTAGTTCTTATATATTTTCAAGACATAGTGACACACATATGTGGAATACTACATATATATGTGGAATATACACTATATATACATATATGTGCATCTATAGTGTAAACATACATACAGAAAACTACAGCTTCATGAAAATAAGCATACCTTTTGCTTTGCTTGGTTTGATGTGGTTTGGTTTAGTTTTAAAGAGGGATATAAAAGATGTTCTCAATTAAGAAGGCACATACTTCTGCCCATTGATGTGAATATCTATGTGGAAACTAAGCCTTTGGCTAGTATTGAAGGAGAGAAAGAATATAAAGAGGAGGAGCTCCTGGGAAAACCAAAGACATGCTTTGCTTACAAACAGTTGTTTCTGGGCTCAGGTCTGGTCAAGGGGTTGCACAGGTAGCCAACTGAGCAGACAGAAGTGGGGCGTGGCCTTACTTTTGGGCCTTGAGTAAGCCTGCAAGAATTGTGATGGTGAGCAATTGTGTTGTTAATGAAGCCTGCATCTCCAGGCTTCCTACTGGCCTCATTGCTCATTCATATGAAAGGAATATTTAGCCACAGACTGTTTTGGTTACAACCTGGCTTCTTCAGCATAAATATTGAGAAGACAGATTCTGAAAAAGAGTTATCAGAAACTCTCAACCACAAAAGTGTGTATGTAATTTATATGATGTAAAATTTTAGTGGACAATGGTTTCAACCACAAATCCAAGATCAATGGCACATGGGTACAGCATGGTGAGGCCTGCCACTTGGTATCGACCCTCTGAGCCACAGCCTCACACAGGTAGTAATCACCATCAGTCATACCTGCAAAGAAAGGACCACAGCACTTTTCTGCTTGTCAACATGCAGTAAGACATTGTTGATGAGGATAATTCCGTATTTGTAGCTCTGTGATTCAGCCTCAGACTATTGGTAGGCAAATAATAAGAAATGTGAAGTCACGTGTAAAGAATGGACTCTACTGTTTCCATTGGACTCTACTTATAAATGTTGTTAGCAGTGAATTATAATCAAGATAGCTTTTTGAAAATAAAAAATATAATTCTTAAGATACTTCTGTAATTCTGATAGGACATTCCCCAAGTAAGTCACATTTCTAAAGTGTGTATATGTATATCTGTTTGTAGCACTCTTAAATTTTTTGAATAAATTAATTATATGAAAATATAAAACATCACTGAAGTAATTTAAAGTCTCTTAGTAAAATATATGAATCTTCTACCAAAATAAATGAATGGACAGAAACACAAATCATGCTTTGAAAAAAAAAACATAGGTATATTTCTCCAGGGTTTTAGAAAGTGTGTTTACCCAGATTCCACCTGTCTCATAAACACAGTGAAAGAGAAATCCTTTATTTCTTTGTGTCTTCCACTGCACCCAGCAATGCCTACACAAAGTAAAGAATCAATAAACTTTTACTGGTTCATGAATGAAAAATAACTGTGAAAACACTGAACACTGAAACACAGAACACTGCTAGATTGTCATCTATTTTTTATTGAAAATACAGATTTAACTTACACATATAAACACTTCAAAATATTACCATAAGCCTCCATTTGTAAATATAATAATATTGGTGCCTTTCATCTAAACGATGTTTTGAATCATTAAACAAACAAACCCACATCTTTGTGTATATGCAGATTCACTGGTAAAATGCTTTCCTAAAAGTCTTGAAAAAGGCTCTCAGTATAAAATAATCAATCAACATGTTCACCTTTTTATAACTTACAGAAACAACCAAACCAATCTCAAATATGTTTCTCTCCCTTCTACTGTCAGCTTATGCTACTTAACTTTATTCTTTTCCTTGTGTTCAATATCAATTTTTAAACAAGGACTATAAATTATTTTGCTTCTACTTTCTCACTTTCACTTTACCTCTTTACCCATTATAGTCTGGGTTTTGCCATTACTCCTCTACCAAATCTGCTACCTCAGATGTTCTACTTTCCAAGTCTATTAGCATTTTCTCTTCTTTCTCTGGGAAGGTTGTGACCCTAGACACCCACTTGCTCTCTTGGAACTCTGCCCATGGACTCCAGGCCATTGCGCTCCCTTCATTGTTCTTCTTTCTCTGTCTTCTTTGCCAGCTCCTCATTTTCTTCTTGACCCCTACAATCACTATGAGAATAACTAACAAATAAGGATGATGATAATCATTATAATAATGACTAACACAAATTATTTACCACAAACTAGAGACTGGTATTCAACCATTTTATCTTCATAACAACCCAATGAGACAGGTGCTATTGTCATACCCATGATAAAACTGAGACATGGTGAGGTTAATTAACTTGTCCATGTTGACACCATTAGCAACTGGCCAATGAGGATTTAATCCCACAGAGTTTGGCTCTATAAATATCTGCAAAATTGGTCTGAATTATCACTTCCAGCACCTTTTAGGTAATCTCACTTGTAATTTTAAAATCCAGAGTATCAAGAAATAATTTTCATATTAAATAATTTGACCTGTTTCCCCATTACTTTGATTTAATAATAATGCCATTATTTCAGTCACCAAGTCCAAAATCTTTGATTCCAAAGATGTTCTCACCCAAGTTTTAGTCATTCCTAATGCACATTCCTGGAACTAGGGTAATTGTAAACTTAATTTCTTTGGCTCCATTTCTCATTGTCTCCACTTTACACACTATAGTGAAATTCATTATCCTATGATAACTTGAATCACATGACTCTTGCTTACACTTTTAATGGCCCACCATTTTCTTAATTCAGAACACATTTGCCATTTAGTAAGGCATGTAAGGCCCTCTTTATTCTAGCCTCCCTAGGCTTCATGTCCTCTGCTCTAATAAATGGACAGTCTGGTCAAACCATTTCCCCAAAATCATGCTATAATTTCCCGTATCTGTACCTTTGTTTATGATACATCATCTATTTGCTCTTCTTCTCCAATGCTACCCTTCAACCTCGTATCCACTGAAATGCTATTTTAAACTATTCCTCCAAATTCAGGGCCACTGCCTTTTCCCTTAAACTCCAAATACACTTTATAGCTCCTTGATAGAACTTACCATATCATGCCTTAAATAATGGCAAGTTATTTAACCTCCTCTCCCAATAAAAGTGGTGAGAGTATCTTACTACTGTAGCCCTAGCAGAATCAAACTTTTAATTTACAAATGATGGATTTGGAATAAATATTTTTGAGATTCAAGGATAGATTTAAGCGGAGATTGGCAAAAGTTTTATCTGTGGACTAATAGCTAATTTACTGACCACCTTCTTTTCTTTAGCACGGCTCTATAAACCCATTAAGTTAATTAGCCACGTGCCTTTATACAATGAGAAAAAGTATGATTTTGCCAAGTCTTTTCCTAATTGAAGCATTCAGTTCTTTTACATTATACTTTAAGTGAAATAGTAAGTGCAAAACATCAACATAAACATTTTACCAGAAGTTTGTGTTGGAAATCATCTCCCCAAACCCATTCTTCTGTTTCTGTTTAGCAAAAGTAACCCAGTCTATTTAGCCAGCCATATTGCCATCTGGCTAAAACTCAACATGTTCTAGTCATTCTTGCAGGTAAACAGGATCTGGAACTAAGTTTTGGCCAATGAGATGTGATCAGAAATGTTGTGTAGTATTTCTATTCAGTCTCCTTAAAAGGTTAGGGCACCTTTCTTCTCCCCCTACCATTTTCCCCTAGATCTGCTACTTTTAAAGCAGATGAAATAAATGGGGCTCCAGTAACCACCTTTACAATGAGAATTAAAGTCCTACCTTGGAATGATAAATCAGGAAACTAAAAGAAACATGATTTGCTCAAGGCCCTAGAGGAGTCATATTACTATTCTGGATAAGAGGGAACAAGATGCACAGAGGAGAAAAAACTTGCCTAAGGTTATAGCCTGCTCAGTGAGAGAGCACGGCTGGACAACCCACCAGGGCTTCCCCGGGGGGAGTTCTTAGCCACCGTACTGTATCGTCTCCTCAAGCTGTTGCTACGATTTGTCATGTAGTGTACACGATATTCTAATTGATAGCTTGGCTGATCATACAAAATATTAAGTCCTCTGAGAACATTAGTATTTCTAATAAGGTAAAATTAGTCATATCTGAGGTTAGAAAAGCATTCTTAATGTGACATGGAGATGGGGAGAAAGGCACTCAAGTTTGGGTCCAGTTAAACTGCTATGATAAAGACAATTTGTAATTATTCAAGAAGTTTGACTATTAAAAATATTTTAAAGCACAAAATACTGATTTGTCACCTCATCTCTCTATAAATGGGATTATAAACATTTCAAGCTAAAACTTTGTGTTGATTATTTTGAACATGATTACCGATAAACACATAGCTACAAAACAATATTATAGGAGTATGAATTTGAATTTAACATGAAAAAAGAGTTTTCATTTATCTTGAAACTGGTTGCAAAAGACAAACAAAATCCAGAGGTTTTTTTTCACATTAATGAGATTTTCACATAATATACAATAATATGCCTAATGCAGACTACCACCATATTCTTAACAGTATTTTCATGTTGAACTTATGCTTTCAACTACATGTGGCTTACGAGTACTCTTCAAAATTCATCTCTAGAAGAAATAAAATATAACTTCAAAGTCTGTTCATGTATTGGATGTCATCATGTCTTACTCATTATAAATTACCTTTCAATCTACTAGTATTGAAACTGAGAAAAAATTGGAGCCTCTTAAATTCATTTACTTGGGATAAAAATAAACTTTTTAATATTTTCAAGGATATGCCTATGATAAAGCATGGGGCTTTTACCCAAATATAATAACTAAAGCTCACCTGTATTCATTGTATCAAAATCTTTTTTGTAATTCTAACTATGGAAGTTGCAAATGCTCTTGTAAAACTTGTTGTCATGACAACAAAATCCCCTAAGAAATGAGGCAAGTCTGCATGTGAAAGAAGTATTCAAGACATTATTTAACAGGAAGATGCTTCAACCACCCATTGCAACCCCATTTTCCAGCATCTCTATTGCCTGCAAATGTTTTTTAACATTTAACACAAATTTCCACCTACATAGCTCTTTAATAAATATGCTAAAAGTAGCCCTTATTTCTGGCTTGCTTGTAGCAACTGTTATTTACAATGACTGAGAAAGAGGGTTACTAACACTTGTCAATATTTAGAAGTTACTTAGAAATATTTTAGTTTGTCACTTATCCTTGATTTTGTCTGAGGAATCTCCTTCAAACATCCTCTAAAATATGTTTTTATAAAGGAAAGTTTTGATAAATCTGGGCAAGAAGAATTTATAAGAATGCATAGATTTATTGTTGAACAAAGATGAAAAATGAAAAGGTGAAAAGTTAAAAAATAATTTAAAATAACAAAATGCAATTGTTTTTGCTTTAAAAAACAAAAACTTCAAATCCAATACCAAAAAAACACCTTTCTATTTAACTTTTTAAAAAATCTTAGACTTTAGACTTCATAATGAGAATAAAATTCTTTTTTCTCTTTTTTATTGATGTTCAAGTACAGTTGCGTCTGTTTAATAAAATTCTAATACATTTCAAAAGGTGAAATATGGGTGGTACCTTCTAATTTGAGGGAAAGGTCAGAAAAAGAAAATACGAAAAGCTGTTGTTTGTAGCTTTTGCATTTAACATGTAATACTACTTTCTTAATTTCCTTTTAAATTCACTCTGGCATTTGGGGTCTTTCTCATCGTGACTGTGAGACAAATCTCCAGTCTCTTCCTCCACTTGTATTGAGAGTGTAATACAATAGTTTGATAACCTAGATGCGCACTTTGTTTTTGCCAAGTTATACCTCTCATTGCTCCCTGAAGATGGTGTGTTTTCATTCCTCATCAACGGTTTTAGCAAGTGCAATAAGGCAAGAAAAGAAATAAAGGAAGAAGCAAATCTGTCCCCAGTTACAGATGTTATGGTAGTCTACATAGAAAGCCTGAAAAATGCATGAAAACATTCTTAGAACTAGTGAGTAAGTTCAGCAAGGTCACAGAATACAAGGTAAACAAAACCAAATTAAGAATACAATACTACTTATAATCACTAAATATAAACAAATAACATATTCATTGGAGATATATACATATCTCCAATAACACTTGCATGCTGCATGCAAAATGCTAATAACTGAAGGTATCAAACAATCTCTAATAAATAGTCATGGATTGGGAGACTCAACATAGCTGCAATTTTCAACCTTTTTCATGTCATGGCACAAACTAAACACTAAAATTCTGTGGCACACCAAAACCTATATTGTATTTTTTGCCAATCTGCCCATAAAATGTATAATTTTGATTAATTCACACCAGGTGGCTATTGTTATGTTGGCTGTCATCATTTTGTTATTTGACAGTCTAAGGGAAAAGAGGTCAATGCTCCTGACTAAATGTTAGGTATTGTATGTTTTAAAAATTCTTGCAGCATACCAGTATGTCATGGCATACTAGTTGAAAATCACTGCAACATAGTAAATATGTTAATTCCCCCCAAATTTATATACAGGTTGAATGAAATTTCCATCAAAATCTCAATGAGATTTTATACAAATATAGACAAGATTATTCTAAAACTTCTGTGGTAAGGCAAAGGAACTAGAATAGCTATGAATAATTTAGGAAAATAATAATAAATTGGAAGGTATCACTTTACCCAATTTCAAGACTCGTTATGTAGCCCCAGTGATCAAGATCACATGGTGTTAGAAGAACAGCAGACACATAAATAAATGGGATAGATTAGTATGGTAGCTGAGTTTTTACAATTCAGTGGAGGAAGGATAAACTTTCCACAAATGGTCTTGGAATAATTGGATAACTACAGTCAAAAAAGTAAATCTAAATCTCACATCTTTCCTGAAAACTAACTCACAGATCCATAGATTTAAGTGTAAAACACAAAAATCTAAAACTTTTGGAAGACAGAAGAAAATCTTCAGGGCCTAGAACTCCCTGAGAAGTTCTTAGATAAGATTCTAAAAGCATTATTTTAAAAAGTCTATAAATTGAATTTAATCACAATGAAGTACTTTTGCTTTACAAAAGACTCTGATAAGAAGGTGAAAAGACACATTTTGGATTGAGAAAAAATATATGCAAACCACACATCCAACAAAGGACTCATATTTAAAAGACACAATTCTTAGAACTCAATATTAGAAAAACAATTCAATTTAAAAAATGAATAATGGAAAACAATAAATATAAAGAATGACAAATACATGAAAAGATATTACCCTGAAAAGAATATGCTAATGACAAATAAGCTCCTGAAAAGATGTTCAGTATCACTAGCTATTAGAGAAACGCATATTTAGGCCACCAGGTGATATCTTGCACCAGTTAGAACAGCTCAGGTGAAAAATAGTGACATAATTAGCCCTGGCTGCTGTGGCTCAGTGGATTGAGTGCCAGCTTGCAAACCAAAGTGTCGCCAGTTTGATTCCCAGTCAGGGCACATGCCTGGGTTGCCAGCCAGGTCCCCAGTAGGGGGCATGTGAGAGGCAACCACACATTGATGTTTCTTTCCATCTCTTTCTCCCTCCCTTTCCCTCTCTAAAAATAAATAAATTCTTTTAAAAAAGAGAAGAAAAATATTGACACTATTACCAGTAAATGTTGTCAAGGATGTAAAGACACTGGATCTCTCATACATGGCTAATAGGAATGAAAAATGGTACAGTCAACCCTGGCTCAGTTGGTTGGAGTAACATCCTGTACACCAAAAGGTTGCGTGTTAGATTCTTGGTCAGAGCACATATCTAGCTGTGGGTTCGACCCCTGGTCTGAGTGTGTGCATGAGAGGAAACCGATCAATGTTTCTCTCTCACAACAATGCCTCTCTCCTCTCTCTCCCTTCCCCTCTCTCTAAAATCAATAAACATATCCTTGGGGTGGATTAAAATTTTTTTAAGTAAAATAAAATGACATTTTATTTTAAAATAAAAAAAAGCATTTTGGCAATTTCTTAAAATACTTTGTTTCATTTCATTTCTTTTTTTGGGAGGGGTAACACATTTTTATTGCACATTTTTTTTGAGCTTTCTTAAAAGTATATTTTATTGATTATGCTATTTCAGTTGCCCCATTTTTTTCTCCTCCACCCTGCACACCCTTCCAACGAGCATTCCCTCCCTTAGTTCATGTCCATGGGTTATATATATAAGTTCTTTGGCTTCTCCAGTTCCCATACTATTCTTCACCAACCCCTGTCTACTTTGTACCTATGACTTATGCTTCTTATTCCCTGTACCTTTTCCCCCATTCTCCACCTCCTTCTCCCCCTCCACTCCCCCACGGATACCCCTCCATGTGATCTCCATTTCTGTGATTCTGTTCCTGTTCCAGTTGTGTGCTTAGTTTGTTTTTATTTTTGTTTTTTTTAGATTCAGTTGTTGATAGTTGTGAGTTCATTGTCTTTTTACTGTTCCTATTTTTGATCATTTTCTTTTTCTTAGATAAGTCCCCTTAACATTTCATATATAAGGTCTTGGTGATGATGAACTCCTTTAACTTGACCTTACTGGGAAGCATTTTATTTGACCTTCCATTCTAAATGAAAGCTTTGCTGGATAGAGTAATCTTGGATGTAGGTCCTTGCCTTTCATGACTTTGAATACTTCTTTCCAGCCCTTTCTTGCCTGTAAGGTTTCTTTGGAGAAATCAGCTGATTATCTTGTGGAAACTTCTTTGTAGGTAACTCTCCTTTTTTCTTGCTGCTTTTAAGATTTTCTCTTTATCTTTAATCTTGGATAACTTAATGATGATGTGTCTTGGTGTGTGTTTCCTTCGGTCCAACTTCTTTGGGACTCTCTGGGCTTCTTGGACTTCCTGGAAGTCTATTTCCTTTGCCAAATCGGGGAACTTTTCCTTCGTTTTGTTTTCAAGTAAATTTCCCATTTCTTGGTCTTCCTCTTCTCCTTCTGGCACCCCTATTATTTGGATGTTGGAACATTTAAAGTTGTCTCATAGGTTCCTAAGCCTCTGCTCATTTGTTTTGAATTATTTTTTCTTCATTCTGTTGTGGTTGAATGTTTATTTCTTCCTTCTGGTCCAAATCGTTGATTTGAGTCCCAGTTTTCTTCCCTTCACTGTTTGTTTCCTGTATAGTTTTCTTTATTTCACTTTGCAAAGCTTCATTTTTTCCTCTCTTTTGTGACCATACTCAACCATTTCTGTGAGCATCCAGATTACCAGTGTTTTGAATGGTGCATCTGATAGGTTGGCTATCTCTTCGTCACTTAGTTCTATTTTTGGAGTTTTGATCTGTTCTTTCATTTGGGCCATATTTCTTTGTCTTGTCGCACCTGTTACATTGTGATGGGCAGAGCCTTAGGTATTTGCCAGGGTGGGGCAACCCACATTGCTGTGTTGTGGTTCTGTATGTGGGGGAGGGTTCAGAGAAAGAACAATGCCACTTGCTGGGCCCTCTGCCATCTTTCAGTCACTTTCCCCATTACCCACAAGCAAATTGTGCCCTTCTGGTGCTGATTCCTGGGTGGGTGATTTTGTGTAAATTTTAGGACCCTGTGGGTCTCTCCAACTATCTTTCTTGTGAGGCTGAAAGTTTCTCCCACTGTCGCAACCCCCATAGGTTTTTACAGCCAGAGGTTTTGAGGCTTTCTTTTCCCACTGGAACCCTGGGTTGCATGGCTATTTTGCTCCCCAGTTGTTCCTCCCAGTTTATCTTCACACAATTGTGGGACCACCCAGTCCACCAGCCACCACCTTGCCACGTGTCCTCTTCACCCAAGCTCCCCAACTCCACCCCTCCTACCAATCTGAATGAATGCTTCTTCTTTAACTCCTTGGTTTTTGGACTTCCATACAGTTTTATTTTCTGGCAGTTCTGGTTATTTTTTGTTTTTAAATTTGTTGTTGTCCTTCTTTTGGTTGTGCCAGGAGGCAAATTGTTTCTTCCTATACCTCCATCTTGGCCAGAAGTGCAATTTCTTAAAATATTAAACAAAAACTTACCTTGTGACTCAGCAATTTGAACTCTAAACATTTATCTCAGATAAGAAATAATGGGAACAAATAATGTTCCCATAGAAGTATCTACACAGCTGTTCGTAGGAGCCTACTTTGTATAATAGCCAAAAACTGGAAACAGCTAAAATGCCGCTTGATGATAAAACAAGTGTGCTACACTCATACCATGAAACACTGTACAGAAAACAGAAAGAGAAGCTATTAATACACACAACAACTTGGCTGGATCTCCAGGGAATTATGCTGAATGAAAAATGTCAATCTCATAAGGTGCCATACTGCATGATTTTATTCACAAAACATTTTGAAGTGACAAAATTACAGGATGAGAAGCAAATCAGAGGTTGCCAGGGATTGGGGATGGTATAGAATGGCAGGGAGGAGGATATGACTATAGGTAGTAGCACAAGGGAAATCTTTGTGGTAATAAAATATTTTTGTGTTTGATTACAGTGGTGGTTACATAAAACTACTCACGAGATTACATGAGTTGGAATTGGAACTATAAACAGATTGTGATGATGTCAGATTCCTAGTTTAATATTACACTATAATTAAGTAAGATGTAATCTTTGGAGGAAACTGGGTACAGGATACACAGGACCTCTCTGTACTACATAACTAACAGCAGATCTATAATTTATTTCAAAATAAAAAGTTTAATTAATTTATTTTTTAAAGATTTTATCTATTTATTTTTAGAGAGAGGGGAAGGGAGGGAGAAAGAGGGGGAGAGAATCATCAATGTGTGGTCGCCTCTCCCGGCCTGCTACTGGGGACCTGGCCCGCAACCCAGGCATGTGCCCTGACTGGGAATTGAACTGGTGACCCTTTGGTTTGCAGGTTGGCACTCAATCCACTCAGCCACACCAGCCAGGGCAAAATTAAAAGTTTAATTTAAAAATATTAAATTATAGTTTAAATTTTTTAAAGATTAAGTAATAAGTTCTGGAATATACTGTTAAGAATTTAATGTGCAGTTTGAATGGAAAAGGAGTCAACAGCCTTTGCAGCTCTGTTCTTGAAAGAGTCCTACTAAATATTGATGAATTTTATTCACTAAAGACAATAAAGATGGTGGGGTGTTCTGTATACTACTTGTGAAACTGGAGCAGCACAACACTCCCAAAAGTCAGAAAATAAAATCGTACCTCTTTATTTCTACAGGCCATACATTTTTAATCTAACTTCTATCCACTAAAATAATATGGTTTGTATATACTTCATCTTAAACCAATTATCAATAGACTATGGAAAAAGCAGGTGATACAGTAAATTAATACATCTATGCTTAGAAAAATTAATGTGACAGGTCTCGAGATTGGATATGTCAAACTAACATCCTTCAGCTCCCTTGCACTGGGACTGGGTGCACTCAGACCATTAGCCACACCTTTGGGACTCAGGAGCAGTGCCTTCAGTCCATCTGCTTTCCTGCCCACAGCTCTACATTCCTGGGAGTACAATCTGGGCCCTATCCCTGATGTCCCCATTTGGAACTTTCAGGATGATTCTTTCCACAGCCGGCATTTTCTCTGCTTCCTATCCTGAATTCTAAGTTCATTTGAAGGCAAGCTCTCTCTCTGGTTCACCTCTGTAGCTCTCCCCTTGTAGGCATAGTAGTTTTACACAGAACACAAAATCTAGTAGTTTTACTAGATTTTATACTAGTAAAATCTAGTGCATGTTTCTACAATGAAATATACTTAAATAATTACAGGAGAATTGTAATGGCACAATAATGTATTGGTGATTACGCATATTCTATAATGTTATTAGCACCATACCAGAATACACAATGCTGGTTTCTTCATTTAACTATACTGCACCAAAAGGAACAAATTTAAAGAAACCTGAAAATACTGAGCTAGAAGAGAGTCTCTCTGGGAGTAAGCCAGTGAGGTACCAGATATTCATCCACTCAACATTTCACAGTGTTAACATTAAACAACGTTAAGATAACATACAATGTTTTTTACTCCACAACTAAATTAGAGAATATATTCCATATGCATGGCTTTCCATGTCCTGGAGAAGCAAGGGTGTCCAGGAAATGTGGTCTTACCCCTCACAGAATCAGGTCACAACTTCGTTCATTGGGAAGAGGATTTATTTTTGTAAATTAGTGGGAGCCTAGCTTGCACTTTATGAGCACAGAACAAATATATTTAGAAGCAGCACAGTATGGGGTCCCAGGATTTTGAAGCGCTTTTCAATGGGTGTCTTCTTTCAAAGATTTGCTGTGGCTTGAGACGTGGCAGGGGAAAGGAGCCAAAAGACTTGGTTTGGAGCAACACTACCTCCCTCTAACTCCCTCTAAGTCTGTTCTGCTCTGAATTGTTCAAGCTCTTTTTTATTACGCTATTCTAGGAAAATGAACCACAGTTAACAAGTCAAAAAAAATTTTCTTCATAATATTTCAGGAATAAGTTTGCAATACAAACCAGCAAAAGTATATTAGTTAATTCTATATTACTGTATTTCTTAAGCTTTGAACCAAACTATGACTATTCTAAACAGAACACTGTTATATAGCCATATCACCTGATTTACAGAGAAAAATAATATTTTTATTTTAGCTTAACTAAAAAAACAAACAAACAAGCAAACAAAAACACACCAAAAGAAAATACATGCTTCCAAACATGAATTTTGCAACCTTGAACGTGGTATACATGGAGCAGCAAGTAGAGTGATGAGTGGCATGAACCTCTAAACAGCCTAAGCGGGTTCCTTGGAATATTAAAACATATTAAGCATTAACATAGCTTTGTAACTTCACGTTAATACCTCCCACAAGAGCTAGTGTCTCTTACCTCCATCTCTTACCTATCTATATCAACTCACTAAAATACTGGAAAAGAATATACTCTTATAGCTCACAGATCAATTGTCATCCTATAGAGCTGGAAATTAGTGGCACCAAGAGGCAAAGGCAAGGCAAGAGATTTGAGTGTTTTCTTAATGCAATATATTCAAATAGATATTTCACCAAAGGAAATATAGGAAGGCCACATTAAAGATGATTAGCTTCATCAGTCATTAGAGAAATGTACATTTAAACCACAAAGACATACCATTATAGACCTATTAGAATTGCTAAAGTCAAAAAGAGTGATAATACTAGGTGTTGGCAAGGATGTGGAGAAACTGGAGCCATCATATACATTTCTGGTGAGGATGTAAAGGGAATAGTAACTTTAAAAAAGTTTGGTATTTTCTTTAAAAGTTAAATATACAGCTACCATAGGACCCAGTGATTCCACTCCTAAACATCTACTCAAAACAAATGAAAATGTTATCTCCATACAAAGATTTGTATGAAATGTTTAGAGAAGCATTAGTCACAACCACCAAAAAATGAAACCAATGCAAATGTCTATGAACTAGTGAATGGACAGACAAACCAGACATAACTGCGTTGAAATACTGTTCAGCGATGAAAACCAAGTACTGACACGTGCAGCAGCATGGATCAGCCTCAGAAACATTCTGTCAGTGAACCAAGTGAGACACACAAGCCGACATATGGCATGATTCCATTTATGTAAATTTCTAGCAAAGGCAAATCTATGGAAACAGCAGATCAGTGATTGCCTGAGGCTTGGGTTGGTAAGGAGGATTGACTGTAAATAGGCACGAAGAACATTTTCAAGATGATGGAAATGTTTTCAATCTGGATCATGGTGGTGATTATACAGCTATATTAATTTACTAAATCATTGAATTGTAACATGATGAGTGAATTTTATGCTATTTAAATTATATTTCCAAAAAAGTTATTTGTAAAGAGGCAATAAAGCTTCTCCAATGACAGGTTCTCCAATAGGTCTGCACCTGGCAGCAATGTTCCAATAGCAGAATAAACTAATTTGTAAACAAACTGTGAATCACTAGAAGGGCTAAGGAAGACAAACTTGCTGGAGTCAAGAATATTTCTAGGAATCATCTCATTCCCACAGAAATGGGAGCGGCGGCAATCAGTTAAGGTCATATGTAAGCTTCTTCCACTCACTCATATGTGATGTACGTGTGTGTTCAGTATGGAGGAGCCATCACTTCAGTCAGAATTGCAATAATAATAGCAACGGAAACGTGAACGTGGGCAGGGCTCTCAATGATTTTTTCAATGATGTAATAGGCAAGGTCATTTTGTAACAGGGTGCAGTCAAGAGGAGGGCTCCAAATAGGGATTTGTAATGGGGTCCAGAACTCAAGGTGTCCAGGAAATATTAGAAAAATATATATAGGATGTCCTCACCCCCACAAGCCTGAGCTGGGGGAAGGGACACATGGAGTAGGGCCATTCAGAGCTGTTTTGTATAGCAACAGCTGCACAGCTAACCTCTGGAGTGGTCATTTAATATATCTACAACCTTTAACTGGTTTCATGGATATGTTAAATAGCTGTGGCTATGCTTTGAGCCAGGGAGCTGGGAGTGACTTCCACTCAAGATGTAACTGGGAAGCAACTCCCCCTGGTTACAGCGCCTGCGTGAGAGCTTGGAGAAGATTGGCTCCATGCTATGGGGCCACACACCTGCCCAGACTTACTATGGCAGCCCAGTAAAACTGGAAGAATAGGGAATTCTGGCAGGTGTAACTTGTTGTAGGAGGAGTCGGAAATGGGGCTGCAGAGGAAGACTGGCGCTGGGATTTAAACCCAGGCGTGGCAGCCATAGAGACAGCGGACCACGCGGTCTTGAAGGAGAAAAGAGAGGACTATGTGGTCTTGGAGGAGAGGGGAGAGGACCACGCAGCTTTGGTGAAGTGAAGAGAGAGGACCACGTGGCTTCGGCAGAGTGGGGACCCCGTGGTGGCAACACAGCTGATGGTGCCAGGAGCCTGAATCACAGACTTCTACTTCTTTTCATGAGATATGGTACCCCAGACTGGGCGGAGGGAGAAGGAAGGACTGTGTGCATCTGTGGGTATTCTAAAGGACTTTAGTATTTTAATGAAGATATTAAGACATTACTCTAAGTCTGTAAACTGTTGAATAAATAATTCCTTTTCACCAGTCTCTGGCATTGAGTCGTCTTTCGTCTGGAGGCGGGCAAGGTAAACCTAGTAGGTGTGGGAGGGACCCCCAGAGAGAGAAAGGGGGGTTCTTTCCCTAATAGTATATTGTGAACCACCCTCTGTCTGTTCTGTAACAATTTCTCTGCCTGTAAACCCAGATTCTTCTTCCAGAGATTGTTTAATGAGCCTGTCACAGCTGAGTACAATTTAGAAGGGAAAGAGGACGAGCAAGGTCAAGGATTCCAAATAATTAAGACATAGTACCTTTCTCTCACAATTATCGTAATGACTCCAGAGAAGACATTTTGGCCAACATTTATTCTATTTCCTAAAATTTAAGCTATAATATCCTAGGTACTATTTTTAAAAAGGCTAATTTATTATTTGAGAGCTAGTTGAAAGTCATTTGAAGGGTGAGAATTCCTTCCAAAATAAAATTATGAATTTATAAAGTTTTCTTTTACACATTTTGACTGAAAAAGGCTATTATACATACCCAACATATGAAAATTTAAAAATTAAAGGGTACAAGTATTCTGTAAGGGATAAACTGAGTTGAAAATTATAGCACTAGACTGAGAACTGCCGTTCCATCCTGGCAGAATCTGATTCTGTCTGTTCAGACGGATGGGGAGGGACGGCTGAGTGCAGAGATTATATACAGGCTAAAAGGGTTGAAAATCAGTGCAGAGATTATATACAGGCTAAAAGGGTTGAAAATCGTGGATCAGCCATCCCCTAGCCCCCAGACCATTTTGGACAATGTTCTCAAGGGCTGCTTTCTGAATGAGCCAATATCTGACCCTATTTCAAGTCAAATTAATTCACACTATGTTTTTTGTAACTAGCTATAAATCAGAGGTTTCCACAGTCCCCTC
The DNA here is from genome assembly GCF_022682495.2 of Desmodus rotundus. Lineage (NCBI taxonomy): Eukaryota > Metazoa > Chordata > Mammalia > Chiroptera > Phyllostomidae > Desmodus > Desmodus rotundus. The sequence goes on from NC_071393.1 coordinate 107,528,522, forward strand.
CCTAAGTTCAATTAGTTTGCTAGAGCAGCCCACAGAACTCAGAGAAATATTTTACTTATTAGACTGCCTGGGGGCGGGGCGTTCTGCTGTGCTCTTCACAGATGAGAATAATTCTACCAAAATTCTACGAAGACATGATCTGCTTGGGGAGGAAAGGTAGCTGCTTTCTCAGAGGAGAAAAACCTTGAGCCTAAGCCTCAATAGGCTTTTATTGGGTTTAATTTGCATAGGAATGCAAGGCTTACAGGTAAAGCTCAGTCATTGTCAGGTAGTAATGAGCAAACAATAGATAACATTCAGAGAACTATGAGGGCTTACTCTGAGTCAGGGTCAGAGAGCCAAAGGGCCTTAAAACTTGGGAAACAAACTCATCTTTTGCTTGGGCCCTTATCATTTAAATTGAGGGTATTAGCAAAGCAGGTTTCACAGGATTTCATGCATTCTTTTCTTAGGCCCGATTGCCCTGGAAACCCAAAACCCGGCAGGGTGGTTCCCAACAACTGCCTGTTTATTATAAAAGGTTATAGCTCCAGAACAGCCAGATGGAAGAGATACATAAGGCAAGGTATGGGGAAAGGGCACAGCACTCACCCCGAATCCTCATGTGTTCACCAACCTGGAAGGCCTTGGAACCCAGTCCTCCAGGTTTTATGTGTGCTTCATTTTCTAGGCATATTGATGGCAACCGTCAATTGAACTCAATCTCCAGCCCCTCTCCACTCTTTCCTCCCCTGAGGCTGGGGGTGGGACTGAAAGTTCCAACTCACTAGTCACATTGGTGGCTCCAATGGCAATAGCTTCCACCCTTATGTGTGGTCCCAAAGTCATCTCATTAACCTAACAAAATACATACTCTCATTACTTAGGAAATTCCAAGAGTTTTAGAAGCTTTGTGCCAAAAATGGAGTGAAGATAAATACGTATTTTTTAGTTATAATTCACAATATCACACATCCTCAGAACTATGGACATAGTGTGTTAGATAACTCCGTATTGGGGTGGGGGGTGTTACTCCTTTGCAATGTAGGATGTTGAGCAGCATCCCTGGTCTCTGCAGAGTAAACACCCATAGTACTCCTGCCCCAGTTAAACAACCACAAATGTCCCCCCAAATTGACAAATTTCCCTTGGGAGCAAAATTGCCCCCAGTTAAGAACTAATGGTCTAAATAATCAGTCCAAACCCTCTAGATTGTAAAAGAATTTTGAAAAAGTATAATTTTTCGTGCCAATGAATTGTCCTGGTAACTATATATCTGTTGATACCTAGAAAATGCTAAGCTAGTATCCTGGAAAGTGAAGATATTTGCAGGAAAGAACGTATCAGTACTCCGGCTTTATGTCATTAGCAAACTCCAGCATCAAAAACAGCAAAGGAGGGAAATGAGTTTGTTCTAAGTATTTCAAAATGGATAAAAGGAGACTGATTTTTACTACACGGCTGACCTCCATGCTAAACAAATTACCTTTATTATGAAATATTTTCATGTCAAAAGACAATATCCCAAATGTATACCCAAATTTTATCATCACATTTGACTACAAAGCCCCACTGTATACAAATATCATCACTTAATTAAACCATCAAAGTGAGAAGAGACATAATGTGCTTACTTTTGATGAGCATTACTAGTTTATAGACATTATCTTCGATAAATTGAATTAACATTCTGTTCTAATTGCATTCTATTACCTCGTTGAAGAAAGAGGGATGCCCCATTCCAAAGAGTACAAGATGGTCAAACACACACCACCAAACACTGGACAGATGAAACAGACGGGAGTTTATTAGTCACTTATACTCATGGGTGGGTGAGAGAGAGGACAACACTGCATACCATGCAGAGCCACACTGGAATTGCATTCAGGAACAGGAAGCAGTGGCTGGAGTGAGATTGGGAGCCTTGGTAGTAACAAGTGGGTGAGGTGACCTTCGGTTCTCACATGAGGATGTGATTGGGTTGTCTGAAAAAATTCATGGGCTGGCAGGGAAGTGAAATTCTATGAGGTTGAGGACCAGGTGAAATGCAGCTGTTCTAGCTAACAGTGAACTAGCCAGGTGGAAGGATGGGGCATAGGGTTTGCTGCTTTGGCATAGGGGGTTCATAGGAGATGGGGGGAATTCACAGATAGATCTTTGGGGCCCTGGAAGGCACAAAGATATTTAGGCAGCATACAGAATTTTAAACCTTATAATACACATTCTCAGACAGAAGTGATTTACAATGGCTCACTCATCTTCAATGCAAAGAGAGCACCAAATGGGAGGTATATCTTTCCTGCATGCGTGAGCTGTGTTAAAGCTTTTTAACAGAGATGCATCTAAAAGAAATAGATCTGAAACCACTCCGAGCATTCTTTCCAGATTTTTAATTGTTGTTACTCTACTGGGTATGGCACATACTTGTAAGCACTTCAGGGAACTAACTATAAAGGAAGAAGAAAACATAGCCCTTTCCTTTAAGTAGCTCATGTCTACATCACCAGAGCGTCCCCCACTGATCTCAGTGCTCCTGTGGGCTTTTCTGCATAGACAACCATGCAAAGGAGAAACTCACGTGATGCTATGAATTGCAGTATTCCACATCTGTGAGTAGGCAGGCCTTATATAAAGGTAAACTTTAGTATTTTTTCCTGCCTTAGAAACAGAACAAGGTCAAACCATGAAAAATCAGATAACTTTCTATAACAGCATGAACCACTAAAAAGTCCTCTCCTACAAAATATTAACATTTGTTTTATTTCTACAAGTTCTAATACAAAAACCAGATAGCTAATGCATGTCTAAAACTCACTTTGAAGCAAATAAAAACTTGATTTGGAGTCAGAGCTCTGGATTTGAAAACTCTGATACTTTTAGCTATATGAGTGTAGAAAGGGCTCTTAGTCACCCAGAGCCCAGGGTCTCTCTAATGGAGTAATTGGGAGTGTTATATGTGAAAGTAACTAGGATGCTATCTCACAGGCAGTTGATAATTCTGTTTATCCATCCATCCATCTGTCCATCTATATACAACATTCAAAATAGTAAGAATCTTGGTCATATATCAAAGTCAATTCAAGTAAAACAATAACAACTGCAGCAAAACTCAACAAATGTAGTTCTATAAAAGGTACAAACATCCTGTCAAAATGTGGAAGGAAGGCTCAGTGGGGAGGATGAAGTTGTTGGTATTGACTTTTGACCTCTGTACTGTTTGGCATGAGCTCTGTAAGTTGCCGACTCCAGCATTGTTTCCTCACTTATATCCAAATAAATTGGGTGAGTCCTAAACTAACTGCTTCAACATTAACTTTGGAAATTCATCCTATAGCTCTGAATCATAAATCAGGAAGAACTCAGAAACAGTATTTAATTCCTAACCTGTGTAACCGATCTCATAGGATATTGATAACTAATGCTGAAAGAAAAAAATGTTAAATAGTATTGCTTTCTTGAGAATTTATGATAAATGAAGCTAGAGCCATGTTTATTATATTGCCCATGAGTTAATGAGTTTTTCCAAAAATATTTTATGTCCAGGAATGGAGGTGGTGGGCAGGAGAGAGCATGTGTAGTGTTTGGTTTGACTTTATGGTTGACGGGGAAATAAAAGCACCCCAGCTGCTAGCCACACCTGAACACATTTTGATCTTGCCCGATAGTCTCTCTATATAAGTGAGAAAAACCTAGAATGTCACTAGAAGCTGGGTGCCAATGTGTGTTATTAATATTGATGGGCCCTTCTCAATAACCTTTAGAATCTGCCCTTAACACTGGAAAATCAATGACAAATAGAGAGAACCCCATATTTTGTATAACCCATTACATTTTTCAGAGCATTTTACTGCTATTACATCATTTGATCTGGTCTCAGCCTATTTTAGCTACACAAAGAATAAAGTACCCACTAGCAGAGGGAAGAGGAGAGTCTCCGACAACTCCACCAGCACAGACCTGTCCTGTTCACTGCTGACGTGCTGAGAGACAAAGGCCCTCCCCGCTCCTTCCTTGATCCCACCTTTCAGAGTGTTTAATGGGGATTGTTGGGTGTCTTGTTTTATTCTTCCTTTGTTTCCCTAAACAGGCAGGGAGCCACACAGCCACTAGCTCAAGGTCACCTGCAGAGTGTTTCTTCTCTTGCCTCTTTGAGCCTAGAGGGAAACTGTAGTGTGTGCACATAGCATACACTATAAAAGAACCAGGATCTTGAAAATCTGTACCCTTCTCTCTTTGCCTGAGTTGTTTTTAGTTGCCTAAAATTTCAGGGAAGGGTATTAAGAGTGGAGAGAATGAGAGTTTGGGCCAAGATGGAGGCATAGGTAGAAACCTTTCACTTCCTCGCACAACCAAAAAGGAGGATAACACCAATCTAAAAATCAGTAAACAACCAGAAGTGCCAGAAAATCAAACTGCACAGAATTCGACAATCACAGAATTAAAGAAACAGTCAAACAGAACAACCAGACCGGTAAGGCGGAGGACAGAAAGAACCTGAAGCAAGGCAGCAGACTGTGCAGGAGGGGCTGACTTAGGGGAAACTAAGACTCAGAGCTGGCTGTGGACTATGGTGGTTGCCACGGTGGGAGAAACTCTTGGTCTCACCACATTGAGAGTTCATCGAAAAGGGAGCTAGAGACGATCAGGGGAGCTGAACAGTTCCCTCTCTGGCCCCTCCCCCAGAAGCAGCACCACAGCACAGCAAGGAGGGTTGCCCTGCACAGGTAAATACCTAAGGCCCTGCCCCTTTAAAATTTAACAGGTGCCCTGAACAAAGAAATAGGGCCAAAATGAAAGAACAGAGCAAAACTTCAGAAAGAGAGCTAAGTGCTGAGGAGATAGACAACCTATCTGATGGAGAATTTAAGCCCTGGTAATCAAAATGCTCACAGATCTGATTAAGCATGGTCGAAAAATAAAAGAACAAATGAAAGATACCCAAAATGAAATAAAGCATAATATTTAGGGAACCAACAGTGACAGAAGGGAAACCAGGACTCAAATCAATGATTTGGAAGAAAAGGAAAAAATAAACATCCAACCAGAACAGAATGAAGAAACAAGAATTCAAAAACATGAAGAGAGGCTTAGGAACCTCTGGGACAACTTGAAATGTTCCAACATTCAAATCATAGGGATGCCAGAAGGAGAAGAACAACAGCAAGAAATGGAAAACTTATTTGAACAAATAATGAAGGAAAACTTCCCCAATCTGGCAAAGGAAATAGACTTCCAGGAAGTCCAGAAAGCTCAGAGAGTCCCAAAGAAGTTGGACCCAAAGAGGAACACACCAAGGCACACCATCATAAGTTACCCAAGATTAAAGATAAAGAGAGAATCCTAAAAGCAGCAAGAGGAAAGGAGAGAGTTACCTATGAAGGAGTTCCCATAAGACCATCATCTGATTTCTCAAAACAAACTTTATAGGCAAGAAGGGGCTGGAAAGAAGTATTCAAAGTCATGAAAGGCAAGGACCTAATCCAAGATTACTGTATCCAGCAAAGCTATCATTTAGAATGGAAGGGCAGATAAAGTGCTTCCCAGATAAGGTCAAGTTAAAGGAGTGCATCATCACCAAGCCATTATTATATGAAATGTTAAAGGGACTCACTTAATCTAAGAAAAAGATGGTCAAAAATATGAACAATAAAATGACAACAAACTCACAACTCTCGATAACTGAACCTAAAAAAAAAAAAAGAAAAAAACAACAAAAACAAAAATGAAGCAAATAACTAGAACAGGAACAGAATCAGAGAAATGGACATCACATGGAAGGTTTTCAGTGGGGAGGGGGAAGGGAGGAATAGGAGGGAACGGTACAGGGAAGAAGAAGCATAATTGGTAGGCATTAAATAGACGGGGAGAGGTGAAAAATGGTATAGGAATCAGAGAACTCAAAGAAGTTATATGTACAACCCATGGACATGAACTAAGGGGGTGGGGAATGCTGGAAGGTTTGGGGGTGCAGGGGGAGGGGAGATAAAGGGGGAAAATTGGGAAAACTGTAATAGCATAATCAATAAAATATACTAAAAAAAAGAGTGGAGAGAATGAAAATTTTTAGAAGGCACAAGAGAGCTGAAATTCTTCCCTCTCGAAAGCTGGTTATTGTTCCTGGAACTCCTGCCAATCAGTAAACTGCCTCCCTCAAGTCATCAGCACAAAGCATTTCAACAGGATCTTGTTGGTCTTAGAACAGGATATTCAGTGCTGTGAGACAACACTGGCAGCCACAATTGGGTGCAATTGAATTTGATTAGTATGGTCACCATATCGTACATGGAAGCAATTATCTGTTGATGGGCTGGATAACTCCGGGTGACAGGATGCTAACACTCTACATTAGCCACTGGCCGTATTGAACCATGACCATAGTCCCATTTTAAGAACCAAGAGGATGTCTTCCCTAAGCGCACGCGCACACACACACACACACACACACACACTTAAAAGACTTACGTTTGGGCATCAGTAAACAGTAGAATCAGACGAGACAGAAAGTAGTGTTTGATGCACCCACATGGGCCTGCAGGAGACAAGGGTCCCAGAAGTTCTGGTTCTGCTCCTCCCATAGTGATTTGGGGTGGTAGGCAGCCAGTCAGTGTTTTTTCAATCTTTTTGAACTCTTTCCCAACTGGGCAGCTTTAGTCAGATACAACAAATGGATGATCCATTAATTCTGTTTCTAAAACTCTTAGGTATCATGATTGTAGGATACTAAATAACAATCTCAATTCAAAGGGCGTATACATCTTATATAAGATACCATTTTTTGATTTAATAAAAATAAAATAAAAGACACATACCCTCATGTAAGTAGCATAGTTGAACACACAACTGTCCTTTCAGCAACACTCAGAGATGAGGCTGGCGATATTGTCAGTAGCATCCGCTGAAGTGCACGTGTGTGAGCACAAGCGCATGTGGTATTGTACTGTGGGAAACCTACACAACCATGTGATACAGCGGAAAAAACACTGGACTTGGAGTCAAGACAACTCGATCTTAATCCCAGCTCTTCCATCAACTACACATTTGGAGAATTGCTTACCCTCTCCGATCCTTGGTTTCTTCATTTCCCCAAGTAGGTGTGGCCTTGACTCATTTCCAGAGTCCCTTCCAGTTGTAAAATGTCTGTTCCAGGTTGTTCACATTGGGCAGGTCTTTACTTAATCCAATTAAAGCACATTATGCTTACTTGCCTGGATTAAACAAAACGGATCCGACACGATAGAGATAAATGATGTATCATTAATGTCAACAAGCTTACAGAAAGCAAGACCTTCCTTGCTGGTTGGGAGCAGAGCCACACTGACACAAGATTGAGAGGTGGAAGGTTCGACCATTTCTGTCCTTCATCACACTCTTGGGAGAAAACATTCCATGGGACAAACGTTTCTGTTTCATCTTCTTTTAATGGTATTTGGCACCTGAGTATTTACCCAAACAGATACAGGATGTTTTATCGTGTTTTGAAAAGTGGTATCTTTCTCAACTGATTCATTACCACAGAATTTCCAAGAAAAGAGTATAACTTTTTGTTGAGTGTGTATGTGTGTGCCCACGTGTGTAGGGAAAGAAAGAAAAAAGGAGAACAAGTTGAGTGAGTATTAATCACTGAATGTTTGTGTAGAGAGTAGGCCACACCGATGATCCATTTAGTGACGGGTGATCATCATCTCCGGGACTCCTGTATAAACGAGAGCTGACTCTAGAATCCCTACCCTCTGTAAATACACCCTACTATGCCTACAACAAAGACAGCGCTTTATTTAGTTGTTCTCCACCCACAGTGTTATATTGCACAGAAAAGCAGTAGATGTGAATAAGTTATATCAAAAGTGCACCCCTTAAACTAGTGTTTCTTTAATTAGGAAAAATCTGCAGTTCTCATATATGTCCTCCTATATTACATACACATTTAGCTCATTTAATGCCTCAAGGCTTAGTGGCAAACCCACTTGCGACTTTTTTCTAAAAAATGAAATCATTCTATTGTTCCATGTATATTCTGCCCTCATGCCTCAAAGTTTCACAGACTGGGATAAACCCATAATGTCAGGAAAATAAAATTGATGACAGGTTAATAGAATTAAGAAACATTAAAGGAAACTCCATTGTAAAATAAAAACTTCTCCAAAATTCTATGTAGCCTTTATCATTATCTTTCATGGAAGAGAAAATTCTTCTAATTGAAGCACATTTACTGCTGGGGTTTAAAATTTTAACTTCTGATATAACATTTCTTTAATTTTATTACTTATACTGTCACAGTACAATTTGTCAAAGACAAAGTATTATAGAAGTTTAGAGTAACATTATCAGAGCTAATGTATCAAAAGACTGATTTATCTGAACATTGTTTCATATTTTTGTAATGAGGAGCTTTTCATTGAATAAACCAGATTCCAAACAGTAACTTTCAACAAAGACTCAATTCAAACAAGTTCCATAAAATGCACATTTTATTCTGTGTCATGAAAAAATATTCACATTTAAATAAAGTGCGGGAAAAAAAAGTTAATCCTCCCTGATGAAATATAGTTTATTGTGCTGAAATCCAGAAATTTGGGGGTTAAAAACCAATGCAAATTCACTTTTTAAAATGATGATTTCTGGAGAAAAATTTTGAAATAAAGTGATAACCACCATAAACACCCCAGAAGCAATCCAATTTTGATCACAAATATTCCAGAATTGACCCTAAGTCACAAAGTTAAGATATTTTCACACATTCCCTCAGCAATCAGGTAATTGTCAACAGTAGGTTAAAATTTCTGTATTACACATTACAATACCTTCATTTAAATAGAAAAAAAATGACCTGCTAAGCAGGAGTTAGATTTTGAAAACAGCAAACAAGTGCTGCTTAGCAGAACGGTATTAAAAAACATCACATGAAGTTTTTGCACTGCTTCCTTTGCCAATATGTGAATTAATTGTCTCCAGTAAATTAACCATTATAGATAGAGGTATCTTTAATATCCCCAATTCCCACCAGTATAGTTGCAGTGGCAAAGATATTTATGAGTTTTCTGAAACTAATTCCCATAGTAACATTAGCCAGGAATTTGCATTATGCTACACAAAATGCCGTCAACTAGTGTAACCAATGCCACTAGAACATAGAACAAAAAGAAATTTGCAATTTTCAATATATATAAGTACATACATTTAACTTGTGATGTCTGAGTACCAAGCAGTTTTAGTACCAAGCACTTTTAGGAGTCATTGCTTTTTCAATAAACTACAGTGGATGTTTCAGGGTAGAAATGGTTCTAATTGTTTCCCAGTTCCAATGTGGTAACAATCACATTGTCCCAGGATGAACTTTGTGCTCTGTCTTGCTTTAACTGTGAATGGGTTCTAAGGCGGAAGATGACTGCTTAGGGGAAGATGCCAGTGCTTCCAACGAAAACGAGGCACACGAACACTACACATACCCTCTCTGCAGAAGAATCTCAAGAATCGCAACATGAAAACATTCACGTAGAGATCAAAACACAATTCCTCCCACTATTTTCTAAACATGGAATAGGTTAAATAATCTTAATCTTGATTTTAAATGAAAACACGTTTGGGTTTTGTATTAACTAACAATTCATGGATGTGACGTGAGGTACTGGTATTAAAGACTGGGTCTATCAAACCTTCTTCCGCACGGAATTCAAAATGAACCTTTATTGTGAAGTTGCATAGTTTGCTAGCTACTCTTCTTCTGTTTGCTCAATCTCAGCCTCACCAGAAATCTTTTTTTAAATTAATTATTTTTATTCAGTTACAATTGTCTGCATTTTCTCCCCTTCCCTCCACCCCACCCCAGCCAGTCCCACCTCCCTCCCCCACCTGTACACTCCCCCTTGATTTTTGTCCTTGTGTCCTTTATAGTAGCTCCTAAAGACCCCTCCCCCCACTGTCCCCTCCCCACTCCCCTCTGGCTGTTGTTACAATGTTCTTAATTTCAATGTCTCTGGTTATGTTTTGTTTGCTTTTTTCTTTTGTTGATTGTGGAAAACAGTATGGAATTTCCTCAGAAATCTTTCCCATCGTACTTTGGTTGGAAAAAGTTGAGGAGCAAATGAGGGATCCGTGACACCAATAGCTCCATGATCAACAATAATCTTTATGTTGTTTTGATCACAAAGTCCAATTTCCCTAACTCAATAAAGAGTCTGACCATGGAAGGAAATGGTTAAACTTCATGCTATCAAAGATGATTTATAAAGAGGGAGGATAAAATATTTGACAATGAATTAACCAAATCGGTTACTATGAATACTCAATCTGGTTTATTCAGGCATCAGTGTGGGTATCTGAGCCTTGTGCGGTCTTTTCACTCAGTAGTCAGTGGTTCTTCATGAAGGAGAGACTGGTCAGATCCTCTTGGCTTTACTCTATGCACACAGTTCAACCAGCCAAGTGTTTATGGGCCTGGGCTTCTACGTCAGAAATAGAGGTTCTAAACTTGGTTGGTAAGATTATATATATATATATATATATATATATATATATATATATATATCCCCCAATATTTGACAAGCTTTCAAAATGCTTCCTAACGTTGCATTAAAATCTGAACAACAGTTATGACAATGTGTTACCTCCAAATAAATAAATAAAAACTATTAAAAAGCACACACACACACACACACATGCAACACGTTACGAGAAAGCAACTGCTATTCCTGCCTATTTCTTTCATTTTTCTCAGAACTCTGACCAAAAACTGTATTTTTTGGTCAATTGTTCTTAAACCAACTGCCTTTAGATACAATACAAGTCATGACCTCATTTAAACAATAATACCATAACAATATAACAGCCAGAAATGAAAGTGAGCTAACTCTAAAAAGCTTCCTATAGCATCACTGAGGTCCTCCGCAGTTGTTATGAAAAAAGCAGAGTGGTCTTTTTCCTGCTTATCTCTGGCTATGTTAACATCAAAGGGAAAACAAGACGTATGGGCTGAGGATTCCAGAGTGAGATACCGTACAGAATACCCTCTTTTTTCTCCTTATCTATAGGCATTAGCTTTGAAAATTCGCAATGGAAAAAACAAATCACATTCAGAAAATTAAGTTATTTCATTAGAGAAAATTAGTTAAACTCTCTGAAATAAATATTCACAGGCTCGTTAAATTTGGAAATAACACAGATTGCCATTCAAAACAGAAATAGTTTATTCGGTGAATGCATTTAATAGTGGTTTGGCCAAGGAGCCAACATCAGTGTAATCAATAAAAAGATCTGTGTTAATCTACTTAAAACTCAGTGGGTCAAAAAATAAATTTTAAAAATAAAATCTTTCTGGAGTCTCATCTACATCCCAATATTAAAAGTGAAAAGAAATTATAGGAAAAAAATCCTGAATATCTTTCACTTTCCTTGACTACCATGCATTACTTTTTTAGGTTTAAAATTGAATTGGAAAAGGAAATGCTAAATACCAGTGACTACAACTAGCCTCTTACTAATAACCACATTTGGCAACTGACCTTCCCCCATGCCTTTCAATTGGTGGGAGAAGTAATGGGAAATTCCACTATTGGATGGGGCACCTTGTGCTTGTAAAGGTTGTGACTTCAATCTCTGTCATTTACTCTAACCTACTATGAAAAAAGCAAACATTTACATTTACATTACAAAGTAAAAATTTTAAAAATTATTTTAAGTTCAGGAACCTTTAAAAGTACATGTCTTGAAAGTCTTGGAATTTGCCTTTGAACTAGACAGCCTTGCAATGTCAGCATTCTGTAAGATGAAGTTTTCTCCCTAGAGCTTGCCTGGCTCTGTTAGAATCTCAACCACTCAATAGGTATGCAGTGTAGTACTTAAACTTGATAATCTAAATAAAGTCTTTAGCATAATGTAACTAGAGAGTGAGCACTCGGTATATATAAGCTTCAATTAACTTACTCAACTTCTAAGCCTGCAGGTAAAGCAGCAGATCGATTCCACTCAGTCTTCTCTCAGCCTCTGCCTTCATCACCTTCCTAAGTTCCCAGTCCACATCCTCAAACGTCCTGACCCTCAGAAAGCATGCAAACACATTGGTCTTACCATAAAAATCAGGAAGTAGAAAATTTCAAGTTAAAACACAGACTAATACTCTTAAAACACCTGGCACATAATAGGCATTAAAAAAACTTAGCTTATATCCACCTTCCCTACTAATATGACTCAGAATTTTAATTAGATTGTAGGAGCAACTGCAAATTCTAGTACCATATAAACAAGTATGTCAACATAAATGTTTACCTATTTTCTCTTAATTTCTCAATTAAACATTCCCAAACTCTATCATGCTGTTTTATGAATTTAAATACTCCCTAAGAATGAAAAAGTTACCAGCCTTTCTCTACACAGAAGGTGTTTTTTTTGGTTATGTGTGTCTGTGTATACCCCTAAGTGTTTGGAGAAGTGGTGAAGAACAATAAAGACAGAACTCTCAAATGTTTTAGTTGCCTTTGGATCTGGGTGAGGAATATTTTCTCCCCTCATTGGGTGGCTGAGAACCAATTATTTGGCATAAAAAGCTTTGAAGATTAAACTCATTAATAACAATTAACATGGACACTGTTTAACAAATTGATGTTTGATATAATTAGGCATCATAATTCTATTAATTACTTCATTAATAAAGATTTTTTTGCACTTCTCATTTTCACATACTCTATGGCCTCTAACAGATTTTTACTATGACATTTGGAAACATTAACACTTATTTTCAAAATTATGAGAATTAAAAATTAAATTCCTTTATCATGGAAAACAAAATGAAAATCAAATATATAATTTTATAAAAGCTTTTCTTCATTATTTCCAATGTAGAAAATTACCTAGGGACAAAGAAAATATATTTTTTAAGTTTTGGCTAATAAAACCACTAAAATTCTGAGTAAGCATTTTACCCTAATATAAGTATTAATTTTTAAATGTTAAGCATACTTAATAACTCATATTTCCAGGGAGAGAATTGCTAACAAAGCCATTATTTTTAGCATCTAAATTTCTAGTTGTAGAAATATTCTAAACAAGAAAAGGTGGTTAAAATCCAGAAGATAAAAGACCCGTAAATTTGTGAAAAATTAATAGACACCTTTCCAGGAGGAAAAATAGGTAACAGAAAGAATACAAATATTAGTAAATATTAAGCTTGTGGGTGATGGCTTTGTGTAAATAAATAGACTTTGAGAAATAGGTTTGATGGAAGTTCTAAATTTCACAGGAAAATGGCACGGAAAACCTGAACACGTATTTCTTTTAATGAGGTTGGTTCTGTAGCTACATTGTTAAAACTACAATTTTCACAATCATTTATGGACCCTAAAAACATCTCACAGGAGCACTCTTTTACTTAAGAATGAGAAAAACTGATAGTAAGGAATGTATGCAACATAGGTATGTTCGAATTTGTTACTTGCTCAAGTCCTAGCATTGCATTTAGTAATTCACAGTATTTACTGTGTAAAGACTCTGACACAGGAATGCATCAGAATTTGTCCTTTTGTTTTGCCTGGTGACATGCTAGAAAAACAGGCTGTAACTACAGAAATGTGAATATTATAGTTTTGCTTGTGTTCAAACGCCCTTGTTGTTCTTGGCCCATTCGCACTTCTTCCTTTTTTTTTTTTTTAATGACTAATGGCAGATCCAAGCTTAGCCACCCTTCTCATTGAGAAGTCTGCACATACTTACACAGACCAGTCAATAAAAGTAATCTAAAGCAAGGTGAAGAGAGGGGATTACAGGAACATGGACATAATCAAGGGGGAGGGTGGAGGTGGGGGGAGGAGGTGGGTTTGGCTGGGGTGGGGTAGAGGGATGGAAAGAAAAGGCATACAACTGTAACTGAATAACAATAAAAATTTAAAAAATAAAGCAAGGTATACCGGTAAAACAATGAAAGTCTATATAAACTCACCAGAGTTATCTGATTGTATCCATAAGCATTACCAATTACCGTACTTCTAAATTGCCACTTCTGTTACTATTCTCTTTGTATATCTGTTCCAAATTGGAAATGCAGATCTTGATTGGGACTCCTGTGAGCTCATGTTAGCCTGGCACTGGAACTAATTTAAAACCTGACTGTTTTGGTTCTGATTGTATAGTCCTACACACATTTCCTCGTGGTTTGTTTTCCTGAACCAAGATGAGTATTCCTATAATGTCAAATTGATCTTTATCAACCCTCTAAAAACACTAAATGTCATGCCATAGTCGTTAGAGTGTTTATTATCGAAGCTGCTAACACCATTTGAGCTGTAAGTACAAAGTTTACACTGAGAGCAAGTTGAATGAAAATATTTATTTACATATGTAATGCAACTGTGAGTTGGAATGCCATGGGCCTATCACAATGGATACAAATATAAATGTTATTGACCACGTAGCAAATAAATCGAAAGGATTACAATAAATAGTAAAAAGTCATAGTTGGTAATGACCAATCCCCTATGCCTCCTTTAATATGTTTCGAATATATCAGACATTTCTTTTACTAACCCTTCTTTAACTTGAGAAATGGTGTCTGCTTTCAAAATAATGTCCAATTCTTAACCTGTATTACAGTTTTTAAATTCTTGATGGAAAGATAAAAACACCCAAAAGGAGATCTAAATATCTCCTCTAGTGCATAAAATTTTCCCCTTTGTTTCCATGCGCTCTGGTTTTCTTTACCCAAAGGGTCACAGCCTATGAAGTGACTGCAGGTTTGAGTGTGTCCCTTAGATATAAAGCTGTCTCTGCAGGATGAGCAAATGTTAACAAAATGAATCTCATTTGAAAAAAATGTTGACATGTTAAAGTGGCTTTCTTGAATTCCCAATATTACTAATCACTTATTATAATTTCTTAAATTCAAACACTCTTTCTTAGGACACAATAATATGAGTGGTGTTTAAATGTAATTCAAGTGGTTTTTTTAACCTTTTCTTATCATTTACTCAGTTGAAGATACACTTTGAAAAATTGATTGGTCACTGGAAAGGATTCTTTATATATTAAGAATTTTTTTATAAGAACACCTGCCATTGTGGAACCATATATCTTGTCATGATTATTTTATACAAAAAATGGGAAGATGGAATACTCACCAATCACTTATGATTAAGTAGAGTAAGAAAGAACCATACTTACATATGTATTTTTTCTCTCTTCCCTCAAAAGACCCTCATTTTTTGCATGTTTATTGGATTAGTAGTTCTAAATTCCCAGGTAATTTTCAAGTTTTCTGCTTACATGCCACTTGTTAATGATTAGTTAGCCCCCATGCCTGTCTCCACCAAGCTCTGACCAAAGAAGTTCCCACTAAAAAGTAGACTATTTGGAATGCACATCTTGGCTGATCTCCTATGAAAGAAAGAAAAAAAGTGATAATTTGTCTTAATGTGATTTTCATTTGAGAGGAAGGTGATTTTTATCACCTAACATTGTCTTGATATTAAGACGGGAGCAGTGCTTCATTTTATTATTTATTGGTGGAGAAATTGAATTGTTTTCCAGACAGATCCTCCCTCTGTCCCTTTCCATCAAGACCACAAGAGAGCTACTCTTACACAGACCAAGTATGAAAACACAACATTCACATAATTACAAAAATTCATATTTCAAAGTTGTCCATGTATATATGTACATTCTAGACAAATTTTCTCATTACCTACATCAGATTTTGGAAAAGAGATAGATAAAATACCTTCAAAGATAAAAATTATACAAGATAGTAGAATTCATTAGGAATATGACAAATAATTTCACCAGTACCAGCCAGGGCACACTTCAAAAACAGTCATTGCTCTGAAGACTAATTAAAAAGATAGTTTTCTTAAAGAATTTAGTTATTTAAAATAGAACAATATATGGGCCAGATCTCGCAGGTGAAAAAAAAACCCTTAAATTTAAGTGAAGCTGTGATTTGCATTTTGGGTTTCAATAAGATTAAATTTCAAAATGGCACTTTAGTTAGTGGTTGTAATTAACATTTCTATTAAAGTGCTGAGTACTCCTGGAGTATATATGTGTTCTTAGGAGCAATTTTAAATGCCAGGTTTTCTAATTCTGTTGCTCTGAGACTTGAGACATTTGTATTTATGTATTTAATGTGAGATGAAGCCAGTGTCAATGACATTTTTCCATTTTAACAACGAAGTATGTGTCTCTATTCAACATCTATACCTAAATCATCTTAAGTACTGCTTATGTCGATGTGGGATGCTATTGACTTTGGGATTGTCATCTGCCTTGTGTGTGCCTGTTTGCCTTTTATCCTGAGCTCCTCTATCTACTAGATCACATTCCATGCAATGATATCCTTTATCAGACTGATAAAACTTGCCCTTGTGAGGCACAGCTCACATTTCCGCTTTTATTTGACTTTCACTGTTATTACAACCACCTGTCCAGTGTACAGCATCTGATCGTATATACTGTCATAGAAAAATATTGAAGGTGTGTAAGTTGCTTTGGAAAATGTTTGGATTTTAAATACATATCTATTTACTCCTATTAGTACATTGTTCAGAAATGTTACAGTAAAAATTGCATTCTGGATACACCAGGAGCATCTATACAGTGTAAGAATAAACATGCAGTCATCTGGTCCCCCCAAAGAGAATCTACCATCTATGCTGGTTGAGGCAACACAGAACATGACTGTATCATTATTGCACAAATTAAAGCAAGTGCTCACCCTTCATTCAAATCTGAGTTAAGTTCAACTGGTAAGAACTGTAGAATCTGGGAACCTGAAAGACTACTCTATGTACAGTGTTTGCTGAACACATGCATTCCTGCTGAAAACACCAGAGCGCGTTCAGCAGCTCATCAGGTCATGCGAACAGGAACAGAGGTGGCTGGGAAAGAATGCAGTGATCACTGCTCCATAAATAACCAACGGATACGTTTTTCTCCCTCTGTGGAGACTTGGAGTAGTTCAAAGCTGCTCGTTTCTTTCCCACACGAATGAAGAATGACATTATAGTCGACGTGGGGAAACTCTGAGTCAACGCCAGAACACAGAGAGTACACGCACCACTGACGTGCGAAGGCCTGGACTGCAACTTCACACTGCCCAGCGGTTCCACAGTCTTTCTCTCACAGCTTTACAGCAACTGCCATTTCTGAAGCACATGGCTAAAGCTGAACTGCCATTTCTGTACTCAGATTATTTTTTACCACTCATCCACTTTTAAAAGCTTAGCCTAACTTGTCTCACATATGGTTAAATAGAAAAATACCCTGAAATTCAATAAATGTCAGAGGTCAAGAAGAAGGTACCATCCTCACCATGAAAGCAACAAAGTCCCCATTTCAAGGCTGACCCCTTACCCCTGATTACTCAGTCTCCTGTGCGTGTGGGAGGGGGACACTGTAGCAGAGCATCGAGCCAGGCTCCCCTGAAAACTTCCGTTATGGGCGATGAGAGTCATGGGCACAAAGGAAGGAAAATGCAACCCATGGCACACGGCAGCTGTTCCGAGACTCCTGGATTAAAGAGGCACATCTTGTGGGCATGTGAAGAAGTTCTAATACAAATTCTAAAGTATCGACTGTTTTTATAAATTTCTTTGTTTTGCACTTCCCCAGTCTGATCATGATAACTGGTCTTCTGGTTCTGGAGGTTTTGTCGAGGGTTGCAGGGAGCTAGTTAGAAAAGCTCATAAAAATGGGTGCAATAGATCAAAACATCTCCTTTGATTCTGCTATCAGCTTGTGTATGTCGTCAGTCTATGTGTACAGACGGGCCGATAATGTACGAATTACTGGTATATATCTTCACATGATGCAAACACTAACTGCCCTGCTCCCCTGTCACATGCTATGCATACACCAGCTCAAAAGTATGTCTCACTCATCAACTTTACAAAACGTCCTGTAGTCAAAAGCAATAAATTCTTCTGGGTTCTTACAAATAAATGTGTATTTGATTCCCAATACATATCACTTAAAGGACTAGTTATACACAACTGTTTGTGACTTTTTTTAGTTGATAATAGGCACTTTCTAAGAGGATTTGTGACCCAAAAAACTCTGAAATTCAGTCTCTAGTACTGCTCTTTCATAAGTGGATCTGCCTGAGCCATAGTAGTCTATTTATCAACTTTGCAGAAGTCCAGCAGTAGAACTGTGTACAAAAGAGCTGTAGAAAATTGCAACCAGAATAAAATTATAGAAAAGCAGTTATCTGAGTTGAACAACTTAATATCTACTTCTTAGTTGTTTTTTAATCACATTTCATGGGCTATTGCTACACACAATAAAAAATCATGTGTGAGCAATTCCGTACCTGTGTTTCATTCTTCCTAAAAGACACAGATGTGCTACAAAAACTTGTCTGCTTACATTCTTTTTTATTTTGTATCATTACAGTTAAGATTTTGATATGATTACTTAAATGTTTGGTTGTTTGCTAAGAGCCTTTTAACTTCACCTTTGAACAAGTTTTAGAAACACAAATTTAGAACATTTATCACCTTTGGAAAATCAGCATCTCTAACATAAATCATTAAAAGGCCCTTTTACCCTGTGGTGCAGTATTTCTATAATAATATACACTATATTAATAGTTTAGTGTTTACGGGGTTGAAAAAATCAGCTTACAAGATGGTAGCTGCTCTCCAAGACGGAGGGAAGAGGGATTTCCTTACATAGGAGTTAATGATTACTATCTAAGTATAGTATGGGAAAAGAAGAGGCAT
The DNA here is from genome assembly GCF_022682495.2 of Desmodus rotundus. Classification (NCBI taxonomy): domain Eukaryota; kingdom Metazoa; phylum Chordata; class Mammalia; order Chiroptera; family Phyllostomidae; genus Desmodus; species Desmodus rotundus. Next base: position 107,547,202 of record NC_071393.1, read on the forward strand.
AGCTGAGCAAAAATGCAGTCATGCACAAAACCCATAGCAATAAGTTTTCAATACCCCACACTGCTATCTGACTTAGGCAACAAAAGAGTCATTTAAATGGAGAAAACACTGCCTGTTGGGGAAAAGAACCTAACACTAAGTTATAGAAAAATATTCTAAGGGAAGAGTTCATAAAATGACCCTAAGAGTTTCCCAAGTTGAACTCTACCTTGGCGTTAATCTATAACTTTAACTCAAAAGAACAGTGAGGAAATGACAGCGCGATCTACTCAGCCTGAGATCAGATTTGTCACGGCCACATCGGCAGGTTGGACCCTGATTCTTCAAATAGTACATCGCCTTGATTAACAAAAATCATACTTTCTTTTTAAAATTATAGACTAGGGATTATAAATGAAAGCAAAGTGTGCATGCAGTCAACTGCATCATATACAAGCAACATCTATGTTTTAAATAATCATCTTTGGCAGGCCAGAATCCAGCTGGACATGCAATATTTACATATCAAAATCCCTATTGTGTTCATCATAGTGAAAGCAAGTGAAAATATATATGTATATACTGTATATACACACTTCTGTATATAGATGTATATACTATTTTAAGATATTAACAAATATATATGTATATATATATATATATAAATTAGAAGTGGATTTCATCTTTGTCAGATTCAGGTGACTCAGGCCTGGAAACACTAAAAATATCCTGACACGGAATTTGGGGAGGTACCTGGAGCGGCATTTGGGATTTGGGAGAAGAGGTCTGGGACACACTCTTTTCTGAGAGTATTTTTAAAATTTCTGCCACCTGCTTCTCCAAGGCAGTCATTCTGCAGCTTAAGAGCTGAATGTCCTCTCTGAGTTCGTGTTTGACTTCCTGCAGCGTGGTCTGTAAGGCTTGCTCCGGGATGGGGTAAAAGGGGTGCTTGGCATCAGCCTGAATGGGGCTGTGCTCAAGCGGACTTCGCACCTCACCGGCCTTATCCAAACGAAGGTCACTTTTTGTAATGCCACTGTCACAAGAGTCTGTCTTCCTTAAAGGGTTTTTGTTCATGCTGTTCTCTGAGTCGCTGCCCTTGGGGTCTTCCGACAATAGCCCCATGGACTCAGCTTTTGTGACATTATTCCAGTCTTCTTTTTTCTCCTCGTGGGCTCCCATGTTATTCTTGAGTCGCAGCCACCCTTTCCCATTTCCGTTCTTCATTCTTATTGGGCTGTTGACTTTGAGACATTTGGGGTCAGCACCGCCATTGGGCTTGAGTTCCATGGCATCACGGTTGTTCTGCTTGAGGGACTCGCTGGCTTTCACGTAGGCCAGAGATGTCTGGATGGGCGTGATCTGCGACACCGTGACCACACTGGTGCCAGTGATGGATGCTCCGTTCTGCAAGGAGCGGCTTTCTACCTGGAGCTGGTTCCGCTCTGGGTCGCTCTGCGTGGACCCTTGATTCCGCAGCTCCTTCTGCTGCTTGAACTTCTGGAAGAGCTTTCGGACCGGGTGATCCACAGGGATGCTGAGCGTGACTTCGTTCTTCTGTCTGAGGCGCTCCTCCTCCTCTTTCTTCACATCGCTGATTTTACGGAAAATGATCTGTGGTGGGGCAGAGATATGAAAAAAATATGATGAAAACAGATGAATTTATAATTGTGTGACACCATACCAGATGGACTTGGTTTGACAAAAAAACCCCTCGAATACAGGGCAAGGTCATTTCTGAGGGGAAAAATATTCTAATACTATTCAACACATGCAATGTACTTAAAACTCAGCATGGGACCACTGACTAAGATTACTTAGCTTACTTAATTCTAGGGAGAGTGCAGAGAAGAGACAACTGAATAGAGGCACTTGCTGTCTAGTTCATGTTCCTATTTAATAGAGAAAATATATATATTAATATATGTGTGTGCACACATATATGGGTAAAGAAATATATGTTTATCTCTTAAATTTACTTGTAATACATCACTGTTTTGTATGTTTTTCTTTGATATATATGATTCAAAACCATTTTCATACCATCCTCTTTTTAAAAGTCAGATGGTAAAATTTCCAGGGAATAAAAGTACTGAAAAGTTAGACAGTTTACCAGCAAAGCACCTGGGCTGCGTATGAGGAAGGATTACATTTATTCTTATGGTCCCAGAGGGCAGACCTAGGATCTATAAGTAGAACTTTCTGGAAGGTAAACACTATGTATACACTTAATTTCAAGCTGCTATCTATTAACTGACTAGTTTGAAAGCTCATGAACCTCACACCACTGAAATATTCAAACAGAAGGAAGGACATTGTCCATGTAATACTTTCACTGAGTGGGAGGTTGAACTCTTCAAAATCCAATTTTCTTTAAATTTTAAACGCAAAATTTAATACATAGTGCATGTGACATTAGATGAGTACCCACAAATAAGTAAGCATACTTTTATGAATAAATGTATTTTGAACATGATATTGGGAATTTATAATTCCATCAAGAGAAATAAAAACATTAACTATATAAGAAGTTATCACTTATATTATCAGAGTTAGAAGTGAATTTAATAGTGTAAGATTTTTGGCTAAGTCCTTCTGAAGAACAAAATAACTGCAGGTGAAGGCTGTAAGGAAAATTCAAAGGGGAGTTAGACAAAGTGCTTTCAGAAACAGACAATTATATGATAACAGCAAAATTACTTACTTCCATCACCCTCTCTCATTAAGTTTTTGGTTAGATTGGAAATACATGAGAAGAGTCCCTGGCATATAATCGACTCTCAAAATATGTTGGTTCTCTCCCGTGAACTCTCATAAAATACTTTGTATTTGAAGCCATTTTCATCACCTCTTGAAGATTCAGCTTCCAGGAGAAACACATAGTCGTTGATTTTACACCAGAAACCAATAGTAATGATGGTCTCGTCAACAGAAAAGTGGGGAGACAGCAGTTCTCTAAGGGCACATTTCCAAAAATGAGACCAATGCGCTAAATACAGCTTATCATGTGGTAATGACTTGAAATTTAAAATAAATATTTTCTAAATTCAATAACTGTCTGTACAGATCAGCATACTCTCCCCGTTCTCGTGGCACAGGATATTGGATCTTTTTGAAAGATGTAATACTAATCCCCACGTCTGACATCAAAGCTCCAACAGTTTAATTAGACGTCTTTCAAAGGGTTGACAGGTTTCTTGTGTTTCCTAAGTAAACAGAGCTTGTTCTAAGACTTCAAGCTATGCGCACTCTTAAGACATTAACACTCTCTGGGACCAGATATACCCAAACATGGAAACCCAGATACTTTATTCTCGTTTCATCCCCTATCGCCAAGAAGGCGCTCACTTTGGTTCTATGAACTGACTTGAAGGAACTAATGTAAATAATTGGCCACGTCCTCCTTCATACTCAGTTCTTACCTTGTGTTTTTGAAGTTTGTTACTTAGCCTTTCATAGACATAGCCTAGTGCAATGTGGTAAGTGAGAGTAGCCTTCCCATTTGGGAAAAGAGGATCTATTCCAAACTGTTAGTGGAGGAGGGCAGGTACTGGACACGGGGATGCCAGATAAAACGCAGGACATCCTTGCAATATTAGGACATACTTATACTAAAAAAAATGTACATTATTTTTGTTGTTTATCTGAAATTCAGATTTAACTGGTGCCCTGTTATTTTTTTGCTAGTTGTGGCAGACTTACTGGTATGTGACAGACAAGGTCATTACTGTCTCTGCAATGGCCAGGTATACTACCCTGTGAGGCTTGTAGTTTAGGAAAGATTTGGGGTCCTTGAAGACTGTGGATTTGGGGACATCTGAGGCCAGAAGCTTTATATTTAAAATAATAGCTAAAAATTGCTTACAATTATTGTGTGCTTACCAAGTTCGGGATGCTTGGTGATTTAAGAGTATAATATGCCCAAGTAAAACATCAATTTAAAAAAGCCATTTCCAGCTTTCTTGACTCCCAGCTGCATCGCCCCACCCCCACCCCAGCAGCCAAGATCAAACAAAGGTGCTTGGACTGCTGAGAGCAAAGACTCCAAATGTCAAACTGTCAGAGGCCTGACAGCCTGCACCAGGGGACAAAGCAATAGAAATGAGCTGGCATATTCTGCCACCAAGAAGATGTAAAAGGAACTGAGAATGATAAAGAGAGAGGTTTGGGACATTAGGAGACTCCTAAGAGTGTTGCACGTTGGTCTGTTCCCTCTACTCCCCACTCCAGGGGACAGGGGATGAGGTGATATTAGGCATAGCTCCCTGGAGGTTGGGTGGTACTTATGAACATAGAGACAGGTCCTGACTTCTCATCTGGAGTTCGCAGAGCAACAGAACCTACACATCTACTCTCTGGAGCCAAGAGAGCTGGGTGGAAAAAGCAGGAGCCCTCATTAGAGTGCAAAGATTACCTCCTGGGTAGCCTGGATGGGCATGGCTAGGATCCCCATGGGCCCAGGAAGCCACAGAAGGTAGCCAATTGTAATTTCAGCCCCCCAAAAGCCTGATGAGGCAAAGGTACCCCATGAGGTAGTTATCACACCCAGCAGGATACCTGCTGACAGGACTTTTAGACCATTACACATGCCCCACAATAAATAAAACCCTAGAGCTCGCTTGGACAGTTCAAAAAGCCAACACTATGGATTAACCAGAAGCCTTCCAGATCTCACAGACGCCCTTGGTACTAAAGTGACTCCCCTTTCCCACCCCACACACAAACCTTTCTCAGCGACAGGCTCACAGGCAATCTTGAGCCCCGTGAAAGGAGAAGCAGGTGCAGAGGAAGGGCCAAGAGGAGAGAGAGGGTCAGGAGGCAATTTCCTACCCAAGCTACAGAATTTGAACAGGAGCCTAACTGAAAATAATAACACTTGCATTTGATCAACTGCTTACCATAACCAGGTTTTTAAGCCAAAATTAACTTTAAAACACATTACTGGATTGGATGGAATTTGCTGAATAAGACTGAATTTATCTTCTATCTTTTGACTGCAGAAGAGAAATTAAGACTAATTGAAAAACAGTTATAAGATGTTTACCTACAGCAAAAAGATTATGTCCGCACACATGTTATCTAATTTAACTGTCGCAACTGCTCTGTGAAATAAGTCCTATTATTCTCGTGTTACAAAAATGCAAACTAAGGCACAGAAAGTTTAAGTGGTGCCTTGGGTCACACAACTAGTAAGTGACCAGGATACAAGTCCAAGGAGCCACATTCCAAACAGTTTACACCCCACTGCAGCTCCTCAGGGTGACTTTGACACTTTCTCCTGGACCCTCTGCAAACCCAGATAATTAAGTGGGTGAAGTAGGGACTGATACAGTAGTTTTACACCCAGCAAGTAGCCCTTCACAGAGCTTTTGCCTTGGAAAACCATCCCTAAAAGCAGCCAATTGTATGAAAGACTGAAGCCCTGAGCTTGTTGAGTAGTTAAGAACCTTGCCAAAATGGCTGAGGAGAGCCTTAAAGGAGGCAGTCTTTAAACTGTCCTCATTCTCAAAGGCAAAGCCTATAGGCTTGTCTACCTGTGCTCAAAATACATGCCACCATTTTGTAGCTTCTTGTTCCCTTCGAGGGAACCCTTGTATCATCTTTTAACTTCCTTCTACATATATTAAATTTATTACCTTTATGAAAAGCAATGGCTGAGGAAGGTCAAAGAAAGTGATTTTCCCTGTACTCAAATACCATCTTTGATCCAACTAGTTCCTAGATGTGCTTGTTATCGGGACAGGGATAGTTGTCTGCATCTCCAGCCTCTACAACAGTGTATGTTACATTGAAAGACCTCAATAAATAAATGTCATTTATTAATTCAATAACCTTTTCATACATTCGGCAAATGTATGGTTGTGATAGGTCTATAAATCAAAAATAGTACAAATAGGAAGATTTTTTCTACTTTTGTTATTTTACACTCTCTAAACAATGAATCAATGCTATATGTATTATTATAATTGGTCATTAATGTCTTCTCCTATTTCCCCATTTGGAAGCAAACACGAAACTGTTTACCCTGGCATCCCCAGCACTTAGCCCACCGCCAGGCAGAAGGAAATGGTTAACAAATGCTTTCTGAGTAGCATCAGGCTTAGATCTTCAACCCACGAATCAGTCTTTAAAGAACTTGAGTCAGAAAATTTCATTGTAAGGATGTAATTACACCCATTAAGAACTTATTTTCCAGCTAATGACAATGCAAAACTTTCTTAATGTGAAGTAAGAGAATATGGGCACTAAGATTAAAACCAAAGAAAAAAAAGATGATTTAATCATGGTTACAAGGTTGAAAGACTAATAATCTACTGAGGTGCCACCACCCTTGCTACATGCCTTATATGTTAAGCATGATAGCTCTCTGTTCTGTCCTGTTTGAAGAGTACATACGTCACCAATAAGAAAATAAAACAGGATGCCTAAAGTACCATATTTTTTGGACTATAAGATGCACCAGACCGTAAGACACACCTAGGTTTTAGAAGACGAAAATAGGAAAAAAAAAAACCCTGCTCCACCACTGTCCCCTCGCCCAGCGAGCCAGGTAAGCTACATTTGGGCTATAAGACGCACCCCCATTTTCCTCCCAATTTTGGGGGGAGTGCATCTTATACTCCCCCCCCAAAAAATGGTAACTCACTGTATTTCAAGAACATTAAAAGTAATAGACCTTCTCTATAAATCCTCATAGTTTTGAAGATAAATGTTATGACCCTTCACTCTAAATTTAAATAACAATGTATTTGTATTACCAAGGAGCTACATTTCATCACAAAAATAGCATGGCAATTATTCTACATTACCATACAAGCATGAGTATTCTCAAATATGTTCTTCAGAATCTTTCCTTCTAAGAGATGCTTTTTACTTTTAATTTTTTAATCATGCACATAATAAAATGGTTGAACTTAATAACAGAATGGAAGGTTGATAAGTTTTATTTAGTTAAACCCTTTAAAAAGAGAATTATTTTATTTAAATTAAAAAACCTACATGCTACTCTTTGGAATTTGCAAGAATCTGCAAACTTATTGATAAGAGTTTTCATAATCCAATTGATTCTTGTATGGGCAGTGTGCCATACAGAAGTAAAATGTTCCCTGCTAATTCACTACATTAGCTATATAGATTAATTTTACACATTTATTACATGGAAATGGTGATGATTTATCTTTAGAAAACAAACAAAAGAAACCACTCCCAAAATGTCATTTTAGAAATGTTAGGCATTCAAGTGTTGGAAGCAACCTAAATGCCCATCAGTAAATAAGTGGATCAAAAAACTACGATACATTTACACGATGGAATACAGCAGAAAGAAAGAAGGAGCTCCTACCCTTTGCCACAGCATGGATGGACCTGGAGAGCATTATGCTAAGTGAAATAAGCCAGGAGGTGAAAGACAAATACCATATGATCTCACCTATAAGTGGAAACTAATCAACAAAACAAACAAGCAAGGAAAATATAACCAGAAACATTGAAACTAAGAACAAACTGACAGTAACCACAGGGGAGGTGGGTGGGGATGATGGGGGGAAAAGGGGGAAGGTTTTTCAGGAACATGTATAAAGGACACAGGGACAAAACCAAACAGGGGTACAATCAAGGGTGGGAAGTGGGAATGGCTGGGGTGGGGAGGAGTGGGGGGGGGAATGGAGACAACTGTACTTGAACAACAATTAAAAAATGTGGAAAAAAGAAAGAAAATGTTAAACAATTGAGTGAAGTTCATAGGAGAACAATGTAAATGAATCAAACCATGTAAAATAAAAGGAAAAATGTATGTACGTGATTATCAATGTGGTGTTAAATCAGCTTTTAAAAATCTAACATTGAGTTTTTTTCTCAGTATTAAAAATTTAGAGCTTTTTGCACTTGATGTGCTCTGTGCCCATTTTTTCCCCCAATGGCAAATCAAATTGCCAATGAACATGACAAAAGAATTGAGGACAAAGTTAAAAAAGAAAAATCACGAATCAGGCTAATTCCAGCCATACATCTATTGCCAGAATGCACAATAGCCTGTACTGTTTCTGTAAGTAGACAGGTTTATTTCATTCAAGCTTTTCTTCTGCATGTTTCATTATGTTCTATGGAGCTCATACTGGAAAACTTAATTTATTTAAATGATAAAAGCTTCTTAAACTTAATAGGAAACATAGCCAACTGAGCTCTCCATTTCAAAAGTAGGACATTTGATCATAAAAGTGATAGCAAAATTGAATAATTTGAATATGTACTGAACTTTGCAATCCAATAAAGGAAAGGAAAAAAGGGTTAGAATCATTTGTTTAATGATATAGGTTCAGTGTTTTATAATATGAAGAATTATAGCTTCTGTGTTTTGTCTCAAATGGCCCATGACTTTCCATATCTGTGAGTTTAGGGAATTGACTAGGAATTTATAGGGACGTATGATCAAAGAACAGCTCCTGTTCCCTGCCCCTATGGGGTCTAGTTGGTTTGTTTCTTTTTTTCTTCCTATTTCTATCAACTTAGTCACTAATTCTAACTCTAGTACTTTTAATCTACTTCAATTTAAATTAATACTACAAAGTGTTATAGTTATTAAGCACACTGCCATATAAATTAATACTACAAAGTGTTATAGTTATTAAGCACACTGCCATATCCATATCGGAGGCTATAAGCTCTTCTTAGCAAAGGCCACAGAGATGGAGCTGTGGCTGGTGGCCATCCAACAAATTCAGATATGTGAAGGAAGGGTACTGATAACACATCACGACTTCTGGTCAAGATGGAGGCATAGGTAAATACAGCTCATCTCCTCTCATGACCACAACAAAATTACAACTAAACAACAGAACAACCATTATTCATAACCATCAGAAATCAAGTTGAATGGAAGTTTGACAACTACAGGATTAAACCATCCAGACTGGTAGGAGGGGCAGAGACGTGGAATGTGCTAGTCCCACATCCACATGTGATGGATAAAAATTCAGACAGAATATCTCGGAAATGAGGAGTCCCAGCCCAGAACCAGCCCCCACCCCCCAGCCCAGGGTTCCACTGCCAGGAAGGTAAGTCCCCATAGCTTCTGGATGCAACAGCCAGTGGAATATGAGTTGGTGGAAGAAACTTCTGAAGTCCTAAGCAGTTCCTCTTAAAGAACCCACACACTGACTTACTCAGACTCACTCCTTCTGAGTTCTAGCACTAGGGTTGCAGCTTGAAAGGCACAAGTGGCATACAAGGGAGGAACTGAAGTAGCTGGCTTCAAGGAGAGAGCTGAGAGACAGCCTTTTCCCACACAGGAAGGTACTCAAAGGCCACTCACTGTCCTTCTTCCAAACCCACCCCCAATGGAGCCACAGAGCCAGGAGGTGGATGCCATATCTAAGACTCCATCATCCTTGCTAACCCTGTTTGCCCCATCCTGAAGATCCCCTGAGGCTACGTCTCTCCCAAATTAGAACCCACCCAAGTTGTTAACAGCTGGCCTCAGTGAGCCTCCACCCCCCATATCTCTTGCTAAGTGGCTCCAGGCCTGGCACTAGCAGCAGCCAGCCTAGATTCACAGCTTATCTTTGCCTGGGAACCTCCAAGCCCAGCATCAGTGGCAGCCATCTGCAGATTGCTTTATCCCTCAGGCAGGGGGGCCCCAGGCAGAACATAGGTGGTGGCTGACATTGGCCTGCACCACCCAGGAAACCACAGAGACTGCACAACCAGTGGAAAGCTACAGACCACTTCAGAACACTACAACCCTTCCCCTGCACAGCTGATCCTCCACAAAGGGCAGAAGTTGGTGGTCAGTGGTCATAGCCAGTCCTTGCAGCTGACTAACCTACGTAAACCCCTCCCCTGACCTGCCAATAGCAATCGAGGCTCAACTACAAGAAGAGGGTGTACTCAGCCCACAGGAAGGATGTACCTGGAGGACTCAGCTTGGGTGATAGGGGAGGCTGTGCCACTGGACCCTACAGGACACCTACTACATTAGGAAGTCATAGCAACTCTATGTAATATGTCGAAACAAACACAGGGAGGTTGCCAAAATGAGGAGACAAGAGAAACACAGCCCAAGTGAAAAAAAACAGGTCAAAATGACAGAAAAAGACTGAACAAAATGGAAATAAGCAATCTATCAGATGCAGAGTTCAAAACACTGATTATAAGAACACTCAAGTAACTTAGTGAGGATCTCAACAGCATAAAAAAGATCCACTCAGAAACAAAGGATACACTAATTGAAATAAAGAACAATTTACAGGGAAAAACAACAGTAGAGTGGATGAAGCTTAGAATCAAATCAATGATTTGGAACATAAAGAACCAAAAAACCAACCAATCAAACAAGAAGAAGAAAAAAGAATCCAAAAAGACAAGGCTAGTATAAGGAGCCTCTGGGACAATTTCAAATGTTCCAACATTCCCATCATAGAGGTGCCAGTGCCCATCGGTAAATGAGTGGATCAAAAAACTATGGTACATCTACACAATGGAATACTATGCAGCAGAAAGAAAGAAGGAACTCCTACCCTTCAAGACAGCATGGATGGATATGGAGAGCATTATGCTAAGTGAAATAAGCCAGGCAGTGAAAGATGAATACCATATGATCTCACCCATAAGGGGAACCTAATCAACAAAACAAACAAGTTAGCAAAACATAACCAGAGACATTGAAATAAAGAACAAACTGACAGTAACCAGAGGGGTGGGGGGAGGGGAGTAATGGTGGAAAGAAGGGGAAGGGTGGTCAAGGAACATGTATAAAGGATCCATGGACAAAGACAATGGGTGGAGGGAAGGATAGAATGTGGGAGGTGAGCACTGGTACAGCAGAGGAGAGTAATGGGGAAAAATGGGGACAACTGTAATTGAACAACAATAAAGAAAAAGAAGAAGAGATCAAGAAATTGGAAATTTATTTGAAAAAATAATGAAAAAAAACTTCCCTAATTTGGTGAAGGAAATAGACATACAATCCAGGAGGCATGGAGAGTCCCAAACAAGATGGATGCAAAGAGGTCCACTCTAAAACACAGCAAAATTAAAATGCCAAAGTTTAAAGATAAAGAGAGAATCTTAAAAGCAGCGAGAGAAAAGTAGTTAGCTACCTACAGGGGAGTTCCCATAAAACTGTCAGCTGATTTCTCAAAAGAAACTTTTCAGGCTAGAAGGGACTGACAAGAAATATTCAAAGTCACAAAAAGCAGGACCTACATCTAAGATTTCTCTACCCATCAAAGATATCATTTAGAATTGAAGGGCAGTTAAAGAGCTTCCCAGACAAGAAAACACTAAAGGAGTTCTTCATCACCATGCCATTATTATATGAAATGTTAAAGGGACTTATTTAAGAAACAGAAGGTGAAAAGTATGGACAGTAAAATGGCAATGAATACATCTCTATCCACAATCCAATCTAAAAAACAAACTAAGCAAAAAAGAACAGAGACAGAATCATGGACACAGACAGCACTTTGATGATTGCCAGATAGGAGGGGGATAAGGGAATGAGTGAAGAGGTGAGGGGATTAAGAAGTACAAATAAGTAGTTACAGAATAACCGTGGGGATATAAAGTACAGTACAGGAAATGGAGTAGCCAAAGAATTTATACCCATGATCCATGGACATGAACAATGGTGGCAGGGAATTGCCTGAGGGAGTAGGGGGTGCTGGATGGAGGGGGGGAAATTGGGACAACTGTAATAGCACAATCAATAAAATACAATTTTAAAAAGGATGATGCACCACACTCTGTTTTGAAATATGGCGGCCTTGCTTTACTTTGGCCACTCATAAATCTGTAAGCTCTCCAAGGACTACTGTAACTGCAAAACCAGCTCAGAATGGTCCTATCCTGTTTAACTAGATCCTGAGTTGCATTCAGACAAAATACCATATGTCATGCAGCCAAAGCAAGTGGAGAGGAGAGAACTTTAACCTCCAGTTGCACATGGCACCAAAGTCTTGCCCAGCCCCCACCACACACATGGAACCAAAAAACTGGGACAAAACTAGAATGTGAACACCAGAGCCCTTTCAGAAGCAAAGGGTCCACTGTTCAGGAAGATCTGGTGCTAGAGCCCCTTACCACAAATGGACAAGCTCCAAAGTCCTTCCATTTAAAGTTGCCCAGCCAGTGCTTCTGCATACCTGTTCCCTCTAATTCCTTAAAAACTGGCCCAAACCCAGGATCGAGGATTTTGGCCTTTCAAGCCATAGTTTTCACATTGTTCTTGCTTAGAGCTCTGCAAATAAAGTGACTCTAATGTCTCCCCTACAATTCATGATGTTTAGTATTTGGCCCTGGTTACATCAGGTAGATGAACTCTTTCTGTTCCGTAACAAGAAGGATGTGTTATGTTCTAGTCCAGCTTGTTAGGTCCTAAATAAACTTTAAGGCATTAATCAATCAATTAATTAATGAAAAAAAGGAAGAAAGGGAGGTAAGTAGAGCAGGAAAAGGTAGGGAAGGAGGGAAGAAGGGAGGGAGGGAGGGAGGGAGGGAGGGCAAAATGTATCACCCAAAAACATGTCTCTTTGACATAATAATTATCTTGAGCTGGTTATTTTTAAGAAACATCAGGCACAGAAGAAGCTCTAAAAACTGAGTAGAAGTCATCCCTTTGTAAGAGACATATACATTTACAAGGGAAATCTCTTTTTGTAAGAGCATCTCCCTCTCTGTACCAGGAAGAGAAGAATGATTCTAAATCTTTAGAAATTCTTTATCAATGTAGAGGCAATGACTTAAATCTACATAACAACCTTACCCTTGTTTACTGTGGTTTGCTAAGTACCCCCACCCCCCCACAACTGGCCTCCACACATCTCCCGATACCTACTTTTGCTGTTAGCTGGAAATGCTATTTAAGGAGGTATACATGTATACGGAAGTTATACTTGTTATTAAACATTTTTCTCTTGTTAATCTGTCTTTTATTTTCAGCCTAGTAGGGTTGAAGGAAAATTTTTTTCTTCCCCCACAGAAGGAAGAAAAGAGGAAAGGAAAAAAAGAAATATTTTTTGATTTTGCAAATGTAGATAAGGGTAGTTAGTAAGATGCAAATGCAGAACATTCTAGAATTACTGATATAATTCCTGAGTTTACTAATGAAATGTTCTAGGCCTTATTTCTATTTACCACATAAAAGATCATTAATCTGAAATCCCCAGACTATCACAAACATGAAAGTATATTCTTCATAAGGAACAAAACATAGACTATAAACTCAATTACTGATGTTAGCATAACCCTGAAATAGAGTTGATTAATACCTCTTCTGTTTCAATTACTAAAGGCTTTTCATTTAAAAAACGATAGTAAAAGAAGGAAGGTGAGGTCTTCAAATCCAAATATATAGCTATTCAAAGGTAAAGCTGCAAGGTTTAGATTCACTGTTTCAAACATTGCATTAATCCATGACTTGACCTCCCTGCCTCAATTTCTAGTCTCATTTCCACTCATTCCACCCTTTGCTATTGTATATCAAATATGATAGCATCCTAGGCTCAAAAAAATGGCAGAATAAATGTAAAACTCTTTAATAAAGTCAGCAAGCCTACTGTGGTTCAGTTGAACCTGCCTCTCCAACCTGTTGCCTTCATTTTTAACTTGACCTCTGCACACCAGCCACACTGGGTCACTCTGTAGTGGGCAGTTAGACAGGTATGAGCAAAGTAGGAAATACAGGCCAGGTAGGGTATGTCACCAGGGCACAAAGCCCCAGGTGCCTAGCAATGAGGAATTGTAAAGTAGGAACTTGCCCCCAGGGTAACCTTTCCTCCTCTTGGGGAGAAAGGTCATATAGTTTAGACCCCTTGACCTTTCATATCACTGGTCAGTGATTCAGACCCTCCCCTGACCTTTCCTTCCCTGGCATGTTGCTAGTCACATGGTAGACCCCCTGAGAGGAGGAACAAAGGGGCAGGAGAAGAGCCTCATAGGACTTCCATACAAGCCCTTGCATGACCACTCCCTTAAGCATTAAGCTCTCAAGACGATGAGGTTCTGACCTACATGAAATAATCTTAGGAACAAAGCCTCAAGTCCATTGGCCACAGAGACAGAGTTTTAGTCCAACTAGAGATAACATCTAGGCCTCAATTGTGTTTCAGCTCCAGGCCCAGAAAAGCAGCAAGGCCAGGGGGGCAACGCCATGGCTGACATCAGAACTAGCTGAGATGACTACTGACGCCCACCTTGACACCGATCAAGCAGTAGACAACACGACCTTGAAGGGACACTCCTGGAAAGCTGGTGAATATTCCATTGAGATCCTCTCCTAAGGTCCCCATCTTTAGAGAGTGGATAAAAACCCTCAGGATGGAGGACCCTATGAGCTCTTTCTCTCTCTGAAGCACACCCATACTTCCCCTCTTCTCTTTCCTCTAAGCACATTCTTTCTGCCTTTCTTATTCCTAAATTCCAAGGGCCCTTCTTTTGCCTCTGTAAATTATCTCCTGAGCCCATGCAGCCCAGCCGGCTCACTTCTTCCACAGCTCACTTATTCTACCTCTGTGACTTTCTAAATAAACTTTTGCTTGTATCTGAGTCTTGGCTCTGAATTTTTTCTTAGCCAGAACTCAAGTACTGAGGTTGCTAAACTGAGGGCCAATAGCCAGGAATATCCTGGTTCTGTTTTGCTGCTAACAACTTAGAGGTCCAGAATCTATTTATGATGTTGCACATATCGTTCTTTCCTGCTCACCTGCTGGGGAACTCCTGCTAATCCTTTAATACTCAGCTTGGCTGTGCTCTTCTTTATAAGGCAGGACCAGCTATATAATTTGCAGAGCTCCATCCAAAATAAAAATCCAGGGCCTCTAACATCATACATATCTGATCTTTTTTGTACAATGACTTTCATTCTTATTTCTGCCCTGTCCCATTCTTGATTCTTTTCTATATTTGCATAAAAGCCAACCAACTCTAGTCTGAGACCACCTGTTTCTTCTCACAGCTTACGACATATAATCACCACTCATTACTAATATTCTGCTTTCCAGTATCTTCCAAAAGAGCCAGCATTAGAAAGCAATGGTAGGTATTAACTTTACCAAATGTTTTGGCACTAAAAACTATTTGCCTCCAACCTTCCAAGTTTGAAATGTCAATGTCCTTACTTATTTCCACTCCTGCTAAGTCAATACCACATATTTTAGAATAAATGGTGGCAGAGTCCCACTCACAGTACTTAAGCTAATATCCAATAATATTGCAATTGCCATTTATTTGTTAGATTTTAAAAATTTAGAAGTATTAAATTGTTTTATTCCTAAGTTCTTAGCATAGAATGTTTAGCACACTCAAGGTCAAAGGAACAAAACTGACAAAGAAAACCATCACCATTACGCTTTTCTGGATATGTGAGAATACAGCCCCCAGGACTGCCGGAGTCCCGTGAGTGAACCATTAGACAGCACTGTCTTTGTGCACGTAATTATTCTGGTCACAGTAGTGATTGCTTCCACATGTTTCCATCTTACAATCACTGCAATAAAAATGCAAGGATTAGGGGAATTGTACTAAATATTTTCCATGGATTATTTACTCACTTAATTTGCACAATAATCAACTTTATAGATGAAAAATTGAGGCTTAAAGAGATTTTAAAAATCTTTCCCCAGTCTACACAGCCGATGGGTAACAAAGCAGGGTTTCCAACCTGGGTCTACTGGACTCAAAGACTAGTGCTTGATCTAAACTTAAAAGAGGGGCAAAATATCTAATGATCAAAGCCTGGGAGAAGGATGTGAAATAATAAAGGAGGTTGAATCACTTTAATAGTAGAGTATGCCAAAGGTCATGATGCTGGGCTGGAAGTTCAACACACAGAAGATGCAGACACATGAATATGTAATGGGATGTTTTCAGTATGTAAGTAGAAAATAAAATTTAACATTTGCAAATGCAATGCATTTTACAACCCACTTTAGCACATATTACCTCATTTTCTCCCCACAATCTATGAATCAGACAGGGCAATTATGATAATCCCTATTTGACAGATGAGAGTCAGAGAAGTTATGTGACTTGCCTAAGCTCACTTAGCTGGTAAATGGCCACGCTGGGACTGAAATCTATTTCCTAATGCCAATTCCAATGTCCCTTCTGCTATTCTATGCCAACATTCCAAATGCTATGTGTAATTTTGTTGTGTAGTATACAATGCACTTTCAACTCTATAACCTTACTAGATGCCATCTGATACTATTTCTTTGTCCCCAGGAACACATCGAAAGTAGTCTTAGCTTATGCCCTGTAAGATCATTGTTATACCTCAGGGAGAACAATTACTGAGGCAGGGCAGTTACAATACTTTTAAAGCTTTTTTTCTTCATAATCAAAGCAATTTCTATAGCTTTTGTTTGTGAAACCAACTCTAGCGTATTTATTTAAATATGTGTTTTTTCATTTGATTTCTAAAAAATAATGCAGCTCTTACTCAAGATCCCACATACAAATTCTTCACTTCTGGAAAATACAGACTGAGTAGGTAGAGTTTTTCTCTACTGGAGCATTAGCATTTAGACATATTTAGAAACGTATATTGAGTTTAGATAATCAATTGCTCGTTCAATCTTTTACATTGGAATCAAATTTACATAAAATGGAATAATTCTTGGGAATTTCTTATTGTGTGGAATTTGACAACTGACATTCCAAAGAGTTAAAGTGATGAGGCACTTGAAGGTACACAGCTGGACCTAGAACTTACTTTTCCTGGTTTCTAAATCCATTCTCCGTTTCCCCCATGGCATATATCTTAATTCTAAAATAAAATCATGCAGTGAAATTTTTTATAAAGTCTCAGACAGCCAGGAGGCAAGGGTTCGAATACTATCTCTGACACTGACTACCTGTATAAACTTGGCCCTTCTACACAGCAGGTGTGCCTTAAGGTCTATTTAAGGTGGGCGAATCTCTGTTTCACCAGGATGATATAGCCATTCCATGTAAAATAGACATCAATAGCCACACCTAACAAGTGGCATAACTCTAGCATCTGTTTACCATGGTGCAGAAATCTCTCCTCTTTCATTTACCACTTGGATTTTTGAACTTTCCACAGCAAAATTAGACATGCAAGTGACTTTGCCCCATCTCTTTGAACCATCTCTATTCCAACTGAAGAATTTGTTCAATACATTTAGATAATGCAAAGGAGATAGACAATCCTTGCCTTTCAAAGATTAGAAAGTAGTGTGCCATATACACTGTGTAATGTTTAATTTAGTAAAAGGCTACTAGAAGCAAATTGGTGATTCGCGCCACTTCCACCTTGACAACTTCCTTTGCAGGGGACCTGATATTTAGAAGATCTAGCAGGAGAACAACAAAGGGTCATTTGGAAATTGGAGTTCCAGTTGTAGCCAGGGCTCTACTCAGCTGTTACCTTGTGCACAAGTTATATCATCTTTTTGGACTTTAGTTCTTTTATTTAAATAGTGATGATAGTATTGGGCTTTTTTTTCAGCATTAACATTCTTCAACTATATGAAATAAGAGATCATTACCTGATAGTGAAAAAAACACCCACTTTGAAATAAGACAATCTACTTCGTGGTATTAAACTCATTTCTAACATAACTTCTTACCAGGTGATAACACATTTGCCTCATTTTATAGGTGCCATAATTCCTCGCATCAAACCCTACTGATGCTTTTATGACCCTCGATCACAATTATGGATCTAGGGCACATGTGCAGCTTTCATTTGTGTTTTGATTCTGCTTCTTCTGGAGGCAACTGTTCACATGCTATGCTGAGAGATAATGAAATTTGCTGCTAATTACCAAGGTTTCTGCTTCTAAACCTCACCAGCCAGTAACTGAACTGTAGTGTCTAGAGTTGAGTATTAGCTAATGACTCCGTCCCTACAGTGCTGAACTATAATTAGTTATTTTAGTCAAAGTAGAGTATGAGAAGCTACATGGCTGTTTCTTTGGTGTTGCAATTGCCAAGAGTTGGAAACTGCAATTTAAAAAAGAGTAGAGCTGTTTAAGTGGTTGAGATAGGTCAGTACCCTTGCCCACAAACACGCATGTGCATTGCACACAGCAAAGCCAGCAGAGGCCTCAGGAGTAAAGCCTGAGCTGTCGTCACTGGAAAGTTTTACTAAGGAGATTGCAGCTCTGCACATTATGGAGCAGAAATTGCAAAACTTACATGTGAGTACTTTACATGAAACTTTCTATATAAATACATTTATATAATTGATAACAACTCTAATATTTGTTAATTAAAATATATGTATCTGTGAATTATTCTATTTGGAAGCATCTTTATATAGCCAAGATAGATCCCCCACTGTGCTATTCTGTTTATTAACTGGTTGTGTTCGCCTTGTACGGAAGAATCTCATATTCCGCATGTCACTGTGATTGGAGGCACATAAATAACAACATCGGTAACTTGAGGGGAGTTTTCGTCCTGTCTTAGAAATCACAGGTTACATTCACCTAGTTGATACTTCAGAGAGTTGGCTCTGAGAGAAAGAAAATCTCTGAGAAGAGAACTGATTACTTTTAGTTGAGGGACACAGCGTGTAAAAGGGGGAAAATATGAGAGTTCATAGTTGACTGTGGACATTAGAGAGGAAGGAGAGGGAATGTGAGAATTCATATTTTTGCGGGTCGTCTGAGCTCTGGGCACATAGTGTGCACAGAGAACACAAAAACGAATGACTTAAGTAAATGCAGGGATATACCATGTCGATGGTTTGGAAGACTGACTACTGTTAAGATGGAAGAAACCATTCCCTAACTGGTTGGCTGGTTTATTATAATCCAAATATATATCCTAGCAGAATCTCTTGAAGAAGTTAATGAACTAATTTTACAACTTATACGAAAAGGCAAAATTAGCAGAACAGCTAAAGTAATACTAATGAAGAACAACAACAACAACAAAAACTAGAAGACTTAAACTGCCTATATTTTACTCTTAAAAATACAGTAATTAAAACAGTGTAGTATTAGCAGATGTCTTAATCATTTCAGGCTGCTAATACTGAATATTATCAACCAGGCAGCTTATCAACAACAGAAATTTACTTCTCAAAGTTATGGAAGCTGGGAAGTCCAAGATCAAGGACTGGCAGATTTGGTGTCCTGGTTCATATATCTTAATCTGTGTCTACCAAAATCAACTCTAAATTGACTGTGGAAGCGGGGAGTGGGGGGTGGGGTAGGGGCAAGGGAGAGCAATGGGGAAAATGTGGGAACACTATAACTGAACAACAATGAATAAATAAACAAACAAATAAATAAATAAATAAAATTTAAAAATTATAGACCCAAATGTGGAAAGTAAAAACCCTAAACCTATTAAAAGAAATTATAAGAGAAAAATCTTCAGTACTTTGGGATAAGAAAAGATTTCTTAAACAGCAAACAAAAAGTGGTAACTGTACAGGGGAAAAAAGAGGAAGTGAAACTACATTAAAATTAAGACTTTTATTCTTTGAGAAAAACCGTGAAGAGAATCAAAAGACAAGTCAGAGTGAAAGGAGATCGATGCAATACAAATAAATACCCAATAGAGAAGGACTCACACCCAGAATATATAAAGAATTGTTACGAATCTTTAAGAAAAAGGACAGACAAGTCAAACAGAAAAACGAGCATTTTACCCCCCAAATCATGTAAGTGGCCATAAAATACATGCAACAGTGTTCATCGTAAGCTGTGCTGCTTACATGGGTGTGTTCGGCTTGTAAAAATCCATTTATGTATGAGCTATGTTTCAATTAAATTTTACTTAATAACACCTTTTCCCATCCTCAAGGATGTAGCAGGATTAAAATCTTTCGTTAGTATGTTACTACAATGCAATGGAGTAATTCAGTGGATTACAATTCATCAAAAATTTATCGGAACCCCTCCTTATTATGTGCAGGATAGGCTTGTAGATCCTGAGGATATAACGATGAATAAAATAAGCTTGCTGCTTGCAGTATGGTAAAGAATTAAGGTATATAAACAAGTAATTTTCAACACAATACACAAATGCAGAGTTAGAGAAATGCATGTGATTCTAAACAGACTAGTACCTCTTTAATTGACCTTCACTGAATCAACAAAACTAGCTTGACCATCATCTTCCATCCTCTTTGTGAAACACATTGACTGATGCCCACAGCACCCCAGAAACTCTAGACTGGTCAACCTGTGAACTTCTACTTCCATCAGCTGAAGTGCATGCTTATTAATAGTGAGTTGTATCTATGTTTATCAGTAGAATCTCTTGCTTCACTTAAAGAAACCAAAATTGGAAATTTCAGAGGCTATATTATGGCATGTTTTACATTAAAAAGATTAGTAATGCTTCAAAACATTAGTAACTGAATGAACATTTTTAAGGTTTTAATAAAACCTTAAGTTATTAAAGTTATAATAAAATATCTAAC
Source organism: Desmodus rotundus (assembly GCF_022682495.2). Lineage (NCBI taxonomy): Eukaryota > Metazoa > Chordata > Mammalia > Chiroptera > Phyllostomidae > Desmodus > Desmodus rotundus. Next base: position 107,567,582 of record NC_071393.1, read on the forward strand.
CAACATTCTTTAATTAAACTACTAATTTTTAAGCTACATAAAATGATTTCCTAAGATTATAAGCTCTAGCTCTGGCTAGGTGGCTCAGTAGGTTGCAGAATTGTCCCATATACCAAAAGGTTGCAAGTTTGGTCCCCAGTCAGGGCACATGCCTAGGTTGTGTGTTTGAGCCCAGCTGGAGCATGTACGGGAGGCAACTGATCATTGTTTCTCTCTCACATCAATGTTTATCTCTCTCCCTCCCTCTCTCTTTCTCTCCCTCTCTCTCTCCTTCCCTTCCTCTCTCTCATCCCCTTCCTCTCTCTCTAAATTCACTAAACATATCCTTGAGTGAACTTGGTTCAAATTGTTGTTCATATGTTCATTAGCTATGTGATTCTGGGTGAGTTATTTAACCTTTTTGTACCTCATTTTCTTCATTTGCAAATAAAGATAGTAACAGTACTTTTCTTATATGAATGTTATTAGTAATAAATCCATTGTTATAACTAAAGAACTTTGAAGAATGCTTGCACATCATTTGCATTCTCTTGAGTTGTGTTAGTTAGCAATATCTCTGGTTCCTACTACATCAGATAAGAGAGGCTGTAGTACTATAGGTACAGGAAAATGAAATGGATCTTGGAGGAAGGACTGACAAATGATAGTCAATTATGTGAAGGCAATAACTTTGCCTGGTGTAGAGATTTAGGGAAAGCTTCACAAACCTTTGAGCAGGATCTTGAATCCTGAGTAGAAATCCAACAAAGGCATATGGGCTACTAGGAACTGTGGGCACAGACAGAGCTGGTGGAAAGGTATAGAAAACTAAGAGCATGAGGCATCTAAAGAACCTTGAATTGTTCTAAATTCGTGCAGTCAAAGGTCTCTCGTACTAAGAGATGGAAGTTTAATCTAATAAGTCCATTCCTCCTCAAAATATTCATTGTTTTTTAAAACGTCCATTTCTCCTCAAAGGACTGTGAGTTCCATGAGAGCAATCACCATTTCTTCTTTTTCTCCAGATTATATAACCTCCATGCTCTACTCGTTCACCTAGTCACAGGCCAATGACCAGCCTTGTCACCTTATTTGTATCCTCTTCCTCTTCCCAAAGTCTAAATTTCAGAGTATTTGAGATTCTATCATTTTACAATAAGTAGCAGGTATAGTCCAAGAATGACACATTTTTTATGCAGTTATACTCTGTTCCCTGAAATCCAGACTCATATATCCATGTAAGGTATCATCTAAAGTGGACACATTTTAGAGATAGAAAGCATTATCAATAATTATTCCAAGATAATTGTCCTGGGCAAAGCGGAACATATGGACACCATATATATCCAATTACTTATTTAACATCCCCACTTACATGGCCAATAGACATCTCAATCTTAACGTGTCTCCAAACAAACTCCTGACTTTCCTACCTGAGGAAGAAGATTGCATTGCCTGGCAATCCCGAACTGTAAGCCGGAAACTGTACCTAGATGAAACTTGCTATCATCTACTCTGTGCTCTAGGTGTGGGAAGAAGGGTAAGACATATAGTCAATCTCCATGGCAGATGACTAATTTATCACTGAACTGTTTCCTCTGCTTCCCTTGCACAAAGCTAGATGACATTTCCCTGCCTCCTTCCGAGAGAGGAGTTGCCCTATGGCTGAGCTCTAGTTAAGGAAACGTGAAGAGAAATGATGTGCAATGTCCAGGCCTAGCCTGGTATCACTCCCCTGCAGTATCCACTCTTTTGTTGTCAGCAGGAAGTGAAGGACTGGTGCATTTAGGCAATGATACATTCAAAACAAATGGAAGGATCCTGGGTATCTGAACCACTCAATGGAAGACTGCCCACCACACACTTTCTTTGGATTGATACATAAATGAGAATTAAAATTTTACTGTGATAAGATACTGAAATTTGGGGGTTCTTCATTTTAGTAGCTGGTAGTTTCTTTGCAAAGAAACCGAGGGACCTCCTGTGAATTTCCAGTTTGATTTACTCATTGTGTCATATAAATATTATTTTATTGAATTGAAATCAAAGAGTAAATTAAAATAATCTACACTCTGCATGCCAATCAGGTCTTTATTTTTTTCTTTCCAGACTTTGCAAGAATATATTGTTTCTCTAGCATTTACTTTTACAGTTGGAAATGAAACTATAGTTTTGGACTTAATGGAATGTATTCAAGAAGAGATATGAGGATAAAGAGATATGATCCTTATTTTACCAAAGCCAAAATAAAGTAGCTGCTAAAGTACAGCTATTTAATTCCGAGCATTGCCTGAAAAGTAGTAATTCCTATGGATAAGATTATCATATTTCCTTTGATAGTTACGGGGAAAATTATTGCAAGAGAGCAAAATCAATGACTTTACAGCATAATGTCCACAATGGATCAATTACTACAATCAATGCCATAGTAACCAAATTACATGACTCACATCCCTCCTCTATTTGCCCTTTATTACTCTTCACTATATGGAAAGAAAACTCTCCAAATTGTATTATCTTGTTTAACATTGACAGAATCAAGAAACCTCTTTTCACATCTAATCAAGAACAACAACATGGGAACGCTTATTTGTTGAATAAATCTGAGAATATAAGAGACTCACAGAAATCTTCATTTCTACAGGGATGACATTCTGTACAAATTCAAATATGTCTTTATTGGTAGAAACATTTCATCCCCTACACAAGGACACACATATGGAGTGTCCTTGGTAAGTAGGAGGTAGAGCAAAATTGCAAAGGTGCAATTTCCAATTGGGTGATATTTAACTGTATTCCAAACAATAAGTATAGTTTTGTGGGGAGTGGCTATAGTATGTGACATTATTCTAACAATGTCATTTTTCCACTTACTTTATTTATAAAAAATAATTTTTTTTGGAATTTTGAAAATATAATTATTGACTAATCATATTAATGAAAAAAAACAAAAGAAATAAAGAGAAGATGTCACAGCAGTAATTCAGTATTGTTCTCTCCCTTTTGAAATACAGTATTAATTTGTTAGCTCTAAGTTACATGGATTTAACAAAGAGCATTGATGGTTTGTACATGGAATGTGGATATATAAATGTAGTACAATTTTTACTAAACTTCAAGCCTTGGTTGTATTTATATGCCTTATGTTACACTTGTTTTAACCTTCACAAGAAAGGTATTGTACTGAATATGAACATGATAATTACAATACTTGTGGGAATTTCACCCACAAGTATTATGAAATATTCTAAGAACACCATTATCATGGGTTTAACTATGTTGCGAATGTACTTTTTAAAAATAGTATCCAAAAGAAGAGAGAGAAAATAAAATAACCTCAGTGGTATAAGATAGATTTTGAAGGATGATTACCAATGGCCTCATTTCCTGTGGTTCTGCCCCACTACCGAATTAATCTGACAAAATCAGGATCCTGAGTCATTCCTTCAGCTGGCCAACTTGACTTACATAATCAGACTGCTGTGTGCACATCACTGAATGAGAGAACCCCGCCATACATTAGGGTACTTGTGATAGCTCAGGATACCCAACACCATCAGGGCTTTCAGTGGATATATCTTGTTCTTGGTCAATTTCATCTTCTGCCCTCCCCCCAACTCGTTCCCCCAAGAGACTTTCAAAGAAACATAACTCTCCTCAGAGCCCACCCAGATCCCACCCTTTCGCTCTTTGCAGGTGATCGATCATTCCTTCTTCATTGGGTAATTGGGGCAGGGTGGTCAGCCCATTCAATTTATTGACTCTCACCACCTAGGTGTTCAATACCACTATGCTTCTGCCTCCCCTTCCCTCCAATCTGTGAGAATGAAATGTTCTTCCTTCTGTTTAAAGCCAGCTTCTTCACTTTCACTCTTTAGCTGAGGATCTGAATATCCCAGTACTTTTCTCCATCAATTATCTGTATATCCTCCCATAGCTTTAACTTCTTTTCTGTTAAGTATTCACCTCAGCTTTTAATTCATCTCTTAATCCTGGTGGAGGACATTCTCAAAATTCAACGCTTCCTTTGACTTTTCAGCCACTTTACTATCTTCTTACTCTCTTCCTCAAACTAATGTTATACTGAACATATTCCATTTACACCTCCAGAGCCACTCCCCACCCTTTTCTACCCTGCTCTTTTCCCTGACACAGTGGCCTGTATCGCTACATTAATGGGCTTACTTGCAGCCTTGTTTCCACTTGGGTTCTGCCAATAGGAAACACTAGAGGAGACATAAAGGAGGAAGGAGAGTGAGGATCACACGTGTTTCAAGTCTCAGCTCCTTTTTGAGGTGTCGCCATGGGCTGGCACAGCTCCTGTCAGGTGGCCTTCTTGATACGGTTTCTCTCTGTGTCTATCTTGCTCCCCACGCCCTCTCTCTTTTTGTCTCCTTTTCCCTCTCTTCCTATCCTCCTCTCTCTCCTCTTCCTTCTCTCTTTAGATCAGTGGATGGTAACAGTGTGCTGTAACTAGCCCATGGTAGCACTATCTCTTATGCAGAGAAACCATAGGGTTGCCCACACTTTATATTTAAGGCTTTATTTAGCCTTCCTCGAATTATCCAGTAAGAGTCTGCCATTTTATTACTGCGGGGTCCAAGTGTGATACAATTTTCTGGAAAGAATAGTTTATATAGACACTACTTGCATACTTCCTATTCAGTCATCAACCCACGCAACTTAGCTTTTGTCCCACCCTCCCTAGACTAAAACTATTTTCTTTTTCTCTGGACACTATTATTGATCCCCACATAGACAAATCCAGTGGTTATTCTTCAGGTCACACTTTCTGGACTTTTTCTCTGCATTTTACACTGTTGATCACTCTATTCTTCTAGGAGATCTACTTCTTAGCATATATGATACCCTTTTCCTTCTCCCTTTGTATTGCCTTCACAGGTTCTTCTTACTACTATCCCTTCAAACACTGGTGCTTCCCATAGTTCGGTCTTGGCCAATGCTCTTTTAACATGATATGCTTTTCCTAAGTGAAGCCTTCTACTCTCAAGACATTAAACATACCCAACATTGTCCAAACCTCGCTATCCATATATTAGACACAACTATCTGTAGATTCCAATGACACTTTACCTAATGACACTGTGTGTTTATACTCAGAATTGCTCTTACTCCTATTTTCCTCTAGGCTAATTGCTTCATGTATTCAATCAGAAGTCTGAGTCATCCTAGACTCCTCTCTCTTCCTCATGACTGTAAGTCATGATTTATTAAAATTATCATTCATACTTCCACCAGAGAGAAATTTCTAAAGTGAAAATCTGACCCTGCCATTCCACTGCTTAAGGCCCTTCAGCGGCTCTAGTTGGAGCTCTTCCAAGGCACATAGGTGTTTTCTCCCTGCTCTGACCATCACCTGCACTGGAACTATGATGTATTGTGCTTTGTGTGTTATTAATATCAAAATTGCTTATAGTTTCTAGTTCAAGTGAAAATACTTCATGCCTCCATGACTTTTGAAGACTGTTTGTTTTCCTAAAACGCTCTTGACCATGTTGTTTGATTGTGTCCTCAGTGTTTCAGCCTAAGCACCATTCTTTTCTAGGAGGCCCCTCCTCTTGCCCCTATTTACCCCACTGCCTTCCTCTACTGGCATACCTTCCTATACCTTCCCACTGTCTTCCCACTTCCTTATAAGTGTCCACACTTGGGCCCCTAGAACACCTTAAAATCTCTCAGAATGTAAGATAGTATATTAAAATGATCTGTTAGCATCTCTCTCTACTTTATTAACCTGAAAAGTGCTCTAAGGTAGGAAGCATGACTTGATCATCTTTTAACAACTGCACAGCAAGTAACCCAAATTAAAGAAAATATTTATCATCAATTTTTATACTTAAAAGTATTAATCAATAACAAGCCTCTTTTTTCTCAATACCACAACATAAACTTTTGTTTATTTATTTTTTGTTGTTGCTTTGCTGTTCAAGTACAGTTGTCTCCATTTTCCCCCTAACAGTGTCCCCCACCCCACCCAATCCCGCTTACCATGCTCAATCTACCCCACTTTGGCTTTGTCCATGAGTCCTTTATACATGTTCCTTGACGACCCTTTCCTTTCTTTTCCCCATTATCCCCCCTCTCCCCCTCCTCTGATAACAAGCTTCTTATTACAACTTAACCTCAATGTCATTACTTAGAAAATGAACACTGAAACATTTTGAATATCCATGAAAAAAATAGTATTCTGGCATATTATAGGAAAGTTTTTCCAAGCCATGAACCAATATATTGTACACAGCAGCCATACATCAGTGTGAGTCCTACATTCTGCATTCACTTGAAATCAAGAAAAGTGCAGACGAGTCCTTGGGGCAAACTGGGCTGGATTTGTAACTAGACTTCAGATTGAGGAAGATGTCATGTCAACATGTGCAGAGCTGATAGCCAATCCCACACCTGAGACCCCCATTAGAGGTCCTGCAGGAAACAAACTTAATGACGTTCGGTTTGGAAAGTGGAAGAAGAATTCCGTAGCATAAGAACTTGTAGGGTTCAAAGAAAGAGTTGATATAATCAAATCAATGTTGGTGACATAAAGACGGGACAAGTATGATGGAGCTATAGGAAGTGACGTGGATGGGCTCAGGAGCAATAGTGACTCTGGTTATCGGGCAGAACAGGCAGTAGAGCACAGCGAGGCAAGATGAGTCAGGAGCACCCTGGAGATGCTTTGAACCGAAGAGAAGGATTTGATGCCTGAGGTTCCTCAATTTCACTGACACTGTTTACCTCATGCATTACCAAAGGAAATATGGGCTTCTTATCACTCACACAAGTATTGTTACTGTGGGATCACCTGACCATGATAATAATTTTAATAACAAAAATAATAATAGCTAATTAGTACTTATATTAGTCACTATGCTATAATATATATCTCCAAGTAATCAGTAAATACTGTTGCTCACTATTTCTACTGATACCACCCTGGTCTAAGCACCTGTTAGAAGCTGAATTGTGTCCTTCAAAAAAGATATCTTGAAGTTCTAACCTTTAGTACCTCAGAATGTGACTTCACTTAGTAAGTCTTTACAGAAATAATCACATTAAAATGAGGTCATTAGAATGAACTCTGATCCAATATGACTGGTGTCCTTATAGAAAAGGAGAATTTTAGACCCAGACAGACATGCATAGTGGAAAGAAGTGGACAGTCACAGAGTGAAGATGGCTGTGTGACTGGAGTGATACATGTGTAAGCCAAGGAATGCCAATGATTGCAGGAGAATAACAGAAACTAAGAGAGACAAAAATGGGTTCTCCCCTACCCTAGACCAGTCAGAGACAGTGTGGCCCTGCTGACACCCTGATTTCAAGCACTGGGCCTCCAGCACTGCAAGGCAATAAATTTCTATTATAAACCACCCAGTTTTTGGTGCTTTAAGACAGCCCTAGAGAACTAATGCGACCACCAGTGCTTGGGTGGTTGCAATAGCCTCCTCTCTGATCTCCCTCATTCTGCATTTCTGCCTCTTCCCCTAGTCCCCATAATCTCTTCTCAATATAAAAGATGGAAGCAGGAATGAAGATTTTAAAAGGCACATCAGGCCATACACTCTCTTGGGAGTCTATTCAAGACCCTCTGATGGTTTCCCACTTTATTCAGAGTAGAAATCAAAGTCCTTAGAGTGGACTCTAAGACTCCATTCCTTTAACCTTATTTTCAACTATTCTCTCCTTCACTCGCCACAGTCTATTCTCACTGGCCTCCTCTCTGTCCCTCAAACATGCTAAGAAAATTCCTCTTTCAGGGCCTTTGCACTTGCTGTTCTCTTTACGTAAACCCCCTGGATATCCATAAGCCACACTCCTTCATCTTTTTTAGGTCTTTCTCAACCACCGTTTGTCTGATGTGGCCCCCTTATCCTATATATAATTGCAACCCTCTGAAAATGGTCCAATCCCTTTCCCTGCTTCATTTTATTCCACCACAATCATCACCATCACTTCACTTATTTTCTAGTTTCCCAACATAAATGTAATTTCATCAGACTTGATGTTTGTTTTGTTCAGTGATGTATGCTGAGTACCTAGAACGTACAGAGTCTACCACAGGAAAAATGCTCGAGGTGCATCTGTTGAGTGTGTAAGTGGATTATCCCTGGTACTTAGAGGAAGCACCAGCAGTAGAGTGAAGACGGACTGCCACTGAAGCTAGAATGCCTGGCTCTGTACCCCACCGAACCACGTACCAGCCTCTGAGACTGTGGATACGCCTGTGAAAGTCAGCAGAATAAACCCACTTTACCTCACAGTGGTAGATAAACCTGGGATCTCTACTATATAGGGTCAATTGGGTGCTCTGCTATACAGCACCCAAGTTGATCCTCAGAACAACTTGGGTGCTATATATAAAAGTATTCTGTAATCTGTACAGTATCTTAGGAGAGCCATTATTAAAATAAATCTATTCACTTTTATGGGATAAAAGTGATTCTTCTATATGCTGAGGTAAGTAATAAAAGATGACATTCTTAATTGTTAAGGCAAGCTTCCTGAAAATAGGTTCTAAGAAAGAAAATGTAAAAGGAATCCCTGTCCAGCACCACTGTAATATCTGTTAGAGGTGAGGGCTGCCAAATGCAATGTTCATTATTCATAGCTGTTACTTGCTAAGAGTTTCTGGACATACTTGTATATATAGCAAAATACTTAAGAACCCAGGACATTTAAGCTTTCTGGGTGCCACAAAAAGCTCATTATGACTGAATGAGACTCAGCATTATTGCCAGAAAGTGTATCTTCACAAAAAAAAAAGGAAAGAGAAAATATTTTAAAATACAGTAGGTCTTGAATAATGTCATTTCATTCAACGTCATTTCATTATAATGGTGATAAGATGCCATAGAGAAACTTTGTTTACATCAAGTAAATTACGGTAACATTGGTTTATTTATATGTCGTTTCACTTAAAGTCACAGAACCTATCAATGACATTAAGTAAGGACTTATTGTATCATATAGTGGTTTCTTTAATTTACCTTGTCCACTATGATTTATATATGCTAGCTAATATACCCCTGCCAAGTAAATATTCCATGGACAACACATAGTTTGTGTTCCTCTCCTTATCATATCTTACAGTCAGACTTAGGAGGTTTACTATCAGCTTAACATTCATCAATTAAACCGAAAGCATTTCATTAGACACAGTGGAGGGTGAGGCACTGTGTCTGGTGGAGGGAGCAATGGTGAATAAAACAGGGTCTCTCTTTTACTAGTCTGCAATCTAGTTAGGGATGTACAGCCATATAGAACCTCAATATAAGTCAAGCTATGAGAGGCTCTTTAATAAAAGGAATTCTCACACAAAAAGTGCATTGTCAAAGACAGAAACTACGGGGTTCTGGAAGAGTTTTTAGAGATGGTACTATTTTAGTTGGGTCTTGAAGAGAGGTAGGGAGAGTGTAAGGGTGTGCTAGGCAGAGGGAGTAACTTGATCGGGACAAATAATAAGGTTCAAGAAGAATTTACACGGATGTGTGGTAACTTTATCTGTAAGCAGGTTGTAAGGAGGCAATGTAGACATTTAAGGATCATCCTTAATCTTTGGGAATTAATCATGTCAATAGTGAACATTCACTCCGGTACAAAGTATACGATGGTGCCACAGCCAGAGACAGTGGTATACAGCATTTCCTACGGACTGAATCGGAAGAAGTCTTAATCTCCTGTGGGGTCACACACTTTTGGGGGAATCTGGTAAAACTTATAATACACATTATCTAGGACATGGAAAATTTTTAATCTCATTTCAAAAGTTTAATAAATGTCATTAAAGCTTGCATTTGAACCTCGTGCTTAGAACCTCTAGTCAAAATGACAAGACCATTCGTGTTGAGGATTTTATTTTTGCCAAGGCACACAGGAGTGCTCAGAGCCAAGGTTTGAGGGCAGTACTAAAGTAACACTTAAATCACTTGAAAAACAATTATTTGTCACCGTGTTACAAACTGTCTAAATTAATGTCCACTGAATGTCATCATTGGCCATCTTAATAGAAAACTTTTAACAGGGAGTCCTGTGCCTCGTTGACAGTATAACTCCCAAAGGCCTGCCAGCTTCAAGCACATACTATTGTGCAGAGTGAAATATTTCTATGAGACAGTTCTGTACAAACGGCACGAGTGGACAGAGACCTAGGGCATAGGATTTGAGAGTCCATTCTCTGTGATATAAACCTGCAGGGACCTTAATGAAGGGAAAGTTTGCTGCTTTAGCTCGAGCATCGCCAGGAGAACATTTTCTTTGATTTACAACAGCAGTTCAAAGGTATTTTATAGGCAGGCCATAAACATAAAACATAATCAGATGTAAGTAAACCTTTTAGCAACGAAAGATGGTGTTTTGGAGGGTGGGGTGGAAATATTTTAACATCTGAATCAACAAGAATTCTTTCCCTTGACAAACAGACCATACAAATAGTCAAGCTACTTTCCATTCCTAGGGAGCACACATTGAAACAAGTGTGAGTTCTGGTTAAACCAAAAGAAGCAAGACCAAGCAGGGGTCAGACTCAGATATCAATGTAGTTTTGAACAACCACTTGGACATAATCTACAGAAGGTATGTATATGGGCACTTGTCAGGATGTATTTGACGGCATGAAGACACACTTCTCGTCATTATGCTCCACCCGTCCATTGTCCACCCTTGGTGAGTGCATGTATTTGTCAATAATATCTCTTGCCTAGGTGGTCAGACTACATGGTCCAGCTACTATTTAGTCTGTTGTTCTCCTCTTGTTCACCAGACCCTTACCCACTGTGTTCCCCTGCAGTTTCCTACATTTGCCCTTTGCTTTCATCCCACCCTGAAAAACACCTTCCTAGGCTATGATGCTAGTTCAGCCCAACACTGAAGAGATGTATTCCCAAAGGATAATGTCCCAACGTTTCAACCTCATTCCGATTTCCTTCCTTTCTTTGTTTTTATTAAGCTTCTCTTGGTATACATATACTTTGACAAGCTATGCATAAAATAAAAGATCTTTAATATGGAGGTAACAGGGAAGTTTCGCCAATTCTATGATACATTACACATCTGATTGTTTAGTGTCAAGGAATCTCTTCTGGATAATAGTAAGAATGAAATGAATAACCAGTAACATGTAAAGCCTTCCCCTCATCTCTTTAGAGTAATACAGACTGATGAGCTCTGTACAGCCATTTAAAACAAAGAACTCATGGGAAGCTTTTAATAGTCTCATTTCTGGCTTCCATTACTTACTTGTCAAAACTTAATCTGCTAATTTCCAGGTGTATTTTATTTTTAAGTATAAGTCACTTAAACTTATGTCTTGATTTCTATGAGTATAAAAGAAAGAAAAATCCTTATAAATGTAAAAGACAACCCTCTCACATTTTCAGGGCAAACATTATAATCTTAAACTGTATCAACTGCTATGTGAAGAGGTTTATAATGGAATTTTCTCAGCCAAACAGGTGTACAGATAGATGAAGTGGTTTGCACTATTCCTTTAGAACTTTTCTAAAGAACCTAAGCTTCAGAGGTAGAAGGGAAAAAGGACTGTTTATGTTTTCAGATGAGAGGACCTGCCCTATCAGTAGGCCAGATTAGGCAAGGGAAGAAAGCTTTCATAAAAGCTCACGAGAGTGCAAAGTGCCCCTCTCACTCTGTAACACAGGCTGCCTGTGGACAGCGACGGAACATGCCATGGCTCATCCTTTCGATGAACTGAACACACCAAGTCAATTTTCAGCTGAAACTAAGACGAGTTCCCCGGATTTTGGATTGTAAAGGGCCTCGCATCTCATTTGGTGTCTTGCAGGACCTCACCTTCAGTCCCCTCGCACCACCCCGTGACAAAGGAAGGCACCGGGAGAAGGCCAATCCACGTAAGTGATGGCTGTGGTTCCCTTAGAATGACTTTTTAAAAATTTATTGCCAGAGAGAGGAAGTACAAAAAGAAACTTTCAGCTAATAGAATTTCGTATTATTTTTCCATAAACTTCATTACTTATCTAATCCTCCTTCCCCAGCAATATGCAGTAATACAGTCTTGTTTTCTGCTTTTATTTTACAATAGCCTCTACATTTGTGTTTCAACACCTACCTGTGCAAAGGAAAAGTTGCTTTTTTTTTAATGAAAAGCTTTAAATGCACTTTAAATTGTTGTGCAAAAAATTGTCTGTGACTTTTCTGTAGCTTAAGATAGTTTAGTATAAGAACAGACCTCTGCCCACGAAGTGAGATTCGGGGTTTAAACACCATCTCTGCTGCTTATTACAGTCACAACCTTTGGGATCCACTTAGTCTTAGCCCCTAGGGATTTCGGTTTTCAGGAGAACACAGTGGAACAGTAAAATCTTTCTCAAGGGCCTGGGAGAGCTAAATACAACAGCATTCAGAAACCGGGGGCAGAAACAGCACACAACCTATTTCCGAAGTTTAGAACAGCTAATGTCGTAAGTAGCAAAAGTGCAAAGCACCCAGCAGGACATGATTCAACTCATTTTGGATTTTTGAAAGATCTTCATTTCTTGTAAGCTTTATTATCAGACTTCAATAAAAATAAGGTAACAATTATATTTAATTTGTAACATCCTAAATAAAGGGAATAAAAACAGTTCAATTAAATTTTCACAAAACCAAAAGCAGAAACTTTTAAAGATTGCATAGACTGAGTGTATGTCCCAAAGGTGACAAGCTCTTGCACAGCAAATACATAATTTTATAGATGAGGGGAAAGGAAAGATATTTTTTAAAAAAAGAAGGAAGAAATTGCTACATTATTTTCCCTTAGCTGCCTGGGAAAGTTGAGTTAGGCACTCATTTTTAGTGAACTAAGATATGTGGCCTGATTCCGACGAGACAGTCAATCAGATTACAAACACTCGAAACTCACAAGTGGTGTTTCTCACTCTTTTCTAGGAAGCACCTAAATTATAATAATTTAAGGTAGCATACTTTAGAACAATCAAATTTGAATCTTTGAGGGCAAAGCCCATAGAATTTGAATTTTATCCCATATCCTCCAGATGATTCTTGTGCACAGTTTTAGAATCACTGATCTAAAACACTGGTTTTCAACACTGGCAGCATATTATAATCACTTGGGGAGCACATGTAACCACCCAGGGAGAAAAAAGAAAGATATCTACCTGCTCCAAACCAACTTAAATTACATTGTCTAGGGGTAAGGCCCAGCATCATACTTTTGTTCAGAGTTCCCAAATTCGCAAGCGCAGCCTGGGTGAAGGACCACTGCTTTCCAGCACGCCACGACGCTCTGCTTCAACTGTACCGAAACATAAACCGGCCGTTCTGTGCAAACCTGCAGCGGCGCCCCACTGCCACGGTGAGTGTGGGCCTCCCGCTCCCACGATCACTAGGTTTCTATGTCCACGCAGGGACAAGTTTTGGGGTGTGTTCCACTCAACTCCACTCCCAATCTGACCAATTTAATCTCAAGTATAAAACTGATACTCAAAGGAAATTTCTTACTTTATCATTTTTTATTCTACTGCAACTTCTTGTCACATAGTAGTCACTCAATAAATAACGGTTGATTGGCTATGGATCTCTGTCTTTGGGCTGTTCCAACAACAACAACAACAACAAAACACAAAATGGGTGGCTTAGAAACAAGAGAAATTTACTTCCCACTGTCTGAAAGCTGAGTAGTCCATGTTCAAGGCACCAGCAGATTGTCAATGGTGTCGGGTCAGGACCCATTTTCTGGTTCACAGACAGCACCTTGTCCCCGTGACCTCAGGTGATAGGTGGGGGTGAGGGGACTCTCTGGGCACTCTCTGTAAGGACACTAATCCCATTCATGAGATCTTGCTCTTATAACTGAATTACCTTCCAAAGGCGCCACCTCCTGATATCAACACCCTGAGAGATCAAATTTCAACATATGAATTATGAAGGGCACAAACTTTCAATCTATCACAGTCTCTTTGTCTTTAAAAGACTAAAGGTAGAAGGCTCGCTATTCAAACTTAAAGCCACAGTGGGAGCCCATGCATTGCACGATCTAGGGTGAACTGAGAACTTCCAAACTTGCTGACAACTTTTTAAAATCTACATAAATAAAATTACAGAATCTGTCTACCACATCATGCAAAAATAGACTAATTTTCACCAAATTTGGAGGGTATACTTGAGACATATACTCGCTACATGGTGTACATGAGAGTCACACATTGGGGAGCAGGATGAAAAGCTGAGCAGCCCCGCTCGGGAGTAGCTAGGATGCGATGAAAAGGCTCGGTGACTGCCGCACAGGAAGAACAGGATATATGCAGTGGAACACTCTGGTCAGAGAGCACCGAGTGCTCCAAATGAGGCCAAAACCAAAAGTCACAAGGGCCTATTCTTCAAATGGCAGAGCTCAATCTGCAAAGAAAATTTTCCTCACATGGACAATTCTAAGTGGCTTCAGGGTGACCGAAAACAGGCATTTATTTATTTTAACAGTGGCTAATGTTTCACCTGAGAGCAGCTGTGGAAGTCACTAAAAATTTGCCGAATGACTCGCGTTGTGAAAGGAAAGCTCTCTTAGCAAAGAAGAGAAGGCTGGCTGCAGAGCACCCATGTGCACTTAGGAGCTGTCAGGACCGTTCCTCCCTCCCCCCCCAGTACGAGAGCCGGCAAACAGCCTTAGCCTGGTTTGACTCGCTTGTTAACACAAGAAATGAGAATCAAGTTAAGTTTTAGAACTGCCATCTGAAGGTTTGCCTCTAGATTAATTTAGTTTTCTCATGTCAGCTTTGAATTCTTGTAACTTCAGGGAACTAAAGGGAAAAATAAGACTATTGAAGGGGTTCATTAATAAAAAAAACAGTTCTGCTTTATTAAATATTAACTTACATTTGTATAACTATTGCTTTTTTAAAAATCCTTCTGATACTACCTCACTTATTCCTCTCAACTAATTCCTTAAACTCTGAAAGATATATTTATAGAAGGGAAAAATTAGTAAACTTCTCCAAACTTGTGTTTTGGTTCTAGAACTGAGGGATCTTGGCAAGTTACTTCACTTATATAGGCCTTGGTTCTCTCAATTATAAAATGAAGAAAATTATATGTTCTCTGAAGAACACATAAGATACTGCGTTTCAAATAGATTTCTGAACTGCAAGAGCTATGGAAGGGTCAGATGTTACAAATGTTCCAATTTTAAAGATGATGAAATTGAGGCACAAGAGGTTAAGGTGATCACCCAAGGTAAGACAGACATGGTACTGTGGATAAAATATAGATTTTTAAATTCCTTGTCAGTACGGTTTTTCCCATATTATCTATCACCAATAGTTTCAGATACTGGCAAACAGACTTTCTGACATCAAATCAAGTAAAAAGATATTGAAAACTTAATATGGTCTGGGATAATAAACATTGACAAGAAGAGCTTTTTGTATCTTGCCCATATCTTTAGGAAAGGGAGTTATAACCACATGAGTTTATATATTCTGAAATAACAAGTAGAAAAACTAAATGCAAACAGAGTTCCCTAGCAACTGGCATCAGACTTCACACTATGATCAGAAACCATGACATCAAACTAATCATTCAAAGCCCTCGGCGGAAACTCCTCTGATTTGAAATGGCTAAAACGGCAGAAACTTTCTTGCCGTACCCTATGCCTATCACTAAGGTCTAGAAAATCAGAATCTCTGGAAAGAAGTTAAGTAAATCATGGTAACTTTCAGAACACCTTCTAATCCAAAATACTGTTGGGGAGAAGGAGCAATGAAGGGAGAAGGGGAGAAGCTGGGTAAGCAACCAGGGAGAATGCAAAGGGTGCATCCTGAGGAAACATCAGCAGAGTTCTGAGATGCAGTCTTGGCTCTGACCTGGAGTCTAGCAGAGGAAGCTCTTTACCACTTGCTTCCCTGCAGGGCAACTCATATTATACAAGTCATTTTGTCTCAAATTCCACTGGTGGAAATTGGGTAATCTCTTAAAGTGGAAATGTGTGTGTGTGTGTGTGTGTGTGTGAAATGCCACGCATGTATGTGTGTCATATATATTTATACCTACAAAAGTATTTTTATAAATGTTATACATGTTATAAATGTATATAGTGTTATATGCATGATAAATGTCAGCATATTATATAATATATATTATGTATAAATAGTATTAGATACATTATATATGTGTGTATGTATATATAACACACACGTATATATAATATTCATATAATTATATAATGTATATAATACTGTGTTAATAGTACTATATACATTATAAATGTTAAAATATTTTAATATTTTATAAATGTTAACATTTTAATGTTAACATATGTTAACTATGTTAATAGTATTATATACATTCCAAATGTTAACATATTTTATGCATATGTTATACCTATATGTTGTAAATCATTCATAGGTATTGTGATTCCATTTGCACTCATTAGGGGAGATACTCTTCCTTCATTATGTATCCAAATGGTGAGACTTCTACAAGGCTAAGGAATATTCCCAACATTTTCCTCTATCTTTCACTTTCTTCTCCCTAGAAAAGAAGTGACCTCTCTGGCTGGGGAGGCTGGAAGAAGAAACAGAGCCCAGGCACTTCCTATCCCCTTCGGAAGCTGTCCTTCCTGCAGAGATGAAGCATTCGGGCCTACGTACTGTGGGATGAGTTTAGCTGAGCAAGCTCTGCCCTCGTTAGGGAGAGCTGTGCTTACCAGCCAGACCAGTGCCTGAAGAGTAAATCTGTCGGATTCAAGGTTAAGTACTAGAAAGCTCACTTGATAAAGCCCTGTGGCCATGATCTCTAATCATCTGACAGTCATATTTTGATCTTTCCATTGGTTCCAAATATGGGATAGCCATAGAGATTATATATCTTGGGTCCCTCAAACCCCTACCATGTCCCAAAAGATAGATGCCAGGGGCAACAGAGAAGTGGGTATTTCTAAGCCCCAAAAAGCTAGGTGGAGAATAAGGTATAGGGAGTGGGGATCAAGGCAAGATTAGAAGTTCTAGGAGGTGGGAGGGAAGTATGAAATCTTCCAAATTTTCAGTACCATTTGCTCACGACCTGACTGCTGATTTTTATAACATTAACTTCTCTTCAGCAAGATAAACAATCAAGCTACTTTAATATTTTCTTAGAGACATTATTTATGTTAGGGGAATATAAATCCATATAATGGCAACTATATTCAGTCTTCTTCCAAATAGGAGACACTCAAATATTGATCCACTCACTTGCCAACATTTTTGGAACATTACAGTACAAAGTGCTACTCTAGGTGCTATGATTACATAATTCTCAATCTCTGACCTCAAGTAGTTTACAGTTTGGTGAGAACAATAAAGCAAAAATGAAAAGTATAATAAACGACCTAAGCAATACACTCAAGGAGCTACTTCTCTAATGTCACCAAAGCTTTGACGTAAAAACATCTCAGACCGAGGTGACATAGGTCCTCTGCATGCAGGACGCAGGACGCAGGATGAGGCTCACTGCCACTGCTCTGCCAGCCGCCAACCCTGAGAGAACTTCACTGAGTTGTATTTTTGACTGGAAACTTTCTCTAATTCACGACTTGCTCTTTTTAAATGACAGTTCTCTCCTTCTTCGTTTCTTTTAATTAATAACCCTGTAGAATATTTTTCATTAAAAATGAATTTTACCTTTACCACAAAATGTCAAACATGAATAAAATAAGTGACTTTTTCTTACAGGGAATATTATAAAAATGAAAGATATTAGTTCACATTTTCTTTGACAAATTTGACTAGTGGAATGAGCTTGTCAAAGCAATATTTCTTTCTTCCCCTACTAGTGGCCTCTCTTTATTATGTTCTTTCATGAGTAAATGAATAAATAGATGCAAATAGCATTTAAAGTAGGATTTAAAATTTTAAATTCTTCAAAGATGCCATCATATTAAGGGCAGGTGAGATTAAAATTTTGATGAAAGCAAAATGTAGTTGCCTTTTACTTCTAAAAGTGCAATTTAAATTTAGCTTGAGGTTCTAAATAAAAGAGTGAACTTAGCTCTTGTTTTACAAAACTACTGGGTTAATACTAAACACAGATTGGAAAACTCTTTTCTCTTTTCCCCTGTGCTTCCCCTGAGTGTCTCCCATTAAGAGAAACACATTTACGTAATAACTCTGTTTCTCTAGCCACAGGGGCTTGGTAATGGGACGGTCTTCCAATAGATAGCAGAGTGCTCAGATGGCCAACCTCGACAGACATAATTTAGGGTAAGTTTAGAACTTCTAGTGAAAATGCAAGTTTCAGGTCAAGCTAAATTGGCTACTGCTAATCTTACATACACAGCAAAACAGAGCATGGGAGTTTGTTCGTTAACCTCGACTAGAGACTTGCAGTTTGTTGTGTTAAAAGTGCCATGAACTGGATTTGATATGACAACCCCTGCCTGTTCTCTTAATATGTATAGAGATACAATGAGCCAAATCATTGTATCAAATGTTAGGACCACACTCATGATTTTACTCCTATTGAGGTTATGCTGAATGTGTGGAGTTTAGAAAGAGGTGGAGGTACATACTGCTTTCTGTTAACAGAAGAAAGTAGGCATTTCCTCTGGGAAAGTGTAGAAGTGTTCATTTCCACAATTCTCAGCACAGTCCATTCCTGCGTGTAGAATTCCCGGCCACTATGTATCCCATTGTAACCCTCTCATAAAATGGGGTTTCTAGCTTCAAAAGAGATCAGACCTGGATGCCTTGTTAACATGTCTGTTAGTTTACCATCACCAGGGAATGACAGACGCCAGCCTGACCTTCTCTTTCCACCAGAATTGTGGGAGAGGCTCTTGAGCACCAGTCTGGCACTGCCACTTACTAAAACACGTTTTTGTCAGCATTTTCATCACCATCGTTATTGTCAACATCACGGCCTCACATGGAGTAGTCTCCATGCACCTAATACTCACACATCTCTATGAGATAGGTACTAGACCCTATGGCATCAACTATAAATTTTTTCCTGGGATATGGATATTTAACCATGGGAAATACAGAGGTACCAGGTGCATCCATAAAGAGATGGTATGTCTGTTTTATAAAGTTGGCTCAAAAGCTAGAAATTCAAGTCTCTTACTCTGTTTGGTATAGTAAAGCTGACTTACTCATCAAGCATCAGATACATTTTCATAGAATTATATTTGTTGCAAGTTTATTCTGCTAACAAACTCATTCTGATTGATTTTTAAGTTCTTAAAGCATCCTTCTCTCTCTCTGTCTCCCCCCACCCCATTTTCTCTCTCTCAGCATTGCTTAAGCTCCATTAATGTTGCCAAGCTCTATGGAGTTGCTGGTTCACAATTAAAAACACCTCTCTAAAGGAATATGCTAAGCAGAATGGCATAGGAACCCAATAACAGAGATTTTTCAGCTTGGCAAAGCTACCAAATCCAAATCTACTTTCGTATTTTTCTTGGGAGAGCAAATATTCCTATTAAGACCTTCTTTGCACATACTTCAGAAAATTCAGCTGCATTAGAATAAAAGGGATGAGGTCTGTCAGGCGCTTTCGTTGCTCCCCACCTTCCTCCTCCATCCCAACAGCCTACAGAGAAAGTCCTGGTGTGGGACTGTCAGGTGTGGAAATGTTACTATCAGCAGGCCGGCAGCCAGCCTCATCTTATGGAGTCATAAATGCGGCAGGTGGATCTGATCTCTCAGGCTCATTTTCACTTTCTGCTGGCACAACAGACCCTTCCTCGGGTAACAGCACACTCTACAATGGCTAAGCAGGTATATCCTGGTTTCTGAATTTCTGAGCATTAGGAAACCCTGTTTTCTCCCTCGAGGGCAGGCATGTATCTTCCTGTCAAGGGAAACTAACTCTCAGAGGACCTGTGCGACATATTACCCATTTAATTTGCTGGAATTACAGTGCAGTCCACAACCACATATAAAGCAGTTGCTACGGCACCTGTGAAAAGAAGGAAGCAAGTTCCTGGACAGGGTCCAATGCCCCACATCACCTCTGTGTGCTGTAGTCAGGGGAAACTGGCTGCTTCTTAAGTGCAGAATTAGCTGTTAAAGTTTATGCGCTGCCGTCTCCACTGTGATTGTCAGTTTCCAAAGGGACAGCACCTCTACTGAACTTCTACCAGTGACATCACTCTCTAGAGGATTAAACTGTGGACACTGAACAAACTGCACTTAAATCGAATGCAAACGTCTGAAAATGTTGGGTGAATGAATCAGGTGTAACCTGATTCAGAACAAAGAGGCAAAAAATGAATGACTCTCTGGGTGAAATTACTGTAGTCTTGCTGGGTCATCTGAGTGTCTCTGGCTACTGAGTAGAATGACTTGATTTGATTCCTTTGGGAAAAGATAACTTGATTGGAATGTCAAAATCTATGAAACGTACCTCTCAGTTGAGGGAAAAAATGGACATTCTAAGAAGTCAGATACAATTCTGCTCCTAACTGTCAACCACAGCGACAGAGCAGTCTCTATTTTCTCATTTGCAAAATGTACATAGTTTTAAACTGCTTTCTATTCTATGTAGATTAATACATGCTGTTACAGTATTTATTTTACTTTTTTGGCAATAGTCTGAATTCACTGTAATATTGAGTCCTTTGTAAACAACTGGAAACCCCCCCTTTTGAATAATCAAATGCTTCTCAAAATATGTCATGGTTGCAAACTCTTACAAAGCTACTCTCAGAAGCAACACAGAAGCCTTTTGAATACATGTCTGCTGAGCAGAAGATTTTCTCAGGTACCTCAGAGCACAGAAAGAGCTGAGCCAGTAAATTCAGCTCAAAAAGGTGTGGGAGAACTCCCAGAAGTGACAAACCACGTGACCAAATGTAGATGGTATATTATGTGTTGGGGAGGGAGGACCCCTCCAAAAGCACTCTGACAAAAATATACTGAAATTCAAATCCTTGAGCAGATCCTAGTTTAATACTATATATATTACATATTTTCTCAACCACAAATAAATATCCACGGACTTCTTTTTCCAGAAGAGAGAAGTAGTTACGTGGTGGAGGGACTGAGGAAAAAGGACTCATGGACATGGACAACAGTATGGTGATTGAGGGGCAGAGGAGTGGTTATAAGGAAGATAAAGGGTAATGGAAAAATACAATAAAAACATTAAAAAAGAAACATATGAAGGGAGTTAGTGTGTTAAAAAACTGCATGTATTCCAAATTGAAATCAATACCAACAGGCATTAGGGAAGAAAATAATACATGCATTTCAGGCTTAATATAAATCCTTGCCTTTTCATTCAAAAGGTGTATTTCTTTTAAATAAAGATGGTGTGATATGGCACCATGCTTTCAGTGGCCCCTAAAGTCATTGTTGAGAATTAAGAAGAGGTAGACACACTGGGAATGAACAGGCTGGCATCCAGCTATGATGCTGCTAGGAGGGCACCATTGTAAAGCAGGAGAGCCCTAATTCAAAACAAATGCTGAAGCATTTCACTTGGAAGTGCATTGTTGGATACATTGAGGATCCCCAAGAAAAATAACTTATAAAATGTCTACTTCTTATGCTATGTTAGATGAATACTTTTCTGTCTACTAAATGTTTATTCATTTCTTTCTTGTTTACTACTAAAATATGTATTTTCTTGTGATCTAGAATAAACTCTGCTTTGAAGAAAGGCACTGTCAAACAATAGGTAATGTAATTGGAGTATGTTGGTGAGTTATTGTACCCAGTTATAGGAGACCGTTCTGCATGCATGGACCCAGCTCCCATTCGGAAAAGCCAGTGGGGAGCTAGGTTCAGCACAAAGGACCCACACCCACGGATATGTTCTCCCATGGGGAATCAGGTCTGCATTGTACCTAGGCTTGCTTTGAGACTTGCTTTTTGCTAAAACTCCCTCACCTTGAATTGAGGCAGCAAAGGTTTACTGCATATCTTTAAAGTAACTTCCTAAAAAATCTATGCTAAACCTTCCACGGACTAGTGTAACCTGTTCAACCACTTTTCCCTTTACATTTGTAAATATCCTTCCTTTCTGATGTAATTAGTAACATCCTCTCCTTTGTTTTCTGTAAAAGTAACCACTCAAAGAGAACCTGTGCATAGTAAATAAGGACCATCCTCAATGTAATGTGCCCACAAAAGCAATACAAGCCTGTCAAGGCAAGGGTCAGGGTGCTCTGCCCTAAAGAGAGTGGCCTTGCCGTCCCTTCTCCTCCATGTGAATTTGTCCGTTGCGGCTACAGCACACAGATCCCAAGGGCCGGGATCTGAATCACCCAGGCCCCACTCTGAAATTTGGGAAACTCTGTCCTTAAGTAACTATTTTGGAGGCGTTATTGAAGAGTGAGGGTTCTGTGAACCTAAGTCCTGGTAACTAGTAAATGTGGAAAAATTGCTATTCCGTCTGGAGGCAGACCAACAGAGAGCCCTAAATAGAAGCAGCACAAGGGTTCAGAGGCTGCATAATTAGGTCTCTGCTTCATCTAAATGCACACAACAAACTCCTGGGATGGCTGGAAGTCAGCCTCTCTCTACCACCATCAGTGGAATGAGAGCCAGCTCAGAGCTGGGAAACCTCAGCTCGTGGCTGGAACCTCAGAGCAGTATCAGCTGTGTGGCCACGAGCAAGTCTCTGCATCTCTCTTAGCTCACTCCCGGTTACCTCATTTGAAGTTCAAATGAGATAAGGCCTGTGTCTTGTAAACTGCCAGGCAGTGAGCTACACCATTTTGGATGTAGTCAGTGGGAGGGTTCAAAGTTCTACGTGAGCAGAGCTCCTGCTGGCAAGGCCAGTAGTTGGCAGTGAATTTGCAATCCTGATGATCATTTGAGGTTATTAGAGTTATAACTACTCTCCGCTCAGATTCAAGTGTGGTAAGTCCTTTAGAATGGGATTAGGTTACCATTCCAGAAATCATGGCCGTTGGCATCAGGTGAGCCTAATTCACTCAACAGAGATGTCAAAACCACTGCACTAGTCTGAAAGCACACGCCAAGCTGCTACCTGCAGCTTGATCTGCAGGATCTGCAAGTGAGAAACCGCAGCTGGAAGTTAACTCTAATTGTGATTTAATAAGAATTAGTAATGGTCATTTTCATAATCCTATTTCATAAGGTTCTTTGCCAAAGTTGTCAAAGTTATCATTTGTTTTTCTGGAGGACGGTGGTTATTCTAGTCAGGGATGATAAAAGCTGTTCTGGGCAGCATGTCTGCTCACTAATGTATTTCATTCATTCACTGATGGATTCACTCAGTTACAGCAAGCACTGCTCTGCTTAATTGGCAACAACGAGATTATGGAGAATATTTAGTTCATGGAGCTCTTTGTTTAGGTAAAACCCCAAAAACATAAATAGAAAACCACCACAATCAATGCTATGAGAAAAGTAAGCATAGATACTATGGAATATTTCCGAGTTTTATGGAATCCATATTATCATTGGTCCCGACTGCGGACAATGTTTTAAGTGATGTCTTCTTCATGGGATTAAAAAACTACAGCTTTCTGGAATGAGTGTGCTCCCATCTTTTGTTTAACTGACATACCAGTGTGGTTATGGGGGGGGGGCGGGGGATGAAAAGAAATGAGTGAAGTTGGAAGTCCCCTTATCTTTTTCCTAGATCATTTCTTCAAAGATGCCGCTACCGAAATACATGCTGTCTGCACCACATGGACACCAAACAAATCCCCTCTGCCTGTGTGATAGCAAATTCCAGCACATTTTCCATCCACAAAAGGTAATTGTTACACAGGTGCTTCATTGCTCACAGAAAAAAAAAAAAAAAAGACATTGTGCGCCACTGGATCCACCATGATAAGAACGCTTTCTGGAAACTAAAACGGTTGCTGAATTCTAGCCTGTTCCAATGCAAGAGTGACCCTAACCCGCTATTTCTTACTCCTGGAACATTAAACTTCCGGATTGGTGCTATGCTTGCCTAAGAACTTGCCGCTGGGTTCAGCTGCTCTCCGTTAAGAACAGCACCGTCTATGGGAAAGGACTCTGGCCTTATAGGGTAAAAGGGATGCTGCAAGTACCTGTACGTTCTGTTTTCCCAAATTTCAATTTGTATTAATCACTGGGGGTAAATTTTTTAAAGTTTAAATGAGAATCTTTTCTTAAGTCACTGTAGGAGTAGAAGAACATTTTGCTATGATTGATAATTATGCATTGCCCAGAAGTTACAAAACTCAATACTGAAGTTGATGCTGCTGCACACCCCCAGTAAGGTAGACCCATTTCAGCTGTTTTGATTTTGAGTTTAAAAACAAACAACAAACATGGTTGTTATTGGCTGAATGTTTTTGCCCTCCCCCACCAAATCCATATGTTGAAGCCTGAACCCCCAGTGTGGCTGTATTTGGAGATGGGTCTACAAGGAAGCAATTAAGGTTAAATGAAGTCAAAGGGGTAGGGCCCTGATCCAGTGTGATTAGTGTCCTCAAAGGAAGAAACCCCGGAGAACTCATTCTCTTTCCTGTGTGCAGGCACAAAGGAAAGGTCAAGGTTACAGTGAGAAGGCAATCACCCGCAACCCAAAGAGAGGGTTCTCTTCGACCCTCCTGCACGCTGATTACCGACTTCTGCCTTCCAGAGTGTGAGACAACATCTGTTTAACCACCCCATCTGTGTTATTTTGTGTGAAAGCCTGAGCAGACTAACACAAGGGTTAAGTGAATATTGTGGAAGGAGCCCAGATCAGCCTGTGTCTTGAACTAAGGGGTATGGAATTATCCAGTGAAAAGGACTATAACCAGAAGCAAGACAGGTCCCCGAGGCAACACCGAGGCCGTTCTTTGGGACCATAACTAAAGGGCAAGTGTCAATCTGGCAACACTGCTGATCAATGTCCACTGGGCTCCCTTCCAGGACAACAGTAGATGTACTAGAAACATTTCCTCCGGAACCACTTGGCTACAAAATTTCGATTACACCAGCATCGAATTCAGCAGAACCATGGAATGAAAAGACACAATAATCCTCTGGCCATGCCCACCAGAGGCGTTTATCCTCACTAATATAACGGACATGGCCCGCAAAAGCGAACCCCACATGACACAATTTTAGCCTGTACTGACATTGTTCAATCTTCATTGTTTTTTTCAAATTTCAGTTATCAATATATTTATTTGAGGTTTTATGAAATTGGCCATATCATAATCTTAACTGTCATGTCTAATAAAGAATTGTTCTCAACACCAGCTCATTCCATGACTGTTTCTGTTGCCACCCAGGGCTGAGAATTTCCCAATTCTACATGCAGACACGTTATTCTTTCCTTTCTTCCTTTACTTCTTCCATTTTTAAAAGTCAACAAATTTTAGTACTCAATCGCCATATTTGGCAGTAAACTAGTCAGTATTTTTTTCATAACTTCTAATGTGAAAGTGCTAACCTCTTAGAAAATAACAAAATACAAAGATGAAAAGAATAACTGTTTTGTTTAATGTGAGAATTTTCTTTTATATATGCTTATAAGAGGTGGTGCAGCAGCCGGTATAGTTCTTAAAAGTACTGACAAGCTGGCAAAGAGTGTATCAGAACATGGTATTATCAGCAAAGCAAGGTTTTACCACATTCAGTAACACCGCTTGAACAGTACTGACATGTAAGTTGCATGCTTTTCCTAAAACAAGACCCTTCACAACGCATGTGACATACCTGCTGTGGCCACACCACACCCGCTGGCCCATGCTGAGCCTAGGAGTCCTGTTCCGGTCTCTGAACATGGCCTAGAGCTGATTTTTTGGCTCCACTGTTAGTTTTATTCTGAATCACAGTGTGAAAGGCACTAAAATCAATCTATAAATCACATGCAAACTCATGCTATATACCGTCCTTCTTCTCTGTTAAAAATGAACACAATCCAGCATTGCGTTTTACTCAGAATCTTTTACCCAATGATTCTAAGCTAAATAGCAGAAGTACAGCCAACATGGGATTCAAAGGTGTGGATTCCAATCCCACCTCTGAAGCTAATTAGCTAAATGAACTTAAGCAAATCATGTAATTCTCTGGGTCTCAGTTTTCTCATCTTTAAAGAAAACAAGTGGAACTACAGAATCTACAGGATCTTTCCTTGCTCTAGAATATTTCTCTGTTTCAAATAAAATTCTAACTCGTGTTGTCTTCGCACCTTAGAATCCCTCCCTGTCTCCTGGGATGACATGATTCATCCCCACCCCCTTGGTGCCCTGAGGGTAACCTTCTCATTGCATTTACCTGGCTCTGTTATGTGTATTCACCTGACTCTCTCACTAGACTGCAGGCTCCTGGAGAGCAGGCGCTTGGCATTTTATCTCCATCACCCCATAGTTAAGCAATAGGGGAGTGACGGGTGTACACTGAATATATACTGAGCCAGCCAATACTTTGTGCACCGCATTTTATTGAAATGTCTCCCCAGAAGAGGTACAGAAAATAACAAATAGAACACCTCACTCACCCTATTTAAACAGTGAATTGGAGGAAAATATGTTCTTGCTATTTTGCAAGTGAAAGAAACGTTTAGAAATAATTTAAAATCCCAGCCATACTTAATGTTGCTAGAAGAGTTATTGTGACCTTTATTTTAGGTTTCAAGGAAAAGGAATATTCCTGACAGCCTCATGGACAAATATACCCACCAATTTTAAAATATTTCATTCTTTATACTCATAGAACATAATATCAGTAGGTTTCAGCATCTTTATGGAAAAAAGGTTATAGTGAAATCACCAAAATATGTGCAGATTTCAGGACCTCAGAGAATACAGATTTCTGACCAACCTTTAAAAATGGTACAGTGGGGGTCCTGAACCATCCCCAGGTTGGATGGTTTGCTACAAGGACTCACAGAATTGGACGTATGGTCAGGGCTTTGACTTACTACAGCATAAGCATACAAAGCAAACTTAGCAAAGGGAAAAGATACATGAGTCCAGAGGAAGCTCAGCACAGGTCTCCAGAGGTCCCCTACCCAACTCCTTCAGCAACCAGTTGGGACAACAGCTGTGGCATGCTGCCAGCAGGGATGCTATTTGGAATTCCGTGCCGGCATTTTTGTTGGAGGCTGGTCACACAGGTACCCTCGGCGTGGCAGGTGCCACAATCCCAGACTCCAGGAAGTAAATGTCTAGTGTAAACCACACTGTATGAACAAGTAGTGTGGGCACAATAAGCCACTCGTATCAGAGTCATGGGAGCTCTCTTGAAATTCAAGTTCCCAGATGCCAGCCAAGGGCCCACTGGATAAGCAGGTCTCTCAAAGTTCAGCGGTCATGCCTGCCACGTGAACTCCTTTACACAAACGATAAACGTCATTGTACAACAACTAGGCAATTTGCAAAAATCTCTTTAAAGGTCTGATTAGAACCATTTAAAATTTAGACACCACCCGTGCTGGGTGTGCCGCTTGCCTTCTCAGACCCATACATACCAGCTGGTTCTTAAGTTCATAAACATCTTTTTGGCGTTCCAGAAGAAGGCCTCTTATCTGGGCTAAGCTGTGAGAAATAAACTGCTGGTGCGTAAGCACCCCCAGTCTGTGGTCTTTTGTGCGGCGGCCTGCAGTTGAGACAGCTGCCTTCACATCGCAGTGGCCAGGGGGACTAGGTGAGACAGAGATTATATGGCCCTCAAATCCCCAAAGATCTACTTAGTGGTCTTTGACAGAAGTTTGCCAACCCCTGCTCTAGTTACTGGATGAAATTACCAGTTTTAGTTCCAGGATTTTATATAGAGGAGCTGAAGGATGTCTGGTGACAGCTCTATTTACATAACAAAAGAACTTAGTTTTCCTTAATGAGGATGAAGGGAGGCTGCTAAACATCACAGAGGGCACTGTGATGTTCCTCCCTGTGGCAGCCACCCAGGGCTGCACACTAGACAAACCGCTCACCTGGCCATGTGTCTGCTCGTGTGGCCGGAGCTACAGTCAATGACGGCTGAAAACCAGGGCTCCCAATCTGCTCCCCCAACTTACTAGGAGCAAGCACACACTTAATTATGGTTATGACAGCTATGAGGTATCAGTGGTACACTAATGACATAGTTTTAATCATATAATGCACAACAAATGTTTGTTGCAAGAATGCTTACAATAATAGCAATGAGAACAAAGTAATTTTTTATTAATAGCTCATTTGGGAATGAAGTTAACAGTGACTGAGTGAATTAGGAACTCTGTAAATTGCTGAAAGTGTGTCTGTGGGATATTGTTGTAGGAAAAAAGAAGTCAGCTACTTGGACAAGCCAATGCAACTGGGTATAATGTAAAGAATACAGGTTTTAGAATCAGACAGAGATGGATTCAAATCCACATCCCAACTCATCGTTTATTTGGCAACTAGCTGTCCCGCTCTCGGAACTTAACCTCCTCATCGATAAGCTAGAGATTGTACAGGGGGGTGTAGTCCGTGGGTGGTTGATATTTACTAAGATTAGTTATTATATATAAAATAAGTTGATGTGCATGGCTGTATAACGGGCTCTCAAAATGGTACCTATTCTCATGAATCACTGGAGTACATTTTCTCATAGTTTCTCTTTTTTTTCTGAGAATAAAGTGACACTGACAATACAGCTGTCCCTACATTTTTGCCCAATGCATCAAGATTGTCCTGGATTTCAAAAATAATGAAAACAATTATTTAAACTGACACAGGTTATAACAGGGAACAGGTGACAAAGGGAAGAAGCCATTTGATGTGACTCACGCAGCGGCATCTGCAGAGGCAGGCGCACATTCCCGGGCCCCCTTAAAATACTACACGCGTTTTGTCTCTAGCTTCTCTTCCTGTCAGAGGTGGGCATGCTGGTATCTGCACTCAGCTCTTACAACCTGTGTGTATGCCTGTGTGTGAGTATGTGCACACATGTGAGTGTGCGCACGTGTATGTGTGCATGTGTGAGTCTGCATGTGTTCAGATGTATGAAAGAAAAAATTGGGAAAACTGTAATAGCATAATCAATGAAATATACTTAAAAAAAGAAAAAAAAGGCAATGGAGCTTTGGGATGAATTCATTTTGAAGGGTGAAAATTTGTTTTCTACTGGTGAGTTCTTAATTATGTCTTTGAGACCTTTCATTGCAAACATACCAGTTGGTGATTTGATATAAATCCTTCTGGGCCTGAGTTTCCTTGTGTATTTTGAAGAGAAAATAACTGCTCTTTTTTTCCCACAGGAATATTATAAACATAACATGAGATTCTGTGTAAACAACATGCTTTCAGGGAGACCTGTAAGATCTGTGCTGAGGACAGTAAAAACATAGGTATTTTGGGAATCTTACAGTATATAAAAAGATTCCCAAACTGGCAAAATTTAGATTGGAAAATATATATAAGAGCTTCAAATATCTAACAGACTGCCTTGTAGAAAAGAAATTTGTCATTGGAGAAGATAGAGCATAAACCAAAGGAGACATAATTTTGCTTAATACTAAAAGGGACTCAGAGTCCCTAATGAGTAAGCAAGAAGGTTCCACATTTAGAAAATATTTGGCAACAGTATTCCACATTCATCACTACCTTAACTTTCAATTACTTGTACAAATACCTGTTTTACAAATAGTATTTCACATAATATCCACACTGGACTGTAGGCTCCTTGATGTAAGGACTCTCTGTATTTAGTCTGTATGCTCTCAACAGCTCTTTACATTTTGTCTTGCAGGCTGTGGGTGCTCAATAGCTATTGATTAACAACAATACAGACTGAAAATGCTGTTCAGATACAGAATAAATATTGTGACACAGCTAGTATGAATATGATTTCCAAGTCTAAGTCTCTTGCAGAACCCTAACTAGGGAGTTACATTGATTTGCTTATGTTCATTTCTCTGTTCCTACAGGAGAGATGTTCGTTTCTGTCCTGGCTTGACTTTTCCCTTCCATGTTAACTACAGGGAAGGTTCTGTTTCATGGGGTTAGTGGAAGAGAAGTTTTGTTATTTCAAACTACTTCATGATAGTTGACAGGCAATCATTTTGTATGAAATTCCGTTTATGTAGTTATCCAAATGTGTATTTCACTCTTGGCAATGAAAGAGCCCTAGCCAATGTCCAATGACCTATAAACCAGAGCTTTGAGATTTCTTTATGCAAATTAAATCTGTGTTACATCATCCATAAGAAAGAAAATGGCAATGAAGATTCTATTTGCAACAGAAGGGCAAAGTAAAGAATTCCTGTATGTATTTGTAGGATATGTCGGTGTGGCTAATTATTTTTTGAGATAGTGTGCTTGGAGAGAATTCTTGGGGAATAACCTTTATGAACTGATTAGTAAATGAGAAGAAGGTTTTAAAGTGAATCAGGAAAATAAAATAGGCAACCAGTTTGATTAACCTCAGCAGCTTAAAGAAATCCACATAATAAAGAGACATAAATATTAACTTTGTGCAGTCTTATACACCCTAAGAACTAACTAATTAATTATAGTACAGCTTGTTTATTTTTCCTCAAGTCTGTTTTTCATTTTGCATCTCAAATTGTAATGATTAAAATCTTTAGCCATGTACTCAGGGGCTTTTCGTCTCTTAAAAGGTAAACAAAATGTAAAGAAAGGGAAAGATGATGTCACTTCACATTGCTGCAAAATGAAATAGCCTTTCCAAGCCTCCACTAATAGAGCATCATATATTAACCCCCTGGACATGATAAGGGAAAGTGGACCCAGACAACATACCCGTTTCCTTAGATTGCAAGTAAGAGTGAGATTCCTTGAGAAGGAGTTGGCAAACGCTGTATAGAAGTCCAGGACTTTGAGCAAGGCTTCTCGCTTGATGATGTGGAGGTCACAGTACGTCAGCGCCCGGACGTTGGCACACGCATGAGCAAGGGTGGTTTCCTTCCAGAAGATGTCTCCAAATACGTCGCCTTTTCCTGGAAAACAGCATAAGACATGTATTTAAGTGTCCACACTAGTTCCTATCCTAAACACTCCTTTTACTCAGTTTCATATATGGTATTGAGCTCCTGGCATAACTGTGAGCCTGAGTGTATAATCCCATCTGTACACATATAACAATTTACAACACTTTTATACGATATGTAAAATAATACACCTTGAATTCAATTCCTGATTGAAATCTGGAGCAACATGAATAAATGAAATCAGATGGAGAAGCCAAAAACCTCACTTTAACAAATAGTTTCATTATTTTCTGCCACCTTAACTTTTCTCATTCTGACCAGAAGAAACAAAGGAGACTCCTTAGTTTCATCTTTTCTCCTGCTTGTTCTGGTAGAGATGACAGTAAAATGCAATGTACAAGATCTACTGTTACAGCCTTTATAAATCTGGAAGTGATTCAACATATATGAAACGTGCATTATTCAGCAACTAAGTCTTGTACTCCAGCAGACAGAAACTCTCCATGGCTTACTCTACCAAGGATGCTTTTCCCTCGCTGCCAAGCCAAACCTTATGCAAATCCTCAGGGCGCAGCTGCAGAGCTCCACGGCCACAGTTACAGAAGCTAGCGAGCTGGGCGGGGTAAAGCACGGAGACCCAGATTTGTTATGCCATAAACCGTCCCATAAAGAGTACGTCTACTGTGGTCAAACGTAGATATCTTTTTAAATTCTAGAACACATAGAAATCTATTCACTGCGGAGTACATTCCAGTCCTCGACCTCAACTCAACAGTTCCCCATCCCAAATCAAGAGCACTTAGTTGCCCTTCCTGCTGACGCAGTTTCCTAGGGCCCCTAGCACTGGCAGATGGGAAAATCTTCCTGCAGACACTCTGCCAGAGACTTACTCTTTCTGGACTCTGACCACAGAGATGAGCAAGTACCTGTTCTCATCATGAAGATTAAAGTCAGAACTGATGGGGAAATAAAAGAAGGATAAAGACATAACACTTCAGGCCAGTGAGACCACCAGAAGAAAAATAAAATGTGACCAGAGAAGAGTGTGTGGGTGAGAGAGAGAAAGAGAGAGAGAGAGAGAGAGAGAGAGAGAGAGAGAGAAGAGGAGAGGACGGGAGGAAAAGAAGGGGAGGGGAGGAGAGGAGAGAGAGAGAGAGAGAAGAGGAGAGGACGGGAGGAAAAGAAGGGGAGGGGAGGAGAGGGGAGGGGAGGGGAGGAGAGGGGAGGGGAGGGGAGGGGAAGGAACAAAGAAAGGTTGGGTGAGTGAGATTACAGATTCTTTGCCCACACAAGCAGTTTGGAAATGCTTAGAGAACCACAAAGGCAATCTGAGGTAGAAAAAGAAAACCCTCGTATTATTGAAGAGGTGATTAGAAGCACCATATAATCATATGGTCAGCATTAACTAACCATAATGGATATTTAATTAATCTGGAGTGATCTCATTTATTTCCGGGTCCTCAGATACTCCTTTTAGTTACTGACACTGACAACTCAAAGGTATGCCTCTACCTTTGTCTGAGAAAGAGTAGTTAGAGACCTGGGCCCCGAACAAGGTGTCTACACCTTGTCCACAGAGCAGCGCAGTAACCTAGCGGAAACTTTAGCTGTAGAAATCTAAAAGACAAACCCTACTTCCACTTACACAGATAAATCTCAGACATGCCATTCTCTTTAAAATAGTAATGCCAAATTATACATATTTATTCTAATTACATTATTAAAGTACCAATTTACTTATAAAATGTTCACTGAAATAATATTTAAAACATCCAAAAAAGGTAGAAGTAAGGCAAGTACAAATGAATAAATAAATTATGGAATATTATGCAGTCACTGAATAAATTGAAAAAAGTGACAGAGATATGTTCATTTTACGTAAAATAATAAAAGCAGGATATTAAATCATATACGTATGGTCTCATTTTATGTACTTTACACCACCTGCCAAAAACACACATGTCTGCACAAAGAAAATGCATTAAAACAGTAGTTTCTCTCTCCGCTTTAGGGGATAAGGGATAGATTTTCTTTAGTCTTACAATTTACATGTCTAATTTTTTTTTAACAGAAGAGATCAACTGTTATACAGAGTCCAGCAGAAGTAAGGCCTGCTTGAGTGTGGTTGGCAGGATAATAACATGAGTGTAATAATTTATAGTTTTAATTTGAACATTTCAACTAAAATGTCATATGTTGTGCTTGAGTGTGATATTGTTGTTACAGAATAACATGCTTATTATTTTGTAATAAAATATTTTGTAAAAAGAAAAGGGGGGTGTTATTTGTGCCAGACCCTGTATTATCACAGTCCTTGGCGCTGTGAAGATAACAGGCTTTTAAACGGCATCTTTGATCTACTTCCTGTTTCTTTTCCTCTATGGTCATTGTTACTCTTTCTATACAGGGGTTTTCTTTGAAGAGATAGCGAAAGGGTTACATTTCTTTCTGTTTCATTTCTGTGACCAGTTTCCAAGTTATCACTCACAACACAACCTCTGACCCACGTGTAAGTGCTCATTAGTTTTCAACTATTTGATTTTCATGTATAGTAGTAACTTTAATAATAATTAATGCCTTTGACTTAGTCATTCCACTTCTGGGAATCAGTCAAAAGAATTAGAAGCAACACATGTACTACTCACTGTAGTCTGGCATAAATAAGTAAATGTACAACAACAATGGAAATTTATGTATCTACCCATCATTAATTCACACAGAATTAAAACTAGTTTCTGAAATAACATTCAAAAATGCTTATCTTCTAATGTTACATTAAAAAAAGATCCAAAGACGAATATGATTATGGTCACAGCTGTAACTAAGTACATAAAAATGAAAGTGAAACTGCAAGACTAAATGAGTTGTCAATGAAATGTCTACCTCTTTTTTCTTAAAGAGAAATAATGTTGATAAAACCAAAGTATATTGCGTTTTTTGTTCTTCTATATAATATATTAGAAGTTATTATTAATATGTCAATTGATAGTAAAGTGTGTTAAAAATCAAAAGGACTAAAAGACTAAAAGAGAATGCATTTAAATACTTACAGTAATTGGTTTCAAATAATGTCTGTTGTTTTTCTTCTTTCTACTTTATGTTTTAGCAAATTTTTCTCAAATGAATCTGCCTAATTTAAAAATAGCAAAGTATTTTCACAGATGTCTCTCCTTCCACTTTTAAATAAAACTAAATTCATTAAATATGTACATAAATCTATGTATATCAAATAAATATTCATTGATGATAAGTGTACACCAATATAGAGATATATGTAGATAAGTTATATACTTATGTAATTTATAGATATATAAATATATAGATAAATTTCCCCTTGCCATTTTTAACTATGGAAGCATTCAAATGTCTATTCAATTTTAATTTACCTAACTGATGAAATTAATGTCTGTTTACATATTTTAATTTATCTAACTGATGAAACTGAAACCCTTGCCATATTTTTATCAGAAAATTCTAATTTAAATTATTTTTATTTTTCATATCTTGGAGAAATAAAAAACCCATGATGTAGAAGGAACAGAATTAAACTATAACATAATATAAACTCATGAGGGCAGGGAATTTTCTCTGTTTTGACTACCAGCATTAACCTCAATGCATAGAACAGTTCAAGAGCTCAACAAATATTTATTGAAACAAACACACATGAGAAAAGGAGAGAAGGGGAGACAACAGAACAAACTGGGAAATGTAAGGCTAGAGTTAGAACTGACGCTCTAGACTAACAGTGTAGTTTAGATCCGGTCATGGAGCTGCCTGAACCGTCATCTGTTCCCTTGACTCTAAAGGGAGTGGGACAAAGAAAACTAAAGCTTAAGGTTCCTCAACATCTATAATTCTATATTAAGTGAACTCAAAATCATCAAATTATATTTTCAAGATAATAATTTTCCAGTGTCTCACTGTCAGAGGAAAATAACTTTAAAATCTAGGGCCTCAATTCCAAATCCCATTACAATGTTGAATATTAATCAACTATTTCAAAATTCACTTATCCAGTTTTCTGTATCACCTAACAGTTACTTGATTCACAACAAACATTTACGGCCTTTCTAAGAAGATGATTGTCATATAAATCAATTAATTAATTTGCCAGCGACAGTAGAGCTGGCTAATGTCCCTCTCCAAGGAGTATTATACACATTTACACTGGGTGATCTGCAGAAATCGCAGGTTGTGGAGATAAGGCATTGTGCATGGAATGTTCAGCAGAGAAGTACGCTTCTCTGCACACAAACATTTTGTATACTTGCAGGGCTGGGAACCCCTGTTCATCTTGATGAGTGTGGAATATCTGATGCTAGTTTTTAGGTCAGCTCCCACTGGGTGCAAGCAGTTTAGCTGTAAACATTTTAGAGCCTGAGAAAATTAAACTTCCCTTAAAGCCCTAAAATTAGTAGAAAAGTTCACACTCAACATGAAAGTTGTTGTTTGGTCTATTTGTATTTTCTCAGGTCTCTGCATTAAGTTGTATGAAGTATTTCCCTTCTAAACCACAGAAAACAGGATTGTAAAACAGAAGCAAATGTGAAGGCTTCATAGAGTAGGTAATAGAAACTTTAAAGACGAGACAGAAACAGCATTACACCATAATTAAAGGAGTACTACAGATAATGACATGCTTGGGGATTATGGTCCTCTGAGGTGCTGGTTTTAGAGCCAGAGTGTTTTCAAAAATGTGAAGCACATTATGTGGTGAGTTAATGACATGGATTCAATGAATAGATACAAATTATCTCAGTTATTCATCAGTGTGTACAGCTATCTAATACAGCCAACGAATCTCTAAAAATTGAGCATTTGAAGTTTACTTAGGTGGTGTCCTGAGAGTGTATGTGGGGTTATAGTGATGGTTCTATTTGACGATCCTTCTCCAGAATGGACTTGATACATTTGGTGTGTTGGGCAGCCCTTCACTATCGTTGATTACTGCAGTAGGCTCACAAACTTTAGTATGAATGCATATGCACAATATTTATTCATTTATAGATGAACAATACTATGAGCTTTTACATTACACTACTTTAAGAGCTTTGTGTATTTATAGGAAGTGTCATAAAGTGATATTTTCAAGGAAAAGAACAGAAATAACAAGATGATGTGTATTAAAATTAAGGAATTATGTAGGAGGATTAGAACAGAATCTTCTCAAACATTTAGAACAGATGCCTGCCAATCTTCAGTGATCCACATCCAAAGCCATTCTATTGAAAACTTACCAGTATATTGAATACAAGCTTAAAGACACTTTTAGATACATAAATAAATCTTTTTTTCTTTTTTTCACATATTGTAGTTCAGGTACAGTTGTCCCCATTTTCCCTCCACAACTCTCCCCCACCCCAACCATCCCCGTAGGTAAATAATTCCTACCTACTAGAAATAACCACGGATGTAGCTTACAGATTTGTTTACACACACACCGAGTGAGCCAACTAGCTCTTATTAAGTAGTCATAAAAAAAATAGAGAGTATCCTTATATTGGTAAGAAATGATGGTAACCACCTTTAAAAAGGTAGATTATATGGTAAGACACAGGGTGGCAATTCTGAGTTTGGCACTATTGGCATTAAGAACACATTGATTATAAATAGAAACCCAAACATGTGCCCAAATTAAGGAAGTTAGAGCATATTATTAAAAAATCCAAGATAAAGACTAAATTGAAAAACAGCTCTATCTTGAAATTCTTCTGTTTTCTTTTCCCAGGAAAGCATTTGGAGTCGATGCCTATAATAATGTCCATTTTATCACTAAGTCACCTAACATTCATATGTGGGAGAAAGGACAGCTGCCCTATTCAGCCCATTGAATTAATGCATCCAGTGTCCTAGCACTCTCCTTAAGCTGGAACGTGTGCCTTGTGCTGTGCAGGGATGGAGACATGCAAGAAATAAAAATCCTTCCCTCAAGACTCTTTAATTTTGTAAGTGAGAGAGACATGCAAAAAAATGTACAAAATAGGGGGAGGAAAGTTCTACAGGACCAGGACAGGCAAAGCATGCACACGCATGCACACACTGCTTTGGATTTGAGGGGAATCAGGAAAGACCACACAAAGAAGGTAGTGTTTGAGTTTAACCTGCAGGCTGAGGAACTCTAACGTGTATCATTTGAAGCATGGATAAATGATGTTATAATCACAACTTGGAAGTTTAAAGCAAGACAAGTATGCATTTTTTAACCAAAAAATGTTACAAAGTTTGCCCTTTAAAAATGTCTAAATTAATTAAGTTCATCATCATAATATAGAGAGCAAAACTACCTGGTACATAGTTCAGTATTTCAAAACACAGAAATGTGGATGCAAAAAAAAAAATTCTAGGGCTTGGGAAAAATTCTTTTAGGTATGTAAAGTGTGAAGCACTTGACATCTAATAGCAAGTATGCAGGAAGAAATCTAAAGTGCAGAATAAAAGTCATTTTCACAGGTTCTCAAAATAGCAAAATATTATTCATTCACATCTCAGATTTTTTTTTCTTTTTGGAATACAAATAAGAAGCAAGCTTTTAATTCTGAGAACCATAATTTATAAGTTTTCTTTGATAATGCACAAATATTTATAAGACATGGACTGATTCTAATTATTAAATGGAATCTCAACCTCAGTACTAGAAATTACCTTTTTACACTATGAAGTTCATTTAATTCTGCTTTTTCCTTCCTCATGATGCCCCCTCCTCCCAACCCATAACAACTAATCCCTCCATCCAAAATGTATATGAACAAGCACATTCTTTTGAGATTTGAAGTTACAATTAAAATACTTACAGATTGTGTTAGATAATCAACAAAACAAACAAGCAAGCAAAACAGAACCAGACACATGGGAATAAAGAACAAACTGACAGTGACCAGAGGGGAGAAGGGAGGGGGATAATGGGGGAAAGAAAGGGAAGGGTCAAGTCAAGGAACACGTACAAAGGACCCATGGACAAGGACAACAGAGCGGGGAGGATTGAATGTGGGAGGGGAGGGGAGGGCAGAGGAGAGTAATGGGATAAAAATGGGGACAACTGTAATTGAACAACAATAAAAAATATACAAATAAATAAATAAAGGCACTATCATACTCACTGAAAAAAAAGATTAATGACTCCAATCACATGATTTTAATAATTAGTAAACATAGCAATGACAAACTGTAAAAGCAACAAAATAAATATCTTGGAAGCAGGTCTATTATTAATAGGGAAATGCCATTTTTATAGTCTCTGAAAGGTACCATACATTTTGTTGAGTCACTTGGAAGTAACCTGGCTATTTTAGCCATACCAATAAATCTGTTCACATTAGGTAATTATAGGGTAGGAACAAAAAAGCAAGAAGATATTAAAGAATATAAAATGTTATGCATGCATCATGAACTTAATTTAGAATTCTTTGTGTTTCATAAAAAAGGGGAAGGTCAAAAAAAGTGGAGGTGGAAGAACTGAAAGAACTTCAAGTTGGAAAAAGACATGGACTGCAATTATCTTCACATGCCCTATTTAGAAAGCCATCTTGAAGCCACCCTTCAGTGTTAAAAAAAAAAAGAAGGTATTTGTTGACTACGTTTTTAATCTTTCCATTAATTAGTTATGCTTCAGAACTCATTCGTTAAACACCTTAGGGTTTTGACACACTAAAGAATTATGTACCTCCCAAGAGACTGTTTAGAGGCAAGGATCCAAAAGGATGAAACTGCACCTGTTTTATGAATTCAAAGATCTTAATTAACTTTAAAATGACCTCCCTTCTATACCTTTCAATTGGCAAACGAATCGGTATTAAGAGAGGGCAAGGCCTGCTTATTTCTCCTATCAGATCAACGTAGACAAAGTCTCATTTTTCCAAGTGTACTCAGATGTGAGGGATGCTATTTCTGTTTAACCCTTACAAGGCAAAAAATCATTAGGCAAGATGAAAAAGGACATATTTCAATGTTCAAAGCCACATTCACAATGAAGATATAACAGTTATGAATATCTGTGCACCGAATAACACAGCAACAACCACTCTAAAGCACAGACTACAGGAGGCACAAGGAGACACAGATAAAGCACATTAATAATAAGATACTTTAACATGCCACTGTCTATTCAAGGACAGATCAAGAAGAGGAAAAAATAAGAAAGGTATAGAAGACCTAATCAACTTACGATAGAAAACCTAAAGATATTTATCAAATTTTGCACCCTGATAATTCTTGGAACTTTCCACTGTTTGTAATTATTCCAAAAGAAAACTACCACCAAAAAATTGGAAGAAGGAAGAGGAGGAGAAAGAGGTGGCGGGGGGCAGGGGGAGGAGGAGAGGGGAAGGAGAAGAAGCAAAACAGGAGAAGGTGCAAAGGAATGGACATCATCAAAATGTCAGCAGTAACTATTTTCCAGGCAGCAGCAGGCACCCAGCTTCAGCTGCCTGGAAGACAGCTGAACACAGCATGGTGTGAACACAGCATGCGTCTGGGCCATGAAGTACAGTCATCTCTCTCTAGCAGCTTCATACTGGTCTCCTGCACAAAGTCGCCAGGAGTCCACAGTCCTAGTATACAATCCCCTCAGATTGCCTCTCCTCTAAACCCAGGCTGGAGGAAAGCTCAATACCAGGACAAGTTCCCTACACTTGTCTCTGCATCTGTCTCCTCCTAGATTATCCAAATCACACAGATTGGTGGAGTGCAGGGACTTTGCTGGGTCCCACTGCACAGATGCAACCCCACCAGACTGGTGCCACCCCCACCAGTCCTGCTTACTTCTGCCTTGGGGAGATCACTTCCAGGTCAAAATGTTTTTTAAAAAAACAAAAACCTTTTGACTGCTTTTTGGCTGAACTAATATTTGTTAGAGGCCCATGGAAAAAACAAACAAAGGTTGCCAGAGAGGTAGGTGTACAAATAACGACTCATTAAGCCCAGAGATGAAAAGTCTCTGAATCCCAAGATTTTTGAGGAGGATAAACAAAAAACACACACTCAAGGAAATAAAATGTGACAGATATGTGATGAGATTGGTCCAATACCCAGAGGCCCTGTGTTCATTTTTACTGTGTCACTGAGCAAAACCAGCTACCATTTTACTTTAAAAGGAAAAGAAAATGCATTTTGCCTTTCTCACTGAGCAAATGATTGCAGCTTAGCAGACCCAGACTGCACTCAGGGCTTTCTCCTTTTTTTTTTTTTTAAGAAAAGAAGTTACCAAGGTGAAGCTGTGATGAAGAATATGGGGCAAAGCAAATGGCAATGAGTACACAGCTGAGGTCATTTATCACAACGGTCCTCACATTACTGTAATATATTTGATATCTGTTTGCCCAACCACCATCAACATGAACATGCAGGAAAAGAAAATGCACCTGTTCGGGGCTTGTGTTTTATCCTCTTCTTTAAGTAAAATAGAATGGTTGTAGTGTGCATATACTACAAAGGATTGTTCTAACAAAATGTACACCTTGTATGAAAGATTATATACAACTCCTTATACTCCAGGAAACAAAGCAGAACAAGCACTAAGTGGCATTAAACACACCCCCAGGGCTGAGTCTAAAATGCTGTGTGAATTTTTCTCGCAAAAAAAAAATCAAAAATCAAAATAGTTACTAATTGAAATTTAATGATAACTATAATAGTATTTCTAAACAGATA
The DNA here is from genome assembly GCF_022682495.2 of Desmodus rotundus. Taxonomy (NCBI): domain Eukaryota; kingdom Metazoa; phylum Chordata; class Mammalia; order Chiroptera; family Phyllostomidae; genus Desmodus; species Desmodus rotundus. Next base: position 107,608,028 of record NC_071393.1, read on the forward strand.
AGAAAAGACTTACCAACAACGGTGTTCAGTCATTTGCAACCCTCAACCATTTTCTCCAGCTCTTACAAATTTTACAGAACCTGTTCTCCTGTGAGGGGTCATTGTTTCTAGGTTCTCAATTCTGTCTTTGCCAGGCAATTATGCTTTTTGAAGTCATTTCTCCATTTCTTGTGCTGGATATTGCTTTTGCAGTTGCTAAAATACATCAGCCAATCTTGTACTTACCAGAGTAAGTGGCATTCAAGCTATGCTAGGTTGACCTCGGAAGCTAAAAAATCCAATAGTTTAAAATTGAGCTCATTTTTCATGAGACACAAGCCAGGAAAATGTGATCAAAAGGGAGTTGACAACCTGCAATTCTAACTTATTTTACTTGAGGAAAAAAAACTAGGTTGATTCTCCTCCGACCTCATTATTGCTTCCTTTTATATCTATGTGAGATTCATGAATCTGCTGCTGATATTTGAGTGAAAATAATCTAAAATATCATTTAGCATTTGTTATAACAATATACATACATATTACACTGTCCCCAAACATGTGAATTTTTTTAAAAAAATTTGTCATTTATATGCATTGTCACTGCCTTTTTTGCTAGTACAACTAACTAGCAAGTCCCTGAATTCTAGAATAAATTTATTAACCAAATAATTTTCCTGGTTTGTGAATGGACAGAACCAGCTTTAAAAGCCTAAATTTATTCACATCGTGATTACTCCATTATAATGGGTCAGATTCATTTATCTCCTCATCACTTTCAGCTCACCACTTAGGTCCACTGGGATACGGTAAAAAGATTGAGAGTAAATGATCTGAACTCAAGCTCTGACTCATTTACTAACTAGCTGGGCAAGTCACTAACTTTTTTGGGCCTCCCTTTGCTCATCTTTAAAAGAAAGTGTTGAATTAGACAGTTTCTATTGCCCCTCTAAAAGTAGCATCCTAGATTACCAGCCTGAGAGTCACTCCCCAAGCCATTTTCACACTCGTCAGCGTGGAGGTACAGCCACGCTAGGCTATGATGAGCTCTAGTCTAAAAGGTCCTATCCTACTGTTGCCAAGAAAGGTTCATCAGACCCTCACGCAGCCCATTGAGCTGTGACGGATACTAATGTTCCTTGCTGAAGTAGCATTACTAGTTTTCATTAAGATTCATCATCTCATTAGTGACCCAATTTCTGAAGTCAGTAAGCAAAGGAAATTTCTCTTAAGAAACCCGAGAAGTGAAAATCTCTAAAACTGTTACGTGTTTGCTACTACATTAGGAAAGTTCACAGTACCTAAAATAGCCACCACCTCATCATCCTGGATGACTTCCAAGGATCCTGACACCACAAAGCAGAGGGCATCCACACTTTCTCCCGCGTGGTAAATGAGGTCCCCGGGAGCACAGTGAATAGTTTGGAATTCTACCGCCAAGGCGCGCAGACAGCCATCACTGGCCAATCGAAAAGCAGGATGTTCATTAAAAACCTTCCGGTTGAGATGAACACAGATATCAGCTCTCATGTCCTTGGGGCAGATAGAGAGAACCTGAAGAAAGGGAAAGATAAATAAGTGAGAAGGAAAGAGAAAGTGGCTATTTCACAAAAAGTTGTGCAATAAATATTTATTGTCTATGACAAAGTCTACAACACACTGTACCAGACACTCCGAAGGAAAAGTTGTAAGACACAGCTCTACTCTCAAAGACCAAATAACCCAGTGAGATGGGCTGATGAGCATACGGACTATCACAATACAGTACCACATAGTGAGGCTTTGAGAGGGGAGTGGATCTCTCCACAGAACAGTCTTGAGGTGGTCAGGAAGAGTCTCAAAAAAACGTGTAATGTAACTGCACCCAAGAGCCAACTAAAATAGGGCATTAACATTAATTTTTGTATAGTTTCTGTCTTAGAATTTTTATAACTAAATGAAAATTCAGGATACTGTTCTTTATGCCACTTTGAAGGTGGATTTATAGAAACCAGTTATAAGAAAACACAATCAACAAAAGCACCCTTGCGACTTCACGTGCTGTCCCTGGCTGATATAACTCCACTTTTAATGTGTTTTTTCCCACTCTGAATTTTTTTTTAATTTTACAAATGAATTTATGTCCAGGAAGTGAAAAGTGTATTCACCAGCCTTCCGTAGGGCTAGGCAACTACAAATGCCAAAGCCGGCAAAGTGGGCACGTCATTTTGCTGGCGGCCCTTGCATTCTGGTTTCTGACTCCTAAAGACTGCTGAGGGCAACAGCAGAATCCGAGCTCTAGGCATCCTTTAGAAGAGCCGGGGTTAGAGAGCTTTAATTGCCGATAGCTTTCAGACAGGGCAATCAAAGACCCAGATGAAAATGGACATTATCATCATATTTAATCAGATCATCATCAAGCAAGAAGTGATTACAGAAGTCAGTATCACCCTCTCTAAAGATGCATGTGCAAACTCACTGAGAATCTTCCCCCAATCCCCTTGGTAAACTATTCCTTATAATCAGAAATGATTTTCTTTGCTAGGCTTTAAATCCTTCAAGCTGAAGTCTAAGTTATATTGAATAATGTTTTAATATAAAATAATTTTCTTTCTTACACTAATTTCATATTAACCTTTAAGAATTACCTAAAGCTTAAAATAATCCCCTGATTATTCTTTTTTAAAAGATTTTATTTGTTTTTATAGACAGAGGGGAAGGGAGAGAGAAAGAGAGGGAGAGAAACATTAATGTGTGGTTGCCCCTCGTGCACTCTCTACTGGGGACCTGGCCCACAACCCAGATATGCGCCCTACCTGGAAATCGAACCAGTGACCCTTTGGTTCACAGGCCTGCACTCAATTCACAGAGATACACCAGGCAGAGCCTGATTATTCTTTTTATTTGGAGCTCACTATCAATGAAAAATTGGTTACTTCACTGTGTAGAAGACAAGCCTATCATAAATGTAAAGAGCATTAATTAAATTATGCTTTCCATATCCCTTCCTTTAATTGCTCCTAAAGCTGTATATATCAGTTCACATACTTAGTATCTGGGGGGGCGGGGTTCATACTCCTTTGAATTCCCATAGGCAATAGCAATCAGCTCACCTAGCTTTCTGAAAAATCTCGTCTTGGAGGAACAGAATACCTAACAAGAGCTTCAGGAGTAATTGACACTTTCTTTCCTTTCAGTTGCTTTCCATAGTAATGTAATGTTTTCTTTAATATATTAACTTTTAGTGACCTCTGACAACTTAGTCATTCAGTAGGCACTCACTGAGTTTTTACTGTGGGGCACACCACTGCATTAAGCCCCATGGAACTAGAAGGAGAAATAAGACACTGTATTTGCCTTGGAGGAGCTAACCATGCAGTAGGGAGAGGTAGGCATGTAAAGAGACAACTATAATACAATGAGAAAAATGACAGGGCCTGGCCAGGTGACATGGGGCATGTGCTGCTTAGATCATAAGTCACTACTTATGATGTAGGGCACCCTTAGATTGGGCTCAAGAGGACATAGGCCTGATTGCAAATCTATCACTTACTACCTCTGTAACCTAAGGTATACAAAATCTATCAGTACCTCTATAACTCATGTTATTTAATCTCTCTCAACCACATCTGTGAAATGGGTCGATAGTGCTTATTTCATAGGCTCATTACAGGAATTAAATGGAAGTTTAGCCCAGTTTAGCCTTGCACATGGCAGGAGCTAAAGAAACGCTGTTTTTTATTATCCTCATTGCAACATTGAGTGTTCCTACAAAGTTTATTGTCACTGTAGCGCCCTACAAAAGCAATTTGCTCTTTTTCATTTTCCACCCCTGTCTAAATTCTGTATCATGGCTGTCTGATGAGATTCCAGGCACAATTAAGGATATATTTCAGCATGAACCTAAAGATATCTCAAGGTGAAAATGAAATTAGTGCTAGGAAAGCAAAAAATTAAAAATAATTTTAAAATACATGCACATTAACATTACACTGAATAGCTTAATGGAAAAATGGATCATTCTATTTCTATCCCATTTACCTTAAAGGATTTTCATTGTTTTAGGTTCATTTTGGTAATAGTCATTTTATATCTTCTTAATTATTTCTTTCAGGATTCATGCTGCAAATGAAACCTTCCAATGTTAGCAACATCCCATGTTTAGTAGCGTATCAAAAGAGGATTTTTGTTATTTTAAGTGCATCTTTCCTTTCTTGTTTTACTTCACTTATGACAGATTTATTCTTTGACTGATGGAATAGACCGAAGTGTGGATGTCATAAACTGACAAGTTAAAACTTGGTGTTAAAATAGACCAAAGCCACACCCAGCTCTTTCCCATCCCTAGATAGAGCATGTGCCTTACGTGGTATATCTGTCATTCAAATACGAGTATAGTATTTTTTTCTGAACATGAAGGCACTAATAAATGTCTTAGATAGTAAAAATTTAGTTTAAGTGATAAAATAAAATTATAATTCAAGATGATGCTAAGACCTGGTCTATTAATCCCAATTTCAATGTACTCTGTCTGAATGTCATATCCAGTCTCTTGTCAGGTCCCTAATGGGTATCTCATAGTCATAAACAAATGAAATTACATTCTAATAGAAAATATTCAAGTTCAAGTGACTTATGTTAGTCTTCAGGTTGATTATTTATCCCCTCTTCATACCCGGATGCATATAAAATTAGATTCTTAATTGAGACAATAAGTTTTCTCTTTGGAAGAGCTATGGTTGCATACAAGGAATCATTTTAGAATTCTGTAAACAAACCCTGAAAAAAAATAATGCCATGGTCTGGAAAAGAAAACTCTTTTGAAATTATTTATGATACCAGTTCTAGATTAAGAGGAATCTTAACAGTCATCCCTCCGGCTCCAAAGATCTAATCTCAACACTGCAACTCAAGAACCCTTAGTACAACACAAATACAATCATGTTACCTCACTTTCTTAAAATATCCAATGGCTTGCTCCCCCAAGTAAAGCCAACGTCCTAACCAAGCATACCAGGTTCTGTATGATGGGACCCTCCTTCAGACGCCTCCCTGACTACCTTGCTCCAACCCTGCATTCAGTCACACGATATTTCTCACCTCTCTGAACCTGCTGTGCTCTCTCATGACTCTGCCTTTATACATACTGTTCCTTCTGACTGGCATGCCCCGTTATCCCCTTCTCTGCCCAGTCAACTCTGATCCATCCACCAAGCACAGACCATCCTCTCTCTGCCATAAATTCAACATACACGCAGCTCTCTCATAGAACTTGGTATTGTATAGAAAGGGAAAATGAGAGTAAGAAGTGTTGTGATCTATATTGTTTTAAAAATAATAACAACACACAATAGTAACATTAAACTATCACAGAGTTCAAAGGACTTTAACTTAATGATTTCAAATTTTTATTTTCAACAGTAAAGTCATTCCTTAGTTTTTAATGAAGTATTACCTTATGCCCAGTGTAAAGCTGGTGCAAGCAGAATTATGCTGGGTAAAGCTCTGATGGGAAGGCAGACTCCCAGGTAGGACTTCAGAGGGGCATTTTCAGTCATTCATTCAACTCATAGCTATCGAGTGCTAGGGGTGTGTTAGTTAGATGCTGGCTACTACGCAGGCCATCCGGATTCACAAGCAAAAACTCTCCTAGTGCCTGCCTCCCCGGAGCTTCCAGTCAGGGATAGCTTGAAAAATCTCTGTTCCTAATCCAGTGTCCTATTTTGCAGATAACGCGACTGTACAGCATCAAGGTCATGTGATTTCCTCAAGGCCTCTCAATAAATTAATAGTAAAACCTAAAACTCCTGACTTCCAACTCTTAAGCCATGCTCCTCAGTGAAGCTCAAACAGGAATGGAATAGAGCATCTGGCATTTTCTGATGTTTTCTGGTTCTTTGCATAGTCCAAAAATATAAATGCTGATTTCTGAAAGTTCATTTAAAGTCCAATTAATCAAATCATAGTTTATTTATTAGGAAATCACTGTCACCACCACCACCACCACAGAACTGCCTAGATTTCTTGGCAAATTTGTTTTCATTTCTAAACACTTTAATTTTACCTCCAGTAAATGTATTATGTTTCAGTGTGTTGGTAACAACATATGGATTCATTAGTAAATTATTTATTTAACCTATTACTATTTGCCAAAAGTCAGTCATCTTATCTGAAATATAAGTTTTAATATATTGATGAAAAGGACCTAAGCTAGATATTGACATAGAAAGAACATTTCATAAATATCAGTCTCCTGAGTTCCCTTCCTCCATCACTTTCATCCATTATGGTCTCAGTGATTCAGAAAAAGCGTAGAAGAGTGAGCCTGAATACTTTAATTAGAGGCCAATGAGTTCAATCAAGATCCTCTGAGGAAAAGCTTGACTGGAGAGAGTTAAAAGAAGGCAGCTTTATCCTCTCTCTTATTCATTCTTTGAATATACTTCAAAATGTATTTGAACAATCTTTACACATAGAAGACATAAAAAAACATGAAGAAAATAAATTTTCTCCATTATTTACACATATTTATATACCAGTTTCATAAAACTTGAATCTCTAAAGGTTTATTCCCTGCTATAATCACCCATTATTATAATATAATCATTTCCCATGTCATAAAATACTGATTTAAAGGTACGATTTGAATCACTGCATAATATTCTATTATATAAATGAACACAATTAATTTAACCACTGCATAATAATTGGATATTGAGATTTTTAGTTTTCTCTTTCATAAACCAAGTTGCAACAAATACCTTGTACCTGTATCTGATTTAGAACAGGTTTTTTTAGAAGTAAAATTAATGGGCAAAATATAAAATAACTCCTAAGTCTCTTACAAATTGCCTTTTAGAAAAGGTGTGCCAAATTACACTCCTACCAGTAGTGTATGAGAGTGTCTATGTGTTTTTAATAAGCCCCCTGAAATCTTCCAATTGCATTTGAAAGAGAAAAGGCAATTTATGTGAAACAAAAGTAGATTTGTAGAGTGTAATGACATAGAAGACTAGAGAGTATCAGTTTTTAGCCATCTCCTACCACTACACCCTAGTTCAGTGACCACAGACTGGCCACTTTAATTAATCTATAATAAATTTCTAATGTGAAAATGGGGGTAATAAGGATTTCACTTTAAGTGTCTGAAAGTACTAAACTAAATAAAGCTCCCTCTGAGTTCCGTTACTGCTCTAAAGTAAATTACTTCATTGATTATCTATAAAATCCCCTATCAGGAGTAATGAAGTGTCAGCTATTTTTAACAATAATTGACAAATGAAGAACAGTCCCCTGTTTTCTTTCTTAGGACAAAGGAATAAATGCATTAATGATATTATTGAAGCTACCACTGACGTTCTTCAAAATTACTACTTCCTTTGATGCCATTAAATTATGCACTGCTGATTAATCTCCCCTTGCCAAACCAATTAATTGGTATTAAGTTAGTGAAAATCTGTGGGAAGATTCAGGCAAGTGACATTTAAACACCAAATATTTTCACAATACTTCCTGGGAATGAGGTGCTCAAAGACTGCCAACAAATGAAGTAAAGTTCTCTACAGGCATTCAATTCTCATCCATTTTATGGAAAGAAAATAAAGCTCATATTATTAGGAAGAAAGGGCAAAATGAGTCAGCCACGTGGACCAAGGAAGAGCAGATGTCTGGATGTTAGTCTGCCCACTCCTGGGGTTATCAGAACCTCCAAGGAATTAACTCAGGAACAATGTAATGAAATAAAACCAAAGCAAATTAACTTTCATTATTTAAAAGTGAAAGGTCATATTAGCAAGAGAAGACTGTTGTAACCAGTGAGAGATTATAGGTAAAAATTCATGGGTTTCACTTTAGAGATAAATTTCCTGTGAATAGACTTCATGTACAAAAGCTTAAGCTTTTTGCTTAAAAAACACAGAGAACCAACTCTATCATGTTTTTCATGGTCTTGGTTTTGCAGTAGGGAATAAGGGAAAAAAATAGCAATTGTTACCATTTTTTAATTTCTTAAACCAGCAGATATTTGGGGACACTAACTTTTCAAAGTTAGGACTCTGATGAAATTCAGACACTCTCTGTTCTCTAGTCTTAATCTCATGTCTGTCCTTTTTAATGTGCATATATTTGATTAAATACGAATAGTTTTCAACATGTGAACATAGTTTCTAAAATTAGAAATATATTTTAAAGTATATTTTACTAGTTATCCAGAGTGGAAATAATATTGGCAACAACCCGGCCGTGATCTTCTTACAGTCACCTACAACAAAGGAGGTTCCCAGCCTCCCAGCTTCTTTAAAAGAATGAGTTCCTCACGTGGGCTGCACGAGGAAGTGAATGGGCACTTCCATTACCTGTCTCTAAAGCTGAACATACATATGTATCCTGAAATAAGGTCACTTTTCTTATTTGCATGCGTCCTGAGCTGTATGGGGGAAATATATATATATATTTATCTATATATTTATTTATCTGTATTTATGTATATTTATTTATATACGAGGTCCATTCACGAAAAGTCCAGCCGTTGTTAATTTAAAGAGAAAGGTTTGCGCAACATCGATGTGACCTGGCAGCCAAGGAGAGTGGACTGGAATGCACATGGGTGAACGATGACGACTTCACTGTACTAGTCAGTGGGGTGAATAGACACTGTTAAATGAGCCTGTGTACTGTGTGGTCATCACATTCAAAATGACTGAGTGTGTAGAACAACAAATCTGCATCAAATTTTGCATTAAGCTTGAACGTTCCTCCATGGAAACTATTCAGATGATTCAGAAGGCCACAGCTATGGGCAACTGGTAATCGGCAGCTTCATTATGACAACACGCCCTCTCATGCATCATGTCTCATGCAGAATTTTTGGTGAATCATCAAATCACTCAGGTGACTTGACCTCCCTACAGCCCAGATTTGGCGCCCTGCAACTTCTGGCTTTTCCCAAAACTAAAATCACCTTTGAAAGGGAAGAGACTTCAGACTATGTATGAGATTCAGGAAAATATGACAGGGCAGCTAATGGCAATTCCAACAAAGGATTTTGCAGTGTTTTGAACAGTGGAAAGGACACTGGGAGAACTGTGTGAGGTCCCAAGCTGCCTACTTTTAAGGGGACTGAGGTATCATCATCCTATGTACAATGTCTCTTGTATCTTGTATCTTCTTCAATAAATGTCTCTATTTTTCATAGTGCATGACTGGATATTTTATGGATAGACTGCATATTTATATACTTATATTTATTTATTTTTAAGTTTAAGAGATACCTTTAAAGCTCATTAGTATTCTACAATATCCTAGAAACCAAATTATCATCTTTTTGCTAGAGCATATTGTATTAACATTACTGAAAGCTTTTGGGGGAAATTAGGCCTCCATGAGTTTTGGTTTGTGTATTACTTACATTAATATTTGTCATCAATGTCTTCATAACTGAGAAACTAGACATGTCAGTAACACTCTTCATAAATCAAAGCTTTCACAATTCTTATCATCCAGAAAATAGCCATGAATAACGGAGTAAGTAAAATGTCCTTGAATAGAATGGATGGACTGTCACAGAGCATGTAGGTCTTACATCTAACAGACACTCTCAGATGTCATTAATGCTGCAAGGAACCCTACCAGAGCCTCACATCCTGCAAACATGACCTGGTTTCTGCCTATGGCAAATCAAAGACAGCAGGTTGATAGAAATTTTGCTGGAGGTGAGAGTGCTAACTATAAGGAAAAGCAACAAATGAGAGCTGAATTCCAAACAAATATTCAAAAACCTAAAACGTAATGATGAACATATGGAAACCGAAATTAAAAACATAATACCATTTATAATTCATAAAATAAAGCACTTCAGTATAAATCTAACAGAACATAGACAGGACCTATATTGTGAGAATCACAAAATGCTGATGAAGGAAATCAAAGAACACCTAAATTAATGGAGAAATATATCATTTTAATGCTTTGGAATAACCAACATAAACATAGTAAATATGTCAATTTTCACCAAATTGATCTATGAGTTTAATGCAATTCCCAAAAAGATTCTCTATCACGATAGACAAGAAGCTTATTCTAAAATTTATATAAGGAGGCACAACATCTGGAGTAGCTAAGACCATTGGTAAAGTAATAAAGCAGAAGGTATCACCTACCCAATGTCATGACATACCGTATAGCCATAGTAATGAGGACAGTATAGTAGGGTGAGGAGGGAAGACAGCCTTCACAACAAATGGTGCTGGAGAAACTGGACACATACATTTGAAACAAACAAAAAACAAACAAACAAAAAAACACCTTTAACCAGACCTCACACCTTATACAAAAATTAACTCAAAATGCATTATGGATTTAAATATAAAATATAAGATTATAAAACTTGAAGAAGATGAAAAGATAAATAGATGAACTACAAACTGGGAAAAACATTTACTTGCAAGTCACATACCCAACAAAAGATGAATATCTAAAATTTATAAGAAGTTTTAAACTTCACATTAAAAAATCCAATCACAAAATGGGCAGAAGGCTTGGAAAGGTATTTCACTGACAAGAATATACAAGACAAAAAATAAGCACATGAAAATATGCTCGACATCCTTAACCCTTAGGGAAATCCAAATTGAAACCACAATGTGGTATCATCAAACCCGCCTAAAATAAAAAGCAGTGATAACCCTGAATAGTGAGGCTACAGCTAAATGAGATCGCTCACACACTGCATATACAAATTGTATATCCACTCGAGAAAGAGCACGACAACTCCTCACAAAACTAAATGGATGCTTACCAGATCACCTGGCAATTGCACTCTTGGGCTTTTATCCCAGAGAACTGAAAATTTGTGTTCACTCAAAAAACTACACCTGAAAGTTTACAGTTGCTCTATTAGCCCCAAACCAGAAACAACGTAAACTGCCTTAAGCTGGTGAATGGTTGAACAAACTCGGTACAACCAGCACATGGCATACTACTCAGCAATAAAAAGGAACAAACTATTGTTACAGGGAATAATTTCGATGGATCTCTAGGGAATTATGCTCAATGAAAAAATCTAATCTCAAAGTTCTGCAAGATTATATGTATATAACATTCTTGAAATAATAAAACTAAGAGACAGAGGATAAATTAGTAGTTGCCAGGTTTTAGAAAGGTGGGTGAAGAGGGAAGTTAGATGTAACAGGAGACCCTGGTAAGGCAACTGTTCGGAACTTGACCGGTGGTGGTGACATGAATCTAAGCTTGTGATAAAGTTATTTTGGCCAAAACAGAGAGGGAGAGAGAAAGCGAAATGGGTGCATTTAAAACTGGTGAAATCTGAATAAAGTTGATGATTCCTATTAAAGTCAAGTTCCTAGCTGCGAGGGAAACTTAAGGTATACAGAATCTCTGTATTAGTTCTCATGACTGCACAAGAATCTACAATTATCTCAAAATAAGACTTTTTTCAAAAGTTACAGTTTTGAATTAGCAAAAGCTTGAAGTTTTGTTCCTCCCTTTGAGAGCAGAACAATAGCCCTCCCCCATAACCAGCGCCCCCAGAACATCAAGTAATAATAGGATGTTGCATTTGGTGCCATCAACACACTTTCATTGTGTTGCTTTACATAAACCCCACAACTCTTGAGGAGGCCCCTCAACAGAACTGTCTGTGCGCCTTGGATTTGCATCTACCAGCCTGACAGGAAGATTAGCTGAATCTCACCAGGGACAAGTGTCGTTTGTCCCTGGGCTCCAGAGTAGACTGAAAGCCAAAACTCTGACTTGAGCCCTTAGCCTCTAGCACAAAGCCAAGCGCTTTGGCCCAAAAAACTCTGCTCTGGGAAATCAATTTGCAACCTTATAATTTATAACAGAGCTCTCCATAAAATATTCCAGTTTCGTTTTACATGCCCAGAACACTTCAAAACTGTACTGAAATTTTGATTTAGATGAAGAAGTTTGTTTGGCCTTCGGTAATGTTTTTTAACTGAACAAACTATAATTTTCCCTTTAAAAAACCCTTTATGTATTGTATAGTAGTTTTTCAAATTTTATCTGATCTAACAAGCTGAGGCAGCAGCATCAAAGAAAAGGAAATAACTCCTTCCCTAAGTTCACAGAAGTTTTCAAAGCTCTCTCAAACTGTTCTAGCATTGTTTGCTATTTCATTTGTTCATGGATTCACTGGTCACCCATGAACGCCAGAAACATGCTATGTCTTTTGGATGTAGACCAAAAAAAAAAAAACAAAAACAAAACCAAAAACCCACAGCCAGTACCTTCAGAAGCCTCTAGTCTATTGGATTAGTAAGATATTTTAACAACATAACAAAAAGCACATTATTTTATCAATGAGATGTGAGCAACATACTGGGAAAGGCCAAATAACCCGAGCAACTTAAAGAATACCTTTCCTAGGATGGTCAGTAGCCTTACGCCTACTTGTGAAGTCACAGTATCTAGTATTTCAGTGGAGCAGCAAATCAAATTTCCCTTTCCTAAGGTTCAAACACAGCTCAGCAGGAAGTTCAATATTGCTTTCTTAGACTCAGTTCAGGCTTTGAAGGAAATAGAAAATGAAAATTAATTCTTACAGAAAGTATACAATGCAGGTATTGTTGTTTCCATTTCACAAAGGTCAGTAAAGGATCCAGGGTCTGGGTGACTTTAAAGCCCTCTTGCACTTCCTATCACACGACAATGCTTCTGAACACAGAGACCACAGAAATGTATCCCAGGTCAACTTGTTACAGTTGGCGGCACACTGGTAACACACTCTAGGTCTCATTCAGAATGCGCCAATGTGTTCTTAGAAACGTTTCCTGAAAGATCCTCAGATTGGTACCCCGCTCCCTTTTGTAAAAACCCAATCTACCTGACAACACTCTCAACAATTTATAACAGCATGGCCACCTGCCTTTAACCCTGAATTTTCTCATCTTTTCATTTATTTCTGCTCCTCAAACTAACCCTAATCTTCTCCCACTCACGGCCATAATAAATGCAATCATTTCTGCATTTAGCTTATCCCTTGTCTAAGGTTTCTGACTGAATCAGAAAGAGCATTCTGATATAAGGTAGAGATTGTCATACAGAGCCTTAATAGAACATGAAGAGGCTGGTGGGTGGATAACATAGTCACTGTGTAATTAAATATCTCTAGACGCTTCTACAACAGGCAAATTGTTGCACACTGTCAGCAGCAGTTCATTAACTGGATTAAGATCCTCAAACCACTGACCGCCCTCAGTACTTTCTCACTTTTCATTAACCCCTCCTGTCTTCACTTTTTGAATGTATAGCATAATTCCTATTGTCCATCATTATAAACACTTCCTATTATTCTTCATATCTATGAAAACCCATCCCTCACTTATCCCTCTTTGGCTAGATAACATCACACAACTCTGCTGAAAGCGTTCACTTTAAAATAATGAATATACACTTATAACGGGCACTCATCAGTATCTACCATTTCTACTATATTTCCCTGACATTTGCATATTCCCACTGGTAGGATATTACCTTGGAGTTTATAATAACAGCTCCATTTTCCCCAGTATGTATTGGGCTAGATGTATAGTTTGGGGAGTGTTGTTTGTTTCAGGCATGCTTTCCTAAATTTTAAACATTAGTTCTGTTATTTTTGTTTTATCTCATGTTTTGATAGGCACCAATTATATATGTTAGGTCTTCATGCCTGTTCTCTATTACACGTCTGCACACTTTATATCTCTTTATTTCTGTTTCATTAACTTCTTGCTCTCCTCATTTAATCCTCCGTACATCTTTTTATAATCATCATCATATAACAGAACATTGAATATAGGCATCTTGCATGCATATCTTTTTTTTTTTTAAATAATTGGGAAACTTTTTTTTAAAAAACATTTATTTTATTTTTAGAGAGAGGGGAAGGGAGGGAGAAAGAGAGGGAGAGAAACATCAATGAGTGGTTGCCTCTCACGTGCCCCCCCATCGGGGACCCGGCCCGCAACCCAGGCATGCGCCCCGACCAGGAATCGAACCAGCAACTCTTGGTTCGCAGGCCTGCACTCAGTCCACTGAGCTACACCAGCCAGGGCCAAATCTTTTTTATAAGACTATTTTATCTCTTGTTCTTTTATTTATTTTCTGGTTTTGATCAGCTTCCTGTATTTCTCTTTCTATATTGTAAATTTTCAGATTTCTGACTTATGAAGTACTTTCCTGTCTTAAATTGCTTGTTTCATTATATTTAATTTAATTTGAGTTTTATATTAGTTTTCTTCTGTATCATCATAGCTTTTTGTGCTTTTGTGTTCAAAGGTTTTGTTTTTTATTTATTTTCCATTATCTTTATGTGAAAGCTTTTTTTTCTGCTCATGATTGTTTGTGATGTATTCTTTTAACTAGCAATCACAGGTGATCCTGCAGGTGCTGGGTAGAAGGCGGAAGTGAGTAAGGAGAGAATGTATAAGGATAGGTTTCTTCTGTAACTTAACCAGATCCCGTGTTTCAAAGTTATCTTCTGTTACTACAGATAAGTGCCGTTTCTTCACTAAACAATACAATTTGGACTTCTTTTCTTTTTTACTGTGATTTATTTTTTCTTAGATTTTTAAAAATTATAGTTTATATTCAATATTATTTTCCATTAGTTTCAGGTGTACAGCACAGTGCTTAGACAGTCACCTACTTTACAAAGTGTTCCCGGACCCAACTGGCACCATACATAGTACTACTGACCATATTTCCTACACTGTACTTTCCATTCCCCTGACTATTTTGTAACTTCCGATCTGTACTTCTCAATCCCTCCATCTTTTTCACCCAGCCACTCAACTCCCCTCCACTCTGGCCACCACCAGTCTGTTCTCTGTGTCTATGAGTCTGTTTGTATTTTATTTGTTAGTTTATTTTGTTCATTAGATTCCACATTTGAGTGAAATCATATGGTACTTGCTTTGCTCTAACTGGCTTATTTCACTTAGCACAGTGCTCTCTTGGTCCAACCATGCTATTTATTGCAAAGGGTAGGATTTCCTTCTTTTTTATAGCTGAGTAGTATTCTATTGTGTAAATATACCACAGCCTTTATATCCACTCATCTATACCACATTTTCTTTATCCATTTATTTGTCAATGAACATTTAGGTTTTTTCCACATCTTGGTTATTATAAATAAAACTGCAATGAACATGGTGGTACAAATGTCTCTTTCAGATCCTGATTTCAATTATTTTGGGTAAATAGCCAAAGTGGGGTTGCTAGATAATATGATGTACTATTTTTGATTTTTGAGAACCTCCGTACTGTTTTTCACAGATGCACCCTGCTAACACTTGTTATCTTTTGGTTCTTTAGTGCAGCCATCCTAATAGGTACAAGGTAATATCAGGGAAATGGATTTTGACTGACATTTTCCACATGATTAGTGATGTTGATCCTCTTTTCATATGCCTGTTGGTTTTTAGTATGTTTTTTATAGAGAAATATCTACTTAAGCTGTTGCCCAGTTTTAAATTAGGTCATTGGTTTTTTTTTTACTATTAAGTTGTATGAATTCCTTACATATTTTGATTACTAACCCCTTGTCAGATATAGCATTTACAAATATGTTTTCCATTTGGTAGGCTGTCTTCTAAACTCCATTGTTTCTTTTTCTGTGCAGAGCTTGCTAGTGTGATGTAGTTCCACTTGTCTGTTTTTGCTCTTGCTGCCCGTCATATAGAAGAAGTCACTGCCAAGACCAATGGCAAGAAGCTTTCCCCTGTGGTTTCTTCTAGGAGATTTATAGTTTCAGGTCTTATGTTTATGTTTAATCCATTTTGAGTTGACTTATGAGTATGGTTTATAGTAAGGATCCAATTTCATTTTTTTGCATGAGAATATCCAGTTTTCCCAACACCATTGTTGAAGACTATCCTTTCCCCATTGTGAATTATTTGCACCCTTGTCAAAGATCAGTTGACTATGTACGTATGAGTTCATTTCTCAGCTCTCTGTTCTGTGCCAGGGTCTGTATGTCAGTCTTTATGCTGGTAACATACTGTTTTAATTACTATATATTTGAATTATATTTTGTAATCAGGAAGTGTGATGCCTCCAGTTTTGTTCTACCTCAAGATTGTTTTGGCTATCGTGGTCCTTTGTGGTTCCTTATGAATTTTAGAATACATATATTTTTCTATTTCTGTAAAAAAATAATGCCACTTTTCATATTTAAGTCTTATTGTCTAGAACTGATTGATATTATGTGAAGGAGAGGTTAAATTGAATTTTTTTCCTCATGTGGGTTATTAATCTCAATAACATGTATTGAATGGTCTTGTCTTTTCCACTGATGTATATGGCCTGTCTCTGTCATAATATACAAGGTCTCCCCATATGTTTGGAGTTATTTTTAAACTCATTAAATTGTATCATTACCATATGTTAATTTGGTTATCCCTATGCCAAAATCACACTGTCTTAATTACTACATATTACTCCTCCCTCATCCCAATGTTGCATCTGTCTCCTCTACTCTAATAAATCTCCTCTTATCGAGTTCACCAGTAAACTCCATGTTGAAAAATCCAAATGAAATTATTCACATTTAATTTTATCTTTATTAATCTTTTTTTATTGTTGTTCAAGTAGAGTTGTCTCCATCTTCCCACCACCACTTTCCCCCACCCCACCCACCCCTATCTCCCACCCTCAATCTCTCCCTGCTTTGACTTTGTCCATGGGTCCTTTATACATGCTCCTTGGTGATCCTTCCCTTTCTTTCCCGTTATCCCTCTCCCCCACCCCTCTGGTTACTGTCAGTTTGTTCATTATTTCAATATCTCTGATTCTATTTTGCGTACTTGTTTGTTTTGTTGATTAGGTTCCCCTTACAGGTGAGATCATATGGTATTCATCTTTCAGCACCTGGCTTTGTCACTTAGTACAATACTCTCCAGTTCTAACCATGCTGTCGCATAGGGTAGGAGTTCCTTTTTTCTTTCTGCTGTGTAGTGTCCATTGTGTAAATGTACTACCGTGTTTTGATCCACTCATTTACTGATGGGCACTTATGCTGTTTCCAGAACTGGGCTATTGTAAATTGTTCTGCTATGAACACTGGGGTACGTAGGTTCTTTTGAATTGGTGTTTCAGGATTCTTAGGGTTTAATTCCAGCAGTGGAACTGCCAGGTCAAATGGTAGCTCCATTTTTAGTTTTCTGAGGAAATTCCACACTGTTTTCCACAGTGGCGACACCAATCTGCATTCCCACCAACAGTGTACTAGGGTTCCCTTTTCTCCACAGCCTTGCCAGCACTTGTTGTTTATTGATTTGTTAATGATGGATGAAACTGGAGAGCATTATGCTAAGTGAAATAAGCCAGGCCGTGAAAGACACTACCACATGATCTCACCTATAAGTGGAACCTAATCAACAAAACTAACAAGCAAGCAAAATAGAACCAGAGACATGGAAATAAAGAACAAACTGACTGTGACCAGAGAGGAGGGAGGAGAAGGATAATGGGGGAGAGAAGGGGAAGGGTGAAGTCAAGGAACTGGTATAGATGACCCAAGGACGAAGACAACAGCAGAGAGGATTGAATGTGGGAGGTGGGGGTGGGTAGGGCAAGGGAAAGTAATGGGGGGAAAATGGGGAAAACTGGAATTGAACAACAATAAAGAAAATGAAAAAAGCACAATGAGGAAGAATGCTTGTACAAGAAAAGAAGAGAATGTTTGAAGGTCTCAAGACAGATCGAGACTCATAAAAAGCAGGAGTGAAAGCCTTCGGGCCATCCCCTCGCGTGGCCACCTCCTTGACTCTAGGACCACGCCCAGGGGCAGGACATGCAGTGCTGTCTGAGCTGATGCGCAGTGAGCAGCTGAGGAGTCTCTTTCTTACATAACAATTTTTACTTTCTTTTAACCTATTTTGCTCTATTTTCTCCATCCTTTTGCTGCCTTCTGCTGTGCCCAACAGGGACGCCTATGGTTATTTGGCATTACTAGTAAAGGAGCTAAAAGTGGCTTTTCAGTATTTCACAGGATTTAAATGAACCCAAAATCAAAAGCAATCAGCCTCAGCCAAAAGACAGAAGGCTTCTAGGCACTATCATAAAAACCATGAAACAGATGCAAGACTAGGTGGGAAGCAGACAAAGCCCTGGAAGAAAAAATAAAATATAACAAATATAACCAAATAATAACAACAGAAATCACAGAAATAAAAATATCTTTTAAAAAAAGTTCAGTTTATAAAATCCAACCATCTGCATAACCCTACCTTTTTCTAGTAAACTGTAAAATCTGTGTAGGAAGCACTAGAATCTCACTCAAAAATAGGTGTTTCAATAGCCATTTCTGTAGGTTTACTCTAGTGAGAGTTTGAAAATGGATCAATCAAGGCCGCTCAGAACAAAATAATAGGTTAGATATAAACACCTCCTCATACCACAACACCGTCTGCAGCCTGTGGATTCATTCATGGTTTCATTTTCCCTAGAAGTCTAAATTGTATTTGTGTCTTTGCATTCAGTATATATGTATATAGAAATATTTTATTCACCCGAATTACTCTCCAAATGAGGTTCCATTTTCATCTATATTTAAAGACAACAATGTGTACTAAATACCAGGTAAAGACTTAAGATTAAATATGGTGCAAGGCATGACTTAGTTCCTGTAGTTTACAACTGGTAAAGGAGAAATCAACTATAACCACCATAGACTAAATTACTTGCTAACACTTATAATTGCACTATGAGGGCGCTTTTCATCCTCCAGCTAAGTAAGTAAGGTGGGCGGTGGTATGATATCTCCATCACAGCTGGGAACACAGAGCACGGAACCCACTCCTCCATGGTCTAAATAAAGCCAGGCTACCGAGCAAGTCATCCATGGCCCCATATGGACAACTCCTACTTCTTATTCCCGGACTATTATTATCAAATGGTTTTTTGTCCCTTCCTCAGAGGCTAGTGGCAGAGTGATGGGAAAATGAAATACAAACTAGCCCACACTAGTGCACTAAAGTAATTTCAACATGGAACATAAAAAGAATGCAGTTAATATAATTCCTAGAGAGAGGTTTGACTCATTCAGGATTTAATTTAGTTATATAACATTCCCCTGTCCTTAATAATCCACAATAGAGAAGACTCATACTGCCTACTACCTGACACAAAAAAGCTTCCTTTTTAGCTAACATTAGTTAACATTAAAATAAAGCTTAAAGTGGAGCATTCTTAAACTATGCCAAAAGCCACGACAAACTATACATATACTTGCATATTCCAAATTACTATCACAGAAAATATTAAAGTCGTTATCTACTTGTGATGTTTCTAATAAACCCTTGAGTCTTAGTTTCACTTCTAATACACAAAAGGAAAAATAAAATTGAGGTTTCAGATAAAGCCTGAAAGTCAGCTAGGAAAGAGAAACGTCAAAATAACACACTGCTTGCTCTGTAATACTTCAGCAGGTAACAACTGAGAAGTGCGTGTGGATGTGCCAATAGTTAAGTTCCCCTGCCATGTTTAGGTACTGATAGAAGTCATGGTTTCCAGGTACCTGGGGCGTGACGCTTTCCTATCCCAGGCTGAGGAATGCAGTTCCTGGTAATGACGGACTAGACACAGACTCTCGTGCTCAACTAGAAATCTACTTAAAGATTATGAGGAAAACATGACATGTCCCATGGGCCCAGCCTAGCTTAGCCCTCTCAGGGATTCTGGGTCCTCATAATTTTTTAAAGATGGTATTTATTCTATCACCTTGGAAACACTAGTTAGTTGCATTTGTAAAACTATAGTATTTACATGTACTAATAAAAAATTGGGGAGAAATAATTACTAATTATTACAGAAATGTGTTCTATAGTTTTTTTAATTTGTATTGAATTTATTGGGATGACTGGTTAATAAAATTCATAGGTTTCATGTATATAATTCCATAATACATAATCTATATATTGTATCATATTTCACCATCTGAAGTCAGGTCTCCTTCCTGTATTTTTTATACAAGATCCCTTGAATATATGTGTTTGAATTGTAAACATCTGATAGGACTCAAAAGCATTCAGACACAATAACCATGTAATCTTAGTGTTGGGACCTGCACTATACTCTGCCTGTATCCTTTACTAGTAAGGAGTTAATTTTCTCCTGAATGACATAGATCACTGCACTTTAAATACTTTGAATATTCTTATTTTAATTTTTTAAATTAATTAAATTTATTGGAATGGCATTGGTTAACAAGATTATACAGGTTTCAGGTGTACATTTCCACGACGCGGATCTGTACATTGCATCGTATGCACACCACGCAAAGTGAAATCATCTTCTGTCAACTACTATAAAGGACACATGGACAAAATCAAGGGGGAGGGTGCAGGTGGGGGAGGGAAGTGGGTTCAGCTGGGGTGGGGTGGAGGGATGGGGAGAAAAGGCATACAACTGTAATTGAATAACAATAAAAATTTTAAAAATAAAAAATAAAAAATAAAAAAATAAAAGTTCAATGTTTTTAGATGCCCCCCCCCCAAAAATCATCTTCTGTCACCATATATTTGGCCCCTTTTATCCTCTACTACTCCCCCACCCCCTTCCCTCTGGGAACTACCCTACTGCCATCTGTGTCTGTCAGTTTCAGTTTTATACCCCAAATGCATGAAATCACAAGGTTCTTAGCTTTTTCTCACTGACTTACTTCTCTCAGCATAATATTCTCTAGGTCCACCCATGTTGTTGCAAATACATTAAGTCACTTGTCATAATTCTCCCCAAGTCTTCAATTAACCAAACTAAATATTCATATTTCCTTTAACTATGAGACTTATAACAAGATTCCCAGAATTTTATACCTTCATGATTATCTTCTGGTGTGTGTGTGGCCATTTGATAATATTTCTTTTAAAATAGCCAGCTGGAACAATTTACAATAGCCGAGTGTTGAAAGCAACCTAAGTGCCCATCAGTAAATGAGCAGATCAAAGAACTATGGTACAGTCACACAATGGACTACTACACAGTAGAAAGAAAGCAGCAGCTCCTACACTTCATGACAGCATGCATGGAACTGGAGTGCATGCTAAGCGAAAGAAGCCAGGCAGTGAAAGACAAATACCGTATGATCTCACCTATAAGTGGAACCTAATCAGCAAAGCAAACAAGCAAAATGTAACCAGAGACATTGAAATTAAGAACAAACTGACAGTAACCAGAGAGGAGGTGGGAGGGGATAATGGCTGGGGGGCTGGTGGAGAGGGGAAGGGTCATCATGGAAAATGTATAAAGGACCCATGGAGAAAGCCAAAGGGGGTAGGACTGATGGTGGGAGGTAAGGATGGTGGGGCAGGGAGGAGTGGTGGGGGGGAAATGGGGACAACTGTACTTGAACAACAGTAAAAAATAAAATAACATTTAAAAAAATATGCAGCTAGAAGCTGTATTAACATGGACTGTATTGGGATGGTTATTACCTCTCTAGATCCAAAGACAAATGTCCTTGAATGAACCTTAAGACCAACTCAGTTTCCTTCTACTATACATGTATTCACATGCATGCATTTACATGGCAGGGCATTGAACCCAGCACATCTGTCTGTGGAGCTCTTCTTGGAAGGCCGCTGCCTTCACTTTTGGGGTCAGCTGTATATTGCCATAGGAACCTCTTGAAGCATTTAATCATTGAGTCAAGAAAATGATGCCATGTATGTATAACCACGTCATCCCTGTTTTTTACATTTATGAATACAAAGACATATTTAGAGATGCTTTTCTAAATTAAAAATATATATTAAAGTAAATTGATTAAAAGGAAGTTACTTCTACTTACAGAAAAAAATATATTGCCTACTCTATTTGGAGGAAGTAGAGTGCTTCTGTGATAGATTAGGTTTAAAAATAAACTAAGATTTTAAAATATTCAAAATCTCAATTTCTTTAAATTCTAAAGGCATAATTGTGCTTGAATATTGTGCATAATTCTGCCAGAACTTATCATATAATGGGATCTTCCCACTGGTATTTTATGCTTATTATAAAACACATGAAAAAGAAATGAAAACCAAAGAGCTGTTTCTACTGATTTTTCCAAACTACATACTAGAAAAAAAGACATTAAAAATTAGAATATGATGACAGGGTTAATGTTAAACTTCACTGTATAAAACAAGATGAAAAAAATCCAATATGATGAGAAGGAAATATCCGGTCTACATATTATACAAGTTGTGCATGTTTTCTCTTTTTTTATTGTTGTTCTAGTACATTTGTCTCCATTCCCCCTTCTCCCCACAACCCCAGCCATCCCCACCTCTCACCCCTGATCCCACCCCCTCTTGGTTTTGTCCATGTGTCCTTTATGTTCCTGTGTTCCTGAAAACGCTTCCCGCTTTCCCTCCCAGTATCCCCTCCCACCTCTTCTCTGTCGGTTTGCTCTTAATCTCAGTGTCTCTGGTTATATTTTGCTTGCTTGTTTGCTTTGTTGATTAGGTTCCACTTATAGGTGAAATCATATGGTATTTGTCTTTCACACCTGGTTTATTTAGCTTAGCATAATGCTCTCCAGTTCCATGCAGGCTGTCATGAGGGTAGGAGTTCCTTCTTTCTTTCTGCTGCATAGTATTCCATCATGTAAATGTACCATAGTTTTTGATCCATTCATTTACTGATGGGCACTTACAATTCTTTCATATGACTCCCAAAGCTGAAAACAAAGTCTCTAGCCATCAACTTCATTTGAATTATTTCCCAGTAAAGTCATTTCAAACTGTAGGATACATTGTTTCAGCTTTAACTGACCTCCTTTCTATTTTTTCCATAATCTCCTCTTTCCCTTGTAAATCTTCACCCATTCCACCCATTTCTCTTGTCTTTTAAGTGCACAGAATATTAGCAAGTATCAAAGCCCAGAGGATAGGCTTTGGTTATTAAATTTTAAAAGAATCTAAAGCAACAATTGTAATTAATAGTCAATAAAGTACTTTCAACCAAATAAAATTAATCTAGGTACTGATCTATAAATTAAAAAAAAAATCACCTAAGGCTACCTTTGATGATAAAAATGCTACAATCTCCACATAAGCACTGATTTTAATGCCACAATTTGTATTAGAGGAAGCATTATTCACATAAGGCAAGTTAAGACTGAATTAAATCACAGTGATTAATTTGCTTCTAGTTTTGAATTTAAAAAATCTATAAAACTAAGTATGTAGAAATGATAGAAGGAAATCTCAGTAATTGGGGTGAAGGTTTTTCTGTAATTAGCTGCCATGCTCCATTAAATTCTATTTTACTAGCAACTAAAAAATATAGCCCTTCTAGAAGTAACAAGAGGAGCATCAGAACAAAGGCATTTAGTTTCACACATTATATTTCAATCTTTTTCATTATATACCCATAGTTAAATCTGGTAACAACCACCATTAATAAAATATTTGAAAGAAACAATCAACAAAATGTGAGACAAGAAATACAGTAAGACAAGTATTTGGCTTATTGAAGAATAGGAAATCTAATAGAAATCTCTAACCTCAAATATGGAATATTTGTTAAAATTGAGAAACTTTACTAAAGTGACATCATCAAGTACATTCATGTTTCTAAGATTTTATAACTACAATTACAGAATTTATATCATTACTGTCATCAGCCTTTCATTTTTTTCTACTCTTGTGTTTTTAACAGGCTCAATCAATCTCATTCTTATTATCAAAAAATCCCAGCCCTGGGTGGAGTGGCTCAGTGGACTGAGTGTGACCTGCGAACCAAAGGGTCTCTAGTTCGATTCTCAGTCAGGGCACATTCCTGGGTTTTGGGCCAGGCCCCCAGTAGGGGGCGTGTGAGAGGCAACCACACATTGATGTTTCTCTCCCTGTCTCCTTCCTTTCCCCTCTATCTAAAAATAAATAAATAAAAATTTAAAAAAAATATCCCATAGTAAAGATGAATATATAAAAGATATATAGATGATGGATGGATGGATGGATGGACAAATAGAAAGGTTTGTTAGGGAAGTCATATAAACTCATGGGCTGTAATGCTGAGAATACACTATATGGAGACAAAGATAAAAGCACAGTTATTTGGCTATACAATAACCCAGATAGAGCGTGACAGGGACTTGAACAAGGTAATAGCAATAAAGGTGATAAGATCTGGAGATGGAGCCAACAAAATTTGGTGGAGGTTTTAATGTGGGGGTTTTTACCCTAAGCAACCGAGGGTTGGAGCTTCCATTAATTGCATTGGGAAAGAATGTCAGTGGAGGAGGTTGATAGGAGATGTTTGGGAGTTCACTTCTGGACAATTTCACTGGACATGAGTAGACAATTGGATAGGAAAGTCTACAGTTCAGGGAATAGTTCAAAGATGAGTATGTGTATTTCAATGGTATTAGCATATATTACTAAAATAAGTGGATTACATGATATCATTGGAGGAAAGAATATAGTCAGAAAAAGAAGAGGCACAGGACTAAGCTCTAGGTTATTCCAAGTTTAGGATATTATCTTGGTCAAACTTCATTCAGGCAATGCCCTATCAAATTACACACAGACCAAAATTATATGATAGTGTCAGTCACTACAGCCTTGTCTAAGACTGGGCATTTTTTTGTCCATTTGGCAGATCGAAAATGGTTTCTTGTTGTTTCAATATTAATTCATTACAAGTAAAAACAATATTTTTGTATGTTTATTAGTAATTTGTATTTTTGTCTTCTATAAATTACCTATGTGCTCAGCTCATTTTTGTCCTTGGTTCTTCTTACTGATTTACAAAATCACCTTTACACATTAAGATAATTCATCTTTCACTTACGATATTTATTGCAAATTCTTTCATTTGCGTAGTTTTTGGTATGAGAAGTTTTACATTTTCTAATCAAATCTATTTATTACTTCATTATGTATTCCATTGCTTTAATACATACAAAAACATCTGTGTTTTCTTCTAATACTTTATCATTTCTTACTTTTTAAACGCTCAGTCCTCTGATATTTATGTTAAGTCATGTAGACAGACTCTCATAAAACATTTTCTTAGATTTTTAGCTCATGTTATAATTATATTAAGTAATATATCAATTCTGTCTTTGCAATGTGTCCTTTCACTTATATTCAGTTCTTACCCACAGTAAAGTCTAGTTCGGAGATACCTATTCCCTCTCTTTCTTTTGGCTACTAATTCTTGCGTCTATACCTCACTACTTTATTATAATATTTTAAAGTTATGTGTTTTATACAAGGTCTGTCCAGAAGGCATCCAGCCATGTCATGTGAAAAACAGACATTTATTGAAGAAGATACAAGAGACAAGAAACATTGTACATAGGACAAAGATGCCTCAGTCCCCTGCACAGTAGGCCCCTTGGGACCTCACACAGTTCTCCCAGTCACCATCAGCTGCCCTGTTGTATTTTCCTAAATCTCATCAATGGTCTGAAATCTCTTCCCTTTCAAAGGTGATTTTAGTTTGGAGAAAAGTCGTAAGTCACCGGGAGCCAAATCTAGGCTGTAGGTGGACTGAGTTACCTGGGTGATTTGATGTTTTGCCAAAAAACTCTACACTAGGTGAGATGCTCAATGAGCGAGCAAGTTGCAGCGATGATGCTGCCAATCACCAGTTGCGCATAGTGGCTGCCTTCTGAATCATCCAAATAGTTTCACGGAGGAATGTTCAAGCTTAATGCAAAAGTGGATGCAGACTCATTGTGCCACTCGCTCAGTCATTCTGAATGCAATGGCTACAGAGTACACATGCTCACTCAATGGCATCTATCACCCACGCTGACTGGTACAGTAAAGTCATTATCATTCACTCATGCGCATTCCAGTCCACACTGATTCACACGCACTGTTCTCTTTATTTTAACAATGGTTAGACTTTTTCCAGACAGACCTCATATACTATTTATTAGTCATATAACTGAATGCCTAATAGGAATATAAGTCTTCTCCCTGGTTGTTAGGTCTACTACTAAACCAGAGATCTAGATGCCTATTTTTGTTTTCTTCTTATTTGGTATAGCATTTAGTATGTAGTATAAGAATACATTTTTAAATTCACCATCATTGCCTATGCAATTAGTGGAAATCTCCTATACCCCCTTCCCAGGCCCAGACTTTGGCCTATGTCTGTCCATTTACATTGCTGTTATGGTTAGTTCTTATGCATCTGGGGGGGGGGGGGGGTTCTTAATAGGCTGGAAGAAATTAACATAGGTCTGGGAGTTTGCTCAAAGACTTCCCATTCACTTAGAAGGCACAAGCATGATTTTTTCCCAAAAGCTAATTCATTTTGATATTTATCCTTATTTCTTTAAAAATCTTTTCCTTTGAATTAAAATTTTATTTTACTTTTAATATTAGCCTCTCTACCTATTTTTTCCTTTTACTCAAGTGGATACTCTATTAATCAGAAGTACATTTCTGTGACTACAAATTATGAACACCAAAAAATTGTGGTAAATAATAGGAACCCAGAAATCATTTACTGCTACACGGCATGTGCCGTGCCAACACCCCATGCCAGTGCATCATACCCTAACAATGTCATAAAGCAGGGAGTTGACCAGGTCCCCCAGAAGTGGCACAGGCTACAAGTCCGGCTCTTTTCTCACATAAAAGGCCATTATTCCATCATTTTACTGACATTTCTGTCAGCTACCACGTGACCCCACTGTATTTTCTGGAAAGTAAAGCTTCTACCTGAGATGGTGATGGACAAGGTAGATAGTTGCCTCTGGATCTCAGTTTCCCTGAATGTGGACCTCAAAGGACATCCTGCATCTAAGTTTTAAACACTGACTCACATCTGCCCCTCTGAGGAAGATTCTGTTCTTTCTTTGGATACCCTCCCTACCAACCATTTATTGACTCATTTACATATTAATCAAATTCCATGGAAATGTACTTTGTCCTTTTCTCCTCTGCGGTCACATTTTTCACGTTAAGTGGCTATTTAACTAGAAAATTTATACTGCATCTTGTAAAGTGTTTAAGGGGAGCACATCTCACCCTCTTTCACCATCCTCCCAAATAGTTGCCCTTGAACTATTACCCGCACACCCTCTGAGACTTCTCTCCCTCAATTTTCACCTTCCGTGTTCATTCTCTATACGTCCCCTCAACCCTCTACTCCTAGCAATGCCTGCTCTGGCTTAAAAAACTGCAGTTTCATGAAATTCCCCCAATTAAACACCTACTTTACTCATTTGCTCTTTCCCACTAACTTTGAAAGGTACTTGTTGAGCAAGTCTTAGAGAAAAACAAGTCAACCTCATGTAATTAAGAGAACGAATCAAATTTGTGGGAAATGGCAAGGAAAGTAATGTGCCATAAACACTATCATCTGTCAAAAATCAGTACCTAAAAATAAAAGTCTCCACTGATGCTTACAAAGTAACATAGCTCACAATCAGTTTTCTCTAAAACGCTTGTGTGCATCAGTTGGGTGCAGGAGGTGGGAATATTTTTTAGATTTTATTTTTATTTACTTTTAGAGACAGGAGAGGGAAGGGAGAAATGAAGGAAGAGAAACATCAGTTGTTTACCTCTCGCGTGCCCCCAACCGGGAACCTGGCCCACAACCCAGGCATATAATCCAACCAGAATTGACCCAGTGACCTTTCGGTTTGCAGGACGACGCCCAACCCACTGAGCAGGGCAGAAGTGGAAATTTTTTAAAATTTGGTTTTGTTTATTGTGAGGAGACCTTCAGTTCCTTCTTTGCCCCTAATACGAGATAGAGGGGAAAAAATTTTTAAGGTTCCATGAAAATACAAACAAGAAATGAGAGATGTCAAATGAATGGGGATGAGGGTATCTACTTAATAGATTTGTATGGGAAAAAATAAGAATTATAAGTTGCTTTATAAACATGTGAGAGAAAGGGGAGAGATTTAAGTGGAGGATAGCAAACATAATTTTTCAGTTTATAAGCAAGGAAGTTGCTTTCTAAATTTAAAATGGGCAAAAAGTCAAAGGAATAAAATAGACCAGGAGAAATGGCAACACTGTTAAGAGTTTTGGAGGAATGCAGGAAATTACTCTGAGTGGTAATAAGAATGTTTTATGAAAATGCAGTAATTAGCTGTTTTCAGGAACCACAATTTCTAAATTAAGTGTGATGACTAGAACTAATTGATGATTAATGGCTGAGTGTTTTGCACCTCCTAAGCACTCAATAATATGATTGATTAATATGTTACTTCTGAAATAGAGTAGCATTTATGAAGCAATTATACAAGCAATATGTGAGGGGGAAACTCCAGGCCTCTGAAGATCGGATTGAAGTAGAAAATAAGTAACAACAGCAACAATCACCCATACCTTCTCTGTGTCGATGCCTTTAGACATGGACCACGTTGAGACAATGTAATCCATGACTCGTTCACTAAGGCCTTTGGGGACCTGATAGAGCTTCAGGAAGTCCCGTACATTATTCAGCATCTCATGGTATCGGTTGGTGTTGGCATACATTTGCTGGAAAATTGTGGTAACATTTCCAAAAATAGTTGCATAAAGGAGAGCTGAAAGAGAAGAAATGATGAAAATGAAACAAATATCCCAAGTGAAAAAAAATATGAATATTGGCTCAATAGATGAAAAATGTGACAGAGATGTCTTTATAAACTTGAGGGGTTAATGCATGTTAACCCCTAAGAAGAGAGTGCCTGGAATCTGGTATTCATTCAGTAAACATTACCTTCAGTAAGAGAAACATGATTTTATGAGCGTGCAACAAACACTCTTGTCAATGTGGCAAACCCTGAGAGTGGGCTTAACAGATTTTGTGAAGAATTAATGATCCAAAATTATAATTTACCTAAAGAATTCTAACCTTATGACTTAAGTTATCTTCCAGCCTCATCCTGCGGAATGAAGCCTAATCATTTGAATTTTCCAGGGACTGATGATCCATTTCAGAAATGCACACTCTTTCTCACTGCTTCTTGCACCTTCCAGCGTTCGGACTACTTCCCTACTTGTAAATATTGTTGACAGAGCACAAGAAATATAGGGAATGGAGACAGATTAAATTGTTCCATTTTTAGAAGGTTCTGAGGAGAAACACGGTTGGAATTAACAGCTAAAATAAAACTTTGGGAGTGCCTAAAAACTCAAGGTAGTAAACCCATCTCATTACACCAGTGTCGTAAATTTTTTGATGCCATCATTTTAATTAAGAGGACAGCCAGCTTGCAGACCCGTGTACTTATATATAGGAGCCCACTAATGGGAGAGGGTTTTGTAATGCCCCTGACTATGACCTCCTCGCTCAATCCATAAATTACCAACCCTTTTCTCTTCACATCTGGTCAGGCCACTCAGGTCTACAAGCTTTGAAAAGCAGCTGAGTTCACCCCAAACCAAACACACCCCCAACTGCACAAAACCCCACCCTATCCTGTACCTTAAATTTACCCCCTTGTTAACACTAAGCTCTTTTGAACGAGGGCAGTACTGTATTCACCTTAATATTCAGTAAATGCGATTTTTATAGCTATGAGCATCCCATAAGCACTCGACAATTTAGTAGAATATCAGACAAGGATCATTTCCATTTTCCATCCTCCAAGCCTTTGAGTAAAATGACTCCTCTAAACAAAGTATGGACTGTTTCACTTTGCTATTTCATCAAACAAATCCCTTCTGACGGAAGTGATACAAAATCAAGCTAGGGAAGCAACTTAAGATCCTTAACATACTTTCAGAAAATAATTCGTTTCTTTCAAGAACAATTGTTCTCTGAATACAACAAATTATAATTTTACAACAGGAAGCTATAATTTTATAAATATTTAGCCAGTTTTCTGCTTACTTAGGAATTTTGATGTCAGTATGGATAGTTTTCAAGATAGATGATGTTTTGTTAAAACTGAATAAGAAGAATATAGTGCTGACATTCTCAACTGGATCTTTAAACCTTTATTAAAAAATAATAGAGGTAATCACAGACTTAACATCTCTATTACACTATTGTGGTATTAAGAAAAACAAACAGAAATAATGTTAACAAATAAATAATCAAAAAATCGTGTAGCAAATACAGAATTTCACATTTTCAGAAAAGAGAAATAAGAGAATGTATGTTTTCAAAATAATGAGCATTTTATGAATAAAATAATGCTACAATCATGTGTTTTAATAGTGTCCAGCAATTAGAAGTTGTCAATAAATATCACAGAACTACCTATAATTTTGATATATTTAACATATTTGGCTCCCTAAGATGCTTGCAATGTTCTATATTTGCCAAAGTGTCTTACTACTGCTTTTTAGTGTAACAAATTACCACACATTTCATCTTTTGGGTACATTAAATATGCGTACATTCTGCTCAAATGAAAAGTTTAAGCACTAAAATATAAAGAAAACTGCCAACGTATTAAAAGTTTGCAGCATTAATAAATGAAGAATGTAATCAACATCTCATAAGTTTGGCATATTTACAAAGATATCCACTTTGACTCCTATTTTCATGGAAGTATGGAGTCCTATACTGGGGATAACTAAAGAAGGTCATAATCTGAGATAAGAGGTTCAAGCACATGTATATGTATATATTTAAATTTCTTTTACTTTAAAGTAAGTTGCAGGAAGATTGCAGCAACCACAGGCAGCTTCTCTCCATGATGAGCATACCTCTGTCCTGAATTTTTATAGACACGCATATCTACTTAAATGCTCAATAGACATTCAAGTAAACAATGTCCAAAAAAGGATCTTTTTCTTTTACTTTTTCAAATTCTTCTTTATTCTATTACAGTTGCCCCAGTTTTTTCCCCTTAGTCCTCCTCCGTCTGGCCCAACCCCTGCTTCCCCAGTCCATCCCAGCACTCTTGTCTGTGTCCCCGGGTTATTCATACATGTTCTTTGACTAGTCCCTTCCTCTTCTGTCCACCATGTCCCCCTCCCCCATTTCTTCTGGCAGCTATCAGTCTGTTCCCTGTTTCCCTGTCTTTGGTTCTGTTTTGCTCATTAGTTTATTTTGTTTATTAGGCTCCTCTTGTAAGTGTGATCATATGGTATTTGTCTTTTACCAACTGGCTTAATTCACTTAGCATAGTAGTCTCCAGTTCCATCCATGCTGTCACAAAGGGTAGGAATTCCTTCTTCTTTGAGATGCATAGTATTCCATTGTGTAAATGTACCATAGTTTTT
Organism: Desmodus rotundus; assembly: GCF_022682495.2. Taxonomy (NCBI): domain Eukaryota; kingdom Metazoa; phylum Chordata; class Mammalia; order Chiroptera; family Phyllostomidae; genus Desmodus; species Desmodus rotundus. The sequence continues at coordinate 107,639,131 of NC_071393.1, forward strand.
TAATCTATTCATCTACTGGTGGGCACTTAGGCTGTTTCCAACACTTGGCTATTGTAAGTAGCACTTCTATGAACCTAGGGGTGCACAAGTTCTTTTGAATTGGTGTTTTGGGATTCTGAGGATATATTCCCAGCAGTGGAATTACTGGGTCAAAAGGCACTTCCACTTTTAAATTTTTGAGGAAATTCCATACTGTTTTCCACAGTGGCTACACCAGTCTGCATTCCCACTGACAGTGCACTAGGGTTCCCTTTTCTCTGCATCCTTGCCAGCACTTGTTGTTTGTTGATTTATTAATGATGGCCATTCTGACAGCTGTGAGGTATATCTCATTGTGGTTTTAATTTGCATCTCTCTGATGGCTAGTGATGTTGAGCATCCTTTCATATGTCCTCCTTGGAGAAGTGTCTATTCAGGTCCTTTGCCCATTTTTTAAATGGATTATTTGTCTTCCTGCTGTTAAGTCATATGAATTCTTTATATATTTTAAAGATTAAACCCTTGTTCGAGGTATCATGGGCAAATATGTTCTCCCATATATTCAGTTCCCTTTTCATTTTGATGATTGTTTCTTTAGCCGTGCAGAAGCTTTTTAATTTGACATAGTCCCATATGTTTATTTTGCCCTTTATTTCCCTTGCCCTAGGAGATATATCAGCAAAAATACTGCTGCGTGGGATATCTGAAATTTAATGCCTATTTTCCCACTAGGACTATTATAGTATCATGACTTATATTTAAGTCTTTTATCCATGTTGAGTTTGTTCTGGTGTATGTTGTAAGTTGGTGGCCTAGTTTCCTTTTTTCGCATGGGCCAGTCCAATTCTCCCAACACCTTTTTTTGAAGATGCTATTTTTACTCCATTGTATGCTCATACATCCTTTGTCAAATATTGATTGGCCATAGAGACAGGGGTTTATTTCTGGGCTCTCTATTCTGTTCCATTGATCTATGTGTCTGTTCTTCTGGCAGTACCAGGCTGCTTTGATTACAGTGGCCTTGTAGTATCGTTTTATATCAGGTAGTATGATCCCTCCAACTTTGTTCTTCTTTCAAGATTGCTGTGGCTATTCAGTGTCTTTTTTTGGTTCCATATACATTTTTGGAATACTTGTTCTAGATCTGTGAAATATGCCCTTGGCATTTTAATAGGAATTGTGTTGAATCTATAGATTGCTTTGGATAGTATGGACTTTTTAATGCTAATTCTTCCAATCCATTAATAGGGTATATGCTTCCATGTATTTGTATCTTCCTCAATTTACTTCTTCAGTGTCCTATAGTTTTCTGAGTACAAGTCTTTTACCTCCTTGGCTAAATTTATTCCTAGGTACCTTTTTGTTGTTGCTGCTACAGTAAATGGGATTTTTTTCTTAGCTTTTCTTTCTGATAGCTCATTGTTGGTGTACAAAAATGGTATCAATTTCTGAATATTGATTTTGTATCCCACTACTCTGCCACATTCACTTATTAGCTCAAGTAGTTTTTTGGTGGTTGTTTTCTACCCCTTCACTTTCAATCTGTGTAGATCTTTTGTTCTCAGGTGGGTGTCATAGACAGCATGTATGTGGGTCTTATTTTCTTATCCATTCAGCTACCCTATGTCCTTTGACTAGAGCATTTAATCCATTTACATTTGAGGTTATTATTGATAGGTATTTATTCATTGTCTTTTCCCCCCTTTGTACCTGTGTTCCTCTCTCTCTCTCTCTCTATTTCTTCTTCTTCCTAAAGCAGTTCCTTTAGTATTTTTTGCAGTGCTGACTTGGTGGAGATGTATTCTTTTTGCCTTCTTTTGTCTGGGAAGTTCTTTACTTTGCCTTCCATTTAAAATGAGAGCCTTGCTGGACAGAGTAGTCTAGGTTGAAGATCCTTGCCTTTGATTACTTGGAATATTTTATGCCAGTCTCTTCTGGCTTGTAGTGTTTCTGTTGAAAAATCAGCTGATAGCTTTATCAGAGCTCCCTTGTATGTTACTAGCTGTTTCTCCCTTGCTGTCTTTAAGATTCTCTCTTTGTCTTGAAGTTTTCCACCTTGATTGTAATGTGTCTTGGGAGTGGGCCTGTTTGGGTTCATCTTGATTGGGATCCTCTGTGCTTCCTGGATTTGTGTGACTTTTTCTCTCATCAGATTAGGGAAGTTTTCTGTCATCATTTTTTTCAGACAGGTTTTCTATCCCTTTCTCCTTTTCTTCTTCTTCTTCTGGTTTCTCTATAATGTGAATATCATTGTGTTCAATGTTGTCCTAAAGCTCCCTTAAACTATCCCCATTCTTTCCCACAGGGTAAGGTAACTGATTTTCCCCTGGGAGGGTCTAGCTCTTCTCAAGATAGATGGCTGCTGTGGAGCTCAGATATCCAGGGCCTGAGAATCCCACAGCCACTCCCCCAAAATTTTCCCCAGTGCCTCCCACTCCAGACTCTCCTCATGCAATGCCAAGTCTGTGCCACTCTCCTTTTGCAGGGGCCCTAGGTGCGTAGCCACAAATGCAAAACCTGTGCTTTGCCTCTTTAAGGAAAAAGAAAAAAGAAAAAAAAGATGGTGGTTTATCTCCAGCAGTTTCCATCTTTCCCCACAGCAGAGACCCCCACAGTGCAGAGTCCTTGATCTCCTCACCTGGATGCTCTAGGAATACCCCTTGTGTGGATTATGTGGACTCTCCTATTGTATTTGGGTCCTGACTGTTATTGGCCTGTTCATTGGCAGGAACTTTCCCCCATCTGGCTGACAAAGGGGCTCAACCCCTACCATGGCTGCCTCTGCCTTGACAGGGTTTCTAGGTGTAGGCTGGAAGCCCAGTCAGGGCACATACAGGAGGCTACCTATGAACACTTCTCTCTCACACTGATGCCTCTTCCCTTCTCTCTCACATCAATAGATTATATCCTGTATGTATCATCTTCTTTCAGGTCTCATATCATCCTGATGGGGTAGGGAAAGGAAGGGAAGAGTCCAGCAGCAAATCTGCAACACTGGATGGTAGTAGGGTGCTCGTGCCACTCCCTCCAATGAGTCTCCGCCTCGGGCTCCCACCGCTGTGCGCCCTCCATGGTGTCTGCAGCCAACACTGCTGAAGCTGCCTCTCTCACCCACCAGGTTCCCAGCTCCTTAGCTGATCCACAGCCTCCTCAGTCAGATTCTGTCCTGTTCACCGTTCCAGCAGCTCCTGGAACCAGGGAGGTAACAGCCCCCTCCTGGGAAAGTACCCCAGCCCCCAGACCCTGGGTTCCAGCAGTGGTAGGGTGGGTGTGCAGCCCTGCCTGGGGTGGAGGGCACAGAGATAAGTCCGGGTGCCCAGGCACGGCCGCTCCAGCAGCTTTCTGGAGGAGGATATTGTAAATTCCATGAAGTGGCCCCTGCTCCAAATCTACACAGACAGATGCACTGGGTTGGGCAGCAGCAGAGGCAGCAGCTCTGCCAAAAGGGCCTGAGCTGCCCGTCCCCAAGTGCCCTCGCAGGCAGGCAGGCAGACACTCACACAGCCACACACACACACACACACACATTTGTCCAGGCACAGGCTCACTCACACCTGCTCCCACTCACCCGCAGCTGGATTTTTGAGTTGATTGCTCTGTGGTTTAGCTGCAAGACTGGTCCAGGCCAGAAGCAAGTGGACGGAGCTTCCAGCTATTCTACAACCATCTTGCAATCTCCAAAAAAGAACTCTTAATTTACAACACTCTTTCTCTAACAGCCCAAATGCACTTTTTCATCTTAGTACACTGCAAAGCTACACCTAGTTGCTCAGACCAAACCAAGTCATCCCTCAATTCACTCTTCTCAACAGTTCCTCTTGGCTCTACCTTCAAAATATAACCTCAGTTCAATCACTTCTCCCGTCCTCTACCAGCATCTTTGCAGAATCTTTAGTAAAATGTGTTTTTCCACTTACTAGCTTTGTGTCTTTGGGCCAGTTATTAAATCTCTCTATGCTTCTACACCCTCACCTATAAATTTAAAATTGCACTAAAATCTTTACAAAGGGGCTGTATTAAATGAGATAACTTATATAAAACAAGTTAAAAAGTCTAGTAAAAAGTATCCATGAATTGTTATGTATCATCATCATCATCATCATCATGAAAATAGCTTCCAAACAATTTTTTCATGCAGGAGGAAGAATTATATATATGAGATCACACACAGACTAAAATCCAACCTAGTCACGGTCCAAGGACACATATAATCAGAGCACTGCCTCCCTCACTGATCAAATGATTTCTACAGTCATCCCTCACTCCCTTAGCTCCAGCCACACTAGCTTTCTTGCTGCTACTCAAACATTCTGAATGCATTCACTCTTCAGGGCCCCTTCACTAGCTGTTCCCTCTGCCTAAAATACCCTTCTGCAAATTTTCACCTGGTCTATGTCCTCTCCTCATTTAGGTCTCTGCTCAGAAACCAGCTCAGCACGGAGCCCTTCCCAGAACACCTGTCTAAACACGCTCTTCTTCCAATGTCACTCTCCAATCCCTTACTATGCCATGCTCTTAATCTTATTTATCATTAAATCATATCATATTAGTGTTTGTTTATTATCTACCTTCTCCAATAGAAATGCAAATTCCATGAGTGCAACCATGGGCTTTTTGCTAACTGCTGTATTTCTAGAACACAGACAAGTTCCTGAACCATAGTAGGAATTCAAATACTGTTCCCAATAAATTCACACACCAGAAATCTAGAAAATAGGTTTTTGGAACATATTTTTTTCAAGCCAAAGTCTCACTGTTGGTGATACAAATACACAAAGGAATATACATTATTAATGCAGGTAGCATTATCAGACATTTAGAAACCAAGGTGATACGTGTCCTGACCATGTGAAGATAACGAATATGAATGCCCGTGCTTGGCCTGGCCAGTTTTGTACAGGCCTGTTATATAATTTTACCCTTTGGATGGGATGTCATATAGTCAATTCACATACTTTAATGAGGCTAATTTGTTAAAATTTGATAAGCCTCTTGTTTTATGCCCTCCTACAACCTTATAGGCTTAAGACAACTTAAAACTAGCTAATTTTATAAGCTTGTCATATTTAAAGTCTTGATAATTCTGGCATACACACCAATAAAGATCTTATTTAAAAAATCTTATTTTTTAATCACCATAAGGGGACCATTTAGAAGATAATTGTGATAGATTAAAAATGGCTACACCTTCCCTGATACCCCTTGCACTGAGAAGCACCGTACTTATCCCTTACCCTTGAATATAGATGTACTTTATGACTGTCTTAACAATAGAATATGGTAATATGATCACATGCCAATATCTGGGCCCAGGCTTTAAGAAACTAGAAACTTCCAATTCCTCACTGTTAGAACACCTGCTCTTGGAGTTTAACTTTCATGTTGTGTGGGAGCCCAGGCATTCTTCTGGAGAGGTTCCAAGGAGAGGAACCAAGGCCCCTGGCTAATAGTCTTGACTGAGCTCCCAGCTAAGCACTGGCCATAGACTGAGCAATTTAAAATATTGATATGAGAAGACTACTCTGGTAACACTAATGCTATATAGGTGGTCATCCATTCTCTTTCTATATATATTCATATTCAATGACGATAGGTAAGATATGAAGGAAAATGTTCCATCAATCAATGATTGTATGTGCAGCAAATAGTTTGACAAGATCAGCTTACCAGCCATATCACTGGCTGAGCTAATTAAGAAGAAGATTTTTCAGACCCATTTAAGCCAGCCAGCTGATACCATGTGGACCAGAAATAAGTTATGGCCTCCTAGCCCAGCATAAATTACAGATTCATCAATAAAATAACTGTTTGTGTTTTTTTTATTGTTGTTCAAGTACAGTTGTCTCCATTTTCCTGCTACCACTTTCCCACACCCCCACCTCCCACCCTCAGTCCTATTCCCCTTTGGCTTTGTCCATGGGTTCTTCATACATATTTCTTGATGACCCTCCTTCTTTCCTCTGTTATCCCCCTCCCCTCTGCCCTCTGGTTACTGTCAGTTTGTTCATTATTTCATGTCTCTGGTTATATTTTGTTCTTGTTTTAAGTCACTGAGTTTGATTAGTTATGCAACTATAATAATAAACTCTAATAAAGACAGATTGGCTCTTAATTGGGTAGAGAACCTGAGGGAGAAGGGTAGTGAGCTTCTCATGATGCACATCAGAACACAATAGTACATTTTGGAAAATCCTTTTCTAAATATTTAACATATTTTATATTTTAAAGCTCAAAAATGCCTATTATTTTTATAATATAAACATTAGAGTCATGAGTTAATGTTTAATGCTTTCAAAAAGAGACACAGGTTAAAAGATTGAAGGATGCTATAACACAAACCAGAGATGTCTTTATTCATTCAAGCACTGTTGCATTCAGTAGATATTTATTGAGTACCTACTATGTGCCAGCCACTACACTAGCCACCAGTGATACAATGATAACACAGACAGACCTACTCTCTGCTCTCAGGAAGTATCCACTGCTTCCTACAGAAAGGAATTCTTTAATTCTCCCAAATCACATTTTTTGAAAGAAAGCTAATGATCCTTTCCGCAGTATACAAAAATCCACGAATATACTTAAGAGCCATTCCAAATATATAAACTGCAGTTTATTTCTCATGGTCAAACAATTTGCAGAGTCAAACAAAAATCTATGTTTAGCCAATTCATTGTAACTCAGCCGCCACTCCTGTGGTTGCTCGCGCTAACCAGGAAGGTGATGTGCAGGCCTCTGAAGAAACTATGTTCTGCAGTCACCACATTTCGTTTGCTCCCGAGGTCAGGCTGCATGCATTCATCTCCTTATCAGTAATTTGTATTCTTTAGATTTTTCATACCTATTCATGATGACATCTGACATTTACTTTTCCTAATTATCTTTCTTTTATAAGTCTTGGCAAGCAATCATTGGCTCTAGCCTCAGCAATTTAAAATATTAATATGAGAATGCATTTCTGGTAACCTTTAAGGCCACATAGGTGGTTCAACCATCATTTCCCTTTCTATTTATATTCACTAAAGTCCATCTTTAATCATGATATTTAAGGTACAGATTGTATGTGTAGCACTCAGCCTCTTAAAACATTAGAAATGACTCCAGTTGGCTTTAGAACAAAGTGAAGAAGCTGATCTTCAGAATCTTCCAGTTTCAAAGTCTTACTCTCATTCTCGCTCCTTTATAATGGCTCCTGGTTTCCCTGGTTGCTCGTCTGCAATGATCCATGTATGTAGGCATCCTCTAGGCATCCACCTGAGAGCCAGACATGTCTTCTTTCCCAGTCTTCACTTACTCTATGCCCCATTCCATCTAGTACCTGAACTGCGTCAATTATCCTGTCACAACTAATCTCATTCATGTCTTTACGTTACGTGTTAACTATTAAAAACTACTTAATACACTATCCCTCTCAGGGATGTTGGAATTTTGAAGGAGGAATTGCAGGCAATACAAGTTGATTGAATCATTGTTTGAATTAACTCTTTACTAGTTAGATAGGTTGGGAGACAGAATGGACACATTTTAGAACTTCCCTAATTGTAGCATAAATCGAACAGATTGCAGCAATTTATGGCTGACCCCTTGATTAGCATAAAAACCGACTTCATTCAAATAGCCTCAATAATTAAGTGGCAAGGCTTATTGATATCCTTTCCTACATTTGATAACCTAGAGAGTCATTTAATTTAGAAAATTAATCATGAGCCTATGTTAATCAATTACTAATACAAGATCAAAGATGTTAGAAGGGGAAGGAGAGGGATAAATGGAAAGATGTAGAAGAGTTGTTCTTTCCAAAGAATTCTGAGAAATTAAAGTATAACATTAGTAAAAACAAAGAATCTAAATAGCTTTATCTCCACTTTATCCTTCTATGATAGTTATTCTTTCTTGGTGTAAGTAAATCAATTTTATTTATTCTCTAAAACTAGTACACCCACATTGCTTATATAGCTACAGAAGTTTTGGTAACTTTGTTAAAGGCAAACTGGGCAATATAGAATACAGCCTCTAAAATAAGAGGATCAATAATTATTGATGCTCAATGAATAATGACCTCATCATTTCAGACTCACTTATTATGAGTCAAACAAAAGCTCCCAAAATCTATCAACTATCAGGCAACAAGAGGCAACTAAAGATTAAAACTGTATGTTGTGTTTAGATGAATGCAACAGCTGATACAAAGGCTACCTTAGTGTCTGTGTTTGTGTGTGTGTGTGTGTGTCTCTCTCTCACACACACACACACACACAACCATTTGGAGAAAGCTGTCTTAGGCACTAAACACAATCTCCAGTGAGGTTGGCATTCCTAGATATGCCAACCTTGGGACACTGGCCACTCTTTACCATGTTTCTCAGGAATTCTCACACCAGGGCAGAAAGAAGTAGAAGAAGTGTGAACAAGAGGGGTTGGGAAGCAGAAAGGCACGTAGACAGGACTGCTGGTGACGCACAGTCTCTCCAACATGTCTGAAGGGAAATGAGATGCTTTCATGTGGGCATCATTTTTTAAAAATTATTGTTACAAAGAATAGAATTTTAGCTGAGTACAAATGACTAAAAGGTAAATAGGGCACCTTTGTTCAGGTGACACAAAGATGGCTCAGGGGCAGCACTGACACGAGGAGCAGAACACCAACTGGGGAAAGGTCACATGATAGACCTTTTTCTTTTACAATTAAGGAGATTTCATTTGTTTTTATTCTATATCTAAAAATTGGTAGTTTTATAGTTTCAAGAAACAACTGAAAGTATAACATTTCACAAATTATGTGGCTGGCAACATGCTTTTGGTGTTTCTACTTTGTTTCTAATATTTTTTCTTCTTGGGTTAGGAGAAGGCACGTTTTCTCTCTACCATCTCCATTGGTACACATGTACACACACACACACACAGAGGACCGTTATGATACAATCTGATGAGTAGCTGGTGACATGAGTGGTATTTTCAGGGTATGTATAAATTACATTGCATCTCTTTATTTAAAAAAACAAAATAAGGAAACTATAATAGTGAGATTTAGATACCATAGCAGCTCAAAATGATTTGATGGAGAGATTTTCCTATGTCCTTCAAGTCAAAAATGCACAGTCCTACCTGCTCTTCATGGTTGTAAAGTCTAGCTTTATCAGCTACAGAAAAAAATTAGGAAAATGCAGTGAGTCCAGAATTGTCTCACTATGCTAAAAAATGGAATTTTTAAAATTTATGGTTGTTCTCTATTTTATACTATATACGTATTTTAATTACTTTTGGCAAATCTTACTTTTCAGTAATGATACCTGCAATCATTTCTCCAATCTTTGGCACTGGGATATGACAAGAAGCAATAAATAGAGAATAACATTAAATCACTCACTCTTTCTATATATCTACACAGTAGGTGTTACTCTTATGCTTACATTAATTTGGAAGCACTAAGTAGAATAACTTGAAATAATATTGAAATACCTTTGAGACAAGACACATGCATCCTTTTTCCATGATCCAGAAAGTGAAGAGTCACTGCGAACAACCTGAATAAACTGCTGGTGATACTGAGAACAGTACCTGTAGAGTAGCCAAGAAACGCTTCTCCTATCCTCTGAAAAATAGCATCATAACCTGTCTTCTTGTTGACTCTCCATATAATTTATTCTAGCTTCCAAATATTTGTTCATGCAGCTCCCTTGTGGTGAATCTCAAAATATGGCCACAAATTATTCCTACCTTGGGATGCACACCTCTTTGCAATGAGACTTCACTGCTTCTTCCACCAAAATCTATTTATTGTAATCTGTGCTGGCTTTGACTTCATTTCTTTTAATAGAATGTGGCAGAGATGATATTGTGTGACTTCCAAAGCTAGACCTTAAGGGAACTTTCACGTTTGACTTTTGTTCTCTTGTAAGGCTGCCTTCAGACCACCGTTCCCAAAGAGGGCTGTACTGAGGTATGCCTGGGTTGTACTGAGGGACGGCAAGGACAGAGAGGCCTCATTATCCTCGTGCTGCCGGTGGAACCAAGCCCCCAGATGAGGCGCTGACTGAATGTCGCTGCCAGAGGGAGCCCAAGCAAGAGGAGCAGAGGAACCAATTGTCCACTCAACCAGTAGAGTCACGAAAAATAATAAATTATGGAGGTGTTCCTTCACTATGTTTGGAGTCAGTTCCTACACAGTGATAGATAACTGATACATCTCTTCTCCATGAAAGCCCTCCCTTCCTCAATCCCAGCCACTCTTCAGGGCTTATTATTTCCTTCATAAAACCTTCTCTGATGGTTATAGGTCAAGGAATTTCTCCTATTCTCATGCATAACCTATCAATACATCACTCTAAAAATAATAATTATATGCCTTGCTTCATATTTTTAAATTCCTTTATATGTGTTAACATATCTTACTATAAATATAGTGAAGTTCTTGAAAGCAAGGCCTTTTAAAGCTGTTCAAATCTGTCTTTTGATAGAATAGTTCTGAACACATAAATAACAGAAGTTGAATTGAATTTAAAAGTCTCTTTATGTCACAAAGTAGACAGCAAGTACATAAAAACCAGCCCCGGTCAAATCTGACTGAGAATATCATCAAAGGATTCTGACTTGACGGTGTGAAGATAGAGAGCAGGGGGCAGGGGCAACATTTATAAAAGGATACAAAATCACACAGGCTGTGGCTACAATAAAAATGACCTGCTAATCCACCCCAAGAATATTACAAACTGGGTACATCAATTGTTGAAACTGAATAATTTAGAAAAATAAATATATCGTATTTTTCAGACCATAAGGTGCACTTAGGCTTTAAAGGAGGAAAATAGGAAAAAAAATTTTGAAGCAAAAAGTGTGGAAAAATATTTAATAACATAAATAACATAATATTTCACCGATGTAAATGTAAGCTCCATTTGGACTATAAGGCGCATCCCCATTTTCCTCCCAAATTTGGGGGGTGCATCTTATAGTCTGAAAAATACAGTAAATGATATTATAATACCATACAAAAAGACTTTTTCAGAAGATTTATCTGTACCAAGTATGGGTCAAAAATTTAAATTGTGCCATGTAGCCCAATTACCCCATTTCTTGGAAGTTATACTGTAGCATAATAAAATGAGTACAGTCAAATGTTCACTGAAAGGTTGTTTATAATCTGAGAAAAAAAGAAAGATGTTCAAAAATGAATATTGTGTGATACAAATGACCACACAGCATAACTGATATTAAGATGATTTCAGGGCCTCTGGGCACGTATCAAAAAAGACTAATAACATATTTTTTTAGAAAAAAACCTGTTACTTGATCTCATTCTTTGTAATATTACGTGTCTGTGAATGTGTGGGGGAGGGGGGTGATTTATGGGTACACATAGAAACACAACTAGAAGAATGTTTGTAAAATGTTAATAGCTGTTATATTTGAGTAGTAGGATTTGTGGTGATTTTTATGTCCTTTAAACTTTTCTGCAATCTTTGATTTTTGGCAATAAGTATGTACCATTTTTATAAAAAGAATAAGTTGTTGGCATTTTTAGGAAGGTAGAGCTATAAACCTTCATAAAGTGTTACTATTTTATCCTCATCGTAAATATAAGGAAACACTCAGACCACAATTTCAGTCTCAGAAATGACATGACCTAACATGTATATGAGTATTATTTGCTTGATATTGCAAATAATAATCATTCTATACCACAGAGGACCACATGGTCTTCTGCCAGTCATTGGTCTGACCAAAAGTTCTTAGGTATGAACAGGAGACCTCAAAGAATTAACTACTCCCAGGGCCCAGAATGAAACAGACCAAGTGGACACAGAATGCACCCTTAGCCGAAACGCATCAAGAGATGTTCTGGGCCCATTGCTAACTGGGATATGCTTAGTTGGGTACAGAAAAGGAACCTTTAAATCTGCTACGTTTGCCACATTTCCAGAGCAACCATTTAACACAGTAGAAAAGAACATTTACTAATATCTCTGTAACATAAAAGGAAAATTTTACTTTACTTTTCTTATGTGTATTCACTATGATACACATCAACATTAATTAGGCATTATTTGTTATTTTGATAGAATTAAAAATTCAAAAGAACTGAATATATACTTAATCACTAAATTTTAGAAGGCAAAATGCCCAGAAAACATGAGTAACAGAAACCTAACATCTATAACCTCCCCGTCACCATCCTCAAATTGCACATGAAGCCACTGCCACATCCACTGGCCTTGCACCACAGTCCAACTGAGACGTTCTGCCGTCACTCCGTAGAGGCTGGTTCCACGGTCCGCCGGGCTCCTCCTGTTTTCTCAAATATTAGGTCAGTGCACTGAATTCAAGAACAAATGAATGTGTTTTGTCAGCAATGACCTGTTCAGATCCAGAGATCCACCTGCTTGTCACTATTCTCTTGCTTCCTTCTAGCCTGGAAACTACACAAACATCACTCTTCCAAACCAGATGGACAGCGTTTTGGGTGGTAAGGTGTCGGTTTTCATTTTGGAGCTGGGAAGGGAGAGGAGATATTGTCGATTTCTTTCTGTAAGCATTTCCACAACATACATAATTATAGAAACTCTACATGTGATAAATATAAGAAAGTTCCAACTTTTCAAGGAAAAGCTGAATGGTTTTATCAGGCAGACATGTTGGTCAAGAGCACCACTGCTCTTCCAGGGCCACTGCTGGCCCCTCTCTCTGCAGGACCCCTTGGTGAAGTTGGCTCCTGAGAGCTTTCATTCTGCCTTCAGAATGGCTCTCACTCAGCCTCCTTCCTATTCACATCTCAGAGTCTCATCTCAGCTTCCTGGGGCTGAGTTACCACAACAGCTTCCTAACTGTTCTCCCCACCTCCTGTCTCCGCTATCATGCAGCCTACATGTGGCCCATAGGCAAAGTTGCCTACAATACTAACATTTTCTGATTTTCTTTTCCTCCTTAAAAAATGTTTAGTGTACACACATAGCCTGTACGGTAAAGGTACTCTGAGAGAACCATAGGAGCCACACGATGGGAAAAGTTTCTATGTGCCAGACTTAGTACTTTGTATTTTTTCTATAAGTTAATTTAGTACTTCTCTGCCTAGACTCTAGACATGGGAAAGGAGAATCTACATCCCCAACTTTTCCAACCAAGTCAGAGTTTTTCCCAGTAAATGAATTTTAAAAAGTGAATTTCTCCCGGCTGTAAGTAAAGGGATGTGAGGCTTTGCTGACTGCGTGTGCATAACAGAGAATTAGCATGACCGAATCTCTCTGGCTGCCAGTATGGCATGAATGATCTCACTATTTATTAAAATTTCATGTATTGAATTTCAAACAGCTCAGCAAGAGAAAGAAAGGCAATAACATCTTTGAATAAATGTTCTTTAAGCTCTTTAAGGCAGGGCCAGAACCATCTATTTCCTTCATATTCCTTGAGAATAACTAGCATGTTCTTCAAAAAAGTGAGTTACCAACAAAAGTTTCAGACTAACATGAAAAAAATTATAATAACTGATATAGATTCTGGCCCTTGCTTGATGAAATGATACAAAGAGTCTGTGTAAGTATAGAAGACTTAATTTTTATGCACATTGCCAAAAAAGAATAGTATATTAGACATTTAATAATTATAATTCAGCCTCTTTTCCAGTGGCCAATAGTCAGGGATTCATTAATATCAAACACAAATTTATTAAGTGCCTACTGTGCGTAAACACAATGCTAGGCACTAAGGGAGACATAGAGATGTGCAATTTTATATACATATGAGGTCTGTGCAGAGGTGTCCAGCCATGTAATGTGAAAAATAGAGACATTTATTGAAGAAGACATAAGAAACACTGTACCTAGGACAATGACACCTCAGTCCCCTTCAAAGTAGGCACCTTGGGACCTCACACAGTTCTCCCAACTGCCATCAGCTGCCCCATTGTATTTTCCTGAATCTCATCAACTGTCTGAAATCTCTTCCTTGTCAAAGGTGATTTTAGTTTTGGAAAAGTCAGAAGTCACAGGGTGCCAAATTTGGGCCATAGGGGGGCTGAGACAACTGGGTGATTTGATGTTTTGCCAAAAAAACTCTGCACAAGACGTGATGCATGAGCAGGAGTGTTGTTGTGATGAAGCTGCCAATCACCAGTTGCCCAGAGCTGCTGCCTTCTGAATCATCCAAATAGTTTCCATAGAGGAATGTTTAAGCTTAACACAAAATTTGATGCAGATTTGTTGCTCTACACGCTCAGTCATTTTGAATGTGACGGCCACACAGTGCACATGCCCACTCAAAAGCATTACTGCCCCCACTGACTAGTACAATAAAGTCAACATTGTTCCCACATGCACATTCCAGTCCACTCTCCTTGGCTGCCAGTTTACATTGATGTTGGGCAAACCTTTCCCATTATATTAACAATGGTTGGACTTTTTCTGGACAGACCTTGTATTTTTATTTTTAACTAATACTTAAACCAATTTGGTTATAAAATTTTATGCTCAAGAATGAGTATGATTTTTTCATATTTCTGTAAAACTTCTAAATAATGTATCAGAAATCTGACAAAATAACAACAAAATATGAAGCCTGATCATTAAATAATGATACATATGGCAAAATGTTCTGAAGGAGGGAATAAGGACAACACTAAACAGGTTGGCCTTACTTTCCTGCTGGAACAGGTCTGCATTAAAATCTTGAGTAATCCTCATTATCACTGACTTAACATTGCCCTTGACAATTTTCATTACCCTTTTCCTTTTAAATAGCACAATCTCCTTCACTTTTAGGATACAATGCTCCTCAACTGACTCTTGTCTCCCTCCTTATCTAAGTGCCTGTACAATGAATAATTCAAGCAGCACTTTTCTGAGAGTAAAAAAGAATACTCAAAAGTTACGTTGAAACAACCAGAGTAAGAAGGGCTATCCCAGGGTCACTGGGTCATTCCATCATTATTTCAGTTCCTCCGTCTATGGCTCCTTCCCCCCATATAAGAGACAGTGTGTCTCGGCTTCTGATGACCATTTACATTGACCCTCACTCCCTAAAGAAGTCTGGCCAGTTACAGGATTTTTACTAACGTCTGAACTCAGATGGCTTTCCCGTTGACGTGCAAGCACTACTATCTCACGTAGCAAGGGATTATACAATCACTTTATTTGTTTGACTGTGTCTTTCAAACTGCCTGCTGTGAGGCCTAAATGAATTATGTCCTTTCCTCTAAAATATTACTCTTCCCAAAATTCCTTTCTACACTCATCTGAGTGAGCACAAAGTATTAACAAGTTGAAATTGCTGATCTTTTCAGCTTATTTTAATTTTTTACTGGGGCTGTACACAGACTAATTTAGCTGGCCCTGAGGATTTAAAATGAACAATGAAAATACAATAAAATAAAATGAACAATGAATTTTGAAAATTATGAGTAAGATACAACTATTTTCTAGAAAGGCAAGATGAGTTGGTCAAGATGTAAGGAATTTGATTTGATGGTGCAGTTCAAAATTTGCAAACTATACTCTGTTGAAACACTATAATTATCTGTGATGGTAACATGTTTGTCTAAAAAAGTAGCTACTGGATCAAGTAACTTTCACATTAGTTCTTCTTAAAGAGTCCCAGTTCACATTAGCATATCACAATGCATATTAACAAGTCAAAAGCTCTGAGAAGCCTTGTAGTAGCCACCATTTTTCATACTTCTTTGTTCTTGGAACCCTTTTTGTTCCTTAAAAACCTACTAACATTTTGCATACCTCCATGGAATACCATTTTACAATCACTGCAGCAGGCAGGAGGGAAGAGGTCCAGACATCGGAACACAGGAGGACTCCGGCCACAATCCCAGCGTGCTAATGCAGGCTAGCAACTAAGAAACCCATTTTGGCAAATCTAAAACTAGTAGTGCTACATCAACCAGTGTCGCAGATTGAGGTGTAGAAGAAACTGGCCATGAAAGGTAATGCCTCCCTGAAGAAAGAACAAGAAGAGTAAGAGTGCCAGGTGGTGAGGCCAAACTTGAATTTGATCAAAATATAAACTAGGCCATTGTAGACAGCAAGGTGAAGGACAGTGCGCATGGGCTGGCAGGGCTCAGTGCCTTCTCTAATCAAGGCTTGTTGGGTCTTTAGGCAGATTTTTGTGCTTCCCCCTGCCACTATGCTCGCAGGTCTTATGACTCTTATGTCAGTGTCCGTTAAATAAAGGGTAAAATGCTATTTGAAAAAGCTTACTCTTGTGGTTTTAGACAAGTTATACTGGAATGAAAAAAAGACTAAAGGCAGGTAAATAAGCTACCAGTTGGTCACCAGGTCTGTGAAGAGGTTCAATGAGGAGGATCAGAAATAGAGCAGGGGCTGGCAGATAAACCAAAGGACTTGAGAACGAATCAGCAAGATAGAGTACCTGAACCCTAGCACAGTTACATTCGCGCAGTCTTGGAGGCCTGGGGAGGGCTGGCCATATCTTGGCACTCTGCGTATTCAGTCTGTACTATCTTCCTTCGTGCCGAACTGCACCTTCCCAATTCTTTTTTGTAAATCACTCACAGTTGTATACATTCACTTCTCTACATAAAGTATAAATTTATCATAGAAAGATATATTCTCCATGAACTGCGTATTTCCTAGGAGAACCCTGTGCATTGCTTGCAGCAATAAATTAACTAAAGTTAAGCATGCACTATAAACGTGGATTTATACACTATAGGGCACTTCACTGAATTCTTTTAAAACTACTATCCCATCCTGTGTTTAAACATAATTGGATCTTTTTCTTTAATTTAATTGTTGTTCATGTACAGTTCTCTCCATTTTATCCCCACCACTCCCACTGACCCCAAATATAATTGGATCTTATTGTGAGTAATCACCAAAAGATTATCATGGATGAGACCATCACATTATCATCAAATTAGAGGAACAGACCTATGGGATGACACATGATGAAAAAGTCCATCATCGTTTTTGGATCCACTCTTTTGCTGATGGGCACTTAGGTTGCTTCCAGTACTTGGCTATTGTAAATTGTGCTACTATGAACATTGGGGTGCACAGGTTCTTTTGGATTGGCTTTGCAACAACAGCATGGATGGAACTGGAGAGCATTATGCTAACTGAAATAAGCCAGGCGGTGAGGGACAAATACCATATGATCTCACCCTTAACTGGAACATAATCAATAGAAGAAAAAAGCAAACAAAATACAACCAGAGACATTGAGGTTGGGAACAATAGCCAGGGGGGAGTAGGGTGGGGACAGTGGGAAGAGGGGATTGCAGGAACTATTATAAAGGACACATGGACAAAATCGGGGGGGATGGTGGAGGTGGGGGAGGGAGGTGGGTTCAGCTGGGGTGGGGTGGAGGGATGGGGAGAAAAGGCATACAACTGTAATTGAATAACAATAAAAATTAAAAAAAAGAAGTCCATCATCTGGAAACCTAAAGGGCAGACAGACTATGTTTCTCCACATGTGGTTCCTGAGAACTATAGTTCATAGACAATTTGAGTGTTTGGTCACAGAAACTTTCCACCCTCAGTCTATTTATCCAGAAAATAAAACTTAGTTCACTGCCTGAAATAAATGGAGCCAACACCAACTTGTTAAGTCAACGGAAATGCCATTGATTTAATAGGTTCAAAGTTTTTAATTCTTGATTTCATAAAACGTTTCAAACCTTTTTTAAAGAAAACTAATTCTTGATTTGAAAGATAGTTCCTATCTTTTTAATTTGCAAGACTGTGTACCCCATGAAACACCGTGTACCCCGTGAAACACTACATGATATGTTACTAATGTCTTCTCTATCTCCCACATCCCAAGATTTCATTTTTCCCTAATAACACTTGATACCAAATGTTCACCTTTTTAATAAATCATGACTGCCAAGGTCTGACGTGTATGGAATAAAGCCATACCAAGTTCATTCCACTGGGCACTTCACTGTGGCAGGAGTGTCAACTGTAATAAGCATGTGATGAAAAAGATCTTCAGGGCATCTGGCAGGTAAGTCCATAAAACTGACAGTAGGTTAAAACTGAACATTTACATGAAGAGGTTGGGTGACTGAGGCTGACAGCTGTCATTAACGCTGTGTAGAAGAAACGTGCCACCTAAGATTTCCTAGCTTTCAAAATTCACAGGTGCTTTCGCATTTGCATTTAACCCTTTTGACAAACATGGGCCGGGGCCCTGCTCTCTCTCCACGAGAAATCCATCTCTCCTCCCAGCCGTATTTCCCTCTGCCCCGGTTCAGGCGCTCACCGTCTCTCAGCTGAGGCACTGTGACAGCCTCCTCACTGCCATCCTTGCAACAATCACGTTCCAAATGTAAGAACTGAGTAATATTAGGCTTTTGGGGAGACACAACAGAACTAGAAAACTCAGTTGCTTAACAATGTAATTCACAACTATAGAACAGATGTTTTACCAATTTACAGGCCTAAAACGTGGCTAATGCTGAGTAAAGTAAATGCATTTTATAAGTGCTTCAGTCTTCAGTAAATTTGTATGATTTACATGCAAATGAGAACTATACACAAATCAGAGATACAGGCATGTATCAATAAGTTAGACATCCCTGAGAACTCAGTAAAAATTGAGTTGACCAACTGGCTAAATCACAAATATTATATTTGGGAAGTATGATTGTTTAATAATCCAATACCCTTTGAATTTCATTAACTATTGTTTTGAGGCACTTAAAGAAATCTAACTCTTACTTATTTTTGCTCTTCTGAGATTTAGAGTACAAGAAAATCATAAAATTCCATATCCATTTATCATAAATGCCCAGTCCTCCCCAATGTGTTTCCCCCAAATGAAGAGCATGGGACTGAGTACAGAAGTAACTGCAAAGGAGAGCGGCCCTTGGACTCTGCAGACACAACCACAAAGTGCTTTCCGCACATGCATAGGTCTACTGATGTTGCATGCACCAAGGGCTGACCTGGTTCTAGCTTTCTACTTTTGACTATGAGCCCAGGCTTCTAACATAACAGGGTGTTTTAGGGGACTCAATACCCACTAACTCTTAAGCATGCAGGATGCCTGAGGCCTGAGAAACTCCTGAGGCTAATGATGAAAAAAAATATTTGCATTTAAAGTAAAATATCCTCCAATAGAAAAAAGAATAGAGCATAGACTAAAGTTTGCCTCTGAGGACTTCATTTCTGAACAAGTGAAGTTTTTGTTGGAGACTTTGCTTGTGTGTGGATTGCCCTAGAAGAATCAAACTACACAAAAAGTTCATAATAAAAGCAAACAAGTACCTTGTGTATAAATGTTTCTTGCCTTTTAAATGACTGATAAAATTAAGAGCATGAGATTTCTGGATCAAATGGGTCTGGATTCAAGTCCCAAAAGCACCACACAATAGTCTGTGACCTTGGAAAAGTTAGTCAATCTTTCTGAGTTTCTGGTTTCTCAGCTAAAACTAATAATAAGAATAATAAACCTTTCTGGGAGAACTGAATGACATAATGGATATAAAATGGCTAGCACAAAGGCTGCAACATACAAAGAAGTCAAGAAATTAAGCTGTAATTCTATAAAAATTAGTGGAATTTTGTCAGTTCTACATTGTTACAAGGGAATATGTCAGTAACTTCAATGACTTAGGTAGAATGAATAAATTCCTGAATGACACAATTTATCAAACAGCCACAAGAATAAATATAAAACTTGAATATTTATAAAAGGTATGAAATTTGAAATTAAAAACTTTATGCAATTTATATTCCTATCTGTAGTGGGATACAGTTACCTCATTCTGCTCTAACCCAGTATCAGGCATTAAAATTACTGTACCTTTGCCAATTTGATTTGGAATTTACCATTTTAGATTGTATTTTTGTTAATTATCAGTGGTACTGATCATTTTCCATAGAATTTGTGTTTCTTCTTTGCATATTTTGAAAAGTCTATTTTTATAGTTCTGCTTTTAGTAGAGTTCAAAAGCAAACATCGTCTATGTCTTCTAATCATAACATGTCCCATACAATGTTACAATTTTTAACTTCACAGAACCAGACCAGGACTTCGTGTCCACTTTCTGATACATAAGAACATTTCTATTAAAAAGTATATAATTAAGCACACTAAGCAATGTTTATTCCATAGCTGCTTCACAACAAGCTGCATTTACAAATTTTTTTCTATCACAAACTTATTGATCTAAATTTATAGTCTGAGATGTTTCTGGTGGTGACAATAACATGTGAGACAAGAAACTAAACATTGTATCTCAATTCCTACTCATGCTTGCATAATCAAGGGCCTGGTGACAGTTTCTTTATTAGAAGCTAATTTTACATGTAATTATAACTTCTGTGGAAAAGGCTATGGCACTTGAAAAATAGTCCATTAGTGGTGCAATTAAATATTACAGCTATAAATTCCATCCTCCTTAAAAATGCACTGAAAAAAAATGCGCACACTGGCACATGCATGCACTTACACAGAGCACTCCAAACTCCCAAAAGAAAAAACATCTGAAAGAAAATATGAGAAAATTTTCAAAAAAATAAAACAACCCTACACTGAATTTTAAAAGCCCTTTCACAATGTAAAAAATGTTTTTTTAAAAAAGATCTTATTTTCAAGTCTGGCGGAATGAGAAACTGACCTGAATGGGCACACTAGTAAGGATATTGTGGCATTCTATAGCCAGAAGGAGTACCACTTTAAAAAAAAAAAAAAAACTTATTGAGTACCAGCAATACTCCAGAAACTACATACAGTCATGAACTTGTAGAATAAAAATAAAATGACGATAGGTAGATGGACAAGAGCAAGAGGTAAAAGAAGTGGCTTGTGGGCAAGCAGAGACGAGAGGGTTGTGAGGAATTTCATCATCTTGGTGCACCTTTCTCTCTGTGCCCAATTTTTATTTTTCTCTCTTTTTTTCAATAATGAACAGTCTTGTAGAAATTTAGTGTAGTATCTGTTCATTTGAAAACATCTCAGAATCATGGATCTATTTTTAGAAGATGATGAAAAAAATAAGTCCCGGATGTGTTCATTGCCAGTCAGATTCTTGCTTAATATACGGGACACTGTAACTCGACGGTGTCCACAGCGCTGACATGCCCGTGGTGGACTGGAGAGTGGGGCCACCGGCCTTCATGGCTCTACCCTCTAGTGTAACGCACTCCCTGGAGTAATAACACCACCATTCTGATTCACCTGATTGTTGCTTCACAGCAGAGTTTGGGATGTTCGTTTCTTGCCTTTTTGTTTTTAATGCAGCTTAATAAATTTGTTGTATCATTATAATACTGTACATGCTGAACATGCCTCCTGAGTGGATTTTAATTGAGCAGTATAACTCTCCAGAATTAGACACAGATGCAGATTCACAACCAATCAAGGCGCTTATTAATAAAACATGCAACTTTAGCTCTATTTGGTCAACTTCATTAGCATTTGGAAAACTAAGCTAAATTTTTTAAGTACCTTCTAGCACAACAAGAGCCTTTAGCTTTCTATTATATCCTTTCTACTACCTAAGAAATTTTTCTCACATCCCTAAAGTATTATTTTACAGAGATGTTAGCTTACAATAAGTTTCTGTGGTTAGTTTTTAAGTCTCTAAACATCAGTTTAGCCCAAAATTACATGGAGGAATCACAGACAGAACTGTTTAATTAGTTAATCAGTACTAACTCTTCAGAAATAGCTGCGCTCATCAACCTGGGGGATGAACCACAGATGCTCTCCTTCTGCTCTCTAAAGTGTGGCTCTCTCCCCGCATCCTCCACGCCCACTGAACTGCTTGATCCAATTAAAGCAACTTTCTGAGTAACAACTGGACATATTTCAAGCTTCAAGAGAATTCAGTTACCTAGGGTGTGTCTCCGAAAATTTAGCTGCCCTGTTTAGAAAGCTAGTAAATGAATTAGTCCCTTAGGTACCCCCTGCTGCTACTGCTACTCGTGGGATATAAACTTTTATATAATTACAAGGACACTTTAAAACTGGGGTGCTGACCATCCAGTGTTCATTAAGACTAGACTTGCAAATGACATATACAGAGAGAAAAACTGAGATTCAGATGGGCTAAATGAAGTATCCAGGGTCCAGCAGAAGTGACGCCTGCTTGAGTGTGATTGGTAGGGTAATATTATGGGTGTAATAATTTATAGTTTTAATTTGAACATTTCCTCTAAAATGTCATATGGTGTGCTTGAGTGTGAAATTGTTATGTTACAGAATTACATGCTGATGATTTTGTAATAAAAATGTTTGTAATAAAAAGGGGTGTTATTTGTGCCAGACGCTGTATACTTGTAGATAAACAAAATTTATGTTAGAATGCCAAGAAGCTATTAATAATGCTAAATATCTGTGGAGAGTAAAATGATGGATACTGGCAGTGGAAGGAAACTTTTAACTTCAGACTCTGCTGGGGTTTTTTTCCCACCATGGACATATGCAGGGTCATATACAGATAATAAAGAATTATCCTACGTAGCACACTTGAAGACAAAACTTTTATATATTTAAAGTATAAAAATATATTGAATAAATACTCAAAATGATATGATTCATTCCCCATACATTTTCCAAACACATAACAACAGACAGTAGGGAGACAATGACAAAATGACATGGCCTGTGCCTTCAGAGGAGCTAGATTCCCCTAGAAGTAGCAGGAAGTTGAGCAAATAAGTACTTTAAAATATTATTGGAATAAGGAGATAAGCTGTTAACAGGATGGTGAAGATCATTACCTGGGATCCTTTTGGGTTTCAGAATTATTTATCATCACATGGGAGAAGCACAATCGAGTACAAAGTTAGATAAAGTATATATGTTAGTGAGGTTTGTTTTTTTACAAATAAATAAAATGTTAAAATTTCAAAATAGAAAGGATGTTAGAAGAAAGGGCGAAGTCTGCAAGGAAGATCTGAAGCCCAAAATCCCATAGCTCTTCTGTAATGTAACAATTTCTGCTTTGGGTTCCATGCTACCAACGCTTGTCTGTTTGTAATTAAACATCTCACAATTATTAGCCGTGTTTGCTCAAGCTGAATGCTTCTCTCCTTGAAAATTTAGTACCTGCAGAGAAAACACACACATACATACACACACACGAGATATCACACTTCTGGCATTTCAGGCTGCAATTCTGGAATACATGTACCAAAACATCTCAAACTGCACAGCTAGCTTCCCTGGAAAACCATCAACCCATGGGATAACAGCCACGCATGAAGCAGTTTGGTCAAAAACTGCAATACTTGTAGCATGTAAAAATTCACACTTTGATCTTTGTATTATTATGCCATGAGGTCTCCACTTAAAGCTAACAAAAAGCAGAATCCTGCGGGGTGCATGCTTTTAAGCACACAGCTAGACACGTGCTCCCTTTAAGGCCTGTGCTGCACCAGAGCTCCGGGACAGCAGTGCCTCCCATGTCCTTAACCAGGGCTGGGGCGCGGATGTGTTTGGAAGCCCAAAATGATTGTCATACCAGTTGGAAATGTAAAAGAACATTTCCCATTTGCTACATGAAATTCTTCATGCTGTCAAACTTGAATTGAACCTTGAAAGGAATTGGTCATGAGTTCTCTGCAAAACTGGCTTCATCAATCATGCTTTTCAGGAAAAATATGGTTCCTGTCGCCATGAGCATTATGCTAACTTACGCACGGGGCTGGATGTGTGTTTCCTTCCAAAGACTCAGCTATGGTACAGAATAGGTTTGAGTTCATGAAGAATGTTTTAAAAGGCACAAACTGTGTAAATGACTACATGTCTGTATAAAAAATTTAAAGAACTGAGGGAGGAGCTAATACCCGAACAGTTGAGACTGGTAGATGAGATAGCTGACTAACAGAACATTTAGATATGAGTAGCATTGGTAGTGTAGCGGTATGGGAGATTGTACTTTTTAAAATTGTTAAAATAACATTCCTAGACATAAGAAAATACCAAACAAAATGCCATACTTTGTCTACCTAATCTTCTATCTGTGATAATGGCAGAAAGGGCATTTTAAGGGAGAATATCTAGTTAGCCACCTTGCTCCTAATTTCCCTTATATAAGTTATCACGCTATCTTATGTATATTAGATGTTTATTTTACTGTTATCACTGCATACATTTGAGAAAACACAGGTCTAATCAGTTTTATGTGCCCAGCTGGACTTCAGAACAACTCATCTTACGTGGTCTTTCCAGCAATGGCAGGAAAGGAATACAAGCCAGATCAGTTTTCGGTTGTGACAGAAGCTGAACGTCATTAGTTAGATATTCTGGTTCTGACACAGACTATAAATACAAATACGGACTGCTCGAGGCTTCAGATCAGAAGTTGTGTGGCTCATGCAATTCAGTGTCAGTGTTTGAAGACTATATGGTGAATATTTCCAGAAGTAGGAACACAGAAGTATTAAAAAGAAAAAAGCAAGACAAATATGTCTCTCATCCATGCTTCAAAAATCATTAAGGTACATTTTTTAAAGGTGGTAATAAACTTTCGATGTAATCAACAGTGCTGAACACATCATATAAAATAATGCTGAGCCTGAGATAAGGTTTGAGGTTCTGAGAAGGGGACTCACTTCATGAAAATGGAGAAAACCTTGGTCTTGGGGTCAGAACAAGTGAGTTCTAGAGTTCGCTTCGCCACTGAGTAGTCAGTCTAGCAAGGAACACGTGGAGTCTTGTCACTTTTTCTTTATTTTTTTATTATTATTTTTATTTATTTATGTTTTTTAAATTTTTAAAAAGATTTTATTTATTCATTTTCAGAGAGAGGAGAAGAGAAGGAGAAAGAGAAAGAGAGGGAGAGAAATACCAACGTGTGGTTGCCTCTCACACACACACACCCTGTACTGGGAAACTGGCCTGCAACCCAGGCATGTGCCCTGACTGGGAATCAAACCACTGACCCTTTGGTTAACAGCCCATGCTCAATGCACTGAGCTACACCAGCCAGACACTTTTTCTTTAATTATGGTCAAATATACGGGGTTGGCAAAAGTAGGTTCACATTTGTCAGTACGTGAAACAGTTAATAAATCTACCGTGATATTCATAACCTGCTTGTCTTTTTCCATATCAACAACAGGAAACCTACTTTTGCCAACCCCTGCACAGTCTCATCACTTTTTAGGGCCGAGTTCTTCCTCCTTAAAATAAGGACAGATGAGACGATGTGCAGTCTCAGCTATCTGTGAAATTTTATGAGTATCTCTGCTAACTGTAATTCATGTTTCTAAGAGCATTTCACATTTCCTTTGCCTAATACGAGGGAAATGATGGCATGCTGATTCTCAGTCAAGAGTCTGTAGAGGACATATCAGAGGAGACACTTTGTAAAGTATAACCACTGTGCTATACACCTGAAACTGACACAGAGTAATACTGCAGGTGAACTGTAACTGAAAAAAACCTTTAATTTTTTTAAAAGAGTCTGTAGATGACTTTGGGGCCTGCTACAGTTTATTATACAGGTTGTGGGGAAAGCAGATTTACAGTTGTTCATCTGGGAAACAATACAACGATTAATAGATAATAATGCAAAAATAAACTCTGTGTTTCACATACTCGCAACTGTAAACCTGCCTTTGCCAACCCTGTATTTGTGTGCATTGTCTCACCAAGAGTGTAAAACCTCTTCCTCAAGAAATGGAAAAAAACCCTTTGATTTTTATCATCTAATCCCATTCAGCCAAAACTACAAAGTTTGAAAGTCCTGCACGTATTATAAGAAGATGTGCTTATGACATTGCAGATTGGTTTTGGAGGCTCTCTATGAAAGAAAAGCTCAAAAAAGTGATCAGAATATATATTCACATTTGGACTATAACTCAACAGATAAAATTTGTTTTCCTCAAAGCTTTGCTATGTCACCCTTGGCAGGAAAGTCATTCAGCCTCTTTAGGTCTTATATGGATATTTTGTGTGAAATTCAAATTCCACCTATTCCTTCTGTAGGCAGGCGTCTGAGATGGCTGATCTCTAAGGGGCCTTTCAGCTCTACGATCTGTGATATATTTCTATGGCTTTAAGTTGGAAAGTAATTTGGTATATCAATACATCCCTCAGACTCATATAGTTTTAAGGTTCCCTTAAGAAAACTGTGCTAGATTATCAGTGGCACAAATAGTGTCACTAGATATTAGAAGCAAGTGTTTATGTACATCTTGACCTACACAATAGTGTATGATTGTTACTTGTAGATATCCTGAGAGAGCAGCATGCCTGCCATCCATTTGCATAATCCTTTTGGATCTGTGTCTCTCTTCCCAAAGGTTATTTCTCATGCCACAAAAAAGATCACTGATCCCAAATCAATTAGACAGTATACAGAAATAAGTTCACTTACCAAAGAGTTTCTTGAAACTGCTCTTGATAAACCTAAGAACCTCTTCGTCATGAAAACATCTAGCTTAGGAGAGGACAAAGTTGCTTTCAGACTGTAATTTATCCTTAGGTGCCAGCTGCAATGCACTTTAATGAGTGACAATACCTTATAATATTAATGTCTTCAGTATATCATGCAGTGGACTGCCATGGGCTGGAAGTGGCCAAACGTGCATGAGGTCTGGGAAACAGTGGGTTTTGTCTGGAGTTCCTGTATCATCCCCTAGGCTACACAAGTCAGATACCCGATGACAAAGTCTTCTCACAAAAATGCAAAGGTCAGACAATTAGAGGAAAACAAGTAATAAAGACAAAGTTCAGTAAATTTCATTCGACATATTTACTGGGAGCCTGACACCTGCCAAGTACTGTCCTAGGCACCGAGGGCATAGAATTGAATAAAATACACAAATGTCCTCCCCTTGGGAAGCTTACATTTTAGTAGAACAGCCCACAGTGGCCCAGCCTGGAAAGGTCTAGAAACAACACCGAAGGCAACTCAATTGTTGGGGAGCAGAATACAAGGAATAGCACAGCCAAGTGACAGGAAGCAAAGGGAAAGTCGAGAACCAAGAGTCAGATACCCAGAAGCAAGGGGAAGATGACGCAGTAGTCTAGAGCGCAGCCAGGGATCACATGAACTGACAGGCCAGGGTTGGGATTTCAGTGCTGGCCCAGGTCCCACTGCTCTGCCTCTCTGATTCTTCGGAAGAAATCTCTACAAGGCAAGAGGCCAGGGAAGATTAGGACACTCAGACTACCTCAGCACCTACATTTGGATATGTCAGTTTTGGAGATGAGACAAAATTGGCTCATTAAGTACTAAATTCCACACAATAATAATTCTTTGTGGTAATAAATTATCCAGTCTTTAATGGGTAATAAATTATGCCATTGAATCTCAGTGGAATATGTAACCGCATAGGAGATAAGCTAGTTATTCATGAGTATTGAAGACACTTGTTCAGAACGGCATTAGACGGTTAGTAGAAAAATTAGTAGCTGAAGGTCATAAAAATGTCATGCATCAACCAGTCATCAATTCAATAGTAGTCTTAAGACTTGAAACTAAACATCATGCCCCTCATGCTATACCCCTGTCCTCTGAACACACACCCCTGCACCTTGAAACATACGGGGGGGCAAAAGTAGGTTCACAGTTGTGAGTGTATGAAACATGGAATTTATTTTTGCACTATTACTAATTATTGTATTATTTTCCACATGAACAACTGTAAACCTACTGTTGCCCCACCCTGTACATGCACACGGAGTGTAAGTATTAAAGAGAAGAAACGTATATCCTGGGAGGTATGGGAGTGGGAGAGGAAAGTTCAGACTGGAAAGTAATAAAAGCTGTCACCAACTGAGGGATGCAAGTGCTTCCCTTCGTTGCCCTCTTGCTGGTTTGTAAATGCATCTGTGTCCATCCAGCTCAGACAGATTTCCTCCATCACCAGCAGCAGTGCCACTGAATCAATCCAAGGTTCTTATGGCATCAAATTATTCTATCTTTACTTTTATCTGAATATTCAAACTGCATCCTCTGGATACCTAGAAGTCAAGGTAATTATTTCCACTGTATCAAAACAAACACTACCTAGCACTGGTTAGCATTCTAACCAAAGCTAGATCGCTTCTATCTGACCATGTGCTAAATGAGAAGCCAGAGGTTAATTGTAAGTCATTCTTCATTCTCACTTTAAGTCTCTGCACACAATGAAGTTTCCTCCACCTGATGGCCTTAACTGAATGAATCCACCTTTGATTTTCATTAAATGCACTAAAATAAACTCATCAAGGTATAATAAACTTTTTAGATACTTCAAAAGATAACTCCCCTTAATTTAATTTCTAAAATTGAGTGAATGTATTTCCCTCTCTTCTATAGCTTTAAATCTATAGATAAGTCTAAAATCTAATGTTAACTCAGAAACAAAGAAAAAAAAGCTTGAATTTATAATACTAAATTTAATAATGGAATATAACAACATTCAGCCTTTCTTTAGTTGTGGACTCTGTTGATAAATTATAAATAATATATATTTCCCATAAGCTCAATTAACTCTCAAATAAGCTTTTAAGCTTTAGAAAGGTGAGATAGGATGGTTCTTTCTTACATCTATTTTGAGACATTTTAAGTATTAATATTAAGTATAAATATCCTTTGTTTTATTTTCTTCAGACTCCTAGGAAATTATAGAAAAGATTCTGATAACCTAGTATCCCGCAAATTTAATCCTTATGCTATTAATACAAACTAAGGAACTCATTAGTTAACAATAACTAATACAGCATCAGGGTTGGAATAAAGCAAATCATTTCCTAAGTCAGGTCAAAGGCAAAAACCAAATCAAAATGTATCATATGCAGCATCTACAGTCATAGTTTTCCTAGTTCAGAGATATGACAAGAAGACGTTGAAATTTAAGACTGCCAGAAGTCTTATGCTTTTTCTTTTACTCATAAAAATATGGTGATAGAACTTATACTCTAAAGAGTTACCTTTAAAGGTTCATCAGCATTACTAAGAACACTTCTTCTTAGCATGCATTCTTAGCCTACACTGAACTCTCCTTTCTAAGAATTCCTATAGCAGGTATAACACTAACTCACTAACTCGATTTATATAAAGACTTAATTTACTCTTTTTAAAAAAAATCCTCACCCAAGGAAATTTTTTCACTGCTTTTTTTTAAGAGAGAGAGGGGAAGGGAGAGAAACACCAATGTGAGAAAGAAGCATCAGTTGGTCGCCTCCCGCATGCACCCAGACACGGGATCAAACACAATCAGACCAGTGGTCTATGCACCCATGTCCAGACTAGGGATCAACCAAAACCTTGGCACATGCCCTGACCAGGAATCGAACCTGCAACCTTTTGGTTATGGAATGACACTCCAACCAACCGAGCCATACTGCAAAGGCTCAATTTACTCTTATAGTAGGGAAAATAGTGACCAAGTTTGGGAGTGTAGAAGAAAGAAATCACTTTCACACTGTAAACTTTCCCATTGGGCAGGAATTATGGATATCTCTGTTGCGTCTTCAATCCAATACTCTATAAGTACGTCCAGAAACAGGGAACCCACCGCAACAGGCCCAAGGTTATTGCTTTCCCTGATAGCAATACTCAGACTAGGTGGAAAAGGGCAGAAATAATAGTGATCAGTAGCTCCAAGCAAATACTTCTTTCTTTTTGTAATCCCAATAGGTCACTGCAGGTATAAGCTATGAATTAATCAAAAGTACATTGTCTGACCACATAAAATAACTCTGTATGAATATAGTGTAACAATTTGATTCACTTTCTTTAGTGTTGACTCTATTACAGATGGCCCCCATTTCCCCCTCTTTGCCAACCTCCATCTAGTCCCCACTCTCCCTCTCCCCTGACCTTCTCCACACTGTTGTCCAATCACAGATAACTATGATAAAAATGCTTTGCGGGGTGAGGGAAGCATCCAAGATGATAGCCTACTGTTGGTATAGCTACTTCAATTCTTCATTTTACATTGCCAGTGAATATTGAGAATGGTGAGAGAATGTTCCTTCTATCTTCCTCTTACCATGGGGAATACCCTTAAAGGAAAAGTAAAAAGGAGATTTATCCACATTTTCAAAACTCTCTATGAGGTAGATTCAGAGTTCAATTTTATGGTCCACATGGCGTATGTTGTCCAGCCATCAACAGAATTTACACAATAACCTACTTACCTGGCGTACAGACTCTGAAGTGAATTCCCTTTCCTTTATAGGTATTGTGATCCAAACTCAATGATTTTCAGAAACAAAGGTCTATATGAAGCCATAGGAAGACACCATTTGGGTCCCAACAATTATACATTACAATACAATAAATAATCTCAATAGAAGATTTAAAACTTGTTAAAAATTATATAAATAAATCATGCAGCCACATATGAGGAATATGCATAAAAAGCACCCCCTCTCTTTAGAAGAAGACAATTATCAAAAGGTAAGAATGCCAAATTATCCTTGAGCAACTGAAGAACCGTGGTTAAAACTGACAAATTTTGATCACTAAATTGGTTTATGGTGGTGGGTCCCCATTCCCAATAACAACCAGTGTTTCAGATTTCACTTATGCGTTATTAACATCACAAGCAAAGTTAGAATGACTGAAGACAATGTTTGAGTTCCCTGAGCAAGCAGTCTGGGAATTAAATAGCAATAACTCCTGATTAGCATGGCCTTTAGCCAGAGGTTATAAAGAATGAGTAACAGATGTCTGATCTGGACACATTTATTATATTATCTTAATTAAAATTCAGGTTTATTTTTAACTTGTACTTGAATCACATATTGTAAAGCAAGAAAAGTATTTTTATTAGTGGGAAAGAAATTCTTTTTCTAGATGAACCAAGTGGAAAAGATAAGACTGAAGCTGTTTACCTGAAGACACTGGAATACTGGAAAAGAAGAGAATGCGTAAAGAAAAGAGGAATGAATTTTGCCTTGGATTTACCATGGCCTTGCTGGATCCAGAACAAGCCAAGGAATATCACTGCCTCATCTACAGCATAGAGAAATTACGAGAACTTATATATAGATGTCAATACGTAAAAAAGTAAAGACTATAGTGACGTAGAAGAAATGGAACCATATTAGTTTTACAGTTTTTCACCTAATCACAAAATGCAGTATCACTTTTTGCATTCCCCATTGTTTCTCTTTATCTCTCTTCCTACCCACTACTTCCCACACCAACTTGACCGGCTAATTGAAACTTTCATTTGAATTAGTCCCATGGAAATCAAGCATGGAAAACCAATACTAACCACGGCAGAAATAATATACTTAAGCATTTAAACTTGGATGTTAAATTTTCTCATTTAATGAAAACTCAAGAGTATAATTGAACACTGAGTCAATGAGCCAACAAGTATTTATTAAGTACCTGCTAAGTATTTGAAACTGTCCCAGGCACTGTGGATTTAAAAATAAATAAGAAATGCCAGATAGTTGGTCTAAAAAAGCTTAGCATATGTTTGTGACACAGACTTGAGAATATAATATAATATATTAATAATATAATAGAGGGTTAAATTCTAAGATTACATTTCAGAAAATAAGAGAAAAATATTCAGTATGATGTGTGCTTTAGTCACTATAGTACATAATTTCTGGCACTAAAAACTAAATAGAATGAAAAGACTAGAACTATGATAAAAAGATGGTAACATATCATAAGATAATAAAAAGATATGCAAAACACTGGGAGAAGATATTTGCAGCACCTATAACCAACAAAGGATATGTCCGGAATACTGAAAGAACTCTTATGAATTAATTAAAAAGATAAACAACCCAATGAAAATGAACTTGAAAAGGTCCATTACAGAATAGGAGACATGAAATGATTCTCATCTTTTAAAAATTCTTATTGGTAATCAGGAAAGTGGAACCTGAAAACTCAGTTGCCGTATTTGCCATCTAGCTGGTGGTGATACGGATGGGGAGCTCCCATTTACTGCTGCGGGAACAGGATGCAATAAAATTTCACATTGCATCAAGTTGGCCAAGTGCACAGAGCACATGGTCATCCTGCTCCTCAGCATATGTACACTTCTTGTACATGAGCACCAAAAGATGTGCAAAAAATGTTTATAAGAACATTGTTCAGAAAAAAAGCCAGATATCATCATAATATGTACCGTACATTATACTGCTAAAAAATTATTGCAGCAGTTATTCAACAGAACACTATTCAGCAGCGGGAAAAAATGAAGTAGTCTCATGTAGCGTCAAGAATAAATCTAAACAACATATATAATGATGAGACAAATAAGCAAATCACAGAAGAATGCAGATAGTGCAGAAATCCATTTGTATAAAGTGCAAAAACAGACAGAACTAAACAATGCGTTGTTTGCGGCCACACTCCTTGGTATGGAAACAAAACCAGGAGTGATCTGAAGGCAGAGGGGAGGGTACTGTCTTGAGAAGGGTCACAGTGACACCTAAGGCACCGGTAAGGTTTCCCTTTTTGCTTTAAGCTGGGCGGTAAGTACATTTTACTGCTTTGATACTCTATGTGTATTTGATAAACACTGCTTTTGGAGGTGTGATATATCCACAACAAAGAATCATTTTAACAAATAAAAAACACTTAAAATACCTGCCCTCACCAAAATACATAATACTTTAGAAATATGTAATAAACGTTTCTTGTAATACACATACAATTCTATTTTATTGTGGTAAGAACACTTAAGATAATATCTAACTTCTTAACCTAGTTGTAAATGTGCAATACAGTGTTTTCCCCTGCGGGCCTAACGCCGGGCAGCAGGTCCGCAGAAGTTACGCACCTCCCACCTGTGCATCCTGCTAACCAACCGGTGTAAAGTTACAGAATACTTTCTCTTTTACTTGCATATTTATAACCACACGCTTGGGAATTATAATTTAACTAACTCTCTAGTATAGGTCGGGGCCGACAAGGGCAGTATAGCCTGTTTCTGAAGAACCCAATGGTGTAGTCGAAGGAACAGGGCTGAAACCCTGGCTCTGCCACCAGTTCGTTGTAGGACTTCAGAGAAATCACTTAATTTTCCCTTTGGTTCCCTTTTCTCAACTAAAAAAAAAAACTGTGCATAATAATATCTATTTCATAAGATGGTTTCAAGGCATTTTTGAAAACTATGTGATTTTTTAATCACCCATACTATTCTATTCTAACTTGAAACTACACATTGTTAACACAAGTTCTGTCTGTATGTTTACTTTTGTTGTTGTTCAAGTACAGTCGTCTCCATTTTCCAGGGTCCTCAAGGAACATGTATAAAGGACCCATGGACAAAGCCAAAGGGAAAATAATGTAATTTTTTACAAATTATGAACACTAAAGACAATGTCGGCCCCATCCGTGGGGTATAATAAATGGCTGTAAGAGCAGAATACAGTAGTCCGATACATGTTTTCCCAACAAAACTAAAGGCCTCCCTTCTTCACTCCACCCTCATGTTCCTGTCAAAAGACGGAACCCTCACCCCTCCGCCACCACCCCCACCTCAGCACACACTCCCACGCTACCAAATCTGTCCACTCCAGTGGCCATTGCCGAAAATCTCCCCAGGATGAGAATACGCCAAGTGTTTCCTACCTTAGGTTAGAGCTTACTTTCTGTGGAGTGTGAGCGTGTGCACGTGTGCGAGGTGACTCGTGGCAGCCTCTTCACGTGAAAGTGTGGGTTATGCAGACACCGCAGGGGAGCAGGGTGTGTGCTGCATGTACACACAGGTGTGTGCTTTGGGGGCTGATGAGGGGTCTCTCTGTTGGATGGGAAGAATCTAACATAACGCGCCCTGCAGTCTAATTAACTATGCTGCTACAAACTGGGTTTCATTTGCTCTCGCTTCTGAATGGTAGCTTAAAAGTGAGAGATCATGGCTGAATTCAGCGTGGACACCCATCATTTGAGTAAAAGAACAGACTCATGCCAGTGAAGGGAAAATGTAGTGATTAAGGGTAAATATTCCGGTAGCTTCATTTTTGATGTTTAGAGACTTTATTTAGGCTGCTATTATTTATCTGTCAATGTGGAAACAACTATTTTTGGACCTACTGGCGTTCTCAATGAAGTTGATGTGCATTTCTATGGGGGTTGCATTTGCGACAAATTCAGTAGGGAGTAGTAGTGTTTCTAATAGAACTGCCATCATTTTTGACATATTAGAAAAACATACTCTCTTAATGGCACATAAATGTTATAATTCCTTAAGAACTGATGTAAGAATGATGTTTTTATTTAAGAAAATAGCTTCTGATCTCTTCATGATCAGTATTTTCTGAATAATAAACAAGTAGGATATAGTGAAATTATTTGCATATGACATCAGATCAACTTTTAATTACTAACCTATTTCTAATACCATTAGTAACCACACCTGCTGTATAACTCTGGTAGCCCCAAGAAGGAGGCCAACCACCCAGCCATCTATCCATTCACTATTTTCCTAGCGACCTCCTCAGGCTGTATGAATGATGCGGTGTAGCTTCATCTTTGTCACTGTAGAAGACTCTTTTTATTTATTTATCAGGAGGCCCTGGCTCATTCCCTGCTGTTTCCAGATTATTTTTTCTGAGTTCACAGTGACTCAGCATTCTACACAGGCATATAGAATGCTAGAACTGAAGAGGACAATATATGTTGTCTGACTAATCTTTTTCATGAAACTCAAGTCAGAAATACAAAGTGTTGATGATACCCGTTCTCTTTCTACATTCACTTGAGCTGTCTGCCATTCCAGCCCCCATCTGTCCTTTTTAATCTCAGAAGAATGGTTCCTCTTTATTTCTAAAAGGAGAGATTCTGGGTTGGGTCTCATTCCTTCCCTCACCTGATGTAAATCAGGAGGAAACTAGTTTGCATAAAAAACGTTTTTCTTTTAGACACGTTTATTATTTCTCGTGTTGTTCACAGATGTGCAGTGTGGCTTACGAGGCTGCTAATGATAATCATTATCCCAGATGTTGATAAAATAAAAAGTGCTGAATTCCAACTTTCCTCAATTGATTTTCCCCCTACCACAGGCCAAATGGAGGTCTTACTTCTGAAACTTCATTATGTCCAGCTTCTGC
This sequence comes from Desmodus rotundus, assembly GCF_022682495.2. Lineage (NCBI taxonomy): Eukaryota > Metazoa > Chordata > Mammalia > Chiroptera > Phyllostomidae > Desmodus > Desmodus rotundus. Next base: position 107,674,057 of record NC_071393.1, read on the forward strand.
AAACCAACAGTAATTATTAGCTTACATGTTCAAGCTTTGCTTTGCATGAAGAAAATGTTTAAAAGAAAATGGAACACAATAACTTCAATTACAATGTAAAAACATTTATTTGTAAAATTCAAAATTTACCCACCACTGACCTAGATGCATTTCTGAGTATCAGTTTATTTCTTTAGCATCAATCACAGAATCACAGAGCTGGAGGAGTCATTAAAAAGTCATCAAGCCAATCATCCAGGTTCAGATGGAGTTGTACCCATACAAGGCTAAAAGAACACACACACACATATCTCCTTTCTGATGAACTACAAATAAGTGGCCACAACATCTCTTCTTATCCTCTCTCCAAATCTCCAGACCTCACCAGTTCATCAGATCTTTTTGAAATACAATTGACCCTTTGTTGTTTTGTTTAAGCTTCAAACAAAAGGGAAAATACTTGGTAACATTTGCATATTAACCCTAATAACAAAAACTATTAATGAATATGGAAAATAATGAGGCACAGAGAATGAGGCCATGGAAGGTGAGACTCAACGTATATCTCCCATGAAAGCCACCCTTACCCAGACTTGATTTCATAATGACTACAAGATAAACATTTGGATTCTTCCCATCTTATTTTTTCCTTCCTTGCTAAAATTTCTTTTCCCCCTTTCTCTTTTCCTTTCTGGAAACAAACTAACAAAAAGTTGGCAAATGTTAGATAAGTCCTGGACTTTTCCAACAAAATGGAAGTTGCAATATTGTAAAGTTGCCAAAGGTTAGAAAATTATTCTGCTAAATGTGTTCAATTGCTGTGAAATCCCTGTTACTTCTTCTGTTCTCTAGGCCATGGATCCCAGCTTCCTGCTCAGCAAACCAACCGTGAGCATAGAGCGGTAAAGAAGTGTTACCGCTGCCAGCCCTCCAAGGGGAGCTGGTGACGTCTATTCCCAGGGCTTTGATCGCTCTCACTCGCTGTATCAAAAGGACCCGCAGGGTGCTTTTACACAGGCTTCCAATGGCACCATAAAAGAGAAGCGTTCAGTAACAGTTTTTGAAATTGGGCCGAGCCTGAAGCTGGAACCAGGCCCACTTCACATGCATCGGCCACCCACCCAGAATGTGACGGCCTTGCCTACCATCCACCACTCTGCCTCTTCCTTCTGTTTGGAAAGTCGCCTTCCTTACTCAAAATGGTAACAAACACACCTACTGTAAAACTTCCACATGAAAATTCCTTCCATGGGCAATGACTACAGTTTTATTCAACCTAATAGTTTGGGGGTTTCTTTGTCTTCAGGGGTTTTTTTCACTGTGCTAATATCTTGACTACATTCATTCAGTTCATTGTCTCATTCATTTATTGAAAGTCTAACAGATGTCAGATACCATGTTGGGCTTTGGTTAGAAAATGCTGAGGCAGAACATGCACATTTCCTGCGTTTGGTGGAGCTCACAGTCTATTTAAATAAATTAAAAAGTCACAAATACTATCTCCATATGAAAGTGAGTGTCACACACAGACGGACACACATGTACTTGGCGTGAGTTTATCACAGGCTGAGCTGACCTAGTTTCACAGGTCACAGGAGACTTCTCTGCTGAAACAGTGACTGAGCTGGGATGTAGAGGAAACATAAAGCTCATTCTATAACGAAACCACTTCCTTTCTACACAAATCTATATTTCACCTGGGTAAACACTGCTCACCATTTCTATAAAGAAAGAGAATACTCCATCTTCCCTTTTAAAAAAAAGGTTGGACACTGAAAATATATCTCTGGGTTTAATGATAAACAGGACACAGCTGGGCTTCCCCCTTTGCCTTCCAACTGAATTTGTTAAACACATAAAGATTAAATGAGTGGACCACCCTTCACATACAAAGGTCATGTTACTCCCACACTATGTGTGCATAAAAATTAGACAGTTTGTTTTCTCTTTTCCCCTTTAATATCAATTTTTTTTCTTGTTTCATTTTCTGGTGGCATTCAATATCTTTTCTCATTCCACTTTCCCCATGAAAGTATGTATTTGTAAAGACATTTTACTGGACATAAGAGGAAATTAGAATCCAACCTACTTCACAGCAGTTTCAAACATCTCCCCTCAGGTGTCTCAAAAATAAAATTTGTGTCCTTCACGGCACAATTTAAAATATCATCTCAATTCTTCCTGGATTATTTAAGATGTAGCTTGCCTCTTCAAGATCCATTGTTTTTCCTACCCTTATAATCCCAGCTCCTTCCTGTAATTTCCCCTATGTAGGCAACCGCTGCCAGTCTTTCTACATAGACAGAGTTCACTCTTTGATGTTTTTATTTAATTCTGCTGCCCTGATTTTTGTTAGCACAACTTATCCGGCATGTTGGCTTAGATGCAGGGTCTCGGAAAAAATGGGACTATTAATCAGGCCCAGTGACAAAGGTCCCGTGTTTCTTATCTATATGGAAACATGAAATATGGTCCAGTCACAACTGCAGTGGTTCAGGAATGATTACAAGGAAGCAACGCAGACTGTACCCATTATTCCCCATTGTTTATGAGGCCTGTCACTCTATCAACGAAGAAAATGAAATAAGTCTGCCGTGATTTGTCTTCATAGTACCACACTGACTATTTCCTATTTTATCATGCATTTTTATTTTCTCCTGCATGATGGTCTTGTCGACAATATCACATATCTTTAAGGAAAGGGCAACTGCCAAGATTAGTATAGAACAAGGGGTCTGAAATCCAAAGAGATCCAGGACAGGAAACCAAGCAGCGGCTATCCGGGAATGCCCGCAGGGTCGGGAAACAGAGAGTCAGTACCTAGACGAGATGTAACAAGTATTGGAAATTAAAAGCAAGCAGGATCTTGATGCTAAGTCACATCTTTTGTCATGCCCTCCTCATTCACATGTTTTCTATAAAGCAGGAGGCAATTTCCGAGGTTGGATCGCCTGGCTGGATTGGCAAGCGGTAGGTACAAAACACGCCAGCATCTGACACTCGTTCTGGACCCCTGTCCTACATGACATCTTAAGTAGCTCAGTGATCAACTAATAGCCAATCTCCTGTTGTTAGAGTCACATGAGGGCATTTTGCAAGGTGAATATCATCTATCACTAAGGCCATCTTTAAAATATTGGGAATATATTCCCAAGCATCCCAATGGTATCCTCAATACTTCATTATGAATACATGATCTAGGTTCCTTATAAATTATTTTCAAGTATAATTATGTATAAAAATAACCAAACTCATAGGGGTAATTGATTCCATATATTTACAACTTAGTTTGTATAAAAGTAGCATGTCATTTTAATTGACCTAAAAATAAAAAAGAAACCAGTTTTTATTAAGCATCAAATATTTACTAACACAAGGCTATTCGTCATTCTTTGATTCTTCTCATCATCATAAGACTGCTGTGGGAGAGGTTAAGAGGTGGGAGGATGGAACGAAAAGGAAAAAGGACTCATCATGGACATGGACAATAGTGTGGTGATTGCTGGGGTCAGGGGTGGATATAAGGGAGTTAAACAGTAATGGAAATAATACAATAAAAAGTTTAGAAGAAGATGTCTATGATGTCCATTTAACAGCTTAAAAACCTGAAGCTCACTGAGGTCAACTACTCAGTGAGTAGTCCGGGGAGCAGAGACTAGCAGAATATGACAACTTTCCTCCAAACACCTGCCTGCCCCCTTTTCACACACACGCCTCCTATTCACGCAAATGCGCCTCATGAGTTCTTGGTCAAGATGGCAGCCTTAGAACACACTATGGTCCTCGTCCCCACCCCAAATTCCTAGAAATTACAAAAGAGTTAGTTAAAACTAAGACAAGAAACCCTCAGCAAGCCTCAGATTCAGGGAAACCGTTAGGGATCCCTGCACAATGGAAGACAGCATCTAAACAAAGAAGGAAAACAAAGGCCCAACATCGAGAGGAATGAACTAGACTCAACAGCTGTAAATAAGGAATGATTGTTCATAATGACGCCAACAGTGTGAAATAAATTCTGCGTGATGTCAACATGGTGGTTGGCAAGGGAGAAGTAAAGGAGGGGCAAAATTGAAAGAATGCTATAGCTCTTTTCTTGGACCGTGGGGAAAACCATATAATCAAATCTGAGCCCTATTAAAAATATTTTATATAGCTTGAATATGTATTTTAAATATGTATTTATATATAAAGCAATTATATATTTGAAATACATATCAAAATAAAAAATTTTACACTTTAAATATATAGTTTATTGCCTGTTCAAGTACTACAATAAAAATGTTTTTAAAGAGGTCATATTTTCCCAAAGAAAATACACAAATGGCAAACAGGTACGTGAAAAGGTTCTCAACATCACTACTAACTAGAGAAAGGCAAATTAAAACCACAGTGAGATACCACCACACGCCTGTTAGAATGGCCATCATCAAAAGGACAAGATAAATGCTAGGGCGGATAGGAAGAAAAGGGAGCTTGGGCATGTTGGTGGGATGGTATATTGGTACACACTAGGGAAAACAGTATGGAGGTTCTTCAAAAAATTAAAACTAGAACTACTATATCCAGCAATTCCATTCTTGGAATATACTTTTTAAAAGATATCTGTACCACCACGTTCACTGCAGCATTATTTACAATAGCCAAGTCATGGAAACAGCTTAAGTACCCACTGATGGATGAAAGGATAAAGAACTTGTAGTATATATAAGAACAACAGAATATTATTCAGTCATAAAACATGAGGAAATCCTACAACTTGTGACAACATGGATGAACCTTGAGGCATTATGCTAAGTGAAATAAGTCAGACAGAGAAAGACAAATACTGTATGAACTCATATGTGGAATGTGTAAAGGAAAACAAAATGACAAATACCAAACCCGTAGAAAAAAAGACATTGGATTTGTGGTTACCAGAAGGGAGACTGGGGAAGGGAGAATTGGAGGATGGTGGTCCTAAGACATAAACTTCTAGTTATAAGATAAAGTACTAGGAACATAATATGCAGCATGATGACTACCGTTAACACTCCTGCTAAGGCATACAGGAAAACTGTTAACGGAGTGAGTAGATCCTGAGATTTCTCATCACAAGGAGAAATGTTTTCTTTTCTTTTTCTTGTATCTATATGAGCTGATGGATGTTAACTAAATATGTGTGGCAATCATTTGGTAATATATATAAATCAAACCATCATGTTGTATACCATAAACTTATACAGCAATACATGTCAATTATTTCACAATAAAACTGGGAAAAAGAAGGTCAAGTATGTGCATTCAAAATTTAGAATGCCAACCATAGACATGTTTAATTTTCAAACAATTAAAGGGGAAATAAATCAAACAACTACAACAAACACAACAGAAATAGTCAATTAGGCAAGTTTCAGGAAATTGGCAGGGAGGAGAACGCATGATAAACAACATAATTCCTATAGAGTGAAATTCAAACAAAATAATTCCTACAGAGTAAAATTCAAATTAAATATGACTATATTAATTCAACTTTTAAAATACAAGTTTTTGTAAATTCTGTTGAAAGGAAATCAAAAATATCTAAACCAAAATTTCATATGATTGTACAATAGAATGGATAATAGGTGGAAAAAGAGATACCCAGAAAGTTAATAAAAGGAAACTATGCAATGATGACATGAAGCAGAAAAGGAAGGAAAAGAAGGAGAAAAGAGCAGCAGCAATATAAAAAGCAAGAACAAGCACCAGAAGGAATATTTCATGTCGATAAAAGTAACAATCAACAGAAAACCTTGATAAAGTAAGCAACATAATTAATAAAAATTAATACAAATACATGGAGAAATTAATAAATCTGCACACATTTTGAGATTGCAATGTACCTTTTAGCTAATAAATAGATCAAAATATTAAAGGACATTAAAGATTTAATAACTATATTATATATACTATATATACTATATATTGTTAATATATATACTGTGCTAGTATAGTATATGTATACTATATATGATTCATGAGTTTTTATATACCGTATTTTTCAGACTATAAGACGCAATTTTTCCTCCCAAATTTGGGAGGAAAATGGGGGTGTATCTTACAGTCTGAATGTAACTTACATTTACATTGGTGAAATATTATGTTATTTATGTTATCACATATTTTACCATATATTTTGCTTCAAAATTTTTTTTCCTATTTTCCTCCTCTAAAACCTAGGTGCGTCTTAGGGTCTGAAAAATACAGTATGTATGTGTGCAGATAGATAGACAGACAGACAGACAGATGGAACAGGATGTACATTGTTATCAAACATTATAGAGACAGCCTCAAAAACTGACCATACAGTAGACAAAAATTTCATATTCCAAAAGAGCTTATTTCATGAGAGCCAAATTCACTAGGCAAGATGAAATGAAATGAACAACTAAAATGACATGAGCAAGTGATGCAAATTTTAAACTTAGAAATAAAGTGATTTTAAACAAGTCACGTATTAACAAATAAAACACAAATTGGAAACAGGAAACTTGGTAAGTGAGCACTATATACTGAAACCTGCGGGAGATTCTCAGAGGAAGTTTTCAGCAATACATATTCTTAACAGAAAATAAAAATACTAACATTAGGAATTATGTTTTCAATTAAAAATTAAACAAAATAGGCTCTAAGAAAATAAAAAGCTAAATAAAGTTTAAATAAAGTAAAATATAAAATTATCAATGAAATAAAATATTATTTAAAAATAACCAAAGAGTAAATAAACTCATGAACATATGCTCAACATTATTAACCAACAGAAAAAGAAAAATTAAAACCACAACATCACTATACACCCATCAGAATGGATAAAACTAAGAACAGTGACAACCTGAAATAATGGTAAGGGGAATCCCTTAATTCACAAGTAGACAAAAACTGAAAATAGACCAGATGTCTATTTATACACATACCATGAAATACTACTCAGTATTAAAAAGAAATGAATTGTTGATACACACAACAACTTGGATTAATTTCAGGGGACTATGCTGAGTGAAAAACGTCAATGCCAAAAGGTTACATAGTATATGTTTCCATTTATATAACATTTTTGATATAAAAATTTCTTAGAAATAGAAAACCAGATTAGTTTCGGATTTGGAAGGGTATATGTACAGGAAGGAGGTGGGTGTGTTTATGAAGGGCAACAGGAGCGATTATTGCGGTGGTGAAACTAACCGGTATCTTGACCTCAGTAGTATCAACACAAACCCAGCCATGTGACAAAACTGTATAGAACTAAATAAACACACACACACGAATGACTACAAGTAAAACGGGAAACCTGAGTGAAATCAGTGGATTGCAGCAATGGCAATATACTGGCTGTGAGGTTACGCTCCTGTGGTGCAAAAGGTTCCCACTGGGGAAACTGGGTGAAGGGTATGTGAGATCATGTTGTATTGTTTCTTAAAATGCCATGCTACTCTATAATTACTTCAGTTAAAAAATTAAAGGACACAAACGTTTGGCAAGTATAATTTACAAAAGTGAGACCAATGCATAAATAAGTATTAGGAGTAAAAAAACAGGAATGAAATGTGGAAAAGAATATTAAAGTTATAAGATAATATTATGAACAACTGTCAATAAAACTGAAACCTGGTTAAAATGACAAGTTTTCTGGGGGGGAGGGGAAGTACCCAAATTATCTCATGAAGAAATTAAAAATCTGAATCCATCAAAAAAATTCAGAAGAAATTGAACAGCAATCATTGTGAGCTACCTGCTGTCTCTGTAACACCCGATTGCTCGCGTCAGAGAGTTAACAGGGCAGGCCCAAGGCTGCTGTTCTTAGGATGGTCAGCTTGCACGGCTTGCTCTTGGCTGGCATCTGCAAACTCAGCTGGTAAACAGTTCCCTAGACTGATACAAAACTATCTGAGTGACTAGTTCGTTGTGCCTAAACTTTGTATAAACAGTGTGGTTTACTCTACATGTTGGCATTCTTTCTGGGAGTCTGGATTTGGTGCATGCTAGACAGAGGGTGCTTATGTAACCAACCAGCAGCCAGTGAAATCCCTGGGCACTGAGTCTCTAATGAGCTTCCCTGGAAGATCACACACATGTGCTCGTCTTGTTGCTGGAGGAATTGTGTGATGTGGCCCCTGAGACTCCACCAAGAAAGGACTCTGGGAAGCTTGTGCCTGGTTTCCTCTGGACTTTGCCCAGGCACCATTGCCCTTTGTTGATTTTGCTTTGTACCTGTAGCAGTAATAAATCTTAGCCATGAGCACAACTCAACACTGAATACTGTGAGTTCTCCTAGCAAATCACCACACTTGGGGGTGGTCTTGGAGACCCCTGACACATGGCTCAACTAATTCAAAAAAGGCACAGATCCAAGTGACTTTTTGAGCAAGCTTAACCAATGTTTTCAGTAAAAGAAAACTCATTTCATACAAGCTTCTCCTAAACATAGAAACAGCTACTAAGGCTAATAACCATAAGGCTTATGAAAGAATTGACAATCCTAGCACAATTTTAATTGGAGTGTTATTACAAAAGTCCTACTAGAAAATCAAGCCAAAAAGCTATTTATTAAAAGAAAGAAACACCCTGACCAGTTTGCTCAGGCCAAAAATCCTTAACCTCTCTCTCTTCCTCTCATACCCTACAAGCAATTATAAAGCCAGAAAAGCTACTCAACTCCAATTCAAAATAGACGTAAATTTTCATCACATCCGCAACCATTCAGCAGGACTGTGTCCATCATTCCCTTCTGTGCTGCAATGTGCCCTTAACACGTCTCCTGCTTCTTCCCTTGCTCACACCTCCCTACAGCCTATGAGTCCAGGGAGCCTGCAGAGCCTCATGCCAGTCCTCTGCTCAGAGCCCCCAACATCTGCCTGTAAAACTCACAGTACAGACCCGCTCCACATACCTGACCCCCCATACCTGTTCTGCTCTGCTTTCCATCACACTTACCTCTTCTGACTAAAAGCACACTTTCCCCACTTACTATATTTATTGTTTATATTATGCCTCCTATCATTAGCATGTAAGCTCCATGAAGTTAGGAATTTGGAGATGTTTTGTTCATTGATTCAGCTCAAGTGCCTAGAACATTGCCTGCTGTGCCTCTAGACATTAAAAATAGTTCACACAAGAAGCAATATCAATGCAACTCATTACATTAACATCTCACACACACACACACAAGCTTCATAATAGTTGAAGCTTTTACTTTTAAAAAGTCTCTTACCAAATTATAAAGAGGAGAAAAATTTCCCTGCTTCATTAAAGAATGAAATAGGAAACATCATGCTTCATTGTAAAATTAGAAGCCATTCATTAAGATTAGAGAAAGGAAAAATGCTCACTTTTATAGCTACTACTACATATTTTACTAAGTATCCTAGGAATATAATATGACAAGAAAAAAAAAGAAAGAAAACCTGTAAGCTAGGGTGGAGATGATCATTATGCGGATTCAGTTTGTCACTTAGTGGAAAAACTAATAGGATCAATTGTTGAAATACTGAGTTCAGAAATGTGACAGGATCGAAAACCAACATACGAGAACCGATAATTCTGTACATCAGCAATAACCAATATCTAAGGTAATTTTAGAAAGAAGATAAAAAATATTCAGAACAAAGTCTGTAACTACCTGGAAATAAACCTAATAGGAAATATTCAAGATCTTTTATGGAGACACTACAAAATGTTTCTCCCTCTCTCTCCACGCGCTCTAACCACTCTGGGCTCTGTAATGTGTTTTGAACATGTCAAGCAGGCTCCTACCTCGGATATTTGCATCTGTTGTTCCCTGTGGAAAGCAGCTCTTTCTCAAGATAGAGCACGGCTCACTTTCTCTCCTGTTCAAGTCTTACTGTACCAGTGAAGTTTTTCCAAACCAAACAGGTGCGTGCATTCTCACATATGCACACACACACACACTTTCATTGTTCTTGCTCCCAATACCCTACTTTTTTGTTCCTTCTGGACACTATCACAATAAAATATATATATTGGAATCTTATTCGCTTAGATTCAAGCAAATAAGATTCTCCTCCTTAGACAGTGAGGAGAGGGGATTACAGGAACTACTATAAAGGACACATGGACAAAATAGGGGGAGGGTGGAGGTGGAGGAGGGAGGTGGGTTCAGCTGGGGTGGGCTGGAGGGATGGGGAGAAAAGGCATACAACTGTAATTGAATAACAATAAAAATTTTTAAAAATACATTACAAAGATGTATAGATAAATATAATACAGCATTGGTTCAGAAATAAATATCTTAATAAAATGCAATAGAAGAAGGAAAAGTAGGCTCATTGAGTGTAAAAATTCTGGATATGAGAAAAATCAGCATTTTTGGTTAGTGAAGGCTTTTATATAGTTAATTTTTTAAAACTCAAGAAATATAATGCGCTTTACATACTCTTCTGTTTAACTCACAATGCATACATATTTCATTTCATCACACTGTATAGCTTATGCTTACACAATATTAGTATATATTAGCTATAGCTCAATGGAGCTGTGGGGAAAAGGCATACTGAAAAATATATATGACTAAAACTTATTTTTACCTAAGCCTACCTATCTCTTAGGGTTGTTATATTAAATGAGATGGTACATGTAAAAAAAAAAACAATTAGAATGTCCCTAACATAATAAATACTCAGTAAATTTAGTACTAATAATTATTTTACAATTTTATAATAAATTAAAATTTGAGCCCTGGCTGGTGTGGCTCAGTGGGTTGAGTGAGCATCGTCCTGCAGACCAAAGAGCCTCTGGTTCAATTCCCAGTCAGGGCACACGCCTGGGTTGTGGGCCAGGTCCCCAGCTGGGGCTGTGCAAGAGGCAACCAATCAATGTTTCTCTCACCTCTCCTTCTCGAGGGAGAAATCGATGGTTTTTTCCCTCTCCTTTTCCCTCTTTTCTCCTCTATATGAAAATAAATATATAGAATTTTTTAAAATAAATTAAAATTTGATTGATGAAAATCAAACCTTCTTCCTCTTTGTCTTAGAGTCCTTAGAATGTTTGCTAAATTAAATCAGAATCTAGTCTTCTAGCTCTAGCCTTACCTTGCTCTATTATCTTTTATTTTCTTATAACTTGATTTACAGTAATAATTGGCTCAAAAGCAAACTTCCATGCACAAATACAACATAGTTCAATATAAGATTAATCATTTTAAAAGCCATTTTGAGTAGGAAAACGGGAGGGTATAAAGAGCTTCAACTATTTTTCAATAAATTTATACATATCAAAGTATGTTTCCCTTTGAGTTTCACAGATTGGTATACCTATTTAAGACTAAAACCCTGCTAGAAATCTGGAATTATAAATTGGTACACAGAGCAAAAAGTGATACATTTTTCTTCCCTTAAATTGTGTAGAATTATCTAAAAATGTATCTATATTCTCTGATACTATCTATCTGAAAATGACTTCTAAATTGGTACTTAGTTAAATATTTTCTTCCTGAGGAGTAAAAATCTATGAGGGGAGGAGCTGGGACAGTGATTTGTCAAGACAAATGAAGCCACAGGATAAATCTAATGCATCTTCTTGGCCTGGGATACAAAGTGAGCCGTGAATAATCAATAGTGACATAAAAGAATAGACCACATGTCAAAATAAATTTGAAAACTCGTACTTTCGGAGAGTAGTGGTGGGCAGCTGAATCAGAAGTGGAGGTAATAAAACAATGGTTTGTCTAATTAATAGGAACTCTCTAAATTCAATTTATATAACCACCTAGAATAATTACAGTGTTCGGGAGAAGTTAAGGAGTAAGAACACTATAAAATTGAAGGCAAAATGGTTTTTAATGCATACTGGAAGAAGCTTGGTTTCTTAATGATTCATAATCATTACCTAAAATAACATAGTTTGTCAAAGAGTTTTTGTTTTTTTTAATCTTTCAAGTAACCGGAGAGCAGTAATACATCCCTAAGGTTTAAAAACAAAATTGCTGTTGGCCTTCTTCCCATAATATGCTCTTAAGAGTCTTAGAGAGAGGAGCCACAATTTTAGCCTCAAACCTCCCCAACTAAAATCCCTCATTCTGTGTATAAAAATCAAATAATTAATTTTTAACTCATTTTTAAGTCTGAGAGATTATCAACAAGAAAACACAATCACAGAAATTCTGCTACTGGCTATAAGCAGAGAGAATCTTTTGGAGTACATATATATACAACACTCTAATGTGTGTTCTTAAAATAGAAAAATGTATCAAAGGTTATTATATAAAATTAAAGTTGCTAATGATATATAAAGAGCTTCAGATGTTAACCATATTCCTTCTACAAATATAGAGATCTTTAATCATCATTTCTATTAAGTTAGTCATGGTGAATCATTATTCACATTGGCTTAATTTCTGGAGGCCCCCAAACCACCCCTTTAAATTGAAAGAGATGAGAGACTTCACATATGAGTGAAATCATATGATATTTCTTTCTCTGGCTGGCTTACTTCACGTAGCATAACTGAACTAACAAGCACAATAGACACAGACTCATAGATGGAGAGCAGGCGGACAGCTCTGGGTGTGGAGAGTTGGGGGTTAGTGGGTGGAGAGATTGAACAAAAAGGAAAGAGGACTCATGGACATTGATACAACAGTGTATTGACTGTGGTAGGGAGAAGGGTATAAGGGGGATAAATGGTAATGGAAAAATGCAATAAAGAAAGAAAGAGATGGGGGAGGAGAGAAACAGTGCAGGGATAGAGGCAGAGCATGCTACAGGAATTCTGCACCACCAGAGAACTCCAAATACTGAATAAATTAAGTAAAATTTGCCTCTATCGGAGAGACAGCTAAAAACATAATTAAATTTGGGATGGGACGAGGAGGGCAAAGGGGGAAAAACTGGGACAAGTGTAATAGAATAACAATTAAAAGATGATTTTAAAAAATTGTGATTTTACATGAAACTTCATAAAAAGAGGATGTTACAAGGTAGCTTTGTAATAGAGGTGACCAGAACTGTTCGTTTCATTGGACAAGAAGGAAATCTCTTCATTTCTCTCCTTTTCATATTTACATATATGTTACATGTACAGTTACACATATTACATGTACAAGTTTCTTTGAAGGGATGTGCAGGATATAGGTGGGAGAGTGATGTTAAAAATGCCCAAGCTTTGGCAAGAAAATGAGAAGTTTGATTAGACCCTGTTGCTATGATGACAATACAGTTTGGGCTCCAGTCCTCGCCTCCTTTAGTGCAAGGACTAAATTTAGGATAATTAGCAGGCACTGCCTACATCCTGTCTGTCCCTTAAGGTACATCTTAAATACCACTGGTTCCACAAGAACAGGTTGATGCCTACCTCAGCTCGTTCAGCCTCTCCTGCTCTAATAATATATTTCAATAGCGTCCGTTATTGCTCAGGCACTCGTGGAGCACGTTACTTACGCTTCCGCAGCCACACCGTCTTCCTCCTCATTATTCCTCAGATATTAACATGGCAGGAACAATCCCACCAAAGGGCTTTGCACTAGCTGTGCCCTCCAGCTGGAAGGCACTTCCACAAGATGCAGTGTAACTCTATAGCCTTCAAGGCTTTCCTCAATCACCTCCTTCTCAATGAACATACCTGGCTCCCTCCCTGACCCTCACACTCCAAATGCCCAGATCCTGTTTTACTTATTCTTTCTCCATCTGCTAATATACCATTCATTCCCTTATTTACTATGTCTGTTATTTATTGCCTGTCTCCCCTTTTTAGAATGTAAGGTCCATGAGAAAAGGCATCCTTTTTAGTTCACTGTTACATTCCAAGAGCTGAAAATAGTACCCGACATAGAGTAGGTGCTCCACAAATATTTGCCAAATGGACAAATGAACACGTCTCACAACAACCCATTAGTGTTACCTGTTGTTTAAGATATGAAACAAAACCTTAGACCAAGAAGTGGTCCAAGGTGATACAACCAGGAAGCATAGAAGCAGAATTATTACTGCCCAGTACTGGGGCACCTACATTATTATATCTGCTACTTTGACCTCAAAAGTAACATTAGTTCTACGCCTGCCTCAATTCCCCCACTAGTACTGTGTCCTGTGTTCAGTAAATGCTCAGTAAACATAGGAGAGAAAGAAAGGAAAAGTAACAGGTTATAACCATTGCCCATTTTCAGCAGTTCTGATTTCAGAAAGTAAGCTCTGAAGATGAAGAACAGTGGTGCAAATTAATAGCCCATTTTTCAGCACCGCCACACTTAAGAGGGTTATGTGGAAGAGGCTGTCATAATAAGCGCCTACACAGTTCCAGTTTCCTTATTCTTTTTGTAGAAAAATGGTATGTTCCTATTCCAGTCTGTGGGTACTAGGCTAAAAACTGACTAGAAATTAATGAAATAACACTTATAAAGTTTGACAGTCTAAAATATCAATACCATGTATTTACCCAACCTTTATTTGTGATATTTTTCAGCTTGCACATGAGGTATTGTTGCACTAAAAAACATTTATTAGAAATTATCATTAAGCTGGGCTCTTTTTCTATTTTCTTTATGTCCCTTTCTCTTACTAATTAAAGAATTAGGACAAATTTTTTTTGACATAAAATACTTTATTAGTTTCAGGTGTACAATTTAAGATTAGACATTTATACAACTTACAAAGTTATCAACATGATAAGTCTAGAGCCCACCTGATCACATAGTTACTATAATATTATTGACTATGGTCCCTATGCTGTGCTTTATAGCCCTGTGACTATTATTTTAACTGGCAATTCTAGTGTTGATATTTTCTTTTTTTTTTAATTTCTTTTTTATTGTTATTCAATTACAGTTGTATGCCTTTTCTCCCCTTCCCTCCCCCCAGAATTAGGACAATTTTGAATTATATTTAAGTACCTACTATAATAATACACTACTTCTAAACATAGTAGTGTTTATATGTAGAAATATATAGTGTCCCTAGAATCTGGCAATTGACTCAATGCTATTTTGCCATATGAGATGTTACAAAAAGTAAACACATTTGATAAAATACTCAGGAGAATATTCACATTTCAAATGTGTATACCTTGCTATTTGAGCAGCGAGAATAGACAGAAAGTTAATTCTCAAGCATAAATTATTAGGCAAATTCCCATTAGATTTTGGATTTTACATTTCTTGAAGTCAGGGTCTTTGTTGTGTTCACCTTTGCATTTTCAAAGCTGGTCCAGTGCTTGGAACAGAACATTCAGCAAATGGAAGCAGATCAATACACCAAAGGTCTCAACCAGAGATCTCCCTGCTACAATTAAGCAATATATGAAATGTAACGATCTTTTTCTCTATTAGCTCCATGACTTTGTTAAGTGGCCAAAACTCTTTTCCTACAAATTACTTGGGTATAACTAATTGTGCTTCTCTATTTTCTCTGCATTAAATTAATGCTATCAACTCACTATATAAATTTGCATGATATTTAAGTCCATATTTCTTGAAAGTGAGAACTATATGTTTTAGTTTACACCACACTGAGTATTTAAGGTACACGAGTTTCCAAAATTACTGTCATTTGCTGAATAAACACCAAAGCAAGTAATGGAATTGTTACAGATAGTATGCTTGTACTCTTTCCCAGTAGATATTTTAAAGGGTTACAGATACCATGAAAAGCCACACATGATATTTAAACAAGTGAAGCAAGTAAAACAAAAGGTATAATTATCTCCTGAGCTGTCAAGAGCCATGTATTACTATTCTTTGTATCCCAGGATTGAACACATAGCAGGCCCTCAATTTATACTGAAGTAAAAGTACAAGTTAATGGGGGGAGGGCACGAATGTTACTCCAAAATTCATTCATAAAGGTTAGCTATTTATGAAAGTACCAACAGTTTGGTAACAATCAGTGCCTAATAATGATGCTAAATTCTTTTCCATTGAACTTTATGTGATGTCAGGTACAATGAAAGCATTTGATGTCCATTACCTCATTTAATGCAACTTGAAGGAGAGAAAAGTATCGCAACTCCCACTTGATAAATGAGAAAACTGTGGTTTAGAGATAAGCAATTGTCCTAAAGTTACCCACATAGTTAAGTGGCAAAGCCAGCATCTGAATCCAAGTGTGGCTGACATTCGTTCACATTCCTGACAACCACACCTGGAGTAATTGGTTAATTGGGGGAACATTACCGAAAGGAGAGCACAGCTAAAAAGAAAGCCAAAAAAGTGTCTTGAGCATCCAAAGTCCTTAATGTTATTCTTTATAACATGTCAAAAAATCAGCCTCTTCTCAGGGTCACTGTTTTATTTCATGAGAAAGAACCACCCTGATGTGAGAAGTAATTAACTTCAGGGGAAAGCTTTTTATTAGAACACTACAACAAGTTTGTCGTACCACTGATGTGCCTTGTCTGCCTTTTTGATGAGAAAAATCTTTCCCCACTGCCACATAATGGGATTTGCGAACACAGAGCCGCTCTAGAACTGAAAGGCTTGATTAGAGAGGAGAGAAACAACCACGACTCCACAGAGGGTCATGCCACTATTCTTTCCATGTGGCACAGACCAAACAAATGCTGAGGCTCAGAAAGAAACAGTCTTCTCGGCGCTTGCAGCTCTGCATCCCAGCAAATGATTGATTTACTTCAACTGCAAGGGAAAAGGTCCGGACGAAGGTAAAAACAGCACAGCCCACATGCTACAGGGAGGCAATTTTCTATAAACTTGATCACTCAGAAAGAGTCCTGAAAGATCTAAAGGCAATTCATGTTGGAGCAGTGTGGCTTGTCTTCTAAAACTGCAAGAAATTAGGGTTTGAAGATTCACACCAATGAAATGGGAATACAGACTAATAAAAATTAGCACTTTACACTACAGTTTAAAAAATGTTTAACTGCCATGAGAATGGACAGAAAACAATGACAATTTGTTTTGCCATAGTCAGTATAAGATCTGCTTCCCTCCCGTTACGTAGCTTTACATTGTTATATAGCTTCTTTTGCTCCACATTGAATTTCCAAATATTTTCATGAGACTAAGCTCTGGTCATCTCATTGTAAAACCAGGAATCACGTGCTTACTGCTCCCTACTTAAATTTATCCTTAGAGGAGGACAAAAGGAAAGAAACTTACTTTTCACATTGTCTCAAATACAGTGCTTGCCAAAAATATCAGCGCATTCACACAGTGCTTATAATTAATGATGGGATACCAACTGAAATCATGCACCCCTTTGTTCTAACACTACAGTCTGACCCGAAGACTGAAGGTATGCTATGAATACTTTATTGGCATCACAATCCAGTATAATACCAGACATAAAATCCTTTCTAATTATACATGTAAAATCCTGCTTAATACTTGCTCTGACCACTGACTGGAAATGAGGTGAGGGGAGGATTTGCTCAGTATGGCTGCCTGAGTATGGGCAAGCATTCTGATGGAGTGCTCGCTCATTGACCTATTTTCGCAAATTCATTTAACTGCTTGGACATCATCCTCTTAATTCTTCCAATCTGAAGCGTACCCCACATTATTCTTAACACCTCAACATCTGTACATCTCTTTTAACATTTAACTGCTTTCCACTGAAATTCCTTTCAAAAGACTGAACTGGTATCTGATTACTACAAGAATCATCATATCAACAGTCAAGGATCAACTCCTAATCTTTCTAGCAAAAGAGGGGAATATTTTTCAGCCAGAGGCAGGCCATGTAACCCTCCCATTCCTCTGCTAAGAGATCAGGTGCAGCGCCCCGGCTGAAAGCATGGCTTGGGCATACGACTAACCTACATTCTCATCCACATTAGCTGTGTGATTTGGGGTAAGATACTTACTCCCTTTGCCTCATTTTCCTCATCGGAGCAATATTATTAATAATGTTAAATTGTGAACTAAATTAAGTGAGAATGTGTTTGTGAAATATTAGTAAACTTTCAAGTGTGCAGAGGAGGTTTTCTTGAGTACACTTGAAACCTGTATGGTTTTACTAACCAACATCATCCCAATAAATTCCTTTTTTTTTTTAAAAAAAAGCATGGTATATACTTATAATCACTGACATGAAAAAGACATTGCCAAAACATTTTGTGTATAGGAACAGGTCACAAAACAACATGCACTATATACATATATACTACATATATATACACACATACATATGTGTACACAGAAAAATGTCAGACAGCATATTTACTTAAATACCTATAGGAAGTGGGGCTTCAGGTGATTATAATTTCTCATTTGTATTTTCTGCATTGTGTCATTCTTTCTTCATAAGTATAAATTAGTTTTATAATCAGAAAAAAGAATACTTTTTATATTAGAAGACAAATATTAGAGATGCTTTCCTAGAGATAATACACGTATTTAATAATAATATAACTGCTCTGGGCTTTCTTTTATGTCTTATAAAGTTAGAAAAACCTTCTGGAGTCCACCAAAATAAAAGAAAAAAAGCATAAAAGGACATCCTGTACTGTAGTAAGGCTGCCTAACCAGGACTCATGTCTCACTAGCTGGGAATGATGATTCCTGGTCTTAACCTCTCTGTGACCATTTCCTCTCCTCTGTAACCTGTGGGTAATTATATAACTTAACTCACAAGGTTATTGTGAGAAAGAAATAAATCAAATTATGTAAAGCACCTAGCTTCATACCTGATATCCTGAACAAAATATCAGTTATTCACAGAAGTAAAAAAATCTTTACTGTTATCACCTACCTGCTCATCATGTGTCACCCATGGACACTGTGAGAAGACAGATCATTTTCTCAGAATGCAGAAGGTCAAATAGCCTATCAAAGATGATTAAATTTAAATATAGCATCTCCAAACCAAGGAGACAAAGAGAGGTCATCAAAGGCTTAGGAAGGCATGCCACGCAGCCAAAGTCCCAGGATATCTGAGGTTGTCCAATTTTGTCAAGGTGATACAATTACTTTGACAAATCAATAAACCACTATATAAAACTACTACTTACACCCTGCATTTATACGGTGTATGGCAGTTTTCAGAGAGCTCGCCCATTTCCATAAAGACTTGGCAATGTTTCTGATCGTTGTGCCAGTTCAGTGGGTGAAGGGAGACTGGTGCTTGACCATATTTTAGAACACCAACTCCCACTGGGGTAAATGGTACTGGGGAGCCAGAGGTCTAGGGAGAATGTGGAGAGGGATCGGGAAGAGAAAGCAGATGACAGGGAGAGGAACCAGCGCACTGATGAGCAGCAACGACAGGGCAGAAGCCCACAGATAATATTTTACATCACCGCTGGAACTCCTCTAGTGTACTCTGGAAAACTTACTCTGAGTGCAACAAAGCGAATGGGATAAACAGAATCTCACAAGTTAAAGCAAGGATGGAGGGGTGGGGATCGACTTGCTCATTTATTTATTCCAATGCACCAGTGTGCTAAGCGCTAGGCATACAATGACGTGCAGGAACTCTCATGTAGCCCACAGGGTGGTAGCCCTGTCTGCTCACCTACCTTACCAGTTCTAAGGTGACCCCAGTTCCAAGACGACCCCTCAGCAATCTTCAAGCCTCCAGGACAACTATTAAATCACTGAACTCATTGCTGTTCTGTGTTTTTTAAACAACCTTCAAAATAAACTTACTCCATCAAGAAATAAAAATTAGTCTTGAAAACAAGATTCATTAAATCATGAAATCTTAAATAGCAAGGAATTATTCAAAGCTGTTAGACATTTAAAAATAATGTCACTTTCCATCCCTTCCCTAACTTCTTATAATAACAACTCATTAGGAACTCAGTTCTGAATTTACACAATAATAAAGAAAAATACTGTCTGAAAGTAAAAATAAAATTAAAAAGTACAGAAAGAGAAACACTACTCAAACTTCCTAAATCAGAGGTGATGCATTCATTTATAAATTTATGAAATATTCTCATTACACAAAGAAATTGTGCAAACTGCAACAGAGCTTTTTATTTCAATAAAGCAATTAAGCATACTAATCATTCTGTTACCACTTAAAGGACATACAATTAATTTGTCATTCCTACCAATGACAAAATGTGCCTGTGTGCTTTTGTGTGGCTCTCTATCTTTAGCTATCTCAAAGTGCTTTCCCAAACATTTATCTTATTTTTATCCTTTGTTGTGAAGCTGCAAAGCATCTTTCATGGCAGCCCGGGGAAGCTGACACTGGCTTAGAAATGAAGCATGAAGGATGCACGGACAAGGACAGTGGTGAGGGGACGGACTCTGGAAGTAGGGGCAGGCTGGAGGTGGGCAAAGGGGGGAAAGTGGGACAACTGTAATAGCATAAACAAAAAAATTGAAAAAGAAACTATAAATATAATAAAAAAGAGGCAAAAAGTGGCCCAGTGTGGCTTAGTGTGATCTATAAACATGGTTGCAGGGACACGGGTCTTTATATTCATCCTCTTGCTACCAAAAATCATTAGTTCAAAGCAAAGCAAAAAATAGGGGTTTCAAAGTCTATCACTTCACTAAATAAATGGAAGATAAATTAAGCTTGTTCTTTGAAATATAGGTGTGATTCGTGTTTTCATGACTTTGCGAATTGAATCTCGAAACCCGAACTGAATGTGCGTGTCGGACAGTAACAAGAAGAGCATGCTTTGGGTCTCACCTAGGAATCGAGTGTGATTGAGAAGGGTCTGGGGACAGCTCCAGCCCAGTCGATCATGTTTTGAGTCATCAACATCCTGGGCCATCTTGACTAAGCGACACAATTGCTCATGACCGTGAGTGATTCTCTAGAAGTACTCATCCATGGACACATGCTTTCCCACACAACCATGCCGGGGAAGGCACGATGCCGGAGAACCACACTGAAACAGCCCCCCACCCACCTCCCTGGCTGCTTGTGACCTGGTTTCAGAAGGGACAGGACTGGTCCTTTCACCTACCAGCCTTCTGGGCCAACACATCATGAATAAAGTACATCCTACTTTGCCCCATTTTAAAATACATCCTAAATTCTAAAAATACCAACAATAATTTGTGGGTGCTTCGAAGCTTAAAATATGCTCATCATGTGTTTTTTTATCTGACCTCTTAGTGACTCTGTGACATACATGGCAGTATATGATTATATTTATAACTAGGGCTCTTTTTCTGGCTTATTTCAGGATATACATTCTGGGTTCCACCTTATGTAAGTAAGTACATTCAAGTGTCTAAGTTTTACTTCTTCCAGATTCAACTACAGAAGGTGGTTTTACTCAAAGCCAACTCTGAGGTTGACACCTCTGAGGTTGAGGGAGTAGGAAAAGGATTTTACTTGATTTTATATCCTTAGGCCTAGACATCTCTATTTGTATCTATACCTATCTTGATAGTTAGAGAACCAAGCAGAGATATATATCAAGGCATTGAAGACACATGTAAATACATATGTATAAACATATATATTTAAATGTTACATATAACATATTTACTATATAGTAAATATATATTAATATGAAATATGTCAGATAAGTGTTAGACTGACTAATAGATGAATGAAAACCTAGAAATTCTTTCTTTTCAGTTAAACAAAGTGTAATCAGAAAAAAACCAAACCACACTCTCAATACATTAAGAAACACCGGCCTGGGTCTCTGTAGAGCACACTTTGCTGGCTAACGGGAATTCGGACCTATGGCCAAGAATAAGGGAGAGGGTAGCACATAAACTATTCTGTGTTTGCTGAAAGACATATGCCTCCCTAGCTCACTTCAAAACTAATTAAAGTACATATTCATTTTAAATTGAAAATAAACCACAAAGAATTTACAACAAACAAATGCACGGCATTAAACCACACGGGCTTCCTTTTGTAGACTGCAGCTTGCACATGTAGCTGTTCTTCAGAATGTTTCCTCCTCCTCTTTGAAAATTCTCCCAGAGCACACTGTTCTATTTTTCCCCCCTGAGTACCATGATGAACATTCTTCAACATCAGTTTTGTGTCGACCTAAAATGTATATTTATATATAATAAGTTGGGTAATGTATAGAGATATATAGATATAAATAATATAAATAATATTCATTCTCCATTCACAGAACGAATTAAGAGACATGAAAAGTATTAACCGGGCCCCTTCCACTGCTCCTTCCATGTACGTCTGATATCTTTAAACCTTTCATTCTCAGTGAGTAGCCATCCTCTTTTGTGCTTCTATGACAGAAATGGTCCACAGTCTGAATCACGTGACCACAACGCAACATCTAATCAACGCTTGGAATTCTGGAATCTGAAATTAGATTTCCAATTATGGATTTCCAGAGACTACAAATAATAGCTTAATGTTTTAGTACCTCCTGATACAATACTAAAAAAGAAAGAAATGCCCGCCTTAAAAATAATCTGGAACAATCAGAGGAAAGACCTCACAGGGCAGACGTGTTTTTTTGTTAATGCATAAACCAGAGCAGTGGATAAGCTTTCTAGTTGCCACCATAGTCTTGCGCAAGCTTTAAAATTACAAAGGCTACATACTGATCAATACTGGATGAATGTTTCATGTATCCTGAAATACCATACAGTAAACATTTCAAAATGTTTCAGACAGGAAGTAAGGCTAGTTGTTAGTACAGAAGAAAAATAAGGGGAAAAACTGCAAGGAAGGCAAGCAGAGTAGGCTTGCATCAGCTACCCTTCCCTTTACTTCTAGGACATTGAAGGAGCTTAATAATCTACAAGTGCATCTTTATAGCTGCTCTGGTCAGTTTATAAAAATTTTAGATAGTCCTTAGCACAAGTACTATATTGGATGCAGTTAAAGAAACTGACAGTGTTTTAAGGCCTAAATGGTGATTTTTTTTTCCTATGAACATGGTTAACTAGATTGTTAGGAGATCTAAAATACCACCCCCCCCAAAAAAAAAACCTAATATTTGAAAAAATGTTAAGGACAACAAATAGTAGAAAGAAAGAGTTCTACCTCCTTGCTGTTTTGGGTTGCCATAACCATATAGCATACACTGGGTGGCTTAAAAAACCAAAATTTATTTCCCCACAGTTCTGGAGGCTGGAAGACGGGTTCCAGCATGACTGGGTTCTGGTGAGAGCCTCTTCCTGGCTTGCAGAAGGTCTTCTTCTTGCTGTGCCTTCACGTGGTAGAGAGGGAGCCCTGTTGTCCCTTCCTCTTCTAAAAGGACACCTGTTCTATCAGGTCAAGGCTCCACTCTCACGGCTTTAATTAACCTTAATTATCTCCTTAAAGGCCCAATCTCCAACACAGTTGCATGGTGGTTAGGACTTTCAACATATGTATGTGGGGAGACACAATTCATCCCACGGCACCTGCTCCTTGGGCTGCGGGTCTGTGCTGGTGGGTGACATGCAGGAGGCACACACCCTCCACTCTGCTCAGCCTGTCCTCTGCTTCAAGCAGAGTAGCATTTCAACTAGAATATAGATGATAATGAGCATCACTGAGAGAGGACATAAACCCAACAGGAGACAAACTGATTAAAAAAAAACACATTAATAGCTCTAGAAGTGTTCATGTGTTCCAATTCCATCAGATTTCATCCCAAGACACTGGAGAACCTGCCAAAGAAATAATTGTTTCCCTGACACCTATGTTTGAGGAAGATAGAGCTGGCAAAACATTAGCTAATAAAGCAAACCCAATTGTAATTTTCAAAGAATAACAAAATTAGCGAATTCCAACAGGACACTGGTAAATTAAGTGTTATGCTTGGGTAAGATTTAGAGTGGATAAGCATCCAGAAACAAGAGGAATTATCTTGAATATCTGGTATGTGATCTTGAGGAAGAGGTCATGTCATATCTTGCTTGATCGAGTTACTGTACACGCTCACCCATACTTTGATGAGAGGCCAGGCAAGGTCTTCAATGGTAGTCTGAAATGGGGGTGTGTGGGCTGGATGCTCACTCAGTTAGGTGGATTCTTAATTAATTTGTATGACCTCCAAAAAGGACTTTATCTGGCATTTAATGTCCACCTGAATAGAGGTGTCTAGAAGCAACAAAATAAATATTTACCATTCACAACGTGCTAGGCACTATCCTGAGTACTTTATAGGAATCAATTAGTTTAGTTCTCAAAACAACATATGACATGAGTAATGATACTCCATTTTAGAGATGAGAAAATTGAGGTTTAAAAAGGTAACAGCTTTCCCCCCACTCATGGTTCCATCAAATCTGCTCAAGGCCACCAGTGTCCCCCAGACTGCAAAATCCAATGATTGATTCCCAGGTCTCATCCTGTTTGATGTGTCACACCTGCTCACTCATGTACCCTTGTAACACTTTCCTCACCTGGCCCACAGGACACTTCACTCCGAGGCTTCTTCCCACATCAGTAAGTGCTCCTTCTCAGTCTCTTTGCTGGTTTCACCTTGTCTGCTAACTTCTAAGTGCTGGGATGTCCCAGGGCTTAGGTCTTAGACCTCTTCTTCATCAACACTCAATCCTATGGAAGGTTCCCCAGTCTCAACCAGACTTTAAATATCAGGTCTATGCCAACAATTCTCAAAGGTGTGTTTCCAGCCAGAATCTCTCCCCTAAAATACAGACTTCTCTATCCAACTGCCTATTAGACATTTACACTTATATGTCTAACAATCATCTCAAACTTAACAGGCACGGCTTATCAAAATTTAACTCCTAATTCTAGTACATCCTCCCCCTCCCAAATAACCCTCTTCTTTCCCTATAATCATCTCTATCTTTAAAGATGCATAGACCAAAAAAATAGTCATCTTTACTTTCTCTCTTCCTTTATCACCCTGCATCTATATGTCAGAAAATAATGTAGGTTCTAGCTTCAGAATAGAACTAGAATCTCACCACACCCCATGATCTCTTTTGCTACTGCTTTGGTCCAAGCCATCATCATTTCTCACTAAGATTACTTCAAGAGACCCCCCTGAATTATCCCTCCCCTCCCTTGTCACCCTAGAGTTTACTTTCAACATAGTGTCCAGAGTGACCCTGTTGACATGCCAGCTCATGTCATTTTCTCCTCAGAACCCTCTGCAGGTTCCTATCCACGGTATAACATGGTCTCCAGGGCCCTGAATGACAACATCCTATTATCTTCCTGACCTTATTCCACATCATTTTTTTCCTTCTTCACTGTACTCCTGAAAGTCTGATTACTTCTAATGAGGGCACACCTTCAGTCATGATACTTTTAAAGCTCACTTTTTACCACTAATTACGATGACTTTTACTTTTCAGTCTTCCCCTGCTTTATATCTATGTGTATAAAGTTCTATCTGGCAACAGAGAAGTTCCACATACCACAGTAGTGAGACATTCCATTTGCAGTCCTGCTCACCCAGTAGGCCCTTTCTCTATAAATTTATTTACTTGAGACTCAAGCCAAAGATTGTAAAGGCAGCACTTATATAACAATGCTCACAATATACAGCTTCATAGGAATCCCAGTAATTTTCACTGCAAAGCAGTGTTCATCAAAGGCACGTATGTTCCCATCCTATACTGAGTGCCTCGATGAAGTGTTCCAGCCCAAACATAAGCTGAAAAACACCTACAATAGGTTATCAACAAAATCTGTGCTAAATTCACCATAGACTATAAAATGCTATTTATTAAATGCAGAAGAGGAATTTTAGCCCTGATTGCTTTAAATTTAGTCCATAGTACTGAGAGTGGTTTTTCCTCTCACTCCTTTATTGCTGATCATTTCTAGTCCTAAGAGTGTAACAGAATCCTAACTTTAAGAAACTTAAGGTATTTAGATCTGGCTTTATCTGTCATGCTGGTAAATCTCATACTGTCCTTTCAAGTATCAACCTACATGAAAGGTTAGGTCCTGGACTCAATCTAGCTAATGACAGAGAATATGATCATTTTTACAGTGATAGTCTATATATTTAAGGAATTGGGTAAGATGCTGTGCTGGAGATGGGCTTGAGGATTGACATAGCACAAAAGAAAGCCTGGCTCTAATGAATACAGAGGGGAAGAATACCAGAAAGAATGATTGAGCAGGGGTTTTATAATAGCACAGGAATTGGAAATATCAGGGCTCACACAGTATAGCTGAGAAGACAAGTAGACAGTGGAGTAGCTTTACAGGTTCAAGAGACAGATATATAGCAATGGACCATTAATGGGTTTAGCCAGGATGGGATAGTCCCTACTAAGAAGCTTCAGACAAATGGTAAACAGCAGTGGGAATTTTTAGATCAATGGCTGTATAAATCTGGATAATAAACAAAGGAAAGAGAAGCAAAAACCAGCAGAACTGACAGAACCATGCAAACAGGCAGAGAGGTTCGGCCAAAGATGGAAGATTGACCACATGTATTTGCCTCTGCTTCCTCTCAAAAGTCCAGAAAATGACAGTAAATAGATGTTTTAAAAGTGTAAGTCCACAAGGACAAGACAGTAGAGAAACACACAACACAAAATTTTGAAAGCTGAAAAGCATAGGATAAGTAGTAACTAACTTAAACCAGCAGAGGGAAAGCCAGGAATCCCTCTGATTTGTACTGCAGAACCCCCAAATACACCAGGACTTGCTACCACCAGCTACTTCTGGAAGTGAAGGCAAAGATGGAGCTTAAACTAGAGGACTGGCTGAAAGTCTGTTTAAGAAGCAGGTAGATATCCATCCCCCAGATGCCCTTCCTAATTCCTCAGAGCCAGGCAATTTCCCTCTGCACACCCCAGCAGAAGACCGGAGAGCACCTCTGGACTGAGGGAGCAGAAGAAAGTAGGGGCACCATACTGAAAACAGGGGGGTGATGTGAAAGCTTACACACTGAATGTCAAACCTCCAGCTCTATTTCCCCACTCAGCTTCCAGGAAGCTGGAAGCAAGGCTTTTATTCTCCAGCCTGGATACTGGAAAATTTTCTCTCTGGGGAAACTGGTAGACCCAAAGGATGACATAAAAGTTGTGATGTGGAGTGTTCAAAATAACCCATTCAGATCTCCCCACATTAAAGCCATAGTCACAACTCCAGTCTTAAAAAGACAGCCAGGATTCCCAGAAAACTATACATTAGAAACAGAGACGCAAACCAGCAAACCAAAAATCAACTTAAAAAAAACAAAGACTATGTGGGGATATAAAAACTGTACATAAGCTAGCATACATCCTCAGAAAGAACAGATTTTGAAATCATGAAACAAAAAAAGAATGTTATAAGAAGGAACACAAAGAAAACTCTAGAGCTCTTAGAAACTGGCATAAAGTAAAAAAAAATAAATAAAAATTCTAACAGATTCAAAACTAAGTTTAAGAAAAAATTCTATTACATAGAGTGAAAAAAAAGAAATCATAGAATATTGTAGAAATGGGCTAAAAATATTAGAAAATCAAGCCAGGAGATCCAACTTCCAAATAGGAATTTCAATAAAGGGGGGGAAAGGAGAAACTTATCAATAAAATAACTGAAGAAAATTTCCTAACAGTGAAGAAGAGATATTTCTAAATGATGAAATACCCATTGAGAATCTGGAAGAAAGAATGAAAACAGACCCATAGAAAAAGACATCACCCATAGTATCTCATAATACTGCTTCCTAAAAGAAGATTCTAAAGGTTTCCAAAAAGGAAGGAGAGAAAAAGACCTATTATTTACAAAAATCAAGACTTGAATGAATTAGAAAATAAAGCAAAAGCAATAAAGCAAAATTAAACATGTAGGACTACCTCAAATTTAGAAGCACAGCAAAGGAAACCATTGACAAAATTAAAAGGCAACCTACTGAATGTAAGAAAATATTTGCAATCCATATAGCTGATAAGAGGTTAACAGCCAAAATACATGAAGATTTCACGTAACTCAAAAGCAAAAAAAAAAATCCAATTAAAAATGACCAGATCTGAATAGAAATTTTTCCAAAGAGCATTCCAGCCAAGATAGAGGCGTAGGTAGAAACCATTTGCTTCCTTGCACAACCAAAAGGAGGATAACAACCAATCTGAAATCAATAAACAACCAGAAGTGCCAGAAAATCAAACTCAATTGAACTCCAACAACCAAGGAATTAAAGAAAAAGTCAACCAGAATAAACAGACCAGCGCACCAAGACAAAGAAATATGGCCCAAATGAAAGAGCAAAACTTCAGAAAGAGAGCGAAGCGATGAGGAGATAGCCAACCTATCTGACGGAGAATTTAAAGCCCTGGTAATCAAAATGCCCACAGATCTGATTGAGCTTGGTCGAAAAATAAAAGAACAAATGAAAGATACCCAAAATGAAATAAAGCAAAATATTCAGGGAACCAACAGTGACAGGAAGGAAACCAGGACTCAAAGCAACAATTTAGAACAAAAGGGAAAAATAAATATCCAACCTGAACAGAATGAAGAAACAAGAATTCAAAAAAAGTGAAGAGAGACTTTCGAACCTCTGGGACAACTTGAAACGTTGCAATATCTGAATTATTGGGGTGCCAGAAGGTGAAGAACAGCAAGAAATTGAAAACTTATTTGAAAAAATAATGAAGGAAAACCTCCCCAATCTGGCAAAGGACACAGAGTTCCAGGAAGTCCAGGAAGCCCAGAGAGTCCCACAGAAGTTGGACCGAAAGAGGAACACACCAAGGCACATCATCATCACAATAGCCAAAATTAAAGATAAGGAGAGAATCCTAAGAGCAGCAAGAGGAAGGGAGAGAGTTACCTACAAAGGAGTGCCCATAAGACTGTCAGCTGATTTCACAAAACAAACCTTGCATGCAAGATGGGGCTGGAAAAAAGTATTTGAAGTCATGAAAGGCAAGGACCTACATTGAAGAATACGCTATCCAGCAAAGCTATCATTTAGAATGGAAAGGCAGATAAAGTGCTTCCCAGACAAGGTCAAGTTAAAGGAGTTCATCATCACCAAGCCATTATTATATGACATGTTAAAGGGACTTATCTAAGAAAAAGATGATCAAAAATATGAAGAGTAAAATGACAACAAACTCACAACTATCAACAAATGAACCTAAAAAAAAAGAAAAACAATGAAAACAAAAACTAAGCAAACAACTAGAACAGGAACAGAATCAAAGAAATGGACATCACATGGAGGGATTTCAGCGGGGAGGGGGAAGGGAGGAATAGGGGGGAAAGTTACCGGGAAGAAGAAGCATAATTAGTAGGCATTAAATAGACGGGGAGAGGTCAAAAATGGTATAGGAATCAAAGAACTCAAAGAAGTTATATGTACAACCCATGGACATGAACTAAGGCGGGGTGAGGGTAAGAAAGCTGGAGGGTTGAGGGGTGCAGGATGGAGGGGGGATAAAGGGGGGAAAATTGGGAAAACTGTAATAGCGTAATCAATAAAAATACTTAAAAAAAGAAATATAAAGAAATAAAAGAAATTTTCCAAAGAAGACATTATAGATGGTCAACAGATACACTAAAAGGTGTTTAACATCATTGGCCATCAGGAAAATGCAAATTCAAAACACAATGAGCTATCTCCTCACACCTGTTAGAACAGCTATAATCAATAACAAGTGTTGATGAGGATGTGGAGTAAAAGAAACCCTTGTGCAACGTTGATGGGAATGCAAATTTGTTTAGCCACTAGGGAAAACATTATGGAGGTTCCTGAAAAAATTAAATATATAACTACCATATGATCCAGCTATTCCACTTTTGGGTATTTATCTGAAAAGATATCTTTTCAAGGTAGTGTTTTTATTTTCTTATATATCTCCCCATGTTCATCGCAGAATTATTTACAATAGCCAAAATAGAGAACAACCTGAGTGACCATCCACAAATGAATTTTTAAAATATAGTATATTTATACAATAGAGTATTATTCAGCCATACAAAGGAATATAATTTTGCTATTTGCAACAACACAGATGGACCACAGGGGCATTAGACTAAGCAAAATAAGTCAGACAGAGGAAGAAAAATACCATATGATCTTACCTATATGTGGAATCTAAAAAAACAACAAATAAACAAACAAAAACAAAAACCAAGTTCATAGATACAGAGAACAAATTGGTGGTCGCCACAGAGGGGAGTAGGGGATGGGAGAAATGGGTAAGGGGGGTCAAAAGGTATAAACTTCTAGTTATAAAATAAGTAAGTCATGTGAATGTTATTTACGGCATGCTCACTTTAGTTAACAATACTGTATGGCATATTTGAAAGTTGCTAAGGGAGTAGATCTTAAAAGTTCTCATCATGAGAAACAAAATTTTACCACTATTTAAGGTTGTGGATATTAACTAGATTTATTGTTGTGATAATTTGCAATGTACACAAATATCAAATCTTTATGCTGTATACCTGAAACTAATGTTATATGTCTATTGTACATCAATTTACAAAATAAAAATTGTAAAAATTTAAAAATAAAAAGATAAGATTAATACCACTCAAAACTCAATGAGGAGGAATGCCTCAAAATTCTTTTGTGAAATCATTTCTAACTTCGAACTCTCTACCCAGATGAACTATCAATTAAGTGTAAGAATAAATTAAAGACATATAAAGATATGTACAATCTCAAAAAAAAAGTATCTTTTATGCACCCTTTCTCTGGAGCCTATTGTAAAACTTGCTCCTTCAAAACAGACACAGAAAACATGAGGTTCATGGAAGAGAAAGGCAAAGAGGTTCCTGAAGGTCACAAATGAAGGGAGATGTCAGGCTGAGAGCTGTGGGTCAGCTTTATAATGATTAATTTGGAGTAGAGATGGCCAGAGGCCTCCAAGAAAATGCCTCCAAAGATGAGAACTTGATCACCACCTAATATGCCCATATTGCAATGGCAGTCACACAATAGAAGAGAGTTTGGAAAGGAAATAAAGAGAAGAACGTGTGAAACTAAGAAGAAAATTTGAATGACAAATTATCCTAGGGAAAACCAA
Organism: Desmodus rotundus; assembly: GCF_022682495.2. NCBI lineage: Eukaryota > Metazoa > Chordata > Mammalia > Chiroptera > Phyllostomidae > Desmodus > Desmodus rotundus. The sequence goes on from NC_071393.1 coordinate 107,704,811, forward strand.
ATGTTGCTCAGAAAAATAGTGATAGTATATACATGAGTCAGGTATAAGTAGTGTCTGCATAGTCATCATAGTGGAAACAGAGAGCTGATTCTGTCCAGATTACGGTCTAAATACACGGAGAAGATAGGGAATTAGAAAAGGTATATACGAGTGTGTCCTGGCCGTTAAGGAATAGGAGGCAGGAAAGAGAACTATGTTTTCATCATCCAGAGGAAGTTAATAGATAATGACAAAAATGGAAAACCCTCTCCAATACTCATGTTATTTAGAAGGGAAAAAAAGATAAATATCACTAAGAAAGTGAAAATATTTTAAAATAGTATCTGAGAAATGAAAAATAAGTGAAAAACTGTGAACCATTTTTTAAAAAAATAAACCTTTTAGCACTATTTTGCTCTTTCAACTATGTGTATGTATTACTTTGATCTAAACATTAAATTTAAAACAAACAGGTAGATAATCGAACTTACCACACAGACTAAATTAAAAAGAAACAAGGAAAACCAGAAATTCAAAGCATATTTGGGATTTCCTCCCCTTCCTCTGTGGACCTTGGGTCTCTTCCTATTTATCTCAGCTGTCTTCTCTGGTGGTGTCCTATTAACCACATCCTATTATAATCACCTTTCTTTCTCTGGAAATTTCTCTCTAAAGACTAAGTTAGCAATTTAAGTTACATAGCTACAAGAAGGCACTCATCAAACATCAGAAGCCACTGAAATTTCTCTTTGAGTAATGGACACCCTTGTGTCAGGTTACATATTTCTCTAAAATATACTTATATGATTTTGTTTCTTTGGCAGATAACAACAAAAAGGACATTTCTATTTCTGATCCAAACTGAAACAGTCCTAACCCTAGGTTGCCTCTATAGAATAGAATATCCAAACCCTCCTCATCAAATTGTCTATGGTACAGACAGTTGGTTCCAGTTGTTTCCAAACCATTGAAGCCATTTCTCAGGGTTTCCCTTCTACAGCCAATGAACAAAAAGAACAAAAAGAGATCGGGAGTCTGGCAAATTCTGTTCACGTATGCCAGCACGCACTCGTGGCTGAAGATGGAGAAGATATAAGTGCACGCACACTCAAGTACTTCGGTCCCTCTAATTCCTAGTTCTATGTTGCTGGGCCCTCTGCTGTCCACCCACTTGAACGGTGGCAGCCGCTTTACAAGGGGAGTGTCCATGCAGCTGAGAACAAAGAAAGCAACATAGCTCTGAGTTTCAAATCAGACTTTTTTTAAGCCCATAGCCAAAACAATAATCTTAAAAGTATAGATTTCCCTGGCAAGTGCCAGACCCTTGAGACAGCAAATGGCTTTTTGTTGTTGTTGTTGCTGTACTTGGATTGTGTTTTGTTTTTACAGTTGAAGTCTTAGCTCCTCTCCCAGAAAATATGGGGGCAGGAGGAGTAGTGAAACAAAGGTGGGCAGAATTGAAGGAAATCTAGGTGAAAAAAGGAAACCTGAAATAGGTTGACAGGAAACCCGAAAGCCACAGAGAAGCATATCTTGCTTCCTGGCCACAACTCTGGGATGTGACAGACACAGTGAGCAGTGCAACCCCAGGACACATACAGCATCACAGGACACACTGAAAGTTGGAAAAGAGTAAACGGGAAGTCACAAATTAAGTGAGCTCTGTTAGAGAAAAATGAAGCCAGCTACATGTTTATATATGTAAGTTTCGTAGTATACCTCTTTAAAAACCTACCACGAAAATACTTAGGTCTGGAAAACTAGTATGCTTTTTCTTTGCTCTGAATTTACAAAATCTCTAATCTGGAGTATCAAAACCCATTCATTTGCTCAAAAAGTATCTATGGAGCACCTGTTATGCTCCTGTTGCACCAGGGGTACAGGGTTGAACCAGATAGACAAGTTCCCTGCCTTCGTGGCTCCCATTTTGGTTGCAGAGACAAGCAGTAAATACATTTAAAAAATTAAAGAATATAATACAGACCATAATGAAGGGATAATGAGAGACAGAGAACAAGGACACTTCAGACAGACTGGGGAAGAAAATTCTCATGGCAGGACACCAGAGAAAAGGAGCATGAATTATAAATCCCTGATTATTTTTCCCACCACAGAGCTGGGAAGAAAAAGAGCCCTTCCCTCTGGCAGCAGCATCTCAGCTCCTTCCCGCCCTGCCTGCCAGCAAGCACCCCATGCTCCGAACGTTTTCTTCACCCTCCTCTGAAGTCTCAGCCTCTCTTTTCTCTTCACTGTGATGCTGAGCTAGTTTGAAACTCAGTCCCTGCTGCTATGCTGACAGTGGCTAGACACACACATTTCAGAGACTAAAATGGCAATGTCACAGGGGCCTTTGGGCGGGAAGAATACACAAAGCAGGGATCACCAGACGAAGTGATCAGGGAAATATCTGGAGGTTGGCTGGCTCCCCTTAAATCATTCCTTATAGGGAGACACTGCTCAGCCTCTCAAGAGGGTTGATTTTTCAATAATTTGTTCCCAATATCGCAGTTGTCAATATTTGAGACAGAATATAAGAATCCTGCAACATGAACAGAGAAGAAATAGCCAGAGCAGTAGAGATAATCATCAAAGTCTTGCCGGTGGAAATCATGTTTTTTCACAGGATTGCAAGGAAAGCATTCTGAGACCCACGCGTGGGAGGCTCTGGCATGATGAGATTTATTTGGGTGGAAATAGAAGGCTGTCCCAAGGTTTCCAATGTCTCATCTTAGTCCATCCTACTGTGGAAAAAGTTCAGCCTTGTCTTTTTCAGGCCCAGAAATAGGACCAATGTACAGAGATTCTGTGCCATGCCAAAATTTAGTCCACAGCAAAGCTTAGTCCAGTTCTCGACTGGGCTCTGGTCAGCTGGCACTGCTGTATCCAGCACCCAGGCTCAGCCTGGAGGTTGCTTGAAGTCAGTGCAGTTGCTAGGGCCACATGGCTGCTACAGAGAGAATGCGTGAGTAAATGGTGTGACCACATATTGGGGGGGGGCTTTGTCTTTCTTAGGCTCAGGTTATGTTATGTCAGACTTGGGAAGGACCAGGCGCTTCTTTAAACTAACCAAGCAACTTCCCAAGCTTTCCCGGGCTTCTGTTGTATCCTCCCCCTACCCAGTCCATTTCCTAGATCTGCTGGGGTTCCTTAGTCAATCCAGTCCTTTTCCCAGGCTAGACTGACCCGCCTCTACAGTGGCATCTTGGGTTTTACTGTGCATGCACCCAGCAGAGGCAATTTCCCTGCTGTTACTTCCACTGTTGGGGATTAGGTCCTGAGGGGGAAGGATGGCCTGGGGAATGGGAGAAGCTATATATAGTACTGGATTTAGCTTCCCAGCCCATTAGGCTCAACAATGTCTGTTTGCCTTCTTCCTTTATTAATATCTAGCTACCTATGCTAACGAAAGACACCAAAGGAGATGTCCCTGTGTGGATGAAAACGTGTCTGTGAAATTTAGCCAATGCACTTTGAGAGGTGGTACAGGGGAAGAAGTCTAATTTCAATAGATGAAAAGTAAAGACACATGTTTTAGGAAGCATGCTTAAAAAGGGAAGAATTGGTAGACAGATACAGGTAAAGAGAGTGCAGAGTTGAGTTTTTTATTCATATATGTATTTTTTTAAGATTGAAGAGACATGAGCATGTTTATGGGCTGACAAGAAAGAGCCAGTAGAGAGAGAATGGACAACACAGAAGAGAGAAGTGTGAACATCAAGTAGCAGAACAAATCTATGTTCTCACCCTGGACCACTCCATAACTCTAGACTCAGACATGTTAACCGCCCACTCAACCTGACAAATGGCCGTCCTCAACTTAGCACACCAGTTGCTTGCACCAAAAGCCTTAAAGTAAATCCTGACCCTCGTTTTCTCACATACTCTCATATTTTGTTGGTTCCAACCATTTGTCCAGCATCTAACCAATTCTAACTTGCTCTGCCATCGACTCTCACCTGGACCTCTTCCATCCTTGACCAGTCACAATCTAAACTCCACACAGCAGGTAGATTGATCTTTATAAAACATACAACAAATCATGCCTCTCGTGGACCTAAAGCCTTTCAAAGTCTTCCCACCTGACTTGAAAGAAAAGCCACTACTTAGGCCAACGATGTTGTGTGAGGTTCAGCTGTGCCCTCACTCCCACCCTTACCCCCTCCTCCAGCCTGCCTTTGTCAGAGGAGGGTCAGGAATGAAAAGGATGCACGTCTGCTACAGCCACCCTTTCTTTTTCAGAGAAATGAAAGGAAGGCCATCAGCTGAGATGAAGAAGTGTGGTCATAGGTTTAGGAGAAGTGGGAAGGAAACATGTGAGAGATGCATAAGAATAGCTGCTCGGCGGATGTGAGAGGGAGATGACATAAAATAAGTGAGACTGTGCATTTTAGTGACACCTGTTCCCACAGCTGTGCGGTTTACTCCAGATAGTGCTCTGTGATCTTGGAACAGGACAAAGGAGGCGGGTATATCCTGATGCAGAATTTTTCAGGGTATGGTGCAGCAGAAGGACAGGGGATAATGGGATCTAGAGTGTTGCAGTGTGTACATGGCCAGGGAAACGATGTTATTCTCTAGGTAGGCCTTCCTAAGGGCAAAGAGTTGGGGAATCACACCTACTACAGGGATTCTTTTCTAAGGGAACTGACAGGCTAACTCACAGGCACTAAGATAAGTTACCAAGTTCCATGGCTCCCACCCCAAAGTCTCATTAAGAGTCAACCTGTCTCTTTTGCCAAAGTCTAACGAGAGGTATGAGTGTATTTTCTCTTACATTCATTTTAAATCAGTAAGGCTCCCAAATTAGACCTTCACAGAGGAAGACTTTTAGGACTCGTTAAACATAGATTCAACTTTAAAGAAGATATGATCTAAAAGGTAGTTCCAGAGTTAGCTTCAGGGTGAATTTTTTTTAAAGCCTCCAGTATTTTCAGAGTCAACTTGGATATAGTTCCATCCTATAGAAATCTTCTTACCTACACACACAGCCCAAAGCCAGGACCATGTGCCCGGCATCTGAACTCCCAAGGAGACCTAACTCAGTCTTCACGATTTATGTAAGTAGTAAATAAGTAGAGAAGAAGCAGTCACTTGGGAACTAACTTAAAAATTGCTCCAGCCCTGGCTGGTGTGGCTCAGTGGATTGAGCGCAGGCCTGCAAACCAAAGGGTTGCTGGTTCAATTCCCAGTCACGGCACATGCCTGGGTTGCCGGCCAGGTCCCCAGCTGGGGGCATGTGAGGGGCAACCACACATTGATGTTTCTCTCCCTCTCTTTCTCCTTCCCTTCCCCTCTCCCTAAAAATTAAATAAATAAAATCTTTTTTAAAAAAACATTAAAAAAAAGAAATTGCTCCAAAACCATTTCCCCCTCTGAGCACACCAACGCAATTTTTAAAACCATGCACAAAGGTCTTTGGGTATAACATTTATTTTAACGTGTTCTAAATATACTCATCTATGGATTTTATAGACTTTCAAGCTGTAAAAATGTTTGCTAAGGATTTTATTTTGATCAGAATTAAAATCATGTCCATTGATCCTCGATACCACATATGAAAAGATTATATAAGCTCCCTGTGTTTTTCTCTAGCACAGTACCACTTCGCCTGCCAGGTAACAGCTGTCCCAGACAATATGCGCAGTCACAGGAATCGATACTGAATATTCTAGAAGATCACCAAATAATGCTGTAGTGACGAGTAAACAAAATTCTCCTGAGTAAAATACCTGCTCTTAGAAAGTGAGATTTCATTAAAAAAGAAAAAACCTCTCTCCAAGTCAATTTTGTTTGCTATTTGTAACACACACAAAAAAAAAACTCCATGTATATGTAATACACCTAATAATCTAATTTAAACATATTTTATTGAACTTGAAAGATGATTCAGGAAAAAAGCAAATTGGAGGTAAAAACTTCTGTGTAAGCATAATATACCTACACTAGGTTACTGGTAAAATTTTTTTCCTTCACACAGAAAATAAGTTTTCTATTCCATAAAGGCAAACACCCCTCCACTATCCAATGGAACTACTCATTGAAGGTCACCAATGACCGCCTAATGTCAGCCAGATCTCTCCTGACTCACTCTCCCTTTGGCTTGCTGTCCTGCCTTCCTTCCTAAAGTTCTCTCATCCTTTCTCAGCAATAAACTCTTCTTGGAGAGCCATGCTTCCTTTTTAGCTCTGTGGTTTCTCTTGTTAACCCCTCTGGGTCTCTCCTTCCTCAAGTGTCCACCAACGGCCAACTTCATTCCAACTCTATCCTGCATTCTTTTGGCATCAGTTTTACTTTTTCTACTCTGTGACTCCCAAAGAGATCTCTCTGTGCCTCATGTCTCTGGAACCCCTAACACACTTGTAACTGCCGAACCTACAGAGATCTACGACCGAATGACTTGCAGGCCCCTCACACTCAGAATGTCCAGAAAAGAACTACCCTCTTCCCCCAGTAATATCTGCTCCTTCCTTTGTATCACAGAAAAGAATTTTGTCATTCATTCACTGAATTAGTCAGAAATCTTCAAGTCCTTTGAACGCTCCCTTCTACCATATCCAACACCGTCATCCATTCACCAATAAAAACTTTTAAAAATGTCTCAGGAACTTTACATATAATCTCTTTTTGAGTATTCCAAATACTTCTGCAATGTAGCAATTATCATCTTCATTTTATAGATGATGGTTTAGGTAATGGATGTAAATTCTGAATAAATAATGAAAAAAATTGAACTTAAGTGTGTCTGACTCTAAAATCCATGGCCTTTTCACAATCCATGTTTTTATGCTGGACTGGGGAAACCAAGTCCAGTGTGCCAAAACTGGCCAGCCACCTGTTTAAAGTTTTATTGCCACACAGCCATGCTCATTCACATACATCTATGGCTGCTTTAGCACTACCACAGCAGAGGAGACCTCAGGGCCCACAAAGCCTAAGAGAATTAACACCTGCCCTTTAACAGAAAAAAAAAGATATTGCCAGTTCTAAAACTACACCATTTTCCATATTCCTGCTACCTTAGTTTACATCTTCCTGGGTTACTGCCTTCTGCTATCTCCACCCACAGCCTTTACCTCCTCCAGTCCATCTTTCACACTGTAGAGTGAAATTCTTATTTATCCCACAACCTTTCGGATAAAAGACAAACTTCTGATCCAGCTATGCAGGCCTTTGACATCCTGCTTCCTTCCTTCCTCTCCACCTACATCTGCATTCCCCTCAAGCCAAAGTGAGATACATGGAGTCCCACCAAAAAGCCCAAGCCATTTCATTCTTGTTTTTTTCACATGATCTATTTACCTGAAAAACTACCTAAATTCTGCACTATTTACATTCTTTTTTGTAGTCTGAGCTCAAGAGTCACTTTCTCTGACAATACTTCCTATATTCCTCCGGCTAAGCTAGATGAAATTTCTTTCTTTTCTTTCTTTCTTTGTTTCTTTCTTTCTTTCTTTTTCTTTCTTTCTTTCTTTCATTCATTCATTCATTCATTCATTCATTCTACATGGGCTTAATAAGCATAACGTTTCAACGAGGCACAATGCTTTGTACTAAATACACAATGATGAACAGGACAAACACAGACCCGGCACTTACCAGCCTTACAGTTCAGCACAACTTCTCTATCCACCTGCTTAAAATCTTAGCTCTTAGCTTACAAGAAAGATGAGATAGGGTTTAGAATGGGGATGGAGAGAATGAGAGAGAAAGAAAGAGATGATTCTGTGATTTTCTTGTCTCACACTCAACATACCACTAACTTACTGAGGACGAGGAACTATCTAGTTTGTCTCCCTATTTCAAATACCTACCAGAACACCTGGGACAGTGCTGAATGAATTACAGAATGTTTAGTGACGCAGGGCACAGGTAGTTCCAGAAACCAAGCAAAGAGGCCAGGCTGGTTAATAGGCCACTGAGGAAATTTCTTGTTGTTTTTTGGGAAAATTCAACCTCAACAGAATCTGAGAGGCCTTGTGAAAATTTTGTGAAGAATAAAAAGAAACTTCAGTATAAAATAATGATCTGAAAAAGATACAAGTTCAACTTTGAATAAGAAATAGGAACTAAAATGAGTATCACATAATCCTTTTTTAACTATTGGACTAGATATCTGAAACTACTAAACCATGAAAAAAGGTACTTATAACCCTAAACTTTCGACTCCACAAAATGTTTTTCCTCACAAGGTACTTTGCTCATTAAAAAGCAGGAAAAAAGAAGACAATTTCTTACAAGCAGGGGTAAAGCTGACACAAAGAATTGACCCACTTTCCAAAATAAACATTAAGCTTAAAGCTCTCTCCATCTGGCTAAAACTAAAACCAGAAATGAAAATCAGCACTTTCACACTCCACTTCCTACATACACCACGATAGCAAGGGCAAGGAAACAATTTAACATATAACAATATTGTATCTTAGTCACCTGCAGTCTCATATTAAGATGTATAGCGGAACTTTTTTTAGTGTTGGGAAAGGGCAGCCACTCACTTTTAAACCTGCCTAGATATCCATCTGGGCCACACACCCCTCACAGTCCCCACTGGCAAGGTGGCCAGACTGCTCCCTGGCCCCATTTCTCTGCCCCAGAGGCAAATGGCTTTCAGTGTTCTTAGCTGCCTAATCTCTATCTGGAAAAATACTTTTTCCCCAAAAAACATATTTCTCCCCTATAATATCCCGACAGTATCCCCTCTTAACTCTTTACTGAACATATTCTATACAAGACAGGCCTCACTCTCCACAAAGCAAGGTGTGCAATGCACGGGAAAAGCGCTGGACCCTTTAAGTGACACCTCTCTCTTTTCCATAGCATCTCCAATAGCACCAGCCCAATTCTATGGACCATGGCATAAGTTCCCTAACAGAATCTTAGATGTATAGAATGTTAGCACCGAAAGAGGACTTAAAAGTCATTTATTTCACACTGACCGGTGCAGCTCAGTTGGTTGGGCATTGTCCTGCAAAGCCAAAGGTCGCAGGTTCCACTCCTGGTCAGGGTGTGTGCGAGAGGTGATCGATGTTTCTCTCTCTCTCTTTCTCCCTCCCTTCCCCTTTGTCTAAAAATAAATTAATGAAATCTTTTTTAAAAAGTCATTTATTTCAACTCCTACATTTTACAATTGAAAAAAAAATAAAACCTAGAGAGATTCAAAGGCAAAGTTACACAGGCCTTTGTTCTCAACTTATTCTACATTCCCCCAGTCTCTGGGTCTCACCATCTTCTGGTTACTTCCTTTTCCAGTGGAGAGGAGGAAGGGAAATGCCCATAATCTCAGCTTGGCTTTCATCTGAACTTCACAGAGGATGCTAAATGAGCTCATCAACTGGAGACCATAAGGCGTGGCAGCCTCCTCAGTGTGATGCTGAGTGACCAGTGTGTAAGCAAGTGCTCCCTGGTGGAACATAACCACCCACACGGAGATCCAAATTTCCCTTCATACCCATCCCACTGGCAGATGGTCCTGCTATACTTCTAAATGTACTAAGCCATTTGTCTTCTGCATTATAAACGGTACCAGTCAATTACTGAAAGTTCTCCTACTGTCTAAGCTATCATCCACTACATCCAATTTGAAAACTGCAGATTGGCATTATTGTGACCAGGTTTCCTGTCTACCAATTACACCCTGACAATTTCCCTATTTAGTTTTTCGTTTTGCTTTGTTTTACTTTTAAAGGCTTAGTGTGCATGGCAACCCAGCAGGACAGGCTCGGACGACTGAATATCACATGCCAGGCTGCCCGAGTTTAACAACAAAGCAGGCAACAACGGAAAGAGTACAAATGGGTGTACATAAAACACAGCATGAGGCGAAAGTAGGTTTACAGTTATGAGTATGCAAAACAGAGTTTATTCTTGTACTATTACTCATTAATTATTGTATTATATACCATACAAAAAAATGTAAACCTGCTTTTGCCCCACCCTGTAAATATACAAAGTCTGATCTTAAAGCCCTTTGACATATGCTCTGTACATGTTTACTGATTTATTTAATAGTTCTTTAAAACAAAACAAAGCAAATAAACTATAGAGAGAGAAATTTATATATATATATATATACACACACACACATATATGTAAAGAGGGGGGAAATTTCATATACATGGAGAGAGACAAATTTCTGGTTGAACACAAATTAGTATGGCCAAAAGTTATTCATAACTTTATTTAATGTTTCTTTTTTATAAAATTGCACTGAAAGATACAAAAATATTATTTTCTATAATGGTTGGATTAAACTAAAATACAGCTTATGTGACTATTTAGTAATGAAGAGGGGACTAAGTCAGCACTATTTTCTTGATAAATCTTTAGAAGAGAGTTCCTAAACTACATGAAGAGAAAAGGAGAGCCATATTAAAAAAATCCCATACTCATATTCCTTCCTTTTATAGCCACCAAAACAAACCATCTGTGCAAAAGGTGCTTTCTGATAGAAGCAGAATTAGTCAGCCTGCTAATCTTTAGAAAAAAGAAAATTATTAGGTGCTCAATAATAAGATTATATAAACAAAATGGATTAAAAAACATTTCAGAAAGGCATCATTAAGTATTTACTGAGCAAATAAGCAAAGAAATTACCCACATCTTGATCTTTAAAAAAATGTTATTTTCCACAACTGCTGCAGAACTAAACTACAAAAATATCCTCTTTCACAAAAGCCCTTTGGTTGTGAATTGCATGAATGTCAGCAGAGTAGTCAGGGTCATTCGTGAATGGACAATACAGAAAAATGGGGCGGGGGAGCTGACTCTCCTGAGGGAGCAATGGCTGCTGTCAGAGACATGCAGGTCACCCAAGGCACAGAGCATGCTAAGACTGAAAAAAAAAGATAAATTTGACATAAAGAATATACAGCCCTGGCTGATGTACCTCAGTGGATTGAGTGCAGGCTGTGAACCCAAGGTCACTGGTTCAATTCCCAGTCAGGGCACATGCCTGGGTTGCAGGCTGGGTCCCCAGTGGGGGCCATGTGAGAGGCAACCACACATTGATGTTTCTCTCCCTCTCTTTCTCCCTCCCTCCCCCTCTCTCTAAAAATAAATAAATAAAATCTTAAAAAATAAAAAGAATATATGTGGAGACATATATTGAGAAGATCCAAACCACCTTCCAGAATCTGATCAGGAGGATTCTCCACCCTGGGCAAGTGTAAGCATAAAAGGTTTGGTCTAAGAAATTTCTAGGTGACAGGTAAGGGGAATATCCTGGGATCCTGCTGACACGGAAGGGATCAAAAGGAAACACAGGGGGAGCAGAACTAAAGGGAAGCCACAGTCATAAATCCTACTTAAAGATTTGTCAGAAGGGACCTAGGAACTGAAAGTGCCGTCACTGAAATGTCCTTATTGCTGGAAGGCAGGAAAACTTCAGGTGTCTTTCTTCAGAAAAAGAGGCTATCATTTGTAAGCAGTGATTATGTTTCTCAACAGAGTATTGTATCTCCAACAACCTTTTGATAAAACATTTCTCTCGGTCACTACGTTATCAGGTTACAAGGAGTGCTTCTCAAACAGCCAGCATGGACTGACTAGAACCCTAGCATAACTGAAAACATCAACCTTTCTGTTTTGTCTCCTTCACTTTGCTTCCTTCCCCATCTCTCTCTCTCTCTCCCTCTCTCTCTCTTTCTCTCTCTCTCACACACACACACTACTACCACTAAATCCCTGGCTCTGTCTATGGCTGCTAACATACACATTGGTTATGGACATACACATTGGTTATGGAAACACTGAGGGTTGGTTTGTTTTCCTTAGCATTATTGTAGGAAAGAAATCACAGTAAGATCACAAACATCTGCAACAGACACATTTGTTTGATATTTTATATATGTGTATCAAATAAATTTCAGAGTTGAGGGAAGTTACTGTAATACCTCATGGGTCCATGGGTGTGAGCCTGTATGAATTCAGGACACAACACAGAGGAGGGTGTTATCAGCAGTAGGTTAGACAAAAACAAAGACCCTAAGACAGGACTCGGCTTGATGCTTACGGAGCCCCCTTGACGGCTCATAGGGATGGAGTAGAATAAGCAAGGGTGGGAATGGTAGAAAGCGAAGAGCGTGAGGCAGGCAAGTTTCAGACCAATAAGGCTTTGATAAAAGGGATAGGGAATCTGAATTTTATTTTATGCGCACTGGAAAACATTGAAGGGCTTTGAGCAAAGGAATGGTATGATCTCACTCTTTTTTTTCTTGGAAGTATTCTTTTTTAAAAAATTATTTTAGACTATACTTTCAGGGATCATTTCTATAGTTCATCACTTACTTTAAAAGGATCACTTTGGGTACAGATTGTGGAATAAGAATAAAAACAGAAGGAACATGTAGGAAATTATGGCAAATATCCAGGCCAGTGATGGTAGTGACTTGGTTTTGGGTGTTAAGTTATGAAGCGGAAAGAAGGCAAAGCCAACGGAGCATGTTACAAACAGATAAAACACATGAGAAAAACATCTAGGATGAGTTCCAGGTTTGGGGCTTGAAAAACAAAATGAATGATGCCCTTCAACTCTACATACAATACGTTTAATTTTCCTATTATTCCCTTGTGAAAAATGTAGCTATGCTGGTATATCCACTCTGCAAAATAGTTGGCTAACTTCCTAAAAGAAACACTCAACATACACTTACTTACCATATGTCCCAGCAACCACATTCCAGGGTATTTACCCCAGAGGACTGAGAACTCATGTCCAAACAGAAAATCGTACATGAATGTTCACAGCAGATTATTTGTAATAGCCCAAATCTAGAAACAACCAAAATGCCCCTCAATAGATGAATGGTCAGACAGTAGAAAACAGATCCAAACCACGAAATACTCCTCAGAAATAAGAAGGAACACATTACTGATGTACTCAACAACTTAGGTCTCAAGGGGATTATGCTGAGTGGGAGAAGCCAATTTCAAAAGGTCACATTTTGTATGATTCTAGTTACATAACATTCCCAAAATCAAAACATTACAGTGATGAAGAACAGATCAACAGTTGGCAGGGGTTAGGGTGCCTGGGGGAATGGTTAGGTGTGACTGTAGATCCAATAACATGAGGGATCCCTAAGATCTTATTTTACAACAACAACTTTGTGGGGATGGAACTATTCTGTACCTTGACTTCAATGGTAGTTACAGGAATCCACCCATGTGACAGAACACCAGCCAACTATACTCATTCAACCAATGTCAATGTATATCCTGTACTGGAGTGTTATAAGACATAACTATTGGAGATAACAAGGTGAAGAACACGAAAGCCCTCTCTGTACTACCTTTGCAAGTTCCAGTGAATGTATAATTACTTGAAATACATTTTTAAAAATCTATGCTCTCAGGCAAAATGCATCACATAAATATTAAAGGTAGTAAAGCAGTAAATACATCTTAGAAAAACATTGTCTCCTGAATTTATAAAGGACCTTTTTGCCAATACATCTTACCATTTTGGTATGTAGGCAACAGTGTCTCCTGATGTAAGAATATTTTTGCTCCTAAATGCCTCTGGAGCAAACAACACTTGGAATCCTCATTCTCCCTCTAACTGTTACCTTTAAACAGCAAATAGAACCTGTGAGTTCTTGTTTCTGTACCTGTACAAAGGAGGTAGAGGGGCAGAAACTGAACAACTATTAACAAAGGTGCTCCAATAGCTCTCAGACATTCTGAACTCTGAAAACTACTTTGCTTAAACCCAAGATATTGACCCTTCGTTGGCCAACTGGCACTCCTGGATGCTAACATCCTTCCCATCAGTGTCAAAATGTAAACATCTGCAACTCGAAAACTTAAAAAGGATGGCTTAGACCAAACCAATGACTGTGATCCAAAGGCTTAACAGTGTCTAATAACACTAATCAAAACTGCAATACAATGATATTAAGGTTACTTTAAGTATCAAAACTAGGTTTGGATAAATCATCTAAGTCAATTTGAAGGTATGAATAGTAGTGACTACTCCCTAAGATCTTATTTTACAACAACTTCTGTGGTATACATTTCCTTAGTGTTCTGGCCTTCTGACATCTCCCAGTCTCTCTGAGTGTAGAACACGTGGCCTTTAGCTCCGTTAGAGAGCATTCTACTCCTAAGAACTCCCTCAAGGCATTTAGTACCCAGGTGCCCATGCTAAATCCTAGACACTCTTGTCATTGCTGAACAGGTTTATATTTACTAATCCTTACATTATCTCAAACAGGCATATATCCAACTTAGAGTGTTTGTAATGGAAATTAGATTTATAAACCTTTTTATACTTGTCTTCATTGTAAAACTGCATAAAACTGTATCCTGAAATCAACCTTAATTCAATAATTCTATTATTTTGTAAAATACTTTCTAAACTATGTATCTCACAATAGATCCTGTCTGCTTTTCTGGAATTGAATGCATTGCCAACAAAACCTATGGAATGTGCCAGACACTGCCTGTCTAGATGCTGGTCTCCCTGGGAAAGAGCTCTGCCAGGTACAACATTGTGAACAGAATTGAATCACAGTTGCCATTTGGATGCTCGTATCAGTCTATCCACACTATTTTAAATGTGTTAACATATTCCAAAAAGTAAAATATATTCTTTTGCATTTTTCACTTTCTAAAGTTGAATAAAATCAAACCAATGAAAATGATATGGATTAAACACCTTTTGAAAACAAAGTAGTTTCATTTTAATCCCGCCGGAGATTGGAGCATGGAAAACTGCCAACAACAATCATTTGTAAAAATAAAAGTAAATAAAAAATTTAAAAGCAAGATACTTACAGCCAACCATCATCATGGCCACCGAAAACATCTTCTCCACATCTGTGGTAGGAGCTATGTTTCCAAATCCTATGGTTGTAAGGCTTGTCATGGTAAAGTAGAGAGAGGACACGTACAATGAATCCTTGCTGGGTCCTCCTTCCCATATCCCTGTACTGGTGTTGTATCGATACGGAGTCCCAATGCTCGAGGCCAGCTGGTACAGCCAACTGCCTTTTTGGATGTTGTTCGTGACTTCATTGATGACCTCGTAGTCCCCAATGCTGTACCATATGCAGGCCAGCCAGTGCGCAACTAGTCCAAACACACACACCAAGAGCACAAGGACCGCTGCTCCATACTCTAGGTAATGGTCCAATTTCCTAGCCACACGGCCCAGTCGCAAGAGACGCACCACTTTTAAAGAACTGAAGAGACTGCTGATTCCCTGAAGAAAAGAAAAGGCACACAGTTTCAGGAAAAAAAAACGGTACAATGGTCCAGCTTCATGAACTTGATCATCGCCTGTTTATATACTAACAACATAATCATAATATAGCTCTGACTTTGTCAGCAAATAGCTGAAATTATAAAGAAACTTTTTTTGAGTGCAGATTCCTTCCCACTCAGAAATAAGCTATTTGTGAGTTCTTACACAAAGCATTTCATTAGCTAAGTAGGCCCAATTTATTTTCATAAGTGCAGTATAAATAGCACAGAGAAAAACCAAAGGAGAGAATTGCTTAAATGAAATATATAATAGAAATAGGGTAATGGGTTCAGGCCTTTTATTTCTTCTCCTATAAAACTTTTTCTCTAAAATATTTACTTTATTCTTTTTTTTTGAGAAAAATATTTTATTTTATTTTTTTTAACAGTTGTTTCACTCTTTTTTTTCCTTCATTTTGTTAAAATCATTGTTCAAGTACAGTTTTCTGGTTCTTCCCCCCACCCCAGCCCAACATCCCAGCTCTCCCCACCTCCTTCTTGTTTCCACCCCCAGCCCCCATTATTGTCCATGTGTCCTTTATAATTGTTCCTACAAACCCTTCACCCTTTTCCCCTGAAATTCACTCCCCTCTCCCCTCTAGTCACTGTCAGCCTGTTCTCAATTTCAGTGTCTTCGGTTATATTTTGCTTGTTTGTTTGTTTCATTAATTAGGTTCCTGTTAAAGGTGAGATCATATGGTATTTGTCTTTCACTGCCTGGCTTATTTCACTTAGCACAATAGCCTCCATTCCACACATGCTCTCATTCAGGGTAGGAGCTCCTTCTTTCTTTCTACTGCATAGAATTCCATTGTGTAAATGTACCATACTTTTTCGATCCATTCATTTACTGATGGGCACCTACATTGCTTCCAGCACTTGGCTATTGTAAATTGTACCACTATGAACATTGGCATGCATGGGTTCTTTTGGATTTGTGTTTCAGGGTTCTTAGGATATAATCCTAGCAGTTGAATTGCTGGGTCAAAAGGCAGTTCCATTTTTAGTTTTCTGAGGAAATTCCATACTGTTTTCCATAGTGGTTGCACCAGTCTGCAATCCCACCAAGAGTGCACTAGGATTCCCTGTTCTCCACAACCTCTCCAATACTTATTGTTTGTTGCTTTGTTTATGATGGCCATTCTGACTGGTGTGAGATGGTACCTCACTGTGGTACCTCTCTGATGGCTAGTGATGCTGAGTGTCTTTTCATGTCTCTGGACCCTCTGTATGTCCTCCTTGGAAAAGTGTCTGTTCAAGTCCTTTGCCAATTTTTAATTGGGTTGTTTGTCTTCTTGGAGTGGAGTCGTGTGACTTCTTTGTATATTTTGGAGATTAAACCCTTGTCTGAGGTATCATTGGCAAATATGATTTCCCATACAGTTGGTTCTCTTTTTATTTTAATACTGTTTTCTTTAGCCGTGCAGAAGCTTTTTATTTCGATGAGATCCCATTTGTTTATTCCTTCCTTTATGTCCCTTGCTCTAGGGGACATATCAGTGAAAATACTGCTGCGTGAAATATCTGAGATTTTCTTGCCTATGTTCTCCTCTAGGACTCCTCTAGGGCTTTCTCCTCAGAAAATATCTGAGATTTTCTTGCCTATATTCTCCTATAGGTGTCACGACTTATATTTAAATCTTTTATCCACCTTGAATTTATTTTTGTGTATGGTGCAACTTGGTGCTTGAGTTTCATTTTTGTGCATGTAGCTGTCCAGCTCTTTCAACACCATTTGTTGAAGAGGCTATTTTTACTTCATTTTATGCTGCTGCCCCCTTTGTCGAAAATTAATTCACCATAAAGACGTGGGTTTATTTCTGAGCTCTCTGTTCTGTTCCATTGGTCTATCTGTCTGTTTTAATGCCAGTACCAGGCTGTTTTGATTACAGTGGCCTTGTAATACTGTTTGGTATCAGGTAATGTGATCCCTCCTACTTTGCTCTTCTTTCTCAAAATTGCAGCAGCTGTGTGGAGTCTTTTATGCTTCCATATAAATTTTTGAAGTGTTTGTTCTATATCTATGAAATATGCCATTGGTACTTTAACAGGTATTGCAATGAATCTATTAAATTGCTTTGGGTAGTACGGACATTTCAATGATGTTAATTCTTCTGATCCATGAACATGGTATATGTTTCCACTTGTTTGTGTCTTCCTTGATTTCTTTCTTCAGTGTTGTGTAGTTTTCTAAGTACAGGCTTTTACCTTCTTGGTTAGGTTTATTTCTAGGTATTTTATTTTTCTTCTTGCTATATCAAATGGGATTCTTTTCCTTATTTCTGCTTCTGATGTTTCATTGTTGGTATACACAAATGCCTTTGATTTCTGGATATTGACTTTATATCCAGCTGTTTTGCCAAATTCATTCATTAAGTCGAGTAGTTTTTGGCGAAGTCTATAGGATTTTCTATGTACACTATCATGTCATCTGCAAACAATGAGTTTTGTTTCCTCCTTTCCCAATTGGATGCCTTTTATTTCCTTTTCTTGTCTGATTGCTGTGGCTAAAACTTACAATACTATGTTGAATAGAAGTGGTGAAAGTGGACAACCTTGTCTTGTTCCTGATCTTAGTGGGTAAGATTTTAGTTTTTGCCCATTGAGTATGATGTTGGCTGTAGATCTCTCATATATGGCCTTTATTATATTGAGGAATGCTCCCTCTATTCCCACTTTGCTGTGTTTTTATCATAAATGGGTGCCATACCTTATCAAATGTTTTTCCCACATCTATTGATATGATCATGTGATTTTTGTTTTTGCTTTTGTTTATGTGATGTATTATGTTTATTGATTTGCGAATATTGTACCATCCTTGCATCCCTGGGATGAATCCCACTTGGTCATGGTGGATGATCTTTTTAATGTATTGTTGGATACGGTTTGCCAATATTCTGTGGAGGATTTTAGCATCTATGTTCACCAGCGATATTAGCCTGAAGTTTTCTTTCTTTGTTGGTTGTGTCTTTATTTGGTTTTGGGATTAGGATGATGCTGGCTTCATAAAAAGAGTTTGGGAGTCTTCCATCATTTTGGATTTCTTGGAATCATTTTGGATTTTTTTGAATAGTCTGTAAAGGATAGGTGTTAGCTCTTCCTTAAATGTTTTGTAGAATTCTCCTGTAAAACCATCCAGTGCAGGACTTTTGTCTGTGGGAAGCTTTTTGATTACTGCTCCAATTTCATCTGCTGTTATTGGTCTGTTTGAGCTTTCTGCTTCTTCATTGAGTTTTGGATGATTATATTTTTCTAGAAATGTGTCCATTTCACCTAGGTTTTCAAATTTCTTGGCATATAGTTCTTCGTAGTAATTTCTTACAATCCTTTGTATTTCTGTGGTATCAGTTGTAATCTCTCCTTTTTCATTTCTGATTGTGTTTATTTGTGTCCTCTCTCTTTTTTTCTTGATGAGCCTGCTTAAAGGCTTGTCGATTTTGTTTATCTTTTCAAAGAACCAGCTCCTGGATTCATTGATCCTTAGAATTGTGCTTTTAGTCTCTATGTCATTTAATTCTGCTCTGATCTTGGTTATTTCCTTCCTTCTACTTGCTCTGGGCTGTCTTTGTTGTTGTTCCTCAAGTTCTTGTAGGTGTAAGGTTAAGTTGTTTGTTTGAAATGTTTCTATCTTTTTTAGGTAGGCCTGTATGGCTATGAACTTCCCTCTCAGGACTGCCTTCACTGTGTCCCATTAGTTTTGGGTTGTTGTGAGTTCATTTTCATTTGTTTCCAGAAACTTTGTGATTTATTCCCTAATCTCAGCTTTCACCCATTAATTGTTTAATAGCATGCTATTCAATCTCCATGATTTTGAGTGTTTGGGGTTTTTTTCCTTGGGATTGGTTTCTAGTTTCAGTCCCTTGTAGTCAGAGAAAATGCTTGATATAATTTCAATTTTCTTGAGCTTGTTGAGTCTTGTTTTGTGTCCTATCATGTGGCCTATCTTTGAAAATGTTCCAGGTGCATTTGAAAAGAATGTGTATTTTGCTTCTTTGAGATGAAAGGCTCTATATATATCAGTTAAGTCCATTTCATCTAGGGCATTGTTCAATGCCACAATATCTTTGCTGATACTTTGTTTAGAAGATCAGTTCATTTTTGACAGTAGGGTGTTAAAATCCCCTACTATAATTGTGTTGCTGTCCATATCTCTCTTGAAGACCTCCAGGATTTTCTTTATGTATTTGGGTGCTCCTATGTTGGGTGCATATATATTTACAATGTTTACGTCTTCTTGGTGGATTCTTCCTTTGAGTATTATGAAGTGACCTTCTGGGTCTCTCTTTATGGCCCTTTTTTTTGAAGTGTATTTTGTCTGATATGAGTATTGCTACCCCAGCTTTTTTTTCCTATCCGTTTGCTTGGAAAATTTGTCTCTAGCCCTTCACTTTCAGTCTGTGTAAGTCTTTTGTCCTGAGATGGGTCTCTTGTAGGCAGCATGTGTGTGGGTCATGCTTTCTTATCCATTCAGCTATTCTATGTCTTTCGATTGGAGAATTTAGTACAGTTACATTTAAGTTGTTATTGATAGGTACTTATTCATTGCCATCTTTTTGTACCTGTGTTCTCTCTTTCACTGTTTTTCTTCCTGTTCTTAAATCAGTCCCTTTAGCATCTCTTGCAGAGCTGGTTTGGTGGTGGTGTATTCTTTTAGACTTTTTTGTGTGGGAAGCTCCTTATTTGGCCTTCTATCTTCATTGAGAACCTTGCTGGGTAAAGTAGCCTTGATGCAGGCCTCTGGTTCTCATTACTTGGAATATTTCTTGTCATTCTCTTCTGGCTTGGAGCATTTCCATTGAGAAGTCAGCTGCTAACCTTATCGGGGCTCCCTTGTATGTTATTTCCTGTTTCTCCCTTGCTGCCTTTAAGATTGATTCTCTCTTTGTCTTAGAATTTTGCCATTTTAATTATGATGTGTCTTGAAGTGGTCCTCTTTGGGTTCCCCTTGATTGGGACTCTCTGTGTTTCCTGGATTTGTGTGACTTTTCCTCTCATCAAATTAGGGAAGTATTCCATCATTACTTTTTCAAACAGGTTTTCTATCCCTTGCTCTTCTTCTTCTCCTTCTGGTATCCCTATTATATGCATATTATCACATTTCATGTTGTCCTGCATTTCTCTCAATCCCTCTTCATTCTATCTGAGCCTCTTTTCCTTTTCTTGCTCTTTGTGGGAGTTTTTTTTCTACCTTGTCCTCCAGCTTGCGGATCCAATCCTCTGCTTCATTGAGCCTGCTTTTGATTCCTTCTACTGTGTTCTTCAGTTCAGAAATTGTATTCCTCTTGGCCCTTGTTGATAGTTTCTATTTCCTTTTTCATGTTGATATAGTTTGCGGTGAGTTCATTATAGTTTCCCTGTAGTTTCTGATATTCTCTGTGAGCTCACTGAGCTTCCTGATAACCATTGACTTGAACTCATTATCTGATGGTTGACTTGCCTCTATTTCATTTAGCATTCTTTCTGAGGCTTCCTCTTTTCCTTTCATTTGGGGATTGTTTCTTTGTCTTCCCATTGTTTGTGAGACTCTTGTTAGCCTCTGCTTCTTAAATTGATCTGTTCTGACTCTCTGGGTTTCTGGTGTGAACTTCTATGGTAGAAGATCAGCCTGCGGTGCACACTATGACTCAGATCCTAAACATTTTCAATGAAGTTGACTGTGTAGGGAAGGTAGCAGCTCTTGTATTTTAATAGAAGTACAAAGAGGTAGAAAAAAGCTTTCCCAGTAGAGAGATTTTCCTGCCTCTGACTGCATATAAGAATAGGTGAAGAAAAAAGTAAAACTTTTTCTCTAAAATATTTATTTTATTTCTTAATTTATAATAGCTATAAACAGAAAAATGTCTGAAGAAGGAATCCTAATCTTACAGGCAAGCAAACAGAAAATATTTCTGTGCCTATGGGGAGAAATACCATTCTCCCCATAGGCAGGCAAATACCATTGTTAGCTGCCCTACCAGCTGTCACAGTCGTGATAAGCACTGAATTTGAGAAAGTGAAGAGTTAAACTTCGAATGGGTACACAACCTACCAAAGCTGATCATCCTCTAGCAAGAGTCACAGAAAAGAATATCAAAAAGGGAAGAGCAGCAAACCAAATCGTATTTTGTTGAGAAGCTTAAAATTCCAAAAGCAGCATTATACAGATGGAAATAGAGCACAGACTTTCTCCAATCAATGAAGGTCCCATAGTTACTTTTTGGAAGCATATAATAAGCCACTGGGAAGATATGATAAATGCATCCCTGATACAAGGAGGGAAGATAGAGCAGTGACCCAGGAAGCCTCTCATCTGATCATCACTTCCAAGTCTCATGGAGTCCATGACATCCTTAGTGCTAATTCTGTCTCCCAGAAGGGGCACAGGAATCTAACCTAACTTACTCTGAGCCTAATTCTAACCAACACAGAGGAACTGGGTATGGTGGTGGTACAGAGATGACATTAATAAGACTTTAAGTTATGGCATCACAAAGTTCTTGACAGTTAAGGTAAAAAGGTTAAAAATGCATTTGGTTATACTATTTTCCATAAAATTGAAATTTTTCAAAATAAAAACTTGAAAGAGAGTGAAAGAAAGCAAAGAGAACTAGAAGTAGGAGAACTTATGGAAGTGAAAGAGTAGCAGAAGCATCCTGACAGTTTCTTGTTCCAACCTTAAGGTCCTTAAGCCTGGCTCTATTTCAATTCCCACTCGCCAATGCTGTAGCATAAATGAAGCCTTAAAATAAATTCTCATTTCACTTGAACACTTGGGAAGGAAAAAGGATACTGAACTTCAGGTAGATCAAAAGAGTGGCCTTAGAATTCAAAGATGAATTAGCACAATTGAATGACATGAGATGTTGAGAGGTAAGAAGATTCAAAGGAACTTGGAAGCCCTAAAAAATGAAACTATGTAACCACCTCACTTATATGTGGAATCTAATGAACAGAGGAATGGATACATGGAGCAGACTGACAGCTGTCAGAGGGGAAGGGGACAATGGATGAAAGAAAGTGAAGGAACTAGCCAAAGAACATACAGGCAGGGGTGAGGACTGGATGGAAGTGGGCAAAGAGAAGGTGGGGAATGAGGACATCTGTAATCTTGTAAACAATAAAAATAAAGTTTAAATAAATAGGACAAAACTAAGCATTTGTTGAGAACCTCTATAAGCCAAGATTCTGAGTTGGGTCCTGGGAACATGAAGATAAATATGCTTTGTTTCTGCTCTAAAGAAACCCAGTCTGGATCAAAACACAATGGAGTTCTACATAGCAGAGAGAAGGACGGAGCTCCTCCCCTTCGTGACATCATGGATGGAACTGGAGAGCATATGCTAAGTGAAATAAGCCAGGCAGTGAAAGACAAATACCATATGATCTCACCTATAAGTGGAACCTAATCAACAAACAAATAAGCTAGCAAAATAGAACCACAGGCTTTGAAAAAAGAACAAATTGACAGTAACCAGAGGAGAGGGGGGAGGGGTATAACAGGGAAAAAAGGGGAAGGGTTTGTCAAGAAACATGTATAAAGGACACATGGACAAAGCCAAAGGGGGGTAGGATCAAAGGTGGGAGGTGGGGATGGGTGGGGATGGGTGGGGTGAGGGGGAATGGTAGACAACTGTACCTGAACAACAATAAAAAATAAAGTTTTTAAAAAACCACAATGTGCATGAAAAAACTCAGGGTTAAAATAAAAACAGTGTTGCTGCAGATGTTGTTCTTTGGTTAACAAAAATTTCAAAGGAACTATGGTACATCTGTTTAAACAATACAAAGAAGTCATTTCGACCTGAATTCTCATCTATAAAAGAAAGAGAAAGAAAAACGGGAGAATCTTTATCCGTTCAAACTAAAAAATGGTCCCGACTCTCAACTGGAATGTGAAGAATGCGGGCGTAGTGGAACAAGGCATCGGTGAGCGAGAAGAGGACACTCTCCTCATCTCTGACACAGGCAGGATTCTCCAAAAGGAGGCGATCCACCCTGAGGGGCACCTGCTCTGGACTCCACTTCAGAAAAAAGCACATTTTCTACAGCCATGTCCAACACCACTTCAGTATCACAAAGTAGTTTGTAAACTCTCTGACAGAGGTTCCATGCTACCACTTTCTCCTTGGTTTTAGCCAACTCCCCAACTGACATTTCTTTCAAAATCATTTTCTAGGGCTGCCCTTCTCCGTGCCCCCATTATGTGTAAGGATTCTCTTCAGGATCACCCTCAGCCCTTCCCTGATTGATTTAGTGCACATCCTTGTTTCAGTTGACCTCTACAGGTGGATGATTCACAGGTCCACTTCTTAGCACGAAACTCTCCAATGTGTTCCTGAAACAGAAGCCAAATGTCTTCTATGCATTCCCTTTCTATGTCCTGTCTGTGTTCAATGGTGGTAGATCCCAAAGGGAATCCTTCTCTGCTCCTGAGTCAATTCTCCATCCCCCACTCTTGTGAACGATGGCATTATCTACCCAATCCCTCAGACCTGGGACTGAGCCTCAGCTCCTCCCTTCCCCACCACATACACAGCTGCTGATCAAGTCCTGAGGATCTTACCATTCTAAGTGCCCAAGTACCCGATACGTATCTACTTTTCAAATCTCTCAAAAAAAAAGTCCCTTCTTTCCCATTGCCAAGGCCATGCCTTAGTCAGGACTTCATGCCTTTTCTTCCTTGTAGGACAAGGAATAGCCTTGCCATCGGTCACCCTACCACTATTCCCACTCCCTTTAACTCACACATCACTCTATACAGGCGACCACCTGGTGGTTTGTAAAATCATGTCAATCTACTCATGTCCTTCCCTAACCTAAAATACTTAACGCTTTAGGATTAAGTACTAACTGTCTACTAGGACATGGAAAGCCTTTCAGGACCTGGTACCTGCCTGTCTAATCAGCATCTCTCCCACAACTGCTCCTCGTGCTTTCAGCACTCAGCAATGCGTACTCCCTAAAGTGTCCATTCTGCTTCATGATACATTACAAGCTGTTCCCTCTTCTGAAAGGGTTTGTGCTTCACACACTCTTGGTGACTAAGGTCTTACAGTTTATGATGAACATTCTGTCCCCCAGGTATATTTCTCTGACTTTTCCCACTGCCCCTACCCTGACCATCTTCACTGACATTCCCTCACCCTCTCTCTCTGAACTTAAGACTTGGGTGCCCTTTCTTTGTGTTATCAGACACATTTGCACATCTCCATTGTAACAGTTATCACCATAACCTTTATTATAAGTCTGTTTGTAGGCGCAGCATCCCAGGAAACTCTAAACCAGTTGAAGAATATATCTAGTGTCCATTACAATGCTTGGCGTATGGTAATGTGTTAAACCATCAATACATTTAACAAATGAAGGAAAAAAAATTTGCAACACAAGCAAATGTGGCTGAAATGAATTTGGGGGATTTTAGTTAGTAATAAACTGAATGTGATTTAACAGTAAAATATAGATAACAAAACAGTCAATGTTACTTTGAGTTGTATGAATAGAGGTATGGCAGCAAGTATGAAAGAGAAATTCTCTTTAATTTCTCCACTGACCAGACCAGAGCTATAGGAAATATATAAAATATATTCAGAAAAAGACTGCTAAAAAAAAAAGAACTAAAAGTATGACCTATTAGGCAATGTGGGGGAAAATGGAAAAAAGGAAACTGGGGTAGAATCACAGAAGGATGCAAGAAAGATTTCAACAAGCCTGTACCATACACTTCCATGCAGTAAACCAGCCAGAAAATAAGATTCTTCATTGCTACTTGGAATACAGAAAAGATGACAATACTACTGAATAATTACTACATGCCAGGTTCTATTCTAAGAGCTTTATATGTATTTAAAATTTTCATTTTCAAAACAATTCTATGTGGCATTTAAACATAGCCCAGAAAGGATAAGAATTTAATCTGACTAAGTTTATGCAGCTAGTAAAAGGAAGAGCCAAGATTCAAATACAAGCAGTCTGGCTTCAGACCCCTTGCTCCTCATCACTTCACTACCTGAACACCCTCTGGAACTCAACCCCTTTACCCCCTAGCCACACCACCCGCCAGAGTACCTGCAATATTGGCTTCAACATGGGCATTCTCTCCATGAC
Source organism: Desmodus rotundus (assembly GCF_022682495.2). Classification (NCBI taxonomy): domain Eukaryota; kingdom Metazoa; phylum Chordata; class Mammalia; order Chiroptera; family Phyllostomidae; genus Desmodus; species Desmodus rotundus. Next base: position 107,730,113 of record NC_071393.1, read on the forward strand.
CGAATAAAGGATACTAAATACTAGCACCCTCTTATCCCCACCCAGGCACAACAGGGGTCAGACTGTGGAGGCCCTAGAACTCTATATAGCCTGTAATTTCTAACATGAACCAACTCAGTTCATTCTCACAACAGCGGAATTTTTATCCATGTTGTTCATATGAGGACACTGAGGCTCAGACAGGTCAAATAGCGTGTCCAAGGTCACACAGCTAGGAAAGAATGGAAGCATCACTCAGACCGAGTCTCACAGATTCTTGGTGCATTTCCCATGACAACCAACTGCTGTACAGTCTTCCTGTCCACACCCCCAATAATCACTGTAAGATTAATCTTCCTAAAAGACAGCACACACCATAACCTCTGGGGCTCATCACAGACACCAGATTAAAAATACAGTATGTTCTGCAAGCGTTCAAGGTCCTCAGTCACATTTCTGACTATACTGCTAGGTCATCTCCCACCATGTCTCTGCATAGCAACAGTGCTCTGATCAAACCTAACTCCTTTTTGCTCCCAAAGATAACTCCAAAGTTTCATTTTGAGTAGCAGTTCAAAAACTGCTACTCAAAATGAATAATACACAAATAATTCAGCATTATTTAGAAAGTTTTTTAAATTATTCTCCATTGTTATGTATCAAAAAGAATTTAATGCAATCATTATAATAAAAACTCAAAGTGAAATGGCTTGGTTTTAAAATGTGTTGAAATAAGTTAAAACTTAAAATCATCTAAATATCCATCTTTAGTATAATGGATAAGTAAATTATCTCACATTCACTCAATAGAATACTACCCCAAAATAAACATGAACAGACTAGAACTATATGCAATAACAAGAATGAATCTAAAAAGTATTATGTCAAACAAAAGAGGCCAGACACTGAAGTAAATACTGTATAATTTCATTTGTAAAAAGCTTAACAGGTGGAACTCCTCTATGGAATTAGAAGTCAAAATAGCGGCTCCCTTTGTTGGGAGAGGGGTGGTGACTATGAAGGGAGAGTGGGGTTAACACAGCTAGTAATTACTAGGTGTCTTCACTTAGTGAAGATTCTTTGATCTCCACATTAAAATCATTGTAATTTTCTTCAAGTACACTGTCTTTAAACATCAAAAATAATGTTATGGAAAATTCAATAGTTGCTGCTGTGTTGTTAGGTTAACATTTCACCACAACACATAATTCAGACTTACAATTTCTTTCACATCATATGATTTTGGGGGGAGTTATATTCAATATTGTAAGTATAATAGATTTTTCTTATTTTATGACTCACCCTCATCACCTTTATATTGGGTCACCAATTGCATTTTCCTTGCTGGGAATTTTTTTTTCCATTACAATTTATGCCCCCTATACCCTATTCCAATTCCACTCACCCCCACCCCCACTATCACCACCCTGTTGTCCGTGTCCATGAGTTCTCTTTTTTTTCCTTTTTGCTCAACCCTTTCACCCCGCTAGCCACACCACCCACCAGAGCTCTCAGCCTGCTCTCTATGAGTCTATTTCTATTTTTCAAACTGAACAAACTGCTTCTAGTTCAGTTTGTTCATGAGATTTCACAAATGAGTGAAATCATATGGTACTTCTCTTTCTCTAACTGGCTTATTTCACTTAGCATAATGTTCTCCAGGTCCATCCATGCTGTCTCAAAGGATAAGATTTTCTTCTTTTTCACAGCAGAGTAGTATTCCATTGAATAAATATACCATTGCTGTTTTATCCACTCATCTACTGTGGACATTTTGGATTGCTGGGAATTTTTACTTCACCCATATGGTAATACTGGATACTTCTAGGTCATCCTCAAAAAATTCCCTCCTTCTACACTATCACCTTTTCATAACAACTTCTTGAATCTGTACTTTGCTCCAGTTTTATCTGCTCATTCATTTTCTGCTTCATTTCACTCCACACTTTCCAGTCCTCTGCGACCTCCTCTGCCCTCCAGTGGCTCTCTGCCTCTTTCCCCACCTCTGAGCTCTAAGCACACAAGTCCCTGCATTTCTCCTGGTGGAAGAGAATAACAAACACATCAAATGCATAACAGAGCACAGTAGGTTTAATGGAGAACTTTCAGTCATCAGCCTTCCACCTTTCTAGACAAGTAGCATAAGGAACAATAACCGGAAGACTCTCTGTGTCATTGGTTTTTCAAGTCATTTTTCTGGATTCCCACATTAAAGAGATGCAAGATGTTATTAGCATAAAAATAGTATCTTCCCATGATAAAGCCATTTAGATATAAATCAATTCTCTCATTTGATCATCACTAATGAACTCAGCCAATGTTCTTTCCTACCTCCTTCCCTTCTCACTTTATAATCAGAAAAGGTATGATCAAAGAACTTTCTTGTCCAAGTATACATGACAATTAAGTGGGGGTGATAGTGCAGAAAGACAGAGTTGTAATAGCCAGGTGCATGGTGTTTCACCTACATCTTGCATTCTCACACACAGAATGTTGCAGTACATTGGAAAAGAAAAAAACGTTTGTGATTATTTCCCTTCCTGTATCCACAACCATCAGCAATGTGACTTTGCAACTCTTCTATCAGGAGATAAGGTCTATTTCCCCCTCCTTGAATACAGACTGGCCTTATGACTTGCTCTGGCCAAAAGAATGTGCTATAAGTGACACTAAGTCACTTATAAGTACCAGTTCTAAGCTTAAACCTCAAGAGACAAAGCACCTTCACTTATGGTCTTGGGATCCTGCCCAGCTGCCATGTGAAGAAGATCCACTAGGCCTCTGGATGACGAGAGACCACATTATCCATGTGAGCCACCCCAGACCAGTCAGCTAATGCAGCAGCCTACCAGAGATGCATGTGTAAACTTGACTGAGATCAGCCAAACCTAGCCCAAGTTAGCAGAACCACCCAGCTGAGCCACAGACTCATGAGTTAAAGAAATGATGGTTGTTATGAACCACAACATTTTGGAGTTACTAGGCACAGGAAAATCTTAACTGATACAAATGTGGGGAAAGCACATTATGTGTTTACATCCACAGAATTGCATGCTTGATGTAAGATTCATGCCAGTGAATATTCCATGAGAACAGACACCTCAAAGTCATTATTTCATATATCTCCTAAATCTCTCTCAAGTCTAACCTCACCTAAAGTCTTGCCGTAATCCTAGGTAACTTCATTTCCCATGTGGATGACCCTTTCAACAATCTGGCCTTTTTCTTCACCAATTCATCTCCAACAGTCCACTTCCCCTCAGACACCAACTCCCTCGGTCACAATCTGAAAGTTGTCATGTCCTAAAAGCTTTTCCCAGCTGAGAAGTCTTGAATTGAATGATCCTGCTGTGTGAACATATCTCCTTCTCTGTTAAGCTAAATGGTCTGGTTCCACCAACTGTAATAGTATTCACACTTCACTGACCCTCCAGTCCACTAACAGATCTACTTTTTCCCCCTCTACTAACCCTTTCTACTCTCCCCTTTCCTCCTTTTGTAGCCCCATAATATCAATAATACTGTACACCCTGAATTCCTTAGCATCTCTGTCTCTTCATTGTAACTTCATCAAAACCTGAATCCTGGCTCAGTTATGAACTTTATTCATGCCTGTGTTAAAAACTGTCCAAGAAAGTCATAATTTTGAACATACAATAGGGCAGACTTGTTCCACTATAAATTCACCATCATCAATCTCAAACATCTTTCAACTACCTGGCAATTTTACTATTCTTCTTATGTGTTCATCTACTCACTATATTTCAAACTTTCTCTACTCTGGTCAAAATTCCATCCACTCTCTCCCCCTGCAACTATATCCTTTCCATAGACATTTAAATGTCTCACCCATTTAAAAAAGTTATTATTCCCCCTTCCACTCTCCCATTCTAGACTTTGTCTCTGGTCTTCTTCTAGTATCTAAATAAATGTAAGTGGTAGGCATTTGGTTAAGCAAACCAGAAACCACAAAGTAGTCCTGTCACTTCTCTCTCTGACATCCCCCATACTCAATCTGTTTTAAAAACATTAATTTTAACTCCTAAATATGTCTCAAATTTACCCACTGATCTCCATGTGTACTGTTACCACCTTAGACCACACCACTGGCATCTCTCTCCTGGACCTGCAGAAGTTTTCTAATAACTTTCCAGGCGGTCATTTGACCCCATCTAATTTGTTCTTAACATTATAGAAGAGTTACAATTCCAAACCACTACTAGCTTAAAATCACATGACATCTTTCCATTGTTCTTTTTTTTACATTTTATTTTTATCGTTGATGCTGTCACAGTTGTTCCTGCTTTTTCTTGCTTTCCCTACCTCCACCCAGCCTCAGTCTCTACTCTCCCCAAGCCAATCCCCATATTGTTGTCTGTGTCCATGGGTTCTGCATAAACGTTCTGTGGTTAACCCCTTCCTCATCTTTCATCCCATACCCCCATCTCCTTTCTGGCAGCTGTCAGTCTGTTTTATGTATCTAAGCTTCTGTTTCTATACGTTGCTCTAAAATCCATTTTGATTTACAGAGACTTGCATGGTTTGGCCCCTGCTTACCATTCTAATCTCACCTTTAAACATTCTTAAGCTCACTCTGCATCCCATTTTCAATTCTTTAAATTTTCCATACTCCCTCAAACACGAGGCCCACGTACTTGCTATCATTTCTAAATGGAATGGTTTACAACTCTTTAATGCCCCTGTCCTTAGCCTAGTTAGCTCGATTCATACTTCAGATGTTGGCTCAGTCATTGCTTCCTCAGAGAAACATTCCTGTCCAGTGTCGGTCAGGTCATTCATCATATAATCTCAAAGGACATTCCCTTCGTGACATTTGCCTATTTGTGACTATGTTGTCACATCATGCTCATTCTTTTGAACATTCTTTGAACACTCTCTAGCACTCCTTGGCATGCAGTAGACACCAAATACTTATTGAAAATATGAATACATTAATCTCTCATAGTAATTTGACTCCTCTGGCACTGATGTTGTAATTAATAATTAATAGTTATGCCATCTTCACGGGTAGCACCTTATCAGACAACTGAATAAAAAACACAAAACAATAATAAGCTCCATTTCATAACCATTGTGTTCTTATTCTAAATAGATTTTATACATGAATGACTACATAGTCCATTTCTGTTTCCTTTTGTATGGCACAATTTAAAGACTGAAAGAAAATTGAAAACTACAATTGTTACCTGAACTTCTAACCCAGACAACAAATTACATTGCCTCCTTCTTATTCAGAATTCACTTCTCCAAATCAAGCTATCAAAAGATCCATGAAGAAGTAAATAATCCTAATTAGTCCATGCATTAGCTAACATGCTTCAGCAGAGCACCTCAATTTAAATAACTTGTTTTAGCCAACTTATATTCTTTTCTTAAAAGATTTTATTTTTAGAGGGGAAGGGAGGGAGAAAGAAAGGGAGAGAAACATCAATGTGTGGTTGCCTCTCATGCAACCCCTACTGAGGACCTGGCCTGCAACCCAGGCACATGCCCTAGACTGGGAATCGAACCCATGACCCTTTGATTCATAGGCCAGCACTCAATCCACTGAGCCACATCAGCCACGGCACAACTTATATTCTTATCAAAACATGGTGGCATCGGCAGATAGATAGACAAAGAATAGACACTGATGTTCAGCCATATATAATGCACTAAATTTTTATATGCTTCTTGTTGTGGAAAAGACTTTCTGTTTACTATTCACTGGGTCCACAAAAATATAAAGCACAATCAAAATACACACTCTAAAAGGAGGTATATTGCCTAAAGCTTTGATTTGTTTTCAAACATTATGATACAAGCAAACTAGCTGGTGGATGCTTTAAATCCTTCAATAAATTGTTTCTGCCTGTACAATAATATAAACTCTAACACAACCTGCCTGCCTTTACAGTCTCACCTTGTGCATCTCTGTCTTTTGCTCTCTGTATTCAAGTCATAGAAAACTTCTTTCCTTTCTTTAAAAATTTCATATTTTCTTACCTGGGACCATTTCCAAACATGATGTTTAAAACACTTTCCCTAACCCACCAACCAGTCCTTTTGTGTAGTCCTATTCATCTTGCAAGTCTGGTCTTAAATGTCACGTCTTCAGACATTTACCCTAACTATTCCCATCCTTAAATAGGTTTAGACACTTGTTTTCTAGTGTGAATAATTCATCCAAGAAATGCTGAGGAAATGATGTAGCAGGCAGTGAGAGCTGAGTTAGAGAAAGGCTGGCATGGCCATGATGGACTGTATGTTAGTGAAAGCTACAAAGATTCAGGAAGGGAGCCAAGAAATAAAGAAGAGAAGGTAAGAATTCAGTCAGTGAACCACATTAATAGTGCAACACTCAAGTGAAGACCTACACAGTCTGAAAAAATAGGACAGAGTAAATGCTCATGTCTTCCAAAATTATTTTCTAAAATGTGACCTTTTTGCAGCCATTTTTATAATATGTGGCAATGAGATTGTTAAGGATATAATAAAAAGATAGCAAAGAAAATCTATGAGACGTGCACAAGGTGGTCAAAGAGTAGCCCCATTCCTATAAGCTTTCCCTCCCTTCCGCCTAGGATCCACTTCCAGGCTCACTTCCCTAATATTACAACTTGGCTGTGCCCAGGTTTCCAGAGCTACCATGGTCCAGGACCATATACTACTTCCTAAGGTCCCATTGTTCCCAAAGAAGTCCATCCTTATATTAAATCTCCCATTACTTGAGGTTACTTGAGTCTCTTTTCTTTGCAACTAAAGTAAATTCCTAACCTAACAGCTACATGTAGTCTATACATGCTTTCCTACACGGCTCAACTCCCGAGCATCCCAGTCGTTATCTACCCCCTATTGCCCCATTTTATTTTATTTGTAGAGTGTATCACTATCTAAAAATTATATACACACACTTTTTAAAGTTTTATTGTATTTTACTACCTGTTTTCCCCACCAAAATATGATCAAGAAGGTTTTAACATTCCTGTCAGCTTGATTACACTTGAGACAAGCTTTTTCCTGATTTTGGCTCCTCAGTTCCATTTTCTTAGAGCATGTGCTTTATAAAACTTTCAATTACAAATTCTTTATCTGCTCCTTTGAGATATAAATCTTCTCCCAGACCCTCATCAATTTTACAACCCAAGAAGTACTTTCTGAAGGATTTGGGAGCCATCCCTTTGAAATGCAATCATGAAAAAAATAGCACCCCTATGTTTGTCTCTGTAGGAGGGTAGGAGCCTAACTTTGATAAGCACCAATTAGCAAACACAGATGGCCTAATAATGAGCCTACCTTTCTGCTTTTTTTCTCAGCAGAGTCGGGTTGAATCTCTCTCCCTATTGCAATAGGCTTCAGTAGTCTTCCTTGCTTTTTTAAACAAGTGTCCCCTCCAATTTCTCTTTGACAGTTTCAGGAACATAGGGGACAATTTGTGTTCTTGTTCACACTGCTACATCCCCAATACTTAGAATAAACAAGTAACTCAATAGATATTTGGTGAATGAATGGATGGGTGAAATCACGTAAGGCTTTTTTTTTTTTTGCATTTGAAGAATAATTTAGAGAAAGTGGGAGGTGGGGGTAGGTACGGCAGGGGAGAGTAATGGGGACAACTGAAATTGAACAACAATTAAAAAAAGAGAGAAAAATAAGTCCTTCTTGGGCCATTCCTTTATATTTTTTAATATATGACCACATTTCAAAAGTCAATCTAAGTACACAGCTTATTATCCATCCTTATATTAAATGTCCATGCTTATATTAAATCTCTCAGCACTTGAGATCACTTGAATCTCCTTTCTTTGCAACTAAAAAAAAGAAATCCTAATCTGAGAGCTGCATTTAGTCCTCACTACATGCTTTCCTACATTTCTCAATCCTGATCACCCCAGTCATTATCTATTCCCTATTGTCTTATTTTTTAAGATTTTATTTATTTATTTTTAGAAAGAGGGACGTGGAAGAAGAAAGAGAGGGAGAGTAATATGGATGTGGGGGCCTCTTGCACGCCCCCATCCGCAGACCTGGCCTGCAACCCAGGCATGTGCCCTGACTGACAGGGAACTAAACCAGTGACCTTTCAGTCTGTGGGATGACACCCAACCCACTGAGCTACACCAGTCAGGGCTGTTTTGTATTATTTTTATTTTTGAGCATACTATCTGAAATTATACGTATACTTTTTAAAGTTTTAATGTATGTTTAAAATACACGAAGAGCAGAAATGATCAGTCCTGGTGATACAACTTTATCTTATACACTGACAGACTTCTGTACTTGCAGATTTTATTTCTTTAATATGATTACTTTCTTTGCCATAAAGGTTACACTGCCTTTAAAAATATATGTAATTATTAAACTTAATTGTTAGATGTCAATATTGAACACAAGAAATACAACTGGTTCTAAAACTCTAGCAGGATTATATTTGGGTAAAAAAATCTGCTAGTCTATATGTAGTTATTACGAAACAGTTGTTGTGCAAGTTCCTGGCATCTAGGCCTCTTTATTTATTCACTGTGGCCCAAACAACTGCAATATCTGCAAACGATCAAACAAAGCCTTTTGAGTGTGGCCATTTATCACTCAGTGTAAGCCTGTGTGAATGTCACTGAAAATGGCTGATTTTTACTGATTCAGTGATCTCAACACAAATAAATCACAGTGAAAACTAGCGTCTTCTTGAAAAATGCACACCAGGCACTTAGTTGTAAAGTCCATATTGCTGTCTACAGTGCTGACCAAGTAAACATTCAGACTCACAAGACTATTACAAACCATACTTGCTCTCAGTGGACTCTGAAGGATACAGGGCAGAAATCACTAGCAGTGGGGCAGCATCAGGCATCTCCTTCCACGGGATTTGACCTCACAGCAGTCTCTGCAGAAGTCCACAGAGCTGTGCTCCTTGTGCTCTTTCCTCTAGGGCACAACTCAGAAGTGAGAAAGCGGGGCTCAGCTGGCAGACACTGAAACCACCTAAACTAAAAAGTCTTAAAACTGAAACGGTCCAACCCCACACTCAGCTTGTACACTCAGAACTAAAACCATACCTTACTGTCTATGGCAACATGGCTTTGCACCATTCCTCGGTTGTCCTTAGCATGACTTCCCTTTTCCGGGACTCCATCACCACGCCCAGGAAAATGGCTTGATTTTTCATTATAGGAACTTCCCAAAGACCCACTGACTCTTCAGTGCAAAGTATCAACAGACAATTTATGTCTAAAGAGGTCAGTTCAAAATTTCAGCAAGTTATTTTGTGGATATCAATAAACTAAAGTTTATACGGACAGGCAAAAACTGTGCAGCATAGCCAACACAATACTGAAGGAGAAGGAAAAAATCAGAGGACAGACAGTACTGACTTCAACACTTCCTGTAAAGCGACAGTAATTGAGACAGTAAGGTATTGGCGAAAGAACGGACAAATAGATCAGTGGAGCAGAATACAGAGGCCAGAAATAGACCCACATAAATATAGTTACTAATCTTTGACAGAGGAATAAATGTAAGACAATGAAGCAAAGATAGTCTTTCCAACAAATGGTGCTGGAAAAATTAGACATCTGAATGCTAAAAAGATGAATATAGTCATAGACCTTACACACTTCATGAAAAAAAGTCAATATGAATCATAAACCTAAATTTAAAACAAAAAAACTATAAAACTTTTAGAAGATGGAAATGCAATAATAAGAAAATTAACAACTCAATTAAAAATGAGCAAAAGAACTAAAAAGATACATGACCAAAGGACATATTCAGATGGCAAATAAGCATATGAAAAGATATCTAACTTCATATACTATTAGGGAATCACAAATGAAAACAAGAGTGAGATATCACTGCACATCTATTACAATGGTCAAAATCCTAAACACTGACAACATCAGATGCTGGAACACTAATTCACTGCTGGTGGAATGCAAAATGGGACAGCCACTTTGAGAGGTACTTTGGCAGCTTCTCACAAAACTGAATATATTCTTACCATATGATCCAGCAATTGTGCTTCTTGATATTTACCCAAGTGAACTGATAACTTAAGCCCACACAAAAACCTGCACACAAATGTTTTATAGCAGCTTATTCATAGCTACCAAAACTCTAAAGCAATTAAGATGTCCTTCAGTAGGTAATGAGCAAACAAACTGTGGTACATCCACACAATGAAATATTATTCAGTACTTTAAAAAATGAGCTAATAGCCATGAAAAGACATGGAGGAAACTTAAATGTATATTGCTAAGTAAAGGTGCCAATCTGAAAAGGCTACAGACTATATGAGTTCAACTATATGACATTTGGAAAAGCCAAAACTATGGAGACAGTAAAAAGATCAGGTGGTTCTAGGAGTTCAGGGAACGAAGAATACATAGGCAGAACACATGATTTTTAGGACAATGAAACTACTCTGTATGATGCTACAATGATGGATTAATATAATTTTACATTTGTCAAAACCCATTGAATGTTCAACAGCAAGACTGAACCCAAAGGTACAATGGACTTAGGGTGATAATGATGGGTCAGTGTAGGTTTGCTTGTAATAAGTGTACCAGTCTGGTAGGGGATGCTGATAAGGCGGGAGGTACGCATGTGTGGGGGCAATCTCTCTAAGGGAAGTCTCTGTACCTTACTCTCACTTTGCAGTGAACCTGAAAGTTCCCTTAAAAATAAAGCTTATTAGCAGCTGGGCAAACACACTGATAAGAAAAGTCAATCAATTCCAAGGTGGACTAGGCAGTTTTTCTATGAATTTAATAAGATTAAACCTAGAAAACCTATAAAAAGAAAGAAAGAAACATTACAATAATTCCTACTTTTACCACTCCACCATTATTTGAAATTCTCTCTTGGCTTTAATGCAAAATAAGTGGCAATCAAATTGTAGTAAACAGCAATTTCTAAAATGCTATTTTGGCAGAGGGTCTGAGAGTCACCAGAGATTCTAGGCTGACAGAAATCACTAAAATCTATGAACATAATTAGCTTCTTTGATTTCCAATTCTTGTTTTGATGACTAAGTAAGAAATAAAAATGTGCAATGTAAACATACATGCTAAAATGAAGTGATGCAGGTGGACATTCGACCAGTATAATTCATAAAAAGTTTTAGAAAACTATTTCCCAGAATCTTTTCTGAAAATAAACAATGTTTCCACTCTGCAGTCACTGACCTATTCATTTTGCCTCCTGAAACAGTGCCTGAGTTATCTTTTTTCCAGTTTCAATCTGCATTGACCTGATTTGTCCTGTTTACCACTTACAGTCACCACTCATTGTCCTCTGAATTCCCTGAATTATGTTTTGCACTTATGCTACCAAACGGTGTGTTATCTGTACCTTCCCCATCTTTCTCAGATGTTCTATAATTCAGCTCTCCCCAGTCTCCCAGAAATGTAGCTTCTGGACGTCCCAGAGCTGTATTCAAATGCACACTACAAAGGAGCTTGTTCCTATCGCTTGAATTCACAGTGACAACATTTACACTGTTTGGTTTCTAGGAACTCTGTGTTACCTCTTTTCAAACAGAAATGCTTTTCTTTAATGAACTCTGTCTTTCCTGCCCCGTAGTTCTCTTTTAAAAAGAATCACATATCCAGTTCATGAATTCCTAGAAATTCAAATTACCTTCAGAGAGCACAGCAACTGAGACAATCTTAAAAATAAAGTGTTATTAAGTCCTCTAAGTCATTTTAGACCTCTGTCATGTTAAAGGATCAAACTGTGATTTTCAGACTCACACTCTCCTGTTCCCTAGTCACCACTAGCTCACTTCCTCATTTTTAAGTTCTAGTTTGTTTTATGTTATCGTACAGTCTCCAAAAACCTTTCCAATACTTTATTGCTTTAAGTCAGTAAATCACCAATATGCACTAAGTAAAGAAAGGATTACCAAGGAGATGGATCACATTCTGGACTATCCCCAGGCTTAAAATCAGCTGAGGAAGGAAATGAAATAATAATAATATCCCCTCAAACAGGCAGAATTCTACAAGCAAAATTCATTCATGTCTCTTTTTCTCATTTATTCTTTATCACTACCTTGTGATATAAGTAAGTTAGGGATTCCTTCCTTTTTACACATGACTGAGAGCCAGAGAAACCTTCCAAAGGCTCACAACAAGTGTGTCCTTAGAGAAGGCATAAGACCCGGATCAGCCCATAACTGGTATGGTGCTCATGAACACACACAAAGCAACAAAAGAAAAATAATGTAAATATGTTAATGTGCATACATGTAAAGATAAAATATGATGATGATATTCATAAGAGTTGCTTAGGAATAATGTAGGAAGGCTTCCTGTAAGAATTATGTTCCAGACCCAGTACATTGTTGTGGGAATGCAGACTGGTATAGCCACCGTGGAAAACAGTATGGAATTTCCTCAAAAAACTAATAATGGAACTGCCTTTTGACCTGGCAATTCCACTGATGGGATTATACCCTAGGAATCCTGAAACACCAATCCAAAAGAACCTGTGCACCCCAATGTTCATAGCAGCAAATTTACAACAGCAAAGTGCTGGAAACAACCTAAGTGCCCATCAGTAAATGAGTGGATCAAAAAACTGTGGTACATTTACACAATGGAATACAACACAGTAGAAAGAAAGAAGGAGCTCCTACCCTTTGCAGCAGCATGGATGGAACTGCAGGGCATTATGCTAAGTGAAATAAACCAGGCAGTGAAAGACAAATACTATATGATCTCACCTATAAGTGGAACCTAAACAACAAAACAAGCAAGCAAGCAAAATATAACCAGAAACATTGAATTAAAGAACAAACTGACAGTAACCAGATGGGAGGGGGGAGAGGGATAATGGGGGAATATAGGTAAAGGTCCATCAAGGAACATGTATAAAGGACACATGGACAAAGCCAAAGGGAGGAGGTTTGAGGGTGGGAGGTGGGGATGGGTGGGGCAGGAGGGTGTGGTAGGATAAAAATGGAGACAATGGTACTTGAACAACAATCTAAAAAAAAGCAAAATAAATAAATGAGTTCACCCTAGAGGTGACTATAAAAAAAAGAAAGAAATATGTTCCAGAAAGTTGGGTATTCTATAATAGATAATAGAGAAGCCATATACAGGAGGAACTAAACTGAAAGGGCCAAAAATACATAAAATAGTATCAGCAAAGAAGCTGATAAACATACAGAGAACTCTAAATAAATACTGAAATTAAATAAGACAATAATATAATAATTAAAAGAGAAAGTTTAAAACAATGTTGAACCAAAATACAAGACAATAATTTGAAAGATGAGAAGGCGAACAAAAGTCCTTAAATTATTTAAGAGAAAAGACAATAATAAGTCAAATATTGATGCTAAAACACTGATCTGCATGTTAAGAGTAATCAATTAGAAAAACTTCCATACCAGTGGGGAGACCAGGAAATTGAAGAAAACCTCAATTAATCCAAAAAATAGAAGAAAAGAAGAAAACTAAAGTCAAACAGAGAGAAAAGCAAAGAAAAAAACATTTTAAAATGGAAAATAAGATACTCTATAAGTAAGTCAAAGTGTAATTAATCTCAATAAATATATGTATGGAAAATAAGATACTCTATAAGTAAGTCAAAGTGTAATTAATCTCAATAAATATATGTAGATTAAACTTACAAGTTAGAAATGTTCAAACTATATAGACTGTTTATAATAAATACAGTTACAGTATAATAATCTAGAATAAAAAGTTAAGGGATAGAAATATATACTTGTATACCAAACTGAATTTAGCTTTAGTAATATCAAGCCAACAGAACTTAAGGGGGAAAAAAGGATTATTAGGTACAAAAAAGTTAGAAAGTAATATTGAGGATACTTTCCAGAAAATATAGCAAAAAAAATAAAATATTTGGAACTAGGAAACGGGGGAAAACCCAAGGAAGTTAGAGGACATGTCCAGTAAGCATAATATCCAAATAAAAGAAGGATGAGTAAGAGAAAAAACAGAAAAAAGGGCTAGGGGGCAAAGGTGAAGAACCTAGGGGAAAAAATCAACACATGATCTTTACAGATTGAAAAGGAAACCCTGTCTTTGCCCAGCAAAACTAATAAAAACAGACCCGCACTAAGGCATAGCATGAGTAAGTTTCAGAACTACAGGACAGAGAAGATACCCCCAATTTTCAGAAAGAGAAAACAGGTCACATGGAAAGGATCAGAAATCACAATGACTTCAAGCTGCTTAACAGAATTATTAGGAGTGGAATTAGGAATTAGGAATTATTATTAGACTGCAGTGGCATTGTGACTTTCAAAATCCTGAGGAGAAATTATCTTTAGCCTAGAATACTGTAGCTAGTCAAACTGTCCATCAGGTGGGTGGGTAGAAAGAAGATATATCTGTTTAAGACAATGATGTTGATAGAATATTGTCTTCATTAATGTAACAAGAAGAGATCTAGACAATTGATAGAGAGGTCATAAGTACATAAAACTAAGCAAATGATAAAACCAGACAGTGATCAACTCTCAGAAAAATGGAAAGCACAGATATGGAGAAGTAATCATAGCATTATAGCTGAAATTCAGCTATAAATACAACATTTCTAGTTATAGTGATATAAACACCAGTTTCATTGAACCAAACAGATAAACATATTGTGAGAATGTGGTAATGAACACAGTACATGCATATAGTGAAGGCAGTTCAAAAGGGGGAGGTTAATACCTCACATTCCATAGTGAGAAGTCAAATACAAGGCCTAAAACGGAAAAACCAAAAGGCAGACACATAATCTTATTGTTTGGTGACATGGAAGCAGATAATAAAAGAATCCTCCAAACAATTTGAAGTGGCTGCCTTTAGACAGTGAAAGACAAATACCATATGATCTCACCTATAAGTGGAACCTAGTCAACAAAACAAACAAGCAAGCAAAATATAATCAGAGCCATTGAAATTAAGAACAAACTGGAGAACCAAGATGGCAGCATAGGTAGACACACTGCGCCTCCTCGCACAACCAGAACTGACAGAGAATCGAACGGCAAGGGGGTCCGACAACAAGGAAATAGAAAATAAACATTCATCCAGACCGGTAGGAGGGGTGGAGACAGGCACCGGGGTGGAGAGGACTCGAGTGGCTGTGGCGGGACTGAGACTGGTGAAGTGTGGGACAAACGGCGCAGGCAGTCCGAGCACTAGCAGACCCTGAAGCCCCACATTCGCGCAGATAAACTGAGAGGGCTGGACTCAGAGTGGCAGAGAATGGGGCAGGCAGAGCACTGGGTAGCACCCCGCTGCCCCAAATCCGCGCATAGATAAACTGGATGAATGGCGGGGAGCGAAGCAGACCATGCAACCCAGGGCTTCAGCGCGGGGAAATAAAACCTCAAACCTCTGATTGAAAACGCCCCTGGGGGTTGGGGCAGCAGCAGGAGAGACTCCCAGCCTCACAGGAGAGGTCGTTGGAGAGACCCACAGGGGCCTAGAGTGTGCACAGGCCCACCCACTCGGGAACCAGCACCAGAGGGGCCCAGTTTGATTGTGGGTATCAGAGTGAAAGATTGAAATCCAGAGGAGAGTGAAGCGGGCGCCATTGCTCCCTCTCGGCCCCTCCCCCATGTACAGTGGCACTGCGCAGCGACCAGAGTTACCCCGCCCTGGTGAACACCTAAGGCTCTGCCCCTTAAAGTAACAGACGCACCAAGACAAAAAGAAAAAAAATGGCCCAAATGACAGAACACTTCAAAGCTCCAGAAAAAATACAGCTAAGCGAGGAAGAGATAGCCAACCTATCGGACGCACAGTTCAAAACACTGGTTATCAAGATGCTCACAGAATTGGTTGAATCTGTTTGAAAACCAGATGAAAAAATGAAGCCTATGCTAAGAGAAACAAAGGAAAATGTACAGGGAACCAATAGTGATGCGAAGGAAACTGGGACTCAAATCAATGGTGTGGACCAGAAGGAAGAAAGAAACATCCAACCAGAAAAGAATGAAGAAACAAGAACTCGGAAAAATGAGGAGAGATTTAGGAACCTCCAGGATATCTTGAAACGTTCCAACATCCAAATTATAGGGGTACCAGAAGGAGAAGAGGAAGAACAAGAAATGGAAAACTTATTTGAAAACATAACGAAGGAGAACTTCCCTAATCTGGCAAAGGAAATAGACTTCCGGGAAGTCCAGGAAGCTCAGAGAGTCCCAAAGAAGCTGGACCCAAGGAGGAACACAACAAGGCACATCATAATTACATTACCCAAGATTAAACGCAAGGACCTACATCCAAGATTACTGTATCCAGCAAAGCTATCATTTAGAATGGAAGGGAAGATAAAGTGCTTCTCAGATAAGGTCAAGTTAAAGAAGTTCATCATCATCAAGCCCTTATTATATGAAATGTTAAAGGGAGTTACCTAAGAAAAAGAAGATCAAAAATAGGAACAGTAAAAATGACAGCAAACTCACAGTTATTAACGACCACACCTAAAACAAAAACAAGAGCAAACTAGGCAAACAACTAGAACAGGAACAGAACCATAGAGAGGGAGATCACATGGAGGGTTGTCAATAGGGGAGTGGGAGGGGGAGAGGGGGGGAAAGGTACAGAGAGTAAGTAGCATAGATGATAGGTGGAAAATAGACAGGGGGAGGGTAAAAATAGTGTAGGAAATGTAGAAGCCAAAGAACTTATAAGTATGACCCATGGACATGAACTATAGGGGGGAATGTGGGAGGGAGGGGGTGGGCAGAATGGAGTGGAGTTGGGGGGGAATGGGACAACTGTAATAGCATAATCAATAAATATATTTAAAAAAAAAAGAATGTGAAAGGGAACTGGGTCTTTCCCAGCACTTCCTTATATGTCCCCATGAAAAAAAAAAAAAGAAAAGAAATTAAGAACAAACTGACAGTAACCAGAAGGAAGGCTGGAGGGGATAATGGGAGGGAAAGTGGGGAAGGGTTTTCAGGAACATGTGTAAGGACAGACACACAGACAAAACCAAAGGTGGGTAGGATCAAGGGTGGGAAGTGGGGATGGCTGGGGTGGGGAGGAGTGGGGGGGGGGAGTAGAGACAATGGTACTTGAACAACAATAAAAAATGTGAAAAAAAAAAGAAGTGGCTACCTTTAGTTTCTGATCTTTATTAAAATTTTTTTTTATTGTTCAATTACCATTGCCCCCATTTTCCCATTACTCTCCCCTGCCCTACCCACCCCCCATCTCCCACTTTCAATCCTCAAAACCCCCCTTCCCACTGTCTTTGTCCATGGGCCCTTTATACATGTTCCTTGACCCAGTTCTTTCCCTCATTATCTCCCCTCCCCCTCCCTTCTGGTCACTGTCAGTTTGTTATTTATTTCAATGTCTCTGGTTATATTCTGCTCGCCTATTTGTTAGGTTCCACTTATAGGTAAGATCGTATGATATTTGTCTTTCACCACCTGGCTTATTTCACTTAGCATCGTGTTCTCCAGGTCTAACCATACTATTGCAAAGGGTAAGATTTTCTTCTTTTTTACAGCCAAGTGGTATTCCATTGTGTAAATGTCCCATACTTATTTTATACATTTATCTACTGATAGACACAGGCTGCTTCAGTATCTTGGCAAAACCAGAACAAATATTTCAAAAATTTATATGGGACCACAAAAGGTCCCACATAGCAACAGTGACCCTGAGAAAGAAGAACAAAGTTGGAGGAATATGCTATCTAATATCAAACTATACTATAAGGCCATAGTAATAAAAACAGCATGGTACCCACATAAAAACAGACACATAGATCAATGAAACAGAATAGAGAACCCAGAAATAAACCCACAATTTTATAGTCAATTAATATTTGACAGGAAGCAAGTACATACAATGGACTAAAGAGAGTTTCTTCAATAAATGGTGTTGGGAGAATTGGACAGATACGTGCAATAAAATGAAACTAGACCACCTTCTTCCAGCACACAGAAGAATAAATTCAAGATGGATGAAAGACTTAAATGTTAGACCCAAAGCCCATTATTTTTCATAGAGTTTCTACCAGTTTATACTCCCTTGTGCCCTGTATGAGAGTGTCCACACTATCACTTTATCAGTTCAGGTCCCCTCGGACCGATTCCAAGTCAGGGTTAGATATGCACAAATTTTACTGAGATAAATGCCTGGGAAGAATAAAGGGAGGAGGGAAGGGGCCTTCCGACCACAATGCTGTTCTGACATCTGTAAGGAGGGAAAGGATTGGGTGGGAAGAGCCTCAGACCACAGTACATGTATATGGGGAGTCCAGAGCAAAAGTTGTTCAACAGGGGAGTTCCTCATTGATCAGGAATAGGTGAATTACAATATCACCACCATATTTATTCACTGGGAACATCCTTGCCCTTGGGGAAATACGGCTTCAGTGTGTAAACCACAGCAGATCAGAAAATGCAGCCGCTGTTGAGTCAACTGCGTTCAGTGGTATGTTGGTAAATGATTAACAACTGGGTCTACAGCAAGTTTAAAAAAGTCTTTGTTTACATCATTTGCAGCTTTCTGGGTGTAAATCTCCACTATGGGCAGTTTCAAGCCACCCATGTGAGAGCATGATGACTCACTGAATGCTGAGTTTGAAAGAGTGGCTGCAATTGGCTTTCCCAAACCAGGCAGGTTTTCCTGAGGGAACCTCTTTAGCCACCATACTCACCAACCTAGTGTTAATACAGATTTGCCTTAACACTGTGATAACCAAAATAGCATGTCACTGCGGTTTGTAGTTTTACCTTGTATTTTCCTTAATATGAATGAGGTTGAGGATCTTTTGATATATTTATATATTATACCAAATGCATTTATTATTATGAAATATATTTAATGTATTTTCTTTCCTATGAATTGATTATTTTAACTGAAATCTTTATGCCTATGTCCTAAGTAAGACCATGTATTTATTTTAATATATTAATCCATTTAGTACAAATTATTAAAAATATTGTTTATTATCTCCTTATCACATGATTAGAATATTCAAAATTAACTCCTGTCAACCCTTTTCAGAGGGTAAAGAGGAAAGAAACAAATGTACCTTTAACAGCTTGATGTAGGTAAAATCTCTAATTAGAAAATAAATTACTATGATTTCTTTTTTTCCCATGATTTTTAAAGTAACAATTACATGTAGAGCATCAAATATAATGTCTACATGCAACTTTCAGGCAAATAGGGTTTTTTTTAATATTCTTAAAGTTGATTGAATGTAGAAATTTATGAGGAAAAAAGTCACTAAAGAAAAGTTTAGACCTACCCCCTAACACACACACAAAATAACAGTAACAGCAACGACAATGTAGTGCAGAATTTTCCATCTCAACAGTCTACCAGGACAGAGTAGAATCTTTAGGGAAAATAAGTTTGTAGTATTATAATTACAAACACATTTTAGTAACATATATTCTGTACTGCCTCACTTACATATTGTTGTTGAGATTATTGGTTGCGTCCTATTAGCTTGGTGTATGTAGCAAGTTGAAATTATCCACCACGAAAATAGAGCCTAAGAAGCACTGGATCAAGTTGTCTTTTAAGATATTACACATCTTTTAAGTATTCTTATTGTGCAGGTAACACTGAATCAGCAGAACCTTTGATTAGACCAGACATCAGGAGACATCTAATACAATCACTAACTACAAATTTACTTAAAATTTAAAGCAAAAGCTATAAAGAAAAAACCAAAAAGGCAAAAACTCAAGAACTGCTTTTCCATAAACGTTTTC
The DNA here is from genome assembly GCF_022682495.2 of Desmodus rotundus. Lineage (NCBI taxonomy): Eukaryota > Metazoa > Chordata > Mammalia > Chiroptera > Phyllostomidae > Desmodus > Desmodus rotundus. Next base: position 107,749,818 of record NC_071393.1, read on the forward strand.
TTATCTTTATGTTAATACAATCACTGTTACCATATATGTCTATTATGTATGGTAGCAAAATTCTATGGATGCATGGAGTTTTAAAATGCTACAGTTTTCCAAAGTGAATATGTCTATTTAATCATCTTTCAGTCCATTATCTAGTTTATGAACTGTTTGAATCCAGTCTTGCTGCTTTCCTCCTGTTCCACCTCTTCCAAACACAGCCTCCAATTCTTCCACCACAACCTCCAAGCACAGTCATTCTCCTAGTAATTAGTATTTTTAACCAGAAATCAAGTGGGAAAAGCAGAAAAAAATTCATTGGTGGCTAAACCAATTGGATTATCTACAAATTGCTTTTATCTTAATTTTCTCAAAACATGATACACAGTGCTCAAACAACAAAAGAAGAAACTCACCTCATCCACATTTTCAAAGGCATTGATGATGTCGTAAGGTAAACAAGACAACAGATCTATCACAAACCAAGTTTTCAGATAGTTCATCCTTATCAGCTTGGGGTCCGAAATGACCTCTCCACCAGGTCCCACAAAAGTCGTGTGAAAATTTAGAACAATGTCAACCAGAAAAATAACGTCCACCACACTGTCCAGCACCAACCAAGCTATGTTGTTCTGCTTCGTTTTGAAGGAAACGTTATAAGGAACCATAATGGCGGTGTAGAAGGTAAGAATTAAAATCACCCAATCCCAAGTAGTTTTAAAAGCACAATAGTGTAAAATGATGTGTGGTGGCGTCTTTGGTGCCTCTTGCTTATACTGAGGGAGGATATCTGATCCCAGCTGAAGAACCTAAAAGAGAGAAAATGGATATAAATGAAATGGACAACTCTGCATTTAGTAATGAATTCGAACTTACTGGCAGTCAAGCCAGACTTCAGTATCTCTTAAATCTGGCTACAAACTAGAATCATCTGAAGAAGTTTTTAAAAACCCATTATACTCATACCTAGACCCCACCTCAGAATATAATTAAATTAATCTTGTGTGGGTTCTCAGAGAACCTATATTTTCAAAAGTTCTCCAGGTGATTAGAACTTTTTCAATCACCTGGAGAACACAAAGTGCAGTCTGAGGTAAAACCCTATCTTCTATTTCTTTAAGCATTCAGAACCCTATTCTTCAGACAGTAACTTTCATACGTAAAGTGATCCCAAAATGCTACAAGAAGAGAAGGAGGAAGAACAGAAAGAGGAGGAAGAGGAAAAGGGAAACGGCAACAACAAAAAAAGGAGGGGGGCACATGCTTAAGCTTTGATCTTTCTCATGGACATAGTACCACTTCATACTTAGCTTCCTTACTGAGGCTTTATTTTTAATAAACCAGTGAGTAACAACTTTTCACTTTCATTTTTATTGTCATAAGCAATAGCTTGGATGGAGGAATGAAATAATGCTTTTTAATGTATTTTTGTACCAATACAGACATTCTTTCTCTCTAAATATCTGAGAGTATTGACGCGTATGTAGTCAGGACCATGGACAGTGGTGTGTTTCTCTCTACCCACCATCGAAAGTGCAAGGCTGAAGCCAGTAAGGGGGATGTCAGTGCATATGGAAAATTAGTGAATGGCCTACACAGAGACCAGGATCTTTGAAACTTGGGATCGGCTCCAAATTTAGGAATCCCAGTGGAGTTGAGATAAGATTTATATGTCTTGGAAAAAGTAAAGGAGGTTGAAATTGAATAGCAAATCCAAATACTCAGGTTGAGCAAATTATATGACCCTGAGAACAACTGGAAAGATGATATCCTTGTACTAACTTGGTGCTTGTTCTGGGTCAGTCTTTGGAGATCTAAGAGCACACACTGACTAAATGTATTGAAACCCCTGTTATTTTTGCATGTTCTCTGAAATCTAGCCTAAGACCTGACAGAAAGTACTTTTGTATGTGAATAATGTTTGTGAATTAGGGGTGACTGATAAAGTAACTAATAATAATCAAAAAGGCAAAGCCAAAACATCATATGAGAAGAAACAGGAATAAAAGTTCCTCAACAATAAAAGTAAAAATGATGAGCTGTCAAAGGAAAATAGACTTTCCACTTGATGTAAAGGGAAAAAAAAGAATTATGAGTGATTCAGCTGTTAAGGTAGAAAATTTTCCTCTTTATGATCCCTTTCCTCTTGTTCTTGTCCAATTGTGTTAACAAAGAAAAAGAAGGCTCTGAATAGGATGTAGTTAAGACCCACAAGGAATTATGGCTCTAAAAGTCAGCAGTCATAGAAACAAGCTCCTGTACTTCAGCTTGATTTATAGAAACAGACAACTCAAGACAAAAAAGAAAGTTGCTTCAAAATCAAGTAGTACTTAATAATAAGCATTATTGAAAGAGGAAGTTGTATCTAATTGTCGACTTTAAATGTTATGCCAACTGCATATCATCTTTTTAAAGTATTGTGATTATTATTATGTTAATATTTAGTTATGTTAATATCTTATTTGGACTTTCAAGAACATATCTGCTCATCAAAGTATTACTCTCTCCCCAAGCTAACAAGTCTATTTAGAGTAGAAAGCCATACAAGTCCCTCTGTTAGGTATAGTCTGAGAAAAAGTACAGAATCTTTCAAATTCAGGGAACATAAGTCCTCTCTCCAAACCCAATTAATATCTTCAGCTAGTTAAGAAAGTTATGCTAGAGCACTTCAACTCACCTTTCTCCAACAGAGCAAACTCATGCATTTATTTAATTTCATTTTTCTCAGTTGTCTCATAATATTTTGTGAATGCCCACTAATTACTCAGCATAGCTTTGGAACCTTGATTAGCTCATTGGCATCTTTCATATCAGTAAGACAAATGATGATTACAGAAGACACATGAACAACAAGGCTTTGGGCAGCCTCGGAGCCTGTTCTCATTCCTTTTCTCTCTGGTTTCAATACACCATCTCTGGGTAATACCATCTGGTCCTCAGCCTTAACAGCCATATGTGTGAAGATGCCACCAACATGTGCAACCCAAACCCAGATATCCTTCTGGGGCCTGACCCATAAACCTCCACTCCAATTTCCTGTCATGCACTTCAAACTTAGTACGTCCAAAACCGCCCTGGCTGGTGTGGCTCAGTGTATTGAGTGCCGGCCTGTGAACCACAGGGTCGCTGATTCAATTCCCAGTGAGGGCACATGCCTGGGTTACAGGTCAGGTCCCCAGGGTGGGGTGCACAAGAGGCAACCACCCATTGATATTCCTCTCCCACTCCTTCTCCCTCCCTTCCCCTCTCTCTAAAAATAAATATTTTTTAAAAAAATATGTCTAAAACTGAACTCCTTATCATTGCCTCCAAACCTTCTTTTCCTCCTCTTTGCCATTCTATTAACCAATAGCATGCACCATCTACCTAGTTGTCCACACTAAAAACACAGTTGTCCTTGACTCATCTCCTTATTTCACATTCAATTCGAATCTATCAACAAACATGTTGACTCTGATCTTGCTGGGTCTGCAATCTGCCCACTTCTACGTCTGGTTCCCTTTATTAAAGCCATGCTCATCCTAGCTGAATGCTTTCTAGAAACTCTTAACTGGTTTCCCTACCTACCTATTCAACACAGAACCACTAGGTCAAGCAGGGGTTCTTAACCATTTTTGTGCTATGAATTCCTTTTTACAATCTGGTGAAATCTAGGGACCTCCTCTTAGAACAGTTTTTAAATCAGTACAGTAAAAACATGGGATTAGAAAGGAAACCATTGGAACTAATATCCTTTTAAGAGGTTTTTCTGAAGCACAAATGTGATCATGTCACTTCCCTGGTTCATGGGACACCAACCACCACTGTTTCACTATATACCACTTTAACCTTTCCTTTCCCACCTGACTTCACCCACACTGAAGTAATATTCAAAGTCATCAGGCTATCTCCTCTCTCAGCCTTTGCATATGCTAGCCTCCCTGGTATACATAACCTTCTTTACCTGCCTCTTACGTTTTTCCTTCAAGATACACTCAGCCCAGGTATCACCTCATGCAGGTAGCTCCCCCAAGTCTGAGTAAATGCTCCTGCGTGTGCTCCCACTGCACCCTGTCATAATATTTATCACATTCTATTACTAGATTCCTCTGCTAGATTTGTAACTCCTTGGTGATAGAGCCCATTGTTTATTTCATATCTACTTCCTTTGTAGAGTATGAAGTACAGAGCAAGCCCTCAACACATGTGTGCTGCATACATAAATGGATGAATGCATGAACTCCTATATAATTTGCTCAAAGGACACCTCACACCCTACAGACATCACCTGGGATGTTATGAACTACTTTCCAATTTCAAAAGCAGGAGGGAATAAAAAGAAGTGTCTGAAATTCCTATGAATCTACAAGTGAAAAATAAATTATCATTTAAGTGTTTATAAAATAATAACCAAAAATATCCATATTGACTTTTGGGGGTGGGGGGCGATGACCACCACCACCACCACCACCATGGAAAGCAAAGTTAGTCTCACACTTACTTCAGCTAATCTTGAATGTTTGTGGACCACCTCTGTTTTATTCATTGGCGTGAGCTGCTGCAAAACACTTCGGCTATTTGTCAAAGCCCGTGTCAATCGGGCAAATTTTGTCCAACCTTAAAAATAAGAAAAGAAAGTCTCAGTTTCTCACACATAATCAACATTCTTGATGATATTCTAATGATCCCAGAAATAGCATAACATCCAAGACTAAGGACAAATATCAAAAGTATTTTACTTCTATATAGATATCATATATATGAAGTGTGGCTATAAAGTAATAAGTAATTTTTATGTGTGACCTTTGGGCTTTGCTCATATCTATTATATAGTCCAAGCAGCCAAAGTGGCTAGCTGTCCAAAAAATGCTGTGCTGCCCCTTGCACATATAGGATTGGTTTTGCTTTTTGGGTAACAGTGGTAAGAATGTCTCCAGATGATAATAACTATATGTTGGCAAAACATATATTAAAATATTTCCTTGCAATCACTTCTCCTTTTTACATCAACTGAATACTATAATTGCGTTGAATATATTTAGAAACTTCCAAGTCAATCTTATACTTACTGAAGTTTCGTATTTCTAAGACAGGTGATGTTGCACCCCTTAGTACATCTCAGTATTGGATTAAAAGACAATTCTATTTTCTTTTTTTAAATATATTTGTCCCATTTCCCCCCCTTTATTCCCCTCTGCCTTGCCCACCCCCTCCCACCTGCATTCCCCCCTTTAGTCCATGTCCATGGGTCATACATATAAGTTCTTTGGCTTCTACATTTCCTATACCATTCTTAACCTCCCCCTATCTATTTTCTACCTACCATTTATGCTACTTATTCTCTGTACCTTTTCCCCTTCTCTCCCCCTCCCACTCCCCTGTTGATAACCCTCCATGTGATCTCCATTTCTATGATTCTGTTCCTGTTCTAGTTGTTTGCTTAGTTCATTTTTGTTTTTGTTTTAGGTGTGGTTGTTAATAACTGTTAGTTTGTTGTCATTTTACTGTTCTTAGTTCTGATCTTCTTTTTCTTAGATAAATCCCTTTAACATTTCATATAATAAGGGCTCAGTGATGATGAATTCCCTTAACTTAACCTTATCTGGGAAGCACTTTATCTTCCCTTCCATTCTAAATGAAAACTTTGCTGGATAGAGTAATCTTGGATGTAGGTCCTTGCCTTTCATGACTTAGAATACTTCTTGCCAGCCCCTTCTTGCCTGTAAGGTCTCTTTTGAGAAATCAGCTGACAGTCTTATGGGAAGTCCTTTGTAGGTAACTGTGTCCTTTTCTCTTGCTGCTTCTAAGATTCTCTCCTTATCTTTAATCTTGGCTAATGTAATTATGATGTGCCTTGGTGTGTTCCTCCTTGAGTCCAACCTGTTTGGGACTCTCTGAGCTTCCTGGACTTCCTGGAAGTCTATTTCCTTTGCCAGATTGGGGAAGTTTTCCTTCGTTATGTTTTCAAATAAGTTTTCCATTTCTTGTTCTTCCTCTACTCCTTCTGGCACCCCTATGATTTGGATGTTGGAACGTTTCAAGATGTCCTGGATGTTCCTAAGCCTCTCCTCATTTCTTTTGAATTCTTGTTTCTTCATTCTATTCTGGTTAAATGTTTCTTTCTTCCTTCTGGCCCAAACCATTGATTTGAGTCCCAGTTTCTTTCCCATCATTGTTGGTTCCCCGTACATTTTCCTTTATTTCACTTAGCATAGCCTTCATTTTTTCCTCTAATTTGTGACCATATTCAACCAATTCTGTGAGCTTCCTGATTACCAGTATTTTGAACTGTGCAGCTGATAGGTTGGCTATCTCTTTGTTGCTTAGTTATATTTTTTCTGGAGCTTTGATCTGTTCTTTCATTTGGGCCGTTTTTTTTTTTCGTCTCATGGCGCCTGTCACATAAAGGGCCGGAGCCTTAGTAGTCACCAGGGCGAGGCAACCCACCTGGCTGGCTGTGGCACTGTATGTGGGGGAGGGGTCCAAGAGGGAACAATGCCACTTGCTCTGCTCTCTGCCGGTTTTCAGTCACTCCCCCGACTACCCACAAGCAAAGTGGGCCCTTCTGGCACTGATTCCTGGTGAGTGGGTTTGCGTACATTCTGGGACACTGTGGGTCTCTCCAACGAACTCTCCTGTGAGCCTGGGAGTTTCTCCTGCTGCCACCTCAACCCCCACAGGTGTTTTCAGTCAGAGGATTTGAGGCTTTATTTCCCTGCGCTGGAGCCCTGGGTAGAGTGGTCTGTCTCTCTCCCCAGTTGTTCCTCCCGGGTTACCTGCACATGAATGTGGGACCACCCAGTCTGCAATCTGCAGCTTCACTGGGTCCACCAGCCACCACCTTGCCATGAATCCTCTATGCCCGGCTGCCCATCTCCGCCCCTCCTATGGATGGATGAATGTTTCTTCTTTAACTCCTTGGTCGTTGGACTTCCATACAGTTTGATTTTCTGTCAGTTCTGGTTGTCTTTTGTTTTTAAATTTGTTGTTGTCCTTGTTTTGGTTGTGTGAGGAGGCATAGTGTGTCTACCCACGCCTCCATCTTGGCCAGAAGTAAAAGACAAGTCTATTTTCATCCCCTGTGTATAATAAGGTTCATCCAGAAAATATTTTGAAAAAATATAAGAATATATTGAAGGAATAAGTTCAATGACACATGGAAGAATACAAATCATTAAATGGCATATGTTCTCCCATTTCCTAGGTTTAGGGCTTCCTTATAGTCCTCGGTCCTAAATAGTCAGCATTTTTCCCAAGGGCATTATACCAGCCCCGTGTTCTCACTTTCAGCAGATTACCTCATTGAATAAGTTACTGAAGAAACAGAAGCCATAAGAAACACAATAGCCTTCGAGTTCCCTTTTGTCCTCTCCACCTCTACACCTAGCCACATGGCACTGATTCTTGTCTGCCCCTTCATCACCTCAGAGAATTAGGTGGACATGTAAGTGGTCTCTAGACTTTTCATTGTCACTGACAATGCCACAGTGAATTTCCTCAGGCCTGTCTCTCTGGGCTCTTGGATGCATCTAGAACTACCTATGTTATTAAATTAGTTCATTTGATCTGCCACCAACCCCCACTGTACAAACTGAAAAAGTTGAGCAACCATGCTGTCTAGGTCAGAGAAAAAAACACATCAGCAGTTCTGACTTCCCCAGTGATATGCTTACTGAGCTCACCTTTACAGAGACCTATCTGTGTGACTGATTATTCAGCACACTTTGCTGATGTTACTTAGATGTGGTCGATATGGGGTAATGTGAAGAGACAGATGAATATGAAGAGCCGAATACTTGCTCTGTAGGTTGTTCATGATATTATGAGAATATCTGTTCTCCTAAAAGCTCAGGATGCCAACCCCTTCTTAATAAAACATTAGTTTAGCTCTATTGGGTTGCAATTAACCTCTTTGTCATGGACTGCTTAATCTTAAAAATAAAAGGAAGTCACAGAGGCAGTTAAATCAATCTACTAGACTGCAACACAAGATTCTAATCCATAAGAAAAAAAGCTTATATAAACAATTATACTCTTGGCCAAAGAGACTACATGGTATAATTACTCATATTTCATCTGTTGTTTCCTCTCTAAAGAAAATCATTGGCTTCCCACAAGGCGAAGGTTGCTATTTTTGCTGTTATTTTTATCCTACAGAAATTTTTTTTGTCTCAATTATTGGCACAAAGATGCCATGACTATGTGGCACAGGATATTTCACACTGTAAGTGTTTTTGGCAGTTTCACAATCTGTTTGAAAATACTACACAGTATAAATGGGTAGAGATTTGGGCCATCTCTTTTAGAACACATATGGCTAATCAACAGAATGGATTTCTTGGCTGTAATTTTTGTACTATTATAAATAATGTATCAGGTACCACTGAACGCTTATCTGAGCAACAGTTCCAAGACCTCAATACCAGAAACAAAAGACGAAAACACTTTGCCCCCTTGCATTACGATCAATAAATTCTTTTAGTTCAAAACAGTACACTTTTGTCAGAACCAGAGTATTCTCAACTTGTGCTTTATTATTTATTTTTTTTAATAAAAAAGGAGAACAGGGGGAAATGGAGAATACCATTAAGGTGAAAAAATTGTAGTAAAAATGGAGAATACCTTAAAATCCAAACAGTAAGTTTCCACGGAAAAGGATGAGGCACACCATGCAATAGAAATAACATGGGGTTGGGAATCAGTCTGACTTTGCATGGCAGGGCCTTCAACAGTAAAGTGGAGATAATAACAGTAATTTCCAGAATTGCAGAAAGGAACGATAAAGACCATAAAGTTCCTGATACATGTTAACTACTTCAAAACTTGTTTCCTTCCCCTCCAATGGTTTTTGCTAACATCCATCACAGTATAAATCAAAGGTATTGTTGATATCATTCAGTTCCCTTCATTTTAAAGACAAAAACCAATCTAGGATGAAGTTTAAGTGATCATAAAATTCATTTTAAGAAGAGCTGCACTCAAATTAGTTGACTGCTCTTACTTTATAGTTACTATCCCAGGTATCATTTTTAAATAAAATTCAGAACTAGCCAGTTTACTCAAGTCTTTCAATCATATGTCTGAGCTTCTTGGTAAAAATACCAGCAGAAGTAGAAGGAGATTGACATCAATTCTAACCAATCTGGCAAATCCTCAAAGGACGTGGGCTTTTGCTTTCATCACTGGCCCCTTTTCACATTAAGAAGGTAAAATGTCCTTGCTGAAGGATTAAAAGTTACATCCTGGCTTGCCAGTGTATGGATTCACTTGTCTGTTCTGCATTCCAAGACACAATTTCCTATATCCTAGGCAGAACTTTAATTTCCTAAGTATTCCGTCAACATTTGTAAACACCCTCAACCTACTCTCTTGCAAGCATACTCAACTCCCTGATCCTTCTCATCCTTCTCCCTGATCCTCTAGCTCCCTGAATCTTTTCATCTTACTCACCTGAGCAAATTCCAACTCTGGTTAAACCCAACTCTTCACCTACTTCTACATTTGTACACCTTTGACTAGCCATGGGTGGAGTAAAGCACACAGTCATGCTCACAGACACTACTAAAGCTCATGACCACTGGCCTCAAGTAGACCTTAGTGCTGCTTAACAAACCTGATGGATTTCCCTTGTCCACTCTCTTCACACTCAGAGATTACCATTCATACTACACCTCTTTCCTCACACCTTCAACACTTCCTCACCTCCTTCCCCATCTTTACTCTCAGTTGATAATCATGTTTCCTATATTACTGAGAAAATACAAATAATCAGAAGAAAACTTTCACTTTACACATATTTGTTTGTCGGTCCCCCCATTAAGATGTGAGGGAAGGAACTCTATTTCCAGGACCTAGAACAGTGCCTGCCCCATACTGTGTGCTCGACTTATACTTTTGGTTTTCAAAATGGATAAAATAGATAAACAAGGAGATTAAAATATTCCTAGAAAAGTCATGAAAAAGTTCACGTTAAGTGACTCTGGTTAAGTTACCCAAGGCTAAATGAAAAGTAAATCTTGTCTCCAACTTCAATTCTCTAGCCCCAATCCATTTTACTATTTTGGTCTTATCACAAAATCTCATCTGCTATCTCCCAAAAGCTCCATGGTCCCCTTTACTCCAAAGGTTAAAAGATACTTTTTTTTTTTTTTTTTGGCCTAGGTTTCAAAACATGCTTTCCTATACTGGTAGCTTTATAGCAATGGTAGGATGATTACTTAATGGCATAAATATTTTATCTCTATTGAATTCTCCATATTAAATTTACAGCTCACATGAATAATAGAAAGTTGCTCATATACACCATTCATAGTTACTTTGTGCAATACTTTCTTCAGTAATCTGTTGTGTATTTGAAAGGTATGGAGGAGTCTCAAAATAAAAGTCTATTCAAAATAAGCTTTTCCTCTACAAAAACTGGAAAGAGATAGTTTAATTCTTTCCACAATAGGGTCTGATTTCCTATAGATTCTAATTTACATGTCTATCAAACACATAGTTCAAAATCAAGTTGCCTGGAATGTATTCAAATGTCTTTTTCTTTCTTTTTTTTTTTTGTAAGAATGGATTATGCATTTATGAGACTGTGCCTGGCAAAGAACTCTGTAATTCTGATGTGCAGATGCAGAGATGGAGGTGAAGGCAGAAGAATGGAGAAGCATTGATTTGAAAAATAGAAGTCAATCCTTAATATTAACATCCTTTCCGCAACATCATTGTAAATTGCTGCCAACTTTCACTTTCCATAAATAGGCTACAAAGCTGCTGACACCACCATAAATGTTCAGCAGATCAAAACTATGAAAAAGTACTGTACTCATTTTGGCCAACATTAGCTGTGCCATGACATCACTTAGTGTAAATCAGAGAAAACAACAGATATCATCAGCTCTTAGCTGTAGGTTTTTCATAGATGTTCCTTATGGAGTTGATGAAGTTACTCTCCATTCCTGCTTTTCTAAAAGTTTTATCATGAACAGGTGTTGGGTTTTGTCAAATGCTTTTTTCTATGCAAACTGATATGATCTATTATGTTTATTATTTAGCCTGTTGATATAGTGAATTACAATGATTGATTTTTAAATGTTGAACCAGCTTTGCATATGTGGAGTAAATCCTACTTGGTCATCATATGTAATTCTTTTAATACATTGTTGGATTGCATTTTGTTGAGGATTTTTGCATCTCATGAGAAATACTGGTATGTAGTTTTCCTTTCTTGGATTATATTTTTCTGCATTTGGTACTGGCCTCATAGAATGAGAAAGGTTCTCTCTATTTCTATTTTCCAGAAAAGACTGTGAATTTGACAGTGCAAACATATGTACCTGGTATTTTCTTGTTGTGGAAGTTGATTAATTATTAATTCAATTTCCTTAATAGCTATGGGACAATTCAAGTTATTTCCCCTAGTGTGCATTCTGGTAGTTTGGGTCTTCAAGGAATTGGCCCATTTTAGCTAAGTTGCCAATTCAGTGGCTGTACAGTTGTTCAAAGTATTTCTTTATGATGCTTTCACATCCATGGGGTGTGTTATGATGGCCCTTCTTTAATTTCTGATACTGGTGATTTGAATCTTCTCCATTTTTCTTGGTTAGCCTGGCTAGAGGTTTATTAACTTTAATAATCTCTTTAAAGAATCAGCTTTGGGTTGTAATGATGTTCTCTAATTTTTTGTTTGTTTGTTTTCTATTTCATTGATTTCTGCTCTAATTTTATTTATTGTCTTCAGCTTGCTTTGGCTCAAATTGCTCTCCTGTGGCTTACTTTCCTAAGGTGGAAGCTTAGGTTATCAATTTTATCTTTCTTCTATTCTAATATATGCATTTAATGCTACATATTTCCCTCTAAGCAATACGTTTGGTGCATCCCACATACTTGATAAGTTGTATTTTTATTTTCATTTAGTTCAAAATATTTTTCTAATTTCCCTTAAGGTTTCTTCTTTGACTCATGGGATATTTAGAAAGGTATTAATTTCCAAACATTTGGGGATTTTCTACCTACCTTTCTGTCACTGATTTTTAGTTTAATTCCATTGTTGTCTAAGAACATATTTGGTAAGATCTGTATTCTTTTAAATTTGTCAAGGTGTGTTTCATGGCCAGAATATGATCTACCTAGTGAATGTTCCATGTAAGCTTGAGAAGAAAATGTATTCTGCTGCTATTGGATGGATCACTTTGGATTTCTAAAGAAACAAATGATCATTAATGAGAAGACTATTCCATTAGAAGACTACTATATTAAAAATAGTATTTAAATTTATCCTAAACTTCCTAGACACTGGCTGGATGAATAAAGGCCTAGAAATAGGTAGGGCAGGTCTAAAAGTGAATGCTTTTATTCATTCTTCCAGGAGATGACTAAATACACACATTTTCGGAAACATTCACAAGTGAACTGCTCTGTGTCATGCTTTCAAAGGTTTGCACACCATAAAATTTTCCTTGGATTTGATGCTAATAGGAAACTAAGCAGGTAGGCAGGTGATATATATTTAATTTCATCTACAGAAAATAAGTGTAATGTAATTTTTCTATAATTATAATCACAGTTGGAAAGATTAAAGCTTTCCTGGCAGTTTCTTAAAAAGAGGTAAGAAAAGGCAATGTTTGCCAAATGCAAAAAGGAAGACATTTAATTTTTAGTCTCCTAAGAGATTGTTAAAAATAATATTTCATAGAAACTTCTAAGGATATTTGAAATTCTTCATTCATATGACACCAACTTCTAGTTTAAACATAATGAAGAGAATAAAATGAGAGCAAAGGAGAGTAGAAGCACATGCCACTGACTACTGTATTCTATAGAGAAGCCTCTCTGAGTATTACAGCCAATGAGATTCCAATTAGAATGTTTTCACTTTCCAGACATTCTCTTGATGACAGAATTGTCTTTTACATAATCTAGCAACATCTACTCAGGAGAATCTACAACAGCCAAGTAAATAAAAGGTGAAGAGTAACCTGAAAAAGTTAACTAATTAAACTTGAATCAATTTAACAATCAACTAATCAACTGTTTTCCAATAAGACTTCACCAAGCCATCCCACAAGTTATATTTTTGCTTTCTAAAACTCACCATGTTAGAAGTTGTTGAAATCCCCATTACATCAATGCTAAATAATGTTCTATGAAATCTCTTCCTTATGTCTTTTCCCAATTCTTCTTATTATAGTTTAAGTAACTATCATTTTAACTTTTTATTTCATTCAAAAATTATAATGGAAAAAAACTGATTTGGACAGACTAGTATGAATGTAAAGCAAAATAAGGGTCACATAGTGCAATTTTGTCTTCAAGTTTAACCAATGGATTTTATTAAAATAATAATAATATATTTAAATCACAGCCTAATTCTTAAGTGTAGTAATTCTTTTGAAAATTACCTTTCGTTGAATCATCCTCTATTGGCTGTTTGAACAATGTGATATCCTTGAAAGTGCATAGGAACAAGACCACCTTTTCATGTTCATTTCTTATTGGTGCAATTTGCATATAAAACCAAACAGGGGTTCCTGGAAGAGAAAGAAAGGACAATAGAGTGTGACAAAGCCACAGTAATGGCTGGTCTGCTGCCTTCTCTCTTCCTTCAGCTGCCAACTACTATGCCAGGAACTAGCAACAAAACAAAAGTATTTTCATTGCTAAAAAGAATCCAAAAAATTTTAATTTTGTATAACTACCAGTTGCTCAATAACTAATAAGCATATTTTTCAACCCAAAATAGCAAAATTTGAAAGTAAAGCACAATGCAGGAGCACAAAGGCAGCCTCGCTACTGAAGGAACACCAACATCACCTTTAGGCCTTGCTCCCTGCTCGACAGCTGCTCTCCACAACTTCCTTTCTATAGCCTCGCCAAGTGTGACCACTCCTACAGGCTTCACCTTCAGACGTGTTTTCAAACTGACTTCAATCATAATACCTGATGCTCTGGCGGGTATTCCTCAGGGAGGAACATGTGAAATGCTCAGACAGACCTGTAAGATAGCTCTATGGTTTTGACTGCACCCCCACACCAGAGACACTTGAAGCCCTATGTACACAGAGCTCTACCTGAAGCCTTTAAAACAATGTTAAAGAAAAAAAATGTTCCCAGCCCTTGAGAATCTCAAGTGTCTTTATGAGCCACTGTGTCCTACCTCCCTCCTCAAAGCAGGAGGCTGAACTCTGTCACCAGTTTCCTCAAACAAATGTCTCCTGCAGACTCCAGAGGAGTCTCTCAAAACATTAGAGGCTTTGGTTCTGAACAAATCAGGAACTGACACTATGTCAAATAAGTATTTGAAGGCAAGAGACATGCCTTCAAAGGAGTAATTATCCATTAAATGATAAAACACTGAAGGAATATTCCATCAGAAACAAAAAGACGTATTTTCCATCATATCACTCTAAGCCACAGTGCAGTAAGCCTCTCCAAATATTCTGCCTTAAAGACATAAATGTAGGCCTTTGTCAGGTTTGGAGTTTGGGGAGTGATCTTTATGGCTATAAAGAGCTTCTAGGTGAGACTTGATAGCCTGTTAGTGGCTACCAATGAAAACCCAATGAGAAGCACCTCCGTACCTGTGGCTAAAAAAAGTCACATAATAATGTCACCACAAAATGGAATTTGCCATTTAGACAAGATGACATGACTTAACTACTGGGTTCAAGAAGTCAGAGAATTAGAGAGAGAAGATTTCTTTGGAAATACTCAGTTTTTGTTTGTTTTTTTTCTTTTTTAAGATTTTATTTATTTTTAGAGAGAGGGGAAGGGAGAGAGAAAGGGAGAGAAACACCAATGTGTGAGAAAAACATTAATCAGTTGCCCCTTGCATGCCTCCAACCAGGGACCTGGCCCACAACCAAGACATGTGCCTTGACCTGGAATCGAACCGGTGACCTTTTGGTTTGTGGGAAGATGCCCAACCCACTGAGTTACACCAGTCAGGGCAAGCTTTGACAAGCAGGTTCTTTGCAAGGCCAGGAGGCCTATGGAAGGACATGGTCCTTTCCAAAATCATTATAGGATGACACAGGGACCTCAGAAACAATTATACCATCTTCTAGAGAGGCTTTTTCTTTGTTTTCTGCTTCTTGTTTTATACAATGTGTCCAAGAACTGAGTGATGTGCACAGTTTCACAAATCACCAGACCCAGATCCCAGAGATACATGGCCTATGGCTGTTCCCTCATAGTGAGTTTGAGGCCACAGCATCATAACAGAGGGAAAAGGGCATGACACATAAGTAGTTTTCCAAGATCTGTTAGAAATCTGAGCTAGATAATTTTGCAGCTCATATCTTTCTATGAAAACAGCAACATTTCAAATGGTGCCATACAGTCAGGAGTGTTTTTTTAAATTGCTTTCTGATATCATGGTGGACTTTTATCAAGTTGAACTACAGGGCCATACTTCCCCAAGTAGGCTAAGTACTTACTAACTGGCTGGTGAAAAAAACCATATTCTGAATTTGGGTTTCAGGGGGATGAGCTATCTGGGAGGGTTAAGCAGAGAGGCTTGTCGCTGCTGGAAATTCAAGGCAGCACCCTGGCATTATCTGGAGTGGGCCCAGTTACCACAGTTCTGCCCTTTGTATTGACACAAAGAGCCATTTTCAATCATCATCTCAGAGCTGCTGTTTCTTTGCCAGCAGCAGAAACAACCCCCTGCTAATCAGAGCAATAGGTCTGAAGAATAGAGGTTGCAAGCTGAAATGTCAGTCGTGACACATGTTAAATAGGATACCTCAATCTCCCCACTTGCAAAATGGTGTTTAACCTAATTACTTAATGAAAGTATTGGGAGGAGGTGGCATTCAGGCATTTCCAAAACAGTTTTCTACAGACATGTGAATTTTTCTATTAACATTTTACAAAGTCACAAGAATACACTCTTTTCAGCTGCTGTTGAAAAGCTTTCAGCTAACTATTTACAAGATTTTTTAAAGCTGTTTGTAAGTATAGTAGAACTCCATTACAATACATGGGTAATATTTTTCCTTCATATTAAGGGAAAAATATCAATGCAGATACTACACAGAAAGGAGATAGGAGTTTTAATCTTTGGTACTATAGGCTCTATCTTTTACTAGCTCTAAGCAGAATATATATGTGTATATTTTTCAGATAAATATATATATGTACTTATCTGAAAAGAACCAGACAGGCCTCTACAAAGGTCACATAATTATTTCAAGCCATTAAATAAAGCAGACAATCTAAACCAGCTCAAAAGGAGACTTCTGAGGAGATGTAAAATTCAAGTTATTGCTAACATGACTTAAAGAATATAAGCAGACAGAATTTCCACCGAGGTATTTTTGAGAAACTCAGAAACTATGAACAGGTTTTTATGCTTCAAAATCAAGCAAAGATTTGTTTATTCTGCTTAGGGGTCAGAGTGATATGGCCTTAGTAATATGGAGTGTTCTTAAATTATTTGCTAAACTTGAGACATATATCTAAGTCATGTAAGGGATACCAGTAGTATATGAACACAGAAGGGGATTTTGGCATAAGAATCTACTATTTTGGTGTAAGAATCTATTATCTTACTATGAATTATCAGTATGTATTTGGGCCTCATTTAAAAAAAGGAGAAAAACACAGCCTGACTTTTCTCTCGCAGAGGATAGAGCTGATCATTGAAAATGGACTGTTTTCTAGGTGATGAGCCAACAGACATTTGGGTTTGACTTCAAAGAGAAATACCTCTCAGCCTTAATTCTATTCATAAAATGAAAGATAAGATGTTAAGACTTTCCTTAAAAACCACTAAAGGCTGTGTTCCCATTGCCGAGTGCACTACTGTGAAGCAATAACCATGGTTGTCGTTATCCCTATGATGGTCTATTAATTTAAAAAGACAAACAAGTTCAATTTCAAATATTCCAATGGGAACAAGTGTGTGAGATAAATTAGAAAGAATAATTTATGCCCCACAAGATCCAACAGGCACTCACTGAACATGGAACAAGTCCCTGTGCTGAAGTTAGAGTGTGTCCCAAACTGCATCAATTCCCACTAAGGATCAGAATTGGCTTTGCCATTATATATCAATAACACTAAATAAATTGATCCAGCTTATGAAGTATCTGTTCATTAAAAAAAAAACTCAAAGAACATATAGTCTGCTACTTTGGGGTGAAATGGTATATTTGCATAATGCAATACTACTCAGCCATAAAAAAGAAAATTTTACATTTGGCAAAGCATGGATGGACCTGGAGAACATTGTGCTAAGTGAAATAAGCCAGTCAGAGAAAGACAAGTACCATATGACTTCATGCATATGTGGAATCTAATGAACAAACTGAACTAACAAACAAAACATAGACAGAATCATAGCAGGCTAAGAGCTCTCAGGGATAAGAGGTGGAGGGATCGAGCAAAAAAGGAAAAGGACTCATGGACACTGACAACACTGTGGGGATTGTAGCGTGGTGTGTGGGAGGCAGGGTAGTGGGTGGAGATGGAAAAGGAAGTAGGGGTGATAAATGGTAATGGGAAAAAATACAGCAAAAAATAGTCTTTTTAAAAATGTTAAAAGAAAAGTCAATTTGCAAAAGCAGCAAAAATAAATAAAAGTAAATATTCAAAGAAAATGAATTAGAAAGAAGTCTTGGCTGATGAGCATACTAGCTGGTTTTTTGTTTGGTCGGGTTCTTCCGCCATACCCTTGAGGAGAATCCATACCATAGGTCATAGGTTATTACACAATGGACAATTGACCACTTCCAAATCTCACCCACAGGATAGCTCATAACAAGCAATACAGATTTACCAGATATGAATGGCCTCTTCTAAAAGTAATGACAACTTCCACTAGTTATACACAAAATAGCCTGAGTCCAGCAAAAGGCTACATTAGTAAAGATTCACCTCAAGTAGATACCCTATGTTCACATGTTATCAATGTATGATATATAGATAGGTAATCACACTTATCCATGATACTAATCACCTTTTTTTTAACCCAAAGAAGACATGAATAAATTTCTCTCCTTTTTAGTTGCTGTCACATAACTATAGAACTGTTACCATGAGTATTAATTACAAAACATTTTGCCACCTGACACAAGCACAGACAGAAAATCACATCTAAAATCCACCACGCTTTTCTTCCATCCCAGGCTGCTCTTCATAGCCAGAATCATTGATTAATCTTGCTATCTAATTTTACTTGCATCCCCTGTCCCTGCCAGGAGAAGGAACAGAGTTTTATAACTCTCTACGCTACAGCTCAACTACCACTTACCAAAACATAACATTAATAAAGAGTTGGCACATCTTATTGATAATTAGATACCTACTGTTTTTCTTGTACAGAAGAACTTCAAAGCAATTTGACTCGTAGTTGTCGAAAGTCTGCCTGACTTTCTCAATGGTCTTCTTGTCAGTCAATTCCCCATACATGAAACTGGGGAAAAAACAATCCGTTTCAGTTCTGTGTTGCTTTTCAAATGCTACATAAAATCATATCATTGTCTTTGTTGATTAAGTAATCAAATTTAGCAGCAAAATATAATCTTGCTCCCACAAAATGAACTAAAATGTTTAAACCATATTTTGATCATGATTGTTAAACTTCTTGCTAAAAGCTAGCTTTTGAAGTTATTTCAAACTTACAGAAAAAGAGAAAGCAAGGTGGAATCCTCGCTTTCCACAGTTCCTACATGCACATATTTCAGTTACTACGGTGTAGTTAAATAACACCAGTTTCCCAACAGCACCATGCAGATTTCAGTTACCATAGAATATGACCTGTGAATAATGGCATAAAGTTCAAACTTTGCTGTTAGCTCTTCAGTCTACACAGCGCTGGTAAATAACACATAACACATCGTGATCAGAGGCCAATCGCCTCACTTCTTCAAAGCCTGTCAGTACTGGTCATTGTGCATCTGTTACTCAATTCACACGTGGAGGCAAAGCATGCCGCTAGGTTGCCTCCTTGTTTCCCAGTGATAAGTCCACTTGACATTTTACAAACACGGAAATCAAAAGCAGGAAGTAGCCATCAAAGATTTAAGTCCATCAAAAAAAAAAATGAAGATCATCACGCTGCAGGTGAGTTTGATTTGCACATAAATGAACTGAAAGAAGACACAGGTGAATGTGGGAGCACTGGCAGGACTGCCACTGAGAGACTCGGCATCTGCCGCCAGAGGGACTTAGGGAAGGTGAACCTACCAACATCCACCAAGGAAGTCATTGGCACAAAAGGATTAAGTTTTCCCAAAGGGACACAAGTTAAAACAAAAACAAAAAACTTCACATTAAAGGAGCCCTAGGAGATAGTTCACAGTAACAGTGACCACGGGAGAATAAAAGAGTTCAAGTTGATTCAGGCTTAGAAAGGAGTAGGACCATTTGCAAAGAGATGGGGAAAGATGTCCTGTTATATTACAAGAAAGCAAGACATGTTCAAATGACTAGTGATAGTTTTTGCAAAGAAATGAAACACTTTAGTTCTCAGTGTTTCTAATGGCCTGAACCATAGTATACTAAATATTAGTTTTACATATATTTTTATTTCCATATATTTATAACCAACATTAAGAGGGTTTTCAATGTTTTGACATTGTTAAAGGTCAAAGAACAATCAATTTTTCCGAATGTTTGTAGTCCTAAGGAAAAAAAAGAAAAACCAATTTATTTCTATTGCCAAATGCCAGGGTTCTATACTTCAATAACCTAAAACACAGTATTGACAACTAGTCAACAGAAAAAAGTTTAAAAAAAAATCTATTATGTAACAAGCAACAAGGATAATAATTGTGAAAAAATAAACTCTAATAGGATTGAAATTTAAGTTACAACTTAAAAAGAGAGACTGTTTTGAAAATTAATGTAGTAATACTAGTTAAGAAGAGATATAGCACAAGTTTGATTCAATTAAAATTCTGGAGAAGATGAAAACCCACAATTTCTCAAATAAACAATGAAAATTCTATAATATATTCTTCATTATTTTAGCCCTCCCAATGCTAAAATCTCCTATGCTAAGAATATAAAGGCATTCTAAGAAACATGTCCCAGACTATTACAATCTGAATACTTTTTTCCAAAGTCTCTTATTTCTTACATTGCTTCACCAATATTATAAATGACTTCTACAACTGCACTGTTTGTTTTACTGGAAGGACAAATTTGCCGTACAGAAGCAATCTGTCTCTGCTATAATACTGAGTAGTCACGAAGTAACAGAATCACTGCCCTTGGAGGACTGCACTTCACAGGCAAGTGCTGTAGCCTCTCCGACTCTTAGTTTCCTCATCAGCAAACAAATTGGAACGTGTGGTACAATGGCTGAGTGATTCCTGGAATGCTGCTTAGGGTGGGGTTAGAAGAAGGCCCATTCAGCCCAACCCCACTCCCTTGCTTCTCTACAATTCCCGGACAGGGGTTGGGCGACACTTGTTGATGGGCAGGGTCACTGGGTCACTGAGTTTTTATGGGAGATGCACATTCTTTTGGTTGTCTTCTTTCTTTGCTAAACAATGAGACTGAAGCATAAACTCACTCCAGGTCTCCTCCTGGATAATCTGGCCACTTTTCTTGCCACAGAACTAAGTGATGGTAAGATCTGATCTTGAGAGTAAGGGAGAAATTTTCCCGCGGCCTGGCCTAAGCCACAACCAGCTTGCCTGAACAGTTGGCAGTACATCTTCTGAGCATAGTCTGCCCTGGGAAACTTCTGGGGACAGGTGACTTTGGTTTATAGCAGGATTTACTACTTGTTTTTGGATCCCTTGTTCTGCCATCAAACTCTCACAAACAAGCCTTATTATGATACCTCACACTGAGGATGGCTATAATGCTGATAGACATTCAAGGGACAAAGGAATCTTACAAATTAAAAAAAAAAAGTGTAACCTAATCATCAGTTTCACTAGCTACCTTAATCTGCTAACAGCCAAACAATGTTCCTGAACTAAAACATTGCATTCAGTCACCACTAGAAAAGAACAGTATTATTTTCAGACTGAAGTTCACAGACTAGCAAACGCTTCATCACAGAAACTGCACAGATTGACGTAACACAGTTAGTTGGTAAATGCGGTCCTCAGCTTGGAACCAGCCACCACAGTAAAGTTAACATTGCAAAGTTAATGGGAGGGTGGGCTGAGACCTATAGTCCAAGGCTCAAAAAGAAGTCTGAGAGGAAGAATAAAAGGAGAATTTAGAAACAAATGAGAACACAGTTTGGAATAATTCAAAGTATTTCTTTATATAATAGATTGTAACCAAAAGGTTTCACAACCCATTCATTTATATGGGCTTAAAAGGACTCAGGTAGAGTCATAAGGAGTAGACACATGACATGTAATTAAGGGAATCTAGGGATAGCTCTGGACATCCCTAACCTTTGGAGCGTGAGCATCACTGAGGCACCTCTGCTCCGCCAACACTTTGCTCAGGGCCACTGTGTAAAGCAGAGCCCACAGCCAAAGGGAACCACACTGACTGACATC
Organism: Desmodus rotundus; assembly: GCF_022682495.2. Taxonomy (NCBI): domain Eukaryota; kingdom Metazoa; phylum Chordata; class Mammalia; order Chiroptera; family Phyllostomidae; genus Desmodus; species Desmodus rotundus. The sequence goes on from NC_071393.1 coordinate 107,771,249, forward strand.
CATCATATGTAATGTGCTCTTGTTGGCTGAGATAATCTTGTGTTAATAAAACTACTTATGAAATACATCCAATAAATTGTCTCTTAATATCTCTGCTTCATTCCCTAATTTGATAGCTTGGGCAAAGGATTATTATTACTGGGCCCTTACAGGGAAAAAAATGATTTTGAAGGCATTTACCCACTCCAGCCCTCCCTCCCACCATGGTTGCCCTTGTCGCCCCTCTATCCTACGAAACAGTGCAGAATGGGCTGTGACAGTTTCAGGTTAATAAAAGATTAAAATGCACACTGATGGGGTTTCTACCTAAGCTACAATAAATAGTACGTCTTGAATGTCAGGGTCATGAGATAAGAGCTTTCACATGCCACTCCCCTAAAACCTGTCATCGCCATTACAAATGCAGTAACTTTTGTGTCCTTCAACAAACAGCCAAACAATCCAAAGGCACAGAATGCAATTATCAGACAATAAAATGGGCTAGAGAATGTTTTTCATTTTAGTTAAAATAAGAATGAGACAATAAATAGAACACATCAGATTCATTAAAATAGAAATTTAGATACTACTATGAAGTACAAGGGTATAAGAAAACTGGACCCCTCGCTCGTGGCTGGTGAGAGTGGAAGGAGAGGGCCACTCAACAGCAATGAGAGCAGCGGTTAGTGTGCGAATTCTGTGTATGTTTTTACAATCCAGTGATCCCATTTCTGGGCAGCGACAGACAGCTTCTCACATTGGGTCACAAGACGTATATGAGGATGTTTATCTCCAAGTTGTTTGAGGTAGCAAAATATCAGAAGTCAGAGACCATGACTAATAAAGTAGATAAAACGGAGGCTGTGAAGGCTGCAGCCTACAGCAGTCTACAACAGACATAATGAAACAGATTGTCATACAGCAGCATAAAAATCTCGAAAGCATGTGGAGTGACAAAAATAAAAACTGTGAACCTTACTGCATGGTACGAATTCTATGGGCCCTAAAAACAAACACAAAGCAACACATTTCAGAATACACATATTCAATAAACAAATAGAAGTTAGATTAGAAGACATACAACAAACACGCTATAGTGAGTAACTATAGATGGGGGATGTAAGAAAGTGGGAAAGTAATGAAACAGAGAGCCTTCCAGAAAGAGGACAGTGATAATATTGGGACAAACTGAAGAGTATGTTTAATTAGATTTTTTGCACCTGGTCTCATGGAGAAAGGGTTGGAAAGGACAAGAAAGGGAAAAAAATAAGAAGACAAAAGAAATAAATCTTAGCCTCTTGATATTATAAAATTATGAATTACTATTTTTTTTATTTCGATACAGATAGTGGTTTATAAACTGTTTTTTTTTTATTTTTATTGTTATTCAATTACAGTTGTATGCCTTTTCTCCCCATCCCTCCACCCCACCCCAGCTGAACCCACCTCCCTTCCCCACCTCCACCCTCCCCCTTGATTTTGTCCATGTGTCCTTTATAGTAGTTCCTGTAATCTCCTCTTCCCACTGTTCCCCCCCCACTCCCCCCTGGCTATTGTTAGATTGTTCTTAAATTCAATGTCTCTGGTTATATTTTGTTTGCTTTTTTCTTCTATTGCTTATGTTCCAGTTAAAGGTGAGATCATATGGTATTTGTCCCTCACCACCTGGCTTATTTCACTTAGCATAATGCTCTCCAGTTCCATTCATGCTGTTGCAAAGGGTATAAGCTCCTTCTTTCTCTCTGCTGCGTAGAATTCCATTGTGTAAATATACCATAGTTTTTGGATCCACTCGTTTGCTGATGGGCACTTAGGTTGCTTCCAGTACTTGGCTATTGTAAATTGTGCTGCTATGAACATTGGGGTGCACAGGTTCTTTTGGATTGGTGATAAACTGGTTTTTATGCTTGGTTGGTTGGTTGTTTGTTTTTTTGTTGTTGTTTTTTACTTAATAATATGTTGTCAGCTTTTCCAGTGGCATTATCCTTCTAACATATGATTTAGAAAGTTAGGGCTTTGCCATGATATTTTTTTTAACAAATCTACTACAGGACACTTTGATTATTTTTAGATCTTGCTTCTTCTAAAAATTGCTGCAATAAACACAAAATGGGTATAGTTTAATTTTTAAAAGGGATGAGGAATTTTCAAGGGGGAGTGCATTAAAACAAATATGCCACTCAGAACACCTGAGAGGGCTCGGGTATCATTTGCTCACATGTCAGATGCTAGTCTTCCTTGTCTGTGAGGACACTAAACTTCCTGCAATGTTTAGATTGTGTAAGCACACTGGGCATTTTGTGCAGTCAAGTGATAACTGTTTATGTAAATAAAATTACCATTTTGAAAATAATCTCTAAAAACAGTGAAGAGGGGTTAAGGGGAGACATCTTCCCACGAAGAAAAATGAAAAAGCATAACATAATCCAAAGCTCTCTGCTCTCTCGACCACTTTAAATACCGTAACACTTGGGATGCAATACAATAAATACAAGGATGTTATATGCAGGCATGTGAGACCCAGGGTAGGGTTTATTGCAAAACGAGCTGATCTCATTCAACAAATGCTGACAAAATACTGAGCTGTGTCCTACAGTGCACGCAAAAGTGAACGAGATGGGTTCCTTCCTTTCGACACATGTATAACGTGGCACTGGCGGTAGGAGGGAAAAAGCAACTCTCCTAGAGAATAGATAGAATATACTAATAAAACATGCCAGCATTTTTTAAATGAACCTTCTGTAGGAAAAATTGTAGCTGCCAAAGAAAACAGGCTGGGGATGGGGTGGGGGTGGCATAGATATATGGGAAGAAGAGAGGGCAGCAGAACTTCACAGTAGATCCAGACACGCAAACAAAAATGACAACAAAAACAATAGCAATTAAGAACCCAACAGAAAAGGAAAGCGAGTTAGTTTAAGTCCAGACGATGATGCCAAATGGTGAATTCTTAGGAGTGAGAAAGGGAAACCACATCTTGCTGAGAGAATCATAAAAACCTTCAGGTGAAAGACGTCATCTGAAACCAGGCGTTGGCATGATGATGGGATGTCCAACATCCAAGAAGGGGAAATGGATATGGGAGAATCTATATTCCCTAGACTTTCCACAGAGCCTGTTCCATAGGTAAGATCTACCGTAAAACTAACCTTTTCCTAACCTAAACCCTTTTGAGACATAAGGGCACAGAGATGCTCAATACAAACCTTAACCTCCCAGAAGTTAGAATGTGCACCTTGACAGCAATGCTAGCCCAAGAGCTAATATCTACCCAACAGATAAAAAGGCACAAAAGGCATCTGTGCTGCCAAAGGAGTTTCTCCATGAGAGGCCATGGTAGTTTATTATCATTCTGTTTACTAATTTTGGGACTGAGAGTGAAGACTCGATGTGAGAATGATTTGGTAGAGAAAAATGAGGATTGCCTGGGAATGAATAAATAAAAGAAGGAGATGTTTAAACAGATTATTTCTCATATCTGGCTAAGCTTCAGAACCAAGGGTCCTGTGACTCAACTCCATTATGGCACTATCTACCCTGAGATAGCATCAGATTCCACAGGTCAAGGGTTCAGTCTTAAAAGATGCACACCCTCCCCCTCTCCCCGGTCAGATACCACCAGTCACAAGCCCTGGTTGTTACCTGTGCTTCTGAGGACATGCAAATCAGAGGTTCCCACAACCTTCTCCTTGGATTTGATTAATTTGCTAGAACAGCACACAGAGCTCATAGAAACATTTTACTTATCAAATTACTGGTTTATTTAAAACAGACATAACTCAGGAGCAGCCGGATGGAAAAAATGCACAGGGCAAGGTATAGAGAAAGGGTGAGGAGCACACCACCCTCCCGGCACCCCCACATACCCACCAACCAGGAAGCTCTCTGAACCTTGTTCAAGTTTTTTTTTTTTTTAATAGATTATGCTATTACAGTTGTCCCATTTCGCCCCCCCCCCCAGTCCACTCCAAGATTTTATGGAGGCCTCATTACATACTCTCAAAGGATGAGATCATTGGCCAATGTTGTCTGAGTCAAGCTCCAGCCCCTCATACAACGGGGGTGGGGGGTGCTGACAGTTCTACCCCTCTAATCATGTGGTTGATTTCCCCAGCACCCAGCCCCGCTCCTCAGGTTATGCCTAAGGGCTTTCCAATAGTCATCTCACTAACATAACAAAAGACACCTTTATTATCTTAATTGGAAGCCTTTCAGGAGCTCTGTGCCAGGACCTGGTTTGAAGACCAAATGTGTATTATATACCATTATATCACTGTGAGTCTAAGTTAGTTTAAGCCTTTTAAACACATTCAGCATTAAATTTCAGAAAAGATTCCTGAGCTGTTCTATTACCTACCTGCAAGTGCTGCTTTTCTGCATGACGTCAGCTCGATGATACCCAGAGAGTTTGCAAAAACCGTCATTACTATAAACTACAGGCCAATCTACAATCTGGGCATTTCCCAGTAAGAAACTCGATTCTAAAGAAGAAAGAAAAAAAGGAAGATTTTTAGCTTCATTCAGCAATGTACTTCTTTCAAGTAATCAAAAAAATAAATTCATAAAGATAGACAAATGCAACTATGGTGTAATATGGTACAAATGATAAAACCTATTCTTGAAAGTGACATACAATGAGTTTAGCAAGATCATCAAATGAGACCTGCATTAAGTTCAAGATCTGCATATAAACTGAAAACTCCATTGAAGAGAAACCAGTTTATATAATACCTCTTTCTACTCATGTATACTCTGAGCTATGAAAACAAAGTATGGTTAATATTAAATAAGTGTTAATGACTATAATAATTATACCTAAAGACAGGTATCAGAGCTAGTCACTTCTCCACAAAATGAGAATATTAGACTTAATAACTGAGGCAATCTTGAATGATTCCTCCAAAAATTCTATTAATAGAATTTTGGACAGGCTGGAACAAATTTGATTGACCTTAAGAAGTCTAATTTAAAATAACATTGTAGAGTTCTTCTTTAAAATAAAATTATTCAAATACATTATTTTCAACCATGTGCTACAACAAAATTTGGAAACTATCTTTAGTCTAAATAAAGAAACATTTCCAGTTTATTTTACATAAAGAAGTGCTTTTGTTTTATGTATAAAAATACAAAAATAATCTTTTGTATCAACCTTGGCTGAACATACAATAGTCTTAGACAATAACTTTAGCAATATTTAGATAACATGATAAACATGTTAATAATAAAATGAATTAAAATTAAAATATTAAAACAGAAAAATAAAATTACTCTTCAAATAAATATTTTAGCAGTACAAATTTTTAAAGAAATACTACATTTCAAAATACTCAAAATGTCTACCTAAAATAATCTCCTTTGAACTATATTCAGAGTAGTGTACTGAAAAGATTAATTAACTTCTGAGTAGAAAACTTGATGAGTAGGATGAGTAGAAATCCTGACTCACAGTTGGTCTGCACAAAAATCACAAGCAATTCAACAAATGGGGTACGATAAAGATCAATGTAACATACCCTTTACTCTCAACAAACTTACACGTTAAGAAAAACTATTACATAACCCATTACAATTTAGCAGAATGGATGTTAAATCAAGAATCATAGTACGAAATATGAGAAAATAATCTGTTTCAAGGCACTAAAAACCAAACAAAGGTAGGCAGAAACTGAAAAATACAAACTCTTGAATAAAAGATTTATCAAATGAGCTATTCATTTAACTGTCCATTCCCTTGTGAGCACTTCCCAATTTGTACAGTTCACGGGTGACAGAATTCAAGCAGAAAAGTGAAAGGTCACAATTTGGGGCTGCCAGAGCAGCTTAAAGTGAAAGTAGGAGATGCTTTGACATATAGAGCCATAAACCTATATAGAATTGATCTCAAATCCTTACCTGTGACCTGAACTGTATACACACAGGATAAGACTGCAAAGGAACTCATCAACCCTAGAAAGGACTAGAAGACTAAGAGGCCGGCAGAAATTTCACTACGTCCTCAAGGCTACATGATACATTTCAGAGTTCAAGTCCTATCAAGCTCAAGAAACTTGGTAAATTCCTCAAGATTTACATGCTTTAGGAGTAAGAAGTAAGTTCCAGGATAAAGGTTTATGACCTGGAAATAAGATTAAAAGCATAGAAGTCCCTCTCTCTCTCTCTTCCTCCCTCTCCCCTCTTCCCCCCCCCCCCCTCTCTCTCTCTCTCACACACACACACACACACACACACGGCTAAAATTATGATCAAGATGACCCACCAATAATTTAACTACCTGCTAAAATAAAATGTTCCCCTCTTCAGAGGAAAATAATAAAATCCAAACTCTCCACAATGTATCAACCCAATGCTCAGTATACAATTGAAACATGAGACATGAAAAACGCAGAGAGCTATGACAACAATCAGGATAAACAAGTAATTAAGAGGTCAATGCTTTGAACATAGAAATAAACAATACAACCTCTGAAATTAAAAAATAACTCATTGAACAGGTTTAACAGTAAATTAGACCACAAAAACATAAAGGCAAATTTAAAAACATATCCATGCAAGTTATTGCAAACTGAAGAAAAAAGAGTAATAGATTTAAAAGATGTCTTGTGGGACAATATCAAGCAGTCTAAATATATGTAGTTTAGTCTGGAGAGAAAAGTGACAGAATAAGGCACAAATGTTACGTGGAGAAATGGTGACTAGCATTTTTCCAAATAGCATAAAAAGTAATCCACAGATCTTAGCTCAGTAAACCTCAAGCAAGATAAACACAAAGCCACAGTAGGAAGATAACACTACAACTGCTGAAAATAGAAAGTAAGAAACTAGATATCCACATAAGCAAAAATTGAACTATGACCTCTACCTCACACCACGTACAAAAATAAAAAATAAAAAAGTTTTAATGGGTCATTGACCTAAATACAAAAATAAAAGCTAAAAAAGAAATCATTGGAGGAAATCTTTGCAACTTTGAGGAAGACAGAAATTTCTTAGTAAGACTCATACAGTAATCATCATAAAAGCATATATGAATAAATACATTAAACATCATCAAAATTAAAATCAATTGCTCATTCAAAGGCACTATGAAGAAATAAAAAGGAAATCCACAGACTAAGAGAAAATAGTCACAACACAGGCATCTGAGAATCCTATCCCGAGTACACAAAAGGACAGATGACCCAATTAACAAAATGAGCAAATGATTTGAAGACATTTCCCACAAGAAGATATACAATGGCCAATAAGCACAATGAAGTGCTCACCATCACCATGCATCAGGGAAATATAAACTAAAAGTGCAATGATACAATATATCACTGCTCAACCACTAGAGTGGTTATAAAGACTAACAGTACAAAATGTTAATGAAAATGTGGAACAACTCAAACTCTTTATAAAATACTAATGCAAATATAAAATTGCATGATCACTTTGGAAAATGATTTATTTGGGAAATACCAGGTATGACACAGAAATTTCACTGCTAGGCATTTACTCAAGTGAAATAAAAACATATTTTTAAAAAAGACTTGTAGAAAAATGAGCCATCATACAGAAAAAACTAAATGAACTTTTTGGCCAACCCAATATGTGTTTTCAAATCCTCTCATTTGGTTCTTACATGTAGCGATGGTGGAGAAGCACTAATTCATTGCCACAATCATTCCTAAATGCTGGCAGCTGCAGCCGAATCCTGTAATGAGTATCAAAAATACAGATTGCTAAATCCTAATGCAGGCACAGTGAACAGACTCCCTCAGGGCACAACACAAAATACAGCCAGAGAGGAAAGCCTCATGCTCAGCCAGGTTTGGAAAACTTTCACCTAGTACCGTGCTAATCAAAGTGTGTATCGGTATCACTTGGGAGTTGATTAGCAAAGCAAAATCTGGGACCCACCCCAGACCTGGTCAATCAGAACCTGCATTTTATCAAGACCATCTGGTGATCCCCAAGTTCATGAATACATTCATCTTGTGCATCCTTGCCTTCTTTTTTATGGATGGGAAGGCAGGTCAGGAAAGTTAAAGAACTCAGCAAACTTAGATAAAGGGTGTCTTGGTGGGAGAAAAAACATAGAACCTGGCCTCACTGTCTAAGACTTCCTGTTCTATCACACTATATTTCTGAACTGCTGTCTAAGCTTCTGTTTTGCTGTAACATAAAGGAAACACTTCCTTTTTACAGCGTTATTCCTTCAGACAGTAGGAAAATAACTGCATTCAACTCAGTACCCCTGCATATGAATCCCGTTCCTAAAGAAGATCATATGCAAACTCTGAGGTCAATAATCCTGGCTGATAGGAATTTCTGGAAGAAGGCTATATTCAGCCAACGAAAATAATATAAAAGTATGTGAAATATTTCTTCCCTTTCCACAGCAATTCCAAGAAAAGAACATTTTCCTCTGAGCTGCTCCTACACTACCTGTATTTGAAATGATTGGACAGTTTTTTGGCTTATTTTTTTGTTTTTATGAAAACTGTGTATTCTGATCCAGAAATTCATGGACATTAACAATGGGTAAAGGGGGGGGCGGTTACATCTCTCTCTCCCCTCCCCCTCCCATCCTCTCCTCCTTTTAAATGCAAATAACCCTAGGGGACATATTTCAGAGCACTAGCACAGAGAAGTTTTAAAATATTTTCAGAAGTGCTAAGCCACACAAAAGAATTCTAGGGTGCTGACAAGGAGAGAAGACATGGAGTTGAGGTGAAGGCAAAGAACTTCACAAAAAGAAACCAAAACACTGAATAAAACACTTTCATTACTTTACAGTTTTCCAAAGTTTTTCAAGACTACTTCTAAGGAAAGCCGATCAGATGCTCCTCTGATTGTATTCACTTAGTCCTACCTTTGGGGAAGCACACCAGCCAGAAATCATCGCTTTTATTCCAAAAACCCTAAAACCCAGGCACAGAGCTGCTCCAGCAGAGGTGGAGTGCAGGCAGAAACCGGAAGCCTGGCTCGGGCTCTTTCAAGCTGCTCTCCCAGACCATCCGCCTTCCCTGAGGAAGGACCTGTGTTACCCCAACCTCCACAAGCCTCCGATTCAAGGAGCTAAAGAATGCACATTCCCAACATCAGCAACCAAGAAGGGAAATTTGAAGCTTAAAAGCAACACAATAAAATCCATGTAGCAATAACCACTAACATTTTCTAAGAGGTTGGTAGAAGGGGGCATTGTTGAATATTTTCAACAATGCTGATTGTCAAATATTCATTATAAAGTTAGGTTTTGGTTTAGGATTTTTGTTTTATTAACAATTTACTTTGTTTCTCATCCAAATCAGGCTCTTATTAACATCTGAAGCTACACGTTTCTAATCCACAAGAACAGACTGACTAAGCTAATTGCCTGGCCTGTGATACTCTTTTCCGAATGTCTGTAAGTAGAATACAGACATCACCTCTGGACACAGTCACTCTAAGCTCCCTTTGGTTGCATTCTTCTTTACTTCAAGGGAATAAAGGGGGAGCTAGATGACAAGGTGATTATACAGGTGATCACTACAGTGTCAGTCCAATCTGGCTGTCTCCCAATTTCCCCTTTCTCAGGGAAGTCTTCCCCACCTGTGTCTACACTCACATGTTCAAGTCAAAATCTGGAAAGTCATCCTCATACTTCTTCATTCATGCCTTCAATACCCCACTGACTCTACCAACAAATCACTTCTCTTCATCTCTATTGCTACCATCCCAGGCCGTGTCACCGTCATCCCTTGCCTGGACTATTGTCAGAGTCTCCTAAGCTGGTCCCCTAATATCACTCCTCCTCCCTCCAATCCAACCTGTCGTTACACAACAAGTAACCCTTCTAGCCAGATCTGTCCACGGCACTAGAATATAATGCAAAAGCCAGGGCACTAGAATATTCAGTTATGGGCCCTGAATAGCCAGGCCCATAACTGTCTCCCTCCACCCTTCCTTCCCATCTTACTCTTTTTTTGCCCACTGCAATCCAACTGCACCAGCATTTAAGCTTCACAAACTCAGCCAGCCATTTTCTTTTTCTGTCCTTAGGACTGATCCCATATTTTCTCATTGCCCGAAATATTCCTCCACCCACATACCATCTAGCTACCTCTTACTTTAGGTCTCGCTTTAACACTACTTCCTTAAAAAGGCCTCCCCTGACATGATCTCCCAATAGAAATGAGTCCCTCCTACCCTTAATCATAGCACCCTCCCCTGTTCCTTCAAAATGCTCAAAATTTGCAGTTATATATTTGATATGAGTCACCTGAATGCCTGTTTCCCTACCAGACTCCAAGTCCCACGAGGTCAGGGACCACGTCTGCTTGTTCATCACTGTACACCCACGAGTGTTTGTCAAATGATCAAATCAAATGTAACAATTCTGATTCCTGTGTAAAGTCATACGGGAATCAATAATTATTAGAGCAATGTTAGACACTGTCAAGAATATAGGTAAGAATCATGCTAAGTATTCCTCTTCAAAGAACTGACAATTCTGTTAGTTCATATATATATATATGCCTGGCTGGTGTGGCTCAGTGGATTGAGTGCTGACCTGGAACCAGAGGATTGCTGGTTCAGTTCCCCGTCAGGACACATGCCTGGGTTGTGGACCAACATCCCCAGTGCAGGGCATACAAGAGGCAACCACACATTGATGTTTCTCTCCTTCTCTTTCTCCCTCCCTTCCCCTCTCTCTAAAAATAAGTAAATAAACTGTATTTTTAAAAGAAAAAAAAAAAAATATATATATATATATATATTCCTAAACAGATTTCCCTGCACTTGTGAATTTAAATCGTGGAATAGATATTATTTTTTAAACTTGTCTTCTGGGTGAGCTATATCTATAGATATATTTAAGTTTCATAGAACAGTAACAACAAAACCATTACTGAAGCACATGTAACACATTTTAATTGGGCTAAAGTCCTGGCACAGGTGGCTAAATAAAAGCATAAATAATGTGTACGTCATGGCCACATCCACCCTGTTGTTATCTGGGAGGTGCACTGCCCACTTCCGCTAAATCAACAACAGAATAAAAGGCTGGTATCTTTCCTGCCCTTACAACACACCTTTATCCTTCAGTTCTTCAAGGAAATGTGTGTACGTGTGTGTGTGTGTCGACACATACACTTTGTACCCTTCCACAATGAGACTAATTATTACATAATAATATTACCAACATTAGGCAGACCATCACTGTGGGAGTTTGAAATATGCAAAAAATATCTGTTAATTTATTCAAATTTGTTCAGCTGTCATCAAAGTTAAAAATATGCCTCCATGTTTCATCTCCTGCAAGATCAAAGGTACATTTTTAAGTTCCTGTGTGTCTTTGATGGCATTATTTTTCCATCTAGCCGAAGTAGTTCAGAATGCGTAAGCTACTGAATATTTCTAAGATCTAGAGGTAGGAATATTAGAAATTTTGTTATAAAAATATTTCTATATACAAAAAAGTTCAACAATTCAAAGTCTGTACTATTAATAGTTGGTGTTTTGTTCATGAGAAGATGGGTTTCTAAAACGGACACTGGTCAGACTCATCAGAAGGAAAATATAACCACAATATGGCCTAGAGATATAGTCTCCAAATACAACAAAAACCCTTTACATGAATACAGAGAATGACAATTTTATACTGGATTTTATTACAATAAAATTTCTTAAAATACCTAAGGCCATAAGACATTCACTAATTATATAATCTTAGATAAAAGCTAAATAAGTCAAGATGTGTTTATCAGGGGGAAAAAGTATTACACACTTAATGATTCAGCAGCATTTTTTCAATCCTGCGAATAAACAAACCTTTTTTTTGCAAATGAATTGTGTCTGAAGGGATTATACATTTTCTTGGAAGTTAACCTTTTAAGGCAATTGAACACTAATGACAAGATAACTAATGAAGAATTTCAATTAAAAGACTAGTCTAATCTGCCCACCTGGTAGAAAAATAAGCAAAGCTTTTCTGAATGCATTGACAATCCAATTAATTTTCTAAAGCTTTGTCCTATTTTATTTTAATTTCTATTATCTATGCACCAGGAGTTAATTGTTCAAGGGCAAGATACAGATTACAAATTCAATGCAATTCTCTCCTTTGGCCAGATTTCACTGGGCCAGTCACCAAAAGAGGCTGACATTTCTGCCTTCTTCAGCTTCTTCAGTCACTGCCAGTCGCTGACATGAAGAGAACTGATGTTTCTTTGGCTCTTAGTAGGTTTTTGTTGAGTAGAGAAGGGGTGTCTGTTTGGTTTTGTTTTATGTTTTTTGGGTTTTTCCTCCAACTAATTAAGTCCTTGATAAAGTGCATCCAACTGCTTTTAAGATCAGATCCACCAGTTTATGGAAATCTCAACTCTAAATACTTTGCTTTCTTCAGGATAAAAGAGAAAGGAAGGAAGGGAGGGAAGGAGAGAGGGAACCTACCCAAACCTTATCTTAGAGAAAATAGAAAAAAAAATAATATTAAACCCTTCCTATCATGAGGCACAGTACAAGACCTGCTACATTTGTGGCTTTACTGAGTTTTTCCAGCAGTTTTAATAATTCTGGAGAGTCCTGGTATGTCACTGCAGGACAGAAGTCTGTGTCATCAAGATAGAAACGCCTTTGCTTTGTTGAGAGCACCGTCCACTGAGCTTGGAAATGCCCTGCTGAGTTCCGGAAAGATTACCAGTTACCCTGACCAGAGGTGCTCCAGTAGAGGGAGAGACTACTTTAGGAATAAATAGGAGAATGTATTATACCTTTCATTCCTCATTCTCAGAGGAGATGTTTTGTTCCCAAGCCCAACTCTCTTCTTTCCACCTGACATTCTTTCTTTGGTCCATCATATTTATATGTACTGGCTGCATATGACGTCAGTTGTGGACATGTTTCACGCCCTGATACGAGTCAGTACAGTGAATGGGCATAAATGCACTCACTCTGCACACAGCACTTACGGGGGGTATAAAAGAAGAACATGGCAAACCTTACCCCTAAGGATTGATGTTACGCCTCAATACCTTTGACAGAAATGGGGAAATACCAAAGAAATTAAGTCTGTTTGAAGCCAAAACCAATGCTAAATTCAGCTCTGGCCACATGGAGTTTTAGGTGACTTGTGAGAAGTATAAGAGGAGAAATTGTACAGGCCATTGAAATATGGGGCTGGAGCACAGAGAGAATAAAGCCAGCACAGAAGGTAAGTTTGCTCTAAGAGAAGGGTGAAGACATAAGAAAGACAGCTGAAGGTTGAACCTGGGTAACTATTCATTCTTCAGAAGGGAGGAGAGGAGAAGAGGGGAGGGAGGGAAGCATGGAGCATGGAGGGAAGGGGATGAGAGGAGAGGAAAAAGGGAACAGAAAGAGAACCCAGGAAAAAGGGCAGGAGAGAGTGCAAGACATGAAATCAAAAGGTGAGCATGGATACGGAAAGGTAAGGGAGCACAGTCTCGAATTCTGCAAAGCCAGAAAAGTATGGACAAATAAAAGGCCTTTGGAGTCATTTGTTCATTTGCATGTAACCTTCTAGGAAACTTCAACAATATGGTATAGACAGAAATAGGTTGAAAACAGATGCAACCAAGAAGTAAAGACAACTACAGATGGTGCATTCGAAGATTTAAACATCTCAGTGGTAATAAAACCAACAGCACCGATACTTATACTGCTCTTATGTGCCAGACACTATTCTTAGACTTCACACGTACTACCTCATTTAATCCTCACTCTTAACACCATAAGCTAGATACTATTATTACTTGTATTTTACAGAGGAGAAAACTAGGTACAGATAAGTAAGCCATCAGAGCCAGGACTCTAATGCAAACCCCCAGAACCTATGGCTCTTAACCACTGTGTACACTGCCCTCACATAAAAAAAAAAGAAACATCGTTTTTATCATTGTGTTCATTACGCATCCCCAATGCTTAGATCAGTGCCTAGCACACAGGAAGCACACAACAAATTTCTGTCGAATTAATAAATGATTAACTAGAAAGAATATGAGGATGAAGCAAAAGGATGGGAGTTGTTTTTAAGACACTTTATTCTGGGACTATTTAAGCTTCATCAAAAAATTCCTCTATTCTCTCAATGCTACTAATATAAGAAAATAAACTCATTGTGTTTTAATTTGCCCCAAATAAAAAAAAAAAAACATACCAGCAGGCAAAAAAAGACTTATAGAAAAGGTCAGGATAAAGGTTAATTTGCCCCTCAGTCCAAGTGAGTTGTTTGATTTCAGTTGAACTTGGCGATCCGACCATGGCTCTGCAGTCTCTAAATAGTCAAATCCATTTTCCCTCTCCCACCAAATACAGTATAGGACTGTAAGCTGCCCCTTAGGGCAAAACACTCAGAAAATACTTAACCTGGAGAGGATCGATTCTCAATGATAAAACTTACCATCAATAACTCCTAACTGCAAAATTGTTTTTAAAATAATTTAATAAGAATATATAGACTTTTAACAAGTCCTTTCTTGCATAAAGTAGTTGAGCTTTTAAGCCCTTAGAGACTTGAACAAAGAGATAGAAACTATTTCAGCTGTACATCAAGTTGGAACAGATGAGCATGAGATCCCTTACACATTCTCCTCTCACGCTCTCAGGAAACCCATCTGATTGGCCCTCTACAATGCAGTTTCCATTTTCAAATGTACGCATTCATGAAATGTTTTAAACTATGCAATTACTTATACAAGCTTAATTAACAGATTTAAGCAGCATTGTTTTGAGGGGAAAGTCCATTATGGACTTGTTTAACTTAGGAGACAAAATCAGAAAGCATTTATTCAACTAGTACTTAGGACTGTGTGCTCTTCACAGTGGAGGATGTTAAAGCATGTGCATGTATGACCCAAATCCTTACAGAGCTTAGTTCATATGTCAACTTGTTCGTGACTTCCCAGTTATGTGTCAGTGCCTTTAGAAACTGCTATGATTGTACATTAAGCTCAGATCTCAAATCGCTTATCTCTTGAAATCAACAGGACTTCATACATAGTACTTATATTTCTCCCAAGAAAGAAAGAAATTCATTTCAATGAAATTTCATGTAGCTTTTCAACCACTTTCTTATCTAAATTATTCTGCTCTTTATTTAATTTTCCTACCTTTTCCTTGTGAAAACTTAATATATCGTAAAACAACTATCTAGAATATATACAGATGTGTCTATTTTAAGAGTAATTCATACAGCCAAATACTAAAATGTCTCAACCATACACTGATTTATGAGATTAAATTATTACTGCCCTCATTCAATCAAGTATTTTTCAAGACTAAACCTTCCAATATTAACTTCTACATTACATAAAGTAAGGATATTAAATAATTCTTTTCATTCATTGCTCGATGATAAAAAGGGGTCATGCCATCCATTATTCAGTTAGAGTGTTTGGTGGGATACACTGAGGTGTCTTTTTCAATTTTATTAAGCTATAATTGACAAATAAAAACTGTATATATTTCAGGTTGTACAACTTAATGGTCTGAAGTACGTACACATTGTGAAATGATTAGCACAATCAAGCTAATTATTTTATCCATTACCTCACAGTTATCATTTTCTTTCCTTTGTGTGTATGTGACAAAAATATAAGATGGCCTTTTTAAAAATTCGACTCTGCTTCCGGTAAAGGGAAAATGTTTCATAAATACCCATTTCACAGAGCACATCAGGACTGCTTTCTTTAGCCCGAGTTTCCACAACAACCGCCACTAGGTTTTGGGTTGTGACTTACTATTCATGTTCATTTTATTTCACAACACAGCACTTTTATTCATATAATTGCCATATGCCACACTTTAATTTTCCCATTAAAACTAATTTTGTTTAGCACATTTCAAAGCACATTTCAACATGCAGTTTCTAACCCTCGCCCCCGCCCCCCCCAAAAATCTCTAAGTCCAAGATTCAGATTTGCTGATTAATAGGAAACACCACTTAAAGTAATATTACCTCCAATCATATTTTGGGGGGTAATTTAGTAAGTTTGAAGAACTTTGAAAAGTATTAGTTTTAGCTCTGCCTTTTATTTTAAAAGTTTGGATAACGGAAAACTACTAGAATCATATCCTAGGTAAATAGCCATAAATCTGTGAACTGTCAGCAAAAGCAAAGCACTCCCATGGACTGATGCACCAATTTGACATAAATTACACCAAGACATAGGCTAGTGGGCAAATTTTACTGAAATATAATATGTCATCTATATAGTCATCTTTCTAGTACAAACCTTATTTATATGTCATTTTCCTTATATTTCACATATTTACCACCACACTGAAAGGATTTATTATAATAAAATTTTGTCCATCTGCCAAAGTAAATGTTCTACGAGTCTAAAATTTATTTAAATTTATTCCTTTGCATAAACTGTCTTTATTAACATCCCATTCAGTCACAAAACATTTACCATCAATAAGATTGCAATGACTACCTTTCTTGGTTTTACTTTTCTATGTATATTTTAAATATTTTCTCCGTGAAGCAACAACTAACTACATTGATTTTAACTTCCAATCAAATCTGAAGAAAAAAGAAAAAAAAACAGGAAAAGAACAAAATTAACTACTTGGCTCACCTGTGACAGAACCTACAGTGACCTCTTGTGGTAAGTCCTAACTACAGAGTTTTGGAGAACAATTGGCACGACCTTTGCCTAGGCCGGACACTGGAGAATGTGGAAGCTTGTTGGTGCACGCTAGCAAATAGCTGTTATTAACGATGAAAGTCAAAGGTAAATAATTGACTAAATGAAGGGATTTCTTTTTAGAAATCTAATCAATCTCTGTCAATTAAAATAATCATAGCTGCTCCCTTCTATCAAAAAATAGTGTTTTATATGGTTCTGTTAGTAGGGCAGTTAAAAGATGGCTAGGCACATGGATTTCATACACACCCTACTTCTGGAATCAAGCAAAAGATAGGCAAAGAGGGCAGTTCGAATGAAGCCCAGAGGGCCCTGGGGTAAACAGCTCTATAGTCAGGAAAGTACTGCATTCGTTATATAACGCGATGTGGGCTCTAAAGCAAGAGACAATCCTCTGGCTTATTTATGGATGTAATTTAGGAAGTTGTCAGTATAATTTTAACCTCTTTGATCTTTTAGTAGTGAAAGTGATACATTATAAGACTGGGTAAACCAATGCTTCTAAAACACTATGTGAGTTTAACAATATTTCCTAAATTGTGATTTAAATGTTAAAGAAAATCTCTCAAGAGAAAATACCAAGAAATTTATACCCAAAATACCCATTTTTTCACCATTTCTTTTAAATTAGATAATACCTAAAAGTTACTACTCCTTTTTTGTTTTTAAATCACTAGTTTATTTCCTCTCCTATAGGTTCTTTTTTAGATGTTTTTACAAATATGAATTACAGCACAAAATAATTTTGGATATTCCTATGAGCAAAAGATAACTGAGTAAAAAACTTGCTGGTGCAGCTGGGTATCTCAAGAAAAACAGAAATTGAGTATATTGAACTTCTTCTCTTGAAAGTTAAGTGGTTCATAAAATATTACCTCCACTGTCTTCTTTCCTGAGCCCCTTTTATCTCTAAAGAGAAAAACATTCTTCGTTTTTCATAATATTCAAAATATTAAAGAACAATATTCAATTTCTAATAAATATACACTATTTTCAAAGTTACACTTTTTCAAAATGGCAACCTAGTCCACTGTTACCCAAAATAACCACTTCTGCTGATTTGTCGAGGAGTCAAAGACAACATCTGATAAAATATGCTGCCCAAAGACATGAACACACCGAAGGCCTTGGAAGTGTTTGGTTTTTTGAGTCTAAAATCCAATCTAATAGTTCTAAAAACCATTGTTCCATTTCAGTGACTTTCCCTTTGCCCACAAGTGTACTTGCTCCTTACAGCCCAGTATATGTTGATGAACAGCTTGCATAAATAATTGAAATTTAAATGAGTGAAGATAGCCTAGCAATGTTGCAGACACAGCTTTGGTCGATAAGCACTTGGGGCCAGAGACCCTCTGTGAGACATTGCACAGATGTGATGAACTCGCCACATAGTTCCCAAACTCTCCCTACCTACCAACTTATCTAAAAAATGTATTTACACTTTCGACCTTTACAACTTCTTGGGCTAATAATGTGCTCTCTATACCTACTAGAATCACATGCCAAGAGTTATTGTAATTCCTTTTATTTGTCTGAAATGATCTGGTCTTTTATCTTAAAACTAAATAAATTCCCTACGTTTAATATTTTGGGATTTTTCTTTAAAGTATGTGTGTATCCATCTTATTCAATAGCCCTCATTATTTGATTTTATTTTACTTTATTTTACAGACTAAGAATCACCAGCAATAATTTGAAATGTCTGCCCATAACAGACTGAGTCAACTAAATAAGAAAAATAAAAATCCCATCTCAGGAGGTGGGAAATAACAGCAAATAGGCTATAGTGCTACTCTGGGGCTCAGAATATAGCACCATTATTCTGGGAAATTGCAACTGAGGAGTTTGAAATTTTATTAGGAACTCCTCACATTTAAAAGCATCATCAAGAAGTTGTCTGATGGATTTCTAATTGGCTGAGATTTCAGCTCATTACTGATATCCATGGACAAATAAGTGCCTGATGTTTTGTTTTCTCTTTGTGTCTGTTTCCCTTTCATGTCTCATCTCAATTATCTCCCTCCCTCTGTGTGTGTGTGTGTGTGTGTGTCTTTCTCTCCTTCTCTCTCTCCCCCCCAACTCACCTCCCTCCCTTCCTCTCTGTATTTCTATTACTTTCTACATCTGTCTTTGTGTGCAAGAGAGAGTGTGTTTTCTTCTGCACTATCTTTGTGTCTAGGTGGATGTCAGTCTGGATGTTAGTCTGTGTGCATCTCTATGTATATGTTTCTGTTTCATCTGACTCACTAAAACAAGAAAATGATGTTGTATCAGAAAGAGAAGCCTTTCATGGACTAAGACAATCCCAGCCTATCTGTCCAATTCTTAAATATATTGGGAGTTATCCCTCCTTTTCTTTTATTTTTCCACTAAAACTCTACCAATACTTCACTTGCAATGTTGTTAAATTAGTGAATAATGAAATCTTCACTGTGACAAACTCCATCTGCCTCTGAGAATTCTGAAGGGAATTTTCTCTGTTAATCCCAATTAAATAATTTCTCAGAGTAAATTGATCTATTCCTATGCCAAATCATATAGAAATGGCAGTCCCTATGGGATACTCCCACATGAATGTGTAATTTAAAAATTACAGGTGTAATTTTAGCACCTGTAAAAGTGGTTCTGAGACTTCCCAGTATTTATTACATACACAAGCACATATACTCACCTCAGGCATCTGACATCTTTCAAACAAAGCTCAGAGGTTTTGAGTAGCAGCATTAAAAGTTCGCCATAAGCAATTAGAGGTGGTATGTAAAATGCCAAAACAGATCAATTTTCATTTGCACTTGGTGTTATCCATGAAAAGAAACACTAAACCAATGAAGCAATTATGAACATGTGAAAAAGATAGAACATTCACCAACTTAGATGGAAGATGTAAAATGGAGGCAACAAAAGCAAGTATTTCTAAGCCACACAAGGTAAGTCTTAATTTCATGGTATATCTGAAATAAAAGCTAATCTAAAAACTGACTCATAGTTCCAATCTGTATAAGAAGTTTCAACTGAAGATGCTGTATTAGGAAACTTCAGCCAAGGAATTATCATCTGCTTTCTGGTTGCCCTGCAGAGCAATCGAGAACCTATATAGGTTTTATTCTTTATTTTGAAAAGTCCTTTCACAGAGCAAAATACAAGGAGTTGAAATAACTCAAGAGGATGAGAAAGCTGAAATAAGACTAATGTATGTTAACTGATTCTAAGGGCCTTTAAATATCCCAAACTGTCTGTTTTAACAATAATAACCCCTCGTTAGGTCTGGAAAAATATTAACTGAAGAAGGTAATAAACATAGAAATTGCCTACTATTATAAATTTATATTTTATATCATCATGAAAAAATCAAAAACACATTTGAAATCACACTGGAATAGCTAAAAACATTACAGGTTTTTTAAAATTAGATCCAACCCAAAAAGTGTACTCTAGACTGTAGAGTACCAGATGTTGACCCCTGTGGAAGAAATAAAGTCACACGTCAGAGCTTTATGAAAAACAGCTCGAGACGTTTAAATGTATAGAGTCTCAAAACCAGGGGAAATATGTGCAAGCCCAGTTTTAGAGGAGATCCTAATGTAAGAATTAATATAATCGAAGCTACCAACCCAGGGAGGGCATAATTGTGTTTAATTGTTTATTAGCATTTGAGTGTGCTTCTCTCTTGCCCACTAGGCAGGGAACTTCTTCAGAATAGAAGTTTCTTAATCACTTTTTTATTCAAAGGACCCCACAGAGTATCTGTTGTATAAGACACTCCCCTGAAATATTGTTTTAATGAATAAACGAATGAATAAACAAACAATTATGGAACTGCAGAGAAGATCTGAACTGCTTTGGTCCAAGCTCTACTGTGACCAATACGCAGAAATGTCCCTCTCACAGTTCTCCCAGCAAGGGATTTAAAAACAGAATACCAGCCCCAAGAGGGGGGCAGGGGCATACTTCACCTATCTTTTACCTTCTAAAACTGAAAATTCTATAAAAGAATTAAAAACAAGTGAAAGATGTAGAGATTTCAGTAAACCGCAAAAGTTTATTAGGTCTTCAAGTGTGAAATATATAACCATCCCCATTCAGAGGATATTGGAGGAAATAAATGCATAAATAGATGGCATTTTACAGACAATTTAAGGCAAGAAGACCTTCACATCAGTATCAAGGTAAAAATGGCACTTTTAACATTCTTTCTCTAGTTACTTTAAAAGCACAGAAGCTACTGCTCCCCTTCTACATTTCTCCTGTTTAAGTCAAGTCAAATATCATATGAACCATTATAAGCCAATGCAAATTTTTTTAAAGAAACTTTCAACATATATTTGACCATAGTAATTGTCTTCCCATTGTTCAAGTATTCTCTTCATTAGGTTCAACTTCAAGTACTCCCCCTAGCACAAGGGTCCTTCCAGCGGTGCCCATTGGGCCCAAAAGCCAAATCAGAGACAAAATCTTATTAAGTATCCACTTTCGCAGCCATTCTCAACTTGAAGGAAGCCCTTGCACTGAGATTCAACTCTAAGAATTTGTTCAGCCTCTGCAACCTACTTGGGGGGAAAATGTAGAAAGAGGATGGACAAGAAATACAGCCCTCACCAAACGGAAACTCAACACTATTCTCCAGATGTACCTGCACCCTACCCGCCCCCCACCCCAATAGATTCCTCCTGTTTCTGGCTCTAGACAGGTGGGAGCGGGGTGAGCACGTCCTGAGGAGGAGGCACAACTAACTTTCCAGCACCACTTCATTCCCACCCCCAACCAAAATCAGGTCCAGCTAGTCACTGAA
The DNA here is from genome assembly GCF_022682495.2 of Desmodus rotundus. Taxonomy (NCBI): domain Eukaryota; kingdom Metazoa; phylum Chordata; class Mammalia; order Chiroptera; family Phyllostomidae; genus Desmodus; species Desmodus rotundus. Next base: position 107,792,654 of record NC_071393.1, read on the forward strand.
GCCACCAGGCTGGGCTGTCTGCATCCCCCGCCCCCTTTGGGAGAGGGATGGGATGGGGGGCGCACACGCGTGGGCAGGATAGAAGTAGGGGTGTTCTGAACTGCAACTCTTCTTACCACTGGAGCGCCTGACGATGTTCTCCAAAAATGTGTTCTGAGGTGCCACCAGCCCTCTCTTGCCCCCCGGCATCCTGGGTCTGGAGAGCGGCGGCCAGGATCCGCGGCGGGGGAGGGGGGGATGCAGGAAGAGAAGGTGGAGGAAGAGTAGGAAAAGGTGGAGGAGAAGATGGAGCCGAAAGAAGAGGGGGCGCGGCGGCGACGGGGTCCCCTGACTGTGTCTCCAGCCCAACCCGGATGAGCAGCTCTGGGGAGGAGGACCAGGCAGTTCATGGTAGTAGCGCTCCCCCGGCCGCAGCTGCCCAGACTGTGGCGGTGCCGCACACGGGGCTCGGGAACTGCAGGCTCCGCGGGGCACAGTGCGCCTGCGCCGCCCCCGCTGTCGCTGTCCCGCCGGTGCTGATGCTCAAGCTACTGCTGAGGCTGCTGCCGTGGTGGCCGCCGCCTGGGCGCGGGCTCAGCATTTCTCCCCCTGCCCGGTGCCCCGAGGTCAGGGGAGCGGGAAGGGCCAACTCAATCACCTCTTCCAGTCACTGCCAGCCCAGACCCAGACACCTTTCCTGCGCCTTCCTTCTTCCGTTGCCCCAGCCCACCCTTCTGCAGCAGCTGGATCACCACTGCCCCTCGGAGCCCAACTTCTGCGGGGCTGTGCGCCTTGTGTCCGTTCCTCTCTCCCTGGAGATCGAGGCAAATGCCCGCCGTCCAGTGGGGCCGTGGAGTGGGAGAGGAAGTGGGAGAAGCAGGCAGGATGCCGGAGAGGGCAATGGGCAATCGGAGGGATCACATTTCAGCGTCTCCCGGTGGGGTCCCAAGCCTCAAACGTGTCTGCTGGGTTGCAAGTGCTCCCGCTTCGCTGAGGCTGAGCACGGAACAAGGACTGACTGGGCGGTGCACTGGACGCACAGCAGCCACCTGACGCTGCTATGCCCACCCCCCTTCCTAACGGCTTCGGCTTCCAAAGCTCAACACAGGAGCTTTCAGCACCGGTCCTACCCCACGCGGCGGGGTCCGAGCCAGATAGGGTCTGCCTAGGGCTGGGTCTGGGGAAGGAGAGCAGCAGCCACACAGGGGCGCTTCCCCAGAGCTGCGGAGCGCAGGAGACGAGTGGGGAGCCTGGCTGCGAAGTTGCTGAAAAGGTTGCACTTAACGCAAGGAGCAGGGAAAGAGGGTGAATAATTCACACCCGAAAGAGGGTGCAGCGGGCATCAGTTGCGGTGGAAAACCAGTGAAGGCGATGGGAGCAAAGCTCAGCAGGGCTGGAGGTGCGAACAGGATCCGTCTCTAACAGCCCTCCATCCACTCGTAACCGGGGACAGGAGTGAGGAGTGCAACCGTTAGAAACAGAGTCCAAAAGCCGGAATTTACCGTGGAGAGAGGACAATGGCATACATGTGAATGCATCTGGGAGAGATGTGGAGAAAAGGGAAGCTCATGCTGCAGCAGCTTTTCTTCCTTAAGACAGTGGTTCTCAAAGTGGTCCTCACTGGCAGCACCTCCTGAGAACTTGTTAGAAATGCAGGTGATGGGGCTCTATATACCCCAGTGCTAGGGAACCCGGAACCAAGGGCCAAGGGCAGGGCGAGGGGCAACAATCTGTTCTATCCATCCTTAGAACAATCCATCCTTAACGGGTGGATTTTCCCCCTCCAGGCAAACATGTTGCACACTCTAATCTGAAAAGCACACTCTAATCTGAATAAGGATTCCTCTCGGGAAGCTCCATCTGGGCCTGTCCAGAAAGGGCAACTGCATAAGCAGGGTCAACGAGTGGGGACCAAAGCTGCACCGAGATGGTCAGAGGCTGGTGGTGAGGGGAAGCATGAAGCAGTGAAGGCAAAAGGAAAGCTGGACAGATAGTCCTCTTTACATAGGTCAGAATAGGCTCGTATGCTAGGTAATCCCTGTTAAAAACAGTCAAGGCTAAATTGCCCAGAGGCAGCAGGAACCCCTGGGCTGGTGTATGAGGAAACATCTGCTCAGTGCCAGACCAGGACCCAAAGGGAAAAAAAGGGAGGGGCAGTGTCTGACTTATTTGGAACCCCTAGATTCGGGGTCCCCAACCTCCGGGGCTGCAGACCGGTACCAGTCCAGGCCTGTTAGAAACCTGGCCACATAGCAGGAGCTGAGCGTGAATGTAATATGCTTGAATCATCCTGAAACCACCCCCCACCCCTCTGGAAAAATTGTCTCCCATGAAACCAGTCCGTCCCTGGTGCCAAAAAAAAGTTGGCGACTGCTGCCTAGATTACCAGTCCCTGGCCTCCAGTGACCATCGCTCTCTCTCCTGAGCACCCCCAGGAAAGGGCCCCAGCCTGTGGCGGACAGACATCAATGCACAACCAGGATCCAGGTTTTAGCTTAGGGTCATATGTTCCCTCTGCTCTTGGAAATGTCCACCTGTTTGCCCAGTTGGCAGCTGAGCAAACCCAGAAGACTGACTGGAGGCAAAGAACAGTTTGCTCTGCTAGAATTCTTTCTGCAAAAAACCAAGAGACTGTGGCATAACACTAGACTATTTGAACTTTCTACCCAAAGCACTGCTGGTGGTGCAAGTTTCTTCCCTTACAGCTAGAATGTCTTCTGAATACGTGGGTGACTTTAATTGAATAACAAGGGACTCAGGCACAGATTGGACCCTTGTGGCTCACCTGCCTCTGACATAGCTGAGGTTACAGCTCCTTCCCTGCAGTTGAAGCAGAGGGGAACCGCAAAGACATCCTTAACAGCTGGATTTTCCCCTCAGATGAATTTTGTGTGACCTATGTTCATGGCAAGTAGACTATTGTGCAGACCGATCACGGTCCTACACCAGTGATTTTCAACTGATGTGCCGCGGCACACTGGGGTGCTGCAAGAATTGTTAAAATGTGTACTACCTGACTGTTGATTTAGTCAGAGGCACTGACCTCTTTTCCCTTAGGTTTTCAGATTAAAAAATTACAATAGCCAGAACAACAATAGCTATCCAGTGTGAATGAATTAAAATTATACCTATTTTTGTCAGATCAGCACAAAATATATTTTTCCGTGGGCTGCAGAATCTTAGGAATTGATTTATGTGTGCCATGAGATTTTTTGTAAAAGTTTGAAAATTGCTGCCATAGGCTAATCAGCCATTCAGAGACTGGGGTGGTGAACAGGCAAGCTAATCTTTTTAAAATATACACCAATATGATTCATAGACTGCTACCCTAGACTTCTAATATGATATGATAAATCCATCATCAACATAAATAGGAAATATTTCAATTCTGTATGTTATTTTGTACCTCACCAGCTAGCTGCCCACTCTTGCCTCTGGCTATTGATATAAAATCTTGGCTTCCCAGCATTTCCCATCAAATATAAATATCCCTGTTCTAAATCACTCCTCTGTGGGTGTATTAGCTCACGCCTCCCAAAGAGGAAACTCTTGAGGACCCCATTAAGACACAGTCACACCGTTACTGGTAGAACTTCCCATTCGTTTCCACTTGCAGATTTAATTAAAGTGACATTTACCCTTTCTTCTCTGTCCTTAATAACTGCCTAGTGTTACAGCTTTTGGATTATTTTAATTATTGTAAAAAATGGTAGCTATAAAGTATGAAATCCTTGATTTTCTTCATCTGCTAGTTTAAATTTTCAATTCACAGAGGAAGAAGCAGAGACTCAGAGAAATGAAGTACCTATCCAAAATGACATGGTGCTTTAGAGGCTTCATCAAAACTAGAATTGGGTCTCCTGACCCTACAGCCAGAGCTCCTTGTAAATAATAGAAAATAACCTGATTTTGGCTTAGTGTAATAATACCCAGCAACATCCAGTGATCTCTATTGCCATCATTCATTTTGTAGCACTAGAGACAAGAGAAACCCCTGACAACTTAAAACAGCTCATAAACAAAATAGAGTTTAAGAAAATAGAGCAGCAATGTGTGGACTTGCTGGCCCTAAGGCAGGTGCTGGCAGATTGCAGCAAGGCGCCAATACAGCATTTCAAAAGCATTTTGCAGACAGAGTCCATATGTTAGTTATAACCAAACCACAGGACTTAACAGGTGAGACAGAGAGAGACAGGAATCTAAAAGCTTCAATGTCACACAGAGGCCTACTTTTTGTTTGTTTTATTGCAAAGGTTCCATTTTAAAGCAGAATCATTTGCCCTTTCCTCCTCTCTTGAGGTACTGTAATTAGAACGGTGTTGTCTGTGAGAACCAAGAGTTCAATACCCAGGGGTGTTTGCTGACTCCCAAGTCAGAGCCATGAAATGAACGAAAGCTAGCTGAACTGCAGGTGTGTTCCACTTTAACAGCAACAAACATGAAAGTGAAGACAGAAAACTGATACATTAGGAGGTGATGGCTTGTAATTACCACTGGTTTGCTGAAGGATTCTTTTATCAAGCACCCTTTCTTAGAGAAGTTTTAAATGTAGTTTATTCGTCAGTAGTTACAATTACATGTAAATGCTCAGAAATGCATTAGAAATAAGTCCAGCCTGACAATATTTGATCCCTTATGTGAAAATGGCCTTCCTGTGAGAACCCACCACGGAAATAATTTTTCTCCCTATCCCTGCTCTGTTTCTGAGGTAATTTCAGCAAAGGTCTAAGGTGCAATCTTTGGATGTTAAATAGGCGGTTCTGATGGAGGAATGGAAGGAAGGAAGAAAGGAAATGGCCAGAATTTGTTCTCCATCCTGGCCCCCAGGTTGGTCTCGTTAGCAGTGGTATCAGCTCAAACCACTTCCTCCTCCCCAGCCCATTCCCCAAGCCTCACTCTCTGCCTCCCCCCAGAGCCCTACCACAGCTCTAGCAGTGAAATATCGACACTACTCAATTCCTTTGCATGCGCCAAGTCCCACACTTATACTTATAAACTTATAACCTTCCTCCTTCCCCAATCTCCCCACCCCCAACGAATCTAAGTTGAGAGAAAGCAGAATAAAGATGCAGTATTGGCCCTGGTTGGTATGGTCCAGTGGGTTAAGTGCTGGCCTGCAAACCAAAGGTTGCCAGTTTGATTCCTAGTCAGGGCACATGTCTGAGCTGCAGGCTCTGTGCTCAGTTGGGGGCAGGTGAGAGGCAGCCAATTGATGTTTCTCCCCCTCTCTTTCCCTCTCCCTTCCTCTCCCTCTAAATATAAAATCTTTTTTTAAAAGATGCAATATTGCACAGAGAGAGGTTCAATGCTTAGACTCTAGACCCAGACTGCCTAGAATTTAATCTTGCCTCTGCAGCTTACTAACTATATGGCCTAAGGCCAGTTATTTAGCCTCAATTTCCCATTCTATAAAATGGGAATAAAAATCACGTATTTAATAGGCCTGTTATGAGGATTAAATGAGTTCATATTCAAAAGCTATCTGGCATGTAACAAGTACCCCATAAGTGTTTGTAAAGTAAATAGGCCTTTTCATTCCCTTCTACTTTTATTTCCAGTGAAAGCTGTAGGTGTAGATCATTACTAATGTTCACCAATATCCAGATGTCTTTTCCACCTCCTTGAAATTAGCAGTGGCCATAAACTAGCTCTGGTCAATGAAATGGGAATGGAGATGATGTGTGAAAGCAGGTGAGAGCCAGGGCTCAGTTCTCAGTGCTCCTCTTCCTCTGCCTCATGACTATGGAATACTGAGCAACGCAAGGAAAACAGCTGTACGGAAGTTACCTAGACCTGCCATTGACATTGTACAACCAGGATTTACACGTCTGTTGTGTTAAGACACTGAGATGCGGGCACTATTTGTTACTGTATTGCAACCTAGTCTATCCTGACTGCACAGGTTATGAACATGCTTTAAGTACAGGAAGTTAGGGGAATGATAATTCCTTGCCTGCACATTCCTGGGGAGCTTATAAAAATCCCAATATCTGAGGGCCATAGCCCCCAGACCAAGTAAATCAGAGTTGCTGAGCACGAGACTCAGACATCAATAGTTTTAATGTTCCCCAAGTGATTTCACTATGCATCAGGGTTGAGAACCACCATCCTAGAGCATCGATTTTCAACCTTTTCCACCTCGTGACACACATAAACTAATTAATAAATTCTGTGGCACACCAAAAAATATATTTTAGCCAATCTGACAAAAAAAATAGGTATAATTTTGATTCATTCACACCAGATGGCTATTGTTGTGTTGGCCATTGTCATTTTTTTATTTGACAGTCCAACCGAAAAGAGGTCAGTGCTCCTGACTAAATAGTCAGGTACTGCATGTTTTAAAAATTCTTTCAGCACACCGATTGAAAATCACTGTCCTAGAGATACTGTGTCAAGATCCTCAACTCCCAAGGGTAGGTTACACCTACCCAGCAAAAGAGCCAACCCTAACATACCCAGCTCTGAGTTTCTCCATACTCGCAGCTGCTGAACATCTCGAGAGGGAATCACAAAACCCCCAGGCTGATGCCCCGTAAAGTCAAGGCCTTCAAACTCCACTTGCCCTTCTCAATGCAGCCCAGTCTTTCTACACATCCCCACTCAACTCTCCTTCCGTACTCTACAGCAGCTTTCTCAAATCCCTCTCTTCACACTTCAGATGTCCCAGAAGGTGACTCCCAGAGAATGGGTCATGCTGCCCGTCAGTAGACTCCCTGCCTGGGCTCTCTCTTCCTTCCCTTCCAGGTGAGCAGGAAGCAATTTCCCTCTCCATCACCTCACCAGCGCTCTCTCGGGATCCTCTTCTCTTGTGACCCTGCAGGGACCTCACTTTACTGATCGTCTCCTGGTTCCTCTCTCTTCAACATTTTATAAGCTTTAAAAATACTTCCTTAATTTTGCTGTTTGCTCTAGCGTTTGCTCCATCTCTCCCACCCCTTCGTGTCAATTCTCCGAAGAGTACTCTGTAGTAGGTGTCGCTCCTTCCTTGCCTCCTACACACTCCTTAACCCACCACAGATTGGCCTCCACTCCACTATTTTCCTAACTGCCTCCCAAAAGCCATTTTCTGAATGGCCAGATCCAGGCAATTTCATTTTTATTTTACTCTACCTGCCTATGACATTTGACCCTGTTTCCACTCATCTCTTCATACCTTGGACTGCCTGGTTTTGAGTACTGGTTGTGTGACCTCAGTATTTTAGTTAACTTATCTGTCCCTGAGTTTTGTATATCTGTAAAAAGAGAGGAGTAATATCCCTGGCCAGGTAGCTTTGTTAGTTGGAACCTCATCCCAAAAGGTTGCATGTTCAATCCCCAGTCAGGGCATATATAAGAAGCAACTGATCAATGTTTCTCTCTCACATAAATGTTTCCCTCCCCCTCCCCCCACCTCTCTCTCTCTCTGTCTCAAATCAATAAACATATCCTCAGGTAAGGATTTCAAAAAGAGAGAGAGAGAATAGTGCTAGTGTCTACCTCATAAGATTGATGGAAGAATTAATTGAGATAGTACAGGTAGACAGTCTTGTATCCACATTTCTGAACCTGCAGAACTCTGAAATCCTAAACTTTTCATAAATTTATCACAGACTAATTCACCAGAAAAGCCTGACCTGAATTGTCATGAAGCTATTTGTACTCTTTATTCCATTTGCTGTGAATATTGATATGTTTTGTTGCATAGATTGCAGCAACAGGGATTTCTGGCCCTAATTCTGATAGGGGAGATGCAAATATACAGAAATCCACAGATTTCTGAATTCCAAAATACAGATCTCTTTCCTGCAACTCTAGACGCATGTATGTATGTGCTAACTGGATCTCTCTATATGGCAATTCAACATATCCAAAACAAGTGCGTGATCTTGTAGCCTGCCCAGACCTTCTCCCCCTCCAGTGTCTCTCATCTCAGGAGCACCACCCCCATCCACCTAGTTGTCTCACTCAGAAATGCCAGTGCATCTCTACTACCCCACCTCCAATCCAGCTCATTCTACCTCCCATATAGCTCTGAAAAGTAGCTGCTTGTCACTACCCTTGTTGGCACTGCTGGAAGACAAGTCCTCTCCTATGCAGTCAGGGTTGAGAATTATTATCCCCCTAATTTCCTGTACTTAAAGCAAGTTAATAATCTGTATCGGTTAGGATAGATTAGGATATGACACAGTAACAAACAGCACCAGAATCTCATTATTCACTTGGATTACTACAAGAGTCCTCAAACCTGTCTCTCTGCTTCCTGTATTTGCTGCCATATTTCTCTCAATCTCCATCTCCAAGCTCCACCTCAATTCATTCTCCACCCTGCACTATAACTAAAGCTCCTAAAGCGAAAGTCTGGTTGGAGTTCCAGCCAAGATGGAGGTGTAGGTAGAAACACTTCACTTCCTTGCACAACCAAAAGGAGGATAACAATCAATCTAAAATCAATAAACAATCAGAAGTGCCAGAAAATCAAACTGCATGGAACTGTAACAACCACAGAATTGAAGAAACAGTCAAACAGAACAACCAGACTGGTAAGGCTGCGGACAGAGAGGCCAGGCAGTGGACCATGTGGGCGGGGCTGGCTGTGGTGAGGGAACAGGCTTCATGGGAAGGGCTGACTTAAAGGGAAACTGAGACTCAGAGCTGGCTGTGGAATACGGAGGTTACCAAGGTGGGAGAAACTCCCAGTCTCACACGAGAGTCCATTGGAAAGTGGGCTAGAGATGAGTAGGTGAGCTGCACTGTTCTCTCTCTGGCCCCTCCTGCACAGGCAGAGCTGCAGCACAACGAAGAGGGTTGCTCTGCCCGGGTGAATACCTAAAGACCCACGCCCTTACAACCTAACAGGTGCCACAAAGAAATAGGGTCAAAATGAAAAAACAGAGCAAAACTTCAGAAAGAGAGCGAAGCGATGAGGAGACAGACAACCTATCTGATGGAGAATGTAAAGCCCTGGTAATCAAAATGCTCACAGATATGATTAAGCTTGGTCAAAAAAATAAAAGAACAAATGAAAGGTACCCAAAATGAAATAAAGCAAAAAATTCAGGAAATCAACAGTGACAGGAAGGAAACCAGGATTCAAAGCAACCATTTGGAACAAAAGGGAAAAATAAGCATCCAACCTGAACAGAATGAAGAAACAAGAATTCAAAAAAGTGAAGAGAGACTTACAAACCTCTGGGACAACTTGAAACATTCCAATATCTGAATTATTGGGGTGCCAGAAGTAGAAGAACAACAGCAAGAAATTGAAAATTTATTTGAAAAAATAATAAAGGAAAACCTCCCCAATCTGGCAAAGGAAATAGACTTCCAGGAAGTCCCAGGAAGCCCAAAGAGTCCCACAGAAGTTGGACCCAAAGAGGAACACACCAAGGCATGTCATCATTAAGTTACCCAAGATTAAAGACAAAGACAATCTAAAAAGCAGCAAGAGGAAAGGAGAGAGTTACCTACAAAGGAGTGCCCATAAGGCTATCACCTGATTTCTCAAAACAAACCTTGTGGGCAAGAAGGAGCTGGAAAGAAGTATTAAAAGTGATGAAAGGCAAGGCCTACAATGAAGATTACTCTATCCAGCAAAGCTATCATTTAGAATGGAAGGGCAGATAAAGTGCTTCCCAGATAAGGTCAAGTTAAAGGAGTTCATCATCACAAAGCCATTATTATATGACATGTTAAAGGGACTTATCTAAGAAAAAGATGATCAAAAATATGAAGAGTAAAATGACAACAAACTCACAACCATCAACAAATGAACCTAAAAAAAAGAAAGAAAGAAAAACAACAAAAACTAAGCAAACAACTAGAACAGCAACAGAATCAGAGAAATGGACATCACACAGAGGGATTTCAATGGAGGGGAAGGGGGAGGGAGGAATGGCAGGGAAGGTACAGGGAAGAAGAGGCATAACTGGTAGGCATTAAATAGACGGGGAGAGGTGAAACATGGTATAGGAAACAGAGAACTCAAAGAACTTACATGTATAACCCATGGACATGAACTAAGGAGGAGGGAATGATGGAGGGTTGGGAAGTGCAGGATGGAGGGAGGATAAAGGGGGGAAAATTGGGAAAACTATAATAGCATAATCAATAAAATATACTTTTTTTAAAAAGCAAAAATCTTTATGTCACCCTTCTAAGTTCCTCGCTTCCCTCAGCTGAAAGTCTAAAGCCCTTAACTACCCTTTTTTTAATCCTTTCCTATCTGACTCCTGTTACCTATCCAGTCTCAAGTCTCATCATTCCCCATTGTAACCTCACGTTGTCATAAGTCCTTGCCCTTTACCCTCCTTTTTACTCCTTGTGCAATTAACCCTTGAACAACACAGTTTTGAACTGCACAGGTCCACTTTTAAATGATTTTTTCAATAAATACTATAAATATATTTTCTCAATAACATTTTCTTTAGCTTACTTTATGAGAAGAATATTGTATTTGATACATATAACATACAAAATACGTGTTAACTGACACAAAGTCTTCTGATCAAAGTAGGCTGTTGGTTAAGTTTAAGGGGAATCAAAAGTTATACATGGATTTTCAACTGTGGGGGGTGGTCAGCACCCCAACCCTCTCATTGTTCAAGGGTCAACTATACTTACCCTGCTCTCTCTCTGTTCCTTCACCTATGTCCTCTATCACCAAGCATAGTCTTCAGATCATAGATTAGATTTGTTTTTCCAAAAGGCCTTCTTTGACTCTCCAAGACTTGGTCAAGTGCCCTTCCTGGGTCTTCTTCTAGTGCACAGTGTTCTCTCTCTCCTGAAGCACTACCTCACTGTAACAAGAAAACAAATGACAAACACAGTTGAAACCCTAGGCGTCACCTCACCAGAGCTGCCACTGGCCACTCCGGCATCTTTGTGAGATTGGGACAAGATGTCTCCTTGGACAGTCAAGGGAGGACACCAGTTGGCGAGATGATTATGGGCTAGATTTCAGCTTCTATTTGCTCCCTTGATGGGTGCCCCCAGAGGGGGAGAAGGAAGGAGGTTTTCTAGGTGGGAGAACTAGAAAAAACATCAGAATAATAGAAAAGTGTATGATATATGACAGAAAGTAGGTAATCCAGACTTAACAAAGAGAAATGGGAGATAGAATTGGAGGAACAGTTAGGGACATATAAGGCCAACTTAATGAGTTTAGGCTTATTCTGAAGCAATGAAAGATGTGTCTTCAGGGAAGAAGTGGCATAACATTTTAGGAGATGGCATCTGTGTGTAATTGGTACACAAGATGCTTCGGAAACTCGTCACAAAACAAACTTGTAACTACGCGTGGTGATGGATGTTCATTAGACTTGTGCTGATCATTTCACAATGTACAAATATCAAATCATTTTGTTGTATTCTGAAACTAATATAATGTGGTATGTCCATTATAACACAATTGGGGAAAAATAGATGCTTTGAGGAGAGAAAAGGTCAAAATTGGATAAATTCAGTAAGAGAACCCTGCATATGAGGAGGATAGTTTTGAAACATTAATAAATACTCCCCCACCCTCATATTTACTGTTATTCTCTTGCTGTCATTGCACCATCACTCCTCACCATGCTCACTTCTTCCTGGATTTTGAATTTAAAAAGCCCTGGCTGGTGTGGCTCAGTGGATTGAACACCAGCCTGCGAATCAAAGGGTCGCTGGTTCAATTCCCAGTCAGAGCACATGCCTGGGTTGTGGGCCAGGTCAGGTGCCCAGTAGGAGGTGCGTGAGAGGCAACCACACGCTGATGTTTCTCTCCCTCTCTTTCTCCCTCCCTTTCCCTCTGTCTAAAACAAATAAATAAGATCTTTAAAAGACAAAGAAAATTGTTACAATAAAGGTTATCTGTATTCTTACCAGGTGATAGACACTGTTCTAGGTACATGCAATTTCTTATTTAGTCATTTAATTTTAATAGAGTAAAATTACTCTATTAAATTACCAAAATGAAACTATTCATTTAATTAATGAAATGAAACTGAGGCAGAGGTAAGAAACTTGCACAGTGTCATAAAATGTGTATGTGCTGTAGCGAGGCTTATGTACCCAGGTATTCTGTCTTCAGAGCCCAGATTCTTAGCCATCCTGTCAAACCACTGCACCATACTATTTCCCAAAAGTTCTGGGAAAAAATTAACAAGAACTAGCTATCTCAGCCCTGGCCATGTGGCTCAGTTTGTTGGAGCATCCTTCCATACAATTAAAGGCTGTGAATTCAACCCCCAGGTCAGGGCACAACATACCTAGGTTGTGGGTTCAATCCCCAGTTGGGGTACATATGGGAGGCAACCAATCAATGCTTCTCTATTACACAGAAGTCCGTCTGTCTCTCTTTCTCTCTCTCCCCATCTCTCTGTAAAATCAATGGAAATATCCTCAGACGAGGAGATTAAAAAACAAACAAACCAGCTATCTCATATGTTCCCACTTCCAGCCTCAATGAGAAAAAAATTTCCCTGTGCTAAGGGAAGGGAGACATGCTGGAGAGGAAGCAGAGGAAGAAAGTCCTGCCTCTGCTGCCATGTGGGCAGAGCCCTGGATTTCCAAGCAAAACAACAAACAAACAAACAATAAAACCAATAGGTTTATGGGAGTCAGGACAGGATGGTCTGCCCCATCTCCTGGGTAGAATTTGAGGGAGGTAGTAAGACTGCAGAGGGGAACAAGCCGTTGTGTGGCTAGAAATGGGCCATTAATTAGCACAGAGAGATTCCCCAGACCGCTGTGGGTATGTGGACATGAACATAATAAAATGACTCTTGCACGCCCTAGAGGTCACCCAGGAAGCAGAGAAAGTGAAATTATATCACATTTATTATTGGTTTTACCTATCTGACCCCCTCACTGACTACACTGTGAACTCCCTAAGGTCAGAGATAGCATCTTCCTTATGTGTTTCTTTAGCTCTGATTCAGGGTCCAGAACATGCAGGCCACAAAAATAAATTGATTTGTTAATTATCCAGTGCTTTGGGGAAATTTTTAGTACAGAATTAAAAGTTTTAATTTCTACCCACACTTCACAACATACACCACAATAAATTCCAAATATGCTACCAAGTTAAACACTTAAAACTACTTAAATAGGTTTCTAAGTTATTTTTAAAGCATAGGAAAGTAAAAATAACAAGATAAGCAGGTTTGATCACGTCAAACCTATATTACCTGCACACACAGAGCATAATGTACATAAAGAATTTAAAAGAATAAGAAAAATCATTCATAATTAATCTTATTGGGGAACATTTTTTCTTCAAAATCTGCTTGGTATGAACACAGACCTATACAAGATAGGATCTATACAGAATCCAATAAACACACAGCCAAAAAAATTAATGGATAATAACCATAGTTATAAATGTGTCATTATTCTCAATAGCACCTTGTGAGATTGCCAGAACGGGTATAATTATTCCTATTGCTCACATTCTTAAAAATGTCCCAGATGAACTAAGGGATTTCTTGAAGGTCCTCGGCCAGTGAGTGGCAAGTCAAGGCCAGCTCAGTGCTCTGGCATCTCGTTCAGTGTCCTTCCCCCAGATCACATTGGCCAGGGGATAATTCAAATGAAAAACTGAATCTACAAAAATGGTTTAAAGTATGTATTCTTACTAGTAAACCTAAGTGACCCAAATATTTAGATATGAATAAATGAGCAGGCAGATCATGGTATGTTAACTATAAGCAAAATTCCATTTGCATTGACAAATTCACACACAATGCAATATACAGATGATGTGTTATAGAACTGTACCCTTAAAACCTAGATACTTTTATTAACAAATGTCACCCTAATAGAATTAATAATTTTTTTAAATCATCCACATTACTGAGTATAGTTATAGCTTATTTATTCCCTTTGCTGTATAGTATTTCATTGTGTCAATATATCACAATTTATTCATTCTACTATTGATGAGCTTTGGGGGAGTTTCAGCTTGGAGCTACTATAAATAAAACTGTTAAAACATTTTTTTTTTTAAATCCTCACTTGAGGATATGTTTTTATTGATTTTAGAGAGAGAAGAAGGGAGAGAGAGAGAGAAGCATTGATGAGTTGCCTCCCCTTTACACCCCAACTAGGGATGGAACCCGCAACCTAGGTATGTGCCCTGACCAGGAATGGAACCCACAACCTTTTGATGTATGGGAAGATGCTCCAACCAACTAAGCCACGTGGCCAGGGCACTGCTATAACATTCTTATACATGTCTATTACAAAGCAAGTGGATGTATTTGTATTATACATATGCTCAGCAGTAGAATTTTTTTAAAAATTGATAAATCAAGGACTATATAGGAATTTGGGAAAGATCTTTAAAAGTACAGGTCAGTGGAAAATATATATAATGATAAATATTATATATTCATCAATTTCTATAATATATATGTTGACTTGTAAGCAGAAGCATGGGAAAAGTCTATAGATTTTATGACTTATTAATGATTTACAGGGTCGGGGTTTAATTTTTTCTTTTCACCTACTAATATTTCATGTTACTACTGACTCTGATGTTTCTACTCAAGGTTCACTGTCAGATGTTTAAGTAGATCATTGAAAAACAATGCAAAAGTCTGGCTGGAAGAAAAGACACACATACCCACATAAAATATCCAGGTATAGCTGACATGCAGTACACTGCACATATTTGAAATGGAGAACTGGAGCACAGGGAATACAGTCAATAATACTGTAATAACTATGTGTGGTGTCAGGTGGGTGCTAGATTTACTGGGGTAAGCACTTTGTAAGTTACATAAATAATCATATATCTGAAATTAATACAATATTATATGTCACCTGTTATTGAAAATTTCTTAAATTATTTTTTAAAAAGAAATATTTTTTTAAAACTAGAATGTAGAATCTGACTAGTTTTGACATATGTAATGTTAAAAGTCACCGCATTCAGGTACTGCACGTATCGATCACCCCAGAAGTTTCCTTATGCCCCTTTTATAGTCCACCCTCCTTCCCAGTCCACGGGCAACCACTGATCTGCTTCCTGTCACTATAGATTAATTCACTGTCTAAAATGGTGTACAAGTGGAATAAAACAGTGTGTGCTCCTATTTCTCTGCCTCCTTTTACTCAGGATAATTCTTTTGAAATTCAGGCATGATTTTTGCAGGTATTGACAGAAAGGGTGATAAACTTGCCAGGTGATTATCATGCCCCATACACTTTGAGTCATGGGGCATTAATAATGGCCAAAGCATAACTTCCTCTGGCATTTGAAAGATTCATCTATGGAGGCACAATGGTACTTTCAAGTTCTTTTCCTACCAGCAGTCAGCCAGAGGGAATGGGCATCAGTTAGAAGGCAGGGCAGTGTGTCTGGCTCTGCGTGCCTGCGTGACTGGAGGCTGGCATGTAACTTTATGCCTCAGTTTGCTCATCTGTGAAAGAAGGTTAGAACTGACTCTCTTTAGTGGGGAGGAGCCACTTTTTATTTCCCTAAGCTGTTAAAATCTTTTTAAATTTTTTTTAAATTAATTTTATTGTTGTTCAATTACAGTTGTCTGAATTTTCTCCCCACCACTCCCCCCCACCCCAGCCAAACCCACCCTCCCTCCTGTGCTTCTACTCACCCCCCAAAATCTCTTGGCTTGAGAGAACATGAGGATTAAATGGTGAAGTACCTGAGAAATACAGAAAAGGAGCATCAAGGGACCCTCGTAGACTGGGGAGGGAGCTGAGAAGTAGAGGAAGCCAGTGAACAGATTCTTCTTTGACCTGAAGTTTAGTCATTGTATAGATGCTGATCTCTTTACTGCTAAGAAACCCTGCATTTGCTGAGAATGCAGCTGAGGGAGCTACCTTGCAGTCAGACAGAACTGGGCTTGAAACCCACCTCAGAGCAAGTCTATTCTCATAGCTTATCAGGGAAATGAGAACAAAGAAAAACAGGTATCCAGAAAGCTTATAGACTCTTCTGAGGATTCAGTGAGGCAGCATGTAATAACCCAAATACTGCACCTGTAAAATGGAGGCAATAGTTCCGCCCTGGCTGGTGTGGCTCAGTGGTTTGAGCACAGGCCTGCAAACCAAAGGGTTGCTGGTTCAGTCAAGGCACATGCGCGGGTTGCAGGCCAGGTCCCCAGTAGGGGGCCTGCAAGAGTCAACCGCACATTGATGTTTCTCTCCCTCTTTCTCTTTCCTTCCCCTTTCTCCAAAAATAAATAAATAAAATCTTTTTTTAAAAGAAATAGAGTTCCTTCTTTCTTTCTGCTGCATAGTATTCCAGAATCTAATCAACAAAACAAACAAGTGAGCAAAATATAACCAAAGACATGGAAATAAAGATCAAACTGACAGTGACCAGAGGGGAGGGGGCAGGGGAGAGTAATGGGGGGGAAATTGGGACAACTGTAATTGAATGACAATTAAATTTTTTTTAATTTTTAAAAATTAATGTACATTAAAAAAAGAAATGGAAGTATTGATAATAATAGTTGTCCATCTAGCTAGAGCAGAAAAGAAAATTGAGATAACCCCTGGGTACGATCCCTTCTTTGGTCTCTCTCAGTACGGCTTTCCCTGGAGCAGCCTTTGTTCAGCAGACAGGCCCGCTCTCCACCTGGTGGGGGAAGTGTCTACCCCAAAACAGCCCCATGTTCAGTGGTGTGCTGGGACCAGCTTATGAGAGTCAACTTTCAAATCTTCAGAGATCTTGTGGTTAGGTTGTTAAACATAGTCATTAATAAGAATTAAATTATATTAATTTGCAATTAAATGAATTGTATTAAAAATAAGGCAATCAATACTCAAAACATATTGTTTCCTAATTACATTACTACATTTTACAACCATCTATGCTCTTGGGCTTCTTGACGCCTATTGTGTGTGTGCAGCATAAATTCTCTACAGCGGTGCGCTGCTCACTGCACAGCAACTTCCAGCCCATGTTCAGTGATGTCCCATTGGAAACTTGAAGTCAGTCATGGAAACAGACTAAGGCTACAAATCAGGGTTTGGTTTATTGCTTTGTTGATTATCTAGACCTAAGAACATGATCGAGAAGATGCAGATTATAAATAATTCAGATTAAATTTAAGAGTATTCAAGTGTATGGCTAGCATACTGTAAATAACAACAAAATATTTGAGGAAATATTCCACCAGTGTTCAAAAACTATTTTCCAATTCAACAAAAAAGCCACTCACATCATTGGCAAGCATGTGAATTCTAGCATACATCTTCATTGTTTCATTCTTATTATTAAGTGAAAATACCAGCCAACGTTCATGTTGGAACTGCAGTGTGATCAGTGACAACCATAGATTGGCCACAAGCTCAACAGTCAGGCAAAAATCAGTGAAAGTATCCTCTGAGAGTCAATGGCTGCATGGAGTTTACAATAAAGAATGCTGAATATTTTAATGTTACTTGATAATTATGTGCTACATGCCTTTTATATGAGTAGAAATTATAATATATTTAAATATGTTTGCATGTATATATATGTGATACATTTTTTTTCTTGAAAGTCAGCCAGAGTCAGCAATTGAACATTTACCCAATGCTAGTTCCCAGATTCACCAGTTCTCAGTTTAACAATCCCAATGCAAATAGAAACCTCTTTCAGAATAGCTAACTATCAATCCAGAGGACCACCCTGATGGGGTCTACCTGTGTCCCATGTCTATGGCCACACCAAGAACAATTGCAAAGAGAATGTAGTACAGGAACTGATTCAGCTTGGGGCATGTGCTGGGCACTAGCACATTTCATAATCTCACTGACTGTGGAGATGGGTACCATTCTCCAAAAAGAATAGTGATGCTGGGCAAAAACAAGGGGCAGCCACAATGGTAGATATTCAGTAAATAGTAGTCCCTATCATGCAAAGCTGTTCTCACCTTTAAGTCTCAGGAAATAAAATTAGCAACAGTTTACTCTGTAGTACATCTGACATTCTAAAGTTAAATAATCTCCCACTCATTTCAATTTTCTCCTTTCCCTAAGACGTCAGCAGAGTTCTAGCCACTAGCTGTTTATAATTCATTCTTTCTTTTAACCAGCATTTCTTGAGCATCTACTTTTTAAGAAACTGGGTTAGATGCTGTGGATCCACTTAAGTTTACTCTAAATTTGATAAATGGTCATCTAGCCTGATCACAAGCCCATCTGTTGTGTCTCAAGCATCCTGTCCTGAATATGGTACCGCCACTTTCAAAAACAGTTTATGCCACCTCAGCTTCAGTAGGCTAATTGAACCAAACGTGTTCAAAGAGGCAAACTCTAAGAATAAAATCCCCAAATGTCAGCGCTGTCTAGGCAGAATGAAGAAACATATGGGATCCCAGCCATTTTTCAAATTACTCATGCCAAGGTGTCTGAAGGGACTGTGCTCCAGGGAGCAGCTTTATGCCTTCCAGAGAAGTCATATGGTCATGTAATTCTAATTGTAACCTTGAAAAAAATTATGCATGTAAAAAGTCATTGCAAAAAATATTCTTATCATAAAGGGCCATTCTGTTGCCATTCCATTTGTAGTATAAAAAAACTCTTATAACCTTAAAATTGGGCAAGAAATGCCCCCTATTATAAGAACATTTTTTGCATGTGAACCTAATGAAAAGCCATTCGCCCTACCTATATAGTATTTCTGGGAGATCAGGCCAGTATCTTCTCTGGAGATGACCATAGGGTCCTTTGAAAACACTATGGCATGCATCTCACATTCAAAAGCGAACAAATGGCTCTTATGCTAGAAAGAAATAGATCAAAGTGGCTCAGATGTGTACACCAGAGGCAGTTAAAAAAAAGATTTTTTGTTTAAAAGATATGGGCCAAAAGAAAACAGAAACTCAGAAAGTTAAAGTCAGCTCAACTCAGATCAAGAAAGAAAAAACAGCCTGAAACAGCCCACGCAACTCTGTGGACATAGGCCAGAATCTGCATCACGGGCAGCCAGACTCTAGAACAGAGGGGCTAGAGCTGGCAGGGTGGGGAGGCCTGAGTACTAGGCTCTTCCTTAGCTGCTGTCATAGGTAATCGCTAGTCCTCACACCTTTCCAAGGTAGATACTATATATGCCCACATTACAGATGGTGAAACTGAGACTCAGAAAAGCAAATGACTTGCCCAAGGTCATACGGCTAGTAAGCGTCAGAACCACAATTCAAATTCAGAACTATTTGGCTACAGACTCCTTTTTCCATAGGTTGGCTCCAATGAAACTGGAGAGCAAACAGTTCAAATCCTAATATCCAAAGGGACAGTGGTGAGCTTGGTTCCCATGTAAGCTATCCTTTATACCTGCGAGTGAAAGATGGTAGAAACTCTAAATAGTGGCAATATATTGTGTCAGGTGGGTGAAACAGTCAGGGAGGACAAGCAGAGAAGGACTCTGTCGGGTTAGAGGCAGCACTCCAGCCAATGGCTGGGGATGGAATTGGGAACAAGGCTAGTTTCGGGGAGAGGGGCTGGGATGGCCCATAGTTAAGGAACCATCAGTCCTAGCTGGCAACTGAAATTCAAACTCAAACTGGAAGCAGAAGCCTCATCATATGGAAGAGGTGCTCGGGGGAGAGGAGACAAGATGAGCCCTGGCAGTCATTTCAGTGTCACTGCCCCTTGGCCGTGGGGCAGCAAGACCACATCTGGTGGGGACATATTTCCATGGGTCCCAAGACTGCCTCAGCCTCTGAGTGGAGTTAAGCCTATGGACTTGTAGAAGAGGACCACAAATAATGAGCAAGAAAACTAATTAACAAGTAAAATATTGATATTTGCAAGTGAAAGAAGTTCTAAGAAAGGAAAAAAAGAGACTAAAATCAAAGAAAAAAGTACAGGGAGACACATTTCAGATTAAGTGCTCAAAACAGTCTCTCTGTGGAGGTCATGTTTCAGTGGCAAGCTACAGCAAGGAAAGAAGCTATGCCTGAAAGGAAGAGAAGGAAGGGCAGTCCAGATGGAGGGGTGAGCTCACCTAACAGGCCTCAGGTGAGGAAAAGTCTGGGGTATTAAAGAAACCCTAGGAAAGTGGGGTCTGGGTGAAGTGATGAGAGGGAGACGGATACAAAGTGATGTAAACAACAAATGCTATATAAAACATGTCATTTAGAGAGAGGTAAATTAATAACAAAATTGATATGAACCCCCACCAAAAACAAAATCTGAACAGTGGTTACTTTTGGTGGTGGGATCCTGGGTTTTTACTATCTTTTTCATACTAAAATGCATTACCACATTATTTTTACTATGAACACATATTTATATGTGTATGTGGGTGTATACTTTTTACATCTGTCTTTATAATCAGAAAGAACAAAAACAGTCATTCCATTCAGGAAGAACCAGACAAACAACAGTCTGGAAACTTCAGGTGAAAGCTGAAGAGACAGACTGGCAGCCAGCTGCTCCGCCACTGCCGTGATCAAAACATAGTTTGTGTTTATTCAATTCAATTCAGCAAACATTTCCCAAGCACCTTCTCTGGGCCAGCCTGGGTTAGATGATGAGGAGGCATAGATGAATCCATCTTATTCCCTGACCTCAATAAACTCATAAGGAAATGACCTGGCTTTTATAGAAGATTATATTACTTTGCTAAGACTGCAGTAGCAAAACACCACAGACAATTTATTTGCTCATAGTTCTGGAGGCTGGAAGTCCAAGATCAAGGTGTAGGTCAACAGGTTTGGTTTCTCCTGAGGGCTTACCACTTGACTTGCAGATGGCCACCTTCCCACTGTGCCCTCACATGGTCTTCCCTCTGCCTGCACACACCACGGGTGCCTCTGTGTATCCCAATTTCATCTCCTCATAAGGATACGAGTCAGACTGTATTAGGGTCCACCTTAAGGGTCGCAGTGTTAACCTCACCACCTTCTTAAGGCCCTATCTCTAAACACAATCACAATTCTGAGGTACTGGATGTTATAAGTAACATATGAGTTTTGAGGGAACACAATTCAGCCCATGATAAGAATCCACAAATTAAAACTTCGGTAGTAAGATTCCCATTTATTTTGTGATTTACTGTTGATGTCTCAAATTTTCTTTGTGAAATTCGAACCAGATATTCAGAAATATCTTAGAAAATAATTATTGATAATCATAAATAAATATTAACAAATTACTTTTACCTTTTTATAAAATAGATACTACATTACACATACTTTTATGCTTTATGTTCAAAATATGGAAAAATTGAGCAAAATGTAATTTTAAAAAATGAAGAAATTTTTATTCTACTACCTTGGGAACCTTGGGAAGGAGAACTTGGAATGAAATTTACAGAGAGTGAGATTATATTGGTTAACAGAATAGAGTTTTATAATCTGTTGGGTTAGCCAAAAAGTCCATTTAGTTTTTTCCATAAAATAAAAGACACATTTTTCATTTTCACCAATAACTTTATTGATTTGGATATTTTGAGTATGTCAGCTATCTCTATTGGCTTCTCATGGGTACAGGCCAAGGGTGCTGCTAAACATCTTCCAATGCATAAGACAACCCCACAGCAAAGAATTATTTGGCCAAAATGTCAATAGTAGCAAGAAACTTAGCAAACCACTTTTGACACGTTCGATCAGTCACAGTACCTTCTCCATATACTGCACAAATCTTTTTTTTGTGTTTCAGTTGCATTTTTACCTTTCTTGAAATAATAAAGCATAATACACTGAAAATGTATATTTCCTTCCATCTTCAATATTAAAATGACTGCACAAAATTTACCAATTTTGATAAGTTTTTTTTAATGCATGCTGATCTGACAGCTGTCACAACACAATCTAACAAAATTGTTTCAAATGAAGTTAAAGACAACTAAGCACTACTAGAGCCATAGTACAGAAAAAATAGTAACGGGCTTTTTTGCCAGCCCAATATTTAATAACCCCTCAAATAACTCTGTCTTATGTGAAATGAGGTGAATCAGGCTCAAATAAAATCAGGGATTAAAAAGCTGGAACCACCTACAAGATTTAAAACAATTTTCCATATGTCATATTCAAAAATTCCACTCACTTTGTTCAGGAATGCTCAAAATCCATTCTGCCTTAAACTATATCCCATATGGAAGGAAACAGAAAGCACTGCCTAACTGGAGAAAAGGTGTCTTCCCAAGGTGACAAACACCTAACAAAACGTAGCCACCCATGGTAACAACAATCAAATGAAAGACTATTCTAAATTACAAGCAAGTTCATTCTCTCTCAACAATATTCAAGATAATGCTAGCAATATGTCCTCCTTAGCATGTTCAAAAAAAGAATATCCCCCTCCTAACCTCTCAGCATTCTCATCTGTCCAAGGTTTTACCTATAAAACAGACAGCGAGCCAACAGTGCTGCCAAGCAAATAGTATTCACCATCCCAGTGCCAAGTACAAGGAAATTCTCAGGAGATGAATGGTATGCATTTGTTCATCCCTCTTCATAATGTGTTCCTCAGTAGCCTCCCCCCACTTTCTCAATTGTACCCTAAGTTCCTTTGACAGCATTCATCGTTCAAATCAGTCATATGGTATACAATATATCAGCACAATCACAACACCACCAGTTCTAGGAGAGAGGAGTCTGTTTAGTTTGTCAGTCAGCATTCCCGATCCACTTTGTCCACAATGATCGATTTAAAGATGACCATATTACTTAAAACTAAAGAGCTCTGAAAAGGCTTAACACTCTTGTGAAGAAGAAGCTTTATCCCTCTCACCTATTTGGTAGATTATGAAGCTTACAATTAAAGCATATTGACTTTATATTGGTCCAGAGACATATGAAAAGACAGTCAGCATTGCTAGCCATCAGAGAGATGCAAACTAAAACCACAGTGAGATCCTGTTTCACAGCAGTCAGAATGGCCATCATAAACAAAGCAACAAACAACAATTATTGGAGAGGTTGTGGAGAAAAGGGAACCCTAGCGCACTGTTGGTGAGATTGCAGACTGGTGCAACCACTATGGAAAACACTATGGAATTTCCTCAGAAAACTAAAAATGAAACTGCGTTTTGACCCAGCAATTCCACTGCTTGGATTATATCCTAAGAATCCTGAAACACCAATTCAAAAGAACCTATGCACCCCAATGTTCAGAGCAGCACAATTTACAACAGCCAAGTGTTGGTAGCAACCTAAGTGCCCATCAGTAAATGAATGGATCAAAAAACTGTGGTGCATTTACACTATGGAATACTACACAGCAGAAAGAAAGAAGGAGCTCCTACTCTGCATGACAGCATGGATGGATCTGGAGAGCATAATGCTAAGTGAAATAAGCCAGGTGGTGAAAGACAAATACCATATGATCTCACCTATAAGTGGAACCTAATCAACAAAACAAACAAGCAAGCAAAATATAACCAGAGACATTGAAATAAAGAACAATCTGACAGTAACCAGAGGGGTGGTGGCAGGGGATAACGGGGGGAATAAGGGGAAGGGTCATTAAGGAACATGTATAAAGGACACATGGACAAAACCAAAGGGGGATGAAATCAGGAGAGGGAGGTGGGGATGGCTGGAGTGGGGTGGAGAGGTAGGGGGAAAAGGCAGACAACTGTACTTGAACAACAATAAAAGAAAAAAGAATTAAAGCAGCCATTTTGGCACTGGAGGGAAGAAGGGAAGGATGGAAAAAAGGAAGGGAGGGAGAGAAGGCAAAGGCAGAAACTGGAGCCGCTTCTAGTCCTCAGACCACTGTTCTGGCTTCGCTCAGAACAGCGTGACATTGGGGAAGGTGCTAATCAACTAAATTCAAATTAAACAATATTTATACCTGTTTGTATTGAACAGATTGACTAAGCTATGCTTAGTTTATGTATTTTCCATGTATATTCCAGTATGTAGAAATGGTCCTCCACAAATTTCTTGTAGTACTTACCCTGGGTAATAATTTTCCAATATATCAAAATCATTTTTGTGGATTTCTACTTCCAGTGACAAAGATTTCATTAAAATTTGAAGCATATCCCATATATTCCCATAATCTATTTGAATCCTCCTTAGACAACCAATTGGCCTTCCCCTTAATTTGGTTATGAGTTGTTCAACTTTGTAGTTTTTAAAGAATTAGTCACATATCTGGTCATTGTCAAAAGAAGAGCATTGCCTACTAATATTTTTTTCATAAAGGTATAACAATAAAAAATAGGATTAAAAACAAAAACATGAAAAGAAGCTCAGGACAATCAGTGGCTCTTGGAATCTGGGTGTCTTGTGCGAAAGATTTATGCTTTATGTCTTGTGCCAAAGATTTATGCTTTATGTTGTCCTTCTGCTTCCGAAACCAAATACCTCTTGAAATCTTGACTCAGGCACCTTGTGGTAGTGGTAATATCAGTGATACCTATAAATGTATTGCCTATATTATCTGCTCCTGCTACTATATGCCAGCACTTAAATCAATTTCAGTTATTATGACAGCATCATAAACTAGTCCCACAGTTAATTTGCTCATGGACCTGTAATCTGAGCAGGGGCTTGCTGAAGACTGCTCATGGATTTACTGGGCATCAGCTTGTCATCATCTGAATGCTTGCTCAGTCACCTGTCTAATGGTTAGTGCCCAGCCATGGACTGAGACTTTGGCTGGAGATATTGGCCATATATTGGATATATGTGGCCTGGCTTCCTCACAACATGGTCACAGGTTTCCAAGAGTGGCATCCTGAGAGGGTCAGAGAGACAGTGGAGAGGGTGAGGAAGGTCTAGAAAGGTAGAGACAGAGAGAGAGAGAAGAAGGGGAGAGAGGAGAGGAGAGAGAGAACCTACTGTAGTCCCTTACTCAGATTCTTTTGGTATTTCTTCCAGAACACACATTCTAGATCTTAATCTTACATCAGAGGTCTTTAGTTGAATGTAAAAAAAGTGGCAGAAACCTCTGTGGATTATAAAATCAAATGCCAAGTACTCCAGTTAATTTATTATAACAACTAACTGTATCAGCATGGAAGGGAATGAAACCTTCTACTGAGCTATAACACATAATCAATTTTATAAAGATTTAGCCACTGATTATACTGGGATAAAGATTATATTATGAAAAATAAGAAAACTGACAAAACTCCAGGCCTTTACTTTATCCTATAAACTGTGTTATAATTGTCCCTGATTTACAAGAGTATTAAAACCTAGAAACAAAATCTTTCTGGAGATAGTGTCAGCCTTTGTTACATGAATGTGATAATGTTTATTTCAATATGAAAGACATACAATCATTGAGATCTATTCATATTAACACGTTTTATTTATGCATAAATAACTTAGGAAGGCTAAAACTCCATCTTGATCTGTTGGTTTTGCATACTGTTCCTTTATTGTATGTCTGGAAAACAAAAGAGCTCTCACAATAGTTTCGAATTAATTAAAATGCAGAGAGTGTCAAACAAGCATAATTATTCCTAGGTACTCTCTTTTATAAAGATAAAGAAGGAGAAAATCTTTGTGTTTCCTAGTGGCCATTCCAAGAAACTCCAAGATCATTTCAACATAAAAGCCATCTGAATAATTTTATTATTATGAATTTAGGGTTTGAACTTGGAAATGGCAAAATCAAGAAGACTACTCAGAAAAGACAAGAACATAAGTCATAAGTCCAAAGATAAAACAATAGTTATATGTGATATTTTTAAACAAGTAACTGTAACTATGAACATTTTTTTAAAAGATTTTATTTCTTTTTAGAGAGAGGGGAAGGGAGAGAGAAAAGGAGGGAGAGAAACATCAATGCATGGTTGCCTGTCATGTGGCCCCTACTGGGGATCTGGCCCTCAAACCAGGCATGTGCCCTGACTGGGAATCAAACCAGCGACCCTTTGGTTCACAGCCCATGCTCAATCCACTGAGCCACACCAGCCAGGGCTTTGAACATTCTGACTTTAAAAAAATAATCCTTTTTTCAAAGTAATTTAAGAGTATTCAAAAACCACAGTTAGAACAATTTGTTAATAAAATAAATCTGTTATCTGGACATAGAATAAATTTGCTACATAAAAGACAACAAAAAAACCCTCAAATTCTAGTTTTAGTTTTTGTGAATTTAATCTAGGTGACAATTTGCAATAGAGGATGTGTACGCCTTTTTTTTTCTTTATGTATAAATCCATGCAAATTTCAACACTTCTCTCACTAATCATTTAGATGTCGGCATTCCAAACTTATAATAAGCTCTCACCACATCTATTCAACACTGGATGGAAGTCTTAGCCAGTGTGAAGAGGCGTAAATAGTAAATACAAGTCCCAAAGATTGGGAAGAAAGAAGTAAAACAATCTATTCACAGATTATAAGACTGCTTAAGTAGAAAATCCTAATGATCCTAAATAAATGTAGTAAGGCTTCTGGGTAGAAAGTCTATATATAAAAATAAAATGAATATAGTAGCAGCAAGCCACTGGGGCAAAAAAAGGATTTTAAATATCATTTTGAAGAGCATCAAAAAATTAAATAATTAGGAATATTGTAACAAAAGACGTAAGACACCTGCAATGAAAATTTAAAATACTGCTGAGATTTAAGAAGTAAAATAAAGTAAATAAATGGAGGAATATATTATGTTCAGGTACTGGAAATATTCAGATGTGCACTATTACCAAATTGATATAGCAATTCAACACAATTTTAATTACAATCCCAGCAGATGTTTTGTAGAAACTGGTGAGCTCTTTCTAAAATATGCATGAAAAAGCAAAGGACCTAAAATATCCAAAGCTGTCTGGGAAGGGAAGAATTAAGTTGGAGAACTTAAACTACCTGAATTTATGACTTACTATAAAGCACTATAGTTGAGCTCAGAGAACAGGCCTAAGGACAAAGCAAGAGACTCACACAAAGAACAGAGAACACAGAAATAGACCCAAATTTTGTGGTCACTTGATTTGCAACAGAAGTGCCAAAGCAACCTAATAGGCAAAGAAAAGTTTTTTGTTTTTTTGGTTTTTTTAATCAAATGATGTTGAAAACAAGTAGATATCCATATGAAAAAAAAAATTAAGCCTCAATCCCCAACTCAAAAATAATTTGAGATGGATAACAGATTTAAAGGTAAAAGCTAAAACTATAAAGCCAGTAAACAAAATTTTAAAATATATAAGAGAATTTCTTGGAGACATGGAGATAAGGAGAGATTTCTTAGGAAATAGAAAGGGAAAATCTTAAAATAAAAATAATAGTCAATTAGAATTTATCAAAATGAACTCTTCGTCTCATCAAAAGATTCCTTTAAAAAAGTGAATAGGGAAGCCACATACCAGAAACAAATATTTGCAATACATAATTTCTGACAAAGGACTTCAATCCTGAATATATAAAGAACTTCCAAATTCAATAATTATATGTATATATATATATATAAAACTTTTAAATATATATTTGAGGAACATTTCATAATAGTAAACAGATCAATTTGCCAGGAAATCAGCAATCCTAAACGTGTAAATGCACTGCATGAATCTGAACTAGAATGAGGAAAACACAGTTATTAAGATTGATGTCAATCAACCAATGAAATTTTAATATGAACATGGATGAATCTTGACAACATGCTAAGTGAAAGAAGTCAGCTGCAAATGACCACATGTCATATTATTCCATTTATATGAAATATACAAGTTGGGCAAATCTAAAAGAGAAAAAGTAGATCAGTTCTCGCTTAGGGCTGGGGAGGATCATTGGATAGAGGGGTGCAGCTAAAGTGTTCAGAGTTTTCTTTTTGAGGTGATGAAATGTTCAAAAATTGCAGTGATGCTCAACTTATCTGTGACTATTTTAGAACACTTGATTTATTTAATCCCTTTAAAAGGGTAGATAGTATATTGTGTAAATTTTATTCTCAATAAAGAAGTAATTTTTTAAAAATCCATGGTCTTTCATGGATGCCCTTTTTCTTATACATACCATCTAAGTTTTCATCATTGTCTTAGTTCATGTTCCCTGGAGAGCCAGAGTCTTGGACTCTAGTGAGTATAATGTATTAAGGGAGTAAGGACTGCAGTTCCAGTAGAATAAAGAGTCAAGCAAGGATAAAGGTGAGTTCTGGGGCCTAAACTGCCCCCCTGAAATCCAGAGGGTTGGTCTCTCTGTGCCCTCAGTTGGTCCGTCTTTGGCTGCAACTCCCCCAGTGGTTGCACCTGTAACCTTTCTGGCAAACAGTTTCCCATTGGCTGAGAGTAGTTATCTGTCTGGTCAAAGAGAGTAGTTGTGAGTCCTTAGCAGCCAAAACACAGTCACGGGGGCTTGGATGTACTTGTTTATTTAAGGGGGCTTGGGCAGGGCATCAACCAAAACTACTAGGTACCTGAAAAAAGATCTCATGGAGATTAGTAAATATTTAGCTAAAATCACTCGTTACAATATTGTCTGTGATAACAAGAACTACACTTACTTGCCCAACAGTTTAGGAAGTGATTGTTTTGTTTATATAACAGGATGCCCTTAACCATGAAACATATGGTGGGTGACCACTTAGAGAAATGAAAAAAAATTCCATAAATATTGTGAGGTGAACAGGCTACAAAGGTATGAAAAGAATAATACAATTTATAAATGTAGCAGTCCATATACTTTTCTCACATTCAATCCCCCTTTGTGGAATGATGAACACAAAAATTTAAATAGTAGTTATTTCTCAGTGGCAGGCTTACAGCTGCTTTTATTTGCTATATTTTGTTTGTTTATTTGTACTGCTTTTGTATAAAGAGGTGATTTCAAGTATTAATTAATTCTCAGATTTGAACTGAAATAGTGCGGCCACCCTCAGATACTGAGAGAGTGAGTAAGACTGCAAGAACAAACCTGGTTCTTGGAGAGGTTACCGTCTCAGAGTATTACCCTCCACCTCGCACATTCGGTTTTGTCATTACACCTAAAGCTGATCAGGAAGGTGGTCACTGACAACAAAAAATAGAGTCTACTGATCAAATATCCAGGTGCTAATTTTCAGTGGAGCGACCATTACATTCCAGCAACCATTCCCTTCATAACTTATCCACAGCCTTGTGTTCTCAAGGTCAAGTGCCTGAGGAGACACGTACATTAACAGAAGGCTGCTTGGTGAGTATAGGAAGCAGATGGTCTGGAGAAATATTATATCCAGGCTTTAAGCTGAGGCCTTTTGACCCACAGTAGACACCCCAGGGCCTTCCTACTCGCTGCTCCTCTGAGAGTCCAGCAGCCCCAGCCACAGCAGAAGGAATAAAAATGTGCCCCTGACTGGAGAGCAGCATTCCGCACATTGGTCAGGGACTTCCGTGTGACCCAAAGAAAAAAGGTGAGTTGATCCAAGTTGCCTCTCTCAGGAATTTTAATTAGACATTATTAAGATAATGAGGCTGCTAATGTGAGTACAAGCTGGAACAAAGCCAGGAAATCTTGTTAGGGTCTAGTGGGTCATGGAAAGTCAATGTTATAAGGCAAAAATCCCACAGCAAGAAACAAGACTCCATGAGCTGAGAGATCATGGCAGGCCGTGAGGAGGCAGAGGGTCTCCTCACATCTGCACGGTGACCTCAGTTCTTGACTGCTTTTCTTTACCGCTCACAGGTATCTCCATGATAAACCTGGGGTGAGCAGAGTCTTGAGTGAAGCTCCCGATTCCTTAAACCAAAAGAACTTCACTTCACGTGCACTCCCCTGACTCACACTGAGTAACCAGAAGCCTGCCGTACTCAGTATCTCTTTGGATTAATTCTCCAAATTAGTTAAGCCCCAAGACAAGGGACTTTAGAGCACCCCTTCAGTGTGCTTCTTTGACCACAACAGTGTCCCCTCTCTGGACTATAAGCTTCCTGAAGTCAGGAGCTTCCTCAGGTTTTGCACACCGGTGCACACCCAGCATGGCAGAGGCTCACAGACTGTTTCGCTAAATATATTTTGAATGGAGGAATCAACAAATCACTTTTAAATATTTTACTTACTTAATTTCCACAGCAGCCCAGTGAGACACTTCTCTCTTAACCATGGCTTATTGTAATGTAGTTGCAATGAATTTGTCTATGGGTCCATGTAATTAATATTCAATGTTTCACCAGTTTCATCTGAACTGTTAAAGTCAAGAGTAAGAATAATACTAACTTTTAGTATTTAAATTAGTCCTCAAGAGTCATAAAGAGGGCATTAAAAAAAACCCTTGCTTATCGACAATGTGCTAAGCCATTTTTGTTATTCTAATTTAATATTTCCATCAACCACATGAAACAGCATTACACTCTCATTTTACAGACAAAATCCAAGGCGCAGAGGAGTTACATAGCTAGAAAGGAATGAAGCCAGGACTCAAACATAGGTCAGGTGTTTAAATCTTAGCTCTTTCCATTTATCCTGTGCTATTTACAGGGATCTAGGGATCCTCTGACTTACCATTTTGTTTGCAGGTGGAGAAACTTTCAGGAGTAAAAGTAGAACTTCTGACTCCTGACTCTTTGAGAGTTACGAAAACATGGATCCGTTGTTCTGCTGATGAAGGATGAAAAGCACCAAAGAGCCAGAGGCCAGGAAAATTAATTCCTCATTGGAGTCACCACAGGTATTGAGGTCCTTTAACTTCTTATCCAGATATTAGTACTACTTATTCCATTTCACTATTACAGTTCTTAATTTTTCTATGTTACACACAAATCAATGGATCCACCTGTCTACCAATCTATATGTGCATATAATGTCCCCTGCCAAGAAGCCACTATACTTTATGTGATCAGTTCCTCTCCATTCAGCAAAAGCAGATTTGTAACAATTTTGTACAGCAGATTGTCCGGGTTATTTTAGCTATATACCACCTTACTAATTCAGAGCCATTGAAAAGCCTCCACTTCCTAAGTCCCTGTTTATTACAATCTTCTGTGTAAAACCTGAGCGATCATGAAGAGGCCTAATCCTGCCTTTGTTTCACACTTGGTGATTCCTATTGCTTCCAAGTGAGATGGAACTGGACCCCTGCCAGTGCTGGGTCCTGAGCGCTGACTTCTAAACTGTCCATAACTAGACCACTGGCTTCATCTCATGCTGATTACATTAACTTTATGTACTTCAAGTCCCATGGTGGTTAAAAGTCACACAACAGGACCAATATTCATGGTAACCTAGAGTTTTCCAACTTCCAATTTGTATTCTTTTTTTTTTTTGAGAAAGAGGCAAAGAGAGGGAAAGAAGGAGAGAAACATCCATCGACCACCCCTTGCACACCCCCAGCTGGGGAGCTGGCCAGCATCCCAGGCATGTGTCTCAACCATGAATCAAATTGGGTATAGGGAACTGTTCCACACGTGGGAAAGGTAGCCCAGCTCCCACTCGGAAAAGCCAGTGGGAGTGAGGTCCGGCAGGCAGGACCCACACCCATGGACAGGTTCTCCCGTGGGGAATCAGGCCTGCATTGTACCTAGGCTGCTATGAGACTTGCTTTTGCTAACACTCCCTCACCCTGAATCGAGGCAGCAAATGTTTACTGAGTATCTTTAACTTCCTAAGGTCTGTGCTAAACCTCCCAAGTATGGAGTGTAACCAGTTCAACCACTTTCCCCCTTGAGCTGTAACAACCTTCTCTTTGAAGTAATTAGCAGCATTCTTTCCTTTGTTGTCTGTAAAAGGTAATCACCTACAGTGAACCTGTGCATAGTAAATGAGGACCATCCTCCATGTAATGTGCCCAGAAAAGCAACAAAAGCCTGTCCAGGCAGGGGTCGGGCTCTCTCTGGCCCTCTCACCCTCTCTCTCACTTAGAGAGTGGCCATGCCATTCCTTTTTCTCCACAGGATTTCTGTAGTCCGTGTGTATTTGTCCATTGCTGCCACAGCACACGGATCCCACAGGCCGGAATCCACATCAATTGGGCAACCACTCAGTTCTCAGGCTGGCACTCAATCCAACCTAGCCACACCAGTCAGGGCCAAGTTTGCATTCTTTAGCAATGATACCCTTGCAGGAAGATGTCAGCAGAGGAAAACACCTAAAGACGAGATCTCTGCTCCCAAAGTCATGCGAGGGGACCATGGCCATGCTGACTAAGCAGGGGTGCAGGCGAACCTTAGACCATGACCATGTGTAGGTTATGCAACTGCGGTCTCAAAGCATACTGGCATTTTGAGTTAGCTCACCGAACTTTCTCTACTTGCAGGTTGGCAGGCCATGATGAAATATACACATTAAATTTATGTACACTGTGGTAATTCACTATAACTTGATGATTTTTTAAAGCATTCTTACCACATCTGGTATAGTAGAAAGTTCATGAACTTCAGAGTCCAACAGCTAAATTCAAATTCAGGTTCTGTCGTCTACTAGTCTGTTTACAGTTATGCAGGGACAAGGTGTTAAACCTCTCTTTCTTTTTTTTATTTGTATAATGACAAAAGAATGCATTTCCTATAGATTAATAAGATAATGTAGGTAGTGCACCTACTTACTCAATGAAGGTTAGTCCCCTTCATCTAAGAAGAATGAAAGGTACTATTAAGTTCACCAAGGTATGACTTCCCAAGTAGGTAGGCTACCAATTCATACTGAAAAAAATACTGAAGAATAAATGGAGGCAAAAGCATACAAGTGCCTGGAAAACCACAGAGAATATTTAGAAATTCAGAATAAGATGATCTAAAGTCAAAATAACCCTGGCTGTCTTCCTATGAAAATAGATCACAAGTTTCAGTTTAAAGTATATCTTTCTTAGCAATTTATCTCTGTGAGACATTTTACTTTAAGGCATAGATTTAAAGAGTTCATATTTCATCAACTTGAAACTTGTAGCATAAGGATCTGTTAAATTCCCACAGAACACGTGGAATATATCTGTAAACATTTTTTTTTTTTACAGAGAGATCAAAGAGAGACCCTGTTCTACAAAGTCACAATACTGAACATAAAAGAAAACTCTCAAAGAACCTGATGGTGCTGTGGTGTGTTTTATTTTCCAGTTTTGTATGACATTCTTGAGCGGATCAGATACTCTTAATCACTAGGTTAGGTGGTGTCTCTAAACTATGGTGAATCTCACTGTACTCAGGCTTGTAGTGACTCGTCCCAGGTCAGATAGATGGGGCCTCGATCATTTTAAAAGAGCATTGTTACAATGTCCAGGGGTTCACAAGCCTAAACCAAAGCAACAAAATTCATAGAACAAGCTTCTTGAAGACTGCCTGAACTTGGGGGAGAGCAACTGAACAACAAGAAAAGCAACTGGCATTGGTATTCATCTTGTAAAGGCCATTTGTCCCACCAACAAACCTAAGGAGTTAACCAAGTTTAACCTTTGCGGCTAGTGACTGACTCGAGCCTTTGGGATACCGTGATCACAGATAAGGGCAAAAATGCTACATAGGAGACCACTGGAACCACCTGAACCTGGGCCCTGACGCCGATTGACGCAGTCAGAATGACAGTGTTCAGAGCTGTCAGTGAACATAGCATCTTAAGCCCAAGCTGGAGCCTTGATGGTAGACCAAGTCCCCCAAAATTGGATCCATTTCATAAAAGTAAACAAATTGTTGTCATTTAGGTCACTTATTGAGAAAGATGTTTTCACAAAGCTAGACACACAGAAGGGCTGACATCCCAGGGGAGGGCCGTAGGGTGTGTGGAACAGCATCAAACTTCCTCTCCCTCAGACGCTTCATGGGTGGGATGTGCCCGAGCTGTCAAAAGGAAGCTACTGTGGAAGCGCAAACTAGAAACAAGTACTGTTAACACTGTGTGTGTGTGTGTTTGGTAAACATTCCATTGAGTCCAGGTAGAATGTTCTAAAAGCCAGAGTATTCGGTAAGTGATAGAAATACATTTCTCAAATAATAGTGATTATTATTTATTATGAATCATTTTTAAAATATCTGTATTTTGCATCATGCTTTAAAAACTACATTCACATTCATAATCTCTTTTAAACCTCCTATAAACTCCATACGTTAAGTGTTATTATTCCCATTTTACAGGTAAGGAAATGAAAGTATGACCTGACCAAGATAACACAGCTGATCTGTAAACCACCCAGCTAACATTTACTGTCATGTCCTCTAGTCTCATAAATTCATTTGAATGGAAATAATCTCATTAAAATATTGTAACATAAAAATTAAAATCAAAAATTCAAACCCAAAAGTGTAACAGAAGTACAGATCATCAGTTCTTTGGAGAATAGTGGCCATGAAAAGCCAGCACAGAACAATTATTATTACTCATTAAGGGAAAATAATCCTTCTCTAGTGATATTTAATTTACTGTGTAGGAAGCCCAAAGGATTATTTGTTTTGTGGGAGCGGTACAGATTACACATCACCAAGGAAACACTGGGAAGTGTGCCTGTCTTGGTTGCTTGGCCTTTTTCTTTTTTTTTTTTTAATTCATTGTCTTTGCTTGGCCCAGTAATTACATTTTGAAGTTTCATAGCACAGAGAAGCTGATGTAGCAAGAAAGCCAATTTGAATAGGTTTTTCACTGTTTCTCATAAAAACATGATTTGTGATTACAATGTTTTCCTTCGCACAGTGCCTTCGGTGATCAAACTCTCCCTTGGAGAAAGGAAACAAAATCAACCGAATTGCCACATTCTTCACCTCTGCCACCACTAGAGACAGCTTATTTGCACATCGTGATGAAGGCTCTTATTAGGTTCTATTCTTTCTTGAATCGAGAATATTTTATTGTGATCTTAAAATAAAAAGTCATAATACCTCTACCTTTATGATTTTAGTAATACATGTCGTATAGAGTTAGTGATAAGCTTGACACTCTGCCATTTCCTCTAATTATACTGTGGGACAATTTGCAAGAGTTTTTTAAATGATTCATTTAACAGTTTATAAAATATCTCTCCAATACACAGAGCAAGCACCTAAAGGAGTTTCTCCTTATCTGAAATCAGTCATCCCTCCCTTCCTACATATTCAATGTAACCAATGTAAGGTTCCACAATACTGAGAAGACTCAAATCTAAAAGACTTATTACAAAATTAAATGTCTCAATAGGCTGAGTAACATCTGAACAGAATCACAGATGCAAAAAAGAACATTTCCAAAGGGAGTTAGGAGAAACAATGACACACACAGAGTGTTGACTTTCTCGTCCTTGAACTGAGCCTTGGAGATGCCCAAAAGCAGGAAGAAGTTCACAGAACTCAGAAGGCCAAAAACCATGAGAAACCTCTGTGAAGCTTGAACATGGGACCCAGAGGGGGCAGGAAATGGCCACCGAGAGCAGAAGCGGACACCATGGACGGAAAGCCATGACATGCTTGCTTGTTGAATCAGCAGGGCAACCTGAGAGGTGAGCCCGCTGCAGCTGGGACCCAATAACTACAGGATGGGCTGGTCCTTCCTCACACCTCCATCCAACAAGCATCTGTTAGAAATGCACAGTGCCTGAGACAGAGGTATAGGGAGCTACCCTGAGGGGGAGGGATGGATTGGGATGGGGTCAGGCAGAGGGAGCATCCCTCTCTATCAGTCAAATGAGCACAGGAAGTGCTGCCTTGACCAGAA
The DNA here is from genome assembly GCF_022682495.2 of Desmodus rotundus. NCBI lineage: Eukaryota > Metazoa > Chordata > Mammalia > Chiroptera > Phyllostomidae > Desmodus > Desmodus rotundus. The sequence continues at coordinate 107,828,032 of NC_071393.1, forward strand.
GACCAAGTGCCCATCTTGCATGTCTTTTCCTTTTGTTCTCTCTGCTAGTAATTCCTTACCCACCTGCAACTACCTCCCGACTTCATTTCTTACTCCCCATCAGCGCCAGTGCAGAACCGGGGGTTCAGATGACAGTGAAGATGAAAAAGGAGAAAAGAGGGGAGAAGAGAAATACATGAGCCACCTCCCATGATTCTTCGTGCCTCAGCTCAAGCACGTCCTGAAGTTTAATTATAGAAGCCCAATCTGCTGACATCAATACAAGGTGCCATGACTGCATACCTCTCATGTATCAGACTCAGTGCCACTTGCTTGACAAATATTATATAATTCAGTACAACGCCTTGGGAAAAGTATCATCACCCTTATCTCATAGGTGAGAAGTCAAACTTTGTCTTAAGTCTTAAAATTAGCCCACAGTCATATGGACTTCATATATTTTCAGATCCAAGATTCAAGCCCAGGTCAGGGTGGCTCCAAAGACTATTCTCTAAGTATAGTCTTCATTACCAGTTCTAGAATTCCCTTTGAAAATGCCTAACAAGATGGCACCTACCGCCAAGTGTAACTCAGATGTACTTTGAGATTACAAAGACATTTTCCCGACCACCGTCCCTCATGCAGTGAAAGGGGGCTCCCTCACCCATGCCAGCCAGGGATTCCCCATAATTGAGGCAGGACTGGGAGGCCGGAAACGGTCGAAGAGGCTGCTTTTTGTCTTTTTAGTAACACTTACTCTGCCCTTCCTATCCTGAGGCAGAGAAAGGACGCAGCCCCCTTTTCTTTGATTTCCACCCAGAACACAAGGCATGAAGGTTGCGTGCCATGTACTGTATGGCTAACGAAATCTGAACATTCAATATTCCCTGAAGACTTCGTGCTTCTCTGCTCCCCAGCTCTCCTCCTCCAGGAATCCTCTGGAGACTCATCCCCCTGTTTAGTTTGCAAAACACCTTAGCTCTCCATTCTCTGTGGGCTGACTTGAGCACATCACTGGTTTTCTAAGATTCACCCATGTGTTCTGCTCAATAATGGACCACCTTCTCTAGGTTCCCACTTTACGTACCCAGAGAGGACAAAGGCCTATTTCCTTCTTTCTTTCCCTCTATCTGGGGCATCAGCTCCCAGATAGAGGTTTATTTTCCCATCTATGTAAATTATTCTACATACTTTAATAGTCAGATGCTGCTCATTGTAATTTGTTCTTTTTTTAAAGCAACCGTCTTTTACTAATACTTCAATTATTTACAACTTCCTAATACTTTAAATAAATGCACAGAAAACATCTGTCTTTTTGAACAGAGGTGGAAAGAGGTACTCTTACTAATTCACCAGCCAATGGCAGGCCAATACAGTTCTTAGGTTGTAACAGTTTAGAGAAAAAGTGTTATATTAATCCCAAACCATGTTACTAATATATTGAGTTAACATTTTCCCACCAAAGCTTTAGCAATAAAAATTTGGTAACAAAGGGACTGGTCTGTTTTAGTCACATGGGATGACAGGCAGTTCTAGAACTTCCTATTAGAACACCATAGGCAGTAGGATGGCCCCAGGATGCGAGACCAGCTCAGAGGCGTGGCTGGACACTGCCCAGACCCTCACTTACAGGTTACCTAGGATGCTAGGGAAAGGATAGGAGCTCCTCTGAGGCAAAAGGGGAAGAGCAGAGTATAGGGTGGAGCCCTATTTCACCAATGCAGGAAGAACTAAAAAAAATTTTCTACTATTATTTTTTTTAAGTTAAGTGGTTCCTGAAAATAAAATCAATATTTTATGTAAGTTCAGCCTTGGTGGCAACTGGAATTTTACATCTGATATCTGCTTTCCTCCAAATGATGTTCTTGGAACATTTTCTGAAATCTCAGAGGTAATAGATAACGGCAAGCCAGGACCTCCAGCGTTGGTTAAAATGTTCTGTGTAATCCACATCCCAGTTGATTCTGCTCCTGGGCTGGCTGATTTTAATCCTCCTATGCAGTCCATTCTGACCCTCTGACTGCAAAGATAAGAGGAGTAAAGCTTTTACAATAATGGAATATCATATCTAGAAAGGATTCCACAAATCCCCCTATAAGATTCATATGAAAAAATCCAATTTAGCAAAAGCTTTAAACAACACAGTGCACCTCCAGTCTATAAAGCTCATGGTGAACAAGGGCCAGGTGAGAAACTAACCGGCATTCCCAAAGAACACACCCCATTTCACAATGCGAGTCTTCACTCCGCATTCCTAAAACATAGACTCTGAACTAGTTATTAAATGAGCATTAAGACCTAGAGTCTTTTATCCCCATTTCTTCCGAATCTTAGACTATCAAAATAGAATGTTTTTGTTTTACATTATGAATCTCCCAATTTTTCCTGGCAAAATGGCTAGGTTTGACAAATTTGATTTTGCTTTTTCTTCTCCTTTATGATATAGTGCCATAAGATTTCAGAGTAAATTCAAAAATTTTTCTAATTTTAAGCTTGCTTCTTTATGATCATAGTATTATCCAAGTTTAATGGAGAATTAATAAAGAAACAGACACAAAAATCAGTCTAATGGTTTGCCAACCAACAGTAGCACAGATAAAAGCAGTCTGTTTGCCCTGGGCAGATTTTGACCATCATTATCATAATATCTTTATCCTATCAAGTGTTCAGCTTCCCCTAAAGCAGCCACCCAACTACCTGCACAAGCTATTAATCTCTTTTCATTACCTGTGTCTGCACCCTCCTCTGTGTGTGCCCCTCCTTGCCTTCAGCTACAGGAAATGAGATATAGCGGTGCAGTCCTGGGCTTCAGAGAAGTGGGGACACTAAGTGTTGCGTGTGGGGCTGATGGGCCTTTGCTGTACGAGAGCTGTAAAGTTGTACAAAGAAAATTTTTTTAATAAAATTTTCTCTTGTCTTTGAAGAGATCACTGGCTATTTGTTCTGTGCTGAGTTCTTTCATAAAGCCAAATATTATTTAGTAACATAGTTAACCTTATTCTAATTTATCTGTTTTTTTAAATATATTTTATTGATTATGCTATACAGTTGTCCCATTTTTTCCTACCCTTTATTCCCCTCTGCCCTGCAACCCCCTCCCACCAGCATCGCCACCCCGCCCCCTGCCTTAGTTCATGTCCTTGTGTCATACATGTAAGTTCTCTGGCTTCTCCATTTCCTATACTGTTGTTAACCTCCCCCTGTCTATTTTGTACCTACCTTTTATGCTTCTTATTCCCTGTACCTTTTCCACATCCTTTTCCCCAAAAGTTGCCAATATTGTCATTTTCAAGACCTAAATCTCTCTCAAACCAACTCCTTTCCACCTTCCTTCCTGCAAAATTCTCTCATTATTTCTTATCTAGTTTGTTTTGATTTGTAGTAAATCTTTTGGCGGTATATCTCCCCATTATAGTCCATCCTCCCTCCTACAACTACAATAATATTTCTAAAACAAAACAGTTATTTTCTTTCTTAACAATTTTTTCTACAGCTACAGGATGAAGTTCAGCTCCTCAGAGGCCCTGAAAGCCCCATCATGATTTGATTCTTACACCCTCTCCAATATAATTTATAAATGTGTAACATATAATACTTACAAGTATTCTGCTAAAGAACTTGAAAATTTTGTGTACTCTTACTTCCTTCTTTTTGTTTGACTATTCATTTAGTAATCTTTGTTCTTTAGGAATGGCATACAGGTAAACTCCAAACCAGCCTTTGTTCAAATTACATACTAGTGGCGTCTAAATTAAGGAGATTTGTCTCTCTTTATTTGAAAAACACCACCAGTTTAGTAGCTAACAATATCATAAGCTGGCAAGAAAAATGATTCAGTAAAATTATTTTACTGAGCTGGTGGAACATGCCCAATTTTCTCTACCCTTTCAGTGTTCTAAAGATTCCTGCTGCATCTCTTATCTTCAGAATAGCCAACTCCAAACTTCAACTTGGTTTCAATACTTTCCCTTAGAGCAAATAACTCCTTGAGAAGCTGCAGCACCCAGGTACACTGTAATAAGGATTCAGCTTAATATGGTGGGTGTAACACAAATTTGCATGCTTGTTCTTAGCTCTGCCCATGCCAACCTCCCAGTAAGTAGTGGAAGATAAGAGGCACTGGTGATGGGGGGCTCAAATGTTGGAAATGTTTTAGTTTCAGGTAATAGCTAATAAGCTTAGTAATAAATGGGTGTTAAAAGCTATTGTTTCAGGAACTGAAGGTGTGACCCACCTTGAAGCCAGGAGACCATGAATGAGCAGTTCCACCTTTGTGTCTCAGGAGGACTGCAAGCAATCAGGATGGGATCTGAGCCATTGTGCTCCAGGGTGAGCCGCCCTTCCCTGAGGACCCAGGGAAAGACCACAAAAAGAATGCTGCAGCTTTTTATTTGATTAACTTTTTCCATGAATTCCAATCCCCATACCTACACTTTTCTCCTCCTTAGAAAAAGGGTTGGTTTAAAATAAATTTAAGATGGTCTGTTAGGGTACAAACCCTCCATCTTTGCAGATTGCCAATCGTCTGAATAAAGCGCCCATAAAAATCCAACCCCTGTCTCTGCTTATTGGGCCTGGTAGGTGACAGGCAGCAGAAACAATGGCTTTTCTGGTTATGTGGGTGCTAGTGATTGTCTGAAAAGCACACCGCATGGGAGGTCAACTACAATCCATCTATTGTTTAAAGTATTAAATAAGGTTAACAGGATTTAAGAAAACCACACACAAAGTAAGAAATATTAAAGAAGTGAGTCAGCGAACCTGGTGCGAGGCAGGTTCAATTTGGGCACTAGAGGCAGGCAGAAGGGAGAGCCCAGGTCTAGTGATGCTGTGCTGCCTCTTGCGCCACAAGTAAAGCGGGTTCTTGATGTTTCTTTCTAATGTGCACCAACTCTAGAAGTCAAGAATGTGACTTCCTTCCCCCAGGTTACAGCCACTGTGCGCTGGCGAATGTTTAACAACCAGCGCTCTGGGCACAGTTCTGATGGCTTCGGTCAATGTTTTGGTTACTGTTAGGTGAGTAAGACAAATGTGAAACAATTTAAGATGTTGAAATTTCACACTTGTCATTTATGTGAACTTTGCTGAACAAGATAATAATTTCCTAACACTGAAAGAATATTTTCTTAGTTTTTCGTGCCATTCACAATGAAACAGCTGGAGACACTACACACTTAAGTTTAATCTGAATTATTAACATTTTCTCCATCACTTTTTTAGGTCTAGATAAATGATCAACAAAAGTACCTCAAACCTTAATTTTCAGTGTTTACTGATTTCTACAGTATAAATACTCCCATCGTGGCCCTTCCAGCTACCCACATGATACCCTTTCACGCAAAATTGGGAAGAGATATGTACTATCACACTATTAATTTAATTTTTACCATACAGATAGAATATACACCAATAATGTCAAGAACATAGATAGTAATTACAGAGTACAATAATTAAGAAGTGATGAGTTTTCACCCTGGCCAGGTGGCTCAGTTGGGTGGAGCGTTGTCCCACACACCAAAAAGTTGCAGGTTTGATCCCCAGTCAGGATGTGTACATAGGCAACCCATCAATGTTTCTTTCTCATGTCCATGTGTGTCTGTCTGCCTCTCTCTCTCTTTCCTCCCCCCCACTTCCTCTCAATCAGTAAATATATCTTTGGGTGAGGATTAAAAAAAATTTTTTTAAAGAAATGATGAGTTTTCAGTATTTTTTCCTGTTTTCTTAATGTAATTCATTTTGTTTTAAGTTTACATAATTTACTATTTAATTTTGGCTTTGTTTAACAGCCCACTTACCAAATTTCTGAAAAATTAACCAATTCTCAAGGGATAGCAGAGCTGGCTTCACCCAGCACACCAATGGCCCACTCATGGCGTAAATATGTAAAATACCATCCTGAACAAAAGTAACAGGCAGTCCACTGGTATCCTCCAACATATGAGTGTGTGTGAGCTTTACAGACTTCAGCAGACAGAGCACTGTAAGAGACACAAGGCCAAAAAAAAAAAAAATTCAGAGAATTTTATAACCACCAATAAACACAGGAATATACAGGGCAGTTAGTATGTCAGAAAGGGTTGCTGCATTATGGATTCCATGGATGAGACTTCCAGTTACTTATTCAATCAATATCTGTTCTTCTCATAGATGAGACAGCCCAACACCCACTCTCCCCTTCCTTCTTACTAAAGAATACCATTATTAAGAGCACCCATGTATCCAATTAAGAAATTGAACTTTCCAGCCTTTGCAGCTTGGGGTGGCCATGTGACAACCTGAGCCAATGAGAAGTAAGTAGAAGTCATTCAGTAGGACTTCCAAGAAGGCTCTCCTGAAGGATTCATTCAGCTTACACATGATAATTGTTCCTTGGTCTTTTTCTTCTCTGTCTCAAATTCTGTGTCAAGACCCTGAGTCCTTAAGACTAAGAATCCATGCTTCAAATATTTGAGTAGAAAGATAGGTTCCTAACAACATCCTGCCATCCCTACCTGCCTACCTCCAACCCTACATTACATGAGAAAAAATAATTAGATAAGCTACTCTCACTTGGTTTTTCTGTTACATGAGGCCAAACCCCCTACCCCCACAAACAAAAAAAAAAAAAAGAAGAAGAAGAAGAAGCCTAATTAATAAGGGATCAGCATGAGATGACTGGGAAAGATTGTCAAATGAGAATATGGAGAATATGGTAAAGCTCAGCCATCAGCATCACTGTTCCATTTTAAAATACATCTTAGAGTCCCTTCATTAACTCTCACTCAGTCTCCCACTAAATATTTACAAGGACCTGAAAGAGACAACTGGGGCTGCCTTCATTTATTTTAAGAATTTGAAAGGAATTTCAACTAGCTGTGAGGCTATAAAAGTAAAAATAAGAAATAATTGGTGAGTTATGGGTCACGCTTTGCTACCAGAAGTATAAGAACAAGACCAAAAACAAGGTAGAGAGATACTTTCCCACTATACCAGCTGATGCTTCTTTGCTTCCAAATAAGAGAAATCCAACTCAAATTAGCATAAAAGTTCAGGCAGAGACTAACCTAGAGGATTGTATAAAATCATTAGGACTCAAGTCCTGTTCGTGTTTTAACTGTTTTTCTTGTGTTAGCTGAATTGAATGGATCCCTGGCTGCATGTGGTGGCCCCTACCATCTCCAGGATCATATTCTCTTGGGCTCAGATACAGAACAAAGTAACATCTATCTCTTTCTCAGCCTGGGAACATTCTGTCTGGCTGGCTGTGCCTTGGTCACATCTCATCTTTGAATAAATAACTGCTGCCCAGGGAAACATGCAATGCTCTGATCTGCCTTGCCACAGCCACCTGCCTCACCCCTAGAACCAGGGGAGAGGCACTCCTTTGAAAGCACAGGGACTGTAGAACAGCATCACCTACTGCCAGGTTCTACCAACAGGAGAGTGAGAATACATAAAGCTACACCTTGCCCACTTTCTCAATGGATCTGATTTTCTGAGAAGGCATCATTTTGGGAAAATGGGCTCTAGTGATATAATTGCTTCCCTGTTCCCACACCATATAAGCCCTGGATACTAGAGAAAGGGTATTTCTCTTCAAGAAAAAAAAATTGAGTTTGATACCAGAAAAGGAGAGAATACAAAATGAGATGGCAAATATAACGCCCACTCTACCCACTGTTGGCATCGGATCAAAAATTCAGATTTTGTATTAATGGAAAAGTCTGAGCAAATCTCTCTCCCGCAGCAGTCGTTCACTCGAGAAACCACTCTGCAGATTGCGCAAACGGTACCACATCGCTTTCCACTCACATCGGGAGGCTGCAACTTCAAGGAAACAACTAACTAGGGAGAAGGTGGAAAGGATCACAGGAGCAGTGCATTTCATCCTGAGAGGTACAGCCCTCAGTGTGAAACCCTGGAGGTTGGTAGGGAAAGGAAGAGCAGCTCTGGATGCAGTCGATGCTGGGGACTGTAAATGTTCATGTGTCACAACGATTCGTGGAATCAAAGGTGGTAAAAATACAATAAGATCCTGCTTCAGCACGGAAGAGCCACGTCGCATGAATGTCTACTAGACACCAGGAATCAAACTGGGAGCACCTCATGTCAAGAAGGAAAACTGATCAAAAATATTATTTCAGATTGACAGTAACAAAAATAAAATCACTACCTGTCAAAACATTTCAGTAATGTAGTGTTAATACAATAGAAGATTGTTTCAGTCACCTATTCACTGAAGAAATAAACTACCCCAGGACAAAGATTTTAAAATCAGTTCTCTCTCTCCCTCTTTATTATTCCAACTAGTGACCTACTTGAAATTGAATAGTCTTGAATGGGTCTGTGTTTTCATGATGGACTTTGTTCTACTTAATGTATTCTGTATTTTTCTCCTTCATTGACTCCTAGGCTACATTCTACCTCCCAGCTATCCAATTATTTACTTAATATGACATGGTATTGACCTATTGTTTTGACTGAAATACATGTACTTTAATGAAGGACTGGTGGATAGAAAAATATAAGACAAGGATAAAAATAGAAAGGCCCATGAAATGCCATAAGAGGCAGATATTGGAGGTACGCTGGTTTCATAGGGCTGTTGTAACAAAGTACCAGACTGGGTAGCTTAAACATCTTCGCCATTTGCCCCCACTTGGATATCATGGTGCCTGCACATAGTAGGTATACAACAAATGTTTGTGTTTTTTTAATAACTGGTGTTGGATATTGAGCACTTGCTAACATCACTTCTTCCGTACCATACCAAGGATAAACACCTCAAAAGTACAGCTTCCCTCAGACTCAAATCACTACCTTTCCATCCCAGGAAAGTCTTGCACCAATGGGCAAATCTCTGATCTTTACTGGAATAGTGAGTCACTCCAGATTCAAATTCAGGACTTGCTTAGCCTAGAACTCAAATCAAGTATGGCGGCCCTGGTCAGACACTGGCTTCACCATGTGCATTATGGCTCCACTTTTTGAAGCAATAGAAATTATTCAGCCCTAAGATAAAGAAATGATTAAACATCCTCGAAGTGGCCTTAGTATCTCCTTCTCTCCGAGGCTTAATATCTTCATAGATCAAGATCTATGATCACAGAATCACTCCCATAAAGGACAAGGAGGCTGTGTAGTAAAGGGTTAACTCGGGCCTGCTCACTCAAGACCTGTGCATTCCAAAGGACGGCCTGGCCTCAGGAAGATTCGCCCTGTCTGGAGACACAGCCTCTGAGTCCTTAGAACAATCTGCCAGACAAGAGTGTTTTTTATATTCCTGAAGTTTTGAGCCGGGCTGCAATCCTTTTGACGAGATGGTTTGTGCTAGCAATGTGACTTACGATAAATGTCTTTTTTTGATTTTTGTTTCTATTTGCATTTCTATTGTATTTTTTCCATTACCATTTATCCCCCCCCATACCTCTTCCACCTCCACCCATCCCTCGAAGCCCCAGCAATCACCACACTGTTGTCTGTGTCCATGAATTCTCTCTGGGTTTTTTTTTTTTTCTTTTTTGCTTCATCCCCCCTTCATGCCCTTGTCTGCCTGAGGCTCTGGGCCATGCTGTACCAGTTTGACATCGGACAGACTGGGAACTGAGTCACTGAGGTCAGACACCCAGGTGCTCTGTGCCTAAGACTGACTGGAAACATGAAGCTAACATCCCTGGACACCAAGGCTCAGGCAACTCCCCTGGTTGGCAACACTTCGTGCAGGTGGTCACACAGCATGGCGGAGAGAGTTAAGACTGTCTGTGGCCCTCACCAGGAAAGGACAACCTCAAGCTACTTCTCCAGAACTTCACCCTTTTGCCATTTACCTTTGCTGATTGTAATCTGTATTCTTTCACTGTGATAAACCGCAACTGGAAGCCTAACAGCTTTTCTGAATCTTGTATGTCCTAGCAAATCAGCAAGTCTGAGAATGGTCTTGAGGAGCTCTGGTTCAGAGCCACTTTCAGTGAATTTCAAACTGAGTGAGAGAAGCCAGTCATTTTAGTTTCTCTCTACCTGTGGACTCTTGATACTCAGCACACTCCAGACTTTTGCATACATCTACCCCATTACTTTGGTTTTCACCTCTGCATCAAATCTCAGGAAGAACTGACTATACCTAGAAAAATTTTAAATACCTAAATGCATTGACCACAAAATATTCAGCCTCTACAGAGTTAGCAAAAGGAAATGCTCACACACATTCACGTAGATAAGTATGTTCATTCTAGTGGTTACTTGTGAGTAAAAAATTAGAGGCAATAATACACAGAAGTGTTACACTATATAATAGAATATTCTTACTATGGACTATTATATGCAACAGCTTGGTACTTATATGGAGTGCAATCCAAGAGAGATTGTTGAGGATGAAAAATCAGGGATGCAGAATAGAGCTTCATTTTTATGAAAACAAAAACCTAATGCTTTGGGTTGTATACACATAGAAAAAGCTGAAATGTCATCAGTCTGATGTCAGGGGGGTACAATGGAGCAAAGAAGGGAGGGTAGAGTAAGAGATTTCTTGGATGATATTTAAATTTTTTCAACTATATATCATTTTCATAATTTTCACATTTTTAAAATACCGGACACCCAAACCGCTTGGCACTAGTCAGCAAAATTCAGCAATATACAGATGATGTATTATATAAAATTGTACACCTGACACCTATATAATTTTATTAACCAATGTCACCCCAATAAATTCAATAAAAATTTTTTTAAAAAAGAATCAGTGTTGCCTTTACCTCCACTTCTATCTCTGGGGAAATCTCATGTGAGCTGCGCCCCTGGTTTAGAGATGGGACCTGGCTCACCACTGCGAGGATAGGTAGCTGGAGGGGAACTGGCAGGCAGCCTGCATGAGAATGAGGCACCATGTAGGTGCTCAGTTGACCTACTGTACCTTGTCATTAGATATTTAAAAGTATGAATGCCCTAGTCACCTTGGGTCATGGAACACCCTAAGCAGGAATTCCTCCCATCGACCCTTCCTCTATACCCTGAGGGTTAGGGGAACTCCCACTACTGAAGAACAGCCTGAGTACTGAGTGTGGGTAGTGACCCTTATGAGGTGATAATAAGCAGCTTTCCTGGTTATATCCCTGATCAGCAGACTGTTGGTAGGACCTCATGCACGTCCGGTCCTACCCTAAATCTCTGTTTTTGTCACCTGTACATTAAGAATCATGAACAGATCATCTCTAATGTCCTTCACAGCACTGCAGTTCTAACTGTATTACCAAAATAAATTAGCTCCATCTCCCTTCACCTGGATGCACCTTCTTCCCCTCTCCGTGGCTAATAATTCCAACCAAATACTTTTCTCATTCCCACCAAGAGAAGGAAAAATTAGGCTTATACACAAAGAAAGATTCTCATTGGAAAAGGATCATCACCCATCACACAAGTCCTCATCTAGCATGAGAATAAAGATTTCCATAAAAACTTTCATGCATTTAAAATAAGACCACCCACTTCATAGCAGCTGTATTACATAATTCTAATTCCCACCAGCAATTTATGGCTTTTAAGGTCTACAAAAAAGATGAATTAAATCTTTGATTAATGAAAAGTACATGTTTTATATTTATATGTTCTCTTTAATTTTTTTGTATGAATAAGGAGGGAACACTAATCTATGACAAAAGAGATAGCCTTAATGTCAACAGAAATGTAATTCAAAGGGCTTGCAATCAACCTCGAGGACCAACTTCTAGATATTCCTAACATTTATCTTTGTCTTTCCATTTATCCTGTCTGTTCTATCAGGAAATACAAGAAGAAAAATATTCATATATGGTCTTCATTCCCAGAATAAATTGAGTTTCATTATAAACCATCCACACTTTCTACTGCAATTAATCTGCTCACAGGACGACCAACCCCAGAAGGTTAATGGAACACATATGAGGGCTGCTTTGCACGGCAGGATGACCATCACCATCACCCCAGTCAAAACACCAAATGGCCCCAGTGCCTCATTTTTCTCCAAGTTGCAACATAGTACACCACTAACTCTGCATAGTACACCACTAGCTCTGTTTCCAAAACAGCATTATGAGTTTCTGAAGTTTGATTTACATTCTACTTCACTTTTGCAATTATAAATCCCTGAAGTTAAAGGTCATGAGAAAATGTCAGGAAAACCTATTTTATAGCACTACACGGGCAATTGATAGCGACAGCTTTCACAGCATCCTTGGAGCAGCTTTTGTGCTTCAGATCGTTTACGGAAAGAATTAAAGTCAGGTTGAACACCAATAACATCTAAAAAAATAATCTTGAGAAACCATAGATAAATCAACTAAAAGGAGATATTATATGAAACTATGATTTAGCTGCTGAGCAGTTTTATGGAATAGCTGTGAACCAACAGATTCTGTTAAGATCTGAGATAGGCACAAAATATATACATGACAAAGGCCTGTCCTTGAAGGACGTACACTCTATATGGGGCCCAGAACATGGGAGATAACACTGTGATTTGGTAAAGAAAGGTATAAACTAGTCTGAAATCAAATTGGGAAAGTACAACAAATGCTGAGAGTCATCAAAGGAAGGTGTGAAACAAGCCAGAAAGGCTTAAACATGTATTGCTACTCAAAGAAACTTGGTTAGGAGGAAGATGAGACCAACAGAAGCGATTCCACGGCATAGTGTCAAATGGCAATAATCTCAAGGTTGGAGACAAAAATTTTAAGTGGCAACAGGAATTTCAGATAGAGACAGGAATAAGCAACTTTTGGGTAGCATCTCAGTTGTGGCCTGAGAACAAGCTGCAGGTGTGGGAAATGAGGAATCACATCTGGGGCCCAAATGAACCTGAGGACTAACAAGTGCCACCGTACATACTGATTCTGATTCTAATGAACCATCAACCCAGAAGAGTTCTGAGTCTGGTAAGAACACAGCTGCGGCTTAGTCCTGAATCTTTCCACCATCAAGAACAGCAAGGAAAATGAAAAATAAACTCATAAATTTTATTTTCAATGAAACTAAGAGACAGAAAAATCAGAAAACTTCAAACTGCAAATAATCGCTCCCCAAAGATGGAGCAGACCCAGAAGGGAGGGATAAGGAGTGCAGAGAAGGCCTGAGGAGGAATAATCTCAGAAGGAGCCAGCAAAATCAGCATTATAAAAGCGTGGGTTGTCCTGGAAGGCTTTTTCTCTTGTTGATTACTGTCTAGGTGCGCCCAAGGCTGATGAGAGAAATAAGATGGGACCACAGAGGAGGACTACTTTGAATCTTTTGTTAAGGCAACAGAAGAGGAGGTCCTTGGGCTATGAAGCCTAGAATCTACCCTGGTCTCATGCTTCCACAAGACCTCCTGCTAAATATCACAAATCCTATCTCATTAATACATGATTAACAACGAAGACACATTCTCTATATTCACACGAAGATATTACAAAGAAAATAAAAGATGACAAGAGCAAGAAAGCCTTCTTTTTTTTAATTGTTCACACTATTACAGATGTCCCCCATTCCTCCCTTTTTGCCCTTGTCCAGCCAGCCCTGCCCCCAGCCTTCACACCGTTGTTGTCTGTGTCCATGAGCATGTAAGTTCTTTGGCCAATTTCAAAACAATGAAAACACTAGAAAACTACTGACATAAAGAAGATAAAAAGTACAACCTAACATTCCAATTAAGAATGTTAAACCTTTATGCAGCAATTGGGACTATAAAGGAGAAATGCCAAAACTCAACTCAAAAAAGAAATAGTAGAAAAAACAAAGCCATTTCAGAAATGAAGACTAAATGATAAAGAATTAAAGGAAGAACAGACACCATAAAAAGCACAGTAAGGATATAGAGGACTGAAATGAGAAAATCAAAAATAAAATAAAAAGAGGGGAAAATGACTAAATAAAAACACATATTTTTAAAGTCAGGACTAGAAGGTTATATAACATTGAACTCATAGACAACAGCATGTAACTCATGTTTGAATGAAGCTTATCTAACAAAGGTAACCTTCTCTAAAAAGTACTTCACAGCTTTCTTGCACTTAAAAATACTAGACAGCACTTCATCTCTATGCTTCGGGGCCACTTTAAACAGTGAAATCACCAAGAAAAGCACATAAATGCAAAAAAGATGGTGCTAAATAGGCTGCAAGATGAGAGCTAGAACAAGAGGGCAAAGTGCCGCCACGTTTGCCCTCTCCTGGGATGAGCACGTCAGGTGACAAACTGCTCGACACTGCGCACACCCACCAGTGACCGCAAGTCACCACGAGCGTGAAGGTGGGTTCACAAATAAGTTTTAGCAAGTAAGCGATTCTCAAATACAGAATCTGCAAACTAGCAGAACTGACTATAGCTTTCAAGATTCTAAAGTTCAGGAAATACTGTTCACATGGAAGTTTCTTTAGGAAACCTGTAGAGGACAAACTCCAACAAACTGAAAGGAGAATTTGATTAATTAAAATTAGAGGGTGAAGAGAGAAGTATGAGAACAGAACAGAAATTAATTTCATTACGTCTCATGTGGGAATATTTATCATTTTAAATAAGAGGGGAATAAGAGTATCAGGTAAAGGCAATCCCTGAATTTAAAATGAAAACTTCCTGCCCTGGCTGGTGTGGTTCAATGGATTGAGTGCCAGCCTGCAAACCAAAGGGTCACCAGTTTGATTCCCAGTCAGAACGCATGCCTGAGTTGTGAGCCAGGTCCCCAGTAGGGGGCGTGAAAGGCAACCACACAGTGATGTTTCTCTCCCTCTTTCTCCCTCCCTTCCCTTCTCTCTAAAAATAAGTAAATAAAATCTTTTTTTAATCAGATAAAATTAAAACTTCCTAAATATCTATAGTCTATAGTCAAAAAGACTATAGTCAAAAAAGGGGTACATATAGTAAAAGTTGTAAAAACTTTTATAAATAAACCATAAAACATAATATGAAATGACAGTAGACCAAACATACATTTTCTATCAATACATGTACATAAGCTTAAGGGAGCTGTTAAAAGGGAAAGGTCTTCAGATAGTATCACAAAACAGAATTCAGTTCTATACTGTACACAGCAGACATGCCTGAAACTACTTTTAAGCAATTAAAAGTAAAGGAAAACACACAAAAAAGCAGAGGTTGTAAGTATAATATTACACGAGGTAGAATTCAGCTCAAGCATCAAAAGAGACAAAGAATGGTACTGTGTCTCTAAAGGGTACAATTCACAATGAAGACATAACAGTTACGTGTTTTACACCCACCAACCACATAGAGCTTACTGACACTGTTGAAACAAGGAAGGCCACAGCCCAGGTGTCCCAGTGAGTTATGCAGGGCTTGTTACAGGATTGGGGCCTGTTGGGTGTTTGGGAGGAGGGTTTAAGGAGGTATGGTTTAGCTCTGGATGGGTGGGGTCTCCAAGTGGGAACAATTCTTTGACCAGGTATCTTAATGCTATTTCATCTAGGAGGTGAGAATTCACAATAAGGCTAAAGCTTTCATTGGTAATTGTGATGGCTAATTTTATTTGACTTGCCTGGGCTAAGGGGTGCCCAGATAGCTAGTAAAACATTATTCCTGGGTATATGCATCAGTGCAGGTTATTTCCAGAAGAGATTAGCATTTAAAGTTGTGTACTGGGTAAAGAAGATCACCCTCACCAATGCAGATGGGGGTTATCCAATCCACAGGTAGAACCTAAAGGTAGAAGGAGGGTGAATTTGTTCTCAGCTGCAGCTGGGACATACATCCTCTCCTGCCCTCTGACATTGGTGCTTCTGGTCCTTGGGCCTTCAGACTCAGACCAGGACTATGCCATTGGCCCCCAAGTTCTTGAGCCTTTAGATTTGGACCAGAAATACACCACTGGCTTTCCTGGGCCTCCAGCTTACTAACAGCAGATCATAGGACTGCTCACCTTCCATAACCATGTGAGTCAGTGTCTCACACTAAATCTCTTTCTATACATCTATAGACATCCTATTGTTTCTGAGTCTCTGGAGAACCCTCACTAATACAGTAGTGAAACAGCAGTCACTCGTGTCAGCTGGGGAAGGCAGACATGTGTGGTCATTTTTCTGACTTGTACAATGTTCTTATTTTTGCCTTTGCTCATATGTGATGGTGGAATGGTCTTATTTCATCTTATTCTAACCTATCATGGTCAACATGTGTCTGATGTTGCTATTCTGTGAAACTGTGAATTCAACAGCAGAACATCATTGCCTGGCTGTGAGAGTCAGACAGGTACTGTCAGCTCTCAGGGGCTGTTTTATTTTGGGGTTTTTTCCCCAATTATCTGCTCTTTTTTCCCTCAATATCTATACACAAAAAAGCAGAGTAGCAACTTTCATAAAACAGAAATTACAGAAAGATATAATGAGATACTAACGAAAGATTTACATTTATGTTTCTTTGCCTAAGATCAATTTGAACAAAAGTAAGAACACAGAATACCTAAACAACATAATCAGTAATGGAAATCTGATTGATATATTACCATGTTTTGTAGCTGAAAATAGAAAACATATCGTGTCTTCATGTGCCCATGGGACATTCATTAAAATTGATTACATATTAGTCAACTAGGAACATCTTAATAAATCCCCAAAGAGTAAAAAGAATATAGATAATATTAGCTAATAATAATGAAGGAAAACTAGCAATTAATTACAAACTCAGAAAATAAGGACTCTTCTACCTCAGAAAAAATTCCTGATCTCATAAGACAAATGGGTAATGCAAAGAGAAACTACAGAATTTTTAGAAAGCAATGGTAATGAAAACACTACATATCAAAACCTATAGGTTACAACTAAAGCAATGAACACAAGAAAACTCCTGGCTTTTACATATATACATCATTAAAACATGAAAATAAATAATGCATAGGATTCAAAAAAATTTCAAGGGAATAACAAAGTAAACCAAAGGAAAGCATTAGGGAGGAATTAACAAAAGCAAAGCAGAAATAAATGAGTTAAAACAGAAAATCAATAAAACTAATACCTAAAACAACAACATTATTACCACTGTTAATTTGATCCCTTTCAAAGGGAAATTGCTTTCAAAGAATGACTCAGTCCTGGTATGAATTCAGTTTTCACATCCTTATTTCTCTACTATTACAGCCCACTCGGAAAGATAAAAGTTTCAAGATAGCGTTAACTTGAAAGTACAGAAGCAAATGTAACATGTATAAACAAAATGTGCAAGCACATTAGTATTTGGGTGTACACTGATTTGCATTGAATATTTTAAGGATTTTTTAGAATGAAGCCATAGGAAACCAATGCTCCAAGTCTCACCCTCAGCCACCAAACAGTATAGAACAAGAGTCAGCAAACTTTTTCTATAAAGTACCAGACAGTAAATATTTCAGGCTTTGAGAGCCATCTGGTCTCTGTCACTGCTACTTAACTCAGATGCTGTGCTCTAAAGACAGCTCCAAACTGGGAACACTGTTAGAGGAAATTCGGAGGTAGCTATTCCAGGGGAGGTCGTTGTCTGCATTAATTTAAAGTCCACCAAAATGGTACTTGAGCATATCCTATACCACATCCTCTGCCTCAGGTGACATATCATAACCTGGAAAGATTTATCCATTTTGATTTCTCATTATCAATTTGCATTTACAAAATCCTTACACCCTGATCATACATTCTATGTCCCAGGCAATGCGATGACAGTATGGTGTGAAGAGCCACTCACCCGGGTTTAAATCCCAGCTTCCCCACTTCATAACTTATGATTTAAAGGGAGTTTGTCCAATCCCTTCAACTTAAGTCCTCATTTGTAGAATGAGAAACATGACAAGAATATTTACAGGATTGTTGAAAGTGGAAGAAGATCGCATAGCTAAAGCACCCAAGGCGACACATGGTTCCTTTTCCTTGTTCTATTTCCAATTTCAAAAAATACCCCAAACCCATCTGTTGCTTTAAAGTAAAATGAATTCCCACCCTTCTCCTTTTGTCTGAAACAGTAAGATCACAGGAGGAACCACTAATGTTTCTAAAATTCTTGTCACACATTAATATAAATCATCACATTTTTAAAAGATTTTATTTATTTTTAGAGAGAGGGGAAGGGAGGGAGAAAGAGAGGGAGAGAAACATCAATATGTGGTTGCCTCTTGCACACCCCCTACTGGGGACCTAGCCAACAACCCAGACGTGTGCCCTGACTGGTAATCGAACCAGTGACCCTTCAGTTCACAGGCCAGTGCTCAATCCATTGAGCCACACCAGCCAGGGCTAAATGGTCACATTTTATCTACATTTAAAAATGCCTTTTAACAATGAAGGTGATTATTCATTTTGTAGAAACATTTTGGACGCCTCTATTTTTAAAGCAGAGATTCACAGAACATCCAAGCATTAACTTCAAGTATCCAAAAGTTTCTGAAGTGATGCATATTTTTCCTTGTAAAACATTAACATCCTTTAAAGTTGTCAAAATACGCATCTACTTTTTTTTTTTTTTGAGATGTCCAGTTCTTTTAAATTGTGAATTTCCCATTCTACTGACATCAAATCAAAAATCTCCTGAGAATTCTCATCACCACACTGGAAAAAGATGGGGAAAACAAAATCTCTTGCCATTGAAGGGACAATGATATGTGGACATCAAGGCCAGTTACACTCACCCAGCTATTCTCTCCCTTGCCCCGTAGGTCTCAGTTTTAGCAGCCAGAAGGCTCTGGAGTTAAGACTACCCATGCTCAAATTCCAGCTCTTCAACTAGCAGGATGAATAATCCTGGTCAAGTTCACTAACCTTCTCTGTGTCTCAGTTTCTCCACTATAAAATGGAGCTAAAGATAGTATTGTCCCAAAGGAAGGCCTTTTGTGAGGACTACATGTGTGTCTCAATTTGTGTTCTCCCAAAAAGCAGAGCCTGAGACAGAACTCGGGTTCAGGCAGCTTGTTAAGGAGGTGCTCCCCAGGAGCAGGGAGATGAGGCAAGGGAGAGAGAAACGTCAAGCCAACTAGCCACACGTTGTTGATGGTGCCACCAGGGCTTAACCCTGCAGGGGGCCTTCTGAAGTACCTTAAAGATGGCACTCAAAACTGTGCCTCTGAAGGACGGGAAGCTTGGGGCATTCACCCACTAACCCCGACTCCTCATTTGTTGAGGTTCACTCCTGGGAGCTTTAACTTCTCACAACCTGGCTGGCCCTTCACTGGCTGGCCAGCCTTCCCCAGCTTCAGAGGAAGCCCTGAGGCAGGGAAGTGGAGGTTTGTCCTTGAACTAAGAAGATGGCAACAGGCACAGAACTTTCCACCATAACTGCACTAACACCCAGCTGACATAGGAATAAGGCGTAGATTCAGAAGTTATCTGATACATTGTATGAAATACCAAGCCCAGTATGTGTGGAAAACAAACACCATGCGTCCTTCAGGTCCTGAATACTGAATAATAATGACAGGTTCTCACACAGGAAATGCAAGCAGGCGTGCAAGCAGCAGAGGGTGCAAAATAATGAGCTCAGTTAGGATTTCACAGGGTTCCAGGTGCCTGCGTGACATTGAGGTGCAGCTGTCTAACAGACAGACAGAAAGTCTGGTCTGGAATTCAGGAGAGATGGGTAAGAGCTGGAGATGGAGACTTGGGAACCACCCGCATCTACATTAGAGACCAACGTTCCTATGTGATCGAGGAGGAAGACATGCTGATGGAGAAAAGAAGAAGGCTAAGAATAGGCCCTCAGGCCATGGTAGTGTTAAGAGACCTTGAAAGGAGGGTGATGCTGGAAAGGTCACACAAAATAGTGCTGCCAGGGAAGTAGGAGACAAGCAGGAGAGGGTGGTATCACAGAAACAAGAGGAGAGAGGAAGTGAACAGTTTCTAGAAAAAAGGAATATTCAACAGTGTCAAATTCTGCCAGGACCAATGAAAATTGTTCAATATATGCATATTATTAAAAGGTGTTTTGTTTTTAAAGAAATATGATTTTAGTTGGGAAAGCAGAAACAATAAGAGCAATTTAAAAAGAGAGGTACAGCCCTGGCTGGTGTGGCTCAGTGGGTTGGGCATCATTCTACAAACCAAAAAGGTTGCTGGTTTGATTCTTGGTCAGGGCACATGCTTGGGGTGTGGGCCAGGTCCCCAGTGCAGGATGGGGGCATGTGAGAGGCAGCTGATGGATGGTTCTCTCACACAACGATGTTTCTCTCCCTCTCTTTCTCCCTCCCTTCCCCTGTCTCTACAAATAAATAAATGAAACTTTTTTTAATAAATAAATAAAATAAAAATTGAGGTGCAGCAGCATCTATCAAATTCAACTCAACGGGTGCTTTTATTGAGCACCTATAGTATACTAGATCAAAACTGAGACTGATAACCCAAAATTCATATTAAAAAATTCACATAAAACTAATAATTAAAGATTAAATCTCTTCTCCTCTTTCCCTGTCCTTAAACGGTGGGTTTTACGGTGTAAAAATCTGATATGACGAACTTGGCCTCGACCCTTAATTCCATTTGTATGACTCAATCAGCAAGCATTCTTCACTGACTGTGCTCCACTAGAATGTAAAGCATGTCCTCTGAACACTGGAAGCTTTGCAAGCCAACCTAATCATCAACACGCCCACTGGTTTTGCCAAACATATGCTTAAATACCATCTTCCTTCTAGGATTTAAAAGCCTAGTATCACAAAACAAAACAAAAAAACCTTACTTGTTTCCTTGCCATAATAACCACTTGTCTTTTAGCTTTGTGACTGGGAGGCACTGGCCACTAGGTGGAGAAAGATACCCAGTAACCCCGTAGGCAAAGGCACGAACTGAATTTTTAGTTCCCCGGATTCACTCAGTGACTTCTCTAAACAGTAGGTTGGATTCAGTTCTGAACAAAGGAAACCTCTATGAATGGTGATGCCAAGTATTCCAGGCGCTTGGGGTCATTACTCCTTTCACTGGAATCTATGCATTCACTCTCCGAGAATGAGTTCCCTGCCCTTTTGATCAAGATAACCCTCTGAATTTGAATTAAAAAGTCATTGTTCTGTGTCTCAGCCTTTAGCCTTCCACACAGCTCCTGGTAACAGCCCTCAAGCTACACTGGTGAAATACAGGGGATTATGCCCCCTTGTCTCCTCCTCCAGGCCCTGCCTTGCCCTCAAAAAAAAAAAAAAAAAAAAAGCCATAAAGGACATAAAGGAACATACCCTCCAGAAATATCTGCATTTCTACTGGAGACTTCAGAACAGAAGATCTTCAGGATCTAAAGGAATAAAACTCTTAAGGGTGCAATTTGAGAACCACTATAGCCACACCCATAATCCACCCTAAATTCTGTCTTCATCTAGAATCATAGTCAATTTCCCACTATCTTTGAATAACTTATGTGAATAATGTTTTATAAGCAAATCTGTTCCTCCAGCTAAAAGATATTGCTATTCAAGTAAACTAAAGAAATTAACTCTATTAAATATCTTTTGCTATATTCTTTATCTCTCAAACATTTTAAATCACAGCATAGTTATTTTTCCTTTCTAATGGTTTCCCCTGAACACACGTCTTCCTATTTTTAATGCATTATTCACTTTTACAGAAGGCCTTAAGTATAGACTTTTAATTTTCCCTTTAAATAAAGTTTTACACTTTTTCCTCATCTCTCATGTAAACAATTAAGCACATCCAAACATGTGAGTTATTTACTGGAAAATATTTTTCTACTTTCCAATTGATCGCTGTTGGCAGAGAGAAACAATAAGAAGTCATAACTGTTTCACAGATGTGATTTTCTTCTTGTCCGAGAATATTCCAGCATTGGCAATTTTAAACCTTATATCATATAAGTTTTAAACTGCAAGAGAGTAGATGCTAAGAGTTGTCATCACAAGGGGAAAAACTTTTTATTTTTGCATCTGTATGAGGTGATGGGTGTTAACTATTCTGGTAATCATTTCACAATATATTTACGTCATTACACTATAAACCATGAACTTATAAAAAAGGAAAAGATAAAAGAGGAATAAGTGGATGGTCAAAAATAGGTAGAGAGGAAGATAAAGCTAAAAAAGAAGCCCAGTGGGAAAATAAAGTAAGGGCTGAACGGAGAAACATCTGATGGGGCCCTGGGGTTGTAACCAAAGACCTTGTTGGGTTTTACCCCAGACCTGTCCCTTTCCAACTGTCCATCTTTTCACACTGGATTCCTTGCTCCCTTTATCTCCAGATTCACTATTTCCCCGGATGTTGTAGATCTTGTGAGGAAACCAAGAGATCTGAAGATAACCACTAACTGATTATTTCAAGGAATCATTATAATTAATGGAGGGATTAACTACCAACTTATTGACATTTATAGTTAACTTAGTTGGTCTGAAAATTGTGAGATCAAATCTTTCACTCTGCTAGATCATGTCAGCCTTTAAGTGTATCCCATGCCCAATGCAAACTCCATTCACACACGAGGTCACAGAAGCTCAGAGACCTTAGGAAGATCTAATCCTCGCCCTCTCCTTAGAAGGACAGGGCATCGAAGCCTGGGAACAGAAGCACCTCCCCTCATCTGCCAATGCTGGTCCGTGGACTCAAACCTTCTAACCTCACTCCTGGTCTGGGGTTTTTTCCACACCACGATTTTCCAGAAACAAGACAAGTTCAGCCTAAACCACGTGTGTTACACTGACAGGAAAGTAGCAGACATTCTGGGATTTCTATCTGCCGAAACAGAACAGTGGTCTGTGCCACCCAGATTTCTCTGGCGGTCGGGGTTCCGCATGTGAGGGCCTGGGAGGGCCAATGGCCCAAGCCTCAAATTTAGACTTTTCACTTTATTTCCAAATAAGGTTAAACATGCAGTTATAGGAAGACACAAACAGAACTGAAAGACATTCCCTGAACAACTTTAAACTTGGGTCCCTTCCAAACCACCCTATGGCGCACCGGGATCATATGAATAACACAATCATATCGGATGATGCTGTGTGTGTGTACGTGAACAGCATAGATTTGTAAAATGTAACCATGTAAACTATATTATCTACTTCTATATTTCACATTTTCACATCCCAGAAGACTCAAAAATGAAAGTGTTCTGACCTCTTTGGACATACCAGAAACTGCTGACAGGAATTCCAGGTTGTTTTATGGGAAAATAGAGAATTCCTCCCAGAGGCACCATGCATAACCTTCCTCTGGACATCCTATTTGGAGCATCATAGCATCATATCATGTAACAGCATGATGCCATGCAGTTCTCTCGATACACTCTGACATAGTGTCCAGTTCACAGATGAGGACAGTGAGGCTTCGGTTAAGCACTCAAGCACAGACAACTAGTAAAAGGTTGAGCCAGGACTAGAAAGAACCCAGTCCTGGCTGAGCAAAGCCCTGTTCCAGCCACTCCCATCACCACCTCCCAGGGTTGGTTAATTTCCACCACCCAACCCTAATGCTTCAAGAAAATCAGCTGAAGGTTTTCAACTCCTGCTTAGTGGCCTATCAATCAGATTTTAAGCAATTCCCATCAGCCTCTACTGCCCTTATTTCCATGGGGGAAGTGAGGTACTCCAGCCTGTCAAAGTTTAATGGGCATGACGTGCAACCTCACTGCCAGTTGAGTTACCTGTGACCCAGCATCCTTTTGCTGACCTTTATTCCTAACTCATGGCTGACACTGGCTGTATTTTTGGTCTCTATTTTACATTATAATCTATGAATTGGTGCAGTTATGGCTCATTCCTCAGCTTTTCTGCCCATTTCCAAATAATACCTAAATCCTGTTTCTGTTTCTTTTTCCAATGACCCTAAAGGGAAATGTTTTTGTCCAATATTCTCTCAACACCCATGATGTGCCAAACCACAAAAGCCTAAAGTTATGTGAGCTGCTATCCCCCAACTGGGACCAGATAAAGGCAGGAAAATGGGGAAAGTTGTCTTCAGCACTTACATCTACATGTTCCCTGTAGGTCCCTCCTGTTCTGCTCTCCCTTGACCTCTTGCGCCAGCCTGCTGCCCTGGATCCCTACGATCAGGAAAGACAATGATATTACTAACTAATGGCCATAGGCTTTTGTGACTGACTGGTCACTGTCCCTGACCCTTTCAGAGGACTCCTAGAGGAAGCAATGCCTTTAGCAGAAATTCAGACACTGTGCACCTCGTAGGGAGATATTTTTAGGAAGGAGTATTCATTATAACAGATAAGTGATTATTTGCTTACATAAAGTTATCCCCTCCAAGAGCTAAGTGCTACTTCTCAGAGGATGGACAGGTATGTGCCCTCTTCCCTGAGCAGGATGAGGCAGCTTAGGACAGAAAAGACATTGAACCAGACCTACCAATGGAGAGAGCCAGGCCTCAAGGACAAGTTCAGCCAAAGAAACAGAATACAGTAGGCAGAGGATTTAAGGCAACCGATTTAGGAAGTGGTTCAGGCAGCTGTTGACTTCCAGAACATAACACAAATTGGCAGAAGCGCCCAAGCCAGTGGAATAAGGAGATTCATCGTGGAGAGGGTCACATTCTCAGATCTGAGCAGAAAAGAAATTGGGGAAACTAGGGGCATCGACCAGGCGGGACAGCAGGAGAACTGTCAAATACCTGGCATGCAGATGACCAGACTAAGACAGGTCCCTACCTCTAAAGGGACCAAGATGCCAGGCATGTATCTGAGATATCAATTTAGTTCCGAAAATAAGACAAGAATCTATCTCATGTATAAGTGGAGAGCTTGGGTCTCAGGGCAAAATCTTCCTGATCAGAATGGAGAAACAAATTCAGGGCCAGACCAGGGCAGAACCCTACAAGCTCTCTCTGGTTTGTGGTCAGGATGGAGCCATCCTGGAACTTGGGTACTGCTAGCAGTGGTCCCAGTTTGAAGGCCTGAGGTGGGGTCAGGTGGGGCTATAAGCCCATACAACACTTTATAACACTCACGCAGGAAAAAGCATCCATCTGCACAGAGGTAAAGCTGTGGGCACAGTGCTTGGCAAGTGGGCAGCATCTTTGTATTATTTATAAAAAGCTACTCCTCCCAGCTGAACACAGATTTGTGCAAGGCACAGGCCTAGTGTATGTAACACAGGCCAGATTCTAGCCTCCTCCTTATTCATCACTCAGCCAGCCTCAGGCAGTAAACAACCTGATCATCCACACCCAGCAGACCTGGAAAGTACAGTGGCATAATAGTAAGAGATGGTTTATTCTGGGAAGATCTAGAATCTGGAGCAAGGGAAGGGATTTTCTTCAGTCCTCTAAGGTAGGACCAAGCCTCCTCATTATACCTTATGGGACATAGAATGCAGAATCAAACAAAGCATGCGTTAGCAGCTGGTCAACAGACATTTTTCCTCCCAGGAAAAAACATTTCAATATGAATTCAAGCTGAGAAATCTGAGAAACTGCAAAATGAATTCTTTGCTGAGGACATATATATATATCATGACTTTTTTTCATTGTCAAGTTACGCTCCTTCTTTGTTTTTTCCTATCTATGACCAAGTGGATGATAAGCTAGACAGATGCACCATTCAGAGGCCAAGTTTCACACAGCAATTTTTTTCTGGAAGTAACATCTGGTGCTATAGCTCTGTTCCCCTTGGAAATTCAGCAGCTATGGACATGGCTGGCTGCTTGGCTTACCTCCCAGCTGTGGAGTTGTATCTCAAGTTGCTTCTGGACATTTCACTCCATCCTTCCACAGCCTCTCTCTCTCCTTTCACATGAGGCTGACCCCAAAGAAGTCAGGGCAAGATTCTGCACAGCCCTGACTGGTGTAGCCCATTGGGTTGGGTGACATCCCACAAACCAAAAGGTCATCAGTTCAATTCCTGGTCAGAGCACATGCCTGGGTTGAAGGCCAGGTCGCCAACTGGGGCCATGCTAGAGGCAACCAATCAGTATTTCTTCTCCTCTCCTTCTCCCTCCTGTCCCCTCTCTCTAAAAATAAATAAATAAAATATTAAAAAGAAAAACAAAGGATTCTGTATAGTGTCAGCTCTCTGGGCCTAAGCCCGCAGTAGCCGCTAGAAGTGAGACACGGCTGTGTGGGGACCAGCCTTCTGCACCATGCTATCGGTTAGGAAAGAGGTTCATCCCTTCCATCAGGCTAGACATGGGGGGAAATAATTTCTGTTCATAGGGGAGATAAAGTGAAAAATCCTTTTGGAGAGTAGGGACTTTTCTGTCAGTGAAGCCTGAAGATAACAAATGAGGAAAAAACAGATACTTAAGAGAAATGAGGACAACCATCCCTCAGGGTTCCAGAAATACCTTTACATTGGCAGGATTCCAATCTGATAATTTTTTAAATAATGTTTTTATTTTCCAAATGATACATATTTATTGAAGAAACTATAGAAAAGAAAAAATAATACATACCTAGGGAGAACCATATTTCTTCCATCCAAATTCAGCCTATTTGGGGCACTTCCTTCCTACCCTTTTATCCTCTGTATATGAATGCTCAGGTGGCAGGGGGTATGTTCTCCTCTTGATATAATAGTCATATGTGATATATTCATGGTTTACAAATTTTACAAATTTGTCATGTTAACACTTCTTTTTTAATTTTACTTTTCAATTACAGTTAACATTCGCTATTGTTTTATATTAGTTTCAGGTATGCAGCATGGTGATTGGACATTTATATACTTCTTCACAATTTTTAAAGGCTATATCATTGAGTAGTTTTATCAATTTTCTCAATCATTCTAACATATTTAGATTCAGTGGACACTTAAGAGACATTTTCCAAAAGGAAACAGAATCAGTGAAAAAAGACTGGATTTAGGCAATGAGAAGGAAGAAAAAGTCAACGCAAACTGCAAGGTATACATACACAGCCTGGTAAACCAGCAGGTTGGTGATATCAACAGCAGAAAACACTGAAGCTAGAAGGAGCCTTAGAGTTCATCTAGCTCCTCACTACTCAAGGCACAGCCCATGAACCACCAGCATTTAAATTTGGCACACTTGTTGCTTTCCTACTACAGCTGTAATTAATTACCACAATCTTAGTGGCTCAAAACAAAACAAATTAGGACTTCTGGCCAAGATGGAGGTGTAGGGAGACACACTGTGCCTCCTCGAACAACCAAAAGAAGGACAACAACAATTTAAAAACAAAAAACAACCAGAACTGACAGAAAATCGAACTGTATGGAAGTCTGACAACCAAGGAGATAAAGAAGAAACATTCATCCTGACAGGTAGGAGAGGTGGAGACGGGCAACCCAGCAGAGAGGACTCGAGGCAAGGCTGTGGCTGGCGGACCCAGCGAGGTGGCGCGTGGGCAAAGCTGCAGCTGGCTGGCGAGGCAGCAGCTGGTGGACTGGGAGACAGACAGTGCAACCCAGAGTTCCATCATGGGGAAATGAAGCCTCAAACCACCGATTGAAAACACCTGTGGGGGTTGAGGTGGCAGGAGAAACTCCCAGCCTCACATGAGAGTTCCTTGGAGAGACCCACAAGGTCCTAAAATGCACACAAACCCACCCACTTGGGAAGCAGCACCAGAGGGGCCCAATTTGATTGTGGATAGCGGAGGGAGTGACTGAAAACCGGCAGAGAGTGGAGCAAGCGCCATCACTCCCTATTGGACCCTCCCCCACATACAATGTCACAGTGCAGCGATGAGTGTTATCCCACCCTGATGAACACCTAAGGCTCTGCCCCTTTACGTAACAGGCACGCCAAGACAAAAAAAAAAAAGAAAAATGGCCCAAATGAAAGAACAGATCAAAGCTCCAGAAAAAATACAACTAAGTGATGAAGAGATAGCCAACCTATCAGATGCGTAGTTCAAAACACTGGTAATCAGGAAGCTCACAGAATTGGCTGAATTTGGTCACAAATTAGATGAAAAAATGCAGGCTATCCTAAGAGAAACAAAGGAAAATGTACAGGGAACCAATAGTGATGTGAAGGAAACTGGAACTCAAATCAATGATGTGGACCAGAAGGAAGAAAGAAACATTCAACCAGAAAAGAATGAAGAAACAAGAATTCAAAAAAATGAGAAGAGGCTTAGGAACCTCCAGGACATTTTTAAACATTCCAACATCTGAATTGTAGGAGTACCAGAAGGAGAAGAGGAAGAACAAAAAAGTGAAAACTTATTTGAACAAATAATGTAGAACTTCCCCAATCTGGCAAAGGAAATAGACTTCCAGGAAGTCTAGGAAGCTCAGAGAGTCCCAAAGAAGCTGGACCCAAGGAGGAACACACCAAGGAACATCATAATTACACTACCCAAGATTAAAGATAAGGAGAGAATCTTAGAAGCAGCAAGAGAAAAGGACACAGTTACCTACAAAGGACTTCCCATAAGACTGTCAGCTGATTTCTCAAAACAGACCTTACAGGCAAGAAGGGGCTGGCAAGAAGTATTCCAAGTCATGAAAGACAAGGACCTACAACCAAGATTGCTCTATCCAGCAAAGCTTTCATTTAGAATGGAAGGTCAGATAAAGTGCTTCTCAGATAAGGTCAAGTTAAAGGAGTTCATCATCACCAAGCCCTTATTATATGAAATGTTAAAGGGACTTACCTAAGAAAAAGAAGATAAAAAATATGAACAGTAAAAATGACAGCAAACTCACAGTTATTAACAACCACACCTAAAACAAAAACAAAAGCAAACTAAGCAAACAACTAGAACAGGAACAGAACCACAGAAATGGAGATCACATGGAGGGTTATCAACAGGGGAGTGGGAGGGGGAGAGAGGGGGAAAAGGTCCAGAGAATAAGTAGCATAAATGGTAGGTAGAAAATAGACAGAGGGAGGGTAAGAATAGTATAGGAAATGCAGAAGCCAAAGAACTTAGATGTATGACCCATGGACATGAACTATAGGGGGGAATGTGGGAGGGAGAGGGTGTGCAGGGTGGATTGAGGGGGAGGGGAGATGTGACAACTATAATACCATAATCAATAAAATATATTTTTTAAAAATTCATTGTCTTCAAGTTCTGGAGGTAAGAAGCCCAGAATGGATTTCCCTGGCTAAAAATCAAGATGTGGGCAGGCCTGGTTCCTTTGGGGGGCTCTCAGGGAGACCTGGTCTCCCTGCCTTTCCAGTTTCTGGAGGCCGCCCTTTTCCAGCCAGCAATCACATGGTTCTGACCTTCACTCCTCTGAATCCCATTTTCCCAACTTCCTCTTTCCAGTCAACAACTTTCAGGATTACACTGAGCCCAAGCAAATAGTCCAGATAATTTCCCCATTTCAAGATCCATAACTTAATCACATCTGCAAAATTCCCTTTGCCACATGTAGTAACACAGTCACAGGTTCAGGAGATTAGGATGTGAACATCTTTGAGGCCACTATTCTTCCTACCACAGCAGGCTCATTCAATTTCCCTTGCCCTGTTCCTAGACTCTGTCTCCATCTATTCCCTTCATCCTATGAGTCACAATCTCCTACTCCTTCTTTCCCCTCATAATTCAACCACATAATGATTCCAGTAACATAGAGCCAAACAGGAAGAGGAAAGCATCCTGGTCAACCCGACCCATGACTGTTCCGCTGGATCACATAACCTTTCCTTTTTTCAAAACAAAGCTTTTGTCTTGGATTTGATTCCATAAAATCCAAAACAGTACATTTCCTGGTTTAGAATGTGCCTATGAAACAATAGAAAGACAATCATTTTTTTCCAGGTAACTTTTATAAAGGAAAAAGTTACACTGAAACAGGTCATTATACTGGAGCAGACACCGGGAAAGTCAATTAGGATATATCAAAAGGAACATAAGCTCCAGAAATCGGCCCTAAAAATAATTAGGGGAGAGTGCAAAGATGTGCATTTGTATATAATGATGAGTAGAAAACAACCCGAATATTCAAGATTCATTATGTTTGTGTAGCAGTTCACTATGTAGCCTTTAAAGTAATATATACTAAGTGCCATGGAAATAGACTAGTGTTATCAATTTTAAGAACACTACACCATGGTTGGTTAATGTACATGATTATGTCCAGAATTATGTAAGACAACCGCAGGGCTTTACTTTTTTTATTCTTTTACTCTATCTGTGGTTTTCTAATTGCTCCACTATAACATAGATTACTAAGCAATATAAAAGCAGAGTTATTACAAGTAGGGTTCATTGATAAAACATACAGATATTTAACAATTAAAAATAATAGCAAAAACAGACTGTTTTAGGTGCTGGCCGAGATGGAGATGTAGGCAGAAATGCTTTGCTTCCTCACACAACCAAAAGAAGGATAACAACCAATGTAAAAACAAAGAACCAGAACTTCTAGAAAATCATTTTCATAGAAGTCCAACAACCAAGGAGTTAAAGAAACTCCTTGACTGGCAGGAGTGGCAGAGACAGGCAGCCAGGGCGGAGAGGATGTGTGGCAAGGTGGTGGACCATGCAGGTGATCCCACATTCATGCACAGATAGGCTGTGAGGAACAACAGGGGAGCGAGAAAACCATGAAACCCAGGGTTCCGGTGCAGGAATCTAAAGACTCAAAACCCCTGGCTGTAAAAATCTGTGGGGTTTGCAGCAGCAGGGGAAACTCCCAGTCTCACACCAGAGTCTGTTGGAGAGACTGACAGGGTCCTAAAACATACACAAACCCACCCACCTGCGAATCACCACCTGAAATGGCACAATTCACTTGTGGGAAGGGAGGGAAGTGACGGAAAGTGGGATGAGAGCCAAGCAAGCAGCATTGTTGCCTCTCTGACCCCTCTCCCACAGACAGCACCCCAATGCAGTAAAGAGGGTTGCCCTGCCCTGGCAAATACCTAAGGCTCCACCCCTTAGGCACACATGTAACTAAGGCATGTAACAGGCACACAGAGACAAAGAAATATGGCTCAAGTGAAAGAACAGATCAAAATTCCAGAAAAAGAACTAAGCGATGAGGAGATAGACAACGTATCTGATGCAGAGTTCAAAATACTGGTAAGCTCACAGAAATGGTTGAATTCAGTCACAAAATGAAGGCTACCTAAAATGAAATAAAGGAAAATATACAGGGAACCAACAGTGAAGGGAAGGAAACCGTGACTTAAACCAACAATTTATAACAAAAGGAAGAAAAAACATCCAACTGGAAGAGAATGAAGAAACAAAACTCAAGAAAAATGAGGAGAGGCTTAGGAATCTCTAGGACAACTTCAAATGCGCCAACATCAGAATCAGAGGAGTGCCAGAAGGAGAAGAAGAAGAGCAAGAAATTGAAAACTTACTTGAACAAATAATGAAAGAAAACTTCCCCAATCTAGTGAAGGAAATAGGCTTACAAGAAGTCCAGGAATCCCAGAAAGTCCCAAAGAAATTGGACCCAAGGAGGAACACACCAAGACATATCATAATTACATTATCCAAGATTAATGATAAGGAGAGGATCTTAAAAACAACAAGAGAAAAGGAGACAGTTACCTACAAAGGAGTTCTCACAAGGCTATCAGCTGATTTCTCAAAAGAAACCTTGCAGGCAAGAAGGGGCTGGAAAGAAGTATTCAAAGTCAGGAAAGGCAAGGACCTACATCCAAGATTACTCTATGCAGCAAAGCTATCATTTAGAATGGGAGGGCAGATAAAGTGCTTCCCAGATAAGGCCAAATTAAAGGAGTTCATCATCACCAAGCCCTTATTATATGAAATGTTAAAGGGACTTATCTAAGAAATAGAAGATCAAAAACTATGAACAGTAAAATGACCACAAACTCAGACTTATTAACAACCATACCTAAAACAAAAACAAAAGCAAACTAAGGAAACAACTAAAACAGGAACAGAATCATAGAAATGGAGATCACATGGAGGGTTATCAGTGGGGAGAAGAGGGAAGGAGAATGAGGGAAAAGGTATAGGGAATAAGAAGCATAATAGGTAGGCACAAAATAGACAGGGAGAGGTTAAGAATAGTATAGGAAGTGGGGAAGCCAAAAAAGTTATATGTACAACCCATGGACATGAACTAACAGTGCTGGGGAATGCTGGAGGGTGTGGGGGGTGCAGAGAAGAGGGGGAAAAAGGGGAGAAAAAAATTGGGAAAACTGTAATAGCATAATCAATAAAATATACTTAAGAAATAATAGCAAAACTATCCAGTATTTAGTTATTTTCAGTTTGCAAAGCATATTCCCATGCAAACTCTATATGCAGAAAATGATCTGGATACTAACTAGGAATATTTATATCCAAAACAATCAATGAAATCCATATAGCATACAGAGCCGATACAAGATCGCCCACATGTACTCCCTAACCTGCTATGCTCTTGTCACACAGGCCTCCTGCTGTTCTTTCAATGTGCCACACTTACGGTCACTGGAGGGCAAGCACTCCGGCTCTTCCCTTTGTCCCAAACCCTCTTCCTGCACATCTTCACACGGTGGCTCGTTCTTATCATCTAAGATTCAGCTCACGTGTCACCTGCTCAAAGAAGTCATCATTCACTACTTGATCTAAAATATTTCTACCCCCCTCCTCCTCCCAGTCAGTTTTCTTCATGGCACAAACCCGAAATCATTTATGTATAGAGTTGTTTGTTTGTTTGTTTATAGTTTTCCTTCTTCTTCCACCCCACCCCCACACATTCTTTACCTCTGCTAAAATGTAAAGTGTATGGGAGCCAGGCTACTTTTTGCTCTGTTTGCGAGGTCCTAGAACATGCCTCATGAACACGGGATGTATTCAAAACACTTTTGTTAAATAAAATAAATTACCAGTCCAGGTTAAATTTGAACAAATTTTATCTACTGTATTATAGAACATGGGCTACAAGAGCGTTTTCTCTTATTTTTCTTTGTAACATTCAATTCCTTACTGTGATTCTGTTTTAATTGAATTATTACACACAGTGAAATGCAGAGATATTAAGTGTACATTCTGGTGAATTTTGAAATTATATAAGCCCAATTAACCCCAATCTAGTAATAGAACATTTCAATCACCCTACAAAGTTTACTTTGCTCCATTTAGTCACCTCCTTGTGGTAATAATTATTCCGATTTCTACTATTGTAGATGAGTTGTCCTTGTTCTTGAATGTCATATAAAAGAAATAATACAGTACTATGGCTCTTTTTTGGCTGGTTACTTTCATTCAACATTATAGCTCTTAGATTTGCCCACATTACAATTAGCAATCGTTCATTCATTCATTGTTATGCAGTATTCCGTTGTATGAGTATTTTTCTATTTTCCTGTGTATGGACATGTGGTTTAGTCTCAGTTTGAGGCTACTATAAATACAGCTGTTATAAACATTCTTATACAAATCTTTTTGTTTTTTTCTGTTTGTTTAATTATTTTGTTGTTCAATTACAGTTGTGTGCCTTTTCTCCGCATCCTTCCACCCCACCCCAGGTGAACCCCCCTCCCTCCCCCACCTCCACCCTCCCCCTTGATTTTGTCCATATGTCCTTTATAGTAGTTCCTGTAATCCCCTCTCCTCACTGTCCCCTCCCCACTCCCCCCTACCATTGTTAGATTGTTCTTAACTTCAATGTCTCTGGTTATATTTTGTTTCCTTTTTTCTTCTACTTATTATGTTCCAGTTAAAGGTGAGATCATATGGTATTTGTCCCTCACCACCTGGCTTATTTCACTTAACATAATGCTCTCCAGTTCCATCCATGCTGTTGCAAAGGGTAGGAGCTCCTTCTTTCTCTCTGCTGCGTAGAATTCCATTGTGTAGATATACCATAGTTTTTGGATCCACTCGTTTGCTGATGGGCACTTAGGTTGCTTCCAGTACTTGGCTATTGTAAATTGTGC
The DNA here is from genome assembly GCF_022682495.2 of Desmodus rotundus. NCBI lineage: Eukaryota > Metazoa > Chordata > Mammalia > Chiroptera > Phyllostomidae > Desmodus > Desmodus rotundus. The sequence continues at coordinate 107,861,669 of NC_071393.1, forward strand.
TGCTATGAACATTGGGGTGCATAGGTTCTTTTGGATTGGTGTTTCAGGGGTTTTAGGGTATAACCCCAGCAGCGGAATTGCTGGGTCAAAAGGCAGTTCCACTTTTAGTTTTCTGAGGAAATTCCATACTGTTTTCCACAGTGGCTGCACCAGTCTGCATTCCACCAACAGTGCCCTAGGGTTCCCTTTTCTCCACATCCTCTCTAATACAAATCTTTTTGTGAACATACACTTTTCACTTCTCTTGGCAAAATACCCAGGAGCAGAATTACTGGATCATAAAGTAGTTATACATTTAACTTTATTTTAAAAAATTGCCAAAGTTTTTTCCAAAATAGTTGTACTATTTTACATTCCCAGTAGCAAAGTATGAGAGTTCCAGTTGCTCCACACCCTCACTAACATCTGATGTTGTCAGTCTTTTTTTTTTAAGATTTATTTATTTTCGTAGAGAGGGGGGGGGGGGAAAATGAGGGAAAGAAACATCAATGTGCAAGAGAAACACCAATCAGCTCCTCTCCCACACCCCCAACCAGGGCCTGGCCTGCAACCCAGGCATGTGCCCTGACAGGAAATTGAACCAGTGACCCCTCAGCTCACAGGCCAGTGCTCATTCCACTGAGCCACACCAGTCAGGGCTTTTGTCAGTCTTTTTATTTTAGCCATTCTGGTAGGTGTGACATGGCATCTCATTGTGGTTTTCAATTGAATTCTCCTGATGACAAATGATGTTGACCATTTCTATGTTTTGTCTATTTCACACCTTCTTAGTAAAATGACTATTCAAGTCTTTTGTCCAGTTTCTTATAATAGATCTATAGATCTATAGATCTAATAATATCATGCAGTCTTGATTACGGTATCTTTATAGTTAACTTTGAAATCAGATAATGTAATTCCAATTTTGTTCTTTAGTGTTTTACCTATTTATAGTCTCTATCTCTTATGTGATTTTACGAGTTGTGTCTTTCAAGGAACTTGTCCTTTTCAATCACATTGTAAAATATCTTAGCACAAAGTTTTTTGTAATATTCTCCCATAATTTTAATGTTTAAGATCTGTTTTGTTCAGTCTTTCATTCTCACTATTAATAATTTGTGGAGGACTTTTGTCTTCATTGACTTTGCTTGGAGTTCACCGATCTTATTCATCCTCTCGAAGATCCAATTTGGGCTTTGATTTTTCTCTATCGTTGGCTGTTTTATCTGGTTACTTTAATGATTTTCTCTTTATCATTGGTTTTCAGGAGTTAGACCATCCAGGTGAGTTTTTGTTTGAGGTTTCTTCAGCCTCATGGATTCATGAGTTGATGGTTTTCATCATATGTGGAAAATTCCTGGCCCTATTTTCTCTTTTCTCTCCTCTGGTACTCCAATTACAGCACTACTGTCAACTGCTTAATCCTACCCTACAGCTCACTTTTTTAAAACCTTTTTTAATCTCTCTGCCTCTTTTGAGTAACTTTTTACTGACATGCTTTTAAATTGACTGATCTTTTCTTCCACATGCCCAATCTAGTTTAACCCTATACTATTTATTTATTTTTTAATTGCAGAAACTTCATGTTTAAATTTGATCATTTTCATTTGGCTTTTATTTAGAATTTCTATTTCTCTCCTGAAATCCCCTCTCTTCACATATTATATCCATCCTTTCTATAAATTATTTTTAAATATGTATGATAGATGTTTTGATGTCCTTGCCTGACAATTTCACTAAGTCATATATTAACTTGTGTCTTGTGGCTCTTAATTATGAGTCAACTTTTTTCTTAATTATAAGTCAAATACTTTTGCTATTTTTCACTTCTCAATTTGTTATTGTATTTTATTGCATTCTAGACAATGTGTATAAAAAAACACTGAATATAATAGTTTTGTTTTGTTTTTACTTTTCCCCCATTAAGTTCTTCAAGGCTCCCTGTAGTCACTCTCTTCATTATTCGCATATACAAGAATAATTTTAATTTTATCTGGGATTTTAGTGATTGCTACCACAGGAGCAAATATCTTTACTATTCTTCTATATCATAACCAGAAGGAGAAGGCTTTCTACCCTGATTCTGATATATATCCTTGCAATATAGTATTGGAACTCCAAAGGCAATTTATACAAAAACTCAGGCTGCATCTTTGTTCTTGGGTTGATATAATCAACAAATCTTAAACACTATACGGTATAACATAAGCTCCAACTAACAGCTGCTAAAAATGCTACTCACTAAAACCTACAGGGAATTTTACTTTGCCTAAAGTGATAAACCTCAGTGACAAAAAAGGAGGAAATTTAAAAGTTAGATTTGATAGCACACATAAACCTGAGGACAAAGAGGAAGCACAGAATCGGTGCTAAGAACAGTATGGCCATACTGAAAGAGACTTAAAAATGTGGAGCTAGTTGAAAATCAGTAATATAGCACAACTGGGAACATCCACCTTCGAGATTTGGAAATTTAGCTATACAATTTAGTAAAGCATCTTTAAAATGCCCCACTGTTTCATGAATTTGGTTTTTACTGAGAGTCAAATTATGTCCTACAAGAGCCCAGGAACGGGCACATAGAGACTGTATTCCCCATCAGATCAGAGACCAGAGCAGAAAGCTACCATGGCTCTTTCAAGCACCCCTCCCCACATCACATGCAGAGACAAATCCCCCCTTCCCTCAATTTTCAAAATCACAGATTCTGACCATTCACTACCAACTAGTCTCCTTTTTGTTAACACCCACTATGCTAGACTTTATTAGTTAGGAATTTTCTCACTTCTTCAGTTTAAAATCACTTTACTTAAATAAACATTTATGAGTATCTACCACATGCTTAACACTAATTTGCCTCTAAGGATGTGAGTGTAAATGGGAGACATTCACCGCCCATGCAGATTTCAGGAGTCACTTATCTCAGGTTTCCATGTGAGCCTTCAGCTCTTCTCACTCTCCTCGTCTTCCATGCTCCCAGTCCCAAGTGATCCCTTTGCCCATCACACCCAGTGAATTTTACTTCCCACTGTTGACTGCTGTCCAGATCCCTGACTCTTACTTGAAACAACTCTGGTCCCTCTACTTTGCTCTAGAGAGGTTCTCTGCTTCTCACAGACTCTCCTTCTAAAGTTAGAGGCATCCTAGCCCTAAGATCCAGGTCTTTTAATTCAGGGGGCATCTTCTCCTGTTTTCCCCAGATGAGCTCATTCCCAACCTGGAGTGCTGTCTAAGAACAAAACTAACACATATCCACTCATGAAGCTTCCTAGTTCCTTAAACTCACTTCAGATGTAGCATATTATATCAAAGGAAAGCAATGGCCCATTCAAGACCATTCTTTCTTAGTCTCTTAACCTAACCCTGCACACTTTCTGTCATGATCTTCCCCTAGGGCAGAATGAAAACGGGAAGACCACAGATCCTATAAATCTGTTATTTGAATTTCAAAACTGAATCAGAGCGTCTCTCGGACCGTAACTTCCCTAGGCACTCATCAGTCCTGGATTTTGAGAAATGGAATTGCCTAGTATTTTTTGTAAAATGTTTAGCAAGATAGTCACAACAGTAGTTCCCACCCCATATACCCATTGACATCAGAGTTTTCCACTACTCTCATAAAGCTCTGGAGCCTCCACCCCCTTAAATCTGCATTGGCCCCTCTGACTTGATTCTATTAAAAGAATGCAGTAGAAGTGAAGATGTGTGGCTCCAATGCCAGACTTTCTCAGAACTTACAGCTTCCATATCCATGCTCCTAGACATTCCTTGTTGGAATGCTTCCTTGAGAATACAGTGCTGTAAGGGAAGGCCAAGCTAGTCAAGAAGCCACAAGAAGAAAATGAAGGTGCCTCACTCTGACTGGGTCCAGCTGCACCCAGTCTTGAACCAGTCCACCAGCTGAATGTAACCACATGAGAGTCTGTAGGCAACAGAAGAACCACCCAGCCAACAGACAGACATTTTATGATCATTGTTATACAGCAATGAGAACTGAAACAATATTTAAGGCCACTATTTAAAGGACAAGACTGCCTGGGTTTGAATTCCACTTGATCTTCCACTTACTAGCTGTGTGACCTTAGGCAAGTTACCCAGCCTTTCTGGGGAGCTAGATGCCCACCCCTTCTTCCACAGTAATACAATTTTCAATGGGTACAAGACTGCCCAGCTGGACTACATTTCCCAGCCTCCCTTACATTTAGTAATAATGTGATTAAGGAAGGTAATGTGGTAAGCAGGACAAATTGTGTGCTATTTCTTGGTCTGGACCTTAAAGACATCAGACATGCACTTCTTCAGGTTCTCTTCCTTTTCTGAAGGACTGGAACACGGATGGGCCCAAAGCCTCATTTCAACCAAGCAAAAACAGACAACATCCTAGAAAATAGTAAAGGAGCAAGTGAGAGGAACATGGTGTCCTGAATAAGTACATAGAACCAACATGCCCACCAGCCTAGACTCAGAAAGAGAAATATGCTTCTGTGCTCTTCAAATCACAGTATTATTCACAGTTTCTTTGTTATGGTATCTTAGTCTTAACCTAATTAATAAACCCTCTGTGCCTTAGTTTTAAATAATGCTTGAGGCCAATTTGGAATTTGTTGATATTCATTTTTATAAAGGGGAAATGATAGGAACATTATAAAATTATTAGTGTCTTTCACCCTGAAACAACAATCCAAAAGAACCTATGCACCCCAATGTTCAGAGCAGCACAATTTACAATAGCCAAGTGCTGGAAGCAACCTAAGTACCCATCAGCAAATGAGTGGATCAAAAAACTGTGGTACATTTACACTATGGAATATTACGCAGCAGAAAGAAAGAAGGAGCTCCTACCCTTTGCAATAGCATGGATGGAACTGGAGAGCATTATGCTAAGTGAAATAAGCCAGGTGGTGAGGGACAAATACCATATGATCTCACTTTTAACTGGAACATAATCAACAAAAGAAAAAAGCAAGCAAAATATAACCAGAGACATTGAAATTAAGTACAATCTGTCAGTAACCAGAGGGGAGGTGGGAGGGGATAATGGGGGGAAGAGGGGAAGGGTTTTCAGGAACTACTGTAAAGGACACTTGGACAAAACCAAAGGGTGGTGGAAGCAGGGGAGGGAGGAGGGGATGGCTGGGGTGGAGAGGGAGTGGTGGGGGGTAAATGCAGACAACTGTAATTGAACAACAATAAAATAATTTTAAAAAATTATTAGTGTCTTTCAGTATTCCCCAACAGGAAAACTGTCTTGCTGAAGTTGACCACTATAAGATAGTCTAAAACAATGTCGTGAAAGAGAATTTCTTATAATTTATTACGCGGCATAATGTATTCGAGGCTGTGAAAAAATACTTTACACAATTGTGACTTTAGTTGGAAAGGATTCTAAGAGCACTCGAAGCGTCCAACCTAAGAGCAGTTGCTCATGGTAGCAATGTGTGTTTTTCAAGTGTACAGTTTCAATTCTTGGCCAAATGAGGTTCCTGTTTCAACTTGGAGATTCAGTATCTTTTTATTTACTAATTGTAAATAAGGCACATTTTTTTTTACTGAATTTGATACACTACTTAACAGCATAAAACACACTTTCTGTGTTGTGGTTCATTCCATTAGCTTGGGGGTCAATCATGGAATGATTAAATGGAATAAATTTTCCTTTATTGTCTTTAACCCAATGAAGTTCATTTGAGGGTTAAATAACTAGAAACAGAGAACTGGAAAGCTAATTTTTATGGGAGGGAATTAAGAACAAATGCTTTGTTTAAATATTTATGCCCGGAAGGAATTCTCTCTGAAATCTCATCTACTGTCCTTAAGCAGCAAGAATTTTGGTCAACTTGTTGGGAGCTTTGAAGAGATGTGGAACAAGGCAAAATGTGTCCCGATGTTACCAAAGTCTGGAAAATCACAGAACTGTACTATTTTACACTAGGCTGCCAAAATTCATACTGGATGACTCATTAGAAGTTTATAAAATAAAAATGGATTGAAATACGCATAAAGCCTTACACAAATATGTTGCTTTTAGTGGTTGTTACAGAATTGGTGTTAAAACTGGTAACAGGACTGAGAGAATAATCATTTAATTCAAGAATAAAATGAAAATAAATCCAGTTGTATATTTCTTCATGTTTATATGAGTAGATTTTTGATGTTTTAAGGTCTATTTTGGCATTCTAAGATTAATAAATGTAGGGAATAAGAGACAAGGAAAAAAGGCTAATACCCAATTTCAGGATATTAAGAATATTAGAATCCATGTAAAGGGGGAAAATAAGGCAATGAAAATTTATATAAAATAATTTGGGTGCACATTGAATAAAAATCAGGTAGCCTCTCTTTAGAACTGGATTGTAAGGGAAAGCTGGGGTGGTGCTAAGACCAGATGTTCTCTTCTAAGAATGGCTGGAACCACATCGTGAACATGATCTTGTACCACCACCCCTCCAACTCAGCCCTGTGGCATGATTGAGAGATGTAAATCAGAGCATCAGATACTAAACAAATAAATATCGGTCCTGGATCCCATTGGCTGGCTGCTAGATTCCTAATGCATCTCCCTCCTAGGGATCTGGCAATTGGCAAACCAGATCTTGTTATAAAATATAGCTTTTAGGGGGAAAGTTTTACCTTAAAATTTAACTGCCTTAGACTAATTAATGTTATTATAACTTTATTGTGGGGAAACTTGGCAAATACCACTTCAACCAAGTACCAAAGACAACATCGTTAAAAATCAGGTAAAACAGCCTCATTTGCCTCCAGACACGATACACTGAGAACAGTACAACCCCACTTCCATAGCACTCCTACCAGAAATGCATGACCTGCGTCTGACCCTGGGGACCCATCAGACAAACCTAAAGTGAGACACATTTTAAAAACATTAGCCCATGTGCTTCAAAATTTACACCTTGAAAGACAAAGTCTGAGAAACTGTCCAAACTATAGGAGATTTAAAAAGGCAGGATAACTAAATGTTGGATCCCCTATTAAGGGGGAAATTGCTATGAAGAAATCTGGGATTTGGGGGACTTTTTAAATAATTGTTTTTATTTTGCAATTATGGCTATTTACAAATTTGAATATAAACTGCAAATGACCAAGATGTTATATTTCCTGACTTTGCTAAATGAGTGCATTCTTAGGAAATATATGCTTAAGTATTGAGAAGTAATTGAATATAATGTCTGCAGCATAGGTTCTGGAAATACTGTGTACGTATGAAGAGAGGAGGCATAATAAAGCAGATGTGACAAAGTGTTAATAATTGGTGAATCTGGGTAAAGGATTTATAAGAGTTCTTTGCACTATTCTTGTAACTCTTCTTTAAATTCAATAAATTTAAAAATGCTTAAATGTAACTTTTAAAACATGAGGTTATTAAAACATAAAATAAGTTATTGTTTTCAATACTATCTTGATTAATAATATTGGTGAGGTCTAGAACTTTAAAAAAATGATGTTTATGTCTTAGCAAACTAAGAATACAGATCCTTAGAGCTATTCATTAAAGAGACAATTTTAAGTATTCATGCACATGGTTGAAGTGGCTATTTTTTTTCAGAGTGCTTTTCTTTCACAGTAGTTTCATTGGAAATGTCTGAGGCGTGAGACTGTTTCCAGTGAACATTATTAACCACCTACATCCAGAAAGCTAAACTTTGGATGGCACGAGTCCATACTATAATATACAGCACACCTCAGATCCAAAGATCCACAGCTCCTCTACTAGTCCACTCCATCAGCATAGCACTGGGACCTGTTACCTATCATTACGTCATCGCTGGGGGGCCACCTGAAAGCACAGGCACAGTTTCCAGTGAACTGCTGGTTCCCAGAGGGTACCTCCAGCCCAGAACTCTCCTGGCTGCAATGCCACATGGGCCACAGCCTACTAAGTATCTTCACTTAGCTGTCTCACAGGCATCGTAACCTGTACGTGCCAAACTGCACTCTTGATCTTCCCCTCCAAATCTGTTTCAATAAATATTGACTCCTGTAGTCGATTCAGGGAGAAACATGGGTGTCGCCTCTGCATCATCACCTTCCTCACCACCACAGCCAATCAGTTACCAATCCTCTTGATCCTATCTCCAATACGTCTTTATCTTCCTTTCTCATCTCCATCTAAGAGAGGCAAGGTAATATAGACTAAAGTCACAATTTGTAGAATCAGATTACTTGGATTGAAATCCAAGCTCCAACCTCAGAGCTGTGTGACCTTGGATAAGTTAGTACTTTGCCTCACTGTGCCTGTTACCTCATCTGTAAAGTTGGGACCAATACTGATTTCTATTTCATAGGATTCTTACAGTAAGTACTCAATAATTGTTCGATATTACTGTCTACCTTGATACCACTTCAGTCCCAGCAATCATCATCTCTCAAGTACACCCGCCTTTTATTGATCTCCCCAATTGCACATTTGTAACTCTCCACCTAATACAACAACTGGAGGATCTTTATTAAAAACACGGACAAGAGCATGTCATTCCCCACATGCCAGTGGCTTCCCAGTGGCTTCCCAGGACCCTTGAACACGGTCCAAACATTTTTCCAAAGGCTATATGCGTGATCTAGCCTAGGGTAACCCTGGCTTTTGATGGGCAGTCAGGTGACACAGTGTCATGAATTTTAGGTTAAGAAAAGAAACAAAGGTTCACCTCAATATTAAATAATAAAAATATAATTTAAAAATAAAACAACAGTGGTTATGTATAACTGAGAAGTAGAATATTGTTCTACTTCTGTTTCACCAAGGCATCCAATGTCATGTCAACTTAGATCAGTTTCCATCCACATTTAGATGGTTTATTTTCTGATATTTCATTTCCAATAAACTTTAAAATCTTAAGTCACAATTGTGGACATCAGGAATGGCAATCTAGGATGGGTCTTTCAGAGAGCTCATCACTGAATTAAGCAGAGGATCCAAAAATCACAGCGTGACTTTTTACCGAAGACCGCTTTCAAAGCTCTGTCAGGTGCTAAGTCAGGGAACACATCACACAGAAAAGTTGAACGGTTAGCAGTTTGAACCAATTCCCAATCCACTCTGAGAGCATTTCTTCAGGTTCTCCTATAGCACTTAGGATTTTCAAATCTACCCCAATAATACATAATCTGGGCATTTGTTTTGTTTTGTTTTGTTTTTCCATATGTCTGGTGAGGAACACCATCATGTTCCAGGGAAAAAACCAAATTCTCAGCAATGAAGCCTTTTTCACTCCTCTGCTCCAGCCCTTCCGTGGCTCCCCATCACACTTGGCCGAAGTCCATACCATGACCTAAGAGGCTCCTCAGCCTGGCAATCTGCGCCCTCCATCACTTTATCCCTCGCTCACTGTGTTCCAGGCACCCTGGAGCTCAAACATTCTAGGGATACCCTCATGTTGGGGTCTTTGAACAGGCTAGTCCTACTGTCTAAGATAATCTTCCCCACAGGAACTACTATACAGGACACATGGACAAAATCAAGGGGGAGGGTGGAGGTGGGGGAGGGAGGGGGGTTCAGCTGGGGTAGGGTGGAGGGATGGGGAGAAAAGGCACACAACTGTAATTGAATCACAATAAAAAATTAAAGTTATTTAAAAAAATAAAATAAAATAATCTTCCCCCACGTATCAGACACTCCTTATTAAACATTCAGTCTTTGAGAACCTGCCCCTCTTTCCAGGCCAATTATCCTCCTCTTGCCACAGTCTCCTTATTTTCCCATAGTACGTATCGCCTATGAAGATAATTTGCACACTTACTATGTGCAGTGTTAATTGTTTACCTCCTCCCACTAGAATGTAAGTTCCACAGGGCCATAATTTTTTTATCTGCTTTGTTCACCACAATACCCCCAGTACCTGGGAAGTGCTCAATAAACATCTGTTGCAGGAATTAATAAATGCACAGTAAACTGTGAAATTATTCCCAGCCATTACCCATCCCTACATTATACATTTAAAATCATACAACTAATTGATTATTAACAATGATTCTCCAAAGGCTTGAAGAGCAAGTGTGATGTGGCCTTCAGATTCAGACTTGGACATGAATCCCGCTCCATCACTTGACCTCCCACCTCTGCGACTGTGGGCCCGCGACTTTTTCCATTTAGAACATTGGGAGTCATGACGCCCACCCCTCTGATTTGACAGGACTGAATGTAGGAAGTGTGCACAAGTTTTCACACAACAGTTGCTTGTTAAATGTTAGAAGATCCATCTCCCTTTTCTCTTTCTTCCTTGATTATACAGGAAGAGTTGCTTTCTGTATCTGGGGAAGGCTGAACAGGGTTAGGAAAGGATTTTACTTTACATGCCAATCAGTCTGTGACAGACACCTGGAGCACAGGTTTGGGAAGGATTCATCGGCCGTGTCCAGACTCAGCTAGAGCGGGCGCCATGCTTACCCTGGCATTGGAGGGGAATTGGGTGGCATCTGAAGAGAGTCTGCCTCCCTGGGTTTAATGGCTTTAACACTGGGTTTAACACTACTGCCTCACAAAAGAACTCCGCTTCTCAGAACACTCGTTCGATTTTTCTAGCATAACTGTGAGAGGAGCTAGGTTACACCAGCGTCGACTGTAGAATTGTTTCTGGGGTTAAGGAAAGGCTTAAGGAATGAGTGTCCCTGATGGCAATGACCCACGCCCCTGGAGAAGGGCGATTCCTGGACAGGCTAGTCCCAGGACAGTCTGTTAAGTTTTATAAGTGTCCCGACTAATCCTGAGGTTTAGGCCCAGTGGGAGATTTAGGTCAGAACTCCTGCAACTAGCAGCCCCTCCTGCCTCACACCAAATCCACCACCAGTAGAGGCCTCACTTCCGTACTAGCCTCAGAGAGCACTTCCTCTGGAATGGGGGTGACTGGGCTGGGCACCCAGGATCATAGTAACCGCAGCACAGCCCACATCCTCGGACAGGAATCAAAGCAGTCTCCTCTGCAGAGGCTGATCCAGCATCAGAGTATCTGATCCAATGCATTATTTCCCTGAGTAGCTTCGAGTTTCAAATACAAAAGACAAAAAAACAGGAGGAAAGTCCAGGCTCTTGTTTTGTTTTTTTTATTTGTTTGTGTGTTTGGGGTTTTTTTTGTGTGTTACACTAAAACTGGAAACAATCAGAGGAGTCAGAATTATACACAAAGATGTTCTCTCAGCTTTTGGCAAAATTCATGTGAAGCCAAAGCTCAGAGGACAGGACAGAGCCAAGGACTTAAAATCTCTTAGAAAAAGCAGGAAGCGCCACTCAGCGGGACTCCGCCATGTACTGGTAAGTTTGTGTAAACTTGGTGCTTGAGGTAAACCAAATAATTAATGGCTTTGAAACCGCTGCTTAGTCATTCACTTGGCCCAGGACCCTAAAGTACAGGCATCTGGTAAAGAACAGTTCGGCGAATGGTCTGCATGCCACTTCTAAATGCGTACCTATAAACATTTGCGGTTCAAGTATATTCTCGACCATTCTGCCAGGACAAGTAATCACAATTCTATGAACTCATGGACCTATAAGAACAATGCTGAACTGTCTTTTCTTTTTTTTAATTCTGTTACTCTGCTTCAGGTCTATCCTTTAATATTTAAAACGATTTATTCTCACATAGACAAAGTGATCCATATAATGAGCAGGCTTTTAAATTTTTAACTTTTTTGCCATTTGTACTAAAATGTCTCAAATATTTTTCCCTATAAATATTCAGTTGGGGGGGCAGTAAGATTGATTAAACAAGTTTATTTTGAGAAATATAGGCAACTTTCTCAATAGCCTTGACCCTTCTTTGTATACAATCCAATCTGGCAGATGTAGCAATCCTTTGAAAAGACCCATAACCGGGTGCAGCAAGTCTCCTAAGCATCCTTCACTCTAGTCCACAGAGCAATCGGCATGAACGTAAATATCTGTGTCTAGGCTTAGACTATATACGGATGTAGCAAAATTTCATCCGATCCAATTTCTCAATTTTTTCTTAGACCAAGTGGTCAGGGGGCTGGGCCGTAGCGTACCGGTAATGTGGGAATACCGGCTGGGCAGCCATGTTTGAGAGAACTCCATATTTGAATGGCGAATTTACCCCGTGCCACATTTATTGCCTCATCTCAGGGACAAGGTCAAAGGCAGAACACCGTCAATGGTCTGCCAAACACGCATCATCACATTGTGCTCAGAGAGGTCCTGTTCATCTTCAGGATGGAGTTAGGACACTGTCAGTCACTCCTTCACCTGCACAGACATACTTGGCTGCCATTTTCACACTTGAGCCTATTTCCTAGAAGAAACATCCAAGTCGTCAGATCGCAGTTTCATTACGACTTATTCCAGTGTTTCGGGTAGACTAGATGAAAATACAGTTATATAAATCCCATGCAGTTACGGGTGCCTTCAGATGCTTCAGAATGGCACTGAGCATAAACCATTCAACTTTTGCATGGCTAACTCAACCTCAACTAAGTGAGCTCTGGTTTTCTAAACCATCTCTAATCGATTTAGGCTGTTCGCCAATATTTAGTTCTCTCCTTCCTGGCCCGTGGTAGGATTATACTTCTGACCCTGTCGTACCTAGCTAGGGTATGTGACTTGCTTTACAACGAATGACAGCTGTGCCACCTCCAAAAGGAAGCACTGAAAGCCAGTGCCATCCCACCACATCAGTGTCCCCTGCCACGGTGACCATCAATGTTCCCAATGTGGCTGCTCCACCAGCCTGAATGCAGGTGATGAAAATACACAATATAGACACATAGGCAAGAAACACACATTATTCTATATCATTGGGCACTGGGAGTCATTTGTTATGGCAACATAAGCTAGTAGGTGCACAATAACCTGACTGAAACACCAACCCTTCATAGGAAAGATATCGGGACATTAAGTACTATGGCAAATGTTACTATAATCCGAAACAGAAGAATCTGGGGCTGTATCTGTTGTATTATCTAGTAGCATATATATGTGGATATATATAGAGAGAGACTTCTTTCCCACCCTCTCCACAGTAAAAATAAGTATGTAAATAAATCTTCAAATCAATTAGATAATACTCTGAATAGTTAAAAAATCAGTGTTCAAAAATCTCAAAGACAGAGTTCCCCCATCAAAAAGGAGCTTGACCCGTTTGTCAAAGTCATTTGCAGAGTTCCACTTCTTTTTTAGGACCAAGTACATTAAACAAGCACAGAGCTTCCAAGGGGCTTCATTTTGAGTGATCCGACAGACAAATCAATTAGCTGCCAATGGCTCCTTTGTAATTGAAGAGGGCCAGGCTGACCCAAGGGGATGGGACTAAACAAAAAGGGAACTGTCCAAGTAAAAGCAGCACTTGGGAGCCTAAAACAAACCAATAGAGCCGTCCCACACTCTCATTTCCAAGAGTAAGGGTGAGCCAAGCACACGCATGTTTACTCACTAATAAGAAGATGCAAATGTCCCACATCTGATTGATTTCTTATGTGCTATGACCGTTAAAATGTTTGTGTCTGGAATACACATTTGTTTGAGCATTGTGCTCAACTGTGGCAACTTATAAACCTGATCACACATACTACACCTATGATGTATGTTTCCCTTTGAAACAATGTAACTGTGGGAGGTGGTTTTTTTTTTCTTTATTGCTGGGAGGAATTGCTGAAGTTTTCTCATTTAAGTTCGTGAGGAACAGTCCATTTTAATTTACAGAGCTTTTAACCGGTGACTGAGTGAGGGATGATGTCATATGTTATCCTGCACAGCTGGTGTGGTTCTCCCTGCTCACTTAAACCATTCCCCTGTTTCTGTGGCAGACAGTACTCCCCAGTTTCCATCCCTTCGTCAGCCTCTTCCCAGCCAGCCACAGGCAAACAGCCTCCCAGTAGTGGACGAAACAGGAAGTCTGACAGCTAGAGTCTGCAGCGGGACCCCTAGTGTTTTCCCACTCCATGTCCTGGCAGTGTTCCCCAGAAGTACAAACACGCACACACAGAGCTCCATTGTTGCAGCCTTCCCCAGCCCACTGATCCTAATATGGAATGCAGCAGGAAACCCATGATTTCCTGACACTCGGCAAGCTGGAGGAAGCAAGGGGAAAACTCCATTAAAAAGCCCAGCTTTCCTCCATGTTAGATGTGAAGTGGAAAATGGGGAAGATTCAGCAAAATTTCACCTTGTCTTCAGCCAGGCTGGAGAAGGGGAGAGCAGAGTGAAACCCTCAGGCTGTTAAAAATTTCCAGACTTCTAGGAAGCCTCTAGAACTCGGTGAAAATGAGGGTTTCTGAACTCAATCTGATAGGGGAAAGGGACAGACCCTTTTAATAATTCTCCCAAGTGTGTGTTACCTTTCTTCACCAGCATGGGAAGCGAGAGGGCATGTGCCAGCTGCCTCGGACAAGTCTGCATGGTCCCAGGTACCCAAAGTAAGGCAAAGTGATCTCAGCCTGGCTCTGGCTTCCCACCGTTTCATGGGCTTTGGGAGAAGCAGGAGACTCAGCAACAGCAACAGCACAGTCACAGCAGCTGGAGCCGCGAGAATGAACTGCAAGGAGGGAAATGACAGCAGCTGCAGCTGCAGTGGCAGCGAGGAGAAGAAGATGCTGAAGTGTGTGGTGGTGGGGGACGGCGCTGTGGGAAAAACCTGCCTGCTGATGAGCTACGCCAATGATGCCTTCCCAGAGGAGTATGTGCCCACTGTGTTTGACCACTATGCAGGTAAGAAAAGGTGAAGATCTGTCTGTGCACACGGGGGGAGTGATGCAGGAGGTGACACCCCGACTGCACAGGGGCCTGGCTGATTTCTCATGTCAGTATTGGGTGCAGGCCAGGTAGCTTAGCTTAACACGCAACCAAGGACTTCGCTGCAATTATTATGAGAAAAATTTGTACATCGATCTGTAGCATAACACTTTTTCTACCCCCTTAAATCAAATGAATAATACTGGGGACGTACCCTGAAATGTCCTCTAGGCTTTAGGGCCAGAGATTTTACTCAACATGTGCTGAGATCTATCAACTTTTTATTGTGAACATTTTAAAATGTAGTGTAATTGCATCACAGTTGTTTTTTACAAAAAAAACAAAACCAAAAACAACTCCACTAATCACACAGCTGGTGAAAGACGTGTTCTTGCCACCACTGTCCTATACTCATCTCATGCCATTCATAAATGAAAATGCTGTAATTAATAAACATTCAAGCTTTCATTTTTCTGTAACGGTCGGTTCTGTACCACTGTACTTTAATTTCCCTGGGACTGTGGGCAGGAGGAAAGTATTATAAGAGTTTAAATATCTATTAGGCAATCTGTATCTTGAAGGAAAAGAGACATTTTTAATTGATAGTTTTTAAAAAGTAAAAATAAAGATAAAAATAGAGTTGGAGACACTTTAAAATACATCCCCAAAGAACAAAATTTGGGATAAAATATTTTAAAGTATGACAGTTGACATACCATAGGCATAATTTAATTTCTTCAGGTGTATTATTTTTAAGTGTTCAAAAGTTTATAGTAGGACAGCTTATCTGTGTGATACCTTATCTAAACTTTTCCATTTTACTCTTCCTTTTTCTCTTAATTTCCAAAACAAATCTTATTGAATTTCTTAAAAGCAAGTTCATTAAATTCTTCAGAAGTTTACAATAGCCTAGATTTTATAACTTTTTTTTAACATAGTGATCAGCTTGGTGATCAACTTGGATCCATAGATTGGAGGTTTTGTAAGAGGAAAATTTCCTTCACCAGGGCTTTGGGTCAGATTCAGCAATGGGGAAATGGCCCACAGGAAACCTGTGTGTGTGTTGGCTTTGGTATGTAGCCATTCGAAATCCTCTTTCTGCAGGAAGTAGCTTCTTTTCCAGAGCTAAACAATCACCTAAGTCCCCTCCCCCATTTACATGATTTATGGCAATATGACACAGCAGACAAGGAGAGAACCATAGTATCCATTTCCTAGCAGGCTTTTCTATATGTGTAGAAATTAAAAGCAAATTTGAATACTGACTCCTTTATGCTTTTCTAAAAATATAATGACTATGCCTGGAGAAGAATATTTTAATGAGAACAGAATAAAGAGAAGAACAGGTATGCTTTCACTTTGAGGGAAAAAATGAAATATGAAATTAGGGGGTCTGCAATTTAAGAAAGTTATTAGGATAGTTGACCTGTAAACATTTTAGCAAAGGTTATTTAATCTACACCCTCTTCCTGCCAAAAAAGGAAAACTGGCCAGTACTTAATTCCAAAAACTTTTAGATGAAAGATGGAACCCCAAATCTACTGAAGGGAGAGGTTTCAAGTGCTTTTGAAAATTACGTATCCCATCCCCATCTAGTGGGCGGACCAATTACAGTGTAGTGTCACAAAGAGAATAAAACCAACTTTATAGGTAAAGTCAGCCTATTAAAAAAATTAGAAATCCACCACCCCTGGGGTCAAATTATATTAAATTTCAATTGTGTACATACTTTTTGTTATGAGCATCAGAGCTTCTTATAGATTTTGGCTATTCGATTTTAGCTCTCAAGAAATCACAGCCACTACACCCAAAGCAATAATTTGCACACAGCAGGCATTGCCAAGCATCATTGCTTCAGTTTATACCTTGTACCTTTTTAAGCGTGTGATCTTGTCATGTGCTTTCACTTAGACTATAGAGGAAATGAAGACATGAGCCGCATGCATCTAGAATAGTAATGACGTGAACATTTCCATCAATGGAGGTATCTCCTCCATCACAAAGACTCTACCTCCTTTGACCACCATCCTCTAAACACGTGAGCCGAATTTCCACACAGTCATGTGAGAATCTACAGCCAGTTGTAAGAAATCGAATGCTCTCTTCTCCATGTAGAGAAGCAACAAGTGTCCAATATGTGGGTCCTACCAGACTATTCTGAAATGACAAGCTACATGCAACTGGTTTACTGAGTCTTTAGAACATTGCAGTTCAAGCTAAAGAGAGGCATAATGTTTCACACTACCTGGCATTATGTTTCTATTTATTTTCTTACCACTTTTATCCACACTAAAATGTAAACTCCATAAGGGCAAGGACTTTGTCTTATTCACCGTTCTGTCCCCATCTTCTAAAACAGAGCCCAGACTCTCAATATATAGACTCTCAATACATAGGCAGTCAGTGAATAAATGGATTAGTGTGTTTTAATCATCTTCGGCCCTGCAGTGTCGAGGCACTTCCTGATTCGATGAAACTCTGATGAATAAATGAGCAAATTGCTGGTCCAATAGATATCTCTTTAGGAATGAACATATAAAAATATTTAATACACGTATTATGTTTTTGATCTACTTTGTTCACATATGAAATAATTATTTTATCTCTACTGGAACTGTAATACATCACTGAATTTTCTTGACCTAAATGTCCAATATCAAATCTATCAAACATGTAACTCTAAATGTGTAAATTTCACTTGGTAACAAATGAGATGTACTCAAATTCCTCCACATATCCAAAAGCCTGCCTACATGTTGGGTGGCACACTCAAACACTTAAATTCTTATATAAAGAGCATCTTCCAGAGCAGTCTCAAGTTCAGCTGAGAACTAGGACTAAAAATGGGGGCAGTAGGATGATGATAGAAAGGGCCACTTTTGCTTTTTACAAGTGTACCTAAGAAATATCTCTGTGCCCTGCTTCCTCCTCTCTGGAAGACTGAAGATGCCCTAACAGCCGCTGGAGCTTTCACAGCCTACCATGGAACCACCGCATTCTTTCTCCATCCTATCTTTACCCTATCTTTAGCTTTGAGTTTTGCAGCAGACCCTTCACTGAGAAAGTACTGTCAATTAATATCTCACATGGCATGACAATAAAAGGACTCCGGCTAAGCACTTCCATTTTGAGCTTGGCCGGACTGCATGCTGAGTTAGACTATGTCAGTGGTTTGTATGTTTATGTGTATGGGTGTGTGCAATAATCCCACTCAGGTGAAGCCTGGGAAGATGCACCTCCTGCACCATTTCCATCACCCTCAGAATTAGAGCTGATTTTGTCGGCAGTGCTTCCTTCTATCACCCATCCCTCCTAGAGTTTGTTGAAAGCACCTGTGTTTGGGATCTCATTTTTAAGTCACTACTTGCAAACTTAGGCTGCCTATGCAGGAAATTAACACAATTCATGGAAGGGGGGGGTGCGGAATCTAGTTGCTCTATCAACTGAGTGATACAAAAAGAAGTTTTCACAGAGAGGTTAAAGTCAATTCTAACTTTTTCCACCTAGTTAAATGGTGATTGGTTCCAGGTAGACTCAGTGACAACCTTAATGGCCAGAGCAGAGGGGGAGTCCAATTCACATGGGGAAAAAATAACGTAAAAGAATAAAAAGTGAATAAAAACAAAGCTCCAGACCTATAAACGGTTGTGGCACAGTTCTGCCCATTTGGGAATATTTACTCAGTAGTTTCTCTTTTGTTCTGGCTGAAAACACCTGAGAGTCTCTGAAGAATGGGTGAGATTCATTTTTTTGTAAGACAAAAGGAAACCCAAAACACCTCTCTTGGGACTGTGAAATAGAGCAGCAGGTTTTTAACTTGAGACAAAAATATAAAAGAAGTTTGTGAAAGAGGAGACAAGAATGGGCCAGGGAATCATTCACTCCGTCCCTTCTCAGTGCAATAACACATAAAACCCAGACTCGCAGAGACCCAACCCCCCAGATCTCTTTTGTGAGGCAGTGTGGTGTGTGTCTAATGCTTCCTCTGGACTTGTAGAGACGACACCAAAGGTATAGCGGCAGGAATTACGCGGAGTTCCTTCCACAGTCTACACTGCACTACGTATGAGAGCAACTGAGTGCAGAGACGCCAGGGATAGACAGTAAACTCAGAAAGCAAAAGTGTACTGCAGAGGTGGGAAGTTCTGACCTGCTTCTCTTAGGTGTATAAAAGAAGAAGAAAGAAGAAAAAAAGAAAATTAAGTATCTGTGACCAAAGTGACCCAAGGAAAGCCATGCTCTCCCAGGTTAGAAACTGCGTCTGCATCCATAACCCTCCTGCACCCCAGCTGTATCTGGCTGCAAACCAAGGACTATGACCAATTCAGGCTGCAGGGGACAGGCTCCTGGTGACCAAGGCTTTGAGTACCATGGGGCCTGGCTCCTTTCACTGTCTGGGCTAGGAAATGCATCATAAATTTTCCTACTTAACTGCCCGTTTAGGTTGGGCTTCGGGTAAACAGTATTTTATTTGTGTGATAGCTTTCTCAAAATCTGACATCTCTTTCTCTTCTTGTGAGTCAAACAGCAACTTTGGCTCAGAGAGCGTTCAGTACAGTGGGTGTCTGTTTTCGGATAGAGGTGGCCTGGTCTACAAAAGCACCAAGGAGGTGGACAACAAACATAAGGCTTCTCAGCAAAGGGCAGGGAAGAAAATGCAGCAGAAGCCATCTTCCTCATCAGTCACAAGCACAAGATCACGAGGATGTATGGACGCCCTACCCTCTGTGCAAGGACACAGGTTCTGACAAGGTGGAAAATTTACCTTCCCACAAACAAAAAACCACACCACCCTTGGGTTAGTTCACAGAATCCAGACAGTTAATTTTCTGGGTGGAACACAGGATAAATCCCATCATGAATTCAGTAGGGACCATCTGTGAGTCATAGAGTGGGCTGGCGTCATTGCTGAATGCTCCGAACTTTTTGGATGTGTTCAATCTTCACGAAACAAAAAGAGCTGGTTCATGTGTGAATTCACTCAGCATTTTGTCTTGGTTCACAATGCAGCTTTTATTTAGGTGTTATTCGGTCCCAATCTCATTATGAGGTAGTATTAATTACGGCACTCAAATGCCACAAGAATGTGTATTAACAACAATAATAACAGCTATATGCCTCCCCAGCCTGTCAGGCACATTTATATTTCTGTACATTGATTTATTGCCTCCTCGTGATGATCCCATGAGGTGCTATTATTTTCCCAATTTTACTAATGAAGAAATTGAGGCACAAAGATATTTCCCAATTCTCCCAAGGTTAAGTACCTTGTAATGGAGCAAGTGAAGGTCATGAAATAGTAACAAACAATTAAGCAGTGTATAGGCTTTAGCTAATAACCTTAATCACAAAGCCAGTGTTAGCCAGGGTACACTAACCTGCTATGACACATAGACCCGAACGTGTGAGGGATTAACACCATGGCGGTGTGTTCCTCATGAATGTTATGGTCCTGGGCAGCTATTTAAGTCTGTGGGGCTGCTTTTCTCCATGTGGTCATTTACGGATGTGGGCTCCTTCCACCTTACGGCCCTGCCATCCCCAGAATCTCACAGTTATCTGCATCCAACCAGAATAATGAGAAAGAACATGGAGAAATTTGAGTGGAAAGTTTTATGGACTAGGTCTGGAAGTGACAGACATCATTTCTAGTCATACTCCACAGGTGACAACTTAGTGACAAGGCCACACCTCACTCTACCTGAGGCTGGGAAATAAAGGGGGAAGAATGGATTTTGATGGAAACCAGCCATCTCGGTCTGCAGCAGACTCTCCAGCCACCAAATATCTTTGTACACTTTTTCCCATATGTAAAACAAATCCACCTTTTTCCTAAGAGGAACTACCCAGGATCCCATTCTGTGACTGAAGCAGGTCAAAGTCTGGCATCTGCAGGTGACACATTGTCCTTTCCATTCAATGGAGATGTGACTCCTTATGGTCCAACAGAAGGCTAATTATCTGCCTTATATGCACCATCACCCCTCGGACATCAATAGAATGGGGATGGGATAACCAAAATACTCAAACCCCCTTTCAGGACAGGGAAGAATGAGACATCTGGCAATTACAGGCCCCTGGTGGCAAACCCAGGGAAGACCTCTTCCCTGGCAGTGGGGGAAGTTTCTTGAATTAATCCTAATTTCTCTGGGAGGAATCCCTTCACCCATCACTGTTGACTCTCGCCCCCCCCCCCCAGCCCCGAGGCTCTCTGGAAGGCTTTCCTTCCTTGTCTGTTATGCTCTAGGACTCACATCTGAATTGGGTCTTTGAGAGTATGTCTTCCTTGGGGGCTGCACAACTTCAGAGCCTGTCTCTTACTTGTGCAATTTGGGGGCTCAAGTGTTTTTTTTTTTTTTACTATAGTCATAAGCACATTTAGTCCAAGCTTGAAGTTTGTTTGGAAATACAATCTCCAAAACTTACTGGGCTTCTGGCAAGTTCCTTGTGTCAGGAACCACACCCAAAACTGAAGTGTGTCTTTCGTACACATACTTTTTAAACATGCTTCATTTGTCTGCTTCCTCCAGCCAGATCAACAATAGCCACCTGAAGGCCGCAGGAGGCAGTAGACTTAGATGGGAGGATGATAGGCTGGATTTCGTCTTTGACACAGAGATGAGTCTCCTGTTTAAATGAATATTTGCTGCTCAAATATTTTCTTAATTGTATCTCCTATTTGTGGGATCCAAAAATAATCAATTTTCTAACTCTGAAAGGCCATAAATATGTGTTCTACCAACCCCTGCTTTAAAAAAAACAAATTCAGCTCTTTCTTTTAACATCTGGCTAAACACAATAATAATTCTGGCATTTCCCAGTTGTTGTTGTTGTTTTTTTTAGTACAATAGACTCTGTAAGAACTAGGTTCACCTTCCAGGTTTCACAGACAACAGTTTTGCAGAACATTTCTCCATAGTTAGATAGTACACAGATCTCTATCTTCCCAGGCTGCTCTGTTTTTTGTTTTCTGTGTGCTTTTTTTTTTTTTACCACCTACCAGTTAATGGCTAAGCCAAAACTTTTTTAAGGTTTTTTAAATGATGGCAGCTCACCAGATAGGATAGGATGTTGTAACAAACGGATTCAAGTACGCAGTGCTTTAAACTATTAGAATTCTATTTCTTAGAGCCTGAGACATGGAAACATGGAATAGACTGATAGCTATAGTAGGGGAGGAGGGAAGGGGGATTGTGAAAGGAAGGGAAGGGGTTAGTCAAAGAACATGTATGAATGACTCATGGACATGGACAACAGAGAAGGGATTGACTATGGGAGAGAAGGGTGGGCTGGGTGGAGTGGGGGAAAAGGAAAAAAAATTGGGACACTGTAATAGAATGAACAATAAAAAAAATAAAGTAGAAAAAAAAAGAATTCTAGTTCTTTCCATATGACAAACCTGAGCAAGATTCATATTGGTGAGGTCGTTTGTTCCAAGTGGTCACTCATAGATCAACTTTTTTCCATCTTGTAACTCTGCTGTTGCTTGGGACTTTGTGGTGCCCTGTATGTAGACAGCCGAAGATGAAACTATGAAGGAGAGAAGACACGGAGTGGTGGGTGGGCCAGGTCCACAGGCAGCTTTATCAGTCCTGTTCACATTTCACTGGAGGGAAGTTAGACCCTTGGCCACACATAATTTTAAGAGAGGTTAACTATATGCCCAGAGAGAACAGATTTTTATAGGTTTTACATTAAACACAATAGACCCACATAAACAACATAAAGTGCCCGAAGCACTACATGGAATTAGGTGTTTACTCAACTACAAATGGCATGCCTGTATTTCTTCAGTTTGCCAGTCATCAGAAACACCTGCCTGTTAAAAATGCAGGTTCTTCGCTCCATGCCAGGGCTGATATACTAGGCCCACTAAGAAAAAGAGCTGTAAATATAAATTTCTACAAGCACCTTAGGCATTTCTGATCAAATGAAACTCCCGTGTTATAGTTCAAAACCATTTGGATATCGTAAGTTCACATAGTTTGATCTAATGTAATTTAGCAAGTTCAGAAAACCCTTCTTTGTGCTATAACAGTGCCTATAAATCAAGTTAAGAGGAACAATTCTATAATCAATCATCAATCAGTAAAAAGCAATTTAAAATACATACATATAATTTCTTGACTTGGTAGTTTCTAACAGGAGAAATTGTGTGAGACTAGAAGAGGCCTTCAGAGTTGCTCAAAAACAGCTAGCAAATACCTCCATGAGGAACCAGAGTGCTTGGCAATGAGGTCTGTACCCGTGGCTGGGGCATAGGGGGACCCTGGAAGAAAGAGAACATATGCAGAGAACCAGAGAGTGTTGGGAGAAGGCTGGCGTGAGGAGGAGAGAGAAGCCCTGGAGACTCAGCAGAGAGAGAAGTGGGAACTGCAAACCACAGCAGCAGGCAAACTTGGGTGCACCAAGCATGCTCTGCTGGCAGAAAAGCCTCCGTCATGATTAGCAAAGCTTCGTAAGTATGAGTGGCTGTTGGCTGACCCTGCCGTCTGTAAAACAATAATCAGCACGACTGTAAGACCTCCAGATGGGTCACTGAAGGAAATCAGAGAACACCTACTCTCTGAAGCAAAGGAGTCTTTAAAAACAGGAAAGAGCCTGGAATCCTTGGGGTGGTTTGGTACATCTCTGTCTTGGATGCTGTTATTGGTCTGCCGTATCCATCCAGTTCTATGATTGTGAAATGAACAAAAACATCTGTTCCCCTTCTGCAAATCCCTCTGTTCTTCATGCTTTGGGGAAAAGGAGAAAAAAAACAAAGAAAATGGAAAGTCGCCTAAAATTCAGTTTCTCAGAGTCCAAGAAGTTTGTACTTGGACTAGAATCTGGTTCCTGAAAGAGATAGCGTGTAAATCATGGAAGAGGCAGAAATTTCATAACTGGGGCTCAGGCACCCGTATCTGAACAACCAGTTGACAAGCATCCTTGCTAGTGAGGACCAAGCCTTGCTTTGGAGTCTCTCCATCTGTTTTAAAACAAATTAGAAAATTGGACAAAACTTCAGTGATATTGACATGTTATAAATAAAAATAGTAATTAGCTAATTATTTAGCGTGTCAAGCCCTGTGTTACTGTTGCCATCTTTCTTGAGCCTCACATTATCTCCAGGTAGTAAGTATCTTCACTTTACAGACAAGAAACTGAAGCTCAGAGAGGTAACCTGTCAGCCAGCACACGGCCAAGTGGCAGAAGTGGCATTCAACTCTACCTGGTTCAGATGTTATCTCCTCAGTGAGGCCAGACCACCCTGACTAAATTGGGCTCCCTTTCAAAACCTGCTTATTTCCTCTGTAGTTACTGTCTTGTTTATTTAATTGCCCATTGCTTGTCTTCCTCTAGAATGTACACTTCATGAAGGCAAAGTTCTTTCTGTCTCATTTACTCTTATGTCCCCAGTGCCTGGGAAAGAGCCACAACAGACACCCAGAAATGTCTACTGGATAAATGACTGACTGAATGAATGAATGAATGAATGAGCAAATGAAGGACATCCAAGCATCTCAGAGTCTTAGCCACTGCACTATACTGAAGTTAAGCACCCTGTGTGAAATGTGAGGACAATTTTCTATGTTGAATTTGACCCTCCCACACCCTAAAAGGATATACCCTAAGCGTCATGAACATGCATTCAGAAATTCTGCATTGGCTTTGTTTACAACAGATAAAACTATTTTATTTTTCTAGGAAAAAAATTCCAAAGGTTTTGCTTCCAAAATTTCCAAATTTCATGTAAGTCATGACACCATGAAAGTCCTAGAGGAGAACGTAGGCAGGAAAACCTCAGCTATTCCACACAGCAATATTTTTACTGATATGTCCCCTAGAGAAAAGGACATAAAGGAAAGAATAAACAAATGGGATCTCATCAAATTAAAAGCTTCTGCACGGCTAAAGAAAACAGCAGTAAAATGAAAAGAGAACCAACTGTATGGGAAAGCATAGTTGCCAATGACACCTTGGACAAGGGTTTCATCTCCAAAATATATAAAGAACTTACATAAGTCCACTTCAGGAAGACAAACAACCCAATTAAAAAATGGGCAAAAGACCTGAACAGACACTACTCCAAGGAGGACACACAGAGGGCCCAGAGACATATGAAAGGATTCTCAGCATCACTAGCCATCAGAGAGATGCAAATTAAAACCACAGTGAGATACCACTTCACACCACTGAGAATGGCCATCATAAACAAAGCAACAAACAACAAATGTTGGAGAGGATGTAGAGAAAAGAGAACCCTCGTGCACTGTTGGTGGGAATGCAGACTGGTGCAGCCTCTGTGAAAAACACTATGGAATTTCCTCAGAAAACTAAAATGGAACAGCCTTTTGACCAGGTAATTCCACTGCTGGGATTATATCCTAAGAACCCTGAGACACCAATCCAAAAGAACCTATGCACCTCAATGTTCAGAGCAGCACAATTTACAATAGCCAAGTGCTGCAAGCACCCTAAGTGCCCATAAGTAAATGAATGGATCAAAAAACTATGGTATATTTACATGATGGAATACTATGCAGCAGAAAGAAGGAGCTCCTACCCTTTGCAACAGCATAGATGGAACCGGAGAGCATTATGTTAAGTGAAATAAGGCAGGTGGTGAAAGACAAATACCACATGATCTCACCTTTAGGTGGAACCTAATCAACAAAACAAACAAACAAGCAAAATATAACCAGAGACATTGAAATAAAGAACAAACTGACAATAACCAGAGGGGAAGGGGAAGGGGAGAATGGGGAGAAAAGGAGAAAGATTTTCAGGAAAAACTATAAAGAACACATGGACAAAACCAAGGCTGGGGGTGGAATCAGGGGAGGGAGGTGGGGATGGCTGGGGTGGGGGTGGGGGGTTGGAGGGAAAGGCAGACAACTGTACTTGATCAACAATAAAATAAAAAATAAGTTACTACTAAAAAAACCTTCCAAATTTCAAACTTGTGAATGCTGAGTGATTTAGCTAGGTTTCTCTCCCCACCATATACTACAGGCAAAAAAGAGAAATTTAAACTCATAAAGCATGTACTGTATAACTTTTTTTTCAAATAATGAGGTAAAACAAGAAGTCAATAATCTCCTTAATGTATATTAGGTATAAACCTTCTAAGAATTATGAATGATGATTACAAATTGCAACCCATTCATTTGCTACAAAGTGGACTAAGTTTCAGCTAGTATGCTTGCAGGAAATTCAATGAACATTTGCATACATATTAATAATGGGCACTTTATACTTGTCAAAATAAGAGTTGCTAGGGGAGAAATGGCTCTGCTTTCTCTCCCCTCTGCTCATATTGGATTAGCTTGCACTATGAGTCCTGCATGCTGCTTTCCTCAACTAAAAGTAATTTCATGTGACACTTGCAATAGTTCAAGGTGATAAATAAGAGGCTTAAGAATTTTCAATAACAGGTTTTAACCAAACTTTTCAAAAGAGAGAGAGAGTTAATGTTCAATATTAAGTGTCAATATTAGGCACTAACTTTGCTATAGAGGTTTTACTCTATTCATTTAATTCATTTACCTTCTTAAGAACTCTCCATACCATCCTCCTTTTTAAGTAAATTGAATCTATCAGGCTGAAAATCAAAGCCACTTCCTCTCTCTCAAGTCCAACAAAGCTGGACAAACCCTCATTAGCATCCTCAGAATAATGGGTCTTAATGTATTTGAAGACCAAGGAAATTTTCATCCTTGTCATTCTCAGATAATAAATACATCCAGATCTTTCTACCTCCCGTTAAACATATTTCTTGTTCTTTCCCCATTTTTAGAGGGCAATTTCTCATTAATTCACTTCAAGTCAATCACAAACAAGTTATATTTCAAATTCACAACCAGCACACAGTAGCTTTTGTAACTTTTTTTTTTTTTTTGGTAGGAATGGTTAGGTGCAGTCTGAACAGGGTGTGGAGGTCTAGACTACATAATCTTTTTGAATACCACTATCTTATCTATTACCCCCTTGTTATTAGGAAATTAATGCGCTCTTAAGTTGACACATGCTTTGGTGTTAGAGGAAATATGCTGGTCCCTGTGGTTACCATAGATCAGTGTGTTTTATTGAACTGAGCACTCACTCTGCCCCTGCAACAGAGAAGCTAGTCCTACAAGGATTTAGGATAGAGTAGACTACAAATCATTCTGAATGACTTTTATGTTTCATTCACTTCCTACCAGTTAACACATTAAAAGCTTCTTAAGAGTTGTGCACATCAGCCAAACATCCTACTTAGCAACTCACCAATTATCACAAATTCAATTCCAGTTTCACAGAAGGAAAGGCCCAGTGTCCTCTAGAACTCAGTGGCTTTTTCTGGACACAGAAAGAAATCTTAGGTGCCAAGCTATAAATAAACCCTGAAGTATCTACAAGAGGTCATAACTTATTTTAGACCCTACTGTATTATCAACTAACCTTAAGTATTTACACAGGAAAGGAGATTACTTCACCTTGTGTCTATTTATACATGTGGGTCCTCAAATCATTTCCAAAATGTTGACTGATATTCAAGTGTTAGAGCTTAAAGTAGTGGGGAGGCTGTGGAAGGGGTCAGTAAAACAGATTAATTGATGTGTAGCCTCCAAAGGTCCACACGACTTTTGGGGATACATTTTATTTGCTTTCACTGTAACGAGGAGCCGGCAAGTCCATTGTAGATTTCCCGTCTGACCTCATCGCTGCCTCCACTTACCCACCTTTGACCATGTCATGAACAGTTTAGAAGCCTGCTGCCTGTAAAATGAGGAAGGGGGTTTCTGTTCCATTGACAGACACATTTAAGTCCACTTCCATAGCCAAAGTCTCCTTACTTTCACGAACCCTGCAGTTAACTCAGAGCCCAGAGAAAAAGAGCACCACGTGGAGCAGTTTGCGGGTGAGAAGAAGCAGCCCACAGAATGATCCATTTGTTACATCAGAACTTGTTCACATTTTCTATTTCTTTGTAAAAGGGCACCAATAACCTTCAAGCAAAGTAATTGAAAATGGTGACTGCAGAAGATTTAATGCACAATTTTTTTTCTTTTAGTGGTTCTTAAAATCGATAATCTGCTATTGAAAGATAGATGACATATTCAAGAAAGAGACTCGCTAGAATTGTTTTTGCTCTTACTTAATCTTTTCATGTTCTCCAACTTCTTTTCTTTAAGGGTCCTAAACTTGCTTTGGTGTGAATGTGAGTTTCCACTCCCTCTGAGGTACCTTTATCTGGTGAATTCTATGTGAAAGGGAGGCCCCTCTTCTAAAAGAAAGACAGTGATATATTAACTTGACAAGCAGCTCCTGATTAACTTAATTTCCCGCTAATACCATTTAAATGCCATCCTTTATTAAGAAAGAAAACTTAAGAAATATTTTAATGGTATATGTGAGAACCACAATAATTCAGTTATGGAAATTACACTGTGATATAAGAGGAATGAAGAAGGGCTGAATACGTCTTCCTTGGTGAATTAATCAGCGATTCAGAAGGAATAATCCAAGTCTACCCTTGAGCAATGTCTATCAAATTTATGGAAAGAGAAAATTAAGTAAAATTTTTCTGTGTACTTCTTCAAGGAGTCTCAAATCCTTGTACTTTTCCCACTAGGATCCAAAAGGATCCTTTCTTCAGTACAGACAACGATCCTCCTCTATTATTCTCCAAATTTCTGCTTTTTTTTTCCTTGTTTTACTATCAAGTCTCAGAAACAAGAAGATTATTATATTGTAGGGATGAAGACCAGCAGAGGAAATACATTGTCCCTGGGGTCCCTGACGAGGTAACTCCACCTCACTCCCCAAAAGAAGTGCTGTTTAAAAGCGGAAGCTGCCTGGAGACCTGTTTCACTGAGTCAGCACAGGCACACAACACGAGATAGCTGGACATCCCTAGAAAAGAGCCGTGTGTGTGTGCGTGTGTGTGCGTGACAGAGAGAGAAGCAGACAGAGAGACAGAGACAGAAGGAAGGATGTGCATATTAATATATTCCTAGGGTATTTCCCTTACACAACTCTGCTCTTCCAGATTAGGGTTCAGTCTCATTCCTACAAAATGACCTCAACATGTTTTGGTTGTTTTTAAGAGAAGGTGGTATTATCCATAAACACTCTTTAAAAGTTTCTATAGTTTCATCTTATAGTTCAATTTTACTCTAGTTTGAGTACCTCTAAAAATATCTTATTGAGCAAATTTACCATGACTATTGCTCTAACATGAAGTTTTGCATTGAACCCAGATATCTAGGCAGTAACCTGTCTTCTTGGTCACAACGTTGTGAGGTTCCCCCGGTAACGAATCTGTACTAGCCAAACATCCCTAAGAAATTACAAACTATATAATGTACATGAAAGTATTTTGTGTGCTAGAAAGCAATATCAAATGCTATTTTTATTAGTAATAAATTATTTTATTTATTAAAGGCACTACAAGTGTAGAATGACATAAGATGTAATTAACCACAAGGTACAGCAAAGACATAAAACCAAACACAGCTTCTTTCTCCAGTACTGCGTCTCCAGGAATGCAGTTAATCCTTATTTATTCCTTCACATGTGTCTAAGCAATATGGGTTCATGAGTGCCAGAAACAGGGCTCAGAACCGGAGGTCTCTGCTTCGTGTACTGTAATTCGTGCATGCAGGCTGCTTGTTCCTTTTATGGGTGGGAATGACTCAGAACTGTTGGCATTATCTCGGCAGCAGATGTGGGGAGGGGTGTGGGGGTCTCCACAGCCCAAATCATCCAGCTGTAGTACCAGAGAAATCATTTCTAATCAAGCATGTAAATCCATTTTTATTACCTTAAAAAGACTCACAAGAAGAACATTTGGATATTAAAACACTCTATTCTAAAGACATAATTGTAATTTTACTGTTTACTGTTGGTAATGTACCTTAAACAATTTATTGCCCAGTGGAAAATCCAGGCCTACTTTATACCAAATTCAGAGTAGTTAATAAGTACAATTAGTCCCTCCTGGGATAGATACAGAAGTTGGTTGTTTGGAAGACTTTGTCTGCTTCTTTCCTGATTTCCCCAGCATTCTCTGACTTCTGAAGTTAATGGTCACCCTTTAACCATTAAGGGTGGTTATGGTTACCACCCTTAACCATAAGGGTGATAACCATATGGTTCAGGTTATCCCTGAACCATGCTTATCAGCATGCTTCAGCTTATCCCACACCCTGGGGGACTCTTGCTAACTCCCAGCCTTGTTCCTCCTCAGGCTCTGAACCCCATTAAGAAAAAGTATTTCCCCCAATTGCATCCAACTACCACTTAACTCTTATCACTTATACAATTATCATTTATACATTTTAAGCTATAGATGGAAGTTGGGGGGGAGAAAAATTTTCGTGTGAGCAATATAAGTTGCCTCTAGCTTTCCAGGAGAGGGTTATGTTTGCTACCAAAGAAGATAAATAATTAACTTACAATAATTTTGTCCCCAGCGCCATAAATACTGAAATCTTTTACTTCTCAAGCAATTTAAACTCTAAAATGTTTATTAAGAGTTTGTGAAAATCAATTTAATATTTTTATATTTACTTCTGTAAAAGTAATCATATTTCATTGGGACTTCTGATGTAACCATAATTGCATAAATCCCATTTTCTCCTCTTCCTGAAAACCATCCAAAAGAAAAAATGGAAAACAAAAATACAAACTATACTTTCCGTACAACCAGGACATACACTCCAAAATATTTTTAAAAGGATGCCAAAAACAGCGTGGGCTGGCGTGGCTCAGTGGATTGAGTATGGGCCTGCAAACCAAAAGGTTGCTGGTTCGATTTCCAGTCAGGGCACATGCCTGGGTTGTCAGCCAGGTGCCCAGTATGGGGCAAGCAAGAGGCTACCACACATTGATGTTTCTCTTACTCTCTTTCTCTCTCCCTTCCCCTCCCCCTAAAAATAAATAAATAAAATCTTTTTTTTAAAAAAAAGGATGCCAAAACAGCAGAATTCACAGAAGAAAAGAAGGGAGTAGAAAGAAGTTGAGGAGACAGAACCTACTGGTAATAGGTGTCAAAAACTGCCAACAAAAATATACTCTTTACGAAGAAGGTGAGGGACTCACCTAAAAGAGAAAAGGTCTATATCCCATGTATATAAAGTAACCCAGAAAAGAGAATAGGTTCAGATTAGAGAAACTAAGGACCCCATTAAGAACCAGATAAAGCCATGTGCAAAAGAGGTTTTTTGTAAGTATTTAAGGATACTTTGATGTTAGGAAAAACATTCATAAAATTCATCTGATTAATGTGTCTAAGGAGAAAAATATTATGATCATCTTCATGGAGATTGAAAAAGCATTATAATAATTAATCATTACAATTTGATTAAATAATAACCAAATAGGTAATTGATGATATGATGGTCTCCAAAGATGACCATTGTCAAATTTCTCCCTTCCCTCTATAAATATGTCACTCCATTCTTGAGAGGTGAAGTTCATTCTCCAACCTTTGAATCTGGACTGGTCCTGTGACCCTCTAGACCAAGAGAATGAAGAGGAACTGATTTTCTGGTACATTAAAGCCCAGGACTTCCTTTCTTTTAGAACCCAGCTGTCAACACTGTGAAGCCTAAGCGATATGGAAAGACCAAAATGAGAATTAAAACACTCTGGTCAACAGCCCCAGCAGAGCTCCCCAAGTCAACACCAGCTACCACACATAGAAGTGGGCCATCTTGGAAGCTCCAACCATGTCAAGCCCCCAGAATTCTTCAGCCTTTACTGACATACTGCAAAGTAAAAATGCTGCCCGGCCAAGCCCAGTAAACCCACATAACATGAGATAATGATTACTGTTTTAAGTCACTAAACTTTGGTATAGCTTCTCATGCAGCAATAGACCACTTAAACATATGAGTATTTTGTTTATATATCTATCTCAGTCCAAAAGCCAGAATCATACTTAATCATACTATAGAAAAGGCTATAAATAGTTCCACTAAAGTCAGAAATAAGGCAAGGGTTCCCATATTACCATTGTTATTTAACATTTTATGGGAGGTACAGGATGAAGTACTCGGATACAAGGAAAATATTAGCGGTATTTTTTTAAAAGTGTACTCTCTCCTCCACTCCTTCTGGTCTCTTTGCTGTTCCTTGTAAATAAATTTCCCTTTTAGCCCTGGCTGGTGTGGCTCAGTGGCTTGAGTGCCAGAACTGCACCAAAGGGTCACCGCTTTGATTCCCAGTCAGGGCACATACCTGGGTTGTGGGCCAGGTCCCGGGTAGGGGGCGCTCAAGAGGCAACCACACACTGATGTTTCTCTCCCTCTCTTTCTCCCTCCTTTCCCCTCTCAATAAAAATAAATAAATTCTTTTAAAAAATTAATTTCCCTTTTAGAGATTTTGCTCTTGCTGACTCCACTATCTGACACTCTGTCCCCAACAGCCAAATGGCTGGTCTGCTCACTTCTTTCAGGGATCTCCTCCAATGTCACTTAATTAGCAAGGTCTTCCCAATCACTCTGCGTAATAATAAACTACTTCCACTTCTCCTGCTTTATTTTCTGTAGAATTTATCATCACATAATATACTGCACACGTACATGCATGCACTACAAAGCACACTCCTTTACCATCCATTAAGATGAAGGGCTCTATCCCTGGCATTGAAGAGAGTGCCGGGCACTCAACAAGTATCTTTTAAGTAAATTACTATAGTTTACAAAGCTTAATGCTTTCGCTTTCTAGTTATTTTTATATCTGGGTCCTTTCTTCACTCCAACAATTGTTTTTGTATTCATCTTTACCTTTTCCTTCTGATTTTTTGAGTCCTTTATAATGGATATCAGAGCATACTTATAAATAAGTACAGAAAATTTGAACAGTTTCATAATTCAGTGAACCCAACCATCTTGCTGGGTGACTTTAACTGCTAGTCAAATGAATCAAAATTACTTTCTTTATAACATGCCGCACTTGAACTATTGTTTTTCCTGCTTGTGTGGGCAAAGAACTAGTCGTGCTTTTATAAAATTCATCTTATAATTATTGCTGCATAGCCATGGTAGGAAAGGATGCACACAGGCAGTCAAGAGGACAGCCTTTGGATCAAACATACCTAAATCAGACACTCAGCTCTGTCTTTCAGTGGCAGTTTCCTCTTGGCCTCACTTAAACTCTCTAAGCTATAGTTCCTTCACTTGTAAAATGAGGATATAACGGAACTTATTTCTTCAAGGACATGTGAGGATTAAGGTAGCCAATATGTCAACGTACGCATCAGCATTGAATAATTGTCAGTGGCTTTTGCTTTTATTGTTGCTTTTTTCATGTGGGAGAGGACTTGATCCAACTTCTGTGTCCTTCTGTAACATCTCATCTCAGAGACTGTATCTGCCCTGACTATGGTCCGTTCCCCAATGTCCAGGGATGAGTGCACAACACAAAAAGTCCACAGGTTAAACCAATACAGACTGCTGTTAGTTGGTTTGGTTCATAAGACACTGAAATGAGGATATGGGTTAGGGAGTGTACGTATACAAGGATTTCTTCGTAAAGAGAACAGAAAGTCGTGGTACGTAGATGGTTAGGACACTGATGTGCCTGAAGCAGAAGATATGAAATGATTTCTTGGGGTCCCTTCTAGACCTACATTTTATTTTTCTTGCTAAAGCCTTCCCACGCTGTGAGTTTCATCAAATTATTTTCAGCTAGAGAGTTAGTACTGCCTGCCTCCAGTAAATTTGTACATTCTTGGGTATCTGGGCACACTTTCTTCCTTTTTGATTCTTGAAAAGATTAATTTTCATAGGTGCTTATTAAACTTAAATGCAGGATAGGAAAATCTATCTTATTTCCCCTACACTTAGCTATATTATCACCCCAAGGAGTAGTCAGACAGCATCAGAAGGAAGAAAGACACATTGGGTGCCTGGGAAGTGGGCAACGAGGAAAACCAACAGGCTATTTCTTAGAGACACTCCACTGCACAACAGTTTAAGGAGGGTTGGCAGATGCAGAACCTACAGGTGCTGCACAGTTGGCGCCCTGTGGGCAGCTCTTCACGGCAGTCTGTAACCTAACTCAATAACCCATAGTTGGCTTGACATTAAGTCAGATTATCATGTTCCTTGTACAACACTGACAGAAAATAATAAATAAAACATGACTTCTGTAATTATAATAATTCTAAAAATGACTATGCTTTTCAAGTAGTGAGTCTGACCCATTTGGCTACATGATCAAGCAGGAAACACTCTCCAAATGGAGTTTACCACCAACCTATCTAAAGGATGTGGAAACTATAAGATTTTTGGTTCTACCATCTCCTGGTTCCTCTAAGAATTAAGAGATATTTTCATGAGTTTTCTTAGTCCTTTAAATGGTGAGGCCAGTAGCCAAAGGATAGGTAAGCCATTCCAGGTTGAAGAAAATATGAAGATTAAGAAAGTGGTACATAAAAAAGAGATAGGAAAGTTACCTGGGAAGAAAAAAATAAGGTGGTTTGTATTCTCTCTCCATGGTCAACAGTATGGCTTTGGAGCTTATACAAAGTAGGATATGAAACAAGTCATGTGTTGCCCATACTGAGTTTCCTCACCTGCAAAAGAAATTAAATACCTACCTCATGGATGTGTCATAAGAAATAAATAAGCTAATGTACATAGAGCATCTAACAAGATTTGATGCATGGAAATACTATTACATATTTTATGATAATTTAGAAGTGACATCCTTACTGAAAAAGTATTTATTTCTATCTGACCTCTTATGCAGCTCTAAGCAACTGTACCTTCTCTACAACCTTCAGAGGGGAGAGAATCTCAAAGGCTTTCTCTACTTCTCGGTCCATTCCCAACTCCCTGGCTGTAATCATGAGCAAAGGTGAAGGCAGCGGCCAGTCACAAAAGACAGCATATTGTATGATTTTGTTCATATGGAATGTCTAGAGTAGGCAAATCCGTAGAGACAGAAAGTAGATAGGTGCTGTCAGGGGCTAGGGAAAGGGGTAAGCGGGGAGTGTGTGTTAAAGGGTACAATGTTTCTTTTTGGAGTGCTAAAAAATAATCTAAAACTGATTGTGGTAATGGTTGTACAACTCTGTGATGATACTTAAGAAAATCATAGAACTGTACACTTTTTAAAAAATTGTTCACTTTAAATGGATGAAGCATATGGCATATGAGTTATATCTCAATGTTAAAAGCTATAAAATATAATTGAGAACAGAAAAAAGCAAAAATACTAATGTGATCTCTTTGCTTATAGAAGTCAAATTGAAACTGGATAATAGGTAACAACTGAAATAACATGAGGCAGACTTGTTTCTAACCCTTAGAAAATTCATCACAGTTCTCAGTCCCTGAATGCATATGCAGAGTTCTACCCAACAGCTAAAGTAACAACGGGCCAATAGGCCAAATCACCCTCCATTCTACCTGTCACTGATTTATTCACTGTCTCTTCCCTGGACTATTGTAAGAACCTTTTAACCAGCTTGCCTTCTCCCCTTCAACTCATTGTCCATACCACGACTGGAGACATTTTCCAAACAGAAATCCAAGAATGCCCATCCTCCACTCAGTCGTTCAGTGACTCCCAACCATTTCTAGAACAGAGTTAGGAATCTCCAGAAAGGCTTAAAATGCTTTCATTTTCTGTGTTGGACTCCTCTTTTCAACCATATCCCCTCACCAGCAGCCCATGTGATCCCAAGATTGGGCCAAACTGAACCAGGTGTAGTCCTCATACTCCTGCTTCCGTGATTGTACAGCCGTTTGGTACGTCCAACCATCCTTGTCCACGTGGAAAACTCCTGGACCTACTTTAAGACCCAGCAGAAACTCCATCTTCTTCTTGCAACCTTCTCTATTTCCCCAAATGTCCTACTAGATGATTCCTCCTCTATGTTTCCTTCATTCATCCATTTATTCAACAAATCTTTATGGAATGTCAAGCACATAGCACCTTGTATGCCCCTTTATTATATCCAGTCATGCAGTTATGAAATTTCTATCTCCTTCACAGGTCCTTTGGGAAGAGGGATCATGTTCTATTGTTTATCTTTGCCTCTGCATCCCCAATACACTGCTTGACACATTGTAGGTGCTTACAAATTCTTTGGACAAATTAAAAAAAAGAGAGAACTAAAGAGATTATCTGAATACTGTCTGCATTATTTACAAACCATCCCTTCACTTCAAAATAAAAGATGTGCTATAGAAGGGAAGTGTCTTACTGGTATTAGTAACAGTAATGCCAGCTTTGTGGTTGCTCGGATCTGAAGTTGTTGGATGTTAATACACACACACATACACACACTTTCATGTTTGAACATGAAAGGGTTTAGAACAAATGAAATAAACCATTAAAGTAAGATAATTTTTCTCACTTTTTTTCCTAAAAAATGTATGTGAACTTGGGCATGTGGAAAGAAAGGCAAACTTCCCTGTCCCCACAGATTTCCATCCACTGTGTACAAATAACTGGCCTCTGGAACCATAGCTACTCTTGCAGGCTTCAAACTGGCATTCCTGGCCATTTGCTAAACATATCCACTGAGGAATGATGACCTGGTAAAGAAATCAGTTGCCTTTCTTTTGATTTAGAATATTTAAAAACCAGAAAACTTGGAAACATCATGATCCCAAAATACTATTATGTTTCCTGCCGAATCTATTCTTTCTTATCTAAATCTCCTGGGGCTGCTATACTGTGAAAGCACTCACCACTTTGGTAACTATCTCCTTACTAATATACTGAAGTAAGTTCTTAAGCCTAAGCTTCTTTTGTGATAAAGCATATCAAAACTATTACTAGTTCCAGAATGTGATTCTTTCCATAAGAAAACTGGCCTGGACTCTTTAAAAAAAAGGCAATATCTTAGGTAAGGGAAAAAGTAGAGACCACTCTAGATTAAATGCCATGTTTTAACCTGATTGGGTCCTGATTTAAAAAAGAAAATAAGAACATTTTAATGTGAATTACTTTACATTCTATGAGGAAATTAATGTTAGTTTTCTTGGGTGCAATAGCGGCATTATGATTATTTGGAGAATGTCCTTATTTTTAGGAGATGCTGCTAAAGTACTTACGGGTACAATGCCACCATGTCTGCAATTTACTTTCAAATGGTTCAAGGGGAAATAATTGTATGCGTAGAGAGGAAGACAAAGCACATGTGACGTAGTGTTAATACTGTTCAATCTAGGTGGGAGATAGAGAGTGTTCATTCTTTCAACTTTTCAGTATGTTTCAAATTTTTCAAAATAAAATACTGGGATAAAATCCTCTTTAAAGGAAGTTTTTTTTAAAAAAGTACTAATTGTGCCTGTGCTACAACACACACTTTTTCAAATTGAGATGGTCATTTCGCATTAGTCATAAGGAAGGGTGTTGTTAAAGCTGGCACTACAGAAGCAACTTGTTTCTGATTATTATATCTGGACCTGTGTTCAAATTAGAAGATTAAATTCTCTAATCCTACTCTAGAATCGACCAAAAGACTTGAGCTTAGAATTTTTTCACACAGAAAGGAATTATCAAAATGAATATTTATCACTTTCTTTAAAAATATCCTTGTTTTGCTTAAATATTTTCCCAAAAGTGCACATCTGAGACACATGAAAGAAATTTTCCTTCGTAAATGTTTCTTCATTATCGCAATGTTTTAAAAGCTAAACACAGCATTCACAAAGAGTTTAAATTGTTTCTGCATTTCTCCACGCATGTCAAATCTCCCCTTTTGCATCCTTTCTCCTTACTGTGACTCCACAAAGTCTCTTAAATGGCCAGCATGTTCCAAGAGAAGCTGCCGGTTCCCATAGAAGATACAAGTTTCGTGAATCGAATGACATAGTACCTTTGCCTCTAACAAAGCCTTGTCAACAAAACTTGCTACGTGAACCAGCTGTGGTGGCA
Organism: Desmodus rotundus; assembly: GCF_022682495.2. NCBI lineage: Eukaryota > Metazoa > Chordata > Mammalia > Chiroptera > Phyllostomidae > Desmodus > Desmodus rotundus. Next base: position 107,899,212 of record NC_071393.1, read on the forward strand.
GATGACTCAGCTGAATGCCTTTGGGGATAGTCTTTCCCAAGTCCGCATGTGGCATGGAATGTTTCCTAGTAGCCAAAAAGCAGTGAAGGGGCCAGAACTCTCTCTTTGTAGAAAGAAGTTTGAAACACACACACAGTGGGAAACTTTATTTCAATGAACACTGAGTAGACAAAAGATGATGTTTCATGAGATGTAGTTTGCCTATAGAAATAAGAGAAAATATGAGCAAGAGGAAAAAATCAGAGTTTCTCTATTGTTCGCCAGCAGGAAGAAAGATGACATAACCTCGAAAGTATGATCTGACAAAACACTAACCAACTCAGTTTATCTCATGAGAAAAGACTTTAAAACTTAAAAAGAATAATTTCCTTTAGTTTCCAAAGTACTCTACACAAACAGTACGAATGTCAGATCAATACCAGTTCCTGCGAATGTTTAATTTTAAACATTAAAACATATCTGCTCCTGAGAGTCACGATTATTTCTTACATTCTCCTGGTTTCCCTTTTAGGCCAACAGCAAGAGAGGGTGTGTGACGCGGCACTCAGTCAGCGATCAGTCAGTCAGAAACTCCAACCACACACTTGTTAAGTTTCCGCCCGATCCAGCTCCAAAGGGGAATGCCTTGTTTGGTTGTCCCAGTGTATCCACATACGGCAGAAACAGGAGACAGAACTGAGAAAGGCTGATGAAAATGTGGGTATACCTCTTGTGAATCCGATTTTATTAGGAACCACTGCATTTGAAGGTTAGGCTGAATTAATTGATGTGTATCACCAGACCATCTCTATCATACTTGGTCTTGTTAGCACACAGCACAGTGAGGTCCAGGGATTTTTCACATGCTTCTCATTCTCCAGCCAGCACGACTTAGGTGTGAAAGGAATTTTCCTTGGTGCGGAAGCCTGGCTCTTCGCCCACCCTGCTCCATCCTGCTGGTTCTACAGCCGCCTGAGCGTTGGCAAGCTGCAGGCTACGTTCCATGACACATTTTAGACTCACTCTGATGGGCCCACCTCTTGGCCTTGGTTTCCACCAGCAGGAGATCATGTCTTAACAAATCTTTCACAGAGGGAAAATTTTTTCTTGGTAACTCATAAGTAAGACATGAGGAGGAAAAAAACCTGCAGATTCAGGTATATTTAGAAAGCTGAAGTCCATCTTAGAAGCATTATTAAAGGTAACTTCAGTATTTTGCTTGCTTATCCACCTGTTTCTTTGTTTTCCTCAGGCATAGGAAAAACAGTTTAGACCAGACCCTTTTAGAAAGCTACATGGTGTAAAATGAGCTTTTCAAAACCAGGGCCGGGGCAAGTCTTGAGCTGTGTACTTTGTCCTGCTTAGAATGACAATACAACCATCCTGGAGTTTATGGACCACTGGTCCTGCCTCAGGAACTGTGATGAGACCGTTCACATATACCAGAACCTTTTCATGGTGATCCTGGGAGGTAACCGTGATCTCTTCGTTTCTGGAGGGGAGAACAATACGACACAATTAGGAAACGTGTTCACAGCCGCTTTACACAGGAGAAGCAGCGGAGTTGACACTCCATCCTTTGCTCAGACAATAAAAGCACGCTATCACCCTGGGCTGGGTGCCGGGGGTTATGGCAGCCCAAACTCAGCCCATGGTCTTTCTGTGTCCTTCCACACTGCTGACTGCAACGGATTTGAAAAAAGAGCAAATCATGTTAAAGTAGAAATAGAAAGAAGAGCTCATCCAACAAATCTGACCCATGTTACCAGAGAAACTCTGGGGGAGCCTCACAGAATTTCTGTGGTCCCCCCATCATTCTAAAAATGTTAGAAGTCAGCAGTCCAAACCCTTTTACTGACTAGAACTGCTAATTTAATTGTCAGAAGCCAACCTGACCGACCTACTGCACCTGTCAAGGGCTTGTCTCTGGTTCAGGGGCTAAGAGAGTCAGGTCTGGGTGCCTTGGCTGTAATTTTGTGATGGTCACCGCTGTCTACTTGCAGGACAGATACATGGCAGACCTCTCAATATGAGCAGAGGAAGAGGACGAAAAAGTTCTTTACCAATCTGTGTGATATTTTCTGGAAATAAGAGCAGCAGAAAGGGGAGAATATCAGGCAAGTTGGCTCTATGCTGAAAGACCAGATGTGAAATTCGGAAGAACTAAAATAGAAACCTTGCAGCTATCTGAATGCTATTATTTCCAGTCCTCAGGGGCAATGGCTCTGGCATTTCCTTTATAAAGTGTCACAGAATTTTATATTTTATTCTGTACGATAAGTACTCTGAAAGTATGGAAGAATGATAAAATGAGTAGCTTATAAAACTGAAAATAGGGCCATTGAAAAACCCTGAAGGAGTTGGATTTGGTTAATAGAAAGAAACAAAGGCTGGGAGGTTACTCATAAATAAACAAAACCATACATGTTTTAATATTCAGAGTATGTGAATATACTTTCTTTCTAGAACAGCCTAAGTGTGGTTGTGTTTAAAAGTAACCACATGTAAAGATCCTATCCTTTTCTAAAGTAGGTATTTATCATTTTCACCAAAACCATTAAGTACTTTTTGGCATGAAATATTACTATATTAGTTGTCATGCAGAGCAATTTGGACTGAAATCTTCTCCATTCCTTTAGGAATTATAGCTTAATTCCTGTAAAGCCTGCTACAGCAACAATATAACAAATAAATACTTGCTGGTTGATTGATCTCAGAGGGAAAAAAAATGATATGGCTGGAGATGTGGAAGGCTCCAGGCAGCAGAAGAGAAATAGGGAGTAAATGGAAAGATACTAGAATATTTACACTGGACACAAGACAGACACGGTGAGGGAGGGAGGAAGCAGATGATCAATACCCATCAATACCCAGCTGTCAAGAAAAAACAACCAAGCCCACGGACCATAGCACCTCTTCAGGATCTTGTTATTAAGTCTCGCAGTGGATGCTTCACAAACACCTAGCAGTTTTACAGAACAAGAAAAAATAATAAAATCAAGTTGCATCGGGATTTTCCCCATGAAATTAGAATTTTCAAGGAAAATTGTTCAACTCGTTCCATGTAACTAAGACATTTATCACAGGATATTTGTATTTGTTTTCCCATAATGGTTCCATGAGACTGAAACTATTCTGTTAAGAACGTGTTCAACGGTGGACTAAGTGTCTAAAGCTTTTGCTTTCCAATTCAGCCCCTGGCAAGTCCTCTCTCAATATTTCACTTGCTTTCTTCCCAGAGTGCTCGTAAAAAATCATGACTAATCTATATAACTCCCCACCATCGAGGATGTTGTGCAGGGAAGTTCCTTTGAGGTCATCAGTGCCAGAGCAGCTCACCGAATGCTGCTCAGGGACAGGCCAAGCACACCGGGAGGCCACGCCCTGTGTGTATTTGTCCCACGGTCATGGGACACATACATTATTTTTTTGATGTGGATTTTAAACAGCAAGTCAAAAATGCAATAGCATCCTAGCTGTATTGATCCTCTATCCTCTAGGCTTCTGGGAAAGTAAGGACCAAAAATCCTTAGCATCCTCCCAGGTCTTTGATACAGTCATAAACACTAGAGCGAAAGAGAGAAAAGATTTCAAATCTCATCAACAACTTGCCAGCTTCATTTTTATATTTTAAACAGATACTTGTTCTCCCTGTCTCTGGGCACACATTCAGAAGAATGACTTGTCGGCTGTTTTGGTCACTCCAAAGGGTTTAGCATTTACTGATATAAAGAAAAGCAAGTATGAGCAAAAGACACTCATATTAACTACCTTTATGTGCTTTTGGTAGCTCTGTCGATGACAGGGACATCAATACCCAGGTAACTTTGCAGAGCAGTTAGTTATGCATTAAGAGCTGAAGAGGACAGAAGTGCAGGCTGGCACTCAGGGCTGACTGGGGAGTCAGCCTGAGGCCTGCAAGGGGTCTGCAGGAGTGAGCCCCTGTGGGCACTGGTTGATCCAGTAGCTCAACGTCAAGCTAATTTATATTCAGGCCAGGAGAGTCCATGGCCTGAAGTCCATCATCAAGTCCATAGTCCATCATCAAGATAAATGAATAAATGCTCTGAGGATACTATTTCTAAAGACCCCATTACCTTCAAGTGAATTAAAGGGTCATGGTAGAATCACCAGTACCTCTCAAACTTTTCCACCAAATGTACTCTTTTGGTGGAAATGACCACAAAGTAAACCCTTTAATGGTAAGCCCAAAGTGGAGGTGAGCCCACTGGAAATGGTGGCGAGTGGGAAAGGAATGCAGGGGAGAACACCCGGCAATGGCAAGTAAAAACTTTCTCTGAAGTCCCATGTTTTATCTCTAGTATCCTTATGAATTTGGCATTCCATCCCATAACGTACCCTTCTTTGCATTAATGTGAAAATGAAGTGCTATTTGGTTGTTTTATTGGGAGTTGATGCTGTTCGAGAAGCCCAGTGCTGATGGAATGGCTTACATTAGCAATCACCGTAAGTTTCTCACCATAGTTCCCTATAAGTAAGCCATTCCCCACTCCCATTTTGTGGGAAAAATCCATAAGCTCTCATCCAAAGTAAATTCAATTGTCCACAGACCCCTGCAAGCAGTTACGTTTTAGTTAGTTACACGAGACAGATAAGTCAGAGATGCAAAATGAAATGGCCACAGTTATTTGCTACATACATTATGTTTATATAAATGAAAAGTTCTGACAAACAATTCAAAAGTAGGACTCATTTGCTATTGACTTTTCCAGTTCAAATCAATAGAGGGCATATGTACGTCATCCACGTCACCAAACACAGAGACCCCGCTGTACTCCAGGGGACGTGGGGATGTATATTGTCGACACAGAAATATTCAACACAATGGGGTGTCCAAATGGAGAACTATAGTGCTTACAGCTTCTCATAATTCTTTTTAAATTTAAACTAAAAATGAACTGAAAAAAAAAAACTTCCAAGGAAAAGGTGATAAAATATAACTTCAGTCTCTCCCCACTCCCAATCTGAACAAGCCCTAAGAAAAGCCAAGGAAAAAAGTATTTCTTCCCTGTGTGTCTCCAGGTAGCCCAGATGGCACTATTAACTGGTGTCTCTATTGGAATGATCCACCCATGAGAACCAAAGCTAGCTCCTCCTACTCCCCTGCTCTTTGGAATGACAATGCTGTCATGCAACTTGGTATTTCTGATGCACCAGTAATGGTTCTGATCCAATGACTCACATCGTATTTTTCCTAATGGCAAGGATACCCTTAAAAATATCGCCATGAAAGCACCCCACAGCAACTGAGGAGGGATGAACTCATGACTCCTTAAAATATAATGAGGGGAACACAGCAATAACAGTGACTACTCTGGAGTGGCGCTCTGCTTTTGAATAACTCTGTGAGAGCCACAGACTCTTCTGAGAAAATAGCAATCATTTTACATGGCTGCATAAAAGGTGCCATCTCTGATGTGATGCTAGAAGGGTACATGCATGTTTTATCCATGAACTCCTACAACTGACTAACATCAATTGATTAACAGCACCTATTCCTACTCAGAGTACATACAACATTCACTTTCCACACAGATGGTTCTGTTAACTTCTCACCTCGGTCTCATCCTCTCTAACATGGGGATGGTAGAGCTCTGACTTCATGGGCTTTTGGGGAGGAATACGTGAGACACCACACACTCAGAAATAAGTGCTTCGCTATTAGCACATTACAAGGAGGCAATCTATTTTAGCTGTTACTGCTATTACTCTCGTCATCAGTAAAACTGTTACAAATGTGATCAAACCGAGGTAATGCCTGGTTAAAAGTGCGCGGCTTTGGAATTTACTAATGGCTACCATTTTTGAACACCTGTCAAATTTCAATCAGGCATTAAATCAGCGGTTCATAGACACATTATCTGCAACCCTTACAACAGTAACACAAAGATGTTAAGGTCCCCATTTCAAAAACAAGGAAACTGACTCAAATACATTAATTAATTTTCCCAAGGTCATAAAACTACATGAAAATTAATGTTCCACAAACAAAGGAGTTTTCAGGCATGCAAAGCCTTAGCTTTGATGTCATTGCCCTCATCTTTGATTGAGCCCACTCACACATGGGTATTTGTGCATGTGCAAGAGCCGCACAGCTCACTGAAAAGAGCATGAGCCTTGGGGTCGGGCAGACAGGGACTTACACACACTGTCCAGCACCTACTAGCTGTGTGACTGTCTTTGCACATCAGTGCCCTTAACTACAAAAAGCCTCATACAGACTTGTGAGTTAGCCTCTGACTCTGTTCACGTCAACTGTGAGCCTCAGGACCAACTTTATGCCCACCTCTCGTTAGTAAGTGTACAGGAGCTTAGACGGTAAATTCTGTATAATAACATCTTCTTTGCCATCACTCAATTTTCCCTTTATTAACTTTATTTTCACCCTGATTTCCTCACTTGAAAAAAACCTTATATTTGTTTTAGCAAACTCCTTCAGATTCTTGCTGGAAAAGTATAATAGTGAACACACAAAGAACAAATTGAATAATTTATCAATTATTGGTAAATAATTGATCCAGCACAACATAATATCAAGTCACTGCATGACCAAAAACAACACATTTCCTCATCACCTCAATCACATCTGTGGACATACCAACCCCACAGTGTTCCCTCCTAGCTCTAAAGAGCTCTGCATGCACTAAGGTACCGACACAACCTGAACTCCTTCAGTGTTGTTCTTTCTCACCTTCACTTTGCCTTACCTTTGAGTCGCCACAGTGTCAACTCAATCATGGAAAGTCCACGATGGCTTTGCTTCCTTGGAAAGAAAAGTAGAAGACTCAGTTGGCTACACTAACACACACAGTATATTATTTAGAAAATATGCACATTTTTAAACTGTCCAAACCTAACCTAAGTGTACATCAGTGTATAAGTCTGGGTCTATGATCTCTGCATGGGTAGATGTTTATGAAGAGTCTGGAACACATAAAATCCATAACCACCAACGGCAGGAGCATCGAAAAAGACACCCAGACATCCGCAGTCACACATAGGAACTCAGACTACCAGAGACATCAAAAGAAGAAAGTGGTGAGAACCAAGCCTTTGGATTGGCACAGACCTAGATTCTAATCCTGGTTTTGTCACCAATCAACTGTGGAGCTTATGTTACTACTAGATGATATATAACCATTTCATAAACCTAAAGGAGACCCCATAGTTAGTGCAAGGATCCCCCAAGTTTCAAACACCCAGCTTAGGAGATCTTACACTTCACTCCTCCCTCTCCCCTCCCACTAAGCTCTCTCTTGGCAGCAACCAAGGGGACTGTGCTGGACTCCAGGGAAGGGCCCAACACCATATCCCTTTACTATCACCTTCTCAAGTACCCATTTCCCCTCCTGCCTTCTCCTCATGTTCTCACTTCTCACCACTCACCTTTAACCCCACCTTTCATCTTGGTCTTCAAAATACTTCTCATGTAGTTTCTCCTCTTTCATTTCATGTGTAAGCTAAAAGAGCACAACACACAATTTAAAAAAATCAAAAAAGTCTTGAGTGTTTAGGAAAATTGGGCTTAATAATAAGCCAATGACATCAAGAGCATGGTAAGTTTCCAGAATTTTCTCCAGAATCTCTACAAAAACCACATAGTTGGTAAAGCCTGGGCTTTTATATCAGACCAACCAACATTCCAATCCCAGCTCAGACTCTGACTATTCATGTGTCCTGGGGAAACTGTTTACCCTGAGGCTCTCTTTCCTTCACTGTTAAAGTGAGAAACTAAATGAGATAGTTTGGGTAAAGCAGGTTAGCACAGTGCCTACTTAGCAAGTACGCAGGAATGTTAGCTGGTCGCTGTCCTGTAATTGTCCTCCTATTTCTTACACCTAGCTTTTTTTTCACCACTAAGATTCAAGGCACATTGCTAACAATTCTTTTTCTGTAACAGTATGTAGAGTAAGAAGGTAGAAGAGGGAAAAGGTGGAATAAATGGGGATGGAAGGAGACTTGACTTGAGGTGGCGAATACACAATACAATAGACAGATGATGTATTATAGAATTGTACACCTGAAGCCTATATAATTTTATTAGCCAATGTCACCCCAATAAACTCAATTAAAAAATAAAACTTCCTGCTGTTTTTTTATATACACTCATAAAAATTCAGCTTTTATTATGTGCTATTGTGGGCTAGCCTAGAAACCTAAACATTGAGGGATGAGGGGAATATACTCCAAGCTGCAAACGCAGCTTGACAAATTCAGATCACAATCTGCTACAGGTTTACAAGAGAAGACTTAGAGCCAGCCCTTAGTAGGAATAGACCGATTAAGTCCTTTTAACTGTTAACTGGGTTTCTACCAAGCTCCATGTCACAGGTCTGGAGACAGAATCGGAAGGGAACAAGGCTAGGATCAGAAAGAATTAGAGATAATCAGGGAGGCTCCCAACAGACATATGGCTGTTGGCCCTTATTGTCCCGTTAAGTGAAGGATGGAGTAGCCAGATCGAAGACTGTGTTGAAATAATACACTGAGGTTCTCTCAGTGTAGACATTCAGGATCACACTGTCTCCTCAGACCCCCAACAAGCCTCTGAAGCAGTGGGCTTACAAGGGTACGTGCTACAGCTAGTGAGTAGCTCTGAAGCAGCCTCCCCAACGATGGTCACCTGCTCACCAAATGTAAATGACTTTCCAAAGCATGAAATTTGAAATTAAAACTTTTGCCCTTTGCAGATTCTACCTACTCTTTATCATTCTGGTTTTTTATTGTATTTTTTCCATTATCACATAGTCCCCTTTTACTGCCCGTGCCCCCCACCCGCAATCACCACACTGTTTGTCCCTGTCCAGGAGTCCTTTTTCCTCAATCCCTCCACCACCCTCCTGTCCTCCGTTAGCTGTCAGGCTGCTCTCTATCATGAGTCTGCCTCTATTTTGCCGGTTAGTTCAGTTTGTTCATTAGGTTCCACATATGAGTAAAATCATATGGTATCTGTCTTTTCTTCTTCCTTCTTTCCTACACGCCTATTGGCAAATACAAGCTATCTTTTTTTCCCCCCATTTACAAAAGTAAATTGTGTCTTTCCCATATTTGAATACATTCTTGGGTAAAAATCATCAGAAAGGTCACTGGTAGACCTTTCTTTTGCCATTTTCTCATCCACATGTTATGTGTGAAATGAGACAGATTTCTTTATTTATTATTTTTTTATTGTTGTTCAAGTACAGTTGTCTCTATTTTCCCCTCACCACTCCCATCCACCCCAGCCATCCACACCTCCCACCCTCTATCCTACCTCCCTTTGGCTTTGTCCATGTGTCCTTTATACATGTTCCTTGATGACCCTTCCCTCCTTTTCCCCCCTTATTCCCTCCCACCTCCCTTCTGGTTAGTGTCAGTTTGTTTATTTCAATGTCTCTGGTTATATTTTTTTTGCTTGTTTGTTTTGTTGACTAGGTTCTACTTATAGGTGAGATCACATGGTATTTGTCTTTCACCTCCTGGCTTATTTCACTTAGCATAATGGTCTCCAGTTTCATCCATGCTGTTGTGAAGGGTAGGAGCTCCTTCTTTCTTTCTGCTGCATAGTATTCCATTGTGTAAGTGTACCATAGTTTTTGATCCACTCATTTACCAATGGTCACTTAGGTTGCTTCCAACACTTGGCTATTGTGAACTGTACTGCTCTGAACATTGGGGTGCATAGGTTCTTTTGGATTGGTGTTTCAGGGTTCTTAGGGTATAATCCCAGCAGTGGAATTGCCGGGTCAAAAGGCAGTTCCATTTTTAGTTTTCTGAGGAAATTCCATAGTGTTTTCCACAGTGGCTGCAACAGTCTGCAATCCCACCAACAGCGTACTAGGATTCCCTTTTCTCCATAACCTCACTGGCATTTGTTGGTTATTGATTTGTTTATGATGGCTATTCTGACCAGTGTGAAGTGGTATCTCATTGTGGTTTTAATTTGCATCTCTCTGATGGCTAGTGGTGCTGAGCATCCTTTCATATGTCTCTGGGTCCTCAGAGAAGTATCTGTTCTGGTCCTTTGCCCATTTTTTTATTGAATTGTTTGTCTTCCTGGAGTGGAGTCGTGTGAGTTCTTAAAGTAGCTGCAGCCCCCATAAATTATCATATAACAAATTATGATATAGGTCATTGACTAGGTACTTTTATCTTTCTATTATTACATTAAAACATATGAACATATTTTATTTCGTGATATGGTGATTCTACAAATCCAAATATAGGCAAAATGTTGATAATTTAAATCAAGGAAAAGGTGATTAAATGAAGTGAACCATTTGAAAGCTAAGGAAATAATCAAACACTTCAGTTTGAGAAGACATTGACTTGCACGCCTTAAATCTGACTCATATTTCCCTCGATACTAGTGTTTTGGAAAAAGGATTTGCCCCTTCCCACCCATCCCATGGCCAGAGTTATTATTTATCACTGCTCTTTTCCATGTTAGTTCCCTTTGTCATCATAAAGTAATCAGAAGGAAATTCCATATTTTGCTATTTTAAGTAGATTTTGGAGTCAGAAAAGTAATGAGAGTTTGGCCTCTTAGATAATGGTCTTTTCTTCTGCAATTACATACACTCAATACTGATTTTTATTTTCTAACATTTTTCTCTTTTCTCTGCTTACCGTTCATTCACTCAGCATTTATGGTCATGCTGGAGCCATGGTTTCTACATCATTGCACGTTACAAGGGCAGTCCTGGCTTCGATGAAGCTTTATACGTGACTCGCGCAACATCTTTCAGCCCTCCCTTCTCCGGACTAGCTCCTTTCTCAGAGAGAACTCTTTTCACAGTTCCTAAATAGCTACCAGCAGCTTCTGGAGCTACCTCTGTATCCACTCACTCCCAGCCAGAAATATGGTCCATTCCTCAATAGCTCAAATAAAAGACATGGAATTGAGTCTTGTTGGTCCCAGTTGCTCTGTCTTGGGCCATGCACCAACTCCCAACCAATTAATGTGATCAGGGATATATGTGACAGGCCTATGGTAATCACAGCTCACCGTTAGGACCAGTCAGAGCCCACTGCATCATGCTGAAAAGCTCAGGGCACTTTTAGGAAACAGAGGAAGACATGAAATTGATGCTGGAAGGAACAAGATATATATATTACACTCCCTGTCCTTATTGAAGCCTCTGTATTGAAGCCTTCAGTAGCCTCTGAAGAATTGGCAGGATGATGGGAATCCACCAAGTCAGTGCATGCATGAATCATTTCTGATATCTAAAGGCTAATAAGTGTATAGCCCTGGGAATCTTCCCATAGCAACAGGATGCAGGCTGATTGCCCTGTTAAAAACTGCTGCTGAGCAGTTTTTATGTGCACAAAACTAATGGCCTCTGGCAGTGATTTAGAAACAAAACCTTTCATTTCCAGTTAGCCCACACTTTGATTCATGCAGTGCCTAAGAATTCACCTTTAAAGTCCAAGGTTTCAAATAAAATAATAATAATAATAATAAATAATAATAATATAATAAAGTTCAAGGTTTCAGAAAAATTCAACAAGAGATGCTGAAATACAATGTTTTCAAGGATGTTAGTTTCCTTGGCTAATCGTGATTCAATTTTCCCCACACAGAGCTGGTTAAAGAAAACTGTAAGTGGTCCATTCAAACCTCGCATTATTAGAAATATTCCTTCTCTACCTACTTACAACCTTGAATGCTGGATTTAACTCTAACCTCACATGTCACACCTCATTATCAATCTAATGCTCTCAATCAGTGGTTCTCAATCTTGGCCACACAATGGGATCCCTTGGGGAGCTTTAGAATATACCTATGCCTGAGTCTCCACCGCAGAAATTCTATTATCACTGGTATAGGGTATGGCCAAGGTTGAGAACCACTGCTCTACGCAGAACCTTGTTCGAGATGCAGATATGTCTCTCCTAGGCAACATGCCTAATTTGCATGTTGAAACTAATTTCAATGTTATAGTCAGTTAAGAAAAATTTAAAATTGATTTAGAATTAAATCAAGTTCAGAAATAGGGAGAAACATTCCCTAGATCAAGAGCAAGCCACCTATCTGTGCTTCCTCTTCTCCCAGCCACCACGGGCGCATCTCCACATCTCTACTACCACCACCTGGCCTAAGCTACCGTCATCTTCACCCTGGCCCCTGCAATGGTCTCCCAACTCTCTCTAGACTACTGTCACACGGCAGCCAGAGTTGAGCTTCTTAAAATATAATGTGTCATTTCCTTCCTCAAAAACTTTCAAAGGCTTCCACTGCTTATGCCACAGAATACACAAGCTCCCCAGGCCACTCTCTGCTCACTCCCATCCCCCAACTCATCCAGTACAGGTTGGCCACGTGGACCTTTCATTTCCTACATATCTTTTCCATCTCAGGGCTTCTACATGTGTTGTTCCTTCTGCCTAGAATGTTCTATACACACGCACACACCCCACACCACACCTGCTCTCTTCCCACTACACCACATTCTTTGCTTACTTTATTCATTGCTAAGGTCTCAACTTATATGTCACTTCTTCCAAGAGATTGTCCTTGACCCCTAATCTAAAGTGAGTCCCCTGTTTAACACTCCCTGAGTGCCTGATTTTACATCTTCAGAGTGTGGCATTATGGGTATGGTACCTGGTTCCCTCTAGACCATAAGCTCCCTGAAGACAAGAATGACTCTGCTTTGCTCACCGTGTTTGCCCCAGCACCAACCTTGCCCCAACCCAGAGTACATTCTCAATAAGTTCTCAGTATCAATGGAAGAAGTGCTTTTATAGTTCCATTTACGTACAGTGGGGAATACGGTAAGAAACAGTTTAGATAGTCAAGATGACTACATCCCATAAGTGTTCTCTTTATAAAGATCCTCAGGAGAGTTTTTCACAGTCTCAGTTCTAGGAATAGTTATGTTTCTCTTGAGCAACCAGTTGGTGTTTTGCTTCCATATTCCATAAATCATTTGATTTTGATTCTATAATGATTCTACAAATCATTAACCAATTCGGCTTCCCTCTGTGCTTTGACTGATAAGAGGCTCAGAGCCAAATGTGTGACCACATACCCCGCCTAAGCTCACCTGCTGTCAGCACCAGAACACTCTCATAACACGTGTTTTGTATTCTAACCTCACTCCAGTTTCATCCAATGAATCCTTCCTTCATTTCCCCTATGCTCCTCATTTATTATAACATCTTTATAGGCCATCTTTACTCTCTAGAAGTAAGTAAGACAGAGTAAATAAATTAAATAATGGCAAATAAGTTATTCAAGGAAAAGAGAGAGCAGCTATGCGATGAGTTATGTTTCAGGGGATTCAGTAAATGACACCTCTCGTCCCTGCTAGAGAGACAGAAATGAGAGTCAAACAGAAAAAGACCACAATTGGCTTAGGACCATGGGTAACAGTGAGCTTCCTAATCCACCACAAAAAGCACTGAAAATAAAGGCCTATGGAGGGAGAGGGAGAGAAAGAGAGAGAGAGAGAGAGAAAGAGCACGTGCAGAGCTTTTAATTCCTTGGCAGACAGATTCAAAAGGGAAGGGGGGAAAAGTGGAGTAATGCATGATCGTTACTGCTCCCAAATTCACCAAGCAAATCATTCACCCGGGAACAGTCAGGTCTGGAGTGTTAACATTGAGTGATGCCCTTCACATGGAAACGTTAAGCCACGGGAAAGGATGTCCTCTCTCCCCAAACATCATGACATCAAAGCATGTATTTCAGCTAGTAGATATTTTATAACAAATTTTCCTGTGTTAGTTTTCTACTGCTGCTGTAACAAACTATGACAGCTTATTACCTTACATTTCTGGAGGTCAGAAATGTGTCTCACTAGCTAAAATCAAGGAGTGGGCAGAGCTGCATTCCTGCAGGCTCTAGGGACAATCTATTCCTTGCCTCGTCCAGCTAGACTCCAGAGGCTGCCCTCATTCCTTGGCTCATGGCCTCCTTCACATCCCTTCAAATTCGGCTTCCATTCTGACCACCGAGTAACAATCTAGGACAATCTCCTCAACTCAAAATCCTTAATTCAATCACATCTGCAAAGTCCCTTTTGGAAGGTAGATATTTGGGGGGGGGATTATTCTACCCACCGGTGTTACACTAAATCAGCAATTGTCAACCTTGTTTACCTCATGGCACACATAAACTAATTACTAAAGTTCTGCAGCACCCCCCAAAATATATTATTGTTGTGTTGGCTGTTGTCATTTTTTTATTTGACAGTCTAAGGGAAAAGAGGTCAGTGCCCCTGACTAAATAGTCAGGTATTGCACGTTTTAAAAATTCTCATAGCACTCCAGTGTGCTTTGGCACACTGGTTGAAAATCGCTGCATTAAATAATTAGGTGCCTGTGGAATACCAAAGTATGAATTGGGGACGTGTTTAAAACCATATTGAAGAACCATTCCCAGTCTGGTACCAATCCACTCAAGCCAATTCATGTATCCCAACAGTTCAGTCCAAAGACATGACAGAAAATACTTTTTCACCTTGGAATCGTAGTCCGGGGATACTTCGAAAGCTTCTTTGAACTCTAAGAAAAATATCACTGCTTCCTAACCAACAGCCGTCTAGCATGCAGCTTTGATGAAAGAAGCTCTTTTGCTCTTCCTCCTGCCTGGAACTCACCACCCTCTCTGTGGTCCCCCAAACCCTCCCTGCCCACTGCACACCACACACACACTCCTAGCACTTCCCACCTGCCCTTCACACCTCCTCTCCCTTCCCCAGAAATGCAGCAGCACCAGAAGAAATACATGAGGATGGGATAGGAAACATTTCTTAAGACCAGTATGTAAAGAGGTAATGTTTGACAGAGAAATTAGGAAATTCCCTATAATTGTTTAATAAGCACTTGGCTGGACTGTTAGACAATTTTTCTAGCCCTGGCCCTCACTCTGATTTATATATACATATTGTTTATTCCACTTGCCTTTCCTTACTCTTGACCAAAAGGTCTAGGCCTCTATAATTCTCAACGTGAAAGCCCTTCAGAATCCAGGGTAATGTCATGCAAAGGGATAGTCAATAGATACATTTTTTTTATTAATCATGAGCATTCAGCTGCAGTTTGCCTGCAAATGCCAATTTTTTCTCTCTTTTTTAAAAAATTTTATTTATTTTTATAGAGAGGAGGAGGGAGGGAGAAAGAGAGGGGGAGAATCATTGATCAATTGCCTCTCTCACACCTCCAAGCGGGAACTTGGACCCGAACCCAGGCATGTGCCCTGACTGGGAATCAAACTGGCAACCTTTTGGTTCATAGGCCAGTGCTCAATCCACTAAACCACATCAGCCAGGGCATGCAAATGCCAATTCTTAATCCCCTCATCTTCTTTCTAAAGGTACACTCACCTAAAGGCAGCTGACCCTTGAACAACATGAGTTTGAACTGTGTGGGTCCACTTATAGGCAGATTTTTTTTCAATAAATACACTTTGCCCTCCAAATCCATGGGTTTTGCATCCACAGATTCAGCCAACCCCAGATGGAAAGCAGTATTTTCACACACCCAAGCACAGATTCCCAACTGTGAATCCCTGGGTAAGAAGGGTTGACTGCAGAGCAAAAGTTACACACAGGTTTTCAAGTATAAGTGGACTGGCGCCCCTAACCCCCACCACTGTTCAAGGGTCAACTGTACTTCAAAAGCACACAGGTTTTAGATATTTTAAATCATTCCTTTAGTATTTCTTTTCACTGGTTTAGACCACTGAAAAGACCCCGTCTTGCCTACCAATCTCTGCTTTCCTCCAGCCATTTCTATTTTGACATGGGTCAGCACTTAGTGATGGGCTACCCCCTTCTCACTCTTCCTGGGGTCATATAACAAAAACAACTAGTTCCTAATGCCATACGTTGCAGAGAGGCAGAAGACCTGACCCTCGGACCAAAGTTTAAGAGAAAACTTTTTGCTAATCCCTCACTCAAGGGTCAGCCAATTTGATGATTTAAAAAAAAAAAAAGGAAAACTAGAAACTAGATTTGTCTGAAGAGGTATAGCTGATGTTCATTTATTCTCACTAATTTTAATTTAAGTTTATATTTAACTGAAATGTAACTAGCAGGTGTGCTTTTCTCTTTTTCTCTCTGTTGCTTCTCTGGGAAGTCAGATTTGAAAGCAGAGACCACAGCTCTTGCACCGTTCCCCACAGTCCTCCCAGCAGCATGGTGCTGAGAGTGGTGATGCAGCCAGTCAGTCCCCGGCAGTGGTTAGGGTCAAGGGCTTGGGCTGCTCTTCCCTACCCTGTAGGCCCTGAAATTGACACCCTCTATGGCTGCTTTTGTCACTCAAAACTGAATCAGTGTTGTGTCAATTGTCAGTGCAGGGAATTAGGCAAAGACTCCATCACTGTCTGTCCTGGAGTGAGCCCAGGCCATGGGCTCAATAGCTTTCCTTGTTTTCCAGAACTGATCACTTTCAGTTCAACAATCGCATCTCCTGGCATCCATACCAGAACGTACCACCAGGATCTCCCGCTGTGATTTCCTGAGTGCTGAGAAAGCTGCAGGTCTCCACCAACTCCCCGCCAGCCTACCAGCTGCTGAGATCCCACTGAGAGCTGTAGCAGTTTGGCATGACCCTCTTTCAAATGTATACCCTCTTTGAGGGTGGTCACACCTAAAGCTATCCATTCATTCAACAAATACCCGTTCACTGAATACCCATTATTTTCAACACATTATGCTGGGCCTTAGAAGTTTGTCTTTTCATGTAAGGAATTCACAGTCTAGTCCGTTATTAATCATTTACAGAACTTTGGTGTGTGTGGAAAAGCAAAGAAGATAGATTTTGATCAGGAAGAAAAGGAGAGAAGGATACCAATTACAGTGCCAGGGAGGAGGCATTGGGATGAGGAGAGTTTGCCCGAGAACATGAACTAATCTGACTCTACCAGCTGCTCCTGGTAAAGTCCACCATGTCCACCATGCCCACCACGCAGGCCCTTACGGAGGCCTGACAGACCAGCAAGAGCAAACACTTCCTAAGGTCCAGGAGCACACTTTCATAAATTAGGTCACAGAACTTCAAAAAGATACTCAGAAATCCCCATACAGAAGAAAGCACATTAGTTTTTATTATGCTCCAAGCTGCTGGGTACAATTTACTGAAATATTGAAATAAATGACTGAGAAAATCAGCCCTTTTTATGGTCTCATTTGCCCAAATTGCTTGCCTCCCGCCCTTGCCTCACTCTCTCACATTTTGAGGTCAATTTCCCCTCAGCAATGACCCAGGGGAGTGAGACAACATTTTCCGGGCCTCAAAATTACTTTGTTTATAATTTCATCATTTTGCAGTCCCTTTTTTTGGCCCAAGTTCCTTCCAGGCCTGAAACCTCCACTGAGGAAACTGGCAGCCCTCTCAGAGGCCCCCTGAGAGCAGAAGCCTTGGGCTCTTTGCAGGACTTACACGGAGATGACCCGCCCACCCTCTTAATTTCTGAAGACCGGGGAGTGGGCAGAGGAGAGTGAGTCCTGCTGCTGCTGTCCAGACTCTGCTCCTTCCCGCACTTCTTTAGCAGATTATACTTCCTATCTGTCAACCACCTGATGGGCTCAAAGAAGCCACATTTAAAGACAGATGAGAGCCTTGTCCCATAAGTGTGGCCTACAGACCAGCAGCAAGGGCACCACCTAGAAGCTTATGAGAAATGTAGATTCTCAAGCCCCACCCAGACCAACTGATTCAGAGTCTGCACTCTACCTAATAAGAACCACCAACACCACCCAGGCCCAACTCCCCATCTCTCCCCATCATCCTTGGGATTCCAGTGTATCTTCTAATGGTGGCAGGGGCTGAAAACTGCTCCTCCAGGCCTGTCCTCTCCCATGTCACATTCAACTGAAGGGCCACCGCTTCATGGGCTATCTCTTCTATCTCTGTATTGGAGACACATTTCCTGGTGCCTGAAGAAGTGGCTCTTGCCTTGACTTCATTAAGGGATGCCTCTTCTACCATGGTCTGTGGTCTGTGTCATTGGTGAGCGAGGCATTTGAAAATCATCTTAGCACCTTAATTCATCAGCCTCATGCTTTGATAGCTCATTTCTGTGTCCTTCACTCACCACACAACACATCAGTTGGCGCTGGCACCAGGTCTCACCTAACAAACTCTGTGACTACCCTTTTATTTATTGAATCCCTATAGTGGGCCAAGCACTGTGCTAGACACTTGTCTCTAACCAAGAGCCTGTAGATCAGATTGTGCGTTTAGCCCTTGAATTAGTCAAGGTTCTTCAAAAACACAGAACTAATAGGATGTGAATATACAAGTATAGAGGAAGAGACTTTTACTCTAAGGAATTGGCTCACATGATTATGGAGGCCAGAAGGTCCAAAGCTGCGGTGTGCATCAGCAGGCTCAAGACCCAGGAGAGTCGACAGCACTGACCAAGTTCAAAAGCAGTCTACTGGAGAATTCCCTGTTACTCCCAGGAAGGTCAGGGTTTTCTTTTTCCTAGTTAGGCCTTCAACTAATTGGATGAAGCCCACCCACATTATGGAGGGAAATCTGCTATAGTCTACTGATTGAAATGTTACTGTCAACCAAAAACATCCACACAGAGACACCCAAAATAATGTCGGACCAAATATCTAGACACCCCAGCCCAGTCAAGTTGACATGTAGGATTAACTATCACAGCCCTTAGTAGAAATTCATGATGGGAGGGGAGGGAGAGGCACCAGCATCACAAGGGGGGTCACCCAAGTTGCAGTAAAGGTTATAGACATATTGGTGCAACCTTCCTCACCACGCCAACACTGCAGTCTTCTGCAGCATCCTCGGTCTACCATTTCTCCTTTACCAGGGCCCTCATGGAGGACAGGGCTCAGCAGCCTGTAATTACACACAGAAAAGAACAGGCTGGACAGAAATGACAAGAGTCTCTATCACCCAGTCCCAGTCCCTGACAGCTGCTCACTAAAGAGCCAAGCCCCAGCCCAATCACTCTTCCTGCCACAGCCAGCTCAAACCAAGACTTTCATAACCCTTCAGAACAGGTTGGGTTCTCCCTTTGGAGGACCACAGGTCAAGAATAAGGGAAGTACAGAGAGGCCACAGGTCAGAAGCAACCTGGGTGACAAGGCCAGTTCAGGGCAACCCTAGAGATATCATGGAAGCTCCTAAGGTAACCCAAATAGCCTAGATATCTAGACTAAATCAGCTCCTGGAGTCTGCCTTGGAGTGCAGCCCACACTGAGCTTCCAAAGATTGGTTCCAATTAGAGCATCCACCCCTCCCCAAGTCCCTTCGTTCGTCTCCATCTTCTTTCTCACTCCTACCACAACTCCTTGTCTCCAGCAAATCTGCCTTCTTTTTCTCCTCTTTGATATTACAATTTCTCTGTAGTTACTGGCAAAACCACCGAACAGACCTCTGCTACAGCTCCACTGCCACACAAGGTCCCAAATGCCTGACTTCACAAGGGTGGCACTGATCTAGTAAAGATGATTCCACAGGCCTCCACGCATGCAGTCTGCATCCTACGTCCACATGGCTCCCGCTGGTACAATCTCATCTTTCTTCTGACCAATTAGTGATGATGCAAGAGGACCATCATCTTGTCTCTAATTCCCCTTTCTACTCTTGAGCCTTTAACCTTCTGGTCTAGCAGGGACTGCAGTCCCAAGGACCCAGAGTGTCCTTGACAATGTGGTAGTATAAACTGCTGAGTATCTATAGTTTCCAGGACAAAGACATGATGCTAAGTATCCTAAGAGAATTTGACAAATGACCCCTTGACCTATAATTACCTGCATTATAAATGTGTCCAAGACACACAAAAGGGTATTAAATTATAAATGTCTATGACCCTTCCCTTCCCCCAAATCCTCCCCACTTCTGCTGAAGAGAGAAAGCACCTTTCACTGCTAAGCTTCGCTCTCTTCCAAAGCCCTAAAGGAGAGAGACAGCCAAACACTGGACTTTCTTATGTTGGCAGAAAAAAGACTAAAATATTTACAGGAGGTATAGTTACAGTGGTGAAGAATGGAGGGTAGGGGCAAAGCTTCGAGGCTGGACTAGGCTATGAAAAATACTGAGAAGATGATAGTAAGAAGTAGTGTTATGGTCTATGATTTGAATTCCCCTTTGGTGTCTTAATCTTTCACTTAAAGCCAGAATGGTTTATAAGGACTTTGGGTCGTTAGTGTGGTATGTCCTTGAATGTGAAATCACACTAAGACCATACCACATGGTGCCCCACTTACCTGTTAAATTTTTCAAATCTTTGAAAATCAACAGAAACTCTACTAGATTAATTGTACTTCACCTAAAACCTAATGGAAAAGCATCAGCAAAAAAAAAAGAATAAGAATTCAAAGCCCCAGGTTGCTAATCTGTTGCCCCGGTTGACCCCAGGTGCCAAGCGCAGCAGAAGGCCTTCTAGCTTTGAGTGGCCATGTGTACCACGAGTTCTGCCGGGAGCCAATACTCAGCACATCCCTTTACTGGCTCTCCTTAACAGGACTGGCTAGCCACGAACTTACATTGCTAATAAGCATCCCAAAATTACACTTTTATTTTTAGCTGTTTGAGGAAACACAATTGGGAAAAATATGTGAACAAGGGCATAACAATGGTAGATGTTACCCTATCCAAAATTCTGAGAAAATACTTAATAAAGTTACAAAATGGGCTTCCAGATATTCACCGCAGAAAAAAATCCAAGGACGGTGTTATCTCAAACTGTTATATGTACATCTTTCTTTAAACATAATTAACCAGCAGATAATATTTCTTGACACTTGTTAAGAAGTAAAAAATAATAATAATAATAATAACTGAAAAGAACACCCATTCCGGCTAGGGATATCAGACTAAGATAAGTGAAATAAAGGAGAAAAACCCACAAGTACAGAAAATCCTAGGATCCTGAGGGGCAACAAGACAGACAAGTAAATACAATCTAGGACAACAACCATGCAGAAAACAGAAAAATCGCCTCGTGTTCTCCAAATAATCTCACAATACTTGGGAAAATAAGTCATTGAGAGCAGAAACACACACTCTAAATATTCACTTGGCTAGTTCATTTTGCGAGGCCTAGACACTGTCAAGAAAGGGCTCTCTTTAGAACGAATTTACTGCTGTTGTCTTTACAGCTCAGATGCTTCTGTCGGTTTACAGTGAATATGTTTTGACAGATCCTAGCATCTTCAAATGCACAATATTTCCTTGGTACCTTTGAAAAGCAAGTATAGGTAAAACATGAGTGGTTGGTTCATCATAATTCTCTGAAAAAGATAAGCTGCTCTGCCATGCACAGTTGATAAAACTCCACTGCAGCAGACCGATTCATCGCGCGGCCCTACTCCTAAAACTAGATGCTTGTCCCACCGCCTAAAACAAATCTGGGCAAACCCAAGGCAAAATCGGAGAGTGAACCAAGGAGCCATGGTCGAATTGAAGTGCCGGGAGACAACTTTGATGACCTTGAGTCCAATCTGTATATAACAGTAATAAGAAGAACATACCACAATTGTTGGGCACCCAAATGTCTTTTTTCTGATTTACATGTTCATGGTAACAAAGTATGGAAAAAAATTAAAAGCATTTTCTATAAATATTTTTACCTATGCAATGTAGAATTTTATCTCTACTATCTAGCATGATATCCTCAATATTCTACCACTTTCATCCATATTCTTTAAAAAGTTACATAGTAAGATTGCTCCATAACTGATGAGGACCAATCCCCAATTATTAAACACTTAGGTTGTTCCCACCTGTTAGCTATCATACACACCTGATGAACAGCCTTTACGTGCATACGTTGGTGTGCCCCTGCATGACTATTCCTGGGAATACACTGCAGAAGCAGGCTTGCTGAGTCAGAGATAGATGCACGTTTCGGCGTTTGATCCATACTGCCTAGCGCTTTGCCAGCAAACGTGAGCCCACCTACACTTCCTGCAGTGGTGCGTGAAGGCTGCTTCGTCACATGCTCACCAGCACTGGATGTCATGGTTTTCATCGGTTGGGTAGGCCAAAGATTGCATCTTGTCCAATTTGGATTTGTTTTTTACTCTAGTATTCATTGGCCTTTTACTTCTAAGTTGCCTAATTCTTTATTTTCTTTTGAAAATTATTTCCCTTACTGACTAAAAAGCACCCTTATGTATCAAAGATAATCCCTCTGTCATGTTCCCTACTCAAAACTCCCACTGGAATTACTTTACACTTACTAAACTGGGGAGGTACAACACCTTTACAATGCAGAGCTTCCGACCCAAGACCATGGGTTGCTTCCCATCTGTCTTCTTTTATGATCTCAGCAAAGTGCTTCCTGCGCGGTTTCTCGTAAAGGTCTCGCACATTACTAGACACATTATAGTGTTTGTCGTTGTAGTGAAAATCATATTTCCCATCATATTTTCTAACTAGTTATAGCTGGTTCTTGATAGAATTTTTATGAGCCTAATAATTCTTCGAAAACTCTTGATAGGAACACACTGTTCCACTGTTCCAGTCACCTCAGTGTCTGAATTTCCTCTGTGACTACCTCCAGACAGGGACGGGGGTGCTGTTACAAACACACCGCCTGGTTTCATACCGCCTGGCAGATACGACCAAAAGTGTCTGTGTAAGGTTTTATAAATTTTAAGTCTTTTCCTTTATATTACTTCACCTATGGTTCGCAAAACCTGTCTACAGTGGATTGGATACTATAAAGTAATTGAGTTTTTATTCTCACGTTAAGGATGAAGAAACTGAGGTTCAGGTCTGAATCACTCACCTGGAGAGTGTGATAAAAATGCAGACTTCGGCGCCCCACCCCTGACCTATTTCCTCAGAATCTTAGGGGTAGGGTGTGAAACCAGGGAATCTGTGTTTTTAACTCACTCCCCCGGTGGCTGCTACAAAACATTTAGATCGCCAAGTCAAAGTCCAGGATAAAATGAAACATATTTACTTATTTCACCATACCTCAACAGCAGCTTGACTTTGTGAGTCTCTAGTAATATGTGAATATAACTAAAGGAGCTGACATTTTTTTAAGTATTTCTTTATACAGGGGATCCTGCAAAAGTATGCTCTAGTTTGCAGACCACAAGCCTCCATGTTCAGGCGCTATTTATAATTCAGTCACTTCTTTCCCACGTC
The DNA here is from genome assembly GCF_022682495.2 of Desmodus rotundus. Taxonomy (NCBI): domain Eukaryota; kingdom Metazoa; phylum Chordata; class Mammalia; order Chiroptera; family Phyllostomidae; genus Desmodus; species Desmodus rotundus. The sequence goes on from NC_071393.1 coordinate 107,922,282, forward strand.
TTAAGTAAAGGACAGCTCCCCTGGACTCTGTGGCTACCACCAGGGAGCCTGACTACTATCACTTGTGCGGCCACAGTGAGCCTCAGGACGACACCTTGGCAGTGGCCCTGCCCCACTGGCCTGGAGCCCAGCAGCCCTATAGCTGGGGAAAGTTGCCTGGAAAAGTGGAACCACATTTCCACGGCACCCCCTGAGAACAGGCAGGCCAGCTGTAGTGCAGGACGGCATTGCTGGTGACTCCATCCTGCCACTTAGTGTCCAGAAAACCTCATGGTGACCTTTTGGAAAAGGCCAAAGACTAATCTTGAGAAAGCAGATGCCTCCAAGAAAACCTCCAGTGGCGCTGGAGTTTAGTGCGCTGTGCAGCCACTTGACCAGTATCTATGGAGCTACATGCCAGGCCCATTCTAGATGCTGGGACATGAGAATAAATACCACACAGCACTTTATGACCCAATGGGCAAGTAAGCATGGAAAAGAGGCTTAAGGTATTTGGCGGGCATCAAAGAGGAGTATGGAAGTGAGTTTTCCAGGTTATGGGAGTTTTCCAGGCTGACAAGGGTAGGGAAAGTATTCTAGAATTTCTTTTCCAGAATTCCAGAGTGAACAGCTTAAGCAAAGGCATCATGAGTATAAAAGACTGCAATCGGTCTGGATTGTAGGACAGTAAAAAAAAGAGATCTAGAAAGGTAAACCAGGAGCCAGATTACACAGATTTCATACACTCTTGGAAGGCATTTGAATTGTATGCTGCAGATGATTAGGAGCCATGGCTGTGTGGACTGGTGGCCGCGAGGACAAAGCAGCACAGAAGATGGGGCCCGGTGAACAGAAGGTGGATTTGGAGCCTTTTGCAATGAACAAGGTTGGCGTGAGGGGCTGCATTGAGATGGCTACAAGGATGGTAAAGAGGAGTTTGATTCTAGAGATACTTAGCAGGTAGAATGGGCAGGATGCAGAGACCAGATGAATGTTGAGGGAGGAAGGGTGAGTAAGGCCAAGCAAGACTCTGAAATGCCAGGATGTGGATGTCATGGAATCAAGGCTCTGTCTTTGGTGTGGCCCCACCCCCAGTCATTTCCAAGTCCCCCTTCTCCTTCTTTCACCCGCCTTCCTGATCCTCTTCCATCACCAAACAAGTACTGGCAAGGAAAGATATTTCCTGAACAGCCACCCCACACCTAGATCCAGTGCAACTTCACTCCAGGAAGCTCTGTTCCCAAAAGTGTTGTTATGTAAGAAGCCATTCGCTCAGTGATGCCACCTTGCATTTGGGTAAGCATTGTTGTACAAAATTTTCACATTCATGGCCTCCTCCGATCCTCAAATAAACTGCACTTTGCCAGTTAAAAATAAAAATTGAGACATAGGGAGCTGTGGCTGTCTCAAGGTCCTAGAGTTCTTCCACAGCAAGTCAAGGGCTCCAAACAGCTCTCCCACCTTAAAATCCAGGGCAGTTACAACGTGGAACAACTACAAGCCAAATGCCCTGTCACACAGGCATACCTAGCAGAGCAAAGAACATGAACAGGGAGGGAAGGTTCATGTTAGCCTGTTGATATGGACTCTCGTTACTGTAGGAAGAATATGCAGACCTCACAAAAGCAAGCCCTCAGCCCAGAGTCCTATCAGGTTTTCAGGAAGCCCACTGGATTTTCCTCCTCAGTCTTTGCTCTACAGAAACAGGACCTCATGCCAGCACATCAAGTAAGAGACTTCCCCAAGCAGCACTTATTTTACTCACACACACACAGAGGAAACAAGAAGGGTCCTTTGCAGAGAAGGGAAACAGCAGGCTGAGGCGAGCTGTGCAGACGAGTGAGAAGGGTTTTAAGCCATGTTAAGGGGATTGCATACATGCGAAGGATGAAAGCACACCAGGAAGGAGTTCACCACCATTCATGTTTACGGAAATGTATTGTTTATGTCTAGTTTCAGACTGTGTTTGACTTATTTTGGGTTGGTTCCTTATAAAACGTACATGTGTGTTTGCATGGTCACACACATACAGGCTGCCCCAAAGGGTGGGCACTGGAGCTAGGCGAGTCACTGTCCCAGACAAGATCTTCTAGAAAGGAGGAAGAGCAGGGGATGAGGGTCAGTTCAGAGAGGGGGGGAAACAAACGAGGTCAGTGGATGCTGCTGAAGATGTCTAGTCAGCAAGTATGTTGGGGGTCAGGATTGTGGATTTCCATCTAAGTGCCCCATTTCTTGAAGCCCCCTAGATCAGCCATCATGAAATGGGCAAACGTGTTAAGGGAGTCTTCAAAAAAAATTCACAGAAGCCGAATGCAGCCTCTCACAACCACACCAGCTGATACAGATACAGAAGGGCTCCTACAACACTTACTTAGCAGGGTCGTCTGTACTACAAGGGGCCTGCCCTCTGAAAGGTAATTCCGGTGTTTTGGGGTCACCCCTTTATATAGGCCCACTTCCTCAAAATGCTCTTTGAACAAGATTTATGAGCTTACTAGGTCTCTCATTACTGAGTGAGTAAATCTTTGATATACCCTCATCCTATATTTACATGAGAGCCATGTTACTTTCTTAAAATTCCATTTCATGCTATATCTATAATCTAGTGTTTCTTCCTCCAAAGTAGCACCTTTATGGTACTGCACCCACACACCTAGTCAGGTCTGCTTCATCCTACCAGCCAAAGAGAATACACTCGACATAAGTGATGCACACAGCTGTCTTATGTGCTGGGAACAGAAGGGCATGTGGAGGCTTCCTCCTAACTGGCCTGACGTTTTCACCATGCGCGTTCTTGTGATTCATCATATATCTGTAACATCGATTTCAAAAGACATTCTTGGTAGCTGCGAGGGCCAGCCCACCACCCATTAAGGAAGGGACTTGGAACCAGGCTCCTAGTGCTGCTGATGGGCCGGACTGGTGGGCTGAGCGGGTGTACAGGGGATGATCAACACATCCTCATCCAGGTTTGCAAAAGACACACAGTTGTGCGAGGTGGCTGAAGTGCTGAGGGGAGCAAGCTCAGGTCTTCCTGCCTGGGGCACTTCTTCTCTGGGTGAAACTAACTGACCTCCAAGAGACCAAACCCATGACTTAGATTTCACTTCAGCTCACAAAATGAGTCACTTCAGTCTACACGAAGAAGAAGCCCAGGAAGCAAAGAGTTTAAAGGATTTGGCACGAAGGCCTTCATTGTACGTACTTAACAGGTCACTGACAACTTTCCACACTTTATGGAGAGAACTATCTGAGCCATCAGCCACTCTCTTTAAAACCTCTCTAAACTCAGAAAACAACTCTAATAATTGCTCTGAGAATAGAAGGTGATCTGGGACTTTAGCCTGGCCACTGGCTGCCAGGCAGATTCGCTGGCTGCAGGCACTTCCCAGCAGTTCGTGTCTGGCCAGGGAGCTTCACGCTGCTGGTCTGCCCATTTTGGAGGCCTCTCCTCTGCCTGAGTTGCCCCTGGTGCTCCGTTTCTGTGCTGTGTACCCAGTATCTACTACGTCCGCCAGGATCTGGGCTGTGTACTATGTGAGACATTGGGTATAAAAATTCTGTGCTCAGGGTCTTCCTGTCCAGTGGGCGATAGAATACAAAGAACTAAATAACTATCTTTAGGGTAGAAAGTGACCAGTAATTCACAAATATTAAGATCCCACTATGTGCCAGTTAATGTGCACGGGGTATACAGTGGAGAGCGAGACAGACTGGTCTTTAAAGGAAGTTCAATAAGCATTTGTTGAAGGAGGCAAAATAACAATTGTTCGGCACCCACTATGGGCCAGACTGTGTGCCAGGCATTTTCTCTTTAATTGCCTCCCCACAAGTATTCACTTTGTTACATAATATTATCCTCACTTTAACAGAGGCTCAGAGATGCCAGGTGACTTTCCCAAGGTCACTCAGAAGGTGAATAGCAGATAGGATTGTAAAGCAGAACCATCTGACTTAAATCCTGCTCTTTCAACCTCGCTACATTTGCCATTAGCATTTTAGGGCCCACCTGCCTTCTGTGCTGTTGCGGCTGATTCACTTCCAAACTGAGAGGCCTCAGAGGACACTGCAGCCTGTTGGCAACAATAAGCATCCACTGCTAGTCCAAGATAAGGGGACTCACAAAGCCATTTGGACAACCCACAATCTGTGATTAACGATTGGATCTGTCTCTGGCTCTCCCTAGAGGTTCTCTAGCATCAACTGAGTGATCCACTTATCTTCTTTCCGATGAAATGGGAAAATAAAAGGGCAGAGATGAGAGAAGAAAGGTGAAGGGATTAGCCAAAGAACACATACGCATAACTCACAGCCACAGACAACAGTGTAGTAAGGGCCAGAGGGAAGGGGGTGTAAGGTATGGGTGGAGGCCAAAAGAGGGGGGGTGGGGAAATGGGGACATCTGTAATAGTGTCAACAATAAACATAAAGGAAAAGAAAAACTAAATAAGACAACATTAGCTTTTAGGGTGGGGGGAGTGATTTCCAGAGGCAGGGCCACAGGCTCTGGTCCCCTGCTTTGGATTCCTCCAGCTGAGCTGACCGCACACAGCCACTGTGCAGCAAAGCTGAAAGTCACAGCGCTTCCACCCCAACATGTCACCCTCCCTCCTGTCACCATTTGCCATAACCCACGGAAATTATTTTAATTCCTTCTCTTTCGCTTTCTTCGGGAAGAAGGAGAATTCGGGACTTCTGTTGCTAAACAAAACCTTCAAAGTCAAGTCTAAATTAGTGTGCCGAGCCTGCATGTCCACCTCTCCTGCACCACCTACCCCAGCGCAACCCACAGAGCTCCTGGGGCACCCTTATCCCTTCTTCCAACACACCTTGGGTAACTCCAGGCCATCCCGGGGACTCAGCTCAGGTACGGCCAGGAACTGCCTTCCCTGACCACGCGCCAGCAGCTCCTGTGCGCACATGGAGCCGTGCCCCTCCGGTGTTCCCAGGTCCCCCCAGCACGCACGCGCAAGACACACACACATACGCACGCACAGTACTACCCCACTGCGAGCTCCCACGCCCCTCCGCATTTCCCTGGGTTGGAATTTGCTACATCACACCCAGACCTTGCCAATAAACCACTCCTCTCCATGCCTCGGGGCAGGAGTCTTGCTACTCCCAAATCCTGAGCTGTCCAGGAGCTCCACAAACCCTGGAGGAAAGGAAGGCCAGAGAGGAAAGAAGGCTCTCAGCCCATAGCCCACCCTTCCCAGGCTGGTGCTGGCCTCGGGCCTGGTACGGCTCTTGCAGTCAAAATCTACCAAGAGAGAAAGGGTGCATCCTGAGGACGAGCAGGCGGGAGGCAATGGTTGTTCTCTGAGAAAGTTCACACAGGAGCTTCAGGGCTCCAGTGACAAAGGTCAGAGCCATTGCTGAGGAATACTTGCAGTACCCAGTGGAGCCCCGAGGGTGACTCAGCTTCTGGTGCTCACGCCACGGATGGCTCTGGGCCTGTGTGTGGAGGCACAGTCGGAGGGGGTCTCCAGAACAGGAGGCCCAGCTCGCCCCAGGCAGAAAATTCCATGTGCTGGATTTCTTCCCCTTCTTCCAGATCCTTAACTAGGCAGTGAATTGGTCACTAAACCAATTTAGGCAGGGGAAAAAATACAATAAAATAAAAACTTTTTTTTAATTTAGGCCGATGTCAGGAACATCTGGCTGGACTTTTAAGCAAAAGTATGTAGGAAGAGGAAAATAGAATAGGATGGAGAGGTCCAGGCAGCGTGGTCTCAGCTTCATTTCCATTGCTAGCCTGATATTTGAAAGGAAGTAAAAATACTTAAAATCCCCTCTTCTGTCAGCGTTGTCCCTAAGGTTGGATGGAGCTGGGTTCACGTGAACACTTTAAAATACAAATTTAAAGGTCATCTGAATGGCTACAACCATGTTATTAAGCTGAACACACGTTGATCTGAGTAAACAGAAACATTGTTCCCAGTGTCTGTGGAGGCAATGCTTTTAAACAAATGCTTTGCAAAGAATGAGCCATTAAGAAGTACTTTGCATACATGCAGCCCAGGAACCTGAAAACAAAAGTAAAATCAGTCCCAAATCGGCAACTCCGAGCTGCAGACTAGAGAATTTGGCTGGCATGTGTTGGAAATACGGCTTTGAAGGGTTGCTTATTTAGTTTATCTTTCATTTCCTGCACAGCTAATAGTAGGAAGCATCGAAAATCTGACTTGACCTGGGATGGTGAACACACAATACAATATACAGATGATGTATTATAGAATTGTACACCTGAAACCTATATAATTTTATTAACCAATGTCACCCCAATAAAGTCAATTTTTTAAAAATCAGCTTTACATTGCATTTACAGTTTCCAATAAACTAAGAAAAATCACACATTCGCCTTTATTATTTTACTTCTCTTTTCCAAAAAGTGATTTTTTTTTTGAAATTTAAATTTGATCTTTCCACTCACCAAGAGAATTGTATTAATCTTGCATTCAATCTGTTCAATCTGAGTTTAGTTTCAAATTGAGAGTTTATTTCCTTTCCAGACATGTACAGAGCGGTTGGCATCCCTCTATCAAGTCCCACTTTTGGATACAATTGCTTCACAAAGCAGTAAGCCTGCTTTGTAAGTCAGACTCTCCACTTTTCATTCCATATACACCCTTCAAGCATGTGAACCTGAACCTGTACAGCAATGTCCTCCTTCAACTAAGGTTCAACATTGCAATGAATCAGTTGAGCTAAAGCACAGGAATACTCAATTTAAAAAGAACTTATTAAAATAAATATGAATTCCATCTCATTTCATTATTTGCTTTGCCTTATAGGTTATAAAATATGCATGTGGGTTAATATTCTTTTTGGGGGGGGTTATTAACATTTCAAAGACCGATATAAATGGAGATTTCTAACAGAGAAATTGTTTACACAACTCTGTGTCTTGAAAGGTGACTCAAACCAAAGGAAAGGAGAAGAGAACCTAACCAAGAATAAGTTCAGCATTCTTTTCCTTCATGAGCTTGATATTTTAGGGCTAACAAGGATCAATGAGCAGCCTACAGAGAGCCTTAGCAGCTCCAGTAATATTCATCTCATTTGAGAAATTTGGACTTGGCTTAGCTCGTCTACTGTCACTGATTTCCAAATGAAAGCCCAAGGTTGTCTTTCATTTGGAAATCATGCTGCCACCTTGGTTCAGAATACACATGGATGGGGCATATGCTTATCCTCGCTGTCCAGGGAAATGTTGGCCTGCAGAAACGTCAGGGCTCCTGATCGCAGCTTGTATTTATGGGCTCTCCTCTCCTCTCCTCTCCTCCTCTAGTTACCGTGACAGTGGGAGGCAAGCAACACCTGCTTGGACTGTATGACACCGCGGGACAGGTACGTTTTCATTACCTTCATTTATTATTATCGTGATTCATTTTCATTATCTTGATTCATTCATAGATATTACTTCTTCTGATCATTCAGATATCATTCAATATCTGAGTAGATATTGAATAAATAGATATTCAATGGAGATTACTTCTTCTGATCATTGTCTACCCAAATGACAACCAAAGCACATTCTTAATATCATAAAAATATTTATAATTACAAAGAATTAAACCATTACATGATTCAAGGTGTTGATAGGCAAATAATGATTCATTCATTGATTGATGACTGACAATAACCAAAATAATATATTTGGCCACGACTCTCCGTTCTAGACTCTTCCTACCCATGTCAACTCCAGATCTAGGATTACTGAGTCTATTTCACAAATATGAGTTTCACCCATTTTTTTCTTGTAATATTGTTTGCCCACCTTTCTTTGAATTGTCTCATGAACTGTGCAAAGGTCCAGAAAGAGGTAGGGGGTGGGGAGCTGGGTGGTAGGAGGAAGAAGGAATAAGTGTTGGGAGGAAGAAAATCCAGAACTAGATGTTTTCCAAAAGTGAAGGTCAACCTCCAAATGGCTAGAGGTTATCTCTAAATTCTCTAAGATTTTTGAAATATTCTCACTGTGTCAGATATGTTTCTTCAAGCTGGAAAACCAGGCCAACCAATAGTGTAAGGCAATGAACTAGAACCTTGAACACTTAATCAGTTAGCACACGCTCTACTTGAATGAAAATGCCACTTTATTTTTCCTTCCTCATACCCTACATGCCATTGTGAAGAGTTTCTAACATTGTAAGTTCATGGGTTGCAGGGGAAGTGGTTAAGCAATCGATCACTGTAGGCCAATTTCTTTGATAGACCTTGTGTTACCTTATGTCTTGGCTTACTTATTTAGGTCAAAATCAGCGGGTTGTTTAGTTTTGCATCTTAAGTCCTTTGGAGTGAATGTCTGACCATGTTCTTTCCCACTGTGAGTTTCCTAGTCATTGTTATTTATAGTTACACATTCGTCTAGGCCTTTTTTTCACAGTTATCTGGAGATATGTCTTTTTGCTCAACTTGAAATCTCCATTCTAGAAAAAAATAGTAAGTGACATTTTCTTTGGGATCTCTGTATGCATTTGCAAGGACCACTATAGAAATATCTGTGGACCGTCAAAGGCTGGTGTTGGGCAGGTCTACACAGTGGGGAAATTGGAAAATCTAGCATGAGACCCAAGGCTCCTAAGAGCATCCAGTTTCCCCTCATCAGCAGATGACTGTTGGGGCCAGCTCCTCTCTGGACCTGGGGAGCTCACTCACATCATTACCAAGACACACAACTAAGAAAGGATGCTCCCAGATGCCCAGAAAATTGGTTTGGTTCCTTTGAACTAAGTACAAGGGTCTCGGGGCAGCTCACACTTAGCTACTCCTCCGCCAGAAAGCATTTCAGCACTAGGAGAATACTGCTCTTTGGGCTGGAGTTGCCTAACTCAATCACATAACCATTGGGCTGTCCCCTTCATCAGGGACTCACAGCCTTAAAGGCAGAGGAGTTTACATCCTTCTCCCCAACAGTAAGATTTTACAGATAATAAATCCAGTTTGAACAGTTTAATATGGCAAGAATTACTGCCTGACTCTCTTTGTTCCCCTTGTCTTCTAAAACATTCTCTGTGCCCCTCAGGCCCATCGGCTCTCCCTGCTCCTACAGCAATCTGTGGCGGTTGTTAGCTCCTGTGCATTAATTGCCCCCAGGACAACATCCCCAGGCCTCTATTTAATTTCAAATTCAATAAAATGGTTTAAAAGCTCTAGTATAGTTTAATTTTTCTTTCCTACTGCTCTGTCCTTTATAGAAAATAATTTTAAATAACACTAGTATAGGAGTTGAAACTCTAAGGCAGTGAAAGAACGTCTTTAATGACCCAGTCCTCTGACAAAGGGGACAGGGGTGATAAAATACAATAACAAATGGGTTCTAGGTATTTCTTCAACTTCATTCTCACTTTAATCCTTCCCAGAAGCTACCTTGAAGGCTCAGAGGTAGACAAGGTTTGCACGGGGCCATAAAACATGAGGAAAAGGAATTGGAACATGTCCTACAGTTTCTTCTAGGCCTCAGATTCTGTGATTAGGACATTTAAAAGATGAACTCCAAGAAAGCCTAAAAGAAATGGAGAAATTAAGCAAAATGACTTGAGGCTGGACCTAAGGGAGACCTTTCAGCAGTAAAGGATTATTAAATGTCAGAATTTGTTACACTAAAGGATGACAAGTAGTTCATTTTGCAGACCAGTGGTTCTCAAATTTGAACAGGCATCAGAATCACCTGGAGGCCTTATAAAAATAAAAAAATTAAAAAAAAAAAAAAAAAACCAGTCACTGGGCCCAGCCCCAGAGTTCCTTATTCTATAGGTGGGGTCCAAGAATTTCCAGTTCTAACAGGTTTCCTGGTGATTCTGCTGCTGGTCTGTACACCATGCTTTGAGAACCACCGTTCTAGAAGCTTGTCACTCAAAGTCTGGGCCAATGACCAGCAGCATTGACGTCACCAGGGATCTTATTAGAAATGCAGATCTCAGGCCCCACCTACTAAATTCTAAAATTTATTTTAAAAGATCCCCAGGTGACTCTATGCACATTAAAATTTGAGAAGCAGTACTCTCGAAGTTTTTGGTGCTTGAAGCACAGCTCCTAACATTCAAAGGTGGTGGAAATAACTATTACCTGAGTTGATTCCCATGGTTCTATGACTCTGCCAGTAAGACTCCGTAACAAATTTAATTTAGAAGCCTTGTCTCAAAATTTCCATTCCCTGCCTCAGGTAGAATAGTCCACCCTCCTCAGTTATACTCTGGTAATGTTGCTATAGTCACATAGCTAAGGAACATCTGTAACTAACTCAAAAATACTTATTTGGCCAGAGTTACTAATAAGAAAGAGGTAATCTCAAACTTGATTGCCCCTGCAAAAAAGGAAAAAGGAAAATAAGTCTTTGAACCCTGCTACAGAGTTCCATATTGCTGTGAATCATTAGACTTTCTTTCATGAATAAACCAAGGAGCAGTGTCTCTCTCCTTTGTCTTGAGCCAACTGTGGGTCAGAGTTGATGAAACCAACCTCAAGAAGCACAAGTGTTCTGAGAGGTAAAGTGATAGGAACTCATTATTTCTACCCTCCAAGTTACCCCTGAACAAAATCATTTGACCAGGTCCCCACTGCTTGGCCACCCCTCGTCAGCCTTGGACACAACTGCACACCTCACTGGCCCCGTCGGAGACCCGCCCCCAGCCTTCGCAAGTCAGCCAAGCATTTGCTGAAGACAGTTTATAACGAAGTCACCGAAGTCACATGCACATACTGGCAGCACATGGCAGCAGCTATGACACTTTGCTCTCTCCCCAAAACTCCGGAACACACTAATATTTGAACTTGGAGTGAAGTCCTTCAAAGACAAAGTCTACAGAACTCTAGTTCATCTGTTAGGTAGAATTCCAAACATTAGGTTAGGCAATGAAGTGAGGGCTTTTTCTCAGGTGGCTCTGCTTACTAGCCCTCAGCTCACACTGGGGAGGCAATGAGGCCAGGCCTGTAAGCCAGATCTCTTTACATCTTGCCAGCTCATCCTGTTCGGCACATGTCCCTTGGAGCACATTACTGAAAGTCTCTCTCAAAGGGATCTCTAGAGTTCAGAGCTTTGGCTCAGCTACAAGGAGTCCAAGAGCTGACTTTTCCATGACGTGCTCACAGGCCAGTTTGTTTAGAGTGCGTCATGGGAGACCAAGTGAGAGCAGGATGCTGGGGTGGGGATGCTGGAGCAGAGCCTGGGCATTCGCCAGGGGAGGAGTGCCAAACTAGGAGAGGGGTCTTTCCCAGGTCACGGCTCTGAGCCCAGCACCCTCCCACCCCCTGCCCAATATCTAGAGTTGGAGCCAGCCGTGGTACTAAGACATCTTGCATCCTTCTCTGACTGGACCCTGGCATCCGTGAGCAGCGTGGGCAAAGCCCTGCTCAAATTGTGGCCTCTTGGGCCAAACTCCAGGATGGACATATCTCAAAGGCAACATTTGCAAAAGTGGTAGTTAGTGGCCCTGCCAGGGAGGAACAAGAATCTTTTGGTGTCAGGGGCCTGGTTTCTCAGCAGGGTAATCCCCTGAGTCCTCTGCACACAAGCCCCATAGGGGAAACACACAATGGTAACTGTCACTGAGAAACCACAGCCCACAGCAGCTTAGCCGTCACCAGTGACCGTCGGAGCGTGGGATCAGGAAGGCCATCGGCTGCTCCCCTCAGCCAGGGCTGCACACCGTGTCGTCACTGGCCCTGATTTCTGAGGCCCCTTGCCCCCAGTGTACTGAAGAGACAGGCAGTGGGGCAAGTGCATCTGGGGTGCATTACTGGCAACCCAGGGTCCACTTGGAAGGGTACCAGGCTTCCCCTTTGCTATTGGCTCACCCAGTGAGGCCATCTGGAGCACAGAACCTGGCATCAATCCTCTATGGAAAGTTTGCCTAAAACCTCAAAACACGTGTTTTTCCTCAATGAGCAACTCACCCTTTCTTGCTCACATGCCTCTTAATGTGGTTTTGGAAACGTGCAAATCAGGGGTTAGGAAGCAATTTGCCCACACAACAAGTTATTGGTAAAGGTAACCTTAGGACACCGTCTTACTTGTCCCCAAATTAAGAAAAATGAATCTGTAGGGACATTATCAGAGATTCAGCCAGAGCATGTAAACATGTGGGTCTCATTACTACTCAGTTTAGAGAAAGTTCGGTTCAGTTTCAGCCCTGATACCCAACGAGGACTGGGACACAGCAGCTCTTGTTGACACAGGACAGAGAGAGGATGGGCTCTTGACCACTACAGAGCTTACTATATTCCAGACTCTGTTCTAAAAGGTCTACAAATTTGACACGTTTTATGCTCATAAAGAGTCCTATGAGGTCAGCACTATTATCAACCTCATTTTATGGGTAAGGAAACTGAGGCAGAGAGAACTTATTCAGGATCACACATTAGTCACAGGCAGCGCTGAGATTGGAACCTGGAGAACGCGCCTCCCTCGCCCATGCTCGTAGGCGCTGTGCTGCACTGCCGCCCTAGGTCCGTTGCCCAGACTTTCCAGACCAAGCCTGACAGATAGGAGTGTACTTATGGGACAACATGAAAGTGAGGCGTGCTGAAAATCCGGGATAAATGTCACTAAACCCAAGAAGACTTGAGAGCAATTCTGTTTCCACTTAACTGTGGGTATGAGGGATAAGGGGCAGGGGGAGGGGGAGGAGTACACAGAGCAACTGTCCTGGCCGCTCAGAGTGAGGTCCCTGGACCAGCAGTGTCAGCACGGCCGGAAACCGTGTGAAATGCCAACTCTTGGGCTTCGTCCCAGACCTGCTGCTGAAGAAGGATCCGCACTTTAACAAGATCCCAGGGGGTCCAAATGTACATAAAGTCTGAGAAGGGCTGGTCTCACGGTGTCACACTTCACCTGTGCATTTGATGCTGAAGCTGGGCCTGAAATTTTCCCACAGTCACCCCAGAACAGCAGATTTGCCTTCAAACCAAACACTCTCCTGCCTTTGGGGTGAAGTTGGGTGGGAAGTAGTCAAAGCCTACCTTGCCCCAAATCCTTCCTTACCCACCCCCTCACTTCCCCACCCCTACTCTCACCCCAGCCTCTTTGTCCACTTTAACTGCACCCCCCACAAAGCCCCATTTGAGTTGTTCTTTTAGATTAAAACATTGTCTCTTCAAGAAGCACTCAAGCACTGGTCTTCCACTCTCGGTTTCAAATACAAGCTATACTATTTATCCACTCCTCACAGCCCTTTTCCCTCTCTCAGCCTCCAACCTAGGCTCAAAAAGTGCTCCATCGCACACACACACACACACACACACACACACAAGTCGCTTAAGTTATCAACTGGCACAGATCCCTCAAGCTCCCACTGCCCAGCTCTGAGCCCTCAGGGGATGCTTCCTGTTATTAACCCTCAAGCCCCTGCCACATTTCACAGCTGCAGCCAGTGGCAAATGGGGGCTGAAAGGAGCCCAGCTGGCCCAGGTATGAGGCTTCTTTAAAGGTATGTTTGCTCAGTAGTCCCAATGCAATCGCTTAGTCTGTCTAGACTTTAGTTTCTTAAACTATAAAATTGGCTGAGGTGAAAGGGAAGCTCAATAACCTATGGTTCTGAAACTTGAGCTGCAACAGAGTCACCTGGAAGGCATGTTGAGACGCAGATGGTGCAGGCCCCCTCCGCCAGAGCCTCAGCTTCAGGAGGGCCAGGTGGGGCCTGGGAGTGGACGTGCCTGCCGAGCTCCCAATCGATTCCAGTGCTGCCGGTCAGGGGCCATACTTTCTTGAGCCACTGCACTAACTGATCTGTAAGACCTCCTCCAACCCTGAAACTGTATTTTTCCAATTCAGTCAAACAAATACTCTACATTATTCTATTATCAGAGAGCTAACAAAGAACGAGAAAATCTTCACCCATCTCCCTTCCACATATTGAATTGTTTCCCTTATTTTCATTCCCTTCCCTCAACTGGCTTTCCAATTCTTATTCGCCTTGTATAATCCATAACACATTCTTAACAGTGCTAGACAAGGCAATTAATACAGTAAGTCTTTTCCAGTGGAATAGCCCAGCAAGACTAAGGTTTCCACAGCAGAGAGATCAGAAGTCAGAGCAGGATAGGCCCGAGAAAGGACCCACTCCAAAGTCACTCCGCTGGAGGGACTCCTGTCATAGCTTCTGCGGAAACAATCAAATAAACATGATCCTTTCAAACGACCAGTTATATGCTCCTATTGAGTACATCATCTAGCTGTGACATTCTCCCCAATTGTTTTGTGTTTTGGCTTTGATATTTTAAATATACGGTGTCTGCTGCCATCTGGTGGTAGTTTCTGATAGATGCAGACTATGAAATAGATCGTATACCTCAGGCGTCTTTAAATTTCTTAGATCCCTACGTAAAAGCATGAGTCTGTATTAAGATTCATGAATAACTGAATATTCAAGAAAATGCTTAACCTGCCACTTTAAATTCTGAAGAAAATAGTGTGGTCACAATGAAGAGCTAGAGTTGGATTCAGGCTAATTACCCCATCCTGATATTGAATAGTTCTGTGATATTTACCCATTACCAAACCTCTCTGTTAAGCTTAACTTCTTCTTCTATGAAATGTGGATATTGTGGTACCATCTTTCCAGTGGTGAGGATTCAACAGGATAGTGCATTTAAGTGCTTGAAACAAGGCCTGGCCCTTAGGAATAAACCCTTGATATATCTTCGGTTGGTGGTGAAGATGATGATGACGATGTAAGTCAGTGGTTCTCAGCTCCAGGCCAACGAAGTGAGAAAGCCCAGATACGCAAGCCCACTCTCCAGAGATTCCAGTTTACTTGGTCCCAGAGTAGGAGAGAGGGTAAAGGCAAGCGGTTGGCTAACAGGGCATCACCTTGTTCTCAAACTCCTCAGGCGATTCTACCGCAGTAAGTGGCCCATGGAAGAGCCCTGTACTCAGCTGCAGGTCACTGAAGAACCAGTGTCAGCTCATCAGTCAGCAGTACTTATGGAATATTTGCTGTGGACAGAGTATAAGTGGGGCTTGTTTGACAGTCCAGAGGGAGGAGCAAGTGGCAGAGGGCAGGTGTTGTCATAAAAAAATGAATTCACATGTTGCTCCACATCTATGTACAAATGTATATGATAAGTGTGGACATAGATGTTTGGTTGTACCTATGTACTTGTATGCATACATGTTTGTAGTATGTATATATGTATAAAGCATGTTTGGTGTGTGTGAACATGTATTGTTGTGGTGCGTGAGGACATGTAGGTATGCAGAGTATACACACATATGTAGTAAAAGTATGTACAAATACATAAAAAATTACTTTTGGCTTATATGTTACTAAATTCTATGAAAATATATAAAATCTTCTATTGAAATAGCAGGTTTTACCTCGGAACTTCCTCATCCACTTTGTATGTGACAAAAGGTACTTGCCGACGTTTTCCCAGAGTTCAGATGGCCCACTGTCTCACTGTGTCTTCACCACCTCCACTAGCACAGCACAAAACTCTTTCAGGAGAAAAGAATTAAGCTAACGTTTTATTTATTAGGCCACACTATGGCCTTCGGGTAAACTTAGAAACAAATCCCAAATTCTGAGCTCTAAACCCACACACAGTATATTTCCTCGACTATTTCGGTGTCTGATTTGGCAACAACTCTTGTTTTGCATTTTAGTTAGCTTTTCTATAATGCTAAATTTGAATGCGATTTTTAAAAATTGTAAAGGAGAGAATTCGTGTGCCTTGGCCAATGGCCCACTAATTTAAATCCATATTCCATACAACACAGTTGCAACGTGATAGTAGAATTGCAATAATCTTTATTGAATTATACACATTACATGGGTGAATTTTATGGTATGTAAATTATCTCACTAAAGCTATTAAAAACTATATCTTTGAAAGTTCATCGTAAAAGAGAGCAATATATAATCTCCTTACACAACACAAAGG
Source organism: Desmodus rotundus (assembly GCF_022682495.2). Classification (NCBI taxonomy): domain Eukaryota; kingdom Metazoa; phylum Chordata; class Mammalia; order Chiroptera; family Phyllostomidae; genus Desmodus; species Desmodus rotundus. The sequence goes on from NC_071393.1 coordinate 107,938,143, forward strand.
TCTTTCTAACCGATGGCTCTTCAATTTCTAGTAATATAAGGAAGCACCAGGTCCCAGGGCGGGGGAAGGAGCGGGTCGCAGTGGAAGGTTGCCCGTGTCGCTCCCTGAACCGCATGGCACCCACCTCACCCAGGCTGCACAAACTCTTTGCTTTTCCCACAGGAGGACTACAACCAGCTGAGGCCTCTCTCCTACCCCAACACTGATGTGTTTTTGATCTGCTTCTCCGTTGTCAATCCTGCCTCTTACCACAATGTCCAGGAGGAATGGGTCCCAGAGCTGAAGGGCTGCCTGCCTCACGTGCCTTACGTCCTCATAGGGACCCAGGTTAGACAAAACGTGGGCGCTGCCAGGGCACGGTGGGCAGAATGGGGGAGGGTGGCAAAAGAGGAAGAGCCTTTAGGGATCTCTTGAACACCCGAGTCTACCAAACCCTATAGAAGAGAATCTCAGAGACACCAATCCCATGAGCAGCACATTCTTAAGATCTGCATAATTTTTAGCCATAGTCAAAAAGACAGTAGAGCTATTTAATGTGAGGCAGGAAGTTTTGGTGTGACCTTTAAAAAATAATCTCTCGACTTTTTATTTTAAATCACAAAGTAATTTTTGAACTAGGCACCCGTCTGCAGCCCTGAGCCAGAGGATTGACGTGGGGATGTCAATTACACCTATCACCTAATATGGTTCATACCTGAAACCCATGATTGTTTGAAAGCCACAAAATAGGTGCGAATGTCAAAATGACCCCAGCAATCAGAACGGTCACATTATGACAGGAACTCCCTAGTAACACTCTCGGGTAGGGAATTCAGAAATTCACTCTTCTCCATCCCCTTTAAGCCCCTTGGTCTTCCAGAACTTAGAACAAAAGTGAAACCAGATAGACCAGATAAACAAAACTGCAACTGTAAAAGCCTTTAAAAGTGTTTTGAAAGCTAATAAAGGTCCACTGTTTGAATTTCCAACAGCAATTGCACAAAGGTTTTAAATGTTGTTCCAACTTTGTATGTGTGTATCGTTTTAAATAGATTTTGCTCTTTGCTATGTTCAACCTAATTTACAATCCCAAGGACATAGAAAGGAAAAATACTGAAGGGCTCCGTTGTCTGTTTCATAGGTTGCTGCTTTCTCTTTTTCACTGTGTATTCTGCTTGACAAAGATAAATTTTTAAAAAAACATAAAAGAAAGAAAAAATAATTTCTAGAGAAGACATGGACATATAGCTGGCACATTTATAAATAATAATGTGGTTGATGACTCTGCTCTGTAAGTTAATTATCTGTTTAAATGAAGTCCTCTGCCCTGAATACCGATAACAATGTCTGGCCGTATTGATGCAGCCCAGATACCCTGCTGCCGCGTTATGTGATGGGGCACGTGGACATCTCTCTATGACTCCAGTGCTAAGTTGAACAATTGAAGCCCAAAACCAAAAACCGACACAGATTAGTAAAGCTGCACAATGTGCTCAGAAGTAGGAGACTAATATAGGAATATATTGGTTTTTCTTTAAAGCACAAGCCTGCACGTACCCACTGGGGTCACACCCATCCACGGACGTGTGGGTTCTCATACACAGTGAGATTGTAAAGCAACTAAAATATTTAATTAAATTATAAAACCTAATGCAAACATGCATGCTATTTTCAGAGCACCTTTGAAAAGAGTAATGCTTACTCCTTGAGCAAACTCTCTGGAAGCGCCTCTTCGGGACTTGCCTTCAGAGCCCGCAGCACAGTTGTTAGAACATCCTCACAGGCAGCAAAGCTTCATCCCTCTGAGGGTAACGTTTGGTTTAGGAAAGCCAAAACAATTAAGCCAAGAGAAAACTCTGAAAACTCTTTCAGGAGAAAAGAATTAAGCTAACGTTTTATGTATTAGGCTACACTATGGCCTTCGGGTAAACTTAGAAACAAATCCTATCTATTTTACCAGGAAGTAACTATTTAAAATGAGTGGTATAATTTGGGATCAAATGAGCATCACTGTAAAGGAATAAAACTGATCTTGTACGCCCTGCCCTGTAAGAATGCTCTATGAATAAATGGCAAATTCCAAAAACAGCTGAGACAGCCACAGAATCATTGGAGAAAGTCCTCAGCTTCCAGGGTAACTGCTTTGAAGGGGAGAGGACAAGAAAAGCCTGATGCACACATGTACAAAGAAGCCACTTTAATTTTTAGACATAATAGGGGCATGCATATGGGCTTCCTTAAAGAAAATTTGGCAACTTCATAGATGTTAAGGGGGAGGATCTCTCTTATGTCAGAGTTTAAAATACCTGGTCATGCCTGAAAGGAATGAGTTTATCACTTGTGTGTTTTTTGCCAGATTGATCTCCGTGATGACCCCAAAACCTTGGCCCGTTTGCTGTATATGAAAGAAAAACCTCTCACGTACGAGCATGGTGTGAAGCTTGCAAAAGCGGTACGGTCAGATGTGAATTTAATTTTAAATGTGCGCTGAGAAGAGTTTGGTGTATGCCTTGGAATGCGTGAGCTACGGAGGCTTTTGGTTTTGAAGTGCATTGTGTTCGGAATCTTCTCTCTGCCTCATATTCTCCCCTCTGTTGTAATCAGGCCAGGAGGGACCATTTGGTTCGCGTTCTTGTCAGCCGGCATTATCTGTTTCTCATTAAGAAAGAAACTGGGTGAATCTCAAACAGCTGAGGCACTTAGCATTTGATTTAGCAACCTCTAGAATATCTACTTGCCACACTTATTATGAATAAACAGAGTCATTAGATAAGTATTTGTAAATCTCACTGGTTATTATCGGTGTAACTCATTTAAATGACCCCATAAAAGGCACTTTGTGGTTTTCTTGGGAGAAATTTAGGTAAAGCACCTGGCAGGCTTATATTTGTTCAGTATTTCTCACCAAATAATGTGTAACCACTTAGAGAAGCTGGCTTATGTCACAAACAGCGTCTAGAAGAGTAAGATAGACCGAAAAGTAACTAGTTGGAAAATCCAAGCTGCAGATAATAGCAACTTGCTCACAGCTGGAATTGTTTTCAACAGACCTTTCTCATTCTTGAGAGCCTCACATGAATAGTGATTTGGGGGGCCGGGGGGAATACTTTATAAGTTTTTGCCAGACACCAAATCTTTGTCTCCCGATTACCACCAAAATGTATGCAAAAGCAGACACAAAAAATAAATACAAGGGATAAGGTACTTTCTGCAAGAGAAGGATCATACATGTTTTTTCATAACCTGAATCCTCCCTTTGTTGATTTAGCCACAAATCTATCAACCTAGGCCAGAGGTTTGAGAAATTTCTTTTACTTTCTAAAGTAACTAACCCTGCCAATGCATGCCCAAGAGGAGTAGGAGTCACCCTTTTAAACTGAACAAGAATGAATTAAGGTCCTGGCCAGGTAGTTTGTTGGTCAGGGTGCCGTCCCCCTATGCTGAGGTTGCTGTTCAATCCTTGGTCAGGGCACATACAAGAAGCAATCAATGAATGCATCAATAAGTGGAACGGCAAATCCATGTTTCTCTCTGTGTCCCTCTCTCTCTTCCTCTCTCTCCCTAAAATCAATCAATAAATAAAAATTAATTAACTACAAATGCTTCATTTACAAAAGTGTATGCATTCCTCTTACTAAAACTTCTTTATAGGTACCAAAACAATACACCTGAATAGAAATCAATTCAATAAAGTTATGTTTTTATGGATATGGTACATGAAAACATCTTACAAATACTTGAGAAACTGAATGCTTCCTACTTCTGTGAATTAGTAATGTCAGAACTACCCGTGTGAGCCTTTCACAGAGTGCTTAGTATACTATGCACTTTACAAGCCTGCACTGTCCCATCTCAGCCTCATGATACAACTCTCCTGAGCAGACAGTGTTTGTCTCATCTTGCAGATGAGGAAACAGAGTCTTAGAAAGATAATCACGTTCAAGTCGTGCAGCTGATAATCACATAAACGATTCTATTCCAGCTGTGTGGACATCACACCTGTGCACCTGACTATTGTGTAAACTGTCTCTTCCAACCATTTCTTTTTCCTCCTATAAAATGGGTACACATCTATAGTTTCTTCTCTCTTTTCCTCAAACATCCAGTTTAAATTATCCTATTAAGGTACATAAAGATATAGCTCCATAAATAATTGCATGTGATCCCCAGCTATACATTTTTCACAGCAAGGAGGTCCTGGAGGCCCAGCACCAGCTGTTCGCAAGAGTGTGGCTTCTGCGTCCCTTGCTTTGTTTGGGCCCATCTCCCGCCACCATCGGCGTCCTAGCCTGACTCTTCATTTGGGAAGTTGTTTTTTCCCTCTGAAAAGAAGTCGTTCCAAGGCCTCCCATCTCATGTCATAGTTATTTTAGGAACAATGGCTGAGTTCACCACTTTATTGCCTTTTGCCAGTTTCTCCTAGCAACTGCTCTCAGATACAGAGAGAATCGTGTTTAGCTTATAAAATCCAATTTAGAAGAAAACCAAGCAAGAGTTTAACTTGTTTTATCACAATTCGTGTAATTATAGAGATGCTTTAAGTTTCTCTGCTCCCTGACTTTCCTATCAAGGAGTTTATAATAACAGCTGGCATTTATGGAGTGTTTGCAGTGCTAGGCTTCGTGCCAAGTGCTTTGCATGTCTTGTCTTAATTAGTCCTCACAGCAACCCCCTGGGGTGTGCATATTATTATCCCCACTCTCCTAGAGAAAACTGAGACTCGGGGGGTAGTTAAAGTCACACCACTAGAAGGTGGCAGAGCGGAGATATGGAAGTGAGCTTTAACCAGCCATTCTCCTGCCCCTTCTATTATAATCTGAAAGGAAAGCCTTAGGTTTGGGGCTTCTTTTTCATATGGTGAAGCCCAATATTTTAATGTGCATATTCTCCCCATAACTTAAACACTTTCTGAATTCAGAGTTTTCATATCTGATTCCTTTTGTTCAATACTTTTCAATTTCCAAAGCATTTTTCATCTATCATTTCTTTTTGCTCTCAGATGGCATTTTATTTTTACAGGACATCTTTACATCGTGCATATTTACAATTCTTTGCACTCCAAAATTACATACTTTGTATCAATTTATAATAAATACTCATTGTTATCCTATACTTGTTTGATCCTCCCTCTTCTTTCATCATTGTGTTCTTTAATCTCCAGCCTACTTTTCCCATCCGTTGCTCATTTGTGTATGTCCCTGTTGCTAGATTTATGCAAAAATAATCGATCGAATATGCAATATGTGCCAGAAGCTTTGTCACACTTCAGCTCTGAGATTATAATTCTTTGTGCATTCTCTTTCCCAATTCCATCTGTTACAACCTACATATGATTTTCTAAGTTCATACTTCCTAAGGCATTTCTTGATAAAAAACACTTTACCATTTTTCTTTTTTCAGCCTTTGGCCTCTTTTTGCCTGCTCCTGCCATCTTCTTCACCTTGTGCCTTATTTATTGTTGTTCTCACTCTTGCTGGGTTTATAACAGTTCCCGGTGAGGTTTAAAGCAGCAAAATTGCTGCAAAAATGCCGTAATCAATGTTCGACCGTGTTCACCAACCGTAGTCCCGAACACTCTTGTCCTGACTTGTTTTATACGCCAGTCATTTCCTCTCTCTCCTGTTCTCACTGAAACCTGTCCCTTCATCACTGAGGTCTGCATTTAGAGATGAGGGAGAGAGAGCCCCTGCCCTCAAAGGGCCCACAGGCTAGAAAAGGAGAGAGACAAAGAAAATCGAGCCAACTGAATAAGTACAACACACAAGTGCAAAGCACCAGAGAGGAGGGAGTGCTGGGCGCATTCAGGGGAGAAGGATTCAGAGGAAAATGCTTGGAGCAGTGGACATCTGAGTCCGGTTTAAGGACAAGGATATTTGGCAGGTGGACAAAGCTAGGGGGCTGGGGAGGAAATGTTCAAAAAGAGCGAGCAGCACATGCAAAGGCCTCCCTTAAAGCCTAAGGAGCATGTTGGTGAGCGATGGGCCACATTTAACCTGCAAATCTTCTGACCAGTCCACACGGGTATTTTTAATGTGAGTTAGTGGCCAACATTGACCAGTTTGGAAACTTTACATAAATATATACATTTCTGGCTTCTACAACAACAGATCTGGCAAAACTAGCCAGCATTTTCAGATCAACTACAACTTTTCAACTGTCTTTTAGACAAGATGCGAGACCTTCGGCTCTCCACAAACCCACCCTGTCATGTTGTCTGCCCTCAGGCTCCGCACTCTCATTACCCACCCCGGGAGGGCAGTCACTCCTCTAGTCTTGGAGAAGTCAACACCAAATCTATCCGTTAGAGACGCTCTTCCTCTTTCAGCAATTTGATCACAGTTCTGACTTGTGGAGATGGATTTTCTTGCACAAGCCACTAGACTCTTTTTCTTTTTCTTGACTCTCAAGTTGCCCTCCCCTGTGTATCTTTTCTAATTCTTAAGTAAGAAATAAAGAACTCCTCTGCTACTAGCCATTTCTTTGGAGTCCAGCTGACTCTGTTCATTCCACTAACCTCATCTCTCCTCCCCATGTATAGGATATGTCTTACTTTCCCTTTCCTTCTCCCCTTGTTCATTACTTTTGCTCTTTCAGCCACATTTTCTTACATTTGCTAGAGGCAACCCGACAGAGCGGTTAAGAAGACCCTGGCTCTGCAGACAGACGAATTCAAATCTCAGCCGTTTTCTTAGTTCTGTGGCCTGAGGGAAGCTACCTAACCTCACTGGGCATCAGTTTTCTGAGCTGCAAAGGAGGATGGTGATAGACTGACTTCATAAGGTTCCTGTGGACAAATTAGCTGATTGAACGTGAGGTCTAGCTCAGCAAACTATAGTAGTTATTGAATCCGTGTTCCCTCTCAGACATGTCTACGGTGGGAAAAACCCCTCCGCCTCTATTCCTTCCAGTTACATACTATCTTATTCTGCACCCTGTCCCACCTCTGCCAGGACAGCCTGGAAGAAGGACTAGGTTTTCTCCGCTTGGTTAGTCAGTGTGGGTTTGTTTGTTGGTTTGTTTCTTTTTTATTTCTTCTTGTCAGATACTTGTATGTTTTGTAAATTTCCTAGGTTTGGGACAATAGATTTTTAAGGAAAGGGAAAATCATTTTACATAGCTTTTTATGAAAAAAGAAGGGTACCACAATGTATACATTGGGATAAGCTTGTAAAACACCAGGATTCAGGACAGTAAGACTTGTTTTTATATTGTACCAACTTGCTATAATAAACAGCTAATGTTATAAGCAGAAAACAAGCGAACAGTAACGGCACATCGCTAACGGCACAGTGTATCTGAGTCAGACCATTATGCTGTGCGCCTTAGCCTCCCGCAGCGGTGTATGCCGACTCCCTCTCAATAAGCGGGAAAAAGGAAAAAAATCATTTCACTCTTTGCACAGGACTCACAAAAGCTATATGGTTCCCACATTAATTTCAAAATTTTAGGTATTATAAATTATTAGGAAAGTGTTTTCTCCGTTTACGTTCCTCAATCTCTCTCTCTCTTTTTTCTTTTTTGGAAGTAAATCATTCTGGTGAAGGATGTTCCAGATTGCCGACACGTGTATCTAAACAAGGATCCGCAGATCCCGAGCCCTTACAGGCTGGTTCTAAGTATTTGGCTGCTCAGGTCACTTTGCTCAGAGGAGGGAGGAACTCACTGCCATAAGAAAAGCAGTATTTCCTTGAGACAGTATTCCATTTCACATCCGCGTGGGTGTAAATGGACTCTTTTGCTTGGGGGCATTGGGGAGGGGGGTGTCTGTTTGTTTTTTAGCAATCCCTGTAACAAGGCTGAAACCTTCTCTCTGATCCTCAGCGCATTTGGTACGTGGTTACCAATACTCGCCTTATAACTGGGTTCTGTTGCTCACACACATTTCCCAGATCACACCCTAATCTGACTGTGCTGCTTTTCCTAGAACTATGAGAACAAAATAACGTTATAATAACCCAGTTGCACAGTAATTCCTTGATCTACTCTTTCATTGTCTTCAGAAATGTCTGAATTGGGAGAGACAAGTTTGGGCTCCTCCTGTACCATCAAAAGGCAGTGTGTCACACACTGTCAGCAGCGCTGTGGGGGAGGACAAACCGAGGGTGCACTGGCCCATCCTGTGGGACCAGACGGCCCAGAACCCACAGATGAGCGGAGCTCAGCCCAGCTCTCCTGTGATTCCCAGAATCCACTGAGGGTTGTGATCATCCGTGGGGAGGTATTCTGGATAGAATGGCCCCACAGCACTTTCTGGGTACTTTCTGCCGGATGACTGACAAGAGCTGGCGCATTACAAGCAGTCATTCAGATGACACATTCACTAGAGTAATGTGCTTTTCACATGTGTTCATATCGAGCGCTGGGCGCAATCCCAACATGTAGCAAATGACATTTCACGACACTACTAGGAAAATTTTTCCTTTTATCCCTCTCTTGCATCCAACTGTTTTTCATTATTTTAAAAAAATTATCTAATTCAAAGTTTAAGCCAGGACCAAAATGAAAGCCATAAAATAGATCTTCAAGATCCAACATCTTTTCTTTGGGTAGTTTCCTTCATATAGTAATCATTCTTTACAGCAAAAAAAAAAGTACATAATATCTAGACCCAAACAGAACAATTTTATTTCATGCTTAGTTTTTTTGTGTACATTTTATGCTATCACAGTTGTCCCATTTTTTCTCCCCTTTCTCCCCCTCCTCCCTGGATCCCCTCCCTCCACCATTCTCTCTCAACCCTTAGTTCATGTCCATGGGTTATGCACATAAGTTCTTTGGCTTCTCTATTTCCTATACTGTTCTTAACCTCTCCCCCCCCCCATTTATTCTGTACCTACCATTTACGCTTCTTATTCCCTGTACATTTTTCCTCCATTCTCCCCCCTCCCTCTCCATGCTGATAACCTTCTGTGTGATCTCCATTTCTGTTCCTGTTCCTGTTCTAGGTGTTTGCTTAGTTTGTTTTTGTTTTTAGGTTCAGTTGTTGATAGTTGTGAGTTTGTTGTCATTTTACTATTCATTGTTTTGATATTCTTCTTTTTCTTAGATAAGTCACTTTAACATTTCATATAATAAGGACTTGGTGATGATGAACTCCTTTAACTTGACCTTATCTGGAAAACACTTTATCTGCTCTTCCTTTCTAAATGATAGCTTTACTGGATAGAGTAATCTTGGTTGTAGGTCCTTGCCTTTCATGATTTGGAATACTTCTTTCCAGCCCCTTCTTGCCTGCAAGGTTTCTTTTGAGAAATCAGCTGATTGCCTTATGGGAACTCCTTTGTAGGTAACTGTCTCCTTTTCTCTTGATGCTTTTAAGATTCTCTCCCTATCTTTAACCTTGGGTAATGTAATCATGATGTGCCTTGGTGTGTGTTTCCTTGGGTCCAACTTCTTTGGGACTCTCTGAGTGTCCTGGACTTGCATGTCTAGTTCCTTCGCCAGACTGGGGAAGTTTTCTTTCATTATTTGTTCAAGTAAGTTTTCAATTTCTTGCTCTTCTTCTTCTCCTTCTGGCACCCCTATGATTCAGATGTTGGAACATTTAAAATTGTCCCAGATGTTCCTAAGCCTCTCCTCATTTTTTTTTTTAAGCCTTGTTTCTCATTCTGTTGTGGTTGACTGTTTATTTCTTCCTTCTGCTCCAAATCTTTGATTTGAGTCCTGGTTTCCTTCCCTTCACTGTTGGTTCCCTGTATATTTTCCTTTATTTCACTTTTTATAGCCTTTACTTCTTCCTCTATTCTGCAACCATCCTCAATGATTTCTGTGAGCATCCTGATTACCAGATTCTCTATTAATTTTTATATTTTAATATTCTGATATTAGAAATACAAGGTTATGGATCACTTTAGGAATTTATTGCTTACCAAAAGGGATCCAGAACCACCCACTGTTAAAGACAGAAAGTAAAAAATATATTAAAATACAAAAAATCAGGATAGCAGAGGCAAAATGAAATGAAAGATATAAAAAGCATCATGTGAACCAACCCCCAGGCTGTTTGTGGAACACACAGCAGCGGCACTTGGCTGGGCAGAGGGCTGACATCACCGTGCTTCTCTCTCTGTCCTTCCTCTCATGCCTCTCTCTCTTTTGTGTTGAAGATCGGAGCACAGTGCTACTTGGAATGCTCGGCCCTGACTCAGAAAGGCCTCAAAGCGGTGTTTGATGAAGCAATCCTCACCATTTTCCACCCCAAGAAAAAGAAGAAACACTGCTCCGAGTGTCACGGCTGCTGTTCAATCATCTGAGCTGGCCGGAGACCCACCTCCACCCCATCTACGGGTGAGAATGGCAGTCAGCTTCCACAACCAAGTTCAAGCCAATAAGGACAACACGACCAGAGAGGAAGTCCCTTCACACAGAGGCTCCTTCTCCGCCCCGTGAGCACCCCCAAGCACAGCCCACTAGCCAGCCGACTGCCTCGCCTTCCCTACCAGCCAGAAGAATCCATATTGCACACTCTGCAAGAATGCTGAGCCGGGGTTTCAGCCAGTGCCGCTGCTGACACGTTGGAACAAAGTCAAAGCCTGTCTTGCATCTGTCCCTCCCATGAACGTGAAGCTGATAGGAATCGACGCAGGAAAACTAAAAGAGGCACTAGGTTCCTGTTCCGGTGGCCTTCCTTGATGTCCTTTACAAAACATGGGAAACGACACTAACCTCTTTTTCTGCATCTGCTATTCCTCCTACGTGTCTTACATTCATATGTATTATTTTAAGAAATTTACTAATTTACCAGTTTACTCACGCCTTACAAATCCATACTAAACTAGCCTAACGTGTTTTATATTCATTTCTATTTTCAGCCTGTTTCTACCAAAGCTATTAGAACCAACTTGTACCTCTGAATGCCTGACTATGAGAAGATATAAGAAAACTTAGAACTTTTGGAAACTTCAGAGCCATGGTTTTTGAACCCGGTTGAAAGAAAACGCTATCTGAATGGTCGCAGGCTACATTTTTGCCAAAGATTCACCCTAGAAATGCTTACGTTGATGAGTAGCCTTATTTTTTCTGTATTATATATTGTCATGACAAATTAAGAATGAACTGTGTTTAATAAAGTTGTATTTTTGCTTTTCAATCAAATTATTGGAGGGAGAATATGCCACACTTATCTTTTTAAATATTCTTCATTCAGCAAAGTGAACTTTTCTTCCCCATTGCACCCCCTTTTCCTCCCCCGACTTCACACTTTCTCCCATGCCCAGTAAGAACCTGATCTAAATGAAGGGTCTGGCCATAGGGCATGAAAAAGCAAGCATTTGAAAGTCCCCCAAAGGTAAGCAAGGTGCCTCAATTTTTCTGTTGCTTCAACTGAAAGTACAGGTACCCCCCCATCCCCTTATCTGTGGTTTCCCTTTCTACAGTTTCAGTTACCCACAGTCAATTGTGGTCTCAAAATATTAAGTGGAAATTCCAGAAACAAGCAATTCATAAGTTTAAAATTTCCTGCTGTTCTGAGTATTGTGATGAAATCTCACACCATCCACCCCATCCCGCTCAGTACATGACTCACCCCTTGTCCAGCCTCTCCACTCAGTACATGCTGCCTGCCCGCTGGTCACTCAGGAGTCTTGTCGGCCATCAGATCAACTCTCAGGGTATCATAGTGCCTGTGTTAAGGAATCCTAATTTTATTTAACAATGACCCCAATGCACAAGAGTGGTGATGTTGGCCATTTGGGCATGCCAAAGAGAAGCTGTAAAGTGCTTCCTTCAAGTGAAAAGGTATGTATGTATAGGAAAATAAGATAATATATATAGGATTTGGTTTCAGGCATCCACTAGGGGTCTTGGAACTTATCCCCCACAGATAGGGGGGGGTGCTACTGTACTTTCTCAGCTTCCCGCATGTACACTCCCATTCCTTTTAGCAGTAAATGACATTTTCCAAGTACAACTGGTACTGAAATACTGCCCCTCCCTATTTCCCATAGCCATTGGCCCAGATGTGAGTTTAGGGGCTAGATCTGTGAGTACAAAGCTTTGGATCCATTTATCCCGTTTTCAAAGCGACATGCTGCACAGAACAGGGACTTTGGCCTAGGGGGAGAAAAAGCCCCCAAGAAGGTTTCGTGTCCTTCTGTAAGGCCCTTTCCGTACGACTCTCCCAAATGTCCAGGGATATTTTGTCACAGAGGAAGTTACTCTCTAGCTTTTAATTACAGGCTGCTAAGGCTTCTAATTAGTCTCACTTGCTGACAATTATCCTACAAACACCCAGGTAGGCACTTTATTTTTTATTTCAATTGCATAAGCAAAATGCTTCCCTGCAGCATGAAATTACACCAATTTTAGTTCAAGAATTTCCAGATTCACATGCCTTCTGTTAGAAAAATCCAGCCTCTCTAGGCCCTTCTGCCCCTGGAGGGAGCGCATAAAAACAGGAGCTTATGGTGGGAGTCTTCTCTGTCAAGGCCTTCCATGACACCCCCTCAGTGTGTTGGGGTTGGTTGGTTGGTTTTTTAGAGTTTCTGAATGTGTTTTTCCCTCTTTCACATTTCAAATTCTATTTCCCTTCTCCCCCATCTAATTGCTAAACATTCTCTTAAATACTCACACACACTTGCACACACGCGCATGCACACACACACCAACCAAAAAGAAAACAGTTTTGTAAGTCAGAGCCTGACAAGAAAACAAGGACTTTCTGCCTTTGTAAATGGAAATCAACCATGTATAAAACTTAACTCTGCAGAGGTTATGAATTCCTCCTTTACAAACAATAATGAACATTTAGTTCTGTAATAAGTGAAGTACTGTTAGCCAGTTTTCTTACATTATCACATGGTTACATCTTGCTAGAGGGCTGCTCCTCACTTTTCACTGATGTGGATGGAAAATTGAGAGCAGGACGTTTGCTCGGCCAAGGAGACTCATCTAGATGTGTATACTCGACAGGTAAGTGGTTCCCAAGGTCACCACCTCCCCAGTGGGCTGCAGCAATTAACTTGGTCACAGTGGGAAGGTCACACTCCTTCCTGGAACAAGAACCTGGGGAGACTGTTCGTGTGTGGGTGGAGCACAGGCTCCTGGAGCTCTTAGGAGCTAATTATTGAATAAAATAATGGAGAACAAAGCAACCAAAATGAGTTAATTTCATGACACCAAATTAATCACTTATCCTGTTTCATGGCAAGATGTATAGTTCATTTCCTGAAAAAGTGTTTTCGGCCCTAAGATTCAATACAGTGCTAACCTGAAACCAAAGATAAGGGACACAGAAATCTGAAGACAGGTCTTTAGTGGTCATCACCATTTTCCAAAGTCAAGAAAGGATAACCCGATCTCCATCTAAAGGTAGAGTCTTAACTTTTCAGAGCTAGAAGAGCTATAGTCCAATCCCCTCATTGTACAGATGAGGAAACTTAAGCCTAGATGGTTAAAGAAGACGTTTTGTGACAGAGCTGGGACAGATCTCAGCTTTTCTACTTCCCACCTAGTGCCCTTCAACTCCGTACTATATTGTTACCACATACAGTAAGTTTGACTTTTGTAGGTGTAATCACTGGAATAGCATCTGTTTTTCCTACAGATCCCAGCCGAATTTCAAACACACAACTTAGGCCACTATAAATATGATAACCCATCAAACTAGTCATAACATAGAGATAAGAATTGACACATGACGTGCCTAGAGTCCATAGTATACAATGTAATAGAATCCCAATTTAATCGCACAGTATTCAGAAACCTATTCCCAATCTAATGGTTCCGATAACTAGTTTGACAGATTTTTTTTTCAATCAGATTGGTTGTTTGGTAGAATTAATGGACTATCTGGGCTGTTTTAGAAACACGAAATACTAAGACATAAGTCAAAGCCATGTCATCAGTAAGAAATCTGGGCTAATTTCTACAAAGAAAAATTATACTCAAAGAAAAGTTACTGAATAACTACAATTAACTACAGCAACCCTAAACCAGGAAGCACCAAACTGAGAAAGGAAAAAATAGGTCATGTACCAATGCCAGGAAGGGAGTATGAGTCCCGAGACTTCGATAACAATGTGTCTGATTGTGGTATACAAAGAACCGTGCGGAAGATTCTGGTCTGTAAGTGCCAGATGAAGTGGACATAACCATACACAATTTTCATAGAATCACCCAAAAGGAAATAAAACTTAAATAGTAGTAAAGGAACAATCACAACCACATTCACAATTTTAGGAGAAAATTTAAACCCAGAATTTGAAGCCAAAAAAAGTCATTATTTAGAGTGTTAAGTTTTTGTGAGCAACAAACTCGCAATGTGGAGACTCTTCAAGAAGAAATATTTGACGTGAGGTAATACTTTAACGATGTAGTATCGCATTCCTAAAGGCAAACACATCCAGGAGACCAAAGTAATGGAAGATTGGATTCTGAGGTTTTGGCTTTAAAAGAATGCTTGATTCCATGCTGGAGGCAATTATCTAACTATGCATGCCTTTGGTTTTTAATCTACCCCTATGTTGAGATGCCAGAATGCAAAGTGTGTGCTCTCCCTCAACAGAGAAAACCACGGGTCACCAGTTACTCTCTTAAGAATCATTGAGTAGGAGTCCCAAGTACAAATCGGGAAACTCAACAAACCATTTTCATTTCAAGGACCATTAGGAACACAGAGAAAAAGAGAAGGTCAGGGAAACTAAGTTTCTTAAACGGAAGGTAGCTACTTTTTTAAAGGAAACATTTAGAGAATGGGGAGAAAACTGAAACCACATACAAGGCAAAAAACACATACTCGACAATTCTCCCAGAGAACTGTTCATGTCCGCCTTGTCCCTCAGGCACAGGGAACAAAAGGGGACTGTTAATGCGAAGAGCATTTCACATTTCTCGGTGTCTACACAGAGGCAACCAACAGGGCTAGCTGTGTGATAGTCCTAGATAATTCTACCTCATGATTCGTTAAAACCAGACAAAATTCTGGACAATGCTGTTTAGGTTTCTTTTCATTTGTTTGTTTGTTTGTTTATTAGAAGGGTAGAGGGAGGCTCTTTAACAAGCATGCAGATCATCACCCTCACACTCTCTCTGTTAACATAGAACAGGGAGTGAAGGGAAACTGACCAAGAAATATGAGGGAATAAATTATTTTGAAAGTTTCCTTGGGAGTGAACATAATGTAAAACCTGAAAAGGATGACTGAGATAGCTGGAAAGACAGTTCCTTGTATGAATGGTATTTAATTATCTTCAGTGAAATGTATCTAAATGGAAAGATTGCATTTAAAATGCACAGCAGCAATAATGGAGTACAAAAATATGAGATAAAGCAACAATTCATGGTGCTTCCACGGCCAGCAAAGACCAGAAAGGAAATGAAAGTGCCCAGCTCCACACGAGGCACTCCGGGCATGAGGGGCTTGGCCCTCTCCTTGGAGAGCTCTCTGGGTTAGGGCAGAATGAGTCAAGGTGGGGCTGGCTCATCTCCGAAGTCGTGGGATGCAAGTTCATCCACAGTTCTTGGCTTTCAACTTCCAGTACAGGAAATTAGAGTAAAAGATGCATGATTAATCTTCGTCACAATCTATTTTTTTCCTCCTTAGGGAGTATTATTTCCCAATCCAGAGTCTTTTTGTGCATGTGTTTTCAACATGTTCTACTCTGGTAATTGCATTTTGTTCTGAGTTCTCTGGTGACTCAGAAACTTCATGGCATTCTCTAGCTGAAGAAATGTTGTTGCATTTTCAGCCATGTCCGCCAAGCCTTCCAGTCTATGCGGTTATCTTTGGTGAACAGGTTGGGATGAGTGTCTTAGGGGATATGATGTCTGGGGCAATCTGAGGAGACAGTCCCCAAGGCCCAGAACTGAGTCCCTCTAGAAGCCACTGTGGCACACGTAGCCTCCCAGGGACCCTGAACAAGTCAGTCTTTTGAGTTTATGTTAATTCTTTGGAGAAATAATAGAAACTCTTTCATGGCAGGACGATATATTTGTGGCCAAGCTCTGTAAATACACACTTAAAAATATCACCACCTACATGCTTTAAATCAGTTTTTTTTAAGGAATTGGGTTTTGTCCCTTTCTAGAGGAGCCGTGGCCAGGAGGTTAATAAATTCCACACTCTTCTCATCACCCAGCTTAAACCGCTTTTTGTTCTGAGCGAACAGTAATTGCTGTTTGAGTACACTCAGCAGAATCTCATCCCAGCTGAAACAGTCCATGTTTCTCCCTATGCAATCTGCGCAGAGGAAATGATAGGACGAGGGAGGAGGGCTAGCCTACTCACGGTTGGCTTTCTTGCAATCTGTTTCTTAGGCCATGACTTTTCAACGTATACTTATCATAATTAATGGAATATTCTTTCACGTACTCTTTAACTTTGAACTTTATTTTGTGCCATATTCTGAATTTTAAGTCATTTGTCTTTTCCCCTACTGCCATTTCTGTTTTATCCGAGGGTGTCTCCAGCAGCCACTCAAGGCAACTGCCTTCCCCAGGCCTCTGTTAGAACGGAAAAATTGTCTAGCCCTCTGCTACTCAAAGTGCAGTGCAGGAACCAACAGCGTGTGTATTTCCTGGGAGTTAGTCAGGATTAGGATAGTATCTCAGGCCCAGTCCGGGCTTAATGAACCCAAATCTGCATTTTAAAAAAACCCCAGGTGACTTGTGTGTGCATTAAAATGTGAGAACGCTGATCTGTGAGACACCCAAGGCTGTCACCAGTCCGTACACCCGGACGTGCTACGGCCTGATGATGAGACCATCAGCTTCACTTGACTCTCAGATGCTGCATTTTGGGTATTCCTTAGGCTAATATTTGATTGTTCACATTCACGGGATAGATAATAAGGCTTTCGGAAGTCCTTTCTTTTTCCTGTCATGTGCTGCCCAGCTGCAGAAAAGGAAAAGGCATATTTTGGAATCAAAAGAGAAAAGCAGCATCTGGTTGGAAAGATCTGCTAACTCTGAAGGATTGAATACTTCTGTTCTGAAAGTCTTTCTCGTGTTTATAAAGGAGAGAAAAATGCCCCCCTAGAATGGCTTTCCATGGAGAAATAAGGAAGATTCATATCACATGAATTTATAAAACGCAGATAAAACAAGTTTCTGTGGCATAAAACTTTCAGTGAAGCTTCATTAAGACACCGTGCTCTAGACACCAGAATAAAGATGGACTGCAAACAACTTGTCCTCTAAACAGGGCATTCCACAGATTTCTGTGTGTATTGTCCTGGGCACAGATCGGAGTTGTGTTCATTTATTCCACATGTTTTGGTAAACATCCCAGGGAACCAGGCTTTCTTTCCCCGCCCACATCTCATCTTGTGTACAAGAGCCCTTAAAAAATGTACACATGCGCACACACGCACTGAAGCCTGTCATCTAATTTGAGTACCACTGCTGCTAAAGAAGTTCTGAAGGCAAATCGTGCCTACCTTCAAACAAATAAAGAAAGTGCACAAGGATTACCACTTTCTCTGTACCTGAAAATGGCAGAATAAGGACCCGCTGTCACTGGGCACACGCAGTCCTTAAGGCACCACGGGCTCTGGGAAGGACCGCCTCTGCTCCCTGAAGCAGGCTCCCCGTGCACTGCAGGCAGTTCTGACTTTGGTAATTTGAATCAGGAGTCTTCCTTCCTGCTCTAGGCTCAGGAACGCACGTGTGCCCAAGATACTTTTAAAGTGAAAAGCTTTTAACCTGGGACAGCTTTTCTGTCTGGGAGCAGTGTGGCTACCCAAAATGGCTAGCATTCTTGGAAGGGTTTAGTCAAATCCAAAAACAGAGTCTTACCAAAGATCATTTTCATCATCGCAAATGCATCCCTGCTTTCTTGCTCATAACCACTGGTGCAAGCTGCCAAAAAGTGTTTCTTACACCAGGGACTGCCTGTCCTCCGACAGCCTGCACAGCACGGCACACCCTCACGTTCACTTTCTTCCCCTGGCCACAGGATAAAGTCTGTTTATCTTCTTCCTAAGAAACAAATAGGGCAAGAAAACTTGCATCAATATTGAATCTCCCTTCAAAATCCATTTACTTGTAATTTTTTTAATGTTTGATTCACCGACTTTTTCTTGCAACAGTAACATGAAATCCCAGTGCAAGATATCTGAGGGCCTCTCTTCATTTGAATAAAAACGTTTCCACTGAATGAAGCACCTTGAAATAAGTCAGTGCTAAAGAAGAAAAAAACCCTGATCAGAGTCATCTTGCTTCTGTTTCCCCACCTGTCTGCAGCTGACAGTAGAGATTGGCATGAGTGAACTGATGCTACGTTAGTTCCTTTTGGCTCTGTCCGGAAGTTGGCTTGGATTTTGTTAATGCTGAAATTTGCAGCCGATTTCAACTGGACTTTGAACTGGTGCTATGTTTCAAAGGGGAGATGTTTCAGCGTTAGCTTCTGAGCTTGCTCAAGCAGGAGCCAAAAGCTGAACAAAATCTTCCTCTTAAAAACATTTGCAACGTCTTTTAAAATGCTGGATATCTTAATTCCACTTAGTAACATTGGTTCCCCACAAATAGTTCCATTTCAATATGCAGGTTCCAAGAGGGAAATGGAAGATGGAAGTTTAAAGCAGCCTAGAGCTGAGATTGCCTGTCTTCCAAGGTGCACCTCACCATGTTGCAGTCATCCCAGGAATCTGCTCGAGCAATGCAGTGAGACCAAGAAAGCATGAATTGTTCATGCATTTCCTGTAGGAAGAACTTGCAAATGAACAGGATTGAATTTCTATTTTAAGTGCATAATTCTGCATGTATACTTCCTCAAGATAATGACTGTTCACAACGTACCTATATCCTTTATTGTGTGTACATAGTATATGCTAAGTGAACAGATACTCTTTCAAGTGACTTTAAGTTGTATGATGTTATTTGAGACTCAGGGATATTTACATTTATTCCTTGATGGAAATCCTATTTTCAACGTCACCCCCCCACCAAAAGTTACCATTTTCATTTTAGTAACATTGATATTCTTTGTTAAAGCAAAATCCTTTTTTTCTCTTTGGGGGAATGTTGTTTGGTTGGTCGGCTGGCTTTCAGGAAGTTGTTTTATTGGGGGTTTGCATTACTTCAGAAGCCCCCATTTTTTAACAAGCAAGTTCAAAGCATGTAATCGATTCTGTGTATCAGGAAGCCTTTTTTGTTGTTGTTAACTCAATTACCCAGTGGGCTAAAGAAATGGCACACCTGGAGGAACTTAGAGTCAAATATAAAGCCAAAAAGCTTAGGAAATGTTTACTTTACTTGGGATAATGAGGACCTGGAACAGAGAATAGAATAATCCCCCTAAATTCGTTACAAGTCTCTGCCTTACCCTACCAATTACAGTGCTTTCATGAGCTCCTCTTTTCTCATCCTTTCCCTATTTCTTGTTGCTTTAATGCACATCCCCACTTCAGAGGGCTTCAGCACCCGCTTTGCATACTCCAGGGTCACAACCACCCATTACGCTTGACCTCTCCATTCCAAATGCAAACAATCACACTCATTAAAACAAAGGGAGATTGCTGTAAAAGAAACACCAGAAGATCCATCTTGCAAATGAGGACCGAACTTCCAGTGAACTGTTTTGCTAGTAGAAAATGTCAACAGAAAATAAAATTTGCAGAATTTGCTAAAGAATGGTCTAAAAGATACTTCTTAATAATTTAATGTTTTGAAGAAAGCCAAAAGGATAAAGTGCACATTATTTTTGAGAAAACATCTCCTGAATGAAGATAGCAGTCCTTCTTAGAAAACTTTATGAAATACAATTTGTTTTACCATGCTACATTATTTTCAATTAGATATAGAGTTCATTTGTTGTCTCAGGAATGTTTTTTATTAAGTTGAAAATCCAATTAATTGGAGGAGTTCATTGGGTCACTGAGCAGAATTTGATACTTTCCTGGTGCCTCATTCATTTCCTAACCAATGGGAGAAGGGAAATGGAATTCAATGAGTGGAGCTAATAAACCCAGAAGTAGATGAACTCTGAGAAATTATATTCTTCATTCAAAAGTGCTCTCATAGTGGGGAAATACCTAGGAAATTCAACTTCTCCTTACCTTTTGTTAACTGCAAAAATAAACATATTTCCAAGAGTAATGAGTTGCTGAGAGTTCTATCTAGAGCTCCCCTCAAAGGCACTGAAGCATCATTCCCCTGCACCCCAAGTTCACCTTACCTGGGAAACGAGGTGCGAGGTGCGAGCACACCACATTCAACTCTGCAGTCTGTTTGAATTTCCCTTTGAGGCTCAGCTCCTTTTCACCCTCAGTTTCTCCTGAAGTAAGCTTTGATTTGAGCTTCAGCAAAACATTGTCTTCCTAGAGGTTAGGCAAGAAACTAGAGAAGAGTTGCAATCTCCATAAAACAACCCAAGTCTGCTTTGGGCCAGGTCCAGAAGGAACTGCAAACGTGTTCATCAATGGTGAAAGCGAGGCAGACATCAGTAAATTCAAAGGCTTCTCCAGGCAGGACTGACCTGGAAGGAGCACTCCAAAGAGGCATCATGCTCCCATGGGGAGAATTGGGTTCCAGGTCAAGGAAACCTGGCCCGTGCTGTCCATCAGCTGTCTGTTCTGGGGCAAGTTACCTGACCTTTCTGAGCTTTGGTTTCATCATCTGGAGAATGGTAACAACAATGCCTAAGAGTGGAGTTAACGCAAGAATTAGAAAGAGAATGGGAAGTGAGAAATTTGAAAAGATTCAAGTTTAGCACCGACAGACATAGTCTCCTCCTTTTAATTAATAACATTTCTAATCATAATATGTATTTCCTGTAGAAGTATTTTGAGCACCATGGACTAGGTACGGCCCACAGACCCCGCCCATCAGAGTCCCCTGGTTGCCGTGAGCTTTGCTGCCAGGTACAGCAATTATGGTCACCTTGCCTCTTACAGCTGCATGTCTCCACCTGGTCTCTGTTATTCTAGACCCCTGTCCCTTCCGCTGACACCAAGAAGCCCAGTTTCAGGGCAGTTTCTCCTGCCATCAAACCCCATCGACAAAGGACAGCCACTGTGCAGCTTTCCTACAACGCGGGCGCCCCTCAGCGGTGCATTCCTTATATTGCTTTATCGAAGGGTGCGTGCGCAGGACCCGCCAGATGACCATAGCCAGCTGGCGAGTTCTCTGGTCTCATGTAATAAACCACTCTAGAAGACCCACCTTTCTGGGTCTTTTGTCCTCAAATACTCTCCCAGGACAGTGCTGGCATCTTCTCTTCATTAATGCAAGCCACTGTTTTCCCCAAGCTTTAAGGAGTCATCCAACAGCACATGGGGACCAGATCCAGGTGTTCTTTTGAGGATATGAAATCCTGAGTCATGAGAGAATGTCTCCATGTGACGAAACTCTTATCCAGTCTTATACTCTGCCACCCCACCCCCCATCCCAGTCTGACACCCTCAGATCCACCCCCAAGTTCATTCGACTGATCACTGTGTACACTAGTCAACTGGTGAGGCAGCTTCAGTAGAGAATCTCAGTCCTCCCATCACTGGGAAGGTCCTTCCCCAGCCGGGTCATCCTGAGACTTGACCCTAATTGTCCAAGTAGAACCAACAGGGGTTGTGGGCAGTGTTTGAGGAGGGCAGCCTTGGAAAGCATCCTCCTGGGATGGCACCTCCAAGCATTGGAGGCTGATCTCTGGCAAGGTGAAGTGGCCCCTTCTGCAAGGGAAACTCAGCCTCATCCTCTAATTGTCCCCATTCCAGGCCTCTGTGCCCCACTCCTTCCCTAGGAGGCCCTTGACTTAAGTACAGGGGATGGCTAGTGTGGTGTGTCCAGCCTTCTTAATAATTCAGCAGCACTCCCAATTAGGCCTGATTTCCAGCTTTAGGAGAAGAGAATCTTTTCAAATTCAGCTTTCTTACCATGCCCCGAGTGCTTTGATTACTCTTACCAGCCAACTAATCCCACGGTCCTGGACATTACCATAATTCCACACCTCTCAAATGGTGTCATACTGTGTTAGCCAGTACCTACTTTTCCATGTGTATCCCCTCCCAATTCATCATAGTAGTTGTGATGCTACGGCATGCCTCATTGCTCCCACGGCCCACAGCACTGCCTGGGGCAAACAGCCTCATTAAGCTTCCCAAAAGATAGCTATGCTGGATTTCATTCCTTTGCCCCTTAGATCCCCTCTCCAACCCTTCTACAACCTGCTTCCCAGGAGGCCAACATTTGTGGACGGAATCAATGGGCTCCCTCACTCTCTGCCTTCCCATTGGATTCAGCAGATGATCCAGGCAGGGGAGCAGAGTGACGCTGGGGTATTGCGAGCCTCCTCCCCACCAGGCCTTGATGTGGTGTTGGCTGCATCTTCCTATGCATCCCCTTCCTACAAGGCTCTTCTTTGGGGTCTGATAATCACATCCTCTTCTTGTTCTGTCTGCCTAGGGCTGCCCATTGCTCCTAAACAGGCGTTCAGATGTGTTTCACAGCCCCTGTCGGTTTCCCTCACTCTGCTCAACTCCCCTCAATCCCCCACTGCAGTGTCTCATTTGCTTCTGGCCAGGACGCTTATTGACGCTTGGTCTTTCCTCAGATTCTGGCAAGCCCTTATGTGCTCTGCCCATTTCCCCTAAGTTTCCTTTCTCTCAAAAATTCCTGAGGGACGTTCCTAGGGACGTGTTGAAAACCCCCAAGCGGTGTTGCCCAGTATCACTCCCATCACCACCCACCGCCCCAGCACAGGCCCAGGGCACTCAGCTACTTTTCATGTCAGAGTTGACCTTCTTGGCGACTGAAATGGATACAAAGGTTGGACCGGGTTTTGCTCATGGTCTTTGCTCCCAGATGTCCACCTCAAGTCCCACTCCTTGACTATCAATCCTAATTTTGCTTTATGTTTTTACAGGGACTCATTGATTCCTCACCCAAGGAGGACTCCTGGCTCCCTGCTGTGATGCTCCAGGGGTAGGAACACAGGTGGAGCCACTTTGGGGACTCATGATACCCAGCCGGCTCCTTGCGTCCCTTACTAAACATGACGTCCTAAGTTAACGTGTAAGTAAAAATAACCTTATGGTTCATTTTTAAAAAGGCTTGGTATTGTTATTCCAAGTGTATTAAATAAGACCATTTTTTAAAGTTTTTATGAATTCAAAAGACAGAGGACATGCTTTATTGGCATTAATAAGATTCTCCTGGCATATTGTGGAAAAGGAACAAGGTTAATTTCAATCCCCAAAATGTCA
The DNA here is from genome assembly GCF_022682495.2 of Desmodus rotundus. Lineage (NCBI taxonomy): Eukaryota > Metazoa > Chordata > Mammalia > Chiroptera > Phyllostomidae > Desmodus > Desmodus rotundus. The sequence goes on from NC_071393.1 coordinate 107,961,257, forward strand.
GAATTACAGACACTTGCATAGCATTAGAGTTTGTTTTTTTAAAAAGTCACAGAGAATCAGCTGCTGTAAGGTTTTCGAGAGGGCAAAAGCTAGACAACCACAGACTTCCCGCAAGCCGGCAACAGTTTTACCCCTTACAAACTGTAAAATTTCTGAGTTTAAAAAAATACAATTTAAAATAGGCTAAATGGGAAATGCCATTTGTCATTCGTCATTTTGGGCATGGCTTTGGGGGAACATCCCATGAGTCTACAAACATGAGTTTAATTTTGTAAGTTTTTAAGTGTAAATGATAGCTGTAATTACATTTTTGTGTGAGATTTGTATTTAAAAGGGACCTCTTTGTTAAGGATCTTAAGGGGACTTAGGGAATTTGCTTAGAAAAAGGATCACCCAAATCCAGGCTCCTTTCAATTTGAGCTACTATTTCCCTACCTTTTAAAACTCCGAGCAGTCTCTATTTCTCATGCAGATAATTGCTCGGTTAAAAGGAGAAGGGAGGCTTTCTCTAAGGAAGCTTGCAGTGAGATTTGGGGTGGGGGCATGAGGATGAAACACGGATTTTATTGACTGCTGGCCCTTTGGCCACAAATCCAGTGGGAGACCAGTCCTTACGGCAGACATGAGAATTTAAAAACTTTCTAGCCCCATGCCTAATTATCCCCAACGCATTTAAACCATTGGCATATTATAAATCCAAACTGGAGGATGGCAGTGCTATTCAAATTATGTTCTGAGCTTCAAGGTAAATAAAAATTAAATTTGCAGGTTAGTGAACTAGAGAATTATTTTAGTGAAGGCACAAATATTGTTTTGCATCATTAGCCTATGTGTGCTGCCTCTGGGTCTTATGCCTGAGCTGGACCTAAAGGAGACAGGTAACCTCCTCCAAATTAAAGTCCTTGAATCGGGGGGTAAATGCTGCTAGTGCTGCTGGTGCCGGTGGGTCTGTGAGGCTCTAGGCTGTCATCTGCGGTCTTCAGATGGTCTCACACTCAGTGGTGGCCGTGGAGCAAGCCCCACAGTCACAGCGGACAGCCACAGGGTAAGTGTAGAAAGGATCGACTCCTGGGGCACAGTTGGGCAGCTTGACGGTCACCTGTTTGGTCTCATTGTAGGTACACACTCGATGGTGGGCTTCAATGTAGGGGGGCTCCAGAACAGGCTTCTGTCCCCACAGGTAGAAAATAGGAAACCCATTAGAACAATTTTCAACAGGGGTACTGCAAGAGTTTTTAAAACATGTGCTACCTGACTATTTAGTCGGTGGCATTGACCTCTTTTCCCTTAGATTGTCAAATAAAAAAATGACAACAGCCAACACAACAGTAGCTGTCCCATGTGAATAAATCAGAATCATACCATTTTTCTTTGTCAGATCAGCAAAAAGGAATACTTTTTGGTGTGCTGCAGAATTTTAGTAATTAGTCCATGTGTGCCATGAGATGAAAAAGGTTAAGAATTGCTGCATTAAAACATACTATCCTGCTTCATTCTCTTGGTACCATTTATTGCTATCAGTAATCTACTTGTTATCCATTTGTTTACTTGTTCATCTGTCTCCTCCTAGTAAACAAACTCCCGACGTCTCAGTTTCTCATCTGTAACACGTAATATCCACCTCAGAGCATTATTGTGGAGATAAGGCGAGATGATCTATGTAGTGCACAAGGCCTTACACCAAGTAAGTGTTCAGTAAATGCAATCTATCGTTCTTATCAGAGCAAATTAAAAAATACGGGTGCGCTGCCTGGTGTGGCTCAGTGGATTGAGCACCGGCCTGCAAACCAAAGGGTTACCAATTCGATTCCCAGTCAGGGCACATGCCTGGGTTGCAGGCCACATCCCCAGCGCGGGGCGCTCAAGAGTCAACCACACATTGATGTTTCTCTCCCTCTCTTTCTCCCACCCTCCCCCTCTCTAAAAATAAATAAAATCTTTTTAAAAAATAAAATAAAAATAAAAAATATGTGTAACAGAGGCCCAGGACGAAGTTCTTCAATGAAAGGACTGTGTCGAAAAGCTGAATTTAACATCAATTGCTTTCTCCTGCTTCTCAGGTAGTATTTCACCCTTCCTCATTTTGCTTCATGTCCTTTTTCCTCAGTAATCTGGAATACCAGGCAGGTTTGCCTGATAAAATACAGGACACCCAATAATATTTGTATTTCAAATGAACAATAAATTCTTTTAGTATAAGTCTGTTGCAAATGTTGTATGGGACAGACGTACACACAAAAAATGGTTGTTTATCTGATATTCAAGTTGAATGCATCATGGTTTTGTTCTGTTTGGGTTTTTTTGTTTGTTTTTGTTTTGTTTTTTGCTAAACCAGGCAACCCTAAACCTAGGCCATGAGTAAACGCTTATTTTCAGCAACAGTTTGACCTTCAGAGTAAATACAGCTGCTTTCTCACCAAGAAAACCCTATTTTCGGACACGATCCCCAGTTAAGTTACCAAAAATAAGTACTTTGTATCTCCGAAACTTTCAGATTGCTGGGAAAATTAATCACATTTTCTTTTATTTATTTTCTCTAAGTGGCCTCCCTTCTCACCGCACAATAAAGCCATAAGGGAAGCTAGCTAACATAAGGGGAATCTCGCTGTCTAGTGGTCTCGGGGCTCTCATTTCTCCAGTGAGAACATAGTTCCTGACCGCCTGTGGGTGACCATGATCCCATGAAAGACATTCATCAATTAACAAGGAGAAAGAGGATGGAATTGAGGGAAATGGCGGGGTGAGACTTGGGCCCAGAAAGAGCTCCAAATAGTCCAAAAATGAACTTCGAGCAGGGGGAGGCGCCAGCAGGCCAAGCCCTGAATATGAGAAGGTGTCAAAGTTCCCTGAACATGTTTGATGTCAAGTCATGACCACAGTACCTTTAGCAACTAAATTTTCATTTGGCTACCAGGTCTCAAGCCCTCGATGATGTAAAAATAAAGCTAACTTGGTGGAGCAGTTTCATTTAATTTGGAAGTTTCATTACCATAACTCAGTTCCTTCATGGGGCTATATTTTATCTAAGTGAGAGCAGATTGCTCTCTGAGTCCCTGCATAGGAAGACATTTTTCCTAATGGCAGTGACCTCTCCAGGTGCTCAAGGGCTTCTAAGTTGGCGTTGATTAGGCTAGAGGATAAACATCATGACTCCAGGTAGAGGTCAATCCCACATAATTCAACAGGGGTTCATGATTGCCTGGTTCGTGCACGACTTTGACAAGAGCCATGAAAGTTGCAACAACTAATCTCTGCCCTCAAAAAACTTACAATGTAGGGCTACAGAGTGGGCAAGGAGGTAAGACACAAGGTAGGGTGGAGTCATGGGCTGACCAGGAAGTCAGAAGATGCTTGGGAAAGGAGTCGGTTCTGGGGGCAGGCATCAAAGCATAAATTTGATCATGACATATGGAAATTAGAAAGGAGACAAAAAGAACCAAAACTGAGATTTCATGAAGGGTGTTGAATAAAACTTTTAAAATCAATCTGACAAAGACAGAGCTCAGAATATGTATAGTCGCTGGGAAAGAGGCAGATGTCATATTGCTAACGACTTGAAAGTTGGTTATTGAATTTGCAGTGGGGGGGGGGGGGTCATTAAAGATTTTTGAGCTGGAGGACAAGATCAGAGCTGGTACTTGATTAGTAGCCAATTAAGGGCTCAGTGGGAAGAGGGCCAACCGTCACTCTCTATTGTGATTTGATGGGGTGCTGAATGGCCCTCTTTCTTCTCATCCAGCAAACAGATCTTCACCACAGCCCTATAGGGTTCTTTGAGATTTTTACCCCCAGTTTAAATGCAATGCCTCTGAAAAGGCTGAATGTAATTCAGTGTAAAGGGACTTAATGGATCTGTCAGTTACAATCCCTGAGGCCCCCAGGAATTGGGGGGTGGGGGAGGAAGGGGCAGGGCTGTGGGAGCAGCACTGAAGGAGGGGCTGAGGATCCCCCTCGCCTGCTACACAGCTCAGGGCTTCTCTCTTGGCTGGCTCTGTCACAGGAGGAAGAACACAGGGAAGAGTTTGGGTTCCATGCTTGTACTAAGAATTATTGCTACCTTTCCACTGTGGGAATAAACATGACTCTGCGGCCACTTACCCCTTGAATTCCTCCATGTCCTCTGTAAAATGGATACAATAATAGCTCATTTTGACTCCCAGAGTTGATTCCCAAATACACAGACACCATCCGAGTAAAATGATTACTTTTATCAATGCATTGTTAGAGGGGCAAGGTCATGTTTCTTCCAGATTTCTTTTGAGCATGCCAAATAATTGTTATTTTTTTTTAAGTTCACAGGAAAAGACAGATGCCCTGGCTTTACCTCATTTCAGCAAAAAAGTGAACATTTAGGAATCAGGCCAAGTGGCTGGCCCTGAAGGCCTCACCACCAGGGCCCGTCTTGGACTCACCTCCCAGGTTTCACAGCGGCCCCAGCAGGCATCAGTGGTGATCCGAAGGCCCCTGCAGCCTGGTTTCTTGGCCAGGAAGGTAAACTCCCTCACGGCACAGCCCACAAAGGTGCGCAGGTTCCCGCTAGAGGTGCTGAGGACACAGCAACAGCCAGCCAGGAGGAGGAGGGCCATGGGGCCAAGGAGAAGATATGCCAGCTTCATGCTCTTTCTCTGGGGAGGGAAAGCAAAGAGAGTTGATGAACAGATCCAGCTGCCTTCTAAGGGGCAGCCAACATGGTTGCTATCAAAGGGAACTTGCTCTTAGCATTTCAGAAGAAATAAGCCAAGAAATTGCAGATTCCACAAGCTCCAACACAGGTGCCCCAAATTTTCTCTGACTCCAATATGGATTCCATGGATCCACTGTGCTCACTAGACACCTAACTCCCCACGGGCATCCTCAGGCTTTCCCTCATTTGGGCCCAGCTGCGGGACTTGGCCTGGGTATGAAAAAAACATGCTCCAATGGTCTCTTCAAAATGAACACAAAATACGAGTCACATCGAAAGTAGTGCATCTCCTAATATAATACATGAATATACACAAATTATTTTTACTCAGATCCACTGTATTTGGTGCCACATTCCATGTTTGCTCAAAATTACACTTTCAGAGTCATAGGTGGGGAATTAAGGTGTGGAGGTAGGTAAATAATAATTGTACACCCACCTGTATTGTTATTAACCTGACCCTCCACAAAGCATGGATATGCACAAGATATTATGGCACCTGACTTGGTGGCCATCTGTAAAAATACATTCTAGTCCCTATAAAATGCCTCTGCTCTATGCCTCTGCCATCATGGCACCTAGTTGTGATTCAGTTTAAGTCCAAATGATGGAAAGCCCCGGGGGTGTTTAAAACATAATCCCAACCTCCTGTAAAGTCTATCCTCGCTGGGTCTTGGTCACATCCTGTGCTTTTTCAGAAGCCAGAATCAATCCCTTCCTGCTCAGCCCACTAGACAGAACATACCTGGATGTTAAAGTGAGAATGGACATTGCATCTATGGAACACCCTCAACTCATTTTTGCTTTAAAAAGCTGCAAAGTTATCTATTTCTGAATCTGATCTCCCAGGCCCTACATCCAATCTGTCGCCTTATCAGGGCTCTTTGGACTTCCCCTCAGGAAGAATGAAGTCACAATTGCAGAGACACACTTACCTGACCTTGCTGGAGCTAACTCTTCTCTTAGAGCTCACACCGGCACCCAAAATCCCAGCAAGACACAATGAGTGACAGAAGTTTGCTCTGGGTAAATGTCTCTACCCTCTGTTACTGAGCTGCTTGACTGCTCAAATATATAGGAAAGGTCTTGTAAATCAAAACAAAAGAGAGGCAGATCCTTACAGGAACCACTAAACACATCAAAGACCCGGGATATAAAGCAGGTCTCTATTTTCCAAAACTGATTCACTTAGAGGGTGTTGTTTTGTTTCTTAACATCACCTACTGAAACAGAAAGTTACCTTGGTGGGTGACATAATCTTAGGGAAACAGTCAAAGGTAGTTCACCTAGTTCTTGGGAGAACAAATGCATTGGGGCAAGATGGATTAAATTTTCCTTTGTGGTTACCACAAATCTCCTTCGAGACAGGAGGCAGTCACTGGTAGCTCGTGGCAAACTCACTCCCTTCACTCACAACACGTTTCAATACATTGAAAAATAACAAAACAATAATTCTTCCTGGAAAGAACAGGGGATCACTAACTGAGAGGATGGAAATCATAGTGAGAAGAATCAATTTGAAAGCCTTAAAATGAGTTAAGGATTAGATAATATTAATAGCACTTGGAAATGAATCATATAGGAAAAAAATACCAAGATGTTCAAAGGGATTTATCTTCCAGCATGGGAATTAATGAAGACATTTCGTGTCTTCTATGTAGTTTTCAGAATTTTCACATTTTCTACATTGAGCAGGCTTTTGTAATAGAAAGTCAGTTAATATTGATACTTTTTAAAATAAACTAATAAGTACACATTTGTGCTACATGCAAGATATGATAGCTGGTTCCTAAGAGTCTAAACTAAGGATAAAATAACATTCTTTATGAGGATGGGCCTCAGTTCTCATTCCAATCTATACCGGCAGCTTACAAATGGATTGAAAACCTTGTGTGTGCAGCATTATTCTGGGTGGTCGAAGAAATAAAAGAAGCAGACATCATCCCTGCCCTTCAGAGTTAACGTATCACTGCAAATAACGACATAGCCAGAGACAGTTAAGATGCCCATTAAATGGGTAAATGATACTAAATAGAGAAGTTAAAATATTCCCATTTCCTGCAAAAGGAAAAGGTGTTCTTTAAATAAACATGTTACTCATTAAACGTTTGACATTTTCAAAACATAACCCTCAGTGAACCCATCACTGTATCATCAATATACCTATTTCTAGAGTCAGCTTATTATTGTATGTGTGTTATTGAAAACTGAACTAGGCATAAAGAACTTTCTTCAGCGCTTCAGCAAGGGAATGTCATAATCAGAACCGGGGTGTGAGGAGACAGTTTCCCTGATGTGATCTCCCAGCTCGCTGGGTCTAGAGCCAGCCAATCAGCGGAGAGCTGCCATCCTGAGCCGGGTTTCTGAAGGAAACTGTTGGGCCCTTTTAGATTAGACCTGAAACATACGGACTTGTGTCGGAAATGTCACAAGATAAAGAAAAACAACAAATGGAGGCCAAGAGTACCTTTCTTCTACAATCCCTGACTCCTTCATATTGCAGCTTTGGCGTTAGGCTTACCCCTTCCATCAGCATTAACCTGGTGATAATGACCATGTATAGTCACCGAGCTCCCACTACTACCAGGCTCCACGGAATCCACCCTGCTCTTACATATGTTATCTCTAAGTCTTACAGCAATTCTGTAAATCAGTGATTATTTTCTACTTTTTCCATTGAGAGAAAGGGAGTCTCAGTTATGCTGTTATCTGCCTTTGATGACACTGGCGATGGCAGATAGGTTTTTTTCACGCCTATAACCAGCTGCAGCCAATTGAAAGGTGCTGTCCAGAACACGGTGTTAAACAGGCCTCTGAGTCCTTCCCCAGTGTGGAGGGCAGTGGCCATCAGCTTCATCGTGGGGTAGAAAGGGGAGTGCTGTGTGGATGCTAGTCCTTACACTGTGCCACCTGCCTCTCTATAGGCAGAGTGAGAGACTGCTGAGTGAGTCCAAGTTTCCTTGAAGCCCTGGTGCCTATAGAATGTCTCATCACCATAGTCTGTACATCTTCCACTTTCCCTCCCATCTCTGTTGACATTTCAACCACTAAAGTCACTGTCTTGAGGTAACAAGCAAAGATGTGGGCAAGGTCTCCAAGCATAGGCCCTGGAGAATCTTCTCTCATCTTGTTCCATTATCATCTTCATATAGATTCATTGCCACTTGGGAGGCTGAGTCACAGGAGACAGGTTCTGTAGGGATAAGGAGAGGAAAGAAGGGGCATGGGTGAGCAATCGTCTTGAGGTCTGAAAGAGTGTGACAACGAAGGAGGCACGAGCTCAGTGCCAGTGCCTGGAAGGGATGATGGGTGACCCCAGACAGAGGGCCCAGCAGCGCACACTGTGTGCAAGAGGTGGAGACACTGCCAGAGCCTGGAACTGCCCCCTGGCTTAGCCACGCTGATTCTCAGTGGCACAGCTTCCTGTGTGGCTGTGCTGGGAAACTCACTTCTCTCGGCCTTTGCTTCCTCATCTCTAACATGATGGATTTGACCCTGTGATCGCAAGGTCCTTCTTAGTACCAGAAGGTAAATGTCTGTAAACTGTTTTGTGAAATAATAAGCTAAGAGAAAGTCAGATGGAGAATCCAAAGTTTCATATTATAATAAAGCCACCCTGCTTTGTGTTCAAATCTTAACTCTGACACTTGTCAACTTGTGATCTTGGATAAGTCTCATCACCTGCTGAATCTCAACTTCCCACGAAACTGAAAATCCTCCTTCACAGGGCTCATGGGAAGAGTCTATGAAGTGATGTCTATAAATTGCTTATCTCATTGCTTGATCTATGATAAACAGGCAGTAAAGGTAGCTCCTCTTTCTTATCCCATCACCACGGTGTGTGCCCCAAAGAAATATGAAGCTGCCAATAAAAAATTATGTCATACCGCTAATTATTAGGTACTCCCTGAAATAAAATGGGTCTGAAAATAGAGGAAGTAAAGTCCTTGCAGGCAATGAGACCCCACCAGCATTCTGAAATAGAAGACATGGGTGGGCACCAATCAAAGCCAACCTGATCTGATGCTGAAATTAACATGATTTGCAGCAGGAAAAAGTGTCTGAAGTGTTAGAGTTAATTTATTATAACTTCCAAATCACACTTCGGAGGTATAAGGTTTACCATGGCTCCACAAGTTAATATATTGACCTGGCCGGGTGGCTCATTTGGTTAGAGTGGCATACTATACACCAAGAAGTCGCAGGTTCAATCCCTAGTCAGGGTGGGTCTGATCCCTAGTGGGGGTGTGTATGGGAGACAACCAGCTGATGTCTCTCTCTCTCCCTTTGTCTCTCTAAAAATCAGTGAACATCTCCTTGGATGAGGATTTTTAAAATTCAATTTATTAATACATCTTTAGTACTACTTTCAGACAATTTCAGTTCTGACCAAGAATGGAGTCAAACTAACTGAGCCAACCAACACACACTGAGTACCCTCTCTGGTCTACAGGTACCAAGTGAGGACCCAGAGAAGTAAGCCATTTGCTGCATCACTTACAATGATATCCTGCAAGTAGAGAAAGATATTCACGTTCCCATATGTTTTTCCCCATTGTCCTCTCAGAATACACAATGCTCTGTCCAAGGATAAAATTAATCAGCAGTATGCCTCCTATGGATGAATAAAAAAGCCACAAATGAAGCTATGTGTCTCAAGGAAGTAATAAAATTAATGATTTTCTGGTAACAGATACAAGAAAGGTCAGCCTTGGATTTTACAAAGTTGTATGGTGCTTGTAATATCCCTTATTGACAAGGGGGAAGTTCTGGGATTACAAATGAAGATGAATGCTGAAGTCCTGGAAGAAATTACTTTTATTACAAAGTTATTTCTTCCTTTCGAAGCATTGGGCATTTGAAGGACAGCTCCTCATTTTGACTTAAAAAGATAACATTTGCCCTAGATAATAGTACTGTTGCTATGGTGACAATTTTTTTTATGAGACTAAAAATAATGAAGCTTGTGTCTGTTTTACTAGGACGAGTCAAGCCTTTCTCCACAACTGCCTGAAAGAAGTATCTGTCAATTGTCACAGATTTATTTCAGATTAAGGGCACATGGTTTAGGTGCTGAAGTGGAATGTTTTTATTTCCGCCTGACTCTTCCACTTTTGAGTGTCATAGCTTTGCAGGGCATGGCAGACACATGCCTAATAGAGAGGAACAGAGGGGAGCTTAATGAGTCACAAAGAAGCACTCTTTATTTTTAAGTGCACCCTGTATTCTCATTGGAATGAGTCCACAAAGCTGCTGGGTCCCCAAATCCTTCATTTGTAATTCTCCAGGCAAGGCCAAGGTTGTTGTTAGCTAAGCTACGAAGCAACAGCACCTCATTTGTTAGTTATTGGCTTTGTTCCAGAAAACTACCGGGAGGATTATGGCCCCAGAGTGCGTGCGTCTGTCTGTGTGTGCTGTGCTTGTGCTTGAGTGAAGGAGCAAGGTGATGGGGGTGGGGGTAAGAGAGTAGAAGAGAGCTGGTCTACTCTCCAGAGTATTCATTACATAATCTAACACATACCTATTAAGCAACTGCTGTGTGCCAGGTTTTGTCTAGCACTGGAGTCACTAGATTCATTAAAAAAAAATTAAAAGATGATATAAGGAAGTATGGGGGTAGAATAGCTAACAACTGACAGAAATAATAGGTTTCTTTTCTTCTTCCCTTGCTTTTCTTTGTCTCTTCTTTCTTTCTTCTTTTTGTCCTTACATGTTTTATTGAGTGTTACCATATGTCAGATACATGCTAAGTACATGTGATGCCAATATGAGTAGAGCTAAGAATCTGCCCTCAGAGAGTCTGAAGCATAATGAGGAAGATAAATATACCAACATGCATATGACCCAGAACTTGAGCTATTAGCCATTTCTCCCAGTGAAATGAAAATGCATGTTTACATAAGAACCCATACACAAATGTTCATAGCAGCCTTATTTATAACAGCTCCCAACTGGAAGTGACTCACGGGTCCTCCCACCGATGAACGGTTCAACACACTGTGGCACATCCTTAACACGGCATATCACTCGGCAGGACAAAGGAATGAACACACGCCAACTTGGATGAATCTCTGCAGAATCATGCTGAGTGAAAAAAAAAAATCCAAAAAGGTTATATTCTGTATGATCCCATTTATATAACCTGAAATTACAAAGTGACAGAAATGGGGGATGGACTGTGTTGCCTGGGGTTAAGGAGCACTGCGGGGAGGAAGGAGGTGCTCGTGGAGATACAGGGGCGGCATGGCGGATTTTTGTGACAATGGAAATGTTGTCTCTGGACTCTGGTGGTAGATACACGAACAAAACATGTCATGTCACAAGGTTGCACAGAAGTAAAATACATGCACAAGAATATAAGTAAAACTGGGTAAATCTAAACAAGATAACTGGTTATGTCAATGCCAATACCCTGGTTGTCATAGTGTGCGATAGTTTTAAAATATAAAAACACATTGGGGGAAACTGGATAAGAGGTACATGGATGTCTCTGTATTATATTGTACAATTGTATATGAATCTACAATTATCTCAAAACAAAAAGTTTGCTTAAAAAATAAATTAACATTTTATTTTGGGGGTGGGAGTCATGGGTGAAGGTAGCCAAAAGCTTTAGACTTCCAGTTATAAGATAAGTAAGTCCAGAGGATGTAACCTTCCGCATGGTGACTACAGTTAATACTGCCTAGTATATCTTTGAAAGTTGCCAAGAGAATAGATCTTAAAATTCTCAACACAAGGAATAAAAACTTGTAACGATGCATGGTGATGGACGTTAATTAGGCTTAATTTGGTAATCATTTTACAGTACATACATATAACAAATCATTATGTTGTACACCTAAAACTAATGCAATATGGTATGTCAATTATATCTCAATTTTTAAATGATAAATAAATAATTATGATATATTAAGAAAAACAAGATAAATAAGCTCTTTAAGCATTACTGTTAAGAAACTAAATTAAAACAACCAGAAGCTTAAAAATAAATAAATCAGTATGACATTAGATGGATAAATGCTATGATAAAATGGAGGTAGGATGCTCTGAGAGCTTCGACTATGGGGTGTTGTTAGGAGAGACTTCCTAGATACCTGACTTCTGCCAGGTGGGAGAGAATTCATTCCAGACAAAGGAATCCGCACAGTGACTCTACCATTGGAATTCAGAGCAGAATCTTAGCCTTGTTCAACCCTGTCTCCCCAATGCATAGAATACTGCCTAGCTCACAGCTAATCACCAAAAACTGTTTGTTGAATGAATAAAGACATGGAAGAGGATGTGGTGAGTTTGGGAAGCCGCAAGGAGTCATCATGGTTGTGCACAGAGAGTTTTCGAGAAGAGAGACTGGGAAGAAGATGGTTACAGCAGATGGGCCGTGGGATGGGCACTATGAAGGATTCGATCTTTGATCTAACGTCAAGTAGGAGCCAAGTTTGTGGTTAGAAAGACCTTGTGGGCACAGTAAGGAGATAGATTGCAGCAAAGACACCAGCTAAGGAAGTAGCTATGGTGATTCAGGTGAGTACTTTGCTTACCACCTCAGATCTTGGAAGCCCTTCAAGGTAAGTCCTATTTCCAAAACAGAGGTGTCCAGTAAAAATGAAATTCAAGCCACATAAGCAATTTTCTAGTAGCCACATTAAGAAAGTAGAAGGAACCCTGGCCAGGTGGCTCAGTTGGTTGGAGTGTTGTCCTATACACCAAAAGGTTGTGGGTTCGAATCCCAGTCAGGGCATATTCCTAGGTTGCAGGTTCAATCACCCATCGGGGCACATACAAGAAGCAACTGATTGAAGTTGCTCTCGCTCTCTCAATCTCTCCCTCCCTCCCTTCCTTCCTTTCTCTCTCTCTCAAATCAATAAATATATCCTCAGGTGAGGATTAAACAAAAAGAAACTGGAAGGAAACACGTGAGACTAATTTTAATTAATCGTAGTGTGATAATTGCTAGAAATAAAATAGATTACATTTAACCATATATTATGAAAATGTCTATATTTCAACAACTAATCAACTTAAAACTTTTTTATTAAAAATATTTTACACTCTTTTTTTTTTTAAATATATTTATTGATTATGCTATTACAGTTGTCCCATTTCCCCCCCCACTCCACTCCATCCTGCCCACCCCCCTCCCTCCCACATTCCCCCCCTATAGTTCATGTCCATAGGTCATACTTATAAGTTCTTTGGCTTCTACATTTCCTACACTATTTTTACCCTCCCCCTGTCTATTTTCCACCTATCATCTATGCTATTTATTCTCTGTACCTTTCCCCCTCTCTCCCCCTCCCACTCCCTTAATGACAACCCTCATGTTCTAGTTGTTTGCCTAGTTTGCTCTCGTTTTTGTTTTATGTGTGGCTGTTAATAACTGTGAGTTTGCTGTCATTTTTACTGTTCCAATTTTTGATCTTCTTTTTCTTAGGTAACTCCCTTTAACATTTCATATAATAAGGGCTTGGTGATGATGAGCTTCTTTAACTTGACCTTATCTGAGAAGCACTTTATCTTCCCTTCCATTCTAAGTGATAGCTTTGCTGGATACAGTAATCTTGGATGTAGGTCCTTGCATTTAATCTTGGGTAATGTAATTATGATGTGCCTTGGTGTATTCCTCCTTGGGTCCAGCTTCTTTGGGACTCTCTGAGCTTCTTGGACTTCCCGGAAGTCTATTTCCTTTGCCAGATTAGGGAAGTTCTCCTTCATTATTTGTTCAAATAAGTTTTCAATTTTTTGTTCTTCTTCTTCTCCTTCTGGCACCCCTATAATTCGGATGTGGGAACGTTTCAAGGCGTCTGGGAGGTTCCTAAGCCTCTCCTCATTTTTCCAAGTTCTTGTTTCTTCATTCTTTTCTGTTTGGATGTTTGTTTCTTCCTTCTGGTCCACACCATTGATTTGAGTCCCAGTTTCCTTCTCATCACTATTGGTTCCCTGTACATTTTTCTTTGTTTCTCTTAGCATAGGCTTCATTTTTTCATCTGTTTTTCGAATAGATTCCACCAAGTCTGTGAGCATATTGATAACCAGTGCTTTGAACTGTGCATCCGATAGGTTGGCTATCTCTTCGTCGCTTAGTTGTATTTTTTCTGGAGCTTTGAAGTGTTCTGTCATTTGGGCCATTTTTTTTTTTTTTTTTTGTCTTGGCGCTTCTGTTACTTTAAGGGGCGGAGCCTTAGGTGTTCACCAGGGCGGGGTAACGCTGGTCGCTGGTCGCTGAGCTGTGACGCTGTACGAGGGGGAGGGGCCGAGTGGGAGCAATGGCGCCTGCCTCACTCTCCTCTGGATTTCAATCCGTCACTCCGCTACCCACAATCAAACTGGGCCCCTCTGGTGCTGGTTCCCGAGTGGGTGGGCCTGTGCACACTCTAGGCCCCTGTGGGTCTCTCCAACAACCTCTCCTGTGAGGCTGGGAGTCTCTCCTGCTGCTGCCCCACCCCCCCCCGGGGCACTTTCAATCAGAGGTTTGAGGCTTTATTTCCCGGAGCTGGAGCCCTGGGTTGCACGGTCTGCTTCGTTGCCCGCCGTTCGTCAGGTTTATCTGTGGGCTAATTTGGTGCCGCGGGGTGCTACCCGCTGCTCTGCCTGCCCCACTCTCCGCCACTCTGAGTCCGGCCTTCTTGGTTTATCTGTGCAGATGTGGGGCCGCAGGGTCTGCTAGTGCTCGGACTGCCTGCGCCATTTGTCCCACACTCCGCCAGTCTCAGTCCCGCCACAGCCACGCGAGTCCTCTCCACCCCGGTGCCCGTCTCCACCCCTCCTACCAGTCTGGATGAATGGTTATTTTCTATTTTCTTGGTGTTGGTCCCCCTTGCTGTTCAATTCTCTGTCAGTTCTGGTTGTGCGAGGAGGTGCAGTATGTCTACCTATGCCGCCATCTTGGTTCTCCCTATTTTACACTCTTTTCACAGTCTTTTCTTACCCTAAGTCTTTGGGTCTGATCTGCATTGATAACACACAATTGACAACACTTCCCCATTCAGACCAGCCAGACTGCAGGTGCTCAAGAGCTGCAGGTGGTGGCTGCCCTATTAGTGCAGGTGTAACGCACAGGAGGTACTATGCAGTGGGAAGGAGTATCTATTTGAACTCCTTCTAGCCCTTTGTCACGTGGCATGCCTATTGATCCTCACAACAACATCCGATGAAGTATGATTACCTACCCTTTATGATGAGGAAAATGAGACCCAAGAATTTAAACAAACTGACTAATCAGTGATGGAGTTAGGATTCAAATTCAGCCCTGACTGATTTTTACTCTTCTGCTGCTATAACCACTTCTTTTGCCCCTGCAGTGAGAAACCTTGGCCTGCAGGGGTATCCAACCTTTTGGCATCTCTGGACCAAACTGGAAGAAGAAGAGTTGTCTTGCACCACACATTAAATACAGTCCAACATGAAATCACAACAAAATCTCATAATGTTTTAATTAAATCAGTGATTGTGTGTTGGGCCACATTCATAGCCATTCTGAGCCCCATCTGGCCCGAGGGCCACAGGGAAGGGATCATTAGATCAACCTTACAGAGATCTCTGAGCCCTTGCCAGCTGAGCCTGTGTGGCTGATGCATGTTAAGTTTCAAAGCTTCAAGCAGCCAAGAGTCCATAAAAGACTTTCTTTTTTGGAATTTGTCAAAATCCTTATTTATCCAGAGCCAAATTTCTGATCTGCTGAGCCTAATCACGTTATCTGAGAGTCTCAGTCTTTGGAAATGTGCAGCTTGCCTGACAGGATCACAGCTTCTTACCTCCCATCACTGAAGGGCCTGCACCAAAATAAATTACAAGAAGAAATTTCTCCAAAGTAGCAATGGTCCTGATGGTTAGTGAACAATGAATCCAGGATAGTAATCAGGTCCAGAGAAGGGAAGCTAACGCAATCAAGGGGATGGAGAAATTTCATAATAAAGGATAGGCTGAGCTAAGACCCATTTCTCTGTGCAGCTATGGCCCCTGGGGCCTGGGTATCTTTTGGAACCAGCATCTCTTGGAACCACTGACCCACCTTTGCAAAATGCTGGCCAAGGATAAGAGATGCATTCTGAGATATCAGAGCTGAGTAGAGTAAAAGCCTCAAAACCATGATTCTGAGTTAACAACCCATGGAGAGAAAGCAAACCAGGCCCAGAACATAGAGCTGGAACTATCTGAATATTATCATATAAATATCTAATGGATTTTCTTCCTATCTAAATCACCCCTTTGTTTGTAAGCCACAGAAACAACCCAACCTTATTATGTCCCAACCAAATAAAGTTCATTATCTTTCTCTCCAGGCTCTTTCCCACACCCCTCCACCTGGCCTTCCCCATCTCTAAACCAAACCCCTGAGATGCATTCTAGGCACTTCCCTGTCCCACTCCCCCACTACATGCACAATTCTGTCAGTTCTATCTCCCAAACACATTGTGATTCAGTTTCCTAATTCAGAACCCTTGAGGACCATTTCACTGATGCCTCTGACTCTTTCCTCTCTGTTCACTGTAGCTAGAAGTTCCTTTCTAAATGTCAGTCTAATCTTGATTTGTATATTCTAGCTGAATCTCTTCACTGCTCCCCATGCATTCAGGATAAAATACAAACACCTTAACAAAGCACTCTCCTTAGCCCTGGCCTCTCCTGGGCCCCTCCCCATTCTCACTCCAAGCTCAGGACTTGCAGGTTGAGCCAAGCAACATTGTCTCTCCCATCAGGTCTTCACACTTGCCCTTTCCTCTCCCCAGCTCCTATGTTTGCTTCACCCATATGCATTCTTTAGGACTTGGCTTAGCCACTGCATCCTACGAGAAGCCTTTTCTGATCCTCAAAGTCTGAGGTGGGTACCAAAGACGTGTGCTTTCATCATCCTTGTGCCTCCCTATTAGGCTCCCTTCACGTGGCATCATCATCAAAAGTCCCCTTGTCTCCAGCCACCACCAGATGTTGTTAGCTCCAAGGAGCTGATCCGTGATCCCTGTTCACCCTTCCCTCCCCAATGCCTGCACAAGGTAGGCAACAAACACTTAAGCGAGTAAACAATTGCATGATGGTGGAGAACAGCAAATATCACTTATTTCCATCACCCCGCAACTCAAAACTTTGTCAGTCTCCATTAAAGTTTGGCAAATATATCCAGAAGAGCAAATGGTCAAGTCAGTAGGACTTGCTTTCCCATAGCTAAATGAAAACCCGTGGGTCCGTGCAGGAACCATCATGAAACACCTCAAGCTTCACGTTAGTGCAGTGTGGGGCCCACATGTGGGGGTGCAGACTAACCCAGGCAGCAACGACCTTGGAAACATTAGGCCCAGGGAGCAGGGTCAGTGCCCACTTCCCTGCTATCTTCTTTTCCATCACAGGACACTAAACCTGATGGTTCCCACCCCCCACCCCTTTGAACAGATTCCTCCATGAGAGTGGTCAGGTAGGGCACACATCTGCTTCTTGGCACTCCTTGGCACCTTGGTCTGGTTGGGTTTAGGACTAACCCCAATTACTTGGAGAGGGGAAAAAGCATTTTCCCTCTGTAGCTTGAAGTATCTCAAAGAAATGTGAAGAGTATGGAAATTATATTTGATTAGCAGACAGCTATTCACTTCGATCATTTCTCTTATTCTGTAGCTCTCTTTGGAAAAAGGAGTTTGGGCTTTTCTGACAGCCTGATGGGTAATGACATAATTTTAATAATCCTCTCCCCTCGGGGTCAGAAGTGAAGAAGGACACTTCATAATGAAATTACTGTGCCTCAGACATGTAGTCACTAGGTTCATCCTTTTTGCATTGTTCACGTCCAGGACTCTGGAAAAAAGATGCCTATTTCAGGCCTGCCTAACACCGTGGTTGATGCTCTGCTTTTTTTTTTAACAAAAATTATTTATTTTGCTCACAATTCTGCAATTTAGACAAAGATCAGGAGGGACGGTCATTTCTGACCTATGTGACATCAACTATGCCAGCTCAACTTGGGGACTGGAGGGTCCACTTCAGGTTGGCAAGTTAATTCTGACTGTCAGCTGATTAGAGAGAGAGAGAGGAAGGGAGAGAGAAACATCGAGGTGTTGTTCCACTTAACTGTGCATTCATTGATTGATTCCTGCATGTGCCCTGACAGGGGATCGAACCTGCAACCTTGGCTTATTGGGACAATGATCTAACCAACTGAGCTAGACCTCTCCACAGGCTGCTTGGACTTCCTCACAACCTCATGGCTTGGTTCAAGAATGAGCGTCTGAGATAGAAAGCAGAAGCTACCAGTTTCTTTTGTTTTTCCATGTCCCCCACTCCACCCCCATTCACAATACAGACCAGGCAAAAAGCCTGGGCTGTGGGGTATATACAGTGGGTTTACTCTGCCTCCCCTTTCTGTACAGTCAGTGTATAAGAGCACAACCTGTGGTAAGTACCAGCAGGCCGACGCTCTGCTTTCCAAACTGTGAAGACCCATGAGGCCTACAGGAGACTGAGCCAAAGGCATAAAGCTTTAGAAATTCTATCAAAATACACACACACACTCTTAATTCAACTCCACTCATCACATAAAATTAGAGTTTAATTTATCAATTTAAACAATTATAAGACACACGATCCTTTTATTTTTAGACACTAGTCTAATCTTGTCCTCCCAATGTTATAACCAGGGTTTGGTTGGGGGGAGGGGTGTTTGTCTCCCATTCTCACTTTTCTGTAGCGGGCAAGAGAAACAAGTCTGGATGGACTGCTCCACACTCCCACCCTGACTCTTACCTGATTGACTGGTGGCATCGATAAATAACGTGGTGACTCAACATGTTGGAAGGTTAAAGTTCAGGTAGATTTATCAGTTAGGATGGTTTGGGCTGCAAATAACAAGTGCAAACCACTAAAGGCGGCATAAATGTACTTATGCTTAAGTACCAGGAAGGCCAGAGTCAGGGAGATGGGCATTGGTATGGCTCTGCAAGTGACACCAAGGGCTCGGGTACGTCCCATCCTTCTGGCTGCCGTCCTCAGTGTGTTGGC
The DNA here is from genome assembly GCF_022682495.2 of Desmodus rotundus. Classification (NCBI taxonomy): domain Eukaryota; kingdom Metazoa; phylum Chordata; class Mammalia; order Chiroptera; family Phyllostomidae; genus Desmodus; species Desmodus rotundus. The sequence goes on from NC_071393.1 coordinate 107,979,924, forward strand.
ATGAGTCCCTTCATGACCTGCCCCAGTTCCAAGCTTAGTGTCCTTCAGCAACAGTGCCCAAAGCAGGGGGAGGTGGGGAGAATGAATAAAGAGAGGAAAGTATCTTGTCACAAGCATTTCTCTTTTAAGAGAGGAAAGGTCTTACAGAAGTTTCCTGCTAATTTCCTCTTGCATCACACTGGCCAGAATCAGGCCACGTGACCATGCCCTCGCTGTAAGGAAGGCTTGGAATGGGAGTTCTGGGCACACACAGCCTCTACGGTGGAAGACCAGCTCTGCTGGCGAGGGCAAAAGGCAAACCTGTAGGGCAGACAGCCACCAGTGCCTGTCAAATGTGTTGGTTCGATTCTGAGCAAAGGCCATTTGACTACATATCAAGTTGTGCTCTCTAATTTAACTTCATTCAGTAAGAAAACCAATATTTTTACCTCCTCCTGTCAGATTCCTGTGTCTCATTTTTCTATTAGTTCCCAGCTCAGAGCAAGGAAAGAGTCATGATTACTTATCACCCCCAAACATTAACAATTACTGCCAGGAGCACGGTTGACTATAGGAAAAGCTATCACCAACCCCCCTTGGGCCTCAGTTTCTTTATCTGGAAAGCGAGGAGGTTGGTATGAGAGCATCCCCAAAGGCTCCTTCCTGCCCTGATAGCCTGTGGTTCTATAACATTCAAATGTCTTGGCCCAGTGAATCAAACCACAGTGGCCTAACAGATGTTATAAAAGGAAGAAATTCTACTCACATTGACTCACATTGTCCCTGGGAAATCAAAACTGATATATGATGAAACAATGATGAACTGTGAAGCCAGTGTCAGTTTAATAAAAATAAGAACTTGGTGAACATGCCCCAGGCAGGCTATTGAGGGTAGCCATGTAACAGGCTTACAGAAGTTTAGGAAAATTGCTACTCCCTTGAAAGTGGGTTTTGTAAGGCAAGTAGAATGACAAGACATCAAAAATCATTTTCTCCTTCATCTCTGTGTTGAAATGATTCCTAACATCTACAGGGCACACCTTGACATAGCTTATAAAAGGTCCTTCCCAGCCAAGCACTAGCCTACGCCTACACAGACTTCAATATTATTAACAACAACAACAATAATAATAATAATAATAATATTATTATTATAGCTAAAATTTTTAAATCTTTCTCTGTGCTCAATATATATGAAGCACTTTACATTTCATTGCTTCCTTAACTGTTACAACAAGAATATTGTTATAATACTATTATCTTCCTTTTACCTATAGAGAAACAGAAGTTAAATAATTTGCCCATGGTCACACATCTAAAGCAGATAGAATTAAAATTTGAATTAGGCAGTCTGTGTCCACAGCCTATGCACTTAGTCACCATGCTATATTTCTCTGACAGTATTTAAATATTATTTTATAAATTTTTGTTTACATTTCTATTTCTATTTCTACTCTATAAGGGGCTGTTTTTCTATCCCCTCAAATTGTATCTTTCAGGTAATAGACGCTGAATATGTACTGAATGAATGAATGAATGACTTCCTGTGCAGGTTTTTGACTGTTCTTCAAACAGACTGTACTGTACCATCATCCCTTACCTTATAATGCTCCTTCTGCCCAGCAGACACTTACTCCTCCTTCAGAAATGTGCTCAAATGGCATATCCTTGCTGTGTTCTTTCCAACCATCTACCAAAGAGAAAACTAGGTCACATGGAAAACAAGTCACATAAAAAGGAACTAGAATCATAATGACACAGGAATTGCTTATTAATCAGGATCAGCTAACAACAGCCACTAGATCTCAATGAGTTAACACAGTAAAATCACTCACAGTCAGCAGAAGCAGAGAGACAGCCTCTGCAATCATTAAGGAATGAGGATCCATCTTGTGGGGCCACCATCTTCAAGGTATGGCCTATTAAGACAACCGTGGAAGAGTAAGGGAGAGCCTGGGGGATTGTGGAGGTCTGAAGTGGGTGCATCACATCCACCCACATCCACTGGCCATAACTCAGCCCCACAACCCTGACCTAACTGCAAATGAGGCTTAGGACGAGGTTGTCCTGCATCACCACAGCTTCTTCACAGAATTATGGAACAATGCCTTCAAATTTCTAATTCAAATTGTTTTTATCTTAGGAAATTCTATACCCAGACAACTTTCAATCAAGCATGAGGACAGAATAAAGAAATGTTCAGACATGCATGAGCTCAGGAAGCTATCAAACAATGTAAACAAGGAAGTAAGTAAAGGGAGACAAAAAAATATTGAATCCAGGAATCAGGGATCCAACATGAGAGTGAAGAAGAGAATCCCGAAATAATAGCTGTATGGATGGCCCAAACTGGAGCAGAAGGGCACAGGGTAACTGTATTTGAAGGACATGGAAAGGGAAGAGGGCTGGTAATATGTGTTCTCTATTATACCACCATGCCTAGCTTACACTTGCCCCTCATCTTCCATAATTCAAAGTCAATGAAGAATGTCTGAAATTTATAAATCTAGAAGTAGCAGTATAGGCATATTATAATGCTTGGAAATGGAGAAGTCAATTATAAAAGAAACTGCTAAAAAAAAGTGTTGAAAATGGTTGCTGCAGGAGAGCTGAACTTGGAGTGGGGTGGGATAGAGCAAGAAAACACCATTTTTTATTATAACTCTTGGTACTTGACTTTTGTAAAAGTATTTGACTTTTTAAACATGTACTACATTTCTTTGCTAAAGATTCTACATATTTTTCAATAAAAAGGAGAGAGGGAGAAAGAAGTTTCCATAAGTTTTCCCTTCGTCCTATCTAGAGTTCCCACCAAGAAGCTCATCATAGCATCAAAATGTCAGGGAGAGAAGAATGGGACAGAGCAAATGTGTACAAATGTGGTGCCTTCTTTGAATCCAAAGTAGAGTGTTTTATCTTTTATTCAATTCTTGTTAAAAATACTGATCAATACAAGTGAATTTGGCAAAACAGCAAGATTCAAAGTCAATATTCAGAAATCGAAGGCATTTCCATACACCAACAACAAAGTGTCAGAATCAGAAATCAGGAAAAAAAATTCCATTTGCTACAGCAACAAGAAAAATAAAGTACCTAGGAATAAACCTTTCCAAGGAGATAAGAGACCGGTACTCAGAAAACTATACAACACTGAAGAAACAAATTAAGGAAAACACAAATAAATGGAAGCATGTACCATGTTCATGGATTGGAAGAATTAACATCATCAAAATGTCCATATTACCCAAAGCAATTTATAGATTCAATGCAATCCCTATTAAAGTACCAATGACATATTTCACAGATATAGAACAAACACTTCAAAAATTTAAATGGAACCATAAATGACACCAAATAGCCACAGCAATTTTGAGAAAGAAGAACTAAGTAGGAGGGATCACAATACCTGATATCAAACTGTATTACAAGGCCACTGTAATCAAAACATTATGGTACTGGCATAAGAACAGACACATAGACCAATGGAACAAAATGGAGAGCCCAGACATAAACCAAAGTCTCTATGGTCAATTAATATTTGACAAAGGAGGCAGGAGCATAAAATGGAGTAAAAATAGGCTCTTCAACAACTGGCGTTGGGAGATCTGGACAGCGACATGCAAAAAATGAAACTTGATCACTGACTTACACCATACACAAAAATAAACTCAAGGTGGATAACAGACTTAAGTCATAACACCACAAAAGTCCTAGAGGAGAACATAGGCAGGAAGATCTCAGATATTCCACAAAGCAATATTTTCAATTATCACCTAGAGCAAGGGACATAAAGGAAAGAATAAACAAATGGGACCTCATCCAAATAAAAAGCTTCTGCATGGCTAAAGAAAACAGCAGTAAAATGAAAAGGGAACCAATCATATGAGAAAACATTTGCCAATGATACCTCGGACAAGGGTTTGATCTCCAAAATATATAAAGAACTCACATGACTCCACTCCAGCAAGACAAACAACCCAATTAAAAAATGGGCAAAGGACCTGAACAGACACTTCTCCAAGGAGGACATACACCAGGCCTAGAGATATATGAAAGGATGCTCAGCATCACTAGTCATCAGAAAGATGCAAATTAAAACCACAATGAGATACCACTTCATACCTGTGAGAATGGCCATCATAAACAAATCAACAAACAACAAGTGCTGGTGAGGTTGTGGAGAAAGTGGAATCCTAGTGCACTGGGAATGCAGACTTGGGCAGCCATTGTGGAAAACAGCATGGAATTTCCTCAGAAAACTAAAAATGGAACTGCCTTTTGACCCAGAATTCCACCGCTGGGATTATACCTTAAGAATCCTGAAACATCAATTCAAAAGAATCTATGCACCCCGATGTTCATTGCAGCACAATTTACAATAGCCAAGTGCTGGAAGCAACTTAAGTGTCCATCAGTAGATGAGTGGATCAATAAACTGTGATACATTTACACAAAGGAATACGATGCAGCAGAAAGAAAGAAGGAGTTTCTACCCTTCGTGACAGCATGCATGGAACTGGAGAGCGTTATGCTAAGTGAAAACGAGCCAGGTGGTGAAAGACAAATACCATATGATTTCACCTATAAGTGGATCCTAATCAACAAAAGAAACAAGCTAGCAAAATATAACGAGAGCCATTGAAATAAAGAACAAACTGACATAACCAGAGGGGAGGAGGAAGAGGGATAATTGGGGAAAATAGGGGAGGGGCCATCAAGGAACATGTATAAAAGACATATGGACAAAGCCAAAGGGGTAGGTTGGAGGGTGGGAGGTGAGGATGGGTGGGGTGGGGGGTGTGGGGGAGTGGTGAAAATGGAGACAACTGTGCTTGAACAACAATAAAAAATTTGTTTTAAATACAGGTCCACGGCCCCATCTTCCTAAATAGTCTCATTGCAAGAAGGGAAGAGGCTGGGAACAGCAAATGGGGCCACAAACGGAGCTCCTGGAATAGCACCAGTGATGACCACTATGTTGGGTCTCTCCTCCATCTTCCCCAAAAAAGGGAAAATAAGACATTTTAGGTAATTTTCTGAAATCAATATGTTCTGTATCTTCCTTATCCAGTGGTTTCATAGGCCTCTCAAAAAAATTTTTTTTGAGTTTGGCATGACATTTTTGTGAGCTCATGGGTGTACATCCATTGCCTTCCTAAATGGATGTACACCTATCAATCTTACCTATCTAATCTTAAAAATCCACCTCTTGTTTTGTTTTTTGATGTAAGCAACATTTGCTGATCTCTTGGCTCTCCTGTCACCCTCAACACTTCTAAGTGTTTGCTAACAATGGTTCTGCTATCAGTTCTGTGAGATCCGTTAGAATGTCATTTACTTGATCCTGAATGTTTGACAATATTTTTTTAATTTGGGAGTTTCAGTTGCCTCTTCAACAACATTTATCCTGCAGTTACCTATTGAGCACTGTTTTAGGTATTGGGGATAGAGATGAAAAGCATGTTAATAGTTCTTGCCATTAGTCTAGAGGAACAGACTGAAAAATAAGCTAATAATTCCAACAGTGAAAAGGGCTGTAGTAGAGAAGCAGATAGAGGGCTCTAAGTTAGGAGAGACACTTAACCCAACTTGGAGGAGGAAGAGAAGACTTCTTGGGATGAGTTGTCCTCTGAGCATGTGAAGGACTTAGGACTAAACATATAAAGAGAAAGGAAAAGGACATTCTTTGTAGAGGAAAGAGCATGAAAACACTCAGAAGTGAGAGGGAACTCAGAAGGGCCAGGGCATGGAAAGTCATTTGGGCATGGGGATGAGTGACTGGTGATGGAGGGCAAATCCAGAGGGGAGCAAGGGCCAGGTTCTGCTAGGGAGACACTGGAGGATTTTGTGCAGAGGATTGATATGATCACATAGAAGTTGCCAATACAGTAGATCTTTCTAACTCAGATAATTGAAGTGTGTGTATTCAGAGAGGGAGAGTGAAGCTGGAGAAAGGAGACTCCTACCAGACATAAGACCATTGAGGTAATGAGGGGAGAAATCCTGAGAGTGTGGACTAAGACAATAGAGGTGTGGATAAAAGAAAGGACAACCAAAATCTATTTGGGAGATTAAAGCACTGGGATCCAATTGTGAAGGATGAAGGAGGGGAGGCATCTCAGATGGCCCAAGTATCTGGCTTGTTGACTCGGTAGATGGGGCTACCACTGGCCAGCAGGAGAATCTGTGGAGATAGGTTTGCAGGCAATTGAGTTCACTTTGTGTTGGCTTTGAAATATTTGCCAGAAATTTGAGAAGAGACACCTACTCTCAAGTAGACATGTGAGTCTGAGGTCCAGAGAATGGTCAGGGCAACAAAGAAGACAACTGAGTCATCTGCACATGGGGGTGGTGGAAAGCCTTGGGTTGAACAAGATCTACTGGGAAAGATGTGTAGTAGAGAAGAGGCAAGAAGTCAAGTAAGAAGCCTCCAAGCTTAGTACTCAGCTTCTTTGGACCAAAGTATTTATCTCCTCAGGGTTCCCATAGCACCTTGACCCAACATCCATCACTCTCATGTCCATGTGCTTTCTCCACCCCCCTTCATTAATACAATTAACCTGAAAGTAGGAACAAAATATTATTTGAATTAGTATTCTCAGGATCAAAAATACAACTAAGAATATTCTACATGTTCAATGTGTTTATTAAGTAATGATTGATATTAATTTATAGAAAAGGCAAAAAATAGCAAGTCGGATGGGCTTCAAATTCAGGAGAGCACCAGGCTTTAGCATATTACTCAAGATGAATTTTAATCTAAGAACACACCTCTTCTCCCTGCCCCTCAATCTCTTTACTCACTGAAGAGCAGAAGTCTAGTTTCTAGACTCTGTCATCTGTATCCTTTCATCACCATGAAAACAGGAGATTTTATTTTTCTGAATTGCCTGGGCTCACTTAATTCAACGAAATTTAAAAACCATAGAAATTCTGTCAACTGGCCTCAGCTCTCCAGTTAATCCTTCTGTGCACCCCTGACAGGTGGGTGAGATCAGCTTCCGTCCTGGAGACGTCACCTGTGTGAGAACTCCCGCTGGAGGAAAAGCAAGCATGGTTATCCTACGTGAGGTGCTGATAGTAATCAGAACCTCTCCCTGGGGACAGTTTACTGACACTGGAAATTCGTCATGGTTACAAAGTACTTTGATTTCACAAAAATAAGAGGTCTTTTTCTGCTGAGGTGGCAAGTGGTGTTTTGTTTTTTTCTAGATTAACTAGGTAAGAACCACAAGTTCAGTGCCAAAGAGCCAAGATATTTTCTCCCCTCCCTAAGCCAGCTACCAGCCTACTTACAAGATAGTGATTAGTGTTCATAGCCACCAAATTAGAGAGTTTGAGAGGAAGTAAAAATGGAAGGCATTCTGTCTTTGAAAGGAGGCCACCGGATGCAGGCTCATACTTCATCTTACTGGAGAAGTCCTCATGTCCCCAACCATTTTATTTTGGGGAATTAACTGAGCAAACACAGCTAAGACTTTGTGTTTGGCATACAGTTAGAGCTCAATCAATGTTAATTATCTTGGCCAGGTAGCTCAGTTGGTTAGAGTGTCATCCTGATATGCCAAGGTTGTGGGCTCCATCCCTGCTCAGGGCACATACAAGAACCAACCAATAAATGCATAAATAAGTGGAAGTGGAACAACCAGTTTCTCTCTCTCTCTCTTTCTCTCCCCCTCCCTCTCCCTCTGTCTCTCATCAATAAACTAAAAAAAGAAAAACAAAAACACAACAAAGTCTGAGTTCTGAGCTTTGACTTCAGTTAGTACAATGCATCCTAGAGCTGGGGCCAGGGTCCCAGACAGACCTCAGGACTAACACTCACTACACCTGAGAAACAACAACAACTAAATCAACTCCAGAATGAGTAAGATGATCAGCACTTAATGGAAAGTTCTCTCCTCATTACCCCATCTCTGATACTCCAGACTAGATGTTTATGGTGCTATTTCATACTTAATGACAGAAAAATATATATAAATAACACCCAATACTGACAAAAATGCTGTGCAAATAACATACACAAATTCCAAAGACCTGATAAACTGGTACAAAACTTTTGGAAAATAATTTGCCCACATGTCTCAAAAGTCATAGAAAGGTTCCTAGCCTCCTATGCCTGGGACTTTATGCTAAAGCAAAAATATCTAAAATTAGAATATAACTTATGCAAAATGCCTTTTTGAAGCATTATCTTACAGAAATAGCAATAGGAAACATCCTAATTATGCAAGGATAGGAAATTATTAAACTATGGTCCACCCACAGAATAGAATAGTATTTATCAATGGAAATTATAAAGCCTGTAGCTTGTATAATAGTATTTGAAATAAGTTTAAAGGGAAAATTAGAATGTAAATTATATATAACAAATGATGTAACTACATCTGTTTAACAATTATACAGGCATACAGACAAAAATGGAAAGTCATATGAAAAATAATTGGTTTTTTAAGTTGAGTAGATTGTGTTAACTATAGAAACTGATTTTTCTAAAATCTCCAAGGAAAGAAAGTTTGACACTATTTAAACAATCTCAGAGACAGAAGAAAAACATAAAAACATCCCAATTCTTTTTACAAGGACACTAATACTAAAGCCAGAACAAGAGAGCAACAGAAGAGAAAGCTATAATCTTATTTCTTTTACAAATACTGATGTAAAAATGAAAATAAAATATTAGCAAATTGAATCCAGCATTATATTAAACAAGTAACATACCATGGCCAAGTTGGGTATATACCAGAAATATAAGGATGATTCAGTAACAGGAAATCTGTTCACATAATTCTCTGTATTAATAGATCAAAGGAGGAAAAACACATGATGTCATCTCAACAAAGGCTGCAAAAGCTTGTGCTCAAATAAATACAATAGTTGTTTATGATTTTAAATAATGTTTAAATTCTTGTATAATAGGAAAATCAGGTATTTTCTCAATATCGTATTATATCCATACATGAGTATGTAGTTACAATGAATTTTTTGTTAGTCAAAACTATAAAAATGCAGCAACATTTGATTGATCTGATGAATTTCTTAGAGACTAAATGTGTGTAATAACCATTCAAAGGCAGACTTGCTGTCAGAGAGTACCCTGGTTCTTACAGATTGTAACTTCAGGTCCAAGTTACCTTACTTCTGTACCCATTACGATACTTTGAGTTGCAAATAACTCCCATTCTTAGTGTTCTCCAATAGTCTCCAATCACATAGACAGGCAATTCCAATTCACTACTGCAGCCTTTAGGAACTCAGTTGTCTCATCACTGCCTCACTCTACCATCAATCTCCCTTTCATGCAACTGTGCCAGCCTCCTGTTTTTCTCCAAAACACACCAAGCAATTTCCAATAAACTTCTGGTCAAGATGGAGGCATAGGTAAACACGACTTACCTCCTTGCACAACCACATCAAATTACTAAACTAAACTAAGAAAAACCATCACTCAGAATCATCAGAAATCCAATTGAATAGAAGTCTGACAACTGCAGAATTAAAGAAACCAATCTACCCAGACTGGTAGGAAGAGTGAAGATACGGAACAGGCTGGTCCCACATCCACGTATGGTGGATAAAAATTCAGGAGGGATATCTCAGGAACAAGGAGCCCCAGCCCCCTACCAGGATCCCCAGCCATGGTTCCAGAGCCAGGAAGATAAGTCCCCATAACCTCTGGCTGCAAAAGTCAGCAGGGAATGAGTTGGTGGAAGAAACTTCTGAAGTCCCAAGCAGTTTCTCTTAAAGAACCCACATACAGACTTACTCAGACTCACCCCCTCTGAGCTCCATCACCAGAGTAGCAGCTTGAAAAGCACCGATAGCATACAGGGAGGAACTGAAGCATCAGCATCAAGATGAGAGCTTCAGAACAGCTTTCTTCGAGACAGAGAGGCAGACAGAGGCCATTGTCCCTTTTCTGAACCTTCCCCTCACAAAGCCACAGAACTGGCAGGCAGATGCCATATCTGAGACTCCATCAACCTGGCTCACACTATTTGCCCCACCTTGATTATCCCCTGAGCCTCCATCCTACCAATATGAGGGCCTACCCAAGCTGTTAACAATGACTTTTCTATATCAATGGCTGGTTTGAAACATAAAGAAGCAAAAATCAACCATGAAGAAAAAAGAATCCAAAAAAAATGAGGATAGCATAAGCAGCCTCTGGGACAACTTCAAATGTTCAAATGTTCGCATATAGGGGTGCCAGAAGGAGAAGAGAAAGAGCAAGAAATTGGACACTTCTTTTAAAAAATAATGAAAAAAAAACTTCCTTAATTTTGTGAGGGAAATAGACATGCAAGTCCAGGAAGCACAGAGAGTCCCAAACAAGATACATGCAAAGAGGCCCACACCGAAACACATCATACTTAAAATGCCAAAGTTTAAAGATAAAGAGAGAATCTTAAAAGCAGCAAGAGAAAAGGAGTTAGTTACCTATAAGGGAGTTCCCATTAGATTGTCAGCTGGTTTCTCAAAAGAAACTTTGCAGCCTTGAAGGGATTGGCAAGAGATATTCAAAGTCATGAAAAGCAGGGACCTCCTGCCTATATTGCTCTATGCAGCAAAGCTATCATTTAGAATCAGAGGGCCGATAAAAGCTTCCCAGACAAGAAAAAACTAAACGAGTTTGTCATCACCAGGCCATTATTATATGAAATGTTAAAAGGACTTATTTAAGAAAAAGATCAAAACTATGAACAATAAAATGGCAATAAATACATATCAATAATTGAATCTAGAGGGGGGAACCAAGATGGCAGCGTAGGTAGACACACTGCGCCTCCTCGCACAACCAGAACTGACAGAGAATCGAACAGCAAGGGGGACTGACACCAAGGAAACAGAAAATAATCATGCATCCAGACTGGTAGGAGGGGCGGAGATGGGCACCAGGGTGGAGAGGACTCGAGTGGCTGTGGCGGGACTGAGACTGGCGGAGTGTGGGACAAATGGCACAGGCAGTCCGAGCACTAGGAGACCCTGCGGCCCCACATTTGCACAGATAAACCCAGAGGGCCGGACTCAGAGTGGCGGAGAGTGGGGCAGGCAGAGTGGCAGGTAGCACCTTGCAGCACCACATTCGCCCACAGATAAATCGGACAAACGGCGGGCAGCGAAGCAGACCGCTGCGCAACCCAGGGCTCCAGCTCGGGGAAATAAAGCCTCAAACCTCTGATTGAAAGCGCCCCTGGGGGTTGGGGCGGCAGCAGGAGAGACTCCCAGCCTCACAGGAGAGGTTGTTGGAGAGACCCACAGGGGCCTAGAGTGTGCACAGGCCCACTTACTCGGGAACCAGCACCAGAGTGGCCCAGTTTGATTGTGGGTATCGGAGTGGAAGATTGAAATCCGGAGGAGAGTGAGGCGGGCACCATTGCTCCCACTCGGCCCCTCCCCCACGTACAGCGTCACAGCACAGCGACCAGTATTACCCCGCCCCCGGAACACCTAAGGCTCCGCCCCTTAAAGTAACAGACGCGCCAAGACAAACAAACAAAAAAATGGCCCAAATGACAGAACACTGCAAAGCTCCTGAAAAAATACAACTAAGCGACGAAGAGATAGCCAACCTATCGGATGCACAGTTCAAAGCACTGGTTATCAATATGCTCACAGACTTGGTTGAATCTGTTCGAAAACCAGATGAAAAAATGAAGCCTATGCTAAGAGAAACAAAGAAAAATGTACAGGGAACCAATAGTGATGCGAAGGAAACTGGGACTCAAATCAACGGTGTGGACCAGAAGGAAGAAAGAAACATCCAACCAGAAAAGAATGAAGAAACAAGAATTTGGAAAAATGAGGAGAGGCTTAGGAACCTCCAGGACACCTTGAAACGTTCCAACATCCGAATTATAGGGGTGCCAGAAGGAGAAGAGGAAGAACAAAAAATTGAAAACTTATTTGAACAAATAATGGAGAACTTCCCCGATCTGGCAAAAGAAATAGACTTCCAGGAAGTCCAGGAAGCTCTGAGAGTCCCAAAGAAGCTGGACCCAAGGAGGAACACAACAAGGCACATCATAATTACATTCCCCAAGATTAAACGCAAGGACCTACATCCAAGATTACTGTATCCAGCAAAGCTATCATTTAGAATGGAAGGGAAGATAAAGTGCTTCTCAGATAAGGTCAAGTTAAAGAAGCTCATCATCACCAAGCCCTTATTATATGAAATGTTAAAGGGAGTTACCTAAGAAAAAGATTATCAAAAATAGGAACAGTAAAAATGACAGCAAACTCACAGTTATTAACGACCACACATAAAACAAAAACGAGAGCAAACTAGGCAAACAACTAGAACATGAGGGTTGTCAATAAGGGAGTGGGAGGGGGAGAGGGGGGGAAAGGTACAGAGAATAAGTAGCATAGATGATAGGTGGAAAATAGACAGGGGGAGGGTAAAAATAGTGTAGGAAATGTAGAAGCCAAAGAACTTATAAGTATGACCCATGGACATGAACTATGGGGGGGGAATGTGGGAGGGAGGGGGGTGGGCAGGATGGAGTGGAGTGGGGGGGGGAAATGGGACAACTGTAATAGCATAATCAATAAATATATTTTTAAAAAAATAATAATTGAATCTAAAAAAAAGTGAAACAAACAAGAACAACAGACACAGAATCATGGATATAGAGAGCATTTTGATGGTTGCCAGATGGGAGGGGTTTGTGGGAGAACGGGTGAAGAGGAGAGGGGATTAAGAAGTACAAACTGGTAATCACAGAATAGCCGTGGGGATGTAAAGTACAGTATAGGAAATGGAGTAGCCAAAGAACTTATACCATTGGACATGACCAATGGACATGAACAACGGTGTGGGGATTACTTCAGGGAGGTGGGGGGGGTGCTGGGTGGGGGGTGCATAATCAATAAAATATAATTTAAAAAATAAAAAATTTTCCAAATGTAAAAAAATAATAAATCACACAACACATTCCTGCCTTAGTACTTTTGAATGTGCCATTCCCTCTGCCTGGGAAGATTTTTTCCTCAAATATCTTAATGGCTCACTCCCTCACTTTATTCATTTCCCACCACATTGATTCAAACAGCATGCCTCTCAGACATATGACCCCCACCAATACCCCCTACCTCACTACCTGCTTGATTACCTAACATCATTTTATGTGTTCATATATGTATTATTTTCTTGTTACCAGAAAGTATGTTTCATGAGGGTAGACACTTGGACCATATTGTTCACTGCTCCACAGCCAGTACCTAGGACAGCACCTGGCAAATAGTGGTTGGTGAGTAGAGAGCGGCTTAAATATGTTGTTGAAGCCAGAGAAAACCTGCCTGACTAATACAGATTTAAACAATTAAGAGATTTATTATCTGACATATCTGAATCCCCAAGGTGGGACGGGCCCCAGGAAAAGCAAGACTTCTTCTTTCTCTGCAGTTCTCTCTGTTCTTCCCTCTTTAGCGCGCCAGCTTTGTTTGTGGTCATAAGACGGCCGCTGCAGCAACTGGAGCAACGAGCTTTCTCCTTCATGTACCTTGAGAGAGAACAAGACTCTCCCCTGAGGTTAGTCAGAATTCTCTCAGATTGACATCACATCCTCCATCATGGAATAAAAGTCATCCCTTGGGTCTGACTGAGCCACATTTGTTCACGTGACCACCCTGAACCAGTCATCAAAGAGGATAATTGAGTTCCATGGTGGGACTCCATGAATCAGAACCTACCCATTGAGAAAAGCTGGAGTCAGCCTCTGCTGCCTCACATGGGTTGCGTGAGGAAGGAGTGGGCGGGTGCTTGTTCTGGGTAGACAACCAGCCATGAGCACTACGATCTTGATTCAGAGGAACTCCTAGAGCCCAGGGAGCCCTTTCTGGTAGAGTAACAGCTCTTGGGATCTTGAAACACAGTCAATTCATTGGGATGTTTCTTGAGTTGAATACTATGCTTAGATCTTGGGGCTGCCTCACAAATTTTCCTCCTGGGAATGGCTGAGCCCTGGGCAAAAGGAAGCCAAATGCTTCCCTCTCTTGGGAGGGAGAAGGAAATTAAAATAGCACTGCAAAGCACATTTCACCAGAGAGCATTTTTTTCAAATCAGTATCAAAACATGAAACATCTACGAAATATAATATTCCTCCACAGAAATTAAAGGTCATTAAATTCATATTCAAGCAACATGAATAGAGGCAGCAGTTCAACACAAGAGAAAATATGTTGGGGCTTCTGGTCAAGATGACAGCATAGGTAAACATACTTCCACATACTTCCACAACCACATCAAAGTTACAACTAAACTATAGAACAACCATCATGTTGAACTACCTGAAATCTAGATGAGTGAAAGTCCTACAACTAAGGGTATAAAGAAGAAACTGCACAGAGACTGTAGGAGGGGAAGATAGGCAGAAAGAGCTGGTCCCACACCCATGTGTGGCAGATAAAAATCAGGAGGGATATCATAGCTGCAGAGCCCCCACCCTGAGGAGCAAGGGGTCCCAGTCTGGCACCAGACCCCCAGCACAGAATTCCAGTGCCAAGAAGGGAAGTCCCCATAACTTCTGGCTTTAAAAAGCCAGCAGGAATTGAGGCCATGGAAGACAAACTGTTGGAGTCCCAGGCACTTCCTTTTAAAGGACCCACACACAGACTACTTGGACTCACCCCCTCTGAGCCCAAGTGCTGGGGCAGCAGCTCAAAAGGCACCAGGGACAACTTCCAGCCAAGAAGGAGGCACAGGTAGACATACTGTGCCTCCTTGCACAACCAAAAGAAAGACAACAACAAGTTAAAAACAAAAAAACAACCAGAACTGACAAAAAATTGAACTGTATGGAAGTCCGACAACCAAGGAGTTAAAGAAGACACATTTGTCCAGACCAGTAGGAGGGGCGGAGATGCACAGCTGGGCAGAGAGGACTCATGGCAAGATGGTGGCTGGCAGAACCATAGAGGTGGTGGGTTGTGGAGCAGGGCGGGCAAGGCTGCAGCTGGTCAGCAAGGCAGCAGCTGGTGGACCCAGCAAGGCAGTAGATTGCAGACCTGGCGGTCCCACATTTGCGTGCAAATAAACCAGGAGGAACAACTGGGGAGTGAGACAGACCTCGCAACCCAGGGCTCCAGCATGGGGAAATAAAGCCTCAAACCTCTGACTGAAAACACCTGGGAGGGTTGAGACAGCAGGAGGAACTCCCAGCCTCACAGGAGAGGTCGTTGGAGAGATGCACAGGGTCCTAGAACGTACACAAACCCATCCACCCAGGAATCCTCACTAGAAGGGCCCAATTTGCTTGTGGGTAGCAAGGGAAGTGACTGAAATTCGGCAGAGAGAGGAACAAGTGGCATTGTTCCCTCTCAGACCCCTCCCCCACATACAACGTCACAACCCAGCTACGTGGGTTGTCCCGCCCTGGTGACCACTTAAGGCTCCACCCCTTACCATGTAACAGGCATGCAGAGACTAAAAAAAAGGACCCAAATGAAAGAACAGATCAAAGCTCCAGAAAAAATACAACTAAGTGATGAAGAGATAGCCAACCTATCAGATGCATAGTTCAAAACACTGGTAATCAGGAAGCTCACAGAATTGGTTGAATATGGTTGCGAATTTGATGAAAAAATGAAGGCTATGCTAAGTGAAATAAAGGAAAATGTACAGGGAACCAACAGTGACGGGAAGGAAACTGGAACTCAAATCAACGGTATGGACCAGAAGGATGAAAGAAACATTCAACCAGAACAGAATGAAGAAACAAGAATTCAAAAAAATGAGGAGAGGCTTAGGAACCTCCAGGACATCTTTAAATGTTCCAACATCCGAATCATAGGGGTACCAGAAGGAGAAGAGGAAGAGCAACAAATCGAAAACTTATTTGAACAAATAATGAAAAAGAACTTCCCCAATCTGGCAAAGGAAATAGACTTCCAGGAAGTCCAAAAAGCTCAGAGAGTACGAAAGAAGCTGGACCCAAGAAGGAACACACCAAGGCACATCATAATTACATTACACAAGATTAAAGATAAGGAGAGAATCTTAGAAGCAGCAAGAGAAAAGGACACAGTTACCTACAAAGGAGTTCCCATAAGACTGTCAGCTGATTTCTCAAAAAAGACCTTGCAGGCAAGAAGGGGCTGGAAAGAAGTATTCCAAGTCATGAAAGGCAAGGACCTACATCCAAGATTACTCTATCCAGCAAAGTTTTCATTTAGAATGGAAGGGTAGATAAAGTGCTTCCCAGATAAGGTCAAGTTAAAGGAGTTCATCATCACCAAGCCCTTATTATATGAAATGTTAAAGGGACTTACCTAAGAAAAAAAAGATAAAAAGTATGAACAGTAAAAATGACAACAAACTCACAGTTATTAACAACCACAGCTAAAACAAAAACAAAAGCAAACTAAGCAAACAACTAGAACAGGAACAGAATCACAGAAATGGAGCTCACATGGAGGGTTATCAACAGGGGAGTGAGAGGGGGAGAGAGGGGGAAAAGGTATAGAGAATAAGTAGCATAAATGGTAGGTAGAAAATAGATAGGGGGAAGGTAAGAATAGTATAGGAAATGTAGAAGCCAAAGAACTTGTATGTATGACCCATGGACATGAGCTAAAGGCAGGGAATGTGGGTGGGAGGGGATGTGCAGGGTGGAGGGGAATGAAGGGGAGAGGGGATGGGACAACTGTAATAGCATAATCAATAAAAAATATATATTTTTTAAAAGGCACCAGAGACATAGAGGGAGGAACTGAAGTGTCAGGCATCAGAGTGAGAGCTAGACAGGCAGCTTTCTCCCAGACAGAAGTGCTGGCAGAGGACACTGTTCCTTTGATGATCATTCCCCCCATAGAGCAGGCAGGTGGGCATCATACCTGAGTCTCCATCAACCTGGCTCACACTGTTCACAACACCTTGGTGATTCCCTGAGACCCACCCCACCAACTTGTGGGCCCACCCAAGCTGTTTCCAGTGGCTTTTCCATACTAATGATCTGTTTTGGCTCATGCTTCAGATTTTCCTAAAATCTCTCAAACAAGTAGCATCTGGCCTCAGCATGCTCTGTACTTTTCACTAAGTGGTCCCAGGCCTGGCACTAGCAATAGCTAGTCTTGGTTCACAGCTGGGCCTCTCCTGGGCACCTCCAAGCCCAGCACACATAGCAGCCATCTGCAGATCACTTTGCCGCTCATGTCAGGTGGCCCTAAGCAGAACACAGGTGGCTGATCTTGGCGTGTACCTCCTAGGAGGCTCTACAGCCAGTGTACCCAGTGGACAGCTTCAGACCACATCAAAGCACCACCCAACCACTTCTACAAGCAACACACTCAAGGGGCAGATTCAGCGCGCACCAGAGCCCCATTGAGGTAAGTCCTGCTCCATGGGGTGAGCCCCTGCACAGCTGATCCTCCACAGCCGTCTCAACCGGTCCCTGAAGCTAATGGGTCTTGTGGTAAATCCCTCCTATCAATATGCCAACAGCAGTGGAGGCTCAAACACAGCAGAAGAGCGTGCACAGCCCACATGGGGGTGTGTGCCTGGAGTGCCCAGCTTGGGTGAATGGGGAAGCCGTGCCATTGGACCCTACAGGACACCTACTGAATATATTAGGCCATCCCAACAAGTATGAACTGACATATGGTTTTGATTGGGATTTCTCCAATGATTGGTGATGTTCAGTACCTTTTCATGTACTTGTTGGCCATTTGTATACCTCCTTTGGAGAAAACGTCTAGTTAAGTCCTTTGCCTATTTTTTAATTGGGTTATTTGGTTGTTTGCAGTTGAGGTGCAGGAGTTTCTTTTAGATTTTGAATATTAACCTTTATTAGAAATAGTTTGCAAATATTTTTTTCCTCATTCTGTAGGTTGCCTTTTCATTTTCTTAATGGTTCCTTTTGCTGTGCAGAGGTTGTTAGTTTGATATAATCCCACTTGTTGATTTTTTGTTAACTGTGCTTTGGTGTCACAACAAGAAATCGTTGCCAAGAACAGTGTAAATAAGCTTTTCTCCTGTGTTTTCTTCTAGGAGTTTCATAGTTCCAGGTCCCACATTTAAGACTTTAATCAATTTTGAGTTGACTTTTGTGTATGATGTAATTTAAGGATGCAATTTCATTGTCTTGCACATGGATATCCAATTTTCCTAACACCATTTGTTGAAGAGAATATCATTTCCCCATTGTGTAGTCTTACCTCCATTATCAAAGGTCGGTTGGCCACACACGACTAGGTTTATTTCTGGGCTCTCCATTTTGTTCTGTTGGTCTGTACCTTCATGCCAGTATCATATTGTTTTGATAACTGTAGTTTTGTAATACATCCAGTTATTTCTTATTGAAGCTTAGTGACATGATACCAAAGCAGGGCTCAGTCAAAAAGTGGATGAGTTTGCCAGAGAGGGACCAACGAGAAGTTTGGGAAATATATATTTATGATTTATGTAAAAATAGCAACCAAGCCAGAGAGAAGGAAGAAGTGGACTTTAGGTCCATGGAAGACTAGCAAGGGTTTAAAATAGTCACTGAGGAAAGTGGAGACAGAGATTTAAGTTAAGTAAATACATAGCCAGGCCGCAAAATCAACTTTTACATAAGTTTCTTTCAATTCCGTTATCCTATTTCTCTCCAGCAGGCTCTAAGTGGGTCTCCATATCACCGCTCCCATGACTGGATACTTGGAAAGTTTCCTTCAGAAAGGGTACCTACCTGTTAACAAGACATTCTCCAGCAATTTCCAAAGTTAAAGAATTAATCTTCTTCCCTTTCATGCTCATGAGCTGTCAATCAGATGTCATCAATGGTAATAAATCCATATCATTAAAATATAAAACTTTTAAAACGCATCTGTAAAAAGAAACCACGAAGACAACAAAGAGACATGTTTGTTTACCTCAGAATAACATAGTAACTGTGCCACTGAGTCAACTTTCCCACCAACCCAGGCTTTCTATTATTCATAACCATGACATCTGATCAAGGGAAAATACTAGAACAACACATGTGGCTTATTTCTCCATGCCCTTTTCCCTAGTAGTTAAGCCAAACACAAATTTCATGATCTGGTTTCTAGTCCCATTAATGAGCCATTCTGTTCTGGAATCTCAGACATCATAGCCAAGGATTTTTCAGCGGGGTTGTAGGTAAATCTAAAAAAAGCAAACAAACAAAAAAACAGAAAATAGTAGTAATATCAATGGTTTTTAGGGACAGTTTGTCAAGTGAATGAAAAAAAGAAAAGGTTGTAAGTAGGGATTTTTCAATGCACCAGAAGATTTCCTTAGAAATCTTCTTTCCTTAGTAATCTCTTCTCTTAGAAACTTGTCGCTCAGACTCACTAAGGTTCCCAGACAGCCTCAGGATAACACGATGCCACAGCAGGTTCCAGCTCTCCACAGAGAAAACTCTGCAGCTGGCTTCATCACTTTTTCTGTTGAGAAACCAACAACAATCATTACTTAGGGATTACCGCTCGGATTTGTTCTCTTTGTGGGGCATGAAGAAAGATAACTAAAATACTCTTCACAGGGTATTCTTGGTTGAAACTAGCTCTTTGTTTTTAACTACGGATGTGTGTGGTGGTGAACATTTTGATTTGGTGCCACTGCCTTAACTCAGGCTGGGGCTCCACTTCCACATCCCACCCCCTGCCCCGTGCTCTCAGCCCCAGAGAAAACGGGAATACAGGAAAAGGAGCGAAGGCCGTCCTGATTTACCCAGAAAACAGTTTCTACCTCGCAAACTCCTAAAAACGTCCCCGCGTTCGAAGGTCTCACTTTGAGGGGTACTGCTCTACAACAAAGGTAGACTAAACTTTAACTAGAAGGGGTAGGGGGGGAGAAAAGACAAATTTGATTTTTGGTTAATTCATTTCTAAAATTCACTATCTTTTTTTTTACATAAACTTATTCATGGCACAACTAAAACAAATACATTTCCATACATTTTCAATATGATCATCAGCAACTTGTATTCATGGTCATGAGGTCAGTAACACATTAATTCATTATTACCAATTACCAAGAGTTCTTTCTGAATCTCAAAATCAAATTCCAATAGTGTTTAGGAAAAGCCATTTTAACTGAAAGAGTGGTCTTCATATTAGGTGATTAAGCTGTTAATAATGTTAGGTTTTATTAAAGTTTCCAAAAATGTTTTGTCCTGAATAGGGTTGATTCATGGTGATTTGTGATACAGTATTGGGAGTTGCAAATAACTTCATTTACTCTATCAGTGAAATGGCAAAAAAAAAAAAAAATTAGCAGTGGAAAGTTAATACGTAGCAATTGTATTCAGTGCTTCCCCCTCTTAAAGCCCTTCAGTGACTCTGGTTTGCTGTTGCCACAATAACTATAAAGCTGTGTGGACCTAGCCCCTGCTGACTCACTAGCCTTGCTCCTCGCTCTCTCCTCCTGGACATTCGTCTTCTGAAGACCTCACTCTAAGCAAAAGACTAAATTGTCAGACTGAATTTAAAAAATTCTATATAGATCCATAGAAGAAAGGTAGCTAGTTAGATAGGTCTATGGATTTTATATATTATGTACAACATGTTATATTTAGAGAAAAGAAAACCTCAGTCTGCATTAGTCTCTTCTTGAAAAACTAGCATATTTAGATTATTTAAAAAGCAAACCAGTATTATGTCTTATTCACTCCCTGTTCTGCCCTCACCCCCTACAGGTAACCATATGTATTGATTTCTTGCTTATCCTTGCAGTGTTTCACTCAGCAAATATAAGGAAGTACCCCCACAATCTTATTTTCCCTCTTAAAAAAATAATGTAAGCATGCCATATGACGTCTTTGGAATACTGCTTTTCTCGCCTAATGGTATGCCCTAGAGTCCCTGCTTCACGAAGACGGCCTCACCCTTTACTGCTAGCTGCATGGCATGCTCTCGTGCAGCCCATCAGGCTCCACCGTTTCCTTGTCTCAGAAAATTACGACAGTGGAAATTTTCTGTGACCGCACACCGGGCCGTAATGAAAAACTGAACACATACAGGACCGTGTTTTTAAAACCAGCCTTCCACCTCCTGATCCAGAGGAAAAGATGAGCATGCTTTGATTCTAACCCCTGACCCCTTTAGCTTCCAGTCTTTCATCCTCGAGCTCCAAGGAGCTTAATTTGAAACTGAATGCCAGAAAGTTCGATTTATACAAAAGTATACATTGTGCAAACAAGAGAAACCAACTCTGATAGACTTAAGAGAAAAGAGAAGAAAGGCTGGACCTCAGGCTCAGATAGGACATCATTAGTGAAAGTCCACAGTTGCCCTTTACAGCTGATGAGGAGTGAGGAGTGGTCATTCTTTCCTTCCTCTCTATTAAGATTAGCTATTTCCCATTTTACCCCAACCAAATAATTCTGGTTTATTTTAATACCAAATAAACCAACTCTCAACTTCTCTCTTATAAAGTTGTAACAGCTCAGGGCTGAAAGGAACTCTGTCAAGGCATTTGGCCAGTGTTGCCCCCCACCCCCATTTTTTATTATGGTAAAACACACATAACATGGAATTGACCGTGTTAACCTTTTGAAGCATACAGTTCAGGGCTGTTCAGTACATTCATAGTATCATGCAGCCATCACCATCGTCCGTCTCCACAACTCCTTCATCCTATACAACTGAAACTCCCTGCCCTGGCACCAACCATTCCACTCCGTCTCCACAATTTGAGTTGTCTAAGGGCCTCATCTCAGTGGAGTCGCATAGTATTTGTCTTTTGCAAATGACTCATTTCATCTGTGTTGTAGCTTATGTCAGAATTTCCTTCCTGTTCAAGATGATAACATTCCATATATATGCCACATTTTGCTCATCCATTCATCTGTCAGTGGACACTTGGGTTGCTTCCACATTTTCACCATTGTGAATAATGCTGCTATACACATGGCTGTACAAATATCTTTCAGAGGCTGCTTTCAATTCTTTTGGGCATATACCCAGAAGCAGAATTGCTGGATCATATGGTGATTCTATTTTTAATATTTTGAGGAACTACTATACTGTTGTCCACAACGCAGGCCTCTCTTTTCTGGAAGAGGACAGTCTGTAGAAATCTCCTTATGCCTGGGGACTCCTGCGCTGAGCTGCAGCCATCCACCTGGAAAGCCGCTCAGGGCACCTTCTCGATCAGGAGGCGGATTATGTCTCTGCACTGCATATACACACATGCAGCCCCCTCAGAACCAACCGGTGCCTCCTCTCGCTCCAAGAAACCCCACCCCACTTCCCATGAAACATGAGGCTCAGGCTTCTGTATCTGGTGAGGTATAGCATAAGCCACATGTTAATGGACATTTCCCTCTGCATGGGTCTCTGATGGCTCTGAAGAGAAGAAGGGTATATTCCAACCCTCCAAGCGAAGGGAAAAGGGTACCTTCTGACTCTATATTGGTTCAGTCAATGGCTGTGGTCATTTTCCTCACAAATATATAAGTGTAAATAAATCTTACATCAGCAAGTGTTAATTTTCCATTCAGACAGTACGGACTGGTCTCACATGAGAGACACACACACTTCTGACCCTCCTTCAACCAGATCCCTGGTGTTACGGAGTCAAGCAGGCCTCCAGCCCCTGTTTTGGCCTTTCCATTTCCAAATGCCTTGCCATTGCCCTTCTGGATCCATGACATCACCTCCAAATAACCCTCTGCTCCCCAGCTCTCTCTGTTAAAGGGAACTCAAATTATCCCATGATACCACAAACTACTGCAAACAGTAACCTCTCACATCCCTGCCCTATGCATCAGTTTCCTAGGGCTGCCAAAATGAATTACCACCACCATTTAGTTTTTTTCTTGCACAGTTCTGGTGGCCAGAAGTCCGAAATCAAGGTGTTGGCAGGGTTTGTTCCTTCCGGGGGCTCTGAAGGAGACTCCACTCCATGCTCCTCTCCTGGGTCCTGGTGGCTGCTGCAGGCCTTGGTGCTCCTTGGCTTGGAGCTGCATAACTCCAGTCTCTGCCGCTGTCCTCACATCACCTTCTCTGTGTGTCTGTGTCTCTGTGTGTCTGAGTCTCTGTCTCACTCTGTCTTTCTCTTCTAAGGGCACCAGACATTGGTTTTAGACCCCACCTAAATCCAGGGTGATCTCATCTCAAGATCCTTAATTACATATGCAAAGACCCACTCCAGATAAGGTCACGTTCACAGGTTCTGGGTGAACATCTCGTCCGGAGCCATCACTGTACTCGCTGCACCCCAGCAAAAGAGAAGAGGGAAGAGCCCACTGCTCCTGAGGGAGTCTACTGGCCCCTGCTAAGCCTGCTTGGCCTTTCTCCCGGACAAGTACGCTGCAGTCTCGATGATCAAAAATAACGGGATGTAAGTTGACTTACTGCAAAAGAGCCAATAAAACAATGATCTGAGTTGTGCGTGTGTGTTTTTAAGAATTGGCATTTCTACTTAGAAGAGCGCTCTGAAACAACCTGTTTCTCACATCACCTGAAATTACTGTGACCCATATGACCCTGCCCAGGGGACCCTATCCACCCAAGCAGGGAAAACAGATAATGAGTTTTAATTAAAGTTGATTGGAAACTCGGACAAAGGCTCTTGGGGGTAATTACAAGGCAGGACCACCCATGATTGAAGGAGTTTTCCTAATAGACAAGTAAAAGTGAATCTTTCAAAATCAGAAACAGAGCACACGTACATTTCCACGACAGTGGAGAAGAGGATCCCGGCAAGAACTGAAGACTGTATAGACGCAGATGAGAGGGAACATCCGTGAGAATAGACGCTGCACACACGGGAGAACGGCTCACTTGGTCAGCTGAGGTGTGAGGACACTGAGGTATGTGCCCATGGCGTCCCTGAGATCATGCCTAATAAAGCTCATGGGACACCTACCCAGTCAGGCAGGCGTGATCCTTAGGGTCCTCTGATGTCCAAGATTTGTCTTCCTCGTACTCGCTACAGGGAAGCATCCCAGATGAGCAGGGACCAAGCATGAATGCCACTGAGCACTCTCGAGCTGTGGGAGGCCCCAGGCTGTGATCCTCAGACTCACCTTCAGGGCACATCCCCAGAAGTGGACACAGGTCACGGAATCCCACTGCCTATTGGCTTGCTAGAGCAGAATACAGTTGCTAGGAGGACTTTCTAGCCTGAAGCTCTTTTATCATGTGTCAGAACGCATGGGTACCCTGGCTGCCACCGTCCCCAGGGGACAGCCATTGTAGGAATTGCTCATTCTGCTCAAAGGTCAGTCTGCTGGAGGAAACATGTGGGCAGTGGCCCAATTGCCTTCTGGGAAGTCACATGTTCAGATGCGTTGGAGACCATAGAGCACAACCCATCACCAAATGTTTCATCCCTAAAATCTATCTGAGCCACTCTCACCCAATTGTATCCTCCCTGTTAATATTTTCCAGAAACCTCAAGCCCAGAATCTATACCCAGTGGCTTGGCTTCAAGAAAATTTGTCCTGCTCACTCAGCAGAGAGACTGAACCCCACAGGGAGAGCAAGTCCAAAGGCCCTGAGGCATGACCAGGGAACAGGATGGCAGCCAGTAGGGTTAGGATCAATGGGTAAAGGAGCAGGGGAGCAGGAGAGATGGTTAGAGAGTTGGGTAATGCCAGATAACTTAGAGACCACAGTTGGGAGTCTAGTTTTTATTCCCATTGTATCAAGTTGTTATGGAAAGGTTTTAGGAAGTGGAATGACATGATCTTATATTCAGAGCCAGGCACTGCCTTTCCTTCAGGTTTCTTCCACATGTCTGAATCAGTGATGAGTCACAGGAATGAAACAAAAGCTGTTTCCTGGAAAAATCACAGCAGCGTCTTTGTATTTATTCCCTTTCTTGCTCGTAGTCCTATTTCTTTTACAGCCTGGAACCTGGAGACTTTTGCTGTCCTCCCAGGTGTCACTGGGTGTAGCCATGCAGCTGTCAAGTCGCAGGTCACTGTGGGCATCCCCACAAGGGGTCATGCCTTGGGCAATCCTGACTGGTCCCTCAAGGAGCAGAGACAATCCTGGGGAGATGCAGCCACACCTGGCCACCAGGTGCACACTTGTCACTAGATGGTGACAGAGAAGAATACTGTCTCTCCCAACCTGTCTCCTACTTCTAACTTTGGGTTCTTGCTTTTACCTTTAAAAAGCAATCAGTAAAAACTCGGTGGGCTGTTCATGTACGACATGTGTACTTCTCTGCAAGGATATTACACTTCAATAAACAGTAAAAATGAAAGCATACATGCAATTTCAAAATGAAAATAAAGCTTCCAAAATTGATGTGCTTTTCATTTATGAGCTTTTAAAAGCATCCTCCCCAGCACTTCCTTTCTCTCCCCCAGTGCTGTAACTGAGCTAAACTGTTCATGTAGTGTTTATGGGTCTTCAGAGGTTTCTCTCTGATAATTCTCCTTCAAATCACTAATAAGAACAGTACCAGACTATGCCCCACAAAGGATGCCTTTGGGCCCTCGGAAGCCCCTCCCCCTTCCTCACTGCCTCCTCTCAGGCTCCTTCAGGTGGCCCTTCCTGGCTCACTGGACCTCCCGTAGCCAGTGGTGGGCTTTCCAAGGAGACAGTGCTCTCCCAGTGTTCAACAAAGAGATCGTCCTGCCTTTGAGATTCTACAAGCTCAGT
The DNA here is from genome assembly GCF_022682495.2 of Desmodus rotundus. NCBI lineage: Eukaryota > Metazoa > Chordata > Mammalia > Chiroptera > Phyllostomidae > Desmodus > Desmodus rotundus. The sequence continues at coordinate 108,005,473 of NC_071393.1, forward strand.
TTGTTCAGTTATAACCCCTTGGCACTGCAGATGCTCTCTCCGTGAATTTGCTATTGTCTGAGACACTCCAGGGGCTGAAGTGCAATGGGGAACTGTGATAATATCCTTTTTGTGTCAGGGAAATCGCCTGTAAACACCTAACTAATTAACGCCACCTGATTTTCACATTCGAGCAAACTTGAAGCTATCTGTGCCAACTTTCTTTCTAGTCTGGGATACAGCAAACAGTGGCACAGGTCAAGGTCTGACCCTCTACATTCTCAAAAGCTCGAGAAAATAGTTATGTATCGGCGGGGGGGCGGGGGGACTGGCAGCTCAACAAAGTTACTTCCTAATGCTTGACCTGGGTCTGCTTTATCTGTACATATTGCAGCCACTCTGGCCTCAAAGAAAGGCCCATTTATACCAACAGGCATGTCTCAATCTGTTGCTGAAGTTGTCTAAGGTCTGTTACACTTCAAAAAAAGCAGGCACCTTATTTATTTGACCTATTTCTCAGGCATTGAGACTTTGGTAAATGATCGTTACACTTCCTTTGCATGATCACCCTCTTCTCTTTTGACTACTTGTAGCTAATATTTACTCCTTGTGCTGTTAGCATTTGCTTCCACATTTCCAGTCACTTATACTGCTGTTCCGTGACTTAGCAACTTCACAGACATTATCTACTAAGGATGGAGCTTAATTTTGTGTGACCTATGTCTCTCTCTCCCACCTTCCTAATATAATCAGACACTCTGTTAACCTATGTTACTATTCTCTGCAGCCTAGTAATAGACAGTGATACCATGTACCCCCGACATCATGCTCTCAGAGGAGCATCGCTCTGAAGTATTCTCCCCAGTCATGCGTAACTTCGATCTAATCACGAGAAAACCCAAATTGGGGGACATTCTAAAAAAATAACTGGCCAGTGCTGTGCTGTTCAAAAGTTATCAGTCATGAAGGATAAGGAAACACTGAGGAACTATCACACATTGGAAGAGACTAAGGCGATATAACAAAAGATAGTATGGAATCCTGGATTGGATGCTGCAGAGGAAAGGGGCATCCACGGGTTTGAGACTGAGGGTCAACGCTATGTGAAGCCGGAGAAGGCAAAGAGAGAAACTATCTTTCTGGTCCGAAGAATCAGAGGACATAGTTCAGGGCCATCACAGCTACTGGAAGGGGAGTGGGGGTATCCCACAGAGGAGAATGCCAGAGAGCGGGAACCAACATCCCGTGTATGGATGACTCAGCCCCAGTCAACAGCTAACGCCTGGCCCGCACTGCAAGGAACAAGCTCCAGGGAATGATAAAGGGCTTCAACTGAGTTTTGAGCTACTGCACAAGAGAAGCAGTTTGCGGCTTAACACCCTCCAAGTAAGTTTTTGCTAGAACAAAATAATTAATATGTTTTAGAGGAATATTACACAATCCAGAGTTCCTATAACATAATATTCAGAGTATCCAGGACAAAAACCCAAATTTACTCAACATGTGATGAACAGGGAAAATGTAACAAATTATCAAGGAAAACACCATGAAAAAAGGCAGATTCTTAGATAACCTCAATGTTGTAAACAATCATTTCATGACAACTATTATAATTATGCTGAGTGATATTAAGAAAAACATACTCACAATGAATAAAAATATAGAAAATCTCAACAGAGAAGAAACTATAAAAATGAATCGAGTGGAAATTCTAAAACCAAAAACTACAGTATCTAAAATAAAAATATTTATTATGGGCATGGCAGTTAATAGAGGAAAGAGCCAGTGAACTTGAAGGTAGGTCAATAAAAGTTATCCAATTTGAGGATATTAAACATTTTTTAAAATAAAATGAACAACACATTCACTAGGATGCTTATAATAAAAAAGCACATGTTGGCAAGGATGGGAAGAGATCGGAACCTTTGTACGTTGCTGGCAGGAAAAGTGCAGCTGCTGTGGAAAACAATTTGGCAGTTCCTCAAAAAGTCCCATGACCACAGCAAGCAGCAACCCTACTCCTACCTACACACCAAAGCAATTGAACACAGGTATGCAAACAAAAGCTCGTGCCGAAGGTTCACAGCAGCACTACTCACAACAGCCGTAAGGTAGAAACAACCTAAATGTTCATCAAGTGATGAATGGATAAACAAAAGGTGATATATCCATGCAATGGAATATTATTCAGCCATAAAAAAGTGATGTGCTGATACACGCTACAGCATGGATGAACTTCAAAAACATAGTGCCAAGTGAAAGAAGCCAGACTCAGAAGATCACATATTATTTGATTCCATTTATATAAATATCCAGAATAGGGAAATCCATGAAGACGTAAAGCTGATGAGTGGTTGCCAAGGGTTAGGAAAGGAGGATTGGGGAATAACTCTTAATGAGCATGAGGTTTCCTTTTGGGGTGATGAAAGTATTTTGGAACGAGATAAAAATGAGGGTTGTACAATATTGTGTATGAAATGTCACTAAATTGTATACTTACAAATGGTTAATTTCATGAGAAGTTTATCTCAATACAAAGATAATTTTTTCAAACAGTGAGCAGTACCCTGAGCGTGATCACGCAAAGGAAGCATAACTACCATTCACCACTCTCAAAATGAAGCAAATAGAAATTCAGAGATCACAAATAAAAAGGCAAAACTGATTCTATTTGCAGATAACAACTTTGCATAGAAAATTCTGAACTATTTCTAAAGCAACTAATTGAACTAATAAGTGCTTTAAGCAAGGTTTAAGGATGCCACTTAATTTACAAAAACCAATTGTTTTTATATACTAACAGCAAACAATTGAAATTAAGAAAATTTTATTTATAATAACTTCAAAAACATAAAATAGTAATAAATTTAACAAAAGATATATAAGGCCTCTATGTGAAATATGTAATATTGCTGAGAGAAATTAAAGACTATGTAAGTGAAGAACTACATCATGTTCATGGATTATAAGACTCAATATTATAAAGATGTCAAATTTTTTCAAAATTATACAGATTCAATATAATTCCAATTATAACCCCACTATGTTTTTTTCCTTGTAGTAATTGACATGTTTTTTCTAAATTTTATTTCAAAATACAAAAGACCTGTAACGTGCACAGTAATCTTGAAAAAAAATTTCAAATCAGGGACTTAGACAATTTGATTAAAGAGTATTTTAAAGCCACAGTAATCACGACAGCGTGTGTGGTTCTTGCATAAAGATCAACAAGTTGACCATTGAAGCAGCATTGAAAACCCACATATAGATCCACATTTTTATGGTAGCTTTATTTTTGAAAAAAAATTTTTTAATCCTCATTTAAGGAATTGTTTTTTATTGCTTTCACAGAGAGTGGAAAGGGGAAAGGGAAACCTTGATGCTAGAGATAAGCACTGATCGATTGTCTTCCCTACACACCCATACCAGGGATTGTACATGCCCCGCTGGGGTTAGAACCCACAACCCAGGTATGTGCTGTGACTGGGAATTGAACCCCCACCTTTCAGCTGTAGGACCGCGCTCCAATCAACTGAACCACACTGGCCAGGGCAGTAGCTTTATTTTTGACAAAGGCACCAAAGCCATTCTTTGGGGAAACTTTTCAAAAATTGCTGCTGCCATAACTTGACATCCATATAGGGCAAAAATGAATATAGGTTCCTATCTTACAGCTTATGCTGAATCATGGATATAAACATCAAAAACTGTAAAAGCTCATAGAGGGAAAACATAAGAGAATATAATTTGGTAGGGTTGGGGAGGAAGGAGAAAGATTACTTAGGTCACAAAACAATAATTATAAAAGAAAAAAACACTACATTTCATCAAAATTTAAAACTTCTGCTTATCAGACAGGGAGAAAATATTACAAAATATGTATCAAACAATTATTATTCAGGATGTATAAAGAGTTCCTACAACTCAATTATAAAAAAGGCCAAGAACACAATAAAGCAAAATGGGCAAAAGATTTGAGCAGATACTTCACGAAAGAAGATATACAAGTCATCAACAACTTGCTCAATAGAGTCAGTCATCAAGAGAACAGATTAAAGCCACACATATGACAGAGCACTGTAAACACTCCCCAGAATGGCTAACATTATAAAGAAAGCCACCACCATTGACAAAAATGTGGCGCAACTGGTGTCCACATTGCTGGGGAGAGTATGAAATGTTGCATCCATTGTAGAAAATGATTTGGTAGTGTTCTGTTTTTATTATTGTAGTAAAACACATATTACTGAATTTATCATTCTTAACTACTTAAGTGTCCGAGTCAGTGGTGTTAAATACACTCACACTGCTCTGCACCGTCGTTACCATCCATCCTCGCGGCTCGCGTCTCACACCAAACTCTGTTCCTATTAAACAGCAACTCCTCATTCTCTCCTCCTCCCAGCCCCTGGCAAGCACCATTACCCTTTCTGTCTTTGCGACTTTGACTACTCTTAGGTACGTCCTCTAAGTGATATTGTACAGTATTTGTCTTTTTGTGACTGGCTTATCTTAATTAGCATAATGTGAAGGTTCATCCATGTTGTAGAATATTTTCATTGTTGTAGCAGAATTTCATTCTTTTTGGAGGCTGAATAACATTCTATCGTGTGTGTATGTGTAAAATTTGCTTATCCATTCATTGAGTGCACACGAGGGTTGCTCCCATGTTTTAGCGATTGTGTATAATGATGCTATGAACACCGGCACACAAATCTCTCTGGGATCCTGCTTTCACTTCTTTTGGGTCTATACCCAAAAGTGGAATTGCTGGATCATATAGTAATTGTTTTTAATTTGTTTATAAACTGCCAGAGTTTTCCACAGTGATTGTACTATTTCACATTCCTAGCAACAGTGCACAAGGGTTTCAGTTTACCCACATGATCACCAGCACCGGTTGTTTTTGTTTTGTTTTGTTTTGTTTAAGTGAAAGTGGGATGGGATTGGGTTACTTGAAGGGCCTGATACAGAAGTCTGGGGGAGCTCCTAGGAAAATGGACAGAATGGTAAACGGAAATGCAAGGATGAAGTAAGGTTCTTTCTTATAATAAGGGAGTGAATTTCAGTCTTTCAGTTATGGGGAATAAAATTTGATGCATGTGCTTAGCAGCAGTGATCCTACTGTATAGTGATCACTGTTCAGAGCACATTAGAGTCAGACTCTTGGTTCAGTATTTGGTAGAACCTCAGGTGCCTTGTCCTTATCCACAGAATGGGGATGATAACTTCTCCCTAGGATTGCTGTGAAAAGTTAATGGATACAAATTCTTAGTACAATGCAAGGCTTATAGTATTTGATAAGTGATAGCTATTATAATTTCTCATTTATATTTAAGTCACCACTTTACATAACAGCTAATTTATTGGAGGTAGGTTACTATGTGCCATATGCCGTATGAGGTAGGTTACTATGGCTTTGTGATAATTGCTTTACAAATACTATCTAATGAATGTAATACTATAAACTACCATTTTACCTGCACTTTACAAATGAAACTGAAGCTTAGATCAAGAACCTTTCCCAAAGCCACACAGCTGATAAATAGCAGAACCCAAGCGGGACCCCAAGGGTCTCTGCTTTCCAAGTCCCGGGCCTTCACCTTGGGTGATTCTGGCCAGAGACCTCTTACCTGAAGAGCATTGGCGAGGATGAAGGGAGCTGGAGCTGACATCTTTCCTGGTTCTAGGCCTCACTCATCTGCACCCACTAAGCTTCACTACAAATTGTATGATTAATTCAGACTATGATTTTAAAAGAAGTGAACTATATTAAACGGTTAGAAAGACAGAAAATCTGAATGTCAGAGAATGGGCAAGAATGTGGACAGAGCCAATCAATAAATGCTGACCCAATCAATCAACCAATGTGTTCATCTCCTAGTGGGCTTTTAGGTATGGGGAGCGAGTGGCATGTAGCTATCCAACTTGTTTTTTTTTTTTAATCTGCCTTTTCAAGAATAAATTACACAATGAACATGTATCATTAAAAATCAAATTTTAATTCCCTTTGCTATTCCATAGTATAGTCGGTTGAAAACACTCTAATGTGAACTTGATCTACTAGAAACCACCTGGGTACATTATTAAATAAAAACCTGGGAAGTAGGAATTGGACTGTATATTTACTTTGCCTCCATTATCATAAGTATCTATTTACAGGCAGGAGGCAATGTTAGCATTAGACAGATATTCCACTGACACTGAAACTTCTTTGAACCCTTAAATTCTGTTACAAGTTTCTCCCAGCCCCTATAGTTTTCCAAGATCTTCAGATGTTACAAATGGTTATGCTTTAAAATACAAAATTTCTATGTTTACAAAAATTTCTCTCTCCCCAACTCAGAGTTTAACATGAAACATTTAATTAGCTCTACAGGGTTCCAAGTCTAACATGATTTAATTAGTCACCTAAATCAAATGTGTTACAGAGAAGTGTCCTATTGTTGATTCGAGACAACACTCCTCTCGTCACATTTCAGTGAGACCCATGTCCCCTCCACTTGAATCTGAGCAGGCCCTGGGACTGGTTGGCCAATAAAATAGGGCAGAAGTGATGCCAAGGCAGTTTCTATAGGGCCCAGGCCTCAGAGAGCGAGTGGTTTCCACTCCCCGTCTTAGAACAATGATTCTTAGAGCCCAGTTGCCAAGCTGTGAGGACACCAAGGAAGCCCCCTAAGGATGTCATGAACTAAGGCCTCTGGCTGAACCCCGAGCCAACAGCAGCACCAACTTGCCAGCCACGTGAGCGAGCCGTGTTAGAAGTGAGTCCTCCTGCCCCCCTAACCCATGCTGATGCTTGAGGGTGGAGCCGAGACGATCACTTGTCTTGGGTCATGCCACTAAATTTTGTAGTAGTTTGTTACACTGCGATATCATCAGCCCGCTCTGATTTTCTTTAGATGAACGCCTGAACATACCAACCCCACCATCTCAGCCACGCTGACCCAACCTATGCTTTGTGTGGTTCACAAGGCCACAGAGGTGAGACACAAACACACAATCAGGCGCCTGAAAACTCTTCACTGCTTCTTTATTAGGATGCACCCACAGTACAGAGCCTCTCACACATCTGTGAAAGGGGTTACATTTCTCTCTGGGAGCACCTTCATTTTTGTTTCCATTACCACTTCGACGAAAGTAAATCATTTTCAAAGAAAGACATTTTCAATTCCACGTGTGTAAGACTCAGCTTGCATTCTGTTATGTTTGAAAAGGAAGTAGTAGCACATTTGAGCCAGAGCTGGAAGATTGTTTTGTGGCATTTTAACTCTGATGGTGGATAAGAAGTCTTCACTGTCTGGTTGAACCAGTCTAATTTTCATATGCAACTTTTCATATCAAAAATGTTTCATTTTTACCTCTACCCACAAACAGATGCTGTTTAAACACACACACGCACACGCACACACACACACAACTAAACAAAACCATTCCGACTCACAGCATTGCTAACAGGGAAAATAAACTTTTGCTGCCCTCTCCTGCTAAAACAATGAAATGCTAACATACTAAAAGATTTATGAAGCGAAAGCGAAATCCTCAAACCAAAAGCAATGGACATGTCATTCTCATATACCTCAGTCAAAAATCAGACAACCACCAGAAAATGTATTGGTAATATTTATATTTGAAAGTCCCCCACTGATACATGAGGTTTGGATTACAACTTATTTACAATAAGTGATCTCTAAAAAAGTAAAGAAAGAGAAGGGAAGAAAAAGGCGGGCGGGGGATGGAGGGAAGAAGGGGGAGTAAAGGAAACCTATATTCACAGACATCATAATATGGGGTGTTTATTTCCATGAGAGATCCTACCGCCGCTATCGTGCACAAGAAGCAGCACAAATGGATGTTCCACTACTTCGAAATTTGCTCAACTTTCTCTCGCGATGCACAATTCTTTCAGATTTCCAAAATTAAATACTGAGAAATATAAAATGCATTGCCAATATACCTACTACAAAAAAAATCCCTTGTGGCTCATTCCTTAACTCCACTCCAAGTAGTGGAGCCAGAATATAAAAATAAAAATATTGATGTGCAAATAAAACATCACCAATCATGCCTGGTATGTCACCTTTCTGCTGTAGGTGACCGTCACTTTGTGATAACATTGGTAATAGCATCAAAAGAGAGAATCTTTTCATTTCCTGGGCCAGGTCAGTGCATCTGATTAAAGGGGGGGTGGGGAGACAAAACAGAGGTGGGGAAAATAACTCTTAAAAATGCCAATAACATCCATACATTTTCCCTTTCCCACCCCTTACCCCCACAAAAAAATAAAAAAGCTTTTAAAGCTCTAAATATACTTCTTTTTTTCTTTCCATAGTGTGATTGAGCCTAGGGCTATACGTTTTAAGTATAGCAGGTGCAATTACAAGCAATTCCTGGCTCTGCACCCTGGACTGCCCCACGCATAGGAGGTACAAAATAAATTAAACCCTTCCCTTTAGGCACAAAGCCCAAGACGAAGGAGCATAACCCTGCTTGTGAGTATCCAGCGGCATCGAGGGTATTATTTACTTTTTTTTTTTATCTCATTTTATAAAAAAACAGATGTTAGGGAGAGCAAAATAGAATAGAATTTAAAAGGACACAAACTAAATACTGAGGGAAACAACTGGGGGCACTTGCACAATGAGAAAGGAATGCATGCTTGATTCAAGGGATGAAATGGGTCAATTCACTCACATGGTTTCTCTAGGCCCACAGCCTAAGGCCTCGGCATCACTCTGAACCACAGGGTTTTGTTTTTTTTTTTCTTCCAAAGACACTCTTAATCCTACCCCTGAAACCAATATGGTAGGGATAAGTTTGGAGTGATCATCACTCACTAACTACAATATTCGCTATTTTAAAAATAGATTTATATATAGTTCTGGAAATTATGAAGCAAACAAAATATAACACGAAGATGCATTTGTCACAATGAGCTCAAGTTGCAGCAACAGGAGAAATGTGGGGAAGGACAGAGAGGGCTGCTGCAAATGCAGCAAGTACGTCCTTAAATATGTCACATAGTGCAACAGTCAGGTTACCTCAGTTACTCTGCGTCACTGGACACAACATGACAAATGTCACATTGTCACTCTCAATTAAAAAAGACAGTGTTTCTTCTCAGAAGTTGCCCTATGAATTTTAGACATATAATTGCTTCGTTAAATATGTCTAAAATTTGGCTTTATTCTTCTCAGTTTGGAATGATCAACATATAAATGGCCATCAAGGATAGCTGTGTAGCTCTCACCTTACCTCTGAGGACAGGCTAAGGTGCAAAAACAGGACCCTGGTCTTTCTCATTTCAAATGACTGCAATTCATTCTAATGGGCAGAGACGCTTCATAAACCTATGATTTTAATGTCCACTATCTAAAAAGATGAAATAATGGCAAACAAAAGTTTATACTGTCAAAACTAAATGTAATGCAAAGTCAAAACTAACGGGCTAAAATCAGAGGTGATTTGTTACAAATTTATTTCTCTTTAGTATCTGAACTTGCACCTTTGCTCCAGCACTTTGAAAGGAAGCTGTTTCACCTTTGGCAGCCTCGGCCAATTTTACATTGAATCCCCATTCATGTTCTTAAAAAAAAAAAATCTACGAATTCCATTAAACCATGTTGTGTTTGGTGTTGCATATGACTCTTTTACTGCTGTTTCTTTTTCCGAATTAACAATACCAAGTTTTCTTTCTGTTTTACAAAGTTATTGAGATGACAATAGCCATAACTTTTACACACAAACTGTGACCTGATAATCCTGAAATCCTTAACAGGGAAGAAAGGTCAGCAGCCTCCCCCACCCACCTTTTTGGAAACAATACAACTGCATATTCTACTTTGCATTTAAATGGAAGAAAATATACAAGCCCATATTGATATTATATCCCTACTAAGAGCAACAACAGTTCATATGTTCATGTTTGCTGCTATCACAATTCAACGCATGAACGCGGAGTCAGCTCTATACCATGAATACTGCTGGAAGCGATGGTTTAGGGTTATCAACTCACGTTGCCACATCCGTTAACAAGCAAAAGCATCCTGGCAATAAGCCCCCAAACACATAACTTTCAGTACATAATAATGCAACCACATTAGATAAGTACATACTGTACACAAGTTTTATCAGTATTTTTATCTCCCCAAGGTGTTAAGAGTCCTCTTTTAAATACAAAGCAGAGAGCCAATAAGATTTATCTATGATACAGCCCTAGATTTGTTTTGTTCAGTTTTTTTAATATTTTTTTTCTTAAACAATTTGGTCACAATGCACCTTTGATATAAAAGCATTTTTAAACTTTATTATTAATACTCAGGACATTAGGAATTTCCAGATTTTTTTCAGTAGCATTTGTAGAACCACTTTTGGTAACAAATACAGTAGTTAGGAATACGCATCCAATTCAGAATGCATAATAATGTTTATCCTGAATCCTTTCCGGCTAAAAACAGGGCTGGCGCTGTGATGAGATATAGAAGGAGAATCTACAAAAAAACACTGTAACATGTTTGTTTTTTCCCAGAGGCTACATCCTCTTTTGCTGGAATACTTTATAAATACATATTAAAAAGTAAGGCAACAACTCCAAACAGTCCAAGCTGTTTGCTCAACTCCATTCCCAATCAGATTCGCAATCCTGGCGATCAATTTCACGGTTGTACTGTTTAGTGTTTGTCTTTCTGATTTCAAAAATGGTCCAAAAGCATGTTTTCTGACATCTCTACAACATCTCTGGCGTGTGTGTGTTCAATGATGTACACAACTAATACTGGTCAGGTACTGAAGCCTACGATGTCCCAGTGCCTGTTTTCAAAGGATTCAAGACATTGATTTGGATTCACCGCAAACCTGCATGAATCCAAACTTCCCTTCCCTACTATGTTTATCACCTCTTCTCTTTAACTTTAAAACTAAAGGAGTACCAGGACTACCTGGTTACTGGAAAGATGTTCACTCCAGTAAACAAAACTTTTATCAGGGGCCTTTATAATTAATCCGTGGCCCCATTCCAAGTGGACAATCAACTCATGAAAATGTGCAAAAGAAGATGTCAAATTACAGTCAAGTTATCCAGAAGAGGATGTTGTACAAACTTACATGGAAATGACAGTCTTTTTCTTCTTCCTTTACTATAAATACATTTAACAGCTTAGCAGAAAGACAAGCTAAATTTAAGATTGTTCACATTTAAAAATTGTTTCATACTCTCTGCTAATGATAAATAAGGAATCCTGACACTGGAATTTTAACAGCAATTTCATTAACAGATCTCTGAAGACTGCTCTTTTTTTTTTTTTTATAAGGGTTAGAACAATGATTATGTTTGCAATGTTCTGAGAAGTCCATCTACTGTCCAGACTTTGGATTGAAGTCCTTATTTTTTTTTTTCCTTTACTTAGAGACAGGTATATACAGTGCTGTTGTAATAATGAAACAAATGTGAAATCTACTGTAAAGTTGCACGATACAGAAAACTGTTGCTCCATCTTCTACTACATAAATGTGTGACTCCACAGGTTAGTAATGTCGCTGTCATCATTTCTGTTAAGTTGGAATTATGCCATCACGTCGAAGACCTCTCTTCAACTCCAGATCCTCCAGTTTTTTCCATAATTCTTCACGCTCCTTTTCTTTCTTTTTCTCACTACGGAAGAAACAGAACACAAGGTAAATACCTGGGAAGGTTTAAAGAGATTATTCATCAGTAACTGCCCCTTTGACGTGCTTTTTCCCTATGTATGTTTTAAAAGGTCTTTGAAAAGTTTGGCCTTAAGCTTGTGGGTGCTTTTTTTCTTTTTGGTTTTTCCTCTCTTGCTCTTTATTTATTTTGTTGACATTTACATGAAGTAATATTAATGAACAGAGTAGGAGATGACAAAAATATTTTAAGATTTTAAAGATTTATTTATTTTTAGACAGAGGAGACTGGAGAAAGAGATGGAGACAAACATCAATGTGTGGTTGCCTCTCACGCGCCCCCCCTACTGGGGACCTGGCCTGCAACCCAGGCATGTGCCCTGACTGGGAATTGAACCAGCAACCCTTTGGTTCACAGCCCTGCGCTCAATCCACTGAGCCACACCAGCCAGGGCAAGATTTTATATTAATATTCGTATATATTTATTACAGAATATTTACTTCAAAATTACTGAGAAAACAAAAATGAGGATCATTTATATGTATGTGTCATACGAAAACCAAGGACACATTAGTGACTTTCACTCGGGGTCTAGTTAAAACTTAATTTTCTCTGCTTCCAAACATTTAATTTCTCAAAAGGGATGCTAGAGATGACACTGATACAGAGAATGTAGTAGATCAAGAAAATACAATTCCCCTTTATGAATATCTATTTTTCCTACACTAAGTATATTTAAACTCTTTAGCCGTATCTTGTCTGTACAATTATTAATGAATCACAAAATCTAAATTTTTAACTTGTTTTATACTTACATATATGAGGTCTGTCTGGAAAAAGTACAGCTACTGTTAATATAACCAGAACAGTTTGTACGACATTGATGTAACCTGGCAGCCAAGGAGAGTGGACTGGAATGTGCATGCGTGAACAATGACGACTTCACTGTACCAGTCAGTGGGGACAGTAGATACCCTTAAGTGAGTATGTGTGCTATGTGGCCGTTACACTCAAAATGACTGAGCAGCCCTGGCTGGTGTGATTCAGTGTATTGAGCACAGGCCTGTGAACCAAAAGGTCGCCAGTTTGATTCCCAGTCACAGCTCATGCCTGGGTTGCGGGCCAGATCCCCAGTTGGGAGCATGAAAGAGGCAACTAATCGATGTTCTCTCACATATTAATGTTTCCCTCTCTTTCTCCTTCCCTTCACCTCTTTCTAAAACTAAATAAATAAAATCTTAAAAAATAAAGAAAGCAAGATGACTGAGCAAGTAGAGTAATAAACCTGCATGAAATTTTGCATTAAGCTTGAACATTCCTCCACGGAAACTATTTGGATTATTCTGAAGGCCACAGCTATGGTTTGGCAGCTTCATCACAACAATGTGCCTGCTCATCATCACGTCTTGTGTAGAGGCGTTTTGGCCAAACATCAAATCATCCAAGTGACTCAGCACCCCTACAGCCAGTTTTGGTGCCCTACAACTTTCGGGTTTTGCCAAAACTAAAATCATCTTTGGAAGGAAAGAGATTTTCAACCATCGATGAGATTCAGGAAAATATGACGGAGCAGCTGATGGCGAATGGGAGAACTGTGTGAGGGCCCAAGGTGCCTACTTTGGAGGGGACCAAGGCATCATTGTCCTAAGAAAAATGTTTCTTGTATCTTGTATCTTCTTCAATAAATGTCTCTATTTTTCGTATTACAAGGCTGGATACCTTCTGGACAGACCTCATACAACCAAATTAAATATTCTTTCCCTTGTGATTTTCAGTTTTAATGATCTGGACAGAACTTGGTTGATATAATTACATATTAAATTTTTAATGTTCCAAGCCTTCAAATTTAGTTCAATATTAATTTGAGTAGTGACTTCCAGTCTTTTGGAAAAATTGGCAAAATTTACCAAAACTCTAAATGTCTAAAACAGGGTTAACAATTTTATTTTGCCAAGGACGTTTTTAGATAACATTTAACATCAACCAAGCTGGAAGTACATAATCCAGGAATACATGATCATTCTGTACATTAAATTTGCATTTATTAAAAATAATTCACTGCACTATCCCTAGTTTCCCTATGTTGTGATGAATCAGTAAACAGCACACCCAAATGACAGCTGTCTATCCATAAATTAGGTAATTCCTGAAGAAAGGGGCTCTGCCATCTCAGGCATGGGTGATACGGTCCTTGCGCTATGTTACCTGGCATGGATTTAATGTCAGTTACAGTACGATATTTACTCAGGGCAATCCACACAGGTTAAGAGAAATTTGTAAGTAATTCCAATACTTCATATATTTTATATCATCATCAATTTTTTTAAGTTATATTTGATATCTATAGCAAAAGAATCTTCATTTCCTCTCCTTCCCAAAAATCTCCAGAAATATTCAGGTAATTTTATATTCTCATCCCACTAGTCTTAAGGGAATATTTAAATATGTAATATGGTAATTAGTATTATCATTTCATAATTAATATTTTGTTATTTTAAGCCTTGTTTCCCATAATTAGTTTCAGCTACCTCAAATATAATCTGCACAATATGAATTTCAGTGGATATAATAGTTTTTCAGACAATTACCTATTGGGTAATTTTGACCCTGAAAAATTGCATTAATAGGGCAATAGGGGCAAGATTAGATAATCCTTCAATCATTGTGGATTCCAGATTCTTAACTGTAAAAGCAAGCTATTTGGTAAATTATCACCTTTGGTTTCTCAGTACACTTGATAGATAAGTAATAAGTGCAAATAAATGTTATCAGAGAACACTAATTAGAGTACATTTAAATCAATTCTGTAGCTCCTACTGAGTTTCAAAGCATATGACCTTTACATTTGGAATGAGAGAGAGACAAAATTGGTAGGCAATGGCTTAGGAACTTTATTCAACTAAAAAAACAGTTTAAACATATATTAGGTTCATATTGCCCTAAATGACAGTTTAAATTAAGGACCAACATCCTGGAAATACTCATCATCTTATTACTGAAGCCTTTCATTCATATCTTTGCTCAGGAGTTTTATGGCATTTGATGCAATCTGTCTTGTGGAGGCTTTTCTTCCAGATGAATTTTATGCTGATTTATCATAAATCTTTTATGCTGACAACTTCATCTTCAAACATTCTAAATATTTCCATAGTTAGTGTCATCCCCATTCTTTCCCACTTCTCTCTCTGTCTGTAGGTGGAAATTTAAAAACTTACCCACACTGTCAAGCTAGGAATACTGTCAGATTCTCTCCCAATTTCAGTTTTATACAGCACTACTGCTGGCGTGCGTACCTAACACTGTTAGCTTCTTACTCCACCCACCACTGCAGACTGGTAATACTCGAAACGGTATCTGAACTGAAACAGTTACTACCATCTTGCCATCCAGAAGTGAATTCTTTCATTCAGTTCTTCTCTGAAAGTACCAAATAAATCTCTTTATTCTCTTTTCCTATTTCTGTATCTGTGGAGAAACCAATGTTTCCATCTATTCAGTATAACCTTTGATTGCTAATTGGACAAAGTATTACCCTTGCTTAAAAAAAAAAATCCTTCTCTCATTAAGAAAGTCCACTCACTTTAAGTCACTTTAATATACCAGATCACCAGAATAGACTTTACAGTGTCTATTCCTGGTCCCCTTGGCTAATTCTTATCTTTTTCAAGCGTCTGGTCTAGTTTAAATAATAAATGATCAGAAAACAGCTTTACTATTAAAGCTCAATAAATATGAATTAATTTACTTCAATCAATTTCAACATGTTAGAAATAAGGTCTTTAATATTGTTAATGGTATTCTACAGATTTCATCCTTAATCAACTAGGATAATAAACTTTTAGTTGCTATAAAGGAACACTATGTACAACCCACTAGTTAATGATACATCACAGTATGAAAATGTGTATTGTATCTCCTTTATTTCAGTAACATTTTAAGTTTGCGCCTACGGCCATAGTACCCTGAACACACCCGATCTCATTCATCTAAGTTTGGGGCAAGAAAAATTATTATAAATTCAATAATTTGCAAAAACTATAAATATAATACATTAAAAGTTCTTTAAATTGCATGTATGACACAACATATCCCGTACTGATATTTACTCCACTACTGTACAGAAAACCTCAGCCTTTCCTGACTGTAGTTAAATATCTGCCATATTCCATAATTAAGTTGCTTTTTAATATATCACATCCTGATCATTTTTCTTCAATGACTGTGATGGTCCTTTATCTCCTGCCACCAAACCTTTCCCCTCCTTGCTCTCTTTATCACTAAAATACAAGTAACACACTCAAAATCAGGCAAAGCAAAGTAACAAGGGAACCACAGATGGCTTTGCTCAAGAGATTCCACCGGTCCTGGGTGTGAACTCTCACACACACCTCTGGGACCTTCTAAGGTCCATGGTTTTAAAAAATGGCATTTGCTTCTGTGCAATCAAAGCCAAAACCCAGAGGTCCCACTACTAACAAACTCTCTAGACTTTCCTCAATCCCTCCAAGTACATCCATGCCACGGTCTAAACATTTGTGTCTGTTCCCGCCCCTCCCCCGCACCAAATTCATATGGCGAAATCCTAACCCCCAAAGATGATAATATTAGTAGGTGGGGCCCCTCTGGGGGGTGATTAGGTCATGAAGATGGACCCCCTTGTGAATGTGATTATTGTTCTTATAAGAAACCCCACAGAGATCCCCTGCCCCTCCACCAAGTGAGGACAATGAGAAGTGGCCAGCTACGAACAGAAAGACGGCCCTCATCCCACCATGCCGGCACCATGCTCTTGGACTTCCAGCCTCCAGAACTGTGGGCAATAACTTTCTGGTTTTTATAAGACACCCATAAAATACCCATATGTGGTGTTTTATTATAGCAACCTGAATGGACTAAGACAACATCTTTTGGGAAGTTGAACCATAAATAACAAAACTGAAGAATCACATAAATAAAATCAAGAAAGGCTTTACTCAGCCATAAGCATTTATTATAAAGAGCACAACTGCCTTTTGCCCCTTCTGGTCTTCAACATTGCAAGATTCATACAATGCCAGACTCTTCACCTCCCTATTCTTTTCACTGCCCTTTAAATTATAATGTGTCTGCTGGGTTCTAGAACAGAAAATAAGTTCTGGGCCAAAGAGCTGAACAAAATGGTGCCTCATCCCTCCTGCTGCCAAAGTGAAGTACAAGATCAGCCCAACTGTATTTCAAATAAGTTCAGAATGGGAATGAATCCAGATGGCAAACTACCTGGTGGTCCCCCAAGTGGGCCTGAAATACCAGCTGTGTGTCAAGCTCTTAACCCTGAGGCAGAAGAGAAACGTTATAGAAGGAAGGGGGAAAGCAGCCTTTTTCAAAATGACAGTTCATCACCCAGTGGCAAACTAATAAAGACACAGCTAATGAGCATGCAAAAACGAACAGATAAATAAATAAAATAGAGCACCGGCTGGCGTGGCTCAGTGGACTGAGCGCCGGCCTGCAAAACAGAGTATTGCAGTTCAATTCCCAGTCAGGGCACATGCCTGGGCTGTAGGTCAGGTCCCCAGTAGGGGGTGCATGAGAGGCAACCACACATTGATGTTTCTCTCCCTCCCTTTCTCTCTCTGAAAAAATAAATAAAATCTTAAAAAAAAAAAAAAAAGGAACTTAAATAAAATTATGCTGCTTAGGATTTTGGTGCAAGCAAACAACTTTAGCAAAGAGCAAGGAAAGAACTCAATGGTTTTATGCAGAGCTGACAAAAAAGCTTTAAAAAGTTACCGCTGACGATCTGACTTGTATGTGGCTGTCAGCTCATCAAACATGGTGCTGTTCATTTCCATAAATGCCTTCAGCACGTTGTAGACTAGCGCCACGATAGCCCTGGAAGCAGAGAAAAGGGAACCGGCTGGTTAGTCTTACATATGGGATGCTGCATGAAGAGAGCGAAAGCACAGGCTTTGACTGAGCTCCACATACTGCACTCTATCCCCATCCCTTTTTAGCTGGAACTGGGGAGGACCTACAGTTCAATTCCACATCAAGAGTTACACTCTTCACTGTCCAAAGAAAGACATCTTTCTGAGGGATGGCAGGATTACAAAAAAGAGAGATCTAATTTTGCCCTTCTAATTATTGGTACCCAGAATAGACTTGCCTGTGGGCAGTTGTTAATTTAATAAAAAGGCAAGCATAAAATAAAGCAACATCACCCTAAAAAATGAGCACCTGCGGTAGAACTAACCTTACAGACCTGAATTTGCATAGAATTTTATTTTTAAAGGGATAATATACATAATTCATCAAAATCAAAAGCTGTTTCCATGGAAACAAGTAAAATGTATTATTCATATTCAAAGATACACTACTAAATCCCTTTAAGTTGGGCAGTTTAATATGAGTTATTTTTCTAGTTGTGACTTGCATCAGCCCATTCACACCTGCTTAGTCCCCAGTACATTGCCCGGTAAGACAACTGGCAAGCTGGTCATGGCTGCTATTAGCTATGGAACATTCTACAGCTAAACAGCCAAAAGAGTGGTCTGTACTTCTCAGTAGCAAGTGGAAGAATAAGCTCTTGGGCAATGTGCACACTGTCCCATGATGGGCTTGACGTCTTCAGACTAGAGTCTAAAGAGCACAGCCCTTTACAAAAATAACAATAGTGCTTCCATTTCACAACAACATGCTCCCAATACCTCTGAAAAAGGCACTGGTAAAAGAAGGCCATATGTTAAATAAATAATGGGTTTGATGTTTCTAAAACATTTTTAAGAAAGTGTCCTTGCTGTGTTGCTTCTTCCCATTGCCCATTATTAAAGGAAAACTTATGCTCCCTTCTGTTGAGGGGAAAGACCTCCTCTGCACAGCAGTGGAGAAGGGCCAAAGACGGTATACTGAGCAGTTACACACCCTGGTAAAACCCCCTCTAGGTTCTCAAGAGACTATCTGCATAAGGAGACTTAATTGTTTATCAGCTCAAAATTTTTACATGTTTTCTTAATAAAATTTGGCAAATCTGAAAAACGAGTTATTTTACAGCTGTATGCAAAACTTTTAAAGCCAAATTACAAATATACTGAATTCTATTTGCTAATTTTTAATGCAACATTAACTTTTCTTTCTATTCCACAGGGAAATATGTAAAGCCATTCAAATACAGAATGCTTTAAGAATGCTTTAACTTTCATAATACTAGATGTTAAAGTTCTCTTTGAAGACTGTAAACTCTTCTTCCCTAGAAAACACATATAATGACTGAGTTGGTTTTTAAGAAATGGATCTTGGTAAAATGAAAATCAATTCAGATCATATCCTTCCTTACAACTCTTTAGTGTTTCCTATCATCTGCTTGGTGAAGGCTCATGTGGGCCCCATTCCCCTTTCTAACCTTATCTTCCAGGAACCTCCCCAAAATACCTTATGCTTTAACCCTCAGATAAGCTCTCTCTCAAACTCAGATAGATCCACATTCTAAAAGGGCTTCCCCCAGCCCTGACCAGTGTGGCTCAGTTGGTTGGGCGGTGTTCAGCAAACCGAAAGGTTGCCAGTTAGATTCCTGGTCAGGGCACATGCCTGGGTTGTGGATTCGGTCCCCAGTGGGGGAGCGTATGAGAGGCAATGTTTATCAAGGCAATTGATCGTAAACCGATCAATGTTTATCATTCACATCGATGTTTCTCTTCCTCTCTTTCTCCCTCCCTTCCCTTCTCTTCTCTCTCAAAATAAATAAAATCTTTCAAAAAAAAATAATAAAATGGCTTCCCCATCCCATCTACCTGCCACCATCCAATCACTGTCCACCAATCTCTCCTCTTGCTCCAGAGCATCCCCAAGTCTGCTACCTTCACAGATGGGCCGGAAGCCCTCATGTGAACTGGTGTGTTAACAGAACACACGTAAGATGCTGTTTTATAAAGTATCTGTTCACTGGTGCGTCTTGCCAACCAGCCAGTGAATTTGAAAAGGTATGGATTTTACCTTTTCACATATCTGTCTTTAGCAACAAGCATAGCATCTGGCACAGAGCAAGCACTGAAGACATTTTATTACACAAAAGAGAAGGAGGGAAGAAGAGAAGACCAAAGGAAGAGAGCAAGAGAGGGAGGGAGGGAGAAAGGGAAGGTAAGATGAAGGGAAGGAGGAAGGAAGGAAAGAAGAGAGGGAGGGAGGGAGGAGAAAACCTACGGATTCCAATGTTCCTTTGAAATCCTATAAAGACTGGAAAACATGATGGGAAGGATGACGTTAGAGTTTTCTTCTATCAAACTCATGATGTATTCATTATTCCAATAATACAGTGCCCTTTCCGCCACCTTTAGGGAAAAAAAATGTTAAGAAAAGCACAAAGATAAAATTATAAATCTCCAAAGAAAATTATTTAAGGTTATTTTTATATCATTCAATCAAATGTAAAATTAAGTATTAATAACAGTCTACATTTTTGTGGATTTAAAATACTTCAGAAGTTACAAAGTGGTCCATCAATGTGGGGAAGGAAACGACAGTTTTCCTACCTATGTCTATTCTCCGATTACTTTGCCCATTTCATCTGATTCCGCAGTTTTCTGCATAGCTCCCAAGCTCCAGACACCTTTATTCCCTATGCCACAGTTTCCCCTGTCACTGTAACCCCCTTCCTGGCTCACCTCTTTCATCCACACAGCACATGGCTAGCATTCAGTCAATCGCTGCTGAGAAAAACCCAGCTGCCCACAGCTGCGGAGCAGTCTCCACTGCTGAGCACCCCTATGGCGGCGCTGTGCCTGCACTGCAGGTAGAATGCCCCACCTTCACCATTCCCTGAGGATAGGTACTGTTGGGCTCACTGTGCAGAGTGGGACAGTGAGGTTCAGAGAGATTGGTAACCCAGCCAAGGTCACATTACTAATAAATGGTAAAGGCCCAGACTCTTTCCAGAGTTCATTTCTGTCTCCCTTCCTTTGAACTAAATTAGCCAGGAGAAAGTCACTCTGCTTCCAGACTCGGGGACAACAGTGGACATAGGCCTGCTTGCTATCTCATGTCCCTTTTCTCTTACTAAAATGACTCTATGAATTCAACAGACACCTCAAAAATAATCTAAAAATCTAAAATAATAAGAATCATGAGCCATAATCTCCAAAAAATCTAAAAACTCTAAAAAGGGTAATTATATAGACAAAGGGAAAAGAGTGGCTTTTTTCATTCAATTAGATTAAGAAATTATGTTTCAATTAAATTTAATCTTAAATTCGTTTTAATTTAATAAAAATGGTACAAGATGCACCCAACAACAGACTATGAGAAATTAGAAACTTTCCATTCACATTATTCAACCTGGTTCAAAAACCACCCTGGGACTAGGGTCCTAGGCTCTGAGAGCACAAAGAAAACAGTCACTAATGAACGCTCACTATCTGCCAGGCACTGTGCAAAGTGTTTCACGTACATGTTATCTAATCCTCACAACCAACACACAGAGCAGGTACCATTATATTTTGCAAATGAGGAGACTGAGGCTCAAGGTCACATGTCTAGCAAGTGGCAGACTCCAAAGTCCTTGCTCTTAATCTTGTTACTCTTGTTATCCCTAAGGAGCTCATATACCGGTGGGGAAAGGAGGAATCTATGAGCCTGTCCAATGTGAATTGTGGTAAATGTCCTATCAGATACAGAAATAAAATGCTGGAAGGAAGGGCAGAAAGAACCACCCAGATGACGTGGGGGAGGGGAGTGGCAGGGTGAGAGCACAGGAGGTGGCGTCTAAGCTGGGCTTCAAAGAATGAAAGAAGGAAAGGGCATTCGAGACTGAGGGAATTACAGGAAGGGAGGGCACAGGCACCAACATGGACAGTGTGCCCAACGACCACGAAGCACTTGGTGGGTCTCAGGCAGAACATGAAGCAAGGAAAGAAGGGGAGAAGGACAGGAATAGGAAGAGGCTGCTCTGAAACTTACATCTAAAAGGAGGAATTTTTAAAGAGACCATGGAAGGATGCTGGTAAAGGAGGAGGGAATCCAGGCTTTTCCTACATCCAATAATGAGCCACTTAAGTTAACAAGTATCCTAATCTGTACACATCTATATGTTTACATGTAAATCACTTACAGAAAGACAGTATCCAGGTAAACCCCCTTAAAGAGGAAAGGCGTTGTTGATACAAAGTAAAAGTTAACGTATCTGACACTAGAACAGAACCACTACCTTCCTAGGACCCACTGTCCTCCTACACACATAGTGGCACTGTCTCTAGCCGGGAACCTTCTGACCCCAAAGCCACACCTGGAGCAAGAAGTGATAGGCATCTGGCTACACAGAGAAGCACCGGTTAAATGTCTGCTGGATGAACCAATGAACACTTAATGAATGAGTACAGAAGAACCTCTTTCCTTTCCTTTCTTTTGTTCTTAGTTCTCCTTCTGTCAAATAATGTAAAATTCTTTTTTCTCTCTGCTATGGACTGAACTGTCATGTCCTCACTCCCCGCCAATTCCTGTGCTGAAGCCCTAACCCCCAGGGAGTATATTGGGAGACAGAAGGTAAGTGAGGTCAGAGGTGTAAGCCCCTAATTTGACAGGCCTGATCACCTGACAAGACAAGGAGCGAGAGCGTGAGCCTCTCTTTCCAGGAAAGGCTTCGTGAGGACAAGTGAGAAGGTGACCATCTGCAAACAGAAAGCCAGCCTTCCCCAGTACCGACCACGCTGGCCCACTGACCCCAGACTTCCAGCCTCCAGAACTTTTGAGAAGTGACTTCTGCTGTTCAAGCCACACAGCCCATGGTGTTCTGTTATGGAACCTGCTAAGGTCTAAACATTTGTGTCACCTCGAAACTCATTTGTTAAGATCCCCACCCCCAAAGATGATGGTCCTGGTAGGCAGAGCCTTTAGAAGGTACTTAGTCATTAGAAAGGAGCCTTCATGGATGGGATCAGTGCCTTTAAATACAGGCTTCAGAGCGCTCCCCAGCCCCTTCTGCCATGTGAGGACAGAGCAAGTCTGTGACCCAGAAGAGGGCCCTCCCCTAACCATGCTGGCACCTGGATGTCAGACTTCCAGCTTTCTGTTGGTCATAAGCCACCCAACGTGGTGTTCTGTTAGAGTAGTTAGTCCAACTAGCACAGCCCTTGCTGATGAAGACCCTCTGTCTCCTTTCCGAGTTTCTGAGAATCACTTCATCCTCCCTGGTGATATTCACTTTAAAAGACTCCTGCTCCTTGCCCTCCATTACACCAAACACGCTCATGGAACTGAAAAATAAGTTAAATTACCCAGTTGTTTCATGTTTGAGCACCCAGGCATGTATAATATGCAAAACACCTATACAGTACCCTGAACTTTTTTTTAATCTAGACATGTATTATATCATCTGAATGCAATGGTTCACATAATGGTTTCTGCTCTTTGGGGTTTTGTTTGTTTGTTTATTTATTTTTTGGCTTTGTGGGACAATCCCAAGATAGTCACAAGACCGCTGACTTCACCTCCTAGGATGTCTTCAGAGAACAGCCAGTGCCTCTAACTATGCAGGACAACGACAGCGCAGGGAACAAGCCCACCATCAAGTCCACCGTTTGCTGCGTGGTTCTGTGCTGCCAACTACAATCTGAACATGCTCTCCCCATCGGCAGGCAGTATATAAAGAGTCAATTCTCTACTCTGTAACTTGGACCTTTGCTGAGATAGCAAAGGGTAAAACCTACTGTGCTTTCACCCCAGATTACCAGCTTCCCTCCGGCACGGGCTCCTCATCACCTCAGCCATGCAGCCAGGGCCCAGCTGAGAAAAGGGCTGCCTAGGTTCACCTGCCCTGTATTCTCCCCGAGTGGCCACAAGGAGGCAGAGTGGTGCCACAGGAAGGTCCTGACAAGAAGCTACCTATTGACTCTACTCCCTATTGGGATCTTGAGCAAATTATTGAGCCTCATTTTTTTTTTCATCTATAAAATGGGGTCGGGAGGAGGCTTCATAAGATAATCTGAAGTTTGGAAATAATGTATGTAAAAGCATCTAGCACAGTATAAAATATTAGTGTCCTTTTTCCCATAAACTTTCTTTAGTATTCTCTCTTACACACTACAGGAACTCCACCAGTCCACCTCTCATTCAGCTACTTTACTCGAGACAAACTACTTCACCACTCTGAGTGTTCACATCTGTAAAACCCAAACTGGCCTCCATGCAGGGCAGCCATGAGAACTACTGAGCAGAAAGAACCATCACAGCTGGCTGGCCTGTAGCAGGTCCTTGAGATAAAGGCGCCTATTGTTAACATCATTATCATGTGAAAAAACTGCAGATAAGTAACAATAGGTAGCTAGGGTCTATTACATTTTTTTCAATACGAATAAAATTTTATCAAAATAATACATGTTGCATGGGCCACTCTGGCTCACACCCTCCTTCTCACTAACCTGAAAATGGGGGCTAGATACACACTTGGCAATTTGTTTAAACAAAGGTTCTTGAATTTTAACAAACTGTGAAGGTTCAATCACATCCAATATTTCTTCCAGCTCCCCAAGGAACATAACCTGTAAGTACATGCAAAACACAAACTGTCAGGCACTTCATTAAACAAATCCACAGGAATGATGAGAATTAATGACAGGTCACGATGTTTTAAGAAAAATTTATGCATAAAACTGAACTTGAACAAATCAGGTATTAACTCACAAGAAGATGTTCATTCACAAGGAACTCACCAGAAGGTACTTGTTGAGAGCAAGTTCCCTGCGCTCTTTGGAAAAAATGTTGGAAAGACTATTTTTGGAAAAATACTTTACATCCACTACACAGAACAAGGGCACTGAGACAATGCAGCAGGGCCCCTGTGAACCAGGACTGGCCCTGGGGGACCGTCTTCTCTGTTGCTATCAACCCAGACGTCTCTTCCCCTCACCCACTATTTTTAAACAATGGGGCATGGCGGTCCTGCACGAGTGTGTGGAAGTCCGCAGTGCCACATGCAGACGTCTCCCAAATGGTCACAGCCTTGCTATGTGCCAGGCGTTCCTTTGGCACACTAGGTAACAGAACAGAGTCAGAGAGATACAAGTGAGCAGACTCACCCCATTAAAGGTGCCCTTTTTACTCTTAGCACACACTGACCCAATCTCCACACTTACACACGCACACGTAACAATTGTTCGTTCTCAAGCACAATGAATCTCGTGACCTCAAGAAACTGCTTTCAGATCACAAAATGGAGCCACATAATAAGTATAATCAAGTGTTTTAAGTATAGTGGAAAACTGACAGAAATAAAAAGCAGTTCAGGCATGAAAAATAAATACCTTAGAAAAAACTTAGGTTTGCAATTAAAGTATAAAAAAATGACAATGTCTTCATATTGTAAGATACATACGGACAGCAATATATACTTTTAATTTTACCTAACAGGTATTTAAAAATTAGATAATGTTCTGAAACTGTATGAAGTAAGTTTTGGAGAATTGAAACTGATTTGGGAAAGGAGGGGGTTTCTGTTAAAAGCAAAGTTTAGTAGATAGACCCTTGCCATTTGTCAAGATAAATAAATTCTCTCAAAATTTTTCCAAAATGTAAAACTAACAGCTGACCTGGGTGGGGGGGGCACATTTTCACATGGTACCTAGCCTTTCAGAAGAGGGGCTGCACATCTGGTACCCAGCTAGGCTCACCTCCAAGCTGAGAGGCTCACTCACCACCCCGCACAACAACTTCACATACACGTGCCCGGTTAGGTCTCAGCCAAGTACAGATCACTGCAGGGGAGAGGGTTCTGGGACCACCTGCAAACAGCTGAACCTAGAGGTCTGTGACACAGTTTACAACTGTACATAATACCATCCCATCTACACTATGTTTGAAGTAGGTATTTAGGCAGGTTGCTCTAGCATCCATCTATAGCGACAGCAAAACCTCCTCCATACTATGAAAGTGGCCGCTAAGAAGGTGACATCGAGAGAGCTAGACAGTTGGACACATGACTCGGGCTTCCACGGGGCTGAGCAGCACCATGATAAAAGTCCAGGGTTCACCCATCGGGGAGCTGGGCTATGGCCTAACCATCTCCACTGAGTGTGCTGGGGCAGGCTACTTAGCTTCTCTAGGCATCAATTTCACAGCCAGTGAAATGAGGATATTTACACTCCTGCCTGACCGAGCTACAATGAGGACTAAATGAGAGAATGCATTTTATACATGCTTATTAGCTCAGTGCCTGGCACTCAGCCAAGTGTTTAGTAAGCTATTAACACACTGACATAAGCACTTACCTCCTTCTGACTACATGTTTTGGGCCAAAATTTCATTAACCCCCTAATAACCTAAAATGAAAAGGAGAAAAACAAATGACACTTAATTTTTCATATAAACTCTATGAAAAGTGATCCATAATTCAAACATATGGGAAAAAATACTTACTGGTTCTGTGAGTGAAGGATCTTTCTCCAGAAACTGTACTATGCAATATGCCAGCTGGAGAAACAGAAAAGAAAGACAAAATTGGAAATTCTACATACTAGGGACACAAAAGATATATTAGTAAAACTTCCTACAGAGTTTCCAGATTGAGGTTTTAGTAACTTCATGTCCAATTCATTTAAAAAATAAAAAATATATAAAGCAAAATAAAAAGATTGATACTAATAAGGTTCCAGGAGAGGTTTTGAAAAAAGAGTATTGGGACATGAACTAGACAGCTAATGAAAAGCAGAGGTGAAATATCACATTAAGTATATTCTGATAGTAACTCATCTATATACAGTTTGAGTTACATCTCATGGGCTTCCTTTCACTCTCTGCTAACGTTACCAGTACTGGGTTTTACTGTGGTTCCAGAAGAGTCCTCTGTGAGGAGCAGGCTCTTCCCAAAACCCTCGCCGACTGCCTGAAGTGGCACAGGCAAACCACAGCAGTTTTGGGAAGAGAGAAAACGTTCTACTGCCAGTTACAACCTGGAGAGATACGAGTTTTACATCTGATAAAACTTACCT
Source organism: Desmodus rotundus (assembly GCF_022682495.2). Taxonomy (NCBI): domain Eukaryota; kingdom Metazoa; phylum Chordata; class Mammalia; order Chiroptera; family Phyllostomidae; genus Desmodus; species Desmodus rotundus. The sequence goes on from NC_071393.1 coordinate 108,032,044, forward strand.
AGATAAGAATTCCTTTCAATGATCACGAAATGTGATACCTTGTTCAAAAACTAGAGGCAAGATTTGTAAAAGACTCGTAAAGATTCTGGGACAAAAAAAAAATCCACTCTTGCGAAACAACATTTTGAGGGTGTTCTAAATGAGAAGCATATGGACTAATTTTTCCTCGAAATACAGAATTTCACATTTAAAGAGGAACACTGCTCAGAAAAATGTGTTACATTTTTATGCAAACTCAAAACATTCCGTCTGCGGGGAGGGGAGAGTCAGAGGTTTCAAATACTAAAATTAAAACACCACAAGATCATTTCTCTGCCCTCTGTGACATGCTTACCATGCAAGGCAGTGTTAGAATGGAAATTAGAGTGGGAACAGGTTAGGGTATGCTTTTAAAGTAATGGAGGGTAAAAATAAAAAGATGTGAAAATACTGATTTATTTGTGCGAGTATTTATTTACGTGTAGAAAGTTAGAGATTGTGAATCAACGAGGAGCGGGAGCAAAGGGCAACTTATAGACTACTGCAAAATAAGGCTGAGACAAAATGTTTGAGAACATTCAGAAATGATTGCCCATGTCCAAAGATCTAAATCTGAAAAGGCCGTGTATATTGTTATATACAACATGCTCAATATATGATTTTGTGAACGGGCAAGTCATCTAAATTCTCTGAAAAGTGAAATGACTAAATAAACGCTCCTTCTACTTGAAAAATATTCCCATGAGTTTCCTATGCACTGAAAAACACATACATACACATTTTTATTTTCTTTGAGGAGTATTTTAAACTTCAACAAGTCTTTAAAAAAAAAATTAAGTAAATATCAATATCAAGAAAACATCAGGTTTGCAAACTTTACCCTGCTTCCAAAAAAAGCAGTTGTACAAAATTCTACCTGGGCATGGAAGAGTGATAAGCTCCTGACAGTGTGCAAAGGGATCAACACTTTCACCAGAAACTGTTTGTGTTCTGCCTTAAGAGGTAAAGCAAAGCCATTGATAATACTAGGAAAAAGAAGAGAGGCATGAATTAGCAATGAAACCACAACAAGCTAAACTAAGACAAACTGTTCTTGTGAGATGAGGTTAAATCTTAATCCATTTACGACTGGTCCAGAGCAACCCAAAACCCATCCCAGAGGCTTTCAGGATTTCTTAGTTACTTTAGAGAATACACTGAAGTCAGAAGGAAATTGAAGACAATTTGCTTGTGATTCCCACCCCCCGCCCCCCGGCACAGGCTCCTGTGCTATTAAACCTAGGTGGATGGTCCCAAATCTTTTGTATCAACACTCTTTATTCTTCCTCCCTCTTCTCCTTCCTCAAGTAATTGCCTGCTTTGCCCACTTATGACCCTTTCCATTTCCAGACATTACTCCTTCCTGTGCCTGACATCGGTGCTCAGACCAAGAATACCCTGGAGCCCAGCCTAGGGTAGGTGCAGAGAAAACCATGTGACTCCACCTCCTTTTTCTCCTCCGATTAGGAGGAGAGACTAAGTAATCACATTGTTCAGTTACACTCGTCTCCCTTGTGTGTAGAAACCTACACAGCAGCTGTCTCTTTCCAATTCATTCCACTACGTCAGGGAACAGCTGTTCAAAAACTACACCTGGGTACACAGTTCCCTTGAAAATGGCAATCTTCCCAATTTATTATAAACTTGCTTTCAAAAAGATTTGGCAAAGGACAGGTTGCCTGGAAATCAACAAAAGTAAAATGTCTTGGGGTAACTGGCCTGACTGCAATCAGATGTGCCGTCTGCACAACGAGGGATAAACTGTTAGTTCTTCCTGTCATCCCAGTAGGATGAGCAATGCATAACTGGGACAAGGGGAACGAGGGCCTGTGTTTCAGAGGGTCAGCCGGGAAACATGCCGGAGCACACGTGGGAGTATCCGATGTATGTACAGCGAGAGATCTAGGTCAGCATTTCCCGGCACCACCTGACCCTAATTTACAGAATGATACTCACCTGAGATTAGCAATTCGATAAAATGTGCTTACCTTCCTAATATTTCCAGCAGTTCAGCTACACCATTGAAGTGTTCTGTTTCATAAACAAACCTTTGAGAGAGGGCGGGGGGAATAAAGTCAGTCCTCTAATGTTCAAACATTTGAGGTTTACTTATTACTTCTATTAAACCACCAGTTTTGCTTCTCCTTCTCCTCCCTCCTTCCACTTACCTTAGAAAAATATTGTTAATCTGTTTTCGGATAAATGCTCTAAGACCAAGAAACTTGCCATAAATTCTGTGTAAGACTGTTTTTAAGTAGTCACGTTCCCGGGGATCTTCGCTGTCAAACAGCTCCAAAAGCTGTTGTAAACAAAAGAGTGTAGCTGTTAAAGGCAGTTTCAGGAAAAAATTTAGGAAGTCTGCCGCTCTTTATTTAAAATCCCTTCCTTCCTTCTTCAAAACTTCATTGAGTATCTATTATGTGTCAGCACAGTGCCAGCCACTGGGGACACAGTGATTAAGTCAAACAAGGGGCTTATACTCTAGTGACGAGGTACACAATAATGATCACCACAACAATGATATATCACAGCACTTAGTACAGTTATCAGGCTATTTTGTAAGCAATCTAGTTATAGTATTACTGCCCATGAGATAGTTTTATCCCCATTTTACAGACGAGGAAATCGGGGGCATAGAGATATTAAGTAAACTCGCCCGTGATCTCAAAGCTAGTAAGTGGTAGGGCTAGGATTTGAACTCAAGTAGCTGAGGCCCTAGAGTCCATTATCTCAACCACTTCACTACTATGACATAAGCTACCCACTGAGCTTCTGGTCCAGATGTACAGTTAACATAAGCCTTCAGCTCTACCAGAGCATTCCAGTGAATGAAACATCCTAAACCAGAGCAAACACCAACAAGTCCCCAGTGGCGCAGGCGGTGTTTCTTTCTATATCTTGGTTCCTGTTACATGGGTAAATAAATAAGTATCTTTGTAAATATGCACTGAGGTGAACATACACGATTTCTGTATGTATACGTGTTATACATGAATAACATTTTTAAAGTTCCCAATCATTTTTAAAGTCAGTAACTCAATCCTGATAAGATCTGACCTTTATCAGGATTGAAAACATATGTCAACACAAAAACTCATACACGGAAGTTCACAGCAACATTATTCATAATAGCCAAAAAGTGGGAAGAACCCACATGTACATTATCTGGTGCACAGGTAAGCAAAATGTGCTACAATAAAACATCATTTGGTCATAAAAAGGAATGAAGCACTGATACATGTCACCACATGGATGAACCTTGCAAACATCACACAAAGTGAAAGAAAAGCCCTGGCTGGTGTGGTTCAGTGGACTGGGTGCTGGCCTATGAACTGCAAGGTCGCCGGTTCAATGCACAGTCAGGGCACATGCCTGCGAACCTGGGGGCAAGGTCCCCAGTTGGGAGTGTGTGAGATGCAACCGATGTACCAATCGATGCTTCTCTTGCACATCAATGTTTCTCCCCCCGCTTTCTCCCCGCCTTCCCCCTGTGTAAAAATAGATATCTTTAAAAAAGAGAGCGAGAGAAAGAAGCCAGCCACAAAAGGCCTCATACAGTATGAAATTAATAAACTGTATGTGACGTGTAAATATTTATGTAAAATATACAGAATAGGCAACTTCATGGAGATATAAAGCAGAATGAGGAGAGGCTGCTAATGAGTATAGCGTTTCTTTGGAGGATGACAAAAATGTTCTGCAATTATATAGCAGCGATGGTTACACAACTCTGTGAATATACTAAAAAACAATGAATTGTACATTTTAAAAGGGTGAACTTTGTGGTATATGAATTATATCTCAATAAAGCTGCTATTTTTTTTTTTCTAAACAGTAGGCAGGTTCCTCTAGCTGAAGAACAAACTTAGAGACTGGTTTAAATTTTACTGAGTTCTTCACACACTCATTATCATGGCAATAAAGCGGAACTCATAGTTCTAATGTTGGCTTTACAGCAAAACATTTCAACAGCATACAGAGAGCATACAAATGAACGCAGACTATCCTAATTACCAAAAAGCTATTAACATACAGAAGTATGATTTCAGGTGATTAAGACATGAGGCTAAGACTGACAGCAAAGTATTATACTCAGTGGGCAGTATCCAAACAAATTATCTACTTTTGTTTGGTGCTTTTCTTTGAATAAAAGGCAGAGTTCTAGACCAAAAAAAAAAAGCCCTTCAAATGATGGCAGGAAGTACAAACTGAAGGATAGTCTTCAAAAATGGCCAATGAGCCCTGGCTGATGTGGCTCAATGTATTGAGCACCTGCCTGTAAACCCAAAGGTCACCGGTTTGATTCCCAGTCAGGGCACATGCCTGGGCTGTGGGCCGGGTACCTATTTGGGGATCTGATTGATGTTTCTCTCTCACATACTGATATTTCTCTCCTCTTTCTCCCTCCCTTCCCCTCTCTCTAAAAAATGAATAAATAAATAAAATATTTTTTAAAAAAATCATCAATGAGATAGACGCAATTTTTTGGCTACACAATGTCATCCATCCATCCAAAAAATGAATATTTCAAATAAATGTGTATGCAGACACAATCTGCTTGCAGAAAGCCTAGTCTAATGAGGGGTGGTGGTAAATAAAGAGCAAGATAGGAGGTTCAGGATGCTATATAAATACACAGCAGACGTATCTACTGTATTTGGGGGAAGCGGAGTGACCAGAGAAGGCTTCTAAGGAAGTGTTCATGGCAGATTCAATACCATATATCTTTACCAGCAGCCTATCTGAAAAGCAGTTATTATTAAAATACCTGCCATATCTCTGCCCACCTGGCCATGAAATCAATCAATCAATCAATCAATCAATGCCAGGAACTGTCCTCATTGCTGGGCACACATACACACTAGTAAACAAACTTGGGGCCCACAAAAAAGCAATGAGCAGGTCAACTATCCATTTCTACAGGAAACAGTCTGAAAAAGAACATGTGACCCTGCAGGCAAAAAGAAGACCCCATGGCTCAGCATCTCTTATCCACTACATGCACAAAGTGATGTAAGAGCCCTAACCTACCATCCTACTCCTTCTTAATAGAATAATTAACCTTTTGAGTTCTAGTTTTTTCACTGATTTCTATTTTTAAGTGTTGTGAAAGGGTTTAGTGAGTAATTCGCAACAAACACAAAAGGTCTGAAAGGGTGTGCTTTAGCAAAACTTGACTCAACTATGCTTATGTATTGTTAATCTTGAGAGTTTAGTAAAAATAATAATTAAACAAAAATTATTAAACTAATATTTTCATTAGGTCCTTAAAGAAAATGCATTACCAGGCACCCAACTGGAGTCATTTACAAAGCCACAAGCATTATATATACATCACGTGCTATGAGGAACAAAGATAAATTGGAGTATATAAATTACTTTCCTGCCATTCTATAGAACACGCTCTTGATGACTTTATGATGTATGAGATAAAGGGAACAGTATAATAGTGCAGGTGCCAAAAAGGGGGAGAGTAGGATGAGGAGTTGATTTCAGAAACAAAATATGTGTGCTTAGTCATATATAAACTCTGAACACTCCCCACAAAAATAAAAAAAGCAATGAAAAATATACTCCACCGTCTGTATATGCTTAGGTGAACTGTGTCCCTTACAATATAACAGGCAACTGATTGTCAGAAAAAGAAGCTGGATAATTTCCAAGGTGACTACGGAGCAAAGACAGACCTGTCAACATGTGGAGGCTAACAAACAGAGATGAGCTGTGTAATGATGTAACAAAGGAACCCTCCTCTGAACCTCGTAATAAACCAACTGTGAAATGTGAACAGCAAAATTAAAAAGGCATTAAGGGTCTTCCCGTTAGACATGCAGGACTGAACCTCTATCCTCCTGAACAATTCCTGAATAAAAGAATAGAAGTGGAGAGTTAAAGAATAACAATGGAAGAAACTACAAGGCACGGAGGACTGAAGAGCAGATTAGACAAATTTGCACACTTTCAAAGATGGAAAGTGGATGGCGAGGAGTTTCCGCTTTCTCCACTCTGCTAAGTGTTTTTCCATTCTGCCAGCAGGGAGGAAAGCCAACAAGAAGCAAGCCAATTCACAACAGAGAACCCTTAACAGGCTTAAGAGCTGAGGGCACCAGATATATCTGCTGGCAAAGGTGTAAGGAGCTAAAAACAGGAAGGCTGGTTGTAAGTTTGTAGGAGTAATAAGACCTCCCAGATCCCTGTCCCATGCAGTGTACTAAAGATTTACCATCAAAGTCCGGAGAGAATTAATAAATGAGCAGGTCTCTAATCTTGGGGACACTGCACACAGCTAAGTAAAGTGCCCGTGGTAAATAATGGGGTTAAATGAAACTCTGCGTGCTGCAGAGTGAGACCTTTGCCAGCCCCCTTCTCTGACTAAGCTCCCCAGTCAAACGGCAAGGTCTCTGCCCAATATGCCAGGTCTCCCACGCAAGAAAGTGGGACTACACGTACATACACAGGTTCTAAGAGGCTTTTTTTCTGGTAGAAATTGTATTTATTTTATTTTTAAAAATTTATTTAATCTTTATTGTATTCCAAGAGGCTTTTTGATGACTAACACGTAACTATAAATATGAAGTCAAAGATCACCAAACATTCTACCATAACAGACAAAGACCAAAATAATCATAAAGAACTCAGAGGAAATAGACACAACAAAAGGAGTAGGAAAGAAATACAGGAAAGAACCTATAACAGACTCAGAATTAAGCAAATATACTGAATCCCTGAAACAAAAACAACATGCTGTTACAGATGAATACTCAGAAAATACGAGCTTTTGAGAACTCAAAATGTAACAGAAAAAAAAATTCAGAGGGACTAGAACATTAAAATGAGAAATCTATGCTGAAAGTATAACCCGAAGATGAATATAATATATAGAAGATAAGAAAACTTGAGGACCAATCAAGAAAACAGGGCTAATAGGAATGCCAAAAAGGTACAGAGATAGAAAGAAAAAACAATTAAGAGACGGAAATTATCTGAGGAAGAATTCAAATTTCCAAATACAAACCTCACTATATACAGGGCCATTAGGTTGCTGCGCAAGGCATGAACAGAGACCCACAACAAAGCACAATCTGACATTTCTGGACACTGGGAACAAAGAGTAGCTTACAAAGAAAAACCAGTCACAATAAAAGATAAGGAGTTCGGCTGGCACAGGCCTTTTCAATACCAACACTGAGAGCTGGAAGACAATGAAGCAATTCCTTAAAACTTCTGAGGGAATATGGTTCCAACCTATAAATCTATGCATAGCCAAAATGTCAATCAAGTATGTGGGTAGAATAAAGATGTTTTCAGAGAAACATATTTGGTCTTCTTCCAATGTTCCTGACACATAGCTCCTAAAACCCTTGGAATTTCCTAAGTGATGAGAAAAATAAAGGTTAATGAGGTTAGTTCTTAGAAGGCACCTAAGTATTGGGGAAGGTTGCCAGGAGAACCAATTATGCGATAAGAGGGTGGGAACTTTCAGCCTATCCACCTGACCACGAGAGTGGAAAGGGGACAGAGGTCGAACCGATCACCAACTGCCAATGATCTAATCAGTCACTGCTATATGATGAAGCCTCCATAAAAACCCAAAGGAAAAGAGTCTGTAGAGAGGCTCGGTGAACATGCGAAGATTCCAGGGAAAGTGCCATCTCTTCCATCGGTAATCTAGTGATTAAAATGTTTCTGCATTCCGTGAGCTGCTCTAGCAAATTCTTGAAACCCAAGACAGGGGTCATTGGAACCTCCAATCTATAGCCCGTTGGTCAAAGGCACCGATGATAGCTTGGGCTTGTGACCAGTGTCTGAAGTGTGAGAGACGGGGTTGGGGGATGGAAGCAGGGGGAGCCCTGTAGGGCTGAGTTCTTAACCTGTGGAATCTGACACTATTTCCAGGTAGACAGTGTCAGAATTGCATGAATTATACAATACCCAGCTAGTGTCCGAGAACTGCTTGTTGGTGTGGCCCTAATGTTTACACACACAGACACATACAGAAAGGAACTGGGTCCAAAACCCCTTTAAATCTACATCCCATTCATACTCCTTTAGGAATCATCTAGAAGGTATATCCACCAAAAGGAAAGAGAGGAAACTAAGCAAGTAAAGACACAGTCCAGAAGAGGGGCAAAGGGAGGTCCCAGGATGACCGCTGTGGACTCAGGATGGCCTGGCTCCGAGAGGGAGGCCCATGAGAAAACACTCGGCACTGACAGACGGGGACCACACTGAGGATGCTCTCAGAGAAGTAACGGATGAACTGGCGATGAACTGGAGACCAACGTAGAGGAAAGCAAGCAAGTAAAGAACAAGGCCACTGTTAATTCCAGAGGTTTAAGAGGGGGAAAGCCCTATAAGAAATGCAATTGTAGCGTAATACGTGCCTTGGCTGTGAACAACACGTACACAGCCATGCTGATGCAAACATCACAATCTGATTTAATTAAATTTTGTGGCGTAACTTGTTGGAAAGCTGTAGAGGAGGGAGATATAAAGGCAGACAAGTAATGGTTTATAGTAGGAATAGATAAAATCTAAAATGAAAAATCAAGAAAATCAAGTTTAAGGATGTTATTTTAGAAATGTGGAGATAAACATGAAGAACAGCTAGAACACTTGAATAAGACTCTGGGCTGGGGAAGGGAATTGTTATTTTTCATTATAGCCATATAAATATATTTGAGTTTTTAAAATTGACATTACTTTTTTATTTAAAACTATTTTTAAAAAGCAAAAGCAAAAGACATGAGACAAAAAGAAGCCCAACTGCCCTCTGCTACAGAAAAGAAGCAACAGCCCGGCTCTATTCCATGTAAAGAAAGATTTTAAAGAGCATCAGAAATCCTCAAGTAGATACTCAATAAAATTAGTATTCTAACTGTTTTAATCCAAACTAAAATCAGATCTCCATATTTCTGGCTTTATTTTTAACCTTAGTTGTTCTACTACTTGAAAAATCCTATCTTCCCAATTCCTTCACCTTCAACAAGTAATTAATGCACATGGAGAAAACAGCCCAGAGCCAAGATGCAAGAGCCAATGGCAGTCTGACTCCAATGAGTCAGGAAAAAACCCATATGAAGTCGACCAATGAGGAAGCATGGGGAGGACAAGGGAGCAGAATACTGCTTGTCTACCAATAGTTCAAGGCCCCTATGGAAACTCAGTATAAAAATTTCAAAGGTGTTAAGTCATACAAATATGAACAACTTGACTATGTCACATGTTTTTTATTTTCTTCCTAATTTCAGGCATTCTTCTCACAACCTAGGAGTCCATCCATCTCTTCTCCCTCAAGCACTCATTTTATCTGATTCAAGAAAACCTGCAATTTCTATCTTTAAGACAACCAATCTGGTCAGCATTTCAAGAAAGAGCTGTTATGCTACCAAACGACATACTTCAGGGATGCCGGGTACAGAACCGGCTACAGAGTCCGTAGGTCTCCGTGCCAAATGAAAATGCAGTGAGTGCTTCTTGTTCAAAAATTATCAGGAATTTCAAGCCACAACACAGGTGCACGCCCACGAAGCTGGCTCTGGATGCAGGACGCAGGCAGTGACGCCCTTTGCTAAGGTCTTTGAGGTGATTTATTGTTAACTGGTAATGGCTCCCTGATAAAATACCTAGTAGAAATAAATTCTCCAGTTTTATGGTTTTTGCTATACACTCAGAGAGAAATGTAAACATTTTAACATATTCAAGAAACTTGTTCACAAAATAGATGTTTGTATTGGAGTTGAAATTCAAGGCCTCATGGAATTTATTTCAGTTTGGAACTTAAATTTTTTAACAAGCTGTCCTGTCCAATTTGTCTTGAGATTTTAAAAACACAACAAAAGGTCACTTTTAAGAACAAGCTGGCTGATTTGCATAATTTGCATAATAAATAAGGCACCTTTCTGCTAAGCTAACTGCAAATGTGATATACAAATTACTAAATAGCATTCTCTAGCAGTACATATGTTTATGGGGCTACTTGAATGGTAGTGTGTCTCTTAGCAACCACGGACCGCTTCTCAGATTTAGAGTGGTTGAAAGCAGTCTTTAGAAATATGCTGCTACACTCTTGCCACAATAACCCACCCAATAAAACACTCCAAGGTTTGGCAATTCATTTTGGTCTAAAGAGGAGATAATAAAGAAACCACTTTCCAAACCATCCTGACACAGATGAAAATTACCATTACGAGGAATGGACAAGCCTGCACACTTAGAGCTATAGAAGGCAGTTACCAGGCTAGCTAAGTCTAAAATCAACATTTCTGTAGACACAAGTGCACTGTGCAATCAACTGACTATCTTTGATAAATCTGACAGCTTTCTTATGTAAAGTCTTAGCTTGAGTACATAAGAAATGCTAAAGGTCACGTAAATCTAGATTTAATAAAAATTACAATGAAATTTAAGCACGCCAGTCAATCTTAAGTAAAAAACCACAAAGTGTTCAAAGGTACAGTCACAGACTGTTTTATGGGACCCCCACAAAAATCTGGATTTTCTGCTTATCTTAAAAAATTAGATCTAACAACACTTGGCCCACTTACCTACCGGCCAGCAGTTAACAGGAGAGGACCGGTGACAGGGCCCAAACTGGCTACGTCACCAGTGTTTCCATCACTCCTTGTTGTCACACTCGGACTACTTCGTTATGTACCACTTGTCTGGCCTCTGTCAAGATTTGAATGCGCTATCCCTGGTTCTCACATATTAAAAAAAGTACATGCTCTTGGCACTAATAAACATTTATTCGCCAACCCTGACTAGAAGAAATCAGTTAGCAAATTGGAACTGATGAGAATCCAAGGACAGGAGAAGCCACGCTGGACATCTTTTTAAAATTCCAACAGATTTTTTAACAAAATAGAATCCAAAGGGTTTTTTGATTTTTAGAATAGAAAAAGTCAGATTTTAAAAAATCCGTAACACACTAGGTAAGACATGATACACCATGTGACCTCATGGAGTGAGGCTATTCAAGAAAATCTGTTGAAAGAAGGCTCTCAAAACAAGAACTGATCCCAATAAAAACAGTAGTGACAGCAACAGTGTAACATTTACTGAACACTAAGTATGTGTCGAGAATTTTCTTATGTGCTTATGTATTATTCACTTATTAAATCTCCACAACATCCTTTCAACATCATTACTATTATATATTGTGGATACTTTGCATCTACTTTCCACAGTAGATGAGGCATAAGTAGTTATATAACTTGCCCAAGGTCACGCACTAAAAAATGGCAGAGCCTGAATTCAAACCAGTTTATACACTTAACCACTAATCTATATTCCTTCCTGATGAGGAAGAAAAATGGGAGGTATTGAAAAAGGCTCCTGAGGCAACACAGGAAGCTTTCCATCAAGCTTCGGATTTTAAAAGGACACATACAAATGATGACAGGAAGGGAAACATAACAAATGTTAAGTATAAAAGAATGGCACAGTCTAACAAAAATAGTCTAGGAAGGCTAGCGCACAAAATCAGCTGAGGTTTATGAAAATGCAAAGCAACAAAATGAGAACGTACTTATAACTGAGCATTTCTCATATTCTTACTGACTGTAACATATATGTTCATGATTTTTAATGCAAAAACAGAGAAATATAAAAATTAGAAGGTAAAGATCATCATACATAATCAGATCCTATCAGACAATTAACAACAATTTCATGTATCTCCTTCCAAAAATTTTAGTGCGTATACAAATAATCCTTTTCCCTAAAATACTGGACTCAGACTCAAAAGCTCATACTGTTTCAAAATGTGCCTGTTTCACTTAAAAACTGATCAAGTGTAGCTCTATCTCATTCTTTTTACAAACTTATGATTATTTCACTATATAATGTCCACAGTTTATTCAAACAACATCCCTACTACAAACTTTTAAATTGTTTCCAATTCTCTAAGAATTATTAACAATGATGTATTCAGTATCCTTGTGTATGTATCTTTGTGTATATATCTATTTCTCCTGGACTTGCTCAGTCAAAATTTAAGTTGACAGAACACTATCAGATTTCCTCTTCAAAGGATTATGATAATTTAATATACTTACCTACCTATCTATTTATACATTTTCTTATGCGTTTTACGGCATACCAAGAAGGAGCTTTTCTACCCAAGCCTCTATCATATTTTCTCCTGTACCCAATACCACAGTTTAGAATGAATGTACCTTTTTAATATGTTTTAATAAGTGATGTCATTCGTTTTCTTTTTCAAAAGTTTTTTATTTCACAACAATTTCATTAAAATTTTTTTAATAAAAAATACTGAAAATTCAATTAGAATTGCACTAAATGTAGAAATTATTTGGAATTTCAATACATATCTTTCTGATGGCAACTATTCCCATCTAGGATTGTTACATTTCTGTATTTACTCAAGCCTTCTTTGCAAAATTTTATTATGTTTCATGTAAATTTTCCTGTTTCAGGAGGTAAGAGATTTTTAAAATATCAGAATCAGTCCTGGCCGGGTAAGCTCAGTTGGTTAAAGCGTCATCTGATACACCAAGGTTGTGGGTTCAATCCCTGGTCAGGGTACATCCAGGAAGCAACCAACAAATTCAAAAATAAGTGCAACAACAAATCAATGTTTCTCTCTCCAAAAATCAGTAAATTTAAAAAATTTTTAAATATCAGAATAAAAAAAAGATACTCTACTACTATGGCCAGACAATATGAGGTGTGAAAAGAGAAATTAATATTTAATGAGCCACTACTATGCTCCAAAGTAGCATCCTGTGCACGATAGCAGCAGGCATTTTTACGAGTCATATCATTTTATCATCATAACAAGGCTACTTGTACCTTGTAAGAGAGGTAACTGTTATCACCACTTTACAGAAGAGAGCACTGAGGCTCAGAATAGTTGATGAGGTAACCAAGTTTTCTGTACACGTTTAAGATTTAAAGTAGGGTTCCTGTCATTGTATCCATCGCGCCAACTGAATTAAGCTTTAACAGCTGGCAGTTTTGGGCTGTTTCCCTATTTTACTTACAAATGACTGATTCATCCTGTTATCCCCATGTCACAAATGAGGAAACTCAAACTTTGACATTACAAAAATATATGTGTTTAAAGCTACATTCCAAATACATAGAAAAGTCTGGGTTCAAAAGAAGTTTCTTCTTACCCCTCGGCTCAAATTCTCAGCTCCTAAAATATACTTAGAGTACACAGGGGAGTCAGGATTCAAATCCAGAGCTTCCAAACTTTCTTTCTACTACATCGTGTTAGAATAGCTCAATTCTTGCTTTGCTTTTGTCTTTACTGACAGGGGAATGAGCATCAGAATAGGTGGTGAAGAGAAAGCTAGCTACTATAAAAAATAAGTTTAAGTCTCAGGGCTAGAATAAAGGAAGTCTAAGATTTAAAAAGAGACATACGTTGAGATCACCAAACTCCCTCTGAGATCTTTGAGAATCAACAGAGAATAAAAAATCTGATCAAAGAAAAGGAACGCCATGAATGTCATCACAGGGTGGATCTCACTGACGATAATGCCTCAAGCCCCCAAGGACCCGTCTGTTTCCAGCAGGTCGCAAGTCAAGGCCAAGCCTCCCAGGAAGGGACTCAGAAGTAGGCAGGGAATTGAGGTCCTACTCCTAGAAGGTGCTGGAGTCCCAGGTGAGGCATCGATAGTAGGAAAACGGACAGGAGGCCAACTTTATAGGTTACCAACATGAAGGAATAGGGTATTCTAGAAAATGGCAGCTATCACGCACCCAGGGCTTGTCCCCAAAACGATAGCGAACGCACTGGTTAGTCATGTGATTATACTCAGGTACCACTCAGTGGTGCCATTGAATCTGCCAATACCCACCCTTCAGGACTGATTTAGGAACTGGGGTGAACCTTGCATTCGTAAACAGATCCAAACGAGGGAATGTAAAGAAAAAAAATGTAAAACAATGAGGCGGGCTGAAAATGTAAAGTATAAATGGATGGACTTCACTATTTATGCTTTATTTCCTGTCTCTAGCAAAACTCGGTGACAGAAGATCAACCCCGTGCTTTATAAACACTTACAGCAACTTCACCACTACAGAGCAGTAGCCCCCAGAAGTTCACTAACGCCCCAGGGCAGATGAATGGCACCCCTTTTTATGATGAAGTTCCAAGGCCCATAGATGAGGGGATCCATAGAATGCTGTAAACACAAAGTTCTGGCTTTTACCACAGCACGTGACAAAGTCTCCACGCTCTCCATCTTATGAACAGAATTTTAAAGTTCAGGAAGGATATGACATAAAATTCCAAACCGGTTCAAGGATGCCATTTGAAGACTGCTGATTAATGAATCTGCACTATAATAAAAGGAAGTTGCTAAAGGCACGCCACAGGCCCCTAACCCCTGTCCTAGCTAGTTTAGTACTCCTAATCAATGACTTTGATGAGGCCAGTAGCCAGCGTATTTAAGAAGTTCACGGATGTGATTAAGATGAAAGACACAGAGAATGAGGTGGATGACAGGTTCAAGATCCAGGAAAACTTCAAAAGGCTGAGGAAAAGTTATATTCTACAGAATATATGTCAGATCCTACACCTAGACAAAAAAAACCCACAAAATGAGTAAGAAAACAAGAGAAACCATGGCTTTACAACAACACGCATAAAGCCAAATTAGAAGTCAGTTAAAACCACAAGTTTAACGTAAATTAGCGGTGTTACAGCGATACTTCCTCTTTAAGAAACCTAGCCCCCGGAGGCGGAGAACCCAACTTTAAGCTGCGCTGGACTGACAAGACTCAGGGCAGCGTGTTCGGAAACAGATGTCACCCGTGAAGACAAGTGGACACATGCTGAAGACTTCAGAAACTGACAAATGAGACAGGGTTGAGAGAACTAAGGACACGGGCTAGAGAAGAGAAGCACACTGGCAGCTGGTAGGCTAGAAACTAGACAGCAGATGGGCTTAGTTCATCCTGAACAGGATCTCAGAACTATCAGAAAATCTCCCATGAAAATCTGGATTTCTGTTTTTCTTGAGGGGAAGAAAAGTCTGGCTATAACTGAAGAAAGAGGGGGAGCCAGAGATCCCTTTCAGTGGGAGCCGCTGGGCCTCCTATTGTCTGACACCTGGACACCAGGCTTACCATAAAGGAGCCTGCAGGCATTGGAGTCGTAACTGCTATTCTAGAGAAAAAGAGCCAAGGGGTGATAGGAAAGCTTATGTCTGGGATAGTGATACACCGAGGGACTAGTCTGGGGTAATAACGCCAAAGATACAGTGAGGTTCAACATAAAAAAATTTTTTTTCTAACAAAAATGGAACAGGCTGCCTGTGTACATGACCTCTCCTCACTGAAAAGGGGTAAACTGAGGTTACCCCTGATCAGGGTTACAAAGAAGACTGGTTAAAGAACTAGAACAGACAACTCAAAACATCCTTTCCAAGTCTGGGTTTCTCTGATGGTCTAATCTTTACGAGCTTTACTATTGTCAGTACCCACCCACTGGGGAGAGCACGCTGTGTCGGGCCCCTCAGGCTTTTCATGTAAAGAAAGCACTGGTTCATAGTATGATTGCAGAATTTACTGTTTCCATGTCAACTACACACAGGCTTTACTGCAGAATCATTACCTGATCTCAGCCAGTTTAATTTACCGTAAATATAAGAGAACCTGGTTATTTCATCAGTGGTGAAAAGCAAGAGCCCTCCTGACTTGAAGTCATTCCAAGACATAGTGAGGTTCAGAATCACAAGGATGCATAAAGGGCAGAAAACCAGAACAGAAGATGTGCTTGGGAAAACTTGATCTTTCTACACCTCAGTTCACACATCTATAAAATGGGCACAAAACTTAAGCCACCTCTATTCTAGACTGTTGTGGAAGTCAAATTAAATAATGCTTATACTGCTGCTCTGACAACTACACAGGTGCTATATAAATGCAAGGACTTTCCAATAGAAACCCTAACTGTTGTGTCTGGCATTCAGTTGATCAGATATGCCTTTTGCCTCTTGGTTTAAGAATCTGGATCAGTTTACCCATTCACCCAGTGATCCATGTATCCACCTATTTACCTGCCTCTCTGTGTACACCTCAAACCTCAGTTTTCCAAAGCCTCCCATTAACTTGTGAGACATGACTTCCCAGTGTGATCAATGTACGCTGGAAGTGCAGCACGGCTCAATGATTTGCCCACACAACCAGAGGGGAGGGGTGTACAGGTGCTCACGAGGCCCCCAGGCTAGGCACCGGAGCTGCTTCCCATCTCTGAGCTGGCAGTTGAATTAGGGTTTAATTCCGTCCAGCCACGTTACTGGGGGACGTTCAGGTGCTTCCATGACCCTCAGCTCCTTGGCAGTAGTCAGTCTCTGGCATTCTACTAGGCTGAACCATATGAAACTGCTGTGTTTTGAGTGTCAAAAGCAGTCAAAATATCAGCTATGGCTCAACCTAATATATCCAGAATTCTAAATGTATTCATTTAATTAGGGCAAGACAATAAGGTCATCATGAATGTTATCAAACTTGATCCAGATAAGGCATAGGGGAGATCAATTTCTTGCCAAATTAATGGTTCAAATTTGAAGTTCTCACTGGGACACTTGGCTCACTCGGAAATAGAAATTTAGTCTTTTCTATATGTGGTGCCACACGTATTACTCAGAAAGGAGCTCCAACAGTTCATACAGCAGTTGGCTCGAATACCCATTTTTATAGATAAATGTCAACAACACGAGAAAGGAGATGTTACCTAAAACCTCAGTGCCATGGGAAGTACCCAAGTCCCAGGTGAAAAGGAAGAAATGATCTATAGTTATAAAATGTAAAATGACAAATCAGGAAAAATTCAGACTCTGACAAATTCTAAACAGGTAGGTGAGAGTTAATCCCTTCAGGGAAATTTTAAAGTGTTGGGCTGTGCTATTTCCTAGCTATGAAAGCTCATCAGTTAGTTCTCTGACTTTGATAATTTATTAAAGGTTACTCTAAACCATGCCAACTCAGTTTTCACGGATCTATGCAACAGTTCCTTAAAACTCCTGATGCAAATAGTCGCTTTCAAGCTACGTAAAAATTCACGTAAACTAGGGTTATATATAAAATCCCTTTATAATTAAAATTTAGGGAGAAAAACTGCAGGGATTTAGGTATTACCATTCCTTATTATTTAAAATGTAATTAGTTTCCAGCACAGTAAATTAAAGAGGTAGCTACTACTTTTAATGGGCATTAATGAAACTGTAAGTGCCATTGCTAGATTTTCCAAACATCAAGAGAAACGAGGTAAAGTATTATCAACTGAGTAACATACATGCAACCATAAGAATTTGCTTACCTGTAATACAAATTTCTGATCTATATATTTTTTGGCAATGCTGGGTTGGAATTCTTGGCTCTCCAAAAACCGTATGAAAAATTCATATACAAGCTGTAACAAACAATGAAATTCAAATTATGATTCACTGAGAATAGTATCCAAAACCATGAAATGCCTGTAACACTGAAACTGACAGGTCTTAAATGCTGAATCACTATGTTATACACCTGAAACTAATATAATATTATACATCAACTATAATTTTAATTTTAAAAACACTGTAAAAGAAAACATGACAGGTCTTAGAAAATTGGGTCTTAACATAAATTGACTAGCTGTGCTAGCGTTTCATTGTGGCTCACAGTTGCTGTTATATTTTTTAACTTTTTTAAGTTAAAAGTTAAAAAAACACAGCCAAATAAAGCAAATAAAAATCCTAATCTTGTCATTCAGAGATACACTAAGATCTTAATGTATAAACCTCCCAATTTTTCTCTATAGTTCTACAATATACGAATGTACTATAAATATATTTTATATGGTTTTGTATACTATTTTTACCATCTAAACCAGTGATTTTGAACCCGTGTGCTACATAAACTTTTACTGACCTCTTTTCTCTTAGATTGTCAAAAAAAAAAAAAAAGACAGCAGCCAACACAACAATAGCCTTCTCATGTGAACACCCTGTCTTGAACCATGAATATATAGGTCATATAATAGAGCATTTTATTAGTCACATCACATATTAAGATGTATCTGGTTAATTCTTGGAAAGACATGAGATGACAAAGGTTGAAAATCGCTGTTCTAAACAATGTATTATGAACAATTTATGTTAACAATATCTAAGCCTTTTTTCTTAATAGCTACAAGTAGTAGCCCATTATACATAATCTCCTATGCTTGGACCTTTAAGTAGCTCTGAATTACTTCTCTATCAAATTATCCCACAATGCACATCATATTGTATAACATACATTAGTGCGCACTGGCTCAATTATTTTATGAGGAGATACTTCTAGAAGTGGAATCGTTAGATTAAGAGATATTCAAACATTCCAGAATTTTCAATACTCATTGACAAACTTCCTTTCAGAAAGTTCATGGCACATTACGTTCCTCTAAGCAACACGTGATGGCAGAATACTCTCATCTGCAGAGTAAGAACATTCTCATCTGAGTAGTCAACCTTGAATAACTGTTCTGATGAAGCGTAGGGGACCACTGTGTATGTTCTTTGCATAATAAATCCGTGTTAAAGTATACACGAGATCCTGGTATAGTACACAAAAGTATATTAAAACCAGAACCTTTAAGAGACAGGCAGGCACTGGGTTGGAAGCCTAGTTCTGTCCCTTACTAACTGTGTAACCCTAGGCAAGTTAATTTCTCTAAAACTCTTTCTTCAGCTGTGAAATGAGGATGATATAATCCCTAAGATTAGATCTGTTAATGTCTACAAAGCCTTCTGCACAGACTAACTCGTATCACCGCTGTCACTACTGCCTAAAACAGCATTCTCCGACTTCCTAGTCGCACTTTACACTTAAAAATGATTAAAGACCCCAAAGAGCTTTTGTTTATATATTAATATATTTTATGTATTTATAATATTTGGATGGTTATAGCATATATACTATAGAAAAATTTTAAATACGTATTTATTGTTTCATTTTAAAACAATAAAATATATTACATGTTAACATAAATCATATGTTTTTGTAAAAATAACTTTATTTTCCAAAATATTATTGAGAGGCACTACTTTTTATTTTTGCAAATCTCTCTAAAGGCAATTTACAGTTAGAAGACAACTGTAATTGTCTTATCTGCTTCTGTATTCAATCTGTTTGGGTTGAAGAATACAAAGAAAACCAAGCCTCACACAAATCTTGCCGTATGAAAAAGGGAACGCATTTTCGGTCTTTTCACATAATTGGGGATATTCTTCTTTGATACACACTACAACCTGACAAACAGTCATTTCTTAAGGATCAGTTGTAATATAGAATGAGAAACCATATCAATGAATTTTTCATACTGTTATACTAATTCCAATTGGCTGTCTTGCCCTCTGAATGGATCTGTACTCATGTGTGGTTTCCTCTATTGGCCATCTGTTGGCAAACTGGAAAATATCGGTTTATTGTGTTATGTAAAATCATCAAACGTTGACACATTTCATTAGTCACATTCCTCATTATCTCCAATTTCACTTTTTTAAAAAAGTCTAAGCTTTTGGAACCTGTAAAGTTCGAGGTGACAGATACAAGTTTTTCAAATTTTAATTCTAAATTTTGCTTGAGTGCTCTATTAGTGGGAACAACTGGATTTTTTAAAATTCATTTTAGAGAAAATATCCACCAAATACTCAACCCAGAATAAACCTAGTCTGTCAAGCGTTCCTTCAGGTAAAAATGACATTTCATGAAAACACAGTTTAGCTTGCCGCCCAAAACAATCACACGAGTGCCTCAGCACAAGACACCGTGGTACTTCCTTAAGCAGCAGAGACGCTGTACGCATATTCCTACTTCTTTATGAAGAATATGGTTTTAAAGTGTGTATTCAAAGGTCAAGATTTAATAAAATTAGTAATTTTTCGCTGCTTCTTCAAGGACATTCTTAAGTGAAAATGCCCTTTTTAAAGGCAGCGAAGAGCGAGACCACCAGGCCAGTCTGACAGCCGCCTCCATGTGCGCTGAGGCAACAGCCATTCCAGCCACCCCCACTTGTACGACTGTTAGTGCGACGGTCAACACGGTGAAAAGAGCGAATACGGAGCAGTATTATAAAACTAGTTTTGAGGTTGCAGGCCGCTGAAAATCAGGTCTTGGGTCTCCCCCAAGGGTCTGCAGACACCACTAACGCAGATGTGTCACACAGTAACCTTCCGACCTCAGACACCAATTCAACACTTACATAAGGGATTCAGATTCGAATTTTACTCCTTTATAAAGTGATGTTTTTGTCTTTGAAACTCTCCCAGATCAGAAAAACTCCTTTCCCAATGAACTGAAAAATACTGTCAAGTTATACATATTGTTCTCCTGGTCATAGGAACACCTGAGTCCCAACACCTCCTAGAAGAATTGTTCCTTTTTTCAATACACTAGTCTTTCAAATCTTAGTTTTACAAATAGAATGTAAGCCTTGTTCAAGTAACCCGCAAAGTGCAGAGATTCTCATCCTCCAGACCTGACACGCGGGCTGGCACACAGGCCTGGCCGAGTGCTCTCTCCCCTCTGGGCCCTTGAAAGCAGTTGTGGTTCAAAACGGTTTGGTGAAAACACTTCAGACATATTTATTAATAAGCATAAATGTTCTCTGTACTTAAGAGACAGACTTTTACCTCAGAATCAAAAATCTCCCTTGAGTTCCTAAAGGGAAAGACTGGGATCTTGGAGAGAATCAATTAGTTTTCAAGGTCTCATAATAGAATTCTCTAAGGAACATGAATAAAAAGACTTTAGCATTCCTGTTTTTCAATCTCAAGTGAAAAGCATTAAAAACAATCCCTTAATTGTAAATGGAGGTCCTGTAAAATCATATTCTACTGGAAATACGTATAGGCCTAATTTCAGAAATTACACAGAGAATCGCCATGGTAACTATGGAATGCCAGGTTAAAAGATACCAATATGGATAAGGAAAAAAAAATCAAGTAAAATATACAGTAGGACCCCTTGACATATTTGAACTAATATTTGTGGATTTAATACTCTTTTTTCTATTAATATTTTTAAATATCCCCAAAGACCCATGATTTGTTATAGGTGGTTTTGTGCAGACACAAACTTCAATCAAAGACAAGGTGTTCGGGAGCAGTCAATTAGCTGGGCGATGCACCTAGCCATTCCCCCAACCACCACGTCTCAAAAGTAACAAAAGTACATTGAGACGTGGTGGACGGGTAGTCATTTTAAACACTTGCTTCCTTGTAAATGTGGTCCAAAAGAAGCACACTGCTAATGCTGGAGGTGAGAAAAAGTGAAAAGTGAAGTGCTATGTTTTGGTAGGAAAAGTGGATTATTTGATCAATTAAAAAGTAAAATGTTGAATTTGTTGATGAATCACTATGACATGAACGACCTATTGTGAACAGAAAAGGAGGTTTCTTACACATTCAAAGAGTGCTCTGGCCAGTACTAATCCCATCTGTTGGTGAAAATGGAAAGGTGACTAATCTGTGGAGTCAGAATACGCAGAGGAAATACAGGACAGCCGACACAAGCCAGGAGCCTGTGCGAAGACTTCCATTAAGCAATAAATGGGGAGGGCAACAGTGTATCTACGGAGGCCGTCTTTACTATAAATGAAGGTTGAAACACAGATGAAATCAGCATATTTTTAATACCACTTGTGACTTTATAACCAAAAGGGTACAAGTCTCATCATCACTCCTTACTGTTGCTTTGGTTTTAGAGTTTCAGGTGAACTAGCGGTTAATGTCCCTGTAGTAATGGTATAGTATAAGCTAGAGATTTTTGGTGGCACAACTTAAGTTTAGTAGCTTTAGAAATTAATTTGGTCCTGTATCTTAATGAGTCAGTAAGCTTAGGAAGAATTAACTGAAATACTGAGATAAGCTTTATTGTACTTTAGGGGAAACACGTCTATGGTCATAGTAATTTTTAGAGTATTCGGAAAGCTCTTGCAAACGGCCAGAGTGGTCACCTATCTCTTCTTTGGGAAGAAGAGAAGACTAATGGAAGCTTTTCCTGTCTCTTCCGTCATAAGATATGGAATTTTCCTGAAAAGATTATCTTTTTTTGTTTTGTTTTTAATTTTTTTTTCCAGACTACAATGCAATTCTATAAACTGCTGCCAAACATTAAGAATAAGATTTGACAAGAAATCCACCCATTCAAAAGAGTAATTCTTTTGGGGGGATTTTTGTCACATTCTGGGATATACTATGAACATCACAAATAGTTTTACAAATTTCTTAGACTGTGGATAGTATGTCTGGCACCTTTAAAAAGTCAAGCATCTAAGGTAGATCAACTATAGTATTTTAATTAATTTACTCAATCTTGGCATTAGTAGTAGAAATACAAATGTATAACACGCCTGGGTAAGAGCTGAGAGCAGAGCCCCTGAAAATTCTCTACGTAACCAGGAAACAGCATACATGTGTATCTGTAGCAACTCTGAGTTGTCAAAGCAGGACAGGGAATGGTGCATATTTGTGTCAAAAATTCTGAAATGGAGGAAAAAATAAACCCTATCTCCCTGCTGCACAGTTTTTTATGCTTCAGAACGTCAACTAGTAACCATGAACACAGCTACAAAGATGCAGTGGCTTCATCCTCGAGGTGAAGATGTACAGGGTTATATTCTTTCTCTTCCATTCCTCTCCCTCCTTACTACAGTTCTCGGAGGACTAGCCTCTGCGGACAGTCTGACTCAGTGAGGATGACTTTGGGATTCATTTTGTTAAATTTCCTTGTTCTATTCTTTTGAGAAATCTTGGTCTAGAGAAGGCAGCTGGGAGAGGAGGATGGAAAATGACCAGTGTGAAAAAGTAAATACAACACAGATGGGCCTAGTGCCAGGAAAGGAAATGCCCAGATCTGTCTCGGTACATGAATACTACTGGAAAGCATGGCCTTCTCAGGGCGAAAGAACAAAACTGGCCATCACACAAGCTTTCCCTCAGCTGTTGCTCTTCCTTACAACACTTTGAAATAGGCACTGCAATTTGTTTTTGCCCTTCCAGACTGAAGAAACACGTTTGTGGTTATCAGGAAGGCAGGCATGCAAGTCCCCAGGCTACCCACCGCTGCAAATGAGATGTGTACTCTGTGACCTAATCACATCTAACTAATATTAATGTGGAAACAGTCCTGTGCTTGTTTGAGGTTCCAGCGGGCAGGATCACACTGGAACTCATAATAAGAGGAAGAACTGCCAGTTGGACCCCAACACAGGAGGGCCGACACTAAAGCACTGCACTGAAACATATTCCTTTATCCTTTTGGCATCCCAATTATCAAGGATAATAAACATAAAAAGCATTCTCTACCTTCCCATTAATGTAATGTAATTTGATTTCATAGTGAATAAAGGCGTTCAATAAATTCCCATGCTAATCAGCTAATGAATTAATGGATCTTTCTTTTATAACAAATGGTATAGTTCAAAGTACCTGTAAGTGTGGCCAGGAAGCCTCGAGGGTAGGTTCATCTTCTTCTGGATCAAATTCATTGCTGTCACTAGGAGGGAGCGTTCTGAATATATTGCAAGATACCTAAAAATAAACAAGCAGCAGAGTTAACTGGAAGCACCTCCTGGGAAGCCTTACACAAGGTCTTTGCCACCAGCAAAAGGGAACCCAGATGACAGATGCAGGAGCACCACCAAAATGAAACGGGGACAGCTTTCTATAGTCTTTGAGGTTGGGACAAAGGTTTGCCACCTGTGGGCAAAGCTGGAAAGCTGCAAAGCAGCACCGTCTACTACCCTCTTGAACAGTACTCCTTGTCCTTATGTGGTCATTCCCACCCTAGGTCCCTGTGATTGCTTACCTTCCATCAAAGCCTGCTTTTGGTTACTTACCACTCAAACAGGCTTCTAATTAACCAATTTACGCTAAGATATAAATAACTGCTAATGGGCTTCATGTATTTCCTTTCTCAGGCTTTTTCACAAGTTGCAAACGTACAATTGAACTATTTGAAATTTCAGGCATTCACAAGAAGTAGAGATGTTTTAGAACTTTTCTAACATGCTTATAGTCCTACCTAATCTGTTCTCAGTTGGTTTACAAAATAATAACAATACCCAGGATAAGATACAAACCTCTAGGCATTCCTTTACCACAGGCAATTTCCAAATTAAATGCTAGCTGCTCAAAGAATGGCCATGTGTTAGTACTGTTGAAACTGGGTGATAACACGACAAGGATTCATTATATTATTATACCATTTCTGTGCATATTCTAAGATTTCTAATGGGACAACTGTAATAGCATAATCAATAAAACATACTTAAAAAAAGATTTCTATTGTAAAACGCTTATTTTTAAATGCTGTTGCTACTATTCTGAGGGTTCCTTTTCAATTTCTATTCTGTATTCTGTTTCTTGTCCTATGTACTCACCTATCTTCTCCTAAGTATCCTAAACATCTCCAAACACATCCTCAGATCTGAAGAATAAAATAAGGGCTGAGGGGTGTGTCACACGTGTAGAAAGCAGGAAAGGAAAAAGCAAGGAGATACTGCACCAAAAGTCTTTGCCACACTTTCTATATGATGCAGAAAATACTAAGCTTTAATATGCTGTTCTGAAAGAGGGAAGAAGAAAGGCTTTGGGGGCCCATATAATCTAAATTTGTTTATTCATTCAACAAACATTTATTAAGTGCCCATTATGAATGTCCATACACTGTTCTAAGCACCAGGAAAATAGCAGTGAGCAAAGCAGATAGAGGTCTGTGCCCTCATGGAGCTTATATTCTAGTTAGTCAGATTATTCCAATTTCCTAGCTATGGAAACCGCCAGATGTCTAAGTCACAGAAAGGAGATTCGATTTTATTTTGAGTGCCATAGGAAGCCACCAGTGGATCTTAAACAGAGAAGTGACATGATTTGATTTTTGCTTTATTAAAAAAATGAGTCTGGCAGCTATGTATAGAACAGACTGGAAGAAGACAAGTCAGAAGCCTGTGAAAGTAGTAAGAGGTAATGATGGTTTGGACTAGGATGGTGACTGAAAAAACAGAAATAGATCGATTCAATATATACACTGCTGACTTGGATATATGCGGTGAAGGAAAGGAAACCATCAAGATTGAGACATAGATTTACAGCCATTTACCCATGATGTAGACAGTATGGAAAGGGAAAAGTTTCTCTGTTTGCTTGTTTTGGCGGAGAGACCCAGAAATCCAGTTAGGAACATGTCACAGGAGCAATGTGTAGGAGGCAATCAGACATACAAATCTGGACCTCAGAGGTGAACACGTCTGGACTGGAGACAAAAGATTTCACCGGCACATACACAATATTTACAACCACAGGGCTAGTGGGACACCTTGGAATGGAGTAGAAAGGGGAAAGGATCCGCAAGCATCCAACATTTAGAAATCAGATAGAAAAAGAACAGCCAGGACAGGTAAATGAAAAGGAGTAGGAGGTAGAAGAAAAGTAGAGTTTGGGGATCTCAGTAGCCAAGAAAGAGTGTCTTAAGAAAGCAGTCAACAGCAGCAAATGCTGTTTTGAGATTAAGGTAAGCATAGAGCAGTATCTATTGGATTTAGCAGCCCCGAAAGTTGATACTATTATTATCCCCAATCTACCATTGAGAAAACAAGTACAAGTGTTAAGATCTCAGGTTGCAGTTAGTAACCAGCAGCTCCAAAAGAATCCAAGTTGTCAAGCTCTACCACTATGTTCCAGAAAAGTAGGTAGATCACCTTTTTTGCTCTACTTTAATTTAAATTACTGAAAAACATTATATTAGAATGTTTTTGCTATGGCTAATAACAGCATGCACAGTTCTATTATTTTATTTTTGTCCTTTCCGATAATTATTAGAAATTATGTATACAAAGAAACTAGTGACTTTTCAGATGGCCGGCAACCTATGACTTCTCTATAGTTCATCATACTATGCAATCACAAAGGCAAAAGTCTTTTAATTACTTGCTTTTGAATCGTCATTAAAATATTACATGTATTTCAAAAACTGAATTTTCATTCCAACTAAATCATTTATATTTACTGTAATCTATAACAAGGTCTCTTCCTCTCCTGAGAGGGAAAAGTAAACCATAAAAGTGAAAGAGAAGAGGAAGAGGAGGAAGAAGAAGAGGAGAAAGAAAAGGAGGAGGAATAAGAGGAAGAGGAAGAAGAGGAAGGAGGAGGAGGAGGAGGCAACTTCTGGATAGTAAAAATCTGGATAGAAAGACAGAAACTTCTGTTCCTCCGTACTCTTGGACATACAAACTCTCTGACAGTGCCCACCAGACCCTACAGCAATTGTTTACATATTTGTTTGTCTCTCCCCACTAATCAAGAAGATTCAGTGTCATTTTTACATTTGTTTTCCTAGCATACATGAAGCATCAAATAAATATTCATAAAATAAAAGTGCTTTATTGAGTTTACTTTTAAACATTCACCAGATGAGAAACTAGGAAGCACAAACACGTTGGGCTGGACAATTAAGAGCTGACTCGGCCGGTTAAGTAGTTCTCTAGTACATTTGGAAAGAATGTCAAAGCACATCATCAAGTGTCATGGAAATGGCCGAGACTTTAACCCAGTCTACGACATAGTAGGGGCTTAATAAAAATGTCATGAATGAATGAATCATTGCTCCCATCCTGGAGACTCTATCCTAAGAAACTAAACCAAGAGAGGACTGAAAAAAAAAAAACTAACAGTCATTTACAATATTCTTCAAAAAGCATAAATTTGGTAATACTCCTTATGTCCAACATCGGAGAGCTACATCAACTCAGTGGAATACTGTGCAGAATTAAAGAGGGTGGCTATATGGAAGCACAGAGAAACGTTTATAAATAAATATTTAGGTGGAGAGACAATTGAAAATGGTGTGACTATAACTATAAAGAATGGATATGCATAACTAAAGGGAAATTAAGAAAAGCTGTATTAAAGCAAGAAAAATGTGGATGATAAAGTAGGTAGTTAACTATTTTCCTCTTGGGAGACACCAAGTAAGTCCTAAATCTATAAAAAGTGTAAGTTAGAGACATATAATATGTAAGTTATGCCTTTAATTTCAAGATGCAAATGGGCTCTTGAATTTGCCTGAACAAGATCATTACCATCAGGAGAGAGTTAGAACTCAGAGCCTCCTATGATTCCTCGGTGTCCAGCTCAAAAGTGAATCAATGAAGGAAGGACTGAATGAATCGACCAGTTTAAATGCACAGTTTAGCTCCAAAATCATGAGTTTAAAGCTGGGTTACCCATGGATGGGCTTGGGGGAGATCCCTAAATCCCCAATTTCTCCACAACGTTTTGCATGTGGGCCCAATTTGGGAAAATAAATCACCTTAATCAGATTTTCAAAAGACTTCCTAGCTCTAAAAATGGTTAAAAACCACTGTCCAAAATGGTAAATATGTTTCCATTATATCTTCCTTTATCACTGGCAGCCATTTCAGATTTATAGGCCAAGGTTAAACAGATGATTAAATAGACAGTATTATTAAATAGGTAATGGCAGCTGCATGCTCATACAAATACATCATGACCACGAGTAGCCAGCAGCATCACTCCCCACCATTCGGCCGTTCTGTAGAGTCTCTGTGGCTAGGTTAAATCCACCCAGGTGTTTCTAAAGTCACGAACTGTCTCTGTAGTATATTTAAGTATATGAGTCTCTAGCCATGAGCCTTCTATTTTATTCATTCAGGAACAGATTAACAAAAATATGAACAAAAGAAAACTTTTAAATATGTTAAAAGGATTTATTTTTCAACTATTTTATTTGAATCTACACTGGTGTTAATGCAAAGAAAAAGAAAAATTTAAGAAATAATTGTCTTTGAGGTAGTTTAATTCATTTTCACACTGAAGACATTATCATAAACACTGAATGCTGGACTCGAACTAAAGGCCTGAAGGCGCTGGCCTGGCCTGGCTTCCAATGAGTGACTACAGGGACAGAAAGCGAGGCTGGGGGAATGGGAGGAACATGTATTAAAATCAGGTAGAAAACCTAAGATTAGGGGTTCCACTGAGAGGCTTCCAGACTCAGATC
This sequence comes from Desmodus rotundus, assembly GCF_022682495.2. Lineage (NCBI taxonomy): Eukaryota > Metazoa > Chordata > Mammalia > Chiroptera > Phyllostomidae > Desmodus > Desmodus rotundus. The sequence goes on from NC_071393.1 coordinate 108,060,088, forward strand.
ATGTTACAGGCTACTTCATCCAGCACCTTCATTTTGCAAATAAGAAAAGTGAGGTTCAAAGAGCTTATGAGTTTTCCAAGGTAACACAGGGCCCCAACAGGCACAGAGGGCTCTGTTCCTTCTCTGGCATACCACACCGCCCACCCTCATGAAGACCTTGTATGCACCTGACTTCTTTCCAGCTCTCTTTTCCCTCATTTCTTTTTATTATTTTGTTCTCTTTCATTTTCTCACCTTTATCATAATCTCCCTGGGTTCTTGGCCTGTCAGTGGCCTCGATGGCACCCATGGACACTGTCAACTTACCTGAGGGCTCTGCTCAGCACTAGCAGGGAAATAGAACCATCTCTTCACTCCTGCTGTCTGGCTCAGACTCCCGTCATCAAACATTTTTATTATAATAGTTTCCTCTCTCTGGTGTTCCTGTTCCTCCTATCCCTTCTTCTTATCTCTACCACTTAGATTTTGAGCCCCTGAAGGACTCCTTACTAATTTCTGAATGCCTACCACCTGATATACAATAAATGGAAATACCTGGGGGATTGCCCGATAAATCTGAATTTCACATAATTTTTAGCTCAAGTATACCCCTCATATTTCATGAACATACTTAGACTAAAAAAATTATTTGTGATGATTACTAGGGACTTCCAGCAAAGATGGAAGTGTAGGTAGACACACTTTTCCTCCTCGCACAACCAAAAGAAGAACAACAAATTTAAAAACAAAAAATAACCATAACTGCCAGAAAATCAAAGTGTATAGAAGTTCAACAACCAAGGAGTTAAATAAGAAACATTCACTGAACTGGTAGGACGGGCAGAGATGGAGAACTAGGACAGAAAGGACATGTGGAAAGGCGGCGGCTGGAGAACCAGGCAGTCCCATATTTGCATGCAGTTAAACACGAACAACTGGGGAGCAAAACACACTGGCACAACCCAGGGTCCCAGCATGGGGAAATAAAGCCTCAAAACCTCTAGCTGTAAAAAAAAAAAAAAGCCTGTGAGGGTTGTGGAGGTGGCAGGAGAAACTCCCACAGGGTACTAGAACATGCACAAACCCACCCATGTGGGAATCAGCACCAGAAGGGCCCAATTTTGCTTATGGGCAGCTGGGGAAATGACTGAAAGCCAGGCAAGAACTGGGCAAGTGGCATTAGTGACACAATGCAGCAACCCAGGTTGCCCCACCCTGGCGAATAGCTACAGCTCCGCCCCTCACAACACAGCAGTTATGCCAAGACAAAGAAATAAGGCCCAAATGAAAGAATAGATCAGAGCTCCAAAAATAGAACTAAGCGATAAAGACGTAGACAACCTACCAGATGCAGAGTTCAAAACACTGGTAATCAGGATGCTAACAAAAATGATTGAGTATGGTCACAAAATAGAGGAAAAAGGGAAGGCTATGATAAGTGAAATAAAGGAAAATATAAAAGGAACCAACAGTGAAGGGAAGGAAACCGGGGCTCAAATCAGTGATTTGGACCAGAAGGAAGAAATGAACATTCAACCAAAACAGAATGAAGAAACAAGAATTCAAAAAAATTAGGAGAGGCTTAGGAACCACTGGGACAACTTTAAGCATTCCAACATCCGAATCATAGGAGTACCAGAAGGAGAAGAGGAAGAGCAAGAAACTGAAAACTTACTTGAACAAATAATGAAGGAGAACTTCCCCAGTCTGGCAAAGGAAATAGACTTCCAGGAAGTACACGAAGCTCAGAGAGTCCCAAACAAGTTGGACCCAAGGAAGCACATATCAAGGCACATCGTAATTACATTACCCAAGGTTAAAGATAAGGAGAGAATCTTAAAAGCATCAAGAGAAAAGGACACAGTTACCTACAAAGGAGTTCCCATAAGACTATCAGCTGATTTCTCAAAAGAAACCTTGCAGGCAAGAAGGGGCTGGAAAGAAGTATTCCCAGTAATGAAAGGCAAGGACCTACATCTGAGATTACTCTATCCAGCAAAGCTATCGTTTAGAATGGAAGGGCAGATAAAGTGCTTCCCAGATAAGGTCAAGTTCAAGGAGTTCATCATCACCAAGCCCTTATTATATGAAATGTTAAAGGGACTTATCTAAGAAAAAGAAGAATATCAAAACTATGAACAGTAAAATGACAACAAACTCACAACTATCACCAACTGAACCTAAAAAAAAACAAACAAACAAACTAAGCAAACAACTAGGACAGAACAGAATCACAGAAACTGAGATTACATGGAGGTTTATCAGCAGGGAGGGTGAGGGTGGAGAATGGGGTAAAAGGTACAGGGAATAAGAAGCATACATCATAGATCCAAAATAGACAGGGGGCCCTGGCTGGTGTGGCTCAGTAGATTGAGCACTGGCCTGCGAAACACAGGATCGCTGGTTCAATTCCTAGTCATGGCATATGCCTCAGTTGTGGGCCACGTCCCCAGTAGGGGGCGTGCGAGAGGCAACCACACACTGATGTTTCTCTCCCTTTCTCCCTCCCTTCCTCTCTGTCTAAAAATAAAATAAATAAAATCTTTTAAAAAATAGACAGGGGGAAGTTAATAATAGTATAGGAAATGGAGAAGCCAAAGAACTTATGTGTACGACCCATGGACATGAACTAAGGGCAGTGTGGATGCTGGTGGCAGAGGGGGTGCGTGGAGAGGAATAAAGGGGAGGGAAAAAATGGGACAACTGTAACGGCATTGTCAATAAAATATATTTAAAATTTTTTTTAAATATTTGTTATTTACCGGAAATTCAACTGTAACTAGGGGTCCTGTGTTTTTATTTGCTAAATCTGACAATCCTAAAACAACACCAGTACTAACTAAGAACATCTTCTGGTAATAACTGGGCTGTGGCTTAGAACTGGCACTGCAGCAGGCTGGGGAGGAGGAAGGAAGAGGGGATATGATGCAGGCAAGGCAAGGCACAGGCCTAACAGCTGCTCGCTTTGAAGAGCAGGCTGCTCTCTTATTTTCAGTTTTTTAGTTTACTGCTGATTGTTGTTAAGTACGCTGCAGAAAAATAAACTTCAAAGTGTTGGCCAAATTTGAAAGAAGGAACTAAAAGGTTCTCAAGTGCCTGGCCCAATAAGCAAAAGAGGAAGAAGTGTTTAGGTACATTTTCATGAGGCTTTGATTAAGCAAACAACTTATAACTTTTGACTTGCAATATCAAAATACAACTCTTATTTTTAAATAGTTATTTAAATTACTCCAGAAAAAAAAGATTCATTGTCCCCAATCCATTTATCTCCATAGAACTACTAATTTTACCCATGATTTTGATTACTTTTTGTTGTTAAGAAAAATGATTAACAAATTGTAAAAGAACAGAATGTAGCTAGTACCTAGTAGCTACTCATAAATATCTACCAAGGTTAACAATGAACAAACAGACAGTAAGGACAATACAGTAAGAGTTATTAAAAAGAAACTATTAAGTGAATACTTTCAACTTTTGTTAGTTATATATTTGTTAGCACTATGATTATTTCAGGCTTAGGAAAACCAGATATGTAATGTAATTGGAGAAACACTTTTACAGTATAACAAGGCAACTTAAATCAACTTCTCTGTGCTTTACAATCCTACTTTCTGGATGGTGAGGTGTCGTATTTCTGGGATAAAAGCAGATGAACTAGTTGACCTTTTATTTGTGAAACTAATGTCGTATAATTATGTAATACTACAACAAAACTGTAAATACAAATATAATGAGGTCAAACCTATACAATCAACTTTGAGATTACATCTAAAAAGTACACTTTCAAATAAAAAAACAGCTAAATGAATGATGTTAGAGAACATTCAAGCAAGTTTAAAAGTGTCATTATTCCTATACTACTACTGTTAAGACCTCATCCAAGTAATAATTTCAGTAACATTCCTGGTTGCCATGGGGAAGCTAGGTCATCACGCATTATTCTCATGGTATTTTGTGTTAGCTCAATAGATGCATCTACAGATGTGGTACATCTGAATTGAGCCCCCTCCTTGTACATTTATATAAATTTCAAAACATGCAAAACTAATTGACAGTATTAATATCAGAATAGTGTCAGGAGAGAGGTGTCAAAGCCAGAAAATCTGTGCTCTTACAGGGTTGCCTCCAGTCACGTTTAAAATGGGAACTCTGTGTAAAAGGCTGCCACTGAGCATGTGAGACTGCCTGGGCTATTCCTACCCACCAGTGCCCTTTCACCCCACCAGGAACTCTCCTTTAATTGGTGTCTTTAGGTCTCTCCCCCTCCAGAGAAGGATCATCTGTCCCTGACTAGAGGCAAGGGATCTGGGAGCTGAAAGGGAGAGACATTCCCAATCAATGTGCCCCCTACTTTCAAAAAGGCGCCCACTGCTCCAGGCTGTGCCTAATGTCCCTGAGTCGAGATTCCCTCCAGTTTAGCCTCTCAAGGGTGTAACCCTTCAGTTTTTTGCTGCAATTTGAGAGATATGGTCACCTGGCTGCCTGGTTTGGGGGCAGTAGGGTAGGATCAGGAGTTCCAGCTAGTTCTCATACAAACTTTCCATCAAGTCTCCTATTTTTGCCCTCAAGCACCCTTACTTTGAAAGGTATCCTTCTGAACAATTTCGAGTTAATGTGCTCGAAGTCTGGGTAATCCCAGACTTTCCTTGCTGCTGTTTAGTGCTCAGCCTTCTCTGATCGGCCAAAATCGGGACCACAGTTCATTCACTTTCTAGTTTCCAACTCGTTCATTCTGAGATCTCCTCTGCATTTTGCTTTACTCTTTTGAGTTTTCTTTCCAGTAATTTTTGTGTGATTTCAGGAGGTATAGGCAGGAAACATATGCATGTGTTCAATTCCCACTATTTACTCAAAAGTTAGTGATTATTTCCAACTAAATCATTTCTTCTATTCCATGTTAATTGAATTAATTTAATTTTCTTATGCAAATATATCAATCCCATCTTAGTGGGAAAGAATCCAGTAGAGCCACAAGAAAACCAAATGGCAGCTGCTCTAACCTTAGCCAAGGTAATGTGAGTGACCCCTCATCAGTTTTCGTTCTCAGAATTAGCATCAACTACATTAGATCTTCATGTGAAACAAAACAGGAAGTAAAGCACATTCTGGATCTTGGCATACTGTGCACAGAAGCTAAGTGAATGCCTCAAAGTCCTCAAAGTCATCATTTCGCCCAATGAACAAGTAAACAAATCTCAATGTATATATAAATATATCAGCACCAGAACACAAGGTAGAGCAAGGCTGGATCCTTGGCATGGTACTCTCCTCTCAATACTCGGTTCTCTGCCACCTTTTCTATTATAACTTCTGTTTCTAGGCCACATAAATGTCTTAGTTCCATTACTTCCAGTTATATACAGAGCAGTTCTGACATCTCACTAGAACTCAAATTTAATCTAGTCAAACCCAATCCCATCCTCTTTGACCTCCACATCCCCCTAAAAGGGAATGCTATTCTCAATTCTGTCTAAACCTTTGGAGGTTTGTTTTGTTTTGTTTTGTTTTTTCATTTAAGGGGGAAACCTCAAAAAAAATAAAACCGGGGGAAAAAATTGGCCAAAATGTAAACAATGATTGAACTTAAATAATGAAACTACAGGTGAATTTTTTTCCCTCGGCTTTTTTTTTTTTTATAAGCACATGGGGAAAAAATATAGGAGATGGGGAGTCCTTTACATATTCTACATTTCCTCTTCCTTTGCCACCATTTGACGAGATGAAGACAACGGCCCTCTGCCATCAGCCACCCTGGGTTAAATCTGCCGGCCCAAACCTCCTTAAAGGAGCTGGCAGAAGGGTACAGACTTTCTTTGGTGGGGGTAAAGAAAGAAAAAGAATATGATTTACATTTCCTCTCCTGTTTGAAAATCTTAGCGACTTCCTGCTTGCTGCCTACAAGATCAAGTCTAACTTCTTCTTCTTAGTTTGACAAGATCTCTATAACCTAGACCCACCCCTGCCGCCCCCACCTTACTACCCACAAATTCCAACCATGAACCCTCCATTCCATTAGGATCCTATTTCAAGATTAAACTTTGCTGAAAACAGTAAGCAGCTTTTTACCTGCTGCAATGGTGACAGTTATGTTAAATTAATTCTCTCTAGAGTCTGTTATCCCCACACAAAACCACTGCAGGGAAATAATATTTTACACACAGGAATAACTATATTGTACTGTCTCCAAAATTGGAAATGTAGTAATGAATCCAAAAGTGATGACTGTTGATATTAAATCTTGGAAACCAAGAATAGAGGTGTAAACACTTCAACAGTCACAGTGCTTACTGTGTATAAATACAGAGCAGGCCCTCACACTGCCAGGGGTCATGGTCGAGCACTCAGGCCCCACCCACCAGCTAGCCTGTCACACCAGGTGTTTGCCACCTTTCATTGTGCGTGGACTGTAGATCCTAAAAGGTACTAAAGCTAATAAATTAAGTGATTTCTGTAAGAATAAAAGTGCACAAGTTGATAAAACAGTAAGGGCTTTTTTTTGAGAACACATCTATTTCAACATCTCCTTTGACCATTTTATGGCTCAAAATCAGCTAATACTGAAAGAAAATTTAAATCTCTTGTATTTTGAATTAAAAGACAGAAGCGTGTGTACCCATAACACTTGAGGCTCCTAATATACATTTCTGGCTATTGAATATGTATTCTTATTTCTAATCACCAAAAAACACACAGGAAATGCTGCCCAAACAGTCACTGTCCCTTACTGTGTGAATCTCTTTTTCTCTGTGGCTCTTCATTACTAAAACGAAACTCTGAGCTAGCTGGTGAGTAATGAAAACAAAAACACACCTGAACTACATCTGACCATAGACAACACTACTTCTTACCTGACAGTACCACTTCATAACTAATCATAGGCCACTCCAAGGGAGGGCATGACAGGCAGCCCTCCCTCCTGGGCCTCACTGAGGCATGCCGGCCTCATCTTGAGAGACAGGCAGGAGTATGGACGTAAGCTCCTCCAAAAGAAGCCAAGAGAGGGCTTCAGGGACAGGAACCATCCACCAACCCTGTGAGCTTCCACTTTAAATGTACATGTGAAGATCAGAGCCTTCCAGTTATTTTACCCCTCAGATAACTACTCCTACTTCCCAGAACAGGGTATAACAGATTACCCACCTGAAACCTGATGTCAGTACAAACACAAAACTCAATTTTCCAGACCTTCTCTATTATCTAAGCCTCACAAATCTTCTAAGAGAAAAAGCCAAGAGTCCCACAAAAGGAAGAGGTCTAGGCCTACATTATTCCAGAGTGTTCTACCCAAGACTCTCTCATAAAGGCCTAATCTTCTTCGGGAAGGGAATTCCACAGCATTTCAAAGCAGTCCATTTAATACCTAACACTGTCTGTCTAGCCCCTACTCCCTGTTTGTTACCTGTATTTTGGAAGGGCCAGAAAACACCATATTCTCCAACAGAGCTTAACCATTTTCTTCAAAGTAAACCTGTTCTCCAACTTACCAAGAAGTTATAACCAGTCCTATTTTTATTAAGAAACATCCTCTCTTCTGTATGTCTCCCCTGCCCCGCCAGGACCTTCGCACTGCCCTAGGCCCTGGTCTTTCCAGTTTACTGTCCTCCACAGCCCAGCCAACCCCCACCTTTCTCTATTCATCATTGGAAAGGCTTTTTACTCTAAGTCTTTTATCACTTTTCAGAGGCAACTTCCTCCGCACAAGTCACTGGATAGCTCATTTCTTGTTTTCATCTCCAGATCAAATTTGGCTTTTCACATTGGTCAGTAGCCAACTACCTCCTGAAAATGACCTGCTCGTTGTTTTCTTGCTGAATTCTGGCTTCAAGCATTACTGTCGCTGAGAATTTCACATGGAGGACACACGTTTTATCCTTTTTACACTGTGGTATAAACAGCTTTTTCTCCTGAGAAAATCAACCGAGAAATAAATCCCTTGCTCTCTCACTTCTGTCTCTCCTTAGTACAGAGGCAGCTAAACCATATAAATTAGCACCAAGTACTAGAATTATCCAAGACCATTTACATAGGAAATATTTCCCAATCATTTTATCATTTATTTTCTTGATAGTTTTTCCCAAAAGTATTGTGTATACCTATAAACGTATTTTCAGTTTCGAGGTAAATTAAAAGGTGGGGAAGAAAGAAACCAGAACTTGAATGCAGTACTGTAACTTGTTATGCAAGATTCTGCTGCCATCTTGGAACAGGAGGGGACAGGCAGAAGTACTGTCCTTACAGTGAGATAACAGTATGGGATGGATCAGTGCCGGACAAGTCACGGCTGTCAAACAATTTTAAGGGTACTGAAGACTCTGAACAACCTGTAAAGCAATTAAGCCAGAAGGACTACAGCTTGTAAATGAAGCAAATAGCAACCATGACTAGCTTAGTTGCTTCCTGAGTAAACAAACACCAGCTCCTTAGCATATTTAACTAAAAACTAAACACATTAAAATCCCTGTCGGATTCCATGAGAGAAAATGTTTGCAGGAGAGAATTATTTATATGTTACTTATATAAATTATCAATGTAGTAGGGACATGAATATCGGGGAAAATATTAGAAAAAATTTATTTAGGTTAACTAAGGGCAGTATATATACACATGTACATACAATTATACACAGAGACACATGCAGATTTACAGGGTCCTCCAAAAAAAGGAAAAAAGAATTGAAAATAAAATTTCCCAGAGAGAATTAAAGTTCAAAACCAACTGTCAGAGAAAAGGTACGGAAAGTCACCTTGAAGAGACAAAAAGCTTTCAGGCTGGCAAGACTTCACTGTAACTAGAAAACCTGATTAGTCTTCCTAAAGAAAAAGGTAAGTCTAGCAAAAGGAGAAGTGGTTCCATGCACAATGATGATAATAATGACATCACAACAGCCTTACAAAGCACTTGTGGGGTAACAAGCTTAAGACAGTTACGATCGTCTAAGATCACAGATAAGTAAGTAGCAGGACTGGGGCCCAGGTCTGTCTGCCTATACCACTGCCCCAAGAAGGACAGCAAAAAGGAAAAAAGGACTATACACACATAAGTGCTTCCAAGGATTGGGGTCCATGATGGAATGGGGGGATGTTCAAATCATCTAACTCCCTTGCTGCAAACTCAAGCTAACCAAGCATCTTAGGGATGCCTTTGCTTGCTGGAAGAGCTTGCCTGCTTCCAATGGTGAGACAGAACAAGAGGAGGCATGGGAGGAGCAAACAAACTTAGGGAACGGGATCATCTCAAGGACCGTGGTTAAGGTGGAACAGGGGTGTTTTGAATGACACAGCCCTCCTGACCGCCAATCACCAAGCACTCGTATATACTGACAGAGTGGTAAGGCAAGAAAAAAGTAAGAATCACTAGTACACACCTTTGTGAAGAACCTCTGAGGATTAAGTATTTGACTACAACGCTGAACTGTGTTACTATTATAACCTACCAAAACTGACACGAGATGAAAAAGAAAATCTGAAGAGTCAGAAATGTATTTAAGAAACTGAACTCACTACTAGAAACCTTCGCATGAAGAAAACTCCAGACCCACATGGTTTCACTGGTGAAATCATTTTAACAACTTCATTTTTTAATCTTTGGTTACTGCCATAAATGGGAACTTCAATCTCATCCTGTATTTTTCAACAAAGCAGTACCTAGCAGAGCTCGGCACATGTGGTAAAATCAAGCTGAAATCATTCTGAAGTCAGATGTATCTTTGCAAATTTAATCAAAACCTGCATTCTTCTATCACAAAAGTGCACAAAACACAAAATTTTGCAGTCAACATCAGAGGGTCCACTGACCCCTTGAAGCCAATCTATGGACCCCCTAAGATGCTAAATGAGTACTGGTAAATGAGTATTAACTAAAGCAGCACAGTGTGATAGTTAAGATGGCAATTAAGGAAAGGACAAAGTGCCTGCCAGTTTCTCTACCCTCTGGTAAATTACAAATGGTTACAATCTGCTCCTAACCTTGAGCAGTGAATTAATTCTTCCTGATCTCATTCTAAAAATGTCTTTTGGTGATCTTCATGGTCATAACCTTCTATTCTTTTCTAAGTACCAAGGAGTTCCTTCTAATTTAATTCTCAGGTCCTACCATTTTTAGACTTATCCTATCCTCAAAATTCACCATTAACTTCAGTTCCTAAATGCCTTTCCCAGACACCACTCCACTCTCTTCCATTATTTCTACTTCCAGCCGTGTCAGCAAGCCTACCTCCACCACGCCACAGCCCCCTCAGAGGCTCACACCGACAGACCGTATCTCCTTTGGGGCTGAAGAGTCACCTCCAAAGCACATTCCGGCCAGGATGTATATTATATTCTTTATCAGATGCAGGAAGACGAAAAATGGAAATTTCATCTTTCCCCCAGTAGTTATCGTTCCCAGGGCTACTTTTAGACAGTTGTTATTTTACAAAAAGAAACTGTCCTTCAGCCAACAGAGCACGTGGTGAAGCCAATAAAGCACTCCTGTGTAGGCAGACTCTGAGACCTTCAATTGCAACGTCGTCATTTTCTACAAAACCATGTTATTCTAGTAAGAGGCTAACCAGAGCTGTGGTTCCCAGTTAGATCAAAGAATATATAAAAGATAAAGCACTTAGATAACCAAATGACAGGGCATAATTTGAGAGAGAGGGAAACAAGTTAATGGTGGCTAAGAAACAATATAAAGGACACAAGGAAAGACTTCAATAGAAAAGACAAAAAAATATTTAACATTTTATCTTAAAAGTACTTAGCTTTGGAAAACCACGTTCTTAAGATTTGCAGTACACAGAGATTTAACCACAGATTAGGAGCCGGGCAGACTTTGAAACGGAGAAAATTCAAGTCACAAAGACAAAATATGAAAACAACAACAGCAAACGACCAGTGCACACGGTACACTTTCTGCAGGACAGGAGTGGCAGGATTCTATTCCATCAAGGAATAGCCAAGACGCCGCCAGTGTGCGTGCCATCATTATCTACGGTCACCATCTCAACCTCCCTCATAGTTCACGCACTCCTCCACCCCCCAGCTCCCACCTGCGCCACTGCACTGACGTACAGTGATTCCCTCATCACTCGGAGTTTCCTCCTCCCCTGCCCTACTCATGTGCTGATAATTACCAATATCTATTTCCAGTTTTCCACATCTAGGTTTCCCAAAACCTCCAAGTTACATCAAAAATCACCTCCTCAGCCTCCACCCAGAACCTGCTCTCCCTCCTGCTGTACCTTTCTCAAACAGCAGCACCACTAATTACCCAATTCCCAAAGCTATCCTAGACCCCACCCCCTCACACACTCCAAACAGCCCACAAACACTAAGCAGCTTTGATCTTATCTCTTAAGTTAGTCACAAACGCCATCCTTTCCTCTCCTTCCACACCTGTGCTTGGTTTAGGCCCTCCACAACTTCTCTAGCACAGTCCCCTACTACTGTCGCTTCCTCTCCGTCTTCCACTGCAGCCCCCTCCAATCTCTCTGACACACTGTCATTGGATTCTATATCTGACTAAATCTAAAACTGCAATGGTTATCCATTATCTGGGAGGTTCTTTCAGGATCTGGCTAGCATCTCATCTTCAACTGGCACCATTCACCTCCTCCCACCCCCCAACACACACACACACAACACTGAAACAACACAGCACTATTGTTGCTCTGACTGTATCATGGGATTCAGGAAGTCCTTTGCATCACATAATTCTCATTTTCAACACTATTTCAGCCACCTGAAAAACACGCATTCACCTTTAATATCCTACCGAGGCTTAACTCACTTCGTAAAGCCTTCCTCCACCACTCCCACCCACCTCTGGTTAATCATCCTTTCTCTCTACTCCTTCCCCACCTTCTATTAATGCATATATGACATTATCTTATTTGTTCACAGGAGTATCCTCTCTGCCTGACTGTGAGCTTGTTGACAGAGCAGGGTCCTGCCCCTTTTTTTATCATCAAAGTGTGAAAGTGTGTGGTTCTAAGTCATTCAGTAAACATTACCTGGAGTTAACCAAAACAATGTCTTCACCAATGCAATTTCACCTCGCATCTGAACTATCCCCAAGAGGCATTTTTGAAAAGATGTGTGAATATAAAGAATGCAAAATAAACAGTGTTTGGAGTGTGGGTAAAAACAAAAAATTAACATATGATTACTGGGAGAGTCAGAAATCTACAAGATCTTTTGAGTGGCTGCATGGCAACAGAACCAAAGGAAAACATGAGCACATGCGGTAAAATTACTGCCTCCAGGACCAGCCTGACACTTGAGAAGATACAAAGCAGAATGTGCCAGAGCTGAAGGAACTGAAAGTCCTGATTCTCGTTTTTCCATCAGATATGACCCCATGAGGAACACATAAGACAAACCACTTACTTAAGCAACTACTTTGGCCAATGGTTTGTAAACTTTAAGAATAGCAGAATCCATTCTAAATTCCTTAGGCTGTGTTAACCAAAAGAGTTGGTCATTTTCAGAGATGGAAGGATATGAAAGATCATCATTAATCCCTCCACATTTACAATAGGAGAAATTGGGGCTTAGAGAGGAAATTACTGAACCAGCATCTCACCACTAGTTACGTGGAAGATGAGAAAGCAGGACAGTGACTTCCACATTCTCTGTCTGGGGCTCTTCCTACTATCCCACACTATTTTTCTTCAGGTAAGTTAAGTGCTATATTGCTTGTTTGCACATAATTGTTTTTTCTTTCTTATATCTAGCAGCTGGTAGGTGCTATCCAGATTTCATTTAAATGCTAAAAATGGCTTCCCCAACTCACAGATTACTTTTATCTGTCACTGTTTTTCCCCCCTAATAAGAACAGCAATTCTCAAATTATAGTTCCCATCAGGTTGTGACAAAAGCGTTTGGTAATAATGCTGACACCAGAACATGCCACCATGTCATTACCCATGCTGGTTTCTAAAACCTAGCTATCACTTCATTGCTACCTTATTTGAACAGCACTACCTTTCCCCCCCTAATCCTGGTGGCGCAGTTTCATTTCTCAGCAACGGGAAAGAGGAATAGGTGGGACAGGGACTGGTCAAAGGGCAGGATCGCCTTGGGAGTACAGAACTTGAGAACCACTGAGGCAATGGAATAAACACATCTAGCTGATGGGGCATTTTCAGTCCACAGCCAGGAACTGCAGTTCCACCAGCAGTTGTCGTTGTCAGATCAAGTATCTAATAACGAAATCATTAAAACATAATAATAATATGATTAACTGAATGTCTGCCGTGTCGTAGGGACTGTTCTAAGAGCTTTATACAAATTATTGTAAATCCTCACAAAATGCCCAAAATGCAGGTAAGACACAGATAAGGAAGGTGAGCAGTAGCAGCACCAGAATTTCCATACACAAGGGGTTCAGAAGTGGCAAAAGGGAAGGCAGTAGAGGGCACCCTCTGTGGGGAGTTGGTTCCAGCCATTTTTATAGAGCAGTAAGCTCCCCGTTTACTAGGTTGTGTGTATACCCGAGGCGGTAAGAACTTTAACGTACAAACAAAAGCACAGCGATTTTACTCAGGTGGAGTATTTATGGAGCAGGGTAAGAGAAACTGTGACCACCTTTCCCCGAATCCGATGTTCCTCTGAGCAGGGCATGAAAACCGAGGGCTCCCAAGATGGAGGGCTCCATCCAAGGTGACGAAGCAAGTGTGGCCAGAGCTGACATCTGAACCACGTTTGTGTAGTTCCAAAGTCCTTTCTATTCTACACACTACCTCCTTCTCTGTGAATACACCGGACTGCCTAAGAACCACGTAAAATTAATAGTTAGCAATTTCACAAATCATATGAAAAAGAAATTACACCTCTAAGGACCATAAACTACCACAAAGAAAGTTAATTTTCTAGTGCCCTAGAATACCACACATGCTACAGACAGATACAGGTAGGGCTCAAGTAGATTTTAAACACACAATAAAATCTTTAAAAAAATTTTTGGGGCAAGGGGTAGGATGAGAGGGGTACAGGGAAATAATAAGGGAGAAGAGAAAATGGTCTCCTTTAAGAGACCAAAGCTAGTTTAGAACCAAGTTGGTTCATAAGAATGAAAGAGTTTTTGGATTATGCCAAATAGTAGGTTTAAAAACTGATTAGAATCCAATGACATTCGCTATCTTAATAGTGACTCAAATGTGTGAAATGCTCACATTTTGAGAGGGTTCATTTACTCATTCCAACAACTTCAGGTAGGCCTGAGCTAGGAGGCCTTAAGAGATCACAGAGATGCACGAGACACACTTCTTGACTAGAAGTGCTTAGAGTCTAATTAGAAAAATCAAACAAACATGTGAAAAGATTTTTTTTTTTAAGCAACAAATGAACTAGTTTGTTGAAAAAACAACCCAACCCAAGTGGGTGGAACTTAAGGAAGGAGAGAACTCTGGGCTCTTTCAGCAAACAGTTGGTAGCATTAAAGCCCGGTCCTGAAAGGAAAGGGAGAATCAGAATTAGTTGAGGGGTCTGGGGGGGAATACACAAAAGTCCAGAAATGGGAGAAAGGAAAGAAAAACAAATCAGCAAATTCACAGGATACAGGTTAAATAAATTATAGCCCCTCCACACAATGAAATATTATGGAGCTAAAAAACTGAATGAGGCAGCTTCATATTTACTTATATATTGATAAGTGAAAAAGTAAGTTACAGAGAAAGTGTATACATATTTGCATTTACAAAAAACAAGATTTATAAATAAATACATGCTTATATGTGCTGACACTTTCATAAACTATCTGTATAAAGATGTAGAAGGAAGTTATAAACAGTGGATACCCTCTTGGCTGAGGACACAGGTAGGTTTAAACCAGGGACCATCCTCTGCAGAAGGCAGGTGGACTAGAGAAGATCCTAAGTACCAGGTTAAGGGGTTATACAACATGCAAGCTCTGGAGCAGGGTTTCTCAACAGCAGCACCGACTTTGGGGCCAGGCCATTCTTTGCTGTGGGGGCTATGCATTGTTAAGATGTTTAGCAGCCTTTCTAGTCTCTTTCTACTAGATGCTGGTAGTAAGTACACTCCTCCCACTGCTGGCTGTGACATTTCCAAAGTGCCCTGGGAAGCAAAACCACACCCTGGTTGAGAACCACTGCTCGAGAGCCACATGTTAACCTACAAAACATTCTGGTCCTATATTCTTATAAATTAGCCACAAACGAAATATGCACTCAGATGTGGATCTGAGGAATACACTGAATGTGCTGAAAGGACCTTCACACATCAGTCAGTTTCTCATGTTATGATAATATGCACTGACTCTTTTGGGTCACTGAAGCACTATTGCACCCGTTAGGAGACCAGCCCGGCCCCCACCCCATCCCACCCAAATAGTGTGCACTCTATAGATCCCAGATCTTCCAGGATGCCAAAGAAGGACACCCTCCCACAGAAATCTAACAGAGAACCATATTTTAGCTCAGCTTTTGAAAAACTAATATAATTATTGATACAATAAGAGCATAATTACTTGCATTATACTAATAATGTTTCTTCTCTTAACTCCTAACAACCACACAAAGTGCAAGACACTGTTCAAAAATAATGAAAGACATCACCCCTGATTTCAAGATTATAAGGAGAATAAAAATTGCCTTATGAAGCCAAGAGAGGCTTAACTAGATTCTATCAATCACATTTTATTAAGCATAAAGCCATTTCTAATATACCAAAATGAGTAAGGAGGGGAGAAAATCAAGACATCCAACAGGCTTGAATATTTTTCAAACACAGATCTAAAAGTTTTGTTGATTCTCCTGTGTCTGCTCTTTTCCCAAGGCCAGAAATCCAATAAAGCCCTGGCAGTCTTGGCTTCATAGTTTAAAGTCACTGATTCCTCCAGTACTGTTGTAGGTGAAAAGTTCCGGACTTCATTCTCATAAAATAATGCTCTTCAACTTCTAGCACTGTGCCGACTACTTGTGCTTAGCTCTCAGAAGGTTGGCTCTCTTTTGTGGAGGTGACCTCCAAGCGACCTGACTCCTGCAATAAATACACCTGCGAGTTGCTATGGAAGGTGCTTAAAAGTGTCCCCGGCGAAAAAAAAGAAACTCACCATTCTAACTACTTCAGGGTAAGTCTGCTCTGTCAAACAGCCTCTGCTTATTGTAATGTAGTCCACCAGTTCATTAAGAGTGGAGCGCTTGTATTCTTTCATTTTAAGATCAGATAGCGTGTCCATGAAGTCAAAAATGACACAGCACTGCTGAAGTTTCTTTAGGAACAGTTCAGGCTGCTCTGAGGATGGAACGTCTAAGAAAAAAAAAGGAAATGGTGTAAGTCTGTCATCAATTTCTAGGTAACAGGAATTCTCTGTGAAAGTTATTTCAAAAGCAAGCTCAAAAAAAAAAAAAAAAAAGAATTCACATGACAACAGTGTTTTTTTGAACAGTCACACATGGCGGGAGGGGATACCACATCCGCTACCTTGGAGACCTTGTCTTTGAAAAGCTACAAGATACCAACACAAGTGACAGCATTTGTTATTCCACACCAAAGATTGACCAAACTCCCAAGAGCCATTAGAGAGTTGAAGCAAATTTTAACCCAAGAACAACCCAATGTCGACATCCTTAAGCCAAAAACACTGAAAAAGGTCAAATTTCCCATTATAAGGTAAAAGCCAGAAGTTTTCACTGTTGGTTTAAATTCGTTTTACCAAAAAATTTCAAAGCGGAAATGTCAGTTCATTCGTTTTAATTTCATGCTGACATCCTTGGTATTTAAAGTAACTGGTGTATGTGTGTGTGTGTGTGTGTGTGTGTGTTTTGTTTTGGCTTGATATCCATGAAGTTTCTTTGTCAAACAAACTTGAAAAGTCAACAAAATGAAGTAATACCAACTCCCTCAAAAGAGCACGTTGGCACTGGGACAGTAACAATCTCTGCTTAAATCTATGCTCCTTCTTTTGACCCATCTTCTTTCCTTACCGTGGGAGAAACCCACTCACATCTTTATTAATATGTTCTCAGAACAAACATCTATTCTTTTCCCACAATCAGCAGGCCAGACATTTGGTTTTATGTTATTTCTAAAAAATATCTAGAGCCCTGGCTGGTGTAGCTCAGTGGATTGAGTGCGGGCCTGCGAACCAAAGGGTCACTGGTTTGATTCCCAGTCAGGGCACATACCTGGGTTGCCAGCCAGGTCCCCAGTAGGAGGCGTGTGAGAGGCAACCACACATTGATGTTTCTCTCCCTCTCTTTCTCTTTCCCTTCCTCTCTCTCTAAAAGTAAATAAATAAAATCTTTAAAAATAAAAAAATAAAAATTAATAAAATAAAAAATATCTAGAAATGTCAGGTTAAAATTCCCCAGCTAAAATGGAAACCTAACCTATAGTTGAACTTGAAATACAGTAAGTTGCAGATAGCCATTCTATTCCTACCTTCTTTCCACTATTTTGTTCCCCTAAACTGGAGCTTCCCTAGAAAGGCAATGAAATTATGACCAGAGTAAGCTCTGCTGCCTTGTTCCAAGGCAATTAACTCATTAATCTTCAAAACACTCTTGGAGGTAAGCAGGTGGCATTATATTATTATTCCCTATTTTCTAAAAAGAAAATTAGAGACAATCATTGAGGTCCCACAATGAATGAGTTATGGAACTGGGCACAGTGCCTGTGTCTCTAACCACACTCCCACATTCCCTTTATACCACTCATGAAGGACTTTAACAAGCTTGCACCCTTTGTTGCCAGCCTCCCAGTAAACGCTTGACAGCAGCTTCAAAGCATGGGCCACCTGCTCCCTGCACTTCAAGTGCAGCAGCAAACAGCACTCACCTGAGAGCCACCAGCAAGCCCCAGCAGAAGGAGTGAGGGCTGGGCTCCTCCTATTCACAGGGACCACATGACTCCTCTCCACAACCCCCTCCTCCTCCTCCTCCTCCTCACATCCCACAACCCAAGTGCTAGCCCAAGTGTTCAGGATGTCATGGATAACTCCCCCAAAACACTGCCTACTGACATCGACTTTAGGGTAAGCCTAAGTGAGAGTGGATAGGACCCCTAAAAACATAGGATTTCTCTACCAGATAAGATACGAGAGAACAAGAAGTAGTCAGTAGTTTTGAAGGTATATAGCATCACTGTTACTCTTGACAAAAACAAATTATAAATTTGGAAATCGTTCTTAACCACTGAGTTGCCCCTCCCACCATTACCCCCATAGGTCCCCAAAGGCCCAATGTACAATATCTTATAGTCAAAGACTTTGGAAACTGGGTTAAGCCATGAGATATGTCCTATTCTATGCCCCTAGACTTAATCACTTTCGAAACTTGAACTAAATTTAGTCAGACCAAGTTTTCTCTTTGATTGTTACCTACTTCAATGTTTAAAATAAATAAACAAAAACTAAACGCTGCTTATGAACATGACTATATACCTTTAATCAATGGCTAATTACATGCACAGGACCATCATGGTTAATTACTAAAGTTTTCTAAGTTCTAAAGCAGACCCCATACCTCGAAGCTAATTGTAAGTTTTGATGCTGTATAGGAGACAAGAAAAAGCTTATTAATGTAACATTAAAGTTAAAATCTTCTGGGGAAAATTTAATTAATCTTTTTTTGGACACAGTATAACTTTAATACAGCTTAAAAACCAGACCATCTACATGGAGAACTCCATAACTCAGCACATATGAATTAGGAAAGCATCTATAAATAATAACCTTTTCTCCAAAAAGCAAATCATACTGAAGCAGTGACAACCACAATTAATCTCTGTAGTCACTGCAATAATATTCAAGAGATTCATATATTTGGTTATTTAAAAAAAATGTATGCAGTTAACATTTAGTCCTTTTTTAATGTTAGGCAGTTGAAATGTATTCTTCACTTATCCAAACTGATATAATGTTATAGACAAAGGTGAAACAGGCTAGCCGCCTGATGGGACAATGGTAACAGCTTACATTTATTGAGTTCTACTGGGTACATATATTGGGTACTATTCTAAGCATTTCCACACATTATATCTCATTTAATCCAAACAACCCTATGTAGTATGTACTATTTCCAATTTAATAGATGAGAAGACCAAGACACAGAGAGATTCAGTGACTTGCCAGAGTCACAGAGCTAACAAGCAGTGGAGACAGGATTCAAACTCGGGCAGACTGGCTTCAGGGTCTGGACTCTTCACCACCAGGCAGTATTCAGACTCGGTGAAAGGCAAGAGTAAGAGCAACATACCATATTCCAGAGAACAGGGAATGTGCAAAGGGAGAAGAAGAGGAAGAATGCAGAAGGAAAGCATGAATTAGTCTCCAACGTGCCCCGATCATAAAGGACAATACTGAACCCCTTCTCTCTCCTCTCTAGCCCATTCCCCAATAAGCTTTGCTTCATCCTTTTTCACAGACTAAATTCTTCTCAAGTGATTTCCTCTCCTTAAATTAAACAAGTTAAGTAATCAAGACTGCCTCAAAGAAAAGGAGAAGTTTCCTCAGAGTCAATTCCCTTATGGCAACAATTTTTTTAAATCTTCCTTCATGCTGAAGGACGCCCTCAATTAGTCGAAGGAAAGGGCTTCTCCTGTAAAGTCTGGCCCTTGATTGACCCACAGAGCCATGCTGGTCCCAACCCCCTTGTCCCCCCTCCCCAGCTCCAGTGGGATTTGAAAAAGGAGATGTGAAAAGTATAGGGCAGGCCAGCATCGAAGAAGGAACACTCTCTAAGTAGTTCATAAGGTTTCAATAATAAAAGTTTAATGTTTATGTAGCCAGTCCCAGAGGCAGATACAAATATACTTTGTAAAAAACATTTATAAAACATATCAGGTACTAGGCCATAAAGAAAAATCTCATAAATGGCAAAAAGAAAAAATCAGACAGGCAGTACATTTTTTTAAAATCCTCACCCAAAGAAAAAAACTTTTTTTCATTGCTTTTAGCAAGAGCAGAACGGGGAGAGAGAGAAACATTGACACAGGAGAGAAACATTGATTGGTTGCTACCTTCCGGTAAGTGCCCCTACCAGGGAATTGAACCCATTACATTTTGGTCAGTGGGATAATGCTCCAACCAAATAAGCCACACCGACCAGGGCAGACAGGCAGTACATTTTTACCACAATGAATAACACCGGATTTTAACAACTCAAAGCTACCATCTCCCAAATCTACCTGAATATCTAAAAACTTCTAAAGTAACTTAAAGGAAAAAATATATAGACATTTAGAAATAAATGTAAATTAGAAAAATTAAGTGATTTAGAATCCCAAAGCTGACCAGGTAATGGATGTTCATGTTGTCTCTCTTCCAAATGGAAATCTGTGGCCTACAAAGGCTACCCCTGAGCCCAGGAGAGGGATCCCACAGAATCATAACCATAAATAATAAGGAATCAATTAGTGGTTATGTAATACCATGATGGTTTATTAGCAAAACAATCCACCCATCCAATGTTAGTATTTGTTTAAAGGGAAGAATAACTGATCCAATTATTGCAGCTTGAGAAGATCCCATGAGGTCAGATTCCACTGGTCTGGAACAACCCTTAAAATTAAGTTGATTTCAGAAAATGCGTCTCACTCCAGAGAAGAACGTAGTGACCGGCTGAGTGGTAAATCCACTTGGTGACTATATTTCTCACTGTACTGTCCTTCTCTTTCCTTTTTAAACATAAGTCATTTCCTCCCACATGCCTTTTCTATTATCATCTCCCATCATCCCATCAACTTTCATCAATAAGCTAGAGAAAATAACTACTCCCACCTCCAAGGTATTATTAGCTAAATATTTTAAAATTTCCAAGTGCCACAGTAATGGAAAAATGGTCACAGAATTCAACAGCAGAGGTACAACACGAGTTCACTTAGGAGGCAGATTCTCCTTGTGTCTAAATAACAGTCAACAGAACTATAATCTTTTTTAGCCCACCCCATCACATGTGCACCGTGCACACACACACAAACACACACCTCCCCTCACCCTCAGTATGATTTTGAGGAATGGTTGCTTATTATTATGTGTTTGTTTCTAATTGGCAGACTCATCCCCCCGCCACCCCAGTCAACAGTTTCCATCATTCCATCCCATCTAATATTTGGGGCACGGGATCATAAATCCAGTATCAACCCACCTTTCCCTAGGGCCTGACTCAGCCCGGACTTTGCAAAGCAAAAAGTAGCAAAGGTGGAAGAAACAAAATATAAGCCTGGTGTCCTTCAGATTTGGTACTCTGGGACTCCAGTCCCCTGCAGTTGTTGAAAATCAGAATGTTAAATTCATATCTGCAAATAAATACACCAACCAAGTAAATAAAAAAGGTCCACATCCTTGTATTTCGTAGCCATAATATCACAGGAAGAAGGCAAAAATGGTTTTAAAGAAAAAAAAAAGATGCAGGCTGGTAACTCATTTATACACAGACTGTTAAAATATATGTGAAAATATAGTGAATAAATATTTCTAAGAAGTGGTCATGTTTACATATTTGAGTCCTACTGAACAAAGTTTATAACCAGCTACTCAATTCAAAAGATCTGAAATAAAATCCTTCTAAATTAACAATGCTTTTCACCTGAAAATGCCCCAGTATTAGCCAATTTACATCCATTTCTCTAACTCTCACAAAAAATAAAGGTACCTACAGACTGGGCATGTAAATGTGGTCTCCAATCCACTCAACCTCAACCCTTGGAACTGTCCCTATGGTGTATGAATCCCCAGCCACGGATGCTGTTAGTCCCTCACACCAGACCCTCCAAAACTTCAACGAAGCCAGTGGGAATTTTACTTGCATAAGGTAATATGAACCTATATTTACAGAAAACCAGCCCCACAGTACCAGATACGAACCTGACTTAGCCTCGAGGACTGAAGGCTAGCACATATGGTAAGGTGCCTAATTGCCTGTCCATGCTGTTGTCTGTCCAAACCCTTGCCACCAACTTTACTTCTAAACACAGATACATGTGACTACTTTTTGTATGTTCAGGAAACATAAAAAGAATCCTATTTTACTAGTGGAACTATGCTTCTATTAGGAATTCCTTTCCATACCCAAAAGAATCATGGTTCTAGCCAATATTTCAGCAAAACAAGGAAACATTTGTAAATCTTTATAATGAATCAAATAATAAAATTAGGCTTCATAGCCTATGAATTGTACTCAAGTACAACATGGTTTCACAGATAGTTCCATGTAAAATAAGCAAGTAAGAAATTACCATGTTAGCTAAAATAAGTATTATATACTCGACCATCCCTATTATTTATTTTATTACTGTACTCAACGCAGCAGGTTCACAAACTGGTGGTGGTGGTGGTGGTGGTAGTGTGGTGGGTGGTGGTGGTGGTGGGTGGTGGTGGGTGGTGGTGGGTGGTGGTGGTGTGGTGGGTGGTGGTGGTGTGGTGGTGTGGTGGGGGGGTGGTGATGGTGGTGGTGGGTGGTAGTGGTGGGGTGGGGGGTAGGGTGGTGGGGGTGGTGATGGTGGTGGTGGGTGGGGTGGGATGGTGAGTGGTGGGGGGTGTGGTGTGGGTGGTGGGTGGTGGTGGTGTGGTGTTCCAAGTGATTTCAATTTGTGGCCACAGTTGAAAACCCCCCTTTTTTAAAGTAATAACTTTAAAATCCTTCTTTCATCTCCTTCATCTTTGAAATTCTTTCTCTCTTAGATTATTTAAAGCTAACAGTGAAAACTTTCCATTTCCAAGCAAAGGAAGGTCCCTGGAAACATCTACAAGAGTGAAAGTGTTCCTTCTTGGCCTCAACTATAAATAAATTAATGTAGAGTTAGCTGCCTTTAGAATTCCTTCCAATCTATTCAGAAAGTTGAAAAACATTTTACTGATTATTAGCATACACTTCTTTTAAAGGTTCAAAATGTGCCTCATAGAATGGCTACCTAGATAAAATAATATCGTAAGAATGAGACCAAGGTGTGAGGATTCATTAAACAACTGAAAGGAAGAAAAGCCAGGACTGAAGTTCAATGTAAAAATAACAGCAGTATAATGAACTTTTTCTATTGCAAAGCACCGTATTAAGCTCCTGGCATACAGTATCCCCTTTAATCCTCAAAATACCTTATGATCAGTTGCTATTAATATCCAAGTTTTTCAGATGAAAAAAACGTGGGGCCCAGAACAGCTAAATCACTGGCGCAACCTGTCCCGCTTGTATGGACTGTCGCTGGTATTTAAACCCAGGAAATCTTACTCCAGAGCCCACACCAATAACAACAACAATGATGATGGTGATTGTGATAAATAATAGCAATTAATAGCCACCACCATTGGAGATATGTATAAACTGTCATGGTTAGTTGCTTATTTAAGAAATGTTGTCATATGATTTCACTTGTATGTGGGATCTAATGAACAAAATAAACTAACAGTGGAAACAGACTCAGGGATACAGAGAACAGACTAACAGCGGTCAGAGTGGAGGGGTTTGGGGCTGGGTGAGAAGGGTGAAGAGGGTAAGAAAAAAAAAGAAGAGTCATGGACACACAACAGGATGGGATTCCCAGAGGGAAGGAGGGGTGAAAGGAGCTAGCAGACAGTAATTAACGGGGGGATAAATGGTGACGGAAGGAGACAACTTGGGGTGGTGAACACAATACAATACACAGATGGTATACTGTAGAATTGTACACCTGAAACCCATATATGATTTTATTAACTGATGTCACCCCAATACATTCAAATAAAAAAATAAGGATTCCTTAGCCTTTCCAATTTTGATTCAGTAGTTTTAAATCAAAGCCCTAGGAACTATAGCCAAAAAAATTTAAATTACAGTAATTTTAAAACTCTCTAGGTCATTACCATGCAGCCTAACTACTGACTGGTGTTTGGACCTACTGCGTTCCACCACCGCGGCCATCTTGATGGGATTTCAATACTAAAACAACATAACTATCATTCCTAAAATGTGTTAATAGTATTCTTTTTACTTCAGTGTGTTATTTCTGCAGTTGTCTATCTTTCATTATATATTAAATATTAGTATCAATTTTTTTAAAAAGTTGGAACCTAAAATAAAGGAAATTTTTATTGACTTTTTGAAAATTAAATGTTCTAAAAACTCAAACAGTACAAAATCAGCCTTAAACTAGTGAACAATAGTAGGTGGGTAGATTCATTTTAAATAATAATGTATTAATATTAATTATTCTTCCCAGCTTGGACAATCAGCATGTATTTATTATGGTTCTTTCATGGATCGCTCCTGTTTGCCTTTCCCAAATGCCGACAAACACATGCTCTCTAATTTATAACCAAATCCCAAAGGTTTCTGACGCAGACTAGTAGCCTCAGCAGCAAAATTATAGGATTCGGGGCTTTCAGAGGGTTTCTGACACTCTGTTCCGGCCAGAGTGAACAGAGAAAAGCACACACAAGGCACACAGGCACAGAGCCTCCAGTAAGTGGCTCTGTCCCCGACCCTTCATTGGTTATCATCTTTCACGCTTCGTCCTCTAAGGCCACAGCAGTCACTGAAATTTGTTGGAACAAGACATAAAACATTTAAAATTCATCCAATTCCTAATTATACGTGTAGATTACTCTCCTGTTACCAGGCTCACCCACAGGACAGAAGCCGTTGCAACTTCTACCCAACACTGTCAGTCTCTCTAAACTTGTAAAAATAAATGGTCTATACTCAAGGATGAGAGAAGAATAGAAGATAAGCATTCAAAATGAAGATGAATGCACAACATGAATAAAGTAGTATAATTTGGAAATGCCCTCCACTGCAAAAATAACCTAATAATTTTGTCAAGTTTACCATTAACAAATGAAAAGTGGGAAGGTCTAGTGGAAAGAACATAGGCTTTGCACTCACTCACTCACTTATTCATTCATTCACGAAATATTCATTGAATGCCCACTGAGGTCCAGGCGTTGCTGGGATACCACAGTAGAAAAAGGAGACAAAAATCCCTTCTCTCGCAAAGCTTTACATTCTAGCAGGAAGAGACAAATAATAGGAACGAAAAATAATAAATATGCTATGGGGGAAAACAGTATGCAGGGCAAGGGCAATTTGGTGTGTTGGGGTTGGAGGATACAATTTTAAATAGAATATTCATGTGGAAGACACCATTGAGCAAGTACTTTTAGGAGGCGAGGGAGTCAGTCAATAGGGAGTCTGGGGATAAAACAAAAAGCGGAGATGGCAGTAAATGTGAAAGCACCCTGACAGGACGGAGCATGCTGGTGAGTTAGCAAACGTGGCTGGAGCCCGAGTGGAAAATGAGAGAGAGAGGCCAGAGAGGGATGAGCAGCAGCTGCAGGAAATCATCTTGGGCCTTGTGAAATACTGTAAGGACTCCAGCCTTGACTATGGTTCCGAACGAAAATTGCACCTTTACTGCTCACCAGGTGACATTGAGCAAGGCACTGACTTCTCTGAACATTGGGCTCCTTATCTGTAAAATTGAGAAAATGTCCTTGACAAGGTTGAATGAGGATTAAATGAAGACCGTCTGTAAGGTGGAAAGTGTTTTTCACAAAAAGTTACCCTTCGTTTGACAAACATCTATCAAGTATCTACAGCATACAGTGTGAGATAAATTCCCAACTTTTTAACTGTTAGTAGAACTATTTTCTCTGTGGAAATACTTATATTATTATTGGCATATCTTCAAAATTATTTTAAAACCATTTTAAATAAATTCTTAAAACATTTCTAGAAACATTAAATTTTTGTTTAAATTTTAATAACAAACCTCAATTAAACAAAGGCCACCTATTTAGAACCCTCTAATAACCATAACTTGCCTTCTCTTCTGCACTTCGTTTAACACAAGGAGCAAATCATAAAATCATATTCTGATAAAAAGGAATTAATAGAACAAACTTCCAGGCTGTACCCAAGAGCTAGCACTGTTGTTGAAGACCAATTTTCAGCAACATTCGGAAGTATGAGCAACAAAAATCTTCCAAAAAAACTATTCTTACTTATGCCATAATTACAAGGTAAAGAAATAAATTAATGGAGTTACAGATTATCTACAAGCACTTACCCTTAAATTGACCCTCCCCCACCAAAAAAACCCTGCAATAAAAGAACACATGATTTTCAAGTATTTCAGTTAATTGAGGGTTCCTCTCTCCCCAAGAGATTACTTCTACAGGGGAAAAAAATGGCCTATCTAGTTTCCATTTGTTTTGCGGATTAACATGAATGTAATCAGTTCAGAATGGGATGAACCTGCAGCTATTAACAGTATGCTATGCGGTTTAAAAACCAATAGATAGATAGATGGATACACATATAAATATCACATTAATATCAATTAAGCACACTGTTATTTTACAACTTACAGATGACACCAAAGACATCATTAAACTGTTTTTAAAGAGATTTAAAGTAAAGAATAGATTCAATCCAACGTTGCAATGCCAGCTTAGAGATGCTATTTCTGAACCTCAGGTGGGAGTTTTAAATATGAGATTGTAAGTTCCTGAGAGTGACACAGGACTGAGTGACCACAGTGGAATGGCCTCTAGTCCCAAGAGTAATAAAGAATGTACACTTATACTCTGGGCAATAAATCCCAGTGATGGCAGGTAGAACACCCCATTAACTGTGCAACTCATCTATACATTGTACAAAAGGTAGTAATTAATATAAATTAAATATAAAGGTAAGCCCATATATAAGGGTTGAGGAAATCCAAAACTGAAATTTGAAACACCATGCTAAAAAAAAGTGAAATCTTTTTAAAACTTTATTTCCTATTGTGTATAAAAACAATACTGTCAAACATAAAATAGAAATTCACTGTGTATATGCATATATGTATGTAAGTATGTTTAATTGTGAATGTATAACTCCAAAATTAAAACGTATAGAAAAGTAATACAAAGAGTTTTTTAAAGACAAATGATGTATCTGGAAAGTCTAATACTTCAGAGCAGAAAAGCATTTTAAAACACTGAATAGTAAGGCAGGACACCAGTTTGAGCCAAGATATTTACAACGTAAGTCCCTTTTTTACTACTAATGTCCTGACCACAAACATCCATTTCGTAGGGTAGGAAAAGTCATCGAGACCTAAAGATAAGCAAGCTAATGAAAAAAAGCCAAGCCTTTTTTCTGAATCTTGATATAATTCAGCATTCTATGCCCAATGCTGTACTTTAGGGCTTAGCTAAACATGCTGCTGGTTAGTACAAACATTTTCTCTTCAGTTATATTAAAAGTGAATTTCTTTTTCAGAAAACACATTATATAACTATATTTCATTTAAGGAGCCAGACCAAATATGAGAAATAAGATTTGGGGTTAGTAAAAGTAACAAAATTAAAACTAAGCTGAGCAACTCAATCTACTATCTCAAAAGTCCGTCGGCTATAATTCTGGAGGAACATTACAGAAATGCTTGCAATGCCTAATTAACTCAACTTCTTTCAGAACACTGGGAAACTGAAAAAACAAAAACAAGAAACAGTAAACTCATCTTGCATTCTTCCAGATGCTGAGGTTGTCCTTTGGGCCACACACTCCCTCTAACGTCAGGGAGGTCCTGGTTCTAATCAGGTTCCACCACATACCAGCTGGGCAATCTGGGGAAGTATGGTGTGGCAGTTACGACAATGGGCTACAGAATCATACCACTTGGATTCTAAGCCTGGCTTTGCCATTTCCTAGCAGGGAAACCATAGGTGAATCTCTGTGCTTTGGTTTCCTCTTATGTAAATGAAGGTATAATAATATTTCCTACCTGATACAGTTGACTTAAAGATTAAGTGAATGAATAAAAATACACACAACAATGGGACATTTCAGGTGCTCAATAAACTTCAGTTGCTAAACATCCTTTAAAAAGATTTGCTGAGCCCTGGCTGGTGTGGCTCAGTGGACTGAGTGCCAGCCTGCGAACCAAAAGGTCGCCAGTTCATTTTCCAGTCAGGGCACATGCCTGGGTTGTGAGCCAGATCCCTGGTTGGGGGCATGGAAGAGGCAACTTATCTGTTTCTCTCACACATTGATGTTTTCTCCCTCTCTTTCTCCTTCCCCTTCCCTCTCTCTGAAAAGTAAATAAATAAAATCTTTTTAAAAAATAAAAATAAATAGAAAGCATTGCTGAGCCTTATTGTCCTTTGCAAAATGAGTCTAAGAATAGTAGCTCTGTCACAGTGCGAGCTCAAGAATGTAATGAGATATACATAAACTGTTTCACACAATGCCTGGCACATGGAAAATGTTCAATAAATGTCAGCTTTTTTAAAAAAATACTTAACAGATGAACATAAATTGCTGACACGTATAGGGTTTCTTCCCTTCCCTTGCTTTGTGTCCAGTTGTATAAGCCCTATTTGCAGAAAATAATATTGAGCTTGACCTTCTAATATCCAGTGAGATTACTTCACAATAAAAATGTAATTTGATTAGAGGAAAGGTAAGGATGCTGACTCAACTCAGTATGTGAAATGCCTCAGCTGTCAGGACATGCATCAGCAATGTGTCGAAATCCTGGAGAGTGAAGAGAGCTAGCATTTGAATAAATGAATGACAGACTAACAGGCCATTTGGGGCAGAAAAACAAGAATTTATGAGGAATTCAACCATCTGGATGAGCACTGCCAAGACCAGGACAAACCGGGTTCTCGCACCTCCCAAAGCTCCTTCCAGATACAAATTGGTTTACACTATGTTTGCAAAGGAAAGAAAAACAAGCAATGTTTGACAGTTCTGTCCTGAGTCTAAATTTTGAATTAACATTAATATTTACAGATGTTAGCTTATAAATACTAGCTAAAAGTAGTAATAGTAATTTACATTTGAAGAGTTCTTTACAATATCATATTCATATCAATATTACTGACCTACCACTAAAATAACATTAAGTACTAAACCACTTCAAAGTATTTTGTAAACAATTTTTCTTTTCCACACACCCTGTTAACGATCTAAGGTCTGAGCTAAAATTCTGCAAGCTTTTTATAGCCTCCTACAAGGCCTCAGGCTAAATCTACAAGGAATATGCTGTATTTGCTTAGAATCTACTATGTTTAACTTAAAAATCAATCATTTATTTATTCATTCCACAAATATTTACAGAACACCTTTTACATGCCAGGCACTAGTCTAGGTCTTATGTATACATTTCTGAGCAAAATCGAACAAGATCCTGGCTTTCATGAAGTTTACACCAAAAGGGAAGAAAACCTAATTAAATAGTCATATAATTAAATATAAAACAGGTTGCTCTATGAAGAAAAGGTACAAGGTACTATTAAGAGCATATTGCAGAGAATGAAAAAGAAATATACTTGTCCTCAAAAAACTTCAGTCATGAGAAAAAAAGATTAACATATGTAAATAAAAGGAAAATTACAAAAAAAAATAATAATAATTGCCTAAATCTCATGGGCCAAGACAGGAAAGGAGAAAGCACTTGGCGAGGACCTAAAATATTCCAGCCAGGGTCCTTCCATGTAGTTTCTCATGGAAGCCTTGAAAAAATCCTGCAAGGTAGGATTTTGTAGATGAGAACACTGAGGTTGCAAGATATTCAGGTCTATTAGTATGAGCCGATAACTACAGGGTAGAAACAGCTTCATTACCAGAGCCAGAAAGTATGACAATTTCATGGCAAAATAAAATATATTTGACATTAACTTGGACAGAGATGTGTAGCAGCAGAACTGTAGGGATCAGAGCAATGAATTTGTCTTCCTCATCCTCTACCTCCCTTTTTACAGCCCACCTCCAACCCCTCCCTAAGGCACACCCCAATAACGCCCAGTGCTCATGACCTCTCCACACCCACAAAAACTGGCCTTTTCTTCTGAAAATGTGGTTAATCTTCCTGACTGTTAAAGAGCTAATTGGCTCGCCATACAGAAACATATTTATACTATTGCAAAGGCTTCATGGAAACAATAGCAAAACGGGTTCATTCAATGGCCTAATTTCAACAATGGGAATTTCAGACATAAAATGGGCAAATTATCTGGAGCCCCTGCAGGCACATCTATTCTGCTTTCACAAGGATCATAAGGCAAGCCTTATCAATTGATCTTGGGGTGGGGGAGGGGGAGAAGGGGCGCACACCTGGATAAAAATAGAAACTAGCCCTGGCTGGCATGGCTCAGTGGATTGAGTGCCAGCCTGCGAACCAAAGGGTCACCAGTTCCATCCCAGTCAGAACACATTCCTGGGTTGCAGTTGCGGACCAGGTCCCCACCCCCAGTCGGGGGGGTGTGAGAGACAACCACACATCAATGTTTCTTCCGCTCTCTTTCTCCTTCCTTACCCCTCTCTCTATGAATGAATGAATGAATGAATAAAACTATCTTATTCTGAAGTTTTAACAATTTACATTGTTTGCTTGTAGCATTATTGCAGCCTGTATCACAAAACTGACCAAGCAATAGTTTCTGAGACACCCTGAAGTCCAAAGACTTGAGTGTTGCCAAGCATTCACACAAATGACAATGTGTCTTTGAAAAAGGCCAAGTGCAGCAAGCTCAGGAGAGTCCTTTTAAATGACATTCATTTCATCTAGATCTTGGAAATTCTCATATTACATAAATCTGGAAAAACAGGCACCAGGCTCTCCGTGGGAATGGACAGCACACACAAAATATGTATGTCTTAAACTTCCGACGAAACTAGATCCAGATGGGCCGGGACAACCTCATTCACACAATCCTTACTAGAGTATTTTTCACAATGTACCCTCTGTTGAAAATACCATAATCTCCTACAGACAATCTGCCCTTTCAGGATCTGCAACACTATAAGCAATGTCAAAAGGTATTTGTTAATGAACGAATAAACCCAAACAAAAGTCACCAAAGACAGAACAGGTATGAAAAAAAAAAAAAAGATACACATTCTGAAGAGACATTTCCTGTTTCACAATAAATAGTCCTTCCTGAAAATCTTGAATGAATCATTCATTTCCAATCATATCATGTATACATAATAATCGTAAAAGCTTAGTAAGCACTTATTCTGAGACAGTCACTATTCTAAGCAATTTAAATGTATTAACTCATTCAATTCTTTTCATAATGCTGTGTAGTAGGCATGATTATCCTTATTTTACATATTGAAAATATCCCAGAGATATTTAGTAACTTGTTCTTGATCACATAGGTAGAAAGGGCTTCTGCTGAGCTTCGGACCCAGGCAATCTATCACCTGTACATTATCACCTCTGCTATAGAGTAAAAGGAGTTGGCTTATCACTACTTTTGTTACTTTTCATCTAATATCTACAACATACACTGGAGGGACCACATGGAAGGGTTCACCTTCCCGATTTTTTAACATAGAGACTGAGGCAGACATGAGTCCAGTCATCTACCTCCACTTTGTACCAAGCAAATTATACAGATTCTCTAGCTGGTTTGTTATTTCTGTTAATATTTAAAGGACCCCTATATGATGGTGTTAAATCTCTCAAATGATAATTTCAAGTCTTCTCTGGCCTTCCAACATTCTCCTTTGCACCTAAGCTACCTTACTTAAAGACTTCAACATTATGTTTGGATTTAATTTACTTTTTAGGGAAATGAAACGACACAGAGGTTTGGCTGCTTCATTTCGTTCTGGAACACCTGACATTTATGTTCCCGCATAGGTTTTTGATGAGTTGAACTGAGCATCCACCCCTGTGTTATCACTGGCTCGGCATAAGGTCAAGAAGACATCCGGTAGGCTGAACTGCTCCCGTAAGGAACTTCAGAGAAGCATGAATAGGACAAGAAATAAACAAAGGAAAAAAGTAAGAAGACATTTTAGGCAGAAACAGGATGGAGGTAGGAGTGAGCACATTACAGGGGAAATAAGGGAAGACACGCGTGACTGAGCAGAGGAGACAGTTCACTAGGAGGAGCAGGAGACAAGAGTGCAGAATCAGAACTGGGCCACGAAGGAACGCAGAGTACTCTGGGCTTCATGCAGCTGACTACAGATATACGTTGGCCAGGGATAAGCATAAAGAGTAAGTGTTTTTAGAGAGGTTTGGACGGAAAATTGTTGCCAAAACAATGTCACCAAAACCAAACATGAAGCACTATGAGGGCCTATACTGATCTCATGGCAGTAGGAGGTGGAAAGAAAAGGAACCTGAGACACATTTAGAAGATGGGAATAAAGGGATTTTTTTTGTCATACTAAGATATAGTGAAAAGGAATGTCAAAGATTAGTAACTCTTTCCAGGTTGGAAGAATGACATACTGCTGGTAAAAGTGGAATCACCAAACATAGAAGTTCATTTACCAAGGAAGTTCATGCATTTTACTATTGAGGACACTGGAGTTAACTCCAGTGCATCCAAGGGAGCAGAGGTTGAAGTCAGTACTGGAAACATGGGGCTAAATGAGAGACTAGAGATCCCAGAATTTTCCCAGCAAGGTGAAAGTCAGAAGAATAGATAAGCTCAACTTACAAAGCAAATGCGTAACAAAAAACAAAAGGTTAAAAATGAAACCATGGGCAGCTAGAGACAAGGTAAAGAAAACTGGCCCTGGCCAATGTGGCTCAGTTGATTGGAGCATTGTCTCCTAAGCTGAAAGGTCCAGGGTTCAGTCCCCAGTCAGGGGGGCATGCGAGAGGTAGCCAGTCAATGTTTCTCTCTCACATCAATGTTTCTCTCCCTCTCTTTCCCTCCCTTCCCCTCCCTCTAAAATCAATCAGCATGTCCTCAGGTGAGAATAAAAAATAAAAAATTTAAAAAAGATAAAGAAAACTCAAACAATGAGGCAGAATGCTCATTGTAGGATGCAACAGAGAAGAACCCAGAAAATGAAGTATCACCAAAAACAAGAAGTAAAGCTTCTAAGCCACTTCCAATGAGAACAGTTGATAATAGATACACAAGTGGAAAAACTTCTCCTGTAACCTTCAAGAAATCCCCCTGATGCTAATGAAACAACCCAAACAGTTCTCAAAGAAGTCTGAGAGATACCTACTAAAATCAAGACTTGGGAGACTGGGAGAAGGCTACTTGTGATTTGTTTTTGCTGTGTTTTTTATTAAATTAAGAGGAGTGTGAGGAAAAGAAGAGGAAGAGGAAAACATCAAGTCCATTCGAGTTTTTAGAAACTCAGGAGTTTCAATTCACATGTATTTGATTTTAAGATTAAATTTTAATTAGTAATGTCAGAAAAATTGCATTTAAAAAAGCCGAGGTGAAGAGAGAATAGCAAAAGGTCAAAGGAAGGAGTCTGGATGTCATTCCAGATGCACTGAGAAACCATGGCAATGTCAAAGCCTGAGGGAGAGACATACTGTATTATTTGTATTTTTAAAATGATTATTCTGGTAGAATGAATGGAATAGAGGCAAGAGAAGAAGTAAGCAAACCAGTTAGCAGACCACTGCTATGCAGAACAGCTATGGAGTCATGATAATGACTGCAAACAAAGTGGACAAATATATGGATGTGGAATCGAAAGTACTTGCTGATAGTAATTATTCTGGGGAGGGGTGTGAAAGTGATAGAAAAAAGGGAGGAAGCAAAGATGACTATCATTTGTCTGGTTTGAACATCTGGATGAATAGAGAGTCAGTAAGTAAAAGAGAGAAGAAATAGTTTAGTGGAAGAAATCAAGTGTTCCACTGGAAATGTGTTAAGTTAGAGATGTTTGGGAGACATGCCTAGAAATGTCCAGCCAGCAACTACATATACAAGACCAAAGTTTGAAATAAGGTCAGGGCTGGAGACAGAAATGTGAGAGACAACAGTATATAAATGGTCTTAAAGCCAAAGGGATAGATGAGACCACCTATGGCAAAAGTACAGAAAGTACAACACAGAAGCCCTAAAAAAAATCCCATAAATACAAATTAAGTAGAAGAGGAAGAACCAGCACAGAGAATAAGAACAGCCAGAGGCAGAAGGACCAAGGCAGTGGCACCGAAGCCAAAGAGGAATATGTTTACATGGAGAATGTAAACGAGTATCAAATGCTGCTGATACGCGTGTCCATCGGATTTGGGGGTGGCCCTGACAAGAGTAATTTCAGTAAAGCAACAATAAAGGCAGAATCACGTAACAGCAAGAACTTACGGAATCCTACTATGGCCCCCCATTAAAATCACTCTTCTGTCTTCAGCATTTCTTCCTGCTTTCCACTGCTCCGTGTCTAGTTCAAATGCAAAGGTTCTGACTGGTACACCAAGTCACTCCCATCTCGACTGGGTAGAGCCTTTGGTGCAGATCACTGCCTAAGCCAAAAGCCTTCCTATCGACTAGATGGTCTTGAGTCAGGGCCACTCATTCTCGCCACCTGAGATGAGAAAGCACAAGATTCCGCATGACATACATCCTAGAAAGGGTGTGTTAAGTCTTGACCAGTCTCCAACACACTTTACTAAAATGTAAAACAAAGACCGAGAATACTTTTACTGATGAAGATCTAAGGAGGCTTATAAATTGTAAGTAGTTTAATTTTTCCTAACTTGGGAAAGGTATCCAGATGTTCACGGTATCATTGCTCTTTCTAACTTATGATTAGTTTATGAAAACGATTTACGTCCTTTTAACTAGATAATACACTAAAGTCAGTGGATATTTTAAAAGAAAAAACTACAAAAGCAAAAAAAACTTTCTGAGTATGGAGTCATAATATCCAATACATTTTTAAATCATTAAATTAATAAAATACATGTTTTTTAAACTTTTATAAAATGTTATAAAAGGCAAAAAAAAAAAAAAAAAGACACAGTTTTTAATAGCATGCATTCATTCCCTTTTTAAAAAAAGAAAAGAAAGCTTCCATCCAAAAATATTCAGGCCCTATACTTTTATACCCCAGCAGAGCCAAGCTACAACGAAAAAAGCACCCAAAGGGAACTTTACAGCGGAACCTCTGATACATGCTGAACTGCGGTCATGAACAGTACTGGGACCGTATGCGTGTGGCTATATAGCTGGATACGATTGCATACAGTCTGCATTTCAATTAGCAAGAAAAAATAAAGGATCATGATACTTAAAGTTTATGAACCTAATCAAAACATTAAAAACATAAACACAAGCTGGAGCCAGAACACTCCCCCAGACAATGCCCTTGCATTTGAAAGTAGAACTGATGCTAATTTGCATTTGTAGAGCACTCAAAAGTTTTTCACAGCGTTTTGAAAATGTTAAGCTGTCACTTGAGGGTCCTAACAAAACTAAGAGCTAGGCTGGCTAGATATGATACTCATTTTGCACGTAAGGAACCTGAGTTGCATCAAAGATTCAACAAGATTTGCTCAAAATTATATACACAGTAACAGTCCACATTAAAACCTACGTCTTGTATGTCACAAGAAGCCTGCTGCTCCTGCCACTGAAGTTTATATTCTATAGCCTTCAATAAGGGGGTTTCAAATCCCTGCTGGAGTGAGTTCAAATATCACACACCATACTCACACTTCAAAAACAGACTCAACCATTCACCCAAGTAATACAAATATTAGTTATGCTGCAATTACCAGTTCTACGGCATTCAATGTCTTACTATACTGGTGTATTACTAGAAAGCCAATTTTGACAGTTCACTTATTATGTTACTGTATTATTTTTGTTAATGAGCACATAGAACTTATTATAAGACCGCTGGTGGTCACTGCTTTTATTCTTTCTTGGAAGTTCTACTGATTTCAACCCATTAACAATTAGTAGTCATAAAGTAATCTGTAAGTTACTTACTCATGACATTCATGAATAAGAGCATATATTTAGTACAAACCTAACTAAATAAAAAGCTACTTTATTATACCTGTCTAGGGTTCACTAACAACTGAAAATTAAAGAACAAGTTGAATCATTTAGAAGAGTATAAAGTATTAAGAGTGTTTGTTTTATGACTCTCCTACATACATCAAAAAACCCCAATACATTTCTATTTTAAAATGCTTATTTGCAAGCCAAATC
Source organism: Desmodus rotundus (assembly GCF_022682495.2). Lineage (NCBI taxonomy): Eukaryota > Metazoa > Chordata > Mammalia > Chiroptera > Phyllostomidae > Desmodus > Desmodus rotundus. The sequence goes on from NC_071393.1 coordinate 108,095,917, forward strand.
TTCCCACCAATACCCACTGAATTCAATGGGCTGTTCTCAGGAGAATCCTTTATGATGTCCGCAGTATCTACTACATATCTGAGTCTCGGCCATGAACTATCAATGTCTGCATCATTTCATAAAAAAGAAAACCATTCACATTTAGAAACTGAGACAGCATGTAAGAATACGACTACTTGGGCCCTGGCTAGTGGCTCAGTAGGTTGGAACACCGTCCCGTACACCAAAAAAGGTTGAGGGTTCCATTCCCAGTCAAGGCACATACCCAGGTTACAGGTTTGATCGCCAGTTGGGGCATGTTCAGGAAGCAACCAATCAATGTTTCTCTCTCACACTGATATTTCTTTCTTTTTTCTCTCTCTCTCCCTCTCGCTCTCAAATCAATAAACATATCCTCAGGTGAGGATTAAAAAAAAAGAATACTACTTCACATCTGCCTCAGCCAAACTCAATACACCATCTAAAAGTAAATACACAATGCAGTAATATTAAATAATATAAATAACTGCTATTTACTGAGCACTCAATACACTCCAGAAACTACCAGTCTGCTTTAATGATAATAAAAAATAATAATGGTGTAGCAAACACTTATTGAGTCTATCTGGTGAGCTAGGGAATGTTCTATATGGTTTACAAATCATCTCACAATGCCACACTTTACAAATGGAAAAACCAAGATACAAAGAGACTAAATATTTTGCCCAAGGTCACACTGGCAGTTAGGGAGAAACCCAGCAACAAAGTCCCTGCTCTTTCTTCATCTCGTGTGGGTGAAATGGGCTAATTTAAACAAAGCGCTCAGAACAAGGCTTGGCACATGATAAGCACTCCATAAATATTAGTAATTATTAGCAGTATTATTCAATGCCTACAACAATCAGGTAAAATGAAAACAGTGAAAAAAAGAATGAGGAAAGAGAAAGGAAACTGGGAAGACGGCAAGAAATAAGTCAACAGACAATACCTACAAAAGAAAAAGGAAGTCAAGGCTTTCGTAAAGAATGGTCAAGGATGGCTTCCCAGAGGTTTAGTTTATAAATTTTGTGACAAAATGTATTTTTCTATCATTTTATTGATTCCTCTCTGTAAAAAATAAAATGCAGTGACAGAAATGTTGATGAGAAAGGGAGAAGAAAGAATGAAGAGAGGGAAAGAGAAGTTAGACAAGTTAGATCTGAAAAATCAACTGCCAAATAAGTGCAAATCCTCACTGTAAAGCAAGCAATGTTTTTTTTTTTCTTTACCAAAGAAAAGTATAAATGTAGGGGAGCTGTAAGATTAAGCTTCTAATCTATCCACTACCGGATCCTACTGGGGGAAAAAAGGCTCTTATTAAAAATGTACACTGAAGCCCTGGCTGGTGTGGCTCAGTGGATTGAGTGCCAGCCTGCGAACCAAAGGGTCACTGGTTCGATTCCTAGTCAGAGCACATGCCTGGGTTGTGGGCCAGGTCCCCAGTGGGGGGCACATGAGAAGCAACCACACACTGATGTTTCTCTACCTCTCTTTCTCCTTCCCTTCTCCCCTGTCTAAAAATAAATAAAATCTTAAAAAAAAAAAACATACAATGGAGTTAAAAACCCAAAAATTTGTAAGAGAAACCATAAATTCTAGTTGATAGTGTTCTTAAGCAAAACACAGGCAAAGAATTCAATATGACTTAGTTTTGGTATCCTTCAAATATTCACTTGAGACTGTTTTCCCACTTTTAATATGGAAATAACAACAGAAAATCAAAGCTCAGTTTTATTTATGACTTGGTCCATTTAATATTTGGTCATCTGTTGAAACTACTAATGAGGAAACCAAAGAAAGGCAAACTAAGAAAGGTTTTTAGGATGTAGATACCTGTCCCACAGAACCCAACACTGAGACTACTGTTTTCAAACAACTTGCTCAACATCGAATGAAAACTTTTGATCCTCAGCAACCTATTAATATCTAACACCCAATTTTTAATTTTTTAAGAATGAGGAAATTGAAAGCCAGAGAGAATCTGTTCAACGTGGAAGCAGAATGATGCTGTGGAAAGAGAACGCATACTGGAATCAGACATACTTGGAATAGATTTCTGGTTCCCTCACTAACTAAATGTTGCTCAGTCTCCTCATCCAATAGGAGAATTACACCACCCTCCCAGCAAACTGTGGTTAGAAATAATGAAAACAGAACATGCAATACTTAGCAAGGAAAAGGCACTTAGTAAGTAGTAGCTATTAGTATTAATGGCACTACTATCTCCGTGAGGGTAGATCAGTAGGTGACAATTATTATTATTATTATGAATACAACCTCCTAGGGGGCAAGGACTGCATTATCTACCTTAGGCAGTCAGCACACAGTGCCTGGCATACAGTAACCCTTATATAAAGGAGGCAGGGAACAAGGAAAGATGACAGGAGTAATTAACAGGGGAATTGGTATTCAACAGTTCTCAAAAGTTCCTTTCTATTAAAACAGCCAAGATATGAAAGCAACCTAGGTGTTCACTGATAAATGGATGGATAAAGAGGTGTCTCTCCCTCTCTCTCTCTCTCTCTCTCTCTCTCTCTCTCTCTCTCTCACACACACACACACACACACACACACAGAATACTATGCAGCAATTAAAAAGCATGCAATCTTGCCATTTGCAACAACATGGATAAATCTAGAGGGTGTTATGCTAAGTGAAATAAGTCGGGCAGAGAAAGGCAAATACCATATGATTTCACTCATATGTAGAATCTAAGAAACAAAACAAAACAAACAAAACAACAGATTCACAGAAACAGAAACCAAAGGGATGGTTAGCAGAAGGGGAAGGTGGGGAATGGGTAAAGGGGGAAGGCGGAATATGGTCAACAATAGTGTGGTAAGTTTACACATTGCCAGATGACTACTAGAATTAGTGGGGCGATCACACGTGAGGTATAAAACTGTTGAATCGCTATACTGTACACCTGAAACTAATATCACTATGAGATTGCATACCAACTATACTTAAAAGAATTTTTTTTAATTCCTTCTAGATGGCACTTATACCATATGTACAGTAACAGTATGTCCTATTTCATTGTTTTTTTCTAACTCAATTTAGAGACTTGTAACACCATATTTTTTTTAATGAAGCAGAATAGAACATCAAAGAAACAAGTATACCTATCATATAAGTTTCTTGCTTCATTTAACTTGTATATTGGTTATATGTGCACTCCTACATTAGTGTGTGTATGTGTGTGTGTGTGTACTGGGGCCAGTATGTAAAATAAATTCTTTACTGCAGGTAGCAAAATATAGGAATAATACCATCCTAGGTTTCCCAGGAGAGTTCTACTTTTATGTGATTTTATATTTTTCAATAAAGGTAAAATGAAGTATATTAACTAAATGGGATCTGAATTTTATACAATGTATATCAAAAATCATAGAGAAAAATCTTTACCAGACCCTAAGTTCCACTTATTGGTTTAGGAAATACAAACACAGTACCTACTTATAAAACTTATAGCTAAAACATCCATACAGATTACATCAAGAAATCACCCTACAAAACTCACATAAAACTAAAAGCAGATGCCTTAGTAGTTCTAAAACACGGCAGCTTTGTCGCCCAATTCAAAACATAACAATTACTTTATTATGAATTCAAGATCATTTCTGAGCATCTTAATTCTCACATGAGTTACCACAAAATAATCATATGATATTTCTGAAGTTCTTGATAGTGAGGCTGAAATATCGAGGCAAATTGTACCATGGGCAAAGAACATTACCGAGCTCTCTGAAAAGGAAATGCAGAGCCTAGTTCTATATATCACAAAGCCAGAGTTTTATTGTATTTTATAGCACATGACACCTAACTAAGCAAAAATACATCAAATGCTTAATATCCTCTGTTAAACTAAAAATGTGAAAGTAACACATGTAACTAGAGGGCCAGGAAACTCCAGGTGACAACAGCCACGCTGGCCAGGGCAGCACTCCAAGTGTGAGTTGTTCTCACACTTTGAGAACAACTAATCTAAGGTACGGAGCACGCACGGAAAATCCATGGCAACCTGACTTACCATGACAGCAGATTAAATCATTTCACTTCTCCACATCACAATCCCCTCGTTAAAGAAAATGTTAAGAGCAGTATCTGTCTCAGCCCATTATTCCCATACTTCACACACAGAGACACACTCTGAGCTCTTTAGATTACCGGTAACTTCTCTCTAAAGTCAACTTGTCAGGTACTACTCAGGTGACAGCTCCACCTGTCTGGCCCCTAACACTCTCTTCTGTTCACTCAGCACCTAGTTAAATGAACTGACCAGTTTGTTTGCCCGCACTCAGGGATAAAGAGCTAAACAAACTGGAACTTAAGTCTTTGGTACAACAAAGGTAAAAAGTGGCTGCGTATTTAACACCTAGTACCATATTGATGGCAAATGAACTTTTTTTTTTTAAGATTTTATTTATTTTTAAGCAGAGGGGAAGACAGTGAGAAAGAGAAGGAGACAAACATCGATGGGAGAAATAAACATTCATCGGTTGCCTCTAGCATGCCCACAACTGGGGGTCTGGCCCCATAACCCAGGCATGTGCCCTCACCAGGAATCAAAGCGATGATCTTTTGACTTCTGGGATAATGCCCAACCAAGCCGCATCCGGTAGGGATGAAAACTCTTTTTTGGCAAATATTAAAAGAGAAAGTGTTTGAGGATTAAAGAACTTGAAAAATATTCTCCTTGGGCCATCAAGCTCTGTTCCAATTAGTGAAAAGACTGGTCTGGAGGAAAAACCAGTATCTACAATTAAATATTGCTAGGCCGAATCATATAAAACTTATATGATTTTATAATCATATAATACAGGTCAAAAATGGTCAATCACTGGCAATTTCATTTCATTCAACCTAAGAGAACGCGTTATTTTGTTAATGGCAGTGAGACTAATGGTGTTACTGGCATCAAAGGACAATGGTCTCAAACCAAAATACGCATATGGGAACATTTTTGAAAGAGAATTTTTACTTTGTTTTGTTTTACTTTTGTAATATAAATGCTAAAATATCTTCAAAAGCGGAAAGAACAGTATAATAAACCCCCATGGACCCATCACTCAGCTTCTCTTTCTGAAATTCTCTTAATGTCAGTATTGACAACATCCTGGAAATTATGTGCTATGCAATTTTCTAAACATGTAGTACAGGAAAACTTTTCAGAACAATGCAAAAATTCATTGTTCTACAAAATTCTTTCAAGCTTATAGGACCAAAAATGTTTGAAAATTGCTGCTATGCAGCTTGTGTGATTTTGAACACTATATAAATGGAATTATGAAAGCATGAGCTTTAACAAAATATGTTCTTAGTTGTTGAGTTGTTGAGCTGTGGCTTAAGACAGTGGGCCTGAAACAAATTTATCTGACTAAGACATCTAAAACTAATAAAGAAAATAAACCAGCCTTTTACAAAAGGACAAGTTTATTTGAATGTATATAAATCCTAAAAAGTATTAATTATATTGACTTCTAAGTACCAGACAAGGGCACAGGCATACATCCCTCAGAACGTCTGACAGAACAAACTGTTCATCACTAGTCTAATTCACCCAGGGCCTGCTGTTAGCTGGGCCCTGACATACAAGCACTTGTTCCTTCAACAAATATTTCGGAGTCTTTTCTATGTATCAGACACTGTTCTAGACACGGATGATGCAGCAGTAAACAGAAGAGACAAAGATCCCTGCCCGGTGGAATTTATGTTTTAGCATGGGGGCACAGATAATATTATAAATAAGAACATAATCTATTGACAATATGTTAAAGGAGTACCAGAGCAAGAGAAAAAAGAAAAAACAGAGCGAAAAAGGGAAATGGAGAGGGGACGGCATTATAGTTCTAAATAGGGTGAGTTCACAGACTCGTGGAAAAGGTTGACATTTACCTAGTTATGACATCTATGTGGTAAGTATTACGCAGATCTGATGTGATCAAGAATCCGTGGGAATGAGAAAAAGGCACTTAACTCACTTACTCCCTCTCGGAGGAAGTGATATCTGAGCCATTGTTGAGAAAGCAAGGTGGCCAGAAGCACCAGAGGAGGAAGGGCTCTGCGTGCCCAGACAACAGCATGTGTGAGGGTGCTGAGAGGCCCACAGCCCCGCACATTCCGCATTCAAGGCAGGCAGCTCCCTGTGGCTAAAACCCAGTGTCTGAGGGGGAGGATGCAGCCAGGACAGGCAGGCAGGGTCAGATCAGAGGGTTTCCATTTGGGGAGGGTGGGGGAGGAGGGGCTGGAAGCCAATGAGCCACCTACCACAGAGCTGTGGTTCAAGCGGCTCTGAAAGGTGGATGACAGAGCAGAGCAGTGATGGGGAAGGAAGAGGACTTGACAGACTCAAAAAGCTATAGTGAGCGGCGGGAAGAAGACTCCAAGCCCAGCCAGATCAGCCTGGTCCACAAAGGAGATGATGGGGCCACTCGCTAAACTGGGGAGACTCTAAAGAAGAGATCCTAGAGAAATGTGGGATGCTGAATTATAAGCGCCTGTGACAAGGGACCAAGGAGTCACTAGAAATGCAGGTCTGGAATGGAGAAAGTTCTTGCCTGGACATACAGAAATATATATGGACTGAAGAGTCTGAGACGAGCATCTGAAGGCATTAGAATGGATTAGATCTCTCTGCATTAAACATCTCCCTCCTAAGACATTTCTACCAGGAATCAATTTATTTCCACAGTGCTCATAAATGGAAACATTTGCACAAATGATAGGTTCTCTTAACAAATTCCAAAAGAAACACTCTTTTCTGGAATAAGTTACAAACACACCTATATACAAAGATCTATTATGTATATATGCCAATATTCTTATTTTGGGGTGTATACTAAATTACAAAGGGCAAATTCTCATCAGAGAGTGTTTACCAGCACCATAGTTTGAGGCATATCAGATTATAAAACTGTAAAAATCATGAGATCCACAGTATTCTACAATTTCCCTCCCAACTTAACTTTTTTTCCTATCCTACTTCTGCTTTCCTGCCTCCTCCTTCCCCACCCTGCCATTTAACTCTAATCCCAGCCAAACTGTTATCTGTGGTTCATTCAATTGAAGACCCAAGGAAGCCTTCATTCCATCATCATTCCCCACCCGCCAGATCAAACACCTGCCCCTTCCCCCTCCAGCCCCTTTCTCCATCCATCCTTAAGAGGTCCCTCTCAAATGTCACTTCTTTCTTGAAGCCTTTCCTGGTGATTCCCTCAGCCTAATGTGATCTCTCCTTTTGAACTACAAGGGCCCCTATCTGGTACCTCTTTTACTGCACTTAACTAGATGACATGACACAGTATCTGCCCTCTTGGAATTACATTTGATTACATTTTTGTCTTTGTAGCTCCTATGAGACCAGCATATAACATGAATAGAGCTGAGCTATCTCAAACCCAGATGTGTCTATAAGAAATAATATATTCTAAATACAGCTGTCCATAAAGTCAACCTGTACCCAGCCCTTTAAGAAGCCCAGCTTCTGCCTGAGGAAGAATCAGAGTAAATTATTTGTCCAGAAAACCAATACAAAACCAGCATCCAGTATTTTAACACATTGCCTCAGTTTCCATAATGTCAACGAAACATGTTACTTGAAAGTGAAAGTAAGTATTAATTCAAGTTGTTAAAATGTTTTAAAGTAAGAAAAAAGTGTTACAGTCTACTAGGAAATCAGATCTGAAATTAAAACAATTAATCAATTAAAAACACTTTATCCTACTTCTCTTTTACATTCCTCTGGTCTTTCTCCAGAGCAACAGATGTTTTTCTCCTTCAGCTCAGTCATTTGAAGAAAAGGAGCTTGGAAATGGTTAAAAAGCAGAGGGGAAGTGCAGTGTAAGTGTGGATAAACGGACAGGGTCAGTGCCAATGATGTGGGCATTTGTAAACCAATTCAATGGTTTCTGGAAAGTATTTCAGAGAGTCCTACAAAAGCCTCAGAGGAATATCTACATTTTGAGGATCTTAACAAATTTGTAATTTTAATCATTCCTACTTCCCAAATTGGTCATACAGCTTTCAAAACATCTTTATATCCAATAATAAACTCAACTGTATACCCTCTACATCTTTATTATATCGAAGAATCCTTCCTGTTATTTCTAAAATTCAACAATGCTGAACTTCAGGGTTCCACCCTCATATTGGTCTTCTCAACACACTTTTTCTTCATTCTTAGATTCAGTCCAAATATTCTTTTCTGAAATTACTCCAAATAATGCTTTATTACTGTCTCTCAAGGTTTTGTTAATAATTTCTTCTTCCTTATTTATCTTCCCAAAACTCGAACAAGAGGCAATACTTCCTAAAACATTTTACGAGGCCAACGTAATCCTGATACCAAAACCTAGCAAGCGTAACACAAAAAAAGAAAACTACAGACTGACTTCTCTGATGAATGCAGATGCAGAAATCCTAAATGATATATAAGCAAACTGAATACAATTCATTAAAAAAATAACACATCACAATCAAGTGGGGTTCATTCCAGGGGCACAAGGATGGTTCAACACAAGCAAACAGATCTATTTCTACACTACATTAACAAAACAAAGGATGAAAATCATATAATCTTATCAATAGATGCAGAAAAGGCATTCAATAAGATAAAACATCCACGTATTATTAAAACACCCAATAAAATGGGTATAGGAGGGAAGTACCTGAATATAATAAAGGCCATGTATGACAAACCCTCCGCTAATCAGGAACAAGACAAGGATGCCCACACTCACCACTCTTATTCAATATAGTTCTGGAAGTTCTAGCCAGAGCAATCAGGCAAGAGAAAGAAATTTAAGGACATACATATTGGGAATTCAAAAGTCCAAATGTCACTTTTTGCAGACGACATGTTTCTGTATATAGAAAACCCTAACGACTCCACCCAAAACAGAAACAATAAACAAACGCAGTGAAGTTGCAGGATACAAAATCAATGTAAAAAAACCCAGAGGTTTCCTGTATGCTAAGAATGAAATTTCAGAAAAAGAAATTTAAAAAAATAATTTCTTTTGCAATTGCAACCAAAAGAATAAAATACCTAGAAATAAACTTAACAAAAGATGTGAAGGACCTATATACTGAAAACAACAAAGAGATTGAAAAAGACAAAATGAAATAGAAGGATATTCTGTCTTCATGGATTGGAAGAATCAACATAGATAAAATGGCCATATTATGCAAAGCAATGTACAGATTCAATGGACACTCCCCCCATCAAAATCCCAATGTCATCTTTTAAACAAATAGAACAAAAAAAAAAAATCAGATTTGTATGGAACCACAAAAGACCCCCACCGGCCAAAGCAATCCTGAGAAAAAGAACAAAGCCAGAGGTATCACACTACCTGACTTCGAATTATACTACAGAGCTACGGTAATTGAAACAGCATAATAGTGGCAGAACAGACAGATACACAGCACAATGGAACAGAATTCAAAGCCCAGAAATAAAGCCACATGTATACAGGCAAATAATTTTTGACGAAGGAGCCAAAAGCACACAATGGAAAAACGAAGGACTCTGCAATAAATGGTGCTGGGAACACTGTAAAGCGGCATGCAGGAGAATGAAACCGGATGACAGTTTGTCCCCATGCTCAAAAATTAATTCAAAACGGATCAAATACCTAAATATAAGATCTGAAAAAATAAATTACAGAGAAGAAGACATAGGTACTAAACTTAAGGATCTTGGTAACAGAGAACATGTTATGAATTTGACCACAAAGGCAAGGGAACTAAAGGCAAAAATAAATGAATGGGACTATGTCAAACTAAAAAGCTTCTTCACAACAAAAGAAGCCAATAAGAAAACAAAGGCAACCACTGAGTGGGAGATGATATTTGTAAACAACAAGGGATTAATATCCAAAACATATAAAGAACTTATACAACTCAACACCAAACAAACAAATAATCCAATTAAAAAAAAGGCAGAGACCTGAACTGACACTTCTCCCAAGAAACATACAAATGACCAACAGACATATGAAAAAATGCTCCACCTCACTAACTATTAGGGAGGTATATATCAAAACTACAATGATATACCACCTCACACCTGTTAGAATGGCTATTATCAACAAGACAGGTAGTAAGTGTTGGAGAGGTTGTGGAGAAAAGGGAACCCTCATTCACTGCTGGTGGGAATGTAAACTGGTAGAGCCACTAGGAAAAGAGTATGGCAGATTCTCAAAAAATGAAGAATAAAGTTACCATATGACCCAGCAATCCCTCTTCTGGGTATCTACCCCAAAAAACTCAAAAAAAACCCATTTCTTCACAAGGTTATATGCACCTCTATGTTCACTGCAGCATCATTCACTGTGGCTAAGACATGGAGACAATCAAAGTGTCCTTCAATAGAGGACTGGATAAAAGAGATGCTGTATATATGTATTACGGAATATTATTCAGCCATAAGAATAGATGAAATACTGCCATTTGCAACATGAATGGACCTTGAGAACATTATGCTAAGCAAAATGAGTGACAAAAAGCTAAGAACCACATGATTTCACTCATATGTGGGATATAAAGCTGAAATTCATGGACAAAGACAACAGTATGGTGGTTACCAGAGGTGGGCAGCAGTGGAAGAAGTTGGTTAAGGGTACAGGGGGAAAATATGTGGCAATGGAAGGTGATCTGACTTTGGGTGGTAGGCACACAGTACAATATACAGATTATGTGTTAAAGAAATGTACACTTGAAACCTAAATGATCTTATTAACCAATGTCACTCTGTTGGGAACTGCCCTGCCTGGTTTCAGAAGCTGTAATCCCCCATGGCTAAGGCTGAGTAAAAGACCTTGGGACCATAAGCCACTAAGGAAACAAAGCTTATCTTCCTGGCAGGGGCGACGCCTCTGTCCCCTTTACTTCACCCTGCTTGACCCTGGGCGGATGACTGGGATGACTTAGCCAATGATGGGTAAGATTCCTCAAGGGAAGGATGACCTAAGACAGCCATGGTCACAATGGGGCCATCAGGGAAGGACTTGGGGACTATAAAAAAAGGGGGTGATGGACCCTCACCCCTGGCTTTGACATAGCCTGAGTTCTCATTCTGTCTGTAAGAAGTCTCCTAATCTCTTGGCTGCCTTACTTCCCCTGCCTGACTTAAGCCTGAAACAATGCTGGAGGGCGGTGCAGCCCTGGCCAAGGAGCCCAAGAAAGACCGCATAAAATCCTGTGAAACCTGCTTTGCTAAGAATGCTCTCAATTTTCCGATAAGGGTCCAAGCATAAAATGAGTTTGTTTCCCAAAGTTTTATAGCCCTTTAGCTATCAGACCCTGACTCAGAAAAAGCCCTCATAGTTCTTTGAGTGTTATCTATTGTTTGATCATTACGGCCTGACAATGATTGATGAGCTTTACCTGTATTCCTGTGCAAAATGAACCCGATAAAAGCCCACTGAGGAACAAGCTCAAGGCCGTTCTCCTTTGAGAGATCCACCACCTTTCCTCCCCAAGCAGATCCCGTATTGGTAGACTTATACTCATCCAAGGCGGATGGGCAGAGACCCCCTATATCACTCCCATAAATTTAATTTAAGAAATTGAAAAACAAGGCTAAGAGGTTGAGCAAAACAAAGCCTTCCTATCCAGTGTCATACCTTACAATTAAATATTTACTCATTTAACTAATATTTACAGGCCTGTGCTGTGCCAGGCACTGTGCTGGGTGTTGGGAATATAGTGGTAGCAACTTTTGAGTTATTGTTCTTATGTGGGATATTTAAGAAAGACACCCAGAACATCGTGATATTTTCCTGACACCCAGTAAAACAAAGACAAAATAACAGAAAGCTTTCTGATTATTAAATCTACAGAAATATATTAGCTTACTTTAGAGTACCAAATAAATTCAATAAAAATTTAAAAAGAAAACAATAATAAGTATAGTGAATTAAAAACTTGAAAGAGACTGTCAGTCTTCAGCCTTTAATAATAGAAAGTTTCCAACTCACTTAAGTATAACTCTAGAGTATTAATTATTGAATATTTGAGCTTTTGGGCTGTAATTTTGGGTTTGTTTGTTTTTTATACTAGTACTGTATAAAGTAGAAGAGGTTGCTTGTCAATATAAGTGTCCCTTTTTTGTTTATTATCCTTTCTACAGAGAGGAGGAGTTTCTGTCAGAGAAGAACCTGTGAAGTGATCGCTGAAGATATGTTAATTACTTTAAAATGTAGGCTTTTTAAAATTTTGTTTTCTTTTTAGATTACACATGAGTGAAACCGTATGGTATTCGTCTCTGTCTGAGTTACTTCACTTAGCATAACACCCTCTAGATCCATCCATGTTGTCGCAAATGGCATTTTTATTGCTGCATTATATTCCATTGTATATACATATACACCCGAAACACTAATTTGAACGAATATAAGCACCCTATGTTCACTGCAGTGTTATTTACAAATAGACAAGGCATGGAAGCAGCCCAAGTGTTCATCAGTAGATGAGTGGATAAAACAACTACAGGACATTTACACAATGGAATACTACTCGGCTGTAGAAAAGAAAATTTCACCCTTCGTGACAGTATGGATGGACCTGGAGAACATTATGCTAAATGAAGTAAGCCAGTCAGAGAAAGACAAATACTGTATGCTCTCACTCACATGTGGAACCTGATAAATAAACTGAACTACCAAGGAAAATGGGGGCAGACTCATAGATGGAAAGCAGGATGACAGCTAGTGCGGACTAAACAGTAATGGAAAAAACACAATAAAGATTAAATTTAAAAAACTGTATTTGTCTGAAAACTCAATTTCATTTACTTATGATTAAATTGAAATCCTGTGTAGACCAATCTTCAATGTATGAAGTCCTAACGAAGGTAAGCCCATTTTCTTCTTCATGGATTTATATAGGTCCACACTCAATGTTAGCCACCAATACCAAAGTTTTTCATTGTAATTATCCACAAGCTTCCTGAGGTTCAGAATGTTCCTATCAGAGTATGCTAAAATTTAATTCAAGTAAAAGTCGCCCTCTCCTTTGCTGAAACAGACATATTCTGAGCTACTAACTACAAAGTTACTAATTACAAAATCTTTTTTTCTTAAATTATATGTTCATATATGAATACCTTTGTTTGAATGTCCTTAAACTAATAGGTAGTAAAATTCTTACAGAACTGGAACAGACCAATTAAGTGCTGTCTGGGAGATGGGGAAAAGGAGAGATGCTGGTCAAACAAGACAAATATTCAGCTGTAAAATGGGTAAGTTCTAGAGCTCTAATTTATAGTATGGTGATTATAGTTAAAAATAATGTATATTGGATTTTGCTGAATAGATCTCAAGTGTTCTCATTATAAAAAAAATGTTAACTATGAAGTGATAGACAAGTTAATTAGCTTGATTATGGTAATTCCACAATGCATACATATCTCATAACATCACAATGTACACTTTAGATATATACAATCTGTCAATCAAACTTCAATAAAGCTGGAGAAAAAAAGGCTGCGGTATACAAACTGTCCCATGTGGTAGCCACTCGCCCATGTGCGGCTACTGAGCGTTTGAAATATGACTAGTCCTAAGTGAGATGTGCTATAGATATATAATACACATGAAAATTCAGACACTTAGTATAAAACAATGTAAAATAATTCATTTTTGTTACATATTAAAATGATATTTTAGTTATATTGAGTTAAAGGAAAACATTAAAATTAAGTTCATCTGTTTCTTTTTATTTTTTTCAATCAGGCTACGAGAATATTTAAAATTACATTTGTGGTTCACATTGTGGTTTGCATCATTATTATCGGGGAGCACAAAACGAGGACAAAGGAAGAAACAACAGAGACAATTAAAAACAAAGGGAAACACTTTCCATTCCCCTGGACTTGGAATAACCAGAACCTTTCTATCCTGTGGTCATAAAAGAAACTCAATCATCTCTGTTATTCAATAACGTGACTTACATCTTATTACCTCTGCACAAGAATTACAGGAGTATCTTAAGTAAATAGCAAACTGAATTTTTACACCTTGATATACACATCACATGCTTAGCCTACACCTAAAGGGAAAAGGAATAAGAAAAATGTACTTTATCTTCCAATCAGAAAACTTCCTTCTTATTCAAAAAGAAACTTATTTTATGAAACTTTCTGCCCAAAGCAGCTACAATTTCCTGTTAAGGACCCAAAAGTCCCTATCAGTTTTTCTCATACAAGAGGGTTGATAATCTAAGAAATGTGGCCAAATAAAGGTGCCCTTTAGAAAGACTTCCACTACACAAGCAGCATTCTGTGTTGTTATGGCTCTGAGGCCTCTCTGGAAGATGTTTAAAGGGTCACAACAGGTTTAAATAACCTCAATGGAAAGAATCTGGCATTTTAAGAGGATCTGATGACTCAAAACATTCTTTTGGACTCTCCCAGGCTCTTCCCTGGAAGTGCACTCAGGACAGTCATACCAGTTAGTTCTCTTTATGCTAGACCAGGTCACGTATTAACTTGAAATGTGAAATGAGAATAATTACCCCACGTTCACCTTGTTCACCAGGTTTTTGTTTATGTTTTGGGGGATTTTTTTTCTTGTTTGGCTGGGTGTTAGTTTTACTTCTCTAATTTGAGTAGAAAGACAGTAAAATAATGATAGCCAATTCTTCAAGGGCAAAAGTGATCAGAATCCTTACCAGAAACCAAAAATTGAGTCTTTATATAGCAGGCTTTACTTTGCCAAGTTCTACCTAACTCTGTCTCTATCTCTGAGCAAATCATGAAAAAAGCTAAAAGTTCTAAGTCCCCAAAGGAAGCCAAGGGTAGCCATAGTCACCTGCTCAAGAAAGACCTGGCATGCAGCTGCAAGAAATGGGGCAGAATTGGTTTAATTAAAGGAACCAGACAGTTGTAAGGCTGAACACCCTAACTTCATGCGGAGCTAGATTTCTCAGCCTCAGCACCACTAATATTTTGGGTCAGATAATTCTTTATTGTGAATAAGGGTCCAAGAACTGTATTGATAGGGTACTGAGCGGCATCCTTGGCCTCTCTTCCCACTAGATGCCAGGACTAACCTTTTCTCTAACCTGAGCTGTGGCAACCAAATAGGTCTCCAGACATTGCCCAATGTCTGTTGGAGGACCCCCCCCTCCGAAAAAAAAGGTTGAGAATCACTGACATAGAGCAAAAGGACCTGAAAAAAGTTGCTTCAACAGTCAAATCAAAGGCGGTGTACTCTACACCCAGCATGGCAAGTTGTGCTCCAGTGGTTGGCCTGGCACACGTGGTCAGAAGTTTCTGACAAAGTTTCTGACACTACCAAACACGAAGGGTAACGACATAATACAAGTACTCTAAGGATATGAACCTGCCAAGGTTCATATGACACAGGGTTCTTCAACTGCAGTGGAAGTGAGCCTTCCGGTCTCCGTAATTAATGTAGTTCACAAACATTTTTCTTTTAACAGATTAACCAATAAAGATGGTCAACTGTTCAGAAGTCATGATGTTCCAACTTCTAAACTCAGATTATTGTTATTTTTTTTTAAATATAGTTTCAAAACGAAACTAAGATACTACTTTCTGACCCATACAATTAGTAAAAATTAACAGGCCCAAGAACATTCAGGGACTGTGGAAAAACAGGTATTCTGAGATACCCTTGCTAGGAATGTAAATTGCTACTTGAAAAGCAATTTAGCAACATATACCAAACTTTCATTTTTTTACTCAAAATTCCACTTCTAGGAAGGTATCCTATAGATACACTCACCCACATATGCACAAGGAGACGTAGCAAGCAGTTCTCACAGCACTGTTTACAACAGCAGTAAATTGGAAATACCACAAACAGTACCAATAAGGATACAGTTTTAAATAAATGACTGTATATTCACATCTTGGAAGCCTGTCAGCCATTTTTAAAAATTCAACAACATGAAAAACTTTTAAGTAGGAAGGAAGTGTACAAATACATATCATATATTGAAAGAGAGAGAGTAGGGCCCCGTTTTTGTAAAAATAAACATGCATATACACAAGTAGATGTAGACAAAGAAAAAAGTCTAAAAGAATATACATCAATTTGTTTTCATTTCTTTAACAAGTATTTTTTTTTAAGCCATTAACAATAATTTTCAAGATACAGACTTAAAATTAGGCTTGGGCTATCTTCATTTTTCTAATTTAAGGCATAAAAACTTTCTTTTATAAATGTTACTTTTTGTGTAAATCAAGCTTTATGTACATAATTATGTACCATGCATTGGGATGCACTCATGGTCACCACCTGTCCACCAACAGGTGGACAATCTGACAATCTGAAGCTGAGCCTTCCATCAAGTTACAGAAGGCTTAATTCCATTTGCCAGACCAACTCCATAGAGGTAAAGCCTTACCCAACTGCCCTCGTAAACCATAGCCAGTTAACAGCTAAGAAGATACGTACAGAGAAGTAGTTTTAGTAGTGTATTTACTTTACTCAATGTTTACTGTTTAATTTAGCAGAATCTGATTGTATGCAAATTTAAATAATTCTAATTTTCTTTCCTACTTAAATCCTGAATGAATAACCAAAGAAGTCAAACGTCTGAAAGACCAACAGACATGATAATTAATAAAAATTAAAATCCCAATTGTAGGTTTGGACTAGCAAACTAATTTATCTGGGCGCACAGTAAAAAAAAGGCAGTTTTCCAAGAAATTTTTCTGGTTCTAAAATAAACATGCGGACACACTTGAAAACAAAATGTCAGGCTCTCTCCATAATAGCTATAGCCTTTAAACCACCCTAGCAGCCCTCCCTCTGCCCCAGCTCTAGACAGTTTAACTACTTTTAAATGGAACATTCTAAATTACTAAAAAATAAACTATCTATTTCTTCCCGCTTAAGTTTCCCCGATCCCCGTTTTTCTGTGACATTTTAATTTTACTCAGGCAGTTATCACAAATATACAATCCTCATATGATATACCCTTTCTAAACATTTTAAATAGAGCTGCACAAATGTTTTGAGTGTGACAGTATTTCCTTTCTTTTGAAAGAGTATGACAAAATAACCTTGAAGGTCTTTAGTGTTTATTCAGTTGGAACCCTGCATGTAAAGATTGGCTCCATGGAATTTCATAAAACTAGGTCCCACACCTCAAGGCCACATCCTTTTCTTCCTTTTGTAAAATTAAAAACAGAAATTTATTGAAGAAGATTCAAGACACAAGGAACATTGTACACAGGACAATGACGCTTCAGTCCCATTCAAAGTTATGACTTTCTTGAGGAAATCTGGTTCACTGGTAGCAGTCAGAATCAAATAATTAGCAACCGCAGCATAATATTCCCTCTGCTCTGGCAGCAGAAGCCACTCGAATGTTGCCACAACACGTTTCACGCCAAGATCCTCCATTGAAATCTCAGACACAGGAGTTTTGGGAATCCCCAGATCCAGCTTCTAGCTGTCAGTCACGGATCTTCGCAGATCGCAGCCCGCACACGTTCCACATTCTCAGGTGTTCTGCTTGTTTGCAGACCTTCCAGAACGTGGATCACATTCACCAGATTCTTGATGATCGCCCAAGTTTACGACACGCTTCTATTTGCGTAAGAGTCACTGCATCAACCCGGAAACGCCTTCTGAACCGTCTGAATTTGTTTCCTGCCGCGGATACTAGCCGCTGGATCCGGCCGGCCAGACGCCCCCGGTCGGGTGAAGAGGCCGCCGTGCCGCCGGTAAGCTGGCGGGGCCGGTCGGTGGGGCGCTGCACAAAGGCGCGTGGGCGGCGCGGAGCCCTCCGAGGGCCGCGGGGTTGGGGGTGCCGAGGGGCCCACGGACGGAGGCCGAGAGCGCCGCCGGAGGGCTCGAGGCGTTAAAGGGGCTGTCGCTAGCCCAGGGGCTGCCATGGGCCAGAGGGTTTCAATGGCTAGAAGTTGGGGCTCCTCGGCCCCCCGTTTCCTGACTTCCTGAGTGAGGGCAGCACCTAGCCCGCCCCCAGGAAGGAAGGAGTCGGGGTGCGTCTACAGTCCTTTTTCTGGGCCAGCACCGTCTCTGGGAAAGCACCCCTCTCCCCAGCCGAAGGTAACCCACAGCACACGGGGTGAGTAACTGGGTAGACACGTACGAGCGAGCGTGCTCCACGTGCACCAGAAACTGGAGAGGTGGGGCAAGACCCCTGTAAGCTACCCCGGAACACTGCTCCTTTCGTAGCCAGAAACGCACTCCACACACGCACGTTAGTGTCATCACCTGGTATCACCTCTCCATTGTTCCACCTTTTTTTGCCACAAGTACCAATACATCTTGCCCTGGCTGGTGTGGCTCGGTGGACTGAGTACCGGCCCGCGAACCAGTTTGAGTCCCATTCAGGGCACGTGCCCGGGTTGCGAGCCAGGTCCCCAGTGGGGGGCCTGCGAGAGGCAACCACACATTGATGTTTGTCTCCTCCTCTCTCTCTCTCCCGTCCCCTCTCTAAAAATAAATAAATAAAATCTTAATTAAAAGAACAAATATCAATAAATCTCATTTTCTTATTCACTTAGAAGATAACACATCTGATGAATTTTTTGGCAATACTAAATTCATTTTCTATAATTTATGTCATGTTTTAAACACAATGCCAATTGAGTCAACAAAAATAATTATCGGAAATGAGGTTAATATCTTTTCCTTGTAAATCAGATAGCTTTTTAAGTTAAGATCAACCAAGTCTTGAGGTATTTTTTTTTAATGTTTGTCATTTTGTCTTGAGACCCAACACCCTAAATCCATTAAAGAAACGACATGGTTTTTATTAAATAAAAAAGGCAAAAATTGTTTAAATTCCTTAAGTTTCACTGAAAACAAAACTACTTAATAAATACATGCTTCTAAACAAATGTATAAATAAATATCAGGTAGCCCCTGTGACCATTCCACTAACTTCTTGACATGGTTTTAAAGAATGGTTTCCAAGTTTTATGTATATACATGCATTTGGGAGGTTTTAAAATACTCTTGAATCTTAGTATGCTAGTAATTCTATCATTGATATTATCAAAAAATAAATGAAAAAGTATTTTTGTAATTTTAACACATAATTTTAAATAAATCTGTGCTTTATTAATATCAAGCACTTATATATATTTGAAAAACATTACTAGATTTATGCCCAAGACCTATTATTTATTTAGTCTGCAGTTTAGAGGTTCATATAGATGAGTAAACCTCTTACAATAACTTCACATACCTCTCCAGCTTTCGTTGCCCACATTTGGGAACCACTGGCAGAGAATATGAAATATAAAACTGCCTGGTTACTAACGGAATGGCTCTTTTAAAGTAAATATTTGGAATCTTAAGTGAAAGTTTATTGTGTCAAGTACCAATATGTTTTTCCCCTATAAAACTACAATTCCAAATTTAAAATCAAAATGAGTCATAAAAATCATTTATATACAAGAATTTACTTCACAGGCAACTTTTAAGAAATGCGACTACTCAAAAAAAAGGGCTCAGGACACATCAAAACATAGAGCACATTAGCTCCATTTCCATCACCAACCACAGAGGGAAGGCTGACTTTAGTCCTGAGCTCCACAGCCCAGCTGAGG
This sequence comes from Desmodus rotundus, assembly GCF_022682495.2. NCBI lineage: Eukaryota > Metazoa > Chordata > Mammalia > Chiroptera > Phyllostomidae > Desmodus > Desmodus rotundus. Next base: position 108,115,500 of record NC_071393.1, read on the forward strand.
CATCTGTAACTAAAACCTTAATATGATTTTGAAGGTATTACATGTCAGAGCCACCTGCAAAAGAGATGAATACACATGGCAAAAATGCAAAAATAAAATATAAATAATAAAATAGCCACCTCAATGGGAAACTAGAAGGGGTAGCACAGTAATAATAAGAATGGGAAAAAGATCATTAAAGCCACAAATATAGAGATTTCCATATCCTTCCCTTACTAATGCACAAAGAACTGATTAATTTTGGGTAACATCCTATTTGTTGTTATGAGAAAGAAATCAAATAATTTATCGTTCTGGGTAAGTCCCAAGACACCATCTATTCTGGTCCCATTGTCTTATTTTACAGATGAGGAAACAGTAGCCCAAAGAACCTAAGTGGCATTCTCCAGGTCGTTCCACTGACCAGTGGCAAGTCCTAGTCCTGGAACTTCTGGTTCCTAGCTCAGCATCTCCAGTGTTTTATCTAGTATTTCACAATCACTTTCATATGTCCTAATCTAGATTTGATTCGCATTTGTGTTGAAAATTATTTTGACAGTGCTATATCAAACAGACATTTCTCACACTTCATTTTACTATCCTGCAGATAATTTAAACTGAGCCTCAGAATGTTCCCATCCATGAAGGTGGCAGTGGTGCACATGTTTTGAGCACTGTGAATTTTTCTTATAGGGACACATCTCCTCTTTAATCTTTTGTAAGTCTATGAGAAATAAATATTTTTTAAAAATCAGTTTCAAAAGCAACTTTCAAGAACCAAACAACTTGATTTTCAGAAACCAATGTCTTAGATTTACTTTAAATCAGATGGGTGCATTATCTCTCATTCAAATAAATACACAACTTGCTAAATGAACATGCATAATTGTACTGCCAAATCCTGCCCTTTTTTTCACCAACTAAGTCTTATGACAGAAAACAATTTACAATGACTAAATTCTAAACTCAGGATTTAGGATACAATATTCAAACTGACTTGAATAATTTGTATATACTTAAAAGGTTAGCTGTTGACAACACAAATAATAAAAACCAATATGGAAAACTACAAAATGAATCCATTAGAAATATAACATATTCTAGCATAATAACAGAGCTAAATTTATAGAGTACTTACACAGATACAGTTTAAATTGCTTTCCACATTTAACCTATTTAATTCTCACAAACCCATATGTAGATAATATTACTATCCTCCGCATTAAAACTAGGAAACCAAGGCAGAGACAAATTAAAGGGCAAGTGCATGGTCACACTCCAGTAAGGGGAGAGCCAGGATTTAAACCCAGGCAGGGTAGTTCCAGAGGCTGCACAGAACATACTAACAAGATACAAAGACACTGAAAATTTTACTGAAGTGTCCAGAACAGGCAAATCCAGAGAGACAAAAAAGTAGATTAGTGGTTGCCTGGGGCAGGGGGGAAGGGTTAGAGAGAGAAATGGGAGTATTGGTGGGTATGGGGCTTCTTTTTGAGGTGATAAAAAAGTACTAAAATTAGACTGTGGTTATCGTTATACAAATATGTGAATATATTAAAAACTAATGAATTATACATTCTAAATAGATTACATGGTATGTGAAGAATATCACAATAAAGATGTTTTTTTTAAAAAAGATAGTGGTGAAAGATATTCAAAACTGAACCATGCTCAATAGCAAAAAAGTGAAGATGATGGTTTCATAAATTGCTAATATTAGGGAAAGCAGTTTGAATTCTATGACTATTATTGCAACCTTAAGCCTAAAATTATTTCTTACGTTTTTCTTTTTTTTTTTCTTTTAATGGAACCATCTATGCAGCATTAAGTAGAGAGCACTGGGTTTAGAGGCAGGAAGTGCTGACCCTGCCTCCAATCACGCAAACCTTCCCTTACATGAGTGAGGGTGATGATACTGACCGGCCTCACTCCTTCAGTTGCCATGAGGACCACTGACCCATGACATAATGAACAATTCTAAAATAATTGAGTACCATTTTCAGGAAGGATAAATGTTACCATGTTGAGATTTTATAAAATTAAAATTATCAGTAATTATCAGAAAATTATCAGAAGGTACCTGAAAGCTCATGAAATATAGTTAATAGTAATAATAGTAAATAGCTAAATCTTAGTGAGCACTCACTGTTTGCCACAATGTTGGTAGCACTTAATTCTCACAACAACCTTATAAAATAAATACTATTATTGGTAGCCTTATTTGAGAGAAGCTGCGACTGAGTCACTTACCAAAGGGCACGCTACTTAGGAATTGGCTAAACTGTAGTATGAATTTAAGCAGTTTGGCTCCCAAGCCCTGATCTTATCCTACTTTGGATACTGCTCCTAAAAGTGATTTTTTTTTTTTTGAGAGAGCTATTCATTCACCACTCATCCCACTCATCTCACTCATTCACAGAAGCCCAAGTCACACAAGGCAAACAAGATACAGTTGTGGCCCTCAAAGAGCTTACCCTATAGTGGGGAAGCCAGGCAAATAAACCCCAAATGCCCCTGTGAGAAGGGAGCTATCAGAGTGCTGGGGATGCTGAAAGAGTACAGAGGAGGGGCACCTCCCTGAGGCCAGGGAACTCACAGGCTTCCTGCAGGTGACATCTGAGCTACACCTTGTCAGATCAGGAAGAGTTCACCAAGAAGAAACGGAGGAGGAAGAACAAAACCAAGCTAACAGCAAGATGACCAATGTAGTAAAAACTCTAGAAACAGCAGAGATAAATTCAGAGCACGGACAGAAAATGACTGCTGAACAGGAGCAAGAACACCATCTGCACTGAAATAAGAGAGAAAACATATATGGATGCATACAAGATGAGAAACAGGACAGGAAGTTGAGAAAGTTGAAGATGATTCATGCTCTTAGACATCACAAAGGAGGCATTTTCGTGGTAAGGCGTGCACAGGAAGTGGGGAATGAAACAGAATGGGACTGGAGAATTGAGAAAGCAGTTATCTCCTTTATCCAGCAAATTAATCTTTTGTGTTTAGGTTTAGTCCCATTTTATAGATGACCTAACTGACTCAGAGAGGTTAAGATCTCCCCAAGGGTCACACACAGGTAGAAAGTAACAAATCAAAGACAGAGGCACAGGTAGACACGCTTTGTCTCCTTGTGCAATCACAGAGAGAATTACAACTAAACCTCAAAACAAGTATCACCCAGAACTGTCAGAAAATCCAACTGTATGGAAGTCTGACAACCAACGATTTAAAGAAGCCACTTTCATCCAGACAGGTAGGAGAGGCAGAGATGCAGAGAGGGGAGGAGACATGGTGTGGCATGGAGAAGCTGCAGTGGCAAAAGAGGTGGTACCACATTCATGAGCTCACTAAGAATTAGCTATTTATTATTATTAAATACATATCATGAGCTTTCAGGTATCTTCTGATAATTTTCTGATAATCTACCGATAATTATTTATAAAATCTTAAGACAGTAACATTTATCCTTCCTACCAATGGTATTTGATTATTTTAGAAGTGTTTTCATTATGTCATGGTTCTTTGGTCCTCATGGCAATTGAAGGATAGTATAAGAATCCTCTGGGACATCTTCAAACATACCAACATCAGAATCATAGGGATGCTAGGAGAAGAAGAGGAAGAACAAGAAATTGAAAACTTATTTGAACAAATAATGAAAGAAAAGTTCCCTAATTTGGCGAAGGAAATAGACATACAAGTCCAGGAAGCACAGGGAATCCCAAACAAGTTGGACCAAAACAGGACCATACCAAGACACATCATAACTAAAATGCCAAAGGTTAAAGATAAGGAGAGAACCTTAAAAGCAGAGACAGAAAAGCCAATGGTTACCTAAGACTATGAACTGATTTCTCAAAAGAAACCTTACAGGCTAGAAGGGGCTCGCAAGAAGTATTCAAAGTCATGAAAAGCAAGGACTGACAACCTAGATTATTCTATCCAGCAAAGCTATCCTTTAGAATGGAAGGGCAGATAAAGTGCTTCCCCTGTAAGGTCAAGTTAAAGGAGTTCATCATCACCAAGCCCTTGTTATATGAAATGTTAAAGGGACTTATCTAAGAAAAAGGATATCAAACTATGAGCATTAAAATGGCAATTGCCCTGGCTAGTGTAGCTCAGTGGACTAAGTGCAGGCTGCAAACCAAAGGGTAGATGGTTCGATTCCCAGTCAGCGCTAATGCCTTGGTTGCGGGCCAGGTCCCCAGTGGGGGCCACGTTGAGAGGCAACCAACACTGATATTTTTCTCTTTTTCTTTCTCCCTCCCTTCCCCCCCTCAAAAAATAAGTAAATAAAGCCTTTAAAAAAATAAAATGACAACAAATTCACAATTATCAACAGCTGAATCTAAAAAAACAAACTAAGCAAACTACCAGAACAGGAACAGAATCATAGATATGAAGATCATTTTGGAGGGTTATCAGCTCGGAGCAGGAAGGCGGAGAATGGGCGGAAAGGTGCAGGGATTAAGAAGCATAATTGGTAGGTACAAAAATAGACAAGGATGTTAAGAATAGTATAGGAAATGGAAAAGCCAGGGAATTTATATGCATGACCCATGGACATGAACTAAGTGGGGGTAATGCTGGAGGGAAGGGGGATACCAGGCATAGGGTAGGAAAACTGGGACAACTGTAATAGCATAATCAATAAAATATATTTTTTTTAAAAAAGAAAGCAAGCAACAAATCTCCAAGGCCTGTTCTCTTCCACTACACCACACTCCTTCCATGCACACATGGGATCTCTATACTGGCACTAGCCAGCAGTGATTTGGATTATTCCTGCCTGGAAGACTGGAAAGATAAGAGAGAAAAAATGTAAACATATCATAAATCATCTTTCAGAGGAAACTGAAAACTCTCCTTCCCCAAACTACAGGCAAAAATATTCTGGCCCAGTTTTCAATATTAAAAATATATATAACAAAATAATTCGTGTTTTCCAAAATGGAGACAGATTTCTGAGGCAGAACCACATACTACCTAATATTCCAGTTGCACAGTTTTATATTCTTTACATTTCAGTGTTATGGTTCAACAAGTGCTGATCTGACTAGGAGATGCAGTACTAATTAAATAAGCTAATCATTCAATTTGATCTGACAAAAAGGACAATTAATATACTTTATTCATAGTGGTGACCTGTTAAAATTCTACTAGATTAGCTAACAATACTGAAATGAGATAGAATTAGCTCCTCAAATATATTTTTACTTACAAATAAATTCAGAATTATTTTCAAGACCATGAGCCGAAACAAATACAATCTCTGCCACCACCACCACACCACCTGATGGGGGGTGGGGAGCTTGAAGAATTCACAGGAAAATGTTTGAAATGGTAATCATCTCTGGAGCTGAGAGTAAGGATGATTTTTACTTCCTTCTGTCATATTCATCTGTATTTTCTACAATAATACATGCATGACTTGTAACTTTAAGAATGTTCCCTTTTATCTTTTTAAGAAAAATACCAAAAATACATTCAATTATTAACATATGAACAACTTGTACCTTTCTTTCCCTTTTTCTTTTTGGCAAGACTCAGAAAAATTTAGCTTAGAATTTCTAATTGAAACCCCTACATCAAAATCTTCTTTAGCAACTAGATATTCCATAAGGCAACATTCAATCAATAGTATTTTAATAGCTGCTAAAACATTACTTGTCACAAACTTATTAAACTATAATGTAAATGAAGCACTGGTGGAAAAAGAACTCTAAAAATAAAACGAGAACATTCATCAAATGTAAGACTCTAGCTAATATTAAACCATTTCTGTTAGTACAGTTCTTTTCTAAATAAAAAATAAAATAGTGCCACCATGGTTTTTTATTATATGAACTGATAAAAGTATAAGAATTAATAAGTTGAATATAAATAGTTACTGGGTGCCATGAAGAAACAAAACCCTAAATTATTCCTACTTTCAAGGCACTTAAAATCTTATTGAGGGAAAGGGCTATTTTTTACATTAAAAGGCAGAGGGCCAGTACTTAACGTTATACAGTGTACGACCTGTGAAGCTGTACGTGGGAGCCCTGGGAGATGTATTAGTAAGGCAGGCCAATATATGGGAATGGTCCAATGAGCAATATGGACCATAAATCAAGAATTATACACTCTATACACCACAAGAGCCAAATAGGGAAAGTTTATGAGTAAAACCAGCTCAATGAAAATAAGGGGTAGCAACACAAAATAAACAACAAATAACCCTTGTCCAGAATTAAGGAGTAACAGGAAGGGGTGAGACTTGGAAACTATTGTATAAAGTAATAAATGCTGCTAATTAACTCCAACCAATAGTTATCATGAGAGAATATTAGGCCAGTTTGTTAGAAATTCATATTTTTAGGCATAGCTCTTAATATTGGCGTTTTTTTTTTTTTTAACTACCACATATACAGAGGAGTTAGGAGGAAGGCACCCTCTCTGGAAGCCCACTTCATGAGCTGAGCCCCTAGGGAAGCAGGAGATTCATTTCTATCTTGGGGGGAATGAATAGAGCATAGGCACTGAGGCCATTCCAGAACATGGGGTGTGGGGCAGCAGGCTGGGAACAGGCCAGATGGCCTGTGTTAGGGAGTGCTAAGAAAGGAGGTTAGAAAGGAACATTGTGAAGCTTCCAAATCAATGTCCGGTCTGTGGCTCACAGTATCCAAACCATCTGGCCTCCCCCAGGAGAGATCTACTGATCAGAACCACTGGGGAGTACAGATGAGAATCAAAACTCAACCAATTCCTCACTTGATTCTTACGCACACTCAAGTTTGAAAACAACTAACTGTTCCAGACCAAGGAGGTAACAAGGAGAGTAGTAAGGGCAAAAACTAGTATATTTAAATCACATTTTAAAAGTTATAAGGGAGACAGTTGTTTTAAAAGATGTTCTGTTTAAATACTTCCTCCCACTATCCTCCCCGCAAAAGTATCTACTTTAAAGTTAAAGTAGCTACTTTAAAATTAAAATGTTTTTAATGTATTACATATTTTAATTACCTTCACATCTTACAACCATAGTCTTCCTCCTCTTAGGTATAATTACACTCCAAGAATTGTATGAAGACTGTAAATGCCTTTAGTTAAAAGGTTCAGATAGCAGAATGTGAGAACTACTGGTTTTTGCCATGTATAGTGCACTCCAGTGTAAGTGCACACCCACATCTTTCACTCTAATTTTCAGGAAAAAAATCTTTTGTTTTAATGTATTAATTCAATTATTTATTTATTTATTTTTAGAAACAAAACTGATTATCACATTCCAGGGTATTATTTTGAATACAGTTATCATTACTGCTCCCTACAGTTACACTTTTAATGTATAAGCACAAATAAAAGAATTAAAAACATTTATATAGATGCAGAATTAGTACTACCGATGTATAATGTACATCCTATTTCTCCCTCAAAAATTTGGGCAAAAAAATACGCATTGCACACAGCAAAATATGGTATTTGGGAAAAAATCCAATCAGCTACAACAAACAAACAAAATTCTGCTTTACTGAGGAAGGGCATAGCCCTAGTTTTAAAAGGAAAGCAAGAAAAACAGATAAACTTTGAAGTTCTTATTAAGCATGCAGTACCAAAATCTCATGCCAGTGTCCTGAATCCAAAATTTAAATATGTAAGTTCATTACTGAGAAATGAATCTGTTTAAAGAACTAGGGAGTATGAGAAGTACTGAATAACACTCTAAGCTACTTTTTTTCTTCCAAATGAAAAATCATCCACAGGTACAGATTATTCATACCATACTACCTAAATAGCCACTTGGAAAACCTGTACATACTGTGTAGATTATACACCTCAAAGTCTGATTTCTCCAAATAGCCCTCATGCTTTCTTGGCTAGCAGAGTTTTACTTGGCAATCAAAAAAGCCCCAGTAAACAAGTCAATCAAATTATTCCTGAGAAGTATTTATCTGGGGTATTAAAATGATCGGGGAAATGAAATACAAAAAAAAAAAAACCCAACCCATAGCCAACAGTTGCTTCAAGGAAGAAAAAACCGACATCCAAAAAGCTACAACCAGGACTTCTGGCCAAGATGGAGGCTAGGTAGATACACTCTGCCTCCTCTCACAAAGAAAAGGAGGACAACAACAAGTTTGAAAACAAAAAAACATAACTGACAAAAAACTGAACTAACTGGAAGTCCAATATCCAAACAGTTAAAGAAGAAACATTCATTCAGATTGGTAGGAGGGGCAGAAACGGGCAGCCAGGGCAGAAAGGACATGTGGCAAGGAGCAGACCAGGTGGTCCAACATTTGCTTGCAGATAAACCAGGAGGAACAATGAGGAATGAAACAGACCCACGAAACCCAGCCTTCCAGTGCTGGAAAAGAAAGCCTAAAACCTCTGGCTGTAAAAACCTGTGGGGGTTGCAGCAGAGGAAGAAACTCCCAACCTCCCAGGAGAGCTCGCTGGAGAGACCCACAGCGTCCTAGAACATATACAAAGCCACCCAACTGGGAATCAGCACCAGAAGGGTGCAATTTGCTCCTGGGTATCTGGGAAAGTGAATGAAAGCTGGAGGAGCTGAAAAAGCTACATTGTTCCCTCTCTGACCCCTCCCCCACACAGAGGTCCACAACAGAGACATAGGTTGCCCACCCTGTAGAATACCTAAGGCTCTGCCCCTTACCACGTTAACAGGTGGGGCAAGACAAAGAAACATGGCCCAAATGAAATAACAGATCAAAACTCCAGAAATAGAATTAAGCGATAAAGAGATAGCCAACCTATCTGGTGCATGGTCAAAACCCTGATAATCAGGATGCTCAGAGAAATGGTTGAGTACAGTTGCAAAATAGAGGAAAAAGTGAAGATTATGCATAGTGAATAAAGAAAAATATACAGGGAACGAACAGTGAAGGAAGAAAACCGGGACTCAAATCAGTGATTTGGACCAGAAGGAAAAAATAAACATTCAACCAGAACAGAGTGAATAAACAAGAATTCAAAAAAATGAGAAGAGGCTTAGAAACCTATGGGACAACTTCAACCATTCCAACACCCAAGGCATAGGGGTGCCAGAAGGAGAAGAGGAAGAACAAGAAATTGAAAACATAATGGAGACTTCCCCAATCTGGCAAAGGAAATAGACTTCCAACAAATTCAGGAAGCTCAAAGAGTCCCAAAGAAGTTGGACCCAAGGAAGCACACACCAAGACATATCATAATTACATTAACCAAGATTAAAGAAAAGGAGAGAATCTTAAAAGCAGCAAAAGAAAAGGAGAGAGTTACCTACAAAGGAGTTTACAGGCTATCAGCTGACTTCCCAAAAGAAACCTTACAGGCAAGAAGGGGCTGGAAAGAAGTATTCAAAGTCATAAAAGGCAAGGACCTACATCCAAGACTATTCTATCCAGCAAAGCTATCCTTTAGAATGGAAAGGAAGATAAAGTGCTGCTTCCCCTATAAGGTCAAGTTAAAGGAGTTCATCATCACCATACCTTTATTATATGAAATGTCAAAGAGACTTATCTAAGAAAAGGAAGATGATCAAAAATACGAACAGTAAAATGACAGCTCACAACCAGCAACAACCAAACCTAAAAAAACAAAAAAAAAAAAACCTAAGCAAACAACTAGAACAGGGACAGAATCACAAAAATGGAGATCACATGGAGGGTTAAAGCAGGAAGGGGGTGGGGGGAGAACGGGGTAAAGGTACAGGGTATAAGAAGCATAAATGGTAGGTACAAAATAGACAGGGGTTAAGAACAGTACAGGAAATGGAGAATCCAAAGAACTTATATGTACAACCCTCGGACATGATGATAAAGGGCAGGGGGAATTCTGGTGAGGGGGCTGGGGTGTAGACCGGCAGGGAATAAAGGGAGAAAAAAAAAATGGGACAAGTATCATAGCATAATCAATAAAATATACTTCAAAAAACAAAAAAGGAAAGGAAAGGAAAGCTACAACCAGTCTAATGCAAGATCACCTTGTCTGTCTTATTCATACTTTATGCCCAAACCATAACATAAAATTCCTGTTCAATAAATACTGTTAAATTAAGGGTGACTTATTACCTTGATCACTCCAGCACCTAGAAAATTCCTAGTACAACGTTTGCTGAATGAATTAATGTTATGATGCAGTACACATAAATATGGCTTGAATGACTTAGGTTAAAAAGATAGAAATCACTGAGGAATAGCATAATCAAAAATAGTTCATGGCAAAGACAGTCTTGAACCATAAAATCTTAGAGCTGGAAGAAATCTTACGGCATTAGTAAGATTTTATAATCTGGTAACTCCCAAAGAAGTTTCCAAAGATACCAAAGGCAGTTTTACACCTGTAAGGTTAAAAAGATAATTAAACTTGATGGTCACTACTTTAAAATTGAGGAAATCCACATACACAGTGGGTATTATAGAGTAGTAGTAACAACCTGCTCGTGTGCTCCACTCTGCCATTCATTCTGCTCTCCCTACTTCTTCCCTACACTCAAAAGACCAGAAAAGGGAGGTTGTGTTCTCAGAGCCATTGTCTCCAGTCGCTGTCAAAGTTTGCACTGCAATGTGGAGAGTACCTTTTTCTAATTCTTTAACTCCTCATGTGCTCTGCACATACTCTGATGAACTGAAATCTAAACTAATTCATAATTCATGAGAGCTGAGAACCACAATCTAGACTAGATGCATTCCCTCTTTCACTTAACAGAGTTCTCCAGAGAAATTCATCCATTCACAGGCAACCACTCTACTACACATGCCGGAAACTCAGCTGGGAACATAGTGGACACAGCACCTGCTTCCCTGGGTATCACTGGGTGAGAGAGGAAAATATTACAAATAAATTACAAAACAGTGTGGCCTATTATAACGGATATTTAAAAGTATACACTCTAGGGCCCTGGCCAGAGTGGCTTAGTTGGCTGGAGCATCATCCCTTGAACCAAAAATTCAATTCCCAGTCATGACACATGCCTGGGTTGCAGGTTTGGTCCCTGGTCAGGGAATAGTGCTTAGGCTAACAGTCCCTGGCCACGATGTGTATAAGAGGCAACCGATCAATGTTTCTCTCCCCACCTCTCTCTCCCTTCCCGTCTCTAAAATTAATAAACATGTCCTCAGGTGAGGATTTAAAAAAAAATACATTCTAGGAATCCAAGAGAGTAAATAACAACTTGGTATAAAAAGCTTGGCAAGACTTTCAAGAAAAGATAGTGTTTCTTTCAATCATTCATTCAACAAATAGTTATTAAACATGTACTATGTGCCAGGCACTGCCCAGACACAACAATGAACACTTGCCTTAGATTGTGAAAGGATATGTAGGGACTTCACTACATAAAGAGGAATAAGGTATGAGGGAGGCACTTCGTTAAGAAAAAAAGAACATACAGAGTAATGAAGCAGGAGAAAGGTATGACAGATTGAGATGTAGGTAAGATATTCCACATAGGTTTAGACATTGGTGAAATATTTGACATCCCTAGGGAAGATGGTCCAAAGAAATAGAGCAAGCCAGCTATTGGGAGAACTTTAAATGGCTAACTTAAGTGTTTATAGAGTTTATCCTTTGGGGATAAAGGAAAACCAATGAACATCTGTGAGGAAGGAAATGACAAGATCAGCTTGGATTTTTAGGAAAATGTTTTTGTAGAAGACAGACAGGCGTAGGCAGGACAAACAGACAATTACTTGCCTACTGTCAACCAGTTTATCAGTGACAGAATTAACTAAAACCCTGGCTCTCTTGTTCCTAGCACAAAATTCTGCAGAACAGCTAGGGATTAAAAAGCAATAAAAGCTCTGACTGGGGCGGCTCAGCTGGTTGGGCTTTGTCCCGCAAAGCAAAAGATCACAGGTTATATTCCTGGTCAGAGCACATGCCTGGGTTGTAGGTTCCATCCCCAGACAGGACGCACATGAGAGGCAACCAATCAATCGATGTTTCTCTCTCACTCTTTCTCCTTCCCTTCTCCTCTCTCTAAAAATAAATAAATAAAATCTGTAACATAAATAAATAAATAAAAAGCAGTAAGAAAAGTACAGGCAATTAAAAGATACAAATAACATATTTTTGCTGTGTATAATGCGCACTCATGTTTTTGGTCCAAACCTTCAGGAAAAAAAAATCCTTCATTTTAATTTTTTAATTCAACTTTTTACTTATATGTATTTAAAAACAAAACTGATTGCCATATTCCAGGGTATTATTTTGCATACAGATATTGTTATTGCTTTCTAGAGTTACACGTTTAATGTATAAGCATAAATAAAAGAATTAAAAACATTTGTACAGATACAGAGTTAGTACTATCCATGTAAAATGCACATCTTTATTTTTCCTTCAAAAATTTGGGCAAAAAAGTACACATTATACACAGAAAAATATGGTAAATGGGGACCTCATCAAGATAAAAAACTTCTGCTTCAAAGGAGATTCTCAAGAAAGTAAAAACACAACCCACTGAACGAGAGAAAATATTTACAAATCATATATATGATAAAAGACTTGTACTCAGAATATAAAAGGAACTCTTGCAATTCAAAAAAAGCAATGACAAACCAAAAATGGACAATTGATTTGAAGAGACATTTCTCCAAAGAACATATACCAATGGCCAATAAGCACACGCAAAGAGGTTCAACATCATGAGCCACCACGGAAATGCCACAAATCACACCCAATAGGATGGCTATGATCAAAAAGACAAAAAAATAGCAAGTGCTGGCAAGGATGTAGAGAAACTGGATCCTTTATACATCACTAGTGGGAAAGTAAAATGGTGTAGCTGCTTTGGAAACCCTTTTGGCAATTCCTCAAAAACTTTAAATATAGAGTTACCATGACCCAGCAATTCCACTCCTAAGGTATTTATCCAAGCAAGTTTAGATTACTCTCATAAGCCCATACAAAAACAAACTAGCATTATTCATAATGGTGAAAATGTGGAAGCAACCCAAATGTTCACCAACTGATGAACAGATAAATAAATGTGTTGCAATGGAATATTATTCAACCATGAAAGGAAATAAAGTACTGATAAATGCCACAACACTGATGAACCTTGAAAACATTATGCTAAGTGAAAGAAGTCAGTCACAGCCTTAACTGGGGTGGCTCAGTTGGTTGGGCACTGTTCCGCAAAGCAAAAGGCTGCCGGTTCAATTTCCAGTTAATGCACATGCCCAGGTTGCTGGTTCAGTCCCTGGTTGGGACATGTACGAGAGGCAACCAATTGATGTTTCCCCCTCACATCAATGTTTTTCTCCCTTACTTTCTTCCTCTCTTCCCTTCTCTCTATAAATAAATAAATAAATAATCTTTTTTTAAAAAAGAAATTAATGATCTCTCGACTTCTTTGAATTTGCCTTCAAATCCTGGGTCAAATAACTCCTACACAGACTCTGCTGCTTAAAACTCTTAGCTTGTTATGCAGGCCTGTTGTAAGCTGTAAATATTTCCACATGGCTCATTATATCCCAGTTATATCTTTGTCCTATGCACTATAATTTAAAAATCATACAATTGCCCTTATTTTTAAACATTCTGTCATTCAGAGGTTTCACTAAGCCAGACTGCCCTTCCTCCTACTCATTCTCATTCCATCTCATTATTCCAAATTAGAGGTTTGACTGTATGTTACAAACACATACCTGTAAACGGTTAACTCCCGGGGACTCACAGAATTCACATTCAAAGCCTCAGAGGCAGCTATAAGAAAGCCACTTGAGAGACAAATTAGACTTGTAGGACAGCAACTGTAAGCCCAGGTTAGCTACAGCTCAGAGAAAGCCTGACCCAAGGGGGCCTGGGAAATTTGGGACACAGATCTTAAAAAAAAAAAAAAAAAAAGGCAGCTTGGGGAACTGAAGGAATTTCAAGAGTACAAGGAGAAGGAAGTAACACCACAACAACTACCTGAGCCTCCATATCTAACCACAGTGCTTGCTCCGTGTGCTACTCCTGGCAAAAAAACATATGTATATTTATGCATTTTCATAAACCATCAGCATAAAATGGAATGACTGTATTTCTAAATCCATGAAGATAGGTATTTATACAGAAAAATGATCCAAATATCATCAGCTTAAAATACTTAAATTTTTTTAAGCAGAATAGGATGAACACTTCATTAAATATCACTACACTAGTCCAGCTGAGCTTCAGGCAAGGGGAGGAGATAGGCTGCCTCTCGCCCAGTAATGAGGAGACACAGGCCTTTCCAGCTCTGGGAAAGAATCACCACTAAAACTAGGTGATGAGTTTCTCTTAACAGTTACTCCACAGAGACTCAGGGAGCATGTACCCTGCTCCAGGCACTGTTCTAGGAACTGGGATAAACACTCAAAGTCTCTGTCCTCTTGGAGTTTACATTTACAGTGTCTAACTGGAGGACACAGAGCATAAACAAGTGTCAGGTGGTGGTAAGTGCTATGAAGTAAAACAAAGCAAGTCAGAAAGTGGTAGGAATGAACATTGTTTTATGTAGGTATATCAGTTAAGGCCTGAGAAGGTGACATATAAAGAGAGAGTTAAAAGAAATGGAGGAGGCCATTTCAGTGGAGGATGCTTAATATCTGGCAAGAAAACAACAAATGCAAAGCCCTGGGGCAGGATTATGTTTAGTATATTTGAGAAACAGCAAGCAGGGAAGTGTAGCTGGAATAGGATGTGTGAGGAGGAGAGTGATATGAGGTCAGAAAAGGGCCATATGTAAAATCGTGTAGCCTCAGGTGAGAATTTAAATTTTATTCTGAATGAGGTCAAAATGAGAGACCATTTATAAAAGTCTGTTCTGGTTGCTCTCTATATTGCACAGGGGGCAAGGGTGGAAGCAGGGAACCTGTTAGGGGCAAAGGTAATAGTGGTTTGGACTAGGAGGTGGCAGAGTACGAGGTAGTGTGAAATGGTTGGATTGGAGATATATTTCAAAATAGAGACAATATCCATTAAACCAAGATTTAGAGTCCTCAGAATATCTACGGCAGATTGCAAAAATGGCCACAAATTCTTTCCCTCCTTGTATTCATGCCACTGCAGTATAATTTTAGACCTCCTCCAACAAAGAGGTGGAATCTTTCTCCACCCTTGGAATTTCAGCTGGCCTTGAAACTTGCTCTGATCAACAGGATAATAGCAAACATAACGTAAGCAGAGATTTCAAAAGTACTTCAGCATTTGCACTTGCTTTCTCTTAGCACTCTAGAGAACCCCAGAACCCAGACGAACTTGCTAGATGATAACACTGACACACTGAAAGTGACCATCAACCGTCAGCTGACTGCAGGTACAAGAGTGAGCCCAGAGGAGATCTGGGCCATCACACAGTTGAAACCAGCCCAAACTGTCCGACCACAGAATGGTAAACTAAATAAATGGCTGTTTTTAAGCCACCAAGTTTTGGAGTGGTTCTTAAGCAGCAAAAGTTGATTTAATAACTTCTTATCCCCCAAACTGAATTCAAACCACTAAGCTCTCTTGGTTTCTCTAATGGCATTACACAAAAACAAAATTTCAATTCTGAAGTAAGTTGATAGAGAAAGGGCATGATGGTACTGAGTTGATGAAAAGAAGAGAGCGCCAGTCACAAATTACAGCATTGCTCATTAAAGTGTGGCATGACAGCCAAGGGGCTGAGTTCTGTATGAAGTGAAATACCATGATAAGAATCTCGGAAAACAGAGAGAATAGAAGATTTCACACCAACAGAATTTCTCTTTTCAATGCCCCACGCACCATTTCTGAAAATTACTAAGTACTTTACCCTCCTGCTGAACATCAAAAATAATGCTTTTTCAAGGTGATCTAGATAGATAAGCAATTAATGCTCTTTGCTTATAGAGAAGAAACCAATTATATTAAATAGATCACAAGCTGGACTTCTCTTCCTTGCCTGATACAGACAGATGGGTAGATAATGGTGGTTGGATAAAAGGACTTTTTTTTTCAAGGTCAAGGTAGAGAGTGAAACCCTCCACTCCTGTTCCCCAAAGATAACCACTATTGACAGTTTCTTGGTATCTTCTTCTAGACTAGTTCTCTCTCAAAAGTTACGTCTGACACTACAATTTTAAAAACTAAAACATTTACAGTTCTTTCAAGGTACCCTTAAATTAAGTAGAATCCTCCCTATATATGTGTTCTTCTAACAGAGCTTTCCAAACTCTATAAAAATCTAACATTAATATTTATTAAAAGCTGACTGGCTGGATTTCTGAAACAGCTCATCTATTATCACAAAAAGAACTAAACAGCAATGAATGACCCCTCTCACCCTCAAAAAAAGGGAAACTTAAATATCTAATGGGTGGGGGGAAAATTACCTTATTTGGAACTAAAACAGAAAATGTTTGGATGGTTAAATGAAAGCACTTGCTACAGTTTATGGGCCTAGTTTACATTTGACATGTGGAAATGAGTTTTCAAGAAGAAAAAAATTCCTGGAATCAGATCCTGATTACCCGTTTCTGAAGGTACACTCATCAAAGAAAGGCGTCTCGGGGTCACACACGGGTCTACTGAGAATATACACTGCGTCTCCTTCGAGTACAAAGGACAAGGACAGATCGTCTTATCAAATTACATATAGCAATGTGAAGACCCCTGGAAATGAGGTTTTTAGTAAAAGAAAATCTTCCCAAATACTGTACACAGATTTTCAAAAATACGGACCACAATGTGTCTCCCGTTATTCAGAAATTTAGCAAACCACATCAAATCTTTGCACTTCTTAATTATACTCACTAATGAAGGGATAGAAACAACAATCTAAAATTCTCTTCTTCTTGAGTATTAAAAAATTTCAATTGTAGGGGGTAGGAAGCAAGGGGTGGAAGGAGGAGGCTTCTTGCAACAGCAAACAGAAACTTTTCCTTTTTAATTATGATTGCCTAAGGCCAGAATTAAAGTAAGCTTTTTCAATGTCCTAAACACACATCAAACAAAAGTAAAGACAGGCTGAGTGAAGAGAAAAGTCCATCTAAGAGGAAAAAGAAACTACACAGAGGACCAGAGCAGTAACTTTTATAGCACTCATCTTTCATTAATCATGATGAGCCAGAACCAGTGCCTCTGAGCTGACATAAACCCCTATAAGGCAAGAGGGGCCAGATGAGAGGGAAGGAAAGAACTAGAATATTATACTCTCCCACAGCTCGCTCTTCCACTCACACCTCCCCCACAAATCTACCCAGAGAAGACAATACAAAGGTAATGCTTTTCAGGTCCTGCGTTCCAGTCTAGTGAGAAGTTTTCTATGGCGTATTCCAAGGAGAGCAGCAAAGCGCCAGGTTAGTGCCAGCAACAATTGTTGTAAATGAGCAAATCTGTCTGGTGTAAACCTGAGATGTGACAGGAAACTGAGTTGTTTTTATTGTTAAAGCTGCTACACTGAAATTCATTTAATGTTTGTATACTATTTCTGCTCTCTAAAGCTGATCAAATAAATACTACCTAATATAGATCTCACTAAATTTTGATATAACAATCACCATATTCATTCATACATTCAGTAAACACTCATTCCGTATCTCCTTACATGCAGACACTGCCAGCTCTCAATCAAAGCTGAAAGGCTGAGGATAAAACCAGAAAAGGAAACTTATGCTCAGAGCCTGTCAAAGCACTTGGCAACCCTTGATAATCTTAAGCCTTTCATACTGAGAGACTGTGTTCGTCCAAAGCAGCACCTTTTTAGCTAACCACCATGGGCCATAATCATAAACCTTTGTCTTTAAAGCTATGCTCAGTTTACTACAGCACGACATTGCACAAAAACACCCTGCATTTTTAAAAAGTTCTTTAGCCCTGGCTGGTGTGGCTCAGTGGACTGAGTGCTGGCCTGCAAACCAAAGCGTCGCTGGTTCGATTCCCAGTCAGGGCACATGCCTGGGTTGCAGACCAGGTCCCCAGTTGGGGGTGTGCGAGAGGCAACCCACACATTGACGTTTCCCTCCCTTCTTTTCTCCCTCGCTTCCCCCTCTCTAAAAATACATAAATAAAATATTTTTTTAAGTTCTTTAAAAGAATATTTAAGAAACAAACTAGAAAAGAAAAAGGAATGAGTAAGAAGTGATTTGTGAGTCAGCACCATTTTATATACATGAAGAATGCCCTTCCCAGCTGAAAGGACAGTTTCATTCAACAGGTACTCATGGAGCGGTGAAGATGTGATGGGGGCAGTACCCTCGACAGTGGGGATTCAGTCATGAATGGACATGGTCCCTGACCTCAAGGTTGGAAATATTGTAACAACTGTCAATGACAAGTGCCTGCCATGTGTCAGCACTGGTCTAGGCATTTGACATACGTCACCTCTCAAACTAATCTTGCAAGGCAGAGATATTATCACTTTACAGATGAGCAAAGTGAGGCAGAAGGTCATTTGTCCAACGTCATCCGACACGCAAGGAAAACTGGCTAGAATTCTAATACTGGCTGGCTGGCTCACCAACCCACCCTGCCGGGCATGCAACATCTTTGTGCCTTCGTCATCAGTCTACCTAGCCTCACATGCTACCTCTGCACTTCTGACCTGGCCATAGCTCTGTGTGCCCTAAGGAGACCCATTTGCCAAACAACTGAGGAAGGAAAAACAGAGAGAGAAGAAAAAAACCCAATGTAAGAAATTCTTTAAAAAAAAAAATTTAAACAGATGCGAGGGGGAAAAAAAGAAAGCTATAGGGGACTGTCTTGTGCTTCCATAAAGCTGAAGTAAAACATATAGACACCGATAGTATCCTGCCTTGACTGAGGCTTTCATTGTTAAGTCTGGGAGTCTTTATTTAAAATCTTTAGAATAAAATGTAAGAACTCAAGGGAGAACAGAAACATCAGCACCGATCAGCTCAGGAAGGTAACTTGGAAAGGAGACTTCTGATTGACATTCCAGTTCACCCACATGTGAACTGCCAGTTATTTCTTGGAATCTTGGTTTCCCTCATTCTATACCCACTTCAAATTATATTTTGTGAATATTTTCATTCACACTTATTTGAATTCATTTATGAAAGCAAAAAAAAAACCCACCGGGTTGAATACATTTCCTCGTCTCAACAGAAACTGAAGGCACATCAATGATGACACTCTTTATCTTGAGACACTAAGAAATGGGTGGTTTGGACATTGTAATAACCATAACTTCCCATGAAGGAGAAAAAGGAAAAAAAGTTTCTAGGTCTGAATAAAGACTAAGTACAGGTTTCACTGCTAATCAAAATTATAGGTGCTGAACAAATCCATAATTTCAGTTCATAAAAATAGCTTCAGGTAAAAACTTACAGATGAAGAAAAAATTTCTAACACACATGAAATTCATATTGAAAGCCACCTGCTCCAAAGATACTTTTGTAAAACTCCTAGCAACACCTTCAGATTTTTTTTTTTAAATTTTCCATGTTCCCACTTAATGAAAGATGTGAGGTTAACAGCTATTTCCCATCTGTCCAGGTAACATTCACCAACCCCTCAGCAACCAGCAACACCCCCTTCCCAATGTGTCACAGTGACAACGTTCAGTGTCATCACCCACCTCCAACACAATCCCTGCCAACACATGACACACACCAGCTGGGGAAGACAGGTGAACACAATGCTTCAACATCTCTCGTAAAGCAAAGCAGCTCGCACCTGGCTACCCTAGTCCTCGGATCCAGTCACACACTGACATTGACAGCTTCCAAATGTTGCTTCACTCAAAAATGCTTTTAAATACTTTTTAAAGTTCATTAGCAAATGCACTATATAGTGATATATTGTTTTACTTAAACAATTTAGTCTATGGATAGACTTAATGGATTTTAAAAAACAAACAGCTACTTCCCTAAATATAAATTACAGAAATAAATCATCTTTAAAAGATCCACTTGAAACCCAACTCTTAAAATACAGATTACAAGTATTTATACATAAATAATAATAACATCAATGACAACGGCAAAGACAGCTAACATTTGTGTAACACCATGATCTGGAACCTACTCTTAGCATTAGCTATATTAACGTAATCAATCCTCAGAATCATCCTATGGAGAAGTTTTTGATCACTCATCTTTTTCAAAGGAGTCAAGCAAAGCTTCTTGACTGTCTCATCTAGAAGGAGGCAAATAACTGCTCGATTATCCCTGCATTTATGGAGAGAAATGAGTATCAATCATTAACTACGATACCTTAAGTGAACAAATTATCCTCTTAAGAGACAGTATAGAATTATAAATAGCCTTACTCAAAAAAAAAAGGGGGGGGGAGGATGTTTCTTGCCAAAAAATGTAGGTGTACTGTCCTACTTACATTATCAAGCAAAGGAAAAATAATATTCCATTAAATAAAACCATAAAAATACGTATAATTTCACCAATAATATGTTAATATTAAATATAGATTTGCACTCAAAGGACTGATTCCACATTATCTGACTAATCATAAAGTGATTCTAAAATTATTTTGAAATTCATTAACCACTGAGGTACAAGAGTGGTCACTTAAACACTGACTGTCTACGCTCGGAACTCTACAGTCTTTTTATTTATTTAGTTAGTTAGTTAGTTGGACCCTCCCACAGGCCAGAGACTGAGATAATCACAGATGATGCTTTCCCTCTTATGTAAACCATCTCAAACCCAGCTCTGCTTCAAGCACTGGTACTGTAAAGCACTCACTCCACTCAATTTTCACCACCCACGGAATGCAGTACAGATAACACAAAATAATTTAAATCGTAATAGCTCAAGAAGATTTAAAATTAGCAAGTGACAAGGAGGTGGATTCAATTTTTAACTTCATTCAATTTGTCAAACTTAAAATACTTTCAATTATTTATTTTTCCAGTCTTCACATAACCATAACACCACCAATATTAACTGCTTTGCCTAACTGTAGTTTTACTGTTGCTTGCATCCTTACTTAATGATCTTCAGTTGGTGCTGACAGTAATTCTTAGACCTAATCTTCGAAACCTTTATTCTTTTAATGAATGAAATCTATTGTATTATGTCCCCCACTATTCCAAGCGGCAGTTCATAAAACAATGAATTCAAATACATGTAAACTTAAGATCATGAACTTCAATAACATGAGCCACCTATAGAGCATATGTCTGGACATGCAGGTGGATTTTACTTAGTTTTAAAAGGACATTTTGTACTTTTTATGTTTATAGTCTGAAAGTAAATTGGTAATGTTTTTCTTAAAAGTAAGCAATGGTTAAGTGATTTGTTTTCAAAGAAACCTCAGTATCATCAAAGGACAAGCACAATGTTATTGTGACAAGAGAACTTTCTGAATTCCAACTCCAGGAATAAGACTATCTTAAAGTAATCTTCCAGTTATCTTCAAAGAAACCTCAGTATCATAGAATGATGAGCACGATGTCACATAACAAAAGAACTTTTTCTAATTCCAACTCCAATAATAAGACGATCTCACAGTAATTACAATGCTATTAATCATCACGTAGAACAAGAAAATTGTTTTAGTACAAGAATATACAAATGTGAGGAGAAAATATACCTCATGACTGGGTAAGGATTTTATGGGTGATTTATATATTCTATGAGTGTATATTTATGGATATGTACAAGGACAGGATCAAGGACAAACTGTAACCAGCCGGAATGATTTGGTCCTGACAACCTAAATAGCCCCGTCAGTCTCTGGCCTCCAGCTACAATGGCCTTTTGAGAAGAAGAACCTCATCAACCTTCTTGTTTTGCTCATCAGTGTGTTCCCAGGGCAGGGCCTGGTGCATCATACTGCTCAGAAATTTGATGAATGAATGGATTAAATTACACAGCCCACAGAACAATTACAAAAATGAGAATTTAAGGTCCTTGGAGGAGACTGGTTAGCCAGGCCATACGTAGATTCCTTTCATAGCTGTTGATTTCACACATACTTTGAAAAGCACAGAAAAGCACATGATTTATTTCGTTCAAGCCACACCACCATTCAAGAGTGTGGGTACAGGATCTACCGCTCCTAATCCCAAGGGCATCTAAAGTGTACACCATTTCTAGAACATCCCACTAAACCAGAAAAGCCTAAATAAATTCCACCATTAGTTGAAATGCCTTTTACAATGTTAAGATGTAAGTCTAAATACAAAACACAGCTCTACCCAAAATCTTTAAGGAATAACTAAATCTAGGTAGTAAAGTACATTCTCAGCAGCCAAAGGTTATGTCAAAGTTCCTCATACCTGAAACCTTACAGACAGAGCTCCCCTTATATCCAGCCACATCCAAGTTAAGTTTTAGAACTTCATTCACCTCCACTGTTTTTGATTAAAACATCTTTAAGCTTTCTTAACATGAAAGGAATATTATTTCTAGATCTCAGTTACTGTTAAAAATACCAGTTTGTTATATCAGTTGTAGATGGAGATCAAGTATAGATGGAAGCATGGAAGGACAAGGCAGAACAGGGAGCCCTGAAATGTCCTTTTATTTTTAAAAAGTCTCTTGTTATCAATCTGCATTCAAGTCATTTTGACTTTTGCTCACAAACTGGGGACAAACACCAGTCCTTGTGATGCATCACTCACTATCTTTCTGGAAAATTAACCTGATGAGACAAAGGTTGAAGTAGCTGCCTGACCCTCAAAAGAAACTCATTTTTGCTACAAATGTCCTTGATTCCAAAATATCCATTCAAAAAGAAAGTGTTATGTGCCTACAATGTGCAAGCACAGGGTATCTGTGATTTCCAAACTGCTAATATGAGACAGCTCCTTAGGAGCCTGAACCCACTCTGAACCCTCACTGTGTTTCCTTACAAGATGTGGCAGAGGAGTATCCCCTTCTGTTTCCAGATACTGTCTTCCCGGGGTGCTTTGGTAAAGGATAATTCTGAAGTCTGTGTCTTCCTTAATATAAGACAGTACTTTTCCTGAAATGATGCCAAATCCTGTTGTTCTTCTCCATGTTCTTTTTAATGTTTTACCGTGTTACTTTGAACAGTGTTCCAGGCACAAGCAACCACAAATTAAATTAAAATATAACATAAAATGAAAGTCTTTCATGGTCCCTACATAAATGGATGAACTTTTGCCAGATCTCTTCCCTTACAACACTACGTATTCTGAAACGAGACCCGGGTCCCGAGGAGTGACTCAAAGAAAAATCAATGACAGACAGAATGATAAGGAAAGGAATATTTATTAAGCAACCGACCACACATTAGGCAGTTATTCACCTGATCTCACGCCTCACAACCACCTTGGGAAGTATCAGTCCCATTTTCTAAAAGTGGAAATGGAAGCTCCAAAGAGTTTCACAAAGTTCAGTTCACAAAAAGCTAGGACTATCACCTATACTCAAACCCATGCCCTTTCCTAGAATAAGCTAATTCCCAAAGACAGAAAGATGAATGGTAAAGGACAACACTGCCTAATACCAGTTGCCAATTTACCAAACCCTAGCCACCCTGTGGCTGACAAGCCTTTACTGTGATAGCATTTGAGTCCTACAAGAGTCCCAAGCAGCATCTTCCCCCTTCCTACCATGGGGAGGTGCCAGCTGCCCTTCCTCCTGCCTCTTGGCTGCACTGCCTGGTCCTTCCGAGGGCCAAGTCCAAGGCCCACTGCTCTACCATGAATCTTCCCCAGCACCAACTAGGTGCCACTTCCCACAGTATTGCTGCCCACCTGGCTGCTCTCCCCATTCTTTTCTTCTCTTCTCTTTCTCATCACTCCAGTATCCTCACAATTTTCAGGTTCCTTCAAAAGGTAGTAAGATGATTTGCTTCTTAAATCATCCCAGCATAGCATGAGCAAGACGGCAATTAGCTCCAGTGCTCACCTGTGTTCATTACTTCTAATGCACATAATAGAGAAGGCACTGGCTTTGGAACCAAATAGGCCTGGGGTCCCCACCCTGGTTCTCTCTGTAGGATTGAGCAAGTTACTTGGCCCAATTAACAGAAAACATCCTCCCTCTTGGTGTTGTTGGAAACTTCAATGTGACATCACCAGGCACACAGCAGAACCAAAAGACAATGCTTCTCTTCTCCTTCCAAACTGTTTATTCACTACCCAGACCAGTGTGGCTCAGTTAGCTGGGCATCATTCTGCAAAGCAGAAGGCCTCCAGTTCGGTGCCCAGTCAGGGCACATGTGTGGGTTGTAGGTTTGGTCCCCAGTAGGGGCGCATACCAGAGGCAACCAGTCGATGTTTCTCTCTCACATCAATGTTTCTCTCCCTCTTTCTCTCTCCCTTTCCCTCTCTCTAAAAATAAGTAAATAAAATCTTTTTAAAAATAAATTTAAAAATAAACTATTTATTCACCAGCAAAGATAACTTGAGTTTCTCCTCCCAGCTTCTTCCAGGTCCCTAGCTATATTCCAGGAAAAAATGCTTTTTTACAGGCGCACTCAGTTTTGCCATCAGTAGTCCTATTCACCTAGCTTAACTTTCCAAACAACCACTCTGCAGTCATGTAGTCACTTTTACCTTCAAACGTCTCTTAAAATTGTGTTTGATATCAAAAAGAATTAAAAATCAGGAGAGACATGCAGAAGAAAACTTTTCATGTGATCTCCTTTCTACAGAAAAGGATTATGGGACAAATTCTCTCCCTCTGCTCTGAGTGAGGGAACTGACGCCTACCACCCAAAGCAGCAGTTCCTAACCTTTGGGGAAACTCCTCTGAGAATCTGATGAAAGCCTCTGCCCAGAAAAAATGCCACACTGCAGAGACACAAAACACCACCTGGAATTTCAAGAGTCAAGGGCCCTCTGAAACCCACCTACTGATAGCAAGATAAGAGCCCTCGACAAAGAACCATCTATGATACTCCTTAAACTGGCAAAATCTTCAATTCAGATTCTGTTTCTTTAAGTGCAATAAATTCAAAAGCCTGGACAAAAACTTCAAGAAGGTAAAGAGGGAAGTTTTCTCATTCAGCTCTTCACATAATGCTACAAAACTAACAAGGCTCAAAACCTAAAAAGGAGCTTCAGTCTTAGAAGCAAAACCTCAAAACGAAGATGTGCCCAGGGCCTAGAGGTTGGGCGAAGGAAAAGGAGGCACAAAACTTCAGTATTAGAACTCTACACATTTTATTTTAAGTATCATCATTTTAACTTCCTACGTTGGTATATGTTCTTAATGGACATTACATTATCTGTGTAACAGCACATGTATACAATGTATACATATGTATGTCATTTTTACTGATAGGAGTAAACAATCAGAAAAATTTTGGAGATCCTGCCCTAGGAAACAACTTCCAATCAAGTTATTTAACAAAAATTTTACCTGGGAACTCTCCACAAATGGAATTTCCCTTGAAAATAATTACATTCTCCACCTTCAATTCTTATTCCTGAACTCAGAAGTCAGTGTGAAACTGATGTTGACCAAACAGTAATGCTGAGGCTGTTCCATAAGAGCTAGTTCTCCTTTTTGCTTTAAAAGTCCAATTCTCACGGCTATACTACTCCATATTTTTCTTCCTTAAGTGGAAATAATCCATGTAAAGTATTAAAGGAATAAAAATCAACTGAAAAACACTGATAAGCATCCTCTACTACACAGGTCTTTTTATCCTTATAATAATTAATATTCTTCAACTCCTACAGTGTACAAAGCACTGAGCTAAAAGTTTTACCTCTTTGAAGGCACCTAATCTGACTCTATTAGGTAGGTTCTAATACTCTTAATTTGGGAGATAAAAAATAAACAATGCTTAAAAGTCACACAGCTGTGAATGGACCCAGAATTGAAAACTATCTGTGTCTGACCCCAGCGCTTCCATTCTTAACTCAGGAAGGCCACCTGCCTCCCTTAGTTAATATATGTTATATGTATTAGGTATATATTATTATATATTAGGTAACAATAATGATATATTATTTAATATGTTCCTATGCTTAATTCTACTGTAACCTAAAATTAAGATTCCTATTTATTTTTATAAGATCTTCAAATACAAAGGGTAGAAAAACATTTTTAAAGCGTGAAAGAGGATGTCATCCCTGGCAAACAAACCGAAGGACGACCTTAGTTGTTAGCCTTTTTGAAATATCCAGAAACCTTACTGTTCTTTTTCAAGCACTACAAAATCTAATTGATATTAAAAGCTAACATTATTATAAATAAAAGATTTGACAAAAGAAAATTTGATCATAAAATCCTGCTCTACAAGTCCCTTATAAATTTCAGATATGCTATTCTCTCAAACTATACACACGAAAATAAGTCTGGTGATATGATCAACCCATAATTCAGTCCCACAACACCAGCACAATAAAGGGATTTCACTGTACTTAACATCTTAACTTCTATAAAATGAAAATGATAAATCCCCTAAGTAAAAGGAATCACTCTTAGTATGTCTTACATAAAATCTACTCCATTCTCTCCACAAGACACCACTTCAGTTTTCAACTTGAAACATGCAGAATTACCAGAGCAAAAAAACACTCTCAGGATTTTAAGTGAACACTCAACAATTTGATCTCTTTATAAATAAATAAAAAGTCTTCATTACACAAGTTCATAATTGTGTATAAATTACAACTTAAAATAAAATTTGTATGGTCTGGATCTGGAGGAAATTTTTTTTTTAATATTTAGGAAGGAAAAATAAATGTCTATACTACTACTAAAAACCTAGATGTCAACTAAGAAATGTTCACTCGTTTTCTAATAAACACTTACTGAACACCAACTATGTGCTAGGCGCTAGGCACTGATCTAGGACCCAGACATGAGAGAAACAAGGTTCCTAAAGCAAAGATTATATTCTAATGGGGGAAGAGAAACAGGTAACATACAAGTAAATAGAGATAAAATAATTGTAGATTATAAATAAGATGCAAGAAACAATATAGAGTGATGGAAACTTCAAAGATAACTACTTTTAAAAGCCATGGGAGACAGTCCCTGAGAAAGTCCCATTCGAGCTGGAACTTGAAGAATGATACATAGTCAGGGGAAGAAAGTTCTAGGTAGAAAAAGACCACCTCTCATTATAATAAGGCTCATTTGGCACCTGGTTATTTGCATGCCCTGGCTGCGCTATACCCTGGAGAGACCCGCGATGATAAATTCTGTGGTTGACAGCTCACAGTATTTACTGTTTAAGTGTCCAGTGCACGTGGGCATACACACAGGTGACATGACACTCGGAAGACAACAACAGTAGTCTCAACCTTTTACTCTAAGCCAAACGCTCTTAACTACACGGAAAGAGCAGGAATGATGGGGTTAAATCTTTGAGAAACTCATGAAAGCAATAAGCCCTCCTCAAAAAAAACTACATATGTACAGCAACCTTACATGTAACTATTAGCAACTTCTTAGAATCTTGAAGCCCAGCCACAATGCACCCACCCTATGCCCAAACAGAAATCCATGGACCCTAGTTTAAGAACTAAGCAGTAACTATCACGCTCAGATAGGACAGCATATGAATGCAAGGTGCTACCCTACTATTAAATGATTAAATAAATCAGGTACACTTACTCTTGATTTCTTTTGGCCCATTTAAGACTCTGTATGGGAACTTTTTCCATTCTACAGAAACAAACTATTAGAATGTATAAAGAAAAAATATTCCCGCCTAAAAGTGAATGAAATACCTCTTCACTACAAGTATAATCTTTCCCTCATGAAAACAGTGTAATCTGACACTTAGTGTTTTGTAAAATCTTATCATTTCTTCCCCAAAAGAAAAATATTACCACATTGTTTCAAAGACTGCAAAGCTGATGTTAACACCTATTAACTTACAGATATTCTTGTGGTTCAAAAGTAAAGCCTATGATTAATTTTTAAACCCACTTCCACTCCCCTCACACACACACACACACACACACACAGAGTCTCCTCCCTCCCTTTCCCTCTCACCACAATTTAGTTGTCTAAACAACATACTTCATCAATCTAAGGTACAAACTAGATCGATGGTTCTTAACCTTTTTGATTCAGATACTCTGAGAATCTGAAGAATGCTATGGAATTCTCCCACTTAAACATGGACATACACATACAAAGTGTGCATATAATTTCAGGCTGTTCGATGCATTTCAGTCAAGGGTTTAAGAATGTCTATACCACCCTGACTGGTGTGGCTCAGTGATATGGGCATAGTTCTGCAAATCTAAAGGTCTCTGGTTCAATTCCTGGTCAGGGCATGTGCCTGGGCTGCGGGCTAGGTCCCGGGTTGGGAGCGTACAAGAGGCAACCTATCAATGTTTCTCTCCCTCTCTTTCTCATTCCCTTCCCCTCACTCTACAACTAAAAAATAAATCTTAAAAAAATAAAATAAAAAAGAATGTCTGTACCAACTATATAAGAATATTATGACTGACTGCTTCTGGGAAGGGGACCTAGGAGAACCAAGTTGGAAGATCCTTTTGTACCTTTTGAAATTTTTAACATGCAACTGTATTAACAATTCAAAGAATGAAAAAATTAAAAATAGAATTTACACTAAAAAAATGTGGCAGGATACCAATGCAGTTGGTAAAAATCTCCAAATAAAGATCTTTAAAAATAACTAGTCTACTAAATTCAATACTTTGCACACTGTTTCCCTGAATTTTGGGGTTGAAAAAGGTTCCTGACTGTAAAACTATGTTCATTTCATAATTTTCAGAGATGTTTCCAATTTCAACTTTTTGCTAGGAAAATATAGATAGTCAAATAATAATTCTACATTATTCACAGTGTAGCTTCTGAAATCCCATTTGGATAGTAATAGCTAGTATTTACTGAATGTGGCACTGCCACATCTATTGATTATCATCATCATTGGCATTTGATAGACATCACGCCTTAAGTCACCTGCCCTAGGCAATACAGCTAGTAAGTGAGCTAGGTCTCTTGTGAGCAACAGAGCGCATGTACTTTCCCCCACGCCACGCTGCATCATAACCTGTATGGAGGATGGTAAACACTAAATTAGAGGATATTCTTCCGTAAGAGACAACTCATTATGAATGTACTTTTTGAGTAGTAGCCCATTATAAAAATTGGGAATTGTATCTGCATATTCCTTCTTTATACTACACAAAGCATCTACACATAGATGAAAGAGAAGAATTATTTCATCTAGTAGTTAGAAAAGCACAAAAAATAAACTGGAATTTTTAAAGTCCTCTCAAACTATCACCCTAAAAAATAAAAATGTAGTAAGCTGAATCATAAACCTAGAGTTTCACAAATGTTTTCAAGTGGCTGGTGTGGCTCAGTGGACTGAGTGCCGGCCTGCAAAACAAAGGGTCACCGGTTTGATTCCCAGTCAGGGCACATGCCTGGGTTGCAGGCCAGGTCCCTGGTAGGGGGCGCATTAGGGGGCACACATTGCTGTTTCTCTCCCTCTTTCTCCCTCCCTTTTGCTAAAAATAAAATAAATACAATCTTTTTAAAAAAATGTTTTCATTAGAGAAGGTGTGCTATATATAGAAAGTGTTACCATCTCAAGGTTTCAAAACCAAGAGGCAAAGAGTCTCTCTGTTGAATGGCACCTCTACTCATCATAGTTTTGGGAATGTTTAACAATGAGTGTCCAAAGTATCAGCAAAATGACTCAGAAGCACATAATCAATTATAAGGCTAGAAATAATGCTACCACTTTCATTATAATGCCATCTTTAAAGAGATGGTAGTTTTCAAAAGCATTCACTCAAATCTAAAATTACATAATCTTCTAAAGTCAAAGAAAAATGGAAATAAGGTATGCGAGAATGGGGTGGGTAGAGAACATAAATCACTAACCAGATACTGCTACTACTGGTTCTAATACTACTACTTATTAATATAACTGTTAGTGTGTCCATTTGCCTAAATGCTTAGTCTGACTGCCCTCACTCAGTGACTTACCTAAGTAACTGCCACAGCTTACTTCGCGTCCTGCTGTCTAGGCACAGAGAAAACATCAAGTCTCTACTTTCTTACCGAGCTCATAAGGCACTGAACCTCTACTGGATGTCCTTCCTCAGTAAAAGAGTAAGAGTCCTTCAAGCTCAAAAACTTTAGGACTCCTTGAAAACATTTTCAGAAGTATATGAAAATGGAGAAACTTCAAACGTCTGTATTTCAAGGTTTATCCTGCAATTTCATTATATATCCTGAGGAAAAGCCAGGTCACTCACCATATATTTTACAGAAAACCACGTGCTAATATTGCTTCCTATAGAAAAGGACAACATTGACACAAATTTTAAAATCCCACATATTAGCAAAAGGGCAAAATAGATGAAACTTTATTACAGGTCTGCAATTAAAAAGAGTTTTAAGATGCTAAGAATTAATGGTAGTATTACTTACAAGACAGTCAAGTATTATATGCGTAAGATAAACATTCTGGTAATGCACCCACACAAAATACGTGGTTGTTAATGAATATCTAACTTTTGAGCTCTCAAAATTTACATATTAAAAAGATGAGTTACATAATAACGATGTTTACACAATTTCCATTTTCAAACTCCCCTAAAATTAAAGATCTCAAGGAAATCTTTCATTTCATTCTTTAAAGAACCCACAAAATTCAACTGCAATTTAAATTGTACCCCCAAATAAAATTAACTCAAACCTACCAATTTATTTAAAGCAACAGTATAGAAAATTAAATCAATAACTACCCTTTGGCATGCATATATAATTTATCTAGTTTCTCCTAAAGAAACAGAAAAAAAAAAAGAAATTCCTTCTATACTTTCCTTATATTCCATAAATTACTTCCTAAAGTTAGTGAAAAGGTAACATACAAAAGGTCAGTTTGTAAAAAAGATAAATGTCATGTAACAAACTCTTTACATTCACTACTATAATCAATAGCAAGTACACATTTCTGATGTCCCTACCTGATAGTACATCTTTGTTATTCTGTACATACGGGAATCTAATTTATGGAATCCTTTCCAGAATATTTTCCCAGAATGGGCTTACTACAATAGAATCACTTTTAGTCTATCTGGAATTAAGCTTATGGATATATATCTAGCATTATAAGGTCCTGTTGCTCTCTAATTCTCCCATGCTGGCAAAATAGACAAGTTTACAAAAACCACATTCTTGGAAAGCAAAGTTCTTGGAAATTTTTCCATACTACCAGACTTTACTTAGAAAATGAGAAAAAGGTATACAAACGGCAATTGGCACATGAAAAGATGCTTATCACTAATCATTAGGGAAATAAAAATCAAAACCACAACGAATTACCACTTCACACACACTGTGATGGCTATTTAAAAAAAAACAAACACAAGTGTTGGCGAGGGTATGGAGAAATTGGATAAAATGATGCAGCTGCTGTGAAAACCAGTATGGCAAGTATTCAAAAATCATTAGAACATTTGACCCAGCAATCCCACTTTTCAGTCTATGCCCCCCCAAATGAAAGCAGAGCCTCAAAAATCCACGTTCAGAGCAGTATTATTCACAATAATCAAAAGTTGGAAGCAACCCAAGTATCCACTGACAGGTAGATAAACAATATGTGATGTGTACACACAATGGAATATATTCAGCCTTAAAAAAGGAGGAAAATTCTGCCCTGGCTGGTGTCGCTCAGTGGATTAAGTGCCAGCCTGTGAACCAAAGGATCCCCGGTTCAATTCCCAGTCAGGGCACATGCCTGTGGGACAGGTCCCCAGTGAGGGGATTTGTGAGACGCAACCACACATTGATGTTTCTCTCCCTTTCTCCCTCCCTTCTCCCTCTCTAAAAATAAATAAAATCAAATCTTAAAAAAGAGGAAAATTCTGACACATGCCACAACACAGGAGGACATCATGCTATGTAAAATGACAGTCACAAAAGGACAAATGTTGTATTAAGTTCACTGATATGAGGTCCCTAAAGTAGTCAAATTCATAGAGATGAAAAGTAAAATGGTGGTTGCCAAGGGGTTACAGTAGGGGTTACAAGGTGTTACAGGTAGGGGAGAATGGGGAGTTAGTGTTTAATGGATAGAGTTTCAGTT
This sequence comes from Desmodus rotundus, assembly GCF_022682495.2. Lineage (NCBI taxonomy): Eukaryota > Metazoa > Chordata > Mammalia > Chiroptera > Phyllostomidae > Desmodus > Desmodus rotundus. The sequence goes on from NC_071393.1 coordinate 108,147,390, forward strand.
GGGAAGATGAAAATGTTCTGGAGATGGGCAGTTGGTGGTGGATGCAGAACAATGTGAATGTACCTAATGCTACACTTAATGCCCATTTAAAAATGGTTAAAATGATCCACTTTGTTATGTATAGTTTATAATAAAAAAGAGATAAAAGACAACAAAATATTAAAACGTGTCAAATTCTTCTCACACATGCCTATTTCACTACCCACCAATCCAATACCAATCTATGAGTGGTTACTTAAGTTCTAATGTAAAGGTTTACCATGTGCCCCAAGAAAACAATATAACAAAGTTTAAAATGTTTTCTAATCCTTAAGAGTTTTATTTGTTTCCTTGGAATAAAGTCCTTTGCCAGATGTATATGCTAATAGCTATTATATGTCTGGTTCAGATTAAATAAACTGCTACAGAAGCCAATATGCCTATAAACTTTGTATTTCAAGCATGGTTAGTTTTATCCCTAGAACATTTTTCCTTCATTTTTCTTCCAAAGCTTCGTTAAGACTATTTCCATTTTTACCAACAAAATCTTCAGCCAGAATGCCCCCTCCCCCCAACTCATAAGAGCTCATCTTTACTAATTGGTAGACATACCATCTTTACAGTAATCAGCATTCATTTAGTTTCCACTGATTTTGAGTATAAATATTGGAAACTCATTTATGAATCTTGCTCCTTTAAAAAACTGTTCACATGAGTAAAATGCAAGTTTGAAATATCCTAGGCCAAATTTTAAGGATCCTCTAGTCAATATCCAGTGTTTGTTATAAGAACTTCTGATTTCACAAACTGTCACAGAAATAAATGTTCGTGAATGAACTAGCAAACCAGGTTTTTATTTCCTCTAAGTCACTATAGTGCATTTTGTTTTCATGTCCCTTTCCCTTCACTCTTAAGTGTTAAGCAGACAAAAATCTGTCTTCAAAGGTAGATTCTGACAGCTTCCATGCTATAAACGCTGTGTTCCAATTCATTTCAAACCGTGACTGTTCATAAACATAAAGCAAACAGATGAAAATTTAAAGGAGCACAAAGTATCTGCACATCTAAACAAAAGCTGAAAGGGCTAATTTAGAGAAAATAGGTTGATATTAAAAATTAGTCCTTAATTCATTCCGATGGAAAGAGAAAAGTAGTGTTAAACAAGTGTGACCATCATATACATTTTCTATTTGTACTATCTGAAAACAAAAATGTATGCAATACATTACTGAGTATTGTTTCTCTCAAACTTCATTTTTATACGTAAGTTAATGGTATCATCTCTTCTACCAGGTCTACGTCCTAAAACTGAGACTGTACAATTTGTACTTGTCCTTGCATACAACAGGTACATCTAAATGTCAACAGAAGAACAAATGAAAAATAGACCCAGACATCTTAAAGTTTCTCTGGCATTCAGTTTTCCTTCTTATCAGTGTAAGAGGTCCTCCTGATAATAAGTTTCTCTTCATTTATCCACCGCTATTCATATTAAATTGAGTCCTTTAAAAAGGAGAAAGGGTATATCTGGTCACACACCAGAAACTCCTATTAAGTATGAAATCTCCCATCCCACAATTTATAACACAAAATATTAACAAATATGAAATTCTACAAAAAAAACCCCCATTATATATAGACATAAAAAGATCAATAGAAAAGGACTCCATCACCTGGTCATGAACCTTACCTTTCAGCAGGGGCAGAGGTGTTAACTCAATAGGCTTGCCTTGGGACCTAAACTGTGAGGAACTTTGTGACCTCTTCTGTCTGGCTTTTCTGACGGACTTCCGAGAAAATCCGTCTACTTTATCCACTGATGGAGGAGTAGTTGGTGCTGAGGACATATCCCTACTGAAGAGAAAGAGGTATCATAAACATATTCCCAAGGCAGAAGCACAAGAGAGAGACCCCACCCCCCAAAAAAGGGACCATCTTCTGGAGGGCAGGCCCCTTGTAGTACAGGCCCTCCCTGCTAGGTGAGTGTTCTAGGAATCCATCGCTATCAGCGTACCAGCTGGCATTGTTGGGAGAGGCTGAGTTGGGCTTCAGTGTGATTTTTTTTTTTTTTAAGTTCTCTCAATGCAATTGCCCATTTCATGATGGATGATTTACAAGCGCACCTGCCCACATCATACTGAGTGTTCAGCAGTCTTTGACCCAAAACGGCATGACCCCTGTGCTGCACACTCCCTATTCACTCAGTCTCACCCCAAGTGACTTTTTTTTTAATTTCCTCAGATGAAAAAAGTCCTCAAAGGGAAACTTTTTGCCCATGTGGAAGAGGTAAAACAAAAAACAGCAGAAGCACTAAAAGGCATCAAAGTTGACAAGTTCAAAAAACTGTTTTGAGCAGTGGAAAAAATCTCAGTAGGTGTATTAAAACAAATGGAGAGTTCTTTGAAGGTGACTGAGGTTTAAACATGTAAGAATAAATACACAATCTTTTATAAATAAATTCTGGGGTTTTTTGGGAGAGTCCCCTCTCATACATGTGAGATACAAAAATTCTGAAATTCCCATACACAGTATTCATGAAAATGGGGATATGTAGTAAAGAAAAGCAAATAAAATCCATTAAGAAAAGTCACATTTGATGAGAAAAATTTGGTGAAAAATAGAAGTAATATAACTATGCTATTACTAGGATAAGCATTAAAGATGCTCATTCAGACTTGAAGAACTCTACACTATGTCCTCATTTTCTAACTATGAAGCTCTTCTCTTCTTGAGATTCCTGAAGTAATGTTGGAGCTATTCTGCAGCTGGAAAACTTCCACTGATACATTTTCCCAAGATATTTAATATTATGAATGGGCTCTGCAATTGAAACCCTTATTGCACTTCAAGAATCTACACCAATGTATCACAGCAAGTAAAATGTACAATTACTGAAACTATCTAGGCATGACTTTTAACACTGTTAGCTATGATAAACTATACCACACTGGAAATGAGAACAGGCAGGATTACTTTAAACAGAACATATAAAAGGCATAATTAAAATCACTTCAGCCCTGGCTGGTGTGGCTCAGTGGAGGGAGCTGGGCCTGTGAACTGAAAAGTTGCTGGTTTGATTCCCAGTCAGGGCACAGGCCTGTGCTGCAGACCAAGTCTCCATCTGGGGGCTTGGGAAAGGGACCCAATCCCTGTTTCTCTCCCTCTCTTTCTCCCTTCCTTTCCCTCTCTCTAAAAATAAATAAAACCTTTTTAAAAATTCATTTCAAAGATGTCTTTTTTTTTTAATGAAACCATCTTAAATTATCATGGCTTAATAAACCAAACAACGATGAAATTGTGCACCAAAGTTGAAATGAAAACAAATTCACAGCCTACTTAGACAACCAAGTTCTCTTTAAGTTCACCATCAAATATTAATTTTCATTCCATCAAAGTGATGAAACTAAGTATTCTTTTGGATTTTCTCATCCTGTCAAGTTATTTAAAGGAAGATCAATTTCATTCACTTTTAGCAGATGCCATCATTTGCATGGCAATGAGGCTCCATGCAAGATTAATAGCAAATTCGAATAGAAATAATGCATTGGGGGAAAGGCTGAAATGCAATTACTCACCTGTCATTCCAAATGTAAGACAAGTGTTTTTTAATCTCTAAATAAAAGCATTCGGGAGTTTCTTCCTAAACTTCTAAGAATACAGTTATCTCAATTACCTGGATTCTGACAAAGTAGAAATAACAAAAAGAAAAAACCATGATGTTGAGGGTTGGAATTGACCTCTTGTTTGGTTCTCTTTTAAAATCAAAAAAAGTTTTTTGCCCTAGCCAGTGTGGCTCAGTTGGTTGGAGTGTCGTCCCCTACAACAAAAGGTTGTGGGTTTGGTTTCCGGTCTGTGCTTATACCCAGGTTTCGGGTTTGATCCCAGGTAGCGGTGCGTACCAGAAGATAATCAATCCATCGATGTTTCCCTCTTTCTCTTCTTCTCTCTTTCTTTCTCTCTTACTTCTCTCTCCCTCTCTCTCTCTCTCTCTCTCTCTCTCTCAAAGCAATTTAAACATGTCCTCAGGTGAGAATAAAATATATATAAAAGTTTTTAGAAATCTACCTAATTTAGTCATAAATAAAATGTGACAGATTCAAACTGGAATTGCAAACTGTGAATGACTACAAGAGGAAGATCACTTAAAATTTTTCATTAAAAAAATGCATCGGCGGAAAGCTCCACATCACGTTTGTACGTTGTAAATTTAGGGGCCGCTTCCCCGATCTGGTATTTGACTGACTTAGATTTCATGTAACCGTAATCACCCAGGATTTCAGTAAATCCTGTTCCTCCCTCACTCTTTTTGTCTCTTCTTTATCCTCATCTCCCATTTGTAAAGGTGGTTTATTGACAGCAATTTTTTAAAACATCATGTGCCTCTTATGCCCGCTGCCAAAAATAAACGTCAAAGATCTCAACCCAAAGCGCCGCAGAACTGAACGTGCAGTAGCAGCGGATCGGTGCAAAGCCCGGGGAAACAGGTTTCGCCCTGGACCAAGGCGCCCAAAGCTTTATCATCCTCTAAGCAGCGGGCACCGGGCATTTCCAAGGTTCAGGATTATCCAAACCGGGTACTGGGATGGAAGGGAAGACGGGGTAGAGGTTCGTCTGTAGGGATGGCTCACATACTCCCTTTGCTCCTACCCACCCCCACCCCAAACCCTTAAGAAGCTGCTACAGAATCCTTCTCACAACACCAATCCCCCTTTTTTCTCCCCGCCCCTTCAGTGGATAAGGGGTACAAGAAAATGCCTCTAATGCCGGAAGGAGAAAAGGGGGAGGGGGACAGAGTGAATGAGAGGCATCATCAGAAGCATTTGCAGGTAAATCAGCAAGTGGGACGGGCCCTCCCTCTCCCGCACCCCACCCCACCCCAACGCACTCCTCGCCTGCCCCGGCCAGGCCTTCCCGAGGCCGGTGCCCTGCAGGTTTCCCTGGAAGACCTGGAGAAAGAAGGGAAGCGGGAGAGACGCGGAGCTGGAGGGACGAAGTTACCTTGAAGCTTCTGGGGAAGAATTCGAAGATGATCTGTGGTTTTGGGGGGTGGGAGACTGGCGAGAGGGCCGCAGCGGGGGCGTGTGGCGGGACCGGGACTTGAGGTGGGAGGTCCGGACAGCAGCAGGGAACCCAGGGAGACTGCTGTCCCGCGCGGGGTCCCTCCGGTTCCGCGGCGGCGGCGCCTCTAGGCCTCACGGCCGGACCTGAATCTCAGCGTTCCGGCGGCGGCAACGGCGGCCTCACGATCCTCCCCCGTGGGCCCGTCCCATCAAATCGGCACCGACCCCGTTGCGGCTCCGCTGGTGGTTCCGCGCTCACATTCCCGGCGGGCGGCGCCTCTGCTCTTTGCCCCGGACCTGGCGGCGGTGGCGACGACGTGGGGAGGGGGGGAAGGGAGGGAGGAAGACTGGATCCGCAGCGGCAGCAGAAGGAAGGAGGAGGAGGTGGAGCCGCTGGAGCTGGAGCCGCCGCTGCCAGAGTCGCCGTTCCGTAACCGCGGTGGGTCTCCGTCAATGCCCCTTTCTCTCTCCTATTGTCAATATCACCGGGCGGCTGAGTCCCTGGCACACGCGCAACCGAACCCTCTGGCCAACAGCGCCCGCCCCCGGAGCCCACTCACTGGAGGCTTCAAACGGGAAGCAAGGCCTCATTGGCCGGCTTGCGCCTTCACTCCCATGCCAGCACGTTCGGCTGAGGGCCGATCAGGGATTGGCGGCAGGGGGGCGGAGAAACAGGAGGGTGGGAAGAGCGGAGACCGAGGATTGGGCTGAGGAGCTAGGGACCCGGATGCAGCCTCGATCTCCTGCCGCGCAGCTGCCGCTTCCGCCTGGCGGAAGACGGTAGTCACCGCAGCCGCTAGGGCTGAGAAGAGCTCTTTAAACCTGGGAGGTGTGCGACTGACAGATCAATGGAATGGGTTTCCGCGCAATGCGGAACCTCTGGGCGGCGGTCGTTTTCAATCAGAGGATTCCCAGGGCCTTGATCGGCTAAGGGTGGGGAAGCCCCGGGGCCTGAATTCCGCCCCCTTCAGCGGCTAGGATGGCCCTTCTGGGCTCGAGGAGCCCCACTCAGGACGGAACCAGCGCTGCGTAGACAGAAATAAGATCCCCCACCCGCGCCTGTGTAAATGGGCCCCTTGCAGCCCGCTGTGAAACCCCCGGCAATCGCTCTTCGCTGAACCGTGTGGGAGACCTGGCACCGAAATCTGAAACCCTGGGGCCTGGCCAAGGGTTGGATGTAGCATCCAGTTCTCTCTCACCTCGTATCCTTTTCCCCAAACCTCTCTTTTGAATATCAGCTCCTTGACGATGCTGCAAGCCTTGGTTGAGGGAGGCTCAGTGTAGCTTATACAAGTGGGAATGCTGTCTCTACTCTCCGCAATCACTTACTGATACCCACCAAACCGTCCCTCCAGCTGCCCGGGACTCTGAGAAATCCCCGCTCCAAACTATAGGAGCTTGGGAGCTTTTAATTGGCCGGGTGGATCAGAAAGAGTTTATGAAGAAGCCTTGACTTAACTCTAGCTAGAACACGTGGTAAAATATTTAGGTATGCGTTTGCTTCCTTGGTGAGCCCTAGGCCAAATGGTGCATTTCCAGAAAATATTCTTGGACGCTCACTGTATTTGTACACTAAATACTTCCTTTGCAGGGAGCAAAAAAAAAGAAAGAAATTCTTAATGGTAACTACAAATGTCAGGGTACCGGCTGTTCAAAATTTGGTCGATGGGAAAAAAAGAAGAAAATCAACATTCATATTTGCTCACCCACTGTTAGCATTTTGGTGTACTCCCCTCTAGTATTTTTTTTCTTTTAATATTGTGTGTGTGTCGTTCTGTAGCTTAGTTCCCCGCCCCCCAGCATTATATCATGTTTTCCAAACAGTTAGGAAATAGAACTATATATAAATAAAACTGTAAATACCAGATGTGCAAGTGATGACCAAAAAAACGCATTGCATTTCTCTTGTGTTAACCACCGAGTGTTGCAAATTTCTATGCTCATTCCCGGAAATGGCTCCTGAGTGGAAAAAGAATGTTGTGTGTGTGCCATGAAAGATGAAAAATATATATTCCTGTTTTGAACTGAAATGGGAAATAGGAAAAGATGGCTCTCATAAGTGAAAGCAGCCTCCCCCTCCCCCACCCCCACCCTCTCATGACTCCAGATGATTGGCCACTTTTAATAGTCCATTTTTGCTCTGATAAAGTTCATCACCATGAGGCCCTATAAAACTGGCAAGAATACTAGTCTCCTACCTGCAAGAAACTTACATTTCCACATCTCAATTTCCTTTATCAGTTTCATCCACCAAGAACTTGTTTGCTCAGTCTGATTGTGGGTAAATGCAGAATGAAACCAAGGAAGATTTTAAAGCCAACTCAATTTGCCTTGGCAACAGTTGAACTGTTGAAGAGTAGTGCACGTTTGAAATGCTCACAGCTGTTGCTTAGAACATCTCACATTTTGTAGAGTGGAGATTTTGCTTGCAAATTATGGGTCTCTGTAAAGACAATTCATTTCAAAACTGTTTCACTTTCTATAAAATGGCGGAGTACATGAAATGAGCAGGTCTTTTTAAATCAAAACATCCTTGCCAATGTGAGAAACTTCCTTGAACCAGTAGTTCCTAAGGATGTTCATGCATCCCAGGGATGTACTCCAGGAATAGTGCAAGGCAATCCATTTGGGATGCAGGATGAGAAAATAGGAGGACATCTATTTTTGCTTAATTCAAATAGAAAAAGAAAAGCATTAAGCTCAACTAATATACAGAATAAGTATGTAACCCTGCACTCCATCCATGGAGTGGTCTCTTGGCCTAAAATAGTGTAGATGTCCTCAAGGAAAAGTGGGAGTCACCCACAATTCCCAGGGGTTGGCTCTGGTGGTCCCACCCAGTCAGTCTCTGCCAACAGGTAGTGACATACTGAAGTTTGCTAGGTTCAGTTAAGTGGATTTACTGATTAGTATCTAGGTTTCATTAAGCTAACCCATAGAAAATAGACTTTACCAGAGTCTTCTGCAAGGAAACCACAGGAAAACAAGCAAATGACAGAACTGACACTTCTAGTATCAGATCTTTGACAGCCACATTTCAAAGGTAAAATAATCTAATCAAATTTTGGCTTAAAAATACTGAATGCATGAAGATTATTTGAAATTGGGTTTATACCCTCTTTCATTAACAATGAACTTCACCCTAAGCTTATATTGTATTTGAATTATAAGCTAATGATGATAACACATGTATATACTTTATAAATAAATACACATAGAGTATACTCATATTTGGTTAAGAATTGCTCCCCAAGAATATACTGATGGGAATGAATGATCAAAAAAGTAAGTGGAGACTGCTATTGTAGACAGTACAAAATACAACACATTATAGCCACCTGTGAAGCCATTATCAAATGACAAAACACTCACTGCCCATTGCTATCTGATGAAAGCACTTACTTTCCAGATATCAAGACTGAGCTTATCATTGATCTGCTGTCTGGCTAGCCAGGTGATGAGACTAGAAGACACTGATGATCAAATGGTGGCTGACTGGTGAACTAAAGACTGGCTAAGATAATAGGCAGAAGCGTCATCAAACCGGTTACCAACCAGTAGAGCAGGAAGAGACCGATGTGATGCTGGTACAACATCGTCATCAGAGGTAGACTAGCCCAGTTTGTGTGTGGGAAGAGGAGGGTGCATGAAGCTAGGTTTGGGCTGAAAGGGAAGAACAGTGAAAAAACCTGAGGCGAGAGATGCTTTCTTAGGCAATCCAATAAAAGGAGTATACACAACAGCTAGTGTAGACAAGGGATTTCTTTGAGCCATATTTATCTACACAGGAAATACTCTCAGCAGTGACATTTTCTTGAGTCATAATTTAAATAGTGCAGTTACATTTTCAGATGTGCCTCAAAGGTTGTAGGTTACTCGTGGGTTTCCACATGATTAATGTGTATAATTATTGATTGAGATTTGAAATATTTAGGTGCTCTAGTTCCCTACAGAGAAGTGAGAGGCTCTAGGTGTTACTGATGGATCAAGACAGAAAGAGGAGCCCTATGTCACTGACGGGGAAGGAATATTGAAAAACAAACAAAAAATGGGCCCTGGACAGGCAGTTCAGTTAGTTGTAGCATAATCCTGGCCACCAAAATGTTCGTGGTTCGATCCCCAGTCAGGGCACATGCCACGCAGATTGTGGGTTTGATCCCCGGGTGGGGCACGTACAGGAGACAACCTAACGTTTCTCTAACATTAATGTTAATCTCCCATTCTCTGTGTGTGTGTGTGTGCGCATGTGCGCGTGTCTCATTCTTTCCCCTCCCTCCCTTCCTCTTTAAAATCAATAAAAAGACATATTTTCGGGTGAGGATTTAAAAAAAACAGGAAGGAGAAAGCCAGCATCAAGTACACTTTATTGTATACAAGATAAAACACAGAATAATGTACCACAAGTAACAATTTTGCTTCTAAAATAGTCAAATTATACAATTAAATGAACTAAAGCTATAACTAACTAGAAGCATAAGGATGAGAACACAGACTCTGGATTCACATATATCCAACCTGGAATCCCAGATCTGCCAGCCAGGAGCTGGGGCAAACTAACTCAGCCCTCACAGCTGTGGTTCCCCCGCCTACAAATGAGCAGACTAACACTTGCTAACTCACAGGATAGACAACCATTTAAATGAGGTGATGCATTTACTGCAGCGCCTGGCACTTGTTAACTACTCAATAAGTGCTAGTTATTACCCCAATCATCCGCTTTCTTCATAATCTAATACTCTGTATCATCTGGAAGCTTTTCTGTAAGAAGTTTTCTCCCCTTTTTCTTTGATTCTGGCGCACCCCACTGTGACAGAAAGAAAACAAGGAGCAGGGAGGAATGCCTTTCCATCCACTTCCACACTACATTGTAGAACCGAGGGGACCATTCACTAGCAATAACAGGGACATGCATTTTACAATATCCATATACTTAAAGTTAAACAATAATAACTGACTTAACATCGTTTCAGAGCTTTATCTTATTTTCTACTTCATATTCCTTTAACACAAGCTCAAACTATTTTTGCTCTAAACTTACCTACTTCCTCACTGTAACCTTCCAGAACTGCGGTAGGACTGAGAGCCTGGTTTGTAGTCCTAGGCCCAGCCTTGCTGGGGTGTCCAGCCTGTGACCTGTGGGTCACATGGGGCCCAGGATGGCTTTGAATGTGGCCCAACACAAAATTGTAAATTTACTTAAAACCTTTTTTTTTTTTTTGCTCATCAGTTTTTGTTAGTGTCTGTGTATTTAATTTGTGGCCCAAGACAACTTTTCTTCTTCCAGTGTGGCCCAGAGACACCAAAAGTTTGGACACCCCTGGTATCTGTTTCTTACATCCATCCCCCCTCTTTCTTTGAGGACCACACCGCTCATTGCATGTGATCCTGGTGGGAGTATCAACCATGCTGCTTCCCTCTTCTGTCACTCAGAGAAATGGGGCATGACACAAGGGGATCAATTGGATATTCCCCACGATTAGCTCTGGCAATGCTGGGAGCGAGATGCCTCTCTTCCTTTTGGATCGTAAACCATAGAAATTATGTAAGCTTTTTATGATCATCTCCCTCCCTCTCCTCCATCCTGGAGAAAGCCAATACTGCGGAAGAAACAAGTTCTAACAACACGATTGGAGCTGCTGGATTCAGTTGTGTCCAAAGCTAGTTTCAGTTACATGAGCCAGTAAATTCCCTTTTTGTTGAAGCTACTTTGGAGTTGAATTTTTACAACTTACACCCAAAAGAGTCCTGACTAGTACTACACAAGCAGGTCACTTAGCCTCTCCAAGCCTCAGTTTACTCTTAGTCTCTGAATCCGGGACTCCCTAAAGGTTGAACTAAATGAAATCTTTAGATGAAATTCAATCTTAAGCGTGAAAGAAATCATTAAAAGTGGCCATGCTGGAAGTTCTTTCCTGCTGTGATTCATCAAGTCTAATTTATTTGTTGTTGTTGTTTTTAAAGACTCAAAGCAGCTCTTTGTAAGAATTACATTTGAAGAGTTAAGTCCCCCTAAACACACCTACATGAGGACAGACAGTGGAGTGACTACCAAACATAAAAATAAACGTAAAAAATTAGCAAACTGCAGCTTCTCAATAGCTTACTTTTACTGTGACCCTAAAACACCAAGGCCATATTTTAGAAAACGCAGCCTATGGTTGAATGTTGCATCTAGGTTCTTAACTATCATAAGAGAGAACTGTTTTTAATATATCAGTAAAACTGGGTAAAATCTATAAACAGAGGATAAAATTACTGCCAGAATGTTCGAAAGGAGCAAGACAACAAAAGGAGGGTGAAAACATAAATCTGAGCACATGGCTATTAAAATGATCCGACAAGGACTGTGCGCACAATCTTGTGTGGTACCGGCAATAACTGCAAACGTGAACATGGCGATTTAGTTCACTTTCATAGGCACTATTCGGTTTGAACCTTAACTCTGTAGATACACATTATTTCCATTCTCCAAATCAGAAAAATGAGGATCAGGGAAGTTGTCAGTGTTCACAGCTACAAACCAGTAGAACCATGATTTGAGCTTAATTCTTCCAAGGGTCTCTGGACCAAATTACCTGTTTGTAAATCATTGTTAATAATACGTCATTGAATAAAAAGCTACTGTTTTCTCCATCTTCCAGAAGGAAAGGCTAATTAAGATACAGAAGTGAAGTGTGTTCCACCGTGTCATGAAGCACAGAAAGAACAGGCCAGGTGTGCACATCAGCATGAACTCCCGGCTCCCTGAACACTGTGAACCAAGAACCGTGGCGGCCATTTTGCATGTATTGTCTCGTTTCATCTTCAGAATAACCCATTGATGTCAGTACTTGCCTCCCACTTTACAGATGCAGAAACTAATCCACAGAACTGTTTAGTTTCTTTTCCAAGGGAAATCGAGTAAATGGCAGAACCTGGGCAGGAGTTAAGACTAGAAGAGAGGTACCGAAGCTCTAAACTGATTGTACCCCTGGAAATCCTCTATACAGTCTGGTTTGTATGTAGTGCTGTGTAGAATATATAAAACACAAATCCTTTCCAGTTCATTTCCTTTGATACTTAAGCCTCTTTCCAAGAGAACAAAAAAACCCCGTTCTGTCTTTAGTGAGAAACACACGTTGCTGGAAGAGTCAGGTTGCAGTGCGGATGCTAATGAAACTTCTTCTTTATGAAGGGATGTTTGTAGGGGGGAAGTTTATGTTCAAAGAGCTTTGAATAAAAGCAGTCATCACCTCCAGTATTTGAAAACATTTTGAGTGAACTTTTTCCTAAGTCAAGAAAGCTTATATTCTCAGATTAGGAAGGTTAGTGACCTAGTTAACAAACCAGTCGTCGAATGGAACAAAGTATTTATGAAAAAAATATTTTTGAAACAGAAGCGCTGCAGAGACCCATTCAAAATAAGAAAGTTTAGCTGTCTTGATCCTGTAGAGGAAAAACAGTTGTAATTACCCAAAAGTCACCAGCTTCATAGGCTAACTGTGGCAAGTGCTCAACTTTAAGAGAAATCATCACACAATGGCCCTGGCTGGGTAGCTCAGTCGGTTAGTGTCCTTCTGGTACACCACGTTTGAAGGTTTGATCCTGGCACACACAAGAATCAACCAATGAATGCATAAGTAAATGGATCAACAAACAAATCGATGTTTCTCTCCCTACCTCTCTTTCTCTAAAAATAAATAAATTAATTAATTAAAAAGAAATCACCTGATGAATGCTAACTAGACTTATGGTATCATTATTTTGTATGCTTGAAACTAATATATGTCAATGTATACCTCCATTAAAAATAAAGTATTTTTTTTAATTTAAAAAGAAATCATCACTCTCGTGATGGTCAGTACATTTCAGTAAGCCTTTCAAACACTTAATAGGAGAACTTTCCTAACCAAATTTTCATTATTTTATTTAATCATTCTTGCATGTATTCATTCCAAACATTTAAGTACCTACTCTGTGTTCTGCGGAAATGCAAATCTGTACAAGACATAATAAGTACTATCACTCTAGTGTATTACAAGAAGTTATGATCAAGGGCTAATAATTATTAGGGCAGCCCAGAGCCCAGTTAAGTATCTTGTGACCAGAAGGATAAAAAACGAAGAAAAAGAGGAGGCGACATTTAAGCTGAAACATGTTACACTCAGCATTCTCATTCACTCATGGCTTGGCACCCCGTTTGCTTATTTAAGGTATTTTTACTATGGGCCAGGAACTATCCCAATTAAGCCACATAGATTATTTTCACTTTACTTGTAAGTGCTCAACCCCTATGAAACTCTTCCTTCTATTCCTTCATGTTCTCCTTGGTAGACCCTACCCTCAGAGCTGGGAATTAGGACACTCCCTTTATGAGTGCTGGGGAATTGAGGTAAAGAGCAGAGTCGGGGTTCTCGCTCTTGAGTCAGAGCAGCAGGAGCTTACCAGGGATTTACAGGAGCAGTGTAAGCAAAGGGGGAAACTGTTATTAGAATTCTGGGCAGGGACGCACTTAAACTCAGCAAGCAGGGAGTAGCAGCAGGACAGGAAAGACCTTGGGTCTTTATTATTATTTTTTTTTTGTCTCAGTCCCTTTCTGTGATTGTGCTCCATTTTTTCTCATGCTAAAGAAGGGCTTTTGCTGAGGGTCAGGCCACATGGTGGTTTCTGGCAGACCAAGCTCTCACATCCCCATTGTCTCTATTAACAAGAGCAGCCAGAGGTGAGGCTAGAACTCCTGCGAAGCGGCCCTGACCCAGCCTGGAGTCCTGTTGCACAACAGGAACACTGGGGGCTCCCTGCTGTTCCCGTGCCTGTTGGGGAAGAAAAAGAAGAGGAGCAGTTGCCCCAAAATACACGCGATACTTCTCTCATTACATCTTTGATTATTTCCTCAAGTTAAATTTACAATCATTGAATTTATAGTCTAAGGATAGGAACATAGTTTAAGTTCTCAATTACGTTCGGCTGTACTACGAGGCCCTGTCTCGTCTTGTCTACAGTCACAGGCCAGAACTTTGAAAGTATTTATAACTTTAATCTTTCTGATCACATTCTCCCAAAGTGAGAATAGTTAAAATCCTTTCCATATATTCAGTCATGTAGATTTCTTTTCGTTTTTTTAGATTTCTTTTTTTCTGCAAATTGTCTATTGGTGTACTTTCCTTATTTTTCTATCATAGTTTTAGTGCTTCTGTGATTGACATATAAAGTTTTTATGTAACGACTTTATGTAGAGGAGTGTACCATATTTTCTTTGGGGTTTCTTTCATCACCAAGCATAAATTCTCAGAAAGCCTTTCTCTTAAAAATTCCTCCCCCTGGCCCTGGCTGGTGTGGCTCAGTGGATTGAGCTCCAGACTGCAAACCAAAGGGTCGCCGGTTTGATTCCCAGTCAGGGCACATGCCTGGGTTGCAGGCCAGGGCCTCAGTATGGGGCGTGCAAGAGGCAACCACACATTGATATTCTCTCCCTCTCTTTCTCCCTCCCTTCCCCTCTCTAAAAATAAATACAATCTTTAAAAAAAAAAAATTCCTCCCCCTGAAAATCTTACAAAAAAAAAAATACTCCTAAGTTTCACCCAGGATATTCATTGCAGAATTTTAATTATGAAAAAAAGAGAAAGAACCTAAATATGTATCAGTTGAGGGATAGTTAAATAAATTATGGCAAATTCACACTATAGAGCAATATGCAGCCATTAAATATAAGGGAGATATACAGGTAGGTACTCATATGGTAAGGTGTCTATGATATTAAGTGGGGAAAAAAGCAAGAATTACAGAATTAAAGGTAAAGTAGCACCCTATTTATATTAGGAAACACCCAATGTATTGAATATACAGATATCTAGGAAGGTAAAGGTCTTAAAAAGTTCTGAGAAAATCGAAACTGTTGGCAGTGAAGGGTTTGGGCATGGGTCGGAGGTGGGTGGTAAAGATTAAATTATATAATGGGCCCCAGCTGGTGTGGCTCAGTGGATTGAACCCAGGCCTGTGAACCAAAGAGGCACAGGCTCTATTCCCAGTCTAGGGCCCATTCCTGGGTTGCAGGCCAGGTCCCAGGTAGGGTGTGCACAAGAGGGAACCACACATTGATCTTTCTCTCCCTCTCTCTTCCTCCGTTCTCCTTTCTCTAAAAATAAAGAAATGAAATCTTAAAAAAAAAAAATTAATTAAATTATATAATGGGTTGGCCAAAAAGTTTGTTTGGCTTTTTTCCGTAAAATGGTTCTAGTAGCCCTTAGCTGTCTTTAACTTCATTCAGGACAATTTTGTTAGATTCTACTGTGACAGTTGTCATATCAGTAGCATTTTAAAAAATTACCAAAATTGATAATTTAAAATTTAAATATTAAATTTTAATATTTAAGATGGAAGAAAACACGCAACATTAACACTATACTTTATTATTTCAAGGAAGGTAAAAATGCAACTGAAACACAAAGAAAGATTTGTGCAGTGTATGGAGAAGGAGCTGAGACTGATCCAATGTGTCAGAGTGGTTTGCGAAGTTTCGTGCTGGAGATTGCTCACTGGACGATGCTCCACGGGTGCACAGACCAGTTGAAGCTGACAGCGGTCATATCATGACATAATCAAGAACAATGAATGTTGTACCACTGAAAATATCCAAATCGATAAAGTTATTGGTGAAAATTTTAAAATGTGTCATATTTTACAGAAAAAAACTAAACAGACTTTTTGGCCAATCCAATACTTAGATATTGTTTTAATTTATTATAAGGAATATGCATTACCTTTAAATTTTATTTCACAAAACATTTCAGACTTACTGAGTGCCACAATGAATACTATAACAAATACCCACATACCTACCACACAGTTCTAGAATACCAACACCGCCAAAGTCTCTCGTGTAACCTTCTCCCATCACATCCCTTCTTTCTCAGAGGCTACCATGTGCCTGAATCCAGTGCTTTTCATTCTCATGATGTCATCCTTTTACTAAATAGGTACATCTTCCTAAGCAGCATGTGGTACTTTCTTCATATTTAAGATAGCTTATAATTGGTGTTGTACTATATGTATCCTCTGTAACTTAATTTTACACTCAACATGATGTGCTTTTAATTTAAACATGTTGATATAGATACTTAGATCATTTTCTTTCACTGCTATGTGACATTCCATTATAAATGTTCTAAACAAAACAGAATCAGACTCATAGATACAGAGAACAGACTGCTGGTTGCCAGAGGGGATGGTGGTCAGAGGATTGGGTGAAAAAGGTGAAGGGGGGAGGAGGGAGGGGACAGTGGGGAGAAGGGTTTTCTGGAACTACTATAAAGGACACATGGACAAAACCAAGGGGGAGGATGGAAGCAAGGGAGGGAGGTGGGTTTGGCTGGGGTGGGGTGGGGGAGTGGTGGGGAGAAAATGTAGACAACTGTTACTGAACAACAATAAAGTAATTAAAAAAGAGAAAGAAAAAGGTGAAGGGATTGAGCAGTACAGATTGGAAGTTACAAAAGAGTCGTGGGGATGTAAAGTACAGCAGAGGGGATACAGTCAATTATACATGGTGCCAGCTGGGTACTCGCAATATCAGGGGGAACCTTTGTAAAGTATGTGAGTGTCTAACCACTCTGCTTACACCTGAAACTAATACAAAATAATATTGAATGTAAACTGTAATTGAAAAAAAAAATTTAAAGAACCAAGATGGCGGCGTAGGTAGACACACTGCGCCTCCTCGCACAACCAGAACTGACAGAGAATCGAACAGCAAGGGGGACCAACACCAAGAAAATAGAAAATAACCATTCATCCAGACTGGTAGGAGGGGCGGAGACGGGCACCGGGGTGGAGAGGACTCGCGTGGCTGTGGTGGGACTGAGACTGGCGGAGTGTGGGACAAATGGCGCAGGCAGTCCGAGCACTAGCAGACCCTGTGGCCCCACATCAGCGCAGATAAACCCAGAGGGCCGGACTCAGAGTGGCGGAGAGTGGGGCAGGCAGAGTGGCGGGTAGCACCCCGCAGCACCAAATTCGCCCACAGATAAACCTGACGAACGGCAACGAAGCAGACCGTGCAACCCAGGGCTCCAGCTCCTGGAAATAAAGCCTCAAACCTCTGATTGAAAGCGCCCCTGGGGGTTGGGGCGGCAGCAGGAGAGACTCCCAGCCTCACAGGAGAGGTTGTTGGAGAGACCCACCGGGGCCTAGAGTGTGCACAGGCCCACTTACTCGGGAACCAGCACCAGAGTGGCCCAGTTTGATTGTGGGTAGCGGAGTGAAGGATTGAAATCCGGAGGAGAGTGAGGCGGGCGCCATTGCTCCCACTCGGCCCCTCCCCCTCGTACAGCGTCACAGCTCAGCGACCAGCATTACCCCGCCCTGGTGAACACCTACGGCTCCGCCCCTTAAAGTAACAGACGAGCCAAGACAAAAAAAAAAAAAAATGGCCCAAATGACAGAACACTTCAAAGCTCCAGAAAAAATACAACTAAGCGACGAAGAGATAGCCAACCTATCGGATGCACAGTTCAAAGCACTGGTTATCAATATGCTCACAGACTTGGTTGAATCTATTCGAAAAACAGATGAAAAAATGAAGCCTATGCTAACAGAAACAAAGGAAAATGTACAGGGAACCAACAGTGATGAGAAGGAAACTGGGACTCAAATCAATGGTGTGGACCAGAAGGAAGAAACAAACATCCAACCAGAAAAGAATGAAGAAACAAGAACTTGGAAAAATGAGGAGAGGCTTAGGAACCTCCCGGACGCCTTGAAACGTTCCCACATCCGAATTATAGGGGTGCCAGAAGGAGAAGAGGAAGAACAAAAAATTGAAAACTTATTTGAACAAATAATGAAGGAGAACTTCCCTAATCTGGCAAAGGAAATAGACTTCCAGGAAGTCCAGGAAGCTCAGAGAGTCCCAAAGAAGCTGGACCCAAGGAGGAACACACCAAGGCACATCATAATTACATTACCCAAGATTAAACACAAGGACCTACATCCAAGATTACTGTATCCAGCAAAGCTATCACTTAGAATGGAAGGGAAGATAAAGTGCTTCTCAGATAAGGTCAAGTTAAAGAAGCTTATCATCACCAAGCCCTTATTATATGAAATGTTAAAGGGAGTTACCTAAGAAAAAGAAGATCAAAAATTGGAACAGTAAAAATGACAGCAAACTCACAGTTATTAACGGCCACACATAAAACAAAAACGAGAGCAAACTAGGCAAACAACTAGAACATGAGGGTTGTCATTAAGGGAGTGGGAGGGGGAGAGAGGGGGAAAGGTACAGAGAATAAGTAGCATAGATGATAGGTGGAAAATAGACAGGGGGAGGGTAAAAATAGTGTAGGAAATGTAGAAGCCAAAGTACTTATAAGTATGACCTATGGACATGAACTATAGGGGGGGAATGTGGGAGGGAGGGGGGTGGGCAGGATGGAGTGGAGTGGGGGGGGAAATGGGACAACTGTAATAGCATAATCAATAAATATATTAAAAAAAGAAAAAAAAATTTAAGATTAAAAAATGTTCTGCAGTTTCTTCATTCTCTTGTTTGGTGCTTTGGGATTATTTCCACCATCGTACTGTTTTGAACAGTGTGCTGTGAATATTCCTGGGCACATCTCCTCACATACTATGATTTCTCAAGTTCGTGAGTGTATCTAGAAGTGGAATCAAGTCGTAGGTGGTGCTTCTTAACTTCACAAGATGGGGCAAATGTCCCACATGACTGTACCAATTAACAATCTCACCAGCAGTACACAGGAGATTCTGTTGCTCTCAAAATTCCTTACCCATCCCGAAAGCAAACATTTATCTATCTTCTAATTTTTGTTTTATTTTGCTCTTACTATACTCTTTAATCGAGCTTTCATTAATTTTGGTATGGGATGTGAAATGGGAACCTAAACTTATGTTTTTCATACATAACCCATTTTTCCACCACCACTTATTGGGAACGCAAGTTCTTTTTAATTACACTTTTAAATCTTTTTCTTGCTTATTGTGACCCGATGACTTGTCTGGCTGAATTTCTGTATCATTTTGCAGAGGCCTCCTAAACACCCCATTGAGATTTTATTGTAATTGCATCAGGTCCATGAATTATTTTGGCCTAAAACCCACATTCAACAGCTCATTCCTCTACTCTCAAACGGAAATGATTAAAGTCCTCACTGCATAAAATGCAACACCCTCAGCCTGCTATTGTAGTCTCACCCCCTGTCATTATCTGTCCCCTCTCTCGCCTTTCAGACTTGTCATTTCAAGCAAGCCAGTGTCCTCCTTGTCCTCTAAGCTTTCCTTATTTGTTCCTTCCTACACACTTTGTTCACGAGGTTCCCTCCCAGCAGGAAGGCCAACCCTTCCTTCCATTCCCTTCGTTTCATTTATTTGAACCTTTTCCTTCCTTTAAGAACTGGCTGTGGTCCTAGCTAATCCAAGGGTCTCATCCTAGTCAGGATTCAGCCCTCCAACTTGCATTGGTATTCAACTTTCTCACTGTCCGTATTGAATCTCTCCAATTCTGTGATTGAGTAAACTAAAATAAGAAAACTGAGACAAGTGGAACTTGCCTGGAGAGAAGTCAGTAAGAATAGTTGCTGGTAGGAGGCTCAACACCCAGGTTAGGCATTCCGCTTTTAACATCTGTAACCTTGAAGTGGGGAAAACAGCAGGAAAAATAGAAGAGAAAAGCTGGAGCTGGTGCCTCAACATGCCCCATGCCAGATGTGGCCAGATAGAGAAATTTATCTCCATCCCCATCAACATGCTTTACATTTGAATCGTGCTTTAGGTTCTGCCAACCTGCACTAACATCGCCTCGTTTAACCCTTGCAAAATTACTGGAAGTCAGTAACATGATCTCCATTTTACCAGTGGGGACACCGAGGCATAGAGGTTAAATGCAAGCCCGAGGTCACAGCTAGAAACTGGCAGTGCCAAGTCTGCAACCCCAATCTCCTAACTGAGCCTAATTCACCATCTATTCTATCACACCCACAGTTGCTTCCATGTTAACTGTGTTAACTTTAAAAATTGTTTAAATTATGGCAAAAAACACAATACTACATTTTCCCTCTTAAATTTAAAACTTTTCATGTACAGTTTAATAGTTAACTATATTCACCTGGCTGGTGTAGCTCAGTGAATTGAGCACGGGCCTGAGAACCAAAGGGTCGCCCGTTCGTTTCCCAGTCAGGGCACATGCCTGGTTACAGGCCAGGTCCCCCATAGAGCGTGTGCGAGAGGCAACCACACATTGATGTTTCTCTCTCTCTCTCTCTCTCTCTCTCCCCTTCCCTTCCCCTGTCTCTAAAAATAAATAAATAAAATCTTTTAAAAAATTAAAAAAATAGTTAACTATATTCACATAGTTCTGTAACAGATCTCTAGAATGTTTTCATCTTGCAAAACTGAAACTCCATAGCCCATTTCTGCCTCCCACCCCCTCAGCCCCTGGCAACCACCATTCTTCTCTCTGTTGCTATGATTCTGACTACTCTAGATGTTTCACATAAGTGGAATCGTACAGTATTTGTCTTTTTGTGACTGGCTCATTTCACTCAGCATAATATCTTCAAGGTTCATCCATGTGGTAGCATATGACAGGATCTCCTTCTTTTTTAAGGCTGCATATGTTATACATACATATCACATTTGCTTTATCCATTCATCTGTCCACAGACATTTGGGCTGCTTCCACCCCTTGACAATCGTGTGCTGCTGCACCGAACGTGGATGGACAAATATCTCTCTGTGATCCTGCTTTCAACTCGCATGTACGGTATACATATTCAGAAGTGGGATTGCTGGATCATATGGTACTTCTATTATTTAGGGGTTTTTAGGAGCCATGTTAACTTTTAAACAAATAGCCCCATTCTCACGAACTCTATTGCAATATGTGAGGAGGCGGCATATTGCCTTCCCTCTAATTAAGTGAAGATAGCAATCGTGCTCATATATAGCCATTAAAATATGCTTAAACTTCTTACTTAACGCGCATTAATTACAACGTTGGCAACTGTAAACGCTTCCATTTCCTTCCAGTCTCAGTTAACAATCTGTTCTTCACTTTCAGCACCTCTCCACCCCAATATCAGGATCACTAGATCAGAAGATTCAAGAGGGAAGGGCCTATCTGTCTTGTTCAGTGCTGTGCCTCAAGTAACTAGCACAGTGTCGGGCATGTAATAACCACTCAGGAATGGATACATGCATAAAAAGCATTCAAAAATGGAAAATTAATAAAAAACATGCATGAATAAAAATTGTGTTTCTGGGTACAGTTTTGAAAACTTGAACTTTGAGTATTGTCATTGATGAGAGAGAATAGTTTAGCAGTTCTTATTCCAGCAAGCAGGAAATAGAACACAGGTAGCAAAGAGATATTCAACGACATGAATTTTGCCAGAATAATGATACCATCCCTAAGATAAATTCAAACTAAAACTCTGAAAGCAATACAGGATCATACCAATCATGATTTGGGGAGCTTGGGGAGCCCTTGGAATTATAAGGCCCTACCAGGTTAGTGGGACAGTGCTCTCAATAGGAGAAGTGAAGAAAGGGCATGAATAGCACAAGACTGCATTTCCCTTCTCTTCTGCCAGGCCCTGGGAACCCTTGGTAGAAGACATTGGAAGCAAAAGCATTGTCACAGCCAAGTGAAAGATTCTCTGCTGGCCAGCTGCACAGCAAGCTGAGGCCCTCTAAATGGGGACAGGGGTGTGGAAATAAAGAGAGAAACAAACACATGGAGGGTAGTTATTATCTCATAGAGAAAGCAAGCTCTCCTGCTGATGGCTGCTGTCCATCCATCTTTGGATTTGATGTATAATCCTATGAAAGGAAGTGGAGGAAATGGGATTACACTGTATCAATAAAAGTTAAATTTATACTTCACAAAAATTGCATGGAGTTTTAAAGCATATGGTCCCTAGAACAAATTGTTCAGTGGAAATTATGCTCTGCACATATCCGAAGAATGAATGAATTGGAAACTCTCTTCCATTCAAAGAGATGGAATTCAAGAGAAAATTATCTTCTAGTAGGCATGTCTCCCAAAAAAGATGAAAGACAAGGCTAGTTGCTTAGTGATTGTGTGAAATCTTTTCCCATTCCTTGGTTGAGAATTTAAGTTCATACTAGCAGATTAATATAGCAAATAGTGGGACCTTTTATATTCTGCTCTATAGAGGAGTCAGCATGGTTTGATAGAAAATCTGCTACACTTGGGTCAAAAGACTTTCATTCTGATTTTAACATTGCTTTGACCACTCTAACCTTTTAGAGAATTATCAATTCCCAATGTCTACACCGACAACATAATGACGCATCCTCATTATGTTTACTGCCAACATAACATTCTTCATGGGCACCCAATACCTACAGGGCATATTTTGAACACCTCTGTCTAGAACGCTCCTTCACTACTTACCTAACCAGCCTTAACTTACATCATGTGCCCTTCCTTTCACATAACGCAACACTGAACAACACGTAGCTTCCTTGATACAGTGGAACCTCGGTTCTCGAACTTCATTCATGCCAGAAGGCTGTTTGAGAAGTGACTTATTCGAAAACGGAGTCATACTCATACTCACACATTCTCTGTCTGCCACCTGAGAGGCACGTGACTGATCATACAGGTATCTGCATGAAAAGGTCGTTAGGTCAAAAACCGAAGTTCCGTTCAACCACCGAGATATTTTTTTCTGTGAACAACTCGGTCAAGAACCGAACTGTTCAGGAGGGAAGACGTTCAAGAACCGAGGTCTGACTGTATGTAACAGTCATTCATGCTTCCTCTGCTTGAACACCTTTCTCTCTGCATTTACTTGGCAAACTTCTACCCAACATTCCTGTCTCACCTTAAATGCCACTACACCGACTTTCCTCCTCGTACTCCCCTATGTTCGCTGACAGACCCTCGTCTGTACGTTCAGTCACAGTTGTACTGTCATTAGTCATTTGCACGCCTGCCTCCCCATTAGACTCCTCCCCCACCACGTCTTTTTCTTCTCTGACCATAATAGTTACATATTTCTATCATGTAAGTTCAAAGGGTAGAATGTAAAATGGCCCTTCAAAACCCACTCCCAGAGACAGCCCTTGTTAACATAAGAGCAGGAAACCGTAAGTTCTTTTTCTGATTTGGGGGGTTTTCAGGACATAGCGGTGCCTGGCACATAAGAGGCCTCGATAAGTAGTGTTGAATAAATGAATCTCTAAAATGAAGGTGGCATAACTGGCTGTACCTGACAACAGTGTGTTGTAGTGAGGAGATCATGCAGGATAAGCAATATGAAGGCTCTTCGAACACCCGAAAGCATTTGTAAGTACAAATTTGTGTGACCAGTGACTACCCCCCCGGACCTCATTTTACCTGGCTCCTACTACCTGGCAAACTGGGTTCCAGTGATGATGATGGTGGTGATGATGATGATGATGATAATGAAGGCTAATACTTTTTTGAGTATTTTTCATGTCCCAAGCACTGTGCTAAGTGTTTCACCTGTATTAATTCATTTAATTCTCATAACAACCTAAAAGGTAAAAGCGATTAATTTCTCCATTTTTTTATCAGTGAGGAAGCCAAGGCACAGAGAGGTTATATAACTTGCACCTGCCCTGCCCCGCCCCGCCCCCCCAAAACCCCCACAGATGTTGTAAGTCAGGGCTTAACGCCAGCCACTCCTGGATCTGAGTCCACCCTCGAACCACATCACATTACTGTCTCCTGTAGATAGCCCTGAGGATGTGCCCAGGTCATAACAGGAGCCAGGTACTTCCCACTCTCACATTGCTTTTTGCTCCAGTTTTGGAGTCCTAAGTAACTGGATTACCTCTGTAATCCTCTGTTCCCTGACATGTAAGGTGGGGACATTCATGGTTCCCATCTCAACCGAAGCTGTTTGTGAGGATCACCTCGAACACTGCCTCCAGGAGCAGTGCGAGATAGGGGATCAAACCTAGGGTCCAGGCAGGGAGTGATTGCCTTGCAACAGATGCAGCAGAAGAGAGAAGCAAAAGGACCACACTGCTGTAGATTACAGCTACTCCTAATCCAGGAGGAGTTAAGCATCTATTAATGTGTACATTTGTATGACTGCACTGATGCCGAGAACCTGTCAAAGACTCCGTGGACACGTAATTAGTTCAGGCTCAGTGAAGAGAAAGAGCATTTGTAAGATGGGATACTAACTTCTTTTTTTTTTTTTTTCTTTTTTTTTTTCCTTCCCTTGTCACACCACCGATTGAAGAGAAACAACATGACATGCTGCCACTTCACCCAAAAGCGGTGATTTTACTCTGCCCTTTCTGGACGGCTCAGTGGGCCATTAGCGAAAGGCCCAATGAGGGCTTTTCAAAGGGGTACTAACTTCTTATTCATTCAATTTTTGTGTTGGCCAGTACAAATGGTAGCAGTGGTTGATGGTTATACACATCTGACAGAACAGTCAGAATGGAAACAAAAACCTACAGTGTGTCATACGTGTAACAGCAAGGTATGTGAGTAAAGTACAATGGAAGCAGAGAGAAAACCACACTGGCAGGTGCTTACGGATGGTGCTTGCACCTGGAACAGCCGCTCGGTCCAGCTTTAAAAGGAGTTTCCGGTGTATCCAGCTAAGCAACAGTAAAACCACGCCAGGCTCAGGGCTCTGTGGGACTCATAGCCACTGAGGGTCTCTGGGGAAAGAGTACTCGGTTAAACCTATTAGATTTCATTCAATTCCTGGGCCAGGCTACGTTATATTTGCAAAGCCCCTAAGAAAATATAGAGCCTTTATTCTGTCCTAGAGAAGAGAAATGAAAGCCCAGGCAGCAACTTCATACATACAGAGTAGTTTAATCAATGAGGAGGCAACTGGAACCAAAACCAAACAAACCACCAAATAAGACTCAAGCTAAATTAATGCAGCATTGCCCCTAAGCTAAGAACTAAACACAGGAGGTAGAAAACAGACAAACCTGTTGTTAACTAGAACCAAAAAGCTCTATACTAACCAGCAAGGGTTTGCAAGGCAATCTTACAAATGCTCTGAATGCCAGAGAAGAGGATGAGCCTGAATACACACAACGCCAGGATGAGTCATCGGCGGGGCCTTGAAATGGCACTGAGGAACATTTCTCCAGAATAGTAACATTAACAACTTCAGTTATTACCTAGTGGTAGTGAGTCTAGAAAACAGGCTTGGGGAAAGTGTCCTCAGAGTCAAAAAAATAAAAAATCAGGACATAATAGATGCGATGAGCCATCTGCAGAGGTAACACACCCTAAGAAGTGTTTTATCAAAGTGTTTGCAGAGACACTTAGGAAGACCTGAGCCCAACACTCACAACTCAAATTAACTACGTATTTTATGCGTCCGAGCCTTTGTACATTGTTCCTTCTGCCCACTTCATTTTCCGTTGCTCTTTTCTTCCCTTTCTCCAGTCTATCGAATAAACAATTTTCCTTTCAAAATACAGGCATCATCTTTTCTCAACCTGTGCCTGAAAACAGAATGAATCATTTTCTCATCCCTACTGCTTTTGTGTTCTGTGCATATTATCTCCAGCATCATCTACTACAGTGCTCAGCCCTGTAGATATTTATCTCAGATGACCAACTGAGCCGGCCAGGAGAGGGGAGGAGGGCTCTGTTTCTTATAGGAGTTGTGTATCAGAATCTGTGGGTGGGGGAGTTGTGGTTTGAACGATTGGCATATTGAATATTAGGATAGATTTAGGGCCATAAGAATCTACGTGAGCCATGAGATTTCTATGTTTACTAAAAAGAATCCCAGTTTTGTTTTGTTTTTTTATGAGAATAAGTGGTTTAGGAAGGAAACAAATGTGTAAACAAAAATGTTCGAATTGCTATGAAAGTATACACAAGATTAAGAAGTAGTATAAAGCAAAGGGTGGATTATTTCACCAGGTGGGCATCAGAAGAACCTACACAGAGGAGGAAATGATTGATTGATTGGGTCTTATAAACAAAGAGTTTACCAAACCAGGCAGAGGGAACAACCTCACCAAAACAGGGAAATTGTGTAACGTTGTAAATGTTACTCTGTGCTTACTCTACTCCTAGACACTGTTCTAAGAGTTTTACATGCATTAGCTCATCTGATATTGTCAACAATCTTTAGTAAAAGGCGAAAGATTTATATGATCTGAAGAGAAACCAGAGTATAACAATCTTTAAAAGTTTATAGAATGTTATCAGTTAAGTATGACTACTTGTAAGAGACCTAAAATAACAGTGGCTTAAATAGAGCAGTTTGTTTCTTTCTCCACAAAACCTCGGGGTCTCAGACTCCTTTTAGCAAACTACTGTAGAGCTAGTTGTGGTTTCATGGTTCAGGATGTTGGCTAGAGGTTCAGCCATTACATCCACGTTCCAAACAACAGGCAAGGGGATACAGGGAACTCAACAGTTGTCGTCTTATGGAGGTTCTTACAAGTTTCCACATATATCTCATTACCCCCAAATAAGTCTTATAACAACAAATAGTTGTAAAATACTTTAGGAAATACATTCTTTATTTTGGGCATCACTTCCCCAACCAAAATTTGAGGGGTTCTATAACTATGAAAAAGGAGAATGGGAGATAATTTGCAGTTTCTGTCACACCCTTACCTCCATTTTTCTGATAATGAAACCTATGCAGAGTGGCTACATTCTTTTCATGGTACATTCAGGGATTTCAAGTAGTTTCTTCTGGCTTATGAGTTAGATGTAGAGTGGGAAGAATGGAGGTTAATGGGCTATAAAATGGTATGACTTTAATTCTGACTACATAATCAAAAAGCTAATGGGCAGTGAAATGCACAAAACCCAGGCAGCACTAAAATGCATTAGACATAACGTGTAAGTAATCTCAAAGTTAGGTAAGTGAGAGCTGGTTTGCAGATCTGAGAGATGGATTTACTAATGGTCAGTAATTGAAGAGTAAATTGATTTGGTATGACATTGCTGACTGTAGTGGCAGATTACATAAAATTAGCTAAAAGGACAACACAAATTATCTGACACATTTTTCAGTTTCTTCCTTTTTTTCAATGTCTCCCTCTTCTCTAAACAATAGTTCAATAAAAGATAGAATCATTTGCATTTAATGCATTCTGATTAAAGTAAAATGATGCAATTACCACCTCACAAATATCTTACATTTGATTCAATGTTAAAGTGAAATATATTTTTAAGTAACATATATACATAATTGAAATCAAGTAGTACTTGTCAAACAACTGTTCATCAACTCAGCCTACTACTTTCCTCACTCTTCTCTGACCCACGTGCTCCAGAGGAGCCTATGCCAACTCCATCCCTATAGGCAGTGAATCAACGTTGGGACAATTGGTGGAAATCACATTCTTCTTGCTTGTGACTATTTTAGGCAAAGAAACAGTCCCTTGACCACTGGCCGTTGATCATTGGCTGATTGTAGTCACCTTGTGAACCTGAAGCCGACAAGATGAAGACTGGCAGAGAAGAGAACTGGAAAGAATTTACATTCTTGTTAACCAAACCCTGGAAAAGCTTCTGAAGTGTAAGGTAATATGTTCCTTATTTGGTTAATTTGAATCGAGCTGTTACTTACAGCCAAAGCATCCTGATATTCTACAAGGTAAAAACAAAAAACCAAAAAAAACCATCAGTCCCCTATCCACTCCTCTTCTGCCTTTCTCTCTTCTCCGGAGGAAACCACTTTAAATCTAGCCATTTCACTAAGTGATTTATTTATATACTTCTAAATAATATGCTTATACTGCTATTTTCTGGATTTATTCATAGAAAGAATGCTGATTTTCTACTATGGAAGAGAAAATCCAATCATTTGCACACCCTTTCTCTTCCCTGCTTGCAATAGTTTTACAACTTTTGATTAAATAGCGCTTACATTTCTTTTCTTATAAACAATTCTTTACCTCTTGGAGTTAAAAATTATTCCCCACCCCCTTTTCTCTGCATGGTTTTCCCATGTGCCTATTATTAGTTCACAAACTCTCGAACAGAGTTGTAATGTACTATTAAAGTGATTTTCCTTCTTATTAAAATTTCTGGCCTGATCTTCTCTCCCTCTTCCCTCTTTCATCTTCTCTTCCTTTTATTTCTAAACCCACTTCCATTTCCTTCTCCCTCCATACCAAGCAATAACTCTACTGGGTACTGTATTTTCATTGGGTACTGTATTTTCACGATCAAGCCATATGGCTAAAGTGGACATCTGTGGTTTATAACTACTGCAGAATACTTAATCGTGTACTTCATTTTTACCTATCCTATTTCCCATGCATGTATATCCAGGCTTACTCCAACTCCATAACATCACAATGCTCTATAATGGAACTGTATAAAAGTATCTTTGGGCTATTAGGGCACATTAGCTGCATCTGTGTGTCTACACTCCCATCAGAACTGCATTAGGATTCCTATATGCCCACCCCCACCACTTGGTATTTAATTTTCTAATTTTTCTAATTCTAAAAGGTATAAAGTGGTTTTTTTTAATTTACATTTTTTCTAATTACTAAGGAGTTTGACAATCTTTTGCGTTTATGAAATTTGCCTTTTCACATCCTTTGCACATTTTTTCATTGGCATTTTCCCTTGATTTGCTATTCCTTCTGTAGTCTACATTTAATCACTTGTTGATTTCAAATCTTTTCTCCCTCCCATTGTCATCCATCTATAGATCTTGTTACTATACATATTTAATATAATCAAATTCCCAGTTTTTGCTTCATGTCAGTTTTAACAAATCATTTTCCAGCTATAGGTCACAGATATATTCACCCACACTTTCTTGTATTAAATTCAGTTGGTTGTTTTTCTAAAGATATATTTGTATTTAGGGAAAGGAGGAAACATCAATGTGTGGTTGCCTCTCAAGCGCCCCCTACTGGGGACCTGGCCTGCAACCCAGGCATATGCCCTGACTGGGAATCGAACCAGAGACCCTTTGGTTTGCAGGACAATTCTCAATTCACTGAGCCATACCAGCCAGGACTAAATTTAGTTTTAAATCTTCATCAATACCATCTAATATAAAACTCTCCTGTTGCTATCATGTCACCTTTATAATATAGTAAGTTGCCATATATCCATTTTCTGTCACTGAGCTCTATTCACTTGCATTGTTTTAATGCTGTATCAGTTTTTACTATGATTTTGTAAAATGTTTTAATACCTGGTAGGGAAAAATCCCTTTTCTAAGTTATTTATGGACCTTATATTCTTCCATACAAATTTTAAATGAAGTTTAGGTTCCTCAAAAAATCCAGCTGGAATTTGGTTGTAATTACATTGGTTTCCAGATTAAATTTAGAATGTTCATTTTTACAATATTGTCATCTCACTGGAAGCATGCAATGTTTATTGGATCATTTCTGTCTTTTATTAGAATTTTAAAGGTTCTTCCAAGTAGATTTGGTATATCCTTGGTTAATCACTTTATACTTTTTAACATTTTCTGCTACTGTGAAATGATGTCCTTTGGACTTCCATAGGCTGACTCTATTCGGGCAGCTTTGCTGAATCTCTTAATAGTTCAAATAGTTTGTTGATGGTTGGATTTTCTAGGTATGTATCATTCACAAAGAATTTTTTTCCTTTTCTCCTCCAAACCTGACACATTACAGTTCTTTCCTTATAGTATGAGCCAGAATCCATTCCACTGTGATAGGCTCGCTCGCTGAGTCTTGGTCTTAAAGGGAATGTATTCACATCTCTTCACTAACAATGCTTATTGTGTATTTTTGGTATATAAATCTTAACAAGTTTTTAAAAATCTATTGATAGCTTGATGCTTATATTTTTCATAAATAGATAAAACCTTATCACATTTTCCTGTATCAACCAAGTCAGTCATGACTATTTTTCCTATTGCTCATTACTGGGATAGGTTTTCTGATGTGGAGCCATCAAATATTCCTGAGGTAAAACTTACTTGGTTGTTTTTAAAAATACACCGTTAGATTTGGATTAACTGATATTTTCAACTGTGAGTATATATTCATAAACAAAATGAACCTTTTTTTCATTTTCGTCTAGTTTTGGAATCATTACATTAGTCTTAAATTCCATTTTGTAAACAGTGAAGATTACCACCCTGGCTTTTTGGCTCATAATTGGCGTGTGTGTATATAGGTAAGCACACATATGTATATACACACACATACATATATGTGTGTGTATATAGGCAATAGCTTTATTCAGATAATTTGCATATCATACAATCCATTTGAAGTGTACAATTCAATGGTTCTTTTATTCAGAACTGTGCACCCATAAATACAATTTTAGAATATTTTCATCACCCTAAAAGAACCCCCATACCTTTTTCCAGTACTTCCACCAAGTTCCCATTTCCGCCCTCCCCCCACCCCACCCCAACCTCCCAGCCCTAGGCAACCACTAGTATATGTTTTCTTTATAGATTTGACTACTGAGGACATTTGATGTAAATGGAATCATACAATAGTTGTCATTTTACATCTAGCTATTTTTACTTAGCATGTTTTCAAGACTCATCCCAGTTGTAACATGTATTTGTACTTTATTCCTTTTAATGGCTGAATAATATTCCATACTGTATAGATATAACATATCCTACCCATTTGTCAACTGATGACCATTTGGGTTGTTTCCCCCTTTTGGCTAATAGGAATACTAGTTAGAAACAGTCATGCATAAGTTTTTGTGAGGCATATGTTACCTAGGGATGGAAATGCTGGGTAAAATGGCAACTTTGTTGAGTTGCTTTAGGAATTGCCATTGTATATTCCAAATGGCAATGTAGCTTTCAATTTCTCCACATCCTCACCAACACTTTGATTATAACCATCCTAGTGGGTGTGAAGTGATATCTCATTGTGGTTTTGATTTGAATATCCTTTATGACTGATACTGAACATCATCTTTTTGTTTAAAAAACTTAAAATTATTTTCAATATAAGGGTCTCTTTTAATTGGTAAGTTTAATCCACTTACACCACACCCAAGTAGTTGAACACACTGGGTAGTCAGTTCATTTTTCTCCCTGAATATCTCCATCCTGATGTTTTTGTCCTCTTGTTCCAATCTGGACTGAATACTGTATTCCTGCTACAAAGCTCTTATCCTCCATTATGCTAGGCTGGCAGGTTTTGGGGACCTTGTCTTCCTTGATTTCCCCCCTTATTTTTTTTTGTGGAGTATACTCTTCAGTAGTCTTTAAAAACCTGCATAGAAAGTAAAGTTTGAAATTGTGTGTCTAAAAACGTTTCTAACTTTACAGTTGAGAGCAGCTTGACCAGCCACAGAATTACCGACTGTAAAAGCAGGTATCTCCCGAAATCTAAATCTCCGGTTCAACCAGCGAATTTGATTAGCCACGAATATCCTGCGGTAAATTTAGTCCAAATAAATTTAGTTCCTGAGTTTCAGATATAGTAGGAAATGTTCACTTAGCGAAGGATGTTTCAAAATTTATTATAATCTACTTGCTTCAGGCTTTTGCAGAGCATAAGTTCAGATAGCTTTTGACCTCAGAAATTTAAAGGCATTCAATGATCACCATTATTTGTCATCCAGATTTGCTAATGAGGTGTCTAATGCACATGTCATTTTTACTCCTAAGTGATTGCTTTTCCCCATCTCTTGGGAAACTTTTAAATTTTTCTCTTTATTTTTGCAGTTCTAAAACTTCACAGTACTAGGATTTGGTGTGGGTTTTTTCATTTATTATACTTGACATTCTGTTGGGCCTTTCAATTTGAAAACTGAAATTCTGGAATAGCCTCTTACATTATTTCATTTTAATAACCTATTTCCCCCTTTAAAAAAGCTTTTTAATTTTGTAAAACTGTTAAGTCTTCTGTGGTTCTAATCTTTTCTCTTTGACTTCTATTTTCAGATATTTCTTCATCTGCATCTTCCAACTACTTTAGAATTTTAAGTATTTTTAAAAGCACTATTCTTATACCCCTGTTGTTTTATAAAGGCAGTGTTTCCAAACATTTTTTAACTGGCTTTTTCCACTTACAACATAGTTGGCATTGTCTCAATCCTAAGAATCTTGAAAACATGGTTTCTCATTGTTACATAGTACTCCATCAAAAGAGCAAATATTTTAAGCGGCATGAGGTATTATGAAATCTGTTTTTGATGTTTGGCCTAAGGAAGTGGCAGGAAGACATGGTCAGTAATCTAGGTGAGAAATGATGAAAGACTCATCTCAGGCACTAGTGGTAGGGTAAAGACAAAATGATAGCTGACAGATTTTAGGAGGTGGGATGGCACAGGACTTGCTAAAAGATAGTTAAAAGAAAAGGGGAAAAAAACAGAATTATCCTCAGGGTTATGGTTTGGAAAACAGCAAAAATAACTACATTTCTTTAAAAAACCAGAATGATAAATTTTGAGTATGTTCAACACTGAGTTACCTATTGTTCAAACTCAAGTGAGTTAAGCTAGATCATAGCCAAAATGTAAGCTGCATCTGCCCAAAGAAAAATATTTCCCCCAATATTACAATCTCAGAAAGAAGTCATTCTTAACATTTAAAGAGAAATGTAAAAAGTTCTAAAGTAACATTTGTTTTTCACAAAATTTCTAATGCAAAAGATAAAGTATTTACAAATAATTTTACAAATAATTTCATCCATAAAGATATTTTTATTTTTAATTAAGCATAAGAAAAGATAGCAAACCCTTAGAGAAATTAACTTCATGACTAAGATTCTTTGGAGAAATACTTAAAAGGATGAAAAATCAGCAGTAAACAAAAATTCAGGTTCAAAATTATGAGTGAAACAGTATGGGAGAAAATTTTATCACAAAATATTAGGGTATTTTGAAATAAAAACAGCCATTCTGCTATTATCCTTTTATTTTTGTATAGTCACTTTGAGTCTCAAAATGAATTCTGCAAGATAATTTTCATAAGTAAAATGTTTACTGTTTAACCTATAACATTAAAGTATAGATACAAATATTTACTGAACATTTTCATTAAGTAGATGCAAATCCTTTTATTTCGAAAAGAGTTTAATTCTATTTAGACTCATTAGTACATTTACATTTAAATACTCCAACATTATCTATGTGTATTAAGCAAGTAGAGCTCAGGTGAAGAAAAGTATCATTTGGTTTTTTAAATAATGATGATTTAAAATGTAAGAAATTGAGCTTAAAATAAAAAACATACCCCAAACCACCTGTTTTTTTAGTCATCTACTTCTAAAAAGTCCTTATCAAAGCTATTTTTTTTAAACCCAAAATTTACTTTACTAACTCAACAGATGGGCTTTAAAAATGAAGGTAATTTACTTTACTTTTTGTTAAAAAATACATTTATTGCTTATGCTATTACAGCTGTCCCATTTCGCCTTCACTCCACTCCATCCTGCCCACCCCCTCCCTCCCACATGCCTCACGGCTACTTCATGTCCATGGGTCATGCATTTAAGTTCTTTGGCTTCTACATTTCCTATACTATTCTTACCCTACTCCTGTCTATTTTCTATCTACCATTTATGCTACTTATTCTTTGTACCTTTCCCCCGCCCACTCCCCTGTTGATAACCCTCCATGTGATCTCCATTTCTGTGGTTCTATTCCTCTTCTAGTTGTTTGCTTAGTTTGCTTTTGTTTTTGTTTTAGCTGTGGTTGTTAATAACTGTGAGTTTGCTGTCATTTATACCGCTTGTATTTTTATCTTCTTTTTCTTAGATAAATCCCTTTAACATTTCATATAAGGGCTTGGTGATGATGAACTCCTTTAACTTGACCTTATCTGAAAAGCACTTTATCTGCCCTTCCATTCTAAAGGATAGCTTTGCTGGATACAGTAATCTTGGATGTAGGTCCTTGGCTTTCATGACTTCCAATACTTCTTCCAAGCCCCTTCTTGCCTGTAAGGTCTCTTTTGAGAAATCAGCTGACAGTCTTATGGGAACTCCTTTGTAGGTAACTGTGTCCTTTTCTCTTG
The DNA here is from genome assembly GCF_022682495.2 of Desmodus rotundus. NCBI lineage: Eukaryota > Metazoa > Chordata > Mammalia > Chiroptera > Phyllostomidae > Desmodus > Desmodus rotundus. Next base: position 108,181,372 of record NC_071393.1, read on the forward strand.
CTGCTTCTAAGATTCTCTCCTTATCTTTAATCTTGGGTAATGTAATTACGATGTGCCTTGGTGTGTTCCTCCTTGGGTCCAGCTTCTTTGGGACCCTCTGAGCTTCCTGGACTTCCTGAAAGTCTATTTCCTTTGCCAGATTAAGGAAGTTCTTCATTATTTGTTCAAATAAGTTTTCAATTTTTTGCTCTTCCTCTTCTCCTTCTGGTACCCCTATAATTCGGATGTTGGAACGTTTCAAGATGTCCTGGAGGTTCCTAAGCCTCTCATTTTTTTGAATTCTCGTTTCTTCATTCTTTTCTGGTTGGATGTTTCTTTCTTCCTTCTGGTCCACACCGTGGATTTGAGTCCCAGTTTCCTTACCATCACTATTGGTTCCCTGTACATTTTCCTTTGTTTCTCTTAGCATAGCCTTCATTTTTTTCATCTAATTTGTGACCAAATTCAACCAATTCTGTGAGCTTCCTGATTACCAGTGTTTTGAACTGTACATCTGATAGGTTGGCTATCTCTTCGCCTCTTAGTTGTATTTTTTCTGGGGTTTTCATCTGTTCTTTCATTTGGGCCATTTTTTTTGTCTTGGTGGGCCTGTTATGTGAAGGGGCGGAGCCTTAGGTGTTCACCAGGGCGGGGTAATGCTGATTGCTGTGCTGTGACGCTGTATGTGGGGGAGGGGCCCAGAGGGAGCAATGGCGCTTGCTCTACTCTGCCAGATTTCAGTCACTCCCTTTGCTACCCACAATCAAACTGGGCCCCTCCAGTGCTGCTTCCTGAGTGGGTGGGCTTGTGCATGCTCTACGCCTCTGTGGGTCTCTCCAACGAACTCTCCTGTGAGGCTGGGAGTTTCTCCCACTGCTGCTTCAACCCCCACGGGTATTTTCAATCAGAGGTTTGAGGCTTTATTTCCCCTCGCTGGAGCCCTGGGTTGCGGGGTCTGCTTTGTTTCCCCACCATTCCTCCTGGTCTATCTATGTGTGAATGTGGGGCCGCGGGGTCTACTAGCTGCAGCCTGGCCTGCCCCGCTCCACAATCCGCACCTCGCTGGGTCTGCCAGCCGCCACCTTGCCGTGAGTCCTCTCCACCCTGGCTGCCCGTCTCCGCCCCTCCTACTGGTCTGGATGAATGTTTCTTCTTTATCTCCTTGGTTGTCGGTCTTCCATACAGTTGGTTTTTCTTTCAGTTCTGGTTGTTTTTTGTTTTTAAATTGTTGTCCTTTTGGTTGTGCAAGGAGGCGCAGTGTGTCTACGTACGCCTCCATCTTGGCCAGAAGATGGTAATTTTACTTTAAGTCACTGATTATATACTCAACTGGTGCCTTTTAAAAAATACATAAAGACTGAATTAAACCATTTTCAACATTTTCCAAGGACTGTTTGCTAACTGGTTTGTTTTTATAATGAGCTTTAAACATGTCTTTCATAGGTAGGACAGAAAAATAATTATTTGCAACTATAAAATCTATGAAGTAAACTTCTAGTGCAATATTACTGCTTTTTTCTTCTCTTATAAGAATCATTACTATGAGTTCGAACTCGCTGGTACACAGAGGATGACATTTTCATGCTGTCTTTCTTTGTAAATGTCTTCTCTATTGCTCCAGGTTTCCAAAGTAACAACTGTGCGTCTTCTCCTCCTGTTAGCAAAGAATCATCCTGCATATTCCAACAGAAGCAACGGACTATAGCAGCATGCCCCTCAAGGCTGGTCACATGCATCAATCCTGATGCAGTACAACACATTAAGTGAATAATTCCTGTGTTTGTTCCTCCAACAACAAATAATTTGTCCATCTTTTCATGATATAGGCCACCAACCAAGTAGTCCAAAATACCTCCTTTCACATGAATTACTTCTCTAACATCCTGGATGTTCATGCGTGTAACTGGTTCATCAGTATCCACATGATTAATATCCCACCAACAAAATCCTTCATCATGTGTCATGCAGTATACCTGTTCATAATCTTTCCCAGACCAACCAATATAGCTTACTGATGAAACTGCGTTACAAGTTGTAACCAGTGCATCTTCTTCATCATCAGCAGTAATATCGAATACATTTACCAGGCCATCAGTTGAACCTGAGAGTACCATGTTGGGATTGGTGGGGTGGAAACATACTTGAGTGATATCATCACTATGTGTTTCTGAGTATGCACCAAGTGGGTCTTTAGTAGTAGACAAATCTTGAGAATTCATTCTTGCATCCCAAAATACCAAAAATGCATCATCATCAACTTTTTCTGTACCAGCACAAATGACATGATCATTACAGCTTATATCAAAACTGATAAAAATATTGGAAGGGTAGCCCTTGAACAACTGGACAGGCTTTTCACCGGCTAATCGAGCATCCCAACATTTTACAGTGCTATCCGTACATGACGAATACACAACATCACAAGAATTTGCAAATCTGATTCCATTAAGTCCAGGATTTCTACTAAATTCTCGTAGTACATTTAACCTTTCTTTATCATATATTCTGATTAATCCACCAGAACATAAAACAGCAACCAAGCTTCCTTTTTCAGCTTGTACAGTCTTTGATGTGTCTATGCCAAGCAGATAAGTAGACTTTTCAGTTCCTGAGGAACGTTTAACAATGTTCAGATTAGCAAACTGTTCCTCAATCTTCTCCATATCAGAAGTGGCACCCAAGGGCAGTAAAAATCTGTAATAAAAATATAAAAATTAAAATTAAATCCACAGCTTCTCAAATTGTAATTAAATCAAAGAAATTTCCTTCTGAGAACTGACATAAAACAAGATAAAATTTATTTTAATATTGTAATCATTTCCTACCATGAGGTAAACTAAATTACCTCCTCCTTTTTTCCCCTTACAACAGAAGAATTTATTTTATTTTTAATTGTATTTTCCCATTACCATTTATTCCCCTTATATCCCCCTCCCTCATAATTCACTCTTGAACACCAAATCTACCATATATACTTTGTGCCAGTAAAAAAATATAAAAACATGTACATATACTGATTAATTGTTTTTCATCTCAAACCCACTTATTGGTCCTACTCATGTGTCCTCAGCATTAGTAAGGATCTCCACTTTGGAATCATCTGTACCTGGTCCCAGCTGCCTTATACAACTTGAGAATCTAAACATAAATGTGTAGGAAGAAAAAAAAAGTATCCCATAAAGAGGTCCATGCCTTAATCCCTGGAACCTATAAATATGTTAGGTTATATGGCAAAAACAAACTGAGGTTGCAGATGGAATTAAGGTTGATAATCAGTTGACTTTAAAAGGGGGAGATTATTCTGGATTATTTTAATGGGCCCAATCTAATCACGAGTGTCCCTCAAAGTAGAAGGAGGCAGAAGGTGAGAGTCAGGGGGAGATGTTCCTCTGGAAGAAAGGTACAGGGAAATACAGTGCAGGTTTAGTCAAAGGAGCTCATTAAGTGGGTAGCCTCTAGAAACAGGAAAAGGCTAGGTAGGAAACATCTTCCCAGATGGAAATGCACCCTCAGGATTTTTCTACTACTGAAGACACACTTGGTGCATATTCAGACACACATAGTGATATCACTCAAGTATGTTTTGTACTTCTGACCTCCAGAACTGTAATAAATGTGTGTTGTTTCAAGCCACCAAGTTTGTAGTGACTTGTTACAGCAGCACTAGGAAACTAATACAATAGAGATTCCCAATATGGAATTCTGGAGAAGTGGTTCTTAGGCAATTGCAGCTTATAAATGGTGGAGCTGGAATTTGAACCTAGGCATTCTGGTTTTAGGGATTTTGCTCTTAGCAGCCACACTAGATTGCCTCTCAACGATAGGCTGTATGTATAACAAGTACAAGGTCAGAAAAATATGCATGCCAAGTGACTTCACCACAGATTTTTCTACCTTGCTTTCAACCCTGAGTATTCTAGCCTATTTCATTCTATTTTTTAAATGACTGAATTTATCGGGGTAACACTGATTAATAAAATTATATAGGTTTCAGATGTACAATCCCATAATACATAACCTGTATATTGTATTGTCACACTTTCATTCTTAAGATGAAGTTATTTTTCTGTTGCTTTAGTGATAGATTTTTAAGTATTTGTCTTTTCATCTTTAAAAGGTGAAGTAAGAACTGACTCAAGAGTTGCCAGAAGGATTAACTGAGATGTGTTCAGCACAATGTCTGGCATATCATAATACACATTCAACAGATGTTATATAAAAAGTAATGGTATTACCAATACCAATACCACTAACACAACATGGGGGAAAATTTGGATCAGAGTGGACCCAATCAGCACAATTAGAACAATGGGCAAAAAATATTGAAACGTTGGATTCGGGTTGAAAACAGGAGTAAGCATCCTCTCTAACTCATATTCTGAATATTTAAAAATTTACAAGAAAGTTGTATGGATACACACAGCCTTTCACCTCCTAGGTTCACCAACTATTCACTTACCGTATCTTGCCATGTATAATGTGCACTTTTTTTGCCCAGATTTTTGAGGGAAAAAATAAGGATGCACATTATACGTGGGCATAATGATTACATGCCAGGGGCACAATAACGGGTATAATAATCCCATGTATAATTGCATAAACCCAAGGGTGCACATTATACACAGGAGTGCATTGTACACAGCAATACGGTATTGGCTTTCTCTGTCTCTAGAAACACACATGCACACACATTATTTTTGAATTATTTGAATGTTAACTGCAGACAATTTATCATTTCACTCCTAAATACTCTGGCATAGTGTACCTCCTCAATCTATTTTTTTCATGACATTGAATTTTTTGAAAAGTCCAGACCAGCTGTCTCATAAAATGTCCAAATATTCTGGATTCTTCTAACTGTCTCTTCAAGATTAGTTTCTAGTTTTACATTTTTGGCAGGGATACTATTTACATGATACTGGGTATTTCTTATTCATCACATCAAAGAGGCACCAAGTTTGATCACTTGTTTAAGGCAGTGGCCATAAGATCTCTCCATTTTAATTTAGATTCCTTTCTTGCAGTTAGTAAGTAATCATGGAGTCACACACTGAGACTGTATGAATATCCCATTATTCTCCAACAACCCTTCATCCAAAGATTTTAGCATCTCTGGATTATCCTTGCTTGAATCAATGATTATATTGGGATTTGCAGAAATAGTCATTTTCCAATTCTACCATTCTTTTTACCTTACCTGGCATTCTTCTATAAAGAAGAGCTTTTTCCTTTCTCTCTCTTTGAATACCACTAAGAAATTATGATTTTAAAAGTTATTGTTATAATCTATCATTTTGTAGTTCTTGTTGGTGCTCAAACTGCCCCTGACTTGGCCATTGCGAAACCCTTTAAGCCAGCTTCTCTGTCCTTTTGATATCATCCCACTGGTCTGTAAGCCCTACATAGAAAAACTGTAAGAATAAGATACATCTAAAAATGGTGAGCTTCCTTCAACGTAAGTATTGAGAGACTAAATGGCCTTTTAACAGTAATGCTGAGGTAGTTACCTCCACAGCATAAGTGATTGGTTTTCCAAACAGAGAGGCTTTCTGTCCTTCAGCATGTCATGCTTGCTTCTGCCTCACAAATATAAAAATTGCTGTTTCCCTGCCTAGAATACTTTCCCTATTTCCCTACTTTTTCTCTTTCCTGAGTAACTCCTTTCTGTTATTCAGGTCTCAGTATGTCACCTCCCAGAGAGACCCTTCCCAATTAACCAACATAAAGGAACCCTTTCACTTCCTATCATAATGCCTATTTTATTAATTTAAAAATTAAAATGCTTAATTATGAATTATTTCAAATGTACAAAGCATAGAAAACAGAATAAGAGATAACCAAATACATACTACCCAGATTTAACACATGTTAACACTTTGTCACATTTGCTTCAGTTTTTTTTAAGAAATGAAACATTAGACACTACTCCTATGGTTAAAAATTTATTAAAATGGTATCACATTTATATATATATATTTTGTAATTTGTTCTTCTCATTCAATATTTTTGAAAAACCCTATTTTACTGCTGAATTTATTACCTCTTTCTTATTTGCTATCAATAAATGGTTGTTGAATAAATGAGTAATTGATTCAACTTCCATGAATTTAAGAGCTGATGAGTTTTAGGAGAAACAGAATAAACCTAAAAGGATATTGCATGAGTCTGTGTGTTTGGAGGGGAAGCACACTGCTCATGAAAATTAGTAAAATAATGGTATTCCTTAAAAGTACTTTAAATAAAGCAGAAAAAAAGGAAATACGGAGAAAAATTCGGGGGGAGAAGGAACATTAACATTTTTACCACAAACTATTTCAATTTTTCTTAAAATATGCATTTACTTAAGAGTGTACTGCCTATATACTCCAAAGAAACCTTTTTTAAATTTTTAAAAAATTTTTTATTGTTATTCAATTACAGTTGTATGCCTTTTCTCCCCATCCCTCCACCCCACCCCAGCTGAACCCACCCCCATCCCCCACCTCCACCCTCCCCCTTGATTTTGTCCATGTGTCCTTTATAGTAGTTCCTGTAATCCCCTCTCCTCACTGTCCCCTCCCCACTCCCCCCTGCCCATTGTTGGATTGTTCTTAACTTCAATGTCTCTGGTTATATTTTGTTTGCTTTTTTCTTCTGTTGATTATGTTCCAGTTAAAGGTGAGATCATATGGTATTTGTCCCTCACCATCTGGCTTACTTCATTTAGCATAATGATCTCCAGTTCCATCCATGCTGTTGCAAAGGGTATAAACTCCTTCTTTCTCTCTGCTGCATAGAATTCCATTGTGTAAATATACCATGGTTTTTTCATCCACTCATTTGCTGATGGGCACTTAGGTTGCTTCCAGTACTTGGCTATTGTAAATTGTGCTGCTATGAACATTGGGGTGCATAGGTTCTTTTGGATTGGTGTTTCAGGGTTCTTAGGGTATAATCCCAGCAGCGGAATTGCTGGGTCAAAGGGCAGTTTCATTTTTAGTTTTCTGAGGAAATGCAATGCTGTTTTCCACAGTGGCCTCACCAGTCTGCATTCCCACCAACAGTGCATTAGGGTTCCCTTTTCTCCGCATCCTCTCCAACATTTGTTTGTTGATTTGTTTATGTTGGCCACTCTGAGGGGTGTGAGATGGTATCTCATTGTGGTTTTAATTTGCATCTCTCTGATGGCTAGTGATGCTGAGCATCTTTTCATGTGTCTCTGGGACCTCTGTATGTCTTCCTTGGAGAAGTGTCTGTTCAAGTCCTTTGCCCATTTTTTAATTGAGTCGTTTGTCTTCCTGGAGTACAGTCGTGTGAGTTCTTTATATATTTTGGAGATCAGGCCCTTGTCTGAGGTATCATTGGCAAATATGTTTTCCCATACTGTTGGTTCTCTTTGTAATTTGGTGCTATTTTCTTTAGCCTTGCAGAAGCTTTTTATTTTGATGAGGTCCCATTTGTTTATTCTTTCCCTTATGTCTCTTGCTTTACGGTACGTGTCTGTGAGGATGCTGCTGCATGGAATGTCTGAGATTTTCCTGCCAATGTTTTCCTCTAGGACTTTTATGGTGTTACGACTTATATTAAAGTCTTTTATCCGCCTTGAATTTATTTTTGTGAATGGTGTAAGTTGGTGATTGAGTTTCATTTTTTTGCACGTAGCTATCCAGATTTTCCAACACCATCTGTTGAAGAGGCTATTTTTGCTCCATTTTATGCTCCTGCCTCCTTTGTCAAATATTAATTGACCATAAAGACTTGAGTTTATTTCTGGGCTCTCTGTTCTGTTCCATTGGTCTATGTGCCTGTTTTTATGCCAGTATCAGGCTGTTTTGATTACAGTGGCCTTGTAATACAGTTTTATATCAGGTATTGTGATCCCTCCTGCTTTGTTCTCCTTTCTCAAAACTGCTGCAGCTATTCACGGTTGTTTATGGTTTCATATAAATTTCTGAAATGTTCGTTCTATATCTGTGAAATATGTCATAGGTACTTTAATAGGGACTGCATTGAATCTATAAATCACTTTGGGTAGTACGGCCATTTTGATGATGTTAATTCTTCCAGAAACCCCTTTTAATTCCAGATAAAAACAACTGCCCACTCTTGAAATAATCAAGGTGTTAATGAGATTATTAAAAAACAAAAAACATTGTTTTTTACTGCTTCATATTTGATCTCTGCTATGAAAACCCAGACTGATGAGAATTTTAAACAGTAAGAAAGTTCAATGTGGCTTTTAAGCTAATAATTTACAAGACTATGAACTGTTACACCCAAGCAGGACAGTAGTATTACATGCTTCTCCATTTGTCACCTAGAAAGTGATTCACATGGAACAGTCCTGCAAGACTTTAATTCAGAGGATTCTGGTGATTGATAAGGCAGGTAGCATGGGGCCTAGAGAGAATGTCACAGCAAACTAACAATTTAAGACTGTAGCAATGGTAACCATCATGATGGTTGTCTATGTGACATACTGTTTAAATTAAGTACAGTACTCAAAGGAAGGAAGGGAAGGAGGGAGAGAGAAAGAAAAAGAGAGAGAAAAGAGGGAAGAGAAAGAAAACAAAGTATCGGAGGTAAGGTGGGTATATCCCCGCAAAAACTCTAAAGCTATAGAGCTTATATTCTTCCACAGATACAAAGAGTAAAATACTTTAATCTCTTATGGGGAAACACGAAAACCTCTAGCTTATGTTTAAATACATTAGTATGCCAGTGTGTCATATTTGAACTGTAACTTCCAAGGCTATACTGTTAATTTCTAATTTTATATACTAATGAATCATTCCAAAATGAATACCCTTTTACTTCTATGTATAGCCCTTACCCGAGTTTTCTTTGCATGATCCACTTCCCAGTGCTCAAGAGAAGCCCCTAGGCTCCCTTTTCTTCTCACTACACTCTCAGGGGTAACTTCATTCACATTCATGTTCTGAAGTGCCACCTATATGCCCATGATCTCATCTCTGTATTTACAAATCCGTATTTCCAACTGGGGTCTACTAGCCATTTCTCCTTGAATGTGTCCCACTATACCCCAAAACAAAGCTCATTATTTATGCTTCCCTGCCAAGACTTTCCCTAAGGAAAGGAAAAAAACAGTAAACTCATTTTTTCCCCCATTTTGGTTGAAGGTATTGGCACCACAACACTCTGATCTATTGAGTTATCTAAACCAAAACTTCTCAGCAATATCAAACTCTCCCACTACCAATTTCCAAATCCTACCTTTGAGCTATAGGCTACTTTGGGAAGTATTAGGTTAAATCTGTTTCTGTGGATCAAAACAATATAGACAACTTCATATGGTTCAATCTAAAAAAAAAACCTTATGAAGAGAGCAAACAAGATTAATCCTAACTTTTATCTTGTTTGTTAGATGCATGAAAGGAAGCTTTCTTAGCATTCTAGATCTCAACAGACTAGTTAGAGATGAGAATATGGAGAGAGCCTTTTTTATAGTAATACAGACATATACACAAATTAAAAAGGGTGCAAAAAGAGATGGAGAGAAAGAGTACCAAAGCAAAGCGTACAGAGGAGAAAAAAAGAGTAAAGAAGATGATCTAAAAGAGAAACAAGAAAGGAATGAAAAGAGAAAGGGGGATTACTGCCACTACCTCCTTAATCATACGTGGGTGAGGCACTGCAGCTCTTACTGTCCAAACACTGAGTGGAGACAACGAGAAAATGTCCAGATAAAGGAAGTTTAGTGACGTATAAAGCTACAATAGTTTGCATGGCTAAAAAGAATTTTTCTTCACTAAAATAAATTCTTTGTCTTCGAGTTTGAGAATGTAGCAAGCAATAACCAATTTAAATATGCACCTATAACTGTTCTGAGATGAAAGCAAAAAAATTACTAATATCTCATCTTGATCAACCTCGCACAGATCAGGAAATGGCAGATCCCCAAGCAAGGCCCTGGCACCAGGCCACTACTGCTGCTGTGGTTCTTTACTGGGATACACAATTCTCTTGTCTGAACATAATGCAGGTGTGAGATGTTTAGAAAGAAATCCCCAAACACACACCTTAGGGTAAGCTGCAAGGCACTGAGAATATTCAATTCCTGGTGAACTGTCATCTTGCAATACATTAGATGGAAAATGCTAACTAATCTTTTACCTGAACAATTGTCCTTACATAATGAAAAGTTGATTACTTAATAGTAAATCCCTAAACATAAGTATGAATTCCTCTTGTAGCTTTGGCCTTAATAAGATTTAGATATTTTTATCAATCAGAATGTTATTTTGTTTTACTTCCTATTAAAATAAACCCAGTAAAATGTTCTTTCTGCATATAAGGCACATCCTAAATATACATAGCTGCAACTAAGTATTGCTCTTATTTCTGAACTGGCTAAGTTTGAATATGAAATCTGAAGGACAGCCTAGCTTAAATTATTTCCTAAGGGATGAGGAAGTACTTTTATTCCCCATGTAAACAAGGGACAATAGAATATTAAAAGAAAACAGCAGACATTTTACACCTATTTAGAAACTACTGATTACAAAAGGCACAATACCAAAAGTCTTCTACATACTATTTTACAAAATCAGAAATGAGAAGTACCCTTAAAAAGAGATATATTTCATCTTTCAGTGTGAATATGAATGTTCAACATACTCGAAAGATTTCAGAGCATAAGCACCATATAATATTATATTAATTATTAAGACAATTTATTAGACTAGGACCAAAAACCCTAATTTCCTGCACCTAAAACTGAATATTGCCCATTGACTTTAAGAAACTACCTATGATGATTGTGAAATACAGAGGTCCAGCAAATGTCTCAAACATGGGGAGATGGTTAATGAGAAAAGTCATTTAGAAATGGGTTCTAGTAACTTTGCAATCCACACTTAACAATTCAACTATAATAATGCCATCACATCTATCAAATTGGGCTAGGATAATTGAACCTCACAGAGAAGAAAATAATCATAATTGGAGTTCAACAAATGCTAGGCTATGCGCAACCATCACTATTTTCTTGTGCCTCACTTTTATTTCTTGTTTTGAAATTTTATTATGAAACTTGCATAGAGTAAAGAATAGTAAAAGAAACACCTATGCACCCATCATCTAGTATGAACACTCTGCAAAGACAGTGGGTTCAGTTATACATCACATTTTCTTTAAAGGGCAACCAAGAAACTCTAGTAGACAATGTGATGGAACCTGTCCAACTCATTCCCCTTATCTCTCTCCATGTGGCATCAACATAATTTCAGGACTTGACCCCCGCTCCCAGGGCAGATCTTGATTAGCCTAAACCAATCACAGTAATTTTACCCCTTTTAATCAGTGATTTGGTTTAGAAACCTTACATTTTTGTTAATCCATGCATGTATTCTCCCACCCAAGTACAATTTGTTCAGATGTGGAACGCTAAAGTAGACCCAATCCAACTGACAGGAAGAACTTTTGTCCCATGTTTATGAGTTTCCACATTTTCTGACTATTTAAGTCAGTTTGCAACAGAGTTTTTGTTAATGGAGCCAGAACCACTTTAACTAATTAGAGATAATGAAAGTCCTTGGGTATATATCATCAAGCACTGACTTAATATAAGAGGACTTCTACAAAGAAAAATTTAGAGAACGTACTTAAAAAAATCAAATTTCATTCATATTAAAAAGAGGGACTTCAATCTTTTATTCCTTTTAGAACTTCTATCCTCTCCCACGCCCCACTTTTTTAGTTGTTTTTGTTCCAAAATAAATATATGTACAGAATACACACAGGGAATTCTCAAAAACGAATACACAAAGACCATAAAAATCTATGTTCAGTAGTAACTGTAGGATTTCCTGATTTTAAAGACATCAGCCCTGGCTGGTGTTGCTCAGGGGGTTGAGCACTGGCCTGGGAACCAAAAGGTCACTGGTTCATTTCCCAGTCAGAGCACATGCTTGGGTTGTGGGCGTGTGAGAGGCAACCAATCAATGTTTCTCTTGAACACTGGTGTTTCTGTCCCTTCCTTTCTTCCTCCCTTTCCATCTCTCTAAAAAATAAATAAAATCTTAAAAAAAAAAAGGACATTAAAAAACCCACTGAAATGTTCCAATATTTTAAAACCTAATATGAAACTCCTTCTAGTAAGTATTTTTATATTTTTAAAACACACGTATTTTTTAATATCTAAAACAGTCAAATCATTCAAAGTTCAAAAGGTTCCAAAATCAATGTCTTAAAACCTGGCAGCCAAGGAGAGTGGATGAGTGAACAATGACAACTTCACTGTACTAGTCAGGGGGGCAGTAGATGCCCTTGAGTAAGCATGTGTACTGTGTGGCTGTCACATTCAAAATGACTGAGCGAGTAGAGCAATGAATCTGCATCAAATTTTGCATTAAGCTTGAACATTCCTCCGCAGAAACTACTTGGATCATTTAGTAGGCCACAGCTACAGGCAACTGGTGATTGGCAGATTTGTCACGACAATGTGCCCACTCATGCATCATGTCTCATGCAGAGTTTTTTTGGGAAAACATCAAATCACCCAGTTGACTCAGCCCACATACAGCATAGATTTGGCTCCCTATGACTTCTGGTGTTCCCCAAAACTAAAATCACCTTTGAAAGGGAAAAGATTTCAGACCATTGATGAGATTGAAGAATATACAACAGGGCAACTGATGGTGACTGAGAGAACTGTTGTGAGGTCCTAAGGTGCCTACTTTGAAGGAGCTGAAGTATCATTGTCCTATGTACAATGTTTCTTCTTCAATAAATGCCTCTATTTTTCATAGTACATGGCTGGATACTTTCTGGACAGCCCTCCATATATGCACAGAAATGTCTTTGGAACAATGTTGATGGCATGTATTTCAAGTAGAGAGTGTGTGTATGTAGGTAATGTGTTGCCTTCCTTCTAACACTTTTCTATGTTGCTAAAAAGTTTAATAATGATTATATAACCTCACAATAACCCCATCATTACTATTATGTTCATTAAACTGATAAAAAAAAAAAAAGCACACCATCCGGTAAAGCTGGTTTCTGACCTCAATCATACTTGTTTCAGAACCCGTAATATTAATTCCTATACTATAATACCTCTATAGTAAGCACATAAATACTTTTAAAAATTAGGGGTAGGCTATGTTACCTGTATAAGAAGCGTATCTCATACTTTTAAACAGAGGGGAGGGCAGGTAGGTTGTATTAGCAGAGTACCTGGAAGCAGAAGCTGCTAATGTCTAATGTCATGTGCTGGTGGCAAGGTCAGTGGCAAATCTGAAAAATCTACTGGTAGCCACAAAAGCTCCACACTGAATATTAAAGAAGCTTATTATTTATCAAGCATAACTAATGACAGCTTATCTGAAACAAAACTGCATAGGTGAAACTTAGGACTCTGGTTACTAAGATTTCACAGAGGAGTAAGATGGAAGAGTCACTCAGATGCACTACCAGTATGTCCTAGAAGAAACACCATCTTGGGATTAAAAGCATATATTAGTTTAACTTCAGCAGAGCATCTCTCAAAAGTTTTATATAAAAAATTTAGGGAAATTCGTGTGTATGTTTTAAACCAACAAGGAATCAGCTTTTAAACAATTTGCCAGAAAACCACATTTGTTTTAATTTGGGGAAAAGTGCTGAATATTTAATGGAGGGTATGCTAACCTGGCATCTGCTACAACTTCAAAGTAATTTTAAATATCATATTCATTAATGACTGAGACCTAATATCTTTGTCAATTAACTGCTTAGTGAGTCTGAATATGCTATTCTTATTCACATGAATGTTCAAGATACTGGCTGTGGCAACATATGGTACTTCATGCATTAAATACACTAAAATTCTTACAAAAAGCACAATATTTAAAGTGCAGGAATCTGTTACCAAGAAAAAGGAACGGTGTCTGAGAGAATGACATATATACCTTTTCATACATATGAGATTATCCTTTAGGTGCCAAATATAACATTCAGAGTTGTCTTTAAAAAAAATAAAGACATTTTCTTCAATAATATCCTGAGATGCCGATTTTCTTAAATAAATCTTCCACAGAAAACTTAGCCTTTAAATTAAGTCCATGAATACCCAGCTCCTTTCAACAAGAACAACGATCTACCTTTGCTTCTCTGTAACAACTAGCTGATTAACCAAACACAGAGAAACCACACTTCCTCAGTCACCAGAAGCTTAATTTCAAAGTTAGTAACAATGTAGAAAAACCCAGTTCTTGAACTGGTACTGTATGTTTACTACCAATTCTTCTTAATTCTAAATAGACCCTTTTAAAAATTAAGCAAATGCTCTCTTTAACAACTAAAAAAAGAAAAGGGGAGGATAAAAAGAACCATGGCCTATAACAGAAAAAGAAGAGTCCCTTCAATATTGTATTATACTTAGAAATTCGTAAGTAATATCAACATTAAATCTACTCAAAATTCCTTAAGAATTATCCTACGCAATAATTCAAAAACAAGTCTTTCCCTGACCTGTGTGGCTCAGTTGGCTGGGTGTCATCGCACAAAGCAGAGAGTCACCAGTTCAACTCCTAGTCAGAGTACATGCCTGGATTGCAGGTTAAGTCCCCATACAGGGTACGTGCAGGAAGTGACCAATCAATGTTTCTCTCCCTCTCTTTCTCTCTCCTTTACCCTCTCTCTAAAAATAAATAAATAAATATAATCTTTAAAACAAACAAACAAAAAACCAAGTCTCAAATGGCTGATATGATAGGCCTAGAACACACTGGATTGAGCAAAAAACATAAGCAAAATGCCTGCCCTCATGGGGTACTGAAAGACATATAGACAAATAACTAATTTTAATAATGAAAACAGTGAGTAATAAGCTACAAAAACAACATTGGATAAGGCAAGAAAAATGAAGCTAGAAAGTCGTTTTATATTTGATCGTTAAAGGAAAGCCTCTCCCTTGAGCTGACATTTGAGCTAAGACCAGAATGAAAGGAGGGGTCAAGGTATTAGAGTATAAGGACTAAGAGCCTCCTGGGCACATGAAAACAACAAGTGGGCCCAAGAGGCTAAAGCTAAGTCAGAGAAAGAAAGAGGTATATAAAATAAGGTTAAAGAGGAAGCTGGAGGCAGATAAGAGCTTTGCAGGCCATATTAAGACCTTCAGATTTTATTTTGCAGTGAGAAAGCAAGCCACTGGGGGGTTGAGAGCAGACTCTATAAAGACAGTCCCCTGGCTGCTGCCAGGAGAAACCTTAGTACAAGAGTGAAATAGTGAAGATGTCTGTGCAAAATTCTGGGCAAGAGACAGGAGAGTGGGAAGAAGTCGCGGGATTTAGGCCACAATTTTGAAAAAGAAATAAACAGAATTTCCTCATTAGGTTGTAAATGGGTTATGAGAAAAGGTGTTATGGGGTGGGGGGGGCAGAGTGGGGAGAAAATGCAGACAACTGTAATTGAACAACAATAAATAACTTAAAAAAAAAGAGAGAAAAGGTGTCAAAGATGATCCTTAGGTGTCTGGCTTGAGCAACAAGGTAAATATGCCATTGGCATATTATTTTTAGAATAATTACAACCATTTAGGAAAAATACAAGATGATTAATTAGATAATTAGACAATTATTTAAATAGTCTTTATTGATAAACTGTGGTATATTATTACAATGGACTTCTACACAACAATAAAAAAACACATACTACTAGTACATGCAACAATACAGACCAATTTCAGAAGTGTTTAGTGTCAGAAGTCTGACACAAAAGAGTACCATGTAATTTCATTTATACAAAGTTGAGGAATAGGCAAAACAAATCTATTATGATAGAAATCAGAATACTGGTTATCTTTTGGGGGATATGTACTAGGAAAGAGAACTATGGGTGGTGATTAGGCACAGATGTATACATTTCAAAACAAACACACCAACAAACCATCATGGAGGAGAATGACACCCTGTTCCTCTAACACGATTCTCACAGTGAGTAAAAAGCATCAACAGTGTACTGTTGGAAGAGGCAGAGTGAGGCAAGAAATCCTCTATTTGGTATAGAGAAGCAAAGCCCTGCTAAAAGTTGATGGTGGAGGAGGAAAAGGTAAAACACTTTAGCATCTGAGGCCCAATACTAAGCACAGGATAGTAACAGCCCAGAGCAGAGGAATTTCAAGTCTGTAGTGTACTGAAGGTAACTATAGCAACAACAAAATAAAAATCAGCTCGCTTAGTGATTAGACTGTTCAATATCCAACATTAACAGTATGCCAGAAACAGAGAGGTGTCCATGTCCATTTACCATGTTTCTACTATTATTCTACACGTGATGTCTGAATTCAATTTTTTTAAAAAAAGAGATACTCAAGCAAGAAGAACAACAAATTGTCAATAAATGAGTCAATGAACAGAACAGACCTAGAGATCACTGAGATGATGGGCTTTAAAACAACTATGAACTGGCTATTTTAAAAAACTAAACCAAGACTTCTGGTCAAGAAGGAGGTATAGGTAAACATGGCTCACGTCCTCGGAAAACACAGCAAAAATTACAACTAGACTACAAAACAAGTATCACCCAGAATCATTAGAAAATCAAGCTGTATAGAAGTCCAACAACCAAGGAATTAAAGAAGTCACATTAATTCAGATGGATAGGAGGGACGAAGAGGCGCAGAGAGGTACCAAGACACAGAATGGGTGGTCCCACAACTATGTGTGGTGGATAAAAATCGGGAGGGAACCCTCAGGAGCGAGAGGTCCCAGCCCCACAACAGACCACCCAGTCCAGGGTTCCAGTGCCAGGTAGATAAGTACCCATAACTTCTGTATCTAAAAACCAGTGGGGGTTGTGGCAACAGAAGAAACTGCAGCATTCTCAGGAGGCCTGCAAAGGCCTTACTTATGACTTCTGCAGACTCACTCCCTCTGGGCTTCAGCACCAGGGCAACAGCACCAGGGCAACAGCTGGAAGGGCACCAGTGGTACATGGGGAGAAACTGAAGTGACTGGCATCAGGGTGAGTGCTGAGAGACAGCTTCCTCATGGACAAAACTCCAGAGGCCAGGTAGTGACATTGTCCCCTCTCCAAACCCTCCCCTACACAGAGCCACAGAATTTCAAAATGGGTTGCCCCACCTTGTTGATTACCTAAGGCTCTGCCCCATCCAATTTACTGGTACACTTTTCTACAATAGACCATGCTACTAAAACAGGGTGTCAAAGCAGCTGTACCTAATACATAGAAACAAGCACAGGGAGGCTGCCAAACTGAGGAGAAAAAGAAATATGACCCAAATGAAAGAACAGAGCAAAACACCAGAAAAAGGGCTAAACAAGATGTAGATAAGCAATCTACCACATGCAGAGTTCAAAACACTGGTTGTTATGATGCTCAAGGAACTCACTGATTATTTCAGCAGCATAAAAAAGAGCAAGACAGAAATTAAAGTTATATTCAGTGAAATAAGAAAAATTGACAGGGAAAAAACAGTGGAGGGGATGAATCCAAGAATCAAATCAATGATTTAGAACATAAGGAAGAAAAAAAACATTCAATCAGAACAGCAAGAAGAAAAAAGAATCCAAAAAAGCAAGGATAGGCTAAGGAGCCTCTGGGACATCTTCAAGAGTAACAATATTTGAATCATAGGAGTGCCAGAAGGAAAAGAGGAAGAGTGAGAAATTGAAAACTTATTTGAAAAAATAATGAAAGAAAAATTCCCTAATTTGGTGAAAGAAACAGACATACAAGTTCAGGAAGCATACAGTCCCAAACAAGATGGATGCTAAGATGACCACACCAAAACACGTAATAATTAAATGCCAAAGGTTAAAGATAGAGAGAGAATCTTAACAGCAGCAAGAGAAAAGCTAATAGCTACCTACAAAGGAGTGCCCATAAGACTGCCGTCTGATTTCTCAAAAGAAACTTTGCAGGCTAGAAGGGACTGGTAAGAAGTATTCATTCAAAGTGACAAAAAGCAAGGACCCACAACCTAGATGAATCTATCCAACAAAACTATCATTCAGAATGGAATGGCATATAAAGTGCTTCCCAGACAAGGAAAAGCTAAAGCAGTTCATCATTACCCAGCCATTATTATATGAAATGTTAAAGGGACTTACTTCAGAAAAAGAAGATCAGAGCTATGAACATTAAAATGACAATAAATTTACAACTATCAACAACTGAATCTAAAAAACAAACTAAGCAAACAAGTAGAACAGAAACAGAATCATAGATACAGAGATCATCTGGAGGGTTATCAGCTGGGAGGGGGAAAGGGGAGAATGAGGGAAAAGGTGCAGGAATTAAGAAGTACAAATTGGTAGGTACAAAATAGACAGGGGGATGTTAAGAACAGTAATAAGAAATGGAGTAGCCAAAGAACTTATATGCATGACCCACAGACACGAACTAAGGGGAGTGGTTTGCTGGAGGGAAGGGGGTATATTGGGTGGAGGGGGGCAAAGGGGAAAAAACTGGGACAACTATAATAGCATAATCAATAAAATATGTTAAATAAACCAAAACAAAACAAGTGTTAGCTCTAAGAATGTAAAGAAATTTGAACCTTATACAATACTGGTGGGAATGTAAAATGTAAGCATCCTCTGTGGAAAACGGTTTGGCAATCTCATAAAGTTAAACATGCTAATGCAAACCTCTGTACACTAATGTTCAGAATAGCATTATTCATAACAGCAAAAAAACTGAAATAACTCAAAAGTTCTTTAACTAGTAAGTGGATAAAAAATCCAGACAATGCCAGGCAATCCAACTGTCTGGCATATCCAGATAATGGGATATAATTCTGCCATAAAAAAGGGATAAAGTACTGTTACATACTGTAATGTAGATGAAACTTAAAAATATTATGCTAAGTGAAAGAAGCCACACACAAAAGACCACATATTGTATGATTCTACTACTTATAAAATGTCTAGAATAGGCAAATCTATAGCGACAGAAAGATTAATGGTTGCCAGAGGCAGGGAGTAGGGTGAATGTAAGGGGGAAACTGGGAGTGTTGCTAATAGGAAAAGAAAAACTATGCAAGTTAGCACAAAAGGAATAGCATTTTTAAAGCACTGAAAGGAAAGTAAAACCTGTCAACACAAAGCTCTGCACCAAGCAAAAGTATCTTTCAAAAAACAGGATAAAAAAAGAACAATCATACAAGCAAAAGCTGATAAGAATCACTGCCAGTGGATCTGCAAAACAAGAAATGTTAAAGATAGTTATCTTTAGTAGGAAAGTAAGAAAGAGTATTGGAAAGAGCACTGGAAATGTTAAACATCACAGTAAATGTAAAGCTTTCTTCCTTTTAAAAATTTCCTTGAGCTCTGGCTGGAGTGGCTCAGTGGATTGAGTGCCAGCCTGCGAACCAAAAGGTCATCGGTTCAATTCCCAGTTAGGGCACATGCCTGGGTCCCCATTTGGGAGCACACAAGAGGCAACCACACATTGATGTTTCTCTCCCTCTCTCTGCAAATAAATAAACAAAAATCTTTAGAAAAAAATTTCCTTGTGGGTTACAGTGACAGATGCAAAAAAGTGCAGGGAGTCTCCGGGCTCCAGCTCAGCTGTGGGATTTCTGGCCCAGCTGTATGCCTTGAGAACATTCTAGAGAGGTTGGTTCCTCAAGAACCAGTTCTTCCGTGCGGACCCAACAAAGCCAGCACCCCACTGCCCTTGCCCCTGGACTGGTTGCAGTCCCATAAGGCCAGGATGAAAAAGCTCCTAAAGTACCTGCTGCTGTGTTAAGCCGCCAAAGCTATGGTATTTGAAAATGCTCTTTGTGATGAAATTGCTTGTCTTAAGGAAAAATTTCTTAAAGCAAAAGATGATGGTACTTGCTAAACAAGCTCCTCCAGCTTCAGGCTCTAACTGAAGGGGAAGTACAAGCTGCAGCTCCTTCCCACAGCTCCAATTTGCCCCTGACTTATGGTGTGGCCAGCTTTGTGGGAACTCTACAAGGAGCTGGGCCCATTTCCAAGCCTGGCAATGGGGCTAAAGAATCATTTGGGATGAAATTCAAGGAGGAGAAAAAAGAAAAAGGCAAAGAGAACAAACTGGCTTCCATCATGACAGTGCCATGGACCCTGTGAGCTACTGAAGTACTCAAATATGTATCAGCATGAAATGCCCAGACCCAAAGTGTCACAAAGTATAAAGGTCAAGACTAGAGTGAGGGATATTTCTTCATGAGAGGGAGGCACCCAATGGAATGCTGTAATGTCTGGTGCAATTTTACCAGAAGGGAGAATATATATGGTTAAAAGGTACCAAAAGAAAATCCTACATCTCTGCCAGACAGCTTTCACCATTTTCTAAAGATAATGGCCGGATTACCAGTTCAGATGCATCATGAGAGTGATAAACTCTAGCATAAACCCATCTATCAGTAAGGTTAGTGGAATTAGAGAATTTATACAAGATCTTAACTATATCTTAACTAAAGGGTAGCAAGAAAGCCAAGGACAGAACTATCAGAATTTTAAGCAGCATGACTTGATTGGGTGATATACAATGGGGCAAAGTGGGAGGTAATATAGGCCTACTCCAGATATCTTAGGAACGGTGTCTATTTCCTGTCATCTGCTTTAATCCTCAGAAATTTTTAGTTTTAAGTCACAGTTGGAGTACACATCCATTCAGGTTTGGGGTCTTTTTTGAATAGACACACAAGTCCAAGAGTCAATCTCTTTTAAGCTTGGCAGTACAGAGGTTAGTCAGTAACACCTGGTAGTGGCCCTTCCAACAAGGCTGCAGGAAGTCTTTACAGAGATGCCTTTTCCTATTATAGGAAAAGTCTCCAGGCTATAGTGCAGTGTTTGACATCATCTCCCAGAAGAATGCTATGGACAGATTGTTCTACCAATTATTCTCAATAGAATTAATTATACCTTTGAAAAACTGCAGTATGGCCTCTTTTTAGTTTTGAGTCAAAGGAAGCAGGGACTAAATACATTGGCTGTCCTATAATTATTTCAAAAGGTGAGAGCTTATGAATCCCAAATGAAGGAGACCTAAGATTTAGAAGAACCAATGTAGTACTTTTGCCCAACCTACTTGGAGGGTTTCAACTATTTTAGCCAACTGGGTCTTAGTAATTTCATTTGTATGTCCAACCAGTCAAGAAGACCGAGGATGTTAAGTATAGTGGAAATGTTGCAGAACTGACCAGAGAGCAGAGACTAGTCGAAGCACCTGTCCAGTATAATGGGTTCCCCAATCACTATGCAGTTCTGGTGGAGGGGGGACCCCAATGTGACCTTAGTTAGTGAATAGGCAGTTGACTTCTCACATGGAAATGTTTCGGTCAATGTGGAAAAAATGCAAACCATTACTAGAACATATTTCCATCCACAAGATGACAGTACCTATATAAAAGCCTTCTGGCAGACCTCAAATGGTCCACTGGGTAAATCAAGTATCCTGAGGCAGAGAAGATAAGCTCCCTTAGGGTGAATTTAAGACAGGTGAAACACACAAGATATGTGCTTTCTGTGGCTTTGCCAATATTTCCCAACCAATATTGATTCATAAGTGTGGCTATTTCCTCAGTGGACAAAAGGAACTTTTAGATTTTTTTGGCTAAACCAGCTTATTATTGGGTTTGGACCACAATCCCTTTTCTTCATACCAATAGCCTTTAGATATCCAATTTTATTTTTCTCTTTCAAAGGCCAGCTGTTGTACTTCCCTGGTTATTTCATTAGGTCCTTCCCAGAAGAGGTAGCCTTTTGGACTATGACAAAGGTTTGGCCTATTGATCTCATTAGGGGGATGTTTTTTGCAGACAAATTGTCAAGATGGCTTCCTTTGGCTTCCAGAGAATCAGACTTGGAATGTCCAAGGACTACAATGACAGCTAAAGCTACTGGCAGCAGTTTGACAATCCAACAAATTTTGGATGTAAGGGTCATTCTTAATGTTATCTCCAGTGGAAGTCAGAAAACCCCACTGTTTCTCTAACATTCCAAAATCATAGACCATTTCAAAGGCACATAGACAAGACTATCAGTATAGATGTTTGCTATCTAGCCTTCAGCTAAAAAGCATACTCAAGTGAGGGCCTGCAACTCAGTTTATTGGGTTAAAGTGACCTAAGGAAGGGTACAGCTTCAATGCCCTTAAAAGTGGTTTATATTGTATACCCAATACAAAATTTACCATTCCTGTTTTTTAGGTACGAGCCACAAATCAACCAAGAAAGATCAGCATTTGCCAAGAGGGTTTCATGTAAGTCATCACAAAAGCTCAACAGGTGATCCATCAAAGTCAGAGAGTCAGGAGAAATTTTTTCAGTAAGAGGAAGGAAAGTTAGCAGAGTTGAGATTGTTACAGTGATCAAAGAATGAAATAAGGGGTTAGTAAGAGAATTTCATAGGCAGTAAGGCGACTTGGCTTTCTAAAAAATGTTGAGTGTGGCACAGATTGAAGCCTCGACCAAGATGGTCAAGGATCTCGTATCTCTTTGGTAGCCTATACTAAAAGAGCAGTAGCAGGAACAATTTTAAGGCATGGGGGATAGCCTTGGACCACTGAGTCCGTTTGCTGTAGTAACCTAGAAGTGGGTGATAGCCCCCGTGTTTTTGGGTAAATACTCCGAGGGCATTCGGCTCCTTCTCATGTATGAAAAGGAAAAAGGACAGTTGATAATTTACGGGAGGTGGATTTATTAAGTTTTCCTTCAGAGTCCTAAAGGCTAAGCTATCTTGGTCATCTGAAACAATGGAGTCAGGTCTAGTGTTCTTCAGTAAGGCATATGGGGGCTAAGCCACTAGAAGAAATTTGGACTCCAATTTCGACAATAACCAGGTAGTGCAAGAAACTGATGTTTGGTGTGGGGGTTAAGAAAGTTTAAAATGCCTTAAAGCCTATCAGAATCTAGGTTTAATCCCTGTTCTAAGATTGAATATCCTAAATATTGGAGCCAAGTCTGGAGGACAAATTTTAATTTCTCCTTCAAGACCTTGTTTCCTTTAATGGCTAAGATTTCAAGAGATGAATACTGTTTTTGTTTCTGTCTGTGTGTTGTTTGTGCATCACCTTGGGAGGTCAAGCAAAGAAGTAAATTATTCATATATTATTATAGTAAGGTGGAGCCTCTAAAAATTTTTATTCAAGTCAGCCTTTAAAACTTCTGAGAAGGGCTAGGGCTGTCAGTAAAGCCCTGAGGCTGACTGTCCAGGTACATTGTTGTCCTTCCCAGACAAAGGCAAACACATATTGACTATCTCCATCAACAGGGATACTAAAATATGCACTGCATAAGCTGACCAGAGTGAAAACGGTGTTTTCAGTAGGGATGGATGTCAATAGCATGTAGGAATTAGTTATGGTTTTATTGTCCCAAGGTCTTGGACAAATCCGCATCCTTGGCCACTGGACTTTTTGATGGGCAAAACAAGGGTCTTACAAGGACAAGTGCAAGGCATAATGAGTCCTTGGGCCTATGGTCTTCTAAAATAGACTGTGTGCCCTATAAGCTTTATTTATAGAGTACTGGTTTATTCTTGAGAAAGGTTTTGAGGGATCAATCTGGATTTTAATGTAAGGGGCACTATGAATTCTGCCTACATCTGTTGAGGATTTTGCCCAAAGAGTGAGGGATCCAGATTTAACTGTGGGGATGAGTCCAAAGTTTAAACTTCCTTGGTTTGCACAATACCAAGAAAAGGCAAAAGGGGATGAATTTTCCTGAGTGTTGGATTCAAACTCAAGGGCTATTTCCCCCTTAAAGGAAAAAAAAATAGCAGTATTAGAGTTCACCAAGAAATCACACCCTAATAAATGTATGGGAGCCAAATCACTGAAGAGAAAAGGGTGTTTGTCTTGCAAAGGTCCCAGATAAAAAGATAGGAGCTGAGAAATAGGGACATGTTGTAGTTTATTTAAGACCTCCACTATCTGAACATATGCAATACTCTAAGGGACTATTTAATTGTAGTGGTGTTGAGCACTGATAAAGTAGCTCCCATGTCAGTTAAGACTGTTAGGAATTCATCCCCAATCTACAGAATAGTTTCCTTCAGTTTATTTAATGGCAGAATGGTGAATAGACCCTATGTGTCCTCTGGTCCCATATTGGGGTGAATTTGCTATTGGTTCTTGGGCCGTTGTGACTATTTGGATTCCCATTCATAGCATATGGCCAGATTTTTTGCAATAATAACATAGTCCTGCAGGACAGATTTGCTGTGGATTGAGATTCGAAATTGTCTTTTTTTTTTTTTAGTACATTTTACTGATTATGCTATTACAGTTGTCTCATTTTTTCTTCCCCTTAATCCCTCTGCCCAGTACCCCCAGTCCCTCCAGCATTACCGCCCCTTAGTTCATGTCAATTGGTCATATGTATAAGTTCTTTGGCTTCTCCATTTCCTATACTATTCTTAACCTCCCCACGTCTATTGTGTACCTACAAATTACGCTTCTTATTCCCCGTTCTCCCCCTCTCCCTTCCCGCTAATAACCCTCCATGTGATCTCCATTTCCATGATTCTGTTTGTGTTCTAGTTGTTTGCTTAGTTCATTTTTGTTTTTTAGGTTCAATTGTTGATACTTGTGAGTTTGTTGCCATTTTACTGTTCATAGTTTTGATCTTTTTCTTAGATAAGTCCCTTTAATATTTCATATAATAAGGGCTTGGTGATGATGAACTCCTTTAACTTGACCTTATCTGGGAAGCACTTTATCTGCCCTCCCATTCTAAAGGAAAGCTTTGCTGGATAGAGTCATCTTGGCTATAGGTCCTTGCCTTTCATAACTTTGAATACTTCTCTCTAGCCCCTTCTCGCCTGTAAGGTTTCTTTCGAGAAATCAGCTGAGAGTCTTATGGGAAGTCCTTTGTAGGTAACTGTCTCCTTTTCTCTTGCTGCTTTTAAGATTCTCTCTTTATCATTAATCTTGGGTAATTTAATATGATGTATTTTAGTGTGTTCCTCCTTAGGTCCAATTTCTTTGGGACTCTCTGAGCTTCCTGGAAGTCTATTTCCTTTGCCAGATTGGGTAAGTTCTCCATTATTTTTCAAATAAGTTTTCAATTTGTTGCTCTTCTTCTCCTTCTGGCACCCCTATGATTCAGATGTTGGAATGTTTAAAGTTGTCCTGAAGGTTCCTAAGCCTCTCCTCATTTTTAAAAATTCTTGTTTCTTCATTCTGTTCTGGTTGAATGTTTATTTCTCCCTTTTGTTCCAAACTGGTGAATTGAATCCGGTTTCCTTCCCTTCACTGTTTGTTCCCTGTATATTTTTCTTTATTTCACTTTGTATAGCTTTTACTTCTTTACTTTGCAGCTGTAATCAATCATTTCTGTGAGCACCCTGATTACCAGTGTTTTGAACACTGCATCTGATAGGTTGGCTATCTCCTCATTGCTTAGTTCTTTTTTTGGGCTTTTGATCTGTTCTTTCATTTGGGCCATATTTGGTCTTGGCCCACCTGTAATGGGCAGTGCCTTAGGTATTGCCAGGGTGGGAAAACCTACTTAGCTGCATTGTGGTGCTGTATGTGGGGGAGGGGTCAGAGGAAACAAAGCCACTTGCTTAGCTCTCACTCCACTTGCAGTCACTTCGTGTACTATCCCCAAGCAAATTGGGCCCTTCTGGTGCTGATTCCTGGGTAGGTGGGTTTGTGTACGTTCTACGACCCTATGGATCTCTCCAGCTAACTCTCCTGTGAAGCTGGGAGTTTCTCCTGCTGCTGGAACCCCTACAGAGTTTTACAGCCAGAGGTTTTGAGGCTTTCTTTTCCCATGCTGGAACCCTGGGTTGCTCGGTCTGTCTCCGTAGTTGTTCCTCCTGGTTTATCCGCACTTGAATGTGGGACCACCTGGTCCACCAGTCACCGCCTTGCTACCCATCCTCTCTGCCCAGGCTGTCCATCTCTGCCCCTCCTACCTGTCTGGATAAATGTTTCTTTTTTAACTTCTTGGTGGTCAGACTTACATAGTTCGATTTTCTTGTAGTTCTGGTTGTTTTTTAAGTTTGTTGTTGTCCTTTTAGTTGTGCGAGGAAGGAAAGAGTATCTACCTATACCTCCATCTTGGCCAGAAATCTCCTGGCCAAGTTCTTTTCCTGGAGTTTTGATCTGCTCTTTCATTTTGGGCCATATTTCTTTGTCTTGGGGCACTTGTTACATAAGGGGTGGAGCCTTAGGTATACACCAGGGCAAAGCAACCCCTTCGTTGAGTTGTGATGCAGTATGTGGGGGAGGGGTCAGAAGGGGAACAATGCCGCTTGTTGGGCTCTTACCCTGTTTTCAGTCACTTTCCCCATTTCCCACAAGCGAATTGTGCCCTTTCAGGTGCTCCGCTGGTGCTGACTCCAGAGTGGGTGGACTTGTATATGTTCTAGGACCCCATGGGCCCCTCCAACATACCCTCCTGTGAAACTGGCAGTTTCTCCCACTGCAACCTCCTCAGGTTTTTACAGTGAGAGGTTCTGAGGGTTTATCTTCCCATGCTGGAACCCTGAGTTGCACGGTGTCTCGCTCACCAGCTGTTCCAGTTTATCCACACATGAATGTGAGACCTACCCAGTCCACCCGCTGCCCCCTCACAACACCCCTGCCCCAGGCTGCCAGCCACTGCCTTGCTGTGCATCCTCTCTGCCCCAGCTGTCTGTTTCCACCCCTCCTACCAGTCTGGATGAATGTTTCGTCTTTAACTCCTTGGCTCTCAGACTTCCATACAGTTTGATTTTCTGGTAGTTCTGGATGGTTTTTAAATTGGTTGTTTTCCTTCTTTTGGTGTGAGGAACTGAAGAGTATCTACCTACACTTCCATCTTGGCCAGAAGCCCCTCTCCTTTTTAGTTGTCTTTTTCCTGATGTCATCTTTTAGCGTACAAGCTAACTGATTAGGCAGATTGACAAGGTCAGAAGTCCTTTAGGCCATTTATGAAAACAGAATTAAAACCTACATGGGTGTAGATTCAACAACTACAAGGATTCCAGAACTGTCTTTGAAAACAATTTGGAATTTGCTATAAAAGTCATGGCTAGATTAGGCAGGTTTTGGATACCTGCCTGAACTTTATTCCAGTCCACAGGTTTGAGAAAGGTTCTAAGAATCACTCCATGTATCCTTTTGACCATACCATAAGCTTGATCATATAAAAAGGGATGGTGGTTCTTTTTAAACCCTAGAGATTGTTCAAGCTTTTTCTAACCAGCAGTTTTAATCCAGTGTTGTATTAAACCCATGTGGATTAATTGATACAGATTAGAGACCGAGTTGGTAAATTAGGGTTACAATATTGAATTTTTCTGCAAATCTATGGGGAGCCTTAGTTACCTTCAGAAAATCTTTAATTATAGCCGTAAGTTCAGCCTGTGTTTATAGGACATAGAAAGTCTAGGGTGGTTTAGTCGGACCCTCGAAAGGTATAATTTTGAAAGTGAAAGTTTTAATGGGCTTGATTGGTAAGATTTATGTAATAGGAAACAAAGTGCAGATAGAGGGAAGGGATTAGGAGGCATCTTGGTTAGAGGAGGCAAAGAGGAAAGAACAGTAAGATTATAGGAGGGACCTTGGTTAGCACAAACAAAGAGGCCTGTGGTTTTTAAAAAAAACTATATTTAGTTATTTATTTGGTTTAGTGAATTTGGAAAAAGTCCCTTCTAAAGAAGCAATTAAAAATCCTAAAACACATTTACAAGCCTCCACATACTAATTCAAAAACTATCCCATTTGGATTGTTTAATATTGTAGCCACAGTCTTCTTAGTTCAGATAAAAACAAGTTTGGGGACATCAAAGGTTCTCCATATAGCCATTAGAGTTCTAAGTTACCCTTTGTAAAATTGGTCCATTTAGTTAGAAATGAGCATAAGAAAGAACAAGTGAAATTTTTTAACATACTGGCCAGGGGCCCCCAAAGAGGGTCTCCCTTAGAACATTAAGATGACTGGGATCCCATCATCAGAAACAAAGAGTACTCACCAGAAGGGCAATTTGTCTCTATCCAGAACCGAAATAAAGTCACAGACCTTGACCAAAAGGAGGAAGCTCGAGACTGAGAAGAGACTTACCAAATCAATAGTTATGGTGACTCGTGGAAGCGAAGAACACAAAGGGCTCAAGTGTGAGTACCTCGCTCAGTTCCAGAGACTGTCATTCCTTGGTGGTCGGCTCCTTCAGATCCCACTTCTGACATAAGGTAATGTTGACCCAAAAAAAAAAGAAAAACAAGTGGTAGTGCTACCTAAAACAAGCTCAAGTAACTAGAAATCGAGTTTATTCAGGAATAGCAGAGAAATTCTGGACAAGCAAACCACAGAGAACTACAGGCAAGACTGAAGATGTCTGGTTGCTTTTATGGGCAAAAAGTTAAAAAGGGGAAAGTTCAGTTAAAGGCCATGTAGTGAGTTCATTAGTTCAAAGATGGAAAGACATTCTTGGTAGATGCTCATTCGTCAGAGGAAAAGCTTCACTCTTCTATATATCAGACATTTATAGGAAATCAATCTCTCATTCTTTCATTTTTTTTCAAAAGATTTTATTTATTTATTTATTTTTACAAAGAGGGGAAGAAAGGGAGAGAAACATCAATGTGTGGTTACCCCTCGCATGACCCCTACCAGGCGCCTGGCCCGCAACGCAACCATGTGCCCTGACTAGGAATCGAATGGGTGACCCTTCGGTTCACAGGCTGGTGATAAATCCACTGAGCCACACCAGCCAGGGCCCAGTCAATCTTTCCTTTCTATGAGGATGCATGCCTGAGATTCTCCACTTCCTACCCTTCAGTTCCACTTTAGATTAAAGTTCTTTCACACTTTTATGCGTAACAAGCCTGAGGAATGTGCGTGAGTAGCCAAGGACAGATGTACGGCACACACTTAGATACATTATTCTATAGCTCACAGTGGGGAGGGAGGGAAGTATGGGACTGGGTCATCAGACTATAGGAATTAGACAGTAGTTAAAAACTAGAAAAGTGGATGAACCTCCTGAAGGGGAATTATACAGAATGATGTGGAACAGCAGATCAAGAATGAAACTGGGGAACACCACTGTATAAAGAATGAGTATAGGAAGAATAAAATACTGTAGAGAAGACCAAAACCAAAACCAAACCAAACCCAACAAAACCCAACTGGAAGAAAACCAAAATATAGCCAAACAAGAGCTAATATTAAGTGACTGTTAATATCTAGGTTCCACATCAGTCTCTTCAAATGCACTGCTTCATCTAAGCCTAAATAGCCCTAAAATTAGGGGTTTTATTTGATTCCTGCTTCTTAGCTGAGAATACTGTGACTTAGAAAAATAGGTATTTCATGGTAGTTAAGAAAATGGGAATATAGCCAGACTGCTAGGGTTAAAATCTTGCCTTTACATGCTATGTGTTGCAGTTTCCAATTCTTTCAAGCAGGGGATAACAGTTCCAGCCTCACAGGGTTGTTGTGACAAATAAATTAATTACTACATGTTAAATGCTCAGAATAATGCCTGGCACACACACACATAAAAAGTGCTGCATAATTTCAAAGAAATACAATAGTGTGAAATAATAAAACCTAATATAAAACCTAATATATATATTTATAATAAACATATATATCCCATGCTGCTAACCATGACAACAGAGAAATACACATAGACACACACATACACAAACTTATACCGGGCACAGGAAGACTAGATAAATCCAAGGTGAATTCATAGAAGAAAATGTTTCCCCAAATTGTCACAAAACAGAAAGTTACTTTAACATATTAATAATTGCATTTCCACTGATAACCAGTGACTGAAATAAGATTACAGGCAGAATGAGGCTTCTAGATACTAGGTAGCTTATAATGTCAACATATCTCATACAATAAGGGAATATTTCATAAATATTTGTAAGTTGATAGCTAAATACACTTTTCTTTTACATTTTGAAGTAAGATTTACTATTTAATGCTCCAAATTAGGTGAATATCCAAAAGGGATCTGCTGAAAGAAATCGAAACAGTGGTAAAACCCTTAAACATAAATATTTATAGTTTTATACTCATGTAAAGATTGCATAGGACACACCAACTCTCTTAATCACTTTGTGCCATATCATGCAAAGATCAGAATCTAGTTAAGTTCTAAACTCATTTCCTCTCTTGTGAACACAGTGAAAGATCCTGATCTCAAAGGAATAACCAACAAAAGGTATTAAATCTTGAACCATCCTGCAATCCTATATTTAGAGAAAAAGAATTTCAAACTTTATGAACCTGATGTAAAGGTTAAAAAGGGATAGAAATAATGTACTGCCAATTGTAAGTTTACTAAACATACAAAAATGCTTAGCTTAGACTTAAACTATCAAACTCTCTTTAAATTGCTTGCCTTGCCCTTGGCATTGATTACTACTGCCACCTAGCAACAGGTCCAAAAATTAGAGAACACAAAAAATCATCCAGAACTACAAAGTTTCTAAGAAGAAAGATGCTTTAACTTAGTAATTATTTAAATTTCTTCTATTAACCATGAAAATTGAGATTGAATTGCATTTTTCTTAGTTGTTCTTTTCCTTTCTTCTATGTGAACTCATAAATTATGACCTCTATTAATTCACAGATTTTATCCTCAGCCCTGATATTTCTCCAAAATTCCAATCCCATATTTCTAATGCCCCGCTAGATCCCTGTCTCTAAACTTGCTGCCAAAACTTCAAACTAAATATACCCAAAATATAACTCAAATATCTGAATTATTCATCTCTGTTAACTGCACAAACTTTTCATCTTCTAGGCTCAAAATCTGTCATCTACTGATTAAAGGGAGGCAAGGAACAAGATTCAACTAAAGCTTATAAATCCCACCTTGAAAATCACCCTCCACATCTATCTCCTCACTGTTTCTTCTGCCATTACCCTCCAGTTTTTCTTCCTCCTCCTCTTCTTTTTTTTTTTGATTTTGAGAGTATGTTTATTAAAGCTGGGGACAGTGAAACAAGGAAGGGCCTATCATAGAAGTAACAGGAGATAGCCTAAGCAGGGCTGCTTTGGCTCTCTAGAAATGTTATGGGAAAGTGAGCAAAGGTGGTGCTGCTAGCAGCTCACTGGAAAATCAGAGAAAAGGGGACCTTAGGAATTGGTTGATGGGGTAAGCTGGGGACCAGCTATTGCTGCCCATTTCTCCACTGGTTGCAAGTCTTATGGGGACCCTTAGAAAACTCACTTGAAAAGGAGATTTGAGTGGGTGTGCCCCAAGGAGGGCACACTATCCTCATTACCTCTTATCTGCAACTGTAAAACCTCCTACTTGCCTAACACAGAGCAAAACAGGAAACACTTAATCTAACATCTAACTGATTCCTGGACAATCATGGCAAAAATAGGACAAAGTCTTACTACCTGTAAGAGAAATATCATGTAAATTTTGTTCTTAGAAACTACTTTCATGTTGTAAAAAATACTGACATTCAGCATGACACTAAATAGAAAATGAAAGCAATATATAACTTCACAAATACAAATAGTTCTTAAATGAAATGTTTAATTTTTATCAAGTATCATATACATTATTTTGTTGTTTCTGCATAGGCTGCAGATACCTGAATATTTGAATTACAAATTATTTTATAGCAACCCCAGACTTTTCAATATTTTAATGGGTGAAGTATTTTTCTAACAAGAGAACTACATAAAGGATGGATATTCTCTCCAAGAATCCTACATAACTTTCCTGAGTTATCTACATCTTAAAAATGCTTCAACACCTAGCTCAAATGCTACTAGCACTACAATCTTTAACCCAGCCTGAAGTTAGTTTTTACTTCCCTTGAATGCCAAAATATTGTCTATAATTCATACAGCAATAATCATATACTAAATATACTGAAGTGTTATTTGTATCTAGTTATATTTTACATACTTATATTTGTTTATCCCCACTGTAGAGCATGGAGTTGTTTTAAATTATTGATTTTTAGAGAGAGAAATATTGATATATAGTTCCACTTACTTATGCATTTATTGGTTGCTTTCTTGTATGTATCCTGACCAGGGATTGAACCCACAACCTTGGCTTATCAGGATGACACTGAACAACTGAGCTACATGACCAGGGCCAGGTATAAACTTCTTAGGGACAGGAGCCATGTTCTCCAATTATCTATTCTCTAAAACCAATCCACTACTGGCCTACCTCATGAAATTCTACTTCGTGTGGAGTGTAAACTTACAAACACATACAAAACAAATTCAATACAGGAAGAAAAAATACAAAGAAACTACACATACTACAAAACAATGTCCAAAATAGAAACACACACACACACTTGAAGCCTTAGAAGCAGCAATTCCTTTTCTGAAGAAAAGCTCCTACATAAGAAATAAATTGATTAATACCAACATTGATGAAACATCCATAACCACAGCTTTGAGATTAATCCACTCCAACCTCCTAAAGTCATAGAAAGTGCCACTGTAACAGGGAATACCGGGTGCCCCCAAAATGGGGAAGTCCCCCCACCAACCTGGCTGGGAGAAGGGGAAGCAGAGCAGGGCCACTGAAAGTTACTTCGCATACTAAAGAACTTGGTCAGTGTTTAAGTAATGTTAAGTAGCTGTGCCAGGGAGATGGGCCTGACTCTAACTTGTGATATAGCCGGAGGGGCTTGCTTGAGAGGCTTGGAGCTGGCTCCTACATCACAGGACCAGGCCTGCCCAGTCTAAAAATGGCAGCTGAGAAGAGAAGGAGATAAGGGGAAGGGCAGATGTAACCCAGTGTGGCAGGAGTCGGAAATGGGTTACAGAGGAAGATCTGTGCTGGGATTTAAACCCAAGGGTGGGGCAGCCATGTGCTTTTGCCCACACAGCTTAGAAAGGAGCAGAAAAGCATGATGTACCAGCATTGCAGGGTCTTGGCCACATGGTTTGAAAGGAGGCAGAAGGACCCCCACTGGCCCACCATGAGGATGCAGTTTTGAATTAAGAGCAGGAGCAGAGCCAAGCACAGATGACTAGAAGAAGCCAGAATACAGATAGGATTCTGCCCAGCTAAGCTACAGACTTCTATTTCTTTTCCTAAGATGGTACCTCTGACTGGCCTGGTTTGGCAAGGGGAGGAAGGACTGTGTGTTTGTGGGTGTTTCTTTAGTTTGTAAAGGGAGTGGGATTTAACGGCAGAATTCTGACATTATTCTAAAACTGTGTAACTTTTGAATAGTTCCTTTCCTTTTCATAAGACTCTGGCATTGGGAGTCATGGTTCTTACTGGTGGTGGGCAATAGAACCCAATGGTTCTGTTATACCATGAAGATATAACTTAGGAAGCTAAGGAAAGGGTTAGGATTTGGGAATATCACCTTACCATGTTACACAGCACCCTATCTGCAGAAAGCATTCAATAAACACTTGCTGGTTTGAATGTAATTTAACAACTAGTCCTATATATAAAATTCCAGAAGTAAAAAAATATGTTCAAAATGCTCTTTCTTCAGCTTTTCTTCATTCTAAAGAAAATACTTTATAGGATCACAGTATCTAAAATTTTCTGCAAATAATGCATAATGTCCCTTGTATGACATAAACCACATTTTTGATGCCAAAAAAGATACATCCACAATTTAATCATTCAAGATTTTCAAAAATAACCCAATGATTCATACATTGTATTCTTCCTATTTTTAGAATGGCTCAGGGGATTTGTGTCAGGGGACTCTCAAACTCCTTTCTTAGTTTCTAAGAAAAACTTCAATTTGATTTTACATTCTCAGAAAAAAAAGGGAAACGTTTGGAGAGAATAAAATAGTTTCATAAAAAGAATTTAGTGCTATATTAAATACAAATTAATGACAGGCAATAAAAAAATCACAATTTAGTCCTGACTGGTGTGGCTCAGTGGATTGGCTCAGAGGATTGACTTCCGGACTGTGATCCAAAGCATCACCAGTTCAATCCCCAGTCAGGGCACATGCCTGGGTTGCAGGCCAAGTCCCCTGAAGGGGGCACATAAGAGGCACCCACACATTGATGTTTCCCTCTCTCCTTCCCTTCCCCTCTCTCTAGAAATAAGTAAATAAAATCTTTTAAAAATATGTATGTGTATATATGTATAAAATCCCAACTTAAAAAAATCACTATAAAAATTTAGCTTCAATATCTATTCTCCTTTTGAAAAGAGATGCCTGTGATACATGCTAACAACTCTAGGTCTGAATGATTCAGGGGCTAAAGGAAGGATTCAAGAAGAAAGGGGAATGGGGAGAAAAGGCATACAACTAATTGAATAACAATAAAAATTAAAAAAAAAAAAAAAAAGAAAGAAGAAAGGGAAGGGCTTTGACAGAATCAGAACCAAGGATAAAATGTGTACTCTAACAAAGATAGCCAAGAAATGGAAACACAATGGGAAATGAAGGAACCTGTGTCTGGGATGAACCTAGTCAATATGTGTAAGCTGAAGAAGTGTTACTAGAGAAAAGGAAGTAGTATTTTTAAAGAGAAAGATCAACACTAAAGTGAGGAAACTTACTTTTTTTTTCTTTGCACATGACGTACAGTAAATCACAGATCCACTTTGAATCTTGGTTTCCTCATATTCCCCCCTTTTCTATTTATTGGCTCTTTTGTGTGCACCAATGACATAACAATAACTAAGATATACTGATTTTTTGCTATATGCCAGGTACTGTTCTAAATGCTTTATATGCATTATATCTCATTTAACATTCTGGACAGCCCTATAAAGTAGTTAATTTACTTCCCCCTTTTTATTATTAGAAAAGGGAGGATTAGACACGGTGTGTTATTTGCCAAAGGTCGTTTGTCTCACAAATGCATAGTAGGAACTGGAACTCAAACATGATTCAAGAGCACACACTCTTAAGTGCTTTCTTACACTGACTCTCAAATGATATAAAGGATATATTTTATAAAGCTTTTTTAAATGGCCATTCCAATGTAAAATGGTGTTACAATTCTTATTTCCACTAACATTTCAGAGTCACCATTAATCAAAAAACCAAGCAAGAAAGAGTTAAAATATTTAAAGCATATTCATGTGGAAAGTCTTAACACTAAGAAAAAAAAATTTTAAGATTATGGCAATACCAATGATGTCAAGTCCAGTGCAAATTTTGGTTGCCTGTGCCAAGTGTATATAGACTTAAAGAAAGATTTAAAATAATATCAGCTATGAGATAAAAGAAATTTAAAATATAAGTCATGACCTGAAGCTTTTTCTCTTCTAAATGTTACTTTACATTAATACTTGATGAATGATACTAAATAAAATCAACGAGGAAAGAATTTATCTAAAACAGTGTTTGTCAGGCACTGTTTTAACACTTCACAAATACTTATTTAATTCTCATAACATTCTATGAAGTACTTATAATTACCTCATTTCACAAACGGGAAATTGAAGCACACAATGGTTAAACATAACCAGCTCAAGATCACAAAGCTAGTAATTAGAGCCAATACTCAATTTAGGCAGTTTAGTTGAAGAATCTGCTCTTAACCACAGGCTCTGCTGCAATTCAAGGAATGATTAAATTCTTTTTTCAAAAGCCAATAAAAAGTAATAATGATCAGGATGAATGGCCATAAGAATGGAGATAGTCACTTACCTCAGTATACATACTAACACGAAGGAACATGTATAAGAAATATCTTAAAGGTCGTAATAAACAGACTAAGCTGAATTATCAGGAAAAATCATTTTCATTATAATAGCACACCAAACATTAGTCTTTGGAAGAAGAGGTTTCTTTTAATTTTCATATGAAATTGCATTGTTAGAAAAGTGAAAATGAAATTTGGAGACTAATATTATTTAACACTAATATTAACTTAAAAAGACTTTATAGACAGTCCTTCCTGGTGTGGCTTACTTGGATGGAGTGTCATCCTACACACCAAAAGGTTGGGGATTCAATTCCCAGTCAAGGCACATACCTAGGTTGCGGGTTTGATCTCTGGTTGGGGCACATGTGCGAGGCAACCAATAGATGTTTCTCTCACATCAATGTTTGTGTGTGTGTCTCTCTCTCCCCCCTTTCCTCTCTCTCTAAAATCAAGAAAAATATTTTAAAAATATTTGATAGACAAGAATTTTATCACTCTTTGATCCACTCAATTTATGAGGAAGCAAACCACTGTGGTAAAGCTTTTAAAAAAAATCACATTAACTAGTGGAGTCCACAACAGAATTAAGGCTAAATTTGAACCCTTTTAAGGTACAATAGATACTTAATATAACTTTATTTTATGAAAGAATCACATATTGCAAAGGACTATAGTATTTGCCATTTCGCCTAATTTTCACAACTCTGAGAATTAAAGATGGCATGTACTATTATTCTTATTTTACAAGTCAGTAAACTAAAGCTAGGGAAAGCTAAATACTTTGTATGGTCCAGGTAGAGCAATCCTCTGATTCCAATTGCTCTTTCTATCATATGTTATCAACAATTTTATGCTTTATACTTCTCAGGTTGTATCATAACAATTAACATTTAGCCCAGACAATCTGGAAAGTATAGAACACATAATGAAGTTTTTTGATCTTTAAAACATTAAGAATACTGCTAAAAATCTCATTTTGTATCATGTACAATTTATTTAGCTTAAATGACCCAGTTAAATCAGTGGAACCCAAGAAAAATCTGCACTTATTTAAGCTAAGTGAATCCAATTTCAAATGTTAAATATGTGATATAATGTGACCCTAAAATAGTACTATTTTTCAAGAATTAAAAAAAATCAATTCTTTTCTGTGGTCAAGATGCAGGCATAGGTAAACATGCTTTACCTCCTTGCACGACTACAAAAAAATTACAACTAGACTTCAAAACAAATATTACCCAGAACCATCGGAAAATCAAGCTGTATGGAAGTCCACCAACCAAGGATTTAAAGAAACCACATTCATTCAGACAGGTAGGAGGGGTGGAGATGTGGGGTGGGGGGTGGCAAGGCACAGAGATGCAGTGTGGCACAGAGAGTGGGCTGAATGGGCAGTCCCACATTCCTGTGTGATGGATAAAAATGGGGAGGTACACCTGGGGAGCAAGGGAACCTAGCCCCAGGCTAGACCACACAGCCCAGGGTTCCAGGGCAAGGAAGATAAATCCCAGTAACTTCTGGCTGTAAAAAAGAGTGGGGGGGTGGAGCAGTAGAAGAAACTGCCTGATTTACAGAAGACTCCTCTTAAAGGGGCCACAGGGACTTACACACATACCTACCTCCTCTGAGACTGAGCACCAAGGCTACAGGTGGAAGGGCACCAGTTGTATATGGGAGGAAGTAAAGAGACTAGAAAAAGGATGAGTGCTGGGCAAACTTCCAGAAGCCAGGCAGAGGCAGTCACCTCTTCAAGCCCCCCACCCCACACCAAGCCACAAAGTGGGTTGCCCTGCCCTGGCGATTACCTAAGGCTCTGCTCCACACAATTTACAGGTGCCTTTTCTACAATAGGCCACACTACTATAACAGGGTGTCAGAGCAGCTCTATCTAATACACAGAAACAAACACAGGGAGGTTGCCAAAACAAGGAGACAAAGAAACACGGCCCAAATGACAGAACAAAACTCTAAAAAAAAAGAACTAAACAAAATGGAGATAAAGAACCTAGCAGATGCAAAGTTCAAAACACTGGTGATCAGGATGCTCAAGGAACTCATTGGACCTGGCTGATGTGCCTCTGTGGACTGAATGCCAGGCTGCAAACCAAAAGGTCACTGGATCAATTCCCAGTCAGGGTACATATGGGAGACAATCTGTTGATGTTACTCTCTCCCCACCTTCCTCTCTCTAAAATCAGTAAATATATCCCCTGGTGAGGATTAAAAATAATAAATAAATAAACTAGGTGTGACCATGTGACAAGAGAATAGTAATGTAGGCCTGAACCATACAAATGTCCCACATATGCTTCTGCTTGCCCTTTGCCCTTCCAACTCCATGCAAAAAGCATAGACCTTTACTGAATAGTTATTATATACTGAATGCCTACTGGGAGCTGGGTTATTTTTTTTATTATCTTATTCCAACAAGTGGATGGTAACAAACTCAATTCATGAGATCCTGTCTCCTGAGAATTATGCATTCCAGCCAGACATGAGAGAGCAACAAATTATTATATTCATCCGAAGAAATGTCCAATTCTCCATGAAGCGCAGTGCAGTCTAGCCTTAAGGACAATGAAATACAGAGCGTGTTTGCTTAAATGGCTACCTTAAATCCCCATTATCTGAGTTTATGTTTCTTAAACATGGGTTTGAACTGTTCCTATATTGAGTTCACGCTTCTTAAACGTGGATTTGAACTGTACACCCTCTCAACAGCTAAGCAGTGATTTGCACACAGTTGGCCCTAAAATACTGAACTACATTAATATAAATAGCACTCCAGTTCAGAAATATAAATTCTCATTTTCAATTATGACCTTTGATATCAAGTAAATGAAAGTACCTTAAATATGTAGAAATCATGAGAAAAGTAGTGTTTTAAAGCATCATTGGAAATAGGAAAATAAGCATGATCTTCCTATGTAATCAATAATAGAAGTTGCAGGGAAAAAGTCATGATTTTAGGTTAAAACTAAGATACAACTCAAAAACTGAATGGATAACAATAGAAGGTGGGAGAAAAGAATTTACAAAAGCTGCTATGTGAGCTGATCTACTTTTGCTTTGTACTATTTACAACTGCCTAACATAAGAATATAAAACAGACAAGCAAGACTTTTGCACGTACAAGGAATACTGTCCTAAGCCCTAGATAAGCAGGTAGGTACCGCATTTTGCCATGTATAAGGCACTCCGTGTATACTATGCACCCACGTTTTTGGCCCAGACTTTCAGGAGAAAAATCGTTCATTTTAATTTTTTGTTGGGAACCGCCCTGCCTGGTTTCAGAGGCTGTAACCCCTCATGGTTAAGGCTGAGTCAGAGTTGGGACCTTAAGCCACAAAGCTTGTCTCCCTGGCAGAAGTGCCACTTCTGCCCACTTCACCCTGCTTGGCCCTGAGATTGACCAGTTAGCCAATGACGGGTAAGAATCCTCAAGGGAGGATCAACCTAAGACAGGTTCTGGTCACGAAAGAGGCCCGCAGGGAAGGACTCGGGGGGGCTGTGGAAAAAGGGGGTGATGGACCCTCGCCCCTCGGCTGTGAAATAGCCTGAGTCCTCATTCTGTCTGCAAGAAGTCTCCTAATCTCTTGGCTGCCTTACTTCCCTTGCCTGACTTAAGCCTGAAGCAATAACAGAGGGCAGTGCAGTCCTGTGCTGGGAGGGGCGGATTCCCTGGGGAATCAGGCCTAACAAAAATACATACATTCCTGTGAAACCTACTTAATTTGTACCCTCAGTTTAAGAGATAAAGGTCCAGACCTGAGATGAGTCTGGCGCCTAAAGTTTTATGGCCCTCTAACTAATTGGCTGTAACTCAGAATAAGCCCTCAGAGTTCTCTGTAAATCTTGTACTGTTTAACCCTTACTGACTGACAATGATCAATGAGCTTTATCTGTATTCCTATGCGAATGAACCTAATAAAAGCCCCTGGAGAGAGAGGCTCGGGGCCCTTCTCCCCCTGAGAGAAACGGCCACCTTTCCTCGCCAAGCAGATCATGTCTTGGTAGTCTTTTCCTTCGGCCCTGGCGGAACCTGGGGGGCTGCGTTAAAGCCCCCCGTCAATTTTTAAATTAAATTATTTATTTATATTTAGAAACAAAACTGATTATGGTATTGCAGGGTATTATTTTGCATACAGGTATCATTATTGCTTTCTAGAGTGAGACTTTTAACACATAAGCATAAAAGAATTAAAAACATATATAGATACTGAATTAGCACTACCCATGTATAACAAGCATCCTTATTTTTCCAAAAATAAGTGGGCAAAAAAGTACGTATTATACACAGCAAAATACAGTAAGTGGGACATATATGCTTTACGGATACTAGGCTGCACGTTACTACCACTATTATATATTCTATGTACTAGGTTCAAATGATAGTCTAGCCTCTACAGGAAAGATTTTAAAAAGCAGTAACACTCATATGTAGTTAACATCAGTGATTTATATTTTAGATCCATTATCTTATTCGATCCTCGCACCTCTAGGAAATAGACAAGGTTGGTATTGCTTTCAATTCAGCACCTGAAGAACAGCCGAGGCAGAGATGCTGACTCCCCCAAAGTTTAGTAAGTGGCTCCTACTTCGATGTCTATGAGATCATTTTACCTCGATAACAACAATCGATTTACTTGCAGGTATGCTGTATTGAAATAATTTCAAGTTAGAAAACAAGAGCAACATTTTACAAGGACTACCACATCTTAAGTTTACGTCCATGGAAATCGAACGCCACACACAATTTAAATTGTCAAAAATAAGCTTAAGAGACACGCGGACTAGTAATTTAACATGAGTTTCTTCGCGAAAAAATGACATTATCAAACACTTCCTTTGGGTTAAACGCTCTGTGGGTTAAACGAGATGATAACACACGTAAAGTGCTGAAGATAGAGGCTGGTCTTCTAGTTCGTACTACGCCATTTCCCAAGTAAAAACGTGTTTTCTGACCTCGAAAATTAACAAACTCAGGGGGTGGGTCGGAAAGAATGCGAGGGGACGGAGGCAGGAGCAGGGGAAAACAAGGTCCTGGCTTACTTTTCCTTGAACGCCTGGCGAAGGACGCTACACTTTTAATTTAGAATGACCCAAAGGAAGTGCTGGAGGCGGCGGCCCTCGGGATAGGACTCTGCGGGTCTGACCCAGACTAGGCCCGCAGCACCAGAAACCACACCACCAGAAACCGCAAGGCATGGTCCCTCTTCCCGGCTCTTCCCCATTAATCTCAAGGCCAGAGACTCAGCAACTCCGGCTGTCTGGCGGCCACCCGTCCGGCCGCCGCCCGTCCAGCCCAGGCCCTCGCCCACCCAGCCCAGGCCCTCGCCCACCCAGCCCAAGCCCTCGCCCACCCCGACCCCGCGAAAAGTACCTCAGCTACAAACCCGCACTGACGCGGGAGCGAACACCAGCTCAGTCTGGCTGCCGAGTGGACTACCGGAACTCCTCCCCTCTACCTCTCTGATTGGGTATTTGTGTAAAGGAAGTGGAAGGTGACTGGCCAGCAACAGAGAGGCGGGCTATGCGGAGCACGAGGCTCCAGGAATTGCGCGGACTTCTCGGCGCCCGTGTGGAGCCAGTTCACGTACATCGCTGTACCACATGTTACTTTACCATCGCCCCTTCTGTTACGTTAACGGAAATTTCAAAGACTCATTGGTTGTGATAAAAGGGTTGAGTCTCTTGAACGTCTGACCAATAAGGGACGAGAATTAAGCAAGTTCCGCCTCTTCCTTGGGTGACAGAACTCTTCCGTTGACATTGTGCAACGTGAGTTCCTTTGAGCGTTTTAGATGCTAGAACTTCCACCGATCCAGTCTTGGGAAGAGAATAAGAATTGGGCCCTGCAACAGCCACATACCCTCCCAACTTCTAAATAAGACTCGAAGGAACCAGTCTTTTACTCCCTCTGTGGCGTGCCTGTCATTGTTTTCCCCTCCACATAACTCTGATTTGTAGTCCCCAACGCGCAAGTCCTGTGTCTTTAAGTGTGGTTTTGTTTTGTTTTGTTTTTTAATTTTATTTTTAGAAGGGAAGGGAGGGAGAAAGAGGGAGAGAAACATCAATGTGTGGTTGCCTCTCCCGCGCCCCCCATCTGGAACCAGGCCACCAAACCAGACATGTGCCCTGCCTGGGAATGGAACCAGCAACCCTTTGGTTCCAAAGCCTTCACTCAATCCAAGGAGCCACACCAGCCTGGGCTAAAAGTGGTTGTTGCTCCTGAATTCTTCATTGTTAACACTCACTGACATTCTGATGTGTTATCAGCAACATTAAAGCCAAAAAGATACTTTGCAAAACTGGAAAGAGTTCATGTATATGTTTGTAAAAGAAATATTAGTGTTTCAGACACTAAACTACTGTACCTGACGCTCTACTAGTATAGTAACGTTTTCAGCTTGTAAAATTTTTGTGTTACGACAAAAGTTTGATTTTTCATATTAGTGTCCATTTGAGAATACTTGAAAAGTACCCTAAATTTAGCAACGCTATATACGATAATGGTGCGGGGAAATCAAGTGTTGAAATGACATGATGCAGAACTGGCTGCTGTCTTGACAGGAAAATAGTGTTGTGGTTAAATGTCAAACGTGAACAGTTTCAGGATGTAAACACATTGTATATTATTCAAGATTGTACTAGGACGTCCATTTTCAGCCTTTATGGAAACACGTTGGTTTTAAGGCAGAGTTTCCTACCTTTATTGAATCATGAATTCCTTTTACTTCTGTGACTCCATTTAATATTTCATCACTTTTGTGTTTTGCAAAAGTAAAAATCAACCTAAAAATACCAAAAACTTTTCCTGAGTGGACTCCTTTCAACAAATTTTTTCCTATTTAACGTGTAATACCAACTTTTTTGCAAGGAAAAAACAGGATTTGTGATATATAATAGTTCCACATTTTTAGTTTAAAAATTAAGTACACTTTATAGGCCCTGGCTGGTGTGGCTCAGTAGATTGAATGCCAGCCTGTGAATGGAAAGGTCCCCAGCTCAATTCCTGGTCAGGGCACAGGTGGGGGTTGCAGGCCAGGTCACCAGTGAGAGACGTGTTAGAGGCAACAGATCTATGTACCTCTGGCACATCGATGTTTCTCTCCATGTCTTTCTCCCTCCCTTCCCCTCTCTCT
Organism: Desmodus rotundus; assembly: GCF_022682495.2. Taxonomy (NCBI): domain Eukaryota; kingdom Metazoa; phylum Chordata; class Mammalia; order Chiroptera; family Phyllostomidae; genus Desmodus; species Desmodus rotundus. The sequence goes on from NC_071393.1 coordinate 108,223,996, forward strand.
AAAAATAAATAAATAAAATATTTTTAAAAATAAGTATTAAGTACACTTTACAGGATTAAAGCCAAGAAAAACTGCTTTTATGACTGACTTTTGGAATTACTGTATTTTTGTTTAAAAAAAATCAAATTGAATTTTTTGTGTTTTTCTAAATGATGAGAGAAGGTTTCAGGTTGTTGTCTGTAAATGAAGCATGGAAGATGTAACATTTTTATTTTCAATAAATGAAGAGCCAAATTGGGTGTAATCGCCACTATATTTCTCCTTTTAATATTCTTTATGATGAACTAAATGAAATATCTAGATATGAAAATCACCCTGAAGCAAAAATGCAGAATTATCGGTTTTAATGCTTTCCCTAACTAGCATTTTAATGGTATTTTCCTTTTGCCTCCTATTTAAATCAAAGGTCTATTGAGATATAAATTAAATTCATGGGACTATGAATAAAAACCATTAAAAACTACAGGTATGAAGACTGCTCCTGTGGCTAGCAGTGTTCAGCCGACTGATAAACTAACTTGAGAGACTGAATCGCCAGCATATTTGGTTAATCTGTATTAACTGTCCCAAGTGCTCACACTTTTGGAGTCTTTTGGAGGCTCCCAAAGCGTACCATTTTAAAGAGAAAAACATTTACTGAGAATTTTAGAATAGTAATTAAAACAGGGACCATTACTGCCTTTCAAGATGTGAACCCCGGGATCATCTTCGAACACCATCTTTTGGCAAATAGTTTGAGGAACAACCTCAAAGTGAGAGAAATGCGAGATGACTCTTGAAATGCCAGAAGGGAATTACAACCCCTCTTTTTATTTACTTTTTAATCTCAACACTTTTCATGTCTGTGTTTAAAAATACAATGATATAGCCCTGACTGGTGTGGCTCGGTGTATTAAGCGCTGACCGGTGAACCAAATGGTCGCTGGTTCGATTCCCAGTCAGGGCACATGCCTGGGTTGCAGGCCAGGTACCCAGTAGGGGGTGAGGGAGAGGCAACCACACATTGATATTTCTCTTCCTCTCTTTCTCCCTCCCTTAACCTCTCTAAAAATAAATAAATAAAATCTTAAACAAACAAAAAAGAATTCAGCTATAAAAAAAAAACCATGATACACAGTATAAACTTTTTGAAATCTATATAGATACTTGTTAAGATGGTAAATCAGACTTTATTCAAGGGGGAGTACTATGGTGGGGTTTTGTAATATGGGAGAAAAACTGGGCTCAATACTGAATACAACAAGAAAAAGTGGGAATTAAAATGACTTAGCAGGACTCTTGCTAGAACTGGACACTACAAGGAAGGACATGGGAACCCAAGGTCAAGCCTAGTCAAAAAGAGAACACACATGTGTGTACTGCCCTCTCACTCACTCCTATATATACAAAATATATTTGTCTTTGCTATTATTAAAATACACTATTAAAATATAAAATCCACATTTTACATAATACTGCTTGAAAGTACTCATGCTCAACCACTGTATCAGGGCTCAACCACAGTGTCTACATAAGGAACATTTAAATATAGAGTTTATTTCAGCAAAACTGATGACAATTGCCAGGAAGCAAAATCTCAACAGACTGAGAAAATGCTCTGGAAAATGGCAGAATTTCTTCTGGGAAACCTCAGTTCTACTCTTTCAATAGTTCAGTCAGGCCCACCTAGATTATGTAGGATAATCTCCTTTATTTAAAGTCTACTGATTATGACGGTTAGTCACATCTACAAAATACCTTAACAATAACAGCCAGATGAAGAACTTCAGATTATTCATTTAAGAGTGGGGTTTCAGGCTTGGAAGTCATTCCAAAGAACCATAGTTGATACAGTCTTATATATGTGAGAGTGGGTTAGTATGAGCATACAAGATGTACAAATCAACTCCATTTTCCAATCTCTGGTAAGATAAATCTAAAAAGTACAGTCCTATATTCAAACTCCAATGTAACATGCCTCTCTAACTCCCTGCTTCATTTGGCTGGCTAGTCCCTGAGACAGCCTAAAAGCCTACATTTGAAGGTTATGGCTCCATTCCTAAGCACCTATTCCTTTGCCCAACTCTTGAATCCCAGAGCCCCTTGAAGCTTTCCCTGTACATTAGGCCCACACCTAGACATACATACCTCTACCATGTAAGGAACACTTTCTGGCAAGCTATTAGCTCTGGAGCTTTTGAAAATGTCAACAATATTGCCCTTGAAGCCAAAGTGTGGGGTTGTGAGGACATCCTGTGACAGGTGCCAGCTGGTTTATACCAGTCACCATGCCAAGCTTTTTTTTCTCAAGATAGTGATGGTGTTTTAACTCCTTCCATTTTAAGATGGACTTTACTATTACCCCTTTTAGTTTAGCAGATGAAAGTTGGCGAAGAGGCAGAACCAGCACAGAAACTGTGATGTTAATCAAAAACACCAACTACCTCCAGAAAACCTCTTGACAGAGATGCTCAAAAGTAGCAAACTGACTACTTTAAGCTGTATGTTCTCTTCCTGCCACTTTGAAGTTAAAAAGAATGAGCAAATAGTAACACAGTTACTTTAAATGGAAGAGAAAAGAAAAAGGCCCCAGTATTTGATTAACTAGTCTCTGGGTCTTCTCTTTAATTAAGCATTAGAACCATAGTTCATTTTATTTTTTAAAGATTTTATTTATTTGTTTTTAGGGAGAGGGGAAGGGAGAAAGAGAAACATCAATGTGCAAGAGATACATTCATCAGTTGCCTCTCTTACACTCTTACCTGCATACCTGGCCTGCAACGCAGGCATGTGCCTTGACTGGGAATCAAACAGGCGACCTTTTGGTTTGTATAATATTTGTAAATATTATTCTTTATATCTCTAGATGATAGGAACTTTTTCCCCAAAAATAATCACAATAGAAATACATTTTAATAAGACTATTACTCAAAACTAGGTGTGTGATTTTGAGAAAATTATTTAATCTCTGTAATCTTCAAATTACTCATCCAGTAACAATATCTCGAATGTAAATAAAACATTTAGCATAGGGCTTGCTACATGTAGGCATTTAGGAATTAGTTCAAGTTCAAACCTTTGATCTACTAATACCCTTTGCTCTGAGAGATTATAGGATGACAAAATAGATGTTTTCTTAGCTTTTTAATTGTTGAAAATGATCCTTGAAAAGACGGAAAAAAAATTAAATGATAGCACCAGGAATTAACAAAAACCAGGAAATGGAATGAAGGAAGTTTAAATGAAGCATATCAAGTTAGGTAGAGTAGACCCCAGTATTAAGAAGAGAATTGATGTGAACTTATGTGAAACACAGACTGTTTGACTCATCTGATATCCTTTTTTTAAAAAATTTTTATTGTTATTCAATTACAGTTGTCTGCATTTTCTCCCCATCCCTCCAGATATCCTTTTTTTTTTTTTTAAATGGCACTTTTTCTTATTGTTGTTTAAGTACAGATGTCTCTATTTCCCTTAACACTCCCCTCGTTCCACCCATCTCCACCACCCACCATCCATCCTACCCCCCTTTGGCTTTGTCCATGTTCCTTGATGACACTTCCCCTTTTTCCTCCCTCTATCCCCTCCCCGCTCCCCTCTGATTATTGTCAGTTTGTTATTTCAATGTCTCTGGTTATATTTTGTTTGCTTGTTTTATTGATTAGGTTCTACTTATAGGGGATAATCATGTGGTATTAGTCTTTCACTGTCTGGCTTATTTCACTTAGCACAATGCTCTCCTGTTCCATCCACGCTGTCACGAAGGGTAGAAGCTCCTTCTTTCTTTCTGCTCTGTAGTATTCCATTGTTTGACTCATCTGATATTCTTAAGATTTCTCTTTTTTTATGTAATCTCCAACTGATGTATGTGACAGTATAATACAAAATCATTTATCTAAGCTGCAAAAGAAATATGAAAGCCTTCTGTTTTCTTTTGTAGGAGTTCTGGAACGTTTAGTCCTCAGACTCAAATACCAATAATATTTCTACTCATTATCTATGCTTTTTTAATTTATATATTGCTTGACTCTTTCTTATCTAGAAAATGATTTAGTAGGAGGTTGGATTTAATTATCTTTTTTCTTTTTAAAGATTTTATTTATTTATTTTTAAAGAAACAGGAAGGGAAGGAGAAAGAGAGGGAGAGAAACATCAATGTGTGGTTGCCTGTTGCACACCCCCTACTGGGGACCTGGCCCACAACCCAGGCCTGTACCCTGACTGGGAATCAAACTGGAGACACTTTGGTTCGCAGGCTGGCACTCAATCCACTGAGCCACACCAGCCAGGGCTGGATTTAATTTTCTAAGCATTGTAGTAAATACAGGGTTGGACAAAAGTAGGTTTACAGTAGTGAGTATGTGAAATACAGTTTGTTCTTGTATTATTATTTATTAATTATTTTATTAGACTCCATATAAACAACTGAAAACCTACTTTTGTCCTCACCCCGTAAATTTCCTTGGCAGAATACACAATATTCTATGTTGTGCCAAGCATAAAGATGGATCAGATCATGATTGCCAGCATCTTATTATCTGAGCAATAATATCAAATTGCAATAGAGTCATGTTTTCTTTCACTTTAAAAAATACATTATGGTGATTAAAGAGATAAAATAGTTTCAATGGGAGTTGACAACTAGAATAAATTATTTTTTGTTTATTTTTTCTTTTTTTTAGAATAAATTTTTAAATCAGATAATTGCTCTCAGGATGATAAAGAGAAAATGTGGAAAATAAAAGGGACATTAAGTATATTAAGTCTCAGTCATGAATACATTAATCTAGTTAATTAGCACTTTTCACCCTTAAATTCTAATATTGAAAATCAATACATAATAGTCTGGTCTGTATTATAAAATTTACTACTTTTGATAATCATTTCCCACTTAAACTTGTGGCGTGTAATAATTTTTCCCATAAATCATACACTTTAACAAAACTACATTTGAAAATTTTTCTTGACAACTACTTTTGTAATAGGGTGAGCCAGGCCAGGTCACTAGGGAGACGAGGAGACCCCAGTAGCAGTGCCAGAGCCAGCACCTGCCCCCCAGAGGGGCAAGGAGAAACCCCAAGGTGGTGGTTTGAAGCCGCAGCCCGCAAAATAGGTTTCCTTACTCCAGGGGAATGTATAAACAACTGGTGAGTTCATGACCCAGCCAGAGGGAGCTTACATAGGGCCTGCATGAGTCACAGGGGCTGGATGCCCCACTTCAGGCCAAGATACTTGGGCACCTGTGTGCGGCTGGGAAACTTCTTCCTCTTCTGCAAAATTGCATCAGGAAGAGGGTTAAGGACACTAGGGAGTTGACAAAAATTGGCACACATTGGCACACATTGGTACACATTGACAAAAAAGGCCAGACACTCTGTTGAGCATGGATCTTGGTGAAGTCTTTAAAGTGCAATGTGCCAGGAAACATGTAGTCTTTTGCCCTCCCCTAGCTATCCTGGTTCACTGCAGCAGGTTTAAGTTCCTGAGACTGGTAGACCCTTGAGGCCCCATGGTCTGGAAACATTCCCAGCACCCCTTTCATGCAGAAAGCAGAGGCAGCATTGGGTGTGAAACGTGGGACTCCAGCAAGCACACACGGACTCCTGAGAGATGCCTGGAGCTGAACTGCGTGACCAGGAACCAGCTAAGCTGCCCAAATTTTCAGAGATGCGGCAGTACTTTTAGGAGTGGGAGAAGGGATTCCAGGCACTTCCCTGTACTGTCTGGCCTGGCAGACGGTGGTAGGATTCTTAATCTTTGGGTGTTTTAAAGGGAGCAGGGCTCTGAGGCAGAAACCTGCCATTGTTCCACAACTGTATATAGCCTTTAAATAAACAACCCCTTTCCCTTTTCCCAGATCTCTGTCTCCATAATTTTGCCGTTAGGTGATGAGTGGTACAATCCCACTGACTGTTCTGGAACAGCACGGAGATGTTCTGTAACACTTAGAAGCATGAGTAACTAAAAGAAAAACTTTCTTGCAAAAATAAAAATCACTGGCTGGTGTGGCTCATTTGGTTGGAGCATTGTCCTATAAGCCAAAAATTACAGAAAGTAGAATAAAAAGTAAAGAAATGGAAAATAGAAGAAAAAAAAAGAATCACTTTAGGGGGTTCAATTAATATGAATGAGATCTGGAATGAGAAAAGAAAAAATTAAGGAGAGGCATTTTACAAGAAATAATACAAAAAATATTCCAAAACATGACATGATTTTCCATTGCATCCCTTAAGCAACAAATGAGAACACACACTAAGGTATATTGTTGTGAAAATGTCAATATCCTAGGCCTAGAGAGAAGATCTAAAAAGCATTCACAATGAGGGGGTGGGTCATGGCGAAATGAAGTCCTCATACACTATAGTGGTAAGTCAATATCTAAAATCAATCAATAAAAAATAACCATGCCCTGGCTGCTGTGGTTGGAGCATCGTCCCATACACTAAAAGGCTGGGGTTTTGATTCCCAGTCAGGGTGCAAATGGGAGGCAACCAATCAATGTTTCACTCTCACACTAATGTTTCTCTCTGGCTTTCTCCCTTCCTCTCTCTCTCAAAAATTGTAACAGGTCAGGCCAGATAGCTGAGAGAAGGCAGGGGGTGAGGAGAAAACCCTAAGGCAGAATTGAAGATTAGAAGCAATTTACCCTCACAGCAAAGGGAGGGGCGACCAGAGAAGAGAGACTGCTCCAGCAGCTGCATGAACCAGCCCAGCCCCGCCAGCCTTCTGGGCTGCCCGCAACCAAATAGTTTGTGACTCAGCAGGAGAGAGCTTGTACAGAGCCTGCATGGTTAAGACTTATGCTCCCCTGCACAAAATGGCAGCTGGAAGAGGGACAAAGGCAAACATGGCGGATATTAATGCACATTGGTCAAAAGCAGGATGTTCCATTGCACAGGGTTTTCTGGGCTGAGTCTTTAAAATGGAATGTGCCAAGACTTGTGCTCTCTTTCCCCTCCCCTGGCTAGCCTGGTTGACCACAGGGAGCCTGAGTTCCTGAGACCTGTGGGTTCCCCAAGGACCACATGGTTGGGATCCAAGTACTTGCACCCCTCCCACACAAAGTGTCAGCGCTAGCTGAACTGTGACTGGGGAACTACCTAGCCACCTGGACTATCCTGCTTCAGTTGTCTGCATTTCATAAAGGATGGTACTTTTGTAGTGGGAAAAAAGGGATTTCAAACTCTTGTCTCCAAAGTGATGCCTCTGGGTGGCAAGCCATAGAACCCCACTAACTGTTCTGGAACAGCAGGAGGCTGACTGGTAACAAAATCAATAAACATATTTTTTTAAAAATTAAAAAAATAACCATATAAGAACATTATTTAGAAATATAGCTGCAATTTGGTGCAGCAGCAGTGTCATAACAAATGAGGTTTATCCAAGGCAGGATTATTTCTAATTGAAAAAAAGTAAGAAATATGGCTGTAAATTCAGGTAAACAGAAGAGTTGAGGATACTGACCTGGTGAATAAGCACATGGAGTAGGGCAGGGAACTACTGTTTTTAATTGTAATCCTTTTAGCACTATGTCTTTTTTTAAACTATACACATGTTTTACTTTGGAAAAAAAGTTGAGAGTACATTTATTAAAGCTTGGGACAGTGAAACTGATAGGGAATCCCAAGAGTTAAAGGTTTTAGTCTTAGTTGATAGTGTTAAAGTCTAATGCATGTGGAAGGCTGTTATTCCAGGAATGTATGACCATGTGAATCCAGGAGGTCTACAAGCAATTCAACCTTCATGCCCAAGGGGGTCTGCAAGCAGTGGAAATGGCATCTGAGTCACTGTGTTCCAGGGACGGAAAGTGACTCAGATAGAGGATTGTTGATCAACAGATAAAGAAGTACCAGGAAAATTGCTGCTGGACTGCAACTCTTATCCAATTAACCTTTTTTATAAACTCCACTTTCTTCTCCTTATAAAAAGGTTGGTTTGAAATGAGATGTTAAGGTGGTTTTTTGAGGGTACATAACACACCGTCTTCTCAGATTGCTGGCAATCTGAATAAAATGGCCATAAAGATTCAGTTATTTTTTCTAGTTATAGGTTCTGGTAGTGACAGGCAACACAAACACCAACTGTTCCAGTTTCAAAACAAGAAAGGCATAGGATAGAAGAAGCAACAGAAGAGAGCCTAGGCTGCTTTGGCTCTCTAAAAATGTTATAGGAAGAAGTGAGCCAAGGAGGGATTGCTGTCAGCTCACTGGAAAGTCAGAGAAAAGGAGGCCATAGGAACGGGTTCAGGTGATTAGTCTGGGACAAACTGCCACTGCCCATTGCTCCCAGGTTGCAAGTCTCATGAGGTCCCTTAGAGTTTAGGAGATGCACACCTGTGGGGGAAGCAGAGGAGGAAGGGAAAGGTGTGGGCATGCTTCCAGGGGTGATGGCATGTGAGTAAGTCCTATTAACAGGAAACCTTTCTAGCTTCCCTGCTCCCTATTGCCAACAAAATAAGCTTTAAATCTCCACACCAAGCTCTGTAGAATCAGGCCCCACCCTGCCTTCTTATCTTATCTATCAGTCTTCTCTTCCCAGCATCATACTTCCTGCACCTACTGTGAGCTAATGGGTACAAAAAGATGTTTACACCTATCCTCCCTTAAACTGTGGAATGGCAGAAACAGATGCATAAGAAATTAACATACTTCAGTGAATTTGATGTCTAAATGAAAGTATGGACAATGACCTATTCTATGGAAACCCAAAAGAAGAGAGCAGAATGTTGCCCAAGTTTGTCTTTCATTTTTAACTCGATGCCCTTGATAATGCTTGTTTGTGTGTTCAGGGTTTTTGAGGATATACAGAAGGTCAGACAACATGAAACTTTGTCTTACTAGTCCTGCCCTCTGCCTCCTCCCAGAAACAATGGATTTTTCTTTCCTTCTCTCTAATCACTTTGCCCATTTTCTGCCCTGATTCTATTTTACTCAAAAAGCATTCATTGTAAGACAATAACTAAGAACACCAGCTCTGGAGTCAAGAAGACTCTGGCACTTCTTAGATATGTGACAGAGCAGGCTACATATCTGCTTAGCATCCAGTTGCTCCACTTCTTAGATGGACAGTAGAATTACCGGTATAATAGGGTTTGTTTGAGGATTATGTTAAATGCACTTAAAATATTTGAAACAGCCCTGACCGGTGTCTTCCTCCCTCCTTCCCCCTTTCTCTCAAATAAATAAATAACTAAAAGAAAACAATCCCATTCACAATTGCTTCAAAGAGCATAAAATACCACCCTGGCTGGTGTGACTCAGTAGACTGAGCGCCAGCCTGTGAACCAAAACGTCGCCAGTTCAATTCCCAGTCAGGGCACAGGCCTAGGTTGCAGGCCAGGTCCCCACCTGGGGGCGTGCAAGAGACAACCACACTTTAATATTTCTCTCCCTCTCTTCCTCCCTCCCTCCCCGTCTCTAAAAATAAATTAATGAAATCTTTAAAAAAGAATAAAATATGTAGGAATTTTTTTTTTAATTTTATTTATTGATTTTGGGGAGACAGTGAGAGAAACTCTGATTTATGTTCCACTTATTTATGCATTCATTCATTGATTCTTATATGTGCTCTGGACGGGGGGTCAGACTCACACAACCTTGGTATATCAGAATGATGCTCTAACCAACTGAGCCACCTGGCTAGGACTAGAAATAAACGTAACTGAGATGTAAAGTACTTGTACTCAGAAAATTATAAGACATTGAAGAAAGAAGCTGAAGAAGATACAAATATGTGGAAGCACATACCATGTTCATGGATAGGAAGAATTAACATCATTAATATGCCCATACTATCCAAAGCCATCTATAGATTCCATGCAAATCCTGTCAAGATACCAATAACGCATTTCACAGAACTCAGAGAAATAGTTCAAAAATGTATATGAACCCACAAAAGACCCTGCAGAGCAAAAGCTATCTAGAGAAAGGACAAAGTCAGAGGAATCATGCTATCTGATATCAAATTATATTCTAAGGCCATAGTAATCAAAACAGCATGGTACTGGCATAAAAACAGACACATAAATCAATGGAACAGGATAGAGCCCAGAAATAAACCCACTCCTTTATAGACAATATTTGACAGAGGAAGCAAGAACATACAATGGACTAATGATAATTTATTCAATAAATGATATTAGGAAATTGGACAGATATGTGCAAAAAATGAAACTAGATCACCTTCTTATGCCACACACAAGAATAAATTAAAAATGGATTAAAGACTTAAATGAAATGTTAGACTCAAAAACATGAAAATCCTAGAAGAAAACATTGGCAGTAAAGCTTTAGATACTGGTCATAGCAATATTTTATCTGATATATCTCCTCAGGCAAGGGAAACAAAAGAAAAAATAAACAAATGGGACTACATAACACTAAAAAATTTTTGAAGAGCAAAGGAAACCATCAACAAAATAAAAAGACAACCCACTGAATGGGAGAACATATCTGCTGATACATCTGTTAAGAGGTTAACATCCAAAATTTTAAAGAACTTATAAAAACACTAAAAAGTCACACAATCCAATTTTAAAAGGGCTTTGCCCTGGGTGGTGTGGCCCAGTGGATTGAGTGTCAGCCTGTGAACCAAAGGGTCGCTGGTTAGATTCCTAGTCATGAGGCTGCAGATGCCTGGGTTGCAGGCCAAGTCCCTGGTTGGGGGTGCGTGAGAGGGAACCACACATTGATGTTTCTCTCCCTTGCTTTCTTCCTCCCTTTCTCTCTCTCTCTAGAAAGAAATAAAACCTTAAAAAAAAAAAAGACCTCAACAAACACTTTTCCAAAGAGGGCATACAAATGGCCAATAGACATATGAAAAGATGCTCAAATGTCATTAACCATCAGACAAACGCAAATTAAAACCACAATGAGATATCACCTCACACCTGTCAGAATGGCTGTCATTAATAAGTCAACAAACAACAAGTGCTGGTGAGGATGTGGAGAAAGGGGAACACTATTGGTAGGAATGCAGGTTGGTGCAGCCACTATGGAATGCAGTGTGGTGTTACCTCAGAACATTAAAAATGTAACTGTCTTATGACCCATTGATTCCACTTAATGGAATTTATTCAAAGAAACCTGAAACACTAATTTGAAAGAATATAAGCACCCTTATGTTCATTGCAGTGTTATTTACAATAGCCAAGATTTGGAAGCGGCCCAAGTGTCCATCAGTAGATGAGTGGATAAAACAACCATGGAACATTTACACAATGGAATACTACGCAGTTATAAAAAAGAACATTTAATCCTTTGCAAGAGCATGGATGGACCTGGAGAACATGATACTAAATGAAATAAGCCAGTCAGAAGAAGACAAATACTGTATGATTTCACTCATATGTGGAATCTAATGAACAAACTGAACTGACAGGCAAAATAGAGACAGACTCTTAAAATGAGAGCAGGCTGACAGCTCAGGGGGCGGGCAGGGTCGGGGGTTTGAGGGATCAAGCATAAAAGAAAAAGGGCTCATGGACACGGACAACATACTGTGATTGCAAGGGGTTGAGGGGTGGAGGTAGAAGTGGGTATAAGAGGGAAGGAGGACAAATGGTAATGGAAAAAATACAATAAAAAACAATCTTAAAATAAATACATAGTGAAAAATAAAATAAATAAATATTTTAAAAAAGAAAATGCTTGGACCATAGTATTTATTATGGTCATGCCAGTCTCCCTCATTGGATACATTCCTCAGGGGGAGAAGAGTATGTTTGATTTTACTTTTTGTCACCAATGTCTAACCCAGAGCTTGACACCAAGTACATGTTTGCTATGATGATGTGGAAAGAAAGAGACTCTGGAATCTTAATGGAAACTATTGGACCTGAACTTGGGTTAAAGGATGGGTAACATCTAGCCAGGTCATGGGAGTGGCTACTACAAAAAATGTATCATTGTGAAAGATCATGTGGGAACCAGTGGGGCAATCAGTCTTTCTACAGAGAGGGCATGTGCTGGCTTAATGGGAGATAAAATCAGTATGTAGGATAACATTGTGAGAATGAAGCTGGGCAGAGGTGTTTTTAAGTCTGAGTTGGTAAACAGGGACTGTTTAGGCTCTTGAGCAAGAATAATATGACAATATCAATCTTGAGGAAGGTTAAGCAAGTTAGCAGGAGGCAAGACTGAATTCCTGGCCTATTTCCTTCCAGCACTCTAAACACCCGATGAGTCACCACTCTAGGAACGGAGCTATGTGAAGAGCATGAGTAGAAGAAGTTTTAGCAATGAAAGGAAAAAAGAGTCTGTGGCTACCTATAAAGAGCAACAGCGTCTAAGATAAATTTGAAAAGGAGAGCAGAGTTAGAATTAAACACGGAAAACAATATTAATTTTTTAATTCAGCAAATACTTGTTGAAATAAAAAAAATATTTATTGAGTCTTTGTTACATGCAAAGCACTGAGGTGTACTGTGATGAATATAGAGTTCCTCTCTTTAAGTAGAGGGAATAATACTGCTGCACATCTATCCATGTACAAGAAGGAACATGATAATGCTGGGAGAGAGAAGATGAATGAAAAAGAGAGTATTCTAGAACAGTGTTTCACAAACTTTTGGGTCTCAGCACCTCTTTTCACTCTTAAAAATGGTTGAGGACCCAAAGAATATGTTTATCGACTTTAGAGAGAGAGGAAAAGAGAGAGAAAGAGAAAGAGGGAGAAAGAAAACATCAGTGTGAGAGAGAAACATCAATCAAGGCGCCTCCTGCATACACCCTACCCAGGGATCAAACCTGCGATCTAGGTATGTGTCCTGACTGGGAATCAAACAGACAAACTTTTATGTGCGCTATGTATGTGGATGCTTACCATATTTGAAATTAAAACAAAAAATTTTAAATATCTATTTTGCCCTGGGTGATTCAGTTGGTTGGGGCATTGTTCCATACACCAAAAGTTTGTGTGTTTGATTCCCAGTCAGGACGCATACCTAGACCGCAGGTTTCATCCCTGGGTAGGGTGCATGTAGGAGGCACCTTGATTGATGTTTCTCTCTCACACTGATGTTTTCTTTCTCCCTCTTTCTCTCTCTCTTCCTCTCTCTCTAAAGTCGATAAACATATTCTTGGGTGAGCATTTACCTATTTTAAGTAACAATATTAAGCCCATCATGTTAACAGAAAAAAAAATGTTTTATGAAATGTTTTCCAAAACCAACATAAATAAATGGTAAGAGTCGCTGTTTTACATTTCAGATCTCCTTAATGTCCAACATATAGAAGATACCTGGATTTTTATAGCTGCCTTTGCTATTCAATCAATTGTGGTGTGTTGTTTTGTGTAAATTATCAGAAACACCGTTGTCAGGTCAAAGGGAAGGGCATTTTATATTTTGATAGCTACTGCCAAACTTGACCTCCATAAAATAGCTATTCCTACAATCCTTTACAGCACAATGTATTATAAATTATTTTAATGTTGTCATCTGATAAATGAAATAGTGCTATTGCTTCATAGTTTTTATTTGCATTTCTATTTTTATAAAGTGTTTTCCATTTCAATGAGTTATTTCTTTCTCATTTCCCCATTTGATCATTGGTTTTGCTGACTTGTTGAAACTTTTTACATAGGAAGGCAATTCTGGAAATGGGGGATGGTGGCAAGCCGGAAGATATATACAGTATGAAGACACCTGGCAAATGCGGGATAGGGTGTCCACATAATGAGAAAACAAAACCAAAAGCAAAAACAAACAAGAAAACACTGAAATGGGCAGTGAAATGATGTATACAACCAGCCTTTTCTCTTGCACATGATTAATAGGTCTGTGCTTCCTGGAGCAGTGACCTCCAAGATGGAGTTTGTAAGATTCAGGAAGGTACACCGAGGTTCACGAAGCAAATACTAGAACTTGTATTTAGATTTATGTTTTAATGTAAGAACAGGAAATCAATTTTCACTAATATTTAAATGTGGAATGCTACTAGAATCTTCACTCAGCAGTCACATAAGGTGGTGTGGATCCAGGAATAAGAACAGGAACTCCACAGGTGCGACCTTCATGTATTTGCTCCTTTTCAGTACATTTTGACACTCTGTACAATTGGTGAAGTAAAAGATATACCAATTACCTAGTTATCTAGTTTTAACTAAACTAACCTCACAAAAATGGGTGTTGATACCCTGCCAATATTCTCCTTACTGGTCATTGCACTCATTCTCTCCATGCTGTGACTCTTGGCTGCTAACAGCTTATAACTGTACCCTCTTGCTTGGGAGAATTGCCTTTAAATGGTGGGAGCTACCTAATCAGGGAGGTTATACACTACCGCCACCCTCACACCCACACTCCAGGTAGCCAGTAGCCAATGACTGAATGATAAGGGGGTACAAAACTCTTGCCTCTTTTCCTCAAGGAGATAACTGGTGCCATCCATACGCCAGAGCTCCTGATGATGAACTTGAGCTGAAAGCCCATCTTTGCCATTTCCCTCACTGTCTTACAAATTTCATTTGACATCACTCTGTCAAAAAATCACTGGCAAAAAATCCTCCTTTTAGGCTGTTTCTTGAGATCCTGGCAGAAGGCAATATGCATATGATTTTAAAATAATCATGCAAAGATGACAAGAATTGAAAAGATCAATAATAAAAACAAAAGCAACAACAATATGGCAGAACTAGATTTTTCCTATTTCCAGTACAATCTCTTCTCAGCTAAAATGTGTGATAAAATGATGGTTTAATGAGATATAGTAAGTCAGCTAAAAGAATTAGAAACTATAAAGACCATTTGAAATATGAATTTCTATCCCTTTTTCTAGCAAATGAATCTTAGTGGTTTACGACAGTTAATGATAACATAAAAATACTGTTAGCAAGGTGTTTAATATTAATCTATGCGCCGAGAATATGAAGCTAAATCTCAATAATCTTTTCAGTGATATTTAAAATTATGTGACATGCAACACCTTATACAGTTTCACTAAATTAAGTGATAAATGTGAAGAATTGTAGAATTTCTAACTTCTGAGGTTTCTTAACTGTGAAAAACAAAACAAAAATAACAATAGAAACCAACTCATATTCCATCAGGGAAATAGTTCTGTGCACCACAGTTAAAATGGCTATAATAATTTCAAGAATTTTACAAAAGAGACAAACTAAAACACATTATTTAGGTACCATATACTAAAGGGAATATGCATAGAAAATATTGTAGAAAGTTGAAGAAATAAGTATTAGAACAAATAATGCCATGTGAGTTCTCATTCATTTGGATGAAAGTATAAGTATTTCTAATGTCTCAGCTAATGATAGTTGTTAAATACTGAGTTATGACTTACTTAATAAAAACTATTTGCAGCCCTGACTGGTGTGGCTCAGTTGGTTGGGCATTGTTCTGCAAAGCGAAAGGTCACAGGTTAGATTCCTGGTCAGAGCACATGCCTGGGTTGAAGGTTCAGTCCCCAGTGGTCCAGTCACGTAGGAGAGGCAACCAATCAACCAATCGATGTTTCTCTCCCTCTCTTTCTCCGCCCTCCCCACTCTAACAATAAATAAATAATCTTTAAAAAATACCCCATTTTTCATAGGAAAACAAAAATGATTTTTTTATTGGAGCAACTGTATTTCACTATAAATGAATTTTCTGCAATTCTGTTACAATGCTAATAATGTGCAATCAAATCAGTGAATTCCTCACTGTTATAACCAGATTGTACAGACTTCTACAGAATATCATAATTAAGTTATTTTAATAAAGACTTAAAAATTTTAGCATAGACTCTTTACTTTTTAATTATCTACGGAATGGACATAAAATTTTTTCAGACAGTAGAGAGAGGTTCACTGATATTTTGTGGCAAAATACTTTAAAAAGCTGCCAACCTGAAGATGAGTTACAAATTTTCCTTTTACAAAAAGGCAAGTTTCAAATTTCCTGTCCTTTTCTGTGCTGACAAGTAGTGCTCTGTAAAATGCAATGTTGGCAGATATTTTGGGAAACAAAAAAAAGCAACACTTTATCTGTTCCTTCAAGGTTACAGTGACTTTAAAAAATGAATGAAAAAGTAACTGCTTATCAAAAGCAAACATAATTTGAAAATGCATTTGGAAATGGGTCTATCACCCTGTGATTTTTATTGCTGAAAATGACGTAAGTTTCTCACCTATAAATATTCAAATACGTTGAAATTTGGAAACAGAATTGTTAAACTTGTTTGAAAATTTTCCAAATGAAGAGTTATTATAGATTTTAAAAATCTGTTTGTTAGATTTAATAACGCAACATCTGATTGATACCAGGGAAGATGCATTGTTCTAGTGGAATTTTAACAAAAACCTTCCCATAATTAGGATATGAAAACAGAAAAAAATGAGTATCCTGATTTTGTACTACTTCCTATTGACTCTTAGTACTTTTTTTGAGGTTTTTCATCTATGACAGACATTAAAACCAAGAAGTGAAATAAGCTGAATGTAGAATTAGATTTTCAAGTACTTTTATATTCAAGATGCTAAACCAAGATTTTCTAAAATAATGACATTATTATTAATAGTTTTGGTGAGAGCAAAATATTTGAAAAAATTATTTTAGAAATTTCTCATTCTTTAAAAATCCCTATTCCATGTGTATTTTATAACAAAGAGAATTATTATAGTACATATAACTTATTAAAGATTGGTTATAAACACTTTAAAAAATTTTATGATGAATGTACAATCAACAAAGTTTGGTGACTAATGGTTATTCTTTAATCAAACCCATTAAGCTGCTACAATTAAGTATTTTAATTGCTATCTAAAATAGGCAAAAATCCAAGATGTAAGAATGAAAATTTTTCCTTTTTTCTTGGCCAAACAACCTGAAATCTTACACGAAGTAATATGTGTGTAACTCAAGTGTCATTCCTATAATGGGAGCATTACGTCAACAGCCTGTTGCATGGTGGACTGGGGTCTGGCTTGCTTGACTATAGAGAGCCAAAAGAGATGGACCACATGTGAACCATGGCCTTTCACCCATTAATTCTACCCAAAACAGAAAGGTGATTCAATAGATGGCATATTTTTATCATTTCATTAAAATATAAATCACTCTTACATTTTTGGAGGTGGAGAGGAAGAGAGCAGCACCATCTCCCCCAAAACTTCCTAAAGAATGGAAGTCTCAGCAGACATTTCTATCTCATTGGCTGAGGCAAAAATGTACAAGAATGAGAGAATGAGGTCCCTCGCAATCTCAAAGGCAGTTGGTTACAATGTAACACACAAAGATTAACAGCTTTTCCATAAATGAAAAAGACACAGTTAGAAAATAAAATGAGTAAAAGATCCCATATACTATTTAAAAGATTACACACTCAGGGACAAAGCTAAGAAATATATTGGGCCCGTAAGAAGCAAATTGGAACTTCCGGCCAAGATGGAGGCACAGGTAGACACACTGTGCCTCCTCCCACAACCAAAAGAAGGACAACAACAATTTAAAAACAAAAAATAACCAGAAATGACAGAAAATCGAACTGTATGGAAGTCAGACAACCAAGGAGATAAAGAAGAAACATTCATCCAGACCGGTAGGAGGGGCGGAGAACGGCACCCCAGTGGAGAGGACTCGTGGCAAGGTGGCAGCTGGTGGACCCAGTGAGGTGGCAGATTGTGGAGTGGGGTGGGCAAGGCTGCAGCTGTCTGGCGAGGAAGCAGCTGGTGGACCAGGTGACAGACTGCGAAACCCAGGGCTCCAGCGCCAGGGAAATAAAGCCTCAAACCACTGATTGGAAACACCTGTGGGGGGGGCTGAGGCAGCAGCAGGAAAAACTCCCAGCCTCACAGGAGAGTTCATTTGGAGAGACCCACAGGCTTCTAGAACGTACACAAACCCACCTACTCGGGAATCAGCACCAGAAGGGCCCAATGTGATTGTGGGTAGTGGGGGAAGTGACTGAAATCTGGCAGAGTGGAGCAAGCGCCATTGCTCCCTCTGGGCCCTCCCCCACATACAGCATCACAGTGCAGAGACCAGCGTTACCCCGCCCTGGTGAACACCTAAGGCTCCGCCCCTTCACATAACAGGCCCACCAAGACAAAAAAATGGCCCAAATGAAAGAACAGATCAAAGCTCCAGAAAAAATAAAACTAAGAGGTGAAGAGATAGCCAACCTATCAGATGCACAGTTCAAAACACTGGTAATCAGGAAGCTCACAGAATTGGTTGAATTTGGTCACAAATTAGATGAAAAAATGAAGGCTATGCTAAGAGAAACAAAGGAAAATGTACAGGGAACCAAGAGTGATGGGAAGGAAACTGGGACTCAAATCTACGGTGTGGACCAGAAGGAAGAAAGAAACATCCAACCAGAAAAGAATGAAGAAACGAGAATTCAAAAAAATGAGGAGAGGCTTAGGAACATCCAGGACATCTTGAAATGTTCCAACATCCGAATTATAGGGGTGCCAGAAGGAGAAGAGGAAGAGCAACAAATTGAAAACTTATTTGAACAAATAATGAAGAACTTCCCTAATCTGGCAAAGGAAATAGACTTCCAGGAAGTCCAGGAAGCTCAGAGTCCCAAAGAAGCTGGACCCAAGGAGGAACACACCAAAGCACATCACAATTACACTAGCCAAGATCAAAGATAAGGAGAGAATCTTACAAGCAGTAGGAGAAAAGGACACAGTTACGTACAAAGGAGTTCCCATAAGACTGTCAGCTGATTTCTCAAAAGAGACCTTACTGGCAAGAAGGGGCTGGAAAGAAGTATTTGAAGTCATGAAAGCCAAGGACCTACATCCAAGATTACTTTATCCAGCAAAGCTTTCATTTAGAATGGAAGGGCAGATAAAATGCTTCTCAGATAAGGTCAAGCAAGTTAAAGGAGTTCATCACCAAGCCCTTATTATATGAAATGTTAAAGGGATTTATCTAAGAAAAAGAAGATAAAAAATATGAACAGCAAAAATGACAGTAAACTCACAGTTATTAACAACCACAGCTAAAACAAAAACAAAAGCAAACTAAGCAAACAACTAGAAGAGGAACAGAACCACAGAAATGGAGATCACATGTAGGGTTATCAACAGGGGAGTGGGAGGGGGAGAGAGGGGGAAAAGGTACAGAGAATAAGTAGCATAAATGGCAGATAGAAAATAGACAGGGGGAGGGTAAGAATAGTATAGGAAATGTGGAAGCCAAAGAATTTATATGTATGACCCATGGACATGAACTATAGGGGGGGAATGTGGGAAGGAGGGGGTGTTCAGGATGGAGTGGAGTGAAGGGGGGGTAACAGGACAAATGTAATAGCATAATCAATAAAGTATATTTAAAAGGGAAGAAGCAAATTGGAGGATAGCAAAGATGATTCGAGTATAATTTTCCAGTGAGCTCAGTTGTCACTTCTTCAATGGATACTGTCCAGACAGCATCCCTCCACCCATCCACCCACCCAGATGATATCAAATCCCTTAATACGACCAACCTTCACAATCTTATGTTCATTTGTACAATCGTTCAATTGTTTGATTAATCGCTATTTCATCTCCTGGATTTCATAAAAATCTCGGTACCAGGTTGTTAGTTACACTTATATCTTCAGATTCAAGCAGAGTTGCTGGTGTAATAGGCACTCAATAGATGTATCCTAAGTGAGTGATGAATAAAAGAATGAATGTTTTAATGAGATGGAAAGCCATATGATTGTGCTTGGTTAGAAGGAGTTGAGCTGTAACATGTTATTTCTGTGTAAATTAATCTATACATTGAATATAACAACATCAGAATATCAACAGCATTATTTTTGGGAACTTGACAAAGTATGATTAGAATTCATCTAGGACAATTTTATGTAGATTCTGGAAATGGATGGTGGTGATAGTCACACAACAGAATGAATGTGCACAAAAAAACTGTACATTGAAATATGGTTAAAATGATACAAAATGTTATTGCAATAAATAATATGGCCAAGAAAAACTCATCTAGAAATATGAGGATAAAAACGATTTAAAAAAAATTACCCCTGGTTGGTGTGTCTCAGTGGATTGAGTGCCAGTCTGTGAATAAAAAAAGTTGCCGATTCAACTCCCTGTCAGGGCACAGGCCTGGCTGCGTGTTCAGTCCCCAGTCGGGGTGCATGTGAGAAGGCAACCAATCGATGTTTCTCTTGCATCAACGTTTCTCTCTCCCTCCCTCTCTCACTAAAAAGCAATGAAAAAAAGATGTCTGTGGGTGAGGATTTAAAAAAAAGTGAATTTCCCTCCCATCTGCTTCCCGCACTTCTCTTCCCAAAGACGATCACTGCAGCCAGTTTCTTGGGTATCTTCCCATATGTATGAAATCTGCTTTTGGGAAACAGATGAGAGCATACTTTTCTTTCCTTTGTGTTGCTTGTAAATACCTTGGCATTAATCCGCATGAGTATGTATGGAGTTGCCTCCTTTATTGTTATTGGTTACATAAAATAGTCTTTGGAAGAATATTACATATTCTTCCAACATATATGAACATATATATTTGATTTGTTTGCAATAACATTATGTACATATGATTGACATAGAAAGGGTTAACATGCAAAGAGCTAACAAATCAGTAAGAAAAACAAGCCTAAAGAAAAATTGACAAAGTCATAAATACATAACACAAGGAAAATAAACACTTGGAAAGATGCTTAACTTTATAAATAAATGCAATTAAAAAATAAAAATGATTTTAGGAATGAAGCAATTTTCACTCAGAGTGAAAATGTAGGCAAGTTCAGTAATATCCATCCAGTATTGGTGATGAATAGCGAAGCAGGTTCCCTCATATACAATTAAGTGGCAGTATAAATTGATATAACCTATCTGGAGGGCAATATGACATAATCTGTCAACCCCCCAAAAACCCACAAATGCTTTGATTCATCCACTCTGCTTTGCATACATGCATAAAAATATATATACAGCGATGGTCATTGTATTGCTGTAATTTTTATTTTTATTTTTTTAAGATTTTATTTATATTTTAGAAAGCAGAAGGGAGGGAGAAAAAGAGGGAGAGAAACATCAATGTGTGGTTGCCTCTCGCATGCCCCCAACTGGGGACCTGGCCCACAGCCCAGGCATGTGCCCTGACTGGGAATCAAACTGGTGACCTTTTGGTTTGCAGGCCCACGCTCAATCGACTGAGCTACACCAGCCAGGTACTGCTGTAATTTTTCAAAACCTAGCAATACATCTTACTTGTACAAGGAGAATACTAAATTATGTTACAAGAATACAATAATATTCAGACATCAAAATTAGGTAGTTCTTTCATATACTTTTTAAAAAATTAAGTTTATTGGGGTAATACTGGTTAACAAAATTATACAGGTTTCAGGTGCACAATTCAATTACAACACTTGATCTGTACTCTGTATTTTGTGTCCAGAACCTCAAATCAAGTTTCTGTCCATCACCATCTATCCCCACTAAACCCTCCACCCCCTTCCCCCATTGCAATCACCACACTGTTGTTCATGTCCATGAGTTCTTCTGTTATTTTTTGCTCTATCCCTCCATGCCCTGGGGGCCCCCAACTGTCAGAATGCCCACATTTTTCTTTTTTAATTATATTTTATTGATTATGCTATTACAGTCCCAATTTTCCCCCCTTTGCCTCCTTCCATCCAGTACCCCCAACTCCCTCAGGCAATCACCACACCATTGTTCATGTCCCTGGGTCACACATCGGTTCTTTGGCTACTCTATCTCCTATACTGTATGTTACATCCCCATGGCTATTCTGTCAGTTCCTTGTACTTCTTAATCCCCTCACCTCTTCACCCATTCCCCCACATCTCCCTCCCATCTGGCAACCAGCAAAATGCTCTCCGTATTCAGGTGTAGTAACACATGAAAACTTGCTGTTCCACATTAGACTTTCCATTGTTTAAAGGACTTCTCTATCAAGGTCAGTGAAAGTAAGTTGTTAACGTTATTTCCTGAATTTGCAGAACTCCAACATATTGTTTTGAATAGCTGCAAAGAAACAGAGAAGTTCTTTCTCTGGGGAAAAATAATGACTGCTCCATTTTTCTGTGGTTACACATATTCCTAAATTTTGAAATGTAATTTTTATTCTAGTGAGAGAACTCTTCATTAGAAAAAAATGGAGATTACTATCTTAGAAATACCATATGCAGAATTAGAACAGAATCTTTTTAAGAAATGCCAACCTGTATCACCAGAATTTATATTGAACACTTACTTGAAAGATTTATATATTTTTCATGAACATCTTGAAAAAGGTAGCGTATGTAGGTCAAGGTCCCACCAATATTACTAACAATACATTGGTAGTTATATAATATAGGAAATTACCAACAAAACATTAGTCATGCTCTCTTCTGAACACAATAGAAAGATCTCTGTTAAGTCTGGACATAAAGATTAATTTCCAATCTGACAATACTTATTAGCCCTTTAAAATTTTAACTGGTAGTTAATTATTAATAGTTGGTAAGTTCATCCTTTTGTTATTCATTTGTTTCAGACCTAGAGAAACATTCCTTACCTTTGCTCAATCCTTAAGCGGGTGAAGTTCTTTATTTTGCAGCCTTCAGCTTCAGTAGCAGGAGTTATGTGTTTTTTTCCAGTTGTTTTATAACTTTATATTATGGTACTAATTTGTGGGGAGATTTTTCCTGCAAAAGAAATGTCTTCAAAGTGAAGTATATCAAGTTCAGGACTTTAAAAAATGCTGCACAGCAGAAAATAAAATGCTGATTTGGAAATCTGGAAAAATTTAGGCGGAAGTCAGAAATTTGTTTGTTCAACTGATTCTGGAAGAAAATGAGTTTATCAAATACTCAGAGATAAAGACCTTAAATAATCACAAGTCTGAAAGGAAGAACTCAACAAAATAAGTATGCTTTCTAGATGATGGGAGCTTATTATTTTGAAATGCTGTATAACATGTATGTAACAGCATTGTATCAGATGTACAAATAAACTGTTGAAGAAAAAAGGGGGAAGAATTTTTGCAGGGCACATGTTGCAAATGGGTAGTGAATAAAAAATTCAGCAAAACAGTATCTCCATCACAGACAAAATTGTCAAAAGTTACCATATGCAGTTTCAATGTCAGGAGTTGGCTCTGGGTGCCTGAGACTTGAGTTCATGCCATGGGGAGAGGAGACTCTCTCACTTGCGACATTCCTGGTTCCCAAGATGAATAATCACCTTTCCTCCAGCTCACCGGTAGACTACACTATGCTTAAAAGACTTTTAGTTAGCTCTAACCCCTAGGAATAGTTCTGACAGTACAGAATTTAGGTAATCTAGGTCAGGCAGACCAAGTAGATCAGTAAGTTAATAACTATGTGGCTTATTTAATGAGAAAATGGTTATAATTCAGTAACTGAGTGTGCATCCAAATCACTTGGTCAGCTTTTTCAACAAATTGCTGGGGCCACACCCCCAAGTTTTTGATTAAGTCTGAGATGGGATTCAGGGAATTTGCATTCCTAACAAGGGCCCAGTTGATGCTGATATCACTGGTCAGAGAACTGCTTACTGAGAATCATGCTCCAAGTAGTTTAGCTAAATCCCCCTGATGCCGTTCCCTCAGGTTTTCTTTGACAGATGAGAGATAAAAGCTAGGTTAATGGTATTAAAATGTATTGCTTAAGATCAGGTGCTACAAAGTCATTTGATGGATATTGTTCGCTTTATGTTTTATAATCTTCCTGATTAAGAAGCAGTCTAATCTTAGAATTAGATTTTTAAAAACTGTATATAAAATCAGTTCTAGCATGTAATATCTACCAACTTCACAAATCTGTAAGCCACAGAAATGTACTTACTGCCTCATTCCTCAATTCTTCCCCCCTCCGAACTCATTGTAGTCTGACTATTGTCCCTACCACATACACTATTAAAATTGCTTTCTTAAAGGTTGGCATGAAAACCATGGCTTTTCTCTACATTCGTCCTGAATCTATTAGCATTTGACACTGTAGTTATTTTTGTTCTTGTGGGAACTCTCTCCTCCCTTTAGGTCTGAATTTTAGTGTCACTTTCATTGGCTCCTTTCTACCTCCTCTCCCCTTTATCCTTGGACAGACATCATCAATTGATTGTAGCATTTCTATCAAAAGAATTTGAATGATTCTTCACAATGCAGCCTTTCAGGAAAACAATCTTAGTCGATTGGTGATGAAATATGTGTTGTGAAGACTCTTAAACTCTCTCCAGAAGCAATTGTATCTATTTCCATGGCTTTAGATTTTACTGGATCAAGCCTGGCCTGAATCCTACTACTGCTAGACAGTTGAATGAGGCAATTCATTCTTTTTATTTTTAAAAATCATTTTGACTAAGTTATCTGTTACTTCTCAAGATGTACTTCAAACCCTATACTGTGTTCACATACTTCTTTGAATATGTTTTATTTGGTAAATTATTAATAATAAACTCTAAAAACTATCTGCCTAAAATATGTTAATTAGTTCTTATGCCTCATTTGCCAGGTGTTATTTTGCAATATATTCTTGGGTTTGAACTGATAAAATAGTGAAAACTTGTTTGAATTCATATTTGAGGATTAGTTATAGTCTTTTCAATATTATTATTTGGGATTAAAGAAATCTGTAATATCCAAAAAAAATATTCTGCAATTGAGTACAGTATATAGTACTCACAAGGAATAAAACATTGTCTCATATTACCAAAAAATGCAGAGGACTTGAACAGACACTTCTCCAAGGAGGACATACAGAGGGTCCAGAGACATATGAAAGGATGCTCAGCATCACTAGCCATCAGACAGATGCAAATTAAAACCACAATGAGATACCACTTCACACTGGTCAGAATGGCCACCGTAAACAAAGAAACAAACAACAAATGTTGGAGAGGTTGTGGAGAAAGGGAACCCTAGTGCACTGTTGGTGGGATTGCAGACTGGTGCAACCACTGTGGAAAACAGTATGGAATTTCCTCAGAAAACTAAAAATGGAACTGCCTTTTGACCCAGCAATTCCACTGCTAGGATTATATCCTAAGAACCCTGAAACACCAATTCAAAAGCACCTATGCACCCCAATGTTCATGGCAGCACAATTTACAATAGCCAAGTGCTGTAAGCAACCCAACTGCCCATCAGTAAATGAATGGATCAAAAAACTATGGTACATTTACACAATGGAATTTTACGCAGCAGAAAGAAAGAAGGAGCTCCTATCCTTTGCAACAGCATGGATGGAACTGGAGAGCATCATGCTGAGTGAAATAAGCCAGGTGGTGAAAGACAAATACCATATGATCTCACCATTAACAGGAAACTTATCAACAAAACGAACAAGCAAGCAAAGTATAGTATAGCCAAAGACATTGAAATTGAGAACAGGCTGACAGTGATCAGAAGGGAGTGGGAAGGGGATAATAGGGGAAAAGGGTGAAGGGTTTATAGGAACAATTATAAAGGACATATGGACAATAACAAGGGGGGATGGAAACGGGAGGGAGGCAGGGAGAGCTAGGGGGTGGGGTGGGGTGGGGGGAAAAAGCAGAAAACTGTACTTGAACAACAATAAAGAAAAATGCAGAGGAACAGTAAGAAAGGGAAAGAGGAAGGAATACAAGAAATTATTGGCCATGAAGAATATTAGCAGATCTATTGTCTTTTAACTATTGCTACTAATTTTCCTAAAATAAATTATACATTTTATTTCAATATACCAACAATTTTAAGTATAATAATTAACACAAATAGTAATAAACACCCATATAAAATGACAGTTATAGTCCTGGCTGGTGTGGCTCAGTGGACTGAGCACAGGCCTGTGAACTGAAGGGTAGCGGGTTCAGTTCCCAGTCAGGGCACATGCCTGTATTGTGGGCCAATGTTTCTCTCCCTCTTTCTCCCTCCCTTCCCTTCTCTCTAAAAATAAAGAAACAAAATCTTTATAAAAAAACGATAGTTACATACTGTTCAGTATAGGACTATTTAACATTCTAGTTTAAATTGCCGAAGATGTGTATAGGCAGGGAGTCAACAGAGATGAATAAGATGATGACATGGGTAAGATGATGAGATGAAATGCCAAGTGTAAAATTATTTGCAGAGGTAATATGAAGGGTCTCATTCTAGTTTCTTATAATTACATGGTGATTTCTGAGATAGAAGAGAATTTTAAATCTAACTAGACTGGCACAGAGAGTACATTCTGGATGATAAAACAACAACATTCTCTTTCAATCTGAGCTATTAAAAACAATAAACTTATTGTGTTTAAAAACAAGTTGGTATATGAGGGCTCTTTAAATCTCTGTGGACAAAGGAAATAAAAATGTCAGGGGAGAGGACAGGATATGGTCTTATTTATTTATCTCTGGTTGGCTCCCTGCCTATATGCAGTTACAGCAATTACAAGAGACATAAGAATCTTTAAAGTAGAATTGTTAAGAGCAAAAAATTAGCAGCAATTTCAAAGTTCACTAACAGATTTAAGTAATTGTATCATGAAGCCATACAAAATAACAAGGTGGATCCATTCAGTCATTCATGGGATAAATACTTATTGAGTTCCTACTAATTCTAGGTACTGAGAGTAAGTGGAAAACACGATGAATACAACCGCCGGTCTCATGGAGCTTCTGCACTAGTGGGGAAAGAATGTACGATCAAACAAATAAACAAGAAAATTTCAATGTTATGAACAACATACAACAGGATATTCTGACAAAGAAAAACAATAGGAGATAGGGGTTCCATTAGATAAGATGACCAGGGAAACTTTCATTGAAAAGATGCTATTTAAGCTCATATGTGAATAATGAGGGTAAGCCATCCATATTAAGAACTTGGGAGAAGTATTCCAGGCAAGCAAGATGGTAAAGGCTCTGATGCTTCAGTTAGAGAAACAGGCCATTATGACTAGAATGGAGTTTAAGGCAAAGAAGCTAAAGGCTAGATTATGTAGATTATTGATGACATTGTAGAGGTGTTTAGATTTAATCTCAACTACGATGGGAATACACTACAGGGTTTTTTGGTTTCCTTTTGTTTTAATTATATATTTACTTTGAGAGAGAGGGAAAGGGAGTAAAAAAGTGAGGGAGAGAAACATGGATCGTTTGCCTCTCACATGCCCCCAACCAGGGACCTGGCCTGCAACCCAGGAATGTGCCCTGACTGGGAATCGAACCAGCTACCTTTTGGTTTGCAGGACAACACTCAACCCACTGGTCCACACAGGGTTTTAAAAAAGGAAGTGGCATAATCTGATATACATATTTAAATGTTTCTATGTGGAGAATGAATCACTGGAGAAATAATGAAGCCGGTATGGAAGCAGGAAGATGAGTAGGCTATTAGACAGTGGGCTAGACAACAGCTGATGATGATGCTTTAGGCCTCCGGGGAAGCAATGGCAATGAAGTGGAGATATGCAAATTATGCTTTGAAGGTAAATGGGTTACTTTGTGAAGGGTAAGGAAAGTGGGAGAATGAAGGCATAATATTTAGACTGAAAAATTGAGGGGTTGACAGTACCACGTACTGAGATGAGTAAGATAGTTTAGAAACAGGTTTGGTGGAGAAAATCAAGAGTTAAATTCAAGATACCCATTAGAAATCTAAGGGGGCAAGTGAACACTGGGACACAGGAATCTGAAGCTGGGTAAGGAGAAGACTGGAGTGGAGTTATCCAGAAACTGGTTGAAATTGCCTAGGGAAAGTATGTAGATGGAGAGGATAAACAGTTCAGGAACAAGCTTTGAGGCATTTCAACATTAGGGAGTTGGCAGAGGGGAGTAGCCAGGAAAGGAGACTGATAGGTCAGTGAAAAAAGAAGAAAATGCAGTATCATAGAAGATAAAAGAAAGTGTTCCATGATGAAAGGGTGTGGACTGTGAGGAATGTTTCTGAGAGTTCAGGAAGATAACACTGGATTTCACAACTTGGAGGTTGCTGGTAAGAGAATTTCAATGACTTGGTGAGGATGGAGGTGTCAGATTAGAGTGAGTTAAAGGGATTAAAGAATACAATAGAATGACAAACAGAAAACAGAAAGCAAGATGGCAAGGCCCAAATATATAGTAATTCCAATTAATGTAAATAAAGCAGAAACACAGATTGAGAGATACCAAGGCTCTCAGATTTGATTAAAAAAATTAAATGAGTATGTTTTTTAAGCAACAGAATAATTGGTAACTGTTGTTGTTGTTTTTCTAAATTTTTATTTATTGATTTCTTAGAGCAGGGAAGGAAGGGAGGGAGGAGAGAAGAAAGGAAGGGAGGGAGGGAGAGAAAGAGAGAGAGAGGGAGAGAGGGAGGGAGGGAGGGAGGAAGGGAGGGAGGGAGGGAGAGAGAGAGAGAGAGAGAGAGAGAGAGAGAGAGAGAGAGGGAGACATCGATTGGTTGCTTCCCAGGGATTCAGAATAAATAGAGGCACAAGCTATTTCTCCTTCTGGAGTTTACACCATAGAGATGAAGACAAAAAAATTAAAAATACATAAATAAGACTACTACAGGTTGTAATATGTGCTACAGTTTAGTGATGAGAACCTCTAATTTATGATAAGGGATAAACCTCAAATCTGAATAGGTAATACTATTGTGGTAATTTTTTTTTTAAAGAGAAAGCATTTTATATGTCATAAGAAAATATCAAGACTTCTGGTCAGGATGGTGGGACAGGCAGACATAGCTCACCTAATCCACAACCACAGCAAAATTACAACTAAAATATAGAATCATCAGAAATCAAATTGAATGAAAGTCTGACAACAGAAACCACATCCATCCAAATTGATCAGGAAGACTGGTGCCCTATCTAAGATTCCATAGTAACCTAGATTCACAGCTCACCTTTGCCTAGGAATCTTCAAGCCCAGCACAAGCAGTGGCCATCTCAGACTGCTTTACAGCTCAGGAAGGGTGCCCCACGAAAAACACAGGTGGGGGCTGACCTTGGCCTGCACCACCCGGGAAACCCCAGGGCCAGCGCACTCAGTGGACAGCTACAGACCACATCAGAGCACCACTACGCTGCTTCTGAACAGCTGATCCTCCATGGAGGGCGGGGGCTGTGTTCAGTGTTCAGCCCTTGCAGCTGACTGGCCTGGGTAAATCCCATTGATGTGCCAACAGCAACTAAGGCTCAAATATAAGAGGAGGGTGTACTCAGCCCACACAAACGGCACAATTTGAGTATCCAGTTTGGGTGACAGGGGAGGCTGTGCCCCTGGACCCTACAGGACACCTACTACAGTAGACCACACTATCAAGACAGGGAGTCAAAGCAGCTCTACCTAATACATACAAACAAACTGAGGGAAGCTGCCAAAATGAGCAAAGAAACATGGCCCAAATGAAAGAGCAGATCAAAACTCTAGAAAAAGAGGTAAAGCAATCTATCAGATGCAGAGTTGAAACTGCTGGTTAAGAGGATGCTTAAGGAACTTAGAGCAGGGAACGGAATTAGTGAGGACCTCAACTGCGTAACAAATATCTAGTCAGAAATGAAGGATACACTAATTGAAATAAAGAACAATCCATTCAGTAGAGTGTGAATCTCAGCAAGCTGAGAATCAAACCCATAATTTGGACATAAGGAAGAAAAAAACAGCCAATCAGAACAATAAGAAGAAAAAAAGAATCCAAATAAATGAGGATGGTATAAGCAGCCTCTGGGACAACCTCAAGCATTCTAACATTTGCATCATAGGGGTGCCAGAGAACAGAAAGAGCAAGAAATTGGAAATTTATTTGAAAAAATAATGAAAATAAACTTCCCTAATTTGGTGAAGGAAATAGATATGAGAGTCCAGGAAGCACAGAGTCCCAAACAAGATGGATGCAAAGAGGCCCACTCCAAGACACATCATAAGTAAAATGCCAAAGGTTAAAGATACAGAGATGGAAGGGGGGTGTGGGAGAATGAGTGAGAGGCTAGGGGATTAAGTACAAATACGTAATTACAGAATAGCCATCAAGATGTAAAGTACAGTAGCCAAAGAACTTACACACATGACCTGTGGATATCAACAAGGGTGGGGGTTGTTCCTGAGGGAGTGGTGGGATGCAGGGTGGAGAAGGGCAAAGGGGGAAAAATCAGGACAACTGTAATAGCATAATCAGTAAAATATAATTTTAAAACATCCTATAACAAAATTTTAAAATATGTACCAAGTCAAATATTGCAAACTATATAACAGGTAAGTTTAAGAACTTTTAAAAAATCATACAATATTGTATTGGTCCCAGATGAACATTAGAGTAATTCAGCATTTACATACCTTACAAAGCGCTCACCACACTAAGTCTAGTAACTGTCTGTCAGTGTGCCAAATTATCACAGTATTACTGACTGTATTCCCCTTCACCTTTTCCCACCATCTCCCCCATCCTCTCCCCTCTGGTAAGCCAGTCTGACCTCTGTTTCCAAGAGTCTGTTGGTAAGTGCATGAACTTTTAACACTTGAGATAATAATGGACTTTAATAACATTTAAGGTTAATGATATTGTGAACATTATGATACAATTTCTTAGTACAGGTCATAAAGCAACTTTAAAATTCATTTGCATTTCAGAAAATAGGGGGAAACCACTTAAAACACAAACAGATATTCTGCCATATCTTGTTTTCATACTTGGGGCTCATCTTTCTACACATCCATGGAAAATGCAACAAGACTAAGATGATGAAAGGAAAAAGGACAAACTAGGAAATATTGGCTATTTAGTGTTTATTTCTATAAACATTTAGAAAATGCTTCTTTTATTTTTCTTTCAGTTTCCCCTCCTGTGTGTCTCATGAGGGAGAAATGTTTTATAATCAGTACTGGCCCTGGCTGGGTAATTCATTTGGTTAGAGTGTGGTCCCAATATGCCAAGGTTTCAGGTTTGATCCCTGGTCAGGGCACATACAAGAGTCAACCGGTGAATGCATAAATAAGTGAAACAACAAATTGATGTTTCTTTCTCTCTCTCCCCCTTCCTTCCTCTCTCTCTCTCTAAAATCAATTTTTAAAAAGATGTGTACTTATCTAGTGGACTTAAAAATGAAGAGCTTTGTATCCTGGCCAGGTGGCTCAGTTGGTTGGAGCATCGTCCCATAGACCAAAAGGCTGCGGGTGCAATCCCTGGTCAGGGCACATACCTAAGCTGCAGATCCCTGGTCAGGGTGTGTATGGGAGGCACTCGATCAATGTCCCTCCCCCCAACCCTCTCGCCGGCCCCCCATCTCCTCTCTATCTAAAGAAATCAATGGGCCTATCCTCAGGTGAATATATATTCAAAGTAAAACAGTTTAGTATTTACATACTCACCTTTATCAAATGTCTTACGAAAATTTGCCTTTAAATTATATTCATATCATTAACTTTTATATTGTCTTTGAAAGACACATTACTAAAAATTACTTATGAAAATTAAAGTAATTATGTAAATCTGTAGTAGCATTGTTTTATATTAGGTCTTATAATGAGATTTTGGAAGACCTAGATTTTGCAATTCACATATCATGGCATTTTAAAATTATAAAATGAAATGGCCATATGTTTATTTTGCTTGAAAAAATACCTTTTCCTAATACTGTAATTAATTCCTGAATTAATGGATTAACAGTCAACTACCTACAATACTATTAGCCAGAGATTTTACTGAAACATGTTTTACATGTTTTCAAAAAAAATATTATGAAACTTGTTACTAAAAGTACAATGTCAGAATGACCATAAATGGAGCCCAAAGTTAGTTTGAACCTTGAAGAATTTCTTCAATGTGTTCTATTACTTAAAATAGTACGCTGATTTTGAATAAAATGCTTCAGAAGGAAAGCCTGCTAGAATTGAAAGTTCTAAACGTATTTCATAAACCTCTACCAGATAACACAGAGACAAATGCACAGAAGGCAAACAAAACAAAACATCTTGCAATCCTGAATTTGGCTTTTATTTTGAAATACATTTAGCACAGAACTATCATAGAACAGATAATAATAAAACACAAAGAAATGAAGTATTTTCAAATACCTTTAAAGCTAGATATAAATATTAATAAGATAGCATAGACCCAATTATAGGAAATAGTCCCTAAAATTTGATTCATTTAACACATTTTGAAAAAAATGTTCTTTGCACATTTTCCTACGTACCGATATGTTCCCAAGTGCCTTGGTTTCCTTTTAACTAATAGGTACAGGTCCCAAATTTAGTTGCTTTATTTAAAATTCTCAGATTCAGTAATGGTAAAAATTACCATGTCCCTAAATTGTCAATAGGAATTATAAAAATATGAGCTCAAATAGTTATGCTGCCCAAAATAGAGACATCTTAAATGATACTTCTGGATAATCAGATATTGCGCTAAAGTAATTCCACACCTGATGCGTGTTTATATGGAAAGTTAATTAGCTTCTTTATGAAAAACTTACTACAAATAAACTTAATGTTAACCTAATTATAATTACACTTCAAAATATAAAGGCACGGACAGAATAAAGAATAGTTTAATACTATACTCAAATTTCCTTCTGAAAATAATAAAAAATAGAAAAAATAATGGGATCTAAATGCTGATACTTTAGATTTTATAATTGACCTTAAGTAGCTAATAAGTGGGTATTAAAAGGTAACTGCTAAACCGAATCCTTTCCAAATAATTTAGAAAAATGGTTTGTTTACATGTGAACCTTGTGCATTGTCCCATCTATAAATTTAAGCTTTTCCATTAACTGGAAACATGTACTTTCAGTATAACAATCAAGACAATGTACAAAAAAATATATCTTGTTCCTATACCTTACAATGCACAGAAAAATACCTACAAAAATTGGAATATTTATCCATTTAGTTTCCCAATAAATTAGTGAGAAAGTTCAACCTATTTCACATTTCTTTCCAAACAAAGGCTAAAGAATTGAGGGTGATTTACTTCTAGCCCTGTTAGCTTGACATATTTTAAAAATATATGCCTAATTATATGTAAGTTAGGATTAAGTTAGCATCTTATTGTTATATCACAGTATACATGGCATTTCTTAATACAGCAACAGAAAGGCACAATTAGCAAGCGATAAAATTCAGTACCTGAATTATTAAACTGATGTCCAGAACAACTGCAAATAAAGTACATTCAACACAGTATACAGAACTGGGAAAAAAAGAAGAATCTAAAAACTAATTTTTCTGAAAATTTGGTCCATTAAAAATGCCTCCCATGTTCAACATCATGGGTAACATGATGGCAGTGTAAAATGAGGCAGTAAATCAATATGTGGTAGCACATGAATTCTGGTCTAGTAATTATGCAGTTTAATTAGGAAATGGCTCCCATAGTGAATAAACACTAAATATATCTGTTAATAACAACATGCCTGTATTAAGTCCAAACACACAGGCACAACTGTTTGCATATTATTATTGATTTTTATAATATACCCCCCAGTTAAAAAACACTTAGCTATATTATTTTATATATAACATATATTAGACATATAATATATAATTATGTATCTAATATATGTTATGTATCTTGAATCTGTAACAGCACAAAGTCTCCAGATAGCACATCAACAGTCTAAATGGGTACTTATCATTTTCTCAGTGTTCAAATAGATCAGCTCACCTAAAACAGTATCTGGATGTGCAATGGTAAATGCACTGACTCTTCCGAATTTACTTAATTATTTAAGTTAAATTCCTGCAAAAGCCTAACTCTGATTTGGCTTTTAACTAGAATGTATTTTTAAATATCAGTAACTGACACCATTCTTTCTTATCATAAAAAACATTTTTCCATCATGAAATACCAATAAAGAAAAATATGTAAGGAACCAAAAATGTGATAGAGAAACCTACCATTCCATAGGTAATGTACCGATAAGGAAGTTCAACTTCCATGTGCTGTCTTGCTTTTCGAATGTCATCACAAGGTATACTGAAGATTTTACAGGCTAAAGGAATGGTGATCTTTTTCATTATATTTCTGACTATTAGTACAAATACCATTCCTATAAGAATCCGCATTATGGCTTTTCCAAAAAGAGTCACAGTAATGGGGGGCCTAACTAAAGGTAACATATCCACAGAAGGATCTAACATTAGACCCATGGTATAGGTAACATGAGAACCACATGCAATTCCAGCACCACTTCCTAAAATCTCAGCTGTGTCTCCTCGGGAAGTACTCCAGGTGTCGAGAGTGAAAGAAAACACCCCCAAGGCTAAGTGAAGCCCAATGATGATTAATGGAGCGTATTTGTGAGTTTGGTTGAAGTTGTCAATCAGGTCCACAAATGGATAGAAGACAGCTAAAATTAAAATGGTATAGAGGAATCCAGCAATAATATCCTGGGAAAAGAGAAAAGTAAAGTTGTTTAGTGTAACACTATTTTTGGCATTAAAAAATACATATATTTCACATCTCAAATGTTAACAGATACAAATTTTTAAATTATGTCACATCATCAAAATAAACTTTACTTATTGGTCATATAACGGGTACTAAAAACTGAATGATAATAAAAAAAGATTA
The DNA here is from genome assembly GCF_022682495.2 of Desmodus rotundus. Lineage (NCBI taxonomy): Eukaryota > Metazoa > Chordata > Mammalia > Chiroptera > Phyllostomidae > Desmodus > Desmodus rotundus. Next base: position 108,258,437 of record NC_071393.1, read on the forward strand.
ATAATAAAAGAATTGTTTTCATAGTTCTACCCTCTTATAAATTAATTTACAATGTTAAAAGTATAAATATAAGTATTTATAAATTTAAGTAAATATATATACTATACAAATTTATATTCAAATCTTAACTAAATATGCTTCAATTATGTGGTTTTGATTTCTGGGAAAAAGAATATTCTTATTTTTCAAAGACACCATCTTTATTTTCATTCATTTAAACATATAATTCATAATTAGAGAGGGTAGAAAGCTTGAGTAATTTTTTTTTCCTCTACTCTTTCATTCATTCATTCATTCATTCACTGAACAAATACCTACTGAGAGTACCTACATGTACCTGGCACTATTTTAGGGACTGAGGATAAATTACTTAAAGAATGACAAGATTCCTGCTGTCATGGAGCTTATATTAAAATGGGAAAAACTGCTACACACTGTTTTACTTTCAATAACCCTGTAAGTAAAATGGTACATAAGTATTACAATTTCAGATAGTTATAAGTGTTATGAAATAAATTGAAACAGGACAATGGGATAGTATGATGAAAGAACCTATTAGAGTGATTACAGAAAACTGTCGAGGATGTGACACTTGCACAGAGGAGACCTGATTCCAAAAAGGAGTCAGCACTATCTTTAGATCTAAGGAAAAGCATTCTAAGTATTGAGAATAGCAAATGTCAAGAGCTGGAGGCAGAAAAGATCCCAGTGAGTTCGCAGCAGAAAGAAAGAACTCCTACCTTTTGTGACAGCATGGATGGAACTAGAGATGATTATGCTAACTGAAATAAGCTAGTCAGTGAAAGACAAATACCATATGATCTCACCTATAAGTGGAATTTAGTAAACAAAATAAACTAATGAACAAAATAGAACCACAGGTGTGGAAACATGGAACAGACTGAAAGTAACCAGAGGGGAGGGGAGTGGGAGACAATGGTAGAAAGAAGGGGAAAGGACTAAACAAAGGACAGGTATGAATAACCCACAGACATGGAAAACTGTGGGGATTGACTGTCGGGTGGGGGAGGAATGGGCAGAGGAGGGCAAAGGGGAAAAAATTAAGACAATTGTAATAGAATAACAATAAAAATGATTAAAAATACTAACTAAATAAATGAAAAATGAAATAATGTTTATAACAACAACAAAAAACCCTAGTGAGTTCAAGAAACTAAGAAAAATCCGGTGTGACTCAAACACTGAGCAAAGGAAAGAGGGATGTGGTATGAAGTCAAAGAGATAAACAGACACCAAGTCATTTGGGCTCTTATAGACTAGGTAAGCAGTTTAAATTTTATTTCAAAGCTATTATTAAAAGAACTCTTGCTTCTGAATCATTCCTGACACGAACAAACTGTGTTCAGAATATCTGCCTGGGACCTACTCTCTGTCACTGAAAATTTAATCAAGAGTTGCTTATAATCACTTCCTCACTTCCTATTTTTTTCTAAACTCATCACTACACTGAAACTACTCTTTTCATACTAGTTATCTTTAAAAAAAAATCCTCAACTGAGGATATGTTTTATTGCTTTTCAGAGAGGAGAGGGGGGAGGAGAGAGAGAGAGAGAAACATCAATCAGCTGGTTGCCTCCCATACATGACCTGACTAGGGATCAAACCCATAACCTAGGTATGTGTCCTGACTGGGGATGGAACTGTCGACCTTTCTGGTGTATGGGATGACACTCCAACGAACTGAGCCACCCAGCCAGAGCTTCATACTAGTTATGTTTATGCTGCCGATAACAATGGTCACTTGACATCATTCAACACAGTTAAGCAAACTAGTTGCTTAATGTTTTTCTGTCTTAAAATTTTTATTATGTAACATTTGGTACAGAGAAAAACATATTTGGAGTGTATAAGAATTTCTCCAAATAAAGTATCATCTAGTTTTGCTTCTTTATGAACTTTATAAGTTTTATGTAGCATGGAATCTTCTTTGATTTGCTTTGTACACTAAACATTAAGTTTTGAGATTCATTCACCATGTGTAGTTGTAGGTCATTCACTTTCACAACTGTGTAGTATTTTGCTATGTGATTAAACAACTTATCCATTTTCACACTCATGGTCAAGTTGGTTGTTCTCAGGTTTTGGATTAGTTTATTGTCATGGCTGAACTTGAATGTTTTTTAAATGGTATGTATTCTTAAGCCAACCAGGAATATTATAAACAATGCTATCTTTCTTTTGATATTCCTTGGTGTGAGTCTGTAAGTTTCTCAGGATATGTGCCTAGGAATGGAATGGCAGAATCTTAGGATAAGTGCATGTTCAATTTTACAAGACAATAAAAAAATTTCCAAAATGTTTGTAGAAGTTTATATCTGATGAGTCATTGCATTTTCCTGATTATTATTTTTTGTAAGTTCATGGGCTATTCCTTTTCTGTGCAACATATATTTGTGTTTTCTGGGCAACTATTCTTTTGGTTTTTCTTCTTGATGATTTACATTTCTTTATATAGTCTTTGTATAAATCCTTTATCAATAAAATCTATCAATAATATGTGCCATAAACATCATTTTGGCATTTGTGGCTTGCCTTTTCATTTGCTTTATTGCATCTTTTGATGAACATAAGTCCTAACTTTTAATGTAGTCATATTATCAGTGCTCTTGCTTGAGAAAGCCTTCCCTGCTGCAAGATCATTGAAGAATGTTAATCAAAAAATTTAAGTTTGCCTTTTATATTGAAGACTTCAATATACCCAAAATTTCTGCCACTGTTCTTACTGTACAATAACAGTACAATAAACACTTTGTTGTGGATTGGAAGAGTCAAAAGTACAATACTTGAAACCAATATTCTAAAAAATATTCATCTCCAAATCAGAATACTTCACAGGGGTGTCCAACCTGTGGCCCGAGGGTCTTGCATGTGGCTCAGGATGGCTATGAATGTGACCCAAAACAAAATCATACATTTACTTAAAACATTATGAGATGTTTTTGTGATTACGCATCACAATATATTTAATGTGTGGCTCAAGACAATTATTCTTCCAGTGTGGCCCAGAGATGCCAAAAGGTTGGATACTGCTGCTAGAATATAGGAATAGCTAGAGAAGATACAATTACTAAACAGACTAAGAACTGAATGTTTAAAATTTTTTGAGGCAATATTTTGTTCACTATAGATTATATTTTGTTGGCTACCATCTACCAAGTAGCTTAGCATATTGTAGACACTCAAATATTTGTTAAATGGATGAATGAATGAGTGAATGAATCCTTTATGAAATAGAAATTTATTTTCTCCATTTTCACAAAATGTAAGTTATTTATAAATAAGTATCTACTATTTTTCCACAATTATTGTATTATACATATTAGAAAAATATTTCCATATAAAACAAGTTCTCACTGATATTTTCCTATTTTACAATACTGAATGAGATTATTTAAAATTTTAATTGTTTTATATAAGTGACTCCTTTTATAGTAGGTTTAGGAAAATTATTAACAAAATGAATTTATAGACTCGATTTCCTCTCATTTTGAGATTACCTTTCCCACCTATATTTTAGGTAAACTATTTCATATCTTTTGAGACTCTGGTCAGGCATCTATATCCTCCATAGACCTTCTCCTCTTACTCCATAATAAGGAACTTTGTCCTCTCTGCTTCCTTAGCATCTTCTACAACCTGCTACAACAGTTACTACATTATTTCCCACTTCTTTGCTCCTTTGCTTATTTCTCCTGGAAAGCCAAAGGTTCACAACTCTTGCTGCCCATTAAAATTACTCAAGGAACTTAACAAAAATATTGGTGCTTGGGCCAATCCTCAGAGATTCTTGTCTTTTTTAAAAAATTGATGTGAGAGAGAGAGAGAGGAAGGGAAAGGGAGGGAGGCAGGGGAAGATAGAAACATTCATTTGTTTCCACTTATTTATGTGTTCATTGGTTGATTCTTGTATGTGCAGGGATTGAACCCACAACTTTGGCATATCAGGATGCTGCTGTATGCTCTACACTCTATCCTGAGCTATTAGGCCAGGGCACAGAGACTCTGATCTAAATGAAGTGGGAGTGGAGCATCAGCATTTTTAAAAATAGCTCCCCAGTGATTCTAACCCCAGTAGAAAATGACTACATTACATATTAGTTTTTAGACTGTGATTTCTCAAAGGCAAAGACTTTGTCTTATTTATACATATATACCCAGTGCCTGACACTCAGTAAATAGGCAGTAAATATTTGGTTCGTTAAATTAAGACATTTAAAGCAATTCCTTAGACTCATCACATTTTGCCTGACAAGAACTCTGTAAAACAGCCCTGGCTTGGTGTGGCTCAGTGGGTTAAACGCCAGCCTGCAAACTGAAAGGTCGCTGGTTCAATTTCCAGTCAGGGCACATGCCTGGGCTGTAGGCCAGGTTCCTGGCTGGGGGCATACCAGAGGCAACAGATCAATGTTTCTCTCCTTCTCTTTCTCCCTCCCTTCCCCTCTCTCTAAAAATGAACAAATAAAATATTTTTTTTAAAAAAAGAACTCTGTAAAAGAAATAGATGAAACATAATTTCTTAAATGTAGGCTAAAGACATTTTCAGGAAAAAACAGTAACTCTGTATTAAAAACATTGTTGTAATGTTTTTCATTTAATGCCACATTTAATCCTCACAACCACCCTGCTATGGCTTGCCTGGAATAATCTCATTTTGCTCTGTTGCCCCAAACATAAAAATTAAATGTATCTTTTTTCTCTTTCAAAAGTACCCCAAATTTTAAAATATTTTTAAAATATTTTTATTTATTTACTTTTAGAGAGAGGGGAAGGGAGGGAGAAAGGAGGAGATAAACATCAGTGTGTGTCAAAAGTATCCAAATTTGATGAAACTTTATGTTACCTTAACCAGTTTTAAATAAAGAATACTAGGCTAAGGTCATATAGTTATATAATCTCCTAGACTGAAAATGCTTAATATATTTGTTGGGGGAAAAAAGAAATATTCTCAGCATTAGTAATTAAATATTGGTACTGAAGAGAAACTAAATTTTCAACATTTTTTCTTGAACATGAGGTCTTCTATAAAAACTCACTGATACACACTAAAAATTACCTAAGAATTCTGGTTAACTGAATTTTACTGCAATTACTCAAAGGTCTTGTAACCCAAACTCTAACTATACTTCAGAATATGGAGATCTCAACTTATGTGACTATCACACTTATAATTTCAGACTCCTAATTGCCAAATAATTTCACTTTATGAGATTATGTTCCTTTGTTTGCTATCTTACCCTTTTCTACTCTAATTTGTAATTAAAGGCATAGGTCTAGGGGAACAACTGGATTTTTGCTACCAGGACAGAAGCTGTTGCTTATTTTTTAATCTAAATTTCATTACCGATTCAAAATTTTAAGTTATATACTAATGTGGAAATGTTCTGAGCCTGATAATGCTCATAATGTGCTCCTGTGCATACTGTGCACCCACCTTTCTGTGCACATTATACACAGGACTATTATACCCGCGTATAATGTGCACCCTCATTCTTCCGTCAAAAATTTGGGCAAAAAGTGTACACCATACATGGCAAAATACAGTAAATGACAACCGATAAGTTATTTATATAAAAACATACTTATTTGCTCTAAGGTTAGGTGAAAGACGTTTAATAGTTCTAAAGATAGGTACTTATAATTATAGTTTTTTTATATTATAGACACAAGTACATGCTCATTCCTGTAAAGTGCTTTTTATGATACCTTAAAAATATCCCTGGCTGAGTCAGTTAGAGCATTGTCTAGATATGCCAAGGTTGCGGGTTCCATCTCCAGTCAGGGTACATACAAGAATTTAGAACTCCAGTTGTCTCCTAGTGGGTTTTTTTTGTAATTATAATACATTTCAGGTGCCCTACTTGTAATTTTAATATGCCAGTGACACCAACAGGGTTTCTAAGAACAAAATGTATTGTCAGAATGGACTGTCTTTGACTATGTTCTTTAAAAATTTCAAAACCCATCCAGCAGAATAAAATTTAAATTTAATACATGCTCAAAATAGAAAAACTAGAAAATACAGATAAACAATAATAGTTATTGTGCAGGAATAATCACTATTAAAATTCTTAGTGTTTACTATTCTAGATCTTTCTCTATAACATGTTTTTGGGTGGGGTCTTTCTTTTTTTTTTTGCTTGGTTGATTTTTTTTTTTCTTGTTATAAAAATATGTTAAAGATGTACATACTACTTTAGAACCTCATAATAACCTTCTAAAAAAGCATTTCCATATACAGAACCATAAACTTCTAGTATAATTAAGGTTAGGAAAGTAGGTTAATATTAAAAATAAACAAAGCTATTGCTGTGTTGCAACAACAACAAAGCATATAGCACATAGTGAATGGAGCGCTCATTATAAATTATTTAGAGCACATTATATCACTCTTCTTAATGAAGATACCAGCTTACATAATTGGTATCTAAGCACCTATTAGCAAGTTCCACAGCATATTTTGCCTATACATACATATGAATTTCAAAATAAACAGTGAAGATACAAACTATGATTAAGAAAATAGTTCAAAATGCAGGTAATTACTAAAATATTAAAATACAGAAAAATATGGGGGTGAGGAGAGTATAAGGGGGATAAATGGTAATAGAAAAATACAATAAAAATGAGGAAAAACAAAAAACATAGAAAAAAGCTGGGTACTCATGGTGCACTTTTTGTGTGGGCCAAGTACACTCTCCTCTTGTAGCTGAGCCTTTGTTGCTGTTGGCAGGTCAATGGTAGGGATTTATCCAGGCCAGTCAGCTGCAAGGACTGGCTATGACCACTGCCCAACGATGTTCATCCTTCTTGGAAGATCAGCTGTGCAAGGGCAGGGCAGTGGTGCTCCTACTGGTCTGTAGAGGTCCACTTGGTGCACAGGCTCTGGGGTTTCCTGGGTGGTGCAGACCAAGGTCAGCCCCCACCTGTGTTCTGCCCAGGGCCACCCTGCATGAGCTATAAAGCAATCTGCTGATAGCTGCTACTTGTGTTGGACTTGGATTCCCAGGCTTAGCTAAGCTGTGAATTTAGGTTTGCTGCTGCTAGTGCCAGACCTGGAGCCACTTAGCAAGAGGTATGGGGAAACTGGTGGCTCACTGAGGCCCGCTACTGGTTTGGGACTCCAGTAGTTTCTTCCAACAACTCGGTTCCTGCTGGTTTTTGCAGCCAGAAGTTATGGGGATCACCTTCCTGGCACTGTAACCCTGGTGTGGGGTTGAAACTCCTTGCTCCCAAGATATTCCTCCCAAATTTTTAGCCAATACTTGTGGATGTGGGACCAACCCATTCCGTGTCTCCACCCCAATGTGGTTTCTTTAATTCCACCGCTGTCAGACTTCCATTCACCTTGATTTCTGACAGTTCTGAGTGATGGTTTTTCTACAGTTCTGTTGTAATTTGATGTGGTTGTACAAAGAGGTGATCTTTGTTTACCTATGTTGCCATCTTGACTGAAGTCCTCTTTTTTTTTTAATCACTCACAAATGTATAACCATTTGAAGTATCTTAGGATATTGCTAACCTTAGGTAGAAGGGAATAACTCTAAAAAGGCACAGAGATGGATAACAACATTTTCTTGTGACAAATATTATAATTGATGTAAGACTGATACTTAGGTTCATTATAAAATTAGTAGAGATTAGTCAGAAACAGAGAATTGTATATAAATTCACAACTTGTATTAATATAAATTATAAGAAGTCAAACACAAATAATTTGCTTATTAAAATCATATTTGGGACTTCTGGAAATTTACTAGTGCAGCAGTAGCTTCCAGAGGCAAACAATCTCTGTAAGAAATAGAAACCCAGTATTTCCAAAGTTATGACTAAAGCTAATGAGACATTTTTATGAGTAGAAAATTCTAATGGTGAAAGTTGTTAAAGACAAGGAAAATTCAATATATTCATTAGAAATGTTTTGATTCTGTGAATTAGTTCATATATCTCCACCTCTTTTTGATCATTTATCTATAATGTAATATATAATGTATTCACAAAGTGTTTTAAGAGACACCACACTAGAGGAAAGGGATAGAGAGAGAAAACATAATAGTTACTTTTCTCACATTGCTTATTATCTACTGGGGGTTACAGATAAGGCAAAAAAGCATTTTCAGTTTAGAATAAGTACTATGCCAGAATTATGGTCAAAAGGCTCTGGCAGAAGCATCACCTAACCAATCTTACAAAAGGAGAAGATGGAAAAGCTAATGAGGCTTTTAGGAAATAAGAACATTTTTGTGAATCTTGAAGAATGGATAGGTTAGATAGGGTAAGGAAGATAAAGGGCATTTCATGTATAGGTTACAGCAATCCTAAAGGTATGGAGGTAAGAATGACCCTTTGCATTTGAGGAAACTTAAAGTCACTCAGTATGGCATCACATTCGTGTTTTGGGAAGTGTACTGTAATAAGAGACCGAACACTGCATGGAATGGTGTCAGATCAGAAAGAGGACTACTTATTAAGAAGCTGTTGCAATAATCTGGTTAAAAGATGAGGAAGGGAAGCGAGCAGATGTGGCTGAATAGGGTATAGAGGGACACCAAAATAGTTTAAGTGCATTTAAGTGCATTAAGCACAGGGTCTTGATTAATAAGCAGAGCTCTCCTTGGTTTCTGTATCCCCACTGTTGGTTTTGACTCAGCATTAGAGAAGGCATACAAAAGAATCAGAAGGAAAATAAAACTGAGACTTGAAGAAGGGAGAAATGTTATCTTGAGTATAATACCTAGTCATTGCGGTTTCTGGGAACTCTTTTTTATGAAGTACGTGATTACTACATTAAAACTTCCACAAAGCATCATGCTGATAGTTTTGCAAAACACAGAAGATTTACAATAACTATATTTTCTCATTTAGGTTTCACATAAGTTTACAAATAATGTAAAAGTATTAAATTGCCTGTTAATTTCAGAAAAAGTAAAGCACTATAAACAACATTTTTCTTACCAGAATGGAGTGCATTCCCATGTAAATTCTACTTAGGCAAACTAGGGAACACCAGCAGGGAATAAGAATCAGTCCATATATAAGAGGATACTAAAGGGGGAAAAAAAGTAAAATTAAATAAATTAGGCTAAATACAAACAAGCAAACTAAAAACAAATCACTATACCATAAAATTCCATGAAAACAAGAACGGTATGTTATTACTCCTTAATGTATTCCAGCACTAACCCTAAACATGGCACCCAGCAGAGACATTCAAGAAATCCTTTTGCATGAAATGAACAAGTGAATGAAATACTGTTTCCACACTCTTCGCTGGGGGAACTGACTCATTTTTGCTTCTACAGTAAAGATGCAATCACCAGCTATAGAAGGAGAAAAACAGGTAGGAGACATATTTTTACTATGGCTACAAAATGAAAGTGCTGCTGGAATAGTACCTGAATCTGGCCCACTGAGGGTCCTCACTGACAGGGGGAGGCAGACTAGGCATTGTCTCCCTCTCACTTCCATTAGTAACTGCGATCTACAATTTCCAGTGACATTTCCCCATTTTGGATCAATACCTTGTAGTTTGTTTTCCACTTCTACTTCTCCACTAAAATTTCAAATGGTAAGCTTATTGATAAAAATTTTAATGGGATACTGAGAGCAGTAGACCATATAAAGGAAAAAACAAAATGTAGACAAGTCTTGGTTTCAATGGCAGTTTAGGAGTTGGTTTTGACTCTCCTGGCATGAGAGGGGAGAAAGAAATGGTGGGTAGGCATGGTGGTAAATTTCTAAAGAAAGGGGGAGGGCATATTTGAGGCAGTTCAAGAATTTGAAGCCAAGGTGGTTCAATAAGAAGTGGTGTTGATAAAAAGGAGTTAGTTAAATAGGCATTTAAGAAGAATGGTAAAGATTTAGTACATAGTTACAGTATTTTGATTTTTCCACTGCATCTAACATGGCCTACCACTTTCTTCATACACTTGATTTTTATATCATCACACTCTCCTGGTTCCCTTTTAACCATCTACCTTTTTTCTGATTCCCACACAAGAATCCATGTTCTTCTTCTTGTTCTTTATATATTGCTATAAATAAGAATTCAGCTTAGTAGTTGGCTGCAGCTTTACCTTTTCTTATTTTTTAACCTTTACTTATAAGCATGCTGAATGCCCCACCTGTGTTTTGCTCAGGGACACCCTGCCTGAGCCACAGAGCAATCTGAGATGGCTGCTACTTGTGCTGGGCTTGGAGATTCCCAGGCAAAGCCAAACTATGAATCTAGGCTGGCTGCTGTTAGTGCCGTGCCTGGGGCCACATAGCAAGAGGTATGGGGGCTTGTGGCTCACTGAGGCCAGCTGTTTTTGTTTAAAAGGATTTAGAAGTTGTGAAGCATGAACCAAGACCAGCCATTCACATGGTAAAGTCATTGTAACAGCTGTGTAACAGCTGTAAGTTGGCAGGGCAAACAGTATTAGCCAGGTTGATGGTGTCTTAGATACTGCACCTGCCTACCGGCTCTATGGCTCTGCCCTCCTTTCTGTTTAGGAGAAAGCTGTCCCCAAGCTCTCGCCTTGAAGCCAGCCACTTCCGTTCCTCCCTGTATGCCACTGGTGCCTTTCAAGCTGCTACCCTAGTGCTCTGGCTCAGAGAGAGTGAGTCTGAGTAACTCTGTGTGGGGATTCTTTAAAAGCTTTATTTATTTATTTATTTTTAGACAGGGGGAAGGGAGAAAAAGAGGGAGAGAAACATTAATGTGTGATTGCCTCTTGTGCGCCCCCAACTGGCGACCTGGGCCGCAACCCAGGCATGTGCCCTGGCTGGGAATCGAACTGGCAGCCTTTTGGTTCACAAGCCCGTGCTCAATCCTCTGAGCCACACCAGCCAGGGCTGTGTGTAGGTTCTTTAAAAGGCACTGCTTGGGACTCCAGTAGTTTCTTCTACCACTCAATCCCTGATGGTTTTTAGCAGCCAGAAGTTGTGAGGACTTATCTTCCTGGCACTGGAACCTTGGGCTGGGTGAACTGGTGTGGGGCTGGGACTCCTGATTACTGAGATATCCCTCCCAAATTTTTATCCACCACACATCGATGTGGTACTAGCCCATTCCGTGTCTCCGCCTCTCCTACCAGTGTGGATGGATGTGGTTTCTTTTTCTTTTTTTAAAAAAAGGTTTTATTTATTCATTTTCAGGGAGAGGGGAAGGGAGGGAGACAGAGAGGCTGAGAAATACCAATGTGTGGCTGCCTCTCACATGGCGCCCACTGGGGACCTGGCCCACGACCCAGGCACGTGCCCCGACCGGGAATCGAACCGGCGACCCCCCGGTTCACTGCTCATGCTCAATCCACTAGCTACACCAGCCAGGGCAGATGTGGTTTCTTTAATTCCATAGTTGTCAGACTTCCATTCAACTCGATTTCTGTCAGGTCCGTGTGATGGTTGTTTGATAATTTAGCTGTAATTTTGATGTGGTTGTGCGAGGAGGTGATCCCTGTTTACCTATGCTGCTATCCTGACCGTAAGTCCCAAATATGCTACTTTCAGTCCGTCTATCAACTCTCTTCCCTACAGTTGTGACCCTGAAAGCCACATGTTGAGATGCATCACAAGATGGGCAAACTTCCGTCAACCTGTGTTCTTTTGAGTTTCTAAATAGAACAAAGCTGTTTGCCAAGCCATAAAGAATATGTAGCAAAAATGAGAAATAAGTTTTGTTGGAGAGCTGAGATTTAGGAGCTAAGTCATTCCTAGAGCATAATAAAGCCTATCATAATTGAAACAGTAATGGAAATAGGATCTGGAATTCAGGAGTGTGTGGGGGACAGGTTAAAGCATTAAGTAAAAGCCAGTCAACACAGGCTTTATTGAGAGGTGGAGATTTGAGGCAAGATTAGATGGGGGTGAGAGAATTAGTCAAGCAGATACCTGAGGGAAGAATTTACCGGGCAAGGGAATCAGGTAGAAGAAGCAAGTCTCTAGTAAGGAAATGTGACTGTCAAGGAGGCCAGCGTGGCCAGAGCAGAGAAAGCAAGTAGGAGGAGAGGTGAGAGAGGTAATGGGGGCCAGAGCAAGTGGAAGCCGAGAAGCCCCTGTAGGAAACTTGGCTTTTATTGTGAATCAAATGGGGAGATGTTGCAGGGTTTTGAGCAGAGCAGTGTCACGGTGGTTGCTATGTTGAGAATAGACAATAATGGATCAAAAGAAAAATAGGGAGGCTGTTGGTATAACCTAGGTGAGAGGTAATGGTTGCTTCCGTCTCTGTATTAGGCATTCACGACTGTTTCATTTTTCTGTTAATTAAAAAGCAAAGAAAACCAACAAACAAACACTTAATAGACATTTAGTAAAGCAGAGCCAAAGAAGAGAACACACTAGAAATTCTCCTATGCTAGCCTCTTCTCTTTTTGCACTTAGACCCTACAAAGAAGCAAAAATGTACTAAGTTATTGATGGAAATTACTTGTATACAACAGATTGAAGAAAAATTTATTTAGAAAGTGCCAAAGGTAGAGCTGAAGGTAGAGGAAAAAAAGGAGGGTTTTGATGTAGGGACAATGAAACAATATCACAACTCAATCCACATTAATTCAGGTTTACTACGCTCAAAGTGCTTAAATGGGAGAGTTAGAAGCCCAATTAAGCTAGACACAGAGGTTAAGGAAGAAGCTGCTAGTCTTTTTATTTTCCTTTTACCCTGTTTCAGAGCACTTTTAGATTTTACTGGGGTAAGGTGACTAGTTGGGAAAAGAATGAGTCACTATTAATTCTTATTGATTGGCTGATGTTTTTCAGCTATTAGTTTCTACCTTCAGAATATTTCCCCTAGATTATTTTTTCTGGAAACAAACATATTAGGAGGAACACCTAATCCAAGTCTGACAGCATGATTTTCATATTTATTCCCCACTGAATGATAAAATTCTGAATCACGAAGTATGAATGCAAAGAAGTATTTCATCAGTTAATTTTAAGCAGATAAAAAAAGATCACAGCCCTGACTGGTGTGGCTTGGTAGATGGAGTGCCAGCCTGCAAACCAAAAGGTCGTCAGTTCAATTCCCAGTCAGGACACATCCCTGGGTTGCAGGCCAGGTCCCCAGTAGGGGGTGCGTGAGAGGCAACCACACACTGATGTTTCTCTCCCTCTCTTTCTCCATCCTTTCCCCTCTCTAAAAATAAATAACTTTTTTTAAAGAAAATCACAGATTTTAAGACTAAAAGAAATAAAACAAACTAGATAAATTAGATAAAAGTAATAATTTAAAAGTGGAATCACGGCCCTGGCTGGGTAGCTCAGTCGGTTAGAGCATCCTTCATATGCCAAGGTTGTGGGTTCAATCCCCAGTTAGGGCACATACTTAAGGTTGCCAATTCCATTCCCAGACAGGACATATATGGCAGTCAACTGACTGATGGTTTCTCTCTCCCTCTTTCCTCCCCCATTCCCCTCTCTCTAAAATCAATAAAAACATATCCTCAGTTAAGGATAAAAAATTAAATTAAATCAAAAGTGTGTTTGCATGGGGGGATGAAGAATTATTCATAACAACCAATTTCCCTGGCATATTATTCATACGATATCCAAATTGCATCTATGTTTAATTTTATATTAAACTGTCTCTAGAAACAAATTTAGGACCACTATCCTCATTTAGATGTAACTGGAAGAAAAAACAGACTTATGCAGAATTATCCTTTCCCCCAAAATACTGGAACTTATCACAAATATATAAAATATATATAGACCACCCCATTTTAGTCATCTTTGTTAGTACTTATTTTCTTACAAATCCTTAATATTGGTGTGCTCCAGGGCTTAGTTCTAAGGATACTTCATTTCCGAATCTATACTCACTTCCTCAATGATCTTAGGAATTACATGTAATCCATATGTCCATAACTAAAATTTCTGTCTCTAGTCGGGATCTCTCCTGAATACCAGACCTGTACATCTAACTGCCATCTTGCTCTGTCTACTTCAATATCTAACAGGCATTTCAAATGTAACATGATCAAATCTGAACTCCTGATTTCTCTTCCATCTCCTCATCTGATCAGTTACTCTTGAAGATATCTCCTTCCTAGCTAATGACTACTATTCCTTAGGCCAAACATCTTGCTGTTATCTTTGACTTCCTCAATTCATATCTATCATCTAATCTATTATCCTTCAAAATATATCACATTGTTAATTGAAATCCCCACGGCAATTACAAAGAAAATAACTAAAAAATATACACAAAAGGAAATGAGAAAACAATCAAAATGGTATACTACAAAAATATCAATTAAACACAAAAGAAAGTAGTAATGGAGGAAATGAGAAACAAAAAAAAGTGTAAGACATACAGAAAAAAAATAGCAAAATGGCAGAAGTTATTCCTTATCAGTGATTACTTTAAATGGGTATGGTTGAAATTTCCCAATCAAAAGGCAGAGATCTGCAGAATGAATAAGAATACAGGATCCAGCTATATACTACCCAAAGAGGCTCACTTTGGATCCAAAGACACAAATTTGTTAAAAGTGAACAACTGGAAAAATATATCCCATGCAAACACAAACCAAAAGAGAGTTAGGTGGCTATACTAATATCAGACAAAATAGACTTTAAGGCAAAAACTTTTACAAAGGACACAAGAACAGTATAGGCTGATAAAAGGTAAATTCATTAAGGAGATATAACAATTATAAACATGTTTACCAAGCAACAGAGGCCCAAAATAAATGATGCAAACATTGACAGAATTGAAGAAATAGACAGTAGAAAAGCCAGTTGCATCAGTATTTAAAATCAACGATCCCACAGTCCTTTTCCTATGTAACATTTAAGAGATATTTTTAAAATTCTTCTGTAGCCTCAAGATTATTGCAAGTTTAACATTTTTCATGCCTTTTGAAAAGTGCAAGCCAGCCAGCACTACCTGAGAATAGTTTAAAACTTTCCTTACTCTGAGTAAATGACTTTAAATTTCCTTGGCTTTCAGCCTCACAATAATACTGTTTACTATGCTTGCTTTTTTTCCCTACTGATTGTCATCTCAATTTAGCCACAAATTTAGCCACTTTCCACCTTCTCCATAGCTTCATCATACACTTCAGATACTACATTAGCGTTTTCCTCACATACAAATAAGTGAATTTCCTCTTCCTTTTTCTAGATGCACTATATTGTTGATTCATTAATATGGCCAACAGAACAGTATCAGATGCCTGAATGAATCTAACATGTATATTTTCTTTGTAAAGCATATCACACATTTCTTGTTTTAGGAACACTAGACACCACTGCCGCACTGTGCTTGAGGACCATTTTAAACAGCAAAACCACCACCAACAACAACAAAAAACACGGAACAAATGAAAAACATGGAACCAAATTGACTTTGAAAAGGATTCCTGTTTACAGTATAATAGCTGAAACAAGAAAGCAGAGCACTGCCTTGTTCAACCTCAGCTGGGAACATGAACTCTAGGTGACAAACTTTTGCCTTTGCACATCTGTGAGTGTACTGCCTGTGGGGTTACAAATAAATTCTAACGAGTGGGTAAATTCACAAATATGCAATCCATGAATAATGAGTATCAACTGTATGCAAAATTAAATTTTTCTCAAGTAAACATGAGCCAATAAAAAAAATCACAAGGGATATTATATACTACTTAGAGATGAGCAAAAAAAAAAAAAATACACACACAACATACCAAAAAATATGTAATGCAGTCACTACAGCCCTCAGAGGGAAATGGTAAGCAGTAGAGACCTACATTAAAAGAAATATCTCAGATCAGTCACAACTCTACACCTCAAGGACTAGAAAAAGAGGAGCAAACTAAATGCAAAGCTAGCAGTAGCAGGGAAATGATAAAATGATTAGAGTGAAGAAAAATAAATAGAGACTAGGAAAAGAAAGACAATCAACAAAACCAAGTTGTTTCTTTGAAAAGGTTGACAAAATTGACAAACCTTTTTTTGGCTGACATAAAAAAGACAGAAGATGCAAATAATTAATTTCAAAGATGAAAGTGGGGATATTACTGTTGATCTTACAGAAGAAAAAGGATTATAAGGGAAAACTATGAAAATTGTATACCAACAAATTAGATAAGCTATGAAATGGACAAATTCCTAGAAACACAAATTACCAAAACTGACTCAAGAAGAAATAGAAAGTCTAAATAGATTTATAACAATTAAAAAAATCAAATCAGCTATCACAAACCTCTAGACAAAGAAAGACCCAGGTCTAGATGGCTTCACTGGTGACTGGAAAAGTCGGCATTTGTGCTGCCTGTCACTACCAGAACCAATAAATAGAGACAAGGACTGAATCTTTATGGATGCTTTATTCAGATGCCAGTGATCTGAGAAGACGGTCGGTTATGTACCCTAAAAACTGTCTTAACATCTTATCTCAAGCTGACCTTTTTCATAAGGAGAAGAAAAGGGTAGGTAAGGGGTTTGGAAAAAAGGTTAGTCAGATAAGTTACAGTCTCAACAATTCTTTGTGTCACTGGATGTTCCCTTCCCAGAACACAATGGCTCAGAGAACCCCTGGGGCACAAAGGTTGAACTGCTCATCTACCTCCTGGAGTCACATTGGTCATGTATTACAGTTCCTGGAACAACAGCTTTCCACATGCAATAATCACTTAGTCATATCAACTATAACTACAGCTGAAATCTTTAGCTCTTGAGTTCCCCTATCAATTCTACCAAACATTTAAAGAAGATTTAACATCAGTTTTTCTCAAGCTCTTCCAAAAAATAGAAGAGGAGGGGACACTTCCTGATTCATTCTATGAGACCGTTATCACCCTAATATCAAAACCAGACAAAAACATCACAAGAAGAAATCGCAGAGGAATATCCCCTGTGAAAACTAATGCAAGTATTTCCTACAATAGTATTAGCAAACCAAATCCAACAGCACATTGGGGGGGGAATGCAAAAACCCCAAAATTTATTTATAAAAAGTTGTGTATTTATTCTTACATGTTTAAACTTCAGTCACCTTCAAAGTACACTCCATTTGATGCAATACACCTATTTAGATGTTTTTTCCCACTGCTCAAAACAGATTTTGAACTTGTTGATTTTGATGCCTTTTAGTGCTTCCACTGTTTTTTGTTTCACCTCTTCCACATCGGCAAAATGTTTCCCTTTGAGGGCTTTTTTCATCCAGGGAAACAAAAGAAAGTTGCTCTGGGTAAGATTGGATAAATACGGAGGGTAGGGCATGGGGGTAATGCCAATATGGTAAAAAACTACTGGATGCTCAGTGCTGTGTGGGCAGGTACACTCGTAAATGAACCATTGTGAAATACGCAAACACATTGAAAGAATCTTCCAAACAAACTCACTGAAGCCAAATGCAGACTCTCATAACAATGCCAGCTGGTACACTGATACAGGTGAGTTCCAAGAACACTCACCTAGCACAGGAAGCCTGTACTACAAGGGGCCCACACTCCAGAAGATAATTCCAGGGTTTTTTTTGGGTCCCCTCTCATATCCTATCTCAAAGATAAGGGTCTTTAATTTCTTTCTATAATGTTTTGTAGTTTTCAGTGTACTATTCACTTACTTTGTTAAATTTACTCCTAGGTATTGTATTCTTTTGGGTGCTATTGTAATTGAATTGTTTTAAAAAGTTCCTTTTCAGATTGTTCATTGCTGGGGTATAGAAAAAGAGCTTTTTAATCACATTGTCATATCAATAGATACTGAAAAAGCATTTGATAAAATCCAGCACCCATTTATGATAAAAACACTCAGCAAAGTGGGAATACAGGGAGCATACCTCCACATCATAAAGAGCATACACAAGAAACCCACAGCCAATATTATATGCAATGGGCAAAAACTAAAACCTTTCTAACTAAGATCAGGAACAAGACAAGGGTGTCCACTTTCACCACTCTCATTCAACACAGTACTGGAAGTTCTGGCCACGGCAATCAGACAAGAAAAAGAAATAAGAGACATCCAAATTGGAAAGGAGGAAGTAAGACTGCCATTATTCACAGATGACATGTTAGTGTACATAGAACACCTTACACTCTCCACCAAAAACCTACTCAACCTCATTCAGTGAATTTGGCAAAATAGTGGGATACAAAGTCAATATTCAGAAATTGATGGCATTTTTGTACACCAACAATGAAACATCAGAAAGAGAAATTAGGGGAAAAATCCCATTTACTACAGCAATAAGAAAAATAAAGAACCTAGGAATAAATTTAACCAGAGAGGTAAAAGACTTGTACTCAGAAAACTACAGAACGCCAAAGAAAGAAACTGAGGACAATACAAATAAATGGAAGTATATACCATGTTCATGGATTGGAAGAATTAACATCATTAAAATGTCCATACTATCCAAAGCAATCTATAGATTCAATACAATTCTTATTAAAATACCAATGCCATAGTTCACAGACCTAGAATATTTCAAAAATTTGTATGCGACCAAAAAAGACCATGAAAAGCCTCAGCAGTCTGACAGAGCCCTTGAGAAAGAACAAAGTAAGAGGGATCACAATACCTGATATCAAACTATACTACAAGGCCACTATAATCAAAACAGTCTGTTAATGGCATAAGAACAGACACACAGATCAATGTAACAGAATAGAGAGCCCAGAAATAAACCCATGTCTCTATGGTCAACTAATATTTGACAAAAGGGGATACAAGCATACAATGGAGTAAAAATAGTCTCTTCAATAAATTGTGTTGGGAAAAGTGCGCTGGTACATGCAAAAAAAGGAAACTAGACCACCAACTTATACCATATACCAGAATAAAAGAGAAATACAAGTTGTGACACCATAAAATCCTAGAGGAAAACATAGGCATTAAAATTTCAGATATCCCACGTAGCAATATGTTTGCTGATATATCTCCTAGAGCAACGGAAATAAAGGAAAAAATAAATGAATGGGACTACATCAAATTAAAAAGCTTCTGCATGGCTAAAGAAACCATCAACAAAATGAAAAGGGAACTGACCATATGGGAGAACATATTTGCCAATGATACATCAGACAAGTGTTTGATCTACAAAAATACAAAGAACTCATATGAGTCAACACCAAGAAGACAAACAATCCAATTAAAAAATGGGCAAAGGACCTGAATAGGCACTTCTCCAAGGAGGACATACAGATGGCCCCTAGACATATGAAAAGATGCTCAACATCATTAGTAATCAGAGAGATGTAAATTAAAACCACAATGAGATTATCACCTCACACCTGTCAGAATAGGCATCATTAATAAATCAACAAATAACAAGTGCTGACAAGGATGCAGAGAAAAGGGAAGCCTAGTACACTGTTGATGGGAATGCAGACTGGTACAGCCACTGTGGAAAACAGTATGGAATTTCCTTTAAAAACTAAAAGTGGAACTGCCTTTTGACCCAGCAATTCTACTGCTGGGAATATACCCTAAGAATTCCAAATCACCAATTCTAAAGAACTCAGGCACCCCTATGTTCATAGCAGCACTATTTATAATAGCCACGTGCTGGAAACAGCCTAAGTGCCCATCAGTAAAGGAGTGGATCAAAAAACAATGGTACATTTACACAATGGAATATGATGCAGCAGAAAGAAAGAAGGAGCTCCTACCCTTTGTGACAGCATGGATGGAACCGGAGAGCATTATGCTAAGAAAATAAGCCAGTCAGTGAAAGAGAGATACCATATGATCCCATCTATAAGAGAATTCTAATGAACAAAATAAATAAACAAAAGAGAATGAGAGGACCATAGGAACAGACTGACAGCGACCAGAAGGGAGGGTGGAGGGGAATAAAGGTGGAAAGAAGCAGAAGGGACTAGTCAAACAACATATATGAATGACCCATGGACACGGACAACAGTGAGGGGACTGACTGCTGGAGTGTGGGGTGGACTGTGTGGAGGAGAGCATAGGGGGAAAAATTGGAACAACTGTAATAGAATAACAAAAATTTTTTTTTAAAAAGAACAGCTTTTGGGTGTTGGATCTTGTACCTTTCAACTTTTCTGAATTCATTTACTAACTGTAGTAGAAGTGGATAAATGAATGTGGATTCTTTGAGATTTCTAATTTTTAAAATCATGTCATCTGTTGCCCTGATCAGTGTGGCTCAGTTGGTTGGGCATCAACCTACAAAGCAAGGGGTTGCTGGTTTGGTTCCCAATTGGGACGCATGCCTGGTGGTGGGTTCCATTCCTGGTTGGCGCCCATGAAAAAGGCAATTGATGGATGTTTCTCTCCCTCTCCCTTCCCCTCTCTCTAAAAATAAATAAAATTTTTTAAAGTAAAATATTTTTTTAAAAAAGATCACGTCATCTGTAAACAGAGAGTTTTACTTCTTCCTTTCCAATTTAGATGTCTTATTTCTTTTTTTTTTCCCCCCTAATTACTTTGGCTAGAAGTTACTGTATACAATATTAGATAGCAGTGGTGAGAGGTAGACATCCTTGCCTTATTCCTAATCGTGGGGAGAAACCTTCCAGTCTTTCACCATTGAGTGCAATGTTATATGTGGATATTTCATAAATGCCCATTATTATGTTAAGAAGATTCCCTTCTATTTTCTTAGCCTTTTGAGTGCTAGATGATCAGGGGTGTGTGTGTGTATATATTTTTTCATGTAACAACCAGCATATTATGAACTGTATTTTCTATACTAAAGGTAAAAACAAACAAAACAAAAAACTTAATCAAAATAGCATGTTTTCCTTCATTGCACTTTCCACACTGGTAGGCTAATGTAGAATAATATATGGGTTCAAATAGGTAAAACAAAAAGTAACCCATATCCAGTCATTTAATGTACATATTAATGATAAAAATGTGAACTGAAACATTTTCAACTTAATCTATTGTTTTGACCTCTTCACATCTAAATGTCATCTTAGTTACTTACTGTTTCTCTTCTAAACTTAAGTCACAAGTATCAGTTTAACAACAGAACTCATCACGTAAATATTAATAATTTTAAATACATTTTATATTACAAATCATAATAAGGAAAGTACTACTTACTACCATACTAGTTGATGTAGCCTGAAGTTAACAAAATAGGATCCATTTCTCTGAAAACAATAAATTGTTTTCAATGAAAACAATTCCTATTATAGGGAAGGGATTTGTAAGGAAAGAAAGAGAAGGACTATATGTTACACCATTTTAGAGCTGTAGGCAGACCACAGCTTCCCAGAGAGTTAAGAGCAAGAAATTCCTGATTGCCTCTGCAGAAACCAGAGCAAAAACAAAAGAAACAGTAAATCCAGTTTTCCATACAGTTTTCAATTCATTAATTCATTCCAATTACAACCTATCAAATAATTTTTTAATCTGTCTCTTGGATAATCTAGCCCTATTTGTTACAAGGCACCAGAAAACTTCTCTAGTATCTAGTGTGGATTCTGTGGTGACGTTTTTCAAAAGTCCCTATTCAAATCTCCCAGGTTGGGAGCAAATCTAGTTTGGGATGACAATAGCTCTTCTGGAGCTGCTTGGGCTCTTTGGAAGAGTAAGTAGAGTAGGAGAAATTAAGTACAGTAATTTTCAAAATGCAAAGACATTGTAATAGAAAACTCAAATTCTGTCTTTTCCCCACTGGCAAATACAGCAATTCTATATGAACCCTGGTTTCTATTTTTTAAAGTCAGAACTAGAAAGACTAGGAAGGACTACATCTTTCCCCTTTTCCTCTACCATAGAAATCTGCCCAACTTCTCTCTCACTTCTGTACAGTCCTCCACTTTACTCTCACTCTCTATCTAAAATCCTACCTAATCTAATCCTTTATTTCTGATAGACCAACTGGCTAGAAGTTTTAAAGCCAAAATTCAATTCTAGGTAGATGTTAGAAGAAATGAATGTGGATTTGTTCTTTACTGAAATGTTAATAGATGAAATAATTTTATTTAACATACAAGGACTATGTAACAGGTGCTATGCTATGAGCTTTACAAGTAGTAACTCATTTAATCATCAGAACAACCCTATGGGGGAGGTATTCTAATTTAAATTAAACTGAGGCAAAGAGAGGCCCAAGATGGAACAGATACATATTGAGTTACAGAGCTGAGATTCAAACAATGGAAGTCTGATTACTGAGTCTGAGCTCAGTCACTATGCTAAGCTGCCCTTCATGGATAAAGTGTGTTGTCTGTATCCCTAGGATCAAGCAGATTATCACTGTTATTTTTTAATTAGGTTTTTCTTATAATGGAGGCTAGGTACAAATTTCATTTAATTAGAGATATGAGATCTTAAAGGTATTAATTCCACACTCCTCTCTTTACAGATGAAGAAACAGACCCAGGGAATGATAAATAACATTTAGTATTATATTCTAGTGGTCTAATGCCTTTTACAATTTAACATGCTTATTGTTTTACACTTTACACTTTTATCATTACAAATAGGTAACAATTTTAAGTTTGGTAGGAGTTCCTAGTTTCTGTTTTCTTTTTCTTAGAGAATGTTGACCTTTATCTGTTGAATTTATGTATCTCCTCAAATATGCTTTTACTTAAATTCAATCTTTAGATCTTATCAAAAAAATTTGCAACTCCTCACATTATTTTCAAATTCATAAAAATTTACCAAACCCAAAACAGTTCACAGAACCTCCTAGATGCTTTTCACTTCATACCACCACCTAATCTTTTCATTGCACATCCTGCTACAGGAACACTTATCTAAACATTTTCTTCAGTTATTCCACCCAACAGTTTTATTTTTACTGATATGCTTTCCTTAACTATTTATCACACATAATCAGAATTATTTTTTATATTATGGCATTTTCCACTGATATTCATAGAAGTTAATAAGTCAATAAAATTACTTGAAATTAAAGTAATTACAAAAACTATTTTTACTAGAATTAAAAAATTTCAGAGTAATTTAAATATGACAGAGGCAGACACCAAAAAATAATACATTTGGAATTCAAGGAATGGATAGTGTATATGTAAACAACACTCGACAAGGATAACACATTAATGATAAATCCACCTTGTTCTCATACACTGCTAGTTTAATCAAAATTGATGCAACCTTTCTGGAAAGCATTTTTGTCTATACACAAAAGAGCTCTAAATATTCTAAATGTATACACATTGACCCAGTAATCTCTCTCTCTCTCTCCTAGAATTCTTTTTTTTTTTTTTCTTTAAGGTGTGCACTTTAAGGTGCGTGAACCA
This sequence comes from Desmodus rotundus, assembly GCF_022682495.2. NCBI lineage: Eukaryota > Metazoa > Chordata > Mammalia > Chiroptera > Phyllostomidae > Desmodus > Desmodus rotundus. Next base: position 108,281,623 of record NC_071393.1, read on the forward strand.
GTCTCAAGTCAGTGTACAGGTAAGCCCTGGCTGCCTCCACACCTCAACCCACTCCCGGGGAGACCAAAAAGCCTTCATACATCTCAAGTTGGGGACAAAAAGGGGGGTCATGATGGCTGACCATTCAAAATAAAACAAAAAGGACAAGTATTAAGGTGAAGATTAAAAAATTTGGATTATGTAATTTACAAAACACAATGCTATCATCCTCCCCTGTGTGGACGCTGGCAAGGGCTGGCCCTTCTTAGGGAGAAGTGGGTGGCTTTGGGGCAGGCAAGGGACTTCCTGTAACAATGCATCTCACAGATATTTGGAATGACTACTTAAAAAATGAACAATGTACAATCAAAGTCCTCAGGCACACCGTAGAACTTTGGGGATGTTCACTCTAGACTGCTGTCACCTTCACTATTCCAGTTTTTAAATCCTGAGTCAAGCACAAAAAAATAAAATAAAATAAAACAAACAAACAAAGCCATATGGATCTTATCTCATTTTCTGCTTCTACAGGTGCAAATTGGGTTTTATAAAGAAAGGGTGTAATCAACTAAGTAACAGTTTGTCCAGAAGCATTTGCTGTGGTTGGTGGAGGGGTGGGGCTTGTCACACTCCTGGACAAGGGAGGCCAGGATGGAGCCACTGATCCACACAGAGTACTTGTACTCAGGGTCACAATGATCTTGATCTTCATCATGCAGGGAGCCAGGGCCGTGATCTCCTTCTGCATCCTTCTGGCGAAGCCTGGGTACATGGTGCTCCTGCCACAGAGCTCCTTATGGATGTCGGTGTCACACTTTATGGTAGAGGTAAGGGTAGTTTCATAGCTGCCACACGATTCTATGCCCAGGAAGGAAGAGGGCCTCTGGGCAGCGGAACCACTTGTTGCCAATGGTGATGGCTGGCCAGTGGGGCAGCTTATAGCTCTTCTCCAGGGAGGAGGAGGATGCAGCCATAGTCATCTCCTGCTCGAAGTCCAGGGCAACATGGCCCAGCTTCTCCTTGATGTCACACATGATTTCCCACTTAGCTGTGATGGTGAAGCTGTGACCACGCTCCTTGAGGAGCTTCATGGGGTAGTCTGTCATGTCCTGGCCAGCCAGGTCCAAATGCAGGATGGCATGAGGGAGGGCACAGCCCTTGTAGATGAACACAGTGTGGGTCACCCTGTCACCAGAGTCCATCACAATGCTAGTGATGCAGCCTGAGGCATACAGGGACAGCATGGCCTGGATGGCCACATACATGGCAGGCATGTTGAAGGTCTCGAATATGATCTGGGTCATCTTCTCACGGTTGGCCTTAGGGTTCCAGAGGCCTCTATGAGTAGGATAGGTGCTCCTTTGAGGGCCACATGCAGCTCACTGTGATGCCAGATCTTCTCCACATCATCCCAGCTGGTGACAATGCCATCTTCCATGGGGCACTTCAGGGTCAGGATACCTCTCTTGACCCTGGCTCTAGGCCTCATCACCCACATAGGATTCCTTCTGGCCCATGCCTACCATCATGCCCTGGTGCTGGGTGGCATCCCACAATGGAGGAGAAGCTGGCCTTACACATGCTGGAGCCATTGTCAACCACAAGTGCAGCAATATCATCACCTATGGCAAGCTAGAAGTGGAGTAGACCAGCAAAGGTGGAAGAGTGGTGGAGGCAAGAGGCCCGTGCCAGTGGGTGGACAAAGTCTTGGCAGTTTTCCTAGAATTCTCTACTAATTCCATACTATTGGATTGGCCAAAAAGTACATTATGTTTTTTTCTGTAAAATAAGATACATTTACATTTTTCATTTTCACCAATAACTTTATTGATTTGGATATTTTGGATATGTTGACTATCTCCCACTATTGGCTTCTAGTGGGTAGAGGCCAGGAATGCTGTTAAACATCTTCCAACTACTTGGCCAAAATTTTGATAGTACCAAGAAACTTTGCAAACCACTTTTGACACATTCGCTCTGTTACAGCACCATCTCCATATACTGCACAAATCTTTTCTTGTGTTTCAATTGCGTTTTTACCTTTCTTGAAATAATAAAGCATAATACGCTGAAAATGTTGCATGTTTTCTTCCATCTTCAATATTAAAACAGCTGCAGAAAAATTCACCAATTTTGATAAATTTTTTTAAAAATGCCTTTAACTGGAACATAATCAACAAAAAAAGCAAACAAAATATAACTAGAAACACTGAAATTAAGAACAATCTAACAATAGCAGAGGGGAGGGGGGAAGGGACAGTGGGGGGAAAGGCTTTTCAGGAACTACTATAAAGGACACATGGACGAAACCAAGGGGGAGTGTGGAAGCAAGGGAGGGAGGTGGGCTTGGCTGGGTTTGGGGGAGTGGTGGGGGGAAATGTAGACAACTGTAATTGAACAACAATAAAATAATTTTTTAAAAGTGCATGCTGATAGGACAAATGTCACAACACAATTTAACAAAATTGTTTTGAATGAAGTTAAAGACAACTAATCACCACTAGAGTCATTGTATGAAAAAACCTTAATGGACTTTTTGGCCAACCCAATACTATGGCCAGGCAGTGTAACACAGTAGTATAGTGTCATTTTGCAGCCAAACTTCCTGGGTTTGAATCAACATTATGTACTGGCTGAATCATCTAGGACAAGTTACTTGATTTGCTTCTGCCTCAGTTTCTTCTACAAACCAGTGACAATAACCATAGGGTTTTATGGAGATTAAAAAAGTTAAGTTATTTAAGGCATTAAAAACAATCCCAAGCACAAAATTAGTATTTATTTATTGTTGAGTAAAAGAAAAGGAAAATCTCCATAGTATATTTCTAAATGAAAAAACAAGCAAACAAAAAAACCAAGGTAAAGAACAGTATGAAAAATAAACTATATAAATATATGTCCACAAAAGTAAAGACTATCTCTCGAAAGCTAAATAAGAAACATAAAACAGTAAATCCTTCTGGAAAAGAGATCCTGTTGTCTGTGGAACTGAAGAAGAGAAATGTATTCTCCTCTTCATATTTTTATGTAAATAGGTTTCTACAAAGTATTACCTATTCAAATAAGTAAATAAAATTAATTTATTTTAAAATCAATAATTAACAATAGTACTTACAAAGTCAGGAAAAATGTGCATTTTGAACACAAGTATCACTCTAGGTAAAAAGAAATCAACTAGTAAAACAATTTGATTTTTTTAAATTTGATCTTTAATAAACTTTCTTGCCAGAATTACTACAGTGGTCAGTTTCCCCTGGCTCCTGAAGCATTTTCCAGCCTTTGCCATTTGTGGCCTACTTTTGTAACTCTTACGTCTTGCCTTCTTCCTTTTATGTTTTCACGGCCTCAGAGATATCTTCCTCTATTATCTATAATAAACTGTATTTTGACAGAATATCTCATGTGCTTTTCTTTTCCAAAGCTCTCATTATGTTTATTGAATTTTTTATTTATGTCGGGAATATAGAAGAAAAGGAAGGGTAATCAAATCTGCGTTTGATTTCAGTCAACTTAATATGTGTTTGAAGTACAAACATTGGTGGATATTGCATATGTACACACCCACACGCATCATCTTCTTAAAGCATATACAAGCTATTTTGTATTTTAAGAACAATGATATGTATTTCAAAAATATCTATTACTGCAAATATTCTTTTCAAAATTACAGTGATTTGAAAAGTTTTCTGTGTAAGCTCTGGAGTCTGTTTGATTCAGCCTCTGCCACTTACTGGCTGTGTTACTTTGAGTAAGTTATTTAACTAACCTCCTTCTACCTCAGTTTCCTAATATGTAAACTTGTTATTAATAGTAGGCCCAAACATTGGGATGTTATAAAAGTAGACTAAATAAGATTATAGATATTTCAAACAATGTCTGACCCATGGTAAGACCTTAATACATGTTAATATCAATAATATTATATAACTATTATTATTATTATTACTAAAAATCGTAAAAGCATATGGACTAGTTGGGAATGGGTTTGACTAAAGAGTATGTAATGACACTAATTTTTGTAAATGAAATTCATCTGAAGCTTTTTAAATGTTATTCAATCAAGTATACAATTAGAACTCATTATATGCTATATTATTTAAAATTAAGATTTTATTTCTGGAAAGAACAGTCAACCATATATACAAAATAAATGTTTTCTTTTTTTTAAATCCTCACGGAGTATATTCTTTTCTTCTCATTGCTTTTTAGAGAAAGAGGAATGGCACAGAGAAACTATCAATGTGAGAGAAAAGCACTGATAGGCTGCCTCTCCTACATGACCAGACCAGGAATCAGACCAGGGATCATATGCGTCGGGACAGGGGAACGCGCACACCCTGTTGCCCAGACAGGGGATCCAACCACAACCTAGGTATGTGTCCCAAATGGGAATCGAACCCACAACATTTCGGTTACAGAACGATGCTCCAACCAACTGAGCCACACCGGCCATGGCTGGATGCTTCATTTTTATTTTTGACTACTCTTTAAAGAACTATGTTCTTAATTCTAATGCTCCTCATTGTCTATTTTCCCTATACAGGCTACAAAAAATTCCAGTGAATAATATGAGAGTAATAATCATTACCCTGGCCAATAGATCTCAAATTATTTAGTATCTAGAGAAATGCCATAACACTTTCTATCTTGTATCACTGTAACATTAGAAAAAATTTTTCCAATTCAAAATACTTCCTTTAAGCCATACTGTTCCTAACTTCCTTTTCGTATTATACCTTAAAAGATTCAGAGAGTAGACCTGAAAAAGAGCTGCGACAGTAATGTTGGAGGTATATAAAATATCTATTCTAAGCATCAAAAGTTCATTTTACTGGAAGGGGTTGAAGAAAGTACATCTTTTTCAGCAAAAAGCTTTGTGGAACCTCAGCAAAATGCAATGTCCCTCACTTACCTAATGGATCAGAATCTCCAGGATAAGGTACAAAAATCTTCACTTTAAACAAGCCCCCAAGTAATTTTTTTTTTTTTTGGTCTACTGTTACTTTAAGAACCAATAAAGGATAATAAAACAGAAAGGGTTAATTTCAAAAGCTCCTTGTAGGAGGTAAATCTTGAGTAGATTTCAAGTAGGAACATTAAGTGATAGGGAGGAGGGAGTAGTTATTACCAACCAAAGGGATGATATATGAGATAACTCAGTTTCCAGAGATGTTTCAGCATCCTAAGCATATATAAGCAACCACACCTATCCTGAATGAGAAGTAGGGGCACAGTGGACAGACAGGACTGTAAACCAAAACTACTACTGATTAGAAAAACACCAGTCTTTCATTGTTTCTTTTTATTAATCCTCATCCAAGGATATGTTTCTATTGATTTTAGAGAGAGGAAGGGTGAGGAGAGAGAAACATCCATGTGAGAGAAACATTGATCAGCTGCCTCCTGTACTCACCCTGATAGGAGATTGAATCTGCAACCCAGGTATGTGCCCTGACTCGGAATCAAACCTGTAATCTTTTGGTGTACGGGATAATGCTCCAACACCCTGAGCCACCCAGCCAGAGCCCGAGGCTGAAAATTTAAGAGACTTTCAGGGAGTAAGTCTCTTAAAATTTCAGCCTCGGGCTCTGGCTTTGGATTATTCCAACAAGCCCGTGGAATATCGAAAGCAGGGGTGTCAAGCTCATGTTCACCAGGGGCCACATGAGCCTCACAGTTGCCTTCAAAGGGCTGAACGTAATTTTAAGACTGTATAAATGTAACTACTCCTTAACTAGGGGAAAGGAGCTCGGCACTACTGCTGGGTAGAAACAAGGTGCTGGGCAGGATAAAACAAGGTGAAGAGCTGGATTGGCCTGCAGGCCTTGTGTTTGCCACCTGTGATCTAAAGGATTTATTTTCTCTCCTTATAAAAGAGAAATTTTAAACCAACTAGCTCTATTTGATATGCTTAAAGTTATATGGGAAGCTTTGTCAAATAGAGAAATAATAATTTGTTGTATTTGCATCCATAGAGTAATAGTAAAATAAATGTTCTAAAGATTTTATAAAAATTTCCAAGAGTCTACCAAGTTTTGATATAACTTCATCTACAATTCTAGTTGTTATCTTGGAATGTTGTATCTTACACAAAAGCGAAGTTCTTTGTCAACTGCATTATAATCAGTTCTATAACCATGTCATTTTAAGTTTTGTCATTTACAGATGGTCACTGTTTTATTCTGATGCATTGCAAATAGGTTTCAACTCAAAGACCCATGAAAAGGACTCTGATTATTTTTAAATGTAGTTTGCTCAGAATAAATTTTCAGATAACTTTAAAATCGATTCAGATTTATAGGACTCTAAAGAATAACTGGATTTATAGAAATATTGGCAGATGATCTGGGTGAACAAGAATTGATTATGTGGGGCTGACTGAACTTAATAAAGACATTATTTTATGACTTTGTTTAAAATATAGCTGATTTAAAAAATTTTTTTGTTTTCCAGATATAAAGAAACTTTTTTTTCTTAAAGTAGTTTGGTAAATTATACCTTTGTAAGCAATACTGAAACTTTTATATTTTTCTCCCTACCTGATCCCTCCAGAATTTGGAAACTCTTAGTAAGTATTATTTAATTTTCATGGCAATATGGTTGTTTGCATGAACTCAATGAGAATCTGTTCTTTTATAACAGGACACAATTGGAAACTGATTTTATTAACGAAGACTTTGAGTGAAATATCTAGTTTGAGAGAGACATGCATAGACTCTGGATGTCACCAGAAAGCTTAAAGGAATTAAGATTGACTTTGGAAGCTGATAAAAGCCGTTTGGAAAAACTACCTGATACCCTGCTTATTTAGTTGGTTCATGGCAGTATTTCCAGGTGAAAAACGAAAACTGCTTTCCTGAGAGATGGCAAAGAAAGAACCTCAAGGCATTTTGGGGACCTCAAGAACTTGAGAATTCACCCAAATCTATGTGTATTGCATGCAAAGTCGGATAGCAACTAAGGGGCTGGGCTTCTTCGCTCTGAGAGGCTCTGGAGATTCCTTATGAGATTCCAGCAAAGCAGACTTAAGAGAGCCTATGTGATCAATTGCTATTCTTATTGAATTTCTGCAAATAATCAAGATAAATTTATTGAAACTAGACTTATGCAGCCAATAGTCTTAATCTGACCAATTTTGAGGAAAATGAGGATGATTTTAAGGAGAGAATTGTATTTCCATAGACTCTAACGGGTGGGGCAAATGTAGGTTTACAGTTGGTCCTACAGAAAATAATACAATAATTAATAAGTAATAATACAATTATAAACTGTTTCACATACAACTAAAAACTTACTTTTGCCACACTCTGTACAATATACAGTTGTGGATATTAGAGTCTAGTTCACTTACTTGCCTTTGAAGTTTTATTTTTCACCTATATACTAGACTGAATCGTGAATATTCTAGTTGTCCTAAATATTTGGCTATAACCTTCCAAACTAATGTTTCATTTTTCTCCCATCCTTTGAGTTGGAATTAAGAACTAAAACTTTTTTGAGCCCTGCAATAGCAAATGGCAACTAAAGGGCACAATATGAATTTCAGAAAAATTGCCACAATAACTCATACTTAGTCTCAGTGACTGATGCTTCACAAGCAATGCCGAATTCACTGGAACACCTGATGACATCATCAGAGACGTTGAAACAGCACGCAATGTTTCTATCAGACAGTCACTGCCTGCCTTCATTCCAGGAAAAGAAACTTTGAGACTGACATACAGAAATCTTCTCAACTGACAGCCTTACAGATTCAGAAACTGGTTTATAATTTGCTCTAATAGTTACCCTTCTTGTTCCTTCTGTATTCATAAACATACACCTTATAAATACTAGACTGCGTTCATCCACAGTACAGGCCTCACTTTGAGAGCCCATGTGCAGCGCCAACTGCTGAAATGAGACTCAACACATTTATCTGAACTCAATTATTCTCAGAACTGAATGACTGAATTAATGAAATATGGAATAAACTACTTCCAACTTAGCTTCTGGAATGTGAAAGTTTATTATTTAAAGTTTCGGCTCTGGTGAGTAGGTTAGAGCACTGTCCCCATATGCCAAGGTTGCAGGTTTGATCCCAGGTCAGAGCACATACAAGAATCAACCAATGAGTGTCTAAATAAGTAGAACAACAAAATGATGTTTCTCTCTCAAAATCAATAAATTAAAACATTTTAAAGATAAATAAAGTTTCAAAGATGAAACTAAAGGGACAAAAATCATGTCAACCTGAAGCTGCAAAAAACTCAGGAAGTTAGACTTCCCTCCCTTTCCTACCTAAGAGAGACAGACAGAAAAACCTGCTTCAGAAAGGAGATTGTAGGATGCTGCCTTAGCCTAATTTGAATTAAGTACAGTAAACAAGAGGGCTTCAGGCACTTGCTTGTTGCCTGGACACCCCAGGTCCCATTGTTTGAGTAGCCTAGGGGGAATTTTCCTGCCCTATGTGTTGCCCTCTATTTCTTTTAAAGATTTTATTTATTTATTTTTAGAGAAGGGAAGGGAGGGAGAGAAACTACAAGTGAGAGATGCATCCACTGGTTTCATCTTGCTGGGGACCTAGCCTGCAACCCTGGCAGGTGCCCTGACCTGGAATCGAACCAGTGACATTTCAGTTCGCAGGCCAGCTCGACCCACTGAGCCATACCAGCCAGGGCTGTGATCTTTATCAACTATTTGTAAGTGGCCCATTCTCACTTCTTAAATCGAATTCCCCATTTCCCCCTTCTCCTTTTTCCTTTGCTTAAATAGTTTTATATACCCAATGTTGTCTCACTGTCTTTGAGAATTTTCATGGATTTATTGTATCTATGTGAATCCCCCATGCACATAAATTAAACTTTTATTTTCTCCTGTTAAAAAAAAGTCATTTTGGTTTTTGTATTCAATTATTACAGTCAAACATCTGTAAACATAGAACTTCATATAAGGGAGACTTTCTTTCAAAACAACCACAAGATAATTGCATAAGCAATTATTCAAATTCAAGAATTTATGCAAATATACAATGAAAAATGTAAAATAAGAAATTTAATTATATGATTATTTCTAATGTAATATGTGTTTCCACATCTGTAAGTAAAGTGACAGTTTGAAACTAGGAAATTAAGCCCTGTATAGCTCAAATTTTAAAATTGTATGATATATAAATTCCTTTGAATTTAAATATAAAACTTTTTAAATATAAAACTTTGAATTAAATATACCAGGTTGTTCAAAAACTGTAAGATTAACTATTCTGATGATTCAGATAACCCTGAAATGTTAGAATACTGATAGCTGCACCCTGTAAACAATCCATCAGTACTGCTTTCAGACTTCCTGTTAGTATGTGTTCTGAGTGAATGACGAGCAATAAATAACTATTTGGACTACTCATCTTTATAGCATGCAACATAAAAGGCCCTATGATTATAGAATCCTGAAAGTCTCATCAACATCAGAGAAACATCATTATGCCAAACATAACTGAATGAGTACCTTAAATTCTGAAATATTCAGATTAAATAAAAATTTGAGATATTTATGTATATGCAAAACAGGCAGCACCACTTTGCAATCTGAGTATCACTGTAAATCTCTTTTGGTTAAATAAGGGGAAAAAACCTGTCCATGGTACTCTTGCCTCGTAATCCTGCCATTCTTCCTATGCACATTACATGTTTTCCACGTACTGTAAGAAAGATGCACTGCATAGAAGTGTCCATGGGAACAAGATTTTATCTCTAGTGAAACTAAGTCTGGGAAAAGTAAGCTAATCATAAAGAAGTTTTACACAGAACGTGTATTTCTCAGTGTAAGATGATTTTATGCTGTAATGGGAAACACACTGAGAGAGTCTGATTCCTTAGATCCCCCATAATTATTAACTCTTAAATTAAGGGACTGGTCTCCTTACAATTTAAAACACAGATAAAACACGACAGTAGTCTAAGAATAAATTTTGCATCTATAAGAGTTTTAAAACCTCATTTATGAACCATGAAAAACTGAAAAATGGGAGGCAAAAAAAAGTGAGCAAAATATAAAATGTTTACTATTATTCTTCCCAAATTGTCAGGCTGACCCTCTTGTCATACTTGCCATTTTCACAAACCCACTAATAGGATCAAGAGCCCTAATTTTAAGAATATAAACACGAATTTTTAAAGCTAACGCAACAATCATAATGCAGGAGCTTTACTACAGACTAGTGATCCAGAAGATAAAACTTTGCGTCTACCAGAAAATTAGAAGCCACACCCCTTAAAAAGAGAACTGAGGCTGTTCCTCATTAACTTCCATAAAGGGTGGCTTTCGTTTAAAATTCATTACTTCATTGCCTGGATCGACCATATTTGTTTTGGAATTATACTACTGTTTTATAAACACTGATTCAGAGTAAAGCTAAAAACTTTACCAACTCCTGAATCTTTTAGGGGGAAGGCACCCCATACTACGGTGAAATTGAGTCTTAGTTACCTAACAATTCACTATAAGAATATTATAATTAATCACAATTATATTCTGTGCAGCACAAGAATTAAAACCATTTAAAAACTCAACCAAAGCCCAATGATAACGTATTCACGAACAGTGTTAGAACTTCGTGTTCTGAGAATGGCATTATTATTAAAATATGATTTGATGGCTAGGTCTCTAGGTGTCCTCAAGCATTTAATATTTTAAGCCTAAAATGAGCCTGTTTGCGGAAAGAGAAGTTTGGGAGGGGAACAAACAGCCAAATTAAAATAACCACGGAGAGCAAAGAGAACTCCGAGTACTTTAACTCCCCGAGGCTGTACGGGGCGAGGACAGGGAAGCTTACCTGCCAGCGGCCGTAGGTGAGGAGGACCATGGAAATGGGGATGGCGGTGCCGGCCATGGCATGGGTGGAGGGCATGCTGTACTCGGAGTTGTAGAAGACCTCCAATTTGACCACGGGCGGCGAGGCGGGCCGCGGCCAGCGGATGATGTCCTTGGTGCACTGGCCCAGGTACATGACCAGCACCCAGATGACCACAAGCCTCCGGCCCACCAGGGCGTCCAGGTTCCAGATCCAAAAAGGGAAGAACAGGATGTAAAAGAGTTCGTTGCCCAGCTCCGTGCCGAAGCAGAACAGGTAGTAGAGCGGCCAGTTGCTCACGTAGGCCAGCTCGCCCTCCTCGCCGGTCAGCGAGTTTCGCCGCAGGGCGCCCGCTCGCCGTGGCGAGGCCGGGCCCAGGTCGGTTGCCAGCCCGTTTCGCACGCCGTTTGGGGTGCCGCCGCCGCCGCCGCCCGGCTTGGCGGGGCACTGATTGCGGTCGCTCCCGGGAGGTTGGGGGCCTTCGCAAGCCCCTGGCTGCCGCTCTCTGCACCGGGAGTCTCCGGAGAGGGGAGCCTCCGCCTTCTCATCCTCCCTCGGGTCGGCGGCGTAGCGGCCGCGCGGTAGTTCCACCCCACACAGCCGCTGGAAATGGGCCACTTTCTGCGGCTCCCGCAGACGGCCAGCCAGCTGAGCGAGGCGCTGCCCCAGCGACATGATAACGGACCCGCGCGGCCCGCGAACTGGACGACGGTGTCAGGAGGGCGGGTGGCGGCTCCGCACAGCCCCGAATCGCAGCCGTGCGCGTGGCCAGTGGCGGCGGCGGCGGCGGCGGCAGCAGCAGCAGCAGCAGCAGCAGCAGCGGCAGCGCCTCGCTCCAACGCGCCGGGTTCTGCCGGGTGACGGCGCCACAGGCCGCAGCAGCCGCCGCGAGCCCCGCCCTCGTCGGCGCGCGCTCCGCTGCCTCCCGCGGCCTCCACGCGCCGGCGCGCGCCGGGCCCCGCCCCGCCCCCCGTGCAGCTCCGGGAGGGAGCCGGGCCGCGGGCATCCGCCGAAGTGCACTGTACCTCGTCTGGGGGCCGAGGCTCGTCCGCCGCGGAACTCGGCTTGCGGGAGGTTTCGTGTCCTCCCTCTCCAACTTAAGCCCCCTTTTCCTCGCAGGCTGGTGGTGCCGGCTGTGTCTTTCGAACGCTGGCTCCGAGAGGACACGATTCTGGTGCCAGCTTCGGTGGTGCTAGTGGCCAAGCACCCGGATATCCTGCTGGCACAGAATCAAATGGTGAATGAAGGCGAAGTAATTACCACGCGACCGGAATCGTTCGACTAAATCACCACAAATAATTACAGAGCTGCCGATGTGGGTCGATGTTCTGACAGTCACGTGCCAGTTGACCAGAGATGGCAGAACTAAATGTAGATCCCAGGACAATAATGTGTCACTGACCAAATATTGTGGTACAGATTAAGAGACCCCGGGCATTTTTAACTGAAATGTAGAATTTCCTTTTAATAAATTCTAATACCTACAGGGCTTGCACAGAAATTTATTGGTGGCATAATGCAGTGTGTAGAGTTTTCAGTTTGATAAAGTCGATTTAGTGTCTCATAAGTTACAGATTTGACTTCTAGAAAGAATAGCTTGTATTAGAAAGCCTCAGAACTCTAATTTCAGGAAGTTATTTTGCGTAAGGTGAATGCCTGTAATTAAAGAATTTGAAACTTTTCCAAGAAACAGGCTGGAAATTCTCCTGCCGTATGTCATTAGAAATATTTTCTACTTTCCCAGGGAGACTTATTCTCCTTCTCCCACTGCAATTAGTAGGCTGCGATTATACCTGCCCTCAAGATGCTCAGAATATAAATGGAAGAGTGCAGAGAAAAGTGCTAAAATAGAGAGGTAAACAACACAACATGCTCTGGAAAGGAGAAATGAGGCCAATAGGAGAGCAGGAAAGGTAATAAGAGATGATCATGTTGATAGACTAACTAAAGAGCAAGATACCAATAGATAGAAGCCCATCTTAGGAAAAGAGAAAATAAATAAAGAGGGGATGGAAATGTGTAAATATGTATTTAGTAAACAATTTATAGCTCATAGAGTACAGAGTAGAAAGATAAGTGATTGAAATTAAAAAGGGAAGGTAGGACCAAATTGTAAGGTTTTTGAATGCCAAGCTGGAGATCATATTTTGTAGGCAGCGGGGAGTCCTGTGAGGCTTTTAAGCAAGGGAGTGACAACATCAGAACTGTGCTTTAGCAAGATAAGGGGGAAGAAAATCAAGGTAAGTTGCCAGCTGTCAGAGACAAAGGCCAGGTAAATGATTAGAAGATGATTGCCGTTATCAGGAGAGAGAATGAGGGCCAGAACCAGGGCTGGGATTCTGGGAATTGGAAGGAAAGGGATAGATTTGAACAGGATTTTGGAAGTGGAAAAAAAATTAAAGCATTTCATTTGAATTCATAGGTCTGCAGGCATATAGATTTGCAATATATACCTATATCAAATCATTACATTGTACACCTGAACTAATACAATATTCTATGTCAATTATATCTCCATAAAACTAGGGGGAAAGCTGCTACTTAATAAAAAATGATAATATCCATTTTAAACTAAATATGCATTGATATGTTTATTTTCTTTTACCTGTCTGGAACCTAATTTTACTTCCTGTTTGTTAAACTACAAAATTGTTATATTGCAAACTATTTTCCATAAATTATTATTATTATTAAAATATTTTTAATTGATTTTAGAAAGAAGGAGAGAAACATTGCTCTGTTGTTCCACTTATTTATGCATTCATTTGTTGATTCTTGTATGTGCCCTGACTGGAGATCGAACCCGCAACCTTGGCACATCAGGACATCACTCTTATCAACTGAGCTACCTGGTCAGGGCATGAATATTTTCGACATGTAGATGTCAGTACATAGCACATTATGAATATCAGTAACTGGTGATTATTAATTAATTTCTTTCTTTTTAAGTATATTTCATTGCTTCTGCTATTACAGTTGTCCCACTTTTTTCCTTTCCTTTACTTCCCTCTTTCCTCCCCCGTCCCCTCAGCATTCCCCCACCTTAGTTCATGTCCATGGGTTGTACATATAAGTTCTTTGGCTTCTCCATTTCCTGTACTATTCTTAACCTCCCCCTGTCTCTTTTGTATATACCAATTATATTTCTTATTCCCTGTACCTTTTCCCTGAATTTATTTTTGAAAGATTAAACTTGTGTATTAAATTCTTACATACACACCTAATGATTTTATCCTGCATCTTTTTTTTTCAAATCCTCAACCAAAGATATATTTATTGTTTTGAGAGAGAAGAGGGGAGAGAGAAACATCAATGTGAGACAGAAGCATCTATCGATTGCCTCCCATATGTGCCCGGAACAGAGATCAGACCCAAAACCTAGGTATGTGCCCAGACCAAGAATTGAACCCACAAACTTTTGGTGTATGGGACAATGCTGCAACCACCTGAGCAACCCAGCCAAGGCTATCCTGCATCTTTGATTAGATTTATCATATATCTCAAAAAATAGGATTTCCTTTGAATTCTTAAAAAGATGCCTATCACATTTCTCATTCTCTTACTAAGGACTTGGATTTTAAACTTTGTTTTTGTTTTTTTTTTAGGAAAAAAATGCCTATGACAGCACAAATGTAAATAAAATATATACATAAAAGTTCATAATTGGTAGTTTTCCATCCTCTATGTTTTCTATGCTTCAATTTTTCAATCACCTTATCCCAAAGATTCTTAAAAAAAAAAAAAAAACTTACTGAAAAATGGTGAGAGTATTCCAGGCAACAAAATAAATGGTCTCTCACCCACTTTATTTCTAATCCATGTAGGCTGAGATGACCAAGGAATTCTTCCCTTAACATTACAGGTTATTTACACTCAGTTTTATTTTATCCCAACTCTGTAGTACTTTTAAAATCATTTTTTTTTCTTTCTAAGATTTCCCCCTTTATTTGTTAACATCTCTCTTTCCAGTTCCACTTTTCTTATTCTTAAAATCTGATTCATGACTTTTTTTTTTACAGAAATAATTGGAAATACAGGTGTGTACCCAACACAGAAGATTTTTTTTTTTAAGTTCAGGACTTGAAATCTCTAACATCTTCCCCTTCATCATTCAAGACATTTTGGTAGGTGTTGATTTGTCCCTAATATTTTTGTGTTTGTAAATATACTAAATTCTCCCTTAGAATGGTTAGTTTAATTTTCTAAAGAACATAGAGTGTTTTTTATAAAGTTTAGCTCTTGGTGAAAATATTTACAAAATGTGTTTGGAATATTTTCAAATTTATATTGTTTAAAGTACAGTAGAACAAACAACCTATCTTTTGGGGGCATTTTTTATTGTCAAAAACACGTGACATATAACTCACCATTTTAACCTTTTTAAAAGCTTATTTTGTATGTGTGTGGTTATTTGAGAACTTGGAAGACTTAAGATTAGGATTTAAAAATGGACATTAAATTGTAGAGCTAGAAGGGGGTTAGAAACCATTTTATTAATTAACTAATTTTATAAGAATCAATTAGTTTGTTAATCTGGTAAATTAAGCACCAATTGTGCTATATTCCTGGAGATGTAATGTTGTTAAGACACATACATCTGCTTTCAAGATGCTTATGTTCAAAAAGTCACTGAGAGTACTATTAAATGGTATCATCTTTCTTCTAGGCCCCTAGATTAGAGGAGTGGGTGTTGTCTTTTGAGTTTCCCTTCTCTGAATTCTCTCACTCATTCTTCTTTGTTCCCACTGCCACAATTCTAAGCCAGGTTCAGTTGGCAAGGAAGGAGCAGCCTGGGAAGTGGTTGATGATTTCTTTATGTTACAAACTGGGGTTTTATAGTCACTGTTGAATCTAAAAAAGAAACCTATAATGGCTGCTTCAACTAGAACAAATTCTGTGTTTTACCCTTTATTTCCATCATAATCAGTTTCCACCTTAGCAGTCCAATGTCAATGGGAACAGTGTGTAGCCTCCACTCCAACCAACCAAGCTTATCTTTCATTCATAGACCACTTATATCACTAACTCAAAGCCTCCTCCCCCTACACGGAACACTGGCCTTCTTTCCTTCTATGCAGCTATATCGTGCCCCATATTCAAGGTTCGTGACTTTCACATAGCACCTAAGAAACTGAACACCTGGGATAATCTTGCTGGTATTCTGTGGAATTGACTCCTCTGGTGGCCACAAATTGAGCACCCACCTTCTGCTGGGCCAAGGGAGTAGGTTCCCTGAGATTTTTTGTGCTTTGGGCAAGTGATAGATTGGAGTGATCTCCCTCCAATGGCTAAAGATTTAACTTTTATACTCAGAAATATTATAGACTTATTTCTTCCTTTAGAGAAAACTAGTTAGCAGTGAGAGAAAGTGAAACTACCATATAGACAGCAATAGAAACCAAAGGTTTTAAAGACTCCTAAAAAATTTGCACACCTCGTTCCAGTTGTTCCTAAGGGCCTCCTCTGCAGCCCTGCCTTTCTTGACACTTGGCTGTTCAGTGCTTCCTTGGATTTCATGAGCTAATAAATTCCCCTTTCTATTTAAGTTTGAGGTCTGTTTTTGTTATTTTCAAATAAAATATAATCATGTCGGTGGTTAGAGGTAAAATTAGAACCAGGAGCCAGATCTAATTGCTGATCTACAGCTTTGCCAACAAACAATGCTGCCGTCTCTCAGAGGCAAGGATTCATGCTGATTTTCTAATTCTTTGTTATTTCCTCTAACATAGTGCTGGGCGCAAAGTAGGCCCTGAACAAAGAGTATAAATGTATGCAATTCACTGTTATGGAGAGAGTACTATCTTGAGTCCGAAAAGCTAGATCTGCCAGACTTCGTCTATAAACTTAGGCAAATAAATTACTTATCTCAAGAGGTATAAATCCTCATTGCAAAAATGGGAAGAATAACAGTCCTATCTACCTTATAGGATTATGGAAATTCTAAAATGACCTTATATAGGTAACAAATTTTTTAATTATAAAATAAATTAGGAAGTATAAACATATAAATGTACTAGTAATAGGAAATTGAACTGAGAGTGTGCTGAGGACAAAAATATACCTTGAAGTTTTATTTAAAGAACCGAATCTGATGTCTTACTATCATCTTAACATCACTCATATATCCCTAATTATCTCATTTATATTCAGGTAGAATGCATTGTCTTCTTCATACTTCAGCCTTCATTCACCACCCTCTCAACTCTCTTCTCCACAGTGCTTTCAAAACTGAAAAGCAGATTTCATCACGGTTCTACCCTGCTTAAAGTCCTCCAGTATTTCCCTTTTGCCTTCAGGGTAAAATTCAAATTTTGCTTTGTCACTCACAAAAGACTAAGACACATTAGGAAACACAGATGATTGAGGTCTAGTTTACTCAAAATTTTGGTTTCACAGAGGCTGTTTGGCAACCTACCTGGCTTTTTGCTTTCTTTTCCCACTCTCCATGAGGTATGCAAGCCGAGGGGACTTGAGCAGGGTAAGGGAAGGCAGGTGCTATTCAACCTCACATAGAAGGTCTTTATCATCCTGCCCCTGCCCCTCTCTTCTACCCCTGCCCTGATACCTTCACTGTGTATTTGGTGATTCTGAAGTGAAGTTCCTTGAATATTTCATGCTCCTTAGTGCTTCTGTGTGTCGGTTCGTATTATTTCTCTCTGTCTTGATTTCTCTTCTATTTCTCACCTGGCTGGGCCTTTGAAAATTGTCTCCTACACTAGGCCACGAGTGAGCTGCAAACGAACAGTTTTCTTGATTTCTGTATCCCTAGCACCTAAATGTTCACTGAATAACTGAATGAAGAAATACAAACAAAATCCCTTTGGACATCCATTCCTATAAAACTCCCTAGAAAGATGCTGAAACATAAAGAGAATGTTAAAATGTATATGAACTTGATTATTTGACTTTGGCTCATTCCCAGCGTAGCTGTAGGTTATAAGAGGTCATTCCCTTATTTGGTCCTAATGCGAGTCTTCAAGGAGACCTGATGATCCTTAGAGATATCACAGGCTCTAATCAAACCAGTGTCTCCAGTTGCTACTTAGTAATACATTCTTTGGACTTATTCAACTGAAATGACCACTTAGGCAACAAGAAAGGGAAACCCTTCCTTTTTGGATAACCAATTTTGATAATAAAGGTAACATTAATTGGATCTTATAAAACATATATTATTTGATGTGCTTTACAGATAGTAACTAATTTAATCCTCACAACCCTGTAAAGTATGTGGTCTTCCTATCTTCATCCTACATATGAAAAAACTGAGGCACAGAAATATTAAAGAATATGTCAAGGTCACAAACTAGTAAGTAGTAGAGCCTGGTTGCAGATATTTGAAAACAGAGCCTGTGCTCTTCACACATTATACCTCCCAAGAACTCTTAAAAGCACTGTTTCAGTCTCTGTTGTTCTCTTATTGTCATCATTATGTAGGAAATTCCATCTTCTGCCTTACCATAAATAACATTCAGTTGTCTTCTTTTTTAAAAAAGATATTATTTATTTTTAGAGAGAGGGGAAGGGAGGGAGAAAGAAAGGGAGAGAAACATTGATGTGTGAGAAAAACATCAATTGCTTGACTCTCGCAACTGGGTATCAAACCAGCAATCATTTGGTTCGTAGGCCCGCCCTCAACCCACTGAGCCACACTGGTCAGGGCTCAGTTGCCTTCTGAGTCTTGAGCTCTGACATTATATTAAGTTGATCATTAAGATATGATAAACATATACTACACAAAATGTTATATGGAGTCATATAGGAAATAGAATAATTTTCAGTTCATTTTAACTGAAAGAATAAATATCGAGAGCTTTCCAAATGAAAGACATTAGGTAAGGCCTAGAGACACTCCACAGAGGAATAAGGAAGGCACTGTATGCTCTCAAGAAGCTTATAATCTACAAGGAAAGGTAAAAAGTGTATGCCCTGGCTGGTGTGGCTTAGTGGATTGAGTGTGAGCCTATGAACCAAACAATCGCTGGTTCGATTCCCAGTTAGGGCCCATGCCTGGGTTATGGGCCAGGTCCCTGGTTGGGGGCGGGTGAGAGACAACTACACATTGATATTTCTTTCCTTCTCTTTCTCCCTCCCTTCCCCTTGCTCTAAAAATAAATAAAATATATTTTTTAAATGTGCACAAGTTCTAGTCCTGGCCAGGTAGCCCAGTTGGTTAGAACATCATCCAAAAATGTACACAAGTTCCTGTAATAAAAGACAACTGTGCTAAATGCTTTAATGAAAGTACAGACACACTGTCCAGGAATAATAATGGAAGAGATTAATTTCCAAACAGGAAAGAAATGACGTCTGTCTTAGAAATTCAGAGTAAGGGATTTGGAAGAAAAACATTCAAGGCACAAAAAATGAAAATGATGAAACTAGAAAAAAGAAGATAGGTTTTTAGAAACAGCTGAGAGAGTTCCTGGGAGGAAGAAAAGATGATGTTATACTTTAATGGAAAGACAAAAGCTATGTTAGGGAATTTAAACTTTATTGTTAGAGCAAAAGAAGAACAGTAAGAGTGCGAAACAGTGCTGAGATTGGAGTAGTAATCTTTAGGAAGATCCATATGCTTGTAATGTGAAAAATTAAATAAAAATTGGAGGTTGAGGAGGCCAGTTAATATGGGCAAGAATGAGGTTAATAAGGCCTCAACAAGATCAGTGGCAATGGAAAGAAGGTGGCAGATGTAAGATATTTAGTTAGAATGAAACTATGTGAAATCAGTTTAAGAAATATGATGTTCATCCCTGGCTGGTATGGCTCAGTGGATTGAGTGCCAGCCTGTGAACCAAAGGGTCACTGGTTTGATTCCCAGTCAGGGCACATGCCTGGGTTGCAAGCCAGGTAACCAGTTGGGAGCATGAGAAAGACAACTGGTCAATATATCTCTTGCACATCGATGTTTCTCACCCTCTCTTTTTCCCTCCCTTCCCATCTCTCTAAAAATAAATAAAATCTTAAAAAAAGTAAAACTGGCAGCTATTAAGTACATGATACATGAAGAGACAACTTGTCAATAAAATACATTAAAAATGCCCTGACCAGTGTGGCTCAGTCGGTAGGGTGTCGTTGCACAAAGTGAAAGGTCACCGGGTTGGATTCCTGGTCAGGGCACATGCCTGGGTTTCAGGGTTTGTATGAGAGGCAACCAATTGATATGTCTCTCCCTTTCTTTCTCCCTCCCCTCTCCTCTCTCTAAAAATAAATAAGTAATATTTTTAAGAAAAGTAAAAAGTAAGAATAAAATACATAAAAAACCATAATTGTGAAATTTTGGAAACTTACAGCCCAGAGGAACCACAGGTTGGATTTTTTCATTATTGTTGCTGTGTGTCTCATAACATTTTCTTTTTGTTTAAAGATTTTATTTATCAATTTTTAGGGAGAGGGGAAGGGAGAGAGAAATAGAGGAAGAGAAACATCAATGCGTGGTTGCCTCTTGTGGGCTCCCTACCAGGGACCTGGCCCGCAACCCAGGCATGTGCCCTAGACTGGGAATCGAACTGGCGACTCTTTGGTTCACAGGCCCGTGCTCGATCCACTGAGCCACACCAGCTGGGGCTCTCATAACATTTTTATGAAAAAGAAAAAAGGTGAAGAAAGGGATATTATGAAAATAAAGGAAGCATAAACATTTGAAATACTTCATTGCCATAGTAAAGAATTAATCATGTGTGTGTGTGCGCACGTGTGTGTTTGTTTGTCATTGGTCTGGAAATGGTTGTTTTACTCAATTCCCAACAGCCCCTCTAGGTCCCTGCATGCCATGCCAGTTCCATCACCTTGGTCACACACCAGGAACACTATATCTGCAGATACACCCCCAGACAGACACACCCATAGGCAGCTGGGATTTCTCTGGTTGAGGTCCCAGCCTCGCCCTTCCTGCCTGTATAACTTTGAGTAAGTCCCAGCCTCTCTGAGCCTCATTTTCCCATCTGTAAATGGGCAGCAGAATCTCCACCTTCCAGGGAACTTCTGGTGTAGGGTCATTGCACAGTCCTTCTGGTTTCTTACCTTCTTTTTCTTCTTGGTCCTAGTAGCTAATTTAAAAGCTGAGGTCATTCTTTAATACTGATTCTGCAACCCCCAAAGTCAGTGTATTAGTTTTCTATACTGCATGACAAATCGCCATAAATTTAGTGACTTAAAACAACATCCATTTACTATCTCACAGTGTCTGTGGGTCAAATGTCCGGGCACAGGTTAGCTGGTTCTCTGCTTGGGGTTTTCTCAGGCTGAAATCAAGGAGCTGGCTGGGGCTGTGGTCTTATTTGAGGTTGGGTGCTCCTCCACGTTCACTGGTTGTTGGCAGGATTCTGTCCCTTGCAGTTATTGGATTGAGGCCCCCATTTACTTTCTGGCTGTCCGTAGGAGACCCATCTCAGATTCTAGAGGTCACCGTCAGCTCTTCATCATGCGGCCCTCTAACAACAGGGCAGCTTAGTGCTTTGCAGCCAGCAGGAGAACTTCTCTCCAGGCTGCTCTGGAGGACAGAGGGAGTCTAATGAAATGCAGCCAAGAATTAATCATGTTTTTTAAAAATTATTTTATGTGTTTCAGTTACAGTTGACATATAATATTATATTAGTTTCTGGTGTACACCCCAGTGATTACACATTATATGTTACTAAGTGATCATCTTGATAAATCTTGTACCCATCTGACACCATACATAGTTAATACAATATTATTGACTATAGTCCCTATTCTATATTTTACGTCCCAGGGACTGTTCTGTAACTACCAATCTGTACTTTTTAATCTCTTCACCTTTTTCACCCATCCCTCTGACCCTCTCCCATCTGGCAACCATCAAAACATTCTCTGTATCTATGAGCCTGTTTCTGTTCTGTTTGTTCATTTATTTTGTCTTTTTAGATTCAGTTGTTGATAGATATGGATTTGTCATTTTATTGTTCATATTCTATTGTTCATATTATTGATGTTATTTTTACTTCATCTTAAAGAAGACCCTATAACATTCCATGTAATACTGGTTTGGTGGTGATGTTTTTAGTTGGAGTTGTGCAAAGGTGTGGTACCTGTGTGATAAACTTTCTGTATTGAATTGATCAGATAAGTGCATTTAATTTAAGTCCTCAAGAAATACTGCTCCAACTCAACAGTCCATCATGTTTATAATGTTTTTTGGCCAGTAAATTGAGACAGATATGCAATTAAAGGTGTCAAGCATTACTACAATATCCTTGTCATCCTGAATCTATTAATATAGTTTAAAAAAATATTCCTAATGCGATTAACAAAAGAACTTTGGCAAGGGAAGACTTCGATTTACTTCATCCCTTTTGTTATATACTGTCACAATCTAGTGAGAGTTAATCATAATTTTAAATATATTCCATTAGTATCTCACATTTGTTTAGCACTATAAATTGGAAAATTTTGGATAATATTAGAATATCCAAACATTGAAAATGTTGGGAATTATGAATTGTAAAGGATAAAAATTTTAGTCATGTCTCCAGTCAATGAGTTTTGCCACTAGAGGATTGAAACTACGTTTTTAAAGTCATGTTTGTTTAAAGAACTTAATGTTTATTGGAGTTAAACTGTGTCACCATGCATATTAAAAATAATTCGGCTGAGATGTTAACTGATTCTCATACCTATTCAAAAGTTTATCCAGTAAATGCTGGTAAATTTGTTGGCCTCATCTCAGTTTGGCCAAAAGCAAAAAGATTAATTCAATTTAGCTGTCTCTTGTCAAGGATTTGTTTTCAGTAATTTAGGGCAAATGACCAAAGAGAGGAATACACAGCTTTGAAGGATTAGAGTGGTGGAAGTGGATGTTTCATGTTTCAAAGGGTGCTTTCAATCTCTTTTATTCTTTATAACTTAAGCTGCTTATTTTGTTCGATGTGTTTTGTTTTGTTTCTTCAGTGACTGATGTTGATAGCACCTCTTTGGCTATTTGCTTTTGTTTTCTTTCACTGACTTTGTGGACTTAATTCCTTTTATAATGCCAGCCTTTCCTCACTTTGCACCCCCACCTGGCTTTTGATGTATTCTCTTTCTGTGGCTCACACAGGAAGGCTAACTTTTTTTTTTTTTTTAACAGGAACTTCAGCCAGTAGCTTGAGGGCACTGGTGAAAGAAATATAGTTGCAATGACTCCCCGGTTACATTTATTGTACCTTCAGACCTCCTAGAAAGAGGTTCCTTTGGAACCTCTTAGCCCACCACAGTGTCTGGTCTAATGGACCCTAAGGACTCTCCCTTTGGTGTGTGTGTATCTATTTATATATATCATATATGAATACACGTATGTTCACGTACAAGTATATATATCATAGAAATAGAAGTACAGATGTGAAATAAGATCTTCACACATCGAATTAATACTAGCTTTAAAGAAATGCTTGTCTCATAAAAAAATCTGGGGTGGGTTTACTAGATGTATTAACATTATAATTCTTGCACAATAATTTCATGTTTATGAAGGCATGTATGTGAAAATGGGCTGTTATGCAATCACTACAGTTTATGTTTATGAATTTATGATCTTATATATTCAAGTATTTTTATTTATAAATGTATTTTACAAGCGAAAACTGAAGGGGATTTATTATAGTTAGGATTTCATTTATGTAAAAAAGTAGATAAAAAGATTAGAAGAAATGACTATTGCAAAGGTTAGCAGTCCAAATGCAGTAATTTAACATTTTCTATATAGCCGTGCTTTTCAATTTACTCCCTTTGAAAGTGAAATTTTATCCCACAGCTTTCTCAGAATATCAAGAAAATGTACTGAATCAAAGTGTACAAACTGTAAGGGTGGTCCCCAAACTTTTTTTGCATATTAATTATTTATTTTTGCATTATATATGTCTGTAACTGTACTAATATATACTGTACATTTTATAGTACACAGGTAGCTTTAAGGAGGAAATAAAAATATAAATAGACATTTATTTAATAGTTTCCTCCCATACCCCAATGGATTGTCTCACATAGCCCTGAAAGACACGCACTAGACTTTGGAGACCATTGCCTTAGACAACTAAAAACTTGAATAACTTCGGGTATTTAAATGCTTTATTCTTCCCCATTATTTTAAAAAAATTTTATTTATTGATTTGAGAGAGAGAGAAACATCAGTTTGTTGTTCCACTTATTTATGCATTCGTTGGTTAATTCTTTTTTTCTTAAGGTTTTATTTATTTATTTTTTAGAGAGGGGACAGGAGGGAGAAGGCGAGGGAGAGAAACATCTATGTGTGGTTGCTTCTTGCGTCCCCCTACTTGGGACCTGGCCCACAACACTGACATGTGCCCTAGAGTGGGAATCAAACTGGTGACACTTTGATTCTCAGGCCAGCTCTCAGTCCAATGAGCCACATCAGCCAGAGCCATTGGTTGATTCTTGTATGTGCCCTGACCTGGTATCAAACCTGCAACCTTAGTGAATGGGGATTGCGCTATAACCAACTTAGCTACCTGGCCAGGCCTCTCCATTATTTTTTTTTTTAATTTTTATTGTTATCCAATTACAGTTGTATGCCTTTTCTCCCTATTTTTTTAAAAAAGATTTGAGAGTAAATAGTAGAAAAAAAATGAGATCAAAATTATATACACCTTAGATGCTAGATTTTTGCATTCATTCTTTGAGGCTTGTGTTTATTATTCAGGTTCAAAATTTGGCATTTGTGGCTTAATCTTATGTTTAATAGCATTTTATAGGAAAGGCTAGAAGTATACATGAAACTGTCAGGCATAGCCGACAGTTGAATGAAGTGGGCATGTAACTGAACGCAGGTCCAGCTGTCTGCTGCAATGAAAGCTAAACTTGTCAGACAGGAGCTGCTGAGAAGGAAAGAGGTTTATTCAAGTGTAGGCCACCTGAGAAGATGGAAGACTTGTCCCAAAGCCCATCTTAACATCTTAGTGCATCCCTGGCTGGTGGGGCTCAGTGGATTGAGCGCCAGCCCATGAACCACAGGGTCAGTGGTTGGATTCCCAGTTCAGGCCACATGCCTGGGTTGCAGGCCAGGTCCCCAGAGAGGGGCCCTTGAGTAGCAGACACACATTGATGTTTCTCTCCTTCTCTTTCTCCCTCCCTTCCCCTCTGCCTAAAAGTAAATAAAATCTTAAAAAACAAAACAACTTAAAAAAAAATCTCAGTACAGGCAGAGGTTTTTATAAAGAGGGAGAGGGAAAGCAGAACAAAGAGATCAAGGGGAGGCATTAGAACAGTTCTCTATGTGCAGACCAGCACAGTCCATTCCAATAAGGATCTCAGAACTGGTCAAGTGATGGTCTTGTGTGTGTCATCCTGGTTTTCCAGCTGAAGTTCAGCAAATCTCCCAGAGCTGAGATGACTGAAGGCCAGAGCCTGTATCTTTTGAAGTTAGTTCCTAGGATTCTTTTTCTAAATAATTTTCTTTTAATCCTCACCCAAGGATATGTTTGTTGATTTTTTAGAGAGGAAGATGTGGGAGGCAGGAGAGAGAGAGAGAGAGAGAGAAAGAGGTCAGTTGTTTCCTGTATGCACCGTGACCGAGGATTGAACATTCATCCTAGGTATGTGCCCTGAATGGGAGTCGAACCCGCATCAATTTGGTGCATGGAACGACGCTCCAACCAGCCGAGCCACATGGCCAGGGCAGTTCCTAGGATTCTTATACAAACATGCTGCTTTTCTGCAAAGTACATATTAGTTAGCGTTACCACCTACAGAAACAGTGTCAAAGGAATGGTAGGGTGAATTACGGGAAGACTGTGGGTGTTTCCTCTTACTTGTAGGTGATTGTAATCACTCAGTATATTTTTAATTTTGTTTGATTATGATTAAAAGTATGCTTTTTTGGGTCAAATGAACACTGTACGTGTTTCATAAAAAATATTTTACTGTATGTGCTGCCAAAGTGAGCACCATAAAAAGTATTTTACTAACTCTTTTGTAAACTGTTGTATGCCAACAAATATTGTTTTTCATTTCCTGAGAAAATGTGTTGAAATATCCCATTATAATTGGGCATTTTCCAATAAACTTTGTGATTCTCTTAAAATTTTTTATTGGGGAAAAAAGCTGACAACAACATTTTTTGTACAATTTAGGAAACTAGAATGGACTGTGTTGTTAAATTTCTGTTGACGTAAAAATGTCCAACCCTGTAGAGAATTTTTTATGAGTTTATTTGAATGAAAACAGATGACATATGCAGGGGAGCAAGATCTCAAATGCTTCAGAGAGTAACAGTTTACAGTTTCTGTTATGCATTTGAGATTAAGGAAGGAATGTAAGGAAGATGACAGGAGTGGTAGAAAGCAAGGTGGGGATTGGATTACAAGATTATGTGCTTTTTTAAGGGTGGTTACATCTTTGAGGGGTATTACTTCTGGCATTTCAAAGGTGTGTTAACCTAGATCCACAAGAACAATGGACAGAGCTTGCTTAAAAACCTTTCACCTAAGAAGTTAAAGGGCATGACTACTCACCGTGAGCTGTCCAGTTAGGAATTTATAATAGCAGCCCTTTTCGCCCACATGTCTTGGACATAAGTACAGTATTGTGAGTTGTGAAAGAGAATACAGTGAAGTGTCATGATGCCTGCAGCTTACTTTCAAATGGTTCAGAGAGAAAAACGCTGACAAGTGGTGAGTCCAGGCAAAGATTCTATGTACATTTATTATACTATTATTTCCCTTTTTCTGTAGATTTGAAATAAAAAGTTGAAGAACATGAGGTAAACAAAAAAGTGTGTCTCGGTTTTGCTTGTTAGTTGGGTTTGTTCATTAGATTCCACATGTGAGTGAAAGCATATGGTATTTGTCTTTCTCTGACTGGCTTATTTCACTTAGCATAATGTTCTCCAGGTTCATCCATGCTGTTGCAAAGGCTAAAGTTTAACTCTTGAGTTCCCCCTTCAAGAGCAAGCCGTGAGAGAAGAGGCACACTATTACATCTTTTTGCTCTTTTGCTAAAATTTCTCAAATTCACAGTCATTTATGATAGGCTTTTTGAAACAATAGGACATGTGGAATTCTAGTAATAATTGTTGACTCGATTTAAGGCTAATGAATGGGACCATAAAGGAGCCACACACTAAAACTAACAAGCTCAGGGGAGGCCTGCATGGTAGCCTCACAAACTCAGAGACTAAAGTAAAACCACAAAGGATGGTCTGACATTAAAACGTTTTGTCTAAAAGCAGTTTGTGGCAGGTAATCATTCCTAGTCTAGAATCTTCCATGACATAGGTCAGTCTTGTCTTTAATTGAACCCGTCTGTTGTATTTTTGCATCTATGATAACATAATTTTAAAATGTCAAGGTAACTTCCCTTTTTCTGAACTCCTCGGGCACAACCACTGCACCCTAAATGTTATTGTTATCCTGTGAATTGTCGACTGTTAACTCTCCTGTACCCAGCAATGAAAAAGAAGTATGTGTCTATCATTCCACTTTTTATCCAGTCCCAGAGGTTTCCTGCTTTGCTTTCTCCCACTTCCCTAATCTATCACCAATAGATTTCATGTAACCCCCTTACACCTCCTCTTTTCATTATAATATATATAATAAAGTGCAAAACTTGCCATTTTTCGGGAGCATTTTCTCAATTTGTTGAGGTTTTGCTTTCTGGCAGTTGTCAGTTTGGCTCAAATAAACTCATAAAAATTCTCACAAGTTTGGACGTTTCTTATGTTGACACTAGACTGGCTCAGGATTTGTACTAGCTCTGACCCTCATATTCTCTCCATTCATGTTGAATCTGCTTCCATAACAGAGTTTACTTGTTAAGGCAGTAGTTTATCAGTGAAACCACAGCTCAGACATTCTAGGAAATGCTCCCATGATACATCATCTCAAACCCTTTGTGAAAGAACGGGCATTTGAAAGTGATTGGGTAGTTGTATGTACAAACACACCTTTGCCTACAACTAAAAAATGTGCATTGACTTGAAATAAAATTAAGTCTGTAAAACCAAAACAATGGAAAAAAAAAAACAGAGTTAAAAGGTAAATATCCAGTAATAAATGTTAACTAGCCTAGGTTAAGTCCTCGTGATGTAAGCTCACTTTTGACCTTTTCTTTTGTACCATTTACCCATTTGCTACTGGTCCGATGCCTGCACTCATAAGTTCTTGATGGCAGGGATTCTTTCAGTCTTTTTTTTCATATTATTTTTAAAGATTTTTATTTATTTATTTATAGAGAAAGGGAGGGAGAAGGGGAAGGAGAGACCCATCAATGTGTGGTTGCCTTTCGCACATCCCCAGCTGGGAACCCGGCCTGCAACCCAGGCACGTACCATGACTGGGAATCGAACCAGTGACCCTTTGTTTCACAGGTCAGTGCTCAATCCACTGAGCCACACCAGCCAGGGCCTGTTGGTCTTTTATATTGCCGTATTCCAAAGTGGACAGCAAAAAGGTTCATTGATTCAATAATAAAAAAATACTACGAAACATTTTAGCAAAGCTATAGTGATCAAAAGAAAATGATTTTTCAGATTCCTAGCAACCAGGACAAAGGGAGAAGCAGCTGCCTGCCTTGGCTTGTGGCTTGTCTGTATTGTAGTATTAGCCTCTGTCCCAGAAATCAATGCGGAAAAAACAAAAAATGAAACACTCTATTCTAAGAAAGTCACTCTGCATTCCTAGTTGTTAGTGTCTTGAGGAGCAGAGTACAGGGTCCACATCACAGGACTTGGGTCTGTTGGAGGAACAGCCATATGCTAATTACTAAAATTCTGTGGCACACCAAAAAAATGGGTTTTTTTGCTGAGCTGACAAAAAAAAGGTATAATTTTGATTGATTTACAAAACAAAATAATACTTATCTACTCTTTTTGGTACAAAGTGACTTTTTAAAAAATCAGGTGCCTATACTTGTATATAAGGATTTCTGGTACCGAGAATTTACCAATCAGATGCAACTTATGTGGTGTGACCAATAAGATGCAACTCCATCATATGACCTAGGTTCAAGACAGGGCTTTCTCCCCAGACGGCTATTGTGTTAGCTGCTGCCATTCTTTTATTTGACAGTCTAAGGGAAAAGAGGTTAGTGCTCCTGACTAAATGGTCAAGTGTTACATATTTTAAAAATTCTGTGGCACACCAGTTGAAAATTACTGGAACAGAGAATCAAGACGGCCTTTTAAAATCCTATGGGGGAATCTTCTCCGAGTTTCACACTTGTAGATGCTGAACTGCCACTCAGTTGCAATGCCTCTTGGAAGCTGAAGCCACACCTGCCACATGGCCCCTGTGGCCACCTGGGCATCTCTCCTCTAAAAGCTGTGTGCAGGCCAGCAAAAGCAGCACACCCATGAACAGCTGTGCCTAGTGCTGTTAGCTCACCTGCTGCTGCACCCTGGCAGCCAGGTCTGATGGCCCAAATGGCAACCGTGGCAGCCTGTGTGGCAGCGGATGATGCGGATCCCGGCCCATGGGATCCATGTGTTATGGCTGAGATGAGACAAATTCACACAGACTACCCAGTCCTCTAGAGGAAAAGGTACAGCACGGCTGCTCTCTCAAGAGGAGAGCGCCTTGACCCTTGCCTTGACAGGCTTTTATTGCTTTTCTAGGCACATTTCACTGAGGATGGTCCTCATTTACTATGCACAGGTTCACTTTAGGTGGTTACGGAAAACAAAGGAGAGGATATTGCTAATTACATAAGAAAAGGAAGGATATTTGCAAATGTAAAGGGAAAAGTGGTTAAACTGGTTACACCATCCTTGGAAGGTTTAGCATAGATTTTAGGAAGTTACTTTAAAGATATGCAGTAAACATTTGCTGCCTCAATCCAGGGTGGGGGAGTTTTAGCAAAAGAAACCCTCATAGGGGCCTAGGTACAATGCAGGCCTGATTCCGCATGGGAGAAGCTATGTGTGGGCGTGGGTCCTGTGTGCTAGACCTCGATCTCCACTGGCCTTTCTGAGTGGGAGCTGGGCCCACGCCACACAGAATGGTCTCCTATACGTGGGCTCTGCTGTCAGCCACGTGTTAGGTTATGCCATCACTGGTGCTTCAGTGGATGAAGTAATGCTGAGCCCTCAAGGCCTGACACCACTAAACAGGAGCCTCAGCTGGCGTATCAGAAGCAGCAGTAGTGTGGCCTGTGTCAGTCTGAGATGAAACAGTTTTGGAGTGTGCCCAGAACAAGGGTGACCTTACGCTTCAAGAGGGTTTCAGTGAGGTGCTGACACAGTGCAGATTTGCAAATGGATTAGCCTACTGAAGAAGCTCAAATTGAAGACATGGAAAATCATCTCTTCGCTTGAGGCCACAGACTTTCCATCCTAGAACCATGGCCCAATTTGCAAGGAAGGCCCCATGTGGTAAATGCTGTTGTGACATCCTGAAAGCCTGATTTGCCACACCTTGGCGCTAAGCCAAGGTTCAGCTGGTTCCTCTGACCCCTGTTCCGATCCCTACAACTAACTATTCAGAGCTTGAAAAAGAAAGTCAATAGTTTTTGAACTGGCAACTTCAAACAGCTCACAGTTAAGGAAGCTCTGTTGAATGGTTTGGTGGCCACTCAGGGGTGGATGTGGTTTTATGTCAGCAAGATCATAGGCAAGTGTGGCATCATTGGCTATAATGTCTGAGGATCAGTCTTTAACACCTGTTTGGTTTTGGTTTATTATTTGAATGCTTTTGGACCATGAGTGATCAGGGTGATATTTCAATTTTAAAAAATGTCCAAAAAAAAAAAAAGGAAAAGGAAATCATTTCTTATGACCAAGTTAATTTAATATAAAAATATAATCGATAGTGAAAGTATAAAACTACCAGTTCAACTTCTCCTCTATCATTAACAGTTTTCTGGCTTCAGATTTGCAATGGAAGAGAGTGTTCTTACTATATAGAAGTTCACTGAGATGGCACTGAGTTCGGGGCTGGGAAAATGTTTGTACAGCCTCCTGAAACCAGCTTTGATGATATTATTTGTGAGTCAATTAGAATAAAGTAATTTTCTTACAAAAAAAAAAATCCTATGGGCCATAGTTATTTCATCTCATGATGTGTGTTACTGTGCCATAGTGATATGGGAAAATGAAATAAAAATAGGAAAATGTTAGAGGGAAAGATGAGACATACTGCAAAAATGCATTAAAACCCCAAGATCTTGATGTAAGGCATAGTGAAAAATGCTCACCAAGTGCTCAGGAAAGCCAGACCCCCCTCCCCTTTGTATGCTCCGGGGCTGTGCTGCACAACAGAGGCCCCGTGGGCTCCCTCTGGTGGCACACTAACCCTCGGTGATTACTGACTATTTTCAAGAATCTCATAAATTCCTTCACGGAAGCTTTCATCGAAAGTACTTTTTCAGCTGACCAGTGTTAAGTAATCAAATAAAATTAATTATTACAAAAACAGATGCTAAAAACAGATTTGTGGATATGAAAAACCATATGTAAAACAGAGGTGGCCTAGCAAGTCAATCAATAAAGAAATAGAAACCAACCAGAAAGTGGGCAAATAATATGGTTGATATTTCACGAAAGGGGGAGAAATACGGCCAATAAACATATGGAAATATTCTTAACCTCATTAATGTTTGTAGACATACAAGCTAAAACCAATGAGTTACCATTTTACACCTACCAAATTGGCAAAAACTTAAAAATTGGTCAATTTTTTATGTTGGTGAGAAAGTGGAAGCACTTAATTTGTAGAAATCTCTCATACACTCTTGATGGCACTGTAAATTTGATAATGACTTTGGGTAACAGTTTAGTATTGCCTTAAAAGTTGATATGCCATTTCTAATGATCTGGCAATTCTATTCCTAAATAGCATTTACCCTAGAGAAACATTGGTACATACACCAGTACACATATGCAGGAGTTTCTTCACTGCACTGTTTGTAATGGCGAAAAAAAAAATCTGGAAATATCGCCAAAGGATGAAACAGTGGTATTTTCAAACAATAGACTACTATATAGTAGTGAAGAACGAAACCTAAAGCTATCAACTAGGCATCAATATGCATGAAAATCTCAAAAATGTGGAGTGTGGAAAATGCAATCACAGAGAAATACTTAGAGTGTGATTCCATTATATAAACGCAAGTAAAATGTAACAAATGTGTATATAGGTAGAAAGAATTTAAAAAGCTAATGTTTATTATTCCTTAAACTGTACATACTTATTGAATTTTATTCTTGCATTTATGATATATTTCACATTAAGTAGAAAGTATTCATTAAATTCTGTACTCTGTGGGGCAGGGATTGTCCCCTTGCTTGTGGTCTCTGCTTTATGTCATTATGAGACTAGCCTCCCAAACGTGGTTTGCACAACAGCCAGGTTCCTGCCCTCACAGTAAGACTTCCTGTTCACCTTAGTATGAAGAGAAATTGCTCAGGGTGGTAGAGGGTTCAAGGCCCTCCCCAGTCTGATTCCAGCTTATCTTTCTTGCCTTGTTTTCTATCCTCAGCATCTGCTTTAGCCACACTGATTCACTCACTAATACCGACAGGGCATACTGAGTTCTCTCACTTCTTGGTCTTTGTTTCTGCCATTATAGTACTTGTTAGTTTTAATTCTAAAAACTGTTCTTTTTATCTCCATCAAGATACCTATCAGCAACAGCTATTTTGCATTTTTAAAATAAGCTATCTATTCTTAATATAAAGAGCAAGATGGTTGTGTCTAAAGCAACAGACTTCAATTGGAAATGAAAAGTGCATACACCCAATGCATTTGTCTGTGATTATCTGTGATTAAACTTCTGGCAGAAAAATCTTTTTGTGAGGTGCACATCGTGTTTTTGCAATATAATTACAGAACTAGAGATCCTGACCACGCACGGGGATCTTACAACTATAATAAAATTATTAACGCTTTGTGTGTGTATGACATTCTGTGGGAAACAGCCATTCAGTTGATTATCAAGTATTCAGTAAGATGTCTCCCTCATTTTACAGTTACATAATTTGGTAAGTTTAAATTATTGCATCTGTAGTAGAAATAAAAAGGCAGTAATAATAATAATAATAATAATAATAATACCCTAAACATGGAAAACGATCAGGTCCTGAGTTTTTTCTGTTACCAGAATGACTATACTTATGGTAACGTTTACCAGCTAACGATAGATTTAGTTAACAAACATTTGCTGACCACCTGCTAAAATGCGAAGCAACACATTCAGCACTGACAGAATGACAAAGATTAATAATATGATGGGGTGGTGATATGATGTTTTTAAGAAGCTTACAAGGTAGGAAGGGGAATCTACAGTATTTTAAATCAGGTACTGGAATAGCTTTTGTATGTGGGCCAAAGACTAGACGTTGTGCTCTAAGTTAACACACTAAAAAGAGCACTTAGTCCTTTCCCTTTACCATTAAAAGCCTTCAGAGTGCATTCAGTAAATGAGTAAGCACACCCAAGGAGGACGGAACATTCTGACCTATATCAGTATATTGTTTCTCATAAACAGAATCTGAGTTCACTAGTGGCTTTATGTGAATGTTTATTACAGTATTCATTCCAATTAAGATAATAACAGATGATGAGTGAATTCCATATCCAATTAAAATGAAAATTTCCATCTTTCTGATAAACAAGAATGTGCAGATGATAACAATGATGAAATCAGAGAAATAATTGCATAAACCCTTAGACAGTGACAATCTTTTGTAAATGTCTCTGATTCCAGAAGGTTAGCACAGTTACAATTCTGCACTATTATATTATGAAAGCTTTAGTTCAATGTGTAGCTGCACATATACCTTTGAACTTAAGTAACACTATCTTTGAATAGTTCACATTTATCAGCACAAATCTTCTCTTTGTCTTTTAGTTTGATTACTATATGAAAATGTCAAATAGTGCAGACTAGCGATATCTTTATTTATTTTAGAGAGAGAGAGGAAGGGGGGGAGAGAGAGAGAAACATCGATTTGTTGTTCTACTTATCTATGCATTTATTAGTTGATTTTTATATGTGCCCTGACCAGTGAATAAACCCACAACCTTAGCATATTGGGATTATGCTCTAACCAACTGAACTGCCTGGTTGGGGCCCAGCCTAGTAATATTGATGACAACATAATTAGTAATGAGGAGAATTTTGCATTATGGATCTTTGGACAAGTTCAAATAGAAAGAAATCAGAGGAGTATTTTGTATATAAGTGATTTCACCTGCTATCAAATAGTAGGAAGCATTTTGAAGATAACCTAGGAGCAGGAATTTCTATGCCAGAAATTATTGTTATGTACATTTATTGCTCTTTGATAGTCAAGCAAACTGAAATATATTGTTACCGAATTTTAGACACTGTTAGAGATATTCTAGACTAGCATTGATAAACCTTTAAAAATTTTTAATAGTGACACACTTCCTTTAAACAAAATCATATATGTTAATAAAACTAATAAAATAGAGCTTTCTGGAAGGGAGTGGGAAATTCTCCATAATCTTAAGAATGAATAGAATAAGCAAGCTATATCATGATGCTTTTGTTGAGAAGGATGTATCAAAGCTGAAAGAATTTGCATTTGGCTGTTTTGACAGAGTACTTTGTCAAAATAAAGGACAGTCTTGCAATTCTGAGCAAGAATTGTGAGAAACCATACTTTCTATTACTTTCCCAGAAAGTAAATTATTACAAATTGAAATGTGTCTAAGTATGGTTAATTTCTTCTACTTACAGTACCCACACCAATTGGTGTATGTAATCTTAGGACCTCAAATTCGAAAGGCTCAAAGAAAAATAAGTATAATTTTTAATTATCCATATTACTGTTCTTGTTTTTTTATTTAATCTTTGTTGCATTTTTTCCCATTACCATTTAGTCCCCTTCCTCCCTTCCCCCAGCAATCCCATATTACCGTTCTTGTGATGGTAGAGCAGTTATTATTGAAACAGCCCTCCCGAGATAACTTTGAGCCCTAGATAAAATTTAATTAACACTTACCTGAAGGCACTGGAGAATGAACGGATAGACTTAAACACTACCTTATCAATTATCTCATTAAATGTAAATGAACTAAACATTTCAAGTAAAAGGTAAAGATTGTTTAGCCTCACTGTATGTTGTCAATCAGAAACTCACTTAAAATGAAAGGTGTAGGATACATTTCTTTAAGTGGAAAACATATGTTATGAAAATATATACTGTCAAGATGCTGGACTAGCAATTAAGACAAGATAAAGTAGACTTCAAGATAAGGAATATCATCAGAGATAAAAGGGACATTTCGTAATGATAAATGAGTGAATTCATTTAAGGATGCATAAAAAATACTAAATGTGTGTATACACCTAATAACAAACCTTCAAAATACTTGAAGGACAAAAATGACAAAACAGAGATATCTACAATTATAGTTGTCAATCCAGTATATCTTTCTCCATAATTTATAGAATAAGTAGAAAGACACTGGTAAGGATATAAATGACATGAACAACATTATAAATCAACCAAACTGCACATTACCAAATTTCTTACCAACCAAATTGACATTAATATAACACAGCACCAAAAAATGGCCGCATACACATCTTTTCAGGTACACATAAAATTTTTACCCAGTTAGAACATATACTGGGTCAAAACACAAGTTTAGATGACTTTTTTCTTTTCTTAAAATATATTTTATTAATTATGCTCTTACAGTTGGCCCAACTTTTCCCCCTGTTCCTTCCTCCACCCAGTACCATCATTCCCTCTGGCAATCCTCCCCCTTAGTTCATGTCCATGGGTCATGCATATAAGTTCTTTGGCTACTTCATTTCCTATACTGTCCTTAACATCCCCCTTCCTAATCTGTACCTACCAATTTGTACTTCTTAATCCCTGCACCTTTTACCCCATTCTTCCCCTGCCGCCTCCTAACTGATAACCCTCCAAATGATCTCCATATCTATGGTTCTGTTTCTTTTCTGATTGCTTAGTTTTTAGATTCAATTATCGATAGTTGTGAATTTATCACCATTTTAATGTTCATAGTTTTGATCTTCTTTTTCTTTCTTTTTTAAAAAAGATTTTTTATTTATTTGTTTTTAGAGAGAGGAGAGGGAGGGAGAAAGTGAGGGAAAGAAACATCAATGTGTAGTTGCCTCTCACGCGCTCCCTACTGGGGGCCTGGCCAAAGTTCTTCCCCACAGATTACTTAGTATTTGCTTAGGGTATTAACTTTACAATCAAGAAATCTGGTGGTTACTACCTTTACCAAGTGATTAAAGTTAACATTAGCAATTTTGGGACAATTTGACATCACGTGTTTCCTGATATGATCCTCTAAGGATATAGAATCATTTCTGTGTTACTCTTGCCAAAAATGAATAACCTGAAGGTAAGTATGATGAAACATCAGACAAATTCAAATTGAATGATATTCTACAAAATATCTCACCTGGACGCTCAACATTGAGGAACTGTTCCGATTATGAGACCAATGAGAAATGACAACTAAACACAATATGGAATTCTAGAATGGGCCCCAGACAAGAAAAAATAAATAGGTATGAAGGACATTATTTGAACAATTGAAATCTGAATATGGACTTCAGATGCTATAACACTGTAGTATTGATGTTAAACTTAGACCATTGTAGTGGTTATGTAAAAGAATGTCCTTGTTCTCAGAAAATACACACAAAGGTGTTTTGGGGTTAAGGGCAACAGTTGTCTTCCCTATACCTGGTAACAACTTAACTTTAAACGGTTCCGATAGATAAAAATACATATATACGCATGCGTGCATGAGTACATTCACACAAATATGTGTCAGAGAGAAAGGGACTGATAAAGCAAACGGTGCAAAATATAAATAATTTGTAAGTATGGTGGATATGTGGGAATTCCTTATACTGTTCTTGCAACTGTTTTGTAAATTTGTTAATTATATCAAAATAGTTAAAAAAGGTATTTCCATTACCAACATACGTATGTGTAAGTATACCTAACGTGCGTGTCTATCTGCTAAATTCAATGGCCGACTGTTACATTTGTAAGTGTCAGAAAAACATGAGCTCTTAGTGTTAAGTTTGAAATGGCGATCCTTATTCTTAAGAACAAACCCTCTGTAGTGATAATTCCCACCACTCTCTATTCCTCAGATTTGATTGTTGTCTAGTTTTGGAAATACTGACACGTTGGGGAAAGATACCCCACTTTATTTCCACCCTTAATTAACACTAGAAAGCCTTATTTCCAGGACCTACTCAGTGGTAACTCTGCCTAGCCCTAACTTCAAACCTGTTCAGGAAGCAATTTTATCTCTGTTGACCTCCTTCTAGGGAAAGATTACTTGAAGGAATCAACATAATCCAAAAAAGGACAATGTGTGTCTGGTATGAAAAATCTGTCAATGTGTGTCTGGTGTGAAAATGTGTCCACAAAAATCTACAAGATTCAATAGGCGGAAATGCTTTTTAAAACTGAATACATAGGAAGCTGTTTTGTTATCCTTATCAACATTGTACATGCACTTTGCCTATAGAGTCAAGGAATTCAACAAGTTTTGTTAAGAAAAACAGCAAAACCCAGCCCTCCTTACCCACTCTTCAGAGACAACCACTTTCATTCTTAGAGCTGATTATTTTGATGATTTCTGTCATGTCTCTAAACAATATGCTCAATTGTTATTTCTTGATTTTTCTGTTTTATAAACTATCTGTTTCTTACTGTGAAAAATGGGGAACTAACTCTGTTTGCTCTTCCTTCACACAGGTATTCACCCTTCCCTTCCTTCCACCCTCTCCTGTCTCCCATCCTCCAAAAACGGTTCTACCAAAACTTACGTTAGACCAATGTTAAGGGTTTACACGAGCATGACTATGTAAGCACCAGTCACAGCTGAGACAAGTAGTATACCATAATTTCTTATTTTGAACATGTCTTTATTTTCCCTGAAATTAGTAATTTTCAACTTTTTAAATAGGTTTAGTTTTTACGTACTTATCGTTAATTCAGCCTGAAACTCTTTGACAGTTGTCTGAATCTCTGACACATTAAATGTTGTACTGTTTTCACCTTCCAAAAAAGGCTGTCACGGTGCTGGTGCTCTGCAGTCTGATTGGTTTGCCCTTGTGTCTGGTGACAGCTGTCATCCTGACGAGTCCTTTCACCTCTGGCCTATCTAGACCTCCTGTTTATTGTGCTATGAGTCATTTTCATTTTTGATTATACTTTTATCTTAGCAGAGCGCATTTTCCAGTAACTTCCTAAGAAATAGGCAAAGGAGTTTTGGCTTTGGTTGGTTTTTTGAGTTTTGCAAGACTGAAAATATGTTTATGCCCCCCTCATACTTGATTAGTCAGGAGTGGGACCCTGACCAGAGACAGTAAGATTGGACAACGTGTGAATGCAGAGGTGGAACGCCTGTGGGAGAGCCAGAGTCTGAAAGCTCAGGAGTGATTCCTGAGGACTGTGCAAATACACTTACTGCAATGAGATGTTGAAACAGGAACACACTAAAATACCTGTAACTCGCCGGTTATCACTCCTGCTCTGCTTCTGTCTTCTGTCTGAAGTTCCAGTCAGTCACAGAAAACAAGAAATGCTGCATTTTTGTCTATCTGAGTTTGTGATAAGTTCAGAGTTGACCTTCCATATACATTTCCAATTTATTTTACTTTTTTCCCCCTACAGTGTCTTTTGCTTTTATCATCAGAAAAAAACAATACTGGTGTTTCCATTTTGTGGCAAAAATTTTGTGAAAAACTAAGGGAAACATTGTAGAGGAGCATTTCCTAGGCATTGTTTATACACGCAGGCCAGGGAAAAGCCCTGACACTGAAAATCTACTCCATAAGCTGAAGGCAGGGTAAGACACAGGAAAGAAGCTGGCCGCTCCAGTCTGGTAATTAATGGAGCTTATGAAAGGAAACTTACATACATGTAGGAGGTGCATCTTGGGCAAGACGGAATGGATCTCCACGCTGCTTACCAATGCAAAGAGGGGATAGGGATGGGTACGAGTATGTGAATGCTACCAGGTACAGGACATTATTTTACATACTTGGCCAGGTCAGGACAATGGCCTGTTCCAGGAACCAGCAGGCAGTGGCAGGCAGAGGAGGGAAGCTGGTTTACGTCAGAACGAACATTGATCACAATCAGACAGACAGTCTCTAAGCGGGTTTTGCGGTAAGCAATCTCCATTCTGGCCCGGGGCCAGCTCCGGGTCAGACCATGCTCACGTCATGGAATGGTTTCTCCTCCACAGGTACATAATAAAGTTTCTACTCAGTGGCTGATGAGAGAGAGTCTGATAAATGGTAGGTCCGTAAAGGGATCATATTATTGAACATGATTTGATACTTTGTGGAGCTGTCTGGCCCTGTGCAGAAAGAATTGCCACAATTTTTCAAAGAGCAACACAAGGATATAATAACTTCATTTTGCCACTTGTTTTCCTCCTAAGAGAAACTTCATTCTCATAGTCCCACTTCCCACTCTCCTGTCTAAAGATACACAGAGCAGGAACTGTTTAATAGCTGTCCCTCATTCTGGAGTCTGAGGGGGGTAGCTACTGAGAAAATATTTATCTAATTTAGTTGAGCTTTGTTTTCCTTAATACTTCATTTTTCCCCTGGATTCTATAATTGCAAAAAAAAAAAAAAAGCCTACTGATTACAAGTCCATGTCAGTCTGATTATTACTTTTTAGTAATCTGTTCCCATACTCCTACCCTCCCACCTATCATCCTCAGTAGTTTTAAGATGTTTTTTCAATTATCTTTGATCTCTGCAGTTTAACTTCAGTGTGTCTCAGTGTTGATTTTCTTCTATTTGCCCTGATTGAGATTCACTGAAGTTTTTCAATCTTATGTCTAGGAAAATGTTCCACTATCATCTTTTTGAATATTGCTTCTCTCCTATTCTCTCTACTTTTTCCTCCTGAAGTTTTTACTAGGCAAGCATTTCATTTTTCATGTTTCTTAAATGCTCTTTCATATATTCTGCTTTTTTTTCTCTGTACCACCTTCTAGATGATTTTTTAAAATCTCTCATTTCCTCTTTATTCTTTCTTATGTCTTTTATCCCCCTTAGATTTTTGGTTGTTTCCTCTTTGAAGATTATAAGTAGACTTTCACATCGCTTGGTTATCTTAGCGTCTGGCTTTTCTTTATATTAATTGTTTGTTGGATCTGCTGATTCTTTCTTATACAGATTGTTTTCTTTCTAGTGTTTGACTGTGAATTTATCCCCAGAGTTATTTATTGTGAGAATTCTATGTGCTTTGGGTTAGGAAGCTGTCCTTATGGGGTCGTTTCTAATTTGGTTCTGCTGAGTCTTTTCAGGAGGAAGGGTGGGCAGGGACCTCAGATTTTGTCATCTTGAAGAAAATACATATTTGTACCCACAGCTACTCCCAGCAAGGTTTTTGGATTCAGATTTCTTAAAAAAAATATTTTATTTATTTATTTTTAGAGAGAGAAGAAGCAAGAGAGAAAGACAGGGAGAGAAACATGGATCAGTTGCCTCTCACACGCCCACAACCAGCGACCTGGTTTGCAGCCCAGGTATGTGCACTGACTGGGAATCGAACCAGCAACCTTCCCACTTGCGGAAGAATGTCCAACCCCTGAGCCACACCAGTCAGGGTCAGATTTCTCTTGATGACTCCTTTTCCATCCATGGCCCAGTCTTTTAGCCTGTTTCCCTGCATGTTTCTACACACATCAGTGGGTGGAGTGTTTCTGTTTTCTGTTCCATGGGCGGAACAGCTCTTCCTGGCTGCCGGCTTTGTGCAGAGAGCTCATTTACAATTCCGCCTTGTACAGGAGTCTGTGCCTGTGGTGGAGGTCTCGAGTTCTGTTTTCACAAGGGCTTTAGACCCTAGCCAGCCTTTATGCTTACATTTAGTTCTAATCCTTGCATGCCATTTGGCTTTAACTTATGATCAGTGGTCTGGTTTTGAGTTTCTCTTCATTCATTAGCACCTGAGAATTTCCAGGTGGAATTTTTAAAGAGAAGAACCAGGAAAATTATCTTAAGCTGGTAAATAAGTGGGTTTCAATATTTAAAAAAGTAACCCAATCTCGTTTCATTATTTTCTGACATATGCTTACTATAGTATTTAACTTCAGATAGCTAATGGTCTTCTAATTGGTAAGATTCATTTTAAGTGTGCATAGCCGGCTTCACAGAACCACGCTACCGCCACGCTCTAGTGGAAGCATGGCACAGCAGGAAGGAGAGCGCCACAGTGGCAGGCAGATCTGAGTCCACAGACTGACTGTAGCAGGGACCTTCGGCAACTTGCTTCATTTCTCAAACCTTTAGTTTCTTCATCAGCAAAGTAGATACAATGATACTCATCTAATATAGCTGCTGAGAGGATTAAAAGTGATTATAACAGCTAATAGTAACTGAGTGCTTCTGACGTACTCAATGCTCTGCTGGGTGCTTCACCGGATACTCTCTTTTAAGGTATGTGAAATTTTTAGTCCAGTGCCTGATACATAGCAGATGTTCGATAAATGTAGCTATTAGTCTCACGAAGTGACCTCATCCTAGGCAGGCTCTGATCCACCTATGGCATCCCGCCCCTACCCACCCCTACGATTACCGGACAAGCCTCGGCTTGAACAGAGCCGTCAGGATTCCGGCTTTGAAATCAGACTCCATGGGTTCAGATCTGCCACTTCCTAGCTGCCTGGCCTGGGACAAATATATTCAGTTGTTTCCTGTGAAATGAGGGCAATGGGTCTTACATTCTAGTCGAGGTTAAAATGAGTTAATTCATGTAAAGCACTTACAATAGTGCCAGATACATTGTAAATCCTTAGTAAGTCATAGCCATTATTATTACTGTTTTACTAGAAATTTGTTATCTCCTTGAATTAAAAAACGTCTCAGTTTAAGCTAAAACCTGCCTCTCTTGGCATCTACCAAATGGCCCTACTTTTTGCCCTTTGGAGTGGAACAGGAAATACCTCATTCTCCTTCCACAAGATAGTGGTTGAAATACTTTTTCCCCCCTCCGGAATAAACACCTCAGTTTCTTCAAGTGTTTTTCATAGACGTGGTTTTGAGTCCCCTCCCCACCCTGACAGCCCTCCAGCACATGACTCAGTTTGTGAACATGCGGTGGCAAGGCCACCCTCCAAGCGTCACCTGACGAGCTTGGAGTACTGTCACACTTCCTTCTTATGACTACTGCGTATTTGCTTAAGCTATGAAAAATTTAAGCTTTCTATTTTATATAGCTAAACTCATCCCCAATTCTCATAGTGTTCATATCTGTTAAATTTCATCTCTTATTTTGTCTCATTATTTTAGCCTTCTTTTAAAAAAATTTTTATGCATTGATTTTTGGGGAGAGAGAGAGAAATATCAATTTGTATAGTTCCACTTACTTACGCATTCACTGGTTGCTTCTGGCATGTGCCCTGACTGGAGATCAAACCCACAACCTTGGTGAATCAGGACGACGCTCTGACCACCTGAGCTACCTGGCCAGGGCTATTTTAGCCTTTAGCCTTCTTAATCTGTTTGGATTCCTGGACTGCCATCCCATATATTATAATCCCTTCTAGTTTCATGTCATTTCTAAGTCTGGTGGACAGACCGTCAAAATTACCCAAAGAGAGTAGCGTATCTCGGCAATCTACCTGCAAGATATATCAGTTCAATAGGCACTTTTGGGTGGTGTGACTATCAATTATTTACTATTTACTGTCTATATGAATGTTATTCAAAATCACCCCTCAGTGGGGGTTTTGAGAAACCTCAAATATTCTCATGTGAAATAAACCTATTACAACTAAAGAGAATTAAGTGCCTTATTAATTAAAAATTAAACACCCTATTAACTAAAGAGTATTAATAATTTTTGAGAGTGACTGCTCCAGTGACAAGAAAATTAATGAACACTGAGAAGAGGAGATATTTATCATCTACTATAGAAGCTAGGGTGAGCGTTAGTAAAAATATGCTGATAGCCACAAGCTTCATTTGAATTCTTAGTTTAAAACTCGTACTCCTCTATTATTTACTCAACCTATGAAAAAGAGGAAAGCATACTCCCCTTTGTTTTCTCTCTTCATCTATAATATGAAGGAATAATCAGCCAATAAATAAGGTTAAGGCAGGAAGAAGGAATGAGACAGAGATACCATGGGTCTAATTACATGCAAACTCAGTGGATGATCTCTGAATAATTAAGCATTGGCTTACGTGACTTTTGTACACAGTGAGTCCCCAGCAGCTGTTCATCACACTGGAGGTTTACAGGCTAAACATAGAATAGGTAAGGACTCCAGGGTCTGGCTCCTGACCTCTCCTGAGGATTCACAGAAACTACATTGGGAAATCAAGAAAAACTCAGAGGGAGAAGCATGGAGACTGGCTCAGTCGTGCCTCCCTGAAGCGGATCCTGCACATAGCTGTCGGAGTGCTCTGACTGAAAGGCAAATGTGACCACGTCTCTCGCAATTTTAAAGTATGTTGTGCCCACCCCCCACCCCCATGGACTTAGCATGGTCTACCAGATGCTTCGTGATCTGGTCCTTGTTCCATTCTCTCATTTTCCTATTGCGTTTTGTTTCTTGATCATGCCTTTGCTCATGTGTATCCCTTTTCTGGAAGATCACATTTATTTCCATTTTTTACTTTCCATCATTTTTGAGATCACCTATCTCAATGTGTTTCTTCATTATTGGAGGATGGAGGAAATGAAGGTGTACCAGAGCAAGTCTGCTGTATTTTCCCAGGACTGGTCAGTACCTGAAGTAGATTGTGATAAATTAAAGATATGTACTACCGCCCCTAGAGCAAAACCACTAAGAAAACAACTAAAAATAGCTTAAAAGTGAACAAAGGAATTAAAATGGTATACTGAGGAATATTTGTTTAATGCAAAAGAAGACAGTAAAATTGGAACAGAGAAACAAAAATGGCATGAGACAAAGAAAATATAGAAAAATGGAAGGCATGCAAGTAATGACATGAAATGCAAATGGATTAAGCACTCCAATTAAAAGTCAGAGATATAAGGTAAATAAATAGGATCCAACCAGATGTTGCCTTTAAGAGACACACTTTGTATTTATAAATACAAATTTATAAAGTTAAATGATGCAAAAAGTAATCATAGGAGAACTGGAGTGGCTATAATATCAGACATAGTAGACTTTAAGACCAAAAAGTTGTTAATATAGGAGAAAAGGGACATTTTATAATGGTAAAATGATCAATCCATGAGGAAGACAAACAATTATAAAGATATATGCATCTAACAATAGATCTTCCAATATATAAAACAAAAACTGAGAACTGAAGAGAATAATACAATTCAACAATAACTAGAAATTTTAATATCCTACTCTCAAAAAATAAAATACTAACTGGACAGAAAATCAGCAACATCTTCAACAC
Source organism: Desmodus rotundus (assembly GCF_022682495.2). Taxonomy (NCBI): domain Eukaryota; kingdom Metazoa; phylum Chordata; class Mammalia; order Chiroptera; family Phyllostomidae; genus Desmodus; species Desmodus rotundus. The sequence goes on from NC_071393.1 coordinate 108,325,763, forward strand.
TATCAACCAACTTGACATAAGTGAAATCTGTATATTCCCACCAAACTAAAGTAGAATATACATTTTTTTTTCAAGCGCATGTGGAATATTCTTTAAGACAGAGTGTATACTAGGACATAAAATAAGCCTCAGTACATTTATAAGGATTGAAATTATACAGAGTATGTTCTCTGAGTTCAACAAAATTAAATCAGAAGTCAATAATAGAAGGAAGTTTGGAAAATCCACAATACTTGAAAATTAAACAAACATTTGTAAATAACCCGTAGATCAAAGAGGAAATTACTAGGGAAATTAGAATGTATTTTGAACTGGAGTAGCATGCCAACAATGCATCACAATTTATGGAATGCAGCTAAAGCAGAGGGACATTTATGCATTTATATGACTATATTAGAAAGAAGAGCAATCTCAAAATCAAGAACCTAAATTTCCTCCCTAAAAATTCAGAAATATCAGAGTAAATTTAAAAAATAATGGCCTTCTTAGGGAAATGGAAATGTTCTAAAACTGAATTGTGGTGCTTATTGCACAATTCAGTATGTTTACTAAAAACTGTTCAAATGGATGGATTTTATGTTATGTCAACTATGACTCAATAAAGTTCTTTAAAAAATAAGGAAATTCAAGAAGTTGTCCAGTTTTCATGTGTTAATAGATATAATACCAAGTATAATGGTATTATTGAGTTCTTACTATGTGCCAGGCACTGTTCTAAGCAATTTACTCAATCCTCACAACAACCTATGAAATAGGTATTATTACCCTATTCCTAAATGAGAAAACTGAGAACCAGTGAAGTTCAGTAACTTGCAGCAAATAAATAGGCAAGCCAGGATTCAAATGTGAGCAGCTGGTTCCCGTAGCCATCCTCTCACCTCTCTGGCTAATGTAACCCAAGACTCGATGATGTTTTTAACATTCTAGTGAAGCAGCATCACTGTGAATCTCTCCTGAAATTGAAAAATATACAATATACCAAATTTGGTTGTACGACACAGGGAGGAGTATATTATTTTTCAACTTTAGAATAATAGTAAAAGTACTTCATTAGTGTCCTAGGAAGTAATGAAGAATAGCTTCCACTTTCTTTTTCTTCCAGTTGTATGGCAGGAGGATATATATATATATATATATATATATATATATATATATATATATATGATAATGGGCTTTAGAATTGAAATAACTGAGATTTGATTCTGCTACTTAAGCTATGTAACTTGTCTTGAGCCTCATTTTTCTTACCTATAAAAATAGACTCCACAATGCCTGCACATCAGGACCGTGTGTGTTAGATACGGTATGAGTTAATTACATGCGATCTTAGGACAATGCCTTGTGCGTAGTACACCCCGAGCTGTGGGAGCTCTCTTTAGTCATCAGGATCAGATGTCCTTTCATGCATTAGAACTCGTCATGGTTTTTAGAGAAGGGCAGGGCAATCCTCTCGGACTTCTCAGCAAGACTAAACTTGAAAGAAAACAACGAACAATATAGAACTTAGGGATGACTTTATTTATTTAGTCATATTTGCTTTAGGTTAGTATGTCACAATATAGAATTAAGGAAATCCTCTTCCTTGTGCATACATCTTACCTAGAAATCTTACTTTAATCCTCTTCCTACATTCTGGACTCTAACCAGAATCTAGCCCTGGTCTCTAAGAGATATTATTTCACTATTATCTCCAAGTAACTTCAAGGGGTATGATCAGAGCTTCCCCCAAAGTGTAGCTACTGTCAGAATACCTCATTCGGGTTCTAACAGAGTGGAGGAAGGTGGCTGGGAACAGGCCTTGTTCCCCTGCCCAGATGAGTTCTGTGGATGCCGGACATTAACTAATATCCTGCTGAACAAGTCTCTGTGGGACCCAAGACCCTGGTCACACAAGTCACTGAGAGCCTTTTTAGTGTAAGTGTGGGAGACACCACTGACCTTTAGGGGGAAAACATTTACTAAGGGGCAACATTTTAAAAGGATATCTTGTCAGTGAGAGAAAATGTTTAGTTTGGTAGACATTTGTTTGGTAACTTGCTGAAGTATTTTGTCCACTGGATGTCACTGTTGCACTTGAAAAATGAACATGGTCTGGAATTTTTATGAGGTTAAATTCTAGTCTTGGAATGGCATATTGGTTTTCCTCTAACAGAAGGTACCACCAGATGACCCGTTCTCATCTTATCTCAAGATAACTTCATTCAAAGGCAAATCAGGAGGGAGTCCGTTGTACGGAACTTAAGACTTCGTCGAAGATCTGGAAGCATCCGAAGCCCACTGAGGAATGAAACTTTTCAAAGCCCAGCCTAACAAGAACTTCTCATTTTTCTGTTAGCGTGTTCGCCTGGGGGCAAGAGGTTCTTTTGACAAGTTCTTTAACTCTTCACAGTCTGTGTCCTGTTTCCTAGCCAGAACCAGCTTGTTTTCCTGAGGATAGAAGGTAGCAGAATACCTCTCTAATATTCTTTTCCTTTTTCACATTTTGAACCTCTTTTGTGACCCAAGTCCTCAAAACATGAAGTATAATCATATTTCAATTTAAAAGTTATAACAATAAACATTTCTCTAGTCGATGAATTACAAAGATAAGTCAAATTTTTTTCTTTGTTTCTCTTTCCTTGTTGTGTTTATTAACAAAATAGAAACAAAAATCCCACCAATATATTTCTGAGCTCTTGAATGTTTCTCTCCCTTGAAGTTATATTGAAATAGAGCACATGGAAGCACAGTAGGATATGACATATATGCTACAGAGAGACCAGAGTCACAAGGCAATTAATGCTTTCCAAAGGAATGAAGGGAGGAAGGGAGGAATGAAGGAAGGGAAGGAAGGAAGGAAGGGAAGGAAGGAAGGGAGGAAGGGAGGAAGGAAGGGAAGGAGGAAAGAAGGAAGGAATGGAGGGTTGGAGGGAGGGAGGCAGGAAATACTGACTATTTTTTTAAAATTTTTTATTTATTGATTTTTTTTGAGAGGGAGAGAGACATCAGTTTGTTGTCCCACTTATTAAATTATACACTCATTTGTTGCTTCTCGTATGTGCCCTGACCGGGCATTGACCCACAACCTTGGCGTATTGGGAGGAGGCTCTAACCAACTGAGCCACCCGGTGAGGGCAATAGGGACAGTTCTTGATGTGTGCTGACACCGTGTGACTCATTAACTGTTTGGAAGGGAAGTTAAGCTCCTGGACAAGAAGCCACTCTCTGTAGGTCACTTTTAACAGCCTTTTAGTTTAAGAACTCCTTCATCTCCCATTGTGAGGTTTCATTGTCAATGAAGAGAAATGGAAAGCAACTTTAGACCTTCAATCAAAATTCACTTTCCCACTGCAGAAGACTGAGGAGGTAGAAAAGGTTTGGAGAGAGAGTCTCCATAACTGATCTTTCATTTGCCAATTTCTTCTTACCCTAAGAATGATTCAAATGAGGTAAGTTAGAATTTTTGAAATCAGTTTTTGTTTTTAAAATTCTATAATTTCCACATCATTTTAATTAAATAATATAACAAAGTCAATATTCTTAGAGGAATACTATAAAGTACTATACTTTAATACTTTACAGTCAGACCTTATTTGAGTCTCCACTTTATCACTTACTAGCTGTATTATCTTAGCCGCATTATTTAACACAGCTTCAAAAAAAATACACGAAGAGAAACTGACAGAAGAACTATAAAGAGAAGACAATAAATAACCTAGCAAGATGCAAGAACTCTTCTTAAAAATTTTTTTTTAGAGTTTATTTATTTGTTTTTAGAGAGGCAAAGAGAAGGAGAAAGAGAAAGAGAGCGCTGGCTGGTGTGGCTCAGTGGATTGAATGCTGGCCTGTGAATCAAAGGGTCACCAGTTTGACTCCCAATCTAGGGCACATGCCCGGGTTGTGAGCCAGGTCCCCAGTAGGGGGCACACGAGAGGCAACCACACATTGATGTTTCTCTCCCTCTCTTTTTCCCTCACTTTCTCTCTCTAAAATAAATAAATAAATCTTTTAAATTTTTTTTTTAAGAAGGTGTAGAGAAACCTCAGTGTGTGGTTGCCTTTCACATAACCCCTAACAGGGACACAGCTCACAACCCAGGCACATGCTCTAGACTGGGAATCGAACTGGTGATCCTTTGGTTCACAGGCTGACACTCAATCCACTGAACCACACCAGCCAGGTTCAAAACCCCTTTTAAAAAGGCAGAGTCAAGCAGAATTGAAATTCCCCAAATCCCTTAGACAAAAACTGGGCCTGAAACTTTGAACTGGCTTACAGTCTTGTGAGATGGGATTAGAGAGAAGTGGGGTTAGAGGTGATGACCTGCCTCTTACGGGCATGGAAATAATCAGGAACCACAGTCTTAAGTTTTGGCCAAGGAAACAAAAGTCGTCTGGAACTGTCAAATCCAGGGACGGAATGAAAGAATGGATCTGAAATAAATGATCATCAAAAGTAGTTAGACCACTTCAGCAAGATGGCTTATGATGTGGATACAAGATCGCTTCCCAAAGCAAGAGTACACAAAGGGTTAAAGCCTTTCACAGGGGTCCTGCCACTGTGAAGGAGACATTCAGGGGTACATTCAGTGAGGTGCATAAAGCTTCATCGCATGTCTGCTGAAATTAATAAACAGGACACTGAAAAGTTGTTTGTAGAGCTAGAATTTCCCTAAACATACCATAAAGATAAGTGTGGATTCTTCCCACTTGATTTTAACTTCATCACATGGCTAGAGCTAATTTACTCCCATTGGAAACCTAGTCCCATGCTAGGACCAGGGACCCATCTTGTCCTTTGTTATGAGGAATTGAAGGAACTGTAATTCAATAGCTCAAGTGTTACCTTAGCTGCTAGCCTGCATTTGCTCTGTTCTTCCAGGATTTGGGGTACTCTGCTGTATTCTTACAATTGAAGATAACTCCAAAGTTCAAAAGACCTAAATCTCTTGCCCAGGTCTCAGACCTGGCTCACTGTGACTACCTGTCTAAACAGCTGTCTAAGCAGTGCCTTCACTCCTGTTCTTCCCTCTGTTCATGATGGGAGGAGTGTTAACATTTGAATTTTGTTTTTTCTCATTTATTTAAGAGTGTTCATATTTTAAATTCTTTTTGTGTCAGTTTTAGTTTTTAATTTATCCTTTTGATCCAACCTCACATTTTATGCGTCTCAGTGAATGTGCCCTGAATGTCTCCCTGGCAGTGGCAGGACCCCTGTGAAAGGCTTTAACCCTCTGTGTACTCTTGCTTTGGGGCAGCGATCTTGTATCCACATCATGAGCCATTTTGCTGAAGTGGTCTAGCTACTTTCGATGATCATTTATTTCAGATCCATTCTTCCGTTCTACCCCTGGATTTGACAGTTCCAGACGACTTTTGTTTCCTTGGCCAAAACTTAAGACTGTGGTTCCTGATTATTTCCATGCCCGTAAGAGGCAGGTCATCACCTCTAACCCCAGGTGATATAAAGAAACAGATGATATCAAGAAAAGGTGCTAGAACTTGGCTGTGGTTTTATCATATGCAAAGATAGCTAGTACTTGTATCAATCAGTGGTCAGCTCTTTGAGTGTCTTAGTCTGTTACATGTCTGTCTTCACATACTTTATTTCAGAAAGAATAGTACGGGAAGGCTGGAACTCTATCTGTGTACCTCCTTTAGCATTTGGCAGAGCAGAGCAGATATGTGGATATTTAATAAATATTTTAATATCAATGAAAGAGTGGTACATATGATTGATTCAGAAACTTTTTCTTGATGTTGTTTCTGAATCTGAAATATGGATACAGAAAAAAGTATCATATATAATAAATACACAATTCAATGAATTTTCACAAATGGAACAAACCCATACAACGTCATTTATCTTTTGTTTTTAAACTGCCTGCATTGCCTAAACTTATTTGTTTACTTTTACCTGAATGAAACAGAACAGTTGACTATTCATCAGGACTTTATGCCATGTTATATCTTAGAACTTAGTAACTATTATGCTTTTAATTTTTAAAATCTACATATGAAATAGCTGAGCTTATTTTTGGTATTATTTTTTCTTCTCCATCAATATGGGGAGGCAGTTGCCATTAGAGGTATATCATCTACGGAGTGCTATTTAGGGTTCTGTTTATTTTAAACACCCTGAATTCCAACAGCAATGGGTTGTGTTCTCTTTACTTTTCCCGGGCAGCCCCCTCTCCTTTTTGTTCAATTAGAAGTCAATATATGGATCGTTACTAACCAATAATATTTTTTGGCATATTTTAAGTAAGTTGCTAAGCTTGAGCTGATGAACAATTATGAATTTGTTCTGGCCATTTCTCTTCTATGACAATAGTTAAACACTTAAAGCTGAACAATTATGAATTTGTTCTGGCCATTTCTCTTCTATGACAATAGTTAAACACTTAAAGCAAAGATGGTGAATTTATTGAATCTAACCCTCCTCCTGTGGTACTTGTGTTCTGGATACCTGATTAATTTCAAAATCATAATTTGGTAGCTTATTTTTTTACCCCATTATGCTTATTTGGAGTATTTATCCATACATCTCTTTACCATTGGTAGGCAATTACAAATCAAAATAATGGTAATCATTGTGGGCTATAAGAATAAGCTAATAAAAAATGTGAACATCGTTCCAGTGAAAATTTGCTTTTGTGAATGTTGAAATTTTCAAAAAAATCTATTTTCTAGTTAGTTTTAAAGTAACATATAATATTTCAATGACTTTAATAGTCATGAAGTTTCTTTTTTTAAAAAGATTTTATTTATTTATTTAGTTTTAGAGAGGAAGGGAGGGAGAAAAAAAGGGAGAGAAACATCAATGTGTGGTTGCCTCTCACCTGCCCCCTACTGGGGACCTGGCCCATAACCCTGGCATGTGCCCTGACTGGGAATCCAATTGGTGACCTTTTGGTTCACAGGCTGGCACTCAATCCACTGTGCCACACCAGCCAGGGCATCATTAAGATTCATTTAAAAATAAGTATTATATTCTAACATTCTCTACTTCCAGAATTCAATGGGAAGTATGTGTTTGAAGAAAAAAAGTCAATGAAAATAAACAAATACTTTGACATATGCTGGAGAAAGTAATAAAAATATCAATTTGTAGTTTTCTTTTTCTTGTTTTATTTCACTGGCCAGAACCCCCAGTACAATGTTGAAAATATTGGTGATAGTGGATATCCCTTCCTTGTTCCTATACTTAGGGAAAAACTTTTAATTACTCACCATGAAGTATTATATTAGCTATACATTTTATGCAGATGCTCTCTATCTGGTTAGGAAAGTTCCCTTTTATTCCTAATTTGCTGAGAGTTCAATTTTAATCTGAAAAGGATGTTGGATTTTATTTTTAAAATTTTGCACATATTGAGATTATCACAGTTTTTTTTTAGTCTGTTAATGTGGTAAATTACACTGGTTTATGACATTGATTATAATTGAAAGGATATCTCAATTTGTACTTCATTGGACTCAACTACAGCTTCATTGTCAGTGCTCAATATCCCCTTGTGGGTTGTGGCTACTGTCTGGGGCAGTGCAGCCCTCTGTGTTCTGAGCTACTCTTCTGTGCTATTTTCTACAACAATCGCCCACAATCACCTTAGCCAGGTTCCCTCCACTCAGAGAGTAGAAAACACAGAATAAAAAACTCAACATCTGTGTGAATTAGAGATTATTTTTTCTAAGTGATTCATTATAAAACTGAGATCCAAAAAAGCTGGTGTTATACACGTGCCTGTGAATGAAAAAGAGAAAGACAACCCAGGGCCAGGTGCTCTTTTCATTATATAATCTGCTTTTCAATGGTTTTAGGAAGAAAACACAAACCAAAAAGGAAGTGTTTTATTATGGACCGAGACCTCAGGAATAGTAAGTATCCTAGCAAGATGTAGAAACTCTTTTATTTACTTTTTAAAAGATTTTATTTATTTATTTTTAGAGAGAGGAAGGGAGGGAGAAAGAGAGAAGAACCATTGACATGTGAGAGAAATATCAATAGGTTTCCCCTTGTAGGTGCCCTGACCTGGGACAATCCTTTGATTTGTAGGACAATGTCCAAACAACTAAGCCACATTGGTCAGGGCCAAAAACTCTTTAAAAAGACAGTCAGGCAGAATTGAAACTCCCCAAATCCCTTCTTAGGCCAACAGTGGGCCTGAAACTTTGAACTAGCGCAGGGTCTTGTGAGAGGAGATTAGGGAGAAGTGGGGTTAGAGGTGATGACCTGTCTCTTATGGGCATGGAAATAATCAGGTACCACAGTCTTGAGTCTTGGCCAAGGAAACAAAAGTGGTCTGGAACTGTCAAAGAGTGGGTCTGAAATACATGAGCATCATTGTCTGTGGATGGCTTAGAAGTAGTATCTGTCCTGTGTGGCCGGGGTCACAATTTCCTTTCCAAATCCCATCAGTGAACAACTTGTTAATGGCGTACAATGTACTTTGTATCCTTCCTTATTCCTTTAACCTAACGTTTCTAAAACTTCAGTTTTCCACTTACTATCTTCACAATTTTTGCAATATTATCTACCAACTGGGCTATTGTTTAACAAGTAATGTTAAGTTGACTCATATTCTTTTTTTATTGTCTTACCTACTAGTCCTAAGCATTAATATCCATGGAATTGCAGATTTTTGTTTTTGTTTAAGAAAGGTGTGTCTGTGTGCCACCCACTAAAATAATCATGTGTGATCGGAACCAAGATGGCGGCGTAGGTAGACACACTGCGCCTCCTCGCACAACCAGAACTGACAGAGAATCGAACAGCAAGGGGGACTAACACCAAGGAAACAGAAAATAATCATTCATCCAGACTGGTAGGAGGGGCGGAGACGGGCACCGGGGTGGAGAGGACTCGCGTGGCTGTGGCGGGACTGAGACTGGCGGAGTGTGGGACAAATGGCGCAGGCAGTCCGAGCACTAGCAGACCCTGCGGTCCCACATTTGCACAGATAAACCCAGAGGGCCGGACTCAGAGTGGCGGAGAGCGGGGCAGGCAGAGCAGCGGGTAGCACCCCGCAGCACCACATTCGCCCACAGATAAACCGGACGAACGGCGGGCAGCGAAGCAGACCGCTGAGAAACCCAGGGCTCCAACTCAGAGAAATAAAGCCTCAAACCTCTTATTGAAAGCGCCCCTGGGGGTTGGGGCGGCAGGAGAGACTCCCAGCCTCACAGGAGAGGTTGTTGGAGAGACCCACAGGGGCCTAGAGTGTGCACAGGCCCACTTACTCGGGAACCAGCACCAGAGGGGCCCAGTTTGATTGTGGGTATTGGAGTGGAAGATTGAAATCCGGAGGAGAGTGAGGCGGGCGCCATTGCTCCCACTCAGCCCCTCCCCCACGTACAGCGTCACAGCGCAGCGACCAGCATTACCCCGCCCTGGTGAACACCTAAGGCTCCGCCCCTTAAAGTAACAGACGCGCCAAGACCAACAAAAAAAAAAAAAAATGGCCCAAACGACCGAACACTTCAAAGCTCCAGAAAAAATACAACTAAGTGACGAAGAGATAGCCAACCTATCGGATGCACAGTTCAAAGCACTGGTTATCAATATGCTCACAGACTTGGTTGAATCTGTTCGAAAAACAGATGAAAAAATGAAGCCTATGCTAAGAGAAACAAAGGAAAATGTACAGGGAACCAATAGTGATGAGAAGGAAACTGGGACTCAAATCAATGGTATGGACCAGAAGGAAGAAACAAACATCCAGCCAGAAAAGAATGAAGAAACAAGAACTTGGAAAAATGAGGAGAGGCTTAGGAACCTCCAGGACACCTTGAAACGTTCCAACATCCGAATTATAGGGATGCCAGAAGGAGAAGAGGGAGAACAAAAAATTGAAAACTTATTTGAACAAATAATGGAGAACTTCCCCGATCTGGCAAAGGAAATAGACTTCCGGGAAGTCCAGGAAGCTCAGAGAGTCCCAAAGAAGCTGGACCCAAGGAGGAACACACCAAGGCACATCATAATTACATTACCCAAGACTAAACGCAAGGACCTACATCCAAGATTACTTTATCCAGCAAAGCTATCATTTAGAATGGAAGGGAAGATAAAGTGCTTCTCAGATAAGGTCAAGTTAAAGAAGCTCATCATCACCAAGCCCTTATTATATGAAATGTTAAAGGGAGTTACCTAAGAAAAAGAAGATCAAAAATAGGAACAGTAAAAATGACAGCAAACTCACAGTTATTAACGACCACACATAAAACAAAAACAAGAGCAAACTAGGCAAACAACTAGACCATGAGGGTTGTCAATAAGGGAGTGGGAGGGGGAGAGGGGGATAAAGGTACAGAGAATAAGTAGCATAGATGATAGGTGGAAAATAGACAGGGGGAGGGTAAAAATAGTGTAGGAAATGTAGAAGCCAAAGAACTTATAAGTATGACCCATGGACATGAAGTATGGGGGGGGGAATGTGGGAGGGAGGGGGGTGGGCAGGATGGAGTGGAGTGGGGGGGGAATGGGACAACTGTAATAGCATAATCAATAAATATATTAAAAAAAAAAAACTTAAAAAAAAAAAATCCCAACCCTGCATTCAGAGCTCTTGAGGCAACGAGGGTGTGCTCACAGAGAGAGCAGGGCTGGCAGTGGGAGCAGGGACCCTCTGTATGGTCCAAATTTGTTTGCCATTGCAGGTGTCCATTTTTAAAGTTAATTAATTTATTTAGAATAAAGTAAAGCTATTAAACAAAAAAAAAAAAAAAGAATTAAACAGCTTTGTTTTTTGAAAAAAAAAAAAAAATAAAATAAAATAATCATGTGAACCCCCAGTGGTATACTAACCGCACTCGAATAAACACTGTGTTGATCGAGTCAGCTTCACTATCACCTAGTAAGGATGATAAATGTACCAACATAGAATCCTGCTCTGAGAGTGTAAACTGCTTTGTCTTCTATCTCAAAGGTAGTCTTATTTTTTGTCATCTCTTATAAGTAGACACATTCCAAGATACCTGTAACAAAAGGTATTTGAGGAACTCTTCTGAATTTCTTAATTTAACTTGGTCATATTTCTCAGATTAAAATATCTCTTTTAGAAAATTCATCTCTGAATTTTCTTTCTTTAAATTTCTTTAGATTGGTTTAATAATAACTGAAATTTACTCTGATAATAGTGACCCAAGTATATTGCTGTCTCTTAATTCTCGTCATGCAGAAGAATAGCATTAAACATAGCACTTGTGGAGTTTAAATAATAAGGAGAGAATTGGACCTGAAGATTAAATAAGGCTTTCTTTGTTCATTCATTCGACAAATGTCTACTGAGTACATATTATGTGCCCTCTTTCTAGGTATTGAACATGTACCAATAAAAAATTATTTAAAGCAAGGTGTCTGAGACTCTTCAGTAGTGAGTCTGGCTCATGCTACCTGTCAAGGAAACATATACACATACGTGTACAAAACCCTAACTCGTACACCATCCAGGAAGATGGAGCCTAGGTAGACACGCTTCACCTCCTTGCACAACCACAGGGAGAATTACACTAACCTCAAAACAAAAAACACCCAGAACTGCAAGAAAATCGAACTGTATGGAAATGCCTCTTGTTTCTATTTATTTTTTTTAAAATTGTGAGCCAAACAGAATGACTAATTAAATGTATTGCACTTAACAATAAAACAAATAAGATATATAACAGAATTCCTCTAAATTATACATTTATTTCTGCTGAAAACTTCTCTAGGTTCTAATCCAGGGACTGGCACTACTAGTTTTATGCCATTTGGCATATATTTTACCCTAAGGGTTAACCTTCTCCTGTGTAAAATGAGGTATTGTGGAATTTTAAAAAATCCAATACTTTAATTTACCATTTCAATAAAAGAGGTTTTGAAAATAATTCATTAACAGCTGTCAGTTGTTGAGTCCTTATTGTGTTCCAGGCTCCATGCTTAGCCCTTTACATATGTGATTTCACTGAATTGTGACACTTGTTTTAACCTTTTTTCAAACTCTAGAATGTGGGACTCTAGTGAAATTGGCAGAAATGCCTTCTGTTGGTTCAGTATTTTAGGAGACCATCTACTGAATAAATTGGCAGTGCACACTTGCACGTTGTTGGACACAACCTTGTACTTGAATCCAGACAATGGTCAGTAAGATCACATTGGTCAAGGGAGCAATTAGCCATTTATTTGTGTTAGTTTCTAGGTTTGGCAGGAAACAAGACCAGAATGAGATAAGGAGCTCAGGCCTTTACAGGGTGTGATTGGACTCTTGGACAAAGGAACAGAGCTGTTTTCCTGGCTAGCTATTTTCATCCCAGGCTTATAAAAGTGCTCCATGTGGTAAAAAATATTGTAGCAAAAGCAGTGTTCAGCTTTAAGGCAATCTCCTTTTGTCTCTAGTAGTAACATTGTTAATAAAATAGAGGCAAGTAGTCAGATGTTCTCACCCTGCTTCACATTATTAATATTATTATTATACTTGTCTCTTTGGGTTAACATACTTTGTATTGCTTCTTCTCTCCTTTTCTTTCATTCTTTTCTCTCTCTGTCTCTCTCTCCATGTTTCTTTTTTTTTTTACTTCGTGTTCTTCTTAACTTCGCTTACTCATCCAGCCAATCATTTAATATTATTTTCTCCTATTACCATTAGGATTGATAAGTACATGATACTAGTATTAATATTCCCTCTTCTGTGCCTATGGCAGAGAGACTCAATTATTAATCACCTTGTATTCTTTCTTGCCAAACCTTGATGCAACCCCACAATCCTTCTCAATATGGCATCAAAGTACAAAAGTAGAATTTGCTCCCAGAATAAAATCCGTTGCCTTTCTAGTGAGGGATGCAGGAACATAACACACAACTCTAGTCCAGAGAAATCCGTGCTGTGACAGAGGAGCTGCTGCATAACTTAATCCGTGATGAATTTACTTCCTTTAATGGCATGCGGATGTCCAACTCACTTGAATGCCTTGGACCATGTTGTGCTACGTTTTCTGCGCTACTCAGTACAATGTGGCAGTATGTAGTGAATGTCTGCTTCAGTAGTTGTCACCATATGCCACTGTATCTTGTGTACCAAATCTCAGATGTGCTTTCAGTTTTATCAGTTTGCAAAACCTTTTTAATCACAATTGGATCTGGCAAAGACTCTCAGATGGGCTGTCAAGCCCAATAGATCTTTTGTTATAAATACAGAGGCCTGATGGAAATGATAGCTAAAAGGCAGAGCATGGCATCATACTAAGTTGTTGTGCTGCGTCTGCGCTGAGAGAATGGGGCACAGCCGGCTTCATGGCAACCCTTACTCCTCCAGTCAGAAATGTGAGCGCAGGGGCCATCGGTTTGCATGCTCAGTGTTGTGTTTCGCAAGAGCCAGGTGTGTCTGTTGGGCTTAGCTTTATTTTCACTTCAAAGAATGGAGGATCTGTTTCAGTACTCCCGCCAGGAGTCTAATGTGCTGATTTAAAAGTAGGTATTAATTTAATATCCAAACTGACATGGCCAGGAGACACCACATGGCTTGGGGACATCTGAAAACATTTTGAGACATTTTATTCTGGATTCTTTTAAGTGCATTATATACAATATGGAACAAGAGTCCTTTTACTTAGAGGACTTGTAGCATAGAACCTAGAAGGGAACAATAATTAAGAAAGTATTAAAAACATTTTCTCCAGAGACTGTTGCCATGATGATTGTGAAGTATTTACTGTAAAGGAAGCGACTGATGTAAAATGGCAATAAACAATAGATAGAACAGAGAAGGAAAATAGCAGACAATGCTTTGTAGACATCTCCATGAACCCTGGAGCTCAACTTCTCCTTGAAACTGGCTCTTTGATTTGTATATATTCTATCAGGCAAAGTGGTCTTTTCTATGAAAAGAAACCTCAGGACCAGAAGGATCTTCTTGCTTTATAGACATTTATTGTATCATTATAGACCATTAATGATAAATAATGCAAATGTAGGTAGATTAAGAAGTGATACTATCAGAGTGATTATCTGGGAATACAAAGAATGACGTGTAGACTGGTAGCATGCTATTTTGGTAAGAATTGAGCTATTGATCATCAATAAAAAAGATTCCGTAGCTGTACAACATACATGAATTTGGACTTAGAAGAATTTGATTGCAATACAAACTTATGTGAGAAATATCTGAAAGTCACTGTTTCTCTTTGTAATAATAGTGAGTTGATACAATACCTTTCATTTAGGACCTTGAATGCCTTAGTAATACTGTAATAGCACAACAGGTAAGTGGGAGTCAAGTGATGTCATCTTGAGCCCAAAGGCACTGAGTAATTTGCTGGAAAATCAAACTGCTACCTGCAGGACTCACTCCCAAGCATTCAGTTTCCACTGAATTTCAGACCTGGAATTTGTATATCGTGTCATAAGCTCGAGGCTCTTCCCCACTCTCCAGCGTCCAGTGGGGGAGAGGGACCCAGTAATATGTTGCTAACAAGCACCTCCCCTTCCCTCCAGGTGACCCTGAAGTCTGCACCATGCTATTGGAATTACTGATCCAGATCCTTAAAACCATCTAATCCAAATTCCTCATTTTACAAAGAGTCCACAAAGGATTAAGGTCTATCCTTGTTTAAGTTATCCAGAAAAGCTTGAGTTAGTTTGGGGCACTCCTCCTATCCCCACGCCCCTTCCGCCCGGGTCGTCAACCTGCCTGCTGAGTGAGCCTCTCCCTCACACTATCTCTCAGGTTCCAAAACAGGGAAAGAAAGTTGCCAGCCCTCGGCAGCCGCGGGGCCTAAGGGGGGGAGGCGGGTGCTCCGCCCCCGGCGTTCGCGGGCGGGCTCGACTAGAGCCGCCGAGCGGCGAGCGCGGGACTCGGCGGCCCACAGCGGGCGGGGAAGCTGCGGGGCGTGGTTTGCAGCTTTCAGAGCGCAAAGGAGCCGAGCGCGCACTGCCGTGCCCCGAGCCTTCCGCTGGACCGAAAAAGCGAGCGGGAGATCGAGCGAAGGGGCGATCGAGAGAGCAAGGCTAGAGGGGCGCTAGCCTGGGCTGGCCCCAGCCCGCGCCCTCGCAGGGACAGCAGCGGGTGAGCGCGGCCGCGGGGCCCCAGCACCCGGGTGCGCCCCGGAGTGAGCGGGCTGGAGCGGGGAGGGAGGGACAGTGGGAGGGAGGAGAAGGGGCGGGGGCGAGGGAAGGACGGTCCCGGAGCCGGGGGCGGGGGCCGCCGGGGGCGGGGGCCGCCGGGGACAGGAACCGATCCGTTGTCGGGGTCCAAGCCCGGCCACGGGAAACTTTGCTTGGGTGGGGAGAGCGGGGTGCGTGGAGGGCGCCGCAAACTTGTCAGCGGGCGGGGCGCTCAGGGATTGGAGCGAGCGCCAGCGGGTGGCGTTTGTCTGTCTGGCTTCTTTGTGTCACCTCCGGGCCCCAGCCCGCCGGTCCGCGGGGCTGGGAAGGGGGCTGTGTAGGGGGCTCCGCAGGGGGCTCGTTCTGGATCCCCCCCCAGTCGTCCCTGTAGGCCCAGGCCCCAGCGCTCGCAGTCCGCTGATTGTTTTCGTCCCTCGCGTCACGCTTGGGCGGGAAAGATTTTGAACGCCGCGTGAGATAGAGCTCGGAGAGCCGCGGTGCAGAGATTGCCAAAGCGTGGGTGGCGTGAGGCTCGCCCGGGGACCGGAGGACGGGAGGGCGGGGCGCACCCGGGCTGGAGAGGGCGCGGGGACCCGAGGGCCGGGACACTCGAGGAATTGCGGCGTGCAGGAAGCCGGACACTCGGACGGCTTGGATTATAATTCCATTTTGATTGCTTGGGGTCTTTGTTGTCTGAAATTGCCTCAAGGGTCTGATGGTAACACCTTCACCTCCTTAGGTTATTTTTCATCTGTTAAAAAAAAGCGGGGGGTGGGGAACTTGCCAGGAATCAGTGCTGCTCGAAACAACATTGTCACCGTATTTGATGGAGATTGAGAAGTCCTGTGTAACATTTGCCTTTGTGGACGCCTGTTATGTCTGAAAGTTATTATTTGTCCCTCCCCTAGTGGAAGGGAGCGTCTGAGCGAGCTGCCAGCAGGCACGATTGTGTACAAGCACCAGCAAGTCCGAGCCAAACCGAGCAGGTTCTTTCTGGCCGCTCAACACTGTTGCATCAATCTTTTCTTTTTAAAAGTTTGCTTGATTTCAGTTAACTTTCATATGCTTTTCTAAAAGTTTCCATAGTTCCGAAGTCCACCTTGCAGATATTATGTGGTTGTGCTAGGAGAGGCTCGACATGTTTAGGGTTGGAATTACAATTCTTTACCTCTCAGGTCGCTGCCATTGAGACATTATCAACATTAGGAGAGAGTGTTCACGTTTTATGAGATGGAACATTGGATGTGTTTTTATAGTTTAATGCTTGACTCCTTGAATTTTCTTTCTGGAAAACTGCTGAGACTCACTCCCAAGGGCCTTACCCCCGCCCACGCACCCACCCACACCGAGGGGAAAAGGGAACAGGTGTAATTAATCCTGGTTTAGTTTTTTTTCGTGGAGACGCTGGATACGTCAAAATAAAAAGTGGAAATTTAATTGTCACGTGTATGAGTGAAGGATTTTATTGGGATTCAGTAACTGTGGTGATTGAGGGGGGTAGGGTGGGGGTGGGAGAGGGAATGGGGTGAATGGTAATAGAAAAAAATACAGTAAAATTAAAAAAAATGCATATAAAATAGAAAAAAAAACCCAAATCAAACCAGTTTAAGTGAGCTCCGCTTTGTACATTAAGATGGGTTTTTTAAAATCATGTAAGTTTACCCAATTAAACATTTTACAAGCATTTCAGTGCATCAGTACTATTGTGTTTGCAGGATATTGCAGTCTGTTTAGAGAACTGAGGGAAAGTTTACTGTAAATGTCAAAAATGGAGTCGAGTAAGGGAAAGGGTGAAAACAATTGGCTCATTTGTCCTTATACATATGTTTTAAATACAACAGATTTTCAACAATTACACAAAATTATTCATTCATTTACTCAAACAAGCTTTTATCATATGCTAGCCCTGTCCTGGGCTCTGAGGTGCCAAATAATACCATTTATGGAATGCTTATTCTGTACCAGTAGATGCTTTACATTCATCGAACAAATATTTGAGGGCCTGCAGTGTATTGTGCTCGGTGCTGGAGTTGTAACGCCCAGGAGAGCTGTGGTTCCTATGCTCATCCAGTGGGTAGATGGGCAGAACATAAAAAACATTAGCAAGCCAATCACAGGTTTTAAAATGCAAATCAGATAACAAGGCTTCCCATCTCCTGCTAAGTGAAAGACCAGACCTGATAGTGGCCCCCAGAGTTTACCACCTGGGGTCCTCTTCAGCCTCCCAAGGTGGAGAAATTCTAGGCTACGAGTTTATCAATTGTATTGACTTTCTCAATGAACTGGTCATTGGTTTCATTGGTATTCTCTATTGTTTTTCTATTTGATTGATTTTTACTCTGATCCTTATTATTTTTTTTCTTCTACTTTGGGTCTAATTTGCTCTTGTTCTAGTTTCTTTAGGTCATTGATCTGTGACCTTTTTTCTGATGTAGGTATTTAGTCTTGTAAATTTCTCCCTAAGTACTGCTTTATTGGCGTCTCATACATTTCGATCTGGTGTGATTTCCCTTTTATTAATTTCAAATCCTTTTTTAAATTTTCTTTTATTTTTTGACCTTGAGCCACACAGAAGTATATTACTCAGTTTACAAATACTTGTAGATTTTCCAGAGATCTTTCAGTTACGGGTTTCTAATATAAATCCACTGTGTCAAAGAGCATACTTTGTCTGGATTGAATCCTTTCACATTTACTGAGAATTGTTTTGTCGCCCAGAGGATAATTTATTTTGGTAAATGTTTCATGTGCACCTGAAAAGAATGTGTATTCTAATTACACCATGTCAAAGGAATGTTATCACATCAACACGACTTACTGCTATTTATGTTGACCTTGATCACCTGGCTGCTGGAGCGGTTGTCAGGTTTCTCCACTGTGGAGTTACTCTTTTCTCTCCCTTCTGTACTGTACTTTTTGGGAAGGAAGTCACTATGTGCCACTCACACGTAAGGAGTAGAGAATTATGCTCCACTTCCTTGAAGGGTATTGCTTTTTTAACCAATTTGACAATCTCTGCCTTTTAATTTGGATGTTTGGACCATTTATAATGATTATTGATAATAGTTATAAATCTTGCTACTTGTATTCTGTTTGTCTCATCTGTTCTTGGTTTCTTTAGTCCTCCTTTTTTCTTTCTTTGTTTGAATTTATGGGACGCTTTTTATCTATTTTATCTCTTTTGGTTTACTAGGTATTCCTTATTTTGTTATTTCAGTGGTTGCTTTAGGGTTTGTAGTGTATATTTAACTTAGCCCAGTTTACCTTCGAGTGCATTGTATCATTTCATGTGGTATGAAAACCTTGTAATAGTGTATTTCAATTTCTCTTCTTTTGACCTGTGTGCTATTGCCATACATCTTGCTTTCTGTCTGTTATACACACCACACTACATTATTATTTCTGTTTGAGCAGTCACTTATTTTTTAAGGAGATCTAAGTAATAAGAATAGAACCATGTATTTACCCATGCAGTTACACAGGTTATATTTTGATTCTACTGTTGTTAAATGATAATAAAAAAATCACATACTGAGGTTATTGCATTCATATGTATGAATATATATACACATATATACTTGTAAAGTTAGAATACACTTCAAAGAAGTAGTGAAATTCAGAAACCAGAACTTAGTTTATTTCCTTACATAAAATTCACCGGATCATCTTTGAGTAGATTGCTGTTATAGAAAGATGCTTCAGGATCCTGTGCAGCGCAACAGTCGGTACACCCGGGCTTGGAGAACTTCAGACAGGCGCTGCCGAGTGTGCTGTGCTTCTCATCTTTCCTCTGAGCAGCATTAGGAGGGGGGAGGTGGATTGGGAGAAGGAATCGGCCTGCCTGTGCTGACATATTCCAGACCCCAAGAAACTTTGAAAGATAAGTTTGAAAGCATTTCTTTCTTTTGATGGTGTCTGAGATGAAAAACACTCAGTTATAGCTCTTCAAGTCAAAGTAACACATTCGATAAAAGTGAGCCTCAAGCTTCTGCTTGTTAGTATTCATTGATTGAAAACTGTGGTCTGAGATGCAGTTCTAGGATCTTTAGAATTTGCCTTCCTGTTACTCTGGTTCCAGCTGACTTCTGTCTTCCTTTAGGTACAGCCGGTGGTTGTCATCAGTGAGTAGCTGCTGTCCATCTGAGTGTGCAAATGTACCTCTATTCTGAATGATAATATAGTGACAAATATATTCAACTATAAATGAGTAAAAAATCTCCATTCATTCAATAAATTATTTTGTAAACAGTTACTGAATTTGGGCTCTGGCACATTGATGCAAATTTATGTCCCTTGGCTTTAGAAAGCCAACTGTCTAGTAAGAGACAGGCCCACAAGCAGAGGAACGTGCACTGTGATGTGGTAATTGGTGATCACTGCAATGGATACTTGAACAGGGCAATGGGGATCAGCTTAGAGCAGTGGTTCTCAACGTGTGGTCTGAGGACCAGCAGTGTCAGACCCACTGAATGAGAAACCTTGAGGGTGGGGTCCAGCAACCGGTGTTTAACAAGCTTTCCAAGGGATTCCGATGCACACGCAAGATGGTGAAAACACCGGCATAGAGGATTAGATGATTTCTGAGCTCTTTTCCTAACTCTTAAATCTATGACTGTAGATAAGAAATGTGCTATTTCCCCCATTATACTGTTAAACTAATTCAAAAAGAGTCTGGAGGCTTTAGCTAGAAATAAATGATGAAGATTTATTCAAGGGTCTTAGGGTTTGCAAACCATAAACACAACTAGGCAAAAACCCAGATGTATTCTGAAGAAGAAAGAAAAGCTAAGAGTTCTTATAGTAAAAAGTACATCTGTGAGAAGAATCAGTCCTGCGTTCTTAGCCTCTGGATTGGTCCAAGATGGCAACTCTCTCTAGACGATTGCTGGTCTGGACAGCGGATATCAAACAGTTTGGGTAATGGATGTCAGAGGGTCTAGATACACGAGCATTCTTTCCTTAGTCGTTCGGCTGGTACCCATAGGGTTATCTGCAGGTTTGATGTATATTCAGGCATTAATGCAGGACTGGAAAGTTCAAAAGTTTAAGTTCCCAGGCTAGTTAACACAAAAATAGAATCAGTTCCTCATACCTCAGCCTCCTTGATTTTAATAACTTAGCAGCTTGACTATAGTGACTCCGTTTACTCTATTCCTCAGTATTTCACAAGAGCCGTGTCGGCACCAATGAAATGTCATGTAAAACATTTATTTCTATGTGGGTGAAACAGAAATTGGTAAAGTTATGCCTGACACTGGAGAAATCGTAAATTAGAATTTAAAAAATTTTATTATGAAAAATTTCAAATATATTCAAAAGCAGAGATAATAGTGAAATGAACTCCATGTAAACATTACCCAGAATTAATTATTATCAAGTTCTGATGATCTGGTTTTACCTACACCCTCACCTATCCCTGCGTGCTAGGTTATTTCGAAGTAAAATCCACATATCATATCATTTCATTCATCAATGATTAGATTTTTAAATGATTGGAGCTCTTAAGGTGCTAGAGATGAATTTGAAACTGAATCATATATAGCTTTTTCATGGTTGTACAATAAATTATAAAAGTTTATCTGAGTTTACACAAAAGATGAGTAAAACAAAATAGTAATGTGGACTTTTGTATATATGTATTCCTATTAACATAAAATTCATTAAATAAATATCCTAGCTATAAGAGTCAAAACATTTTACCAAAATATTATATGTACCATCATTATAATAGTAATATATACATTATACTTATAGATAATATTCCAGAATAGTAAGAAAGAATATATACCTATATACTGACAACATTGAAATATTGTGCCAGAAGGAGAAACTTAAATTTGAAAGGCAGGTTTTTGGGAAGGGAGATGTTATAAGAAGCTTTTGCAGTTTTAGGCAAATTTTAACACATTAAAAATTTACGTTATAATCATATATTAAAAATTCCCATTACTCATCTCAGCAATTACGTTGCCTCATGTAGAGAGAGAAAAGGTAATCAACATTTAGGGAGAAACAATACATCTTTTTAAAAAATCTATTCATTTTAGTCAATGTTCTGCACATGTTCTTTTCATCAAGGTCAGAGATTAGTTAGAGCTCAGGCTATCAGAGAGTTCAAGTTCAGAGGGAGGGGTCAGAATTAATCTGCACAGACAGACTACCTGTTTTCTCCCACTCTGGCTTTGGAGTACAAGTTATATGATATCCTGAGAAAGAAATGATTGTATTGTGACTGAAAAGTTAATTTTTGGCTGTGACGGTCTGACACATTAATTAATGGGTCATACAATAGATGTTAGCTAATTATAATTTAAAAAATGCTAATTACTTAAAAGTAAGTTTTACCTTATGTGCATAGTAATAAAAGAAGTAAAGCTGAAATAAGTCAGACAAAGATAAATACTATATGATTTTGCTTATATGTGGAATCTAAAAAACTAACCAAAGCAGAAACCAGCTCATAGATGGAGATGAACTGATGGTTGCAGAGGACTTGGGGGCTGAGTAGGTGAAGGGATTAAGAAGTACAAATTGGCAGTTATTAAACAGTCAGAGGGATGTAAAGTACAGCGTGGGGACTACAGGCAGTAATACTTTAATAACTGTGTGTACGGTGCCCGGTGGGTCCTAGACTTATAGGGGGTGGGGTGGGGAATCATTCTGTAAATTATATAAATGTCTAACCAGTATGCTGTCTACCTGCAACTAATATAGTATTGACTGTCAACTGTAATTGAAAAATAAAAAAATAAAGCTGTTCAAGACTGTTCCCATGCCTCCAAAACAAATAATTAAAACAAAACAAAACAACAGCAGCCCATAACTCATGCATCTAAGCTGCTATGATAGTTCTGTGACAGGTTATGGCCATGCAGGAGGAGGTTGTTTTTTTTTTTTTTTTTTTTTTTTTTTTTTTTTTTTTAATATATTTATTGATTATGCTATTACAGTTGTCCCATTCCCCCCCCCACTCCACTCCATCCTGCCCACCCCCCTCCCTCCCACATTCCCCCCCCCCATAGTTCATGTCCATGGGTCATACTTATAAGTTCTTTGGCTTCTACATTTCCTACACTATTTTTACCCTCCCCCTGTCTATTTTCCACCTATCATCTATGCTACTTATTCTCTGTACCTTTACCCCCCTCTCCCCCTCCCACTCCCTTATTGACAACCCTCATGTTCTAGTTGTTTGCCTAGTTTGCTCTCGTTTTTGTTTTATGTGTGGTCGTTAATAACTGTGAGTTTGCTGTCATTTTTACTGTTCCTATTTTTGATCTTTTTCTTAGGTAACTCCCTTTAACATTTCATATAATAAGGGCTTGGTGATGATGAGCCTCTTCAACTTGACCTTATCTGAGAAGCACTTTATCCTCCCTTCCATTCTAAATGATAGCTTTGCTGGATACAGTAATCTTGGACGTAGGTCCTTGCGTTTAATCTTGGGTAATGTAATTATGATGTGTCTTGTGTTCCTCCTTGGGTCCAGCTTCTTTGGGACTCTCTGAGCTTCCTGGACTTCCCGGAAGTCTATTGGAGGAGGTTGTTTTGCTAGACGAAGGCATGCTAGAGCTTTTGGTTCAAAATTCCAAGGTAGATATTCAGAAAAAAATTTTTAAAGAGGAATGACTATTATAAATTCTGTTTATAAAAGAGTTAAAGGTGTGTTTTATTATTCATACTTGTATGTTAAAAAAAGGTTACTAGCATTCTCTTGTTTGAATATCCTTTGTAGTCATGCATTTGATGACACACAGAATTATTTCTCTGTTAATGGGCCTGTGTTTCAAAGAAAGTCTGTTACCTTTGTAGTCTTTGCATTTTTTTTTTCGTTGTAGCAAGCTGCATGCAACTCAGTTGGGTAACAATTAATTTTATAAACAGTGTTTAGTCCAGAACTGACTAGATTACTTTCTGATCCTGATGAAAGGAAACTCCCAAATGCTTATAAGCACAGGTTGATGATTTGATTACAAGACTCTGCTGGCGATGGAGGTGCACTCGCTCCTTTCTGAGTCATCGTGTTGTCTCGTAGTTGGCTGTGTGTTTTCTTAGCAACTGCTGCTGACATCAGGTTTGAGCAGGGAAGTATGTTTTGAAATGATCCAACATATTCTTTCAGGTTCTTTGTGTCTGGTAAACCTTGTAAACAATGCGTGTGACACAAAAGGGAAAGATTTCATTGCAAATCATTTTCTTCTGGTCTCTTTTTCAGAGGGTTGGGGGTGGGGGTAAGGAAGGAGAAAAATAAGTGAGTCTGGGAGAATGTGGACCTGCTTGTTTATGCCCATGGACTGGAGAGGAACCAAAATGGCTTCCATGGGCTGACAGGAGAATATAATTTACTGGGGCCTTGATCTCGAGTAATACTCCCATGTGTATGAGTATTAGAAGGAACAAATGAATTTTTAGAAATGTGTGTGGTATAGTGTAATGGTTAAGAATGTGCTTCTGAAGTCAGACTGAGCTTGGTTCAAATTCTGGCTTTACCATATACCTGCTGTATCACTTGGGCAAATCACATAACCTGATTGAGTTTCCTCATCTGTTGAAACAGAGGCCAAAAAACGACCTACCTTGTAGGAGTGTTTTGAGTATTGCTGAGATAATGAGTACAGATAACAGACAGTACAGTACCTACAGGTGAACACTATAGAACACAGGAATAAGTGCTAGTTACTACATTCAATTCAGGTGTGGGGAACAAGGGGCTAAGTGACAGGTGTTTCAGGGTGATCAGAAATCAACCAGACGGGGTCCCTGTTCTTCAGGAACTGGGGGAGATAGCCTTGTAAAAGAACCACTCCAGTATGATACTGAGTGAAAGAAGCGCCAGCGGAAGTGCAGGCTTCGTGGTTAGTTCTTGGGGAGTTTTGCTCACAAAAGTGTTTGGACTCTCTCCTTCTTGTCACAGGGGAACCACAGCAGGTGCTCGGTGTGAGCTCTGTTTCACGATAATGTTCTGAAAGATGTATTGGAGAATCAGGGAATTCAAATACAAGAGTGTTTTCAGAATTCTCAGTTAGGTGCCAAAGACTGTTGGTGCCATTACTTGGGAGAGGGAGGGGGGAGGAGAAAGTGATGGTCTGGCAGTGGGGTGGGCGAACTGGTTCTCTGAGCTCAGGATCAGCGGACATGTAGCTGGCAGTTGGAAATCGAGTTCTGAAAGAAGGAAGCTCACATTTATTGTGCACCTGCTATGTCTCAAGGATTATGCTGAGCATCTTAACAAATCATTATTGGAAGCATATAGGATTTTTATGGAGAGAGAAAGAGAGGCTCAGCAGAGGTCTGACATTATTTAAATATCTACCTTAATTACAAAGCACTTCTCACTTTTTCTCTTCAAGCTCTTTGTAGCGAGAGGAGAGCCTGGACTAGAAAGAATGAGTGAGTGAGCCCTGAAGGCAGCAGGCTTCTCTCTGGCATTTCTCATCAGTTTCCACATTCAGGCTCCCATTGCATTGTCTTTACCGTGGGGAGAGACAGACTATCCCTCTAACTGGGTGATTTGAATTTGTTACCTGAGGAATGTCAAGGGAGTTTTCATATTCAATCTCAAGTTCCAATATTACTTTCCTTTTAGTGCTGCTTGCAGGGTAGAGTCCTTCAAGATTTCTTTTCTCTTGCTTTTAATGAAATGGGAATATTTGGATAGGAGTGGGTAAGAACTTTATAAAATGAGCCTTGTTTTAATTGAATTGAGGAGTATGAGGGGGCAGAGTGAATGCTTTTCTCCTTAACATTATCCCCTTCGTTAGATGATGAGATGTGGAATCTGAGGTCAAGCTTGTGGGTACAGATAAAAGTTAAGTCTGGAAGACTATGAGCATTTCCTAAAAGTTTATTTTTATTATTACAAAAGTTCAACAACACACATACAACCATATACATACTTAAAAAGCAAAAACTCCTCCTCGTATTATTTTCACTTTCCATTTCTGCAGTCTCTGTCCCTAGAGAAAAATCATTGTGGATGGTTGTGTTTATCCTGTTTGAATGTTTGTGAACACTTGGAGCCTTGGCAAAGCAGTAATTATGCAAAGTAGGTAGGACTTGTGCTTTTTCCTTCTTACCTAGACATTTGGTATCAGGGTACATTATTGAGGCTTCATAAATAAGAGTTCTTTTAGACTGTGTTCTGAAAGTCCCATAAACATTAAATGTAACTGGAGTTAAGTACTGTTGATCACCTTTCAAATCAGTGACATACTAGGGTTAGAATTTAGAGACCTTGAGCCTCTTCTGTGTTGTTAAACCAGTTTTGTTAGTTAATTTATTACACAAGTTTACCAGTTAACTGCCAGTTCAACAGTGGACAAAAAGCAGGTTTCATCTGATTTTTTTTTTTCCAGAGGATAAAAGAATTTAAATTAACATAGGCCCATTTTAGTTTGGTCACTGTATTCATCTGTTAATTACTTCCTAGGTTGAGTGATCACATGATATGTGCCCTGGTAAATTTCTCTATAGAATCATGGGATATGTGAGTAGATTAGCTAGATCTTGCCCGTTAGGAAGTTTCTTTTAAGTACATGGAATGTGGAGCCTGCATACTTCTGTTCAAGCAGGTCTTGCCAGTAACTTGCAGTTTGGTCTTGGGCAAGTTAAACGTAGCTTCTGTGATTCCCTAAATGGGGTAGATAATGTCTATCTTATAGACTTGTGAGGATTACAGAGATGGTACATGTAAAGTATGTGGCACGAATTAAGTACTAAATAAATTAACTCTTCTTGTTACTGTTTTATCATTATTATCAAATACAGAACCTACACATTTTGAGAATTTACCTGTTATTACTTTCAAGTTAAAACAAGGAGACGTCACTGGTAATTTCACTTTTATTGCACTGTAGATTGTCAGAAGGAATGTGCAAATACTGAGATAACATTTTTTAATCAGATACAAATCTCAGTACTGTACTGAGTCGCTCAGCTTTGTAACAAAATAAGTTGGAGGAGTTTCAACTAAAGGATTACATGAGATTTTGTTTTGTCTTAGTGGCCCTACTTCCCGAGATCCTTCAGTGGCTATAGGTTTTTTTTTTTTTTCCAGGAAAATATTATGTATAAGACATTGTAGGGGGAGTGTTCTAATTGTACACTGATGGGGAGAAATCAATTTAGGTTGTGTTTCTTTTTGAGGGTTTTATGTTATTTTGTGTTTTGGGGACTGGGGACAGGTCAGGGATATTTCTAGGAGGAAAGCTTTGAGAGAAGGGAAAAATATTTCTTAGAAATCTCAAAACTGTAGTCTGAAATTCCATGAAAAGAAAATTTAAGAATCTTGTAATCTGAGTTATTGGAGGTTAAGTGGTCAGAAGGATTAGACTTGTTTTTGGAAGCTTATCTTCACAGGAAGGTACATAATTTTTAACTATGTTAATGAACTAGAAGATAGATTGAATCTCAGGAGTGGACAGAAATATATATATATATTTTTTTAATCCAGACAAACCCTGACTAGTGTGGCTCAGTGGGTTGAGCATTGTCCTGAAAACTAGGTTGTCATTGGTTGGATTCCCAGTCAGGACACATGCCTGGGTTGCAGGCCAGGTCCCCAGTAGGGGGCATGTTGATTCTCTCCAACATCGATGTTCCTCTCCCTCACTTTCTCCCTCCCTTCTCCTCTGCCCAAAAATAAATAAGTAAAATATTTTTTAAAATCCTAAGAAATTTCTAATGGAGTCACTGTACATGTTGTAACAACAGAAGTAACTTAGTATATACAGAAGTGCATTCTGTTCTTTCCCCGAGGTGATGTGATCTTGTATTAGATCTTAAACTTGTACCCACAGAATTGGCAAATATGTATCCTTAGGGAAAACTCAGAAACAAATAATTCTTGTTTCTCTTCAGATGAGAAACTTATGCCATCTTTAGAAATAAAATGCAAACTAGTTTGTAAGCTCTCTAGCAAGTCACTAGGGAAGCCTAGGGGAGGGAATGGTTTCACAAAGTTCTGCTATTTCAGAAATCAAATCTGTTTTTTGGAGACACCCGCTATTTCCATAGCTTGATTCAGCAACTTTTTAACAGTTGAGTATCTGTTAAAGAGTTGCACTGCTGGCTGGCACCCTAGAAAAAACAACTTCCAAATTACACAACAGTTATTTTTTCATCTGTTACTGCCCCCCCCACCCCCCAATCTACTTTCCCACTTACCAGTCAGAACGCTAAGATTTAATGGTTAGGTGAGACTGGGTGTTAAGCATTTAGTTAGAACTCAATGTTTATCAATACAGGTGCACAGTAATGGATGGTTCTTTGGAAATAAAGAGTGAAAGAGAAACACAAACTCAAAAAGGACAGAAAGGCACTCTAATTTTGAGATTTGAATTAAAAAAAATTCCCTTAGAACAATTTCCTTAAACTTATATATGAAAACCATAATCTGAGTGGTTAGAGGAAATGCCATTTATTTTTAAATTTAATTTAATTTTTAAATATTTATGCTTTTATTTTTTAAAATTTAGTTTTCAATTACAGTTGCTATACAATATTATATTAGTTTCAGGTGTACAACATAGTAATTAGACATTTATATAACTTAGGAAGGGATCACCATGATAAGCCTAGTGCCCATCTCACACTATGCATAGTTATTATAATTTTATTTTTTATTTTAAATCATAGCACACTTTAAAACTAAATTTTGTGTACCAGATCTGTGATTTACAGATTAAAATCTATAATGATTTACTGAATGATCTAAGGATTTGCTAGTTTATTTGCTTTGTACACTGTGCAATTCTTGGTCAATTATTAAATAAAGTTGCATTGTAGGAAATAGAACAGGACTTTTTAAGATGAGTTCTTCAGAATGTAAGAAACAATGGTTACTAATAGGAGAGATCAAAAGTTGAGTAAGTTCAGTATCATTTATAAGATACCAGTTACAAATTCTTTTAAAAAAGATTTTATTTATTTTAGAGGGGAAAGGACTGAGAGAAGCATCGATGGGTGGGAGAAGCATTGATGGGGCCTCTTGCACTCTCCCAATGGGGCACCTGGCCTTCAACCCAGGCATGTGCCCTGACCAGGAATAGAACCTGTGACCTTTCAGTCCCTAGGCGGCCACTCCATCCACTGAGCCACACCAGCCAGGGCCCAATTATAAATTCTAATCCTGGATTTGTCCCAGATAGTTTTAATCTCTTGAATAAATCATGAATGTTAATGGTCTCAGGTTCCCCACCTCAGGAGCATCATGATTATATAAAATAACCTGTAAGCACAACTAAGACAAGTATGTTTTGTCTTGGATCAATTAAATTGCTCACTTTTTATGATATCCATTGATCCTCTTGCTTAAACCTAACAAGCTTACTCTCAATGGTCTACCATCCTCACAAAGGAGAGAAGTTGATGGGATTAAAGGCCGTTTCTGGGATAACTTTAAAAATGTGCCTGTGCTATCCACGGTGAGCCAGAAAGTCTGGGCTCATGGATGACTTACACCTTGTACAGTGACAGTGGTGGTGGGTAGTTATTAGAGTCCAGAGTTCAACACCCATCCTGTTGAATTCAGTTCAGGATTTTAGACTGAATGATGCCCAGATCATCTTAATTCACAGATCCAAGGTCATATCCAAGATTACTCTATCCAGCAAAGCTATCATTTAGAATGGAAGGGCAGATAAAGTGCTTCCCACATAAGGTCAAGTGAAAGGAGTTCATCATCACCAAGCCCTTATTATATGAAATGTTAAAGGGAGTTATCTAAGAAATAGAAGATGATAAAAAATATGAACAGTAATCAGTGGATTAAGTGTGGGCCTGAGAACCAAAGGGTCATGGTTTGATTGCCAGTCAAGGCACATGCCTGGGTTGCAGGCCCAGTCTCCAGCAAAGGGTGCATGAGAGGCAACCACACACTGATGTTTCTCTCCCTCTCATTCTCCTTTCCTTCCCTGCTCTCTAAAAATAAATAAATAAAATCTTTAAAAAATATGAACAGTAAAATGAAACAAACTCACAACTATCAACAATTAACCTAAAAAGAAAACAAAACAAATACAGACTAAGCAAACAACTAGAACAGGAACAGAATCACAGAAATGGAGATCACATGGAGGGTTATCATCGGGGAGGGGGAGAGGGGAGAATGGGGGGAAATGTACAGGGAGTAAAAAACATAAATGGTAGGTACAAAGTAGACAGGGGGTGGTTAAGAATAGTATAGGGAATGGAAAAGCCAAAGAACATGTATGTATGATCCATGGACATGAACTAAATAGGGGGTAATGCTGGTGGGAGGTAGGGGTACAGGGAGGAGGGGAATAAAGGGGAGAAAAAAAATGGGACAACTATAATAGCATAATCAATAACATATATTAAAAAAAGAAAGAAAAAGAAACAAAACATTTCACCCTGGCAAGTGTGGCTCAGTTGATTAGGTGTCCTGCAGACCTAAAGTTACTGGTTCAGTTCCTGGTTGGGGCATATGCCTAGGTTGTGGGTTTGGTCCCAGGTTGGGGTTCTTAGGAGAGGCAACCAATCGCTGTTTCTCTCTCATATTGATGTTTCTCTCTCCCACATTCTCTCCCCCTTTCCCTCTCTCTAAAATCAAAATAAAAATTAAAGAACCCAATAAAATATTCGTAACATGATGTGACCCTTTCTTCCTCCTCAGAGATAGCTGATTAATTCAGTGTTCATCATTCTCAGGCATTTCTTTACAATTTTATTGAGTATGAATGTTAAGGGCAATTTTCAAAGTCTTTGGGCAACTGATGGAGCCATACATAATGGATACTGACTGTGAACACTGGATCTGGACAGCAAGGGTCTCAGCAATATTTTAAAGGTTGTGTATCATTGACATCATTCTGTACGCATTCTTCGTCAAGTTGCCTTTTTTCCTCCAATTGTGTACTTATGAGATGCATCCGTATTGCTATATATAATTCTGATTCATTCATTTTCTTAATTTTTTTTAAAACTTACTGACTTTGGAGAGGGTGGGAGAGAGAGAGGGAGGAAGGATGGGAGGTGGGGAGGGGGCGGGGAGAGAGAGAGAGAGAGAGAGAGAGATGTTTATTGGTTGTTTCTTGTGTGTGCCCTGACTGGGGATCGGACCTGCAATCTTGGCATGTTGGGGATGATGCTGTAACTGACTGAGCTACCCAGCCAGGGCAGATTCATTCATTTTCAGTGTTCAATATTTTACTGTGTGACTGTGCCACAGTTTGTTTATCCATTTGTATATTTATGGATATTTAGTGTTTTGTTTTTTTTAATGTTCCCTTCTAGGACTCACCTGTTCATATCTTTTGCTTATTTTCCAATTTAGGTTGTTTGTCTTTTTTTAAAAATTGATTTTTAAGTATATTATTTCTGTATTGGCTTGGAAACTATTGTTTAATAAATGAGTACTCATTGATATGTGTACTTAAGAAGTCACATAAAACCTATTGTAGCTTTCCCTTTTCAATATTATTGGAGCTACATATATCTGTTCACATTTGAAAAGGGAATGTCAATGTCCTCTGATCTGACCGATGTGAAATACACCAGTGGAATTGTCTGAGCGTCCATGTGCCTGTGACTGTAGATATGAATGGATTTGACAGTCTTTACCTTCTTGATTGTAAGGACTGATTTAATATTCCAATATTTACATGGTTATGCAGGTGAAGAGGTTGACTTCATTATACTCTAAAATGTGGGAGGAAAGCCTGTATGGGAAATTATAAAATCCCCATTTTTTTTTATCTTCACTAAATCAAGCTGGATAACACATGGCACCCTTGCTTCCTCAGTGAGCTGTGGGTGGGCCACAGAATAGAACGGAAACTATAAAGTGCCTGGGAGGACTCAGGCCACTGCTCAGGAAGTTCCTTTCCAGAACTTTATGTAAACTGTCCGGGTTGTTCATGATTTTGGCTCTTCCCCACTTTTTTCCTCCAGTGAACAGTGACTCCACAGAGATACATGTTGGGCTGTTTGTTCTTTTGTTGGCTACTTGTATCTCTTTCTGGCAGGTCATTCTTTCAAGGACTTTAAGCACCAGGATTAGGACAGTTAAATCTTTCCTTGACTTGGAAAATGTAATCTTCCTATTCATTCTGCTTTCCTGGTTTACTTGCTTCCTTCTTTCTTTTTACTTGCAAATGACTTTCATCTATCAGATAGCCATCCTTCAGAGCATCCAAACTTTGTTCATTTCAATTTTTAAATTTACTTGATAAAAAAAATTAATTTTATTTTTTATTGTATTTTTCCATTACTATTTATCCCCCCATGTCCTTTTCTACTTTCCCTTCCCTCCCCACAAACACCATACTGTTGTCTGTCCCTATGAGTTTAAATCTTTTTTTGTTGTACAAAAGGCCATAAAAATTTAAAAATACTTTAGTACTAGAGGTTGCCTCTGGCTGGAGCATTGCTTCCCATACCCAACCCTCCCCCATTAGATCAGATCCCTCAGTGACTGCCCTCCACCTCTCCACTGCCTTTCTCCCATCCTCCCTGCCCCGTAGGTCTCTTTTGTTGTTGAGAGCTAACAAAGTACTGTAATTTGCTGGAAATTACAGGTGGAGGACAGGCCAAGGGATTCCTGGCAGAATTTCTGTAACCTGCCTGAGCTCTCTTCTCTCACAAATTGCTAATTAGTCTCTTCTGTCTTGGGAATAGTTAGAACTTTAAAGTCAGGATTGTTGTCCCAAAGAAAGATGTTTATTTTTAGAGGCTGAAAATATTTTGAGCCCGTTTGCTATAACTGCTTTTTTAAGAAACAAAAACTATGGACTTTAGTCCCAAAGTGAAAACAAAAATCTTACTGGAAGAATTAGCAATATGTAAACATTTTGAAAACAAGCTGTATTTTTTATTTTAACTTTATGTATTTGCTTAGTCAAAATTAATATTACAACAATTGTCCTGAAATTCTCCTTTTCCTTGCATATCTTGCCATATAAAATTGATTTAATGACACAGAAGATAAAAAATGTCAAGGGGGAAAGTGTCTAAGGAAATTTTGTTAGTGCAAAAGGCATGATGTTAACACTCTAGTAGATGGTCCTCAGAGATGGTTCATCTAAATTAATCGTTAGAAAAATGTGCTCTCTCTTTAAAAATAAAAACCCTCTCACCTGAGGATATGTTTACTGATTTTAGAGAGAAAGGGAGAGAAAGAGAGAAGCATCAATCAGTTGCCTCCCATGTGGGCCCTGACTAGGGATCTACCTGCAACCTAGGTATGTGCCCTGATCCGCAGCTGAACTTGAAGTATTTTGGTGCAAGGGGTGATGATGCTTCATCCAACCTAGTCCCCTGGCTAGGACCATCCAAATTAATTTTGATCTTCATAATCACATGAATGAAAAGAATCCTTTTAAGTTTTTTTATTTTTAAAGAATCCCAATTTCATTTTTGGGGGGTAGTTTTTACTTTATGAGCCCCATTTTCTAGTAGTAATGTAGCATAGGACACAGATAAACATCAAAGCAGGGGCCAGCAGCACTGACCGTCCCACAGGATCTTTGTGAGCAGAACCCCAAACCCTTTACAGACACAAAAGTCTATTTAAAGGTTCGCAATAACAATGACACCCACTTAGGGCTCTCTTCCAGACCTATCACTTCCTTTTTTTAATGGGAAGTTGAGCTTGGGGCAGAGGAGGAGGTGCGGTGACGGTACTGGACCAGCGCACTCAAGCTGTTGCCTGCTTTTGTGGAATGACAGACCTTTATGGGACATTGCACAATGGGCTGGTAACGTGAAAAGACTGATTGATTTAGGTGAACACAATAGAAAAGAAAACTGAGTGGCTTAAGAAATACACAGCAGCCAGAACATGGGGAAAATCCTCCTCATATCTTAAACAATAAGAAGTAAAATTTTCAAAATGTTAATACTTCCAGTAAATTGTTCTTTCCTGTTTTTTGGCACCGATTTTTAAGCAGGTGTATTTGAGGGACTACCGTTGTGTTACCAAGGTGATGCTTGGCTGCTGAGGTGGAAGAGCCGGCTTATGCCCTCTCCAGGGTCCCAGAGCCCCCAGACCATGCCAGAGACCTAAGGATGAGGATCTCTGGTCAAAGTGCCTGTTGCAAAAGGGTGTATCTCAGAAGACTCCCCAGTGTACACTTTCCTATGCCCTACGGAGGTCTGTGGACCAGGATGGTCCCAGTGATTCTGGTTTAAACTACGATGAACCTGAGGGTCTTACTCCCCCCCCCCCCCAAACCAGTCCCAAGAATTTGCTTTGGATTGACCTTATAAATCTAAAATGTCTCATTTTTTGAATGTTCCTTCTTCCCTGTCTCCAATAGGATTTCATAGGGAAGCTCATACCTAGGGACCTGGATTCCCCAAATAGTCCCAGTGCGGATGGATGCCTCTTTGGTAGACCCTGAGCCCCTAAAGACTTGATCTCATTCAAATCGCTGGGGTGGTTCCAGCAGCCTTGATGTGCTCGAGTCCTCACAGAGCCCTGCAGGCCCTGATGGGACGCTGGGTAATGAGATTGCCCAGAGCCCCGGTTCTGCGGCTGCAGGTGCTGAAGCGTCTAGTAGTAGCTCCTGCTTGTATACTGAGTCCAGGGCTTCAGGAAAATACATCTCATTATGAGTGCGACTGTAGCCTATGCTTTTCTTGGTTCCTACCTCCTATGTGTGCTAGGCTGTGTTTTATGAAGTACAGCTGTGGATTGGCTGGCTATGGATTGAGCTGATTGCTTAAAGCTTATTTAATTGACGTAGTGGATACCATTATATTTTAATTATTTCTTAATTAAAGTAACAAAATATATTCCTTTGGCTGCTTGGTAATAATCATCTTTTATGGTCAGGGAAACTAAGATAATATAGTGAGTGACTTGTTCAAGGCCTCCCAGGGAGTCAGTAAGAGAAAAGCGGATCAGAACCACTATCCCTGGATGCCCAGTCTGTTACTTAGCCCAACAAACCTGTTATTGAGGATTAACATCCACTCAGAGCCAGAAATAGACCAATTGAGACCTAAATCAGTTTTGATCATTGGTCTTTAAGGATGAAAGGATGAGGGATGCATTAATTTGCTGGGCAATTGATTTTCCCTTAGGATAAGATAAAAAGGAAAACCAAAATTGTCAGACATGAAAAATAGCACAGTAAATTGTTTGGGTTTGGGAAACTTCCAGCCCTATACATAGATTACGGGAAGCCCTCAGGGAGAGCAATCGGTGCACGATGGCTGTTTTCATATATAAAAATAGCAGGCCCATGCAACTTGAAGGAAAAAATGGAAGCTCTATAACGTATAACTTTAGTCAAAATAGGAACTATGATTCATAACCAAGACTTTGCTTTTTATTACCACTCACAGTAAGTCAGTAGGTTAAAAGTTTGGCAGGAGGATTTTGGGGAAGATTTGTACAAATGAGGTTTCTGAGAGTTCCTATTTTTCCTGCTTAGAGGTAATTGATTTGGTTATCTACATTCATACTCTGCCTCAATAGAGATGAAGGAAACCATGGAAGTAGAAAGAAGAACTAGCTCTACAAAATGTTGGGATTGGAATAGAATTACAGAGTGCTTCGGAAGATCTACTCAGGTATAAAGTCACAGCTCTGATTTGCTGGGCTAATCATGGTATCGTTAAAAGCCACTGACTGGAGCTTGATATTCACCACTGATGTTCAGAGTCAAAAAGGCATGTTTTACGTTTCATAATGAATGTGTTTTTGTTTTCCTTCATATGTATTCCTTTGCTTTCTTTTTAAAAAAATCCTTACCCAAGGATATGTTTATTAATTTTAGAGAGAGAGGTAGGGAGAGAGAGAAACATCAGTGTGAGAGAGAAACACAATTGTTTGCCTCCTGTATGTGCCCTGATGTGAGAATCAGACCCACAAGTCAGGCATGTGCCTGACCAGGAATTGAACTCACAGCCTTTTGGTGTACAGGATGATGATACTCCAACCACCTGAGCCACCTGGCCAGGACTTGCTTTGCTTTCTTATTTTCTGTGTTTACATCTTTTCTGTGTTTCCCTAACCATGCCATTTTATGACTGCCTCAAGTTGTGGCTTTCAGCATTTTACAGGATGGGCCATTGAATCAGCACACTTGGTTTTCTATAGACAGTGAGTGGGTGGGTGAATATGAATTGGCACATGTGGTAACATGACCGTGACCCTTTACCCTGGGGGCCCCGCATGTCTACATCTCATTGGTCTGTACCTGATATACCCACACTACCCACTGGGGCCTGCAGCTCCAGGAGCATCTCTCCACGGGGGTGATGAACAGCCTTATGGTGGGAGTGTGGGAGGTTTGGGGTAGGCGGATTGGTTGGATGTGTAGACAAGTCTGTTAATATCTCTTATGTTTGTGGCGCAACAGAAATTAAGATAATGATTTGCTGATACCCATTCCCCCTGGATATCTGGCCTTTCAGTTTCTGCTGTGGAAGACCCTTATTAAAGCAGCAATCAAGAAAATTTAGGCATAACTGTTAAGTCTCTGGCCCAACCCATTAAATACTGTAGTGTGCTTCATTTGCTTAGTACACGCTGTTTGTTCTTTTAACACATAAAAGACCCAAATCCTGGAGGAATCTTATTTAGCATTAGGGACAGAATGAATTGATAGATGTAAAGATAATAATATACAGGTAATAACAGAACCCTTGCATTTTGGGATAATAAACCTAAGGGAAAAAGGCCTTTGGTTTCCAGCTAAGGGTTGTGGGGCGTGGAGGATTCTGTTACTTCGGGAGTGGTGCAAGTCCCTGACTTCAGACCAGGGAACTTGAGAGCCTTCCGACAGAAACTTTGGGTCTTTTGCTTATATAGGGGTAATAAAATTGGAGAAACAATGACCTTGTCCCCCATCAAGGGAAGGAATGTAGGTAAGAGAAGGAATGTAAGTAAGAGAAGTCTGTTCTGTACCTGAAAAACACTAAAGAGTTTAGAATCCTATTGCCTAATAAACTGAGAAGACTGTAATGGGAAAAACTGAGTTAGGGTTAATTTGTCTCAATAATAAAAGATATGGAGAAGCCTCCCTTCATGCTAGTTTTATCAGAAGATTAATTTAAAAGTATTTTTCTTGTTGCAAATATGTCTCCCCTATCAGGCAGGGAAAGGAGACCCAACACCTCTAAAAATCTAACTTCTGCAGGTGAGAGGCCACCTGCCATCAGCCCCAGTGAGTGCTGCACTGCACACAGAGGAGGGAGGTGGCCACGTTCCAGGGATCCCTGCTACAAATCTGGGTGACGTGCTGGCAGAGCCCACAGAGGGTCTCCATCCCCTGAATTCTGACAGTTACTGTAGTGTTAGCTTTCCTTTCTTCCAAGAATGACTCTCCAGGGGGCTGGTGTTTTCTAGAAGGGAAGGTGGAGAAGCCAATTAGACATAGACAGTTAATTGTGCGCAGAGAGAAAAGGGAGAGTGATAATATGTAACTGCACTAAGCAATGAGGGGCATCCGAAGTTCACCTTCCAAGGTCTCAGACAAAGGAGGAAAGTGAAATGTCTTCTGATAAATGAGCAACAGAGGCAAAAATATTTCTGTGTTTTCCCTCTAGTACTTCACAGATAGCATATTTTACAAATGCCACACGATGAAGTTCTTCAGTTTGTGCAAGAAAACAGCGCAGAAGAATTCAACAAACTAGGAAAGGTTATTGTGGGAATTCTTAGGTTTGTAGGACTGACCAGTGATGGACATCCCAGGTGCCCTGAAAGACTTGTTTATTATTAGTATTTTATTAATCACAAATCACATTTTTAAGGGAGTATTTTCTTAACTGGTTATTATTTTTTAGATAACAGTCTTCAAATTTTATGTATTTTATTTCAACTGGTAGAAGGAATGTGGTAAAGGTTGACATTAATTAGTCTTTAAAATAGTGTGGGTTACATATGTTTCATTTAGAAGATGAGGTAGCAATAATGTTGAAAGATTTTGCATGAAAGAGACATTGAAGTTAACAATCTAAATGGTCGGGGGGAGTGGGGAGGGGACAGTGAGGAGAGGGGATTACAGGAACTACTATAAAGGACACATGGACCAAATCAAGGGGGAGGGTGGAGTTGGGGGATGGGGGTGGGTTCAGCTGGGGTGGGGTGGAGGGATGGGGAGAAAAGGCATACAACTCTAATTGAATAACAATAAAAATAAAAAAAAATCACTCTTAACAGTGATTTTCAACTGGCATGCCGCAAGAATATTTAAAATCTGCAGGACCTGATTATGTAGTCACGGGTATTTGCCTCTCTTCCTTTAGATTGTCAAATAAAAAAATGGTAACAGCCAACACAACAATATTTATCTGGTGTGAATGAATCAAAATTATACCTATTTTTGGTCAGATCGGCAAAAAAGATATTTTTTGGTGTGCTGTAGAATTTTAGTAATTAATTAGCTTACGTGTGCAGTGAGATGAAAATTGCTGCTCTAACAACAATTTTTATTTTTGCACTTTATCTTTTAGTCTTTGTTCATATATACATACACATACTGATGTAGTTATATTCCTATTGCACATAAACATTTGTATTGTTAATCTTAGTTTTAAAATTAAAAAAACAATTTATTTTAGAGGTAGAGGAAGTGGGGGCAGGGTAGAGAGAGACCAATTTGTTGTTGTACTTATTTACGTACTCATTGGTTGCTTCTTGTGTGAGCCCTGACTGAGGATTGAACCTGCAACCTTGGTGTATCCAGATGATGCTCTAATCCACTGAGCAACCCAGCCAGGGCCTCTTAGTATTTTCTTACTTAATACTTTTCATAGACTTTATGATAATTGCTTTTGCTTTGACTAAAAACTCTTTTTACACTGATGTACACTGATGAAATTTTGCAAAGCATTCCAATGTTCAGATTCATATATATATACATGTGTGTGTGTGTGTGTGTATCTTCATGTTTCTAACCAAGTACTTTTTAGGATATATTCCCAAGAGTGAGATTACTGAATCGAACTGTATGTGCATCTTTATGATACAAGTTACATATCACCATATTGATTTCCCAAATGGTTGTTGTGTATATAATATAGAGTATGTCAGTTTCTTTGTGTACTAGGAAGGTAAACATTTTTGCATGTGTTTGTTTAATATTTATATTTCCTCTTTTGTGAGTTATCAGTTCATATGTGTCAGAACTTGGTTTGGTTTTTAGAGGAAACTGTTCTCTTTCAGTTACCTGTGAAGCTGTTCACACGATCATTTCTTGTGTTCAGTATCAGTTACTTTGTGGAATACTGTTGTAGGAGAAGACGCACACAAACTCACCACCACCTGTGTTTAATGTACTCAGCTGAGGGAGGGGACTGGGGCTAACACACCAGAAGGAATGTGTGTGCTTGGGTAATTGTGAGCTGTTGGTAGTTTTTGTTGTTATTGTTGGTCTTGGCTTCATTATCTCCAGATAAGTAAGGATTTTTTTTGGTAAGAGTAACTCTCGTAAGGCAGGGTAGAATGCATGCTCTGTTGTCCACTTGTTTATGATATGAATTTTCTTCCTTTAAAAAAAAATCATAGGCTTTGATTTCAAGAGTTAGGTAGAATAGAGGTGATTTTAAGAATACATTGTGTGCCCTGGCCAGGTAGCTCAGGTGGTGAGAGTGTCATCCTGGTACATTATGGTTGTGGGTTTGATCTCTGGTCAGGACACATACAAGACACAACCAATGAATGCATAAATTAGTAGTGCAACAAATTGATGTTTCTCTCTCTCAAAATCTATAAATAAAAATTTTAAAAAATCAATAAATAAGTGGAACAACAAATCGAGGTTTATGTCTATCTTTCTTCCTCTCTCTCTCAAATCAAAATTAAAAAAGAAATACATTGTGAGTTGTATGGGGCCAGGTGGGTACTGGATATATCGAGGGGAACACTTTGTAAAGTATATGATTGTCTCACTACATATGCTGTACACCTGAAACCAGTACAAAATAATATTCAATGTAAACTGTAATTGAAAATCTGTGTTAAAAATAACTTGTACGATTATGAGGTGAAAAGTCAATTATTACGTGCAAAGTTTGTTTACCTACTGGATGCATATTCATTTTGTATTTTGTAAGTAGGTGTTTAAATTGTTTGACAAAATATTTTGTACTTACTGAGGTAGTCTTACTAATTTTGTGTTTTTTATATGGTATGGACTATTCTCTCATTATTAAAGAATTTATAAAGAAAACCCCAACAGCATGGAAGTAATTATCATTTTGAGAAAGAAATGGAAATAAGTTTTGAATATAAAGACACTTTATCTTTCAGTTTCCATATTGTCAGAGAATGTATCACGAGAGTGTGTCCCGTAGTCACATAAGGCAATACTTTGAACTTTTCCATTAGAAGGCAGATTTGGTCTGGTCAGATACTCTCTGTGGGTCCATGGGGGAGGTGTCACTTGTGGTCATAGAAGAGAACACAGCTGATTGTCCTTCAGGGGACCCAGAGGCTCAGGCCCCCACTCTGGCCTCATTGGCACTGCCAGCCAGACTGGAGATTGATCACAACTCAGAATAGCTCAGTTACTGACCCAGAAGATATATAACTTCTAGAGCAGCAAGGGGCTGTTTTTTCTTCATTCCTGGTGTCTGAAATAATGCATAGAAAATGGTAAGATGGTTGGATTTGGTACTTTTGGGGACTGTGAGCCCTGCTCTTTATAGCATCATAAAATCAGATTTATTTAGCTGGAAGGA
The DNA here is from genome assembly GCF_022682495.2 of Desmodus rotundus. Classification (NCBI taxonomy): domain Eukaryota; kingdom Metazoa; phylum Chordata; class Mammalia; order Chiroptera; family Phyllostomidae; genus Desmodus; species Desmodus rotundus. The sequence goes on from NC_071393.1 coordinate 108,365,477, forward strand.
CTCTTAGAGAGTGCCTGGCTCCATCCTTATGGATGAGAAAATTTAGGGTTCAGATATGTCGAATGCACTCTCTATGCTTAGGCCAGAACCAGGACAAGAACTCAGGTCTATTAAACCATAGTCCAGGATTAATTCTGTGACATGGCATTGCCTCCTCACACCGCCGTCCAGCTTCCCACACTAGACTTAGTGCAGCCTGGGTAACCCAGCCCTGTGTGGGAAGCACGGCCAGTTCTTGGAAGCCAGCGTGCAGCTGACGTGTGCTGGTCCTTGCTTCTCTCACTGTGGGCAGGGCTCCTGAGGCCAAATTCAGTTATGTTCCAGCTTACATGAGTCTGGGTTCTTGTTCCTACTGCCTGCTGACCATTCCTGCCCTACTAGAAATTACTGTCATAGTATAACTCAATTATTTGATTTAATCTGCACAGAACAGAGCTGAAGCGCAGTGGTAACAAATAATCAAATAAAGTGAGTAACAAGGAATCAAATAAAGTGAGGGAATGTCTCCTTGTTTTGAAGACCATTATTCCAAGGATTGATTATCTTTCTGACCACCCTGCATAGTGCCTGAGGCACACAAGCTGTACATTAATGTTCTTTGGGTAAATTACTAATAGTAAACGACTGAAGACTAAACAATAACAGGACACCTTCTGTTTTATTTTTACAATTTTTAAAGGATTTTACTTATTTATTTTTAGAGAGGGGAAGGGAGAGAGAAAGAGAGAAATATCAGTGTGTGGTTGCCTGTCACGTGGCCCCCACTGGGGACCTGGCCCCCAACCCAGGCATGTGCCCTGAATGGGAATAGAACTGGTGACCATTTGGTTTGCAGCCCACGCTCAATCCACTGAGCTAGGCCAGCCAGGGCTAATTTTTACAATTTTGAGATAGACCAGTTCAAATTTTTATGAACATCAAGCTACAGTACAGATATTAAAGTGTTGTTTTTGCAGACTAATAATGTGAAAATACTGATGTTAAATATTTAGCAGAATAAAAATTATTCATGGTATAATTACAGCTCTGAACAAACAAAATAAAAACCTATGTTAGAGGTGGAAATATTCTAAAAATTCACCTTAGTGTTAGGAGTGATGGTATTTGGATGGTGGGTCTTTGGGTAGGTTTTATTCAATTTTTAAATTTTCTGTAACATTAAAAATTAATAAGGTGGGATTGATGGGGGGAATGATGGGGGTAAATGCAGACAACTGTAACTGAACAACAGTAAAGTAATTTTAACAATTTATTAAATATTACTCTTATGGTACATATCCTCTTAAAAGTAAATAAAATGTATATTCCATTTTGTAGAAAATAAATTTGGACTATACTCAGCTTTTTATATTTACAGAATGAGGAATTTTGATTTAAAGGATTTTTTTCACCCTCTAAACATACCTGGACCCATTTCCTAACCCTTGGCTCTGTTGTGGTGGCAGATTGGAGGGACAAACTAATTTTTGCACTTATTCATGGTTTATAATTTGACAGGATTTACTTGCTCTGGCCAGCCTTCTTATCCGCCAATTTACATTTGCTAGATTCTATCCGCTTTAGCAGGAAAACCTTGAGATGAGGAAGTTAAAAATTGCTCCTATTCTATTTATGCCTGTTATGACAAGCTTTTTGCTTTTTCGGATTCCCCCAGGTGATTAGTTACTGTTGTTATTTAATCTTCTCAAGCACCCTGTTTCTGTCTCTGGGAAACCTTTCCTTCTTACTCATCATTGTATCCCCAGTGCCTGCTACATTGCCTGGCAAGCATTAAGCACTCAACCAATATTTGTTAAGTGAATGAATTAATATGGTCTCATCCAGGGCTGTTTTTATCATCCTGTTTTTATATTTATCTTGAGACTGAGTATTAGAATAGAATTGGGTCAGAAATCTTTTAAATTAAGAAACTTAGCAATCAAATACATGTGATTGAACACTGTAGTGGCATGTGGTCGTTATAAGACAAAACGGACCCTTACCTGGAAAAGGATGCCTTTGCTAATTTCCTCTCTAAGTGAACACGGTTAAAGACAAAGACTGGCTACCTGGCCACGCAGCAGCTGGTGCATCTGTTGATAAAGGCGTGTGTAATTTGGGTCAATTACAGTAGTGCCGGCCAAGAGGAAAGAGCAAATCACTCTTCCTTTGCCCATTTTTAATAGTAAATTAATTTGAGTGTGAAAGCATTTCTGCAGCTGCCACTGAAATGGGCAAATATTATTCTAAAGAAATAGTACGTTTCAGAAACAAATTTCTCATTTAACAGCCAACATATTTTGGTTGTATTTGTTGGCAGACATTTCAAATATAGAAATATTTCTTTTAAATATCTTGGAGAGACTAGTGTTTGGAATTTTAACAACTAATCCTTCATCAGTGGGGAAATGCTACCCAACAGAAATGTGTAGAAATGCTTGTACAGTTAATGTTGCTTGAAACACTTGGCAAAAATACTTACAATCACAGTGAGATTTCAGAGATATTTCCCAAACATTTCAGTCATTCCTGTCCTAAGAATTTTGCTGGTGGTACATGCAACTATTTGGACCACAGCTCAGTATTTCAGCTTTGTAAATTTAACAGAATTTCTCCATTCCCTCAACCCTCCTTTTTCCCCCAGAATAGTTTGGGACCAAAGTTCCTCTGAAACCTTGAAAACCCAAGGAAAAAAGTCATTACAAATAGAAACAGGTATTTTTTACCTTAAATACATATAGGAAGACAATTTGAATCAGTGTACTATAGCCAAGAAGTCTGGCCATTTGTGAGGAAAAACAATTCTTGTCAAAAATGGAAGAAAAGGGAACAATTCAAGTGGGGATCTCTAAAAAGGAAATTGTAACCGTCCTTTAAAAAAAGATCGGTGACTTGGGAAGTCCTGAATTTCAAAATTATTTTTATTGAAGTGTGTATAAAAATGTCCTTGTAAAGTATACTTTCTGAATTTTGGTTTGTTTATTTATTCATTTAGGTTCTTTAATTTGCTTATTTCCTACTTTATTCACAAAAGAGGTAAGATGACCACAACAAATATGGATACAGTCAGGTATTATATGTCAATAAAAAGTAAAAACAAAAAAACAAGACACAACCCAGGGAAAAACAAACATCATGGGGACCTACGTAACGGCTACAATTTGACCTCAAAGTTAGCCCTGTGTTTCTTCATAGCCAAAGTGAAAAACAAAAATTAATTATGTGGTTCTTATTTTCAGAAAGGAAAACAACAACAAAAACCCAACCTGTTTCTCCAAAGAAATGAAGTATTTTCTAGCACTAAATTCTAAAAAGAAAAAAATGTAGGGAGCTGCCTCAACAGCGTTGCTTATTTTTTCACCTATTCATTTGAATCTTCTCTCACACATTTATTACGTACCTACTTTGCGTCATGCGGTATGCTGGATCATAAGGAGGCAACAGCAAACAGACATAATGCTCACTGTCTAGAATCAGAAGAAGACCCAGAGCCAAGGCATCTGCTCCAAAGGGACAGGTGGTCCTATTGATGGAGCTTGTAAGGAATAGGTTTCTCCATGGTAGCTGGCATTTCAAGTAGGCATTCAGGAGCTGCAGCCTCTAAATTGATGCCAGGATGTTTACAGTATATTCCAGCGGGAAATGCCGGGAAGGAGCAAACAGGAACTGGGAGATGGGAGTCATGGCTCCAGCCAGCTTGGCTGGGGAGCAGGGCTGGGGTTATTCCTGGAGTGCAGACCAGAGATAACTTCTTTGGGGAAGAAGGTCAGTTCTGCTAAAGCCAATTTACTGAATGGCAAGCTGACCTAATTACTTACTTCTATTCATTATTTGGAAAGTTTAGCAATGCATGTAAGACACAATGATTTTAACAGCTTTTTGAAGATGTGTGTGGTGTTTAAGGTGGCTCCTTTACATTGTAGTGAGCTGGCATTTTATGGAATATTGGGTTTGTATTTGCCCTGCTATAACAGGAGGGGGCTGGGCCAGAGAGGGAGAGGAAAAACACCCTGCAGAGCCTGGACTGCTAATCAACAAGAGAGAGGAGGATGAAGGGCAGGGGATGGGGAGGACATCAGGGAGAGGTAGAGTCAGAATATATTCATGAGTTGTATGTATCATTAAAAATATATATTCTTGAGTGCAAAGAATTCTTAGGAATATATTTTTCTTATGAATAATGATAAGGCTATTTATTTCACCCTTCAGTACCTTCTCACTCTCCCTCGTGCTGTTTCACACCCTGCTGGAGGCATTGTTAATCCATCGCTTCTAGGCAGGACTGCATGGATTCAAGGTCTCCGTGGGAATGAGGCTGCAGGTGGCATGCACTTAGTACAGGAAGAGGGGGCAGGCAAACGGAAACTGGCAGAAGTGATAACGTAGCTCGCAAAGTCATTCTTCATGTTTTCAGTGTGCTTCTGCATGTTGTCTAAAAATTAGGTTTCTTTCTGGAGCTTAGAACTGGAATCTAGATGTTTTCAGGTGACTTGGCATTGAGAAATAGTTATAAATCTCATTTACTGAAAGTATTAACTTTCATTTCCCAATAGTAAATTTTTGCATTTGTATTACATTATTTTCAGCATGCTACCTATTATCTTGTCCATACAGAAACTCTGAGTTAATTTAACTCACTTCTTTGTACCTTCCCATACTCCAGAGAATGTTTGAAGTGTTTACAGAGAAACATAAAATTCAGTAGAATAAAAAAAAAATAGATGGGGCACTGCAGTGGAGAAAAAATAAGGGTAGATAGATAAAGCCAGTAGGAAAGCAACTTGTTTTCCAAGTCATTTGTAGTTGCTAGAGCTGGGCTGTCCCAGCCAAAAAAAAAAAAAAAAAAGAGAGAGGGAAACTTTGTTTATAAAAATAACATGGTTATTAGATTAAAAGAATAAATGCTCAGGATCACAGTTTTTCTTGGTACTGAGGCTGAGAGAATTTTCCATAGCACGTTCTCATAAAAGAGCACTGTGTGGCTTCTGGACGACTCCTGAGCTCTCGTGGAGGAAGTACGCCGGAGACTGTTTCCTAGAACAGCCTGCTCGGTAAGGCGTCCGGGGATTATACCAGCGTGCAACGTAATAAGAGCAGTTTTCGGAGGGGATAAACAGTGCAGTTCAGGTTCACAGCTCCCTGATGGCTGCACGGGCTCCAAAGACAGCACCCAGGAGTGGGTGTACTCAGTCTTTCAGGCATTTCTCCATGAATATTATTTCTTGTGATCCAATGTTTTTCAATGTGCAGAAGAGAAATTTGGGTTACTTTTCTGGGAACCTGAAAGTCTACAAGTTGGCTCAGACAAAGTCATTACCCTCATTTCACAGATGAGGAAATAGGACCTTGGAGAAGCTGATGATTATACAAGGTCGTGTGGTTGGTCAGTCACAGAGCTGGAACTAAAGCTAGTTCTTCCCACTCTAAGTCTAGGGCTCTTTCTACCATTTCATCTCTCTTCTGTAATTTAAGTAGAATTCTGTTATGATTTTAAAGTGTTAAAGTTGAGTATTTTAAACATCCTTTTTGTACTCTCTACTTAGATGTTAAATTCTTAGAAGAAAGAAAACATTCACTATTGGACCGAAGTCCCATCCCTTCTGAAATTGGTGGGTTTTATTCCTGAGCACCTTTATGCTGGTTTTTATTTTTATTTTTTTAAAAAATATTTTATTTATTTATTTTTAGAGAGAGGGAAAGGGAGGGAGAATAAGGTAGAGAAACATTAATGTGTGGTAGCCACTCACGTGCCCCTTACTGGGGACCTGGCCCACAGCCCAGGCATCTGCCCTGACTGGGAATCGAACCAGTGACCCTTTGCTTCCCAGTCCGGCGCTTAATCCACTGAGCCACACCAGCCAGAGCTATTATTTTTTTTTACCACATGTGCATGTTTGTGTTTAAAATTTATGTAAAGTACATAAATGATGTCATAGTACATCAGTCATTTTGCACTGCTGCCCCCCCTGCCCCAACTTTATAGTTTTGACATATTACCTTGCTGATATTGGTTGTCCTTTCATTTTAGGTGTGGAATAGTTTTCCCTTGTATGAATCAAGCACCCACAGTTTATCCTTTCTCCCACCAATGGGATTCAAATATTTCCACTTTTTTCTGTTGCAAACAGTTCTGCTGTGAACATTTTTGACCATGTCTCCTTGTGTTCATGTGCAATTTAGGGTGTTTTTCATTTGGAAGAAATTTATTAACTCACCAACAGTTGCTGATCCTACCTGAGCATCAGCCAGATGCTGATGCCACCTGGGAAAACCTTGCACCCAAAATGTTGTTTGGGTTTCTTTGTAGCCAGTGCTGATCAGCATCAGTTCTCCTTCACTGCCCTCCAACTCCCTTTACGTCTTTCTAGTTGATTGGTTCAGGTTCTTGACTCTTACCCGTTCCAAGCACCATTCATTTCTTAAGGGCCCTGTGTACCCTGGCTCCTTCTGCTCCCAAGAGATAACCTCACTTATTATTTTCCCAATAAAAATGAGGTCATCTGATGAGAGTTCCCTAAATCCTCCCTCCCACCCAAACTTCTCAGCATTTTCATCCAGAACAGTCAATGCGTTTTGCAAACCACAGATTCTTTATGGAATGAATGGAGGTAAACATTTTTAAAATGTTTCTCAGACCCCAAAGTGGAACTTTGCCTTACCAGGAGATGTACCATCTTCAAAATCACTGATTCAAATACTCTTTGTCTAGCTTAAATCCTACTCAGTGTAGCAGTTCTTGAACTTCACCAAGACATCAGTCTGTGTGTGCCCTCATTCCGTCCCTTCACCCCTTTGCATCCTGTCTTTGCACTTCTTCCAGCTCCCTGCTCCCGCCCTGGATGTGTCTCCCACAGCCTGATTGTTTCCCGAACTGGCCTGCTGCGTTGCTGTCAGCCTGGGAACCCTCCTTTATTTCTCCTGTGTTCAATATCCAGGTTGTTTTTCTAATTCTTAGTTTAGTTTTTTTATTTTGTTGGAATACTTTCTTTACTCTTCCTTGGTTTACTTCCTTATTTTGTTGGAGTAACTCTTCCAGTAGCTCTCTAAGAGTGTATACATAGAACATAACTTTTTTTTGAAGCTTTGTATAAAGGTCTGTCCAGAAAAAGTCCAGCCCTTGTTAATATAGTGAGAGTGGCTTGCACAACATCGATGTACCCTGGAAACCAAGGAGAGTGGACTGGAATGTGTATGCATGAATGACAACTTCACTGTACTTACTGGTCAGTCGGGGCAAAAGACACTGTTGAGAGCATATATATTGTGTGGCTGTTGCATGTAAAATGACTGCACGGGTAGAGCAATGGATCTGTATCAGATTTTGTGTTAAGCTTGAACTTTGCTCCATGGACACTATTTGAATGATTCAGAAGGCTTTTGGGGACATTGCAGTGAGCGCTGTGCAAATAAAAATGTGGCACAAATGCTTCAAAGTCACAGCAAGATCAGGACCATGTTAACTGTGTTGTTGGGGGAGGTATTGTCTATCACCAGTACACCCCTCCAGGCCAACCAATTAATAAGGAGTACAATCTCAATGTTCTTTGTCTGTTGAGAGATGCAATGCGATGAAAATGGCCACAGTTGTGGCTAACTGGTGATTGGCTGCCTCATCACGACAACGTACCCACTCATGTATCACATCTCATGCAGAGTTTTTTGGGAGGCATTAAGTCACCCAAGTGACTCAGCCCCCTGACAGCCTATATTTGGCACCTTGCGACTTCTGGCTTTTCCCAAAACTAAAATCACCTTTGAAAGGGAGGTTTTTTTCAATGAGATTCAGGAAAAAGCAAAGGGGCATCTGATGGCAATTCCAATGAAGGATTTTGCAGAGGGTTTTGAACAGTGGAAGAGATGCTGGGAGAACTGTGTGAGGTCCCAAGGTGCCTGCTTTTAAGGGGACTGAGGCGTCATTGTCCTGTGTACAATGTCTATTTTTCATTGCACGTGGCTGGATACTTTCTGGACAGATCTTGTATGTCAGGAGATGACTATTTTTCTACCCCTAACACTTGATCAATACTTTAGCTGGATATAAATTAGAGGTTGAAAATAATTTTGTGTCATTTTTAAATATTGTGGTAAAACACACATAACAAAATTTACCAGTTTAACCATTTTTAAATGTACAGTTTGCTCCATCTAATCAGTCAGGAAACCTGTCGGCACCATCTCTGGGAGATACTTAGAATCTGATCCCTGATCGCTCCTGTAGCCCTGGTCCCGGCCATCGTCGTCTGGATTACTGTAATAACTCCCCCCCCCCCCCCCAGCATTTTATTATGGAACTTCTCAAATACACAACAGAGTTGAAAGAAGTTTGGACAAATACTCATGTTCTCAACACCTAGATTGCACCTTTACTGTTTTACCGTACTTGCTTTCTCAGTTATTGATTATCCAGCCCTCCAACCATGACTCTAATAGCCTTCTAACTAGTCTCCCCTTGCCATTCCTTGCGGTGTCTTCTGTTCTCAACACATCGATCTGGGTTATAATTTTGAAACACAAGTCGGATTACATCTCTCCTCTGCTCAAAACTCAGACATGGCTACCTGTTTCCCTTCTACTAATTCTGTAATCTTTATGATCCTAAAAGGGAAAATTGCCTTGGTAACTTTCAGATTCCTGTGGAACTGTGAATTCATACTGAGTTTTTGTGCAGTGTTATGTCACTTGCATCACTCAGGATGAAACCGACTTTTGTCTTTCAGAGGAAATAGACTGTGCTGCTTGTTCAGGAGGGCTGTTCCTGCCAGAGTAGTTTTCTTGCATTTTGCTCTCCATTTGAGCATGTTTGTGGGTGTGGATGTTTATAAACGAGGCTAAGTCTGATTTCATGAGGGCTTTCTAGAATGAATTCTGTCTAATAGAATATGACTACTTGCTTTAATATTATTAATAACCTAATGAGTAAAGAAAAAGCTAGTGAAATGTGTTAGCAGCGTGCAGAACAAAAACTTTATATCTCTCATTATACATTGTAATATGAAGGACTTAAGTGGAAGAACTGTTGATTCTGCGTGTAACATCGTGAAGCCTTTCATGACTTTAAAATCAAGTTCATCTAATGGTGTTGTTTCTAAAAAAATTCAATTGTTATCAATTTTTCTTTTGTTTCCTATATTTGCCAGTTCCTTCAAGTTCCTTTTTTGTGTTTGTTTTGATGTGTTTTATTCTTGGAGACTCTTCTGTAAACGTCTGATAGCCTTTGGCTGTCCACTCATAGTGAGGAACGAAAAGGCCAATTCCTGGAGTTTCACAGTAGACTCAATTGGCGGGGGACTGACCTTTCTATGGAGGAACCCCAAACAGCAGTAGCTGGAGGTCTTGTCTAGGATGTATTTTGCTTTTCCCAGAAAAGGATTCTTTGAAATCCAACCTGTGGGTAGAGGTAGGGTTCTAGGGAATAGGTCTGGTTGCCAATAGGTGAGGTACTTGAGAGCCAGGGGTTCCCATGCAGACTTGTCTAAAGTCTTATGATCAGACTTACCTTCAACACTCTGTGCCATTTGTTTTCAGACCTACGTCTCTTTCTCAGCTTCTGCAGTATCTCTTGCTTCAATGTCCCAAACCTCTTAGGGTTTCTTTCAAAGATAGGTGTGGGAAAGGTGGACTTAGTAGGAAACACTGGAATTTTGGGTAGCAGTTTAGGAACAAAGTAATGGAGCCACGGGGCGAGGTGATAGCAAAAGGAATGAAGGGATGTATATGGGAGGACAAAACCCAAGCCGTTGTCAGATGTCTCCAGGCTTTTTGGGAGACTGGTGACTTGGTGGTAGCAAAGGCCGGGGGATTTTTGCTCAGGGAATTACGAACTGTAGAAAAATTGAGTGTGGAATGCAAGGGAAGAATTTCTAGGTTAAAATGTGCTGATGGAAATTAAAAATAATTACTTCCTGAGGACATGTTTTCTAGATCTGTGCTGATTTAACATATCAGATTTTGTAGCATTTGAAGTTTTCATCCTTAGTTTTTTTTCCACTCTCCATTTTACACTTATGGCCAGCTTTTCATTTTTACTGCTGATAAAGAAATTGGATAATCCTGATACATTATTTCGTGGTATAATAAATACTGTTTATATACCGTAGTAACTGTCCCACAGTAAGCACTCGATAAATGTTAGTTGTTACTGCAGTTTTTTAGTTTAGTGAGCTTTTTTGTTGAATTTCAACAACCACCCTTTTAAGTATTACCATTCCCATTCTATAGGAGTGGACACTGCAGTGCAGAACACTGGGGACTGGGTCAAGGCCAACAGAAGGCCCTGTTAGGGAAGTGGCTACATTCACTCAGAATGCTTTTATCATGGTTGGAGTGGGAGGTGTAGCGCACTGTTGGTATTGGCTGGGGAGATAGCAAGCACAGCGGTATTATATCCGGACAATGCTACATGTTTGTTTTCCAAAAGTGTAGTGAATAGATAGGATTGCTTGTTTTGGCATTTTCTGGCAATTATTAGAAAAATAAAGTGCCTGAAAGTAGACAATAGAGCAGACTTTAAAAATAATCTGGTCTGGGGATTTGTACCAATTGCTTCTAGTTAAATGATGATGAAAAAGTGTAATAACAGTTAGGAAAAGTTAATGGGAAAAAGATGAAGAAACTTATTGTAAATGTGGCACTGACTTCCTTCTGTGAGCTTGTAAACAGATCAATGTTAATAACTGTCAGTTGCTAGGAATAACTCTATGACTTAAGTGACAGAAGGGAGAGCCTTCAGATTTCCTAGGTGGACCGTAAATAATGTGGTGCATTCCAACAATAGAAACAAAAAGAGAGAATGAGGGAGAGTCCCCAGGGGAAAAAGCTACCCTTTAAATCACTCTGTTAAAGAATAACCTCAGTGTACTTACTGCATCCAGCTACTATGCACCTTCTGCTCAGCCTTGGAAGATAAAATAGGTGTCCCTTGTTCCCCATTGCCGCGGTGATTCTCCCAATGCTGTTAGACTGGGAGGGCTTGTTAGCAAACTGTGTAATAGTGAGACATTAGGGGACTCCATGAGCTACTGAGAGACTTTTAGGAGTCTTTACCGGAACTTTTTGACAAACTCAGAATTTTTCTAATATTTTATTTGTGTGAAGAGAGTATTTTTCTTCTTATGAAGGTTTCACAGCATATGGATTAGACAGCTGACCCTGAACCAAATAGTATCTGAGTCCCCATTTTGTTGTTATTTTATTAAATAAAAGCAAAAACATTTTTCTTATTACAGCAGAAATATGCATTCATCTGAAATTTTAAAAATGCAGGTAAGCAAAACAAAGAAAATGAAAACCACCCATAATTCCATTCATTAGAAATAATCTCTCTTCAAATTTCATTTTGAATTGAAAACATTCTAATCATAACAATCCAAAGTAAATGCCAAGATTTCTTCAAAAAGGGGAAATTCTCTAGTGTTTTGAGGTTTTAGAGATACCAGAGACACATTAAGATGTATTGTATAAGCAAACCACAGTCATTTCAAAATAGCTTTTGCCATTTGTAAACAGGTATACATTAATTCAAGTGGCTCCACTTGGCCTTAGAATCTTTAATGCCACTACGTTAATTCTTTACCCAGTCTTTGGTTGTGTGCCTGAAGATGGTCCATTATTCACTTTGAAGAATAGTCTCATTTATTTCCATTCTGAAATAAGTGATACTTGTTCCATAGTTGCGTGTAACCTTGAAAAGGAAAAAGAAAGCTGTGGGGAGGGCTCTTTTGTGCTGTGATTCCACCCGAGAAAGCAGTGCTTGTGCTCCAAATACATAAATGATAGGATGGCCCCCAGAGATTTGGGTTGGTAGACCTTCTGGGTTTGGCCACACCCTCATTCCTTTCTGTCTTCGGTTTTCATATTCTCTGTAGCTTCTCAATTTAGATCCTGAGAAATCTCTCAAAGCTTTTCTTCTCTACTGTTTCAGTTTTTCACGGGCTCTATTTGGCCAGTAAAGTCCTTTCTAGAGATTATTCACCAAAAACAATTGTGTTGGAAATGTCATAAATTAATTGTTCATGTCTATGGGTCATGCTTATACGTTCTTTGACTACTCCATTTGCTATATGGTTCTTTACATCCCCATGAGTCTGTTTTTATTTTTAATATAAATACATTTGGCACCTTGTATTTAATGAGCACTGAATGGCAGTGAATGGCTTTAAGGTGTTATCTGAATAATGCTCACAGGACTATCTGGGGTGAAATACTGATTTGGAACAAGTGCACTCCGGACAGTCAACGTCTGTTTCCAGCTTCCTCCTTTGTTTCCACAGCACCTTCTCCATACATTTCTGAGGGGATATTGCTCAATATTTTGTTTGTCGTTTGTAGAAGATTAAATCCTTGAAAGCAGGGTCTAGCACATATAAATACTTCTTGAATAAATGAAGGAGAAAAGAATAAATGAAATCTGGCAGAGTTGAAGTTAGCTCTCTGAGGTGCCTACCTATACTGGTTAAGAGCATGAAGTCCCAAGCCAATCTGGGCTCCGGTGTTAGCTCCATCACTTATGAACTATGTATTCTTAGACAACTGTGTGTGACATTTGTGCGTCTCAGTTTTGTTTTTTCAAATATGGGGATAATTGAAGTACTTAACTCATAGTTATAAAGACCAAATGAGGTTATATATGCAAATTACTTGCAACAGTGCCTGTAGAGAGTAAGTGCTATAAAAGTGTTTGCTACTATTATTATCCTTTTTTGTTTGTGTAAATAGCCTTGGCATGGAATAGGGGGTGCCCATGGGCAATTCACTCAGTAACTCAGTTTTTCTCCTGGCGTGATGAAGAAGTGCTTTGTCTTCACTTCGGGTCCAGGAGCCCTTGGGTAAGGGGAGGCGGGGAGGAGGTCCTCAGTACATTAAAAACCGAGGGCATGTGTACCTTTACCAATCTTCAGGCTGTGCAGGCTCACTTGAGCTAGTAAACAGCTTTTCATTTTGGATGAAATCCTATCAACTCAGTACAGTAAAACTGTTAACCTCAGGCAGGCTCTGATTCATTTTAATTCAGAGGATAAAACAATTATTAATTAATAAACAGTTTATCTGGAAGGTAAAATCTTTAACAACAGTGGTCTGTGGGAGACATAATGAAAGGGTTTTGGATACTAAACAGAGTGGGGAAGACAGGATTGAAAGATATTTGAAGACTGGCTATATAGTATTAATTGTTTAATGATTTTTATTCTTTGCATTTTTAAACTGGTCTGTTGGATATTTAATGATTGTATCTAGCTATTGGCCTATTTTTTGTACCCCCCCAATATTTTATTATGAAGAATTCTAATATATAGCAAAGTAAAAAATTTTACAGTGAACACCCCATCCCTAACACATAGATTCTACCATTAATGTTTTGCTATTACTTACTTAGCCCCACATCTGTACATTCCTCCATCCCTCTATTTTCTAATATATTTTATATTTTTGTATGTTTGGTTAGCTTTAGATAGGAAAGTCATCATCTGTATGGGAAAAGTCAATATTTTGTTCTTATAGTGGCACATACATACAGGAGGAAATACTATTAAAGAGTTGAAGAATAAGAATTACTCTTACTGGAAGGATTCTTAAAGAGTCAAATTGGGGGGGGAAACAATTCAATTTAATAGATAACCCATCAAAACATTCTTTTTGATATAATATTTTTAGTTTCACTTTGTAAGCTGTGTAGGGTCAACCCTTGTTGTTTCCAGTAAATGGCAACATTTATGGAGAAGGAATGGAAGTAAGTTAAATAAAAAGTTTTAAAGAAAGTTTTTACAGGGTGAAGGTTAATGATAAAATACACAAAAATGCCTAAGATACAAGTTTGTGTCAACTTGACTTCCTCTAGACCATATACGGAATCTAATGGCGTAGCTTTCCTTTTTGCCAGGAGTTCAGAATCCACAATGCTGGCTCTTTGGGAGTTTGGCCAGCAACCCCAATGAGCATGAATAGGTCACAGGGCAAAATCTTGATTATGATTCAAAAAAGAAGGCGTAGTCACTGTGTTCCTCTTGAACTAAGAAACATTCACTAGAAGGCTGATTCTTTGGGAGGACAGTGTTTGGTTTCTGTTCTCTGCTCCTGCATGTTTACTAGAAATACAGAAACTGCAGAGTTACTAATGAGCATTTATCCCTTTCACTTTTAGTTCACTTCTTTAACTGAGATGGACATGATATAATCTCCAGTGAGTCGAACGATGGCATCCAGTCCTGTGCTCCCCACTGAAGATGAACAGGTTTCCTTGGGCATCGATGATCTCCATATTTCACTGCAAGGTAATTAGGATGGGGTCCCCACCCGTGTCAGCGGTGGAAACCTTACCCTTATCTATTCACAACTCATATTGCTTTCTGTCTCTCTTACATATTTTTCCAGTTGTAGAACCTTCCAGCATACTACCTAGATGTTTTATTGCTATCTCAGCTCTCTAGAAAGTAAAGAATACCTGGAAGGAATTTGTTATCTCAGTTTCCCACTCTGAGTGCATGTATTTTCTTTGCAGTAAGCATTAAATAGTTACCATAATTTGCTTGGCATTGTTTACACTTGTTTTGCATCTTTGCACATAGCTTTATGTATGTATACATGTATGTATGTAGTTATTATGTATCTATTCAGTCATTCATTATTTAAATTTTTTTTCAGTTACAGTTTACACTTAATGTTGTTGGATTCATTTTGGGTGTACAGCGTAGCAGTTAAACAGTCATGTACATTATAATGTGTTCCCCTTGGTATTTTCAGTACCCGGCTAGCACCATATAGAGTTATTATAATATTATTGACTATATTTCTCATGCTTTACTTTATATCCCCATGACTATTTTGTAACTACCAATCTATACCGCTCAATCCCTTCACCTTTTCATCCAGTTCCCCACTACCCTTTCCCTCTGCACATTGCCTCTTTTAAATGTACATCCTATTTTGTACTAATAGAAAGGAATAGTAGTAATATATATGAATGGCGATATTTCAGTTGTGCTTCTTGTAAAATTTGGCAATATTTGTTTTGTACTTTGAAAATGCATTAGTTGCTAGGCTTTCCACCTTTGCTGATAAAGCAAATCTTGGAGGTAGTTGGCTAGTGTAGAAGAAATGAGGCTATGGCAAGTTTTTGCAAACATTTATGTAGCTATGTATTTTAAAGTGATTTTAAGGTTATGAACAGTATTATGCAACATCCTTAGGATGTTTCTTAGAAGTCATAAATTTTGAGTCATTATTTTTATTTTTAATTTTATTTACTTATTAATTTTAATTGAGGTACAATTGACATGCAACATTGTATTAGTTTTAGGTGTACAACATAATGATTTGATATTCATATATTTTACAAAATGATCACCACAATAAGTCTAGTTCTATACATATCACTATACATATTTACAGAATTTTTTTTTCTTGTGATGAGAACTTTTAAGATATATTCTCTTAGGAACTTTTAAATGTGCAATAAAGTATTGTTAACTATAGTTGCCATTTTGTGCATTACATTTATTTGAGACATTTATGATAAGATCTCAAAATGAGTTTCTAATACTTTCTTTTTAATTAAAAATGTGTTTTGAGTGATTAGATTCTTGAGTTTGGGGTCAATAGCTATTGTAATAAACTATATCTGTATGTATTAGACTTTTATTTATTTATTTTATTATTTTTTAAAAAGATTTTATTTATTTATTTTTAGGGAGAGGGGAAGGGAGGGAGAAAGAGAGAGACAGAGAAACATCAGTGTGTGAGAGAAACATTGATTGGTTGCCTCTGGCACTTGCCCCCAGCTGAGGACCAGCCCTGAAACCCAGGCATGTGCCCTGACCAGGAATCAAACCGGCACCCTTTTGCTTTGTGGGGTGATGCCCTACCAACTGAGCCCCACCAGTCAGGGGTGCACCTGTGTTTTGAAGATGAACAATAACACATGCCAAGAGCTTAGGGCAGTGACTGACTCAGAATAGGAACTCAATAAACACATTGTAACTTTTTATTTTTATATTTACAGTCAAAATCTTTGTCTTCAAGGATTTCTTGTCCAGGAGCATACATCTAGAGTAGAAACTGCATGGCTGAGAGGAAAAAATTATAAACCAGAAGTCTGGTTTTTACCTTTTTTGTTTGTTTTGACATTTCTATTCAATGACTTCCCACCACGTGTGGGGTGAAGTCTAGACTCCTTGGTGTGGCTCGCAGGCTCTTCCTTCTGGTGCTTGCCTTTCTCTCTGTCCTCATCTCCCACCTCATCCCATAATCACTGCTCCAGCCCCATGGTTCCCTTAAGGCCATACTCCCCCTGCCTTTTTGCTTTTGTTCAGGTTGTCCCCTCTGTAGCTCCCCAGCCTCCTCTTCCCACTGGGAGAAGTCCTCCTCAGCTGTCCCTCCTGTGTCCCTTATCCCTCCCAGTGTTAGCCAGACTCAGCCTTCTGACCTTCCTCTTTCTTCGGCTGAGATTTGCAGTGCCCCCTCTATTTTCCCATGGTCCTTACTTTAGCACTTACAGTGTTAACGTTTTCACTCCCCACTGCGGGTGCGCTCCCAGACTTTTAAGTGCAAGCTCCAGCACTCTTACGTGCATTATCTCATTTGATTCTCACAATGTGATTGTGTTTTTATCTGCAAGGCACAGAGAAGGACGCCATTGCTCAGGAAGATGGAATACTTTCCCAGAGTCACACAGCTAGTGAGCAGCAGAGCTGGGCTTTGCCCTGGAGGGTAGTTTTCTTTCCACTGCACCACCCCCTCCGGCCCCTCCCAACACCCCCCCCCATTCATTTCAAAGAACAATTTGAAAGAGGGAATTTCACTAACAACTTTCTCTAGAAAATCCACTTAGATCTTAGCCCTATCCCAGTTAATCCATATTAAACCTCTGTAGTCAGAGTATAGATAGGCATGTTCAAGTAACATTAATGATCTCAGGTTCACAAGTAGCTCAAAATAATTCAGCAAATTACTGAGAAATGAGTGGTTTCTTATACTGTGTTTTGAATTATACAGAGTTGTATAGCCTGCTTTACAATAGGAGATGCGTACGGGGTGTTTGCAATAGGAATGTGATAGACATTCACTACTGGTGTGAAGGGTTTTCCTTCATGATATATTTCAAGGATCATGGTGCTGGGTGCGTTAGTGTACTGGGGAGAAGTGGGAAGCTAATACTGTAGTGCGGTGAGGTTGGCCCTGGGCAAGGACTGCTCCCATTAACCAGGTACCCTGTGGGGTATCAACTAAGAAGTTCTCATGACTATAAAAGGAAGGTTAACAGTGAAATGAATAGATTTCCTGAGGTAAGTTTTATATTACCAGCAGATTTACACGGATTGTACTGATTTATACAGCCTAGTTGCTGAGAGAGAGGGAAAGAGAAAGAAGAAGGAGGAGGAGTAGGAGTGGGGGGAGGGAGGGAAGAAAGGAAGGAAGGAACGTAGGAACTTGTGTATATTTCTGAAGGTAACTTTGGTTTCATGGCAGGATTACTAAGTATTTGGACAAAAATTGACAGGCAGTATTTTGTACATTTAGCGATTACTAAACTGTGGGATGTTGGCAGTAGTCTTATTTATACAATGGAATACTACTTGGCCATAAAAAAGAAGGAAATCTTACCTTTTTTGGCAACATGGATGGACCTGGAGAGTATTATGCTAAGTGAAATAAGCCAGTCAGAGAAAAACAGGTCCCATGCGATTTCAGTTATGTGTAAAATCTAATGAACAAAATAAACTAATGAACAAAATAGAAACACTCAGATACAGGGAACAGACTGACAGCTGTCAGTGGTGAAGGGGGTGTTGGGAGTTGCTAAAAACGGTGAAGGGATTATGCAAAAACAAAACCCTCATAGACACAGACAACAGTATGGTGATTATCAGAGGGAAAAGGGGGTGGGAGGGTAGAGAGGGTAAAAGGGGAAAAAGTGGTGATGGAAGGAGATTTGACTTGGGATGGTGAACACACAATACAATATACAAATTATGTATTACCGAATGGTACACCTGAAACCTATACAATTTTATTAACCAATGTCACCCCAATGAATTCAATAAGAGAAAAAACATTTGATTTAGTGCACTCTGTAAGTAGACTTGTATTTCAAAAAATCATATGTGCTTAATGATCCTTGGGATAATATGAGAAAAGAGATTTTAGGTAATATGAGAGGCTCAGGATCACTGCTCAAAAGAAAGCTTTTTTTTTCCCTCAACTTAGAATCTTTTCTTTTTTTAGAGGCAGATAGAGGCCTATTTAATTTATAATGCCTACTATATTTCAGCCAAAACTTACCTAAGGTGAGGCAGTTATGGTCACACCCTGGCTTAGAATAATATGCTCCAGAAAATATTAAGATACATGCATTGAAATGTGGTGATTCATTGTTGATATGCTATGAAAACAGATATCCCATGTGCGCAAGGAATCAGGCCTAAGAAATCAGGAAGTGCTTTGCTGAAATTCATAGAGCGGGGCAATAAACAAGTTACTTCATCTTTTTTTTTTTTGCTCATCTTTTGTGTGATCTTGAAAAAGTGTCTTTTTTAAAAAAATAAGATTTTATTTATTTATTTTTAGAGAGGGGAAGGGAGGGAGAGAGGGGAAACATCAATG
Organism: Desmodus rotundus; assembly: GCF_022682495.2. Lineage (NCBI taxonomy): Eukaryota > Metazoa > Chordata > Mammalia > Chiroptera > Phyllostomidae > Desmodus > Desmodus rotundus. The sequence goes on from NC_071393.1 coordinate 108,384,050, forward strand.
TGTGGTTGCCTCTTGCGTGCCCCCCACTGGGGACCTGGCCTGAAACCCAGACATGTGCCCTGACTGACAATCAAACTGGCCACCCTTTGGTTCGAAGGCTGGTACTCAATCCACTGAGCCACACCAGCTAAGGCGAAAAAATATCTTTATGAAGGGATTTATGAGGGCCTTTTTTGTAGGATGATAATTGTGCTCTCTTAGTTTAGTGAGGAGAATAGTCGTGAAATGGTTGGATTGTTGGAAAAGAAAGAAATGGCATTTGTGAATTTAAGCAGATAACTGTAAAAATAGAATTTTAGTTCCTTTTGTACTACTATGGATGGTCCATATTTTAAATAAATTTGATATATGAAAGTGCAGGCTATTAAAATGATAAGCAAATAGCTGTTTTTAAAAGTTACTTGCTTTACCAAAGTGTCAATTATAGTTCTTTAAATATTTCCATTGGATTTCTTACCTGGAAAAATAATAGGTGCTTCCTTTTCTTTTGTCCTCAGAAAAGTAGTAAACGCATATTTTGTCTGAAATAACATCTCTCCTAGGCTCTTCACATTGGGAACAGTATGTTCAGGGAACAATTCTTTGACATATTGGATTGATATGACTATTAAAATAGTAAGGGAACAAGATGGATAAATATCACATAATTTTCAAGTTAGAATGTACTTTCTTTGCTGTTCAATTTAATTGGAGACCAAAGTAGGAATCCCTTCAGAAGTATTCCTCTGGTTAAGATCCTTAAGGGAATTGAACCCATGAAGTTTGGGGATCTTATCTTGCTTTTAGGCAGTAGGTAACTCTTGGGTCTTGAGAATGAGAGTATAGTACATGGGTACAGTTCACAGTTGTGCATCAAGGAGATTAATCTGTTTTTGAGGTAAAGGAAGACTTAACAAGGGCGAGAAAATGGAGTTGGAGAAACCAATATGAAAGCTTTGCATATACTTGGATGTTGGGCAGTACTCACCTAGAATGGAGTTACAGCAGCGAGTATGAAAGTATGAAACAGATATGAAAACCATTAAGGTGGAAGACTCCATGGGACATCGCAACTATTGAACATGGTAGTGAGGTAGAGCAGCTCCGAGGGTTAGAAGCTGAGCTGTGTAGGATAACAGTGGTAGCACATATAATGTCCAAATTGTTACCCGTTGTTTTGTTTAGTGTGCTTTCCCTTGGTACTTCAATAGGACCAAATAATAAGGCCATTAAATATTATTTTATATGAATGTGCTTAGAATAAATTGTTATAGGTAAGATACTATTTACAAAGGAACTTGTGAGAAACTGCTATGTCATGGAATGAGTAAAGCATGATACAGGTGGGGGACCCATGTGACAGCCAAGTTAATAAGTGATACTCACTCGTTGGTTGACTCAACTTGTGATATTTTAAATGAGAGCTATTGGTAATTTTGAACTCTTTTGGACATTTTATATATCTCAGATTTAAGATTTTTTGGATAGGTAAATATAATAATTTGTTGGCCATAAAAAGAATACATGTATATAACAGAGGCAAGTTATTTTGTTTTAAAAAATGAGGTAGGCCAATACTTTAGAAAAGCGGCATTGGAGTAGTGAACGTTACCATTAATTAGACACAGACTAGGAACGAGTGCGTATTCTATTACCTTTGCCACCGCACGAGGAGTTAACTTTCATGCGGTCTTGCCAAAAGGCTGGTGAATGGTTAACTGTCTGCAGGAACCTGTATAAAGCTATGTTCAGCCCAGTCACTGTGTCCTTTCAAACAATGCTTATATGTTTTATTTAGTGGTGTTATCATCTAGATGACCTGTTTTAAAAGATTAAAAAACCCATTATGCCTTCTGGGTGGATATCATTACTTGGCAGGGCTTGGTAGTGAAATGTGAGTCCCTGTGGTTAGGTTATTACTCTATTTAAATTTATTTATTATTTATGACTACCCACCTGAAGGGAGGCTTTTAATTTATATATTATTTTAGTAATGCTAGAAATTATTTGTGTTCAGTGGGTGAGATTACAAGCATAATAATGTGATGTAGTGCTTAATTTTATTCAGTTATTCAGTATGTGCCGTAGGCTGGGTGTTAAGGGCACATAGATGAGTAGACTGAGCACCTTCAAGAAGCATGTAGTCCAGCTGTGCTTTTGATGTCACGTCTAAGTGAGAAAATGACCTGGGATGCAAATCTAATTATTCTTAGGAACAAATAGACGGTTTTTTAACCATTCGGGTTCATATTCCTAGTTTTGATATCTAGCATACAAATTTAAAATATGACTGAAATGTTATCTGGAATATCTTTTCATATTTCAATTTTAGGGAGGTAAAGAATAAGAATGTACTCGACGTAAACATCATTTGCAAGGCGAGTTATATATTCCTTTCACTGTAAACAACCAAACATTTTGGTAGGAACTTTCGGCAGTTTGTTGTCTTCTTCCCGAACCCCCTTGTGATTGTTCCTTAACCTTGAGTTTCTGCTCTTGTTTGCACAACACCTGCTTTCATAGGCCCTTGGAGTTCCTCCAAGTGTGTGTGAGGTGCCCTGCATAGGACACACCTCTATCTTTACTATTGCCATGAAGTTTCTGGCATATTTTAGGCTCTCAATAAACCACTATACGAGTATAGTGAATAAATCAGTGGCCATTCCAATGTTAAAAATGTATAAAATGCCCAAATTTGAAGAACTGTTCAGTGTTCGGGAAAATCAGTAGAATGGAAACATGGATTTGTTTTAACACAAAGCAGTGGGATGAGTAAATAATATAGTTAGGCGGCTCAGTAGTGCCTCAGTATCGTGTTTCTGAGAGGAATTCTGTTTACCTTGTGACAGGGAGTGAATGAAACCATGTGAAGTCTGAGAAAGAGGAACAGGATTAATAAAAGTCTTCTGGGTGGAATTTCTACCTTTTTCCAGTCAAGTCCCCATTGTGGATTTTGGTGGAAGTAATGAATGAAGAGTAAGAAAAAAACGTGTATTACCAGGCAGTATTTTGACTTCCCTAACCAATTTTGACTGCTTAGTTATTATGAATAAAAGCAAATCATCTCTGGGGTCTTTTTTTGGCTAATTAGGTAATTATTACACCCAGAGAAAATAAGTTATAGTCCTTTACTGGCTAGCCATGCTGTGCTATCCCAACACAAAAGCTTCTAGAAAGTTCCTGATATCATAGTAGCTAATGTATTTTCCTGAGTTATTTTTTGGAGATTATTTGCCTTGATATTGTAAAGCTTTATAATCTTAAAAATATTCCAGTTAAAAAATACTGGAATAAATGCAAAAATAAACCAAGAGCTCTTTGAACAGTGTTAGCAGTATAGAGTGTTTTTCAGGGAAAAAAAATTTCTTGGGTTGTACATACAGTTTTGGCTTCTGGGAATTTTGGTTCTGTTTTTGCCAGGAGTTTGAGGATAAGCTTACTTTATTCTGGGTCAGTTACAATTTTGAAAACTAGGGCAAGATAAATCCAGGGTCATTTAGAGTCCTGTTAAAGTAGGTTAACAAAGACCTCATTCATTCCTTATAGAAATCAGAATCCTTGTTAATTAGCCCCTTGGGAGATACAAGATTTTTTTCTGAGCTTTTGTGTATGCATGTATTTTGAGAGTGAATATAATTATTCAGAGTTTGAAGTAGTATATTAGGAAAAATCAAACTCAAAATAATTTCCCTTTAAAAAGGGGAAAGTAAGAAGTCAAAATAATAGACTTATTTATAAACATTTGGTTGATTTAGTATGTGATTTTTACACTCTAAAAATTGGAGGTCATTACTAACGTGCTTCTTTAAGAGATTACTTTCCTCATTTGATTTCAACATTAGAGATTATAATTTCTCTAAATGTCTTCGATTTTCTAACACATTTAGGGAAATTTTAGTAAAAGACAACTGCATTTGTCGTTCTTAATATTGGGTTGGCCAAAAAAGTCTGTTCTGTTTTTTCTGTAAAAGAAAAGGCACATTTTTCATTGTTACCAATAACTTCATTGACTGAGATATTTTGAGTATGTCGGTTATCTCCTGCTGTTGGCTTCTAGTGGGTAGAGGCCAGGGGTGCTGCTAAACATCTTCCAGTGCCTCACAGTAAAGAATTATTTGACCAAAACATCAGTAGTACCAAGAAAGTTCACTAACCTCTTTTGACACGTTCACTCAGTCTCAGCACCTTCTCCATACACTGCACAAACCTGTGTGTGTGTGTGTGTGTGTTTCAGTCATGTTTTTACCTTTCTTGAAATAATAAAGCATAATGCACCAAAAATGTTGCGCATTTTCTTCCATCTTCAATATTAAAATGGCTGCACAAAAACTCACCAATTTTTATAAGTTTTTTTAAATGCACGCCGATATGACTGTTGTCATGATACAATCTAACAAAATTGTTTCAAATGAAGTTAAAGACAACTCAGCACTACTAGAGCCATCACGAAAAAAAAAAACCTAAATGAACTTTATGGCCAACCCAGTATATCTGTGAGAACTGAAGTTTACTACCAGCAGGTGTTTTTAGAGTCATTTGGAAGTGGGAAATAAAGGATGTGGATGATTTTTCAGAGATGACGTGTTCAGAGTTCTAAACGTGTGTATCATTGGAGAAAAAGAGACATGAGATTCCGGGTGAATGATGTGTCCTGGTCATTGATGGTCTGTGCAGTGATGCATGGTGAAGGAGCAGAGGAAGAAAATGACAGAAGCTTAGCCCCACACAATGTCCACCTCTAGGGTGGAGCAGCACTCATGGGTCCCTTTACTGTGGAGGAGATTACCAATCACATCAATGAAGTGTTACAAGAGGAAGGGCACCTGGCTCAAATACAGAACAGAAAGGCCCTTCTCAAATACAGGAGACATTTAGAGTCTTTCCAGAATGTTGGAATTTTTGGCTGTGTCTTCAGTTACGTAGGATTATTAACAGTGGGAACTAGTTCTCCTGTGTATCTGTTTGCCTAGGTCTGAATGTTTTCTTGGCAGAACTTCCAAAGGGATCTGATAGCTTCAAAACAAAATATTTCTAACATACAGGTAAACTCATATTGCTTCATCACATAATTTGGTTTTTATGAGCACAGGTAAATCTGTTTGTGGATTTTTTTCAGGCAACATGTATTTCTGAGATCCTACCCGGTATCAAGCACTATTTTATGTTAAGAGAATACTGAGGCTAACAATTCCAGTGAGCTTCCTATGTCCATGGTGCTTGCATTTAAGTTAGAGAGACATAGAATAAATTCTTAAGAAAAATTTCTGCACGTGGTAAGCTATGTAGAGGATTAAAAACGGATTTATGTAATAGTGTCTGGGTGTCTTTAGATTGGGTGGTCGGAGGAGGAGCATTTAAGGAGCCTTTGGACAACACAAAGGGCTGCCTTGCAAAGAACAAGAGAAGAGCACTCCAGTCTGAGGTAAGAGCTCAAAGCAGAGCTCACAGATAGACACAAACTTGGTGAACTCACGGGGCAAAGGAAGCCTGATGGCTGCATTGTGGTGCGCAAGCAGTGGCATGAGCTGGAGTTGAGAGCAAGGCAAGTGTTAGAGTTTGAGGGAGAATGTTAAGAGATGAGGCTCTAGAGGGTCATGTAAATATAGGGGTGGGCAGAAGTGGGTTTGCAGTTGTGAGTGTGTAAAACACAGTTTATTCTGGTACCATTATTTATTTGTATTACAAATGTAAACCTACCTTTGCCCACACTTGTATATAGTGGTTTGAAAATTTTCCTAAGATGAAGAAGCAGCAATTGAGGGATTCTGAGTAGAGACATATTCAGAACTGGCTTCAGAAATCACCCAGGCCGCTCTGTGGGAGGTGGCTTTATGGGAGTGAGCGTGAGGACGGAAAGACTGGTTTAAGTCTGTTACAGTGGTCCCGCTGAGAGATCACGGTGCCGTGGGGATGGAGGGAAATGGGTATTGAGAGATATCTACTATGGACAATCTTCAGGACTTCAAAAATTATTTTATGTTAGGCTTTATTGAGATAGTTATCATGGCTTTTTGATTGGGTATGGCCGAGTGAGGGAGAAGGAAGCATCAAGGATAACTCAGGTTTATTCTGGGCAAATGAATGGATGATGGAACCATCACTGGAAAAAAATGCAACGGAACAACTTTGGTTGGGAAGGAGTGGGTTAGAGATGATGACTCAGTTCTGGAAATGTTGAGTTTGAAGTGTCTATGGAATAACTAAGTGGAGATTCCCTGAAGATAATAGGGTATATGGGCATGAAGCCCAGGAAAGATAGATACCTGGGTTGAAGGTAAAGATTTGGACGTTATTAAAATATAAATGGTAATTTGTACCCTTGGAGTAGATGAAAATATCTAGAAAAAGAGAAGAGGGACCTAGGCAAAACCTTACAAACACAGATAAAAACAACAACAAAAAACATATAACAGAGCTGGAGGAGGGGTGTCCAGAGATAGAAAGAGGACCAGGTGACTATGGGAATCCGATGAAGGGAAGGGTGGTGAACGGTATTAGAAGTTTCAAGATATCCAGTGAGTTCTGAAAAGCACCATAGAATTTACAGTGGGAATATTATAGGTGGTCTAGGTGAGAATTAAGTAGAGTGGGTTGGAGGAGAAGCCAGACTTCAGTGGGTTGAGAAGTGGATGGTAGGTAAGGAAGTGAAGACAGCTAGTGTAGACAGTTATTTCAAGAAGTTTGCGTTTGAAGGGGAAGAGACACATAGAGTGGTGGCTGGAGGGGTCAGGATCTGATATGTCAGCGGGTTTTTAGTTAAAATAAAAAGAACATGGGTTTTGGTATTAAGCACATCCGAATTTGAATTTCTCCTCTGCCAGATGTGAGATCTGGAGCACAGCGGCCAGGTCATAGGCTTTCAGTACATGTTTATTGAATGAGTCAATAAAGCTCATTCATCTTCTGGGAGCTACAATGTTCTCATTTATAAAACGCTCACCTGTAGTCTGGTTTCTGTTCAGATTATGTAGTTTTTTTGCCTTCTTATAAAACACTCACCTGACTTCTTTGTTGAAAGGCTTTAATGAGATAGAATCATTATTTTTTACCCTTGAGTTTCCACCTGCTCTTGGACTTGACTTATTTCAGTAAGCCTTCTGAGCCCCTCCAAGTCTGTCTTAGGATACCCATACGTTGTAATAGATTTATATTTAGTTACATTATATTAATATTTGAGTTCATTAGATCACCACCATTTTTGTCAGGCCCTTTCTGTTCCCTTCAAGAATGTGTTGCACACGTAAATTAGCTCAATAACTTTACAGAGGCATTTCTCAAAGTGAGCTTTGTGAATCCTCGAATCGGAATCTCTGGGAATTGGGACCTGGAACCCTGCACTTAATCAATGCCTCTGAGTAATTTGCTGGCATTCAAAAGTGTGAGAGCCCTAGATTCGTAATCACAACACAGATCTCTTCAGTGCAGTCTGGTAGTTTTGCATTCAGAAGTCAGAGGTGCTGGGACTGCTGCCCCAGGGGAAGGTGTTCAGGCTCATACGTCTTGATTTTCAAAAGACAAGCACCCCAAGTTCCATGTGGTAGATAAAAGGAAGGAGTGAGAAGTATGTGTTAAAAGAAATGTAGTTAATTCCTTTAGTTTATGCATTCCACAGATATTTATCGAGCAACTCAGATGAGTCAGAAAAGGGTGAGGAAGAGGAGAGACAAATAGCACCCTAGAGTCTAGGCCTTTTACCTGTATTGTGAGCTCATTTTCATGGACTAGAAAGACAAGATTTGCTTACCCAGAGAGCCAGGAGCTATGTTGGCCAGTGAGGTTGGAAACAAAAGCCTCAGTGTGAAAATCTCAGGTGTTCGCATAAGGGTGCGGTTCACTCATGTAGCAACATGAAGTTTCTGGATTCACATGCTAAGACCCAAAGTGGATATCATTTGTTGTATGTCATATATTTTCCTAACGAACAAGGCAATCAAATCTCTACATTGATTAAGGAAAAGTTATAACCAAGCTTTGCTCCCTCCTTCCCCAGCCATTTAACCATTCATTCAACAAACATTTTCTGAATTTCTACATGAACTGCACTGGGGTAGGTGCTGCAGGCAATATGAGGAACGAAGTCAGACGTGGCTTATGGAGCCTATTGGCTAATGAAGAGACAGATTCATCAAATAATCCCACAGATAGCCCTGGCTGGCGTGGCTCAGTGGATGGAGTGCTGGCCTGTGAACCAATGGGTCACTGGTTCGGTTCCCAGTCGGGGCACATGCCTGGGATGCAGGCCAAGTCCCCAGTAGGGGGCACGCAGGATGTTTCTCTCCCTCTCTTTCTCCCACCCCTCCCTTCTAAAAATAAATAAATAAAAATCTTAAAAAAAATAATCTCACAGATATTAGCTAATATTTGGTGAGGGGAACAGCTTTCTTGAGATATACTCGAAACTCTGGTTGGGTAGCTCAGTTGGTTACAGCACTGGCTTGATACACCAAGGCTGCAGGTTTGATCTCCAGTTAGTGCACACATAGGAACCAACTGATGACTGCATAAGTGAGTGGAAGAGCAAATGGACATTTTTTTCCTCTCCTTTCCTGTGTCTCTTCAAAATCAATAATTAAAAAAAGATATAATTCAAGATGTAATTCACGAACCATACAACTCACCCATTTACCGTGTAGAATTCAGTAGTTTTATTATATTCAGACTTGTGCAACCATCACATTTAATTTTTGAACATTTTTATCACCCCAAAAGGAAAACCCATATAGTTCAGCTGTCATTCTTAAGACCTCCCACCCCCACCCCCACCCTTACCCCCAGCACTTGGCAAACACTGGTCTACTTTCCATCTCTCTAAATTCTGGACATTTCATACAAATAGAATCATATAATATTTGGTATTTTGTGACTGGCTTCTTTCACTTAGCGTAATGTTTTTGAAGTGTGTCCATGTTGTAGTTGACTTTGGTTTGAGTAGACTAATCTTCATCCCTGCCTGGGATTGCACACTTTTTTTGTGAAGGGCCAGGGTAGTAAATAAAGTCTTTGAGGTGCAGATGGTCCCTGTTACTAATACTCAACTTGGCCAATTTAGCATGAAAGTAGCAACAGACAGTATGTAAACAAATGACTATATCTGTTTCAATAAAACTTTATTTACAAAAATAGGTGGCAAACCAAATTTAGCCTTTGGGTTAGTTTGTTGACCTCTGATCTACGTTAGGGTAAGTACTTAATTCTCCTGACAACTCTATGAAGTTATTCCCCCCATTTTACACATAAGACTGAAGTGCACAGCTAATACGTGGCTGACAGGGGATCAAACCCAGGTAGTCTGGCTCTAGACCTAGTGCTCTGAACCTTGACAATTTTTACAAGTTGAGGCAATGGCTAAATAGGGGGCAGAAATCTATGACTCTATGAAAGCAAATAACAAAAGAGAGATGTCAATCTGTTAGGTTTCCTTCAGGATGCACCAGTTGAGCTGAGACCTAAGCACAAGGAAAGGTTAACTGGCTGAAGGGAGGGTGTGTGGGGTGGTGCAAATGGCTGTGGCAGGAGGGAACATAGCTTGTAAAGGCCCTGAGCAGAAGGTACAGTGACCTGAGTCCTGGGCTCAGGGGAGAGGGGTATGTGCCAAGGCCAGCACGATGCCCTGGTGTGGACCACGCAAGACCTCTTAGGCTGTTAGGGAATTTTACTCTTGATCCAGAGCAAAGAGAAACCATCAAAGGGTGGAAAGGGTAACATGATCAGATTTACTGGTTGAAGTGGAAAACAGATTAGAGTGGAGTAGACTGGTGGCCTTGGAGGTATTGCAGGACTCAGCTGATGGTGGATCCCGCTGGAGGGCTGGGGGAGCTGAGAGACATAGAGAAGGAGATGGATACCAGAGCTGTGCGGAGGCAAATTTGGCAGGATGTGGCGATAGGCTGTGCTTGGGGATGATAAACGATGGTGGTGTCAAGTCTGTGAGGTGGAACCATAAGCGAGGACAGGTTTGGGGAGAAGTAGGGCAGTAGAATGTGATTTAGCCCCGGGATGCTGAGTTTGACAGGCAAGTGCTGTTTTCTCCTTGGCGGCAGCATGGATTCTCCTGGGGGGAATATGTACAGTAAAAGAATTTTGAGGTTGTAAGCTAGGATTTACCTTCTAAACTCACTTTTCTGGTTCATCAAACAAGATCTCAGTCTTCCTAGTACAGTATTTATTTTTCTTTCTTACTTGCTTGTTTGCTTGTGGTTGGTTGCAAAAAAGATGTGTTGTAAATTGTCCTCCTGCTTCCTTGGTCAGTTAATGGTCTCCCTTCTGTGGTGAGTAACAGGCCTATTCCTGTTTATTCTTCAAATATTTTAGGCTTTTTATGTTTGTGTGCCTGTGTGTTTTTATTCCCTTAATTTGTTTTTCTCATTTCTTTCTGTTTCTTATCATTTCCATGAGAAACAATAGAAGAGGTGGCCTTATTATTTTTACTTCCATTTCCATTGGATAATAGCATGATTAAAATTCGGTGGGCTGGCTTTTGGAACACATGGTTAAAATATGTTGCATTATTCTCTGAATTGAGTTATCCTTGCCATTGTCTGTCCCAGCTAGCAGTGGGTTGGCAGTATTGTTTTAGGGAACAGCAACAGGGTCTCATTAGTACATAGCCTTTTATTCAAGACATTTTATTAGTTGAAGAAGGAAACTGCCCAGGAGTTATTTAAACAAGGATTAGGTAAGGCATAGACCGAGTAACTGTTGCCAGTACATTCTTCTTCTCCATATAATAATAAACCTGTTGATCCTCCACACTTTTAGTATTTATTAAGTCTTTGAATCAGCAGATGTTTATTGAGCATCTTCTGTATCTGGCATTGTGCTAAGGGAAGCAAAAACAGCAAAACATAAATGTTTCCGGTTCATCATAGAGTAGGAGAGAAACCACAAGCAGGTGTGTGACTACAGTACATGAGGAGCCAGTGGTAATTACCATAGATAGAAACAGACTGTTGGGTTATACGTATAGCTCTCCCTTAATAAAAATATAGCAGATCAAATAACAATAAACACGCTACTTTTCCAGTTTGCTCTTTTTCACTTAATGTGTCCACATCAGCACGTATATATGTCTACTTTGTTCTTTTTTTTATTGGGTAGAGTTTTTATTCTTTACATGCATAATCGAAAAGAATGCACAGGAAACTGTTAATTAATGTTCTCTCTGGTAAAGGAAAAAAGGGAGGCATTGGGAAGCTTAAGATTAATTTTTAGTTTCTATTACTGTTTGAAAGCATATCTTATGAGGATTATATATTACTTTCTAAGAGTAATAGTAAGTAAGATCCAATGAAGTTTTGTGGGAGGGAAGAGCCAGAAGAGATTATTTCTACTTCACTTTAGGAAAGGGGACATTCGAACAGGATATGTCCTGTTTTAACAAGTGTTGATTGAGTGCCCACCAAGTGCATTGTGCTGGCGTTTCTCTGAATGCAGAGGGAACCGGGAGGATTGGCCATTCCAGAGGGTACATAGCATGACAATGCATAAAAAAGTGAAACTTAATTGGGGAATTGTAGTGTTACTGATGTTGGGGTTCTCAGGTTTCCCAAGATAGAATTTGAGAGGAGAACCCCATAGACACTTCCAGACAGATTTTATTACGCTTGTGCTCTAGCACAAGGGAGTCAGCACAGAGGAAAGGAGGGTCCTCTGAACTGGCTTGGGATTGGCTCTTCTTGGCTGCTTTTATAAGCTGGGGGCAAAGCAGGCTTGCATGAAAATTCGGGTTTTTTGAAAAGGCAAGCTTGTGGAATTTTCCATGTCAGAGTTGGGTGACTTCTAGCTGCTTGGCCTGGTAACTCTCTTCCTGCCTGGCTTTGGGAGCAAGATGGTGGAATGAATAGAGGTCAAACCTTCATCAACTGTGAATGCAGGTCACTAGGAAGGTAGAAGGGAAATAAAATCAGCTACCTCTGTGTTTTTGAGTAGGGAGTAGAGGGGTGGTGACATTTTTGCAACCCAGTGTTCCTTATGGCCATCTGGCCTCCTTGGGATCCCAGGTCCAGGTTCCAATGCTATCTCAGTAGCTATCCTAGTTTCGCTGAAGAAATATGATATGAGTCAATATAGGATTTGAGTAGAGAAATCAAGGGAGATGAGTCAGGAAAAAGTAGATTGGAGTCAAATTATGAATAGCCTAGAATGTTAGGCTAAGAACTTATAGTTTATTAATTAAGAAATAGGAAATGATCAAAAGATTTTAATGAGAGTGACAGGTCAAAGTAATTAATCTGGGGCCGAGTGCAGTAAGCTTATCAATAACCCAATAATAGAAAGGCGAGAAGAGGGATTCGTGGATAGAGGGAGGTTGTAAAGCTTCTTCAGGGACTTTGTGTAGTAGAGAACATTCCTGGAGAAGCCACATCATAGTAATGCATTGCTCTGTGTTAAAGGGAAAGTGTGAAACTAGTGATTCCTATGTCTGGGGTAACCACTTTTGAGTTCTTACTACCAGGGAGGACTATTGGAGTCAACATTTTAGATGAACTTCTGTGAAACTTGATCTTTCCGAGACCTAGTAGCCATGGTGGTTTTATAATGAGCTTTATAATGCACTTAAAATTCATACTCTTTAATTGCACTTAACTCTGGTGCTTTCTTTCATTTAGGTTCCCTTCTAGCTAACAATAGGAGTTGCCAGCTCACAAAAGGCAGATTGAATAAGAACAGAGCGAGGGATTAGTGTATTTTTATGGTAATGACACGTAGAGAAAATCTTTTCCTTCTATGCCTCATTTCTCAAATTCAGTCAGATATTTTCTAAGAATGATTGTGAAGCATACTTATATGGGCCTGAATAAGATTCACTGAGTATATTTTCCTACATCATATGTATTTTTATTTGCTTTAAAAATCAGAATAGAGAACTCCATTTCATGGCATTTTAAGAAAGTCATCATTGTAATAGGTTTTGTTCTCTTTTTTTTGGGGGGGGGGGAGCTTTTTTTTTGTTCCTAACATCTGTTGACTAAAAGGTTCTATTCTCTACATGCCATTTTGAGAAGAGTTTTATTTTGTAAAATGTTACCCTGGAAATTAAAAAACAAAATCCAACAGTTAAAAAAACATCTCATCCACTCAAATTAAGTTGCTTTAGAGATGTGGCTCTCAACCATTTTTTCCCCAACGGATCAGACTTTGAAAAAGAACAAAAGGTTACTTATCCTGCCATAGGGTGAGCTATTTCACTGTGGTTCCTGTTGAATTAATACTGCTTTTCAGGGATACGCCAGTATGAAGAAAACGTGAGAGAAGTGTGTCAGGGGATAAATGAAATGGCGCATTCAACCCCATTTAATTGAGCGGCTACAAAGGTGTTTAATTGTACCCGGGACATCTTTGTTTGCCGTTAGCAAAGGGCCCTTGTTGAATGTGGAGGGTTCTGATTTCCCGGATGACGAGGTGTTCTTTAAGTGTGGACAATGAGTTCGTTAAAAGCCACAGAGTTTCCTTTCTAAATCGTTTTCCTGAAGGTGTGTTTCATTTGTGCAGTTTCCTCTGCTGACTGGATAGTTCTGGGCAGGAGTTTGATCTGACTGTACCCCTTAGTGTTCTTTTCTGCCTTGTTTCTATTAGATTGTAATCAAATTAGGACAGGGATAACTTAAGGTTTCCATTGGAAAATTTTTGATTGTTTTACATTTGAGTTTCTGTCCCTGTCAGGGAGTGTTCCTCAGTCCAACCTCAGATTAGATATTAGGTGCCATAATTCGCACAACCCAGTTAGAGCCCTGGCTTTCCTGCTTGTTTTCTCAGCTGAGGACAGTTCCTTCCTGGTCCTCAGTTAGCTCTGTACCAAGCCCCTTTTGTCTAGCATCCCATGAAAGTGAAATGAATGATCCCTCATCTTACTTGGACATTGTTCAAAATGGCTGAGGTTGCCAGGTGGACGTGGAATACTGTACTTACACTCCATAGGCGCATAATGCTCTTTTTATACTCAGTTTTGTGCCAGGATTTCACCCCCTCCATGGTTATTTAAAAGTGACACCTCCCCTTTGTCCCCACCATGCTGTTAACTCCTCTAACATTAGTGCAGATTCTATCTCTTGGACCTAGTAGTGTTTCTGATGAGTTTCTTTTTCACACTCTTTCTTTCTATCCCCTAGAAAGAAAATTATCCCTTGGTCCCTTAAGGGTAGAAAGAGAGTCATCTTTGGTTTTTTGTTTCGTTTTGTTTTGACTTTCTGCTTTATTGTTATGATAATGATAGGCTTTTATACCTTTTATACCTTCTCACTTTTATACCTGCTCTTGATTAACGTATATTATGTGCATGTGACTTGATCCTGGGATCATAAAAACTTGTTCTCTAGTTTTTTCTATTGAGGAACAAAGTTAGCCCTCAGTACAGTTTTTGGTAAGTTTCAGTGCATGTTTAAAATGATTGTCTTACACTGGAGGCAAAAAAAGAAAAAAAGAAAACCTATCTCAGAGATTTCAGAAGATTTAATTATAGGAAAAATGTGGTATCTGTAGTTCTTTTGTTAAGTGAAATTTATACAGAACAGAAATAACTCTGAAAAGCCTAAACTGTCCAGTTGGCTTGTCAGAACCGAATTCAGTTCAGCTAACAACTATTGAGCACCCTATATATAAGGTGTAAGTCACTGGGCTATACCTGATTTAACTTGGTAATACAGAAAAAAATGGAGTGGGTTCAGAAAGGTAAAGATCCAATGAGGCAAAGCACAGTTTTAATATCTGATCAGTCACATACTAAACAGATGTAACCACCCTAAAATTCCATTCACTCAGATTCTCTTCTGTTCTTCAACCTAAAGTCTGGGCTGTGTGTACATGTGTGGGCTGTGTGTGTATGTGTGTACATGTGTATGGACATAAGCAGGGACAGAGGCATGGTGAGATGACACCTGGTGCACTTGACAGTGGTGACAAGAGTGTGAGCTTTGGGCGCGGTGTGAAGTGGGTGTCTGGGCTTATAATTATCCCCGTCCAGCAGGGTGAGGAGATCGGGGGACATGGAAAGTCGGCCCATGTATGCAGGGCTACTAGCCCTTGGCCTTGGAGCTGAGGATGGACGTGTGCTGAAGCAAGGGGGTAGGAGGCGTGGGGAAGTGTGGTGTTTGTGTGGGGCCCGCTCCTGCCTGGGGAGGAAGGGAAGGTCTACTCTGAGTGTTCAGATCTTTCCCTTGACTCCTGCCTGGTTAATAAGAGTCAAAGTTAACACTTACCCATCCACTATGTGCCAGAGTCTGTTCACTTTAAGTGAATCATTAATAGTCTCTTGAGCTGAGTGCTTCTTACTTTATTCCATGAGGAAATTGCTCAGTGCCACACAACAACTCAGTGACAGAGGCAGGATTTGAACCCAGGTCTCTCTGACTCTAATTGCAGCTCATTTATAGTTAATTAATTCAGTGGCAGTATACTCCATGATAAATACTCATGTTAAATGTAAAGACTAAACTGCCACGACTTTATGGGCCTTTTAAAAGTCTGCAGATGTTCTAGGGTTTGTCTTTAAACACTGGCTGATGTTGGTTTAGACTGCGTTCCTTCTGGGTGGGTTTTGGATGCTTCTCTTTGCTTATGGCTCCTTGTGTGGCACTGTGAGGCCCTGTAGGGACTTAATTCCTTTGTTAGTAAAAAGTAGTAAAGACTATTGTCTGTCATCAGCTCACTTGTGGCTTTAGAAAATAACTCATAGCATCAATGTGTTTCCAAAATAACTTGGATGTACATCTGAAATTTAGACCAAGTCCTAGAAGGTTTGTGAGGTGGTGGAACACACACATCCCCGGAGTGACAGACTTTGAAGCTTTGATATGTTCAAATTTTCCCGAGGCTTCTTATTTTCTAACTGCTCTTGTCCTTTTTAAATAGCTGAACAGGAAGACACTCAGAAGAAAACCTTCACCTGCTGGATAAACTCACAGCTGGCAAAGGTGAGGAAAAAGAGAGCAAATTAAGCTATACATTTATTTAAGTTACTTCTCCTACTCCCTCAGCTTGGGCCCCAAAAATGGCACTGGTGACATGTAAATGTTGAAATAATGTGCTTAATGTTATCTTGGTCTTGTTTTTGTGTATTTGTTGTTCTTTCCTAACACACACCAAGAGACAACTTTTGTTAAGGATGTGGGAGGCAGTGCTATAAAAATACTGGAAGCAACAACAAACCTGTTATCAAATGAAATTATAATAATTGTGATTCATATAAAATGAGCGTTACGTGTTGGACACTGTCCTAAGTTATTCAAAGGTACGGATAGATCCTCCTTGACTTATGGCAGCACTTTTCAACGGGCGCGCCACAAGAATTTTTAACCACGCAATACCTGACTGTTCAGTCAGGGGCTCTGACCTCTGTTCCCTTAGACTGTCACATAAAACAGTGACAGCAGCCAACACAGCCGTAAGCCATCCAGTGTGAAGGAATCAAAATTATACCTAATTTTTTTGTCAGATGGACAAAAAATATATATTTTTGGTGTGATGCAGCATTTTAGTAATTCATTTATGTGTGCCATGAGAAGAAAAAGGTTGAAAATTGCTGACTTATGGATTTCCATCCTGACAAGCCCATCATAAGTTGAAACTGTCATGTCAAAAATGCGTACAATACACCTAACCTACGAACCATCACAGCCCAGCTAGGTCTACTTTAACCGTGCTCAGAACACTTGCACTAGCCGGCAGTTGGGCAAAGCCATCTACCGGGGAACACACTGTGCAGGGCCAGGTGTGTGCCCTCGTGATCCCGTAGCTGATGGGGGGCTGCTGCCCAGCGTCGTGAAAGAGTATCATACTGCGTATGGCTCGTCGGAAAAGATCAAAATTGTAAATTTGACATATGGTTTCTACTGAATGCATATTGCTCTTACAGCATTGCAAAGTCGAAAAATTGTAACTGAAATCATCATATATCGGTGACTTCCTGTACTGACTACTCATTACACTTTAATGATGTCACAACATTCCCATGAGATAGACAGTGTTATTCCTGTTTACAGAATGAGGAAGCAACGTACAGAGCACTAAGGTCACAGAGCTTGCTAGTGATAGTGCTGGGATACAAATCCAGGCAGTCTGGACCCGGAGGCCTTGATTGTAATCACTGTGCTATTCTGTGTCTCAGCGATGCCAGGTGCCTGGAATAACCTAGATACAAAATGAATGAGCCTCTTCTCACAGGCTAGCCATCCCAACACAGTGCTCGGAATTCTAAAAAGGGTAAATTCATAAATAGGCTGCTCCAGAGATGTAATCTGCTTCCCAAATGGGTCACTACTGGCTGATTCTAAATGTCTTGAATGCCACTTCTACGCACAGGTCTTAAGCTCTCACTGAAAGCTGCAAGAGTGTCGTGTTACTGGGAGTTTGCCATGAGATAAATTAAGTTCGCTACTTATCATGTTTGGATATGTAACTTCGTGTGTTCTCTATCATTCTGTTCATTAAGAGGAAAATCACTGCCGAGTCTTAGCTTTTGCAAAGATACAGTGCACATTTATGAGCTTCTTACAGGTACTATGTTTTCAGATCAGAGTTTAAGATTCTTTTTCTTGTGACCTTTTACAGCACACTCCTCCCTCGGTCATATCAGACCTGTTCACAGACATTAAAAAGGGGCATGTCCTCCTGGACCTGCTGGAAGTACTCTCCGGGCAGGAATTGGTAAGCTCTTAAAATGACATTAAGGAACTTTTGGCTGACTTTTTAAAAAAAAAATTGATATTTCTGACTAATATATTTTGCTTGAATTTCACAGCCTCGAGATAAAGGATCCAATACATTCCAGTGTAGACTCAATATAGAACATGCCCTCACATTCCTAAAAAGCCGATCAGTGAGTATGAATTTCACTTGGAAATTCATTGGAGAGATTAATACTGTGAAATATTTTCCCCTTTTAACCTGAAGTTTTTTCTTTTCTAGATCAAGTTAATAAATATTCACGTTACTGATATTATAGAGGGAAATCCATCCATTATTCTCGGCCTGATTTGGACAATTATATTACACTTTCATGTAAGTAGTTTGATGATATGAAAATTATTTCCGTTCTAATTTCCACAGTATGAAATAAGTATAATACAGTAGGTGTGACTTGATGCTAGACTCACTCCTGAGCTTCTTCCAGAAATAGAACACTGGCAATCTTGCCAGGTGGGACATATGTAGCACCTCTTTTGCCATTTATGTTATTTTTCAATTGAAAATTGAAAGCTGAATTATCATAATATCCTGTATTATCCATGATACAGTCTGAATGGAACCTGTCATGGTAAATTTTTGCTTATTATTATTTATCTACTTTGGCAGAAGAGAGAGTAGAAAGCTTTTGCAGTAAATCCTTGAAAACAAACCCACTAAACTTTTAAAATCTCCCTATTTTTGAGGACCCTTGCCCAGAGTAATAATCCTGCAACATCCAGTTTTTTCTGTGTGTGTATTTGTTTCTTAATGGTTTATATTCAAAGATGCATTGTAATTGACCCAATCTCTGCAGATACTCTAAATTAGGAGCTCAGCTTATTTCAGTTCAGTATCAATTGGCAGAAGTTGATCATCAGTAAAACCCTCTGTAAGCCCTTTAGGGGCTGGATAGCTGCTTGTGCTCCATGTGGAACGTCATGCCTGATTGAGGGCAAAGAGTTACCCAGCTCCACTGAGAGAGAACCAAAGTGTAGCCCCAGATGACAAATGCTGTTATCCACGCATTTGGCTAGTTCTCATTTTACCACAAGTAAACTGTCGCTGTTATATGATACTTCTCACATCTTGTTTTGGCTGAAGGTTTTGCGTCAATGCTGCTAACTTATGATCCTATGTATGTTAACTATCATTATGTCTTCCTTAGATTGCAGAGCTTGCTCAGGCTCTTTCTTGCAATTACAATCAATCGTCCCTGGATGATGTGAGTGTGGTAGAGTCATCTCCTACCTCAAGTCCTCCAGCTAAGAAATTCTCCAAAGCCCAAGAAAGATGGCAGATGTCTGCAAAGAAGGCTCTTCTCTTATGGGCTCAGGAGCAGTGTGCCACGTAAGTGGTTTGCTAAGACCAAAGGAGGTACACGGGGCAGCTCTACCCACCAGCACAGCGTTACTGACCTCTAGGACTGAAATTCAGGCCAGTGCTCACTACCCCCTTCCTCTCATAGTGCATCTACCAATTGTGGAAGTCTGTGAGCTCAGCCACTCTTGGTTTCACAGGCTACAAGGTGGTATCATTTGGGTAACTTATCTCTCACCTTACTCTCATCTGCATATGTATCTGGCCTCTTACTGTGTGCAGATAAAGTGGTCTTTCCATATCCCTTTCTTTAGACACAATTTTCTATGCATCTGGAAGGTGGATTCAGAGTCAAAAAGTTTTACCATACTAGGAGCTCTTTAAAAGGCAAGACTATGTCTTAATTGACTGTAATCTTAGAATTTAGTATAATGTGAGTTCATAGTAAGTGCTCCATAAATATGCATTGAGTGGATGAATGAACACGTAAGTGAATAAGTAACCCATTTATAAGATTATCTCCTGGAGCTGCATATGACTACGTTCAAAGACCACAGTCCCCATTTTTTTAGTAACTCAGAGCTCAGTTAGGAAACAAACAAGAGTGTGCTTTTAAAAAAAGTAGGGATGGTGAAGGGAAATTAGCACTCATTTCTTTTTTACAAAGAAAAATGTTTTCTGCTCTTGGGAGACCTTTACTTTTTCATTTTAACCAACTACTGGGAAGGAGTTTAAGAAAAATAAAGAATTAGGATGCAGGAGAACTCAGCACGAGAAGAGCTGGGGAGTTCAAAAGGCGTTCCTTGTCACATCATAGCACTGTCCGGATGAGCAGAGGCGTGAAGATGCTGCTGAGCCTTTTCAAAAAGTGTCAGGTTTCTGAGTAACTCCTTCCTAACGAAGGACTAAAATGCTAATTTCTGCTTTCAGCTTTACCTTTCTTTGCCATCCACCCTCTATTCTGTGAGTGACCCAAACATACATATCTCATAGGTTATAAATACTGAACCAACTTTTTCTTGAACTTCCTAGAGATGAATTTACGTCAGTTTTCTAAAATTTTTAAATCCAAAATATAGCATGTGGGAACAACATTATATCATATTCAAATTTGTTTCATTTATGCATAAATAAGCTTTAAGCCCTTTCAAAGTCACATACTTTACTGAAGTTTATCTTTTCCCCATGTTCTTCCTTATTTTAAAACTATAGAGTTTGTGCTAAACTTGTTAGGATGTAGTAATCTATTTTTTAAGTAATTCATCAGGAGTTTATCTTCCCTTTTTTTGGCCATCGTTGGTGGTATCATTAGGTACCTTTCACTTCAATGTTCTGTGATTCTCTAGGACTCAAATGTATGACTGTGTTGTAAGATGCATGTTGTGTCTTATTATTTCTGAAGGATTTGAGATTTCTAAATGAGCCTAGAGCCTCCCAGCCACCCTGGGGCATAACCCTGCCCTCTCTAAGGCCTGGTAGCAATATGTTCTCTGAGGCATAGGTTTCTGCACCTCAGTGCAGAAACTGACCTCATAGCCTGGTGCTTTATTGAGTCCAGTCCCTGCTAGTCAGCACTGAGCTGGTTCTGGCCCCCTCAGCACTCTGAAGGTGGTCTGGCCCTGCCCCGAGCCCCAGCCCCTATCCCTTTAGCTACCAATTTAGTTTAGTGTCTCAGTGCCCACTCTGAAGCCAGAATACCTGGGTTTGAGTTGTGGCTTCCCTGCGCTTCTAACTGGTGACCTTAGACATTTTGTGTTTGAGTTTCCTCGATCATAAAATGTGGACAATACTAAGTTACTTCATAGGGTTATTAATTGTATTATAATAACTTTTTTAAAAAAGCATTTGGAACAATTTCTGGACATAGTAGGGAACACATATGCGTTTTTAAAACAAGGCAAAAATCACTGGCTGTTACATAGTTTATCACGGTCATAATTTAGGCTTTGTTTCCTAAGGAAAACCCAGGTCATCTGAAGCAGACTGTTTCTTGGGTACATTTTGCGATTTGATTTATTCCTTAAATTAGTCCATTGAATTTCCTTGTGTGTTTTTATAGGATATTAAAGGAAACTATGGTTGTTCTAGAATATTTCCCATACTTTGTAGGCAACTATACTTTTTTACAACATCTTCATTCCTTGTCAAATACAGGATAATGATTCCCTTGTCAGATACAGATTCATGATTAATTGAATGATTTGAAATATATACATTAAGCATTAATATATGCCAACTACTGTTTGTGGTTTGAGCCTACGGTGGCGGACAAGAAAGACGAGGCCTTTGCTCTCAAGGGGTTTGCACCCTAGTGGGGGAAGCAGATGCATAAATGTGATAATCGGCAATTAGCTTAGGAAGGACTTACAATGATTGAGAGTGTCAGGATAGGATGAGGGTCACCTTTATCGTAGGTGGGTATGCAGCACCTTTCTGAGGAGGAGCTTACAGCTGAAGCTTGCAGGAGAAGGCTACAGGTATGTGAATGTCTGGGAGAAAGAGCAACCTAGCAGAAGAATTAGAAAGAGCATGACTACAGGGATGTAAAGTACAGCATAGGAAATATAGTCAATAAGATGGTCATAACTATTAGTACCAGGTGGGTACTGGGAATATCAGGGGAACACTTTGTAAAGGATATGATTACCTAACCACTATGCTGTACACCTGAAACTAACACAAAATAATATTGAATGTAAACTATAATTGAAAAAGAATTAAAAAATAAACATTTATCAGATGTCCGCCCTCCCCCGCAAAACACCCCAAACCCAGCATGACTATTGAAAACCGGGAATGAAGCCAGTGTGGCTGTCACAGTGCAAGGGAGGGGTGATATAAAGCGGGGAGAGGGAGGCAGGAACAAAGTCATGTGTGGCTTTGTGGGACAGAGTGAGAGATGTTATTTTAAATACAATGACAAACTACAATTTTTCCCCAAAATTTGTTACTGTGGTAAAATATACTTACCATTTTAAGTGTATAGTTTGGTGGCATTAAGAACATCACATTGTTTTGCAGCCATGACTACTCTCCATGTCCAGACTTTTTTCACTTTGCTAAACTGAAACTCTATCTACCAAACAAGTTCCCCATTCCTCCTTCCCCTCAGCCTCTGGCAACCTGCAATCTACTCTTTTCATATATGGATGTCACTATTCTGCATACCTGAGATGAGTAGAATTGTAAAGCATTAGTCCTTTTGTCACTGGCTTCTTTTACTCAGCATGATATCTTCAAAGTTTATTCATGGTGTAGCATGTGTGAGAATTTCCTTCCTTTTTCAGGCTGAATAATATTCCACTTCATGTATATACCTTATTTTGTTTAGCCATTCATCTGTGATGACCAGTTTTAAGCAAGGGAATGGCATTGTTTTGGCACAATATATCATTTAATTTGTTCCAATGAGAAAGAAAATTGTTTACCCTCGTGAAGGGAACTTATCTCTACATAGAGGTTTAAAGTCAGTCTTGAGCCAACAGATTGGTGAGTGAGGAGCATTAAACTTGGGTATCATCATCACTTGGAGGGCTTTGAAAGACACATCCAGAGTCTCTAGAGTCCAATTCAGTAGATCTAGGTGGGGGGCTGAGATTTGCATTTCTAGCGCTTGCAGCTTGCACGATGCTGATGCCACTGGCCCAGGGGCCACACTTTGAGAACCAGTGTTCTGTAGTATCATGGGCCTCATCAAACTTGGCATTTTACTTTAACTTGACCACAATATTAAAATGAAACATTTTCCCAGAATGATTTATGATTTATTTGATTCATTTAAATTTGTTTTAATTATTGTTGAAGAGAGTGGGGTGCTTTGGTGTATTCTTTTAAATAGTATATATCATGTTTTTATCCTATTGTGATAGGTCTGAGGCTGTCAGTGTGACAGATTTTAAGTCAAGCTGGAGAAATGGGATGGCTTTTTTGGCTGTCATTCATGCCTTGCGACCAGACCTAATTGACATGAAGAATGTGAAGCATAGATCCAACAAAGACAATCTGAGAGAGGCCTTCAAAATTGCAGAACAAGAATTAAAAATCCCCAAATTGCTGGAACCAGAAGGTAACAAATCTTCTTTCTTTTTAAAACAATGTCTAGTATGAAGTTGATGTGACAATACTAGTATCCATATATAAGGAAACATAACAGCATTATCTTTTAGTCCTGGAGGGTTTAACTTAAACAGTATTAAATTTCATGAAATTAAGAATTTCTGACATCGGGGACTTCTGGGCAAGATGGAGGCATAGGTAGATACACTTTGCCTCCTCGTACAACCAAAAGGACAACAACAAATTTAAAAACAAAAAGCGACCAAAACTGCCAGAAAATTGAACTGTATGGAAGTCTGACAACCAAGGAGTTGAAGAAATATTCTCTCAGACTGGTAGGAGAGGTAGAGATGGGCAGTGGGGGGGCAGAGAGGACGCACGGCAAGGTGGTGGCTGGCAGACTGGGAGATCTCACATTTGCATGGATAAACTGGGAGGAACAATGGAGGAGCGAGACAGACCATGCAACCCAGGGTTCCAGTCCAGGAAAGGAAAGCCTCAAAACCTCTGCCTGTAAACAACTATGAGGGTTATGGCACCGGGAGAAACTCCCAGCCTCACAGGAGACTTTGTTGGAGAGACCCATGGGGTCCCGTACACAAACCCACCCACCCAGTAATCACCAGAAGGGCCCAGTTTGCTTGTGGGTAGCAGGGGAAGTGACTGAACGCTGGCCAAGAGCTGAGCAACTGGGCACTGTTCCCTCTATGACCCCTCCCTCACATATAGAGCCACAATGCAGCGACGTGAATTGCCCAGCCCTGGTGAATACCTAAGGCTCCGCCCCTTACTACTTAACAGGTGCACCAAGACAAAGAAATATGGCCCAAATGAAAGAACAGATCAATGCTCCTGAAAAACAACTAAGCGACAAAGAGCCAACCTATCAGATGCAGAGTTCAAAACACTGGTAATCAGGATGCTCACAGAAATGGTTGAGTATGGTTGCAAAATAGAGGAAAAAGTTGAAGTTTATGCAAAGTGAAATAGAGAGAAATATACAGGGAACAAACAGTGAAGGGAAGGAAACCAGGACTCAATGATTTGGAGCAGAAGGAAGAAATAAACATTCAACCAGAAAAGAATGAAGAAACAAGAATTCAAAAAAATGAGGAGAGGCTTAGGAACCTCTGACAATTTTAAACATTCCAACCTCTGAATCATAGGGGTGCCAGAGGAGAAGAGGAAGAGCAAGAAATTGAACACTTATTTGAAAACATAATGGAGAACTTCCCTAATCTGGCAAAGGAAAATAGACCTCCATGAAGTCCAGGAAGCTCAGAGTCCCAAAGAAGGTAGACCCAAGGAAACACACCAAAGCATATCATAATTACATTACCCAGATTAAAGATAAGGAGAGAATCTTAAAAGCAGCAAGAGAAAAGGGGACAGTTACCTACAAAGGAGTTCCCATAAGACTGTCAGCTGATTTCTCAAAAGAGACCTTACAGGCAAGAAGGGGCTGGAAAGAAATATTCCAAGTCAGGAAAGGCAAGGACCTACATCCAAGATTACTGTATCCAGCAAAGCTATCATTTAGAATGGGAGGGCAGATAGAGTGCTTCCCAAATAAGGTCAAGTTCAAGGAGTTCATCATCACCAAGCCCTTATTATATGAAATGTTAAAGGGAGTTACCTAAGAAAAAGAAGATAAAGAATATGAACAGTAAAAATGACAGCAAACTCACAACTATCAACAACTGAACCTCAAAACAAATGAAAACAAAAAGAAGCTAAGCAAACATCTAGAACAGCAACAGAATCACAGAAATAGAGATCACATGGAAGGTTATCAGTGGGGAGGGGGCAGGAAGGGAATGGGGGAAAAGGTACAGGGAATAAGCATAATTGGTAGGTACACAACAGACAGGGGGAGGTTAAAAATAGCTTGGGAAATGGAGAAACCAAGGAACTTATATGTACAACCCATGGACATGAAGTAAGAATTTCTACTAGTTAGTTAACCTCAGTTACTCTTGGCTTCCTCTCTTTCCATGCTGTACGATTCAGGGGGAAGTCTGTGCACAGCCCACACTGAGGGGAGTATGTCTCCCTTCCTTAAGGGCAGGCTGTCTACTTAAGTTATTTGAAATTCTTCTGCACAGAAGAGTTGTCTGTTCTCCATTTATTTTTCCAACCATTTATTTATATCAGTTTGGACCCGTGGATATTTTATACTTTGGGATGTATCCGATACCACTTTATTGTTCACATTAAAAAAATTTTTATGCAGACAACTGTAATTGAACAGCAATAGAAAAAGTGTAAAAAAAAATTTCAGCTCATAGTTTTGGCCATTTGGGAACTCTTTCAATTGACTCCTGTACTCCTGTGACACACCTCCTTCATTGTGGCATTTGCTTGCTTGTTTTGGCGCACGTTCTCACTTCTGCGCACGATAAGTTTCTCCAGGGTCATCTTGTACATTTCCTACCCTAGTCCTGGGATAGCCGTTTCTCCAATGAGCCCTGGTTATTTTTATTGGAGAATTGTATTAGAACCCAAGATCTGGGTCATTGCTATAGGTACTTAGCACTTTTAGATTCCATTTGTTTTCATGAGTTGAATTAGGTGATTGTAAGTTCACAATGATTCTATACTTCTGTATATCAGATTTTTCATTACTCTGGTTCCATGTTGCATGTTATTAATTCTTCTTGTTTTTACTTTTTCTCCCATCTCCTTGTGTTTTCTTTACTTCCCTTTTTCCCTTTTTTTTGTCTTTTCTCTTTCCTTTTCACTTTTCATTATCTACTTTTTTCTTAATTTTCCCCATGCTTTGTTCTATTCCCTATTTATTATTCCTGTTTTTAAAATGCTTCTTGCATATTTAAAAGTTTTTTATTGAATTTATTTGGGTGACACTGGTTAATAAAATTATATAGGTTTCAAGTGTACAATTCTATATTACATCATCTGTACGTTGTATTGTGTATTCACCACCCAAAATCAAGTATTTTGATTCTCTAAATTTTCATTATTAGTATAAAATACTTTGTCTATTTTAGTATGTGAAAATAACTAGACAACTAATAAAATAGTTAATATAATAAAAGCAAGATTATATTCTATGAATGATTGCCCATAATTCATTTTAAATAGTTTAAATAATAGATCAGAAATGTGAAATGGATCATGATTATTTATACAAACCAAATACCAATATTTAAATAAAGGAATTATCTTTTGACACAACTTTGTTAAAAGCATTTAATCATTATGCATAGCTTTATATAAAATTAGGAGATTTTTAAAAGAATGTTTAGCTAAGCCACTATCATTATTACATGTATCTCTTGACATTTACATTTTTTTAAAATTAACAAATAGAATAACTCAACTCTTTGGGATCCTTCCTTTACTGAAACCCCACCCCCAGCTTTTTATTAATACCTGTATGTGCTTATTGCCTTGAATTTCATTATTTGGATATAAATTAGATACACTTTGTCCTTCAGCCGACTTAGAGTACTCATTGGGTCCATGCATAGTGTGTTGTATTTGTTGTTTGTTTTTCCTCCTAACTGTAATTTTCCTGGGGGTTAGATGTCTTAAGGCACCTAGCATCTAATCTGCTCAAGTGTCTAGCACCTGCTGGATGAATGATAAAAGGGATGAAACATAAGGCCCCTTACGGCAAGAGCTAAGCTGTACAATAATTCCTTCCTGAGACTTGCATTTGTTGGCTCTCTGTGAATATTTGTTGAATTGAGTTTAACTGAATTAATACAGAAGATTTTCTTTTCAATAATCTTCATTGGTTGTTTTGAGAACATCCCAAGGGGCATCCCAAAATTATGTGTTTATTTTTTTCTGTGACGTATTGCAATCACTTCTTTGTGATTTAGTAATCTACCTAATTTATTATATATCTGGAGGAATTCTGCACTTAAGGAATTTATAATACTTTTAGAAACTTTGTTTAATCAGACATTTTCCAAATTTATTTCGCCATGGACTCCTAATACAACACAAAACTTAGCCCATAGAAGGCTCTCAGTGAATATATGTGTTCCGTGAATGAACGAATACAACCTATGGCCATCTTGAACAAGTCTTTCGTACAATATATACTTTTGGAAAAGCTTTACTGAGTACATGCTGAGACCAATGTGTCAGGAAAGGATTCCAGTTGCTTTATGTTTCTACACTCCTGGGAGAGTTTTTGCACTGTGTCTCTGAAAAGATGAAGGCTTTATCTCCTCCTTCCCACCGTCCCTGGCTACTTATGCTTTCATACATACAACATACACAGTGTATGTTGAGAGTGTGCATGTCCTACTGCCAGGATTCGACTGGGCTCTGTTTGACTCTAGGTCTAAGTTCTTAGCCACCGCTGTCTTGGAGCAGGGGCGAGTGACCAGAGATCGCATGGTTGGTTGACTACTTAGGTTCATTTCAAGGCTGTCTCATGCATAGCTTGTTCCTGAGTATTAGCTACAGTAAGTCACATTTATAGTTAGGTGATAATGTGTCCTATCTTGCAGATGTGGATGTTGTCAATCCTGATGAAAAGTCAATCATGACCTATGTGGCACAGTTTCTACGGTATTCAAAGGATCCCCCTAGGACTGGAGATAAAACTCAGGTATGTCTCAATGAGTAAAAATCAAGCTGATTTTTGTTGTACCCTACTAGTGGTTTAATTTTAAAATTGAGGTAAAACTTGCATAAGAACTTAAATGTACAGTTTTATAGTGTTCGACAAATGCATATCCTACATAAACCATATGATGCAATGCATTTCTATTACGCAGACTGTCCCGTTGTGCCTCTTTTCTGTCTGCAGTGTCCGCCCCAGGCAATCGGTATTCCATCTTCTTTCACCATAGATTAGTTTTGCCTGTTGGTTTTTTTTTTTTACAGTTTTTTATATATTATTTTTAAAAAAACACTTCATTTATTTATTTATTTTTAGAGAGAGGGGAAGGGAGGGAAAAAGAGAGAGAAACGTTGATGTGTGAGAGAGACATCGATCTGCCTCTCGCACGTTACATGATTGGAAACCAGGCCTGCAACCCAGGCGTGTGCCCTGATCAGGAATCAAACCAGTGACCTTTCTGTTTACAGGACAAGACTCAAGCAACTGGGTCAGGCACACGGGTCAGGGCTTTTTAAAAATTTTTATAAGAGTTTATTTGAGCCAAACTGATGTCATATGTTATAGAGCAAGATCTCAAATGCTCCTGCTTGTTCTTTTTTGTTTTTAAGTTACAAGTGATAATTTATTAAACTTTGCTGAATTACCTAAAACAGCTTTAGATAGGCACTGCATAGGGCAAACTAAGTTAGCAGGTTTTTTTAAAAATCTAGTCTTACCAAATTTTTTGTCTTTTGTAATTTTAACAGCTTTATCGAGATACAGTTTACCTACCATAAAATGAAACCACGTAAAACTTACAATTCAATGATTTTTAGTGTATTTAAACGTTGTGCAAATGATCACCACAATCTAATTTTACTACAGTTTTATTTTACCTGTTTTTTATTTTCATATAAATGGAATCATATAATTCATGTAAATGGAAGCAATGCGTTCTACTCTTAATCCTTGTTTTTTGAGACACTCTTGAATCGCCATCAGATTGCAACTTGATTATTTAGTTGTTTCCTTTGACTTTTTACACAAAATGTTGTGGGTAGACATTTCATAAAAATCACTGAACTGAAAGTATACACTTATTCTACATCTATGAAGATAAACGAGTGCCGTGAATTTAGTAAATGTTTTAGAATATTATTTTATAATTAAACTACTTTCTCAGACATGTTTAAAGTAGTCATATTACTTAATTTTAATGTACATATTTAGGACTTTGTTTTTCCAACT
Source organism: Desmodus rotundus (assembly GCF_022682495.2). NCBI lineage: Eukaryota > Metazoa > Chordata > Mammalia > Chiroptera > Phyllostomidae > Desmodus > Desmodus rotundus. The sequence goes on from NC_071393.1 coordinate 108,412,893, forward strand.
GTTGTGTTGAGGCACCAAGCCGGCTTATTGCTGACTGTGGAAGTGAGACTCGGGCTTATTATTCAGTTCACTTACTTCTGACCTGCTGAGAAGCTACCCATTTCTAATTAATTTTCATATTAAAAAATAAAATTAAAAATTCAACCATCCATGAAATCAGATGCAAAAAATATATAGAAAACACTCAATAGAAAAAAAAGCAAAGCAAATGAAAGTTCAAATAAAATGGAAATAAGAGGGAACTTCTTTTGTCTTATCCTTTCTACAGTAAAATTTGCTTCTAAAGGAGACAGGTTGATCACCTAATCAAGAATCTAAGGAAAAACAATTGTTTCTCACTTCCATAGGATAGTATAGCCAAAGCAGTTGGTAGTGTTATTTTTAGGATCTTTAAAACATCCAAGGCATTTTTGATGTCATTGTCTTTGTTGGATGTGGGCATCTCTTGAATTAACCCATATTTAGATCTATTGTGTGGCACCACAAAAAACACTTTCTTCCACCTTCTGAGTTCCCTGGCTGGGCTAATACTCATATAACGTGAGACAGATTAACAGGAGAAAATGGTCAAAATTGATTACTGACACACATGCAGGGGGGCCGTAAGAATATGAGACCCAAAGCCGCATTGGATAGTTGAGGTTTACTTCCCATTCTGGACAAAGGAGAGGGAGGCAGAGGTCTGGGATTTTTAAAGGGAAGGCTGGCCAGGCCATTTTCGGGTAGATGTGATGGAGCAAATATGTGGTAAACAATTTCTTGCAGGGCCACCCAGAAACAATGGGATACAGAGAGGAGTCTAACAAACTGGGTTTGCTAGGTTTTTCTGTCTGCCACATTTACTTTATATTATGATGCTAAGGTGATGCTTCCTTCCTGTGAGCGTGTTTTTTTCTCTCTGCATTCCCTAGGCAAAGGTTCTGAGTGTTGTTTCTTAATAACCAGCTTAAAATTTGGGGTGGCAAAACTTTGGTTTTCCTCAATTGGACAGCAGTATTCTGAAATGCCTACTATAAACAAGTAACTTAGAATAATGTTCTATAAAACTGAAGACTAATGTAAATGGATAAGAGGCCTCCCCCCAACCAATGGGGGCTTGCTTGCCCTGTTTTGTTTTTTTGTTTTTTTTGTTTTCTGTTAGCATATTGTCTTCAGATGCTAGTTTTAATACATTTTAACATTTAAGGTGTTATGTTAACGAGCAGAATTCCTCTTTGGCACAATGAGTCACTGGTGTGTAATGATTGCATTATTTCACTTATATTTGAACTTGTTAATTTTATTGTTAAAGAAAATCACACCAAGTCTATTTAGAATAGCGGTTTAAACATGTGTGTGTGTGAATTTCAGGGAAAGATGAAAGATGCTATGGTCTGGTTAGCACTCCAGGAGAAAAGTCTACAGAAGATGCTAAAGGATTCAGAAAATGAGACCTACTGTAAAAAGTATGAAGTAAGTGTGACTCTTATTTTTTAAAATATGTTAACTCATTTAACTCTCTTCAGGAGGCATGGCTATTATTAATGCCAAGTATGACTTTAAATGCACTTTATTTGTAGTTTACTCTTTCAAAAGAGTAGGATTTTTTAGTTTGTTTTTAGAAAAAATCTTTTCAGAGTGAATTATTTAAATACTAAGTTAACAAGTTTTAAGGCTGAATTCTAAGACTTCCAAATTTTAATGTGCATATGAAGCACCTAGAGGATCTTGTTAAAATGCAGATTCAGATTCAGTAGCTCTGGGGTGGGCCGGAGATTCTGCATTTCCGATGGTCTCCCAAGTGGTGTCCATGCTGCTGGGTCTAAGAGAACCTTGAGTAGCAAGGAGTTAGAGTAAAGACCGGCAAACTGGTCTGTGGGCCCCACCACCTGATTTTGTAAATACAGTGTTACTGGAATATTGTCATGCCCATTGAAGTACTGTCTGTGGCTGCTTTTACACTACAAAGCAGAGGTGAACGGTTGCTACTTAGACCATTTGTCCACAAAGCTCAAGATTTTACTGTTTTGCTTCTATAGTAAAACTTTTCCAATCCCTGGTCTAGAGCAGAACATGCTTTTTAGAATGAATATTGAATGAAATAAAAATCAGGAAATCGGGAATGGGGTCATTCCAGCATCACAGAACCAGGGCCTCAACCAATGAATCACCACATTTGAACATTTGCGAAGCACTGGGCACCTTAGTAACCAGCATTTTACCTTTTACATCTTGCTGAGTATGGTATTGTTTTTCCAGTTTTACAGATGTAGAAAACGTGATTTAGAGGGACTAAGCGATTTATCTAAGGTCACTTAGCTACTGAAAGGCAGAGGTGGGATTTGAATAGAAGTCTAACTTTAAAACCTGAGCTCTCTTTGCATCCTGATGCTTCTCTAGGGTAAGCAGTTATGCCCTGTACCATCTTGAAAGAGACTAACAGGAGCCCAGGTGAAGGTTCTGCAGTCCAGTTTTTAGAACCCACTGTCCCCCAGTGTGTCCCTCAATTGTGACTCTGTGCCCCCCAATTCTCCATCCTGAATAAGGTAGAGATACTCTCTTGTCGGTTCACAGCCATTAGCACATCTAGGCCTCCACTTCCCTATCTCTTAAGTGAGGAAGTTTGATGAATCCAGCCTTTCTACCATTAATATTCAGTGGATTGAATAATTTGCAGGCCACACCATCCTTTTTGCTTGGCACCATCAGGGAAGAAGGGATAGATGTTCTTATCTTCCTTTCATCTGAACTGCATAGGCTTCTTTTGCTTCTTTCCTCTTGGCTCTGGCCTGATATGTTTTTTATTGACAGGACGCGCAGTGTTTGGTGAAACACCTCGCTCTCACATAAGTCTTTGATTTAGTAATGTACCACGGATTCAGGTTTCTTAACTAACCATCTTTATGAAGTTAATAATTATCAGGAAGAATTCAGTTTGCTAATAAAATTTAAAATGCTGCTAATAATAAAGGATAAGTTTTATGGAATTTGACTACTCTTACACACTGGCATTTCACACAAATATGAATCAAGAAAAGTTTATTAAAATTTTGAGGGCAGAGACAAAGTTTTCTCAAAATGACTTGAGAAGAATTGACTCAAGCTTAGTTCATCACAGACACCTCAGAAACCATATATACATAATGACTGTTGTCATATAATGCTGACTTTCATTCATTGGTATTTTGTTATGAACACGTATTTGGGAAGGGCAGACAAACTCATATTTTTCATGTGGCGTCATGACTTGTCCTCTGGACCTGAGTGTCCTTGCCTCTCCATTCCAGTAGAAATCTATCAGTGCAGACATGAGGCACAGCCTGTGACCTTTGTTGCTACGACGGCACCTGAACTATCAGGGTGCATGAAGAAACTGGATCAGCGACAGGATCCTGAATTTAGGGAATTTAATCTTTAAGTAAAAATTTAAATAGAAGCTATAGCTCTGGACCTTACAATTATAGATTGCATTTTGTAAACTGATTTAAACATTTCAGTCCTTAAAATATTCTTCTAATTGTAGAGCCTGCTGTCCTTTTTGGAGTCATTCAGTGAAGGAAAAAAGCCCTTTTTGGACATCCTGTCAGTGAAGGGGAATCTGGATGAGCTGAATGGAGATCAGCTGCAGTTGAGAGAAGCCTGGGATGGCCTCCACTTCCAGGTGACTGTGTTATGTTGAGTAGAAGAACATGTTCATGGGGTGACTTGGTTTGTTGGAAGGGAATTTCAGAATTCCATGAGGAATTCTGTTACAGACAGAGTAGATGCTTCAGCAGAAAGTTGGGAGAGCGCTCTTATATTCTTTCCATGGTCTCATTTGGTAGTGGTTGATATTTAAATAGGAAATTTATAGTATTCTACTTAGAAAAAATTGCATGCTTATCCAAAGTTTTTATATTTGCCATCAATTCTTGGTTTGCCATAATAGATTATCCATATTCTGACTGACCTGCAGCTTCCTCTCTGCCATGGAACAATTATCAATAGAAGTTCTGAGCAGATTGGGATAAACCCAGAGAGAATGTAGAAGGATGAATGTGTGTGTGTGTGTGTGTGTGTGTGTGTGTGTTTGTGATTTCAGTCATTTTAAGTTTATTGAGACTTGTGTTATGGCCCAGGATATGGTATCTATTGGTGCACATATTATTTGCACTTGAAAAGAGCATGCATTTTGCAAGTTATTTGGTATAGTGTTCCATACATATCAATTAAGACAGTTGATAGTGTTCAGATTATCTTTGTCTTCACTGACATTTTGTCCAGTTATATTCATTGCAGTAGAATCCTTTAATTTTGTTAAATTTTGCTTCATGTATTTTAAACTTTGTTATTAGGTGTGTACATTTATGATTGTTATATCTTCCTGATGAATTGACACCATTATGAAATATTCCTATATATCTCTGGCAATATTGTTTTCCTTGATGTCTACTTAATCTAATATCAATACAATCGTTTCAGTCTTCTCTAATGCTGATGTTTGTATGACACACATTTTTCTTCATTTACTTTCAAATAGGTTGAAAATATATTAAAAATGCATTTCTTATAGGCAACATGTAGTTGGATCTTGCTTTCTATTCACTCTGACAATCTCTTCACTTTTTTTCCATTTTGAAGATTTTTTATTGTATTTTTTCCATTACCATTTAGTCCCCTCATACCCTTCTCTCCCTGCAATCACCACACTGTTGTCCACGTCCATGAGTCCTTTTCCCTTTTTACTCAGTCCCTCTACCCTCTATTTTTCCCAGCCCCATTAGCTGTCATCCTGGTCTCTATGAGTCTGTCTCTATTTTGCTTGTTAGTTTAGTTTGTTAGTTAGATTGCAGACATGAGTGACATCATGTGATATTTGTCTTTTTCCGACTGGCTTATTTCACTTAGCATAATGTTCTTGCAAAGCGCTAAGCTTTCTTCATTTTTTATAGCTGAGTAGTATTCAATTGTGTAACTGTCCCATAGTTGTTTTATCCACTCATCTGCTGATGGACACTTGGGCTGATCCCATATCTCGGTGACTGTAAATAATGCTGCAGTGAACATAGGGGTGCTTATGTTGTTTCAAATTAGTGTTCTGGGTTCCTTCAGATATATTCCCAGGAGTGGGATCAATAGGCAGTTCTATTTTTAATTTTTTGAGGCATCTCCATACTACTTTTCACAGTGACTGCACCTATCTGCATTCCTACCTACAGTGCAAAAGCGTTCCCCTTTCTCTACATCCTCACCAGCACTTGTTTGTTGATTTATTGATGATAGCCATTCTGACAGGAGTAAGATGATATCTCATTGTGGTGTTAATTTGCATTTCTCTGATAATTAGTGATGTTGAGCATCTTTTCATATGTCTTTTGGCCATCTGTATGTCCTCCTTGGAGAAGTGTCTATTCAGGTCCTTTGCCCATTTTTTAATCGGGTGGGTTGTTTTTTTTTTGGTGTTGAGTTTTGTAAGTTCCTTATAAATTTTGGATATTAACCCCTTATGAGATGTATTGGTGAGTACATTTTCCCATTCTGTGGGTTGTCTTTTTATTTTGTTGATGTTTTCCTTTGCTGTGCAAAAACTTTTTAGTTTGATGTAGTCCCATTTGTTTATTTTTTCGTTTGTTTCCCTTGCCTGGGGAGATATAGCTGATAAAATGTTGTTATGAGCAATGTCCAAGATTTTGCTGCCTATGTTTTCTTCTTCGAATTTTTAGAACTGATAAAATAATTCAGCGAAGTAAAAGCATACAAAATTAATATCCAGAAATCAGTTGCATTTTTTATGCTAATAACAAATTAACAGAAAGGGAAATTAAGAAAAATAATCGCACTCACAATTGTCATTAAAAAGAATAAAATGCCTAGGGATAAACCTAACCAAGGATGTATAAGAGCTGTACTTGGAAAATTATAAGACAATGAAGAAAAAAATAGAAGACACAAATACGTGGAATCACATACTGTGTTCATGGGTAGGAAGAATTAACATCATTAAAATGTCCACACTACCCAAAGCAATCTATAGATTCAACTCAATTCCTATCAAGATTCCAATGACATATTTCACAGAACTGGAACAAATATTTCTTTCTTTAAAAAAATATATTTATTGATTATGCTATTACAGTTGTCCCATTTCCCCTCCCCTCACTCCACTCCATCCTACCCACCCCCTCCCTCCCACATTCCCCCCCTATAGTTCATGTCCATGGGTCATACTTATAAGAGGAACAAATATTTCAAAAATTTATATGGAACCACAAAAGGTCCCGCATACCAAAAGCGATCCTGAGAAAGAAGAAAAAAGTTGGAGGAATCATGCTACCTAATGTGAAACTATACTATAAGGCCACAGTAATCAAAACAGCATGGTACTGGCATAAAAACAGACATAGAGATCAATGGAAGAGAATAGAGAGCCCAGAAATAAACCCACAGCTTTACAGTCAACTAATATTCAACAGGGGAAGCAAGCACATACAATGGGCTAATGATAATTTATTCAATAAATAGTGGTGGGAAAATTAGATATGTGCAGAAAAAAGAAACTATACCAGCTTTTTACACCACACACAAGAATAAATACAAAATGGATTAAAGACTTAAGTAAATGTTAGACAATCTCTACCTTTTAATTGGAGTGCTTCATCGGTCAATAGTGGTCAATTGTAATTATCGGTATAGCTCAATTTAGGTTAACATTTTACTCTTTTTGTTTATTCCCTTTGTTTTTGTATATCACTGTTCTTTTTCTTCTTCATTTTAAATTGTTAGTATTTTTAGAATTCCATTTTAATTTATCAGCTTTTTGGCTCTGTCTTTCTGTCATATTTTTAGTAGGATTACAATATACACTCAAGTTTTTAGTCTACTTAGAGTTATACAACTTCTAAGTTATTGTGTAACTTCTAATAACATAGAAATTTGCAATTAAATTGTTTCATTTATCTCTCGTTTTATGCTAGAGTTGTTTTATATATAAATAAATGTATGATACAAATGTGTTTTAAGGTCCCCAGGACCATGTTATATATTTTTGCTCAAAACAGTCATATATTAAAGAAATTAAGAGAAAACATTAGCCTCCTATATTTATCTAGATATTTGCCATTTGCTATATTCTTCATTTCTTTGTTAGAGATTTGAGTTTTTCCATCTGAACTTATTTTCCTTCAGCCTGAAAAACTTCCTATAGCTTAGTTTTCTTTGATGTTTAAATATCTTTATTTTGCCTTCATTTCTTTTGACATCTTTATTGTGGTATAGTTTGCATACTGTAGGACTCACTCATTTTAAGTGGATAACTAAATGGTTTTTAGTGAATTTACGGGGTTGTAACACAGATTGCATGATCTGCAAGTCAGATGTGCTCTTTGGGTCTGGAAAACTTTGCCGGTCCCTGCTCAAGCCTCTTGGCCCTCAGCAGCGACAGGCTGTTTTAGAGTACATTTTTCACACCATTTTTGAAAAGTGTCAAATAGTGTCCTAGTGGCTTAAAAAAGCCGCCCTGTCAGAGCATCTAACTTTGGCGAAATTGTGTAGCTCCACAAGCCCTCCCATCAGAGGCCGCCCTCCCGTCGGGGGCCACGCTCCCGGCAGCGGCTGCGCTCTGAACATGCCTTTGGCAGAGCCCCTGTGAAGCCCCTGTGAAGCCCCTGTGAAGGACAGGGGCTCTGTGTTGCGAATCCTTCACAAATGGAGGAGAGGAGGAGATACTGTTTCTGTAGTTCAGGCTGTCCAGGCCACAGAGACCTGACCTGATTTTCGGAATATGATTGGGAAAAATTACCCCACATAATGAGAAAAATCGTAAAAAGAATTTTACAAGACTAAGTGCTGCAAACTGATAGTAACTTGAAAATACATTCCTTAGGTAGAGTTTTGCTCATTTTCTTGGTGTGGGAAAATGAGATGTATTAATTTTAAAGTCATCAGATATAGCAAAGAAAATAGCGTCTCGATAGTTTCTGGTGCAATTGTTTGAGAACACAGATATCTGAAACCATTCTAGTAAGTGGTTTCATTTTAAGCTTGCTATAAAGAATAGCTACATTATGTTATTTCGACCTGACAAGATCTTATATAAATTTTCAGCCAAATTCAAAAGTAATTTCCAACAGTGAGAAAGGAAGGGTGGAACCATGTTATCTGTGTTAAGTGAGAAAGGAGAGGGTTGAAAGGTAAACATTGCCTTTTATCTTTCCTCTTCTGACTGCTCCGGACAGTCGTGAGGCAGAAAAACCTGTGGTTACATTCCAAATACATGCAGCTTTCTTTTAGTTGTGGAAGGAATAACAGTTGAATTAGAGGTATTATTCATATCTTCTCTTTAACTCAATCACTTATCGATTTTATAGTTTATTTTTTGGCAATTGCACAAATCATTCAGGTATAATAAAAGTGCATGTAACTTGTTTATATTAAAAACTTGTAATAACAAAAACTTTATTGTTTTTCTAAGGAGGCTTAGTGGTATATTGTTAATGATTTAAGGTTATAGAGTTCCCTTTTGCCATATGCCTTTTGAGAAAATAAACTTGCAAGACAGTTAAATAAACTTGCAAGACAGAGTACTACATGGTATTACTTACATGTGGAATCTTAAAATAAATGTCAAACTATGAAACAGGGTAGAAAAGTGATTGCCAGAGACAGGGGCGTGGGAAACTGTTTCACGGAGATGTTGGGAAAGGGTGTAAACTTTCAGCTAAAGATGAATAGGTTCTGAGGGCTTAACATAAACCATGGTGACTATAGTTGATAACACTGTATTATATGATATGGTGTTCTCACACACACACAAAAAAGATAAATATGTGAGGTGATAGATGTGACATCTCTTGGTTGCCTGCCATATGCTCCCCGGTTGGGGATTGAACCTGCAACCCAGGTATATGCCCTGATTGGGATTCGAACCCGCAGCCCTTTGGTGCACAGGACTATGCTCCAACCAAATGAGCTACCAGCCAGGACTGTAACTTTTATTTATATAGTTGACCCTCACATGTAGAAGATTGTATTAAATGTACTCTCCCCTTCATGGTACATGGGTCTGTGCCCAGCCCAACTCTTATTTTTAGTCACTTGTTTAATTGTGTTTATTTCCTTTTATACTCCTACCCTCCTTTTGTTCCCCTTTCTCCTTCATCACTGTGATGTGCTTAATGTTTATCTTTTTATTTTATGTTTTTGCAAAGTAAATGTTATATTACAAAATATATATTTATAAGTTGCAAAAATTGATGTTATATGTTACTTTTCTTATTTCATTTTTTAAAAATATTTTATTTATTTATTTTTAGAGAGAGGGTAAAGGATGGAGAAAGAGAGGGAGAGAAACATCAGTGTATGGTTGCTTCTCAAGCACCCCTTACTGGGGACCTGGCCTACAACCCAGGCGTGTGCCCCTACTGGGAATCGGATCTGCAACGCTTTGGTTCACAGGCCTCAATCCACTGAGCCACACCAGCCAGGGCTCTTACTTTCATTTTTGAGCACATATATTTAGGGTGCCTCCACGTTGCCCTGTTCGTAAACCTAATTTGCATCCAGGTGCTGCAAGTGTTCTGTGGTATGCCATCACCATGTGTCCCCTGTCCACCTCAGAAGCCTTCTGTATCTTTATCCCCGATGTTCAGCACAATAGGTTGTTTATAACTTTGCTCAATGAGTGAAAGAACCAATGAGTGAATGTGTGAGTGAGGGAGGGAGGGAGTTTTGACAGTGTTTAGTGGGAGGGGTGGAAATCCAGGTAGAAGGGACAGCATGAGTGAAACTTGCTGTCAGGGTTTGAGGAAATATGTCGATGGCATTTGTGTGACTTGGGTGCCTATAGGGAGTGAAGGGAAGGCTGAGGAAGAAGGCTGCCTACATTGTGGGGGTTTCAGTGAAGGACAGATTCAGGAGATACGTAGGGATATCTAATGTGCGTATATGAGGAGCGCATGTGAGGAAAATAATCTCTGAATCTGTTTGCGAGCTGTAGTTATAATGTCAGAGAACATAAGGACAGTCAACATTGGAATCTCTGGTCACTCAATACAGTCATCTACCCCTGCTTTGAGGAGTGCCTTAAATCTTTCTAATTTCCCTCTCATAACTGGTTATGGATTTATCAGAACATTGGTTTTTATCCTTGTGCCTTCTTTTCTTACAGCTTTTAAACAAATTGTCTTCTCAATCAGCAGGTAGCCAAATTATATTTATTTATTAAAGATCTTATTTATTTATTTTTAGAGAGGGGAAAGGAGGGAGAGAGGGAGAGAAGCATCAATATGTGGTTGTCTCTCACGCATTCCCAACTGGTGACCTGACCTGCAAACCAGGCATGTGCCCTGACTGGGAATTAAACCGGTGACTCTTTGGTTCCCAGGCCAGCACTCAATCCACTGAGCCACACCAGCCAGGGAGCCAAATGATATTTAGAACTAAGATGTTTTCTCATTGATAAAGATTTTCTTGACTAATGGATCAGAGAAACTTTAAAGAATTAAACATAATATGTGTGAGGAAGTAAACCAGAAGAATGTCTACTAAAGATCGTGTCCGCCCCCCTCCTGTTTTTCAGATTAATGAGTGGAGAACAAAGCTGAATCGTGACTTGCCGTCTCCCCTCCACCAAATCGAAGCGTGGCTCCAGGACGTAGAGGGGCTTATAGATGAAGACTTGCCATCTTCTCAGGATTACTGTGAAGCCATGGCTCTAACACAAGAGAAAATGGCTTTGTTCAAGGTTGGAAAAGAAAAAAGAAGCATTGAGAATTCTATACTTCGTTAGGGCTGTTCTGGAGAAAGACTCTGTCCTGGCAAAAGGGAAAGAAATATAGTGGGTGTTTGCAGATAGTTTAGAATGATTCCCCCGGGGATACCTGGGACCTGGAAGATCCCTTCATATTCTTCACGAGCACTGTGGTAGGTCAAGCTGGAAACAATAAGAATAAAGTCCAGTGAGTTCTAAAGCTACTGAAAGTCTGACAAAAAAGGAGGGGGAGCCTGGTTTAAAATGTTGAGCATTGGGTCTCACTAAGATGGCATGAAGAACTTGGTATATGAGATTTATAGCATTTGAGTCCACGAAGGAATGGAAAAATACATATGAAAACAAAAAATTTTAATAATGCTTTTGCCAAAGAAACTGCAGTCTGACTTTTAGTGAAACTTTTTGATTAAAACACTTAAAATGAAAATATTTATTCATAAAAATCTTAGCTAAAAAAAAGAAAACACTTATGATTTTTTAAAAGATACAATGCATGCACAGAACAAATGAATTAAACCCTAAATTACAAGGTTTGGCAACAGATCTAGTTCATGTCATGTTAAATTTCTTTTCAGAGTCTCATGGATAAATTTGACTATCACTCAAAGAGTCTCCTGGCATTTGAAAATAGAGATGAGAAACAGTTGCCATTGGTACCACCTTACAAATTGGAGGAAATGGAAAGACGGTTCGTAACTTCCTGACTGCTGATGCCATTCATGTCTGAACACTAATTGGTGCTATAGGGACCAGAAAATAGGGAGTTTCAGACAATTTCTGATAAGTGTGCTTTAAGTCTTGATACCAGTACCTTTCTGTTTTATGTAATAGTAATATAATAGCATGCTAACATCCTTTCTCGCTTTATTGGATAGTAGGATGTGGTGGTGGAAAAAGTTCAGGACTTACAGTCAGAAACTGAGCTCTGTGTCTTGGTGTTGGCCAAGTTAGTCTGCCTGTCTGAGTGCGTTTCCTCCTTTGTAAAGACAGGATAATGATGGTCACCCCGTGCATGTCTCACAGGCTCCTGGCTGACATGGGAGGAGGCGCATGGAAGCACTTCATAAACTCTAATACTACAAATACAAAGATTATTTAATTGACGGTTGTCTATATCATCCTCTCTTTTCTCATTATGTATAAGCAACTTATTAGAATGCTAATAAGAGGGTGTTTGCCTTAATACTGAAAGCTGTTTTTAATATTTAAATGTTGAAGTTACAGTTGCATTAAGTTGTACAGAAGCTTTCAAATTTAGTATTTTGGAGATTAATGTTTTATAACAGGATTTTTCAATAGGGTTACAATTTCTTCAGAAAATATTCTGTTAGATGTTTTCACCTTAGAAATTGTTGATATATATCTAGCCACGATGTTTGTTTTACTTTGTGTTAAAAAGGTTGAGGATACACCTGAATACCATGTGTTTAAAAGAAAAAGTTAGAGCCCCAATATTTTTTTAAAATGCCACACATCTTACGTTTGGCCCATAATGTTAATTCAAATTCTAAAACCTGCTCTACTTTCCAGAATCAGTAATATTTTGGGAAAAAAATTCATTCCACTTCTAGAGTTTCATTACTATAAGTGCTCAGTTCTCGGTTTGCTAGATGAAGTGAAATCAAAATTGGATGTTTGGAACATTCGATATGGGAGCAAAGACTCCGTGGAATTGCTGCTGGAAGACTGGCATGTAAGCTTCTTATTTCATGTCTCAGAAAGCTGTTCTCCATGTCTGGGTGCTGGGTTTATTTGCATTTTCCTTGGCACAATTTCCCTTTACCTTTCCAGGTTTTCAGTTGGGTGGTTTTGGTAGCTTGCATTAGCTTAAATGTTGCCTGGAGGAAAGAATTACAGGTAGTCAAATTACAGACATCAGGGGAGAGAAAGAGAAAGTATTATTTACTACAACAGTCAGATGTAGTTAACCAGGCTATTTAACACAATAGAGAAAGTTGCAATGTTACTTTCATTAAAAATGTCTATTTTCACTTACTGGACATCTTGTTTAATATTTTTTTCTACTTAAAAGTTAAATATTTAAATATTTAAAACTAAGGCATCCCAGGAATGTCATTTCTACAGTTAGGCCTTATCATTCTACTTGCTGTTTCCCTCTTTTTGGAATGAGGGGAAAACAGGAAAATCCAAGATTGTACATTTCTTTGTAAAAATTGAAAAACATGAAGAGTGAGTGATTTATAATTTATGATTTAAACACTGTACATTCCCAAATAGAAAGCTTCATCCTAAATTACACTAGACTTTGAATATTTTTATTTCATTTTCTTTATTTTTACATTTAAATAATCATGATCAGTACATATTAAGTGTACAAAAATATCAGTTGTTAATTAACTGTGTTTCCATAGCTTTACTTGCTATGGATACATGGTAACTTAGTTAATGGTAATTCCTCAAATGATTTTGCAAGATGGATAGTATCTACTTATAACATACTTTAATATAGCAAATAAATCATTCAATATTAATTAAAATACATGAAGTAAGAGAAACTGATACAAATTATGCAGTATTGGTAAATATGTCAGATAGAAGATTTTGAAATTGCTGTAAATACTTAACATGCCTTTTCCCACTAGAGGAAAATGATTATATAATTATATCACTACATTGAGATCAACTTCTCAGGTTTCATACCTATCTAATGTCCATACTCATACTTCTGTCTTCTAGACAGTAACTGCCTTTCCTCACAGAGAGCTGCTCTTTTCCTATCTAGATATATACCATTAAAACCTACAGAAATGTTGGCGCCTAAGTGTTCCATCAGGGTTTCTGTGTCTGTATCCGGGTTTCTGGGCACATTTTACATAGTAAACACTGTCCATATGTTTTCCCCCCAGAAATTCATTGAAGAAAAAGAGTTCCTAGCTCAACTTGAAACTTCCTTCCAAAAATGTGAAGAAATTCATAAGAATTTGGGTAAAGCTATACAGTTACTTTTTGATGGAATGGTCACTTAAAAATAGCATTTTATCTCTTCTACTTTCTTTCTACCTTAATGTCGTATGTGCGTATTTTTCTTTGGAAAATCCTTGCATTAACTTTTAATATTGTCAGAGTACATACTCATTTTGCCACTGTTAATATGCAACTATTTTTAACAATAATTTATTAATAAAAATCTCTCTTCTAAGATTACTTTCTTGTTTTGTTAACACTATAGGTGGAGCATATCAGAATATTAGCCAACAATATATGATGGTGGAACATAATATTTCTGTGTGTAGGAAACATATATATAATGCAAAGTCAACTCTGCAAAAAGTTGTGGCATATTGGACTACTTATATGGAAAAGCTTCGCTTCCTAAAGGCTTGTTTTGAGGAGATGAAGAAGGAACAAATCAAAGAGGTATTTGCAGCCTAGTGGCATCTGCTCAATTGTACTGTTTTGTTTTGTGACCCTCATTTTCAGTTCTAAAATTAGGTGCTAGGGAAGAGTAACCATGACTGTTGGAAAATTCTCCAAGCTTTGGAAAGAGTTTAGTTTCTTTCTAATATAACTACCACAGGAAGTTTTCTCCTCATTATAGGTTTTATACACACACACACACACACACACACAGAGCTTTATTGAGGTATAATTTATATACACAGTACAGCTGTTGGAGGATATATTGCTACATTTTTGGAATGGAAATAAAAGTCTTAAAGTACTGAATAGCATATAGACACATTTAAAATAAATTGATGTTTTAAAAAGTTTAATTTTTCTATTTAATTTTTTTGCATTCTACAACCTTGCTGAGTTTCTAGAGGAGGAGAATCAAAATACCTTAGATTTCTGTGGAGAGGTATGGAAAAAATTTTAGTGCAATTAATTATTGTTTTCATTTTCTTTCTTTTTAAAAAGATTTTATTTGTTTATCTTAGACAAAGGAGAAGGGAGGGAGAGAGAGGGGGAGAGAAACATCAATGTGTGGCTGCTTTTCATGCACCTCCTACTGGGGATCTGACCTGGTCCACCCCCCAGGCATGGGCCCTGACCAGGAATCAAACCGGGAACCCTTTGGTTTGCAGGCTAGTGCTCACTGAGCTACACCAGCCAGGGCTGTTTTCATTTTCTCTTTTCATAATAATCTGTTTTATGATTACTCTTTGGAGTAGTTTTTGTCTTTTATTTGTTTTCCTCTGTTGCAAATGGATATAGGTAGCCTTTCAAACTAAACATTTTCCGGGTAGAAACTAAAATTACTCAACAGAAAATAGGATGTTAATGTGAAAGTAAAATTTGTGTAAGTATATGAATACAAAAAGAATATTTGAGGGGTTAGTGAGATATTACTTCTCCCTGTCACCTATATTGACTGGAAAAGCAGATCTTTGGCTTTCAACAGTTCTTCTGTTTTTAAAGTTATTTTAGTAAAATTCATATAATTCTGAGAAAAACAGAATGTTAAGCCTTGCAGTTCCCGAACTCTGTGCTAAGGTGCTCTGTGCTGCCAAAGAGGACTCTTTAAATTAAAAAAATTTTTTTTAATTTAAAGGTAATTTAAATTTTGAGGGAGACACAAAAGACGTGTCTGTTGGACACTATGTAAATTACTACTAAGTTGTTTGGACCTGCCTACTTAAAAATGAAAACTTTTAGATCATTTTTCTGACCTGGGGAATCCATGACAAAAATTACTGAGACATTAAAGGTACCATGAACTGAAAATGTTTGAGAACCTTTGCTCTCAGCTCATCAGCTATTTTGAAAGGTAGAAGATCAGATGCTTCTGAAAAGTCCGGGAGTAGGAGTGATGACAGGTGGCCGGTGCTTGCCAGTTAGTGCCCAGGGATGGAGAATCCTCTAAAGGGAGGGTCAGAATCTCTGTAGAAACCTCACTTTTGCTTACAGTCAACTTTGGTAAAGATCTGTTTATAGACAATAGAAACACAATTATTTTGTTGTTAAAATATCATGTTGCTTATATGTCATGTAGGTTCCCTCTGAGACACTATCCCAATGGAACCTCGAACATACTACTTTAAATGAAGTGGGAAATTTCTTAATTGAAGTCAGCAATGATGAAGTTGGATCATCTGTTTCTAAAGAACTCAGAAGGCTGAATAAAAGATGGAGAAAATTTGTTCCAAAAACTCAGCTTGTAAGTTTGGGGGTTTTTTTGGTAATAGCTTCATTGAGATATAAAGTCACATTCCATACAGTTAAGTCATTTAAAGTGTACTACAGTGTTTTATTGTATATTCAGAGCTGTGCAGCCCTCACCATAATCAATTTTAGAACATTTTCATCACCTCGTAAAGAAGCTCTGTACTGATTAGCAGTCACTGCCCACTTTCTCCCACCCTCCCCAGCCTTAGGCAAACACTAGTCCATAGTGTATTTCTATAGACTTGCCTGTTCTGGATATTTTACGTATTGAGTCATGTAATATGTGGTCTTCTGTTTCTGGCTTTTTTCATGACTTAGTGTGATGTTTTCAAGGGTCATCCATATTGTAGTGTATATTAGTTCTTCATTCCTTTTTATTAGTTGATTATGTGGATACACCACATTGTATTGAGTCACTGAGCAGTTGAAGTACATTTGGCTTCTTTCCATCCTTTTGACTGTTATGAATAACGTTGCTGTGAACATTCATGTGCACGTTTTTGTGTAGACATACGACAGAGCTTTCTAGTTGAAATCCTTGTACCATTGAAGAGTAGTAAGTAATTTGCCCACTAGATTTCAAGCTCCTTGAGAACATTCGCTGAGCTTTACTTATCTTTATATTTGGTATGGAGCTGCATAAAAGCAGACCTTAAATAATTTTGGCATTTAAGTTATTCTCTTGCTTATGCTTAACAAGTTGCGACTGAGTTGTTTATGGGATATGCTCATATTTTAAAATACATTGAATACATTATATCCATTTATTGTTGGTAATATATCTTAGCAAAAGTATAAGCATTAAATTTCATGACTTTGATTTTTTTTATAGGACATGAAACTGCCACTTATAAAAAAACAGGATCAGCCCATTCTTGACAATTCTGAAAACATTCAACCATATAAAGAAGAAAAACCAACTGTTGATTTTTCAACAGATACGCTGTTAGAACTTCCTGAAAATCACAATCAGAATATAAAGGTATAATAGTCATACTTTATTCCATTTCATACAGAAGTAATTTAACTTTGCTCTTTGTCTTTTAAAAAACTGTACTATTGAAACAGTGGTGAATGTGATTATTAGATAATATATAAAGCATAATCATTTTCCTGTAAAATGCTGACGTGGTTCCTTCATGAAATAGTCTTCAGTGTTAGAGTCCTGTGTCTCTCACTCACGGAGGAGGAGTCTCCCAGACAAGCAAAGCAGCTATGACTTCCCAGCTGTGGAAGGAGAGCTGGTATTTTCTTCACATGACTTATGATCATGCTTAGGCATTAACTAGCTTTAGGCTAGACCCTGGCTTGGGTCTTGTTTCCTTTCCATAAAATGAGGGAAAATGTTAT
Organism: Desmodus rotundus; assembly: GCF_022682495.2. Classification (NCBI taxonomy): domain Eukaryota; kingdom Metazoa; phylum Chordata; class Mammalia; order Chiroptera; family Phyllostomidae; genus Desmodus; species Desmodus rotundus. The sequence goes on from NC_071393.1 coordinate 108,430,096, forward strand.
CTTTATTTCTTGCTTTGTTGGGTACTTTAAAGGATAACTTTATTTTTTATTTATTTTTTAATACTACTTTTTGAATTCTCACTTGAAGACATGCTTATTGATTTTAGAGGAAGGGGAAAGGGGAGCAGAGAGACAGAGAGAGAGACATTGATATGAGAGAGAAACATCAATTGGTTGCCTCTCGATTGTGCCCTGACTGGGGATCAAACCTGTGACCTTTTGCTTTATCAGATGATGCTCCAACCAACTGAGCCACGCTGGCCAGGGCTAGAGTATGATTATAGATTATAGATAAGAATATGGAAAAAACCAAAAAATAAAAATCATACACAGGTATCATACTTAGGGTTTTGGAAACGAGTCTTCTTCAGAATAATAGCTTCACAGTTTTACTAAAGAATGTGATATTTAACTGGCTTTGGCCAGTGGCTGTGATAAACTTATTATAAGACCTAATCAGAGAGAATCAGGAAAGGTCTGAATTTGTGCAATATGCTTTCAGAGTAGAAGAATATGGAATAGTATATTCCTCCACTTAAAATATGAACTGGTAAAAAAAACAAATTTTAAGAATGTATCTGTCAGGTAAAGCTGAAACATATATATCCATACGATATTGAGAGATTATTAACAGGAAAAGGCTTAATTTTGTTGAAATTTGATTCTGTCTCTTTTTAAGAAATGTTTCACAACTACTATTGCTAATATCTATATTTAATTAGATTGCTTATGAGGTTTAGAATTGTCCTTATACAATCAATACCCTAATTTTCTAAGATTTTATCTTCTTATATATAAAATGGAGATAACCGTGAGTAGCTGATAGGAATGACATTATTATTAAGAAAATTCATGTGGCCCTAGCCAGGTAGCTCAGTTTGTTAGAGTGTCATTCTGATACTCTAAGGTAGCAGGTTCGATCTCTGGTCATGGCGCATCCAAGAATCAGCCAATGACTGCGCAGATAAGAGGGCAGCAGGGCAGTGTTTCTCTGCCGCCCTCTCTCCCTCTCCCTCGCTCCCTCCTTCCCTCCTTGCCCATCCCTTCCTCTCTTTAAAATCAATAAATACAAATTAGAAAAAGAAAATATATATGAATACACCTTTTAATATTTAAACTCATATGTATTATCCTAGAGTGTTATTGTTGTCTGAAAAGTAAATCGTAAGTCATTAAAATATGTTGAATTAGCACTCTTTAGGGAAAAGAGAGATAAAGTTAAAAAAATTATTTACTTATTTATTTAGAGAGAGGAGAAGGGAGGGAGAAAGAGAGAAACATCAGTGTGAGAAACATCATCAGTTGCCTCTCGAATGTGCCCTGACAGGGCACCAAACCTGCAACCCAGGCAGGTGGCCTGACAATCCGGCAACCTTCTGCTTTGCAGAACAATGTCCAACCAACTGAGCCACACCAGCCTGGACAAAAGAGATGATTTTTTAAAGTTAAAATTATTTTATAATGTAAATGTTGCCATTTTCTTAGTGATGATTTTGAATGTTGTAGGGCAGGGAAAAACATGAAAAGGAAAATGAAGAATCCACAGGACAACTACAAGTGGCCGGAGAGGTTGGAAAACTCATCGGAGAGGTGGAAATCTGGGAGACAGAAACCGAATCTGTTTTGGGTCTTCTGAGACATCAAGATGATGTGGACTCTTCCATGGGAGAATCTTTGCAGGTATGACTGTACAAGTATGGAAAGGACAGCTTTCATGGTTAGCTGTATTAAGATAAATGAAAAGTTTTAGAGTAAAGAGTAATATGACCACTGTTAAATATTCTTTGTTGGGAATTTTTTTTTTTAATAGTATGGATTCTCATTCCTGAATCACTTGCTGTGATTTTGCTTGAAGAGGATAAATTGGAAGACCATTAATAATACCTTATGAGTCTAAGTTCTTGAATTAATTTTTTCAGCTACATAATGAAGATTAAAATATTTTCTTGTATAAGGGGTGATGAGGGGGCCAGTGGGTTCAGTCTCATACAGCTCAGTGCGCTGTGAACGTAAGAGATTATACAGTGTGTGCGTTGAGAGCTCTTCCACTGATTAAGCCACTGTCCCTTCTTTATTTGATGCAGGGAGGGTGACAGATGTTGTGAAAACTTCGTTCTGTCTTTATTCTCAGGCAGTCAACTCATTGAAAAGTAATGAGGCAAGATTATGTTTTAATATCAGTCTCCCAAGAGTGAAGTTACAGTTGTGGTTTTTACTGAGTTTCAAGCTCATTTATAAAAACCTATGAAGCATGTCATAGATTTTTATAGGGAATCCAGGATGGAAAGTTCCTGGAAAAAAGGAATGCATAATTTTTTTAAATCTACATTTCTGAAGTGGTATATGTATAGCATTTTATATTTTCATTGTTTATAAGAATGATACGTTTTATTGCTTCAAAAATATTATATAAACTTACCCATGCCATCTGCCAGTGCTTTTCCAGTTTATTTTTATATTTATGTATTTGCTATATCTGGAATTTATTTTAGTAAAAGAAATTAGTGAGAAATAAGAAATTAAATATTTAAAAAATGTTTCAAAAAATAACTGAAAATATAAAGATGCTAGAATATAATTCTGTCAAGAAGGAATTAAGTAGATCTTTAATGGGTTAAGATATATTAATAGTAAGAAATGAAAGTTCCTGAATAGTGCAAGTGATGTGATCCTTCTAGTACTTTTTAAAACAGTTGCTTTTTATACTTTATTCTTTGGCACCCATAGAAAAATGTATGTAAGGGTGTACAAATAACCAACTCTTATCTTTCTTGATTCTGCATTATGCCCAGCTGTTGGCACACTTCCTGATACATAGTAGATACAAAGCATTTTTTAAATGAATGTGTGAATGGTTGATTAAATGACAACTAAAGGAGGGATGGGGTAGAAGAGAAACTTTTTCTTTGTGTGCTATACTTTATATTCTTGTTCAAGTTTTTTACATGACCTTTTGGCACTTTTATGATTAAAAAGGGTAAAAAAATTGAAATTATAAATGAATGTCCTAATTTTAGACATTTAAATATTGCATTAAAGTATAAAGAAGGAAAGAAAAATGACCCTAATCCCACAGCTCTAAGGTCAGCATTTGCACAGGTGATGTCATACAGTATATTTTTGTTTTATCATACTCATGCCACCTTTGAGTTGTAAGTAAAAAAATGTTTGCTAATTTGTTAACTGAAAAGTGGTACCTCAACATTTTAATTTGTACTTATTTGATTACAGGTAAGATGCAATTAGCCTTTTTTTCTGTGATTTATCTGTTCTTGTATTTTCTGACTTTTCTTTGGGATTTTAGTATGTTTCTTATTGAATGTATAAGCTCTTTGAATCATGACCCATTTTTATTTGTGTAGCAAATATTTTTACCACGTTGTTAACTTTTAAGTTGTTTGCTACATTTTACATAGAAAATTTTTATATGTGTGTAGTCATTTCTATTCCTACCCTTATGTTCTAAAAGGCCCTCCACATTCAGCGAGCAGATCAACTTTTACGGATAATTTTTTTCTTGTAGTTTCATATTTTATATATAACTTTCTGATACAGCTGAAATTTGTTTTCGTTGTCTTGTATAAAGCATGGTTCTAAAAAGATTATTTTCCAATAGTCATTTTCTCCAGTAACATTAATTGGGTTCCCTTGAAATTGATTTGACTTAGACCAACTTAATTTTAATTATTCTTCTTCTCTCAACTTATTTTCTCTCTCTTGGCGTTGTATTACTTCTAGCCTTTATTTTATTGAAGTGCTTAGTAAAGAATCTGTAAAACACTATATTGCTCAGAATATGACTGTATAAATATAAAATTTCAAAATTAAATTTTAAAATAACATTTTTTAGAATATAAATTTGCCTCATTTTTGATTAATAATTAACCTTTTATGATTTCTGATAAGATTGTTAAGGTTAATGTTTAACATGTAATCAGAATTTTTATTGTGAGCGCACTTTAATTTGTTTTAATAGCATCTTATTGCCAAGGGCTCTATGTATGAAGAACTCGTGTCCAGAATGGAAGAAACTATACAAATGGATGTGCCCAATATTTCAAGCCAGGAGTCCCTTGAACATGTTCTCACAGCTGGGCTTCAGGCAAAGCTCCAAGAAGCTAAAGAGAAAGTCCAGGTTTCTTTTTAATATTTCCTGTTCAGTGAATTTAGTCTTTAAAACCAAGCGGTCAGTGGGAGGATAAGGAAGGGGGGGTGGCCCTGTAGTTTGGAAATGTTTTATGAAATATTACTTTTGCATTATATTTTATTTCTATATAATTTAAAGCATATTAGAAAATAACACTATAATAAAGAAGATACTCTATGTCTAGTGGGAAAATCTGAGTGGCTATACAATGAAAATACTTATTAACTTATACATTTTCTAAGAAATTGGGCCCAGTATTGAGAGTTTTCTGTCTTCACAGATCAACATGGTAAAATTAGTTGTTGTGTTGAAGAACTCAACTGATGTCTCACCAGACCTGGATGTCAGGCTGAAGGTGGAAGAATCTCTGAAGGAACTTGAATCATACATTACAGCAGCTGAGGAGTTACTTGGCCAAAGAGAGAGCCGGAGTGAACTAATGTCAAAATACAAGGTGGGACTCTTTCAAATGTAGGATATTTATTATTAGCCAACTATCTAATTTGAAGTCAAGATGTTTCCATCACTGTGATTATACACAAAGTTATTGTACCTTTACAAATTTTTCCAGTTTTATACATTGTTCCTCAGAGACTCTTAAAAATAAACATTACAATGAAGAATTTTTAAAATTCAGTATACTATTGTAGACCCGAATAGACCCAGTGGTATAGTGTAAAGAGCACAGCTTACTTATGACATTGAGCAAGAATTTAATTTCTCTGGCTTTTTTAATCAATAAAATGGGCATAATAATTCTTGCCCTATCTAGCTGATAGATTTGTTGTTGAGGCTTTCAATGAAAATAAGGCCTATGAAGACACTTTCCATAGTTAAAAATCTTGAACTGTAAAATAACTTTCTTCTTATTAAAATGATACAAGTTATTTATGGACATATGATTATAGGTAAAGACCCAATAATGTTTTGTATGGAGACGGTTTTAGGTTGACTTTCCATGGCTTGATAGGCAGCTTACGATGTGTCCAAATCAGAGACTCATTATTGCTTAACATAGTGGGAGGTCCTGGGGGTATGGGAACTAAAGGCAAAACAAGATCTCTTCATTGGACTATTGGAGCTAGAATAATACATGTTCTTTCTTTCATTTATTCAACAGTTGATACACTTTTTAAAAGAAGATTTTATTTATTTTTAGAGAGAAGGGAAGTGAGGGAGAGAGGGAGAGAAACATGCATCAGTTGCCTCTCACATGCCCCCAACTGGTGACCTGGCCAGCAACCCAGGCATGCGCCCTGACCAGAATCAAACTGGTGACCTCTTGGGTGGTGGGACAACACCCAGCCCACTGAGCTACACCAGTCGTGGCCAGTTAACACACTTCTTGAACATTTAAAATGAACAAGGCATTTTGTGGGAGTTAGAGATGAAATAAAGCAATATTTCTCCTAGTGCTACTTCTCCAAGTTTTTTTTTTTAAATTATGTATTTGCTTATTTTTAGAGAGAGGGGAAGGGAGGGAGAAGAAGAGGGAGAGAAACATTGATCAGTTGCATCTTGTTTGTGCCCTGAAGGGGGACTGAACCTGCAACCTAGGCATGTATCCTGACTAGGAATGAAACCCTCAACTTTTTGCTTTGCAGGGTGATGTCCAACCAACTGAGCCTCACCAGTCACGGCACTCCCAGTTTTTTAAGGAAAAGGAGCTCCTACCCTGGCTAGTGTGGTTCAGTGGATTGAATGCTGGCCTGTGAACCAAAGGGTCACCAGTTTGATTCCCAGTCAGGGCATGTGTAGGGTTACAGGTCAGGTGCCCAGTAGGGGGCGCATAAGAGGCAACCACACAGTGATGTTCCTCTCCCTCTCTTTCTCCCTTCCTTCCCCTTTCTCTAAAAATAAAATAAATAAAATCTTTAAAAAAAAAAAAAAAAAGGAAAAGGAGCTCCCACAGGAACCTCCCTCTATGCCCACTATGGCCTCCTTTTCTATTTTTTTCTGGGTCTCAACTCTATTTTGGCTTTCTGTATTGATAACCATACTGGAAACTATTATTAGCCATTTCTTTCTTATCCTCATCCGAGGATATGCTTATTGATTTTAGAGAGAGGAAGGGAGGAAGAGAGGGAGAGAAGCATCAAGGTGAGAGAGAAACATTGATCTGTTGCCTCTGGTAAGCAACCTGACCAGGAACCAAACCTGCAACCTAGGCATGTGCCCTGACTGGAAATTGAACCCATGACCTTTGGGTTTATGGTACAGTGTTCCAACCAACTGAGTTATACCGGTCAGGCCATATTTCAGCATTGCTTTTCCCACAGCCATTTTATGCTATTTGTACTTTGCTAGCCACAAAATTTGACCAATTTCCTTACTGAACTGATCTTAGGAATCACTGGTTCTTTTAAATAATCACCATGCTGGATTTTAAGTGGCCAGATATGGTCTGCTCGGGAAAGAGAGAAGGAAAAGAAAAAGTAGAAGCTCTGAAAGCCTTTTTTACCAGAGAAAAGAGTTAGAGGTGTCAGTTCTCACACCATTTTCCTCTCTCTGCCCACCTTCCTTCTGGAATCTGAGACCATGGATATTTCCTTTTTTTCTCTGGCATTTAGCAAAGTGGATCTGTTTTCACAGCAGACACAAGGTCTCTGCCTGTTTCATAGTTCCCTGAGGCCTTGAGACTCCCAGGCACATTCTCGAGTAGTAGGATCGATCCCCCACCAGCATCTAGGGTCGGAATATCTACCCAGGCAACATCTGGCAATCCTCACAGAGGCCTTAGAGAAGGTCCCTGTATCTCAGCATTGTGCCTTTTCTGCAGGACACCCATTATAAATAGGAAATGAGTATAGGGATGAATTCCTACCCTGCTTAATTGCTTTCTCCCCAAGTATTACTTTTGTCTTCTTGTCTCCTTATAGTTCTCTGCATCTTTCACAGGCCCCAAGCTACTTTTTCTTCTGTCATTCACTAGCTCTTATAAAGTATGCCCAGTAATATTGAACAGGAGCTGGTATTTGTGGGGTAAGGAGCAGACCCATTCCTACATTCCTGACAAGGTGTTTCCCTTCCCTATCTGCTGCCACTTCTTCCCTGGAATGGGCCTGCCAGTTGTTGGCCCTGGGCAAAGCTTACAAGTCCGTGGTAAGGTGATGTTGCCTTTTTGCAGCAAGGAATCCTTATGTGTTATATAATGTTAAATGTTTGCCATACTAAAGCCACTATAAATTGTGTCATTGCAACACTAATCTCTAATACATGCTGGTATACTCTTCATATTTATATTGCTTAAGAAGGCTGGTTGTCTGCTCAACACTTAAAGGAACTTTAGCGGAAACCTCACCAGAGGCTCATTACCCTACAGAATAAATGTTTTAATTATTTATCAAAGTGGTAACAAGTCATTTTGAATATTATAAATATGAAGTATTTATCTGGGTCTCAGATGTGTAACTATATTTAAATAAGAATACTTTGCAATTTTTTTCAAAAGAATTCAAGAGATACAAATGGGCTATCAACCTCAATTTACAAAGAAAAGCCTCCCCTAAATCTTTAAATAGTCTTCATAGGGTCCTTTTCCTAGTTCTACCTGTGGAAGAGCTACCAAAATTAGCTTTGAGGACTTGGCAGTAGAATGAGGCTTTCATGTTCTTGTTGGCATCTTTTTTTTTTGTTTTAGGAAGCAGTATCAATTTTTAATACTAAAAGTCTGGCCAAGTATTTGAAAGCTGTTGATGAACTGAAAAATAATGTAGATGAAGATGAAAAACTGTCTTTGGAAGAAAAGAGTAGAGATGTTTGTGCCCAGTGGGAGGTAAGAACATGCGTTCATATCTGGGGTGTATGCTAATACATCTGACCATGGACCTGTTTGCCATCAGAGTCATTCTCAGTTTCCCTCCTGTCTACTTCACATCACACAGGGCTGATCCCTGTAGGCTGCAGTTCCCAGGTGCTGTAGCTCTGGTTCCTGTGTTCAGCCAATGACAACACTGGAGATTAGAAGGGGATCAGAAGTGGGGAAACCTGAGAATCCAAAGGCTTTCTGACCCTCTCTTTCTTGAACAGTGTCTCTGGCAGCTGTCCCCACCTGTGGCAGGTTCCTCATTTCCAGCCTCTGGTTGGTGACCCTTCTGCCTTCACTCCACTGAAGCTCCCAGCCCAGCTGCGGGTAGCAGCTTTCTCTGGGTTGCCGTACTGTCCCCTCTTTGGTTTTCATCTGTTGTGTAATCAGTCCTTAGCATGTAATTCCCTCTGAGGTAAACATTTAGTGTTTTCTGGTTTCCTGGTTGGATCCTGCTTGAGATGACATATTGACACATGTACCCAGAGTTCCGTGGCAAAGTAGGTACAGGCTTTGGTGACATATACACTTGGGTCCAGCAGCTATGACCCTGGGAAGTCGCTTAACTGCTAGAAACTTCACTGATGAAATGGCAGTAACCCCACTGACTTGACAGGATTGTTGCAAAGATGTATGTAAAGAACCTATTAACAGAGATTGTGTGCAATAAGTGGTGTTTAGTATTGAATAAGTTTTTTGCGTGTGTATATGTGCAGATATGTATGAACATAGGAAGAGGGAGAGATTGAAGTAATGTCATTGAATATCTACTGTTAAAGTTCCTCTTAAAACACATGTTAAAGTAAACCTCATTTTAGACCTATTTTATATTTATAGAATTATTACAGATAGTACAAAGAGCTCCAGTATATTCTGTGCCCAGTATTCCCTACTAATCACATCTTACATTTATATAGTACCTTTATTACAATTGATGGATTAATACTGATACCAGGTTTATACTTTATTACTATTTCAGTTTTTCCTAATGTGCTTTTTAATTTTTTGATCTTCACCTGAGCATATGTTTTTGATATTAGAGTAAGAAGAAGGGAGAGAGAGAGAAAAGAAAGAAAGACAGAGAAACATCATTGTGAGAAACATCAATTGGTTGCCTCCTGTATGCACCCTGACTGGGAATTGAACCTGCAACCTTTTGGAGTATGGGACGATGCTCCAACCAGCTGAGCCACCCAGCCAGGGCCCTAATGTGCTTTCTAATCTGTTTCAGAATACTATGCAGGATATATATTACAATATTTGGTTATTTCTGCATAGGCTCAGATGTGTGTTTTATACATATTTTTTCTCAGTCTGTAGCTCGTCTCTTTAATTCACTTAACAGTGCCTTTCCCAACTAAAACGCATTTTTAGTAGTTAGAAAGAAAAAAGTGTGTTTATGAGTCTGATACATTTTTTAAAGTTTTCCCCAAAGACACAAGGATGAATCAGAATTTCATAAGCTCTATTTCTATCCTTTGTTACTACAAGTATTTTTATTGTGTTTTTAATGGAAAACTTTTCAATATATTTTGTTCCCATGGTTAATATGTGTCTTTGTCTGTTTACAGTCTCTTCATCATGAAATGTCTTTGTATATTCAACAACTAAAAATAGACATTGAAAAAGGAAAAATTAGTGAAAATATTTTAAGACTTGAAAAACAAATAAATAGAGAAAAGAAACTAATTCGCAGAGGAAAGACCAAGGGTCTCATCAAAGAACATGAGGTAAACCACCTGTTTTCCATTTGCACTTTGTCATCATTTTGAGATTTTTCTTGAAGGGGTTGTGTATGACCTTGGCCTAGGATTGCATCTGCTCTGAAAATGACTTCAGCTGTCTCATCCCCTGTGAATTATTCCTTATGCAGTTCAAGTTCTAACTAGAGCCTGTGATTCTTGCATTTTAGAAGTGAGAAAAATTTAGCATTTAGTAAATAGTTCGTGACTTCCCTTGATATGTTTCAGTGACCACTGTCCTTGAGGGTGTGGTTACCAACCTGTCACCTGTTGCTGAGGTACCCAAAGTTACTTTTGTGATGACACAGTGTCCTCAGAAGTGCAGCTTTTGTGATAGATATCAAATCAGGATAGAAACTAACTGGGCAGATCTAATGTCTCCTTTTGGTCCCCATCCTGTATGATTGCTTCTATGTATTGGTTTGGCCAAAAAGTCCATTATGTTTTTTTCTCCCATACGATGGCTCTAGTAGCGCTTAGTTGTCTTTAACTTTATTTGAAACAATTGTGTTAGATTGTATTGTGACAGCTGTCATATCAGTGTGCATTAAAAAAAACTAATCATGAAACACTATTGTTTTTTAAGGTGGAGTCTGATTAAAGATGTATATTAAAGCAAAAAAAACTGATCAAAATTGGTGAATTTTTATGCAGCCACTTTAATATTGAAGATGGAAGAAAATGCACAACATAGTTTGCATATTATGTTTCATTATTTCAAGAAAGATAAAAACAACTGACATGCAAAAAAAGATTTGCACAGTGTATGGAGAGGGTTCTGTGACTGATTAATCGAGTGTGTCAAAAGTGGTTTGCAAAGATTTCTGGTACTATTGCCATTTTGGCCAAATATTTCCTAGCTGTGGGGCTTTCTTATGCATTGGAAGATGTTTAGCAGCACCCATGTCCTGAGATAGCTGACATACTCACAATATCCAAATCAATAAGGTTATTGGTGAAAATGAAAAATGTGTCTTTTATTTTACAGAATAAAACATAATGGACTTTTTAGCCGACCCAATATTTGACAGTACTGACCTCTGTTTTCATTTCTTTTAAATTTTTTTCCCTGCTGTGGCTCTCCTAATGTCAATCTCTCTTGCTTTCTCTTCTTTTCTTTCTTTTCTTTTTTTGTGCGTTTTTTTTTTTAATGTACTTCAGAAATGTTACCTTCTTATTGTGTTAACTCAATGTTTTAGTTTTGAGAGTTTCTGTTTTTGGCTAATTTTGTGATGCGCTAGGCAATTTTATGTACACTGGGGTTTTAGCTGTCCTCTCTCCTATGATGGCGTCTAAATCTTTATCAGCAGTGAGTCCTTTGCTCTGAACTCCAGGTTCTGTTTCTAACTGAGATACCACAGTGTTCTTCAGAGACCTCACATTCAGCACATCCAAACATGAGCCAATGGCGCCTTCTCTCAAATGTTTCTTCTTCCTACGTACCCTGTTTATGAAAGGCATTGCTGTCTCAGCATCTCCTTCCTTTCCTTTCCACTCAGCCTGAATGGAGTCTGTTGCCAAGTCCCATCTGTTACTCTTCAGAACAGCTGCTTCTTTTCCTTCCTTGCCATCGGTGTTGCCACTTCCCTTAGCCTGGGTTATTTTCTCAGCGTGATGAAGGTGGCCTCATCTTCTAAACTCATCAGCCCAGTGACCCCTTTGAATGATAGTACTGTGTCCCTGGCCCACCGTCACTCCCAGGACATTTCCTGAGGAGGCCGTTCAGTCCTTTGCCGTCTGGCCCCAGGGCACGCCTGTAACACTCTTCCCACGTGTGCCCTCAGTCACACTAGACTACTGTCCCTTCAGAACATCTGGAGCTTTTCCTCTCTCCGCTGCTCCTTCTGTTAGGGTGCCCTCTCTGCCCCTTTACCTGGAGGACTCCTCATTCTCTCCACATGAAGCTCAGGTTCCCTCATGTGAACTGGCTTTCTCTTATTCCTTAAGGCAAGTTAGTGGCTCTGTCCTATCACTTATTACACTGTGTGCTCATTATTTGTGTGTTTACTGTAGGAGAGGAAAAAGTTTTCCTTGACCCTCTTAGAGTCCCTAGCTGGGTCTGAAAATTAAACTGACAAAGATTAACAAGAGATAAACATCCACACCTTATTGAATTTTCACATGCACCCGGGAGCCTTCAGAGATGGAAGACCTAAAGAAGTGACCAGAGCAGGAATCTTTTATACCTTTTAGACAAAGAAACAATACATTTGTGAAGAATTGGCAAGACAACAGGGTTTGGGCTGGTGGTGGTAAATGGTGAAGAAGTAAGTGGAAGGATAAATGTTATTTTAACAAGATTTGTTTGCAGATTCCTCTGGTGCTGTCTCTGGGCTGAGAAGTGTTTATCTGCAGTAAAAGAAAACTTGGTTTTCCATATTTAGGCAGAAAAGAGGGAGCTTTTTCTGTACTTACTGCTTCTTAACTGCCTTCAGCTCAAAATAATTTTCAGGTCAAAGAGGCATAGTTTGGCCTTGGCTGGGTGGCTCAGTTGGTTGAGTGTCCTCCCCTACCCCCAGAGGTTGCAGGTTCAATTCCTGGTCAGTGCACATACCTGGGTTGTGGGCTCAATTCCCAGCTGGGTATAAACAGGAGGCAACTGATTACTATTTCTGTCTCACATCAATGTTCTCTATTGCCCTTCATTTCTCTCTCAAATCAATAAAACCATTTCCTCAGGTGAGGATTAATAAAAAGAGGCATATTTTGGGGTGACACATTCTGGTTTTCTTACTCCAGAACTGGACTGTGGCACATCCCTTCAGGGCTGATCACCCCATCTTTGCTTCTCCACGCCCATTACCACACCAGGCACACAGTGGACAGCCTTACAGCAGATTTTGCTCTTAAAGTCACGCACATCTGTTAGTGTCTAATCCTCATGGACTAATTATGTAAACTCATTTGGAACACATTTCCTGCTTTGTTTCCTCAATTAGGCCTGCTTTTCTCAGGAAGGCGGTCTGTACCAGCTTGATCGCCACATGGACGTCCTGCGGGAGCTGTGTGAAGAGCTGACTTCACAGAAGAGGCAACAGGAAGTGAGGAGAGTGCTCAAAGATTATGAACAAAAAATAGAAAGACTTCGGAAATGTGCTTCTGAGATTCACACGACACTGCAGCGCACAGTGGGAGGCATGTCGAAAAACAAGTTAGTGCTTCATCAAAATAGCTACGTGTCAGGGAAAACACAAGATAAAGCCTCCTGCAAAATCAAATAAAATTGAGTATTATTATGCATTCTCTTTCAGGCTTCATTTTTCTCCCTCCATTTCAGTATGCAATGTTGATTCCTTCCTAGGGGGACCGTGGACACATCTGAGAATGGAGGAAGGAGTGCCCACAGTGAGGTGCCCTCTGCAAACTCAAATAATCAGCCATCAACTGAAAAGGTGATTAATGTGGATACTGTGTTTTAGAAGTAAACTCAATGAAAAAGGCCAAGTGTATAATAATCCACTTCTCATTGATTAAGTGATAGTCTTAATTATCTGATGGTTTTCATCAGCTGAGAATTCCCACTTAAATCATGCAAGGAGGGATGCTTTTCAAAGAATTAGAATGAAGCAGAGCTGTAGCGAGCATAACTTAATTTTCTGCTGAGGGTACAGACAGTCTTTTAAAAAGGAGACTGTTTTGAGTCATTATGAATACCTGTCAACGGAGCACATTACTATTGAGGGTATAAAAGGTTAAGTTTAATCTGTACAGATGCCTCAGTGTCATTGAGATGAGATAGTTCATTTATTATTAGTCTTTTGCTCATTATAATGTCTTCTACTTTCTTCGGGATTTGAATTTTCATTTAGAGTCTTAGGTAAGTGGGTACTAACTGTATATCACAGCCCAGATGGCCAGTCAGAAGGTGTGGGAAAGGAACAAGGTATATTTGTTTTGAGAGGTCTGCTCCTGCATGCTAGGCTTCTGTCTACTTTCGACTATTGCTATGTGGCCACAGTCAGCAAGAGCATTTAGGGGTTGGGAGAACTCCTTTACTGTGCTGACATCCCAAGTAGAAGGTGAGACGCAGTGTAATAACTCTTCCCTGTCCCATGGGAAGACCTCTCTCTGAGCTGAGAAACCTCAAATAAATTGTATTATCTCCTGGGTATAAAGAATCAATAATATGCCTTTGTATCAAAAAGTGTTTATCTGTTTAGATAACTAAGTATATTGAAGATACTGTGTTTGATATTTTGTGTTTTGTTTAGGCAGTAGAATCGATTAAGAATCTGAACCTGGAATCAGAGATAAAGCCTCACCAGGAAGAAAACATGGAGAAGTATGAAAAGGATCACAGTACAACTCTGAATAGTTTACTGGGGAGGTAAACTCTTTCAAACAACTACAAAGTCTACCAAAAATGTTTCAGCAATGCAAACATGTTATACTTTCATAAGTTCTTACTGCCCTTTGATCGTGATTTATGCATGTAGTCTAGCAACTTAAACAGAGATTCCCTGGGTTTTCTTAGGCGTAATTGACAGTAATTGAAAAACGTTTTTGTCTTATTTTTTAAATTAAGTAATGTCACATTTAATTTTTCCCAGGTTTGATACACACAGAGAAACGCTTGAACTACATCTGCAAAACAACAAATTTAGGATTACTTCTGATTTCCCTAGTGATAGGGAAAGGAGTAGTGCTTGTCTGCAGGATAAATTGAAAGATCTACAGGTAATTATTGAACATATTATTAGAGTTCATCTTTTATTGGAAAAATAATACCACCATGAGGAGAGAGATCACCATTTTTGTTGAGGTCCCTTATGCGAGATGTTTCCAAAGAACTTTGTTGGATTGCATTTCTAATGTCATCTGATTCTAGGAAGTGATTGGCACTCAAGCATCAAGCCCAGGAAAGACTTTGGTTCAGGGTCCTAATTTATTGCTCATGTTCTAATTTGATGCTCTAGACATTGTGACTTGCAAAATTTTGGATTGTGCTTAGGAGGGGAATCAGGGCTTCAGATAAATTGGTCAGAACAGTGTGGTTGAAGGCAATTTTAACCAACACTTCTTGCTTTAGGTTGCTCTAAGATTACCAATACATGAAAAACCAGTGATTCTAAATATTTTTCAGCTTATCATCTTACCCAAATTGTCACAATGTCTCTCTGATATTGTGCAATAAGAAAGGGCCATGCAGTGGAGGGAATTTTCACTCTGAGTGATGGATAATCTTCCTGGAGAGCCATTGCATTTGATTCAAGAGCTAAAGAAAAAACAGTGTAGCTAGTGGTAGGCACATCGATTGTAAGCTCTTTTTTATTTCGAAGATGATCCGTGCATTGTTGTGCAACACTTGTGTACTTGGAAGTGCAATAGAGTGAATCCTCACAGAAAACACAACAGGTAGAGAAAAGGCCATGGGTGGTTCTTACGGTGCCCTCCCATATTTTTTAGTTTCCTTCTTTTATGATGCCATTTCCTGCGTCACACTCTACCGACTGGCTCCTCTCTATTTTCCATATGAATTAGCAAAATTCCTGTGTTAAAATCTCTGTTGTTCAAATGATGGAGTTAGCATGTTTTCAAAGCAATTAAGAAACTGTCTTGAGACCTTACTTCAGGGACTGAATAATGAATTGGTTAAAAAAGCTATCCTAATCCTTGGGGAAAGTGAAAGATAAATTATACTGGTAGGTACACAGTAAAATTCCTTCAAAAAAAAAAAAGAAGAAGAACCAAGATAAGGTGCAAAAATGGTACAGAATTTTTAGGCATTTAATTATAAACCATAAATTAATTTTATTCACTTCTCATTTGTTAGAAATAGTTTTGGTTCACTCCAATTTTCTTTTAGTTTAGGGAGAAACAAAGAGTCATTATCTAGGGGAAATAGAATGTCTGTTCTTAAAACTGTATGTGTCTTTCTGAATTGTGTTTTGTGCACCTAACTTAGGGGAAGAGAGTTTCAAATTGGATGAAAGCCACATTGTTGACTCCTTTGACTTCATTAAAAGGGTCCTCTGACAGCACAGTTAGTATCATTGTTCCCTGGCAGATACTTGTAGGTGGTTGGAAGATAATGTTTTTTTAATATATTTTTATGTGAAACTTTGTGTCTCCAGTTGGTGGCTGTCTCATTTTGTAAGAACAGAATAATTGTGCCTATACCTCATAAATTGATACATAAATTTATGTATTTTCATCTAGGCCCTAAAAAATGAAACTGATGCTTGCTGGAAAGAATTTGAGGTCATGTCATTGCAGTTAGAAGAGCTTGAGAATGACAGAAAGAAGCCTTTTATAATCAAAGCAAGAGACAGATTGAAGGACCAAGAAAGAGAGTTTCAGATGACTCTTAAGACCAGGTATAATTCTGAGATCTATTGACAATGAATTTATTCAACTTTAAATGCCATTTTAAGCTAGGCTAGTACTGTACTAGTACATTTACTTTATTTACTTGTCACAGTACCTCAAGAGAGGCTGCTTTTTTACTGACTAACAAACTGATAGAGAGGTCAAATAACCTAACCGAGCCACACCACTGGCCAGAGTCTTACATGGAATTTAAAGTCTGTTGAGTTCCCAAAATCGTCCTCTTCCCAATGTCCCCTTGGGCTTGAATTTGGTCATGTTGCTTGACTTCTCTGGGCCTTTCCTAATTTCTAATTTCCTAATTTCTAAAATGAGAGTGCTATAATTACCCCTATACATAGGATATGTATCCCTGGTATGTATCCCTGTTTTACATTGGAGAAAACTGAGGCTCAGAGTCTGTATGTTAACTATCCAGGGTCACACATTTCAATTTATTATTATTAGAGTCTATTCTTGGCTCTATTATGTTTCCACTAATAAAATAATTAGTATTTATAATGAGGTCTCTTTGTCATCAAAGCAGTGTTAAATTACATGCAGTAATTTGTATTTTACAGTTTTCCATTTACTGTGGTATCTGTTAAACTATTAAGAATATTTGTATAGGAAACAACTAATTCTTTGCCATTTTGGACCTCTGGGTTTGGGTTTTAATGTGATGATCTATACTTATTGTGTGTATTTGTATTAGATAATTATTTGCTGTTCTTGGTTAATTAGTGGCATTAATGTGTTTTATAGGGTATCTGCTCTGTTTTCCCATCTTGTTTATTTTTCCCCTAGAATGGAGTCGTTGGAGATGGCGCTGAAGGTTGTATTACCTGTGGAGAAGGAGTCGCTTCTTCTCTGTGGCTCAGACCTCCTTCTCCACAAAGTGACTGTTCGAGAATTTCATCTCACGGATGCTGATGGCCTGTATCAAAACCTGAGAGTAAATATAACTTCTCATCGTATAGTTATAGAATCATCAATTCCTCAGAGATTTATACATATTTATGCGTTTTCAATTTTACACCAATAGTATGTATTTAGAATATAAGACATGACAGAAAAATCTTCAGTAATTTAGACTTGTTATTATTTCTCAACTCTTTAATTCCTTTCAAATTTGGAGGTAGGTACTGTGAAGTAAATAATGAGATATTTTCTTTGAATTCAAAATGAAGGGTTCCTTATGAATGCCTTCTCCAGTGACTGAAATCTTAAATACCTGCTAGACTCATATGCTTATATTGGCACATTCCATAAATTACTTATTCCAAATCCCATCATAAGTAAAACATATTTGTTTTATTTTTCAGGTTATAAACATGTCTTAATAGTTATCTCTAATTATTCTCATTGAAGCAATAGATTTATATACTTGCTTTCTTTTGGGGATTGAAATGTCAGGAAGGGTAACACATGAAGAAACAGCTGGGCCACCTGATCATTTGTAATGAAGGTGTTGAAACTGTCAGCCTTGGTTAAACTGAGAAGCACTTTTTTAGATTAAATCTAGTTACATACTTTGAGGCTAGTTTCTGACATGCAGTCTTACTTTTTTCTACCTCAGTCATTTCAGCTTTTCATACCTTTATTTTAGGATATTCAAGATTCTATAGCAAAACAGATAGACATATGCAACAGTTTGAAGCAATCGGGCAACTTTGCATCAAAGGAATTACACCCACTTGATCTACATGCATCACAGGCTATTATAGTAAAACACAGATCACAACTTGAAGAAATGAACCACAGAATCCAGACAAGCAAAGATGCCCTCAGGGCTCTGGAAGACTTTCTGGCTTCTCTGAGAACAGCCAAACTCCCTGTTGACCTTGTTACAGACCTTTCAGCCTCAGCTTCACAGGTGGTACCAGAAAATACTTTGACAGTAAAAAATAAAGAGGGAGAAACTTATTTGATGAAAGATAAGGCCAGACATTTGGATAAACGTTTGAAGATGCTTGATATAAGCTTTAAAGATGCCGAACGGGGTGAAGAGGCATCCTGTGAAAAACTCCTTGACGCTCTGTCCAAACACTTACTTGAGACACATGGTTGTGGCAGGCAGGAGGAACTCACTGAAGAAGACAAACTACTACAAACTTGTGCTCTCAAAAATAATGAGCTCCTGAAAAACATTCTAGATGTGCACAGTCAGCTCAGTAAAATTGGTCTCAAGGATCCGACTGTTCCAGCTGTGAAACAACGGTAAGTATTGTTTCCGTCCAAGGTGACATTTTTCTGTCTTTTCAAATATCCATTAGATGAAACAAATACTTCCTGTCTTTCTGTTTCTATTCCATCCCACTCTATTCAGCCTTCAGCATTCTTTTTTGTAGACTTTTCAGACAAACTTCCTTCTTGTTGATATTGTGCTTTTATAAATGGTTATATAATTCTTTTTCTATAAAGTTTTCATTCTCATGAACTAAGATATGGATAGAGTACGTGAGTTGCTTCAAAGTCCCTTTAGGGCTGTGTATTTATTATGGTGTTCTCTCGATGCGGGAAGACCTGGCAAACTCTACACATTTGATAATAAAGAAATAAGTGGTAGCAGAGGCACATGCCACACCTCATCCCTACTTCTTCCTTTGTTATTCAGGTTCATCCTTCCATCAGGACTAGGGTGGGGACTGAGGAGGTAGGGCATAGGACTGATGTAAGCTGAGGTTAGTGTCAATTCTGGAGGCTGAGCAGAATTGGGATAAACTGAGGCTGGCAGCCTTCAATACGAGTGCTGCTATTTTCATTCTGCCAGTCAGACTCAGCCTCTCAGTCCTGACAGTGACAGTGTTAGGAAGAGTCCCTTTTGTGGAGCTCCCATGCCCTTAGTAAATCTCTCCCACTTTGTCTCCATGTGCCTCTGTAGTCCGTCAGTGCTCTCTTGAGGCTCTTTAGCTGACCAAGCTCTTTCCTCTGAAATTTCCCGCTGACTTCAGTCTCTATGAGACTTCCATTTCTACAGTACCGCAGTTCTTAATGAGGAGTGGAGCTAAATACTAATTTATTATTAATTCATCGTTAATAGATTTTGTTATAGATTTGGAAAGAATAAGTATGTAAATTAAATATTAGTTCATTAATGAAAACCATACACTTATCAATAATAAATTGCTTTCATTCTTAATCTAGTTATTAACACAGCAGATATGTGGTTTGTGCTAGGCATTGTTTTAGGTACTAGGGATATAGCAGTTAACAAAATAGACAAAAATTCTTGCCCTTTGTAGAACTTATTACCAAGAGGGAGGAGTAAGATATTCAATATGTTTGATGATGATAAAAGCTATAGAGAAAAATTAAGCAAAGAAGGACCAGGGGTTGCAATTCAAAGAGATTCATTAGGGACAGTTGTGCTGAGAAGGTGACCTTGAAGTAAGTTAGATGGGATGAGAGCTAGCCAGGTGACTACCAACCTGGAGCAAGGGCCTTCCAGGCTGAGGGAGCAGTGGGTACAAAGGCCAAGTGTGAGACTAGGCCTGGCCTGTTTGAGGAGAAGCTAGGAGGTGCGAAGGGCAGCAGTGAATGGGAGGTATGAAGGGAGTCAGAAGTAATGGATAGGGTGGGGCTTAGCTCATGAAGGGACTTCTGGGCCATGTGGTTGCTTTGGGTTTTACTTTGAGTGGCATTGGGAAGTCACTGGAGGGTTCTGAGCGGAGGGAAGTGATTGGGTTTTTATTGTAACAGGTTCTCTGTGACTCATGTGTTGACTGTAGACTGTAGGAGTCAAGGGAAGACGGAGGAAGTCTGGTTTGATCTATTTCAGTAATTTAGATAAGGGATGATGGTGGTGTGGACCAGTGGTGAAATGGTGAAAAGTGTTTAGATTCTGTATATATTTTGAAGGGAAAGTCTACAGGATTTGTTGACACAATGGACATAGGATGTTACAGAAGTATTGGAGTTACCATTAACTGAGGTGAGAAAGCCTAAAGTTTATCAGGTAATGAATAAAAGATCAGGTGTGCTCAGTTTTAGAAGTGATAAGTTCAAAATAATTCTTTGGCTTTCATGTATGGATATCAATAAAACTCTTAAACATAGGTGATATCAGGGGTCAGGAGAGAGGTCTGGGTTAGAGGTATAATTTGAGAGTTACTAGCATTTTGGAACACTGTTCAGAGCCATGATCAGAGGAGTGCGTTTAGACAGACGGGAAGAGGTCAGTGTTGTACACTGGGGTTGGGGGGGAGATGAGGAACAAGCCAAAGATGCTGAGGAGGTCAGTGTAGTAGGAGGAAAATCAAGAGAGTCCTGGGAGCCAAGTGAGAAGGCCTTTCAGCGGAGGAGGTAAGCAGCTGGGTCAAAGGCTGCTGACTAGTGAAGGAAGGTGAAGTTTGAGAATGGAACATGGATTTAGCACCACAGTAGTTACTGGAGGTCTTGATGAGTGAGCCATTTTTGGAGGACCCATAGGGAATAAATAAAAGCCTTATGGGGTAGATTCAAGAGAAATTGGAAAAGAGCAATTAGAGACAGTGGATATCTGATAAAAGCAATTTAGACCTAGGTGAATGCAGTTAATCTGTCCAGGATTAGTTAGCACATTAACACCCTCAGCTATAATGACTCACTTTTGATATGGGAGAGCTTTTTACATATGGGATAGAGATACAAGTTTTCCCTCTTCCTTGGGCTCCCACCCTTCCTCAGGAGCTTGTAATGCTCTTCCATGTATTTCTGTTCTTCTCTACACGCCATGCTCTCTTTCCCACCCATTTACACACCCATACTCTGTCTTCTCACATGCATATACACACTCTTTACAAATGTGCTCATCACAGAAAAATGTTACTGTTTTTGATTTTGCATATTTATTATAATAAAACACCAGATTAGTATTCCGGAAATTCAGAGAGCCTTCTAAATTCTGTAATAGCAATGTGTAATTTTCATCTTCATAAACCTCATGAGGACAAGTTCAAGTTGGTGTGCTTCCCAAATTGCCCATATTTATATCAAATCAAATTGGCTGATGATGGCTGTCAATCTTTTCTCTCTCATATTCAAGGAAAAAATTATTAATCAAACTGGATAAAGACCTAGATGACTATAAAGAAGAGAAGAAACACTTGCAAGATATGGTTAATTCTCTTCCACAATTCGAAGATGGCAGAGAAAGAGCTCTGAACCAACAGTGCCAAAATACAGCACTCTTGTGGGAGAATGCAAAAGTTTCCATAGCTGAATGGTAAGGAAACCAAGCCCTCCAAAATCTGAAAAATGGTCTGTAGCATAATTGACTTTTTGAAATGTGTGTGTTTAAAACACATTCCCATGGTCCTAACAGAGGGACAAACAGGAGTTTCACACTGGAAGCTCGGTGGGTCGATGTCTGAGCAGACCTGGAACTACATATTGTGGCTTAAATGAATTTAAGGAGTTATCTAGGAAGGATAACAAACACATGGTGTATTAATCACCCCCCGCCCCTGGCCCTGCATTAGTGTTCTATTCTGCTGTAACCAATTACCACAAATTTAGTGGTTTAAAAACATCACAAACTGACATTACAGTCCGGAGGTCAGAAATCCCCAAATCAAGCTTTGTTTCTTTCTGGTCACTCCAGGAATGAATCCCTGTTCTTGCCTTGTTTGTCTTTGGAGGCCTCCTACTACATTCCTTGGCTTGTGTCCCTTTCTTCCATCTTTTGTTTTTTTTAAATTGATTTTAGAGAGAAGAGAGGAAGTAAGAGACAGAGAAAGAGAGAGAAACATAAGCCTGTTTCTCCACCCACTCCTGTGTTCATTGTTTGATTCTTTTTTTTTTTTTTAAGATTTTATTTATCTTTTAGCAGAGTGGAAGGGAGAGAGAAAGAGAGAGAGAGAAACATCAATGTGTGGTTGCCTCTTACACGCCCCCTACTGGGGTCCTGGCCTGCAACCCAGGTGTGTCCCCGACTGGGAATCGAACTGGCAACCCTTTGGCTCTCAGGCTGGCACTCAGTCCACTGAGCAATATCAGCCAGGGCCATTGGTTGATTCCTGTATGTGCCTTGATTGTAGATCAAATCCACAGGCTTGACATATGGGGATGATGTTATAACCAACGGAGCTACCCAGCCAGGGCCTCTTCCCTCTTTAAAGCCAGCATCTTGACATCTTCTAATCTCAACCTCAATCTCTCCCTCATTCTCTCACTCTCACCTCTGCTTCTTGTCACATTATCTTCTCTGACTCGCACCTTCCTGTCTCTCTCCTATAAGGACCCTTCTGATTATATTTCACCCACTTGGATAATTCAGGATAATGTCCCATTTTAAGACCCTTAACTTAATCACAACTGCAAAGTCCCTTTTGCCATGTAAGGTAACATGTTCACAGGATCCAGCTATTAGGACTGGACATTGCTGGTGTTTGGGGGCATTGTTCTTCCACACCACCCTACTTGAATGGCAGATGTTGCCTGTCATTTGCCACCATCTTTCCTACAGAGCCTAGGCATGGCTCAAAGGTTTTCTTAACTGTGTAACAGCCATTACCTGTGAGTCCCAAGTGGTGAATCTGTTGAATCTACTCCATCCTTTCCTTCTGCCCCTGACTGCCTGCAGGTAGGAGTGGTCCAGAGGACTGATCCTATCCCTGTAGCACCAAGGGTTCTAGTTGGGCTAAGAAGTAGAAAGTACTAGTAGGAGATTAGAGGACAAGAAGGCAAGGACAAAATCAAGGGGGAGGGTAGAGGTGGGGGAGGGAGGTGGGACTGGCTGGGGTGGAGTGGAGGGATGGGGAGAAAATGCAGACAACTGTAACTGAATAAAATAAAATAAAATAAAATAAAAATGTAAAAAAAAAGAGAGAGAGTTCAAGGTGGTCTTAACCATCCCTGTCCCTTTTCAGCTCGTGTTTTGGCAACTCCTAGTGGACCCTCCTCTTTGACCCGGGGCACTTTCCCTTTCCACTTGAGGCCAAGTGGCGGATCAATAGAAAGCTATTGCTGCAGTTAGTCCAGGGGTGCCTCAGCTCTCTGGTGATTTCCCTTAACTCTGCTCTCAGTGGTCCTGTACCACAGAACTCCACTGAGTACCCCTTCCTTCTGGAACCTGAGTGTACAGTAGCCAGATAAAGCCTGTCTGCGTTATTTGATCTAGTCTACCCTTCAATTTTATAGAGGAAGTAATTAAGGATCTGAGACTTAAAAGTTGCTTATCTAAGGTCACATGACTAATTCGTACCCAGCCATAACTAGAAACTAGGTGTCCTAACTGCCACATTATCGGTACTATACTTTTTAAAAAGGGTTAAATCTAGCATGAGTTAAGTAGACTTAAACAACTTATGATTTTCTGAAGTATTTTTAAAATAATCTCCAAGAATAATTGTAGGGAGACACAGTTTTCCAAGGTGTCTTTTGGCTAAGGATGAATTGAGGTGCTGATTCCTTAAGGTTATGAATTGTATGTTTCTTTCTAGAGTGTACTTCTGGTGACTTTTTAATATTGATCAGGTGAAAATACTAAACCAGTTATCATTGACTATCCACTCGCCAGATAAATACATGAGCCACCATTCTTAGGTTAAATTGGTAAAACTATTATAAACCACGTCAAGAAGAAAAATCTTTCTATAATGTTATTAGTCTGTATTTTATTTTTATTTTTTTAAATTATTTTATTGTTGTTCAATTACAGTTGTCTGCATTTTCTCCCCATCCCTCTACCCCACCCCAGCCAAACCCACCTCCCTCCCCTGCTTCCACCCTTCTCCTTGGTTTTGTCCATGTGTCCTTTATAGTAGGAAAACCCTTCTCCCCACTGTCCCTTCCCCGCTCCCCTCTGGCTATTGTTAGATTGTTCTTAACTTCAGTGTCTCTGGTTATATTTTGTTTGCTTTTTTTCTTCTGTTGATTGTGTTCCCGTTAAAGGTGAGATCAGTATTAGTCTTTATTGTAAGATAGTTAAAAAGGGAAAGAATGGTTTTGTTATTTTCAGACGTTTGTTGTTTTACATTTTTTTCTTCTTTATAGCCTTGACCAGTGTGAAAGAGTTTTGGAGCTTTTAAAACAATATCAGAATTTTAAAAATGTCTTGACAACTTTGATTCAAAAAGAAGAGAATGTCATCTCCCTTCAGGCTTCGTACATGGGGAAGGAGAACCTGAAGAAAAGGATAGCAGAGGTGAGTCCAGTTCCAAAGGAAGCTCTACACGTGGCCTTGCTCACAACCCTGACAATAAAGAGGATATTATGAAGGGAGCTGTTTTCAAAACTTGGTTTAAAAGAACTTACTAGTGACTCTATTTTACCAAATACCTAAGAATTTACTGAATATATCAGCAGAGCTTGAAAGAAATCACCACCCAAGTTGATGTTTGTTTTTAATCCTAATCTAAGGATATGTTTATTGATTTGAGAGAGAGAGAGAGAGAGAGAGAGAATCATCCATCAGTTGCCTCCTGTTTGCGCCCCAGCTGGGGATCCAGCCCCCAACCTACGTATATGCTCTGACTGGGGATTGAACCCACTACGTTTGGTATATGGGACGATGCTCCAACCAACTGAGCCACCCGGCCAGGGCTGTTTGGGTTTTGATACTGGCACTGTGGTTCTATTGGAGTCTGGGGTCACCCCTGCTGCTTCCTCTGTAAGGTGGTACCAGTTGGTGAATGAACCTTTTACCTAAAAGAAACCTGAGACTTCATTGCAGCCTCAAGAGAATGAAGACAGTGGGAAAATCCCCTCTGTTGTTGGACAAAGGAAAAATTATGTTTTTATTTAGTTGCTTTCTGCAAAGGTGTGTGAACTGATCTCAGGTGGTTCTGTGTTCATAGCCTCACCAATCACAATTTTGTATTCTAAGAAGAATAACATTTTTGGACACTAGGTGTCATTATTTTCTATGATTTTATGTGGTTATCAATCAGAGTGGCATAAAATGAGTTAGAAAAGAATACACTTTACTATATTACTGTTCACCAGAATGTTGCTTTTCCTGTGGGTTTTATGAGCACTATGCTAAAGTGCTGTCAAGTTACACTATTCTTAATTTCAATGTCTCTGGTTATATTTTGTTTCCTTTTTTCTTCTATTTATTATGTTCCAGTTAAAAGTGAGATCATATGGTATTTGTCCCTCACCGTCTGGCTTATTTCACTTAGCATAATGCTCTCCAGTTCCGTCCATGCTGTTGCAAAGGGTATAAGGTCCTTCTTTCTCTCTGCTGCGTAGAATTCCATTGTGTAAATGTACCATAGTTTTTTGATCCACTCATTTGCTGATGGGCACTTAGGTTGCTTTCAGTACTTGGCTATTGTAAATTGTGCTGCAATGTAACAATAGCCAGAGGGGAGTGGGGAGGGGATAGTGGGGAGAGGGGTTTATAGGAGCTACTATAAAGGACACAAGGACAAAATAAGGGGGAGGGAGGTGGGACTGGCTGGGGTGGGGTGGAGGGATAGGGAGAAAATGCAGACAATTGTAACTGAATAACAATAAAAAAATAAATAACATTTAAAGTGCTGTCCAAGTGTCAAAAGCATGTGTGAAACTTAGTCTACTAGATTCAGCTGTTTGTTAGAAAGCTATTTTATTAAACTTCACATTTGCTGAGAGCAACATCCATAAAAGCTTTGATAGACCAGGTTCTTACATGCAATTTATTCCTTATCTAGAACTCCTGACCCTGAAGCTGAAATGACACTTAGGGTTCAGACAAATGGCCAGTGCCACAGATGAGGAATAGCCCCTGTCAGGGATCCATTGTCTCAGACTCAGTATCTTTAAACTGACCAATCAGAAAGAGCCTTGTTTAGATAACCAGTTGTTCAATATGTGACTGTGTAACTGGTTTCCTATGAGACTTAACTGAGGGAGGCCACGAAGACCATGAGCAGACAGTCAGTTAGAGTTGCTTAGATGCAACCTCTCTGGTTCCATCCAGTGGAGGTAGCTTTGGGTCTGGTGGTCTTGGAGTTGAGGAGGATTCTGGCCTCATTTCATTGGATTTAAAGAGCTGCAATTCCCTTGGTTCTCAGAGAATCCAATATGATCAGTTGTACGAGATTCCTCAACCTTGTGTCCTATTTTGCATAGCTACTCCCCCACTGTGCCCCTGATGTCAGTTTCCCACCTGGTGCTTTTA
Organism: Desmodus rotundus; assembly: GCF_022682495.2. Lineage (NCBI taxonomy): Eukaryota > Metazoa > Chordata > Mammalia > Chiroptera > Phyllostomidae > Desmodus > Desmodus rotundus. The sequence goes on from NC_071393.1 coordinate 108,456,186, forward strand.
TTTCAGAATCAAGGTCCCTGCCTTAATCCCAGATCCTAAGTCCCTGCCTTGTATACTGACCAGACATATCTAGCCCCTCTTGCTTACAGCTGTTCTTGGAATGTGCTGATCCTCCTTAGACCTTGAGTCCTACCTTTGCCCTGTTCAGTGGGATCCTGTTACCAGGAAAACCCTATTTCTGTCCTGTTTGGTGAGGTGGCATAGGAAAAGTGCCTAGCAGAGTGCCTGGGACTTACCTTATAACGAGTGTCAGCCGTGATGCCCCACTGTGTGTGTGGTTGTAGGGGGGTGGAAACACATGCCTCTGTCCTCAAGGTTGTTTTGGCTGGTCTGACAGTCAAACAGACATGAGACAGATTAGCGAGAGAAAACAGTCAAATTTAATACATCTGTTTGGGAACCCTGCATACATGAGAGAGTCAGCAACCCCACATGCACTAGAGGATCAGAGACAAAAAGGGAGAATGGGAACATAGGACATTCCTAGTTAGGGGTGGAGTAAGGTACCTTGGGCACTTCAAAGGGTTTTTGCAGAATGACAAGCAGAGCAGATGTTCAGTAAATAGGAGTTTACCCTGCTCTATAGATAGGTCAAAAGAGGTTATCTCTGATCATCTCTTTTTATGGGCAGGTCCCCTAATTCAAGTTCATCTAGGTAGTTAAGGGAGGTGCCGAAGTTTTTCCTGAGTCCTTGGGCTCAAGTTGACTTTAGCTCAGAGCAATCCACAGGCCACAGAGGTACATCTTGGGGTGACTCGTTCTAACCCCTGCCTCCCCCTCCCATCTGGCCTATCTGCAATTCTAAATGCTCCCTCTTCTCAGTTGCTTGAATATTCTTCCCATCACCCATAACTGCATAACCAACCCCATAACTGTAGACTATATACTTGCTGACCAGTAGAACTTCCATCACCTTCAGGCATGTGGCCCTCTCCTGGGTGAGTCTCCCTAATGGAAATCTAAGTTCCGGTCTTGACCCTTCTGACAGCATTAGCGCCTCTATGGCTATTGTCTTAGTCTGTTTGGGTTGCTGTAACAAAAATACCATAGACTGGGTGGCTTTTAAACAACAGAAGTTTATTTTTCACAGTTCTGGAGACAGTTCTTATAGTTTACAACATTCTGCTGTTGATCTGCCTCCAAATCTGTGTTCTTCTCACATGCAAAGTATATTCATTCCATCCCAACAGCCCCTAAAGTCTTGACTTGCTCCTGCATCAACTCTAAAACATAAGTCCAAAGTCTCATCTACATACCATCTAAATCAGGTATGGCTGAGAGTCAAGGTGCATTTCATTTTGAGGGAAATTTCTCTCTCTGGATGTGAACCCAAGAAATCAAACAAATTATGTATTTTCAAAAAACTATAGTGGGACAGCAATAGGGTAGAGATCCATCCATTCCAAAAGTGAGAAATAGGAAAGAAGAAAAACATGTTGGTCCCAAGTAAGAATAAAACCTAATAAGGCAAACAACATTCAACCTTAAGGCTTGAAAATAATCCTCTATGGCCTGATGATCTGCCTCTAGGCCCACTGGGATGACTGGATGACTCCCCCCTGACTGCCCCCCCCCCCCTGTAGCTCGCAGCAGGGGCCCCTGCAGCTCTTCTGGACTGGGGCCCTACGCCCTCAGCACTCCTCACCTGAGATCACTCACTTGCAGCTGTCTTCTCCCCGAGCCCTCACCTGATGGAAAGGTCAACAGAACTCTGGAGTCTCTTTACTAATATAAGAGCACTAGTCCTATTGAAGACAGCTCCAGCCACTTCCCAAAGATCCACTACCTAATACCGATACATCGGGTGTTAGGATAAGAGCTTCTTAGAGTTTCTTATTAAATAACAAAAACTTGTGGCTTCTCATTCCAACCACGGGTAAATCATAGAATGAGGGCTTTACTAAATTATTTCTATGTATTGTATGTATAATATTTATATGTATAATATCTACATGTATTATATTTAATAATATCATTCACTTAAATGTGCCCTCATAGATAGAAGTGACTATTATAATCCATTTTTTATTTTTTATTGTTTAAAAATTAGCTCTTTTTGGTCTTTTGAAAGTCAATGAAATGAGCACTCTACATTGCTGATGAAAGAGTATGTTGACACTACCCTTTTGGAAAACACTTTTAATAACATTATTGAACACCGTTGAAAATCTTTCTACCATTTGACCAAATATTTCACTTAAATATGTAAAATTCTCAATGTCAAAAATAGTCATTGCTGCACTTTAGAGATTTACTGATTCCTTCTTTCTTCAGTGGTCGAGCCATATGCCCTTCTGCTCCAACAAATGACCTGTCCCAGAATTGAAAACTCCTGAAGCCAGAAAAATGGTTTTATGTACAAATATTATTACCATGTGGGCTTGTACTACACTATTAGTAATAAAAATGATAATGATGATGATAATGATAACTTCTACCATTGATGCCTTGGTCATTGTGTGCCAAGTACTTTGCATATCATTATATCATTCTCACAATAATTCTGTAAAGTAAGCATTATTATCTCTGCTATACTGGTAAGAAAACCAAGGCTAGAGAAATTTAGAAATAACTGTAGGGGTTTTAATGTTATTAAGATAGTGTTATGAAAAGAAGAAAGAATTCCCAACACTGCCCCTCCAGTTTTCATAATTTGTAGGGGAATGATCAAGGTAGATGTGTGGTAAAAAAAAAATAAGACCAAATGGCACCACTTTAATATTATGTGCATAAGTGCCCGATACCCTAGCAAGTGCTCTGGTAAAAAAAATGGGTTCAAGCATGAAGGCCAGCCTAACTGTCTGCACGGTCTTTCACCTTGACCAGATCTGAGTCCACATCTTGGAATCTCCTCACCCTTTCTTTGGCTGCACAGAGTAGCTCAGATACCAATGCAATGACCTCGCTGCTTCCTCTTCTGTGAAGAGAGGTGCATGATGCGGGTCTCAAGGAACTTACCCAGTGCCAGTAAGGAGGCACCATGAAGCAGAAAAAAGAACCATACCCATATGTTGAATTTTTCATGCATGCAGATCCTGCTCACTAGTAAATGTGGTCCAATTTATGTCTTGGTGGGAAAAGTGGGGGGAGAGGTTCAGTAACTTACCCTAGGTTGTATGGCTAATTACTGAGTGGTACTTAAATTATTATTTAAGCTCAGGTCTATCTGACTACAAGCATGTTTCAATCATCCTAATAGTACCTTCCCCCCAAACATTTGAAGTATGTGTAGGCAGAAGTGAAAATTGGGTAACTGCTTCATCTGTGTCCCTTTCTCAACTGTATGGTTAGCTCACAAAAGGTGCTTTTAAAATTAATAAAATAACTCTAATTACTTTTAGGAAATACATAAAAGTCCAGGCATTATTTTCTTATGTTGAAAATCCTCCATCTAGCATGGTGCCTAGTGTATGGATGTTTTATATATTTGCTGAATAACATTATTATTTTGTATGGAAGATACAGAAGTTCTAATACACTGGTGTTTAATTTTTTTCTCAGACACTTTTTTAACTGTCTGGAAAAAAGTGAATTTTATTACTGTTGATTGTTAACACAACTTTCAGTTAATTTTGAGATGACCTTGGTACTGTCTTCAGAATCAGTCAATTTTTGTAGCATGTGTTACCACGATGCTTTGCACCAGTGGCTGAAATATGATACCACTGAGAACTTTTGTCCTTCAAAACCACAGAAACCTGGATGTTTATCTAAGGTATGGTGCCAAATTTCCTCTCTGTTTAATGAAAGACAGAGTGCAAATGAAAGAGGAGAAGGTTGGACTGTCAGGGGACTGTTGAAGTTTGGGAAATGTCAGAGGGGACCAGGTTTCCCTTCTTTCCCCCCTCCCACTCCTTGTGTGACGAAAGCTGCAGTTCCTGTCAGTGCTGAGGCACCCTCTCCTGCTCTTTCCCTTCTCTTCCCCTGCTGGTAGCTTGTGCCAATGGAACAACAAAGTCCTTTGAATGTAATCAAAATTAGAATGGATATATATGTACAATTTTTCATTTAATGGAACGGACATTTATTATGCTCCAGTGCAAACTAGGAGGAAAAACACCTGGGTTTGCATTTCAGCCTTGCCAATGTATTAGGCAGTGTCAAGTTTGGAAAGAGAAACCTCCCAGTAATTTTTTTCATCAAAACATTTTAATATTTCTAATTAAATTTTTTATTTTGAGATAATTATAGGGAAGTCACATGCAGTTATAAGAAATAATACAGAGAAAGCCCTGGCTGATGTAGCTTAGTGGACTGAGCACCGTCCTGTGAAGCAAAGGGTTTGCCAGTTCGATTCCCAGTCAGGGCATATACGTGGGTTGCAGGCCAAGTCCCCATAAGTGGGTGCATGAGAGACAACCACACACTGATGTTTCTCTCCCTCTCTTTCTTCTTCCCTTCCCTTCTCTCTAAAAATAAATACATAAAATTTTTAAAAAAGAAATAATACAGAGAGAACCTGTGTTTCCTTGCCTAGGTTTTCTTAATGGTAAGCTCTTATAATTTTGCTATTTCAAAAATCTAATATAAATGAAATCATACAGATTGTAACCATTTGGGGATTGGCTGTTTTACTCAGCATAATTATCTGGAGATTCATTTAGATTCTTGTATGTAATATGATAATTTATTACTTTTTCTTGCTGAGTAATATTCCATGATACGCCACCAGTTTATTTAACTATTCACACTTTGAAGCACATCTGGGTTGTTTCTAGTTTTTGGCTATCATGAGTAAAGTTGCTATACACATTCGTGTAGGGGGTGTTGGTGAACATAAGTTTTTCTGTCTTCAGGAAAAATACCCTAGACTACAGTTGCTAGGTTGTATGTTAATTATATATTTAGTTTTTAAAGAAAATGCCAAACTGTTTTCCAGAGTGGCTGTACCAGTTTAGATTCCCACCAGCAATGTATGAGTGATCTAGTTTCTCTGCATCCTTCCCAGTATTAGATATGGTCTATTTTTTACTTCAGTCATTCTGACAAGTATGCAGTGGTATCACATTATGACTTTAATTTGTATTTCCCTAATTGCTAATGATATTGACCATCTTTTCTTTTGCCTGCATGCCATTTGTATGGTATCTTTGGCGAAGTATCTCTTTATATCTTTTGCTCATTTTCTAATTAGAGTGATTGCTTTACTGTTGAGTTTTGAGAGTTCTTTTCATATTCTAGATATTAGTCATTTGTCAGATGTGGTTTGCAGATATTTTCTCCCAAACTATAGCTCTTAACAGGGTATTTTGAAGACAGAGCAAAAGTTTCTAAGTTTGGTTAAAGTACAATTTATCAATTTATCCTTTTTTAAGTTGTGCTTTTGGTGTCAAAATCTAAGAATTCTTTGATTATCTCAAGATTCTGAAGATTTTCTCCTTTTTTCCCCCCAATAAGTTTTATAGTGTTTGGTTTACATTTAAATTCATCATCCACTTCGAGTTAATTTTTTGTGTAATGTGTGAGACTTAAGGTTTGTGTTTTTGTGTATAGATGTCCAGTTGTTCCATGGCCATATGTTGAAAAGGCTCTATTTCCTTTGTTGAATTGCTTTTGCACCTTTGTGAAAAATCAGTCGGGTATATTTGTGTGAATCCATTTGTGGGTTCACTACTCTTTTCCATTGATCTGTGTGTCTGTCCCTGTGGCAGTACCATATAATCTTTATTACTGTACATGATAGATTTTAAAATCAATTAGACTTTCCCCCCCTTTGCTATTTTTTCAAATGTTTTAGCTATTTTAGTTCTTTTACCATTACATATAAATTTTATAATAATCTTATCTATTTCTACAAAATAGTATTACTGGGATTTGATCATTACATTAAACCTATACATCAGATTTTTGGGGAGGGGAGAATTGACATCTTTACTCTGTTGAGGCCTCCAATCCATGAAGTTGCTTTTCCCTGCATTTATTTAGACCTTTTTGGCTTCTTTCCTTAGCATTTTGTAGTTTATAGCAAATAAGTCCTATGCATGTTTTGTTAGATTTACACCTACATATTTAATTTTTTGAGTAATTAGAAATGGTATTATATTTTAAAGTTCAGTGTTCGTGTATTCATTGCTGTATATAGAAGTACAGTTGATTTTTATATGTTTATTTTGTATTCTACAACCTTTCTGAAACTATTTAGCTCTAGGAGTATTTTTATAGATTCCTTGGTACCTCCTATGTTGATAATCATGTCACCGGCAAACAAGATAATTTCTTGACATTGGAGATCCAGGTCACCCTGTTATTGCTAGTTGGGGGTATGAGTGCCGACTCCCCATTAGGCCTCCACTGATATCCCCCGGCTGTTCCTTGCAGTTCCCTATGTGGCCCATCATAGGGGTGAGTGCTTTATTACTGCCGGCAGGAATGAAAGGCCTGGCTCTCTACTTGGCCTTCTCTGACATTATGCTGGTTGGGTGAAGGTGAGGCTTCTGTTACAGCCTGGTGATGGTGGAAGTCTAGGCTGTGCACTTGACCTTTGCTGGTATGGTGGGGGTTGAGCCATAGTTAAAAAAGAATATTTGTCTCTAGTGAGCAATTACTTTCTAAAAGTTTTCTGCCTTGCAAGGCTGTCCTATTCCTGGTACGCTGGATGAAGAGAACAAGCTTTTGTTGGGTTTTCTTTGTCTGTAACATTACCTGATGCTGGCTTCTTCAGTCTACATTCTGGGGTATGTGAGGGAAAACGTTGCAGGGAGCTCACCAGCAAGCAGGTTGTTCCTCCGGAGCCGATGCCTGCAGCCATTGTTCCCACTTAAACTGCAGTCTTCTGAAGTTAGTTTTGTATATGACGTGCAGGGTTTTTAATATTACTTAGTGGGGTGAACAGGGAAAAGTATGTCTATTCCACATTACCGGAAATGGGAGTCCTCCTAGGGTGCATAATTTTTAGATTTTTGGCTATGGGAAATCTATTTTCATATTTTATGTAGTCATTTAAAAGTGTTTGTGTAAGATTAGTAAAGTAAGTGAATCACTAAGATTACATTAGTCAACAAATTTAATTTTATAGTTTAAGATCATTGGCCTTTTCATAAAATAGTTTTTCAGCTTCCATGTTAGAAATGATGCTGGAGTTGGAATCACAGAAGATTAAACTGGAAGTCGCATTAAAGATGTTATAGAGTTCTGTATGTTTTATTCAGATGAGAACTTTTTTTTCTTCACTATTACAGGTGATTCCTAACAGAGGAGTCTAGGAACTTTCATTTTTTATACCATTGAACGAATATACTTTTTTGGGTAGAATATCATTTCCCAAGGACAAAAAACATGGTTTTAGATCATACTTTATCATGTGTAGTGGGAAGAAAGTTGGGTGTGGAATTATTGTTAAACCAGATGGTTAGGACTATAAACACTTTTCATTGAGAAAGTGGGACAATAAAAGCCAATAATAGAATCATGTTTTTCACCAGCTTGTCTATGTCAGTAGATCAAAACATGTTTTATACCTTTTTAACAGATTGAAGTTGTCAAAGAAGAATTTAATGAACATTTGGAAGTTGTAGACAAGATTAACCAGATCTGCAAAAATCTACAATTTCATCTAAATAAAATGAGAACCTTTGAAGAGCCTCCTTTTGAGAAGGAGGCTAATATTATTGTGGACAGATGGCTTGATGTAAGTGATAATTTAATTGATGAGAAATTCTATTGTATAACAATTACATTGACCTTTTCTATTGCATCTTTAGTATTTTTAATGTCATTACAAAATTCAAAGGAGCTCATGGTAAAAGTGTTCAATAATATAAAGGTTTGACTTAGAAATTAACCTTCATACCCAGAGTTTTAGGCAGTACTAACAAATGGGTCTATAATTTTCTGCATACAAAAGAGCAAGCTCAATTTATTTAAAATAAACTAGTTAATATGTTCCTTATTTGTGCAGGTATTAATGTTCCACTGTATATTTATTTAATGCATTTTTAGTTGAGAACTAATGATATTTTTAAAATGAATTGCAAGTTAAGAATTTGTGTTGTATTTTCATCTGAGATTTTAAAAGTGCTTTTTGTTTATTGTGGTTTAGAACTTAGGAAGACTACTGCTTTCACTGCATATAACCTGCAGCTCATCAGCTAAGATTTTTTTTGTAGAAGGAACTATAGGATATGTTAAAGCAAGTATTTTATTGATTAATAAAGCAAAATAGCCAGTAAAGTTAAACTTAAACTAAAATTTTACTTAAGAATAGTGTTTGACTGAAACAATGGCTTAGAAAAAGTATATTTTTTACTACTAAATGTGTTATTTCTCTTGTTAATTATGGTAGATAAATGAGAAGGCAGAAGAGTGCTATGAAAATCTTGGTCGAGCTCTAGCTTTATGGGACAAACTTTTTAACTTAAAAGATGTAATTGATGAGTGGACTGACAAGGTCCTTCGAAAAATTGAATCACATCAACTCACCGAAGAGGAAAGAGAAACGGTGAAGGTAATTTAACAGAGATAAAATATGTGTTCTTTTTTTTTTTTTACACAGCTGACATTTTAATAATGAGTTGGCTTTCTTGAAAGAATCACAAAAGGGTAGAGAAATCACAAAGAAATCTTTTATTTCTTTTATTATCCCTTGAGTGGGACCTGCACTGTGTTGTTTCCTTTACGATATCTGGGAAGTTGTTAGCAGATGTCATTAATCTGGGGTTTGCAGACAGCCATGGGATTCATGGATGAAGTGACCTTTCATGGGAGAAAGTGCATCTTTATTTTTATGAGTATCTAACAACAAACATAATAGGATGAACTCACATGTGACATTGTTATTAACCAAATCACAGATATTTTAAAATCATTATCTGGTTGTTGCCACTGTCACCCTTTTCATTACGTTGAAAATGTGGTTTTTAGCAGGCCCACTGCTAGATGATGTTAATGTATTAACAGAGAAGCATATATATTACTGTAGTATAAAGATGTTATTTTTAATATTTTGATAACTAAATGTAATTTTTTTATAGTTTTACATCATTTATTTTATGTTTTATTTAAAAGTATTATTATACAACGGGTCCATAGGATTCACCAACTTTCTAGTGGGGTTTATGGTGTATAAAAGCTTAAGAACCCCTAGCAGAAGTCCCATCAAAATGCTTAAGTGTTCCCAGGTGGTTTCTAGGCCCCTGGATTAGGTAAACTTTTCCCTAAAGGGCCAAATCGTAAATATTTTACACTTGTAGATCGTTTGGTCAATGTCACAAATGGTGAACCCTGCTGTTGCAATGTGAAGGAAGTCCATCATGGATAAGACACAAGTGCTTGAAAGTAGCTGGGTGCCAATGAAACCACGTATAAACACAGACTGCCAGCCCTTAGGCTAGTAACCCCTGACGTAGAGCAGGACTGTGGATGACCTTCATGATTTGAATGAAGCAGTCCCTCAAAAATACAGACAAGATATAGGCTGAGTGTGAACATCTTTGTAGAGCTTCAAAAAAGGTTATGTTTTTAAACAGTAATCTCAGCTTTCACCATTTGGAAAGAATTAAAGTTATATATTTTTTTAACTCCAGGAAGAATTTTTTCTAATTGTTTTGTTGGTTTACATATTATTAGTTTGTACCATAAAAATGCACTATCTTGGTAGGTCAAAAACTGAAATATTAGCAATTTTATCTGCTTCAATGTAATATAAAAATGTATGTACATATTGTGAACAATGGCTGCATAATTTGTTATTTTACTCACCTTAAATTCAGTTATCCGTTTTTATGCATTTGGAAAGGATTTGCAGTGTGTGTGGAGATTTGTGAGTTTTCTGGGTATATGATAATAGCATGAAGTAAAACTGTGAGTTTTCTGAGTATGACTGAATGATCACTAAGAGTCCCTTATATTTGTCTTAAAGTACAGGTTGTTTTAAAATGTGAAGTTAAAGATTATAGACTACCAGCTTATGGGCCAAATTCCACCAGCAAGTAGGGTGTGTGTGTGTGTTGACACAATTTACAGGTACAGATCTATGAAATGCAGTAGCTTTAGGTGGGCCCTGCACACGGGTATAGCACAGCCCTGGTCCCTCTCTACTGTCTTACAGCTCGCACCCTTCTCTCTGTTGTTACGTTTGGCCGCATTCATGAAGGCACTTGGGTTTCTAACTCCCAGGACTCTGTCAAAACAAGAAGTGATTAGGGGCAATTCAAAAGCACTCTCATTTCCTGTATGTTAGCAATAGCAATAGCAGTCATGGGTACTAGAAAATAAGGTATGTAATAAAAATATTTTTTGTTAAAATTATGTGTTTTAGGCCGAGTTACAAATCCATGAACAAAAATCCTCGGATTTTTCTAAAAGAGTGGCTAAAATACAGTTTGTGCTTCAAAGCAGTGAAATACCTCTTGAATTGCAGGTAAGAGAACTCTTATTTAAAAGTCACAATGAAGGTACTCAAAAGTTATGTTCATAAACCAGAATTTGAATCTTAAACCTAAAATAAAATTAGGATCATTATTTAATTCACCTGTGTTCAGTTCCTATATTAAGTCTAACTAAATTTTTAATAGTATGGCATAGCCTATTATCTTTGGCATAGCATATATCTTTGTTCCACTTTTAGGATGAATATTATTTTTTCCATTTCTCTTGTGTCACTTATTTCACAGGCCTCTTCTGTGGAGGGAGAGAGAGCACTGTGTGTCCATGTCAGGGAACAAGGGGAATCCTCAGGAGTTGGCATGGGTGTAGGAAGGAAAATATTGCTTCAGAGACTCTAGGTTTATTTATTGCTAGATGGAGAACCAGGGAGATTGCCTCAAGTGTGAATTTCTGTTGTGCGAAGAGATTTGCTACAATTTTATGCAAATCAAAGTGCATAGTGGCTGAAAAGGAATATTCACACAGCTGAATATGAGTCAGACTTTCTGGGCGAGGCCCTGGTGCTACCACCCATTAGCCTTCTCATCTTGGGCAAGCTACTTAACCTTCTTAAGCCTATATTTTTGTACATTAAGTGCTTACCATGATGTTGTGCACGTAATAAACACTCATCAAATGCTGGCTTTGCAATTTTTTCTATAGGCTTTTATGTTTTCAAATGAATGCTATGAAATAATACCTCAATTGGTATGCTAGATAGAACTGGTTTTGAGGAAGTGTTTCAAATTAGTCTCCTTTAAAAAGTCAGAAGTTCCATTTTAGTTTTTCATGTTACTCTTTTTCTTTAAAGGCAACATTCGAATGTAAAGGCAACAGTGATGTAAAGCAGTGAAGAATTATAAGTAGAGAAGAATTTATTTCACATTAAAATGAAGTAGTTGCATCTCATTCCCTTGCAATGTGGTTTGTCTTAAAATCTAGTTAAATAAAATCTGTAACTGTACTTCATGTGTTTCTTGATTTCAGGTCATGGAGTCCTCTACTTTGGAAAAGATAGAACGTGTAAAAAGGCTTTTAACAGAGGAATCCAATGGCTCTGCACTCAGTGGAAACGCAGCTGAGCTGCGGGAGGACCTGGACCAGGCCAAGACTCAGATTGGGATGACTGAGTCCCTCTTAAAAGCCTTGTCTCCTTCCGACAGCTTGGAGATCTTTACGAAATTGGAGGTACTTCCCGCTGCTTCTCTTCTGTGATTCAGATTTATTTTCTCGTTTATTTCTGATGGTCTTGACCTCTTGAAGTTGATAAAAAATAAAAGCCTGGGGGAAGATCTCAGACAAACAATTTGTGTATATTTAGCAGTCACCTTTGACTTGGACAGTAATTATTTGATATTCAATTGCATTGCCTCTGTACACTTACTGGCCAAGAGAAAGCAGTTGCACCCAAAAGAAAATCATCTATATTTTTACAAAAACATTGGAGACCTAATATGCATTGTGTACATTGAGCGCATTTTAAGACTTAATGACTGTTTGTTTGTTTGTGTATTTAGGAGATACAACAGCAAATTCTACAGCAAAAGCACAGTATGACATTACTTGAGAATCAAATAGGTTGTCTGACTCCTGAACTCTCTGAATTAAAAAAGCAATATGAAAGTGTCAGTGATTTATTTAATACCAAAAAAAGTGTTTTGCAAGATCACTTTTCTAAGTTATTGAATGGTGAGTGCAATGTTTCTTCTGCTGTTTTTCTGAGAATCTTGAAGTATGAATAAGTACTGTGAACACAAAAGCTAATCTAAGCTTCACTTAGGGATGGTTGCACAGATTATGTTTAAAGAAAAGGATTTATTCAGATAAATCTTTCGGGGGAAGCTCTCACTAATCTATGCACGTCATAAATAACATCTATTTCTTTTAAGTGCCAAATCTTTATTTTACTAAAGAAAGTCAACGCTGTCCTCATGTTTGACCTGCCACTGTGGTGAGTGAGTCTGGGGACATGTCTCCTGGTGACTTTGGGTGTCCTTGGAAAGGAGTTTTAGTGTAGAGAATACACTGCGATTACTTTGTAGATTCCATGGGCCCTCAAAATTGGATTTCAAAATATTATCAGTTCATACAATGATTTGTAGCCATGGCGTGGGAAGCAAGTTTCAAAATCTCTCACTTTAACTAGATGTATGCAGTCTATCTCGAATGAATACAGCTTTATTTATTCATTTATTTATTTTCCCCTGCAGATCAGTGCAAGAACTTTAATGACTGGTTCGGCAACATTAAAATAGACCTTGAAGAGTGTTTTGAATTATCAGAAACAAAAAAGAGTATGGAACGAAAGCTACAGAAACTTTCTGTAAGTCATATGGATTTCAGTAAGAATTCATTAAAACTAAAATGCTAGAGGCATAGAGCTGCATTTAAATAGATAGGATGATAATTACTTTGACTTATTAATTTACCTGCATAGAGGTAATATTTTAAATAACCTGGCTTTTCCCAAAGATTTGGAAACTGCTTATTGGGTAATGGTGCAGGTGTTTTAAACAAGTTCTGTTTATACACCTATTCTAAGATGCTGTTTATCTTAAGTGTCTGCTAATGAATTCAATTACGATAAAATCATATTTGATAAAAACTTAAACATTTATCTAATTTGGTCTTTGACATTCCTTTACTTTCCTGAAAGAGGTCTCTTGATTTTTTAAGTCTTCCCAGGCATATTTCTTTTAAAAATTGCAGTTGAACTTGAATACACTGCTAGTCAAAGTATAGTGGAGGCGGCTAATAAACGGCAGAGTGCCTGCCCGTGCCAAATGCACCGCACCCTTAACTCTTGATCACTTCAGGGTAGGTGATCTAGTACTTTAATTTTGATAATAAGTCACCCTCTCAAGCTTATTGGTGGCACTTAATGTTCTCTGATTCACTGCTTTGATGATATGATTCTTCATTGATAGAACTACCTTTCTTCTATTTTTTTATAGTTCTGATTTTTTTTAATCCATTTAATGTCACCCTGTTAATGGGCCTCAGCAACTGATGCTCAAACACTTTAACACAAACATTGAAATAAAATGGTGATTTGGACAAAGTTTTATAGAAAATAGTCTGTTTAGTTTTACACTTTGATTTCCATAAAGGAACAAGTATTTAGGAGGAGTATGGCCAGAAAAGAAGAGTGCAGCTTTTCCGGGCTTAACTTCTACTGACCTCCATGGTGGCACTGCGCTGTTTTGCTTACGCCATTTCCAGAAAGTCAGTTGCACACACGCACTGTAGAACTAATATACATCAGCTTTTGGTCATTTGTCATTGAAGTCCGTCGTATCACCATAGGTCTTCTTTTGTACAGGAAGTCAGGAAGATGGCACGTCAGTGTACTTACTGGCTTGGACCGTGTCATGGGGTTGGCAGAGAACATACACTTGCCAGCAGGACATAATTGACTTTTTGTCTTTTTTAAGGATTTCTTGGCTCTTGAAGGTAGAGGCAAGCAAATACAGCAGGTGGGAACGGTACTGAATCATGTGAAGAAGCACCTGCCCAAAGCACATGTTAAGGAGCTTAACAGTTGGATTGAAAGTCAAGAAATTGAATTAGAAAAAATGGAGTCCATGTGCCAGGTGCGAGCAAAGGAGCTTGATGACTATTTGCATCAGCTACTGAGGTAGGAAATGAAGTTGACCTCTAATAGCATGTTTTCTAATGATATCCTTCTATGTACTCTGCCTCGGTACAGCTAGCGTTGGGATACACAATACACACAAATTTCATGAATAACATACATACTTCCAAGCCTCAGTTTGGCTCTAGGAAGATGGAGGTTTAGAGAATTCTTCAAATTATTTAACATGGCAAAGGTTCAGGGGAGAGGCCAAAAATGTTTTGTTTGTTTCCTGTTTTTTATGATGCATTTGTGTGACTCCTGCTTTATAGAATACCATTGCAATACAGGCCATTAGTATTCATAAATAATGTTACAAATTAAATTTTCTCCAAAGAATAACAAAAACATGCAGTAAAAAAAACCTGGTTGGCTCAGAAGATTCATGTCAGTCTTCTCTTCAGAGAAACACTTTTTACTTACCTTATATTCTCACGTTTGTAATGTTCTTTTAGACTCCAGGATGACCACAGAAACCTGAGTAAGTGGCTGACTAATCAAGAAGAGAAATGGAAAGAAATGGAAGAATCAGGAGAGAAAACTGAGTTATTTTGCCAAGCGCTAGCTAGAAAGAGGTATAACTGATCTTGTCTACAATGTATTTGCTGGGAATATAGTTTTTTTTACATGATGTTGTGGCTGCTGTAAACTTTCAGTGATATTTGGAATTTACAGAGAACAATTTGAATCCATGGCCCAGTTGAACAACTCTTTGAAGGAATGTGGGCTTACTGAAGAAGAAATAATAATGGAATCAACATGTTTGACTGATAGATACCAGGCATTATTGAGACAAATATGTGCAATCGAGGAAGAGGATAAGTTACCTCCTGCTGAGGACCAGAGCTTTAATGATCTTGCCCAAGATGTGATTCACTGGATAACAGGGATTAAAGAATCCCTTATGGTTTTGAATTCATCTGAAGGCCAAATGCCACTTGAGGAAACAATCCAGAAAATAAAGGTATAACTGTGGAAATAAAATCTCAGAGGTCAGAGTGAACTCTATTTTGAAATGATTTAGAGGAAAATGGCAAAGATTTGTTTCTTAATGGAAAATAGAATCACTGTAGAATGGTTAAAGACATTCAGATGATTGACCTTACAACAGAGAAGGGCTGTGAGGGATCTAAAAATTATTTTAATGCAGATGGAAGAAAGTAGATCCTCTCCTTGTGAGGGCAATGCCCAGTTATTGTCCATCTTTACCGGGTGCAGCGGAATTGAAATAAAGGCAGGAAGTCACAGCTGTGGCAGGTGGGAGTTTGCTGGGGTATAAAAAGGCACCAGCAGTGTCCAGGGCGGGTCTGGCAGGGAACTTTTCTTCAGAGTGGATGTGTAGGGTTCATCAAGGTTATTGGGTACTGAGTGGGTTGTGGAGGGCAAGGGAATCTCAACCTCCCTTCAGCCCACTTTTTATCTAAGGGAGATTCAGTAAATATTGCTGGATTAAAATACAGGAGACCGAAGCACATGTGCTTAAAAGAAACTAGGGAGAATTGAAATCATGTTGATGGAAGTATTGTTAGAAGAAATGGTTAAGAGTAATGAGCTGGAAGGGTTGGTGAGACTTCATGAAGTAATCAGAACCTTGAGATTATTTTCGGAAAGGTTTTCCAGAGAAGGTGAATCTGGAGTAGTTTCTAAGAAGGGGAGAACTTGATAGTTCAGAACACAGGAGGGGAAGAGAAGACCAGGGAGTGGGAATTAATTGTGCCATGGTGCAGAGATAAGAATTGCAGGAAGGACACTGCTGCATTTTCCTCTGGGAAGCCATGAGTCTCGTCTTGAGTGTATAAAAATGTTCTGTGCAGGTTGGTAGCCTAAGTCTTCATCTGGAAATAATGGAGTAGGTAGGAGGGGGGACTTGCCAGGGCTTGCTTTTTTTGTTTTTGTTTTTTGGCATATACTCTATTTGAAGGCTGTTGAAAATCAAGAGGAAGTCAGGAATGCAATCAGCTCAACCTGACGGGTGTTTCTAGAGACCAGTCTTCTATAATGCAAGGGAGATGTCTTTGTCATTTGGGCAAAGACATATAAAAATGAAAGGGTAATTTTGAAATCTAACCTGCAGGTAGAATCTTAATATAATGTTTATAAATAAAAAGATAGTGTATGTACTATCCCTAAGTACTATGAATGGGATTATAAAATCTTTTTGATTGAATTCAGGAAATCATTTTACTGAAGCCTGAGGGGGATGCTAAAATACAGAAGATCATGAGTCGGGCTGTGACCAGCAAGGCTCCGTTGGTGTCAGAGACCGTTACTGACATCGAGAACCAGTGGGCCAGCACACTCCATTTAGCCAACACGTATCTAAGGTAAAGGACATGCCTTCACCACTCTCCTGGTTTTCCGTTGCACAGTGAAGCTACGACAAGTATGTTTTGTCTGCTTCCTGGATTTGGATACAATGCCTGTTGGAGAGGAAGTCAGTAGGTCAGGAACATCAAAAATGTCAGAGGCCGAAACGAAGAGGAATAGTTCTCTGGGTCAGGTATAAAACACGCTGTCATAGCTCTGTGGCAGTATTCACTTTGGCTAGTACGTCACCCCATGAGGTAACAAATTAACATCGCCTGTCATTCTACCTTCAACACTCCACTTCTGCACTGAAACTACCTTCCCCCAGACAACCTCAGTATCCACATGGTATTCCTGTAGAATATTAACACTATTAAATATGTATCCTAGGGTTCTTACACGTGCAATCATCAGTAAATGTCTGAACTAGATGGACATAATTCTAGTAAAAACTTGATTTAGATCACATCTTAAATGATACACTTAATGTTTGGTGGAAATGTGAATTTTATATTTCTCAACAAGACAATCAGATCAAAGCTAAATTTAAGATATAAAAAGAATAAACTAGTTAGTTGGCCAATACACTGAATGCTTATTTGTTCTACTTATATGAAAAAGAAAAACATAGGGTAATGTAACTATATTTAAACATAATAAGAGCAAATAGTTTGAAATCTAAATTATTAATTATTTTTTCTCAGGTCAAATTATGTAACAAAAAACAATAATATTTCAGTAATACTACAAATAATTATTGTCTTAATTTTTGAACTAAGCTCAGTGCTATTTAGTTCCGAAATTAAAACAATAATTATAATGCCAAAAAGTCTGTAGGAATAATGTATATTAGTATTATTTTAATGCTCTTATTGTAATGTATGTTACATTATAATATGCAAAGTGCCATTCCATTTGCTAATTGTCATTTCCTTTGTAAAATGTTTTGTTAAATTTAGCCATCAAGAAAAGCTTCTCCTAGAAGGAGAGAGGTATTTGCAAAGCAAGGAGGATCTGAGGTTGATGCTCACAGAACTAAAAAAGAAACAAGAAGTGGGCTTTGCTCTGCAACATGGGTTGCAGGAGAAGAAAGCTCAGTTGAAAATTTATAAGAAATTCCTCCAGAAAGCACAAGATTTGACATCCTTGCTAAAGGAGCTAAAATCTCAAGGAAATTACCTCTTAGAATGCACTAAAAATCCCAAGTTCAGCGAAGAGCCTTGGCTGGAAATAAAGCATCTACATGAAAGTCTTCTTCAACGACTACAGGTGAAGTGGTCAAAATAAAATTTTAAATGATTGTCATAATTATGTAAGATTTATATAGAGAACCATTTTTTAAAATTTAATGTATCACTTTTAGATAAAAATGTTAAATCCTCCAGGATAAATGAATCAAACTAGTCAGTTTTGCTAGAAGAATGCATCATGTACTATTTGATAAGGATGTTATTTTCTCTCATTGACATTCCCCTCTTCGGGGATAAAAAGACTTAAGATTTTTTTAGGCATCTCTGTGAGGGTGATTGTTTCAATTATTCATGCGTCATCCATGCATCCATCCCTCTGTCCATTGATGTATCTATGCAAACATCTATCCATCATCCATCATCTATTATAATAGTTTGTATTCGTTATTCTGTAAAAACGTATGTCTCTCTCTCTCATTTCTTTCTACATGATCTGCAGTAAAAGGGTTAAGAGGTAAAATGTCAGCTCGTCATAAGGGAGTGTGTTTTTTTAAGAGAATTGTTTATAATTCTGTGCACATTAAAAACCAGTTTCGGTTTGGAATTACCTGGGTAAGAAACCCTGCTTATACAGATAGAAGGAGTTGTGCAGGGGTAAAGGTGTATCCTCTCGGCATTAAGTTGCTTAGTTTAATAGTTGCTACTTTTCTGATTAGGTGTGGCCACCTTATTTTCTTATTCCGGGAAGAGAACCTGAAGGTGATTTTGCTCTTGAGTTAGGATTACTTTTTCTTGAGACACAACTTTGGAGTTTGAATCTTTTGAAAGGAATCAGGGGTTAGGTTGATCTCATATAGTCTCATTTTCAAGTGTGGGCACTTAGTTTTAGTAAGAAGGATAATTAAGGGACCTGCTTCATTATGGATGTTTGTGATGATGACATAATTTGTAGGCATTTCATTTTGTAAGCCTCTTAACAAATAAATCATCTTCAGGAAAGAAGTGAAAACAAAGAAGCATGGGGGAAAAGATATGGTCTCATTAAGGGCCGCTTTTGGGGGAGAAGGGAGGTTTTATAGTGAAATATCTCAAACACTAAATTCTAAGAGAATTCTGGACAATTTATGACCATATTCCTATTTCAAGATGAAACCTCATAAAACAAGTATTCATGAACAACTTCATTATTATCTGAGTGAGAAAATTCAGAAAGAAATCATTCATACATTGTCCATGGTTTCATTTTTAGGATTGCGTGCAAAAATTGGAAGGTCATGTTCAAGAACACCACGCATACCAGGCTTGCATCACAGACCTAAATAACGAATTGGACAACATCTCCAAGGAATTTGCTAGTTTTTCTGACAGGCCTATCGATCAAATGGAAGTTGAGGGAAAACTCCAGGAACTGCAGGTATTAAACAATGTCCACACATGATAGACATTAAAAAAACTCAATTTTATGACAACTTTACTAATGAATGTTTTTGGTTTGAAAGTCAAGTGCTCTTCAGATGACTACTAGGTAAAGTTCTGACTAGTCATAAAAATAATGGGGATGCTCTTCTTTTGTGACCAAATCCATTTATCATTTCTGTTGTAACTGGTCCCTGCACTTGGGAGCCTCAGGGATGATTCTCCCCATGGCCTGTCTGTAGCTTCTGGAGCTCTTTGTTTCAGAGACCGCACAGTGATTCCTGGGGAGACTGGGTGGCCCACGGATGCATCTCCCACAAGACCCAGGGGCAACTCTTTCCCGTTTGCATTCTTCATCGTGGGTGGATAGGAGTTGTAATTTTTATTAGTTTGTGGACTTGTGGACTACATTAGAGCTCTCCCCTAGAGGTAGGGCTTTCAAAATTCCCACTCTGTGAGGATTGCAGCCGTTTATCCACATCCTCAAAACACTTTCCTTGGGTTTTTACTGTTGGCACAGCCAACATAAATAGGCCTAAGTGGTGTCTTCTAGAAGAAAACAAAGTAAAGCTCTTCTCAGCTCCTCTTTTCACAGTTCCTTGACTGGAGATTTTATGGGGTGAGTCACAGGGTGGCACTGCTGACATAAGCTTGGGAATGTGTCATTGCTTCCTTTTGGGGACCTGGGAAGCGTGCCAGACTTCTCCAGAATGGACAAGTTTGCCTCCCCTTTTAGTAGTGATAACGTGACAAACGTTGAGGTCTTGTCGTGTCTGAGGCACTGTTTGAATGCATGGATACTGAGAAAAGTAAAAAACTTGAGACTCATTGTGAGGAGCTCAGGATCCTGTTGAAAAATTAAAATGCAGACTGTTGCTAGACACAGAGGAACCACAGGGACCATCAAGTTCAGACCCCTCCATTTATACCCAGTAAACTGAGTTGTGGCAAGGTGAGGGACATACAAGGTCACCCAGGTTAATTGACAGAGGAGGGGCCACGACTCAAGTCTTCTAATCCTAGTTGGGTGAGTGCTTTTCCTAACTCTTCACTAACTATCTCTACTTGGTTGTCTCACAGTTAGTTGTAGTTAAGCACGTCCAAAAATTAACTCATCTTTTCTTTCCCTTTCTCCATCTCTGGGGGGGGGGGGGCTCTCTGCCAATGAACCTGCTTTATCTACTAGGTTCTTTGACTCCATGAATATCTCCACCATTTCTCCAGGCTTATTGAGTCAGAAACCTGGATATCCTTTCCTGGATTCCTAATCTGGTCAGGCATCAAGTGTTGTCTCGCTCATCTCTGGAATATCTTTACAGTTAGTCCCCATCCCCCTGACCCTCCCATTGCCCCCATGATTGCTGCTTTAGGACAGGTCCCCATCTCACAGATCTCTGCATTAGTCTTCTGGGCTCCCTGCCTGCACGAGCTCACTCCATTGCACCTTCTGGATCTGTCTAAAATGCAAATCTGGCATTTGCTTCTTTCAGTTTAAAATATTTCAATGACCCTTGCATATTTGTAAGCAGAGACCTTTACACATTCATTTCAATTGTCTGTTCACTTCTGTGACCTGCTCACTGAACTGTAGGAACTTGAAGGGAATGGATTTTACTCACCCATGTAGCTTCAGAACCTATCATAATACTTGCTGTTAGTTGAATGAATGAATGAATGAATATTTTTTTGTGTGGTCCATTAAGATAGTGACTAATAAATCCTACATTGTTCACTTAGTGACCTTAAGGCTTATTCTATTTCAGTGGTAACATCAGTACCTGCTATAGAACCTCAAATTAATTTTGAGTCTAGAATTCTCAAATTAGCTCCCTTTATTCACGCATACATTTAGCAAATGTTGATTGAGTTTCCATTATATTGAAGATGTTGTACTAGATAGATTTATTTAAGCTTTGCTCTGAATTTTAAATATTAACATTAGATTCATGTTTGTACATTCTAAGTGATTTTTTAAATACTTTTTCAATGTTTTGCAAATAGTAGGCACTTATTATTTAGTGTTTTGATTATGTCAAAGGCTGTAACTTGAACTAAATACATACTGAACAAACATGTATTGACTGCCTCCAATGTTCCAGGAACTGTGTTGTGAAAATTTGTTACTTTTAATTTTTTAGTTACATAGAAAATCTGCTTGGGAATTTGATCTGGGATTCTACCTTGCTTTAAATCTTACCCAAAGTTTCTTCTTTGTAATACAAGTTGATAAGTTTCTTATTCTTCCCGCTAGTGAAGCAGAATATGTTGTGATTTACAAAAGTCAATTAACTCTTGTGACAATTGAACAGAGTTAGTTCTTGTGACAATATTTTCTCCACTCACAGGAACTAGAGAATAGACTCCATTTACAAGATGGCACGTTAGAGAAGATTGTAGGTTTAGCAAAATCCATCAAGCAAAATACATCTTCAGTGGGACAGAAGATTATTAAAGATGATATAAAATCACTTAAGTGTAAACAAAAAGATTTGGAAAACAGACTTGAATTTGCTAAGCAGGAGATGGAAAATTATCTCAACAGCATTCTCAAACCAAAATGCTCAACAGAAAAAAAACAAAAGTTTACTCCGCCAGGCAGAGAGAAGCAGGTCACTTCTGACATGCAGGAGTCCACTCAGGGCTCAGCTGCAGTGGGGAAGCTGGAAGAAGACTCAGAAGTAAACAAGGTAAGTGCTTGTGATTGCATCTCTGAGACATTGAGTCTGAGAATGAAGAGGTGCTGGGATTTGAAAAGAGGGTCGTGAATCAAGCCTTCTGATTTCATAATTAAACCCTCAGTGTGCTGGCTATTTATGTGGCCCACTTTTAAAGAGAGCCCTTAGAAAACTGTCCAAGATTTCAGTGGTGAAATATTACAGTTCAGTGTGTCAAAATGTCAGTCATCAATTTAGGTTTATTATTCTCTCTGATATGTAATCAGTTATAATTTCTTGGGTCAAAAGCACAAAGGCAAATGAAAAGAAAATGTGCTTTATCCATTTTCTTAGGAAAAAATCCAAGGGCCCTGGGTTTTTTTTTTTTTTTTTGGTTGATTTTATAATGAAATCAGAGATTGTTGGAAAGGCTAGATTCCTTCTTTTTCTTCTTATGTTAACCCTATACTGCAAATATATTTTTAAATGTTGTCTGATCATTTGGTTCGAGAGTATCAACATTTAGCCTTCTAATTCTCCCTGGGGAGAAAATGAAGAATGTTGTTTTGTTTTCATTCTGAACAACTAAATGGGTACATTTTCCCGGGGCTCTTAAAGTGCTTTCTTATAGGTTAGAGATTAAAATAGAAAAGCACAAAGAGCCATCTAGTAAACTATATTTGAAAGGGTCTCCTTGTTAGGCAGCATCTCACAATCAGGTTCCAGCTGGACAATAGCAAAGGTTAGTCTATACAGGTGTGAATTCTCATCAGCTTTTTATGGAATATGTAATCAACAGGAATGAAGAGAATATGCACTTCTCTTGTCTTCCTAGAACGGAAATGCATGGAGCATTACGGGACCTAGACAGGGTTTCCTAGAAGTTAAATGCCAATGGAACCTCTCTCCGACCATGAGAAAAGATTTATAAATCCCAGTGTTAGATATTGCTAGAGGAATACTATGTGTTAAAGGGTTAAGGGCCCCGTGGGTGAGATTCTTGATGTTGTATCTGTCAAAGAAACTCTCTTAACAGAATTTAAACAGCAACAGTTAAATAAAAAAGGAAATACACTTGAGTGCTTCCTATCCTAGTACATGACTTTCTAAAGGGACTTGTTTAAAAACCTTAAAATTAGCTTCTTAGACCCATTTTGGCTGTGAACCCCTCAAATTTAATAGAATATATTGAAATGTAATTAAAGATCCTAATCCAATAATAATTTTAAAAAATTTTAGTAAGCTTTTACTTAATCTTTTAAGGATAAGGGTAATCCTTATCCTTAAGGATAAGTTAAGGATAATTTATGATGCTGCATTAGAATGATTTTTTCCCCCAGAGGAGATGGAGGGACTTACCTTCCTTCACCCACTTTCCCTCTGGTAATCACCATGCTATTGTCTGTGTCTATGAGTCTTTTGTTTTTCTTTTACTTAATCCCTTCACCTTTTTACCCAGCCCCACAACCCTTCTCCCCTCTGAAAGTTGTCAGTCTGTTCTCTATCTGTGAGTCTGTTTCTGTTTTGTTTGTTAGTTTGATCTCACTTGTCTTTCTCTGACTGACTTATTTCACTTAGCATAATTCTCTCCAGGTTCATCCATGCTGTCACAAAGGGTAAGATTGCCTTCTTTTTCACAACTGAGCAGCATTCCATTGTGTAAATGTAGCATAGCTGTTTGATCGACTCATCTACTGGTGGACATGGGCTATTTCCAGATCTTGGCTATTGTAGATGATACTGCATTAATCATAGGGGTGCATGTATTCTTTCAAATTAGCGTATCAGGACTCTTCAGATTTATTCCCAGAAGTGGAATCACTGGGTCATAAGGCAGTTTAGTTTTTAATTTTTTAGATAATTCCATACTGCTTTCCACAGTGGCTGCACCAATCTGTATAACAGTGCACAAGGATTCCCTTTTCTCTACAACCCCGCCAACACTTGCTGTTTGTAGATTTATTGATGATAGCAGTTCTGACAGGTGTGAAGTGATAAATTCATTGTGGTTTCAATTTGCATTTTTCTGATGATTAGTGACCTTGAGCATCTTTTCATATGTGTATCAGCCATTTGTATGTCCTCTTTGGAGAAATGTCTGTTCAGGTCCTTTGCCCATTTTTTAATTGAATTGTTTGTTTTTTTGGTATTGAGTTTTATGAATTCCTTATAAGTTTTAAGGATATTAACTCTTTATCAGGTGTAGCATTTGGTGAATACATTTTCCCATTCAGTGGGTTGTCTTTATTTTGTTGATGGTTTCCTTTGTTGTGCAAAAAGTTTTTAGTTTGATGTAGTCCCATTTGTTTATTTTTCTTTTGTTTCCCTTGTCTGGGGCAATATATCGAAAAAACATTGCTACAAAACATGTCTACATGTCTACATGTCTACAAGACATGTCCAAGATTTTGCTGCCTATGTTTTTTTATTCCGGGATTTTTATGGTTTTATGTCTAATAGTTAAGTCTTTAATCTGTGTATTCTTGTGTATGGTATAAGAAGTTGGTCCAGTTTAATTTTTTTGCTCATATCTGTCCAATTTTCCCAACATCATTTACTAAACAGACTATCTTTACCCCATTGTTTTTTGCCTCCTTTGTCAAATATTAATTGACCATAAAAGTATAGGCCTACTTCTGAGCTCTCTATTCTGTTCCATTGATCTATATGTCTGTTTTTTTTATGGCAGTACCATGCTGCTTCGATTACTATGGCCTTGTAGTATAGTTTGATATCAGGTAGTATAATTCCTCCAATTCTGTTGTTCTTTCTCAAGATTGCTGTGTCTACTAAGAGTCTTTTGTGGTTCCATATAAATTATTGGAGAAGTCTTCAAATAATTTTCACAGGTCTGAATTACAGGAAGGTAGTTTTAATTCTCTAGAAACATTTTATTTTATTTTATTTTTTACTGTTTTGTAACATGAATCTTTTTCTGAACCTGTGCTTCTTATTTTATCTGCTTTACATACTGGCTGCATTTTACTTAATTTTATATCACATTAGATTTTGTAAGATGAAGAGCAATTTTAACATTAAACCACAACTAGTAAAAAGAATCAAAATATTCATGAACAAATGTAACACAAGTATAATGTGATATATGTAGCACAATTTAAATTACTTAAGCAGGAGTTTCTATATAATCAATACATAGAAAACACAAAAGCACAATTTACTGAAATGTAAATCTAATCGAAACATTGTGATTGAGAAAATAAGTGCTTAATTCATCAAAAATGTTTATTGAGACCTCTTTTGTGCTAATCCTTCTGCTCGAATATGAGACTACAATTGTCACATTTTGAAATCTAACGTTAATTAAATATCTAGTTAATGTTGGTTTCATATGCCTTTTTGGGATCTAGAGGGGCTTTTATGAGATTATTTAAAATCATCTCAAGAAGAACTTGTAGTAAGTTTTAATGTTCTATAATAAAGTTTATTTGATCTTTGAGTTTTGTGGAAAGTGTGATTGCACTTTTCAAAATCACCATTATAAGGTGTGTATATTTGAATCTATTGCCATGACTTTCCCTTTAGATGAAATGTTGGTGGTATTTTAGATCTAGACTTTTTCTTTATTATCAAAAATATCAAGACAGAGACAGACTTTGAAGTACGAAATACAGTCTGAAGAGTGTGGGTGCTTGTGAGCCAGTGTTATGCTGGGTATTTTTATAAGTATCAGTTTACAAGCCTTTATAAGTATGGAAAGGCAGAACTGTCTCCCATCTCTCCCTTCCTATGTAGTTATTGATAATTTATGATATATCATATGATTTAAAAATTATTCAAAATTGTATATAGATTAAGTGAAGTAAAAAATTATATGTTAAAAAGTAAGGACTGATTCATGTCTTAAGATTTTAGCTGTCCATTAAGGACAATGATAAAGATGAAAAAAATACAGGGAAATCAATTGATTCTTAATTTATCATTTTGCAAAAAACACATAAAGCAACGTTACATCTTAACAGGTATTTAATGGACTTTCTTGCCCTATCTTTCCCAAATGTTAACCTACATGACTTCACTGTGCTTAAAAAAATCTTGTGTCTGTACTTAACTTGTTTCATTTCCTTGTCATTAGGTATAAATGTTAGTATGTCTGAATCCTTTTTTGTTCTTTTCAAAAATTTCTGGGTGTTTGTAATTTCATTGTTTAAGAATGCCCCCATAGAGAATCCTGGAAGGCAGATGACACAGATGCAGGCAGACGTGCAAGGCATCCTGTGGGTAATCAGAAACATAGTGGAGTTAGGACTAGATTGAGAAGGAAAACCTCTTGGAGAAAGAGTATTCAGTCATGGGGTAAATGATACCTATTTCTGGTGGTGTTTATCCTGGTAACACAATACAAATTTTTTTTTTTGCCATGGAACACGTGGTTGGGCCCTGTGTCAACTGTTTTTGAAGTGTGTGTACTGCTTTGCTCTTTCTGGGCAGCATGCAAGTCTTGCTTCTTACTCTGAGGTGTTTTTCACCATCCAAGATATATTCCTCTACAAGACAAGCGATTTAAATAGTGTACATGGTATTTTCATCTGTGAGTAGCATGCATTTGCAAACATTCTCCAAAGTCCTGAAATCTTAGGCTGAGATACTTTAGAAAATTTCCAGCCCAATGCTTGCATTTCAGGTGAGGGAATGGAGTCAGAGACTAATAATAACTGGCCAAGTTCTCATTGTAGCAGAACTAGAACTAGAACCCAGGTGTCCTCTACCAGTCTGATACGAGGTGGTTTACCCACCATTTTATTGATTGTGTTATGTGGCTTGTTTATTGTAGTTAATATGCTAGTATGCTATCTGACCTCCATGGACCCTTTATGGATTTTTTTGTGGGTGTTTGAAACCTCTCTGTGCTCATCAAACACAACCAAACCCTGTTCCTAGCATTCCCAGCAGATGTCTGGTCAACAGACAGATCCTCAATTTCTTTTCACTCTTCTTTATAGCCCACACATTGTTAATCTTGACAGTCGAAAACTACGTGAAGTTCTCTTATTTTTTCATTAATATGAATTCATCTGTACATCCATTAAGTAAAAATTTATGGGTCAGCGAGAGTTCCATGGTGAGTGATAATATACATGGTCTCTGTTCTCACAGAGCTTCTAGTCTAGAGGAGGAGACACACTATAATCAACTAATTAACCGATGAGAGACTGATTGCAGGAGCTAAAGGAAGGAGCACATTTCCATGATTGTCTGTAATAAAGGAAACTGACCTGAACTGTAATCAGAAAGAGCTTCTCTAAGGAAACAACATTGAACCGCTACCAGAGTTAACAGAGCTGTTGGGGCATTCTTGACAGAAAAAGTAGAATTTTTCCTTGTGGTAGCAGAGAATATGAGCAGTCAGACACTGAAATAAGGCCACCGAATGGAGGGTGGGGGCTGTGTAAGGCCTGGGAGGTAGGTGAGGCTGGACAAGTTATGAGTGCCTTACAGGGCACGTCAACACTGTAGACGTTATGCTGAGATAAAGAGGCAGTCTCAGTTTTGTCTCTAATGGTGATAATATATGCTTATACCTAGAATTGTTTTTCACTACTTCATACTGAAAGGCTTTAGAGAAGGAAGAAATGCATCCTGTAGAGCGTGTATGACACTGTCCCACTGTTGGTTGGCAGGTTGCAAGTGATAGATTTGGGCTTACCACTGATATGGAATTATTACGGCCAAGGGGCCATTGCCCTGAATGAAAAGAGACCATGAAGCTGTTATGGACTTCCCTCTTTTGGCTGTGCTGATACATTTGCTAAGCCAGAGACAGTGCTCAGTTGTTTAAAACTCAGTGTTTTAAATGTTAAAGTAAAGATATATAGATGGTATTCATTCAACTCCTGGTCAAGATGGAGGTGTAGGTAGACACACTTTGCCTCCTTCCACAGTCAAAAGAAGGACAAAAATTAAAAAACAAAACACAACCAGAACTGCCAGAAAATCAAACTGTATAGAAGTCCTCCAACCAAGGTGTTAAAGAAGAAACATTCACTCAGACTGGTAGGAGGGGTGAGGACAGGCAGCCAGGGTGGAGAGGACATGCAGCAAGGCAGTGCCTGGAGGACCAGGTGGTCCCACATTTGCTTACAGATGAATCGGGAGGAATAACTAGGGTGCAAAACAGACCATGTAACCCAGGGTTCCAGCACGGGGAAATAAAGCCTCAAAACCTCTGACTATAAAGTCCTGTAGGAATTGCAGGAGAAACTCTCAGTCTCACAGGAGAGTTCATTGGAGAGACCCACTGGGTCCTAGAACGTACATAAACCCACACCCCCAGGAGTCAGCGCCATAAGGGCCCAATTTGCTTGTGAGAAGCGGGGAAAGTGACTGAAAGTTGGTGGAGAGCTGAGCAAGTGACATTGTTCCCTATCGGACCCCTCCCCCAAAGACATCACCACAATTCAGCAAAGAGGGTTGCCTCACCCTGGTGGATACATAAGGCTCTGCCCATTACTATGTAATAGGCATGCGGACACAAAAAAATATGACCCAAATGAAAGAGCAGATCAAAGCTCCAGAAAAAATACAACTAAGCAATGAAGAGGTAGCCAGCCTATCAGATGCAGAGTTCAAAACACTAGTAATCAGAATGCTCACAGAAATGACTGAGTATGGTCACAAAATAGAAGAAGTGAAGGCTATGCAAAGTGAAATAAAAATATACAGTGAACCAAGAGTGACAGGGAGGAAGCCAGGACTCAAATCAATGATTTGGAGCAGAATGAAGAAATAAATATTCAGCCATTCAGCCAGAACAGAATGAAGAAACAAGAATTCAAAAAAATGAGGAGAGGCTTAGTAACCTCTGGGCCAACTTTATAAGTTCCAACATATGAATCATAGGGGTGTCCGAAGGAGAAGAGGGAGGGCAGGAAATCGAAAACTTAAACAAATAGTGAAGGAAAACTTCCCCAATCTGGCAAAGGAAATAGACTTCTAGGAAGTCCAGGAAGCCCAGAGAATCCCAAAGAAATTGGACTCAAAGAGGAACACATCAAGGCACATCACTATTAAGTTACCCAATATTAAAGATAAAGAGAGAATCTTAAAAGCAGCAAGAGAAAAGGAGACAGTTATCTACAAAGGGGTTCCCATAAGACTGTCAGTTGATTTCTCAAAAGAAATCTTACAGGCAACAAGGGGCTGGAAAGAGGTATTTGAAGTCATGAAAGGCAAGGACCTACATCCAAGATTACTCTATCCAACAAAGCTTTCATTTAGAATGGAAGGGCAGATAAAGTGCTTCCCAGATAAGGTCAAGTTCAAGGAGTTCATCATCACCAAGCCCTTATTACATGAAATGTTAAAGGGATTTATCTAAGTAATTGAAGAAGATCAAAACTATGAACAGTAAAATGACAACAAAATCACAACTATCAACAACTGAACCAAAAACAAACTAAGCAAACAAGTAGAACAGGAACAGAATCACAGAAATGGAGATCAGATGCAGGGTTATCAGTGGCGAGGCGGAGGGGAGCATGGTGGAAATTGTATAGGGAATAATAAGCATAAATGGTAGGTACAAAATAGACAGGGGAGGTTAAGAATAGTATGGGAAATGGACAAGCCAAAGAACTTATATGTGTTACCCATGAACATGAACTAAGGGAAGTGAATGCTGGTTGGTGGGAGGAGTTGCAGGGCAAAAGGGGAGAAAAAAAATGTGGCAACTGTAATAGCATATTCAATGAAATATATTAAAATTTTTTTTAATGTTAAAGTAAAATGTTTCCTTTGTAAACTAAGGGACATAAAGATGAAAATATCATGGTCCTGTCCTTAAGGAGAGTTGATGATATTCTTTCTCTCACCTCCTATTCCTTTCCAGACAGACCAAACTCTAAGGAGAGATATGTGGTTGAAAAAATTTAACTTTTTTTTTTTAAAGTAAACATAGTTGGCAATATAACTCAACCAGGCCTTTGATAGAATGGTAATTTTCCACTTTACATTTATTATTAACTTTGAAAATTCCATTTATGCTGAGAATCAATATGGATACTTATGCTGCTTAAAAGTTATATTTTGTCTTAAGTTTGTGCTAATCAGTTTTTTTAAAAGAGAAATTCCAAGATCATTGGGAAAGGAAAGAATCAGGTGGCTCAGGACTTAGAGGACATAAAGGCTGGTGAGAGCATTGCGTTGGGATGGATCCTCCAGTGGACACCTTGAAAACCTTTTTCCCTGGGAGCAAGGTGGACTGGAAAGTCTGTAACCAGAGAAAGAACTAAGATTAGCTTGTTCTGACTGCAAGTAGGAAGAAAAGGTCTCCCATAAGAAATCTAAACTAAATTTATATCTCAAAAAGGTTTAGAGTCCAAATCTATATTACTTGCATTGTGGAGCATGAAAATCAGTCTGTCTATGTTTGTTTGTATGTATGTATGTATGTATGTATGTATGTATATATGTATCCATCTATCTATCTATCTATCTCCTTCCCTCCCTTTGTCCTTGGAGTACTTGGAAGAAGCAATCACAAATCCATACAAAGATGTCACTTTCGCCAGTCAGGCCAAAGGAATTCCTACAGTGGAGTTAAAAAAAAAAAACAACCCTGATAACTATGCATTAGTATAAATCAATCAATTCATAACACAAATGGGAACACTCAACTATAGAGAAGAATCCTTATCATTACAAATGAGAGGAATTAATACATTAAGAAAGTGAAATAATGCAGCAGTCTGGAAGACATTGTGCAATAATATGTTTTAAAAGGTTAGTGATGTAAAAGAAGGGTTTGGAATCATAAGGAAATAATAAAATACTTTGAGAAAAAAGGGAAGATTTGAAAAAGAACCACATGAAATTTTCATAAATAAAAAAATAGTCATTAAAATTCACATTACTATAGCCAGGTTAAACAGTAAACTTGACACAGCTTGAAGCTAGAATATGTGACAGAGGAAATTACCCATAATCCAATGCAAAGTTTAAAGAGATGGAGAGTAGGAAAGAGAGGTTAAGTGACCCAGAGGCTGCACTGAGATGGTCCAACACAATTCTGATGGGAGGTCTAGGCAGTGTTTTTAAGACAACAAATCAAGTGTTTGAGGATGTAGACACAGTTTATTCATAGACTGAATACCTCAAAGATTTTGCTGATATGAAATTACTGTAGCAGAATTAATGATAATTCACTTATAAAGTAACCTGAAAATAAAAATAACTTAGCAAAATTATGGAAATCTTTCAAAATTACTGTCATATGGTATCTCATACGTGTAAGAACTCAACAAATACCTGTTGAAAGAAAGAGTAAATGAATGCAGGTGCTGCCTCTGTCTTATTGAGAATTTCAGGTTCTTAATAGCTTTCAGAAAAGGTCAAATAACTTCCTATATAAACTATTCTGCCTTCCTCATATTTAATTTCTTACAGCTAATTGATATAAGGCATTATTAATTCATTCTTCCTATCATGAAATCTTAGTATTTCATCTGTTTATTCACATTATTTTAAACTACCAATAGGTAACATTGAATACCTGTTATTTGCCCTGCCCTCTGCATCATTTTGAATACTAAGTCTAAACTTTAAAACTTTTCCTTTTTCTATACATGTTTTCCCTCTTTGACTATATAGATTATGCCTCTTATATGATTGAACATTGCTAGAGTCTATACTGTCTTGTCATAAAAGTTTAGTTTTGGGGGGATACCAATACCAGCATTAAATATTATATGGAAAAATTATCTTTAGTAGTGCTCAAATATACATCTTTTAAAAAGTTTTAAATCTGAGTAAACAGAAGAAAGTGCATTGCTTTCATCAAGAAAAATAAAAATTACTTATTTGGAAGT
The DNA here is from genome assembly GCF_022682495.2 of Desmodus rotundus. Classification (NCBI taxonomy): domain Eukaryota; kingdom Metazoa; phylum Chordata; class Mammalia; order Chiroptera; family Phyllostomidae; genus Desmodus; species Desmodus rotundus. Next base: position 108,487,573 of record NC_071393.1, read on the forward strand.
TAGGCTACTCAGCAATTAATCCTTTTATGTTTTCAGAATTCAGCTGTGGAAATGCTTTTGTCAAAACAACTTCCTCTCAATGTTCAAGATAGCATGAAAAACACTGAAGATGAGCAGAAAGTTAATGAGCTGCAAAATCAACCTTTAGAATTAGATGTTATGTTAAGAAATGAACAATTAAAAGAGATAGAGGTAAGGAAACAAGAAAAACACTGACAACATGATTACGTTACTTATCCAGTGCAATACAATATATTTTAATTACCAAAAACTTGCCTGCACCGAGTGAAAAGTCTTATTTAACCTTTGCCAGATGATCAATTTGGTAACTATATAATTATGTACTAATCAGCAAGTTGTATAAATCTTTCCATTTAAAAAGTGGGAGAGTTTAATGAACACTAGTGTTCTTTCTGTTTCACAAAGTTCCTAAAAACTTACTTAGTAACAAAATTTAGACATTCTTGCTTGTCATTCCTTTTTTCTTAGTCATGTCTATCTTTTGATTCTGACAAATTCCTTTTATTTTTCTAATTACCAACATTATTGGGTACTGTTTCTTTGTTTTTACAGCTCTGTTTACACAGCTGTGTTTATGTATTTATAGCTAGGTAAAATAATCTAATAGTGCAATTATGGCCCCTACAATTTTAATTAAGTTTATATAATAGGATATAATGTATATAAGTAATAAAAATAAAATAAATCTTCAACATGGCAGAACCTTTTAACACAAGGTGATCTACTCACTATTAAATGCTAGACCAATGATGAATTTCAGGTTAGATTTTAATATAATTCAAGTGAGAAAATCTTTTAAACGTCAGGACTTAACGTCCTCTGTGTGCCAGTGAAATCTTTACATCCCGGGATAGAGTACATTATTGGAAGGAAAGAGGATGGGAAACAGAATGAATGAATGAGCGAGTGAGTGAGTGTATATTTGCTGATTTCCTTGACTTGTTTTTAGGAACTATATACCCAATTGGAAGCAAAGAAAGCAGCCATGGAACCGCTGGAACAAACTGAGTATCTCAACAAAACAGAAACAAGTACTTCGGCTCTCCACAATGCAGGGAGTTCAGTGCAGCACTTGGACAGCCTGCTGCAGGCCCTTACCTCTTTGAAGAACAATAAAGAAAGCCAATATTGTCTCCTTGAAGATTTTCAGAAACACCTCACTGCAGTTGAATCCTCGCTGAAAGCCTTGTTGACAGAAACGGAAAGTCTAAAAGTGTAAGTGCAGGAATTTAGGACTTGAATTCATTTTATTCAAGCACAGGCCCTCAAACAGTCCCAGGGGTTTATGAGGTTTACTATAAAGGATATTTCTACAGCATGGAAATTAATTCCATATGGAAGCCATTGAAGAAAGCTCTATTGGTTTTGTACAAAAAACTTCTTTATATTATTTTTGTAATGAAATTATATTAATTTTGCCAACTAATTTGTTAAATATCTAATTCATGCTATAAATACCTGCAAAATATTTTAAAAGTTCTGTAGAATTTAGTATTCTTTTTGTCAAGAATTTATTCTAAACTATGGGGTAAAAACATTTATGTATACAATTGTTTAGTATCAGCATAATTGGTTTAAATTGTTTGGAAGATATTTAATATATATTTACTGTACTGGTTTCTTTTAAAATAGATGCACTCCTGCCCTGACCGGTGTGGCTCTCATTTGGGCATTGTCCCACAAAGTGAAAGTTCAGTCCCTGGTCAGGGCATGCACCTGGGTTACAGGTTTCATAAGAGAGGCAGCCGATTGATGTTTCTCGCTCATATCTCTCTCTCTTTCTTCCCTCCTTCCCTTCCCTCTAAAAATAAATACAAATCTTACAGAAAATAAAAGAGATGTGTTCCTTTTGGCTTTGAAAATGATGGTACTTTACAGGTTACAATACTTTTACATACGTTTTTCCCTTCCCTCTTCATTCTTTTTCTGTGGTTGTGAATTTTATAATACTCACTTTGTAAGTGAACCCTCTACATCATCACAGATGAATTGAAAGCTATAGTAAACAAGATTCTGAATTTTATTTTAAGGACAGAGTGCTCTTACAGACAATCTAATCTTTTCTTCTGTGAATTCAAAAAAGAATTAATTTCTTTTGATAATATCTAGCCTTGGGTTGATATATAATAAATATTAACAAGCTCCTTTTCTTTTCCTAGGGGACCACTGGACAATGCAACCTATCTGGCCAAAATTCAAAAATTGGTGGCATTAATAGAAAAAGAGAAAGATTCTTTAAACAAGATGAAAATTGAATGGGAAAGTTTATCAAACTGTCTGACTGACATGGATAAGAAGTTGTTAGAAAGCCAGGTCAAGCAACTTGAACACGCATGGAAACAAGTAGAACAATTGGTTCAGAAGAAATATTCTCAGCACATGGCGGAACATGAGGAATTTACATTTCTCATGAGTGAGATCCACAACCTGGCCATTTCTCTGCAGCAGCAGCAGCAGCATCTCCAGTTAAAGCTGAGCTCTCTGGAAGAACAGGAAGGGAACCAAAGCATGGTTGCCTTGGCCACTGAACTCCAGGCTGTCAAGCATAGATTTTCCATTTTAAAGGGGCGAGCTGAACCTCAGATGAAGAGGATTTGGGGAGAAAGAGAAAAGACGGTTTTGGAAGATGCAATCAATACTTTGCAGAAGCAGTTGGAAGCATCGGAGCCATTAAACACAGAGGTGGAAAATGAGATCAAGAAGTGTGAAATAAGGAACAAGGTAAAAGAGACTGTCTCATGGGTGAAGAATCTGTTAGGTGAACTCGTTCCTACAATTTCCCTTCTACCAGATGACATTCTTTCACAGATCAGAAAATGCAAAGTGACACATGATGGCATTCTGGATAAACAGCAGGCTGTAGAGTCATTGTTTGAAGAGGTCCAAGAGAATATTCCTAACCTGACAGCTCATGAGATTGATGAATTAAATAACCTCCTCCAGGACTTACAAGATCAATGCCAAATGCTCATTTTAAAATCAACACAAAGATCACAGCTGTTAGAATTTAAATTGGAAGAAAGAAGCAAATTTGCTGCAGTAATAGGGAAGGTTCAGCTTTCACTACAAGGAAATGAAACACTGATAATTCCCAAGGTGGAAACAACCTCCACAGAAGCTGAACTAGAACATCAGCGTGTCAAGTTGACGACTTCTCAGAAGGAACTGCAAGAAATTGAGAGTGTAATCTCAGCACATCTTCAGGAGCTAACAAATATCTCTAAGGATCTGAGTGTGTTTGAAAGATTATTTTTGGATAATCAATTGAAAAATCTTAAGGCTAGAGCCAACAGAACACAAAGATTCATTCAGAATAAATGTAATGACGTAGAACACAAGATAAATTTTTCCAGAGAATTCCATGAGCAAACATCTGTGCTTCAGAAGGAGCTTGATAACATACTACACAGTGAACTGCTACTAAGTCAAGAAATAAATCAGGACGTTAAAGAGGAGTTCTGTCATCTTCAAGACCGGCTCACTGGTATCCAATCTAGCATCCAACAAGTATTGAAACTCAAAGAAGTGCTACACTGTATTGGTCTCAACTGGGATTGTTCCCAACTTGATATATTACAGTCCCAAGTGTTTGAAAAAGAAAAGGAGCTTGAAGAAAAAATTAATCAGTTGGACACATTTATGGCTGAATGTGGCAAACATCAAGCATCACTAAGTAAATTGAGGGCAATGGAATTGAAAATTAAGAAAAGGGCTGAAGCAGTCCTAAAAACCACTAATACTTCACCAGACAGCCATCTGCTCACTGCTCAAATTTTGAATCAGAGAATTGAGAAAGCCATGTGCTTATATCATGAGATAGTAAAGAAATTAAGTGAGAATACGGCTTTTGATAACTCCTTCAAAGAGAAAGAAATACAGCAAATAAAGCCGTATGCAGAAGAAAATTATAAATTACAGAAAGTTCTCCAAGATATGATACTAGAATCCCAACAGAAAGAAATGGATGAAAAGAGTTTTCAGGACAAACTGGAAAATTCCTTACATGTTTTGAACCAGATAAAATCTCAGTTACAGCAGCCTTTACTTATAAATTTGAAAATTGAACATATTCAACAGGAAATGGATAATTGTGAAATGTTTCAAGAACAAGTTCAGGCAGAAATGTATAGCATTAGAGCTGTAACTGTTACTGAGAAGCAAAAAGAGGAAAACTCTTCTGAAGCTAGCGACGTGGAGACAAAACTACGTGACTTTGAAGATCTTAACATTCAGCTTCATGCAAACATTGATTTGAGGACAGTAAGTTTTTTTTTTTTAATTAAGTGGTTAACATGTCTATTTTTATTTCATGATTTTATGTTTTGCTCTGGTTAATGTCTACACTTCTCAAAAAGTTACAGATTTTATAGGAAAATCCTCCACAGGAGACTAGCCATTTAGACAAATTGCTAAGAGCCAGTTTATAATCCTGACTCATTCCACGGCTAAATAGAATGCCTTATGATTTGGAAAAGACGAGTTTGACACCTTTATTTCTATATCCCTAATAACCTCTGTTGCTCAGATCAAAGTTTTTTGTTTGTGTTCTAGAACTAATAGGACATAGTGGGAGAAATATGATGGGGAGAAAAAGAACACAAAATAATAATATTTACTTAGAAATTACAATGAACTAAACATTTTACCTTTAACCATCACAGCAACTCTGTGAAGTGGGAGCTATTATTAGCCCCGTTTTAAAATCAGGAAATTGAAGTTCAGAAACATCCACAATTTTCTCAAGGCCTTGCAACAGTAACAGAACCAGGATTCAACTTGAGGTCTGTCCGTTTGTAGAACAGGGGTCATCTAATTGAGGCCATTGCACCTGATTTTGTAAATCAAATTTTACAGGAACACAGCCCTGCTCCATTATTTTAGGGATGGTCTATGACTGCTTCTGTGCTCTTAAAATTGGTACTTAATAAATGTTGAACAAATTGAGTACTTTTCTATTTCATTTTTTTATTGATGTATAATTGAAATATATTTTAATATATTAGTTTCATGTGTACAACACAGTGATTCTGTATTTGTACACATTGCAAAATGACAGTAAGTCTAGTTAACATCTGTCACTACACAAATTTATGAAATACTTTCTGTTGTGATGAGAATTTGTAATGTCATCTGGTAGAAGGGAAATTGTAGGAACGAATTCACCTAACAGATTCTTCACCCATAAGATAGTCTCTTTCACTTGTTCCTTATTTCATACTTCCTGATCTCATTTTCTACCCCTGTGTTTAATGGTTCCAGTGCTTCCAGCCTCTTCTGCAAAGTATTGATTGCATCTTCCAAAACCTTCTTTTCTCTTTCTCCCCAAATCCTCCTCATCTGAAAATACTTGATACTGGATTTTTAAGATCTACTCTCTTAGCAACTTTCAAATATGCAATACAGTATTAACTGTAGTTGCCATGTTATACATTATATCCCAAGACATACTTATTTTATAAGTGGGAGCTTGTAGCTTTTGACCCCTGCTTCATTCATTTCAGCCCCCCACCCCTGCCTCTGACAACTACAGATCTGTTCTCTGTACCCTTCTCTACTCGATTTTAATGCAGTTTCCAGAAACAATGTACATAAATCCCCAAAGTCAGTTGATTAGAGCTGGACTGGAAGGGACCTTTAAAGTTAATTATTTCAACTGTTATTTCAATAAGAAGACAGTAAGTGGTGTGCTGAAAACTAAAGTTAGTAGCATAGCCAATAATTTAACAACACTAGAGGCCTGAGGTTTTTAATTTTCTTTTCATCTTTTTCCCCCAAGTATTGATTAAGGTTCTATACCTTAAGTGTATTCCATTGTTTTATTTAATTCATGTCTAATACAAGAGTTCTAGAGTAGAAACATAATATCATTAGCATGCTTCATAAGATTTACTTTTGAATTTAGATTAGATTTCCTTTGCAGATCTGGGAACAATTTTTCTTTGTGTAAACAGTTTTACATGCTAGGCAAAATAGAAGTATGAGATGCTAACTCTTCTAAGATCTAGAAGTACAGTATGAATATACCACACAAATTCAAGAATGACAAAAATCCCAGAAGTCTGACAATTTTGTCACAGCATTTCATCTCCTTTCCCCCAGAATGTTTTGAATGATGCTTATGAAAATATGACACACTACAGTGAGGCGGTGACCAGGGCAGTGGGGATCATCAACGACCTTGAAGCCATCGTGGCATCCCATAGAGTAGACCTGGAAAACCCAGAAGAATCACTGGAGATGCCTCACTGGAAACAAGAGGAGCTGGAATCCACCATAGCAGACATCCAGGACCTCACCGAGAAACTGGCGACCATATCCACCCCTGAAGCCAAACTGCAACGTCAGCGTACTTTACAGGAATTAGTCTCTAAGAACTCAGCCCTGAGCGAGGCAGTCAAAGTAAAGGAAGCTAAAACAAAAAGGTAGGTATTTCTTTCTGAAGGTAATAATGCAGTAAGAACATCATACAGATTTCTTTACAACTAACATGTACACAGAAATAATTTGGAAAATATGGAAAAGTTAAAAAAAACTCTGTAAAGAAAACCACAACAAATATTTCATTGTATTTAATGTATTTTTTCTCATTTAATATTGAGTACATACAACAGAATTTCTGTGAGTCTGCATATGGTATAAAGAATAATGATAAAATAAATAGCCTTGTGCCCAAAGGTTCAAAAATAAACACCGCGACTTTTGAATTCTCTTTTATGCTCCTTCCCTCTCCTTTTAGAGGAACAGAACTAATCCTTATCCTAAATATTTATCATTTCCTTGCTTTTCAGATGTTTTTAATATGTGTTTGTATTCTGTTTCCATGTATGTGTATTCTTCTATAACTTCGTTTATTTCAAATGCATCATTGTGATCCTGAAGTTTACTGTATTTTGCCATGTATAATGTACACTTTTTTGCCCAAATTTTGGAGGGAAAAATCAGAATGCGCATTATGCATGGGTGTAATGATTATATGCCGTGGGTATAATAATCCTGTGTATAATGAGCACAAAAATGTGTGTGTGCATTGTACACAGCAAAATACGGGTATTCGTGTTCTTGTCTGTAGTAAAATTCAGTCACTTGGCTATTGATAGACATTTGGGTTGTTTCTAGTTTGTGCAGGCACAGATACTTCTACCAGGAGTATTTTTATATGCAAGAGCTTCCCTTAGGTACATACCTAGAATTGTGGTTGCCGGGTCACACACCTTAAATTTTTAATTCCAAATAATTTTATTCATTTTGTTTAGTCAAACCAGTAGCATGTTAGTGTTACAATTGTCCCATATCCTTGCCAACATTTAATGTTGTGGGATTTAATTTTTGCCAATCTGATGAGTCAGAAGTAATATTTTATTGTGGTTTTAGTTTGCATCTCTATTATTGTTAATGAATTTGAGCCTCTTTTAAAAATTTTTTTTTCAGTTATTTATATTTCCCCTTCGAAAAATACCCCATTCAAGCCTTTACCCATTTTTTATCGAGTTGTCCATCTTTTTCTCATTGATTTGAAGGGATGTATTCCATACAAAGGGGGCTCCTCTTACACACCCATCATGGTGTGAGGGCCTGGCTTTATCCCCTGTCACCAGCTTTCCAGGAGAAGGTCAATGAAACTGAAATGCAGCAAATGCCCTCAAAGTGGAAATGGCCCCAGAGCTTAGCCTACATCTCCGTATTTCCATGTCCACTGAGTGTGGGGTCTCTAAATATTTCTTTACTCCTTGTTAGTTTATTCTTGTGTTTTAAGAATTAAAAAATACTTGATACTGAACTTTTAATTGCTTTCAGTGGGGGAGTTAGGCTGTATTTATTTTGTATACATAATTTTATTCGTAGTTGTTTTTCAATATGTCACAACATTACGCTGTATAAAAAATATGCTGCCTTTTATTTTACTTTATAATTTGAGCTCTTTTTCTTACTGTAACAAGAGCTCCATAAAAGTAATTAAAATTCCTATGTAATATTTTATAAAATGGATTGTTGTAATTCACCCAGCTGTATCTTTTGATTAATAGTCTAATAAGTAAAAAGATTTTACAATACAAATATTTTATCAGTTTTCAGGTAAAATTCCTTACGCTGTATTCAGATTAATTCATTAAGATAAATTTCAAAAGTCAAATTAATGGGTCAAAAGATACGAACATTTTAAAGACCAAATGGTTCTCTGCAAAAATTGTACCTGTTTACACCCCATTAGCAGTACTGAAGAATGCATTTTTCAAAGTCAGGTGTTTTGAGAATAGTCTTACTTACCTGTTAGGGTTTTTATTGAAAGCCTTATGCAGGTCCCTGTGAGGAGAAGGTAGTCATTGAAAATTTATTGAAATACAGTGAATAACAAAAATATAATTATATTCTGATTTTTTAAAAAAATCTAATGGTCAAGTTTATCCTGGAAAGTTGAGAATTTATTGCACTAAATAAAGTTTAATATGCCTCTTTTTCTCACTCACTAGATGTCTTGAGAATTACAAATGCTATAGAGAACTTAAAGAGAAAATTGGCAGCGACCTCAGCCACATGGGAGCAGTGCTCGGGCAGTCCATGTCCCCGTTGCCAGTGTCTTACAAAGAAGCGTTAGAATGCTTGGAGCAGAGCAAGGTAATGGTATCTGTGAATCTCCCATAAGACTGGGTGCAAAAAAAAAAAAAAAGCAGACAGCTGGTGAAGGCAGCAGGGAATGTGGCTGTTGTGACCCACAGAAATCTTCAGCCTGACTTATTCACTCAATAAAATTCTTTCAACCAGAAGGGGGAAAATGAAGCAATGGTTCTGAGAGAATTAATAGTTGGGTTCGTGGGACAGCCTTCTCTGCCTTGTAGCATGCTGTCCTAACCACTTTCTCTAAAGCTTTATCGTTCACATTATTTTGTTAGACATTGCTGGACCAATGACATAGGATTTAATGCAGCTATCCTAAGTGTTAAATTCTGGTTACTTCTTATACTATATTACCAAGCAATTTTAGTTTTTGCTTATTTTCGCCTGTTAGAGTTGTGGTATTATGTTATTAGGATTTGGATGAGAACATTCTGAATCATCGGTGCGTAACACATCCACTCTAAAACAAGACACAAAAACAAAAATCGAAATAAAGCCTTGGCCATTGATACAGCAAGTATTGTGCAATTAACTACCTAGTATAATATGAGATTTACAATATAATAACAAAATGATCTTCTAGGATATTTACCTTTGAAAACATGTTCTTGCTTAGAAAAATTGGTTTATGGGTCATTATTTGTTCCCAGTCTGAAATTCACGTGCAATACGATAGGTAATTCTCATTTGTCTCAGATTGGCCTTCAAAGGCACTAAAAATAGGTCATGAAATATTTGTGGGTGCTTTAAATCATTTATTGTTCAAGATTTTTTAAAGTTTATAACTTTGAGAAAAATTAATAGACTTTATATTCCTCCTGTCCTTTTTCTTGCTTAAGGCCTTGGTGGCAAATCTTGTATCAGCTAAAGAAGAGTTAATGAAACTACGACGGGTCCTCAGACCCCTGAGCTGCACGGTCACAGATAATGATGGCCTAGGTCTGCTCAGAACCACGGTGGCTCTGTGGGAGAAATGGCTGAGTGTGCTCGAAGCTGCTGAGGAGTGGGAGATGTGGTGTGAAGAACTGAAGCACGAGTGGAAGTTTGTCAGCGAAGGAGTAAGTGGTTCATTTCCAACAGCCACGCCGTACAGTTTTCTTAACAAGCGTCATTTAAATTGTTTTATTACTTTTATATTGTTTTTATTTACAATGAGTCTTCAACCTCTATGATTTGTTTGCATCACATATGTGTTACACATAAATGTTTATAGAGGTCAGGTCCTATAAACATCAGCTCCAAGAAATGATACAAAATTTTTTATAATACTAGAATATTTTTTGGTATCAGATAATGCTTAGAAACAAGTGACTACTTGTTCATTCAAACTTTAAAATCTTTTTTGTGCAGATAAATTAAATCCTTTTAAAAATAACTCTCTATCTGGCATTAAAGGTTAGAATTAGGAAGTATTCATAATAACCAACTACTTTGGAAATTAACTACAATTGTTGAGTAAGGAAATTAACTAGAGTTGCAAAGTATGGGTCTAAAAATGTCTGATTTTTTTTCTGAAAACTGCCTCTAAAAAACTTCTGTGATATATACATCAATCACATATGTTAATTTAACTATGTTTCAGGACTTACACATCACATATATTTAGAAAAGAAAATTTAAAATAGTATAGAGGCTTCCTTTCTGCATGTTGTTGTGTTCAGGCTATGTGGCTGTTCTTCTGGGGAGGTTTGTTGAATTTACATTTGTGGAACCTGTGGATCTAGTAGGCTGATTAGGATGTGTGGAGGGTTGAAAGGAGGACCAGGAGGTACTGATGGACAAGGAGGTACCTTCTGGTACACATTTCATGGAGATCCTCATGCCACATTTGCAGCATTTTTCAGAGGTTCCAACCTCTTTGAAATTTTCTTTGGAAGATGGATGGGTAGTGGTAGAAATTCTGAGGGAATAGAAATAGGTGGAGATCCTTTCAGTGCATTTGGATTCAGCATGAATGGATATCCAAGAGACAGGAATTCTGTGGGGCCATCCTACCTCAAACAAGACCCTGCAGTTACTCATCAACTTAGAGTATCACTTCAAGAATTATACAGTGGTTGTCCTAAACGGATGAAGATTTCTCAAAAAAGGTTAAACCCTGATGGAAAGAGTTAGAGATCTGAGGACAAAATTCTCACTATTGAAATTAAAAAAGGGTGGAAAGAAGGCACCAAAATTACTTTTCCAAGGGAAGGAGATGAAACACTAACTGGTATTCTAGCAGACATTGGTTTTTATTATTAAATATCAAGATAACCCAAAATTTAGAAGGGATGGACCAAATATAATTTAAGCTGCTAAAATTAGTTTACAAGAGGCAATGTGTGACTGTTCAGTTAATGTGCCAACAATGGATGAAGAACCATACCTATGTCAAGAAATGATATTGTGAAACCTGGAATGAGAAGAATTGTTGGATATGGGCTGCCATTTGTAAAAAATCTTGACCAATATGGTGACTTTCTTCTTTTTTAGAAAAAGATTTTATGTATTTATTTTTAGAGAGGAGAATGGAAGGAGAAAGAGAGGGAGAGAAACATCGATGTGTGGTTGCCCCTTTTGCGTCCCTTGCGCACCCCTACTGCAGACTTGGCCTGCAAGCCAGGCATGTGCCCTGGCTGGGAATCAAACTGGTGACCCTTTGGTTTGCAGACCAGTACTCAATCCACTGAGCCACACCAGCCAGGGCCATGGTGACCTTCTAATAGAATTTGAAGTGTCTTTCCCTGATTCTGTATCTTCATCATCCAAAGAAGTACTTAGGAAACATCTTCCTGACTCACAGAATGAAAACTTTGTTTCCCATATTTTGAGAAGGCACTGAAAATATAAAACGACTGGCAGTTTACCGATGCAGATGTGAATTCTGTATAAAGACATGTAAATTATTTTGAGGGTTCGTTAAATTGCATGAATAGACACAGGTCAAATAAATAGGCAGAAGGGATTTTTACAGTTAGAGATGAGGAGTAACCATTCACTCTATTTTATTTCACTTCTCCAAAGTCAGAAATTTTTAGTGTCTTGCTTCCATGTAAAATTTGATTTTGTGGAGTTGGTAGATATATTTCTAATAAAATAGTAGGCTATCCAAGTACTTTTTTTCTTATATCTTTACATTATCAGTTTGGTAGGTTCTCATTTATAATGTAAATTTAAATCCTTAAACTGTGCATGTGATATGTGTTTCTAGAAAATAAAAACCCAAGTCATTTGGAAATGTGATTAACTAGATTTAAATCTCTATTTGAAGTGTTGCTCTAGGACTGGTACCCATAAAAGAATATCCTCATGCATATGTTTCACCATTTTGATTTTTAAAATATGCTGTAGCGTTTGTTAATAACATAGTTGTAATGTTCTTAAGGTGGACCTTTTCTCCATGAAAAGGACGTTAATGGCAATTTGTCTCTTGTGGAAATCCCGATTGCCTGAGCTACTGATATTTTAAAAATAGGCTGTCTTTAAAATGACATATGTAATTTTATGCAAGTTGACTGTGTATCTTGGACTTAATAAATTATAGGCACATTTTATTGTCCATTACTTTAAACTAGTTTGTTTACTAATAAACATTTTTAGAGGAAATGTTACTTGGAATTAATTTTCCAGTTACACAGTCTTCTGTAACTTACTCATAATATACTACATATAACTTATGCAATTTTCCTAAAAAGAATAAACTACCACTATGGTGTTAAAGCAAAATATGGGGAAAATAAACACTAACTGCTGCTTATGAATGATGTTGCTACTACTTGTTATGCATATAAATATTTTACTTTTTCATATGCATAGGTTGCATTTCTTAGGTGTTTTAATTTTTAAATATATTTACATCTAAAAATTTTTTAAAAATAAAATAGTATAGAATTATCTTAGGGTTCTCTTTAATTCTTTAATCTTTCCAAAGGGCCAGGTATAAATGAAGTACAAATCAGAACATTAAATGAAAATTCTTCTTTCTTATTCATGTCAAAATTCCTGCTGAATTTACTTAAAAGAGAAATATACTGATCAGTACTTCATTAGAGGTAGGACACGTGTTTCGATTTTTAAATGTTTAGTACTACCATATTTTCTTGCTGGAAACTTGTTATTCTTGAAAATGAATATCATTTTGGTGGTGCTGGTGGGGTTTCATTAGTAAATTGTCTCTTGAATGTTAAAACTCTAAGAGGCATTGTGCAGTATACTTTTAGCAGGACTGCTAGCCTCTGGTTCTTTCCCATTCAGAACGGCACCGTTTATTGAGTTTCTACAGTAGGCTGTGTACCTTGCTAAGACCGCATTTCACACACGATGCGGCTGCATCCTTGCATTGCCCTTGGGAGTTATTCCCATTTTACTGATAGGGAAACTGAGGCACTAAGCAATTTAAGTTGGCACAAGACCTCCCAGCCAGTGATTGAGTTATAAGTTTGTGGGCTGGGACCACATCTCTTTCTCTCACATCTATGACTTTAGAATCAACCAGAGCTTTGTGCTTAGCAGGTACTTAGTAAATATTTCTTGAGTGACAGGTCTTATTCAAACCCAGGTCTAAGGCTAATCGTAAGCTTTTGTTCTTTTTATCTTATGACATTGTTTCTCTACTGCTATATAACTATTTGCAATTATAGTTTATTCAGACCACATTCATTTAGATCTTTGTAATTATTCGTAAAGCATTTGACAGTATCTGCCTAACAGAATGTGTTTTTCAAAGAGTAGCAAAAACAAAATCTGTCCTCATGTAGTAACAAAAACTACTAACACTTAATGGGCACTTATTGAACATACGTCATGCGCAGCTGTAAGCTCTTTACATGTATTATCATTTATCCTCTCAAAAATCCTATGAGGTAGATATATTTATAGTCCTCATTTTATAAATGAGGAAAGGGCGATTTAGTTGTTCAGATTCACAAGTGAGTGCCAGAAGTGGCTTCAAACGGACACTCTGCGGTTTAACTGCTAACCTATCAACTTGAGTGATATTTATACACACCAGATTGATGTAAGATTTTAAAATAGCTTTTATCCATTCAATAAAAACCATATCATCTAAAGACCTGTACATGCAAGGTCATGTTAATATGGTGAATTCGTATGTGAGAAAATGAATTTATATCTGACAAAATGAATAAAGGCTTTGCATAAGTAGATTTTAAAAGCAAACTCTGTTTACATTTACAAATTAAAAATCAATTTAAATTTTGCTTAATTCCCCCCCACACCCCAAAGTATTACCTTTCTGTTTTCTTAAACAGAATTTGCTTGATTTAATTATTCATTTCTGGTTATTCAGAATCATCATTTTATGCGTTAGTGATCATAATGTGCTAGAATAAATCTATGTCTTCAAAGATAATGGGAGATATAAAGCTGGCTTCTCCCCCTTGTACCAAAAGTCCACAAGCCTTTCTATATTAGTTCCTGTTTCTGTTGTTACAGGGTTTCCAGTCTCCTTCAGTGTACTTACTTACGGTTTCTTCTCCCTGTCTAGACTCTACTTTATAATTGACTGTGAAGCTGAAAGTTTTATAACCGTTTTTTATTTAGAATTATGTGTCCAAGGAAAATCATCCAGGGGCTGCAGAGCCTCTTGTAGGTATAAAATTGATGCATAATCTTTATGGCAACTATTTTCCTGATTTGGGGGCTGTATTTACCCTTTTTGGTGTCGTTTGTTGAATTTTGACAAGTGCATACAGTCATATGACCACCAACAAAATCAAGATTTAGAACATTTTTATCACCCCAAAAAGTTCCTTTGTGTCTCTTCATGGCATCTCCTTCCATCACCTCTGGCCCCTGACAACCATTAATCTGGTTTTACATTTCTGGGATGTCATCTAAATGAACTCAGATAGTTTGTGGTCTTTTGAGTCTGGCCTCTTTTCACTAAGTGTGTTGCATGTGAGATTCATTCATGTTGCTGCTTGTATCAGTAGTTCATCCCTTTTTATTCCTGGGTAGTTTTTTATTGCACACATGTACAGCCGTTTGTTTATTCATTCACAAGTTAGAGAATTGCCAGGGTTTTGAGTAAAATTATTGTCATTATTGTCTTCCCCCTTGCGTTCCCCTCCTTAATCACTTACCAATTCACAGCAGACAGCAGAGCCTACGGTAGAGGCTTGCAGGCAGGCAGTTTATTTTGGAAAGTGATCCTAGGGAACAGGAGTGGTTGATGAGGAGCACTGAAACTGGAGGTCAGAGCCTTGAATTGCCTCACTTTTATTGGTCCTGGTTGCCACAGTTGCCCACTTATGGTTATCACCAGGCACAGCAGCACCAAGAGATGCTCCATTAAGTCCTGGTTTATAGACATAGTTCTTTCAACCCAGAGGCATATTGGAAACCCTAGGCGTACAGTTAAGTCTGTCAATAGAGCAATTGCTCTCTTTCTATGCTGGTTCTTTGGCAGGGGGGCTGCAAAACAACCCTGTGGAAACTTTATCTCAATCCCTGGTGGAAATACAGCTGCCTGCATGGGAGCCCCGTCTTCTAATACAGCTGAATTTAGGTTTGAGGGGATGGAAAGCACAAATACCATAACTGGGTCTCTTGAAGAAGGACCAGTCTGCACCTGCACCCATGTGTTCTAGCGACTGGGACTCAGCTGGGTTAAATGGTCCAAGCGGCAGGCCAGCTGACACCTCAGGCAGTGCCTCCTTTTCTCCAGATCCCCCTCAGCACTGGCAGTGTCCTGATAAAATGACCTGAGCCATGTTTCCAAGTGTAGCATATACTGCCTCCAGAATCCCAGAGACTCATCCAGGGTGGTGCCTCTGAACAACTTGATCTCTACCTCATAGGGATTCTGGCATGCCCTAGGCCCCTGGGCCCCTGGGAACTTCATCGATGCTGGGTTCCTAAATTTTCATAGGTTTTCATTCCTACCCCCTGGCATCCAGGTCCTCCTCCATCATTTGGGTTAGCATGATACTGTTAATGTAGTTGACCAGTGTGATGCTCAGGAATGTCCAGATTGCAAGATGCCTGACTCAGCTGGCACCTAGAGGGGAGTTTGCAACACGAGGGCAGATGTGATGAAAGGCTGGTGCAGCCGAGTGAGAGCCAGAGGGTTTGAGGAGACACTGCTTTTCTCTCTTTATTCTGAGTTCAGGGCTGATAAAACTCCAATTTCCATATATGTGATGGGTTAGGTAATGCATTTCTGGGTTCCACACTTAGCTGCCAGTAAACACCTGATTATTAGTTCAGTAATTCAAGCTGTTTTCCCTTTGCTGTAGGTGTCAGGGTAATGAGGACGTAGTGGACTTACTTTGTTTTGAGCATAAGTGATCAGATGTGAAAGGAAAGAGAACTGTAGAAAAAGTATCTAGTAGTTGCCCAGGCTCGCACTGAGTCGGTGCAGTTTGGTGGAGCTCATTCTAACTACCCTGTGGGTATCTCCGGAGAAGCGATGCTTAATGCAGCTGCCATCTGAAGGAAAAGTTATTTATGAAAACACTCAACAGTGTTTCCTTCAGCTCGTAGCCGCAACACTTCATTTTAATCACACTTCTACATGATCAATACATGGGAGCTATGGGATTCTGCTGGTGGAGGTGTAATATTCCCAGCTGTAAAAAGACAAGTATTACTTTGAAGTAGGTTATGGCATTCTTAGCCCTTTGAAAACCATTATAAAACATTATGGTTGCCAAGGTATGTTTTTCAGTCCTGAAATGGTAAGAGTATATTTTACTTATTTTAGGTCTCTTTTTTGTTTCCTGAATTAGGTTGAACGAGAAGCAATTATTTTAGATAATCTTCAGGAAGAACTCCCTGAAATTTCCAAAACAAAAGAGGCAGCCACCACGGCAGAACTCTCTGAGCTAGCAGACTGTTTAAGCCAATATGAAGAGAACGTGGAGAAGCAGCAGCTATCACTGACCCTGCTCCTTCAGCGCGTAAAAAGCATCCAGAGCGCTCCAGACAGCGCAGGCGCTGGGCAGACTGTGCCAGCGTGGCGAGAGATTACGTCTATGCAAGAACGCTGCAGAAAGTAAGATTTCACAAAAAACTATTATGGAAAGATGTTTGACAGTTTCCGGTTTAAAATTTAGAAAATACTGAATTTCAAGAATATAAAATATAGGATAATGACAAATGATATGACAGAACTGAGTTGAATTAACACAGGAATTGAAAGGGATAGAAAGGATTGATAATGATAATTAAAACAAGCACCTGCTCTTCATCTTGCTATTACTGAGGATGAATACACTTCATTTTGTTTTTCTGTTTGCTGTTTTTTAATTTAGTAATACATATTTATTGGAAGTTTGGAGACTGTGAGACATTATAAAGATTAACGTAAAACCCACCTTTAATTTTACCACTCAGCAGCAACGCTGCCAATCACTTTTTTCTCACCCTTTTAAACTATACTTATACTTCTAAACAAATTACGAACATAGTACTATATTGTTTTATGTTCTGCTGAATCATTTATCAGCATATCATGTTTACTTGTCTGTGCCATAAATGCTCTCTGAAACATAGCTGTATAATTTTTCACCATGTGGATATGCCATAACTTATTCAACAAGCCCCCTAATACACAACCTTTAAATTATGGGTTTTTTTTTTACTTTTATAAAGCACTGCAGTGAATGTTTTTATGCCACATTCTCTGTCTGCATCTGTAATTAATTCATTAAAGGAATGCTGAGAAGCAGAGTCACTGAGTCAAAGTATCTAGTAAATTACAGCGAGAGACACTTAACTAATTAATAGCTCTCGGGAAGGATTTAGACACTTCAGCTCCTCTGTCAGTGTGGTGCATACATTCGCAGCAGATGAAGTCGGCTGAGATAAAAAGGCTGGTGCAGTTGTCTCTCCCCAAAAACCTGCCCATGCCTCCACTTACACCTCAAAGTCGTGTTCAGTTGAACTCAAGGATTACACGAAAAAGAGGAGAGACGGCAAGTGTTATATAAAGTGTGAAAGAGGGTATTTTCAGATTAAAGTTTTTGAGAGGTTTTTGATTGAGTGATAGAATTCGATATATGCTTATATATTCAGTATATAAATCATTGAAACTGGTACTTTTCTCTCAGAAAAAAATCTTTTGTGAGCTATGTGAACATCTTGTTAATTGTTGAAATAAAACTATTTCACAGATGAGCAGGCTAGAGGAACAATTTTATTTTGATGCTATATTTTAGGCTTTTTCAGAAAGCTCAAAAAAATAAGGAATTGATGCTGAATGAAATCCAAGAGAGACATTCTTTCACAAAAGAAATAATTGCTTTGAAGAATTTATTTCAACAGACCACAACTTCTTTCCAAAATATGGAACTACAAGACGGCCTAGATAAAGCAGAACAGTTTGAGGTAAGTCAGAAATGAACTTGTGAAGGTGTCTGGTGTAGACTTGCAGTCTTGAATGCAGAGTACTCGGGACAGAGGTAACTCAGTGATGAGAGTGGAGCATTCCAAAAGAGAGGAAAGCACCTGCAAAGGCCCTGTGGCATGGTGTGGGCACAGCCACAGAAGATCGGTGTGGCTGGAGAGCCGAGAGCAGGGTGGAGACCAGGTTGGGAAGTAGGCCATTCTGGACCAAGCAGCCCTTTCTCAACCACATTTTATGTGTGTTAGGTGAACAAGGGCCTTAGACCACTCTTGAATAGCATGGTAGATAATTCACATTAGTAGGGTGTAATGTCTTACCTCTGATAGGGTGGAACTGTTTTTACTTACAATGCTTTGGACAGCAAATGTGTGGGCCCCCCCTGCCACCCCACCTGTAACACACACACACACACACCACACCAACCTATTCTCCAACTCCATGTACTCCAACCAAGTGTCCTGTAGTTCAATTCAATTCTGACACTAACTTCCAGGAGTTAGCACAGACGCCACAGCTTAAGGGCTCAGTCCCATAAGACTGCCCTCACTTCACACACCAAATGGCAAGCCCTAGGCCTCTGGTACTTCTGACCGACACTATCTATGTTAGGGCTTCTTATGACTCCTCAGATTCAGTAATTTGTTAGAATGGCTCAAACAGAAGTCAGGAAAGCACTTTGCTTACTATTATTGATTTATTATACAGGATACAACTCAAGAACAGCCAAAGGGAAGAGATGCATAGGGCAAGGTATAGGGAGACGGGTGTGGTGCCTCCAAGACCTCCCTGGGTGTGTCATTCTCCCAGCACCTCCATACGCTTGCTGACTCCAGAGCTCTCCAAACCTTGGCAGTTAGGGCTTTGTATGGAGGTTCTGTTACATAGGCGTAATTGGTTGAGTTACTGTTCATTGGAGATTAACTCCACCTGAGTGGCTCCTCTCCCCTTCCTAGTGGATGGGAAGTGGAGCAGAAATTTCATCCCAACTGTTACCAAAGTAAAGGGGTTCAGTTCCCTGCACACACCAAAGCCCGATCAAATGTGAACAGGAGTTTGCAGCAGCGAAAGTAAAGGTTAGTTAAGAAAATGGTATAAATCACAGGGGAGCATTGCTCTCAGACCTGGCTCCCTGATAGTTTCTAGGGGATGGTTATATAGGGGGAAATCTTGAATCATGGTGACTGAGAGAGTTAGGGCCCTGTTTGGGGTTGTGGTCTCTACTGATTGGTCAGCACTAGGGCAGGGGGTAGTTGATCAGTGTATCTGGCCCTGACATCAGCCACAGCATTGCCCTGTCTGGGTTTGCAAGCATGTGGTTGGTGGAGTCAGTCTGCTTTTCTGGATCTAGAGCTGAAACACAGCTGTGGCCTAGATGTTACCTCCAGTTTGACTGAAACTCTGTCTCTGCGGGTGAACAGAGCTGAGACTTTGTTTCTGAGATTATTTGATGCTGACCAGAGCCTCAGTGCCCCTCAAGCTTAATGATTAAAGAAGTGCACAGGAGAGGGAAGGGGTGAGTCAGGGTGCTCCTGGGCTGGACAAGGCCGTTTTGAATCAAAAGGAAAGGAGAAACTGCCTGATGAAAGAAATGATATTTCAGCATGGTTGCAAGTGGTTGGTTCTTCTGGCAACCATCCCCCCTCCTAAACTATAACATTGTTATTGGGGCACCCCAAGAGTCATCTCATTTGTGTAAACTCAGGTTTTGGTTGAAAAATAAATGACAAAAGATGCTCCTCTCACTACACTTAGGAAATGTCAAGCGTTTTAGAAGCTGTGCCAGAAACCGGTGATGAAGACCAAGTATATATATTATATCACAGTATCATAGCATCATTTGGGAACTCTTTTTTTTTTTTCAGGATGTCTCTTCTCTTATTCAGGTACAATGATTACAGGCAAAAATGATATTTGCAAGTTTGTTCAAACGTCGCATGCTGTTGTTAATCAGAGTTGGTTGTCAATGTTGAGAAGGGAAACTTACTGCCCCTCACAGAATCAGTCTTCTGGGGGAAGCCATCTCTGTGTAGCTTTGAGTGAAGCCCTGTATCCCCAGACTAGGTCGAGATAAACCAGGGTGACACTGCACCTCAAACCCCAGCTTTGTCTGACTGGCATTGTTCTCTCACTTTCCCTGTCTAGATTCGCTCTCTGCTGCGGATTAAGAAAAGGAAAACAGTGACACATCATGAAGTCATTCAAAATTGTAATCATTCTTCAGTGCAGTGACTCACTCAATCCATTAATGCAAACAAGGCTACTGCACAGCTACTCTAAAAACAAACAAGCCCCAAACAGCCAGAGCAAAGTCAAAAAGTATTTTTCCACTTGATCTTTGGGAAACTTTCCCAAACAAATGAGTTTCTCCTTTATAATTAGTGCAGGAGAACGTAGATCAGATTTTGTTTCTAGGCCACAACCAATGGACTATTTGTTCAGGTTTCTTTTATCTCCTGAAACCTGCATTCTTTGCCTGGAACTGGAACTCTCCTGTTTGAAAGAAGTTGAGCTCTGCTGGGCTGTCTAATTACAGGAAAGCAGACACTTCTGCTTCAAGCATAAGGGCTTTTAGTGGCCTTGAATCATTGTGATGATAATGTAGGAAGAAACAGAAATGGCAACAAGTTAATAACAAAAAAAAAAACTTCGAAACTTTTTGCTGCTTGCAGCTTTTTACATCAAGGATGCCACTGAGATACAGTTAAATCCTAGAGATACTTTAGAAGCAGGAGATGTTGTAATGTCTTTTCAGGACAATGGTTTGACACTGGGAAGAGATATCAAGTTCAATTCTTACAAATTAGAAAGCATCATCTGACCAAAAGGAGTATCTCTCATGCTTAATCAGCTTGTATCAACAGTGAGGTTTTGTCATGCAAAATTTGTCCATTTAAATCATAAGGATGTGCTGGAAAGCCGCTTTTATTTTCAGAGTTAAACTCTTTTCCCATCCTGTGAGTACTGAAACTCTCTTGATGTTTTTAGGAGCTTCAGAGCAGTTTTGAGAAAGGAAAGCTAACTTTTGAGAATATTATGGAAAAACTCCGAATCAAGTATTCTGAAATGTACACCATAGTTCCCGCAGAGATTGAGTCCCAGGTGGAAGAATGCAGGAAAGCTTTAGAAGACGTAGAAGAAAAGGTAATAATGATGTTTGCGTGAGTGTTATTATTTGTCGAATGGAATGAATATAAAGAAAATATTTAGTATCATATTTTTATTTGCCCTGATTTCAACTATAACTTTTATACAGTTTAGTTAAGTGATAATTTTATGTATTGAATACTGAGATGAAATTGCTCTGAACAAGTGACATAAAAACACAGAAATTAGGTAGTCTGTTTATTTTTAGTTGTCAAGATGTTTAGTTTTTCTTCTCTTGCATTTAAACATAGTTATGTATTACCTTTCACTTGGCTTTAAAAAAAAAAAAACTGTACACTCACTTTAAGGTTACAGACATGGATAATGCTTTGTTTTAAAACATGTTCTCCTTGTACATTTTGAAACAGCAACCAATGGCAACAAGAATAAAAATTTCACTCGTCACTTAACACACAGCACCTTTCTAATGGTGGTGGAAACACAACTCTCAGAAATCGTAGCTGGGCAGATCTTTACACCTGAAAGTCCAGTTTAGAAGAATGAGTGGGAAATGTTTCATAGTACAGACTTAGGAGTTTAGCAAGGCAATGTTACTGAATTATAAAAAGGCAGCCCAAATCCAACAGAATAAAATTCTGTTCTATTCAGCACCCACGGAAAGATTTTTGTATTGCTATTTAAGCCTAGAATATCTCTTAGTAAGTAAAATAAATCGTAAATACACACACAAAAATAAGATTTCAAACTTAGTTAACTTCTATGCAGATTTCTTAGGAAAATCTAACCTATGTAAACATCTCATAAACTACTAACATATATTTACAAGAACTCTTGTTGATTTAACATGCAATAAACTCTGTTACGAGGTACTTTCTCAAGAGTCATGTACTATTGATTTTATTTTAAGAGAATACTAAATGTTTTGAGAGAAACTAAATTTGTTCTTGTGAATACTTCATGTGAAAGTCCCTAGCAAAGTGAATTAATAATCAAAGTCTGTCTTTTGAACTTAAGGTTGGAACTTTCAACCCTGGCTTACGTATTTGTAAGAAACAGCAACTGGTTTTTCTTGTGGGGTGTGTCCAAAGGATCCAGGCGACAGGTGCGGTGCCGTTCTGTGCAATTCAGAGAGCAGCGCGGTTTGCCTAAATCATGGTCTCTCCTCACGTTCCTAAATGGTGTCTGTCACTGCCGGGAGAACAGCTGCCTGAAAGATCAGAAAACTTCATTTTGTGGAAATTTGTTACATAGGAATAGAAAGTTATACAGCAACAAAAAATCCAGTGCAGGATTAATTTTTTTTTCCTAAATGTCTTGACTGTGGTATGGTATAGTCTGTGAAATAAAAACATTTTATGAAAGTGTCAACAGGTGGATGTGAAGAGCATAGACTCCGGAGTCTGGCAACTTGGGGCTTCTTGGGGCAAGTTCAACCGTCCCCTTGACATGTGACCTTAATTTAAGCAAGTCATTTAGCCTCTGTTTAGTTTCTGCATTTGCTTCCTATTTTTATTGGAATGTTTAATACAGAACATGGTTATACAGATATAGTGGTCTTTGCAAAAGTTAAAGGATGATATAAAAGCATAAAGTATTATTTAGTTATTTAGTGGCTGCTGGAAGAAAACCTTATCAACATAGCCAAAAGAGAAAAAAAAAAAGAGCATGAACTAATTAGGCATTTGAAAAACGACACATTCAACATTCATGTATCTTTCCAAGCCCAAGTAATTTTTTAAAGAAAATCATTTGGATAAAAATTGACACTGTTCAGCAGCTAGATTTCTGATTGCTGTGAAAGCACACTGGAAACATTCACACAGGAAACTAAGCTTTGTATGTCCTTAAGGTTATTTTACCCTAATGAATATTAAGGCAGGAATTACATTTTTTTTAAGTCGGCTTGAGAATAAGTTTGATTTTATTGAAAACAGTTCTTTGCAGAGGCTTTCCTCATAAAATGGAATGACTGTGTAATGAATAGTTTACCTCTCAGGAATTCTTTCATATCATTTGCTCCATTGGGGTATGTTCCGGAGAGTCCACTCGATCGTTTTGCCCAATGTGGCACGTATCTGTAAGTATATGCTGTGGATTACATTCAACAAATTTGTGTTCGTTGGTTTTCTTTCCTTTCGTTAAGTTGGATTTAACAGATTGGGTCAGCACAGCTGCCATTTCCTAGCCTGATCACGTACCCCCTCATTAACACATTAGCCAGTGTGGTTTGGAATTTTTGGGGGGACCCTTAAACAATTTTTATAACAAAAGCACATAACAGTGGGACTAACCCTTTTATCATTTGAACCTGTGACTAGAGTGCAGGAAATATCTCTAAACCAAAATACGTCTTTCTCCCCTTGTAACAGGTTAGCAGTGAAGTCTTGAAAAGGTCACCATCATATGCAATGAGTAGAAAAATAGATGAAATTAACAGTGGGCTTCATAATGTTGAAAAGATGTTGCAGCAGAAAAGCAAAAATATCGAGAAAGCTCAAGAAATTCAAAAGGTAACACCATCCTTTCGCTTCCTTCGGCCTTTGGTATTCTGCCTGCTCGTCTGTCGTCACAGGGTGTGCTCTCTGGGTCAATCTGAACTGCAGAGATGCTAACCCAGCTCCTCAGGGCCACCCTTACTGGGAGTGTCACCTGCACCAGCTTGGTGGAGAAGGTTGCATTTAAGAATTGTTCTCAGTTTTTTCATGGTGGGAATATACCAACCCCCTGAGAGCCTATGATTGTGAACTGGCCTTTTTATAAGTAGAGGAGAGTGAAGACCTTATCTTTGTAAGACTATATAAAAATATTACACATACATAAATATAAGTACATATAAAACAAAGGCTAACATGTTGCTATGTTTGAGCATTTCTTAGAACCTTTGGTTTTCTAAACTGAAATAATATTAGGGAATAAAATTTGGAACATTTATGAAACTCATTTGATTAAAAACATTTCAATAGAATTGTATGTCAACTGTAATTGAAAAATAAAATTACAGTAACATTAAAAAGTATTTCAAAAGGATATGAATAGTGTTAACAGCTTTTCTTTAGACTGAAAGAGGGGGTATAGGAAAATAGAAATTCCAATTTTTTTCCCTGGTAAAATGTCTTAATAAATAAAGTCTTAGGTAAAACTGTACATAAACATATTTCCCCTCTTAACTCCTAAGTAAACTCTACATATAGAGAGCAATTTTTAAAGATTTTATTTTTTTGTTATATTTATTTTTAGAGAGAGGGGAAGGGAGGGAGAAAGAGAGGGAGAGAAACATTGATGTGAGAGAAAAACATAGATCAGCTGCCTCTTGCACGCACCCAGGCCGGGCGTGGACCGAACCTACAACTCAGGTGTGTGCTCTGACCGGGAATCGAACCGGCGACTGTTTGCTTTGTGAGACGACACCCAACCAACTGAGCCACACTGGTCAGGACTAGAGAGCATTCTTATTCTAATCTACATTTTAAGGACATTTTCTAATATGAAAGGAGACTTTTAAAAATAGGTCAGAATATGGTTCATCATTGTACAAAATCTCAGACTCTTAATAAATAGAGGAATCTAATTTAAGCAATAAGATTTTCCCATTTCTAGACATTAGGTATTTAAGCAAATATTAAGTCAGAATTAAATTTTTTATCTTTGAAATGTCCTCTGGGCAACCAAGTCCAGGTTTGAACCCAACCCGTCAGTTCGTTGAATCCAAAGCACTTGCTGCTATTACATGTGGCTAGAATATGCTGCCACTGCATTAATCCTGAGTTCAAGCAGACACCTTCTTTTTATTCATTTCATTTTTGTACTTGATAAAAATTGTCTTCTGAAAGTACATGTATGTACTGATCTAAATAGGTTTAAATATTAACTGAAGTCCTTTTTAAACATAATGTTAACACTCTTGAAAGATGAAGGTTGTGTCGACCCTGTTTGGTGCCTTCATCTCTGCGAATATCCAGGTCTTTCTGCTCTCTTATAGCTAATTTGTACCGAAATGAATATTGTGAGAGTTGAGAGACCTCAGAGAAACCGTTTTCCAGTTTATGTCCCCAGTGATTGCTGGGCATACATGAATAGCTGCTTGTGGTGGCGTTTTGGTAGCAGTTACCAGTGCAAACAGCATGTGAACTCTAGGAATTACCTCAATACACCATGACACCTGCATTTAATTGACGTGTGATTTCCTTGTCCAGAAAATGTGGGACGAGCTGGATCTCTGGCATTCCAAGCTCAATGAGCTGGATTCCGAAGTGCAGGACGTTGTTGAAGGGGATCCAGGACAGGCTCAAGAATGGATGGATAACTTGATGGTTCCTTTCCAGAAGTATCAGCAAGTATCCCAGAGAGCAGAATCGAGAACCTCCCAGTTAAATAAGGTGCGGCGGTAACATGTGATGATGGCACATAGCATGTAGTGGTGTTGAGATGGGTTTAAAACAAATAAAAATATATATTCAGAGGTATCCAGTTTCCCTCCAATTGCCAGTTTTAGGATTTGAAGCTAGAGCCACATAATAGGTTCAGGTAGCACCCAAGGGGCAGACTTCACTGAAGGGACAGGCAGGAAGTCTAACTGGGCAGGCAGAGGCAGGTATCCGAAAGTTAGGCCCCAGCACAGCACTTCCAGCAGACAGTCTGGGGAGTTCGGGGAGGGTGCCAGCAACAAGGAAGAAGAAAGTCATTTGGAACAAGACACCTCCCTCTTCCCTTCTAAGCAGGGTTTGTGGGTGGGTGGTGTGGTATGTGGATGGTGTTGTGTATGTGACTGAACAAGCGTGAGGCAGGGTCCTAGTCTCAGAGGAACTGGGATAGCATAGGACAAGGCCCTGTACGGGAGGACAAAATACAATTCCAGTTTTCAGAATGAAGCTTACTTGTGGGAAGCAGACTAGTTTCAAGGCTAACTCAGAACTCTTGCCGAGGCCGCTGGCTTCAGGGTGGAACTTTTTACGTCCTTTCCAGCTATGGTCAGGATTAGTCTTTAAAGCTGGAAGGATCAGAACTGGAGGGGGTGGGCAAGTGGCCCCAGCCATGGAGCGTGGAGCCCTGCAAGGCTGACAGACCACTAACAGCTGTGAATTCTTCATTCAAGTCAAGTAGGAGGCGTCAGTCAGACTGAGTTTGTTACCACCTCTGTTTCACAGGCCACAGTCAAGATGGAGGAATATCATGATCTTTTGAAGAGTACTGAGGCTTGGATAGAAAATACCAGTCGTTTGCTGGCTAACCCTGCCGACTATGACTCTTCAAAGGCGCTGAGTCTCCATGCTAGCACCCTTCAGGTAAGTGTTCTTTCAGTGCTTCCTGGGTGTCTGCATAATGATCAGTGGCTTAGCTAACCATCATGGGGCTCCCTCCATCTTTTTTTTTCCCTGGAAAACTGCCATATTTTCAACTGTGCCAAATGGCAGAAGGATGCTTGGAAGGGTGGCAGGCTGTAAACAGGGATTTTAGAGACCAAGATCTTGTTCTTTCTGTCCTGGTACCTACTACGTCAGTGGTCCCCAACCTTTTTGGCACCAGGGGCCAGTTTCATGGAAGACAATTGTTCCACAGACCAGGGAGGGGGGTGGCAGGGGGTGGCTTTATAGCCTACCGCCAGATGCAGCTTAATTGTCACTTGCTACTCACTGATAAGGTATCGATATGAATCTGCAAGCAGTTGAGTTATTATGGTCTCTGTGCAGTCAAACCTCTCTGCTAATGATAATCTGTACTTGCAGCTGCTCCCCAGCACTAGCATCACTGCCTCGGCTCCACTTCAGATCATCAGGCATTAGATTCTCACAAGGAGCACGCAACCCAGATCCCTCACATGTGCAGGTCATGGTAGGGTTTGTGCTCCTATGAGAATCTAATGCCACAGCTAATCTGACAGGAGGTGGAGCTCAGGCCGTAATGCGAGGCACGGGGAGCAGCTGTAAATACAGACGAAGCTTTGCTCGCTCTCCCACTGCTCACCTCCTGCTGTACGGCCTGGTTCCTAACAGGTTGGGGACCCCTGTATTACATGACTTTTGGGGTAATTTACTATATCCTCCATGGGCCTCAGTTTCCCCCATCGGTGGAGTAAGAATGTTGCACTGAATGGTGATGGTTTTGGTTGGCAGAATTCTA
This sequence comes from Desmodus rotundus, assembly GCF_022682495.2. NCBI lineage: Eukaryota > Metazoa > Chordata > Mammalia > Chiroptera > Phyllostomidae > Desmodus > Desmodus rotundus. The sequence goes on from NC_071393.1 coordinate 108,514,781, forward strand.
AGATGTTTGTGTCCCCTGATGTATGCAACCTGTGTAATCCCCTCCCCTTGAGCGTGTGCGGGAATGTGCAGATGTGATGAGATAGCCTCTCCATTGACTAGGTTTCACCACTCTACTACTAAGGTAATGGGGTGATCATTCCCATGAATACATGATTAATCATGGTTGTATGGTTATAAGACTCCCTGGAAGCGGACTGGAGATTCTCCCACTGGCTTGAAGAAGTAAGATACCATGTGATGAGAGGGCAGTGGGGCTAGGATCCCAGGGTGGCCTGTAGGAGCTGAGAGTGACCCCCAGTCAATAGCCAGCAAGAAAACTGGCATCTCAGTCCTACAACTGAATTCTGCCAGCATCCTGAATGAACTTGGAAGAGAAACCCATGCTCCATGCTTGGTTGCAGCCATGTAGCATCCTGAGCAGGAGACTCATCTAATCTGTTCCTGGACTCTCGAGGCATGGAACCTATGAGATAATACCTTTGTGTTTATTTTAAGATGCTAAGTGTGCTAATTAGTTACACAGCATTAAAAAAAAACACACAAAAAACTAATCCATGGTTCCTTCCCATTCTACCATGCCATAATTCCAAATTTCCTGTACTTCCAGGCACTCTACAGGTGCCCGGTGCCTCCATGCTAGCTTGCCAAGACAAGTGAAAGCATTTTCTTACTCTGGGCCGTGAGTGCGAGAGATCTTCCAGGTGCCAGCTGTTGGCTTAAGTTTTATTATGAAGGCTTATTTCACTTCTATCATATTATTTAGCCACCAGTAAGAATTTCTTAGGAAGAGGTTTATTCTGTAACAATTTTTAGAATAATCAGACCTCAAAGTTGATCCAGCTCCTTTTTATGTCCTTAGAATAGCACAATGTGTTCCTAAGGGAACAAATGACTTCATACCTCCCTGATGTTTGAGATGTGCTGGCATAAAGATGTTACATTTTTACCCATGTGTTTCTTTTCTTCCCCTAGCCTGTGATTTCTGCCCCCACCTCTTGGGTTGACTTTCCACATCCCCCTTTATTTTAAATCATCTGTATTTTTCATCATGTTAAGGAGTTTACGAAGACAGAAGAGAGAAATAATGCCTTTTTCCTCAAATGCTTATTATAAGATTTTTTTTTAAAAAAACACCATATAAGAGAAAACTCAGGCAAAAGCAATTGGACTTTGCTACCTATTGACACAAATGTAAAAGTGTGAAAGTATCTCTCAGGTGCTGGCCTTTGTAAGCTAGAGCTGAGCAGAACTAGTTTATGAGCTAGAAGTAGGGACAAGGGGAGGTACAGGATGATTTCCCACAGAATGCATCCTAATAAATCCCCCAATGGAAAGTAAGTCTCAAATTTAAGTGTTCATATGTGAATAACCCATTTTATCTTTATTTTTTAAAATAGTTGTCTTACTTTCAGGATACCCTTTTGCATTTTTCTAGCACTACCAGGAATGATTTTTAAAATGACTTTTGAAGGTATCAAAACTCTTGACTAAGCTTTAAAAATCTGTTTTAATTGCATTATAACCTTCTATCTGGATAGTATTTGTTAAAATAGGTTTTTATAACCTAAAGATGCTGTTTATAACTAAAAACTGCTATTGTAATTAAGAATCATGGAAACATAAATTTCATTGTAAGATAGGAAAATAACTTATTTTTTAATCAGCTTCATCGTGGTATAATTTGCATACAGTACAGCTAGACGAAATTTTTAGGTGAGTTTTGCTAACAGCATACAGCTGTGTAACCACCACCACCACCAATGTGGAGAACATTTCTGTCACCCCAAAGTTTCCTCCTGCTCCTTTGCAGTCAGTCCCCCTCCCCCATCTTCAGCCCTTGTAAGCACGTACTCCTTGCTTTCTATTAATACAGCTTTGCCTTTTGTACAATATTCTATAAATAGAATTATAGAGTGTGTAGTCTTTTGTACCTGACTTCTTTTACTTAGCATCATGTTTTTGAGATTCATCTAGCTTGTTAGGTTTACAGTTAGTTTATTCTTTTGATTGCTGCTGAATAGTATTCCATTAATGTAAATATGTAATATATTTAGCCCTTCACCAGTCAATGGACATTTGGGTTGTTCAAGTTTTGGTCTACGTATTCAGTATCTATTGTTGTGTATATAACACATTACTCTAGAAGTTAGCAGCTTAAAACAACAAACATTTGTTACCTTACAGTCAAAGTGGGTCTGGAATCCAGGCAGGGCTTAGCTGAGTGTCTCTGGCTCAGGGGTTCTCATGAGAATGCAGTCAAGGTGTCAGCCAAGGCTGTGGTCTGCTCTGAAGGCTCACTTGGGGTGAGGGAGGTGGCAGGATACACATCTACGCTCATTCACATGGCTGTTGGCAGGCCTCAGAAGAGCTACCTGCATACACAAGGCTGCCTCATGGCGTGACAGCTGGCTTCTCTCTCCATAAACAGTCTTAAAGAGAGTGAGAGAGCTCCTAAGACAGAAACAGACTTTGATAATCTAACCTTGGAAATGACACCACATTGCTTCTGCCATATTTTTTTAGACGTCAGTCAGTAAGCCCCTATTCAAATTCCAGAGGGAAGGACTACAGGTTAGTTGTTCCTGGTCCTGTCAATGACAGCAGAGGAGCGGGATTATGTGGTTCAAAATGGGTGCTGCAAGCCCACCGGAATCGGTAGACACTCCGGCCCTGGCTGGGGGGTTCACTTGGTTGGAGGGTCTTCCCTTACACCAAAGGGTTGCCAGTTCAATTCCCAGGCAGGGCACATATCGAGGTTGTGGGTTTAGTCCTGAGCTGGGGCACACACGGGAGGCAACTGGTCAATGTTTCTGTGTCACATCTGATGTTCCTCTCTCTTTCTCTCTCAACCCCCACCCACCTCTAAACTGAATAAACATATTCTCAGCTGAAGATTAAAAAAAATTGTTAGGCACTCTGAAGTCATCCACTACCATCAACAGTAGTGTTCAGTGTTTTATTACAAAACTGGAAATGAGCAGGAGTTTGATGTGTTGAGACAAATGTAAATTTTCTCGGATTTAAATTTTTGTCAACTTTCAGTATCTTAAGGTTTCTTTTTTTCCCCCCCTGTTCCTCATTATGTAGATGGCTTTGGAAGATTCAGAACAGAAGCATAATCGTTTACATTCCATTTTCACGGCTCTAGAAGACTTGTCAGTGATTTTTGAAACAGATGATTTAGCACAGTCCATACAAGAGTTAAGTCGTCAAGTAGCAGCTTTACAACAAAACATCATGGAAAGCCTTCCACAGCTTCAGCGTATGGCTGATGTAAGTTGGCACTATAAAGACATGATTTCTTATTTTTAATTTATATTTCATTTAGTAAATTAGAGTTATCCTGTTAACTAATTTTATGAAGACATGTTGATCTGGTACTTTTTATTTTTTCATTTATGTTCAAAGGGAAGAATCCTGATCAAATGAGCTCAGTGTTTTTTCTTTGTCAGGGAGGAGATTCTGTGGATTTAAAGGCACAGATTAGCAGAGAGAGAATTAAAACAGATAACCTCCCAAGTCTTCACCAATACCAAATACTTTCTGAGGGGCTGGGGCATGCTGGCCACTGGATTTTTAAATATTTTATTTGAGCTTGAACCAAGTGTGGTATTTAATTAAGGATGGAGTGCCATATCAGAGGCAGGTGCAGCTAGTCTTAATTATTTACCTTTCGTTCCTCAGTTACATTCCCTGCACCCCACTTACTTCACCTTCACCACACAGTTATTTCACGTAACTTCAGGGACTAGTAATTGTTAAATATTCTTGGTTAATGATGCCTATTCCAGAGTTTTCAAGTGCTTCTACAATTTTTTGTGAAAAATGTCCTAAAATACATTGCATATGTTTATATACCTTTTTCAGTATAAGGTGCAGAAAATAATTTCAACATGATTTAACTTGTCCTCATAGTGACTATAAAGTCACTGACTGTACTTACTGCTTTCCAAAGATAAATCTAAAGAGTTTGTAGGTCACTGAGACTTTACTTAAAAATCAATTCAGATGTATACTACTGATGGCCCCCAACTTACAGTGGTTTCATTTGAGATTTTTTTGATTTTATGATGGTGAGAAAGTGAAATGCATTCCGTAGAAACCATATTTCAAGTTTTGAATTTTGATCTTTTTCCAGCTAGCAACATGAGGTAAGTTATTCTCTTGTGGTGCTGGACAGAAGCAATGACCACCCCTCCCATCTGCTACACTGTCCTCAGGGTAAACAGTCAGGACCTGAGAGCGTATTCATTTTGTTAGATGATTTCGCCCAACTGTAGGCTGATGTAGACGTTCTGAGCATGTACAAGGCTCAGCTGTGATGTTTGGTAGGTTAGGTGTATTAAATGCATTTTTGACCTAACGATATTTTTAATTTACAGTGGGTTTACAGGATGTAACCTCATCAAAAGTCAAGGAGCATCTGTACCTTTGTTCTCAGAGTATAAGTAATTGAAAAGTGGCTTTATGAGGATCTTTTAACTCAACAGTGTGTAAGCAATGCTTTGTAGTGTGGTATGCTAATAATAGAATAGCAGTTTTTTATGGAAAACAACCAACAGTATCTGAGTAGTACTTATTTAGTGTTTAAGAGGTATAGAAGTGGCGAACATATTTTGGTTACATGTCAGAATAGAATGAATGGCAACAAATTGTGTCTTATAGACGTACACAGCTTATACTGCATGAGTGTTTTTGTTTCTGCAACTAGGATGTGGTTGCTGTTGAAACTGAAGTAAAATCAATGGAGAAAAGAGTTTCAAAAATCAAAGCTATCCTATTATCTAAAGAAATATTTGACTTTTCACCTGAAGAACAACTTAAGCATGGGGAGGTAAGCCTGGATCATTATTTAAAGTATTTTCTCATAATACTTATTATGTTTATTTTTAGATATGTAATAATATGATACAATAAAAAGTATTTAGTGTTGCTAGAATAATAGCACAATAAAGTCGAAAGAGATACGGCCCAGGCCAGGTGGCTCAGTTGGTTGGAGCATCATCCCATCCTCCAAAAGGCTGAGGTTTCAGTTCCTGATCAGGGCACATGCCTAGGTTGTGGTTTTGATCTCCAGTCAGGGCACATCCTGAAGGCAATGTCTCTCTCTCTCTCTCTCTCTCTCTCTCTCTCTTTCTTTCTCTGTCTCCCTTCCTCTCTCTCTAAAATTCAACATATTCTTGGGTAAGGATTAAAAAAAAGTTGGAAGAGATATGAATGTCTATAAATATCATGTTTTAAATTATGTAGTACTATTTATATAAAGATAATTTTCCTATAGGTAATTTTTTCATTTAATTTCTTCCAGAAACTTCAAAGTTTGGAAGTTTTGCTTTCAGGTCAAATTTAGTTGTTTAATAGTCTAAGAGCTTAAGGCTCTAAAGGCAGGAGAACTGAGTTCCAGCCCCAGCTAAGCTGCTTACTGGCTGTGTGACTTTGAGCTATTGGTTAACATTTCATGTTTGCACATTGGTATTGCAGTGGTTGTGTTGGACCATTATAATACATATACCCTTAGCACTAAATAGTACACAGATGTTGATTCCGCCTAGTGGTTAGGACCACGTGCTTTGGGGTCAGGCAACCTGGGTTCTAATCCCAGCCCTGCTCTTCTCACCTTACCTTGGTCTTCCAACTGCTATGAACCCACTTTCCTTACCTGTGGCATGGAAGTTCTGATACCTACCTCCCAGGGTAGTTGTGAGGATTAAATGAAATGATACATATGAAGTATTTAGTAAAGTGAATGATCTCTTCTCATTAACCGATTATGTGAATCCAGGTTTCTGTGGATCAGATGTCATTAAAGCAAAGTAATTATACCTTTGGGACTTATCAAACTTGACAGGACAGTTCTATTCAATTCGATAGCATTTTCTGAGAACCTAGGCCTGTGCTAGGTATGGCTGCTACAAGAGTGAGATGCAGTACTTGCTGTTACCGCAGCTCACTGCCTGGTGATAACACACAGAGAAAACAACAATTCTAAGGGGGGGAGGGGGGAGAAGGAAGGCAAGGGTTGTCCAAGTGCATCATTTAGTGCTGGGAGGCTACTCTTGCCCCAGACATTCATTCTTTCCTGAGAACTTTAACAACTGGATCACAAGTGATAAAATAATCTTTTCACTCTGAGCTAAGGAGATATTTTAAAAATCAAGATCATAGATTAGAGACTAAATTATACACTTATAATTTTGAATAATTAGATTTAGCAGTGGCCTTTTTTTCCCCCCCACTTATGAACTGTGCATCTCTGATGTAATTAAGGTCATACTTGAAAATATACATCCTATGAAGAAAACCATTGCTGAAATACTGTCTTACCAAGTGGAACTGAGTTTACCCCAGACGGGAATGAAACCTCTGCCTGTGTTTCAGCGGACAAATCAGCTTCTACAAGATATAAAACTGTTGGAAAATGTGACTCACGAACAAAATGAGTTGTTAAAGGTGAGTTGTTTTTAATGACAGCCAACTTACTGGGTGGAAATACTCAGTGAAAGCTGGTTTTGTTTTCACCTCTGTTGGTTGGGTAGATCAAATTCTCATGACAGTAAGATGCTGCCCCTGTTGATTCTTTTTGGTCTCTTCCAGTGCTGTTACCCAGGAAGTGGTATTTGATGTAGGTGTGTACCTTCTTGCTGAAATGGGGCTAAAGTTAGTTTTCTCCATTTTTACCCTTGTTCTGGTTACAGACATCGAAGCATAGTTATGGTCTGTCTCACTCCGATCTCCGGTTGTGGAGGACCTGCGTGGGTACAGTGTGAGGGAAGAGGTTCGGACTTGAACAGAGCATTTGCCATCTCCTGAGGCCCGAGGCCCACAGACTCTGATAGCATTCATTCCCATGACAGTTTCTTTTTGCTTCGCAGTCACTTTCCTACTCATTGTCTCATTTTATTCTCAAGTATTTGGTACAGGGAAGTAGGCACTTTGCCATCTTATTTTTACCTATAAGGAGACTTGTGCCAGAAGGTAGACGACCTGCTAAAAGAACACCGAGTTAACTTGTGTAGACATTCGTTTGTGTGCACATGGGACAGGTGTTTGAGTTTCTCCGTTCCTGGTGGTGGTCTCCATATCAGGGTCTCTTTCTTCTGACGTTTGACCTCTTTCAGTCTCTCCCCAGTTTTTTTTTTCTTTTCATTTTGTTTGATTCCAGTCTCAAAACAGGCATCATCATTAGATAGAAATTGCATTTCACTTTGGTCTGTGTTCCTAGATCAACAGCCACTCAAAAGAACAGAAAGTTCCAAAAGAGCCTTAAATTCCAGACTTTTTTTCAGCTCTTGGTAGAATCCCCTTCTGCCTGCGTTTCCTGATTAGATGGGTCAGAGTAGGAGGAAAGGTTTATTTTCCTCTTTCCCGACTACCCCCTGATTGTAGGAAGAAAACTATTTCTCCCTCTTAAATTTTATTCACATTTTGGTGGACACTGTGTTTTCCTAAGATTTGAGGACACTGTAATCTCTGGTTTGAGTCTTAATCCTATAGCCTCCCTGGCCTGGCTGCTGATCTGCTGATGTCATTTCCTAGCACCCACAGGGAGAAAAAAGATCTGGTTCTCAATGTACTATTTTTTAATAATATGAAGAGAAGAGAAAGATACAAAATTTGATCTATTATTTTTAATCTTTTTGTACTTTTCTTGGTCTCCTAGTCAGGAAAAGAACAGTCCTAACTATGCTTGAAAGTGACTTCTTCACAAGATGAATAGGATGGGGAATAGAAGACAAAATTTATTTTGTGCCAAGTTAGGTATCAAACTGCCACTAAAATTTTCCATCTTACTATGTTGGTGGAAATCAGATGCCATCTCATATAATTCAAAGCTAAGTAAGCCAGTGGTAATGAAAAGCATTAGAATACGGTACATTTATTTTAATTCCTACTTTAGATATTAGAAGTGCCCTCATTGAGGAAAACAAGACAAATTACTTTTGGGGCGAGTCATGGGATGTTGCTCTTTATAGAGGCTGGGGAACAGCTGTGTGCAGTGAACATAGTTATTCATTTCTAGCCTGCAGCTAAAAGTATGGTTAAATATTAAACAAAATACATGGAAGAATTCTGTGTTGGCCAGGAGCTTTGTGGTGTAAAAGACATTTTGCTTCATTGTGAACCGTAGCAGGGAAACGGCTGGGCTTGCTTTTGAAGTTCATTTCTTTATTTCATTGTACTTTGATCACGTCATTTAGTCCGCAAATAGCTTCGAGCTCTACTGCTCGCTTAATGTGAGACTCCAGGTATTGTTCTGGTTAGTCTTGCTTCATTCTGCCAACTCAGACTGCACTCGAACCCTCAACCTTTTACTCACAAAATGTGCACTACTGATTCCAGTGGATACCAGGTGAGGATGTGACTGGGACAGGAAAATTTGTCATATCTCAAATTACATGCCTCTTCCACTCTGATTCAGTAATGCCAACTTTCTATGTGGAAAGCCACACATGGAAAATGTATTTAAATGGCATATGTGCCCTGATCAGTGTGGCTCAGCTGGTAGGAACATTGCCCTGTAACTGAAGGGTTGTGGGTTTGATTCCTGGCCAGAATCCATACCTAGGTTGTAGGTCTGATCTCTCAGGTCTGAGTGCATACAGGAGGCAACCAATTGATGTTTCTTACATCAGTGTTTCTCTCTCTCTTCATTCCTCTCTCTAAAAACAATGAAAAAAAAAATGTCCTCAGATGACATATATATCAATAATTTTATAAAACTTAGCAACTTTATATTAACCTGTCATTAAATGCTTCCCAGAATAAGCCCACTAGACTGGAAATATGTAAGAGCAAGCGTGTGTCTACGTAGACCTCCACTTCAAGCATTGCACAGGTGCCCGGGCATCTAGTAGGGCAAGAAGGTCTGGTGTCAGCTTTGCAGATGTTATCCTCGACATTAGGCTACTACTTCCTACTGAAATCTGTATGGGTGCATATTTGCTGTAATTGACTGGAGCTTGTGGTGGGGCTAGACACTGGAAGTAGCCCATTGATTTATTCCTTAGATATGACAAAAATTCTTCTTTTGGGGGGGTTATTTTTTAGATAGTCATAAAACAGACTAATGAATGCAATGAGGAAATAGAAAATTTGAAGCAGATCTTAAGTAATTATTCAGCTGAGCTCTCCCGTGAAGACATGTCACCACGACAAGCTGCCCATGTGCCACAAGTGCAGGTATGTTTCTTCCATTCATTCTACAACCCAGCAGTTCATTCACCAATCACGTACTAAGCTGTTGGTGTCTAGAAGCCTTTGTGATGGTATCATCTGTTTCCTACTCTTCTCTTCCAACTGAAAGTATTTTATGTGTATATCCACTTTCCACTCCTATTTCATAAGATAGGTGAAAATAATTACAATGGAAGGCCCTCCAGTGTCCTTATCCTCAGATTGTTGCACACTGGTGAGAATTTGCTCTGGTACCCAAGAAGCTGATGTAACACAGGATATTTGGACAACATGACTTTCTGGCTAGCTTTCTGGGAAAGGGGTCATATAGTGGGAGCTGGCCTTCAGAGGTAAAGACCGTGGGCGCTGCTATAACAAAGAGTTCCATATACTAAGTAGTATTTCCATATGAAACATAATGATTAACAGTGTCAGGTGGATCCAGTTACAGTGGTTTGCATGTTAACCCTTTACTGCTAGGGTTTCATTCAGTTTTTGGTTTTGAATCACAACTTCTATAAATATTTTTTAAAAAAAGACCCTGATTGTAGAGAGCTGCTTTTTTCCTGCCATCACGTTCATGTAGGCAGGCAATTGCTATTGTATTCAAAGCCAGGTTATACTACTTGCTTGCTGTGAACCTAGGGCAAGTTACTTAACCTCAAGGGTGAAGTACAAGGGGCCCAAGGTGACACAGCTGTTAAGTAATGGGCTCAACACGGGCCTGGTTGCAGGCCAGGTCCTCAGTAGGGGGCATGCAGGAGGCAACCACACATGGATGCTTCTCTCCCTCTCTTTCTCTATTCCTTCCCCTCTCTCTAAAAATAAATAAATAAAATATTTTTTTAAAAAAGTAATGGGCTCAATAGACAGGCTCGAAAATAAAGACTCGGCATTGTAAAAATGTCAAGTTTCCCTTTACATTAAAAATTTGAGGATCCCCCAAAGAGCTTTAATTTATGAGTTATATCTACCAATATAGAAATTAAAACTCAGAAATGTAAAACTATTTGTTTAGTTATTTAAAAATAATAATCATAAACCTATTACATGTTAATAGAAATAACATAGTTTTATGGAAGAAATTATATTTTTCCAAAAGAACATGTAGTGAGAAGAGTGACACTGTGTTTACATTTTTGCAAATCTCTGTATGTTTGGCTTGCCAGGATGACAGCTAGATTCTCGTCTGCTTCTGCATTTGATCTGCTGAGCTGTGTAGTTTTGTTTCAAGTATATAAAACAGCCCAACCTCTCAAGACATGTACATAGAAAAGGGAATGTTTAAATGACCCTTCTGAGTGATTGTAGATATTCTTTGAAACTACACTAAACTCCAGCAGGCAGAATTTAGTCACAGGTTTGGAATCTGAGGCCATGTCAGGGAACTTTTCATATCTTGCATTAAAACCCACTGGTCTGTCCTATACAGGGTGGGGCAAAAATAGTTTACAGTTGTGAGTACATGAAACACATAGTTTAGTCTTCTATTATTGCTTATTAACTATTGTATTATTATCCACACAAACAACTGTGAACATACTTTTGACTGACCCTGTACTTTGAGTGCATCTTTTCACCCCCTGTGATTTTATGACATTATGCTTGATCCTTTGGAAAATATCGTTTCACTAGTTATACAGCCTATCCAAATGTTGATACATTTCAGTAATTGACATTAAAACTTCTTCATTTATTGACATCTATCTTTTTAGGATAATCTTGTTTTATTTACATATGTAAGTATAGTTGACCAACTGTTCTTTTTTTTCCAAGTAAAAATAGTTGTCTATAAAAAAAACTGGCAGTTCAAGTTGAAATTCAAATAATTACACAAGTGCTTTTCCTTAACCCTTATACTTTGGTATGTGGCAGAAGTGCTTTAAGCATGCTTTTCACTTTGTCATATAGAATATTAAAAATACATGTTCTTTATCAAGGATATTCTTAAGTGAAACTGGCCTTTTATATTGGGTTGGTCAAAAAGTTTGTTTTTTTCCTTAAGATGGTTCTAGTAGCACTTAGTTGTCTTTAACTTCATTCAAAACAATTTTATTAGAGTGCACTGTGACAGCTGTCATATCACTGTGCATTTATAAAAAATCAAAATTGGTGAATATTTGTATAGCCATTTTAATATTGAAGATGGAAGAAAATACGCAACATTTTTGGCATATTCTGCTTTATTATTCCAAGAAAGGTAAAATGCAACTGAAACTCAAAGATGTGTGCAGTGTGTGGAGAAGGTGCAGTGACGGACCGAACATGTCTAAAGTGGTTTGTGAAGTTTCGTGCTGGAGATTTCTTGCTGGATGATGCTCCATGGTCGGGTAGACCAGTTGAAATTGACAGTGATCAAATCAAGACATTAATTGAGAACAATCAACGTTATACCATGCAGGAGATAGCTGGCATACTCAAAATACCCAAATCAATAAAGTAATTAGTGAAAATGGAAAAAAAATGGACTTGTTGGCCAACATACAGTGTCCGGCAGAAATAAGGCCTGCTTCTGTGTGGTTGATAGGGTAATAATATGGGTGCAATAATTTATAGTTTTAATTTGAACATTTCACCTAAAATGTCATATAGTGTGCTTGAGTGTGATAGTGTCATGTTACAGAATTACATGCTTTATGATTTTGTAATAAAAGATTTTGTAATAAAAAGGGTGTTATTTGTGCTGGGCCCTGTATAGCAAGGAATCTAGTAACTACTAAAATAGCTGTTGTTCCAGCCCAATTCCTATAAGATGCCAGTAGTTTTATCCACCATTGCTTTTGTCTTGAAAGTAAAGAATGTCAACACAGTGAAAAAAGTCAAATACCATTTTAGTGTTATAAAAATTACCTCGACCTCCTGGAGTGTAGCCCTCCGGGGTCAGTGGACACCATGTTGAGAGTGGCCGCTCAGAGCCCTGCTGTGCCTTGGCTGTGGTGGCTCTGCAGACTGCGCCGTGTCTCTTAAGTGTCATTCTAATGGCTGCAGTGTTACATTCATCGGTAGACACTATTCCTAAGAAGTTTAGTGTTTTCTCAGATTTAATTCAGTTACCATTTCACAAAGCGGTCACCAGAAGTTGAACCTCAGGCAGAACTAGGGGACTGGTGTTGGAATGTGTGCAGCAGCTGAAGGGCCATGGGGCTGGGGTCAGGAAGTCCCAGTCTATGCTCTTTCTAACCTTGTTTTCTCTCAGAGGTTTCCAAATGTTAGTCTTCTCATGAATCCCCTGGGGCACTTGTTAAAGTGCAGATTCCTGGGCCTGTGGGTTCTGGCCAGTCAGTCCTGTGGCCACGAGTCGGTGGCTCCCAGCCTTGGGCACACATCACAGTCACCTGTGGAGCTTGTTACAAATTTCTGAACTTTAGCTTGACACCCCCAGAGACTGACCAACAAGATCTAAGATGAGGCTAAGGCATTCTAATAGGGAGCTTGTAAACCCTCCTCAGGACAGGGAAACACAGCCAGGATGCAGAACTACACTGTACCAGAAAGTAGCTCCTGGCTCTACACACCTACAGCACGTGAAACTCTTCATCCCTTGTATCCATGGAAGCAGGCCCTGCGGGCGTGCCAAGCCCTCAGACATTCTAAAGCAATGCAAATACTCTTTCTTCACAGGGAGAAATTGAAGGTATTGAAAAACAGATAATAAGTTTGAACCAGAAAAAGGAAGACCTGTTGGTGAACTTAAAGACTGCCGTACTAAACCTTCACCAGCATTTACAGCAAGAACAGCAAGACTTAGACAAAGAAAAGGAAATACTACCAGTGGAGGCATCAGAAGAGGATGCAGTAGCCGAGAAGGATGTTTCTGAGCGAAAGGTGAGTAAGATTTTCGTGAATGCCGGCCCCACATTCCATGAGCTTTAAATGGGTAGTATTTTTTCACTGGTGGCGTTTGTGTCTATGGCCCATAGTAAAGAACTTTAAAAAGTGGAAATATTCCACCTGAGGTTGTTCACTAGTGAGTATAAATCTGTTCTGGACTCAACAGAATTCTTATGTGTGAGTTACTTAAGGAGCTACTTATGAAATTCCATAGGCAGATGAGTGGGAGGTACTCTTTGAAAAATCTCCTGACTAAACAGCCCTTTGCAAACTCCAAGGTGAGCACAGCACCTCTCTAAGCCCACTCTGAATCCACATCAGTGAATCTCATTTTTAATTGTTTAATAAGGAGCCAGAGGACAGGACACATGAACAGGATGTAAGATTTGACTGAGTCTTGATATTTGTCTGATGAGCTGAAGTTGCCAGACCCAGAGGGCTACTTGTGTAGGTGGACCTATTGGATGAAGTGAATTAAAAAATTAGCTACATAAAAATGCAGCCCGACCGGGACCCCCGTGATGTTGAATGGCAGTGTGGCTGCAGGCGTCTTTGTGCTGTGCCTTTCAGTTGAGCACAAGAGGCTCCATGTTGTTCCTGCCAGCAGTTGAGGAAGAGGCGGAAGAGAGCTCCCTGAAGAGTGAAGTAAGGAAAATGAGTTTCTCAATAAATTTTGTTAGAATCGAAATCTCCTCAAAGAAGAGTAATGAATGGGAAGATCTTAAAATGAATGGAAGCATAAAAATTTTTTAAACTAATGTCTATATTTTATAAGGATTGAAGTAGTTCTCTTATGTTATTAACGTTTAAGTGCATCTAGACCTACTTCCCGCTGGCGTGGGATAAATGGAATTCAGACACTAGTTGGCATAAGGGAGAAGATGAAATTCTTTGCTGTATCCTGACTTCTGAGTACTTTCTCTGAAGTTTTGAGAATATGCTGTTTGGTTGGCATACCTGCTATGCTTTTTAGAACTTTATTTTTTCATAGTTAAATTACTTTTTTAGTCTAAAACAGTATTGCCTAGGGCATGAAGAGATGTGTTAACAACTAATACTAATCCTTACAATTTTATTAGAACTGGTTGAATGAGATATTTACAGTTGTTCTTTCCTGATACCAATTTCCATTTCATACTTTAAAAACTGAAGTTATAATGGGTCTTGTGCCAAAAGGAAGAAAATTACAGCAGTTCATAGTTTTTGTCTCATATGTAACCACCAGACTTTTTTTTTTCCTGCTCATTTTATAGCTGGTTAAATAGCTCCATTGTCACACAGAACGACCTGTTGTCCTATAGTGTATCACTAGGACATGGTGCGGCTGAGTACAGAAAACTTCTAATCTGGTTATACCCCTGCTCTGCAGAGAGAACTGTGAGAATGGAGGGGGTGCCGGGGGCCAAGAAAAGCATGCACATCAGTATGATTCTAATTGAGACCTGTATTTGCCTCTGAGCTGATATGTTTATAACATTCACTGTTTATGTTTGACAACAGCAGCCAAAATACATGTTCAGGAGGTTGTTGTATTAATATTAGCATTTAAGATTACATTCACCAAAGCAGATTAAATTCCTAAAGCAGTTCTGAAGATCCCCTTTGTGTGATGTGAGCTGACTCCCAACTTTTAAGAACATGGTTTAGGTTTCAGGAAGAGCAGCCCCATTTGGAGACATGATTTAGTTAGCCAGAGAAAGAGATGAAAAACAGAAGCAGAGGTGGGACTAAGGCTACAGTTACACTGCCTGGTAAGCTCTGTTTTGTATAAAAGGGAGGAGTAGGATGCTGGTTATGATGGCAGGAAATCACTTCCCTCTGCTGATCAATCGATTACTGTGTTAGAACGGAGATAAGAAAGCAAAGCCATCTTCCGGGTCTTGGTCTTTCCTCTGGAAGCATGACAGGGACATGGAGGAAGATGGAGGAGCATCCTCGTCCTCTGGAACAATCATTCAGGTAATACTGGGCATAACACAGCTGTGGGGGTGGGGCGGGATGATAAGGGTTAGTAAGTCAAAGAAAGGGATTTCTTATTTGAAAGAATGCTGGAGTCTGCTTGGGCTGGAAATTTTGAAAGCTTCTCACCGTTACCTGTGCACAAATGCAAAGATAGCCAAGTACTTGCTTATCATTTGCATTGCTGTTCTGCACTCAGTGGTAACAGGAGAATATTTTTCTGAGGAAAGCTCAATACAGGACAATCCAAACTCATAAAACAGATAACTCAAAGGAGCACCTAAAAAGTTCACCGGAGTGTTTCAGAGCAGTTAACACACCTCTTTTGGAAGTAGTTGGGGGAGGGGTCTCCCCACAATCCTTTTTTTGAGCAAAGTAGTATATAAATGATGTGATAAGTAGTGTATAAATGATAAGATAAATGAATGAAATAAGTCTTTTTGCTTCTAATGAGCTTGTAAATCCTCTCTTGTCTCTCAGAACAGTGGGTGAATGCCCTCACTTTATGTTTTAGAAAATCATAAGCTGATGTGAACACGACGGGTTTTCCCTTGCTCCTGAAACATGGTCTTCGTCATTATGATCCATGCAGCTCCCCACTCCTGCCTCCTGCCCAGGGCTATCCCCTCCCCCAGTTCCAGCCAGTCCTTTCATTTCACTGACTGCCGGCTCTGCTTGTACCTGCACCTACAGCCTCTGCCTTTGGCCGGTTCCTTCCCTCTCTAGTTCAGAAGGACAGTTTTCTCCTCCCTAACAAGTCCCTTCCCTCGTGGCCCTGCTCTCCACACAAACTGAGTGTCCCAGAGCCCAGACTGTTAGAAACCACTGTGCATCCCTGCGATGCCCTTCTCTCTATCTCTAGACTTCCTACCCATCCGCAAAGGCCCATCTCCACTTCCACCTCCAAGAAACCTCCTG
Organism: Desmodus rotundus; assembly: GCF_022682495.2. Taxonomy (NCBI): domain Eukaryota; kingdom Metazoa; phylum Chordata; class Mammalia; order Chiroptera; family Phyllostomidae; genus Desmodus; species Desmodus rotundus. The sequence goes on from NC_071393.1 coordinate 108,530,665, forward strand.
ACTCTCCCTTTGTTTTCTGGTAGCATTCTGAACCTCAGTTATCACTAACCACAGTTTTATGCATACACTTGACACAATTTCATGAACGGCAAGAACTACTTCTTCTACATGTTCATGTGTTGCACTGTGCTCAGTATGAAACTTGAGTGCATTGAATTTCTTGATCTTACTTCCCATGTCAATTACTGTGCTTCCTCTCATTTATGGCTAGATGTCTTTACCAGGTGCTCCTTGCCCTTGGCCCCTTTTGTAATCAAATTTTTACCTCTAGCTGTATTTAGACAGGCATTGACTTCTGGAACATCAGTTAATGCCCTTTTTAGTCCTAAATTTTATTGATCTCTCCAGCATTAGACACTTTCGACTACCTCTTCTTGAGATACAATGTCCCTCTGACTTTCCTAATTCTGCACTTTCTTGTCCCACCTACCTGCAAACCCTCCCCCATCTCCCTTGCCCAATCCTGTGCTGATAGGCATTCCCCTAAAGTTCCATCCTCTTCCTTCTCTGTTTGACAGCAGTGTCCTCTCCCCCCACAGGTTTGGTATTCACTTCTATGCCACTTATTCCCAAGTGAAATCTCTAGTTTAGACTTTTCCTTTGAATCTGTTCTGTGTTTCCACGAGCTTGTTCTTCCCCCTAATTTTTCAATGTTTATTAATGGCACCACTATTTTCTGAGTCTAAGACAAGCTTCAGAGTCATCTTAGATACCTCACTTCTCTTGCCTTTCTTCTCCAGTCAGTGGTCATATAATGTTTACTCAGCCTTTACCACCTTCTTCTCCCATTACTTTTACCATTAATGTATTGCAGGCCATTATTACTTCTTCTGTAGACTTTTTGGAGTAGCCTTCGCACTGGGTTACAGCCTCCAGGCATTTCTCCTAATGTATCTTTTACAATACTGATGGCTATTCATGAAGCCATTAATAATCTACAGTCTTTCATGGGTTCCAGTTATCTGCTGAACAGAATGCAAACTTCCTAGCCTGGCATTCCAGACTTTTCATGATCCCGGCCTACCTTTCCAATTCCATCTTTAGTTAAAAGTTAAACCAACCTGGTTAAATCAAGCTGTACCTTTAGTTCTTGATTTATACCTTTCTAATAGCAGTTACTCTTTTTAGTATAAGGAATTGAAAAGTAACATTTCATTAGGAACTGCTGGATGCTTTATACTCTATGTTATTTTTAATATCACGGGCATGAGTGAGGTAGACTATATCTGCACTTTAAAGATGAAGTAAATGAGACCCAGTATTCAGGTGAACTTGTCCAAGATCATACATCTTGTAAGTAGAGAAACCAAGGTTGGTTGATGACAATATCCATACTTTTCCCACTACACTATGGTAATTATTTATATACATGACATTTTCTCATTTTTGTAACCTTGGTTAACCTAATTACTAGAAGTGTTGGGTCAAAGTATACAGCCATGGACAATGTGACACTTATCATCAAGCTGCCCTCTAGAAAGACTGTCGATTTTATTCCTACCAAGAGTGCACAGAAGTGCCTCTTCCCTGTCCCCAGGCTGATACTGTGTGTTTCAATGTTAACCAGACTTGGCCAGTAGTTCAAATTAAATTTATATTCTGGGAATGTTGAATATAGCTTTAGGTGCTTGTTAGCTTTTGTGTACTTCTTCTGTGAATTGCTTATTCATGCCATTTGACTGGTGTCCTATGGAGGGGAGATGTTTTCCTTATGGATTTAAAGTACAATTAATATATTAAGGATATTAACACGTTATAAGTTGTTATCCCAATCTGTTCTCTTTTAACATAAATTGTAGTGGACATTATTTTTGTTGTTAATACAAATGTTTTTTCCCCTTTATTGTCATGCCTTAAAAGTCCTTCCCCACTCTTATATTAGCAAAAGATTCACTCATATTTTTTTCAGGAATTTTTATGGTATAACTTTCTAATTAAATATTAGAATTAGAATTCATTGTTCACAGTGAGACAAGGATCTAGTTATATTTTTCATGAAATGCCTGGGTAGTTCAGCCCAAATTTAACAAATTCATCTTTTCTTCCATTAGTTGAAATGTGTCCCTTTCCATATAATCTCACTTAATTTTAATTCTCATAATAATCCACTTAAATACATAATTCTCTGGATTCCTTATGTGCTCCTCATAAATTAAAGAGCTTTGGAGAATTTTAATATTTGCAAATAAAGACAAACCTGAAGAAGTTGATTTTTTTCCCCTAATGAATAAACTTTTCGAAATGCACCTGACCTCTCTGGACATGTTTGCAAGCAGGCAATTTGTAAAGCGAGCAGGTGCGGGAAGAGTGACTTGTGTGGCAACAGAACAGGGCCTTTTCTGGACCTCTGATGCTTTTCTTTGCAGGAGGCATCTGGGAAGGTAAGCACGTGTGACAGTTCCATGGTACAGATCCTTGCGCCAGGCTCACTGAACCCTGAGGAAGGCCCAGCGTCTTCCCTGAGTCCCGATGGAACAGGAGAGGTAAGTCCCTGTGGGTAACTGGCCAACTGCTCAGGTACCCAAGTGCCTGGAGATGACAAGCTTGCTGTGTTTTGCAATACTGTGCATTTCAAGCCAAAAGTTCCCTGCGAACTTTAACGTCTCCGTGTGTGTTGTCAGGCTGGGGGACTGGAAGATTTGCCATCAGACATGAGCATGACACTCACTCACCATTTATCAGGGTGAACTAGTCTCTCTGCTGGCAACTACTTTCTTCTGTAGATGTTACTTACAGGAGCAATGAAAGTGGAGAACGGATATTGATTAACTGCTCTTTACATGAGAGGCATTTATATTTGCTGTTCAATTCTCAGATTAAATTAAGGTAGAGTAATACCTACCATAAGTTTATAAATGAGGAAATCAAAACTCAAGAGAGTAAAAGTACAGCTGGTAAGTGGAGGAATAAGGAGTCAAACTCAAAATACTCCAACCAGCCTTCCTAAGTTGAATATTTAGTACTGAAGATGTGGAACCAAGGTAGGTTTGGCCTCACAAAATAAAACGCCACCACCCTGTCCCAACAGCATGTTTGGCATCTGTGTAAATGCAGTAAGGTGTTGCACTTTAGCCAGGCAGTGTTACATTTTATAAAAGGAGTATGTGGTGGGGGGAGGGGAGAGACATGCATATGTGTTTTAGGACTGACTGTAAAATACTAGGTAGTAAATTTAAAGGGTTGGTATTTTGGCATGAGATATGCATAGCTACAGTTGGAAAATGAGTTTATATTTTAACTGGATCCTGTTACTTAGGTTAGTGATATGTTGATGCAGAAATCAAGCAGTTATGACATTCTCTGACAGGCTAACTGGGGTACTAGAGGGTGGGCTCAATTGTGTCAAGAATGTGGACTTGTAGATTCTAAGAGGGGCATCCAACCTTTTGATGTCTCTGGGCCACACTGGAAGAAGAAGAGTTGTCTTGGGCCACACATTAAATACATTGGGACATGTAATCACCAAAGAAAAAAAAAGGCTCATAATGTTGCCCTGGCTGGTGTGGCTCAGTGGATTGAGTGCCGGCCTACAAGCCAAAGGGTCACTAGGTGGATTCCCACTCAGAGCACTTGCCTGGGTTGCGGGCCAGCTCCCCAGTAGAGGGAGTGTGGGAGGCAACCACACATGGATATTTCTCTCTTCCTCTTTCTCCTGCCCTTCCCCTCTTTCTAAAAATAAATGAATCTTTTTTAAAAATCTCACAATGTTTTAAATAAATTTATGATCTTATTTTGGGCCGTATTCATAGCCATCCTAGGCCACAGGCGGCCTTGGAGCTGCAGGTCGGACACCCCTGTTAAGGCATAATGAAATCAGGGATTGAATCCCAGTTCTACTTACTAGTCGGTGACCATAGGCAGTTTCGATAATCCCTTTAAGCCTCAGTTTTCTCATCTGTACATTGGGAATAGTAATGGGATTCTGGTGTGAAATACCAAGGCGGTCTGTGCGTCATGCTGAGCACAGTCACCTGGCTTATAATCACCCAGTGAAGGATTAGGTATGATTACTTTGCAGTGATGCTACAGAGATGGCGTGATCCTATCACAAGAAATACTTGTGATACTTTTTAGCCCCCCAGATTTATAATCATAAAACATTCATTTAAATAATCTCTGCTTTTGTTTTTTTAATCCTCACCCGAGGATATGTTTTTATTGATTTCTTTATGGGGGGAGGGTGGGAAGAGAGAAACATTGATTGGTTGCCTCCCATAAGCGCCCCGACTAGGGGGTTGAACCCACAAACTAGGTGTGTTCCTTGACTGAGAATCAAACCCTCAACCTTTTTTTGTATGGGACGATGCTCCAAACAACTGAGCCACCCAGCCAGGGCTAAATAATCTCTGCTTTTAGAATGTGTGGCTATCATTTAGCAGAGATGCTGTTGATACTGAGCAGGAGTACTATTGTGGGAAAAACTGTGAACTCTGAGACTTAAAATTCACAGAGCTGTGTGACCTTGGGCATGTACCTCATGCCTGGGCCTAAGCTCCTCAGAAGCAGTGTGGTGAAATAGGAGGTGTGTGAACTGACTAAGTGTTAAATTCTCTTGGGTTTCTTTGACTATAAATAGGGGTGGATGAACTGATTACACACCGGCAGGTTCCTCAGGGCTCATTCAGCTACTAAGTTCTATGGTTGCAAATACGTATTCCTTTTTTCTTCCGTTTACCTTTGTAGTTTTTTTCAGGTTCAAATAACTAGCAACTAAAGCCCAGATTAGTTATCAAGCTTCCTGGTTCCTCATTAATTCAGTGAATTAGTAGGAAAGCAAAGAAACTAAATATTGTCATTTTAAAAATGTGTTTGGCATATGATGGGTAATCAAATAATATGTTTTAATAAATAAGGACGGTGCATGATTGATCTGTTATACAGATGCACTAATTAACATTAACAGATTATTAAGGTGACAAAGAGAAGGTCCCCAAATCTTTGCCACTAAGACAAAAGCAATCAACTGAACTCTAGAAACCAATCAGATGACTAGAAATCAGTGTCTGGCAGTAAAATCATACAACTGTTGCTTTTTTAAAAATGAGAATTAAAAAAGAAATTTGAAGCAGGCCAAGCCATGTATAGAGCTGACTGTATGAACTGCAGAGGAAACAAGGGAATACTGCTTTAAGAAGTGATTGTTGAAGGTCAGGGAGAAGGAGCTTTAGGCAGGAAAGAGCAAACCTGTGAGGTTAATAGACGGTCACAGGGAACAAGTGCAGCCCAGAGCCACTTTTGTCAAAGCAGCTTCCACGACACTCAGCAGTGTGTGTGAACACGAAAGGTATTGTCGTGCCCTGCATGTTTTTGTTACCACTTGCTAATTTTGTTTCCTTCAGTTGTACCGGAAGTTCTCTGTTTAAACACAATTCTTCAAACATTGGAAATGTGCATTTGGCTCGACTTAGGATATACGTTTGTCAGCAGCTCCCATTAGAAGTTTGCCACTTGTCCAAAACTGTGCCTTATTAGATGCTGACCTGTAGTTAGCATCAAATAAGTCTTACATAGAAAACATTGTATTTCATCATAAACATAGTAATATATGTATTGATTAATAATTTTATAAGCAAAACACAAACCCTTATTCCTAAAGGAATTTTTCTGGAAGGGTTAATATACTCTTTCAATATTCTGGAAAAGGATGTGGGAAGCACATATAAATCAGCTTTTACCTCCAATTTGAAAATATCTATTATATAATTACTACAATATTTTCATCTGTTATTGAGAAATTTTTCTACCAGATCAATAAGCAACCTTTATGTTTCAGTACAAAAAAGAACACATCGTACTTTTTTATACTCTTACTACAAGCATCTGGCCCTTAACTCGATAATTATTTAAGTATATAGAAGGTGAAAATTAGTTTTAGGGATTCTTGCTAAAGAGTAAGAGAAAAGTTTCCAGATTACCTCACTGAAGCTCATTACTTAATTCAAGGTATTTTTAATAGAAATTTAGATGAGTTATGGCATGTATGTTAGGGGCTACAAGAGCTAAAATATTTTATAATGTAACTAACTACTTAAGAAGATGTTAAGTTAAAAGCGTGTGGTATATTTCCTTGTTTCGTAGCCGGCATGTAAAGATCTCTTTTTTTGTTTGGATAGAGCACACAGCAATGTAAGCATTGCCTAATCATGTGTCGTGCAACTTTAAAAACTGGCCAGTCCACTAACGTGTTTTAGACACACACACCCACATGCGCACCCTCTCACGACACTCACCTCTCTCCTGAGGCCTGCTGTTTAATGAACTGGGAGCCCATTTGCGTCCTCTGTGCCCGGGAACACTGTACCTGTGTACCTGCAGATTGGCTGCTTGGAAACCTAGGGCGTCAGGTCACATGATTGTTGCTATGAGTGTGGAGGTGCAGTTTTCTTTTCTTTCTTACTTCTGCATATATATATATATATATATTTTTTTTTTCTTTCTTTCTCTTAACTGGGTAAATGCTGCAAGTTGATAGGTGTTAGCAAGCCCAAATCTGAAAACTTTGGACTCCTGGCTTTTGATTGTTGGATTATCTTTGGATTTATCTCAGGGTGCCACACCTCCTATCAAGGCTGCAGCTGTGGGATTTTCTGTTGAGAAAGAAGCTTTTCAGACCACGGCAAAGAAGCCTAGACCAGAGCCTGCTGAAGTCCTGCATCTGTGCAAGACCCAGGTGGCCGAGCTGGAGCTGTGGCTGCACCAAGCCAACGTGGCATTTGAGCCAGAAACATTAAACGCAGCCATGCAGCAGGTGGTGGAACAGCAGCTGGCAGGGTGCCAGGTAAGGCCGATGGGTCAGAGTTCAGGGCTTCGCCTCTTTACCAGTCACCTGATCTCTTTGCTAATTTCTCTCAAAGCGACAGTGTGCTTCTTTCTGTTACTCCGACCACTGCATGGCTCTTGGCCTCTGGCCTCAACTTTCTGGTCTCAGGGTAATTATTTGAAATGATTCATGTGAAAAGTATTTGGGGACACCGTAGTAATGGATTAGAGCTCAGAATCTAGAGTCTACCTCCAGGTCTGTCACATTAACTGAATTTGAGAAAGTGAACTTGTCACCTCATTTTCTTCATAAGCAGGTTATCTCTAAGGACTTTGCCAGGATTAAATGAGATGAGGTGCGTAAACCAGCATCTGCTGTATAGAAGGTATAAATAGTGTTTAATAAATGCTGTTACTTTGATTCATAATAACAAGTTCTTTGAAAGCTTATTCATCAGAAATGAAACTGAATTTCTTGATTTGCAAGATTTCAGGCACAGCGCACAAGGCCTTTGCTGCCATTGTACTATGACTACTCCTGCTGTTCCTTGGGAGAGGCAGGAATAGAAACTACCTCGCCTGTAGTCACTTTGAGTAACATCTGCAGGCTCAGCCTAAAGGTGGAGAATCCCTGTATCTGTATCCCTCCAGGGACGGGCTAGAATGATGATTTCACAGCTGCATAATTGAGTGTCACACCAGCTGAAACACTTCCCCCAGTGGTGCTTAGACCAGCCCTGGACTGATGTCTCTGCTTGATTGGCTCATTTGTCTGCTGAAGTGGTCCCCAGGGGTGAGGACAACCTCTCAGAGTACCCCGTCTCACTGGCTCAGTCACAGGGAGCTTTTCTACAGCCTGCACTGGGGTGGCAGGTAGCCCACCCCAGGTCCAAGATGGACACACCTCTGCTTTTCGAGTTCAGGTCCAGTGCCTGCCTAGTGGGGGACCCAGGCAGGCAAGCTGACCTCCTTCCCTGGACAGCCAAGCACCTCTGACCCTAACAGTCAGCTCTGAGGGGTGGGATCACTCAAGTACTGTCACAGCCACATGGCCTGATAGAGGAGGCCTGGGAGTCTGGAAAAGACAGTTGTACAACACAGAACAGCGCTATGCTAAACTGAACCTCTGGCTTTTCAAAAGTTGAGTAGGAGCCGCTTGACTGCATCCAGGATCAATCTGCCAATTGATTGTCCCACTGACTAGGTAGACCCTCATACTAACTCCTTGATCACCACCAAATTCCCTACTTGGACCACTTGTGAGTTCAATGATTTGGGGGGCTGCTCAAGGAAAAGACACTACCACAAGGTGGCGGTAGCACACAAGGAGCTTTATTTGGGCAGGATTTTGGTAGACTGGGAAGTCCCTCACATCAGGAGACTTTAGTAGCAAGGGATGGGGGTGGGGCCACCACCCGGAAGGGGAAGAGGGGAAGGGGAAGAGGACAAGGAATCTCCCGGTGGATTGGGAATCCAGAGGAACCTTGTGTGTTTAGGTAATGTCTGAGAGCTCTGAAGGACAGCATAGGCCGGGGTCTTCTAGAGCCCTCAAGTTTGTCTTAACCATGCTGGCAGACATGGGTCCAGTGTTGAGTTTGGCGCCAGTGGGATTTGAGCTAATAATGGTCGTGGCCTGCTGTGAACAATTAAACATTATAGAGACCTATATATAGGGGCCATCTTTGGATTATTTACATAAGACAATGGCACATATAATTTAATATTGAAACAAAAGCCTTTCAGTGGTCTGTAAAAACACCAGGTTCTCAGTGGGAAAATGTGCAAAGAGCAGGTGCAGACAGATTAGTCAAAAATTATTTTTGGTAATTTGAGAAGAAATGTTCAGCCTTGATTTTTTTTGACCCACTCTCCAGCCTTGATTATTTAAAACATAAATCACTACAGCTATTGTCTTGTTCTGACATTATATTGGCAAAAATTATATCATCCTAGAAAACTGGAGAAAAAGCCCTACTAATATAGTTCTGCCTGTTTGTTCAGTGTTTTGGGAGGTCAGCTGTCAGCATATAAAATGTTCATCTTCTTTGACCTAATATTCTTTGACCATTACTTTATTTGCCTTCTGAAAATAACCCAAAAAGGAAGAAAATGTTCACGGCAGTATCGATTACAGTGGTGGAGAACTGGAAATACCTTAAAGGCAAAACAATATTCCTATTGTTAAACACATCATGGAATATCAACTTGTAACTATTAAAATTGGAATCATGAAGCATATGTATGTAGGCACATGAAAAAGTGTATATAAAGTAGTGAAGGGGGAAAAAATGAGTGCAAACTTGTAGTCACTTTGCTTGCAGCCACTCTAAAATCCATGAGTATGTATTATTCAAGCTTGAAAGAATCTGTACAGGATACAAATAGTTTGCTTGGATGGAGGAGTTAATAAGGTGTACTATTTGACAGTGTGTTGTAAGGCTAGAGTTTTTCCTTAAGTTTCTCTCAAAGAGCTGAACTCCATCTTAGTGACGCACTGAGTTTTGAGCACAGATGATCCCAGTGCTGGAGTGTGAGTCTGAATGTGCCTTTGCACTTGTGTGCCCAGCCAGCTGGCATGCCTGTTCGGGCTCCTGAGCCCCAGACAGGGCAAACTTGATCTGTTGAGGAGGAGGAATACAGTGATGGTGACTTACTGGGAAACTTCCTCCAGCTGATTTATTTTTAGACCCACATGTAAGTTGGCCAGATTTATCAATGACTTAGTGTTTTAGGTTCCAAATTATTTCCTCTTTGGTCTTCTGATATTTTAGAAGCTTATTTGGCTTGAGAAAGAAAAGGAGAAAGAGCAAGGGAAATAATTTTCCAAGAGCAGTGGGGCCACCTGCCACCCCAATACAGGCTGTAGAAAATCTCCCTGTGACAGGGCCAGTGAGATGGGGTACTCTGAGTGGAATTCTTCCTTTAAATCACTCCTCAACACTTGCAACAGAAAAAGGTTAGGATGGTGGAAGAAAATAATAGTTGGCACAGAATATATATCAAGCACTGGCCAAAGTACATAGATTTAAGTCTAAGTCATCAAAGTGAGCCTAGGAGGCAAGTTTTGCTATTATCCCCATTTTGCAGATGACTTAGAGGCACACTCATGCAAAGTAAGGTGCCTGAGTTTACCCAGCCACCTACCAAGTAGCAGGGCTGGGATCCGAACCCAGGTAATGTAGTTCCAGTTTCTGTATTAACCACTGTGCTATACTGGATACATTCAGCTACATTTTCTAAAGTGATTGTAGAATCATTTATCTTTGAGAATGACAGATGCAATTTGGGGTTGGTTTGGTTGCACCCCTGTTGATAAGCATAGGAATTATGTGAAAGGTTTTTTTACCCACCAAGGTCCCTTCCAACCTCTGTTTCTGGGACTTCTAATAGATGTTTAGGTAGAGAAAGTGAATCTAACTTATATTGGGATATAATACTCATTTGAGACCAAAACTCTGAATAATTAAATGATTTTATTTCCTAGGCTATGCTAACAGAGATTGAGCACAAGGTTGCCTCTCTGTTAGAGAACTGCAAAGATCAGGGTTTGGGAGATAGTGGAGCCATTCAGCAGGAGGCTGAAGCACTTGCCTTGAAACTAAAAACTGTGAAGTGCAATTTGGAAAAAGTCCAGCTGATGCTTCAGGAGAAATACAATGAGGACCAGGTAAAATATGGCTATGTAGAGACATGTATGCATACATATGTTTAAGGTAGACCCATTGGGAAGGAACTCGGGTGGAGGTGATGAGACAGCTACAGATGAACTGCACTGAGTAAGAAAACACTGCGCCTCTTCCAGCTGTGAGGGATAGCACACTGCCTTTTGTTATTGGTTTCACTTTTGCTGTGTAGTTTTCCTACTTAGGTTGTTAATACTGATGGCGTTGGTTTCATTTGGGTTGGTTTGATTGGGTTGATCTTGCTGGCAATGAGATTTGGTGTAAGCCTTCTTTATAAAAGAAGGATGCATTTTAAAGGGGTTTTGTGAATCCAGTGGACTGGAAAACGAAGCCTTTGTAGATAAGATTAAAATTTGACATCAGAAACACAAAACCTGTTTCCAGGGTACTTTTGTTATTCATTTACAAATATTTACATGTACTAATCATGGTACCATATAGTTAAAGTGTTCTTGTGACTTAAAAGCATTCTGTGTTTATAAATGCAAATGTATATCTTATGAGTAGGCTCTTACTATACATAGAAAATACATATGTATATGTTTATATATATCTCATACTTATGAGATGGTTGTTCTTACTTGGAGGGCTTATTATATTCACAGAAATAAGATTAGCTGAACTGTTCCCCTTTCATATTAATATATTCCTTTTTAAAAGAAGTTCTACCTATATTGTAGACATAAGGGACATTTTAATTTATAAGCATAATACTAATTTCTCTTTGATTTTTTTTTTACTCTGTTCTTATGGAAAAAAAAATAGACTTCCTGGCTTTTAGTGATTGATTGGATGAAGTAAGTTGAGGAAATGATAAGATGACCTCTTCATCAAATGTAGTGGTTTTTGAAGTTGTTATGAAATAAGTACACTAAATTATAGTGTATAATTAGAGTAAATAACAAAATGCAATTGTTTGCTTCATATAAAGTATTTCCATTATGTAGTCTCATTATTAGAATTGAAATAAAGTGGGTCATCATTTGAAATAAGTAGCCTTCCATCATAAAATTTTTTGCAGCATTCTACCATTCTGAAGCAACCTGCGGAACATCAGAAAGTTCTCCAACCAGATAACCTTTCTGAATTTGAATCTGTTATAATGGAAAGGCTGCCATTCAGCAGACAAAAAGATTCACAGCAGCAACAGGTAATGTGAGCCCCTAACAGTTGTAAGGATAAAAAATAATACACGGAATTTCCCTTGAGCTGAATCCTGAAATGGAGTGTTTTTTTCTGCAATGAAATGGGGAGTATGGTGTGTGGTGTTCCTGTGTGTGCAGCAACTCTGTGTCTGAGTGTGAACTGCAGCATCTGCTTTGCTCTTGTGTGCCACAGTCGGGGACACTCTGACTTTGCTACTTTATTAACTGGCATCTTATGTCAAACTAGGCGTGTTATCTTCAGGTGAACTTACCTGTGTCACTGCAACACCTCTTTCCTGACTTCAAAATGTGTTAGTTTACTTTTGGTGATTTGCCATGTGTGATACACACACACATACACAAAGGTCTGTCTGGAAAAAATCCAGCCATTGGTAATATAAGAACAGTTTGTGCAACACTGATGTGACCTGGCAGCCAAGGAGAGTGGACTGGAATGCACAATCGTGAACAATAACGACTTCACTGTATTAGTCAGTGGGGGCAGTAGACGCCATTGAATAAGCATGGGTACTGTGCGGCCATTGCATTCAAACTGAGTGAGCAAGGAGAGCAATGAATCTGCATCAGATTTTCGTCTGTGTTAAGCTTGAGCATTCTTCCGTGGAAACTATTCCGATAATTCAGAGGCTTTCGGCAATGATGCAATGAGTGCAGTGCAAATAAAAGTGTAGCACAGATACTTCAAAGATGGTCAAAAATCTGCTGAAAGTGATCCGTGTCGTGGAAGGCCTTCAACAAGCTGAACACCTGAGAATGTTGAATGTGTATGGGCTGCAATCAACAAACATCAGCAACTGACAGAAAACTAGAAGCTGATCTGGGGATTCCGAAACTACTGTGTCTGAGGTTTTGATGGAGGATCTTGGCATGAAAAATGTCATGGCAAAATTCTTTCCATAGCTTTTGCTACCAGAATGGAAGGGATATCGTGCTGCGGTTGCTAATGACTTGATTGCAACCACTACTAATGAAACAGTTTCCTCAAAAGGTCATAACTTTGAAGGGGACTGAGGCATCATTGTCCCATGTATAATGTTACCTGTATCTTCTACCTTCTTCAATAAATTTCTCTATCTTTCATATTACATGGCTGGATACCTTCTGGACAGACCTTGTATGTAAACAACACTTGTTGGGTGAGATATTTTAAATAAGTTTTTGAAAAATAAATATTAATTAGAACAAGCAAACAAAAAAGAGAAATAGTAAATATGATTTAGGAAGTGGTTCAAAATCAGATTATCTCAACAGAAGAAACCCTTGGGTAGTCAATGAAAACCTTGACTGATTGGACCATTTCAATCTTATTCAATCATAGGTACTGGAGTTGAAACCAATGGAACAGAAAGATTTAATCAAATTCATAGAATTTAATGCTAAGAAGATGTGGCCCGAGTATTGCCAACATGATAAAGATACAACTCAGAAATCATCTATGAGGTAAAATATTTTTAAAGACTTGGACATCTAGTAGTTTGTTGGTCGGGAGAATTAAGAGAATTGTTTGAAGGTAATAAAATTTTTGTATGTTGATTATTCTTTGTACCTTTTGTTTTTTCATGAAAGCAGTGAGGTATCTAGCCCTGAAAATGATGCTCCAGACTCGGGCTTATCAAACCAGGGCCAAAATGGTGATAAGTGGCAATATTTACATCACGAACTCGCGTCAAAAGTAAGGCTACCTCTCCCTCAGCTTGTGGAGCCTCAGGTCAGTGAGTTACCTCTGAAAGTCCAACAAGCATTCATTAAATACACATGTATGTTCTGCCCTATGAAGCAATTTATTTTCAGAAAACAAAGATGCCAAGTGGGATTTTCAGTTGGCTGACCTTTTCCCACCCTCCTGGAAATAGGCCTTCCTTACGTGTCCCCGCCCCTTTGTGCTTCTCTAGCACCCTGGGATTCCCTGAGCATAGCTCCTACTGTACTGGCGCCTGTTTATTGTCTGTATTGCCCATAATATGGTATGAGAAGAAAGATTGTGTCCACCTGGTTCATATTTGAATGCCTGGCACAGCACTTAGAACATTATAAAATCCCAGTTACTGTATATTGAATGAATAAAGTGTGGATGAAAAAGAGGTCACATACTGAACCTGACAAGCTCAGAGGAGGCCAACGTGACAGGCCTTGCAAACTCAGAGATCGAAATTAATTATATAAGATGGTCCAAACATAAAAATTCCTAAGTAAAAGCCGATCATGTCAGGGAGTGGAGTTCTAGGCCTGTAGCTTCCTTGTGACAAAGGTCAATCTTTACCTTAAATGAGCCTATTATCTTTCTGCATCTAAGATAACATACCTTTGGAATGTCAGTCTCCTTTTCCAGACCCCACCAGCGACACCCATCTACCAGAGCACCAGACCATGGAGGCCCTCATTGTTACCTTGTTCCCCACATACCATTTCTATGTGCTGTAAATGTTAATTGTTAACTATCCTATATCCTCCAATGTAAGAGAAGCATGTGACTCTGTTTTACTTTTTTTTCAATCTCAAAGAGTTCCCCACTTTGCTTTCTCCCACCTCCCTAATCTACCACCAGTGAATTTCATTAACCATCCCCCCTTATAGCTCCTCCTTTGATTCAGATGTGTAAGGTAAACTGTAAAGCTGCCATTCTCCAGAACATTGTCTCAGTCTGGTGAGATTTTGCTTCCTGGCAATTGTTATCAGTTCAGCTCAAATAATCTCACAAAAATTCTCTACGGGTTTGGACGTTTCTTACATCTACAAAATGAGTGCATAATGCGTGTAGAAAACACTTAGAAAAATGACACAGTTCTATATAAGTGTCATTCATCAAAAGATTATTTGGAATCTGCAGCGTGCCAGCCTCTGCGCCAATGGTACCTGTCAGTTGCTATTCCCACCAGCACAGCTTAGTGTTGATGTTTCTGGCCTTATTCATCTTGTGCCAACTACCACTGGGTTTCTCTCTGAACGGGGAGTTCATGAGCAGGATAACGTTGTTGCTCACAGCAATCAAGCTTCTGCCTTCAACATTGCATTCAAACTCTCTAGGCAAAGGTTAACAAGTATCTCCCAATTCCCCAGTCTCATAGGAACTTTTCAGTTCTCTTCTATTCTGTAGAGGACCTTATTTGACCAATTACAGTTGAATGAAACTCCTTCGTAGGGCTTTAGTCTTGATTTCTCCTGTTATCCTTGCTATAGTGTGTTTATTGTCTCTTTCCAAAAGTAGACACCATCCATAGCTCTTTCCCCAAACAGAGCCACCTGTCACCCCACCCTGTTTCTTTTTATGTCAGTTTCCAAGAAGGAAATTAAGTCCAAATCATTCTCTCTTCTGAAGTCATGGTTCATTTTCAAAACTTATTTGGCTTCTCAGTAAAAAATCAAGATGCAGATCTATCCCTGGAGTGACTGTATTTTATCTTAAGTCTTGTCTATATACCAGGAGTTTACTAGTAGAAGTGGGAAGAGAAACAGCTAACCTGGTGACATGGATAGCATGCTACGAAATTGGAAGATTAGTGATTTTACTCTGTTTTTCAAATCATGTTTTTTCCCCTTGTTTTGCTGTCTAAATGGATCTTCAAGTGTTTTAAGTAAAGGCTGTCATGACTTTTCCAGCTGTCCAAAATATTTAAAATTTAATGACTTTTTTCTTATAAACCAAGAAGTTGACTTGGAAGACAGCATGCTAATGCTTAAGGCTTTTATGCTGTTTTGCATTAATACCAGCAACATCTCAAATAATCTCTAATAGTGTTTTCTCTTTTAAAAATAGGTTGCCACAGATGTGAGCAGTCTACTTAGTGTGAGTGTGCATAGCTTTAGATACCCAACAACTGAAGAACTGAAAGCTTATACCGGCCAACTTGAAGACCTGCGTCAAGAAGCAAATAACCTTCACACACAGGTAGCAGCTGTGCGTTATGCATTTTCCTCACTGCAACAACAAAAGAAAGAGAGAAGCGATATTGGAAAGTGGTCATAATTTTCTTTACAGACAAATAATAGAACTCATGGTGGAATGGGTCTTAGAATTGCAAATAGAATTTCTCTCTCTTGCCAACTTTGATAAATTCAGTAGTGGCCGCCAAGAGAGCACCAAGTGCAAAGGCTTCTGAACCCGAGTCCAGGGTTAACAGGGACGAGGACCACGATTGATTGGCACTGTCTGCAGTGGTGCCCTGGGATTGGAAGGGTGAGGAGGGAGGGGGAGGACCGGCAAGGTTTCCGACCTTGAGTAGGCTTGACTCTGAGACATGTGCTGGGTAATGTTAGGTATCCATCAGAGCAACCAGTAGGAATCAGAGCCCAAATTGGGGTGATTACTAGTTTTAGCATGTTCCAAAATCCTTTATAACTGGTCAAGAATTCAAGATGATCATGGACAAAGAAAAAGAGGTGGTTCCAACAGCTTGTGCTAAAATGGACCTGTGGCTCTTACACTCAGCAGGGCATAGTGGCGCTCCCTTAGGGACCCCCATGGAGTTCTGCATCCATAGGTGCCTTTAATTCTTACAATCAGCCCATAAATGACACTCCTAACTCCCCCTTGCTTCACAGCCTGTCTCTTTTTAAAATTTGAGATGTAATTGATGTATAACATTGCATTTGTTTCAGGTGTTTGACATAATGATTCAATATTTGTATATATGGCAAAATGCTGACTACAATAAGCCTCATTAACATCCATCACCAAACATAGTTACACATTATTTTCTTGTGATGAGAACTTTCAAGATCTACTTTCTTAGCAACTTTCAAATGTGCAATACAGTATTATTGACTATAGTCACCATGCCGTACCGTCCTTATCTTTAAGATATTTTACCTTTCTTTAATCAACCCCTTCAACCTCCTTTTCTTTTGTCCCTTCTCCAGGCATACTTGATCTCTTTAACCTACTTTCTCCTACACTAAAATGTAGGCGGTGGGAGCCAGGGGCAGAGGAGTAGTATGATTTTTCTGGGACCACACTTCCACCTTATGGCCCCACTAACCAAGTCCTTCATCTTGTGATATACCTTTTAGTACACCATTTAGTAGTCAACTCCCTACCTGACATTGAGTTGCTTAAACTCAATGTGTTTGAAAATGACTGATTATAAAAATAAAGCATAACATTATAAACTATAACAGAAACCAGGGAAAATGTGGGCAGAGGAAGGCAAGGAATCCTAACTATTTTTCTTTTTTCTTTTCTCTTGACTCAGGAAAACACGACAGAAGAAACAGACATACATTTGGATAAAAAGTTATTTGAACTGTTTCTGACCCTCAGTCAGTGCCTTGGCAGTGTAGAGGAGATGCTGCAGACACCGGGGCTCTCCAGAGGGGATGTGTGTGCCCAGCAGGCGTACTACGAGGTAGGGAACTTCCAGCAAGCCCGTGTGCTGGCCATTTCCGCAGTCAGACCACTATTTAAGCCAGAGCTGAAGCCTCTGAAGCTCAGAGCTCATTCACTATCTTCCTGTCTGTCCACTTTGCAGACACTGGCTCTTGAGCTGAAAAAACTTTACTTAGCTATGAGTGACAAGAAGAATGATCTTTTGAAAGCCATGACTAGGCCTGGCAGGACCACCAGCTTGTTCCCTGAATGTTTTGATAACCTCCAAGTTTACCTGGAGCACACACAGGCTGCTGCTGTATCCAGAAGCAAGTCCCTGAAAGCTGGCCTCGACTATAACCGCAGTTACCAGGTACAGGTCTGGGTGCGCCGCCTCTGTTGGCAATGTTTTAGGTTCCTGCATGGACCCCTAATTTCTGTTAATTTCTATTCCTGGTGGCATTTGTGAATAAGAATTGCTAAGGAAAGTGATGAGGCTTTCTTTATGTGAAGGTCTTTTAGTTCTGCTGTTTATGGTTGGAAGCCATTCCAAAGCCAGGACCTTTCCAAAATCTTGGGTATGCATGTGTTATGTTAAGCTAAAGTACTGTTTCTTTCCTATATTACGTTCAGCCACTCACTGACTGCCTTATGGGATGATTTGTAGATAAGAGGGAGCCATGAAAGTTTTTGAGCAAAGAAATGCCAGTTTGTGTATGTTTCAGGGAGGCTCACCTGGCAATTGTCTAAGGTGGCCTGGAGGAGAGACTTGAGACCAGTAGACTAGTTAGGAAGCTACTAAAATTGTCTAATGAAAAAAAATGAAACACAACATGACTTATGAAGGAGTCTTGCCCATAAAATCAAACCTGAGTCTGATACGTACTGAAATGTATTCTGATGGCATACTATGATATATGGGACTGCTTCACAGTTTATCAGAGGGAAGGGACGTTACTGCAGTCAAGAAAGCTCCAGAGAGCGCAGACGTGAGATGAGCAGGCACAAGTCAGCAATTGTTAAAGCTGGACCATGGCAATGCAGGGATTTCTCTATTTTGGTACACTTTTGAAATGTCCGATAGCACAAAAATTAAAGGACAACTAAGTTTTTTCTTAAAAAAGGTACTGAAGTCCTAAATGAAATTCTCACTGTTTCTGGCATTTATCTTTTTATACAGAATGAAATAAAGCGGTTATATGATCAACTTATTAAGAATAAAACATCTTTACAACAGTCTTTGAATGAAATTAGTGGCCAGAGTATTGAGGAACAACTTCAGGTAATCAAGGCAAAATAATTCAAACTGACCTAACCTTGGAGTCTTGTGTTTAAGCTGTGCTTCTGAACCACTTCCCTTTGTGAGCAAAGGCGAGGCGTAAGTAAAGAAATAAAAATGAAAATGTTTGTGTTGAGCTTCAGAAACATCTCTTAAGTAGTACATTGTGAAGTGTAAATCAAAACAACAAGAGACCTTTGTCACCTGTCACCTGGACAAAATTTTAAGTTTGTGCAGTGTTGGAAAATGCACCCTCACCTTCTTAGTGGGAGTGCTGATTGGGGACTATTTGGTTAGACTGTATCCAGATTTTCAGCATAAATGCTCTTCCATTCAAAGGCAGTTTCATTTCATTTATTTATTCAGCAAGTATTAATCAAGGACCTGCTCTGTTCAGACACTGTTCTCGGTGCTGGAATGCATTTATCTGAAGGAAATAAGTGCACAGAGATAAATGTGTATATAATATTCAACGATGGACCAGGCAGCACTGCTTGAATTAAAAACTAAATGGACCACAAGTCCATTAAGAGTGGACTCTTACAAACAGTGAGCAGCCTAACAGTGGCAAACCATGCATCTGTTACAATGCATTAGGAAAAAACTGCCAACTGGGGATCTTTGGGGAGAGCTGGAAGTGAGGGGGGGAAAGTAGGACTTTCATTTTCCCTTACTGTTTAACTTTTAAATGAATACATATACTTCTCTAACTTATTTAAAGTGTTTTGCTTTTGTGCATTGTCTCTTTAGGAAGCAGATGCCTATACAGTGGACCTGCAGAACTCTGAGAGCCGAGTAGCAAAACTTGGAGCCGAAGGGCAGAGGCTCCATTTACCTTACCCTTTACTCCAAGAGGTTTACAAATTAGAGGTATGTCTGAGCAGAAAACATTCAAGCAGTGAATAATTATGATTTATTACAAGGAGTAAGACTTTTTCCTTCTGCCACGAAGTTTAGATTTGTTCTTCATTTGGATTATCTTCATGGCTGGATGACACTGTGTGGCACCCCTGCTCTTCCCTTTCAGGATGTGCTTGACAACATGTGGGGCATCCTGAGAGCCAGGTACTCAGAGCTCAGCAGCCCTTCCATCACTGAGAGCCAGCAGGATGCTTTGTGGCAAGGCTTGGAGGAACTGGTGAATATCGGAAAGGAAAAGCTTGCCCGTGACCACTTACAGCAAACCAAAAGTAAAGTTGCCTTACAGGCTCAAATACAAAATCACAAGGTAAGGCCCATGGGCCGGACCACGGTTTCGTAGACGAAGTTTCTCTGAGTGTGAGCAGGGAGCATCCATTTTCTTCCTTGGTTAACTCTACATCATTTATTAATTCTTTTAACAGGCATCTATTAGAATGCTATTATGTACCAGGAACCCTTCCAAACTCTATGATGGTGAATAAAAGCAGACATAGTTCCTTATATTTGCAGAGCTTTCAGTTGATTAAGAAGACATTTATCAAGGAGTCATCCAGACAGATTTAAAATTAAAATTGGGATACATGCTTTGAGAGCATTTAATGGGGAAACTTAATTCAGGAGGTTAGAAAAGGCTTCCTGAGAACTGAGATCAAAAGAAATATCTATTTAAATATATAAAGGTATATCTAGTGTAATGAAACAATGAACCCTTTAGTCTCTCATTTCTTAACAAAACTTCACGATTACCAGCAAAAGATATGCAGTGATTTAAGTGCTGATAATGAAAACCAGGTAAGACATAGTTCCTACCTTCATCAAGCTTAAGTCAAGGCCGTTGTTAAGTAGGCCTTCATCTAAGAAACTTGAAAGTAAATATGTATACAGGGTGGAGGGGAAGAGGAGAAGGTAATAGCAATTGGTGGGCCCTAGACTAGCTGCTTTATAAACCTTCCATGTGTCCTTTACAAGGAATCAGAGAAGGGATTCACACTGAGGTTCCTCCAAACAAGCAAAGAGGACCGCTGGTATAAATGGAGACGACCTTGTGAAGGAAAGCTCTCCCCTTTGAAGGCTCTTGAAGTACATTCTGGGAGCTTTTGTGTGCCAGGACTCCAACAAAAGATCCCATCAACAAATTCCCTTCATTTAGCCATTTTATTGAGGAGAAGTTAAGGGTTGGGGTTTAGGAACCCCCGGCTATTAAATATGTAATATGTGGGCTTCTTGGGTTAATACATCTATTCGTCCAACTTATTGTCTGGGAATTAATCAGCCACATCATTATCTACCTTTTTGTAAAGTTTCTTAAACTTTAGAATGACTGATTTAGGAAGATCTCACTGGAAATTGAAATTAATTAATGTTTGCTCTTTAGCATGGGCTGTTTTATGGAAAATGTTAGTTAGGATAGTTTTTCTTTATGATTTGTTAAAATGTCCTTAGTGTTTAAAGACTAAGGGTTACATAGGCAATTTTTTGTTTTCTCGTGTGTTTGACTCTGTGTGGCTGTCCTGGGATTTTGGATTTAAAAAGCAACTATAACTGTAAAAAAGTTACGGTAACGTGGTTTTTAAGGTTTTCATAATGTAGAAATGAATATTAAAACCATCTCCACTTTACAGCTTTTTTTCCAGAAGCTTGGTGCTGACATGCTGTTAATCCAAACATACTCCAACAAAATGCTTCCTTCTTTATTGCAAAAGAAAGAGACAATTTGGGCAGAACAAGTAAAAGAGGTTAAATTACTAGAAGAAAGGTCACAGCAATGTGGAATAAAGCTGCAGAGTTTGTTGCAGGTATTTGGGTTACGTCAACTTTGTGCTTAAGCTGAGAATTTCAGATTTTCAACCACCACCTCCAGGTGTGGAACACAAATACCGAGATGTCATTAAGCGATGATAAAATGGGAGATAACCACGAGGGACCTACTCCCTGAGTGAAATACCAGCTGAGGTTTCTTACGTGTCAGTTAGGGGTGGCACAGCACTTTCTACCTTCTAGCTGTGTGTAGTGCAAATAAGCAAAATTGAAAGCACGTTGAGATCTTGAATGGATCGTCTGGATGGAAGAGTGTCCGGTTCAGAAACTGCACTTCCTGAAAGGGCAGCCCCGTGCTCTTTGTGACACCAGCATGGATTCATGACCATCTTGTCCCAATTCCAAGAACAAAATTAAGCCTGCCTAAAGCTTTTTCTCAATTTTAAGATTTTCCCCTTTAACTTTTTAAATGCAATGGATGTTAGCCAGTGAAGAAAATAACCAAAAAGTGAGGAAATATTCAACTTTGTAATGTGATATGGTGTTATTTTATGCTACTAAAGTTTTCCAGTAAGTGTGTCAAATGGATATTTATAGTAATATTTCATGGTGTCAAAAATAAGACTTCGTGATCCCAGTGAGTGCCCCTAGTAGCTGGGTGACCCACTATTTCCTTAGATGCGAGAATTAGGAAGGTGGTTATTTCTCCGGCAGATAATATTTAGTGTCCGTAAGTCGGCTCTCTAGAGTGCAGAGACCCTACAGGGGGGCTTCCGTAGAAATGGAGAGAGCAAGACAAGGCAAGACCGAGGCTAAGGCAGTGCCTCCCCCGGTGAAGTGTAAGCCCAGCACTTCAGACAGTGAAGTTACACTTCAAGCACCGCAGGGTAACGTTCCATGGACTGGGGATTGGAGCAAGGAGGGAGGAAGAAGCCTCGTGGAAGCTTCTGTGGAGCGAGGCTTTAAAAGTTAGACCTTTGCCTTTCGAACAGAGAGAGAGGCTCTCTTACGTCTCTCAAGCCTCCACTGAGGTGTATGCTGAGAATATCACTTGAACTTAATCATTTTCGCCCCTACTCAATTTGACGAGACAAACATAAAACACTAACGCCAGCTGGATTTTTAAAAACCTTCTCCACCAAGGCAGTGGAGTGACTTTCCATTAGACACTGAACTCTCACTAGAGTGGGTTATATCTCTCAGAAACCCCTAGAATCTGTGCTTCAATTTTGTGTACCATCTTAGACTTCACTTTTATTTTTATGATCAATTTTTGTCATTATCTGGAATTAATTAAGAGGGTTCCTATTGATTTTATGTTCTTGATTATCTAGAAATGGGAAGAATTTGATGAAAACTATGCCTCTCTTGAGAAGGACCTGGAAATTCTTGTATCTACATTGCCCTCTGTGAGTTTGGTGGAAGAGACAGAGGAAAGATTAGTGGAAAGGATTTCACTTTACCAGGTATTTTGCTTCCACTGCAGCTGTCAAAGACACGGTTAATAGCACTTTGTGTGTGCGTGTGTGTGTGTGTGTGCGCACACTTACTAAGTGGTTTGAATTTGAAGGTGAATGATTGGAATTCAGGTAAAATATTGTTCATCACACAAATCACTGTCAGACATATTCAGGGACACTGCAGATTTGAATGTGAGCTCAGCATAGCCACGTGGGGCTTGCAGTCGAGGACCGTGGCCTGTGTCCCAGCTCACACTTATCTGTAGACCATAGGTAACCATGCTGCTTCTGCCTGTCTAAAGAGGTGGATGTCAGTGGTTGTGGAAATGAGCTAACGTATGGAAAGAACTTTGTAAACCATGAGCTTCTAAACACATATTTAGTTTTATTGCAACAGCCACCCTCCGACTGGACATAACCTATGATCCAGACCATAATCTATCACATGCCACAAGCGTCATAAAAAGACTTCAAACTTTAAAACTTTTCATGTGTAACTGTTAGTACTATTCTCAAAGTCTCTGTGTCTCAGATTTTGGTGCCACAGAACAGATAAAACCTTGAAATGATTTTTGAGTGGCACTGAGAATATGACCAAGATAAAAATGAGTTTTAAATCTTCTCAGGTTTTAACTTGAGAATATAAGTAATAAGAATCTGAATTGTTTGGCTAGAGGTAGTGGTCAAATACCAACTTTAAAACATCAGAAGCTGGTTTGTTGCCTGAATAGGCTGGATGGAAAATGAAAGCATGAAGTACTTGGCAGGGCCCTGCTCAGAGGCATTCAAGCTCCTATAAGCAACATTTTCCCAAGGCTGGAACACTGTAGTTATGTTCTCTAAATACCTAGAAAGGTACAGTTGATGTCTTTGCCATCTTATTTTATTGAGGCTAACTCTAAGGTAAATCTCAGTCCTCTGGGAAGCTGCTATTTTAATGCATTGTTTGCCTAGCAATACAGAAGGTACCATCTGAACAGCTGAGAGAATGCTGTTGAAAACAGATACCATTTTAAACCTCATAGTATTAAGAAACAGTCAACATTAGCCAAACTAATATAAACCTGATTATTTTCCCAAAAGTGACTATATCCCTTAAAATGAAACCTGAGAGTCTGTGGAAATGAAATCATTGTTGTAAGACATTTAAATAAATTCACTGGACTAAAAAAAAGTCAGGTGTCTCGTGAAGCCATTTCACTTACTGACTTCTTAAGGTCGTCCTCGTTCTTGTGCATCAGGCCGGGGTTTGCATCTTGGTCAGTGGACATCCGTGGGATGTGGAACGTAGGTGTCAGGTGCACAGCCTTTGGAGTCCAGACAAACCTGTGTTCAAATGCTTGCTCAGAACCTCGTGGACTGAGTGACCAGTGCAGTCTGAGTCCATTTATAAAATGGGGAACTTAAAACTCCTCAGAGATGCTCTGAAGACTGAGTGTCTCATATTGAAGGCTTAGAAAATTAGAGCCATTTTTCTTTTAAGTAATGTTGGACATTTTATTCTAGCCTGCAGGCTGGGGCAGCAGGCGGGGGGTCACAAGTGGGAGTGATGGGAAGGACATTGGAAGTAGAATTTTTGGTAAGTTTTAAAAAGGCTTGAGTTAATTGGAAAATAGCAAAAGTTCCATATTGATTATAATTTATTTTTAAATATTAAATATATTTTTATTATATTTTATTGTTCTGCTATTGTAGTTCTCTTTATTTTTCCCCCTTTTACCCAGCACCCCCCACTCCTCAGGCAGTACCCCCCACCATTGTTCCTGTCCATGGGTCATGCTTATTATAAGTTCTTTGGCTACTCTATTTCCTATACTGTACTTTACATCCCCGTGGCTATTCTGTAACTACCTATTTGTACTTCTTAATCCCCTCACCTCTTCACCCATTCCCCCACAACCCCTCCCCTCTGGCAACCATCAAAATGCTCTGTGTATCCATGATTCTGTCTCTGTTCTTGTTTGCGTAGTTGTTTTTTTAGATTCAGTTGTTGATAAGTATTTTTGCCATTTTATTGTTCATAGTTCTGATCTTTTTCTTAAATGAGTCCCTTTAACATTTCATATAATAATGGTTTGGTAATGATGAACTCCTTTACTTTTTTCTTATCTGGGAAGCTCTTTATCTGTCTGCCCTTTGATTGTAAATGATATCTTTGCTGGGTAGAGACATCTTGGCTATAGGTCCCTGCTTTTCATGACTTTGAATATTTCTTGCCAATTTCATCTAGCCTGCAAAGTTTCTTTTGAGAAACCAGCTGACAGTCTTATGGGAACTGCCCCATAGGTAACTGACTACTTTTCTCTTGCTGCTTTTGAGATTCTCTCTTTATCTCTAACCTTTGGCATTTTAATTATAATATGTCTTGTAGTGGGCCTCTTTGCATCCATCTTGTTTGGGACTCTGTGCTTCCTGGACTTGCATGTCTGTTTCCTTCACCAAATTAGGGGAGTTTTCTTTCATTACTTTTTCAAACAGACTTACCATTTATTGCTCCTCTGTGTGAGGAGCTTCCAGCACCTCTATGATGAGATTGTTGGATTGCTTGAAGTTGTCCCAGAGGCTGCTTATACCATCCTCATTTTTTTGGATTCCTTTTTCTTCTTCTTGTTCTGATTGGCTGGTTTTTGCTTCCTTGTGTTCCAAATCATTGATTTGATCCTCAGATTCATCCACTCTACTGTTGTTTCCCTGTAAATTGTTCTTTATTTCAATTGGTATATCCTTTGTTTCTGGCTGGATCTTTTTTATGCTGCTGAGGTCCTCACTGAGTTCCTTGAGCATCCTTATAACCAGTGTTTTGAATGCTGCATCTGATAGATTGTTTATGTCCATTTTGTTCAGTTCTTTTTTGGAGTTTTGATCTGTTCTTTCATTTGGGCTATGTTTCTTTGTCTCCCCATTTTGTCAGCCTCCCTGTGTTTGTTTCTATATTTTAGGTAGAGCTGCTTTGACTCCATGTCTTGGTAGCATGACCTAATGTAGTAGATGTCCTGTAGGGTCCCGTGGCACAGCCTCCCCTATCACTTAAGATTGGTACTCAAGGTGTACTCTTCATGTGAGCTCAGTACACCCTCTTGTAGTTGAGCTTTGATTGCTGTTGGCAGATCAATGGGAGGGAGTTACCCAGGCCAGTCAGCTGCAAAGATTGGCTGTGACCACAGACCACCAACCTCCACTCTCTGTGGAGGGATCAGCTGTACAGGGGAAGGTTGGTGATGCTCTGACATGGTCTGCAGCTGTTGTCTGGGTGTGCTGGTCCTGGGGTTTCCCAGGTGGTGCTGGTCAATGTCAGCCCCAACCTGTGTTTTGCCTGTGACCACCCCCACCTGAGCTATGAAGCAATTTGAGATCCATGCTACTTGTGCTGGGCTTGGAGATTCCCAGGGGAAGCCAAGTTGTGAATGTAGGCTGGCTGCTGCTAGTGCCAGGCCTGGGGCTCACTGAAGCCAGCTGTTGCTTGTTTGAGAGGATTCTGGAAGTTTGAAGTGTTAGCCAAGACCAATTATTCATATGGAAAACCAACTTAGTTGGGTGGGGCAGAGTCTCTGGGGATCTCCAAGGCTGGTCAAACAGAGTCAGCCAGGTTGATCGAGTCTCAGGTATAGCACCAGGGTGCTGGCTCTGTCAGGTGAGGTTTTAGAAAAGGGACAATGGTCTCTGCTCACCTTGATGCCAGACACTTCATTTTCTCCCTGTATGCCATTGATGCCTTTCAAACTGCTACCCTATTGCTGGAGCTCAGAAGGAGTGTGTCTGAGTAGGCGAGTCCCTATGTGGAATCTTTAAGAGGAACTGCTTGGGGCTCCAGCAATGTCTTCTACCAACTCAATCCCTGCTGGCTTTGCAGCCAGAAGTTGTGGGGACTTATATTCCTGGCACTAGAATCCTGGGCGGGGGCCCTGGTGTGGGGCTGGGATTCCTTGCCCCTCCCAAATTTTTATCCATCACACGTGGGTAAAGGACCAGCCCTTTCTGTGTCTTCACCCCTCCTACCTGTCTGGAAGGATGTGGTTTCTTTAATTCTGTAGTTGTCAGACTTCCATTCATCTTGATTTCTGACAGTTGTGAGTGATGGTTGTTCTATATTTTAGATGTAATTTTGATGTGGCTGTGCAAAGAGGCGAGCCATGTCTGCCTACGCCACCATCTTAAGGACTAAACTTAAATAGCTGTCAGGATAAGTGTCATTAGCTGAACCCAGCCATGGAAGATAATTGCCTTAAGACAGAGTTCTCTTCAGGGGGTCATTGTATTCTCAGTTTTGAAGAATTGTATTTTTCTTTCCATGAAGTTTTATTAGTGATGTGCTGTCTGCTTTAATTTATTCTCCTAAAGTCCTTTTCCTTTCTCCTTACCAAATCTTTACATTTAGGAGACTCTGGAAATTAATATTTCCTACTATTTGGGTCTAAAGGCTAGTGAAGAAATATTTTCTTCTTGATCCCCTTCATATCTAGGTTACAGTATAAAATGCTTAAAGGGGCCAGGCAGGAGGACAGAAATAAGGGGCATGGAGTGGCCTCCAGTCGGAGGGGGGCTGTGGTTGCAGTACAGGGGGACCAGAGCCAGCAGGCTCCAACAGGAGGCTGTTCCTGCTCATTTCAGCCCATCTTTGCCCCGTGAGAATGCAGACCTAGGTGGCTACAAATTCTAGTTTTTCCAGAGGCTCACAAAAATTCCTGATTTCTACGTAAAATTTCCTGATATTCAAAATAATCTTTAGACCACACACAACCTGTCTGCAAGCTGAAAGAAAGTGCCCCGTAGACTGCCCACTTTTTTGTTGTTAGGGGGAGGAATTACCTATTAACTCTAAAGCTGCAAGTTTTTGTTTTCTGTTCACATGTCTTAAGTCTATACAGCTGAATCTGTGCAGGAGAAATGTGTTAGTTGGAAACTCGCATCAATAAACCATAAATCCTGTTTGTACAGCTAGCCTGCAATAGTCTTCAGGGTTAGGGAAGTGATAATGTTTTTTCAGTGGACTCTGCTATAGGTTTTTAATGAAATATTTGTGAGTAGATTGGTTGGTTTCATTTCAAAGTAATTCATTCCGTGACTTGACTTTTATTAGCAAATAAAAAGCAACATTGATGAGAAGCATGCCCGGCTTTACCAGACTCTGAATGAAGGCAAGCAGCTGGTGGCATCCGTGAGCTGTCCTGAATTAGAAGGCCAGATTTCAAAACTAGAGGAGCAGTGGTTGTCCCTAAACAAAAAAATTGACCATGAACTACACAGACTACAAACGCTTCTCAAGCACCTGCTCAGGTATGTTCGTAGAGATTGATTGGCATCAAATTTTGCTGTGGAAAAAGACCTCAGAGGGATTCTTCTGTCCACTGGATTTTACGTGTGGTCCCTATTGTACAGTTTCGCTTTGATGGTGAGGCGATGGGGCCCCTCTTCAGGGCTGCAGGGGTTTGGAGCTGCTGATACTGTTTTGTTAGACTCAGAATTACATAATCAATTCTATGGAAGCTCAGAATTGTAAAATTATACACATTGCCTTTATGCTATGATGGTGCTCCTTCCTGTCCCAAAAGTTTTGAAATTTATAAGAAATTAAATAAGTTTAGCTAAAGGAGTAGTTTGGGTTTTTTCCTTTTTGTTGAATTTATTGGGGTGACACTGGTGAACAAAATCATGCAGGTTTCAGGTGCACAGTTCCACAGTGCACCATCTGTACACTGTACTGTGCGTTTGCCACCCCAAGTCAAGTCTCTGCCCATCACCATTTATCCCCCCCATACCTCCTCCACTTCCCCTAAAAGAACTGTTTGAAAAAGTCTTTGTAGTTCTTCAGAGACTCTTTTTGCTTAGTTGGTATAACTTGAAACCCTTGAGGAAAGTAAAGAACATAATGTTTAAACTTCATTCTCATTCCTGCCTCTTGCAGGGCTGTCTTAACCTAAAGAAGTTTAAAAGCGACAAGACAGGTAGCATTTTGCCTGGGTGTTTTAATCACATCAGCTAAATATGTTGGCATCTATCCAACTGCACGTTCTGTTTGTTACATAACTTACACAAATGCTGGTTATATATTTGCTACACACAAATCTATAGAGGACATTTGATGGAAAAAAGTCCCTGTCCTCACCTATTGGTTTACTTGGGTGTAGCTGTAATCAGAAATTTAAAAAAGAATGTTTAGCCTTTAAAATGCTTCTTTCTTCTTGATTAGTCATAATGGAGAGAGTAAGAAAAATGCCAGGAGCATCAGTTTGGGGGCACAGGATAAAGCAGGGTATAATCCTCATAGTCATCATCATTTTATGAATAAGAAGGCTGTTGAACATAGGCTGATGAAGAAAATATGCTGGTGATGCACATTTCTAATTTCCTTTCCTTTCTCTCACTTTGCTCTGGTTAGTTATAACAGAGATTCGGACCAGTTAACCAAGTGGTTGGAAGCTTCTCAGCAAACTCTGAACTACTGGAAGGAACAGTCCCTCAATGTGTCTCAGGACTTGGATACAATCAGAAGCAACATAGACAGTTTCTTTGTAAGTTGTATTAGAGTGTGCACAGATAATTATCAGTCAGAAATAAATATCAGGGGGAAATGTTCAGGGTTGATGTAATAGTCTCCATGACCATTTGTGGATAAGGAATAGAACTTGGGCTAATATAGCAGCTGCATTCTCTGAACTTAAAACTGTTTGCTTTTATTATACTCTTTGTGCATTTATAATAATGATGAAGTATATTTTTAATTGACCCTATGAAGTATACATAAGTTTAAAACTTGCTCTGACATGGGGCATGTTTTACAAATATAGAAAATAATTCTGCTGCCCCCCAAAAACCAGGATTATTAAGTCATAAATGTTAAAGTTTATAAATACATGGTTTTAAACTATAGAAAGCTGGTGTTTCTTCTAAAATGTTATTTCTTCTAAAATGTTTCTTTCAAATATTTTTTCTAAAATGTTATTGTTTTGAGATTTTTCTCTTCAGTATTACTTTTGCAATATAAATTTCACTTTAGAAACATTTGGCCTTTTCTCTTTCCATTTTTATTATTTTATAGCTCTGATTTCTCATTTTGGTATTAAAATGTAGATATTTTTAAATATACTTAAAAAACTAAGTGTATAGGAAAGATTTTAAATGTTTTAGTTAAAACTTTTGTTGCATTTAGTTCATTTAATATGAACTTTGTGTTGTGTTCTATACTTTCTTTTTTTAAAGTTGAAACGATGATTTTTCTATTTTTAAAAATATTAGTCATTAGATTATAAGCCACTCAAGGGGCAGGCATTCCATCTTCTTTGTTCCCCTCCATACATCTAACCCCTGGAGCCGTGTCTGACCTTTAGCAGAAGTGTGTGTGCTCGTGTGCGCACAGGCACATGCATGTACATTCTTACTATTTGAATGGAATTCAGTTACTTTGTTTGGGACTCAAACCAGTTATTCTGACACTTAGCTACTCTGTACTATATTTAAGTGTTTTAAGTTTCTCAGTTTTAAAACTGTCTCCTTCAGGAGTTTTCAAAGGAACTTGATGAAAAGTCCTCCCTGAAGACTGCAGTGATAAGTACTGGGAACCAACTTCTTCACCTGAAAGAGGCTGATACGGCCACCCTGAGAGCGTCTTTAGCACAGTTTGAGCAAAAATGGACAATGGTCATAACTCAACTTCCAGATATTCAAGAAAAACTTCACCAGGTAAGTATTTAAAGACCCAGCATTTAAATTAGCATTCACTTGTTAGCTCACAAATATTTTAAAATTATTTCTTTGACTCAATAATTTTCATTGACACTACCTATTTTTCTCTGGCACCACTGAATATAGGTCTTAATTACTGGACTCTTCTCCAATGGGATCTTTCCTGAGAGAGAAATCAGACTTAATTACTTTATTTCCCAGTTTCTGCACCACTGTGTTAGTTTATGTGAAGGTCATTGTCATTGTTTTGGGGTCATTCATCCTAAGCTTGAATTCTGGGTTTGTTTTTGTGAGTAACATGCATAATCATGTAGCAAGACCTTTTATCAAACCAGATTATCATCTTTAGTGATGTCTTGATTCATTTTCTTAACTGTAGGTAATTAAATGGAAATCATTTTGTCCTTGCAGCTTCAGATGGAGAAATTGCCATCTCGTAAAGCAATCACAGAGATGATTAGCTGGATGAACAATGTGGAACATCAAACTGCAGGTGAAGACTCTGAGCATTCACTGAGTTCCACAGCTCAAGTTAAAAATCTTCTTCAGAAGTACAAGGTAATTATACAAAAAGAGCCAGAGGCCTTTTCATTAAATAACAAGGCAAGACAATTGGAGAAATACTGAACACATAGACATGTAAAATATAACTTAGAGAAACTAATTCGCCGGCGGGGGGGGGGGGGTGATTCTTGAGAGAGTAGTATGCTCCCTCTTACTCAGCTTAAACCCCTGCAGTAGCTCTCATCACCATAGGACAGTATCTGAGCTTCTAACTGGCTCTGGCCCCTTGTCACCTTTCCAGCCTCGTCTTTTCATTCTCCCATGCAAACCCTGGCCTCTGCCTGAACCAAATGATTTGCGGTCCCTCGACTGCTTCCCATGCTCTCCCTCCTTGTGCTTTAGTACATGCTGCACCTTCCCCAGAAACCCCTATGCCCTGCATTTAGCTGTAGAAATCCTCTCGGTTGTCCATCAAGAATTGGCTCAAGCATCTTCTCGTTTGGAAATCTAACCCTGACTCTCCCAGCCAGATTAGTTCACTTTCTGGGATTAGGTGTCCCCGTGGTACCATCAGTAATTCCTACCACATAGTATAATTATTTGCTTGGTTGCCTGTTTTCCTACCTTGACTTAGCTTTTGAGAGCAGAGGCTGTCCTTCACCTCCCTGAAATAACACACCGAGCCCCATACCGGGCAGCCGATAGATGTTAAGTAAATGTCCTTTGAATGAGAGAATGCATAAGGACAAGTTGATATACTTGATATCCCACAAATAGATGTGAACATGGCTTTCTCCATGATACTTTATTTCAAGTAGATTTAAGTAATATTGAACAAGCCACACACAAACATTCACTGTGTGCCAGGCATTGTGTTTGCCCCTAGGCACACTGACAAATGAAGACCCTGGCCATTGCTTTCAGAGCTTGGAGGCTGATGGATTGAGCCTCTGGTAGGCAGAAGATGAATGGCTTAATCACAAAGCGTGATGTTAGCAAGGATTTTATTTTTATATTCTACCACATGCTAACTTCAGTGAGTAGTAGAATTTTAGGGTCCTCGTGTATGTATTCTCACAGGCTCTAGTAATCTACCAAGTACCACATGGTTTTCCCCTTTGGATGTCTCCAAAGGAGGTGCTAGAACTTGCCAGAATAAACCTAACAAGTTGTAGGCTTGACAGAAACGTGGTTGGCCTGAGACGGGTTTGGGATTGCCATATCACTTAAAGTCATCCAAACTGGACGGCCTAGTCCATACACCGAGAAACAAAGGAGCTGCCTAAATCAGTCAAGTTCCTTAAAGGTGTCCTGGGAGTGTTCACTTCAGACTGCCCATCCTGTTGTTTCCACGGGCCTGCAGGACGGCTCAGAATTCCAGTGTAGCTCTCAGGTTGCCTCTCACGGGAACCCTTCGCCAATCCTGGGTCCTGATTTTGGTTCAGATGATTTAGCCACCAATCTTGGTGCTGCCTGTGACTTTTCAGTCTGTTTCAAAGCGGTGAGGCAGTCTGTTCCAGGAATGTGAAATGTCCAAAACAACTTTCCACTCAAGTAAAGCAGGCAGCTGGGGGCGTTGGAGGTGGCAGAGGGTAACTCCTGACAGGTGCACCAATGGGGAACTCTGTTTCATCTAGTCTATTAATACTGCATTTCAGGCTTTGGTTGTTGACTTTTGTTTATCTCGTTTTAGGAGTTTAGAATGGAAATGGACTATAAACAGTGGATAGTTGACTTTGTTAACCAGTCATTACTTCAGTTAAGCACCTGTGATGTCGAAAGTAAGCGCTATGAAAGAACGGAGTTCGCAGAGCACCTGGGCGAGATGAACCGTCAGTGGCACCGGGTCCACGGGCTGCTAAACAGAAAGGTGTGCTCCTGTGTCACAATCTGATGTCGGATCTGGCCTTTGCAAATTACCCCTTTATGAAAAATTTTAAAAGTTGTTCAGATGCTTAATTTATAGTGAAACCTAATAATCCTCTCAGTTATAGCCCTTACTAACCCTGTGTTTTAGCATTCTCCATAAGAGAGCATGAAAACCATTCTTATGTTTCTTTTGAGCTTTCTTAGTGGGAAATTGAGTTGGGCACATGAAGAGGAGAAATTTTATTTAAGAAGCTGTCGAGTATAATGTGAGGCTACTAAATAGAGATTTTGACATTTTCTGTTTAAGTAGATGTTTAGAAGCAGCAAAGTATTTCAGCTTGGAAAAGACTAAAAAATGGGAGAAATATATTTGCAGCCTTTTGGTAGATTTTTATTCATGGCTCTGAACAGATTAAGAGAACTTATTCCTGGAAAAATATTTAATGTTTGTATGTATTGATAAGGACAGTCTGCTGATTACTGTATAGAGAATGCATGCCAATGGATTGATACAATTAAGATTCAAGTGTGTGAACAAAGAACATAAACAAACACTTCACAAAAGAGGAAACTATAATTAACAAACATGGAAATATTACAACTTCAATTATCAGGTGTTCAACATATACATTAATATAGTATTATACACTTAATAAATTAGAGAAATGTAATAAGATAAAGATAAAGTCCCAAGGCTATCACGCTCATACATTGCAGATAATGGCTTAAATACCCTTTTGGAAAACATTCAGAGAATTTCAAGAGCCATAATAATCATCTTATTTATCTTATCTCCTATCCTAGCACCTCTTACACATTTATCTTAAGTAAATAGTCCTTCAAAAAGGAAAAGATATGCACGCAAAGTATTAAATTCACAAATATTTGTACAGGTGGAAGTAGAATGCCTTCATTTCCCAACTACAGGGAATAGTTAATCAAATTACACTGGGTCTACTTGATGAACTATCAAGCAGCCTTTTACATGAATAAAGGCGTGTCATGACAAACAGCTGCCCGTGGAATACTGGACAATGAACACAAACATTTACATATATATGTATGCATGTGTAAATATATAACATTGTATATGTATGTATAATATACAATATTGCATGTTAGCAACATGATTTTATTTTGTTCAGATGTCATAGAACTCCAAAACAGCCAGCTTTCTTAGCGGGTTAGGGTTCATTTCAAATGTTAGATTTTTTAAAATGGATTTTTAATTCTACTTCCTGATTTATGAATTATTTTTATTTAAAAGTTATTGGGAAATCTTATACAAACTAGAGATCTGAGAAGAAGAAACATCCTACTTAAAACATCATATCTTGACATTTACATTTGAAAGTGTATGGTTTAAAATAAGAAACTGTCTTATTCATAACTTGTAGATACAACATTTAGAACAACTTTTGGAAAGTATCACTGAGAATGAAAACAAAATACAGATTTTGAACAACTGGATGGAGGCGCAAGAGGAGAGACTGAAAATTTTACAAAAACCCGAAAGTGTAATCTCGGTGCAGAAGGCGCTTCTGGATTGTCAGGTGAGCCGACGCCGCACTGCCCAGCGCAGGGGCCAGGCCCTTAGTCCCCCACCGGGGCGCGCTGTGGCAGCTTCTCAGGGCTCTCCTCCAAACCCTCATGTATTTATTGTTTTATGTCAAGCAGATAATTATCCAAGGGTTTTTTTTAATGGTAAACAGAAAAAAGTGTTTCACAGTTACTGTTATGCTTAAGAGGTTTGACTATTATTCCTGATGAAAAGATGTTTAAAGGGAATTTTGATGTAGATGTTTTTCAATTGTTATATCTTTTTAAAAGTGTACCAAATATTCACAGAATCTCTCCAAAGTTCCACTGATTTTGAGTATTTCCTTCTGTTTCTTCATAGGAAAATGACTTTCCTTTGCCTCATGTGTAATGTGCTCTAAAAGGACTGCTTTTCTTCCTAAACCACTGTCTAAATCACATTTGGGCTTCTGACGTTGGTCGTGCCCCTTTTTGTTCAGTTGTCATTTACCAGGTTGCTTGGTCTTCGTGGCTCCCTCACCCGAATGTAGATTAATCCTTATGCACTGCCCCACAGCTGCAGACAGCACAGGGCCTGCCTCTGCTGCACCTGCGACATTCCGTACAAGTGTGGCACTGCTGGTCAGACCCCAGGTGCCTTTCGAAGGTTGCAGAATAACACCAGACGTGATGTGTGAGCAGCGACACTCCCATAAGAGGGCTTTTTCCATGGTCATGTTCTGTTTCCAACTGCCCACTAGCCTGTTCCACGTTGGAATTTTTGCAGCCACCTCAGACACAACATACCTCCTGACTGTCAGCCTAGCAGCTCAGTGCTTTCCAGCCCCCAACAGGCCACCCGGGTTTCGCTTGAGTTCCAAGCTCTGCACGACATGGGGTATTGTCACCATTTTCCACATGAAAAAATGCTGACTTGGAGGTTTGATGACTTAAATGCCTAGTTGAACAGCCTGGACAGGGCTGAGCTGGATGGGGACTGGGTCTGCTGGACTCTTTCTACCAAGTTATGATGATAAGGACTCGTTACCTAGACTCTTCTAAAATTTAGATCCTTGGGGTAATTGAAATTATTGTAAAAAATATTATAATCATGTAAATTATATTATCGTAATTCATTGTAAAAACTGAATTAAGAGTGTTAGGATTACAATGTCTTTGGTATAATGCTATTATATACTGTAATGTCACTTTTACTTGAAAAGAGCAAACACCTATCTCAAATACCTTATTGCTTTGTTATACTGTACCTATGAAAACTATTTTCTCTTACCCTTCTAGGATATAGAAAATCAACTTGCAATTAAATCCAAAGCACTGAATGAGTTGAGACAAAGTTATCTGACTTTGGAGAGTGGGACAATGCCATTGTTAGAAGATACAGCTTCCAGAATTGAGGGGTTATTTCAAAAGAGGAGCAATGTTATCAGCCAGGTACTAGATTCTTGTGAAGTGTGCTGTTTCTCTTCACATACCGTCTTTTACTTTATTTTTTGTTGTTTAATCACGGAGACCTGCCCCATACCAAAAGCTGAAAACTTGCTGAGAAAATTATTGAAGTGAAGCGGAGAAAAGCATTTCAAATCTCCCGCACTTTTTTGGGGTGGGGGGGCACTAGATAATTAGAGGCAAAGCCACCAATTCAAGTCCAACATCCTTGGCAGTCTAGAAATCCACTTGGTTATCTTTGTGTTGTCTAACATCCAAGACAAAAGTGTCTTCATCTTCCAAACCAGACAGAGCATCTGGCATTGTTTCCTGGCCAGATCTACAGGAGCAGCTATGAAGAAGCAGCTCAGATTCCCCACAGACAGGGAGATGCATCAGAGAGAGACAGATCCTGTACTCGTGTGACTTCTATTAAGCTACAAGCACCATCAGCATAGGGAGAACTCCAGAGGTGGGGAGAAACATGGCATGAGGTGAGGAGAAAGAATAGAGGAAAAGTGGAAGACATCGGGTCAAAGTCTACACTGACCCCTTCCAGGAGGAAAGCACCAAAAGAGAAAGGCCAGGCATCTCTACACACTGCAACCTTAATGTTTCCCCACCAATGGAGGGAGATAAGTAAATACTAACCACTGATAAGTGTGTCGTGTTTCCCAAAAAGGCCTTATTGTGGGTTATTTGTTATCTACTGTAGTCTGCTTTTAACCATTTGTCCCAAGAGGGAATTAGGAATAACCTGTATGAATGAAATCCATAGGTGACTCAGTCTCATTCCATACCCCCCAGGACTCAGGCAGGAAAATGCCTGAGGGGGTTGGGCTTAACATACCTTGTGTGTAAGTCATTTGTTAAACACGTCTTTTGTAAGGCACTAGGCTCACTGCCGAGGGTTCAGAGATAAACAAGAAAATAAGTGGATTCTGGCCTTGAGCTCACAAGCTTTTGGAGGAGACACTTGAACAGATAATTATAACAAATTACAATATAATAAAATATAGAGGGGGAATATTAAATGAGATAATGCATGTAAATAGCATGCAGATAGTACTAGCATAAGGACAAAAATACAGATAAATGGAATAGAATTGAGAGTCCAGAAATAAATCCTCATGTTTATGTTCAATTGATTCTGATAAGGATGCAAGACAGTTTTAGTGGAAAAAAGTATTCTTTTCAAAAAATGGTACCAGGACAACTGGATAACTACATGCAAAAGAATGAAATGAAATCCCTACATTCATATCATGTGCAAAAATTAACTCAAAATGGATGAAAGACATAAATGTAAGAGCTACACTATAAAACTTAGAAGAGCTTTGGCCTGGCCCGTGTGGCTCAGTTGGTTAGAGTGTCATCCCCTAAACCAAAAGGTCATGGGTTCAGTTCCCAGTCGTCACATGCCTGGGTTGTGGGCTCAGTCCCCACTTCGGGTGCATACAAGAGGCAACTGATTGATGTTTCTTTCTCCCATCGATGTTTCTCTCCCTCTCTCTCTCTCTGTCTCTCTCTCTGTCTCTCTCTCTCTCTCTCTCTCTCTCTCTCTCTCTCTCTAAAATCAATGAGCATGTCCTCGGGTGAGGGGAAAAAAAAACAAAAAAGCAAAGAAAACTTAGAGGAAAACATAGGTGTAAATCCTCATGACTTTGGATTAGGAAATGGTTTCCTAGATAGGACATCAAAAGCACATACGACAGCAAAAAAACAAAAACAAAAACAGATTAATTGGACTTTAAAATTAAACATTCATGTTTCCAAAGACACCATCAAAAATGTAAAAAAACAAACCACAGAATGAGAGAAAAGTATTTGCAAGTTAAATATCTGATAAAAGACTTGTAATAATTCCATATATATTCTAGATACCGCCCAATAATGAAAGGACAAACAACCAAATGAGAAAAAATAAGCAAATGATCCAAATAGACATTTCTCTAAAGAAGATATACAAATGGCCAGTAAGCACATGAAAAGATGCTCAATATCATTGACCATCAAGGAAATTAAAATCAAAACCACAATGAAATATCACTTCATACCTACCACAATAGCTGCAATACAAAGCAAGATGATAACGAGTGTTAGGGTATGGAGGCATTGAAACCATCATGCACTGGTGGTGAATATAAACTTGTGCAGCTGCTTTGGAAAACAGTCTGGTCGTTCCTCAAATGGTTGTGCATAGAGGTACTGTACAACTGAGCATTTCCACCTCTGGTGTCTACCCAAGAGAAATAATAATACATGTCTGCATGAAAACATGGACACAAATGTTCGTAGCAGCGTGATTCATGATAGCCAAAATGCCCATCAACTGATAAAAGGATATAAAATGTGTATTCCTGCAATGGAATATTATTCAGCCATTAAAAAAAATGAAGTACTGATATATGATAGAGCAGTGATGGCCTTGAAAACATTATTCTAAGTGACAGAGCCAGTCACAAAAGACCACATGGTGTGTGAGTCCATGTACATGAACTATCCAGAAGAGAGAGATCTATAGAGACAGAGTGTAGGTCCTTGTTGGAGGGAGGGTGGGGGTGAAGAATAAGGAGTGAGGGAGATGAGAACATTCTAGAACTAATTATGGAGATTGGTGTGTGAATTATACCTCAGTAAAGCTATTATTTTAAAGAAATACAGAGGACATAAGACCTGGACCGTCCCTCTGTAAGCTCTCCAGAGTCAGTAGAGCCTAGTGTTGAAGAGCAAGGACTTTGCATTGTCTGCCTAAATGAAGATCTTGGCAGCACCCTCATATGTGTCCTCGTGTCTAGGGCAGGTACTTGACCTCTCTAAGCCTCAATTTTCCAGTCTCTGAAATGGGGATGATGACACCTACTGTTTATTGCTACCTTTGTAGTGATGCCTATTCAACTCTCAGTGAATGCTGCCCTACTGGCTGATTCCAATTTTAATACTTTGAAAATGTTCCTTCTTGTTTCCGGTGTAATGAATTTTGCTTCATGGTTTTCTTATCCTCTCCCTCAACCCACATGCGCCATTTCTTCTCTGTGAAGCTACAATTTTCTAAGGGGTTACCCTTAAGAGCACCAGAATTCCACCAACATTTTATGTGGAAGCCATGTACACTCGCAGATTCAGATGCTTCGCCTAGCGTTCTTGCCCTGGGCTGGCCCTCCCTAGGCTGAACTCTGTCCATGCTGATCCTCTGGCCTCAGGGCTCTTTTCCATTCACCTGTTCTTTGTTTACTGATCTACCCTTCCTACCTTCAGTTAATCACCGAAGCTCCTCCAGTACCTTCACATTAAAATGCCTAAATGGTAGATGGGGTCCTTGGAAAGAAAAACTAATGAGGAGAGAGTCTCTTCTCAATGATTTTCTGAATCTGCTTCCACTTTTCATATAGGTCAGTGAGCTCAGGACCTCCATGCAGTCTGTTTTACAGGAGTGGAAGGTCTGTGATAAACTCTATGATGACGTGAATATGATGGCAATTCGATTCGGGTACTGCATGGAGCACAGCAAGCCTGTGGTTTTGTCACTGGAGGCGCTGAGATGCCAGGTGCAGAACCTTCAGGTAAATTAACTGGATCTTGCACAGCACATTGTTGGCAGATAACCTCCAGTGGAAGCTGGCACAGCAACAGATACAGTTGTGTTTGTGCTCTCGACAGAGATGCACAAGACACTATTTTAAACAGCAGCCTCGGAAGTATAACTTGAGATTCTAAAGTGAATCACATGGGTCAAGTGAGTGAAACTTTGTAAAAGTTTACATTGAATTTTTCTTTCTGTTGAATGTCTAGGTTGTTTCATGATTTAAAGGTTTTAGATTTTGGTGGGTTTTTCTTTTAAGTATACCTTTTAAAGTTTTTGTCTCAGATGAAAGGATGTCATCACGGGTGTTTTCTTCTTCACATTTCTAATAATTTATCCCAGTCCTACCAAGGTTTGAGTACTGTTATTGTGATACACAGCAAGTGTTGAAAAGCCTCTGCCTCCTTTGGAATCAGCCTGGCCATTCTGAAACTAACATTCCTGCTGTCTGTTCTCAGTCTCTTCAAGACGAGGCTGAGAGCAGTGAAGGAAGTTGGCAGAAACTCCAGGAAGTTATTGGAAAACTCAAAGATTACTGCCCCCCAGTTGCTGAAATAATCGAAGAGAAGTGCCAACATACTCACACAAGGTATGCACTAAGATGCAATTTGAATAATAGATCAGATATCTTAACGATGTTGTACATGAAGTGACTTGGGCTTTCTTACTCTTTTTAATCATCTGTGGTCACTGATTTCATACTATTCTGGCCTCTACTGTCTTGAAGGATCTAATTTATGTACAATTTGATGTTGTGAAGGCTATTGCCTACCCTGCTCAAGCGTTTGGTATAATCTATCTAGAAATAGCATAATTATAGCCCCAGAGTAGCCATTTACAGAAGGCTACTATATTAGGACTAAATGCCCAGTGTAATCCTCAGGGACACCAAAATCCCAGGGACACAAAAACACACTAAGGGGCGAGCAGATGGGCAATCTGTTCCACTGGAAACATCATAAGATGGAAGAAAGGGGATGTTAGAATACCTTGGGGGAAGTGATTTGTGGTCTTGGAAGGGATTTTTGATGAAGCACGTATGATAGAAATTAGAAGTGAGGCCCTAGTTAATTGCAGAGCTTTTTTTGTATTGAATGGGATGTGAAAGCTGTCCTACAGCTGACTTAGTGATGGGCAAGAAAGGCAAGATACTGCAGTCTGCACGTGGAATGAAAACTATTTCCTTTATTTGCACTTTATATTAGGAATGAGTGTGGCTTTTCTAATGGGAGAATAAATTGGACGTAAACACAATTTAAGTAGGCCTGTTTAAAGACCCCCTCTGTGTGGAGAGGTTTCATCAGGCATACAGTTCAGTACTTTCTCCACGTTTGTCTGAGAGGCAGTCATACTGCAGTAGATACTTTTGTTGAGAACCTTAAAGTCAGTTAAATATTCAGATTTGAACTTCTGTTTATGTATTGATAGTGCAATTAATTTTAAATAAAGGCATTAACAGTGTTGTCTAAACAATCCATCTGCTATTAGCTTACTGGTAGAGTGCATTGAGCTTTTGCTGTGAGGAAAAGGTTGGGTCCAGGGACCTGTTCATGTGCCCTGACAGGTGGACCCAGGTAAACCAGGACATTGCAGACCAGTTGCAGAAGGCCCAGAGTCTGCTACAGCTCTGGAAGGCCGCCGCCAGCTCTCACAACGAAGCTGTAACAAGACTGGAACAGCAGGAGGCCAAGTACCACCAACTTGCAAACATCAACATGTCTGGAAACAACCTGGCAGAGATCCTGACCCCAGCCCTAAGGGACATAAAGGTGGGTGCAGAGCCCATTCGGGAAAATTGAGATTGAGACCTAGGGACTAGACAGAGCACAAGGACAGAGAAGTGGGTCAGGACGGGTGCAAAGCAGGGTGTATAGGACACGGGAAGACTGGGGTGTATGGAGGCTCAGAGGCCTGGTCCAGGCAGCAGGTAGCTGGGTCAAGGGCACCTGACACCTGACCTTGCTGCAAGTCTCCCCTTTCACTCTAGCATGTAAATCTCTAAACCAAAAGCCTCATACAAAGTCTCATATAAAAGCAAAACTATCTCACTCTGGCTGGTGTGACGCAGTGGGCTAAGCGCCAGCCTATGAACCGAAAGGTTGCTGGTTCTGTTCCCAGCCAGGGCACATGCCTGGGTTGTGGGCCAGGGCCCTGGGTGGTGATGTGCAAGAGGCAACTGACCAATGGCAACTGATCGATGTTTCTCTCACACATCGATGTTTCTTTTCTCTCTTTTTCTTCCTCCCTTCCCCTCTCCCTAAAAAAATGAATCTTTTTTAAAAAAAAGCAAAAGCATCTCAATTGAGTGCGATTATCTATAAATAATAGATGTGGAATCTCTTGCTTTAGAAATACCATGAAAAAAAAGATATTTATGGACTCACCTCCATGTTAATATGGCTTTTCTGTAGGTATAGTGATATTTAAGCTATATTTAAGAGCTGTATGAGGCGGGACCCAAGAAAAACCGGAATTATCTTCTGGCAGGTGGGCCCTTTGTAGTACAGGCCTCCCCCGCTCGGTGGATATTCTGGGAACCCACCTGTATCAGTGTGCCAGCTGGCATTGCTGTGAGAGGCTGCCTTCAGCTTCAGTGATTTTTTTGAAAACTCTTTCAATGCATTTGCCCATTTCATGATGGGTGATTACAAGTGCACCTGCACACACCGTACTGAGTGTTCAGCAATTTTGACCAAAAATGACATGACCCCATGCCCCACCCTCCCTATTCACCTAATATCGCCCGAGCTTTTTGTCGTTTCCCTGATGAAAAACATTTTGCCCTATGGAAGAGGTGAAACAAAAAATGGCAGGAGCACTAAAAGGCATCAAAATCAACGAGTTCAGAGACTGTCTTGAGCAGTGGAAAAAGTGTCGCTAGGTCTATTGCATCAAATGGAGAGTACTTGGAAGGTGACTAAAGTTTAAATGTGTAAGAATAAATACACAATTTTTTATAAATAAATTCCGGGGTTTTGGGGGGGACCTCCCCTCGTATAATTTCTTCTCTGGTTTTATCCTATTATGTTAATGAAGGCCCAGAAAGTGACTACTTTCAAGTTTTAAACTGGGTAACCAGCTGCCTTTTATGTCTTCTGATACTATAGGGCAAGTTAAGAAATGTTAGCCAATTTAATGAGAAAGATAGGAATCCAACAGATGTGATCTGTATTTCTGGTCTATTATTTTAAAAAGAAAACCAAAAGACAAATTCACACACACAGTATTTCCAGAGTTGCCTTAGAATCAACTTGGTTAATGAGATTCTATAGTCTCTGCAAATAAATCCATTTATGTAACAAAGTCTCAGAGGACAGGGCTGCACTAATCCTTAAATGGCAGTAAAGCAGATTTCTAAAGTGTTTGATGATTAAAAATATGAAGCACAGGCTTACCCAGGTGATCTCCAATTTCTAAAACCTAGAAGCCTCAATTCTGTGGGTCAGTAGTCAGTTTTGTCTCTGATCTAGCAGATTTCAGAACAGCACCAGTGAGCTCTTTAAGAAAAACAATAGCAAAAAGCCAGGCCCACAGTTTCCGGGCAGAAATTCTGCTAGATGTTGAGGGGTGGGGATTCTTGTTGTGAAAGGAGGAGGAACTGTTTTGTGATCACTGTTTCTTCCCTAGGAGCTGCAGCACGAAGTGCAGAAGACAAAAGAAGCCTTTCTCCAAAATTCCAGTCTCCTGGACCGACTCCCACAGCCTGCTGAGTCTGACACCCACGTGCTTCTCTCTGGCCACCAGCACTCCCTCCAGAGGGCTTCCTACTTGGAAAAGATGCTGCGTGGGAGGGCAGATGAATTTGAGGTTCGTCTTATTTTGCCCTTCAAGCTGTAGTCTTGGGCATTTGCCCATTATCCTCAATTCCTTCTATCCTATGAAGTAATCATAGCCTGTGCTTTGTGGACTGCTCCTCACGGCAACTGCAGAATAAAGCTGCCCCGGAAATATCTGCCATTTCACGTGATTCTTCAAGTGTGTGGTTTTTCCATCACATATGCAATGGGCAGATCTCAAGCAACCATTTCTTCATAATTGAACATGTTAGTTTAAGGAGTCAGGTATTTCCTACACTGTTCAACCTCAACAATTATTCGGATCTCCAACTGGGGTGATTGAGTCATAGGCCATTTGTTGTATTCCACAC
The DNA here is from genome assembly GCF_022682495.2 of Desmodus rotundus. NCBI lineage: Eukaryota > Metazoa > Chordata > Mammalia > Chiroptera > Phyllostomidae > Desmodus > Desmodus rotundus. Next base: position 108,573,740 of record NC_071393.1, read on the forward strand.
TCACTTTTTGAAAAGCCTTTTGTGTGTGCGCTGACAAGAAGCTGCATAGAAGGCCTTTGTACTCCAATATGACATCTCAATAGCAGCAGGAAAAAAATATGTATCTAACAGGACTGAGGGAGCAGAGTTCAGACTGACCCTTCTCTGCGTGGCCCCCCCGGGCAGGTGAGCCGTTCATCCCTGAAGGCTCCATGCCCTGCCAAAGGCTCAGAGTGAAAGGCAGGACTCTTCCGAATACTCCGAATAGTAATGCGCTGCCGGAGGTGTGGGAAACCACTTGAACTTTCATCGGCTCCCAAGACTGTGCTTAATTCTGTTCTCTGTGCACACGAAAGTTGTTTCTAATGAAAATTTCTCTCGTTCTAGTTTGTTCTATCACAGTTTAAGGATTTTGGGGACCAGTTGGAATCTTTGAAAGGTCGTATTATGCATGAAGAAGAGAATTTGGATAAACTCTGCCAACAGGAAAAAGAAGAAAATCCGGATTCATTCCTGGTATTGCCAATATTTATCATTTCTAAGGGCTCATCATAGGATAAAAAATAAGCTAATTAGTGTCACATTAGAAGTCTTAAGCATAGTAATTTATATGTCATTCATTCTTGCCTTATTTTCCCTAAGCTCTACAAAAGTGTGACAATATAGGGCTCTACGTTAGTAATATGCCATAGTCATTTTAGTGGATTTTTAATTTTTGATGTCTTTACTAATTAGCTTCAGTCAATGAGAATAATCTAGGAAATGGCTGTGGTAATTAATTAAATTTTTCTGGTTGAAGATCAAAAGTAAAATGCCCATTAAATTAATTGTATATTTTTTCATTTATTAGCTAAGTAAGTTTAGTGTAGTTAACATAAATGAGTGGGAGATTTAAAGAATACTGGACCCTGCACACTCCTAAGTACCAATCCTCATAACCAAGATCAGGAGTCAGGAGCCTATGGCACACACTCATCCCTTCCTTTTACGCATCGTCCATTGGAGTTTTCATGCTACAGGGGCAGAAGTGAGTAGTTGCAACAGAAATCATATGACTCGTAAAAGGCTAAATTATTTCCGATCTAGTCATTTACAAAAAATGTTTGCCGACCCTGACCTAGGCTATTCTGTAGTAACACTGTGGATATTGTAAAGGATGTTTGCTTAACATATTGTTGACCTAGAGGCTGTCCCTGGAATGTCATTGTAAAGATAAAATTTTGATAAGTTTGCATTCTTCTGTGGCTTTAGATTCTACCAGAATACAGATGTTTAAGTACCGATCTTTACTAGGGTTGTTGTAAGGATTAAATTTTCATTTGATTTGTAGGTCAACTGCATGATCTGTTGAAGGTCAAGTTGTTGGCAAACCAAATGGGATTTGAAGGTCTAGAATGGGTCCTTTAAAAACAAAACAAAACAAAACTTGCTTTTATTTTCCTGAAAGACAAAATCTGAGATGGCTTTCTATTTCCTGGGCTATTCTGGTCATGTATGCAGCTTGTTCTAGAAAAGCCACAGGACTGAGAGCCCTGGGTTCAGGTCTAGTTCTAACCAGCAGTTTGACTGTGGGCAAGTCACTGATGGATATAGGCCCCAGTTTTCCTCCTATCTGACATAAGGATGATCTACAGGATCTCTGCGACCTTTTTATTGTGTAGGAATGTTATTGTCCAAAAATCTGGAATTTGGTGGGGTGTTTTTATTTTAATAGAATTATGTGCTAGCACTGACGGCCCACTCACCTGATGTTGAACACCTGAATGAAGTAAGCCTCAAGCTCCCGCTTAGTGACGTGGCTGTAAAGACATTGCAGAATGTGACCCGGCAGTGGAATCGGGCCACGGCTACCGCGCTGGACCACTGCAGGTCAGCACAGCCCGTCTCTCCCTTCCGCCTCAAGTAGGGTGAAATTCACATTGGGAGCTCAGTGATGTCATTGTCATATGGCTCTGTTTTATTTGTTTTTAAACCTTATAGTGAGCTTCAGGGAATCAGGTTAAATGAACAGTTTCTTTATTACTGTGAAAAGTGGGTCCGACTCTTGCAGAAGATAAAAGAGACGCTGAAGATGAACATTGCCGACAGCCTTCCGGCTCTCCTGGAGCAGCAGAAAACCTATGAGGTAGGCAGACTGTGCCCTCGGACCCCACCCTGGGGCGGGCGTCAGGGAAAGATGGATTTAAATAAAATACAAGTTCTGTTGTCGGCTGATCATGTGTCAAATTCTTACACATTGCATGATTTTCAGTGTGTTGTTTTATTACTCTATTTTATTAATGACAGACTAGATTTTCTGCAGTAAGTGGAATCTTCTAGCACAACTTTGCTTCTGCAGAAAGCAAACATTATACCACTTTACCAAGAGCGTGTTAAAGTACTTCAACTCATCTTTGCATTTTCACTGAATGATTCTCTAAAATATAGGAGAATGTAAAAAAAAATATATGGAAGAACCTGATATAATTGCCTCATTAATAATTTCACAGGGAATTTCCCCACACTTGCATTCATATATATTTGGAAATATGCTTGGTTATACGCAGATGCTGCCTTTCAAAGTGGTTGTGATTAGTTCGCTACAACTTTTCAATGTAACTAATTTAATTCTGCTTTGTAACATTGTCACCCAATGAATATGAAATCCTTCCAGCCAAAAAGCTGAATGACCTTGAATAAATTACTGAACTTCTTCATACCTTAGCTTCCTCCTCTTCAAATGGATTTTATAATGGCACTAAGTCCAGTGTTTTTGAGGAATAAGTGAGACAAATGCATGTCTTACATGGTGCCTAGCAAGTAATGAATGCCCAATAAACAGGCATTAATCACAGTTATTGCTGGATCTTTTTCTTTCTAAGATTATATTTATACATGCTATTGAGTGATGGTTTGTGCATTTTTTGCAGGTAGGCTCAAATAGTTTGAAAAATAATCATCTTAGATGTTGTCTGTGAGCTTAGATTTTAATGAGAAACATAAGCTCCAGATTCATAAAATGAATTCTACAAGCAGATATTTTATATTTTAATTCATATACAGATGTTAGAAGCTGAAGTTTCTATACACCAGACAATTGCTGATTGCTATGTCACCCAGTCCTTACAACTCTTGGACACAACAGAAATAGAGAACAGGTAAGCTGTCTGGGGTATGTGTGTGCATGCGTGTGTTTGTGTGTGGTGGGGGTAAAGCAGTCGGGGAAGGCTTCCGCCACGTGAATCTGGACCATGTCAGTGCCCTGTGGCCGTGTCAGTTGGTAGAACACCATGGGGTCCTGACTGAACTAGGATGGGGTCTTGCTATGTGGCCATAGAAACCATAGGGGCACTCTCCACTATGGTAGGTGAGCGGGGTTAGCAGACCAGACCCACTCACCAAGTACAGTTAACTAATTTTTTGCCCCAAAGCATTCTTCAGCAGAATGTTTTCCTCTGTGCCATCAGCCTCATGCTGCTTTGCTATTTAAGAAATAATTCTGGAAGTGCTGCTCTTCCCAGTAAGTAGCTCTGTCACCGTTGTGAAGGAAGGCATTTCTCCCTGTGCCGTGTGCATGGGGTTGGGGGTCACTGGGCAGTGCCAGTCAGGCTGAGCAGAGCCCCCCGCAATCCGTCCTGATGGCAATAACTGACCCTGCTCGCACAACAGGCACATGTGGCAGACAGAGCCCAGAAGTGCCTGGCCTGTTGGATACTTCTCCAGATGTCCTGGTAGGGATGGCTTCTCCTCGCCATCACCACCCGTGTACCCCTGCATCTTTCAACATAGCTAAGAAATGTAAAGCCTATTCGCTTCTAGCTCTGAAATAGTAAATTCAAGCCAGTTTCAGGATGATCAACTGGTTTTGATTTGATCAGTTCAGCAAAGCATGACTTTCCCCGTAATAAATAAAAGGCCTTATTTTTCATGTGGCAGGTGTCACTTATCTGGAAAAGAACTAACTGAGAAGTTGCAGAAAGCATGTTTTTTATTGCTGAAATTACATAAAGTAAAACCTTCAAGTAATAGATAACATTACCAGGTACCCACCTGTTCGCCTCTTTCCCGCCGATCCCGTGTATAGTTTTCCATTCAGCATTTGGCATAATGGATGTTAAAACAGCTTCCGTTTGTTTAAGGGAATGATTGTCATGCATGCTGACAAAGTACCCGGCTCATGTGCATATATCTTCTGCTAAAAATTTTTTTGCCAACCACATGCTGCCCCCGCTCCAGCTCCAAGTTTCCCATCATGTTTAAGTTGAATGGTGCTAAGATTTTAAGAAGTTTGTTTTTCATGTAAATTGTGCATATCAATAGAAAACCTGAGTTTCTATGATAGTTATGCTGTGATAGTTATTTTTTTCTACATGTTCATGTCTGGATTCTCTAACCATCTGTTTTTCCCAAGACCGGAATTTATTTCGAAGTTCACGACGCTGAAGGCCCAGTGGCAGAGTGCCGTCCAGAGTGTTCGGCAGAGGAAGAGCACGGTTGCTGTGCTGGTGAGGCAGTGGCGGTGTTTCACCACCTCCGAGGACTTGCTCCGCTTCCTTGCCGCCACCAGCCACCTGCTGTCTGCAGTCAAGAGCCAGGACTGCTACAGTCTCTACCAAACTAGAAGCCTGATCCATGAGCTGAAGGTAATACGTGCACAGTAGCAGTGTGAGAACCGCGGGGTGGTCATTATGTGGAAGAGGTTCACTCATGTCAGGTTTTATGTTTTCTGTGATGTCACGGTTCAGGTGTGCTCTCTGCAGTGGGAGACCAGCTGGTGAGGGTCCCTAGCCTTGCAGGGGCAGGAACCCCATCTCATCCATCCATCCAGAAGTAGAAAAGCTCTCTTTGGCTGTGGGAGTAGGGATGGAGTGGACATGAGTGGTTCAAGGGGGGAGTTTGGAGTGACAGGCTCCTCCCACCTAAGTGGTTTTTTGGGGGGTTTTTTAGTTTTAAAATGAGTTTATTAAAGAATGCTATTAGGAAGGCAATGATGTTTGATTTGTCATTAAAAAAAAGTTCTGTTTCTTCATGTTGTATAATCGAGGTGTGATGTAAGAGGCTACAGAGTTATGAGCTTCTTTCTACTGGATTTGCCCTTGTGAAGGGCAAATTCTATTAAGCAACAAAGTTTTCAAGCAGAAAGTTCCTTGACCAGCACAGGACTAGAGCAATTGATTGGCAATTACCAGGGCAGGTTCCATTGAGCTATAGAACCAATCTCCAGCAGTACAGCTAAATGAAACACCCTCCTTCTGAAATCCTGTGCTTTCCTCATTCATTTATTCAGTCATCAGATATCGAGCACCTTCCCTGTGCCCGTCACTGTTCGGAGTACTGGAAATGTGGCGTGCACAAGGAGAAGACTCCCTTTCTCATAGGAGTACTCAGACAAATTGACGTATAAACAAGAAAATGCTGGTTTGTCTGATTGGTGGGGGCAATCAGACAAATTCATGAATAAGAAAATTTCAGGTTGCAATAAGGGATATATACGTAATTAAAACAGAGCCAGTAATGGAAGGGGTCGGCGGCTACTGTAGAGTGGAATGTGACATTTGAACTGGAACCCGAATGATGAGAAGGAGCCAGCCAGGCAAAGGTCTGGGGAAAGAGCCTTTCAGGCACACGGAATGGCTTTCCCAATTCCCTGAAGTGGAAACAAGCTTATCAAAGCACAGGAACACAAAGAGGGCTAGTATGACAGGAGGATAGCCAGTGAGGCTGCAGCGATAGGAAGTGAGCTTGAGAAGCAGGCAAGGAGGAGTGTTTGTAGGCAAGATGTGGAAACTGGATTATAGTCCTGATATAACAGGAGGCTGTTGAAGAGTTTCAGTTGGAAGAGGGAGCAGCATGACTCTGTTTGTACTTTTTAAAGCCCCTTTGGTTGTTCTGAGGAGGATGGATTGTGGAGGAGCCAAAGGAGAAGCAGGCACCCCAGTATATTTCCTATCTAATGCTGCATAACAGCCACCGGTGATTATTGTCTCTCATAGTTCTGGGGCTTGATGGGGCTCAGCTAGCAGATTCTTGCTTAGAGTCTTGGGCCGTGTCAATCAGACGACAGCTCGGGCTGGACTCAGTCTGAAGGTGCACTTACTCTCATGTCTAGCATTTAAGCTGGAAAGACTCAGACAGCTGGGAACTGGAGCATCTGGCGCTCCTGGGCATCATTCCCTGTGGTCCCTCCACACGGAAGCTCCTGGTAGCCAGGCTTTTTACATGGAAGCTTATGGCTTCAAAGGCACATGTCCCAAGAAAGCGAGATCCAGGGAGAAGCTCTACTGCCTGCCTTAGTCCTAGCCTTGGAAGTCACCTATGTCACTTCTACCATTTTCTATTCATCACGCGCCCACACAGGGTCAAGAGGAGGGACAGAGGCACTGCCACCTGATAGCCAGTGACAAGCCAATTGGTAGCCAGTTGGAAGAACATGTGGGTCAGGGAATACTGCTGTGTCCTTTTTGTGAAAAATATAGTCTGCCAAATCGTTAGGCTATTTAAATAGTCTTGGAGAGTTGTTACGATGAATAAGATAAGGGTAAGCCCTGCCCAGTGTGGCTCAGTTGGTTGGAGCATTGCTCCATAGATTTAAAGGTTGCGAGTTCAATTCCCAGTCAGCATTTATGTGGGAGGCAACCAATTTGTGTTTCTCTCACGTCAGTGTTTCTGTCTCCCTCTCCCTCTCTCTCCTCTCTCTCTCTCTCTCTCTCTCTCTCTCTCTCTCTCTCACACACACACACATACACACACATCTCTTGAATCAAAAAAAAAAGGATTGATCACAGAGAAGACAAAAAAAGCTATATTTGTAGGTAGCATTTACAAGATTTGCTAATGGTTTGGAGGTGGCATGTAAATGAAAATCTAAATGGAGATGGTGAGGGGTAGGGGGATCAAGGAACAAATAAAAAGAACTGGTGGACAGGGACAACAGCGCTGTGATTGTGGGGGTTAGGAGGGTGGGTAAAGGTGGAAGAGGGTATACGGGGGATAAATGGTAATGGAAAAAATACAATAAAAATGAATGAATTGAAAGATGACTAGGTTTCTGGCTTGAGCATTGTGATGAACAGTGTGCTATTGAGCAAGTCAGGGAAGACTGGAAGAGGAGCAGGTCTTTTGATAAGTTTGAAATGGCTTAAGCAAGTCACTTTTTTTCTTTTTAGAATAAAGAAATTCATTTTGAGAGACAGCAAACCACCTACACACTCACCTTGGAAGCTGGGGAAAAGTTACTGAACACAGCTAACCTGGAAAGTAAAGAGTCCATAGAGAAGAGACTCGGTCAACTTCGGGACAGCTGGACGGATACCAGGCGCCAAGTCGGGGAGATGATTAAGCACTTCCAGAGCATTGCAGAGGTACACCCACTGTTCACTGTCCACTCACGATACTCAAGTGCAGCACATACGTAGAAGTTTTGTTTGCTCTGTGACGATGGGAACGACTTGGGGATGATATTTTGAGTTTTCCAAAGGACCTTGAGTCCTGCTTCTCCATGAATCATGTCAGTTACTTAATGTAGAATGATACTAATAGCATTGAGAAAGCTCACTATTAAGTACATAAATACTTGAGCTTCTATTTTATATTTACTTTCATGGGACAGGAAACTTACTAATGCTCAATGGAAGTTGAGTACAGAGAGTTAATATCCCACACGTGGTCTCTCCTTTGGTATAGCTTATGAAAATAAACGCAGTGAAACTTCATCTTTCTGTTACCATCAGAAAGTTTTCCATATAAGTGAATTTCACAGGTAATTTATGATGACATCTTTAAGAATTAAAAGGTTCTTTTGAGTCATTATTAGGGAAATCATGATGATTTTGTGATGCTAAAATACCAAGTTTTTCTCAAGGACTCTGAGCTGCTTTGCACCCAGACCCTAACTACTGTGCTCTTCGAGGTCTTATGTGGTTTTTATGGTTTTCCTCTCTATACAGTTAATGTGAAGCTGTCTGTTGTTTTTGTTTCTCTGAGCATACCTACTCCTTGTAGCCCACTCTCCTCCCTAAACTATCAGATGTGTGTATGTGTGTCAAAACCAAATAACCAAGCTTGTCAGAGATGTTTTTCTGAATAAAGAAAAAATATGTCCCGAATTAGGTCCTGAGCATCTCTCCTGTGCACAAAGTACCCGAATCTTCTTTGGCATATGGACTGTGAAATTCATTAACTAGCAAATGTGTGCTGAGCACCTGCCATGTCCATACAGTGTGATGGTAAACGCAGTTAAGGGTTCAGTGGCGGAGACAAGGACTTACAGTTTTGTTTCCTCTGCTTTCTTGGTTATGCTCCAGAGATGTGATCTTGCTGAACACGTGGCCTCCCCTTACGTGAGGTGTCACCGTAGAATTGGGCCAACCCCAGTATATTTAGGTGTTTGTACTGAGGGTTAAAGTACTGCTTGATTTTATGTTCGTCTGCTTTTAGTGACCTCAGAAGTAGAAACGTAACCCTAAGGAATCAATTGTAAACACTCTGAACTTAGAAATGCAGGCCCCTCTTTGCTTGGTAATGCAAGGTTCAAGGAAAAAGAGATGCCACCAAAGAATAGCACCAGGGGTAGCGGTGGGGGACCTGCAGTCTTAGGTCACCTCTTGACTAAGCCACTTCTAACCTCCTATCCTGGGCATGTCAGTTTCCTCTGAGCCTCAGTTTTCACATTTTAAGTGTGAAGATAATAATATTTGCCCTGTCTTGTCTCCTAAGGTTATTACCTTTACAATAAGACAGTGAAAGTGAAAATGCTTTAGAAACCTGAGAGTGCTTTAAGCAGAAGGTGGCTGTCAGCACAGCCAAGAGGTGGAGAGCGAGTGAAGCTGGACTGTGAAAGGGCCGCCGAAGCCAGGAAGGCAAACTGTTCCTAGAAAGGGAGAGAGAGAGTGGAGGGATGGCATCAGAAAAGAAGACAAGAAAGTGGTCGGGAGCTTTTGGTTTAATGGTGCTACTGTAGCACATGCCCAAGACTAAATGCTGAAGATGAATTTTTAAAAAGATTTTATTTATTTATTTTTAGAGAGAGGGAAAGACAGGGAGAGAAACACCAACGTGCAAGAGAGACATCCGTCAGTTGCCTCTTGCACGCTCCCAAACAGGGACCCGGCCCACAACCCAGGCATGTGCCCAGACTGGGAATTGAACTGGCGACCTTTCATAGGCCAGTACTCAATCCACTGAGCCACACCAGCCAGGGCTGAAGATGAATTCTTATAGTTCTTAAATGCGAACTTCTCCAAAAATTAAAATAGAAATAAGATTGTATAGACCAGGGTTAGGGGGAGAGAGGAAGAAATGCAGTTGATTCTTGAACAACACAGGTTTGAATTACACAGGTCCACTCATTTCTTCAGTAGATATGGACAGCCCTCCATATCCCTGGGGTTTTACATCTGTGGATTCAGCCAACTGCAGATGAAAAACTATTTTCACTCTGTGGTTGGGAACCTGTGGATACGGAGGGTTAACTTAAGTTATATGGGGACTTTCAACTCTACTCTGTTGGTGCCCCTAACTACCACCCTGCGTCATTCAAGGGTAAACTGTATTTTAAAACAAAAGCCAACCAACACAATGGTTGAAATGAGCCACATGTAAAGCTGAGAAGAGGTCGAATCAGACTGATGTCCCATCTGTTCTTTTAGACCACAGTTCTTTCCAGAAAGGAACTGGGTCTCTGATTTACAAAAACACATTTAGCAAAGCAATTACCGTATATTGTCATGTGTAATGCACACTTTTTTGCCCAAATATTAGGGAAAAGTTAAGGAGTGCATTATACATGGGTAGTACCTGAAATACCTTGTATCTGTTCTTGTGTTTTGTAATTATTTGTTACATAAAATTTCTTGTACCATAATGTTAAAAAATAAATGCTAAACTTCCTTTATAATACAAAAAACAAGCATCTAAATAAAAATAAGTAATTAAATTAAAAAGTTAAAACAAAAGATTTTTTTCCCTGAAAGTATGGGCCAAAAACATGGGTGCGCGTTATACATGGCAAAATACGGTACATGGATTAGATAGGTTATTCTGGTTCTATAACTCATTCTTAAACAGCAAAAGTACTCACCAATATTAATATTGTTTTCAAATAGACCTGGGACCAGTGTGGAAAGAAAATCAAAGAACTGAAAAGCAGGCTGCACGTTTTAAAGGCACAAAGTAAAGAACCTCTTCCAGAAACTCATGAGGATCTCCAAAAAGAGAAAGAGCTGATTAAGGTATTAGAGTGTTCAAGAGAATCACGAAGCTGTTTTCTGAGAAGTTAAAGTGTGTGTTTGTTTCCAGTTTCCATGTTGAAACCAAGCGTTCATGTGTAGTTGGGGAACATTTTCCCTGTTTTATCTAACAAAGCATCCTGGTCTCTGAAGGAATCAGAATCCGTACATTTTGAGAATCCACATATGAAAATGAGAGACTTTTGCAGAAATTCACTTCTTAGGGCCTCAGGGGTTTTCTCCTGGGGTCCCTCTTCTATCTGGTTCTCCTCTGTAATATAAGATGTGGCCTCTGAGATGACATTGAAAGCTGTCCCCTTATCAAATGACCTTGTCTTTGAAATGAGAGTAAAGTATGACTAAAGAATTCATTTTTTAAAAGCCAAAGGGTTGAATTTTTTGCTTAATTACGACATTTTTATAAAACCTTCCAAACTGTATTCTGCCTAATTAATATCACACTAGCCAAAATTTCTGCATCTTTTAGACCTTTGCAGACAGGACAAACTTATGGATAGGAAGTTGCATCAGTAAGATTCCCACGTCAGGAACTTCCTGCGTCTCTTTCCTATTTGCAGGTTTGATGTTTAAAAGGTATCAGAAGCCAATTGAAATGTACTTTGTTTTTGTTTGGTCGGTTGGTTGGTTTTCTTCCGTTCCTTTAGTGACTTCAGCAATTGAATTGAAAAAATTAGGAAGACATGAGTAGTCTCATACTTGAAGCTGTGCGGGAAATTAGTGTCCTCCTCCCTGCATCTTTTTTTCTTATTGTCAATATTTCTAACATGCAAAATATTTTTAACCTAACAGTGATATGACAAACTGCCACAAAACCATCAGTCATCTGAAAAGTAAAGCATTGCAAATACAGGTTTCGTGCCTTGTGTGATTTCCAATGCACTTCCCCTTCCCAGCCCACTTCTTTATCATTTTACTACATGTCTGTAGTTCTCAGTGACATATAAGAGTATTACTTTTGAATTTTTTTTTAGATTTTATTTATTTTTAGAGAGAGAGAAACATCAATATGTTGTTGCCTGTCACGCACCCGCAACTGGGGACCTGGCCTGCAACCCAGGGATGTGCCCTGACTGGGAATCAAACCAGCGACCCTGTGGTTCCACACAGGCTCGTGCTCAATCCACTGAGCCACACCAGCCAGGGCAGTAGTATTACTGTTGTTTTTAAACTTTACATGAATAGTACCATGTTTTATATATATATATATATATATATATATATATATATATATATATATATATATATATGCAACCTTTTTCCCTCATTATGATTTTGAGTCATCAGTGTTGATAGCTGTAACTCATTCATTCTCATGCTGTGTTGTATGCATTACAACAATATAAAACAGTTTATTCCTTCTCCAGGCACTTTGTATTGTGAAAAAAATTATTTTACTTTTGATCATCTGATAGGTATGGATGGTATATCTTTGTAGTTTAGTTACTAGTAAGATGAACATTTTTTTAGGTTTATTGCCCCTTCAGATTTGCTTTCTGTGAATTGCCAATTTATATCCTTTACTCATGTTTCTATTGGGCTGTTTGTCTTTTTCTTATTGATTTGAAATAGCCACTAATTTATTTTAGATAATTCTTCTCTGTTGAGTATAGACATTGCAAATGTCTTCTCCCATCTGGAGCTTCTTTTTGCACTTTTTCTTGGTGTCGCTGGATGAAAAAAACAGGATTGTTTTGTTATTTTGTTATAGGTGAATTTATCATTATCTTCATTTGTGTTTTGTGTTCTGTTTCTTTTGTGAAGTCTCCATACTGAAGTCATAAAGTTTAGACTCTTACATTTTCTTCTGACAGTTTCAAGTTTTGCTCTCTAATCTATACATCTTTATTCATTGAAGAATTGATTTTGCATACCTTTGAAGATGAAGTTCCAGGTTTTTTTATTCATATGGATAATCAGTTGTCCTGATGCCTGTTTATTGAATAGTCCGGGGTCAAATGTCTTGTTTCCACATACACATGATTTCTTTGTTAGTTCAGGTCTTCATTCCAGGTGTGATATGTACCCATTCTTTGTTCTCCCACGTTAGTATAGAATGTCCTTGGGTCTTTGATCTTCCACAACTTTTAGGAGCAGTTTGTCAAACTAGGGAAAGTCCTAATAGGAGCTGCAGTGGAATAGTATTGAATTTGTAGATTAATTTGGGAAAAATAACATCTTTTTGACATTGAGTACTCCTTTTCCTGAATATGGCATGTTGCTCCATCTAGTTGTGTTCAATAATGTTTTATTATATAGTGTTGTGAATCTTTTTGTTAGATTTATTCCTTGATGTGTTATTTTGAAGCTATTGAAAATACTGAAAATTTTGCCTTTTTCTTATTATATTTTCTGTTTATCACTGGTGCCTAGGAAATGTGACTTTTATCTATTGATACTATATTCAACCATCTTGCTAAACCCTTTTGTTAGTTTCAATATTTTGTGTATATATTCTTTCAGATATCTATGTCAACAGTCACCATTTGTGGAAAATGACCCCTTTTTTTGTTTCTTCCTTTTAATTATATGTATTTCTTCTGTCCTTTCTACACTGGTCAGTACTTCCAGAACACTGCTGAGCAGAAGCAGTGGTGGCTGGCTCCTTGGTGTTAATTCTGATTTTAAAAAGAATTATTCTGAAATTGCACCCTTAAGTGTATTGGCTGGTGATGTCTTTATTAGATTAAGAAGGTTCCTACCTACCTCTGATTTCTGATAAAGATGTCATTTCTAATCTCCACACAGCCTTTAAAGGAAATTCTCCAGACCATCTTATTAAACTTCTTGATAGCAAGTTGTGAAATCATATCAAGTGTAGCTTTTAGAACTCCGAAAATCAATCAGAATTAACACACCTTCATTGTTGTCCACTCTAGGGCTTATTTCCGATCTAAATAAGGAGTTGTTTCTTTCAGATACCTATTGATAGGTGTGAGTGGAGACCTTTAAAGTATGGAGAACTCTAAGCTCAAAATAAATGACCCTTGAGTGTTCTGGCTGTTTGTTTCCTTTACCTCCCCTGCTGTGAAAGTAACTTTCTTGATTAAGTCCTAGAATTCAAAAAGTTTAAATTTGACAGATAATTCACTTTAAAAAATAAAGTTCCCAGGATCAGAGGACATTTTCTGCTAACTAATCTCTGCTATCGGAACAATTTACTTTTTCTTTCATTATATTTAACTTTCTTTTGAAAGTTAACCAAAATAATTCCCTTGGAACAGGAGCTGTTGTTCTATGATTACCACAGTAGCAACAGTACACTTCTTAGGTGTTTTTTAAAATGGGAAATCACAGTTTATACATTTCTGTAACATAGTTTCAGAATTAAAAGTATGTGTGTGTGATTGTTGTTTTCTTCTAAATAAAGGTAAAGACTTACATGACTTTAAAGTAGAATTAATCATATAAAAATTTGAACTACCCGAGGAAATGAAAACAGAGGTAGAAAAGTTTCCTTTTGAGAAAAAGGTGGTGGAGAACTGGCCAAGCCCAACTGCAGACGCTCGCCCCGGGCTGTTTCTCCTTCAGCTGGTCCCGCCCCCTTCCGGGCCTCCCCTCCCCCAGAGTCCAATCAAAGGATTAGCCTACAGGTTTGGAAACAACAGCAGTTTGAGTTGAAGGTTTGTTTTTTTTTGTTTTTGTTTTTTCTCCCTTTTCTTGTGTGTAAATGCAGGAACTAGAGAAGTCTTTGGCTAACTGGACTCAGAACTTGAAAGAACTTCACAGTATGAAAACCGACTTAACCCAGCACATTCTTCTGGAGGACGTGATGGTTTTGAAGGAGCAAATAGAGCATTTGCACAGACAATGGGAGGACCTCTGCTTAAGAGTAAGTCAGTTAACTGCAGTGCACGGCTGTTCTGGAGGTTATTGAAATGTCTCTGAAGGCCAGACAAAGTAGAACAGAGCTTAATTTCACTGAACCAGAGGCCCTTTTCAGCCGGAGCCCAGGCTGGCGGCTGTTCTTCAGTAGGCAGCAACACTGTTCAGCAGATTTGACCCTTTGTTTTTCCAGCACTCAGTGCTGAGAGTTGGCACGTTTTTAATGAGTCTTTTAAAGAAATAATGTTTAAATGTTGGGGGGTATTGCAACTGTGATAAGCTGTGTGGGCTGTGCTCTGTCTTGTGCAAATGACAAGCACTAATCTGTATATTAGAATCAGGACTCAGCAGAGGGATCGCGACCGGACTTAGAGCAGTCTTTGCAGCATCTCTTCTGGGAGTCACACTTAATGCCCCACATCAGCCGCCTTTTATTCGAGAACTGTGTATTCACATGCAATCGATGTTGATTCAAGCAGCTGGTTTTCAGAACTCTCTAAAAGAGATGATCCGCTGCACTAGGTATCTCAGTGGCTCACTTCTGATTAAGAATTGGATTGTGGTTAGGGTATTCTCGTGTGTGTGTGTGTGTGTGTGTGTGTGTGTGTGTGTGTGTGTGTGTGTGTGTGTGTGTGAGAGAGAGAGAGAGAGAGAGAGAGAGAGAGAGAGAGAGAGAGGAAGAGAGGGAGGGGGGGGATCAGGGTGGAATTAAAAGGTTCAAATAGGTCTTTGTTTTAAGAACACGTAATTCTAAGAAAAATAAATTCCTGACTCATTTTTGTGAATTATGGAAAGTATTTTTAAGAGTTGAATTCAGACACTTTTGAATGCATTTTAATAAAGTAAAAACATTTGTTCTTCCTGATCTTAGTATTTAGTATTCACAATGTACCCTACTCTTCAATGTCCTCTTAGAATTTTTATTCAAATTTTATGTAAAAGAAAATGTTTAGAAAATGTGAAAAGTATCCTGAAAGGTAAGAAGTCAAGACTGGGGTCCAGATGTTCCTAATTGTTACCATCACGGAGCCTACCCAAAGGAGGCCGTGCCATATGCCAGGATTTTTTAAAGCTAAGATAAATAGGTGCCCGGAGGAACAGAAACACAAAACTTGGTTTTGGGGAGCTAGTTCTTTGCACCTTTCTAACACACTTGGTTGGGTGGGTGTGTAAGCATTAGATGCTTTTTGCTTCCTTGCAGAGGTGTTTTTGTATAGAGCAGGAAAATCTCTGGCAGTTCAACCTAAGTTACCCCATTTGTAAAGTGGTGTGTTAAAACTACCAAAAGAACTCTTCAGCTGCCCCTTTTAACTCTAATGTTCAAAAGATTTTTAACATCTGAGAAAGGCTAATTTTACATTTAGAAAGGCTGATATTATTCTTTAAATTTATATTTACTGAAGTAGTAAATGTGAACGAACCCTGTGAGGAGGAAAACCTTTTGCTAATACCAGCCTAGGGCTTGCTGGAGCCTCACGGAGCACCCGGTGTTTGGGGTCGGCCTGCTTGCTGCAGACCGGTGATTGGCCCCATTTCCATGGTTTCTGTCCAAAGTGGCAGTACGATGGGAAGGTGAATTAAATGAGTGATGCGCGTCGGGTTTCTTTTAACTTTATTTTGCTTTGTTTGTGTTTTGAAATATAATGCTAGAATATTTAAATGACTTTCCTTTTCATGGTCCATTTGCATTACAAATGTTAGGTTTATAATTTGTTCTGTATTATGGTTTTTTTTTAATTAAATAGGCAGGATATTGTCCTTAAGTAGGTTTAAAGACTCATTTTTTAGAAGGGAAAGGATTTGAGGCATAAAGTTATAAATTAGCATTAGCATAAACGTACATTAAAAGAACAGGAACAGAAGAAATTTAAGTGATGCTCAATGTATTCATCTAAACTTCTCTGTTTCTAATTTTTAATATAACCTGATACTATTGGATAAAACTGAATCCTTTTGGTCAGTTACAATTCAGGTACATTCTTTATATTGTTGCTGTTTATGGCATTTATCAAAGGAGTAAAAAAATTCTGTTGTTAAACTCTAGGAGTTTGTGAGGCAAAAACATAGTAATTTAAGCCTATAGGGCAACTGATTACAATGAATGAATTTCATAGTCCTTTAGATGGGGGAGGGGACGGGAACCACTTTCCTTCCTGCCCAGACTCAGCTGCCAAATGCATTTTCATTTCCAGGTGGGTATACGCAAACAGGAAATTGAAGACAGACTCAATTCGTGGATTGTGTTCAATGAAAGAAATAAAGAATTGTGTGCGTGGCTGGTGCAGATGGAAAACAAAGTTCTACAGACAGCAGATATTAGTATCGAAGAAATGATTGAAAAGTTACAGAAGGTAAGCAACAGCACCCAGGTGAATGCAGTTACTGCTGCCACGGGATTCTCAGCCCTCCTCACCGCCAAGCTCAAAATGGTGTGTTACAGGTATGTTTCCAATAACATTTTAGAACTTTGAAGGGACTTTCTCACTCTCCTCCTTCTCACTGGTAAGTGAGGATTCCAGAGAGGTGGGAAGTATGGGGCCCTCCAAGGGGGGCACAGTGCTGTGTACTGAGTGGAGCTACTTTCCCTCAGGAAGTCTGTCCAGAGAAGGGGCCCACATCTCCTTAAGCATCTGTTCGCACCCCAAGTGAGTTACGGCTTTTCTAGTTGTGATTATGACAGAGCTCCCCTTGCCAAAGGGGAGGGGCCGGCAGTAATGGGGCTCATCATTTTGAAATGGTCGCTGATCCGCACAGAAAAAAAGGTAGAAAGGTTCCTTGCCACTCAGGAAAAAGCTTACTGATGTTAGGCCAGTTCAGTTACACCCGGTGGTCCCCAGCTCCCGGGTAATTAGATTAGAGGAAATCTGTGAGGGGAGGCCCGGGCTGCCCACTTAGGAAAATAACCACGGCCACACCGTTCGACTGGTCAGCCACTCACTGGAGAGCTGTATTAACAAGCGTGAGGAGATTTTAATTACAAAAAAATGGTTTTTCAAGAGGCAACTGTGTGTTTATTGTCCGGCAAAGAAGTGAACTTTTGGCTGTCACTGAGGCTTTTTGTTTCGGTGCCCTTGCCAGGACTGCATGGAAGAAATCAGCTTGTTCAGTGAAAACAAGCTACAGTTAAAGCAGATGGGGGACCAGTTGGTGAAGGCCAGCAACCAGACGAGAGCAGCCGAGGTCGATGACAAGCTCAATAAAATTAACGACCGCTGGCAGCACCTCTTTGATGTCATTGGCTCAAGGTAAGAAACTGTGTAAAAACGAGTCCTGCTCACCTAGGTACCGTAGTTACCCCACAGACCTAGACACTGAGGCCAGCCTAACGCTGAGGTAACACAGCAGTTTCATAACTCATAGGTAAAGGCAAAGTTTGGTCAGCAATGGGTAGCAATTCGTGTCTGAACAATAGAGAAAGATTCTATTTTAGTATATCCCACTGTAATAGTTTTTCTTTCTTTAGCTTAAAATTTCACATGAATTAAATTAGGTTTGAATGAGAGTTAGAAACTTAATTTGAAAATAAGGCTTGAGGAGGTATTATTTATAAATTGTAACTCTGCGTTGGGACTTTGGTGTCCCCCAGATGAATTCACGCCTGCTGGATCCTGCTCGTGGGTGGCAGGTGCAAGTAGGTCAGGGCGTAGGCCTAATTTCTAGATGCTGGTCTGGAGGTCCCCAACCGCCCCCACAGCTGGGGCTTGGCACACCCGAGGCACAGATCCTCCTTGTGTGCTAGGCACGCCAAGTGCCCAGTGGGCATCTGGTCCTAAGGAGTGGGCATCTGGTCCTAAGGGGGGACTTAGGAGGCATGGCTGTGGCTACAGATCAACACTGTATTCTCCAGAGCAACCCTATCAGAAGTAAGACTGACAATTTTCTCTTCGCACAAAATGATGATGATGATGCCACTCAAAGCTTTTAAGTGGTTTCCGTTTTCAAATTCTGTCTCCAAAGACAGGCCCCAACCAAAACGTGTTATGTTTTGTTTTGTTTTGTTTTGTTTTGTTGCGTTGCATTGCAACCTGTCATACAAAAAAACAGTCGCTCAGCTTGGGGACCACCTGTGCAACTTTGTGTGGCCACTGGCCAGGTGAGGCTTTTATGTTTTGAACACACATATGATGTGGAAAAAATACACAGGAGAACCTGTAAGGTGACACAAGTATTGGGTGTAGTGAAAATAAGATACTCCTCATAACTTGGCATTACCTTGACCTCATTGTTTACTGTAAACCGTGAGTGAACCTGCAGCAAAGGCACCAGGCTCAGTGCTGTGAGAATTACAGACAGGAAGTAAGATGAGTCAGTTATGTAAATGGGAGCCGACATCTGAGCAGCTGTAAAGCTGAGTGGTTTGAGAGCTCAGATCTCATCTTCCCGGAGAGGGGGTGGGGATTAGGAAGAGCCTCACAGAAGAGTGGTGCTCCCAGATGGTCAGGAATGAGCAATGAGGGCTTGGGATCCTGGAGCATCACTGGTGGCAGAGAGAGACAGAAGTGTGCCGAGAGCAACAGGGCACAGGGGTAGAGCGGTGAGGAAGCTGTTCAGGAAATGACAAGAGGCTCCGCTGGCGCGGGGGATGAAGCTACAAAGGTAGGTTGGGGCTAAGTCCTAGCAGACCTTAAATCTCAACCTTAGTCCTGGCATCCTAAATAAAGTCAGAGTCATTTGTGAACTTTTAGCAGCAGAGGGTCTGCTGAAGACAAATACTAAGGTATTTGCTGGCAGCATAAGCTGGGCTGAATCCAGCTTCTCTCTACTGCCAGTTAAAAACAACGTCTGTGGAAATCCATGGCGGGGACCCAAGTAAGGATTAAGAGCACAGGTTTGGAGCCCATGCTGACTTTATCACTTATTCATCGTGGAAACCTGAGTAGTGATTTAATGTTTCTAAGCCTCAGTTTCCAATCTGCATAATGTGCCTGACAGCACGGTTCGTATCAGAGAACACGGTGACGAAGAAGGACGTGCATCTTGCATTTGGCACATGTGGGGTCCAGCGTTTACTGAGTGGTTATCATTGTTTTTCCCTAAGAAGACACCAAGAGCATGTCTGTTGAGTAGAAGAGAATTCCCTCGGTTTTGTCTAGTAGTGAAAGAGATCTTTCCTCCAAGAGACCAGTGTTTTTGACTATCTCGTTTCTAGCACTTAGAACAGGGCTTCGGGTATGTGTTGCAATGAACGTTTCAGCGCACAGGAATAAGGTCATTTTTGTTGGGTAACTTGTGCGTAGTGTGTCTTTGTTGACATTGTTTTTATATCCAAGTTTTCTTGGGCACCTGGCACAAATCGAGGGTGACGTTGTACCTGTTCATGGACTGTGCTTTCTGAAGACTACAGTGACAGTCCATTCTCAATTATTCATGCTTTAGTTTTATCACTTCAGAATTTAATAGGTGGCTTGCTTTTCTCTCTCTCTGGCTGCCTGTCTTCAGCCAACTCCTTGGTGAGAAAGAAAAAAAACAGCAGGTGAAATTTCAGTGGTCCTTTTGGAAGGAGCAATTGGCAAAATAAGGAGTTAAAATAATGGCAAATATTTTGTCTGCCAGCTGTGTTCTTAACAATGCTTTTATGTATGATTTTACTTGATTTTCATTGTAATTCTGAAAGGTATATACCATTATTCCATTTTACAGATGACAGAACTGAGGCACTGAAGTTAAATAGCATGCCCACAGTTAGAGCCAGTTTGTGAGACAGCCAGGGTTCCAACACGGGCAGTTGTGTTGCCTCCCTGTTCTCCAGACCCTTCTGGTTTGTTACACTGAAATGAACTGAATCCCTTCAAAACTAAGCAGCTGGGGCCCGGGCCAGCATCACTCAGTTGATTTGAGCATCATCCCATAATCAAAAGGTTGCGCGTTCAATCCCTAGTCTGGGTGCATCTGGGAGGCAACCAATCGATGCTTCTCTCTTACATCAATGTTTGTCTCTCTCCTTTCCTCTCTCTCTAAAAGCAATGGAGAGGGGAAAAAAAAAAAAAAACCAACAACTAAGAAACTAGGGAGAGAATACCAGTAACTTACCTTCCCTAAAGCATAGGCCAGGCTGAGACAGACGGCTGAGAGTCTAGGAAACTCTTCGATGAGTTTACCCCTTCAGGTGGATCTGTAGATTGAGGCAGCAGGCTTGGACCTGCCTTAAACTGGCCTCCAGAGAATCAGCTCCTTGTCTGCTCTCTGCTACTGATCATATCATCATCAGGGAAGTTGGGGAATAGGCTGCAGACCTGAGATTTGAATAGTGCCAACCAGGTACACTAATGGCCTCATTTGCCCAGAGATTTCCGAACACTCTTTAACCTTTTCTGTCCTGCTCACAGTTCACTGCAGCTTCACTCCTGTGGCAGGGGACATTTCCCCTTAAAAATAAGGTTTGGAGGGAGGCTGTAAAGTTACAAATGGTATTCAGAAATCCAAGACCTTAATAAATCAGGTTTATTGGGGGGGGGGAAAGACCTGTTGTTTCAGGTCCATTCTCAGCATAATGGAGGTGAGTTATAGGGTTAATTAAATGCACTTTAAATTCTGATCATTTCAGGTAGTAGGCTCCATTATGGGGTGACTAGGGGGAAAATCAGTGCTGTTTATTTTCAAGTGCCAGGCCCACCACGCACGCGTGCGTGCGTGCGTGCGTGCGTGCGTGTGTGTGTGTGTGTGTGTGAGTGATATAGCCCTGCAAGGTCAGTACCCTCCATTTGACAAAGAGGGGCAGTGCAGCTCAGGGATCGTACATAAGTCAGTTCTGGACAGAGCAGGGTGGAGCCCAGGTCCATCTGTCCCGCTTGTACTGTGCATCCAAAGAGCACTTAGCTCCTTTGAGACCTTGGCCTTTAAAGGTAATTTATCAGAACTTTTCTAAAACCAAGAACTCAATGTAGAATTTACCATTTATTATAGAGCAGTGGTTCTCAAACTTAAACGTGCATCAGAATCCCTGGAGAGCTCGTGAAAACATGAATTGCTGACCCCCACCCCCAGAGCTCCTGATTCTGGAGGTCCAGGGGGCGCCGAGAATGTGCATTTCTAACAAGTGGGGTCTAGGTGTTTCCGGTGGCACTGGTCTGGGGAACACAGAGTGAGCAGCAGGGTGACCGGATGTGGTGCTGCACCCAGTCAGACATCCCGGACCTGCCACTTACTGTGAACAAGTCTTCTGGCCTCTCTGTGCCTCGGTTTCCTTGTTGATCAGCCATTAGAAGATCCTGGATAAAAAAGCACCAGAACAACTATGGAGCCATCCATACACATACTGGCAGCCTCTGAGGAGGTGAGTGTGGCTACACAGAGCGGGGCAGAAGTCGGTTTATTTACAGTTATGCATTTGTAAAAGAATATGATAGTTAATAAATGACAATACAGGACTAAAGTCTGTTTCATATACTCAAAACTGTGAACCTCCTTTTGCCCCACCCTGTGTGTAGATGAGTTGGGAGCGGCTTAGACCCAAACAACTGTTTTTCCTCTGCTTGCACAGGGTCCTTCAGCTTCTATAAAATCTTTAAGGCAAAGAACCTGAAGGACACATCCTCTGAAATAACCAAATAACCCACTGGGACTTGGGGAGCCTGAGTCAGTCTTGATGCTGATTTCCTCACATGAGGTTGCTCATGCCCTCGTGTGGGCATCAGCGTTCTCAGACTGTCTCTGCATCAGAGGAACCGCCGCAGGAGTTTTAGCCATCCTCGTGGACCCTCGGGCGGCTTTGTGACATCTAAACTTTTATAGAACATGCTGTTAATTCCATCAACAGGAAGGCCATTTGAAACACTGTATATCTTTTTGGTGAAAGGCATGATTACTCCAAAACTGAATCTGGATTGATGACATGAAACATTAATTGTATACCACTATGCCTCTTTGACAGATTAAATGAAGAGGTAAACTTTTTAAAAATTGTACCTGTTCGCTTCTCCTTCTTTTCTTTATGTTTTCTTAGATAATATCTTTGAAAAGCAACCCAGCATGCACATTGTTCTACAATTAGAAAAAAAAAGAGAGAGATAAAGAGAGAAAAAATAAAAGTAACCCAGCAAGACCTAAATGCTAGAGCGACAACTAAATTATAGAAGCTGTTTTTCAGAACTAGCAACACATGCGACCCTCTGTTTTGGAAGAAGCTAGGTTACCTATTAATAAGAACAGTTTATTAATAGGATGTTTATCCACAGGATGTTGGATGATGGACAAGAAGATGTAAAGTTGATTCAGCCCACAGAGACCAAAGCTCTGAAGAGAAGGGTCCCCAGCCATTGTCCCTTTAGTGGGACCAATGCCAGAGGAAGACTCAGCCCAACACATAATCTCACTCTGCCTACTCTTGATTTCAAAATCCCAGTAGTTCAGCACCTTAAAAACTCACCTACTTCAGTTTCCCAGAACCCCCTCCAAAGTCATTAATCAAAGCCCTAGCTATGTCCAATGAAGCAAGGTCCTGTGTCTTTAGTGAGTCACGCTGCGGTTGTTCCTCTTGGTGGAGCCTCTTTGGAGACTTGGAGGAGAGAGGGCTGTTTGTAAAGACTCCTCTAGCAGCGTGTGAGAATGATCCAGTCAAAGCTTTCGGTGCCCAGAACAGATGAGAGCGAGCTAAGTGCAAAGACATGACCCAGAATATGTACACGGGTTACCTATCGATGCTGGCATCATTGGTGGTTTTGATTTTCTTTTAATGTATCTGAATTTCCTAAATGTTCACTATGTGAAAAGGGACATGGGCCTTTTTTTTCCCTTAAAAAATGATCCAAATAATGTTACCTTTTTCCTAATTTCTCTTTGATGGTAGCGTCATTAATAGCCTTGGCATTCTTAAGCCAACCTGCTGATAGAGGACTTAGCCACACACTCCGTGGCTCCTTCCTGCTTAGACCAGGTAGCTCTCTCACTATTGAAAGGATCAAGTCTGTGAAAAAACTTCCTAATGAAGCGTAATTTTCACATTTGATCTACCAACTGTTTTATAGGAGTAGCAATTAAAATGTTGTCATTTAAACTCAGCCGTTATTACCATGGCAACTGTGTGTTAAGATTGTTTTTCTCATTTCTTGCAAAATGGGCAGGGAGATGTGTGCCTTCTTAAGCTGATAAAGATTTTTGTTGCTCTCCCTTTATCTGTATTTTCTCAAGGCTCTTCGGGAAGACCAAACAATGCTGCTACTCATAAAGTCGACTTGCTCTGGTCATAGCAGGTTGCCTGATCCAGTGGGACTGGGTTTAGATATTGTGGCACAGGGAAGGCAGATGTGAGGTCAGCCTCCTGTCTTTCCTTTTCCCTTCCCATCAGCCCTATCATTCCACCACTGGAGCAGGTGGCTGCTGCTCCCAGACCCTGCATCGATGCCTTCCTGCAGGCTTGGGGGGCTTCCCCACGGAGATAGCAGCCATCACTGAGTGGGTCGATGGACAGTCAGCAGCCTGTGTCCAGCATCAGACAGGTCCAGTGTCCTCAGCCTCGCGGGGCCATGTTTAGCAGGTCCCAGGGACAGCTAGGCGTGTGGGCACAATTTAGTCAGAGGCGTCCTATCTGTTTCCAGATCTGCACACCTCGCTTCACCAGTCTAGAAAGTGCTTGCTACGTTTCAAGGTAAGGAGTGTAATAATGACTAAATGTCGGGACTTAAGGAAAAATGTTTGACATCAACAAGTCTCAAAATAAGGCCAGCACTGAGCCTGAAAGGGGCTCCGTACAAACCCAGGTGCTCCCTTGGGCCACTCAGGATCACATAGTTAGAGAACTTTAGTTAGGGATGGGGAGGAATGTTTAGATACTCACATTATGAGGAGTTAGCAAGGAGACTGCAAAATTTCTCGCTCTGCAAACTCTTATGCTCCATTTATGCTGTAAGAAGTCATTTTTTTTCTGCAAAAAGCGGAGGAATGGACTAAATGAACTCCGCCCCTCCTAAGCCAGGATAAATGGGCCTAAAAAAAGCAGGGCAGAACCACCTCCCTTCCCTCCCCACCCAGGAAAATTTCTTCAGGAGGCTGGGAGGAGGGCATTCCTGTAGGATTCAGGGGCTTCAGATTTCACCATTTCTTTTAAACCTGAAACAGAGAAATTTAATTTGACGGGAACAGAAATCCTCTTGTCCACACCCCAATCTAAAATGTTTCTTCTCTCGGTTTATAGCACTTCATAAATAACCCATAGCCAAGATAACACAGTGACTTTCTTCCCCCAGCATTGCAGTCCTGCAGCATCAGAACAAAGACTGTGTGTGTGTGTGTTTGTGAAGAGCCAAGATATTCGCTTATTAGAAGGGAGAAAGCAGATTAAAAATTGCATGTAGCAGAGAAGCAGGTCTCTTCCTTTCCTAAGGGCATTGCTTTGTGGCTGTGAGGGGAGGGTGGCCAGTGCAAGATGCTGAACCAGTGAATGGAGAGGCCTGCAGGCCGGGGGAGGGGCTGCCTTGTCTCTGGGAGGTGGAGGTGCAGCCGGGAACTTGGAGCTCTCGCTCAACATCAGGAATGATTTTTTTCTCATCAACAGTAAGTGCAATTTTGGTCATCAGCTCTGCCTGTGGCCGATGGGAGGCTGCTGTCTCCGCGTGTCTTGCTCTTTCGCTGTCTCATTTTGGTTACAATAGAAATTGCCGCTGAGATGGTGGCGGTGGAGTGTGTGTGCTCAGCCATCGGGGGATGGGTTCTTTCCCAGTGTCAGCATGTGTGTGGTGTCTGCAGCCAGCCTTTGACAAGCCGGGGAGAGACGTGGTTACGCTGTGTGCAAAATGGAAGTCCTCCGGCGACATAAATGCTTCAAAGAAGCAATTAGCTCAAGTGTATTGTAGTGTTGTGCCCCCAAACCGGGGCTTCAGGATCTTGATGTAATTGATTATCTTACTACAAAGATGTTTGGTCATTTAAAGCGATGCAAATTGTATAGAATTTGAACAGTCTTTTAAGCCACTGACAGCTGCCCACAGGTCTGAGTATCTATTTGGAGACAAATTCAGATTCTTCAGCCATCTCAGTTTTCCTGCGTATATTTTAAATATATTTTCTGAGTGTATTTTAAGTTATGCTGTCCACATTGGCATTGGAATTGTTTTACCTTATGCTGATCTAGCACCTTTATAATTTAACTGTAGACTCTTCTGTATGTAAGAGTATAGGACTGAAATGTAAATTATTCCATATATGTGAATTTGATACTTAAAGCCTCCATTACACATTGTAAGACTTGGGCTTGGTATGTAGCGTGATACTAACCTGGCTTGATTTTGTTTGTTTTGGAGGGAGAGCAGGGTTCTTAAATATTATATTCTGATCCATCACTAGTGAAGATAGAAGAAAAACTTTAACCTTGATTTTCTGCATTTCTACCCACAGTCCCTGCAAAAGAACTTTTAATTTGTAGCTACTCAGGCAAAATTCTTGTTTGGTTGCCTATAAAAATGTTTTATTCAGGTCTTCCAATAGGCCATATAGGTGAAAAACCTCCCCTTTGCCCCTCAATGTTTTGTTTTTCCAGTCCTCAGAATTGGAATTTAGCTCAGGAAGTCATGCTTGTGTTTTCTGGAGAAATCAGATGTAATGAAATGTGTTGAGCAATGTTAATCTGGCGCGCCTGCATGCAACACGGCAGGTGCAGAGATGGCGAACGTGCGAACTGCCTCCATGGTTGATGTGATGCAGCGCTGTGGTGGTTTCCCTGCGCCAAGTCTGGTTTCCCAACGGGTTTCCTTGTTTCTCGATATTAACTTGAGACTTAAACTTCTCTAAGAGCAGTATCAATGAAGTCTGACGTTGAGGTGGGCTGCCTGGGCTGGCCAAGGACATGTACTTCCTGACCTGAGAAAGGTGATAATTGGATCTCGGTGTCTGTACAGAACAGAACGAGACAAACTCAGTAGTGCATCTGAGGGTCCCTAGAGTGAGTTGCAATGTATTATCCAAGGAACAACATTTGTTTCTATCACCGCACATTTTGGACATTACACCTTCAGTCAGAGGTTGGAACATGGAAACATGTTAAATCCTGACCCGATGAATGTCTTGTGGCTTCCTGGTGACCTTTTCTTTCCTTCCCATCGTCCTTCCTCTTCAGTTTGCCTTCAGTATGTGTGCAGTTGATGTGCTTGTCCATCCAGTCCCTCACTTGCCCAGAATGGAACCGAGGGTTGGGGCATATGAGGCTCAAAGGGAGGTGCTCTGGTCATTTATACATAACATGGACACCTCGTTTATGAAAAAGACAAATTTGAAGGTGTGAGTGAACATCACTTACTCATTCAGAAGTTACGTATTGAGCACCTCCTTTATTGTATTATGATGTCTACATTATGTCAAAATTAGAGCATGAGCTCTTTGGGAAGCAGACCTCTTTTCAGTTTTCTTTGCATCTTCAGAATCTGCACAGGACCCCAAGACAAAGCAAATTGAAAGGTCCCTGGCTGGTATGGTTCAATTGGTTGGAGTGTCGTCCCGCAAAACCAAAAGGTCGCGGGTTTGATTCCCAGTCAGGGAAGATACCTAGGTTAGAGTTTGGTCCCAGTTGGGGTGCATACAGGAAGCAAACAATCACTGTTTCTCTCTCATGTCAGTTGTTTTTCTCTCTCTCTCTCTCTCTCTCTCTGTCTCCCCTCCCCTTCTCCTTCTCCCTCCCTCTGGGATTAACAGGATTCAAGATCACTGCATCTCTGTGCTTTTTGCACCCAGGTTATTTTGTTGCTGGTTAGCTCCCTTCATTTAGAAGCTTGCACTCTGGCCCTCTTTTTAGCATGAGAAGCTGGGATCCTTAGGCTGGAATAGGGTCAGCCTATTCCAGTGGTGCTACTGTTCTGGGAGGAGGGGGCAGGAGAACGGTGCAAAGGCTGCTGGGCCTGAGCACCTCTCTCCACCTATGGGGGAAGCTCTCTGGACTGGGCCGCTCCTCCAGACAGAGCCTTCCAAGAAGGTGTCCCCTTGCAAACTGTGTGAAGACTCCTTGGCTCATAGGGCCTGGGATTCTTGGCTGCTTGGCATTGTATGGAGTGTTCTTTCTGATCCCTGGGCCATTGGGGTGACAAGATGTTGGGAGTGAGGAGGGTGTACCTCTGAAGCTACAGGAACAAAGGACGGATCTCGGTTACAACTGCATTCAGGCCTGGCCCTGGATTCTGTTACTTCCTTTTTAAAAAATCATCTTGTGGCTTTGAAGGGAATCCCTCCTTATGGTATTTCCAATAAGAATCTAATTTGGAAAACATATCCCCTTAGAAATTATGACAACCGCCCTGGCTGGTGTGGTTCAGTGGATTGAGCGCTGGCCTATGAACCAAAGGGTCTCTGGTTGAATTCCCAGTCAGGGCACATGCCTGGGATGCCAGCCAGGTCCCCAGTAGGAGGCACATGAGAGGCAGCTACACATTGATGTTTCTCTCCCTCTCTTTCTCCCTCCCTTCCCCTCTGTCTAGAAAATAAATAAAATTATTAAAAAATTATGACAACCATAGTTTCGTAGTTTGTTTTTCTGAAAGACGTAGTTTCTGTCTTTCGTAGTTTCTGAAAGACATTAGGCACTGTGCCAAATGTCTTTCGTGTGTTTGTATCTCATTCACTACCCTCAGCCACCCAGTGAAGGAAGGTACTGACTCCTTGACACTGGCTTACAGACAAGATTTAACCAGAGGCAGGATTCAAACCCAGACCCTGACCATAGTCTGTGTTGTTTACCACCCGACTCCACAACCTACTTCTAAGCCTGCCTGGCTCATGGCAGTGTCGAGAACGAAACACTATGAACGGATTCCGTGCTGTCCAGCGCTGTGGAAATGAGGTACCACTGTGGGTAGCGTCGTGCCATCCCAGTCGGCAGTAATAAGAGCCAGTGTCCTGTTGAGCACTTACTCCGTGTCACAGGCTTTACGTGCATCCTCTTGTTTGTCTCACAACCACCTGCAAGGTGGATAATTTTGCAGATAACAAAGAAACTTGGAATCAGGAATTTGGGGTTCCTTGTGGGGGTGTGCAGCTCATAGATGGTACAACAGGATGTAGAGACCCAAGTCTAGTCACCTCCAGTTCTAGCCTTAACTTCACCCGGATGTTACTACCTCCTTGAACCTGGAAGGTCCTCAGAGGCCTACTAGAGATGAGAGGGCTCGAGGTAAAAGGATTTTTCCTAAATCACAAAAGTAGCTGGTAATAGAGCTGGAGCAAAAAGTTCCCAGGGTTGAGTTGGTCAGTTGTAGAATGCAATAAATAAATAAATACACACATACACAACTCTGTGGTATACTTAAATAGCTTGTGGTGGAGGGCTTATAGACTTTTATTAATTCTACAAAGGTTGTTGATGCCCCCTGCCCACCAGGCATTGTGTGTGTGGGGGGGGGGCGCTGAGCATACACAGGGAGCAAGCCTGGCGCCGCATGTGATGGGTGCACAGTGAATGAAGGGTGCAGGCACAACACAGGGCGGGAGGGCCCCGGTTCTCAGGAGCACTCGGCCAAGGGGCAATGGTAAAAGCTCCAGGAGAAAGGAAGAGGAGCCGCTTTGCAGAGCACAGGGTTGGAGGCAGAGAGGCCACTGACCACTTGACCTGAAAACTCAGCAGATTAAATGGCTTTGTCAGGGTAGGATGAGGGCTGCGGACGGGTTGGAACGTGGATCAGACCTGCCGTCTCAAATGTATACTTCAGCTACAGAACCCAGGGTGGGTAGGAAGGCAAGGAGGGTGGTAGGAAGCTGCTCCCAGGCCGTCGAGGAAGAGATGATGAGGGTGGTGATGGTGGGGAGTTCAGCGCACTTCCTGTGACTTAGGGCCAGGGCCCCAATTTCTGTTCCTGGTTCATGGGAGGGTGCTCTGACAGGACCCCATAACCTGAGTATTGATAAGTGGGAACTAATGTTGTAGCTGTTACTTCCAGTATTTAGATTGCACTAAAAATCCCATTGATCTCCAGAAAAACCCTCTCTCCGCTTTAGAGCTTTCATGAAAACAATTTATGGAAGCATTTTATTTCAGGATCTGTATAAAGGTCGTTTTCCCTCAGCAGCTGTGTCCTTCCCTCTGACAGTATGTTGACAGACCATGTGTGTTTGTTCAAAGCCTCTCCGTGCCAAATCAGGCGGATCGGTGAGGTGGTTGGATTTAGAACTGTGCTCAAAAATTAACTTTGCCCCACCCCACTCCCTTTTTGCCTGACACAGTTGCCCGCAAAGGTGTGGTTCTATGTGTGCAGTACCCTAGACCCTCGGACTAGACGTGGTGGGCTTTGCCACATGTTCTGCGCTTGCTTAAGAGGGAGTCCGATGAGAGACAGCTTAAGCCAAACACCACCAAGTAAACCAGGCATGTGACATCTTCAGCCCATCAGGGAAGGCCACTGGTGGCTGCAATCTCGGGGATACCCAACCAGGGGTGTCCAACCTGCATCCCACGGGTCTCCTACAGCCCAGGATGGCTATGAGTGTGGCCCAACACAAAATTGTAAATTTACTTAAAACATGAGATTTGGGGGGGATTACGTGTCACAATGAATTTAATATGTAGCCCAGGACAACTCTTCTTCTTCCACTGTGGCCCACAGATGCCAAAAGGTTGGACACCCCTGCCCCTGAAACGGGGTAGGAGTCAGGCATGGTTATTTAACCTAGAGAAAGAAATGGCATCTCCTGTCACCCTGGAGCCTCAGAAAGGTGGACTGGATCTCAGGGGCTCCCCCTCCGGGAATGACAGGACTTCACATTTGCTTGGATGGATTAACTCCGAGTCCACTTGAAAATCAATGGGAACAGCAGTTTTGTGGTGTCTTGACTTCGATCTTTATTTGGTCTGTTGCAATTACTGTTCTGTGAAAACTGGTATCTGGTGAGAGTTGTTCCCACCATAAAATCAATCACTGATGTAGGTTGCTTTTTACCCGCCAACATTCTTATCGGAGCATTCTCACCACTAAATGTTGTACCTCGGTATTCTACCTCTTTTTTTTTTTTTCTTCCTGCACTTATGTTTAGGGTGAAGAAGCTGAAGGAGACCTTTGCTTTTATTCAGCAGTTAGACAAAAACATGAGCAACCTCCGCACCTGGCTGGCTCGAATTGAGTCTGAGCTTTCTAAGCCCGTTGTTTACGACGTCTGTGATGACCAAGAGATCCAGAAGAGGCTCGCCGAGCAGCAGGTGGGCCAATGAGGAATGAGCTTTTGTAAGCACGGCAGTGTGAGCGACTTCTGCCAACTCACACCTTCCTCACGTTGGCTGTGTGTTCTGGCACATTCACATTTCATAACATTGGCTTGTTTTTCCAGAGAAAACTGACTGCCTGTCCATGTTCTTTACATGGGAGGTGTTCTGCCTACCCTTCCATCACTATTCACATAATGCCTTATGAAATACTTGGAATAATGCTTGAGATGCAGACGTTAATCTTAGTGGCAAATAGGGTTATTTTTAATCTTGTACTTTTTTAACTTTGCCAACCCCACATTAACAAAAACAAAACAGAGATCAAACAGGTTTACAGTTGTGAGTATACAAAACACAGAGTTTATCCATGTTATTTGTTGTCAATTATTGTATTATTTATTTGTATTACAATTGTAAGCTTATGTTTGTCCACCTCTGTATAGTTTTGGAAGGCAATGAATTGAAAGGCAAGTAACTTTTCTTACCAAGAAAGGTTTCCATGGGTTAATACTCTGTGTCTGATAGGTTTACTAAAAAGGTATAATAAGGAGCATGCTTGGACCAATAGCTTCGGGAGCCTCCCCAGCAGTGCTCTCTGCATTTCTGTTATCAGTTATGCACCCTCTGGGCCAACCCTGGAAATTCCAGTTTGCAGACCACTGAATCCTTGAAATCACTGACTTATCAAATCCCTTTTCCTGCCCTCTGTGGGCTCATATTCACCTGTTCATTTTCATATGCTATGCCTGAGCTTGTCTTGATTGTTAAAATAGTTATTTAGGCGATTGGTTCAGTGGCTTTCCTTCACCTCTGTGTTTCCCAGACCCATAAGCAGATTCCGTTTTGACCACATAAGCAACATGGCTGTCGTCATGTTCTCACACTCGGATCTTTTTTCTTTACATCGCCTCCAAAGCCGCGCTGTTTGCCACCTGTCTGCACACCAGGAGATTGACCCACATATCGTAACTGCTTAGAGGTAGAATCAGGGCTGCATCTTTTTCACCAGGGTCAAGGCCAGAGGCCACCCCTTGATGACAAATTCTCTTGAACTTAGGTCAGTCTTTTTAATATTTATGTGGTACCTCATGCTACCATGAAATAGAACTAAGTATTTGATATTAGTCTTGACTTAAATCTCTGTTCAGTCTTACAATTACTGTTCAAATGGTGCATATTCTCTGATTTTCAAATGAGTATAGTTTAGCAATGCTACAAAGTAAAACTACTGGTTTTTCCACTTAGCCTCAGAAATTAAAATATGTCTCTCTCATTGAGGCCATCTGAATTTTGTCTTTGCTCTGTGGAGAAATGAATATTGACGCTATGGTAATGGACATTGCAGAGATTTTAATGCCCTTCTTGGTAGAATCACAGCTACTGAACATTATAAGCTTTGTTTACAAGGTTGATCCATTAGGATGAATTTGTTGAGCAGTCTGCTAATCGTCCTTGCAAATAACCATTTACCCCAAGTGGTGGATTTTTTCAGGTCTATTTAGAGGTACAGAAACTGACAGCATTGTTCTTAAAGAATGACTGGATCAGTTTGGCCATGGCCAATCATGTGCATTAACGTTTTATAAATCTGAAGTGTGACAGCACGTCATTAAATTGCAGGGAATTTATTCTCAAAAGCATAGAATTTGGAGGGGCTGCCATTCTCCTGGCCTTCTTTGTTCCTGTACCTAGATGGTACCTAATTTTAGTCTGGTTGATTTATAGGTTCCCACTTGACAGAATTCAAAATCACCAATGTGGAATTCTTATCCTCTGGTTACCAAAAAAAGAAAAAGAAAGAATGAATATGCAGTTGATGTTCAGGACTACCATTATTGTAAAGAAGTTAGATGTATTATTTTTCTGTAGCTACTATAACAAACACATTACCACATATTTAGCATCTTAGCCCTAATGTATTGTGTTATGGTTTTGGAGGTCAGAAGTCTGACACAGGGCTGCGACCAAGATCTCAGCACAGCTGCTTCCTTTCTGACGGCTTCCGTTTCTTTACCCTTCCCAGCGTCTAGAGATCTCCATATTTCTTGGCTCATGGCCCCTTCCTCTGTCTTCAAAGCCAGCAAATTGCATCTCTCTGTGCCTTTCCTCCATAGTCACTTCGCCCTCTGACTTTTTACCTCCCTCTTCTACTTTTAGGGACCCTTGGAATTACATTGGGCCCACCCAGATAATTTAGGATAATTTCCCTATTTGAAAGAGTTGAATAGCAAACTTCATTCTCCGTTGCCATGGAGACTAACATATTCACAAGATATGGGGCTAAGGGCATGTGGACATCTTGGGGAGGGGGAAATAGTCCGTATACCACAGGTGTGCTGAGGAAACTTTTAGTATTTTTGTTACAGGGAAAAAAAGTAACCATGTGTTTATTATGCTAAGCCCGGGCTTTAAATGCTCCATCAAAAACACTAAAAACAAATGTGTCACACACAACAATTATGTATGGGCCACTTAAAAAAAAAACCTTTCCTGTGTTTCTGTCACTAATTAAATATAATACATTGCTTGATTCCTTCCAGAAATAAAACCTAAACACTTGGGATCACCAACCAGTGCCTTCTGCAAAAGCCCTCAGCCCCCAAAACTGATTGACAGACATGATGTCCTTGGCTTCTCATTGTAATGTCCTTGGGGCTCCAGTGTAGGAGGGGTCAGACCTTATAAGAGTCCTTCTTGTTTCCCCTCCTTTAGATGGAATTTCTCTAGGTGATAAGGGTTGTGTTGTCATTCCTGTTGAACATGTCATCTTCAAAATGTAAAGGATGTGCAACCTTTGTGACACTTTTAAATCAGGAACCTCATTTTATTTTATTTTTATTTAGTTTTCTATCCTCACCCAAGGACATGCTTATTGATTTTAGAGAAGGGGGAAGGGAAGGAGACAGGGAGGAAGAGAAACATCGATGTGCTAGAGAAACATCAATCAATTGCCTCTTGTACATGTCCCAACCAGGGACTGAACCCACAACCTAGGGCAGGAATCAAACCCACACACTTTCAGTTTATGGGACAATGCTCCAAACCAGTGAGCCACACTGTTCAGGGCCAGGAACCACTTTTGTTGTGTCTTCAGCATCACTGCTGTTTTCTTTGGTTTCCTGATTCCCATGGGTGCCATATGGTGTCTTGGGGGGAACTATTGATCCCCCCATTCTGTAATTACCAATAGCTCTCTCCCAAGTGGGCCAGCTCAGCTTCCCACCCACCCCCTAAACCTTTCCCCAAGACCACCCTGGTGGACTTGCTTGCCAACCCCCGGCCACTCCCAGGGAGATAGGCCGAAACCACCACAGGGGCACCACCCGTGTGATTTTCTGCCCTCTCACCCTGGTTTTCTCCTTGTCCCAGTGCCTTTTGTGTGCTCCTCCTTCCTAGCTGCATTCCTGGTTCTATGTCTCCCCCATCTTCTCTCTCTCTTCACCCCGCCTCCCAACTCTTTCCCAGCCCCAGGGTTCTGTGTCACCTGCGCTCAGGGGCAGAAACACAAATCAAGCAGGAGGCTGTTTCCAGAACTGGTGGCGAAAGTCTCTCACATTGTCTTATGTTGTTGCTTAGGTCCAGTTCCTCAAATTACATGGGAACAGTTTTCAAAATCTAATTGTTATGTAAACTCGTGCCTGAGTGGGTACCAGTGGTAGGAGTATTGTCAGTATTACTCATCTAGCACCTGTGTTAGGATTCCCTATCTATTGTTTCAACAAAGTTAAAGGGGTTTTTTATCAACACCGGTAAATGTCGGGAAAGCCTGTGATGATTCCACGAAAGAATTCTACGTAAACCTAATCATTTTAAAGCACGACCCCAGGGAGGCTCCCGCCACTGCGGCGTTTCAGGCGTTAGTCCTGGGCTGCTGAGCTGAAAGCAGTCACCCTGCACATCTCTCTTCCCAGCATACACGGGGTGACGAGCCGAAAACCACATTTTCTTCTGATTATAACTTTGAGGGGCTCGTTTTTAATCAGTTAGGATCTGTGTTAAGAACTGCTTGATTTAAAATTGACTACTAGCATTTTATTATTTATATCCACTTGAACACAGAATGGTCCAAATCATGCATTTATTAAAAGAAAACATATTAGTCCTATTTACTAATAGTAGGACTCTCCAATGTGATGACACAGCGAGGTAACCTGGAATGACCTTCACACTGCCTTCCTGTGGGCAGTGGCAGGCACTGTTCACACAGTCGTTCTTCCTGTGAACTGGACTTTGTGGAATCCATGGAGCGTTAGTGCTGGTAACGGAGGCTCGTTTAACATTGTGTCTGCTGTTCCGCAATGCAGTTTGGATACTAAGATTAGAGGTGTCATCTCACGTCACTTATCACAGAATTTGGCTCTCAGGAGAAGCCTAAGTCACCCGGAATGGTGAAACACACAGGCTCCCTATCTGTCCTCCTACCCTATCCTCCACAGTGTGCAGAAGAAAATAACTGGATAATAACTGAAGAAAACACCATGTTTGTTCTTAAACAGGTTTTCGGGGTTTTTTACGACCCTGTATTTTTTTTTGTGAACATTCTTCTTCCCAAATTAGGGAACTGCATCACTATCACTAACACTGGACACGACTCCCGAGACCCTGTCCCCTCCCCGAGCTTGGCCAGACCCCACCTGGGGTGGTCTCTACCTCCAAATCCTTCTCTTGGGCTGGGGAGCCCTAGGAGGGGCTCATGGGAGGCTGTAGACACCGTGCAGTGGCATGCATGTCCTGTGGGGGAGGGGTGTGTGTGAAGACAACACGAAGGACTTAGTAGGTTTAAGAATTCTGTGACCCATAAAATGTTAACAGTTTCTGTTGCTCAAGTTTTAGATCCTGCTGAAAAGACTGTTTTCCACAGAAGATCTCCCCAAAGCCATACCACACTTGAGGCTCTTGGAGTCGGGTGGTATGGAGTAGATCCCATGCCTCCCCAATGTCTCTGGGGTTCTGGGCTCTCGGGGGAGGGTGCCCTGCTATTCTGCCCTCCCCCCACACACATAGTTCAACAAATAAATCCCCGTTGTTGCCAGTGCTTAGGCTTTGTGTCAATAGCACAAGGGCTGCACGAAGATGAGAATCTGTGTTGTTGCTTCCAAGGTGGAAAGGCACCCACCACTGTGCCCCCTGGGCTGGCAGCTGGGTGTGGTGGGGGCCCTTTAATGCCGAGCCTCCCACCACCATCGCCATCTCAAGGGGCTTCTTACTCTCCCGTGATTGTAGGACCTGCAGCGAGACATTGAACAGCACAGTGCAGGGGTGGAGTCTGTGTTTAACATCTGTGATGTCCTCCTGCACGACTCCGACGCCTGTGCCAACGAGACCGAGTGCGACTCCATCCAGCAGACCACCCGAAGCCTGGACAGACGCTGGAGGAACATATGCGCCATGTCGATGGAGCGGCGAATGAAGTGAGAACTGAGCTGCCCCTCAATGTGTCAAGTGTGGTCAGCGGGTTCCGTGCACCCTTCTGGCCTAAATGAGAGTAACTGTGCTCTGTTCAATTCACAGGCTATTGGCTGAGAAGGCTCAGTAGGTATAACAGTGCTTATAAAAGAAGTTATTCAAGAAAAACACAATGGCACGTCTTTCCCAGCACTCCTGTGCCTCAGGCGTAACTGTGGCTGGCCCCTGTACTCCCAGCATAAAGCAGTGGAGGGAGCCCTGTCTCCTGTTGGTTAACGTCTGAAGCAGGAGCTCTGAGGGCCTTGGCACTCCAATAAGGAAGGTGTCCTTACCAGGAAGCAGTGTGCCTAGTTATTTCCTGGAAGGGGTATTAGGGTCGCTCCACCTGAGTAGTGACAGTGCTGGGGGGTGGGGGTGGCAGTTGGGAATAGGACGAATTAAGAGAGAGAGGAAAGGTGTAAGAGCTGTGGTCAAAATGGATGGCTTGTACTAAGTTGTCTTTTTCCCATCAGAATTGAGGAGACCTGGCGCCTGTGGCAGAAGTTTCTAGATGATTACTCCCGCTTTGAAGACTGGCTCAAATCAGCCGAGAGGACAGCGGCCTTCCCCAATTCCTCAGAGGTGTTGTACACAGTAGCCAAAGAAGAGCTGAAGAGGTTTGAGGTAAAGACCTGCGCCGGGCTCGGGAGCAGCTGGAGGGACTTCCTCTAAGTAGGGGCTTCCCTGCCCTCTGCCCAGGGCCCCTCCGCAACCTGCCGCCAGCTGCTCAGACAGCTTTGCGGGATGTTACTGGTTTCTGCCAGCTGGCGGTCAGTGGACTGCAAATCCTGTTCTGTAGCTAGCGTCAGGGGAGCAGGTGAAGTAGGCCCCCGTTGCCACTGTGGTGGGGTCCGGAAGGGGCGTCCTGCACCACCTGCTTTGGCACTGACGCTGCTCTGTGTGACGCAGGCCTTTCAGCGGCAGGTCCACGAGAGGCTCACGCAGCTGGAGCTCGTCAACAAGCAGTACCGGCGGCTGGCCCGGGAGAACCGCACCGACACGGCCAGCAGGCTGAAGCAGATGGTCCATGAGGGCAACCAGCGCTGGGACGGCCTCCAGAAGCGGGTCACAGCCATCCTGCGCAGACTCAGAGTAACCTTCCCTACGTCACGGGGTCATTTGTAGATGTTCAGGGAGACGTGATACATGATATCAGTCTTGTAACAAAGCCACAGGTAGAAGATTCCATGGAAGGCTCAAGCAAGCTTAACATTGTTCCCTTTTGTTCAAGCCCAAGGCTACAGCCCTTTGTATTTTTTTGAGCAATCTTTTGCCTGAGACAGGCTTCTTAGGCACAGCTTGTTTATGTGATTTGTGTTACCAAACAAATCTCTTTTTCCGTCTTTGGTAGCCCCTGAAGGCGTGCACGCTAGCTCACAGACTGCCCGGGGCAGGGTGGGGGTGGACTGCCATCCCGGGTCTGGACCGCAGTCTAGGAAGAGACCCGCTTTGCCCACCTGCCTGCTTTTTGTGTCGTGCTTCTGGCACCATGAGGGCCATGGACAAAGCCCCCGCTGCACAGTGTGGGTTGGAGACAGCAATTCCCTGAATTTCAGAGCACACTGACTAACCTCAGAGGCTGGGTCTGAATTTTTTTTTTTTTTTTTTTTAACGTAGACATTCACCTTAGATTTCTGTAATTCAGAGGCGTGAGATGCCAGCCTCTGCGAAGCTGGGCACAGACTGACAGGACCAGAGCGCCCTGTGTCTGTGGGAAGTGAAGTAGCCCCCGCTCCTGTTCTCAGGGCAGGATGCTCTTGGAACCGTGCTGAACAAATGGGAGTCGGGGCTGCTGGGGCTTTAGGCTGCTCAGGAAGACACTGGCTAGCTCTCCGGATAAACCCCTTGCATTCATTTGTCTTCTGCTGACCTGACTGGGAGCAGTCTAACGCCCCATTTGGCACTGAATGCTACATTTGTTTGGGGATCTGCTGCCCATCTATGACAGGGTAACCTGAGAGGCACCCTAATTGGAGGGCCTGAGTCTCCGCCTCAGGGTCTTCTTTCTCTGAGGAGACACACCCAGAATTATATCAGCGGGGACACACGGGGCACTGGGCCAGGTTCAACCCCCAACATCAGCAGTTTTCTCTTTAAAGCTACCAAATCCTCCTGTCAAGCAAAAGCTTCCACAGACAGCTAGTGGGTAAAAGAAACAAGGTGCCAGGCTTGGGCTTTGAGGGGGTTCCTCTAAGGACAGGGTGGAAAAATCACTTAGAGAATCTTAAATGCTGAAATGACTTTAAAGATCGTAATCATTCCCCCACCCTAACTTGCCAGGGAAGACGCTGAGACTCAGAGAAGCCGAGGAGCTTGTTCGGTGTCACACTGGGCAGACCCCAGGCTCCTGACCCCACACTGGTGCCTGAATGCCCTGTGGGCCCCTGGGGTGCCTAGAGCCGGGCTTCTCTCTGAGTACCCCAGACACCGTTTCCCCTCAGCCAGAAGTGACCTTGCTGTTGACCTGAACTCTCATTCTGCCATCAACAAAAATGTATTATTCCTCCCCTTTTGCAGTACTTCACCAATCAAAGGGAAGAATTCGAGGGCACCCGGGAGAGCATCCTGGTGTGGCTCACAGAGATGGACCTGCAGCTGACCAATGTGGAGCACTTTTCCGAGAGTGACGCCGACGACAAGATGCGCCAGCTGAATGTAAGGCTTTCTCCTTCAGCTCCTCTGAAAAGAATGCACCTTTGCAGAGGAGAACGGGCCAAGTACAAATTTCACCTGATACCCTGGGAGCAGATTCTAGAACTGTTCACGCAGCCAGGCTGCATCCACCTGTGTATTGCTGGGTTATCACAAGCAAGGAAACTATTCCCTGTAGCCAGGGGGTCAGTGGAACGGGGCCCTTTTTTCTGTTTGTCAGTCGTAATCATCCAAAGAGAGAGCGCTCTTCAGGTTCCAAACCAAAGTTCATGAGCTGCTCTTTCCCCAGTGCTCGGTCAAAGTGCACAGGTGCATTGTGACGGGGGGAGCTGCATCAGCAATGAGGCCGAGAGCAGACACCTTCTCCTCCCCCACTGTTGCAACCCATCTGTGTTACACCGTCATATCACACCATTCCCTCCTCGGTGACGTTTTACAGGAAGTGGAGATGGAGATTTGCCCTCCCTAATGAGATGGCACTAATGAGCATTACTATTGTGTCAACAAGCAAATGCCCATTGGTGACGTACTGTGGGAAACTTTCTGTGCCCACCTGGTGTCACTAAGATAAGGTCTCTCCCTCACACCCACTAACAGTAAATGTCTATCCATGTCAGATTTTAGAATTATTTTAATTGGAAAAGTCAGTGCGCAGAGGGGGAGGAAAAAATATGTTCAGTCATTTTAAATTATTAAATCTTTGTCACCCTGTAAAAGTTGATGAAGCTAGCAAGTACTTGGTGAAGGAACAAAACAATGACATTTTGATGCTTCTTCTGTGTCTTCTTATGAGAAACAGACATTGTCTGACTCCTCACAGAGATTTCCCTCTTTGAAATCCACCCCTATTCTACATAGGGTTTCCAGCAGGAAATTACGTTAAATACCAACAAGATTGATCAGCTGATCGTTTTCGGGGAACAGCTGATTCAGAAGAGCGAGCCCCTAGATGCCGTGGTGATCGAAGATGAGCTGGAGGAACTCCACCGGTACTGTCAGGAAGTGTTCGGCAGGGTCGCCCGATTCCACCGGCGCCTGACCTTCCACACCCCGGTAAGGGGGGCGGCTCCCAGGGAGGGCCTTTGGGCCTTGCAGACAGTCTGACCAGACTTACCACGAAATGGTTAATGATGGTTTATTCTATGGTTTTTAAAAAGCTATGTCAAAAAAGTTTATTTCTACTCTTATGGAGCCAGTTACTTAGAAGGTCCCATTGCCCCATGGAAAGGATAGCACTTCCGAATATCCTTGCCTCTTTTACACGTTTTTCCATGTGCTCCTCAGGATGGGGTTTTTCTGGCATGTGTCAGTTCTGCTGGGATATTTTTGTAACTGTTCTGGTTTTGCTTACAGTATTAACTGGGGATGCATTGGCCTTCTCCTGTATCTTAATGTCTGGGAGTTCTTACTCCTTGGGCCTTTCTGGTGTTTCGTTCTCGCCATTGGAGTGCCCAGAGCACCAGGTTCTGAAAGCACCTGTGATATGTCTCCCTTGACAAAGGGGCCTTTTGGGAAACTTAGGTGGAGTTAGGCCGTCGTTCACAGTTCACTGCCTTCGTGTGCCTGGAGCTTCATGATGGCCATGGACCCACACAACCGGCTGCCTTTTCTTTTTGTGTCTTCATCTTCAAACACAATTTCTTCACCAGACATAGCCTCAAAAATAACCCATTAGCAATTTATAGTCATTTTTCTTAAGAGTCATTATTACACAGGGAGAATAAGGTTCTGTGTTCTGAACAATAAGATCGGAGATAAAAGAAAGGACCTGGTATATGTGGTCCTTGAACATGTGACTCTTATTCAGAACACTAATAGCCTCCAGTTCTTTTTCATTTTCTTGGAAGAGCCTGCCATTAAACTTAGATTATCAAATTTAAGGTTTTTCCTAGGAAAGAAAATAGCATTTTGGAAATTACAAATTCTAGGTCCCACACCAGATGGTCTAAATTGGAATAACTATGAACGGGGCCTGGGAACCCAGTTCCTTTTAGTTTCCTCAGAAATGTTGCTGGTGGCCCTTCTCAGGAACTGCTGGGCAGACCGACTCCTACTGCTCCTCAGAACCTGGTAGCCTGTGACTAAGTCCGAACACTGGACACTCCCATTTTAGGGCTTGGAAGATGAAAAGGAGGCCTCTGAGAATGAAGGGGACATGGAAGACCCCAGAGAGATCCAGACAGACTCTTGGCGGAAAAGGAGAGAGATGGAGGAGCCCTCATCTCCTCAGTCCCTTTGTCACCTGGTGCCCCCAGCACTGGGGCCCGAGCGGTCTGGCTGCGAGACCCCCGTCAGCGTGGACTCCATCCCTCTGGAGTGGGATCACACAGGTGACGTGGGGGGCTCTTCCTCTCACGAAGAAGACGAGGAGGGCCCATACTACAGTGCTCTGTCAGGTAAGCAGTCTGGGTTTCCAGAGCCCTTGACATTGACCCATATGGTTGTGTTTTTAGCACCTTTTAATAGCATGGCCAACTCTTGATGAGCAGGAGGCCAGCTTACAGCTGACCCAGACTTCCCAGTGGTTTCTTGTGTTTCTGTCCTGTCCACTTTTGACTCACCTGAGAGCTGGCTCACTCCTGTCACAGATGGGGTGAAAGGGGAAAAAATGAAATCATGCTGGCACATTCAGGCTGTTCACTGGTGGCCCTGGCCCATCAGTGTTCTTTGGCTGAGTTTTCACAGTGCCTGTAAGCTGAGTGCTTTCATTTTTTCTGTGTACTTCCTCTCTCCCACCACCACTCTGGACAGTTGGGAGTTGGCTGGAGAAGATCCTTCTGGTTTTCTTTCAAACCTTTTTAATGAAACAGGTAAAGGGTAGTGACTTTTCTCCTTCTAGCTATTGTTGCTATTGTTTTAACTTAAAACAGGGGCATTCATCTACAGGCGCCTGCAGTGAGGAAAATGACATTATTCTTTTTCAGATGTAGAAATCCCTGAAAATCCTGAGGCATATCTTAAAATGACCACAAAAACTTTGAAAGCGTCTTCTGGTAGGCCCCTGCCCGTGCATGTGTCTCAACATGGCAGCACCCGCGGCGCCACTGCATCCTAAACCTCGCTCCCATGTCGTGTCTGACCCCCGCCTCCCGTGGACACCATGGTCCTCACGCCATGGTGTATTCACGCCGCCGTACTCACACATGCCTGCGTGCTCCTTACAAACCCCGCCCGGGCCAGAGCAGTCTCGCCGGCGTCCCTCTGCTCCCCTTCAGGCCTGCACAGGAGGGGATTTTTCATGGTGCCTTTTTAAGGTTTTATTTTCCTGCCGTCTAACTCCAGTCCTTTGGCATGAACCAAGCTTTCTTCATGGTGGCTTGGTGTGGAGCTATTTCCTCGCTTACGGTGATTTCCTGGGAAGAGGGTGGCGAGTAGGCAGGTGGGGTAGAGGTACTGTTGCATTTGTCGCAGAAGAAACCCTCCTTTCCTTGACTTGCATCTCTAATCTTTACTCCCTGCCCCATCCCATCCGCAGAGGCGGGGCAAGGCCCTTTGGTCCCCAAGTCCATCCTAATGTTTACTTTTCCCCTCACTCTTCAGTGGCCTTCAGTCTTGGCCCCCAGACCCAGCTTGCTGCCATTGTCCCCACCACTAGAGACCCCGGCTCCAAAATGCCACTCATCGCCAGCACATCATGTGTTCGTCATGCTCCATCGTGAACCCATTCATCCAAGGCCCAGTGTTGCTCAGCTGCATGTCTCTCATTCCATTCCCTCCTGGGACCTACTGACATTTTGCAAACGTGCATGCTTTGCAAGGAAAGCTGCAGAACTCATATTATACTGTAACCTGATGCCATGTGACCTATGACCTCTTCATGTGTAACTAAACAGGGATTCTTTGGTTGGAGAGAATAGACTGTCACTTGTTATTTTTGTTTCAGGTAAATCCATTTCTGAGGGCCACTCATGGCACGTTCCTGACAGTCCTTCCTGTCCCAAGCATCGCTACAAACAAATGGGAGGTGACAGGAGTGTACAGCCTGGCCCCTCGGACTCCAGCACCCCTTACAAACCAGCCTATGTAAGTCTTCACCCCGCTGGGAGTACTGCCCTAGCGTGTGAGTAAATAGTTAACATTTTTTGAGAGAGGCCTTTTGGTGTTTGTAGTGTGTGCCCACTCCCCAGGCACGTTTCCCAGGGTGGCAGTGCCTCTGCTGAGCTGACCGTGCTCCATTAGAACCTGGTAAAACTGATTATAGTAAAAGATAGGTTTCTGGCCAACGACCACCTCTGTGTGTGTAAACGTGACGTTACAGTGACTATTGCTCTGGAGTCAGTCAGCCATGCAAATGAAGAAGGGAAGTGTGGGCTTTCCTGAGCTGCTGCTGAGCTCCCAAACCTTTATCATATTTACCTTTTGATCACACTTCCTATTCAAAAATTCTGACTTCTTATCCAGTGTGATTTGACTGTGTGCTATGGTAGACATGGGTTTGATTCCCAACCCCGCCGAAAAATCGCTCTGGACCCATAAGCACTTGCCTTGCCTCTGTGAGTCTGCCTCACCTGGGGATAAATGTGCCTTACAAAATTGTTGTGAGGATCAGTGTGTGTGAAGTTACGAAGAAGGCCCTCAGAAGTAGTCACCATTGTGATTATTATTCCTACTACATGCTACTGTGTATGTGGTTTATTGTTATTTATCACAGTGAAACTGTTCCTTCTTAGTTACAGTTCCCTCTGGCAACATGCATCCTTGGCATGCCTCTGGCTGCGCAGCTGTTGAGGGGCAGCCAGCCTAGGATTTAATGTCGGCCCCAGCTCATTCTCAGTACAGAGAATTAGCAATGAATGAGTCGAAAATAAAATGTCCTGTGCATTTTTAGTGCCATCTCTTAGAAAAACCAGAAGCAATGTTACCATCACTGGATTGGTCCTCAAAATGCCCTCTGTGTCTACAAGTAAATAGGGCTATGTAGTTAGAGAAGATCCTTGGCTGTACGTGGTCAGACTAGAGTCGTGTGATAAGGGACTGTCCATGCCAAATTCAGAAGCTCCTGCTTAGCAAGCAGTTGTCATTTTTAATCTGCCTCTCTGTGCAGAATAAGACCTCACAGCCTGGGCGGGGAGAGAGACGCCAGCACCTCATGGTTGCTTTACATCTGTAGTTCCAGCAACTATGCCCATGTTCCCCGTCTGGCCATTTTCTATAGCTCAACCCATTTTTTGGTGTCTGAAATCAGGCATGTCATCACAAATCTGAAGGTTTTTAAATTTTTTTTTCATTCCACATAAATAGGCCAGAAAGACACAATCTAAGGAAACCAAGGCTTTTCTAAAAAGGATACATCTATATTTGGAAAGACCAGAGATAATAGCTCAATCAGTTCTGATAACAGAAGAGCAGTGAACGATAAATGCTTGGTAATAAACAGCTCTGAGAGGCAGTTTTCTCCTCTGTGCATTTCTGATTCCCGGTGACAGTAATACCTCCAGCTCTACAGAGTGACTAGGAGGGAAAGCGAAAGTTTTGTAAAACACCGTACAAATGTGAGTGCTCTAACACAGGAACTGTCCAGTCTTAATTGCTTTAACTCTTCTGCATGGCTCACGTGAGGAGTGTTGGGAAGCCTCAAATCAGGTCAGGTCCTGGCTGGGCTGCTCACTTGTTTAGAGCGTCATCCCGATAGGCCAAGGTTGCAGGGTTGATCTCCATTCAGGGCACATACAAGGAGCAACCAGTGAGTGCTTAAATATGTGCAACAGCAAATCGATGTTTTTCTCTCCCTCCTGCCCTCCCTCCCTTTCTCTTCCTCTCTCTCAAAATCAATTTAAAAATTAAATACGGTCCTTTTATTCCCAATGT
Organism: Desmodus rotundus; assembly: GCF_022682495.2. Taxonomy (NCBI): domain Eukaryota; kingdom Metazoa; phylum Chordata; class Mammalia; order Chiroptera; family Phyllostomidae; genus Desmodus; species Desmodus rotundus. The sequence continues at coordinate 108,617,780 of NC_071393.1, forward strand.
TGACATATCACTACCTCCTGTTCCCTGGGCCTTTGCTAAGGCTTTATTTTGGCCATCAGCTCTGCTTGCTCATCAATGCCACCCGCACACTAAGCACTTGTATTTCCAGCAGGTTAACCTCGGAAGGAAAGGGCTCCCCTGTCCTCATCGTTTACCTGTTAACATGAACCAAGATACTTTTCAGCCTTCTAAATTTACAGATGATCACGTAAAATTGGCTCATTCTAGGTGAAGCTGCTGTTATCTCCAGGTTCGGATGGTGGCAAAGAAGGCCCAAGCATCTTGACCAGCAGCCCACAGCAGGAGGATGAGGGACCGGCCTCCGGAACCGGGCAGCAGTCAGGTACCATTAAACAAGGCCGTGGTGGAGAGAGGTAGAGTCTGTGTTTGGGGTTAGTCAGGAATTTATTTGAAGTCACGGCTCCACAGAACATTAATTAGGAATTGGCCAACTATATAATTCGGCAGAACTGCTACACTTACCCTATGGCAGCCCGTGTTAGTTTAGAATTAGCCGACTTGTTCTTAGGAACACATTCTTAGACTATTCACTTTACTTTCAAAACTATTCTTAAATATAGACGAAATGAGCCTTGGGTGAGGAAGTGTGTGTTTCAGTGACTTCATTTGTATGTAAAGATAAGACAAAGGAAGATGATTATCAAAGAGATGAGTCAGGTGTCTGCTCACAAGCCCAGTTCAGCGATTATAAAAATAATCACTCAGCTAAGTCTAAAGTCAGGCTGATAGCACCAACCTGATCGTTCACAGACCAAAGGAGAAAGGATCCTGAAAATGGCCTGAACTGAAATGCTGAACTTGGGACCAGAACATGTACTGGCAACATGCTGGGTCTCCTCCCCAGCGAGCCACCTCATTCTAGCCTTGGGGGGAGCATGTGGCACTGGCCTTGAATAAAAAGCGAGGGAAACCTGCTATTCCATACTCTGGGGAACATGACGACTCCCAAGTGCTGAATGAGCCTCTGGCAAAGAGCATCCCCTATCTGTCTTAGCACCCTGACTCTGATTAAGTTGGAGGCAGAGAAATCCGTTTGCATGATTGCTGCTTTTTATCCCAGGTGCCTTTGACAGATGGGAGCTGATTCAAGCACAAGAACTTCGCAAGAAACTCAGAGTAAAAAAAGACTTGCAGCAGCTGAACTCTGATATCAGCGACATCACCACCTGGCTAAAAAAAACTGAAGCAGAGCTAGAAACTTTAAAGATGGCCACGCCTCCCTCTGATATCCAGGAAATGGAACTCAGAGTGAAGACCCTGAAGGTAAGCACAGAGGGTGGAGCGGAGGAGGAGTTCTGAATGTGCATGCAAATGCTGGCAACTTGCAGATGGTGTGTGATGGCTGTCGTCTCTTCCTGGCAAGGACACAGGTGCAGATCTTTGTTTTCGTTCAGAAGAGCATCTACAGATGGTCCCAAAGCTCAGCCCAGTGCTGGGCAGGTGTCGCTCAGATGCCTGGTGCCAGAAAGCTCTGACTTCCGAGGCAGCCGTAGGCTCTTACGGAGGTGCTACTGGCCGCTGAGAGGCAGCTTAAAAGCGCCCTTCCAGACTGTGTGCAGCCCAGACAGCTGGTGGAGCGTTGAGGTTGGGGAGGAGGACCAGCTCGCCCACTGATGAATTCTGTGGCCTGATCTGGTTACTCTGCTACACAGTTAGGATTTGTCATGCACACATTCAGCCTTCACCCCAGGGTGCCTGGCCAGGGACCGGGGAGGGGCTTGGAGCTGGGGGGTTCAGGCAGCCTTCATATTTGTACTGTTGTTTTGTGTATTAATACAGGGTCCAGCAGAAGTAAGGCCTGCTTGAGTGTGGTTGGTAGGATAATATATTTTATTTATAGTTTTATTTATAGGCATAAATAATTTTATTTATAGTTTTATTTATAGGTATAATAATTTATAGTTTTAATTTGAACATTTCACCTAAAATGTCTTAAGGTGTGCTTGAGTGTGATAGTATTGCTACAGAATTACATGCTTATGATTTTGTAATAAAAAAGGGGTGTTATTTGTGCTGGACCCTGTATATTAGGGGTAACCATTCATCCTAAGGAATTACACTTCTCTGATACCGAGGGGCAAATGCAAGATAACTAAATGTACTTCATCTGGAAGACTTAATCTGGTCCAGAAATGTTAGTACGTCACCTAGAGCTCAGGAGGTCCCGTTGAGTTGGCCTCTGGTCAAGCTGGCCTACCCGGAGACAGGCCGCTGCTCTCAGCCTGGCCAGCCAAGTTCACTGACCTTGTAAGGCAGCTCCCCCACCTGACGCTTCCCAGCCAGTCACAGGCAAGGTCGTTCTTGTTTCTGTGGCCTCAACTTGGAGAAGTGTTTGGAAGATCTGTTCCCCACAGAGGTTCAAAATGAGCCCCAACATCACTGTCTTCGGAGTGACTCACCCAGTGTCGTCTTCTGTGGTAGGAGATGTTAAAAGCCTTTGACACCTACAAGCCTTTAGTGGTCTCTGTCAACGCGAACTGCGAGGAATTTCTGCAGACTGGGAGCACGGAGTCCAAAGAGCTCCAGGAGAGAGTCGGCCAGCTGAGGCAGCACTGGGACACGGCGCAGGGTGCCGTGGAGAGCTGGAGAGAGGGCTTACGGCAGTCGCTCATGCAGTGCCAGGTATGCCACCCGCAGCCGGCACCCGAGGCCCAGTCCTGGGCACAGCCAGGCCCACGTGGGTGGGAGAAGCGGATATTTTTATCACCGTCAGGCTGCTCTGGCACAGCCAAATATGGCTTATGTTAGGAAACATGTGTTTTACCATTTGTTTCCGAAGAGACACACCTGCTGTCTCAGAGGCCTGGCGTTGGCCTCTTCTGCCCTGTTGGCCAGGCCCACACATAGTGTGAGGGCTTCAGCAAGCTCTCCGTTGGTCAGAGATGCCACTCCAGCGTTGCCCCATCTCTGTCCTTTTGCCAGCACAGCCGTATAGCAGAGTGAAGAAGACACCTGGCCCTGGAATAAGGAGCTGGTCAGCCTGCCCTGCAGCCTATAGTAGCTGTGTGACTCTGGGCAAAATCATTGAACCCTCTGGACCCAATGTTCTCATCTGGAAAATGGGAATCATTTTAGTGCCTCCTTCACAAAGTTCTTTTTAGGCCTGCATGCTTGTAATCTCGGCCCAGCACCTGACACATAGTAAATGCTCAGCCCATGTTACTTCTGATCCCATCTTGGAAAACATGAGTTATCAATAAGCCCACAGGCAGCCCTAACCTTAGGCCACAGCCTGTCCCTATCGGGTTGTCTCTTTCAGCCATTGAACCCAGCATGTTTGTTGAGTAATGTGTGTGGGCCTCCTGTGTCATACCAGAGGGGGCATCCTGAAGTCCCACCTCTCTGACAACACTCTTCACTTGGCAAAACTCATCCTGCCTCCAGAGGCTGTGCCAAGGGCTCTCTCTTTCCTTGCTCCCCATTTTCCTTGTTTTGGGGCCCTTTTATTCACTGGATAAGACAAGATGAGCAAATGACTCTGATGGACTAGAAACACCAAGCACACCTTACTTCACAGTTTTGCGAAAGGTCATTGTTATAATGTGTGTTGTTTTTTAAGGACTTCCACCAGTTGAGTCAAAATCTGCTCCTGTGGTTAGCAAGTGCCGAGAGCCGGAGGCAGAAGGCTCAGATCACTGACCCCAAGGCAGGCCCCCAGGTTCTCCTGGAGTGTCAGGAAGCACTCATGGTAAGTTTTCCTCTGAAGGGTTCTGCACTACCACTGGCCTCTGTCGAGGTCAGTACTTCGGTACCCTCCCCCAGTGTTTCTGGGAACAACGGCGCCGATGGGTGTGTACTGAGCGCCCCTTTGTAGTTCTGAAGCGGGATGACCTGCAGGGATGAAGAGCCGTGGCCAAGAGCAGGAAGTCTTACAGACTCAGGAATTGGGGACAAAGGTATCCAGCAATACCCTGAGAAACTTAAGGCCATCTGAAGTATTTTTCCCTTGTGACTATGGCTCATTTAGGGGGAAATAGGAGGCTCAGTTGTCCACTCGTATGAGTTTTCTACATCCACTATAGAAGTCTCACTTCTTGGAGGTTCCTTGTGTTTTCATACATTTATTTCACTAATATGTTAAAACGAGACCTCACTTGCACTCAAGTTAACATTTTTACCCATGTATTTATGTGGTTTAATTTTAAATATTTTAAATTTAATCACCATGCTCCCAGTTGTTGTTTAAAAAACATTTTTTGTACTAAAATATCTGTAAACCCGCGCTCTCCAGGGTAGCATTGTCCCATAGAACTTTGAGATGATAGAATGTTCTGTATGTGCTCTGCCTAGTATGAGAGCTACTAGCCACGGGTAGCTAGCTACTGGGCACTTGAAATGTAGCTTTTGTGACTGCAAGTGAACTTTTCATTTTCATTAATTTAAACTTAAATACCACATGTTGTCTAATGACTATCATGTTGGACAGTGAGCATGATAACCACCCTCAACAATACAAATAAACTTACCAGCTTCCTCTGTATTTCTAAATAGTTTGCTTAAGCTGCTGCTTTTCGATTAATCCACATTAGATTTTCCCTTGACTTCCTGCCATTAGTGGATAAAGGCCTTGTCTTTTCTGACTTCTTTCCTCTGACTCCTCCAGCAACATGATTGCCTCCAGAGTGAGAGGGAATAAAAAATAGGGGTAGGGTGTCACCAGCTTGCTCTCTAACTGAAGCTGGGCTTGAGGACACACTGGCAAGAGGAAGAGAAGGTTCTGGAGTGCCACCCACCATTCATCCTGGATGAGTGAGAAAGCCTCATCCAGCCACACTAGCTTCCCTTTGGATAAACTGTTTTACATCTTGTTTTTAGCAACTGGAAAAGGAGCTAGTGGAATGTCAACCTCAAGTAAACACCTTACAAGAGATTTCAGACAGCCTTCTTATTAAGGGGCATGGAGAAGACTACATTGAGGCCGAAGAGAAGGTTCATGTTATTGAGAAGAAGCTCAACCAGTTACTGGAGCAAGTGTCCCAAGACTTAATGTCTTTGCAGGGAAGCCAGGTGAGTCCCCTTGTGGCTTTTAAATATAAAGATGTCACATTAGATGCAAATGGCAAAGCAGCGTTGCAGCCTTGCTGTGGGAGGGAGGCTGTAAGCGTGCCATTGGAATAGAGTCTTCTCCTACCTCTCTCTAGCTGTGTCGCCTTAACAAGTTACCTAAGCTCTTTGAAGTTGTTTGATCATTTGTAAGAGGGATATAACTAGGGTAACTTTCTATTAGTATGGCTAGATTATTTAAAAACAAGTCTAATCCTTTTATCTTTTCTGTCTCGCCTTCACGTGGAAGAGACTCAAGCCTTCACATTTCTCCTGTGCCACGCTTTCAAGTCCTCTTTTTTGTCCTGGTCACTCTTCTGACCACTCTCTCTTTTGTCTACTTTCTGCTCTTTAAAATATGTGCCAATGCAGAACAAACGAATAACCCAAACTGGCCCCTCCATTCTAGAGTACATATTTCACCCTGTGCAACCAAGACTATGTTGTTTCGATGGCCACGTGGTCACTTCCCACGAGCTCACTGCCAACTATTTCTGTCCCTCTTGCTGCTGCTGAACTCAGTCTACCCCAGTATGTGCTATGGGTATTTAATGCAAGAGGCTGGCCTTGTTTACATTCCCTTTTGCCTGAAAAAGTTACTGTTAGAGCTGGGAGTAAGAAACATAAGAGCCCCCTCTAACGGAAAGATTCGGGCTGGGGGAGGGGAGGATGGCGCGAGAAAGAATCTGCATGAAGCACATTTTGTGCTGTTGAGACTATTCAGGACATCTGAATAGTCTCTGATTTCCCTGAACTGAATGAACCCTTGGGTGTGGGTTTCAGATGCCAGACCCAGCTCTGCCCAGCTTGGACGAGGTGGACACTGGAGAGCAGCCTCCAGCAGCATTCAGGCCAACTTCCCGGACAAAGGTGAGAGGCCCCTTCCTGCTCTGGGAACCACCCTGGTTATTTTTCAAAGTCACTGATATGGACAGAAACTTGGGATACCACGGCCCCATCAGATAACTCATGGTACCATACATTGCTGGTCAGTGTGGAAAGGCTTACTCCTAAGATTTTTTTTTTTTAATTTAAAATATACTTTTAAAGACCTCACTCAAAGGCTGTCTCCTAGTTGGCTTCTCCTTGGGGCTGAAGCAGGTGGTATAAGATGGGAGCCTTTCTGTATCGTTAAAGAGGCTTCCTAGTCTCCATTAACAACAGACCGACCAACCCAATTATTTCTTACCTCATAGAGTTTAAGGTCATATGTATTACTCTAGTCTCAAAAGCTTGTCAGGAAGCCTACCTAAGGAAGGTATATAATTTAAAAAGGAAGGATGTTTCACATTGACAGAACTAAACTATATTCAGCTCACTAATTGCATTATTTTTATCCAGCAGTCTGGAGCAGAGAGAACAACAAAAGGCAAGAACAAGACAGAGAGCAGGTAACAGCACTGAATTCCACACACTCAGCTCCCCAATCTTGCCAATGTCACGATCAAGGTCTTTATAAAAACCTGGATTTCTATCATCTGGGAAGCGTTAAGCTTCTCTTCCAAACCCGAACCCCAGCAGTTTGCCCCATTGTAATCTCAGGTCCTGGTTGTCTTACTTACGTAAGCAGGAGGTCAGGTAATGTGAGTGGGTTTTGCCTCTGGAACCTCCTGCTGAGCTCTCAACCTGTTCTGTTGACAGGGTGCCCAGCCCTGCTGATGCAGGCAGCTCAAGGCCACAGCGCTCCTTCCTTGCCCGGGTGTTCCGGGTGGCGCTGCCCCTGCAGCTGCTCCTCCTGCTGCTGCTGCTCCTGGCCTGCCTGCTGCCCTCCTCCGAAGAGGACTACAGCTGTACTCAGGCCAACAACTTTGCCAGGTCCTTTTACCCCATGCTGAGGTATACCAATGGGCCACCCCCCACGTAGAGGGCTCAGCCTGGCCAGCAGCACCACCCCACCAGCCTGTTTACTCGAGTGCCCAACTCCCGGCTGCAGACCAACTTGTGAGTGAGCGAGCGTCCAGGGACCTGCTGCAGACGACTCCCTCGGGGCCCAGGGCAGGGAACCTGGGCAGCTGTTGCCCTGAGCAGTGTGGCAAAGCTACTTGACTGGTTTTGGGATCTCTGGGAACTGCAGTTTCCTGAAGAAGAGCCAAGCACTTTGTGAATTCTGATTTATTTGTAAAACAGCATTATTAAAATGTAGCTAATATGGTCAAATGAGCAGTAGTATTCATCACATAGTATATTTTCTAGAATCAAGCAGGCAGATTCCACCTTGGAAATGGTTCAGAAATTCACATGCACTCTTGGCTGATTGAAACAATCATTTTAAATGTTTATAATTCAAGCAGCTAGCAACCTTGATCTACAGGTTATAAACCAAAATGTTCTGTTCAGTGCTTAGGTCTGCTCTTTTATATTGCTTTAAATTTTTAAAGAAATTATATTGCATGGATGTAGTTATTTGTGCATATTTTTTTTAACAACGCTGAATCTGTATGAATGTAAACTTTGATTTTTTTTTTTAAGAAAATCAGATTTTAGCTTGAGCTTTTGACTAATGTACAGTAAATGCCAAACTACATACTTTTAGGGACATTTTTGTAAGTTAATTTTATAAGACTTTTCACATGTAAAGTGACGGATGCTTCAGGTGTTAACTGTTTGACCACAGAGGGGTTGGTGCAGATACCTGAAGCTGTTTGTCATATGTACAACTCGGATGTTTCTCATTAAAACAAAGAAATAGCCATACTTTTGTTGTGCTGGATTATATTACAAAGCAGCTAAAGAGTATGTGTGATCTTCCAGAGAACAGAAATTACTTTGAAACCATTGGGAAGGATTGGTGGCTTTTAATTCTGAGACCTAGGAACCTGCTCCTTTGTACGAATGTGGCAAGTACCCAGTGTGCGCCCCTCGGTGCTGTGGGCCGCACTGAGGGCAGCCTGGTGTGGAAGGTGGGCACAAAAGGAAAGGTGCTTTCACCTGGATTATTCTAGTCCCAGCCCCCCTCCAAAGCAAACTAATAATGTTTGACACCTGCTGCAGGCAAAGCCATCTGCTTTGCGTACAGCCCCACTTCCAACGTCCTACTTTTCTCAGCAAAGACAGTGATTGGAAGTTTTGGAACCAGTTCTTCATTAACTGCTCCTAACCTGCACCTTGGGAGACACCACTGACTCAACAGCAGTCTCAGTCCCCTCTCTCCTCCACAAAACACAAACCTCTGGGGAAGCCAAGGAAGCTCAGTCTTTCAGCAGCGGTGCCACTTCTGGGGACCCAACATCCCTCGCATGCTGCGGTTCACAAGCAGCTTTACAGAAAGGGACCAGCCAAAGGGAATCCATTTCAATTTAGCAAATTGTTAGAAGTGATATGGAGGGAAAGGTACTTTTTTACCTTGTAACTTCAGAGTGTTTTAACTCTTTAAAATAATTCACCTCTTTTGATTACAATAACCCCAGAGGGAAATTTAAATGAAAATGTTACCCAAACTTTTTCTTTAAGCCACCAAGTTGGTTAGAAGGTCCAGTTTTGCCAGATGCAAAAAGACAGAAGAATCTCTACCTCCTCCTCTTCCAGCTCAAAGTAGGTGTCTGTTCTGGAGACCTTTTCTGCCCTTAAGAAGGGGCTCTGGGGCAAATCAAAGTGAGGAAGGTGCTGTTAATTCTTGAGATAAACTGCCCCCCACGCCAAGGAAGCCTTTCTTCACTCAATGTCAGTGTCAGGGCTTCACGTCCCCCAACACAAGGGGAATGTTCACGTGACTCTTGGCGTGAAGATAACTTCAGCATGAATGAATGCTTTTCTTCCCATCCTTAAAGCAGGGCATGACACTGACTGACTCAGGTGAGAGAATGACAGAAAATCTACCCAAGTTTATAAACATATTTCTGTGGGCTTCATTTTACTTGTGCTCACAGGGCACCTGTGATGATAATTCGTAAGTTTGAGATTAAAAAGTCTATTACAGCTAAGTCAGAGATTCTTAACTCCCCGGAAATTCTATGCAAGCATTTCGTGTACCTTTTTCCAGGAAGAGGGTCCATGGTTTTCATCAAATTCTTAAAGGGCTCTGCAAACCTAAAATAGAATAGAATTCAGAATAGAATAGGAACACTACTTAGCCTGATCACTGAAAGTTCTTACACTCAGCCCCCAACAAATACATTTCAAAACCAAAATTATGAAAAACACTTTATTTAACTTAGGTGACATTAAACTTTCTGCAACAGTTCCATAGACATTAAAGGGACCCAGCAAAGAAAAAGTAGTACCTGGGAGAACAGAAAGCAGACCTCAAAATCTTTCATACAACAGCAAACATTCATTTGTAAAAAGGCCCAAATTTAAAAGCCTGCTAATGGTACAAAGCATTCGTCTGAAAAAAATGACAAGTGACAGCCAGACAACAGGCTCTGAGATACACTGGACCACTAAACAATGACATTACAGGACCGAGCATCACGGCCACGCCTAGACACCCAGCACAGAAGAACATGCTGCAGCACGGGTTGTGCAGTTAGCAGGAGGCATTCCAGGCCGGCAGCAGCCAGCCTTTGCCCTTCCCGGAAAGGAAAGCCATCGCCACAAAACTGACCGGCCCACAGGTGAATGGGATCCTTGGAATTCAAGAGAGAGAAGGATCCATGACTCCAAAGCATCAAAAAGGTTTGTACAATGATCACATATCGCAAAGAATGTGTATCTTTAGAGCTGCCACTAGAGCCCCAATTCCAGCAACTATCAGAGCTACAAAGAATAAGTGGCATGTGTTTTACACTATAGGAAACCAAATTCCACAGGGAAGAGTTAATGCCTAAAAATGTGAGGATCTTGCATGGGTAAATTTCCAAGGAATTGCACTTGGGGAAAGCAGTAACAGGTAGAAGGAGGTGAGGGCAGTACTACCTGCTAACTGATGAGCCCAGGGTGGGAGGTCGGGAACAACAAAAATTCACCTGATTTTCTCCCACCTGTCATGACTGCTCTTCTGTAACGGCTTATGCGATACCATCGAAGCTGAGAGGGTAAGAATTCATTTCGCTGCCTCTCCATTACTGAGGTTCAGTTCGAGCAGCAGACTCTTAAGAGAAGCAAGTCCTGCAACAGGAACTATGCTAGCCAGGCAGGCAGGAGACTTGAATTCTGGTCTAAGCTTTGCCAGAGGTAGTTTTACTGACGTTGAGCAGGTCAGTTTACCCCTCTGGGCTTTAATTTACACATGTATAAAAGATGGGACTGAACTTCCACGTCTGCAGGGGTGTTCTGGGAAGAGGGGCGGGGTGCCACAAGCAGGCCCCACTTAAACCAGAGCAGCCAAGCTTGTCAGGTTGCATTTCGTGTATGGATGCTACAGTCTAAACATATTTGTCTTGTTTTTTTTTAAACTAGTTAAACTGCATGGTTATACTTCGACTGCCTGTGTTCAGTTCTGTCACTCTCTCTCTGTGACCTCAAGCAAGTCTGCTTGTTCTCCGTAGTTTCCACAGCCAGAGAAAGAAGAGAACGGTGATTATTATGAGGACCACGGATGTATGAGGCAGCAAGAACATGTCTGGCACACAGTAAGTGTTCCTCACACACGTACTATTTTAGGTAATGAGCTGTTTTTACCGTTTCCTTCACAGAGCCTTTGGTATGTTTTCAAAAGATTTTTAGTGACTTAAATGTATCAAATCTGACCAAATGAAAATGTTTTGTTTCAAAAACAGACCTATAAACTGAGGGCTCGCCTTGAATTTGAAATGCTCCTTAGCTGATTTTGAACAGCAGAATTTGAAACGCAAGCTCCTTAGCAGATTTAAGTAACAATCAAACTCAACTGTCAGAGGCCAGAAAATGCTAGAACTGTTTCAATGTAGCTTATACCAATGAATATATAATGTTGCTCTGCCAAGAATTGGTAACTAATTTTTTTTTTACCAAAATCTAAAATAATTGCCCTTCCAGCTGAGTTAGCAGGTGAAGTGATCCAAATAAAGACTCTCTCTCTGCAGAGCTTTTGATTCCACGCTGTTTTGTTTTTAATACAAATAACCTCCAGATCTGTTATTATTAGGCTGACAACTAATAATTTTTTGTTCCCACCTCAATGTTTCAAGAAAAATCTCTTCAAAATTATTTTAGGGTTGAATCCTGTGTGGGTAGTCCTGAGTCAGTACTGAGCAAGTGACAGAGGGGACGACGTGGCGAGCGGGAGGGAGAGGCGGCTAGGACGGCCTGTGAAAACTGAGGCACCGCCGCACAGGTGGGCCCACGTGCGTCCTCTGTAGGACCCGCCAGCGCTCTCCCAGACCCCGAGCGAACTGTGGCCTAATGTCCTCTGTATTAAAGAGTATTCCATGGTAATTATTCGCAATTGAAATTTGTCTCTGTGACTCCATATTAGACACCTGTGTTTGAAATTAGGCCCAAATCTCACTCATTTCCCACAAATTAAGTTTTCGTATTAAATATCAAAATAGGGGAAAGGAATCTGGCCACACAAGCCCGTGAGAGAGCTGAGGATCCCTTTCCCATCACATATAAAATGTAGTTGGGTGGGTTTTTGTTTTTCAATATTCAATTTCTGTTTATAGTTGTCAGATCCTATTCCCCCCACCCCCAGCTCATTCCTTTTAAAAAGTGAACTTAAAACCACTGAAATCCTTTCATAGCTATGGGAGAATTTTCAGTTTCCCATGGACCACTTTGAGGGATGGACACCCTCCAAGAAGACTTCTAAAAAAAAGCACTGTTAAAAAGAAATGACTGCCCTGGCCGGTGTGGCTCAGTGAATTGAGTGCCAGCCTGCAAACCAAAGGGTTGCTGATAGGTGTCCAGTAAGGGGCACAGGAAAGGCAACCACACATTGATGTTCTTCCCCCTCTCTCCCTCCCTCCCTTACCCTCTCTCTAAAAATAAATAAAATCTTTTAAAAAAATGCTAATTTTTAAAATGGATATTGAGGAGTTTATGTATAACATGTAAAAATGGCAGCCTGACCTTGCACACTGGTTTCTTCTTAGAAATGTGTTAGAGGACATTTTTGGAGCAGATGGGCACAGACTCAGAACACTCACCTGAAAGGGGTAAAAGGCCCTAGAATATTTAAAAACAAAAACAAAAACAAAACACCTTTAAATTATAGACCACATTATCTCAACAGCCTACTTGGCCCAGCCCCAGTCAAAGACAGTACCGGGGAGGCTTCTTGGGCGGACTGTCGGACCCCGTATCTCCAGCACACACAGGTGAGACCAGAGCCAACAGGAAATTACTGAAAGGTTTCATCCTCCTGGTGAGCTAAACCCAAATGCAGTGAAAGCAGCAGCCTCAACAACCATGCAGGGGTATCTGTGAAAAACCGTGGGCTGTGGGCACTGATGAGTTTCCCTAGGAGCACGCACTATTCAGGACAAGCACAGGACTTAGCAGAGGAGGGTGCTCGGACACCTGGGTCCAGCCTGGTACCCGCCTCGGGCATCAAAATGCAACCTAAAGAACGTCGCCACCTACCAATGTGGTGACAAAATGAGGCTTGGACCTCATTTCGTGTTTTGTTTAAACCTGTTATCACTTACAAATACAATAAAGAGAATTTCGTTGGCAAACAACTGTTCCAGGCCACCTTCTTTGCCTCCCACTTCCCACTGCAGCCTCTACTTGTCACAGGGGTTCCTAGGCTGTCCAAAAAGAAAGAAAATTGACCTAGATAACACGGGTCGCCTGGTCCCAATAAAATTAAACTTGTTTTCTGTGCTGAATCTCACTAAGGCTGGTACACTGAGTCTCTGAGAACAACTTCAGACTACCTCAGAAGACAAACTGTGGTGTGCTCCCTAGCCGTACTCGTCTGTCCAAGTGTTTCTGAAACAGGCTGGAGTCTTAGTAAAATTGCACTGATAGCAAAATTAAGACGTATTCAAGGTCTCACTAGCAGAAACTAACCTTTATAACATTGAATTATCCTAATGACTTAGTAAATACAGAATGTGCTGGCCAAAGTGAACCTATTTTCAAAAAGAAAATGTGTTTAATCTCCTATCACAAGCTAATTTTTTAAAACCACAAAAATCACACATGATTATTTAATTGCTCACCTTTAAAACAGATATAACTCATTTTATGCATTCACTATGTTCCTGAAATTTTGTATGAAAATGTCCATTTTTAAAAACTTAAAATTGTCATTTGAGGTGCTTTATCATGGTGTATTTATATTTCACTTGGAAGAAGAACTGATACTTTACTAAGTTCCTATTTCACCCAGTTCACCATATAAATATTCTGATAAGAAAATATTTTAAAAGAGCCCGAGGGCGTAAAAGAGTTCTTTCTTGCTATAAATAATTTCTAAATATTCTCTTTTCTAAGTAGAATTCACAAACCAGGTCTTGTTCAAGTGGTGTGCTTATCAAGTCTGCACAGTTCGACCCTGAACCTGACCCGCTAGCTGTCACCCTTCCGTGGAACAGTGTGCCTTGCACACACAGCCCTGCCTCTGGATGGCCGTGGCTGCCTCCCGTACCCCCAGGCTAGAGCCCCATTCCTGCAAACACAGGACACCTTTCTCCAGCACCCACGCCGGGCCCCATGGGATGAGAGAGTTTTTAAGGAAGGGCAGTTCCAGGGGCAGCGAGATTTAAATCTCCACAGTCCTCCATGAAGGTGATCACACATGCACAAAACACAGCCCCCAGATAATGTGCAGGCCCTGCATGCACGTCAGGAGGGAATGAGGACGGCCGCAAGGTCTGGGGAAGGCCGTGGCTCACATCCCAGCTTGACCACTGGCTCCCCGGGGTACAGCACCTCTGCCCTCCAACAGAACAGTGGTGCTGACATCAGTCCTTCGCAGGCCTGTGAGGCAGGCCGTGTGACCTCTATTAGCAGGTTGTCACGGTGGTTTTCAGCCCTCCAGTCAAGCGATCCCGAGAGAGCTCCCACAGGTCTGCCCTAAAACGCAGTTAAGGCCACACAACAAAGGTCCCACGCCCTGTCAGTGCCGCATCTCTGGGCCCTTCCAGATCGCATTTCCACCTTTCACTCCAAAACCGCTATGATCTCCCCCCCAAGGGGTAGAAGAGAGATGGAGAGTAAAAAGGGTACCTCACTGATATCCTGTGAGGCCCCTCAAGTCAAGGTGGCCCAGCACACCCCTGAGTAACAAGGAAAACTGGCTTTTCCGCCCCGACTCCTGGGACAGAGGGAGGTCGAGAAAGGATGGTACGGACTGACCCACCATAGCTAAAGGAGGGCCGCACAGACGAAGCCTGCCCTCTCCCGATGGGGCTCACGATCCGCGCTTCGGCCTCTGACCTCTGCAGCCTGTCACCTCAGGGCTGGGCATCACCGAGACGGGGGTTCTGGGCGTCCTCTTCACTCTTACTCTTCTCTGCTGGGCTGCACCCAGACCCCGTGACCGAGGATGCGCCCCCACGAAGGGCGTGGGCGTTGAGCATCTCCAGCAGCAGGTCGTAGACTGGGACCACGTTTTTGCACTTCATGCTCAGCAGGTGTTCCATGCCCTTGTTACTGTGGGGACAAAACGGGACTGAGACTCCTTCCGGAGAGGTGGCCGCAGCAACTTTGAACCCTCCCCCACATAACCAGCCCACCGCACCCACACTTCCCAGAGCCCTTTGTTTACGGTTCTTGCATCTGGCTCCTCCACTAGCCTACACTTAAGGGCAAGGACAACATCCTGCGACCTCTGGGTCCCATCACCCACCCACAATGGTCTGGCAGCACCTGGCACAGAACGCAATCAGTTCTCATTGTTCACGGCAGTTACACTACACAGTCACCCCCGACACTGAGTCAGCGGATGCTGAACCTTTGTTCCGGGGGGAAATGCAGGGTTAGGGTTCTGAGAACCTCTGCTCACATTTGCATCCGCCCATTATACATAACCTTGTGTGTGTGTTTTTGTTTAAAGACATTATATACATTGTTGGCTCGTTAACATTTAACTCACAGCCCGCAGCGCTGTGGCTCATGCCTGAACGAAGCTCATATAACACATTTTCTCCTTCAGGCACATCACAGCCTGCCTGCACTTAGGGACACGACACAGCACTTCAGCACTGTGACTGGAGGCCATCTGTGGACAATGAAACACCCAAAAAAGGGCACAAAAATGCAAAACCATGGCAGTAAACAGACCACAGAAGGGACAACTGTTACCGCATGAGAGCTGAAACAGGAAGGCAGAGCCTTACCTTGTTTGACCTCACCTGGGAATGAAAGCATAGGCAACTCAATGTTTTTGCCACTTTGTGAATGTCCCCAGATGACCACACAGCACCGTGAGTACTCCGTTCGGGGGTTACGGATAAAGTTTAGCAAAAGCAGGCAACAAATACGGAACCCGTGATAACAATGAACAGTATCTGTCCTGCACTGTCATGTGCCGAACAAGCATTGAATGGAGACAGGTCGTTTCCATTTCCTACCCCGTGGTAAAATTCTTGAGGGGTGTGTGGTCCTCCCCACAGCCCCTTGTCCCCCCCTCATCCCGGGTGACACCAAGCCATCATCGGACATCACACACAATTCACCACAGCCCCGCCTTCCCACATGACTGTTCTCTCAGGCCTGAGGAAAGAGCAACCCTCAGGGAAGGCCGTGTGCACTTCCCCGGATCATGGAGCTCAGAAGTGGATCTAGGAGAGCTGGGTTTGGCCTCTCCAAGAACATGACCGCAGGGCCCTTGCCCTCGGTGCAGGGAGGGTGGCAGGTCGCTCTAAGGGAGGAGGTGGCAGGTCACTCTAAGGGAGGACCTGCCCCTGGCTGAGTGCCATTAACAAGCTAAAATCCCCACCAGCTAAAATCTAGTTGAGCCACCACAGGATGCCATAAAGACCCTGTAAGGTGCCACAGGACAGTCGTTCAGTGCCCACAGTGTGCTGACCTTTGGTTACGGGCGTGTGCACTGATGGGGAACCCCCATTCCCTTTCAGGGGTTCATCTTCCTTTAAAGGTAACAATTCTACCTTATCCATTGCAAACTTGAAAACACTTCACCCTCTGAGCACGCCCCCACGTTCCCAGTGAAGTGGCCCCGCAGAGACTGTACCTGGCGTGCCTGACATGCGAAAGGAGCATCAGGAGGTTGGCCAGGCGGACGGACTGCTGTTGGGAGGGGACACCGCTCTTGGCGATCACCCAGACCAGAGCATCGGTCACTGCGTTCAGTAAGTGCGTCAGCTTCCGGCTGCTCTCAGCCTCCTGAGCTGCTGCAGCTAAAGGGTACATGCCTGGACAAAGAATCAAAGCCATGGTTTGTTGCTCTGCGAAGAGGAAACAAGCTGTGTGCATTACGCATGTCAACGTTCTCCTGAAAGGTCAGATTGGTCAAATGGGTTCTGGCTTCTGCATGTATGGTGATATCTTAAAAACACGACTTGACCTTTCCACGGTGTCCCAAGAGCAAGCCCCATGGCTGAACGGGAAGGGTAAGCCTGGCTGAATCGGGGCAGACTAAACTGCCTGCCAGGCCCAGAATGGTGACCTTGCCTCATATATGTATCTAGTTGCCTCAAACCATTATGTGGTATATCTCATTTCCAGCAACAAATACACATACCAAGATGGTCCAAAAGTGAGGTTAAGTCCACCCTTAGCCCGCAGGAGGGCCCCTCATGAGGGGGGTTTAATAATCATAAACTAAGGACCACTGCTATACAGCTCTCCCGCCCACACCGTCGTGCGTGCCTTGTGCAGAGAGTCACGGTGGGCCCATTGCCCCCTCTGTGCAGCTGTCAGCATCCAGCTTCTGGTGGCACCTTGCTGGGGACAGGAAGTCCACCAATTTGGAGTCAGACAAACCTATTAAGTTCACTGTCACTAGCTCTTTGACCCCAGACCATTTTCCCAGATCTTCATTGAGCAAAGCTTGCAGGTGCACCGTCTCCTGAGGTCTCCACAACCACCCACAGGTAGGTTGCTTCCCTGCCCTGTGTTTGATTCCCGCCCGCCCCCACCTCCCCCCACCCCCGCCCCCAGGATCTGAGATACTGTTGCCTCCCAATGGCTGCAAAATAACAGCTCAGGTAAATCTCTGCCCCCCACCCTCCATCCCCTCCCCCAAGTCCTTGATTCCTGGAAGCAGGAAAACTACTAGCTTCTCTTCCAGCAAATAAAGAGCAAATATGTGAAACCAGGGGAACTGCCAACTTTTGACTGTAATGCGAATGAAGGATGGCTGGCACTCCATCATCTACAGAATCTGTTTTGGCAATTTCTCATCTCTATTTTTTTATTGGCATTTTTGGTTTAATTAAGGCAGTTTTGTTCAAGGGACTTACCGAACCGCAAATATGAAAGTGTACTGCTCCATCACATCCCTGGGAACACCTCCCTCCATAATGTCTGATGGTGCAGATTTTAAATATTTGCAGATTTTGAGTATTTAAACAGCCTGGAACTGCTTCTCTAACCCACCTGCTCACCTCCTTCTCCATAGTGACCCTGAGCCCCGCCCCCCCAAATCTCCCGCTGTCCCCCACAGCTGGTAACCTGCCCTTCCGCTACAGAGGAAACAAGCCCCACCGACAAGCCCCTCTGAGTGGCCAAAGTGCAGGTCTGCTCACGCGGCTCTCTTTGAGGGCGTCTCAATGCTTGGGGTTGAGTCCAAACTACCCAGAGCAGTTACCAGGTGTACCAGGCTCTCCCTGCTCTTTTCGTCCTCACCGTGAACCTTCATTTCAATTCCTTGGACAGGTGAGGCACTGGCCATGCCAAACTTTCCCCCTAGGAACTCTCTTCTCCTCTTGCTGTCTATGGCCACTCCTCCTTCAGAGCCTGGCTTGCTCGAACTTCCTTATCTAACTCCAAGCTGGGTATCTTCATACAGGCCTCACAGCCGCCCTCTCGCCCTCAAAGAAATGGGATGTAAGCCCTTCAAGGGCATTGACCCCATTTATTTGTTTGTCACTATATTCCCGTCACCCTGTATGATGACTGGTGTGAAGGAAACACTCATACATGGAATTAGAACAAACTCCCATAGGTTGACATTTTTGCATTTTTTAGCCAATCACACCATCATAACTTAAGTGATAAATATGCATGTTGGCGCATATTTTAGGTATACCACAGGAAGTCATTAATGCAATGGAAGGGTGGAGAAAATTGTTTTCAGCTTACTTTCCCTAAAATTGACCCCAGCTGCATTGACCAGGGTTTTTTCTCTCCTTTAGCCAGTTCTGCCACATGACATGTGCCCCGCGGATTTCTACCGCCGGAAAGAAATCTTCCGTCTTTGGATTCTAAAAGCCAAATTGGTGTACCTGTTGGTACATGTTTCAGTCCAAAGTGACAAAGATTGAAAACATAAAAGTAAACCCTCAGCTTGTACACAAATGTTCGTAACAGCATTACTCATAGTAGCCTATAAAAGCGAACAACTGAAGTGAGTATCAGCTGATGACTAGATAAACAACATGTGGCATACTCTCTACAGGGGAACAGTGGGTTAGCCATAAAAAAGAAATGAAGTACTGATTTGTGGTACGACACGGAGGAACTTTGAAAACATCATGCCGAGTAAAGGCCCACGTTTTGTGTGATTCCATTTACGTGAGCTGTCCAGAGCAGGCATATCTCCACAGAGAGTAGATTAGCAGCTGCCTGGGGATGTCGGTGGGACAGAGACTAGGGAGTGACGATTAAGAAGTACTGGGTTTCTTTGGGGTAATGAAAATGTTCTGAAATTGGTTATGATGGTGGCTATAGGCCATAAATACACTAAAAGCCACTGACTTGTGTACTTTAAATGGGTGAATTGTATGCGACTTGTATCACAATAAAGTTATTATTAGAACCAATAAAGTCAGTCCTCCTTACCAAAATCACAGTAACATAAAAGCCCCTCGATGCCTCCCTGTGTCTGACCAAGGCCCCCGTCAGAGAGCACGCGTGACGCATACCAGGAGCTCAGTAAATACTTACTGAACGGACATTTAATTGGATAAGAAAGCTACCTTTTATTCCATATTACACCCATTCTTAGAAGAGAAAAATAACCCAGAAGTGTGCAGCTCTGTAAAACATAAGCGCTGACACAGCCTGACCTGGCCGCCTGGCACACTGGCTCCAGTGCCGGCCCGGCTGAGCGATGTCGTGCCAGCGTGGGCTTGTCACATCCGCCAGCTGACGCTGGAGACCGTCTCCGGACGGCCCAGACACCTTCTGCGACACCTGTATTCTCTGGCTGCTTTCACGGCTTTTCTCCTTATCACTGGTTTTAAGCAACTTGATTATGATGTGCTGTGGTGTGGTTTCCTTCATGTTTCTTGTGCTTGGCATTCATCCAATTTGGATTTGTATATTTACAGTTTTATCAAATTTGGAAAATTTCAACCACTGTTTCTCTGAGTATTTTTTTACATGGTCCCCCTTTCAGGGACTCCAAATTATGCACATTAACAACTGTGGTTGTCCCATACTTTCCAAACGCTCTGTTCACTTTTTGAACTTTTTTATTTCTATTCTTTTCTGATAGTTTCTATTGCTATGGCTTCACGTCCACTAATCTTTTCTTCTGCTCTTCCGTATCTGATGTAGATTCTGTGGAGACATAGTTTTTAGATCTAGAAGTTCAATTTATGTGTGTGTGTGTGTTAAATTTTCTGTCTGTTCTTAACTGGCTCATGCTTTCCTCTGCCTCTTGGGCATATGGAACAGAGTTACAGTAACCGCCTTAATGTCCTTGCCTGCTGATTCTATCAGCCATGTCCTTTGGGGGTCTTCGCCACGTTGATTGGTTTTTCTCCTCATTATTGGTCATATATTGCACTTCTTTGCATGCTTGCTAATTGTTGATTGGTTACCAGATATGTCGAATTTTACCTAGTTGGGTGCTAGATATTTTTGTACTTTTTAAAATATTCTTGAGCATTTTGGGGATGCAGTTGAGTTATGTGGCAATAGTTTGATCTGACAGGCTTCCTTTTCATTTTTTGGGGGGGTTTTGTTTTTGTTTTTTTTGGTAGGACCAGAGCAGCCTTTACTCTAGGGCTAATTTACCTACTACTGAAGCAATACCTCTATGAGTACAACACCCAAGGCTCAGTATTACTACAGGGTTTTCCCCTCTGGCTAGTGAGAACATAAACGATTCCTGGCCCTGTGTGAACTCTAGGGGTTGTTCTTCCTGCTCCTTCTGGTGGCTCTGTCCCTGTCTGTGGCTAGGATCCTCATAAGCACAAGCAGACGAGTGCTCAGCTGAAGACCTGAAGGGGACTCTCAGCAGATCTCAAAAGCCTCTGTGTCCAAGTTTCCTCTGTAGTACACCCCCTGGAAACCCTCGCTGCCTTGGCCTCCCCCAATGTACAACTTTATCTCCTCAGTTCAGAAAGACCCTGGTGTCTACTCGAGTTAGCCCACCCTGTGTCGCAACATGGAAACCAGCCTCGGGTGGTAAGTTGGGCAAGCAAAGGGCTCACCGTGTCTGTGTTCTGGCCCTTGTGACCTCTGGTCCAATGTCCAGTGTCTGTCTCATATGTTCTGTCAGGCTTTTTAAAATTTAAGGTGAGGAAGTGGATTCTGTCCTTGTTTCTGCTTTTAATTTAATGTTACAAACAATCCAGAAGAAAAAAGCCTACACGTTCAAATGCCTAAAATCTAGCATAGGAAAGACCCATCCCTCCCAACAGTGGAAACTTTCCAGTACAAACAGAATCCCACGTTCTAACAGTGATGCTGAACAGAATAAATTCATTTTGACAACCGTCATAACTACCAAGCAAAAAAGGAACTTCCTCAAAAGAAGATTTCTTCAATTTGGATTTACTGTAAACAGATTCTAGTCATTTACTGCCACAAGCGGTAATCATGTCACGTGCCTGTGATGCATGTCTCACCCTCTGTGACTCTCTCAGATATGGCAGTTCTGACCAATGCTGCCGGAATGCCACAGCCGTAGCCTTTCCTGTTCACACAGGCGATGCTTTCAGCTCTCACAGCAACACAGTATGACGTCGCATAGGCTCCAGGGCCTGTAAGGAGCCCAGCCAAAGAGAAGGCTTTATCCCGCAAAGTGTTATAACCAGAAATAAACTGCTTTCTAAGGAGCCCTTTGCTGCACAGGAATGGGTTCTAAATAATTTCTGAAGGTAGGAGAAGCCCCATGATCTGGCATTTGATGATCCCCCTGTGCCGACGTGGGACTGTATTTCTCGAGCAGATCTTCCCTTTAACAAAGACAGAAATGGCAGCACACCCGTGAGGGGAAGTCTATAAGCGGGCAGAAAGAGAAGATCAGAAAAAGTTGGGTTTTTTCTCCATGATCAATTTCAAATGCCCCAGCTGCACATTTCCTAATGCACATCAACTTAATTGCTGATGTGAGCTGGGCCTTCATATTACTATATAAAAGGTAAAGAGTAACAACAATACACGTCAAGAAGGTGCCAGAAGCCCCAAAGCATTTAGGAGTCTTCTTGACTTTCTGGACAATTTCCATTTGTCCAACAGCTTACCATTTCTACCCACAAACTGTCTGCCTCCCGGAACTGGGGTAGGGAGTGTATTAGGTTCAAGCGAAGTGCCCTGGCAGGCAGGGAAGGCCAGACCAACCCAACTAGGAAGCACCCAACAGTTGTCTTCTGGGTCTCTGAGCCTCACGTGACCTTCAGATTCCTCTTTGGTGCCCCTCGGCTCTCTTCTTCAAGACCTGCCCCGCCCTCCACGCCCATCCAGCCATCTCCTGAGCCCCTCGTGCTCCGTGCCAGGGCTACTCAAGGATGACTTGCTACCAGTCCACAAAGAGAGAAGCAGAAATGGAGGGTACGTATTTGGAGACTTTTACAGCAATTGACAGTAATTTTAAATCAACTGAACATAATAATAAAACACTAGGGCTTGTATTTTACACTGTCATTTCAAGTTTCTAGTAATTTCTTTTTATTCCATTTTACAAAGGTAACTGTCTGTAACAATTTGGAAATAAAAAAGCATTGAGAGCTGCTGCGCCACCGCTGCAGCCGCCACTGCTGCTGCCTGAGGGGTGGGCCTGGGAAGGAAGCTGTCCCCGCGCTCAAGGCACTGCCCTCAAGCGGCTTCATCCCCGCAGACCACCCACGGGAATGGCCACGGGAAAAACTGAGCTGGGACAGAGAGCCAGACTGGCGGAGCAGCCATGAAGGCCGTCATGGAACAGCGGCACGAACCCTCCAATGAAGAAAGAAACCCGCTCTCTGTTGCCTACAAGAATGTGGTGGGTGCCCACAGGTCTTCCCGGTGTGTCATCTCCAGCACTGGGCAGAAAACAGAGAGGAGCCAGAAGCAGCAGCACGTGGGCAAAGAGTTCCGTGAGAAGAGAGAGGCAGAGCTGCAGGACATCGGCAACGACGGTCTGGAGCTGTGGGACAAGTGTCCTATTCCCAAGGCCACACAACCGGAAAGTAAGGTGTTCTACTTGAAAATGAAAGGAGATTATTTCAGATATCTTTCTGAGGTGGCATCTGGAGACAGTAAGCAAACCACTGAGTCAAACTCTCAGCAGGCTCACCAGGGTTTGAAACTAGTAAGAAAGAAATGCAGCCTATACACCAATTCGACTTGGCCTGACACGGAAAATGCTCTGCCATTGACTATGAGATTCCAAACTCTCCTGAAAAGGCTCGCAGCCTGGCAAACACGGCGTCTGATGAAGCAATTGCTGAACTGGATACACTGAATGAAGAGTCGTACAAAGACAGCACGCTGATCATGCAGTTGCTCAGGGACAATCTCACTCTGTGGTCGTCAGAAAACCAGGGAGCTGAAGGAGATGCTGGGGAGGGAGAGGACTGATGTCTACTGTGCTTTGTGGTCTCTGCAGTGTCACTCCGCACCCTCCACATATATCCCTTCGTGCAGTAAAAAAAAAAGGAATCGTGTATCAAAAAAAAAAAAGAAAGAAAGAAAGAAAGAAAAGAAAAACAAACCTGGTCCTTCCCCACAGTCACTGCTCTATGCGTTTCCCTTTTCCCTTCTTCAAAACCAGTGCCGATGTCCCAGAGTATGCGGGAGTGTTAGAGAAGAAATGAGTGCAGGCTGGAGAGGGAGAGGGCAGCTGGCCCCAGATCGGGGGGCAGCCAGGGACCCAGATGGACACAGGTCCTGCAGTGAGTTTGGGCTTCGGGAACTGCCGCTCTGGCTGACTTAAAATAAAGCAGCATAATACGATCTCACAAGTTCCTGTTGTTTCAAACATCAAGCTCTAAGACTGTATAAAATCTAGGTAATGAAGTCCCATATGTGGCCCAAAGGAAGGGATCCGTGACTCCTCAGTTGAGGATTAAAACATGGATATACATGTTCCCTGAGAAAGAAGGAACGACGACGTCAGGCCCGACAGGAGGAAAGAGCTAAGCACAGCAGTGGGGGTCTGGTCTAGCAGCTGGGCCAGACACACACCAGGTAGACAGTAACCTGAACAGTATGAAAACTGTATACAGACTTAGGAACGTGCACAAAATAACGCATCTCTATTTATCGCAGCAATATTTATAATGGTAGGAGAGCAGAGAGAAGATGGTGGCCAAGTCGGTGGAAGCCGAGTCCACTTGCTCTTGCCCCCAACTCAGACACTTGGCTGAATTCTGAAAAATAAGCTGAATATTCAGCAAAATCTTAGCTGATAGAAAGTTTGGAAGCCAAAGAGTGCAGAAGATGCTTCACAATGGCAGTAAGGAGACTTTATAGGTTGAACGGGAAATAGCCGGTGCGTGGGGCCTGAAGCTGTGGAGAGCCTGGTCAGAGGTCGCAGCTTTAAGGCTCCCTCCCCTCCCAGGGCAGAGGGCCCCCAGACCTGGGCCAGGACGGATTTGAATACAAAAAGTATGGCAGATCCAGGCTACACACGCACACACACACACACCAGCACATGCACAGCTGCAGCGGCAAACGCCCACCTAAAGAGTGCCAGAGAGAGAGGGGGATTCTATCTGTACCTGGGTCAGGGTGGGGGGCTGGTAGAGGCAGGCAGTGGCCAGCCATGGCTGTGAGAGACTCCTGGCTTTTTGAAGAGGTGGTGTGTTGCAATGGGAGTGCCCAGACGGTAACTCAGTGCTGCAGTGGGAGTGCCCAGACAGACTTTTTAAAAGGGCAGTTGAGGCGTGCTGGGCAGGGACACCCTGCACATCTACCCTGCCAGCAAGGGGAAAGAACTGAGGGTGCAGTTTGCTCCCACTGAGTGTGGCTGGGCAGAGAGATCAGAAAGGTGCACAGAGAGGGGATTTCTTGGACCCAGCCCCGCACAGCTGGAGGGCCAGAGGCTGTGCAGAGTGCAGAGTTTGGGACTGTGTCTGCTGTGAGGGCAGTGGGCTGTGAACTTCATGGGCGGGAGTTGAGCACCTGAGACTATTTACAGCCAGAGACACCCTTCCCTAGCGGGGGCGGGGGAGTTTGGGGGGTTGGGGGGATCAGAACCTCCAGGAAGGGAAGGATGAATCCAGCCCTACCTCCTGCAGGTTTGCAAGCACCACCAATGGGGAAGCTCTACAAAACAGGCAGAACAGGCTCAAGAACCTCCTGCAGGGCACATATCCGCAAGAGAAAGACAGAAAGAGAACCGCCTAAAGGGCCCATTTTGAACTGCACTCAAAACAAAATACACTGGTGCCTAAGAGTCCTATTTCGCTGGGGCCAGCAAAGCAGGGAAATCAGAAATCAGTGCAGCAAGGGGCAATCAGAGCCCCGCCCAGCCTCAGCTTGAACACAGAGATACCATCAGCATCAGGCAGGAAAGAGCTGACTCTCTTACACAGATTGGCCCCTCCCTTGATATGGACAGCGAATTCATCATAAACTATATATTATTGGAAATAAGCTGGGACAGAGGAAGATGGGTGGTGTAGGGGCAGAGGGAACAGGGAACACAGCCACAATTTTTCCAGAGCAATTTTACCATTGCTCCCCCTCTGTCCTCTCAAAATCATTCTTCCATCCTTCGGTCAGCTCACATTCTTTTTCCCCTTCTTATAATATTCTTATTTTCTTTCCACCTTTATAAATTGTGGCTTGTTTGGCATGGATATTATGGCTATTGCCGTTCTTCTTCCACAGTATTCCTATTTGTTCATCTTTTTTTAAATTTCAAATATCATAGGTTACTCTCCCCCTGTCTGACTACATGTTGCCTTCCTCTGCCCCTGCTTATTTGAGTTCGGATTTTTTTTCCCTTTTATTGGCCTGGATTCTATTCCTTACTCTTACTATTTATCTACTCTCTATCCTCTCAAAATCATTATTCTTTACTGTAGATAGTCTCTCTTCTCTTTCATATAATATTTTTATTCCCTTTCCACTGTTATTAATCTTTGCTCAGCTCATTGTTATTGACCCTGCTGGGGCTTTTCTGCAATTTTGTTCCCTTTGGTTCACTACATTTTTAATTTTATTTCAAACCTCGTTATACTCTTCCCTTTTCTTATTCCATTTTGCCATCATCCTCCCATCTTACTTAACATTTTAAGTTGTATCTTCTTCCTTTCTTTCTTCGCCTTGTTTCTATTCCCTGCTCTTATTATTTCTCCTCCCTCTCCCTGCTCAAAGTCATTTTTCTCTCCTTTAGTTGCCTCATATTCCCTTTTTCCTACCTTATAATATTCTTAATCTCTCTCCACCTTTATTAATTTCTGTTCAATTGCTGTTGACATTGCTGATGTGATGGGGGGTAATTTTGCTGGCGTGGGTTTGGTTTTCTGCTAGGTTTGGGTAGTACTGCTTTGTTAACCAGCAAGCATACAAGATGCAGCAGGGGCTGTGCCTCCCAGTCAGCCAGCTGGAGGGGAGAACCCACCAATGAATGAGCTCCCAATAGTCCAAGCCCAGGCACAACAAGAGAGCCCACGTGAACTGAGTAAAGGGCAACCCTAGAGCACCGAGATCAGGAGATCAAAGAGACTGCACCACTGAATCCCACAGAACCCCTACCACAGAAGTCCACCCCACAAAGACAGGCAGGCAAAGCAGAGCAACTTGAGATGCAGAAACAAACAACGAGACTCACGTAAAATGGGGAGACAAAGAAATAACCCCCAATCAAAAGGAAAGGAGGAATCCATAGAAAAAGAGCTAAAAGAAATTGAGGCAAACAATCTATCAGACAGAATTTAAAATAATAGTTATAAGGATGCTTAAGGAACTCAGTGGGAACTACAAGGAACTTTATGGGAGCCTCAAGGAACTTAGTGGGAACTACAGCAGCATGAAAAAGGACATAAAAAGTATGAAAAAGAACCAGGAAGAAATGAAGAATACAATATCTGAAACGAAAAACACACTGGAAGGAATTAAGCGAAGGCTAGATAAAGCAGAGAACCGAGTCAATGAGCTGGAAGACAAGGTAGAAATACCCAGTCAGAGCAACAAAATGAAAAAAGAATGAGGATAGTTTAAGGGAGCCTCAGGGCAACATGAAACGTAACAACATTCGCATCATAGGAATATCAGAGGGAGAAGAAAAGAAACAAGGGATAGAAAACCTGTTTGAAAAGATAATGACATAAAACTTTGCTAACATGGTGAGAGAAAAACCTGTACCAGTTTGGGAAGCACGGAGGGTCCCAATTGAGATGAACCCAAAGAGGCTCACTCCAAGACACATCATAATTAAAGTGGCAAAAAATGCAAAAAAAAAAAATGTTAGAATGTTTACAGTAACCAGGTATTATTTACATAAGAAAAAACAGCAAAGCTATAACATAAACAAATCTTAGAGAGCACTTTCCTCATTTCCCACCTCTCACCCCTATATTTCTCTCGGGTCAGGCCCCTTCCTTCCTGGTCCTCCACACCATGTCAGTTTGGCTCTCATTTTCCCTCACGACACTAGCTGGGCGCCATGCCTCAGTCTCTCCCCTCTTCAGTTAGTCCTCCCATGCAAGCCAGAGCAACCTTTCAAGAACACCTATCTGTCCATGATACTCCTGCCTGAGCCTCTTCCAGGGCTGCCCAATGTCCACGGCGGTGGTCCTCAACCCAAGAGGTGCAGTGAGTCTTCAGCACAGCATCTTACAACCCTGCCCGCCTCCCTCAGCTCTGTCACTTGCAGCTCCTGGCCCGCCCATGTCCCTTTATTCTGCCCCTCACTAGTTCCACCTGCCCATCCCTAAAGACCCATGCAAACATCATCTCCTTCTAAGCACACTCCAGAATCTCTCACACTTTCCCCTGGTACTCTGTACCACAGCACTGCGATCCTCCTTTTAAGATTTTATTTATTTATTTATTTTTAGAAAGAGGGAAAGGGAGGGAGAAAGAGAGAGAAACACTGATGTGTGAGAGAAACAATTGGTCACCTGTTGCATGACCCCAACTGGGGACCTGGCCTGCAACCCAGGCACGTGACCTGTCCAGAATCGAACCAGCAACCTTTCGGCTCGCAGGTGGGCCCTCAATCCATTGAGTCACACCAGCCAGTGCTGAGATCTCCTTTTCAATTATTTCTTTTCTCTTCCTCCCTCCCTCCCTCCACTATGAGCTACTTGAAGAGGGACTACATTTTAATGTCTTTACTAAATGAATCAGTGAATGAACAAATGAATCTGTAAAAGCAGAACCCAAACAGTAAATATAAATGCATGTCAATTAGGTAAAGTGTCTTTATAAACATTGAAAGATGCTGAATGGTAAATATCGTCAATTTTTCTCTTTTCCAGCAAAGTGGCTTGAGCCACTTTTAAAATTACTACCAGTAATTCACCCAATGAACAATTTATATTCAAATTCACTACAGTTTAAATCGCTATCAAATGAAACAGAGAAGTTGGAAAGAAAGCCATTTTCACCTTTTTAAATAAAATGGTAAGTTCAAAGCTCCGCTAGAAACAGCATTCGCTCCCCACCCCGCTCCCAATCAAACACGGCCCAGCTGCGTGCTTACGTACTGGAGTTCAGGAGGATCATGGCCTTGACACAGAGATACTCTTTGTGTTGGAGTTTTAACTCACGAAACCTCGAAGTTGTTGCCAGGAGCATGTCAAAGATTTCCAGAATTCCTTCCACGCATTTCCCTTCATCCCTACAAAAGTTCATTTGAAAATTTAAGAAAATTACAGCTTTAGGCAACCATCAAAGGCAGTAAGGAGTATTTTCTTTTTAATCTTAAATTTCGTTTCGTACATGCTTTAACTATAACGAGGTGGTGATGAGACCACACCCAGTGATGGGAAATAACTAGAATTATCTTCTTATAAAGAGGAAAGGGTATTTCCTCTAAGTCCCTGAAGTAAACATTTGAATAAATACTATTTAGACAAAAGTGTGCATTGGAACTACATTTTTCTTCTCCTGTTCATAAATGTTATATTAAAGGAGTAACATTTTTGTGGATAATCTAAACCATTGCAGCCAGCCAGCCTGAGATATGACACATATTACCAAAATGAGACATTCCATGTTCCCACCAGAAGACACTGAAACTGGCCATTACAGAAGCAAGTATCCCAAGAAGAAAAAACCCTTCATATCTAGGGCTTAGCTCTCATTGCCTCATGGTCATTGAGAAACTAGTGGGGCAAATAAGAGACACGTAAACATAATTTGGAAAAAAGCTAATATGACATACAAAGAAATCACAATTAGAGAAGATGGACTGGAATCAGGAAAGGCAGAAATGGAGACACAGAAATTTTTGACTTGCCAAAGATTACTTTTAAGCATAAGTTTTAGATACGCTTTGAACCATATCATCAAAAGTCTTTGAGCATTCCTTATAAAAATAAACTTTTAAGTAGACTTTTAAAAAAGTATTTAATTGATTATGCTATTATAGTTGTCCCATTTTCCCCCCTTCACTCTCCTCTGTCCTGCACACCCCTCCTCCCACCAACACTCCCCCCCTATAGTTCATGTCTATGGGTCATACATATAAGTTCTTTGGTTTCTACATTTCCTATACTATTCTTACCCTCCCCCTGTCTATTTTCTACCTACCATTTATGCTACTTATTCTCTGTACCTTTCCCTCCTCTCTCCCCCCTACTCCCCTGTTGATAACCCTCCATGTGATCTCCATTTCTGTGTTTCTGTTCCTGTTCTAGTTGTTTGCTTAGTTTGCCTTTGTTTTTGTTTTAGGTGTGGTTGTTAATAACTGTGAGTTTGCTGTCATTTTTACTGTTCATACTTTTTATCTTCTTTTTCTTAGATGAATCCCTTTAACATTTCATATAATAAGGGCTTGGTGATGATGAACTCCTTTAACTTCACCTTATCTGAGAAGCACTTTATCTGCCCTTCCATTCTAAATGATAGCTTTGCTGGATACAGTAATCTTGGATGTAGGTCCTTGCCTTTCATGACTTTGAATACTTCATTACAGCCCCTTCTTGCCTGTAAGGTCTCTTTTGAGAAATCAGCTGACAGTCTTTTGGGAACTCCTTTGTAGGTAACTGTGTCCTTTTCTCTTGCTGCTTCTAAGATTCTCTCCTTCTGTGTAATCTTAGGTAATGTAATTATGATGTGCCTTGGTGTGTTCCTCCTTGGGTCCAGCTTCTTTGGGACCCTCTGAGCTTCCTGGACTTCCTGGAAGTCTATTTCCTTTGCCAGATTAGGGAAGTTCTCCTTCATTATTTGTTCAAATAAGTTTTCAATTTGTTGCTCTTCCTCTTCTCCTTCTGGTACCCTTACAATTCGGATGTTGGAACATTTAAAGATGTCCTGGAGGTTCCTAAGGCTCTCCTCATTTTTTTAAAATTCTTGTTTCTTCATCCTTTTCTGGTTGGATGTTTCTTTCTTCCTTCTGGTCCACACCGTTGATTTGAGTCCCAGTTTCCTTTGCATCACTTTTGGTTTCCTGTACATTTTCCTTTGTTTCTCTTAGCATAGCCTTTATTTTTTTCATCTAATTTGGGACCAAATTCAACCAATTCTGTGAGCTTCCTGATTACCAGTGTTTTGAACTGTGAATCTGATAGGTTGGCTATCTCCTCGTCGCTTAGTTGTATTTTTTCTGGAGCTTTGATCTGTTCTTTCATTTGGGCCTTTTTTTTTTTTTTTTTGTCTTGGCATGCCTGTTCCATAAAGGGGCGGAGCCTTAGGTGTTCATGGGGCGGGGTGACGCTGGTTGCTGCGCTGTGATGCTGTACGTGGGGGAGGGGCCAAGAGGGAGCAATGGCGCTTGCTCTGCTCTCTGACGGATTTCAGTCACTCCCTCTACTACCCACAATCAAGTTGGTAGGTACCCACAATCAAGAGGGGTCTGGTGCTGGTTCCCGAGTGGGTGGGCTTGTGCACGCTC
The DNA here is from genome assembly GCF_022682495.2 of Desmodus rotundus. NCBI lineage: Eukaryota > Metazoa > Chordata > Mammalia > Chiroptera > Phyllostomidae > Desmodus > Desmodus rotundus. Next base: position 108,648,003 of record NC_071393.1, read on the forward strand.
TAGGCCCCTGTGGGTCTCTCCAAGGAGCTCTCCTGTGGGGCTGGGAGTTTCTCCCGCTGCCGCCTCAACCCCCACAGGTGTTTTCAGTCAGAGGTTTGAGGCTTTATTTCCCTGCGCTGGAGCCCTGGGTTGTGCAGTCTGTGACTGGGTCTGCCAGCCACCGCCTCGCCGTGTGTCCTCTCTGCCCCAGCTGCCCATCTCCGCCCCTCCTACCGGTTTGGGTGAGTGTTTCTTTTTTATTTCCTTGGTTGTCAGACTTCCGTGCTGTTCGATTTTCTGTCAGTTCTGGTTGTTTTTTGTTTTTAAATTGTTGTTGTCCTTCTTTTGGTTGTGCGAGGAGGCACAGTGTGTCTACCTACACCTCCATTTTGGTCAGAAGTCTTAAGTAGACTTTTGAAGTAAATTAATTTCACTGTATCTAGAAAATACCAGCTTCAATTAACTCCAGCAAGACATATATTATTCTGCCTCACTGCTCTCCAAAAACTTCTATTATCATCAGTTCTGAAGTCATTGGAAGTGCATGACAAACAGTTAGATGACTGTGTCACAAAGCTGTCATTTGCTTCTAAAAGCCTGTGGTGCTTAGTAAAGGGCAGCCATGGGTTTCTGAGAGCTTCATTTTCAGTCTCCGTAGCAGCCCCTGAGGGGACCTGAGATGCTGAAAGAACTGGCTGTTCCCATTTTCATTCCCCCAACCCCAAACCAGGACATTTGCTGTGATGGTGGTGGTTGGGGATGGGCCTCTGACACCAGTGGGCACTGCCCAACCTGGTGAAGCCCTTCTCACTCGGTGCTATGCTAGGACAGCAGCTTGCCAGCACCCTGCACTCCCCACTGTTGAAAACCCTCACCCCCTAGGCTCACCTACACAAAGCTAGAAGCATCTACACTGCTCCCTCTAGCAAGCAAGCATAACAACTTCTGCAAACAGCTGAGGCTTTCTGAAAGCGCACACAGTAAGTGGTAAAACATCAGTGTCCCCTAGAAGTCACTCATAGGGAAAGGCCACCGTGGAGAATCAGAGCGCTAGGCAAAGTGTGCCAAAATCTGTAGGAAACCCCCAACCCTCCCCACACCCCATCCTATGACCTCCCCTGCTCTGCACTTTCCCAGGTAGCCTGCCACAAGTGTGCAAACAGAAGTACAAGAAATACTTTTTCACTAAATACCCCTCATGCCACATCATCAAATCACTCTGTCTGGGGACTGGAGGTAATACTGGAAACTGTGATTGCTGGGCTTGAGGACATATCATACTGGGAAAAGCTGGCTTTAAAATATCTCTGGAGGCAAAAACAAAAAATCCACCAACTCCTGCATTGATGGTTTAACAGCCGGTTCTTTACTCTTCTGTGAGACTCAGTCAGAGGTGAGTTATGCACACACGGGGGCACATGTGCGTGCACACACACTCACCCCCCAAGTTGTACAAGGGGACTCATCTGAAATCACCTGCATTTTGCAGAAGTTGCCACCTGTGTCTGAGAGCATGTCTCTAGACATTGAAATTAGAACCATTTCCTCATTAAAATATATGCCATTTTAATGCAAATTCATATTTCATAAGTCCTGATAAATTCTGTGACTAACAGTAATGAGAACATATGTACCTCATGGAAAAGGTGAATTTCCAAACCAGCTCTAAGGAACTAGGTCTGACTTCTTTCTCTAGCAGATGTGACTTTTTTTTTTTTTTAAGATTTTATTTATTTTTAGAGAGAGGGGAAGGGAGGGAGAAAGAGAGAGAGAGAAACATCAGTGTGTGGTTGCCTCTCACATGGCCACCACTCGGGACCTGGCCTGTAAGCCAGGCATGTGCCCTGACTGGGAATTGAACTGGCAGCCCTTTAGTTCGTAGCCCATGCTCAATCCACTGAGCCACACCAGCCAGGGCAGATGTGACATTTTATTCAAGAGTTGTCAAGGTTAGAACACTTTACTTCACAGGCTATAGAAACCAAATACATTTCTAGAAAATAAGTAACTATAGAGGCAATAAGGTACAATACCTCATAAATGATACCCTGATAAACTTCTACTTGAAACTGAGTTATACAGAACAGAGTGGGGAAGGACTTAACAAATTCATGAGCTCTATATCACTTACTTTGTAACTGCGATCGACAGTGGATGATGTGTCAGAAATTAGCACAGGATTAAAAGATTTGAATTCAAGATAGAGGGTATATAAATTTAATGTTAAAATGTTGAAACAATATATCAATCAAACCAATCTGCTATGGAAAATCCCTTTTGCACACCATTTGTCCATACCCCAGCGCTAAATAAGAAAGTGGTGGGCCATGGAAGATCTGATTTTGGTGGTGAGTACACAGTGCCATATACAGATGATGTATTATAGAACTGTACACTTGAAACCTATACAACCTTAGTAACCAATGTCACCCCAATAAATTCAATAAAAGTATTTTTTAAGTGGTAGTTCCATGTGGGCTACCTTATTATTCAATAACCACCACCCCTGTTTAAAAGAAAAATATTGTTTGATACCAATGACAAAATGTTGAATGAGTGAGCCTCACTTTGGGGTACATTATTTTGTACCTACATAAATATCCGCTGGCAGCGCCCATGTGGCCATAGGCCTCAGTTTACCTCTGTGTGGGTGGCAATGGGAAGGGGGTCTCAAGGCTTCGCACATGGAAATGACTTAAATGTTGAACTCAAGTGAAACTTACCTGAGTACAGAAGGGAAATGAAAATTTACAAGTGAAAAGTCTATTGGTGTCTTGAAGAAAATTCATTCCACGAATGACTGACGTGAGCGCAAACTCGGGACACTCATAGTTACATACAGATTCCATGAAACTCCATCAACAGCTGTAAGAGGGTCCAAGCCCAGAGCCTAACCTCCTCTGACTTTTTAGTAACACTTAACACTAGACAGTTTTCTGTTGGTGCTAAGGACACCAGATGTCTTGGCGTCTACGGCTATCTGAGCAGCCGCAGCTCCCATTCGGTGGTAGACCTTTATCTGAATTTGGGATTCCAGTGGTTACTACGAGAACTACCTTGTTAGAGATAAGCTCATGAGACAACTGGATTTTCCTCTCATCCTCAGGAGGTTTAAGTTTTCTCGCTGCAGAAGCCTCAACAAGAATAAAGGGAAGCGGAAACTGCATTCTCAGTTTCCACAAATGGGTTAATTTAGTTGTTCACTGCTTACATGGCCACATTTGAAGGAACTGTGACAGGACAGTCCAAGACAGTTGTTTGCAAGTAGTGTGACAGTTACGTTGTAAGGCAATTCCATAATTTCTTTATGGTGCATGGTCCCTGACTTTTTGAATGAGTAACATTTTGAATATTTTTGAATAAGCAACTCCTCCAAAAATATACCCAGTACATATCTATGATACCTATATTCATGTCCATATGTAATAGGTGCACGAAAAATCTTAGATTTGAAATCCTAGACTTTACAGAGTTTATGTGTTAAAAAACAATATTAGGTAATGAGACAAAAATAACCACCAGCAGCCACTTATTTCGAAGTGCCTGCTCAATATCTACATTTGCAATCCTCCAAAACTCCTCTTCTATAGTCAATAAAATAAACCAGGTTTACATGTAGTAAAACATAATACTTTCAAATATTTTTAAAGAGTAATATGCTTTTTAAAAATAGTTTGTAAAAAAAGAAAGACTTTTTTTTGTTTTCTATTATTTAGCCAAAAGGTACACCTAAAATTTATCTTGTATTTGTGTCGATTCATAGTAATTTACATGCATACTTACAGAAGTTAACCCATACAAAGAGGAGAGCGAATTATAATAAAAACCAGGAATGAAACAGTCACTGAAAATAAACACTAAATGTGGCATCAATTTAGAAAACAAGACAGAAAGTAAAATAACTTAACCCCAAGACTGCAAATGTATTGGTTCATCAATGTATAGCACATCTTCCTAGCACTGCATTCTGGGAAAACTGAATGGGTATATTTGCATGTGTGTTTAGGGGGGATAAATATGGCTTTCACCGAGTGGAATGATGCGAATGAATGAATGAACAGGAGGGATGGCTTGACTGGCTGCTTAGCCTTTCAGCCTGCCTTGAAACATGGCTCCGTGAAATGACAGCAGATTAAGCTTTTGAAGTGGGCAGAAGGTAGAATAGACTTGTTCTAAGATGAAAGAATAAAGTACAAAAGAAAGTTAGTTTGCCTTTTAGCCTCCTCCTCTTTCCCCTTCCGGTTCCCTGTCCTGCCGAGAGGCATGTACTGTTGCAGAAAAGAGTGCGGGTCTCACAGCCCCACTACTTACTACTCCATAACTGTAGGAAAGTACCTAACCTCCCATTCCCGTGTCTGAAGGACAGGGATAACAATGGTGCCTACCTAGAAAGGGCTGCTGTGAAGATAGAACGGATGAGCACACACCAAATGCTAAAGATGGTGCCTGGCACACACGAGCCAATCTGTTAGCTATTTTGATTGTTACTGGAGGGTCCTACCTGCCCAAGGCTTTCAGAACCTCGCTCTGTGGTTCACCATCTGGGCTTACTCCTCCTTGAGCCACACCCCCTATTCCAGCTCTTCCCACAGGCTCCGTTCTCCGCCAAAACACCTCCGTTACTGAGAACAGTACTCTTTACCAATGTTGTCATCCATGACAGGTAAAATGGTTGCTAATACCTTGGGGATATTTTTCATCTGCCTAATGTGCAGATTTTCTGATAATCTGAAGGCAATACCAAGAGCTGAGGCAGACACTTTCCATTCATAGCACTAGGTACCCTTCCCCTCTGCACAGAGTCAAGTGTGACTAAACATTCAACACCAGAACTTTTTCAAAATAAGGAATATGGAAATCAATCTCCATGGAGATTTTCAAACTGCTCAAATTTACACCAAGAAATTACCCTGCTTTCCCTACTAAAATGCCTGAGTCCTGTCTATTCCAGCTTTCCTTCCATAAAAATCAGCTCCTTTTCTGTGCCATCTTTAAAAGAAAACTAATTGCAACCAAGTTACAGCACTCCCCAATATCTATTAATTTTCATTGGTCTTAATGACCGTTCCTTCCACTGCTATTGCAAAAAATGCTATATACTACATGCAATTAAAAATGAGTTAAAGAACGTTAAAATAAACCTGGCAGATTTGTAAGAATTTTATCACCTATCCAGGTAGTTGGCAATGCAATTGCTCCTGACAGGTGGAAATATCAGCAAGACAACTTAAAACTACAGCCTGAAAATGGAGTTTTTAATGCTGAAAAATCCAAGTTGATTTATATTCACTCGGTGGCCACATGCCCTGCAGAACACAGGCCCTACTATGGCAGCCACACTAGGAATGAGTCACAGGACACTGAATCCTTGTACCCATTCTCTCCTTTTTGGGTTCTTGACCCAGTGAAGGAGCTCGTGACATTGAAATCCTCTCAACTGCCCTTTCAGGTGTGAAATTTTAATTGCAGCACCCAGGGCTTTGTTCCCACTCACTCAACCATTCATTCAAGTCAAAGAAGAAACACAGTGCATTTTTCTCACCTGTCCAGAACGAGGTTTGGAGCGAAGATGAGCTTGCCGGGGTGGTCAATGGAACGCCACATCAGCCCCACCATTAGCACCTCCATCCAGCAGCTCTCCAAGAGCCGCACTTGGTCGTACAGGCTGAGCTCCACGAAGCCTGGGGAAAGCAAGAAGCTGTGAGACACACCCACCCTCCTCCTCAGCTCCCTGTTCCTCTAGAAACAGAAGAGCAAGTTTTCAAAAGCTCTGAAAGCACAAACAATAAGGAAACAATCATCTTTTAAAGACGTGGTTATACGCTGACCTAAGGAAGAAACTTTTGAACTTATGATACACAACTCAGTTTCCAGTCCTGGGCCCCTTCTAGAGCTGACTTATACTTCATTTAGAATTTAGAAAGGACTGTTACCTGGGCATATACAGCGCCCCACACAGATGCTAGTAAAGTAGGGAAAGCTGGAACCAATCTTTGTTAGCTCTATCCTAATAATTGCCCTGCATTGCTGCCAGCCAGAGAGGCTGCCTGTCTCACCCTGACCGTGATTGGGGCTGGGAGGAGGAGGGGCGTGCAGAGCGAGTAGGACCAGCCTCTGCAGAAAGTCAAGGCTTCAACTGAAAGGATTTTTCTGATTGCTTAACATTCCCCATCCAGTGTTAGAATCACTCTTCTCTATGAAGGAGCACTGACTCTAGGCTATTTTAACCTGAAGAGCAAATGTAACAATTGAAGCAGGTCCCAACAGCCTGATAACCTAATAGCATGCGTTGGTCAAAGAACTGTAAAGTAAACAGGTAATTTCTAGGGAGGTGAGCACCTCAAAAGCAAATCAGAGATTTTTGGTGCTTTCTCCACAAGCCATGATAAAAGGAGGAAACAGTGTAATATAAATACAGTCACCAAATCCACGGTCTTGTTGTGCAATGGACTCTGGTTAGAATTGCAGCTCAGCCTCTTCCTTACTAGTTACTTAATCCCCTCGTCTTTGTTTTCTTGTAGGCAAAATAGGGGTAACAATGCCTGCCCCTGAGAATTTCCTACAGGCAGGTCTCTCATCATCCTCACTTTACAGATGAGGAAACTATGGCACAGAGAGCACACGTGGTTCAAATCCTTGGCAATTACAATGCAAATCTGCACCCGAAGAATTTAATGGAGTAATGAATAGAAAGATCGATAAATCCTTTCCAAAGCCACATTCTATGCTCAATTCAGGTTCCTAATATGTGTACATGTTCCAGTCTCACCCACATTTATGGACAATAACCCCACCAAGGGAGACCAAGCTTTTATACTTGTAGATGTTCAACAAGATCAAGACTAGGTGATGATTTAATTTTTTTTTTGTTTGGACAAGAAATATATCAGATGGTGTTGTGGGGGAGGGGGCAATAACACCTCCAGACTATGCCTAAGTTTTCTGAAAACTTTTCAAAATACCAGGCTTGAAGAGGGCCTAACGCAGCTTTAGAGTTTGGTTTTGTTATGGCACAGAGAAACTGCACAGCTCTCAGCATTAATTAATTCCACCACTCCTCTCCGTGTGGGGTTCTGAAAAAATAGTGTTTGTAAATACATATACTGCGAAAGCTAGAGCATCAGTGTTGTCTCCTATGGGAAAGAGCAGAGAAAATAAAATATAATTCTGGCAAAGGTGAAGATGCTAGACTATCAATACAGAACTGGAAGCCAGAAAACCCTCAGGAAGCTCAGAGCCAACAAGTGATCCAAAGCGATACTATTACCCCAGGCCTGGGTCCCACAGCTCTCTTCCCCCAACTGCTCTTCACCCAGCTTCTCAACTCAACACTCGGGGTCTTTACAGTTTGCTCACTGCAGATGCTGCCCCCAGGCCACGGGAGTTGTCCCTAGTGGCTTAGAACTTGGAGAGAGACCTCATTTCCTAGGTGACTGTAAAGATGTGCACAGATAAGGCCTTTCAGAGGGTGATGGGTTGCTGCCCATCTATGTTAGAATCCTAGATTCACTCTCACAGAAACTCCAGGGCAAATAATGGTTAGATGGTAGCTTTAGCACAACGCAGCACCGCAAGTAGTACTACCAGCTGGCCTGGGGAAGTGATCACATTACAGCAATGACTAGCAATCAATCATCAAGCCTATTTTTAACCCGATGGCATTTCAGGTTTATCGGTGATTCATGTTATTTCAGCTGCTGATTTACTCTTTTTGTCCATATGTATTATTCATGTACATACTATGAATTCTTTCTCTACTAGAATAGAGAAGAGTAGTTTACAAATCCCTACTTAGCATCTGACAAATCTTTTATTTTCGTACTGGTCATGCTGCACCCACTCCACCTTCACCTGCCTACACCCCTCCTCTCAGAGTGAGGAGTCCTTGCCCAGGAGACTGGTCACCATGGAGCCTAGATCCCTTCCTTTTAGAACACGTTCTAGGTCTCAGAGCCCTGAATTTCCTGCTCATATGGCCCCAAGTCCATTTCCAGAGCCTGGCTGGGTCTCCTCCCTGGTCTACTCTCTCAGAACAGGCATGAGAGGTGACCAGAGGCTCATGTCCATAGACAGGTGGACATGTGGGACAGGGTGTGCACAAGGCTATGTAGGACGGGTCTAGGGGTGGGCAAAGCAGTTTTAGGAAGAGAATAGAAGGGGCCCTGACATGTCTGGCAGAGAACTCAGAGGAGTCCAAAAATTCAAAATTGGAACCTGGTCATCCAGACCATGTTGAAGGTGAATATGTAGAGATAGGAAGAAAGAACATATTTCATTTAAAGGTTACAAATCAAGCTGTCAAACTGTTAAATACAGAGACATCTTTTGTGGCTCTCCACTTTGCACTCTTGCACCGTAAACGTTAGGGGCAGGCCTTCCTACAAGTACATGGGAAGCTAAGACGCAGAGAGCCCTACCTGGAATTTTCTTGGCCCAGCTGATCATGTGCACCAGTTCCTTGTCAGCCAGCTTGGTCAGGGACATCATCATGGAGGCCTCGGTGAACGGCGTGCTGGGGCGGCTCACCAGCACGTTGGGGGGCTCTGCCTCAAGGAGCGTGAGCACCAGCTGCTCCGGGCTCAGGGCACTCAACAGCAGCTCCTTCACCCGGCTCACGTGGCCACCATTTTTCTTGGCTTTGTTCAGACAGTGCAGCTGCTCGTTGGAACTTCTCTGCCTTCGTGCTATGCGGTACCCACACCTTTCTCTCCTGGAGCCTAAAGTGAAGAGCAGATGACAGTGCTTTCCCCGACCCCTTCCCCAACCCCAAGTCGAGTTCCCGGAGTAGCCAGGGTGTAAATGATGCAATGACATCACTGTAAGACCTGGGTCTGTTCTCAGAATGCATCTTAGACCAGAAGCCTGACTGATTTTCTGGAGCCTGCAGGGTATGGACCAAATATTATTATACTCATGACTGCATTAGCAAAAATCAGTTACACAACGATTTAGGGACAACAGCCCAAATGATCTCAAGGTCTTCCTTTCGAGGTCATCTATGCATAGTAAATCCACTCCCCTTTTAAAGAGCGCTGACATACCTCATTTTCCAAACCTTAAAATTAGGAATTTTCTTCAGGCAGAAGAGGGGGGAAAGCTAGGAAATGAACATTGATAATTCCAAACAGTTATCAAACAATGCACTTTTATAATCCCTCCTTAAAATGTCTGATTGCATGTGTTTGTGTACGTGTGTGGGCGTATTCTTTTTCCATACTCAGTTAAGCTTTCAAATAACAAGCAATTGAAAAAATCTGGAAAATATAGAAGAGCACAAATTTTGGCATAAATTCTTTGTTTTTTAATGCTATTTTACTTTTCCATATTTTATATACAAAATTATATCATAGTGTATATACTATTTTATAAGTTTTTTAATAAAATGTGCCATTTCATTATTTCAATTTAATAATCTATATAGCATTCTGTTTTATGAGTATAGCACCACTAATTTAAAGTGGCTCCTGTTGATAGAAATCTAGGTTGGTCATAATTTCTTTGTTAGTATAAATATTACAGTGAAAATGCACCTTGTACGTGTATCCAATTACCACTTCCTTCTAATAAATTCAAAGACGTCAAGTTGCTGTAACAAAGCATACACATATATATTTAAAATATTGATACACATGGACAGGTTACCATCCAAAAGTATTTTAAAATTTGTAATCTAAATAATACTTTAAGGCTACCTAGTTTTTCATAACACCATTAGGCATCAAAGATAATTTTTAATCTTTGGTAATTTGACAGGTGATCGAACAATCTCATTTTATTTTATTTTTTAATTACTAGCATAGTTGACCAATACGTCTGTCTTTTTACTTGTAAATTGCCTATTTGTTTCTCTTGTCCTCTCTTCTCCTAACGACCTAGAAAGCTTTTTACATGGTAACAATGATCGTGCAATACTTGTCACGGTGTCTCTCATCCTCAAAGCCGTGTGCACAGCCAAATCTATCCTTTTGTTTCACGTCAGACTTATCCAGATATTCTCCTGTATCTTCTTTAAGAACTTTGTAACTCAAACCTATTTAAAATTTCATGTGTGTTTGTCTCATGTCACATCGATATTTCATGTTGTGTTTTTCCAAATGCATGTGCAACTTTCCCAATAGTATTTATTGAATGAGCTCTTCCCATTAAATTTTATAAAATGCCATTTAAAAAAGAATTGTGCCCTGGCCAGGTGGCTCAGTTGGTTGGAGCATCATCCACGTACACCAAAAAGTTGTGAGTTCGAGTCGTGGTCAGGACACATACCTAGGTTGGAGGTTTGTGATCACACATTTCTTTTTTGGTAGAGTATATGAGGATAAGGAGTTTACAAAACAGGTTTACGTACAAAATGGGAGGGTGTGAATCCACACGTTCAAATTTATTTGACCAATTTTCACTGATAAAGTGCTTATGTATCAGGCCCCGTACTAAGTTATGGGGATTCCAGGATCAATAAAATGAGGATCTCGACAAGGAACTCAGTTTTCCACCAAGGACATTGCTAGTGTCTTGAGTGCGACACTGTAATCTAGGCAGAGCCACTCAATGTGCCTGTGAGCTTAATGAGAGTCTCTACCAAACGGGGGCGCTCCACACTAGCAAGTGACCTCGACAATGACCACAGCGGTAAATGATGATAATGGCAGCATCACCTGCTGGAAGCTTCTGCGTGTCAGACACCGTTTACAGCACATAGAGTATCTCATTCTGACAGCTGCTCTGGAGGGCAGGTGCTGCTACCAGCTCCAACGTACAGAGGAGAAACCGCGCAAGGAATCTCAAATAACTCGCCTAAGGTAGAAAAGCTAGAAAATAGCAAAAGCACTATTTTACATCACCTCCCTAGCAACTTTTTTTCATGTATATGCACCTGTATGCAGGTGAATAAAGAAACAGCATCTGAAGATGCTGAGCTATTATCCCCACACAGGGAGATAGATCAAATCCATGGCTATTCAGATTGTTCTCCTGGCTATTTGCGTATAATAAAAGCATTCTTATCCCAAGACTAAATTGTAGATCTTTTTAAAAATATACACTCACCTTAAAATACTGTAACTTAAACCGTGAAACATTTATTTGCAATCTTTCGTCAGAGAGCAAGACTTTCTCTTTAAGCACCTTTGCCAATTAAATCACACTATTTTCCTGCATAAACCATACCCATGATACGTTTTCTCTGAATTATCAATTTCAGTTTCTTTAAAACAGAGCAAAAATTGAGGCACTCATAAAGCAATCTGAATTCAGAATCTTTCTAGTTTATAACCACCCCCATCTCACCCCTACCTACCTAACACAATCGCTACTAGTCCTTCATAGCGTTATTCAAAGCTTTCACAGAAACAACTGTTTTCCCGCTGATATTTCATATGTTTGCATAAATTTTAATTAGATTATATAACAATTCCAGTGAGTGGAACTAGGTTTGGGAAGAAGCCTACTGGTTACTGATAAGGATATAACTGACGTGGTGGGAGCAGAAATGTTCGAGTGTTGTAGCGGGGAACCGGTACACACTGGGAGATCTTGGCCTTTGAGAGGATGCTTCCCAGAGGGGGCTGGAAACATCAGTGGGACCGGGAAGCCAGAGAACTGTGCTCAGATTGAGAGCGCTTCTGCTGTAATTCTGAACTAGGTGAGGGGTCTTGTCTATTGTCACACATAGAAAAAGGTGACAGAGAATGTTAAAGAGACAGCTACTAAGAGATTTGCAGAGAAAAAAAGGGAGGGACTATTGTTTTAAAATTTTGCAATAGTTATAAAGAGAGAAATTCCAACTAACCACAGGCAAAATTTTTGCCAGCAGAACAGTATGAAAAGTACAAGCAGAGCTATATAGAAACAAGCAGGTGTGTGCAGACAAGTGAATCACAAGCCAGCCAGGTGGAGAGAGCAAGGTGTAGGCATCGCTGTCAGTTGTTATGCTAATGTGCTCATTTTGCTTTGCTTTTCTTTCATGTGTGTGTATGTATATATGTGTGTGTGCCTGCAGATATACCTACTAACTCCGGCATATGCACACATACATACTTTCACGGAACAAGACCTGTGCTCTGGGTACTTTCCATCGTTCTATCATGTGTCTGACTCCTGTGTATTTTTCCCACTCCTAGGAAGCTATTGGAGGGACAGGCATGAGTCTATCAACACCACCCACGTAACTCACAGGACATGCCACTTTCTCGTCACAGCTGTAGCTGTGAATATTTACCAGACCTTCATCCCCAGACTTTGCAAGGCCTCAGGCAGATGGTCATCCAGCCCCTGTGCGAGCCCTCCGGTGGCTGGAGCGCCCTGACTCATGTGGCAGCCTATTCTGTTGTCAGACCACGTCAACTGCAGAAAGTTCTTCCCTGCATGGGCCAAAGCCGCCTCCTGTTCCTTGCTCCCACTCTCCAGCTCTGTCCTTGGCGGATACAGGGAATGAGTCACTGCGCCCCTAATGTGACAGCACACAAATACTCGAAGATAACTACCAGATCCTAAAGCTCCTCTCACCCAGACGACAAGTCCCTATAGCTTTGAACACGTCCCACACACAGTAAGATGGGAAGGGAACACTCACCACACTTCACCATTCCGACTTCATAGCACTTCCGAAGTCGGCAGGCTTGGCAGCTTTTGCGCCGGTTCTTATCTATTGTACACTGATTGGTAGCTGGACAAATATAATCATTATGTCCTACAGCAAAGCAAAAAACAGGAAGGTTATTGTTACAATATTTTGGGTAAATGTCTTCCTGGTCAACAACACTGATCATGCTACCCAGCTGAGAGATAAGGGACATCCTCTTGACGACAGGTGCAGGTATGAAGGCCAAGTGCAGCCTCATCCGTGCCTTTTTAGTTAAGTAAACCTAGGAATATTTTTAACACCTTACTTTTTGACTAATAAGTTATTCTCTACATTTACTTAGAATTCATAGGAGATACTTTTAGAAATATTCTCCTTTGGGCATGAAAAGTGAGACAGTCTCCTGGAACTGATTTGCTCCAAATCACAGAGCTCCTCAAGTATCAGGTCACCAAATTCAACTGATTATATTCTTTAACATATATCCCTCTTTGAGATTTAACATGATATTTTTATGAGAATTCATAGTCAAATAAAATCACTGACCTAGTCCATAAGAGAATAAGAACATTAGCAAACTAAATAAGAACAAAAAGAACTGCTACTTAACAATGGTTTTAGATAGATTCTTCTCAATTCTTCACTTCCTCGCTTGGCCTGTGGCCTTGCAGTGTCCTACAGTGGGCAGAATATGCTTCCCCACCAACTGACGGTGGACTTGGCCAAGGACTGGCTTTAGCCAAGGGTATGTTTAGAGATGTGCTACTCCAACAGTTTGGCTTGGCCTCAGGTAGCCACTGGCTCAAGAGAATATGGAGCCATATAGAGCAGATGTGAACTCAACCCTAAGCTTAGAGCCACGCTTTGTGAAATAGTCAACCTAACTAACTCATAGACCCACATCCGAGAAAAATAATGCTCGTTGTAGTCAGAGAGTAGTTATATAGCAGTCTCTGACTAAAGACAACGGTACTTCTTTTAATTCTTTTAAGTAAGGAAGAGATAAGAAAATGTACATTTCAGAAATTGTTTCAGATGCTGCATGGAGGATGCATTAGAGGCAGCAGAACTGATGCTGGCCAGGAGGCCGGGAGACAAGGGGAGAACCTGCTGTATCTGTGCAAACCAGAGATGAGGCTGTTGGCACTGGGTAATGTAGGGAGGATGAAGACAGCTATCTGGTCCTGTGAGATTTATGCAATAGGATGGAATGAGATAGAATAGAACAAAATAGAATAGGATAGAATAAAGTTGTAATTGATAAAAATAAAAGTGCATAGGATATTTTTGTACCCTTATTTCTTTTATATATATATATTTATTGATTATGCTATTACAGTTGTTCCATTTCCCCCCCTTCACTCCATCCTGCACACCCCCTCCCTCCCACATTCCCCCCCTATAGTTCATGTCCATGGGTCATACTTACAAGTTCTTTCGCTTCCACATTTTCTATACTATTCTTACCCTCCCCCTGTCTATTTTCTACCTACCATTTATGCTACTTATTATCTGTACCTTTTCCCCCTCTCTCCCCCTCCGACTCCCCTGTTGATAATCCTCCATGTGATCTCCATTTCTGTGGTTCTGTTCCTGTTCTAGTTGTTTGCTTAGTTTGATTTTGTTTTTGTTTTAGGTGTGGTTGTTAATAACTGAGTTTGCTGTCATTTTTACTGTTCATACTTTTTATCTTCTTTTTCCTAGATAAATCCCTTTAACATTTCATATGACAAGGGCTTGGTGATGATGAACTCCTTTACCTTAACCTTATCTGAGAAGCACTCTATCTGCCCTTCCATTCTAAATGATAGCTTTGCTGGATACAGTAAATCTTGGATGTAGGTCCTTGCCTTTCATGACTTGGAATACTTCTTTCCAGCCCCTTCTTGCCCGTAAGGTCTCTTTTGAGAAATCAGCTGACAGTCTTATGGGAACTCCTTTGTAGGTAACTGTGTCCTTTTCTCTTGCTGCTTCTAAGATTCTCTCCTTCTGTGTAATCTTGGGTAATGTAATTATGATGTGCCTTGGTATGTTCCTCCTTGGGTCCACCTTCTTTAGGACTCTCTCAACTTCCTGGGCTTCCTGGAAGTCTATTTCCTTTGCCAGATTAGGGAAGTTCTCCTTCATTATTTGTTCAAATAATTTTCAATTTTTTGTTCTTTCTCTTCTGGTACCCCTATAATTTGGATGTTGGAACGTTTAAAGATGTTGTGGAGGTTCCTAAGCCTCTCCTCATTTTTTTTGAATTCTTGTTGCTTCATTCTTTTCTGGTTGGATGTTTCTTTCTCCCTTCTGGTCCACACCGTCTATCTGGGTCCCAGTTTCCTTCCCATCACTATTGGTTCCCTGTACATTTTCCTTTGTTTCTCTTAGCATAGCCTTCATTTTTTCATCTAATTTGCGACCAGATTCAACCAATTCTGTGAGCTTCCTGATTACCAGTGTTTTGAACTGTGCATCTGACAGGTTGGCTATCTCTTCGTTGCTTAGTTGTATTTTTTTCTGGAGCTTTGATCTGTTCTTTCATTTGGGCCTTTTTTTTTTTTTTT
Source organism: Desmodus rotundus (assembly GCF_022682495.2). Taxonomy (NCBI): domain Eukaryota; kingdom Metazoa; phylum Chordata; class Mammalia; order Chiroptera; family Phyllostomidae; genus Desmodus; species Desmodus rotundus. The sequence continues at coordinate 108,663,108 of NC_071393.1, forward strand.
TGTCTTGGCGCACCTGTTACATAAAGGGGCGGAGCCTTAGGTGTCCACCAGGGCAGGGTAACGCTGGTCGCTGTGCTGTGACACTGTACGTGGGGGAGGGGCCGAGAGGGAGCAATGGCGCTTGCTCTGCTCTCTGCTGGATTTCAGTCAGTCCCTCCGCTGCCCACAATCAAACCAGACCCATCTGGTGCTGATTCCCAGTTGGGTGGGCTTGTGCACGCTCTAGGCCCCTGTGGGTCTCTCCAATGACCTCTCCTGTGAGGCTGTTTCTCCTGCTGCTGCCTCAACCCCCACGGGTGTTTTCAATCAGAGGTTTGAGGCTTTATTTCCCGGAGCTGGAGCCCTGGGTTGTGCGGTCTGTTTCACTCCCCCGCCGTTCCTCTCAGTTTTTCTATGTGCGAATGTGGGGTCCCAGGGTCCACCAGCCGCTGCCTTGTGGGGTCTGCTAGCTGCAGCCTGCCCCGCCCCGCTCCACAATCTGCCACCTTGCTGGGTCCACCAGCTGCCACCTTGCCAGGAGTCCTCTCCGCCCTGGCTGCCGGTCTCCACCCCTCCTACTGGTCTGGTGAGTGTTTCTTCCTTATCTCCTTGGTTGTCGGACTTCCTTACAGTTTGATTTTCTGTCAGTTCTGATTGTTTTTTGTTTTTAAATTGTTGTCCTTCTTTTGGTTGTGCGAGGAGGCACAATGTATCTACCTATGCCTCCATCTTGGCCAGAAGCCGTACCATTATTTCTTAATTGTCTTTCTAATTAATAATGACTTGAACTTGTTACATTAAATCTACAATGAGCCACAGTTTCAACATGGGAAATGGATGAATCTCAATGATAAATTACATGGGCAAGTCATAAAAGAAATAAGTCACACACAGAAACACAGACACACACAATAAATAAAAGAGGAGATTCCATTTATGTAAAGTTCAAAAATAGAGAAAACTAAACTATATTGCTTAGGGAAGCATGCTGAGGTTGTAAAGCCTTGTCAAGGAAGACGGAAGTTAGGACTGTCTTACCTCTGTAGGAAGGGAAGGAGCTGGGACTAGCAGGACCACCCAGAGGGACCCTGAGACTCTGAAGATATCCTATTTCATGGTCTGAGCACTAGATAAACAGGAGTTTGTATTCTTTAAGCTGGATATAAATAAATACTGTAATAAATACTTCCCTTACTCTATCCTTTGAGAGAGGCTGGAAGCAGGGATGTCTGAGAGTGGTGAGCAAACTAGCACCCAGATCTTGGTTTATAAATATTATTCTCCTTTAAGAAGAAACAGGACTCTTTGGAGAGACAGTTTATTTCAGGACTGGGGCAGAGAAAGTACAAGTTGAACCTGAAATAGCTTGTTGTGCTGGGAAGTAAAGAAGTGCCTAAGAATTAGGAGTACATCACACACACACAGAAACCAGTTTAAAGGAATCCTGCTGACCGAATCTGAAATAATTTGGATATCCAAATAAATAATGATAGTAATAGTAATCAACTGTAGAAAATAAGAAATAGGTTATGCTGATATAAATTAATTATGCTCTCTTCCTGGCTGGGAGGAAATCTTCTCTCTAGCTTCCAGTCTCTCTCCTGTCTGTGCTGGTGGAGTCTTATATAATCCAGCATAATCACGAGAGACTGTCCCACCAACATCTGTATACAATGCAGGCTGACAAAGGGAGCGCCTCTGTCATCATAGTCACAGGCTCCGCACACACGCCAGAGTAGGGGGTCATATAATGGGTTATAAAAAGTTTTGAGGAAACAGATAATTATCCTGTTATTGCTTTTATCCTCACATAGTATTCAAAACTAAATTATATTTTAAAAGTCAAAATATAATTATAATCAGAAATTTTCTATTATACTTTAGAATATAATGTTTTATAATTAGAAGAAAAACGTAATCCCATAGTATTTTTCGTAGTATTAGCAAGCTTTAGTACCTTCTAAAAATTCCAAGAACAGGGATAACTGATGTTATCATTATTGGTGTTTTAAAGAGGTTTATAACAATAAGGATGTAAGGGAGAACTAGAGGTTCACTTTCATTAATTTTTTCCTCAGTTTATTTTCAACATAGTTTTATATTTAAACAAGGACCAGAAAGCACAATAATATGAACACACTCAATATAAATCGCCTAGAAAATGTCTTATGCAAGATGTTCCTGGTAATTCATGTCACTTCTGGCAAAAAAAAAAAAAAAAGAGAGAAAAGAAGTCCTCCTCACATTGTACTGAGTACCTCATGAATTAAAATGGTTTCTTGTCCCATGCAGCAGTCTGAGAAGCCTGCTACTCCATACTAATAGAACAGAAAAGTGCAAAGCAAAATTAAAAACAAAACATGTAGCTAATTTTTTTAGTTGAGATATAAAATTGTATAGGAAAATGTGCTGTTTAAAATATAAAGTATAAAAGATTATCTTCATTCTCTCTGAAAAATTAAGTCTGTCTGAATACCTGTTGTCATTCACATGCACCTGCATGGAGGAGAGAGCACTGGACTTGGGATCAGACGATCTGATTTTAATCTCAGCCCAGCTTTCCAGTTTTCTTATTTTTACAACAGAGCAATTTTTACCACCTGCACCCTCTCTGGCACTCTTATACTGCAACAGCAGGCATCTACCTTCCACTTTGTTCCCTCAGGACATTTTTCCTGAGCTCAAAGACAAATAAATCCCAAGTGATGGAATATATGCCTCCCAGTAAGAATCGTCTAAATACCCTATTAGCCGTTAGAGCTTCCCATTTAAAGCTCCGCCTCTTAGGTCCTAAGGAACGGAGGTGAAGATTCATGAGCAGCAGTCAAATCGATTTTAACTTTCAAAGAACAATGATGAAAGGTTGTTATGAATACCAAAATGAAAGTGGATAGTAGAATAAAACAGTAATAATTACTATTATATATGGATATAAAATAAATAACTAAAGGAATGAAATGTATGGAAATGTCATTGAGAAATATTCCACACAAGTATTTTTAAAAGCTGACACAACCTTATGAGATATAAAAGGCCTGAGTAAATGGAGATAAAATATGTTTCCTGATGTGAAGACTATCACAAAGAGTCCTCCCAAAATAGTTCTTAGGCTTAACAAAATCTCTACTTTTCTTAACATTAAGGATGGAAGCTCACTTAATAAAATTATTCCAATATTGCTATGGACAAATAAATAAGAGAAAATAGCCGGGACATTTTTTAAATCGGAGGTATTTATACTGTCATGTATTAAAATTCATTATAGAATTACAACAGTTAAAATAATGTATTTATACAAGAATAGAGAGACAATAAAACACTAGTGTATATATAAAGGAACACATGAAAAGATGCTCAAAATCATCAGCAATTAGGAAAAAGACAATTAAAACCACAATGAGATACAACTACAGTCCCAACAGAATGGCTACAATTTAAAAGACTGACAATATTAAGTTTTGACAGGACATGGAGCAACTGGAACTCACATACACTGCTGTTGAGAACACAAAATTGTTCAACCACTCTGGAAAACAGTTTCTTATAAAAGCTTTTCATACAACCAGCAATTTTACTCCTAGGCATTTACTCCAACAGAAACAAAAACATGTCTACACAGAGAGAGATGCACAAATGCTCATAGCAGTTTCATTCAAAAAACCACAAAACTGGAAACAAATGAAGAATAAAAACCTGGGGTACCTCTATATATTGGAATATTAGTGACCAGAAGGAATGAATCACCAATACATCCAACAACACGGATGAGTCTTAAAAACATCATAAGTGAAAGAAATCATACATAGATGTGTATACATACTTTACACTTTACAATTTGTAATTCAATTATGTCACATTCTAGAAAAGGCAAAACTATATATAATATAAGACAGAAAACAGGTCACCAGTTACCAGGACCTGGGAGGCTGGGGGGAAATTAGCTACCATGGGCATGAGGATACTTTTTTGGAGTGATGGTAATGTTTCATATATGAATTATGGTACTGGTCACTTGACCACATGCATTTTCAAAATTCACAAAACTATTCAATTAAAATAGGGGCATTTATTATATGTAAATTATATTTCCAAACTCAAATAAAAATAATAAACTCCCACACTTTAAAAATCAATGAAAATAGATATGTTTATTCAATAAAACAATATGGAAAAATTTGACTACTGAAGATAAATATATTTGATTCTTATTTCTTTCAATATCCCAAAAGAATTGGGTGGCCTCTTTCACTTATTGCAATGCATTTGTACAGAGGATGCCAAAAATATGAAGAGTCCCCAACCATTTAGCATTAGGTAATTATAAGAACACTAACTCTTACTCTTTCGCACATTGAGAACATGACATTCCTCTCCCCTTTCCCAATAGTTCCTTGGCATATGCAGTAGGGAAGGGGTGACTTGGGGAAAGCAGAGGAAACTTACTCTTCATTGTTATCAGCTACATTCTCAGGGTTCCTTTGAATGCAGAGAGATTTTTCCCCAACAGCAAGTAAGAAGAATCTCTTTTTCAAGAATGTAGTTAGTTGTACTGGATCAGAATTTCCTTAAGGGATAAAATTCTAGAACCTCAGCAAGATACAGAATTGTCATCATATCAAGAGTTTGGTTCTGAATTTCAACAAAACCTCAATTATTCTTATCAAAGATAGTGGGCACTGGACCTGGTCTTATAATCTACTACTAAAATTATCATAAATAAATATATTTAAACAATAAATATGTTAAATGTAGAATAAAAAGCTTTGTGTATAAAAGCAAAAATAAGCAAATGCCATGATTTATGTTTTATAATATTTGATAACCTATGTTCTGTCATCTATGTTAACTTTTGATAAGAAAATTAGGTTTGGAATGGCAGAGGCCCTGGTCCACCTACTTATGAAGATCTTAGAAGAGGTGGGGTTAAATGAGATGAGGATTAGAGGAGCTGTACAAGGAAGAAAGGGGGGAAATGTTGATATCTGAATACAGAAAAGTTAAAAAAACTAAAATATCTTGAATTTATATGATGCTGATAATTAACTACATATTTTCACATAACCAACCTCATTTCATTTTTGGAACAACTCTGTATATCTCCATTTCACAGAAGAGGAGACAGGCTGGAGGTAAAGTCAATGAACTACTAAGTGGAGGATCCAGGATGAATGGGTGGTCAACTATTCAGGGTGAATTTCAGGAGATCTATAGGAAGGTGACCCTTTCTTTATCTGATAATAGTCTATCCCCACTCCTGTACCCCCACCCTGGATTCTACCAGTGTCTCCACTTGAGGTTAAATGTTCTCTTAATCTAGAGTTATCAGTGGGGTGAGTTAACTTAGTAAACCTCTTTGCCATTTTCACACTGTAAATTCCTTTAAGGTCGCTTTCTTAACTGGTTAAGAACGAGGCACTGAGGCTTTGATAGAAAAGGGAAGGGAGCTCTGTGTGATGGGAACATAGGATGTTGCCAAGAGGAGGGCTGCCAAGGAGGGAGTTATCGAGCACAGAGACAGAGGAGAGCCAAGTAAGCAAGAAAGGGACTTCAGCCACTCTTCTGGGTATCTATCTGAAAAATGTGAAAACATTTATTTGTGAAGATGTATGTACCCCTATGTTCACTGCATCATTATTCACAGTAGCCAAGACAGGGAAGCAACCTCAGTGTCCTTCAGTGGATGATTGGATAAAGACAGCGCAGTACATACATGCAGTGGACTACTACTCTGCCATAAGAGTATGAAATACTGCCATGTGTGACAACATGCATGAAGCTTGAGAATATCATGCTAAGCAAAATCATTGAGAGAGAAAAGGACAAGAACCATATGATTTCACTCATATGAGGCTATAAAACTGAAAGCAGCTAATGAAAAAAACAAGGCAAACAAACTCACAGACACAGACAGCAGTATGGTAGTTACCGCAGGGAAGATGGGTGGGAGAGGATAAAGAGGGTAAAGGGGGCCAAATATATGGTGATAGAAAGAGACTAACTTCGGGTGGTGAGCACACAGTGCAATGTACAGATGATGTATAGTAGAATTGTACACTGGAAACTTACTTAACGTATTAACAAATGTCACCCCAATAAATTTAATTCCATTTAAAAAAAAGAAAATGACGTCAGCAGATTTGGGCCAGCAAGGGAAAGATAGCACGGCAAGGACAAGTGTGACGATGGGTTGACGGGCCTTGCAACCAGGTGTGCACAATTTGAAACTGATTAAAAGGTGATTTAGAAAAGCAACTCATTCCAGCAGAAATTTGGAGAAAGGTAGAGAAACAGTCTAAACCCAGATGAGAAAACAAAGAGGACTGTGAATGGAGGCTCCACTAGTTTGGGGCAAGACTTGCTTCTAGATCAATGCTCAAAGCCCACTGGAGTTGAATTCCTGATTTCTGACCATTTCATAAGATGTATCCATTCCCTCTTTCTCGGGAGCCAGCCCACCATCATGATGGTTACAGTGCCAGATTTCAAACATAAGTCAAAGGAAGAAACAATCTTTGCAATTCCCAGCAAGCATACATTTTTCCCCAAGCTTTATCGTGACAAGGGTTATAACTAGACGTCTTCTCCCAAGAAGACAGTGATGGATAATGGTAGGGTGAGACCCACTTGAGTTCTAGGGTTCTGGGGTGAAGATCCACAACTTACAAAGTCTTCTACACTTGAAACAATCCACCCCACGCTCAAAAACACATGATTCTCTCAACAGCTCATCAAGTACTTTGTGTATCAAAAAGGCCAGTGGTGAAATTTTTGCCAGGTCATTGGCAAAACTATTTAAAAGCAAAAGTGGAAAGCTAAAGAAACAGCTAACAATACTCTTGTACCTTGAATGCTTCTTTTAAAAAAGGCCTTACATCCTTCACATGACCAGACTCCATAGTGATATCCTGAGGCGTAGTCGCTGCAGACAGCGCAGACATGGGCATCCCTCTTCGAACCTGGACTGGTAACAGGGCTCACACATCTGCTCCCACTAATCTTCCTTTTCAGTGTCTCTCTGGAGGCAAAGAAAACATTCATTGTAAAAAGCATTACGGGGAAAAGAGGGACTTTGCGGGGAAAAAAAAACAATCTAGCATGAGCATTGCCTCATTTATCTCTTTGCCCTCCAGGGTTCATGACAAATACATTCCAGGAAGAATGATCAAGCAAAATCTTTGTTACTGGTATCAGGTCTATGAAGAGTCGCGTTCATTGTTGGGAATGACTAGTGTTTGAAAGTGGTGGGGCAAGTTTATGCCCATCCATTCAGTGCTGATGAGCACTAGTAACTATGGATAGTCAGTTGCAGCCATCAGGATGCACGTCTCTAAGTGTAATCAGTGACCAGATTCAGTCCTCCCCATAGTTCTGGACCACAAGCAGGTATGTTGTGGACTTCCACAGTGACTAGAGCTCATCAACCCTGCATGGAGGGGCCTAAACTCACCTAATTTTTTTCAAATATCAGCCATTCCCATCAGTATCACTAAATAGCCCTTCAGAGTTCCCATTTAAATGGGGGAGACAAAAATCTTTCATTCTGCAATTTAAGATAAAAGCCTAGAATAAAAATAATTTTAAGAGTAGAAACAACTGAGCTTTAAGTTATATTAAGGTAAATAGTAGACTCTGGTTTGGAGAGGAGGGAAGGGAAAAGAAGGGGAAGGGAGGGGAGGGGAGGGAAGAGAAAAAGGGAGAGAGAAAGGGAAAGAGAAGAGAAGAGGGGAGAGAGTGAACACGTGTCTGTTCTTAGAGAAGGCTTTGAAGGTAGCAGGCACTCACTGCTGGGTGGAGGGCCGAGGACTTTCACAGAGGAAGGCGAGCCCATTAAAGGAGCACTGGCCAACACCAAAACACGCCTGGCTAGTTCCTAATTTTGCTAGGGCGTGTTTGTTTTGGAAAGGAAATAGTAGAGGTAAATTGATTTATAAATGAAGGTAAGTTTACTATGGATTAAGTTACACAAACATTAGTAGACCTCTGATTAGAACGCATGCTCAGAAACAAAATATTTATTCTGTTAAACACTGAAGGACTTCCAGTAAAGATGGTGGCATAGGTAAAGTAAACACGGCTCGCAAACTCACATAACCACATCAAAATAACAACAACATTACAGAACAACCATCACCCAAAACCAAAAGAAATGGAGTTGAATGGGAGTCTAAAACGATGGAATTAAAGAAACAACATCCATCCAGTCTGGTAGGAGGGATGCAGATGCAGAACGGGCTGGTCCCACATCCATGTGTGGTGGATAAAAATCCAGGAGGGATATCTTAGGAGTGAGGAGTCCCAGCCCCACACCAGGCCCCCAGCCCTGGGTTCCAGTGTCAGGAATAGAACCCCCCATAACTTCTGGCTGCAAAACCCAGCAAGGATTGAGTTGGTGGAAGAAACTTCTGGAGTCCCAAGAAGTTCCTCTTAAAGGACTCACACATGCACTTACTCAGACTCACTCCTTCTGAGATCCAGCACCAGGGTAGCAGCTTGAAAGGCACCTGTGGAACAGGGAGGAACTGAAGTGTCTGGCATTAAGGCGAGAGCTAGGGACAGCTTTCTCCCAGACAGAAAGGTGAACAGGGCCACAGAGCCAGCAGAGTCCTATATCTGAGACCCCATAAACCAGGCTAACCCTGTTTGCCCCACGCTGGAGATCCCCTGGGACTCCATCCCACCCAACGTTAGCCTCCATCCCCCATATTTCTTGCTACATATCCCCAGGCATGTCACTAGCAACCAGTCTAGATTCCCAGCTTGGCTTTGCCTGAGATTCTCCAAGCCCAGCACAAGTAGCAGCCATCTCAGATTGCTCTACAGCTTAGGCAGGGTGGCCCAAGGCAAAACACAGGTGGGGGATGACCTTGGCCTGTACTACCCAAAACCTAAGAGCCAATGCACCCAGTGGACAGCTACAGACCATGTCGGAGCACCACCACCCTACCCCTGCACAGCTGATCCTCCACAGAGAGTGGAGGTTGGTGGTCAGTGGACACAGCCAGTCTTTGCAGCTGACTGGCCTGTGTAAATCCCTCCCATTGATCTACCAACAACAACCAAGGCTCAACTACAAGAGGAGGGTATACTCAGCCCATGGTAAAGGCACACCTCAAGTACCCAGCTTGGGTGATAGGGGAGGCTGTGCCACTGGACTATACAGGACACCTATTACATTAGGCCACACTACTAAGACATGGAGTCAAAGCAGCTCTACCTAATGCACAGAAACAAACACAGGGAGGCTGTCAAATTGAAGAGACAGAGAAACATGGCCTAAATGAAAGATCAGATCAAAACTCCAGAAAAAGAACAAGAGAAAAATGGAGATAAACAATCTATCAGATGCGGAGTTCAAAACACTGGTTATAAGGGTGCTCAGGGAACTTGGTGAGGACCTCAGCAACATAAAAAATGATCCAGTCAGAAACAAAGGATACACTAATTGAAATGAACAATTTACAGGGAAACAACAGTAGAGTAGATGAAGTCGAGAATCAAATCCATGATTTGGAACATAAGGAAGCAAAAAACAACCAATCAGAACAAGAAGAAGAAAAGAGAATAATAATAATAAAAAAAAAAAAAACCCTGAGGATAGTGTAAGCAGCCTGTGGGATAACTTTTAGCAATCCAACATTCATTTCATAAGGGTGCTAGGAGAAGAGAAAGAGGAAGAAATTAGAAATCTATTTGAAAAAATAATGAAAGAAAACTTCCTAATTTAATAAAGGAAATACACATGCAAGTCCAGGAAGCACAGACAGTCCCACACAAGATGGATGTAAAGAGGCCCACTCCAAACACATCATAATTAAAATGTCAAAAGGTTAAAGATAAAGAGAGAATCTTAAAAGTAGCAAGAGAAAAGCAAACAATTACCTACAAAGGAGTTCCCATAAGACTGTCAGCTGATTTCTCAAAGGAAACTTTGCAGGCTAGAGGGGACTGGCAAGAAATATTCAAAGTCATGAAAAGCAGGGGCCTACAGTCAAGATTGCTCTACCCAGCAAAGCTATCATTTAGAATCAAAGGGCAGACAGAGAGCTTCCCGGATAAGAAAAAAACTAAAGGAGTTCATCATCACCAAACCATTATTACATGAAATTTTAAAGGGACTTATTTAAGAAAAGAAGATCAAAACTATGAACAATAAAATGACAATAAACACATATATGTAACATTTGAATCTAAAAAACAAAACAAGAACCCAGGTAGCATCATGGATACAGAGAGCATTTTGATGGTTGCCAGATGGGTGGGGAGTGTAGGGAATGGGTGAAGAGGTGAGAGGATTAAGAAGTACGAATAGGTAGTTACAAAATAGCCATGGGGATGTAAAGTATACAACAGGAAATGGAGTAGCCAAAGAACTTACATGCATGATGTAAGACCCGTGGACATGAACAATGGTGTGGGGACTGCCAGAGGGAGTGGAGGGTGCTGGGTGGAGGGGGGGCAGAGGGGAAAAAATTGGGACTATAATAACATAATAAATAAAATATAATAAAATTTTTTAAACAATGAAAAAATGGTACTTTTAAGCAATTATCTACAAATTTATGTCCATTATTTTGTCACAAAAAATGTTTTTTAAACAAGAAAAATAAAAATCCTGTGTAATATTTAAAAGTAATGAATTTCAATATCCAACATGTCATAACTTAGACTTTGGTTGTTTTTGAAGTTTATCTCTCTCTCATGCCCCCTTTCCCTCCAGGCTACCTATTCCCTCTATAGGCATAATTATCATTAAAAATATTACAAATTGCCCTGACCAGTGTGGCTCAGTTGGTTGGACATCATCTGATAAAGTGAAAGGTTGCCAGTTGGATTTCTGGTCAGGGCACATGCCTGGGTTGTGGGTTCTGTCCCTGGTTGGGGCTCACAAGAGGCAACTAACCAGTCTTTCTCTCTCACATCGATGTTTCTCTCCCCCTCCTTCTCCCTCCCTTCCCCTCTCTCTAAAAATAAATATAATCTTTAAAATATATATATTAAAAAATATTACAAATTAAATAGAACTATCATGTTACCTTGCATTTACAGAGTACAAACCTATTAACGTCTAGAATTTTCAACTAAATTCTACATTTAAATAGTTCCCCATCGATTTTTATAAAATATTATTTTAGTTCATTCTTAAAAAGTTTATACCAATTTTGTCTGCCTTTTCAGGCTTCACATGTCGAGTATTTTCATTTAAGGTGTAATACCACCGCAGTTACTTTATCCTGGACACAATTTGTCATGAACACTAAATTGTTTTCCATGAACACTAATTGATTTCACTTACACAATAAGGATCCGAACTGAAAGTAACAATTTATTTTTCAAACTCAAAGCACTTCATCAGAAGTGATTTAAGCTCACTCTTATCATCTAGAGACGTCAGTCCAAACAGTGAGTTCTCTGCACAGCACAGATCCACGAGCGTGATTTCCAGTGAGAACTCAAGTAGCAGAATAGATATTCGAGAATACCAGGTTTGAAGTGCTCTAAGTATTCCATGTGACTAATAAAACCCTTATATAATGCTTATCTTTCTTTTCACCAAATCACCAAGTGATTTGAATAATGTCCATGAGCTATGATGAAGACTAGATTTACCTGTTTACAGGTAAGGTGTGTTCTAGTGACCTTGCTTCACACCAAGGACTCTTTTGAGGTTCTGCATACAGAAGTGAAGACTGGCAGTGGATTGCCAAAGGAGAGAGGTGTCCAGAAGTTGGCCACAACACACTGGGGCTCGTGGTCTGTCGACCAGGTCCACCTTCGGAGTTACTGACACTGCTGGGAATACTGTAATTCATCACAGCAGGGCTATAGAATGTCATGGCTGAATATTCGTGGCGGCTCTCTACGTAGGAAGAAGGTATATATATGGGGCCGTGCTCCAGGGGAAGGATGGACTGACTGCAGTTGTAGGAGGTGGGAGAGTTAAGGCTAGATGGTGAGTTTTTTATATCCATGTCTTGAATAGGCAACATCTGAGAAAGCTCCTTGCGAGAAGAGCCACAGAGGGCCTCTACGATGTTTTCAGTCTCATGGGAGGTGTAATGGCTGCGGAGAGTAACAAAAGGCAATTCTAAGTTAGGCAGAGACACAGGCATAACTATAAAAAAACGTTTAAACATTATTATTAAACACACACATTGGTATGAACTTAGAAATACATTCTGAAAGATACGCATGAAAATATTAACCTCAGAGGGATGGGAACGTGAGGTCTGGAATTCTCATTTTCTACTTCATTCACTTCTTTATTGCTTTTGTTGCTGTTGTTAACCACAATAATATTTTTACCAAGGGAATTTATTATAAAATGCTTTTTAAAATTAAAATACACAGGCTTATATAAAAAATGACTGCTTTTTTAAAACCTGGAACTAGATAAAGTTGTTATGGAAAAATAATCAAGAATAACCTGGAAAATCCTGAAAGAGCAGATTAATGACCTGGGCCAGCATTAACAGATATTCAATACACTGTGAGTGGCCAATAATAAAGAACAAGGAATTGACAGACCGATGTAACGGGGTCAATGATCAATTTACTGACTCAGCTTCTAATGTACCCTTCAATATATGCTCTTATAGAAATGTCTAACCTTTTGGCATCTCTGGGCCACACTGGAAGAAGAAGAGTTGGCTTGGGCCACACATTAAATACACTGTGACACGTAATCACAACAGAATATCATAGAGTCTTCAGTAAATTTATGATTTTGCGTTGGGCTGCATTCGCAGCCATCCTGGGTTGCATTCCGCCCAAGGGCCGCAGGCTGGATACCCCTGCTAGGATAAACCACTGAATTCCTGCATTATTTAAAATGAGCCAATGCTAAATTTTCTTAGTAGAGGGTGCTGCAGGGGCAATGCGGGAGGAAGAGGATGCTGTGATTTCCAGCCCTGACAGAGGCTGGCAGTGTGGATGAGAACATGCAATGGAGCCTGGTCCAGCCACGAGTCCATCCAAGCAAGTTCCCACTGAAAACTTACAGCCTCAGCGTTGTGATAACCCATCTGCAATCACCCGTCCTGACTGTGGCCTGAGGAGTCGCACGCTGAGAAGTTGTTCCTCCTGTAAGCCCCTCACACCACGGGACCTGCACACTCTCTAAAGGCCTTCTGCCCCTGCAGGTAGGTATCTGGACTCCCGGGGGATGCTCGTGCCATGTGCCACCGATCGCCGGCTACCAACCTGCAGCCCCAGACCAGCTCTGGCCTGGCTAAACCAGTGAGCATCTCTGCTAGTTAATGGCCAAACCACCTTGTCCCCTCAGGTCTGACCCCTTCCAAATCTGTCCTTCCTTGGCTACTCTATCTCAGTTCTAGGGCATGATATAGAGTTTTCTTATATCTTATAGTTTCTAGTCATAATTAATTAATTATAAGTAATTCTTCACATTAATCCTCCTCTGTTAAACTTACTGTATACTTTCTAACTCCTGATTGGGCCCAGACTGCTATACAACTGAATGGAAAACCCCAAAATGGCAAATTCAGAAGTTTTTGGAAATTTGGTAATGATAAAAGGTGGTATCTCAGGGAAAACGACGAACAACGGAACTGCCATTGGAAAAAGAATGTATACCAGAATAAACTCCTAATGGATGAGAGATCCAAATGTTAAGAGAAATGGAAGGAAGAGCAAGAAGGAGAGGAAAAGGTGGAGGGGTAGGGGCTGCAAGCCAACAAAGTATAAACCCTTTTATAACATGGGTGTGGGGAAACCTCCTCAACTATGGCTCCAAATCCAGAGGCAATAAAAAAGATGCACATAAAAGTATTATCAATTCGGTACACAAAAGTAAATCTTGGCATATCATAAAACACACCATAGGCCACAGGTGGCAAACGCAAGGCCCACCAGCTTGTTTTATCCGGCCCAGCACCTTGTTTCTACCCAGCGGGAGCACTAAGCTCTCACTTAACTGTTAAAGAGTAGTTACACTTATACAGTCCTAAAATTACATTCGGCCCTTTGAAGGCAACTGTGAGGCTGATGTGGCCCCTGGTGAAAATGAGTTTGACACCCCTGCCATAGGCAAAGTCAAACGACTGACAATTGGAAATAAAAATATTCTCAACTTATATTAGAAACAAGGGGATTATCTCCCTAGTTTGTATATTTTAAAAAACCCACTTAATTTAAAATAAAGAAACCAGAAATTTACTAGAAAAACTGGCCAAACACATGAACAGATAGAGCACAGAAAAGGGAAAGCAAATGGCTCTTAAAACATATAAGATGTTCAACCTCATTCATAAGAGATACAAGCTAAAACTATACCAAGACACCATTTCTCATTAATCCTATTTGGTAAAATTCACACGTTTGGCAACAGACTCCCGTGGAAAATAGGGCTCTTTCCTATACTGCTGGTAGGAGTGCAAATGGCACAAACTCCATGCCATTTATGTATAGTAATATGTAGCTGTCTGTAGCAAACCTGCATATGCTTTTACCCTGTGGACTAGGAGTCCACAGTGTTAATCAAAAGAGAAAAGAAAAAAGGAATCACTTATTATCATTGCCAGTGATTCATACATCAGTTCTTCACCCTGAAAATTAGTAATTAAAGGGAAAGAATTAAGCCTGTAACCTGCCTTTTTAAGAGGATCTTTAGTTTATCCCAAGGTCAAGGGGAAACCCTTCTTTATGAAAGAATGCCACCTAACGAATAGTTCAGAAAAAAATATTTGGATGGATAGATTAGATAAATAAGTCAAAATGTTAAAAATTATTGAATCTAGATGGTGGATGTATGGACTTTCATTATACCAGTCTTTCTGTAAGTTTGAAATTTTTCATGATAAAAAGCTTTGGAGGGGAAAAATACCCCATGAAATAATACAAGATTAAAAATGGAAACCTTAAAAAAAAGGAATGAATAACTGGAATAATATAATGTAGACAAGGGAACAATGACCACTAATAAACAATGAAAATCTGTGAGAGAGATCATTAGTTCTCCATCGTTCATACTTTCGGCCCCAGCTGTCACCTAATCCCATATGTGGGCAACCTGGCTATATAAAGCCCCCAGTGCCTTCCTCCCAACATTTCTACTTGAATGCTTGCTCCATCTGTCCTCAAAACACAACACATCAATGGTGTTTTTAGAATTCTTTAACACTTCTCCCTTCAAAGGTGGAGCCTCATCTCCTCCTTGAGTGTGGGCTAGATTTGGTGATTCAATTCTAATGAAGAAGTTATGGCAGAAGAAACGGTATGTGACTCCCAACACGAGGTCATAAAAGGCACTGCAGCCTCCTCCTGGCCTGCCCTCGTGGATCCCTCAATCTAGGGAAAGTTAGATGCCATATCGTGGGGACCCTCAAGCAACCCTACGGAAACTTCCTGCCAATGGCTGGCAAGGAACTATAGCCTCCAGCCAACAGCTATGTGAGTGAGATATTTTGGAAGCAGATCCTCCAGCCCCCTCAGGCTTTTAGATGACTGTAGCCCTGGCTGACACCTTGACTGTTAGCCAACTTGACTGCTGAACTCTATGATAATTTGTTACACAGCGTAAGATAATTATTACAATATCCAAGTTAAAATTCATCACTTTCCAGCCCCAAACCACTCCTTTATTTCCTATTAGCGTTAATGACAAAGCACATTACAATTTGACTTGTCCCCTTTATCCAATGATCTCTAATCACCAAGGCACACTGGTTTTTTCCTCCACAGTGCCTTTTCCCACACTGTCTTTAGCCACCATCTGAGCAAGCTCTCGTTACTTCTCATCCATGCATCTGCAATTGTCTCCTTACTACTCCTTGTCCCCTACTCCTTACTAGCTCCTTCTCCAGGCGCATAGAGCAGCCAGATTAACATTCTTCAAACCCCAGTAAATCACAGGCTTCTAACAGTCAAATCCTTCCACTAGGTTGTCCCATCCCATCATCCCACTCTGCTCTGCTATTTTCCTACAGGAAACCCGCCATGTCCATAAGGTAAAGGCCACTGTGAAGTGGTTGGCATTTTATGCCTTCGCAGTTTTTTCACTCTTAACAGCCCTATAGTTATTAACATATAAATTTAATCCTTTTTATTAGATTACAAGTATCTCAAATCCTTCCTGGACATGGTAGAGGTAGGGTGGGAGATTAAGAAATATAATTACATTTTAAACTCCTTGAAGGCACCCACTATATTTTATTCACCTCCCACTACAACTCAATAATTATTTTTTATAAGGAAAGAATGAGGAAATGTGTTTAAAATACTAGATTTCACCAAGTCAAGGCTGTTAATCAAAGACAGGAGCGCTTTTCAGCAGGCATGGGACTGTGCGGAGACAGGGGACTTAAAGGAGTCCCAAGACACGCACCCTGCCTTCCGGGAGCCACTGGGCCAGGGAGAGGAGGCCGGGCGGACCAAGTGAAAGGATAGGAACTAGTGCAAAAGGTGCTACCACTTCTGATCAACATTGGCTGACCACGAGGGACAGGGAAGAGAAGGGTAGCTGGAGAATACAGGATGGAGGATGGAGAAAGTTGGTTTAAAAAAAAAAAATCTATGTCCATTTATTAATCATGAGTATACAATTTCATGTTTAAATTACTTAGTCTCCCAACCAACATACATAATCCATGGTTCCTAATAGAAAATATGTAGGATAAAACATCATCCTAACTACTGCGAAAACTAACTCTTTCCAAACTATTTTTTAAATTGTGGTAAAATACACGTAACATGAAATTTACCATCTTAACCATTTCTAAGTGTAAGTACATTCATACTGTTATGCAACCAATCTCTAGAACTCTTCTCATCTCATAAAATTAAAACTCTACAGCTGTGAAACAGCAGCTCCCCCAGCCCCGGGCAACCACGGTTTTACTTTCTGTCTCTATGAGTTTGACTACTCGGTCCCTCATATAAATGGAATAATACAGTGTTTGTCTTTTTGTGACTGGCTTATTTCACTTAGCATCATGTCCAAGTTGTTGCATGTATCAGGATTTCCTTCCTTTTTTTAAGGCTAAATTCCGTTGTATTTATGTACTATATAAGGGTTTTAAACCTTTGACAGGGTTTAAAGGTTTGCAACATTTAAATGTTGCAAATGCTTGGAAACATTTACAGACCCATGGAAATGACCTAGGAGACACAGGAGAGGCCACAGGAGTTGGTAATTAGGCCATTGGTAACCTTTTCGATGGCAGATCCAGCACTGACAGTATTGTTAGGAGGACCTTACCCCTCACTCTGTCCTGCACAACCTTATGTCAATGCACCTACACATACCTGCTCCCTGTACTTCTGTTTTCAATATTTTACCTTGACAACTTAATTTTAGTGTATTGTTTTTGCTATATGATCCGAGCATATCTTGTGTAGCCCAGTACTTAATCAACAGACATTTAAAGTACTTTAACAACACAACCTAAATCATATATATCATAGCCATTGAAAGCCAAATTCTCAAGGTAACATGTGTAACAAACTGTAGGTATGAATAATAAAATGTAACCTGGAGGTAATATTTAAATTTTGTATTTATTAAACTTTTTAAAAAAGGTGTAAGAAAACAGGCTGGTGTACCCAATTTAATAAATAAAAAGCGTATCCAAAGGTTAATGCAGTCACAATGTTGAGTATACCAACTTTCTTACACAGAGTACTCAAGGTAAACTTTTATAAGGGTAAATTCAACACTCTCGACCATCAAATGAAGACAAAATTATACTCAGGAAATTATGAAGCAGGAAAGCAGTGAAGTTGAGAATAGCAATTTCAACAAGAGACTTCAAATTAATACTCAATTAATGAAAAAATCAATTAAACAGATTAAACATAAACAACTATTCTTTGAATATTCTGGTCAATGAAGGTATTTTTGAATTTCATGTTATCTCAACTTTATATTACGCCCCCCGCAAACCATATTTATCATTTTAACATAAATATTTCAACAAAGCCAACACACCAAATTGTCAGAAAACAACTTCTATCTTTTCCTTTCATTAAGCGTCTTAAAAACATAAAGCTTCTACTGACACAAAGTGATAAATAATAGCATGGAAATTCACAAACTTGAAATAACACATCCTTTTATCTAGTTGGAAAGTAATCACACAGTTTAAAATGAATATGACATCTCTCCCAGAAGCAGCAAATCAATCCGGTCACTCATTTTCACCTGTAAGTGAAATGTTCGTTCTCAGCCCAGAAATGCTAAAATGACCTGTCAGACACACACCACCAAATGGCAAATGCCAGGATCATCCAGGCAATCAGGTGCCATGGTGACATTGCTTAGAAAATTTGGATTGCACAAATATACTCCAATCAACTTCTCTAGAACTCACATATCCCTGTACCACAATAATTTATGTGAGAGGACGGTTGCTGGACAGTGACTAAAAGGCTATGTTGGTTTTTTTTTGCCAGATATCTTTTAGATATATCCAGATTCGTGTCAACTAACTATTTGTCTGTGGAATTTTTGATAATTAGTAACTCGGTAGCCAATGAAAATCAGTTTTCTTAAGACTCAACAAGGGGTGATGAACTGAAATCACTGTAGTAGCCCTGGGAGACTGGAGAACAGGAAGCAGAAGGGAAGTCTTCTCCACTGAAGGGCTATAAAAGTGAAAGTAAATTTACAGGTTAAAAACCTGTGTGGTCATTTAAGTAGTCCTACTCTAAAACGGCAGTATAAACTGGTTGAAGGAAAGAATTTCAAAAAAAATCAAGTTCCTTTAATATTATAGAACAGGATTTTCCCCACTCACGTGTTTGAACACCCAAACATTGCCTCGGGGGCTACAGTATCTGGTACGACAGGAAAAACAGTCTCTAAACAGTTTCTTTGCTAGGCCTGGCAGGTGTGGAATTTCACCTGGGCAACAAAAGAACATGTACCCAGACATCTTGATTCTAAGAATTAATCATTTCTTTTTTGAATATATTTTATTGATTATGCTATTACAGTTGTCCCAAATTTCCCCCCTTTTCCCCCTTCACACAATTAATCATTTCTTTGCATGTTGATTGTCTTAAATTAGTCATCATAGCCAACAATGGTTGGCACATTCCCTTTGGGAGGAGCAGCCCTTGTCCTCTGTCCAGACTGCTCTCCCACAGCCTCACACACACCTCTGTTGGGTCCTCTCGGGGCACATCTGCGTTCAGTAGGAAAGCTTTTTGTACACATGGGATTATACATAGCAGTCAGTCATACTGGCTGGGAAACACATCACAGACGTTAAAATGATTTTTTTTTCCATTCCGAATACTGATAGTGATTCCTTGGAGAAGAAAAAGGCTGGCCTTAGAAATACCAGAAAGGCACTCCAGAAACAGTAGACTGATTGTATGAAAGTACCCATCAAATCTGGTTAAAGAATAAGAAAGCATTCACCACCAGGCCCGTTTTGACATACATTCTGGCCCAGTGGACAGAGCAATACATGGAGTCCTAGTCCCAGCTCTGCCCAAAAGCCAGGCGATCTAGGGCAAATCCTGTAAACTCCCTGAGCTTCCATTTCCACATCTTCAGCAGAAATGGGGACCTAATATGGGCTCTACCTGTTCACAGTGCTTGGAGATGAAGTGAAATGATGCCTGTGAACGCACTGTATAAGGAACTACTACATATCCAAGAGGATGAAGTCAATTGGCATGCCCTGGATAGGCCTGAGTGTTGGGCAGAATTTCTAGACAATTTAGATTAAAATGCCTTTATGGCCACCATGAAGATTTTGCCTCCTATTTTTCTTTAATTTCTATTTGTAACCCATCACCACCAGTTAGCATTGTGTGGAGCACAAAATGCCACATTCTCCTTACGCTACATTCTCCAGCCTGTCCATCACACTTGCCCAAGCATTCAGTTGAGACACCCTATATCTGTGTGCCCCACAGAAGTCGTAAATTCACATCCACAAGTACTAGAAGGAATTCCGTGGGAAAGATTCGAAATATTTAAGTGTCAAGCATCCTTGATGTGTGTAAGCAGTTGTTTGCCAATCATTGGCCTTAAATGTATCTTTTCCAAAGCAAAATATTAATGCTCTCTGTCAATTTAAAATAGCAAAAAAGAAAAACCACTCCAAAATCACCATAGAACTAACCATTAATAATTAATTAGCATGCAACTCTTAAGAATATGTATCTTCCAAAATAAGAAAAACCTAATTCCCCTAGTAGCCCATTGGAGCTTACTGAGCTGGATAGGAAACAGAATTTTGAGGGCTTGAATAGGGGAAGAGGACAGAGCCTCAGGCTCAGGGTTATCACATGCTAGTAAGGAAGGGGTGTAAAGAAAGAGCCCATCATTTTTTTCTCATCAGCGAGCCTCTGCTCCTTCCAGATACCAACAGTCAGAGACAATGCTCCACTCTTAGGAAACTGAACCATATTCAAATATTCATTTGGGGCAGGATGGGAAAGAGCTGTGGGTAAAGAGATTCAAGAGGACATGACCAATGCAGAAGTTTCACTGAACACACTCAACTCCCCTCCCAGTCCTGGGTTTGACAGACACAAAACACTTAAAGCAAGAACAGGTTGCCATCCTGTTTGAGGAACCACGGACAAGTCCAGTAATTTGTCTTTCCAAGTGACCCTCATTCTCCTGTCTGTTGTCAAGTGCACCCACACAAAGACTCTTTACTAAAGGCCCCTAATTATCAAGAGCTGTAACAGTTCCAGTTGCAAATGCCAACTATCCACTCTGCTGGTGCCTCATAAACTTGCCTCTCTGCATATCCCAGTTACTGCCACTGTAGTTCTCCGAAAGGTAAGTGCGTATTTAAAATACAGGCTCTTGTTTTTCATAGCACAAAGAAAAAACAAAAAAGACATCATCTGACAAATCTTTATTGGGAATGACTGGCAATAACAGGCTGCTGTTTATGGAATTGAATAATGTATTAAACAGTAGATAATATTTGTTTGCAAAAGATTTTGCGTCTATGTCCTGCAGGAAAATCTAGATTTCAAAGCATGAAAACAAAAACAAAGGCACCTTAACATCTACAAATAAATTGGGCGACACATAGCTCCTATAAAGGAAGAGTATTTTAACTTAAGCAGTCATAATCACTCTATATTTTATTTTAAATGTCTACAAATTCTCATTTTCACTCTTCTGCTCCTCAGTAGTTGATAAGTAATTTCAGGAAACTTTCTCAATCTCAAGTATAACAAAAGTATTAAGATTATAAAGGAACAATACATTCTATTAACATCACATAAATAACAAATACATGTTAAATGGCCTTGTATTGTAGTCTGGATAACTATGATACACACCATAACCAAAGACTTTAACCACAATGGAATCCAAACTTGCTAAGAATTAAATCTATTAGCCCAATATGAAGTTAACACTTAGTCCAAGTCTCCAGTTTCCCCTTTGCAAAATAGTTTTGTCTTTGCCTCAATTTATACAAGATCTAAACAAGACAGCACAACCTGACTCACCTGCTCACCCTCGAATGGGGAACGGAGATTTTCTTTTGAGAAAAGGGAAGGAAGATAATTATTTCTAAGGGAAAACATATTGAAGAGCAAAGCTATAAAATGAACAGGTAAGTGAATTCCAGGTGTTGGTGATGGGTAGAGAGGGTTGGTTACCAAGGCTCAAAAGCGACTTGAAGTGGGGGGTGATGGATGGAACTGTTCTCTATCTTGATTATGGGAGTGATTATATAACTGCCTGCAACTCTCAGAATTCACGGAGCGGCACAGCTGGAGAGGCTAGGTTTCACTGAATGTAACTTATACTGCAGTAAGCCTGCCTTTGTAAAAATGCTATTACGTCTAAAACAGTGTGCTAGGCACTGATTTATAAAGTCTAACATTCAAGTACATATGCATTCCTCAAGGGTTCTACATGTAATTTCTCAAGAGTTGTAGATTTAACTGTCAACGTTGCCAGTAAATGATTCACGTTCAGCCTTCGGTATTTTATATAATTATTTTATTATATATTTACAGATATGTGAAATGACTTAGAACATGAACTATAATTATCATAATATGTATTTGAGTCATTACCTGTTGGATACACATTGATAGAAAACTGCAGCCTTATCCTTAAAAATGGACAGACGTATCAATATGTTAAATGCTAATTATATTTTTAAGGGTTGAATTTACTACTAAATTTTACCTTTTCCATATTGTAAAAAAACTTGAAAAAGGTAAAAGGTGTTTAGATTCATTGAAGTCCCTCAAAACCATTAAACATCCTAAATATGTTTTTTAATTGATTTCAGAGACATATATACCTTAAGTGTGACAGGAAAACTAGCTGCTTTTTAAATAAGAATTTTCAGTAAATCAACCGTAAAAAGTGCTGTAACATAAAATGGAACCCTTACGTTTTCTCTCCTCTAGAATGTATGCAAAAACATACTGACTTTCTGCAGGAAGAAGAAACACAGGAGTCAATGTGTGTGATGTTCTTTTCTCAGTCACAGTACATTTACTTTTTCCAACGCTCACAGACAAACCTTTCTTTTCTCACACGTTCACTTTTTAAACAACAAATATCCTTCCCCACGCACAAAAGAAAATAGCCACTGTGAGTTCAGAAACTTATAACAAAAGTGAAAATTACTAATGGAATGTTCATGTAGATATCAGAAATATAATAAAATATGACAAAATCCTTCCAAAGGGTTGTGTGCCACAAAGTTACTTTTTAAAAGCTGGTAAAATTCAGCCAAACTTATTTTCCAAAGTAGAAACCCACTCAAATCCAAAATTCTGTTTTTCACAAAATTAACATTCCCTTGACTTAATTTTATACTTCCAGTGTGAATTAGGCACGAATAGTAACACAAAAGGTTAAGACACAGCTGCTGGGTTCCTTCTCAGCAAATTAAACAGCCCAGACCTTAATCTGCTCAGTCAGCCCAGGAGAAGTCAATCTACTCTTTCCTAAGGCAAAAGGAATAACAGGTCGAACATTTTAAAACACTAGTCACCTGCCTGACACACGTACATCCTCCCACACCCACAAAACTCCAGCCTGAAGAGCCTTCTTCAGCCCTCCTACTGTCCACATTTCACCACTGTTGGGAAAGCCATAGAGAAAAATCTAGACGAGCGTTTTCTTTTACAAAGACATGTATTATCAGTACCATCAGCCCGGAGCTTACGGGCACAGACTAATTAAATAAGTTAACTTGCCGGCGTTTTGGATGAAACTATTTCATCAGAGCATGAAATTTGTTTCCAGTTTTCAAATCAGTTGCATTGGGGACCGGGGTCGGGGGGCGTCTTATTCTCTATGTTACTAGTTTCCCACTGCAGGATTTCAAACAGAAAATCAGACAATTAAATCGCATCTTCAGGGAAGGGGCACTTACCGTACCCGCCCAGCAATCTCTAAAATGCAGACACGTGTTTCTCCTGGAGTAGTCCCGGCACCTGGCTGCAGGCCACCAGCTGCGGAGAGCGAGCGCGCCTCGCGCAGCCCGGATGCGGAACGCCAGCCTAGCCGCAGCTCGCGATGCCAGTCACAGCCCCAGACAATCCCTCTCCCGCCACCGCCCCTTCCCAGCAAGTTTCTGTAGGTGGTCCTCGAAGCAGGAGCCGGAGAGTGGTTGTCAAAACGTCCAGTAGCCGGAGACACTGCAAAGAGAGATAGTGACTTAAGGAGGAGCCGCTTCTTCCTTTTAAACACCGGGGAGAGGGAGGTGGGGGGGTGGAAATCCAAGAGCCCACGTGACCACCAAGCGGGCGGCGGGGAGGTCTCTGGTGGTCCCGGACCCTTCTCTCTCGATAGAGACTCACGTGGGAGAGAGGGAAGAAGGGGCTGGCCCAGCGCCTCACAGTCACCTGCAGAGGTAGCAATGCACAGAGGGCGCCCTTCGCTCTGTCTCGGATTTGGGAGGTCTGAGGCAGGGCTGAGAATGTGCATTTCTCACCAGGTCCCGGGTGATGCTGAAACTGATGCTACGGTCTGAGGACTGCGCTTTGAGGATCGCGTCTGTAGACCTTGGCCCACGTGGACCTGAGAGGGGTTGGATGCGCCGATGTCATTAAATACAGAAGTCTGACGCTAAGAATCTAATGGTTAAAAATAGAGGCTTGGAGTTTGCCCGCGGCAGCAGGAGCAGACTCGTGCCCCTGGAGAGGCAAAGCCACCTGGCAACAGTCGGGAGGTGGAGGGAATGGGTTCTCAGCTCTCAGAGGCTGGCTAGGACGGATTTACATTAAAGAGCCCAGGAACCTCCTCAAAGTCACCTACTGTAAGGAAGCATCCCGGAAAAAAAATTCGTGCCTCCTCTGCGGCGGTGCCCCGCTTCCCTGGTCGTGCCTTCATCGCTCTCATTTCGCAGGCAAACGCCCCCTGGTGGCAGCTCCAGTCCCTGCCGACTCTGCGGGATTCCCAAAGTGGACTCTCTCTGGGCGGTAGACCAGTGTGTAGACTAGGACTATACTACGTAGTTATTAAGAAGCAACTGGCAATAGGGCAGCCGTTGATGGCGAAAACTAAACGGAAAGTAGCAGATTCCTCATAGGCCATCTCTAGTGTGCTCTTGGTTTCTACCAGTGAGGTCCACAGGTGGTGGAGACAGTCTCCAAATATGGAGAGCCACCTACTTTACAAAGTTATCAAAAATTCTCTACTCCACCCCCCTCCGATTTCATTAAAGCTGTGACTCCCAAGTCATAACGCAGAGTTTCCTGATTCCTGAGGCAGAGAAGTTAGTTTGGACAGGAAGGAGACTGTTAGCCGACCAGACCCACCCTGTGGAGAACTGTAAAGGACGAGATACTTATCCCTGCCAATCTCAGCGTCCCTGTTCCCTCTCCTGCATGTCTCCCCAGGTACCCGGTACCCATATACTGCTTTCTTCTTTCCATCATAAGGAGAAAAATCTTTCTTTTCCCTTTTTTCTACTTTATTTTTTAATTGTTTATTCTATTACAGTTGTCCCAATTTTTTTCCCCTTTGCCCCACACTCCACCCAGAGAAAAATCTTAAATAATGGTTAAGGAGATTAGTTCCACTTGGTAGTACTTACTTGTTAACAAGATACATCCGGAATGGAAATTGCTATGAAGGAATTTCAGTCCTGAGCCAACAGGCCAAGACAACATGAGGGTGAAGAAAACTGACATCTACCAAGTGTCTGTGTCACGCCGGAGAGTGTGCTAAATGCTTGCACAGCATCTCATTAACCCTCATGCCAGCTCTGTGAGCCCCACTCTGAGGTAATATGGACCCCACTTTTCAGGTCAGGAAACTGAGGCTCACAGATCTTCTATCAACCACACACGCACGGAAAGAAAGGAACTCAGTAGCAACAGTGCTTTCATAGACAGCTACCACTCATTGGGCAGTTGCTCCACTTTCTACATATCTCATTTTATACATAACAAGCCTATGAAGTAGATTACATTATTAACTATCCCAATTTTACACGTGATGAAATGACCAGTCAGTGGCTAAGAGGGACTTGAACCCAGGCCAGAGCCCAAGACTTTTCTGCCATAATATGACTGCAATTAATGGGAAATGAAGCTGGCTTGAATATCAGGATACTCTATTTCCTGCAGACAAACGCTGCCTCAAAGCCTCCTGCCCCTTGTGAGAAAAGCTTCTGCTCAACCCCAGAACTGAAGCTCTGTGTCTGCTGTGATGCTTCCTTCTGAAAGTGCTCCACTCAAGGGCACAGCATGTTCTCTTTTTGAAGACCCTCAAACACCCACAAAAGCTGTTTGTTATACGAGGAAACCTCACTGCAGGAAACATTAAGTAAAGAGAATGAACATTTCTTTCTGACTCACCCTGTGGATCGAGAAAAACAAAGGTACTTTAGGGATAGAATCTTTGATTGATTTAATGCAGTGAACCATAACCAAAATTAAGAAGGAATTCTTGAGACAGTTAATGCCAGTGGCTAGACCAGAATGCACCCTGAAATCTAGTGTTGAGGGTGTGTCAGTGCTCAGCAGGGCCTCCAACTCGTTTCCACCTCACCCACGACCTGCCTAAGGAAGCACTCATGTGGTATGACATCTAAAGGTCTGCCTCTCCCCAAAGTACCCTATGACAAGGACTAAGTCATCACCATTCCGTCATCCTTTGATGCTAACTCATTGGACTGTTAAAATTCAATCATGTTATATATGATGGGTAATAATTTACTAGCATTTATGATTACACTAATGAGTTTCTTAAATATATTTATTGATTATGCTATTTCAGTTGTTTCATTTCCCCCCTTCACTCCACTTCATCCTGCCCACCCCCTCCCTTCCACATTCCCCCCCTATAGTTCATGTCCATGGGTCATACTTATAAGTTCTTTCGCTTCTACATTTCCTATACTATTCTTACCCTCCCCCTGTCTATTTTCCACCTATCATTTATGCTACTTATTCTCTGTACCTTTCCCCCCCTCTCCCCCTCCCACTCCCCTATGGACAACCCTCCTTGTGATCTCCATCTCTATGGTTCTGTTCCTGTTCTAGTTGTTTGCTTAGTTTGCTTTCGTTTTTGTTTTAGGTGTGGTTATTAATAACTGTGAGTTTGCTGCCATTTTTACTGTGCATATCTTTTATCTTCTTTTTCTTAGATAAATCCCTTTAACATTTCATATGATAAGGGCTTGGTGATGAGGAACTCCATTAACTTGATCTTATCTGAGAAGCACTTTATCTTCCCTTCCTTTCTAAATGATAGCTTTGCTGGATACAGTAAATCTTGGATGTAGGTCCTTGCCTTTCATGACTTGGAATACTTCATTACAGCCCCTTCTTGCCTGTAAGGTCTCTTTTGAGAAATCAGCTGACAGTCTTATGGGAACTCCTTTGTAGGTAACTGTGTCCTTTTCTCTTGCTGCTTCTAAGATTCTCTCCTTCTGTGTAATCTTGGGTAATGTAATTATGATGTGCCTTGGTATGTTCCTCCTTGGGTCCACCTTCTTTAGGACTCTCTCAACTTCCTGGGCTTCCTGGAAGTCTATTTCCTTCGCCAGATTAGGGAAGTTCTCCTTCATTATTTGTTCAAATAATTTTCAATTTTTTGTTCTTTCTCTTCTGGTACCCCTATAATTTGGATGTTGGAACGTTTAAAGATGTTGTGGAGGTTCCTAAGCCTCTCCTCATTTTTTTTGAATTCTTGTTGCTTCATTCTTTTCTGGTTGGATGTTTCTTTCTTCCTTCTGGTCCACACCGTCGATCTGAGTCCCAGTTTCCTTCCCATCACTATTGGTTCCCTGTACATTTTCCTTTGTTTCTCTTAGCATAGCCTTCATTTTTTTCATCTAATTTGCGACCAGATTCAACCAATTCTGTGAGCTTCCTGATTACCAGTGTTTTGAACTGTGCATCTGACTCGTCGCTTAGTTGTATTTTTTCTGGAACTTTGATCTGTTCTTTCATTTGGGCCATTTTTTTTTTTTGTCTTGGCGCACCTGTTCCATAAAGGGGCAGAGCCTTAGGTGTTCACCGGGGTGGGTAACGTTGGTCGCTGAGTTGTGACGCTGTACGTGGGGGAGGGGCCGAGAGGGAGCAATGGCACTTGCTCTGCTCTCTCCTGGATTTCAGTCACTACCTCTGCTACCCACAATCAAACCGGGCCCCTCTGGTGCTGATTCCCAAGTGGGTGGGCTTGTGCACACTCTAGGCCCCTGTGGGTCTCTCCAACAACCTCTCCTGTGAGGCTGGGAGTTTCTTCTGCTGCCGCCTCAACCCCCACAGGTGTTTTCAGTCAGTGGTTTGAGGCTTTATTTCCCTGCACTGGAGCCCTGGGTTGTGCGGTCTGTTTTGCTCCCCTGCTGTTCCTCCCCGTTTATCTATGTGCGAATGTGGGGCCACGGGGTTTTCCAGCCACCACCTTGTGGGGTCGGCCAGCTGCAGCCTGGCCCACCCCATTCCACAATCCACCATCTCGCTGGGTCCGCCAGCTGCCACCTTGCCGTGTATCCTCTCTGCCCTGGCTGCCCATCTCTGCCCCTACTACCAGTCTGGTGAGTGTTTCTTCTTTATCTCCTTGGTTGTTGGACTTCCATACAGTTCAATTTTCTGTCAGTTCTGGTTGTTTTTTGTTTTTAAATTG
Organism: Desmodus rotundus; assembly: GCF_022682495.2. Taxonomy (NCBI): domain Eukaryota; kingdom Metazoa; phylum Chordata; class Mammalia; order Chiroptera; family Phyllostomidae; genus Desmodus; species Desmodus rotundus. The sequence goes on from NC_071393.1 coordinate 108,691,135, forward strand.
TTGTTGTCCTTCCTTTGGTTGTGCGAGAAGGTGCAGTGTCTACCTACACCTCCATCTTGGCCGGAAGCCCTAATGAGAGCTTTTAAGATGAGCTAAATGTCACCTGGGAGAGCAAAGGAGGTCAGTGCAGGACAAGTATGTTTCACTGTAAGGGAAAGGAAAGCCTGTCTCCATCAGGGCACACCTTCCTCATCTTCTCACCTCACCCCTTCTCTTCTAGTGATGGCTTACCCCTCCCAAAGCTGCGAGCCTGCGTGAAGTGAAGACAGTGATAGCCCAGTGCAATGTGCACACAGCCTCCACCGCTGTGCTCATCCTGCTGGCCAGCACTGCCTGCATAGGGATTGCCTGGTGCCGTCTTGTATCTCTAGCATCCCCCTCAGTAGCAAAGTGCTCAGAGCACCCACCTACTACAACCAGGCATTCAACAAACTCCTGCTAAAGGCTCGGAAAGATCAAAGGGAAAGGGAAGAGATTTCCTGTAGCAAAGAAAATACCAAGAGGCAAAACAAACAAAACCCTGCAGGAGGTAAGAAAGCAAAAGCTGGTGTGAAAAAGTACAGGGGAGGGAGGATCCCTACAAAGGGCTAGGAGACCCCAGTGCATAGGGTGGCTTTGGGTTGACAGTCTTTCTCTTCTGAGCCTGGGGACAAGTGGAAAGATCTATATCTTAGGGTGTTCTCAGGCTCATTCTTCATACTATGTTTATAAACGGGCCTGCTTTAAACGAATCTGAGAAATGAAACCCTAAACTTATGGAATTTATAAAAGAGAAAGATTTGTTGAACCTGCAATAACTCCTTTATTTGGTGGAGATAAATAAGAAAGGTGAGATGACCGATGTGATATGTCAGAGGTTATCTCAGCTACCCACAAATGTGGGTTCCTAGAATAGAATTTGATACTTGAAAGTTGAATTGGGGTAGAGCTCTCCAGGATCATGTCTTTTTATAGAAATAAAAATGGACCTAATATTTATGCGGTGTCACAGCCCAGGCACCACAGGAGGGGGCTTGCACAGGTGGGTTCGTTTTCATTTCATTCAGTCCTCATAACTTCCCTATATGGCTGTCCCTGCTTTATAGATGGGGAAACTGAGGCTCGGAAAGATGATGTTTCTTTCGTAAGGTCACCCATGTGCATGTGGCAGAATGAAAAAGTTCCAAGAAAGTTCTTGCTTTCTCCACCATTACCCTGTGATGCTTTTCTTATTTGTTGTGTAAACTGAATGTGTTTGTCCTGAAGAACCCAGATATTGCTGAAGGAAATTTTGCGAAGTTCTGGTCTAGGCATGAACACCTGTGTGCATATTTACATAACTTTGTTCTTTACCGACATGTGTTTGACTGGAGCCCTCAGTAAGGTGACCAAGGACATAAGCTGGAAGGCAGACCTAACCTGATACCTGGGTGCTCGGACCACAGGACAAGGTTACTCTGACCTGCAGTTGAAATGAACCACCTGGCAGCCAGAATATGCAGCCATTCCTTGTATGTCACCCTCATGTGTCTCCGTCCTTAGTCTTTTATGTTTGCAAATGTACAAGTAAACTTGTTGTCCTGCCTAATGCTCCTTGAAGGTACTAAAATTCCACGCAAACCTCTTGCACACCTTGAGTTTCTAATTTTCGATCCATTTTAAACAGAACAACATGAATACACGTTCCTGTCCTTAGTGTCTTTACCCAACTCTGATTGAAGCGATTCTCTCTTGAGCTGGGAAAGAAACTAGCCCCTAGAGGTCACTGGCATGAATGTGAATACTCAGTTGAGAAAGAAAACGCTAAGGAAGTGTTAGAAATGGTGGCAAATTGTAATCTGCAATTTCACAAACAACTCGTGCAATTCTGGAAATGCAGCGTCCTTACCTCTTCTAGCACACAATAAGCTGATACTAATAACAGATCAGACAGTGTAATGTTCCAGAAATGAGGTCACAAGGAAATAGTGTATAGACAGACATGGCTTAAGAGGCCATAGATTCTAATATCGTTTGATTTCACAGGGTTTAGAATTCAAAAAAGTTGACTAAAACTTTTTCTACTTCTTGTAAAGGTATTTAACATTTTCAGGCTCTTTGTTTATGTCATGGAAAGTTACTAGAAATGTCTCACATTATTCCTTAGACCCACCTCGACTAACGTACCAGTGATGCACATTGTATTACTGGTACTTAGAAAAGCACAGACCCCAGCTTTGGTGCAGAGAGAAGGGGCTTCCTTTACATGTTATTACTTGATCTGATGAGCCTAACCAGAGAAAGGAATGGTATTCTCCCTATTCAGTGCTCTCCTTTATCAGGAATTACAGCCAGGAAAGGAACTTCTGTAAGTAGTTCAGGCAGCTTTTGAGGAATTGCCAACGTTGTCCAATTTACTAGGATCACTGCATTCTCCCCTCCTTTCCTCTTCTTTTTACATTTCTGCATATTTTTCTTCTATCCGTCCAGGCAGTTTTGCTCACTGGTCTCTCCACGGTTCCTCACTAAGAGAACTGCCACCCTAGGATGGCATTGGCTTCCACAGTTAACAAAGCACTTACGTGGCTAGTTTATGATTCATTTTCACTCCAAACTCTTTGACGATTTTATCCCCATCGTACAGTGAAGGAAACTTAAATGAGTTCTTCAGATTCACACTTACCGGAACCCAGGTCAGGTCATCTGACTCATTATGTAGGTCCATACCTGCCTCCCCGAGGGAGATTCCTTTCCTGTGTTCCTAGGTAGTCCTGGGGTCTCTAAATGTTTGCCATATTGCTGCTGCTAATATCTGCAGGTTTGTGTTAGCCTGACCCTGTCCCTCCCTCTGCTCTTCTCACCCTATCTTGGTCTAAAATACCATTCAAGGGAGAAAATTATCGATAGCTTCTTTAGTTATTTTCACCTCGAAATTATTCTGACGTGACATTACATTTGTTCTTTCCTAAGACGCTCTTCTTTGAGAATGCTTCATGGCCTCATGCAATTATCTCTGTGTGAGAATGCCCCCTTAATGCTGAAAAACAATGATGCTTTAAATCCCTACCAGAGACAAGATAATATGAAGATGTTCACTCTCACATGATAACTAGGTAAAGGAGAAGGAGATGACCACTATTCATTCAGCAATTGCTTGTAAATCCTTTCTCTTCACTGTTTCATTTCTCTATGAACTGCTGATCTCCCTAAGGCTTTATACTCTAGCTAAACAGAGAAGACAAAACCCTAATAATTTATCTTCAATACCTGTTACAAATGGTAAGGGAGAAATGAATGGTGGAGATGGAGAGGATTGTGGACATTCAGAGGAAGAGAAGTCTCTTCCCTCCTGGCTTGGGTTCCTTTTAGAGATTTAAATGAACCCCCAGAGCTCCTTACCTGAGCTGACTGCACTTCAGACAGGAGGGTGCTGATCTCCTCTGGGTCTCTTCTGAATTCTATAGGCGCCCAGGCCCTGCCTTGCATTCTTCCCTTGGAATCCCTCATTTTTCGACTCTGGCCTCTGGAAGCTGCGTTCAGGGCCCAGGACTTCTGCAGATAGGACAAAGAATAGGAATGAGGGAGGCCAGAAGAGCTCACAGCAGAATGAAGCCCAGGCTTGGAGTCAGTGTGGCCGGGTCAGTGTGGCCGGGCCTGCGTTGGGTTTTCAGTCCAACCACTTACCAGCTGTATACCCTTGAACACTTTCCTGGCCTCTTTCATCTTCCTCTGTAGAATGGGAAGAACATAAATATCTAATTTATACGATGATTGTGAGAATGAAAAGAAAGAATGAGTTGTAATGCCTGACACCTGGTAAATTCTCAATAAATGGTAGCTTCAAAACAACCCAAAGGTCCTTGGAACAAAAGGCTTCACAGATGTTGAGAGGACTTGACTTAGGAAAAGACAAGGAGGTTTCCTCTGAGTGTGGAGGAGGTAGTAGGGAAATTAGATGCTCTGCCTAGAGTTAGTCCTAGATCTCTGCATACCTCTCTTTAGTAAGGCCCAGTGGGGAAGCGCATCAGATACAGATCCACTGACCCATGTTGAAGTCATAAGGTGAATTTAGAGCAGTGTTTCCCCACATTCCTAGGCCATGAATCACCTGGGTCACTGTTTAAAATACAGATTTCCAGGCCCTTCCTCCATAGTAGGATCTGAGCCAGGAGCTCTGGGGCAGGTCCTACAAGTGTGCCTTTTCCACAAGACACTGGGTTTTTTAATGATCAGGGAAGTTTGGGAAACATTGCTTTAAAGCGTTTGAAGGGCTTCTGTGTCCATATAATGGAATCTACACAATGTGTGATTTATCATTCCATTTTATAGGAAAGGTAACGGAGGCTGCTCACACTGGTTAGGAGCCAAGGAATTTGCAATTCAGTCAAATCAATCACCTTCTGAAATCAGTCATAGTGAGCAGTGACACTACAGATTTCTCTTGGCCAGAGAGGAGCTCAGGGTTGTTTCCTTCAGAACAACACAGGGCATAGATTGATGTGAATACTCCTTAACTCTTCCCTGGTTTTTGGTTCACTTTGACTATTGTCTTTTTCTCTAGGGAATCCATACACACTACGTACAAAGCAGGACTTCGTTTTTAAAGAGCTGGGTTATTACCATGGCACCGAGCAAAGGTAATTAATTAGTCTTGCTGTTGGTAACTGAGTGGATCTTCACCTGGATCCTCCCTCCTAGTCCAGGCATTATCTCCCCCTGCAGTTACCCTCCTCTGTCATCCCTAAAACCTCTGGTCCTGGGTTAATTTATTAAGGGCTCAAATTCTATAAAAGACCGTTGCTACAGAGTTGTTTCAGATTTCCTAGTTAGAGAATCTAAGTATTGGCTTTACACAACAGGTTCATGTCTCCCTCTAATGGATGGGAAAGAAAACAAGTGAGATTTCTATCTTGTTAAATCAGAAGACTTTGTATGATTTATCTATATGATGTGTGTTATGTGTAACATGTGTTGAAACAATATGTAGTAGCTTATTAAGGTAATTTCCAAGAGCAGCACACAAGGGTGCTTTTGCTTTCATCCATTTAATATTTCATGCAGTCAGTACTTAAACTTACTTAACTATGTGCCGGATGTTAAGGTATGAAGATACGAGTAATACCATGCAATGACAAAAAAGAATGAGAAAACTCACTTAATACTGAGATGGAGAGATTACCAAGATATACTAAGGGGGGAAAGCACAGTACAAAATGGTATAAATAACATTCTACCATTTGTTTATAAGGGGGGAAGAAAGAATACACACACAAAACATTTCCAGAAAGACACCCACAAAAATAGTTTGTTCCCTCCTAGAAGGGGAACAAATATCTGGAAAATAGAGATAGGCAAGAGCTTTTACTGTATTTCTTTTATATATTTTTCATTGTGAAGTATTTCCTAATCAAAAAAATGAACATTGAAAATTAATAAGACAAAAATGAATGAGGCAGGTTCTGCATTCAGTTACTTGGAGGAAACACCCCCTCCCCCCCAAACAATACCGTGTGATCAGTGCTGGGATAGCACTGTGCAGTGTGTTAGCTGCTAGCAAGCACCAGGAGGAGGTTCCTACTCCAACCAGGGAGGGAGAGGGCGTGGGAGCAGGAAAGGTCACTAAGGCTAGGTCAGGGAGGACCTTCTATGCCAACCTAAAGAGCTTTCAGGCGGAGAACCAAGATGGCGGCGTAGGTAGACACACTGCGCCTCCTCGCACAACCAGAACTGACAGAGAATTGAACAGCAAGGGGGACCAACACCAAGGAAATAGAAAATAAACATTCATCCAGGCTGGTAGGAGGGGCGGAGACAGGCACCGGGGTGGAGAGGACTCGCGTGGCTGTGGCGGGACTGAGACTGGCAGAGTGTGGGACAAATGGCGCAGGCAGTCCGAGCACTAGCAGACCCTGCAGTCCCACATTTGCACAGATAAACCCAGAGGGCCGGACTCAGAGTGGCGGAGAACGGGGCAGGCAGAGCAGCCGGTAGCACCCCGCGGCACCACATTCGCCCACAGATAAACTGGACGAAGGGCGGGGAGCGAAGCAGACCGCGTAACCCAGGGCTCCAGCTCAGGGAAATAAAGCTTCAAACCTCTGATTGAAAACTCCCGTGGGGGTTGGGGCGGCAGCAGGAGAGACTCCCAGCCTCACAGGAGAGGTTGTTGGAGAGACCCACAGGGGCCTAGAGTGTGCACAGGCCCACTTACTTGGGAACCAGCACCAGAGTGGCCCAGTTTGATTGTGGGTAGCGGAGTGAAAGATTGAAAGCCGGAGGACAGTGAGGCCGGCGCCATTGCTCCCGCTCGGCCCCTCCCCCACGTACAGCGTCACAGCGCTGCGACCTGCATTACCCCGCCCCGGTGAACACCTAAGGCTCCGCCCCTTAAAGTAACAGACGCACCAAGACAAAAAAAAAAAATGGCCCAAATGACAGAACATTTCAAAGCTCCAGAAAAAATACAACTAAGCGACGAAGAGATAGCCAACCTATCAGATGCACAGTTCAAAGCACTGGTTATCAATATGCTCACAGACTTGGTTGAATCTATCCGAAAAACAGATGAAAAAATGAAGCCTATGCTAAGAGAAACAAAGGAAAATGTACAGGGAACCAATAGTGATGAGAAGGAAACTGGGACTCAAATCAATGGTGTGGACCAGAAGGAAGAAACAAACATCCAACCAGAAAAGAATGAAGAAACAAGAACTTGGAAAAATGAGGAGAGGCTTAGGAACCTCCCGGACGCCTTGAAACGTTCCAACATCCGAATTATAGGGGTGCTAGAAGGAGAAGAGGAAGAACAAAAAATTGAAAACTTATTTGAACAAATAATGAAGGAGAACTTCCCTAATCTGGCAAAGGAAATAGACTTCCGGGAAGTCCAGGAAGCTCAGAGAGTCCCAAAGAAGCTGGACCCAAGGAGGAACACGCCAAGGCACATCATAATTACATTACCCAAGATTAAACGCAAGGACCTACATCCAAGATCACTGTATCCAGCAAAGCTATCACTTAGAATGGAAGGGAAGATAAAGTGCTTCTCAGATAAGGTCAAGTTAAAGAAGCTCATCATCACCAAGCCCTTATTATATGAAATGTTAAAGGGAGTTACCTAAGAAAAAGAAGATCAAAAATAGGAACAGTAAAAATGACAGCAAACTCACAGTTATTAATGGCCACACATAAAACAAAAACGAGAGCAAACTAGGCAAACAACTAGAACATGAGGGTTGTCATTAAGGGAGTGGGAGGGGGAGAGGGGGGGAAAGGTACAGAGAATAAGTAGCATAGATGATAGGTGGAAAATAGACAGGGGGAGGGTAAAAATAGTGTAGGAAATGTAGAAGCCAAAGAACTTATAAGTATGACCTATGGACATGAACTATAGGGGGGGAATGTGGGAGGGAGGGGGGTGGGCAGGATGGAGTGGAGTGGGGGGGGAAATGGGACAACTGTAATAGCATAATCCAAAAAAAAAAAAGAGTAGTTTTGTCTTAAAGTAAAATGAATAAAAATGTATAAAAAATGTAAAAAAAAAAAAATCAAATTTGCAAACCTTTAAGAAAAACTGATCACTTTTCTTTCGATACAAAGACAGACACCCTGGCTAGACTATTACAATAAAATGCACAGATGCTTTAAAAACTAAAAAAAAAAAAAAAAAAAAAAAAAAGAGCTTTCAATTAATCCTGTAGGGAACTAGCCATTCAAAGACTTTAGCAGGAGAATAACAAGCAGATTTGCCTCTAGTGAGGTATCACTCTGGCAACAATGTCAGGGGAGGATTCAAGGAGGTCCAGACTAGAGTGAGGTAGAGTCAGGGCCCTGTTCAGTAACTATCCTGTTTGGAAGACCTGCTTTCTAGGGTCAACATGCCTCAGGCCAAGGCTGTTTGACTTGTCCTTGCCAGGGCAATATAAGAAAATACCCTCCCTTTCAATATTAGTTCTTTCAACATGAATATATTCTACCTACTTTGCTTCTTCATACGTAGTTTGCTTTGGGTTTATTGTGCACAGTTTATTATGTTTTCATGTATTATCAGGAGCAAATTTTGATAAGCACATGTGAATAATCTGTAAATGAGTTTTATAACCAAAATGTACTAAACTACTTTCTAAGTTAGTTGTGCACATTACAATTTTTTGCTGTAGCTTTGACTATTCTATGCTCTGAATTCCTGACTGGGATTTGGCAAACATTAGGTCTGTTGTCTTTGTTAAAATATAAATTTTAAGAGAAAATAGCAGAATTAAAAAATGAAAACACAATAAGAACAATAATAGGCTTAGTTGAGTCGAGGTTAAGATGATTTATGGAGCCCTTATTCATAGATGACTTATTCTTGGTCTGGGGAGGACAGTAAATTATCCAAAATTGGAATTTACTTATAATGTGCTAGGCTCACTACCAAGATTTAGCGAATGACACCTCATTAGTCCTCACAGTAATCCTATAAAATAGGTTATTCTTATTCTGCTAATATTTACAGATGAGAAGACTGAGGCTCAAGCAAGTTAGTCAGTTTGCCCAAGATCGGGTAGCTCAAAACTGTCAGAAGGATTTGGGCCCATCTGTCTGATTCTGAGGCCCATTTAAAAAAAAAGGTTTTATTTATTTATTTTTAGACAGAGAGGAAGGGAGGGAGAAAGAGAGGGAGAGAAACATCAATGTGTGGTTGCCCCTCGTGTGCCCCTTACTGGGAACCTGGCCCAGAACCCAGGCATGTGCCCTAGACTGGGAATCGAACCAGCAACCCTTTGGTTCGCAGGCTGGGGCTCAATCCACTGAGCCACAGCAGCCAGGGCTGAAGCCCATTTTTCATGTTTGGCATACACGGGGTTCCTTCTAAGCTGTCCAACAGAAAGCCTAGCTCCCTCTCACTACCAAAACCTGCCTTCTAAAATATTCCCCTTCCTTCCAACCAGCCTTAGTTAAAATAGCAAAAAGGATGGGTGGACTTTCTCCTTATTATCTCCTTTCCCAACCTTGTCCGACTCCCCTCATCTCCTTCCCTTCTCTCATCTCCATGTCATCTTCCCTAACCTCCTTCCCAGTTCCCCTCATCTCTAATCCACTCCCTATGCTTTGCTATTTTCTTCCCTGTTGCATTGAAGACCCAGGTCATCTCTGCTTCCTTCCCCAAATCAAACCAATCTAGCCTCAGGAAGTACCAACACACCAAGATAGAGAGGGACTGAAATCTTAAGATAAAGTTTTAAGGGTAGAATTTCAGGAATCTATAAAATGAGGCTATGTCATATTCCCCACCAAATAAGACAGTTGAAATGGTCAATGTCTATTTCGTATTAGAAGACACAAGTTTCACTGCCTGCAACTTCTAAGGAAATTTTGCTTCAATTCTTTTAATTTCACCATGTCAGGTACACATTTTGAGTGTACATTTTCAGAGGCTCTTATGTTGTGTCTCGAAAATGTCCACTTATACAAACTTTGAGAACGGTAAAGGCAACTACCAGACAAAAATTTCTCCAATTCCTGTAAATAGGCTAAATGTCATGAATTGAACATCTAAAACAGGTCAATTTTATGGTATGTAAATTACGTGTCAATAATACTTTTAATGTATCAAGTTCAACAGATGTGAATGGGGATCTGACAAAATCGAGTTTTGCAAAGCTGATGACCCTCCCCCCTGCACTGGCCAATCCGGGTCACTCCGGACACCGTACAGCTCCAGCCCGGCCTAAAACAGCGGGATGGGCTTCAACCGTGGCCAACCGTGGCCAACCATCAGTCACCCTACATTTTAAAAATTACGGGCGCCACTCAGACCCTCCGACTCAGAATTAGGGTGGGGATCCCCTGACACCAGTCTGACAGCCCGGTGGGCAAGAACGCTGGAAGCCGACCCCACGCTACAGGTAGGCCCGGTGCCGCACCCAGGTCTCTTGCAAGGGAGCCCGTCCTGATCTCTAAAGAGGAAGCCCCGCGCCCTCGGCCCACAGGGACGTACGCCCGGGCCCTCCGGGACAGCCCCTTGCTCTCGAGAAACTGCTTCCCCGAAACCCGCCGGATAGGCTGGAATCGAGGCCGACCCCTTCTTCAGCGAGTTCTCCGCCCCACACGACAGCGAGATCTAAAATGACACCTTCCTCCAGCCAATCGTTACCACCAGCCAGTCATCTCCGCCCTTTTTCCGCCTGCGGTGTTGCACAACAACAACCCGGGTTAAGACACTCTCCAGTTGCCTCCTGCGCAGGGTTGCGCAGACGCAGCTCCGAGAGGAGGAGCGCGCAGGCGTAGGAGCGCGTGCCAGCAGGCCTGCCCGTCGCTGCAGTGCAGAGTGGCGTCTGTGATTTGGTCGTCCACAGTGAAATCCTGAATGGGAGTCCCTGCACATGAGGTTGTTTGCCTGTAAGCAGCTGCACTTGTCATGCCATAATGGTCCCTCTCTTGCTGAAGTGCACACCTCCAGAAATGGAGGAATATTTATTTTTTCAGGCACAAGATGTGATACTTAGTTACAGAAGGAACAGGAAACTTATACATCGCCAAACTGGTTTCCAAAGTAATTTTTATCAACTTATACACGTATGGAGCTTTGAAAAACGTGCATACTTTAGCCCCTTAGCCCCGCACCACGCTAACTGACCTGTGATCTCTGGATGGGCCCAGGAAAAAAAATTTAAGTTTGTTAGGTGGTTCTGACACATCTTAAAGGTTGAAAACCGCTTTTTAAAAATCTAAATCCAGTTCTCATCATTGAAGAACAGTGTGGCAGTGATTTGGCCACGAGACTGAAAGCAGTTCTAGTAAAGATTGTTCCAGATATTGGAAGGGTGCCTCTCCGGTCTCTGCTCAGAGTTAACATAGCTTACCTTTTATACTGCTCCGTGGTTGAACAATCAGTTCTTACTAACACAGTTCATAAAGGAGCATTAAGACTAAGCCTCTTTGTACTTACAGAATGTTTTTCTTTAATGTACTAATAAAGTGGCTCTTTCAGAAACTACAGCATCTTGGCACCTTGACCTTCATGGAGAGCTTGCTTCTAGGAGCTAGTTGTACTTGCAGTTCCTCAGAGAAGAGGAGCTCTGGAAAAGGCCGGGTGGGGGAACAGCCTCCCTGGCTCATGGGACAGTACAGTCCTTGTAGCCCCTTGTGCTGAGGCTGCCGCAGACAGCTGGCCCTGGCAAATCCAGAACAAGAAGGTGGTTAAGCAGGCTGGGCTACAGGTGGAGGCTCAGGGTCTCCTCTTTCGCCAGTCCAAGGATATTCTTGAAAGGTGCAGTAAGTGACCTTTTCTCATTGCAGCCAGAAATCCTGGGATTCCCCGATAGTGATACCAGCAACTGCTGGGCCTCCATTTGGCAACAAATCTACAAGCCCTGAGAAGCCCTGGGCAGTTTTGGTCCCAAAATGTCATTAAAATGAATGAAGAGTGACCCAGTGTTGAAACTATAAACTACTTGGAGCTAATAGTTGGAGTATTTTGCAAACAAATGTCAAGTATCACTGTTTGCCTTTAAAATTGGAAATACTGCGTGGCATGCTGGGACCCCTGCAGTGCACCAGAGTCCCCTGGCACTCAGTTTGAGAACCAGAGTGTGCTGGCCACGCAGCTCAGTTGGTTAGAGCATCATCATGATATGCAAGGGTGCAGGTTCCATCCCTAGTCAAAGCACATACAAGGAGCAACCGATAAATGCATAAATAAGTGGAACAACAAAATCAATGTTTGCTCTCTCTCTCTCCCTCCCTCTTTTTCTAAAATCAACACACACATTCTCAGGTGAGGATTAAAAAAAATTCCGTGGCTATGATGATTTGAAGGCGAGTGATTCTCATTTTTTCCTTAAATGAGTACTCAAGATAATTTCTTCCAAAGTGCTACTACTGTAAGGTCCAATGTGGGTGACTCCCACTGCCCTGAAGATCCCCCTAAAACTTAGCCCCACAGGAGATTCTTTTAAAGGACCATAGCACTGCGTTGAGTCTGCACAGGCCGGTCTAGATTCTGACCTATTCCTATGGATAAATCTAAAACTCCCATGGAAGAAGAGCAGTTAACTATTTCAGATGAAATAAATTAGAAATTATACTATTTAAAAAGTAGCCCATTAACTTAGAAATTGGCCTATTAGGCAAACACTGGCAGACACTATTAAATACTAAGAAAATAAAGCCCACAAAACAATCTATTGCACATTTATAGGACTTCTTGATGACTTTCCTACCCCTCTGTATTTCATACCTGATTTCCAGTTGTCAGAGAGATAAGATAGATTGAAATTATATGAAACAACTTTACCTGGCTTTCTAAGTGGGTATACTCAATATATTGTTTATTGTAGAAATAGGCCGTTAACTATAGATTTAAATATTCCAACTAAAAACACAAATTCTGATTAATAGCCTGCTTAAAATGCAGTTAATAATAAGATAATTGGATATTATATATCACAAGTAACAATTTAGACTAGACCATCAATAAATGTATAGAATATTTATGATTATGACAAAGACAAGTTAAATGCCAAACATCAAAGGAGAGAACAGAGTCAAATAAAAGTTTTCCAAAGTATTTTATTCACCATGTAGTCATACTGATGATGCTAGAGGAAATGTCCATATTTGCTAAGTTCTTGTTGGCAGCAATGAGGAGGTAGAACTTTTTTATGCATTGTTCTGTCCAGTCTCACAATCAGAAGCAACCTTTGATTTGTCAGATGCTTCATAAGCTTGGATAATAAGCCTTAGGTGAGTGATGATTTTTTTGTCAGCTGTTTTCATGTTAAACCCCAACATCTTCATTATAGTTTCTCGAAAGTCGACACACTACAAAGGGCCACCACAAAAAACAAGACATGTCATTAGTTTTGGTCACCTACTTATAGTGTACAATGAAAGTGGGGTGAGAAATTTAGTCTTATTAAACATTTATTTGTGAAATGTAACATTCTGTATTTAAATATTTTAAGCTAGAAAAATGGTCTCTTCTATTACAAGAAGTCTTCATTTACATTTTTCTTTTAAATTTTTTTTATTTTTACACTTTTATAAGTTAACCTAATTTTATTGCTGCTTGTTTTTCATCTATAAGGTAATTTCTTTTTGAACTTCTGATTTGCTGTGTGATAATAGTGGTCTCCTAAATACACATCTCTCCACCCATCCTTCTAAAACCATAGTGGTCAGCAAGGAAAGCAGATAAAAACATCCATAAACCACGCCTCAGACATAACTAGAAGATACCACAGGCTTCAGTATGCATGTAAGCGGGGAAATAAATGCCCTGAGCCAGCAGAGGTAGCCCCAGAGCACATGCTGGAGGATGTGTTCCACTGGCATCCCAGAAACGGGACAATGCCTAAATGGGGAGATACAGCACTGAGAACAAGCCTGAGACCTGGTGGACCAGAACATTGGCAAGTGGGGAAGGACAAGAAAGGGGCCCAGAAGAAAATAGAAAAGCAGTATCACGCAAACTGTTCAGGTGATGAAAACACGCTCCCCAAAACACAGCCATGCAGCAGGGGAAACATGTTTGACACAACACCTGGTGTGAATTAAATATCAATTAGACAAGGATTTGCAGACATGCGGTACAAAAACACCTTTCTAAATGTAGTAGTTCAGAATAGAAACAGACAAAAAGTGTCTAAGATGCCTCATGGATGAGGAAGACGTGATGATTCAATTCAGGAAAGAATAAGACAAAATCTTCTCAGAAATGAAGAGTAAACTACAGAGTTCCCAAAGGAGACGAGATCTAGCTAAAAACATCAGGGACACTGAGAAGAATAAAAACAATCAAGAATGTGAATATGTAAAAGTTAAAAAGAAAAAGTGGTATCATGACTTGATTTTTTAAGACTCAAGATAATTGGTTAAAGTTACATATTTCTCCCTTGCTGGTGCGGCTCAGTGGATTGAGTGCCTGCCTGCGACCCAAAGGGTTGCTGGTTGGATCCCCAGTTCAGGGCATGGGTTGCAGGCCAGGTCTCCAGCAGGGGGCGTGTGAGAGGCAACCATAAACTGATGTATCTCTCTCCCTTCTCCTTCCTCTAAAAATAAATAAAATCTTTTCTTAATGTTACATATTTCTTAAGCAACCGATATGTGGAGGTATGATATATAATCCCACAATAGCCCAAAATTATCAGGCCTTTAAGAATTCTCTTACAATACCTGCTTAATGAATATAGTGAAGATCTAAGCAAGTTTAGAAGCACTATCCTCTTATCCTAGAAAGTGGCCCAGCCCCATACACATGGTTTCCCCTGAACTTCCATTCCCTCAAATCCCTGCCTTCCCTGTCTTTGGCTAGTCAGAGGATGTGTAGACAAACCTAAGCTAAGCTAATCAGAGGATGTGTACACAAACCTGTGCTAAGGTAACCATAGATCCCATCCCTCATTACTGTGGACCAAGGATAGGCACTGGATCTATGCTGAGCTTACACAGACCCTTTCTTGGGGTTTTCTCTCTTGTCACAGAAACAGTAACTGTAAAACACTATGGTTTTCAGTCAGAGAGACAAGCTGTTACACAGAGAGGTGCCAAGAAGAGATGGGGAGAAAGGCCTTGTAAGTTCCCATGTGCTCAACCTAGGGCTCAGGTGCATCCCTGCCCTCCTAGAGCTCCGGTTGTTCAACTCCCTTTGACTCCATAAGCCAATAAATTCTCTTTTGCCTAAGTTGCGGTATTTACCAGCTCAACTTAAAGAACCTTAATATAGTAATGATAAGATAATAAATGTTAAAAAACCTCTTGTGGTCGTCCTGATACTTCTTCAAGTGTGCTCTTTGCTGTGCAGAGCTCCGGAGTCACAGCATCTACCGTCTGATGGGCCCTATCTTTTTCCCCGCTTGCCTCTTGCTTGGCCGAGTCTAATGGAGTTTTCAAGTTACCTGTTTTCACAACTGCCTTCTCTTTCATTGCTTCAACTTTTATTAAAGATTGCCTGAGTTTCTGAATTGTTTTTTCCTGTGAGGGTAGAAGGTTAAGGTTGGGAGAGAGAAAGGTGACTGCGATTAGATCTCTTAAATAACAGGCAGGCATGATGAATGATAACTCATGTGTCTATTTTTTTTAAGAGGTAGATAGATGGGAAAGAAAGAAAATCCCACAGTTCATGAATTAAGAGGTCATTTCTCCACCATCATACTTGTCTATAACCAACAATCGTTGGACCCTTTTATAAACTAGGCACTTGGGGTTTAAAGATTTAAAGAGGTTTAACAAGTGTTCCGTGCCCTCAAAGGCTTACGATCGGTGCTAATTAAATTCAGAAACAGAGAAAATAAGTGGCTCTGCAGTAAGAGAAATATTGCTGATAAAAAAGTTGATCGATAAGTATTTAGTGCACCTGTGGTTTAAGACACAAAAAAAGTATGTTTGAAATACTACAGCTGAAGCTTGAAATAGAGAAGGTCAAAGAGGAGCTCAGCAAAATGACTAAAACATTTAACTCTTACCCCAGTAAAGAAAACAAAAACAAGACTAAAACAAAAAGCAAGGGATCTAGAAGTTACCTTTGAGGAGCGGCAAGGGGAATACATGGAGGCATCCATGGGATTGATAATAGTCTCTTTTTTAAGATTAATGGTAGATTTGCAGGCATCAAATTTTATTATTATTATTATTATATGTTTTAATGGTATGCATATTCTTTTGTATGCATGTAAAATAATTCTAATGTTAATTTTTTAAAGTTCAATGAGAAACATGTAGCTAAAACAGTAACAAACCAAAGCTTAAACAAATTGTTGAAAGCCTAACTTCCTTTACTTACTTTAAGGATATTTACTCTTGTTAGCTGGGTTTTCATATTTTTATTTGACAATTTCAAATGACTGAGCTGTTTCTGAAGTTCCTGAATTTCTCCCTCTAATCTTTGAGTGGTTGCAATCTGCAAATTCTGCTTAATATTCAATAATGTTTGTTGCTTGTTGTCTTTCTCTAGCTGTTTAAACATCTTGCTGTTCCCATCTATTATGGCATTCTTAGGCCTGGAGTTTTCCTTTGAAGAAATCAACAGTATTGAAATAAAGAAGTTGTGTTTTATGATGGTGTCCTACATTAGCATACCAAATCTACTCTCGTCTGGTAAATTGCAGACTTAACAATGCTTACATAGGTAAAATACTTTTTCAACATAAATATGCAGTATTAAAATTATCTGGATACAAAATATGATGATAAAAGTGATGACTCAGTGCTAACAAGGGTACAGTTGCAATTTAATTAACACCAGGTGGTAGCATAGATTAATTTTTCTAGGAATGTATTATAAAGAAATAACCCAACATTTAGATAAAGATTCATGCATGGAGATATTTACACTATTCATAACATGGAAAAATAAAAATAATGCAAACATTAAAAAAGAAATGTGACATGATTTATTATAGATTCCCTAGAAATCAAGTTTTCAAAAATTTCTATTAAGAGAAAATATTAATGATATAGTTAAATGGAAGAAGCAAGGTGAAAAAAACTCTCTATATCAACTATATTAAAATATGCATGGGTAATAAGAAGAAGGAAATATACCTATATGTTAACACTAGTTATCTCAAAGTGGTAGAATTACTGGTAATTTAAATTGTATTCTTTCTACCCTTCTGTAATTTATAAAGTCACTACCAGAAAAAAATAGAAAAAGGAGGGGGTGTGGATTTTAAAAAGATACCATATATTTTCATTATATATAAATAAAAAACTAGTAAAATGTATATTAAAAAAGAACCACTGTTTTTATGGAAAGGTAAAATAGATGCTCCAGGAAAGCCTCATTAAAGAGGAAAGAAAGAAACTGGAAACATGATATTAGGAAGTAAAAACATACAGAATGCATAGACATAGAAAATACATTAAAAATTTTAAAAGAGTATTTTTAACTCAGTGACAATAAATTGAGAATCTAAAAGAAATATTTTTCCTAAGAAACCGTATACTAACATACAATCATGTCTAGAAAACCCAAGAACTCTAGTAAAGAAAACTATTGGACTTAAGTGAATTCAGTAAGGTAGTAAATATTTAACAAAAATACAAACATATCAAATGCTTTCATCTATGTTAGTAAAAACTATTTCAAATAGAAATGGGAAAATGTGCTGTTCACAATGAGCAGGAAATCTATAAAAGAACTAGGAACAAATTTTTTAAGAAAGACATATGAGGGACTTATAGGACTCATATGAAGAACATATAAAATCCTACTGGAGGACATAAAATAATAGGTCATGTACAAATTATCAAAAATTATCAGACTGAAATTATAAATATTTAAATTATGGATACCTGAAAATGTGGTATATAAGTATATTAATAAACTCAATTTAAGCAGACATTTTGAAATAGAAAATCAAATATATTTTTTAATTTGTCCAAAATCGTATTATTACAAAGCTGAGTAAAATGTTAACAGTACTTACAAATTGTCACTTTGACAAGTATAAAATTTACATTGAATAGTTCAACACATACAGTGTAATTATTAAGTTTATTTTTGACCTCTGTTGTTCCTTTAAATGTATTCTGTGGGAATAATTCTTCATTTGCCACTAAATGAAATTTAGAGCAAGGCCATGTGTTTGTTTCCTGATCACTTTTAGCTTAATGTAAAAATTATAACCTTACTTTTACTCAAAGTTATGGCTACTCAGGAGATAAGGAATGACACTAACAGATTAAGACATTATAAAGACAACCAAGTTGAAATACTGGGTATGACAAAAATAATAATTGAAATGAACAACACAGATGAGATCAATAGCATGGATAAAAACTCAACAAATTGAGTTGGAGATCAGGTCAAGAAACTCGCAGAGAATGCAGCAGGAAAGGGTAAAGATATACAAACTATTTTTTTAAAAAAAACAAAGTGTATGCAGGTTCTCCAGAGAGGCAGTACCAACAGGGTGGTGTACGTGTGTATGTTCATGCGTGTGTTCATGTGTGAGAGGGAGAGATTTGCCTAACAATTGTGAGGTCTGGCAAGTCCAAAATCTGCAGAACAGGCCCAGGAAACAGCTGATATTGTGGCTCAAACCCAAAGGCAGTTTGTAGGTAGGACCTCTCTTCCTCAGGGGGCCCTGGTCTTTTTAAAGCCTTCAACTGACAGGAGGTGGCCCACCCACATTATGGAAGGTAATATGCTTTACTCAAAGCCCTCTGATGTAAATGTCAACCTGATCTAAAATGCAACATCTACACTGGTTTTTGAACAAATATCTGGGCACCAAGCCTAGCCAACTTGACACATAAAATTAACATTTACACACACAAAAAAAGGATAGAATTGGAGTCAAACCTTCAAATATTACTCACAGAAGGAGTAAGTATAGAAAAGAAGAGTAGGGGAAAAAAGAAATCAAAAGGAAATAAATAGATGGGGAAAACACTGAAATAAATGATGAAATTGACAGATGAAAGACTTAGATTAAAAACTTCATTAAGTGCCAAACAATAGAGATAAAAAAACCCCCATACATCTAAGCACATTATAACAAAATTTAAGAACATCAAAGCAGATGAGAAAACTCTAGTAGCTTCCTGAAAGACCCTCTTTGTGAATAAATAAATAAATACACATACATACATACATACATACATACATACATACATACATACAAGCTTTCTGAGAGAAAGAGTAATCATCTACAAAGGAATAAGAATCACATTGATATCAGACATCACAACAATAACAGAGGATCCAAGGAGACAGTTTTAAAGAATTTAATGAAGGAACTTTGAGCCTAGAAGTTTATTTATGTCCAGCCAAACTGTCATTAAAGTATGGGGGTATAACAAAACTGTCATCAGGCACATACGGTGTCTGACAAAGACCCAACTGTTACAAACTCCTGTAGAAATGCTCAAATAAGGAGAAGTGTCCAGGAGGATGCTTCAAAAGATATGCAACTGAGGACGACCAAACACCTTGCTCAAGTTTAGTGTTTATCTAAAAATAATTAGAATCAAGTAAAAGAAAACAGAGAGGTATATTCAAACAACCCAGAAATTAAAAATTTAGAGAATAACAATAAAATTGGGGGCTGAGGTCAGAGACCAAGCAGGGATGACATTCTCGTAAATATTAGGTAAATAACAGTATTGTTCTTAATTAAAGAACACCGGCATCATTGTGCTCGCTTTGGCAGCACATATACTAAAAAAACAGACACCAGCATCAGAATAAAAATAGATTACATAAATTTAAAACCAGCAGGAAAAAGATAATTTGTATAAAAAACCCCCTGGAAAATAGAGCCCCTCACAAAACAGGAAGGTAAAGTATATGGAAATTATTAAGCAAGTTAACAAAAATATGTCCTAATATAGTAATAATTGCAATTAATGTACATGCATTAAATTCACCAACTGGATACCCTGTGTCTGGATTTTAAAAAAAATACTGTGTTTTTTTTTACAACCACATACTGTGTTTTATCACAGATAAAGACAGACAAATATAAAGATAAAAAGATGTATCACATTGGGGCAAGCATAAACCAAAATAAAATTGTGTTAGTAACCACAACTTCTGAAAATGGAGGATTTAAAGCAACATGTTATAAAGGACTACAGATGTTTTATAGCGCTATAAAAAAACAGGACAGCAAAGATCACCGTAAGTGCGTACGCTCCAGTGGGCCATAAAGCAGAAATGGACTGTAGGGACTAATGGATGAATCAAAAATTATCCTTGGAGAATTAAGCATACCTTTTCCAGAATCAAGGAAACAAAAATAATCAGGGATACTGACAATCTAAACCACATGAATAATATGCTTGAGCATTAGCTAACTCTGGAAATTTATGCCCAATAAACAGAGAATACATTTTTATAAGTACATATGGAACAGTTACAAAAGTATACAGATGTTGAATTATAATGTTGCACACCTGAAAATTATATAATGTTATTAACCAAGGTTACCCAATAAATTTAACATAAATATACATTTAATATATACATAACTCTGAGTACAATGAGATTTTTAACACAATACCATTTACATACATTTAAAATATATGCACAAAAATCACATTTAAAAGAACATCTGTAAACAAAAAGATACACATTAAATACATTAGATTGATTTTCTTTGGGGTGGGCATGGGGAAGAAACTGGCAGCAGAAGATGAATTCATTGCTGGACTCTGGAGGACATTGTTGACACCACTTCATTAAGTGCTGGAAGTCTTTTAACTGAGCATTCAATACATACTGAATAAATGAATGAATGAACACATGAAAGGAGAGGCTAAATGAGTGAGTAGTGAGTGAGTCAGTGAGATTCCATTTTGGGCCATAGCAATTACAGAAATAATATAACATAGGTATGAGTATGATGAGCAATTCTGAGAAGTAGTGAAATAGAATAAAAATCTGAAGATAAGTTATATTGCATCCTACCTATTTTCATGCCACTTTTAGGATTGACTTCTTCCTTACTGGTTTAAAGAAGCAGAAGGTAATGGCCTATAAAATAATTATTGAGGACATCACCAATGGCTCCTTCTAATATCCATCTTATCTGACACAGTGCCTGAAATTCCACCTTCAGAGAGTCATTCCTTTCAGCTCATTTTCCTCTAACCCACCTTTTAAAGGTACATTAAGGAATACATTAATAAATGCCCTCACAATAACTATCAAATACGTATAAAATGAGAAATGGAAGATATGAAGTGAGGATAGGACTTTTGATAGAATCACAAGGGTTTTTAGCAAAGTTTCCTCTTTCCCCATATTAAAAGCTTTAAACATCAACAGCTTTAAACATTATCATGCAACAAAATATGATCATTTTCATTGTCAAAGAGATGCCTTATACTTCACGAAATTCTTACTTTATTCCTGACCAAGTCTAATCTCCCTTGAAAAAAGTCATTAATAGCAATTTTTCCTTCCAGACGTTTCAAGGGTCTTTTTTGTTCCCCACACTTTTCTTCAGTTTGGGACGATTCTTCACGGTGAGGATGCACCTGCTCCAGCCGCTTCGTGAGCATCCGAATTTCCTGCTGCAGGCCTTCGGTTCTCTGTAAAGGGAAAAATTACGTAGATGAAACTCCCTGACGGTCCATGATTTCTATTTCATCTCAATACTGTGTAAGTTCTACTATGCTGATACTGTAGCAGTATTACATTGCTAAATAGATGCTGGTTTCAAAAAATAGAAAGGTTTGATATATAAATACAGGACATTTTATTGAGTACTGAGTAATAAAATTGTATAACGAATTTAAGAAAACAGAGTGTAAAAAATTTGGAACTCTACAATACACAGACTACTGTGTAGCAGGTTTTACTAACACATGAATTTAAGCAATATCTATCTTCCTTTGAATTGTAGGGTAAAGAGTCATGAAATCCTATGGAAGTGATTTGAACACAACAGAGATATAATCACTGAAACCTGCTCGTTCAATCTTTTGATAGACTTGACCAGTAAATGCAAATAACTGATTTGACAATTTATGTACTGCACTGACTGAACTGTTTGCTCATGAGGGAAACGTTATCTTCACCCCGCCACTGTTTTTAAGCTAGTGTTAATTGAGCTTACATGTAACTGCTAAGCATTTATCATGTATTAACCCATTTAATTCTTAGAGCCACTCTGAGATGGGAACTATGCTCCCCAAACCCCCTCTTACGTACCCCCCACTCCTGCCAAATTTCACAAAGGAAACTGAGGCAGAAAGTGGATGAGTAACCTGCCCAGTAGCACGCAGCTGGCACTGGCAGAGCTGGGATTCATACAGCCGCTCAGTGCTCTGCGGTAATAATGGACATTCCCTTCTCTTTTATTACTGCAGTGATACAATCAGTATTGAAATGTACAGCCACAGAGCTCACTGAGTGGCCTAACATCACAGTCCACATCTTAAAAGAAACTAATTTAAAGGAGTAACTTGTCTGTCAATACACTCACAGACTTCCAAGACTGCTCACTGGCGCCGATTTCCTGAATCCTCTCTCCCACGGCTTCCTCCGTGGCTGGGACGGGGGCAACACTGTCACTCAGAAGAGTAGCCAACTGACCGAGGAACTTCTGAGAGTGTGATTGTGCAGTTTTAGCCTCCCAGCTGGATGAATATGGAGGTCCGTCTAATTTATATTTTTGTTTTTCCGTATGGATCAAATCCTGTTGACATTTATCCCAAATCTTCTGCCCATCTTTTGGTCCCTCGGAGTGAAAAATGTTGTCTCTCTCACAGTTCTTGGCCAGGATAGCTTCACTTTTATCCTAAATATGCCAGCACACGTGTTAAACTTCCCAGTTGGGATTTAGAATGGAAATATATATTTCCTTTCTTTTGGAATACAGACATAGCCATAAAATAAAACTTCAGGAAAAGGCCCTCAAAAGAAAGTAAGAGTTATAGAGGCCTGAGGGAGACAAGGTCATACTCAAAAGAGCAAACTAGAACAACGAGAGGTATTAAAACGACGGTGTGGAGAAACGGTTTCGAAAACACAGGAAATTTAGCTTAAAGGAATTGCTAACCAAACAGCCCCACTTTGTGAGGACATACTCTTTACAGAAAGTTTTCAGCTGTAAAAGTATGTAATGTAAAAGTATGTGAAAGTGTGAATGAAGGAAGTTATACCCCCAACCTTGCCCTTGTGCTCCTGTGGTCATCCCGCTTCCATTGCAAATAGGAAAAAAATAGAAGATAATGCTGTACCCCCACCCCAGCCAACCTCCTACAGGAAGATTCTCCCTTCATAAGTTCTAGCCTTCTGGCCACTGTCAACTCTGGAAGCCGAGTAAACAAGTTTAGCTTCTGGGCTTTTTGCCACATGAAATTGGGAAATAGAAGGAGAACTAGAATTGTTGAAATAATGACGAGTTTGCCTCACTAAAAGCCTGGGAAAAAAGAGGCAAAATAAAAAAGCAATGGAAGAAAAAGTCAGAGCTGCATGGACTCTGGTTTGGGAGAGTTTTCAGAGAGATGGCAGATCAGTGAGAAAAGTGAAAGAAAATGGAAAGTGTTACTGTACTTACTGAGGTGGGTAATTAAAAACTGAAGTTATTTTAAAGTACTTTGAAAGCAGTTCTGATTTTTTAATGGAACGGAACCTCTCACATGAATGGACTTTGCTTTACATTCAGATTTTATAACAAACTATTACAGTCTAAGAATTTCAAAGCAAGCTTTCACCATTTCTTTGACAGTCTCCCTTCATCCTCCAACACTCTCCTATAAAATCTTCGACTGATTCTCTGAGCTGCTGTCCACGAGTGACCAGGCTCACCTCTTCCTTGTAAACCCAACCCCTGTCACAATTCTCTCCTTCAGTGTCCGGTATAGATGATCCAGCAATTTAGCTTTAAAATTACTTGCCTCTGTTCCAATAATTTTCACCTATACCCCTCTTGAACCCTTACACCCAGATCTAAAAACCCAGATTTTGTCAGCCGCAGGAAGTAACCCACCCCAGATTTGAAACTTCAGTATTTTACTCTCTAACCGCCACTTCGTCTCCCTGTGCCTCGCAGCTCTATTCCCTCTAACCTTTTCCTCAGAATCCGAGAGACTTTCAGATCCTCCCTGCGCTTTCCCCCTATGCCGCCCTCAGAGAGCTGCACTGCTTCCTTTCACCCTCCTCAGGACGAGGACCCACAAAGCACTCAAAGCTGCCAATTATCTCCTGGAGTAATACAAAGTAATAAAGACCCTGTTTCTTCCGAAAATGATCAGAACTTATTCTCACCTTTATCATGAAACTACCCAAGGTATCTTCTTGTCCTTTTGTATTCATATAAGGGGTGAGTTCATTAGCATCTGCTAATTTTTTCTCCAAGAGTTTTGTTTTCTGCTCTGCCTTTTCTTTTTCAACCAGATGTACTCTGTGTAAGACAGCAGTAGGTAACAACATCATGAAACCAACGCAATATTCAAACTTCAATGAAAAATAATGAAATAAATATTCCCTATTTAAAATATCCTAGGTTGGGCCCTGGCTGGTGTGGTTCAGTTAGATTGAACGCCAGCCTGTGAACCAAAAGGTCGCTGGTTTGATTCCCAGTCGGGCACAGGCCTGGGTTGCGGGCCAGGTCCCCGATGGGGGGCACGTGGAGGGCAACCGCAGATCGATGTTTCTCTCCCTCTCTTTCTCCCTCCCTTCCCCTCTCTCTGAAAAATAAATAAATAAAATCTTTAATATCTAGATATGTATGTGTGTATGTATGTGTGTGTATACATACATACACACACACACACACACACACACACTAGGTTGGCCAAAAAGTTCACTTGTTGTTTTCCATAAGATGGTTCTGGTAGTGCTTAGCTGTTTTAAACTTCATTTGAAGTAATTTTGGTAGATTGATTGGGACAGTTTTCACATCAGCATGCATTAAAAAAAACCATCAAAATTGGTGATTTTTTGTGTAGCCATTTTAATATTGAAGATGGAAGAAAATATGAGACGTTCTTGTCATATTATGCTTTATTATTTCAAGGAAGGTAAAAATGCAACTGAAAAGCAACAAAGATTTGTGCAGTGTATGGAGAAGGAGCTGAGACTGATCGAATGTGTCAAAGTGGTTTGCAAAGTTTCGTGCTGGAGATTTCTCGCTGGACGATGCTCCACAGTTAGGCAGTCCAGCTGAAGTTGACAGCGATCAAATCAACATGTTACTGAGAACAATCAATGTTCTACCACACAGGAAATAGCCAACATACTCAAAATATCCAAATAATAAAGTTATTGGTGAAAATGTAAAAATGTGTCCTTTATTTTATGGCAAAAAATGAAACTGACTTTTTGGTCAACCCAATATTAAATATGTGTATCAAGTGAAAATTTAACTATTTCTAAGGAGAGACTAGAAATGGAAGAGAAATGGAGAGAAAAACAACCCAATTTAAGCCTGGTAGTCATTACCCTGGGGAGGACAATTTTGAAACCATCCTTTCCAAGGGGGAATCTGAGTGTGAGTATCTGACGGTCACTACTGGTAACCGTGGGATGACCGGGAGGCTCCACAAGCACTCCTACCTTAATAACACCTCAGTGGGCTCTTCCCCTGGGATCTGAAGAGGGGAAAGGGACTAGAAAGGATGATACAGCAATGGAGAATAGCATGTGTGGTAACTTTATTTATTATCAAATATACAAACAGCAAATTATTTGGTTCTTGTTTTGATTATCAATTGCTAGGTATTGGTAATATTTTCTACCCTGTAGCTAGGTTCATGTTTCAGCCCATCTTCCATAATTTTTATGTCCTTTCCTGTCTAAGAATTACATCGTACAGAATTAATGAATTTGAGTTAGGTCAACAGAAGTTATCTGAATTATATAAAGAAAAATTTTAATTCAAAAATTTGTATTAGAGACATGTAGGACACACTCAGCAAGTCTAACATACCTGTAATTATAGGCTTAGAATGAGAGTAGAGACAGAATGGGACAGAAATAATATTTGAAAAAAATTTCCAAGAATTTTTCAAACCTGATGAAAGATATCAGTTGATAGATTCAATAAGTTCTTCAAATCCTAAGCAGAAGAGATACAAAGAAAGCCACACCAAGACACATCATAGTCAAATCATTACCAACTAAAAGCAGAGAAAAAAACATGTATTACCTTCAGAAGTGCAGCAATAAGACTGATGACTGAGTTTTCAACAGAAGCTATTGAACTCAGAAGATAACGGAACGACATCTTGGAGGGCTGAGAGTAAAAGTGCTGACATCTCAGAATTCTATACACAATAAAAAATACCCTTCAAAACAATGAGGATGAAATAAACACGGTTTCCGAAGGAAAAAAAAAATGGAAAAATTGTCAGAAGAACTGCATTATAAGAAACACTACAGACAATTTCTCAGAATGAACAAAAATGATCCCTGGCAACTGTATAGGATTGTAGGAAGGAATGCAATGCACCAGAAAGGAAAAATAGAAATGTATGCTGACAGTTAATGAAAACAGTAACAAGCCCTGGCTGGTGCAGCTCAGTGGATTGAACATGGGCTGCAAACCAAAGGGTTGCTGGTTCAATTCCCAGTTAGGGCACATGCCTGGGTTGCTGGCCAGGTCCCCAGTACGGGGCATGTGAAAGGCAACCACACATTGATGCTTCTCTCCCTCTCCTTCTCCCTCCCTTCCACTCTTTCTAAAAATAATAAATCTTAAAAAAAAAACCCAATAATATCTTATGGGATTTATAAATATGAAAAGTTAAAATATAACAGTAGTATAAAAGCATAGGATAGTTAAATGGAATTAAACTGTTTTTTATTTTTGGAATATCATAAAATTATGAATCTAAAGTAAACTGCAATAATTATGCACTTTGAAATCACAAGATCTAGGGTAAAAACTAAATGATAATATAAAAGATGATACATAAAAAATGAAGTAATAAAAAACTGGATTAACCCAAAGAAAATGGTGTAAGAATAATAAAGGAACAGAGAACCCATGGTAAGAACACATAAAAAATAAAAATATGGAGCTCTGGCTGGGTAGCTCAGGTAACTAGAGTGTCATCCCAATACACCACAGTTGCGGGTTCCATCCCTGGTCAGGACACATAAAGAATCAACCAATGAATGTACAGCTAAGTGAAAGAACAAATAGATGTTTCTTTCTGTCTCTTTCCC
This sequence comes from Desmodus rotundus, assembly GCF_022682495.2. Taxonomy (NCBI): domain Eukaryota; kingdom Metazoa; phylum Chordata; class Mammalia; order Chiroptera; family Phyllostomidae; genus Desmodus; species Desmodus rotundus. Next base: position 108,717,707 of record NC_071393.1, read on the forward strand.
TTCTTCTCTCTCTTCCTCTCATAACAATATGGTAAACTTAAATCCAACAATTAATACAAGATTGGATTAAAAATAAAACAACTAATACTAAGCATTTTGCAAGATATATACTTTAAATATAAGGACATAGAAACAGGCAAATGAAAAAATGGAAAAACATTTACCATGAGAACAGTATAATGGTGTAGCTAAATTAATACCAAAGTAGACTTTAAGAAGTACATAAAAGATAAAGACATTTCATAATAACAAGTGAAAATTTAACAGAAAGACATAAAACTCCTAAATTAGAATGCAAATAGTTTCAAAATGTATATTTCTAAAAGTTGACAGAATTAAAAGTGAGAGATGAATCTGCAATCATAACTAGTATAGTGAATATAATAAAATATAATTGATTATAACAAATAATAATAATTCAGCATACCTCTTTGAGTAACCAATATAACAAAAGCAAGAAGTGCTGGACCTGAAAATTCAGTCCTAAGAGCACCAACTGCAAAGAGAAAACAGCTAAGGGGGCTGGGAACAGATATGGCTTAAGAACAATCCTTTGTCCAGAGTCTCCTCCAGAGTTCACTCCGTAGGATCTGCTTCCAGTTCTTCCTTCCCCCTTCAACACTAACACAGTTAAGGGGAGGGCGGGAGTGGGATACAGCTACCATACCTGTTGGCGCCAGAGACAGAACTAAAGCAGAAAGTCCAGGGTGACTCACTCTGCAGTTATATTCAAAATTGTGTTAAAGAGTTTGCAATACTTGGTCAGCTGTTTAGGGATAAAACTATGGACCAACTTCAGGTGGCAGCTTATCACTGACAAGATATTTACTTGGATGATAAGTTGCTTTTAATCAGTTCTTCACTTGTCAGCCTTCTTTTTTCAGACACTGCACAACCAGGGCAGGGGGATGGGGGGTGGGGACGGGAAGAAATCCTACTTTCCTTCTTGCTGGTCTTTGATTTTAACTAATTTCTCATTCTGAGTAGAGATTTGTTTCCTTACTTAGTTTCAAGCTCATACACACACACACACACACACATATATTTGTTAAAGTGATTTGGGAAATGCAAAAGAAATTTCACCTTGCCAATATATATACTAACCAATGTAGAATAAAAACAGTCTACACCAGTATTCCTACTTATTTGAATATAAGTGATTTTCATATTATATGGGCTTCTTAATTATTATTGGTATTATAAGAGGGAAAATTAATGAATGACTTTGTTTCTCCTCTTATCAACCAAGTGCACATGATCAAATATCTCCTTTCTCTGTATACCAACTAAATAACCACATGTCTAAGAATAACAAATTGTATAAAGGACAAAACCACACAATCATCCCAATAGATGCAGAGAAATCAGTTTACAAAATCCAACACACCTTCAAGGTAAAAACACTCAACAAGCTAGAAATAGGAGGAAATTTCCTCAACCTGATAAAGGATATCTACAAGACTCAAAGCTACCATCTACTGTACTTAATGGAGAAAGACTGGAAGTTTCCCCCTAAGATCAAGAACAAAAGAAGGATGTCTGTTTCTTACAACATGGTACTGGAGGTTTGAGCTAAGGCAATTAGTCAAGAAAAATAAACTAAAGTGCCAAGATTAGTAAGGAAGAAGTAAATCTGTTTGCAAATGAGATGACCTTGTATAAAAAAGTTCCTAAGGAATACACACACAAACACACACATACACACACACAACTATTAGAGCTAACAAGTACAGCATGGCTACAGGACACGAGGTCAATATACAAAAATCAGTTACATTTCTATTCACTAAAGTGAGTAATTTGAAATAAAATTAAGGAAGTAGTTCCATTTCCAATGCATAAAAAGAATAACATACTTATAAATAAACTTAACAAAAGAAAGGTAAGACATGTACACTGAGAACTATAGAATATTGTTGAAATTAAAAAGAACCTAAATAATAGAAAGATGACCCATGTTAATGGACTGAAAGACTTAATATTAAGATGGCAATACTCCCCAAATTGATCTACAAGTTCAACAAATTCCTATCAAAATCCCAGTTGACTGTTTTTGCAGAAATTGACCATTTTAAAATTGACATGGAAAAGCAGGGGGCCCAGAATAGCTGAAACAAACTTGAAAAAGAGGAAAAAGTTGGAAGACTCATACTTCAAAACTTACTACAAAGCAACAGTAATCAAGAGAGTATGGTACTGGCATAGGATAGACATATAGAGCAATGGAACAGAACTGAGAATTCAGAATTAAACCCACAGCCCTGGCTGGTGTGGCTCAGTGGACTGAGTGCCGGCCTGAGAACCAAAGGGTCACTGGGTTGGATTCCTAGTCAGGGCACATGCCTGGGTTGTGGGCTGGGTCCCCAGTAGGGGGTGCTCAAGAGGCAAGCACACATTGATGTTTCTCTCCCTCTCTTTCTCCCTCCCTTGCTCTTAAAAAAATAAAAAATAAAAATGGGCAAAGGATCTGAATAGATATTTCTACAAAGATATACAAGTGGCCAATATGCATATGAAAGGATGGTCAACATCTTTAGTCATTATATACATGCAAATTAAAAATCACGATGAGATCCTTCAGATTCACTAGAATGGCTATAATGAAAAAGATGAACATTAAGACAGGTTGGTGAGAATATGGAGAAATTGAAATCTTTATACATTGCTGGTAATAATTAAAAATGGTGGAGCTGCCCAAGAAAACAGCCTGGAAGTAAGTAACTTCAAAAAGCTAAATGCAGAATTACTTTATGATTCAGCAATTCTATTCCTAAGGCACATACCTAAGAGAAATGAAACATATAGTCATATAAAAACTCATACAAAGAATGTGCATAGCAGCATTATCCATAAAGTACCCCCTTCCAAAAGGAAACAACCCAATGTCCTCAACTGATTAATGGATAAACAAAATGTGATATATCCATGTAACGGAATATTATTCAGCAGTGAAAAGAAAGAAGTATCAATTCATGCTGCAACATGAATGGATCTTGAGAACATTGTGCTAAGTGAAAGAAGTTAGACACAGAACCATGTATTATATAATTGAATTCATATGAGATGCTCAGAAAAGGCAAGTCCACAGAGAAAGTAGGTTGGTGGTCATCAGAGACTGGAAGGTGGGGGAATAAGGAGTAACTGGAATAGACATAGGGTTTATTAAGATATAATAAAAATGTTCTGGAATTAGATAGTGGTGATGATTCCACAACCTGTAAATATACTAAAAACTAGTGAATTGTATGCTATAAAGGGCGAGTTTTAATGGTATGTAAATATCTCAATAAAAATGTTTTTTAAAATATAATAATTTTGAGTCAGGTATTATGTGAAAATCTTCTATATTTAAATTCTCTGATCAGCCAGGGACATTGACATCATACACTACTTGTAAGTTAAGACAAACGATATTTGAAAACAAACTAGAAAACCCCTGGCCCTCGGTGGCTCAGGACAGATGCCAGCGTGGAGACAGCGCTGCACGCAGAAAGCCTGCAAGGATGTCGGGCTGGTCGGTGGTCCATTTGGGGCTTCCGGGAACCCCGATCCTGTGCTTTACTCTGAAGACTGAAGCAAAGTTTGCTGAGGACCACCTTCAAGCACAAAGTGATGAATGACTGCCTCCAAGTCTCAAGAAATAACTTTTCCCTAACCAAATAACTTTTAGATATTTTAGACCTTTCCAAAATTCTACAGGAATTGATGAGTTTTTATTCAGATAAGGAAACTGGGTGAAGGAGTAGACTTTTAAATAATACTGGCCTGGTTTGATTGAAATACTTTACACTTAAGAGAAACAAAACTCTTACCACCAAATATATCAAAATGCACCTCCTTCATAAGTAAATTACTATTGTTTCTATACCTGGAATATTATGTGTTTTATTCATTGGATGTTTACATTTTGGGAAGGAAAATATTTTTGTTTATTAAAAAATTAATTTTTTGTAATTTGTTCCTAAAATTTTTACTCAACAAAATTTGCTCTTTTCTCATGAATTTACAATTTCTAAATAAAGATAAGCCCGTGTAAACTTGGGGGAAGAATGGGCTTTATTAATTGAAGGATGCCTCGATTTTTCTCACTGAGAAGATTGTTTTATTTTGAACATTAAACATGGGAGCTCTTAGCAAACTTGTCTGAAAAGATTAATGTTGTGTTATGAAGCAGATTTGATCTTTGTCTTCTTAAGTTCCTCTACTTTGTAGTTGTGGTTGTGCTTAAAAAATTATTTTATGTCTTTAAAAATATGTTCAACATATGACTGACTAACAATGATTAAAAACAAAGCAACGTAAGGGAAAGAAAGATAATTCCCTACCTTAGACGGTTTTCTAGTTCTATAATTCTTTCATTTAGATCCCAGTTGACTCTTTCAAGACTGTGAACATTGATGCTTTTCAAAGATTTAATTCTAGTTAGAGAAGCAATAAGCTCTTCTAGGTCCTTGATATCATTTTTCAGGGACATTATCTGGAACGACTGTTTTGCATTATTTTCTTTGTAACTTTCTAGTTCACTCTTCATCTCTTGCACTGAAGTTTCTTTTATTAAAAGTTTATTTTGAAGATTTCTTAGCTAAGGAAAAAGGGAAAGTGTTACTTAAAATCATTTATAATTTTGGTTTTAGAAAATTCTTGATTTTATATCATTATGGGTATTTAAGTTACACATTATCATACAATAAAACGAAAGCTTTCAAATCTAACAGTATATTCCAATGTTAAAATATATTAGAATTTATATCAAATTGACACATATGGCTTGGAGTAAGTGATTTTACTCTCATCAGCATTAAAGTTGTTTAAACCTCATTACAAGAGTAAATTATACCAATAACAAATTTTAGAATTCCTAGCAGAAAAGAAAAACTTGATGCTTTGGCCATAGCTGTTTTGCTTTATGATGTGTGGTGAAGGACTGTGTGCGCACAGGGCCTCTTCCAAAGAGCAAACTATGTTTGTATCACTTGGTTTCTGGCCTTATTTGTGCTGATCATAGAAATAGGTAGAACAGAATCAGCAGAAAGAGTGAATCTTAAATTGATCATAAAGGAAATAAAACAAATAAAGGGAAGAAGAGCTCATAAAGTTAAGAAGAGAAGCAAGAATGACGGCTTGTGAAAGCGGAAGCAAAACAGGCAAGCCACCATAGGCCGCTATTGGACAGAAGGAAAAAGGATTGAAGGGGCAGAGGGCGCAGCTGGTGTGAGGTGATTTTATTATATTTGGGTAACATTTTTAAAAACTCTATCCTTCTATCTGATAAATGAAGGAAATTCACTAGATGAAAAAACTGAGGTATTTTTAGTACTTTTCTCATGGCAGAATCTCAACAAATGGTGAGCTGTAACTCTATTCCAATCAAATAGATCACAACTTCTGGTAATCACAGCAGTTGCTTAAATCCTTTCGCACTATCTTCATTATTTTAACCAGTTAAGTGAGGGTTTCTCTGAACTGCAGCGGTTACCATTCATCTAAGATACCATAAAAATAATGAGTGCCCCCTGGAGTTGTGCAATGTAGCTGTCCTATTCCCCTCTCTCTATGACATAAGTACTATGTTTTAGTTAGTTTTTAGTTATCCTATTGTTACGTTATTGTTAAGATAATATTTTGTGAAAAATACCTAAAGCAGCATAAGTCTCAGACTCACACAATATCGATTTCTAGATCTAATTTAATTTTCTTTTAATGACCAAACTTTGTCAGTTAGTCTTCCAAGGCACTTGCCAGTTCTATTTTCTACTCCCTCCACGAACAGTGATTTGCAAAATCTCAGATTTTAAGACACTGCTATATTTTGTTATGCCAATAAACCCAAATTTTGAATAGTTTGGTTGGATTTGGACATAATGAACCAGAAATATATTCAGGACTTAGCTAAATCTAGAAACCCCCCAAATGAGAGATAGCCTGTTGAGAAAAATTGTCAACAAAGGACACGTCTAGAGTAAACAATTCCAAAGACTGAGAAAACAGCAATTAGAAAATGGGCAAAGGACTTGAAAAGAGACTTTATCAGAAAGAACGTATGGATGTCATAAGCACATAAAAATATGTTTGACATCATCAGTCATGAGGGATATACAAATGAAAGCCACAATGAGATATTACTACAAATGTATTGGCTATCTAAAATATAAAATAGTGCCCTGGCTGGTGCGGCTCAGTGGATTGAGCGCCGGCCTGAGAACCAAAGGGTCGCTGCTTCGATTCCCAGTTAGGGCACATGCCTGGGTTGTGGGCCAGGTCCCCAGTGGGGGGACATGTAAGAGGCAACCACATATTGATATTGCTCTTCCTCTCTTCCTTCCTTCCATGCCCTCTGTCTAAAAATAAATAAATAAATTTTTTTAAAAAATTAAAAAAAAAAACAAAATAGTGACAATACCAAATGCTGGCAAGAATGAGGAGAAGCGGGGTCACTCACACATTCCTGACAGGAATGTAAAATGGTACAGCCACTCTGGAAAATTCTTTAGCAGTTTCTTAAAAACTAAACATGCAATGACCTTCTGACCCAGCTATGGCACTTTCAGGGATTCATTACAGAGAAGTGAAAAGTCATGTTCACACAAAGGCCTATACATGAATGTCCATAGAAGCTTTATCTGCAACAGCCAAAAATCTGGAGGCAACCCAGATATTTGTCGACAGGTGAATGGTTAAACCAACTGTGGTACTTACATACCACAGACTCAGCAATTGAAAGGACCAAACTATTAATACATGCAACAAACTGAATAAATCTCCAGGAGATTATGCTGCGTGAAAAAGCCAGACACAAATTACATATATATGATTCTATTTATATAACATTTTAACAACAGCTTTATTGGGATATAATTCATAAAGTTACCCATTTAAACTCCACAGTTGCGTGATTTTTAGTATATTCATAGAGTTGTGTGGCCACATTGAATCGTTTTATTGTTCACTTTTAAAAGTTGAGATAGAATTCATGTAGCATAAAATTTACCCTTTAAAGCATACAACTCAGTGGTTTTTAGTGTATTCACAGGTTGTGCAACCATCACTACAATCTAACTCCAGAACTTTTTCATTATCCCCCAAAGAAACCCAACACCCATTAGTAGTTATTCCCCATCATCCCTCTCCCTCTCACCCCTGGCAACTACTCAGCTACTCTCTATCTCCACGGATTTGCTTATTCTAGACGTTTCAGTGAATGAAATACAATAAGTTGTTTTTGTAACTGGTTTATTTTTACTTAGCATAATGTTTTCTAGGTTCATCATATTGTAGCATGAATCATTACTTCATTTCTGTTTATGTTGACTAAAGTGCTACTATATAGATATACACATTTACCTAGTCACTTATTAGTTGATGGACATTTGAGTTGTTTCCTCTTTTTGACTCTATGAATAATGTTATGATGAATATTCATTTACAAGTTTTTATGTGAATATACATTTCAGTTCTCTTGTGTTAACTACCTAGGAGTGGGATTGTTGGGTCATATGGTACCACTATGTTTATCTTTTTGAGTATGCAACATTTTGAAATGACATTTTAGGATAGGAGGAGAAATTAGTGGTTGCCAGGGGTTAAGCGTGGGAAGGAAGTGGATGTGGATATAAAATGGCAACAAGAGGATCTTAGTGGTGTTGAAATTAACTGTTCCGTGTCTTGACTAATTGTTTAGAACATAACACAAGCAAACACATAAAGGAATATAAGTAACTTGGAAAATCTGAATAAGATTGGTGGATTATATTCTGTCGCTGTTAACATTCAGGCTGTTACAGTATAGTATAGTTTTGCAAAATTTGACTATTGGAAGAAACTGGGCAAAGTATACAATGGATCTCTTTCATTTCTTAAAACCACAAGTGAATCTACAATTATCGCAATTAAAATTAATAATAACTGGTTCTCATATATATTTTCCTTTAGCTGAAAAATTTATATTGCATGCATTCATCCCCTCCAGAGTTGGCTGTGTCTCCCAGGTCTCTACTATATTTGCCTTATTACTGTATTAAGGGGAGAAAAACATCTCACCGGCATGAACGCAGTCATATTGCTCTCACAAAAGTTATCATGAAAATCAAACTTAGAATTACTGGCAAATACATTAAATTTATCTTAAATGTAAGACACTAGGCCTTTTTGTAAATATTATCAGTAATATTTTTTACAAGTTGTTTAATGCATTTATTATTACAGCAGCCCATCTAGACTGTGCAGGATTTTTAGCTCAGTGTCATATTGCCTAAACTAGACAACACAATCACCAACTGAATGCTTTAATATTTATCCCTTCTATAGCTGGCTTTTCTTAGATATAGTTCTCCTGCACCTGTTTCTCCAGTACTGGGAAGAAACATGTGATGATTATTTTTGTACGTTCTATAAAGGGATAGTTAATTACAACAAAAAATGTTCCATGCATGCAGTGAAGAGAAAAACTACCTTATCAAGACAATTGTGTTTCTGCAGGATTGAATAATAGGTTATTGGGAAAGAAAAAGATGATTCGTGCTGAAGATATTGTGCTGAAATCACTAGTTTTTTTATTTTATTTTTATCCTCACCCAAGGACTTTTTTTTTTCCCATTTCTTTTAGAGAGAGAGAGCAAGGGAGAGAGAGAAACATCGATGTTACAAAGAAACATCAGTTGGTTGCCTCACCTGGGCACCCAGACCGGGGATCTAACCTACACCTAAGTATGTGTCCTGAATCGAACCTAAGACCATTTGGTTATGGGACAAGGCTCCAACCAACTGAGCCACACCTGCCAGGCCACTGGTCTTAAAAAAAATAACTTTAACACAGGGAAACCATGCAATAACTGTCGCTAGTTTTTATTAAATTCAAGGAACATCAATATGAACTATGGAATACCTTCTAATATATGTAGTAGTTAAAACCAAGTCAAAATGAGAACTTTGTAGAGCCTTTTAGATACCTGTTTTGACAGATAGATTTAAAATATTTATAATTACCAAATGATTTACGTACATATAGAGAATTGCTTTTAAAGGTACTTTAAGCCTTGGCTGGTGTGGCTCAGTCGGTCGGAGCATTGTCCTACAAAGACAACTGAAGGGATGCAGGTTCTATTCCTGGTCAGGGCACATATCCAGGTTATGGGTTCAATCCCTGGTGGGGGCACATACAAGAAGGCAGACAATCTATGTTTCTTTGTCACATCAATGTCTGTCTGTCTGTCTGTCTCTCTCCTCTTTCTCTCTTCCCCTTCCTCTCTCTCTCTAGAAGCAGTGATGTCCTTGCATGAGGGAAAAAAAAAAGAAAAAGTATTTTGAAATTCTTGAACAAAGCTTACATATTTTCTTTAAAGTTTAAAACCTGTAATATTTTGGGGGAATTTGGTTTAAAAGGTTTTTTTTTTATAAATTAGGCATAGATAAAAACTTAATCCAATTCAAATCTGAATTGCCAAAAAATCCCAAACTTCTTAAGTATTAGTAGTAAATTATACTGAGAAGAATAATGCTACCCATAGCAAAACTGCTATAGTTTTCAAGGATTGGCAACCCATTTTTCTGAAGGAAAAGATAAACGAAGAAGTCTCCCCAGTGTCATAAGATTTATTGTATCTATATAAAATCAATTTAAGTTTAACCTCTACCTACCTCTCTATGCTAAAAGAGGGAAAATATTAGCATAAATACAATTGAAATTATTCAAGGTCTGTCTGGAAAAAGTCCAGCCATTGTTAATATAACAAGAATGGTTTGAGCAACATCAATGTAACCTGGCAGCCAAGGAGAGTGGACCGGAAGGCACGTGTGTGAACAATGACGACTGCACTGCACTAGTCAGGGGGGGCGGTAGACGCCATTGAGTGAGCATGTGTATTGTGTGTCCTTCACATTCAAAATGACTGAGCGAGGAGAGCAAACAATCTGCATTAAATTTTGCATTAAGCTTGAACATTCTTCCGTTGGAAACCATTCAGATGATTCAGAAACCTTTCGGGGATGAAGCAGTGAGTGCAGCACAAATAAAAGTGTGGCACAAACGCTTCAAAGATGGTTGAGAATCTGTTGAAAGTGATCCATGATCTGGAAGGCCTGCAACAAGCACACCACCTCAGAATGTTGAGCTCAACCCTCTACAGCCCAGATTTGGCGCCCTGCGACTTCTGGCTTTTCCCAAAACTAAAATCATCTTTGGAAGGGAAGAGATTTCAGACCATCAGTGAGATTCAGGAAAATACAATGGGGCGGCTGATAGTGATTCAACATAGGATTCTGCGGTGTTTTAAACAGTGGAAGAGATGCTGGGAGAACTGTCTGAGGTCCCAAGGTGCCTACTTTGAAAGGGACTAAGGTGTCATTTTCCTATGTACAATGTTTCTTGTATTTTATTCAATAAATGTCTCTATTTTTCAATTACATGGCTGGATACTTTCTGGACAGATCTCGTATATTTATGCGTATATCTATATCAATATTTATATCTGTTTAAACGAAACCTGGGATCAGGCTATCTATTGGTAGATGAGATAGCAGGAAAGAACGTTAATGAGGTCGTGGGCAGAGAAGAGGCCCCAAGGAATAAAGCCACTGTCACGGGTTGAGTTGTGTCTCTTCAAGATTTCTATGGTTAAGTCCTAAGCCCCTGAACCTCAGAAAGTGACCGTGTTTGAGGGTAGTGTTTTAGAGGTAATTAAGTTAAGAAATCTTTAGGGTGGGCCCTAATTCAATATGACAGTGTTTTCACAAGAACAGGAAGTTTGGCAACAGACAGTTTCAGAGGAAAGACCATGTGAAGACACAAAAAATAAATGGCATCTAACATGCCGAGAAAAGAGGGCTCAGAAGAAACCTACCTTTCAACACATTCATGCACACAGTAATTATGTGAGGTGATGGAAGTATTAATTAACCTTACTGTGGCAATCATAATATACACATATATCAACTCATCACGTTGTATACCTTAAGTTTATACAATGTTATATGTCAATTACATGACAATAAAGTTGGAAAAAACATTTTTTAAAAAGAAGAAAGCAATCCTGTTGACAACTTGTCTTGGACTTACAGCCTTCAGGACTGTGAGAAAATAAATTTCTGTCGTTTAAGCCACCCCACCTGTGGTACTTTGTTATGTCAGCCCTAGAAAACTAATACAGATATGACAGATAGCTCCTTATTCAATGGGTTGGTCACTGACCCACGTGTAAGCCTGCAGAACATTTTACTTAAAGGAACCCACAGAGGCAGCACAGACATAAGCAACCATACCACAGCACCTTTAACACTGCCAGTGGCCTTCGGGCCTCCAAACCATGTTTACCTATAAAACTGTCCCCTGCAACAAATATCCTGAGGTACTTGGGCTCAACTAAAAAATTCTTATAAGCACTCTCTAGTTCATCACAGGGAATAAAAGTCAAGGCATTTCCTACAAACATGGTTTCTTTCTTTTTTATCTGTTGATGTTACTCAGATACTTTATCTAGTATTCAATAAGATTAGTGGGTATTTGCCATTTGGTGCTATATTGAAAATGGGAACTCATACTTTCCATTAAAAATGCTTAATATATGTAACTTATTATTACATAAATTTTGAGTATGGCAGTTAATAAGCAACGTTCTAAAATCCTAACATTTGGCCCTGCCTGGTGTAGCTCAGTGGATTGAGTGCAGGCTACAAACCAAAGAGTCACCGGTTCAATTCCCAGTCAGGGCATATGTCTGGGTTGCAAACCAGGTTCCCAGTGGGGGCCATGTGAAAGGCAACCACACATTTATGTTTTTCTCCCTCTCTTTCTCCCTCCTTTCCCCTCTCTCTAAAAATAAAATAAATAAAATCTTTAAAAAAAAACAAACAAAATCCTAGCATTTGGCAGTCAACTTAAAAGCACTTAACTATGTACGATCTTCAAAGGGATTTCTCTGGCAAAAGACAGATTTAAGTTTAAATGCTCCTCAGTGATAAGAGAATTTAATAATGAGAAAAAAGCAAAACTGAATTGAGATGATACTTTGAACCCGTTATCAGAATTTTTTCCTCTACTTTTATAAAGGGTATACTTTCCCATAGTGTTTTATTTTCAGATAATCCATATACCTCTGCTAAAAGATTCTTGTTTTTCACCAGCAAACCATCAAGGTCAGGATGGACTGGGTCAGCTGCTCTTTTGTTGTACATAATTGGGTTCCTGGTGGAAACCACTTCAAGAGGTGGATCAAAACAAGCCTACAAAGAGAAATTGCAAATAAACTAAACATGTACTCTGTAGATCAAACCCCACAATGTTCTAGCCCACACAAACACAAATAAGTAGCTCTAAATAGAATACAACTTTAAAACACTCATTTTAAGGTGCTATCTTAACACAATAGGTCTCAGAAAAATAGTAAGTAACCTGTTGACTTAAAAGGCTATTTTACATTTTTTTAAAAGAATTGTTACTTGACAACTTATTTAAAACACGAGCTGTAAGTAAATGCAGCACATTTAAATAGACATTATTTCTGAGAGTAAAGAAATCAGGAAGACAAACGTAAAATATTTGGGGAAAATTTAATTTGCATATAATAAAACCTTTATAAAAACTTGAACTATTGGGAGGTCATTGATGAAAGATTTGCCACTAGTTGCTTTATTTTTTGGTTACAAAGTAATTCCTATATATTATTATAATCAAACAAAATTGATTTTTTACAAAACCTGATTTCAGCCTTGGCCAGTGTGGCTCAGTTGGTTGGAGTGTCATCCTGTGAACCAAAAGGTCATGGGTTTGATTCCTGGTCAGGGCACATGCCTAGGTTCTGAATTCAGTCCCACTTGGGGCATGCAGGGTGAGGATAAAACAAACAAAAACCCCCCAATTTCAGTAAGTCAAACTCAATTTGTTTCTTCCACACCTGACGGTAAAAATTAGGGGTATTTACCTGTATTACAGTATCTCCCCTATTGTCAAGAGAGTGCACGATGTTGTACATTGTAATTAGTATAACTTTTGGTAAGAACAAAATGTATATGATTCAAATGAAACCAAAAAAAAAGTATTAACCTAAATCTCTAAGAAGTGTATGAATATATTACATGGTACTTAATGGATTAGTGAAAAAAATATTTTTCTACAGTTATCAGGTTTGAGAATGTTATGCCTACCAAGGTAATAGGAACAAAGACTTGCACAAGAGAATACAAAACGACCACGTAAATGTTTAAAGAAATAAAACAGAACTTTGAAAATATGAGTAAGTCACAGTAGACCACAAAGAATGAACATATTAGAAAACCAAGTAAGACTTCTAGAAATATTTTAATTTAAAAGTTGAATGGACACCTTAAAGTCTAAAGAACAAGTGAATCTTAAAGATAAGTATGAAGCCCTGGCAGGATACTCAGTTGGTTAGAATGTTGTCCCCATGCGCTAAGGTTGCAGGTTTGATCCCTGGTCAGGGCACACACAAGAAGCAACCCACGAATGCATAAAGTGGAACAACAAATCCATGTTTCTCTATCTCCTCCTCCCTTTAAAGCCAGTAAATAAGAATTAAGAAATAAAGATAAATATGAAGAAATTATCAAGAAGACAACACTTAGAAAAAATAAATGATGAATGTGAGAGAGAATTTAAGGACACACAGACGAAAATAAGAAGTCTATCATATGTCTAACTGGAGTCCACGAAGGCTACAATTTAGACAATGGAGTGGAGGCAGTATGTGAATAAAGAATGCCTGAGAACTGTACAGAATTGTTAAAAGACACCAATATAAGTGGGTTAGCAAATCCCAAGAAGAGTAAAAAAAAAAGCATTATTTACCTACACACTCATAATGAAACTGCAGTTTAAACGTCTAAAAAGCAGACGATACAAAGGACAGATAGCAATTAAAAGAATAGCAATCGGACCGGTGAATGACTTCTCAACAGTAACACGGAAGCTAGAAAACAATGGAATGATATCTATAACATACTAAGAAAAGTAGATCATATTTCATTGACTCTGAGGCCACAAATTTTCACATCCCTGCAATTGGGGTACATCTAAAAGTTGATGCCACTTCATATTGTGGATGGTTTAGCTAGAAACTTTTAAATTTCATAACGGTGCATTAAAAAGTAGTGTTTCTTCAAATTAAGGAAATATGGTAACTGTCAACTATAATTTTATACTGAATGAAATTATGGCTTTAGATTAAGGTAGAATAAAGACATTAGAGACAAACAAAAGCTAAATTTACCACCAATACGCCCTCATTTAAGAAAATTCTAGTCCTGGCCAGGTAAGTTCAGTTGGTTAGATTGTTAAAAAAATTTTAAAAAGAAAAAGAAAATTCTAAAGAATATATTTCTCATAGAAAGAAAATGAACCGACAAAGTTTGAAATATTAGAAAGAATAGAAAACAAAATTAATAGTAAATATGTGGGTATATTTAATTAAGCATTACTTAATTTTAAGAATCAGATTTATAGGGTTGAAAATAAAGGACAGAACCAATGCAGGATGCAAACAACAACAACAACAACATAAACATTGAGGGGAGAAAAACAGTGTAAAGCCCTATAAAATTTTCAGATTTCTCAGGAGTAACAAAGATTTCAGTTAAGTTAGTTTTTATGTTAAGACCATTGATCTAACAACTAAAACAATAGCCATATAGCATGTAACTTCTAAACTTTTAGAAAAAGAAAAAAAATGGAATGAGAAAAATAAAACAAATACAACACAACAAACCAAAAACATAATCAGTTTTTACCATGCTGGTGGGGAGGAAGGAAACAGAAAAAAATGGGACAAATAGAATATGATGGGAAAAATACATACAAGTAACCAGTAATGTCAATACATACAAATGGATTAACCTTTCCAGTTAAAAGCAAGGATTATCATTATTTGAAAAAGAAAAAAACTGAACACGATGATATGGTATCATACAATAGAAATTGAAATAATAGAAAATACTACAAAATAATAGAAATTATTGAGTAATACCAATACAAATATCACTAAGCAAAAAGCAGCAAGCCATCAAAGAATAAAAACAGTATAATTCAAATTCATATAAACTTTTTTTGTATTATGATCTTTTTTCTATTCATATAAACTTTTAAAACGTAAATTAACATTGGTTATGGAAACCAATATTAACATATATGGGTGATAGAACTAGGAAGAGAAGCAAGAGCATGACTAACACAAAATTCAAATATCTACTATTTTGAAGTTTCGGTGGGAGGCAAAGTATTCAGTCAGGAAGGGCCACACAGGAGACTTGTAAGGTACTGGCAATGTATGAAACTAGGTGGTGGGTTCACAGGTATTTGTTTTATTATTTAACCTGTTGTATATATTTTATAGTTCTTTTCTATGTATATTTTTAAAAAATCATACATAGAACTACCTATTTTTAGAAGGCATATATATAGTCAAAGACATTTCAAAACACTGAGGTAAGAGAGAACGGAGATAATGGGGGAAAATACAGTGAGAGGGGCTTGCACAAAAGGCTGATCATGCACAATGAACTCAGCATGATTAACCTGGGTATGCCTGAGGTCTAAAACAGAAGTGTAAATTGATTAAAACGTGCTAAATGTCTTATCTCCTATACACAATATTGCTAAGATTCCAAACACCAAAATAAAAAGAAAAATATAATTATAGCGAATGAGACTTGTAATTTATAAAAATGAGAAATATTCAACCTGTAATTTATTTTTCCAGATAAGTTCTTTCAAATACAGCTTGAAAACTTTTCTTATTTCACAGTTCAGAAGATATGGACAAGGAGGCATGCTGAATAGACTTTTTATATAAGAAGCTCGTTTATATAAGAAACATTAAAGTGCATAAAACTGCAAAATTAAAATGTATAAAAACTGTGATATATTAATATAATTGTAACAGAATTCTATGTAGCAGTTAACATGCTCAGACCACATTTATGTGAATCAGAAAGAACAACTCTCGGAAACATAAGACTGAATGCAAATGGAAAGGCAGAGAGTTACGTCTAGTAGAATATCATTTACGTGATTTTTTAAATGCCCAAAACAACAAGTGTTAAATATAAGGACATAAAGCCTATACACTTAGTTCAGAACAGTTATTTCTTAAAAGGAAAAAGAATGGCCCAGGATAGTCAAATAGTACTTTCCTTCAGGCTTATAATAGCAGCCACCTTAACCCCCCATCTCTCACCACACCACACAGCCCAGTAACCACGAGGGCTAGTGCTCAATAGCAAAGGCTCCAGGGCCTGTCCCAATGCTAGGATGACAAGAGCAATTTTATGGTGCTGTATTATAGTTATAATTCAATTTGGATTTTAATATATATTAGTCCCAATAAAAACAAACTGGAGTTTCTTGTTTTATAGTTGATTTAAAATAAAGCTCATAGTTAAATGAGCACATGTTGAAAATAAGATTATAATTACTTTATTAATATAAAATTTCTAACTTTATAATGTACCAATATTAAGTTGTATTTTTATCATGTTCTTACCATATAATGTGAAAAATGGCTAAATAACTTTTAAAATTTCTGGAGGGATTCATGAGCATTTAGGTACTTGAAGGGAGTTCAACTACTAAAGATTGAGCACTGTCTTTTGCATTGTATCATTCACTTCTTTCCCATCTTTACTGAGTATAATTAAAAATAAAAACTACATATACAGTGTGTGATGATGATTCGATATATGTACACATGGTGAAATAATCCTCACAATCAAGCTAATGAACATATCCATCACCTCACCATCACCATCATCACCACCATCACCATTTTCTTTTTTTTCTTCCTTTCTTATTTGTGGTAACACTTAAAGTCTATCCTCTTAGCAAATTCAAGTATAAAATACAATATTGGTAACTACAGTCACATTGCTTCACATTAGATCTCCAGAACCTACTCACCTCACACAACTAAAACTGCACCCTTTTACCGACATCTCCCCGTCTCTCTCTCCCTTCTGCCTCTGAAAACTGCCATTCTGCTCTGTGCTCTGTAAATCTGTCTTAAAATTTACAAGTAAGTGAGACCATGAAGTATTTTTCTTTCTTTGTCTGGTTTATTGCACTTAACATAATGTCCTCCAGGTTCATCCATGTTTTTAGGATGACATGATATCCTTCTTTTTAAAGGCTGATTAATATCCCATTATATATACATCCATATTTTCCATTCAGCCTGTTGGCTTGCTTTTAACGTCATACATTTTTTTTTCCTAGCAAAGACACTAGGCTTGTCCTCAGTTAAAACCAATAGGGGGAGGAAATAAACCACTCCTCTAAGTCCCCATTCTCACCCCCAGCTCAGACTTTCTTCGGAGCTACAAGCTAAAGATTGGGTGGATCTTTCTAGTGGTCTTCAAAAGTATCAGTGGAAGGGACATCATTTGATCCAAGAGAATATTTAATTTCCAGAAAGGTTCTCATTAGGGTCTATCCCTAATAAAGCAGAGCTGTAAACCAAGGGGGTAATATGGTGTACTGAAAAGGTAATTGGAGTCAGACTACTTAGTTCTGCCTGTAAATCACTGAGCCATCTCTCTAGTCTTCAGTTGCCTAATCTGCAAAATAATGGGGGTGGAGCAAATTAAATCAGGGGCCTGTTACAGTCTATTTTTATATTGTTTTGGGATGGGGGGCCTCAGTGAAATGTCAGAACTACCAAAAAGGCAAAAATAAGTAATATCCACTTTGAGGTTCCATTACATTTAGATGTTTCACTGCTCCTTGTTCTAGAGTAAACCAGGAATGAAAAGAAGTGAGAGATCATTTGACTTCATGACCTGCACCATTCATTAGCCAGGGTATTAGCATGGGCAAGTGGGCAAACAGAACTGGACCTTCCTTTCTTCTACAATAGCTCTGTTATGCATGAGATTGTTTTACCTCCACCTTCTGAGAATGGAGGAAAAATAGAGTACAACTCACTACTGGGCTATTTTTCTGAGATGTGTGAGCTGTCAGATGCCTGACTTCTGTTGGCTTAGCCCCATGGGGCCCTTTGCTTTGGCCAGTAGCGAACCTTGCTTGATCTAAGTGGTTGAAAAACTGGAAAGGGTCTGGAAAACAGACCTAGTAATGGTGAACTAAGGTGCTTCCAGAGGGACTTTGCATAGAGTGATCAGGAAGAGATACAGAGATCTCTGCTCAGCGTCAGCAGCAATGTCTTTGAGAAGGTTCCACCTCAGATCCTTACTGTTTAGCCAGACCTCAGAAGGAGCTGGCCCCTGAACCTGTTGCTTGGAGTCAAGGCAAATCCAGTTTCTTAAGATAGTATCAAAACACTATTTATATACTGTAACTTGTTGAAACAGCCTGCTAATATACATCCACTCATAATATCATACTTAAATACAATTTGTGAATCATATCTTTAGACACTTAACTTACAAATTCCCTTCATTTTCAACTTCTCAATCTATCTGAAATGCTAATTATATCCCTCAAGACTCAGCTGAAAGATAAAGTCTAACGTGTTAAAGATGCAGCATGTGATAGCTCATAGGGCTCTTTTGCCTCAGAGGAACATAAGATGTAACTGCACATTGTAATTTAAAAAAAAATTTTATTGTTATTCAATTACAGTTGTCTGCATTTTCTCCCCATCTCTCCACCCCACCCCAGCCGAACCCACCTCCCTCCCCCACCTCCACCCTCCCCCTTGATTTTGTCCATGTGTACATTGTAATTTTTATAAATTCAATTTCCCAAGAACTTCAGTACCGCTTTAAATCCCTACCCTGTTCAATTCCATATAATATCTTTTCTTTTAAAAGTGAAAATAAAAGCAATAGAGAAACTACATCTTCCAAATTAATACCCATGTTTTATTAAGCAGTAAGATGGAGATTTTTTTTAAGATCATGGGCGGGGGAGGCAGGATTGACGTTTAGAAACTGCGCACTCGAGGGCCTACATCTAAGCAGGGTATGTGTTTCCTTTGCCAGGTGGTATCTCTCCGAAAACTGAACAGTCCCAGAATGAGAGGAATTTTCATAAGGGGAGGAAAAAAAAAATGATGACAGTGTGACTGACTTGAAGAACAAGGAACAGAAAGCATGAAGGCCTTGTTTTCTTCACTCACACTAAAATCCATGTCAAAGTTAATTCATTCTAGATTTATTGACATTTAAGGCAATTATTGAAGTGCAAATATTTCTAATGAGACTTTAGTCTCTTCCAATTGTTTTTCTAAGAACCAAAGAAGAGAAAGAGCAATGTTAAGTTTCAATGCGTGAAAAGAAAAAATAAACTGCTCCTCAGTCCTGGAACAAGAATGATATCCGAGACAATGGTCTTCTTAAGAATCTTATCCTTTGCTTTTATTTCCTTACCATTTTAAGAATCTTAAATAGTGCTCAATTAAATAGAGCTTAATGAGTCTCACCCATCTTGCTTCTGAGAAACAAGCTACTGTGTGGGCCCAAGTATATCCTCAGAAATATAAACATAAATCCTGCAGTATCAGTTCAAGAACCACTTCCTTCCTGGTGGTGAACACACAGTACAACATCCAGATGATGTATTATTATAGAACTATACGTGTGAAACCTATATAATTTTATTAACCAATAGCACTCCAATAAATTTAATAAATAAATTTTAAAAACACCTCCTCAGTCTCTTGCTGTGTGCCAGTGTGGTGTAATATATGAAGAAAATCTGGCCTCAAAGACATATAGTTGTAAAAGGGGAGGCTTTTTTAACTTTTTAAAAAATTTACTTATTGAGAGATAGAAAAACTTCAACTCATTGTTCCATTTATTGGTCGGTTCTAGTAGATGCCCTGAACAGGGATCAAACCCGCAACCTTGGCTTACTGGGATGACACTCTTGTCAACAGAGCTACCTACCCAGCCAGAGCTTTTAAAATCTTTCTTCTCTTGATTCCTGCAAAAAATCTCTCTCTGCCTAACTCTTAAAGTATACGATCTATATTTTTCTTTTGATTGTTATCTCACTCATTGTGTAAAAATCTTCTCTTTCCTACTACATTAAATGTACCTAAGAGCAGGATCTATTTCTGATGTATCTCTATCATCCTATACTAGGTGCAAAAACTACAGATTAAACAACCCAACAGGAAAAAATATATAAACTTCTTACTAAAAAGTTAACTTATATAGGTGATAGCACTGTTCTCCCAAACTAACCTTATAAAAATATAATTAAAATATATAAGGAGACTAAAGCAAAACTACATAAATATGACATAATTATTGTGATTTTTAGGTTTGTCCACTACTAGTCTTTTTTATGCACTCATAAGATTTACCAATACTTTAAATTAGAAAGATAAGGTCTGCTATGCTTCCTATAGTAGAAATAAAGTTTTACCATATTAAGCACAAGAGAAAATTCCAAATCCTAGGTCAATTCCCAGAAGAAACCTGAACTGTCCAACACGAATGGCTTCCCTGCACAATTTGCGGTAGAATGTTTGCACATCAGAGCCGCCGTTGCTAGGGGACTGCATCACAGAGGGCGGCAGAAGGAAAAAGGGGGCCTCTTCAAGCGATACAGTGAGACCTGTGGGTCTTTATTTCCCTAATTGATTAAATGAAAACACAAAGTGGTTTCATCAAGCATTAGGGAACTTAAGAGCTCTTAAGAAAGAGATCCCACTGAAAGTGCACATTCTGGCAAACGTGAAACTCGCATTTTGGATCTGAAAAGCTAATGCCCTATTTCAGGAAAATACTTTTATGGCACAGAAGTTACGTCCCTATTATGCATTCCTAACACCAGAATCACTAGGATTATCCTTCAAAAAACATACCTATTGAGTACATCAGAATCTCAAAGAAAACTCCAAAGAATACTGATACCCTGACCCTATCCCAAGTTCTGACTTAATTGGTCTACCGTGGAGCCTAGGCATAAATATTTTTAGAAAAAAAGCTACACAGGTGTGACCTTCGGGTTGAGAACAACTGTCCCATTTTTATCATTTATATATGATAAAAAGGAGACAGAGAGATACTAAGTGATGGTCTTAAGAATGAAAGTAATACCCTAAGCCAGGAAAATACGAAATATTTTTCCTCTAAAAATAGCTTTTTAAAACTACATTCCCAAAGAGCAGCAATGTATGAACAAGACAGGAAATTTCTTATACAGGTTCCATTCTGGTAAAACACACACACACACACACACACACACACACACAAACCCACAACCAGCAAACAAGTGTATCAATAAATAAAGGCAGTTTAGATAGTGTTAAGTGCTGTGAAGATAATGTGACAGTAACGAGGAGGCAAGTTTTGGTAAGAATTTTGAGATAAACTGTGATAGGAATTTTGTAATAAATACGTGTATTAAAATCACCACGGTGTACACTTGAACCTTACATACACGTCAATACCTCAGAAAGCTGGGGGCGGGGGGTCATGAAGAGACCCGAACAATTTATCTTTGAATTGTATTGGAAGACCAGCAACCTCACTTGTGAAACCCGGACAGTTGCAGAGCCAGTGCTCACAAACATCCCCGCTGCCGGGGGTCCTCCGGCCCTGCTCCCCAGTCTCCCGTACCTCCCCCCACCTACACACACACCCTACGGGGAGGCTAGCTCCGCCCTGGCAGGTCCCCGGGCACCTAGTTTACGTTAGGTGGGGCCGACCGTCGGGCTCCCGCGCCCGCGAAACTTCTCCAGCAAAACCGCCCCTCCGCCTCCGCCTCCATGCCTGATAGGCGGGAATAGAGAGATCCGACTCCGCCCCACAAGAAGGCGCGGTCTGAAACGACATCTTCCACCAGCCAGTCATTTTAGTCCACCACCGAGTTTATCTCCGCGCCGCCTTCCGGAGGCCCTACCTCTCAGCTCTTCTCACTTTACGGAAAATACGTTCTTCGGGCTGCGCACGCGCATCCCTGTCCCGGCGGGTGAGAGAGGTGCGGAGGGAGCGCAGGCGCAGGAGCAAGCTCTCGGCAGGCTGTCTCGCTAACCACGTGGGCGACCTGTCCCGCGCAGTACAGGGAGGCGAACCTCGATACTGGCAGCATCCATCGTGGGCAGCGGACTAGTAAAGGTCATGGCACCGGCGGAAATCTTGAACGGGAAGGAGGTTTCCACGTAAGCACCTGTAGTTGTTAGTGCATGTTGGGCTGAAGGCAAGGGCTCTGCGCAGGTTATGCAGGTCATCAATGGACCCCCCCCTTTTTTTTTTTTTTTGAGGGAGGGAGACTTGTAGAGCAAAATCAGAACAGCCGGGTGTGTAGAGAGGACATTGTCCAGAGCCCTTCACATCTGAAGACCTGTAGCCGAAGAAAGGGGCTCTGGGCACAAGCTGCATTTGCTGGTGGTTGTGCCCGCCGTCTACGGTGCTTCAGGGACATGATCTCTTACCAGGCCTGTGCTCCCAAAAGTGCAGTTGCTGATAATTTTGCCAAAAGAGAGAGTCAGAACTCAGTTTACCTTCTTCCCCTATAATTTGGAGAAGAAGAGACAGCTTAGTTAAGTGACCGAGGGTCTCCTTTTCCCACTACACCAGAGTCATCATTTGCCAAGTGGGGCCCAATTCTCCCTTCAATTTAATGTTCCTCTAACAGCCATCTCCGTGACCTGGTCCTAGAGTTACTTTCTAATTTGACAATTTCATATTACACTTGACCTCTGCCTGTTTTACTCCTACAGGAAATCTAAATGCCTTACTAGTGGATATGATTGCCGAACTTACTCCCAGGAAGTAACTCCCCTCAGGCTTTTGTCTAGGCGGTGACTAGTGGGGAAAGATGAGAGTAGAAGAGAAGAATATACAGGGTAGGGCAAAAGTATGTTTACAGCTGCTCCTGTAGAAAGTAATACAATAAGTAATAATACAGGAATAAGTAGTTGTGTACCTGCAACTGTAAACCTACTTTTGCTCTTCCCTTCTGCAGGTTGCTCTTGGGACCTTGAACCTCACCAGTTATTTTGTAACTGCTATAGCTGGCAACAGTAATTATCCTATGAACCCCTAATTTTGTAAGAGGTTTTTGAGTGAATTATAGAGTCATTAGTGGTGCAACCCACCTCGGGGCAAAATAATTGTTTCCTGGAGGGAAAAGAGACATATAAATTAGATTGTGGTGACTCTTTCACATTGGTGAGGAGAGACCCCAGGCTTTTACACTGGAACTCACAATACTTATACCTGATTGCTTTCCAACATGTAGTTTGCTGAATTGCCTTGTTTCTGTTTGACCTTCGGTTTGTGTTTATTTATATTCAAACCTACTCACCTTACTAGTGTTTCTTTCTTTTTTTTAATTGTTGACACTATTACAAGATGTCCCTCATTTTCCCCTCTCTTTGCCCTCCTCCACCCAACCCCTGCCCCCCTTTCCCGGCCTCCATGTTGTTGTCTGTGTCCATGGGCTACGTGTATACGTTTTGGGCTAAACTCTTCTGAGTGGATAGCAAAGCTTTGGGACCTTTATACTACATGGCTGCGAGAAAGAACCTCTCACCCTTCACGACAGCGTGCATGGATGGACCTGGAGATTATTATGCTAAGTGAAATAAGCCAGTCAGAGAAAGACAAATACCATATGATCTCACTTATATGTGGAATCTAATGAGCAAAACTAGTGGCTTTTTCTTGATGAAAGCTTCCTTTTAGAAAGACTGGTTTGTGAAGAGACAATTTAGTTTTGCCTCTTGGCAGCCTACTGAAAATAGGTGCACACTGGATATGTTTTGATTGAGTGGAAAGCAAGTTAAATATGTTTGTAAGCTCCATAAGGCAAATACCTGCATTGTTTTGTTTATGTCTATTCCTGTAAACACCTATAACCCTTCTTTCAGTACTTATTAGTTGTGGGGCTGAAAGCAAATTAGCTTACATCCCTGTGCCCAAATTTCCTCAAATGTAAAATAAAGATATTATCTAGTCCATTAAGTTGTTTGGAGAATTAAATGAGTTATAACTGAAGAGCAGTTATAATTGTTCCTGGCACATAATAAGTGTTCAGTACATTTGAGCTGTATTAATGATTTAGTAATCACAGCTGACCCTTGAGCAACAAGGGTTTGCACTGTGAGGTCTACTTACATATGTAGATTTTTTTCGATAAAGATAAGGTCAGCTTTCCGTGTTCCCCGGGTTTCACATCCCTGGATTCAACCAATTTCAGATCGAAAACAGTATTTCCTATCTACAGTGGAGATTGCAGATGCAGAAGGCCGACTGTCTGCACTGTTCTAGACCATTACATATAAGGGACTTGAGCATCCTTGAATTCTGAAAGCCATGTGGGGAGTAAGGGATCCTAGAAGCTGTTCCCCTTGGATACTGAGAGACTACTGTCGTTAAATTTGGGGGGAGTAAGAAGTTATACTTGTACATATGACAGTGTGGGAGGCAGTACCCCAAACCTTCATGTCCTTCAAGGGCGACTGTAGTTAATGTATACATGGATAATTGATTTATTATCTTTCGACAGTGATAACTGCCTTGAGATCTATTTCAATGGCTCTCAACATTAGCTGCACCTTAAAATCTCTTAGGAAGCTGTTTTTTGTTAATTCTTTCTATTTCTTTTTCACAAACTTGTGTAACTAGCACCAGATGAGAAATAACATTGACACCCATCTCACTCATCCAGTCACCACCTCTACAAAGGTAATCACTATATTGACTTCTAATGCCACCTGTTTTTGAACTTTATAGAAATGACATCACACAGTATAAAGTCGTCTGTGGCAACATGGTGTTTCTGTGATGATTCCACGTTGCATGTAGTCGTCAATTTACTCTCACGGCTGTATTGTGTTCTACTGTATGAATGTGCCACTGTTCACTTACCCATGGATGTTTGCATTCCTAGTTTTTGGTGGTGTGAATAGTCTTGCTGTGGACATTCTTTTACATATCTCTTGGTTGAACATATAATACACATGTTTCTGTTCCATGTCTAAGAGTAGAATTGTGGAGTAATAGGACATATGTATGAGTAGCTTTAGTAGAAATTGCCAGTCTTTTCCAATGTAGTTTTACTAACTGGCACTCATAAGGAGCTTTTGAAAAGTATCAGTGCTTGGAGCCCACACCAGTCTGATTTAATTGGAATAATTGGAATTGCTAAC
Organism: Desmodus rotundus; assembly: GCF_022682495.2. NCBI lineage: Eukaryota > Metazoa > Chordata > Mammalia > Chiroptera > Phyllostomidae > Desmodus > Desmodus rotundus. Next base: position 108,742,771 of record NC_071393.1, read on the forward strand.
AATGAGTCATTGGACTCAGTACTTTAAAAATCTTATAAAAGCTCATTCTGTGACCCTAATGCACCCTGAAGGTGGAGAATGACTTATGTAAAGCCTTAAATCTAAATCCAGTGCTCATCACTGAAGAACAGTATGGCAGTGATTTGGCCAGAGGTACTGAAAGCATTTTCTGGAGAAGACTGTTTCAGGTACTGGGAAGGTCTCTCCCAGCACGCTCAGAGTTAATTGACATAGCTAACCTTTTACTGTGCCCTGTGGTTGAGCAATCAGTTCCTACTAACACAGTTTATAAAGGAGCATTTAGACTAAGGCCTCTTTGTGCTTACAGAAGATTTTTCTTTAATGTACTTATAAAGTGGTTCTTTCAGACACTGCCACAACTTGGCACTTCGACTTTCGTGGAGAGCTTGACTTAGGGAGCTGGTTGTGCCTACAGTTCCTCAGAGGGGGAGCTGTGCAGGGGGGAGGCAGCCTGCCTGGCTCATAGGATAGTGTAGTCCCCAGCTCCTTGTGCTGAGGCCGCAGCAGGCCGCTGACTCTAGGGGGAGCCTAAACAGGAATGTGGTTTTTACACCTTGAGTAGGTTGGGCTACAGGTGGAGGCTGTGGGCAGGTGTCCCCACCTTTCCTCTTTTGCCAGGCCAAGGATATTCTTTTCTTTCTTTCTACTTTTTCTTCTTTTTTTTTTTTTAGGTTAGGAGTAGTTTTTAATTGTATTTTTTTCCATTGCCCTCTGTACCTTCTCCAAGGATATTCTTGAGGACAGGTAAGCGAACTTCTTAGATTGCAGCCAGGGATCCTGGAATCTGGGGAAGGGGTCCCTCATTTCCAAGTTTGCAGGTCAGCTTCCTTGGTTGCCACCAATTGTTGGGTCTTGGGGGCAAATCTGCATGTATTCAAGTGCCCTGGGCAGTTTCTTCCCTGATACAGTGTTTGAATTGTAAAATCTCTTCCTTGGAGGGAGGAAAGGTAGGGCAGGTCACGAGTTCCACAGTCAGAATGTCTCCAAACTCCGGTCCAGTCCCCATATCCCATCCTGCAGTTAAGGAAATAGTTGAGGAAAGAAATGTGATGGTATTTGGCCATAGGTTACTAGGCTGGTTAATGGCAGAGGCTCAGCTAGGTCCAAGGTCTTCACAGGGTGCAGGGTGCTTTTTACTATTTTGGGCACTTGCCACTTTGCTACAGTAAAAGGACTTTCATAAGCTAATCTTTTTCCTTTACAGCATTCTGCTCACTGCCATGCTTCCCACTCTGCGGAGAAGGCCATCCTGAACTTTTGTTTACTTGCATTATTCTCCCTTTGTAACTTCCTGGTAGCTAACACTAGACAAAGTTCATCACTCTAGATCCCTTCTCTGCCCCTTGCACCCTGTGGGAATGCCGGATCTAGTTGTCAGATTATCCCCCCTTGGGAGAAAAGTCCCTTTTCCTCCCTTAAGCGGAGTTCCAAGGTTGTGGCCTGAATTTGATAGTTAAGGGAGGTCTGAGAGCTAGAGGCAAGTACAAGTGTGTGTCTTTTTTGGATACTCACTGAACAGGTATCTGTGTGCCTCCTGCATGCCAGGCACTATTCAAAGCGGTTGAGGCTGTGCCGGTGAACAAAACATCCCACATCCATACCCTCATGTAGTTTGCATAGTGATGGGTAGAGATAGACAACAAAAAAGCTAAAAAAGAATGTGAGGGGGTGGGATGTATGGAAGAGAAAACCAGAGTAGAGGAGAGGGACAGGATTTCTGGGCAATGGTTGGAGTTGCAGTTTTAAATACGGGAGTGAAGCTCATGCTCATTGTGTATAAGTGATTTGCAGGCAAAGATTTGAAGGTCAGGCGGTGAGCCTGTCAGTGTAATGGGGAAGAGGATTCTTGACCTCCAGCAAAGCCTGTGCCGTGAACTGTGACCTCATTAATTATTAAGCCACTGTCTTGGGGACAACTGATGGCTCTGGGAAGCTGATTCTGAGTAGAGCACCTGCGTGAGGTGAATTGACATGGATGGTGAGAGCCCGCCCTGGTTTAAGGGAGGCGTCTCTAGGGAAGTTATACAAAGGGGTATACATCAGAGAGTGTTAGAAAAACATCTCTGATTTGGTTTTTAGACTAGCAACTGCAGTGCTTACGTGTGTACTTTTCATAGCTGGCCTACTAAATTTTGTGTGATTTGTTTGACCTTCCCTTCTCTTTGCTATAATCAAGTCTGCTCTCTCCATTGATGGCATTTTTCTTCAGCTTTTATGTGGAAGGACCAGCTGTAAAGAAACAGAAGGTTTGCCGCTTGGAAGGCCACTGAGAGAAGGTGCTCTGAGTGTTTGTGGGTGGAGCAGAGCAGGTTGGATCCGTTGGTGAGCTTCCCATGGGCGGTATCCCCAGAGCCAGGCACAGTGCTGCTCCCTCCTCCGTGGATCGCTGGGTAACTTAGTTTACCTCTTTGCGCCTTAGTTTTCTCACGTATATGTTGGAGTAGTAGGGCACCCAATTCATGAGGTCGTTAAAAGTGAATGAGTTATTACTTGTAAAGCATTTAGCGCAGTCCATGGCACGTAGAAAGTTTTAATAAACAGGTGCTCGGAAAATACTTGTTGAATAAACATGTGGTATTTGTGTTTATTCTGTATCCTTGGTAGCGGATTTATAATCTTGAGCCTTAAAATTAGAATTCATCCTGCTGATCAAAGATAAAAATGAAACCATGGCTCTACGTTTTGCTGCAGGGCCAGGAGAACTATTTTCATATAAAGGATTTGCTCATCACAACGAAGGGGTACTGAGTGTTGCTAAGCTTTTTACTTTGTCCTGTAGATGAAATACCTGTAGGCCTTTTTGTGCTTAAAAAAATTTGCCTGTGATGAGCTCCAAAGTGTAGGCCTTTCAGAAGTCACATGGAACCTTGGATGTTGAAGCTGGCTTTACTCGGGGAACCTGTGCAGGAGAGCAGGTGGGCATGTCTCTGAGAGGTGGGACCTTCTGCTAGGTCTTAAAGAGGCCCTGCAGCCAGGCTGTTGGGAGTGTTTTAGCTGGGGTGTGGCAGAGCCCAGAGCTGGGAGCCAACTACTGTGGCTGTGGCACCAGCCAAAATCCTAACTAGAAATATGGTCTGAGAATAAATGTCTTTGTCCATCAGGAGGGTAGGGATCAGGCAGTTTGGGATTTGGACTGTGGGCCTTTCAGCAGGGATGTGTGGTCCTCTATGATATCCCCATTTGCATGAAGAATCCTCTGGAAGAAGGGAGGTCAGACTGGCCTGGCCTGGCCTGGCCTGGAGGAGCATCTCTGGAGCTTAGGGAAAAGGCTCCCCTTTCCCCCCCATTGACTCTGGGCCTTGCGTGGCCCTGGGCAATTTAGTCAGCCTTACTTTCCTCTTTTACATTGTGGGGATGATAATAACACTGTTGGCCTCCGGCTGTTGCCAAGAGGATTCAATGCCTACGTAAGGCTCTGTGTACAAGCCTGTGTGCTCCTTTGTCGAGCACTGTATCCTCTGACTTTGGATCCATAGTGCACAAAGCCCCCAGTGCCCCTGCACTGTGCAGTTGGCTCCCTTTGGTAATTTCCCAAAAGGTAGCTCCTGGCACTCTGTAAATCTTTGACCTTACAGGAGTGGGTGGTTAACAGTCAGGATTCCTCAGCCACCCAGGCCACGCCTCCCTCCATTATGCAGTTTATGAAACTGTAGCCGGAAGTGAAGTGACTTGAACAAGAATTGCAAGGCTAGTGATAGAGACTTGACACTAGTTTCCTTCCTCAAAAGGATTTGGCACTTGCTTGCTAATAGTAATTTCAAAGTGTTTTCCACCGATTTTGGCTCTCCCGGTTAGGAGATGGATGAACCAACCGGAAAGTCATTTTCAAGGTTATAGTCCAGTGTTGACTGGTTGGGGTCAAGTCAAACCTTCCTGCTTTGTTAGCATTCTTTCTTCCTTGATGAAAAGTTCTTCCCCCCCAAACCTGAGCAGGTGAGGTACAGCCTTGGGTTTGCTGGTGCTGGATGAGTATCAGGACACAGAGAACATTTTTGTGAAGGTGTTTTTCAGAGCGTGTCATGAATTTATTATCTTCACTGCCTTGTTTGACTTCACATGATAAATGATCTTTCATTTGGATTTTGGTGCCGAAGTACTAGTCCCTACTTATTTAGTAAGCAGCCTTTTAGACCTAAGCCCCTTCTACCCAAGATTTTCCTTTAGCTGTTTCTAAAAGCGAGAAAGGCCAGGCCTTTGTGAGGCTTTTCTCAGATAAGAGCTCTTGGCCTGCTCTTTCTTTCCAAGTGTAGATCCCCAGTCTTCCACATTCTTTCCCTTTTCCCCTTGGGTGATGATCCAGGGGCCTGCTTGGGGCTTGGGGCCATAAGCCACTCTGATGGCCAAATCTGTGGTTAGGTAGTCCTGAAATGGCGAGGCTAATTCTGGGTGTTGGGCCCCCGCTGATAGATCCCTCATCCTTGAGAACACCTTGTCGTGTTTCATATTCTTCCTATCAGGTGAAGGGTACAGAAGTACGGCCTAGAGGCCAAATCTAGTTATATGTTTTGTGGGGTTTACAGATTTGTTTTTTTAAATCCTTACCTGGGGACATATCCATTGATTTTAGAAAGAGAGGAAGGGGCAGAGAGGGAGAGGGAGAGAGAAGGAAACATCCATCGGTTGCCTCCTGTACACACCCTGACCAGCGACCAGTGATCACACCCACAAGCTTTTGGTATAAGGGACGACGCTGTAACCAACTGAGCCACCCGACCAGAGCAATTATAATAATTCTCATTATATATATTTTATACGTAAACTTAAGGAAAGTACTGATACTAGGTGTTTTTTTAAGATTTTATTTATTTATATTTAGAGAGAGGGGAAGGGAAGGAGAAAGAGAGGGAGAGAAATATCAGTGTGTGGTTGCCTCTCACACACCCCCTACTGGGGACCTGGTCTACAATCCAGGCATGTGCCCTAACTAGGAATCGAACCAGTGACCTTTGGTTCGCAGCCCGTGCTCAATCCACTGAGCTACACCAGCCAGGACCTGATATAAGTTTTGATTATTCTGTATACTAATATAGTACAGCTTTTGATATCATGTTACGTATCAGTGAAAATAATCCACTTCAACAGGAAGGTAATTTAGTCTTTTAATTTGACTTTGCTGAATAGGAATGTGAACTACAGGTATTTCTTGGAACACTAGGTAATCTCAATTGTTTTTACAAGAAACTGCATGTTAAGTTTTGCAGAAAATGTGAAATATTTTTAGTAGTATAAAAGTTGTAATGAACAAATCAAATAAAACGACAAATGAACAAAATGAAAATAAAGCAAATAAAATAAGACATTTCTGTTGTACTGCATTGTTCAAATCTCCAATAATCTCCATCTTGGGGGTGGAACACAAGAAGTTTGTGTTCCTGTTGAAAGTGAATGTTCTTGGTTTTTCTGTGATCGCTTACCAAAGGCTTGCTCTGTGGACCTTGTGAGAATCACTTGAGGATTACTCTAAGCTTCGGTGTTTGTTGACTCAGGCAGAGCTTTATTTTCACGTCGTTTTCTTAGCCATGTAGCTAGACATCCTTTACTGCCTTCTTTTTCTACCTATAGCTTCTGTTCAGATGTCTAGCTTCTGTTCAATGTCTTGTTAAGTTATATTTTAGGAATGCTTTTTTTCTCTGTCACAAAATGTTCAGAATTTGAAAGTGAGCCATCATGTTAAACAGAATGAGTTGGAATTTGTAATGGACTTTCAGGAATACTTGTACAAGACTTTGGGCAAAAGAGATTTGGGCGGATGCTGAGGAGTGTTCGGGGTCCTCTGACTAGGACTCTTTGGAGGTGCTGTGGTTCCACACAGATGTACACCTTTGACTTTGATTAACCAGGCTCTTTTCCTAAACAGCTGCGTTTAGGAAATGTGAACTTGGAGAAAACAGTAACGGACTCTTGTCCATATAGATTCCAACACATATTGACAGGTTGAGATAAATGGTTCCCACTTTGACCTTCGCCCCTTAGAAAAGATAACCCCCAAATTGTATTTTATGGGCCAATAGCAGGGTTTCTCAACCTTGGGCACTGTTAACATTTGGGCTGGGAAATTCTTGGTTGTGAGGTGTCCTGTGCATGGTGAGATATTTAGTTGCAGTGCTGCCATCTGTCCACTAGATGCCAGTAGTAACTTTGTTAAAACTGCATTGGTGTCTGTTCCTATTGAATTGGCTGTGACTATTTCACTGTCTGTCTGTCCTGACCAGAGAAATTTTAATGGTTTATTTGTCTTACTGCGTTCATTGGCAGGCACTCTGATACTGATGTCTCCTGCACTGAGCCTAAGATATGTTGTCATCCCTTAGATTTTAGAGAACGTTGATGGAGATGCCGTGATTTTGGCACGCGTAGTTTCCTATTCAGGGATCAGGGTGTTTCTCCAAGTGCCTATTTCTGCCTCGCTTTGTCCCCAGAATCTTTACCAGGATGGTGTGTAGCTCATGGGCCGTGGATAGAAATGGGAGGCATCTGCAACTCAAGGAAGTTTCTGTTAATTTAGGAGGTTTCAATGATTAGGAAGTTCTTTTATTATAGCATTTAAATTTTCTTATAGTAATGAACTATAAAAATTAAAGCACTTTCCACCATTTACTTTATCACAGCTCTGTGACCCTAACATAAAGATAGATGGGGGAGTGTTAACTTTTCTCTGCATGGTCCTATTTTATAGTTTCTTCAGCCATTCCTGAGACTTGGCTTTCTTTATTCCAATTTTCATTTTAGGATTCTTTAGTTACTGGCTCACCCAGTAAATTAAGGTAGGGAAGACTTTTTTTTTAAGGGACTTATGGAGACGTAATTTACAACTGTCTTGTGTGTGTGTGTGTGTGTGTGTGTGTGTGTTTTCCCACCAGAGGTGAAAACTTTCCACTTGTTGCTTTAGAGTTCTGGGCTGCCTAGTTAGTTCTTGCTGGTTTATGTGCATTTTGAAATGCCTCATTGCTATTCTGGTCGTGTCTCATAAGAAGACCTAAATGTTAGCTTTTAAGTAAATCTTTCTAGTTGGAAGAATATCCCGCTAGTGCAGCTTCAAAAACAATCCTGCTTCTTAGGAAAAGTTTAAGGAAGTCACTGCAACTGATCTCAAGCTTTAACCTTTTTTAGAAAAAGAAATTGCAAACTGAGACCCATTTAAATGTTTGCATACAAAATACAGAACATTTTGTTCTTTGATCTTAACCTACTAGGCTGACACATTCTCTGCCTGTACCACCTTGTAGTACTGGGTTCCCATCGCTTGCTACCTGCTGGGTATAAGTATTGTTTTTAACTTTCCCTAGACTCTCTTCTTCAGTTCTCAGATACTTACGTATTCTAGAATCTGTGTAATATTTGATAAATAAGTGCACGTATCAGCATGGAATCTGCTCCTTGCCTTAAAATATTTGTAGTCGTCAGTCTTTCCAGCTCCATTTTACAACCCCAGCCCCTCAGAGTCATCTGTAGCTCTGTGATTCAGGTTCATGTGTCTTGAATCCAAACACTTCTCTTTTTTTTAATATTTTATTTATTTATTTTTAGAGAGAGGGGAAGGGAAAGAGAAAGAGAGAGAGAGAAGCATCAATATGTGGTTGCTTCTCACACACCCCCTACTGGGGGTACAACTTGAGTTGCAACCCAGGCATGTGCCATGACTGGGAATTGAACTGGCGACCCTTTGGTTCACGGGCTGGTGCTCAATCCACTGAGCCACACCAGCCAGGGCAAATCCAGCGACTCTTGCCAGCCAACCATTGATACCATAATCCAAGCCACCATCACACATGCCTGGATTTCTGTGAGCGCCTGACTGCTGACTGCTGTCCCTGATTCTCACCTTTCCCTGTACAGTCTGCAGAATTACTCACCAGCCAGAATAACCCTTTTAAAATGTAAGCCTGATCATGTCAGCCCTGTTCAAAACCTTCTAATGGCTTCTCATCGCTTTCAGGTAAAAACAGTCTGCTGATCTGTTACTGCTTCCCCGTGGACCTCATTTTCCCACTCAGGGCTGTTCTTTCTGCTGATAATTGAATCCGCCCTAGGAAAGCCACCTACCTGCTTAGAGCCTCTGTCTACAACTGTGAACGTGAAGAAGAAAGTTTCTTTTCCCTTGCCCACCTCCCTCTCAGGGTTATTGAGAGCCTCACATACGTTCATCTATTTTCACTGTTGGTTCTTGTTATTGTAATAAGAAGGGTTGGGATTTGTTTTGTTTTTCCCTCATGGATTTTATTTGGGTCAGGGAGGGTTTAGGAGAACAGGTAGAAATCTTTGCCCAGCACTTTGTGTGAACATAATGAATGGTTGGAGGGAAAAGAGAGTAGAGTTGGAAACTTGGTTCCTGGGAGGGGCCTTCTGCTGCTACCCGCTACCACATCTGATTGTCATGCAGGAGAACCAGTTAAAGCTGGAATTGCTGGGGAATTTCAGTATCGGCCTGGTGAAAACCTGGCAGCTCCCACTATTTCTTGTTCTTTTATGTCACAGCAGAATTTTGTGGCCTCTTTTCAGGTCAAATCCCAGTGGCCTATTAAATCTTCTTTTGACCTCTACTATTGTATAGGATATTGACTTATAAAAAGGTCACTAGCTAGAAATAAAACTGTGAAATCTTAGGTATGATTTCTTGTATTATCCAACATCCTTAACATTTACTAGGCTAATCCAAATAGTCTCTTTCTTGTGACTCCTATGGCTTTTTATGCCAGTTGTTTGTAAAGTGCGGTGACCTGGAGAAGGGAGTACAAATGAGTGAGTGAGGTCACGCTGGCAAGTGTCCATGTATACAGTGTTTGTATGTCACGTGTGGTAAAGGTGAAGAAAGGCAAATGAGAGACTGATCCTTCAAGAGAGACAGATCCTGTTCATGTTCGTGACTGCGTCATGGCTGGGCAAGGGCTATTCTGAATGTTTATTTATGGATATAATTGAATAAACTTGCTGTCCTGTTGAATTGTTGAGAAGTTGTAGTTGGTAAGTTGATTTATCATTGTTTCACAATAGCTTATACTTTTAACTTTGTGTTAAATTCTTTTGTAAGTTAGAATATAGTTTGTAAATTTATGTTGAATTTGGAGTGGGATTTATTACCATTTAGCCTTATGTGGATACCCTGTGATTATCATACTATGGTAGGTCGAGTGAGCTCAGGTTCCTTCCTGCAAAATGTTTTTTCATATAGCACTTGGAGAATGGAAATGATAAAAAAAAGATGAGGATTCGCAGCCTCCCAGAAGTGTGGGGCCATGTTTTCATTTGTTCACTGTATGACTTTGGATGCCATCAACTAACAGGTTTTAAAGTAACTACCCCGATACGCGCTAGCCCAGAGGTGTCAGTGGCAGTTCGAAAGGTCCTTGTCTGCTTGCAGCCTGGAAGATTGACGGGCAGTAGCACGTGTTATACCAGATAATGACTATTCAGTGAAGGTGTTTGTAATTTCAGAGAAATATATCTAATGACCCACATCACTTTTTGTACTTGAAACATTGTGTTGACCACAACCTTTCCATTTTCTCTAGGCAAATAAGGCAGCGACTGAAGAACCAGGTCACTGAGATAAAGGAGCAAGTACCTGGTTTCACACCAGGCCTGGCAATATTACAGGTATTATGACAGTGTATTTCCGCTAATACCCGCCTTGCCCATCCTCTCAGTAGCACTTAAGACAACAAGCAGTTCAGTCTCTTCCCATTTTTTATTTATTTTTTTGGCTTCTGTGAAACCTCACACCTTTGCAGTTTCTCCTTGCAGGTTCCTCTTCAGCTCAGCTTCTAAATGTTGGCGTATCCTGGCCCTCTCCTATTCTCTGTGGGTACCATTCCCATAGTCCAGTCTCTTGAAATTTTTGTCTTAGGATCCATTCGTGCTTTAAAAAATTTAAGACCTTAAGGAGCTTTTGTTCCTATGGATTTATCCATTGATATTTGCTGCATTAGAAATTAAAACTAAGAAGCTTAAAAATATTTAAACATGTAAAAGTGCCACTAGTAAAATTGTTCTGTTAACGTAAGTAACACTTTTATGAGAAAATAACCTTTTTTTGTATTTATTTATTTTTAGAGAGAGGGGAAAGGAAGGAGAAAGAGAGGCCCATCAATGTGTGGTTGCCTCTCATGCACCCCTTCTGGCGACCTGGCCTGCAACCCAGGCGTGTGCCCTGACTGGGAATTGAACCGGTGACTCTTTGGTTCACAGGCCGGTGCTCCATCCACTGAGCCACACCAGGCAGGGCTGAAAATAACTTTTAGATAAGAAAATTGAGTGAGAAAATGGGTGGAGGCAGCTGGATTCCCATCTGTATCTGCACTCAATCTCTTGCTGTGTGCTAGTGTGGTATAATATGTGAAGAAAATGTGGCCCATAAAGACATATAGTGGTAAAAAGGAAGGCTTTTTAAACTTTTTAAAAAATTTACTTCATGATTTGAGAGATGGAAAAACATCAGTTCATTGTTCCATTTATTGATGCATTCATTGGTCGATTCTTGTATGTGCCCTGAACAGGGATCAAACCCGCAATCTTGGTTTATTGGGATGACTCTCTTGTCAACAGGGCTACCCAGCCAGGGCTTTTAAAAAGTCTTCCAGCCTTGGTCTGTGTGACTCAGTTGGTTGGAGTGTTGTCTGCTAGTCATAGGGCTCTGGGTTCGATTCCCAGTCAGGGCATGTGTGATCCACAGCCAGTTGGTGCGGTGCTTCTCTCTTACATCGATGTTCCTCTCTCTCCTTTCTTCTCTCCCCTCCTCTTTCTTAAAACAAACAAACAAATGAACAAACAAAAACAATGGAAAAATGTCCTTGGGTGAGGATTTAAAAAAATAGTCTTTCCAGATAATTGTGAGTATTTTTCTTGGCTGCTACACCAGCACTCAATATAAGTTTTTAAAGGTTAGTTGCAGTGTGGAATCTAAAACTGTGTCTTTGAACTTTCATACTTTGTTGCATCAGAATCTGTGTTGCAGTTTGAAAGGATATGTACCCACGCATGGTTTTTTTATGTCCTTCATTCCTCATGTGGAAAATAATGGCTCACTGAATTATGCAGATCTTCCAAATGTTAATATATTTTATATGTGGTATAAAAAAATCATCATCATTACTATTACCAACATACTCATCAAAAAAAGACTTTAATTTTTGAGAAGTTTTCAAGCACACAGGAGTGGATTAAAAATTCTGATGTTTGCTTGAAAACTCAAATTTTATTACTGGCAATAAATACAGTTAGTTATTTTACTCGAAGAGCAGGCTAACTTTCCACTGTTGAGAAACTATTGCCAGATCGTCAAAGCTGAATAATATTGTTTGTCAGTTCTTTCAAATAAAGATGGTGTTCCATTTAAAAATGCAGCTGGCTCAGCTTGCAAGGCAAGAAAGCACAACTGCTTTTCCCGGTGACAACCAGCATGCTTTTGCGTGCAGAAGTGCTTCCCATTTCCTTACACAAAATATTAAAAAGACACACAAGGGTCGAGGTTTAATAACATGAGGGGTGTTCACCGCTTCGCCCAGGGCCCTTCTAAGTGAAACCGTCATCTGATTTTACTGCGCGTGTACGGATGGCAGTGAAGGACACCCTCAGGAAGAGTATAATTTGATACTGTTGTCTTGATTCCGACTAAGTCACCAGCAGTCTTACTCATTCACTATTACTTTTACGGCCTAATGTAAATGTGAATACAGTGAAAAAGGCAAATGACATAGTATTATGATAAAAAAGCTTGGCGCTTACAGATCTTCTTAAAGGGTCTTGATGATCTCATCAGGCCAGCGATTTTCAACCTTTTTCATTGCGGGGCACATCAACTACTAAAATTCTGTAGCACACCAAAATATGTTTTTTACTGATCTGACCAAAAAATAGGTATAATTTTGATTCATTCATACTGAATGGCTATTGTTTTGTTGTCTGTTGTCATTTTTTTATTTGACAATCTAAGGGAAAAGAGGTCAGTGCCCCTGGCTAAATAGTCACGTGTTACATGTTTTGAAAATTCTTGCGGCACCCCAGTTGAAAAAATCGCAGCCCTACGCAATTTAATCTGGCCCCAGATGTCGGCTGTAGGCCAGTAACTTGTACACCCTGGATCTCTTCTGAGTTCTGGACTCTGGGTTTCTGGGACATCACTTATTTCCCTTGCTTCTCTAATCTTTTCTTGCCTGTTTCTCATCCTCAGTGAGGAATAGGTTCTCCTTGTTCCTTCTTCGCCACACCTAAAACATCTGAAGGCCTCAGGGCGCAGCCCTCAGACCACTTTTCAGCTTACTCCTTCTCTAAGTGAGCTCGCACAGTCTCACAGATACATGGAAGAATGCATCCTGATTTAGGCTTCTGTCCACGTTTTCTCCCCTGAGCTCCAGATTCATCCAGTAGGAGGCCTTCAATAAAGTGGTAGGAGGCATTCAACAAGTACCTGTTGTATGGACAAATGTACAAAGAATGTTTTGAAGGGTTGATTTGGACGACAGGAAACTGATTGCTTCCATTCGAAATTCCCTTCAGAAATACCTGTTTCCTCACTTCCCATTTCTCTCCATGTGTGTGTCTCCACTTACACCATTTGACCTCTTGCTGAGTTTCTGTCTTTTGTTCACTAAGAATTTCAGAATGAATGGTACTTAAACATTTTACCCCATTTCTGTACATTATCTGGAGGCCTTGGCTGAGAAGAAAAACACGGAAGGCCTGCCATTCTGCCTGGTGTGTCCCTTCCTATGGTGGGTTTTCCTTTTTTTTGCAAATTACTAAGAATCAAAGGTATATGTCGTGGGTGTACACTTGGTACATGTGGGGGACAGTAATTTCTCAGCTCCTGCTTGTGAATCGTTTGTTCACAAGAGAGAGTGAATGTCATAGACAAGAAATCTGAAACCTTTCCTTAGCAACATTGGGAATTTTTCCCCGTTTCAAAGATTGATTTCTAAACTCGTATTTTAAATGTATTGATTGCTAGTGTTTTTGTTTACATAAACAGTGTTCTACAGCTTTGTCCCCTATGTCCTTGCCAATAGGAGACTATATTCTATCTTGCACTTCAGCACCAGAGTCAACATCTTTCTATGACACAAGGCTTACACACATTATGTTGTAGTTGTTGACCTTAAACAAATAGACAACTAGATATTTCTCCAGCAAAATGGGTTTATCCAGGAACAACAAACAATTATAATTCGGGACATGCAGTCTAATGATGAACCATGTTGTTTGAGATACAAAGGAGAGAGGAAGTTCTTTTATGGACTTGGGAGGGGCTGTTGTAAAGAGAGAGTTGTTGGAGGAAACTGGAAGTTCAGCGTGTAGTGACTTTTCATTGGCTGAGCGGTTACTAGATGAGGAGGAATCTTCTTCCTGCTGAGGCAGTGAAGTGATACCATGTCCTGTTGCAGAGGCAAAGCACTCCCTTCCTGTTGGGGTCAGTAGTGTGCTTCGAGTGACAGGCATGACAGCCCTCTCCTCAAGCTTCCCAGCTTGATTTCAAATGAGGTTTCTGTTTATTTTCACATACCACATCTCTGCTGCCTTGGACCTCTCATTTTTTCCATCCTGGTGACCTGGCACCACCATCCCTCCCACCTGAGGTCACCTCTAGGATCTCTCCCTCTCCACCTCTGCTCAGGGACTGGTGCTGTTAAGTCTGCCTGTGTGAGCTTCCTGGAATCTGTTTCCTCCTTTTGATTTGTGCTGCTCCCACCCCTTGGGGCCACTGCAGTTTCCTGCTTACAGGTTTCAGGCTTCTGATCTGAATGCTTCCAGTCTGTCCTTCTAACTGTTACGGTCACCCTTGTCAAAATGCAAATCCCATCACAGTCCATCCAGCCTCGCCCTTACAGAAGGAATGGCAGCACTGCGTATATAGAGTGTCTACTATAGTTCAAATGATTTGTATATGTTTCTAGTTCTGATTTCTGTACTCCCCGTACAGGTTGGGAACTGTCTGCTTATCGTCCCAGTAACGGATGTGCAAAGCTCTTGGGTAGCTTATCCAAAGCCACGGTCAGGGAGGGACTGAGTCTGGCATATAAACTCAGGTCTTTCTCCAAAAACCATTTGCTTTTCGCCTTTGTTTTTCTAATTTCTTGGCATTGCAGTCAAGGGTATTCATGGTCTGTCTGGGGTAGTGCGTAGCTAAAAGTTGGAATTTTTAAAAAACACGGTGGACTGTTAACTTCCCAAATAAAAGAAATTAAGACTTTCCATGATAAGCGATAGAAATGAGGCTGTATTTCCATTCCCTTAGCATATAAAATACTTTAATTATTAATAGTATTATAACTTACATTTGCTTCCTGCCAGGAACTTTTCAGACTGCTTTGTGTATGGCAACTTATTCAGTCCTCACAAAGAAACATGGACAAAACAATAAAAGTAACTAAGTCAACTGGCCTGAATAGCTACAAAAGGCTCCTGATGCAGAAAGAGTTAATGAATAAACCAATACCCACATTATTTTATGCTATAAAATAGGGATCAGTAAACTGTCCCATGTCCAAATGCTGCCTAGGTTGTAAAGGGTTAAAAAAAGAAGCAAAATGTGTGACAGTGCATGGCCTGAAAAATCTAAAACATACACCAGCTGGCGCTTTACAGAAACAGTTTGCAGGCTCCCGGTGTTAAAAAAAATTTTGTTCCCGGCCTGGCTGGTGTGGCTGTGGAATGAGCACCGGCCTGCTAACCAGAGGGTCTCCAGTTTGATCCTCAGTCAGGGCACGTGCCTGGTTGTGGGCCAGGTCCCCAGTGGGGACCGGGGGTGCGAGAGGCAACCACACATGGATGTTTCTCACCCTCTCTTCCTCCCTCCCTTCCCCTCTAAATAAATAAATAAATAAATAAATAACATCTTTTAAAAAAATTGTTCCTAACTTGTTCTGGGAAATGACCTCTTTTGAATGATGTTATTCACCTCTTTCTAGAAAGAAATCAGCATTCCGATAAAATGCTTAAGTGATTTTCTTGATAAAGTCTAATGGATTTAAGATCTGTTCTGGGAAACCAGTCTTCCACCCACCTACTTGACTGTCAGTCAAGAATCTACTGTTCTCCTACTAAACATTCTTTTCGCATCCAGTCTGGCAATGATTGTATAACCATTTTCCTCTGTAAAAGGCATATCCTGAGAGTGCGTCTTTGAGTTGGCTCCAAAGAGGTCTTTTCCTTTGCATTAGGATTACAGTGAAACTTTGACATATGTTCATAACTATAACTGTTCAGCTTCCGTTTTAAAACTGGTGGAAGTTTTGAAGTTTTGAAAAATTCTTTCCAAAACATGCAGACAGAAAGCAGGTTCTGTAAAGGAACAACAGCAAAACACTTCAGACTTCTGTGACACTCGGTGCCAGCGACTACGTCTCTAAAGGAAAATGTTGTGACTCCAAATTCAGCCAAGTGGGTCCCTCAAGTGCAAAGAAGCAGAAAAATATTTTCAGATACACAAAGACTCAGAAAAAATGCCTACATACCTTTCATAGAAAGGTGACCTGTTGTTGCATTTAGCTACCTGAGAGATGAATGAAAATAAACTGTAGAGGAGAGAAGTTGTAATTTTAAAAAGACTGGCAGTGAGTGATAAAACCATTTAGACTCAGAGTTAAATCTAAATAACTAACTATAGTTATAAATAGGACTGTCTTTCCTACTTTGATCTAAAAGTCTCAGAGTGCCTTAAAACCAGTAACCGAATCAACGAATGTTGGACGCTAGGGCCAAAGAACATACAGAAAGTGGCCAAAGAGGAAACATGGGAGGCACAAAAATTCTAGGGAACCCCCCGCAGGAAGCAACTAATGTAATGCACTTAGGTTCAAATAACCCAGTAAAAAAAAACCTCAGTGGACTTGGACTTACCTTCCCAGAGATGAAATTCAAATTAACATTGACAAAACTGAGATCTGTGTAAAGGACAGCTGAAGCGAAGAGTAAGTTCATGTTCCGTGGGCCCAGCAGGAGCTTCAGTGACAGCATCAACATGACCTGGACTGGAAATACTCTGTTACTAAGGCCGGCTTCTGTCTCTGCCATTGTCCTGTGAAAAGGCACCAGGCGTCAGTATCAAGGGACCTACCATTCTTCCCTCTGCAGTTTTGGGAGAAGCCAAGTTTGTAGCATATCACCCTGAGAGTCTGTTTCAACCTTGGAAAGGACAGGTGTCAACCGCTGGAACGTGGAAAACTATTTGTAAAATAAACTTTTACAGATAAATGGTTACAGTGGAAAACTGTGAGTATGTTGTCCACGATTAAATAAATAGAAGGGACATGATGAGATGCAGCATGGCGATTCAAAGGACCGGGCTTCCCCTCTGTCCTGAGGGCAGCAGACTGCCCTTTGCCTTGCGTCGGTGTCTGCTCTGTGTAAGCCGGAATGAGGGCCACCTAGCTGGTTTCTCTTCTCCGTGTGGTCGTGAGCGCTCTCCGCTGCCCCGGGAGTCGGGGAGAGAGACCAGAACGTGCCCTCTGGGTGTTCTTGTGCAGCTGTGTTGTTTCTCTGTTGTTTCTCTTCCCCGATGAGGACGGTTCCTCCGGCCTCTGGATCTGGTATGCCGGCTCAGTGGCAAGCCGAATCTCCACATGTTTCAGACAGGCCTGCGGCACCCTTGCCTGATTTCCAAGGCAGTACAGGCAGTCCCCTGCTTTTTCTTTTCTTTTGGCTTTTTCAGTGGGAACCAGGTGGGACTTGTTTGGGGAGGGATCACCAGTACCACCTGTGTGTGCGCATCTCCGCTCTGCCCCGACGTTCTCCTCATTCTCCTGTTAAAGTTCTCTGCCACAAGAATCTCATGATTAAACCTTCCTTTTATCAAAATAAAATTTTAGAAACTATTCTGTACACCTTGCCTTTCCCTGATCGTCTGATTTGCATGTATTTATTCTTCTAGGTTGGCGACAAAGATGATTCCAATCTTTATATAAATGTGAAGCTGAAGGCTGCAGAGGAGGTAAAAGCTAGAACAGCCGTGTGGTCGGCCCCACCCCACCCCAGGTCCTGCCTGTTACCTCTTGCCCTTTCTGCCCTTCCCGTAAAGATTTTTATCACCCGAGGACTTTAGTTTTGTCTATTTCGTAAGTCGGAACAGAGCGACTTAGAGCTTCGGCCTCTGGTTTACCCTTGAATGTTTTCTAGCCAATGACCTGCCTACTTCCCCAAGAGCAGGAGTAGTGGGCAGGGAATTGCTTGTGCAGTGATGACAGTGAACACGTAAATGACGAGCGGGTCAAAATGAGACTACTACTTCGGAATGTAGGGTGCATGCTTCCTCACACCGCACGGTTTGTTTTAGTCATAGCTGTGAAAGGAAGGGGCCCATGTCTCCAGTTCTCTTGCCAAACACCTGTTTTAAATGTTCACTTTTGCAGATTGGGATCAAAGCCACTCACATTAAGTTACCAAGAACTGCCACAGAATCTGAGGTGAGCTTTTAGGAACTGAGTGTTAAGAGGGCAGCTGAAGGCTTTCCTCTCTGGTTTTTGGCTTAATGGAGCTTGAGAGATGGATACATTCAGCATACAAAAGCCCGCCCAGTAGTTGCTTCCTCACAGACTCGGCCTGCAGAAAATCTTCGAAAGTACCTGCAGAGTAAGTGGTGCGGCACTGGGGCACGAGGGTTCGCTCCTCGAAGTGTGATTGCAGCAGCGTTTGTCTTCACATCACCTGCAGTGTTTATTAGAAAGGGGTCCTTGGCCTGTAGTTACATGCATGTCATAAACCGAATGTGTATTCTGTTTCGGCGATGCGACGGCACTGGCAGTATCAGCATCTGTGATTAAAGTCACAACGGTGGTTCTTATAGGTAGGGGGTTAACTGAAGGGGCAGGAGGGAGAAAGAAATTTCTGAGGTCATGGAAATGTTCCCCGTCTGCACTGTCCAGTAGGGTAGCCGCTAGCCCCATGTGGCCATTGAATTAAAATGAAATAAAATTTAAAATTCAGTTCCTTGGTTATATTGGCCATGTTTCAAGTATTTAATAGCCACTATTGTATAGTAAGTTGTAAATTATAGAACATTTCTCTCATCACAGAAATCTTGATTTGAACGATGGTACCATAGGTATCACTGCTGAAGTTCTTAGTTCTTTGATGGGTGTCCGACCAGACCCCTGAAGAAGACGTTCTGTGTTAAAGGAGAGCTGCTCTCAGGGTCCGGGGGAGGCGCCTTCTGAGAGGACGGCAGTTGAACTCTTAGAGGGAAACGGGACAGCCTCTCTTGGACTCGGAAAGTGTGTCTCCACCCTTTGATTTCTCTGCGGCTTACAGACTGCACGTGGTATTGTTTTCAGGTGTTAAAGCACATTACATCTTTGAATGAAGACTTCACCGTACATGGGTTCATAGTGCAGCTACCTTTAGATTCAGAAAATCCCATTAACACCGAAGCAGTGATCAACGCGATCGCGCCAGAGAAGGATGTGGATGGGTGAGTGTGGCCCGACTCTACGTCACATGGCACGATTCCAGTTATGATTTATTTCTATGTCCAGAACATACCATATTTGCTTCTGAAGGATAAAGACACCTAATTTACCTTCATCTCCCTATTCATTGCTTTCACTGTTTTAGATTGACTAATATCAATGCTGGAAAACTTGCTAGAGGTGACCTAAATGGCTGTTTCATCCCTTGTACACCTAAAGGATGCTTGGAACTCATCAAAAGGACAGGTAAAACCAAAAACCAAAAACAAAGCACCATTTCTTAGAGACCGATCTTCACATGTGGAGGTATAGAGGGCTATATTGTGGGTCCTACATAGCTGGACTTGATTGGCATAAGCAACCTGTCTGCTAGGGGCTTTACCTAAATCCTCACTTAATTTTCTCAACAAGCCTATGAAATAGTACTCTAATTGTCCAAAAGGCTCTGAACGATGGAGTAATTTGTCCCAAGAGGCAGCAGAGCCAAGGTTTGAACTCAAAGTTATTTGAGTTCAAAGCAAAATTGTGTGTGTGTGAAAAAATCACCTATATGGTAGTAAGAATTGAGATGGTATATAAGGACGCAGAGTGAAAAGCCCCCCCCACCCCCCCGGCACCTAGACCTACCTGTGGAAACAGTAGTTCTAGAACTAAACAGATGGTTGGAAACAATCTCTTAACAATTAATTGGCTGTATTATCTTATTACCTAGTCAGCATCTTGGTATTTTAATTTCATCACAAATGCCTTTAGCAGAGCTTTTTTTTTTTTTTTAACGAGGAAGTGTGTCCTATTTAGGGGAAGTGGATCAGAAGTTTCAAGTGGAAAATGTTGACCAGTGCAAAAGAAAAATTTTCTGTGGTTGGCAAGAAAAGGTCAAGCTACAAGCCTTGGGACAGCTATTGGTCCCTTAACTAAATTTATATTCTACAGCATATTTAACAAACAGCTTGTTACAACTTGATAAAAACAAATCCCACGAGCCTCAGCAGCTGCAGGGTCCCACTTCCTTTTATTGACAGTGAAGCTGCCATTTGCTCTAATGCAGCTTTGAGTCCCTTGCTGAATCCTAAGAAGTATAGTAAGGTACCTTTTAAACACTTCAGACTTTGAGGGCTTTGCTTCTAGATGCTTATGATGTTAGCATTATACAGAAGCTTATCTTTTTGGGATAAAATTAATGTTTCGTAAGAAGCACAATTGAAGCACCAACTGCCTTACACAAGAGTCCACTTCAGTCACTGCTAGGAAGAGGGGCTCAAACAGAGCCCTCAAGACTTTATTTCTGCTTTATTCTAGCTCATTCTCATACTTCACTTGGTCCCCAGCAGCTCCAGCCTTGTTCCGTCCTTGTGCCTCACAGTCATGGGATTGGATCTCATTGGCTGGGATGAAATGTGATCACTTGTCCGCTATTGGGTGCGCTCACCCAAACCATCTCTATTAAGTAGGGTGTATCTGTCACAAAAAAGGACATTGGTGTAGTGCCACAGTAATGGATGCTGAGTAGGCAGAAAGAAAGCCTTCTACTACAGTTAAAATCCCCCTTTATCACTTCTCAGCAAATGACCCCGTGGTCAGGCCCTAAGCCAAAAGAGAAATTTAGGTGAGGAACTACATAAATAAGCTTAGCAAAGTTGGAAAAAATCACCAATAGTAACCTAATTCCCCTCGCTTCCCTCCACTCCTTTACAGGCCCCCTACTTGTTATAACTTTTTCCCATGTAATTTAATCCGATGTCTTCTTCCATATGGCTGTTTATTAGCTGTTATGTCAGGATTTCTTTTTTTCTTTGAGTGTAGGTTTTCTTCCCACTCCTCTGCCACTGACTCAATGGTTCTTGGCTTAAGCTGCTCTCAAAAACCCACAGCAAGAAGGACACATGTACAAGCACCAATTTGTAGCTAAAACCCTAGAGCTGAGAATATTTCCTAAGAAAGAGTGTTTTTAGGAAGACTTCTTTTTGAAGCTCAGAATATGTTTTTGTGCACTTGTTCCGAATTGCCCCACTTAGGTGGCATGCAAAGGAGGGCAGCTCCCCCCAAGCTTTCTGATGCACACTGGCTTTTCTCTCAGGGGTGCAGGTTGCCGGGAGGCACGCCGTGGTGGTCGGGCGCAGTAAAATAGTCGGCGCCCCCATGCATGACCTGCTTCTGTGGAACCACGCCACAGTGACTACCTGCCACTCCAAGACTGCCAACCTGGACGAGGAGGTATGGAGTCCATGGTGGAGTGGAAGACGATCTGTGTGTGTGTGTGGTGGGGTTCTCACTCAATGGGAATAGCTAACGTTAAAGTGCCAGAAACTGCCATGCCCTTCACCTCATTGTCTCATTTAACCGCTATAATAATTCTATGATTCTTCATTCATTTCACAAGATGAAGAAACAAATTCACATGAAAAACTTGCCCAAGGTTATACAGACTTTGTTCTGGCTATATTCTTCCTACACCAGGCCCCCATATGGTAGAGTGGGATTAGCAGAATAAGCACTGGGATTGACCCCTGGCAGCCAGATCCCAAATTGATGATAACAGCTGTGACCTCAGATAAAGGTGCTCCACAGGTGGATGTGGACAGAGGTCCTAAGACGTGTGTCGCAGCTTGTTCTCGTGTATACACATCCCTGTTAACAGTGCAGTCTGTTGTCTGTCAAATGTGGGGAGAGAGTGAGAGAGAGGCCCAGCACCTTGTCTCGCAATCGTCCCCAAGCAGTGCCCTGCCGAAGGCGGGAGTTCCCATACTCCATAGGAGAGGGAGCAGTCTCTGGATGTTTTGACATTCAGGGACATCTCCCCGGGCTGTGGCTCCAGGCCTGTGCTCCCCCCTGTCCTGCAAGTTCTCATCAAGTTCCCTATTTGGTAAAATCCTTGTGAAAGGGGAGCTTTGGGCATGTGCAGGAGTGAGCGTAGCACATGAAGAGCTGTCAGTGAGTGGCCTGCAGAAAGTAGCTGATGACAGTGAAAAGTTTGTGCAGGGATGAAAGGGGTGTCCTTGCCACATTTAGATTTTTCCTGCGTCACTCTTTAGTTTCTGAAGTCAAAACCCTGTTTCTGTAGGTCAGTAAAGGTGACATCCTGGTAGTCGCAACTGGTCAGCCTGAAATGGTGAAAGGGGAGTGGATCAAACCCGGGGCAATCGTCATCGACTGTGGAATCAACTACATCCCAGGTGGGTGTCGCCAGGGGAGGAGGGGGGTTTCTGGCAGAGGGCTGGACAGAGGGGGATGTCTAGGTCATCAGCTGAAGCCTAAGTGAGAACCTTTGTCCTGCTGTAGGTGTGCAGTGCTCAGGTGCCCTGTGACTGGCCCGCCTGTGGGTGCTCACAGTTAGTAGGTGCCGTAGCCACCACTGCACTGTGCTGCTCCCAGGATGACGGTGTCCGGGGAGAGAGCCAGAGAGGGGGCAAGAGGGAGGCTTCCCTCTGTCTTTATGTACAGATTACCCCTTATTTTAACAAAGGATAGATGGGTTTAAAATAGAGTGTCATCTTTGCAAAGTGCTGTGAGCCTGCAGGAGAGGGGGCTCATTCTGCCAGGAGTCCACTAGAGGGCTTTACAGAGAAGGCGTTTGACCTGCTCTTTTTCTAGGCACAGAGGGTCAAGCTGGCCTTACAGCGGTGTCCGCAGCTGTCCTTGGCCTCCAGCTCCCTAATTCATGCCTCACTCCCGTTTTCATTTATGATATCACCATTCTGCCTTCCCACAGTCTGGAACCTTTTAGTTTCCTTCCCAATTATTCCCTCTCTTGGGTTTATCTTTAAATACTACAATTTTTCCTCTCTCCTGTGTCCTCAGTCAGTGTCACCATTGAGTGTCACCCCCTTAGCGGGATGGACTGCTGTGAATTCCTCACTGGTCTGACCCCCATCGGATCCAGCTGTCTGCTTTTGCCATACTCACTGTGACACGGGCCCATGAGCTTCTCCCATGTTACTTGTCTCATTCCCTCACCTGTATTAGTTTCAGCCACCTCTGCCGCCCCCTTTCTCACGTGCACCTTGTGAATACCTGTCTTAAATTGTTGTAAACGGACCACATGCCTTCCCACACACACCTGGTTTGTCCTTGGCAGCATGTACGCCCGCACCTTTAGCGGAGCAGGCTGTTCCTTCATGTTTTCAGCCACAAATTTGAAAAGGCAGTACGGGGAATACTGGTATATGCACCTCATAGACTCACGAAGGAGCCATCTTTCATCGAAGGGCTGTCTCTCTGCATCAGGCACTTGGGCTACACAAAATTGCATTCATTCAGCCGTGATCTTCACTTTCAACCCCTTCCTCCTCACCTCCTCTCTGTCTGAAACGCCCCTTGTTCCTTTCAGACCTTGTCTAATTCCCCCTCAACAAGAGATGATCTCTCCTTTGGAAAATCCTCTCCCTTGCTCCATCCCTCCGCATAGACTTGGTGTTTCTTGTATCCTGTGTGTCTCATACTTGGTGGCCTGTGCTCTCCTCCACTAGTTCCTCAGCCTCGGGTCGGTGGTCTCTGCTGCCCCACGTCCAGTGTATGCCTTCTAACTGCTTGCACTCATGTCTATTCAGTTGTTGAAGGGAGTTATAGCAAGAATAATCTTTTTTCTCCCTTCCCATCTCAAGTTTGAGATACAGACAGTGAGCTGCCAGGAATATTAATCACTGTCAAGCCTTCACTGTTTTTAACCTGCCTCCCACAGTCCCTACCATGCTTTTAAGACAGTAGCGCATAATTGAGCACTCATTTTTTTTTTTGTAGTGTAATTATCTAATGGGTGATTAAAAAGAAATGCTCACCTACAACTCCTTACTTTTGACTACTTGCAATATGACATTCAAGCTCATGCTGTTTCAAACCGTGCATCCTCTGTATAATATTTCTGCTTTGGGCATTGTTGGCGGGGACCGGATTTGAGGGAGACGAAGAGACACTCACTTGGGTGGGGAACTGAAGTCTTACAGATAGGTATGAAAGGTTGACTTAAGTGTGAAACGTATCACCCTGCTTGCATTTATTCCTCATTGAGATGGTAAAATATGAGTAAGATCAATGTACTACTTCCTTTCTGGCCAGCTGTATTTTTACTGACGCTGGGCATATAAGTGAATAAATATCAGTGAGGTTGGATTTCGTTGTTCCCCAGAATGGCAGAGTCGTTGAGTTGTAGGCCGTGGGTGGGCTGCAGGATCTAAGGCCTGTTCTCCTCCTTCTGTAAGGGCCGTGCTCCACAGTGGGGTCACTGCTCGGTTCAAATTATGATTGTTTAAATCACGTGCATGGTCCACTCAGGGAAAACATTGTAAGTCACTTGCCAAAAAAGAACGAATTAAAGTGTATACTTTTATTTTTTCCAAAAAAGGAGTATTTTTAAGTTTCAAGTACAGAGCAGAAAGAATTGGCCAGAGAAGTATGTCAAAGTGTTCTCCCTGCTTGGTTTACTAAGATAATTTGAGAAGGGCTAGATTACCAGTAAGTTTTATTTGGGCTTATAAAAAGAGGGGACAGACTCCCCACCCTATCCCAATCCAGTCTCAGCTTATCCAGCACAGTGGTCTCCATACTGGGTTCTGTTATTAGGGGTCCCCCAATTAAATGCGAAGGAGTCAAGTCTCAGCTGGATGGATCTTCAGTTGAATTTTGCACCTATAGTTCCCAATGAGAGAGAAATTCTAGGCCTGAGGTGTTTAGCCAAGACGTTTGTCGGTTACTAAAGCCATACACTTACTTAGGTGGGGAAGTGGTCGCTTTTGCCACTGACCACATCATACTTTCCACGAAACGCTGCACGCCCATCAGAGAGCATTCCGGTCAGCCCTGATGGTGCTGGTGAAGCGGCAACACTGAGCCCAGCCGGCGCAGCATTTATGTGCAGTAAATCGCCATGTCTCGCACATACTGAGAAACATGGAGAAACTGACTGACGTTAAAACAGAGAAAGAGGTCCCAGGGTATTTGAAGCTAACTTCAGCGTTAGGCTGTGAAAACCTGTACAAAAGACAAGCCCTTAACAGTATTTCCTTGGTGTTTTGAAATGACTGTAGTGGTTATAAGAGGAAATGTTCTGCCAGAGCTGCTGCTTATAATCTTCTAGAAACCTGCAAACTACCTGAGGAGTTTTTGTTTGTCAGCTCCTTGTAGTACCTGTAGAAAATATTTTATTTACAGTGGGAAGAGAAACTCTGAAGTTTGGAGAATGCTTTTTCAGGCTCAAGAATATGCACATTGTCTCACTTGGTTCTCAGCAAGCTTGTGAAATAGGTAATATTAATCCGTCTTTGCATCTTTGGACTTATGATCAGAAGAAGCTCACAGGGGCTGAGGACTAGCAGTTAGTGGAAGAGCTGATCCTACGGCCTAAGGCTCTTAATTCTGGCCTTTTGGCTACAGTCACCCCTCGGTTTACATTGGCTGTAGGTTCTTGGAAGCTGGTTTTTAAATGAAACAATATATAATGAAACCAATTTTACCACAGGCTAATTGATATAAGCAAGAATTAAGTTTTTATGGCATATATCTGGTCACAAAAAAATCACCAAACTTCTAAATAAAGACTGAAACACTTTCAATATTAAACATCAAAATAAATGTGAGCTATATGTACATTTAAGAAAGATGAATAAAAATGAGTGAGATCATTATTTTCCAACCTACTTCTTCCAGTTCAGGGGCACGGGTGGTGGCAGCCTAGTCCTGCAGTTTGGGATGCAAGGAGGGAACCAGCCCCGCCCAGGACCCCTTCCATCGCAGGGCGCATCACACATACCCACACTCAGAGGGGGATGATTTAGACACGCCAGTCCACCTCACATGCGCATCTTTGGGATGTGGGAGGAAACCAGAGCAAATCCACACAGACGTAGGGAGAGTGTGCAGACCCCCACAAACAGTGGCCCCAACCAGGAATCAGGTTTTTTTTTTCCATCCACGTTATAACAGAATGACATTGAATGAGATGATGTTATTTGGGGACCTGCTGTACTCTGATGCATCCTCTCTTGGTTGTGGAGATGTGATCAGAGAGGATGGTGAAATGGCTGAGGTCCTACGAAATCCTGCCTCGGAAGCCTTAGAGCTGCCAGGTCTAGCCCCGTGTCCCAGCCCCTCCCAGAAGTGCTCTGAAGCCCAGTGGAGATGACTTTTATCTGAGTGAGCAATGATGCATCACTGGGTTTTGTTCCCTTGAATAGCTATTCTTTGCTTGTAAGAATTGTAGTTATTCTTGTATCTTTTTTAGGGAAGTGTAATTATATTCTTTGCTTTTCACATATATTTAAGTAGCTGCTCCTCTTTGGAACTGGATTTTGAATTGTTCCTCCATCTCATGCATGGAGCTTACAAAATGCTGGCGGTTGCTGTAGAAACGGTATCTGGCAGCTGTGACATAGTTGAAGCTTTGTGCACCCCAAAAATTCCTTTGTAGGCCTCGGCAAATTAACATTTTAAAAGGAGCTCATTATAAATTGGGTAGTTGGCTTTAAGAGTAAAAAAGAGTTGGTATTTTGTTTGCCACCTGACAGACTACAAAAGGACTCTTCTGGTTCTGAAAAACCATTGAAACACCTTGTGAATTTTTGCAGGTAAGTTTATCCCTAGGAAATAGCAACCACCTGTCATCTCATAGCTTTTAAGTAAAGCAGGCACTTGAGCCAGAGGGGACTACACACCCTAAATTTTACTTAGTTTTTGGAACAAAGGGTTGTAGTTAATCACTTAATTTAGAAATAAACACCAGGATACAATTCTGAGACTTTGTTTTGATTTTTCCCCCTGCCTGGACCAGACGATACAAAACCGAGTGGGAAGAAGATTGTGGGCGATGTGGCATACAGTGAGGCCAAGGAGAGGGCAGGCTTCATCACTCCTGTTCCTGGCGGCGTTGGGCCCATGACTGTGGCCATGCTCATGCAGGTGCGTTCGAATAAAAGTTTCTTATTAGTTCTAGGAAACTGATAGAATTCAAGTTACTGCTTTTCTCCCCAAGTAGAAATGTCATAAAACCTGCTCAGAAGCTAAGTAAGGATAGAATCTGTTGAAGGAAAAGAAGGTAGTGGAAGAACAGGGAGATAGAATCCGTCGTATTAGCAGAGGAAAGTAGGGAAGGCACGATTCCCATTTAGTTTGGAATATAACTTCAGGAACAGAAAAGTGCAAACACTTTTTAACCCACACCAGCTGATAGGGCATTTTAGGTGCCTGTAGACACTTGCCTAGAATTGAAGCACATTCATAGGTGGACCACAAAGCTGTCCATTTTGTGATTGAACTTGAGTGACCTGGATTCAGAATTGAGATGGAGGTTAAAATAATCAGCTACATCCCATTTCTGTCATTTTGTTTAGAGCACAGTAGAGAGTGCAAAACGTTTCCTGGAGAAATTTAAGCCAGGAAAGTGGCCGATTCAGTATACCAAGCTTAACCTCAAGACACCTGTTCCTAGGTAAAAATAAAATTTTACAGGTTTCAAACTTTGTGGGTTGTTGGTTTGTAGCCGTGGTGACACATACACCCCTTCTGAAATTACCGTCAGTGGTTGGAGTGGGACCTTACTAGGGTTGGATTAATTAATTCCATGAATAAAGATTGATTCACCATTTCTATATTTCTTTTAAGTGACATTGACATATCGCGATCCTGCAAGCCAAAGCCCATTGGTAACCTGGCCCGAGAAGTTGGTCTGTTTTCTGAAGAGGTGGAACTGTATGGGGACACAAAGGCCAAAGTTCTGCTGTCGGTGCTGAAACGCCTGAAGTCGCAACCGGATGGAAAATACGTCGTGGTGACTGGGTGTGGTTTTTATTCATTTGCCAATCAAATCTTAATATTAATCTTGACTATTATTATTAGCAGGGCTTGCATTTACAGTTAGCATATATATATGAAGGTTCCTTTACTTTGGTTTCAGCATTTTCACCTGCTTTAATCTGTACAGTCATCCTGTGAGGTCAGAGTAGAATATAACCTTCAGAGATGAGAAAATTTGTCAAGTTAATGCAAGAGTTGGGTCTTAAAACCTGGTCTTCATATGGAATTGCTATTTTTTTAAACCCTAAGTTCATTAATTCTTTAGTTCTATTGAGCATTCTTTTTTTTTTAAGATTTTATTTATCTATTTTTAGAGAGAGGGGAAGGAAGGGAGAAAGACAGGGAGAGAAATGATGTGAGAGAGAAACATCAACCAGCTGCCTCTCAGCACATGCCCCAACCCGGGACCGAACTCACAACCTAGGCATGTGCCCTGAGGGGGAATTGAACCACTGACCTTTCACTTTGCTGGATGACATCCAGCCAACTGAGCTACACCAGTCAGGGCAAGCATTCATTTTTATTGCTTGGCTGACTTACATATAAAAGCTAGTTTTTGAGACTAAATAGAGACATTTAAATCATAGCAGTGTCTTTCTCTACAAGGTAAAGTATATTTGCTCCTTACAGTGGGCAGAGCAAAAGCACGGCAATGTTTTTTTAATTTAAAATTGGGAGGAAATTACAACTAATACTCCTAAGATCCTTTTCCGGTCTTTCGTCTTTCTTATTATTCAGATTAAGAATCATTCTCTAGGGTCTGTGAGGTCTGACTTAGTGATTCACATCAATTAATTCCCCTGAATGTAATTTTGCCTCTTTTGCTTTCATCTTGAAGAATAACTCCAACTCCCCTGGGAGAAGGGAAGAGCACGACCACAATCGGGCTGGTGCAAGCCCTTGGAGCCCACCTCCATCAGAACGTCTTTGCGTGTGTGCGGCAGCCTTCTCAGGGCCCCACGTTTGGAATAAAAGGTATCGGTGGGACCGGGCCTTGGGTGGCCAGAATACACCTGCCTCTCCTTCAGGCTTCCCTGGACTCTCTTGACCCATGAATGCTTGTGGAGTCTTCAGCTTATTTAGACACTAGGAATGTCTTCCTCACACCCCCTGTCATGGTGCTTTTGGTGAGGGCTTTCCTCAGGTCACCCCAGCTCCTGCTGTCACTGTTTGACGCTGCACAGGAATTCCTGTGATGGGTACTCTGTGGGCAGATGTACTTTTATATGACTAATAGTCAGCTGTCTCAGTAACGACAAAGGTAATCATAGCTATCAGTCACCGTGCTGACTTTCTGGAGACATAGGCAAACCCTACAGATACTGTACCCTGTGGGAATAAGAAAAGCCTCCCCTCGTCGAGTATGTGCCTTATGCCAGGTTTTGTGCTAAGCAGTTGATGCATATTATTTTATTTTCTAAGATAAGATAGTGTCCCCATTTTACAATAGCAGCAACTGGGACTTCAGAGACAGCTAGGTCAAAGGCACTGTTCTTAAGTACCAGGGTGGGCCCCATGTCTATTTCAAGGTCTAGAACAGCACCATCAACACAGTGTTTCACCTGGCACGTAAAAATACAATGTCAGTAATCGAACTTTGCCTTCAGCGTTTGGTAGCTGCAGTACTGCAAATGTCCTTTTAATTAAAATTATGTTTTATTAATTGTAATAACTTCTTAGAGTTCGTGTTCTCATTTGCTTAGTGGATGGGGTATCATATATTCTGCTTGTTTTGACGATTCCTATAAAAGTTAACTCAGGTACACCTTTGCTCTTCGGCCTATCGTTTTGATCTGTTTCGTAAATGCGCTTAGTTCTGCTTTTGAGCTGAAATCCCTTTCAATATCAGAATGAACCTTTTTTCCTTGTTCTGCTTATTGAACCCAGTATTTCCTTCATGTCACAAATTGCCTCATTTTTTCATTGCGTGGTCCCTGCCTCATCAAAAATTTAAAAAATCCATATCTCCAAATCCTGGATTTTTTTTACTGGCTTTTGGTTAATAATCCAAATATGCCAGCAAAAATCTAACGGTTAATCTTTTTTCTAACATATGTCTCCTATTTAGGAAGAATTACAGTTCCTGTGTTTGTGTTTGGTGTGTGTATTTTAAATATTGCTATTTTTAAATGCCAGAGTAGTGTTTATGAGGGTGCGAAATTGAACGGGTTTGCCTTTATGTAACCGTAGTCTGGGTCTTTTCACAGATGTCAGGCATCACAGGGAACCTGTTTCCAAAGATAAAGAGTAGGTGTGTACGTGTTCTTGCTTTGTCAGGTTGACTCAGATTTCAGCTGAGAGACTATTCAGCGCAAGAAAGATCCGGTGTTTTCGCCTGATGCAAAAAAATTAAAAACGCTGATCAAATCTGTCTAAATAGTTGTAAAAAGTAAATAAATAATATGCATAGCAATTACAATCTATTTGGTTTCATCTTTGTGGAGAAACATGCTTAACCTGAGCCTCACCCTTGACCTGTCCTCTAGGTGGCGCTGCAGGTGGTGGCTACTCTCAGGTCATTCCTATGGAAGAGGTAAAGTGTCCCGGGAATTGGTTGAATCAGACGGTTTATTATAGTTATCCTCCAAGAAATTAATCTTTTTGTAAAGGTCTTAGTGGTCAAATGATTCGTCTTCCAACAGAAGCGACACTGAAGGGAAAAATATCTTAATTTGCAAAGTTTTAACACAGCTTAGTTTTTTGACATGAAAAGAACTTCAAAATCTGGTTTTCAGGGGGAAATTAATAATTTTAAGCAAGTGATCAAATGAAGCATGAGATTGGGAAGAACCGACAGGGAGTAAATTCAGAGTAATAACTAACTGTAGAAGTGTGAGCAATGTACGGACAGAGATGGGTTGCTCCCTGTACTCCTTGCTCGCTGTTGAAAGGACATTAGTGTGTCCTCAGTGACTCAGTGTTGCTGTTCATCCTGGTGGTATGGTGTGTGTGGTGACTGGACTGTCACTTAGGGAAACCACAGTTTCCTCTGAAGACAGTAGTTTATGTTTTCAACACCTGCCTCTCTTGGCCGTTTGTCCATGAGCTGTGCTGCCGTCGGCTGTCCATTGGCTTTAACATAGGGGTTCATGTGGTTGCAATAGATTGAATGTGCGAAAGTTAGAGGACTGGTGTGTCTCCTGCTCTGTTGTAGTTTAATCTGCACCTCACTGGTGACATCCACGCCATCACTGCAGCTAATAACCTCGTGGCTGCCGCCATTGATGCCCGGATATTCCATGAACTGACCCAGACTGACAAGGTATGGCTCCGCGGCCCCATGGGTGCTTTTGAAAGGGTTCAAGCACCTGAATTAATGTTGGTCCCTTGGGTGTTGCTGGTGCAGGGAGCAAGGCAGAGGGGTCCCTTTCATTTAAAAGCCCTTCTCCTCCTTTTCTTTAAGGCTCTCTTCAATCGTTTGGTACCATCAGTAAATGGAGTGAGAAAGTTCTCTGATATCCAAATCCGAAGGTTACGGGTAAGCTTTCCCCTCCTCATTTTTGATATGGTATGCAGTTGAGTAATTGGTAAGAGGTAAAACTCTCCGTGGAGTAGCCTATTTTGGATAAAGTTACACCCATAACCATAGCTTTAAGGTCATGATGTACATAACAGAGATGGGTGGTAGGGGTTATTTCCCATTTATCTGTAAGTTATCACTGGTTAGTCTTGAAATAAATAAAGCACTGACCACCTGCCCTCAGCTGCAAAGACTGCCACTTCCTCTGTAGCATGGGCGGGAGTCAGGGTGGCAGGCCACAGCTGAGTGGCTTTTGAAGTTTGCATCTCTGCTCTTCCCAGCACTGGCACCTTAAGCAAGAATGGTTACTTCTCTATTTAACCTGAGTTTCTACTGAAAATATATAGTCATTAAATATACACTATTCCAATCACACAGCCGGAAATCTCACTCCTAGGTATTCTCCAAGGGAAATGTGAACTTGTGTTCATACAAAAACATGAAAGGTTTTAGAGGCTCTAGTAATAATCCCCCAAATCGAGAAACAACCCGAAGGTCCTTTTTCAGTGGATGGATGGATAAACAAACCGGCACGTCCGTGAAATACAAAGGAATGAACTGTTACCTTGCTTGTGTGTGTATCCATAGCTGTTAGTCTCACTTTAGTTTTAGTTTTTACAACTTGATATTTTGATGTTGTAAGAATAATACATGAAGCTCCCCTTTACCCAAATGCATCGTTTACATTTTGCTCTACTTGCTTTACAATTCTGTCGCCATTTATGTATGTGTATTTTTTTCTAGACTTGAGAAAAAGTGACTTTTACACAATGTGATATTCCTTAGCTTATTTTGTTTTTACACCCCTCCCCCCAATCCTATGCATCAGGCGAGGCAACTATTACCCTATTTATAAAAGAGCTGTGTTCTGTGAGGCAGCAAATACCCTGGGAAGAGCCAGCAACTTCTAATCTTGCCTTTGTTGATGGAACTTCCTGTCAGATGTGAGGAGGCACTGGACTAAATGTTAAATAGTCCTTTAAAAAGCTCTAGGATTGGAAATCCAGGAATTTGTCTAAGGCCACAGTACCCCTCACCAGGTTGCACCTAGATCCGCAATCCCCTGTCTCCTGGATCCCCAAGCATCCTCTGTTGCCCAGTGTTCCTGCAGTCTGCCTCCCGGGGGCGCAGTCTAGAGTGCGTTGTTAACAACAGATTCTCAGCCTAGTAACTTCTGTAAACAATGCCCTATGCTAGGAATGCAAGGGTATTTGACAAGCCAGTGAGCTCCAGCCCTGAAAACATGTCTGAGGTTTTAAAACAAAGCCCTCCTAGCACAGGGACAGAACTGGGAAAGAGGAGGGCTTGCTGGAACCCACTCAGACCTACCATGAGTTAGAAGGAGATTACATTTTATAAGCATTTTCCATTTCAGTGTGTGACCCATGTACACACTATAAATAAAGTTGCCAAGTTCTATGAAGAGGAAGAGACAAACCCTTTTTGTGCCTTTTGAAACAGTAAGAGGGCTGTAAAAGTGTAGTGGTATGTTAAAAATATGTTCAAGTGGGATTTGTATTGATTTATACTTTATCTTTGCCCTTCCTAATATTTCATTTGAATTGGGCTCCTCAATTGTCTGATTGAAAAGGCTTTGCACCTCCTTTTCCTTTCAGTATGTTTGGGTTTGATGAATTAGGTACAGCACTTCTAGGCCTAGAGAAATGTGTCTAAACAGCTATAGGGACAAACGTGTTGATAATACCTTTGTACATGTGTGAGTAGGAAATAAAGGTTTCACGAAAGGGATCATAGTTTTTCCCTTCTGAATTAAACGTGGTTTCTGGTTTCTATAGGGGGGCCCCTCTCCGGAGATAGAGAATCAGAAAATTTTTTAAATTTATTATGCTTTTGTTTGTATCGTCTTGTTTTATATTCTAATTTTACTGCCTCTTCAGAGACTAGGCATTGAAAAGACCGACCCTGCCACACTGACAGATGAAGAGATAAACAGATTTGCTAGACTGGATATTGATCCGGAATCCATAACCTGGCAAAGAGGTACCGGAGCCATATGTATGTCCTATTTGTTTTGGTTGTACCGCGCGATCCACGCCCTCTGTGAGAGAGGTTAAAATGCGGGGTCTGGAAGCCGTGTATTGGTGTTTTCATGGTTAAGACACGACCAGGATGGTGAATTACTCATATTTCTGGCCACCCCCATCAGCTCTCTCCTTATTAGCTGTAATCAGACGACCTTTTGTTGGGTTCGTTGGGCATTTGCTGGCCATTCTCTGTTGATCGGAGTGAGGGTGGTTTCACAGAAGCTCATGCATATGCCAGAAATAACATTTTGCAAGTTTTCTGTTTAATCACTTTCTGATTCATCTTGCCCTTTATTCTCAGAACTCTTGTCTGGCATAAGTGACTTGATTTTTCTTGTAGCTCTCTAGCTTGCCTACTCCTTTTAACCTCATTATATTAAACTCTCCTGTAGCAAAGCAGGTAGCCTTCAAGGTTTAAGCCCCTGGCAGTTTAGTGTGTGAGCTGCCTGGTTTCACTGCCACATGTTGCTTTTCTCTGTACACAACCAGCCCAGCTTAGACTTTTATTCCGTACCAGTACATCCATCTACCCGGGGTCCCTGCTGAGAAGGAGTTTTCATCGACTCATGCAAAATGCAACTAATGGCCAGTTTATTGACTGTACTTGTGATTTTCATTGGCTCAGTAACTGTTGCTGGCTAACGGCGTTTTTAAGATGACTCTTAATATATAAAACCATACTGATACTTCTCTTCCTTTGCTTCAACAGCATTATTAGGCAGATGGTTTGATATTTTATGAGGAATAAGCTAAAGACCTTTTTTGAAAATTTATCATCTCAGTCACTTTTCCTTCACTTTAATGTCTAATTTATGCTTTTTAAGAAAGCAAAAGCAGACCAGAGGGAAAAAATGAATCATACCCAATTGACTGGCTATTTTACACAGAGATATTAGGTACAAGGAACTTGATATATATTTTTTGAAAAATAAGGGCAGACTTTACATCCTTCATTTATCAAGTGGAGTGTGTGAGTGTCTCCCTCTGGGTGCCAAACGAGACGCCGCTTTGGGTGTTTCTTCATCTTCATGGAAAATAATTTGGCATATTATCAAGTGCCTTACGAATGCCTCTCCTCTTTGACCCATTTAGAGTCTTACAAGTGTATTGTTCATTTTGTATTTTGTTATTGTTTGGCACTTCATGCAAAAAACAAAATTGGAAATACACTAACATGTCAACAGTAATTAGTCCTGAGAGGTAGAAGTAAGATAGATTAGTTAGCTGGTTGATCTTTGCTGTGTTTCCAAGGGTATACAGTTGGATAGATATTCTGTCCCTGGAATGGCAATGATTTCTCCTCGGTGTGCTGAAGGAAACAGCGGGTCTGTCACCCAGCATGCCTCAGAAGGCGCTTGCCTGGCCCTGCGTTTCTCAGGATGGGGTAAGGTCAGCACAGACTCTGCCTTTGACAAACGGGCAGCTGTTTTCTTGTGAGATCGAATGTGCTTTCAAAGAGGTTCTAGATTTCTAGCTGTGTGAATTCTCTATAGACAGAAGAAAACCAAGCTAGTCCAAATTTCTTTCAAAATAATTCCTGTACATTTATGATATGTGAACATCGTTTCTTAATTTGAACTCACAGTCTAGGTTTGCTATCAGTTTTGAAACCAAGTATTAATAGACAGACATTAAGTTAGACGTGTTGCTTTAAGAGTTGGCCGGTTCCTTTAACTTTATGGCCCTTTTACTAGACATTGTTCTGCCTCCTCCCTTTCTGCCGTAGTGTTGGATACCAACGATCGATTCCTGAGGAAGATCACAATTGGACAGGCTCCAACAGAGAAAGGGCACACGCGGGTGGTAAGTACTCGTTCCTTTGTAAATAAATTAGTTCAGATGAGCCGAATCCTCGCTCCTTCCGTCCTCCTCCCTCAGCTCCCATACGACTGATCTGCCAGGTGTTGTTCTGCCTTCTCCCTTTTAAAATGGAAGCGCGTGGGTGTGTGGCATTGAGCACTCATGACAGCTTTTGCCATAAATCCCATGTGTCACCTGTGTTTTTCCCTCGGCATTTTTTCCTGGAGGTGGAGAGCCCCGAGTGAATACCTTTGCACACAACTGATTGAAATTGCTTCTTTTCTGTGGCCGTTTTGTAGTACGATTCTTCAGCGTAAGAGCTTCCATGTTGTCTCCCGGTGTGTTGGGGAACCGTCACCACAGGATTACAAGCTGCTTTCACTGGGGTTGTTGGGCCTGCTAGAATATTTATTTTTAAAATTGGACCACTCAAGGTCTTGGAGTAGTTAATCACAAATTATTTGCACCAAGTTCATTGTGTACTACTGTTATTTTTTCCAGTTCACTTTTGCAATACACTCTTCTTGTCTAAGGAAGCCTTCCCTGGTGTGTTTTTCTCCTTCCAACAGGCCCAGTTTGATATCTCTGTGGCCAGTGAAATCATGGCCGTCCTGGCTCTGACCAGTTCCCTAGAAGACATGAGAGAGAGGCTGAGCAAAATGGTCGTGGCATCCAGCAAGAAAGGGGAGCCCATCAGCACTGAAGATCTGGTGAGCGCCCAGCGCTGTGGGCCTGTGATAAACCTGTGTCCGTTGTCCTAGGGTCTCTCAGCAGTTCCTAATCACAAAAACTATGCTGCAGTTAACTAACAAATTTAGTGTGATTTCACTGCTGACAAGGTAATTAGGAAATTTATAAAATATACTTCCTAGCGAGTAATAGGTAGTATGCTCCACAAATAGACCACCAGTTTCAGGTGGTTTAAGCAACATCTTCAACCTGTGGATATTCCCAAAAGTGGGTGTATGACTTCAGTTTGCAGAGGACACGAAGAGTCTGGGTGAAGCCCTCAGTAGCTGAGCTTGAAGTCACACCCTGGCCTCTCCCCAGGACAGGCCTCCCTGCACAGCGACCTCTAGTCATGAGGTCTGTTGGCCGCCACCTTACCCACGCTGATAACCGCACTGGGAATAACTCATTTCTAGTTATCTGACAGTCCCACTAGGTTAGTTCCCTGCTTCCGATTTATTTCTGAACTGTCTGCATGATAACATGAAGTTTAAAATGAGATGACCTTATCGATTAATTTTTTTATTATTTTATTTATTTACTTACTTTTTAAAAGATTTTATTTTTGTTTATTTTCAGAGAGAAGGGAAGGGAGGGAGAAAGAGAGGGAGAGAAACATCAATCGGTTGCCTCTCGCACACCCCCAATGCCCCCAACTGGGAACCTGGCCTGAAACCCAGGCATGTGCCCTGACTGGGAATCAAACCAGCAACCTTTTGATTCACAGGCCAGTGCTCAATCCAGAGCCACACCAGCAGGGCTAGATTAATTTTTTAACAGTCCGTTTGTGTTATTATACACCATAATGGTTGGCCTGTGATTAAGCAAGCATTATATCAGGTGAATTCAGACAAAGGGGAAAACATTAATATCCTGTTTGCACAGTTAATATGTGTAAAAAAGGAAATTATTTTACATTGTCACACACAAAGCAGAAACTTATTAAAACTGACTATAACTGGCCCCAGACCAGTGTGGCTCAGTTGGCTGGGAATCAGCCCTCAAAGCAAAGGGTCGCCAGTTTGATTCCTGGTCAAGGGCACATGCCTGGGTTGCAGGTTGGGTTCCCAGTTGGGGCACGTACAAGAGGCAACCGATCCATGTTTCTTTCCCATATCGGTTTCTCTCCCTTTCTCCCTCCTGTCCCCTTTCACTAAAAATAAACAAATAAAATCTTTTGAAAACTCTAACATAACTGGGATCCATAGTTTTGTTGTACTTTGTTACCAGTTTGTTAGGCTGTGGTTGCAGGGCTTTGGAAAGGGACCTGTATTTAAGAGCTGGTGTTGAATTCCTGGGTAGATGTTTAATTTCTGCTTTGGGAAACATGTACTGAATTTGGTTTGTGGCCATTACTGCCCAGACACCAACTTTACAAATAATTCAGCACTCAAAGAGCTAGCATTTCTGCACTATAAACTAGTCTAAAATGGATTGCCCTCATCCATGCATGTTCCCACAGTTACATGTTTTTCCAAAGATTACATGTGAGTATTGTTTTTATTCTAGCTGTTCTTTCTGCTTAAAATAACTGGTAACTTCAGAGTATATCCAGAAAAAAAAAATAAATGCATAAATGCATAGTCTAGTTCAGACGAAAGTACTAATTGGTCCAAGATGGCTAAAAAAGGAAGATGTAAGGGTGTTGAATTTTTATGTCAGAAGGCTGGTTGTTTGCTGGCAGGAATCCACACTCGTGCCTTTGCCTTGCAGGGGGTGAGTGGTGCGCTGACCGTGCTCATGAAGGATGCAGTCAAGCCCAATCTCATGCAGACGTTAGAGGTGAGCCGAGTGACTGCTGCCTTTCTGGATCAGTTTTCTGTGTTCACACTCTTTCTGGGGAGTCAAGACCTTTTCTACTTGCTCATCTCTCTCTCTTATTCTTTCTCACAGTTGTATTAGGACATTACTGTCACAAAAGAGGCAGCTTCATATTTAAGCCTTTGGGATATCTTCTTGTTTTTTCTTTTTGGATTCCAACTGACAGTGATCCCATTTTGAAGCAGGATTGGCAGGTCCGCTCATGCTGCCTTGATTCCCACAGGGCACGCCAGTGTTCGTTCACGCCGGGCCGTTCGCTAATATCGCGCATGGGAATTCCTCTATCATTGCCGACCGGATTGCGCTCAAGCTGGTTGGCCCCGAAGGGTTTGTAGGTGA
The DNA here is from genome assembly GCF_022682495.2 of Desmodus rotundus. Lineage (NCBI taxonomy): Eukaryota > Metazoa > Chordata > Mammalia > Chiroptera > Phyllostomidae > Desmodus > Desmodus rotundus. The sequence continues at coordinate 108,780,222 of NC_071393.1, forward strand.
GTGCTTTTGCACGGTCACTGAATAGACGGTATGTTTCTTAACGTCAAAGGAGCGGGGATAGCATTTTTACAGTTGCTTTTCTCCTCACTTACAGTGACTGAAGCAGGATTCGGAGCCGACATCGGAATGGAAAAGTTTTTTGACATCAAATGCCGGTATTCTGGTCTCCGCCCTCACGTGGTGGTGCTCGTTGCCACTGTCAGGGCTCTGAAAATGCACGGAGGCGGCCCCACGGTGAGCGGCGCGAGTAGGAGGAGTCTGATCGTCAGGAATGTTCTGAAGGCTGAGGAAGCTGGATGACTTGTGCCTGTTCCTTCATTGAGTGGCTGTTGTCCTCAGGATTAAAAGCGTGCCTTTGGCAAGGGGTGTTCAGGCAGCCCTTGTGCCAGCTGTCCTTTCATGCAGAGGCACTCCCAACTCTCGGCATGTTAAGAGGGCTGAAATTCGTTTCGTGGCCTGCCTTGCTGAGGAAAACATCTGATAATATCTAAATCCCTCCGAGGACCTGTGCTAGCTATACCCACAGAAAACTCCTTATGTTCAGACTGTTCTTGTAAAATCTCAGTCCCATTTTCCCTCTGAACAGTGACGCTGGCAGCCAGCCACCCAAACCCCTGAGCTGAGACAGAGGTCAGTCCCTTCTGGAGAGGTGCATGCTGGGCGGGACCACTGACATCCTGGAGTAGGAGGCAGGGAAAATGATAGAGAAGCTCAGCACTGCCTGTGGGTAAAGTTCCGACTGGTTATTTTCAACTCCAACCTGAACTTTGTGTTTTCCTGAATCCCTATTGGTTAGAAATTTCACGCGGTATACAGTTATCTTAACACCTTTTCTTCAGTGCCTGCGTGTGAAGATGTGCTGCCAGTTAGTGTTCAGGAATTACTTGAAGAAGTCTGCGATTCCTGTCCTGTAGGAGCTGGTCCTGAACTCGAGAAATCAGACCTCACTCATCTACAGAACCGAATCAGTATTAGTGTAGTGATTAACGTAGCAGGTGTCAAGCGTTTTGGCTTCAGACCCCCTTATTCTCTTAAAAATCACTGAGGGCCGGAAAGAACTTTTACTTAGGTGGGTTCATTTTGACATTTATTATATTAGGAATTAAAACTGAATTACATATTAAAACTTTTTTTAATGAAAAGTTACTATATTTTTCAAAACAAAATTTAGGCATTGTACATTTTTCAGATCTCTTCAGTATCTGGCCTAATTGAAGACTGCGGGGATCTCATCTGCATTTGATCCTTTATGATGGGCCATGTTGCCTAATTTTTGGAAAAGTCCCATTGTATACTCAGTGAGAGAGTAATAATGAAAAGGGTTATAATATGTTGGAATTACTATGGAAATAGTCTTGACCTCGTGGGCCCCAGGAAAGGATTCGGTGCCCAGGCCTCGCTGTGAGAACCACTGCCGTAACACCCCCAGCACACCTCTCCAGTCTTACTGTTGTCCCGAGGTACCAAAAGCACTCCTAATCCAGATGCCCCCGCCCCGCGGCCTGCTGCTAACAGTGCAGGAGGACTCCCTTTTCCTTCCCGGTCACAATCAACACCTCTCTCTTGCACCCCCTCACTCACTCTCACAACTTTGCACCTCGTTTTCTCCTTATCTCATGGTCTAAAAAGTAATGCCAGGCACTGAACCTGGGCAGCACTGAGAGGAGGTTATGCACACACATCTCTCTGCCAAGGAGCCAGATCTGCTCGCAGTACCTTGTGGCGCTACATGTAAGGCCCAGAACGAGGTGCTCAGGTCACCTCGTGGCCCCTTTTGGAGTTGGAGCACCGAAGTCTTTCTGAGGAATGGGAGCAGACCAAGCTGAAAAACCGAAGGCTTCGTAATCACTATCCATTGCCCACAGTAGGGTTTCTGGCATCAGCACCTTCACCCTCGTGCTCATTCCTGTGAGTGCCGCAGGGCCAAGCCACCAGGTCCTTCTGTAAGAGTGAACTTCACTGCTAAAGTCTTTTGACCTTTGAATACACTGTGATAGAGGAAGAGAATCCTGGCGTTGTTCCCCTGCTCTTTGTGTTACTCGTGCATCACGGGTCGGCTCTGCAGACCATCGTGATCCCGTAGCAGAGCTTGCCACAGACTCCATTGGAGGACATGTCAAGGTGGCCTTTGCAGAGCTGACACAGCTGCCTTTTTCCCTACGCTCACCTTTACTTACACCCCCACTGCTGTGCACATCGCTCACCGAGGTTGTTCCCTGCCCCCTGCCTTCATAGATCTGTCCTTTCTCACCACAAAGGTCCCCACTCTCCCCAAAGCAGTCATTTCATTCTGTGCTATTGGGTTGGTCATATGCCCTAAATCCTCATGGCAGGAAACGACCTTTACTACTGTATATCCCCCAAGCATGCCGCTTCCGGCCTTTAAACCATGGCAGACGCCACTTTAAGCTGGTATCTAATTGTAAGTAGAAAATGCCTCTGACTTTGTTTCCTTTCCTTCTAGGTAACTGCGGGGCTGCCTCTTCCCAACGCTTACATAGAGGAGGTAACTTCAGTCATTTCTAATTACTTGACCTAGAAAGTACCACACTCTGAATCAGCATATCTCAGCCCTGCTCAGTTGGAGACGAGTGAGGGTATCCCTCTGACCCAGGGTTGCTTTGGGAGCAGGGGATGCTAAAAGGCCTGCAGTGTGCTGAACACTGGAATTAAATGAAATAGGGGAGAAGTCCCTCATAAGATAGAATTGCCCCACTTGGGTACCAGTAAAACCATTGCCCTAGATCAGCGGTGGTTTCTCAACTGGGAGCTATTTTGCCCCCCAGGGGATATTTGACAATGACATTTTCGACCGTTATAACTCATGGGGAATGCTACTGGAATTTAGTGGGGAAAGACCGGGATGCTGCTGAACATCCTACAGTGTACAGGGTAACCCCACCACCACCACTACAAGGAATTATTTGGCCCAAATGTTAGTAGTGCCGACGTTGAGAAACCCTGCTCTAGACTAATGGAAGTTTCCTTGTCTTCCCTGTATTAGCTGGTTGATTCCCAAATGCCATTCAAATCAGAAGCAAACAGGGACCTTTTTAAAAAAATTTTTAAAGTTGATATTTAGAGAGAGAAGAAGGGAGACAAAGAACATCAATTTGTTCCATTTACGCATTCATTGGTTGATTCTTGTGTGTGCCCTGACTGGGGATGGAACCTGCATCTTTGGTGTATCGGGACCTTTTTTTGAAATGTCTTTTCCTCTGCAGGTTTAAATCCAGATTAAAGGGCCAAGATACAGTCAGCATCCTTATTATTTTTCTAGGCAAAGTTTCTATAAGCTGATTTGGTTTTTGGCATCAGGCAGGAGTTCAAAGAATTCTGAACTTGAAGCTTTTCATATTTATATTATTTACCATCAAGGAAACATCTCGAGAGCCATTGTGGGGTGGTTATGAGAGAGGCCCTCAAATGAGATAGTAAGGTCAGCTGCTATTACTAACTCAGTTTTTCTGCCTTTTTTTTTTTTTTGGAGTCTTTTAAATTGTCAAGCAATACAGAGTCACTGTTTAGGCCCCAAATGAAGTATTTCAAAAGCAGCTAGAAAAGAATTGTTGGTGCCTTGAGGCTGCCCGTCTTCTGAGTTATGGTCTGCCTTTTATGGTCATTTGTCTGATTCATGCGTAGGAGAGGAATTCACAGTTCTGGCCCTGCTGCCACCCCGCCGCCTTCCCTGCATCTGATTAGAATGACTGCCTCTCACTGGCCCAGCTGGCAGCTTCATTTAAGAAATTCTAACTTATTTTAAACTGTTCTCAATCAGTCTTACCTATTAATTGGCTTTCATGTGACTAGAACTAAATAATTAGCAGTGCTTTTTAGAATATCAGCTAAATCCTAATCTCAGTTTTCAATAATTAGAGAAAAAGCATAAATCATGTTTATAAGGATCTCAGATATTTTCCACCTTTAACTTATCTAACTTTTTCTGCTGTTTCATGGAATCCACCAACCAAGAGCTATGACTACTCAGTTTCGCTCATGATCCAGTGTATATAATTTTACATACAACTATATTTTTACATTTTAAATATTTAATGTATTTTTAAGCTTATATTTGTAATACACCCTTTGTTTAAAATTTTATTCTTAATAGTATATGATTTGAGTCTTTTTTAACAGTTTGGTGCCTATTTCTCAACACTTAAGCAAACCTTATGAATATATACATGTATTTTTGTATTCATCCAAAAATGGAGTTACGTTCTCCTTAGCTTCGCTACTGAATACATCTGTGACAGGTTCCATGTAATACAGATTCTTTCCCTTTTCATAACATCTGCAGGATACATACCTACTGAGTGTGTATGTCATTAATCCTCCATGGAAGGGTGTCTACGCTGTTTTCAGTTTTTCAGTGCTGCAAGCAGTGCTGCATTAAACATATTTAAAAGTATGTTTCTTTAACTTCTTTCTTTCAAGTACATACTGCGTGGTCCTTACAGATGGCATCCACCTTGTTTTCTGTTGTCCGCAGTAAAGGGTCATGGCTGAATTCACTAAGACCTTTGAAGCATCACTGATTACTTCATGGTTTCTGACAGCACTGATAGCAGCTGTACGATGAATGCCAGGCACTGAGCTAGCCTCTGTCTTCTGATGGAGGCGTCTGTGCACCGCTGAGTTAGCTGGTACCATTGTATCACAGGAGCACATAAAATCTGTAAACACAGGGATTATACCTATTCTTTATGTAAGGCCATCTGATTCCCTCTAAACAGCAAGCATGCTGTGAAGATCTGGTGTGATGACAGCAAAGGTGCCAGCTCTCGTGTGTTCAGGACACGGGCACAGTCCACTCCAATGTCATACATGGGGAGGCTGGCATGGGGTTGCAGGCTGCACAGCCAATCCGCTCCCTCTCGGCTCGTCCTGACAGTGAGCGGCTCTGGCTTGTGAGGAGATAGGTCCCCTTTTAAGAAGAGCCTGGAACAGTTTTCAGCTGTGCTCTCTCCGACCTCACAGAGGGACCAACCCTGGCACTGTTGTTTTTACAGAACCTGGAGCTGGTGGTAAAAGGCTTCAGTAACTTGAAGAAACAAATTGAAAATGCCAGAATGTTTGGAGTTCCAGTAGTGGTGGCTGTGAATGCATTCAAGTAAGTGCCAAGTGTCAGAGTCCAGGGGGACTGTGGGAAATGGTCAGAAAACATCTCCTGGAGCTTTTAGCTTTATTTGGATTCAGTTACTCCCTATTGGTTGTGTGCTTGGGGGCCATTCAGGGAGCCTGCTACATGGTGGACACCACAGATGGCACAGGGAACTCGTCACCTCACCCACTGAGGGTCCACAGTCAGGTTTGGCTCCCGTGGGTCCCGTTCCTCTCCACCAGGTGAAGTGGGTCACACATAGACCTGAAGTTGAATGTTCTTTTTGGTCTGTAGAGGACTTTTGAGCTGACAAGGTCAGAGCCCTACAAAGGTTCCTTATTTCAGTGGGCCTGGTGGGATGTTGTCTTGACAAAGAGTGGAACGTATTGAGCTGGAAGTGTTCCTGCAAGAGAGAACTTGTGTGGGTTGTTTACATATTGTAATGCTGATTTTGGTCTTGTTATAATGGCCTAACCACAGCAGAATGGGAAGCAAAATTGTTTAAAAAATGGGTACTTTATTGATTCCCATGATGTGCCTGTAATGTTCTCAGTACTTTGCATGTATTCACCATTTAAACCTCGTGACATTCCAAGTGAAATAAGTGCTGTGATTATTCCCATTTTACCCACGTGGAAGTCCAGGCCAAAAGTCACCTCGCTAGTAAATTGTGGAGCTGGGACTCAAACCCAAGCAATGTTACTTGATTAGTATCCATTTATCGGCAGGTAATTCACAGGGGTTTTAATGGCAAAAGAGAGAGATTCTGTCCTCTCCGGGCATCGTCCGTGCTTTAACATGAAGTGCTGCCTTTACAGGACAGATACAGAGACCGAGCTGGAGCTTGTCAGCCACCTCGCCAAAGAACACGGGGCTTTTGACGCTGTGAAATGCACTCACTGGGCAGAAGGGGGCAAGGGCGCCCTAGCCCTGGCTCAGGCTGTCCAGAGAGCAGCTCAGGCACCCAGCAGCTTCCAGCTCCTCTATGACCTCAAGGTGGGTTCTTTGCTGTATGCTAAAGAATGATGAAAGCACAGTGAGGTTTCTGCGCAGAACCTGTGTTGAGAGCCTGTGTTTAACAGCTTCAGCCCCGTGGGTCTGATTCCCACGGGGGTGAGTTACGTGGCCACAGCCTGGGCCCTCAACTCCAGACAGCTTTCTTACCAACACGTGTTGCTGCCTACTTGAAGAGTTGGGGTCCAGGCAAGAACACCCTGGGAGGTTGGCTCACATCCTAACTCTTGGAGAGGAGAAAGGGTCACTCATAGAACCAAGGGTGTAATTCACTACAGCTTTAACCCAAGGCACCACCCATATTAGGGCAAATCAGCAGGGGGCTACATCGTGCTCAGATAAGTTTTCCAGCTGCTTCCCAGTAAGGGGGGAAGTATTGTACTCCTGAGCTCACTTCTTGGTACAGGGCTGCCTCAGGTTCAGAGAAGCCCTCGGGTGCAAAACCACACACCCCAGTGGGCTTTAGCACCTTTTCCATCTCTGAGTAACTACGTGATGTCTGGCCCTAGCAGAAGCCCTGCTTATTCTGCATACAATAAAGTTAGTTGGAGAAAGGTGGTTGCTATTTCAGGGTTGCGTCTTGTTTTCATTTCTCTGTGTATTTCAGGATGTGACTGGGCGTGAAGTAGTGTGCCCACAGCTGGGTACTTCTTTAGGAACGTGGGGTGGATGTGGTAGCTAACGCTGCTTGTATTCTCTGGGCTGGTTCTTGGCTTGGATTTTAAAAGGTAATCATAGACTTTCAAAAGTAACCATAGAAAGGTAGAAGGAAGAAACCCTATTACTCTGGACTTTGAACATGCTCTGGTTTCCCCTTGCCCCTCGCAGATACAACACTCTGACAGTCAGTTACCACTTCCCCGTTGACACGGACATTTTCCCGTGGAGCTTCAGTTTTACAGACTGGTTTGAAAATTTGTTTGCCAATGATCTTTTAGGATAGGCCATGAACACAAATTTGCACACAGATGCAACGCGATTATAGGTGCCCTCTCTAAGCCCCCGCCCACGGTGCCTACTGTTAGGAACCCCAGGCCTTGCAGGTGAGCAAGAGACCTGGTCGAAGTGGGATAATGGGGACTTCTTTACAAGCCATTTCTGCTTGGAGCTTTGCTCTGCTCTGGCAGGCAGGAGGCTGCCACTTTTTGTCTTATTCACCATCTTTTGGTCTTAAATCACCCTTCAACAAAGTACTTTTGCTTCAGAAGTTCAGAACGTGCCTTGGCGTTTACAGAGCCCAGTTACAAGGCGCATGTGAAAGTAATCTCTGGTGTACCTTTGTAAGCCATAATTGAATAGTCACTTTATTCATATCTTTGATACAAAGCCCTTTCATAAATTATCACTGTTTAGTTCGAAAGGGAATTTTATTCTTATAGATAGATTATTATTCCTTTCAAAAAACAAAACTCACCCAACATATTCCCTTAGTCTTAGTTGCTAGGGAGTATAGAGTCAGCTAATTGTTTATTTTTAGGAATTTGCTCATCCAAGTTAGCTGTGAGCAGCTTTCCTTCCCATCTCCTTCAGGCAGTTTCCCCTGTGCTGTTTGCTGTGAACCTGGGCTCAGCAGCACTTGGAAGCCAGGCCCCTGGAGGACGCGCCCCGTGGGGCGGTAGACCTCCAGCCTCCGTCCACTGCACTGTTCGCTTCAGGCGCCACGGGAGGCATGTCCTTTCACACCATTCCCACTACATGTTGATCATAGACGTCACCAGATTGGTTTTTTTAATTATTTCTAATTAACAGCAATTAGCAATCAATATGTTGCGTTAAGTATAGCATCTGCCTCTCATGTACAAACCGGGAGTTATGTGGATGGATATTGCTTGTCCTATTTCATAACCGTATCCCAGGTCTGCTTCAATAGGAGACTGCTCTCCAGTCATAGAACATTACTTTTTACTTAGGAGGGAATAATTATTCTTGGGTAATCAGCAGTGTTGTTTGTGATGTATCTAGTGAGATCTTAAATACACACACGGTAACTTTACCTCTGTGGGACATTTTCCAGTTATAAAATCTGGGGCTTGGTATTAAAAGAAAATGTTTCTAACCCAATAAACCTTAAGCTATTTGCATATCTGTATATGCATATAAAAACATCTTCTGGGCCTTTTGGAGACTCTGACCTGGAATGTGGCCAAGTCCCAGTCAAGGTCTCCCGCTCTCTTGCCCGCCTTTTAGCTTCCAATTGAGGATAAAATCAGGATCATCGCGCAGAAGATATATGGGGCAGATGACATTGAGTTGCTTCCTGAAGCTCAGCACAAGGTGGAAGTCTACACGAAGCAGGTAGATGTCTGCTGGTTTTTGTTTTTTCAGCGGTTGATAAAGCCTTGGAGCCAGGAATTCCAGTGTTCTCCCAGCCCAGCCAAGCACCCACACACTGCTTTACTTCCTCTGGGCAGCAGCCTCTTCCCCTCTGAAATAGTGAGTTTGGAGCAGATGGTCCATTCCCAAGTTCTTTCTCTACGTGGATGGGATATCAGTGTGCAGAAAAGCCACAAGGAAATACGGAATGTCTCACTAAAATATTGGGAGTCTGTCTTGGGTTGTATTGTCATGTCTGCTCTAAACCATCAGTTTAATTGGTTATATAGATGAAAACAAAACATTTACGTTTGGAATTGGTGTGAGTATTCCCTCATCGAACAGATTTTCTTTTTTTAATCTACAGTAACCAAGCACGGGGGTGGAGGTGGCTGTAAGGCCAGTGTAGATGTTTCAGACAAGTTGAAGATCGCACACCATCGTAATGCCCGGGTGTTCTGTGCTGCAGTGTCAGCTTCTCATTTGTCCGCCTCTGTCCCCTTCTCTCCCCAGGGCTTTGGGAATCTGCCCATCTGCATGGCCAAAACGCACCTGTCCTTGTCTCACAATCCAGAGCAAAAAGGAGTGCCCACAGGCTTCATCCTGCCCATTCGTGACATCCGCGCCAGTGTTGGGGCAGGTTTCCTGTACCCCCTGGTGGGAACGGTGAGTAAGTGCTGCAAGCGTAGAGGGGTGCGTCTCGTCCTTAACTGAGTGTGAAGGCATCCAGTAGATGTCAGATGAGCAGAGCTCATTGCTGAGGAGAGAGCTGGAGTCGGGCCTGTTAGCATTAATCCTCTTGTAGGGACCACCTTGGTGTCAGTTCAAGGGTCACGCCATGGTTGCTTGTACTGAAAAACAGTTCCCACGGTGCAGCCTTGATTGAACCCAGGATGGGCCTAATCGGTAGGCTGTGGTAGTGCTTATACAGGATCACGCTGACATTTATGGGGAGCCTTTCACAGGTTAAGCTGGTCCTCCTAACAGCCCTGTGAGGTAGGGACAGAGGCTCTGCACCTCCTGGGTCTTCTTGCTGAGCCTAGAGCTTGTGCCTGAAATTCAGGCAATTCAGTTCTTGAGTAAAGAATTTCCCCCTTAACATGTGAATGAACCCTATAGATGTGAAAAGTGAGGTTATTTATTTACACTTCAAGATGAGTTATCAAATACCTTCTAATCTTGTGGGTTTTATGCAGATTAGAGGAAAATTGCAAATAGGGAGGTAGAGGGAGCGCTTAAGGACGTAATTGCAGGGTGAACCTACTCTGTCCCAGGGTTAGCGTTGAGCCTATGCCCAGGTCCCCCCTTAGTCCGCCCGTGTCCTTTATCTGCAGGCTGTGCTTACCTGCCAGCAATATTGGAATGCTACGCTAGCTTAATTGGCAATGAAAAAGAAACTGACAGATCTCCTTTTGGAGCTATATTACTCTTTTAACGTAGTAAGAATGCGGTAGGAGGCCGCATTGTGGAGTTGGAAGTATGTAACATTAAAGCCGAATTCTGTTTTCACCTCTACTGATGTTGGTCTTGGGCTCATTCTTAAAGATGTGACTCATTTCCTCTCAGCTCTCAGTGTGGGGCCACATCATCACTTACCAGGGGCCGTCAGACAAGTGCCTGCCGACCAGTGCACCCTCAGCCACTGCGGAGAGCAGGAGGTTTAGCTTTGTTACGATATCCATCAGGCCTTGGGGTTTGTAGAAATTCCCGTTTAATGGGAACAATAAAGCATTTACCCAGCCCCTTGAATGTTGGCAGAAACGTATTCTTTCTGGAGAAATTGTTAGCAGCTGCCAACCGAAAGAGCAGTAGCTGCATTCTGAATTGTCACTTGTGATGGGTGTGTGCAGAGGAGTGACTTGACCTGTGAAAGCCACACTGGAAGTAGTCAGGCCTGTAGTTTGGAGAGAAACACACCCTGCCCAGCTCAAGACTCTGTCATCTAGAACAAACTCCCACATTAGAAGCCAACTTGAACCAAGACGTTTCTGCACATAACCTAAATGGCTTAACAGTCACTATTCTTTTTTTTTTTAACCCTCACCTGATAAGGGTATGTTTATTGATTTTTAGAAAGAGAGAAAGAGGCCCTGGATGGTGTGGCTCAGTGGACTGAGTGCTGGCCTGCGAACTGAAGGGTCGCTGGTTCGATTCCCCATCAGGGCACATGCCTGGGTTGCCTCTTGCTCGCCCCCAACCATGTGCCTGGCCCGCAACCCAGGCGTTCGCCCTGACTGGGTATCAAACCAGTGACCTTTTGGTTTGCAGGATGATGCCCAACCCACTGAGCCACACCAGTCAAGGCAACAGTCACTATTCTTAACACCTCCTAATTTCAATTGCAGCCTGAACAAGACTCAGGATATGAGTGTTTTATGTATTAATTCAAGGTGTGAGGGCTTTTTCCCAGAGTGTTATTTCTTTTATGTATGCATACATAATCTGTTCATTTTTTAAAATTTGTCTGATTATCAATATGATTAATGTTTGGTGGGAGGCCCTCTTTGGATAAGAGTATAAATATTGAGAATCCTGATCACTATTTTGAGGACCATCTTTAGCATCTTCTGCCAACATGCTCGTGCACATGTGTCTGCATCAATGGACACGTGTCCTTTATCTTTATAATGCCATCTTCAGGCTTTCTGCTAGCTCCGAGGACTCATCCTTTCCTTCCGCTCCTTTCCCCACACCCAGTGGTGGCTTATTTCTTACAGAATTTGAGAATAGAGACTGATGTTAGATCCTCATAGTATGTTCTGGGGAGTATTGATTGGCACTCACATGTCAGAAGATGTTTCACGTTACAAAAAGCAACTCGTCCTTTTCTATGACATTTTTATAGTTAACTTGTAGAAGTTCAGCTTAAACTTTTTTCTTTCTGGATCTGATTTAGAACTTGTATGTATTCATTATATAGGACATTGTTACAGATAAAATATACTGAATTTTCACTCATAAACCTTAGGAATTCACGTCTAAGTAGATATTTGTCAAAGTCAACCCTTTAGAAAAGAAGCAAGTACAGATATTAGCCATAAGCACTACAGGTTCAGTTTTAGGAGGCCAATTTGGACCAGGAAGAATAGTGATTGTAAAACCATCTATGTTATATAGAAAAATGTCTTGGCCCAGGTTGAAGAATACTAATTTCTAGTGTTGTGTTGCTAAAGCAAAAATAATGTGGATATCTCTGCTAGACTAATTAAAACAATATCAAACAGCGGACAAGCCCTGTGCCTCCATTCGGTCTTATGAAGTGAGGGCTGCCGAAGGGAGCAACCGTCTCCTTATCCTCCTCAGCACCTGCTCCTTTTTGTTGCAAATGTCAGTGTGGAAGGTGACAGTGAAGCTTGGCATTTGATTTGCTGACAGGTGTGAGGGTTTCTCTTTGAGGTCGTAACAGGAGCAGTGACTTTGTTTTTGGTGTGTTAGCAAGAGGAGTGCCACTTTGACAACCACAAAACAATACTCTGTCTCTGTGCCTCGGGCTTTCTGCCTGAGGGAAACATGGGGAGAAAGATCACTTTATTCTTAGTGCTATTTCACATCTCCTAGATGAGCACAATGCCTGGACTCCCTACCCGGCCCTGTTTCTATGACATTGACTTGGACCCTAAAACTGAACAGGTGAATGGCCTCTTCTAAACAGGTGAGTTGTTTCTGGTGAGAGTTTTGCCTTTTTCTTTACGAAGCATATTTATGAATTATTGCACTCCAGCTAAAGTGATGCCTTTTCAGACATCACTGAGGGGAGAGGGGCAGTAACCAATGAATGAAGCATTTGTATTTCAACACATTTTTGGAGGAAGAACACACACAGCTTGTCACAGGTGGGCAGTGAGGGGAGAATGCCGCCGTCTCCTGAACTAAGGAGGGACCACAGCGGGAGCTAGGCCTCCCCGCTGGAGCCCAGGAGGCTCTGGGTTCCGCGCTGATGGCACACGGGAGGACAGGAGCAGCTGACGTCTGAGTACTCTGAATAGACAGTCTGCAGGTGGGAGTTGAGGAAATGTCCTAAAAAGTAGAAAAGAGAAGGAAACAGTGAGAACAGAAGTTCTTGGGTCTTACATAAAAGGCCCCAAGTACTTAGCACAATGGATGAGCCATTTCTAAACACATCCAGTTGAAATTTCAAAAACATCAATGTTGAAAATCCTAAAAATCCTCCAGAGAATTGCTTGTCAAGAAAAAACAAGAATTAGACTGAACCAACCTGTCTTACCAGCAGTAGGAGGCTTTTTAGACAATGTGGGAATACCCTCCAAGTTCACAGGGAAAGCTGACTCGCCACCTGTATTTACACCCCACCAAATCTATCCAGGTGCTTTCAGACACATACGGGTTCCCCACCCCACGTCGCTTCCTAGGAAGGGAGTTAGTGGTGTACTCCAGTGAAATGGGGAATCAACCAAGAAAAAGGAAGGCATGGCTGCATGATTCCACTTGTATGTAGAATCTAATGAACAAAATAAACTAACAAAATAGAAACAGACACATAGAAAAGACTGACAGCTGTCAGAGGGGAGGGCGTTTGTGGGGCTGGGTGAAAATGGTGAAGGATTAAGCAAAAACAAAGAAAAACGACTCAGACACAGACAACAGTATGGTGGTTTCCAGAGGGAAAGGAGTGTGGGGGCAGCAGAAGAAGGAATAGGGAGGGTAAATGGTGGTGGAAGGAGACTTGACTTGGGGTGGTGAACACACAGTACAATATACAGATGATGTGTTGTAGAATAATACACCCAAAATCTATAATATATAATTTTATTGACCAATGTCACCCCATAAATTCAATTTAAAAAATAATGAAAACTGGGACACAAAACAAGTCTCGATAAATTTAGGAAGATTGATACCATGTCAAGCATCTTCTCTGACCACAGTGCTGTGAAACTAGAAATCAGTCACAGGAAGAACACTGGAAAACTCACCAAGACATGGGAGCTAAATAACACGTTACTTTACAAAATAATAAACACTGAAAAAAGAAGCCATGGTTCCCAGGAGCCTGGATCCTGATCTAGACAGTGATGAAGGGGAGCCCTGACAACTGCAGGTGACCTAGGGTCACAAGTCCACGTGGAACAGGAGGAGGGAGGACTGAGAAAAACTAGAGCGAGCTAGAAAAGACAAGGGTGTCAAAGGGTAACTGCAACACAAAAGCTCTCACATTGTCGAGGGAAGGAAAGTTCCAGGTGGCCGCAAACTGTAGCCATCATCTGAGCAGCTGTAAGGATGACTGCTCGCAGAAGCAACTCTGCTTACTTAGAAGAGAGACTGTGTGCTTGGTGTTAGGGGCGGGATGCAGTTCCTTAAAGAGGGCAGGTGTGATGTTGGAAAGGTCATCCTGGCCCATGCCTGGCCTGGCCTGGCACACTAGTCACATTGCCATAATGTCACTGCCGTGCAGTTTCCAAGCCAGCCCTGGAGAGTTGTGGGGAAGGATGTAAATGTTAACAGCTTTGGCAACGCAAGAGGTTGACGGTGTCGCGTGGAAGGGAAGAGGAAACATTGCAACCAGTAGAGAAAACATTCCTGTTTCTTTTTCCCTTTCAGATTGTCCATCTTCAAGAAACTGATTTGAAAGTTAGGCCAGTATGTATTCAGCCTACTGTCAGGGGTGTCAGGAAGTCAAGAGAAATCAGCCTTTGCCCCGAAGATCTTCGGAAAGTAGTGCGAGTCTCCCCAGAAGCCTCTCCTTTGGTCTTAATTCCTGTCATGTCTAAATTAACATAAATCATGCATATACCTGTTTACTTTACTGAAATATCACAGAATAAAAGAAAGTAATTTTGCTGTCTTGCTGTTTAAATATAAACTATGGCATTAACAGGCTGCTGCAGTATCTCTGCCATCCTGTGTGAGCCCATTTGCCCAGCATATCCCTGGGACTAAGGAAGCAAGTGGCAATGTATGCTCTATGGTACTGTTTTGTTCAAAGGGGGAAACGGTGCACACTTTGGAGGGCACATCAGGAGCAGCAGGGGATGGAGGGTGTACCTTTTTACCATAACCTTTCTAGTGTTGTTTTTTTTTAACACTGGTAAGATATGGCTCATACAGTGATACTTTCCTGAACTTCCTTGGGATTCCTGTTTCCATCACAGCTTTATTTTAGAGTCCTCAAGGAAGGCCGGGCATAGAACAAGTTAGCCCTTTTTGCTCTATTGGTTCAGCAGATATTTATTGAGCTTTTCCATGTGCCTGGGCTCTACTGTTCCCCACAGAATATTTTTTTGCTCCTATGGTTTCCCTTTTCTTCTTGCTTCTTATCTTCTATCTCTTCTCCCATTTTTTCTTCCCTTCCCCCCTTATCTTCCTGCACTGGATCCTTCCAGAAGATGTTGCGTCTTCACTGGTGCTGGCAGAGCTGTATTTTTCCTGGGGTCCTTGGTTTTATTGTTTTTAGTCACCTCAGTTCACATCAGTGTTGTAACGTGATGTGTTACAACACAAATAAACACTGGTGGTACTTTGGGGGCATGTGGCATCGGGGCCCTGAGTGCGGAGCCCAAGCTCCTCCACACGTTGTCTGTACTGCCTGGCAGTGTGCACCCAGGTGGTGTCCGTTCCTGTGCCAAAGCGTCATTCAGGCCCTGTCTGCACAGGGCTCTCTGTTTCTGATACCCTTTTTTTTTTATGTCCTATAAAACCTTATCTGGGATGGGACTTGCTGGGAATTCAGTTTGTAAACTGTCTATTGTCCCGCATGATGACTTAAAGATCATCTTAGCCCTGGTTGGTGTGGCTCAATGGATTGAGTGCCAGCCTGCAAACCAAAGAGTCGCTGGTTCTATTCCCAGTTGGAGCACCTGCCTGGGCTGCAGGCCAGGTCCCCAGTAGGGGGTGTGCAAAAGGCAACCAGACATTGATGTTTCCTCCCTCCCTTCCCCTTTCTCTAAAACAAATAAAGTCTTTTTTTTATTTTTTTTTAAGAAAGTTCACCTTAAAGGTTTTAGGTTTCCTCATATTACCAAAAGCCATGTGGTTTTAAATCCTTAATGTTGATAGGAATGACAAACAATTTGTAAGCCAAAGATTATAAACAAAGCTCTAATGCAATAAATAATGCAAATGTTTTTACCAGGTATTGCTTGGAATGAATGGACCATTACCAATGCAAGAAACTCCTATGAAGTACAGTATGCCTTCAGTAAAAATTCAAATGTTACAACTTGCTTTTTTCTTAAAGATTTTAATTTATTTTTGGAGAGAGGGGAAGGGAGGGAGAAAGAGAGGGAGAGAAACATCAAGTGAGAGAGAAACATTGGTTTCCTCCCACACATGCCCCAACTGGGGCCCGAACCCCCAACTCAGCCATGTGCCCTGACCAGGAAGTGAACCAGTGACCTTTTGCTTTGTGGGACAATGCTTAACCAAATAAGCCACACTGGTCAGGGCATGAGTTGTTTTTTTCACTTGGCAATATATCTTAGAGACCTTACAGGGTCAGCAGTTTGAGATTCATCTTGTTTCTTATGGCTGTGTAGTATTTAAACAGTCCTATCAATGGACACCTCCCTCTGTTTGATGGTTTTTGCTATTCTAAATGATGTAGCAGTGAATATTCCCATATGATACGTATCTTTGCAACTTGTGTCAAAGCATCTATAGGATAAATTCCTAGAGATAGAATTGCTCTAAGAATGACTTCTAGCTTCAAAGTGAAAGCTGGCCTTTGGTTGGAAATGTATAGAGATAAATTACACTAGAACAAATCTGTAAATTAGGTTATATCTCCATTTTACAAAAAGGTAAACTTCAAAATTTCACTGCTGCTGCCTGCCAGGTGAACTTGCGGTCATCTGCCTCCAAAGGCTTTGCTCTTTACCATCATTCCGCCTTCCAGAGCTCTTCCTAGAAGACAGCCCCTGCCAGCTTGTGTAGAAATGGACGTGACAGGTGGAAAGCTGTGGTCATTTCACATCCCTTCTGAAGGACAGGATAATGAAAAGTGGAAGGAAGAAGCAGAGAGAAAAAATAGAGAGGTTAGGAAAGCTGCCAAGCAATTCTTTGTGGTATAGGTCTGTGGAATTGGTTCTTTGATGCATGATAAAGAAGAGGTGTGGTAAAAAGCATAAAGAACAAAAAATAACTGCTGGCTAATTGAAGACCTGCATTCAGAACCTACAGGAGAATTAGTGCTTGGGGTACATATTAGTATGTGTTGCCAGAGAGGGTCTAGTGCCTTTACCCGGGGGCTAAGAGTCCGTGCAGGTCACTGGCCTCCCTGTACCCATTCCCACCCTTCTTGGGATTGCTAATGCCTTCCCTCCCCGTATTTGTGATGTTGCTGACAAACAGATGGCACCTTCTCTGATCTGCACTCGGAAGCTGTTGTTGCTATGCGCTGAAGATGTATATACACTCACTTTTAAGAGAGACAGCTCTTATGTGCTGATAAGTGAAGCAGAATACAACAGAATTACTCTGTCTCGCCTGGTGCGGCCCTGGTGGTGCCTATGAACAGATCCAACTGCCAGCGAACTGGAGCCACAGGTTCATTGAATGGTGTACCAAGGAAGAAGGGGCGGAGGCTTCTTCGCAGAAGATCTCTAAAATGTGAGAATTGTCACCAAAGAGTTGTAAACTATTTTGGGCAGCTATAGACCCGGGCTGTGGGTGGGTGGGAACAGGATGGGAGAAATGGTGTGATCAGTAGAGATCAGGTAATTGTGTAAGCTCCTTTATCGGCACACTGTACCTGGTGATGTTAACAAGATAAACTGTAGGTAGGATAATTTCTCATCAGGTTGGGGAGATATTTATAGCCTGTTTCTCATTATATAATGAAAAGCTACCAGTGGAATAACAGACAAAGATAAGGGTAATAGCTCCCTAACTGTCACTTAAGTGAGTTCAGAGATGACAGATTTCTTTCCTGCATGTGGTACGGGATACATTTTTTAAAACTAAAATATGGCATCGGATTCTAGTCATCTAAAGAAGAAACACAGTGTGGTATTTTATTTATAGTACTATACCTGTCAGTGTGTGTGTGTGGTAGAGGCCACGGATGAGTCGTTTGTAATATACCTTAAAGAAATCAGCCCTTCAAATACAAAATGCACCTCTTCCCTCCAATCATCCTTCAGTTCCCTTTCATTCATCTTTTTTCTCTTAAAAAAAACAAGTGAAGTGAGATCTATGAGTCATTAAGGTGACCTTTTTGTTTTAACCTGTCCCTCATTTCCTTTCCAACTGTTTTCTAATAAGACAGCTGGGCTACCCTGTCTCACCTGATTTTTCCCTGCAATTGTTGCAAACTCCCAGATCCAGTAGATTTGAGAAACTTGCTTCTCGATGGGTAATAGCATCTCAATTGATTATGGGCAGTGTGGATTCCTTCAGGCTTGTTTAAAGTTCAAAACTGGAAGTAAGCAGGGTTAGCAACCCATTTGGGGATTTAAAAGACATTTCCACAGGCTGGTGTTCTCTGAATGAACAAAGAAATTAAATTCTTAATTACAACTGCGCTAGATGCTTGTGGGTTTTCTTGTTTTATAGTTCTGGCTCTTTTATCTGTGAATTTAAGATCTTGACAACTTGGATTCAACTTTGCTATTGTGTCCTAATAGTTCTTTCCTTAAAAATCTCAGTTAAACTATAGTATAGAATCTTATTAAGGGAAAATATATTGCTGGAAAAAACATCCAAAATTGGATAACTGAGATTTACTCTCCCAAGCCCATGATCCTGTGGAAAGGAGTTAAGGACAGCTGCTGTCCAGTCGTTCTTCCCCCACCATGACAGGTTCCTCTCTGGATGGTGTGCCTGGGAGGGGCAGGACCTGGCAGCTGGAGTTCCCAGGAATGCCCTCCAAGGGAATTATCAAACCCAAAGCAAGTCAAGTCGCCCTAAGCTCTTATAGCAACACCTTTCATAGGTGTTAATGAAAACAATGTGTACAAATAAAAGCTTGTGCTTCTCACTACGTTTTGCAACTTGTTTAAAGATTCCGAAAATGTATGAAAATACACAACCTAGCCAGTCAGGCTGGAAGGTGGATGCTACCTGTGCCCTGTGCTCCGATTGAGACCGGAATTGTAAGGAAAGCCTCTCCACACACCCTCCCCCCGTCCTCCCACCGCCGCACCCTACTCCGCTTGAGAGGGACAAGGTTAAAGCAGGCACCGGAATATCCTGAAGGAAAATATGGGTAACTTGTCAGCTACCTCAACTTATTCTTGGAAGTATATAAGGTATAAAGGATGGGTGGGGCTGGGTCCCGTGCTCTTCTGACCTGGGGCGCACACAGGTCGCATCATCTCTACCTGCCCCTAGAGTAGGGAGACGAGGGTCTGGCGCCTGGGCCCCTGACAGCCTCCTTGACAAGGAGCCATGACAACCTCATTACACCCAACCTCACTCCTGCGAAAGTTTTTTGTTGCTTCAACTCATGTATGTCATTTTATCTCCAAACAAGTGAGATCCCAAGCTTCAGTTTTGAATCCTACTTTTAAAATGTGGTATCTGCTGTGCCTTTAAATAGTCAGTCTGGGGTGGGGGTGGGGTTATAATGGGAGTGCCTATAATTTAAAACAGGATTTTGCTTCCTCGCTTCTCAGAAAATGGGCTCGCTACCCAGGTTCCCTTCCCATCTGCCGGCTCCCCCTGTCCTTGCTCGGATGTGGTGGCGCCCAGGCTAGGAGCTGCGAGGTCCGCTCGCACGTGGCGGGGTAGACTGCTCCCGGTAACCAGGTGGACCTGCGGGTGCCCGCTCCCAACCCAACCGTCCCCCGCCCGCAGCCCTGGCTCCGCCCCGGCCCGCTGCTCGGCGCGCATTGGCGCCGCCGGCTGTCAGTCCCTGCGCTCTGGGGAGGGGGCGCCTCCAGGCTGCGGTCCCTCTGCAGAGGGCTGCTCGCCTAGAGTGAGACCGTGGCTTCCCCGCAGCCTGGGCGCGCAGCCCCGCCAGCGCCCCTCCAGCGCCCCTCTTCCCTGCTGGGCAGCAAGGACCCCCGGCCAAGGACCCCCGCACCCTCGGTAAGTGAAGGAGGGCGAGGGGGTTGCGGGAGAAGAGGGTGCGGACCAGTGTCCATTCCACCGACTGCGCGGCTGAGTGGGCAGGAGGTGCCCCTTGGACCCCCCGGAATCTGCGCCCCCCAATCCCAGAGGTGGCCGATATAAGAAACGGAAGGTCATTTGTCCGTAGGAATCTCCATCCAGCGCGACCTTCATCAGCTCTGCCTACCTGCCCTCTTAGCCTTACAGCACATCCTAGAAGCATGGGTTGCGGTAGATTTCCCCCCCCCCCTTCTTTGCCCTTTACTTGAGGGAAATGTGATTTTGGGTCCCTGGCGCTATAATTGTGCAGATAGCTTGAAGCTGGGTTATCTGTTGCACGCCCCCGGCACTTTCCTTTTTGAGTAGTTTATCCTGCGCTCCAGCTCCTGCCATAAGGCGCATCCAGCCAGAATGCGAGACGCCTTCCTCCAGGAGGAAGAAGCTTGGTGGTCCACTTCCGAAGCTGGAGAGAACCACTGCTTTCCCCAGGGAGTGGTGGCTCCTCGCCTCGGTGCTTCTTCGCTCAGAGGGAAATGGGAAGGGGTATTTCCTATAGCATTAGACTTGCAGTTCTATCAGTAAGCGACGACAGGGACTTTAAGATTCCTTAGCGATAAAACTACACCTGCCGTTTCAGGACGAATCATTTGCAATCTAACATTCTGCAAAGTTTTAATGTTTACAGACTGCATGTTCCCCATTGCGGTTGGGCTTTTGTTTGGGTTTTTATTTCTACAGTGTGGTAAGTCATTCCAATAGGCTTTTCAAGCAGCTGTCCATGTTAGTTTCAAATGATACATTCCTGCACACGATCTAATTTCAGTATTTCTGTTAGTTACACATCCTCTGGTTAATGGAAGTTTTCAGGAGCTGAGCACTCACAAGAGGTGAGAAGACTTAAAGAAAGGTATAATCAGCTGTAATTCAAGTACTTATGGAAGCATTATGTGAGGAGGGGCCCTATAAAATGTTCCTATTTTAGCTCCATTATTGTTACAGGATGACTGTCTTACTGTCAGAGACGTGGAGTATGTAACACCTAGCCTAAGGGAATACTTAGATCATAGAAAATCATAACTGATTTTCAGAATTCCAGCGTCGTAGGTGCTTCATAGAATCAAGAACTACCCAAATAAACCTTCAACAGTGAAGGGTTTACATAAAAACAGTCCGGGGAATAAGTCACTTTGCTTATTTAACACATCCATCAACTAAAATTCATAGGATTTTTGTCAGAGGATCACCTCACATCTCTGTTCACGGGTACCATCATGCCTTTTGTGGATTAATTTTTAAATATGCCTTTATATATAACTAATGAGTTTGCCAGTTGTACAGCTTACCATTTACATTTGGTTTTTAAATGAGCTCCAGAACCAAGAAAATACAATGTAAAGAATTTCAAAAGCTTAATTTTAAAATAGCAAGAACTCAGTCTAATCTTAATTCGATTATGAGTTGATGGGCTCTATAATGGTTAAATAGCCATTAAACTTTTATTTTAATTTTGACTAGTGGATCTCGTGCAGATTAACATCTTTAAACAATTCATTTTTCTGATGAAACTCTTTCAGAGCATGGGCTTCAGAAACAATCTTGGGTTGAATCAGCTCTGTTACCTACCAGCTGTGTAATCTCTGGCAAATTGCTTACCCTCGCTAAGCCTGTTTCTTCTTCTGTAGATGGTGATACCATCACCTACTCATTTTGTGACGTGGGGAGGGTTAGAAGCGTATGTAAAAGTGCTTAGCGCTTCCTAATACACACAAGTTGTTCAATAAATGTCAGCTATTACTATCATTTGCTCTTCCTGACCTTCAGTATGGAAAATGTTTGAAGAGCAAATACTTAGAAAAAAATGTAAACATTATACAACTAAATTTAAGGGTGGAAAATTACAAGTAATGTCAAATTTCTTCAGTGTATGTATGAAAAGTAGCACCTCCCTGAGGGAACTGACATTTTTAGAACAGAAGCCTTATGGCATAATGGAAAGAACACTGGAGAGGCAAAGTCCTCAGTTCTAACTCTGGCTGTGGCCTTATCTAACTATATGGTTTTCAACAGGCTATCTGCCCATTCTGGTGCTCAATTTCTTCATAAGACTGGACTTGATTAACCTCAAATATTCTCTAAGATACTCTGCAGCTTCAGAATTCTTTATTGTGTATAATCAAAATCACACTAACTTATCCCTACCCTTCATTGTTTATTGATTGACTGATTTTAGAGGGACATGAAGGAAGGGAGAAAGAAACATTGATTTGTTGTTCCACTCACTTATACATTAATTGGTTGATTCTTGTTTGTGCCCTGACCGAGGATCGAACCTGCAACCTTAGTGTTTCAGGACGAAATACTGGCCAGGGCTACTCTTGCTTGTTTTTTGTTGTTGTTTGTTAACTTGCGCTTCAGTCATAAACAATTCATAAAGACAGCACAACTAAAGAATGGACAAAATTGTCAGATGTGCAAAAAAAAAATCCAAAATGAAGTTTTAACAAAGGACTAGAGCAAAATATATTCACAGTGAAATCTTTTTGATGAGGCAAAAGTTAACTCCAATTTTTATTCTCTAGTCATTTTCAGCAATTTTTCTTATGGGAAACATGCCTGGTAGGGTCGCTTACATTCGACTGAAATCATCTCTGTAGAAAACAGTAGGCTGACAGTGAAATAAAATGCCACTCTCTTTTCTCTCATCAGGTTGATCTTTAAATAAAACAAGTCTCTCCAATAAAGGGCTTTCATGAAGAAATTAAAGGGAGAAATTACAATTAATGGAGAAGCTAGGCATTTGCATACTGAAGAAACCACCTCAAACACCTGTATGCAATAAAATGAAAGGCGTGAATACATCTAGAAGAAATTTTGCTTAGTATGATACTTTTGCCCAGCTTTTTGTCATAAACGGCTGCTAAAGAAGAGAGAATATCATTTGCTAGTGAAAGAGTATAATGTAAACATGGAGACCCGAGTTTCTGAGATTCAGGTGGAAAGCAAGGAAGAGAAGACATCAGCAGCAGGTAGTCCTCAGGTGGAGAAGCAGGCGGAAAAATCATCAACACTTTGCTTCAAGAGAAGAAAGAAATCAGCCAAAGCAATGAAACCCAAAGCGAGCTCTGAAGTTGGTGATGTGGCAACAAAATGTCCCTCAGAAGCAGGAGCTCCTGATCAACCACAGCCCCTAGGGGGGACCTGGGCCTCAATCAAACGCCTTGTAACACGCAGGAGAAGGTCCGATTCTTCAAAGCAGCAAAAGCCCTGTGAGGCCAAAGTACAACCTGAAACCCATACTGAGGATGCTGTTCTTTCTAAGAAAAAGGCAAAATCCAGACTTAAGGTTCCCTGCCTAAAATTCTCAAAAGGGGAGAAAACAAGTAATCATTCCAAAATTATAGAAGATGCAGACTGCAGCATCAAAGTTCAGGAAGAGGATAAAGGATCGGATACAAAAACTCCAACCCAATCAGATGAGCAGGCAACGAAGACCAAGCTGACCCAGGATGTACATGGCGATGTCTCACAGAAAGAAGGTGAGGAGGTCTGTGAATCAAATGTGAGCAACAGCAGAACTTCTCCTGGAGAGAAGGTGATTTCAGTAGAACTTGGGTTAGATACAGGGCATTTGGCTATTCAGACAGGAACTCTAATCCTTGAAAAAGATACTGAAACGACTGAGGAAAAAGACAGTATCCAGTCCCAGCAAACAAGCCCACTTGAAACTTCAGAAACAGAACATCAGCTACCAGTAGTTTCTGATGCTTCCCCCGCACCTGAAACCCCAGATCAACAAATTGTGGAAGAAGCCAGAAATAGTACCCTAGAAAGTGTACCAACCTGGAAAGACCATGAAATTGGGGAGATTGTAGCTGAAGAGATTAAGCCAAAAGATACTGAATTGGGCCAGGAATCAGATGTTAAAGAAATCGAGATCAGTGCAGAGAAACCCAAAACAGAAGAAAGCAGAAGAATGGAGCCAATTGCTATTATTATTACAGACACTGAAATTAGTGAATTTGATGTTAAAAAATCTAAAAATGTCCCTAAGCGGTTCTTAATTTCAATTGGAAATGAAGAAGTAGGGGATTTTGCTGAGTGTGGTTTTGAGGGTAGAACTTCAGAACAATATGAAACACTCTTAATAGAAACCGCTTCTTCTCTTGTCAAGAACGCTATCCAGTTGTCTATAGAACAGCTGGTTAATGAAATGGCCTCCGATGAGAATAAAATAAACAATCTTCTACAGTGACTCAATTTCCAAATCATGGGAGGGGAAAAAAAGTTTAATGCTGAATTGTTTTACATATCTGTGGCATTTCTTATTCAGTAACAAATGAGAGGTTTTCATCTGTGGAATTTAAAGGTGTAATCTCAGCCCAGAAGCGCTGCAGAATTAATCAAGTTTATAAAACCCTGCCTACCGCTAAAATGCAGTCACTTTTGGATGGAGAAGGTCAGTACAGATTGCAAGACCCAGCGAATTGCTAAATACAGGGAGTTGCTAAAATGGCATGTGGAGATGGGGGTGCCTGAGGGAAGGAAGATGTATTTATTGAGCACTTACGAAATGCCATAATCTCTTTAATGTCCTTTGACGTCACAAAGCCTGGTTTCCTTTTGATAATTCAACTCTGTGTATAGGTTAACACTGCATTCAGTTTTCAAAAACATTTTAGTTACAGTGCACATTTATCTTGTTTAAAGTGGTGAATAAGGTGAGCTTTTTGGTGTGAATGTGTGCAGAACACGTCTAGTTGAATTAAACATGAGTGGTTTTTTAGTCTTGTTCAAGGCCCTTTAAAAAAAGCCATTTACAAATTACTTCAAACGGGCAAATAATTACCGAGTGGGGACAGGGAGCACGTTTTTGCTCTCCTTCTTCTTCTCCAGACTTGTACAGATCCATTTCTGCCTGGGGTCACCTGATGAAAAGGAAAAAACAAAACAACAGCAACAACAAGAACAAAAAGAGTGGAATATTATTTTCCACGCAGGAGAAGGCAAACTTCCCAGGTAACCAGCCGTCACGGATAGCACGGATTCATGTTGCAGGATTATTTCTCTGAAGACCATACTCATCAACTCTCCTCAGAGTGGGGAGAGTGGGTTCGGAGCCAGCCTGGCAGTAAAAGTCCTGGGGAATCATCATAATTTAGTAAAAATATTATTCATTCTTGACCAAGGATGAGCCAAGTGAATAGAAAGTAAAAAGTTACTGCTTAAGCACATTATTTTAAATGTCAGTGTTCTCTCATTGTGCCTATGTATTGAGAGACACCAGTAAAAAACATTTTACATGGATATTGAAAATTTTTCACAAGTTTTTTTTCATTATAGCTAATCCCTTAACAACAACAACAACAACAACAACTTACAAGAAAGAGAAGGGCTTATTTGCATTTTATTTAATAATTTAAATCATTGATCTCATCAATGAATGCCATATTTTTTTAAAAAGTGATTCTATTTCAATCTTTTCTTGTGGCCGTAGTACTGTAAATATGCTTCCTTACCTCCCAGGATAGGCTTCGCAGTGTACAGTCCCACGCTGTCTAGATTGAGTGACGGTGTTACTCTGAAAGCAGATCGGTAACGAAGAGCTTTCACTGGAGTTGTGAGGTATTTGGTAAGAGTATTTGTACATTCTTAGAGAAAAGAATGTAACGTTAGATGACTTTAAATGAACTGGTGACTTCTTGAATTATTTATGGATCTCACAGAGAAAATATGTGCTAATTTGCCCTGTAACATCGTTGTTTCTTTCTGTAAGTACATATTGAGAGCTCTGGCAGAAAAATCTAATCTGACTTTGGAACTGAACAATGGATATTATTAGCAAGATTCTTTGCTGAAGTGCAAAAGTATTCCCCAGATTTTCCTACCATCATGCTTATAAACTTGGGAGGGGGAGCCCACCAAAATCCTTCAATTTGGCAAGATAAAAGCAGATCTTTCAAAACACATGACCTCCCCCCCAGTTTTTTTTTACTTGTATAACTTTAAACATTAAAAAAAAAAAAGACTGCTGAGTCAACCTCCCTAATAATAGTCTTTTAAATTCACTATATGGTGCTAATGAACTTGGATAGCTACCAGCAAATATATATTTAAAAGTGACCAATTTTAAAAACCTGATTAAAGTTGGTGCATTTTACAGTGTTTGAAGAACCCTGCCTTCATTTACTGCAAGGAAGGCTCAAGCCAATATACTTGCATTGTAAGTTTTTAATCTCTCATGAATGAGCAAAAAAGTACAGCATTTATCAGTTATCAAACGTATTTTGAAAGGTTTAGGCATATTTATTTGGGAGTTTTAAAGACAGATACTAGGTTAATATGTGTAATGAAAATTTTTTTTGTTAAGAAAGTAGCATTTTATCTAGTCCTGTGTCTTTACACACCCACCCACCACACACACACTATGGTTTGATACATATTTTTGATTAGAATGTATTATACATAGTGGATTGTTTTTGTGATGAGAATACTCTACTTGCATTCACTCTTAAGTGATTTCTCCTCAATCTTTTCTACTGAAAATATCTCTTGAATTCAGTAAATAGGATTCCAGTTTGAAAAAGGAATCCAGACATTAATTGGTTTCATTCCGATTAGGTATATCTTCCATATGGATTAAATCCTCCTACAGTGAATTCTAAGATGACCCTTAATTGTTCTGTTCTTATAGAAATAACTAGGAATCAGATAGCTGAGAAATCACTCTTAAGATTTTTTATTATAATGGCATTTTAAGCAATTTATTTTATATGTAAGGCATTGAATGAATATAAATAGGTTCTTATTCAATTCACAACCCTTTGACAATATTAAATCGATCATTTAGAAGGTGATTTAATAACAGCACATTCATGTTCATTTGCATTTGCTGTGGTATAAACATCGCCTTTAGTAAACATTAATTAGTGGGGGTTCAGGTTCTCGTTGAACCCCGGGAGCTTACAAGGCTGGTGGTTTATCAGATACTTGGCAAGTGTCTCAGCGTATTGTCTTCCCCCTTTTAAGAATCGAGTATTATTCACTTTGCTTTACAACCCAGAGAATATGAAAATCTTCCTCTGTTTTATGTAACATTATTCACTTAACATTTTCTCAAAGCACTTTATAGGACATAAAAACAGTGCTGGTAACATTTAGGCAAAGGTAGCAGAAAACAAAAGAACTTTCAAACAGGAGTTATGCCGCCTCCTCCACTCCAAACAACACGATAATAAGCATGTGGCACAAATGGAGTTCAGAAAAGTCTGCGTAATTTTCTTTCAAGATAATCTATCTGACAACACAAAATCTGTGATGACCTTACTTGGACTACTATTCAATGGAGTCTTAGAAACTCTGATTTATCTCTAGGAGATTGTGTTTCTTCCTAAGTCCGTGTGAGCAGCCTTCCTGCTAGAGGCTTTTACAGATATGGGTCATGACAGGGCATGCAACCCCGAGTTAACTTCATAAATGTGTAACTTCAGGTTGCCTTATTTTCTATGATTAAGAGATAGGTTTTTTCAGGATTAATGAATTTTAAAAATAATTCTTAAACTTTCAAATATCATTGTTTGAAAAGATCCTTTTAATGTCAACTTTATTCAATTAGGTAAAGTCTAATTTCATCTGACACTTAATACATCAGGGGTTGACTTTTCTGCCTGTCATTTAAGGTTTAGATTCAAATTCCAATGATGTTTTATTGCATAACACAAAGTTTCTTATTTACGGAATTCAAAATTTCAATGTGTAGTACATTTTATGGTACACTTTTGAAATGAATTTTTTGTAATGATCCCTATTTAGTTATAAACATTTAACAGAAGGAAGCGACATAAAATTTAGATGTCCTGATTAAATTCAGTTTGATTCAACATGTGTTGGCTGTAACACATGCCAAACACTCTGATACAGGGGACAGGCGCCCTGCCCTCCAAGAGTTCAACCTAGGGAGCGGCACCGACAGGCTCCTGGACGGGGTGAAGGCAGAGAGCCAGGTAACGCAGCATCTCAAGTGCTAGGAAAGGGACAATAAAGAAAAACCAGTTTTATCTGGTATGGGGAGGTGGTCATATAAATACAGACGCCGTTTGAAAGCATTCAGCTTCTAAATAGTTAAATGGTATATTCATTCTGGTTTGTGAAGAAAAAAAGCCTGCATAATGTTATATATTTATAGTAGTTCTTTGTGCAATGTTAAGTGGATGAGCTGTTATGAAAAATAAAAATTCCATTTTGTATTTCTATATTACTGTGGGTCAGATGCTAATAATATTCAAGAAATACTCTAGAAAAAAGGCTTCAACCTGAACACATGTATTGACTATTAATACAGACTTAATGTTATACTGGCTCATGTTTATTTTATTTATCCAAATCTTTTCATAGAAATGTGGTACATTACTTTCATTTCTTAAAACTGTAAAGATCACACTGATGAACTACTGAGGCAACAGCACAGAAAGGTTCTCTGCTGACTGGGTGTGGGGCCGACTGTACCACAACGGGCCTAAGAGCCTGCCTTCAGCAAAGAGAAACACAAACACCTAGAGCTTGAATCCAATTGCATTGAACTAATTCCACGTAAGGGGTGATTCTGACTTTGATGCCTTCTATGAACTGGACAAAAGTGCACTTGTTTCCATCATCTCTCACTATACTCATTGTTTCTACAGTGTATTAAACTATAAATTATTAATAATCTTTGTGGTTTTGTAAATAACCGAGCAACCTTCATGTGAAAATGCTTAAGTTATCCAGATGCCTGCTAAAGCTGAGTGTTTCCAAAGTTCTGTTTATTAAGACACTGGTTTTATTCCCCTCATGTTGACAGCCCAGTTTTTTCTTAAGCACAGCCCAATGATGATAATCGGACTCTGTGAAATAGTGTACTTTCCAGTCTCTGGACCAAGTTAAAGTCGATAGAGTCTTAAAAGTGCTAAAACTAAACCTCATTCCAAAGCAAAATGTTTTATCAATGTACACTGTACATAAGGTATTTCACATATTTTTAATTTTTAATTAAATCACTTCTTTCTAGTATAAAAGATGCAATAACTTTTGCAAAACTTATCCTTGCAGGCAATTCTAATTTCTTTTTAGATCTACCTTTAATGCTGGGAGTCTGGAGACCCCAGCCCCTTTGTGGGTATCCACTTCTTTTTCTCCCTGAAAGCTTGAGATCTCCAAGGGGTCAAGTTCCTGAGCTTAGGAAAGAGAGTGATTATATGTGTGTTTGTATATGAGCCCACGACACATCCAAGAAAACCCTGAGCAAAGCTGGGCTCGGCACCAGGAACAAGTAAGGAAAACCTAGGCGAGGGGAGGATGGTGTCATGGTCCCAAGCCTGAAAACTGCCAAACTTAACATTGTCTCTGTAAATTCCAAGCTATCCTAAGAGCAACAGTGTCAGTGTCCAGCAGTTTCTGTACATTTGCACACAAGATACATTTCTCCACGACTCATCTGGTGGCTAGACTCAAATAGGACTTTCGGTCTTGATCTTTCTGGCAGGAGTTAAACCTGTCACGTACGTGTCACAGCTATATTTGCGGCCATCAACCCCAGGTCTCCCACTCCTGGGAGATGGGAGCACGGGGTGACATAACAGCAGATGCGGTCATTTGTACACTTGGACTCAAACCTTTCATTCCCAAATCTCTTACTTCGACAGCTGGACCTTTAGGTCACAGGAGGCCTGGTCTGGCTACGGGTGGGTCTCTGGACCACATCTGTGATCAGTTACAATCATAACACAGCTACAGGCATGCATGCTCAAATCAAATATCCTCACGCATAAATTACAATGAGGATGTTTCATTTGCAGCATAAAGACTTAGAATATTCTTCTGTTTACACAGGTCATCCAAAAACAGAGGATTTCCATCCTCCTGGTCAGAACGCGTGGACGTGTCCTGGCACTCTGTGTAAGGCTGTGATACCGCATACCACATGCCATACAATCAGTCACTACTTGATTTAGGTGAAAAAATCAACCTGTTTGACCTTTTATTGAGATGTACCACAAAGAGTTTTATCAATAATTTTGTTGATTTGGGAGTGAAATTGCTTAGAATTATTTTCAGTTTCATGGATTTACTCTGTACTCTTAATGTCTGGCCAATGTGCTTTTTCTGACCTGGAAGATTGAATTGTGAATGATAATCAATATGATTCATTAAGCTCTAAGGCCTTTCCATATTCATCTGGGTGGTATTTTTTCTCCATTTAAGATATAATTTACATACATATAAAATCTACCCTTTTTAGTGCAGAGGCCTAAATTTTGACAAATACTATATATACAGTTCTGTCACCTAGGGAGTATTTCTTATTCTGATTTCATTGTTCTTTATACACCTGTGCATTTTGGCTTAATGTAATTTCCTGGATGCATCAGTGGAAACTGCTACTTCCTGCAGAAATTCAAAATAAGAGCTTCTTAAACCCAACACTTAAACCAGGATAAGGGGGGAAAAAAACCCCAACAGGATAAGGAAAGGCAGGGATGCTGTGCACAGCTCTGCAAATTCTGCACCACCCAACTCCAGGAGAGGCATTCGTTTCATAGTGGTGCCCCCTAGCGTTTACTGTGCATAACAGGCTTGGCCATACGTGGTAGCTCTGAACACAGCCATCAATTCTGAGAGATCTGCAAAGACTGTAGTGTTAACACTGACACAGGAGATGTTTTAAAAAAAAAAAAAAGTTTCCTCCCACGCTTTAAAATATTGTGATAGCCCTGGCTGGTGTGGCTCAGTAGGTTGAGCACCTGCCTGCAAACTGAAGGGTTGACAGTTCAATTCCCCATCAGGGCACACGTCTGGGTTGCAGGTCAGGTCCCCAGTTGGGGGCATGTGGAAGGCAAATGATCCATGTTTCTCTCCCTTCTCCTCTAAAAAACAAAATCTTTAAAAAATATATTGTGATAAAAAGAGAGGACAGGAGCCCTGACTGCTATGGCTTAGCTGGTTGGATGTCACCCTGCAAAGGGAAAGGTCACTGATTCCTGGTCAGGACACATGCCTGGATTGCAGTTTGGCCCCCAGCCAGAATGTGTGGGAGAGGCATCTGATTGATGTTTCTCACCCTATCTTTCTCCCTCCCTTCCCCTCTCTAAAAATTAAATTAAATTAAAATCTTCTTAAAAAGAGGACAGGAACAACTGTGCTCACAGGTCCACACTTGGCACATGCAGAAAAGGCCAACGTGAGAGATGAGAATTGGTCCAGTAAAGACTGTTGGGACTCACTCCACTGGAACCTTTGGCCTGCATTTTGAAACCTTTCCCCTTACCTTTGCAAGTTTTATATCCTTTTTCTAGAGAACTATCATATATTCTTTAAATTTTCCTCCCTACAAGGCATTTAATACCCATTACCCAAACAAAAATTATTAATACTTTCCCTAGATATGGTTTGGACTAAGCACCATATAACTTTCACTACAGAAAAATGTGGCAGAGCTAAATTCACAAGATCTTGTTTCTCAGAGGTCTGCTTGGTCTACACAGATCTTACAGGGACCTTCCCGAAGCTCAGTAACGTCACCAGACTAGGGCTGACAGCTATAGCAGGCGAAGGAGGCCTCCTTCAAAAGCTCCCTTCCTGCAGAAGCCACTCCCCCCATCCCAGGAGAGCAGGGTCCAGTTCAGTTGTGCAGAGAACACCTCCCCAAGCACTGCTATTCCTTCAGATTTCTGACATGAAGGGACACAATCATTTTTAATAGCTTAAGGGAAGGTACTTTATTTCCATTATTTCGATACAATATCACCAAGTTGTTTCATTAAAAAAGTTTCAACATTGTTTAAATGCTGGAAGAGAATTTATCTGAGAGGAAGTGGGTTCATTCTCCAAGTTGGCTAGTCAGCTGTAAACTAAATTTAAGAGAAGTATTCGGTGATTAGGTACAAAGTCCTAGGATGATAATAATATTGTGGGTAAAAATGACGTGGACAAAAGAGAGCAGAATATATTCACCCAGAATTGGAAGGCCAGGAGAATTGGAGGCAAAAGAACTCTATTAAAGAACCTTACTCAGAGATTGGAACTGATTGAAAGGAAGTGAGGGAAGAAAGGAATAAAGAAAACCTGTGTAGAAAATCAGTTGTTGAACTGTAGTTGAAAAAGTAAATTCCATAAAATAATATACAGGTTATTAAAATAACTCACAGATCCACCATCTTCCATTAATTCACCAAAAAGACTAACACAAAAGGAAAGAGAGGCACCTGCTATATGTTCTTCAGCCCTTTTAGAATACATGGTTCCTTTGGCCTCATATGTGAGAATCTACAAGCAAGATGATACTGCAGGCATCCAGGGAATGGGCGCTGTTCAAAAAGGAACGCCCACGAATGTTACCAGGGCTGAACTCCAAGAGTCTACAACATCACCCAGCATGCGGTGGGCATTGCTCTAAACAGACAAGTTAAGGGCAAGATTCTTGATAAGAGAATTAATGTACATACTGAGCATATTAAGGATACTAGGAGCCGAGAGAGCTTCCTGAAACAAGTAAAATAAAATGATCAGAAAAAGAAGGAAGCCAAAGAAAAAGGTACCTACCTGGGTTCAAGTGAAGCACCGGCCTGCTCCACCGGAAAAGCACACTGTGGGAAGCAACGGAAAGGAGCCTGGGCTGCTGGAGCCCATTCCCTGTGAGTTCATGGTGTGACAAGTGTAAAAACTTAAAAATTAAAAAAGATCTCTCTACTGGAAGGAGGAGGAGGAGGAAGGAAAAAGAAGGAGAAAGAAGGAAGAAGGAGAAGGGAGGAAGAAGTTGAAAGAGGAAGAAGGGAGGAAGAAGAAAGGAGGATGAAGAAGGAAGGAGAAGGAAGTAGGAAGAGGAAGGAGAGGAAGAAGAAGAGGAAGAGAAGGAAAAGGAAGAAGAGCAGAAGGAAGAGGATGACAGAAAGAAAAGAAAAGAAAGCAAGCAAGCAAGCCAAGAAACAAGGGAGTATTTCCTTGAATGTCCCTGGAATTCTCTCTTGATCAGGCACAGCACTAACCCCTGAGTTTGATGCCTGATTAGAAAAGCAAATGTGATTGGGACTAGAATTCCAAGGTCTAACTGTTAAGGGCTCACAAGAATCCTCAGAAATGCTCAATATAACAGTCACAATAAATGTGGTATTTTAAAAAAGGTATCTGCTGCATCTCAATCAAAGAGGGGTGTCAAGATATTGCAGCATCTAAGATATCATGGAATTCTAGGAAAACCCTCATTAGACTGACTCTACAAACTAAAGCAAGATCCCGGCGTAGCGGAATACTAAATAAAAAGTGAGCAAAATAGTGATGCCATATTTCAACATAAGGTAAATAATTCTTAAAAAGTACATTAGTGCCACCTTTTGGCCAGATTAAAA
Organism: Desmodus rotundus; assembly: GCF_022682495.2. Classification (NCBI taxonomy): domain Eukaryota; kingdom Metazoa; phylum Chordata; class Mammalia; order Chiroptera; family Phyllostomidae; genus Desmodus; species Desmodus rotundus. The sequence goes on from NC_071393.1 coordinate 108,813,036, forward strand.
ATGTACACAAATTACAACCTACCATCATATTTCAATTTCACAGACCTTGTTAGAGACACAGCTGTTTAATTCAAACATTACATGAATATATTTAAAACTGCCTTGCCCTGGCCCGTGTGGCTCAGTTGGCTGGAGTATCATCCTGTACACCAAAAGATTGGGGGTTTGATTCTTAGTCACAGCACACAGCTAGGTAGCCGATTCAATCCCCAGTTGGGGCACGTATGGGAGGCAACCAATCGCTGTTTCTCTCTCTAAAATCAATAAACGTATTTTTTAAAACTGTCTTGTTTCTTAACACATCCTTGATCTTTAATAGTCACACTTTAAAAACATATTTTGAAGGCTGGGATAAAGGATACTATTTACAAACAGAATTTAATTCTGATTTAATACATCTCATACGCAGTAAGAACCATATTAACATCAAAGATGACTGAGACAGAAATCCCAGAATTTCTCTTGGCAACCATCACAAAACTTATTTTAAGCTTTTAGACCAGGATTAGTCAGCCGCAGCACTACTGACATTTTGGGCCGGGCAATTCTTTGTTGTGGGGGGTTATCGGCTGCATTGTGAGATGTTTATCAGCAAACTTGGCCTCTACCCACAAGATGCCAGTAGCAACCTTCCCCCCACCCCCACCCAGTCTGACAACCAAAAACATCTCCACACTGGCAGATGTCCCCATGGTGAGGGGGACCACCCTTGTGATGGTTAAGATTTGTGTTAACGTGACCATGGAGTATACACATGCGCACACATGCACTCACTCACATCCTGTTGGGTTGTTTCTCTGGAGAACCCTAGCACATCATGGTTGAGAACCACTGTTGCGGATTATGTTACCAGAGGAAAAACAGTAGGGAATAGGGGAGGAAAAAAAGAAGTAAAGTAAGAAACTTCTGGGAAATGACTAGATATTACCTTTCTTTCCAGAGAGAGTAGTTGGATTGTGGTTGGTAAGAACTGGGCTCACTAGTACGTCGCACATCCAACACGTTACCTGGCACAGATATTACTTACCTCGACACTAGGAAGGCATTTGGCAGACACTACTGTAAAGTAAGAACATATTTTATACGCTGAGCTACTAAAATGCTTATGGTCAAATCGCATTAATTTATTTGCCATGATAAAATACATGAAATCCACTATTTTCATTGCATACAAAACTTTCTAAAAGAATGTTTCTGAAGCAAATTCACAGTACATTAGGTGAAAGAATTTAACCATACAATATATTATTGATTTCAGTCTCCTATATTTTGCTATGTGTTACTTGTAGTTTGAAGATTTCTTCAGTGGGCCTTTTTTATTACACAAGTTTTTGAAATCCAAGTTTCTTTGAAAGTATTGTAAGCCAATATGTAATCTAATCTGACTAAATGACTTTATTTGGCACAAAAGAGAAGAGCTGATGATAGTTAATGTCCATTGCACTGGAGCAACATCTACTAAGTAATCAAGTGTAGCAAGGATACATACAGAAGCACAATGGATTCTTCAGGGTCCTGAAGACAAAAATCAGTGTGTGATTCCTTGTATTTAAGACCTCCAGGTTTGAGACTGTGTAATTACACCAGTTTTCAAAATGTCCAACCATACAAACACAGAATTACAGCAGAGAATAATCATTTACAGATTTCACTCTAGGGATTTAAAAATTAATTATAATAAAATTCCATAGAGCTACAGGTAGTTTAAAACATACAAAGTCACCGATACATTATGAAAACTTCTCATTTGGCCTACTCTTACCTCAATTACTACAGAAAATCAATATTTATCAACGATATGAGTTACAACATCAAGAATATGCCTGTGCAAATAAACATTACACATGTTTTCAGGTTCTTTTTCCATGATTCATATGTATTTCCTTCAGTTTTAAATGAAGCCTTTCCATTACTATTTAAACAGAGCATAATAATGAATTACTGTGTTATAATCCGCACTCCATTTCTTGTCCCCATCTACTTTTTAGATGACCTACATCAAAGAAATAAAAATATTTCTACTATTGCTTTTCTTCCTTTTCCTAGGTATAAATAATACATTTGGAAAAACTTTCAGTAAAGCCAAAATTGGCAAGGTTTATTCCCACAAATGTGAAAGAACTAATGGTGAAATCTAAAGAAAAATTCTAATGATTAAACTATAGTAGAATAAGAATTCTGTCAACACTGTTTTTTCTAGAGTATCTGTAAAATATAAGAATTTTATCAATTAATCATTGAGTATTAAATAGTATATGGCTGTTTCTGGGTTGGAATACTGAAGTTAATAGATTTAGGTATCGAATACATGTATTTTTCTTTATATGATTGATTTTTACCAATAACACTAAAAACTTAACACAATTTTAATACAAATCCTCACAACACCCCTGTGAGGTAGGGATTGCTTATACCCACTTTACAGATGGGAAATCAGAAAATCAGGGCAAGAAATAATAATCTCAAGAGATAAATACAAATCAGGACATTTTGGTTTTCTTATAAGGCAGACTGAACTTATCAGATACTGATAAGCTAATAAAGACAAATACTGAAATCATCTGTCTTTCTCCGGGAAACAACTACGTGCAGGATCTAAAAGAAGGGAAGGTTCCAAGCTAATCCAAGGGGAAAATGTCTGTGTAGTATTTGCCTGATACACTGGTTAAGGTGCATATAGCATTTCTAGTTTTTAGAGTTTGGTAATAATTATTCAAACTATTCTGTATGGCTAGGGTAATTAATTAGCTCCATTTTAAAAGCAGATGATCAGTCAAAACTAAAGAGTTAAGCTGGAAGAACATTTTTTATACAAGCAGATTTAGTAAAAAAATCGTATCTTAAAAAATATATACTTAGGGCACAGTGTTAGCCATAACAGTTATTCTTCAAATATGCCTGCTGAACGAATGGAAAAAGATAAAATAGGTCAGCCCCTACACCACTCACTATTCACTGGTTCTCCAGAACCCAGCTTTGGGGATTTTTTATATTGATATAAAATGGAGTTAACATTTTGCCACTTCCTAAAACAGAGAGAATGTCATGAAGACTAAGGAAAGAACATTTGCTTTAAATTCCTAATGTTAAAAATAAGACTAAAAGTACAGTTAACCACTATTTTATCAACACCCAACAAATGTAGATATATGTCTGCTTTACATTAACGTTGTGGGTCATGGCCAATTAGCCACAGGCAGACTCCTACCATTTACCCAGACCCGGCCCTGAATCCTTGCCCTACCCCACAACTCCTGCGCACCCGCAATCACACCCTTTAGCTACAGACCTCTTGTGTCAAGGACCAATGGCTGAGCAAGTAGTAACGAATAGAGAAAAGTCAGAAAAATTAAGAGACATAATAAAAACGAGAAAAATAAAATTTTACTTGAAGATGGCTGGGGCACATATCTTGAAAAGGCTAAAATACATGAAAATCAATGTTACTGTTTGCGCTCATCCTATGAGATGAAATATTTGAGGGCAGTATGAGTTAGAATAATTGCTTAAATGATTGAAGTTTAAGATTAGACGAAGTTCTGACCCCAAAGAGCAACACATTTATTTTAACCACTCCCGACACAATCAATCCTATAGCCAGAGCTAGAATTTGCTCTCAGCACGTATTGGTCTTGACCCCAGGAGGCTTTACTCAATTGTCTAAGGTAGAAACTCTACTGCTTTAGACAATGAATGTCCAATAGTTTTCCTCATCCAACCCTCAAGAAAAACTGACCACTTCGTAATTCAGCTAACCTCAGTCTACCCAGAGAAAACCTCTGCACCCTTAGAATGAGCTGATTACTCTTTGAGCTCCCTCCTGACTAAACTCTCACGTTGTCAGAGAACTCTGAAGTTGGCAGGGAATGTCCTCAGAGCGTGCAGCCAGGAAGGAGCTGAAAGCATTTTTCCAAGCTGCACAAACCAAATTCATCCTAGTTACTAAAATGTCTGTGAGGCTTAGTGTTTAACAGACGGCATGCAAAAAAGATGTGGCTGTTTCGAAGCCTCTCTCTTTTGTTATTCCTGACTATCTAGTATTAGATAGTCAAACATTTCAGAAACAGTTCAGACCTATCCTTTATGATGAGGTTTGATTAGTTCTTTCCCAGCTACATAAAGCAGGAGAATCTACCATTGGGTACATCAATTTTAATTTTCCCGGGGTTTTAGTTTTGTAAGTTTCACCACTATAAAAGGGAGTTAAAAGTTTATTCACAGAGAAAAATCTATCATAGATTTCAGAGTTCTAGGACATTGACTCTCTACTCTGCTGGTTTTATAGACCAAAAAAAAGTGAAAACTGTCACTGAAAAATTGTTTTTACACATGATTGTTAGAAGATTACCTCTAACTGAGGCAGCCTAGAAATCCTCTGACACTGAGGGTATAAAGATAATACGTATCTTTACATTTTCCTTTTTAAACCCATGTAAACCTCCAGTCATAAAAAGAAAAAAGAACATGAAATTGTTCTTAAGGTCTTTTAGAAAACACATTAGATTAAGGTAACAGCACTGGGGGGTAAGTCAGTGCAGATCTGTCTGAATCTCTGTCCCTCTGTGCTCATCTGTGTGTACGTATCTTAATGTTACTCTCTTCAGGGCTGTTTATGTCTGACTCTTCTCCTTTTCTCTCTTTTTAACTAAAATATGTTTCGTTTAAAATGAGGTACGCTCACAATGTTAAAAGATAAATAAGTGCGATGTAACATGTTGTAGAGCTAGTTAAGTAAAACATAATTTTAAAACTACTCATGATTTGGTATAGCTGTGCTTAAAACAAATTTTTATGTGATACAGTTATGCATTAAAATAACTATTAATTTCTTATATGGCAGAAAATATGTTTACATAATCCTCATACAAGCTTATTCCTGTGAAACATTAGTCATAAGTGATGGTCTAAAGTATTCTTTAAAAAATATTTCATTTACTTCCTATTGATTTGATTTTACTGATTATACAACCTGGAAAAACTTTAAAATTCTATAAATAACTATTTACTCTAAAACTCCATATTATTACATTGATTTCTGATTTCTAAGTTGTGAACTAATTTATGAAAAGTTCACAGTCCTAATTGAAATTTATTTCAATAGCCATGAATTAATACCTCACAATAAGGAGACCTAATAAATACAACATTACAACTATGGATAAATGGTAAAGGAAAAAAGTCAGTAGAACTTGAGGAGGAAAATAATTTATGAATAAAAAAACACATATGAATTTGTTAGAATGGGTATGAAAATTCTGAAGGAGAAACTGCTACTCAACTAGGATTGTGTCCACGTTTTCTTGTGTGAGCTCAGAATCTAAGGCACAAGATGAGCCTAACTGCTCCTGCGACAAGCGGGAACTTTTGAGGGGCACCTCCGACCAGCCATCACAACATGGCTGGAATCTCTGGGCTAACACATTACCAAACCTTTGGCATCGGCTATGTCTGAAAGATTTCCCTTTGTGTGAATACATGTGTTCCAGCAATTGGCTCTTTCGGAGAAATTTATGACCACAGATGGTACAGCTGATTTTTCTTTTCCTTGAAAAAGAAAAATTACAGTTTAATTCTACTGGCTCTGTGTCTTTGGAGATCAAAGACACTTGACTGATCTGCAAAGGCTCTGTGGTCCCACGGTCTGAGTGGTCAGGCTGTTGCTCATTCTCCTTGACAATGAAGGAGCTGAGCCTGCGGCATTCAAGAGCCTCGCTATTTTCATTAAGTGGATGCACTTCACCAAGGTCATTACTTTCCAGAATGGAAGCAGGGACACCAAATGGCAGGGATCCAGACACATGGGTATGGAGATGTTGCCTTAGGTTACCACGGGAATCAAAACGTTCTCCACAGTAATGGCATAAGTGAATTTTGATACTACTTTCGGTGAAAGTGGGGCCTGTCACCTCTGATGAGGATGAGGAATGGCTCTGGGGGATCACAGATTCTGGGTCACATCTCTCCTGCTTGATGGACACTGGAGGCTTCTGGTGTTCCTCCAAGGCCTGGGCAGCAGCATGGGCCCTCTGCTGGTCAGCAGTGCCATCATCCAGCCCAATAGCAAGAGAAAGCTGTAACTGTGGGTGTTCACCCTGGACAGCAGCTCTGTTTCCACTGTTATTAGAAGGAGCTTCTTTGACCTCCAGCCCTGGTTTGACAGCTGTTTTTTGGGTTGTGGAGATTTGAATGCCATACAAATTTGAGGACTGCACAGTCTCTGGTGAGAACACTTGATTCATTTCAGTTGCAATGTGAGAAAGGTAGTCGGCGTGAAGAAATCGAATCCCTTCCTCCAATCGGCTGTGATCCACAATCTGTTTTGGCCCTTTCCCCGTGTACATAATGTGCAACAAATAGCTGAATATGTCAGGTTGGATGTCAGTTGGTTGTATTTTTATGCATTCACTGTTAAAAACAAAAAATAGACCCACACAAAATGAAACAACCTAGTTGGCCTTTTAGTTAACAGTATACAGTCTCAGGCTAAAGCAATTTTTTCCTAAGAAGTTTAAACGTAGCAATCTGCCTTGATGAAACACAGTAACAAAAGCTTAAACTTTCACTGTATACCAGTTTTATGGCCCAGCAATAAGTCTTCATGTATCCAATCTATGCCTCAAATTAGGAAACAAATACTCTTATTTGTTCAACAGTTATGTAGTGACTCCTAAGTGATACTAGCTGCCAGAGAGTAGAAAAATTATGAATAAAATAGGTACCCTGCTCTTATGCAACTTAACAATCTACTGAGTATATAGCCAAAAGAACCAAAACCAGAGACTCAAATACCCATACGCCAATGTTCAGTACAGCATTATTCATATTAGCCAAAAGGTAGGAACAACCCAAGTCTCCCTCAACAGATGGATAAATACAACATGGCATGTACATACAATGGGATGTTATTCAGCCACAAAACAGAATGAAGTTCTGATGCATGCTACAACATGGATGAACCCTGAAAACATTATGCTAAGTGAAGTAAGCCAAACACAAGAGGACCAGTTTTGTATGCCACTTACAAGAAATATCTAATAAAACAAACAAGCGAGCAAGATAGAACCAGAGAAATGGAAATGGAGATAAAGAACAAACTGACAGTAACCAGAGGGAAGGGTGGAGGGGTGAGGAAAGAAGGGGAAGGGTCATCAAAGAATGTGTATAAAGGACCCATGGACAAAGCCAAATGGGGGTAGGATCCAGGGTGGGAGTTGAGGGTGGGTGGGCCAGGGAAAAGTGGTGGTGGGAAAATGGAAACAACTGTATTCGAATATTAATTTAAATGATTTAGAAAAAAGAAATATCTAGAATGGACAAATTCATAGAGCTAGAAAGTCGTTTAGAGGTTACCGGGAGCTTGTTGGAGTGGTGGTGATGGTGGTGGTGGTGGTGGGGGTGAGGAGTTATTACTTAATAGGTACGGGTTCTGGGGTGATGAAAAGTTTTAGAAATAAATAGTGGCGATGGTTGTACAACATGGTGAATGTAATCAATGCCAATTAATTGTACAATTAAAAGGTTAAAACGACAAATTTTATATTACATATATTTTATCACAATAAACATATTAAAAATTTAAGAGTGTATTGAAATTGGTAATATTTAGAATTTAAATTACATTAACCTTATTTTGCCTTCCAAAGTATATTAACATATCTACTGTTCAAATCACAAATGAATATGGGGATAATGTTGAAAAGCTTTAAAATAAGTCCCAAGCCCATTTTTTACGTATGAATCTAGAAATCAGATAATAGATGGAAACAACTGTGTAACAAGAAATCAGGAAACACCCTGAAAACTTAGGATAAAGACAATCTGAAGGAAGCACTGGATGTCAGGGAACAATGCCATCAGTCAGCAGACGTCCCTGCAGCAGAAGTCTGTGTGAATGCATCAGAAAGAACTGAGGGTCAGTATGCGGACAACCCACTTTTTGAGTCCTGTTATCTTGGGATTCTCTCCTGGGCTTCCCTTTTAGCTCTAACCCACCTACTTCCACGGTCTGTGGCAGGTGTTTTTTATATCAGCACAGAGCTCTGTTAACTAAGGATTTTCAGTTGCTCAACAGATAACCACATGGCAGGTTGCCACCTTTTATTTCCTGGATTTACATTAGCATGGTGCCCAGTCCACAACAGGCACTGAACCAACTCATAGCTCTCAGACAAGACTGATATGAAGGTAGTGTTTCCAATCTAGCTTCTACATTGACACAGGTCAGAGAGGAAACTCCCTGACATGGCAGAAAAGGCTACCCATTACCTGTCCCCCATTCTATCCTCTCTACTTTGTGCCATACATTCCAACCATTCTGATCTAGGCTGGTTCATATCTGCATGTTTTCATGCATGTTTTCCTCTATCTTCAGTGAACTTTCTTGCCTTACGCTTCAACATCTGAAAAACAACTCCTGATCCTTCAAGATCCAGGACCTCTGTAATACCTGTTCCAACCTTCTCAAAATACAGCTGCTAACACCTCACTTTACCTTGTGCAATACTTATCACACTAATTATTATTATTTTTTAAAGATTTTATTTATTTATTTTTAGAGAGAGGGGAAGGGAAGGAGAAAGAGAGGGAGAGAAATATCAATGTGTGGTTGCTCCTCATGTGTCCCCTGCCGGGGACCTGGCTCACAACCCAGGCATGTGCCCTGACTGGGAATCGAACCGGCAACCTTTTGGTTCTCAGCCTGCACTCAATCCACTGAGCCACACCAGCCAAGGCTTATCACACTAATTATTAATAACAGCAGATAATGACACAAAGCTCCTGTTCTAAGCATTTGAATATTATTAATCCATTTAATTTGCTAAATATCATGGGTGGGTATACTATTCTAATGTTTACAGAGAAGGAAACTAGGGCACAGAGAGATCAATTACACTGCAATTATTTTTTTTACGTGCATCATTTCTCTATTAGACTACACATTTCTCAAGGGCAGGGAGTATAACTTATCTGTTACTGGGGTCTAGTACAGTGACTGATATGTAAGTGTTCAATCAATAGTTGAGCCCTGGCTGTGACTCAGTGAATGAGTGCTGGCCTTACGAACACAAGGATTGCCAGTTCAACTCCCCATCACGGCACATGCCTGGGTTGCAGGCCAGGTCCCCAGTGCAGGTGAGCGAGAGGCAACCGCACATTGTTTCTCTCCATCTCTTTCTCCCTCCTTACACTCCCTCTAAAAATAAATAAATAAAATTTTAAAAAAAAGTTGAATGAATGAACAATTTAAAAAATGTATAATTAAGGCTGGAATCCTAAGTATTTCATGTAAGGTGCTTTAAAAAAACATAGTGTTCTATCACTTTCAACCTAGGATGGATCAAAGCTATTCTTTACCAAGAGCTCAGAATCTGAATACCACTTCCCAGCCCTCCCCCAACATTCCTACCATGCTGGGGTAACATACATTCAACAACTTTTTGAAAAATATTTGAAACAAATGACCTTTCAACTGTAATATGAAATGTAAGGTGGGTAGAATTATGACACTGAAACCTTGCTATGAAAGTGTTATGGAATAGAAATCAATAATTTAGTGATTAAGAGCACAGAACTTTAAGAGCTTAGATCTACATTTGAGTCTAACTTATTAACTGTATAATCCTGGGTAGGCAAGTGATGTAATGAGTCTCAACTTCCTTTTCTCTAAAATAGCATGGACAATAGTAGAATTTACATCAGGTAAATACTTAGTGCTCAAGTATGAGATAAGCCTTCAATAAATTTGAACTATTATTGTTTTATGCTTATGGATCCCTCACAATGCATTTAATTACTAGTATTTAAATATACACATTACGGATTTTTTCTTAAGGTGATTCCATAACAAAGAATTCTTCCAAATGATGTTATAATAAGGTTTAAATATACCATAATATTAAAACTCTTCTGATTTACAAAAGCACATCCTTACCTTGTTTGATGAATAAATATCATCTTAAAGTAGTTAGAAAAAGCAGCAAGCACTGCTCTGTGGGCTTTGAAGTAAACATCTCCAATAGCAACTGTGCAGTCACACAGAAAACCAAATTCTCGCTGCATGTTCAGCTGCTGCAGAAGAACGAGGCTATGGCTTGCTGTGTCCATGGTGGCTCTGAATAAAAGGAAATATAAAGATTTTTTCTTTTTACAAAATTGGCTACAGTTCACACAAACCTTCAGAGTACAAAAAGACCTAAATTTAAATGGAATTATTCAACAATTTTATTTAAAAATTTAATTTTCAATTACATTTTATATTCAGTATTACTTTGTATTAGTTTCAGGTGTACAACATAGTGATCAACAATTTTCAATACTATTAATTTTACCCTAAACCTAGCTAACCTTATTTCCACCTAATATGACAACAGAGATCAACTCTGCTGAAACCATAAATATTTATGGCTTTTTTTCCATCTGGTAAGAACATAGCTTAGTATGAGTGACACAGGAGCAAAAGGAAGGCCTGTCCTTTTTTTTTTAATCCATGCAACTACAGTGTTTTTAGTCCTCAGTTTCTTCACTGCAGAAATGGGAATGAGATGTTGATCCTTGCCTCAGAACTAAATAAGTTAGGTGAAAAGTGCCTTATAAATTTTTTTTAAATATTTTTTAAAGATTTTATTTATTTATATTTAGAGAGAGGGGAAGGGAAGGAGAAAGGGAGAGAAATATCAATATGTGGTTGCCTCTTGTGTGCCCCACACTGGGGACCTGGCCTGCAACCCAGGCGTGCGCCCTGACTGGAAATTGAACCGGCGACCATTCGGTTTGCAGCTTGCACTCAATCCACAGAGCTACACCAGCCAGGGCAAAAAGCACATTGTAATTGAAATGGATACTCAAATGTTAGCTGTAAATGTTAGTAACATAACAGTGTGTCCTGGCTGGGCTAGAGATGTCACTCTGCTCATTAGTGATCCTGTGTGCTTAGGGGACACTGGCCTCCTATTATACAATGTTTGGGAAATTTGCCAGTCACAGTAGGGTCAGGAGCCCCTAAAACAGAGATCAAACCACATCCCCTGATTTACATGGGGCCTGGGAGCCACATGGGAAAGAACCTAAACCCTGATCTAAACTGGATTCAGACACATAACAAGTTTGGAGGGTCTTGAAGGAAGTGGAATGCAGGACGGGTACACTGGCCTCAGGGGGGAAAATCACATGAGGAAGAACATGCAAAAGAATTCTGGCAGAGGAGTCTAGTGTGAGTACAAAGACATTCAGAGTGCTGTGGTTCCGAGAGCGGGGAGGCTGTGCTTCACCACCTTCTCCATCCTAACTGTGCAGACTGCAGAGAGCCCTGGTGTTTTGGCACAGAGGATATCACTGTGGGGTGGGAGAATCTCCTCTTAAAAAGCAGATCCTGACAATAGAATGAAGTTTCCTTATTTTCCAGAGAGACCAAGGGGTAAGGAAGTCAGTGATTAGAGTGTGGGGTTAGCAGGCTGGACATTGGCAGTAGCTTTGGCAGCAGACAGCTCAGTGATTGATAAAAACAATGGCTAACACTGTATAGAGCTTCCTATTGTCAAGCAATTTTCACTCATTTAACTTGCAGTACAACTCTATGAGAAAGGGAATACTCAGTGAATCTTACAAACGAAGAAACTGCATCAGCACAGAAAGTTAATTTACCCAAGGTCACCCTGCTAGCAAGTGGCAGAGCAGGGATTCAGACTCAGGCACTGGATTCCAGTACTCAAATGTCCTGTCCTCTCCCTCTGCCTCCCAGGGAACACGACAGGCAGACTGAAGCAGCCAGGGAACAGTCTGGATTGCACATCAAGGCGCTCCAGGAACCCTCAGGAATATCTGGAGGAAAATGTTTGCTTCCAAGAGGCAACCTAGGGAGCAGGGAGTTAAGGATGAGGGGAGCTGTACTGTTTGAACTTGAAAAAACCCTCCTACGAAAGTTTTATTTTATAAATACATACCTACATGTATTGCCTTCCCCTGCATTTTTAAAAATTGTATTTCTGAAAGGTACAGGGAACAATGTAACAAACACCTACCCACCCCTGAGCATGGAAAGTAAACATTATAAACAAGGTAGAGACCCCTGGCATCTCCCCCTCATTCTGTGCCTCCAACTGCCTTGCCTCCAAAGCTAACAGTCATCTTGAATTTGGTGTTTATGGCTCTCCTATATATTGTCACGATATTACAGCATATGTATATATCCCTTAAGAAGGTATGGTACTGTTTTGCATGTTTTAAAATTTTATATAAACAGTATTATACTTTAGGAATCTCACAACTTGCTTAATTCTACATTCATTACTTTTAAAAATCCTACTTACTCAAAAATAATTTTCCCCCAATTAAAAAAACAAAAACAAAACTCTTATCCTGTATATTCTCATTTTAAAAGCCTTTAAGTAGCAATGAAATGAGAAATAACAAGATAACAAAACCTACAGACACTAGAGCCTACCACTAAGAATTTACAAGATCCAACTGTGGATATTATTCTAAAAGGCCATTAAACCCAAAGTGATTACTTACTATATTGACTACATTTCTCTATATTGGAGATTTCAGTATGTGAAAAACGTGTCTTAGAATCGATAAAAATGGATCAAATATAAGTGCTTTAAACTAGCCTTACAGATTGTCTCCAAAAAATCCCCTCAGATCATATACATTTTCACTTGTTCTTTATATGTGTGTGTGTGTAGCACATTAATACAATGAACTACTGACCATATGGAAATGAAAATGGTACACTAAAAAGCTAACCACATATTTAAAAAATCTTGTGGTTAATGGTCTATGAGTAACAGTTAAACTCACTTATTGAAAAACTACTTACTGAACAGAGTAAATAAAAAAAAATATTTGACAGCACGTATTACACAACACATGAGGACAGAAAAAATTACATAGATGCTGTAATCAAGATTATAGGCTAATAGGGGAGATAGAACGGTAATTACAACATGAAGTGACAAGTACCACAGAGCAGTGTGGAACGTGTTATGTGAGGGGGAGGTAAATAACAGGTGACCCAGTGGAAAATAAGCCATTTGAACTGGATTTAGATGAATAGGCAGGTGAACAGAGCATTGCAGGGAGAAAAAACAGAATGAGTAAAAGAACAGGGAGTGCTATAAATATATAGATAACAGAAGAATTCAGTTTGGTACAGAAAAAACAAAAGTGAGTACCAAGAGATGGGGTTAGCTCACAGAGGGTGCTGAATGTAACACTAAAAGGTACTCCAGTGATGTCTGAAATGCAGAACTACATGAAGATGTTGTGAGGGAGAACAATGTAGTAAAGCTCAACCTCTGGAATCAGACACCTTGGGTTAAAATTCCAGTCCTGCCACTTAGCTGTGTGGTCTTCACAAGACACAACACCCTGGGCTTCTGTTTCACTTATAAAATATGGGTGATTTAAGTATCTACCTCACAGGTTGTTATATAGGTTTGGTAAGATGATGCATATAAGCGCTTAGAAATAGTGGGCACATAGTAAATGTTCAATAAATAGCAGTCGTCATCATCGCCATCATTAGGCTTCGGAGTCAAATGGTCAGTCTAGTAGCAATATATAAACAAAGATCAGCAAGGGAAAGGCATGGAGAAATAAAGGCCAGCAAGGAGCCCACTACAATATCCAAGTAATGGTACAAATGAAGGAATGTAAGATATACCAGATGAAGAACTAACATGACCTAGCAGGCAGACTAGATGTGGTCAGCCACAGAGACTAACTCAAAGGTGAGTCTCAGTATTCCAGCTTGGGCAATTGGAAGCATTTGTTCATTCCTTCAGGTCATATTTGCACAATAAGTGCCATGTGTTGGGTGTTGATATTTTTAAAACGGCAGGGTCTCAGAATGCCAGAGACATGGGAACTTGATTGACAAGAGGTAAGTTTCACTTTGGACACATTGAGTTCAAGGTGTTTACTCTAGGACATCTGAGTTTCAGTGTTTAGTGATCAACGAAGGGAAAATATGCTAATCTGGGGCTCTAGAGAGAGCAGGGCTGGAAAGGAAGAGGAGGTCCTCTGAAATGGTAAGGCTGTTACCACCAGGAGTGAATGGGACCATTGAGTAAAATAATGGAAGAAAAACAAAGAATAAATCCTTGAACGACACACAAAAAAAGATGCAGTAAAAGGGATAGGAGAAGTAGGAAAATATGCTGCTATTGAGTGAAGATAAGGGAGGTGAAGGAAAGGTGAGAACCTTGGCAAGAGGTGTCAATGGTGGAAAATGCTGCAGAGAAACACATGGATGAGGCCTACTACAACACCCCCAAGTGCGTGACCAAGAGATTTCTGGTGACCTCTAAAAACAATTTGGGAAAACAGCAGGAACAATGTATCCAACTGCAAGGGGGATGTTAGAAAGCAGCCAAAAGGGGTAGGTACAAATAGGACAGGGCAGTGAAGATGCTGCAGATTAAGCACAACTTTCAGGCCAAAGAGGGGTGTAACCTCTAGAAGCCAGAAGGAATGCAATCAGAAATACAAGTATAGCAGCTAGCCAGGGAGAAGAGAGATTTCTTTTTCTGACAGTGGAAAGGAAATGGATGACTCAAGGAGAGAGAATTCAAAAGTAATTCTTTCAGATGGCATTGATTTACAAATTAGAAGTCAGTCCACATGCAGAGGGAAGAGGTGAGTTTAGGCCTTGAAAGAAACCTAGAGCAATAATCCCTGATGCTAACATAGAACATTGAAGTCTATATAGAGAACTTTCACATATACTTCTTTCTGCTTTAGATAATTTCTATTAATCTATCTTCAAGTTCACGGACTTCATCCTTTCTGATCTATTAAACCCACTCGGTGAACTTCTTAATTGCAGGTACTGTATTTTCAGGTCAAATTTTTCATCTTATTCTTTGTTAACTTTCTATTTCTCTGCTGAGGTTTTCTACTTGTTCACACATTACCACTTTATTTTGCTTTACATCCATGGGCACAGTTGTAATAGCTGCTTTAAATCTTCTCTGCCAAATCCAACCTCTGGGTTATTTTGGTGTCGATCTCCATTAACTAGGGTGGTAATTTCCTGTTTTTTCGTATGTGTAGTCATTTTGGATAATATCCTAGACTTTGTGATTACTATAGTAAAGATTTTAGATTCTGTAATATTTTTCCAAGGAGTACTGATGTTTTTGCAGACAATTACCTAGGCTGGACTTAAACCCCAAGTTCTGCCTCCCTATGTGTGGTTCAGATTTTTCAGTGTTAGGTGTGCTGTTTAAAGGCTATTCAACACATGTATAAAAATAAGTACAGGGGTTGGCAAGAGGTTTGAGCTGAGTTTTATATGCAGTCGTTAGCCCTTTCACTCATCCTTTCTAGGATTTTCCTGCTTACTTTGCAGCTTGTGTGGTCACTCTTAACTGTCCTCTTTTCTTCAGGCAAGTAAGATTATAGGTTATTATCTCAGCTTTAGTTGTCCCCTCATGTCACCAACTGGGACTTTCTCTCAGGATAACAGCCATAGAAGTGGAAACTTATCCACTGCTGGTCCCTTCTCCCAAGAGCAGACTGCATTCCAGTTTCTGCCAGCATTTTGTCACTCGTGAATGACATCTGGTCGTTTTGAAAACTTTCTTCCCCAAGTTTATAGTTTTTATCTCAATACAACTATAAATTTTTATTTTATAAATCTCAACTTACTAGAAACTATTCAGTCATTACCCTTTATCAGTTCTAAAAAGTTCCGGTCTCAAAATCCATTTACAGTGTCAAAGTATTACTGACTGGGAAGGGCTGTTGTTTATGTGGGTTATGTCTGTCAACAGTTACCATGTGAGAAATTAAAAGTGAGAAAATTTTTTTAATTTATTTAAAATAAGCCCATTATACATTTTTTCTAAATATGTATTTTTTAAATTAAAAAATAACTTATATCTTAGAAAAAGAGAGAGTAAAGAGAGACAGATCAATTTGTTGTTCCACTTATTTATTCATTCATTATTTGATTCTTATACGTGCCCTCATTGGGGCTCGAACCCACAACGTCGGTGTTTCTGGACGACGCTCTAACCAGCTGGACTACCTATCCAGCCAGAGCACAATGTGCATTTTTTAAAGTGATAAGGGTAGCATTGTTTTACATTTTGCAATCCTCTTTAATACCTGGCTTTAAAAAATACAGCTGGGTTTTTTCCCCCATGCTTCTGCATTCAATCTGTTGCCACGTGTTTTGGTTCATGTACACCAAGAGAACTTGGCCTTGCAAAAGAGAGATCCTTGTACGCACGCAGAAAGGGTTCAGGAGGGGTCCCTGAACCACACTTTGAGAAATCTGTCCTATATTTTTTTTACGCTATGAGCTAACAAAGCAGGTACTAAATTATTCCCATTTAATGGTTGAGGAAACATGGGCTCAGAGAAGGCAGGAAAGGTACCCCAAGTTAGACAACTAGCTATTGGATGACACTGGTAGTACTTCAAGTCTGACTATAAACTCAATGCCATTTCTTCAAAATCCCAACTAGAACTTTCAACATATGTATTGATGGCAGATTTTACAAATATATTGAATGAAATAAGGGGGGGCTTGAATGAAATTTTCCAAGTTTCTGAAATGAAACAAATTCGGATTATTTTTTAAAATAAAAGCAACTTATATACACAACAGGTTCATTCAAACTTGTTTGCATAATAATAGACTTTTGCCGTGTGCAGGTAACACAACCAGATTTTACTTCAGGTCAATAGAGCCAGTCCATCAGAGCTACTGAGAACATTCTCCAACACAACCGACTTTGCAAATTATTAGCTAGGCTGTTTGTGTAGCTTTTGCTCATCATTTCTTTGATCATTAGTTTTATTTTCTCTACTATGTGGAACAGCCAGTTTCTTATGCATACAGAAAGATGTTAGAAGTTACATTTGAGAATTTTGGTGTAAATTTTAAGATGTGAGAGAGGTTGCAGAAAAAATAATTTATCATTTTATTATACTTACAAATACTGGAGCCAAAAATGTAAGAGTGCTAAATCTTAACATGCTTTTATCTGTTATCCGAGCGGTATTTATAATACAATAGAGTTAGCACTGATATTTAAGAGACACTGCAAAAAACTTTTTTATTGATGAGATTGCAGTAACTCTGGATTAGCTCAAAATAAGTAAACTAGAACAGCTTTATACCAGATTTATGTTTGTTTAATTCAAAGTTAGCTTGATATTCAACATCTTTGGGTTTTATTTTTTTTTAAATCTATTGTATTAGTTAGACTGGACTCTCAGACCCATAGTAGCCAGAACAATGTCCTGGAATAAACAGCTTTTCATTCTCTCAGGCTGTAAGAATCTTTAATAAAGAAAAGATCAAAAGGAGTAAGACATCCGTTTCTGTGGAAAACAAATAGTCTTAGATATTTTCTCTATGGTTCCTACCACTGTGACTTTATTATTATTAAGACAAGGAGACAGGAAAGTTGGCATAGGAATGTGTACAGCTTTTCTGAGATACTCACTCATGGATATAAATACAAAGGTAAAAGCCAATATATTCAAATTGCTACATGATAAAAGATTTTATACGATGAGTTTAACTTCTTAATGGTACTTTCACATGATTGTGAGGGTGTAACCTAGATAAAGATTGTTTGCAGAAATAATTTTATCCTGCAAGAGTAGCTCCTAGTTAGCTGACGGTATGATAACATTTTCCATGTAGAGCTGGACTGAAGTCCGAGTCCTCCAGATTAACCCAAACGCAACTGCTGGGGCCAGACAGAGATCCTTGCTTAAAAAGCTCCGCATGTGATTCTAATAAGATACCTCAGTTAAGAGCCACTGCGTTGTAAGTGGGAACAAAAAAACTCTAGAAAATACTTCACACTCTAAAATTATAGAGAAAAAGGAGTAACTTCACAAGTGCTCAAAATGTGGGGATTATACCAATTGCAGGAAGTAAACAGAAATCAACAATTATAATGCTAATTGTAACTTTAAACTAAAAAATTAGCCAGATTAAGAAACAAAAGTACACCCAAACTAGTAGGATAGGCACTGGGGACAGAAGAGGAACACATTATTGTCAGGCTTCTTTTTAAAAAGTATTTATGAAAAAGAGATATTTACTCTCTTTTTAACATTACACCTATTTTCATAATATCTGAAAATGATGTGTAAATTCCAAATCTGAAAATATTGGTCAAGGTAAAATCTGCAGTAATTCTGGGCACCTGCTTATAAAAATCACTGAGAATATTACCGAAGAGGGTAAGAAGCAGACGTGGTAAATGATACAGGAAGAGCAGTTACGCTCTAGAAACCTTTAACGGAACAGGGAAACGTTAGTTTGAGGCCTCCTGCCTGTAGGCAGACACAGCCGGCCTACCCTACATCTCTAACCCCCACCTAACCAACATGTGGGACGTCTGATAAAGCCACAGGCAAACAAAAAACGCTAACACCTCTCAGTGCAAATTGCTACTGGACCTTAAAAAAAATCAGAACCTGTGAAGGAAAGATTCTTCTTAGTCTACTAAAAATAATATTAGTAATAAAAATAATTTTTAAAAAAAGACTTCATTTCTGAAAGAAAAAATAAAGGTACTAAAAGGACAGGAGAAAGTTGGAAAAGGACAGTGCTAGTACAGATCTAGAATACAGTCAGTACAAGCAAGAATGATTATAACTTCTGCATATAGGTAAACCATACTTCCTCTGCCACAGAATGTTCCACAAACACGTTATCCATATGGACTAATGAAACCCTTTGCTTAATGTGTCTAGAGTTTTTTCAGAAAGAACAAGTCATTGTATCTTGATTTGTAACCAGGGAAGAAATGAATTAGAAAAACTCCAAAAATAACTAGTAACACCACAAACTTTTTTTCTAAAGATTAAAAAAAATTGCTGCTAGCAAAGGGTAAGCGGAAGTATTAATAAATTCAATCAATGATCCTGAAATTGATGTTTGACTCAAACACTTTATTTCCTCTTCCTTCACTCTTGCTAAGCAAATTCAAGTAGCAATAATAGCTTCTCTATACTAGAGAGAATACTGTTATCAATAGCTATTACAATGAGTAAATAGTATATGCAAAGCCTTGCACTAAGTGCTCTATGCACATTATCTCTTTTAACCCTCACCATGACTATGTGTTCTTTTCTTCCCATTTTACAGATGAAGAGAAACCTAGGCTCAGGACACACAAACCAGCAAACGGTATTAAGTGGGGATCAAAAGTTAGGTCTGACTCTGTAGCCTGCGCTTGTTAACTACAAACTGAAGTGGTATTTTTCTTAGCATGCTTTTATCAAAAGACTGAAGTTCACATGCAATTTGGAATGAATATGCAGAAAGGGAGCACAGGAAGTGGTGCAGAAGTACTTTATACTTTATCAAGATAAGAGCACCTGCACTGCTTTTTTAAGACCAGAAAAAGAACCCTGCAATAATATAAAACCCCCAACTCTTTTCTGGCCTCGTTATTACTAAAATGGCCAAGTTTTTCTTTAACAAGATGGTCAAGCAGCACCTACAGACCACAGTACATAAATCACTTTGGTTCAGTGGTGGGGAGGGCATTACGCAACACTTCCCAGCACAGCACTCACCAGGATATTTTACCGCCAAGACACTTAGGCCCCTCCTCCCCAGCTAGACAGCCTGGCTCCTTCATATTCCCCTCAGGAGATAGGGTGGAAGCACACAGCTCCACTTTCTAAGGCACAGAGGGCAGCTGAAAGTCCTGCTCAGTCTCTCTCTGCAACCACAGGCGCCAATAAATCAGCCACAGGCAATTTCTCTCATCCTCCTTCCCGGCTTTAAGTGGTAGTGAGATACAGTGCAAAAGAGCACAGACTAGCCTTGGGAGATAAGTGATCTAGGCTTGAATTTTACTGCAAATGGCTGCATCATTGAAGCCATGTAAATCTCTCTAAGCCTGTTTCCTCAACTGTTTGTAATACGGAGACAATACTACCTCCTTTTGGTAAGTATTTGAAATTCGTCTATGAAAACAGCTAGCCACTGAAGGTACTTAATAAACAGCAACCAAACCTGAGCTGAATCCATCTCCATTACCTCCAAATACTGGTGAGATATTCAGGGTCGGTCTGGGCAAAAACATGTAGCAAGTCGTGTGAAGTCCCTCCCTCCTTCCCGGCTGACCATTGAGGTGATATTTCACTGCTTCCTGATAACCTCCCCTCCATCAGTACTAATGTAATCCATGTCCTATCCCATCATTGTTTTGCTCCCTATCAAAGAGCTGATGTCTGATAATGGATTAACAGTTTATTCGTAATTAAAACGTGTCCACATTACTAAAAAGGACTTTGATGCCTTAACTTTAAGGAATCAATGCTGCAAACGTTGGTTATTCTTGCAGAGAACAGGGCTTAAGGGGGTGGGGGTGGGGGTGCCCAGGAGGGCAGCTTTGAGCTCCAAAGTACATCACAGCCATTCTATTTCACCTAGAAATAGTGCCAACCCCATTTCTTAAAATACCAAAGCCATCACACGCTGGCCAAGCCTGATTTCTAAATAATCTGGATCAAGGCAAGCATAATCACCTCTGGCAGACAGCCTCTACAGTGCATGGGTTCAACTGGCACCGCTGCACTCCTGGTGCGGTAGAGAGCACAACGCCCAAGGTGCCTGGAGCTGATGAGTCCAATTACTCCAGAGGTGCAGGACTCAATCAAGCTACACACTTGCTCTTTAGGTCGGGTGTCCTCATCTGTAAATTAAGAGGGATAAACTGGCTTTTCTGTAAGGCCCCTTTCAGCTTTAAAGTCTGTGACTACAAAGTGTACTTTACACACTTGACAAAATCCTGTGCACAGCTTTACCAAAAAGACTTGATTGTCAAGGGAATGAATGTCAGATTTAATCCCGTGAGGGAAACCAGGCATTTCTTTATGAAACATGTTAGCTGCTGTCAAGTTCAGAGGCTGCCTATGCAGCTCAAGAACAGCTTGTTTTCTCCACAGGAGTGCTAGCTAGGGAAGGAAGTGATGGATGGGGCAAGCTTTAAAAAGAAAAACTGGCCCTGGCTGGGTAGCTCAGGTGGTTGGAGCATCTTCCGGAGGTTTCAGGTTCCATCCTGAGTCAGGGCACTGCAAGAAGCAACCAATGAATGCATAAATAAATGACAACAAACTGATGTTTTTCTCTCTCTCCCTCTTTCTAAAACAAAAAAAGTAAAATTACAAAAAGAGAAAACTGGATATGCTTAGAATGAGATTCATATATTCTGAAAAAAGAAATGAATTATGGGACCAGAGGGGTACTGCCTGCTCTAGAAACAAGGTAATCACAAATGACGGTGGGAAGGGAGAGGGAAGACATTGGCCTCTGTGGTCTGCACCTGGAAACCCACCCACTCGCTAAAGGGTCGGCTCGGCTGTCTGCCGAACGCCGCACGCTAGTCGGGGCTGCCCGCGCGGAGTCGCAGCCCGGCCTGCAGCAGGCGTCCTCGCGCGCGGTGCTAGCCTGCTTCAGGCCCCGACAAGTGCCTTGTGCGGACAGCTAAGGGCGGTTACGGGCATCCTCGGCCCTGCGTTCACTCGCGGTGGCCATTTTCCTCCTTGCCCTGATTGACATGTCAAACAGACCAAAAATACCCCTCTCCCCTGCTACTTGCATCTGTTCCACGACCGGCGCAGCTGCAGGCCGCCGCCACCCCAGGCGGCTCCCGGCGGGAGGGACTGAGCCTGGAGCAGCCCACAAGGGCCTGGCTGCGTCGCTTACCCAGACGCCGCCGCGGCGGCCAGCCCGCTCCTCCATGCGGGAGGGGCGGCTCCCGCGCCGCAAGCGTCACGCGGCGGCGCCAGCTCACGCACCTCGCGGTCCATTCTCGCGCGGCTTCCCGCGCCGGCCGCCCCGTGGTGGGCCCACGTGACCGCGCACCCGGTAGCCGGGAAAGAGGGGCGCAGAGGCCAGGGTGTGCGTGCGTGCTGACGTGCGAGCCCGCCCACCCTCTCCAGTGGCCAGGAGGGGTTGGCTCGCTCTCGGCCGCCTCCGCCACAGTCCCCAGTCGTGACTTTGTAGGCGGAAGCGTGGAGATGAGCCTGGGCGTTACATGCTCCCCACACACAACCGCGTGACCTGGGGACTTTCCCCTGAATGTGCAAAGCATGGGCACCCCTTCAGTTCGGGAATGGGGGGTGGGGAAGGATGCGCCCGGGTGTTCAAAGGGAGAGTGATGAGGGCGCGGGGCCAGGGAAACTAAGCCACGGGAGCCTAGGGGAGGCTGGCGGGGTGGGGCATGGCGGGGGAAATGACTCAAGGCCAGCAGCCGACGGGCCCATGGAAGGCAGGGTGGGGGGAGCGTGAGGAATGGGCGACCCTGAACTTACTGGCCACGTCCAGGGTTGGACGAGGTTGCCGGTGCCTCCAGAACGCCCGGGGCGCACCGCGAAGGCGGGCCCAGCTGCTGGGTCCTCCCGGCAGGGGTCTGACATCTGGACTGTGTGGGAAAGCAGCATCTAGCCCTTGGGGAGTGGGAAGGAGCCCAGTCCCATCCCGCTGTGCAAACGAGGGGAGGAGGTCCCAAGCCTACCCTTGAGAGAGGGGCAAGAGGGTGGTCAAGCCGCCGCCGTGCCGGGCCCCCGCGGTGCGGGCTGCGCCAGGCTCCTCAGAGCCCGACGCAGAAACTTGTAACAAACAGGCGACCGCGGGTGCCCCTAGCAGCCAGCGGCAGAGTGGGTGGGCGGGCGAGAGGGAGGGGAAGGCTGGCGGACGCCGCAGCGAACTGGTGGGCAGACCCGGAGTCGCCGCGTAAGCGGGGCCGGCTCAGTGCGGTGCGGCAGGCGCGGCTGTGCGGCAGCGGAAGTCCTTTGTTGCAGCACAGTCCCTGGCAGAGCCAGAACCTCTCCGCGCAGCCCAGCCCGAGCGCCGCGCTCCGCCGCCACTGCAGCCCGCAGCCCCTTCGCCTCCGCCTGCCTTTCCCGAGGCTGATTTGCCTTAAACTCCCTAAAATCTCCGCAACCTCGGTTCCCGCTGCGGCCGGTGAGTATTTGCCAGTTGTGGGACTATTTGCGCAACTTTGGCCCGCGCCTGAGGGCGGCGGGCCGCGGGGCCTGGCGCAGCGCGGGGTCGGAACGGCGCCGACCCGTGCGGGGAGCCGGAGCGCAGCGGACACGCTGCGGGGACCCGGCGACTGGCGGCTGCCGGGCCGCCTGCTTGATCCCGCCGCCCGCCGGCGCGTCCGGTCCGCGACGTGCGGCCTCTCTGGGTCGGAGGAGAAGCGCCCGCGGAGAGTAGTTCCCACATCATTTACCTTCTTTTTCCTTTCTTTCTCTACCTTTATTATTTTTTTTGAAGGGGGGGGCTGGGAGGGGAGGTGTAGACGGAAGGCGGGAGGACCCGGTTGATTGACGTGCCCAGAGCCCGCTTCTCTCAACTTACAGCTGCGGCTCCTCGGCGGGTGGGAGGGGGAAGTGTCCCGGAGCCCGAGGCCGCAGACTTGGGCGCGCTCCGAGGGAGGAGGCGTAAGAGCCGTGCAAATTCTTGCCACGCTCTTTCCCACCCCCTCTTGTCGGCACACAAGCTTTTTGTTCGGTAGAAAGTGCTAGGTCTCGGGTTTGGGAATTTTCTGTGGAAAAGATAGATTTCCTGGGAAAAAGTGTTTTCGCTTCCAGTGGTGGGCGCTTACTAGAAGTTGTGTTAGTGTTCGGTAAAAGTGTTGGATGTAGATCGGGAGTCGTTACCACTGAAATATGTAGGCTTGGGTCTGAGCTCAGTCTCCTTCCCACTCACCCGTTCTGTCTAACCAACGCGTCTACATGATTTGAAGGGCTGACATGACATTTTCCAGACTAGGAGCGTCGGGGAGATGTTGGTGAAAGTCCTTGATGGTTTCTGGAGACAGTAGGGCACTGGTATGTGTGTAATAATACTTCGAAATCAGCGTGGTTAGGCACGCGCAGATTCTCCATTGGCCTAAGTGTATTTCCATACAGTATCACGGCAGGAAAATTATTTCAGGAAGAATTTTCTCTCTGACCCTCGAACCCAAAGAGGTCCCAGGCTTTTTGAGGAGGCTTAGAATCACTTTCTTGAGCTGAAGTTCAAGCCATTCTGGAGCGCAGTTGGTGAAGGATGCATTTCTTAAGATAATTTCAAAGCAGTCACTGCCTTCTCCTTTGAAACAGTGAAATTAGATCTATGAAACTTTGTCAGTGCAATGGATATAATGAGGAGAATTGGGATACCAAAAAAAGATGAAACGAGTGAGGACTGGCCATCAGAACCTCAAAACTTTCCTTTTGAATCACTTGCTGTATAGCTGATGAAGTCTCAGCTGAAATGGCTTTGGGAGCTAGATGGTGACTTCATCATGTTAAACAGAGAAAATTGAACTGGTGGAAGTGAAGTGTTTTTCCAAAGATTAATAAAGGCAATCCGCAGTAGTGCCTGCAAATAACATCTTATACTCATTTTAAAAGCAGTTTTCTCTATTACGACCAAATTTTCATCTTATAGAAAAACTCAGGTTGAGCCGTCTTTCTTGAAGCCTTTCTATTATTCCCACTCTAATCATAGTAGCCTCTTTTGGGGTGGAAGTGTGGGGGAGCTTGTAAGGGAAAAGAGAAACCATGTGTAACCAGGACCTTAGAAGAGCCTGAACACAGTCTCAGCCTCTTGCTCTTGACCTTGTGTTTTGATTTTGCTTTAACACCTAAATTTTTGTACTTTAGCACCATTTCTCATTCTAATGTGCAGGAGAAAAGAAGCTCCTGCTTTCAGGCCTCTCCTCCTCCATCCAGGAAAAAGCGCTAAGCTCTTGCTATTAACCTTCTGTCCTAAATGGAAGTAAACCATTTGGGATAAAGTACATAACATTTTCCATGGATTTTTGTTTTTAAGCTACAATCTGTTGTCTTCCCCCCAAATCTAGGTATATTTGAAAAACAATTGCTTGAGAGGTCACTCTGGTCTCTATAGGATGTTTTCTCCTGTGCTAATATTTTCTTCTTGTGCTAATATCTCTTACCATGAAATATTGAAATTACTTTGTTTATTGTTATAGTCTGGTTTTTTTTAAAGATTTTATTTATTTTTTAGAGAAAGGGGATGGAGAAAAACTTGTTATGTGTTAAAGAAACATCGACTGGTTGCCTCTCGCCTGCCCCCAACTGGGTACCTAGAGGGCCTGCATCCCAAGCATGTGCCCTGACTGGGAGTCAAACCAGTGAGTGAGTGACCTTTCTGTTCTCAGGCGGAGCTCAATCCACTTAGCCATACCAGCCAGGGCAATTCTTATATTCTTATGTGAACCAAATTAAAAGTGATTCATGCCCCTTTTTTCTCAAAGTGGGAATACTTTATTATAAAATCCATGCTCTTTGTAAAAATTCAACCTACATAAAATATAAAAATGAAAGTCACTCTGACTCCCACTCCCCAGAGATAATCACTGGTAGCAGTCAATTCCTTGTGTAAAATGAGAGAAGGCAAGATTTGATCGTAAGCGTGCTGTTGTGTATGCCTCGCTCTGCCTGGGGATGGCCTGTCAGATGATTCATGGGCTCATGTTCTCTGTTCACCACTCAGGTTGGTGAGTATTGACCAGGTAGAGGAAAGGGAAATGTTTTGCATTGGACCAATTTGGAATTCTGGGATTAAGTAACAGGCATGAGATTAATATGACAGGGCTGCTATTTTAGGTCTGTCCTAATGAAGTACTGTACCTTGGTGGGCTATTTTCTCACACTATTTTAATGTTGATGTCCAGCCTCTCATGGGTTGATTTATACCAGCCAAACTCATTGAAAGCAAATAAAACCCTCAAATGGTAGAGGGTATTGTAATTTATAGTTGGGAAGAAGTGGGTATACTTGCCATGAAGACCACTGTCAAGATATCCCTGTGTTGATGTGGGATGAGGGGTTCCTCTATCCAGAGGTAGCATGCCAAACATCAAGGAGAGGAAATTAGAGGAAATTAGAGGGATTAATGCCTTTGGTTTTCAGATGTGCCGTGGAAGGAGATAGTACATATTTAAGATAGATTAAAGAATTAACTCACCAACCAGTTGGTTTTCTGAGATGTATGTAATCCTTTTTAGAGGACAGGGAAGAGCTCTATCCTCCGTTAAATTTTTAACACTAGGGAGGGGCTTGCCCTCAAGGGCAGTGGGAGTCCCCAGATAGAAGAGGAGGTGGGGAAGGAGCAGGCATTCTGCTTGCCATATGGGGCAGTATGAGAATGGAGTGACTCTGGGAGGCCTAGAATGTTCATTCCAAAGGTACACCTCAGTTAATTGTCATTGGTAGAGTGTTGTCTAGTTTATAAAAACAAGCTTAGGGCTCTGAATCAAAAGAGACTTTGAGTCTCATCTTCTAATTACAGTATGAGCATTTAATATCAACTACTGGACCTGCTTCCTCATTTAAAAATGAGGTTAAGCCCTGGCTGGTGTAGCTCAGTGGATTGAGCACAGGCTGTGAACCAAAGGTTTGCTGGTTCGATTCCCAGTTAGGGCACATGCCTAGGTTGCGGGCCCGGTCCCTAATGGGGGTCACGTGAGAGGCAACCACACATTGATATTTATCTCCCTCTCTTTCTCCCTCCCTTTCCCTCTCTCCAAAAATAAATAAATAAAACCTTTAAAAATTAAAAATAAATAAAAAATGAGGTTAATAATTTTAACCTCAGTGTGGTTATAGGAATCAGTTGTATACTGTATGGGAAATTGTTTCATAAGTTTTTGACCACTACAGGGTAGGGCAAAAGTAGCTTTGCAGTTGTTTGTAGGGGAAAATAGTACAATAATTAATAAGTAATAATATAAGCCCTAGCCCAGTAGATCAGTTGGCTATAGCGTCATCCCAATGTGCCATGGTTGTGGGTTTGATCCCTGGTCAGGGCACACAAAAGAAGCGACCAACCAATGAATGCATAAGTAAGTGGAACAACAAATCAATTTTTG
This sequence comes from Desmodus rotundus, assembly GCF_022682495.2. Classification (NCBI taxonomy): domain Eukaryota; kingdom Metazoa; phylum Chordata; class Mammalia; order Chiroptera; family Phyllostomidae; genus Desmodus; species Desmodus rotundus. Next base: position 108,839,918 of record NC_071393.1, read on the forward strand.
TCTCTCTCTCTCTCAAATTAAAAAAAAAAAACAACAAAAACCCTGGCTGGTGTGGCTCGGTGGATTGAGCACCAGCCTGTGAACCAAAGGGTCAACAGTTCAGTTCCCAGTCAGGGCACATGCCTGGGTTGCTGGCCAGGTCCCCCAGTAGGGGGCGTGCCTGAGAGGCAACCACACATTGATCTTTCCCTCTCTTTCTCCCTCCCTTCCTCTCTGTAAAAATAATAAAATCTTTTAAAAAAAGATAGTATAAAACAAGAATAAACTCCTGTTTCACATACAATTATAAACCTACTTTCCCCCCACCCTTTATATAAAAGTTGCCATGATTGAAATAGTGCCAAAAAAAAAAAAAGCAAAATAAAACTTATCTACTTCAACATTTATTTATTCAAAAACTGATCAACCCATCAAATATCAGCCAACTGTTAAAGAGGTTCAGGGATACAGTGATGACTAAGACAGTGCTCTGATCTCAAGGAGCTTACAGCAAAGCAGGGAAGCCACATAATTATAATCCCTTGCCATGAAGTGTGGTGATAGATATAGCATCCCACATTGGATGATACATTATTTGTCACTCTGTAGTGCTAGGTACAGGCTGTTGTAGAAGCACAGAAGAGGGGCATCTGCCTCACCCGGGGATCAGAAAAAACTTCCTGAAGAGAATGAACTGGAAGTGGAAAAAGTTCTAAGCAAAGGGAATAGTATGTATGAAATCAGGAAGACTTTGTGGTGTTGGGTGCTTTAGGATTAGGGGGAATCTTAATTCTTTTTTTTTTTTTAAAGATTCTATTTATTTATTTTTAGAGAGAGGGGAAGGGAGGCAGGAAGAGGGGGAGAGAAACATCGATGTGGGAGAGAACATTGATCAGTTAGTTGCCCCTCATGCCCTCAACGGAGGACCTGGCCTGCAACCCAGGCATGTGCCCTGACCGGGAATTGAACCAGTGAACTTTAAGTTTGCAGGACAGTGCCCAACCCACTGCACTACACCAGTCAGGGCAATCTTAATTCTTAAATAGATTTAAGGCTTTAAAGTGTAGTTAAACTTCTTAGAATGAGCATACTTTTTGTGATACACTTTTTTGGTTTCATTTCATTGACAATTAGACAAAAATGTGAAGTTTTCAGGGTTTTGGTTACAATTAAACATTTTAAAAATCAGAGCTATACAAGTGGAAACAATACAATTTAAAAATATGTACATATCTGCTGAAAGAAGGAAATGGGTAGGACTTACCACCATCATTGAGCTTCCTCACCAGTTATTCATTCAGCATCTTTTACTGAAACATGTTATGTTGCCGAGAAATAAAGCCAAGTCCTTGCCTTCAAGTTGCTCATAATCTAGAGGCGAGACCAACACATAGAAAATGGTGGTAGCTGATTCTTATTTAGCACTTTTAACTCTGTGAAAGACACTGCCTTACAGTAAGTCTAAAGATTACCATCCCCATTCTCAGATGAGAATTGAGGCACAAGTTGGTGAAGCAATCTGCTTCGGGTCACACCTAACAAGTGGTAGAGCCAGAATTTGAACCCAGGCTTTGACACCCACTTTACATTGCTGCTCTGATGATTAAAGTGTAATAAGTATAAAATGAGATAATACAGAGTAATACCAAAACCTAAAAGAGTGGGAGAAGGAGGTGTTACAGAAGGCTTTGTGGAGGAAGTGATAAACTGAGCATTAAATGACATATTGGAGATTCATACAGAACTAATCAGCATGACTAAAAATGGAGGTAAAAAATATATGAAGAAATGGGGTGGGGGATCGGGAGAGAAGCAGTTTTATGTTTGTCTTTTATGCTTGAACATGAAATTTGAAACAGGAACTAGCCAAACAAGACTAGATGGGTGGGCACAGAGGGCTTGGTATGCCTTGCTAAGGAGTTTGTATGTGAGAGTATGTGAAGGGAACTATAGAGGGTTTAAGCAAAAGAATGATGGGGCCTGGTTTTCTTCTTGAGTCCTCTGAGCACGAGGGACCAGTTAAGGAGCCTGTTGTAATAACTCAGAAGTGATGATAGAGGCCGTAGGAGTTCAGGGAGGGTAGGGATGGAATAGAGACAGCTCTGAGAAGTATTTAATGAGAAAAATTGGCAAGACTTAATTATGAGGAAGAAGTCCCAGGTGACTTCCAAGTAGCCTGGGTGATTAGTGCATAGTGGTGCCAGCTAAGATAGAGAGTACTGGTGGAGCAGCAGTTTTAGGTGGGTCCCAAAGTCACAGAGTGAGTACTTTGGAATAGATAGTTCCACAAAGTGAACTTTAAGAATACAAATGCCACATGCAAAAAGGGACTTTCAGTGAAGCTGCTTTTTGCTGAGAAGCTTACTGTTCACAATGTGCCCTCTGGTGGTCAGAAGATGCCATGTTGTTTCTTTAGAATGAACAGATCAAAACTATCTGTTTTAATCCTATAAAAACTTGGATTAAATACTTTTCTTCCTACACGCCTGGAGGGAGAGAGGGGGATATTCCAGAAGCCTCTAGGTTTCCTTTGCTTTCTGTGTGGATTAATTAATTTTCTAGACCCATAATGCAGCTGAACTACAGAAAGATCTCACAAGTGCCCTGGACTGAAGCAAAAGACTAAGGCAATTTGTTGCTTATCTGTATTTAAAATAGATGAAACAAAGTGCAGGAATTAAAACTTTATCTTACTCATAGAACACTTTCCTGTGTCCTCACAGAAAGTTATTTATGTAGATTCAGTTTCAATGAGTTTTTGTCTTAATAATTTTATAACCCATTAACAGATTGAAATGGTGGCAGCAAGAGTTTAGCACACCTCTTAGAAGTGACAGCTGTGGCTTGACTCACACAGAGACAGAAAAATACTGACCCGACAAACCAAAATCTCCAAAAGCTTAATAGTCTCAGGCCATTATGTAGTTGCAAACAACCCTTGAAAATTTGAGTACTTCCTATATTTCAATAAAACATAATTGATGCAGAGGAGAAAGCCAAGTGTGCTGTACTTGGGAGCTGCAGTTAGAATAGTACGAAGAGCACTAGGCCAGGATTAAGGAGTCCAAGGAGTCCTATCCTGCCAGCCACCAAAACTAGACGTGACTTTAAACATACCACTTAACCTCTTAGCACCTGTTTGTTTTCTCATCCATAAAGCAGAAAGTTGAACTTTTGATCTCTTCATAAAATTCTATGAACTATGTTCACAATGATGACATTAATATTTAAGAAAATTGTATTATGTTTGGATTGAAAAGAAAAAAAATTTTGTCATCTAATTTATACAAGAGTCCTATGAGAAGTATGATTATCCATCCGTATTTTATAGATGAGAAAAGTAGGCTTAGAAGGGAAAGATATTTAGTGGAAGAGCTGGTATTCGTATCCATTGGTGTCTGCTTCCTGGGCTCTTAGTTAATACTTTCACCAAACAAGCATGCATTAAGAGCCAGCCATGTGGGAAGAGTGTGCTAGGCACAGGGAACAAACACAAAGGCCATCCATCAAGCCTCGTTTGTCCCTGTCCTTGAGAGTTCAGTTAGGCACTGCTGTACAGGACCTCTGTTAGTGCTAGTGATATAAATAATACGATAGCACATTAGGGTTTTTAAAGATTTTAGCATGTGAGCATAGAACTCAACCACCATTTATAGCATTGTTTCTATGGAAATTATGTGTTTCAAGATCCAAATAACTAACTTAAAGTTTTAAAACATAACTCAATTATAATTTCAGAACTTCCTGTATTGCCTGGGCTGGGTATCTCAGTTGGTTAGAGCATCCTCCCAATACACCAAGGTTACAGGTTGAATCCTGGTCAGGGCATATACAAGAATCAACCAATGAATGCATAAATGAGTGGAACAACAAATCAATGTTTTTCTCTCTCTCTCCCTTCCTCTAAAATCAATCAATAAAATTTTTTTACTAATGGAATTTCCTGTATGTACAGTCCAATAACCAATCAAAATGCTTGCTCTAAAAAGTGCATAAATTTTTCTAAACTTGACCATGCCTGTCATTTAAGTGCTTTGAAGTAAAACCTTTTATCTTTGGGAGCCTCTACAACTGGTTCTTCCTGGAAATTTCTAGGGGAAAACCTAAAAGAATTTAATTAAATTAAAATTTAGAAATTGGATTGTGTACCCTGGAAAGTGGTTTTCTAGGAAAGAATTTTACTGAGGTGACTTTATTTTTATAGGTGGCAAAATTCTTAAGGCCATTATCTCAGGCTGAAGAGTCATATTGTGTGTGTTCTAATCTTAAAAAGTCCTCTGTAGCCTTAGGAAGGTTATATAACATTGTGTACCTCTGTTTTCTTATTTGAAAAATGGGTCTTAAAACATCACCTCCTTTGAAGGGTTTGTTATAAGGATTAAATGATACAATTCTATACATATTTACGTGCATGCATACTGTATATAATACATATATGATATGCATACACATTTCCTTAGACTAGAGCCTGGAACATCAATACTAAGGCCAGTAAAACAAATCTACCTTCCCTCCCAGTACATTTTCAAGCTTTGTTTGTGCTGCTGTGTACTTCTCCCCAATTATTCACATAGACACATACAGATTGCTGAAATGCCTTTCCCTTTTTTCAAAATATATTTTATTGATTATGATATTACAGTTGTCCCTTTTTTCTTCCCTTTATCCCCCTCCACCCTGCACCTCTCTTTCTCCTTTTCTTTATTCTACTCATTCATCAAGCCTTCACTGAAATCCTACATCCTTCCTAAAACCTACTACTAAAACTTTCTAGTATAATTCATGCCTTTGTTTTTCAAAACTCTTACTGAACTTTATTCAATATAGTTTAGTACTTAATTATTCTCAGATTGTTTCTTGGTTTAAAATTTAATTCCTTATATATAATTAGCTCTATTGTATACCATCCTTCTTCACCCTCTACTTCAGTGTTCTATGCAGCATAAGTAATAATGTAGCTGTTCAATACATTCTGATACTCTGAATTATAAACATGAGAGAATCCTTTCATTACATTTCAGGTTTCTTAAAAAACTAATCTATAGCTCTCAAATCCATGTACATACATTCAATAAGAAATACATACAAGGAAATGAAGACACACACACACATATTTAAAGGTCCAAAGGTAATTTTTAGTAGTCCAGAGACCAGCATGCTCATTGAGTGCGATGCTGCGCTCTGCCGTAGACTCACTGAGGCTGTGCAAATGGTCCTCAGGGGCCTCTGTAATGCGAGTCTGACACAAATAAGGGAGTGATTATTTGCCTTATAGACAGGCAAATAGTTTATTTCTTCATCCACTTTATTTTTTTTTAAGATTTTATTTATTCATCCCTAGAGAGAAGTGAAGGGAGGGAGAAAGAGAGGGAGAGAAAACATCAGTGTGTGATTGCCTCTCTCGAACCCCCTACTGGGGACACAGCCTGCAACCCAGGCATGTGTTCTGACTGGGAATTGAACCAGCAACCCCTTAGTTCACAGGCTGGCACTCAATTCACTGAGCCACACCAGCCGGGCAATTCACCCACTTTATATGCTTATTTATAGACCCTTAAGTTATCATTTGATTAAGGGTAGGTCAAAAGGACATCCAGCAAAACTTTTTTTCCAATTTAAGAGATTTAGCAATGAAGGAAAAGTATTTCTGAAAACTTACTATGTCAGTGAGAATTTACTGAAATAGCTTACACAATATAATTTAGGGAACTTGTCTCCTGGATAAGACTAGGTGCAAATATATGGATAAAATCATATTACAGATAGAGTTCAGATGGAGATAGTCACAAGTACAAGAGCACCTGGCCAGTAAGCCCTGTGTTAAGGACTCATGCACCATCCTTGTATTCTTTGAGAAGGGCACGCTGCCTAGTACAAAGTAATGTGTAGTAATTACTCTACAGTGGCTCGTTTCCATCTGGGTGGTCAGGAGTCCTAGTACCTACTTTACCCACTTAACGATACCCTTGATACATTATTCAGCAGCCATAGATCTTTGCCTTTCTATGAAATAAGAATTTGGACTAGATTAGATCTCTTTATGTTGTGAAAGTCTGTGAATATCTAAATTGCGTAATGTGCTTGGTGGCTGTTTTTAAATTTAAGATGAGCTGGTAAACTTTCTCAAACTAAATTTTTTTTTAAAGACTTTATTTATTTATTTTTAGACAGAGGGGAACAGAGGGAGAAAGAGAGGGAGAGAAACATCAGTGTGTGGTTGCCTCTCACACGCCCTCTACCAAAGACCTGGCTTGCAACCCAGGCATGTGCCCTGACTGGGAATTGAACCGGCAGCACTTTAGTTTGCAGGCCTGCACTCAATTCACTGACCCACGCCAGCCAGGGCTCAAACTAAATTTTTTAAAAATCCAGTATAAAATTTTTGCATCATCTAACTCCTTATCCTTCCTGGACAACGGCATGCACACTGGGTGTCCTATCCTTAGGCGATCTCTTTGGCTTTAGATTTCATTTGAAGGTTCTGCTCTTAGTCCCATACCCTTGGCTTCCAGCTGTAATAAATTTGTTCTACCAGTGATGAAGCTAGGGACACAAACAAAAGCAACCACCAATTTCAGTTATAAAAACAAGAACAACTGAAATATAATAATCCTTTTATTCAAAACTATTTACAAGCTTTACTGTAACAAAGTTTATTAAGTTTTTTTGGTAGCATTATTAAGGATATCAAAATCTTGAAAAGAGCAAACTTCTTTGGGAATTTGAGTGAAATTTATTGTTTAATAAAATTTTAAAGCAAAAATCATTCTTAAGAGATAACAAGCTAAAAGTCTCACAGCAATTTAGATCCCTCATCCTGAACTCCTTCCAGGTCCCCTTCCTTTTTGGTGTTAAGCGTTACTTAAAGCTTTTCTGAATGAGGTGTAACATGAACAGAGTTGCTGGTACTAATATGTGAATGATCGCTATTAAAAGTCAGTCTACCTAAAATTATTTCTACTCAGAACTTGGACATTTGCATAATGACATTGATGAAATTACAGTTCTAGGTCAGCCTCAAAGCCATAGTATTAGCATTGATTTTAGACACAGTACTTGTTCAGCTTCCGGCTCTGTGAGAGAGGGAGGTTGAAATAGACATACGGAGGCAGTGAGAGTCATATCCAGGCCTGTCTGACCCAGACCCCTTGTTCTTTTCACCACAGCACGATGCCTTCTTCCACAGAGTAGGCACTTTACTGAGAGAACATGTTGAATGAAGTCACTGATGTAGAAAAAGTCAAAATTCTCATGCATTATGTATCCTTTAGATTACAGAATACCTGTGCTATTGCTGACTCTCAGTGCTTTATACAGTGTCTGGGACACCAAAATATTCTATAAATATTTGTTGAATTAATATGCATACATTAAAGTGCAGTTGATGCTCTTATTTGTTTTAGTGTTTTGTTTGTGTTAACACAGAATGTATGCATTTTCACTAATTTAATTGATTGCAACTGTGGCTACAGATGTGCCTGTTACTCTTGGTTTTCTATGTAGTTGCATTAATTTTGGTTGCTGACCATAAAACCGCTTTTCATTTAAATTTGAAGGGCCCTTGGGACCTTTAAGCGCTTCCTGTCATTATTTCAAGCACGGGATATTTAAAACCCGAACGTTTTTACAGATTAACTGCTGACTTTGTGCTGTTGGACTTCTGTTTCAAAGGAAACTAAGCCTATCTAGTGAAACTTCACTCCTGATAGTTAAGGTAAGCATCACAACCACACAGTTGACACAGTAACTTCCATTAATTATTACATGCCAAGCACTGTACATTGTATACATTGCTTCTATGAATCCTCATGTTTGATATATTATTTGAGTTATTACTAACCCCACCTTGACTGTTTAGGAAACTTAGGGTCAATGAGAATAAACAAGTTACCCAAGGCAGCAAATTCGAGATTGCAACTCAGATCTGTCTCATCCAAAGCCTGTGCTCTTTTCACTGTACTGTACTATTCTCAACAACATTTGTCCTTGTTTCCACACAGTGCATTCATTATCCTTTGGATGAGTTTTGTTTCATTTCTAAGCAACTCTTATTACTATAAAAATTTTTTTGAGATAATAGCCATCTCTCTGCCTCTTTCTCTTTGATTTATTATTTATTAAAAGTCTCTCTGAATCCTACAAAAATGCCTGGAGACCTAGAAATCTCATTGTATATAAAATCGACTTGGGGTCAAACTTTTCTCATTTTCTTCTACAGTTTTCATTCATGAATATAGTTTTTAAAGATTGCATGACAGTGAATTTTAGGGTGTAGATTCATCTTGGTTCACTAACAATTCCCTTATAACCAGGCATTTCAAATGATAAATAACACATTGATGAAAATCTGCGTACACAAATTGCTTTTTACATTTAGGTACTTACTGAACATGATCCCTCATAGTTCTGGCATAAATATCTGAGTCACAAAAGGTTGAAATATTGTACCTACTTGAAATACCTGATCTAGCTTATAGAAAAGGCACAGTAGTTGCAATTACAAGAAGGCAGTACTCATTATAAACCACCTTCATTTCACCAGTGCACTTCAACAATAGTTTCGTGTGCATCCCTGGCTGTGCCACTCTTTATCTGTAGGTAGGAAAAAGGAGGCAGGATGACTCTTTAGGTAGTAGGGAAAAGGGAAGGAGTATGTAATCCAGGTGATTTGTGACAAACAGATTAAAAAGCAAGTGAAGCTAGTAAACTTAGAGATGTCTTAATTATTAAAAGGATTGAAGGGTTTGGAAACTGAAGAGTGAACATTTTATTTCTCTGAACAGCTTGTTAAATGTTCTTTTTATGTTCAAATTGCGTAGGAACTTGTTTTTTGGTAGAAAACATTCTGAAGTTTTATGTATACACATTAAAAATTGATCCTGAAATTGGATCTTATTTTAGCTGTGTAATATGATAGATAAGCACATCTAGTGCTTCTAATATTTCCCTTTCCTGTTGTTTTTATCCAAAGTCAACTCCCTACATTAAAAATATTTATAGTGGCCTTGGCTGGTGTGGCTCAGTGGATTGAATGCTGGCCTGTGAACCAGAGGGTTGCTGGTTTGATTCCCAGTCTAGGAAAGATGCCTGGTTTGTGGGCCAGGTCCCCAGTAGGGGGCACGCAAGAGGCAGCCACACATTGATGTTTCTCTCCCTCCCTTTCTCTCTCCCTTCCCCTCTCTAAAATGAATAAATAAAATTAAAAAAAATAAAAATACTTATAATGTCTACCATATGTTGTTAAGTGAAGAAAAAAAAACTAGTTGCAGAAAGTAATGTGTTATGATACCATTTAGGTTTAAAAAACAAATACACAGCAAAAGCAAAACTATGTGCCTGGCACATAGTAGGTACTCAATATTTGTTGACTTTGTATGTATCCATAGAAACTGATCTGAAGATATATAATCCAGAGTATTTGAAGAGCTATGCAGCCTAAGGTGTGTTTTTATTCTATATATTTTTATGTTTGAATTTTTTGCAGTGAGCATGTGTTACTTTTGTGTATTTTTTAAAAACAATCCAAAAATTAAGAAGAATTTATAATCTATGGATAAACACCTTCTTCCCAAATAGATCCACTTCTTTATACACTAAAGTATATACCGAGCAATAAAAGACAGCTATATTCTGACTCTACAGAATTATTCTCACATATAAGGAAAAAGCAGTAATCAAACCTATTTGCTTGGTGCTATTTCCATTTAATTTAATAAAAATAAATTTTAAAATAAAATTTTTTTAAATAATTAAAAAAACAAAATTTTCTAAGGAAATTTTCAAACATACAAAAATAGAATTATACTTATCTCCTAGCTTCAGTAGTTATCAGCACACGACCAATCTTGTATCATCTATAGCCCCACACCCAAACCACTGTATTATTTTCAAGCACATTATAGATATATCATTTGATCTGTAAACATATCAGTACATATATCTAAAAAATCAGGACTTTTTTTTAACAAAATGGAAATATCCTTTTCACATTTAAAAATGAGCAGTAATTCCTGTCCTGGCTGGTATAGCTCAGTGGATGGAGCGCAGGCTGCGAACCAAAGGGTTGCCGGTTTGGTTCCCAGTCAGGGCACATGCCTGGGTTGTGGGCCAGGTCCCCAGTAGGGAACATGTGAGAGGCAACCATACATTGATGTTTCTCTCCCTCTCTTTCTCCTTCCCCTCTCTCTAAAAATAAATGAATAAAATCTTTAAAAAAATTAAAATGAGCAATAATTCCTTTTATTCATCATCTAAGAAGTTTTTAATATTCAATTTAAGTTGCTATTTTATTTACTTTCATTGTTTATATACTTTAAGTACTGCTAAGTTTGCATCTTTTTTCCTTTCAAATTTAATACACATTTTTCCACATAGAGTTGTAATGGAACCAAAATGATGATTTTTTGGCTTGTGATACCTTTGCTTGTGTTTCTTAAAATCAAAATGAGTAGTTTGAATAAATGGCTGGTAAATGTAATAATATATACCTGAAAAATGATTCAGGTATATATTACTGACTTTTTCTACATGGGAATGGAAGAAGACTATTCATACCTTGATTGCAATAGCAAAGTCACAGATCATGATCAGAATTATTCTTTTGTTGAAGTGCTCTTCTGATATCTTGTCTGACTGTAATATTTTTGTTTTACATAGGTCTCTGATCAATAGAAGATGGCAAAGCCCAGCCACAGCAGCTACGTCCTTCAGCAGCTAAACAACCAAAGGGAATGGGGCTTTCTCTGTGACTGTTGTATTGCAATTGATGACATTTACTTTCAAGCGCACAAAGCTGTGCTAGCTGCTTGTAGCTCCTATTTTAGAATGTTTTTCATGAACCATCAGCATAGTACTGCACAACTGAACCTCAGCAACATGAAAATTAGTGCTGAGTGTTTTGATCTCATTTTGCAATTTATGTATTTAGGGAAAATTATGACAGCTCCCTCCAGTTTTGAGCAATTTAAAGTGGCAATGAATTACCTACAGCTGTACAACGTTCCCGACTGCTTAGAAGACATACAGGACGCAGATTGTTCTAGTTCAAAATGTTCATCTTCTGCTTCTAGCAAACAGAACAGCAAAATGATATTTGGGGTAAGAATGTATGAAGATACTGTGGCTAGAAATGGCAATGAATCCAACAGGTGGTGTGCAGAGCCAAGTTCAACAGTAAATACACCACATAACAGAGAGCCTGATGAAGAGTCTTTACAATTGGGTAATTTTCCTGAACCACTGTTTGATGTATGTAAAAAAAGCTCTGTGTCCAAATTATCTACTCCAAAAGAACGTGTGTCACGACGCTTTGGACGAAGTTTTACCTGTGATAGTTGTGGATTTGGCTTTAGCTGTGAAAAATTATTAGATGAGCATGTGCTAACCTGTACTAACAGACATTCATACCAAAACACGAGATCCTACCACAGAATAGTAGATGTTAGAGACGGAAAAGATGGTGGTATCAAGGCTGAATTTGGTGAAAAGGATTCTTCTAAGACATTCTCTCCACAGACGGAAAAATACAGAGGAGACACAAGCCAGGCTGCTGATGATTCGACTTCGACCACTGGAAGCAGAAAGAGTAGCACAGTGGAGTCTGAACTAGCCAGTGAAGAAAAAAGCAGAGCTGCTGAGAGGAAAAGAATCATCATCAAGATGGAGCCAGAAGACATTCCTACAGATGAACTGAAAGACTTTAACATTATTAAAGTTACTGATAAAGACTGTAATGAATCCACTGACAATGATGAATTAGAAGATGAGCCTGAAGAGCCATTTTATAGATATTATGTTGAAGAAGATGTGAGTATTAAAAAAAGTGGTAGGAAAACTCTAAAACCTCGGATGTCGCTAAATGCTGATGAAAGAGTTGGTTTAGAAAACATGAGGCCTCCTAACAACAGTAGTCCTGTACAAGAGGATACTGAAAATGCATCTTGTGAGCTGTGTGGACTCACAATAACCGAGGAGGACCTGTCATCTCATTACTTAGCCAAACACATTGAAAATATCTGTGCATGTGGTAAATGTGGACAAATACTTGTGAAGGGTAGACAGCTTCAGGAACATGCTCAGAGATGTGGAGAACCCCAAGATCTGACAATGAATGGGTTAGGAAATACTGAGGAGAAAATGGACATGGAAGAGAATCCTGATGAGCAGTCTGAAATAAGAGATATGTTTGTTGAAATGTTGGATGATTTTAGGGACAATCATTTTCAGATAAACAGTATCCAAAAAAAGCAGTTATTTAAACATTCTGCTTGTCCTTTTCGGTGTCCTAATTGTGGCCAGCGTTTTGAAACTGAAAATCTAGTGGTTGAACATATGTCTAGCTGCCTAGACCAAGAAATGTTTAAGAATGCTATCATGGAAGAAAATGAAAGAGATCACAGACGAAAGCATTTTTGTAATCTCTGTGGAAAAGGGTTTTATCAGCGATGTCACCTAAGAGAACACTATACTGTTCATACGAAGGAAAAACAGTTTGTGTGCCAGACATGTGGAAAGCAGTTTTTAAGAGAACGTCAGTTGCGACTGCACAATGATATGCACAAAGGCATGGCCAGGTATGTCTGTTCCATTTGTGATCAAGGAAACTTCAGAAAACATGACCATGTACGGCATATGATTTCTCATTTATCTGCTGGTGAGACTATATGCCAGGTCTGCTTTCAGATATTCCCAAATAATGAACAGTTGGAACAGCACATGGATGTTCATCTGTATACATGTGGAATATGTGGAGCAAAATTTAATTTGAGGAAAGATATGAGATCACATTATAATGCCAAGCATTTGAAAAGAACATAAGTCATTTTCTACTGTACTAATGCTTAGTTGATAGCAGGCAAAACACCAAAGCAAAGGATATGAGCTATTTAGAAACTGATTTTCTAAGGTGAATTGTTGGAAAAATTCAAGGCCTTTTTACTTTAAATATTTTTGTCTAGGATCTTAAGTATCTATATTTTAGGTGTTATTAAATGTTTATCACTTTTGTTTTTTCTTAATAGAATTCTTTGTTTTTAGTTTGTTTTAGCTATGATTAAAATTACTTTTAAATGTAGACTACAAGTGGTTGTTACCCCTTTAATGACTATTAAACTTTAGTTTCTTATCAATAAGGTGATGACTTCACTATTTCTATTTTTTTTTCAAGGTTATTCTGTGAAATTTTAAACCCAATATTATTGGCCATTCCTGTTTAAATTAAAATTAAAAAAAAAACCAAACGAATTAGTTATTTGAAGCTATCCCATTCACTTTTAGTTTTTTTTTTTTTTTTTCCTTTTGGCAAGTTAAACAGTGATTTAGCCACTGTTTATTCCTCCTTATCAGTGAAATTCATATTCTTATTAGGCAGGTTAGGTGCACCGAATCTAACCTTGAAAGTTGACATGGGCTCAAACTTGGCCTAAAAAGATGGATGGACCTAAGGAAATTCCTATAAATGAGTATTTTCCTATAATTGATAAAATATTATCATTTAATAATCACATTTAAAACTTATATTAAGTGTAAAACCCAATGACTTTACCCCATTTGAGAAATTCGTGGGGACAAGTCATTTTGTTTTGTGATATTAAATTTAACTATGATAGTTAATTAAAAAGACATATCTTGTATTCATTTAAAATAATTTAAAATATTCTGATTTCTAAGGTGTGTTAGTTTATCAATTATTTTTGTTTATATAAATAGATTTTAATAGTTCTCTAGGAATATGGCATCTAAAGGAAAATGATTTTTCACCTTTAAAATTACATACTTTTGGAACTTTGAGATTTGAGAAAGCTGCCATGTATATTGATAAAGCTAATAAAATAAAGAAACCAATTACAAATCTGGTTGTTCTATAAAAGTAGAGTGTGCAAAAAAATGTCTTGTGTTTTATACTATTTAAGATTTGAAGAAAATGTGTTGTGGCAAATTGGAGTTTATCACCATGCTTTATTATTTTTTCTGTAAAGGACTACAAAATTTGAGGACTATAATATAATCACAGAACATATAAATGGAAATAGTTTATCATTTTTTAGTTAAAGTAGTATTGCTGTTAGTTGTTGCTGACACAGGGTCTACATGAATTACATGTGAATCGAAACACTGGCAAGCTGACCGGCCAATAAATACAACTATTGAATAGAATGCCTTTCAATGTGAATTACTTGCATTGTAATACCCTTTTCATAACAAAAGGGATTTTAAATAACTCCTATATTTAAAAGTATAATTTTGTGATTATGAACAGCATTGCTCTTTTTTACATCAGATTTTTAAGATATGCAAGTTATATTTTTTGTATACAACTTGAGTAAAAAGAACAAGTTGCCGAGAGAATTGAGAGATCTACTGACTAGCACAGATTTAGTTGACAAAGAAGTATTAGAGCACAGTGTGAGCTCAGAGATTTGTGGGGAGACCTTGATGTGTTAAGAACAGGAATAGTACAGGAGCTGTGCAGTATTAAAATAATGGGAAGTAGAGATGGGGGAAATACACACAAAAAATAAATGATTTTTTTTAAAGCCACACAGAAAGTGATTCATCTTAGTCTTAGCTACAGTAGTTTAGCAAGTAATTAAATCTGAAATTCAACTTATAATGAAATATGCGATATAATTACTGATGGGAACCTGATAAAAGTTCTGTAACAAACCCATAGACCATTAAGAGAGATAAGATAAACCAAATTTCCAAATTACATAGTATTGTAGTAAACAATTTTCTTTGGGGCTATGTTTTACATGACCCTCATCAAAATATATTTCAATGGCTTTCCCACCATTAAAGAACAGGGTTCTTTCTAAATACTGCCACTACTACCAATCCATTTCCTAGTGGATTATCTCTATTCCATTAGGAAAGGGGACTTAACTTAGTGTTTTAACATGTACTAATAGCCAACCATTAGCAAGCAAATATATAAATATTAAATATAATCTCTAATTTTACATAACTGAGATGTTTATAGCTTCACAAAGCCACACCTCAATGATCTTGTTTTCTTCCAGTCTCATGTTACATAGGACACACACCTTTTGTTCTGGAACTAGCTGCAGGCCAGCATCGGCTTCTTTAAATATAATATGCAGTTTTCCATGTTAAGACAGAGTTCATTTAAAGGCTACTTGCCTTTTAAAACCAGGAAGAATGAAAAATATCCAACACCTCTGTCCAGCCCAGCTTCCTCATTTATTTTTCCCTCTCCTGGGCTGGAATTACAGCTCTGTAGTTTCCTATTGTATTGCTTTGCGCCTTCCAGTGCTGTGGAGACTGTGAATCAGTTATGGAAGCTGTGTGCTCCTCCTGCCTTTATAGTTTGAGTGATCAGTCTCCAAATTTAAAAATGAAAGGAAAATCTAGATAGATATATGTAGTCTTGTTCCTGTTTCTGTCTTGAAACTGTCTTGCTTAAAAGGACTTTTGTTCTCTAGCAAGAAATTCTGGAGGAAGTGGAGTCAGTGCCTCACAAGCTTGCCATGAATTACAGTGCAACTCATGTTTATAATTCTTTAGTAAACAGGACTAAGAATCTCAGAGATTAATAAAGGACAGTCAAGTAGCAGTAGACAAGGACTTAGTCTCTTTCATATATTTGGAGAAATGCCTTATCACATCAGTAAAATGGTACATGGTTAATGTTTAATGTGTAAAGTTTGAGTACAGCCAAAAATTAGGAGGAGGATTACAGGGGCTACTTATAAAAATGAAAGAATTAAAATAAGGAGTTTCTAGGGCACTCAGTACCAATTAAAAAGGAAATTAATAGACTGACCTGAAAAATCATTTATGTAGTTGAGAGCAAAAATATGAACAAGATATAAAAGCTGAATAAAAAAACTTGAAATTTTCTGAGATGAGTAAAGAAGTAATTTGATAGGTTAAAATACTTTGATTAAAGTAATTCAATTAGAGCTATAGAATGTTTAATGAAACAATTACTATGAACATACCAAGGATATACCCAAATATTTGACATAATATACCAACTTTTATATTCTAAAAAAGTGGGAAGAGAGGCTGGTGGTGGTTTGCAACCTTTTCCTCAGTTAAAACAATACTTGTTTCTCTGAATTGCTTGTTAAGGAACTTCCAAATTTAACAGATCTCCAGAAAATCCTCCAAAGAACCAGTGTAATGGTTATATTGAATAAAACTTGTGATCGTTGTTAAAAGCTTAATCAGTACCAACCAAAAGAAAAATAACTCAAATCTGTATGTGACACACAGTTGAGAATAAAGAAATTTGATCTTTTTTATTCATTTAAAATGAGTTTTATGAGTTAAAATTCTTTTTTTTTCATTAATTTACTTTGATCAGATCCTCAACTTTCCTCACCACCCCCACCTCCTGTGTAACAAGTGCTTCACAATGGGAATGAATTCTATTGCTCTGCAGGCACCCTAGCATTACCAAGGCCTAGGATTCCAGGGTCCTGAAAAGCTCTGGGAACATATGCTAATGGTGTGTCTCCCATCTCCTTAATATCTGAGGTGCAGTAAGTGGAGGGGTGACAGGATGAATGCCAAGGAGCTGAAGCAAGTAGAGTTATATTTGGTATTAAGTTGAAGCTGCAGACCAGATTTGGAAACCCATGATCCATCCATCCATCCTAGGACTCTCACTAGCAATCCTTGCATCCATTTAGTTAGCACTCTTTCTACTCTGCTATATGATTTACATATGCAATTTTAATTAATCCTCACAGCCTTACGAGGTAAGTATCATTCCAATTTTCCAGATGGGGACTGAGGTTCAGAGAGACTATTTTTTCCCGAAACCACACAGAAACTTAATACTAGAATTGGAATTTGAACCTAGACCTATCTGATTTCTACATTCCTGTATTTAACCACTAAGCTACATACTCCACCTACCAAAAAATAAAAGAAGGGCCCTTTCAGCCTAGGACGCATGTGATAAAGCTTCTAGGAGACTGTGCTTCTTGTTCATCACCTGTCATCTGCAGTGCCTGGTAAGGTAGCTGGTAATAGTGGGGAAAATATATCAGTTGAAAACAAAACTGTTTATTTGAATGGGTCATTCAGAATCATGTTTTGGAAATAAAGACTGAATACTGACATGTTTTCATTTTCCTTTATTTAAACTTAAAACATTTAGTAATATTGTCAGCAATTTTGGGGCCCATGGTAGTTTCTAAAAAATTAATTTGAATTCAACTTACATATTTCTACATCTGTGAACATCTCTCCCTCTCTTTTCCTTATTCCTGACCTTTATGTTTTACTCTCTCCCACCAGTCCTCATTTCCTTTTACTGGTTTTCAGGCTGACGAATAACTCAAATCATTTGAAAATGTTCCCAAGAAAAATCAGAACCTTAGAATAACCAGTTTCCTCTTTTTGCCTTCACAGACAATGTGGATAAGGAATTTTTCACTTCTTTGTAAAAAATGAAATGAAATCCCTAATTGTGATTGATTTGATTAAAGTTTATAGAGCAGTCAAAATTTGTCTAAAAACAAAAGTTCGTTTTTCGAGCCATTTGTAATTCAATTTACAAAAACAACAAAACCACCTATGGCTTTCTAGTATAAGCTTAAAAAGTCTTACTCCTGCCCTGACTGGAGTGCTGCCTCAGTGGGTTAGGTATTGTCCCACACACTGAAGGGTCACCAGTTTGACCTGGGTTGTGTGCCAGGTCCACAGTCCGGGTTGAGCGAGAGGCGATGCATAGATCTCTCACACATTAATGTTTCTCTTCCTCTCTCTCCCTCTTTCCCTCTCTCTAAAAGTAAATAAATAAAATCTTTAAAAAAGAAAAAAAATCTTCAAAGAGTCTTACTTGGAAAAGAAATGGAAGATAATTTCCCTATACAATAGCTGTATATCCACCCTAAAACTTTTCCTACCAGGGAACTTTAAACAAATGAACATTTAATGGTTTAAGTGAAGGCTTCCTCCCAGCTGAATCTAATTTTAACTTCATGCATGTATTGTCTGATTTCTACAGCCTATACAATCGGTTTTACTATGTTAAATCTGTTTTAATGATCTCTGTCATCTGCCAGATTTTATTAATTTAGAAGAATGGGTAATTATATAATCATTTAAGTGGCCCCTTTTCATGGCCTATCAAACTCAAGGACACATTACTTGGTACATGGGGAGAATCTCATACTAAAGCCAGATGAAATTTAGCTACTTATAAAATTATGCTGGCAAGAGGTAAAAAATGCAAAGATTTAGAAAGTTGATAAATATAAATGACAATAGCAGCTTGTAAATTCATGCTAATTTTAAACCAATTTAATACCACCTACATATTTATATGTACATGCTTACTTGACTTTAGTATTAAGAAGTTTAAATCTTAAGTTGTTCCTTTATTATATTCAGGATAACCAAATCATTGAGATTCATTCAAGATAACTTCCACCTTTCTATCAAAAGCCACCATAGATCACTAGGGGGCAGGACGCCATTATAATTTCTCATTATCTTGCTGACAAACGAAGATGGTTATAAAGATTGTAACTCAGTACTTGGTTCTGAATTTAATGTATCAATGTACTAATTGCCATTATAATAAGACATTACAGGAAACTAGGATCAAAGGATGACCCACCCAAAAGCAAAGGACATGATTTTATTTGAGTCAGGAATATTAGTTTTATGTGAGAAAATTTATTTTATCCTCTGTCCTTACCTATTTGAGAAAGGAATAGAGTTACCTAGACAGCCTGTGAATTCCCCAGTTAAATTTTTGAAAGTGACTATGTTGTTTTTTAGTCTACTTAAAGCAATTGCTTCTAACAATTAGAGTCAGCAGAGCTTATTTTTAGATGAGAGAAATAATTCTAAGCATACAGATTATGGAAGTTATTTCTTCTTTCAAATGCTTATGTGTTCCCTGATTGTGGGGGAGGTGGGGGGTGGTATTTTAAGAGACACTCTCTTTAAAAAATTAAGGCAAAGCATTGATGCAAAAAAATTCCACCCAGAATCACAGGGGCAGGTTAGGGGAGCATGAATTTAGGAATTTGAAGGAAAACTCGGTGTGTGTGTATTTTATTTTCATTTGCAGAGTGTATACAGTAGTTATCATTTGAAGAAAACCACTTGGTATTTGACTTTTAAATTTTTTGGATATATAACATCTTTGAACCAGAGTTGCCATTAATAAAGTACATTGTAAAATTGTTTTCTTTGAATGAAAACACTTAAGTGCTTCTTCTCTCCCTACTTTTGTCTGCCTGGCTGACCTGTTTTTTTTTATGTTGCATATATATATGCCCTACCCATTCTAGCTTAAATCATGCAAGGGGGGGAAAAAGTGCCCCTATAGTGGAAGAATTATTTGAGTAATAAGAACATCTTATATTTAAAGGATATAATGAGTTACACATTGGGGAAGAAAGTAAGTACATGGAAGTTCTAGGAACTATGCTTCTGTTCCATTCTTGTTCCATTAATAGTGTGCTGGCCTGATGCCAAAAGCCATGAAATTCTGACCTAAGACTTATGTTGTATCTTGTAGAGCAGTTAATTTGTAATATTATTTTTCTTGAGTTTTGTCTTTTTCTGTGTGGCAGTGGTGATATAGGGCCTTCTAAACCTCTGGAGAAGTGAGATCTGAATTTGGAGAGGACATGGGGAAGAATCAATCTTCAACAGATAATCTTTAAGTCCAGACCCAGGAATATCAGATCTGAAGTGACACCATCTTTTCTGTCTTCCTGACAAACCTCATCAGACCCAAAAGTTCCAGTTGCAAGCATCCAAGAAAATTCAGTAAACATCACTTTGAAATCAATTTGTTGTGACAAAATTGATTCATGGTGACTCTCCTAGTATTTGTGGAAAATCTGCTAAAGAAAAGTAGAATATTCATAAGACATCAGTGGGTAAAGCTACACTAAAATGAAACTATATGCTAATTACCTTCAAGAGTCCCTTCGAAAAGGCTTGCCTAGGCTACTATAAATAGAGATAATCATATAAATGTGTTAACAATTTTAAACAATCTAAATCAGCATTTATATATTATGAAATATAGTCAATTAAAAAAATTATACAACAAAATCTGTGTAGAGCATAAATTAAAAAATGGTACAGAGACAAAAAGACCAATATTTTAACAAGATAATCTAGTTATTACTGTAATGTAACATATAATGCTCTTTATATATGTTACAAACTTGATTATTAATGAAGTTTCTTTTTAAGTCTGTTAACGTGAAGGAAAAACAGAAGCAGTATTACTTTGTCAATAGTGGTAGACGTTCACAAATCACAGACAATCAAAAAGAAGATATTTTTAAGACACATTATTTTCTTTTGAACTTAGCGATATAACCTATCAGGACAGAATGGGTTTCTGTTAAACATTTATTCTCAAGATTAATGTTTCTCAGTTTTCAAATTTCAAGATAAAATTCTACTAAGTATTGAATAAAACAATGGTTAACATTTTTAAAGCCCTTTCATGGGGGAATGAAATGTTTGGTGAAAATTTAATCTGGCTACAAATAAGTTGATATATATGCTCATAACACATTTCTTAACTATATGAATTCTTGTAGCCATATTATTTCCTTATTGTGAGTATACTTGTAGTTTTACTTTTAACTGTGTACCCAATTCATTGTTATTATTGTTATTATTTTTGTTTATTGTGCAATATCAAGATGTTGTATTTTCAGAACTGTTTATGTTTTTATGCCCTATTCAAATATTTTAGTGTGTTGCACAAAGAGCTCTTAGACTATACATAATAGCATATGCAGAAATTGAGTAATTTAAAATCTCTAGCTATAAAATGTAATAACTTGAATATCCTTTCTAATAATTTGATTAACAAAAGTCAGAGAAAGTTGCCCTGACTGGTGTGGCTCTGTGGGTTGGGCATCATCCTGCAAATTGAAAGGTCACTTGTTTGATTCCCTGTCAGGGCACATGCCTGAGTTGCAGGCCAGAACCCCTGTTGGGTGTGTGCTAGAGGCAACGGATTCATGTTTCTCTCACACATACATATTTCTCTCCCTCCCTTCTACTCTCTCTAAAAATAAACAATTTTTTAAAATCAGAGTAAGTTAATTACAATGATAGTGGGAGAGAAGGGAAAAGAAATCCACTAAAGATTTCAAATTCATATGAATTCAACTGTTTTAAAATAAAACAAGTTTAGAAAACTAAAGTGTTAGTTCCTAAAAAAATTCAAAACTAGAATTAATCTCTTGGGAGCATGAGGAAATCTAAAGAAATATAGATTTCTAACAAATAAGAAACATATAAGAATATTATCAGTAATTAAAGGTGCCAGATCAAAACAGTAAAGACTCAATAATTTTAATTGACTGGTAGAATTAGATTCACAAAAGAGATTAAATTTTGACTGTACTAAAATACAAATGTAATGAAGAATGAGTGATATAAATGCCTTCTATAATGTGATTGTTTTCTGTACATTAATATAAAATGGAGTTTATTGGGTCACATAGAGAACTTTTGTTACATTTTTAATACATTGCTTTTACCTAATAAAATTTCCTCCTCTATATTCAGAAGTTAAACTGTCTGTATATTACTTTTACTTACACTTTATTTTTCAACCTGGATCTTTAAAAAAAATTATGTCTGAAAAGTTATCAATTCCTTACATTCTCTGATACCAAAATAATAAAGTATCTGATACAGCTAATTATGAGCTGTATCCTGAGCAGCTTCAGAAGTACACAAAGAGAATTAACTGAAAGAGAATTATTGCCAAATCCTGTTTTCTTTTAATATACAAGTACTGGAAAACTTATTTCATGGCAAACACAGATGGCAACAAATTAATTAGGTTTCTTTATAATATAAAAAGAAACTTTATAAAAATCCACTGACACAGTATTTAGCTCTTTCAAAGGGTTGGTTGGTTCATTTCTCAAAATAACAATTTATTCATAGAAATAACTTCCTAACCAGTATAATTCATTTTATTTTCAGTTAAAGAGCCTAATAATTTTGTTTTAAGTGATCGACAATGAGTATTCCCTTCATTTCAGATTGGTTCCAAAATGTGATTGTCATAATTTCACTTAATTTAATTTCACTTAATAAGTGTTCACAATAATGGCATACTGAGTCTGACTCTTCCTGTATGCAAGACAAACAGCCTTACTACTTTCAGATTATTTTAGACTATTACACAGGAGTGTATCCTCCAGGTTAGCACTCTCCAAAACTGAGTAGGTACAATTTGTTTGCTTTTCTTCTGGAAAAACCTCTCTTCCAGGTTTGGGTTCTGAGAACCTTCCAGGCCAGGCAGCGTAGAGTCCCCCAGGGTACTGTATATATGTAGTTTAATTGTAAATTTTAAAGGCAGTTTTCCAAGGCTCAAAAAATCAAATTGTGACATTTTTCCCATATTGACAGGTGATTGGATAAATATTTTGGGACAGGGTACTTCCAAAGAATTATAAAATGGCAGTATTTACAGAGGTCTTAAATATAATAATTAGTTTGACTCCAGTTTGCTCATAGGTCCTCAAATTATAGGCTGCTATTTACCCCACCTCTTCTGGCCAACAATACCTCCTGAAAACAATCCATGAAATTTTATGAAGGCTGCACTTAGGTAGGGATTGAGAGGATTCCAGAAAATACATAATTTTTTCCCCTAGTAATTTGGGAAAAATTGATTCTTGCTCAGTCAGTCTCCTTAGGGCAAGTTTGACTATCCATGCATATAGTTTTAGACCTCATTTCATTCATCAGAGTATCTCTAGTACCAGTATTTTCAGATGTGAATTTGTTTCAATTTTTGATATCTGCAGCTTTAGTACAGAAATATGAGAGGCAGGGAATCTTACTCTTCTATAGGAAAAAAATTAAGTTGTTAAGTATTTTTGGTTAAATAATGTGCCTCAGGTCACCTTTAACAAACATTGAACTAGTGAATCACTACTGTGTTCCAGGTACTCTTCTGGGTGTCGGGGATTAATTAGAGAGGGTTTGACATATGTTAGAGCTCTTGGTTTTTCCAGACTGTGTGGGACCTCAGTCCTTAAAAATATTTTGAAACACCTAGTATTTATAATCTGCCAAACAGATTTTCTTGCGTTGAAAATTAATAGTGATTTCTATATAAGTAGGATTAGTGAACCTTGTTTCAAGTGAAGATTAATGGTCAAATTTTTAAAATCAATTGTAAAGTTATATATATAAAATAAGAACATTTAGAAATTCATATGAATTCAACTGTACTTAGTCCATATACAAATAACCAATTTTGATGTATTTCTCATATATATAAGATTATCCTACATATAAAATGGTTACAAGTCTTGTATCTTATTTTCCAATTAATTATATCAATAGCATGGTTCTGTCATTAAAATTTTTGTAAGCAATTTTTGTTTTGTAAACAATAATTCATATGGATGTACTATAATTGATGTAATCATTTCCTTATTGTCAGATATCTGTCATTTCCTTTTTCATGTTGTTATTATCACAAATAATACTACGTGCACGTTCTATTATTTCCTTGGGATGAATCCCACAGGGTAATGCTAAATGAAAGATATGGACATATTTAAGGTAAAGAAAAAATATTGTCATATTATCTTCCACAAAGATTGTACTAATTTACATTTCCACTAGTAGAGTTTGCCTGTTTAGCTGCACCTTTACTGGCATTGATGAATATTATTTGACTATAAATTTGCTAATTTGATCATTTAATGGGCTATATTTTTTATTAACTCGGAGCCACAATCATCAAAAAATAAGATTAAAAAAATCAATATAGATAAGGAATAATGTAAAAATTCCAAGAATGCTCAGTATACGATAATGTTCTAGGACTGCAAAAGTTTATTTCATATGAAATCAAAGTGAAAATATGGTGTCTTTTTTGGGAAAAGCTCAGGATGCCATCTAAAGTATGAAACATCAATTTACTAGGTGACAAGTTAGAGCAGAAAAAATTATATATATATATATGTAAAATAAAATGCAGATAAATGGCTACTGTGGTTTCAAAGCTGTGTTAAAGATTAATGTGGTGGTTAGATTGCAAGAGAAGCTTGTAATAATTGAGTAACTGTAGGTAGAGACAATACATAAGTTACTAAGAACCTCTCCCTTCTGAAGTTCCAATTTTAGTGTCTGTGTATAAGAACTGGCATGTTTGGTTTTTGCAATCTTGCTTTGCTTGAGGTAAATGTGTAAGGGCTGTCTCAATACAAGAGATCTGAAGAGTTTGTGTTTCTTACAGTTCTGCTTTCAGTTGTCGCTGGGACCCTTTGTCTAAGTCACATCATATTATCAATTCTACAAAGAATTTGGATTGCTCTCCAGCCCTCTAATTCCTCCTCCCCCATGCCTTTTTTAAAAAAAAAAAAAAACTACATAAAAGACATCGATTTGCTAGAATAAAATCAAGACATATGTACTTACAATTTAAGGCAGCATCAATAGAAAATTTTTGGTTTTATCTTTGTTTTCCCAATATTTTCTTTAAAAGGTTTCCTAGGTCAATTTTTTTCTTTAATTTCTTTCATGGAAAAGGAAATGGGAATTGTGGTTAAAACCAGTACTATTTAACTAATAAGATTAACAATAGCATATGTGTTTTTAAAGATTGGAAATTATATACACAACTAGATAAAAGAAATGTGTTCATTGACAGACTTTATAGGGTTCTAGCAACATTACCTCTTGGTCGCATTATTTACGTGTTTCTCAGACAAAAACTTTGCCCAGTGCACTGTCTCACACAAATTTGATATGGGCTATCCATTACTACCTTCTTTCAAAGGGTGGTTCCCCCCTCCCATAGTCCCAAATGTGGAAAAATCATGGCACATAAAACTCTTAAATGTATCGTGTCCACCTGATGACACTGTTTCTTGTTTGTACCGCTGCCCTTGTGCTGACATTAATGTGTGCAAGACCCTGTAGTTGCCCCAGGACACTGCTGTCCTCCTAGCCCGAGCTACAACGACGCACACAAAGGTCGCTCTCCACCCCTCTTTGCTGGCAACTTCAGCGCCTGGCTCAGGCATGTCACCTCTTCCATGAAGCCCTCACCAACACACTTTTCCCTGTCTGGATGTGCCGCCTCTTTGTGTTCCCATAGCGCTTCTCTCGAATTATGTTTATCTCTTTATTAGACTTTCGACCTCCTAGAGACAGATTATCTCATTTGTTTTCCTACTTTCACATTGCAGGTACCCATCCAAGCCTACTGAATTAATGTCTACAGCTTAACCACCCCCACCCCCACCCCCGCCCGCCCGCCAATGTGAAATGTTAGCCCAGCGATTTTGTAACAGTTTTCCTTCAGGAGCCCATGTATAGGAGTCTGCTTCTAACCTCATCACCTGGTGCCAAACGGTAATTCCAAACCGATTTTCACATTCCTCTTATAAAATGAATTGTTCTCTTTTTCACCTACCTTCTCTGAAGGTCTATGCCTGTAATGAAGCTTCAGCAAAGCTAGAGAAAATCTCATTCTGTTGTGCTCACTCATAATCATGACTCGGGTCATAAACCAGGTCGCGTGTGCGTATGCTGGGGATGAGAAAATCGGGCTGGGAGGGCGACGCGGGTATTTTATGGTGCTTCAACACGAGGGTTTGATTATAGATTTTCCTGTGAATAACACAAAGCGGCGGATAAAGCCCTTGAAACCTCAAATAAGGAAAGCAGTGGAGAGAACAGGGAGACGAAATCAGAAAGCTTCAAGTGGTAGAACAAGCAGGAAAAATGGAAAGTGAGGTACAGAAAGTTTAAACGTTGGGAATACCAGTTGCAGCCACTCCCCAGTCTCCCACTGCGCAGGCCTCCCGCGAGCGGCGCCGAAAACAAGTCGGCGGCTCCGGGCTTTCTCCCCGGCTCCCTGCCCGGCCCCCGGCCCCCGACCCCCGGCCCCCGGCCCCCTCCCCCCACCGCCCGCCAGGCAGTTTAAATCGAGCGCTCACACCCACTGAGACGCTGCGAAGTGCGCAAAGTAATATTCCGTGAGGCTGACAGCCGGAACCTGGAACTTCAGTGTCATTTTATTTTTGTCCGAGGCCTGAGGGGAGCCGCCCTCACGCCGATATTATGCCAAAGTTAATAAAGCAGGTTCTGGCCCTATTTCCTCGGTGCAACCGACTCAACGCATTGGCCTGCCCCCGCGTGCTAGGTCAGTAGGTAACCTTGGAAATGTACTGCACACTCAAGGCCCAGGAACTAAAAAGGAAGTCCTTTTTCCGGACTAGCCTTCAGCGCCGTGCCTCCGCCCCCGCCACGCCCTAGCCTTTCCTTCCCCACCCACTTGGGAGTCCGCGCTGCTCATTGGCCGCGTGCCCTGCCAATCCAATGGATGCCGGCGAATCCAGCCTTGTGGAAGGCGAAGATCAAAGGACAGCGCGTACACCTGGTGGGCGTCGGGGAACGCGCGAGCCTAACGCCCCCAAGCTGCGGGCGTGTAGTGAGGAGCGGCGGACCGCGCCGCTAGGAGACGTGGGAGGGGATATTTACATAACGGCTGCCCCCTGCCTCCTCACGCGGGCCGGGGTCCCGCCCCTCACTCAATTTAAAAACCTATTGGGCCGCGGGCGGGTCACTCTGACAAAAAGCAAGCCTTAGCGGGCGGTCCTGAGAGCGGATTGGCTCTGGGAGTTTCCACAGGGCGGCAGGGAGGTGGCTATAAGAGCGAGGCGCCAAGCCTAGGGGAGCGGGAGACACAGTTTGCGCTCGTGGTATCAGGTGCAAGGCAACCGTTAGTTGACTCCGTGGATTTTCCTGTCCCTGGTGTTCTTGCCTAACGTCGCTTGCCTATCTTTCAGTCAGGATGTCTGCCCGCGGCCCGGCTATTGGCATCGACTTGGGCACCACTTACTCGTGCGTGGGGGTCTTCCAACATGGCAAAGTGGAGATCATCGCCAACGACCAGGGCAACCGCACCACCCCCAGCTACGTGGCCTTCACCGACACCGAGCGCCTCATTGGCGATGCCGCCAAGAACCAGGTGGCTATGAACCCCACCAACACCATCTTCGACGCCAAGAGGCTGATCGGACGGAAGTTCGAGGACGCCACAGTGCAGTCGGACATGAAACACTGGCCGTTCCGGGTGGTGAGCGAGGGAGGGAAGCCCAAAGTGCAGGTGGAGTACAAGGGAGAGATCAAGACCTTCTTCCCAGAGGAGATCTCCTCCATGGTCCTCACTAAGATGAAGGAGATCGCCGAAGCCTACCTGGGGGGCAAGGTGCAGAGCGCAGTCATCACCGTCCCGGCCTATTTCAACGACTCGCAGCGCCAGGCCACCAAGGACGCGGGCACCATCACGGGCCTCAACGTGCTCCGCATCATCAACGAGCCCACGGCGGCGGCCATTGCCTACGGCCTGGACAAGAAGGGTAGCGCGGGCGGCGAGAAGAACGTGCTCATATTTGACCTCGGCGGCGGCACCTTCGACGTGTCCATCCTGACCATCGAGGATGGCATCTTCGAGGTGAAGTCCACGGCCGGCGACACGCACCTGGGCGGCGAGGACTTCGATAACCGCATGGTGAGTCACCTGGCTGAGGAGTTCAAACGCAAGCACAAGAAGGACATAGCGCCCAACAAGCGCGCGGTGCGGCGGCTTCGCACGGCCTGCGAGCGCGCCAAGCGCACCCTGAGCTCCTCCACGCAGGCTAGCATCGAGATCGACTCGCTCTACGAAGGTGTGGACTTCTACACGTCAATCACCCGCGCCCGCTTCGAGGAGCTCAACGCTGACCTGTTCCGCGGGACCCTGGAGCCGGTGGAGAAGGCGCTGCGCGACGCCAAGCTGGACAAGGGCCAGATCCAGGAGATAGTGCTGGTTGGTGGCTCTACCCGCATCCCCAAGATCCAGAAGCTGCTGCAGGATTTCTTCAACGGCAAAGAGCTCAACAAAAGCATCAACCCCGATGAGGCGGTGGCCTACGGAGCGGCGGTGCAGGCGGCCATCCTCATCGGAGACAAGTCAGAGAACGTGCAGGACCTGCTGCTACTCGACGTGACCCCGCTGTCGCTGGGCATCGAGACGGCTGGCGGCGTTATGACCCCACTCATCAAGAGGAACACCACGATCCCCACCAAGCAGACGCAGACCTTCACCACCTACTCAGACAACCAGAGCAGCGTGCTGGTCCAGGTGTACGAGGGCGAACGGGCCATGACCAAGGACAATAACCTGCTGGGCAAGTTCGACCTGACCGGGATTCCCCCGGCGCCCCGCGGGGTCCCCCAGATTGAGGTCACCTTCGACATCGACGCCAATGGCATCCTCAACGTCACCGCCGCAGACAAGAGCACCGGTAAAGAAAACAAAATCACCATCACCAACGACAAGGGTCGTCTGAGCAAGGACGACATTGACCGGATGGTGCAGGAAGCGGAGAGGTACAAATCGGAAGATGAAGCCAATCGCGACCGTGTCGCCGCCAAAAACGCCGTGGAGTCCTATACCTACAACATCAAGCAGACGGTGGAAGACGAGAAGCTGCGGGGCAAGATTAGCGAACAGGACAAAAACAAGATCCTCGACAAGTGTCAGGAGGTGATCAACTGGCTCGACCGAAACCAGATGGCAGAGAAAGATGAGTTTGAACACAAGCAGAAAGAGCTGGAAAGAGTGTGCAACCCCATCATCAGCAAACTTTACCAAGGCGGCCCTGGCGGCGGCGGCAGCGGCTCCGGAGCCTCCGGGGGACCCACCATCGAGGAAGTGGACTAAGCTTGCACTCCAGTCAGCGTAAAACCTCTTTTCCTTTCTTTATTTTTTTAAAACTTAATCTTCATTGTATTTTCCCCCATTACCATATATCCCCCTTAAGCCCCCTCTTTATTTTTTTCTTTTGTTTTTGTTTCTTTGAAATGTCCTTGTGCCAAGTAGAGATCTATTTTTGGAAGTCTTTAGCCCGGTGTATACATATGAAAGGAAAGGAGCAAAAACTTAGTTTAATTATAAAAGGTTAGTTCTAAAGTTTGATTTTTAAAAACATTATTTGAGGTTTCTTTTAAATGCATTTTGCATGTTTGCTGACTTGAGCAATTTTGGTTAGCTTAGTTTTAGATGGGAAACCTTAAGTTTGTGCACATGTTCTATGGAAGCTTGATAACAATATATAGAAGCTTGAATTGTTTAGTTTTATGTGCTAAGGAGGAAAGTCAACATTGCAGTAAAGTCAAGAATAGGCATTCTTTTTGCACACAATTGCATAAATACAAATTTGAAGTAAAGCTGGAATTGATTTCAAAATTGCTGTCTTGGAGTTTTCAATTTTCCCTCTGTACTGTTTTACTCATGTTGGTCTTTAACTAGGATATTAGTATGAGGTGAAATTTATCTAACTCAATCTTGTCTAATTCTCAGATGAGGTTCCTGCTTTGAATTACCAACAGCTTAATTGGAGAAGATGTGGGTAAACTTCCCCCCCTCTTTAAACACAGAAACCAGACTGGGATCTTCCAGTGTACCCAAACTCCTAAGGCTTGGCTTAAGTGTTCAAGTGTCCACCTGAATATTCCATTAAAATACAAGCTGTGTTTTGGGGTTAAATGTAAAATGATTCTTTAAACTAAAAAAAGCTGGAGCAGGAGTTGTCTTCTGATAATAGCCCAAAGTAGTATGAAACAAATTGCTTTCTGTGACATACGGGTGCCTGAAACAAGAACCAGTAGGTAAACTTTAAAGCCACTTAATATTGAGTCCAAATTTAGTCAAACTTGTTTTAACTTTCTAGTAAAACAGCTCAACTTCTGAGCTTATTCCACAAGGATGTGTTTCCAGCAGGTACAATTTCTAGGGATGTAGAAGGTTTGTAGATATTTTTCCCCCTGATTTAAGAATCGCAATGATTTTGCAATACCTGCCTTAAATCACTAGAATAGATTTCTTTTTTAAAGGCAACCTGCAACATAGTTTTGTATTTTGTTAATATACAACTTGTCCATTTTCCTATATATCTGATTTGAGATTGTTACAGATAGGAATATTGCAACCCTTTGGAATAAAGGACTTTAAAGGATAAAGTCCACTATGCTGGGCTTTAAAATCCATATCCTTGAGAGAAGGACAGTTCATGTTTATTTTTTAGTGCAATTACACTTCTGCTTTGTTCTGATTTATTCTCTTTAAGGGGAACTTGGGAGACATTCTGTAAAGCTGATTGAAAAATGCATAGTTAACCTAATGTTTTCACCACATATATACATTTTGATATCTCTTTCCAAATAATGTGGATTTGCTTCATGTTGTTCATAACAGTGAACTATAGAAACTATATTTTTAATTTAGTAGTGGACCCTTCTTTATTATGCAGAGAAAATAAAAAGTAGGGAACAAATTAGCCTAAAATTGGGCTTTGGCAATGACCCTCACACAAGAGATGACTCTTACGTACATATAAATTTCCTCCCCCCCCACCCCAGCAGGTTTCCTTTGGGTGAGGCATGAAGATAAAAAGCAATTGTGAAATTGTTTCAAAATAAACTTTTAAAAATTACACTGAAAAGCTGAAGATAACTTGGGGTTTTCAGTGCTGGTGTCACGCTGGTAGAAAATTTTCAGCAAGGAGGTATAATGGTGTTTCATTGACTATAGATAATATCACATAAATATTTGACAAACTACCTTGTTATTAAGAAAACAGGTCATTAATAGCCTTAGAGTGACTTTGAGCATTAATTTTTACCAAGATAATACCCATGCTATTAAGCTTCTATTAGATCTTTATTTGTTGAAAGTGTTTATCCCTTCCTCTAACTTCAGAATATAATGAAGTCTTTCTGTAAGTGCAATTTGGTATTAGTATGACTCATTTTAGATCTCACTTTAAAAGATATTAGCTTCTAAAGTATCAGAAAAATGACCAGAGGTAGTGTCTTTGATCCTGGGACCAGGCCTCTGGTAACTGGCTATAACACCACTTTCAATTATGTAGACACTTATTTTCTATTATTTTGAAAAGTAATTTGTAAAACTTCTAGCCTTACTGAGTGTTTTTTATTTAACTCTGTCTTCTCAAATTTATCTAGATCTGAATATTATTAAGATAAAGCTACCAAAGCAGCCATTCAGTGTTTCCAGGGGTCAGTTGAAACTAGTAACCTAATAACCCCTGGGAACTCCTTAGCAAATGTTAGATCAGCTATAGTCAAATGACAATGGAAAAAGTATTTGATATTAGGACAAGGCTAAATTACAGTTTAAGAATTAATTAAGCATCACTTGAACTTTAAAGTAGTGAGTGATATTAGAGACTAGTGGTCATTTATGACTAAAGCAAATGTAATACATGTAGAATAAAAAATACATTTCTCAGAATAGGCACTTAAATTCTTCTTACCTGAATGTCTAATTAACATAGTTGTCCCTGTTTTGAGGCAATAAACTAGGTACCTGTTAAAATAACACACAATAAGTTATTTACGGTATTTGAGACGTATGGTGTTTCAAAACAAGCTCACTTCAAATTTTTTATAGTATTAATTTGATATGTCTAATGTAAATGCATTAAAACTTACATATTAGGAGATATAATGTTACATATTTAAACAACATATATAATAGGATATTTAGTGAATCATCTAATCAATATGTCAGCGAGACTAAATGAGAATTTCTTTATCCTATATATAATCTTAAGTAGGAATACAAGCTGGTTATTTAGATAAAATCAAAAGATTTCTTTTTATGAAGTTCAAATACTAGGTCCATGATAAGGCCTTCACCTACTTTAAATGGAATGTAGTTTATAAAAGTTGTGTTGTGAGACATTTTCCTCTTCCTTGAACACTGTAATTAAAGTTTTAAAGAATCTCAAATCCATATATTACAAGACAATTACTAAAATAAATATTATAAAAATATATTTTATATGCATATTAAATATATATTTTACAGAAAGAATTTTACATATTTCATAAAATATATGTTAAGGAACAGGAATATTCAATTGCTTCTGTATATTTACTTTATAAATAAGTATCAGAAAACTGTTTTGAAGGACTATCTTTAGCATTAAAATCAGATACAGAATTTCATTCCTTGAAGAAAAAGTAAGGATCTTTGGGAAAAGAGACCAGCATTTATTTTTGATATAGCTCTTGGAATGGATATATGCATTTCTGAAACAATAGGGTGATATTTATTGTAGAAATGTCTTTCTTTTATCAACAGAACAAATCAAGAAGCCATAGGCTCTTTTCTCCACCACTTTCAGAATGGATTATTAGGTTGTTTGTGAATTCAACATTAGGGAAATAAGCAACCAAAAATGGAGTTGCTAATTCAAATACCATCATTGCCATGTCCTTGCATGTTCATTTTTTAAAGGTAAAATTATAACGCTATGAAAACCTGTCCATTATGATTTTTTCATAATATTGAGGCAGGGTGGTAAGAAGCTAGGAAAATTCCTTGGCAAATAGAATGGAGAAACTGAGACAGATAGTTGAACAAACTGGCCAAACAACTTAAGCCAGACGCAGAAGTCAGCTCCCTGGAGATAACATCTAGGCCTCAGTTGTATTTCAGCTCCAGGCCCAGAAAAGAGACAAAACCAGGTGGGTGACACCAGAACCAGCTGCAATGATTAATGACCCCTGCCTTGGCACTGATGGATCAGTAGAAACCGTGACCCTGAAAGGGCACACCTGGAAAACTAATGAATATTCTACTGATGAATATTCTGCTGAAACCCTCCCCCGAAACCTCCTCTAAAATTCTTCCCAGCAGGAGTGAGAGAAAACCCCCAAGACAAAGGACCCAGCCTGTTCTCTCCCTCTGGGGAGCATGCCTACACCTTTCCTTTACCCTTCCTCTTCCCCAGGGGGCAGGCATCTCCCAAACTCTAAGGATCTCCATGAGACTTGCAATGGGCGATGGCAGCTGGTCCTGTCCCAAGCTAACCTCCTGAACCTGTCTCCAGTGCTTCCTTTTCTCTGACTTCCCAGTGAGCTAAAGCAGCCCCACCTGGGCTCATTTATTCCCTGTAACATTTTTAGAGAGCCGAAGGAGTCAGCCTAGGTCTCTCCTGTTGCTTGTTCTATATGAAGCACTTTCTTGTTTCACTGACCTCAACTTTAATAAACCTGCTCTCAATCACCTGGACTCCTGCTGTGCAATCTCTCCTGCATGAAGTCAAGAACCCACACACTATTGGCTAGCCCTAGGCAGACCTGCTCGGCCAGGTCCCCTGACCAGTAACAGTATAAGCGTGCATTGTAATTCAGTTAATGTCTTACGCCTAAAATCTGAGACCAGCCATGCAGTTCTATCTCTTAGTTATATGACCTCGAAATGTTTCTTTTAATTAGGAAGAAAAAACAACACCCAACAAACCCCTTCCCTCACAGGACACTTGGAATTATTAAATATTTAGATATAGTACCTTTAGCCCCACTTTATAATGTCATGATTTTTTTTCTAAAAGGAAAGTTATTTCCATTTTAGGTTGTGAATTTCTAATGTTATAAAAAACACCTATTCGGTGCAAAATGTAACCTAAGAAATGAGTGGATCAGTTTTATAATAATAATTTAGAGCAATAAAAATAATCTCCCTTCTTTTGTTAGGATTTGGTAATATGGACGTGTAAGATGGTTATTCTGAATTAGAAGGGTTCCTTTAAATACTATTCCCTCTAGCACCTGCGAAATAACTTGTCATGTAACGTTTATGTAAGTCATTATTTGGGGTTCTCAACTCTTATCTATACATTAGATAGCCTGAAGTTAGACTATGGTGAAGTGTAAAAGATCTTAGTTGTTGTTCACTCGTTGGGATAACTTGGTGGTTGGCTGAAGTGTGGTTTTCTTAATAATGGTTGTCAGGTGAATAGATTCCAGGTTTTTCTGGAGCTTTAGCATATTTTTCAGGCTTTTCTGGAGCTTCAGCTTAATTCTCCCTGTCCACCCCACCCCAGGTTATATACACTGTTCAGTGAAAAACTCTTGGTGAATGGAATCATCTTACTCCTTTTCAAATGAGTCATCTTGTAATAAGCCAGCCTTGAGGCCATAGCCTCAAATCAGCATTGCCAGTATATGGGTAGGCAGGTTTTTATCCTGAGCTAAGGGAACAGCTACCAGCAATGAACAAAAGTGAATGGAACCTAAATCTAAGTGATTACAATTTTATATCATTGTAACCAGTGATTGTCTTATCAAGTAGTGAGACAGAGAGAGTGGAGATAGTGGGAATGTTTATTGCTATAGTATTAAAGTTTATGGGAGTACATAATCAACTATTTACTAAGCATCTCTTATGCTAAGTAAGCTGTGGGGATAAAACAAGAATATATGAGACATTCTCAGTCATGTGTCACCTAGCATGCTTACATCAGCATTGGAAGGAAAGAACTACAATCTCTACATCAATGCAGTTGCAATAAGAAATTACAATATGATTTGAAAAGTGAGAAGGGTAAAAGTAAAAATATCAATTGAATACCCATTAACACGAAGCAGTTTCTTTGCTTTAAGCAACACTACTTTAGAGTCCTTATAAAGGGTGGTGGTTTACACACATCACTCCTTAAAAATCCTCTTAACCCCTGATTTGGGTATCTTCTAGTTATGCAGAACAAAGATTTGAGAACCCTATTTCCAAGTTTCCTCGCCTACTCTTCCCCGGCCCAATCAACTAGTCCCACCTGGAACAAAGAGAACTTCCCTGTGGAAGTGAAGCTAATTCAATTAAACACAAAACACTACGATGAAGAAGTCAATTCATGGAATACACCCCCTACTTCCACCCGCACCCCCACCCCACGCCTGGGCAGCTTTGCTATGGATACGCCAATTAGCCACCACAGCAAAGGCTGTCGCTAGGTGGCCGTTAGAATGCCGATGCCCAGCGGCCCCGGGATCTGCGTCCGCTGCCCACTCGCTTGCCAGCCGGGCCTCCGCTCGCCCCGGGCGCAGTTTCAGGGCGCGACCCGCTGGTTGCCTAGGTGATGCCGTGAGGCCGATTTGTGTGAGACCATGTATCAGGTGCGGGAGGATTATCTGAGGAGGAGGCGTTTGGCAGCTCAGGGGGCTACCTGGCAGGATGTAAGTGCAGCCGGGGTCGCCCTGAGCCAGGCGGCGGGTGGGAGGCCGCCCTGCTGCCCCGGCCCGGCCCGCGGCGCCGCGGCGCCGGGTTCCCCTGTGCGCTCCTGCCCTGCTGAGCCGCGGGCTCAGTTGTGTTCGGCAAAGGCCAGAAAGGATTCTGGCTCCCTGCGCAGATACTTAGGTATTTATGGAAGTCCCATCTCACCAGCCCCGATATAAAGAGCTCTCCTGCGTGGGAAGCAGGCCGGCTCCGGGACCGATCCCGGAGAGGA
The DNA here is from genome assembly GCF_022682495.2 of Desmodus rotundus. Lineage (NCBI taxonomy): Eukaryota > Metazoa > Chordata > Mammalia > Chiroptera > Phyllostomidae > Desmodus > Desmodus rotundus. Next base: position 108,875,209 of record NC_071393.1, read on the forward strand.
AAGGCCGGCGGGTCGGTAGCAAAGAACGGGGGAGGTGCGGGTACCCTTTGGAAACTGTTGTTTGCTAACTTCCTCGGAAGGGCGGTCAGTGTTAGAGCAGGCGTCTATTGTGAGTGTCTCTACTATTAGGTCGAGGCTGTCCGGGGCATCGTTTACTGTGTTTGAGCCCCAATTAATCGGTCACTTGTTACGATGGGATTTGAGATAGTGCAGGCTACATTTTGTAATCTCCCTTTCTTCCTTTCTACTGAAACTACACCTAAAAAGCAGCAAAAAGGAGAACATCCCGGCTTCAAATTAAAAAAAGAACACCCTTTAAGAGTCTACATCTTTATGGAATAAAGAGCAACTAGTGTGAATTACTGTTAAATGTTTATTATGACTTGTGGATTGTAAATTGAACTTTTAATTATTTTTGCTGCAATCATTTTATTTTACAGCAGTTGGGATTACGATTAGGCATGTGGTACTGGAAAGATGAAACCAAAACTCTTGAATTCAAAAGGTAAATTTTAATAAAACTTTATTATAGCATTTAAAAAATGCATGTGCTTTTAGTAAAAAAAAAAAATCAAGCAATACAACGGGTGTAGAGAATAAAATAAATATCCACTGAAACCCCCACGAATGCAAGCCCCTCAATGACAGGAACTACTTTACTCATCTTCCTGACCCTAGAGCCATCTGACGAACTTCATAAATAGACATTCACCAAATGTTTATGGTTCGGTAAACCAACTAGATTTCAAGCAGAGACAGACTAGAGGCAGGGACCAGTTAGAAGGTTAGTTGGAGGAGGATTACAAATAGTTATACAGGTTAAAAAACACAAAACAGGACCAAGTAAGTCTGTGTTGGTAGCAATAGAGAGAAGGCTGCAGGACTAAAAGATATTTAAAAGATTGAATTGACAGGATGTTTGGATACAATTGATAGAATGTGGTGCCTGGGTGTGAAGTAGGTGTTAGATTGACCCCCAGGTATGTATGTGGCTTGGGTGGCTGGGATTGCCCTTCACCCATATACAGAATAAAGAAGGCAAGACCGGTGATGTGTTTAAGGGCGCTATGCCATGTCCACATGGATATACCTTTTAGATGGTTGGACAAATGGGGCCAGAGGCCAGGAAAGGAATTGGCTAAGCAGATGTAATTTACAGTTACATTGTATTTACTGTCAATTAAATATCAATAATTTAAAGGCTAAACAGTACATTAGAGTCATAATCAAAAATTTATATTTCATAGAGTATTTATTTCAGGATTTTAGTAATCTGTCATTTCCAAAGGAGTAATTGTTCAGTTTTTGTTCTCGGATATGTCACAGAAAATTCTATTGAGTAGCTCCTGAAACATCACACTCAGTGAGTGTGAGACAGACAGCGAGAAGGAAAGACAGAAAGATAGCTTTGGGATTAGACAGACAAAATGCATTTTCAAGCACAAGAACATATGGAGATAAACTTCTAAGGGCCAACATTTTTTTAACCTTCACGTTTATTTAAAGGCCATCTCAACCCTCTCTTCTATGATGAAAATTGGACCATACTTTTTACTTAATGATCTTCTTTGTAAATTTACTTAATTTGTAGAATTTTTCAAACTACTTTTCTATACTAATCTAATACTAACCCACCACGAGTGGCACTATTTCCTATATAAGCCTACTAATAAATTCACAGCTATCAATTTTACTCTGATTTTCTTATTCATAAAACATTCATATTCATAAACTAATAATTTGGTTTACTACCAAATTATTCTTTGAAAATACTTTGCTTTCCACTAATTTTGGAGAATATACATGGGATGATTGATTTAAAAGGTAAAGTATATGGCGTAATGTTGAACAAAAAGGGCCAGACACAAAAATGTAAGTACTGTATGATCTATTTATATATGAATTTAAAATAACAGAAAAGAACTTTGATGATAAAGGCCAGAATTATGGTCAGCTGGCAAGGGCTGGGGGAAGGCCCCAGAGAATCTTCTGAGGTGCTGGAAATGGGCTATATTGTTACCTGGGTGGCAGTTACGATGGGCACATATACACAGTATAAAATTCATCAAGCTGTCTACTTAAGAGTTATGTGCTTCACTACACCTAAGTTATACTTCAATTTTAAAATTAAAAATCCGAATAAGCCCACCTCCAGACTCTGTGGAATATACAAATTGGAGGCAGGTAGGAGTGATGGAGAAAGGAATGCCATGAGGAATAGATGGGGGTGCAGTTCCTTTGTGGTCGGGCTGCTTTGTGGTGACGCTACTCTGCACGGTAAGCCTCTGAGTGTCAGGACTACCTGGGGAGTCCAGCTGCTAGGGACAGTACCGAGGAAGAGGAAAGCAGAACTTTGTGTGTGTTAGGTCAGAGTTAGTGTTTGGATTTGATGGAAATATAGGTACTGATTCTCTCTTAAAGCCTAAGCATATCCCATCACAAATTAAAAAGTAGGTTTGAAGCTAGAGAGGATTCATGAGCTGGAACATGCTCTTTTTTTCAGAGACAATGCTGCAGAGACTTATGTCACCTCAATCTATAGTGATGAGACAGGGCAGAGGCAGAGGAGGTTGAGAGGTAACAGTGGTAAGGGTGGGTGCTGCAGAGGGAGAAGGCCAGTGTGGTCACTGCTCTCAGGCCTAGTTCTGCTTGGTACCGCTTCACAAGCCTTTACTAGGCATACCAACGACACTGCCTCTGCGCTCTAGAAAGCCCTCCCCCATGTGGGCGAGGAGGGGTGAGATTAGAGCTAGGGAAGCAAGACAATTATGCAGCAAACCAAGGGGGAGATGACTTGCAGGAGAAGAGAGAGTCAAAGACTCCTTCTAGAGCTAGCCAAAGAGAAAGAATGATTAGAAGGGTCAAAGGAAAAACCCTGAGACACACAAGCCTTCAAAGGCGAAAGAAAATTTCCTAAGAAGAGGGATTGGAATGGAGAGTGGTCAGCATGGTTAGATGCCAAAGAGAGCTCAGGGTGGGGCACATACTAAAAAGAGGCCTTTCTTTGGATTAACAAGTTAGGAATTGCTAAGGACCTAGGTGAGCAACAGTTGCAGGGATGCAGTAGGGCGGAAATTAGATAAGGGGAGAAATTGGATGAGGAGAAAATCTGAGAAACTAGCAAAATAGAGAGTACTCCTGTAAATAAATTTACCAGTGAAAAAGGAAAGAAAGAGATGGTAGTCTTTAGGTGGTCCAGTACTAAGGAAAGGATATTTTTGGTGGTTTTGTATTAGGAAAACTATTTGTTTTGGGAGAAAGAAGAGATGGAAGAGAAAAGAAGGAAGGTAGGAATAGAACCAATGTCACAGGTTAGCTTGGAAAAGATAGAAGCAGTTCTTCCACTGTGTGTGATGGGACGGAGGTAATACAGACGGGACAGCGTAGGAGTTTGAAAGCGCAGAGAGGGATGTCTATGCTTCTCTCCTTGCTGAAAATAAACAATAGGAAGGAGAATCTTAGGTAGCACCATTGCTGACCCTAACTTTTCTCCTGAGATTGCTGCTCCCCTTGGGACTCATGCACCAGTAACTGCTACCACTGCCACAGTGGGCTGGGCTAGGGCAGAGGAAAACCACATCCACCCAAGCACCCGGACCCCGTACCCAAATGGGACCGTTGCCTGAAGTCCAGAAGACAGGGACGGCTTCCCAGGGGAGGTGATAGCCAAGCCAAGACCTGAGGAGGAGGAGGAGGAGTTGACAAGGCAAAGAGACATTTGGTTGGGAAGGAGGGGAGTGCATTCTCAGAAGGAACAGCGTGTGCAAAAGCCCATTCTTTAGAGGGCATGGGACATGTTTAGGACTACAGGTAGTCCAGCAGGCTGGGTATAGAGTTCCAAGTGTTTAGAGACGAAGTAGACCAGGGCAGGATAATGAAAAGTCTGACATTCAATGCAGAGGAAGTTGAAATTTATTCAGAGGGTTCAGGGGAGCCATCAAAAGCTTTTAAGCAAGGAAGTGACCTGTGATTAGAATCACATCTTAGGAAAATGACTGTGCCTGCAGCATAGAAAATAGTTTGGTGGGAAACAAGACTGGAGGCAGGGAGATTAATTAAGAAACAATCGCAGAAATTTAGTTGATAGATGATGGTGGCTAAAATTAAGGTGGTGGCAGAGGGAAGAGAAGGGAGTACATGAGTGATTAGTGGACTGTGAGGGCTGAAGAGTGATAGAGAAATCAAGGATGACACATTTCCCGCCTTGGACACCTGGGTGGGTGGTGGCATCTCTTTGCTGAGATGGGGGACATAGGAATAGTGAATACAAGTACAGGGAATAAGTTCAGTTTTGGACATACTGAGTTTGAGGTGTCTGTAGAGTGGGCGAGCAAAGGTGTCCAACAGGCAGATGTATGAGTTTATGTATCTACAGAAAAATCTAAACCTTAAGTTGGTATCAGTTGAGTAGATGAAAATACTCAGAGGAATCGAAGAGAGTAACTACATGGAACCTTGAGATATAGGCCCTCTTTTAGGGAATGTAATTGGGAAGACGGGCTTTAGGAGACTAAGAAAGAGCAGCCGGCAACAGGGAGAAAAATTTGGAGTGCCATGAATCCAGATAATTGCTTTGCAAAGTAACAGCTTGATTTCAGGGACATTCACATTCTGTCTGGAAATCTCTGCCTTGATTTTAGTCTCCTTCCACATGGGGTAGGCCACCTTTTACACCTGCCAGCCAACAGGAGTTTGCAGACTTCTAGGTATTCTCAAGTTGAAATCAAGAGAAGATCCCTTTCCTCTCTCCCACCTTGCATTTCCTGGCATCTTTCCTAGATGAATGACTCTGGAAATCTTACCTTTCAGAGAAGACGTAGCACCCTATTGACAGACAGATCTTGCCTTACCTTTTCAGAGTATACCCTGAGGGAGATACCTATCGGGATACACCAGGATACCCATAACCTCCATGCAAGAAAGGGGCACACAGTAACGGACAGGGAAAAATGGTCTTTCTTTCTTTCTTTAAATTTTTTTTTTATTTTACTGTTATTCAACTACAGTTGTCTGCATTTTCTCCCCACCCCTCTACCCCACCCCAGCCAAACCTCCCTCCCTCCCCTGCTTCCACCCTCCCCCTTGGTTTTGTCCATGTGTCCTTTATAGTAGTTTCTGAAAACCATTCTCCCCACTGTCCCTTCCCCCCTCTCCTCTGGCTATTGTTAGATTGTTCTTAACTTCAGTGTCTCTGGTTATATTTTGTTTGCTTTTTTCTCCTGTTGATTCTGTTCCAGTTAAAGGTGAGATCATATGGTATTTGTCCCTCACCGCCTGGCTTATTTCACTTAGCATAATGCTCTCCAGTTCCATCCATGCTGTTGCAAAGGGTATAAGCTCTTTCTTTCTCTCTGCTGCATAGTATTCCATTGTATAAATGTACCATAGTTTTTTGATCCACTCATTTGCTGATGGGCACTTAGGTTGCTTCCAGGACTTGGCTATTGTAAATTGTGGTGCTATGAACTTGGTTCATTGGTGCATAGGTTTTTTTGGATTGGTGTTTCAGGGCTCTTAGGGTATAATCCCAGCAGTGCAATTTCTGGGTCAAAAGGCAGTTCCATTTTTAGTTTTCTGGTCTTTATTTCTTAATAGGCAGTTAAGAAGGAAGATACAGTAAAGAGTGGTTTGCGATCTGGGTTCAGATCCTAGCTTTCCTGCTGACTAGGTGGTTATAACTTGTCAAGTTAGTCTTGCTAATATCAGCTCTCTCACCTATAAAATGACATAATAATGCCTCATGAGTAATAAATGACAGTATTGCATAATTTATCAGCATGCATGCCCATTTCATATTTGTTAAAGAGGGAATACCTTTTTATTCACAGGCCACATCTAGGTTGGCCCATGAGGCATGCTTCTCTCTGACACAGTGTCAAGCAGTCCTATTCCTTCTTATTTCAAGTGCCCCTACTCCCAGCAGCCTGTATGAATCTTTGCCAAGGTCATTGACTTCCCTGAGGACATACACAGGAAACTACACCTCCAAAAGCCCTGAACTTCTCTTGCTTCTCATTACAGCCTAAGAGAAGACTACTAACCAACCACTGAAGAGCTCTAACTTGTGTGGAAGCCATGAGTGGTCTACATTTTAGTGGTGGATTCTCAGGGAAAATGTGATTTTTTGCTCATTTATTTCAGGGCAAAGGGACACAGCATGATTATGTTGTAATATTAAGAAAACACATTAACCAAATGCAGTCTGTAGAAGGACCAGATTCTAAATGGGTTGTCAGATTGAGGGGCAGGTTGTGGAGGCTGTAGGAGGTTACAGAACTAGCTCAGACTGTGGTTGGGAGCCAGTCAGAAGTGCAGTTCAAAGGACAGTTTTCAACGATTACTAGTGATGTTTTTAGTGACTCCAACCAAGCGCGCTGAGAGTGTAGGCTGCCTCCAGAGCTACGGCAGGGCACTCACACAAAAACCCCATCTCACCAGAGGGTTGAAGAATGACTTCGGTCAAGTGAAAAGCCACTCAGACAAGTGTGAAATAGGAAAGGCATGTCCAGAGGGTAGCGAATAAGAACTAGAGGTTTAGCAATAAATGCCAGACTATAGGCTAAGGGCAGGCACTGCCTGCCACGGATTTCGAACCATGAGACATGGGTCAACTTCTCTAAGCCTTTGTTCTCCATCAGTAAAGTGACAACCACGCACTAGGTGATCTTTTAGATGTCCTCTAACCCCAAAGTTTTGATTTTATAATTCTAAGTTCATTTGACTTGGTTCATAGACCGGATCTACATGATAGTCCCAAATAAATTCTTTCAAATTTCTTATTTTAGGATACTCTAGCCTCGAATTATCTCAAGCAAACTAACAAGGCAAGGAAGTTTGAATTATAGGGATGGGACTGAGAGGAGAGTACTCAATAAATCAAAAAATTCTTCCAAATTTATGAGCTCTGTTTCTTCTGAAGTTACTACAATGTTTTCAGATGAAAATGTTTTGTGTATGATGGTATTCTGGAGGCTGTTGATATGGAGAAGCTGAATATAAAAGCTGAAATTTTAGTCCTTTTCCAGATGATTGTTCCATATGTAAATGCATAAGTTGAGTAATGCTTTGCCTCCAATTCTCTTCAAGCTCCTCTCATAATGTGTCCTAGTCCGAAGATTACATAAGCTATGGTCATGATATGATTTGTTTTCCCTGGGAAAAGGTTAAGTTCTTAACTTTCTCATTTCAATTACAGTTTTGTACCTGCAATAGAACTCAAGGAAAAAGCAAGGAAAGGCAAAGCAGTTCACTTTGCTGAAATCGACGGTGCAGCTGCAGACAGGTATCTTAACTTTCCAGCCCTGTTAGCACCCCTCGGCAGAGGGGGTGAAGCCCTTCTCGAAGAAGATATCATTCCCATTCTCCTAAGTTGAAGTGCAAATACCCACCAGGTAAAGAACACACATTATTTCATAATTATGGTGGGAGTCACAATTGTCCCTAGGAATGTATCCCTGTTATAATTTCCCTATTAGCAAATTTTTAGCTTTTTATACTTTTTTTACCTGAAAACAGTATCTATACTGTAAATAGATGATTTAAATGATCTATTTTGGATGAAATTGGTTTTCACACTTTATGTCAGGTGGTGTACATCCCTCGTACCCATAGTACGGTACATATATAATGTTTAATAAAACATATTCTGAAATGATCCTACCTTAAACAAAACCCACCATTGAGACTTAGGCTCTTATTACTTTATAGTAAAACCCTCATCCACATCAGGATAGATTAAATACAACTAAAACCTTTCAAGCACTGCTAGAGACTGTTCCATTCTAAAACAGGTTGACAGAGAAGAGACTTGCCTCAAGAGATGCTAAGTCACTTCAAGCCTTAGAGAAACGAGGTCAGCAGGGCAGCGTTACACTGCAGGATGCTAAATGTGAGTAGCTGCTTCCTCGTCCTGTATCTTATCTGCTGTGAATCTCTAGGGAGCTCTTTGTTCCTCGTTCAATTGTCCATCTTCTTTTCCAGTTGTTGCTTTGCTTTTGCTACAAGAGACTGAGATGCAGCGGATCTGTTCGTTTACAACGTTTATGAAGTATGTAATGCTTGTGAGACAGTTTAGATCTTTTATTCTCTATTTTGAAGTAATTCTGTCTGATAAATGATGGCAAATCTGATTGTTGGAGAAAGGCCATGGGCCTGGTTCTGTGCAAGCTATCCTCTCAGTGACCCAGGCCAAAAGAGAGGAAGCCAGAAGTCACAGGAGGCCACAGTAAAATCCCAGGACAAGAAGTGTGGAGAGCATATTGTCGGAGTTTCATAAAGGCTGAACTCTATTTATGTAATAGTTAAAAGGTATACTCATTTACTAAAGGTCAGTTGTCTCCATTAGCTGTATTTGGCAGCCCCAAAAGTACTAGGTGTGTGACTCTGGGTGAGCTTCTCGGTTCCTCAGACACAAAATCGGAAGTAATGGTGTCTCGTGGCTGTTAATGGGAGTCGTTTCACAAGGCACCTGCACTTGTGAGTGCTCGATGGCAGTTGGGTCTCCAAGGCTCTTGGCAGCCCTCCCCAATTCCCTCAACATCCAATGAAGCGTGCTTTGGCAAACACCTGAGATTCTCTGTCTGAAGTTCTACTCCATGGCAGGAGCACACTCAGCCTGACTCCAGGGCAAGCAAGGAGCTCTGGGGCAGTGGTCCTCAACGTTTTTGGCACCAGGGACCAGTTTGGTGGAAGGCAATTTTTCCATGGACCACAGGGTGGGGTGGGAAATGGCTTCATATAGCCTGCCACCAGATTAATCATCACTTGCCATTCATCGATAGGGTTTTAATATGAGTCTACAAGCAATTGGTTTAGTATGGTCTCTGTGCAGTAACACCTGTCTGCTAATGATAATCTGTGCTTGCAGCCACTACCCAGCACTAGCATCACTACCTCAGCTCCACCTTGGATCATCAGGCATTAGATTAAGGAGCACGCAACCTAGATCCCTCGTATGCTCAGGTCACTGTTGGGTTGGCTCTCCTACAAGAATCAAGTGCCACAGCTGATCTGACAGGAGGCAGAACTCAGGCTGTAATGTGAGTTACAAGGAGTAGCTGTAAATATAGATGAAGCTTCACTCTCCTGCCGCTCACCTTCTGCTGTGGTGTGACTGGGTTCCTAACAGGCCACTGACCAGTACCAGGTACTGGTCCATGGCCCAGGGGTTGAGGATTCCTGCTCTAGGGGATCAGTGCCCCAGAAGTAGCCTTTAGTCTGTGATGTGCCAGAGAGTGAGCTGGTAGATGAATATCCCAGCCTCCATCTGTCAGGATGACTTTGAGAGGCTTTGTGCCTTGTCTCCCAGAGTCCCCTACAGGAATGGACTCCATTTGTCCACAGTGATAATGAACTTGTTAACTAACCTCTTTGTTGGCTTCCTTCTCTTTTCTATCTCACTTCCCCAATCATCTACTGATGTTTCCCGAGGTCTCTTTCCAAATATACTACTTACTTTCAGATCTTTGTCTCAGGGTCAGTTTCTGGGAAAACTCAACCTAAGACAGGTGGTTTTTAATATCCTGAAAATATCTGCAGTGCTCACCTTTTTCCTACCCTCAAGGTACAGTTAAGGAAAGCATGCCAGACTAAGAGTTTCTATTTAGGTTTAGAAAGGAAGCAGCAAAAGTCTTGTAAGAATAAGTAGAAAGAAAACAATGACTTCTAGTATAAGAACAAATGAGAAAGGATTGTAAATCAGTGCAGTTTTTTTTGGAAAGTAAGACTTAACGAAACTTTACTATGCATATGTACTATGTCCTAGCTATTTCATGTAGGAAGTTACTCAGAAATATGCTTATAATAATAATTACTGCAGCAATGTCTATAGTGTTTTTAAAAGATCTGAATATCCATCAGTAGAAGAATAGTCACACAAGTTATGAGGTATAAAATATTTCAGCTGTTTCAAAGAGTGAGGAAAATCTATCCATAGTATTTTGAAAAGAGGTCCTTGCTACACAGATGTCAGAGACAAAAACTAATTGTAAAGATTGGTATATACAGCCTTACCCTGTTTGTTACCAAAATTAAGGTGTATTCCTGGGTATGTATGTGTGTTGGTGTGTGTGGGGGGTACCTTGTATGTTTGTGATTGTTTATGCTTTAGAAAGTTTAAGAAGGATTCAGGATAAACTGGTAACCGTGGTTACCACCAGGGACTATGATGGTGACACAGGGGTGAGAGGAGAAAACTTTTTTACTTGCTACATTTGTGTACATTTTTTAAACAATGGAAAAATATCACTTGTAAAATAAAAACATTTTTTATCCTCTCTTGAGGAAATGCTTATTGATTTGGGAGAGAGAGAGAGGGAGAGAGAGAAAGAGAGGCAGAGACAGAGGGACATCACGCAATTGCGCCCCAACTGGGGATGGAACCCACCGCCTAGGTATGTGCCCTGACTGGGAATCAAACCTGAGACCTTTCAGTTCACAGGGCGATGCTCCAACCAACTGAGGCACATGGGCCAGGGCTAAAACTTTTTAAAATTTAAAACTAACCGATAAGCCAAACTTATCAAATTCAGTTATCAATTATCGAAATGGTAATTTAATGCCTGACCTTCCAGAAAGTTTTGTTTACAAAAATCAGATTTCTTACATCTTAAACAGTATATTAATAGAATTTTAAATGGGAAATTAGTTGTATGACAGGCATGATACCATGTGTTTCTACTTATTATGCTGTGTGTTCTTATATATTTTTATGAGAAACTTATGTTTGAGATATGTGTTAATTTCCCTTTTTTTTTTCATCTCCCTATAGGAATAAGAACCTCGATAATTTCCTCATGGCTTTATTGTACTATTTATCTCATTACTTGGAAAAAATCTCACTGGAAAAGAAGCCCAAAAGCTGTATGGTGTAAGTAGGATTTTGTAATGTGCTTTAGAGTTTCATCACTACCAGTATGAAAACTAACTTTTGTCTAGGGTGAAGAGGTGTTGGAAAACTTTAAGTATTTGTAGTAAACTAAACCATTTTACTTGGGAGGAGTTCACCAGTTTTTAAAGCCCACTGAATAATGCAGGTGGATATTTTGGTAACAAAATATTCCAAATAATATAGACAAGCACTGCCTAATAGAAATATAATGAGAGCCACATATGTAATTAAAAAATTTCTAGTAACCTTATTTTTAAAAGGTAAACAAATACAAGTGAAATTAATTTTAAGATATTTTATTTAACCGAATGACCCCAAAATGTTGTCATTACAATATGCAGTGAACAGTAGGTAGTTATTGATGAAATACTTCACTACTTTTTTGTAGTGAGTCTTTGAAATTTGGTGCCTATCTTATACTTAGAACGTATCTCAATTTAGACTAGCCGCGGTGAGTGTTCAGTAGCCACGTGAAGCTCATGGCTACCATAGTGAACAGTGCAGACATAGATATTATTTGTATGCTTTTTCTTGCTAATGGGTTTGTGGGCATCTAATTGAAAAACTAAGAATTAGTCCTGGTCAGGTGGCTCTGTTGGAATATTGTCCCATACACCAAAAGGTTGCAGGTTTGATCCTTGGTCAGGGCATGTACAGGAGGTAACCGATGGATGTTTCTCTTTCACATCGATGTTTCTCTCTCTCTCTCTCTTCCTTTCTTTCTTTCTAAAATCAAAACATATCCTCAATTGAGGATTTAAAATGTTTTTAAAAACCTAAGAATTAGCCCTGGCTGGTGTGGCTCAGTGGACTGAGCACCAGCCTGTGAACCAAAGGGTCACTGGTTCAATTCCCAGTCAGGGCACATTCCTGGGTTGCAAGCCACTGGGCCAGGTCCCCAGTGGTGGGGCACATGAGAGGCAACCACACACTGATGTTTCTCTCCCTCTCTTTCTCCCTCCCTTCCCCTGTCTCTAAAAATAAATAAATAAAATCTCTTTTAAAAAAACCCCAAGAGTTAAAAAAATTAATAGATTTAACCAAAATAATATTCCATATCACAGGAAACCCCCCCAGCATTTCTTAGGCTGCATGTGAAGAATTTAACTGCTTTGGACAGAGGTGGCTCAGAGCTATACACCCAGGGTGCAGATCTGGAACTGAGTCCAGAGTGGAACAATGCCTCTCAGGCTCAGTGACCTTTCAAAGGCCATGGAACTTTCCAAGTGCCCAGGCTGCCCTCTCCGGCACATGTGGAACCAACCCAATGATTTAGCTGTTAGGAATGCTGGTGGAGTCATTAATCTGTTGCTGCAGAATGTTTTCATTCTCTAAAACATTCCTTGTATACAGCCAAGCGGCTTGATTTTATGGACAGATAAATGTATTTGGGCAGCAGTTTTGTAGAGAACCAAATAAATAATTCAAACTCTGCTGCTCCAGTAACACCACCATGATATGCATCATCCGTGTTATTTCAGGGCTACGTTTCACAGCAGGGCATCCAGAGATCGTAAACTGTTTCTGTGAGAGCAAGCGGAGGGCTCAAGCCAACTATGGGCTCAGGAGGCCTGAGGAGTCTTCCTGTTCCCAAAAAGGAACTTCTTAGACTTGGCTGACATGTTGGCTTATATTTTGTAGGTGTTTTCTCTCCTAGTCCTGAAGATTATTGTTAATATAGCAGAGAGATTTGCTTCATTTCTACAGAAGAAAGGTTTGTTAGTTATTTTTAAAACTCACAAAATCTTGTTAGAACACAGTGGTATAAGGTAGGCTTTCACAGAAGGAATCAGTCCTAGAATGATAAGTAAAAGAACAAGCCTGCTCTCTCCTGAGCACACCTGTGCCTTCCCCACACCTTCTGTCCTCAGGTGTGTATTTTTGCTTTCTCCTAAGCTCCAAGGGTTCCCACGGGCTTGCAACCCCCTGGTTACAGCATGCAGGGGCAGCTTGTCCCAGGCTAATCCTCTGAATCTGTCTCCGAGGGCCCTTCTTTTGCCTCTGTAACTTGTTTCCTGAGTCCACGCAGCCCAGCTGACTCACTTCTTCTGCCTCTGTGACTTTGTTTCTTGAGGGCCAAGGCAACCTCGCCTAGGCTCGACTCTTCCTCACATTTCCAAAGGGCCAAGGCAGCTCTGCCTAGACTCACTCCTGTTGCTAGGATCTTGGCTCTTCTATTTTAAGCTCTTCCTTTGTTTCATTGTCCCCAGCTTTAATAAAAGCCCTTTCAAAATAAAACAACAACAAGACACAAGACTTAAAATATTGATTCTATGGTGTGATTCTAAAAAGTTATGGTAACTTTATTTTCAGGCTTCTCGTAGTCTGTGGGTTTATTTATTATAATAGAAATAAATATAGATTGCATTGAGATATGTGGACATAAATAACTTTAAGGAAAAAATTGATTTTAGTCAAACTAGGGAGCTATAACATAGGGATAACAATAGTACCTACTTCGCAGAGTAATAATGCATATTATCTTAACCCAGCGCTTGGCACTTGGGAGGAAAGTCTATAAACTGTGAGAGAGGAGCAGAAAGGGATATAGGAGGACAGCAAAGTACAGTGCGAGCGTTTTAGATGATTAAAACCCTTAACTGCAGAAGAAGAAAGAAGCCCTATCCTCATTTTACAGATGACGAAGCTAAGGCTCAAGAAGTTAAATAATGGGCTGGCGATGACATACCTGTAATTGATGGAGCTGACATTAAACCCCAGGTCTGTCTAACTCGAAAGCCTGTGCCTGAACCACTGTGCACTGGGCCCACCACCTGACCCATCAACTGCGCTCCTCTTCCACAGTTCAACCATTCATAGTGAGGAGTTACAGCGTGTAGATGTTGCTGTGAACAAAACTGCGTCCATCCCTGTATCCCTGCTTTTGTTGCTTTTTAAGTTTCCATGATGAGAACTCTGACCTAACTAGTGCCAGCCAGCACCAAAGCCCCAGTTAATGATTAGCTGTGTCCTGTAAACTTACACAATGCGCTTATAAATATTCCTGTCAGTAAACTGTCACAATGGCATAGCAACTGAGATGAATGTCGAAGTAGGTGTTGTCATCAATTCTAAGCAAGTATCCGTCAAAGACCACCAAGAGATATGGTTCCTGGTTTGTACTGCGTTCTCTCCTCTTGGTCTTGTCAGTCATTAGTCGTTCAGCTGTACTGTAAGATACTTGCTGCGATAACTGTGTGGCAGCAGAGGTTAGCTATGCAGACTTATGCCACTGTGGTGCCTGTCCCCTCCAGGCTTACCCCTTGTAAGTAACTTACCCTATAATAAATTCTGTTATAATTAATGGACTTGCCTGGTTTGGTTTTCAGTCTTTTTTCCCTTTTTTTTATTGCATTTTGTCCATGACCATTTATCCTCCTTATATCCCCCTCCCCCTACCCCCACATCATTTTTCAGTCTTAAGATACCCCTATGGTTCAATGGTCGCTGTACCTTCCCTCCACCTTCAGACATACAGTTTTTAAACAAAGGCACAATTATGTATGCAGTTTTTTTAAATGTATGTAGTTTTAAACATTTTGTGATAAGTATTTTTGTTATTACAGTCTTCATAATTATAATTTTCAGTGGTGACATAACATTCCATCAAGCTCATGTATGTTACTGACTTACTGACTTACCTATTAAAAAACAGTATGTATAGTGCTTAAGGGTATATAGACTTTGTTACCTGGCTTAAGTGTCACAGGGAGTCATATATTAGGTTAAACAATACCTGGCTATGTTACTACAGCCTATATTACTACTCGTTTCATCCCTCTGTTTTTATATATTTGGGGAGTTTCTAGTTTTTTCTGATAGACTGAAGACTAATGAGTCCTGCCTGCCGTGGCTCAGTGGATTGAGTGCCGGCATGGGAAACAAAGATTAATGATTGTATTGAATATCTTCATGCATTAGATGTTCCCTTAATTTTTGGATGATTTTTAAAAAGAATATATTTCCAGGAGACATTATTGGATTAAAGTTTATGATCAATTGCATGATACTTAAAATTATTACCAGCTTTTTCCCAGAAGAGCATACCTGGGCTTGCTTTAAAATGTTCTACCCCAATCTGAACCAGAATCTTTGAGAGGAAGTGGCATTGGGAATCTGCACTTGCTGCAAGTAACCCCAGGCGATTCTTACATATTTTAAAACTTGAGAACTATTGGCCTAAAAGTCTCAAGGTGTTGATTGAATTGTTGTCGTTTGGTTTGTTTTGTGTACAACAAAAGAAGGATATTAACTACTGGCAGCAGTGGCAAAGTAGGGGTGAACGGTGAGGGAGGGGCCTACTGAAGAAAACAGGGAGGCAGGCACAGGGATGGCCTTTGGGGGGGCTTGTGGGGATGTGTGTTTGGGTTATATGAAATTTGGGTATTTAAATTTGGAACCCAATTTATCTCCTCCAGAAACTCTTTATTTCAGCCACTCACAAGCCTTCTCATCCTGTGTGATAATGCTTTGTGCTTTGAACTGTCTATATTATTCTCCTCCCACCCCACCTCCCAGCCTATCCTCGTGTGGTCAATCTACTGCCTAAGGGCAGAAGGGGCAATAATCCGTCCCTGTTGTTTAGAGTGCATTTCATTTGGTTTAAATCTTCCTGAAAATTAAGTCAAGGAAAAAAGCTAGTGACCCGTACCTTTTCAATAGCAGTCATTAGAATTCCTGGGTAATACTGTTTCCTTCTATACTGCAGAAACTTCTAAAATTAGGCTTCAGACATGTAACCTAAGAACAGGCTGTCTTTTAAAGTTCATTTGCAATTCAGTTGGCCCTGGGTGTCTTCTCACCAAGAGGTTATTGTAATGGATGTCAAATTCCAGAGCAGTAGTCCTCAGAGGCCTGCTTAGCAAACACAGGCAAACACTGAGCCCCTGCCCTTGGCAGGGACATCAGGAACCCAGGGGAAGCTGAGGTGGGAGTCTCCATGGCTGTTTTAGCAAAACAGCAGGGAAGTGGGCTGCTAGCTGCTGCAGAAATCAAGATAGGTAATAAATTAGGACTTTCTGTATATAAAATTAAGGATACATGGCATAAAGTATAAAGGATCTATAAAAAAGTGAGCATTCACCTTAAACTTGAGATGCTGATGGCGATGATAAATATCAAAGGAGTTTGAAGACCTTTGCCACAGCTTGAATAAAATAAATGAAAGGATAAGTCAGATGTGTTGTATTTCTTTCACAACAGTTTATACTTCTAACTTTTCATTAATTACTGTATGTATTTGCCAAAATAAATCTAATTATTGTCTTTCTTTTCAGGGGCCTTGTAGAGAAAAAAGAGATGGAACTGGTTTTAAGTAAGTTAGAAGCGGCGCAGAAATACTTGGCGCATAAGTACTGTGTCCTTGTCCTGGGCGTGGGAATGCCCGACAAGCATCACATGTGCTGTGGAAAGTAAGTGCACACTTAGAATTTCACTCCATCTTCACTTGCTTGTACATCCACATCCTTAAGACTGTTAAATTGGACTTTTGGTGCCCTTGAGAAAGGGTTGCACAGAATAATTGGGCCCAGCGTAGGCTCTGTCCCAAACACACGAGATGTCTCTTTTGACAGAGCCAAGTGAGCATGGGAAGAATCCCAGAATCTCAGCTGATATTTTAACAACCCTCTACTGCTTGGGATTAAATGTCTTTTTCTCTCAGCATGTATCAGCTTAATGGAATCTTGCTCTCAACCAGGAAGGCTTCCGCTGCCAGACAAGGGCCATTTGGCTGCCTTGTGAGGGAGGCCAAGTTGATGGGTCAGTGTTGACGTGTGTATTGGGTGTGTCCCTTGCCCTTTCGCTGCTTGTCTTCCAGCAGCAGTAGCTGTCAGTACAAACTAGTGAAGTGGGGGTTATAAGATGACCCTACCTGTGGGAAGGTAATTTCTACCTAAGATGACAGTTTATACACTACGGTATTTAAAATGTGAAAGCACCGCATCACAGGGAAGTTTGGAGTCACATCCTTAACCCAGAATCTCCTTCTCTGGGCAGTTTCACCACAGGCTCAAGATCCACACACTGGGCGTGGCCAGAACTGAGTTTTTGTTTTGTTTTTTTTTTAACTTTATAGGAAAAGAACCTAATACATGATTTCTCTGTCTCCATGTTTTCAAAATACAGATGTTTGTATGCATATACTTTCTTACGTTCTACATTTTCTATGTACCTTTTCCTATTACTCTGCTTACATTATTTTACCTACCACTTTGAATAGCCACTGTAGTTATTTCATTGTGTATTATACCAGTTTGCTCAAACATTCCTTTTGTATACATGTGTGTGGTTTTCATTTTTCTGCATTGAATATGTTTATATAAATTACTTTGTTCATTTGAGCTATTTTCTTATAGCTCATTACCCAGAATATTTACTTAAAAGGCATGAAAAATTTTATAGCTCTTGTTACACGTTGCCAGATTGTTCTCCAAAAAGGTTAAAACATTTCATATCGCCATCAGCAATAAGCATACCTGGTTTTATTAGTTTAATATTTTTGATAGCTCAAAGGTGTATAAAAAGCTTAAAGGTGCTCTGGCTGGTGTAGCTCAGTGGATTGAGTGCGGGCCTGCAAACCGCCAGTTCAGCTCCCAGTCAGGGCACATACCTGGGTTGTGGGCCAGATCCCCGGTGGGGGGTGCATGGGAGGCAGTCACACATTGATGTTTTTCTCCCTGTCTTTTTCCCTCCCTTCCCCTCTCTCTAAAAATAAATAAATAAAATCTTTTTTTTTTTAAGCTTAAAGGTGTTTTACTTGACTTTGAATATCTTTTAGAGTGTGGAGTCTGTGCTTTTTTTCCTGTGTAATGTAATGCATCGCCTGTTTCACATCGAGTTTTAACCATGTATCAAGTGGAAACTGGGAATTTGTATAATATATGTTTTATATGGCAAGGATTGGTCATTTGTTTTCTAGTTCCTTTTGATATTTTTGTTTTTACACATAATGAAATGTTATACATTTTTTATTTATTTGAACATTTCCACCTTGTTTCTGATGCTGTTTGGTAGGCATACAACTTCTTGCATTCCTAGGTTCACTGTTCATTCCTGGGTTACAATCCTCACCTTTCTTTCTTAGTTTTTAAAAATAGGTTTTAAAGAAAATGTTAAAGTCCTTAATTCATTTGAAATTTATTACAGCTTGTAAGATCAGATGAGCTATGAATCTAAGATATCTTTTTCTTTACTAGTATCCAACTTTCCAATACTATTTATTAGTGATTTTCTTCCCACTGCAACTTTCTTATTTATTGAATGTTGAATTTTTGTAATATTTTGACCCATTTGGGGAAGTTCCTGTGTAATTGTATCGATCAGTTTTTCTGTTTTAAACACAGAACTATATAGCTTCTATTTGCTTTGCTTTATTCAACAAACATTGCTGAGCGCCTGCTCTGTGGTAGTTTTGGCGCTAAGGGCTAGGTAGGGTACAAAGAAAATAGTCTCTGCCATCAAAGAGTATACAGTCTAACGGAGGAATCATCAGGTAAGAAAACCAGCAACTGGGAATGGGTGCAATACAGGTATAGACAGAGACTGGGCACCCAAAGCAGAAGCGAGGAGGGCTGGACCTCAGGCAGTGAGCCAGACCGGGAAGGGGGTGACCTAACAGCTGAAAACAAGAGCTCACTCCTGTTGCCTTCAGAAACCTTGTTTGGCAGTGTTGCTTGTTTGAGATAAATTTCACTATTAATCAAGTTCTAAGATATCTACCAAGAACCTTTCATTGTATATTATATTAAAACCTATACATTAGCTTAGGACAGTGATTTTCAACATTTTTCATCTCATGGCACACAGAAACTAATTGCTAAAATTCTGCAACACACCAAAAAAAAATTTTTTTTTGCTGACCTGACAAAAAAAAGTACACACACACAAAAAAGTAATAGTAATTGCCTATGCTTCTTGCTCCAAAGTGACTTTTTAAAAAATTAGGTGCCTATACTTGTATATAAGGACTTCTAGTACCAAGAATTAACCAGACACCAAATAATTTTATTATTCGACATGACCAATAAGATGCATCTGTATTATATGATCTATGTATTTATGGTTCGAGACAGGGCGTTCACACTGGAGGGCTCTTGGTTTGTTGGCTGTTGTCATTTTTTCATTTGACAATCTAGGGGAACAGAAGTCAGTGCCCCTGACTAATTAGTCAGGTATCACACATCTAAAAATTTTTGCAGCTCCCTGGTGCGTTACGGCACATCAATTAAAAACTGCTGGCTTAGGAAATAGTGACATCTTTACTATATTGCATCCTCGTAAAGAGCTGTAAGATGTATTTCCCATTTATTTATATCATTTTTTATTTCTCCCACTAAAGTTCATAACAATCTTTAAAGAAATATATGCATCCTAAGTTAGATTGGCATTCATGTATTTAATTTTTTATACCAATGTGAAGTTTTTGTTTATTTATTTATTTTTTTAATTATACAAGTACTTCATGGACATATCCTGAGGGCAAAAACTTCAAAGAATAGTTTTTTACATATATAGAGTTATAGTTCGTATGTAGAGCTCAAAATAAAAGTCTCCTGCTCACTCTACCCTCCTCCGATCTCATTCCACTCCCCAGAAATAAATACTACCGCCTCTGGTTTGGTGTGTGTCCTCCTAGCTTTCCGTGCGATTGTCTACACGTGCACTTAGCTTGTTGCTGTTAATATACACAGGATAATGCCATACGTGTCATTCTGAAGTGGGGTGTTTTCACTTACAAGCCTTGCATATCTTTGAATATCAGTACACACAGATCTACTGTATTCTTTTACAGAAAGTCGTTCTTGACTATCCAGGATCATGCATATTATGAATTTATTATAATTAACTGATTATTCACCCCCCTGTGGATGCATGTTTGGTAATACATTTTTGGTAATAAAATATATAAGAATGAATTTGGTTTTTTATCAATTTATGTTATAACCTATGACATATGTTAAACACATTTCTTACCTATATAAAATTTTAAATTATTTCTTCGGATTATCTAGGTACATAATCATATTGTCTGTAAAAGGGAGCTTTTAGATTTCATTTTTTTCCCAGAACTGTATTTTAAATTTTTAAATTAGCCATAAACAATAGCATATCTTGTGTTTAATTCTGTTAAAGAAATGACTAAAGTCAACCTTATCTTTTTTCTCTTTTAAGAGACTAAACTAGCACTTACTATTTATTAGTTGTGTTGACCCTTAGTTTGTCTTTTTTAAAGGTTTTATTTATTGATTTTTAGAGAGAGAAAGGGAGGGAAGGAGAGAGAGAGGGACAGAAACATTGATGTGCCAGGGAAACATCAATTGGTTACCTCTCGCATGCCCCCAACTGGGTACCAAACCTGCAATGCAGGCATGTGCCCTGACCGGAATGGAACCGGCCACCTTTCCGCTTACGGCATGATGCCCATCCCACTGGGCCACACCAGTCAGGTCTTGACCCTTAGTCTAAGTGAACTATTTACCATGTGAAGAAAACAACTCAGTGATTCCCTCAATGTTCAAATATAGTTTTGTTCTTTCTGTTTATAAAGTTAATCATCAGGTAAAATAATACAGGAAAAGGACATGGTAAATCTGTAGAAATACCTACAAAAAGAGAAGTCAGATTGGACGGAGACTATAGTAGAACATTAACTTCACTCTTTAGTTGAAGTAGATTTCCTCCAAGCTTCCCCAAGGTCTAAGGGGCATGCATATTTTCTTATTTCTTCTTACCTGCTTATAAGGACCTACATTGGTCTATAAAGATTAAAAACAAAAGTGCAGATGAGGTTTCTCTCATATGGAACTTGATGTTTATTGATGCTTATATTGATATATTTTCAGTTCAGGCTCATTTTCTTTGTTTTTGGTTATACAATAGTTTCCTTTTGTCTGCAGTGTTACTTTCCAAGGATTCAGTTACCTGCGGTCAACCATAATCCGAAAATATTAAATGGAAAATTCGAGAAATAAACAATTCATTTGTTTTAAACTGCATGCTGTTCTTTGCATTGTGGCGAACCTCACGCCATCCTGCTCCGTCCCACCTGGGATATGAATCATCCCTTTATCCATTGTTTGCATGCTGTATATGCTCTCTGCCTATTAGTTGCTAGTAGCCCTCTCGGTTATCACGTGGACTGTTGAGGTATTGGTGTTCAGTAATGCTTATTTTACTTAATAATGGCCCCAAAGTGCAAGAGTGGTGATGCTGGTGCTTTCTGATACACCAAAGTGAAGCTGTAAAGTGCTTCCTTTAAGCGCAAAGGTGGAAGTTCTCGACTTAATAAGGCCTTTCATCATCTCACGTCATTACAAGAAGAGTGAGTACAGTACAATATTTTGAAAGAGACCACATTCATAGAACTTTTTTACAGTACATTGTTATAATTGTTCTAGTTTATTAGTAGTAATGGTTGTTAATCTCTTACTGTGCCTAATTTATACATTAAGCTTCATCATAGGTATGTATGTATAAGAAAACACCTAGTATATACAGGGTTCGGTACTATCCTTTATTTCAGGCATCTACTGCGGGTCTTGGAACATGTCTCACTTGGATAAGGGGGACTATGTATTTTGGCGTTCTTGGCCATTTCTCTTCTTTGCACTCCTCTTGTCCATGGTGGTGAATATACTAGATTTGCCTCCCACGTCCACCTTCTCTGTGAATCACTTTGTGTCATTTACTGTGATTGGGAATGCCCTCTTAATGCATCTCCAGCAACATTCATTCTTTATTGTACTGCGTCAGTTCCGTTCTTCAGAGTTTTTGCTGCTATGTTCAGTTATTTTATGGAGTAGGCAAATTCAGCTCTATCTTCCAGTGTGGTAGCCATGCAAACACGCCACTCAGATCTGTTACTGTGGGGAGCACAGTCCACCAGTGGTCCCAGCGGCTGCACTCTGAACCCACCACCAGGTTTGTGCTGAGGCCACACTTCCCATGGACTGACTGTCTCCAGCCAATGTCTGCATGAGGTAGGGACACTAAAGCAGGCCCATTCCTCCCAGACACGGGGCTTCTCAGATGGATGACTTTGGCTTGAAGACTTCCCTTTGGCCTGGTCAGAACTTTCATAGAGCTGTGCTGCAGTGTGAGACTCTCCCTATTCAGTTTCCTGCCTTTCCACTCTCCATGACAGAACTCCGACCTGCATCCCAGCCCGACGGCTCGCCTTGCTTTCGTGACTCTCCTCAGTTCCTGTCACAGTTTTTTCTCTGATAGCTCTCTTGTATGTCTCATCCTGTCTTGGCATTTGCTTCTCAGAGGACCTGAGCTCACACGCCCTACCTTGCCATCACTATTTCATTGCGTGTCTTTTAAAACTAATGTCAGTCCTCACTCTTTGTGCATTCAGCATTCTCCAGCTTGTTTCTTACAATGATGCTTCTAGATCAGTGTTTTCCAAACTACAGGTCGCAACACATTAGTGGATCTTGAGATCAACTTAGTAAGTCGTGAAGAGAAGAATTTAAAAATCAGGACACATTATATAAAATGGGTAGGTATTGTTTCAGGTTTGTTTTTAGTGTGTGTGTGTGTGTACTTGGGTCTCAACATTAAATACATTTCTTGCTACAGGTGACAGTAAAAAAAAAAGTTTGGAAACCACTGCCTTAAAGTATCCTTTCTATACCACATTTTTATGTTTTATCAAGCTTTTCAAGCCGTTACATAGTGAAATCACCTGTTAGCTAATAGTTCTATTTAGGCAACTGTATTAATTTGTAGGGCCATTTGAATATATTATTGTATTTCCCCTTTATTTTAGGTAAAAAGTGGAGAATGGGGAAATCTAATATCTAATAGTCTGTTAATGCAAACCTAGAAACCACAAGCAACTGTGGAGAATTTTCAGCCACTTCAGATGTGAATGGGGAGTTAAGTAGGCTGGGTGTGGCTTTGCTGCGAAGGACAGGAACATGGGTAAAATTATGGAATAATTTCATTTAATACGTCTAACAGTGGGGACTAGTAGTGAATGCAATAGAGAGTTATTTAAAATTGGGGATTGAGATGTCAGCATCAAAAAATATTCCTGTGGTCACAATATAAGCTTTTCCAAGTCCTTGGAGCAACTACAAAGCTCTTCTCAGAGACAAATGACATGCTCACGAGGGGCAGGAACGGTCTTCAGAGTTGACACCTGCACACTTTTTGAGGCATGACCAATGGACACGGTGCTGTCTGGCTGACCCAGGATAGATGGCTCCCACTGGCAGAGAAGCTGACACCATGCACTGAGTCACCAGTGCCACGGCCACCAAACTCTGACATCAACTGACCAAAAGGCATCTTGCCGTCCCAGCGTATCCTGGCTGGCTTTTTCATCCATTCTTTCATGTGTGCAGAAAACACTCTGCATTTGAAATCACATGACCTCATTGCAAAACACTGTTGCGATGCCAGTCCAAGCTGAGGATCGTGGAGCTAACTGGCTTTTTACGAGCTTGCTTCCCCACCAGTCATTTTCAGACTCGAAGTAACAAACAGAAATGAGTTGTGCTCCACTTCCCACAGCAAATTTGTTCTCTGGTTGGCACCACTTGACAAAAGTGGCTGCACGATTAATTCTCAGGATCACCAGCGTTGACTTCCAGGCACCATCTTTCTGACTCCAGACACAGGCATTGCGGTCTGCCCGGCAAGTGAGGATGTGGTCACTTTTGGGAGCCCAGTCGACACCTGTGATGTGTCCATTGTACTCCTCGAGTTCATGTGCTTTCACCCACTGGCTCCCGTTCTTACAGGTGTGGACTTTGTGATTACTGGGGCTAAGGGCAATCTGAGTACCATCCCTGTACCAGGATCAACAGGGGATTGGCTCTAGTAAAAATCGATGCAGGGACTTTAGTCTTAGTGTTTTCAAAGGATAGAAAGTTGATTCTCTAGGGGATGGATAAGAAAACCCTAAGAATCTTCTTACAGCAGATGATGAAACGGACTCAGGGGAGCAATCTCCCCAGGGTCATCCGACCAAGCAGTGGGGCTGGATTAGAATTTTGGCAGTTCGAAGGGGCTCAGGGCAGTGCAGGCAGCCAGGGTGGAGAATTCATGGACTCTGGTCTCCACGAACAGGCTCTATCTCAAAAAAATAATTTAATTGCCTATATTTAATGTTTAATCTTTAAAATAACATATGCATTACAAACTAATTTGGGAATAAAAGTATAGTTATAATTAGATATTTTATCATATCTTTTCATTCCCTGGCTATAGAACCTCCACATAAGTTATTGTACTTTTGACAGTACATTTGTATTACAGAGTAATTTTCATTCAAACTTTTAAAGGAACTGCTTTTGTTTGTAAGTGATTGTCTCAGTGTAGTGCCAGCTCATTTGCAGGAGATTCTGGTCTTTTTTGTCTCACTGTATGCACCATCACCTGCTTTTCTCCTGCTGTTGGATGGCGGTTGGAGAAGAATCAGCAGAGAGCTCACTACCCACCATTCACACAAGCAACTTCCTACTGGTCAGAAGCTGAACAAAGGATATTGCGGAAAACATATTATAGCATGTTTTTGCCAGTAGAAGTTGTTAATTGGCCATGGTGTTATGTCCTTTCATGGAGTTTATATTGGTTTTTTGGTTGTTTTTATCTGCAAAATGAGGACAATGGTTTTTTGCTGATTTTAACAAATCTTTATTTCACTGATTAACTGATATTAACTTCTTCCCAATGTGAATAAGCTGATATTCTTGTGAGAACATTTTCATGAATATTTTCTGACTTTAACTGATTTTAACATATCTTCATTTCACTTCCTCCCAATGTGAATAAGCTGATAATTCTCGTGAGAACATTTTTATGAGTATTTTCTGACTTTTCCTTTCTTAACTGTACACACTTAATATTGGACTAGAACACCTTGTGCTATTTATCTCTGGAGTTAAAGATTCCAGTAGAACCAGCAATTTGGGGGCTGTTAATTCAGTGCTTTCATGTTTCTTGAGAAGTAGGAGGACATGCCTTTCTCTTCTAAATATATCTGTGAAATACTGATATCACAAAAGCTTTGGAAAAATTTTAATGCACACATTCAGTGCAAGCTCTCCATATTTTCCAGGATAGATAAGAAAACCCCTTCGTTGCACATGCTGTGGAATTAGATCTGTTCTTTGGTTATTGCCCATTCTGGCTCCACTCCCACCTCTGTGTTAGGATTTACACCCTACTCCTGTGCCCTTGATGCAGCCGGCACCTGATGGGCGACCAAAGAGGCTGGAGGTGTGAGTGAGGACAGGGAGAAAAGGCCCCTTAAAGCTCAGGTGTATAAATTATCCTTAATACCCATTCTCCCACCCTCACCCCAGTTACAGGCACCAAAGCCTTTTTCTCTTTTCCCCAAGCATATTCCTTTGAAATTTCTCTTCCCTAATAAAAAGCAGGCCTTGCCATTCATTTCAACCTGATTTCACCTAAAGCAGCAGGGAGCTAGCTAGTAGAACACATTTTTTTCTTTCCAGTCCAGAATAATGGGCGTGGCCATAGGCTTTGCATGCCTTCAGGAATAACTGATAATATTTTAGTGGTTTAGATACAATCATTACTACATTCTGTACTTAATTACTGTGCTGTGGGCTATATCAATTGTCTTTGGTCTTTCAGAGAGAAAGAAATCCCAGTTTTATGTCGACTTGAGGAGAAGGGGAGGAGGTTCAGGAAAGAAAAATAAAGGAAGAAAGTGTGTGTTTCCTGGGCAATTAGTCTGTCATTTCAAAACTTTGGTGAGATAGTGCTGTTTTGGGTTGTGCCAACATAATACTGCTCTCCCCGCCTAGAACACAAACTGACTCCATATTCCAAAAACAAAGCTTGGCTGGTTTCTGCTTCAGCTTGGCAGGTCTTCATGGTCTCTGGTTTCATCTGGCAGAGTCCGTGGAAGGATGGAAATACCACTTAAGCACTCCTGTCAGATGGAGCCTTCAGGTGGCATGGAAGGATGGTGAAGCTTGTCCCTAAAAGTTTCTGCTCTGTTATTTAATATATTTTAACTACTCTGAAAAATATTCTAAAGAAAAAGCTTGTTTCCCTTGCATTCTGGTTGTGAGGACAAATGTGGACCTTCTGCTGGGCCTGAGTTTTAGTACAGACTCTACCCCTAGTTAAATATGTGTCTTTGGACTTGAGTCTCAACTTTAGTGTCCTCAACTACAGGCTGCTTATGTCGCAGAGATAGTATGAGAACTCAGTATTTTAATATATGTAAAGGGCTTAGCATAGTGCTTAGCACATAGTTCACACTTAGTAAATGTTCACTATAATTATCTGTTGTCTTAATTCTTTATTGAAGACTTGCATATGAGGAAACCAGTGTGCAAATGAAGAGTCTGTAGGAAGGGAGGGACCCACCTCAGCAAAAACTCAACCATCTCTTCAGTGGTTCCCCAAAATGGAGATCTAATCCGGGCTCACACAGATCATGAAGTCCCTGCGAGAAGGCTGAAGGTCCCGAGGGGTTTGGGTCATCTTCGCCAGACCACGGGAATTCACGGTGGTGCTGGAGAGCCTGCCACTAGGGCCAGTCCTGGGTCAGTTACTCCAAAGACGGCCCAAGCAAAAGCAAAAGCAAACCCAGAATCAACCCTGGAGCATGTCGGCGGCCCCCATGCCTAATCACATGACTGCAAGTCACAGCCCTCTTTTCTCAAGTCCTCCCCAGGCTGTGCCTGCTTTCCTAAGGCTGGGAATCAGAATCAGGCCAAGTTCATTAAGTGTGCCCACACCGGTACATTATCCTTAACGTTAAATTTGTGTTGCAAGGACTCATGGACAGATGCCTGCCTTTACGAGATAAGGCTCAGTTTGCATACCTTATGAAGAAGGAAGAGCACACCACTCCCCTCAGTCTATTCACGGCACGTCATAGCTTATATCTGCGTGGTGTGACGACATATCTCTGTTTCTTTCTGTATCAGTAGCCACAACCATTAAGATTTTTTCTTTTTCTTCATTTTAAACTTACCCTCTAGTTGCTTTATTTCCATCTCTACTAACACCTTGGATTGCCTCTTCATCTTTCCCCTCTCCCCACCTCCCCAACACGCACATCACCAGTAGCATTTGAAAGAATACATTTCTTGGCTGGCTGGTTTATCCTGAATTTATATTGGTTAACATTTGATGGAACACTCTAGGGGTTTTAATCTGGGTAAGCTAAGAAGTTGGAGAAAAAGATATTGGAACTCCTTATCACTGAATTTTGGTAGCATTTATGTGCCTAAATAGTTTTGGGGGCCACAGGTAATGATCCTGCAAAGTGACCTTTTGAAGATAAGGGTTTTGCCTAGATCACTGAAAGGCTGAACTTCCCTCTTAACCTGTAGTTGTGATTTGTTACATTGCAGGGAGAAAATATCAGATACACAAAAAGACTGGAAATTCTTTGAGGTGAGTCACTTCTGTTTTGGGGCTTTTCTCTGTGATATAAGACATGAAGTATAGCAGTAACTAATAACCTTTTGTCAGGTACTTATCTGTAGCTAATGTCTTTTCTCAATAAGGATGCTGATGCACTATATACGACACCTTAAATTTTTGCTCTGATTTTCCCCCTGCAAAGGTGAGTACATGTATCATTCTCCACCACTTTTAGGAATGTTGAGAAATTGGATCATCTGGGTTTATATCTACTTAGCAGTGTTATATAGACAGGTGGGAGCTTTTCATATCGCAGCTGTGGGTGTGATTCTTGGCTGTTTTCCATTGTAGTCCTTTTATACTTTCTGTACACATGTGGCTTGGATTGTCTTCCGACGTCAACACTTCACAGAGATTGAGGAAGAAATAGGGAGGCTCTTTCGTACCAATATGTTCAATATTCCTCGAAGGAAGCGTGAGGATGAAGAATCAGGAAGGGAAAAGAAACGCATGACTTTTGTACAATTCCGGTATGACCTTTTGACTTTCCTAAGCTCAAGGACATTTCTAGAAAACAAGATGATGTGACCTAAATGTCACCTTTCCCCTCGTAGGAGAATGATGGCAAAACGCCCAGCAATTAAAACAGCCATTCACATGCGCTCTCCAGTCATGTCTACTCTGCTGCCATCTCTCAGAGAAAAAGCTCAGAATATCCTTGAGAAAAAGTATCATCAAGTAGGCACCCAATTCCCAGCCGAGATGCAAGAGCATATGGAAAATCTGGACTCTGTGCCCATGCCAATGTAAGTGGCCCGAGGAGAGAGAAAAGAGAGCCCCGAGTGTCATTTCCTAGGTTTTGCCGGGAGGGACAGGGGCTCAGACACCATTCCTCTCCCAGAAAGCTGAACAAAGCTGAAAGCAGCGTCTTTCTAAACGCCCCCTCCTCCTTTCCACCTGCTTCCTTTCCAGAGCAGCAGTTGGTACTCCCATCTAGACTAGAAAAGATCGCTAAATGTTAAGCTGGAATTCAAAGAGTTCTAATTTGGATGAGTGAGTAGCAGACTTTGAAAGGCTGAGGTTTTCCCAATAGAAGAATCATCTTCGGGAAATGTGGGAGGGGCCCGTACAAAACCTGGCTTTGGGTGGCATTTTTTGACTCATATTTAAGACCACAGTAGTTGTTCAGGGAAACAGGGAATGTTAAAAAAAGAAAAATAAAAGCTGTGTGTACACACCCCCCCCCAACCACAGCCATACGCCTTAGTCTTTGCCTTCACTGCTTCAGTTATACCAATAATTCTTTTTACAGAGTTGGCATCTTGGGGGAGCCTCGGTGTCTGTTCAACCCCTATACTCTTCTCCCCCTTGAGCCAGAAGAAAACATGAAATCGTCTGTGCGACAGTCTTTTCTGATGGAAAGAAATCACATGAGGATTCAGGACACGTTGGGCTTAGAAATGAGAACACGGTCCTCCTCCCAAACAACATTGCCTGAATAATCTGGTACTTCCATTTCTGTAATTAAATCCCTGTAATTAAATTACTTGGGTGTAATCATTTCCAATCAGACTAATATTTGTTAGTATTAATTTTTTTAATTGTTGAAATTATTTTGTTAAAAGTTCAACAGCAGGCTATTAAAGAAATCCAGAAAGCTCTTGAAAAGTTCATTTTCCTATATTTAATAGTTGCTTTGTCATTTGTTTGCCTCCTTGGCTTCCATGTGACTATTTAGAGTAGCACATCAGGACATTTAGCCAGTGTTCTAGCGGACCAGTGAAGAAACGTTCTGTGTATTCATTTCTCAGTTCCTTTTTTGCTTTGTGAGAAACTGTCTTTGGTATGTTTGAAAACAAAATTTCATACAAAGGCAAATGAAATATTTTTAACATTAAATCTCTTTGGCATCTCTTATTGGCATTAAGATATAAAGTATATCTGACCCATTTAAGAGCCTTTGAGCTTTTTAATTGACTTTTATTTATTCATTTAACAACAAATATGCACTAAGGCCCTGCTCCATCCAAAGCCTTGTTTGTGGTTATGTAGGGGAAAAAAGATCATCAAGATGGAGACCATAACCCCCCAGGTCTAGGGAGTAGAAGAGATAAGTGAGATACGTATCTGCTCACAAAACAATATTGAATATGATAAAGGCCATACAAGAGATTAACACTGAGTGCCCTGAGAAGACAGAGCAGAAGAACAATCACTTCTGGAGGGAGCAGCAGTCTTCTGATTTGAATTTGCTATTGTAAGGACTGGGTGGCACTAAAGGGACACTTCCAGTCAGAGGAAGGACACGTGAAAAGGAAGAGATGGGAAAGTGTGTCCTGTGACTGAGGGGTGCAGTCAAAGAACAGGCTGGCAGGTTCAGCTCAATGTCCAGCTAGGGAGTGAGTGGGATGTGACTTGTAGGCAGTGAGGTTAGGAATCACTAATGAAACCAGATCACTGGGCAGAACATAGAGTGGTTGACTATATGATATTATCATTTAAAACAGGGGTGTCAAACTCATTTTTACCAGGGGCCATATCAGCCTTGCGGTTGCCTTCAAAAGGCTGAATGTAATTTTAGGACTGTATAAATGTAACTACTCCTTAACTAGGGGCAAGGAGCTCGGTGCTGCTGCTGGGCAGAGACAAGGTGCGGGGCTGGACAAAACAAGGTGGAGGGCCGGATTCAGCCCGCAGGTCTGCCACTTGTGATTTAAAAAGACCTGTAGGAGTTTAGCCAACTAAAATAACTGTACTAAATTCACCTTTCTGTGGCCATCAGGTATCCTCAAACTTCAAAATCCTTCTTTTAGAATTTAGCTAAAAACTCATTCATTCCATAGAAAATAAAACGTTCCCAGATTTAATATGAAAAGCAGAGGAACACCAGCTCCAGCCTATTGGTAATGTGGGGCAGCTTCTGTTAAACCAACTCTGTCTTCACTCTCTCATCCTTTGTTATTCAGGTTAGTTCCTGTTATTAGTGTTAAAACCACAAGGTTTTTTTTTTTAATCAAAATCCTGGATTAAAAGCTAACACTTGCTGGACTTTTTATATATGTAGAGAATTTGATTATAATAAACTCTGTCATAACAAATTTTTATCTACAATGTGTTGATATGGTTTCTTTTTTTTTGGTTTTTGATATTTTAAAAATATAGCCTAGGAATTGTAAGACTTTCATAACTCTCTTTGCTAGGGCAGGGCTGTCTCTGACTCCTTTCTGAACTGTGGGGCTTTGGTGTACTTCATTTGCTAATTCCTTCATTTGTTTATCCATTTTTTTTTCATTCTACAGTCACTATATCCCCACTCTGTGCTATGTACCATGTTTGGTGCTGGGAATTCAGTGTGGAAAAATACAGCCAGCTCTGACCTGGAACTGACATTACTCAGATAATGAACTAATTGCCATTGTGATGAGTGTAACAAAAGAGAAGAGAATGCTGTGAGAGTGGATAAGCAAAGACTTGCTCATACATGGGGGATTGTCAGGGGAAGGGAAGGTCACCCCTGAGGAAGTGACATTGATATCTGAGACTCAAAGACACATAGCAATTAGAAGAGGTGGGAAGTGAGTGGGGAAATATTCATGGCTTTATTAGCTATCTATTGCTGCATAATAAATTACTCCAAAACATAGCGGCTTGAAACAGTAACATTTATTATCTCACAGTTTCTGGGGATCAGGCATCTGGGTGCAGCTTGGCTGAATCCACTGACTCACCATCTCTCAGAAGGTTTCAAAATGTCCACTAGGGCTGAAGTCGTCTGAAGGCTCAAGTGGGGTTGATCTGCTTCCAACATGACTCCAGTCATTGTTGGCAGGATTGAGTTCTTTGCAGGCTGTTGGACTGAGGCCTCAGCTCCTCGTAAGCTATTGACCTAAGGACCCCCCAGTTCCTTGCCATATGAGCCTCTTCATAAGAAGTTTAGAACATGTCAGTTGGCTTCATTAGAGCGAAGGAATAAGAGAGGAAGAGAGTGTGCAAGCAACACAGAACTTACAATCATTTACAGCCTAATATTAGAACTGATGTCATCACTTTTGCTCTATCTATTCATTAGAAGCAAGTCACAATGTCTAGTATATCTCCAGGGAAGGGGATGACACAAGGCTGAGAATACCAAGAAGTCAAGAGGGTCATTGGGGTCTTCTTAAAAGTCAGCCTGCCACACTGGCAGAGGAAACATGTGAAAATCTTGAGGCTGGAAGCAGAAGTCTTTCAAGTTGCTGAGATAAGGCTTCTGTGGGTATAGAGAGGAAGGATAGAAGGATGAGATGTGGCTGGAGAATAGGCAAGATCCCTATCACAGAAGGTTCTATAAATGTAATAAGGATACACTTAAGATCCATGTGGCTTGTTGCAATTTGATTATGCAGTTCGTGCCTTGCACAAAGGCATCAGCCAAGGGCATGGATGGGGGTGAAGTCCAAATACATATCTTGGTGGTTCTAGGTCTTTCCAGAGGAAGTCCCTATTTGTCATTCACAAATCAGCAGCCTCACATAGGTACCCTTTGATGGTTTTTAAGCAGCTGCATCATTAAAGCTTACCAGGAGTGTTTTTTTAATTTAAAATATTCAGTAATTGAAATAATGAAAAGACAAGCTAGAGGCTGGAGAAAATATCTGCATAACATATCTGATAGAGAGATTGTATGCAAAATATAGAAAAAACTCTTAAAACTCAACAACAAGAAAACAATCCAGTGAAAAAATAGTCAAAAGATATGAAGACACCTTACCAAAGAAGATACACACATAACAAATAAGCATATGAAGAGATGCTTGACATTATTTGTAATTAGGGAATGCAAATTTTAAAAGCATGAGATACCACTAATACTCATTAGAATGGCTTTAAAAAAAAAACGAATCTGACAATACCAAACTCTGGTGAGCAACAGGAAGTCTTATTCATTACTGGTGGAAATCAAAATGATGCAGCCACCTTAGAAGGCAGATTGGAAATTTCTTAATTTATGTTTCTTACTTTTTCTTAAAATTAATATGAAAATCTAATGGACCCAGATAGCCAAAATGATCTTGGAAAAGAAGAACAAAGCTGGGAGGCTAACAAATTCTGACTTCAAAACTTACAACCAAGCTTCAGGATTCAAGACTGTGTGGTACTGGTATAAGAATAGACGTTTATGGCCCTGGCTGGTGTGGCTCAGTGGATTGAGTGCCGGCCTGTGAACCAAATGGTCACTGGTTCGATTCCCAGTCAGGGCACATGCCTGGGTTGTGGGCCAGATCCCCAGTAGGGGGTGCATGAGAGGCAGCCACACATTGATGTTTCTCTCCCTATCTTTCTCCCTCCCTTCCCCTCTCTCTAAAATAAATAAATAAAATATTAAAAGAAAAAAGAATAGACATTTATGTGAACAAAATAGAATCAGTAGTTCAGAAATAAACCAGGACATGCAATGAAGGAAAGAACAGCATTTTCAACAAATGGTGCTGCAGCAACTGGATATTTCCATGCAAAAAATGAAGTTGGATTCCTACCTTATACCATCCATAAAATTTAACTCAAAATGGATCAGAGACCTACATGTAAGAGCTATGACTAGAAAACTCTTAGAAGAAAATGTAGGAGTAAATCTTTGCAATCTTGGGTTAGGCAATGGTTCTTTAATTATGAATGACACCAAAAACACAAGCAAAAATTGATAAATGGGATTTCATGAAAATTCATAATTTTTGTGCTTCAAAGGACATTTATCAAAAAAATGAGGATGATGGTTGTACAACTTTGTGAATATACTAAAATAAATTGAATTATATGCTTTAATGGTGAATTGTATGGCATGTGTATTATATATCAATAAGGCTGTTATAAAGAAGTGAAAACAATTTGCAAGTCATATTTGTAAATCATATATGTGGAAAGGATCTAGTATTCAGAATGAATGCTATAATGAGCTCTTAAATCTCCACAATAAAAAATAAATAAGCCAATTTTAAAATGGGCAAAGGGTTTGAATAGATATTACTCTGAAGAAGATAGACAAATGTCCAATAAGCACATGAAAACATCATTAATAATTAGAGAAATGCAAATGAAAACCACAACGAAATACCACTTCACACCCACTAGGATGGCTATGAGCAAAAAAACAAGGACAGCGTTGATAAAGATGTGGAGAAATCAGAACCTTCAAAACGTTGCTGGTGGGAATGTAAAATGATGCAACCACTTTGGAAAACTGTCAGTTCCTCAAAAAGTTAAGCGTAGAATTACCATATGACCTAGCAATTCCACTCCTAGATATACGAGGTCTGTCCAGAAGGTATCCACCCACATACTATGAAAAATAGAGACATTCATTTATTGAAGAATATACAAGATACAAGAAACATTGTACATGGGACAATGATGCCTCCGTCCCCTTCAAAGTGGACACTTTGGGATGGCGATTGAGTTCTCCCAATCACCATCAGCTGCCCTGTCATATTTTCCTGAATCTCTTCAACTGTCTGAAATCTCTTCCCTTTCAAAGGTGATTTTAGTTTTGGTAAAAGCCAGAAGTCCCAGGGCACCAAATCTGTGCTGTAGCGGGGCTGAGTCACCTGGGTGATTTGATGTATCGCCAAAAACTCTGCAGAAGATGTGATGCATGAGCAGGTGTGTTGTCATGATGAAGCTGCCAATCACCAGTTGCCCATAGCTGCAGCCTTCTGAATCATCTGAATAATTTCCGTGGAGGAATGTTCAAGCTTAACGCAAAAGTTGATGCAGGTTTGTGGCTCTACTCACTCAGTCATTTTGAATGTGACGGCCACACAGTACACATGCTCACTCAACAGCATCTACCGCCCCCACTGACTAGTTCAGTGAGTTGTCATTGTTCATGCAGCTCATCCCAGTTCACTCTCCTTGGCTGCCAGGTTATATCGATGTTGCACAAGCCATTCTTGTATTAACAATGGCTGTACTTTTTCCAGACAGACCTCATATATACACGTATATGTATATAATATCAGGAACATTTATTACCAAGGCATTATTGGTAAATTTTTTAGGTATAATAATGTTATTGTTTTGTACCCACACCCCTTTAGAGGCACGAACTTAGATATTTACAAAATGGGGGAAAAGGCAGGCAATGGAAAGGAAGATGAGAAAAAATGAGTAGGTATCCACTCTCCATAAACCAGGCATGGTTGCAAGTTGACTGCTGAGTATTACACCATCTTCTCTAATCCTTTTACTTTGCAACAAGCACAGAGCCAAGCATGCATGAGAATGTTGAACCACTGAGACATACCTGCGGAGAAAGAAAACAGTCACGAAATGCAGTAGACCCGCTACACGCTCAGACGACTGCAATGAACTTCAGCCTGCGCCAGCAGCAGGGCAGTCAGGCCTCGGGCGCGTCTGGCAGTTACTTTGCAGCCCAACTCCTCCTTCGGGGGAGTGTGTTCTTTCGCGTGGCTTCTCAGAGCCCACCGACTGTGGATGAAGTGCTGGCTCCTACCCAAAAACGGCTGCTTAATTTGGGAACAATGATCTTCTCTCCCCTCATGGGCCCTTTTCCCTTCACACAGGTCCTTTACCCTGTGCTAATTACCATACACTGACACAGACCGACAAGGCACAGAACAAGCATTTGCTTGAGGACTCGAGAGTCTGTGTCACTGCACACAGAGGATGAAGCGATGAGGAGCCCTAAAGGTCATCACAAGACTCACACTGTAACATGTACCCATTGAAGAACAATTGGGTGGATTTCCAGAAGTAGAAAAAAGAAATTTCCCATTAGCTCTCACAGCAAACCAGGAAGAGGGGTGGTTATAGTTGCTGACCCTTCAAGTCAGGACCCTGAGGTATAGAGCTGTTGTTGCCAGTGTAGAATTGTCTCTCTGTCTTAATTATTGGTTTATTGATTCACAAACGAATATTCACGGTGCACCTGCTGCATTGAGTTCTGAGAGCACCCCCATAACAGAGTGACCGGGGAGAGTGCTCTTCCGTGTGGCTGGAGTCCCTCCTGGCAGACGGAGGGATGAGAGGGAATTAAGAGGGACCAGACGGTTTGTGCTTTGTAGGTTGTGGCAAAATGTTGAGATTTTATCTCATTGTGATGGGACTCAGATGGAGGGTTTTAAGCTGACATGGTCTAATGTATGTTTGGAAGGATTACTCTGGCTATTCTGTGGAAAATGGGCAGAGGGTGGGGGCGGGGGATGGAGAATGGAGTCTGGAAGATCAGTTAGAGGCGACAGAGGTGGCCCTGGAGAGGGAAGATGGTGAGCTGGACTAGAGATGGATTCTGGATAAGGTTAGAGTTGACAGGGTTTGCTGATGGATTGGATGTTGGGGGTGAGAAAAGGGAATACAAGGATAAATCTAAAATTGTTGGCCTAAGCAACCGGGTGTTCAGTGTTTCCACAGGAAGAGTGGATGAGGAACAGGCTGAGGGAGCAAATCTTGAGTTCTGTTTTGGACTATTAAGTTTGAGATGCCAGTTAGTCATCCAAGTACGGATTTGTCAGCCCTTGGATATACAACAGTAGGCTTATAGTTGTTCATACAGAAAACAATGCAATAATTAATAAATAATAATACAAGAATAAATTCTGTGTTTTGCATATTCACAATTATAAGCCCACTTTTGCCCCACCCTGTGTAGATTTGGGGTTCCTAGGCGAGACCAGAGGTGGAAATAACAGATGTGGAGGTAACTGGCTGTGGAACTGGATAAGATTACCTAAGGATAGAGTGAAGTTCAAGAAGAAAAAGGACTAGCTATAGGGCACTCTACATGTTAGAAGGGGCAGAGGAAGAGCAAGCAACACGCAGGAAATCTCTTATGTGCTCCAACAATGCAACCCACCTTCAGCGTGTGCCACCGGCTAGTGAGGTAAGGGAAAGCCAAGAGAGTGAGATGCCATGGAAGACAAGAGAGAGAAGTGTGACGTGAAGTAGGGAGTGGGCAGCTGCGTAGAAATGCTGAGGAGAGAACTAGCGAGGTGACAACAAGGGAGGTGACCATTGGATTTGGGAACATGGAGGTCAACTGTGCATACTCGGAGGTGTGGCGCCCCCTTCAAATAGGCTGAGCGGAGAAAGACAGGTGAGAAAGTGAATACCAGGATTATGGGCAATGTGAAATTTGCCTCGAAAGGGGGGCAGAAATGGCGCACCTAGGAGGTGATGTAGGGTCAAGGAGATGGAGTTGATTGTTGGCTTGTTTCCTTTTGGGCTATTTAGAGACAGGAGATAACAGAATAGAGTTTGTATGCTGATACAGATGATCTGGTAGGACAGGCATCTGGTAGTGAGTGAATGGGGGTGAAGTGAGTAGGACCAGAAGCCCAGGTTAGGGGTTGCCCTTAATGGGAAAAGGCATCTGCAATTGTAGGAGGGAAAACAGAGGGTATGATGCTGACACTCTCTCTCCTGAATACCATAGTTTTTTTTATGTTCTCTTTGATATTCTTGAGTCTCTTACATACCCTGTGCATCACTTGAGCCAGGCCAAGTCTCTGATTTTCAACAGAAGAATTCCACATGGCAAAAAGTGTTAGCCCAAACAAGTCCGTTCCTAGTGGTGGGCTTTCAGACCCCACACAGGAAGGACATAGTTGTGCTGGGAAGTGTCTCTAGTTTCCCTGAAGCCGCATTTTCTTGGGTGGCTATCTGCTCCACTTATGTAGAAGTCCAGCCATGAAAGTTGTATTGTTTTTTTTCCCTAGGATCCTTCAACGAAGTCATGGGTCATCAAGCATTAAAACAAATAGCACCAGATCTCTGAGCTGCTTCACCTCTGTAGAACTTATTCTGTGCCCTGTGGGCTACATTTTAAGGTGAAGTTTACGTCTCTTTTAGAATCAACTGCTACAGGAAATACCGTCTCTCCTAAGAACTTACTACAATGACTTCAATCACAGAGCAAGAATATATAACCTATCATGGTTTCTTCTTTTTCTTTTGCTGCAAGGAAGCACAGAAATACACTTAATGCTCCATCATAAGAACTTGGAGCTTTGGTCTCTCAGATTTTTGTTTTCTGTTTTTACAGCTTTGTGTTTTTTATACTTTCCCTTTTGTTTGTTTCTTTTTTGATTAAACTTTTTATTTGAAATAACTGCAGATTCCCATGCAGTGGTAATGGCGAACATGGAGGGATCCCGCGAACCCTTTACCCACTTTCTCCCAGTGGTGACATCACAGCACAATTTCACAGCCAGGACATCAGTGTCTATCCAGTCGACATGTAGGACATTCCATTGCTACCAGAATCCCTCATGCTGCTCTTCTATAGCCACATACTTCCCTCCTGTCCCACCGCCTCCTTAGTCCCTGGCAACCGCAAATCTGTTCTTCATTCATATAATTTTATCACTTCAAGAATGTTGGAATTACAGAGTATGCAACTTTTCAGGATTGGCTTTTTTCAGTCAAAATCATTTTCTGGAAATTCATCCAGATTGTTGCATGAGTTGGTAACTTGTTCCCTTCAATGGCTGAGGAGCATCCACTACGTGCATGGAAGACAGTTGGTTTAATTCATCCTTTGAAGGCTATCTGGGTTGTTTCCAGCTTTGGGGCTATTACAAATAAGCTGCTACAAACATTCACGTACAGGTTTTTGTGTGAACATAAGTTTTCATTTTTCCGAGCTTATATCTTTTATAGTGAATTGTATTAGGTCTTTTTCTGTGAGCCGATGGTTTATATAATCCCTAAATAAAGACCGTCTACTTTCTTTGTATCATGATTATTACAAGCGTGCTATAATCCTTCATCTTCACAGCTTACCAGTCTCCAGCTCCCCTCATGGCCTGGGAAAAGGGCAGACGAAACTTGGAAGAGTCACACCGTTTGTTTGCAGGGCCGGAGGAGCCTGAATTCTGATATATGTTCTCAACTCCTTTGCTTTTATGTGGCTCTTATGAAAACCACTACAATTCTTAGAGTATAGTTTATATTTGTTTCTTCCCTCCAGAATCCTGGTCTGTGTGAACCATGTTTAGTTTCAAGTTGCTTACTCAGGAAAGGCTCAGCGATGTGGTTGGGCATTCTTTCTTGGGTGTGTGCAGGCAATTAAAACAGAAGTCCTACTAGAGATGGGGAAGCACAGTAGACTTCTGGACCCATTTCATGTTAAATGTTCGGGTTGTAACTTTTAAAATTCAGACAATCACTTCATGCCAACATGTTTTTATATAAACCTCTGCTAAAGAGAGTGCTCCATTCAGAGAAGGAGATAGGATGAGTCCACCATGAACTGAAGCCATATGTTCTTGTTGAAGCAACATCAAACTGTCAATGGAGGCATGGAGGAAGGGAAAGTGCACAACTGTTCATTTCTGAGGTTCTAAAGTGACACATACAGGTAAGTACAGCTCTCAGTCTCTCTGCCCGTAGTGGTGTAAAATCTAACAATTACATTTTACGTGCTTGTTTATTTCATTCAGCGTTCTGCTCACTCGATGCCAGGGACTGGGATGGGGGGCTGTAAATTGGGAGATTAGTAAAATGTCATTCCTGTCTCAAGAGTCGTGAGACAATGCAATTCATGCTATCCCAAAGTCTGCTCCCGGCAGTGGTGTCAGCAGCAGCCTCCAGTGACCAGGAGTGGTGGCAACAGGGGTCTCACTGGACTGGGTCAGTAGCGTGGCCTTGCCTGTGGTTAAGGCTAGTTGTCCATTTCTTCTTTATTCTTATCTATTTCCTTAGCCTTCCTGGTGATTCTACCCCATATACTCTCAGTAAATTCTCTTTCTGCTTTAATCAGTGTTTATTAATAGGCCTCCAGCGTCAGGTTCTTAGGAAATATTCTAGAATTGTTTGATGCATGTAAATGCAGGGCTAAGCCTCACTTGGTTATGAAAATGTTGAAATACTTGAAATACTTCATGTCAGTTGGTACATAGATACTGTCCCTAGCCCCTGAGACCCTGCCTCCTTGTCCCCTCCCCTCTGACCCATCCCGCTACAGTCTATCACCTTGCAGGGTTAGGCACAGATGCTGTCATACGAAAGGTACATTCTTTCTGATTGACAGGTACCTCTGGTGATGCACCTGAACATTTACAGTTATGTATATGTATATGTATAAGTGGAGGTAAGTATATATAAATATCTATATATATTTATGACAACTTCTTTGCAAATGGGAATTTACTACATGTTCTTTATGACTAATGTGAGATCTTCCCGTTTTAGGACATGTAGATTTACTTCCCCTCTCCAATGGCTGCTTGGTGTTCCATTACATGGGTTTAACCATGAACAATGGCACCAATTCAGGGAGGTTTTAAAAAATAGAGATGCCCTGCCCCTGTGTCTCAACACCACCTACAGGATGAAGACTCAGGAAGTCTAGGGAAAGGTTGGCCATGTGAATTTTCCAAACTCTCCAGGTGGTTCTGATTGTCGGCCAGGTCTTGAATTTATTGGTGTAAGCAATGCGTCGGCTCATCCTGCAAATACAAGAGCAAAGAAAAGGCCATGAAACTTCTGTTTTCCAAAAAGGCTTGTCTTCTCCCCTCTAAGACACCAGATATAAAATAAACAACATAAGAATCTGTGTTTGAGAACTTCCAATACTTCATGTTTGTAGTTGCCCTGGCTTGCTACCAGATTGAAAGTTTTCTCTGTTTAGCAATAACTAAAAGGAATGCGAGTTTAGAAGCAAGATGAGCGGCTGAGCCCTCTCAGTGAGTTCCAGATATCCAGGCCAAGTTTTTGCTTCCAAAGAACATTGCTGTTTCTCCTATATTTAGAATAAATTCAATTTTGGTTGTCCTCCAGGAACTGAGCAGTGGCCAAACATCAGTATTTCTTTAGATTTGGAAATGAATCTTGTTTTTAAATCCTCACCCAAGGACATGCTTATTAATTTTAGACAGAGGGGAAGGAAGGGAGAGAGAGAGGAAGAGAAACGTGGATGTGAGAGAGAAACATCAATCAGTTGCCTCTTGTACGCATCCTGACTGGGGACCGAACCTGCAGCCCAGGAACATGCCCTACTGGGATTGAACCCACGACCTTTCAGTTTACAGACGACACTCCAACCAACTGCGCCACTGGCCAGAAATGGAAATGAATCTTGATTGTTTCTTTGTAAGTCCTCATGAAACTCAGATAATCCTCCACAGTTCTTGGAAAGGATTAAAATAAGAACTCAGTTCACCACTTCCAGCCTATCAGGAAGCCAGAAAGCTATATTTACAGGTAAAGAGATTTATATAAATACTCTCCCCAGTGACCCACATGATAGAGTTGAGAATAAGCATCTTATGTTTGGAGGATGATACCAAATTAGGTGGAGTTGCTAAGAGCCCAAACAGTGAGAACTGAACTCAATGTGACCCTTTTAGATTGGCCTTGGCAAATTTTTAAAACATGACCCATACCATAAACACAAGATGAGAAATGACTCACGAGAGCTATAGTGCAAAAAATGGTATGAGGTTCAGAGTGAGCAGCTCTGTCACAGCCCAAAACTAGTGAGCCATAGAGAAATGACTGGGCAAACAAAAGAACACGATGCTGGAGTATTAATGAGGAAAAGATAAGCCCATTCCTGAATGCTTTCACCACCTCTGGCCTGGGTCGGCCTTCAGTGGAGAGCACTCCTGACCAGTTTGGGCCTTCGTAATTTGGGAACTCCATCTGAAAAAATAAAGTGTGCTCTGAAAAATGTGGGTGACTTACAAGATGGAGTGGGGGGTGTCTGGGAGAAATTTTTAACTAACTGGAAGTATTTAAACTGCATAAAGAAACCTCTGAAACAACTTAAAAACTGTCTTCAAATATTCATGGTGTGATTATAAAGAGTG
Organism: Desmodus rotundus; assembly: GCF_022682495.2. Classification (NCBI taxonomy): domain Eukaryota; kingdom Metazoa; phylum Chordata; class Mammalia; order Chiroptera; family Phyllostomidae; genus Desmodus; species Desmodus rotundus. The sequence goes on from NC_071393.1 coordinate 108,916,267, forward strand.
CTGAACATCTTTTTTCTCTCTTGCACAGAGGACACAACTGGAAATCAAGAGGTACGTAGGTAATAAGTTAGATTAAGCGAGATCTAAGGGTGCGTTTGCCTGAGGCAGACCAGTGCACTGGGCACCTTAGTGTGTAGGGCCTGGAGTAGAGAACGTGCTCCCTGGAGCCAGATTGCCGCCGTTTGGACCCCAGCTCCACCACTTACCTTGGGAGGCCCTGCGTGTGTTCTTTGCCTTCAAGCTGATTCCATTTCCCCCATATAAGGAGTGAGAGGTCAGTAGTGTCCGTCTCATGAGGTCATGGGGAGGATAGTATGAGATGACATGTGGAAGGCCCCAAGAAAAGTGTGATTATTGGCTGATCTCTAAAGATGGTGAAACTTCTAGAATGGGCTCTTGGAGGGGATCCTTGAGTCTATTCCTAGACATTTAAAAGACTCTCAAACTTATGGTTAAATTTGTAGTTCTAACACAAGTCAACTCTGTCAACAACACATGATGTCTATGCTAAACACCTCACACAATATTTTAGTCCTAAGTTCAAAATTGCCCCATCCTTTCACACTCTTATTCATAAACTTACAACTCGTGCACCCGGCTGTGGCTGCCCTGCACACGGTACGTATGTGTGGTCACGTGAACTGTGAGCCTGGGTGTGGCTCATGAGAATATTTGCTCATTGGCCTTTTGATAGTACAGAGATATTATCAAGTAATTTTCATAACATACCATGGAATAGTTCATTCCTGAATTTTGTGTTAGTGAGCCAGTTTCACTGAATTCAAATAAATTCCATTCAGTTCAACTTACGGTTATTGAGCATCTGTGAGAGGCCCTTAGAAAGATAAATAACTCCTGTTCCCTTTAGAGACCTTGAGGTCTAATAAGAAAAAGAAGAAACAAAAATGGTTCATTTTACTACCACATGGTAGATGGCACATTTCAGGTGCAAACTGTCATGAAAGCACAGAGTCTGATTGATGGTTTTTGCTTGGGAATCACCAAAGGCTCACAGAAGCCCCTATGCTTAAATCACCCTTGAAGAAAGTGGAGAAGGCAAAGCATTTCTTGAGCAGAAGCTGAGAGTCGGGAGTGACAGCTTCTGCTGGGTCCAGGGACTGGCACTCAGTATGGCGGAGTGGGGAGCATGGTGGTGTGGGGAAGAGAAGGCACATTTGGGACAGGGGCTATTGATTCCGGAAGCTGATAGCATTGAGTGACACTCCCTGGCTCTGCTAGAGCCCTGTCACACCTTGGTGTCCATTGTAAACAATCATGGGAATGGACTAGGTGGTCTCTCCAAGCTCCTCTCCTGCCCTCTGTGCCAGGAAGATAGTGATATAAGTTACAGGGACTCCATCTTCCCCATAGTGAAAAGAAAAACCCCCACATTTTATAATTGTGGTCTTAGGGAAGTAATGCACCTCCTCCTTGTGTATCAGGAAGGGTTGAGCAAACACTAGGTTTAGAGTCAGGTTCTAGGCCTGGGTTCCAATTCCAGCTCTGCCACTTATTAGCTACATTACTCTGGGGAGGCTGCTCATTGGCACTCAAGTTTTCTGGCCAATGGCTTAATATGGCCTGTTCGGAGGACCCTGGTAAGGATGAAATGAGAGATTGCATATGAAAGCAGCTCGCTTCAAGTAGTTGCTCCAATGATGTTTGAGGGATTTTTGTTATTGTTACCATTATTATTTTGCCTAAGAAAATAATAGAGCAATTTTGAACTTAGGACTAAAAGTTCATAGTTCTATGTTAGCATAGAACTATGACTCAGTATTTGAGGCAACAAGAACTCAGAGGCTGCAGGTTTAAACTGCCTTAACAAAAGACTCCAAAATCGCCACTGACAACTAACTCATTAAGAATCCAGGGCTGTGTGTGTATATTCATCTATCTATTTTTAACCATTCTTAAACATTTTCTAAATAGTAAAACAGTAAACATCAGGGCAAGATGTCCTGTCTGTGACAAATGGAGCAGAAGGAGCTCTTTCCTTAAACCCTGTTTCTAGGGACCCTGGCAATATCCGCCCAAAGCACAGAAGTATGTGGGAAGCAGACACTCATCCCAGCTTATTTCTATGTCCCAAAATTGTGGAAGTATAAAACCCTCTACCGGTAATGTGGGAAAGTTCAAGAATTTCCCCCCGCCGCCCAAGCATTGCTATGACGTTTTTCACGACAGGAACAGTCAGGGAAGCAGTAAGAAGAGAGAAGAAGGGAGGCCAGGGAGGAGGACACAGGTATCCCCGCAGATTCGGGCCAAGCGGAGGTTAAGGAATCGTTTTTAATCTTTCTTTAGGCAGCGTGACTGTTCTCTCGCTGATGTTTTCCTAAATAACTAGTGGAATTCGGTTATAAATCAGCCCATCCTCGGGTTACAAGGAAGGCAGCCACTGACCAAGCCACTCCCTGCCCAGCAGGCTCAGGATCCCGAGGGGACAAAGTTGCATGTATTTTCCTGGACACCAGCGCTAGACATTGCAATTGGCCCGAGCACCAGTAATGGGAAAGTCTTTATTTCAGGGCAGAGCTGGGGAGAGGCAGCTGAATGGGGAGTGTTCAGTGCTTTCCTATGGTACAAGGTCAATGCTTTTTTCAAAGCAACCAACAGATCATCCTTTGTCCATTCTAGCTCAGTGACACCCGAGGCCCCAGGAGAAATAGTTGGTGCCCATCACGAGACACCGCACCCTCATCACATGCTTGTGTCAGTCTCTAAAAGGAGACCTGATGAGCTGGTCCTGCGGCCCTGCCCCTGACCTCTGGCCAACAACTCTACTTTCACCCCCTTCTCTTCTTTGGTGCCTGGTTTCACAGATGCCAAATAAAAATCTCATTAATTCAGCATTTGGGATCGTCAGAGCAGGACAAGCTGGTTTTTCTTTGCAATACCTTCAGAGAAGGGTTTGATAAATAAATGAACCAGGTCAGAAGTTGTTAGAGGAAGGGGTGGAGGGTTGGAATTTAACCCAATTTGAATAACAGTATCAAAAAAAAAAAAAAACCTTTAAGTAAGGTTGATGTGTTAGCCCCTCATGGTAGATAGATTTTATTTTGGCCCATCTCCAACTGAGAAAGATTATGCATTTAAATTTAAAAAAAAAGGAAGGAAGGGAGGGAGGAAGGGAGGGAAGAAGGAAGGAAAAGAAAGCATTTAAGTTAATTTAAATAGCACTGATTGATTAGCAATGCCTGGTCTAGGCTCAGAAAGGAAGATGCAGAGTGGTAGTGATAGGCCCGGTATTTACCTCCTTCATGGTGCTCAAATCTCTTTTAGAAACAGAGCTATGTAGAAAGCAAACAAATAAAATGAAAAAAAATTAAATAAATAGTTATTCTGTTCTAGACTTTTTCTGTTTGATTCTCACTGTACTCTGAAAACTATTAACAGTCATCCCAATTTTACAAATGGGAAAATTGAATCCTGAAGAGATTAAGTTGACAAAAGTCACATAGCTGGTTAGCAGCAGAGCCTGGTTTCAAATGCAGGTTTGGTTGACTGCAAAGACCATGGTCTTTAAATTAAAGTAGAAAAGACCTCTAGTTGACAACACATTAAAAGAATCCATACATTAAAAGGTTTCGGAAGGTATGAGAACTTTTAATTTAAAAAGTTTGCCCTGGCCAGTGTGGCTCAGTTAGTTGGAGTATCATCCTGTAAACTGAAAGGTCACGGGTTCAATTCCTCCTAGTCAGGGCACACGTCTAGGTTGTGGGTTTGGTCCCTGGTTGGGGTGCATGTAATGTTCCTGTCTCACTTAGCTGTTTTTCTCCCTCCCTCTCTCCCTTCCTTCCCCTCTCTCTAAAATCAATGAGCATGCCTTCCCATGAGGATAAAAAAAAATTAAGTGGAGGTAAAATGGAATAATAAAAAAATACTAAATTAATTCAAAAGAAGACAGGAAAAGAGAAAAAAGGAACAAAGGTGTGACAAATGGAAACAACAAACAAGATGGTAGGTTTAAATCCAACGCACCGATGCTTACATTAAATTTAAAAACTCTGAACTGCTCCTAGTAAAAGGCAGAGATTATCAGATTGAAAAAGAAAGCTAAACCCAAATATATACTGCCTATTAAAAAAAACTTTAAATATAAAAACACAGATAGATTGAAAGTAAAAGGATGGAGCCCTGGCTGCTGTGGCTCAGAAGGTTTGGTGTCATCCCATAAACTGAAAAGTTGCTGGCTCGATTCCTGGTCAGGGCACCTGCCTGGGTCGCAGGCTCACCCCCAGTGCGGGTGAGTGTGAGAGGCAACTCATCGATGTTTCTCTCTCACATCGATGTTTCTCCCCCTCTCCTTCTCCCTCCCTTCCACGCTCTCTAAAAATAAATAAATAAAATAGTTTTTAAATCAATGAATAAAAAATTTTAAAAACAGCACATGGATCAAAGTAGAGATCACAAGGGAAATTAGAAAATATTTTGAATTAACTGAAATAGTCTAAAATGCTGATGTTTTACAAAGTCACATTGGTCTGAATTTGTGAGGTTTGTTTGCAGGCTATAAGGCAATGTGCCATTGGGGCAATTTTATTAAAATACTTGAGCGCCCTGACTGGTGTGGCTCAGCTGGTTTGGTGTCGTTCTGCAGGGCAAAGGGTGACCAGTTCAATGCCCAGGTGGGGCCTGTGCCTGGGTTGTGGGCCTGGTCCCTGGTTGGGGTGTGTGTGAGAGGCAACTGATCCGTGTTTCTCTCCCTCTCTTTCTCTCTTCTGTTCCCTCTCTCTAAAAATAAATAAATAAAATGTAAAAAAAATAAAAATAAAATAAAATAAAACAAAGGAGCAAGAACACTGTGCTCTTATCAGTCTCTAAATTGAAGAGCAGAAGGGTAATATCTGGGGAGCATCTTCCTCTGATTCTCTCTTCTCCCTGAAGTCCTGGCTCCGCCCAGGGTTCCGAATCACGAAGTGAATACCTGCTCAAGTGGGGTTTTACTCCAGACACCATACTGGGGTTGAGTGTTCCTGGGGGAGCACCTAGCCTGTGATGCAGTCACTGTGCCATGGGGATGAAAACGGGATCCTACAGAAAGTAACCTCACTGGGTAATTTGATCACAAATTCCTAACTGGCAGTTCCTGGTGGGTAATCACACGCCAGGCCTAGAACTTCTTTAGTAAAAGGCCTGTCTTTGCCTTAAGCAAGCTCTGCCCGTTGTTTCTGTGCATCTAGCTTAACACATTTTGAAACACCTCTTTACAGACCTCTCCACGGAAACCACTCTCAAGAGAGCATGCAATCTTTTTTTTTTTTTTTAAGATTTCATTTATTTATTTTCAGAGAGAGGGGAAGGGAGGGAAATGCCTCTCACACATGCTCAACTAGGGTTCCGGCCCCATGGGAATCAAAGCTCAAACCAGCGACATTTCAGTTCACAGGCCAGCACTCAATCCACTGAGCCAACACCAGCCAGGCTGGGAGCATGTAATCTTGCTAACTATCCTGTAATCCAGTCCCTGGATTGCTCTCTTCCACCCTTGTGTAACCACCCCACATTCCCTCTTGAATTCCAAAGGCAGAAAAGCTGCAAACTACCATTCTAGGAAGCATTTTTCTCAGTCCGTTGAGATCAGACTTGTGCTTCCAGGCATATCCTCTCTTTGGCTCAAATACATTTTTATAAAAGTTCTCTACAGATTTGGGTCATGTTGATAGCAGTGAAACAAGAGCTGGGAGGCTCTCCCTTCAATGAGCAGGAGTCAGCTGTCTTACCGGCTCTGGGCTTAAACACCTTCAAATAAGAGCACCAACCATGTGCGTGCTCTGTCACAAATCTCTGAAGAAAGCCAGAGGACTATGTGAAATTCATCCCATCCTCATGGGTGAGACAGCTGGAATGGGCCTTAGAAAAGAGGAAAATCCAAGCCAAGGTATGGGGATGTATAGATCACATATTATTACTAGTAATCACAACACTTATATACTGCTTATTCTGCCCCAGGCATTAACTCTTTAAACCTTACAGCAACCCCATGAGGTAGGTCCATTCTGCAGAGAAGAGACTGAGGCATAGCAAGTTAAATACAAGTAAATTATTCAGGGTCCCACAACCAGCAAGTGGCAGAGCTGGGATTCCATCCAGGCTGTCTACTCTGGCAACTGAATGCTGTTGAGTCTAAAGGCTTCATGTTGAAGTACATGGTCCCAACTAGTCCCCACAAGGACCCCTGAGGGAGGCCTTATAACCAAACGGGGAAGTGGTTGCTGGAGGCGTGCCAGTGCCTGGACAGAGGAACTAATAGACCCGGAGAGGTTAAATGACTTACTCATGGTTTAGGCTGTTGATGAAAGATCTTAACCTAGGGCTCAGACCTTCTAACCCCCAGGCCAGTGCCCTTTGCTCCACACAGTGCTGCCTCCTCACCTGGTGCCTCGAGAAAATCCCTCACATTTTTTGTGTTCTGGTGTTTACACTTTCCGAAGCACCAGTATGACCAGCTGTGGATGCAGGTAAGGATATAATGAAGAGCAGAGGTAGTATTACTGGGGCACGGCTCCAAGAGCTGCATGGTAGCAGGGAGAGGGAAGAGGAGGGAGTTACCGGGCTCTGTGGGTCCATATGTTATAGATCCGGTCAGGGAGGCTCAGTCACACAGATGAGCTGTGTGACATTAAGCAAGTTACTTAACCTCTCTGAGCCTCTATCTCCTTGTCTAAAAAAGTGGGGTAATAATACTAACAACCTCATGGAGTCACTGTAAGTAATTAAATGTTAGGGATAATGCACATAAAGCACCTAATGCAGAGCCTGGCACATAGACAGGGCCAAGGCCGTGCTGGCACACGTTTCCTAAGTACTGCTTCTCGAGTCCGCCCAGGAAGTAATTACTTGAGTTTACACTCCTGGAACTATAACCTCCAGATGAACACAGAAACCAAGTTTATCTCTTTCCTTCTTTACCCCCTTGAGAATGGTGGTTTCTACCCTGTGTCTTCCCCAGGTGTTCACCAGCCTGGGAGTTGGAGACACTTGCCTGTCGGGGCCTGTCCCACAGTTCAGCTCAGAGCGTCTCTTTGTTTTTAGCACACACCTAGCATTTAGGAAGTTCCTCCTTGGATCCAGAGAGGGTGTGTCTAACCACACATTTCTTTCCCAAAGTTCAGAAACGGGAGGATTCCATCAGAATGTTATATAGAATCTCTCTCTCTCTCTCTCTCTCCCTCACACACACACACACACACACACACACATTTAGCAGAGGGGACAAGGGGACCTGAAAGAAGAAGATTGTTTTCGCTTCCTAGTCTTGTATATTCAGCCTCTTCTGCAGAGGGTCAGGGCCCCATACACCCTGCACTGTTGCTCCATGGGGTGTAAAACACCGGGAAGGACCCTTGTTTTGGAGGACACTACCAAAGCTGCCATCTCCAACCCTGAGATCCAAAATGAGGGGGACCATCATTTCCTCCTGGGTGCCTCCTGATACGTGAAGCCACCCAATGACTATTTGACTTGGTGGAGCAAAGGGAAAGGGACCATGTCTTGATGCCAGCACCAAGAGAGAGGGCAGGGACCAGGACCCCAAACCTCTCACAGTGCTCAGAAATCCTTGGATGCCTTGGGAAAGATAGCATAATTGAAGTCCTTGGGAAAGATAGCTTAACTGGCGAAACCACTCGCTGGCCCAGATTGGAGCATGTGCCTCCTCACCCTCTTCTTGCCTCTGGTGCCTATGCATCCAGGAGATCCGTTTTCTCCTAGACCGGTTCTGCTACCAGAGCCTGTCCCATGGCTTGGCTTCTGTGCATAAAGAACTAGCCGTTCTGGCTGAAACCTTGTCCATCTTGCTCAAATGATCTTCACAGAGGCTCATTTTGTGTTTTCAAACCATGCTCTTTGGCCTTAATCTAACTTCCCCACACTAAGAAGAGAGCTGAAAAAACTTGGCACCACTGTGCCTATAGACCTGCCACCCGCCGCAGGAAATGGATGTGGCACGGAGAAACCAGGCTGGCCCTGCCCACAGCACATAATTACTGGGTTCACTGCTATTGGGATGGTCCAAGCCAGCGCCAAGTCTCTTGTACTTGTAGGAGCCAGGACATAAGCCCCCATCCTTTCAGCCAAAACAAACCTAGGGAGCCTTTATTCTCTGTTCTGATTTCTTTGATGAGGTTTTCCAGGGGCTGATGGATGACTGTTCTCTCACCTTGGCCTCTAATTCTGCCCACACTTGCTTCCATCTATTGTGGTTTCTGAGCTACGAATGGAAGTGTACTTGGATGTTTTATCACTGCTTTGGAACACAGGCCTAGAAAAGCACCGAGCTCCCTGTAATTTCCACCCCTTTGTGTTCAGCCTCAGTTTTTGCTGAAACAGCACATGCGGCAAAGAATAGGCAGGATATGGGCCCCTCCCCAAAGTTCCAGCTACCTCCCTGCCTTATCAGGAGTGAAATCAAATGAGGGAGCAACTTTCTGTCTTTAATCAGCCATCAGTCAGCAAGGAAGTACAAACTCACCACAAACCACACCTGTCCAGACACCGGGGGTGAGGGAGGTTCCCAGAGGCAGGGTATGCTCTCCGCCCGCAGGGAGCTTGCCTTGTGGACTGTGCACTCACACGTATTCTCCACACAGACCCATGTGGCCAGCAATGAACAGCTCTGGCTCTCAACCCAGGAGAAGATGCAAGGGCAACACACGATTGAATCTGTTGCTCATACAGTGACTATTCTACTAACTAAGGGCAGCTGGAGGCCGCTTTGGACTAGAGGGCTTGGGGAAAGTGACCTAGAAAAGGAGCTATTTGAACTGAATCTTTAAAATCAAGGTAGAGATATTTAGGTGGAAGGGGAGTGAAGAAGATAAAGGTACTCTATACTGTGTAAAAATAAGAGGGAACCCAGCACTTGCAGGGACCCATGCTGTGGTCCCCCTTTTCCTCTGAACTTCTTCCAGACTTTTTCCTTCAACTGCTTTGACCAAGTAAGAGAATCCTGTTAGGCTGCAGGCCTACCCCTAAATCAAGAGATGATCAGGACCCCTGAAGGTGAAGCCCCTAAATCCCAGCTCCCTCATGCCCAAGTCACCTAATACACAAATATATATAGTCACTGAAGTAAAGATTACTAATTACAGAAGCTGAAGGGGGAGGGGGTAAAAAGGAGGGAAACATTACAGGGTGCCCAAGGCTGGTGGAGGTGGAAGGTGAGAGGGTGGGGAGACCCCAGAAAAAGCAAGTGAAGGAGGCTGAAGGTCAGTGTCCAGACTCTTGTGTCGAGTGAGAAGGTCGGGCAGCCAGACAGCTGTTTGTCTTGCCGATGTGGGGAGAAAGACAACCGGAAGGAAAGAGCCAAGGGCTGACTTGCCCTACGCTCTGGATTCTGTGTGGAGTCCTCATCACCCAATTACAAGATTTTAGTTGAGGTAACAGACTCTACCATCTCCCCTCCTTTCTACAGCTACTATGGATTTTCTCTTCAAAATCTGTTCGAGGAGGGAAAATACCAGGAAGGACTCACAGGGTGAGCTCTGTGACCTCTGGCTCCTGGTTGATCTCAGAGCCTCTGCAGGATCTCCCTGCACTTGACCCGGGGTGTTCTAGTCACTGCCAAACTGGAGACAGCTCTTGTCTCAAATCCTGGCTTCTGCACGCTGCACCCCCGTGGAGTACTCACTCTCCTTGATCCCTGTGCTAACAACAGCCCAGGCAAGGCAGGAGTGTCCTAGGCCTGCCCAGGCTCTTCCCCTGGTCAGAACCAGGGACGAGGCAGAGGGGGAGGAGGAGGAGGCAGCTTAGCATGCTGGAACAGTGAGCATGTGGCAGGCTGCCAGGAGGGAACTGTGCCTGAGATTGGGGCCCTGGGGCTGCCCACCTTCCTGGGAGCTGGGAGTATTTGGGTGCCAGTGTGAAAGGAGCTTTTTATGGATACCCATTCATAGGGACTATAAATCTAAGAGCGTGTCTTTGCTCTTCACCACTATCTTCCTAGCAAGAGGCGTGGGAATGGCACTGCTGGGAGGAGGCCCACGAAGGTTTTGTCAGTGGAAGGAGAACACAGGCTCCAGAGGGCAGGAGGTTCCACTGTACTGCTCACTGCTATATTCTCCGTGCTTGCCACACAGTAGGCACTAAATCGATTTGTTTATTGAGGGAATTAATTAATCATGTAAAAATTAGCTTATCACCCCGCATTTCTTGGTGGAAGATGGGAAGGAACGGCTTCAGGCACACCAGGCAGTCACTCACTTCGATCCCAATGATGAGGTTAGAGCAGAATTTACATCCTTCAGCTTTGGGATTTGGCCTTGAGGGATCAATTCAGGGGAGGAGGGTTCTGAGTCAAGACAAAGGGAAGGACACTTCTGCCTCTCCGGGGCCACACCTTTCAGTCGAACCTCAGTTTGCTGAAACTGGGGGTGGAGAAAGGAAAGAATGGGAGGAGCTCACAGGCACTGAAGTGCAAGGCCCATGCTCCCTGGAAAGGTTAATGGATGTTTGGCGCTGTACATGAGACGTTTCTGAGTGATTTTTCAAACTACTGAGTCTTAGCTCCTGTATTTTATGTGTGTATTTTAAGGTTATTTTAATAGTAATATATATATATTTTTTGTCAAATATTTGGAAAAATACTAAACAAGTACAAAGAAGGAAACTATGGCCCATAATCCTACACCTCTGTGAAACTTTCCCAGGCATCTATAAACTTAACATTTTTGAAATAAAATGAGTATTTTATTTTTTTAAATTACCTGATCAAAGCTAGAAGCTTTTATAAAAGTTGCAATCTGGGGAAAGCCAGGGCAAAAATTTTGCAGAGCCGGCATTCACGATCCTTCCATCCACTTATTGAGCACCTACTCTATGCCAGGCACAGTGATGGATGTTTGACATACAGAAATGAACAAAATACGATCTCTGTCTTCAAGAGGGTCACAGGAGACTTAACAAATTAAAGGCCCCAAACGCACCGCTCCAGCTGCACAGAATCAGAGAGGAAGTCTCTGGAAGGGGATGAAAGTGTGGGTGCTGGTGTCAGAGAGAGAGTGTCTTAACATTTTCCTCAGTTTATGTTCCCGTATCTGTCACTGGGGGATGATAATTGTTTCTATTCATTATAGAGTTGTTGCGAGGATGAAATGAGCCAAAGCACAAGTTTCGCTCAGCACAGGGCGTGTGGTCACAGAGCACAGGGGTCCCAAAGGAAGGGCAATAGTCTCACATGGAAGGAGGGGCTCAGGCTGTCTCCCAGGATGAGTGCGTGTTGGCCAAGTGAGTGGAGAGGAGGACTGGGTTAGATGGAGTAATGATGAGAATGACGCACGTCCTTCTAGGTCCGGCCGATAAAGGGGCCTCAGGAGGACACTGAGAGAGCGCTTAATGCAGGGGCTGCTGTGACCACACACTGCAGCTCACCACACTCAACCCCTGGAAGGTCCTGCTCTTCTCCATGGAATCCCTTCAGTATCGTCTATGGCAGAGGTGTCACACTCATTTCCGCTGGGGGCCACATCAGCCTCACGGTTGCCTTCAAAGGGCTGATGTAATTTTAGGACTGTATACATGTAACTACTCCTCAACAGTTAAGCGAGAGCTCGGCACCACCACCGGATAAAACAAGGTGGAGGGCCAGATTCGGCCCACAGGCCTTGTGTTTGCCACCTGTGTGTGGTGTATGCATTTAGGGCCCTCCACGGTACTGCACTGACCCCCAGGACGTGCTTCAGCTGCATCCCCAAGACCTCAGAAGATACCCTCACAATTCAGTTGGAGGTGACCGCTTATAAGTCTACATGAAGGAAGGGCCTAAGACCACCAGCTGCCCTGGTGCCAGGCTCTGTTCTAAGCACACTACCTGTATTAACTGGTTTCACCCTCACAACAAGCCAATGGAGTAGGTGCTTCATTTGCCCCATTTTATAATTGGAAAAACGGGCACAGAGAAGTTAAGTAGTTCGCCTGATATCAAATGGCTGGGAAGTGAGGGAGGCAGGGCTGGTGCAGAGTTGGAGCTCGTAGGCACCACTCTGTGTTAGAAGCATAACGAGGGGTAGACAATCACAGTCCCTGCAGTATGTGTAGGTATAAACACCAGTTAAGTTTGCTTTGTTGGGAACATTGGAGACCTACAAACAGCTGAACCTTTTCACTTCCAGGGTCCTGGAGATGGAAAATCTGAAGACTGGACACTTCCCAGAAAAACACATGGTTGCAAAAGTAATTCTGGGAATTTGTGGGTCCTCTGAAGCCTATCCATAGACCCATTACAGGTCTGTGAACCTGAAGTTAATGGTCTGCGATTTCCACTTTGGCCTGGAGGTAGGGCAGGGGCAGGAGGTGGGTTTGCTGGCAGCAGGCAAGTTCTGAGTCAGAAACAGGCTCAGCCGAGCCAGGGCGAGAGCAGCTCAGGGCGCCCAGCGGAGAGCTTCAGCATGAAAGCACTCCTTCAAACTCTGAATCATCCCTTGCTGTTTCTTTACATAATTTTGCAAGAAAAGAAGGCTTTACTTGGAATGATTTGCCAACGTATTATAAATCAAGAGATATATACAACAGACTTAAAAGGCTACAGAAACTTACAGAGACCCAGGAACTATAAAAATAAATAATTTCCAATGTTCCCACACAAGGCATGTAAACTCAACTTCAGAGAGGAGAATAAATGAAATCAACTCACTTTTTCAAGAGGTTACAGATCTAGCTAATATAATGCGCAGCTGTTTTCTTCTTTAAAAATTGAACCAAGGTAACATGAACAGGATTAAAAAGTAAAAAAATTTGGAAAATCCAGCAATGAGAAGTACCATATTTCACCATGTATAATGCACCCCTGTTTTTGTGTGCCTTAAACATGGGATTATTATGCCCATTATTATACCCATGGTATGTACTCATTATACCCATGTATAATGCATGCCCTCATTTTTCCCTAAAAAATTTGGGCAAAAAGTGCACCTATACACGGCAAAATATGGTAACAGCTACTGTATTTTTCAGACTGTAAGATGCACTTTTCCCCCCCAAATTTGGGAGGAAATGGGGGTGCATCTTATAGTCCAAATGTAACTTATCTGTGGAGCAGGGTCACAGGAGGCAGGAGCAGGACAACAATTTTTTATTCAAAATTTTTTCCCCTGTTTTCCTCCTCTAAAACCTAGGTGCATCTTATAGTCTGAAAAATATGGTACATCTCTCCCCACCTTGAGTCCCAGACTCTAAAGGAAAGTACATTGTCCTGACTGATGTGCTCAGTGGGCTGGGCATTTTCCCCAAAACCAAAAGGTCGCCAGTTCAATTCCCAGTCAGGGCACATGCCTGGGTTTCCAGCCAAGCTCCCAGTTGGGGGTGTGTGAGAGGCACCTGATCCATGTTTCTCACATCGATGTTTCTTTCCCTCTCTTCCTCCCTCCCTTCCCCTCTCTCTAAAAATAAATAAATAAAATTGAAAAAGAAAAGAAAATACGTTAGCTGTTGCTGTTGCTGCCCTGGGGGCTACCTCATCTCTAAATAAGGGGCCTGACTTGTGTTGTTTTGCTGTCCCTGCAAGGATTTAGATTACATCACCACGCCTGCAACGCCCCCTCCCATTTCTTTACAATTAAACTACTGTTTTTCCCTCTGTTGCACTGGTTAACATTGTCATGTTGAAAAATATATACATAAGTCTCTTATGTTTTGCTCATTCAACTTTTGACCACGTCTCATTTTTCTTCTTTACAGATGAGAAAATGGAGGCTTGGAAAGATCCTCGCCTGCCCAAGACCACATGGAGAGATGGTGAGGGGTGGAGCTGGGTGCAGGCTGGGGTCAGCCCCCAAGCCCGGCTATCAGTGCTGGCTATCAGGGCTGTGGTCCTGGAAACACTTTTGTCTGGCACCTGTCACTGAAGTGGGGTCACCTGCTATTTTTACACCTGTTACTGTGCAAAGAGAGCATTCTGTCCAAGGACTCGGCTCTGTGACTGATGAAATACCATATTAGCTGGTGGAGGAGGAGTGTTTTCAGAGTATATTGTAGTGCTGAGACCGGTCCTGGGGGTCCGGGGCCCTTTCGAGTTTCCTCATTGTCTCCTGCAGGGAAGCAGGACTATAAGAGCTAGTTCAGGACGCGTGATAACCACAGGGATTGTGAAGCCAGCCGAGAGGCTCCCGTTCAGCACTGTTATTCAATGTTGGCAAATGAGAGCAGACACATTGAGGTCAGTAGCTACGTGTTTAGGGTCCCGCCCCAGGTCTGGGAACACGTGGTGGCCTTCCTGGTGTCACTCTTATTGGGTGTCTCCCTCTTCTGTGGAACTGCGGAAGACTGAATTTGTCCTCCTTTTTCCTTGATGGTTTAAATTCCAAATCAGACACGGGCACACCTGGTAATAGTTATTTCTCAAGCCTGTCAGGTGATCTAATACTCTGTCAGAATAAACAGCCCAAGGCTCATGTCAGCACAAAACGGTGTGTCAGTAAATGCCTAACAACTGGTTCTCCTTGGGGCGGGGGTGGGGGTGCCGATGTGTAGCTTTTGCCAGTTTCCATGCAGTAAATATTTCTACTGGAGTCAGCTACCAGCTGACGTCACCAAGCATGGAACTGGGAAGAGAAGCAATTAGTTATAAAGTATTTCCACTGTACAGTCGCAATATATATAAATAACCTCAAAAGCACAGACAATGCTAAAATAATTAGGAAGTGATGATTTTTGAGTATTTATTACTTTTAAAAATATTTAATTGATTGGATTGTAAGTTTTTACCATTTAATTTTTTTACCATTTAATTTTTAATGATAGCTGTGTTTAAGAACTGGTTTGCAAAATCCCTGAAATTTCAACAGCCAGCTCTTGTGAACATATAAAAATCAGCTCGAGCATACATACCACTGCCCCTCGCACAACTTAGGAATGTTAGCAGACTAAGGGGGTCCGTTTGCCTGCGTGCATCAAAGCCCAACGAGACAGGAACAGGAGCTTGCAGCAAGAAAGTAAGGGTTTATTTTTAGGACGTGGCCCATGCCCAGAAACGGGTTAGCTAGCACTGAAAGACCTGGCTCCCTGATGGCTTCCGGGGGATGGGTTATCTAGAGGAAAAAATCATTAATCATGGTGACTACGGGAGTTAGGGTCATGGTCAGGGTCATGTTCTCCCCTCATTGGCCAGGGCTGGGGCAGGGGTAACTAGCTGATCAGTGCATCTGGTCCCACTGTCATCCATGGTGCCGCTCCGTCACGTTGTCTCATTTCACCGCTTTTCTGAGCCTGGAGCTGAAACACAGCTGCGGCCTAGATGTTATGTCTAGTTTGACCAAAACTCTGCTCTGGGGTCACAGACCAGAGGCTTTGCTTCTAAGATTATTTGATGCTGCTCAGAACCTCACTGACCTGAGAGCTTGGTGATTAAGAGAGGGGTCCTGCAAGAGAGAAGGAGACAGGTGCAGCAGGGTGCTGGATGAGGCCGGTTTGAACCGAAATGAAAGAAAGGAGAAAAGGTCATATTAAAGAAATGAAATTTCTATGAGGCTACAGGTCCTGCTACCTTGACTAAAACAAGGAGTGAGGAAGTTGGGATCTATTATAACATTACAACATCAGCAAAATAGTAAAAAATATCCAGGAGGGTGGGCTCTGGTCGCACTGGGAGAGCAGGCCAGGCTGGGCCGCGCTCTGGGAGATCCAAGTAGAGCTGGGCTGAAACTTTACTCTTTATACTCAGATGTGCAAAATAGGGCCACGTTCTTTGTATTTTATTTTTTTTAATCTTCCTCTAAGGCCTCTTTTTCCTCTGGTTGGGGCAGAGGACTTCTACTTGTCTATGAAAAGTAACTCCAGAGAACGCCTTCTTTGATTTGGAACAGTGTCTTTCAGGTTCCCCCAGCCCCTCTTGAATAAAGATCTAGTCTTTCAGATTTCTCCCCACGCACCTTGAGTCTTTAGCAGAGATGGCATATTAGTTTGCTGGAGCTGCCGTGACAAAGTACCACAAGCTGAGTTGCTTAAACAACAGATATTTATTGTCTCTGTTCTGGAGGCTGGTAGTCCAAGGTCAAGGTGTCAACAGGGTTTGTTCCTTCCGGGGACTGAGAGGGAACGGTCTGTTCCAGCCTTGCTCCTTGGCTAGTAGAAGGTCATCTTCTCCCTGTGTCTCTTCACACGGCATTCTCCCTGTGTGCTTCTGTCTCCAAATTTCCCCTTTTTATTAGGATACACGTCACATGGACTAGGGGCTCACCCTATTAAGTATGACCTCATTTTAACTAACTATATCCCCAGCAATCTATTTCCAAATAGGGTCACATTCTGAGGTAATGTGGATGTAATATTGTGTTTGATAATAAAAAATAATATATTTGGTCTTTGTCTTATTTCTGGCGCAAAGCTCCTAAAACCCTTGGAATTTCCCTAGTGATAACAGCTATGAAGGTTGTTTTATGTTATGTTAGTGAGGTGACTTTTGGACCCCACCTAAGGATAGGGGCTAGTTGCCAGTAGAGCCAATCATGTGATAAGAAGGTTGGAACTTTCTGTCCATCCCTCTAATCCCCCAACCCTGGGGAGGAGAGAGGAGCCAGAGGTTGAATCAATCGCCAATGGTCAATGATCTGGTCAATCACACCTATGTAATGAAGCTTCCATGAAAACCCAAAAGACCAGGTTCAGGCAGCTTCCTGGTTGGTGGCTTTCAGGGACAGTGGCACTCTCAGAGAGGCATGGGAGCTCTGTGCCCTTTCCCCGTACCTCGGCCTGTGCATCTCTTCCATCTGTTGGAAGTTGTTCTGAGTTATATCTTTTTATAATCAATGGGTGATCTAGTGAATAAAATGTTTCTCTGGATTCTGTGAGATGCTCTAGCAAATTAATGGAACCTGAGAAGGAGGTGTTGGGCCTGCGGGTCTACAGCAGGCAGGTCAGAAGCACAGGTGATAGCCCGGGTTTGCAGGTGGCATCTGAAGCGGAGGGGAGCAGTTTTGTAGGACTGAGCCCCTAACCTGGAGAATCTGACACTATCTCTGGGTAGACAGTGTCAGAACTGAGTTAAAATGTAGGATACCCAGCTGCTGTCATAGAACTGCTTGGTGGTGTGTGAAAAACCTCTCTCCTCACATTGAAATTGGGGGCAGAAATCTTATAAGGGGGTAAGAATTCAACATGAATTCTGGGAGGACACAATCCAGCCCACAGTAAATAGTATGCAGTGGTGGGAGCACACGTCTTCATGGGGGTGGGGAGTCTGAGAGTCGTGCTCCTCGGTCTTCGCTGGGAGTGCTGGTTTGGTCTGGTTTCTGAACGTCCAGTGCCTGCCACGTGCTCGCCCAGGTGATGCTAGTCTCACCTGGCTCTTTTGGCTCCTGCATTGGTAGTGTCTCTGGTCATTTGGTTCTCACATTTTATGTCCTCTCGTTCTCCCTCAACTCAGTGTAATCTCCTGGTTCTTAGTACTTACTCAAGCCCCTTGGAGGACTGGGACCCTTGGCGGCTGCCCTCCCACGGCTGCCCTCCTGGGACTGTGAGTCCGCCTTGTAGCCCACCCATCTGGACTCTGTCTTCAGCCTGGGTGGCCCATGTTGGATGTGGACCTTCCCTAAGGGGCCCGAGGAAGGTAGGAAGAGCCTCACTGCTCTGGGAGTCTCCTAGACTTACCCAACAGGCTTTCAAGCTCAAGTGGGGAGTGGAACAGGATTCCCTTCCCCCAGCTATTTGCCTCTCTTCCTTTTCTCTCCCCCACTTTTCTACATTGGAAGTGTGGTCTACTGTTTCTCTAGACAAGTGGGTACTTGTTCTCTCTCCCTGCAACTTGTAGTAAAAATCAACATAGAGAACTGAAAGCAGTATTTTTATTTTATTTTATTTTATTTTATTTTATTTTATTTTATTTTATTTTATTGTTGTAAGCAATACTTTTGATAGTTAAAGGGAGCTTTTGAAATTTAGGGGGACAAGTCTCTCCTAAAATAAAGTATGGCTTTCAAAATATATGGTCTCAAATTTTGGATCATTCATTCCTAGCAGTAAAAAAAAAATGTGTACATATGTACTTGATATACATGTACAATACATCATATAGTATATGTAGGTCTTAGAATTATATGCATTTAATACTGTACTAATGTAGTACATGATTTATAAAACATACATACAAAAATAGACATTTAAAAGATGAGATAAGAATGAAAATAGAAGTGTTCATATTTTTTCTTGTACTCTGGGATGTTGTCTTGGTCATACCTCACTTTGGAGGCCACTGTTCACTATTGTTGTCTTGAAAGAGATTAAAAGAACAAGGGCCCTGGCCAGTGTGGCTTGGCTGGAGCATTGTCCCATAGACCAAAATCTGTGGGATCAATTCCCAGTCAGGGCACATACCTAGGTTGCAGGTTTGACCCTCAGTTGGGGCACATAGGAGAAGGCAACCAAGTTGATGTTTCTCACATCTCTCTCTCTCTCTTTCTCTCAAAGCAAGAAGAAATATCCTCAGGTAAGGATTAAAAAAAAAAAACCAAAACCAAAACACAATGGTTTGGCAGCCAAAGCTGAACAATGACCTGGTTGCTCTCACTGGATTCTTCCTTTCCCCGAAGCATGGAAAACTGTTGGATGGGTGGAGAGCTGCAGACCATCATTATTTAAGCGGAAAGAAAGACACACCAGTTTAATATACATTCAAGGTATTTGGGAATTGTGCCATGGGCTGGCCCTGATCTCCAAGGCCTGCGAGCAAAAACAAGCTGCTTCTCTGTAGCACACAACCTTCCCTTTGTCATCACTTGAAGACCGAAGGGTTAATGTTGTCTCCTACCCTCCCTGGGGCTACAGGACAGCTAGGGTGCCTGTCAGCAAGAGAAGAATGTGGGCACCAAACCTGTGTATACATGTTGGGGTGGGAGCTGTGAGGAGGTGGATTTGGACCAAGGTGAGAAATACTCAGTTCTATGTGCTGGGAATAAAAAAGGATGTGGAATCTGACTCAGGGCTCAGCTGTGATGACTCTGTGTCCCACAGGCTGGCCCAATCCTTCTTTTGAACAGTGTATCAAATTGCGAGGAAGTCCCCAAGTCAGAATGCCAGTCCTGATCATAGGGACAGAAACAGAAACTCCTTCTGAGTCTAGCATTTCTCACATGGGCACATTTGAGAACCCAGGAAGTCATGGAAACAGATAATAGGAGTGCTGTCTTGCTTTTCAATACCGACCTGGGCAAATGTTACGGGGACTCGCGGAGATTCACGGTCACTTCCGGTCACTTCCTCACGGTTTGAGATGTTGCTTTACTCTGGCAGAACCGCAGTGTGATCAGTTAGAAGGCAGGAAGTTCTTGAATCTGGCTTGAATTCTGGTTTGTATCCTGGCTACTGCCTCTAAGTTTAGTGACATTGGGCAAGTTAACTTTGTGAAGCTTCAAATGATGTATACAAAGTGTCTAGCACACAACATGGCACACAGTAAGAATTTAACAATCCTGATAAAAGTTAGCTGATACAGGGAAAGGCTAGACTTAATTAAAAAATTTCCCCCAATTCCCTAGCATCTCCTGCTGGCCTGATGCCTGTCCTTTCAATCAAAACTGAGGCATTAAAGTGGCCTGTTACTTTAAAACAAAATTTCTGGGGCTGTTTAGCTTTCTAATTAATTTAAAAATTAATTTAGTTTGTTCATATAAAAGTGTTTAACACTGTCATTGGGAAAATGATCAAAACGTTTCTTACCATGTTTACTGGTACTGTCACATCGCCCATGTCCCTGAAGCAGCCCCTCTCCACGCCCGCAGTGTAAACATCAACGCCCCAGTTTAGTGTCCCTCCCACTACGGGTACAGTTTTAGTAGGACGCTCTTGAAAACTTGACCATTTAAAAAATCAGAAGTGTATCTGCAATACTGAGACTTCAAGCTGCATGACAGATGGTGGGAAGAAATATTTATATGAAGTCTGTGAGTGAGAGGGAAGACATTTCTCACTGTAGCTTGTAGTTGAACTTGCAGTTGCTGCCTGTTGGGTGTGCAGGCAGACCTGGCAAAGGCTCTGCCAGTCCTGACAGTCTTCCTCAGAGCAAACAGCCGTCACCTTCAGTGACTCCTTTGGGTACCAGGGTTTTCTCAGCCAGCCAGCCTCCCTCACAGTCTCCTCCAGGAAATGTGCTTGGTTCTTCTAGGACAGTCACAGCTGGAAACGACAACTGGATGGCTGGAGCTGGTGCTACCAGCTATGGTGCACCGTAGCTGGCAGCGAACAGGCAGGTAAGTGATGGGATGCTAGGAGAGTGGGTGAAGGTGAGGACTGGAAAGAATCTTCCCTGCGTGTTTTTGGAAGGACGGGTCCATGGGAGCATCACAGAGAGGAGGGTGTGAGTAGCAGGGGGCAGCTGGTGACCAGAGGAGAAGGGAGGTACCTCCTTTTCCTTGTACCATTTTTACAACAGCCTACCCTCCTTGTTTTTAGTAAAAATGTTTCAAAAAGAAAATGTAGGAAAAGGCACATTTTTTTGATTTTGAAGTACAACAAAGGTAAATGGTATGATCTTTCTGCACCCACAAATTTGTCTTCAGGTCTCTTCCAGGGCCCTCTGTGCACACACCCTGGTGGACTCTGCTGGTGTGGGAAACACTGCCACCTGCTGGGCCTTTTGGGAATGTTAGTAGACCCTGTCTGGCAAACCCTGTCCCAAACTCTCCCTGTGCCCTAAAGTCCGCACCTCAGCCCTGGAAGCTGGCTTTTCCAGTGGTTCTGGGGAGGAATTACTCAACTGGCCAGAATATAGAGAAAATAACTTAGACCTTTTTTTTAACCTTTAAGAGAACTGTATTAAATTAAAATTCCATACTTGCTTCCTGAAATGATCTAATTTGCCCTACAGATCTATTACCTCCATGACCAAATAGCATTGGATTAGATTAGAAAAGTTATCCTTTTTCCTAGCTTTACCCTTACCAGCTCTGGCACATGGGCGAGCTTCAATTTGATAGCTATCTATCCCATAGTTTTGTTACAAGGATTTAAAAACCTGGCACAGCCCTGGCTGGTGTGGCTCAGTTGGTTGGAGCGTTGTCCCGAAACCAAAAGGTTGTGGATTCAGTTCCTGGTCAGGGCATATAGCTAGGCTGTGGGTTCAATGCCCCACTGTGGGCACATACATTCCCTGAACCAGGTGTGTACATGAGGCAACCAATTGATGTTTCTCTGTCACACTGATGTTTCTCTCTCTATCCTTACCTCTCTCCCTCCCTTTCTCTCTCTAAAAGCAATGAAAAAATTGTCCTCAGGTGAGGATAAAAAATAAATAAATAATAATAAAAAATAAAAACCTGGCACATAGTAGGTACTATTCTTAATTTGGTTCTAAAATTCTATGAACTCTAGAGAAGTAGTAACTTATTAACCCAATACTTTTGTCAGGTAATATATTTTAGATAAACTTTGTTCTTTGTGGCCTCAGTGAAACCTAGATCAGGGGACCATTGTCCCAGACCTACTCTCTCTGTTATTCCAACCTGGTTTTCCTGAAAAAACAAAACGAAACACTCCCCAACACACACACACACACTAGGAACGTGCCACTCTGACCAGAACGTGCCCAGAAGAACTACAGTCAACACAGTGGAGGAGGAGAAGGAAAGCCACAAAGAATTTCTTCTGGGGTCCTTGGACGCTGCTCTGCCTTTTGCACTTCCATCTCCTATTTCTGGCCTTAGAATTTTAATTTAAGTCACTACTTAAAGCTCAATGTGATTCAGCAGCACATGGGGGCAGAGGTGGACTTAGAAATATATTGAACCAAAGCAAACAAAATATGAAATAGAAACGCCATCTAGGGGAAAAAGCCCTGAGACTGTGGGTCGGGGTGAGGAGTGGGAAAGGGGCCATGAGAGGTGCGAAGAGCTTCTGTTCGGAAACTCTTAGTTAGACACCTGTTAAGAAAATGGGAGAGAAGACCAGGGAAGAGAAGTAAGACTAAAGTTTCTAGAGGTGAAAAAGTGCCCCTTTGTGGCCCTCCTTCCACAAAGCCTTCCTACTCTCCCACCCACTCTGTGCTTGACTTGGGCTGGGGGTATGGAGCACAACCAGATGTGGCTCCTTTGTAGGGGAACTCATGGGCCTATGACTGCTCCTCGGAGGTTCAAAGCCTTGCAGGATTGAACCTGAGCCTCAGACCTTGGCGGACTTCATCAAACCCCATCCTGGCCTGTGTGAGAATGGGGCAAAGCTCTATTCGCATTCACGTTTCTCCTTTGTTCGCAGAAGCACAATCTGTGCAAAATATGCAGTGGAAATGTGCATGCGTTTCCAGGTGTCGTCTGGGGGACACATTGTGTTTCGCAGCATCCTAACTTTGGAATCCATTGACCTAATAAAATTACGCTCTGTATAAAATATAAAACAAAACTGCACTGGATCACTACAAAAGCAGTTAACTGTATCTTTGTTCATTATTGACAGACTAAACCCTCAAATTCAACCAATCAGGACTCAACAATACCCAACACCAGCCATCAGAGTTCAGTGACTTAATTGTTGTGCCATTTTAAAAGGAAATTTGATGAATTGAGATAGTAAATCATTTGTGTCTGGTAACAGCAATCAAACATGAGATCACAACATTATAAGAGCAAAAACTTTGAATCAGGTCCATCAAAAGGTAAAGAAACTTTATGTGAGACTTCAGTCTCGGGCAGTTATACAAATGAGGGGTGGGGTGGGGACTATGGTCTGTAAATTCATTCAGAGGTCTGTGGTGTGTGCTTCATATCTGTGCTCACCTAAAGCCATGGAAACATGAGCATGGTTGGGTGACCTGTATGTCCACGGTGGAGCAGGATCCTGCCGTGTGATTTCAAGGAGATATTTTGCATGTGGTTTATGATCAATCTGGGGTCTTGTGATTATCCACAGTAATTGAGTATAACTATTAATGCAATCTTTTTCCAACTAGAGCATTCTGAAAGACTCCTCAAGTAATAAATTAGCTAAATACTCTCTTAAGATTTAGAAAGCTTTAGAATTCTTTGCAGCATAATGAAGTGACAGAAGTGTGACGTGGATGTTAAATCTCAATGCAGCGTATGGAATAATCTGCCATGTTACCTAAAACTCCTTTCCCTTTCTTCCGGAGCACTTAGATAAACTCAATTTCCCAGCCTCCCTTGCACTTAGGTGTGGCCATATGACTGAGTTGTGGCCAATGAACTGTGAGTGGGAAAGACCAAAATAGTTAAGATACAGGTCAATATCACTGGTCAGCATACAAAAGTCAAATGTATTTCTTTATACTACGACAAACAATTTGAAAGTAAAATTTCAAAAAAACAGTGCCAGTAACAGTAATACCAAAAAGCATTGTCTAGGAATAAAACATAACAAAAGATGTACAAGAAAACTATAAAATATTATTAGGAGAGATTAAAGAGTGAAGGAAAAAAGAGGAGTTATATACTGTGTTCATGGATTGAAAGAATATTTTAAAGCGTTAACTCTCCCAATTTTATCCATAGATTCAATTCAATCCCAAGAAAAATCCCCACAGACTTAAAGACATGAGTGTAAAAATTGACAAGCAAATTCTGAATGCAAAGTGCCAAGAAGACCAAAAACAATTTTGAGTAAGAGCAAAGGTA
The DNA here is from genome assembly GCF_022682495.2 of Desmodus rotundus. Lineage (NCBI taxonomy): Eukaryota > Metazoa > Chordata > Mammalia > Chiroptera > Phyllostomidae > Desmodus > Desmodus rotundus. The sequence goes on from NC_071393.1 coordinate 108,939,813, forward strand.
GAAGATGTAAGTTATTGAATTTTAAGCTACCATAATTAAAAATATGTGGTATCAGTGAATGGGTAGATAAATAGACCAAAATGATAATAAAATAGTGTTCTCAAACAGACCCACAAGCATGTGATCACCTCATTTGCAACAAGGTGTATTGCAGTACAGCAGGGGAGGGACGGTCTGTTCAGTAGATGCGGCTCACCCATTAAGTATTCAAGTGGAAAAACCTGGACACCTACCTTGCACCAAACACAAAAACCACTGCAAAATCATAGGCCTAAAGGTGAAAGGTAAAACAATAAAGCTTCCGAAACATAACAAAAGTAAGATAGACTATCTTCATGGTTTTGGAATAAAGACTTCTTTAACAGAAAGCGCCACCCCATAATAAAAAGATTGATTTTCCATATTTTATTAAAATTTAAAACTTTTACCCTGACTGGGTGGCTCAGTTAGTTGGGTGTGGTCCCACAAAGTGAAAGGTCCCCAGTTAAATTCCGGGTCAGGGCATGTTCCAGAGGCAACCAATCAGTGTATTCCTCTCACAGTGATGTTCCTCTCCCCCCCATGCCCTCTCTCTAAAAATAAATAAATCAAATCTTTTTTAAAAAGTTATTAAACATTTAACTTTTTTCTTTTTAATTTTTTAAAAGTTTTATTTATTGATTTTAGAGAGAGAGATGAAAGGAGAGGGAGGAGAGGGAAGGAGAGATTGAGAGTGAGAGAGAGAGAGAGAGAGAGACATTGATTTGTTGTTCCACTTATGCATTCATTTGCTGTTTCTTGTATGTGCCCTGACCAGGGATCAAACCTACAACCTTGGTGCATCAGAACGATGTGCTAACCGACTAAGCTACCTGGCCAGGGCTAAAAGTATTTTTATAAAATAGCACCGTGAGGGGAGTGAAAAGGCAAGCCACAGAGTGTGCAAATGTAATTGCAATCCATACAACTGACAAAAAATTTAGATCCAGAGTAAGAAAAAGACAGATTACCCAAAAGAAAAGTAGGCCAAAGACCTGAACAGGAAATTCACAAAAGAGAGCATTCAGATGTCCAATGGAGCCTTTAAAAAGGTGCCCAGTAACGTCAATCGTTAGGAAAATGTAAATTCAAACCGCAATGCGATACCACTGCACTCACATCGAATAGCTAGATGAGAAAGGTAGACGACCAATGTTGGCCGGGATATGGAGCAACTAGAACTCTCATGTAGTGCTGGTGGGTGTGTCAATCTGTACAACCGCTTTGGAAAACTATTTGACAACATCTACCAAAGTTTTACATGTGCTTGCTCTATGACCCAGCAATCCTGTTAGGTGACATACCCAGTAGAAACGTATACGTATCTGCGCCAAAGGACACATTCATAACAGTTTTGTTAACAGTAGTCCAAAACTGGAAACAATCCAAATGCCTGTGAGCAGTAGAAAGGATGAATTGTGGGGTATTCAGGCCCTGGAATATTATACAGCAATGAAAGAAAAATAAACTGCTTCAAGCCACAATATGCGCAAATCTCGCAGACATGATATAGTACAAAAGAAGTGGGTGTCCCTTCCCTAGGCTCTCTTTCCTCCTCTGCCAACTAAATAATGAGAACCTCAAGGATGTAGAAGAGGGTGGAGATGTAAAATAGAGCCTGGCGAACACTGATATTGTGAATACTTACTTGGCCAGGAACACCCACTTTGTATTGTGGGTGACATGAGTGAAAATAACTTTGTGTGAAGTCGCTGAGAATTTGGCGTTAATCTTTCTCAGCAGCCAGCAGAACTGATGTGTAGGGCAATGCACAATTAAGTGATAACAGGTGGTACCATCACAAAGTGCTGGAGAAGCTTAGCACTGAGAAGGAGAGGCCACCCGGAGCTGGTACTGTCAGGAAAGACCTCTTCAGGTCGCCAAGAGCTGGAATCAAATGCCTGGTGGAGCCCAAGCTGGTGTGGCTCAGTGGATTGAGCGTCGGCCTGCAAACCAAAGGGTCGCCGGTTTGATTCTCAGTCAGGGCACATGCCTGGGTTGCGAGCCAGGTCCCCAGTTGCGAGCGTGTGAGAGGCAAGAGATTGATGTATCTCTGGCTCATTGATGTTTCTCCACCTCTCTCCTTCCTTCTCCCTCCCGTCCCCTCTCTGTAGAAGTAAATAAATAAAATCCTTTTTAAAAAAAGCCTGGTGAGCCAAGGGAGGAATCCTGACAGGTAGGGGCAGAGGCTGGCGCGGATGCTGTCTGAGGACGGATGGAGAGCAGCCGGCCTGCAGGTGGAACCCAGGGCAGGGCCGGCTTTTGCAGGTGCCCCTGTCATCCGCTGAAGGATCTTGGAAGATGAGGGTCGATTCTTTCCTCAGCGGATCTGCAGGCCACAGTTTGAAGTGGCGTATGTGCTCGGGCTCCACATTCAGGACAGTTTCAACTGAAATGTATGTAATTCCTTTCTTTTAACAACACGCCCCACTGCCTTCTCTCTGTTTCATAATTATCTACATTGAAGAGAATTTATGGAGCCTGATGAATAGCTTAACATTTTTTTCTTTGAACTTCCAGATGTTCTGACCGGATTCCAACTTCTAGTTGACATTCCCAGCCCTTCACCAGAGCTGTCTGGTGATTTTCTAATCCTCCCAGGGACGTTCCTATTTCCTGCTGAGAAACAAGAAAACAACAGAGCTTCCCAAAGGGTGGTATGCTTCAGCCCCGAGGCTGGAATCTCCATTTTAGGAAAGTGTTTACAAGGGTTTAAAGCTCTGAAAGGAAATGGGACTGTGAGTCTCCCGAAAATCCCCAAAAGGAAAAGGGGAGCTCACCATAAGCATTTGCTGCATTCTTCAGCAGTGTGGGGCTGTGTGGGAAGTACATTTTGATTATAAATTATATCAAAGTGAAAGTGTGTGCAACAGATCTGAGAAAAAGACAGGCAAAAACAGCCCTCACTGGTGTGGCTCAGTGGGTTGGGTGTGGTTCTGCAAATGGTCACTGGTTTGATTCCCAGACAGGGCACAAACCTGGGTTGTGGGCCAGGTCCCAAGTTGAGGGCTTACAAGAGGCCACTGATTGATGTTTCTCTGGCACATCAATCTTTCTCTCCTCCTCTTTCTCCCTCCCTTCCTCTCTCCCTAAAAATAAATACATAAAATCTTTTTTTAAAAAGGCAAAAATAAAGGAAATGAGGGAGAAAAGGAGAGAGGTCAAAGGCAAATACTTCTTTACTTGCAAAGAGATCTCTTCGGTGCACTTAATTTTTTATTACAAAATTACTCAAACATATAAAAAACAGTGTAGTGAACCATCAGGTACCTGCCATCCAACTTCAACAATTTTCAACATTTTGTCAATCTTTTTTGCCTATCTGCTTTTTTTTTGCTCTAGAGGTGAGATTGGCAAATTACATCCCATGGGCTAAATTGAACTTGCCTCCTATTTTTATAAAGTTTTATTGGAACATAGCCACATCCATTCATTTACAATATTATCTACACCTGGTTCCACTTCACAACACAGCTAGTAGTTGTGACTGAAATTTTATGGTCTGGGAAGCCGAAAATATTTGCTAATGTTTTCTGTAAAATATCTTGCCTTTTACAGAGAAACTGACCAGTCTTTACACTAGAGTATTTTAAAGCAAATACTGGACATCATGTAATTTCATATTTAAATGGTTCAGTACGAATCTCTGACGGGTAAGAGCTTTATTAAAGCCATGGTCACAATAGAACTATTGTAGCTAATGAAATTAATAACTTCTTAATTTCATCTAATACTTAATCTGTGTTTGAAATTTCTCTAGTATCAAAAAAGGAAGTCTGTTTACAGCTGGCTGTCTCATATCATGATCTAAATAAGGTTCACACATTGCATTTGGCTAATAGGTCTTTTAAGTGTCTCTTAATCCACTGATCCATTGTCATTTCTCCCTTACCCCGCCCCCATCAACAATGCCTTCTTTTGCTGACATTTACTAGTTGAAGAAACAAGATCATCTGTCCTGTAGAATCCCTACATTTTGGATAGGGCTGGCTGCAACCTCACTCTATCATTTACTGTGACCACAGCGCATTTTTGTGTCTGGGCCACATGAGGGTGACATGAGGAACTTCTAACTGCCTCCCACGGGAGGTGTGTGGAGAGATGTGGGTGAGCAATCGGTCTAATTGGACCCAGTACTACCACTCCGGGATGTGCGGGAGCGTCAATTAGACCTACCTTTAAGGCTTTTGTAAGTCAGACCCAGGAAGGAATCAATGCTTCTTAACTCTGTTGAAGCTTATGTTGCACAAGGGGTGAGGATAAAATCATGTTAATACGAGGATCGCCAGCCGAGTGATAAAAGTAAGAAAGAGTGATATACCATTTATAAAAATTAGAAGTACAAAACAAATCAAAATAACTCTACCTACTGGACAAGGACCCAGGCCTTTTCAAGGACCTACAGTGAACCCCAGGATGTGTGCCCACAGGGAGGAGGCAGGGATGGGAGAGGCGGCAGACGAGGAAGAGGAAAGACCAAATAGCAGACAAATAATGCACTGACCCCTGATGGCCGGTCACCCCGAACTGGAGAGAAGGATTAGCTCAGCTGTCTACCAAACAAATAAACCAACCAGAAGGGACTCTTTCCTTAAAAGAGACTAGCCTGTGTGTGATTGACAAGAAAAGCCAATGCTTTTTGGTATGATTTGCCAGTTTGGGGTGGGGGGCGGGAGAGTGGCGAGCAGGTCTGTCATCCTCTAGCTGATAAAGACACTGAATTGAAGTGGGATCCTCCACTCTGTGGCCACCCTGTCCTTCTAGAGTCACAGAGGCTCAGCAGACTGGCCTTCACTAGCGGACTGGCGACAGCAAGACTGCAGAACAGGCCTCCACCTGTGGACAGGGACAGCCGTTTCTGAGGGAGGCATAAGGAGCAGTGGACCAGGGGGTGTTGGAAAGGCAGCTACCTGGGAAGCGGGGAGCTTGGACTCCAAAGACAGAAGTTGTGAGAGAAAGCAACCCCACAGGACAATATGCTTTTGAAGGCCTAGGCCTGCAACTGTTACGGATTAAATTGCGTCACCCCCTCAAAAAAGATGCATTGGAGTTCTAAGCCCCAGTCCCTCAGAACATGACCTGATCTGCAGATAGAGCCGTATAGAGGTAACCAAGTTAATATAAGGCCACTGGGAAGGGCCCTGATCCAGTATGACTCGTATCCTTATAAAATGGAAATTTGAGACATGTACGGTGGGAGAACACCATGTGAAAATCGTAGTTATATTCTCACAGGCCAAGCAACTAGGAGAAATCCCTGAAAGTAATATAACACTGAATGTTAACTGTAACTGAAAAAAATTAAAAGAATTTGATGAGATAATGCTTTAAAGAGCCTACTTAGCCTGGTGCCTGGTGCTAGCAAGCCCTTCGAAAACTCTAGCTATTTTCATTGCCCGCTTGCGTTTCAAGGGGACACACAGCTTTCATTGTACGACACGCTGTCTTCTTCGTGACTGCGACCCTTCCAGATTCTCTCCTGGCTGCTCTGCTTTGAGAATATGTCACCGTCATCATGGGCATTGTTGTCTTTGGGACTAGCCACTGGTCAGAATTATTTTCCTTGGCCTGGATTCAGATTCCCAAGTTCAAGTGTTGAAGTCTGAAGCAAAGCCCCAGCACCGAGCCCTCACTTCACCATCCGGCCTTCTGGTTCCCAGCGGCAGCGTGCAGGGGCTAGCCTCTACCTCTTCCTGAACCGCCTGGGGCTTGATTGAATTTCCTCTTGGCCTCCGGAGGGCTTGACTCTGCATCCGGAGGTGGCCCATCTAAATCTCCTCATTTCAGAAGATTTGGAAACCTGCCAGTCACTCCTGGCCAGTGTCTCCCCCAAAGCTAGCCATCAGTGTCCCTTAAATGTGGGCAGTATGGATTGGAGGTGCTTGTGGGAGGCCAGGCCCCTGAGGGCCCAGGTGTGTGGCCACTGGGAAGGAAAGTGGCATCTCTCCAGGCCAGACGTTAGAGGGTGTAGTTTGGGCCTTACTCTGCCTCAGCACCTAAAGCGCCTGTTCAGGAAATCGCTGAGGGCGGGTGTATCCCTAGATTAGGTAGGGTGTGTTCAGTTTTCACAGATTTGATAGCAGAGCCTTCATTACAATTTAAATCTTCACCATCTTGAGAGACCTTATCCATCTTGGTCTTTCAAGTATAGAATCATTTAGATTAAAAAATGTTGAGCCCTGACTAGGTAGCTCAGTTAGTTAGAGCATCATTTTTTTTAACTTTTTTTTTATTGTTGTTCAAGTACAGTTTTCTGTCTTTTCCCTCCACCCCTCCCCAATACCCCAGCCCTCCCCACCTCCCTCCCCTGTTTCCACCCCCAAAGATTTTATTTATTTATTTTTGGAGAGATGGGAAGGGAAGGAGAAAGAGAGAGAGAGAAACATCAATGTGTGGTTGCCTCTCATGCACCCCATACTGGGGACCGGGCCTGCAACCTAGGCATGCGCCCTGACTGGGAATCAAACTGGCGACCCTTTGGTTCACAGGCCTGCGCTCAATCCACTGAGCTATACCAGCCAGGGCCTAGAGAATCATCTTGATACACCAAGGTCACGGGTTTGATCCTTGGTCAGGGCACATGCAAAAATCAACCAATGAGTACGTGAAAAAGTGGAACAACAAATCAATGTCTTTCTCTCTCCCTTCCACTCTTTCTAAAATGAACACATAAATAAATAAAAATTTGAATTAACTCTCAAAGCAAAATTAGGTAATCATTTTTTATCTCCAGATTTCTGTTGGTTAGAAATTCAGACCAAACACAGTGAGGGCGTCTGGGGCTTCAGATGGCAGGTGTTGGTGAGGTTGGAGTCACTCAAAGGCTCCTTCAGTCACACCTCTGGGATTAACACTGGCCACCAGCTGGGGGCTTCACTGGGGCTATTGGCGGGAACATCCACCTGTGGCTTCTCCATGTGGCCTGGGCTTCCTTAAAACATGGTGACTTCTTTCCAAAGGCAATCACCTAAAGAAAAAGAGAGAGCAGGGTGAAGGCTGTACTTCCTTTTATCACCTAGTGTATTAGGCAGAATTCTTGAGAGAAACAGAACCAATAGGAAATACACACACACACACACACACACACAGAGATTTATTTTTAGGAATTAGCTCATGAGAATACGGACACAGGGACTTCTATATGAATGTTCATAGCAGCATTACTCATAAAAGCAAAAAAGGGGAAACAACCCAAGTGCCCGTCGACTCACGCATGGGTGAATAAGATGGGGTGCATCTGCACTGTGGGATGTCATTCAGCCATAAGAAGGAATGAATACGGACACCTGCTACCATGTGGAAGAACCTTGAAAACATCATGCTAAGTAAAATAAGCCAGATACAGAATGACAAACATTGTATGATTTCAGTTCCATGAAATGTCCAGAACAGGCAACTCCTTATAAAGACAGAGAGTAGATTAGTGGGTGCTAGAGGTGGGGGTGGGGGTGGGGCGGTGGCAGAGTTGGTGGTGGAGAGTGACTGCCAGGGGGGTGTCTTTTTGTCACAATGGAAATGCTTTGGAATTAGACAGTGGTGATGGTTGCATCACGTAGGATTATACTTTAAACCATTGCACTGTAAAGTGGTGAATTTTGTTATGTGAATTATACCTCAATTTTTAAAAAGTACTGCCTTAGTCTATATACACACACACATACACATATATAGTGAAGTATTCATCCCTGAAAAAAGATGCCAATCTAGAGGGCTCTGGATCAACTCTAAGCCTTTCTGGATTTTCCTGCTCGCTGTGGTTTGTGAGAAAGTTGGCTTCTGAAGATTGAGCTGTTGGCACTCTGGGTGAGAAAAGGGTGTGGCTGTGACTCATCTGGGATCGGGCCTTGGCTGTCAGCACTCTTGCTGGATATGGTCAATGGCCAACATTTTTATTATCTTCAAGAGAGGGTGTTGGAGAGGGAGGCTTCCGCCCTAATTACTTGAAACTGATTTCTGAGATGTGTTAGATGAACAAAAATGTCCTAGATATCGAGGCCAAATATGTCATCTTAATCATATGGGGAGAAGGGCAGGCAGCAAATACTCAAGTTGGAATTTTGATGTATTTTATTCTACGCTTTGGAAGTTTACACAAGAAGTGAAAGAAACTAGCTTGGTGTCATCTGGGGCCATGGTTAAGAGCTGTCACAACTTCCTGCCTTGGCTGGTGTGGCTCAGTGGATTGAGTGCCAGCCTGCAAACTGAAAGGTCGCCAGTTGGATTCGCAGTCAGGGCACGTGCCTGGGTTTTGGGACAGCTCCCCAGTAGGGGGCACACGGGAGGCAACCGATAGATGTATCTCTCACACATTGATATTTCTCTCCTTCTCTTTCTCTGTCCCTTCCACTCTCTCTAAAAATAAGTAAATAAAATCTAAAAAAAAAAAAAGCTGTCACAAATTCAGAGAAATGCGCTATGTCTGTAGTCCAAACCCTGGTGGAACGAGTGCGGGGAGGGACAACAGACACTCATATGAGCAACTATACGACCCTTCCGGGGTTTTTTTGTCCTCCCACCTCTTAGGGAGAATACCTCAATGACTTCTTCATATATTTTCAGGGTTTGTCCTTGCAGACGTATCTCCTTGGAATGAGAAGGGGAGGACTGACCCTTTACCAGCTTATCTTTTCTTACCGAGAAGCAAGGAGATGCTGAGAAAAACCAATGAAAAAGGGGAGAGACCATTTTTGCAGGAGACAGGGTTACAACCAGGGCTGCACTGACTCTTCGCCCTCATCATCAGGTCCTGACTCGTGGAGGTCAAGACAGACCCGCAGTTACATGCATTTTTTAAGGCTCCTAGTACATTAAAATGTGAAGAAATTCCCCTTCCCCACAAAAAAGAAAGGTACAGAGAACTGCGGTATATTCTAAATGTTTACATTTGACAGAATAACACTTTCACCATGGAAAAATGGGGCAAAGGTGGTTGTGCTTCAGCATGATGATTCCAGGACATGCTTTAAATGTAGGACAGGAGCTGCTCCCCCCGTAGGCAGTGAGGGGGCAGGATTCAGAGTTCTACCCTGAATGTCTCCTTCTTCCAATTCTGTCTTCCGGAGAGAACGTCAGACTCTGAGTGTGGGGCCCTCTGTGAACTGTGAGACCTGAGCCCAGCGCCCCTCTGCACCCACCCCCTAAGACAGCCCCCAGTTCCCCACGGGCTATTTCTTTTCACTTGGGTTGGAGTGAAACAGTGCAGACTCAAAAGCTGTGTTTTTGTGCTAAAGCCAGTTCTTATTAAGACCTTTGTTTTCAGTCAATAAACATTTTGCTCTTAAGACCTTAGGACTCTTTCTGGCCAATCTCATGCACTGGTTTGCTGCTGCCCTACAGGACCTGGGTGTTTTCGTGGATTTTATTTTTGTTTAATTTTAGTCAAAAACAATACTTATTACAAGGACAAAGTCAGTAATTATTCACCCTCCAACTGCAATCCACCAGAGCTTCAGGCAAGGCCACACTTTGCCCTCCCAGGGCGAGCTTGTTGGGCTGATTCCTGAGGAAGGCATCAGGGAGGCCTCCACCTGCTCTGGGCCCTCATCCGTCTCCTGTCACCTCCAGCCCAGGTGGCCCCCACTCTGGTGACTTGGCACTGGCACCGTGAGCCCAGGGATTCACTAAGGACGCACTTTGAGAAATTTGGGAAAGGAAGGTTTGGCATCATCAAACACCTTTAAATGAGCGAGGGGACACATGACAGTCGGGGAACATTCCAGAACATCATGTTCCAGGTATTAATCTAAGCACTTCTCATGGCATCATCTCATTTCATCTTCACCACAACCCAATGGGGTCGGTACTGTTCTTATGCCCATTTCACAGAGGAAGAACCAAGTGGAGAAGGAATGGGTAAGAAGCTTGCCCAAAGTTGCAGAGCTAATCAGCAACACAGCTAGGGTTGGAAGACTGGTCCATCTGGTTCCAGAGATCAGGATTTCAGAAGCCCTAATTCTGGGTGTGTAGAGAGAGCTTTCCTTTTCTAAACCAGCTTCACTTTCCCCAGGCCTTTGAGTCAACAGAAAGTCACCTTTACACGCCATAGGGCACTGAAAAAAAAGGACCCTACCGCCAGGCTGTGAATGCAAACAACAGGGACACCAGTGGCAGGAGGGGGACCCCAGGCTGCTCCTGGCAACATGGTGAGCAGGGGGCAGGAGGCAGGTCTGTGGCCTCCTGAAGGTTGGAGTCTGGCAGAGACAGAAGGAGTCTCTGGGATCTTGGAGCAGGAAGGAAACTTGAAGATTTTTCGCCCTCACAGGGAAACGGAGGCCTGAGAGAGAAAGTCAAGCACACAGCCTGTCTGCAAGTGCAACCTGGGTCTCCTGGCTCCCACACCCTTTAGAAAGTGGGCCACTTTCTAAATAAGGACCCCGAGGCTCTGAGAGGTGACGAAATTGACTGTGAACAGGGACCCATCCTCGACTCCCATGGGGTCCGCTACCTGCTGAAGTGCCAGTGGACTGTGGGTGGCAGGCATGTTGCAAACCCGTGTAGGGTGAATGAATCATGTGCATCTGTGTTTCCCCAACTTGCCTGTCATGAGAAGTATCTGGGGGCATGTGTTAAACAGAGTGCTCTGGTCCGACTGCGGGGCCTGCCCTGGAAATGCTGTTCTCACTGCTGGTCCAAACTCCCAACCCATTATCCCCACCTTTCTGTGAACGAAGGCTGTTTTGTTTTTGTTTTTGTTTTGTTTTTTAGATTTGTTTCTTACAGGCCTGGACTTGCCCAGATTTTGAGCCCTTTTTAACTACTGCCTTTCTGATTTTATTCTCAGTGGTACAGACTGTGTCCTCTAGGGGGCAGAAATGAGCCACTTGTTTTTTTCGGGGACTGAGGCTTCAGACTTCTCCAGAACTTGGAGAAAACATCCAAAGGTGGTTGCAAAGAAAGCAGATCTTACACACACACGCTTTTCTCACTAGATTGAAGTGTGATCTAGCATCCTCTAAGAGCCAGAATGCTGGCAGGGACTCAGGCTCTGCATACAAACAGACCCAAGTTCAAGGATCTAATGTGGAAATGGTGACTGTCGTGCACAATACTCTATTGTGTTTTGAAACTTGCTTAGAGAGTGGATCTTGGATATTCTCACCACACACACACACACACACAGTGGTAACTATGTGAGGTGATGGGTGTGTTAATTAACCTTATTGTGGTAATCATTTCACAGTATGTGTCTATCCAATTATCGTGTTGTATACCTTAAATTTTCTCAGCATTATTTGTCAAGCATGTCTCAATAAATCTGAGGGGGGGGGACAAAGAAAACAGATCCGAGTTCACATCCTGAGTCAGTCATCTGCTGTCTTTGTGACTCCAGCAGGCTCATTAAATTCATCAAGCCTGAGTTTCCTGTTCTGAAAATGGGAATAATAATGATACCAGCTTAACAGGGTTGTTGTGAACCTTATATCATAATTGCTAAAAAATGTTTGCTGTTATTATTACCTCAACTCTTACCGCTGCTCTCTAAACAGCACACGATTATTAAGTCTGCGAGGAAGGCGGACTCTACTCTCTTCAGTGGTTGGCAAAGGCTCCCTAAAAAGGCATTCAGCCCACCCTTTCCCAGGCTCAGTCCTAGGACGACATTTCACATCCTGGAGACCAATAATATGAACAACACAGAGGCCACATTGGATGGAAGGAAACGTGTTGGCTTCCGTAATAACATCAAACCGACTTCCTCCAAGGTCGACCCTGGCTGCCAGGACACTCTCGGCACGGGAAAGGTGGCTGGATCTCTTGGCTCTGTCCCCCAAGACTCACCTTCCCCTGGAGATTTCTCCCCAATCTCACTGGTACATCTTTGAAGGATGGGGGCTTGATTTTATTGAGAGTATCAGTAAGTTCCTTTACCCTGAGAATTGGGGATTCTCTTCTTTTCAGCTTCTTCTGTAGTAGCTTAAGATTTCAGGATTCTTAGATCCTAACTAAAAATAATAACAGTAATTACAGCAGTGAGAGAGGCCTGTAAGCCAGGACAAGTAGAATGGGGAAACTGAGACAGATGGCCGAGCAAACTGGCCGAGAAATTCACAGCCAGGTGCAGAAGGCCACAGTCCCTAGAGATAAATCCAGATCTCGGATGTTTCAGCTCCAGGCCCAGAAAAGCAGCAAAACCAGGTGGGTGACACCAGGACCAGCTGCAGTGACTAATGACCCCTGCCCTGTCACTGACCAATCAGTAGAGACCATGACCCCGAAAGGGTGCACCTAGAAAACTGATGAATATTCTGCTGACACCTTCCTCTAACATTCCCTCCAGCGAGAGAGGGAGAAAACGCTCGAGGCAAAGGCTGCAGCTGCTGTCTCCTCCTGGGAGCCTGCCCCAGCCTCTCCCACCCCTCTCCTTCCCCCACAGGCATGCATCTCCTAAACTTAAGGGATCCCATGGGACTTGGCAACCAGGGTGGCAACAGGCAGTGGCAGCTCATCCCAGGCTAATCCCCTGAACCTGTCTCCAAGACCCCCTTTTCTCTGACTTCCCAGTGAGCTAAAGCAGCCCAGCATAAGCTCTCCTGTTGCTTCTTCTCTGCTAAGCCCTTCCTTGTTTTACTGTGCCCAGCTTTAACAAACACTTTTGATCACCTGGATTCCTATGTGAAAACTTTCCTCTATGAAGAAGTGAAGAACCCACACACTACCTGCGGGCCCTAGGCAGACTCACTCAGGGCCAGGTCCCCTGTCTGGTAACATCAAAAAATGACCATTTTTTGAGCCCTTCTCATGTGCCAAGTACATGTGGATTCTCTCATTCCACCTCCACTATAACCCAGGGGTTAGTTCCTATGCTCACCTTCATTTAACAGATGGGGAAACTGAGGCACTGGGAAGTGGTAACTTGCTCAAAGCCTCATGGGTAGTCAGCGAAGGATCTTAGGACTAGAATCCGGCAGTCAGATCCAGAGCTGACTTCCAAACCACTTGGCTGTGAAAGGGGTGGAGAAAACACACTGCCTTCCCAACCCCTCCTTGCCCTTGGAGCCAGGATTAAGCCTGAAGTCTTTGATAATAACTGTTCCATCAAAAAGAGTGACTGCAGGCTCCCTCGGGCTGGCCCCTGAGGCAGGTCAAGATGTCAGTGACATCGGGAAAGAGTGGTCACACAGGGACAGAGCTAGCCTCCCACAGTCTGGCACTTAACTTTGTTTCCCACATGCTTCCGCCCTCCTCTCCCACAGCGAGTTCCCTCCCTGCTTGAGACACAGGGAGATTCTCAGTTCCCTGATCCTTTGCAAAGGCCTGTGTCAGATGCAGAGGGGCGTGTAGCTCCTTTGTGGTGCAGTCACTTTGTCACTGTCGGGCACAGGTAGGAAGAGAACCCCTCTGAGATCCTCCCTTGTCCCCTCACACAAAGGCTGTTCCCTCTTCTCTTACCTTTTCACCCCCTTATTTCTTTGCCATTGTGGAGGCAACACTCATGGGGCATGTAAAGATGCTGTCCTTGCTCTGCAGACTCAGAATCTGTCGCCATCGCAGGGAGGCGAGAAGGAAATTGCAGTTTGAGGCTTCTGGCTTGTTCCTCACTGACAGGGAAAAACCCCAATTGTCAGCAAACCCCAAACCAATCCACCCAATGATGCTGGGAGGCTGCTTGGCAGTGTCTGTGGCAGATAATGTCACAAGACAGCCTGGGCACAGAAACCAAGGTGACAAAGGACAGGAGAAAGCCCAAGAAGAGGGATGCTCGAAGCTCAAAGGGGATGAGGCCAGGGTGCATGCATTCCCCAGGTTCCCAGGCTGCTGGGGCAGGGAGGGCCGGAAGGTGAGGAGGGCAGAAGGGAATTGTGGGTAGGGAGGGATGTGAAGAGAGGGCTTCTGTGTCCCAAGAGGCGAAAAGAAACAGCTTTGAAAGAAAAGCAAACGTTCCAGAGAACCAACGGGCTTAGGATGTTAAATATCCAGACCTGCTGGCCCTGGGGGAAGCTTGCTCTGGGGTGCCTGTCGTCACACAAGGGGTCCAATGGTGGGGTGGGGAGGCTGCCGACCGGGATTTGTCCATATAAAGCCATTTGCAGAGAAGGCAGAGTGGAAGGAGAGGAGGAAGCTGAGGTCGTTATAGGAGATAGGTTTAAAAGTTTAGCACAGAAGGCTGCACCCTCTATGATTCCATTTACACAATGTTCTGAAAGAGGCAAAACTACTGAGAAAGAAATCAGATCAGTGGTGGCCAGCAGCTGCAAAGGGGTTCGAGGGGATTTTCTGGAGTGATGGACCTGTTCTGTATTTTAATTAAGGTGGTGATTACACAACTGTCAAAACTCATTGAAATGTACACTTTAAAAGGGTGAATTTTACTGCATATAAACTATGCCTCATTAACCTGACTTAAAAATAAGTTGGCGAAGGTGTCAAAAATTACATATTACAACTCAGCTGTGTAAAAAAAGAGGAAAATGCAGCCTCTTTTTTTTTGTTTTTGGCTTGGTATTTTTCTTTGTTTGTTTTCAGCCTCTTTATTTTTTAGAAGCAATATAAACTCCTTCACAATTCTCTTTCCCATTAATGTTAAGAGGAAGAATTTAAACATGGCAATTAAAGGAAAACCAGTGTCCTCTACTTTAAAATAGTTTTATTAAAGTAATTTAGCTTCTTTGGGATAAATATTCAAGTCCAGTTCTTGTCTGGACTATCACTTGCTCTCTGGGTGTACCCCCTCCTGCCCCTCCTCCTTCTCCTTTCCCTCACCTCATGAATAACTCCAGGGCAATGGCAGAGGGTGACTGGTCTGGGTGCTGGACCCATTGCTGTCCTCCGGTCCTCAGTGGCCTCTGCGGAAATGTTCTTCACTCACCGGATCTGCTGGCATCGTGGTTGAAGTCCTGGCGCTGGAGCCTGTTGGTTCACCTGGCTCCTTTGTTCTGCCTCAGCCCTGCTGGTTCTGCAGATACAATGTACACCTGTTCAATGTCTCCGTACATTTTCTATTTTCTAAGGCAGGTCCACAGGCTCTTAACTCTCAGTGTCCCTCTGCCTTCCCTAGTGGCTCTAGGAACTTCCAGCTTTTTGCTGGGCCACACTCAAGCCAAGGGGAATTGGGGTGGGGCAGGGAGAGGGGCAGGGAACGTCTAAAGTTCCTCTTCCAGGCTAAACATAGCATGCAGTCCTCTCTACTTTGTTGCAGCTTCCCCCCCCACCCCCATGCACTGTGTGGTGACTGCCCTAGGGCTCCAGGTGAGGAGTGGGGCACTGATCTTTTTTGTTTCTGGCATGTTCTCAACCTGTGTGGCAGTCTCCTGCTGTTCTCCACAGCACCATCAAGGTGGGACGTGGGCGGGAGAGCTCTGGCCTGGGCCTCCCAGCCCCTCCCTCTTTCCCTCCAAATACCAGAAGGGTTTGTACTTCCTCTTTCTGTGTTTCAGAGACTTCCTTTCTGTTATGTCTTCCTTCGTCCCTGCCCTATGGGTTTCGTTCTAGATGGTATCTTTCTCCTTCCCTCGGACAATGAGTCCGAGGTGCTTGTAGTGAGAGAAGACAGCTCACTGAGAAGGGAAATGCCTCAGAAATACTGTTTCAAAAACAGTATCTTCTTTACTGTCCGATTTTAGGCATAAGGCAGTCATTTCCAAGGGAGTATTTTTGCTGACATATTAACAGACTGTCTTTAAAATGATACAAATTTTCTTAAAATGGTGGAATTCCCATCCACTCTGATACACAACACACACTTCATTATCCTCCCCATGGTCACCTCATTATCTTTTCCCCCAGCTCTTCTTCCAGTGTTTCTAATCTACCCAGATGCCCAAGTCAGAAGTTGAGGCTTCTTCCAGAGCCCTTCTCTTCATCCTGTCTGTCTTTGTACAGTCTTCTTCCTTAAAGTGAAAGAATTCTTGTCTGTCCCCTGTTCCTACCCCACTGCTGCTGCCTTAGTTCAGGCCCTTGTACTTCTCACCTGGGTTGTTGGAATGGTTTTCTGATCAATCTTTCTAATCCTGCCCTTGTTACTTGCTTTCTTCTATCATCTTCCCTGCCACTGACACGATCTTTCCAAAGACATATCGTACTGTGTTATTCCTCCACTGATGTAGGGTCCCCATGCCTCTATGACGTGACCCCTGACCACTCCTCATGACTTGTCTCCTTCTGTGTACACAGTCTCTGCTCCAGCCATGTCAGATGATGTGTGGTGGACTGGCTGTGCTGTCCTGGTCCCTACCTCTGTGCCTTTGCACATTCTGTTCCCTATGGCTAGAATATCCCTCCTCACCTTCTTATGTAACATTCAGCTCAAAGATTTCCTTCTCCTTGAAGCCTTACTTTTCCCCACAAGCAAGAACTCTATGCTCAAGTCATCATGGTA
Organism: Desmodus rotundus; assembly: GCF_022682495.2. NCBI lineage: Eukaryota > Metazoa > Chordata > Mammalia > Chiroptera > Phyllostomidae > Desmodus > Desmodus rotundus. The sequence continues at coordinate 108,956,146 of NC_071393.1, forward strand.
CCAACTTGTCTCTCTTAGGACACCTGCCACACAGAATTGTATTACAGTGCCAGGCTGTGAGCCCCTTAGGACCAGCGATACAGCCATAGGAATCTCCGTTTCCCCAGCATATAGCCCAGTGCCTGGCCCAAGCCAGTCAAATGAATGAATGATGATAAACTTCAGCCCTGGAGTGGGAAGAGAGCTTGAAGGTCATCAGGTCATTGGGTTCAGTGTTTGCATTTCCAGAACAGTCTCAGAGAAGGTAAGTCACTAGGTTGACCTCCCACATCTTAGACCTGGTCCTGTGACTCCAGGTTCAGAGTTCTTTCTACCACTCTGCAGGGCCTCTAGACCAGGGGGGTGGAGCGGTGGGGACCAGGCTGAGGGCAGGGCTCGGTGAGGAGACACCAGAGGCAAAAACTTAACTCAGGGCCTGGTATAACTTATTCTCAAGCAGGAAAATGGGTCAACCCCACAAAGGGTTTTTGTAAAACCCTCTCACCTGTGCAACTGGAGAGATGTACACAATGTCAGCACGAGCAGCTAGCACCTGACGTTACAATAACAATGCTGCGGAAGAAATTTAAATAGAAGGCTCATTTGTTCACTGTTGATTTGTTTGAGGCCCAACCAATTTACCTACCCTGATTATGCTACCGTCGTCACAGGGATTGTATTGCATTATATCTTCAAAAACAAAATTTGTATTTTATGATTTTTAAATAGCAGCCATACTTACTAAGCCCTCATCTTGTTTCCTCCAGGAGACTCAGTGTGAGGTATTGAAGGAGCGTGGGCTTTGGGGTCCCAGACCCAGATTGGATCTTGGGTCTGTAGCTTACTTGTGGCCTTAGGACAAGTCACTTAGCTGCTCTGTGCCTCAACTTTTACATTTGTAAAGAGAGGTCTTGCCAGTATATCTCATGGCTGTGATGGGGGTGAAGAGAGGCACCAGGGAAGCAGCCAGCAGAGTGGGTAAAAGTTGGCCCTGGAGTCAGAGCTCCGGGTTCGACTTCCTGTTCCACCCCTTGCAAGATGTGTGACCTCAGACATATTACTTATCCTCTCTGCGACTGTTTTCTTCTCTATCTGAGTATTGCTAGTATTCACGTGGTACTTGGACAGAGCCTGGCACGTAGGAGGCACCCCCTTAGTGTAAGCTAGTGGAAGGCTGAGCATAGTGTCAGGCACTTGCTCCTCCCCCTCCCAGAGGGAGCCCCGTCTGTGCATCTGTGTGGTGGATGCTCTTCAGCTCACCTGTATCAGCTCATGGTAAATGAACCAAGCCCTCCCTTTCCTCTGTTGAGCCAATGACAAATAAACGCTACCTGTTGGTCACTGGAGTCACCACATGTTGACCTCCAGCTCCTAACTGTATATGGCTCCTGATCTCCTCCCACCTCCGTGCTTTGCACGTCAGGAATAATAAGTGCAAGCCCTGCCATGGCTCATGGCCTGGCCCCTCTGCTGCCAGGTCCAGGGCAGTGCGGTCTTCTGTCTGGCTTGACTCAGGTGCTTTGTTCAGCATTGTGGCCTGGGCCCTGGCGACCGAAACCTCCCTGAGGCCTGTTTGGACCTGTTGTTCTTGGATTTATTAGTCTCAACTCACTTGCTAGACTCTCAGTGCTATCTGCCAACCCCAGTTACCTTCTCCATTTGGGCCCATCCCCAGGTTCTGGGAGGAGAGCTCTGCCCCAGCCCCCAATCGCATTCCTGGAGCTGGTGGAACAAAACAGCAGCAGTGGGCAGGGCAGGGGCCAGACCCTGCAGCGAGAAGAGGAGGAGCCAGAATCCTGCAGCTGCTGAGAAGTTAAAAACAGCTACGGCAAAGGTCTGCAGGTTCTGCTCCTGTGTATCTTAGAAACCGCTCTGCTCTGTGACAGTTCTGGGCCCAGGATCCCAGAGATTGAAGAGACCTGAGACTCCTCTAGGCACACTCTTGCCTCAGGTACCCAGGACAGGTGGTCCTCCTGGCCCCCAGTGAGTGAATGTGCTCTGTCCAGAATGCTCACTACCTTTCCATCCTGCTCACGCCATCAACGAACCCCTCCATGGGCTGGAAACTTGGCTCCTGGAACTCAGACCTGGGCTCCTAGTCCCACTTGTGAGTACTGGGCAGTTTGAGCGGTTATCCTGCCCACTCTTTTCCCCCACCCTTCTCCAGGCTAAACACCTCATGGTTCCCGACAGAACATGATTTACAGCCCCTCCCCTTCTGCCCATGATCACTGGATTTCTTTCATATCCATGGAAAAGCAACTATAACCATAACAATGAAGCCAGCAAATATTTAGGAATCTATTGTGTGGTGGGCATCTCACCAGGTGAGTAAGGGGAAGGGCACACCGGTATCACACCTGGTCTCTGTCCTTGGGGAGTTGAGAGGGAGACAGCTTACCCTCACATTTGTAGGCTGATGACGCTGGCCACTGGCCATATGCATAAGTACTGAAAGTTTAATGGTGCCCTGACTGGTGGGGCTCAGTTGGTTGGGCATATTCCAGCAAAGCAAAAGAGGTTACTGGGTCAATTCCCAGTCAGGGCACGTGCCTAGGTTGTGGGTTGGGTCTCCAGTTGGGGCTCTAGGAGAGGCAACCAATCAATATTTCTTTCCCTTCCTTGTCCTCTCTCTCTCTAAAAAAAAAGAAGTTTAATTGTTAGGGGGATGATAGCTAAAGGATACAAAGTTTCTTCTAGAGGTGATGAAAACGTTGTAAAATGATTACAGTGAAGGTTGCACATAGTCTGTGACTATACTAAAACCCATTGAATTGTACCCTTTAATGGGTAAATTGTATGGTATGTGGCTTACATCTCAATAAAGCTGTTCAAAGTTTAACAGTTGCCCCAACTGGCGTGGCTCAGTGGGTTGGGTGTTGTCCCACAAAGTGAAAGGTCACCAGTTCCATTCCTGGTCAGGGCACCTGCCTGGGTTGTGGGCCTGGTCCCCAGTTGGGGCGTGTGAAAGAGGCAACCAATAACTGTTTCTCTTCAATCTTTCTCCCACCATTCCCCTTTCTCTAAAAATAAATTAAAAAAATCTTTTTTAGGCTGGTGTGGCTCAGTGGATTGAGCGCCAGCCTGCAAACCAGGAGGTCACCAGTTTGATTCCCAGTAGAGGTACGTGCCTGGATTGTGCACTGGGTCCCCAGCTGGGGGTGCGCAAGAGGCAAATACACATGGATGTTTCTTTCCCTCTCTCCCTCCCTTCCCCTCCGTCTAAAAAATAAATAAAATTAAAAAAAATCTTTTTATTGTATTTTTTCCATTACCATTTACCCCCCTATACCCCCCTCAACCCCCATAATCACCACACCGTGTTGTCCATGTCCATGAGTCCGTTTTCCCTTTTGTTCCATCCCTCCACCCCCTAACCCCCTGCTCCCCCAGAGCTGTCAGCCTGCTCTCTGTCTACGAGTCTGTCTCTATGTTGCTTGTTAGTTGTTTGTTCATTAGATTCCACATATGAGTGAGATCATACGGTATTTGTCTTTCTCTGACGGCTTATTTCACTTAGCACAATGTTCTCCATGTCCATCCATACTGTTGCAAAGAGTAAAATTTTCTTCTTTTTTACAGCTGAGTAATATTCCATTGTGTAAATGTCCCATAGTTATTTTATCCACTCATCTCCTGATGGACACTTGGGCTGCTTCCATATCTTGGTGATTGTAAATAATGCTGCAAGGAACACAGGGGTGCTTATGTTCTTTTGAATTAGTGTTTTGGGTTCCTTCAGATAAATTCCAGAGTAGAATCATTAGGTCATAAGGCAGATCCATTTTTTATTTTTTGAGGTAACTCCATAGTATTTTCCACAGTGGCTGCACCAATCTGCATTCCCAGCAATAGTGCATGAGGGTTCCCTTTTCTCTACGTTCTCATGAGCACTTGTCATTTGTTGATTTATTGATAACAGCCATTATGACAGGTGTGAGATGGTATCTCATGTGGTTTTAATTTGCATTTCTCTGATGATTAGTGATGTTGAGCATCTTTTCATATGTCTATTGGCCATCTGTTTGTCCTCTTTGGAGAAGTGTCTATTCATGTCCTTTGCACATTTTTTTTACTGGATTGTGTGTGTGTGTGTGTGTGTGAGTTTTATAGGTTCTTTATAAATTTTGGATACTTAATCCCTTATCAGATGTTTCGGTGAATATGTTCTCTCATTCTGTGGGTTGTCTTTTTATTTTGTTGATGGTTTCCTTCGCTGTGCAAAAACTTTTTGGTTTGAAGTAGTCCCATTTGTTTATTTATTTATTTTTGTTTCCCTTGCCTGAGGAGATATATCAGAAAAAATATTCCTGAGAGCATGTCTGAGATTTTACTGTCTATGTTTTCTTCTAGGGTTTTTATGGTTTAGGATGTAACATTTAAGTCTTTAATCCATTTTGAATTTATTCTTGTGTGTGGCATAAGAAGATGGTCTAGTTTCATTTTTCTGCACATATCTGTCCAATTCCCCAACACCATTTATTGAATAAACTGTCTTTAGCCCATTGTATATGCTTGCTTCTTCTGTCAAATATGGACTATAAAGGTATGGGTTTATTTTTGTTAACAGTTTAGTAACCTAACAGTTAAAATATGTCTTCTGCTTTGAAAAATATTCCTTTATAATGAGTCTGCAGGGCCAGGTCAGGAGTTAGAGTTCCAGGAGCCCTTGGAGTTTGGCACCGGAATGTGGCAGCACAGGGAGAGCTGGTCTGGCCCTCATACCTCCCCGACCTCCAGCTTCCCGCCCTCGCTCTGTCCTGCAGCTTGAGAAGCCTGTGGACTCTTCAAGCTCACAAGTTCCAGCTCCATTCATAGCACACCAGCACTCATATGGCCAGGGGCGCACACACTGGTAGTGGGATCTTCCCCTTGGAGAGTCATACTCAGGGAAGACACCACCACAGGCTCTGGTGGGCTAGGAGCCTTTGCCAGGGAATTCCAGAGCACGGCGCAGGGCAGTGCTACACCACAGAACATTCTGTGAGGTTGGAAGTGGCTTATTTCCGCACTAATACGGTACTTACTAGCCTCAGATAGCAAGTGAGCACCCGAAATGTGGCTACCGCACCTGAGGAATTGAATGTTTAATTAAGAAACATTTAAATTTAAATTGCCACATGTGGCTGGTAGCTACCATATCAGACAGCATAAGTCTAGAATGCGGGGCCGGGGTGGGGGGGCTCTGGCTGGACATGTCCGGGTGACTCTTGACTTCAGCCCATGAGGAGGGGGTGCACCAGAAGAGGATCAGAGTGGGGCTCCCAGGTCTCAAGAAGACCCTGGAAAGGGCCAAGAGCTTTGTTCTCAGAAGGAAAGTGCCCTACGAGGCAGCACGTTCCTGTCCAGCCGAGTTCTCCAGATCTCTGAGGAGAGTGAGGCAGATGGCTGTGGGCACCCCCAAACAAGTCCTCCTGAGATACTTACGGGGACCTGTTTCACATAAGAGGCTTGCTTTGGGAGTTTAGGCCTGCTAGGACTGTGGGTCTTGGCAGAGAGAGAACACTCTGCTATTTTTCTGCCGAGACCATGTGAACGGGGCAGGCCGTGTGCATAGTTTCCATGGCATCATCTGACTGTAAAGCCCTGTGTGTCTGTGAGGGAGGGACACAGAGTGATCCTCAGCCTGGCTGCAGTCAGAGCCGGGCACTCGCCCAGGAGGCACATTCCCTCCAGATTCCTGCAGGGTCCTGAGCCGTGAGGACGGGAGGGCTGTGCCTGGCTGACCGAGCCTTTGGAAGCTCGTCTGGTTGCTGATTTTGGTGACAGTGTTGGCTTTTCCAGATGCCTGGATGCTGAGGTAGAGGGAAGATAATCTCCAGAGAACTGGGCCAGGGCGAGGTGCAGCAGAACCCAGGTTGCAGACTCACTGTGGGGCAAAGCAGAGGCAGGCAAGGAAGCCACCTGGTCTGCACTTGGCTCCCACCTGCAAAACAAGCTGCCTGCAGACTGGCTGGGGCCCAGCCCCAAAGAGGAAGTGGAACAGGATCATTTGCTCAGAGTGATTCTAGGCAGGTTCACTGAGTACCTTTTGCTGCTAGAGAAAGGATGTCCCTAAAGAAAAGATGCCACTTGGTTGGCCCCCCACAACTGGGGCTTCGCAGGCAGAAGCCAGGTACCAGGCTCTGTGCTAAGTGTTTTGCACATTTCATCTCATTTGGAACAATACAGATTAATAGTCACTGTAATAGCTAAAAGTTCTTGAGTGCTTACCAAGGAACCAGACATCAGTTTGTTTAATCCTCATAAACCCCCCTGTCCCTGGGGTGAAGGAAACTGTGCTTCATGGGTAGTTTTGCTCCAAGTCACTCAAACCAGGAAATGGTCTAGACACAATTTGAACCCACGGTCCGACCCAACACTCTCTGCTCTTAACCATCAATTTTCCTGACTAGGCTTTTTGAGGCTCTATCTCAAGGGCCTTCAAAAGGAACCCTCAGCTCTGAATTAATCCAGTTTCCCCCAAAGCTCCTGCTTTGTGTCTCTATCTGGGGTCTCCAAGCATGGAGTCTCAAAGATACTCTGTCCTTGAGGGTGGCTGCCCCTTTGCCTGCTCTGAGTTTGTTGTGACGTCTCGGGTGACAGCCCCAGGCCATGGAGGTTGCCCAAGACAATCCTGCCTTTCTGAGAGGCGAGCTGTGCCTCGAGTCTCAGGCCACAGCCGGCATACACAATGCCCTCTGTCTCCGCCAGGGCAGAAAGGCGCATTATTGCGGTGGGGTGACCCGTGCCCTGCTGGGGTGATGCTGTGGCCTGCACATCCCCCACACAGCGCCTCCCTATGCCAGGGGCTGGCCAGAGGTTGGGCGTGTGGGGTACGGGACACTCAGGGCCTGGGAGTCCCCTCCTCTTGAGGCACCTGCCTTGCCTCATGCCTCAGACTTGTCCCCTCACCTTCTGTCCCCTCCCACAGGTCTTTCTCTGGGCCCACATCCCACACTCCTAAGCCTTTGAATGCTCTAATTTAAATGATCCTGGAAGCACGGAGTACTGTGCCTGGTACATTAGGCTCTCCCCAAACGTGACTTTCTCTTCTGTTTTCCTTTTCTGGTTTCTCATGTTTGGACTTTTAAAAAAAATTTATTGACTGATTTTAAAGAGACTGAGGAAGAAAGAGAGAGAGAGGCATTGATTTGCTGTTCCACTTACGTATGCAGTCATTGGTTGATTCTTGTGTGTGCCCTGACTGGGGATTGAACCTGCGAACTTGATGTGTTGAGATGATGCTCTAACCCAGCCAGGGCTTTTTTTTTTTAATACTTGTTTTTAGGTTGGAGATAGTTCTGTCAATAGGAATTTTGACAGAGACACAAGTGTGTTCTTAGTAGCAATAACAACCACAGTTTACTAAGCCCTAGCATGTACCAGGCACCTGCCCAAACCCATCACCTCATAACAGCCCTGGGAGGGGTGCTCTTCTTGTCCCACGGTAAGTGTAAGAGAGGGAGGCTCAGAGGACTTGAGTGTCTCACCCAAGGTGGCAAAGCCGGTAAGTGGTGCAGCTGGGAGTCAAACTCAGTTCTTTTTTTTTTTTAATGTCACTCTTACTTTATCGTTTTATTATTATTATTTTGGTTTAAGCCATTTTACCTTTCTTTATGTCCAGTATTATTTTATATTAGTTTCAGGTGTATAGCATAGTTCTTAATCATATAAAGTATTCCCCCCGATATTTCCAGCCCCCAGCGGGCACCGTACACAGTTACTACAATATTACTGACTGGACTCCTTATGTGGTACTTTACATCCCCGTGCAAACGCAGGTCTGACTGAGTTCTAGTACTTGTGTGTGACTGTTGCATCACAGTGCCTGATTAGTTTCCCAGGGCTGCCGTAACAAAGTTCCAAAAACTGGGTGGCCTAGAACAACAGGCATCTATTGTCTCATAGTTCTGGAGACTTGAAGTCCAAGATCAAGGCATCGATAGGGTTGGTTCCTTTTGAGGGCTGTGAGGGAAGGATCTGTTCCAGGCCTCTTGCCTAGCTGCTGGTAGTTGGCTGGCAACCTTCATGTGGTGACCTCCCTGTGTGCACGTCTGTCTCTGCATCCGAATTTCCCCTGGTAATTAGGAAACCAGTTGTGTTGGATTAGGTCCATCTTGAATGACCTTATTTTATTCTGATCACCCGCAAAGATCTTATTCCAAATAAAGTCACATTCACAGGTTCTGACGGTTAGGACTTCACAACAATTTTTTTCTTGGGGGGGGTGGGCAGCACAAGTTCAATCTATTAAAGCACCCTTTCCTGCTTAGTATCCTGGTGGCCGGGGATTTCTTAGGAGTATTAAGAGGAGGTGATGCTTTCTTAAGCTCCAAGGGCTTAAGATTTCTTTTCAGGACCCACTTCCCTTGCTCACATGATAAATGCACACAGACAGACACAAAGCTCTGGTCAGGCCAGAGGCTGAACTGCCACGTTAATGTCTGGACCCCTTGGAGACAGTGGCACATCTGGCCCCAGCGAGGCGAGAAGGGTGCCAGGTGTTCCGACAGGAAGAGGGAGCAGCCAGCAGTGCAGACACTCCAAGCACAGCAGTTTTCACACAGCCACACCGGATGTGCTCTTAAATCACCCCATTTCCCTTCCAATCGCTGTATGCTTCCCAGATGCATCCCATTTTACAGCACTTCCCGGGCCTCCCTGCAGTCCGAGTCCTGTAGAGGCAGGGGGCCTGTCTCTCTAGCTCTAGAATTTGATGCAAGAGTGACCAAACTCTTGGAGCATGGAAGGCAGCTTGCCAGCTGCAATGTGGATTACTCTTTCCTCTGTACCTCCAGCAACACCCAAGTTCTCCCACCTGGTTAGTTACTACTCCCACTGGGTCTCACTTACCAAGTCGCCACTCATGTGGTTATACCAGGTGGGGCCAGGGGAATGGAATGTTGGGAGTGGGAATGTGGCTCCCTGGGCCCCCAATCTGAGGGATAAGAGTCTGAGGACCTTAAGCCTCCAGGCACCATGGTCTTCTAGCTGCCTGGCCAGCCACAGCCCTAGGCCTTCTCTCCTAGCTCCTCCCCCAGCTCCACCCCCACCTGTCCCACCCTCCTCTGCCCCCTCCTCCTACCACACCCCAGGAGGCTCCTGGTCAGCTTTCTGTCTCCTTAGCTTCTTGCCCACCTCTGGGGTTGCCTTCATCCATGTCAGGTCTCCAGAGTCTCAGTACATACACTCAGACATACTTCACACAGTTATACACATATGTTCACAGCACATGCTCACACATATCTTACAGATTCACAAATATTCATGCAATTGCACACATACATGTTCACACACAACCACATGCTTTACAGTCACTGACACATTCGCAATACCCATGGCTACTTTATGTCACATACAATCACATGCTCACACATACTTTCACATAGCCTTATATACTCACACCCATAATACTCACACACACACATATACACATTCACATTATACACACAGCCTCATACACGCTCCCAGAACCTCCCTGTTTAGGGCTCCACTGTGCCTGAGCAGGGGCCTCCCTGAGTTGGCTCCTTAGTGGACTTGTAAGTCGGTCCCCTGGGATAAGGCACCCTCTGGTCTTGCTGGGAGAATGAAAACTGAGACAGAGGGAGGGGCCCTCAGACAGAACCACAGGGCGGCAGAACTGGAAGCCTGCCTGACTTTTAGGTCGTGTCCCAGCTCCACCACTTTGTGGCTGTATGAACTGAGGTACTAGCCTTATTTCTCCCAACCCCGTTTCCTTATGTAGAAAATGGGGAGTAATGTCACCCATCTCATGGAGTTGTGCTAAAACTAGACATTGGATTTCAAAGATATAGCCTAGCATAAAAGAGGCAGTTATTATTTATTTAAAAATTCAATTGTATTTACATTTTAAATTAAGTAACAGTCTCATGATTCACAACTCAAAGGCAGAAAAGGGTATGCCGTGAATCTCCCTCCCTCCCCGCTCCCAACACCCAGACTCCTTCCCCACAACCAGTGTTACCAGACTCTTATGTTTTTTCAGAGATTTGCACATATACGAGTAACCATATATGCATGTATTATTTTTCTCCCTTTCCCCCACAAATACTATGCACTGTACACACCGTTCTGTGCTTCTCTTTTCTCAGTACATCTTGGGGGAAGTTCCATATCAGTATGTTAAGTGCTTCCTCATTCTTTTATGGTCGCCTGGAATTCCATTCTGTGGAGGTACCCTCATCTACGTAACCAATTCTCAACAGATGGGACATTTAGGTTGTTTCCAATCTTTTGCTATCTCAAAGCTGCAGTGAAAAATCTTGTACAGACATCATTTCCCACAGGCGTGAATATATCCATCCATTAATACTGTAAATGGACACCAGAAGCTGCTTCTTCTTGTGCGTGGGTCACTCTTTCTTTTTCATAGGCGCTCACTTCTCCAGCCTCGGGCTGTAAGAAGCCTGATGGGCAATACTACACACACTGGAGGGGACCCACAGCCATACACCGACCCAGGAGACCCTTTTTTTGGCTGAAGCGACAAGCCTTTGCTTTTCGGTTGGGTTTGGTCCACATGTAATAAGCTAACACTGCCTATATGTGGAGGGGCAGTGATGGCCTGTTACAGATCTGCTGAAGATAAGGGCGGGTGCACACTGAAGGGCTTAGTGCGTTTGCTGTTGCTTCATTTAGTCACAGACAGTCGCCAGACATGGCAACCTGCCATGCACTGTGCTGGGGGTGAGGATACAGTGGAGTCCAGCCAGAGCAGGCCCTGCCCGCGCGGAGCCTGCAGTCATGTGGTAGAGACCGACGCAAAGCCAATAATCCACAAACGATACACGCCATGGCAGGAAAGCAGGCAGTAGAAAGAGTCTAGGCCAACTCCAGGATTCTGAGGCAGGCAGGGCACCTCCGGACTCTTTTCTGAAGCCCCTGGAGCCATCCAGGAGTCTGGCCTTCTTCCCTGGTTATCTTTCCACCTGTTACTTCCTTTCCTTCCTCAGCTCTGGGCAGGTGAGGTCCTGGGGGCTGGGTCGGGGTAGTGGATGCTGCCACCCAGGCCCCGCTGGATGCCTCCGGCTTCTCTACTGCTGCCCGCCATTAACCTCACTGGCCTTGGAGAACTGCTTTTGTCACAGATGACAGTGGGAGGAGCCATAGAATGAAAGCTTAGCTGTCACCCACTCCCCTCCGAGGCCAGGGCTGGCAGGGCCAACTCAGCTGCTTTGACCTGTTCTTATGAGGTGACTCACCCTTCCTGGCACACAGGAAAGCAGCCATCTGATAAAACTGGGTTGCACCTAGGTGTCAGCTACTTAATGGGTGGCCCTCCCAGGACTATTTGCATATTAGATGACACCACATTGAGGGCTTCATGTGAAGGAGTGAATTCCTAATTATAGAGGCCACCAGGAGGGAAGATTTTATGTGGGTAGATCACTGGAGGCCTTGCCATATTCTCAACCGTTCACTTCATTTAGGATGGAATTTTCCATAATCTCTGCCCTGATTTTATTGTAGTTTTAACTGTTTCTGTAGAAATGAAACACTTGCTCAAGACTGGGAGCTCCTCATATTCTGAGCCCCACATATTTACCAAGCTCGTCTTCTACAAGGTCATCTCCTCTGTGACAGTGGAGCCACAGCACTGCCACATGGAAGGAACCACAAGGTCATGACTATGTCAGCACGGTGGGCTGGTTTTCAACTTCTGAATCAACCTGTTGTGAAAGAGAGAGATTGCATGGAATGCCATCAACCCTGCTGATAGAAATTGAGAAGTGCAAGTGACAGAGGTTGGGGTGGAAGGAGACATCCTGATGGAAAGATGGTCCATGGCCCTAATAAACTCATTTTGCTGAGAACAGAGACTATTGAAAATCGACCCAACCAGTAATCAAGGGAGCTTTAAATACATTGTTTAAAGTTACACAGATAACCAGTAGAGTAACTGAGAGTTATAATGACTAAAAAGAGGATTGGGGAGAAAGGTGGGGGCTGGATTAGTGAGTTAAATCCTCACCTTTCTTAGGGAGGAGTCTCAGATATTTGAAGTTGATACATAAAAGTTTCGCAGCATGTGTTAGGGTGGTGACTATTTAAAGACAGAAAACTGCCCTGGCTGGTGTAGCTCAGTGGATTGAGTGCTGGCTTGCGAGCCAGGGGGTCGCCAGTTTGGTTCCCAGTTGGCACGCGAGCCTGGGTTGTGTGTGGGCGAGGTCCCCAGTGCATATCGTGTGAGAGGCAACCACACGTTGATGTTTCTCTCCTCTTTCTCCCTCCTTTCCCCTCTCTCTAAAAATAAATATATCTTAAAAGTGTAACAATGGTTGTCTCTGGGAAGGAGGACCAGAGTGGGGCAGGGAACTGTGGCTTTTCTCTATAATCCCTACTATATCATACTTAAATTATAGGCAGCTTTTACTTGCACAAAACTTACAAGAAATTATTTCTCAAATTTCCACATTTTCCATAATGGGCATGTGTGGTAATGATAAGGCATGACGAGAGAATGCATGAAAAATAACCAATTTCTTATTTACTTATTTTTAAGCTTTTTATTGCCGTAAAAACACATGGCAAAATCTACCCTCTTAACCATTTTTTACAGTTCAGTTGTGTTAATTATATTAACATTCTTGTGCAACAGAGCTCTAGAATTTTTTCATCTTATGAAACTAAAACTCTATACCCATTGAATAATAGTTCCACATCACCCCCTCCCCGTAACCCCTGCCTGCCACCATTCCATTTTCTGGTTCTATGATTTAACTACTTTAGATATTTCATATAAGTAGAATTATACAATATTTGGCTTATTTCTCTAGCATAGTGTCCTCAAGCTTCATGCATGTTGTAGTATGTGGTAGGATTTCCTTCTTTTTTAGGCTGCATAATATTTGTGTGTGTGTGTGTGTGTGTGTATAGTCACAGTTTCTTTCTCCATTCGTCCCTGGATGCACCCTTGAATCGCTTCCACCTCTTGGGTATTGCAAATAATGCTGCAATGAACATGAAAGTGCAAACTCAACTTATTTTTTTAAAAAGAACATCACAAGTAGACACAGAAACTACGGTCAAGAGAAAGTCCAGAATTCAGTTTAGTCCCCCCTGGACCAAAGCAAGCCCAGGGCATGAACTCTTGGGCTCCTGCCTTCATCCTCCTGACAGCTAGGGAGTTGGTCAAGGCCTGACCTCTTGGGATGGTCTGTAACCGGGAGGAAGTATGAGGCGGAGTCATGGAATAGAGTGGAAGGTGTGCAGAAAGGAGCCCAGTTGTCCCTGGCTGGGTGGCTCAGTTGGTTGGAGCGTCATCCAGTGCACCAAAAAGGTTGCAGCTTTGATTCCCAGTCAGGGCACGTACCTAGGTGTGGGTTTGCTCCCTGGTCGGGGTGCATACGGGAGTCAGCTGATCAGTGTTTTTCTTTCACATCAATGTTTCTCTCTCTGTGTCTCCTTCCCCCTCTCTCTAAAAATTGATAAAAGAATATCCTTGGGTGAGGATTAACAAGAGGAAGAACAAGAAAGGAGCCAAGTTGGGAGCAGCCTGGCAGACAGTGCTCTTTGTAGTCCATGTGCCTCGACAGTCTCCGCTGTCGGTGCCCTTCCAGCGCCGCTCGCATCTACTCGGTGCCCTAGTCTGGCTTCCATTGCCTGTGAGCTGTGATCTGCATTCACGGCGAAGACATTGGACGAACCGATTTACTTTCCCACAGGCTTGATTTTTTCCCTTCAGTCTTGGGTCTGTGTCCTGATGCTGATTTGCAGGGCTGGTTTGGCCCTCTCCCGGGTTGTCAGGACCCACTCACCTAGCCCCTGTCTGTCATGATAGAGCAGATCCGTTTCGAGGCTGGAGACTGTGGGTGGAGCCCTGTCACTCCAGCCGGCTAGCTTGGATGGTTTCCCACTGTGTTAGGTGACAGATTGTTCTTGGACAGGAAATCATTTAAGTTCAGCTTTTCCTCTGATGATCTGGGAGGCACTCAGTCAACACATGTGAAACTGAAATCTCACAGGGACCTGGTCATTAATGGACCTATGAGCTTGTGTCCTTAGGCACAGTGTGAGATAATTTCCATAGCAGGGGAAGAGTGCGGGATATGGAGTCTCCAAAATCATGGGGTTAGTAGGGGGAGGTTGTTCCCTATGGGGCTGTTGGGAGGCATAGAAGTTATTTCCTTCCTCACTGGACTGTGGATTTGGGGACACCTGGTAGCCTCAGATGACTTTTTGTGAGGTCCTTTTCAGAGGCAGCAGCTCTCAGAGGGACAGGCTGGGTGATGACAGTTGCCAGAGGTCAGGCAGCTGATGTCTGTGCTTAGGAAGGAGGTTGAAACCAGGGGTCTTCCCTGTTTCCCATCCTACACCATCTGCCTTTCCTGGTGTGGATGATTGATTGGGATGTTCCGTTCCAATTTATCCTGCCTCTTTCCTTCCAAGCCCTGAGAAGGGTAGAGGAAGGACGTTCTCTAAGGCTGTGTCTAATAATACATAGCCACTAGCCATATGCGGCTATTGAAATTTAAATTCATTTCAATGAAATGAAATTAAAGACTCAGGTCTTCAGCTGCACTAGCCACACTGCAAGTAGCCCAATAGCAACGTGTGGCCAGTGGCTACTAAAATGGACCTTGCAGATCTAGAACATTTCCACCATCACAGAAAGGTCTGTTGGACGGCGCTACTCTTAGCCTCCTCTCTCTTCTCCTTTATGGTTCCCATCTGGAGAGACTGGAAGCTGCTGCTCTCTTAGTCTGGGGCCCCCAGACTGTGCTGCCTACTGAGAATTCAAAAGCAGAGAACGAGCAGTGTGAAAATGCCATCGCTCCCCACTCAACACTGGGTCCAGGACAGCCTTGGGCTTGGAAACCTTGCTCTTCCTGCGTGTGACACCCACAGGCTCGAAGCTGCCTCCCCAACCCTTTATATGAGTTCTGGCCCGAAGCAGGGATTCTGTTCTGCTCACCACCAAATCCATTTCATGAAATTCTCGGGGGTTCCAGCCTCATCTGGTCTTCTGACCCAGATCCCCTTCTTAAAACACCACATCTCCTTGGATGCTATTGTAGTTACTAACCTGCTGCGGTGTCCCGTGATAGACAGCAGTTGCCTGCGCACAGGCCCCCCTGGCCATTAATCATTTGTTTGCCTGTGAAAAGATGCTGGCCGTTAGGTTTGGGGGAAAGTGGGGACATGTGTATCTGGGAAGTCTGAAATAGTGGATGAGGCCTTCTGCAATAATGCAGCACAGCCTCAGCGTCTTCCCCAGAGCAGTCTGAGGTTGTCCTTTTAGGCTTTCAGGTCCACCCCCACAGCACCTGGTATGTATTCCTCCTATGCCAGTCAACAGTGGGACTCCATCGGTGAACCTCTCTTACCTGCTTTGTCGGGGAAACAACTTCTCTTTCCATGGAGATTGATAAGCTCAGAGGAAATGAATCTATGGTTGCCAGCAGCAACTCTCTGGCCTCAGAGAGAGAGCCAGCCTATGAAGTGGATCTCAGTAGAGCAGAAAAGGGAGAGGAAACAGAGCCCTTCAACATTATTACAGCCAGTTGTGCTTTAATACTTTGCAAACTAATATACTTCTATACCCAGACTTTCCAATTATAAGACAATTAAAGCCTTTACTGCTCAAGTTAGTTTGTATTGAGTCTCTCTGTCATTTGCAACCCAAAGAATTCTAACTAATAGAGTCATTAGGTCTGAATATTTGGGAGGAGAAAGCCTCTGTTTGAAGACCAAGGTCATGGCCAAGATACTTGCAAGGAATGGCCAGTCTGAAATAAGAAATGAGCCAGAGGTTCACATACACCAGGGTCACACACAGACCAATCTTGACCATAGGTTTGCCATCCCAGCACTCTCTTCTTTAGCTATCTCAAACTCTCCCTGTCTCTCAAGTCCCTATTAGAGCCTGCCTCCCACAAGAAGCCTTCTCTGACAATCCTCTCTGGCTTCTGGTATAAACTATAATTATCGTAGAATGAAAAAGGCCATATATCATGTCTGCTTTCATTGTTTAGAACAGAACATTAAAGATCTTTCTGTTATATACTTGCAGTTCATCACCCTCTCCCACTGGCTCAAGGTCAGAGATGGGATCGGATGCTTTTGTGTTTCGGACAGGAGCCAGTGTAATGCCTGACACATAATAGAACCTCAGTGAATGTTTGTGGATTAGAAACTTGTGGAAACCAATGTGAGAGCTACAGGAGTCAAGTCTTTCTGCAGCTCTTCCCGTGGGAACTAAGCACTTCTCTAGTGAAGTATCTGGTCTCTTACCAAAGGACTCTTTCACCTCAGGGAGTAAGGATGGAGGAGGAGGAGGAACGGGGAAGAGAGTGGAGAAGAGGTGAGGATGTAGATCTTTGCTTGATGGCTGAGACCTGCCAAGGAAGGTTTTCTGGGTCACCCAGGATAGTGGAGAAGAGAAGTGACTCTGTGCCCCAGACTTCTCTGAACTCCCCAGGGGAAGAGTGGGCCAGGGGTGGGGAAGGGTACCAGTCTGAACCAGCTCCTCTTTGGAAATACCCTCAGAGCTGGCTCAGGAGTCACATGAGAGAAACTAGCATCCTCACTTCACCGTCACACCTCATTCTGGATCCACATTAATGCAACTGGAGGTTACATTTTCCACCAGACTTGGGTCTGAATGGCATTCGGCTATTTGCCAAACATACTACCCCCACCTTTGAAGCCCAGGATGTGCCAACACTGAACTTATTATAACAATTTAACGGCCTTTTGAGTGATGAGAAGATATTTGACATAAGCCAACATTATCTGAATATATGCATTCTTGAGTCATTCATAAAAAGGAGGGAATCTCTTTCCTCCCTTCAGGAGTGATAATAGTCACATCTGAGAGCATAGGGAATACTGCTCAGATAGGGCCTCAGCTCTCTGATTGTTCTTTGCCTGTCTCCTTTTGATTTGGTTATACATTTCCCTCATGGGGACAATGCCATGTCTCACACTAAGTATATGTCGTCCAACAAAAAGGACACCCAATAAGTGACTCCCGGATGGATGGAGAGATGGATGGATTGATAGACAGAGAGATAAATACCCAGTAAATACCTGCTTAGACAACAAAACTCTGTGTTAGTCAGGGTTCTGCAGAGAAAGAGAACCAATGGGATATCTATATTCCTACCTACCTACCTGTCTAGTATTATTTTATATTTATTTATTATAAGGTATTGGCTCATGTGGTGATGGAGGCTGAGAAGTCCCATGACCTGCCATGGATAAGCCGGAGACCAAGGGAGCCTGCGGAGGAGTTGGAGGCCTGAGAGCCGGAGAGCCACCGTTGCAGACTGCAGTGTGAATCTGAAGGCTTAAGAACCAGGAGAGCTAAGGGCAGAGGACGACTAATACCCCAGCTCAGTCAGCCAGCCCAATTTGCCTCCACCTTTTGGTTCTAGACCTTCAGTGGATTAGATGACCCACGTTGGGAGGGGTGTGCATTGACTTCACTCAGTCTACCAATTCAAACGCTAGTCTTTTTCTGGAGACGCCCTCACAGACACACCCAAAATAACATTTAACCAGCTCTCTGGGCATCCAGTGATCCAGTCAAATTGACACATAAAAGTAACTATCACAAACCCTAACATTTATTAAGCACTGACTATATCCCAGGCCCGTGCTAAGTACTTTACTGATATTACCTTATTCTTAGAGATATTATGCATGAAAATGACATAGAAAAATTGCAGTATTAGGTGACTTCTAGGGCCTCTTCCAGTTATAAGACTCTTTCACATGGTGTGGCATTAGGGAAACCAGGATATTGAGGTGGGACTTAGACACTTAACACTTAGAAGTAAAAATGAAAATAACATTCATTACTAGTTACCTCTTTCTGTGGCCTAGGAACTGTGCTAAGTACCTTACCAACATTTTCCCTCTTATTCCTGAATACTACCCTATGAGACAGGTACTACTACTCCCCCCATTTCAAATGAGGAAACTGAGGCACACGGAGGTTGAATGGCTTCCCTAAGAAGCAGAGTTAGCATTCAGGTGTGTGGACTCAAAAGCCTATGCTGTTAACACAGCCATGCTTCCAGAGGGACGGCAGAGCCCCACATCGTGGTCTGGATGCCTGAGAAGGTACCATTCCATAAGCCACAGGGATTCGGGTGAGCTGGGGGGGGTAGAAGGAGGGGACAGCATTGTCAAAGAATCAGCAAGATCCACTGTGAGGAGGGGTGGCACTCACTGCCGCTGGGGCTGAGGAAGGTTCTGGAGGCAATTCTACAGGAGGCTCTGAGCCCAGCAGGAGGCCAACGCCCCACTCCTTTCGGCAGCACTTGGTAAACCTCAGCTTTCCTCCCTCTGTCTCTCCCTGGGGCAGGCAGGACAGGATGTTCTCAGAGATCCAGCAGCAGGACTATTCCTTGGGAACAGGCAGCAGAGCTGTGATTAGGGCTTAAAAGTCTGTGGTTGCCAGGCAAAGGCCCTGCCTTACCTTTTATAGCTGTCTGGCTTGAAACGTCATAAGTATTTCAAGACTTTTGCTTTTTTCCCCTCTCACCAGCTTTATGACCCTGAGCACATTCTTCCTTTTCTTCCCATTGCTCATTTTACCAGCCTCTGGAACAAGTCTATTACTCACTTGTGAGCCTAGAAGGCTTTCTGGTGAGTGGTAAGATAATTCACTCTGGTTTGGTTGGGCAGAGTGGGGTGGGGACATTTCTTTTCTTGGGTTTCATTTGCTTAAGTTGCTGTCACCTCCTCTGCTTGAGTCTATCATTTTCCTGGAAGCTAGGATGAGGTATTTCGGTGGCAGGAGGCACAGGGGCGTGGGTACATGTCCTGCATCTGCCATTAAGGGCCACATGGCCTGGGACATGTGACTTGGCCTCTGTGAGGCTTGACGTTCTCATCGGCAAAATGGGAGAGAACTATTACCTGCCTCAAAGGATTGGTGGGAGGATGGAGTGAGACTGCTGTGCTATCTGTCCCCATAATCTACCTAGCAGGACAACCACAGGCCTGGGATAAGGGCATTTGGATCATAACATCAGGGGTTATGAAGCCAGGCTTTTCTCCCTAGGTAAGCTTGGAGGTAAAAGGAAAAGAGAGCTTGTTGTAGCTGAAAGATCCAGTGTGGAGTTTGTTAAGATGGTAGAATCCAAGCCTTCTGGGATTGCAAGAGACCCTGGAAATCCTCTAAGACTGAGACTAAGGCAGTTATGTAGCAGAAGAGTAAAAAAGAGAGAGGGTCAGGACGACCTCCACAAAGCAGCACACATGAAGAGATCTGAGGTTTTGATGGGAACGCCTGGCGGCCAAGCAGAGGACAGGACTGGGCGGGGTGTGTGGGACTGGGCAGGGCATGTGAGTCTGGTCAATGCTCAGGCAGAGAAACAGTTACCCCATTCACGTTGGGTTAGTTTCTCATTTCCCCTGGAGGACATGCTGGGAACTTCAGAAACTAGATGGATTGGGTTCCAGTTGCCCTAATCTGGCTATAACCAACCCATGTTTCCTGTATGGTCTGGCACAGAAACCAAAGAAAAGGTATGCAGATCTGGGCCCTGACGGTTTCAGGGCACAGCTGCTCTTTCCTCTTTGGACAAGGTAGAGAAGTCAGGGCTGGGAACCCCTGGGCCCCTGTTAGGAAGAAAACATCAACAACCAAAATTACAGCCTGGCAGAACTGCCTCCATCTGCAAGTAACTGGGCAATTACCTCCCATTAAGGTCTCATTAATTTGTTTTCTGAGGGTTACAGTATAGTACTGGGTGGGTGTACCCCACCCTGCTTATCACCAAGGTGTTGAAGATTAAATATTTCTCATGAATCAAGGTGAAACTCTTCCATCTGATTAAATATAATAGCCTTATTTATCCAACTTTATGAGGTCTTAAAAGCCATGCCCTTTTATCTCTGGAGCACTGGGAAGGACTGCAGGCTTTTTATTTTGAGTCCTGTTTCAGGGAAGGAAGAGGAAGCAGCACGAGGGGAGAAGACACCAGGCAGAATTCAGACCACTTTTTTAAAAAGTGTGGTCTGTGGGTGGATTTCCCTTGCATCTGAATCTCTTGCTATTAACCACGCAGTTTCCTGGGATCTGCTTCAGTCCTGAGCCAGAAATTTCCCAGGTGATTCTTACGAATATTCAGGTCTGAAAATCTCAGGTGGAACTGGAAAGCCTTCTGGGATATTTATGACGTTGACAAATGAGGTACACAGACCACCCAGAACCCCATTTCAGCCCAGAAAATCTTTCCCTTTAGCATTAAGCTAGGTTTCCCCTTTATTCATCTACAGCTGGTGGTGCAAATAGAAAAATTTCTGGCCCAAAGGCTAGAATTCAGAGAAGAAAGTTTGTATGTAAATCAACCCGGAGCCCATCCAAGGCTGATGTCTTAGTTTCAGCTCCCTGGCTTCAGGTGTTATAAAACGCTGACTTACAGCCCCTTTATCTACTGATAGCAAAGGTGAACATAAGTGATCTCCAGAAATGGTTCACACGTGGCTCCCAGGTTCTTGAAAAACCACAAGTGATTGGCAAATGTTTCTGTTGCAGACAAACACTCAAACAAACAGCTCATTTCCTTCAAGAGCTCCCCACAGCAGTGGCTGCCAGCCTGAGTGCAGTAAGGAGGGTGGAAGTCTTCCTCTCCCTGCCCCCACATCTTCCCCTTTCTGGTGTTAGATTTTTCTGACGTTACGGAGTCCAGACTGGGGGGTAGGGGGGTATGGAGAGGAGTCCAGACAGCGGGGGGAGAGGGGGTATGGATAAGTGACCTCCAAGGTCACTGCCCTCTCAGAGTTGATTACAGACATTCCATTTTATTCATTTCAGGAAGCCTGGGGGCCACAAGGCTCTTTTTAATCAATGTCTTGTAAGGCACATATTGCATGGAACTTCATTCCGTGTGCTCTGGGGAAATGCAGACTTGGGTTATGCCCACAGAAGATTCTGATAGGATTCTGATCACAAGTAGCCTGATAACTCTGGAACAGGTGGTAGTGGCCCACACTTTTTCTTTCTTTTTTTTTAATAACAGATTTCTTTAGATATAGTTAATATACCACACACTTCATTAGTATATTCCATATTTTTTAGCATTGTGTCACTCCTAAAAGAAACTCCAAGCCTATTCAGTCACTCCCCATTTTCTCCAACCTCCCCCCAACCCCAGCCCAGCTCTCACAAATCTACTTTGTTTGTACTGATTGGCCTACTCAGGACGGTTCATAACTGGAATCATACATATGTGGTCCTTCATGACTGGCTTCTTTCCCTTAGCATAATCTTTTTAAAGTTCATTTATGTTGTCGTATGAATCAGTACTCCATTCCTTTGAATGACTGAAAATATCCCATCGTATGGATGTGCATCCTGTTTACCAGCTGACGGACACCGGGTTTGTTTGGGGGACACTTGCTGGCTATTATGAAGACTGCTGCTATGCACATTCATGGACAAGGTCTTGTGTGGACAGATGTCTTCCTTTCTCTCGGGTATAAACCTAGGAATGGAATTGCTGGGTCACATGGTAACTCAATGTTTAACATTTCAAGGAACTGCCAGACTGTGTTCCAAAGTTTATTCAGCAGCAGTGTATGAGAGTTCTAATTTCCTTACATTCTCATTAACTCATTATGTGTTTTTGATTTTAACCCTCTTAAAGGGTTGGCAGTGATATCTCATTGTATTTTTTACTTGCATTTCTACAGGGGCTAATGGTGCTGAGCACCGTTTCATGCACTTACTGGCCATTTGTGTATCTACTCTGGAGAAATGTCTATTGAGATCCTTTGCCCATTTTTAAATTGGATTATTTGCCTTTTTATTATTGAGCTGTAGGAGTTCTTTACATATGCTAGATCAAGTCTCTTATTAGATATATGATTTGCAAAGTGTATCCCATTCTTTGGGTTATCTTCCCCTACCCTGATGTCCTTTGACATATAAAAGTTTTACATGTTGAAGATGGTCAGTTTTGCTGCTTCTGGCTCGCACACTGAAAAACACTGCTAAAATGCAACGCGAAACTCTAGAAGCTTTGCCACTTACAAGTGTGGCAGAGATTCATACGTCACCTTTGACAGGAAATTTCGGACTTGGGATTTCATTCCCCAACCCCAGCCAGTTCTGGCTCCTTCTCAGGGCTGGATGAACAGAGGCCCAGGGGACTTCACTGTGTTTACATCCCCTCCCACTCCTGAGGTCTACCACAATAGAGCAGCTGAAATGACAGTTTGGAAATGTCCTTTATTGTGAAAACTCAATGGCCTTTGTCTCTGGGATTTGAAATTTTGATGCAAATATTGGCAGCCAAGAGTTCGGAAGGAGAAGGGGAAGGGCCGGGAGAAGAAACCCTGCCATTGATTTCCACAGTGAGTCATTTCAGCTCTATGTTGTCTTGGTTTTCTCATCTCACCTGCAAAATGGGTGAAAGTACCTCCAGCGCCCCATCTCAGTGGGGGGTACTATGAAGATGAATTACTAGTCTGTATTTGTTACTGAGACACAAGGTATTATAATAATAATAAATGATTTAATAGCAGGGAGGGTGAGGTTACTAAAGCAAGAACGAACGGGGAGGGGCAGGACGGGGAGGAGCTGTGGAGGGGCTGCAATCTAGAGCGCCTGAGCCCAGACACGGGTGTTTATTCTTAGATGTGAGATTGTGTGATTCCCCCCAAACAGCTTGGGTTATTTCATCTGAATTCAGCGTTGCTCTACTGAGTGCTTCCTAGACGACCTCTGCTATAAGGAATGATGACAATCTTCTTTGGAAATAAGCTTACATATGCATTAAAACAATTATAAACAATGCAAGACATTATAATCAAATGCTGAGTTAAATATAACAAGTGTCAATAAGAAAAGAATAGATGGTGGTGAAGAGTGGTGGTCCGTTATGAATCCCAGGTCTACCACACACTAGTGTGTCTGTCACCCTGCCTCAGTTTCTTCTCTGATTGCAACTGTTTGTTTAAAGGACTTAGAATAGCCCTGGCTGCTGTGCCTTAGTGGGTTGGGCGGAGGCCTGCAAACCGGCAGCTGGCCGGGTTGATTCCTAGTCAGGGCACATGCCTGAGTCGTGAGCGAGGTCCCCCGGTTGGGGGTGTGCAAGAGGCAACCTATTGATTTTTCTCTCCCTCTTTTCCTCCCTCCCTTCCCCTCTCTCTAGAAGTGAATACATAAAATCTTTAAAAGGAAAAAGAAAAGGGCTTAGAATAGCGGCTAGCACACAGGACGCACTCAGCGCGTTGGACGTACCTGGGATTTTGTCAGGCACTCCTGCTGGTTGTGCAAGCCTGGCCAAGTTGCCATCCTCAGTTACCCCATCTGCCGCTCAGTAGGTGAGGACGAAGGGAGACAGTGTAAATCGTATGGCACATACGAATGGTAAGCATTCGCTAAATGAGTAATTATTACTGTCATATTACTATTACCTGCTCTGGCGGAGGAGTAAGGAAGGAGTGCGCTCCAGGTTTAGTTAAGCCAGGAGCCTTCTTTGGAAGCTAGAATATGAGGTGGGCGGGAAGGTACTGAAAGGATTCAGGCGAGCGGAGAAGAATGCGGAATCAAAGAAAGACTGAGGATGGACTGCCCTCTGAAAGGCGGAAAGGGACGGGGCCTTCAATTTTTCCTCCAGCTAGAAGCCTGGCCGGCTGTATCTGGTAGAGCCGTGGCGGCTGTTTACCTCCAACCCCTCCTTGCATAATCTCGACTTTCACCTTCCCAGTCAGCGGGTGCAGGACCCAGCAAGGCAGGAGCAGACCCTCCCTCCCTGAGGAATGTGGGTCCCGCGTCCTGGGCTGGTCAGACCCAGCGCGAACCTCCCGCCCCGCAGTCAGAAGCCGGGAGCCCAGATGTCATCACCCTCCGCCAGGATCCTGTTTCAAAGTCACCTGAAAGCCATTTCCTTCCTCATCCGCCCCTCCCCTCCCTTCCCTGTAAATCACCTGGAGCATGCCTTTGCCTGGGGCAGTGTCTTTTGAGGAAGGGGGTATTTGTTTTATAATGAGAATTCTATAAGCGCCGTTTACTGTGCACACTAGTCTATACCCCGGTATCAAATATACCCAGTGGTTCTAATATCAGTGTCTCTTTCCTCCTTCTCCGGACTTGGTCATACGCCTAACCGCTGGGGCCTCTTCTAGGGGTCCCACCCTGGGCTTCTCTTGTGCTGGGGCAGCTCTTTTTTCCGGACCTTTACTGATGAATTCTTTCAGGTTTTTAACTGTACGGTCTTGCTCAAAATCCAGCCTGCCCCTGTCCCCTGCCCCCACTTCCAGGTGTGTATCTTTCCATGCCCAAGTGATTACACACAGAAAGACAGATGTCTGTCTTCATTTTACAGAAAGGGGGTCCTCTACTACCGTAGGTTTCTGCATCTTTTTTCCCCACCTAACAGTTTCTCGGTGGACTCCCTCCAAGGAATCGGCTTCATCTCTTGTCAGCTTCTCACAGGCTTGGATTTCCATCTGTGAAGGGTCACGGGAACCGAGTCTTGGTGAGGATTTCAAGACGTGCCTTCCTGACTCAGAAGAGCCAAGGTGACCTGATCTGATGGGTTCAGGACCCCAACGCTTAATCAAAGTGTTAAGAAATCAGAGTCCGACCCCAACAAATCGGATCCCAACACTTAAGTACCTCTCTTGAGGAGGCCCCTTTCCTGTACGTGCAGTGGGGGACGTTTGGGCTGTCTGGAGCCCTGTCGGGAGGCAGTGGTGGTAGGAGGTTGGGACGACCGGTTGACTTCCACCATGTGCGTCTTTGTTACTGGAGCATCTAGGCTGCCCCGGAGCGGCTGGCGTGCTTCGGGACCGGCACCCTGGGGCTACGCGCCCGCCCCACCGCGGGCGGTAATCATCAGCCGCGCACCAGCTCCGACGCCGCTGCAGCCATTACCCCCGGCTACAGCTCGCAGCGCCGGGAAGCTTCCCAGACCCCCATGGAGTCGCCGATCGCTGGATTCCAGCAGCGGCCCGAGTCTCCACCCACTGGAAAAATTCCTGCTCCGTCCCTCCCTCTCTCCTCCCTCGCGCCGCAGCCCGGGCTCAGCCCCGACTTCCTGCCGGGCGCTGGCAAGCCGCGCGCGGGCTGGGGGTCCGCGGGGGCCGCGCTCGCAGTTGGCCGCGTCCGGGGCTGCGTCCCGGGCCGCCAAAGGGCTGGCAGTGGGCGGGAGCAGCCGGCAGCCTCGGCCTCTTCCGAGAGCGACTTTCAAACTCGCGCCCGCGTCGTCGCTGCACCTGGGAAGCCTCGCGCGCCGCGCGTGCCGGACCCGGCGGGCGGCCACCGCTCGGTGAGTGCCCCTTGCTTCTCCCCTCTCCTTCTGCCTGTGCAGCGGGCGGAGTGGCGGTGCCCGGAGTCGCTCGGACGCCCCCACCTTCCCGGGACACCCGCCTAGCCCCCTGCGGGCTGAGGACTCCGGGCGGCCGAGGAAGGCCCGGGGCTGCGTTGGCTCCTCCCAGGCGACCCTTGGGGCCGAGGGCTGGAGAGCCGGAGGCTCGTGCAAGGAGGCGTTTTCTGTCCTTCAGCCCCCACCCCGGAAACAAAAGGAGCGAACGCGCGGGGCGGCTCCGAGGCTCAGTTTGAAACCCGGGAAGCCCGCGGTGCTGCGCCCACCCACCCCGCTGCGCGCTCTCTTTCCCGAGGTCTGGTCCTTGCCCCGGACTGTGGGCCGGGCGGGCCGTACTCTCCTGGGAAGGTCCTGAGCCTCTGGTCCTGGGAGCCTGAGAGGCGCCAGCAGGCTGTTCCGGATTGTGCCACACGGTACTGGCTCTTGGGATCTCAGCTCTTGTCCTGGAGGAGGAATTAGAGTGGTGCCAGAAGCGGGGTGTCCGGGAGCGGAACTCACTGAGGCCACTGCCTGCCATCATCTACCTAGACCTCGCCCACTCCTCAAATCGGTTTGGTTCATTGCTCCATATTTTCAGCCCTTTGGTTCGGAAAGCTAGGATAAGGAGTGCAAACTTGAAAATTCAAGAAAAGTTTAGATACCTACTTTTATTCTTTGAGGGTTGGAGGGTTTTTGAAAAAACGGAAGAACGGGTTGGGAAATATTATGGTGGGAGGCTGGAGAAGTGTGGCCCCGGGGTTGGGGGAGGGGGCGGTGTTAATGGCTGTTGTTTCGTCTCTGAAGACACTTGCTAAACTGTTGGCAAATGATAGGTCCTTGCCTCTGCTCTGGGGCCCCCAGGAGGCGATCCAGACCGCAACACCCGACAGGGAATCCTGGGGTTGGGGGTTCCCAGTCTCCCCAGCCCTGTCGCGGCATGCAGCCCAATCACACCGACCTTGCTCAAGAAATAATAAGCAGGGAGAGTAGTGACAGCCCCCAGAGGGCTCCCTGCTGAGCAAATCACCTGCCTCCCTTCCGGAAAGTGCCTTTCCAGCCCCTCCTCTGCTGCACTGGGAGTGGAATCCGCGTGATTTATCTGGGAGTACCTCACCTCAACCATCCCCAGCAGAAAACCTAGGGAGTAAGAACCAACGTGTACCCCTTCTCTCTGTTACTCACCCCATTTGCTGCTGTCCTGGGACACTGCATCTCCTTCTACAGCTGCTGATAATACTTTTGCTGCCCCTGCTGCCTCTACTCCCTTAGGGGAGGGTTGGATGCTCCCTGGGCTACCTGGGTATCTTGTTCTGGGGATGGGGCAAACCTAACCCTAGAAACAGAAAGGGGTTTACATAGAGCTTGAGGGCTTTTCTACTGCCTGTATTAGAAGTGTAGCAGCAGGAGAGTGGAAAGAGCCCCAGCCTGGGTGCCCAGCACAGGATTTTGCCTGAGTTCTGGCTCTACTGCATGGCATCAAAGGTTGGTAGAGTCTCTTGGGCTGGAAGGCATCTCAGACTAGCCTATGCCGCTTACATGAAGGCAGCAGAGCCCAGAGATGTGAGGTGATTTGAGCCTGGTCCCTGTTGGCCAAATAGAGACCAGCACTCCGATCTCCCCACTCAGTCTAATCCATGCTTTTCCCCCCATGACCTAGGCACGTCACATATCTTTTCTGACTCAGTTTTCACAAGGGTAAAGTGGGGTATGTGCCTGCTTTTCCTCATAGAGGTTGGGGCGAGCCACCTGTGTGGAAAGTGCTCCATAACTCCCATACAAAATAAAGGGCTCAGCTGTGGCTCAGAGGGGCCCTCTAGAGCTTATAATTTCCTAGGTTTGTCTCACAAGTGCCACAAGGAAGGGTAGATTCCAGGAGCCAACGGTGAAAGTTTACACCCCTGGCCTGTAGTGTGCAGCTCCAGAGTAAACATTTGCCTTACCAAATCCCAGGGTCACTGTGTTTACACTGGAGGAGGCCAAAGGCCGTGGCCTGAGGGATGACGGGTTGGAGGGGAAAAGGGCTGTGTTCCAGAGTATGGTTCACCCCTTTACCTCTACCTTCCTTTGAGAGCCTTGTGCAGGCTCTGGCTCCAAATGTGAAGGGTTCCTACAAGCCCAGGCTGGAGCTGGCCGGGGGATGGGGGGGGGGGGTTAACTGTGGAGCCATCT
The DNA here is from genome assembly GCF_022682495.2 of Desmodus rotundus. Classification (NCBI taxonomy): domain Eukaryota; kingdom Metazoa; phylum Chordata; class Mammalia; order Chiroptera; family Phyllostomidae; genus Desmodus; species Desmodus rotundus. The sequence goes on from NC_071393.1 coordinate 108,983,568, forward strand.
AAGCTATTTTCTGCTGTTAGAGGCTGAGGGGACTCTGGGCTTTGGGAGTGTGTTGCCTTTGCAGCTGCACTGAGAGCTGTTTTCAGCTCCTCTTTCGCCCCCCTCCCCCATCCCAGGCTGCCCCTCCTGCCCAGGCCGCTGCTCTGTTCCGCCTCTCAGCCCAGCTGCAGGTCCATAGGCCTTTGTTCCGGCCTGCCCTCCCCAGCAGAAGCCCTCAGGCTGGGGCCCTGGCAGCTGAAAATCACTGGCCAGCAGGAGGTTGTACTGGATGGAGTGCAGAGGACCTGGCAGACCCTCATTTCTTCTAGCACGGCTCATCTTGGGGCCCCCAGCTTGCCCCTGGCCAGATTCTCTCACTGTCTTTTCTCATCCCCTTTGTTCCCCTCAACGGATGGATCATCCTCTATTTCTTCCTATACTTGTGCCTGTTAGTTCTATTTTAAAGCATTCATTCATTCAACAGTTTTACTATATATGAGTGCTAGGCACAGGAGACATAGCAGTGAACAAAATATATATACACACAACAATCATTGACCTGTGGAGTTGAGTTCTAGTGAGAGAAGCTGACAGCAGGATAAATAATTGAAATAGAAAGCATTTTAGTGATAAGCAGAAAAATATGATAGGGAGGGTAGATGTGAATCGTGGAAAGGATGAGATGATGTTTTAGATGGGGTTGTCTGGGAAGCGACCGGAGGAAGGTATGTTCGAGAGAATGCCCGAAGGAGACATTTCCCTTCATGTCTGATTTCCTTTTCTTGAAACCCTGGTCAAGCTACACACTGCGGAACTGGGTGGACTTGGGTTCAAATCCAAGCCAGGCAGCTTACTAGTTGTGGTGCTACCCCCCTTTGTGCCCGTGTTTCTCGCATGTAGAATGAAGTTAGTCATCATACTAACCACGTATGGAATTGTGAAAGTGAACAATGAGACTATGTATGTTAAGTGCTTAGCACAGCTTATGCAGCTGTTCCATAAATGATAGTCTAGTTATTTCCCCAACCAAATTCTGCAGGGGTAGCCTAAGATATTTAATGCTAAGGACTGTATATGGGAAGTTTCTATTTCAATTTTTAGGCAGGAATGGGGGACTAGAGGGAGGTGAAAATAGAAATCCTAGTTATTGCAGACTTTCTGTTTAGTGAGGTTTTTCTCCATGACCCTGGACTCCTGATAGTGGAAAATGTGGGACTTGAAGGTGTGTGCTGCTTCCCCAGGTGACTGGTGGGATGGTGGGCAGCCCTCCCTTTGCCTGGAATTCCCTGTTTCCAACCAGCGCTAGTGAATCACACCTTAGTCTCTGGCCTCTCCACTCTGCCTCACACTGGGAAGGCTATCCACACCTCTCCTCCCATCCCCAGTGTCTATTAGATAAGTTTGGCTATGGTGAGGGGGGAAGGGAGTGGGAGGATGAGGCAGGGGCTGGAGAGCTGGGCAGAAGGCAGGAGGGAGCTGTTCCGGGGAGCCTGTGGAGGTGGTAGAGGATTCTGATGAAGGCTCAGAGGCAGCCTGGAAAAAAGTTGTAGGAAGGGTTCTCATGGACCAGAATTTAGAGTGACAGGACGGACAGACACCCGATGTCAGAGTCTAGCTCTCTGCTCAACTCTGAGCAGCTGTCCACCGCTTCCCCTCTCAGCTGGAGGTGTGACCTCAAAAGGGAGGAGCCCATCTAAAGCCGCAGTGAGCGGTTTCCTGGGGGCACTGCCCTGGCTGGGCAGTGGAGGGTGGGGCGGAGGGAAGTGGTCATCAGCCAGACCACTCCCCTGGAGTGCCCTCGCTGCACTCTGCAGGCCAGCCGGGCAGGCCCTATGGTGAAGGAACTTTTAGGGCCTGCCTGTTGGTGCATGGAGGCAGCTAAAGCTAGATATAATCTGGCCTCAGAGGAAGTTGCAAGGAGGGCCCTGAACAGCCCCAGACACTTTTGTCGCAGCAGAGAAAATAAGAGGGAGTTGATTAGCCTGTGATTGTAAGGAGGTGCATCTAGAGATGCTGGCCGCCTGTTTGGGGGTCAGCCTCTCTGGGATAAAGCCTGGCCTGTCAGCTGAGTCTCGACTGTGTTCTTGTTTTGGTGAAACGTTCTCTGAGGGCAGGAGCTCTGCTTGATTCCTCTTTGTCCCACAGAGCATCCAGAACAGTAGAAAGGGAAATCAGGGCATGCTGAGCTTGCTCTGGTGTCCTATCCTGAGAGGAATCTGGGCTTGGTGGTTTCAGCTACTCTAGCTTTTGCTCCACGAAGTTAGGGTGAGGAAGGCAGTGGTGGCAGTCAAGCCCAGCCTCTGGGGCCTGTTGCCACGTGGGAATGCAAGCTAAGGAAGAGGAGGGGTGGTTTGTAGTCCTCTTGCTGCCCTCTGGGGAGGGAGCCTTGGTTTAAGCTCAGAGAAGGATTTTTTTAAGGACTCTTAACTCCCCACCGGGCTGAGCCGACTCGGGCTGAACACAGGACCTGAGCAACGTTCCGGTAGATGCAGTGGTGGCTGTGCACGTAGCCTTTGGGAAACGCAGTTTGAGGGTTCTCGAAGCACGGTTGGAGTTGCTCTGATTATTGCTGGAGCCTGGTTGAGAATGAGAGAGGATGCAAGAAGAGGAAGTCAATTTTACTGTGGTATCAGGGGCCCAAGAGGAGAGATGGGTTCTACAGGTACTGGAAGCTCTTAAAAAACTCATCATCATTTACTATCCAGGCTGCGAGACAGTGTGTGTAAGTGTAAATCAGAGTTCTTGAGTAATAATAGATGGCAAGTGCTTATTGAAAGGAAAAGTGAACAGTATTTAAGCTGCCTCTACCTATTCTGCACATGGCTACATCCCCTGTGCTCGCTGCATTACAGTACATATTTGTTGAATAATAAATATTTATTATTTATTAATAACAAAACCATGTGATGAAACCGTAGGAATTAAAGAAATTCTCCTGCTCTCCACAAATGTTCTATTCCTGACTGAAAGTGCCCAGGATATAAGATTCTAAGAAGGTAAACTGTGGTCAGCTGCTCTGGCAGAGAGGCAGGCAGACCTGTATTCCTCCAGCCTGGAAAAGTGGAAGGGCGCCTGGGGACATTGGGACCAGTCCACCCAGGCCTCCGGCATTTGCCCGCAAGTGGGCAGTAGGGTGTGCTTGTAGTCTTCAATAGAGTTCATCCCATAATATGTCCCGTAAATTGGAGGAACATCTCTCCTCGCTTCCTCAGGACTTGGCCGCCCAGCAGCCATGTGTATCTGCATGCAGCCAAGTAGGTCTCAGAGCAGCCAGGACTCAAGTCCACTCCCCACCCCCCCCTTTTTTTTTTACACCAGTCCCCTCAGACCCTGTTTAATTTTTATATATAAGCTGTGTCATCCTATTTCCAAGCCCACAACTGAAAGGAAGCTGCAAAGAAAGGGTGTAAAGAGACTGGCATTGAGAGGAAAAATGACCACAGTACAACTGAGTTGACCGAGATCAAAAGGCTATGAAAACCCGGGAATCATTTATTTAGGGGGAACAGCTCGGCACACGTTGGCCCTTGCAGGAAATTGTCATTTTGATAATTGATGCAACAACATGGGTGCACCTTGAGGATATTATGCTAACTGAGATAAGTCAGACAAAGCTAACAACCATATGATTTCACTCATATGCGTGATATAAAACTGAAACTCATAGACACAGACAACAGTATGGTGGTTACCAGTGGGAAGGGGAGTGGGGATAGTAAAGCATAAAGGGGGCCAAATATATGACGACTGATAGAAGATGAATTGACTTTGGGTGGTGGGCACACAGTGCAATATACAGATAATGTATCACAGAAATGTATACTTGAAACTTATATAATCTTATTAACCAATATCACCCTAATGCACTTAATTTAAAAGATTAAGAAAATTGATGATTTTTGCTGGTAATTGTAACCCCAAGTCATCAAGAAAAGGTTAAATTATGTTCCCTTCACTCTGTTTAGGAAGGAAATGGATAGCATATTTTTAAAAGGTTCCTGCCCTGGCTGACGTGAGCCTGGATTGAGTGCTGGCCTGCAAACCTAAAGGTTGCCAGTTCGATTCCCAGTTAGGGCAGATGCCTGGGTTGCGAGGCAAGTCCCCTGTTGGGGGGCGTGTGAGAGGCAATGGATCAATGTATCTCTCACACATGGATGTTTCTCTTCCTCTCTCTCCCTCCCTTCCCATTTCTCTAAAAAATAATAAATAAATAAATAAAATCTTTAAAAAAGATTCCCAATCAGATTGATTAAATTTTTAAAAATGTTAATACTTAATATTTTCTCAACAAGGCAAAATAAGTGGTGTTGCCCCCACCCACAGATAAGGAAGCTCACAAGGTTGGTTGCTTGTCCAGAATCACTCAGCTAAGACTTGGGGGTGAGGTTGAACTTCTGAGTGACTCTGGAGCACCTGCTCTCAGCTCTATAGGGACCCAGACTGTTCTGAAATTCCTCACGCTCTTGAAAGTGGGGCTTTTGGGGCAGCTCTGTGTGCAGCAAGTCAAGGTTTTATTGTGTTAACGGTAGAGCTAGGATGGGTCCACCTTAATTTGGCTACACCCAAGCAGACTGCCAGTTATTCCAAAGGGCACTTGCCCTAGCAGCAACAAGAAAGCTTTCAATACATGTACATTTTAAGCACCTGCCTGAGTGCCACATAGCACTTTCTGAGGCCAGAAAATGACAGGGAGGAGCTACAGCTTCAAAAATCCCAGGCCTCTTTCCATGAAGAGCTTTGTTCCTTTGTTTTGGTTCTGGATGCTGCTGAAAGATGCTGTGCTATGCAGCCTTGGCACTGGTTGTTCCCGTCGGTCTCCAGGGTGACGGGTCGGGCCCCTGCATAGGAACCTCTCCCCACCATGTGCCTCCCCTCCAGATCGGGCAAGGGGTAATTTTATGTCTACTTCTCATTTATTATAGAGATAGAAAGTGACATTTGAAGCTTCCTTTGTCTTTCTCCTAATCCCATTCTCTTCTTTCCCTCCCCAGAAGTAACATTCTTCTGAATATGGTGATTATCATTCCTATGCATGTTTTTATGCTCATTATTGTAATCTGTAAGTAATTTATATGTTATGTTGTTTAGTTTTGACGTGTGTTAAATGCATTCTTCTTGAACTTGCATTTTTTATTTAACAATTGTGTCCATATTTATCCATGTTGATATATTTACATCTAGGTTATTTATTTAACTATCTTTTGGTGTGTATTGTGTAATTAAATCATAGTTCTCTTATTCATGGATGTTTAGGTTTATTCCTATTTTCACACCACTATAAATAATATTGTATGGAACACCCATTTGCCATTCTTCCCTGTGCTTTTTAAGATGCTGCTGCCCAAAATAACGCCCCTGAATCATTCATACCCAATGCATATTTTTCCTGGAAACATGAGAGCTCCTATTTCAGTAACATGTGGATTATAGCTTTTAATCTAGTAGGTATGAAATGGTACTTTTAAATTATATTATAAATTGGTTTTTAAAATTAGGAAAGGATGGGTACTTTTCATGTTTATTGGCCAGTCATGTTTCTTTTTTCTGTGCCTCTTTGCCCTTCACAAAAAAAAATTTTCTTTTTAACTAGGTAATACGTCCATGATCCAAACCCCGAAAGGGAACACAGTGAAAAGTTTCCCACTCACAGTCCCTAGCTCGCCATCTCCCCACCCTGCGACATGTTCCAGGTTCTTGTGTATTTTTTCCGTTTTAATTTCTGTTGTCTTTCTCTTGTTGATTTTTAGGAATTAAAAAAATATATATGTTAAATAACTCTTTTGCAGGTCATATTCATTATATATAGTTCTGGGTTGTCTTACCTTTATTAATGTCATTTTTCAGAGGGATGTTTTAATTTTAATGTCAGATTTACTAATCTTTTGTTTGTACTTTCTGTGTCTTGTTCAAGAAATCCCTTCCAAGTCTAATTTTATAAATCTACATTTTAATATGTTGTTTTAAAGTTAACTTTTGCTTCCCATCCTTACATTTTAAATTCACCTGGAATGTGTGTGTGTGTGTGTGTGTGTGTATTGTTTATATTTTAAAGTATATACAACACTGGTTCTGAAGCCTGGCTCCACGTTAAAGCTCAAGAGGAGCTCTCGAAAAAAGTACTGCTCTCTGAGCCTCATCTCGGGTCAGACCAATTAAACAGAAATATTTGGGGTGGGACGGAGGCGTGGTTATGAAACGTCCCAGGTGATGTTTATGTTCAGCCAAGGGTGAGAACCACTCAGCCTTGAAAGATGGAACTGATTTTATTTTTTCCCCCCAGAGGAATGGCCAGTTTTTCCAGTAGTAGTTATTGAATAGTCTATATTTTTCTTTACTGACTTGTTACTTTTAAGATTTGATTGATTTATCACTTTATTGAGATATGTTTTACGTGTTTAAAATTTACCGATGTAAAGTATATAGTTATTGGTTCTTAGTATATTCACAGAGTTGTGCAACCATCACCACTGTCTTATCTGAAAACATTTTTATCAAAAAAACCCTGTACCCATCAGCCCTAGGCAACCACTACCCTATTTTCTATCTCTATGGATTTGGCTCTTCTGGACATTTCACATAAATGAATTCATACACTATGTGGTATGTTGTGACTATTTTCTCTGTGTGTGTGTGTGTGTGTGTGTATGAAGAAGCATAGCATACATGGGGTTCAGTACCACCTGTGGTTTCAGGCATCCACTGGGAGTCATGGAACATATAAGGGGGGGACTATACTGTATATTAGTTTCTGGTGTACAATACAATGATTCAGTATCTGCATGCACTACAAAATGATCACAGTAAGTCTGATATCTTTTCATTTACTTGATAATGTCCTTCAAAACCCAAAAAGTCTTTTTCAAGATTGTTTTGCCTATTCTTGGTTCCTTGCTTTTCTGTACAGATTTTAGGGTCATCTTGTCAATTTCCACCAAAATGCCACCTGGAATTTTGATTGCGTCTGTAGTTCAGTTGGGCGAGTCTTGCCAGACTGAAGAGTGTTAACTGTCCTGATCCATGAGCATGGGCTATCCTCCCATTCATTCAGGTCTTTACTTTCCTTCAGCAGTGTTCTGTGGTTTCCAGTACATCTTGCACTTCTCTCGTTAAATACACTCCAAAGTATTTTATGCTTTTTGCTGCATAAAATACTTTTGGGATTGTTTTGTTTCTTAATTTTACTCACTGCTAGTACATAAAAATAGACTTGATTTTTTTGTATTGATCTTGCATCGTGCCATCTTGCCGACCTCTTGTGAGTTCTAATAGTTTGTAGTGGATTCCTTAGGATTTTCTGTATACATAAGATCATGTCATCTGTGAAGAGAGATGGTTTTACTTTTTCCTTTTCAATCTGTATGTCTTCTTCTTGCCTAATTGCCCTGGCTAGATCTCCAGTACAATGCTGAGTAGAAGTGTCAAGAAGGGGGACATCTTTGTCTTGTTCCTCATCTTAAAGAGAAAGCATTCCACTTTGTCCATTAGGTGTGAAATAGCCTGTGGGTTTTTCTGTAGATGCTCTATCTAAGGTTGGGGATGTTCCCTTCTATTCCTGGTTTGTGTGGTGTTTTTATCATGGAAGGGTGCTTGATTTTCTCAGTGTTTTTTCGGGGTCTGTTGAAATGATCAGGTGGTTTTGTGCTTTATTAATAACCTAGGATTATATTAATTGACTTTCAGGTGTTAACCCAATCTTGTATTTCTGGGGTAAATCCACATAGTCATAATGTATAATCTTTTTAAAAAATATGTTGCCAGATTCAATTTGTTAGTGTTTTGTTGAGGGTTTTTCCTGCCATATTTATAAAGGATATTGGACCGCAGCTTTTTTTCCTTGTGATGTCTTGTCTGTTTTTGATATCAGGGTAATATGGCCTCATAGAATGAGTTGGGAAGTATTCTTTCCTCTTCTATTTTTGGGAAGAATTCATGAAGAATTGTTGTTAGTTTTTCTTTAAATGTGTAGTAGAATTCACCAGGGAAGCCTTCTAGTCATGGGCTTTTTTTATTGGAACTTTAAAAATGATTAATTCAGTTTCTTGTTAACAAGTTTCTTCAGATTTTCCATTTCTTTCCTGAGTCAGCCATTGGTTTGTGTCATTCTAGGAATCTATTTCATCAAAGTTTTCTAATTCATTAGCATATAATTATTCATGTTATTTCCTTATAATCCTTTAAGATAAATATATATATATATATTTTTTTAATCCTCACCTGAAGACATTTTGTTTCGTTGCTTCTAGAGAGGAAGGGAGAGAGGAAGGGAGGGAGAGAAAGAAGCATCGATCTGTTGCTTCCCGTTCGTGCCTGGACCAGGGATCTGGGATCCAGGATTGAACCCACAATCTAGGCATTGTGCCCTGACTGGGAATCAAACCTGCAACCTTCTGGTTATGGGAGGAACCACCTGAGCCACACACTGGGCAGTGTTCTTTTTGTTTTTAGTGTTCTGCATTTTTACAGTGCATGACATGACTGAATGTGAACTTTGAACCCTGAGGATGGGCTCACCCTCAGATTGAGTATGCCCTCTGTCTGAGGATGAGCCCATCTTCAGTTCTGGAAAATTCCTATATGTTCTGTCTTTGAAAATCGCTCTTCTCTATTCCTTCCTTTTTATTGTGGAATTCTGTGAACCTCTATGTCTCTTGATATTTTCTATCTCAGGATGATTTCCTCCACTTTTTCCCCATTTCACTAACCTGCCTTTTGGGTTTTAAATTTTAATAATGTATATTTCATTTCCATTTGGTACTTTAGATTCCCCCAGAACTTTGCCTGTCTGGCTGCTTCTTGTCACACGGATCTCTCTCTGCTTACGAGCCATCTCGAAAAGCCTTCTCAGGCCTCCCTACGTAACAAAGTCCCGGACTCCCATCACACTCTCTGAGCTATTTGTCCACTTTTTGTGGCCTTCTTCCCAACTGGAGCGTTAGTTCTGTGATAGCCAGGTTTGTCTCATTCATTGCTATGTCCTCAGCACCTGGCATAGGGTTTAAACTGACAGTGAATGTGAGTGGGTTTGCATTGTCCTGTTTCAGACAGGAAGTCGTCTCAGCCCCACTTCTGCAGCTTTCAGAGAGGAGGTGAACAGTTGGGCGCTCATTCCCAAACCTTTTTCTGTGTCTCCACTGGGCCGGCTTTTTCTCCCATCCTAAGAGCCCAGAAAACACCATTCGTCTTGTGTGCCTCAGCCTCCTTCTGGCGAGTGTTTGCACAGCTGCCAAAATCGGTACTTGTATGGGGTTTGTATGCTGAGGACCAGGGGGAAGACAGGGTACAAAAGCCCAGGAAGATGTGGTCCTCCTTACCTTTAGGAGGCTGTAATTGAGGTGAGTGGACAGGGCACTCTCAGAAAAGAAGATACCTGCCACTCACTGAGCCACATACAGATTAGTGCCCCCACTGTGAGACCCCCCAGGTGGAGAAAGGCAGCCTTGTGCTTGTTCCTGATCATCTTTTTTTTCCCCCTTTTAAGGTGTGCATTTTATTGAACTGGTCTCAAGTCAGTGTACAGGTAAGCCCACCTCAACCCACTCCCAGGGAGACCAAAAGCCTTCATACATCTCAAGTTGGGGGACCACGGTGGCTGACCATTATCCCAGGTCATCTTAGGCAGTTGCAAAAGTGGCTTGTGGAGGCATATACGAGTGAGTTATGAATTCCTGGGTGACTCTGTTTTGGCCTCTTAGGTTACCCCACCGTGTAGCCACTTGTTCTGGAGCCAAGTGCTACTAGCCCAAGGGCATTCCCATGCGGGGGACTGCGGGATGACACCTTTCTATTCCATCCTAAGGGAGCTGGTGTTGGGGAATGAATTTCCCCCTCTTACCTCACTGTCCAGTCCTGGGTAAGTGAGTAAATCGCTCTTGGTCATAGGGTTGCTGTGAGATTACACAGAGAATGTGTTTAGCACAGTGCCTGGCTCACCCAAGTAAAATGCTAGTTGACAGTATTCCAGTTTGGCATCTTGGGAGCTACTTGTGCCTCAGCTTCCTAACCTGTATGCAGGTAATGTAATAATACCTGATGCTCACCTGCCCCTCCCCTCTACCCCTGGTTGTTGTTAAGGACTGAAGTGTTAATGTCCTCCGGCTTTGCGGGCCTGCAGTGGGGGAGGAGCTGCATAAATGGAGTATTATTGCGCTGGTGAATGATCTGGCTTTGTTATGTGTGTTCAGTACTTGACTTCCTGCTGTTAGTGTTCCCCGTGTTTAATTGCTGGAGATATTTGTGTGTCCTCAGTAGTGTGGTGCTCACCTGCCTGGCTCTGGTCTCAGTCCCTGCCCAGTGGGGACCTGCTAAGTTGGAGCGGGACGCTGCATTTCCTCTGTGAGGGGCCTCCCAGGAATCAGGAATGATAGAAATGCAGAAAGTATGACCCACACGCAGAACTGGTTCTGAATAGGACATTTATTGGAGAGGTTTTGCAGGAGGCGCAGGCGCTGTGATTCCCCAGGCTGTTGGTGGCAGCTCTCTGCTCGCCCCAAGCCTGTTAACTGCTCAGCTGCCGGTGCCTGTGCGGAAGAATGCAGCTTCCCGGTCCCACGCAGCCCTCTCAGTGCTCAGATGGGAGCCCTTTTGAGAAAAGCAGTAGGTACCCAGCTGGGGTCAGGCCAGGGGTGCAAGTGGGACGGGACTGGGACTCTGTCAACTCCAAGCTTTACCAGACCCCTCCCCCCGACCCTGCCCCACCCTGCTGTGTGAAACCTGGCCAGCCACAGGCTTTGGGTCAAAAGGTAGGTTTCTCCCTTGGGGGTTCGGACACTGAGGTCCTCACAGGTGCAGGTGCAGGAAAGACCGCTGGTCCTCTTTATCCTGCCTGGCTTCTAGTGTGGATTTGTCCGTCTTGGCTGGGTAAGGGCATGACTGTCCTGTGTCCTTTTTAAGGGGACCACAAATGATTCTGCTAGGGGACATTCAGAGTTGGGTGGTTAGAGAAGGGGCCCTTCCCGGAGCGACCCAGCACACTATTACACATGCACGCATGCACCCACATGCACCGGGAAAAGCGGGGTTAATCACTTACTTCTTCCGGGACTTTCCCTTTCCCAGAATCCACACAGGGTTGTTATTAGATAAAATCAAGTAGTGGCAGGTGGAGCAGGTGAACGGAAGTCCTCCCCAACCCTGTCCTGTCCTTGATAGATGCCAGCAGGCAGGGGCAGTTCTTACCACGCCAGTGTCCACCACATCTAGAGCTCTGGGAGCAGGGAGGTCTGGGGCAGATCCTGGCTTGGCTATGTCTTTCAACTTGAATCAAGGCCTTGCTTTTCCAGGAGCAGCACTCTGCTGCCTGGGCCCAGCCACTCCATGCCATGTGCGCCCCCTCTCCCCAGAACATGGGGTTTGGTGACAGCTGCCCTCCTGCCCAAGTTCAGGGCTGTGTAGCCTCTCAGCTGAGGGAGAAAGTGCCTCTCCTCCCACTTGGGAACTGGTTGGATGAGTTTTCTGGGCCTCCCCCGGTGAGGCCCCTTAGAAGGAAAGGCAGGGATCTGAGGGGCTGGGGGTGGGGCAGGGGCCCTCCTGGGCTCTGTGGGGCAGAGATGCCCGAGGGGAAGTGTGGGAGGCCCTGCTCTCTGAAGGGCTGGCTGCCTCTGAGAACTGACCTTTGGATCTGAGTCTATAAGGCCTGCCTTGGAAGTCCTTTTCCTAATTTCTCTGGGTGAGGCACCAGGCCCAAGGCCAGTGTCCAGGACAAAGAAGTGGTGTCCGCTGGAGCACTTCTCTTGGTGTAGTGCCCCAAGAATGACAAAGGCCATGGCTGTTCGATGGATTGAAGCCCTTCACAAAAGGGGGCTGCTTACATTTACACGCTTTCTGATTGCCAATGCTTGGAATTGGAGGGGAAATTGCCCCTGGGGGAAATTGCGCTGCCCTGATGGCAGCCTTGCTCCCTAAATCTAAGTGTATGCCGACCCCTCCCCCAGTGGTGGGGGGAGCTAATGGCCCCAAGTTTCAATGGGAGATTCCCTTCCAGTAAGTCCTGTGTCTCAGCTTTCTAGAGTAGGTGTTCTCGTCCTGCTTTTAGAAGCATCTACCGTGTTTTTCGGACTGTAAGATGCACTGTCCCCCCAAATTTGGGAGGAAGTGGGGATGCATCTTATAGTCTGAACGCAGAGTGCCTGGCTTGTGGGGGTGGGGGGGGCAGCAGTGGGGCAGGGTCACATTTTTTGCTTCAAATTTTTTTCCCCCTATTTTCGTCCTCTAAAACCTAGGTGCGTCTTATGGTCTGGTGCATGATATAGTCCGAAAAATACGGTAACCCCAGGTAGCTGCACAGCCTCACATTTATTTGGGGATTCTTCCTTTGTTCCCCTTTCACAGGGGTTGGAATATGCCTCATTCTTTCTTGCAGATGCTCCCCAGGCCTCTCTCTTTTTCCTCGAAACTGTCCGAATGGTCAGCACCTTCTTGGGCCTCTGGGTTCTTGAACACTCTGGTTATCTGGACACCTACTGCCATAGCCCCGCATGGCGGTTTGTACCTTTTTAAGGCCCATTCGTCTCATAGAGCCTCGGCTTGGCTCCACCTGTCTTGGTGGTTGTTCCTCCAGCCCTGGCTCAGGTGTGTCCTTTTCCATAAAGCCATTGCCCATTCCTTCAGTCTGTCCTTGGCCTGCCTTCCAGCCTAGCCTCTCGCTGCCATCTGCCCAGGTCCTTGGGTGGTCCAGGTCCTTTAGGGACTTGACTTCCCCACGCTGCTGCCTTTGCATCAAATGCCCTCAGAGATCTCTTCACCTGGCTCAGTGGACTGAGCACCATCCTGTGAACCGAAGGGTCACCGGTTCAATTCCTGGTCAGGGCACATGCCTGGGTTGTGGGCCAGGTCTGTGGGTGGGTGTGTGTGAGAGGCAGCCAACCGATTGATGTTTCTCTCGCACATCACTGTTTCCCTCCTTTTCTTTCTCCCTCCCTTCCCCTCTACCTAAAAATAAATAAATCTTTTCTAAAAATTAAGAAAAAATTTTTTTAAAAATCAAGTGGGACTTGCCCAAGGCCACACACAGCCGGTAAAGTGGAGGAGCTGGGGTTCAAGCCAGGTCTGCTTGACTCCAGATCCCACGGGTCCATGCAGTGCATTCAGCCTCTGGGCTGTGTGGACCCCCATGCACGCCCACGCATGTGTATTCATTCTCTCTTCCTCTGCTGAGAGCTCCAGGGGACCTACTGGGGCCCCTCTGTTCCTACTTGTTTCCCACTGAGATTCTCCAGTGCCTTTGAACCTGGTGAAGCAGTGAATGCTGCAGCTCTTGAAGGTGTGGCTCCTGTTTCCTCTGTACCCCCACCCCAGCCTAGAGGCCTCAGGTCAGGCAGCCCCTTACGGGGGGGCGAGGGGCTACAAGATGGCTCATTGGCAGGGCTGGGTCCCTGAATATTGCTGATCAGGAGCAGTGGTCCTGTGAGCCTTTGTGACCTAGAGATGAGAGAGGTGGGCCCTCCGGGAGCAGTGGCTCTGCCTATGACTTCTAGCATTGACTTTGACTACTCCATCTTCGGGAACGTTGTGTCATTTCCCTGCTTAATGACAAGTAGTGCGGGGAGCCGAGTTGATGTACCCTGGCTGTGAGCTATAGCCATTTCTAATCAGCAATAATTGCTCTCATTTGCCTTTAGTACATGTCTCTGAAACCTCCGGCTGGACTGCGTTTCCGGCATATTCATAGAGGGACCTTATTGCAGTTCCTTCTCCAAACTCCGAAGTAGTCCCTTGGCCACTTTCCTCCTCCTCCTCCCAGTTTTTTGTGGCTGGTCACTTAATATAAGGCATGGCAGGGCAGCTGGGCCTGTGCTCTAGACCTTTGACTGGGGCCCAGCAGGACGGGACTGGTGGGGTGAGCGAGCAGTCACCACTCCTGGGTGCCTCTTGGCTGACTGGACATTCACTGGCAAGTGACTGATGTGGAAACCCATTAGTCCAGGAGGAAATGGCTGAGGCCTTGACTGTGACCACTGTTTATCTTTCATCTAAGGGAGTGGCGAGGTGCTCCAGGCACAGTCTCGCAGTCCTTCCAGCAGTCATTTATTGAACAACTAGTGTGTGCTTTGCCTACGGGGGTGAAGGAAGAAGATGGGAAAGAAGGCCCAGCCCACTGGGTTTTACTCTTTAGTCCAGAAGAAAAGCTTACATATAGGAACCCCCAAGGACCAGTGTTTTAGACAATACTCAGGGCCATTAGAATGTAAAGAAGTGTTTAGTAATGGTGTCCTGTGGCTGCTGTAACAACTCCACAAACCCAGTGGCATAAGACATTTATTTTGTTACACCTAGGAGGGCAGAAGTTAGCCTGAGTCCCCAGGGCTGTGTTTCTTCTGGAGGCTCCGGGGGACAATTTGTTTCCTTATTATCCTTCCCAGCTTCCTGAGGCTGCCTGTGTCCTTTGACTTGTGGTCCCCTCCCTCCATGTGCAAGGCCAGCAATGTAGCATCTTTATCTATTTCCCTCTGTCCCTCTGCTTCTGTTGTCACATCAACTGCTGAGTCCTGCTGCCTCCTTCTTACAGGACCCTTGTAGTTACATCGGGGGACCCCCAGATAACCTAGGGTAACCTCCCCATCTCAAGATCCTTAGCTTGAGCAGTCTCTTGCCATGTTAGGTGACATCCACAGGTTCCTTAAATCTAGGGATTAGGATGCGATATTCTTGGGGGATGGGTGGGCATTATTCAGTCTACAATAGGATGTGTGTTGGGGGGGTTGGAAACGGTTGAGGAGGCCTTTCTGAAAGAGGTGGTTTGACCAAATTTGTGCAGGGAAAGAGGGTCCAGGGCATATTCCAGGTTTGAGGGATGACATGAGCCATGAACAAATACTGGGATTGTGCGCTGGTGGGACCGTGAAGTGTGGGCCAGCGATCTTCCCATAGAAACAGGATGCCAGGGGCTTTCCTTTCCTTCCAGGGCCCGGCCAAGTGGTTTTCTGGACTTAAGTCTCTAGGCCCAGACTTCCCCCCAGAATTCACATGAGAGAGCTCCATCGGCAGTTATGATCCTTTCCCTTCCCTGCAGCTGCAGTCCTGCTTGGGAGACCCAGCCACACGTGGTGGCCCCCTGCAGTTCTTGGGCAGTGGGAAACTCACGAATTCACGAGGGAACATGAACTTGAGCCAACTGGGCAGAGTTTGGGTGGCCCAGAAACTCTGGTCACACTGTTTGCACAGCCTCTGACAGTTAGGATACTCACATTCACTCTCCAGGGAGCCTTCCCTTGTCTTTGTGGGTTTTAAGGGTGCTTAGGGCCCCTGAGTCTCTGGGGAGGGGAAGGAGGGGCAGAGTGACGGAACAGGCTGTGTAAGGGGCAGAGAACCAGGCCCTCTCAGGGATTCTCCTGGGGAAAGCCTGGGGTTGTAGTGAAAGGTGGCCTCCTGCTGGTGTGACCTCACTCAGCTCTGCCCACTCTCTGCTGGCCGGGGAGCCTGTGGAGAGAAGTGCCTGACCGTGATGCCGGGCGGGTGCGTGGAAACTGGCCGGCAAGAACGGGCTTCTCCTGGGCACAGAGTTGGGGAGCAGCGTGGCGTGTGGCTGTGCTGAACTGCGGGCTTGAGCGCAGTGAGCGACTCGGGATCTCAGCTGAGATCTCTGTGGAGGTTCACATTGCTTCTGGCCTGGAAAAGGTGGAAACGTTGTTTGGAAAAGTTGTGGTTTTTCTTTATTGCTTCCTTTTGGTACCATCTCTGACAAGATTCTGACGGTGGGGTTAGGGAATGGTCCTGGAGAAGGTCAGGGGTGGCTGTTTGGCTGCCTTAGTTTGGAGACCCTGTAGAACATAGTTGAAAGACCCTGGGAGGCAGTCTGCAGTCCCTGGGGAAGGACATGGCCCATGTGCAGGAACCAGGTGAACTTCCTTTTCCCCTACATGGCCTATGCACTGTGGAGCAGTTACCCCCCTCCCCCCTCGCTCCTTTCCTGTCTGCCTCCAAAGCAGGTGTGGTGTGTCAGGCTTCCACTTCTTGGGTGTGGGGTGAGAGGATGACATCAGCCTCCTCCGCACCTGGACCCAGCCTCCCTGAGCTGAACTGTTTTCTGGGAAGCCTCCAGAGCACTGGCCAGCACAGAGGGCTCACCAGCAAGTGTCCCTTCCCTCTCCTGCCTTCTCAGCCCACCGTTGGGGGAGGGTGGGCCAGCAGGGAGTGTTGCTGAGTCCTGGGGGTTCCTCAGGATCAGAGAAGCAGAGGTCCTTTAGAAGGTGAGTGCCTCTGTGAGACCTTTTTTTCTGCAGTTGGTTAGGGGGAGCCGTGTCCTATTGCCTCGGTGGCGAGAGGCCTGAGGACGGAATGTGGAGAGGGGGGCAATTATGGATTTTGGGTGGTGTCATTTTCTTCTGGGAGGCAGGGGCTGGGTCAGACTGGGGGCGTGGTGCCTGAAGCACAGTGGGGAGGGGGAGGGTGCAGTCTGGTGCTGTCAGCTGTGCTGGGCATCCTAGGGGCCTGCTGCAGCCTGCTTGCCTCCTGCCTGGGGCTCCTCAGGGAAGGTCCTCGTGAGGGGAGGTGGACACCTAACAGGGATGGCTTATGTTTCATTTAGAGAAAGTTTAACAAAACAAAACAAAACAAAACACCCCATCTCCCTTCCTCTTCTGCCCCCAGTCTCTTAAAGGCGTGTGTCAGCATCTTCTTGGGCCCTTCATAAGGAAAGGTCCTAGGTGACCTTGTCAAAGGGGGCTTCACAGGTCTGGTGTTTGAAATGGTTTTCTAGAAGACCGATTTGCTGATTGATGATTGACAGGATTGGTTCATGTTGAGAGATGGAAGAGGTCACAGCGGGGACACAGGTACGGGAACTGGAGACATGGTGTCGTGGGACGGGGTGATCGTGAGCATCTGGCTGGAGGGTTTGGCGGCCGTCTGCCTGGTGCCTCCTTCTGTAGGCTTCGACTTCCGCAGCAGACAGTGCCTTCCAGGATGAGTTCGAAGGCCCGAGTTCTGATCCTGGCTTTGGGGTGATTCTTACTCTGCGAGGTGATGCTCAGTGGAGAGGAAGGAAGGGTCGGCTCTGCCCAGAGGCTTGTGGGAAGTTGATACTTGAGCTGTCTCTGTGAGAGCCTAAACCACACACACAGTCATGGCCGGAGCGGGCTTCTGGGACCAGAATGCCCTCAAATGCAGTGTTCTGGCTCTTCTACGTCACTGTCAAGTGGGGCCTATTCACAGACACCCCCGGACTGCGCCTTGTTTGCTCTTCATCCCTCTCGTCGGGGTCTCTACATTCATTTCCGGTCCTCCTACCCAGGAGAGAGAGCCTTGTGATTCTGGGTCTCCTGGTCACTGCCCAGCTTTTCTCATCATCCAGGGAATTTACAGTCTGACCTCATGACCACCTGCTTTTTCCCTTCTCCATGACCTGTGATCTTTGACTTGGAATGTGTATTTTACTATGTTCTAACAGGAGGGTAGATGGCCGCAGAGTAGCAGGTCTAGATATAACTGTAAGGAATCTTTAACACTCAGCCCTTTGCCTTCGTGGGCCTTTGGGGGATAAATGAATGTCACGTCAAAAACCCTGCCCTGACTGGTGTGGCTCAGTTGGGCGTCGTTGGCGTCATTCCTCAGGTCAGAAGGTCACCAGCTTGATTCGATTTCCCGTCAGGACATATACCTGGGTTGTGGGTTCAATCCCGGGTCGGGGCACGTACAAGAGGCAGCTGATCAATGTTCCTCTCTCACATCGATGTTTCTCTCCCTCTCTTTTTCCCTCCCTTCCCCCTCTCTAAAAATAAGTAAAATCTTAAAAAACAAAAAAAACAACCCCTGCTCTTTCAAGTCTTAATATAATATGTCTCCCATGGCTTATGCTGAGGCAAAGCCGTGGCATTCAGGGTTGTGACTAACCCTTTGTCTGTGGTCCTGGCTGGTGTGAAATCCATGAGGGAGGCAGGAGAGCATGAACACGGGAGCCTGAGTTCAAGTCCAGGCTCTACTACATGCTTTTCTTGTGGCCTCAGTTTCTGCATCTGTAAAATGGGGATAATTATAGTATCT
Source organism: Desmodus rotundus (assembly GCF_022682495.2). Taxonomy (NCBI): domain Eukaryota; kingdom Metazoa; phylum Chordata; class Mammalia; order Chiroptera; family Phyllostomidae; genus Desmodus; species Desmodus rotundus. The sequence goes on from NC_071393.1 coordinate 109,001,523, forward strand.
ACCTCATAGAGTTTTTTGGAGAGATAAGTGTCTGTAGCGCTTAGAACATTTTAGCTGTTATGCTTGGTGTTAGTCCCAAGAGGAGCTGGGCTTGCAGGCAGGTAGCTACGTTTAATCAGAGAGTTTTTCTAAGTAGGAAAGTTACTTCAGTTTCGGAGCTTGAAGTGTGCCTATGTTGCCCTGCGGTCTCAAAAGAGTGACCCACAGAAGGTATCCTTTAGAGATAAGCCTCCCTGAGAGAGTCTGTGGGGGGGTGATGGGGGCTGTGACCTGGCCAGCTGTGAAATCCATCTGGGACTTGGGCCTTTTCCGTTTAGCATCCCTCTAGGGGCTGGCTGACCCCAGGCCTGTTCTGGGAAATGTCTTAGGCCCCACAAGTCCTTGTTCCATGGTTCCAGCTGGGACTCCCTGACAGGGAAGGGAGGGGTAGAGAGGAGCTGGGGGGGGGGGCATGCCCGTGTGTGCAACGTGTTTTGAAGGACACCAGAGTCCCACAGGACTGGGGCAGAGTATGGGTCTTTGTCTGTCTTTGTGCTAAAATGACATGGTATTAGCCTGCCAGCTGGTCGTGTAAAAAGGCCTAGCTGGTTCATTGTGAAGGCTCTTTTGAAGAGGGAGGAAAAAGCAGCAATGCTGCATTTCCCCGGGGCTCTCCTCTGAGCAGCTCAGTTCCACCCAGAGGACCCTGTTGATTAATTCTCCTTTGGTCGTGCCTGAAAGGAGGGAGAATGCACGACTGGTCCCAGCGCTGCCGCCCGTGTCCTCATCTGCAAGCCGGAGGCTCACACGGAGTACCTTGCGGTGATCCCCTTCCCCAGCTGAGACACACAGGGACGAAGCCCTGTGCTTGAGAGGTCCCTGCTGGACGTGCAGGGATGGTGAACAGGTCTCGATGCTCCTGACTTGGCTTTGTAGAAGCACCAGTTTATTCACCACCATTATTCGCTGGCCAGATCACCCTTAAAGCCCAGCCCTTAGGTCACTTACAGTCTAGGGTAGGGGGCGCAAACTCCTCACAGTCTCATGCAGGGAGTGCTAGAGTAGACGTAACCCTGGGTGCTGAAAGATTATACAGAAGGTGCCCCAGGTTTGGTTCCTGGGAAGGTTTCTAGAGCGGGGCGGCTTATAATCTGACCCTGAGTGTTGGGTGTAAGTGAGGCCAGGTGGGGGAGGGGCTGTGTGGCAGGGGGTGGATGGGAGGAAGTAATGTCCAGGCATAGAGAACATTTACAAAAGCCAGAGCTCGGGGGTGTGGGCACAGCTGGGGGCTCTGGTTCCAGGTTGGGACAGAGGCACAGAAAACCGGTGGGGTAGGGGTGGGGGGTGACAAATTCACAGTTACTGGAGTGACAGTACCTTCTAGGTCCTTCTCATAGCTGTGGTCTGTGGTTTGGACGTTTCTGAGCCCGAGAAGTAGGGGCCAAAGGCTTCAGGTCAGTGGAGGTGTGAAGAATGCTCTGGAACTTTTTTCCTGTGGAAATAGCATCAAATATACACTCTGGAAAGTGGTCTCAGTGAGTGGTCTTCTGGGTTGGAGGTGGAGTGTCTCTGTTTTCCTCAAAGGCCACAGGCCCTCCCCTGACTGCTGCTTCGGGCAGGCCTACCTGTGAGCCACACCATCTGTTCAGGGAATGAAAGTCCACCCCAGGCTGTGTTTGCCTCACCTGGGAGCAGCTTCCTGCTTGCTGTGCTGCCCTGAACGAGCAGTGCTGAGCGGAGCTTAGGGAGACTCACCAGTGGCTCAGCCCTGGGGAATTTCCTGTGCCTTAGGAGCCAGGGTGGGGCAGGGGACAGGGGTAATGTGGGCCCAGCCTTTGTGCCATCTCCTCTGCCTTCTCTGTCAGCACCCTGAAATTTTCAGGTTCATGGTGCAGCCACTGTTGCCCTAGAGATTTTGCAGTCTCGGGGAGACTATTGCCCTCTGGCATGAGTATTGTCTTAGCTTCCAAGAGCCTGCCCTTGTCTGGGGACCCCATCACAGGCTCTGACAGGTGGCCCTTGGGAAGAGCTTTTTGACAACTACAATTAGCATCACCATTTTGACTGTTTATGGAGCCCTTGCCCTGTGCCAGGCACCAGGCTGAGAGCCGGGAGGACACAGTGCTAGGGCAGAGGTGAGGAGCCCAGGCTCTGAGAGGCTAGGTACTGGGGGTTCCTTCAGAAGGCACTGCCCCCAGGGGTCTGGCAGGGATGTCTGCTTCGCCTTTCTGGGCCTCAGTGGCTGAGCCCTTCTTGTCCCTGGATGGGGTCCACCTTGCTGCCGCCCTGCAAAGATGACGGTGGAGCTGTTGGAGTCAGGAGGGACTCTCATGGGCATCCCCAGAGATGCTGCAGGGTCTGAGGGGAGGGACTTCGTGGGGGTTCAGAGCTGCGGTTTTTACAATTGTGGTAAAATGGTTTTAAAAACAAGATAAAATATGCATTTTATCCATTTTTAAGTGGCAATGAATCCATTCACATTGCTGTGACTCCATCACCAGGAATCCATCCACAGAAGTTTTTATTATCTCACAAACCTGAAACTCTGTATCCACCTAAACAACCACCTCCTCCCTCTGCAACCCAACCCAGGAAGCCACCCTTTTACTCTGTGTTTCTGTGAGGACTCAGAGCTCGACTCCTTGTCTGTCCTGTGCAGAATCTCCCCGGAGTGCCCCCGCCGGGCAGCGATGCCAGGATGCCCGTCTCTGCCTCCCTCCGCCCGGACGGCAGCCAGGAGCGGCCGGCGAGCCTGACCTCCACCACGTCCTCGTCGGGCTCCTCCCGTGACAGCCGAGGCGCCATGGAGGAGCCCAGTGGCCCCGAGGCCTCAGCCAAGAATGGGGCAGGCTCCCCGCGCGGCCAGCACCCGCGCAACAACAACAACAACTCCAGCAGCTGGCTGAACAAGAAGGGACCCCTGTCCCCATTCAGCAGCCGCGCAGCGGCAGCGCCTGCGCACAAGCTCAGCTACCTGGGCCGCGTGGTGCGGGAAATCGTGGAAACTGAGCGTATGTATGTGCAGGACCTGCGCAGCATAGTGGAGGTAAGGCCCTCGTGGCTGCAGAGCTGCAGGGTGGGAGGGGAGCCTCTGCCACCTCCTCTCGGGCTGGCCTTGGCGGCCTGGCTGTCTTGCATAAACTTATCACCACCAGCCCTGAAGGACAGTTAGTTCTCCCTAGCACAGTTATCTCGGAAGGTCTGCTTCCTGTGACTAGCGGGGCAGCCTCCCGTCTCCCGCCCTGGGGAGGCTGCTGACTGTTCACACTGCCTTGTGACTCTGGCTCAGACCAGTTGCTCCAGTGGGTAGAACTTCTGCAGGTCCCCAGGGAGTAGGCACCCTTGACAAGGATGAAAGGGATCTTGTGCTCAGTGGAGACTGAACGAGCTGAAGAAACCTACTCCACCCCTCTTGCCTGCTCCCAGACCCCTGCTCTGTGGTTCGGTAGCTATGGGGTCTCAGGCACAGGGGTTCCTCGCCCCGCCCTGGCAACACACACACACACAGCCTCAGGTTCCTCATTTCCTGAATGAAGAGGCACCTGCCTGGCAGGGCTGTGGCAGTGAAGTGTTTCACACTGTGCGGGGCACACAGGAGAAGACAGCTGTGTGGCTGCCCCCACAGAAGCCACCCACTGTGGAGGGGGTTCTGTTGGTTTCCCGGGGCTGCTGTGACAAATTACCACAAACTGCAGGGCTTAAGACACAGACATTTATTCCGTTCCGATTTAGGAGGCCAGCAGTTAGAAATCAAGATTTGGCAGGGCTGGTTCCTTCTGGAGGCCCTGAGGGAGAGTGCGTTCGGCTTCGGGTGGTTGCTGGCCATCGTTCCTGTTCTTTGGCCTGTAGGTGGCATCACCCCAATCTCTGCCTGTGTCTTCTCGTTGCCTTCTTCTCTGTCTCTCTGTGCCCTCTCTTATAAGGACACTAGCCATTGGATTTAGGCCCACCCTAAATCCAGTATGATAGTGTCTTGAGATCCTTAACTAGTTATATCTGCAGAGGTCACATTCTGAGGTTCCAGGTGGATATTAATTTTGGGGCGGAACTGTCCAACCCCGTCCAGTAGGTGATGTTTGAGAAACAGCTGTCCGATGAGGCGTGGCCGGGACAGCATTGTGCTGGGAGGGGCTGGCCTTTGATGCCTCTCTCCGTGCAGGACTACCTGCTGAAGATCATTGACACACCTGGGCTGCTGAAGCCAGAACAAGTCAGTGCCCTCTTTGGGAACATAGAAAACATCTACGCACTGAACAGGTAGGGAGCGGGCCTGACATACACTGTGTTACACCTGTGAGGCCCATCTTGGGGTCTGGGGGGGGATCTTGGAAGTCCTTGATGTGGTGGGCTGTGCCGTGTGGGCTCAGGGTCTGCTGTCTGAGGGTGGGGAAGGGTGGCCCAACCCTGTACAAGGTTCAGTTAGCTCCCTACAGGAGAGAGGACCTGTGAGACCATGTGCCCTGGGGCCTAGGTGCTTCCTGTCAGGCAGGGAGATCATCTGAGGCCACGAGCTTGTTGGGTTTTAGCGTGAGCCAACACCCCCTCAGGGGACTGCTGGACCCTTGCACATGATACTTTTCCCTCTCTCCCTTTGTGACCCCTTTGTCCTTCTCATCTTTGTCTTCCACTTGCACATCTCTTAATTTCTTCTCCATCTTCCTGCTGACCTCATGGGAAGTCAGGGCTCCCTGGAAGTGATCTGACCCATTAGGGAAATGCACAGGTCAGGCAAGGCTTGACGGGCAAGGCTGAACAAGGCCTGGCGAAGGATTGCTTCAGGGCAGAGGGGCCCTTTGAGGGTCCATCATGTGCTGCCTGGACCCACAGATGCCCCAGAGGAAGGGCAGTGGTCAGGAGGAGCAGAACTTGAGGGGAAGGGGAGATAGTTCAGGAGGAACCTTACCCCAGGCCCTTTAAGATGGGCAGGGAGACCTCCTGCTGTGCAAGCTAGAGAAGTCTGGAAGGAGACCTAGACGAGCTTGTGAGGGGTTGGCAAGGGGGGGTCATCCTTTCTAGGGTTTTCTGTAGTGCCCCCATCTAAGAAAAAGGGGTGCTGGAGTCACCCTGTCTCTCTCCTTTTACTGCATCCTTTTGAACTGGGGACTTGGTTCTTTTGCGAGCCCCCTTTCTCTTTTCTTTCTCCTTTAATCTCTGCTTTTGTGTGTTTGACTCCTTCTGCCTGCAGAGGAGCCGTGTCCTCTCCCGAGGTGGGTACTGGTGTCCTTTCTTCCTCTTGCTGAGCATGTGGATCTCCCTCGCTCCCTATCTTTGCAGTGTTGCTGGGTGCTTTTTGTGGTTGCTGCCCTGGGCAGGGCTCACTTTGAGGGTGGAAGCCCTTTGGCATGACACCAGGGCTGGCTGTGTGTCTGGGCACCAGGAGGTTGGCGAGGGGCATGGTGGGTCGGTAGCTGTGGAGGCTGCAAGTGGTTTGGGGTCTGATGACCACTCTTCCTCATCCAGTCAGCTACTCAGAGACCTGGACAACTGCAATGGTGACCCTGTGGCTGTGGCCAGCTGCTTTGTGGAAAGGGTAAGAAGGGCTGGGTCCTTGCCTCTTGTCCTGTTCTGCTGGAGGCTCAGTGGGACAGAAACTCCCACCTTCACGGGACACTTGAGCCTTGGAGCCCCCTCTCCATGGGCGGTGTGCCTGGTGTCCTGTCTGGGTTGGGGAGGGTGCTCTGGGGTGGCACCAGGGGTTGCTGGGTGGATGGCTTGTCAGACAGATGGGTACAAAGGTAGGTCTATAGACACTCAGAGGAAGGGGTGCAGAGTTGCTCTGGGGACTTAGGGTATGTCTTCAGTACACCTGGGTTTACAGTCCAATGGGAGTCTCTCTGAAATCACTATTTTTGGTTTCTCCTTAGAGCCAAGAGTTTGATATATACACCCAGTATTGCAACAACTACCCCAAGTGAGTAATTGGGGTGGAGTAGGATCCATTTGGTGAGTCTGGAGCACCCCACTTCCCCATCCACATGTTTCGGGGCCGTGACAGTCCTTTCCCCACTCCCAGCTCAGTGGCCGCCCTGATGGAGTGCATGCGGGACAAGCAGCAGGCCAAGTTCTTCCAGGACCGACAGGAGCTGCTGCAGCACTCACTGCCCTTGGGCTCCTACCTGCTGAAGCCCGTCCAGCGCATCCTCAAGTACCACCTGCTGCTCCAGGTAACTCAAGGGTCCCCTGAGTACATGGGCGGCTGCGGGAGGGCAGGACCCTTGAGTCTGTGGGCTGCCTAAGTCCCTGTCTCCCACACAGGAAATTGCCAAACATTTTGATGAAGAAGAGGAAGGCTTTGAGGTGGTGGAGGATGCCATTGACACCATGACCTGCGTGGCCTGGTACATCAACGATATGAAGAGGAGGCATGAGCACGCAGTCCGGCTCCAGGTGCTCCGGGCTGGTGGCTGTAGGGACATGCAAGGGTGGCTGGGTGGGCATGGGCCTGGAGAGGGAATGTCGTTGCCCTGCACAGGTGAGCAGAGGGGCGGCATCCGTGTGGGACAGGTTTCCCTGGGGAAACCCAGCAGTGGCTGGATTTTCGGGAGCCTCCAGGAGCCCTCTGGGGTCCCCAGCAAGGTCATGAGAAGCCTGACCCTTGGGGTTGGGGCTTTTGTGCTGCAGGAGATTCAGTCGCTGCTCATCAACTGGAAGGGGCCGGACCTGACCATCTACGGGGAGCTCGTCCTGGAGGGCACATTCCGCCTGCACCGCGTGCGGAACGAGAAGACCTTCTTCCTCTTTGACAAAGCGCTGCTCATCACCAAGAAGCGGGGCGATCACTTTGTCTACAAGGGGCACATCCCGGTAACCAGGCTGCTTCCCTTCCCTCTTCGTCCTTGTCCTCGTCATCCCCAAGTCAGTGTGGATGCAGCTCCATCCTTCTTCAATTATTCTCCCTGTCTCCCCAGGCGATTTTGAGGGGCTGGGCTCCAGGTCAGCTTCCCCTCCTGCTCCTTGTGTTTGACTGCCCTCTCCCTCCCCAACAGTGCTCCTCCCTGATGCTGATTGAAAGCACCAGAGACTCCCTGTGCTTCACCGTCACTCACTACAAGCACAGCAAGCAGCAGTACAGCATCCAGGTGAGGGGTGGGCCAGGGACAGACCTACCTCCACTCACTGAGCTGCACTGAGCCTCAGGGCCTCCCTCTGGAAGGTCAGGGTCATTGTGGGCACCCCTCAGGCTTGTGCTGACGACTTGAAGTAGCTTCGCAGAGGCCCCAGTAGAGGCTCTCTTTCCACCTCTGCCCTGCTGGGCAGAAGCACGGCCCATGTCATGTGCCTTCAGGCCTGGCTTAACCCCTGGCTTCCTCTCCCTTGGGTCCTCCCAGGCCAAAACAGTGGAGGAGAAACGGAACTGGACTCACCACATCAAGAGGCTTATCCTGGAGAACCACCACACAACCATCCCCCAGAAGGTGCATTCCTGGGACACCCCCGCCCCCAGGTCCTAATGGGGTATAGGGAGAGGGTGTCCTTCAGAGCCAGCTGGAGGGTCCACCGGGGCCTCACCCTCTGGACATTGGCTCCACAGCGGGGGTCAGTTCAGTGGATGCCCTGGGCTCTGGGCCTCAGCAGAGCACCGAGATGTGTCCTCACCCAGCAAGACGGAGTCCGTGTGCTGGGGGAGGCACGGCACATGGCAAGGTCATAATGAGGTGGGTTTCTTCCCTTCCAGGCCAAGGAAGCCATCTTGGAAATGGATTCCTATTGTAAGTACATGTAGCCTTCCTGTCTGCTCTGTCCCTGTTTGTGTACCTTTCTACGTCAGGCTGCGTCCTGGGGAAGCTTTGCCTGATGCTTAGATTCCCGGGAGCAGGGAGGCCTGGGAAACTCCTTTTGTCAAGGCCTGGGGGTGTACTGTGAGCCTAGGGGCACAGCACTGCTGACAGGCGGACTCCCCGTGCCTGCTGCTCCCAAACGCAGTTGGATGGAAGATGGAAGAGGAGGAAGCTTTGGAGGCTTCTGGCCCCGGGAGTTGGGGTGGGCAACAGGGGTGTGGTTGGGTACGGTCAGAGTCTAGGCCACAGCTGACAGGGTCCCAAAGGACTGATTATCTCTCCTGGGTGCAGATCCCAATCGGTACCGCTACAGCCCAGAGCGCCTGAAGAAGGCTTGGTCCTCCCAGGATGAGGTTTCCACCCACGAGGGGCGCCGCCAGGGCCGCCGGCAGTCTGGTAAGGGCTGTGTGGGCAGAGAGGTAACTTTGCAGGCCCCTGACTTGGTGGGGAGCCCGGGGGGGCCCTTTGCAGCAGCATTTGGGGCTGGCTCGCACCTCCGGAAGTCCTGGGAAAGGGCAAGGCAGGCGTATATGGAGCATCCTCTCCCTGTGCCACCCTCCATCTGGCACCTTTGAGCCTTTCTTGCCCATCAAGTTTGGGCAGCCCACCTTTTCCAAGGCCCTAGGAACGCTTGTTCACTCCGGCCTTGGCACCCTGTTCAGCTCCCTGCGACTGAAACCTCCCTCCCTCACCACGCAGAATGCTGGTGGTCAGCCAGGAGTAGCTCTCAGGCATGTGTCAGGAGCCGAGCAGAGGCAGGACGTGGGGAAAACAAGTTATACTCCAAGTGGCATCAACTCCAGACGGGAAATATTGACTTTGGGTCTCAGGAAAAGTTCCATTTTCCTCTCCTGGGTTTTCCATGACTGGGCTTGCTACTATGTACTTGGAGTAAATGGAGTGAATTGTCTATTGAAAAAGAGAAGACATTGCTCTTATTCTTAGCTCTCCTGGTGATGAGTGTTTCTTTTTTCCTGAGCATCCTGTTTTAAAAAAATTTTTAAGTTGTATTTTTTTGCGTTGCCCTTTATCCCCCTGAATGTGTTTGCTATATCTGTTTCTACTCTGCCCTTCAGTCTGAGGCCCAGGGAAGAATTTGGCCTCAGCCAGGTACCTGCCAAACTTATTCACGTAGTGGGAGTTAGGGTGGGAAATGTCTTGGAGATCCCTGAAGAGAAAGACTCCGGTGTGACTGGAACGGTGTCCTGGCTTGGATCTCTACAGTGCTTTGGGCTTTGATTGGCTGTGACCCACAGGCCCCTTGGATACCTGTGCGGATTGATGCGCCGCTTTGGTCTCTAAAAGATGGAGCCAGGCGGTCTCTGGAAAGCTTCTGTGGTTTTACTTTGTTTGGTATTGCTCCCAGTGGATCCTGAACCCCAGGCAAATTGTCATGGTTGCAAAATTTTATGGGGCCATATGTTAAGCCCCAAATTGGCGGTGTTAACTTCCTTCTAGAATCCTCTTGCTGTCCCTCTGGAATTCTCTCGTAACCTGCCATAGCTTTAAATTGGGAACCGCTGGCACATGGACGTGCTCAGTAAGTGTGGGTGGTGGTGGTGGTGGTGGTAGTCATAGTAATGCTACCTGTCATGGGCCAGCATCCAAACTAGAGCTGTCGAGGCCCTCGGGAAATGAGCCATTTTAGAGCTTAAGTTTCCACATGGCCGAGATTTTAGCCTGGAAACTCTAAAAGAGTTAGGTTTACTTGTGTCTTGTTTTTGTATTTTAGTTTTAACCATTATTAGAGAGACATCTTTCTAAAATACACTTCATACTCTGGAGCCTTTAAAACAGAGGGTGCTGACCACAGATGCAGTGCATCTCTGTGGTGTATGAACTGCTAGGTTTTTCAGGGCCTCCTGGAGCGGGGAACTGGAGGAGGTCCCCATACAGACAGCCTGCATTCGCGGTGTTGTGTCCATCCTTGCACCGCCGAGTGTTTGTTCTCATCTGTCTTACGTGCTTGCCTGTAGTATCCGTTCTTTGCCTTCCATCTGCCAGAAATCAGGCGTTGAACCTGTGGGGCGTGGATGTAAGAGCAGGTCAGGAAGAGGCTGAGAAGGGAGGACGCGAGTCCGGCAGGAGCTTTCTGCCTGCTCTCAGCCAGCTGCTCTGCTGCCTCCGGGCCTTTTCTGCCTCCTGCTTCCGGAGAGCTGAGATGGGCAGATAAAGGCCATTTATGTATAAGTGAGGTGCTGGTGTCATTATTTGTCACTTATTACACATTCTTGATTACAAGTTCTAGAATGAGAGACTTGAGTGTTTTATGAAAACAGTTGGATGTTTACTTAAGTTGTGCAGACCATGTGTGTGCGCGTGTGTAGGTGCACACGCATCTCAGGAGAGAAAAAGGTTTTCTGTATCCTCCCCTGCCCAGGAACAGCTAAGAGACCTCTGCAGACTTTCCTTCTGGCTTCGAGTTTATAGTGGGCTTCCCACTTGATGCCAAGTGGGCAAGGGCAGTGTGGGCCGAGGTCAAGGCTCTACAGACCGGTCCGTTGACAGGTGTCCTCTTATCCCTGCCGTCCTGTCTCAGGTCTGTCTGCAGAAAAGGCTGGGGTACAAGGCGGTGACACCATCTGCCTAATGGATGTGTTTGGTGTCCTGTCCCTAGAGCCTGGTGGGCCCCTGTGCAGCCGGGCAGCACTCCCCAGCAGGCAGCAAGGCTTCGTGGTGCCAGGCCTTAAGGGCTCCAGAAAGTCGGGTGTGGCCTCTGCTTTCCAGTGGGGTGCTCTAAGAGAGCTTGGCCTGGGCTGTAGCTAATGTGCTGATGGGCTCATTGCAGGCAAGGTGGGGCTTGAGGTGGCACCATGGACCTCCAGAGCAGTGGCTAGTTAGTCTGAAGGAGTGTGGGGCTGTGGCTCCTTGTGTGAGCTGTGCTAACTTGGGATCGTGGGCAGTGCTGCCCCTGGGGACTGGCAGTAATAGCCGTGGGCCAGGCCTGATGGGCGTGGCCCTGCCTCCCTCTGTGGTAGGTCTGAGGGCCACCACCTTCAGGCCCTAGGGCTGGGGTGGGGGCAAGCCTGAGTGGACTTCCAGCAGGTGACGGGCTGGTGGTGCTGTGGGCGTTGGGGCAGGGCTGTTTCCAGGTCTGTGCTGACTGCCCCTGCGCTTTTCTCCTCAGAGCCAACCAGACACCTGCTCAGGCAGCTCAGTGAGAAAGGTGAGTGTGAAGGGTCGACAGCCATTCACGTGGCCCTAGGGCAGGGGCCAGAAGGTGATGTAGGTAACCACCTGGGTGGGGATATTGAGGACAGTTTAGAGGGGACTGTGTCTCTATTCTTCCCAGAATGTGGGCCTGTCCTTGCTGTCTAGCGAGGGGGCTTGATCCCCAACTCTCGTGGCTTTCACCCTGTTCTCAGGTAACAGCAGGAGCAAGTGACACTCACAGACCTGCACCGCTCTGCACACCTCCCTGCCCCCCTGCCCCGGGTCCTGTTCTGCCTGTCATTCCTTTGAGGGTTCTAGGAATAGGAGCCCCCAGAGAGGTCTTCCCCAGGGGGCTCTAGCCTCTATCCTGTATAAAGAGGCTCATTCTCCTGTTTACCCATCTTCCCTCCACTTGCCCTTGCCCTTGCCCTTGCCCACACATTGGGACTCTGCGGTGGTGGCGGCAGCCAGAGCAGTGGGAATGAAGGTAAGGCTTGTGGGCAGAGGGCACTGGCTGGGTGGAGTGGGGTGGGACTGCCCAGGTCAGCCCCTGGCTCCTTTAGCTCTCATTGTCTTCATTCATTTAACAAATGCCTATCAAGCACCTCCGGTGCACCAGGCTCTGCCATGTGGGCCACAGAGGTGAATAAGCCATGGTCCTTGCTCTGGGGACCCTCCTGTACCCTTCCCCTGGAATGGTACCCTGGTGGTGGCCTGCCCAGCCTGGATGCTCTCAGTTTTTCCTCTCTGGGGCAGGCAGGCCTCTCTGGGTCTTGAGTTCCTGACCAGGCCCCTGTCCTAGCTTTCCCCAGTCTCTATCTTGAGAACCACTCCTACCCCTACTTCCCCTCACCCTCACCCCCTCTGGTCTTCACTGGGCTTAAGTGGAGACCGGGGGTTGGTATCTGGAGGTGCATTTCTGTATAAAGCCTCCTCACCCCGCAACCACTGGAAGGAGGAGGGGTGCTGCCCTGAGGCTGGTCACGAGGGGTCTCGTGCTCTGAACAGCATGCAGGCAGTGCTGGCGCTCTCCTGGACTTTGGGCAGCCGTCCCGTACTCGGGGCCTGCAGCCAGAGACTGAAGGGGGTGCCCGGGAAGAGCAGGAGGAGGACGAGGAGGAGGAGGAAGTGGTGGTGGAGGACGAGGAGGAGGAACAGGCCTTTCAGGTCTCTCTGGAGGACCTGGCAGGGCATGAAGGCAGCAAGAAGGGGTCTGGGCTGGAGCCCCCAGGCTCAGAGGAAGAGGAGGAGGAGGAGGAGAGCCTGGCAGTGGCGGAGCAGGTAGCTGACTTTGCCAGCTCCCTGCTGGCCGCCCTCCACTGCTGGCACTATCGGGCCAACGCTTTACTTTTCTCCCGGGGTGCTATGGTGAGGTGTCTCTTTGATCTCCCCTCCTCCTTGCATGTTCCCTGGCATGTTCAAACCCATGCCCATCCTAGAGTCCCTTCCCCTGCCCTCTCCACCCCTCTGTTCTTGTTCCTGTACTTCTGCCATCAGCACTTCTTAACCCCTCACTCACCGTCACGCCCTGGTGAGCCCCCGGCATGCAGTGTTCCAGCACTGGGTGCAAACTAGCATACTACCCAACAAGCATGACTAACAGGGTGGAGGTGGTGGGCAAGGGGAGATGGCAGCACACAGCAGGGCTGCAAGGGTCAAGGGGGTTGGGCTTTTCTGAGGCTGCATACCTGGCGGGGATTTGTGTCCCCAGATCTGGCAGTTCAGGTTGATTCTGGAGTGGCTCAGGTCCAAACTGGCACTCAGCAAAGCCCAGCCCCCTTAGGGAGCCGCCTGTGTTGGGATGGATGCGGAAGGGACCAGCCCCCAGTTGTCCCGGGAGTTGATGACTGCCCTCTGCTCCCTGTAGGGGAAGGGGCGCGGAGAGTCTGAAGGCCCCGAGAGCTGCAGGAGGCCCAGCAGCCGGTCTGCCACCAGTGCTGAGAAGTGCATGAGCTTTGAGTCCGTTTCTTCCCTGCCTGAGGTGAGTGGCCAGCAGGTGGGAGGGGGACAGTGCAGAGGTGTCTGGAGCCCAGATCTCCAGGTCTGCTGGAGGGGCTCTCAGGCATGGGCTCTCCCGTTGGGTCTGTGGGGACAGGACTCTATCATCCCTTCAGGAAGCCTGTCTGGTTTTATGGGCACAGGGCTTGGTGAGCAGGCAGCCCCTTTCTATGAATGAGAGGAAGGCGCCCTTTCCTTTGGGCAGATGTAGGCCCTTGCCAAAGGGCATAGTTAGAAGAAGTGACCAGATTTTAGATCCCTCAGCCAGGCCTCCCCGTGTAGGGTGTAAGGCGTACCTCCTGCACGTCTGGTGTTTATTTATTCCGTCTGTTCTCTGCAATAGCTCTACCAGGGAGAAGGAGGCTCAGAACGGTTGGGTGATGTGCCTGACGTGGCTTGGGCCTGTGGCTCAGGAGCCCAAGCTCTTCTTCCCGCCACTCCATGCCATCTGTGGGTTGTCTGGAAATGGAGGCCTTTGCTTTCCCGAAGTCACAAGGAAAATTTGTTCGTGAGGCCTAGACCCCGGGGTGGGCCTCACAGCCAGAGACTGAGAAATTGGACGACACTGGATAAGGTCTAGAGTGGTGCTGTCCAGGGATAGCGTGCTAGCCACATGTGTGATATTCACTTGTCTAGTAGCCACATTAAAACATCATTTAATCCAGTATGTCCAACCTGTTACCGTTTCAATATGTAATCAATATAAAAAGCTGTTCATGAGATGGTTTATGCTGCTTTTGTATGAAGTTTTTGCAGTGGTGTGTATTTTACCTTTACAGCTGATTTCAGTTTGGACTAGTCCCATTTCAGGTGCTTGGAAGGCACGTGTGGCTGGCGGCTACTGTCGTTGGACAGTGCGGGCCTAGGTCATGGCTTGTGCTCTGCAGATTCTGGACGACATCAGTGGGATCGAGCCTGATTCCTCAGAGTGCAGAGTGTTTGCGCCTGTCTTCTCCCTATAGACCTCTCTGGGAAGCTGCCTGTATTAGCCAGTTACGTGGTTCAGATGACTTAAAGGGTAGTCAAGAGGGAGTTCTCAAACTTGCTTCCTTCCTTGCCCATCTGCTAGGCACATGCACAGGAGCCACATTCCTGTCTCACCCTTTGCAGGATTCCAGCATATGGTCCTGTTGCCCTCGGGACCCTGAGCTGCGCAGGAGGCCGTGGCCTCTCAGGTTGCTCAGGCCTGGGTTTGAACCCAGAACAACTCCCTCGCCGGGAGCCTCTAAGACTGTAGGGAGCTGCTTCACCACTGGGCAGGGAGTACTGGCGCTGACCCTGAGTTTGTGTGTTCCCATCTGTCAGTGTGGCTCCCAGACAAGCTGCCACAGAGAGATGCCACCACTTTCTCCCATCCACATCCCTAGAATTTTCCTTGGCCCAGCACCACAGCTGCAGGGTCACTAAGGGACAGCGTCACGTTCCTCCCCCTGAGGACCTGTTGCCCCTTCTGTTGTAAACTGCAGCCCCTCTCACTAGGCTTTGAGCAGGCAGACTGTGCTGTCCCCTCGTCCCCGGGTCTCATGTGAGCTCTCTCTGCTCTCCCAGGCTGAGCCAGACCCTGAGCCTGGGACAGAGCCGGAGGTGTTTGCTGTGGAAGGCCCCAGCGCCGAGGAGATGCCCTCAGACACAGAGTCTCCAGAAGTCCTGGAAACACAGCTTGATGCCCATCGGGAGCTGCTGGGGCTGAACCATGGAAGTGACATGGTGGACTTTGTGGTGGCCAAGAGCACTGAAGACATGAAGGCTTTGAGCAGTGAGGAAGAGGAGGATGATGAGGAGGAGGAGGAGGAGGGAATGGGGACTGCCCAAGAGTCAGAGAGCCTCCTGCCGCCCTCTGTGCTAGACCAGGCCAGTGTCATTGCTGAGCGGTTCGTCAGCAGCTTCTCTCGGCGGAGCAGCCTGGCACTGGAGGACGGCAAGGCCACTGGCTTCGGGACCCCGAGGCTGCCCAGCCGGAGCAGCAGTGCGCTCAGCCTGGAGGGCAGCGAGAAAGGCCTGGCCTGGTGTGACAGCACCACAGACGCCCTCAGCTCTCAGCTCCCCCAAGCAGTGGACCTCAGTATGGGCATGGCCATGGAGAGTGGCCCTTCTGTCAATGGGACGGAGCCTCCAAGCCCAGACTGCTCAACAGAGACCAATAGGTCTTCCTGCAAGAAGAAGGAATCTATGCTGTCCACACGAGACCGGCTGTTGCTGGACAAAATCAAGAGCTACTACGAAAATGCAGAGCACCACGATGCGGGCTTTAGTGTCCGACGCAGGGAGAGCCTCTCCTATATCCCCAAAGGCCTGGTGAGAAACTCGGTCTTCAGGTTCAACAACCTTCCCAGGCAGAACCCGGAGCCAGTGGCCCCACTGGGGCACAAGAGACAGGTGGGCTCCAGGCCGGCTTCATGGACCCTATTTGACCTCCCAGGACCAGGTCAGGTGGGTGCAGGTTCTGGGGAGCCAGCTCCTATCACAGATGCGGAGTTCCGCCCATCTTCAGAAATCGTGAAGATCTGGGAGGGGATGGAGTCTTCTGGGGGGAGCCCTCGGAAGGGGCCAGGCCAAGGTCAGGCCAATGGCTTTGACCTGCATGAGCCACTTTTCATCCTGGAGGAGCACGAGCTGGGAGCTATCACTGAAGAGTCAGCTGCTGCCTCACCAGAGAGCGCCTCCCCCACCCAGCGGCCCAGCCCAGCCCACCTGGCCCGGGAGCTGAAGGAGCTGGTAAAGGAACTGAGCAGTGGCCCCCAGGGAGAGCTGGTGGCCCCGCTGCACCCCTGCATAGTGCAGCTCTCCCAGGTGATGGACAGCCACATGAGTGAGCGAGTCAAGAACAAGGTCTACCAGCTGGCCCGCCAGTACAGCCTTCGGATCAAGAGCAAGGCTGGGACAGCCAGGCCACCACTGCCATGGGAAAATGCAGCTTCTGCTATTCCCCACCTGCAGGAGGAGGCTGGATTGCCATCGGGTGGCAAAGGTATGATGGGGGTAGGGATTGGGCCCCTCCCACAAGTCTGGGGTGGAAGAGCCTTTTAAGAGTCAGTTGGCTTTTGGGGGAGAGTGCCCCCCCAAAGAACCTCTACCAAAGAGGGCTGGCCACCACACTGAGGACCAAGGGCCAGGGTGAGCCCAGGCAGCTGGTCTAATGCCCCGAGGCCACCCATGGGGCCCTGGTTGAGCATGCTCACTGCCCTCCCCCCATCCTTCCTGTGGAGCAGAGACCTTTGGAGGAAATATAGTCACGCCTCCTTCTCCAGGAGAGCAGAAGCTCGAGTCTTTCGTCCTTCGACTCTTAACCCCTTGTCCACTACCTTTTCTTTATTCTCCCCATTTCCCTTTGATAAAGGGACCGTGGATGATACATGAGGGTTGTCTTCCATGATCACACCCAAAACCCCACCAACCAGCCTTCCCCAGAAGTTCACAGCCCTCACTTCTGCTCTCCCTTCCCACCCAGTGACTCAGGCCACTCTCTCTCCTCATAGGTAAGAGAAAGCCGGTGCTGTCCCTCTTCAACCATGAGGAGGTGCTGGCCCAGGAGCACAGCCTGCCCAAGCCCTGCTCTGCTGGGGAGACATCACCGCGGCGCTTCTCCATCCCTTCTGCTGCCAACTCGAGGACCACTTCACCTGGGGCCCGCCCTGCCACTCGAAGCCCCCTCAGCCCCTTTGACACTGAGACCTTCAACTGGCCTGACGTCCGAGAGCTCTGTTCCAAGTACGCCTCTAATGACGAGGCGGTCCAGGCCGAGGGAAGCCGGTCCCGAGGCCCACCTGTCAACCGGAGCCGCTCAGTGCCAGAGAACATGGTGGAGCCGCCTCTGTCGGGCAGGGTGGGCCGCTGCTGCAGCCTGAGTGCCAAGAGGGGCCAGGTGGGCCCAGAGGCCGCCCAGCCCCAGCCTCCTGGGGCGTTGCGCCAAAGTGGGCCAGAGGGAGAGAAGGCCCTGTACGTCACTGCAGACCTCACTCTGGAGAACAACCGGCGGGTGATCATCATGGAGAAGGAACCCCTGTCTGGCCCTGCAGTGGGGCTGGAGGAGGGCAGAGGCCCGGGACTGAGCTCAGCAGCAGCCATAGTGGGGCAGGGCCAGGATTTGCAGGAGTTGCCCGAGTATCAGCTGAAGGAAGAGGGTCCCAGGGACCTAGTGGACCCAAGCCAGCAAGGCATCGTGAGAAACCTGAGGGAGAAATTCCAAGCCTTGAACTCTGTAGGTTGACTCTTGAATCTTGGGGGAAGGAGGAGCTTAGGGGATGAGGAGGAGCCTTGACGTATGTCCACAAGTTTGGGCTCACCCTCCTTACAGGAGCCTCACCCAGGGCCCTCCGAAAGGCCGTGCCCGGGAACAGTGCTCTGGTGTACTCAGCAAGTGCCTTCACCTGCTGTGACCACGCGGGTGCCCTCCCCTCACAAGCTCACGGTGACCGTCCACAGGTCCCGACGAGCCCCTCTTCCCTCCGAGGCCAGTGTGGCCACTTCCCTTATATCCAGTTCTTCTCTGGTAAGAAGCCAAATATTTAAGCTCACCTCTTCCCAGGGAGAGCAAGCCCTGCTCAGGCCCCCAGTGTCAGCTGGCCACTGCCAGACCGAGGAGCCCGCCGGGGGAGACGCGGGAAGGTGGCCCGGAGAGGCTTGCTTGCTCTTTAGCCATGCCTTTTCTTAGGATCCAGGCAGGAACGAGACCCATAATTTATTGTTTGTGTGCGCACTCGAGTGTGTGTTTTCCCTGTTGTTGATTCCCGTCCCGTGAAGAATGTAACGGACTCAGTTCAGGTACTTTTGTGGATTGTTTCGCTGACCCTGTGGTTGTCGCTAATGTATACACATTTCATTATTTGCCAATGGTGCAATAACCACTGCTGACCAACCGACCTGTGTGTGGCCTCTTTACTGGGCCTGGCTGGGGTGGGGAGAGTGGATTGTGGCAGGGGTGGGAGATTTGACGTCCGCTCTGCCATCCATGCTTACGAAGTGCGAGGCACCTGGTGCTCATGGGGGAGCTGGGGCAGCAGGACAAATGGGAGGGGACTTGTTCTTGGCTGTTGTATTCCCACGGGCTTCTCTGTCCACCTACAGCCTGGTATCCTGTGTCGGGGGCAGGGGCATCATGCCAGCCTTTAGCTCTTTTCCTCAAGGGCTGAAGTGGGGCTAAAGAAACTAGGGATGGGGAAGTGAAGGGAACATTTTTCTAATAGGCAGCGGTTTCTAATGTCTGGGACTTTTTACTCCTTTCTCCCTCAGTGAGTCCCAGGAGACATCCTAGAGGCGAGGGTTCTACACCTGGAGCCCAGAAATGTCTCTAGGTGGCCTGCAGCATCGAGTGAGCAGTGCAAGTACACTTTTTCCTGGGATGCATCCTCAGTTTCCATCCCATTCTCAAAGTGTCTTTGATTCAAAAGGGCTAAGACTGCCTCCCTGTTTCCGGTTGCATTTTCTTCCCCTTCTCCATGGGGTACCAGCCTTGTTTTGCTGTTTCTGCTGTCTGCGGGGCTCAGATGGTAGACCGGTCCTCAGGTGTCCCCACAGCACTGTTGGTTCAGGGCCTCAGAAGTCTTCTGACTGAGGAGGACAGACTCGAACTAAAGATGGGTGCACAGAGGCTGGTGGAGCCTCTGCGGGGCAGCAGCAGACAGGGCAGAGACGGGCCGTGTTCTGCCAGCTGCCTTGAATGTTCTATGGCCACTTCTGAGGAGAGAGCTGGCTTCTACCAGGCAAGTCTTGGGTCATGACGTTGAGGGCCCATAGACGTAATGGAGTGAGAGTCAGAAGACCCAGGTTTTGGTTCTAGTGCTGCTGTTATCTAGCTGGGTCACCTAAACTCTTGCTTTTTCCTCATCTGTAAATTGAAGGAGATGGATGACACATTGCTCAAACTCCCTGACTCAGAGTGTTCAGTGGGTGGAGCCTGGGAAGTTGTAGTGAATACTTTCCCAGGTGATTCTTATACAACCATCTAGGTATGTCTGGGAACCTTGAACCAGCCCCGTGGTTCTCACCGGCTGCTCATCAGAATCATCAGTGGATCCTTTCGGAAAGCAGCTATGCCTGCATTCCATCCACCCAGACCAAATGACCGCTCTCCTTCGGAGATGCACCCCAGGCAAGGCATTCTGGTGACTCTGATGTCCAGCCGGACCTCTGTCCTGAGTCCTGTGGGAGCAGGCCCTCAAGATGGTAGAAGGCACGGCCCGGTGAGCTTTAAGCCAGGTCTCTCCTCAGAAGTGCTGGCAGAGTTGTCCTGTAAGACTCAGGGACAAGCCAGAGGGTCTTGGGCACAGCTCCCTCCTTGCTCACTCACCTAGCCCTCTTGGCCTAAGTCAAAGGGAAACAAGGCTTGTCAAATAAGAAATGGAGAGAAATATAGAGTGTTATTATTGGTTTATTAGAAAAACTAGTAAATGGGTTTCCTCTGTTTGGTGGAAGCACGTGTGAGCAGGTGGAGGACAAGGCCCAGATTGTGTGGTCTGTGCCCCACAGGGTTGCAGTCCTGTCGCTGCCTCCTCCACTGTGACCTCCCTGAGCTTGCTTGTCCAAGGGACCAAGCCTTGTGGTCCTTTGGCGCTCTGTCTCCTCCCACAGAAGGGAGGAGGGGCATCCAGAACCAGCCTCCGGGACCCTACTCACCCTCTGATTGGCAGGAAGTGGTGTGGGTGGGAGCTGAGCCTTCTATAGGCCTCCTGTGATGGGTGCTGGTGGAGGGGCGGGGGAGGGAAGCCCAAGAACCGTCCAAAACCCCCCCAACCAGAGCCCGTGGAGGCCAGGGATGAAGGGGAAGGAGGACCACCTGACCATGCCCCGAAGGAGCTCCTCCTAAACTGCCAGTTGTGCTGGTGTGGACTGGAGCTGTGTCGACCTAGTACTGTTAAAAGATTGCAGAGTAGAAAATGTAAGGAGGACCAAAAACAAACACCCCCCATCCCCATAAAACCATGCCAGGGTACCAGGTGCTGAGCCCCCACGTGGCACTGTCTCCCAAACCGGGGTGCCTGCAATTTCTGTCCCATTGGTTGAGGGTCTTGGGGTCTGTGTGGTGTGGGAGGGATGCGCAGGAGCTGGCACTAGGTAGCGGGTCACATGCAGCTGGCCGCCCTTGACAGGGGCAGCCGGGTGGTGAAGTCCTAGCGCTTCCTTTAGGGCCCTTTCATTCTTGGGACTGTGGAGTTGCTTGTTGGAGGTGCCTCACGCAGGTGCTGCTTTGGCACACATGGAGGGCAAAAGGTGGCCCCTTGTCCCCCGGCTCCCCCAAGACTGGCCCAGGGCAGCAATGGAGGGAGATTCTTGCCACCACCTGCTCTGCAGCAAGGAACGTGCTACCTGCTCTGGAGCAGGACATGCCCTCGGACGCACCAGAGGCCTTCTTATTGCCACGTGAGTGTAGTCACCTCACTGCCTCCTGCCTTGGTTTCTCCGGGTGTAGAGAGAGGCTGGTGAATGGTCTAGACTACGTTCCCTGCAGGTACAAAGAGGGCTGTAGGGGTAAGTGCACAGAGGCCAAGTGAAGACCTGGCTACAGAGGTGGGGCCACCTGACCTGGGGATGTCAGGATCCATCAGACAACGTCACCCTCCTGTGGTTCTCGTCTGCCGAAGTCAACTTCACCTTGACATAGTGGTCTTGATCTCCGAGGTGTGTCTGCACTAAGTGCTCCTGGGAAGGCCTAGGAACCCTGGATGCCTACTCCTGTGGTTTCTACCTGAGCCTCACCTGCATTCCGGAGGAATCATCTCAGTGTATCTGAGGCTCCTTCCCACGGGGAAGGTGATACAAACAGCAGCTGCAGTCCCCAGGGACCTTTCTAGTCTCTCCAGGGAAACACCCACTGCCACCAACTTGACCCTCTTTTGGACGGTAGCCCCAGTTAAGATGCTGGGCTGCAGCCGTATTGCTCTCAGAGGGTGGGGGGTGGAAATCCTTGTGGAACGAGTGCCCTCCTCCCTCCAGCAGTCCCACCGAAGCAGCCTGGGGAAGGCTTTCCCCGCGGGTGTAGGTTGCAGGGCCCCTTCGGCTGTGCTTGGGCTGAGGGGAGGGGGTAGATATTTGGTGACTTCCGCACCCCAGTGCAGAACCTTCAGGAGAAGCTGAGCAAGGGGTGCTACACCTTCATGGCTCTGGCCCCAGCATTTGTCCCAGCTGTCCATGGGTTGTTACATGGGTGGTGACATCCAGGTATGGCCATGGGTGTCACCCCAGGGTGACAGGTCATGCATGAACTTGGCTGTTTAGTCAGTACTCAGTACCCTCGGCTAGTACCCGCTGCAGACAGTACTCACTGGGCATTGACTCCAGGTGCTGGGCTGTCCATCTGCTATCTGGGGACCATACTGCCTCTAAGGGGTCCTGGGTCTGAGTCAGATATTGCTGGTTCAGCTGCTACTGGGTGTTGGGGGTACGTCCCAGTGTGGAGAGGCAGCGCCTTAGGCAGTGTTGGGCCTTGTCTACCTCCTTCAGGTCTGAGCTCTAGTCCTAAGCTCTAACTGAAGTTTTAAAAAGACCAGCTGGACAGCTTCTTGATCCTTCTACTACCCATGGTTGGTAGCAGAGGGTACTGGAGGCAGCGGATGCCCCTTGCACTTAGGACCCACGGACCTTGGAGGGTGCCCCCCTGCTTTTTTGGTGGGAGGAGGAGGGGGGAATGTCGTGGTGGCCCCTGAGGTGAGAGACCCGGTTCTGAGGAAGCCCAGTGGGGAAGAGGCCCATAGAGTCCCTGCAGCCCCCAGCAGCCCTTTTCCCAGGCCTAGGGCCCTGCGGGCCTACCTGAAGGCTCTGTCCTTGTGCCCCAGGGGTACGTCAGGTATTTCCAGTGTCTTCTTCCCTTTCCCTGGTTTTGACTAAGTCAGGGGTGACCCCAAGTAACTTGCTTTGGGAGTGGGCAGCATCTGATGAACCCACCAGCCTTCTCCAGCTTTTATGGGGCTTGGGGGCCTGGTGCACCCTCAGCCGAAGAATGGGGTGAGGAGGAGGGCGTGAGCCTGGGAAAACCGTACTCTGCCCGCAGGCCCGGAGGCCCAGTGGAGCTGGGAGCCTCTGTCCCTGGAGCTGCTCTGCAGATGGTGGGGGAGCAGGCATCTGGCCAGGCAGGTGAAGGCAGGTATTGCGGTGCAGCATGGGCCCCGGAGCCCCGCCCGGCGACTCGGAGCAGGCAGGCGACGGGCAGCGGGCAACCAGGCAGCAGAAGGGCCGTGGTCAAGGCCGAGGGCGCCGCAGCCTGTCCTGGGCAGTTGAGGGAGGCACAGTGGCACCGCCCGGCCCCACCTGTGGGGCACCACAAGAGGCTACTTCTTTTTGGGGAAGAAGCTGAATCTCTTTTCCTTTTCTTTCTTGCCAAGGCTGGTGTCAGGGCCGGTGATGGAGGGCAAGGGCAGGCTCTGGGCCTTGGTGCGGATACTCTGGGACTCGTTGATGGCGGTGCTCACACCCTGAAGCCAGGACAGCATCTCCTCCTGCAGGGCGGGAGGGTCAGGGCCTCACACTTCTCCGGGGAGGCCTCTGGGAAGGGGGGCCCCAGGACTGCCCATTCTGAGGGAGCCTTGAGGTCGAGTAGCTCGAGCCTCTTCCACCTGCCCCTTTGTTAGTGGGGGGTCTGGGCCGGGCTGCCTGGCACTTACCTCATCCTTGCCGTGGAAGAGCCACTCACTGCCATTGCTCAACCTGGGAGGACAGAAGGGTTCCTGTCCCGGGGCCACCTCTGGAGCCCTCTGCCTGGGCAGAGGGCTGGCTCGATCCCACAGCCCCCTCAGACACAGAGCACCTTCTGAGGGAGGTGAGAATCTGGACCATTAGCCTTTTTGATTTGGAAAGCCCCTGAGGGCCAGCGCAGGCATGTAGTGGGCCCCTGTCCAGCCTCTGATGCGAAACCGAACCGCCAGGGAAGGGGTGGCGGGCGGGCGGGCCTCACCTCAGTTTGAAGACATGCTTCTTCTTCTTGTAGTTGGCAGCGATCTCACAGACGGCATGCCTCAGGGCCAGAGGCTCTTCCCCGTGGTAGGGCACCCCCAGCGCCAGGTTCTTGGCGTCCTTATAGAAGGTCAGCTCGCTATTCCTGAGCACACAGTACAGGTTGTTCCAGGACCTGCAACGGGGCAGACAGGCAGGTCACCCGCCGTCCTGACACAGCGTCTCTGTACTCAGCTCCCACGGCTGTACCTTTTCCTTTACACCGTTCTCCGCCTGGTAGATAGTAATACACCCTACTATGAAAAATCACCTCCATGCAATTTCACTACCTAAAGTTAACTCTTGTTAACCTTGAATGTATTTCCGTCTAGTCTTTTTTCTATTCACATATTCACGTTTTTTCCTACTCACATACTGGGGTACACCAAAGTAGGTTTACAGTCGTGAGTACCCAAAACGGAGAGTTTATTCTTGTATTATTATTTGGTAATTGTGTTTATTTGCATCACAACTGTACACCTACCTCCTCTGTATATAGCTAAAATTGGACTATACTGTATAACCAGTTTTTTGTCCTGCTTTTAAGCTTAATACTATATCATGAGTATTTCCTCACATCCTCAAATATTTCTTGAAAGTAATTTTGAATAACTATGTGGTGTCTCATCACATAGATAAATAGTCCCTTTATTGGTGGGCCATGTGACACTGGAAATTTAAGCAGTGCAAGGTAACAGTGTGATGAACATTCTTGTGCGTAACCCTTTGCCTCTAACTCTGGCGTTGAGATGCAGTTTTAGAAGCAGAATTATTGAGTCTAAGACCAACGGGGTAAACTTTTCAGAGCGTGTCCACATCCACCAGCGTGCTTGGTTTTCACTACAGAACTATGAGCTGAATAAAGCAGGGGTTTGTTTGGTGGTTGCTGTTAGTTTTCCTTTTGTTGATGTATGCCAGTACACTGTACTAGCACTTTTCAAAGAAACACTTCGGTGTATAAGTCAAGGCTCATCTCAACTGGTGAGTGTGGTGGCAGCTGCAAGCTTAGAAACTCGAGTGTGGGTTAACCGGAGCTCCTTCACCGATACACGGGGAACGTGTTGTGTTTTCACAGAAATGAATGCTGTGAAACATTGAAGGTTTTGTTCCTTTGCTGCTCCAGCCCCCCGCCCCCCGCCTTCTCCTCCTCTCCTTCCTTCTCCCTCCCTCCCTTTGGAGGGCAGGAAGGTGGAAAACTATTAGGGCACATAGGGAGGGAGGACTGGAAGGTCAGAGAGAGGACTTGACCTTTACAAAGCTGGCAGCAGAGCCACTTTACAAAGCCCAGATTTCTGATGCCCAGCTTGGGGATCTTTCCTGTAGCCCTCACCTCCTGTAGCCCAAGTAAGGCAATTGCTAAAAGAACTGGGTCTTGGAATAAAATCCTGCATTGAACAAATGACTTAACCTCTCTGAGACTCTGTTTCCTTATGTGGAAAATGGAAATCTCAATATTACAAGGTGTTTAGGAAGATTTTATCATTCCTAACATAATGCCTGGCACTCAGTAGGTGCCCAATAAATGGTAGTTCCCTCTTTCCTGGTGGACTCTGCACATAAGCAATAAACCTTTTCAGGACAGTGGGGTCCCCAAATTCATTTTTGAAATTTGCATTAGCTTTGGTGTCCCCCAGGGCAGGCTCCGTGTGCTGCCAGTGGCCCTGGGTATATGGCTGGCTTCAACCTCAATGCTGCCCTGTTTTCCTGGGACCCCCTGGACCGCTACCTGAAGGTGGGGCCCCCAGAGTCCTTATAGAGGAGGCATCCCCGGAGAGACCAAACCCAAGGGCATGACTGCCTCAGGGACAGGAGAGGACCCAGCCTGAATGAATGCCTCAGGGTCACGGAGTTGCTGTGTGATAGTACAGCAAAGGCCCTCCAGCTGCACCTACTCCAATCCCACTCTTCCTCCTCTCCTATGTTACAGCTGGGGAACTGAAGCCCAGATTGGTAAAAAGCAGGACTCGGTCAAGGTCCTGTCATTAGTGCCTACATCGACCCACCCAGCCCTAGGATAAGAACAATAACAGTAGTGTTCTCTGAGCGCTTCCTGTGCGCAGGCACGCTCTCTGCACTGAAGAGGCGTGCTGCCATCAACATCCCTGTTTTACAAATAGGGACATTAACTTTGGCTGAGTAACCTGTACAAGGTCATAGGATTTGAACTTGGGACCAGAACTGAAGACAGGCTTTCCCTGACACACCCTGGGCTGGCTCAGAGGAGTACCCAGAAGCTCTCAAGACCAGGGAGGTAAAGATCGCCCTCTCCCCCAGCACATACACCTGTGTTGCTGAAGTCCCTGAGAGCCACCCGCTCCCTCCCACTGGCGGCCTCTTCCCACACACCTGTTGGATGCCTTCTTGTTGGGCCCCTCCAGGTCGTGCTTGCGGCCCAGGTAGCCCTCCATCTGCACGCTGTGCCCATGGTCCCGCTGGGCCGGCAGCGTCGTAGGCTCCTCACCCTCGCTCAGAGGCGTGTCCAGGACCTTAAAGAGAGGCTCTGTGGCGGGCCCCTCATCCCCGCCAGATTTCTCCTCCTGCCCTTCCTCCTGTGGCCCTGGTAAGGGTGGCGGCTGCAGGTCCTGAGGCCACTGTCTGTCTTCCCCCTGCTCGGGCATATGGGAGGAGCACACCTTGCTGGGGTTCTGCCCCAGGGGTGGCTGCCCCTCAGAACTGGGGAGCCAGCAGGCCCCCTCCTGAGGCTGGTTCCTTTCTGCCATGCACCTCCGGGCCCCCCTGCCTGATCCCTCCACCTGCTGTGGGTACCCAGCTGGCCTGCTTCCCTACACTGCTCACATCTCTGGCTCCTTTCCCACCCCCAATCTAACATCCACAGAAAGTTTTTGGAGTGAGCTGAAGGTGGCCTTAGTGATGGTCTTGTCCAGGGGGTTCCAACACAGCAGGCAAGGCCCAGGCTCACTGCCCGGCGCCAGGCCCCTACCCCTGCTGCGGTCACACACTAACTCTGGCTGAGCTCTGCGTGGGCTCTGGCAAGACTTCCTATGAAGAAAGGGCCGCTGTTACGGCAGGTTTGAAAAACACGTGTACGAGATGGTGAATGGAAACTCTTCTCTTACCTTCCACTTGTATCTAACACCTCAAAGTTAGGGCAGCAGTCCCTTGGTGTTCCCCACTACCTTAAAAAGGAAGAACCCAGAATAACTGGTCCTGCTCCTGTCATTTGATGGGGATTTCTTGCAGTAGGGCAGTGGTTCCCGAGCCTGGCTGCCTTTCATGCTGACCTCAGGAGCTTTAACAACATAGTTCCAGACCCCTCCCTCAAGAGGCTGCTTTCACCGGCCTGGAGTGGGGTCTGCACATTGACATTTCTTCATAAGCTTTTCATGATTCTGATGTGCAGCAGGGGTTGACAGTCGCCTGTGAGGAGTCCCTGCCCTGGGGAGGGGCTGAGGCTTTACCCCCTGCATCTCCCTGTGGAGGGTGGGGTGCTGCCCACCACTGTCCAAGCTGAGTGAAGGGTCTCCATGTGTCAGGCGCTTATGTCCCGTTCCCCAGCTGGGCCCTAAAGTCCTTGTTGATCTGCCCTTGTGCCTGCTGCCGGAGAAGAGAGGGCAGGACAGATGGGGCAGCAAGGGGCAGCCCGCCTCCCACTGCCAGGTGGGGCAAGAATGGATGGGTCTCCTATGTGCCAAACGAGCACCCAGGAAGGCAGCCTAGCTTAAGCCGCCTGGTCAGAACCCTGTCTCAAAGGCCTGACTGCTGGAGATGTTCCAGCACCAGGTGAGAAGAGAGCCCTGAAGGCCCCTGCACAGGCCGCATCTGAACACCTGCAGGACCAGGGCCAACCCAGGCAGTAATGAGACTCTGCCCCCTTATCTACTCCTGACTCCAACCACTGCAGATAGCCGGAGGCCCAGAGAGCGTTGGAAAGGAGCCAGAAAAGAGCAGACGTACCCTGTGCTCCCCACTGCGGGTCCTACAAACATGGGCCAGAGAGATGGAGGATGAGAGGGTGTGGGCACCATACTGGACATCAGATTGAAGCTTTAACCTGGGCAGGCTAAAAGCGACCAAGGTCTGCCTGAGATGGTGATCAGGAATGGGAAGGGAGGTCAGCGGAGACGTTTGAAGGCAGTGCTTGGAAGAAAGGTAAAGCTAGTCATGTTTGTATTCCATAAAATTAGGGCTGTTCAATAAATAGTGATAAGTTGGGGTTCTAGTGAGATCCTATTTAAAGAAAGGATAATATGACTGGAAAAGTTTGAAAACCACACTACCCTAGTCTACTACCTTCAATCTATGAGAAAACCTTTGCTTAGAGAGGTTAAGCAACTTATCCAAGACCACACGGCTTATAAGTATCGGAGACAATTAGGGACATGCACTCCAGAATTGGATGAACCTGAGTTGTTATCACATCTTTAGGGCTCATCCTTTTCTGTTGTAGAACCCCTTGACGGCTGTGGCCGGGCCACACTTGTCTTTCTGCACCTTGCACTATTTGTATCTTCAAGAGTGCAATGAGCCAGCATTGGCCACAAGGATCTGGGGGGC
This sequence comes from Desmodus rotundus, assembly GCF_022682495.2. Taxonomy (NCBI): domain Eukaryota; kingdom Metazoa; phylum Chordata; class Mammalia; order Chiroptera; family Phyllostomidae; genus Desmodus; species Desmodus rotundus. Next base: position 109,028,867 of record NC_071393.1, read on the forward strand.
CCACAGCCCTGCCTGCATGTTCCTCCAGCAGGGAGGAAGGGCAGGAGTAGCAGGAATAGGGCTGGTAGCCTGGGTTGGGGTCCTGTGGGCCCGTCAGGCCAAGCCTTGGACCTGGGTGTAGTTTGGGGAGGTGGACCAGTATTGCAAAATGTGAAGCCTCTTTTTATCCCTAACCTCTCCTCTTGGCCGCACTGCTCCTGGTGGTGGAGGGCTGGAGCCCTCCCTGCACCTGCCCTGGGGTCTCAGGGAGGTGGCCCGCAGACCCGCAGCCAGGTTTGCCCCTCTCACCCAGCCTGTAACCTCCTGGGACTGATCTTACTAGGGGCATGTGGGTCCATGTTTCCTCCTATACTTTCACTGCCATTCTCCTTCCTTTTGGGAACTGTCCTCCGAAAATAAAGACAAATTTTTCCAGGACTGCTTCCCAACTAAATTTCACCTTTCTTTTGCTTCCTCCTAATGGGTGCCTGACCCACATTCCCTGGCAGGGACATTTTGCAAAAGTTAAATGGCTGGGTCATGGGTTGGCTTTGGAAAATAGCTTTTCCAATGTTTGCAAAGGTTTCTTATGTGCTCTTGACTGTTCACGTGGAGACAATATAAAATGCACCCTGTCCTCTCTATCCTGAAGGCCAAGGCCTGAGGAGGAGGAGGAGAAGGGGTCTGGTGGCTGCTTCTCCCTCCTAAGCCCAGGCTGGCAGAGCTTCTCTTCCTCCTGGGCTGGCGAAGGGGACACCGAAGAGAAAGATGGTGTCATGATTTGGGAAGAAGGGCCCTCCTGTCCCAGGTTCCAGGGGTAAATGTGCTTTGTGCCATTTTATGAGAGAGAGCGGGGAAAGTGCGGGTGTACTGGCAGTTCTGCTGCTGCTGGAACCGTGCTGTGTTCTCATAGGGAGACGGTGCCTCGCCCAGCAGGGCGGGCTCTGTGGAACTGGGGCCCAGAGCTGGCTACCTGTGTGGCTGTAGGGACAGGCAGGTTCTGCCAAAAGGCCCTGGATGGATGAGATGATCTGCTTCCCTTCTCCCCTCCATTCTCTAAGGCAGAAGGCCTGCTGCTTTAGCCCTCAGGCAGTGAGGGGGACGCACAGCTTACACCTGCACTGCTGAGGGGTACTCAGCCTAGACGTGTCACCCAGAGGAGCTGGGGGGACACTGAAGGGGGTAGGGCCAGCTGCCTTGAGATTCTCAGTTAGGCTGGAGTGGTCAGTGAGTCTTCGACGATAAGTGGGAGGGACAGCATGAGGGAGAATGAGGGTGGGGGGCTGGAATAAGGGGGTGGGGCTGCTTGCAGCATGGAGCCAGGATCTCCAGTTTGGGGGCAGATGGGCAGGGGATGGGGAGGCGACTGAGAGGTGGGCGCGTGCTCTGGCTGCTGGGATCCTGATTTCAGGGGAGGGAAGGGCGCAGACAGGAGAGCCTTTTACAGGATCAGAGTCGAACAGGGAGAGGCCCCAACACCTGAGGGGTGGCCCGCTCAGAATCTTGTAAGCTTGACTTTTTAGGGTCCTGCCTTGCTAGGAAGCTGTCTTGTGTGGGGGTGCAGGCAAACGTTGAGGGTCTCTTCCACAGAGGAGGCTCAAGAAGGGGAGGGGAAGCAGGGCAGGGTGGGTACATTTCTTCTCTGGACTAAAGGAGTTGAAAGTGTACTTCCAAGCTCAGCCAGCAGGTGGCAGAGGGCACAGCACACAGACAGCAAGCTCTCTAGCTCCCAGGAGAAAAAAGCTTGTTTGCAAACACAGGATCTTTTGGAGGTTCTTTCAGGGGTGTCAATCTTTTGGCATCTCTGGGCCCCACTGGGAGAGGAAGAGTTGTCTTGGGCCACACATTAAATACGTTGCGACATGAAATCACAAAAAAATCTCATAGTGTTTTAAGTAAATTTAGGATTTTGTGTTGGGCCGCATTCACAGCTGTCCTGGGACTGACTCATGGGGTCTGAGGGTGGCAGATTGGACACCCCTGTAAGATGCTCAATGACCCCAGATACACTGACAAGCAAAGAAACACAAGCAAGGAGGCTTCTTTCTAAAGGAGATGCCGGTAAGTGAGAACCAGGGCATAAGGACGTGTCCCGGAAAGAGAATGTCCGGCCTCAGCCCCGTGATGGTCCTGCCTATGTCACAGCAAGGACTGGGCCCAGAGTGTGTGGAGCGGGGCTCAAGGGAGGGGCACTGCAGGGAGGTTTGCGGGGGCTTAGGCAATGAATGGATACTAGAATTCATATGGACGACGGTTATTTTAAGAGATGAACGTCTACAGTGAGGGACGGAGAAAAAACTGAAGGGAAGAATGAAGACTCAGTGAATCACCTACTAGATGCCAGATATTCTACCTCTGTTCTCTCTTCAATCCTAACCTCCCCCTGCCAGGCAAGTATCATCACTACCTAGATTTTGCAGGCGAGGGAACCCGGGGGTCAGGGCGAATGGATAGCTTGCCCACAGTCACATATCTAGTGAGTGGAGGGTTGAGGAGGCAGGTCTGTCTGGTCTCCACCTCTGGCTCTTTCTGCTGCAAGGGGAGGGGTGGTGCTATTCTAGAGGAAAGTACCTATCTGATGGGGTTCACAGACTAAGTGAGACAAGCTCAGCTTATCTAAGACATGTGGCTGGTCAGCCAAGGCAGCAGCGGGGTCACGCCAGAGCCACACCGGAAGGGGCCAGAAGAGGGGCTTGGAGCCAGCAGTCAAGGCCTATTGCTGGTGCTTTAGGTGAGCAAATAGCACTGGGGAACTGGGGGGTGGGGGAACTGGCCATGTTCACAGCTGAGAGTTTTTCCTTCCCCCAGCCCTTGAGGTCTAGGCTCTCCTCCCCTGGGTGAGGGGTGAGGGGTGAGGGGCTATTGGCAGACAGGTTGGGAAGGCTGTTCAGAAGACAATTTTTTGCAAGAAGAGAGAGAGATGGTTTGTTGAGTTGAGAGCAGCCAAAGAGATGAAGAGATAGCAACTTAGGATAAGCAGAGACAAATGTCAGAAGAGAAAGAAGTTGTTGCTGAATAAGGAAGGACTGTGAGGAGCCGAGTTTGGACCAGGCAGTGAAGGGTCCCCTGGTGGGTGGTGGGATGGTGAGGGGCTCTCGTGAGAAGTGGGATGGAGGGAGCAGAGCAAATCCACACTGTGCTCCAGGGGCAGCTGGCTGAGGTGGCAACTGGGGAAGCAGGGAAGACAGCAGGAGGGAACACAGAGCGTAAGGCCACCGGGTAAAGTGAGGGGGAATGGAGAGGGAGTGTTCAGGGTCCCATCAGACAGGGAGGGGGAGACCTGGTCCACTGGCAGGGTCATGGGCAAGAGGAGAAGAGGCTTCCTCGGGAGCTGTCTTCCTCATTCCCACCAGTGGTATGGGCTCTTAGGGGCCCCTGACCTGAAGGAGCTGGGGCGGGGGGGGGGGGGCGTGCTGGATCAGCATAAGAAAGACTAGAAAGGGTTAGAAGGCAGTGACTCCCCCATCCAGATCCACCACCCATTTGACAATTGGGCAGCTTCAAGCCCCATTTCTGAAAGGCCTCCAGTGTTACCTGAGGCCGTCCTGAGCCCATCTGTATCTGGGATGCTCTGGAACGTTGTTGGGAAGAACTTAGGAGAGGCCTTTAGAGCAGCGAGGCCAGAAAGATCACGTCTGACCACAGCACAAAGAGCTGGGCACACCCAGCAGTGAACAGATGTCCAGAAAGAGCCTGGAGCAAGTTTCTCTGGGGAGCCTGGAGTACCGGGGCTCTGGGCCAGACTGCAGGCAGACACACCCCTGCCACGCTGACTCAGGCATCCTGAGGAGACAAGGACACACCCAGGTTCAGGGGAAAACTGAAGTTCTTCCCAGGCGGGGTCTGCTCATTATGAGCAAACACCCAATCGGCATTCACTGCAAAATGCCTGAAACAGCAGCTCCGTTTGGCCTCACAGGGGGAGGGGTGAAGTGATGGGGAGAGCTTGCTCAGGCAAGAAGAAACACAGCTGCTGCCTCCACACCCACATCCCTTCCATCCAGGACGTCAGAGCTGGGTCTCTGGCTGCTGATTAAAGCTTCAGGCTGCCTTCCCGGGGCGGGTGAGGGCAGGGAGCTGTGCAGGTTGCCAAGGGGGTAACAGCAGCTGGAGCTGGCCAGGCACTGGGTGAAAGGGGTCTAGTCTCACAGAAGAGTGGGAGGGGCTGCAGTCCAGTGTCAGTTCAGCCTCTGGGGCACCATCCCTCACATTCTCCAGTGCTGGTTACTCCTCTGAAGCAACAGCGACCTCAAAGACTATGGAAGGGAGAGGCAAGGGACCTAGAAGTCTCAACTCCCCAGGTTCACCCCTAGTGAGGAAGCTAGCTGCAGGCAGTCTTGGAAGGTTGCAGTAAGAGAGTGCTTGGGAAAAGGAGTTTTCCGTGACAACTGGAGGCCTGCTAAGGAACGGCACCCAGGCAGCTGCTTTCTGGAGTGGCCTGGTGCCTGACAGTCCTGAGTCACACACTGGATCTAGCCTGGAGGCTCAAAGGCAGCCAGGGCATGACGGCCCCAAAGAATGAACCCTGAAGACAGGCTGTTTCCTGTCACCGCCTCTAGAAGCACTCATCCCTTTCAGGGGTGTGACTCGTCACAACAGCCCCGCTGGCCGCTGGGCGAGTTCCTAAGGCAGGCCCTGCTCCTTGCCCCAAAGCCAGGGATGGGCCCAGGGCACAGATGATGTTCCAGGGATGTTAGATGGTGGGGCAGGGGTTGGGGGTGGGGGAGGCTGCCTCCTGGGGTGGCTTGGATCCTCTGCCTTTCCACTTCTGCTCCGTGAAATCAACCTCAACATCTCAACAGTCAGTAACTCACCACAACAGTCACACTGAGGATTCTGAGGCCTCCAGAGCCTGGAAGATGAGAACCTTAGCAGGACCAATCAGCCCTTCCCTCCCAGGGCCACACCCGGGATGAAGGGGAGACACAGAGCGTGATGGGGAGAGCGCGTCCCAGGAACTGAGGAAGGGGCTTGGCTCAGCCTGCCGCCAGGGCTACCCCCAGCACCCATGGCTGCCTTCACAGCACTGACCTTGTCAGGAACTGAGGTCCAACCCCGCCTCTCTTCCCCGAACAGGGACAAAGGCAAACACCCCAGCCCTTCCCATCTCATGCCTCACACCTGCTGGCACGTGACAAACACAACCAGGTCCCCTAGAGCTACAGAGGGGACAAGAGGAAATTGGGGAAAACCACCTCCCCCTGCCCCTCCCTTTATTCAGGCACATTGATGACATTCCAGAATGTTCTTGACTTTCTATAATCCTTCAGAGGGCTTTATAAGGGTGAAGAGACCCAGGAAGATTAGGTGGCTTGTCTAAAATCATGCAGGAAGGTTCTTGAAGAGCTCAGGACTACAACCCAAAGTCTTGACCTCCACCCCAGGAGTTTTGCCTGTCGTAATAGCTTGTTTCTCGTGCTTGGCCTCCCACACTCTTTATTTATATATACACTTACCTGTATGAATGGAGTGGTTTCTACCATAACACAGCTCTAATGTGGGAAAGTAAGAGGTGAGGGCAGTGATGCATTACAATGATGTGCTTGAAAATGGTGTGGCAGGGAATAGCACTCCAGTCCCTGCGTGTACACGTGTGTGTGCTTCCATGCACCAGGCAGGGGAGGACCGGGATAGGGCCTGCAGGGCGGCCGCCTGTGGTGTGCGGCGGTCTAGACGGGGTTCAGGTGTCGGTCCACTCCCGTCTGTTCCCCCAAGCAGGAAGCCGGCATGCACTAGTGAGGGGTTTCACATGAAGCAACACTGCGTGGGCCTATTCTATAGGGCACCGACACCAGACCACACACAAGGGACAGCAGACAGCCACCGTAACCCAGGCCTACCGGGAGAAGGCTCAGCAGACAGCCGGCCCTTCCTGGGAGAGGCCTGTGGTTTCTGCAAAGGTTTCCCAGCCTGCGTGGGACCCATTCTTTTTTCTTCTCGTATCAAAAGACCAATTGGGTATCACACCCTCCCTTGGAGTTTCGTGGATCCTCATGAAAACTCAACACAGGGCTAAGACGGGAGAAGCAGCAGGAAATGTTTCCATGAGACCTCGGGCCTGGTGTTCATTGATTCGCCATCTGGTTTCTTCCTGGGACTGGGCACAGGCCAGCTTTCCCAGCTGGTGTGGCTGGCTCTCTGAGAAGTGTCTCAAATGCAGGCTCACTCCACCCTTCCAGAGAACGTGGGTCCAAGCAGGTTTTATTCCCCCCAAACCCATTGACATTCAGATGTTGGATGGAGGTGGCTCTGATTCACATGTAATTAAATTTGCAGAGACGTACAGGACACAAACAATGGATGGAGTCATTCAGGGGGTCACAAAGGAGCCTGCAGACCTGGGACACCACCACACACAGACACATAGGGATACACAACCAAAGCGCAGGTAGTACAGGAGGCAGGGACAGTCCCAGCCCCCACGTCCACAGTCTGTGCCAGCCCCCAGTTCTTTCTCCTTCCAGTGGGGGCTGTCACTGGGAGAAAGGGGCTGGGACGAAGTCCACCCGAGACCCCCACAAGCAATGATGCGAGCTTCAGAGGGAACTTCTGGGAGAGACCCTCCAGCAGGAGCCCAGGAATGCCCTCTGCTGGACATGAAGGGCTGGTGCAGCTCAGAAAGGGAGGCGTCTGGCCAGGCTGGAGGCCGCAGAGGGAGCTGAGTGTGAGTATAAGTGAGTGTGAGTGTGTGTTTCACAGAAGTGTGGGAAGAGCTGAAGTCTGGACCCGACAGGGATTCTGCACAGGAAAGTCTTAGTGTATGTGTATTTTTTCTGGGGTGGTTGGTGTACCAGAAATTTCCACCTAGAATACCAATGTCCCTAACCCCCCAACAGTTCCAGCAAGCTCACCTGGGCACCTGTCGAAGTGGGGTACATGCAGTGGGGAAGCCATGCGAGGCACATGCTGAATTTTTGCTGTCTTCTCAGTCAGCCATTTCCTAGGACACTTCCCCCAAACCTGGGTTACAGCCTCCCAGGTTTCCTACACAGACCTCCCGGGTCCTTTTAGCTCAGAGACCTCTTCCAGGCAAGGTCCTGGGGCCACATCCCCAGGTGATTGGCAGCTGGCGTGTCAGAGTCTCCTCCCATTCCTCCCCTCACCCTCACATCCTCCTTTTCTACAAGTTGGGGACTGGCCCTGTGACCCTGAAGCCCTGGGGCTCTCCTGCACACCTGCAGGACTCCTTCAAGTCTGTTCTTGCCCCAGGACCAGCTCTATATCCAGACTTGCTGACCAGCAGGCCTCAGGCCAGGAAGGTGCGAGGGGGTCGGGCTCTGCCTAGGAGGGAGGAATGTACCCTGGGGTGGGGGTGGGGTGTCCTGAAATGCCTGTGGCCGTGGCAGGCAGGGCTGGGCAGTCTGTCTGTGGCTGTGTGTGTGTGTGTGTGTGTGTAGGGGCACTGTGTTCACGAGGGAGCGAGAGGGAAAACGGGAAAAAGGACCGTGTACCAAAACTGATCATCTCTGTATACAGTTTCCCCTGATGTAGATGGTGACATATTTATAGAAGAAAATTTATTAGACTAGATAAAACCAAACTAATAGAGTCATGCCAGTGGGCTGGCATGTCAGTTTCTTCTGGGTTGGAGGAAAACACCTAAATGAAAAATGCAGGCTGATCTGAAGGAGGAGTCTGGGGGGTGGGGGTGGCGTGTGCCTGTCCTCGACTTCCGCCCTGGCCCCCTGGCCGAGCCTAGTAGGGATGAGCAGGCTCTGGCAGCAACGAATCCAAGGAACTAGACAAGTGGGACAGGAAACTGACCGGGGATGTTCTCACGGTGGCTGCTGGATCAGGAACTCGGGGACCCTCCCCTGCTGTCTCGCCTTCCTCCTCTTGAGGCCTATGAAGACACAGTCCCTCTTTAGAAAAAAGTACCTAAGGCCAGCGCCTACCCCCAAACCTGGCTCTCCCACCCTCCTCAGGGAGCTCATGCCACGTGTCTCCCTGTCCAGGCCTCTGAGCAGCCTGGCAGGTGCTTGGCAAGCAGCTGCTGAATCTGCTTTAACTTTCTGGTTAAGGCAGGTACTTCAGGAATGGACACTCTGGGGTATGTGTTCAACTGGCCCCCAGAGCAGGGGGGTAACTCTGCAGTACCTGCTCTCTACCAGCTCTCTACCAGCTCTGTCTGTAGCAGGTCTCGAGGCCACCCGTGATTTGGGGTTAACGAAAGCTCCTCTCTGCCTGCAAGATCCAGCCACTCTAGATTTCCCTAACTAGTGGCCCAGGTGTAAGCAGTCACAGGTGTATTATTAAAACATCAGGGGGCTGTTTCTGATGAAGAATACCCTCCTCCCCCACCCCCCGCCCTTGGCAGTGCTCCAGTGAAGCCCACCATTCAGCCCTCCCCATTCTTACCCAGTTTCCTCCACAGGTGTCTCCAAGTTCTGACGTTGTTTTAGCTCAAGCTAGAGGAGGAAAAGGCCAAAGGTGTCAGATTCACCAAGGAGGGGAGACCACTCTGGGACACATTTCTCTAAAAGTGGCTCTCTGTACCCAACACACCCTGGTGTACGTTCCTTTTGGGATTATCCCCTTTTGTCTTTGGGTTCAAAAGTCAGTACTCTCCGCCACTCCTACTTCCTTCCCACTCTCCCACCGTGCGGAGCCTTTTACACTGTTCGTGGGTGTCTATTAACCGGCAAAGAGTTCTTGACTTCAGATATCCTCCAGGTGTGGCCGCCCACCACCCCAGCTGCCTGCTCACCGTGGTGGGCTTCTCCAGGGCAGCAAAGCGCTCTGCCCAGCTGGCTGTGGATTTCTCAAAAGCCTCATGCCTCTTGATGAGCTTCTCCACACTGTCCACTGTGTGTCCAAAGTCCCGGCTGGCCAGGTAGGGCTCCTGGGCGATCAGCCACGCTTCAGCCACAGAGGCGTCCCGAGAGAACTGGCATACTTCCAGCACTGCCATGGAGAATAAGACGCAGGCCCACCCACAGGGCCAGTGGGGCTGTCAGCACCCAAAGGTCCTCTCCTGCAGGGCCTTGGGGGCCACTCAGCAGACAGACTCGGAGCTGGCAGGCAGGCAGGAGGCCCACACCTGTGTCCTTGTTACTATGTGGACACCCTGCTCAGTGATGGCCTTCTGCCTGGGACTGCCGCTTCCCAGACTGGGTCCCTACCTCATCTCTGTCAACAGTGGTATTTTAAAAACCCACCAATTAGAACAAACTCCATTTTGAAAACAAGATGTAGTTTAGACATCTCTCTTTGAGGAGCTGTCATCTGCCCTGAACACGCTCTTCCTGGCCCTTGGCTGTCTCACAAAATCGTGCACAAGTAGCCACAGGACCAATCCAGGTCTTCTTGGCTCTGGCAGGATTTCTCCACCTCTCCTAGTCTCCAACTGCTCAGGACAGAGCTCCTTCTGTACCTGACATGCCTCAGATCAAACATCTGGGGTGCACTAGAGCCTTACTCTGACCCCTCTCCGAGCCACACTCTTTAGGGATCTCAGCCTGGCATGAGGTGGGGGGATGGGGGCAGAGAGATCAGGGGCTGGCTGGCTGGTTCCAGCAGTGCGGGTCTTCTGAGGGGATCCTTGAGGCCCCTGGCGATAGAGCTTTCCTGATGAGTGTGCTGCGGGGGCTCTGTGCTCGGCAGTGGTGATGTCACCCAGCCCCGCCCCTCCTGGTTCCCTGGCTCCCAGGCTGTACTCACACATGCTGAGCTGTTCCCAGCGGGCTTCCCACTTCTCATTCATCTCCTTCCTCCTGGACATCACCTGCTGCAGCTTCTCCCTGATCTGTGGGGAGGGAGGGAGAACAGCCCACGCTTAGGTAATCCTGCCCCTGTGTCAGGCAGTGCACAGAGAGATCCCGCAAAGAATGCTGGGTGGGCTTGGTCACAAAGACCTGGTTTCAAGTCTGCGCCCTGCCACTTGCCAGCTGTGCAGCCTTGGGCACGTTACTTAACCTCTCTGAGGCACATGTGCCTCCCCTAGAAAGTGGGCATTGGGTGGGTTATTAGCCTGCTCTCCCTACCAGCAGCCATCCCCTTGAATGGGTGTGGTGGGGCTCTCATTCCCAACACTCCCTGGAGGAGAGAGAGACGTGCCTCCTCTGAAGACCTCTCCCAGGAAGCTGTCTTGTCCTGGCAGGAGTGGGAGCAAGGACAGGGAGGAGGCCATCTCTGACCCACCGTCCCTCTCACCTCTTCGGAGTCCTGGTGCTGCCGCTGTAGCAGGGACTCGCTCAGCTCCAGGCAGGCATTGAAGTTCTTGCTTCGGGTTTCAATCTCCGCCCTGATGCCCTGATGATACTTCATGAGCAGCTCCACTGAGGAGACATCCCTGGGGTGGGGGTGCCGGGCAGGAGGACAGGAGCAGGTGAGAGAGTTTGGGGAAGAAACAAATGCCGGTGACTCTGGTCAGGCTAAGGCCAAGTCCCAATCAGAGGGGCCACCGCCCCCTGCCTGGGGGTCTGAGGCCACCCCCTCCTCTGCCAGTCTAGCCTCGGCAGGAACACTGATGCCCTGGTGTCTGCCACTGCTTATGGCTAGGGCATGGGCGTGGTACAGGGACCCCAAAAGAAGCCTGGGAAAGTTATTCAGCAATAGAAAGGAATGAAGTACTGATACACGCTACAATACGAAAGAGTCTTGGAAAGGGTGCGCTGCGTAAAAGAAGCCGGTCAGGAAGGACCACATATTGTATCATTCTACTCATGTGAAAAGTCTAGAGAGACAGAAAACAGATTAGTGGTTCCCAGGGGCTGAGGAGGGGGGGCGATGGGGGTGAGGACTGCTGGGGGGTACAGGGTTTCTCTTCAGGGTGATGACAGCCTTCTAATTTGATACTGTGATGGTTGTTCAACTGTGACTACATGAAAAACCACGGAATGTGGAATTGCATGGTATGTGAGCTATATGCCAATAAAGAAGTTAAATATAGAAGCTTGACCACCAGGCCCTGCACCAGAGGGGCAGAGGGAGAGACAAGGGCCACAGATAACTGCTAACCCGACACCAAGCGAAGGGGAACCCTGGTCCCCGTGAGGCTCTCAGTGCCCAGGGGTCTGGTGCCGCCTCCCACGAGCAATGAGCTCCTCCCTGAGTTTTGGGGAACCCGCATAACCCAGCACCGGAGGAAGAATAAACAGTGACCCCCGTATTTTCGCTGCCATCACTGTAGAAGCTCAAGAACAGATGTCTTTCTCGCCACACTCAGGATTCCCTTCACTGGGAGATGGTCGGTCCTCCCGGAGGAAGCTGAGCCACTCAGTTTCTTCCTGGACCTAGCCCTCAGGTGTCACCCCAGGACTACTGTGCACCCACAGTGCAGGACTGTCCCTCTGGGGAGAAGCCTCAGTGCAGTGCCCTGGGCTGCCAGCCTCTGGGACAAGGTGGCCAAGGGGTGGGGCTGCCCTGAGGACGCCCCCCTCACCTGGGCCTCTCCTGGGTCTCGATCTGCCGGATGATGCTCTCCATCCAGGCGAGGAGGTCTCGGGCCATGCTGAAGAAGCGGAATTTGTCCGCCGTGTCCACGAGCTGGGTGCGGCGCCCAGAACAGGCGTTAAGCAACGCCTGCCATGCGGCAGACACCTCCTGCTCCTTGTTCTGGATGGCGTCTGCCTTTTCCCCCGCGTATGCCGTTTGCAGGCGGGTGGCTACGTCCTGGAACTGCTGTACCTGTGAGCAGGCGAAACTGGACATTGTTCTCCAGAAAGATGCACGTTGGGCCTAGGAGGGGCGAGGGTACCTCCTCCTCCTGGCCTCCCTTCCCAGGGCACTGCTGGAAGGCACCACCCACCGGGTGCTGCAGAAGGCTCTTGCTTTGGCACCTCTGCTGATCCAAGGTGCCCCCTGCCTTGGGCTTTGATCCTCATCAAAGGGGAGTGAGAGGGACTCTATGCCCTTTGATCTCCTCAGAGGTATGATAATAAAAGTAACTATGTACCAGGAGCTGTTCTAAACACTTTTATTACTCTCTTCATTTTTCCTACCACCCCATGAAAGAGATACTATTATTATCTCTGTGTTGGAGATGGGGAAATGGAGGCATGGGGGTGCTAAGTGATGGGTCTGAGGTCACCCAGTAAAGTGGGGCACATGGGATGGGAGGTTGCTTCCACGGCCCCTTTCATAACCACCCCACACGCGGCCTCTCAGAGGAGGGGGCTGCAGCAGACCCATTTGAGGCTAGCCCCACGGCAGTGCAGCCTCAGCCCTAAGAACTCAGTGGGGCTGTGCCTGCCTCCAGGCCCTGGCACCTCCAGGGCACAACAGCTGCACTCCAGGCCCCACCTGCAGTCGGAGGACAAATCCTTAGGATGCCCGCCACCCATGTGAACCGGGGGCCTGAACCCCACTGGGTCAGTGCAAGGTTGCACAATAGCCCATCTCTCCTGCTCCATTGGAATCCCAGCCAGCCCCCAACAACTGGGGTCCCTTGTCACTGCTCTATCACACTGAACTGTGTAGAAGCCTACGGACTGGGGACGGTGCCTCAGGGGCACCCCAATGAGGGGAGAAGGGGTGGTCGAGGCAGATTTGGGGGCTCCCGCAGCTCCCATGTAGAAAGGCTGAACAGCCTCATGGCTGAGGGCACAGAGTCTATAGCCAGGCTGCCAGGGCTCCCCCGCCAATGTGCAGGTGCCGGGCCCCTTACTGACCCTTGCCATGGCTGCCTTTCCTCGTCTACAAAGTGCAGATACTACTGGTCCCTCCCTCAGTGGGTGGCTCTGGGGTTCAGTGAATACGTGTATAGCTTAGAACAGTATCTGGTGCTAGAAAACATATGTGTTTGCTGATAACACTGTAACACTGTGCACAGCCAGAGAAAGTGTATTTTAAGGTATTGTATGCACTGGGTTTTTGTAAAAATTCAGCTTGAAGAACGAGAAGCTGAAGAACGTCTGAAAGGCACTGCTCCCTGACTTCCTGCCCTGAGCTGTTGCCTCTCTGAGGAGGTGGAGTCTCCTGGTGCCTATTCTAGAGGTTTCCCCTGCAGAAGCCAGGACAGGACCTGACACGCCAGGGCCCCCAGGACACTGGTCATGGAGAAGATGTGCAAGGCAGGTCCCCGGAGCCTGAGGGTGGACAGCAAGGGACAGAAGGCACCTGCACGCCCAGGAGGTGGAGCTCCCGCTCAAAGGCCGTGTGCACCCGGTGGAAGGACTCGGCGGTGCTGGCATCCAGGCCCACGTCCTCTGGCAGCTCACGGTGCTTCTCGTCGATGAGGCCCAGGATCTCGGTGCCTGTGTAGAAGTAGCGGTGCAGGTCGTAGGAGGCGGCCAGCAGCTGCATGCGGGTGTCGATGAGCTCCAGCAGGTCTGCCCACATCTCGTTTAGTCCATCCTTCCACTCGGCAATGGTGGCCGCCTCTCCGTGGCCTGCGTCGATGAGCCGCTCGATAATGGCATTCACATTGTCCACCCGCTCCTGCCCAATGGCCCCCGTCTCCCGGGCAAAGTCCCGGAACTTGTCCCGGAGCAGCTGGACAGGGGGAGAAAGAAATGCGGTTATTGCGGTCAGGAGCGAGTGGTGTCACTGCACTGGCTGCAGACTCCCCCAGGCGGCAACTACAACCACCTGGAGTCACACTCTCACACCTTCCCCAGGGCGTCTGGTGCGCCTGCCACTGTGCCTGCATCTCTGTGCGGCACTTTGCACCTGGCAGGTGTGTGTGTGGGTGCGTGGGTGGGCACGCATCTGGAGCAATGGCTCTTGCATTTGAGGAAGACGAAGAAAGCATTCACTGTGAGTACTCACAGTAACATGGTCAAAGTCTTGCCCCATTTCTGGGGACGAGGCCACTAGCTCCTTTTCTGCAATCCACTGCTCCAAGTCGTCGGCCTCCCTCTTCAGCTGGAACAGGTGGTACATGTTCTCCAGCTTTCGCTTGCGTTCCTCTGCCATGTCTTTCAGCCCCGCATACTGCTTGTCCACTTGCCCCTGGAGCCTGATGATCTGCTCCCTGGAATTCAAAACAAGAAAGCGTTCAGAGACGGCGATAGAAAACTCAGAGCAGCCAGCTCAGGGGAGCCGACCAGCTCCTTGCAGCCCTGTGACAGGCACAGGTGGGGAAACGCAGCTTAGAAGAAATGGCAGTGACTTCTCCCAGGGAAGAGCTGGGGAGAGAAGGAACTGTCCCTAGACCATGATGCATCAGGGATGACAAAATGTGTCCCCCCTTGAAGGTGGATGCTTCCTGCCACTGCCCCACACCCTGGGAAGCCTAGAGAGATGGAGCAAATGGGGAACTTCTCCATTACTCTTCCAAGGAGGCTGATAGGACAGACGGTTTAAGCAGGACCCCAGCAGCAGCAGGCCCTGCTTAGCTCTTTAGAGAGGGCCATGCAGTACCCGGGGCTCCCTCCTTGGGGATCCTTGGGAGATGCTGGGGTGGCTGCCGAGGACTCATAGCTGTGGATGCCCTAAAGGCAGCTGAGGCAGAGCCGTGACTGGGGGCAGCCTGAGGTGTGCGGCCCAGTGGGCTTGCATCTCTGCAGAACCTGCGCAACTGAACAGCTGAGATAGACGAAGGTTGCTTCCTTCACCCCTCTGTAATAATTTTGCTGAGAGACAGTGAGATTGTGAAGTACCTTCTGGACCATAAAATGAAGAGTGAGGTTAGTCTTCCGCATCTCTTAGCACAGCCCAACTCTTCAAAAGATTGGGGCTCTCAGTTTCACTAAAGGGTAGTTTCGCTATTTCATTTTCTGATCTTTTTGCAATCTAGACCTCAGTTGGCCCTGTTTGAGGTCACCCACACAGAACCCAGGCATGAAGTGGAATTGGGCCAATCAGGAGTCCAGAAAGCAGTTTTCTCAAACCCATACTTTCCAGGAAAACTGTTCCTGTTTTCCCACTTGAACCTGAACAGATCCTGGTTGGTGGGGCCTCTGGCCTGACACCCATGACCTGGCCAAGTTGCACGCACCCCTCGGGGTGGCCCGCAGTGAGCAGCCTCTGGGCCCGGCCGGCCAGCTGCTTGATGTTCCGCCCGTATTCCTCCACCGCACACTGCTGCCGCAAATGCCGCTTCAGCATCACGATGGCACTCTCTTCATCCTAGGAGGCAGGGGACCATCAGCACGAGCTTGGGGAGCTTGGTCTGGCCCAGGTTACTGCCCAGCTCCTGGGGGTGTCTGAGATGGGGAGTACCAGGCCCCAGGGACACCCACAGGGAACTGTGCCATCCTTTCCTGCAATGCCCGGATTCCACCTTCCTCGCAACACCCCCAATCTGGTATCTACCCTTCTGGGTCCAGCTCCAACTTTCTGTTTTGTGGAAACTCCTCTATCATTCTAGCTTTTAGAGATGCCCTCACATCACCTCTAACCCCCTTCCATAGCACAGGACCCATGGTACAAAAAAGGTGAAGAACCTTTGGGTTGGAGTAAATCTAAGTTGGCAGACAGGGCATCTGCTTGCAGTATATGCTCTCTAGGGGTGCATGCAAGAGGTGGGGTGCCCTGAGAAGGACGGTTCCTCAGACACCCTACCCCTGTCCTCACCCCTCACACACCTGGCTTCCACGACTCCCCCTGACTGCCCACCCCAAGCTCTTCCTCTTGGCCTTGGCACCCAGCCTGGCAGCCCTGGCCTGAGCTGACCTTGGGGGTCTCGTCTGAGATGACGTAGAGCTCCTGCTCGCTGATCCAGGCCTCGGCCTCGCCTGCGTCCAGGTAGTACTGCTGTGCCTCACTGGCATCCCGCAGGCGCTGCAGCCTCCCGGCTGCCGCCTCCCGCAACATGTCCCACGAGCTCTGCAGGTGGCCCAGGCGCTCCTCAATGTCCCCACAGTCAATCTCTGCTTCCTCTACCAGCCGCTGCCCTCTCTGCAGCACGTCCTCAACCCGTGGTGCATGGCCCAGGATCTCGTTCTTCAGGGTCTGGGGCAAGAGAAGAGAAGAAGGGCTCAGAGGCGGGGCCTTTCTACCAGGCAGGTGAGGCTGGATCTGCAGCAGGCTGCCCAAGTGACACCCTGGCACCTCTTGCCCCCCTCCCACTTGGGGAAGCTAGAGCAGAGTGGGGGGTGGCCATAAAAACTGCCAGGACCACACGCCAGGCACAGTGCTCGGCACTTCACACCACTCTCCTTTCACCCTCCCACAGTCTGCTGGATGAGCACCAGGCACTGGCACAGAGCAGGTAGGGAACATGCGGGCAGCGAGTGGCCGAGCTGGGATTTGAACACGACTCCCTCTGATCCCACAGCCTGTGCTCTGGACTGCTCCCTATTCTCCCTGGGCTTTAGCAGAGCTTGATTCTTAGTTGAACAGGATAGAGGAAAGGAAAACAATGCTCAAATGACCTTTGGATATCTTTTCCTAAGAGCTTTCACTCCTATAAAGCTATAGTTGACTGTTTCCCCTTGCACAGAGTTAAGGGTTTTGTTTTGTTTTCCTCATTTCTATTTCTCGAATCTCTTGGGAGCTTTGTATTATTTCCTCGTTTGAATCTTTCATCACCAGAATGGCATTTCCCTCCCACTCTGGGACTGGGTCACCTTTTTTTTCAGGGGGCTGTGACCCACATGTCACTCACTTTCTGGCCCCAGAGGCCTGAGCCTGGGTGCTTCTTGCATGTGGGTTCCTGGCCCCTTATACCTCATCCTCCCTTTCTACAACTGTCCGTAGCCTTTAGAGCCATCTGGAGGGTGGGGACAAAAGCGGGGCACATGGGCAGTACAGTGACTGATGGGGATTGAAAATACACGGAACTAGCAACATCCACATGGCACCTGACTTGGAAT
This sequence comes from Desmodus rotundus, assembly GCF_022682495.2. Taxonomy (NCBI): domain Eukaryota; kingdom Metazoa; phylum Chordata; class Mammalia; order Chiroptera; family Phyllostomidae; genus Desmodus; species Desmodus rotundus. Next base: position 109,045,546 of record NC_071393.1, read on the forward strand.
CGAGGTCTGTGCAATTTCCCACGGTCTGTGCAATTGTATTCAAACTACGCATAGTGTCAGTTCTGTTTGTCTCTACTGTCCTTGGATCTTACTATGGCAAGGAACCCTAAATGGTCTCTCTCGGTCTCTCTCTCTCTCTCTCTCTCTCTCTCTCTCTCTCTCTCTCTCTCAGCAATTGCTTTCTGGGATCCTATGCAGTGAGCTTACTTGCGATGTCTTCTTCCGTGACTTCATTCATTCAACGCATATTCATTAAGTTATTTCACATATAGCAGAGCCTGTTCTAGGGACAATGTGGAAACAAAACCTCTGTCCTCATAAAGCTTACGTTCTAGTAGAGGAAATAGATGGTAAGCAGGTAAATAAGTGTAGGTAACAGGTGCTAGAAGGTAAATACAAGACGAAGAAAGTCTGCCGAGGTGCAGTGGCAGCTGCTCTGGCCTGGGGAGTCAGGAGGGCTTTTCTGAGGAGATGACATTGAGTGAGATGCCCCCACACAAAGATCTGGGGGATGAATGTTGCTGGTAAGAGGGAAGAGCAACTTCAAAGTCCCCGGGGTGGAGGCGAGCCCGGGCCATCTAGCGGCCAGAGAGTCGGAAAAGCTAGAACACTGTGAAGAGGGAGAAAGTGGTAAGAGATGAGATTTAAAGGCAAATGGGGCCAGATCAAACAGAACTGTGGTTCTTAACCCTGGCTGCATCTGCGAAAACAGACATAGCCAGGGCGCCAACCCCAGTGATCCTAATTAATGGTTTTGAGGAGGGACTGGGGCATTGTAGGGTTAAAATTCCCCCAGGTGATTCTAATGGGAACCACTCATGGGGCACCTGGCGGGATTTGTTCTAGTTTAAAGCAGTGGGGTCCTCTCAAAGTGGGGTCCGGACCAGCAGCCTCAGCATAACGAAGGGTCTTGGTAGAGATGGAAATTACCAGGCTCTACTCCCAGTTTGATTCAGTGGGTCCGGGGTGGAGCCTGGTCAGCTGTGTTTGAACAAGCCCTCTGGGCGAGTCTCATGCACGCTGAGGTTTGAGAGCCACTGCACTGAAGGGAAGGGTAAAATGGGATTTGAGCGCTAGCCGGGCTAGCCTGAAATAGTCTTCACTAGGGCAGCCACGTTCTCCCAGGAGATTGTCTTTCCCTTCTTGTTTAGAAGAACCCCATTTACACTTGCCCTTTTCTTAAAATAGCATCCTTTGGCCAGAGGAGATGAAAATCTTTTGGCAATAACACTAACTAGACAGAGTCAAAAAAGTCTCTGGTGGTGGAAGGACTGAAGTCGGCTCGTTTTACAGTGGAGGAAACTGAGGCCCCAAGGACACTGTCTTCTACCAGCCTCCCTCCTTTGAGTGGAGGTTGTGGTGTTAACCTGCATCCTACTACCTTCCAGCTCAGGTCCCTTTGTGTGGCCACTGGAGCCTTTTGGTCATGTCAGCTAGAAGCAAAGGCTCTGAGGGAGCCTTTAAAGAATGCCTTTGAATATAATTCAGGCTCCGGCACAGTTGCTGGGCTCTGTGGGCAGATGGCAGCCGCTGTTGCTCTGGGGAAGGAAGTACTGTTGGCCGTGACCCTCCTTTTCAAGAAACTACAATGCCGACTGGTACTCTGAGATACCCTGCTCTCTCTGGGGGAAGTCCCCAGGCTCTCCTTGCTTGTGGCTCTGGCTGCCCCTACTTCTTGACCCAAAGAGCAGACCAGGCAGGAGGAAGGGCTCTCTGCCCAAAAGCAGGGTCTGTGGCCAGCCCTTGGCCAGACACAGAGGCAGCATGACCAATGTAGCTGGCCTTGGAGGTACAAGGTAACTCTGACTCAAAAGGAAGTGTGGCATCTGCTCACTTCCGGCATCCTGACCAGGGCCACAGAAGTTTGCAACCAGGCCCCGAGAGAACAGAATGAGTGTGGCCCTGAGTCCAAGGCTCAGAGTCCGAGGTTTGTGGCTTCCTAATGGGGTTCGAGCTCTACAAGTCCTCACGTGTCCAGAGAAGTGGGGCCTACTAACCCTAAGGACACCCAATTTGCCCAGCTCAGCCCTGGAAGAGGTAGAGCAGCCAGGAGCTCTGGACCTCCTCTCAGGGGGGCTGTGGAATACAGAAGGTGCAAAGTTAAACCCGAGGCCAGGGCATCTGGGTCCTGCAGTCACCCATGCCCTGATGAGTCTGAATGGCCCCAAATCCCAAAGTATCTAAACGAGCCCCACCCTCCTCCCCTGTGGTTCTCCCAGAATTCTCTCTGCCATGACCAAAGCTGCTCTGTTAGGGGGTCTGGGGAGCCCAGAGCTACTAACAAGAGTGCTAATGTTCTGTAGCTGGCCTTCTGCAGGAGGGGCGTGTGGCACTGACAAGGTAAGGCAGTACTCACCTGGTTCTTCTTCATGAACAGCTGCACAGTTTGCAGATTAATGCCATAGTCGGCCGACTGGGCCAGCGGCAACCTCTCCTCCACCCAGAGCTGCGGAGACCAAAGGCAGGAGGACAGCTGATGACAATTGTGCCCACCCTTCCCTGAGCACCCGCCACGATCCACACAGAGTGTTGCTCGTCATGTCTCCCTGGTTCTTCCCAATACCCCGGGTCAGGGTTTTGTCTCCATTTTACAGACGGGGACATTTTAATATTTTGAATTGAGGTTCCTGGTCACACAGGGGAAAAGGTAATGTAGCTGGATTAGGAACCCAAGTCTGTCTGGCCTGAAAGTCCATGAGTGAGTTAACATTCAAAAAGCACTGGCTTTACTTTTACATTTAATGTAAGATCGCAACAATCCTGTGAGATAAGGGGGTGAGATGACCAGACATCTGCTGCCAGGGGCTGCCCTGGGCGGCAGCCAGTAATCCTGACAGCAGCCGCTGCCTCGGCTACAGGGGGGTTGAGGGTTCTGGCCCACATACCGTCTCATCCTCTAAGTCCCGGCTGATCTGCAGCTTGGCTCTGGATGATTCTAGCTGCTTCTTCCTCCTCCCCAGGGGCTCCAGGAGGTCCAGGAACCGCTTCTCGATGCTAAAGTCAGCGCCCCCTTCTTCCTCTCCCAGGGAGGGCATCTCAGCAAACAAGTCCCCCAGCTCCTCCTTCCGCACATTCACTTGGTCCTCCACACGCTGGGACACAAGGGGACAATGTTGGCATTCGCCCTGGCACCTAGGCAGCCCCTCCCTCCTCTCCATCACTCACTTCCCACCCATCCTCGTGGCCCAGTTTGAGCTCCCTGGTTGCCCCACTCATCTTTGCCTCTCTGGAGCACCTGGACTCTCCTTCTCAGGCATGCCTCTATTAGCCGATTTGGATCCCTGTCTTACCCACCGCAAAGGAGACATTTTTGTACAATAAAGGCAAGCCCAGCTGAGAGGAACTGGCTTTCAGGGTTCAGATTTGCTCCCCAACACTCCCAATCTACAACCCGCTCACGTGCCTTCAGCTTAGCCAACATCCGGTTGACACTGGTCAGGTCCTTGCCCGGGCTGTCTGACCGCAGCTGGTCCTCCATGGCACTGATCCACTTGTTGAGGTCTGCTTGGGTCTTCGAGCGCAGGTCAGAGCTCCTGGCAGCTGAGAGCTGTTGGGCCTTCTCCTTCATGGTGGCCTGAAGCTCATCCCAGAGTCGGTGCAAGGCCTCTAGCCTCTGGGACACCAGGGCTGCAAACTGGGGCTTCTCCTCCTTCAGCTGCGTGCCTTCCTGTGCGGGAGAGAGGCAAGCTCACCGTCTGGCCCCAGTGCAGCCCTGCCCCAGGTGGCTACAGAGGGCTGCCCGAGAGGAGGTCAGAGGAGCCAGGAACCTCTCTAGAACTTGGTGAGGCCCATTTGAAAGATCGTGTATCCCTGAGTTATTTGCAGAAGGCGGGGCAGCAGGAGCTGTGTTTGGGGCAAATGACTCAGAAAGTTGCAGTATGGAGAGCTGCAGACAAAGGTCAGCTGGAACTAAAATTGCTTTTTAATTAAAGAAAAAAGGTTCAGGATCCATCCAGGTACAAGCAGCCTGGAAACCGCCCTGAGTTCCACCCTCTCCTAATTGTCTCCCCAGAGGCTGTGCACTAACCAGCCTTCAGTGGGATCTTTCAGTTACTGTCTTTGTCTTCGCAGGTTTCCACCTGCACAAATGTATCTTTTTTGGGTGAGTACAGTATGATATAACTTGGGTCTAGGCATATGTACCACTCGTGACAGTCAATATTTATTAAGTATTTAATAATCGCCCAGGACTATTCTGAGTGCTTTAATGCTCATGACTCCTTTGGGGAGGGAGCTGTTATTACCCTCATTTTACAAATGAAGAAACTGAGGTGCAGGCAGGTGGAGTGGGACAGTCTGGCTTGGAGCCTGCACCTTCGACTACTGTGGATGCGGCCTCGTGTGGCCCCTAGGCCTGCTTCTCCCTATGCTGGTCGCCACGGTAGGAAAGAGCAAAGGTGCCTGGTTCCAAGATCTAACTCCGGCCACAGTTTCACTCGGGTCCCCGGGCAAACTCATCACAGAGGGGACCCTTGCATCCCCATCTGCAAGGGGTGTGAATGGCCCCTCCCCAGTGGTTCTGCCCATCCAAAAGTTGAGCGTCAATGGACTTCCCTGCTCATGTCAAATGTGCCCTGGGGTTGGGGACCTGGGGGAGATAACAGAAGGCAAACAGAAATAACTGTTCTCCTGGCAATGGATGCTAAAGCTCTGACTTGAGTGTCTTTGGTGTCCTGGACTGTCCCCAGACTCAGGTGACCCAGAAGGGGCACCTATTCTGACCAGGCTTAACAAGACTGGATATATCTGAAGGTTGAACTACTATTTGGAGAAGTTTTTGCACTTCCAAGTTCTGCGCTGTCCCCCACACTTCAGGATGGTGCTGGGCCTGGGCAAAGCCCCACTCAGGGAAGCACATCTGGGCACCCGCGTTACTCACCGCGTCGATGCTCTCCAGCCACCCCTGGTGGGAGGCCAGCTCTGCCATGAACGCCTGGTGCTTCAGCCATTTGTTGTGAAGGTTTCGTGCTTCATCATAGGAGATATCCTGAGATGTCAGCAGCTTGTCATTGATCCAGAGAGTGAGCTATGGGTAGAAAAAGAGAGGTTAGTCATCTCCGGGTATACCTTCCTGACCAGGGGCTCAGGGCAGGACCTGCTGCCCACCTTGGGCCACCTCGGGCCACCTCTGGCCATAGAAGGCGGCCAAGCAGAGGAAGTGTGAGCACAGCAGAGCACCATTCTCTAACTCTGAGTCCCTAACTCCCAGTGCAGGGCACTTACCCACATTGTCGCAGGGCTAAAATATGGACACTGGTGGGCCTTCCACACCAGTGTGTGCCGTGTGACACAAGGGATATCTGTGCTTCTCTCCCTGTTTCCCAGACCTAGGACAGGGCCTGGGCTACTGCGGGAACTCAGCAAGTGTTTGCTGGATGGATAAATCCACCCTTTAGCAGAAGGACAAGAAATCATTAATAAACACAGAGAAAAGGCTTTTGGAAGAAGCAGCCGAGGCCAGAGCCTGTAATTAACAATGAGGGAAGAACTGTGAGGGGCAGCCAGTGTTTCCAAGATGTCCTGGCACCATACCTGGCCTGGTCTATGCCAAGGGCAGAGGTAGACATAAACAAAGTCATTTGGGCTGAGAGGTTAGGGGTATGAGGAATGAGAGCGAGAAAGAAGTCAGGGAAAGCCCCATTCCACATGGAGACACTGCTAATGGAGGGACCCAGGAGAGCAGGTCAGAGACCTGCCTGCACAGCTTGTCCCAGGCTGAGCCGGGACCTTCGGATCGGTAGTTCTCCAGCCAGGAGGCTTGTTGAAGGTGTTGCTCTCTCTCTCAACCCTTAAGGATCTGATTTGTTGGGCCCGAGTGGAGCCCAGGACTCTGCTTTTAACTGGGGCCAGGACTGGTTCTGTAATTGCAGGGTGCAGTGCAAAACGGAAATGTTCAAAATCATTAAGAATTTCAAGATGGCAACAGCAGAGCATTAAACCCAGTGTGGAGCCCCTCTAAGTGCGGGGTGCTGTGTGAATGTACAGGTCGCAAGCCCTTGAAGCCGGCTCTGACCAGGGCCGTAGGTGACTCCAATACACATGGTCCATTGAGATGTCCTAGATTTGACAAATTAAAAAACACTGTACAGACCTGAAAAAAAAATATTGTGGAACCAAAGATTCTAGAGGATGACCTAAGTTGTGGAGTACCCGGAGACCCCCCTGATGGAATCCCAGAGTCCCGAGTTAGAAAGGGTCCTTGTGGACGTCCCACCTCTGGGAATGTCCTTAGAAAGGAATGTCCTGCCAAGTGGCCTGCCTTGCTGGAACCTCACCTCCTGGCAGTTCTGGAGGAAGTTCTGGAGCTCCAGGTTGTCTCTCAGAAGAACTGAGGCCTCCTGGGCCTTCTCATTGTTCTTCCTGTGCCTGGAAGGGAAGCCAGAAAGCCGCAGTCACACAGTGTTGAGTCTGGGGTCCCCATGCAACACTGCCAGTCCCACCTGATTCCAGCCCATCACCCTGGGGGCAGAGAGTACCTGTCCTCAATCAGCTGCACCTTCTCCTTGATCTTGTCTGAGTAGAGGTTCCCCTCGGCTACCAGCTTGTTTCCAGAGTCCACAGGACTCAAGACCTTATCTTGGTTGTTCTCCATAGACACCAAGAAATCCTCAAACTTCCGGATCCCAGCCTCTGCAGCTTCTAGGGAGTCTGGGGGCTCCAAGTGAGCCAGTGTATATTCCTGTTGAAGCAAGTTTCCAGATGAGGCATGCAGCCAACCTGAGAAGGTGGCGAGGGAACGTGCTAGGCCGGAGTGCCATGTGCAGCCATACAGGTCACAGTGTGAATGGTGCCCCTGGAGCTGTGCAAGGAAGAGGCTCCCCAGGCCTTTCCCCCTTCCCCCATCCTCACCCAGGGGTACCCCATGAACAGTGGGACTAAAGCCATATGGAAGGGCAACCACCCAGAGGAAAATTCACTTCTCCAGCCTCTAAGTAACCCGAGAATAGGCATAATTTGGGACACAGGGCTGAAAAAGGCACTTAAGAAACAAAGAGGATTGTCCCCCAATTAGTGGCTAGAGAGTCCAAGAACAGCATAAGTTTGTCCCTGAGCCCTGTAGCATATTCGTAGACTCACCAGTGCTATTGGCCTGAGAGACACCCCTGCCCTCCCATCCCTGAATGCCTCTCCCTACCTGGTTAGTAAGGATGGCTTCAGCCTGCTTGGCATCTTTCTGGAATTCCTGGAAGCCAAGGCACTGGGCAAGGGAGTGGCCACGGCTCTCCCACATCCGGCGCAGGGCATCCCAGCCAGTACCCAGGCCCTCCAGCCGCTGGCCCAGGAGCAGGTACTCTGGGTCCGTCTGGTCACGGAGCACTTTCTCTCCAGATGTCTTGACGTGCTCATAGCTTTCATGGTGCCCGTCGATCTCATCCTTGATGGCTGCATGCTGCTGCAGGAGCTGCTCAGCCTCTGGGAGGGACTCAGGCATGTCCTCGGAGGCCACAGCCTTCTGGGCCATGGACAGCCAGGCCTGAAAGTTATCCAGCTCCTGCAGAAAGGCCTGCAGCTGGCTGGCTTCACCAAGTGAGGCCTCCTGGTCATTCAGGGCTTGCTGTAGGCCCTGCCACAGCCTCTCCACATGCGCCTGCCGCCCGCCAATGTCCTCCTTCAGTTCTGGGTGTGACCCCATTAGCCGTTGCGACTCACGCTCCAGAGCACCCACACGGGCCTGGATGGCGGCCACATCACGCTCCAGCCCGGACAACTTCCGCTGGATGGAGATGACACCTGCCAGGTCCCGGCCCAGGTCCTTGATGGACTCTACTACCTTCGTCTTGTCCATGATCCACTTGCAGGTCTCCTCACAGTCCACGCAGTAGTTGTGCACCCGGAGGGCTGAGTCTACTGCCTCCCGCCTGTCTGATACCATGCTCTGGAATGCCTGCCACCTGCCAGGGGAGCACAGCCGGGGGGACACAGAGACACTTCCATAACTCTCCCCACAGGGTATCCCTTCCCAGATTTCCCACCAGAGTCTCTCCCCAGAAACCTTGCACACTGAAAAAAATCATCTACCCAACCAACTGCAGTGAATAAGGCTCATTTATCCAATTTTACCCAACACAACATAACTCCCAATCAGGTCTTTCCATCCATTGGAGGCAAGCAGTGATCTGATCCCAAGTGTAAGTGAAGGGGCATGACACTTAGCTGGGCTCTCTATGTAGTTGGATTTCAGGCTGACATACATTTCCCCAGATCTTCTGAAATACTGAAAAGTATTAGCTCACATTGCCAACTTCAAGAATGCTTTAGGATGTAGGTTCCTAGCTGCCCTAGAGGAGCCATGAAAATGCCTAAGACCATGTTCAAAGTGCCCAGGGCCTGACACAGTCACCTTAGCCCAAAAAGAAAAGAGGCCTGGTGAGGAAGAGGTGAGGAGAAGAAGCGAGGGATAAAGTGGGACTGTAATAGAAATGGAAAACATAACCTTAACCTTCCAGGGCACTGCTGGAGTGATAATGGGAAATATGCAAAGGTCTGGCAGATGTCCTGGGGGCCTGGGGTGGGTCTGCAGCCCCTAACAAGCCTTTCTAGAGGGCTGTCCATCAATTGGCCTGGGTCCAGACCTCTAAGGACACCTCCCCTGGACCTGGGTTTACTCATTCTGCATTACTGTAATAGCTCAGCCCACAGAGTATGCTGGATGCTCATTTGCTAAGAGAACCCATTTTTCTTGAATACCCACAAGGTATAGTAGGTCCATAAATAATGCCATTTCATTCGATGTCATTTTGTCGTAACACTGATAAGATGCCATAGGAACTTAACTCTTGTTTATGTCAATTAGCCACTGTTAAAATTGGTTTTGTTATAAGTCATTTTGCTGAATGTCACAGAACCTATCAATGGCGTTAAGTGAGGTCTTACTGTATGAGCATTATGTCAGCCTTTGGGATAATGCAGACATAGCCAGACTTTGCCTTATGGAGTGTATGACTAAAGAGAAAGTAAGACCACCTCACAGAATAACTATGGTATAAAGTGCTATGTACATGGCCCATATCAGGCAGAGAGGACTAAGGGAGCTGAGGAGGGACGGGGTGACAGTGGCAGGTTTCACGGTGGTCCTCTGAGCTGTATCTCAATGAACAGATCTGTTTAAGGAGGAGACCCTGAGTATGTCATTCACCTGTGTACCCCCAGCACCTGGGGGATGGCGGTTACAGGACTATGCAGATGGACTGGGTAAAGTACGTTGTGGGCATTCCAAAGTGTGACAACACTCTGGTTCAGATTGAAAGACAGTCTTGTTGGAAATGCCTGGAGAGACAAGAGGGAGAGTCCAAGGATTTCTCAGCTCCCCTCATGGACCGCAAGGTCCCTGAGCTCTGGGGACTTCTGTGCCTGGCACACAGATGGTGCAGAGGCTGAGGAGCCAGGGGAAAGGAGCCGAAGATTTTCTTCGGGTTGGCCTGAAACTACTGTGAAATGATAGTGACATGCTGCAGGGCCATGAGACCCCCAGGCCCTGCACAGGAGCCATGGGTCAGGGGCTGGCTGTGCCCCAAGGCAAGAGGCCCCGTGGTGATTTCCTAGGCCTCTCTGAGTCTGGCCTTACTGCAGCCACCAAGTGGAGGCCACACAGGGGACGGGCTGGGGTTGGGTCCAGTCTGCCTCCCAAACCCACTGTCCCCCTCTATTGCACCGTTTCCTTCTGTAGGGAGGACATCGATAGAGCTGCTCCAGTTAGTGCTGCCCAGGTGATGTTGGGAGTCCAGGTTTGCTCCTGGGCCCAAGGTTATTAGGAAAGTGTTGGTCAACTGGCATGCGTGAGTGGAAGGTAATCACACATTCAGTGGGGAAGTGTTTGAATGACTCACATGTGCCATGCTTGGCAGAAGTTACTTCCGTGTTGTCCCTGTTACTCATTCACTAAGCATTTATCACACAACCATTATGCGCTCTGTGCCAGGCACTGGTCTAGGCTCTGGGGATACAGCAACGAATGAAGCAAAGTGCTGGCTCTAATTCAAGTGGGCAGAGACAAGTAAAACAATCTGTAATCTATCAAGTGGTGATAGCCCAATGAAAAAAATAAAGCAAAGTAATGGGACAGAGGCGAGTAATGGGACTGAGTAGGAGAGAGGTAGGCGATCTTTTCAATGGGGTGGTCAGGGAGGACTGCTCCAGTGAGTTGACATGTGAGCTGAGATCTGCATAACATAAGCAGGTAGGTTAAGTGGTATCTGGGAAAAGACTGTTCCAAACAGAGGAAACCTCAGACAATAATGTGCAAGGTATGCAAAGCACTGTGGGCAAGACGTACAGATACTGCCCTTCATTTGCTTATAATCTAGTAGGAGAGTTCTTGAGCCTAAAAGTAGCCATAATACAAGGTAGAATGTGAAGCTCTAAACCAGTACAAGTTTCATTTGGGACACTGGGGAGGAGAGGACCCTGGGCCAGCCTAAAGGGTGGGTGGGGTTTGGAGTATGTAGTTTGCAGAGGATGCATTCTGGTAGGACCGTAGGTGGAGGTAGAGAATGACAGCATTTTAAAAAATATTTCAAGAGCTAGCCCATGGGAGGATCAGAATAAATTTTGATCTTGCTAAAGGGCAGAGCCAGAACAAATTTACAAATTTCAAGGAGGCAGATTTCCACTCAATGTGAGATCAAACTTGCTAACCAAAATGCATTGCCCCAAGCGGGATGGGCAGCATGGTGAAGGGGTGAGCCCTCCATGCCTGGAAGTATTTGTGCAGAACACAGGCCGACTGGAGTTTAGAGGTAAGGGAGCTTGTGTGTGTGCACAGGTGTGCGTGTGTGCAGGGCAGACAGGAAGCACTTGACAGCTATGTATGTGTTGCCTTAAAGAGCTGTAGTCAGAGAATGACCTCTGCACACCCCTAAGCCATGGACCATTCTAAGTGAAACAGATCAGGTACTTGCCATCTTTAGGTGAGAGAACCTGAGGCCTGAAATGGTAGGGTGGTTTTCATTAAATCTGAGAGTTGAAATGTACCTGAGACACATCTAGCCTACAGAAGAGCATCCTCGTCCTCTGCATAAACCTCAGGTTGCAGAGGAATCTCTTGAACTACAGTTCCCATCTTTGGATGTGGAGAAAATTGGCCTCATCCCAGTGGCTCCAAAGTATCCCCCAGCCTGAGGCCCCTGGAATCTCCACTGAGCTGACCCTTCTCTTCCCTACCCGCACCTCCCAGATGGCCTCAGGCAGAACAAAGCTCAGAAACAAGTGTGGGGAAAGGGACAGGGGCAATGGGTAGATGGTGAACATGTGGCACTGTGAGTGCAGGGTAGGGTCCAGGGTGACAAACAGGGGACATGAGCCTGTGCTCTGTCCCTAGAGACCCTTGAGGACTCATGAGTAATTATGCCCTGTACTGAAAGCTCCCCACTTCCAAAGGCTCCTCAGGGCCTGTTTTTTGCTCTGACCATGAAGTGGGCCCAAGGCTTCCTGCTCATTTTTCTCTTCATTGCAGCCAGCCACAAGGTCAATGATGCATTGGATACAAGCAGGAGCTTTCTTTTATGGACATTACTTAGGGGCTCTCAGAAAGCAATTTTCCCTGCCTAAGAAATGTCCGGGTAAATGTGCCATGAGTGCCGTCTGGCCTAATTCTAACTACAGTACACTCAGAATGTCTCCCTGCACCACGCAGGACCACCCCTTCCCCCAGGCGCAGTATTTGCAGCCATGTGAACACATGTCTCCCCCTCCCTGGGCCGATCACCAGATAGGTCCCTCCTTGCTGCTGCAGAAGGAGACAGTTGAGAACGACAGGAGTACTGAGGGTACAAACCTGGCAGCGCAGAGCCAGTGACCTGACTTTTGGGCCACACCCCCAGGGGTCTGTCAGGTGCAGGGCGATGCCCCCAGTTCCCAGCCCAACCCACACCTCACCTGGTGTTCAGGTGGTCCTGGTACTGCTTCACCTCCCCACTGCGTGGGTGGCCACTGTCTATCAGGCTGTTGGCAGCGAGGTTCACGCCACCAATCTGAGTCACCAAAGTCTTCATCTCCTGGTCCAGGATGTCAAACCTGACAAGGACAGAGAAAATGAGGACTGGCGAGGCACTTCATTCCCAGTGGCCACCCAGTCTCCGGAACGTGTAGCTCCTGCTTTCTCCTCCCACCTCCTAATTACATCTGACCAGGTAAGGGGCAGACAGGAGGAAGGAGAAAGATATGCTGACACAACCTATTTGCTGGTTCATGGGTCCAACTTCTTGGTTCAGCATTTCTTGGATCAGGCTAGGAGAGCTGGTTCCTTACTATATCAGCCACCAGCTCAACAGAGAGGCACAGGGCAAAATGAGGTGATGGGAGGCTAGTCACCACAGAGACCACCTGCCTCCACTGCCTCAGTTGCTGCTATTGGACCCCAATTCCACTGCCTTGACACCTGGACCTGAAGGATACTCCCCAGCCAGATGCTCTGTCCCTGGGTAGGAGAAGGGACAGCTGCTGTGGGGAGGGGAGCCATGTGGTTGTGAAAGCTGACCCTTCTGGGGTAAGAGCCAAGGTTCCTCCAGCATCAGTGTGGGACCACCTGAGCATGTCCCAGGGATGGGTGTGCTTTTTCTTTGCCTCAACTCCCTGGATTCTGTGCTTGGAATTCTAGGACACACATGGGCAGGCCTCCCATGCCAAAGTGCTGATGGGATCGGAATACCGGAAGTGAGAGTGGCCCTGCAGACCAGTGGTTTACGAACTGGTTTCTGGGGCTTCTCTGGGTTCTGTGGCTTAGGGACTGCCACAGAAATGTGGAGCTGCTGGGTCCTGGTCTCTCACCCCCCACTTAATCCGATCAGCTCTACTTTCCTCTGACTTATATGTCAGGGATTCCGTATACAATTCATTTGAACAAAGACTGCTGTAGCTGAAAAGTAACTGAATAACTGGACTGGGAATAGCTCAGCTTTGTTTGTTTTGAGGAAAGCCATGGGGTGAAGTACCCACAGCTACACAGACAGATTAGAAGCCGTGACTCCTGGTGCCTGGCCACTGCAATAAAGGGCATCTCCTGGCCTTCAAGGAGACCCTGGCTGATCTAGAGGCTGTTCCCACACCTGGCAGAGGGGCAGTGTGTGCCTTGGTGTGGAGAGGCAGGAAGAGAAGGGCCAGCTCTGACCTGTGCTGCACGACCTCGAGGTCCTCCAGTGTGTCTGGGATTTCCATCTGGGCCAGCCACTTCTCCTTCTCGCCCATCCACAGCTCACAAGCATCTGTCTCCCCAAACACCGTGTACAGGTCCAGGGCATCCTGCAGCTTCTGCCGACGCAGGTCTGCCTGAGCCACCACTTGCTGGTAGAGCTCCCGGAGGACCTGCAGCCGATTGGTCACATCTGGGGAATCCCGGAACTCTTGGGGGAAGCCCTGAGCCTGCTGTTCCAGATGCTCCATCACTGCACGGCTCTCCTCCAGCTCCTCCAGAAAGTCCTTGTGCTTCTTCCCCAGGGCCCGTGTGGCCCCTTCATCCTGCCCCACATCTTCACCCGAGAGCAGCTTGTGAGCATCTTGCAGCCAGGTCTTTAGGTCATCTGCATCACCTTGGAACTGGAAAAAGTTTTCAGCATCCTGGAGATTCTTCTTCCGAAAGGCAGCCAGCTCCTTCAGCTGGTCCCACTGGGCGGACACCTCCTTGATTCGGGCTTCGATCTGCGGGTGTCCAAACTGCTTGCGTGCGACCATGCCCTCGGCCTCCTGGAAGATCTGGTCCAGGTGGGTGTCCAGCCCTCGGAGCTCATCCTCAAAGGCTTTGTGCTTGCGCTGCAAGATGAGGACACTGGTCAGGTCCTTGCCATAGTCCAGGGAGGAGTAGATCTGTTCCTTCTCTTTGATCCAGCTCTCGGCCTCATCCATCTCCCAGAAGAACTTCCAGAGCCGTTTGGACTGCTCCAGCTGGACCTTCCGCCCAGCTGCCATGTTGCTCAGCTCCTCAAAGCACTGCTCCAGGTGGCTGACACGGTCCCGGATGACCTGGGGATCACAAGGCTGGTACCCTGGGAGGAGCAGGAGGAGGAAAGATGAGAGGGGGAAGGGCTTCATTTACTGGCGAGCTTCAGATCAGCTGCGGGGCTAGAACAACGCGACCTAGAACCTGCCATTTCACTGGGGCTTTGGGACTGGGTGCAGGAGCTCAGAAGAGGGCAGGCCAGTTTCTTCATAATTAGCTCCCAGTAAACTGCCAGGGATAGGGGGGTTAAAAGTTGGGTCAACTCTTGGTAGAAATGTACTACATGAAATTGTTTTTAAAAATACTTAGACACAAATTGCAAGATGATTCTTCAAGGATGCAACAGGGTCTCCTATTTAAGACCTGAAACGATAAACCCAATCATCTCTGCTGTAACTTGGACTAGCAGAGAAGGTGAAAGATGGGATGATGCCTTATGGGTGCTTATAAACACCTTCTAATCATAGATCTCCACAGCAGTTGCCGGGTCTCTGCAGAGTTTTGCTATCCCTCAAGCTTCTTCCTTGCACCATTCATTAGTTAACCAAAGAAGCAGAAATCTAAAGCTAGATTTACCCAAGCTGGGGTGCTGGGCCAGAGATGGGATCCTGGCTTCTGAGACCTCAACAGGGAGACCTCCGAATTCTAACCTTTCTCCTCAGTGAACTTCAGGGTGGCTGTGGTGATGGCCTTCACTTTGTCTCCCTGGATGGCGATGTCAGCCTCCATCAACTTGTGCTTCTGGAGCAAGTCTTCGACCTCCAGCAAGTGCTTCCCAAACTCAGCAGACAAGAGGTGAGCCTGGCAAAGGGGACAGACCGGGTGGAGGGAATAAGGAGAAGTGAAGAGACACTTACGTGCTACAAGAGACCCTTCCAAAGGGGGTGTCCATGGTATCTGGGCTGGGGAGTTGGTGAGGCTCAAAAACATCAGCTGCCTGGCATGGAAGGGGCTGCAGAGCAGGAGTTCCTACTAGGGGTGCTCATTGGACTCATTCTTGGGTCACCTTATGCAAACTTGAGCCCCTCACTCAATTTGCATCTGCCCTGGGTTTGGGGCCTGGGCATGTGTATATCTAAAAAGTTCCATGGTCACTCTGACGTGTATCCTGAGCTGAGAGCACTGTGGTGGAGGGAGAGGAGATTCAGATTTCCTGGTTGCCCCTCTGCTGGCAGGTCTGGATTTTAAGCAGTCAAATCATAACTACTCAGAGCCTGATTCTCCAGGCTCCTGATTAATGTCTGTCTCTCTGGGCCCTGCAGGATGGTGCCTGTGCTACTCTGAAGCCAAGATTTCTTGATCATGGGGATAGAGTAGACCTGGGCTAGTGACTTGTCTGGAGCCGAGTGAGCCAAACAGTTGACAGACAGATGTAGCCAGACACTCTGTGGCCTCAGTTTCTCCATTCTGATTCAGGGACATGACTGGCTGGGAGGCATCTAAGGAAGCATCTGCTAACTGCAGGGCAGGCACTGAGGCCCAAGGTGGGTGCTGGAGGTGTGGGGGATGGGCAGTCCCCAGGCCCACCTTGATCTCGTCCATCCAGTCGATGCTGTGCAGCATATCCTGGAAGAGCTTCTGCAGTGCCAGGGTCGTCTCGAGTCTCTGGCGCCGGGCCTTCAGCAGCTCCTGCAGGTAGTTCCACAGGCGCAGGATGTTGTCCTTGCGGGCCGTGATGCGCTTCTTGTCGTGGTAATTCTCCTTCTCCAGCTCCTGGGCCAGGTCTTCCAGGGCCCTGACCCGCTCCTCGTAGGCAGCTGTGTCGGTCTCGATGGCCTCGTGCTTCTTCTTGGCGGCCTCCACGGCTGCCAGGTCGTAGCCAAAGTTATCCTGCTCCACAGAGAGAAACACAGGCAGCTCAGTCAGGCTCCTCTTGGCTAGTCCCCAAATGCACAGAAACAGACGGTCCCTTTGGAACAACTGCTAGATGGGAGGACCATTCCCAAGGACTTAGTCCTGCCGTCTTTTCCAGCCCATCTCATCAGAGCCAAGTTCCAAAGACTAAATGTCTCACAAGAACCTTGAAAAGAAGCTCGAGATTTTACTCACTGTGCCCTACGTGTGGGTGTGCTGTGCGTATGTTACTAACAGAGCTGCACTTGGCCCGCTGGTGCTCACCACCTGCCTTGAATGGACCTGCCTGATTCTGGGCAGGAAGGGGCTTCTGACTCAGAACCAGGCAGCTCTAAACAGATGGCTTGGGGTGCATGCACACTCTCCCATTCTCTCAGAACACTTGCTTTCCCCTTTCTGGATGGAACGTAACTTGTTTCCAAGTGGGAAGAAATAGATGCTGTCCTGGACAATCAGCCCTGTGGTCAATTTTTAGCTAGTGAAACATGACTTGGGCCTATAGGCCAGAGCCCAAAAGGCATGCCTGACACACACAAGGTGCACTGTTTTCATCACATCCCCAGAGGACCATTGTTCAGCGTCACCTCGAACCATGGCTTTAGTTGATGACAGCTTCAGGGGCCATTTTTGGATTGTGAGGCTCTGTCCCTAAAAATGAGATGTTAAATTCTGAAGAGTTTTTCTTCAGATGTGAATCTTGACCCACCCAATCTTGGGAAGTAGGGATGCAAGGCCTGGGGAGAAGCCAGCTTGGGTTCCAGCCCAGCTGACTGCTGGGGTCTCTGGAAAGCTGCCCCTCTTCTGCCATCCCCAAGTGTGTCCCCTATTACCTGGGCCACAAGCCGCTGGTTTTCACTGAGCCACGTCTCTCTCATGGCAGCCTTTCGGTCAAAGCGCCGGGCCAACTGCTCCAGCTTCTCCTGCCGAATGAGCTCGTTTCTCAGGGCCAGCTCCCGCCGATACTCGGCTTCCTCCAGGCTTTCCCAGGCCTGCCCGGGGGACAGAGGAGAATTCTTAGGGCACAGGGGAACATCTGGGTTTGGGGGTTCCATCTCTTTCACCCAACACTGAGCGATTTCAGGAATGTAGGCAGAGCCTTTGGCTTTCATGTAGGGGCCAAAGATTCTGGGAGCCCTGCTTATGAGCTCCCCGTTCCCTCTTCCCCTGACCCTGCCTCGGACCCTTGCTCTGATACAACGTTGTCTCCGTGGGTGCGCTGTTAATGGCTAAATGGCTACCTCCATTCTAATAGAATTTCCAGGGGTTATTATGCCCCTAAACCTCCGAAATATTAGAAGGTGTTTCCCTTCTGTTATAAGTAGTTAATATTACATCTCAAAGAAATTCAATGTTCAATAGCACTAGATTATAACAACTGGCTCCAAAAATGGATTCTGGACATCTGAACAGGGGGCTGAATTGAGGGATCATGGGTGGAGTTGATGTCTCAGAATTAGGTTCAGACAGCACCCCAAAATCGCCAGCGTGTGTAGTTATTAACATCCCAGAAAGCGGCTTAGTTTAACCCAACATCCACTCCCTGTGTCCTTATCAAGAACTCAGTCCACTCACTGGCAACACGCAATGGAAAAGGCTACTGTACCCGGTTGATGTCAGACACTAGTTTCCCATCGTGGGGCGTGTACACTTTCTGATTGTTGGCTCTCATCCGGGACTGGATGGTAAAAAGTAAGACTTCCAGATTCCCCTTCTCCTGAAACCTGTCAAGAAAATAGAGGTAGGGAGGTTAGTGTAGAGATCCCCATAACCAAATTGTTTGAGTCAATGTGGAACCCTGGGAACTTGGAGCTTGGATAGCAAAGCATATTTGCTTTAAAAACAAAAAGTGAAAAGGATCTATAGGTCTACTTACCTGTTAAAACATCCATCCTACTCGCCGGCTGAGATCTAATGGGGGTGGAGCCTTTACAGCATAACCGGAGAAAATGCAGCATCTACCACAATAAGTGGTAGCTTATCGTTCATTCCCCAGGGGAGGGCTAACCAGAGTGGTGTGGGACTTCCTGTGGCTATCGTTTTACCAATCAATACAAGGAAACTTTTCTTTGTTTGGCAAATGAGAAAGGCTCCTGACTAGCTCTTCAGTCAGTTTTTTATTGAGTGAGACAATAAATCCTTAGAAACAGCACTGTCCACATAAGAACATCCTGAATTGAAAGCAACTTTCACCTGAGTCCTAATGAGCCAGTGCTCCTGACAAGTCCCAGAGGCCAGATGCTTCTGAGGGGGCAGGAAAGGCTGGGTTCTGGGAAGATTTTAGGTGTGGGAGATGAGAACTGGCAGCAGGATGATGTCTGGAACTTGGGGTCCAAGCTCCAGGTAACTGGGTACTTTCTCATTTCTGCATGTATGCAAGGATCTGCCCACTTCTCCATCCTCCACCTGGCAGTGGCGGATCAGTGTAAGCTCTTAGGCCAGACTAACAGCCCGGCCTGCTCACAGGCACACAGCGGGCTGTGGCACTAGGCACTGTGTACACAGCCAGGAGATATCACCCCTGTGTACAGAGCCTCGTAGACTCACAGGGGATGTTCTCTCTGTTCAGTTCAGGGCTTTCAGATGGGTTAGTGTCAGACCAGAAATCAGATACTTGTTTATAGCACATTCTAGACTCCAGTCTCACCTTTCGCTGTGTGAGAGTCATGAATGAAGAGTGTGGAAGATCAGAGGAGGAGGAACGAGGCAGAAGGTACCAATGATGAGCTAGAAATCTGCTTTAGGAGAGCTGGGCAAGCTAACAGCAGTGAGCTGGAATGCCTCATGTGTCTGTGTGTGCCTGTTTTCACATGTATGCATGCACACATGTGTGCATGGTTACGTGGGCCTGTGCATGTGTGGGTGTGCATGCACCCAGACCCTGCCCACACTGGGGGGAAACAGAAGTCCCGACAGGCAGACTCGGTGCTGTGCTGATGAGCAGTGACAGACAGGAGAGAAAAAGAAGGATTTACTTGATGATCAACAAGGCTGCATATAGAGAGTTCTGGGGCTTACAATACAGAGGCCATGATCAGAAAATAAACCTGAAGCTCAGTGCACAGATGAGAAAGGAACTTCCAAGCACAGGTTCTTGGAAGGGACCCAGATGTCTGAGATTTAGTTGCTGCCCCCACTCAGGGATCTGGGAAAGTACTTTCTTGGGCTACGAATCGAGGGTTACTCCTCAGCATCCACTTCCTATAGGCTGATGGCTTGGGATGGGGAAAGCTGGGAGGGGATGAAGTAGGTGACAGATGCAAAGTTCTCTAGCCTCTAGAATATGCCTCCCAGGTACCCTTCTCAAGGCCCAGAGTCTGGCTCTATCTTTAGGCAGCTGGTTTCTCAGCCACTAATGTCCACCCTCCCTCCCAAGGGCCAGGGCCTTACTTGGGCGGCTTCTCCACAGTGCGGTAGGTGCTGAAGGCCTGTAGCTGCTGCTGGACGCCAGTCAGGGAGTTGGCAAATTTGCGGCTGTTCAGAACTGTGATGGTCTGCTCAATCCAGGTGAGCAGGTCCGAGGCGAGCCCGCTGTACTTTTCAATCATCTTCTCTGTCTCAATGGCATGGTCGATTACCTAGGGAATCACCTTATTACTCATCTGCATTGGAAGAGCAATGATGCCATCAATGAGGACCACTGTCGAGGTGGTCTTCCTCCTCTCCAGCACTGCAGTGTTCTGTGTTGGGTCTGTTCCCTGAGCCCAAGGCTGTGTCTAAGGCAGAAGGAATGGCAAACTCAAAAGGCAGCTAGTTCTGCTCAGGTTCAGGAGTTGCCTCCTTTTCCTCTAACCCTATTGAAGATTGGTCAGCTCCCTGTGCCAGGACACCAGCCACTAGAGGGGCCAAAATCTTGTTCATTTTTCAATGTGTGTTAGGAATTGAGGGCTTCCAGGCACTGCCTTTGCTAAACACCAGGCACACAAAGATGAATGAGAACTGGTGCCCACGTTGATGCAGCTAAGGAGCCAGCAGGAAGAGGAATCTGGCATGAGGGTCTTCACAGTGGGCTGGCTGCCTGGTATTCCATGGGAGCCTAAGAGGCCTGCAACCACAATAAACCAACAAATAAAAGCCCATGTGGGAATATTCATGAGACGTGGTTCTGCAGGTGGAAGATGGGCTCAGAGCTGCAGGCTATGACATCTTTCAGGACAGACCACTAACCTGCTTTGGAGTCACTAACTTGGTTTCAGAGGAAGTTAGTGGGCGTGACCTGCCCCCCACCCCACTGAGGCTGGAGCCCTGGCACAAAGCTCCAGGGGTGGAAAGGTAGCATCTCAGTCAAGGCCTGGGAGTGGCAAACAGGGAAGTGATGGACAGCCATTAGGAGACAGCTTGGTACCTTGCCGACGCGCTTTCCCTCCACCGCCAGCACCTTCATCTTGGAGAAGTAGTGGTAAAATGCCACCACGTAGGTAATAATGGATTTCTCATCAGGGTTTTCTGTGAAGACATCTGCAAAGGGAAAGGGTGCTGTCGGGATTGAACTGGAAGCCAAAAATGTGTGGCTCAAACGTTTATCTTCATGCTTCTCCAGCATGAAATCCAAAGGCTACCCTGAGCCGCTGGTCAGGCCAGGGGAGGTGTCAGGAACCAATTTGGAGCTGAAGAGCAGGCCCCAAGCAGAGCCCTGGCCTGGCCACCATCCACTTGCTGTGACCACAGCTCGCCTAGCACCTGGCCTAGACTCTGCCAGGTATCCTGTCAGCCTGGCGCTCCCTCCAGTGCACCATTTACTACCGCTACAGTCCAGGCTGGGGTGGAAACTGCTCACCTTCAGGGTCAAGGAGCGGGATGATGCCCAGCTGACGCTCGGCCACATCGAATGCGTGCTCCAGGTTGTGCCGGGCATTGGAGTCTTTCAGCTTATCAAAGTCAATCAGGTCAGGCCTGAGGAGGAAGCCAGACTGTCAGAAGGGGGTGGTGGCCACGGCATCCCCACCAACAGGGCAGACCTGGTAGGATGCAAAGGCCTTGGGCAAATGCAGGGAGGTGATCCAAAGACTCTGGGCAGATGGAGGGAGGTGGATGGGCAGGAAAAGTGAAAGGAGGATTTGGGAGCAGAGGGGTAGAGGCAGCTGTGAGCATCTGCATGTGGGGAAGGTAGCAGTGGGAATTTAAGGGAGGCGGGGCTGCTGAGGGTGAGAGAAGGACGAGCAGAGGTGACACTCCCGTGAAGCTTGAGTAGTAACCTCCATGCTGAGTGCAATGTGTGCGAACACCTGCGAGGGTACTGCCTCTCCCCCACAGCCCTCTTCTCCTGCTTACCGGTGCTTGTGTATCAGGGCATTAAAGGCCAGGCCGTCCTTCCAGCTGGAGGTGAAGTTGGTGACATTGACGTTGGGGTAGCTGCATCCAAGAGAAACATTAAGACCTGAGAATTAGATTCTTTTCGAGTCCTAAACAAGTGTATGAACAGAGGGGCCAATATACCAGGAGAGAAATGGACCTGTTTCTCCTCAAGTGACATCAACAGGAGGGCTCCCCCATAAAGTGGACCCCAAAGACTCATATACCCAAAGGACCCCCCAGTCTGACCCAGGCAACTCTGGAAAGGAGCCCTGTGTTCCAGGCCTCGGAGAATCAGGTCAGGACAGACTTTGCATCAGTTATTCCCAAGCTGCTATAATTCTGGGTGGTGATGTCGTGTCCCTTGGAGATGGCAGAGCTCAGTGGAGCAGGCAGGTGGGGAAACGCGGTTCCCAGGGCATACCCTGCCGTTTTCATCTGACACCACAACAGCAGTGCATCCTTGGCTGAGCGCGTTTCACGGCCTTCCTGAGTTTGGACAACGATGTCCTGAATCTGGGGGTGCAGGAACGAGAGGGGGAGGAATTAGATTTGCATCTGGTTCAGTGCCTTCCTGCTCTCCCTTGGTGGGGGGGACTCTTTCCCTCTTTGCTCCTCCTTAGCCATCCATCTACCTCACCAGCCCTGCAGCAACACTGCTGCCTGAGGCCCTGGGTCCCTGGGTCCCAGTGGCCTGCCTCCTGCCTTAGTCAGCGGCAACACACAGGGATGGTGATAGGATGGCTGTGACTTGCTAACTCTGCTGGGAGGCTGAGAATAAACAAGAGCCCTAATCCCTGTGCAGGAGAGACATGATCTGCAAGCCCGGGAAACAGCACTGATGTTGGAAGGTATTGTATTTGGATTAGGAGTTTCTCTGGCCTTTTCATTCTTCCCAGTCCTGTCATCATTACTGTTTGATCGTGCACACCCACGCAGAGTGAGATGGGACGCCCGAGATCGCTTGGATGAGAACTTCAGTCTGCGAGTGAGTGCTGTATCTCCCTTTCCCTGCCTTTGCCCCCTCTGACTAGGTTCTTCCTGTTCCCAAACCAGCAGGTGGAAGACCCTGCTTCCTTCCCTTGTACTTTCTAAATTTCCTTACAAAGAACGAATCTTGAATTTCAGGGTGGGAAGAGTGAAGTTTCTGATGAAACACATAAAAGCAGATCTTCTATATTGTTTTTGCAATTTCTGAACCAAACTATGTCAAAACCCAAAAAGTTAGACATATTGGGGAAGGGAAACGAAAAGCAGATCTAGCCAGATCTCACTCACCGCAGCTACTAAAGTCTATCTTCTCCCTTAAAAGACCACACTACTGACTGAACAGCTAGCCCCACGCTTCAGTGGTTTGGTGATGCAGAGGATGGTCTCTCCTTCCTACCAGTATTTTCCCCAGAATGTGCACAAACACCCACACTTTATATACCTGTTTATAACATTCCCAAGCCCTGTCTGGCCCAGAGAGGCTCCCTTCACCCCGTCTGCCCCCTGGGAACTCACTTGGAAGCGAAGGATGATGGTCCAGATGAGGCCCAGGACCAGGCGGTGGTTGCCGTCCACGATGTCATGGGAACCCATGTTCTCCAGGTGCACACGCTGCTCCTTGAGGAACTGCAGGGCCTTGTCCACGTTCTCCAGGCAGTGGATGCGCATCTTCCCCTTCGTGGGCTTTGGCTGGGGGACAGCAGTAGCCCCATGGGCATGGAGGGACCTCACAGTTACCACACAGGCGGTTGCAACCTGGACCAGCTCCTATCGTCAGCATCCACCCTTTATCCTCTTGGTTCAACTCCAACTCCCACAGTGACTCCATGACACTTTCCAACTCTGTTTCAGCCAAGTTCAGAGGTTCTCTCCCTCAAGCACCCCGCCACCTGGGCACATCAGTACTGAGCCTGGGACTAAACAAAGCCTTCTGAGTGGGTGATAAATGGTACCTGAACACAATACCACAACCACACTCACGACGTGTCAGGCACAGTGATAAGAACTATTTACTGTCAGGTGGTGATAAGACTGGCTTTCAGTTTGGTGATTGATAATGGGTCTGTCCCACCATCCAAGCTCCTCCCTCCCCACCCTGAATGGCCCCAGCCCAAACTGCAGGGGACTGCCATTGACGAGTAACCTCATCAGCTGAAGGGTTCCCCGTGGAAATTCTCTCTAGTGGACTTTCAATGCAGGGTGAGAAGCAGAACTTAGCCTGGAGTTGAAAGGCAGCAGAAGAATGTGGTGCCTTTTCATTCAAATCCCGAGGTTTTACACTTGGGGAAAACGAGGCAGGAAAGGTCTTGCCTGATAGACCCAAGGTCACAATGAAAGCAACTGAGCAAAACATGAACCTTAGCCTGGTTCTCCCTCAGAGGCAACACTACTGCTGGCGGGTTATAACAGAGAGGGTCTGTCATAAACTTCCACTTACAAGAGCAATAGAACATACAAGACAGCATCTCCCACACTTTTCTCTTGGTTCAAAGAAGGATGCTCATTTCTCCAGCTGAGTAATGGGAACCCATCAATCCATACATCTTAGCCTGTGCAAGAAGGCTGAGGGGGCCACTGCAGACCAGCCACAGAGGCCCAGACCCCACATGGAAAAAGTCAAGAGCCCTGCATGGCTTCTAGGAGAATCATGAAGGGTGGAAGAGGCCAAAGGAGGCAAGGAATTCTGAGAACAGGTCAGGGAACCTCGTCAGCCACATGGACACCTTCCATCATTAAGGATTAAAACCTCCCAAAAGAATAGGGAGAGACCTCGGAAGGCCATGCGAACTGGAGACACCTGCAAACCATCTTTCCTGAAGAGGTGTGATGGCCCGGGCACAGGGAAAGGGACCACAGCACAGATAAAAGCTTTACCAGCATCTCTCCAGATAGCACCTCCAGCAGCTTGATGAGCATACGTCCATCCCGCAGGTCCTTGTAGAGGTCGGTGATGCGGCAGGACACCCGAGCCAGGTGTGAGTTCACCCATTTAGTGAAGGTCTTCTTCTGAACCACTTCTCGCTCATCTGGTGGGGGTGGGGCAGGTGGGGGGGGGAGAGTCCTGGGTTAGGTTTCCAAGGTTTGCAAAGTCCATGTGCAATGACATGGAGTCAGAGTTTTCTCTGAATCGTAGGGTCCTCCATCCCCGGCAGAGGAGGTTGATGTAGCTATTCTGCACCCTTCCTGGGAGCATTTGTGATTCGGGCATAGCCTTTGGCACATGGACCCATGTGCCATGACTGGGGCAATAAAGAGATGACTTCCACTACTGTATTCTACCCATTGTATCGAGACACCCTCATTCAGCCATCTGCTTCCTGTGCCAATCAGAATGCTCTGCACCCTTGTGCCAGTGAGCTCAGACTTCAAGGCCAGCTTCACCAGTCCACCCATTCAGCAAATATTCCCTCTCCTAGGATGGGCTCTCTTGATCCCTCCTCACCCCACCCTTTCACCTAAATCCTATTCATCCTTTACATGTCAGTGTAAACGATTCTTCTCCGTAAAGTTTTCCTGACTCCTTGCCTAGGTCAGGTCTCCCCTGTGTGCCCTGACCCTTGCATCTGCAATTCTCATTTGTGTCTGTCTTCACACTTGTACTGGCTTCAAGTCTGTCTCTCCTGCAAGACTGTGGGCTCCTTGAACCCAGGGAAGTCTCTCTTGTTCACCTCTACATCCCCAAGGCTTGGAGCCTGGCACACAAGGGCTACCTCATAGCTGTACTGTGGCTGAACGTACAGACACTCACTCAGCGCCTATTGGTGGCAGGCCTGTGCTAGCTTAATGGCACATACAGGGAAAATGAATTGCCTGTTTTCAATGAACTCTGGGCAGGGAGAGGAGAATGATGAACAAGGAAATAGTGAGACTACATGGAATATATGACCCACTGGGGTTAGGGAAAAGAGGGGCTTGGGCTGGGGGCTGTCCATAACCCCTTTTCACACCAGAATGGCAGGCAGGGGTTCTCCATCTTCAGACCTGGGGAGCTGACATGACACCCA
The DNA here is from genome assembly GCF_022682495.2 of Desmodus rotundus. Classification (NCBI taxonomy): domain Eukaryota; kingdom Metazoa; phylum Chordata; class Mammalia; order Chiroptera; family Phyllostomidae; genus Desmodus; species Desmodus rotundus. Next base: position 109,070,614 of record NC_071393.1, read on the forward strand.
CCCCCCTCCCCCATTCCTAAATCAGCATCAGCCAAACCCGGCTTCTGGCCCATGTTGTAGCAGTTCAGGTGGGATGACTCTTAGCAACTCTGTAAAATAGGTGCTGGCAACCTGTCCAGTCAGGGCTGGGGAGCTTGAACGAGAAGCTAGAGGGAGGACAGAAGGCTGGGCTAGAGGACAGAATGGGGGAGAGGTGAAAGAGAGAGAAGGGTGGTAGACAAAAACAAAGAGGGAGAAAGAGGATGAGGAGTGAACTCTCCTTCTGTTTGCCATAGTGAGCTGTTTGTGGTAACTGGCTTCTGGGCACTTGGGTTGACAAGTCCAGGCTGGAGCTGGGCCTGTGGCGACGGAGAATCCCCAAGGGTCAGTCACAGCGAGGGAAGACTCGGAGCGGCCCAGCCAGGAGGGAATGTCAGCGCCTCAGGAGCAGGCTAAATGTCTGCTCAGCTGAGCCTGAACCGTGGAAGGATTGGTTTCTTAAATTATTAAATATCTGATTTAACAACAACAAAAAGAGGAGCCTGGCCAGCACTGCCCCAAGGGTGTGACTGGCAGTTCCTGAGGCTCTCACAGCATCAAATCCCTTCCTACTGCAAGGCTTTTAGTGTTAGGAGAGCAGACCCTTCATTCATTCACTCATTCATTCCTTCATTCAGCAGATATTTGCTGTACAACCATTAGGTGCCAGGCTCTGGTGGAGGTGGGCAATTCAAGGACAGAAGGACAGCTCCTATCCTGGAGGCAGACATACTCTATCATAAATACGATGAGCACTGGAGTCACATATGAAGAATTCATTAGCAGCCATCTAAATGAGATTTACAAGAAAAGGAAAACACTACTTCTGACTATACAAATCTTTAATATAAAATTGAAATGGCATTTCATTCATTGTAGGCCACTGGGCAAAGTTTCAGGGGGGAAAGCCCCCTTCCTCTTTCATTGACAGCAAATTCATCCACTTCCCTGATTTCAAGGACTGCTTCAGGAAAGCACAGCTAACGTTTTGAGGGCGTACCGGACAGAAAGCAGTTGCATTTATTCTGGGGCATGTTTGGGTTCCACAGAGTCAGCTGCAATGCACCCGTGCACTCCCCCAAAACCAGACCCGTTCTGTAAGAGGTGAGCCCTTCCAGTCAGTCGTGGAGCTTCGACCAAGGGGCTGGTATTTTTAGCTCTTTTAAAGGTGAGTGGCTCAAAACACTAAAGCCCTTTCTTCTCTCTCCTGCTTCTTTAAGAATCCCAAAATTTCATTCCATGGGTCCTGAGACCCATTTATTTGTGCCTAGCAAAGTGTAACAAAGTACATTTAGGTGGATATGTGGAGTTTAATTCCAGGCTGCTGGGTTCGCACATAAATCAGAGCAGATCTCCTCAGTTTTCAACACAGAAATGATGTTTCCTGGACTCCAAGATATTGGAAGTGCAATAGAGCTCAGGCTGGTGTCCAATATCCGGCATCTAGGCTGCCTTTACTTGAAGGCTGGAGTGAAACTGCCCAGAATCCCCAGCACCCTGAAACACTCTGCAGTGTGGAGACGGAAAAGATTCCGAGAGGCTAATGATGATCACAGGAGAGAAAAGGCCCAGGGGTGGGGATTAATTTCCACTAGCTCGTTATCTCTGGTTGCTCCACATCAGCATGCTCAGCACATTCTCTCCCAGAATGGCCTGGGTGCTCATCAGGAGCCTTCCAAGCTCAGGAGAGGCAGGTGGCTTGGAGCCGGCTGGGCTGGGAACCCTAATGGTTCAAACAGGCCCGGGAGGCGGCCATGCATTGGGCCTGCTGGCCCCAGGGCACTTGGGGCACTCTGCAGGGACCTGCTGCAGAAAGGAGGCCTCAGCAAGGCCCTGCCAGCACCCAGGCCTTATTTTCAGAGCCCTAACCCAGCCAGTAAAGGAAAGGAGGCAGCCGACCAGCATGGTCTGACTCAGAGTCACTCCTGCCCCCGCTGCCATCCAACCCAGGGCCTCTCCACTCCCGTCTGTTTCTCTCCCTTTCCTTCCCAGGCTGTGGCCATCCTTATTCCTCCCCATGTGTTAGGGCTTTCCCTAGAAAAGCCCTAAGCACCCTCTCTGACCAGCTAGCTAGAATTACTATCTGGGTATTGTGACTGGGTGATGTTCCTTTATATCCCCCTTCAAAGGTTTCTTTGAGGCCAAATAAACCCACAATACCAAAAATCTCAAATACTTATCCACTAATATGTGAGTTCATACGTGAAAAGTGCTTAATACAGTACCCGGCCCACAGAAAGCTTGCCGTAAATGTTAACTACCATTCTTAGCATTGCCACTATTACTACTCCTATGTGCAGGCCCATCCTAGATGCTGCAGGGAGCCTGGAGCGCCTACCCCTCCGCAAGGGCCGCACAGGCCAGTAGAGGGAACAAGGCACAAACCCACAAGTAGTTAATTTTGCAACCACACTAGGGGTAAAGGGCAGGTCATTTTAACAATACAAAAGCTGTCATCAGGTAATATTGGATTAGTTACCAGGTACATACAATAAATGGTCAAGGTAAAAGAGGAGAGCAGTCATCTCTAATTGGAGGAGCCAAGGGCAGGGGGAGCTCACGGAGAAAACCACTTTGGACAGGCAGAGGAGGAAGGGAACAGAGAGACAGAAGGCGCCCACGCAGAGAGGCAGAAGAGGACAGAGCTTTTTTAAGGGGACTACTGATAGCTACAGGTAAGAAGAAAACATGTTGAGAATAGGTTTCAAACCAGATGTGGAAAGCCTTGAACGAAAGGCTAATTAGTTTAGATTTCACTCTAGAAGCAAAAGGAACCACTCAATGTGTGGCAGGATTATTTCCTGAAATGTTAACTTGTAGGACTCCCAATAATATAAAAAGACAAAGTGTTTCAGCTTAAATTAAGAAGAAGTGTGCAAAATCTATATTTAAAAAAATCCTTAAAATGATCCCGAGGCACATGAAATGTTTGAATAAATGAAAAGGCACAACAAATTCTCAACTAGGGAAACTCAGTATTATCAAAGTATCAGTTTACCCTAAAGTAATCTATATATTTACTATTTTAAATACAATTAAATCACATAACTTAAATTTAGACTATCTAGAGAAACTATTAGAAAGTTCATTGGAAAAACAAATAAAAAGAGCTATGAAAATTAAAAAAAAGAAAGGGTGACCAACCTTCCCAACTGTTTTTTTCTATCAAATATTAAATTGCAGTATAAAGTTATAATAGAGCTGTGTGGTACCAGCATATGAATAGACAGACACATCAGTGGAAAAGAAATACTCCCAAGCACGTATAGGCATTTCATATCACATAAAGGTGGCATTTCATATACAAAGGGGAAAGATGCATCACTGGGCAAAGGGGGTGGCAAAACTAGATGGCCATCCAGGAAAAATTAATTTAAATTTATAACTTATACTCCAGGACACATTACATTTGGGCCAAAAATTTAAATGTAAAAAATTAAACCATAAAAATGCCAAATCCACTGAGTGCCTCAGTGGATTGCAGGAAGGTATATCCATAGAAAAAAGCGAAAGCTGGGTGTTGCTATATAGCTAGGTAGTAAAACTGTGGGTGAGTTTTTTTTTCTTATCTATGTTTTCCAAAATTTCTGCAATGAACAAGTATTACTCTTATGATAAGAGTAGAATAAAAATAGGGTATAAAGCTCATAAACCCTGAGGAATAAGTGACTGATGAAAAGTTAAAAGGGATCCTTCTTGAGGAAGTCTGAGAAACATCAATGTGCAGTTGCTTCTCATGTGCCCCCTACTGGGCATGAACCAGGCATGTGCCCTGACTGGTAATCAAACTGGTGACCCTTTGGTTCATAGGTCAGTGGTCAATCCACTGAGCCACACCAGCCAGGGCAAAGCCTGCATTTTCACCAGCACATAGCCGTAAGGTACAGGTAAATCTAGGCAGTCAGAAAGACAAGTGCAAGAAAAGGCACCATGGGAGGCCCTGGACCACTCGTCTAGGCCTGAAAACAATCATTGAATGTTGAGCCCTTTGCAGGTTTACAACTTGGGGTTTCTTTCCTTCTCATGCCAGGAAGTCCAGAGCTTAGTGAACCTGAGGGAGCGACACTTTAACTCTCATGAATTTGTGACAAACTTCGATGACACAGATGCCAATCCATTACAAAGCCTAGCATAGGGGCAGGCCCTCAGGGGCACACCATAAGCAACGGTGGCATTCTAGTCTTGTCTACTCTGGAGAGGAATTTTTCTCTCAATCTACCCACTTTTATCACGCTGGTCCTGTGAGCAACTAGAGCATAGTTTCCCTGTCTATAAGGACTTAAAATCTAGTTAGGGTTGCTTCCAGCTGGGACTTTATCTTATTTTATTTCTTAAATGGGTAAGGAATACATAGTTTTAAAAGATTTTATTTATCTATTTTTAGACAGAGGGCAAAGGAGGGAGAAAGAGAGGGAGAGAAACATGATGTGCAAGAGAAACAGTGCCTCTCACACGCCCCCAACTGGGGACCTGGCCTGCAACCCAGGCACGTGCCCTGAGTGGCAATCTTTCAGTCCACAGGCTGGCACTCAATCCACTGAGCCACACCACCCAGAGCATAACAGAGAGCTTTAGGATGCTTATTACAAACCTGCAAATGCAAGAATAAAGCACAAAAGACTGACTTTAAAAGTGATCAGGTTAACACTAAGATGTCGGTTAACTAGATTGGGTACATTAATTAGTACAAAGGAACACTATACAGCCATGAAAATGATAATCTGCATGTTTACTGACATGAAAAGATGTTCATAGTATATTGCTCAGTGAAAAAGATTCTAAGATTTTAATGTAGATGATATTTTAATACTTAAATATATACAGAGTCACATATCCATAGGCATTAAAATGTCTATGAGACTTGAACAGTGTCTAGTTTTCTGCTTTTCATCTGCTTTTGTAATCTTTTCTATATTAAATACATATTCTTGTATAATACAAATATTTAAAGATAGAAAAGTAATCATTTACTTGTTAGATAAAATAGAGTCTTTGTATATTGCAGGAAAAGAAAACAAGTTATCTTAGACCAACTTAAATAAAGAATTGTTTTTGAAGAAGGCTAGTTTTGATCTGAGGTTTGAGGATGGTCATGGTTTTAGAAAGGGAGGGAAGGAAGAGGGTCTTGTTTAAAGCCCTCAGGTGGAAACAGGCAAGTGTGCATGTGTGTGCATGTGAGTGTGTGTACCTGTGTACAGGTCTGGGGGGTAAGGCCGAGAACCAGTCAACCTATCCAGAGAAAGGAAGATGAAGAGCAGCCTAAGGAATTTGAACTTTGAACTTCATACTCCAGGTACAGAAGATGCTGGAGATTCTCAAGTCAAACAACATCTCACTAAAAACTGTGGGAGGACAATTCTAACTGCCCTGTGTAAACGGGGTTGGACAGAGGAGAGGCCGGAGCCAGGGAAACCGACTCTGAGGTGGCTGAGGAAGCCTCTGCTTGCAGTGACACGGCCCAACGGCAAGTGAACTATGGACATGAAGTGACAGGAGCTGGTGTGGACAATCACACAGAACGAGGGTCAGCGGGCTCTGGCAGGTGATGGTATTCAGAGGCTGTAAGACAGAAGTAAAAATGAGTTCAGGGTTTTGATCAAAGGGCTCAAGAAGCTGGTGGTGGCAGAAAAAATGGGATGGAGTGTCTCAAGTGTGGCACCAAGGAGGAGAGATTGCAGGTATGCAGGACATTCAAGAGGACCAGGGAGCCACAGCACAAACCCAATGTGATGACTTTAAAACCCTGTGATTTTAGTCCTGCCCTGCCACTTCCTGCTGTGTGACCTCCCTCACCTGTACAGGGGCCTGGCAGCCCTTACTCCCTGCCTCCTTCAGAGTGCCTGGAGGGCCAGTGAGACCATGGAGGTAAAAGCACCTAGCACACTAAGCAGCTGTGCAGACACCAAGCACTGCCATCCTGCGTGCAGTGGATGCATGGAAGCGCTACACTCGCTGAGAGTGAGGGGCACACAAGTAAGATGCCCCAGGACTGAGCCTCAGCCTAGTCTCTAAGGAACAGAGAATTTCTGGAGAATCCACTGATTTGCTAAAAAGGATCAATTCCCGTCCCCTAAGCCAGGTGAGGAAATGGAGGCCCTGAGGAGCAGAATAGTGACTTGGCCAAGGTCATGAACTAGGGAGAGCCCATGCCAGCGGCAGGAGGACAGAAGAAAGATGCTGCTGGGACGGACCATGTTTTTTTTCCCCACGGCCCCCACGCTGGCTCACACTGCCACCTCCCCTTCCTGGACTGCTGCACCTCCTCCCCAGGACCTGTTCTCCCCATTGAGGTCAGAGTGATCTTTAAAAACCCTAATGTAACCATGTCAATTCCCTGCAAGAAGCAGGTTGATGGGCTGGGAACAGCTCCGTCCTGCTGGCAGCTCTGGCTCTGAGAGCCTATAGCTCTCCCTGCTAAGGGCTCCCACCCTTTGATCTGAAAACCAGGCCATTCCTTTGCAAATAATCACCTCATTAAATCCCTCAGTCACTGCTTTTGCATTTCCTGCTGCTCCCTGCCAGGACCCTGAAGTAGCCATGGCCTATAAGGGATCCTGTGATGTGGCTCCTGCCTGCCCCTCTTATCTCCACCCACCCCTCCCTTCATGCCCACTCGAGCAAGCCCCTGCTCATCCCAGGTGGGGTTGTACGCTATAGGCTATGCTATAAACTCTAACAGTTCTCAGTAAACCTTCACAGCATTTATCATCACTTGTCATTGCGCATATGTCTACATGTATATAAACACATGTGTGATAATCTGACCCACTTCACTCTCACTAGACTGTAAAATGCAATTCCCTGGTTGATCTAGTTTCCAGAGTCTGAAGGCCAAAGGGTTCGGAGGCAAAATGCTCCCCAAGACTCAGCTGCTACCAAGCCGCCCTGTCGTTCTCTGTCAGTGACACGATTAAGAGGGAAAATGAACAAGTGCTACAGGTGCTCCGAAAATACCACCTCTCCCGCCAAGCAGCACGCAGCGGGGCCCATCCCAGGGGTGAGGCCAGTGGGTGCCGGCTGCTCCCAGGAGCCACAAGCAGTCAGGGCCCGGTGCCAGACCCTGCCCCTGGGAACAAAGCTGACAGCCCACAGGAATGTCCCAAAGATGGAGGAGGCTGTTACCATGGCTCACTCAGACCGCACCGCATGGGGAGGGAACAGAGTCTTATTATTAACCTCAGTGTATTAATATTTGATCACGGATCTTCATGATGATAGATAGCAGTCATCCAGAGACAGGGAGCAGCCTTTGTTCTGCAAAGCTTCTCAAGGAGGAAGAGCAGCTCTTATCAAGAGGGGACAGGGGACGGCGAGAGAAGATGTTATGTCCTGGGCAGGACCACACAGTGCAGGTGGCACGCCCGTCTCTCTTGCAGGAGTGTGCCTACACAGGTAGGTGGCAGGTTTCTCTGAACAGTCGTCTGTCTTGGAGGAGGGGGGAAACTCGCAATGGCTGACTTCCAAGAGAAAGCTGCTGAGCCAATTCTTTTTTCCTTTGGACAGTACATTGAAATGATGGTTAATAATTATACATATTTCTGTGAATAGTATATTCCCTAACATATAGTCTCTAAATAAAACTCCATTCCACGTTTTGAAATCTGAAAAGAAAACATTTGAAAGACCTCTCACGAATGACAGCTGATCCTTGTGCCCACAGGTAGCTTAAGAGAGACATAAGGATCATAAACACCTGATGCCTTGTTCTCCCTCCAGGAGAAGAAGAAATCATTCACCCTCTGGACATAAAGCCCTTCTCAGGCAATTGGGGCACCTGGGCTCAGTGTAATTTTGATGCAGGTGGGGAAAGAGGTGCAGGGAGAGGCCAAGCATCATTTTTTTGCCACCAAAGTCAGGAAGGAGCCCAGCCACCCTCTCTGGGGAGTTCCTGGGGAGCCAAGGTGGGTGGGCAGGGAGCAGCAGGGTCTGAGGACCACTGTCCTAGGGCTCTGATGGAACACTTGTCGATCACAAAGCTTGACCTTGGGGCCTGGGCACAATGGGTCTGGAAGATGTTGAAGGTTCAAAGTGGCGGCAATTGCTTCAGAGCACAGGATGCAACCTGTACTGCACCTGCTGTCCTTGTGCATTCTCTGAATTGTCCTCAATCAGCCTCTCCACTCAGCCTCATCTCATTTCCAGTATGAAGGCAACAAAGAGAGAATACAGAAAGAAGCGCATCTCTAGTTTGAAACATCATTTGGATTCCCATTTCGAGTGGGCTACACAATTTTGTGCTCTTTGTTGGAAAAGGGCAGCTCTGTGTAGTCTATCCTGCAGCCATTGTTCGACAAACCAGAGAGGAGGAAGAAGAGCATGTCCAGCCCTCTCCTTCTGACAGGCCTTATCAGGAGGCCCGGACTGCAAGCTGGTGCTCTGTGCACCAGGGAGCTGGGATGCCAAGCTGCGTGCACGTGTGTGGCAGGGGGAGTAGGCGGGAGGGAGGCTGGTGCACAGGGTTTCTCTTTTCAGGGCACCTATCTGTTGCACTGCTCTTCTCCCAGCTGGGCCACATCTGCCCTGAGTCCCTGGTACACAACCAGGTGTGAGGAGGGGTGCGGGCAGGCAGGGGCCTCCTCTGGGATGTGGAGGGAGGGCACAGAGGGCGGGCATTCTGGCTGGGAAATTCCCTGCAGATGCCACAAATGTCTACGAAATGGCTCCCAGTATGAAGAGGGGAAGGGCAGGAAGGGGGTATGAGTGACAATGAGGGTGACCCCAGAAGACACTGAGAGCTTTTCTACTGAAACTCCAAGGCTGCGACCTCTTGGAGGGATAGGAACTTGGCCTTTTCAGCTGTTTCCATACTTCTAATCTTTCAAAGCGGGTCCAGAAAGTGGGCTGTCTGGGGAGGTGCCAGAGCCATCACAGCAGAGGACAGCTCCCTGTTCAGGAAGAAACCTCATGGCTTCACAAAAGGGAACCTCAAGAAGTGCTGCCAGCTTCAGAGGCTGACACTGAGAACATCTGCCGAAGAACCTACTGAGCAAAGATTCCTGCTGGGCCCCCAGCCCTCCCCTTGGCATTGCCAAGGTCAAATCCATCTCCTTTCAGGAGCCCTCTGCAGTGTTTTCTAGTCAACTTCCCCCACATCCTTTCACTTTAGCCAGGCTGATCTGCAGTTTCATATCCAGAGTAAATCATTCTGGAGAGAGGTCAGGTATCTGTATACCAATGTGGTGGTTTCCACCCAGAATAACCAGATGTCTTGTTAATCTTGGCCCAGGGAGGGAGAGCTAGAAATGATTAGAAAGGCAGAATAGGGGGTACTTCCTCTGGAGCTGAGAGAAAGTTGACTGAAGAGGCAGAAAAGATGGAATCCAGTTAACCAAGTGGAAGTCTTTTAACTACAGGTCACTAAGTGGAGAAGAACTCAGAGGAGCTGCCACACCAGGAGAAGCACTGCACAAGGCTGATCCTTTGGGTTCCTGGGCTCATGGAAGAGACACTGCTGGGGTCTTGACCACATGGCCTTAAGGAGAAAGATCCTCAGAGCAGGGGGTTTCCTCCTCCCGGGCACTGGGTCTCTGGGAACCAAGCCAAGAGCTCCAAACACAAGCATCAGCCTAATTCCCCCAGTCCCTGGTTCTTTTTCTCCCAGGCATTCTAGGAAAAAGTTAAGGGTGAAGAAGGAAGGGATTGACCCTGAAACAGGCCAAGGCAACTGGGTCAAAGAATGAGCTAATGATCTTGAATGTCTGAAGTTGGTAGAAGAGACAGAAAGATACTAAGAAGATTTCCTATAAATACAAACCTTTGCTTAGTATTTTATTATTAATAAAAAGTATGCATAAACTTTATCTTACTTGATATTGACAACCTTGGGAAAGTACTACTGTCCTGATTTGATAGAACAGGAAACTGATTCAGCCATCCTCTGCAGAGTAGCATTAGAGATGGAACCAGGACTTGAATCTGGGTCTTGTGATGTTTTCCTTCTCACCCCAGGATCTTCAATTTTAGACAGAAAAGGCCAGGCCTATCTCTCTGACCTTGCCACAGAACCCTACAAAGCAGATCACTGCCATCTCATAAGAAACATGGAACCCAATGCTTTCCTTGCCCTAATACTCAGGAGTCGGGGGTGGCCGTGGAGCACGTCAAGATGATGGAAACCAGAGGTAGCTTCTGCTTCCTAAGCCTCTTTGGAAAGACCGACCCCTGCCCAGACTGCCTAGGCAGCTCCAAAGATGATGCTGAAGAGGAAAATGTCAAGAAGTTAAGACTGGGGAGACTGACACTTCCTTTCTCTGCTCTGCCTACCTATCAGAATGGCCACTCTACTTTGGACTTTCCTTCTCAAAGCTTTAGTTTCTCCCATAGGTCACTCAGAGTGAACTCTAAGGAGAGGAAAAGTCAGTAAACTGCTTGGGTTTTTGTTTGTTTTCACAAATCCTGAATGGACCCCAAACTTTCATGTTTGCTTGTTAGCCAGATGTTTGAATCGCTAAGGCCCATGCAACTCTACACTCTGCGGCTCCTCTCTCCCTGGCCTGGCATTCAGATTCTTTGGTAGATAAGAGGTACGTTCTTAGTGAGGAACAGGCAAAGCTGGAAAAGACTCTTTCCTGATTAACCTAATTAACCCATTTCTACTAGTTTCCCAGGCTGCTCATCAGACCTGGCTAACAGTTTTAGGCCAAGTGGAGAAACTCTTAGCCCATTTGCCTGTCAATCACAAGTGCCCTTCAATCCCCAGCTCAAGGCCATCTTCTCAACAAACAAGTCCTTGATTCTTCCTTCATCTCTTCCTTTGCTCTCTTATTGCTATTTAATTATGTGCCTTTCCTACAGTTTTTCTCTAATTCTACCCATGCTAATTAATTATGAACATCGTTCATTTTCCCTAATAGATCATGAACTCCTTAGAGGCAGACACCATGTATTTATCTCTGTGCTTCCCCCTCCACTTTTGTGTCTGGTTGGGGGTTTAGCTTTACACAGAATAGGAGTTCAACGGATAGTTGTTAAAATGGAATTTACCTTGGTTTCTTAAAAAAAACCCAAACACCAGGGTGTCTGTGAAATAGATCAAATGACCCTTGCACAAAAGGCAGCCTCACTCCTCAAACTGTCCTTGGACAAACCTTATGGAATAGGTGCCCTTCTCCCTCCAGCCACATCGCCGGGGTCACTGTAGCCAGAACTAGCCAGCATGAGGTACAACCAGACTGGCAAAGGCAAGGGTTCCGAGTTTGGTTATTTAAAGAGGTTAAAATTATATAAGCAAAAGCAAGGGACTGGCGCTATTATATGTCCCCGAGGAAAACCAAGGAAGGATTTTGTGACGTTGGGGGTCATGAGGAGGCAATGAAGGAAAAAGAAAGGGAGTTTCCTGCCAAGAACAAGGACACAAAGGGTGATAGCTGAAGCCTAAATGGATTCCGCACCATGAAAGGGAATGAGACGCCCCATTCCTTTTATGGGGATGGGATGCCCAGACACTCCTGAGGTGAAAGGTCATTGTGGTCTCAGAGGGGCCCGAGGGCCCTGCTTATGTCTCAAGGTCAGCTAAAGACCACGGCGTGTGGGAGCGGAGTGGAGGGAGGGAAGTTGGAAGGGTACTATCATGAAATTCAGATAAAGCCGTGAGCAATCTACAAGGTGCTTGTGGAAAAGTCTATGACCTTCGAACAAGGCAGAAGATGGGAACAAGCAATGAGGGGGAAACAAGGCTGGTCTGGGCCACTCACTGGCAGAGCAGGTGTAGTGATGCACCCTACCCTGGCCACACCCTACACCACCCCACATAACTCCAACTCTCTTTACTGACCAAGGACTTAGGACCAGAATATAGCTCCCCTGGGCCAGGCGCCAGGGAGGCAGTGGTCACAGAGGTTGGTGGGGGAAAGAAAAACCCCAAGAATCAAATCTCAGCCAGCAGGAGAGAAGCTATTTCTACTGGAGATTTAAAGTCTCTCTCCATCCTTCTCCCCACCCCCAGAACACACACACACATACAACCCTATTATAAACCTGGTGAGTAAAAAATCTAATTCTCTTTTAAGGATAAGAGGTTTAAAATCCTCCTTTCTGAGGCAGTGTGGGGAGGGTGTTGTCTGTTCTCAATTTTCTATCAAATCACTCTTTCCTCTTGGGACCACAGAGAAGATGATGATAATACCTGTGTCCAGGTCCAGGCAAGAGACCAAGGAGCATGTGAAGGCCCCATGCACCTCCATTCCTTCCCCTCAGATACTTCTTTGCCCAGACTTTCTCTTACTTCTGGCTCTGGCCACAGATCATGCAGGACAGAGGCAGAGAGCAGGGTCCACCTGGCACCACCTCCCACCTAGGAGGGAGTGGAGGACACGTGGGAGCAGAGGCTGCCTGAGCCGGCACTCTCGCAGGAGGGGGCCCTGCCTCTCGGAGCCACACAACCACGTCTCCATCACTGCCCTGCCAGGGTTCACACAGATGCACACAGAGGATTCGCCACAGGCAAGGAGGGGCGTGAACCTCGGGACTGTGAGAACAGCTTCCCTAACCCACTTGGCCCCCAACGGTACCTGCCAAGGCCTTGATCCGGGACCTCTCAAAGAGCCTGGCTGAGCTGTTGTCATTATCCAGCTCATCGTCCGGGGCATCCCAGCGGGCATTGATCCGGCTGTACGGTGGCTGGTTGCCCACGTTTTCAATCTCCGTGGCTGATGTCATGTCAGCAGGCTCTTAGCAGCTACGCCTGCCTCAGTCTTCATGGAAGGGTCCCTGAAGGGGGGGGGGACAGCAACACAGTCAGAGGGTTAGCTCCCACCCCCTTGGACTTTTCTCAGGGGAAACTTATTTGGAGCATCCTACAGGAGTAGATCCTTGTGGGAGCCGCACACAGTGCCATCTGCCTGGCCATGCTTCCTACCCGGGGGTCTCTGGCTCCTTGGATATAAAATATTGCAGCAGCAGCAGCAGCAGCAGCAGCAGGAACAGTAACAGCGGCAGTGGCGGCGGGGACAGAGAGCTGATGCAGCAAGGGTCAGGACGGCCAGCAGGTGGAGACGTCAGTCGCAAGAAGCCAGCTTCCTCCAAACCCGCTACTGCTGCTGCGGGAGCCCAGAGAGGGCGGCTCTTCTGGGAACTTGAGGCTGGTGGGTCGAGCTGGGAAGAGCAGCCCCACCCCTTCCCTGTGGACTGGGGAAGAGGTGAAGAGGAGAGAAGCTGGAAGTTGGTTGAATCTGACTCAAACACGAATCAGTGGTACGAGAGATGAATGTGAGCTTCAAGATGCCATTGGTGCCAGCAGCCCCGGCAGCTGTGAGGGAAAGTGTACTCCTCCCAGAGGCTGCCCAAGAGCCCTCTGAGGTCTTTTCCAGCTGCAAATATTCAGAAAGCTGAGCTTTTGGTTTTGCCTTCTCTGAAGTGCGACCAGGTGCTCAGAGGAGGTCTCCTGTTGAATCCCAGGACGGAACAAGGAGCCCAGGCAAGCCTGCTGTCCCATCATAGCCATCAGCATGATGGGTGGGGGGTGGCGAGGGGATCCCATGGACAATGGAGCTGTGTGTGTTCACCTATGCAATCAACATGGTACACAGGAGCCCTGGGTCATCACTCGCCGGTCACTTACCATGTTTGCCCACTCGTTCATTCATTCATAATTAATTCAAATATGCACCAACCCCCAAAGAGATGGTAGGCACTGTGCTAGACAGTTATGAGTAAGTCAGCAAGGACCCTGTCCTCATGGAGCTTATATTCAGGCAGCAAGAGAGACAATTAAATAAGCAATTACAGTAAGTGTGGTGTGTGCCACCACTGGGAAAGAACGGGAAAGGTCTGGAACTTGTGCAGGACTGGGTGTTGGGAAGGGAAGTTCAGGCTGATTCCTAAAGAAACCTTGGAGGCATCCTGTGAAGGGGTATATGGAAAGGGGAGAGGCCCCATAAAGGGAAGAAAGAGCAGAAGCAGAGTTCCAAAAGTGAGAAAGAACACGGCAAAATTAGAAGCCGTGTCATGCAATGAGAGGGTGAGGGCCAGGGCAGGGGGGAAGTGGGGCAGGAAGCTAGAGTCACCAGGCTAGGTGCTGAATGTCTTGGGCCTTTGGAAAATGACTAGCTTTCCTTCGGCCTTAATTTCCTCACCTGTACCTGCCATTGAGTCATCTCTCCAGGGAGCCTAAGGGACTCCAAGATGAAGTCTGTAAAAGAGGACAGGGAGTCCAGAGCCTTCACATCCAAGAGAGCAAAAGGGGGTAGGGTGGGGTGAGGAGGCCATGTGGCAGACAAATGGCACATGTTCACGACTCGTGAGCCGTCAGGTAAACTACTCCCTCCACGAGTGTGTGCACTCACACACCACACACATGCACCCACTCACACTGCATGCACAGACGCACACTATAACACACACACTTGCCCGCCCAAGCAGGCACACACTTGAAGAAGAAATGAAGTGAGCTCACCAGTCCAAGTGTAACTGCAGGGCTAGAGCCCTTATTTTTTCAAACAGAATCCCTTCAGACTCCTTTTTTCCCCAGTCTGACTAATCAATCCCACCACATCCCTTTGAGGTAAGACAGGAGCCAGAATTATCCACCCTAATTGCGTAAGGGGGAAAACCAAGCCTATTACAGGATGAGGCCTCCCCAAGGTCATCTAGGAAATTACTGCTGTGCCTGGGACCCAAGGCCAAGCTGCAGCCAGTTCATCCCCCTCGACCAGGCTGATTTTAGGGAAGCAAGTGGGAAAAGAACATGGTACATGGGGACAGGGTGCATGCCCCAGCTTCTAGGACTTGGCAAAGGTGTTCGCTACTCAGGGAAAGGAAGGTATAAGGTGGAAAAGCCAGTCCTTACCACAACACGGCATGCCCCACGATGCCAGGCCTGTACCCGAGAACACCCTGGCCCCTTTGGACAACCTGTTATCATCTACAGTTGGACAGGCTGCTTCCAGGGCTGACATTCCCCACCCAATTGGCTGGGCAAAGGTAGGTGGGAAGGACTCCCCACTTCACGTGCCTTTCCCCACTTCCCCGAGGGGGAACTACAGCTGGCTCTGAGCAGGAGAGGCTGAGGGACCCAGCACCCAGAAGGGCTGAGCTGCCAGATGCAGGAGGCGCAGGAGGCGAGGTGAGATCAGATCCTGCGTGCAGGAGGTAACCGGACCCTGGCTCTCCTTGCCTTGGGCTATTTTTAAGAGTGGCTGTGAGAGGCCCAAGCCACAGGGCTGGGGGAGTGAGATTACCTTTGCCGTGGCTCCGTAAATAAGTCTGCCCCAGAAAGATGAGCCTGAGCAGGCAGCCCAGCAGCCCAGCATTCAAGACAAGATTGATGGCCCTGGGTGCAGAAGAGCAGCCTAGCAATTCATACTGCTTAAAAACGCCATGCCTCCTAACACTGCGGCTAGGGAAGGCGGAGGCCAGGCAACGGCTCTGCCCAGAACGTGAGAAAAACGTGTGTATGTCTAAATACACAAGTCCAGAGCTGCTTTTTTTTTTTTTTTTTTTTTTTAAAGAAGGGTCAGGTCCCTGAAGACAAACACCAAGGAAAGAAGATTCAGAAACTAAAGGGAGGTCCTCTTCCTCCTGTCCCCAGCCACACCCACCCCAGCAGCCTGCCCAGATGGCTCTCCATCAGTGCCAAGGGGTGGGGGTGGGGGACAGCATGCACAGCGGCAAGGGGAGAATCTCGGAGAATTTAGGTGCAAGAGGCAGAAGTGAAGAAAATAAGAAAACTATAGAAAACAAAACCAAACCCAAAAAAACAAAAACAAAAAACCTCCGACACCTGAAACCAAATTTAACCCAGTGCTTTCCCAGTGTCATCCATGTCTAGTTTCTTTACTGTCACAGGGTCTCGCTGAAGGTGTGACAATAAAGAAACCATTAGGACTGAAAGGAACAGCATATGCTGGGCAGTTATGCTGGGGCCGCTAAGCAAACGGGGAGTTGTGGAAATGACGTCTCAGTTGGTATCCGAGGGGAACGTGGAGATGAGGTGGGCTGGTCACGTGAGAGGCCGTAAGTCACCTGTGCATCCGGACTGTTGCTCCCCGAGTATGCGGGCAGCCAGTACATGGCCACCCGTAGCCCTGAAGCTGTACCCCACTCCCCTGCCATGAAACCCAGGAAAAAAAGGCACAAGTAGTAGTTCTTTGTCCAATCGCTCCCCAATTCACCCTCAAGTTCCCAAGAAATCCTTCCTATAACCTGCTAGACCCTGGTCGAACTGTACATGGGTCTTCTCTGGCCTGAGTGACTCTGTGCCCAGGAAAGCCCACCTTTCCTGTCCATCTACCTGTTTGTCTAGCAGCTGGGCAGGCCTGTCTCTGAAGGCAGAGTCCACTGGCTCACCCCCACCTGGTGAGCTCTGCCCACCTCTGACCCCAGGCTATATTTTGAGCAGGATGGGTCCCTAGGATACTTGTCCACGGCTCAGGATTGAACAGCTCATCTCATTTCACAGGGTGCTCACTCGCAGAAGGAGCGTCTGCTTGGTATGGAGATTTCACAATGTTGCTGACGAAATCCATGGCTCTGCCCTGCCCACGTGTGCCCAGGAGCCCATCCGCTTCTGGGATCAGGTGTTAGGCCTCGGAATCGCAACTTCCCATGCTATGCCCAGTTAATCCCTACGTGCTAGGGACCCAAGAAGTGTCTGCAGTGGCAGCTGCTCTCTGCCTGCAGGGTGCTGCCAGAGACCTAGCTAGAACTCACCTCCCCACAGTGCCCAGGAGAAGAGGACGGCTTCTCTTTTCTTCTCCTCCCCACCCCCTCTACTCTTCTCTGGGCCATTCAAATGTGAGAAGCAGCAAAGCCCAGTGTACTTCAAGAGTGGGAAATGGGAGAAATCCAGGGTGGTGCCGCCCCGCCTTAGCAGGGTCCCGGGTGGAGGCTGTTGCAATAGCGTGGACACCATCTTGCTTAAGCAGAGAATTTACACCCACTCTATCTTTGTTTTCTCTCTGGCTGTAAGGTCTGACCCCTCACCTGCTATCTGTTTTGTACTGCCCCCAACCTGCTTTTTAAATGTGTTTTGGTACTATGGCAACCCAGGTCAGGAGATTAAACCCTAAAGTTTCCCTGGCAACTTTTCTGCCAATGCATTTACAATGCATGTTCACAAACACCTTAGAGTCAAATATGTAAACATTCACTAAAACATCATGAGACAATAAACACATAAACAAAAAATAAATAAAACCAGCATGAGAGCCAATGAGCTACCCAGTGCAGAGTACTCTAAGTCTATCTCCAGCCTTAACCTTCTCCCCACCCCCAAGCTCTAGTCTAGCACCTCCATATTCCTACCAGACGTCTCTACCTGGAGATTACAGCTCAGGCTCAATATGGCTAAGACTAGGTACATGGCTCCCAGGATAGGAGAATAAGGGGGTTTCAAGACCATGGGGTGACAGTGAGGCCCAGGTAAGCCTACCACCTGTGGGGGACCTTTCCAGCAGATGGACATTACTACTCATGCCTGCACTAAGCCGCTTCCCCTTCCCAGAGCACCCTCTACTTTTCCGTACTCCATAACCCCCATCCCAACCTGTGGCTCCCAGCCCATCAGTGGCAGGGTGTGGCTCGGGGTTCCTCAAGTCTCAAGATTCCTATCCGTGGTCGACACCATCAAGGATTGCCATGCATTTGCAATGTCCTTGTCATTCTAGTCTGCTGCTGCTTGGTAAAGGCCTTACCCAGACCCTTCTGCTCCAGCTTCTGTCACCAGGCAGGGACTTAGGCACACATGTCACAACTTGTCCACCCTCGTCATGGAAAAATTTCTTAGAACTGGCTCCAGTTATGCTGCAGCTGCTGGAATTGGGGTGAGGGGTGGGATCATGGCCCCAACAGCTCTTATGGGGATTTGGTTGGGGAACAGGTGCAGCTCAGCTCTGATACAGGGATTGTCTCATTAGCTATATTAACAGCATCTATCAGTGCCTCACCTTCTACACAGAGGCAAATGTCCACTGGGAATGATTAAGGAGAAAGGAGAGATGATACTCTTAATATACATACATAGTTTTCAAAGACCATCTTCTATTGGGATTCTGGGGCCCAATATCTACATTCACAGAAAGCTATTACAACCCAGTAACTCTTCTTATCTCTCCCAGCTCACTTCTCTCAAGATAAACACTGGTCTCCTCTCCCAAAATAAGTAACATTCTATGGTGGCTGAATTGAAAGTCGATGCCCAATTTCTCAATTTGACCAAGTCTTAGAGCTAACTTCCCATTTACAGGAATTAAAGGAGATTGAGAGAAAAGTTACGTGACAACACGAGGAAGCAAACAAACCCAGAATGTGGGACATTCTACAGTCAACTGACTCCATGTCTTTGACAAGTCAATGGCACTAAAACACACACACACACACACACACACGACACAAAGAGTAGGGACTGCTACAGATCAAAAGAGCCTTAGTAGATGTAGTAACCGAATGCTTCATGTACCCTGTTTGGATCTTGAATAAATAACTATCAAAACACACTTCTGAGACAACCAGATAAACCTGAATTATAGACTCCATCCCGGATGATAACCTGGAATTATAATCAATTATGTTAGGTGTGATAATGGCATTGTGATTATGTGGGGAAATGAACATATTTTTTAGAGATGCTGAAGTGTGCAGGGAGTGGGGCATGCCATGTCACCTGAGATTTGCTTAAATATGCTTCAGCAAAATGGAGAGCAGATGAAGCAAGTGGGGAACCCCTAAAATAATGCTGACTTGGGGTGATCCATACACAGGGATGTTCGTAATACTATTCTCTCTACTTTTGGTATGTTTGAAACTCTGTACAGTAGAAATGTTCATATATTATTAAACTTAAAATTTACCAATTTTATAAAAGCCAGTTACATGCCCTGAATATACTGGATCATAGAGGAAAAGTCAACTCCAATGCTCGGTGTAGTCTGGCCTCTGCCTCCCTCTCCAAGCTCATCTCCCACACTCACTGTAAGCAGCCTGCAAGCCTCCTTTCAGTTCTTCCAACCTGCCATTTTTTCCCTAGGCTCTTGGGAAGAGCTCAGGCTCTTGCATATGCTGTGCCCCCAGCCTGGGACATCTCCTGAAGCATCTTTGCATGCCTGGCTCCTTCTCACTCCTCAGGTCTCCTCTCAGGTATCACTCCCTTGTAGAAGTCTTCCCAAGCACTCTATCTAAGTTCTTTGTCATCTTCAGTCAGGGCACCCTGCTCGACCCCTTCATAGCACTCATCTGTCAGTTTACGTACATACAGCTTGGTCCAGGCACTGCTGGTGATGCCCATCTGCTGGAAAGGTCACCTGCAGGTGGAAAGCTGGGCCTCTCCTCGCCTAGACCATAGGTTCTGAGCAGGCAGGAGCCGTGTCAGTCTTAATTCATTTTTGTTTCCCAGTGTTTACCACTGTGCTTGGGACATACAGGTGCTCAGTAAATATTCTCCTCCTCCCAGGGACCTAAGCTCAAACAGTGGATTCTCTTTAAACCCCTCTGTCCCTCCATGCGTTACCCATTCAGTTATCCTACTCATGTGTAGTGAGCACTTTTTAATATTTATTCATCACCAAGGCCAGTCATTACGCCTCTGTAAAGTGTCTTCCATTCATCATTCCTTTATGTTCTAAAGCTCCCACTTCACTTCAGGCTCTTCCATTTCCCGCCTGGACTTGTGGAATGGTCCACCGCTGTTCATGCTCAGCCTCTTCAATCCATCCCGTGCAGCCTTCTCATAACAGCACACTTCTGCTCCGTAAGCTTTCAGCAACCCTGTCACATACAGTCTAATCCAAAGCTACAGCGTTTGGTGCTGAGCCCATACTCTCTCTTATGCTCACTCTACTCCAGCCAGGAGAGTCCACATGTCCCCCACCCTGACTGTTGTGCCATGTGCCTCTACAATTTTATTTGTGTCACATCCCATAAACTGAAATTCAGGCATCTCTCCTCTTTCCTTGCAACTTAGAACAAATATAATTTGCAAACATTTAGAAATATAACATACCACATTTTCCTAGAATCTGAGTGAGGGTGACTTTCCCTTCCTATCCAGCCTCATGGATCCCCCACTGCCTCTGTCCTAGTGAAGGGGGACATCAGATGGGCTCAGGGGAAGCAGGTGATGACCTGTGCGCTCACTCCCCCTCCTCACTCCCAGCCCCTCCCCCAGCCTCATTGCCATTGCTGGGTGAGGCCAGATCCTCCCCATCCTTCCCTCTGTCCATCCTTCCAATCCTGGGAGGAAAATGAGTCTTCGGCTTTTCTCCTTTCCATCTTCACTTTCACATGCTCAAGTCTTTCCCTTAAATAAAACTCCTCCTTGCCACCCATCCTTTCTTTCCTCGCTTTCAGAGCTAAAATTCTTGACAAAGTTTCCAAGGATATGAACAGGTGATTTACAAAAGAAGAAGGAATACTCAAGGCCATTGGTCACCCAAGAAACTCATATTAAAACAAGAAGGAGACACCAGAGGCAAACATCATCAGACTGGATAATGCGAGGTGCAGATGGTGACGTGAAAGTGGGCATGTGGACTGGCCCAGCCATTCTGGAGGGCAGTCTGCCTGTTCTCAGGCAGGTTACATGCCTGCAACTCTGTCCCTGGGCACAAGGACCAAAGAAATTGTCACTCAGGTCTAAAAGGAGACTGATGCAAGGATGCTCAGTGCAGCACTGACTGAGGTGGTAGGAAGGAGGCGATAACCTGTGTGCCCACCGCTGGGGGATGGACAGTAACATGTGAATGTACGCATGGAGGGCACAAGGCAGGCCTGGAGGATCTTAAGAACATACTACTGGATTAAATAAGAAACAGAGGGAGATCTTTAATACAGCACTGACTTAATTTAAAAATACATGCATATAAAATATATGTATATAAAACAATATATATTATAAGAACATATAAAACAAAAGTAGAAACATGAAAATGGCTGCCTCTAGGTGGAGCAAGGGGCATAGAAAGGAAAATAGAAATGAAAGGAAACCAATCACCCAACCAATTAATCAGTCAGGAGGGAGGTCTTGCCTAGAAAATGATGACAAGTGAGAGGTACAATAGCCTCTGCCGCGAAGGTAAAAACAGACACAGCATATTCATGTACACTCATGAGAGCCTCCTCGTCCCACACCTAACTCACTCCCCATCACTTCATGAAACTATTCTCTCCAAAAAGTACTGATACTTCCCTCCCCTGCTGCTTAAAACAGTAGACACTTGTTTTGTCCACTCAGGTCTTGTCTTGACTTCCCAGAAGCATTAAGCTCTGTTGGCCATTCCAGAATTTCCTGAAATCACTTCCTTTGTCTTCCAGGACATACTCCTTGTTCTCTCTGTGCACTCTGGCCCTTTCTCCTTGGCTTGCCCTCTGGGCTACATTTCCTCTACTTGTCCCTTGGATGGTGACGTTGTCCAAAGTTCTATCCTGGGCCCTCTCCACTTCTTCCCATCAACACACTCTTCTTAGGCTGTCCACTTCATTCCAATGACTTGAATGACCATCTCATGATACTGGCTTCCAAATCTATCTCCTCAACTCCCATCTATCACATCCAACTGCCTTCTGGACACCCACCTGGAAGAACCACAGGCCCACCATACTCCATACAACACCTGATTGAATCTATCACCATTCCTGTCCTAGTTCTCCCTGTCTTGTTCCCTACCCACCAATATCCCAATGGCCCAAACCAAAACCTGGGGTCATGCTTACCCCTCTCCTTCTCTCCTAGTATCTCACTAACTCAGACCCCCTCAGTGTCTCTCAAATCTCTGCTCTCCATCTCCACTGCTCCCTTACTTCTGGCCACCATCACTTCAAGTCTAGTGATTTCCTGCTGATTTCTTTGTATCCATATTTGGTTTTTTGCCTAGCACCCCAACCCCTGCTCTGTTCTGTAGCCAGAAAGATCATCTTAGAATACAACTATGATAATGTCACTGCCATAATTTAATAGCTCTTCTCTATCTCAGAAGAAAGTTTAAAACCCTAATAAATCACAAAGCTCTTCACGATCTATCCCCTACCTGAACACTTTCCACCCAATGCTCCCTCTCCTCCACAAAGAACTCTCTTCAGACCCTTGGCTCCCTCTGGTCATGGTCTTTGCACATTCTGTCTCCTAAACCCAGAAAACCCTCCCTCTTTTTCAGAATAATTTCTTGTCCTTCGGAACTCATCTTAGCCTTTGCTCCTTCAAGGAGCCTCCCCATCTCCACCACCATCCCTTGGAGCGGTGGGCTTGCTTCCTTTAGGTTTCCATCACACTTAGTGCTCATTTTCATCAAAGCCCTTAACCACATTGTAGGATAATAATCTACTTCTCTGTCTTTTCCGATTGACTGTAAGCTACTTAAAGCCAGGGACATCTTTAATCATTCTTTTTGTCCTAATCACCTAGCATAATGCCACATACATGAAATGAGGCTACGAAATGTTGAACAAATGGATGAGAACTGAGAAATGCACAGCACTGCTCCTTAAGAGGATAACAGTGGCTCCTTCAGAGGACCCACGTGTGAAGGCCACTTTCACACGTCAAGGTGGCCGGGGGCTAGAAATGCGACATGCAGCAGTAGTGCTGTGGATTCAGGCTGCGCTGATGCCTTGACGTTGCCACTGTTGCTTCTGCTGCTTCAACTACCTGTCCCTGCCATCTCTTTTTCTTTGGCTAGAACTGTGGTGACAGCAGGGATGAGCAGTGGCCACAGGGTCCAAGCTCCCATAATGTCTACAAATCTTGAAACCACTCAGGGCAGCTCTGACTCAACCCATGCCTTATTTCCTCACCCGAAACATTGAGGAAAGCAGCAGCCTCCCACCCAGAACTATTCTAGACAGGGAAGCCCCAGCCCGCTTAGCTGAGAAGTCTTTGTCTATTTTATTTCTTGTGGCACAGAAGTGTCACTCATAGAACGATTTCTATACATCTCTGCCACACAAATGAAAAGGAAAAGAGCTATCTTAAAAGTCGAACCTATGCATAATAAATGTTATGGGTGCTAATTTAGTTATTCATCATGTTAGAGGTTAAACATAATTAGATTCAAATTAATCTTTTAAAAGTTGCTCAGGCCCACAAGGACACCTGAGGGAACAGGTGCTGGCTGGAGGATTTTCCCATGCCTGGCCAGAGCACAAGCCTGACACGGCGGGGCTGTCCTGGAGACGCACAGGGAGTTGCCTGCAAGGGGCAGCTCCAGTCTTATAGCGAAGGCCTGGAAGAGCCAGTTTCTGCTGCACCCAACTTTCCAGGCCTGCAGAGAGAACACCTGCCAGTCACTAGAATCTATTTAGCCACTTTGCCCTGGGCTCTGCCGAAGGGGACACACCGGCTGCTGGCTCATGCAGTCAGTCTGCTGCTCACAGTCCTCAGGGAAAATACTTGGCTCTTTACAGGACTGGGTAGCAGAGTTGGGAATTTACTAAGACCTTTACGTATATTGTCCCATTTAATATACACCCATACACACAAGCTATTAGATATTATTGATGTTATTACTGCCATTATTATCATTCCTGTTCTATTGACACAGATGACCTGGATTGAAATCCTAACTCCTGTACTTAGTAGCTATGTGTTCTACTATAAGTCACTTAAATCCTCTGTACCCCAGTTTCCCCATATGAAAATGAGGGAAACACCTATGCTTCTGTGGCTGAGATTGCTTGGGCCTGCCCTCCTACAATGTGTGTTGAATTCTGCTCCTTCTACACACCACCTGGAGGCGTCTTCCGGTCACCCTTGCAGTTTAGTTAGGGCTGTGTGACTAAATGAGCAGAAGTGATGGGCACCACTTCAAGGTTTTAGCCATGGGAATATTCCCCATCATTCTCTGATTCTTTCCCCTAAATTCCTAGAATATAGATTATGGGGCCAAGATGGAAGGAACCTCATTTCCTGGGTAGCTGAGGGGGAGCAAAGCCTCTCCCTCAATTTATACCCATTTACTCATCAATGATGTGAGCAAGAAATAAAATTTTGTTTTATAGTTCTTTATTAGAGACATTAGGGTACCCTAATTAATATATCCACCACTTACCACATAAAGTTGTTGTAAAGATTAAATAAAGTCATATGAAAATGATGTATAATATGTAGAGTACCATATAGCCCTGAGATATTGTTATTTACAAACAATATACATTATCTCTTAGTATCAGGTTTGTGGATGTGCTTAATATGCATAGTCTCCACCCTGGCTGGTGTGGCTCGGTTGGTTGGAGCATTGTCTTATACACCAAAAGTCTGCATGTTTGATTCCCAGTCAGGACACATACTTAGGTTGTGGTTCCATCCCTTGTCCAAGCACCTATGATTCCCCAGTCTGGTCATGTGCAGGAGGCAATCAATTGATGTTTCTCTCTCTCTCTCTCTCTCTCTTCCCCCTCCCTCCCTCCCTCTCTCTCTTTGCACACTCTCATAGTAAAGAAAAAAATGTACAGGGGGTGGAGTCTATTGCCCCTTCTGTAACTCTCCCTTTCACCCCTGTATCAGGCGCCCATGCTCCCCCAACCTCCCTTTATGCCAGGTTTCTCCACTGAGTTGAATGATTCAAGAGGCACTCCTTCAGCCCTACCCTGCAATCCCTCCTTTAAATGAACTTGACTTTGATAATCTGATTCCTTATCATTGTAAGCCCCTTAAAAGGAAGGATGCTATTTTTCACCTTGGAGGTCCTTGCATATGGTAGGTGCTCAATTAGTACATAATAACTGTGTAGGACAAATATGAGTATTTAGCTTTCCAAGGGGCCAGAGTATCCCTCCCAGGGAACACATGTTAATAAGGTATTTATGGAAATATAATACCTTATTCAAAGGAAAGATATAAAAGAATTAGTTTAGGAGCCAAACCAGGCCAGTGGGTGAGAAGTGGTTGGTCAGGTGTGTTGACTCAGGATGTCAGCACGTAGGCTACTCAGCACGTTCAAATCATGCAAGGGAGGCAACTGTCTATTGCACCTACAGGGAAAGCCAGCTGTGCCTAGAGAGTCCCTGAAAAGCACAGACTTCATTCAACGTAGAACTTGTGCTAGGAGGCTGACCCTGGGCAGGGGAGAAGGAGCTGTCCAAGGTTAAAGAACGTGGTGACAAGGATGTCAGAATGAAACCCATAGTTCCTGCCTTCTAGAGTTATACTTAGACCTCTTAGCCTCGCTGCAGGCCTGGGCATCCCCAAGGGCTTTGATGAGTTTGCCAACCCCTATTCCAGCCTCTTGTATTTGACTACAGAATCAAGACAAGCATTCACAAGTAGTTGGCATTATTTATTCATTAATTCAACAAATTTAATTAAACAATAGCACCCCAAAACCCATGAAATGCTTATGTATAAATAGAATAAAATACATGCAAGATCTATAGGCTGAAAACTACAAAACACTGATTGAAAGAAATTAAAGATCCTATAAACAGAGAGACAAACCATGCCCAAGGATTGGGAAATTCAATATTATTAAGATATCATTTTTTACCAAACTGATCTACAAATTCAATGCAATGCTAATAAAAGTCCCAACAAGATTTTCAAATATAAATCCATGAGCTGTCTCTAAAATTTGTATGGAAAAACAAATAAGAGTAAAAAAACTTTTGAAAAGAATAAAACCGAGGACTTACATAACCTGATTTCAAGACTTACCATAAAGCTACAGTTACCAAGATAGCATAGCATGGCAAACGGATAGACACAAATCAAAGGAACTGAATAAAGCCCATAAATAAGACTGATACACACACAGGAACAGACTGACATGCACATTCAAATGATTTTCGACAAAGCTGCAAAAACAAACGGTGCTGAACAACTGGACATCATATAAAAAAGAAAATGTACCTTGATGCATCTGCAAACCATATACAGAAACTAACTCAAAATAAATTGTAGACCTAATGTAAAACCTAAAACTATAAAACTTCTAGAAAAAAAATAAAATAGGAGAAAAGTCTTAGTGATGTTAAGCAAAATATTTTAGATAGTATTCCAAAAGTACGATCCATAACAGATCAGACAGCCTCAAAAAATCTGATAAATTTTACCACCAAAATTAAAAATGTCTGCCCTTCAAAAGACATCATTAAGAGAATGAAAATATGCAGACAGAAATAAAATATTTGCAATACATGTATCTGATAAAGGACATGTATCTTGAATATATAAAAACTCTCAAAACTCATTGATCAGAAAACTTCCATTTAAAATGAGCAAAAGATTTATACAGATGTTTCATTTAAAAAAGATGAGTTACAAGAAACAAAATCAGTATTCAGAAATCTGTTGTATTTCTATATACACCATACACACAAATTAACCCAAAATGTGTTAAAGACATAAATGTAAGACATAAATGTAATAAACTTCCAGAAGAGAAATTTTTTAAAAAATCTTGTTTACAATTGCATTAAAGAGAAAAAATACCTAGGAATAAACTTAACCAAGGAGGTTGAAAGACCTATACATTGAAAAGTTTAAGATATTGATGAAAAAAAACTGAAGACAATACAAATAAATAGGAAGATATTTCATGCTCATGCAATGAAAGAATATTGTTAACATGTCCATACTCCCCCAAACAATCTACAGATTCATTGTAATCCCTATCAAAATTCCAATCGCATTTGTTTTACAGAATAGAGCAAACAATCCTAAAATTTATGTGGAACCACAAAGACTCTGAATAGCCAAAGCAATTCAGAGAAAAAAGAACAAAGCTAGAGGCATAACACTCCCTGATTTCAAACTATACTAAAAAGATATACTAATCAAAACAATCTGCTATTGGCATAAAAACAGACATATGGATCAATGCAACAGAATAGAGATCCCAGGAATAAACTCAAGCATATAAGGTCAACTAATTTACAACAAAGGAGCCAAGAATTTACCATGGGGAAAGGACGGTCTCTTCACTAAGTGGTATTGGACAGCTATATGCAAAACAATGAAACCGGACCACTATCTTACACCATACACACAAATTAACCCCAAATGTGTTAAAGACATAAATGTAAGATCTGAAACCGTAAAGCTCCTAGGGGGAAACATAGATGGCAAACTCTTTAACATCAACCTTGATGATAATTTGTGGTGATAATTTTGTGGATTTGACACCAAAAGCAAAACACACAAGTGGGACTACATCAAACTAAAATGCTTCTGCACAGCAAAGCAAACCATCAATGCAATGAAAAGGCATCCTACTGAATGGGAAAGTATTTGCGAATTACATATCTGATAAGAGGTTGTTATCCAAAATACAGTAAACAATCACAAAACTCAACAGCAAAACACCCAAATAATATTTAAAAATGGGCAGAGGACCTGAATACAAATTTTTCCGAAAAAGATATATAGATGGCCAACAGGTACATGAAAAGGTGCTCAACGTTATTAATTGCCTGGGACATGCAAATGGAAATCACAATGATATATCCCCTCATACCTGTTAGAATGACTATTATAAAAAAGACAAGAATTAAGTGCTGGATGTGGAGAAAAGGGAACCCTAGTGCACTATTGGTGGGAATGTAAATTGGTGAAGCCACTATGGGAAACAACATGGAGTTTCCTCAAAATTTAAAAACAGAGCTACCATGGGATCCAACAATTCCACCTCTGGGTATTCACCCAAAGAAAACACTAACTCGAAAACATATATGCTCTCTCATGCTCACTGCAGCCTTATTTACAAAAGCCAAGATTTGGACGCTACCTAAGTGTCCATCAATTAATAAATAGATAAGGAAAATGTGAGAGAGATATCTACACAGATAGAGATACACAGTGTAACCTTATTCAACCATAAAAAAGAATGAAATCTTGCCATATGCAACAATATGGGTGGACTTTGAAGGTATTGGGATAGTTGAAATAAGTCGGAGAAAGACAAATACTGTATTACCTCACTTATATGTGGGATCTAAAATACAACAAAGCAAAAAACAAGCTCATGGATACAGAGAACAGATTGGTGGTTGTCAGAGGCAGAAAGAGGAGGGGCAAAATGGACGAAGGGACAAAATAAGTAAGTCATGGGCATGTACTGTACAGCACAGTGACTGCATTTAATACTGTACTGCATATTTGAAAGTTCCTTAGAGAGTAAATCTTCAAAGTCCCCATCACAAGAAAAAAAATCTGTGACTACGTATGGTGATGAATGTTAACTAGCCTTATTGTGGTGATCATTTGGCAATATATTGAATTATTATGTTGTACACTTGAAAGTATGTGGAAAGCCCATTGTTATAAATTGCTCTCATGATAATGATGTAGAATAGCCCTGGCTGGTGTGGCTCAGTGGATTGAGTGCCAGCTGCAGGTTCGATTCCCACTCAGGGCACATGCCTGGGTTGCAGGCCAGGTCCCTGGTAGGGGGAATGTGAGAGGCAACCACACATTGATGTTTCTCTCCCTCTCTTTCTCCCTCCCTTCCCCTCTCTCTAAAAATAAACAAATAAAATCTCTTAAAAAGTAAAGATGTAAAATAATTATTACAGCTTATTTTAAAATAATGAGAGGGTTTTCTCAACAAAAGTACTATGCTGTTGTACACATAAATATAGGCCCTGGCTGATGTGGCTCAGTGGATTGAGTGCCGGCCTGTGAACCCAAAGGTTGCTGGCTCAACTCCCAATCAGGACACATGCCTGAGTTATGGGCCAGGTCCCCAGCTGGGGACATGCAACGATCGTGTTTCTCTCGCACATAAATGTTTCTTTCCCTCTCTTTCTCCCTCCCTTTCCCTGTCTCTAAAAACAAATAACTAAAATCTTTAAAAAATAAAAATAAATATGGTATAGACAGGGATTCTGCCCTCAGGTTGCCTAAGACATAGACATAAATATGATACAACAAGATAGAATTATGTAAGTGTCGCAGGAGAGGCATAAAGAAAACCTCATGGGATTTCAGAGGCAAGGGGGAATACTGACAGCTGGAGAAACTAAAGAAGTCTTTGAGGAGGAGAGGCCATGTGAGCTGGGTGCTGATCACAGGGAGTGATGATTTCATTGTCCATATAAACAATGTTTTATCAGGAAGTTTTCTCATGCAGATTTAAAAAAATCTAATGACCCTGTGAGACAGAAGGGGAATCTAATGACCCTGTGAGACAGTATTACTGATCTCAGTTGCAGTTAAACTAAGACTTAGAGATAAAGCTCCCTGCTCAACATCAGGGTGGCAAAGCCAAGGTTGAACTCATGTCTTCTGACAGTTCAGTTCATAATCTGCTCCATGGTACACCCACCCGGAACAAAAGTTCTTCCTTCTATAACATAGAGAGAGACTGATTGCTAACGGTCCATTTCTACCTTAGGATCTTTCCAGGAAAATGGGCTACTTCTTGCCTTTCTGGCCATTGAGAATGACCCACAAGGTTACCATGCTTATTTGAATCTTTCCTGCATATGGGAGAGCCAGGAGAGTGGAGGTTTTTAAAAGTGGTATTTGTTTAAATTCACAGCGTAGCCCTGGCTGGTGTAGCTCAGTGGATTGAGTGCAGGTCTGCGAACCAAAGGGTTGTCGGTTGATTCCCAGTCAGAGCACATGCCTGGGTTGCGGGCCAGGTCCCTGGTAGGGGGCATGCAAGGGGCAACCACACATTAATGTTTCTCTCCTTCTCTCCTTCCCTTCCCCTCTCTATAAAAATAAATAAAATCTTTTTAAAAAGTTAAAAAAAATAAATTCACAGTATAAAGATCTGAAAGTATCTTTGATAAATACTAAAAAAGCGAAAGGCATGAAAGTTACAAGGATAATACTGACTGCCTCAAATGTATGGCCACACACATAACCCTGAAAATGTTTAAAATGCACCCCAGACCTTGGAAGGCAAACTGAGAAAGATGTACTCACTCTTGGCGGGGATCAGCTCCCTGAAAGAACTCTGAGGCTATTTCAAGAAGCCCCTTGTGACCTGAAGAGAACACCTGTTCTCACACCTCACTTGGCTGAGCTGTAACCCAGAGCCCTTCTTTAATCCTTCCTTCAGGCATTTGGGAGTTCATCCCACACACACTCGCTGAACTTCTTACTTTGAGTCTAGTCTATGTGCTGACTACCAGGCTTTAAAGATCATTTTTCTGTGGGAAAGAAGCATATTACCAAGGAGATTATAGGGTCTCTACATTTGGCTGCTATCTCCATCCTTTTTGTCCACTGCTAACTTTAATATGATGATGCCATTATGAACACCAATTTAATCAACCAAATATTGCCTGAATGGACACTATGGGTGTACTCAGAACGAGATGGTCCTTTCTGCAAGGAGCTCACAGCCAGGCAGGGAATTTCAATGTTCCTCCCTGGCACACTGGAGAAATTGTTTTCTCCTTCCTGTGTTCCAGTTTTCTCACCTGGATAATAGGGAGTGAATTTCTCCAGCTATTAAGTGGTTGCCATCAAATATTTATTGAGAGCTTACCTTGCGCCAGGCACTAGACTTCACAAACACCGTTGCATGGAATCCTCAGAACAACCCTGTGAGGCAGCCTCTCTCATTATTCCAATTTTTTTAGGTGAGGAAACTGAGGCTCGAGGGTTCAGTGATGCGCCACAGTCCATCAGCCAGGAACCGAGAGCCAGGCTTCAAACTCGGGCAGCCTGGCTGAGAGCCCTTGCCCTTGGCCACCATGATCACAGCCCTGCCTGACCCAAGCCCTCTGCAGGAAGGAATGTGGAGATCAAAGGAACAGAGTGCTTATAAACAGTTTTTAAATCATCTGAGACAGATTCTTCCGCATCCCGCTCAACGCCAGGCAACAAGAACATCAAGAAAGGCAACAGGAAAGAAAGATGATCTATGCCGGGAAGCCAAAGAGGCCCTTTCGGGTCACAGTTAATCCAAGCCCGAGATTTCAGAACACAAACACACTGGGTCCCCAGCCTGCAGCAGACCCACATTTCCTCTGAGATCTCCAAGCTCCTTCCCCTGATGCCCACACCAAATCGGCACAGAGAGGAGATAAGGAAAGCCAGGTGGGGTCACTTTCCCAATACAAACAAGTGGCAGAGTCGGGAGGGAAATGCTTCTAATTCCCCAGCTCCCCTCTCTAAGCCCCACTATTTTTAAGGTCCCTTTTTCACACAGCACGCATCTATCTATTTATAGAAGAAGGGAAACCCCAATGTGTGGAATTGGAAGAGGGTTCCTTGCCAAAAGTTTTCCAAGGTGCTGCACTTTGATAACACTCTCCTCATAGCTGTTAAAGAGCGCGGGAAGCGTTATCACCTGAAAGCACCAGGGGCGAGGGTACCCCGGTTCTGAGCACTGTAAAGGGGTTACCCAGAAGCTCCCCCTGGACAGCACATCAGCGCCTCACCCTGTAATCAGGCTCAGCTGCTTGCTAAGTAACTGTGACCACATTCCTCTCTGGATGAGACCTGACTCCAAATAGCTTGGCTAGGGCAAGGGGCAGCAGGAGCTGCCAAGTGCCTGTCATTCCCAGAGAGGCGCGTGAGCGTGGCCGGGGTGGTGGACACACAAGCCAGGGTAGGTCATGTGAAAGGTACGGAGAACTGAGTGGTCATTGCTAAAATCGTCTGTAAGCAACTCCAAAAGCTTGCCATGCCTCGTTGTTCCCTAGTACATGGTAGCAATGCTCTTCATTCAGCAAGGGCTCGAGCCAGCTTCCAGAAAGAGCCGGAGGGTAGCATGCAGGCGATTTAGCACCAGAAATAGTAGACTAAGGTGACTTTGATCTGGGGAAGTGAACCAGGCAGTACAGCTTAGGGGTTAGGGGCATCTAGAGTTAAACTGCCAGGGGTAAACTCCAGAGTGAGCCATTCACTAGCTGGGTGGCCTTAGGCCATTATTTATACTCATCAAGCCTCCATGTCTTCATCTATAAAGTAGAGTTAATAATAGTCATCACCTCACAACACTGCTGTTTGGAGTGAATGAGATTATGCATTCAGAGTCTGTCACAGAGCGCCTGGCACGGACTGCAGCCCCGAAAACCTGTGGGCCACTCACACCGCACAGTCTGCTGCGGCTTCCACAACCCAGAAGAATGAGCTGTTAGTCTTTCGTTGTGTCTTCATTTCTCTGGTGTTAAAACAACCATTTCCCTCTCTGCTCGTGGCGCTTGAAAGCAGGGGACCTGCAGAAGTCGAGGGACTTTTTAATCATCAGAAATGTTACCCAGCACTTACATGGCATCCACAGAGCTCTCAGAGGGCTTGCCCTTTGAGGTATCTGTGTAGATCCTCAAAATGTTGAATGACAGATGTTTTTATATTGAAACAACCATCCTATACGTTAGTGCTTCTCAAGGCTATTACGTGCCAGGAGCCGGAGGAAGCAACCATCTCTCCCGAGGTCCAAGATACATCTACAGAGCAGATGCTCAGGGGAAGCATGGAGAGTAGCCATGTTGTTGCTGCTCCACATCTGTCATGCGACTCCCTCTTCTTTCCCCCCAGAGCAGGGGGAAAGATGTTTTTACTTCACTGGGGGATAAAACCAAATCAGTGTCTGAATGTTTGCCACAGTTCTTCACGACAGACAAAGCAGTAACTTCCTTACTACTTGGTCACAGCCCCATCACAATCCCTCGCTTTTTTTCCCCCTTATGCTAGAGAAAAAAAAACCATGGGAGTGACAGTCTGTTGAGAGTTAGTACAGGTTCCAGGCTTGCTCCGGCGGCCGCCTTCTCTGGATGCAGGCCACCAGCTGTCAGGCCAACCTGAGGAGCCGGGCTCTCAGAGTAGGTTTGCATAGAGAGGAAAACTGCCTGGCTCACCTCAGCAGCTGACGCACGGGTCAGCTGGCAGGCTTGCAGAATATCAACGTTCACCTTCCCTTAGCATTCGCCTGCGCCCCTTGACCCGAACTATTCTACCACCACCCACTCCCCTCCCAGAACAAAGCTGTGTTTTAGACCAGACAGGACCATTATTAATTTGGTGTATTTCCTTTCCACCAGTCTAATACGGTTTATTTGATTGTTTTTAATTAAAAAAGTGATATATGCCAGGCCTTTAGAAAATCCCAAGAATAACAACCACCAAAAAGAAAATCCCAACAAAAAGGCTGCCATTGAAATCCAACAAAAGCAGAGTCTACCCCCCCCCCCTCAAAATGTACACCCACACTGCGGAGAGAATCCTCATGAGAATCCCTCATGGCAATCCTCATGGGAATGTAAAAATGATGGGCTAGAAAAACCAAACTTCCTTTATTTTTCCAGTTTCCCTTGTGGGCCCGTGAATGAACGCCCGCAGTCGTGAACTGCCCACACTATTCCCATCCAAACCTTCTCCCCGCTTCCCAGGCAGCCAGACTGCTGGTGCTCACGTGTGGAAGGCTCTGGTCCCAACACACGACAGGAATCTGTACCTCCAACAGCAGACATTTGTAGAAGACCATGGCAGAAAACGGCGACGACAGGAGCAGCCACAGTCAGCAAGGCCTGGTACATGGGAGGCCCCGTGCTCAGCAGCATTCGTAGCTCGTGTCATTATCGGCACACTCCTGGAAGTGCTTTTCACTTTCTCCGTTTGATAAAGGGGGAAACTGAGGCTCGCAGAGGTTAAGGAACTTGCCCCGGGCCACACCGCCATGAGGAACATGTGGCGAAGTGTGACACATGCCTGCCTGACACTAGTCTGACAGCATGACTTTCGGATGAATTGTCACTAATGGCAAATTTCAACTTCGTTAACAGTTCAGGAATTCACATTAACTTTCAGCACGGCTTCAGTTGAAAAGAAACTTGAAGATGTGAAGGCTCCCCATAAACGTGTCCTATTTGTAAAGGTCAGATTTATGATTCTTCTCTCCCATTTCTAACAAAAATAGCCAGACATTTCCAAATACATCTACACCACATTCTAGGGGTCCCACCTTATCTAAGACCTCCCCTTGGTATTTAGAAAGCTGTGTAGCTCTTTTGTGGCCGCAGCATGCTACTTCAGATACGGAGAGGGAGCTGCTGGTCGGACAGCCTGTGCATTGCAGGTCACCAACCCAGCCAGACATGAGACCCATATAATGCTCCCTCAATAGACAGACAGACAGAGACAGACATGGAAAACGAGCAAAACACCGGGAAATGAAAGATCCAAAGTAACCTGTAACCAAACGAGCCCCGGACTGCCTGTAGGAAACGGACTCCCCTAAGCCCTGCCCATTATCTGGGCCTGGCAGAACTGGCCCGCTCCCCTCACTTATCTCGCTTTGTGCCCTACACAGTTCGCTACACCCACTGCGTGTGGACATCCTTATCAGAAAATGGCCACTTACCCAGCGTTTGCCTTTGAACAGAAGTAGCTATTTAGCCCGCCAAATGTCGATCCCTCCGTGTATGCCTATTGGTACAAAAATTACAAACACACACATACAGCTCATGGATGTAGAACAGGCACTGGCCACAGGGCACAAGGAGCGGGTCTCTGTGAGAACTGCCAACCTAGTCACAGGCTGCAGTCTCAGCCCTTCGACTGAAATGCCTGCCCCTCCCCTCTCCTCTCTGTCAACTAGAAAATGAGGAGAACAAACCCTGCTGCTCTGTGAATGAAAATTCGTTCATTCCACAAATATCTTCTGAGCGCTGTGCTCTCCAATTTGAACTGTTTCTGGACTGTAAGAGTCTACTGACGAAAATGAAAAGGCTGTGCGGCAGTCCGATCGCAGCGCTGGTCTCAGGTGACGGCAGCATCACCTGTTCCACAGACGTGCCAAGATGGAAGGGCCTTCGACAGTAGGGACTTACCCTTTTTTAGGGATCAGCGCCTCCCCCCATGTGTATCTGACACTGTGAAATGACCTCTGCAAGAGGCTCATCTACGCTCTTTACTTTTGAATCAAATTATTTTGACTCTTTTCAAAGTGTATCATTTTGGGTTTTTAATGTGTATGTGTTATTTGTTAAATATATTTTGTGGTCAGGCATTTTGAACCAATATTGATTTTTTAAAAAATATAGTCTATATTTTATGCATAAAGTAGGCAGATCATGCAGTTGCGATGAAATTCGGATGGCTTCGGGGTGCTTAAAAGATTGAAACCACCACTGTAGAGCACTGTTGCAACCACAGCCTACAGTACCTAGGGAAACACTAGATGCTACATTCCTGTATCACCCGCCGTGATCACAGTGAAAGCAGAGAACTGTTACTCCTGACTTGTGGTAACTCGATTATAATGCATCGGGATGACTGGAATTCCCTTCTCCCTACACAGAGAAGCCTGATCTCAACAACAGAACAAAGCCTACATGGTAATTAAAAACCCTGCCCCAGGAGTGGATTGCAGAGTGGACCTCATTCTCCTTAAACCCTTGCAAGGGTCAGGAAACATTAGGGGTGGGAGAGAAAGAGGGAGTAGTAAAGCCCCTCAGAGCTGGGTGTATGTATTACAAAGGCTATGTGTACAAGGGCTGGCAGGCCGCACACTTTGCAGAGCATGTTTGGCTAAAGGGGTCTGTCCAGACAATGCACAGCTGCAGGACGTCTGTGCAGGTACAGAGGGGGTGGGGACCCTGCAAGGACAGCTGAATGCACAGGTTGTATTTGTGGCTGGATGAAAGCACAAGGCAGATAATTGTGTGCACCTGTGTTGTGGCAGCTGAATAATTCAATTAATATTTATTGAGCACCTGCAGGGCTCGTGGCCACATACCATGGGGAAAGAAAGCAGTGTCTCCTGCCTTCAAGGAACTCACGATCTCATTACAATAAGACATGACAGGGAGCTGATATAACCGAGTATACTTGAGCACATATGTACCAAATATACATGCATGGCTTGTTTAAACTGGGTCTAAACATATATCAGAAATGACCTTTGTCTCACTGACCCTCCCCATTCTTGGGTGCTGACCGCAAGAAAGAAGTCAACTCAACAACAGATTCCAATCTGCTCTAGGGTTTTGCTGATAAGGTGAAAAGGAACATCAAGAGCTCTGGCCATGCCTCAGAGCAGAGAAATTGCATGTCTGGAGAGAGAGGCACTGGCCCAAAGCATGGATGTCAAAGCCCAGGGGGCTCTGCAGCCAGCCCACTAAGCTATCAGGACCCAATCACCTACCAGTAGTGCCTCCATCCTCACATTTCTTAACAGCCATAAAAGCCACTTGTCTACGTGTAGCATCACACCTCGGGGTGTGATTTCCCCAGTCTTTCACAAGCTTTGCAGCCTAAAGCATAGCCAGTGTTTGGACAGGCATCCAGTCCTAGAGGATTTCCAGTCCAGAAAATTAAAATAGAATTTCACTAGGAAATAGTGATCCAACTTGGCTACTGTTGGTCTTCTCTCCTAAAACACACTGAAGCCCAAGATCCTGGCCACATGAGGAAGAATGTTCCATCCACGTGAAGGAGAATGGGCAGAACATATATGCACACAGCCCTTTTCCAAGTACAGTACAGATTTTCACCAAGAGGATCCTAATGTGGACATCTAGGGGAGATTTTTCCAATCTGTCTCCAGTGGGGGTGGATGAGTGAATATGGGAAAGCCTGTTCACCCATCCTTCAGAGACCTTGCCTGGCTGGTGATAACTCCATCAAGCTACTCTGGCTTTGAATCGGAACATTAACTCAGAAGTGGAAATCTGGGGCCAGGAGAAACAATGAAACCCTTAAGTCAAAATAGCAAGCAGGACTCAAGAGAGCCTGTGATGAGAGCATTTACTTCCCTGAGACAGCGAGCCAGCTGGGGGGAAATGCTGACCTGTTATATTCCCTTCTTTTTCCAGCCAGATTCTAAATAAATCACTTGAAACTCACTCCAGAGTTCATGCCTAACAGGGCATCCCACCCTTCCCTGTCACAGCAGCCAGCACAGACCAGCTCTTGGAAAGAAGTGTGCCTTGTTTCCTTGATGTTGAGACCAAGGGAGGCACGCCTCCAGGTCCTCCACAGCCTCGACCAGGTGGTCACACCCATCCTTTACCTTGAAAGTGCCTCTCATTCCTCTCATCTGTGTCCTCATAGTTATACTGATCACGATGTTTGAGACCACGCTGAAATATCTCCTGGGAATAGAGACATCCATGACCTTGTTTGAGAATCTCTTCCGGTGACTCGCTGCATCACATTTATAAGTTTTATGTTTCTCTTTTATTCTTTTTACTGCACTTAAATCTACTTTTTAACAAAAAGTAACAACTAAATGATGGTCCCTCCTATTTTGCCTTCATTACAAAGATAGAAATCTGATTATGGGCACACACTAGAAGTCACACTCACTCTTTCCCTCTTGCTTGTTAACAACACAGTCCAAATACCTCCAGCTTTTCATTATGGATCACGTTTTAAAATCACGTTCATTTTTTTTGCTCTCATTAATACCTCCTGATTCCCCTCACGGCTCTCTAACTAGGAACTCCCAAAGAGACTCAGCCCTAAGTAATGAGCTGCCCAGATGTTGAGAGGATGACCGATTTGGTCCTCTCTTGCTGATGGCAACGCTTTCAATATTGTTAGTACATCACTTAGTCATTCTCGGGTCCTGGTTTAAATAGGTAGTTAAGACAATGGCACAATGAATCTTCTCAGATATTAACAATATTAACGTAAATTAAATAGGTCAATCGTTGTGCGTATTACAGTTCCTGAATTACTGAACTACAAGGCACCTGCACAAATTAGCCAGTCTGTCTCAGAACTTAGCCACTCACTCACTTACATGCACAGAGTCCGGCTGCTCTCACATTATTTACTACTTTCCCGTCTATGAGGTATCAAGGCAGCTTTTGGTGTAATTATGGCTTACAGGGGAATTCCACATCTTTGAAAACACATTTTGAAATTAGAAAAATGGAAAAATAAGGGGCTACTTGTAAAGTAGCCTCGTAACTTGTTTATGTTAATTTTTAAAAAAATCAGTTGACTTTTAATGAGCACCTACTATGTACATGCACCATGCTAGGCACTGTGAAGGATACATCCATCCACTCACAGAGCTTCCAGTCTAATTTAAAAGACATCATATGGATCATAAACCCCTATCTGCAACAATTCTGAAATTCACACAAGTCTGAAAGCATGAAGATATTTGTAACTCATTTGCTGGTGAAGTTTGCCCTGAACTGAGGTTAGGTTAAATTTATTCTCTTCATTTATCCTCCTTCATATAAATGTAAGTTTTACTGCAAAAATAAAAACATGTTGATTATAAGATGCTGCCCCAAACACTTTATAATGCTTCCAAGTCTAAAGAACTCTTAATTCCATACACATATTCCCTAATGGCTTCAAATAAGATGACCACGGACCATGGAAACAACCAAAGTTACTGCATCCCCTGAGTGAGGGGTTAGGCGAAGAGTGGGTTAAGCCCAGTTACTCTCTCAGTTCTCAATCCCGTTATTTATTTTTTATCCTCACCTGAGAACATTTTTTTCATTGCTTTTAGAGAGAGAGGAAGGGAGGGAGGGAGAGAGAGAGAAACATCAATCGGTTGCCTCCCATACACACCTGGACCCGGGATCCAACCCGCAACCCAGGTACATGACCGTGAACCGAACCCACAACCCTTCAGGGCACGAGACAATGCTCCAACCAACTGAGCCACTGGCCA
This sequence comes from Desmodus rotundus, assembly GCF_022682495.2. Classification (NCBI taxonomy): domain Eukaryota; kingdom Metazoa; phylum Chordata; class Mammalia; order Chiroptera; family Phyllostomidae; genus Desmodus; species Desmodus rotundus. The sequence continues at coordinate 109,109,094 of NC_071393.1, forward strand.
CGGCGGTTCTCAGTACCTTTGAAAATCTACCCTGCAAGTGACAAATGTGTGTCGCAGCAATATTTAAATAACTTAATCCCTTGAAAAAAGATACAGACAATGGCAACAATATAGTTGGAAATTTTGGTTCCATTTTATTAAAACTTGGACATTTGAACCTAACCCAACCCCAGAGAAAGCAATGTTGGTGCATCTCCTCTTTAAGAGCAGAACTTACATTTTCACCTCCTGGATGGAATCTCGCGCAGGTCATTCTCCTGCTCTAATGTCAGGGACTCCCATCTCAGTCACTAGTTAAAGTGACCCTCAGAGTAAAGAGCTGTCTTCATTAACTGAAACTCACCGTTGTTACCGCTATAATCAGGAGGCCAGGGAGAGGGGCTACGTGGTCAGTAACCTCCCGCTCACCTTCAGCAGTCAAGGAGAAGCCCCTCAGCTCCAGACTGACCCCAGGTGCCACAGTTACAGATCCCTGGTCTAGAGTACTAACCCACCTCAGGCCATAAGGGCTCTAACTCAGAGACCAAGTTTCGCATAACCCGGGGGCTTGGGGCATTCACGCTGCACGTGGCAGGGCCTGAAGCCACAGTTGGGTTAGTACTCTAGACCAGGAGAAATCAGACGACAGCTCCCAGCCTGTTTTTGTACAGCCCAACAGCTAAGAATAGATTCTACACTTTTAAAGCACTGTAAAACAAACAAGAATATGCGCAGTGATCATACGTGGCCCACCAAGTCAAGAATATTTACAGAAAACTTTTGCTATTTAGAGAAAAAGTCTGCAACTCCCCCCACCTCCCTCCAGTTTCTCATCGGTGAAGAAGGCAGGGAGAAGGATTTAATGTTTTTGTTTTAAAGATTTTGTTTTTAGAGAGAAGGGAAGGGAGGGAGAAAGAGAGGGAGAGAAACATCAGTTGGTTGCCTCTCACAGGCCCCCAACCAGGGACCTTGCAAGCAACTCAGGCATGTGCCCTGACCAGGAGTTGAACCAGCAACCCTTTGGTTTGCAGGAAGACGCCCAAATCACTGAGCCACACCAGTCAGGGCAGGATTTAATGTTTAAATGACCTCTAAACATCGGGCACCATGTTTGACCATATGTGATAGCAAAGTAAGGGCCTTCCCAGACCACGCCACACACGCCTGTGGATGGTCACTGTGGAATCCTATCTTGGAACTCTCCATCAGGATTTAGAACTAACTGATTCAATCTGAAATTTATTTTAAAAACAGCCACTTTTTCTTATAGTACATTTCCCCCCATTACACCAGTACACACACGAGTGCAAACACCTCCAGGTTTCAGGTCCCTCCCCGGGGTCCACTCACCAGCCAGGCTGCCTTCAAAGCCCAACACTCGAGCAAAGCACTCAGGCCCCTCCCCAGTAAGACTCCAGTCGTTGGGAGCAGCCAAACAGGTGGAACACCGGAACTTCCTATTTCCTTCTCGTTCTTTAGGTTACTGGTCTGAGTGAACACTGTGAAGAAACCGAAGTAATTTTACAGGGACCCCAGCCTTCCCCTCGTCTCAACGGCTGCCTTTCTCAATGCCAGCACAGTTCTTTCTGCCCTGGCTCCCCCTTTCCCTTCCCCCTGCCAAACTCTGTTCTGAGGGACCAACAACGGCCAGAGTTTAATGTGTTCCTACCCTCACTCAACAAGTGACAGTCCGAGGACCAGATAATTCAATATGGCTGTTGAGATACTGGAGATAGAAGAAATCTTAAACACAGGGCTAAGCCGGCCCTGGTCTGTTCGTCTCCCTATCTGGATGTCATATTCCTCCTAAAGCTGACACGCTGTCTTGGGAATAATAACCTCCTTCCCACAGAAATGTCCAGTGAGACCCCGGACTGGATGCGGCTCTTTCTCCCTTCCCCAAAGAGGCCTGACCCTGGGCTCCCCATGTCAGTTCTGTCCCTGCTGGTCTTATAGAATTTCCACCAGCTGGGCTGGGCCCAGAAAGCCACGTGGGTGGGAGGAAACGTCCTCAAGTTACTCCTCAGCCCATCCTCCAGGGTGCCGGGAGGCTCAGTCCCTGCTGCAGGCCGAGGCCAAGTCCTTCATTGAGGGGAAAACTGAGAAACTTGGTGTTATTTCCTGCTGGACAAAATAACAGCGCTCCCTCAGCCAGACACTTTCCTACAAATGCGTTCTCTGTGCGCGGAGACAGGCTGGCAGAGAAGGGCTGCTGAGCCCCTCTGGTGGGCCTGGCTCCCTGACCACCCCTTCAGCAAGTGGCGCCTGAATGAGATCATCCTTGGGGCCCTTGCCCTTACTTTATGGCGACTCGCCAGAGAGCAGGCACCTCTCACAACCACTCTGTGGTCAAATGACAGCAGGGACGCCTGGAACCAGTTGGCTCAGTGGAAGAGAAGAGCAGCCCGGATGCTCCAGTAACCGGGGAAAGCTTCCCAACCAGCAGAACACTTGGAGGAGTGACGGATCTAACAAGAAAGCAGCAACAGCTTGGGGGAGGGGTGGGGGGAGGGAGGGAGAGAGGGTGAGAAGGAGAGAGGGAGAGAGAGAAAGGAAAAGAAGGGGGCAAGAGTGTGAGAGAGAGAACAAGGTGTGTATAAGAAGAAAAGTTTGGCCCTGGCCAGGTCGCTTGGTTAGAACATCGTCCCGATAGCCAAGGTTGCAGGTTTGATTCCCGGTCAGGGCACACAGGAGTAGTAACCTGTGAATGTATAAATAAGTGGCACAACAAACTGATGTCTCTCTCTCTCTCTCTCTCTCTCAAAATCAATAAATAAATATTAAAAAAATAAAGAATAATAAGAAAGTCTGGGTAGTTCAAGAGGCATGCACCCACAGGGAGACCCTGGCCCATCACCAGAGGGAAACTTGCACTAAACACTATGTCTTACGAAATACAAAAATGACACTCTGAAAAGTTAGTCTTTATGGTTTGGGGAGATGGATTGTATTAAATAAAGTATTTCTATCACAAGTCATCGTCGTCCCTCATGTTCTAACACTACATAACTGGCCAAAGAAAAGTGTGACCTCTTCTTAGTAAATGGCCTCTGAACTTGAATTTTCCACACAATTTCTTTTGCAGCCACTGGGATCACAAAACCCAGGACCCCCCCCCCCACCACCCCCCCTCAAAGCAAGAAATCAGGGGACTGTGATGACTGTCTGCCTTAGAGGGGACCGCCTGAGCCCTACCCTTCCGGTCTCCTTTCAAGCAACACCAGGCAGGGCTGGAGCAGGACCCTGGTTAGGACGCCTGTACAGGGACACTGAGAGACTCAGGCTGGGGTGCTGGGCAGAACTGCGGAAGCACTGGCCAAAGCCCAGGCTCTGGCCTGAGGAGTGAAGCCTGGCAGATGGCAAGGACACACATGGCCCACCCAGCTGGCCTCAGCCTCCTTGCCTGGTTTAGGGGAGGGAAGCAAAGGAAGCAACCTGCTCATGCCAGGTCAGGAGCTCCCATGGGCTTAAGGAGGCAAGTAAAGCCCAGGAGGCTGTCTCTCCAGGCTTCCTGCTTCAGGACCAGACAGGACTGCTGCTGTTCTAGAAGGCAACTCACCTCCTGGGAGAGGAGCTTTCTGATGTTCACATTACAAGTTCTGCCAAGAGCCCTTCCTGAACCTCCTCACCCGGACTCTCCACAGCTGCCATCTGAGAGGGAAGATCCGGTGGGAGGGAGGAGCCCACAGCCAAGTTCGTTCAGACTATCCAACTTTCTCTGCACTGCTGACCTGCCTCTGAGCCATCTGCTAAGCAAGCTCAGCATGACGTCCCTCAAGAGGCTTAGCCAAGTTCAGCAAGGGAGCAAGAGTTGCTGGGTTTTGAAAGGAAAATTTAGTCTTGCTATTGACTTTGGGAGACTCTAAGCAAGACATTTCTCTTACTCACAATGCTTTCTGTCACTTGAAAAGGAAGAGATCATACTAGCCAACCTGCTCCAAAAGGATTAGCAGGAGCAAATGTTACAAAGAAAATGTCTTGGGTTTTCTAATCCTTCCATCCCGGGCGATGAAATGTTTCCAGGGTTTATTATGCCTGTCTGTACAGGAGTTCAAAACACCTCAAAAGAAAGGGGCCCTGCCTAAAGGGCAGGAGTCCTCCAGAATTCAGTCCCTGCTGGGCACCAGAGGAGGGACCACTTGGCTCCAAGTGTGGGACAGCCACTGTTGAGAGGCCACAAGGGTTGCTGGCACAAGAGATAAAAAGTGAGCTGGTGTGGTTATTGACATGCTTTGGGAGCTCGGACAAGTTCACTACCTGTGTGTGCAGGGAACAAAGTTCTTAGTTTTCTTTTGAGACTCAAAAAAAAAAAAAAATTGAGTCCATGTTTTCGTTTCCTAACCATTTGTCCACGTGGTGCAGTGCATCGCCATGAAGGACTACCACAAGACACACGTAATTCCCAAGTGCAAAGTATGAAACCCAACAGTGCAGCATGCCCTCTGCAAGCGACCCAAGTACAGACGCTTGGTGGTGGGGGGACCAGGAAACCACTACCACCACACTCTGCAACGGGCCCTCGAATGCACTGGGGAACTCTTTGCTTAGAAACCCTGTGGTACACATGTGCAACGATAATAAAGCCACAAAGAGCATCATCCCTCAACTCAGTTGCTGGACCTCAGAGAGCAAAGGAAACCAGATTCGGAGAACCATTTGCACTCCATGGGAACAGCAGTTCTCTGGAAAATACAAATTATTTCTAGTACATGGGACTTCAGGGAGACATCTCAATTCTTGTCCTGAATTTTTGTTTTATTAATTATTTTATTTACCACTGCCAGGAACGGGAGAACCATTAGTTGGCAAAAATATTTATGCTCCATATTTTGCATCACTCTAGGATCCACGTCTAACAGGACCTTGAATGCACTGATTCTTTGACTTCTTACAACACCTAATGAGACCGGCTGAAAATGAACAAATCTGCTAAAGAGAAATCCAGCAATAATGACAGGAAGTAGCTGTCCGTTTTGGTCTCCGACCATCTGCCAGTCATCTGACACATTTTTATCTAGTCCATAGCACAATCCAGTCTGCAAGGTGAGGTATCATTATTCCCCATTTTACTGGGGAAGAAAATGAAGATCAAAAAGATTAAATTACCTGCTGAGGTCACACAGGTAGTAAGTGTTGGAATCTGGATTCAAAGCCAGGTCAGACCGTAGCCAAAGTATGTCTCTCTCTGCCACACCACAGGGCAGGAGTTTCCACTAGAAATGAAGTCACCTCTCAAGGAATGGAAATTTACTATCGCAGTACAGTAAACTGTACTGAGAGTGAGGATGTGTACCAGGTGACATCGGGCAAAGGAGCAGCTGTCTGAAGCTTGGTTTGAATTCAAATCCTTTCAAGGGTAGGGTGAGGGACTTGGGGAAGCAGTCGTTTTAATATATTTTGCAGATGAGACTAACGCAGAAGCCTGCAGACACTAACAAGGGCACCATCTAGAGAGGGTGGAAACTTGATCAGGGATAAAATGAGATCAAAGTCAGGAGCAGCGGGAGGCCCTTCTGAGGGAGGGGAAGGCGTACAGAGCCTGGACACTCGGGGCGACTGGAAGAGGGGAGAATTCGAGGGGAAGCTGCAACTGGACACCAAGTTGGAAGAGGAAGGAAGAAGGGAAGAGAGAGGAAGGAAGGACAGATAAAAAGCAAAACGAAATGGCTGTGTAATTTGGCCTAAGTATATTTCATAATAAAAGGTGGGTGCCTGGGCCCTGCCTGGGAGAAAGGACAGGTGACTGACTCCTCTGGGCAGTGAGAGAGGTCTTGCCCTATTCTTTGGGTCAGGAGAGAATGGAAGGAGTCACGGAGCTCAGCCTTCCGCGCCCCCAACAAACTTGACCTCGTTTTACTAGCCCCCTGAGCTTGAATAGACCACCCGCCACTACAGTTCAAAACTAGCGCCATATTACTGGCTAGAGAAAAAAGAAAACAGAACCACATGAAAATGAAAACAACCTAATTTGGCATCATTTAAAGACTGGTTAAACAAAGTGTGGTTCCTCCATGCAACGAAAGAATTTTGAATGAAGAAAATCTGTAGATATGTGTGTGTGGAAAAATGACCCTGTGGATTGCTGAATAGAATAATGTAAACTGTTAAATCATATTCATACTATAAACATTGTGTAAAAATTAATAGCAAGCACATATTTTATTAGTATATGTGTTTTTAATAATTTGGAAGAAAATGTATCAAATTATAGCGAATGATTACCTAGGGCAGCGATTTTCAACTGGTGTACCGCAAGAATTTTAAAAATATGTGGTACCTGAGTATTTAGTCAGGGGCACTGACCTCTTTTCCCTTAGATTGTCAAATAAAAAAATGACAACAGCCAACACAACAATAGCCATCCGGTGTGAATGAATCAAAATCTGTTTTTTCTGTCAGATGGGCAAAAATATATATTTTGGTGTGCCACAGAATTTTAGTAATTAGTTTATGTGTACCATAAGATGAAAAAGGTTGAAAATCACTAATCTAGGGGATAGGAAGGTGAAAGATGAGAACTTTCATTTTCTATGGTCTGTATCTCAGCAATATTTTATGTTAGTAAAGCTTTGTATTACCTTTGTAACTAGAAAGGAAATAAAAAAGAGAAAATCTTAAGTGTCCCGAAAAGATGACGAGTAAAAAGTTTTCTCCTGCCTCAGATCAATGACAAAAAGTAAAATTGCCAAAAACAAGTCAGATATGACCCTCTAAACAAATACTTCACATTCATAGAATTATAGCAAATGTAGCCTCATCCCTGGGCTTCTGCTATTCCCGAAAGTAGAGTTTGGGATGGCAGGAGCTAACCTTCCTAGCAAAGGGCCCTCTTGTTCATTGGGCATCAAGGAAATCCCCCAGTGACATGAACCAAGCAAAGAAAGTGCATTCACACCCAGAGAGCTTTCAGGAAACAGGATCCTCTCTTATCACCATCAACAAGGAGACTCATCTTTCACCAACTCATTGAATGAGCCCCTTTGTTTCCCCTAAAAGATCATCATATATTCTTTCCCTGCTGCTACAGAAAGTCCAGGTGCCCCAGAATTCAGCACTGAGAGGCACGGAGGAGTCCCAGTACAAACTTACTCATCCACATTTCAGGAGGAACAGGAGCCGAGATGGCAGGGTACTGAGAAAAGGGAGGGGCAAGAGTGTGAAGGTAGGTTTGTCACATGCATCAAACACAGGTGTGTCACATGCATCACAGGTCCCACCACAGATCATTTAAAAAGGAGAGAGGAAGGATGCTGTGGGACAGGGACAGGAAGCCCTTCCGTGTGTTGACAAGTACACACTGACCCGTCATTCTCTGTGACAGGCGCTGGTGAAATAGTCAACATAAAGTCTCTGTCCTTCAGGATCGTAGAGTCGCTCGAGCCTGTGGGACAGGTGGGATGCCACTGTGTTGCCCATCACGGTGCCTGCATGCAGCAGGGACTTGACGACTGTTCACGAGCTCACTGTTATCTGGGTCAGGGCGCAGGTGCCGACTGGCTGCCCTAGCACTGGTCGCTTTCCTGCCTCCCAGAGACTTCCACCACCCACCAATCCTTTCTCATCCCTTCTTACCTTCTCATCCCAACTTGCTTTCCAAGGGTCCCCACCCTGTCAGCCCGTAACTCACATTCTCTACCACACAAAACTTCCCTTGACCTGTCTCGAACCATCCTTTTTCCACCACGTTCTCGGAAGAGCCGTCTGCATTCACTCCCTTCTCCTCCCCACCACAGCTTCACTCTAATTCCTGATAACCAAATTGTACCCTCCACTGAGACTGCTCTCGTGAGGGTCACTTGAGCCTCTCACAAAGCGAATGGCCTCCTCCTAGGCTTTCCTCTCATCCTTCTACTGCATTAGATACTATTAACCATCCTTTTCTGGAAGCTGCATTTCCATTTCTCTGGATTCCCTTGGTTTTTCATTCTCAGTATAATTTTACATCATGATCTCATTTTCTAGATCCTCTTCCTCTATCCATCCCTTAAATGTGGGCATTACTCAAAGTTCAAGTCCATTCGCTTCCCTCATGGGACCCTCTCCCCTCGCTGTGCTGACGGAGAATTGTCAGAACAGCTCCCCAGTCCCTGGCCCTCCTGGGCTCCAGATTGGCTACGGCAACTCCACTAAAGCTTCCTATTGAACATGCTGAACTTTTACTTTATACCCTCTCCCCACCCTCAAAACTGCTCCTTCTTTTACAACAGAAATCTCAGTGAATTAGTAACACTAACCTCCCAGATACCTGAGCTAGAAAACCCTAAGTCATACTCATCAGCTCTCTCCTCTTCCCTTCTGCACCTTTGGGCACAGGCCCCTACAAGTGCATTTTGAGGACATGCAAAAATGCTTTAAGACGTGAACAAAATTGGCACCAAAGTGTAAAATTAATACTGTAGACTTAAAATTAAGAATAATTCCAAAATCCCTTCAAATGCTTTTGACAGGAAAAACATTATATGTAAGGTAGGATACTGGTAAATTTTAATACCTTTGGGCCTTTATGTGACAGGCCCCACAAAAGCCGACAACGGGTCAGTCCTACCTCACACAGAAGATTCAGAGACTTCTCAGAACCTCTTGGACTCGCCTCCTCCCTTCCATTCCCATTGCGCTGGTTTCAATCCCCTTCCTCCCTTCGTTATACTTCGGTGGAGTGTCCTAAAACATGGCTGATAGCACATCACTCTCCTGTCCAAAAATTTTGATAGTGTCCCCAGGATCTGAAATACAGCCATACCTCTGTGCTCATCGGCTTCAGAACTCATCAAACCCTGTACTCATCACATTTTGAAGAGAAAAAAAATATTTTGGGACTCGTCACATTTGCTAGAATTTGTATGAGTTATGACGCCGCCCTGAAAGAGAAAATGCTTCATCGTTCAGTACTCGTCGGGTTTGGCACTCGTCACAAGTTCTAGAATGAATTAACAACGAGTACCGAGGTACCACTGTATAAACTACAAGCTTTTCATATGGCATTCAAGGCCTGCTACAATCTAGCCCCAACCTACCTCTTGGGCCCCTCCACCAACACATGCTCCCACTCTTCCTCTGCTGCAGCCACACCAGACTCGTTATATCCCACGTGCCTCCACTTTTCCATGGAATGCCCTCTCCCCAAGTTGGCCAGTGGAAAATCTGCACTTGTCTCAAAAGGATCAGTTTAGTTGTCATTCCTCAATGAAGGCTACCTTCCTAGGATCCTTAGCCCCAACCAGTCCCAGCTTCCTAGAGACGGTGGAACAGTTTCCACAAATCCACTCACCTCACTCTGCCTGTGTTGTGTTACACTCAGTCTCCTGCGTGGCTGTCCCCACTGCAAGACCATAAAGCCTCTCAAAAGCAGAGGGCTGTGTTTTAGTCAATTGTCTCTATGTTTCCCACACAGCCAGCACATAACAGACAACAATGCATCCTGAGAAGTAGCCACCTCCTGTCCCTTCTCCCCATGCCATCTGTCTCTGCTCCACTGCTACTTGGTCCTCTGTGTCATTGCTGCCTATATAGTGGACCCTTAGCTAGGTCTAAACCAGGAAATCTGGGAAGCTATGAAAAACGCTTAGCTTCAGATCCACCATAACCATTCTTCTTTGTGGCTTAGAGTTTAGATGGTGAGAAAGAGCATAGGCTTTGGGGTCAAGAAAGAGCATAGGCTTTGGGCTCAAATGTGCAATCTGGCATTTAGTTGACTGTGTGACTTTATGCAAAGTTGGCTTGACAAGCCCCAACCTCCTCATCAGTAAAAGGGGAATTACATCTAACTCAGTGGACTGTTGTGGGAAGTAATTGAGTTAAGGCAAGTAGAGTCCCAAGCATGGCACCTGGCACATAACAGAGGCACATAGTAAGTAGCAGCAGGAAACAGGAAGAGGGTCCCAGATTTCTCAAACCATTGGACCTTATCGGAAGTCATTTCCCTCCCTGGATGCTCATATAAAACAGGAATTCTTACACTGACATCATAAATTCAGGATTCAAACTCCATGGTGCTGCTTACGTCTTAAACTCATCACAGAGAAGTAGAAGGAGCATAAGATACTATGCAGCTGTTAAGAATGAAAGAGGTCAATCTTACATCCTGATACAGACAGATGTCCGAAGTGTTTCATCATTAAGTGAAAAGGGCAAGTTGTAGCACTGCGTGAAAAATAAACAGCCACAATATACATATATATGCACATGTGTGTGTATGTTATATATATACATGCATGTACACATACACTAACACAAACACTTACATACTTAAATATCTATGTGTGTATGTTTGCCTCTGCCTAGAAAATCTCTAAGGGATATACGAGAAATTATTAATAGTGGTTACCGCTGGTAATGGGTCTACAAGTACTATTTACACTCTTCTGTATGGCTTGAATTATTTTTACTGTGGGTATACGTTCATGTTATAATTTTTTAAAACCTGTTTTTAAAAGCTGTGGAGAAGGAGGAGGAGGGGGAGAGACAGGGAGGGAGGAAGGACTAGGTCATGGATCAAGAGACCTGAGTCCCACTTAGAGTCCTACAGCTGACTAACTAACTCTGTGACCTCAGGCAAATCACCTCCCCCCCCCCCACCCCCCCCACCCCCACCCCCCCCCCCGCCCCGTGGATCTCTCCCTCATTGTAAATTAGGGGAGTTGAATCAGACACCCTTCTGAGATTTCTAGGTTATTAGATGATGTCTGTAAGGTGCTCCAAGTACATTTTATCCATAAAACATCTCTCTCTCAGACTTTTTGATGCTTTAAGCATCAGGATTTAAAAAAAGAAAAATACACTATTTCAGTTTTGACCTTCCTCACACTTCAAGGAGAAAGCACTCCCACCGTTTTACAGATACAGAAACCAAGTATAGACTGTAATGATCACTTGCTCACCAAATACACACTGCTCCCTGGACTCTGCTGTTTGCAAAGAATTATGACGCCAGGAGCTTTATAGCTCCCAGTTCATTCCGTGCCTCTTCCGCAGAGGAGGCACAAGGCTTATGCAAAACAAGCAGAAGGCACTGTTTGCTGGAGACGGGGTGAGATGTAAAGTGACTTCCTCTGGGTCAGAGCCTATAAACAAAGCTCACTCCCAGCACACTTCGGAAGTATTGCACCCTTGGGATCAACTCCGCGTCCCTCTCCCCACCTGGACTGAAAGCTTCACCTTGAAGATGCATTTCACTGCAGTCATTTTCTGAGCGTTTTCTGGGTCACAAGCAGGGAGAGCAGCTAAACCGAGGCTGCCGACAGAGTTGCTCCACTGAGGGCACCGTACTGAGTTAGCCGCTCTGCCCACCCAGCTCACTCAGTGCCTGGCCAGTCGGGTACTTTTCCAGTCTCCTGGGCAAAGTGACTTCACAGCGCTTTGGAAGCAAACAACCTCATTTGTCCTCATAGGAGCAGGCCTCCGCCTTGCAGAGAGTACGGACTTCCTTTCCCCAGAACAGTCCGCTTTGGTTCTACCACAGCATCTCATTCTCTGTGCCCGTAAACACCCCCACTCTCCTGACAACTTCCCACACAGAGGGACCCTCCTGCTTCAGACTTTAGATGAATGTCTGGACATCAAGACTGCCCAACAGTGGCAGAAAGCACGTAAACAGAGTGCTTATATCCATCTTGCAAAGAAAGGCAGAGCCTGATCCACTGGCCCTAACAGTAGCCTCGATTTTAAATAAGAAAATCCCAGATCAGAGCACAGTTAAATACTACAAAGTAAACCAACCCTGAAAATAAAAAGGACTGTTCACTCAAAAAACGTGCAGCCAGACCATGAACCAGTACTCAGCCTGTGCGTAACCTCTGCTGTGGCCCCTAGTAATCCTTGATGCGGCAAAATCTTCACTGGCATCTGTTGCATTCTAGAACGTCTAGAAGCTGCTATTAGTTGAGCCCGCTCTCACTGTCACCTCTGGATCAAGTTTGCTGACTGATGTCTGCTTACCACTGAACTCATTATGCCCCTTGGCATTCACGGGGGCTTCAGTTGTCTTGGCTCAGTCCCTTTATTTGTCTCTCTACCCTCGGGTCCCTCACACAAGGCCTAACGTTGTCCTCTGCCCTTCTTTATCCTAGGCACGTCTTTCCAAGACCTTCCACTCATCAGTTCATCTCAGACCCCCTCCACATATTTATAAAGGCCTAGCAGCTCCACTCACTGCCTTTAGAAGCTAAAAACCAGCCGTCAATCACTGCGCACAGAACGCAGCAAAAGGAGAGAGCAGTGAGATTGCAGTGGGAGTGTATCCCTGACAGAGAGTTTTGTTGGGAGAAACAAAACACGCTCAAAGGCCTGAGCAAGCAATATTCTGGTGAGTCCAGTCACTGGTGAAAGTTTTTGTTCCGGTAAGGCAAAAACGGGGGCAGGACAAACCAACAAATAAGCGCTAAAGTATTTTCCAAGGTACTTTCTACTTTGACATGACTTAAGCACAAACAAAAGAGGATAAATGCACCCAGAAATAAAACAAAACCTCTGTATAGGGATTTTTGGTCTCTCTTCCAAAACGCCTTTCTTAGTTCTTCACCATTATAAAACAGACCATGTGTATACGGTCTGAAACACCCACTCAAAGAGCCTTTCATAGCTGCATTCTGAGGGTCAGCCTCAGACATTCACTGAAAAATGAGGTGGGAGGGACTGTATTCTGGATGAATAACTAAATTTTTCTAGCAATAGACCTACTCTGATGAAGTTAGTTTCAGAATCAGCTGTCATTTTCCCCTTTGATAAGTGGAAAGCCATTGGGGACTATTGGGGTGGGAAGACAACCTCCACTCAGGGAGAAAGCATCCCTCGTCACTTTGTCTGCACCCCATCAACAGTGAGCACCTCCCATTACTTTCAGTACTGAATATTCTTGACGCTTCCCCTATCACCCAACTGAAGCAGCATTTCTTGAGCACCGCACGTTAGCCGAACACCGAGTTAGACACCAGTGTCCTATGGACACCAGACAAATATCCCTTCTTCAAGGAACTCATAATCTAGAGGATGGTAAGTCCTGTACACAACCAACCAGGGGACGATGTGAAAAGTGACAGCTTAAGAACTCAGAAGAAAGAGTGGGTATCTTCCTGGGGAGGGAAGAGGGAAGGCATCAAAGGGGTTATGTTGGAGTTGGGCCTTCGGGATACGTGTAGAAGAGTTCAGGGCTGAGGGGAGGGAGAAAGATACTCCAAGCCTAGCAAAGAGTGCGAGCAAAATCATGGAGGCATGAAAATGCACCCCAAGTTTAAACAGTCACAAGCCTCCAATAATCCCAGGGTACGTGGAAAGGGGATGAAACTGGATAGGGAGGTGGAAACAGACTGTGAAGGTCCAAGCCTGCCTGTTTAAACTTTATTTTGGGAAATGGAGAATCATTTAGGATTGTTGAATGAGTCAGTCAGAATCATGTCTTTAAAAAATAATTTGGAGGTCAGGGTGTGAGATGAGTGACTGAAGACCAATTATTCAAACATAAGAAGAGGAACAGTGGAAACTGAAAGAAAGAAACTAATTCGAAAAGCTTAGAGAAAAACCTGCACAGGAGTTGAGAGCCAACTGGATTTGGAAGTGTGAAAAAAAGAAAAACCAAAAATTTGCTGAGATTTTTACTTGGGAGGATGGTGACAACCTGAACCCAACTTTGAAAACAGGCAGAAAAGTAGGTTTTGGGGGTGAAGGAGGGAGCCAAAAGGTCCTACTGCTACATGGTGAGTTGGAGACCTTTTGCTACAACCACATGAAGACAGTTGGCGACAGCTTTAACACAGATCTGGAACTGAAGGGGGCGGTTGGAGCTAAAGAGAAGGATTTGGATGCATTGCAAACCCCAACAATTAAAGGCTGGTTGAGAGGAAGAAACAAACAAAAAGAGAAGCAATGGTAAGTAAGCTGGGAGAGAAGAAGGAGAGCCCAGGTCCTGGAAGCAAAGGAAGGGCATAGTTCCAAAGCAAGAGAATAGTTAACACAGTCAAAGATTGCAGAGAAGTTGAGAGTTGGGCCTGGAATCGCACGTGATGATACCAGACCTCTTCTCAGGCAGTTGTAGTGCAACAGTGCGGAGGGCTGCCTCCTGACCGGGAGCACACTGTGCAGTGCTCATTAGCATCTTCATCCTTAGATGTCAAAGAAGTGCATCGGAAGTAGAGTTCCGAGCATGAATTATTTATTAAAAACTAATGAGGGGATTGGAGCGTACTAGGTTAAAACATTGCAAAGATAAAGCAACATAAACAGGTATACAACTAATTACCCTTCTAATTTCAGATCAGTAAAGATGCAGGATCAAAGGGAAAAAAAGAAACTCTTAGAATTAAGAGCCATAGATTGTTGACCTTCATCCAAATACGGTGGATGTGGTAATTCTAAGCAAGCATAGAATAAATAAGCAGTCTACTTCTAAGCACTCTAGAATAAAACACCAGGGTTCAAGTCCAGCTTTGATCTTCTAGGTGTGTAATCTTGAGTAAATAAACATCTCTAAGCCTGATTTTTTTAATCTGTCAAATTAGCATAATAGAAATAACAAATACATATAAAAGCTCTCAACATAGTGCCTAGCCCATAGTAAATGTTGGTTCATTATAATAACAACTCATTATTATAATAATGCTTCACTTCCAAGTTAAGATATAAACTCGATTATATATAATTTCAAATATTCATTCTTTATTTTTTTAATCTAGAACTATTTTTGAGCCACTCCCCTCTACGTACCAACCATGGCTCTAGATGCTGGGCATGAGAGAGTGGCACAGACAGACCCAGTTCCCTATCACAAGAAGCACGGTTTGATGGTGTAGAAGACAAGTTGACAATCAGAAAACAAGACGATCTGTCCTGAACAAAGGAATGAGAAAGGTGCTACACAAATACACAGGAGGAAGCACTCAGTCTCCCCCGGGGCCTGGCGAGGGAGAGGGGCTGTCAGGCAGGGCTACAAACATGAGGCAACATTTCAGCATTACTAGGAAACCTGCAAAGAAGCTTTTAAGGATAATAATAAATATTAAGATACCATCACACACACACCCCCTCTGAAAAAAACGTCAGAGAAAGAGGAAGTTCTTTGCCAAGGGCAAACAGCAAGAGAAAAGGAGCTGGAAGCAACCCAGGTTCTTGTCATCCTGCTCAAGGAGATATTTTGGCTGAAATATATCATCACATAATATTTACACCCTTTCCCACCTGAGTCTGGGCTACATGCTCTACAAGGCAAATTAAACATCTCCTGCCTGTCCTCTAAAAGTCTAAAATTTAAAAATAGGCAAACTAATATAAGAACTTTGATGACAAACTATCCCCAAATGATAGTGATCTAAGACAATTCTGAAGTTCAGTTTGGTTCCCAAGGTGAGGATGTTAATAGGTTTGTCCTTCCCTTTGGAGATGTCAAACACCAGGGAGAAATATTAAAATTGCATGGTTTGGGTTCTCAAAATATAAAAATAGAATTACCATATGATCCAGCAATATACTGGAGTATATACTTCCAAGACTTCCAAGTATATACCCCAAAGAAGTGAAAGCAGGGTGTTGGAGAGATATTTGTACACCCATATTCATAGCAGCATTATTCACAACAGCCAAGGTGTGGAAGCAACCCACGCATCTGTCAATGGATGAATGGATTCGATGGATAAACAAAATGTAGACAATACATACAATGGAATATGATTCAGCCTTAAAAAGGAAGGATATGCTGATATATGGTGTATCATGAAGGAATCTTGAAAACATTACGCTACGTGAAATAAGCCAGTCACAAAAGACATTGATTCCACTTATATGAGGTACCTAGTAGCTAAATTCATAGAGACAGAAAGTAAAATGGTGATTGCCAGGTGCAGGGGGTGGAGAGGGTGGGCAGGTAGGGAGAGTTAGTGTCTAATGGGTACAGACTTTGAGTTTCAGAAGATGAAAGAGGTTCTAGAGATGGGTAGTGATGATGGTTACACAACAATGTGCAGGAATTTATGCCACTGAATACTTAAAAATAATTAATATGGCAAATTTTATGTTGCATATTTATAATTTCAAACAATAATTTTTTTAGGCCTGGCTGGTGTGGCTCAGTGGTTTGAGTGCCTGTCTGTGAACCAAAAGGTTGCCGGTTTGCTGTGTCCCAGTCAGGGCACATGCCTGGGTTGTGGGCCAGGTCCCCAGTTGGGGGTGCTCGGGAGGCAACCACCCATTGATGTTTCTCTTCCTCTCTTTCTCTCTCCCCTTCTCTCTCTCTAAAGATAAATAAATAAAATCTTTTAACACAGTAAGTTTTTTAAAAACTGTGTGATTGACATGCCCATTAAATAACTATTCTTGAGCATTTAGGGGCCAATGAAAAAACCTTGTTTCTGACACTTAGATGCAATGCCCTACGAAGAGTGAATGAGAGAATGAGACCAGGCACATTAGAAAGTTCTTTATCCAAAGGAGCAGTGTCGGGTACCATTCTCTGGAAATGGACACCTACATAACCCACTAAGAAGGTGGCTTTGTCGGTAGCCATCATCTGACAATTTTTAAAAAATATTTATTTATTTGTTTTTTAGAGTGAGGGAAAGAGAGGAAAAAAGAAAGGGAGAGAAATATCAATATCAGAGAGAAACATCAATCGGTTGCCTCTCGCACATGCTCCAACAGGGACCCGAACCTGTACCCAGGAATGTGCCCTAACCAAGAATTGAACCAGCAACCCTTCAGGTCACAGGCCAGTGCTCAACCACGATGGCCAGTGCATCTAACAATTTTTCATAAAATAATCCTCATGTACCAGCACCGCTGCATTAGGGGATGATCGTCAAAATACACATTCCAAAAATTACTAATTAAACTTCTATTTGCAAAAGCCTTAGGCAGGGCATTATGTAAGACCCACAACTAATATTCATAAATCAGTTTGTGCCCTTCAGCAAATAATAGATGGACACAAGAAAAGTTAAAGAATAATTATAAAAGAAGTCTATAATTATGTTCAATTAAGCAGTACATATAATTAGCTCTTTAACAAATTTGTTTTTTTATTATATTTTTTCCCATTATCATTTCTTCCCCTTATTCCCTCCGCCCCCTTTAACAAATTTGGGGAAGAGAGAGATTACTAGGGGCTGGGGTGTTCCAGGAAGACTGATGGAAACTACTCCAAATCTGGGAGAAATGTTCAGGACTCAGTCAGTAGAAACAAACCTGGTTCAAGCAGGGGGTTTATCATGGGAAGTGGTAAGAAATAAGGATAGAAAGAGATTGGGGACAGATTACAATGGCTCTTAAAAGTCAACTTCATGGGTCAACTCCATCTCTACCCTCTTTGGATTTTCGTCTCTGGAGGGAAACCACCAGAGGTTTTTGAGAAGGAGGGTTATATGATATACATAGTGTTCCTGTACAGGATGGCTTTGGAGAGGGAGACCTTTATCAGATAGAAAGCTGGACCCCAGGCCACTTAAGTATATACCTGGGGGCTACTAACTCACAAAAGTGAAAACAAACATGTGCTTTTGCTAGGTTAAAGCCATGACTTTGAAATCTGTCAGGCCATAAGCTGACATCTGCATTGATTTTTCTTGGAGGATAACAGGAAACTGATGACATAGGTAACTTCTTAGGAGAAGGATGGATGTAGGGGAAGGAACACTTTTACTTTTCACTGTATAATCTTGTACAATGTGGATACACACCCAACCATGTGCATGAGTTCATTTTATAATTCAAATAAGTTTTTAAGACATTAAAATTACAACTAAAATCTATTTGAAAAAATAATGACAGAACCTACTTGGTGAAAGAAATAGACATACAAATCCAGGAAGCCCAGGGAGTCCCAAACAAGACGAAAGAGGCCCACACCAAGACACATAATTAAAATGAAAAAGGTTAAAAACAAAGAATTTTAAAAGTAGCAAGAGAAAAGCAGTTAGTTACCTATAAGGGAGGTAAGAAAGACTGTCAGCTGATTTCTCAATGGAAAGAGAGGTAAGTTAGACTGTCAGCTGATTTCTCAATGGAAATTTTGAAGGCCAGAGGGATTGGCAGGAAATATACAAAACGATGAAAAGCAAGGACCTACAACCAAGATTACTCTGTCCAGCAAAGCTAGTATTTAGAATCAAAGCACAGACAAAGAGCTTCCCAGACAAGAAAAATCTAAAGGAGTTCATCACCACTAAACCAGTTATATGAAATGTTAAAGGGTCTTCTTTAAGAAGAAGAAAAAAATTAAAAATATGAACAATAAAATGGCAATAAATACATATCTACCAACAATTGAATCTAAAAAACAAAATGAATAAACAAGCAGAACAGAAATGGAGTCATGGATGCAGAGAACATTTTGACAGTTGCCAGATAGGAGGGAGTTGGGGGAACAGGTGAAAAAAGTGAAAGGCTTAGGAGGTATAAATTGGTCCTTACAGGCTAGTCATGGGGATATAAAATGCAGCATAGGAATATAGTTAATAATATTCTCATAACTTTGAATGGTGTCAGATGGGTACAAGATTTACAGGGATGATCACTTACTATGTAATGTCTAATCCCTGGGGTGTACACCTGAAACTAATATAATAATGTACGTCAACTGTAATTGAAAATAAGAAATGATTAAAAATAAAAATAAATAAGTTTTTAAAAATATGACAACAAAAATTGTTAAATAGTATTTGGGCTCTAACCAGCAAATTCAAAACATTTCTGATTATAAGTGAAATATATTTCGATCTTATTTGTACCTTATCTTAATCTCTGTCACATAGCAGAGATGTTATAAGAATGACCTAAAACTAATAGCAAAGAGTACATAGAACTACCTGTACATTTAAGGCTTTACTTCAAAACAAACAGATGTTATGAACCACCCACAATAAAATACCTCCATTTGGTGTATTTAAATGAAAAGTCTTTCTAAGTCTATTACGAATCAACTCCTCAATGAAAACAAAAATCAGAAGTACCATCCCACAGTGCATTTGACAAGATATATCCCTGGCTCAGAAAAAGGCTTCTTCGTTCTTCCAGTGCTCAGACCAAAACCAGCTGGGTCATCCTTTACTTGTCCTTTCTCTCTCATCCTCTGTATCTCAATCCCACCAACCCTACCTTAAAAAATCAACTCAGAAGCCCACTGCATCTCACCACCCCACCACCATCAGCCAGGCCCATCACCTCTAACCTGGACCACTACCATAGCTTTCATTCCACTCCCTGCTTCTACTCTTGTCCCCCACAGTCAGGCTCCACAGAACAAGTCAGAAAGGTCCTCATTAAACACAAATCTGAACAAGTCACTCTCCTGCCCACAGCTTCCAGTGGCTTCCTATCGCATGGCTGAAACCCGAAGTCCTTGCATGACCTCAAGCCTGCATGACCCAGACCCCATTTCCTCTCCAACATCAACTCCTGCACTCTCCCCCTTGCTCCCTCCACTTGAGTCGCACCGGCTTCCTGACCACTCTGGGACAGGGCAGTGGCCCCGCTCAGGGCCTTAGCACTCAACCTGAATCTCTTCTCCAAACATCCCTTTTTCTCCCCACACCCTTGCTTCATTTGCGTCTCTGCTCCTATCAAAACTCATCAGAGAGGCCCTTCCCACCCATCCTGCCTTGAATAGAACCACCTCTCTTTCCCTTCACACTGCTTTATTTTTCTTTGTAGCACCTGAAATTATGACACATGCTCATGTGTTTGTTGTTGTTCGGTACCTGTCTAGCTGAACCAGGATGTGAGCTCCATGATGTCAGACTTTCTTTTTATCATGTACAAAAAGAGAGGCCCATATCCCCTGGCCTAGACTATGCCTGGCAAGTAAACGAGAGTTTAATAAACAGTTGCTAAAGACTGCAGCACAAATCAAGGCACTCAAGATCACTGGACAAAAAGATTTTTTAAGCCCAAAATGAGACCTACACATAATAATGCCCAGTAAATTTGGAATAAGGGAATGAAAAGGCAAAACATCACTGACAGGCATATAAACCCATCATTTATCTACGGCACCATAGGAATCCACATGCATGCTTGACATTAATTTGTTGCTTTGAAACATCATCTGTGTACATTCTGGAGGGCCATTCTTGAGGTTTTGTGGCTACAGAATGTTTCCTCCTCCTTCTTTCCAGAACTAATAAACTTAGACTGAAAGTTCTGCTGAAGCAAGCAAGCAAGCACTGTATCAACCAGAAAGCCTAGAATATTCTGTTACTCCAGGGGTCCCCAAACCCTACAGTAACAGGGGTCCCCAAACCTCAAGCAGCAGACTGGTACCAGTCCATGGCCTGTTAGGAACCTGGCCCTGAGGGAAGCTCACCTGAGCTCCACCTCCTTTCTCCCCATACTCCCCCTGTTCACAGAAAAACCAGTCCCTGGTGCCAAAAAGGTTGGGGACTGCTGAGTTACTCTATTGAAGAGATCTGGACAGAGCCCCAGCGTTGGATCTAGGAAACTAGGTCAAAGTCAGGTTCTGCCTTCATCTACTGGAGAGACCTTGGGAAAATCATTATTCATTTCTAATCCTGTTTCCTTGGCTGTAAAGTAGGAATGATAAGATCCTCCTTGCTTTTACACATGGGCATTATAAAATAAGATAATGCATATACAAAGGCATCCTGAAAACTGAGTGGACTATTCACCATCTGTGTGATCATCACCTTGTACTAGCTAATATCTAGTTCACATTTCCTTCACTGCCACTGGTGAGCTTTGCCTAAACACAGATCTGATCAGGTCCCTGCCCTGCTCAGCCTTCACTGATTTCAACTTGAACCTTCAATGTTCTTCACAAACTGAACCCAGACTATCTTTCTGGTCACATCTCGAGTCCATTTCTGGACTACACCCTACACACCCACATGGACCTACTCCTCACTCCCAAATCTAATCATGCTCTATTGCATGTCTGTTTGGGACTAAATGCCCAGGACCTCATCCCTGCCCATCTTCCCTTCTTCCGTTAGAAAAATCCTAGGCTCTCCCCAACCTGAACCAGATGCTTCTTCTGGCAGGCTCTCTCCCTGGTGTCCTGTTGGATCACCAGACCAACAGGTCTCCATCTGATCCCTTTTTGTGTCCTTACTGCATAACAGTGTAATGTATACAGTAAGTACCCAATGTTTGCTCTTTCTAAATATTTCTTAAAAAGATCTCTCAGGCCTTTTCAGCTCTAACACTCTATGACTTATGGCTCAGAGTCAGTATTATGAAAGGCCTCTTCTTAATTTTCCACCCTGAGAAAACACGATAGAAGGTAAAATTGACTGACTATGCCTAGGGGGCCTGTGGAAACAGGCAGACACTGAGCAGAAAGACAGAATGAGGCTAGGGACGGATCACTTTCCAGTCCTCATAAGTTATGTCTTTCAAGTATCCTTTGTTTTACATGAAGTACTATGAATTCTCAAATGAAACACACTCATATTTTCAACTTACTCCCTTTCAGGATTATGCAAGTTTCTGCTTCTTTTCATGATGGTGGAAACTTCTGAACTGACTATAATTCAAAGCAATTATTGTTCTTTAGCTGTCAAGGTGCCCTGTTATTCTTTTCATAAATATCCTGGATGATCTGAGCCAAGTTCATTGCAAAGTCTATTTTTTTGTAGCCCCGTGCCTTTTCACTTGCTCAATTTATAGCACTGAAATGAAAGAAGGAAAGGAGGCCTCATTTTTGCCCCTAATGCTAACATGATAAATGTCTGGGTTTTAATTGCCCTTGCAATTATACCCTTGGCCAGGTCTGCACAGGTATAGTGTGGAAATTAAACATTATGGCAAGGCCTGAAAAGGCCTCACTGAGGTAGGAAGTAGATGCTTCATTATATTTCCTGCCACCAGGAGAAGGAAAGAAAAAATCAAAGGTGGTCTGGGAATGTCAAAAGCTGGCCAGGCAATGCGTAAAGGAAGCATTTTCTGTCTATGATTGCCTCTAACACTCACACTGTGTGAGCTGTAAAGCTGGGATCCCCTAGTGGTTTGATACTCAGCTAAGGCTGGCTGAAAATGGAGGAACTGGCTCTTTGGCTGTGAATTAAGAAATAAGCACGGCAACAGAGGGAAACATGCTACGACGTTTTCTAAATATTTACCGAGGGGAGTTGACAATTCAGTGAGCAAAGCCAGAGCTGACAGTGAATTCTCCTGACTGCTTCCTACACCGTCCCTCAACCACCTTCCCATCTCCAAAACCACGTGGCCGTTGCCTTTGGGGTTGTCAGAGGAAAGCAGCCTCTTTGTGATAAACCCAGCGAAGGCTACGCAGTGATTCTGACACACAGACCACGGCATTTACCCTTCCTCCTCAGATTTCTTATCTAAAGTAGGGGAGTAACCAAAGAGCTGTTTGTAAAAAACTGAGTCGATACAACCGACTCTTAAGACAAAATACTTCTTTCCACAGTAATTTTTGGCTAGTAATATTCATATGGTTTCAAAACCCAGTATCCATGAACTCCCCTACCAGTCCTCATTATAAAATCAAATTTCTCATCAGCCCACACAGCACAGTTATTTTCACTCTCGATCCTCCCAAGTCAATTTGTAAATGTTAATCTGCAGGTTTGAGGTTAGAAAAAACCATTATGGATAATGAAGACATAGACTTTATTTCAGTTTAAACCTCCCACTGTTTGCCCTAGCTGGTGTGGCTCAGTTGGTTAGGCATCATGTGGCAAACCAAAAGGTTGCCAGCTCGATTCCTGGTTAGGGCACATGCCTGGGTTTTGGGTTCGGTCACCAGTCGGGTCGGGGCACATACAGATGGCAGCCAGTCGATGTTTCCCTCTCACATCGATATTTCTCTCCCTCTCTCTCTCCCTCCCTTCCCCTCTCTCTAAAAAATAAATAAATAAAATAAAATAAAAAAATAAACTCCCCACTGGTCATGTTTCCTACCTTGTCAAGTATTGGAGAGAGGGTAAAGTTTGTGTTGGATTTTGATTTAATTGATTGAGTTTAGATTAAACAGGTATCTGATAGTCCCAATAATTCCCTAAAGTCCTTTCTTTCCTCCACAGACCCAGAAATGCTACATAATTATTGGTCTTGAGATTAGTACTATCTCAAGATAGTAATGTACATACCTCTTGTGTAAAAATACATGCATCTGTAACCCTAACAGGTGAAGGGGAGCTTATGGAACAGTTGAGAGTTTAACGTTCACTAACGTCTCTCCCGCCTATCTCCAACATATTTTTTTAAAGATTTCCCCAAGATGGAAGTATTGAGTTTACAGTATATCCTCTCACAATCTCCCCCAAAAGGGGGAAAACTTCAGTGGGTTGATTAGACAGAACTCCAGGAAATAAACTCAATTTTGGCCTTCAGAGAGAGAGAGACAGAAAAGAAATGGGAAGTGCAGGAGGCGGGTTCCATATCTGCACACAAGCACCCAGGTAAACCGCAGCTAGGTCTCACCTTTAAGCAAGTGACTACACAAGTAGGAGGCTGGACTCAGTGACCTCCAAGGTCCCTTCCCTCTCCAATAGCGTTTGTCTCATGAATTTTTTATAGTCATCCTCTGTCCTATCACACTGTCCTCATGCATCATCAAGCCCTCCTGGCCACTTCCAGGACTGAAAGGAAAATCTGCTTTCAAAAAATCCATGCTTTGACTACTGCCAAAACTGCAGTTCTGTCCTTGGAACAATGACCTAAACATTGTGGGCAAGGCTAAACACCGATGAGCAAGTACGTGCCCGATACCGTCTTCAGGTAATATTTTAAAGCTTCTCTGATATAAGCAGTATTACCCAAGGTCTTGAGAGTGAATGATTGTGAAGCTAACAAACAATCCTACAACCAAATCTCTCCAACTTGCACTACCATATCCCCTGCCGAATGTCTGCCTTCAACAGAGGGTAGGACCAAACAGCAGAGGTTGAATCCCAGCCCCACTCTCATCAGCTGCGTGATGGGAGGCAAATTATTGAATCTCCTCAAACCTGTTTCCTCACTTGTAAAGTGCTGGTAATATGAGCTACCTTGCAGAGTTACTGTGACAATAAAATAGGCTCATATAAGGAAAACTCTGAGCATTTATTTATTCATTCTCTCACTCATTCAGCGACGATTAACCTAGTGTCCAGGCACCAAACTAGGCACTGGCACGTGAAAGATAGGGGGTGGGGAAGAAAGTTGTTACTATGTTTATTGACCAAAAACAGCCTGTTTCCAGAACCGTGGCAGAACCGTTAGATTTTGACTTTAGTTCAGAACTTTCATTTACACCTAGTTTGCCTAAAATAGTCATTTTTATTTTGTCAGATAAGATCCCAGGTAGGATTCTGCCTCCTGCCAAATCTTTACCTACCCCAAAGCCAATCATCTAGCAGGTGTTCTGCTAGGGGACACCATCAGAACACTTGGAAGGAGCAACAACCAGAGAAAAAGGTGGCATCTCAGCTCTCACCTAGGCCAGCCACTCGGGAAAACTTGATAGGCCTGTGCCACAAGGCTGGTCCTGGATGCCTGGGAGTTTTCAGGTGCTTTTAGTTCCACCAGCGACTCTGAATCTTTCCAGAACTCGGGATTAACAGAACTAGCTCCTCTCCAATCATTGTGACTGAGCCAGTGATAAAGCTAAGAGCAAGAGCTAATGGGTCTAAAGGCCAGGTTTTCATAATGCAAGGTTTACGTCTTTCAGTTGTGCTTTATTCTAGAGTTTGATCAAGTTCTGTATAGATGACCCACCTCTGAGGAGTCAGTTGTTCTCAAGGCTGGCGGGCTCTTCTTCATTGTGAACCTAATATTCCTTTCCCTAACTGGCCCACAGCCTCTGGGCAAGTACAAGCCTAGCTATGTTGAGTGCTGGGTGTTCAGTACACTCAACTTTTTGCACCTACCAAAAAACAGAGGTTAAGATATTCGGGAACTCAGGGCTCCTAGCAAAAGAGTAAAAATCTCACCCTGGCGTAGGAAATGACCTGCCCTGGGTCATGGGGGTGGGAGGTGGTCAAAGAGGGAATTCTAGAATTTGGAATAAAATTTGGAACCATCTGGGCAGCTTAGGATAAATTAGTGGATAGCAGAGAGGGGCCTAAAATTTTGGTTTGCAGACTCAACTCCTCTCATTCAGGAGCCACCGGAAGCACTTTCCTTAGAAACTGAAGTATAGAGCTCGACTATCTCAAGTCTGTGGATTTTGTATGGCTGCCTCTTACCTGGAGGGGACAGCCTAGCCTCTCCTCACAGGAACTCTAGGTACAAAATCTGTCACTATATCACGCACACACACACACACACACACACACACACAAACGCGCGTGCCCACGCGTGCCCATCTGATGCATCTAACATCAAAACCAAAAACCAAAACCAAAAACAACCCAGTGGCTTCTTTTCATTTTCCTTCAGCGAGCTAAGCGTGCTGTTATTAACTCCTGGCGCCTCTAACTGCTCACTGAACACAGTGGTTTGGATATTAATAGGCTACAAATCAAGGCCCTACCTTGAGCTGGTTGTCACGGAAACAGTGCTCAAGCCCACAGCTACTTCCCCACCCTTGGAAGTCTGGGCGAGTTGGGTGGGAGTTGGGGATTGTTTTAAAGGTCCTGTTATTTCTCCCACTTTCTATTTCTCAGGGCCAAGTTGTCGGAGAGAGAGGGAGTGGTGGGGCGGTAAAAGTAAGCTGGACCGTAGCAGCTTTCAGTAGCGGAACTCTTTGGGAGAGAAAGGGTGGGGATCCTTGGAGTATGGCTCGGAGCGCTCCTATCTTTCCTCCCTGGGTCTGCACCCGGCCACTCCACGTCGGTTCCAGAGCCCGGGGGCCGCCCCTCTCCGCTGCCCTACCCTGTCCTGTCCTCTTTCCCAGGACGCTGGGCTGTCCGCGGAGCGCACAGCCAAGTTCCCCAGAAGAGAATCTGGGCAGCCCCAGGACTGAGAAGCCCGGCAGCGAGAGGCAGAGGGAAGGTCGGAGAGGCTAGAGACAGGACCCCCTTTGCCCCCAAGCAGGGGTCCTGGAGGCGGCAGCCCAGAACCAGAACATGCACCCCCCACACCGTCCTCCCAGCGTCCCCGGGCGGCGCTCCAGGATCTGCCTCTCCAAAGCAAGTGCCCAGCTCACCAAGCGCCTCCCCAAGCCCACGCGGATTCCCGCGCCCCGGGGTATTCGTTGCCGCAGCCGCCAGGGCCTCCGGGGCCCCGCGACGCCCCCACGCCCCGCACCTGGGGCTGGGCCCCCACTGGGGCCCCTGGGCCCAACGCCTCCTCTGCGCTCGCGGCGCGCGCTCCATACTCGCGCATCCGCACCCGCACCCAAACCCCCTGGGCCGCGGGGCCCTCCCGGGACTCACCTGCGTCGGGGCTGTAGCGGCGGCCAGCCCCAGCCCGGGGGCGGCGGCGGCGCAGGGGGAGGAGGGCAGCGCGGGGCTCCTGGCACAGCGGCCGCCGGGCGCCTGGTGCTGCCGAGCCGCGGACCCGCCCAGAGATATAAATAACATTATCTGAGGAGGGACATTCCTGCCGGGGGACATCGCTGCTGCCGGGACCAGATAGTCCCGCGGCGGGGGCGGGGAGGCGGGGCCGCAGCCACCCGCAGCGCCGGGCCCAGCCCCCGCCTTCCCCACCCACTCCCGCACCTGCCAATCAGCCTCCGCGCCTGGGGGCACCTGCCAGGCTCCCAGGGACGGCCTCTGCCTCCTAGCGGGCCGCCGGGGCCCAGGACAGCAGTCATCCCAGCCTCCGCAGGGCCCCATAGTCGCTCACCTCCCCAAACCGCGCACTACCCGAGCCTCTTGCGGCAGGGAGAAAGGTTTGATTTTGCAGCTCGGGCCTAATTCGTGCGCCCGGAGCTCGGACTGGCTAGCCTGGCCACGAAAATGAGCGCTTCAGCCTTTCCCGAACTGAGTCCCCACTGTATACAGTCAGGTTTCAAATATATTAAAAGACACGTTTAGGCCGTAGGGTGGGCGAAGCGAGCACCCGGGCATTGCACCCCCGTTGCGGCGTGTTTGGCAGGGACCGATTGTCCCCCAGGGCTAGTGTGTTTGCCTGCTCCGGGGCGGGCTTCTTCCCTCTGGAGGTAAGAGCAGACGCTGAGGGGATGGAGGTGGGCACTGGGCCGAGGCCCCCACTCCCAGCCTGTTTCTGTCTGCGAACCTGGGGAGGTCCGGACGGACCCGGCAAAGCTGGCGGAGCGCAGCCCGCAGTCCCAAGGCGCTCGCACTTGCGAGGACTGTAATCAACAGGCAAGCTGCCACACCAGCCCACCCGCAGCTCCTGGCCGGCCCCCAGTCTCCAGGCGAGACTCCAGGTCTTCCTCGCTCTAAGCCTGGGTGGTGCGGGATGCAGCAGGCCAAGGAAACACTAGAACCGAGGATGGTGCCAGAGAGGAAAGACAAGGCACGTCCCAGTCACCTCGAGAGAAAAACTAACAGAAGAACACAAGCAGCTTGTAAAGTGGTCCATTTTCGTGACTTTCTTGTGCAATAAAGGTTGATGGTCCTCCTTCTCCACCGGCCTGCCTGCGATGGTTTCTCACCAGTCATCGGACCTGGTAATCTCAGGTGTTATGGAGATGGCAGTGGAGAGTAAAAGGGCAGAGATGCAGAAAAGAATTTTAACTTTGATTCTGCCTGGTGTTCATAACTACGGAACAGTCTTCCTCCTGACTTATCTGCCTGGGAGTTTAATTATGCTTTTCCAGGATTCACTAGGAAAAGGACGTTTAATGGCCAGATGCACATGCTTAGTTTACACATTGAGCATTAGCAAAGATATTTCACTTCCTGCTGCAGCCACACTTCTTGAGAGCGGGCAATTAGACACTGAGATGTGTTAAGTGGGGCAAACTCCACAGCTGTTACAAGGCCACAGAACTCTCCTCCGCACCCCCTTATTAAGCTTGATTCCCCAAGGACACTAGTAACATAGGGAAGATGAATATTTGTCGTCATCCATCAGATTAGCAATGATTCTCCCCTTTTTGATAACATTTAAGAATACATTTGTTTATTACTGAGTTAGAAAAAGAAAGGTCTTTTTCATTTAAAAAATTATTTAAGAACCAAGTTCTGGCAAGGAAAACTTGAGAAAAACAGGCCAACTTCAAAAGCTGAGACAATCATATATGTCCAGTAGAAATCCTTGATCTATTTTTGAAAGAACGTAAGAGAGATAATATGTTTTTAGAAGTCTTGTGTAAAATAACTTATTTAATAAACTCATGATTCCCTAGACTTGCAGCTCCATAGCTAATAATTATATATCTCATGAAACAGACCGTTTTTAGCTATAGGTTTGTGGCACTAACCTGAAAAATTGCACACAGATTTCTTTGTAGCCTTAAAGTTCATAATTTTTTAACCACGAGAAAACATGAATATGATAAAAGCACGAATTCAGTGGACAGATTACTCCAGGATTTTACAAACCAGCTCAGCTGCCTTAGTTATCTCCACTTTAGCTGAAAGCTAAATAATTCAATACAACCTCATTTGCTACAGCGCCTGTTACCCTGACAGCATCCCCAAATGCTTTACAGCTAATAGAGTTACAGTGAAATGATGAAGCAGAACCGAGGGAGAGAGTTGAGAAGTACAGGCAAACCTCGTTTTAAGCGTTTTATTGTACTTCACTGGTGTTGCATGGTTTACAAAGTAACGGCAAGACCCTCCACTAGCAAAAAGATTACAACTGTTTTTATTTCATTACTTGCTTTTTTACAGTGGTCTGGAACCAAACCAACAGAATCTCCACAGTCTGCCTGTACAGAGGGAAAGGGCAGTGTCAGATGAAGGGGGGGAAACAGCAGAGCCCAGGGAGTGGGAATTAGAAACTGGGGAGAGTGAAGTAGAAAGGAAGGAAAAGCTGATATAGGGTTGACAATTGAGGTCATTGCCGTGGGCAACAGGGATTGATTCTGCAGAGACTTCGTAAGAAGAGTACAGAATGCCTCCTGGAGTTATCTCAAGTGTGGGAGATTGTCAAGGGGCTGCCCCCTCTGACCACCACCCCAGATGGCCAACAGGCAATGTGCAGCTTCGGGTGGGTCCTGGGCCAGAAGGGAAGGTGTGCTTTGGAAATAGATGCTATCAGCCAGGAGGTGGGGGAAGTCCTCCTTGCACTCTCCACCCAGTGCCAGCTAAAACCAATGGGTGAGGCCGAGAGGATGTAAGTCAGGTCGCTAGAGAAGTCTAACACAAGAAAGAGCATTCACTGTTTATCTATTTCTGTATCCTCTGAATTTGCCACATTGAACTTGTATTGTTTGATAATAGAGATAATAAAGAAAATAATAGGTAGAGATAGGATCAAGATGGTGGACTGAACACATGTTTTTTCTTCTCTTCTCTCCCAAATCTTATAAAAAGCTATGTCTTAAAGAGAACTGGAAATCTAACAGCACAGAGAAATAAGAAAAAGGGTGTGGTGAGGGACAAATACCATATGATCTCACCTTTAACTAGAACATAATCAACAGAAGAAAAAAGCAAACAAAATATAACCAGAGACATTGAAGTTAAGAACAATCTAACAATAGCCAGGGGGGAGTGGGGAGAGGATAGTGGGGAGAAGGGTTTTCAGGAACTACTATAAAGGACACATGGACAAAACCAAGGGGGAGGGTGGAAGCAGGGGAGGGAGGTGGGTTTGGCTGGGGTGGGGGGAAGGGGTGGGGAGAAAATGCAGACAAGTGTAACTGAACAACAATAAAATAATTGAAAAATTGAAAAAAAAAGGTGATCAATTTTCTAAGAATTTTTAGGAAATCCTGAAATATTGAAGAGAGAGGCAGTACTGCTCTAAATGGAAACAATCAGGGGAACCAAAACAGGTTCAGAAGGAATAGTTTAGGCAAATTCCAAGAAAGAGTCAAATTATACAAGAGGAGGAAGGGGGCCTAGAATAATTCACTGAAGCCTCCTCTCCCCTGCTGGCATTGAGGATCAGAGGTCTGCCTGTGGGACAAAGAAGTTAGTGGGGATCCTGGGACCTGAGGCCAGGTACCTACTGACCCCCTGATATGAGTGGGAACCCTCACTATTTCTGCATAGCATGTCGTGCCCTTCCTTCGCAGCCCCTGGAGAGAGGCTATAATAAACAGACCAGGCAGGAAAAAACATTATCAAAGAGAAGATAGGCAGACAATTAAAATCACCCAGGATTTTTGGGTGGGGGAGAGAAAGCAATCCCATGAAAGAGAAACGCCAAACTCGGCTAACAGAAGGGATATCAGAGGAAACTGAGTTAATGAAAGAAACAGAAGAAATTCTCCCAAACACAGAGCAAAAGCAAGGAGATGGAACGTTTATGAGATTTTTTTTTTCATGATTGGAAGCCATGGAGGCAAGATACTCACACTGCAATATCTTTCTAATAAAAGCTACAAAGAGAAAGAAGAGGGAGGAGAAGGGGGTAATAAGAAAAAAGTAGAATAAAATTTCTCAGAGTTGAAGAAAAACATGAATTACCAGCTTATAAAACCCTACTGAGTTTAGAGCAGGATGAATATTTAAATATATAGTTTACAGGTTTATGATTTTATTTATAAACTCTAAGGACTTAAATAAGATTAAATCATGAACCAAAGCTATAATAAACTAGACTAACTTGCTGTGCCTTGAATTAAATGCTTAAAACTATTTTTACTGAAAAACTTTGTACTGAATCGCAGAACCATAGTTATTTGAAATAAATTTTAAAACTTCCACTTAGAAATGAACATATATATCAGAAAGATCCTTAAAAACAGAAACGCAAAACCAAATAAACCTGAACTTACCTGGTGCAAACTCATTCAAACCCCTGCTAACGACAACGGAGGCATCAAGAACTGAGGGTAACGTACAGAAAAATAGTGCTTAGCGCTTAAAAAACACTAGTTCCCTTCTTTTCCACACTTTGACTAAGAGATACTTTCCATAAAACTAAGCTGAAATTTCCATTCCATTCTGGAAATATTTAGGGGGACCACGCCCTCCACACGAAGACAAAGAAGCAGAAAAGCCCCCCATTTACAATACAGAGGAGCCAAGGGTGTAGGGAGAAAACTTCCCCTTCAGACGCCTCACACAGAATGGTCACTGGCGTGAACCTGGAAACCTGCAGCAAGTGCACAGATACCACACTGGCCGCCCTCTGACGGAGCCGGCGACACCAGTTTCAAATTTCCCTCCATCATAACGGAAAGAAGCTTACATCCCGCCATCCACCCCAGGGGTGTCCGACCCGCGGCCCAGGGTGGCTCTGAATGTGGCCCAACACAAAATCGTAAATTTACTTAAAACACGATGAGATGTTTTTGTTTTCGTTAGTGTTCGTGTATTTAATGTGTGGCCCAAGACAACTCTTCTTCCAGTGTGGCCCAGAGACACCAAAAGTTTGGACATCCCTGCCAGTCCATGGGAGCACTAACCAGGCTTTGGAGTGGGTAAGCATCTTGCCTTTTATAGCTCTTCCTCCCTTTTCAGGACTAGATTTGCTGTTACCTAAGGGGTGGGAGGGTGTGCGGATGTAATAGCAGGCTTGTGTTGGGGTGTGCTGGTGAGCCGGTGCCTGAGGTGCTGATGTTCTCCTGCAGTTGCCTTCTTCAGGCTGTATTACGGTGTGAGGGCTATCCTGACAAATACCACACACAGACTGTGTGGCTTCAATGGCAGAAATCTATCCTCTCACCATTCTGGAGGCTAGAAGTCTGAGGTCAAGGCGTTGGCAGGGTTGTTTCGTCTGAGGCCTCTCTCCTTGACTTGTGGATGGCCGTCTTCTTCCTGACTTCACAGGGTGTCTCCTCTGTGTGCCTTTGCGCTAAGGATACTAGTATATTGGGTTAGGCCCACCCATATGACCTCATTTTACCTTCATTACCTCTTCAAAGGCCCTATCTCCAAATATGGTCAGTTTCTGAGAATTTCAATGCATGAATTTGCTTGGTGGGGGAAGTGTGTACATAACCCAGGCCTCGTCTTTTCTCACATGAGTTGCTTCTGTTAGCCTCCTAAAGGCTCTCCCACTCTCTGGTTTCACTCTCCTTCTATTCTTTTTCCACGCAGTAGCCAAAGTAGAGCTTATTAAAAGGAAATCTGATTATTCACTCTCTAGATCAGCCAGTGGCTTCCCATTGCTTTCACGATAGTTTTACATTTTCCAGCACTTAGCCCAGTGCCTGACATGCAAGATGCACTTAGTAGAGGCAGAAAGGCCTGAAAGTGAATGAGTGAATGAATGCATTAATGAACAAACAAATAACAAAAACTAAAAGAGGTTTGTAACCTTGGAGATCAACAAAGAAGCTAAGTAATCCAAAATCATTTCTATTTGGCTTAAAAATACATATTTGTGATTTTTTTCCATGAGATGCACTTTCCTATTTATGTTTGAATGAGGTTATTTCAATGAATTATGTCTCATTCCCTGAGACATAATTGGCAATATTTGTGCCTGAATTTCTCTACCTCCTTAGCCACTGTGGCACATTCATACCTACCTGTCTGTGGGTGAGAAATGGAGTTAATTAGACTTTATATTCACACCTACCATCAAGTTCCCGTATGGGAGCAGGAACCTAACATCTTCCGGTGTCTCGTTTATAACAAGGTATAGGAAATACAACAGTGGTGGTTCAGCTACGTGGACTTTTGTCTGTCTGCTTCACCCTCTCTGTGCCATTTCCGACCTCGTCCTTGGGCAGTCGCCCTGCTCCAATTCCCACACTACAATATGCCAAAGCCTTGACACACAGGCTTGAGAACGTAGAAAGGTGGATCCAAAAGCCTTATAAGCCTTAAGTGATGTTGTTTGACATTAACACTATCTTGGCT
Organism: Desmodus rotundus; assembly: GCF_022682495.2. Lineage (NCBI taxonomy): Eukaryota > Metazoa > Chordata > Mammalia > Chiroptera > Phyllostomidae > Desmodus > Desmodus rotundus. The sequence goes on from NC_071393.1 coordinate 109,141,793, forward strand.
ATTCCACAAAGTGGAGAATCTGTGTGTGGACAACCAAGAGCACCTAAACCTTCAGGGGAGAAAATATAATCTCAAAATCAAGTTTGTTAATAAGGAATGACAGCAAGACTGCTAGCTATTCAACCAATTAAACAATTTTGTGTTTATATGATAATTACTGCCAGCATATATGGTCTTGTGCCTCTATTTGTTTGTAAGCAATTTCCAAATTCACAATATTTTAAAAATAATATTAAGGGGGAGGGTGGAGGTGGGGGAGGGAGGTGGGTTCAGTTGGGGTGGGGTGGAGGGATGGGGAGAAAAGGCATACAACTGTAATTGAATAACAATAAAAATTTAAAAAAATAATATTAAGTGAGACCTTTGAGAAAATTTCAATAAAGTGTGGAAAGATATTGCAATAAAAGACTATTACCTCTGCAAAGTCATCTCATTTTTTATTCTGTGGGACATTTCTGCAGCTGCTCAACCTCTGTTCGAATATCTCTTCAATGCTTTGAAGTCTACAAGGAACTGTGATTCACTTGAACATGATTTATTTTGTAGAATAACTGGTTCTTTCCCAAAACATCATTTTTTCTTGTTTTCCTTTGTGTATGGCTAATTCTATTTTTAAAAGATTATTTATCAGTTTCTTTTTGCCAAATGCCATATAATCATTTCTATTCAATTTCATGAAGTAAATTGCTATCATTATCCTTATCTCTAGATAAAGAAACCAAGAAACTCAGAGTTTAAGTAATTTCCCCAAAATGGCATAACACTCCAAATCCCTGGCTTATTAAGGAGTTGTTTATCCAGGGAGCAGTGTCCCATTGTTTTTAAATTAACAGATTCCCATGATAGTTAATGTAGACGATCTATGTTATAGCCTAATATTTTAAGTCAATAATCAAGAATTTAGCTGCAAATTATACTGAGCATGTGGAAGTAAGAACTCTGTGCTGCTTGTTCTATTCCATCATCTTGTTAATTGTCCAAATACACTTACTTAAGCATCCAGCTCTGGACTTCCCGCAGTTGAAACTGAAATAAATAAGAGCGGTAGATTCTTCTGTCGGAAGGGTTTCAAAGCTGCAAGTGAGCATCAGTATTCCATCAGTGACCCCAGCCACTGCCTAACCCTGTTTCTCAACTCCCACTCTTTACTGGTACCCAATACTGCCAGAAAGTCGTAAGTAGGAGCCTGCCCGTGTGATTTCGGGTAATAAGATGTTCCCTGCCCTCATTCCAAAGATTATATAAGAATCTGCTAACATATTTCATAACTAACAACAAGCATTAAAATGCAAATGACCCTGGGAAGAGTTAAACTTTTAAGGTACAGCCTTGGCTATTAGAGTTAACAAAAAGTGCCACTTAGTGGCATTTTAATAGTCAAGCACCTTTTTAAAAAAAAGAGTGAAGCAGGGTGGATTGGAAAGATCAGGAGATACAGAGTCAAAATACCAGGATTCTACTCTCTCTTAACCTCTCTACATCACAGTTTTTCTTCTGCTAAACGATGGCATTGAACTAGCTAGTTACCCTGAGGACTCTTTTAGCTCTGCCTACCTATGCTTTACATTCATAAGAATATACTAGATATTCACTCCAATGTTCATTAAAATGAAAATTGGAAATCACTTCATTGTTCATCAAAATGAAATTAGTTAAACCAACTATAATTAGTATACACACACACATATGAGTTCTGTGTAGCTAATTAAGTGATGATGGGATTTTATATTTATTGATGGGAAAAGATGTCTTGACATATTGTGGAATTTTTTTAAGTAGACTTCATATAATTTCTATTTGATTAAGAAATAAAGTATTTTATATCAAGAGTATACTCCTAAAACTCTCGTTATTTCTAAATAGTGGCATTAGAGTGTTTCTCCCTTCCTTCCCTACTTTTCTACAACGTGTGGGTATTTTATAAGCAAAATATATTTTCGTAAGAAACAATCAAGTTGTTTTCAGTTTGGGGAATATATAGTAAAGTGTAACCAGCAAATATTAGATCTTTGCTGTGAGCCAGTTTTGATGGAGAAGAGGGCCAGGGCAAGATCACAATAGCAGTGAACTGAGGGAAAACAATGTCTAAATACTTTCATCAAGAACTCCGATAATGAAATAAACATGCGCCACGGAGGTCAAGAGCTGTTCTTGGTACACCAAGTGAGCGCAGTGGCTGTGCTTCGCTCCGTGCTCTCCTGCTCTCCGCCACCACCAGCGTCGGGAGACGGATGGAGCTGCCCCACCGCGCTCACTCCTTGCCGATCCATCCCACTCACAACGGGACATCAGTCAAAGCCGCCAGATTGGCCACTGGATCCAATCCAAAGCTAACCATCTTGTGACAGAATTAATCCCATAACTTCGTTTCCTTTATTACTGTGCTTTAATTATTCTAGAGTTTCCTATGGTTACCTAGTCAATCTTGATAATTATATTTATCGCTGAAAACAAATTTGAAAAATGTAGAACTAATTATTAGAAGATAGATTAAATCAAATAGAAATTTATACATAAACCAGCAAAGGAAGACTAAGCTTCCTAAATGCAAAATGGTGAATGATGGTTTCGATCCAAGTTGAAATTTGGTAGGAAAATACAATCTAGTGGAAGGTCATAAACACAGTTCTATACTATAGTTGCCGTTCAAAAAGTGTCGGGCATGGCTGCATCACCCAGAAGGAGGGTCCTAGAACCAATGCCCCCAACTATACCAAGGGGCAGCTGCAGTTAAGTTTTGGGGGAGTCAAAAGTTACACATAGATTTTCCTCTGTGGAGCGAGCGGACTAGCACCCCTAAGTCTTACATTGTTCAAGGGTATTTTCTTGTCACCAATTATTTCAGGACTTCTGTGCTAAAGTTTAATTCCTTGATTTAAGTTGGGGGTCAATGGCTATGTAGGTTAACAGTCCAGGAGCTAGAATGGGCAACCAGGAGAGGAGCTATGCCCACAAAGAAGAGAATTTCTAAGTTTCAGACCTAGAGAAGCTCAGGCTTCTGGAAGTGCTGGCAGTTTGTAAGGACCTTGGTGGAAAACTATAAGTGAGATCACTTTAGGTCAAGGACAGCCTGTATGTATTAAGGGTGGTATTATTTTAAGAATGCATTTATTATTGATTTTATCATATTCTGCTTCCTGGAAGGATTTTATTTACCAGAGCAGCTTCATGCATTAGTCTTCTCTTCCCAACTAGGTTGTATATAATGCCTGGTGCTTAAAAGCACACCTGCAGTTTCTTTTCTATTGCCCAAGGTGCCTGGTAGAATGCTGAACAATGATAGACGGGCATACATAAAAATATGCTGCCCTGGCTGGTGTGGCTCAGTGGATTATGCACTGGCCTATGAACTAAAGGGTCACTGGTCCAGTTCCCTGTCAGGGCACATGCCCGGGTTGCAGGCCAAGTTCCTAGTGGGGGCCTGCGAGAGGCAACTGATTGATGTTTCTGTCACACTTCGATGTTTTTCTCCTCCTCTTTCTCCTTCCCTTCCACTCTCTCTGAAAATAAATAAATAAAATATTTTAAAAATATATGAAGACTAGTAACCAGCATACGTACGTAGTTACTACTGGTTGCTTTAATTAGTCAAGCCATGTTACAAATTCTGGCTCCCCCCCCGGGTCCCACAGAAGACATAGTGACCATTGGGTGACCACGTGTCCCAGTTTCCTTAAGGCAACCCCCTGGTTCACACCTTTTGTCCTGGCAGGATCATTAATAGTTTTCCCTAGTGCTCTCAAAAGTGTCTGAATTATATCATGACTCTATTGACCAGGCATCACTAAGGGGCTTCATGGTAAATTCCAATAAACAAAAAGCAATTTGACTTTAGCAGTGAATGAAAACTTTGTGGCAAAAGACGACCACAAAGTACCAAGTTACAATTACCTAATTAACTACTTGCTATTTCCTAAGGCAGTTTCTCTCTATAAATTTAAGTCAACTCTGCCCTCTACTGTCATAATGGCAGTATGATGACATCCTGAAGACAGCACTGTTTGGCTTCCTTGAAGCTGATGGCGTTAGTCCTGTTGATTACTTTAGAGGGCTGGTCCTCAGCCTTGCCTGCTGCTACCTTAGTTTTAAAAAAATTACCATTGCCTATGCCGCACCCCCAACCAATTAAATCAGAATCTCTGGGAATGAGACCCAAGTGTCAATTTTCTTAAAGCTCCCCAGTTGCCACCAATGTACAGTAAAGGCTGAGAACCATTGTTCGGAGCATCAGATCCAATAGTCTGTTGTGGCTCATTTACTTTTTGATTCCATGGCCCAGACTATACTCCTAATCATGCCTGGAGAAGCCTCGGAAACTGGAAGAGAAAGATGAATGTATCAGGTCAAATCTATATCACTACTGGGGGAGGGGGGAGGCATTGAAAAACATTCCAAGGGATAGTGTCTTCGGGGGGTATAATTTTTTTTTATTTATAGTGATGATTTAGATAGTGACATGAATCTGTTGTTTAGCTATCAGCTCTGATGTCACAGCTCAGCCCTAATTCTATGCTGATGAAATTATCTGCTGAAGAAGTTCCACAATAGCCAAGAAAGTTGGACCCAAAGATGGGGTCAAATAAGGTAGAGCCCATCGTGTCAAACGCCTGCTTCCTTTCTCTTGAACGTTCAGAGACTTGTTAATGGAGTTTATCATATGAGAAAGCACTGATGTGAAAGCCCAGGAAATCTGCTGGAGCAGAAGTTGCACTAATTAGAGCATTACCTAAATTAAGTCACTGAGGGGAAGTGAATCCCAAAGGGAATGAGAGAGGAAGGAGAAAAATCATCAAAGATCAGCAAGAGGAAGACAGCTTTTGCAAAAAAATAACCAAGAAGCAGGTTTTTAATAATAAGCCAATAGTTTACGTCCCACTCCCTTTTCCTAAAGTTCACTAGAAATAGCAAATGGATCTAGTGTCTGAGACGACCCTATTAGAAGAGATTTTTTTTTCCTCTTAAAACAAACTCTTAACCAAAACTCTGGAATCAGTCAGAGCATCGGCATGAGAAGGAAGGGTCACTTGGGAATTTTGACAGTGAGCATCAGGGTAAAAATCCCCTGTGAAAGAGCAGAGGCCTCCTAATACTGAAAGGATGGGAGAGGAAGGTGTACATAATAGGTGGTGAGGTTCTTATATACCGCATGTGAGATTGCATTATTCAGTTCTTCAATCCAGCCAAAGGCCAGACTTAGCGTTAGCGGGGACAGAGGTCTGAGCGCTGCGTCAGGAATTATTCTAAATGATTCTCTCTGTGCTGATCCTATGTCTATGGAACAACTACCGATAATTTTAAAAATTCCTTTGCAAGAAATAGGGACAAAGTAAAAATGTTTCCACAGATGTACTGACTCACAAGAACGGTTCTTACTCTTTTCTGGGTCACAGAGCCCTATGAGTATCTGACAAAAGCCATGGACCTTCTTCTCTCCAGAGAGAAACGGACATTTCTTAAAATACATAATTCTACATACAGTTCCATCTTTAAGAATCTTTGCTGTATACAATAACCTTCTGCACATGGATTTATCATTAAAATTATTATTATAGAACATGCAGTAAGAGCTTAAATACACAAATCTTTGAATGGGACATTCCACACATGTTAGGTTTAATGATAAAAAGTCCTTGTCTTGGAACTACTCGCTCCAACACACAATGCCGCTGTAGCCGCGTTGAAGGGCATGCAGTTGCTGCGCTGAAAAATAAAAACATTTGCGTCTTCACAGCAAGGAGGAATGACATGTTGAGAGGTGGTGCACAACATCAGAGTTGTTTAAGGGCCCACAACCTATATAATCAGGGAATTTTAAAAGTGTATTGAGTGCTCCCAGGGTAAGGCATAGTGCTAGACCACGGAGGGATCAGGGAGGAGGATCAGATCATACGGTCTTTGTCTTCACGCTGCATTTACTCTCCAGGCCAGAGATAGAAGCACACGAATTTCTCTAATAGGAGGCAGGATTCATTAAATGCCATCTAAAGTTTCCAAGCAAAATATCTTGGGAGAGGATTCAGACAGCAAGATTACATTTCACAGAATGTAAGAAGATGATCTGCACACCTTCTACTTTGTTTCTGGGCAAATCCTCTGCTGTTTTCATAGGGGAATTCCACGGTGTCCACTTGAGATAGAAAGACCAAGTGACTCCCTCTTTTTCATGCCTATAGATCGGTCTGAACTTAAGGAAATTGTAAAAATTAAGAGACCAAAGGTAAACCAAAGCCATATTATGACTGGCTTTAGAAGCTAGGGTGAGGAGCTCATGCCAAATGCAGCTCACAGTGGGAATTGTTGCAGGCTTTTAAGCAAGGCACAGATAAGATCAGAACCGTGCAGTAGGAAAATTGACCTGGCAGCAGTGTATAGGAGAGGGGGGTAGAGAGGGACAGGAGACGGCTATTCAGGAAGCACGGTATGAAGTAACTGGGGCCTGAATGGGGGTGGTGGCCGCGGAAGTGGACAGCAGGATGGATGTCAGGCTGGCAAATTTACAGGTCACTGAGGGTTTTTTAATGGGGGGGCCGCTGGGGGGTTTACAGAACCCTAAAAAATATGCAGTATTTTAGAGATGCCCTCTCCTAACCTAAAAGTCTGCCCTAGCTATAGATACATATAGTTTCTGCCTGAATAGAAAGGGGCCCATCTACATGGAAGCGATTAGATCCACTCTAATCGCCTGTCGATGACTCACTGTTGAATCCTTTATCAGTTCTCTTCTTATCTGTATTTTCTTCCTCCCTTGCACTAGTGAGCTTCTTGCTTGGAACTCAGAGGAAGAAAGGTGAGCAATTTGAAAAACCAGAATTCATTCTAACCCAATAAAGCACTACCCACAGTTCAATACAGAACATAAATTCCTTATCATATCCTCTTAAAAATTCCTTCCTTAATACTGGTTATTTCTTGAAATTTCATTATATATTTTTGCTCCCTTTACTACAAAATTTATCACAAGATCAGCCTTCATTCAAAGGACAGTGTCCTTTGAATCACTATCTCTCACTCCTTAACCCATAGAACATGGGGTCCACCTCTACAACCGCAATGAAATAGGAGCCCCTCCTAAGACCCCGGGTCGTCCTCACCACCAGACACTATGAACTTTCTGTTCAGTCCTCCTTGTCCTCTCCACCATTTGGCTCTGTAGATTCTCTCAAGCTTGTAACTTTCTTTTCCTTTGACTACATACCATTCTGTTTCCTTCTACCTCTGGGACCTCTCTTGTGCTGTCTTTGCACGCTGCATTCCTTCCTACTTTACAAAATGTAATTGCAACCCAAGGGATAATCTTGGGCTGTCTACTATTTATGATCTTGAAAAAGAAAAACTTTTTCATTCAATTTTCAACGCTCCACAGAATTCCTAAATCTGTATCTCTAGTCATCACCACTGGTCTTAGCTCCCATTTAATATTTTCTGCTGGACATTTCCAAATGGATGTCTCAAACTTACCTTGTCTGAAGGGGAGCTCATTGATTACCCCCCAAAAGCTGACTTCTTTTAACTCCCCCACATTCATCAATGATACCGTCTTTTCTCAGTTTCTCAGTCTTGACTTATGCTTGATTGTTCCCTCTCCTTGCATAGCTAATCAGTTACTATGATTCTCTTATCAACCCTGCTTTAGAGAACTCTCACCCGCCTCCTCACATCCCTTCTTCCTGCCACTACTCTGGACTCTTACCATCTCTCTCTTAGGCATTTCCAACGCTAGTTCTCCTTTCTTCTCCTTTCAATACATTGAACAGTTTTGTTGGGAATATTAACCTTGCAAAACCATTTTGTTGTAGGTATCACTCCCTGCCCCAAACTCTTCAGTTAAATTCCAATCAACAATGGAATACAATTCAAATTTCTTAATCTGGCATTTAATACCCTCCACTACCTATTCTTTGCATGCTTCTATTGTTATCTCACACAAATCCTCTTCACAAATTCTCTTCTGCAGCTAAAGTGATCTTCCAGTTGCTCCTCAAATATGACATATCCTTAGAGCCAACGGGTGTACCATCCACAGGGCACCGTTCTGCAGAGAATATAATGAGAACAGTGTCCCTGAAGCTGTGCCCTGGCTGTCTTTATTCCCACGTCGGTTTCAGTAGTTTCGTTCTTGATATTCTCCTGTAGATTGCTCTCCTCTTGCCTCTTCCCTAACTCTTCCTTCGAGGCCCCACTCAAGTTCTACCAGCCCTACCAACTGCTTTAGCCATTGATAATCACTTCCTCCCCTTAATTCCTAGACCATTGATCTGTAAATAAGAAGACCACATAGTTTATCATCCAAGCTGTGATGCTTGAGAATTAAAGGGGGCACGATTACTCTGGGACAGAAGGCATACACTGGAGCTACTACCTAGGATAAACTGAGGCATATGATCAGCTACTCATATATTACTCATATGGCACTCAATATGTCTTATGTAGGAGTTTTTGTTTGTTAAAATGTATATATGCATTTAAATGTACATTCCTCATCTCCTCAACACCGTAAATCCTCTGAGTACAAATCATGTATATTACCTCTTTATTCACCTGATGCCTGGCCAGCATCTTACATATAATATACACTAAAAATTGTTTGCTCATCATGATGGTATCCTTACTGTTATTTAGGAATGAAACTTGGGCTAGGAGTAAACTTTCAAAAGCAGTAAATTCACCCAATTATCATTCTGACAGGAAGACAAATTTTCTATGTCCCTAGAAAGAGATACTGACATCAAAAAAATCTCCTCAAGTTTTAGGCAAGGGCTGGGTGGTGCCCCAGAGGGTCTCCTCTGGGCCATGGCTCTGCCTTGCTCCCTAGTAGTGTCCACTCTCTCTGTCCTGACGGCACCCCCTTTCCATTACTCCGTCATGACACCTCCCAGGAGAACGCTGACATCCCCAACCAGAGGACTTATGCAACACGACACAATAACCCCACCCAGGAAGATGCCGCTGTGGCTAACTAACCTGAAACCAGATATTTGGAAGTTCTGATCTGCCTGACTCATTTTGCTTCGTTAACATCTGGCCCCAGGTCAGCATTGTCTGTGCCATCCTACCAGTATACAAAGGAGGAGCAGGAGGAAGACCTAACAACAGAAAAAGAGAGCATGAAGTCATGATAGCTAGGCTCCAGAAATAAACTAGAACTCAAACTGAAAAATCAAAGACCTATGGGAAAGAAAGAATTAGGACAGGATCATCTCTCAGAAGCAAATACTGAACAGAGAGCAATGTTACCAAAGAGCATCAAGTCAAAATCAAATGGGGGTGTGAGTAGATGTTGAAAAGCTCCTGGAAGGAAAACCATTTTGTTCAAACTCTGACGGTTTAGGCCTTTCTAAAAATCCCTCTGGCCAAGCAGGTGACTCACATTAGGTGGCATTATCTATTTTTTACAGGAATCACATAAGGAAGTTTGCCTTTGATTACTCCTAAAATTTTGTTCTCATCTGTAAACCTTTGGCCTGAGGTTTTTGTCATTTAACCAGTAGTAGTCTTTGAACCCCTCCTGACATCAGCAGTCCTACTAAACACAACAAATAATGTATTCAGAGGGTCACATTCTCCAAAGTCTGACAAAGAGCTCCTTAGAAAGAGCTCCCAAACATTCCTAGAGATGCCCTTTTTCCTTCTACATAGGACTTTTTGTACCTAGACCTATCTGGAAGTATTGGATATATGACCTCTTGGAGTTCCTAAGCCTTTCATTTGGTTCTTTTTGTCACAAATCACGTCATGGTCTTCTTTGAAAGATTTAAGCCCAGAATAAACAACTAATAATGGCAGACGTTCCGCTGTGCTGTATTTTCCATGCCCTTTATCAGATCTTTCTGCTTCCTTTCCTCCCTCTCTCTCATTCCCTTCTTTCTGCTTGTGATTTTATTTTGCTCTCTTCCTTACACCATCTTTCCTCTGATATATTTAGGGCCCTTGGTGCAGGGCAGGGCCCAGTACTGCAGATTTAAGTGTTGATCTGCTTAGACGCAGAGAAGTATATTGGATAACTTGTTGAGAGTTCATCTACCTCTGGGATTCTCTGGGGCTGTAGCTAATTACCACTCCTTGATTATCTACCACTCCTTACATCTTTATTAGATTCTCTGGCCTCTTATTTGTCAACAGAGCTAACATTTATGAAGCAGCTAATACACATATCAGACCCTGTGCTAGGCAAATGATCTTATTTAACTTTCACAGCAACTTGATGAGGTAGGCATATTCCCGTTTTGCAGATGAAGAAAAGGGCACAGAGAAGTACCTTGCCCCATGTGTCATAGCTAAAGTGATGGAGCTGGGATGTGAACCCACATCTGTATGTCTCCACCAAACCGCTTTGGTGGAAAGTATGATGCTGGTGTGTATGAGGAAGAAGCCTGAGCAATTTGAAATTCATTGCATGGTAACATCCATCAGGGCCGTGTTAGGCATAATTGTGAAGTCAGTCTCCTCTGACTTAAGGGTGGAAAGTTTATCCTTCACATGAAAAGACTGGATGTTACTTAGATCCTGGCTACCTACTCTGTGCACCAGCCTTCCAAACTTGTTTCCCCACACTTCCGTACTTTTGTACACGTGGTTCTCCCTGTCTAGGGAATACCCTGTTCAACATCCCCTAATATCCAAGAAGTCTGCTGGAGTATCACCTCTGGGAAAATCTTTCTTGACACAGTGTGTCTCCTCTGTCCAACCTCTCCCAGCTGAGATGCCTGCCCTGGCATCCCTAAGAGCAGTTATTACATTATATTGTGATCACTGTTTCCCGCGCCCCCCCCCCCCAGGTTGTAAGTTACTTGAAGGCAGGCATAAAATAGGCATTCCAAACATCATATGAATTGACTTAAGTTGAATTCCTGAGCTTTAATATTATCATATTACTTCTTCCAGGCATATTCACACTTTGAGCACTGTTTTAAATTTTGTAATAAAGGCTCCCTGATGTAGGCAATCTCAAGTAGTAACTGAATTGGTGAGCGAGGACTAAGAAACCACACTGGTGGAGAAGTCGTGTACCCTCCTTCAACCGAACACAACAAACCATTATGAATCCAATTATCTATAGAAGAAAAAGGCAAAATAGTGTATAGAACCAATTAAAGTTAGGAAGATGTTGCTAAACTTCCAGGAATGAGGTGACAAACTGAACTCTAAGTTTACAGATAATTTCCTAGAGAGAAATGAGGTGTTAAATTGAATGATATTACAACACGTTGTTTTCCTTGTTGAGTCATCCAGGTCTTGGGCAGAATCTTCCTTTTGGTGGGCATAGCATGAAGATATGACTTCGCAATACATTCTTGGTGAGTAAGTGGAAGATATTGAGCTTAAAACAATTTTTTAAACCAAAATTTCCTTCCTAAAAATGTTTTGTTTTCTTCCTCAAATATTAAAAACTCCGACAGCAATGACTTGGAGTGAAGAGAGCCAGGTCTAAAGGAGAGGGGGGACTGATGGCTGCTCTGGGCCCTGGAATTTGAGGTGAGGTGGTGAAACTGTGGGTTCAGCTTTTCTAATCAGTCAAAACACATTACTGAGCACCCACTATGTGTCAGGCTTAGAATGCTGAAAGCTGGGAAACAAGCATCATTCTCAAGGAGGCCCAGTCAAGTGGTGACTACGCATGTCACAGCAGGGGAACGAGTAAAGCATTATTATAGGAGTTGAGAAAGGAATCTATTATCTAGTCTTCGTGGAAGAGGTGTTGTTTGAATTGTGTCTGGGAGGCTGAATATGACTTCAACAGGCAGAGGAAGGGCCATTCTGGGTGGAGGGAACAGCACACCAAAAGCTAGAAGGAAGACTTGAAAGCATTCGGTGTGGTTAGGGCCATGAGAATTTGGGGGAGACTACAAATAGGTAATGTGTGAGGACAAGGACAGGAGAGCAGAAGGAGAGGTGGGGAGCAGCAGGACGTAGGTGAGAGGTAGACTGGGGCCAAATTGTGAAAGGCTGTGAACGCTCTAGTACGCAACTTGGTCGTTATCTTGAAGGCAGTGGGGAATCCAGGAGGTTTTAAAGCAATGGCATAAGATTGATCGTAACTGTTACATCGGGGGCACTGTCTTCTGTAGATGCCTCAGTTCTCTGAAACCTTGGTATGCACTTTCGCATGAGCTCTCAAAGAAGATTTTGTCAAGAGAAAGAAGTACAAGAAACCAGAAGTGGGATTGGAAACCTGTGATTAGGGCTCCCTGCCTTTTTGTGTTTTTGGGTAACTTTCAAAGTCCACTTCCTGGAGGAGCTTGGCTTGTTGCTCTCTATCTTCTGTGGTTTCCCTCCCTAACGTGACTCTTCCCCCACAGTGTCCTCTCCAACACGACATGCTCACTCAGTCTTTTCAAGTGCACACAAACCACCTTGTACAAATTAAAGTACACGGTCTCATATTACCTGATTCAGCTAGACACAGATTCACACGTTGCGCAGGCTGTTAGTCATTACCAATCCCCTTTTCCTAATTTATTATCCTCCCTTCTATCTTAGACCTTCTGCTTATGGCTGGGGTTACTTGTCTTAGCACCCCGGAGTCATGTGTACACACTTATGTATCTAAACCATTTGTGTATCATTTTATAAAAAACTGTGTGAAGTAGGTATACTTATTATTGTCATTATTTTACAGATAAGAAAGTTGAAGGACCAGAAGAGAGCTGAAGGACCAATAAGCAACTTGCTTAAGGTCCTACTGTTATTAAGATACAGTTAGGACCGAAATCTAAAATCTTAGCTTTAAATCACCATGTTATTTCCCAAATGTTTCTTACAGCTTCTATGTACCCCTTCTCCATTCCAAGTCAAAAGTACTCTTTTCAATACTACCCAAGATTGTTTTTTCTAAAAAAAAGATTTAATTTTTTTATTTTTAGAGAGGGGGAGGCAGGAAGAAAGAGAGGGAGAGAAACATTATGTGATCGTTTGCCTCTCCTACATGCCCTGACCAGGACAGAACATGCAACCCAGGCATGTGCCCTGACCAGGAATCGAACCGGTGACCTTGTGGTTTGCGGGATGACACCCAGCCCACCGAGACACACCAGTCTGGGCAAAACTACCCAAGCTTCTTGATTCCCGTGGATTTTGTGCCTGAACTACTGTGAAGTAAACCATCTGTCTGCTGGCCATTCTCCAGGACAGACCAGGGGCCTCTGGACTTCCCTTTCCTCACCTCATTGGCTTCTCTAAAAAGTCCAAACTCCTTCACCTCTCAGGGTCCATGTAGATGGTAAATAATAAAAGTCTGCTCCGAGTCTTACTGTATCCTGGGGCACACGTTAGGAATAAAATAAACTAAAAGCACATTTAAAACCCAGTTACATTTTGATAATTAAATTCATCCCACTCTTTGTAAGATTTGAGAGATAATATTTCTCCAAAGGCCACTGCCTCAGAGATTTTGAGATATATCATGAAAATTGTATATGGACATGATCGTCTGTATGTGCAAATGAGGAGAGCTGAAGGAAACAAAGGAACAGTAGCTATTCCCTTGGTTTTAAATGCCATGCGTTTGAAAGCTGGAGTTTATAATCTGAATAGCTATGAGAACCACAAACGGAAGAAAGTCCAGCTTGGCCACTGGACTAAAATTTTAAAAGGCTGGCCCTGACCCTTTCGTCCAGGCTCACCTGTGTTCACAGTGTTAACCTGGAATTGCTGCTAGTTCGTTCATGCCAGGCAGGTGATACCAGAAAAAGACCAGCACTCCTATTTCACACTTCCCTTGAGACAGTGGAAAGAATGACACATACCTTCAACCAAGCAGATGAACTGCTTGGACACGAGCTTCCTTCCATCTGTGAAATTGGTTGGACACTGATGTCATGAAAGTTCTGGGGTGCTTCCTCACCCCTTTAAATAAAGAGTGAAGAGGATAGATATGGTCAGCACTGCATCCTTCTAGCCTCTTGGTTTTGGGCATCATAAAAGGCAAAAGAAAAGAGGGTCTAGAAAGAGGGTGTTAGGAGATTCAAACTGAACTCTCAAGGTAAAACTTTAATCTTGTCTCAGGGCTGTAGTTTAGCATATATAATTGAACCATTTCAACATTTAGAGCTACCTAAGTGGACTCCTTTGCCAAGAGATAATCTCATGCATAAACTGCAATACGTGAGTGTATTTGATACACATTGTTCACATCACATGTTTATTGAAAGAACATTCTATTAGAAGGTAATCCTTAAATGGTTCCTATAAACTTTATTTTACATAATTATCTAGAAGAGAAAATAGAGGCTTTGTAACTTTTTAAAACTTATTTTATACCACTACGTGGTCATTCCTTTCTGGTGCTAATCTCCTGCTTTGTAGCCTCTCTTTTCCTTTCTTCCACCTATCAACCTCAGAGATTATCATATGCCTACTACCATAATCACACTTTAGTTTCTGGTCCTTTCCACCTCCTTCTGCCAGAATCATTTGCTGACTCTCTTCCCTGAATGTGGTTATATTTGAATATGGAACTTTGTTGGGTGGGTAGCTGTAAGCTCTTGAAATTATGCGCCTATGAATAAGATGATCTTTTAATTCACTTGCTAACTTTAATAACAATATACAATATCACTCTGGAAAGTTAGAGAGATGTTGGTAAATATGTCAATTGTTTTTCATGCCTCAGAACATAAAAATCAGTTCATACCAAAGAGCTTAGTCATTGAGATCTTTGCTGTGTAGTTTTCATTTTTTTTAAATCATGAACGTTCTCTATTAGTCAGGAGGCAGAAAGCTATATATCTCCCCCTTGTGGTTCGTGCTAGAGTTTGCCTTTTGCATATCCAATTTCTTTCCATTTCCATCAGTCCCAATAAAATGCTAAAATGCTAAAATAATCTTCCTAAACCACACGCTGACATCACTCTCCTGCACAGACTTTCGGTGGCTCCCTATCACCTGCAGGATAAAATCCAAACTCTTTGGGGATCCACCTGAAATTCTTATACTAAATTCTCTGCTTTTTGAAACCCTATACATTTTTCAAGGCCCAAATTCCCCTTTTGTAATCCTCCCCCCCGCTGGAAGTCTCTCCATTTTGTGCTGTAAAATCACAACCTTCTAGTAATTATAGGCATTTCTGCTCATGTTATCTCTCGAACTCTATTGTGCATATCTGGAGACTAGGAAAGGACAATGTCTTTTTCATTTTCCTGTTGTCCACATGGTTCCTTGCACAGCGATGACACTCAGCAAATGTCCACGGAATTGCCATAAAATAGATACAGTGCTTAGTAATGTTAAAAGTCATCATCAGGCTTTAAAAACGGAGGATGCATTTAAAAAATCAATCAAGAAAGGGAATTGAATAGGCCAGCCTTGTGCAGTAGAAATATAACTCAAGCTACATGTATAATTTTAAATTTTCTAGTAGCCAGATTAGAAAAAGAAACAGGTGAGATTAATTTTGATAATTTATTTTTATTTAGCCCAATTATTTCAACATCATCAATGTAAAAATTACTAGTGAAATATTTTACATTTTTTCACACTAAATTTTCTAAATCTAGTGTCCAAGATGTACTTACAAGACATTTCAGTTCAAATTTGCCTCATTAAAAGTGCTCTATAGCCACATGTAGCTACTGGCTATTGTATTAAAAAGAATTTGAGCCCAGGGTAGGAGCCAAGCCCTAGTCCTAACAGACTTCCGAGTAGTTTTGTTACCATAGAAGACCTTTAGCCACTTATTTTCTCGGTTTCCTTATCTAAAAAGGGAAGACATACTCTTCTCACTGTCAACAAAAGTCCCCAGTTGAGTACAGAAAAGGAGAGCCTTTATTTCTGTGAACAGTTGCAAACCAGGAAAGCACAGCCTTCCAAAGCTGTGACTGTGGGGAAAATAAGGGGAGGCCACCTTTTATAGAGAAAGTTCCCACACTGGTTCCTGACTGGTCCATGTTTATGCAAATGAGGAATCCAGCTGCACAGTTCTGATTGGTCCAAATGGCACTGTCCTGATTGGAGTTGTGCATTCTGATTGGTCTTATCAAAGAGCAGCTCTGATTGGTCAGCATAGATGCAAAAGAGGATATAGCTGTAGAGTTCTAATTGCTAGGGGTAGGTCCTTTGATCATAAGAGGATACCAAGAACTCCCTTATAAGGGTTGACTCAAATGGCAGGAGCCCAGTGAAGGAGGCTGACAGCTCAGTCCATGGCTTTTCCCTGAAATGCAGTGTGTAAGAGGCCTCTGTCAGCAATAGTTCTAGACTCTGGTTATGAATTTGGACCCTGTAAACCATGAGGAGTCCTTCTTGGCAGAGACATTTCTTCTCAGGGTTCACATTACTAATCTTACACAGTTGCAAAAGCATTAAATTAGAAAGTGAAACGACACTGACATGTTGAAAATGTCATACAAATGGAAGGCATTACAATTATTCCAAGAATAGAGTGAACACTGCTTTTTAGCACACCTGTGACTTTCAGTAACTATTGCAGATCCTTACCAGAGACTGAAATGCCAAAGGTTACAATTTCAGCACTCCAGTGGAGATAGAATTCCTGTATTAGCAAACCCAATTAAGCCGGCTAGCTTTGAAATGGTTATTGAAAAAGAGGGCACCAATCACAAGCATTCTGAGCTCCACAGAATTGGGAAATGATGCAGGGATCACTGAGCTGACCATTTTCTACTTACCTCGTGCTTGCCTGCCACTGATGTGCTTCTGTGACACACACACAGAGAAACATGTTTCCCATCGCTGTGCTCTCCAAAGGACTCTGGGATGGTCATTGACTATTATTAACATTTAACATGTTCTTTTTAGGGGATTCTCTGCAAAGCTTTAAATGCTTCTTCCCAAACACTTCAGCTATTGCTTGTTCACCTGCTGAGGTCTGATCTATCATTCTAACTCCCCTTAGAAATGGTTAAGAAAAAATATTTAAATTATACTTTCAGCTTCATATATGGAGTAAGCCAAGGCAGCTGACAGGTTGAAACAAAGCTGAATATGGGAAACAATACCTTTCTTGTGTATTGACTTGTCTGTCAGCCTAGACTCAGGAAGGCCTATTAGAACTTTGCTCATTTCAAAATCCCTTTCTCCTTCCCGCCACAGGATCCTCTTTCTCCTACAGTTTGAGTCCCATCGGTTGTCACCGGTGCTGGGGAAGAAACCAGGCCAGCCCTAACGACAGTCGCTAAGGGGCGGAGACTAAGACTAGGTTCAAAGGCAGAACGCTCCAGGGTCGAGTACTTAGGGCGCATGCGGAACCTTCTCTTAGCTCTCGCGAGGTTTCGTCTTCTCGGAAGCCCTGGAGGACCTTCTCGGTTAACTGCGTTGCGATGTGTGGTGACTGCGTGGAGAAGGAATACCCCAATCGGGTGAGCGAGTGATCGCCGAGAACTTCCCGCTCCCTTGGCCCATCCCCCGCCCTGGAGGCTTCTGATACCCCCCGGCTGCCTTCCCCGGGAGGCAGGGCGCGGGTGGGGCGGACTCAGCGACTCTGCCCATTGGAAAGATCCGGTCGCTGTATTGAGGCACTTGACAGCTGGGGCGGCCGGTGGCGGTCCTTTCCCAACGGTCCCAGCCCTTACGGCTGACATCAAGCTTCACTCCACTTCTCTTTAGCTCTAGGGGACAACAGAGGAAACCCCACCACTGTCAACCCAGCCGACAGCAGATACCCCCACGCCTACCCCTAGTCTCATCCTCAAGTTTGATTTGATGAAGTTCAATTTTTCTTACTGAATTCTGGATCTGGAAGGGACCTCTGAGGTCATCTGTTCTAATCCAGGTTTGCAGATGAAGAAGCTAATGCCCAGAGAGGCGAAATCACTTGCCCAGTTTCACACTGTAGTTAGTATGAAAGCCAAGACAAGAATTTAAGTTTCCTGGCTATTATTTTCTTTTAAACTTCTGTTCCTCTCAAGCTCAGGAGGTTGCAAAGCTTGTTTATTCTTATTCATTCTTATTCTTATTCATACTTACTGAACATTTATGTGTGTGTAGCTAAATTACTTTGCTCAGAAGAAATAAGAGGCGACTTCTGTGCAGCCTAAGAGCTTACATTTTAGGGGAGTGTGTGATTAACAAGAAATGAGCAATACAGTCCATAAATGCCTTTCAGGTCTAGAGAACCAGGAGAGCAATAAGGGGTAGCACTGTTCTTACAAAAGAAAGAAGGACTTCACTTGGGACTTGAAAGTTAGTTGTGACTAGGGTAGGAAAGGAGGAGCTGAAGGTTGGGGGAAAACGAACAAGGATTCTTCTATTGGATGGGAGGTAGAAAATCTCTGTAGTTTCTTCCGTCTTGTAATATTATGAGTAATATTTAGTCTTTTGGGAAAGATATATAACAACGTGAAAACTCTTATGGGACAACCTCCTTGAAAAGAGACTTAGCATTATCAAAGAAAGTTAAAGATGTGCATACTGAATGACCCAGCAATTCCCATCCTAGAGGAATATTGTTTGTACTAGTAGACAGTGAGATACCATTTTACACCATTAGAATGGCTAAAGTTTAAAAAAAGAATTAGAATGCCTAGTGTTGGTGAGAATGTGGAGGAACTGGAACTCACACATCGCTGGTGGGAATAGAAAACTGAAAAACCATGTGGCAGTTTCTTATAAAGTTTACATGATATCTTTACTGTATGACTCAGCAATTCCACTTATAGTAATTTACCCAAGAGAAAGGTATATGTCCATATAACATTTATACATGAATCTTCGTCACTGCTTTATTTATAATAGTAAAAAACCGAAAAGAACCCAAATGTTTGTCAACGGATAAATCCATGCAATTGAATACAAAGCATGAAGGAACTTCCTGGGAAGATAGAAAATTTTATGTCATGATTGAGGTAGTGTTTACGTTGGCATGTATGTTTATTAAAGGTCATTTATCAATACCCTTACAATATATAGATTTTATAATGCTTGCAATAAGTTATACCTCATTAGAGTTTGTTGTTGTTGTCGTTATTTTAATCAAAGCAAAACACTTATTTTTAATAGCTGGAAGTTTATATTGGACTAGCCAAAAAGTTCATTTAGTTTTTTCCATAAGATGACCCTACTAGCACTTAGTTGTTTTTCACTTCATTCAAAACAATTTCGTTAGATTGTATTGTGACAGCTGTCCCATCAGCATGCATTTTTAAAAAACTTACCAAAATTAATGAATTTTTGTGTAGCCATTTTAATATTGAAGATGGAAGAAAATATGCATTTTTGGCATATTATGCTTTATTATTTCAAGAAAAGTTGAAACACAAAAAAAGATTTGTGCAGTGTATGGAGAAGGTGCTGTGACGGAACGAACGTGTCAGAAGTGGTTTGCTGTGTCATGCCGGAGATTTCTCACTGGACGATGCTCCACGGTCAGATGGACCGGTTGAAGTAGATAGCAATCCAATCGAGATAGTAATTGAGAACAATCAAGGTTATACCACACGGGAGACAGTGGACATACTCAAAATATTCAAATCAACAAAGTTATTGGTGAAAATGAAAAATGTGTCTTTTATTTTATAGAAAAAACTAAATGGAGTTTTTGGTCAACCCAATACTTTAATCCCAAGGCTTTTCCCCCCTTTAGTCGTTTAGTCCATGTGCCTGTGACTTACTGTCTTCAGACTGTATGTTAGCCCTGACCACTGTGACTCAGTTGGTTGGGCTTTGTCCCATGAAGCAAAAGGTCACTGTTGGATTTCCTGTTAGGGCACGTGCCTAGGTTGCACGTTGGGTCCCCAGTCAGGGTTTGGTGCCTTTGAGAGGCATCTGATGGATGTTTCTCTCTCACATTGATATTTCTCTCCCTCCCTTCCCCTCTCTAGAAAACAAGCAATGTAGTTGGCCGATTTCCCTCCACCAGAGTCAATCTCCTCCTTAATACATAGCGCTGAGGAGCCACTCAGAAGGGCGAGGTTAATTGTGCAGGGTATCCAGGAAAGCTTCACTGTGACATCAGTTCAGCTGGGTCTTAATTCCCCTGATATTTCATAAGCTATTTGAAGGAAGAAGCATGTGACTCATCCTCAAATTCTCCATTCAGTATGAGGCACATAGCTACACTGGAGAAATGTTGATTCGAATGGATTTTCATCACATTAACTATTAAAAATACTCTTTAAGTTTGTTGGTCAGAAATGAGGTTGCAGTAGATTATTTATGAAATGAGTTTTAGTCCTGAACGATTATTAGTAAGCCTTTAGCAAATGCCTCCTTTGAGCCAGGAGCCTGAGTTGTGCCTTGGGGATGAAGGAAGACCCTTCCTCTTTGAATGCCATGGTGTCAGTCTAAGGATTTGCAGAGCTTTTACCTTTCCTGCCCGAATCACACATATCCTTTCCGACTGACATCTGTAGAGTCGAGAGTTTATTCTGTTTGTTTATTTTACACTATCTTTAAGGCTTCAGAAAATGCTATTTCAACAATCAGCTGAGCACAGTGTTAAGATCATTTTTATCATTGGCTGTGTTTCTGTTTTGATTGTATTTTAATTCTAGTTTATGGTATGATACCCTATCTAATATTCTTGGCTATTAGGTTTTCCAGTTTTTTCCTTTTCATATAATATTAAGTGGATATTTCTAAATATCCACTTGCATTCAGTTCTCTTAAACATAGTTGCAGACCTCAGAGACTTACAGCTCGAACACCATTCAGTTGTATTTACCATGAGTGGCACATCTAGAGGAAAGGTCATTTCAAAAATTAATTGGTGTTGCCTTCAAGCAAGTAAATTTTGGCGCTTTTTTTTTTTTTTGGTCTTTAGAGTTTTTAAGTTTATTAATCATTTTCACCAAGCATTTTGAAATAGAAGAAAATTTAATTACTATTTTTAATATTTTAGGGTAACATCTGCCTGGAGAATGGATCATTCTTGCTGAACTTCACAGGCTGTGCCGTGTGCGGTAAGCGGGATTTTATGCTCATCACAAACAAATCTCTGAAAGAGGAAGATGGAGAAGAAATAGTTACCTATGATCGTGAGTAGACCTTTTCTTTTCACGCAAGTCTGTTAGCAGGTATTGACTTGGGGGAGTTGGTGTGTTGTGCAAAGTATTATGAGGCCTGTTCTAATATTATATTGCAACACATAGTTACTAGTTAGTAGTTAGGTTTTTAAGAGGAAATTATAAATAACACTTCATTTATCTAGCATCAGATATTCTACTTAAATGACTTGGAGATAACTGAAGCTTATGATTCAGGCATCACTTTTTTTTTAAAGCGTTTATCCTTTCTGAAACAAGATAGAGAGACTTTTTCTTTTAACTTTGGGATCATCCATGTGAGTTTTCACCTGCTATAGTGTAATACAGTGACGTCCTCCAGCAGCTACTAAAATGTTCAGGGTTGTTTGCTCCTATTTTGCACTTGATCTGTTTTTTTAATTGTTATATTTACAATTAAATAGTTGTCCCACTTTTTCCCCCTTTGCCCTCCTCCGCCCAGCCCTGCCCCCCCACAGTCAATCCCCACACTGTTGTCCATGTCCATGGGTCATTCATGTATGTTCTCTACTAGTCCCTTCCCCTTCTTTCCATCATTATCCCCTTCCCCACTCTCCTCTGGTCACTCTCTGTTCTGCTTCCCTGTCTCTGGTTCTATTTTGTTTGTTAGTTTCTGTTTGTTCATTAGGTTCCTCTTATAGGTGGTATCATGTGGTGTACATTTGATCTTAGCCAAAGACCGAGAAGCGATGTTTGCCCCTATTTTAAACGTCCCTGAGTGCGGTGGTCTAGTCTTGTTTCATCTTTCGTGGCTTTTTTCATCTCCTGTCTCACTGTCGGTCTGGTGTTTTTTTTGCTGCTGTAAATATGCTACCTTTACATACCGTTCCTCATCCTCAGTGCTGGGAAACCAAACAAATAGACCGTGTGTAGTAAAAATAAATCGATTCTGAGATTGGCACTAAGCAATTCTATGAATAAATTAAGTAACGTATACCTTAGTGCCCAGGTATTGTGACAAGCAGTTAGACTGTGCACGTCCCCTTTTGGCTTGTCTCCTGGTTCTTTGGTGTGTTCTGAACACATGAGGAGTAAACGCACAAATAGTGATACTTTGCAAGAGGGCCATGAAAAGCACAAAGCCTTTAGAATAGAGTCAGATGATCAAAAAAAGTGGTCTAAATTAAAAGAATCATTTTCTTCCTTTTAGATATAACCCTTTAACTCAATTTTGTTCCAGGTAGTAGGTCATAGTGGTTAAGAGCAAGGGTTCTGCCCCAACTGGCATGGCTCAGTTGGGTGGGCGTCGTCCTGCAAAGCAAAGGGTCATCAGCTTGATTCCTGGCTGGACACATGCCTGGGTTGTGGCCCAGCTCCTGGTTGGGGTGCATGCGATTTCTCTCTCACATGGATGTTTCTCTCCCTCTCTTCCTCCCTCCCTCCCTCCCCCTCTCTCTAAAAATAAATAAATAAAATCTTTAAAAAAAAGAGCAAGAGTTCTGGAGCCAGCATGCTTGGATTTGAATTCTGGTTCCAACAGTGCCTAACTCAGTTTCTTACATAACCATAGTGTGTGTTTGTTTCCTTATCCCTAAAAGTTTTGTCTCCCTCTTTGGGTTTTTGAAAAGATTAAGTGAATAAACAGATTAAAAGTATTTAAACAGTGTCTGGCACACTGTAAACACTCAATAAAGCATCGTTATCATATGTTTTTATTAGAGTGTTTTGTTGCCATTAAATTCACTTCAGCGTCTAGCTTTGGTTGTTCATTTATGATTGGTTGTAGCAGCAAAGTTTCTGTCCCTCCTGAGAATAGAAGCCTTTACGTAGTTAGATAGGTCTAGCTAGCGTAAACAACGCATTTACATATTTGTTAGTTGATTACCTTAGAGAGCTTAATGGGAATTAATATATGCACATTGGCCCTTAATTATGCAGTGTTACTAGGTCACAGATTCTAGATTATTTCTTATCAAGATAGATATTGTAATGAGTTTCCTGCTGTGCTAAATATGACAGTTAAGATTCTGTTAAAGCAGTACCAGTGCTGAGAATAGAAATGTTACTGTCTAAAGACGCCTTCCGTGACTTAATTGCTACGTCTCTCTCTGTTTCGGCAGATCTGTGTAAGAATTGTCATCATGTAGTAGCCAGGCATGAGTATACCTTCAGTATCATGGATGAATTTCAGGTAAATGTATTAACGTGGGTATGTGATTGTGGGGTCGGGGGAGATAATAAAAGTCCCTTTGAAAATCTAGATACGGTTTCACAAATGAAGTACTAGCGAATGTTAAGTGAGACCATCCCTCTCTTCTGTGTAAGTTGAGAGAGAAACTTTAGATGTGGCTGGATCTGCTCAAACCTGTTTTTACAGAAGTCAGCAATCAGAGTGTGTGCCTTACAAATGATTTCTCAGTCCTGTCCCTTCTGTTTACGAAGAACAGCACATTGTAGCTCTTTGGAGGTGACCGTTGTGCCTCTTTCGTCTCTACCCAGTGATTGCACCGTGTTGGTTCTGGGTGTCGGCCTGCCCACTGCCACCGTACCTGCTGGGCGTGGAAATTGTGATAAGGGGCTATCTTTTGTTTTCCCTGGTAGGCATATGGAGTTGAGCGATTCCGTGGTCTCAATTGCAGTAAGACATGTTAATATCATTTGTTCAGTAAAATAACAAAATGGATGTATCCAGGTTGGAGGAGAGAAGCTGAACCCCTATAACGACAGAGAACAGGGACTTATGATAAGGATTAGTCCTCACGCCATTGTGAGAGCACGTGAAGAGAGCAACAGAATCCTGTAGGCCGGTGTAGGCCTGGAGTAGGTCTGATGGTCAGAAAGGAAAGCGGGACAGGGCGGGAGAGCCCAGGACGCCCGTGAACCACAAGGAGACACCTTGGCCTGCACCCACGCCTCCCTGCCTCCGCTTTCAAACCTCCAGCTTGAGTTCCTTATTTCGTGTGAACGAAATGTTCACCCATAGGATATAAAAATTAGGTTAGAGCTTTTGACAGGCAAAGGAGTTTTTAAAAACCCTTCAGATTTTCCTATAATTAGGAAAAATAAAATCGTTTATAATAGCATGTTATAAAAAATATATCCACTCTCACTCTTATTTTAATATGGAAGAAAGCACTTAAGTCACTTCTCATAATATGGTCCAATATGTTGTGCTTAATCTAAATAACATCTTGACTACATCTCCTCAGCATCCACAAATGAGGCCTCAAAAATATTTGTATGATATATGCAACTTAGGCCAAATCCAGATCTCAGTGAATGAGTAGGGGCTGGATAGGGGAATGAGCGTGTCGTGGGCTTGAAGGAGCAGCTTTATCCTTTCATGGGAGGAAAGTGCTTGTAGCTATTTTCCAGAAGCTTCTGAAGGTCCTTTGAGATTTTTAGAGTCCCTAAATGGATATTGAGATCGCTTGTTTATGCCCTAATTGAGCCATTGTATATACACTGCCATGAACCAAAGTCTAGCTGGTTTCCCTGTATGACTGAACACAGACGTTTTCAGAGCTGCCCCAGAAATTACTCTGGGATGGGAAGAAGGTAAAGGAAGATAGCCTGTATTCACAATGCCCAGAGAGAGTGAAATGCTCTTGAAAAAAACTCTTAAACTGGACTCTCTACTTCTAGCGTGTCTATCTCAGCATCCACTGCCCACTCCCCCCCACGTGTTAGATTCTGCCATCAGTTATTTTTCTTAAAATGATGCTTTCAAAGTACCTCACTGGCCTTTGCACAGCTTACCTTTAGCTACAGTATCATATCCAAAGTCCTCATCCCAGAGTTCTTGCTGGGCTGCAGCTTCACTTTCTCTTACTTCCCACCACAATCCTTATGTACCACACATAACAGGGATTGAGACTTTCTTCCGTCCCTCCTGTTGCAGAGGGAGATTTTTATTTCCTCCTCTCTAATGCTTACTTCCCCTGCTGCATTTCCCCAGGAGTCGTATGTTACCTTCTCTCTTTTTAGCATCCTCTTTTTCTCCATGGGATTTAAACTTTCTTTACATTAAATATACTCACTTATTCTTTATTTGTTAAAAACGAATTAAAATCTTTTTATTTTACTTAGCTACCTCTTTGATTCATCCTCTCATCATCTCTTTCCTTTCTTTCGAAAAAATAAGGATTCTGTTTATAAAACAACTACAGTACCATGGTTAAACAAAGTAAAATTTTCTGAAGGCAAGAATAGAGGGGGACCCAGCTAGGTAGCTCAGTTGGTTAGAGCATCATCCTGATACAACAAAAGTCGATGTTTCTCCCTCTCTCTCTTTTCCTCTCTCTATAAAATAAATAAATTTTAAAGGAGTACAGGGGGAAGTGGACACAGAAATACAGAGTTTAAATGGAAAATACATTATAAATGATTACAGATATACTTTTTTTTAATATCACCCTAAAAGCCATTAAAATAACTATGTTTTTGCCCCAAGAAACAAGAGGGGAACCATGAGACTGCTTTCTGTTCCTCTGTGGACCAGGGAAGGAGAGGACTCAGCGTCAGAAATATAGTGATCGAGAAAAAGGGCCATGGGACCCTCAGAATAAAACAAAGGATCTGGTCTTTCCCAAGGGTCCCTCTACCCTCTCCATCCTGCTTCCAAATCTGTGCCCTGGGGCCGTTTGAAGGTGGGGGCTTTGAGGGTCTCCATGAACGACCAGGGTGGGGTGGGGGGAGATTCTTGTTCTCCCAAATTGACTAGTTTTGGTTAAAGGTTTCCTAATCCCATCACATTCCTGGCAGTATACAGAGATATGTTTCTGACATTCCAAGGTAGAATTCTAGACATATTTTCCCACAGAAGTATTGCTATATATGGTCAGATTCTATAGTACTTGTATAATATAAATTTAAAAGGCTCCCTGGATTTCCTGGGAACCTAACTGTTGGGTACAACTACTTCTGTGGGAAACTGTCTTTGAATTCCTAACAGTTGACCTACCATAAAATTTGGAATACAGACTGCCTATAAATTAAAGAGTACAGGTGTAATCTGTCTTATTGATTTAATCATCTTTCCAGATTATACCATATGTTAGGTTGTCTCTTGCTCCCAAGTTAGATTCTAAGTTTTGCAAGGTCAGACCTTGTCCTTGCCTTCTCTCATGCTACTAGTGTACCTAGCACATTGCAGAATATTCGGGCACTTAGAAAAGCTTGCCAATGGATAGATTAATTGAGAACTCAGGTATTTGTCTAGCTTCATACATTTTCCTATCTTGACTTTGTTACTTTTTGCTTCTTCATTCCCAGTGAGAGGGTGCCGTCCTAGCAGTAATGTCTGGTGGGTAAAAGCAGAAGTATTTGGGAGCAGTGAAAGACCTTGGAGAGAGGGGATTTTAATTTTTAATTCAAGAGACTCGTGTTTGTTTGCTGATGTCTAGCCTCTATTTATTTCTGCTGTGTGTGCAGAGTAGACTAAAAAATTAGCTGTGGTCTTTAAGGAACAATCTTTCCACTGCCAGAACCAAACTCGTCCGCTAAGCTCACTGGGAGACAGTGGAAAGGCAGTCACCTGGTTCTGAGTCCTTGTACCGTAGTCATTGTTCATCTCTGTGGCCCTCTCTCTAGTGACTCTCTGGACCCATGAAACACAAACTGCCCTGACCGATCACTTTCCAGAGAGCGAGCAGTCTCAGTGTCAGGCGTGGGCATACTGATAGACTGAACATGCGTGTTTGTTTTCCTAGAGCAGATGAAAGGGTTTTAAGCAAAGGGCTTAAAAGAAATGTCTCTATAATTTAGGACCATATTAAATATTCTAGAAAGGTTCTGCTATAAAAACAGGATTTTGCCCTAAGCATTTTTACCTAAAACAAAATTCTTCCCATCACCAGTCTAAACATTTGTTAAACCCAAGAAACATAAAACTCCTTAAATAGATCAAATTCTAGACAACTAGCTCCCTAAATATGAGGCCTGCTTAACATACTAGTGGATTTAACATAGTTTTTTTTATCTTCTTGGGGTAGATACAAATAGCTTTTTTGGTTTAGGAATTTTCTCCCTTTTTTGTTTTAAAAATATTTCTATTTCATGTTAGTGTTAAAGATTCTAGATAGGAACAGCTCTAAGACCAGGAATTTGTCCTTAGGGGTCCACACTCAGATCGCTTCATTACTTCAAACAGCAGCACTGCCTAAGCCCAATATGTGTATTTCTGAAGTCCAAAAAATGGCCAGTCATGTCCAAGATGACATTTTCGTGTAAGTAAAGAGAGCATCAGCATGTATTCAGTTGGTATAAACAAAAGGCTCTGGGATACACAGAATAAACCGAAGACATTGCTTATAGGTATTGAAATTGATCTAATGTACAGAAAGAAGATCCATGACAATGCAGAGAACAGTTTTGCCGGAGTAAGTTAGGAAGCATCTTTCTCCCTGTTCCTCACGGTAATCATGCACTTTATCTTGTCCTAGGAGTACACCATGCTGTGTTTGTTATGTGGCAAAGCTGAAGATACTATCAGCATTCTCCCTGATGACCCCCGACAGATGACTCTGTTATTCTGAGGACCCTTCTGCAGTTCTGTTGTAACTCTGTTGCGCTGGTTTACAATACAGCAAGCCTGATGGCTTGTCTTACTTAGTTTGTAACGGAAACTATTTGCATATCTTTTTCTGCCTAGACTTACCTATTCCTCAAAAGAAAAAAAAGTAATTTAGGGGATTACTGGTCTCTAGAGCTGAGAGTTCTAAGTTCCTCGTTCACATCAGTGCGGCCAGTCCGAGTACGCCTAGTGCCCAGATCTTGGTTCCAGTAAAAGGGACCAAGGACTCCTTGGAGAAGTGACTTAGTCTAGGATGGGGGCTGTAAATGTACAAGATGAACTTGGAGCATCTTGCACCCCAGAAAAAGAAAGTGCGTGGAAAAACCTTAATGATGGGCTATGTCAGGACAGAAGAGCCACCTGGAGGAGCTCTCAGTGACCAGAGCTGGGACAATCTGAATAAAAAATTAACTAGCATTGGATTATAACCCAAACTATGAAATAAATATTCATGAGTCCATAATGAGATAAACAAATGATTGAATAAATACACACAGAATAGGCAAATCTCCCATACAAGAGGTTTTCAAATAACATGTGCAGACACACCCCACTCCTTAAGTGTGGGTTGGGTGCAGTGACTTCCTTCCAGAGTATAGTATAGAAAGGGTGGACAGGCTGGCCGAGAGCAACATCAAAGGGGATAAGCCATGTAATAGCATGTGTCCTCGATGTGATGTGATGAGAATGGCACTTTACCGCGGTGGCATTCCTCCCCAAAACCCGTAACTCCTGTCTAATCATGAGAAGCAGATGATACGGATGCCAGCTAAGGGACATTCACAGAATACCTGGCCGGCGCTCCTTAGATCTGGCAAGTCATCAAAGACGAGGAAGTCTGAGAGCTCTCACAGCCAGAAAGGACCTGAGGAGACACGAGTGCCTAAATGTAGTTTATGCTGAATGGGATCTTGCACCGGAAAAAGGACCTTTGTGAAAACTGGGGAAATCTGAATAAAGTGTGGACTTTAGTTAATATAAATAAATAGAATTTATATTAACTAAATATAAACTTAGTTAATATAAATTCTATTTATTTATTTTAACTAAGTTTATATTTAGTTAATATAAATTCTGTTTATTTATATTAACTAAATATAAATTTAATATAAATTTAGTTAATATAAATTTAGTTTCAGTTGCTCCAAAGGGATCTTAGGATATTTTACTTTGAAAGAACACTAGCTTGGGTGTCCTAAACCCTGGCGTTTAGGCCTCTGCCATATGGTAGCAGTATAACCATTAAGCAAAGCATTACTCTGGACTTCATTGTCTCCTTTTTAAAAAAACTGGGCCCATGAGAATTGATAGTATGCTTTCTTTGCAGTATTGTTGGGAGATCCAGTGAGTAATGAATGACACAGTGAGACGGCTTCAGTAGTTCTTCTCACTGTGAGACCGAACTTACAAAGGCCAGGCATTAGAAACGGAATCATTTCCTCTTTATATCTAAGGGACTCGGGCGTTGTGAACTTAAGCTTTACTTATAAGGAAAAAAAAGTGAGCAAAATGTTCATTACTGATACCAGGGAAAAGCTTTGATGTATAACAGGAATAAAAATGACTGAGGTTTCTTGAGTACTTAACTATGTGCCAAGGCCTTTTTAAGCCCTTATTTAATCCTCATTCACAACTCTATGAGGTAAGTCCTATTATTGTTCTGATTTTAGAGCCAAAGAAACTAAGGCCCAAGAAATTATGTAGTTTACTCAGGGTCACACAGCTAGTCCAGCGCCTCCCTCTCAACGAGAGTGTTCAGCACACAGGAAGTGTAAGGGTCTCTCTGGCTTAGGAGGATGAGAGTATCAGTGACCGCACTCAGAAATCTAGGCACGTCAGCCCAAGATTTATTTTTTGGAAAAGTTAAGTCAGCTGCCCCTTAGGAATCAGTAGTTTTATTCCTGGAAAATGTTTTCTACTTTCTGCAAATCTATATCTGACCTGCTGAGGAAATCATTTGGTGAAATGATTCCAGAAAGCAGAGAAAATGCTTCATTACTTTAAATAACAACACTAAGCCCAGTATAGCCTCAGAATTGTCCCTTTTTGGAGTTTGAATGCTTCCAACTTAGTCATTTGGAGCTCAAGAGTATGATTTTATATGCCTGTACTGTTATCTTCATCTATTGCATACTATGTAATTATCTATTTTGGACTACACAAATTTAAAACATAAGGTCCTACCCACATGTTTTATTATTATTATACCAACATTGTGCTATGTTTTGTGATGCTTTCTTTTTCATCTTCTAGAACTTTTCTTTGGATCTAAAAGAATAAAGACCTTTTGAACCCAGTTCTACTGAGTTTCTGTCTTTCTGTGTGAATAAAGAGGCTTCAGGTAAAAGCAGAAGTCTTTTTTACCTTCCTGCCCTGAGAAACAAGGAGGAAGAGACTTCCCCTGCAGGTGTCACTGGGGATGTGGGCTGGTCCTGACACCTCATTCTCTCTCTGCACACCCCATGGGGTACAGGCCTGGAGTAGGAATGGTTCAGCTCTGGGAGTGCAAAGCTCAGCATGTTTGTTGTGCTGTTTTAGCTAGCTCTGTCTGTCTCCGGTGGTTCTGGGTTCTCCCAATACTAATGAATTGACGTGTGATTTAATCTGGGCACAACCAGATATGGTTTGTTACTTGTAAGTTACCACTAAAAAGTCTTTTTTTGTGGTAAGTTACCACAAAATGTTCAGTGTTCTTTATTTCAGTATATGAAGAATCCTTTCGGTTTCGTTCTTTTGTGAGCAAAGTTAAGTTACTTGGCTTCATTTGAGGCTCTTGGCTTTAAAATGTATACTTCTTGACTGTAGTACAAGTCTCTCATGAGACACACTACAGTTGGGGAGAAAGGAAATCAAGAAACCTGGGTCTACATTAGCTTTGCCACCTGCCCGCGGTGGAATACTAGGCAAGTCACTTACTCCATCTGTACCTCGGTTTCTTCAATGGAAAACTAGAGACAATCATGCCTCCTTCGTGGAGTTTTCAAATCAAATGATGTAAGTGGAAGGTTCTTGGGTTGCACAGTGTGTTGTATAGGCAGTTGCCAGTGGCCTTTCTGCAGAAACTGAGTCGGAAGGAAGCACCGTTGTCACAGTTGAAGTCGGGGGCTTGTGAGTCGGGCTGACCTGGGTTTAACTTTCAACTCTGCCACTTTGTAGCCCGTTGTCCTTGGCAGGTGCCTTACTCAGTTACCTTCTGTTTAAATAGAGATAAGAATCCCTCACAGGGTCAGCCTGAGATTAACTAACCTAACCTATCTGAAGTACGAGCGTCGTATATGAGCGTGGGAAATGGCAGTTTGGATGACGGTTGTGAGGGTGATTATAAGAAATCACCAGATGTGAAATCACCAATTAGAGTTTGGCTAACTCTTTCCTAAACTAAGGGCAAGTGGCTGTGGGAACAGTCATGGAAATAATCATCAGGTTCAGCCTGGATCTCCGTCCTCCAAAACCCCTTTTCCCAAGCTGTAATTTTGTTAGAGCCCTCAGAGAAAGGATTCAGCAGCACTGCCTCAGCGCTCCCTCACTGGAAGTCTTGTTTATGAGGCCCCTCCCCACCTCCTGAGTGCCCCGGGGAAATCTGATTAAATGAGTTTGTTGATCTAGGAAAATGGGTGATTCTATTAAGCTTTGTTTTGTCTGTTTCTGACCACAGCTGATTCTTCCAAGGATGTCAAGGGTGAGAAACAAGATGAGGGATTCAGGAAAGGACGCTTTCTCATTTCTCTTCCTTTTAACAGCAGCACAAGTAAAGATTCAGTAAACGGATGCCCTGTAAAACAAGCTCCTCCAGTCCTGCCTTCTCTGTTCCTTCCTAAGCCAGACTGGTCAGCTCCCTTCTGAAGCAAATTGCATTTTCCCTGCTTCAGGGAGGAACCTTCTTCCTAGCATTATGGCCCTTTCTGACTCTGCAAAATCACTTACACTATAATCCCTGTTCCTTTGGGACCTCGAACTCTTTCGATTTGAGCCTCATGGGAAAGACCCAACACTTTGTACTGGCATATCAGGCCCTAAATGGCCCGTAGCATTATGCCAACATTCGGGATACCCAACTCTATTACTGGATGTAACAACAGGCTACAGCACTATCAAGGTGATGAACAAATCATTCTAGCATCCAGCATGAGGTCTGTATTTCATTTCTTCGGGGAAGCAATTTGTCTCTGTGGTTATTGCTCTAAAATCAGTGCTTGGCCCTGCACTGCCCCCCAAATCCATACCCCAATGTTGGCTTTAAAAGCAGGATCTTGAAGGGCTTGAGTTTTCCAGTGTCAAGTTAAGGGCAGCTTAATTTAGCAGAAGGCCCTGCAGAAGGATGCCAGGGGATTCCCACCATGACGCTCAGGTTACCCCTTTGAAATAAAGCTTCATTTGAAGGTCAGACAGTGGGATTCTTAACCTCGGCTCCACATTTGCTTCTCAGATGATGCAAGTGCTTAGAAAATAGGGAGCATCATGGGAAAAGCATTTCCCCGTCAGCACCGGGGTTCTCAAGCAGTGTGTTTAGTTTGGAGAACTGTCCTTCAAGGGCTTCAATAAAGAAGTAAAATATTCCACCTAGTGGTCAAAGAAGGAAACGTGAAATGAGACGTTTCCAGAAAGGTTTGTGGAGCAAATGACAGGGCAGTGGCCGTTTGGCAGGTGTCTTTTCCAGAACACGACAGCACCTGGCCTTGGTGGCAGTGATGGGTTTTGAAGGCCTCGCCTCGATGAGGAACCCCGGGCACGTCCTCACAAAGCCACTGAGCAGAACTGTTGTCCCAGAGAACAGCCGTCCCGCTGGCCGGCTGTGAAGTCTGATTGAAGGGAGGCCCTTTGCCGCCCCACCCTCGTGAAGGAAGATGCGAAACCAGTTCACCGCTCATGCCCAAACTTGAGTCTGGGGCCTGAACTTTCGATCAGGTGAATCTGAGAAAGACAAGGGTGTAATGTGAACTTTGTGAAGGAGGAGGGAGAGTCAGTCTAACAAAGGATTAAAAACAAGCGCTCGCTGGCAAGGTGATGAGGAAACAGATGAATTGCCCTTTGTGTAGCAGTGACTTCACCTTCCACGCCCTTGCTGTTAACTTCAACCGACACAGTTCACCAAATTGACTTCCCAGGAAGTTCTCAAGTGCTGGTCATATCTAATCGGCCAGTGCCCACACTGATAGTGGCTTCTGCCTAACTGGACCCCTCAGATCTCCTAGTAGTCGCATCCCATTGTCTTCTCCCTTCTTTTCTCCTCATTATCACCTCTTTCCCACAGTTCTGGAGGAGAGTCAGAGAGTAATAACACAATTTACTTCCCGCAACTCCGTAGACCTTGACCAGGGCCTGCTTCCCAAATGGTGATTAAGGTGTCCCCTTGACCAGAGCCTTCCTCTCCCCCGCCTTTTGAGTGCCCGCCTGTGGTTACTACCATCCCGCTACCCTGTCAAGGAAGAAGACACGGAGAACCTGGCCATTTCCACACCTGCCCTTTATTGGACTCAGCTAGGAGGCCGGCTGGGGGCCCTTCACGAGTCTCAGACACCGCCCACACAGGTTTAGGAAGGTGCCATCATTCTGTGAAGGTCCAGAGCCCACCCGGGTCTTGGAGGCCCATGTTGAAATCACCAACCAGAAGGCTGGGAGAGAAAAGGGAGAGGGGCAGACAGGAAAGGCAAGGCCCTTCAGTGAGGGAGACTGATCTCAAGGGAAAGCTTAGGGCCAGCAGTGTCTCCTGAGGGCGCACTGGGCTCTAAGGAAAGACACACAGGGGCTGGACGGAGCGGGAGACCCGTGTGCTGAGCGGCTCGCGTCTATATGGCAACTTTGAGGAGGCGCTTGATGTCGGGCTCAATGTTGAGGGTGGGGAAGGTGCGGCTGTAGCGGCGGAAGGGCTCCCCCTCCGGCCCGATAAGGAACTTCTCAAAGTTCCAGGCCACGTCGGAGCGCCGCACTGGGCTCCAAATGATGAACTTGGGATCCGTCATGAGAGAAAATGGGTCATCGTAAGGGTAGGGGAGCTTGTCCTTCAGGTAGGCGAAGACAGGATGCTCGTTCTGACCATTCACCTCACACTTTTGGACAAGGGTAAAGGTGGGCTGGAATCCACCCCCAGGGCGGACATGCTTGAGACAGTTCAGGATCTCCTCATTCTGACAGTTCTCCTGGGGGAGGAAAAAGACAGATGGATGGAAAAGGGGAGAGGGAAACGAGGGTCCACAACATGCAAATCTTTCAGCTTCTATCCTCCCTTCCCGGGATCATTCTTTTCTATGTACCTTTCCCCCCCTCTGTTCCTTTTCTTTCCTTCCCTATTTGCTTTGCCCTACTCTTAAGAGTTTCCCCTCTCACAGCTATTGATGTTTTTTGCTAGGCCATTTCTGAAAGTTTTTGCAGTTCCTAACTTGGTTGTTCTTATACTGACAGATCCAGCATTTTTGATCTGTTGCTTCTCTCTCCAATCTCCCCTGAGCGGTTCTTAGGGGATCCGTCTGAAGCTTCAAGAACCTTAAGTTCAGGGCCCTAGAAAAGGAAAGGAGGCTCAGGTCACACTGCCTAGAACCCTCCTTCGACCTACCTACCCACACACACCTACACACACGTCCCGCTACCACCTTGCCTTTCTCTCTGCCCTGGTTTTGCTTTTGGTGCTTCAATTTACATGTGAGTGGTGAGGCCTGTGCCTCTGCCCTACTCAGCTCTGCACACTAAGGGTGAAGTTGAGGCCTAGGGGAATGGGATGTATAGCTTCTGACTTTCACCTTGCCTTGTCCTATATCTAAGTGAAAGTAGGGGGAAGCTTTGATGAAGGAAGTCTAGTTTTCAGGTGCCATGAAGGCAAAGTGAGTGAGAGACATCAATGAATATATTCTAAATGGAACTTCTTAGTGCCTAGCAGGGATGAATCAAATAGGACAGAGGGCATAGGGTTCTGGCATCGGCCAGGGAAAGGGGGAATTAAGGAAATTAAGTTCTTGAGGGCTAAAGGTTGTGAGTGTGTAATTATCATTCCTTTCGCTTCTAGCCTGCTAGCCCAAGACTCCTGCCCCTCACACTCACTCTGGTCAGCTATGAATGCTTTAGCCTGAACCTGTCACCTCTCTTTGCTGGTCCCCACTGCCATTACTGATCTGTCCCCTTCAGCATTCCCCACCCATGACATCCCCCAAAGGCCCACAGAAACCCTCATTCTCCACCCCTCTCCAAGTCTAAGAGTCAGATATCTCCCTCTGGGAGAACGTTCCTGCTTCTGACCTACGAGGACCAATTAGTACAGTCAGTTCTAGGCCATCGTGACATCCTGAGCCCAGAGTTGATCTCTATTAGGCTTCTTATCTCCAGTGCAAATGGCTGTCTGGCTCCTGTGGGTTATGGACTCCTTCCAGCAACTAGCTAGCCTGAAGTGACATGAGACTGGAGGCGTCTCTAGGGCCAGACGGACACCGCTGAAGGGGTTTTGCCCTTTCCAGCTCCCCTGCCTCGGCCAAGCCTAGAAACCGACTGAGGCCGAGAAGGAATAGTCAGAGTGGGAACGGTTCGGGCTCAGGTGCGTCACAGCCAGGACCCGTGAGCCTTTCCGGGTGTACCTCTGCTAATGCCCTCGTCTTGATGCCACTATGGATTGAACTAAGGGGATTCTAATTAGAGGGTTCAGTTGAGGACATCCTGCCTGCTTGCTTTGTTAAACTAATATGTGAAAATAGAAGAATCCCTAAAAGATATCTTGACGCATGTGGGCTGGAGATCTATAACACCTTGACCCAGTAATCAGAGACAGAGGGGTGCAGGTGGTGCCCAGAGGGCACAGAGGGCACACTGCACACCCTTAGCTCTCCCCCAAATCCACTCTCCCCCGGGCTGATTTCAAACAAACAAAACTCTTCGATCGAAATAATAAAGTTGCTTGCATTTGCATAACTTTATACCTTTCAAGTTACTTTTGTTTATCTTATCTTTAAAGCTCACAATAACCCTAGGAGATAAGTGGTATTACCCCTAATTTACAGATGAGGAAACTAAAGCAGAAAAATTGAGTGACTCTTCCTAGGGCACAGAGCCATTAAATAACGCGGCCAACACTAGCTAGAACTAAGGTGTCCTGAATCAGTTCAATCCTCGTCTGATTCTGTATCTTCTATTTCTTCCATTCATTTATTCAGCAAATATCTAAGGAGTGTCTTTTGTGCCCTAGGCACTGATGACATAAGGGAGAGAGAAACAGACCTGGTACCAGCCCTCATGGAGTATAGTGGGGGGACAATAAACAATAAAAAATCCACACTCTCGGTCTTTGATCACAGACAGTTAGAATTCATGTATCCTTCCCCTTGGAAGTCACACATACTAAAGACCTAGATTAACAAAACACACCCCATGATTCCAGACACTCCAGCATGCATAGTCTTGCTTCCCTCCCCTTCGCCTACTAGACCACCCAACTCCTTGAGTGCAATACAAGGGACCCCTCACCTGATGTCCAAATTGGTTGCAAGGAAAGCCAAGAACCACCAGGCGCCTGGGATAGCGGCATTGCAGCTCGTTGAGCTGGCTGAAGTCCCGAGTGGTTGTGCCTCAGAGCGATGCTACATTTTCAATCAGCACTGCCCTGCCTCGGAATGTATTGAAATCTACTTTCTCCCCATCCAAGCTGACAGCAGTAAGGTCGTAGAACGACTTGGCAATGAAAGCCATGGTGAAAGTGCAGGGTGAGCCTGGCAGAGTGGAGTGAGCCCACTTAAGGATCTATTAAAAGGGTGGGGAGGGGGGAGGAGCCTGGAAGGACAGGAATAATCTCACTCACAATGGGGCCTTGAGCATCCCCAGAATGACTTAGCAAAAACAGTCACCCACCTGCAAGGGCTGTTTGAACAAGGCTGCTCCTATTTACAGACAGAACAAAGCCACCTCCCTGCCCCACCCTGCTGGCAACCTGGGAAGGGCCAATTTGATATCTATGAGCAGACATGAATAATTCACTACTTGCAGGAAACCAGAGCCCCAAAGGTCGCCAGGGAGGAAAAAAGGGAGGGAGGAATGCAGGATTGACTCCTACTTGCCCCAGCAAGTGGTCTTCCCAGGGTGCAGATGTTTATTGAGTGCCTGCTAAGTGCTAAGCTCTGAATTGTGCAGTGGAGAGGTCAGTCTGCGGAGATCTGAAAGAGGAGGAAGAGAATTGGGGCGCATGTCCCCTTGACTCAGACTACAACGGAAATATACACGTTACTGTTCATGGTTTTCTCTCTGGCTGTTGCTTTCCACAAAATCAAAGGGACCCCCTAGGGGAATAGAGTGTGATTTTATAAAATAATGGCTTTCAGGCCTCAGCTTGCACCAGGCTGAAGAGATGAAGTGTGTTTGTCTTGCAAAGTCCTTTGCTGAGTGATGTTACTTGTGCTCGGGAGCACGTGCACCCCTGCCCCTGCCCTGTGCCATCTCCGCTTCTACACCCCTGTCAAGTGAACTCAAAAGGAGTCTGGAGGCTTGCTAGAAATATATAAGAGAGATTTATTCAAGGCTCTTGGAATTTGCAAACAGGGAACACAGGTAGGCAAAAACCAGACGTGTTCCAAAGAAGAAAGAAAAATTTTTATAGTAAAAAGTACACTCTTGAGAATTATCAGCCCTGCATTCTTAGCCCTAGGATTGGTCCAGAACAGGTATCAGTCAGGGGTCAGGCAGTGAGGATGGTGGATGCCAGGTCATCTGGAAGACGGGGACCAGGTGGTCAGGTCAGGTCCTGGTGGTCTGGATAATGGAAGCCAGGTGGCTGTATGTGTGGGTCTTTGAGGGTGACCTGGAGGTCCAGATGTACATACAGGACTAGGAGGTTCAAAAAAGTTTAAGTTCCCAGGCTAGTTAGAATAAGAATGGAGTCTTCCCTCATGCCTCAACTCCCACAACATTAATAATTTCAGCAGTTGGTTAAAATGACTTCATTTTATATATTCCCTATCATTGCTCTCTTTTCACCCCATGCCTCACCCCCACGGGGTCATGAGGATGCAGTCCGTTGTGGGTGGGGCAAGGGTGATGGGAGTCACATAGCAGGTGGGGAAACTCAGAGGGGAGGAGCCACACCTACCTCTTCTCAGACAAAGGCCCAGTCCCAAAGACTTTCCAGAGGGTTTGTGCTGGTAATTCCCCCACAGGAGGAAGTACACAGGGAGTCAAACTGCTGTGCTTCTAGACCCAGCCAGGCCGCCCATGGCGTTTTCCACAGCAGCCATGCAGAGTTGCAGGCCAGCTGGGGACCTGCTAGGGATTATATGGTGTGAGCACACCCTGGAACCCCATAGAAACTAGAAAGACCTAATGCTTCACTTCATCCCTCCAAGCACCCACCAACTCAACAAATCACTTTTTAAAGATGCCTGGATTTCTCCTTCAGTGAAACTGGCAATTAGGCTTTATCTGGCTTTGGGATTATGGAGTGAAATTTCAACAGCAATGCAAATGTTCAGAGAGACTGTTTTCATAGGTACATGCCCTGGAGAACTTTCTCCCAGAACAAAGAATAAGTAAGGCTGGCAGCAGCTGGGCTTGAGAATTTATTCAGAATATAGAGACTTACTTGCCAGGAAATGTCCCACTTTTCTCTTTTGTAGCCCTGCCCATGGCTGCTTATAGCACATGGGAACCCAGGTGTCTCAACTGGCAGCTCCCTAAAATCAAGCCTCCATTACCTACAGGGAACGGAACCTATGGCCAGTAGGAGAGATAGCAGGAAATGTCCCTATGAAGTCACTGAGTCAGAAGGACTTGGCCTTGATGGTGGGCTAAACTTTAACATGAACTTTCCAGATTTACGTGAATGCCTAGCGTTTAGCCAGTACTCTCTGGACTTCCAGACACCACTTATTGGCTACCCTTCCATGACCCCTCCAGGAAGGCCATGGAAGTCCCCTCTCCCTTAGGTACATGCCATTCACTTTCTCCAGGGGCACCGCAAGGCCCTTCGAGTCACCAGATTATCCCCCTTCACAACTGAGTAAAATTGATGAGGCTTTCCTAAAATTCCTCTTTCTCCAACCTTACCTCAGAACGGCCCACTTTCCAGGAGCTTGTAACCCTGTGACATGCACTAAGTGCTTGATTCCCACGGCTTTGCACAAGGACAGCAGTTATTCTGGAAACTGCAGGGGCTTAGCAGGCAGAAAGCTTAGCGCAGTGGTTTGCAACTCTGGTGGCAAATAAGAATTGCTTACAGAGACTTTTCTACAGAGGTGGCAAAGCTTCCCCTCCAGATATTTCAATTCGCTTGTCTCTAGCCATGACTCTGCCACAGTTCCTTGGGGCCATTAGGCACCTGTTTCCATATCTGTTGAACCAGGGTAATCGCCCTCCTTATTTCACACAGGTATAATTGGTGGGATGGAGGAAATACACTCTGTAAGCTGGAAGGTGCAGGTTAAGATCTTAGACTATTGCCCTGCCTTGTTTTACTCCTTCCTTCTTCAATTGATTCTTACCCTCAAGCATTCTCTGCCTCTCCCATCAACTCTGTATCCCAAGGTATAGCATTCAACAGCTACCACGTCCCTCCCTCGCCAACCTCCGAGACCCCAGTCTGCCTTGCTCCTCCAGAGTACTCAATCACAGGGCTAAGATGAACTTCTGAAAGATGACCGAATCCCCCCTCATGCCTTCAGGAAGGCCTGTTCCTGTTCCATCTGACAGATGAGAACCTTCCTAGCTTTAGGGACTCCCTGAGACACAGACATTCATCATCTCAATGATTTCGCTCAGACTTATTTCCGCAGTACAGGCCCATCGCTGAGCAATGGAGGCTTTGCCTGGGGCTTCTCTGCAGGTGGCATTAGGAAAGGTATAAAATGGAAGACGTTTGCCACTCCCACTGTCATTTTACTGCCATCGTTTCCCCTTGAATGCCAGGGTCCGAGTGAGACCCACTCCCAGGGACGCATACAGGCACCCACACCTGCGGTTTGAAATATTCTTTATTTTGTAAACATCTGTGTTTAAAATAATGAACCCTGCTCACAATTCATATACTGGACCCGAGACACAGTACACAAAGTTCACCCGTCACAGGGAGATGGTGGGGGCTCAGGAGCAGGCGGAGGGCCTGGGGCTGGGCTGGGTCTCAGGACCGCAGGTGCAGAGGCGGTGAGGAGTAAACAGGCAGGAGCACCTGCTCAACAGTCCGGGCCTAATGCCAGACCCCAGGCCACATCCTGGAGGCAGAAGTTAGGGGTGAGAGGCCGACTCTGGTACCTGTTGAGTGTAACTGCACCCTCACATTCCGACCCTCTTCCTGCTCCCATACCTTCCCAGCTGTGGTCCTAGAAGGTGGCTACTCAGGTCACAGACTCTCAACTCCTTGTTTTCCCTTCCAGAACCGCTAGCACACAGTTAAAATAGAGTTCCTCTGTCCTGTGGGGGTTAGGAGAAAGGCAGGAGTGCTCTGCCTGATCTTCAGGGAGACCTGCAATACTACGCAAAAGCAAGTATGACTTCCCCTTTCTGAAGTCTGGGCTGGGGGCTGGCATTGCCGACCTCCCCACCCCCGGGGTGATGCCGATTCTGTCCTGACACCCGGGGAGCCCTCAAGGAAGCATCCCTAGCCACACTCATGACCTCATCCCAGAGTCAGCTCTCCCCTTTCTCATCAGACTTGTAACTATTCCTGCCCTCCTCTCCCTTCCACTGTGCCACCTGTCCCCCATCCCCACGTCCTCAGCCACCACCTCCTGGTTTGATAAAGAGTCTGGAGGAAAGGTTTGATGATTTTATCCCCCCACTTTTTTGGAGTAAGGAAGTGGGGGGCTCTTAATCCTTCACATGGGTGTGCCCTGGATTTTGGTCCATAGTTGGTAAGTGCTCAATGCCCAGTGATTTCTTAGCTCCGGCCCCAGCCATGCAACACAGCTAGTATGTAGCTTGAGAATGATCCTCCTGCTGAGGAAGGTGGGGAGGAGCCCTCCTAGCGCTGGTACTCACTTGTTTCTTCCCTGGGCTCTATGGGGTTAGAAAACTTCTTCCTGAACAAAGAGCTCTGGAGGAGTCCTGTTCCCTCCACCTGGAGCCCCAGTGCCCACAGGGCGGTTGGCAAACCCTCAAAGCTCCTCAGGAACTAGATGGGCAAGACGAGCGCTCTGTCTAGAAGGCTGAAGAGAACAGCACTGAGCAGGGCCTGCTTCCTTTTCTCCCATGAAGTCCCTGCTCTTCTGCCACAGACTCTGGGTCTCAGGAAAGCCTTGGGCTGAAGGCTAGGTTCTGTGAAGCCCCACCTCTCACCTGCCAGGGAGTTGTGGGGAAATGCTCTTCTTAGACGAGAATTGGAAGGTGGGCCCAGGGAGCCCATGTTTCCTTTGGTTTGCAAACTGCTGTCCCTGGCCTGCTCTCCCTTGCTATTAACCTGATATATAGTAACTAGTCCATTTCCAAGTGCTCCTCTTTCTGAGTTAGCTTCTCAGCCACTCCCTCAGGGCTCCCCTTGCCCCTGCAGTGCCCTCAGGCTTTGGTTCACGTCTTTAAATTCAAGAGCTCAGGTGGGAGAAACTGTGTGCACACTGCGTGGGAGGTAGAGAATGGAGGTGACTTTTATCCCTGCCACCCCTCCTCATTTTTTTTCCTTCTCTGAAGCACCTGCCTCCCAGCTCAGTTCCCCGAGGGGCAGGTGGGCAGGTAGGCGAGCAAGGCCAAAGCTAGAGTGGAAGCGGGGCAGCAGGGAGAGGTAGCGCAGCCCCAGGAGAAGGACCGCATTTGGTGTTTCTTTCCTACCTTGATGCTACACTTTCCCAGGTCACAGGGGAGGCAGGCCCATGGCACAAGAACGGGCGGTGGGGAGCAGAGGATGGGAAAAGGCACCCCATCACCTTTGGCCCACTCACAAGCAGGATGAGGGTTCTCCCAGGAGCAGAGATGGAACATCCCCTTAAGCCTGAGTCCATTCCCTCGGATGGGGTTAGGAGGCAAGGAAAGAAAGATGCTGCATCAGCAGCCACAAAGCAGGCCACACAGGGAAAAGGGCTTGAGGGGACAAAGAGAAGAGGGAAGAAGAGAAAAAAAGCAGACAGGAGACAAGATGCGCTGAGAAGGAGCCTTAAAACGGCCTTGACTCCGGACCAGCGGTTGCCTGGGGAGCCGGGCGCTGAGGGTGCTCAGGCGCACCTGGGGCTCTGAGCGGGCCTGCAGCTAGGGAACCGAGCTGAAGATGCCACTCTGGGAGCGGGGCAGGGGCTGGGGCAGGGGCTGCTCAGAGACAACAGCCCAGTCGCTCCGGAGTCGCTCACAGGGCCAGGCAGGGGGAGCAGCAGCTACTGATATTCCACAGGGTCACCCAAATGAGAGGAGAAGCAGGGCAAAGCCCAGACTCCCTGTCTGCCCGCAGGCCTCCTGAGGGGAGGGGGGACTTGTGGGCGCTCCACGTAGGACCCTCAGCACCAGCAGCTTTTGGAAGAGTTCACTGGGCCCTCTGGTTTGCTCTCATCCTCCTCAAGCTCTGCCAGTGCCAACTCGTTGCTGGCACGTGTCCGGAGACCATCCAGCTCCTTCCTATGGGCCTGCAGCACCAGCTCCGTCAGACGCGTGAAAGACTGGGGAAAACCAGGGGGCACAGGTTAGTCCAGTCTTTCCTCCTCTCCCTCCTGCAACCCTGTAATGCCCAAGGGGCAAGGTCTCATCTTATCTTGGCTCCTAGCTGCCACCTTTCCCTCTGGCTTCCCCACTCCAGATTTAGCCAGAGACAGAGGGCAGCTGGGCTTCAGAGTCCTCACCTCTTTAATGTTGAGGTTGGTGCAGGCACTTGTTTCGTAGAAGTCCATGCCATACTCCTTAGCCAGCTGCAAGAGAAGAACATTCCTGAAAGGTAATCAGTAAGGGAAGGGAGGTGCCCGTAGCCCTGGCACGTACTTCTGCCATTGCCCTCACGGCCCGGGCTGCGTTGTGACAGATTCTCAGAGTAGGTAACTGCTTGGCTGAGGCTCAGGGCTCCTTCTAAGACACAGGCCAGCACACGTGTGCATGCACACACACACACATCATATATCAGAGTCAGAGATACCAAAATGTTGTGGCAATATGGCAAATTAAAGAAACACTGAGGCTTGGGAGTCAAAGAGGCCCGACTTGAATATCAGTGCCGCCACTTAAAGGCTGTGTGACCTTGGACAACATATTTGTTCCTTCTAAGCCCCAGCTTTGTCATCTGTTAAGGAGGATGACAGTGTCTATTAACCAAGGCTGTGAAATGATTAAATGGGGTCACACATCTCAAAGCACTTGTTCAGCACAGAGAGTGCTCAACAAATACTATTACTGCAGTAGGGTCTGCTTCTACTTTCAAGTTCTTCGATGACTAGGTAGTATTTTTTAGTACTAAAAAAACCCATCAATTTTATCTTCAGTGCCAGAGGAATGCTATTGACTGAAGAGGTAGAAAAAAATCTCTTGAAGCCCTTGGAGTGGATGGATGACTCCTGTCCCAGTGGTATCCGTCTCTCTGTCTGTTCTCTGGGAGGATGGTCTCCCTGTATGCTTGACAACCGCTCAGCACCCTCCTCTTACCCTCCCTTCCCCCAAGGCATCTGACTCTGGGCCCGTCATTCCCTCACTTACCTTCCTACCTCTTCCAAGTGTAAGGAGGACTGGGAGTGGGTGTGGAGGGCATGGATTACTGTAAGACAGTAGCTACGCCTGGATGCTGTTAGAAAGTCAGCAACTTGAAGCCCTTCCTCACTGCTAACACCGGGATAAGCTTGTAAGCAGAGGTAATTTTTCCTGGGGGACTTAGAACTGGGTGAGTTGCTTTCCAAGAGGCCTTTGTATCAGGATGGACCCCAAATCACTGTCCTGAAGGACAGAAAGCCAACTCTCAAGGAGAGCAGCTTACCCAGTGCCTTAGGCTATGATAGGAGGTGCCTGATAGTGGAGAGAGAAGGCTGGGTCCCAAGTCTCAGGACTGAAATCAGGTACAGAAATTCCCTTGGATGGATTCATCCAGCTCACTCCCACTTACCTGCTGTCCTTGCTCTCTTCCCACCTGCCGTTTCTGCTCTTCATCGGCCTTATTCCCTATGAGGATCTTCTGGACACCTTCTGGTGCATACTAGGGACAAAGGACAGGCAGGCCACCAGTGAGTGCTGCCTTTCCCTCCCATATTCCCCCCACCCCATCTACACTGGCCTCCTCCATAGCACCAAAGTTAAGAGCCCTGGGGACAGAGTGGGCTGACGGGGTGCAGGTGCCAGGCTCCCCTGAGAACCATGGCTGACCCTAGAGGTCCCAGAGGGGTGTCATGGGGACAGCTTAGGGTAGGAAACACTCTGGCTAATTCCGGTGCTTCCTTGGATTGGACAACTAGTATCTGAGCTGGGAAGGACATCGGGCTTGAGTCCAATCCCTCATTGTATAGATAAGGAACTGTGGACGAAAGAGAGTTCCAAGTACTTGCCCAAGACTCCACAGATATCATGGCAGAGTCCTGAGATTTCAGGAAAGAATGTGTTCACAGGACAGGCTTGGACCTAACTCACTTCTGGGAAGAATCGAGTCTGGCAGCGCACAGAGCGCAGAGGGCATGGTGGCTCGGTCTTCTCCCCATGTCATACTCACCCAGAGGTCTTCCCCTGGGCTGTGGGAGTGAGGTTTCCTGGTAGGGTTTACTCGCCAACCCCAGGGGCTTCAGCCTTTCCCATCTGGCCCTCCCTCTGCCTTCCCCTCTGAGGGGCCGTCCCCCACCCTGACAGGGAGGCAGCATCTCCTACCTCATCCACATCACTGACCCACTTCATGATGTGCTGGTAAGAGCGCTCACTGCTAATGTCGTAGACTAAAAATATTCCCTGAGAGAGAGAGAGCAGGAGAGAGAGATGTGGGAGGCAGATACACAAAGGGAGAGTGCACAGTCAAGGGGCCAGGAGCGGGTGTGGTACCTCACATGCTGCATCCCACTCTCCAAGCTCCCTGCTTAGCATAATGAGGACCCCTCAGCACCCAGAAATATCTTGTTCTGTCTCAGACCCCCAAAGCTATTGCTTCCTAGGCCCTCCACAGAACTTTCCACCAAATACTTTGGCCTGGGTTTGTGGCCCAGGGTGGGGGGTGAGGGTAGGGGACCTGGTGGACTGAATGCTCAAGGAATACCCGATGAATGAATGGCTGACGAACAACTCAAAGATTTCTCTGAGGCTCCCCTCCCCAGCAAGCAATCCGAGGGCCCTGTCTTGGGGGTGAGTGGTGCAGATATCTCAAACACCAGAGCCAGGAATGTGGGTGGAAGCATCCTACTTCTGAACCCTGAAAATGGTGACTCACCTGGGCTCGTCGGTAGTACTGCTTG
Source organism: Desmodus rotundus (assembly GCF_022682495.2). Classification (NCBI taxonomy): domain Eukaryota; kingdom Metazoa; phylum Chordata; class Mammalia; order Chiroptera; family Phyllostomidae; genus Desmodus; species Desmodus rotundus. The sequence continues at coordinate 109,186,537 of NC_071393.1, forward strand.
GTGATGGTCTGATATCTCTCCTGCCCCGCTGTGTCCCTGCAGTGGAAAGCCATTCCCTCAGAAGGGCAGGGACTGCAGGAGCAGGTGAGGGGGAGGAGCAGGAACTGGGAGACCCTGTGTGCATGCAGTTAAACTGGGGAGCTGTAGGGTGAAAAATCGGTGGAGCTTTGGTCTCTAAGGGGATCTGAACATACCTGATTCTGCAGCGGAGACGCCTGGCCACCTGGTGCTGACAGGGCTGGTGACGCCTTGTCAAATGCATCTGCACCAGAAGCCACAACCATAACTGGGCCTTGACAACTCTCTAGAATTTGGCCAATGTGGCCAGACTGGTTGGACGGCTATACCTCCAGACCCTAGGGGTCCTCTGAAGGCAATGCCCTACCAATCTGAGATTGAGAGACAGCTCCCCGGGTTGGCAAAGACAGTGAGTGCCTCCTGGAGAGCAGGCCAGAGAGCCACAGCAGGCCCCTGTGGCTACTCGTGGGAACTGCACCGTGCTGCCCTGAGGAACTCTCAGCAGCCTCCCACCTGAAATGAAATGATGGTGTGCAGAGCCCTTCCTCCTTCCAATCCTACTGGAAGGCAGCACAGCCCAAGGACAAAGCCTTATTCTAAGACCAACCCACAGTGGTTAGTTTGCCAATTCTCCTAATTCCTGCTTTTTGGTGACTTGTGGTCAATCCTGCAGTTTCTCAGGAACGAGATCAGAGATGAAGGCTCATGGGCACAGGAGATGGATGGGCGCTGAGATTCCATTTCTCTCCATCGATCAGGTAGCCAGTTGTCCCAGGTGAAGCCTCAGGATTTGACTCATGGCAGTGACAGGCAGGGAGCAGCCCAAGGTCCTCCCCTCCCACCCAACTCACCAAATCTGTATCCGCACTTTGATGCCATCTACCTCTATGGTCTTCATCTTAAAGTCAACACCTGGGGAAAGGAAGAGAGCAAGAAAGTCGGGAACTGAGAACCCCCTGAGAACTGACCAAGACGGCCCAGGGCACTCACACTTGAAGGGCTCTCCTCTGGTTTAATCTGGCAGAAAGATGGCATGAGGTGAGGGCCTCCTTCAACCACAAACTGACCCTAAGGAATTGTCTGGGGCCTTGAATGGGGCTTCCCTTCCCCATTGAGCTGAAAGTTGCCAGCAGTAAAGGGCTTGGAGGCGCAGGAAGTGAGTATCAGTGAATGTGAGGGGATCCACTCCATCGCTGCCTCGCTGACCCAAACGTGTCTCACTCGGCTCACGTGTGATGTCTTCCTAGTTATACTTCCGGAAGGAACCACTGTGTTTTTCCCTCCTGGGCCTGAGTTTTCCACTCCCTGCCTTATTAATAACCCGGAGGGGTGACAGCGCTGTGGGGCATGTGGGAAGGCACATGGACCCTGGAGAGAAGGGGGCTGTTTCCACTTCATAGGGTGTATGAAGCCCTCGGCACCCAGCAAAGGGGCACCGGGGAGAAGGCTGGTGGGTCTGCGTTTGACTAACTGGTTTACTGTGGGGGGCACTGCTGTTTGCCAGGAGCCTGGGCTTTGAACTCAGGCCTGAGCTTGAATTCTGACGCTAGCCACTTAACTCATAGCTAAGACTTTGGGCTCTTTGCTTCTTTGAGCCTACACTTCCTCATCAGTAGAATGGGGACATTACCAATTGTTTCAGAGGGCTGCTGAGAAGACCAAGTGGCGTATAGGCCTGGCACTCGGTGGCTATTCAATCGACTGCAGCTCTCATTATGCTCCGGTACTGTCTCAGTCACAGTGCGAGCTTGCGAGTGACTGCCAGTGACCAGATGAAGTGGCAGTGGCCCAGCATGTTGTTGGGGGAGGGAGAGGAAGACAAATGGGGTTCTCAGGCTTGAGGAGCTAAGCTGCCACGACACACGGGACTCGTAAGGGATTTGGCAAAGCAGCCGAGGACAGAACGCGTATTTGGGGAAATGTGCAGCGAGACAAGTCAGCACCACCAGCAGCACACACACATGAATCTGAGTGACGAGCGGAGACGCTTTATCACCACGCCTCTCCTCAGCTCTGATTGTGCCCAGGCGCTGTGCCCAGTGATTCAGGAGCTGTCTCGAGTAGGTTAATTAAGCTTAAGTCTCCGTGTACTCCCCAGAGACAAGTCAGGAATGGGCCTGGTTAACCAGTTTTCAGGTGGAGAATGTGCAAAGGGCAGAGCTCGGGACTGTAGTCACCAGGCTACACAGCGCAGCCCTGAAGCCCCCAAAGGTGCTAGAATGCCCCCACGGCTGCTGTTCCACCTGGGCATTGGTCCTTTGATAACAATAACGCTTCTCCCCTTATCCATCCTATCCCCAGCTGTCCACAGATTCAGACAGATTAAGTTTAGGCTCTTCCTCCCACCGTCAAGACCAATCATCATTTAATTAGAAGGAGAAAAAGGTTCGGAACGGACAACCTGAACTAAATCGAATTGGTCAGACGTGAATCATTCTCACTGCCCACACTGATTCATATCTAGGGAGCTGTACTTTTCCAAGCGGACAGTGCCTGGCAGCCATTCTTCCAAGTGCGCTGAGAGGTGAAGAGAGGAGGGTAAAATAAAGAGGGGGCCCCTGGCCTTGGAAAGGGCAGCAGCATGCTCACGCCCTCCCTAGACAAACCATTGTCAAGGATTTGCCTCTCCCCAGTACCTGGCATCAAAGGGAATGCAAGAAATTCTTGCTTTTTTCATGGAACAGTGCCTTCTGCCCTGGAGGAGCAGCAATTTGGTTCATTTTAGAATAAACCTAGCTCGTCTTCACACGAGCTCAGCAAGCCTGGTCATGGACGGTGCCTTGTTTGTGCAAAGTAGTCACAAAGGGGCTAGGGGTGGAGATCGAAGGTTCTATTTCCTTTATTTCACAAACGTCTATGGGAACTTACTTTGTGCCCTGCGCAGTGCTAGCTGCAGAGAGTGGCAAGATGACATATGGTCCTTTTGGAGCTTAGTGGGAAAGAAAAAAAGGCCCAGGGAGCGACATAACCACCCTAAGGTCAGCACAGCCACAGCAGAGGCCCGTTTGAGGCCATGGCCCACGCCACCCCTCTCACTGTTTCTTGAGGGAATGATGGAGAGTTGTATGTTAACTAGGCGCAGAGGCCTGAACTGCACTCGGTTTGCCGTTTCTCTGTAGGTCCTGGAGAAGGGCTGAGCTGGGAGAGGAGATCCCAACACTAGGGCGACCTCCCAAAGAGTGAACGCAGGCTGTTACAAGGGGCAGGGCAGATGAGAGAAACGCAAGGACCCTGGCAGTGTGAGCTGGGCTTGGATTCCTTCTCCCCTCCTCCTTTCAGCTGTGTGGCTGGGGATCAAGGCCGAAGAATTCCAGGGGCTCATAGCACCTCCACCATCTTACAACCTAGGCCCTCCCGACCACCCAATAAAATTTGTTCTAACATCTCTGAGAAGTGATATCCTCCCATTTTGTCTCTTCACATGCACTAAGAAAGAAACAGAGAAAGTCTATGCCTTCTGACGAATTTTCCTCTTCCACCCGCTCCCCATCTTTTTTTTTTTTTAACATTTGAAGATTAACAGCCCAAGGATCTTCTAGTAGAATCTATTCCTGCTACTCTACTCCCACACACTTGGACCCTTCCACTGGCTCCACCTTGCTGGTCAAATGGCCCACTGTGACCTGTGCCCACCTGCGGCCCCTTCTGCACCCCTACCTGGCTGTTGGTTTCTTCCATTGCCGAGCACTGCAGGACCAAGTCACAACACTGGCCTTGTGTAGTTGCCTGCAGGCTCATGCTCTGTCACCTCAGCTGGGCCCTCGCAGCTGCTCAGCAAACTGTTCATTTGATGTGTGTTCGCCCTTCGCAACCCTCCCAGCTATCATCCTCCACAGTCCCAGTGAGCCCCCTCCCCACACCTGGAGGCATTCAAGAGAATACCATGCCCCCGTCCAATGGGCCAAATGAAGGCTGCCTGATGAAGCCTTTACTCTGAGGCCCACCTCATTTCCTCAGAATTCTCTAGTGTTCTCCACCTTCCCTGGGGAAGGAAGAGTCCTCACTCTTCCCAAGCCTCCCTCTCAGCGGTCCTCATCAGCCCCCTCTGGGCGCTCATCCTGACAGTCCCACCCCTGTCTGTTGCATCTTCAGAACCACAGGAAGGAGCGAGATTCTTCATCCACCTCCACCCCTGGTGTGCTCTCATCCTGGCTCCTCCAAGGCAGCACGTCTCAAACTTTAAGGTGCAAGCAGATCCGTGGGATTGGGTCAAGATGCGGATTCTGATCCGACAGGTGGTAGAGGAGGCCTGAGATGCTGCATTAAGCCTCCATCCAGGTGAGGCTGGTGCCACTGCTCCATGGAGCGAGCGCACTTCTGACAGCAGCTTCTGGGACCGTGCTTCTCAGAGTGTGGGCCAGGGACCTGCAGCCTGAGCATCAGCCAGGACTTGCTAGAAATGCAAATTCTCCAGGCCCACCCAGCTCTACTAAATCTCAGACACACAGTTTGAGAACCACTGTCTGGCCCATCTCTAGGCAGAACCACACCCAAGGCTCCTGACTGCTCATAATGACAGCACACCCCTGGTTAGGGAACGAAGAGCCCTCAGTTCTTAGGCCACACCCATGAAGCAGGGAGGAGTGGAGACTATCTTTAGGAGACACAGAGAGGCCAAGTAACTTACTCATGTTCCCACATTATTGGCTGAGCTAGAACTGGACATGAGTCTCTTTAAAACCTACCCAGGGTACTCCTCACTCGACCAGTGGCTGCCTTACTTTTGAGACTGTGGAGACTTTTCTGTCATGCCCAGCGTAGCCCACACCTGCTCTGGTATTGTGAGGCATCTAGAAGTGAGCAATGGGCACCTGTGGGGCAAACCCACTATACCCTATTTTCAAGGAACCCCTTGCTCCTTGAGCATTCGGGATTCCACTAAGCCCAGAAGCAACACCCTGGACAGTGCGACCTCAGTGTTCCTGCAAGAGGGCCTGCTTCTTTTCCCTGACAGAAGGAAGACGCAGGTGTGAAGAGGCAAGCAAACCATCTCCACACAGCTCCAGCAGAGGCAGCCAGAGCCCTTAGAGCCCTGGAGGAGAAAGTCAAGAAGATGGGGTCCCCCCACATGTGGAAAGCATGGCGAGCGGCACCTCAGACATGCAGATCATGGTGGCCGCCACACCCAGTGTCCTTTTCTGGCTGGGACTGCGCAGCCCAAAGCACCTGCTCCGTGTGTTCTTTGCAGAAAAGCAGCCCTGACTAGACTGGGGGTGGTCATCTGACCAAGAGGAGGCTCATCACTGGGTTTGCTGGTGACTCACAAGGTGACCTGGCCAGAAGGGACCAGGGGAGTTAGCTAAGCCAATCAAACCAGCTCCCTCCAGAAGGTGCAGAGGGGACTGGCCAGTTGGTAACGAGAGAAGCATGAGGCAGACAGGCGGGCAGAGAAGCAGGGAATGCCTAAGACATGCACGTGCTGGCCAGAGTGACGCTCAGGACACTGTGTCCCAGCACAGCCACCATCCACACCAGACCCCACTGTCTAGCCTCATAGCAGCCCCTGTTTTCTTAGTGCCTCAGGATGCCTGAAGAGTCGCAGCCCATGACTGTCAACTGCTACCTAATGGCCACCCACCACCCTCACCCGGCTGGCAGGCAAGACACTTCAAGTATGGGGCTGGGAGGAAGACTTCTAAATGGTGTGCCCTGCTCCTTGCTACCTCCTATTCTTCTGTCTTCTAGCCCCAACTAGATGGGGCAACTAGTGCCCCAACTAGTACGTAAGGGGCAGATAATATACTTTGTATTGGACAAATTTGTTGTTTTTTAAAATTCTGCCTCCATCCAGGCATAAAGTGGCAGTTCCATTAGTGGTATACCCCGGCCCCAGAGAGAGCGTAAGGTAAGGAGCGATGGGTGCCCGTGCGTCAAGAGCAGGGACATGTGTCCAGCCATCTGAATGCTTCACAGATACTAGCAAGAAAAACTCCTCAGTTAAGTGACAGTGCCAGGACCTGATCTACCAGTGGCCTCTGGAAGGCCTCTGGCTCTTCCTGCTGTGTCCCTGGCAGTGTGGCCACTGCTCCTCCAGCAACCTCCAGCAACTGCCAGGCCACAGTCGGAGTCCTGGAGCACAGTGACAGCTGCTGTCAGAGAACAGGGAGGACAGGTGAGGCCCTCCTCCCGGCCCAGGGGGCTAGGTCCGGTCAGAGGGACAGGTCAGGGGAGTGGGCACCGCACACCTGGCTTGGCTCCTGAGATTGGAGCCTTGGGCACTAGTGTAGCACCGAACTGACCGCCCCCCAAGGTCTAGCAGTGGAGGGGCCGTGAAGACTGTGGAAAGAAGGGAATAGGCACATCCAGGGGAAAGAGCACTCCTTACCATCACTGTCTGCCTCCAAAGAAAGCCCTGGAAAGCAGGGAGGAAGTGCGGCTCAGAAAACAGGGTGGCATGGTCATTCAGAACACAGTTGTGTGGTCAGAGTTTGGTTCCAATCCCGCCTCTACCACAAATTACCTGTGGGTCTTGGGAAGTCAGCCTCTCTTTGACTCTGTTTCCTCGCCTATCAAACAAGGGTGACAGTCCCTACATCAGAGAGTTTTTGTGAGGACTGTGCATCACACAGGGCGTAGCACATAGAGCTTTATTAAATGTCACCTCCCTTAGGGCAGATGAGACAAGGGGGCCCAGGGTCACAGCTTGGGGAATGGAAAGAGCTCTGGGAGGTAGGTGGGCTCATGGTGGGGAGAGGAGGCGGAGAGCCGAGACAAAGATCTAGTGCTAAGCTGGAGAGTTTTAACAAAAAGAAGAAATGCCACCCACCAGGGAGCCCAGATGGCCCCCAGAGTCTGGCTATGACCTAAATTCTGGAAAAGCCAGGGTGTGCCTGTTGGTGGACCAGTACCTCATGGGTTAATATCAGGTGCCAACTGCCTGTCTGCCAAGTGCCACATGCTTCAAGTGGAAACAGGGCTCTTCTGGGTGCCAAATTATCGCCATGATCAACCATAGCCCGAAGGACCAGCAGCGTGACCTGAGCCTTTTCAGGAGCAATGAGATGCCACAACAGGAACAACTTAATACACCTGAAACCCAAGGCAGACACCCAATCCCTGCAGCCGTGCTGGCTCCGGTTACCAAGCCCGGAAGGCCCTGGGCCTCTCCCCCACAAGAAACCAGCATGTGCTGGACATGTGGAATTCACGTGGGTTGTGCCAGGAAGTCACCTCCAAAGAGGTCACCCTAAGCAACCCCAAGACAAATTTAGGGACAGGTGGGCCCTGTGAGGAGGTGGCTGCCTGACTTTGCCACCCCAGACAAGGCATCAGAGTGATCCACATTTCAAAGCCACCTTCTCTCAGCCAGAGAGAAGACCAATAGCACTAGGAGACCCAAACACCATTTCCCCTACCTGAGGGACAAGTGAGGGGAAGAGTACCAAGGGGGGCACCTGGCACACAAATGCCCCTCACACCAGTTAGGTGCGGGGGCTGGGGAGAGCGTCTTTGCCCTGGACCTGCCACCTGCTGTATCCTCTTCCTTCGTTCTGCCTGGGGACCTTTAGCCTCACTGTCTGTGGGACTACATGCCAACTGACTTCTTCCCCTTACCCGGCTGCAGACTGACTGCCCCTCATGCCGGCCTCATCCAGGCTCTCTGAGCAAAGGCTTAGTCAGCCTTCGCACCATCTTGCGCTGGCAGTGATGCGAAGCAAAAGGAAGAGAAGGCCCTGGTCTTTGGCAGGCAGAATCCTGACCTTCCAACACCAAGACCATGTTTTAACCTCCAGGGGCCATAGGTCTGATTAGGATGCCCAGCCACAAGAAAGACTGGAGGTTTCAGCATGATACTCTATCCCTCTTCTTTTTTCAAGACACACACACACACACACAACCTCAACACAGAAGGACAGCGGTGATATGGGGACCAGGACAACTCCAGAGGCTACCACCTTCACATAAAATCTTCAAGGGTCAGTCTTTAAAAACCCAGAAATCCAGGGACTTTTTATCATGTAGGAGGGTTTCCCAGTCAAGCCCAGACTCCCATGAGGCTGGAAGGAATGAACATCCCCAGTCCCTGAGACCCAGGAGCTCCCCACTCCAGAGAGCCCGGCTGTGAGGTGGTCCTGGAAGATCGCCCCAGTGGCCTGGCTGGGCTGATGGGCATCATCTGACACCACCAGTGACCCCAAGCAACAGGCAAGACTGACCTCAGCCTCAGATACCAACCCCTCATCTCTTCATACACCAAAGAGGAGCCGCTCACACAGGCATCACGAGAGCACGCTCTTGCTCCCTCCTCCCTCTGAGCTTCTCCTATGACGTGTATCTGAGCAGAAGAACTATAAGCTACTGGAAACAGTTCACCTTTACAGGACTTCCCCTTTCCTCCAAGTTCCAAGCATATGTAGCATAGTGAGTCTCTCATTGCCTCAAGAGACCCAAGAAATCAATGTTTGCAACTTCCCTCAGGGAAGAGCAAAAGTCCTCTAGGAAAATGCATCTATTCACTCATTCAATTTATTCTTCATTCATTCATTCATTCATTCATTCAAACCAACTGTTATTGAGTGCCTACTACGTGACTATGTATCTGGAACTAAGCTTAGCAGACACAGCAGTGAGTAACACAGGAAGATCCTTGTCTTCAGAGAGCTTCTATTCGAGTGGAGAAGCAGATCGTACATAACTAACAAGTGATTTCAGAGAGTGCTGTGTTAAGAGGCAAAAGCAGAATGGTGGGGAAGACAGTGGGGAGACATGTGCAAGCGGCTTCGGATCAGCTGGTCAAAGGAGACCTTTTCAAGCAGGTGACATTTGAGCTAAGGCTTGAATGACAGGAAGGTACCAGAAAGGAGAAGATCTGAAGGAGCAGGGGCCCAGGCAGGGAAAGCAGCAAATACCCCTCAGACGGGAACGCATTTCACTCAAACCTACAGTTTCTCAGAAGAGAAAAGCAAGAGGGAGCAACATTACTCCCTCCTTCGTTATAAAGAGAAAAAGCACAGCAAGGCCCTTCCCTTCCCTTCCCTCGGATCTCGTGGGCACCCACCCTCACACGTGTACATGTGCACACATGCACACACACTCGTAAACTTGTTTGCAGGCTCTAAGCTGATGAATGTACCAAGAAACTTCTCAAACACTAGCAAGGCCAAGTTGAGGGCTTGGCACTCCCCCCCCTTTATACCTCTGTACTGAATGCTCACGTGTGTAAAGCACACTATTTCTGTGTACATAGTAGGTATACAACACAGGTGCTCAGGGTTCTGACCGGTGTGGCTTAGCTGGTTGGGTGTCACTAAAGGCAAAAGGTTGCTGGTTCGCTTCCAGGTCAGGGCACATGCCTGGTTGCGGGTTCATCCCCAGTGGCGGCTTGCATAAGAGGCAACTGATCGATGTTTTTCTTCCTCTCTTTCTCCCTCCCTTCACCTCTCTCTAAAAATAAATAAATCTTTTTTTTTAAGTAGGTGCTCAGGAAACTTTGGTTCCCTTACCCTTGCCATGTCCACTGCTGCATGCACAGACCTCCATGGGGCCTCTGGGACATGTGCCGTGAGCTCCAGCTCACCCTGTCCCCCTCCACGCTGGCAGACCCCCACCCTAGGCCTCGTCTTCCTCAGCCTGCTGCTGGGTGGTCAATGGGCACTGACCCCTTGTTCCTTCCCTCTCCTCCTCTTGAGCCTCTTCCCAGGCAGGGCCACGTTGATAGGCAGCACAAGGCTTGGGGAGGAAGATACTGAGGCTGGGAGCCTCAGGAGCGAACATTTTGGAGGGGACAGGGACTCCAGATGCATTTACCCTCACAAGGATTGAGTGGAACTGAAGCTGGTCTGCTCAGGACCTGGCCACCACCAGCTGGCCCAGCCAGGCGGAAGACAGCGCCTCTTCCCTGGCAGCTTCTCCCGGGGGGAGGTCTTCTCAGTCTTCAAGGCCCCACTCAAACGTCACTTCCTCTGTGAAGCTTTCACCAGCCTCCCCAGGAGGAATTTGTCACTCCTCTGTGATTCCAAAGCATTTTGCCATTGCTTTTTCACAAAATTCTGCTTGTCTGTTTGGAAGCCTCACTCCCCAACTGCACCAGAAGCTCCAGAGGGCAAGCATCTTATTCGCTTCATATTCTCATCACCTGGTAGAAGGCAGATACTCATTGCATATTATTCAACAAATTGAATAAATGAAAGGAAAAAATGAATGAGTGAGCAAGGGGGTGCCTAAATGAAATCAGGACGTGCCAGGAGAAAAGAAGAGTAGAGGGAGAACTTTAATCAGGAAGAGTGACGAAGAAGGCCAATGGCCTGGTCCCTCTGTGGATCACAGTGCCCTGGTCACCGAGTTCTCAGTAAATATGTTACCAAAACAGTAATACGAGGGCAACACCAAGCTCTCATCCTCAAAGGTCCCCCCGCCGGACTCCTCAATCACACCCCGACTGTCCCCCAGAGGGACGTTTCAAGGCCAGCAGCAGAGTCACAGCTGCCCCTCTATCCCAGAGTCCTCAGATGGGGTGGGGGAGGCACCCATCCTCTTTACTGTGGCTCACAGGAGGTTCTGCTTGGCAACCTGTGGAAGAGCCTTCCAGGGCGATCAAGGGCACGCACAAAGCCAGTCTGGAGAAACTACAGTAGAGGAGAAGATTCACGTTTGGGCAACCTGCACACAACACGTGAGTCATCACTCATCTCGGGACTTCACTTTTCCCACTTATAAATAGGGCTGATGATTAGCCCCTTCCTTGTCCAGGGAGGACTTACATGTCCAGGAAGTTCTGTGGTCCCCTTGACAAAGCACGCTGCCCAGGCAGAAGAGCCAAGGAGAGGTCAGAGGCCTCCGCAGAAAATTGGCAGTTTCACAGAGAAACGGGCACAAATATTAGATTACAGCAGGCGGCACTCTGAGAAGAGCTGGCAATCGGGGTAGAAGGGTAATGGCCAAATATCGACTTTCATGTTATAAAGCTCATCACCAGGCTGTCTGGGGAGCGGGAGGAGAATGGGAGGAGGAGGAAGGAGCAGGCACCAGGGTGCTCAAAGCCGTGGGCGAATCTGCAGAGCTGTGAAGGTGGCACAGGCACAGAGCAGCAGAAATGAAATCCCCTGAGGGTTTCAGAGCCACTATCCAGGGTCATGACCTTGGGGAAGGGGGTGGGAAGAACAGTGGCCTGAGGCAGAGTGACACTTGGCAGAGACCAGCGCCTTGAGCCAGAGCCACCCCCAGCCCCTCTGGGGTCACCTCTCTCCCTGTTCCTCACACCTGGACACCAACTCTTTCTTCTCAGCCCCTGAGCTGCCAGGGCAAGGGGGAAACTGGCACAGATGTAGAAATGAAAGCCAGAGCTACTCCTGTGCTCCCTGGGAAGTGAGATGATGGTGCCCCGATTCCCATTCACTGCTCTGTCCCCGGCTCCCCACACAGCACCCAGCATGTTCAGAAAACGGGGACCAGTGACCAAGTGCATGCATTTACTCATCTCTACAACTTGTTTATGAGCTAGGAAAAAATTATTATTATTAATAATAGTAAACATATAATAAGAGAGGCTATCATTTTTTTAGCCTCTGTAATCTTTACAATGACCCTTAAGAAAGGTTCTGCGATTATCTTCAATGCACAGACGCGAAACCCAGGCACAGAGACGGCTAAACAGACGTCTGAAGGTGGCACAGCCAGCGAGGCAGGGGAATCTCGGGCAGTTTGTCTGCACTCTTTTCTCTCTTTTGTTTAACTTGTTTTTTATTGATATAGTTGAACTTTACAACAGTGTCATAAAACAGTACAAACAGAGCCTTCAGATAGAGGAAAAGAAAGCAAATGTAAATATATTAACCAGACGAAAGCATGTAAAAGATCCAATGATAAATACATTAAATAATAATATGCTAATGGTATCTAATTTACCCACTTCAGATTCTATCATAAAAATATTAGCAAACATCAATTTGAAATTTGGTGAATGGACTTGATTCCCAATTTACATGTAAGATATGGCACACACACCCTTTGTGTGTGTGTGGTTAACTTTACTGGCTGCACCGCAGTACCTTTAGAGAAGTTTGGTACTGGTATATATTTACCACCTATAGCACAGTAACTAACGGCTAGAAATGCGTTCTCCTAATTTTCTCTACGAACTTAGAGAGAGCATTAATGAATTAACAGCACGGGTCACTAAGGGACCCAAATTCCTTTCTATTCACATTTATTCCTTTCATTCTACTCATAGCACCTCACCTTCCCTTCCTTTCTTGGGGGCTGTGGGAACCGCTGGGAAGAGACCTGCCTCAGGCTGCCTGGGCGCTGGGGCAGGGACCCGCCCAGACCTCCCACGGTGCCACACGGCACAGGCACACAGCGCCAGTCCGAGGCCCACAGACCCTAGCACCCAAGCATTGGCCTGATTCCAGGACCTTCAGATCTCTCCCTGTGGTCAGCCCCTGGCCCTCTTCCTCTCCTTCAGTCACCCACAAGTCATTGCTCCAGGCGCCCAGACTTCAGTTCAGACAGAACTTCCTGAGAAAGCAGCCCCGAAGCCACAGCGGTTCAACCAGTAGAACCGGAAAATCACAGAACGCAGAGGGGCGTAGCTGAATGGTGGCCTTCAAAACAGAAGGTGTAGAGACTGGGGGCAGGTATACTCAGGGAAGACCAAGGATGGGCAGGAGAAAATCAACTCATGGGTGGTCCCCCTGGCTGCCACACAGAATGGAAACCAAAAGTCCAGGCGCACAGGTGTCTACATAGGATAGGACCTCTCAGCCCCTCCCACCCCCTCCTGGGTCTCCTTGCCTAGGCAGGCAGCACCCATCACCTGAAGCCCTTTCAGAAGTTGCCAGGTTGCTCGGTGGGAACTGAGAACAGGGGCCGGTGTGAAGTTTGCAGTTGGTGCCCCAGGAGGGGGTAGGAGGGGCTGAGAGGTTCCTCCTGCCTGGATACTACCATAGCCCCTGCCTGGCCTGCTGCGGCAAGGCTGGTCCCCTCTTCTGGCCACCACGCTGAGTGCCATTTTCACCACATCAGAAGTTGCTCGGAAACTGCCTATGCTATTGTGAAGCCTCAAGTTCCACCCCACTCAGCCAGGCCCTCAATGCCCTCTTTCTTTCTTTCTTTCATTCATTCATTCATTCATTCATTCAACATTTATGGAGATTGTGCCTGGCCGTGCACTAGGACTATGAAAACACAGAGGAATAAGATTTGGTCTCACCTTCAAGTTTGGGAGACAAAGAGATAAACAGAGGAATGTTCTCCCTCTTCCCCTAAAACCCCCTTCTGTTCCAACCAGACTGCCCAGAGTCCCATGAACACCCACTGAATTCCCACCTCTGTTGTCTCTGCTGCTGCGACACCATCTGCTCCTTCCCCTACAGGAGCTGAAAGCAGCCCACATTGCAAGGCCAGGCTTCGGCTTCCCCTCCTCCTGGAGCCTCCCTGTGGCTTCTGGTCCACAGGGCCCCCCTGTTTCTGCAGCCTCCTCTAGCACTTGGTTGCAGCAATGGCACTCACTGTCCCCTCACCACACACTGGCTGCCTCACGCACAGTCTGACCTCATGGTTTAGCTGCTGACAATGACTGCGAGACCTTCCTGAACAGTAAAATCATGATCATCACGGATTCCCTACATTGGACGAGCCTTTGCTAAGTGCTCACAGACACATTATCTTGTGGCCAAGGCTCTTTCGGCCTGTCTTGCCTCCCCAACCAGACGAGAGGCTTCTGCGGGCAGGCAAAGGTGCAAAGCAATTCGTCTCTAAATGCCTGGCACAGTGCTTTGTTGTGAATGTTCAATTGATTTAACAGGTAGGACAATCTTGTCAGGAAACAGCAGAAAACATTAAGGTGCCGGCTGCCCACCTCTGCACCACATCATGGGACCAGTGGCCCAGGTCCAGCTGCAGGGCCACCTGCCCCCCTGCTGACTTGAAAAAAGAGAGGCGGCATCAGTGCCTATCTGGGAGGTCTCCTCACTGCTCCCTGGCAGGCTGTTTCTCAAATGTCACAGGCTCTTCCAGGAAGTGGCAAGAGCAGTAAATCACAAAAATGCCTGCCTAGGTGGTATCAACATGGCCCAAGAATCTGAACTCTGTCTTGGCACTACTTGGTGAGTTGCCCCATTTTCTCCATGCACAAAAGCAGTTCCAAGAAAGGTGCCTAGATCATTGCCAGCAAGGTAAAAGAACGTGCCTTAGACAAGGAGCAGCTTGAGAGAGGTGACATGTATTATTCATCTTGGAATCTCCAGGTCTCAGCACCGAGCCTACCTACAGGACACGTGCATAGTTTTGACTAGATAAACGAAGGGTTATGAGTTGGTAGTGCCCATTCCCTTGGCTCCTTGATTTGTCTCCTGGCTGCCCCTTCCTTCTCTATGGAAAACTTCCTATATCTGGAAAAGGGAAAAGCTTTTCCTGATCAACCCACTCTTTCCCCAAGTCTTAGGTAATGCTGAAAAATACGCCCAAGATGAGGTAGAATAAGCTTTCAACAAGAATGCATTTAAGAAACCCGGTGGGAAGATTTTAAAAGGCTGATGTGAAGAAAGACAGGGTTCTTTCTCTTCCACAGAATCCAAACTCCTAAACAGTCCTCTGCATCCTGGCAGATGGGGAACCCAGCCATCAGAAGCTGAGAAAAAACTAGGAGAATGGTCAATGTTTTAGGTCAATATACCAAGGGCCTTGTGGGAACAGAGGGGCTGGGATGCTGTAGAGACATGTCCGCCCAGTTCACTGATTCACCTCTGCCCACAAAGTGGTCGGTCTCAGAGGGAACCTGAGGAAGTCCCTGTGACCTGGAGGGAAAAGGACATGTTTACCTATCTAGCTGGAAAAATGTCTAAGGTGGGAGAGGCCAGGTAGAAGATATATTAAGGAGAAGGGCTGGTAATTAGCAACATGGGGGTCAGGGATCTAAGGAAAGAACGAACCTCAGAAGGGCCATCTTGGTATGTCAGAAGTAGCACTTCCCTCATCTGTGGGAAAGGGGGACACGTCTCCGAGGGGAGACAGACTAACTACCCCACAACACTGAACAGGAGCCCAAGAGCTCCTGAAGAGAGGTGGAGGAGTAAAGCTCTCCAGGGAAAAACTGGGGTCACTCGTAGGACTTCAAATGCGGTCAGGATACCAGGGTGCAAACTCCTGCTCTTCAGGTAAAAGCCAGGGGCCTCCAGGCTGCCCACCGCCCACTGTGATAGCTCAGCAGCTCCTGGCACCAGCCCCCCCCCCAAATAATCACAGAAAGTTTCCTTAAGTGTTAACCTGCTGCTGCCTTTTGCCCCTACACCTCACCTACACCTGTCCTCATATCCCATCTGGTTCCTCGGCCACTCCCTCGCTCACTCCCAGGCCCTTCCTTAATGCCTCCTCTTCCCTCTGAGCCTTCTCCAGAGGCATGCAGCCCTCTCCTGGCCTCTGTGTCCCACCCATCCTTCTGAGATGTCTCTCATCCAACTCCTGGACCTCCTAGGAGCCTACCTTATAGCTTATGAGCCCCTAGGAGGTCAATGAAAACGGTAATGACACCAGCATTATTCTGTTTCACCACGTGTGCTAAGTGCTTTTACAAACATTATCTCGTCGATTCCTCACAACACCTTGGTAGGTAGGTACTATTGTTATTCCCGTTCTACAGAGGAGAAACTAAAGGTCAGAAGCTTAAGTGATCCTCAAGGTCATGTTGCCCCAAAGTGAGGTCTGCGGGTCTGTCTGACAACAAAGACTGCCTCTTAACCACGAGGCCCTGTTCCTCCTGGCTCCACCTGCTCCCTCTTCTCTCTTGGCAAGAAGTGTGTGTTGGGAGGCAGGGCAGAAGCTTCAAGAATAATGGAGTGCTAGGGCCTTGTCTGGCAGGAGGGGGACCTGGGCAGTGCTGAGGCTCCTCTGGACATCAGTTGAGAGACCTGTTAGATGTGGGTGGAATTCCCTCAACTCAGACCTCCCAGAAGAGGTGCCCCTCAGAGGGAAGGCCACCATCCCCTGCCAGAACAAGTGATCCCATCAGAGTCCTGTCTGGGATGCCACCAGGCCTGTACCTCTAAGCACAGGCTCCAGCATGGCCAGATCAAAGAGATGTATTCTAAGATGGGTCCTGCCTGCCTTCTGACCCCCTGTCTGGACGAGTAGTCCTGATGTTCCTCAGTCTCTTTCAGAACGGATGCTTCAGTCAACTGCTTTCCCCAGAACTGGCTAGTAAGTGCCGGTTTCGCAGAACGTTGGCATCTCACCTTATCTACGCCCTTCTCCAGGTGTCCCACCTTGTGGCTTACCTTCACAGCTGTGCCCTGGAAACTCAATCTCTTTGGCCCCTCCCTCCCTTCCTCCCACTCCAGGCTCCACATTAGGTCACCCCTGAACTGGGGGTACCCAGTGACTCAGTGTCTTGGCTCCTCACTCTGAACTCCTCAAGCAAAAGCTTTAATTTCCCCCCCCTCTCTACCTGGGGGTGTGGGGGTGTCATCTCAGAGGTTAAGATCCTGGCTTCCCCAGCTCAGGGTACCCAGGCCTACACCCGCCCCTGTTTCCTCGGCTTTGGTGGGAAGGCTCCCCAGCGCGAACCCGGAGAGCCCATCTCCAGTCACAGACAGCAGCAGGGACCCCGCACCTCCAGGAACCGAGGCTCAGGTCCCCAACCGGTGGCCCCTCACCCAGGGATTCATGCGCTCGTCCTAGCCTCTCGCCTCCCCACCTTCAGCGGATGAGGCGAACAATTCCTCCCGGGCTGGGTGGGGAAGAGGAAGGGGCCACCGGGCAGGTGGTGGCGGAGGGGAGGGTGGGGCGCCCCTCGGCCACCGCCCCTTACCGATGGTGGAGATGTGCGAGGAATGGAACTCGTTGTCGGTGAAGCGGCACAGCAGGCAGGTCTTGCCCACCCCGGAGTCTCCGATCAGCAGCAGCCGGAACAGCACATCGTACTGCTTCGCCATGGCTGGGGCCGGAGGAGCCCACGGCTGCGGCGGGCGGCGGGCTCAGCCCCGCTCAGCCGCTGCCATCGCGGCGCGCGCCTGCCGGGGAACACCGCAGGCGGCTAGGAGGAAGGCGGGCCGGCCCCCCCCCCGCGCCGGCCTCCCCGCTCCCGAAGTGCCGGGAAGCGCGGTGCGGCGGGAGCGCGGAGGGAGGAGAGCTCCGCGACCGCCCCCGCCCGCCCCTTCCCCTGCGCCGCCGCGGCCGCCTGGAGAGGGGGCGGGGTGCGCGCGCGGGGGAGCCGCGACCCCACGGCGCGGGCGGGGCAGCTGCGCGCTCCCCTCCCGCAAGGTGCGCGGCCGGGGGGCGGGGGGGCCCAACTCCCTCTGAACTCCTTCTCGACCCCCTTCCAACCCCTTTGTGTCGGGAACCAAACCCCAGGGGAAACATTTTTGTTTTTTCTGAGGACATTCTAAATGGGTGAGTTGGCGTGAGCTCCCACCAAGCCCACCTCTCCCAAACTCGGCTTTTGGGTCTCATCTTTTCTCCCCAAATCCCACCCCGAACCTGCCAACCTGCCGATTCCGCCTACCCCCGCTCCGCCAGCACCCCGGCACCCCGCCCCTTCGGAAGCTTGGTGGTGGTGTTTGGAGGGGGGGGGCCCAGTGGGTGGTCCCCACCTGGGTTCTTCCCAGGTCGAAGGCCTTGATCAGGGTCTGGATTCAAACAGCCATCTGCCCTTGAAGCCGGGATCCCCAGGAACGCTGGAGAGTGTTGCTAGAATTCTCCCTCTCTGCCATCTGGCCTCCCCGGAGCCCTGTGTGACTGCGTCTGCCCTCCTCTGTCCTTCCCCATCCCAGTTTTTCTTTAAACGGGGAAAATTGCGGGCCTCCTTCACCAGGCCGAAAAGCTACATTATCATAAAAACGTTTCCAAACGCAAAATCCTTTGGAAATGTGCAGGCAAAAGTCTCTGTTTTGGGTCTAAGCCGCTTAGGGTAAGGCGCTCAGGATGTCAGTACATTCTTTCAAACCACTAAGTATTTCTGCTAGCGTACACAATGGCACCGAAGAATGAATGGGCTTCCTTCAAGACCTAATTTACTACCGCTGAATGTGTTAACGCTGGAGAGAGGCAAATAAATGTTCTCTGGAGTCTAGAAAATTGCCTATTCCTAAGAATGAGTATTAGGGGAGTCTAGCCCATTAGATCTTTGAAAAGTGATGACAGTGTGTGAGTATGTGTATTTGTGTGTGACTGTTTTCAGGCTGAGTATTGGATGGAGAGTGTGTTTTCCAGGAGTGGGTCAAGGAACGCAGTAAGTTCATTTACTTGAGTAACTGTATTTCAGGCAAAGTGTCTAAATTTATAATAAAGAGGAAAAAATTCTGAACCCGATAGCTACTTTGATTACAGTAAAAGCAAAGGAAACTGATCCTATGGGTTCTACTACGATTCCCAGGTGTGTTTCTCTTCTCTGGATTTACACTGGGTTTTTGGTTCACGCTGAAGGCTCTGCAGTCAGTCGTCCCTGGGTCCTGTCCCAGCTCCTCCACTCATCAGCTGTGCAACCTTGAGCATGTCACGGGACCCCTGTGCCTCTGTTTCCTCATCTGTAAAATTAGGATGTCTTCACAGGATTGTTGGAAAGATAACATAATGTGTGGAAAGGATTTCACACAGTATTTGGCACAGTACTGGATAAATGCTGGGGGGGGGACCACTCTGTGGTGTTTCCCCCGCGCACATGTGGGTGGTAAAGGGATGTTTTCCAGGACTCAGGCCTGTCCTGCTGTGATTTTCCTCCACAGAACACACAGAGTGCAGAGTGCAGAGTCAACTCAGCCTGACCCCACGTGGGCACTGCAGCGGCCTTCCCATCGATCGGCCCTGTAGTGATAAATGCTCTCCATAGGCTTCCTTATTGGGGCCATTTGTGGCTCACTGCTCGCCTCTGTCTGGAGAACCAGGAAAGCAGTTGCAACAGGTGAATTCTTAGTCCAGGAAAGAACTTCACTTTGAAGGAAATGACTTTCCCCAGGCAAGACAGGAAAGGAAGTGAAGTGTCCCGAACAAATCCAGGGAAATAAATGCCCAGACTCATGAAAAATGGAGGATATTTCATCCTGCTGGACTCATTTCAAATTCAGTAGCTTACATTGCTTAAGAAAGTGGAGGAGGGCCCCAAGAGAGAACATGGAAGCTCCATGCTTTTTCCCCATTCCTTGACGCAATGCATTTCTTCTGTCTGGCTGTTCGTGATCTATTATATACATAAAGAAACAGTCTAGAAGCCCAGGCTTTTAGGTTTCTGTTATCATCCTGGCTCAGCTACTTGAAGGATGTGTCTGCAGAGCCGTCCTGCAGAGACCTCCCATTCTCGTGTGTGTGCACACATCCGGGAGATGTTGGAGCTGAGAATTTGGGACAGTCTTAGCAAAAGAACCACATCACTACTGGAGACAAAAAAGTTTGCTTCAACCAGGGTCTTTGTCAACGAAATGCCTAGTTCCATCCCCTTTCCTCGGTCACTCAGTGGGACAGTTTGGCATCCCCTCCAGTTGAGGTCAGCTTGGACTGGAGCAGATTTCAGCAGAACTGGGCGATATCGGAGGAATGGTTGCTGGAGGTCTCACAAGAGTCTCCCAATTACATTATTTTCATTCTTTTACCAGGGACACAAGCGCTTGCCCCCGCTTCCCACCACCCCCAGCTAAGCCACACTGAGCATGCTCCCAGCAAAGGCATCACTGTGGGATCTGCCATAGCAACAGCTGAATAAGTAGAAAGATGAACCGATAGGCAGCTCACGGCTGAGACTCAATGCAGGTGGCCTGTGGACTCCTCATGAGCAAAACCCCGTCCTCGTGCCGCTTCTAGACCCATACCCATTTCCCACTCTGGGTGGCTGTAAGCATGTCCTCACCTTGCAGAAAGACTTCCGCCTTATCTAGGATTAGAAGAAACAGCACAGACTCCCGGCATCATCTTCTCAATACTGTCCTCTGTTCGCATTCTTTCTCTTTTCTATCTCTGATGTATAGAGAAAGGGGGAACGAGACTCCGAAATGACAAGGAAAGAGGGGAGAGGGCAAGTTGTCAGACAGTTGTGCATTTTGGGGTTGGGGGCCAAAGAAGAAAACCCTGATGGTAATTTGTGTTCACACAAAATGACCCACAGTGCCATTCCAGGTTGTCCTTGGTGCCCTGGCCCCCACCCTCTGACTGTATTAGTTTGCTCGGGCTGCCTTAACCAAGTATCATAGACTGGGTAGCAGAAACAGTAGAGATTTATTTTTCTCACAGTTCTGTAGGCTAGGAATCCACAATCAAGGTGTTGGCAAGGCTCCAAGGTGTTGGTTTCTTCTGGGGCCTCTCTCCTTATACTTGCCATCTTTAGGTTCACCTTTCCTTCATGTTCAATTGTTATGTGCCTGCCTGTGCCCTAATCTCCTCTTCTTAGGACACCAGTCACTTGGGATTAGGGCCCACCCATATGATCTCACTTTACCTTCATTACCTCTTTAAAGGCCCTAATGCCAAAAATTCCTTCAGTCCCATTCTGAGGTATTAGGGGTCAGGACTTCAATATAAGAATTTGGGGTCTGGGGGGACACAAGGAAGCCTATGACGAGGAACAAATCCAGGAGCCACAGCAGATATTACCTGTGTACAGATAGTTTTTAGAATGATTTTATTCTCTCAGAACAGGAAATGAAAGTCGTGTCTTTCTTGCGGCTTTTTGATCGGTGGTCTAGACTGTCGATGTGGAGGTTTTGTGATGGGAAAGCCTCGGAAGAGTCTTTTCTTTATGAGACTGGAGCTGAGAGACGTGACTAGCAAGCTCCAACCAAGCGATGTTTGTTGTATAGAACTTTTATTGTCAAAGTTATCTTTTGGGAGACAAAATATAGCGTGAAGTTAGGAATCTTTGCACAATGAGTCATTGTATTAGTTAAGGTGGTGCTAGTTACTGTAACAGACAAACCCCTGACTCAGGACTACACACTGTTAAGATGTATTCCCTCTCACGGAAAGTCTAATGGGCAGCAAGGAGGTGGGAGCGGGGGTGGGTAGCTTTGCTCCACAAAGTCATTTCGGCTCCCAGGGTGGCAGAGACTCTGCAACAAGATTCTCACTGTGGGACTCATTTTAAAAGCCAGACATTGCTCTTCATTAGAGCTGACATGCAAGACGGTTGGTGGAGAATGCCCACCAAGCAACAGTCAGGAAACACCGCCTCCCAGGTCCCTCACACGTCAAGACTGCAGGCTCTCTCTTTTAACTGAGTACACCCCTGCGGCCCCCTCCAAGACTGGCTTGTAGAAAGCAGGGAGGAGGGGCTCTGTAGGGAAGGTGAAACTTTGGGACAGAGCACAGTGGATGGGAGGTTGACCCTGTAGTCACAAGTTAGCAAGCTTCAAAATGGCTTTTTAAAAGGAGTGGTATACACATTTGAAAGAGGTCACAATATTTGTCCAGAAAATCATTTGAATCTATAAAGGGATTAAGCCATCTGTCCAGTGGAATAAAACACTGAAGATCTCTTTGTTAAATGAGATATTTAACTTTCAGATCACAAGGCATGAAGTTCTTTTGAATACGAAGGGCTGCCCTAGCCATTGAACTTCTGCTGGCCGAGGAGAAGAGAGGAAAGAGCGGATGGAAGAGAAGGTTTTAAAGGGCCATGCCTGAATGTGCAGTACATCACATCTACCCACATTCCATTGGCCAGAGCTCAGTCACAAGACCCTGCCTAAATGCAAGAGGACTGCTGGGCAGCCACGGCCTAGCTGCAACAACCCCACTATGGAAGGAGAGCAGAACTCTAGTGCACAGCCAGCATTTCTGCCACATAAGTAGAAGGTGTGTGGTGGCTCTCAACCCCACCCGTGTATCAGCATCACTGGTGGAGCTTTGCAAAAATGCATGTGCCTGGGCCCCAGCCCCAGAGATTCTGACTTGGTAGGCGTGGACTAGTGCTTGGGAAAATCTGTATTTCTATATATTTTAAAAAATATTTTATTTAATTTTATCTTTAGAGAGAGAGGAAGGGAAGGAGAAAGAGAGGGAGAGAAACATCAAGGTGTGAGAGAATCATCAATAGGTTGCCTCTCATACACTCCCAACTGGGGACCTGGCCTGCAACCCAGGCATGTGCCCCTACAAGAAATCAAACCGGTAACCAGGAAGGCAACCATTTGTATCGTAGGCACTCAGTCCACTGAGCCACACCTGCCAGGGCAAAATCTGAATTTTTAAAGGCATAGCCTGGGTTGAGAGTCACCGGTATCTTCTGGAGTATCCATTCCTGGCATTACCTCTCAACAACTTTTAAAATCATTTCTCAGATTTTTCAATGTGAGCAATGCTCTTTACCTGGCTTCAGTTTTGTATCTGCTGGTAAAATAGTTTTCACCATGCTAAACCTCAACCAGGACTAAGAGTCAATACTTTGGTACAGGTTTTCAATAATAGAGTATATGGAATGATTAATAGCATCGATGTATGCTATTATTAAGTATTACTAAAGAAAGATATTATATATTAAAAGACCATCTTCATTAAATAGATTAAAATGAATGAATCCTGCCCTATTATTCCCACTTCATCTGTGTAAGTATTGTCTTGTTTTGTTGATATTTATACATGAGTATTTTTTATAGTCTTTATTTATTTTATATATTTATTTTATATTTATATTGTTTCTGTTTTTATTACTAGTGAGCTCCTGAAGGGTAAGGCTACTATTATATTCATTGTTATTCTCTTCTAAGGTATGTCACACCAACAAGCACTCAAATGTTTTTACAGCAACTGAAAATTATTTAACTTCATGTCCATTATGCATGTACCAGAGAATAAGCAATGAATAATATACAAATCCCTGCTCTGAGAGCTTACATTCTAGTGGGGGGAAGACAGACAGTTAACTCAATAAGTGCCTAAAATCCCAGGCCTGTCAGCTGCTGTAAGTGCTAGGGAGGAAAATGAAGCAGGAGAGTGGGACAGAGTACTACGTCAGGGTGAGCTTGTTTCTGTTCTGCATGGGGAGGTCAGGAAAGGCCTCAAGGAAAAGGACTCTGAATTAGACTAAGGGATTTGAGGAAAGACTGCCAGAAGTGAGAAGGCAAGCCCTGCCCGTATCTGGGGGCAGAGCACTGCAGAGGAGGGAATCATGAGCAGACACGCTCTGAGGCTGGTTGGAGCCTGGAGCATGCACAGAACAGCAAGGAGGCCTGTGTGGGTGGGCAGAGTCAGCAGGAGAGCTAAGAATGAGCTCCTTCACTGTCACCGAGGCCTTTGAGTGAAGGCATGACTTTGCTTACATTGAAAGAAGTTCAGCTGGTTTTTGAGTTCATATTGGGCTAACTGGGGACAAAAGTGGAAACAGGAAGAACAGTTGAGAGATGAATGTAAGAATCCAAGTAACAGGTGATGGTGACTTGGACCAGGACACTAGCAATGGGATCAGTAAGCAGCAGTCAGATTCTGCATATATTTTCAACAAGATGTATGGGGTGTGAGAGAAAGAGACATTAAGGATGGCTCCAAGATATTTGGAGTCAAGTGGAAGGAGGAAGTTGCCATAACTGAGAATGGAGACCAGAAGCTCTGTTGTGGTCATGCTAAGTTTGAGATGCCTTTTAGACCTCCAAGTGGAAATGCAAGCAGGATATTAGATACACACTCTGGAGTTCAGGGGAAAGATCCAGGATGGAGAAATGAATGAGGGAGTTGTCAACCTGCTGGTGGTATTTAAAATGTTGAGACTGCCTGGGCTCATAGGCAAGTAGACAGAGAACCCTGGGTTGCTCTAAAGTCAAGGTGTTGGAGAGATGAAGAAATAGTAAAAGCCAGAACAAGACAGTCAAGGAGGTATTTCAAGGCAAATAGCATGATCAACATGTGAAATGTTGCCAGGAAGTCAACTAGGGAGATGAGATGAGCACTGAGAACTGGCCCTTGCATTTCACCATATAGAGTTCAACGGCGACTTGACAAGAACTGATGGGGAAGTCAGGCTGGAACTGGTCCAAGAGACCGTTGGAGGAGAGGAAATGGAGGCACTGGTAGGGAGGAAATGAATGAGTAATGGGGAGGTAGCTGGAGGAGGACTGGAATCATGAGGGTTAAAAATGGCTTTTTTTCCCCTCCCACCAGGAATGGAAAAGTAGCCTGTTTGAGGGTGATGGGAGTGATCAAGTATAGGGACAATGTGATGTTTTGGGAAAGGCAAGGGAAATGGTGGAATAAAGTCTTGGTGTGGGACATGAGAGAAGGGGGGAGGGGGAAGAGGGAGGGGCTGGCCCCAGGTAGGAGGTGGGAAGTCATTGTGTCCCCGCTGGTGGAAGAGCAACTGTATGGGAGAAAATTAATTATCTACTGGGATAATAGACGATTTCTTTCCATTTTCCACTTTCCAAGATATGCATTGCATAGTTCCACAAGATATTAAAAGAAACAATTCATGCTGACATTATGGTCTCCTGCGAGTTCCTGCAGTGAAAGCAGTTTTGAAGCTGGCTTTATAGGCCTACACTAGGGTCAGAAGCGACCTCTAGTGGTTCATTTAGGCCATTAATTTTTTTCTTTTTTTTTTTTACTCTTGATGGAAGTACAAAATTAACACTATCCATATAATTTTGTATCATTTAAAACAACAATTATAATTCACAGTGTAATTCAGGAAACTATCAGGCATTTTAGTAATGTAAACCCAAATCACCTACAGTCCAAGCTGGAGTTGCTATGAATTATCATTACTGAGACTTTCTCCTGCAAGTACATTATTCTCTGCCATACAGTCAATGACTGTTCATGCTGTTTCTTTGACCAATGGTTTTATTAAACCCAGGAGAAGGACAACTGGTGGGCCACTGTCAAACCAGCGCTGAACAGTCTTCTTGGTCCTACATAGAACACAAATTCCTCACCTTTTTCATTCCTTGTTTCACCTGATTTTTGGTTGTCGCTGGACTTCTTCTGCCTGGGATGACCCATCACCCTGGGTTAGTTTAACTCTTTGCCTCATGCGAGCCTTTACTGACCTTCCGGATTGCCTGTAGTCCCCTCCATTATGCAATCTCACAACGTCCTGTGCTTCTTTCGCCCGCATGCTGTTTTCCTCAATTAAATAGTTCTGTAATGGCTGTTTTTTTCTGGTAAACCATGAGACCCATAAGAGCTGAAACTGTGTCTGGCCTGTTCACCACTGTCTCCTCAGCACTTAGCTCAGTGCCCAGCACATAATGGGTACTCAATCAATATTTCCTGAATGAACAGACACTATACTGCAGGTGACTCTTGGCATGCCCCTCTTCATATCTTTCAGACCCCACTGCAGAGGAGATTGCATTTCAGAAATGGACTTCCATTTGAAAACAATTTGCAGTTGCTTTAGGTACACCTGTGATGTAGACGTAACAATTTGTTACAAAATGCTTCCAGCTACTCTTTCAATAGCTCAATTTAAATTTCTAGCCAGCAAAGCAACTCTTTATGAAGAAGGCTGAATCGTTAGATATGACCTGGACCTCTATCAGACAGCTTTTTATAAAACAGAACTAAGGGAAAGACAGTAGGTTGCCAATACAGAGGGGAGCATAATGCAGCCATATTGGTGACCCTAACCCACACAGTCTCACTTATTCTCAGATTTCATAACATTCCGCCACCTCCAGGACTTCACTTGACAATAGTACCACTAAAATGGAATAGGTGTTCAGAAGGAGTCACCCCAAGGTATGCCTGTGTGGTATGTGGATCATTTTGAGCTAAGGGTAACTGTGACCCTGAGGGCTCAAGAGAAACTTCTGTCTTCCACCCCTTTAAGTACCTAGAAGAATTCAAATTAGGAGACTTACTCATAATAAGAGATGATCAGAGATAACCTTTTTAAAAAGTGTATCTGTATAGCAGGAAAAACTACTAATTACTGAACATCTGCTCTTCTTGTCCGGCAATGACCCTTTGAAGTCCCAAGACACCTTGCCTCATACTTAGCTCAGAAAGCCATACATGCCCCATTTTAATTGTCTCTAAATCTCTTCTGTATGTGAGGTTCCCATGTGTACATATGTAATTAAATTTGGTCATTTTCTCTTGTTGATCTGTCTCTATTTGATTATTAGATCAGCTGAAAAAATCATAAGTAAAGTTTCTTCCTCCCTCACAATGGACATGGCTTGAGGCCTTTAGGCCATCCTGGCCTCATCCTTAGAATCTCTCTGAGTGCTTCTTGCTGACACCAGGGACTGAGAACAGGGGAATGGCTGGTTGTGAAATATCACACCACCATTCCCTGGGCCCTAGACATGTGACTTGGAAATGAGGTGGAACAGATTAAAATGCTCTGAGCAAGAAATTGAGCTTGTGTCCAAGGCAATGTGGAAAGTCTTCCCCCACCCCCCAACAACCCCCTGCACTCCGAATAGTTTAACATCTTCGTATTGTATTTTTGGTGTAGTCCTTTTGATGTGGGCCCTGAAAGATTCTTTTCTTCTGCTTGTCCAAAGGTACCAGAGGTTTCCTAATGTCACAACTTCAGATTATTTTTATGCAGGTGTATATGATTAACCCCATTCAATATGGCTTTTAAAATTCTGAATACCTTCAGATTAAATAACCAGAGTTAATATAAACATACATATGTATATTTATGGCATATTGTCTCCACCTTGCTGTTTCTTCCTCTTGAGCTCTTCCCCATATTGTTCACATCAATGGCTGCTTGTCATCCTTCAGGTCTCAGCTTACGTGTCACTTCCTTGAAGAGGCTTGGCCTCAGCACCCAATCTAGTTAGTCCCATCCTGTTTTAATTTCTCCTAGACCCTGTTTTCCTTAATACCATTTATCACAAGTCTTCCTATATTTATGTGTTCATTCACTTAGTTCTGTCTATTCCACTAGACTGTAAGTTTTCCAAGGCCAGGGACCTTGTTTGTTCTTTTTACTTCTGTGTTCCCAGGACCTAGCACAGTGCCTGACATGTAGTAGGTGCTCTATAAAAAACGGATAAATAAATGAATGAATATTGCCTTTGTTTTTTCTCTTGTACTTGTTCCTTCTACTGAATTTTAGTTCCTGCTCCTGCACTGTAACTCCCAGGGGAATAGGAGAAATTTACAATGCCCCTTCCCTTCATCACTGAGTACTGAGATGGCAGTTCCTTTGTTGAAAAGCTACTGGGTTCTCCTGGGGCAGCTGTCACGTACCCAAAGGTGCACAATAATTCTGCTAGTAATAGCGTGACTGAGGCAATCAGGAAGGAGAGCTGTCAGAAATGTTTTCAAAGTTACAGTCATTGGGTTCTTGGGCACGCGAACTACAGCTTACAATTAAGTGAGGATTAGCAGAATGTTGAAGTGTGTGTGTATTCTTTTGCATAACGAAGCGATGTATCCTTCACCGTCTCTCAAAGGAAATTCAGAAGTATTGTACACATCCTTCCTTCCCTCCTTGCCCTCCAGGAAGTTGAGCCTCTTGCAGCAGCAACTCTAACCAATGGGGGGCGGCAGCATCTCAGTAACTCACTCCCTGAAGACTTGTAGGTTGAGAGATTCGCGTTCAAAATCTTTTTGACTCTAACCACTCGCCGTAGCGCCTTAACCCGCTCGAGTTTCAATGCGCGTTGTTGTTGGACGAAGCTGAGCCCTATACACCACCCGCTGCTCTACTGATCATGGCTACTCCGAGTTCCTTCACTTGCTACTGCCCTCCATCTTCCTCTCCTGTCTGGTCAGAGCCGCTGTACTCTCTAAGGCCCGAGCACGCGAGGGAGCGGTTGCAGGACGACTCGGTGGAAACAGTCACGTCCATAGAACAGGTGAGATGACAGGACTAGGTGAGGCTCCCGCGCGGGGTCTTCTGGGAGTGAGAGTCCCATCCGCTGGGCCGCCCGTGTGCGGAACTTATTGCGGAACTACGACTCCCACAGTGCAGCGCGGAGCCTCCTTTCTGGGAAGGTCCGGGCGCCCAGGCTTAGTCTAGGGAGTGGAGCGTTTGTGGGGAGGGGTCGTTGTCAGGGTTGGGCTTGGCGGAAAGGACAGTACCTGGGTCCTCTCTGTCTTAGGGAGCGGAGAGAATCGTGTTCTGTGCTTGGAGGTCACAAGCAACTCGGGCGGGTCAGGCAGCCCACTCCATTCTGCCGGGACTTCGGGAGGTTCTCGGATGGATAGTACACACTTTTCCCACCTTACCTGTACTTTCGGGACAGAGTGGAAGAGAAGTGGCCAGAGTGAGGACATGCCATTCCACGAGATGTTTAATTTCTGACCTCCAGGGCCAGTTTTGGGGCCTGCCTCGTGTGTGGTCATTTTAATAGTCATTCAATCATTTCGGCACCAGCAGTGTGTTGGGCACAACATTCAACGCTGGCAATACAAAGAAATAAAACAGCGTCCGACCAGGACCATGGCACAGCCCGGTTGGGGAAGACAGACAGGAAAACAATATAGTCTGGAAGGTGTTTACAATAAAAGTATAAAATTTGGACTACTTGTCATTCACTGAGTCCTCGAAGTAGGACTGGACCTATTGCTTTGAACAGTGAACTCTGGTTTTGTTTTTCTTATTCCTGGACTGTTCCCAAGTTATTGTGGAAATGTTTACCCATCTGTCACCAGGAGAAGTGGTCAGGGTGATTCTTTTTAGCACTTACAAGTAAACCTCAAGCTGCTGACTAAAATAAGGGCTTTTAGTAAGGTCCATCTTGGGCTTAATCTTGGAGGGACCTGCGTGGACTTTCCATGTCTGAAATTGGAAGCCTCCTCTGAGACAAAATTAGTAGTGATAGTTATTATATTGTATATTATGGCTATCGATATAAATTAGTTAAAACAAAAGCAAAGGCTTGACTAACTACACAGTTATACACGTAGAAGCAGAGAGAATGTTAATACTGGAGATTTATGCTTCAGGGAACTTGGGGTAGAAAAGGAAACGTTTATCTTTTTAATCTAGCTCCCCAGGTTAGACCACCAGTGTGTCCTTTTATAGGAGTCTTTTGCAAAAGATGGCCAAGAAATCTCCCGTCAAGAAAAACCCTACAGGATCTTTGCAGTATTCCTAAGTGATGAATTGTTGAGTTGATTCGGATCGAGCCTTTTTCTCTGTATCTGACCTAAGACGATTGGGTCCGCTTTTATGTAGTTAATTGAAGTGACCCAGCACATAAGTCCATGGACAGAATGCTAGTGGAGAAAAGGGAATAGGAGTTGGCCTGTGTATTTAGAAATCAGAACAGAGACTTCCATGGTTAGAGGGGTAAGTTAAAAAAAAAAAAAGGAACATTATCAGCATCCTTACTGATCTGCGCTTCCTCTTTTTTCTGTACTACTTTTTATTTCAGTAGAGTGCCCTTGCTTAGTTCTACCAGGAACACCCCAGCACTTATATTCTAAGTACGTAGGCAAAAGTGAGTGATGCAGAAATGGATACAATAAGGCTCTGGTCTGCAAAAGGCTGGGCCAAGCCTTGGGCCAGGAGTGATTGCTAGGTTCAGATACGGAGCGTTAGTATTATAGGGTGTCTTCCAAATGTAGGCCCAGCTGTGGGGTAGATGGAAAGGAAATAAAAGATTTCCTCTTGTTGTTATTCCAGCTCACATTTTAAAAGTCTAGGAGAAACAGTTCCAGATAGTGGGAAGATAATGTGGTTTCTCATTTTCATGGGTGTCTCACTGTTTTAGTAATCACCATAGGGCCCATTATTGGGTCCCAGCACTGTGCTAAAGGCTCTCCACACATCGTATCATTCAGTCCTTACGTTACAGACAAGAAGACTGAGGCTTGGAGAATTACTAGGTTGGGAGGTTAATAATGATATATATTAATAAGTACCAACCTTGCGAGGAGGAGTTGTTTTCAGAAGGCACTACTGTTACTCTTTTGGTTCTGACTGAACAGTTTAGTCGTAGAGATTTACTGTCAGAGCTCAATTTTGTGCCCTCGCCAATAAAAACAAGCACTGTCACCTGCTTCCTCTCTGGTTATCAGCAGACTTTATTTTTGAAAGAACAATTGGATTTTGGAGTTAAACCTACAAGTAGTGGAAAGAGGAAAGAGCCCTGAGTTATGATTCCTTCTGTTTTATTAACTCATTTTAATCAACAAATACTGAGCGCCTTCTATGTGTCAGGTACTGTTCTGGGCACTGAACAAAAGGCAGTGATGAAAGAGGCCAAGTGGATAGCTTTATGACACTTTTGTTCTAGGCCAGGATGCAGTTAACTAAAAAACGGTAAACTGTGTCTGTCTGTCTGTCTATCTGGCATCTATCTATCCATCATTTATTAGATATGTTAGTTGGAGGGAAATGCTGCAGAGAACAAATAAGCAGGATAAGGGAGATAGAGTGTGCCAGGAGTGGGTGGGGTGGGAGCAGGGGTAATTTTTAAATAAGGTGGCAAGAGAACACCTCTGATGATGTGACATTGTAGCTGAAACCTGAAGTAAGTGAGGGAACATGCCATGTGTGTATCTGTGGGTAAAAGCATTCTGGGCAAGAAAGCAGCAAGTACAAAGGGCCTGAGGCAAGAGTGTGCCTGCTGAGTGGAAAGCTACTGTGAGTGGAGAGGCTAACAAACAGGAGAAGAGGAGATGAGTTTGGATTGGGTAGGGCCCTCTAGAAGTACTTTCAAGTACCCTGACTGAGACGGGAAGCCATTGGGCTGGAGAGCCTCTGTTTCCTTCCCCAATTCACTCTACTCTTTTCCACCCTGCTCTGTGGACGTGCCCCAGGAGGTGGACCTGCTTGACAGGCTTCCTTGCCTTACGGCTCCTGGTTGTGTTTGGCCTTGGGGAGTAATGGGTGGGGGGTGACAGGGAGGGAGAAAAATGAGATTGCACACTTATTCCCTTCCTACAGGGTTGCGTGGGCTGGCGTGTCTCTAGACTTAAGGTCACGTCTCCTGTCAGGTGCCTTCTTCGCGGGGCTCTCTGTGCCCAGCTCCTTCTCTTCATACCTTCCGGCCTGGGGGCGGATCAAGCACCCCTGTGTTGTCAGCCCCAGAGTACTGCTCTGTCTTTTGTGGTTTCCCTGCACCTGCCTGTGCCTCTGTAACTCGTTCCTTCGTAAAACCTCCTCAGCGCCCCCACTTCGAATGTGCTGTTGCCTCCCAGACTCATCCGCGATTGGAGGGTTCTGACACACTCTGGCTAGCCTTTCGTCAGGCTCATTAGGTCACTGCTGCAAAGTGGATTGTGAGGAGGAGAGGGTGCAGGGAACTAGTCAGGAGGCTGTTGCAGTACTGCAGGTGACAGATGATGGCTGCTGAACTCAGGGCCACGGCAGTGGAACGCTGGTGGTGTAGAGTGTCTTAGGTCAGGTTCTGGGTATTTTTTTGAAGGTCTCTACCTTGACAAGCTGTTTTACTGATGGATTTGAGGCGTGGGGCACCTTTATAGCTCCTAAAGCAAGATGGAGTTGTTTTGTTAGTGGTTGTCTTTTTTTCTTTTCTTTCTTTCTTTCTTTTTTTTTTCTTTGCCATCTGCAGTCACCCCATTGCAAATGCTCTGTGATTCAGGTCAGTAGGTTAACATTGGTACAGCCTCAGAGGTAGCAGCTCATTAAAACTGTTGTTTACTGAAGGTATTATTCCTGTTTTTTCTTGCAGTTTGCCCTTCAGCAGGAGTAAAAGCATCCTCCACTTGAAATGACATGATGTCATTAGACAACATTCAGTGAAGTGACAATTCTGAGGGGAATCTAGAATTCTTAGTCTTAGTCCCTGCTCTCAGAATTTTTTCTCTTAGAGGAAAAAAATAACCATATGCCTGAAGCAATCACCGAGTCACTTATAAAAGCATGTAACGCAATGCTAAATTATGACGGCATTGCTCCAGGATTTCAGGGGGTGGCAGCCTGTCTGTTGTGGGCTGAGGCCCTCTGGGACACTTCCTTTCATGGGACCAAGGTTGGGTTGCAGAGGATGGAGTTGGGGGCAGGGAAGCCATTCCGGTGGAAAATAGCGCTCGTGAAGGAAGACTTACCAGGGATGAATGGAGGGTGCATGTTGGCTGTGGCAGGAAGTTGGGTTAGCTGGGTGCAGGAGGCTGCTGGCGGTGGGGTGGCTGGAGAGCCAGGCTGAAGACCCAGCCTGACGTGACGGCCGTTGCGCCACTGCGGTTCCCGAGGGAGGGAGCTCTTGCTGTTGCCTTGTTTCAAGTCATAGTCTCCCAAAGATTATTAAATGGAGGTGGAACAAACCACTAAACATGTTCAAACTTACCAGGTTTTTTTTTTTTTTTCTTCTGTGTTTGATAGCAGGAAAGAGAGCTCTGCTTGGTTAAGTAGTCAGTAGGGTAGCTATGTGAATCAATTTTATTTTCTTAATTTAGCATATACTATATTGCCCAACTGTGAGGCAATTTCGAGTATCAAAAATCTCCTCATTTTTCCCTATTAAAAAGTCCCCCTAAGTGTTTTTTGGGTCAGCTTGAAAATACATTTACTTTGGGGTATGTAAACATACCTAACCTGGTTAGGCAAACAAGTCAAATGTCTACTTACAAAATTTACATTTTAAATTTAGGCACATAGGTCTGTTTAATCACATACTCTATAAAAATTACATGAATTTATTTTTTATTTACTTTCTTTTTATCTTTACCTGAGGACATTCTTTTCATTGCTTTTAGAGAGAGAGGAAGGGAGACAGAGAAACACAGATGTGAGAGAGAAGCATTGATTCGTTGCCTCCCATATGCCCTGACCAGGGATCGTCCACACCCAGACCAGGAATGGTACACTCCTGAATGGGGAATTGAACCTGCAACCTTTTGGTTATGGGATGATGCTCCAACCAACTGAGCCACACTGGCCAGGGCAAAGTCACACTAATTTGGAAATATTGTTTTTTCCTCTTCCTCTTATTCATAAAATAGTTTTCTTCAAACTCTTCACATCCATGTTTAACCTCAGTATTTTTATCATTACTGGAGCCATATTTTGGATGAGCCAATAGGTTTTTCCAAACCACTCTTGCAGTTTTTTGAAATTCACCCTTTGTGAGTATGGTAAGATATTGTCATTGACTATTTTACTGCAAGTTACAATTAAAATTCTCTTACAATGTGTCCAGTCTGTGTATATCTGTGATCGCCACAATTTAACCACATTATTACTTTTTAAAGTGATCTTTAAAAGGTTTTACAATGGCAACTTATGTGTGGAAGTGTGAGTTCATATCCCCAGGAATAATGACTAAATCTGTGTTTAATTTGTCTTCTTTTGTAAAGGTAAACTCAGCTTACCTCTACAAACAGCCAGAACCAGACCTTATTTCAGGCGGATGTGTCAACCTCAGCTGATACTTTGTATTCAAAATAAAGAATTGAAAGAACTCACCACAGCAAGAGTTACTTTGTAAAGATTGCTTATAAAGTGACTTTTTTTTTCCTGAGAGAATTTTTTTTCTAGGAAGAATCCTTGCCTAGATTTCACCTACTAATTAATGATTCTTTTACCACATCTTCAGGATTAGCATGAGTCTCAGGCAGCAAACCTGCTTTCTGGCAGTGTCCTCCCCTGGGAGAGAGGGAGAAATGCAGGAAGAAGAGAAGTG
Organism: Desmodus rotundus; assembly: GCF_022682495.2. Taxonomy (NCBI): domain Eukaryota; kingdom Metazoa; phylum Chordata; class Mammalia; order Chiroptera; family Phyllostomidae; genus Desmodus; species Desmodus rotundus. The sequence goes on from NC_071393.1 coordinate 109,219,968, forward strand.
ATTGATGGGCCGTGATATGAAAGTCAGTGCATTGGGAGACAGGCTTTCGAGAGAACCTGTGAAAGAGAAAGTACCAAATGCATTAGTTGGTTTTTATGACTCACCTATGAATGGAGATTATTCTGTGGTTCTATTGGTTGGATTTCTAGAAAAATTTCAGAAAATATCTTTTAAACAGAGCTGTGGAGAGTGAAGATAGATGGTTAGGTCTGCATTTATTTATTGCTGTGGCCCTTCAGTCTCGTGGACTTGAGGCCGTCACTTTCTCTCTAGGCCCTAGATTCTAACGCAATCTATCATCAGAAAACACACACTGATACACATATTAGTTTCCGTCATGTGTACAGATGATATATACACATGCTGATATATATGTATTAGTGGCGTCATATTTAAAAGATATATGTGCATGTATGAATATGTAAATATAAATATATAGTAGAGCAGGAGGAAAATCTTTTCCTCTACCCATTTTAGGCTCTCCAGCCGGGGCCCTGTAAATTAGACTAGCCAGAGAAGGTTAGCGAGAGAAAAACAAGCAGAAATTTATTAACATGTGCACTTTGTAAGTACACATGGCAGCACCCATCCATGAGTAACCCAAAGGGGTGTTTAGAACTACTTGGGGTTTTCTATTATTTTAGGCTAAAACAAAGAAAAAGGGCATGGGGCTTCTAGGTAGGAGAGATAAGTTATGGGAAGAGAACAGGAGAAGTATGGCAAACGAGAGTTGTTTAGTAAGGTTTGTTATGAAGAGTGAAGTCGAGTCTCCTCCATCGATTAGAGTTGTTAGAGTTCTCCACTTCTGGTACAGAGAGGGGGACATTTTTACAAGAGGAAATTTTCTTTACAATAGGAAATTTTATGCCCTGTTTTTAGAGCTTTTCCCATGTCTCTTGGTTGTCAATGGCCTTTACCTCAGAATAATATATATGCCAAAGAGGTATATTTTGGGAAGGCCTACTCCAGTACCCCCTCAAAATGTATAAGCTGACTTTGGCAAACTTAAAAACGGTCTGTACCTAGAAACGTCGAGGCTGTGTCCGGTCGGAAGCAGGGGTAAACTTCTAACTCTGAACCATTGTGTTTTCTTTTTACCTTGCATTCAGTGAGCAGTTGCTTCACGACTGGAGAAAATGAGAGAGGTGCTGTTAGAATTGACGGTTAGAATGAACAGCTACGCTATACATTAAATAGGTTTGGGAGGGCTGGCTTGGAACCCAATGTTTGGCATAACATTGTTTGGATGGCAAAACAAATAAGGTCTAAATAACTGACTCACCAATGAACTTTCAGAACACAGTTTCTTTGTTGTGGCCCATCTGTGTAGGATGTGGGGAAGCTTGGGAGATAAGGCATCATAAAACTAAGCACTTTCTAATCTTTAAAAAAAATTTATTTATTTTTAGAGAGAGGGGAAGGAAGGGAGAAAGAAAGAGAGAGAAACATTGATGTGAGAGAGAAACATCTAGCAGTTGCGTCTCACACGCACCCCGACTGGGGACTGAACCTGCAGCCCAGGCATGTGCCCTGACTGGGAATCGAACCTGCGACCTTTCTCTTTGCAGGATGATGCCCAACCAACTGAGCCACACTGGTCAGGGCTTGAATCTTTTTCTTTCTTCTCTGTTTTTTAAAGAAATTTATAGTTAACAAAAAGTACAAACAATAACATAACTAACAGCCATTTTCCTATAACCTAGAATTAGCAGTTGCTAACACCTTAATTTTTTTTTTTTATTCTGGTTGTTTGTTTGAAGGAAAACAAGTAACATTTTGTCCCTCACACTTTCTGGAAGCATATTCTATCCTGAGTTGATTGTATATACTTCTACTGCTTCATTTTAACCCTTTTATATATCCATAAGCTCTGTACTTATGTGCTGTTTAAAAAATTATTTATTTATTTTTATTGTATTCTTTCCATTACTATTTATCCCCCGTAAACCCTATTCCCCTCCCCCCGCAATCACCATACTGTTGTCTGTGTTCATGAGTCCTTTCTCTGTTTTGCTGCATCCCTCCACCCCTAACCACCCACCCCCAAAGCTGTCAGCCTACTGCCTTCCCAGCCTGTTTCTGTCTCACATTGATGTTTCCCTCTCTCTCTCTTTCTCTCTATCTAAAAGCAATAAACATGTCCTTGGGTGAGTATTTTTAAAAAACAGCACATCAGTAGATGAGTGGATAAAACAATTATGGTACATTTACACAATGGAATACTACTCAGCCATAAAAAAGAAGAAAATTTTACCCTTTGCAAAACAGTATGGATAGACCTGGAGAGCATTGTGCTAAGTGAAATAAGCCAGTCTGAGAAAGACAAATACCATATGGTTTCATTCATGTGTGGAATCTAGTGAACAAACTGAACTAACAAGCAAAATATAGATAGGCTCATAGATAGCAGAATGACAGCTACGTGTGGGGGGTAGGGAGTAGAGGGATTGAGCAAAAAGGAAAAGAGGACTCATAGATACCAACAAGAGTGTAGTGTTGGGGGGCACATAATAGGGGGGCTAAGTGGTAATGGAAAAAATAAAAAAACAAAAAGAAAAAAAAGATGGTCATGAACTCTGTGCCCTGTACCCAAGGGAAATGAACCTATGGGCCCTTTGCTATTCATGCAAAAGAAAATTATCCGTTGTTATAGGGCTTTTAGTCGTCCTTTCTGTTGTACCCAGTTGGTAACCGCCTTGCCTGTGAGGGTTCTCATGCAGAAAGGAAACATTAGCTAGAGTGGAATAGTCCAGTCCTTTGGGATGGAAAGGAAGCATGCAAAGTCAAGATAAAATGAGAGGCCAGGGAAAGTGGCCATGCTTTAGCATCCCTGTACTGAAGCCGCTTTTTGTTTTTCGAGTTCCAATTAGAGAGCTATCTAGTATTCAGAGCTTGTCACGACTTAGCTTTCTTTTTTTAAGAGTTAGCTCTGTGTTCTCCTTTAAGTGAGGATTTTGATAATTTTTAAAGAATTTAATCATAGATTTGCTTATAGATGTGCAGTTGTTGTGACTCCTTCCCTTAGTTCTGTCCCAGAGGCTAAGTTTCTAGCTTTACTAAGGTGACGAAGGTCCCCCAGGCCACTCCTAGGTTTGGTGATTCAATACAAAGATTCAGACGACACAGCATATAGTCACACCGACGGTTATGATTTATTACAGCAAAAAGCTACACAGCAAAATCAGCAAAGGGAAAGGCTCATGGGGCGAGGCCCGGAGGAAACACGGCATAAGCTTCCAGGAGCCGTCTTCTGCTGGCATCACAGCGGAGGGGCTTGGTCCCTCCGAGGAACTGTGCATCGTGACGACACAGGTGAAGTGCTGTCTACCAGGGAGGCTTGCTTGGTGCCTGTGGTTCCACTGGAGGTCGGTCACACAGGTGCCCTCCGCCTAGCACTTCTCAAAATCCCGTGCTTCCGGAAGAAAAGCAGCTGTTCAGCGTAATCCACATCGTTCACGCAGCTTAGGCGCAGTGAGCCCCTCTTTCCAGTCTGGGGAAGGGTGGGAACCCTCCCAAAACCAAGGTTCCCAAGGTTCCCAGACACCAGCCAACGGCCAGCCTTTCAAACAGAGCTGTCTCAGGCCTGCTACGTTAACTCTTTTATATTCAGCTAGTTTTTTTGTCTTTTCCTCCTGCTATGCAAATCAGAACATTTAAAGAATGCTTTTATATAACCCTGGCAGGCTATATGGGGAGAAGTGGAGGCAAAAAAAGGATGTTGCATGTTTTGGTGATTACTTTGGCATTTTCTTCCCCAGATGAATACTTTAAAATTTCTATATTAATCCGTTACTATTTGTCATAAACCAATTCAGGCTTATTGCTAAGTATTATTTGTAAAGCTGTACTCTAAAAACCATGCTGTGTGTTCTTAGGTGATATTTTTCTAAGAAGAAAATAGACCAGTTCCTAAAAAATACATAGAATGAGAGTAAACTTTTGCAAATCATTTCTCCAATAAGGAACTTGTATCTAGAATATATAAAGTACTATTACAGTTCAGTAATAAAAACAAAAAGCCAATATTAAAGATGAACAAAGTATCTTAATAGATATTTCTCCAAAGAAGACCTACAAATGGCCCATAAGCCCCCAAAACATGTTCAGTATCATTAGCCATCAGGAAAAGGTAATCAAACTACAGTGAGGTAACTGCTCTACACCGCCAGGAGGCTGCACTCAGACAGGCGATAACACGTGTCGGTGAGGACGTGGAGAAGTCGGAACCCTCTCGCACTGCTGGTAGGAATGCAAAATGGTGCAGCTGCTGTGGAAAACAGCCTGGCAGTTCCTCAAAGAGTTAAGCACAGAGCTGCCGTATGATCTAGCAGTTCCCCTTCTACGTATACACCCAAGAGAAATGAAATGTTTATAGCAGTGTTATTCATCATAGCTCCAAAGTGGGAACAACCCACATGCCTATCAGCTGATGAACGGATAAGCAAAATGTGATACACTCGTCTTCACATGATGGGATAATGCTCAGCAATGAGAAGGAATGGAGTGCAGGCGCCTGCTGCAACGTGGGCAAAGTTGGAAAACATCATGCCGAAAGAAGCCAGTCACAAAGGACCGTATCTTGTGTGGTTCCATTCACACGAAGCATCCAGAGTAGGCAAATCTAGAGAGAGAGAGAGCAGATTAGTGGTTGGCAGGAGCTGGGAGGATGGAGGTTTGGGGTGAGTCCTAAGGGGTACAGGGTTTCTTTTTGGGGTAGTGAACATGTTCTGAAATTAATTGGGGTAATGGATACACAACTCTGTGAAAATACTGAGAGCCATTAAGCTGTACACTTTAGATGGGTGAATTGAATAGTGTGCGCACTTTATCTCACAAAACTATTAGAAAATGCTACCAGTTCTCAGGAGAAAATAAAGTGAATTTTTACTTATCCATTATTATGAAAAGCCGACCTGTAATACTGAGGCATTAATGGAATTCATAATTTCAATTTTCAGACATGAGGCAGTTACTAACTGCCTGGGAATAGCACTTGCTCATTCTGAAGAATGTGGTTAGGAAACGTGACTAGAAAAAATCAAGAAGAAATGACACTGTACTGGGAATATTTTAGGTGTTTTCTACTTTGCTTTATGACATACCTCTGTGTTTCTGTCAGGTATCGTAGTTTAGAAATAAACTCCATTGTCCTCATCTAGTACTCAGCTGTGCTGTTGCCCGAGCAGGAACTGAAGGTGGGACTTTTCACCAAGGAGTTCTTGGCTGGAAGCTTTCCTCCTAGGGGTCTACGTGTCAAAATGCTGAAGAGATGGGCTCACCCATTAGCCTTTGACTATGAAGTCACACGGATTTGAATCAGCTTGTATTTGAGTAAAGGAAGTGAGTTTTCTTCCCACGTGCTTTTGTTTCATTCAGAATTCATCAGTTCACTTAACTATCCCAGTACATCTTTTCTTGTATGTTTTTCTGTCTCCTTCAGCTCTCAGTTAAGGAAGGCACAGCTGAGAAATGCAGTCTGTGTTCCATTTAGGCTGGTGCTTTGTATTAGCCCATTGTAACCGAGCAGACAGGGGCCTGTCCACGTGCTGCCTTGGTGTATGACCCGACGGTCAGCATAGGAAGAAACAGGTTTTTCTTTCCAACATTCCACCCTTGAGGGGGCTGGGAGCACTTTAGCTCAGATCCCTGTTCTCCTAGGAGACCCAGCACTTCCCTTGTTCCCCCAGAGGCTATAAGCCAAAACCCCCAAAGTTCCCCATATCCTTATCTGGGCTTAAGCCAGCTGTGCAAATAGTCTCACAGCAGCTCCCTCCTTCAGGATCTGGGGTACACTGTCATCAGCCTCTGTGTTATAGTCCAGGAAAGCATGTGCCGTTTGGCACGGGATCGTGAAGTCCAGGAAAGGCACAAGTCCCAAGAGCCTGGATAGAGTCTGGGTCCGTGAGGCAACAGGTCAGCGTCTTACAGGGCAGGGTCCTTGGTGGCTCTGGAGGCAGCGAGGGCAGGCACCATCAGAGCGGCAGCAGGTCCCCGTCCTTACTGTACCAGGGCGCCTGGTGGGATCCTGACTACAGACCATGCAGCTGCTGGCCTACTCCTCCCTCTACAGGGCCGCTACCCCCGTCACTCTCCTTCCTCGTGGCTCCCTGCTTACTACGCCCTTTCCAAACCTCATGGCTGCTCTGCTCACTCTGGCAACATGGCTGTCCCCTCATGGCTGCCTGCCCTTAGTCTAAATCCTGACCTGGAGCTTCCTGCGTGACCTCCTCTCTGACCCCTCCCACAACGAGCTACATTTGCCAGTTTCTCTGTATTGTTCTACCTGCTCTTGGCTGCCATCTCTAGTCAGGACAAGCATGACTCAGTGACGCAGGGGGAACCGCCTCCCTGCCTCTTGCACAGACACTGTACAAACCTCTGGCTATGTCACAAGTCACCACCATACATTCTGGAAGTCACGTACACACCTATTGCCTCCAGGTGGTAGCACAGTTTTTTTAGGAAAGACATGGCTATCCCCTCGCCATTGTAATGCGCATCTGCCAACCAAGGGCTGTGGGGGTTTTCTGGGGATCCCCCCTCACTCTGCATCCCGTTACACTGCATGAGTGTCTAGAACAGGAAAAGGATGGGGAATCTGGGACGACTTTCCTATTCCTCCTGAGTCAAGTTCTCATAGCGACTTCAGGCCATGTTTTGAAGTATTGTACATCCTTAGCCAGATCATCCCTCAGACTTATCTTCAAAGGCAAATATCAAAGTACATCCTAAAACCACAGACAAATGAATTTTAGAGTGGCTGCGTGTTAGATGATTGACATCACTACTGCCGTTATCATCACACATCGTCTCTGCACAGTAGTCACAGGGATGAGAGGCTCTGACTCAGTGGTTGTTTCAGAAACAAATAATACATTTAAACCATTTCCCAGAGAGGACATTATTATATATCTTGAAGTCTCAGCGAGGACCTGCCTCCCTACAGAGTGGGGACGCCAAGGAAGGTGAAACCCTGTGTCCTGTTAGCTCCCCCCGCCCCGCACATGGCTGTACCGTTTCTCACAGGAGCTGTCCTGTGTGACTGCATTATGGTGTGGGCTTCAGAGGCCACAGGTGACCTGGCTCTCGTAGATGCTTCATTCTAGTCTTGTGAGTGACTAGAACCAATGAGCAGATATGCTGCCTCTTTGGTGTTTCTATGATGGATGTTCTTTTAAGTCCCTTAGGGGATTTTAATTCTGTATTTAGCTCTGTACTTAAACAATAGAAGTATGATTCTTAGCACAAATTAATTGTGGATTTGAGAATGGCCAGTAAAATGAACACCTAAACAACTTCATCAAGCAGGCAAGAATAAATCTTTCAAGCAAAATGTATCGGTCTTCGTCTGTGCCCTGAGTAACCAGCGCCAGGGAGCCAAACTGCCGTTGGTTTGGACATTATGGATTAGTGTCCCGGAAAAGTCAGCTGTGAAGCCGGCATGGTGCAGGGCCTTCTCTCTCTCTCTCCTTGTCTCAGCCTGTCACCCCCAGGGCTACTGCTTGCAGCCCTACAGTGCTGCGAAGCACAAAACCACACCAAGCACCTCAGCCAGTGGGCCTTTGTGGCAACAGGAAGAAAAAGCTGACAGAGGTCTCATCTGTGTTTGTTTTCTCTCTCCCAACTCCTGCATCCTTCCCAGGCAAAAGTAGAAGAAAGGATCCAAGAGGTCTTCAGTGCTTACAAGTTCAACCACCTCGTACCAAGGTAAGCTTTCATTGGGAGTTTGAGAGGATTTGGGAGATACCACCTCCTGTGGGAGGCTTTCTTCTTTCCTCCTTTTTTAAAAGGTGATTTGACAGAGAAAGAGAGAAACATCCATTTGCTGCTCTACTTCACTGGTTGATTTTTGTCTGTGCCGTGACCAGGGATCAAACCCGCAACCTTGGGGTATGGGGATGACGCTCTAACCAGCTGAGCTGTCCACGCAGGGCTCTCCTTTCCACCTGGAGCTTACCCAGCCTCGGGGGATGAGTCTGCTGCGAGACTGGTGTTTCTTGACCTTGTGGCTACCTGGATGTGTTTATGATGCCAACTCCTTCCTCTATTAGAATGCAGTTGCAAGATGCTCCACTTGAACTGAGCCAGCAGGTGTGACGTGGGGATGAGGCCTGAACTCTGCGGACTGAAGATGGAGAGAGGCAGTTCAGGTTTCTGTGGCTTAGTTGTGAGCTGCTGCTCTGGTGTTCAGACGAGAACTCTCAGGTTTTCCACATGACACTTTGAAACAGATGTAGGGTCCAGGGGGATGGCAAACGCTGGATTCTTTTGATGTATGTTATTACGTGGCTGTGAACGTGTGAGAAGTTTGAGCTTCTCCCAGCCTGGCCCTCATTGGTAGTTGTGCAGCAGATCCCAAGGATGAAATTTCAAGTGGGAAATATAAGGCCTTTTGTTTTCTTCAGCACCAAGCAGGTTAAAGTCTTCTAAGCTCTTTGATGTTAGAAATTCCAAAAAAGGGATTATAAGCAGAAACTTATTATGCAGGGTCTGGCACAAATAATGTCCCTTTTTTATTACAAAATCATAAGCATGTAATTCTGTAACATGACAAAATCACAGCCAAGCACACCATATGACATTTCAGGTGAAGTGTTCAAATTAAAACCATAAGTTACGACACCCATATGATTACCCTACCAACCACACTCATGCAGGCGTTACTTCTGTCGGACCCTGTGTAATGTGAACCTTTATTTTTGCTTTTTTCTAGTTGTGTAATGTATCCCACTAGAATTGCATGAGGTTCTATCATTCCTTTATTAGCATTTTTCTTCTAGTCATAAATTATTTCTCCCAAACGGTCCCGTGTCATATTTCCAGCCCTCAGAACAGACTAGTCCCCATCTGTGCGTGGTCCTCATTCTATCTCAGGGATGCAGCACTTGCCCTCGACAACCTCTGAACAAAGTTGGTCAGGCCGCTGGCTGACTCACTCTGGATGGGAAGCTGGGGGTCTCACATCCAGCCAAACCACCTGTGTCCTGTCTCCCGACTTCCCGAGACCTCCTCAACAGGCTCACTTCTGGGTCAGTGAGGCTCTGGGTTCTTCTGCCTACTGGGACATTGCAAATGTTAACCCGAGTAACTTTGTATCTTTTCGGCCACCATTCTATTTTGCCACTGTTTCCTTGAAAATTTTTCTTTCTCTGAGAAAATTACCCAAAGCAGAAAATCATCGGAAAAGGCAAATTGGAAAAAGGGAAAGATAGGTGGAAATGTTATCTATCTTTCTTCCCTGGGAAAGGAAAGAAGGAAAATGTCAATTAACAAGAGGAGTCTTTCCCCAAACTGCTAAACGGACTCTCTGTGTTTACTCAAAGCTCAGACCTCAACAATGAATTATTGCTCTCTCCATGAGCCACAGCCAGGGATTAGCAAATGACACCATTTGTTTAACTAGCTCAGAGAGAGCGAACTCTCTGCCCAATGCAGGCCGTTTCCCCAGAGGTGCTGGGACTTGGTGATCGGGCGCTTGGTTGCCGTAGGAGGGGATTTGTGGTAGCAGTCACATCCCCGTGACTCACCTGGCTGGGCTCTGCGTCACTGTCTGCTGTCTTCAGCTCTGTGAACATAGGTCCTTTGTGTTGCCAAAGGGACCGTTGACCATTTGGCATTCCTTGTTCACCCACCATCATAATAGAGCCCATGGACTTTTATTCTTACCGAGCTGTGAGGGAGAAAGGCAGGCTGTAGTCTGGGAGGATGAGGTTGTTCTTTGGGAATGAGGGTAGAGGACGAAAGAGGACCCGTCTTGGGTCAGATGTGGGAGAGGAACAAAAATGCTCCTCTTGCGTTTGGATCCTTTGGGGACATAGAATATATCAGGGCTCAGGGTATATTTCAGGAATCTGACATTTCCCATTATATCATTGCTGCCTTGAAAATAATTATTTTAAAGGATGCTAATGAGCACCTTATGTTATACATGCTAATTAATATTAGAGATATTACACATTTTGGCTGAATGTCTGAGTATATAAAGCAACATATCAATATAAGGTTGAAGCCAAATATCACCATCATGGAACAAACTTATAGAATATGAGAATAAATCTGAAAAACTTATCAAAATTTTAAATTATAATCACAGTTTCAGTATTTAACATTACAGTAGTCAGATTTTAAAAGTCTGGCATTGTATCGTAGGAACAAACCTTTATTATTAGCTAAGTGAATATTTAGGTATTAGCAGTAAATGTGGATGTCATGGCGTGTTTATTTTTCTGAGGTCGTGATGCTGATCAGATGTGATACAGTCACACGTACTCCCAGGACCTCTGACTGTGCACAGGACCAGGGATACCAGGAATGATGCTGAGGGAGGCATTTGCCTACTCAGCTTTTCAGAGCCACAGCCAAATAGCAGATCTGGCTGGAATTCAGGGCTGAAGCTGGATGTCAGTACATTGTACGGTCATTCCCCATCCCAGAAGTGATTTTAGTCTCTCCGTAAGACTGTGAAGCATATGCTTGCTGTCCTGGATAAGTGGGTCTGTCCCAAGGAGCTTTTTGACCAATTGTTTTCATAGTTTTGTTTAGCAGCATCCCGCTTTCCGGTGGTAGTTAAGTTCTTCCTCATAGTTATTCTTACTGTCCCACACACTTATGAACAGACCCTTTTCCATTTATTACATTACCTTTAGTAAGGAGTCTGAAATGCATACACAAAGCACACACATTCCCTCTCTCTCTCTGTCTCTCTCTCACTCTCTTCCTCCACCCCCAACTCAGATATAATTTTAAAATTGTTTTTTTCTTGGGAAAAGTGCCCGGTGCTCCTTGGACCTGAGAAATCTTGCTAATGGCCTGTGCTAGTAGAGCAGTGAACGTCGAGTGTTGACAGTTGCCCCGAAGTTAAAATGCTCTGAGTTCAGGCCCTGCTTCCATGTGTTTCTGCCATGTCTGCATGTGATGCTATCTTAGAACTCCCCAAGTCCTCACCACTTAGAAGATACAGCTCTTCATACTGCTCTGCCCAAGGTCCTTCCTTACGAACAAGTTCATCTTCCTTCCCACTCTCCCTCAAGTGACTTATTACTTAAGTGCCAGAGGCTTACTTTTGGACCGGAGATGCCCCTGGCTTTAGTGGGTGTAGTGCCTTCCCGGGAGCCAACAATGGACTGAGTCCCTGTCTTCTCTCCTGTTATAGCCAAAGGCACGATTCTCTGGGATGGTCCGGGTTTAGGGAGAGGAAGTGTGCTGGCTGTCATTCAGTCTGCCATATTTCTTAAACTCATTCATTCCTTCACTCCTTCAGCAACAGTATCTAGAGGTTCTCTTTAGTTGCTTAATTCAGCCCACTAAAAATACTAATTCCCCTTGGCTCCAGCTGAACTAAACCAAACTCACTGGGATGTGCCACAGTGTCCCCTTCATTTTGCCTGGCTGAATCATACCCTTTGGGTCTCCTTCATTCATTGACTCAGTGCTGTGTCCTTCAGGAAGTTTGTTCCGACCCTCTGTGCCTTGCCGTGTGCTGTCAGAGTCTACCACCTGCCCGATCAGAGTGTTTGTCGGACAGGCCCGTACTTGCCATTGGCTTGCCTGTGTTCATCTCTGGACCACAGCTTGAGGGAGCTGTGAGCATCCACCCCAGCCCCAGCCCCTTGGCCCCCACAGAGTGGGTGCTCACTGAGCCCTGACTCCTGCACCTCCTTGAAAGAGCAATCGAGTCTGACCTTCTCCTCTTCCGTATGATCTGGAATCTGCCCTCATCGGCCCCTGAACTCTCTTGGAGGTCGCCAGCCCCTCTGTGGTTTGTCCTCCTTTTCCTCAGTCATGCTGTAGCATTTGCCACTGCTACATACCTCCGTGACATCCCCTCCTCCCGAACTGCCTGTGACCCAGCACTGCCTGTGTCCTTCCCCAGCTTATGTAACTCTCTTCATTTGTCTCCTCTGGCTCCTTGTCCTGCTCCAAGGATGGGCCGTCCTCCAGTTCTGCCCTGAAACTTTCTCTCTGCCCTGTTTCCACCCCTGCAGCTTCCCCAGTCATGTGCGTGCAGGTAAACGGTTCCCAGTCTGTCTGTGTCACCTGGCTCCGGCTCTCGAGTCTCACATGTGTTTCCAACAGTGCGACTGACATCCTCACCTGCATGTACTTTCAGTGCCTTAAAGCCCACCTGTCCAGAAGTCAGCGTATCATGAATCACCGTGCTAGTTCGAGCCTGAGTACTCTAAGTATCTCTCACCTGGCTGACTCTTAACTGTTCAATAAACAGTGGTTGCACTGAATACCTAGAAAAGAGAATGGTTCACCTCTTTTCCCACCTCATCTCACCAGCCTCCCCATCTCATCTCTCTCCCCACTTAGTGCTTTCATTGCGTCCAGTTTGTAAACACATATTGAATACCTACTGCTGCCAGAAAGGTTTTCTAAAGCACCGTTCTGGCCATTTTCATTCCTTACTCAACCCTGTAGGGCCTCCCTTTGCCCACTGATTTGGGTAGAGATTCCTCACCTGGAACCCCAACCTCTGTAAGAAGGGCTTCAGCTGCCTTCCGACCATTCCTTTCCGCTTTCATTCCTAATATTGAGGCCAAATCCCCGGCCTGTCCCTCCTCTTACATGCTATAGCTGTGCTGCACAGTAGTAGCCATTACCCCCTGCCTCGATTTAAACGTAAATGAATTAAAATTAAACAAAGGCTACAGTTCAGTTGCTTAGTCACACCAGCACATTTTCGAGAGTTTGATAACCACCCGTGGCTGGTAGCTGCCTCGTGGACAGCACAGACGTCATTCCCGCCATCACTGAGAGCCCTTTGGACAGCGCTGGCTGGTCTGTGCCTTAGTGTTTCTGCCCCCCCACCACCCCCTGAACCACCCTCCCACCATTCCTCCCCTCTGGCCATGTCTACCTGTAAAACTTTCTCCCTCTCCCAGGGCCGCCCACCTCATGTTCCTCCTCTCCCACATAACCCTTCCTGGTCACTCCTTCCTTGGTGAGCTGCCGCTCCCTGTACAGCCTCGTGGGGGTCGATCTGTGTTCCCTTATGAAACCTACCCGCTCTCCCCTTCCATTGTGCCCGCTCTTGTCCTTTTTTCATTTCTGATACTGAATTGGAGGACTTTCTGAAGTGACGACTACATTCATGACCTTATTTTGGGCACAGTGTAGTGGGAGTTCAATAGACAATTGTTGAATTGAATACCTAGAAAAGAGAATGGTTCTTCTTTTATTTCTGAAATCTGCAAGCACAGTGAGTGCCTCGCCACCCCACCTTTCTCCTTTTCTTTGTAGTCACACAGGCCTCTTCAGTGAGACCAGGCACAAAGCACAGCTCCTGCCCTTTGCCTGCCTGTGCAGGTGGCCATGGGCGGCACATTCCATCCTAGAGCCTCTATTGCTGACATCAGAGCCAAGGAGAGCAGCTGGCTGCAGAATACAAGCCGTCCTCTGGTTGGGGCTGTGGGTCAGTGTGTAGGAGGGGAATTTCGGGGAGGGAATAATAGACATATAGCTAAGGGGCAGGCAGAGCGCAAACCTCAAACCTCAGAGAAGTGACCCCAGGAGAAATGACTGGAATCACGGAGGCTAACCAAGTCAGGGAAGTGACGAGGCTCAGATTTAAATTGCTTGCAAGATGGGGAGCCAGAGTTGGACCCTGGAAAAACTTTCTGGGTGGTTTGTCACCGCCTTGCTGTCTGTGTTCATTGTGGCTTTTCACTTGCTCAACGTCCCCTGCCATGAAGAGGATGATCACACCCAAAACATTTGCCAGCACAGTTTAGACACTTTCAGGCCACTCAGATGCTGGACTGATTTCTCTGATTTAGCCGCCCTTGGAGCTGAAGCAGGTGCTGGCTATCCATTCACTGACTAGGGCGGGATGTCTTGGGGCTGAGAGTGAGTGTGTGTGCATGTGTGTGCATGTGTGTTCTGTAGTGGGATGGAAGCCTAGTCCATTAGAATAAGTTTACAAGCTCTTTGTCTTTCCAGGCTGGTTTTGCACAGGGAGAAGCACTTCCACTACCTGAAAAGAGGCCTTCGACAGCTGACAGATGCCTATGAGGTAAACACACTGTCCAGGAGCTCTTCCTATCAAATTATCAGCCAGATCTTTCTCCCTTTCTCCTATTGAACATAAAAGACTCACGAGCCTGACCTGTTGCAGGTTCACTCATTGGACACGTGGCCTTGGCAGGGACCAGGTGCACAGGAGCCCAGGCCGTGCGGAGCAGAGGCTCGCACTTTTGAAAGGGCAGAGCTGGATCTCTTCCTGACTTGTCCGCCCTCAGAGCTCATGGAGCGCCCAAATGGCTTTCTTCTTCTCAAGTCACGGCCAAAGGGGTCACATGCTATCTTCTAGATAACTCATGACAGCTAGCTAAAAGGCAGTTGTTACCTTTTCATCCCTAGCCCTTGACCTATAAGCCGGTATAATTCCTAGGCCGGCCAGAGGGTCAGTATATAAATCCCAGAGAATACCACTGCAGTTTAGCACTGCAGACATGCCCACTGTAAACATCTTATCCCTCAGTCCCTGGGCTTCCACGGAGGGGCCTCGAGGGGCAGGCGGTGGTGGTGGAGGACGGGGCGGTGTTGAGAATGGGGTTGAGTGGCAGGCAGAGGGTGAGTGTGAAAAGGAGGGCCCAGTCTTCCTGTCCCACTTTGCACAGCGCAGCCCTGCTTTCAATTTGCTGTTTATTTTGGGTTTGTACATTTGATTATTTACTACAGGGATCGACCAACTCAAATGCCTATAGACCCAAGCAGGTAGCATACATAGGAGAAGCGGGCTCGGGGAGACTGAAGCGGATCAGAAGCCCCACATTTTTACTCTGTTCCTGCCCTTTGCTGCCCTCCAGGAATGCACACCAAGGTTGCCAGATCTCTCGCTCTCTCCCTCTCTCTTTTTCCCAAACGAAGCCAGAAATTCAGATTTTTAAGTGAATGTCCAAATGCTAAAATGTTGCAACCAGTTCCAAACAAACAAACAAACAAACAAATAAGCAAACAAAACCCTACTGGAGCAAGCAGAACACATACACAAGCTAGATTTGGCCTTGGGTTCCAAGCTTTTAATTCTTGACTCGAATGCCCCATGGTTAGGGTCTGGTCAGCCCTGATACAATTAATACCATTCCAGCTAACGACTCATTGAAGTGTGCTAAAAGCTTCCTGAGCATTATCTCAACTAACTACTTGTTATCCTTGCAACTAACTGCTCCATGAGGTAGGTGAGTATTTTTTACAGATAAGGAATCAGGCATGACAAGGTAAAGTAATTTGTTCAAAGGCAAATAGCTAGTAAGAGGAGGAGGTGGGACTCAAACCCAGGCAGACCAAGTCTGTGGCAGTGTCCTCAGTCACCACACCAGGTGGAAGCTAGTAGTCCATTTATAAAGAGGGCAGCATGGGCCAGTGGGAGGAGCACTGGCTTGGGAGCCCGGAAACCTGGGTTCTTATCTCATCTCTGACATTTATTGTCTTTGTAATCTAGAAAAAGTTCGTCTCTCTGGACCTCATTTATATACTTTAAATCTGTAAGTCAGGGGCAGCAATACTACCTGCCTGCCTGGACTTGAATGCTCCATACATGCTTATGGCTTGAATTAGGATAAAGTTCTGGTCATAAGTCACCTTTGGACGCCTTTCCCAGATTCTCCAGGAGAGTCAGCCATTCTCTTACCTGTGCTTCCTCAGGGCTGTTTCTGCCCATTTATCCAGGTACATGCACACATGTGCTATATTCCACCTGTCCCAGAAAGACAGAAGGTAATTTGTACCGATGTGTCTGTCTAGGGCCCTCTTCCTCTACGGGTAACCACACACATTCTATATTCCAAGCATCACGGAATTTTATTCATTATTGTGCCCCCAGCATCTAATACAGTGCTTGGCACAAAGTAGATAGTTACTAAATATTTGTTTCATCAGTGAATGAGTTAACCCAGGAAACCCTACTCTGGGATTATATCTCTCCTTGGGTCTACAGTGAGAACACAGCAGCACTTAACTTCCTTGCATGTGAGAAGTACTCTGCTCGGCCTTCCTTAGGGCCTGTCAGGGAAGGACCCATTGGGTTCAAGGTAAACTTCTATGTCCTACTGTCCCACATATGGTTATTTCTGCTCCTGACTAAGGCCATAAAGCCAAGTGTCCTTCATTCACTGATTGTTTGTCAGGTGCCTTCCGCCCCCCGCCCCGTCCCCTGCCAGGCTGCCAGAATGAGACAGATGCCTCCTTGTCAGCAGTATCTCAGAACGATCCTGAATAAAGGGTGTGTTTTCTCCCCTGTGCCTTTCACAGTGTCTGGATGCCAGCCGCCCATGGCTCTGCTATTGGATCCTGCACAGCTTGGAACTGCTGGATGAACCCATCCCCCAGATGGTGGCAACAGAGTGAGTCTGGCTGCGGGGCCATCTAGCTGCTCTCTGGAATTGTACTTAGGGTGCTTTTTGTTTTGTTTCGGTTTTATTTATTTTAAATGAAAATCACAGAGTGCTTCAAAGAAACCCGTGCATTTTTCGTCCTCCAGTAACTTCCTGAAACTCCTCCACTTTAGAAGCCCATTGTAAGCTTGTGGGTAGAAAAAGTCTTTGAACTCCCAAGGGGAGGATTCTGATTTCTTTATGGCCTTTTCTTTTGGCTCTTGTTTTGGTCTTTGAGAAAAGTCTTTATCATCAACTCTGGGAGACATGATTTTGCCAGAAAGTACAGTATGCATTTGAATAGCTTCTGTGGGGAAGCACGTGCCAACCCAGTGAACAAAAATGCCTTTGCCTTCCATAAAGCCCTCCACAGAAGTCCTTCTCCGCCAGCGCCTGGGGGACGGTGTAGCTCTTTTTGGCACTGGATGGGTTGCTGTGTCGGTGTGCAGATGCCATGACTCACAATTTTCTTACGATTAGAGATCTAAGCAGCTAAGAGCCTTCCCAAACTGCTGGTGCAGATGGTGTTCTCAGTGTGGTACCTCATCCTTAGAAGCTTGTGGAAATACATGTTTTAAAGAAGAAGGAACTGGTCATCATTGTAGTCTTAGGGATACCTGGGGGAGGAAAGGACAGCCAGGAATTGGAGCTAATGTCCCAGTTCTCAGTGACAGAGAACACGTCCCATCGCCAGCAACTTGAGGTCATCCACTCCCCCTGGGCTCCTGCGGGAGAGGAGCCCAGGAGGGGAGGCCCCGAGCCAGGTTCATTTTCCCACAGCACTCAGGGGTGACTGTACCAGGGTGCATGGAAGCTAGCCCGTGCCCCTCCCCGGTCACAGTGCCCTGCCTGGGTCACACTGTCAGGTCAGGGGAACAGAACTGCACATTGTCTCATTCATTCTGTCTTAACAATAACCTCTCATTCTTGCCTTCCTGGGCAGGGTGTCTTGTGATGAATGTGGATAAGGAGGATAATAAAGAATTAGACCATTAACCCTTGTGGTATATATGATGCTTTCTGAGGGAGAGGAAAAATACGCATTGTCTTCCCCATCACGATGATGCTACAAGCCTAGTTACTTCTAGCTCAAAGTGGAGTTGGATACAGTTCCTTCAGTACCAGGAATTAAATTGTCAAAATAAAGGCCCATGTGATTTTGAAATACCAGTTGGAGATTGTGGCCTGTTTGGGAAGTTTCTCCCCCACACATACACAATCAGGATGTTCCCTAGGGGGATGGGAAAGTCCTATAGGAGAGAAGAAAAAGAAAGTGTGGGGATTGTGAGAGTAAAGCACCAGCGCCCCCTAGAGGAAGACAGACCGATCTGAAGAGGGAAGGTAGTGCTAGGGGTTCCTTGGGTCAGCATGGATTGTGAGGCTTTTCTAGCTTGTCTGCAGGTGAGGCTTTTCCGAGGAAATCCGTGTCAGAGCAGCTTTTGTGGCATCTGATGGGAAGAGAGGACCCCTTTAAAGGCTTTTCACACTTAACAATTGGAGACAACCTAAATAGTCACAGTAAGGGATGCTTTAAAGCGTATTTAAAGTTTAAGTAAATTATGATGCAGTGCCTACAATGAAATACTATGTAGCCTTTTAAAAATGAAAAGTTAACAGATGCTAACTAAACTTATTGTGGTGATCATTTTGCAATATATACAAATATCAAAGTACTAAGTTGTACACCTGAAACTAACGTTATATGTCATTTACACTTCAATAAAAATTATATGTAAATGTGTATATTTGTATATAAAACTTAGTATATTTATACAGAGTTGTTCATGATTTAAGTGCAAAAGGTAGTTTAAAAGATTTCACTTTTCTAGATTAAAAATATAGATGGTTGTATGCATAGAAAAGCCAGAAGGATGTATATACATATGGTAGTTATTATTTCTGGATAGTGGGGTTAAAGGTGATTTTTTTCTCTTTCTTTCTAAACATATTTGCATTTTCTACAATGAACCTTTATTGTTTTATAATTAAAGAATGTCTTAAAACTGAAAAGCTGATTTCAAGAACAACTTGACAATGAATGACTGAGGATTTCACGGCAGCCTTGAAAGCTTTACCTGCGGTTCTGCGGCGTATCGATTTAACGAACTCTTAAAGAGTTACTTAGACTTTTGTAGCAGGCAGTTAATTCTAGGTGCTGATAATATTTGTTATGTACAGAGCCTCGTGTGTTTGACCTATAAAGAAAGATTTTTATGAAGATACAGAGAAACCTTTTTTATTCTTTTAAAAAAATTTTTATTGTTATTCAGTTACAGTTGTATGCCTTTTCTCCCCATCCCTCCACCCCACCCCAGCCGAACCCCCCTCCCTCCCCCACCTCCACCCTCCCCCTTGATTTGGTCCATGTGTCCTTTATAGTAGTTCCTGTAATCCCCTCTCCTCACTGTCCCCTCCCCACTCCCCCCTGGCTATTGTTAGATTGTTCTTAACATCAGTGTCTCTGGTTATATTTTGTTTGCTTTTTTCTTTGATACAGAGAAATCTTAATGACTTCTGTAAAAATATGGGGATTTGTTTTTTTAGACTATCTGATATAGGATATTGCCTTTTTACTTATTTTGCACAGGGAAAGGAATTGCTTTGAAAATGTGCACCAGCTTTTTTCCTCATACAAACATTAAGGTGACCTAGAGGCTGAGTTTAGCTCTGGATTTTTATTATTTCCTGCCCTCTTTTCTCCCCACTCCCTCACCTAGTATGTGACACACACATACACACTTTGCTCTTTCCTATTTTGTTCACTGTTGTGCTTCTATTGGTTCAGGGGAAAAAAATGCCACGCTGAGTTCCCTCTAGTGGACAAAGTCACTTTTGTCAGCTACTGGGACTGCTGACTGGAGCCAGCAAAGCCAGTTTTTACTGCGGTTGTCAGACCTTTCAAGAATAGTGTATTCATAGGTAGGAATTTGGCTTGCCTCTCTTAGGACATTGTATCCACAAATGTATACATGTTTATCCAAAATAAATTTGGGAACCAGGCTAAGTATATTTGCTTTTGTTCACAATTTTAGCAGTGAAGGAAGCGTTCTTTAACATGCTTTGTTATTGAAAGCCACTTTAATGAAATGCACGGGAAAAAAAATGAAAACTGCAGGGAGACCACTGCACCATTGAGTTAGGTTTTAGGCTTCTGTATGGTCTAAAAATTGTCTTTAACTTAAAAAATCGTTTTAGGACTTTTCCACTGGTAAAGTTTTCCCAAAGATTAAAATTAAATTTTCATGTGTCAGTGTTTTATTATTTCCCTTTCCAAAGGTTATTAATAGTTTCTCCCCTGAATAACTCCTTAAATATTTTTTCCTTTTAATTTTTAAATTTAACTATGATTTGTTTCTTTACCTTTTAGTGAGGATACCTTATTTGTGTTCTGGGCTTTTTTTTTGCCAGCAGCACGTGGCATCTAGTGGGTAGAGGCCAGGGATGCAGCTAAACATCCTCCACAGGATGGTCCCCACAACCAAGAATGGTCCGGCCCAAAATGTCCATAGTGCCAAGGTGGAGCAACCCTGCTGTAAAGTACCCAACTTTAGACTTTACCGCACATCCAAAACGGCAGCGTCTGGGGGATTGCCTGTGTTTGAGGAAGAGTCAGAGAACCTGTCACACACCGTAGGCAGCCCGGTCTCCTGGAATCAATGAGAGCCCGCCTGCCTGTCACCTGTTCATCGCTCTGTCTGCCTAGGCCAGGGGTTTTCCTCTCCCTTGGAGTATAAGCAGAAGCTGGTTTGAGTATGAAATCTGAAAGGCTTAGTGCTAGAAGGAGCTTGATGTCAGCTCAATACTCTTGCATCTGTGTCTACTCCTGAGCCATTCTGCTCGAGGATGACTGTTCCTGTTTCCAAAGCTATAATCTTTGTAACTTATTGTAGACTTTAAGTCCGTCTGTGGTAACCTGTTCTGGTGCTGACGTTTTTCTTACATCTAACCTAAAATCTTGCTGCAGATTAGCTTTGATTTTTGTTTATTTACCAGAAAGTTTGTATAATTACCCTTTGTATTTTTGAGGTATATTGCTGGGTAGCTTTCTACTGTGGTTGCCTTTAATATTAAGCCTTTTAATAATTTTATGTTTAACCATTTTTACAACTCTCATCCAAAGTTCCTTTGAGTTGGAAAATGGAGGCTTGAGCCAGATGCAGTTCCGACCAATACTGTGTTTATGATGCTTTTCACAGGCACTCTTGTTACTGTTCACAGCCCATGGACTCTAACCCCGGGCCCATTTTCTGCTGTGTTCCTAGTCCTTTCCCATGTTACATTTATACACTTGGCTCATCCCCGCTCCTGCCATCCCTAAGCATGCATATTGCTACTTGTACCTATTTTGTTTGTTTTATTCTAATTGCCATCTGATTTGTTTTATATTATTCTACTTTAATTCTCACTGTGGAGGTGTTTCCCTGCTCATTTGTATTATTTTATTATTCATTGTACGTGCTTTTGAGTTCTTCATCCAACTGGAGACAGTGATGTCCAGAATCAGCCACATTCGGTCAGTCCTCACCTGCCCCCTAAAAGTCTGAGTAAACTCCTTATAAGGCTGCCAGTAAGTCTTCGATACTCTTGCTTTGAACTTGACCCTCTTGTAAGTTTTACACACTCTTTAATAGTCGAATGTTAGAGCATAGGGTCCAGTACGGCTTTCTGCGACGCTGGAAATGTTCTGTATTCTGTGGTAGCCATTAGTGACGGGCAACTACTGAGCAGTTGCAGTGTGGCTTGTGTGACCCAAGGAGCTAAATTTTCAATTTTATTTAAATTAAAAATTTAAGTAGCCTCGTGAGGCTACTGTCTACCTATTGGACAGAGCTGATCCATCACATTGCTACCCAAAATGTGACCCCCAGGCCGGCAGCATTGCCGTCACCTGGAAGCTTGCTAGAAATGCAGCCATCAGGCCCACCCCGCACTGCTGAATTCGATCTGCACTTTAACAGGATCTCCAGGTGATTTCTGCACAGGCTCACGTTGGAGAAGCGCTAATACTTGGCTGTACGTTAAAGTCAAATGGGGAGTTTTTAAAATATTGCTGCCTGGGTCCCAATCACACTGATTCTGATTTTTTGGTGTAAGGTGTGGCCTGGGCTTTGGGAATCCCCCAGGTGATTCTAATTGCTCAGCAAAAATGTGTGGTGCTCATACTTTGTGTGTATCCAAATCACCTGGGAATTTGATAAAACTACGGAGGCCCAGGCTCTTCCCTGCTTTTGCAAGCCTGAGTCTGTGTACTCTTTACCAGTTCTCCAGTGATTCCGATACACACATTCTGGGTTTGAAAATCCCTGATCTAGAAGATAGTTTCCCACTATCTTGGTGATGTAATCTAGAACCAAGTGCCTTGCTGATCTGAAAGAAAATTCATCTGCTAGATCTTTTAGTCATATGACTGTATGAATGACTTATGAATACTTGTTTTTTATAAAGTGTCAGTTGGTGAATTTCTGGTCTCTAAGATTAAGTTTTTCTCCTTTTGAGAGATAGAAGTCCTGTCACATTTTGGTTTTCAGAACTGCTAAGAATTCTGCTGATGACAGCTGGTAGCTTCAAGGTCAGTTTTCCAGTTCATTAATGTGCTGGCCTCTGGATCCGGGTGTTCCATGATGTGAAGTGTCTGGAAGTCAAGAAAAGCCCAACCCCTCGTGCCCCAGTGTGGCCCCACGGACAGTCAGACGCAGCCCGTCAGCTGACAGTGGTTGGCGTGGAGGGAGGATTTAGAGGTGTCTGGTACATTCTGATCCCAGCTCATTACCCCCTTCAGGCTACTGGGTCAGGAGGGTTGCATTCTATCTTGGGAGCTGGGAAAACGAATGGATAACTAGGTGACTCTTTGCTTTTTTTTTTTTTTTCCTCTGTAATGTGCTAAGTTTTATATCAGCTAAAACCTTTTGTGACAAAGAACACTTTTTACATGCTAGTGCAGCCACGCTTTGTCAGGACATGTGTTTATTAGCTATTTGTTTCTGGAAAATGCAATAAAAATTAAGGACGGTTTGGCAAATATGTTAGCAGCCAACTCATTTTCCCTATTAAAAGTAGTTGCTATTAAAAACATGCCACAAAACTCTTCCTTCTCTGATTATCAACTTTGGTTTCCATCCTTATGTTTCTCACAGCACAATTTTAGGTGCAAACAGAATGTCATGTGCGTTGTTTTTGACCTGTGATGGTTTCAGGACTCCAGTAGCAAGTCAGCCGCCTTTTCCATTGCTCCCCCTGCCCAGATAATGGAGGATCTGAAATCAAACAGGTTGTGGAAAAGCAGCAATAAACTGAGTCTTAGTGGAGACTAACTAGACCGTACGTGGTCTCTCTGGCAGCTGTAGACAAGAGAGAATGAGATGAGCCCAGGAGAAGAAGGCTGCCTGAGCACTAGAAAGCCACAGGTTTGCAGTCCGTCCTCTTAAATGGAGGCCTGTCCTCACAGGAAGCCTGTGGTCCCCGCTGAGTTGTGGGGAAGGGACTTGATAACCAGAACTTTCCCAGGTTACCCCTTTCTGGTGAACTTCAGAGGACCTTGGTTGAATAGGGGCTTTCTTGGTTTAACCTGGAGTAAGAACGTGACTTCCAGGCAAACCGATGCCAGGTTTGTTGGCGTGAGCTTGAAGGCCAGCCCTCACTAAACAGTCTCCCTCAGTGAGGGAGCTGGAGCCTCTGTGGATTACGTGAAAGACTCCTCTTGAACCCATAGACAGGGATGCATTCAGTGACATGAGTCGGCAGTACTGATGGTTTCCCCAGTGGAGGTGAGCATGGCTCTCCTAACCACGGAGGCAGACTCCATAAAAGCCTGTTTCTTGTCAGTTAAAGAAATAAAAATCACTAGCCCACTGGGGCTTACGTGGTGATGGGAGTGAGAAGGCATCTCTTTAAATATTCTTGGTAGGCCTTATGATGGATCTAGACCTGGGTGGTTAGTGTGGAAGAAGCAGCTGAATGAGAAGTATGGGAAAGACTTGGTCAAGAAGCATGGCACCTCCCCCCGCCCTATGAACAGCCATTTGTCTCTGCCCGGCCTTCTGTCCTTGCTTCATGACTGGGCACGTGCTTAAATGTAAAACTCAGGTGGAAGGCGTGCAACGCTGATGAGAGCAGAGTAGAGTTAGGCCCTTCGTGGGGGTTAACTCCTTTTAATATATATTCAATAGGTGGGAGGAGAGCTTCTTTCTTATTCCTTTTGAGGGACTGGGGAACATTTGGAAAGGCGTGCACTCTGGTGGAATTTCACGTTTTGAAATTAATGTCTCACTGTGCTTTTTTCCCTTTGGCTGTGTACCTAGTGTGTGTCAGTTCCTGGAGCTGTGTCAAAGCCCAGATGGTGGCTTTGGAGGGGGCCCTGGCCAGTACCCACACCTTGCACCCACGTACGCGGCAGTCAATGCCCTGTGCATCATTGGCACTGAGGAGGCCTATGACGTCATTAACAGGTACAGCCAAAGCCAGCAGTGACGGAAACGCAGAAGGGCGCCCCGCCTGCTGACACCGCACTGACCTCGCCGTCTCTGGCCTCTCTCCCATTCGTTTCGCAGAGAGAAGCTTCTTCAATATTTGTACTCTCTGAAGCAACCTGACGGCTCTTTCCTCATGCATGTTGGAGGTGAGGTGGATGTGAGGTGAGTGGGGTTTTTCTCAGGCTGCCACATCAGTGGGTTCGGGGGCTTACCTGCCATTAGAGACACCAAACCCAGGGAAGAGCATGGTGGAGCTGCTGCTCTGTCACAGAATGACAGGCAGAATGACTTGCTGGTGACACAGTATCACAGTCATTGCAGAGATGATACCGACATGCTCAGTATGATGATCACTCGGCATCTTTTGCGTAAATATCAAAATATAAGTAAGTCAGAAACAAAATCAACTGCTCTTGTTTTAAAAGTTAAAAATACACTTACCTGGCATAAAACGATATACCATGATATATAGTAACCATATAGTGTCATATAATCTTTTACCTCCCTGGGATAGAAAGGGAGAAGAAAGCCCAGTAGGGACTTAGTGAACGGCTTCTGAATGGATTTGATGAAATCGTGACAATGTTTAACACCCTCGTGAGAACCACTCTGGGAGGCACAGAACCCTTCTGGGCCAGTGGAGCGCAGTGAGATAGACTTGCATTAACTGATTAAAAGGAGTTGCTGCAAAATTATTACTTAACTCAAGAATCGTCTGTTGTACCTAGTAAGTAGCTTATTCACCTGGCAGATGATTTCTTATGAAGCATATAGAGAATTCACTGAACAAGTCATTTCTCAATGGCAGCGGATCATTGAGATTTTATACCAAAGTCTTCTTACTTAGCCTGAATGATACATTTTTATGAGGTTTCTATATCAAAGCCATCTTATTGCCTTTTTGTAAGTGTGTTTGCTTCTACACGAGTGGATTAATGTTCTGGGGGAGCCACTGGTTTGAAAGTGTAGGGGAAGAAAAAACATGGTGGTCGTGGAGCATGAAATACATTGTGGATAA
This sequence comes from Desmodus rotundus, assembly GCF_022682495.2. Lineage (NCBI taxonomy): Eukaryota > Metazoa > Chordata > Mammalia > Chiroptera > Phyllostomidae > Desmodus > Desmodus rotundus. The sequence continues at coordinate 109,244,834 of NC_071393.1, forward strand.
AAATCGGCAACCGGGCTGCAGAGGCCTCTAATAATGGATTTCCTTCTATCTGAAACTTGCCGGCTCAAATCAGAGAATTAGCTAAGGTGTCTACCAGAAAAACTGTTTCTCTGCTCATGACACTTCTGATATCACGAATGTGAGTGATGACACACACCACAGAGTAAGGGCTCAGTCCCACAAGGCTGCCCCTACTTCAAATGCCAGTCACAGTAGCACGTCCTGTCCCTTGGTTTATCCATACTCCCGTGCTGCTGCCTGATGTGGCTACAAATTGGGGGTTCCTTCGATGCTCTCCTCAGCTTCAATGATTTGCTAGAATGGCTCACAGAGCTCAGGGAAACACTTTACTATTACTGGTTCATTCTGAAGTGCATTATAAAGGGCACAAATTAGTGGCCTGATGAAGAGGTAGACAGGGAGAGGTCTGGAAGTTTCCAGAGCGCAGCAACTTCTGTCCCCATGAAGTTGGGGTGTGCCAGTCCCCAGTAGGATGCATTCACCAACCCAGAAGCTCCCCGAATCCCTTCATCTAGGGTTATTATGGGGGTTCCATTATGTAGCATGATTGATGAAATCATTGGCCGTTGGTGATTAACCCAATCTCCAGCCCTTTTCCTCTGAGAGTGGGGGTGAAAGTTCTAACCTTCTAACCACATAGTTCCTCCGGCCTCTGGCGCCCGTCCTCCAGGAGTCCCCTCAGATACAGCAGAATGGGGCTTGTTACAAAAACAAAAGGCTGTCCTGTCACACCTGTAACTCAGAATATTCCAAGGGTTTTCGGAGCACTGTGCCAGGAACTGGGCAGACAACCAACAACATTTATATTTATTATATCACAATATCTCAGTATCTGTTGTTAAAAGATAAACTGAGGCACATTAAAAGTTTTAAGTTTATTTCAGCAAAAATCAATTTGACTTGGGCAGCACCCAGTCTAGCAGATAGAAAGGAACTCCAAGGAGCTGCATAAAATGAAATACTTTTATAGGCAGGAGGGAGCAGGGACAGGAAGGGGCACTGGGCAAAGGCAGGCTGGTTATGGCGAGGTCACTTTGGGGGATGGCGGGGACTTATCAGGTAGATGACCTAACCAGTGCTGATTAGGCGGTTCCTGATGGACTGGTGTGACATTCCACTTCGGGGAAAGCTGAGATGATATAAGTCAGTATTGGTTTAGCATAAGTGACTCCATTTTGAGCCTCTTACCTTGTATAGGTCAACAAAGCCAATATAACTACCGAGGAAAAGTAATACAGTACTATGTTGTTGCTTCTTAAGGAAAAAATTAAAAGATTTTTTTCCCTTCAAGGTCACTACATTTTCATTTCTGTTCTATAGATGTTCCAATCAAATTTGTACAGTTTAAAATTTAGCTTTTTAAAGCTTTCTGAGATTATTAGACAAAAGCAAACAAACCCTGGCAAGATCACTTTGGCATTTTATCACATGCCTAGATGACAGAGCGTAGAGCGTGTTCAAGAAAGAATTTCGTGTTGCTGAAGTGTAGAGGGCCTGGGGGCCGTGGGAGGATGGGGGCTGGAAGCACCTGCAGAGAACAGGTGAGGGGCCCTGAAATCTTAAGAAGCCCAGAGTTTATTTTAAGGGCAGTAGGAAGCCACAGACAGTTTTAAGTAGGGAGTGATATAATCCGACTGTATGTGATGTGAGTGTATTATTAGTTCCCCCGTTGCAATGAGTAGATAGTAAGTAGTATTTTCGTAAAAGTCTTCTGGTTTCAGGGTTGGAGGGAGGAAGACTGAACAGGAGACTGATCCAGGTAATGGTGACTTGGATTTGGGTGATAGAAGCATGGATGGAGAGCAGTGGACAGATCTGAGAGATGTGATGACTGGATGGAAGGAGAGAGGAAGACACTGCACCAGAAAGATGCATTTTGTTGCCTCCCATCTCAGTGTGAGATCTAGGACTAGTCAGTGGCTTCTGGCATCACACCTCAGTTCTTCCATTTATGAGAGGCGAACTATGTTTTTGGCCACCTCCCTATGTCAGAGGTCACATTAGGATTCAAGAGCAAATACTTTTGAACCCCTTTGAGAGGATCAAGACCTGAAGGAAATTAGATCAGACCTTCGAAGTTAGCTTTCGGTAGATGGTAACATTTGGCACCTAGGACTCTTGCATGCTTCTGATGCCTGCTGGCATAGCTCAGGCTCTGCTGTGCCGTTGGCCAGCACGAACAGGCTGTAAAAATGCTGGGAGCATAATACTGCTCACAGCTTTTGCAGGGATTTCTTTGGAAAGCCTCAGTAAGTTTGACTTAAGTTTGACTAATACGGAAACTGGACCCTTCTCTTTCCTCCCTTTTGTAATTAGGAGGTCTTAGAAAAGACTTGTAAGCAGAGTTTTTATCTTCAAGATTAAATGGAGCTGAGGTGCTGGCATTTGAAAAGGCTGTAGCAGGGAAGAAAAGACAGTTTGTAGACATGTTCCATCACAGAGGGCGAAGCTGAAATAAATGTTTTGAAAAGAATTAGGGCTGGCAGAATCATTCCCAATCAAGTAGGATAGCATTACAAAAATAAAAACACGTGCTCTTTCTTTTTTATTTAACAATGTGTGTGTGTGTGCGCGCGCGTGTGTGTCTGCACTAGTGGGGTGCTTGACCAAAGGGTTTTTTTTTATCCCTCCAGAGGCTTAAGGAAGGTATCTGAGTGGGCTCATCTAGTCCTCTCTGAGCTAAGCAGCCATTATGGCCTGCTGGCCTGCTTTGCAATGTGTTGGTTGTAGGAAAAATATATATATAGTCAAGCGTTAATGTGTCCATGCCTTAAACAGACAGAAATCCTGGATCTGAAACAGTACTGACATCTGAGTGAGTGAGCGTATCAGAAATACCCGAATGACACCATGGAATTTGGGGAACCCTTATAGGTCTTTGGAAGAAGAGCTGCAGTCACTTCTGACATGGGTTGGTAGGGCTGCTACTTCCTCTGATGTAGATTTGACCATGTGGAGGTAGGGAGAATAGAATGTCATGTTCTTTTCACTGAAGCCGTGCTGCGAGCAACTCTGTCCAAACAGAATGTCACACCTCTCGGTTGGAGACCCAGGAGGGCTGACCCTGTGCCAAGAGTGAGGACAGGAGGTGATTACAGCTTACCAGGCAGAGAGAGCAATCTGCCCAAGGAGTTCCCGGAGCCTTATTTAGGCTCTTCCTTAAAGCTTAACACTTTGCCCTCTATTTCTGTCCTTCCAGAAGCGCGTACTGTGCCACCTCAGTAGCCTCTCTGACCAACATCCTGACTCCAGACCTCTTTGAGGGCACTGCTGAATGGATAGCAAGGTGAGACGAGCTGGGTTTGTCCTGGTCTCTTAGACATCTGCGTCCAAAGTCTTCTGAAAAATAAAGAAGATGAAAAAAAGACTGGAAGGGAAAATAAAATTACAAGAGATGTATTAGGGTTGTAGCATATAAGTGTCAAAATTACCTTAAAAGGTGCCCCGCACCAAACTTTCTTTAATGTTGTATTACAGTTTAGATTGGCAAGGGCAAAAACTTGGTTAGACAGTAATGGTGAGAGTCTAAGTGGATTTATCCATTTTCAAGAGCAACTTGGTAATATCTCAATGTAGCCCTTGCTGATGACCCAGTAATGGGGGGGTCCTGCACAAACTCTCACGCAGATGCGTGAAAGAGACAGACAAAAAGCTGGAAACAGGTTAAATGTTCATAAGCATGACACGGACAAGTAAGTTTTGATATAGGCACATTGGAATATAATATAGCCATTAAAATGAATGAATGAAAGCTGCATGTATCAATATAGACAAATCTCCAGGCTCTCATTTAGAATGAATGACAGATAAAGAGCTTCCCAGACAAGAAAAGGCTAAAGGAGTTCATCACCACTAAACCAGTATTATATGAAATGTTAAAGTATCTTCTTTAAGAAAAAGACAAAAAGAGAAATATGAAAAGTAAAATGGCAATAAATACATATCTATTAACAATTGAATCTAAAATTCCAAATAAATGAATAAGCAGAACAGAAACAGACTCAGATGCAGAGAACAGTTTGACCGTTGCCAGATGGGAGGGGTCAGGAGGATGGGTGAAAAAGGTGAAGGGGTTGAGAAGTACAAATAGGTAGTTACGGAATAGTCACAGGGATGTAAAGGACAGCATAGGGAATCCAGTTGCTAAAATTCTGATGACTAGGTGTGGTGTCAGGTGGGTATGAGATTACTGGGATGGTCGTTTAGTAAGTTATATAATATCTAGTCACCATGGTGCATGCCTGAAACTAGTACATGTCAACTGTAATTGAAAAATTAAAAAATGATTTAAAAAAATGAATGAATGAGACCTTCATGTATCAATATGGACAAATCCCAACAATGCTGAGGAAAGAAAAAGGAGGTGGTTAAACATACCAATCAGCATATTTACTTAAAATGTAAAAATATGTAAAACAGTTCTATATGGTTTATGGAAGGAATCATGCATAATAATATAAAAACATGCATGGGAAAGATAAACACCAAGTTCAGGGCGGTGCTTGCATCTGGGGAGAGAGCGGAGGAAATGAGACCGGGGAGGTCCACACATCTCCACTGAAGACTCGAACTGTGTCTCTAATGGTTCATTTCTTTAAAACATTTTTTAAAAGCCCTGAAATGTACATGGTCAAATGAAAGGTAGGTGTTAGATGCATGTATGTTCCATATGTTATTTCCTATACTTTCCTGGATGCTTTAAATAGTTTATCATTAAAAATAAAGAAAACAAAACGTATAGTAGATACATATGTATATTATGAAAAGATATACAAGCTGCCTTGTTTTAGTTTTTATATTTTTATTTTTATCAAAGTATATTTATTGCTATGAAAATGTAATTTATAGCTAAACCAGATGATATACTATGATATTTGGCTTTTTGTATAACTTTAATCTTCTTAGACTTAATCAGTACCTCTTTTTACAAATGCATGTATTATGAATTCATTCCCAAGTTTTCTGCCAGAGCTATAAAATTACTCTTGATACAGTCAAACGCTTCAGGTAACATATCGATTCTCTTGTGTGTGTGTGTGTTTGTGTGCATGTATGTGCACACACATGTGTGTGTTTTGAGTTACCCTACCTGGAGCCCACTGCCCTCCTGCTTCTGTTGGACAGATTGTGCTCAGCTCGCTGCAGTAGGCGTCCAGATGCTTCCTTTCAGCATGAAACTCACTCCACTTCTCCCCTTTGCTGAAGCCCTACCCTCCTTTCTCTTGGTTTACTGACTCCTTTTAATGAAGCACATGCTCCAGGAGATCCTCGAAAGAGCACTTGGGTGATACATTAAAAAAAAAATTTAATTAAATTTATTGGGGTGACATTGGTTACAGTGATACATTTTTAAAGATTTTACATATATCTTTATTCTGGTCTCACATTTGATTGATAGTTTATTTGGTTACAGGTTTCCAAATTGGAAACTATACAAATTATATTCCTTCAGAATTTTTAAGCATTGCTCCATTTTTTGACTTCCAGTGTCACTGTTTAAAAGGCTGATAATAACAATAACCAACATTTACTGAGGACTTGGTGTGTCATACTCACTAGTGGGGTAGTTACAGTTTAGAGATCGAGAGTATAGGTTTTGGAGCTAGACTGCCAGAGTTTGGTTATTTTTTACACTTTCTGTTGCTCAGTTGAAATTTCCCATCTTGTTATTCATAACAAATACATTTTTCTTCACTGAGGTAAATATATAATTATAATACCGGCTCTAAAATCCTTGTCTGGTAATTTTAACATGTAGGTATCTTAAAGTTGGTATGTCTTATTTCCTGATTCTGCAAAGGTCCGGTAATTTTTGGGTTGTATCTCAGACATTGTGGTGTTCTGTTGTAGACAGTGGGTTCTGTTAGATGGCCCTAAAGAGCTGAAATACAAAGAAATTAAGTGACTGAAACCTTTTAAGGTAGTTACTGTGTTTTCCTAACTCCTAATGCCAATGTATTTCCAATCCATTGTATTTTTCTTTTGTTTCTCTTTCTCTCTGTCCCACCTCCCACCACCAGAAGTTTTTGTAATCTTTATTTTTGCTCTTTGGAAACTTCATACTGATGAACAATGATATGGATTAAAAAAAATTCATTTGCTGGGTACTCAGCAGGTATCTTCAATCTGGAATTGTATATACTTCAGTTCTTTTTAAAAGTATATTTTATTATGCTATTACAGTTGTCTCAATTTTTCCCCCTTTACCCTCCTCCACCCAGTACCCCCATTCCTTCCAGCAGTTGCCCCTGAGTTCATGTCCATGGGTTGTGCATATAAGTTCCTTGGCTTCCTATACTATTCTTAACAGCCCCCTGTCTATTTTATACATACTAATTATTCCCTGTCCTTTTCCCCCATTCTCCCCCTCCCAGCTGATAACCCTCCAAATGATCTCCATATCTATGATTCTGTTCCTGTTCTTTGTTTTTTTTAGATTCATTTTTTCATAGTTGTGAATTTGTTGTCATTTTAATGTTCATAGTTTTGATCTTCTTTTTCTTAAATTAATCCCTTTAATATTTCATGCAATAATGGCTTTGTGATGATGAACTCCTTAAGCTTTACCTTATTTGGGAAGCACTTTATCTGCCCTTCCATTCTAAATGATAACTTTTCTGGATAGAATAATCTTGGTTGTACATCCTTGCTTTTCATCACTTTGAATACTTCTTGCCTGCAAAGTTTCTTTTGAGAAATCAGCTGATAGTCTTACAGGAACTCTCTTGTAGATAACTCTCTGCTTTTCTCTTGCTGCTTTTAAGATTCTTTGTATTTAACCTTTGGCGTTTTAATTATGATGTGTCTTGGTGTGGTCCTCTTTGGATCCAACTTGTTTGGGACTCTCTGTGCTTCCTGCACTTGTATGTCTATTTCCTTTGCCAAATTAGGTAAGTTTTCTTTCATTATTTTTTCAAATAAATTTTCAATTTCTTGTTCTTCCTCTTCTCCTTCCAGCATCCCTATGATTTGGATATTGGCACTTTCAGAGATGTCCCAGAGTCTTCTTACACTATTCTCATTTTAAAAAAAAATTATTTTTCTTCTTGCTGTTCTGGTTGAATGCTTATTGCTTCCTTATGTTCCAAATCATTGCTTTGAATACTGGCTTCCTTCCCTTCACTATTGGTTCTCTGTGGATTTTTCTTTATTTTACTAGTGTAACCTTCATTTCTTTCTTTATGTTGTTGTCATACTCAGTGAGTTCTCTGAGCATCCTAATCACCAGTGTTTTGAACTCTGCATCTGATAGGTTGGCTATCTCTGTTTCATTTCATTCTTTTTCTGGGGTTTTGTTCTGTTCTTTCATTTGGGCCATATTTCTTTGTCTCCTCAATTTGGCAGCCTCCCTGTGTTTGTTCCTGTATATTAGGTAGAGCTGCTTTGACTCCCTGTCTTAGCACACCCGTAGGTTGTATGAGATGGAGCCTTAGATATTCGCCAGGGTGAGGCAACCTGCTTCACCACTTTGTGGCTCTGTGTGGGGGGCTTGGAGAGGGGACAGTGCCACTGCCTGGCTTCTGGAGGTTTCCCCGGCACTCACCCTGTTTCAAGTCACTTCACTCACTTCCTGTATGCAACTGGTGCCCTTCCACCTGTTGCCCTGATGCTGAATCCCAGAGTGGGTGTGTATGTTTTAAGTCCATGTACACCCTTTAACAGAGTCCCCTGAAAATCTAGCAGTTTCTTCCGCCGCCCCAACTCCCACTGATTTTTACAGCCAGAAGTTATGGGGATTTATTTTCCTGGCACTGAAACCCCTGGTTGTGCAGTCTGGCCTGGGGCTGAGACTGCTTGCTCCCAAGGTATCCCTCCTGGTTTTTATCCACCACCTGTGAATGTGGGACTGCCTGTTTCACCACTGCCTCTTCATGCCACACCGCATCCCCTCACCTCTCCGCGTGTTTATGTGTGTGTGCGGAGAGAGAGGGAGAGAGAGAGACTGGGACACAGAAACAGACAGAGGTCACTGCTGGTGAGAGGGACTAGGAGGCCAATGGGCAGGGGACTTACTCTTCATTATTTTTAAACTGAATTTTTGTAATTAAAAAAATGCAAAGGTAAGTTAAGATAAACAAAAATTTTAAGAGGTCTTTTGTGTGTGTATTCTTTACTCATCAGAACTTTAAACTTGAGCTATTTCTATGCTTCATGTAGCCAAATGTACTGGAAAGAAAACTTGGAGTGTATGTTTGGGTGGTGCTCATGGATCTGTACGGGGAATGGTAGCCAGTGTCTGCACCTGTCTGCTCTGTGATCCCCCTGGGCCTGCGGCTTCTCTGAAAAAGGTCTGTGAGTTCCCAAGATGCCTGGCCTCAGGGAGAGGTGTCTGGAGGACAGGAGGTATTACTGCTTCCTTTCTCTCCCACCCAGAAGTTCTACGGGCTCTTGGGTTAAGTGCTCATCCACCTGTGCACCTGTACTGTGGGACAAATGCACCTGTAGGGAGTATGACTCTATGTATATACTTCAAGATCATTGGAAGAAAATTCTCTGTTGTTACATGAAAATATACTGAAAGTTTCTTTATTTCACAGGTAGAACATGTTTGTTAAAGCAAAAAGAAGAAAATCTACACCATTTGTAACCCACTACCAACAACTCTTTTGGTGCATATCTTTGCAGAATTCCAGAATAATCATATAGTACATTATCATTTTAAAGCTTTTTCATGTAATATATTTGGAACCTCTTTAGATATATTTCTATAGCATTTTACGTGACTGCAGTAGTCTGTTGTACAGATACACCATAATGTGTGTAACTAGTCTCTTACTGTTGGGCTCCTGTGTTGTTTCCAGTATTTTGCTGTTCTAAATGGGAATATAGTAAACATCCCTGTAATTTGATCTTTGGAAACGTTCTTATTTTATAGGGTTCATTCCAGACATGACCCTATATTTCTGGGCCAAAGATTATGCCTAGGGTGGGATTTAATAGGATTTAATGATGAGGAAATGTACTCTTAATATATAGCCTCGCTTTAAATAATAATAATTGTAATAACAAGTGAGTAATTTGAGTATATAGAAAATTATAATTTAAGAAATAAGTTTATTTCAAACAATTATAAAGGTATATTTATTTACTATAGAAACTCTTTAAAATACAGCAAAATAACGAGGAAAAAATACTAGCAATAAACCTGTACCAATAGATAACCAGAATTACCAATTATTTTTCAATTTTATTTTAACCTGATGGTTATCATACTGTATATATGATTTTCTAACTTTTTTCTAAAAAGTAATTACTTGAGATGTATGTTACGTAAGTAGACTATTTCTGAGTTTCCTTTTTTTTTGAGAAAAGGAATTTCTGCAAGTTAATTAGGTGACATCTTTCTGTTCATAATTGTGATGGTTTATGCCTTCATGTGAGTGAACACATGCTTTGCCACCCAGGGTCCTACACTTGTGCGCATCCATTCAACCCGGCTGCTCGCTGGTTGACGCCGACTTCTTGATCTCCTTTTCTCGATCTTCTAGGTGTCAGAATTGGGAAGGGGGAATTGGCGGCGTGCCAGGGATGGAAGCCCACGGTGGTTATACTTTCTGTGGCCTGGCCGCACTGGTCATCCTCAAGAAGGAACGTTTCTTAAACTTGAAGAACTTGTTGGTAAGTGCCTGTTGACCTGCCTTCCTTCCTCCCAGACCCGGGGTCCGGTGATGTGACTGCTCAGGCTTTGGGGGAGGTGGGGCTGTGGGAGGGGCTCACAGAGCTCCTGCCTGGAGCTGGGGAACCCAGAGCTGAGCGCTCTAAGGAAGCTTTACATGGAGTTGTTAGGGCGCTCACACTGCTTGGAGAAAGTAGAAGGAGTGAACATCTGCCCCCGGTTTCAGCTCCCTTCCTATCTGCCCGCTCTGAACTTTCTACACAGTGCGTTAGGCCAATGCCAGAGTTTTCTTGAGTCCCTCAGACATCTGGTATGAGCCAGATCACCTTCCTCAGACTTCCAAGAAAAATGTAGCTTCAGTCTCTTAAAATTAGGGGTCATTGTGTGTCTTAGAATATCCTAAGAGAAAAAGTTATGAGAAGAGCTTTGAGGCATTTTGAAGCCCAGCTTTTATTTCCTACCACGGTACGTGAACTTTTAGTAACTACATTTAAATGTTGCTGGGCAGAGCTGGGCAATTGCGTTGAGCAGGCGGCCCAAACGTTGATGTCTGGACTCCAAGCTCCTGACTAATACTCAGGATGATCTCACAAAACTGTCAGCTTCAAGGGGTCACAAGATCATAGTTAAATTGTCATCGGAGAACTAGCGCACAGACACACGCACAGCCACACACAGCCACATGCATAGCCACAGCCACCCAGGAGATATCTTTGGGGAGCATTTACTCCCTGACTATGACCTTAAAGCAAACAGGTGCAACTGACATTTGTCTTTTCTCCAAGTTTCTGTGTGAGGCTCCTATCATAGGCATTGTCACGAGACCCACCGTGAGCTCCCTGGAGAGTTTCTGCTGCACTCGGTAGAGATATGACCAGCAGCTTTTGTCTTCATCCCTTGGAAGCTTCCTATAACATACTCGTTTTGAAGGTTGTTAAAGACTTGAAGGTTCATGCTGAAATGGCCACCTTTGTGCACAGGACTCTGAAATCCACTAAAATCTGATTCCTAACAAGGCATGAAACATAAAAGTTTTATCTCCTGCCATCACCGGTATGGCGTAGTTGGTTGGGTGTCGTCCCACAAAGTGAAAGTTCACTGGTTCGATTCCTGGTCGGGGCACATGCCTGGGGTACAGGTTCAGTCCCTGGATGGGGCACGTTCGAGAGGCAACCAATCGAGGTTTCTCTCTCCTTCTCTCTCTCTTCCCCTCTCTCTAAAAATAAATAAATAGAATCTTAAAAAAAAATGTGTCAACCCCCAGGCAGAAATAAAGACTATATTTAGCAAATGCCTCAGTTACAAAGACAATATTCAAATTTGAACCCTGTCTACACTTCCTAGCCATGTGACCTTGGAAAAATTGTCTAATCTGTTTTTGCTTCACTGTTTTCCCCTCTATAAGGTAGAGATAATAGTTCCTTGAAGGTTAGAGGAAAGAACATATATAAACAGCCTGGCATGTGGTAGGTGCTCAGGGAGTGTTACACCCTTCTTCCCCAAACTGCTCCCTTCCCTCCATTTGCTGTGGGAGGACGAGGGATTGTATCTGAAGGATTTTATAAAGTCCACAGAATAAATCCATGGGCTTAGACACTGGAAAAAATTAATTAGTCTGGCTTAACAACACTCAATATGTGGGGTAAGCAAAAATGAAGCATGGACTTCCCACGATAGTGGCGATTATCCCTTTTCTTGCATAATGCATAGCTTACTTTCATTAAACGGCACCAGCCCCGAAGCACTGGTTCACTTAAGACTGGCTGGGGATGACTTAGTGCCTACACCTGCAGTACAATTTTTTGGTCTTTCTTTTTAAGAATTTGGGATTGTGACTCTTTCTGGGTGGCTGTTACCTTAAGTAGGGATACAGTCTAAACCCTACAACCATTTACTTAAAGAAGGGCTGGAACCTGCCCCCCCTCCATCCCCCTTTCTGCAAGGGTTGTTTGTGACTACTTTCAGGAACTCGGTCTAGTAAGAGTCTAGGTACAGGGGAAACACCCTGCTCGGTGCTATTCAGGGCTGGGCTGGGCTGGGAGGGAAATGGGAATGTCATTATCTGCTCAGCCAGCTGGTTCTGCTCCTCCTAGCAGCCCAACCTGTGACGATCTTGGTCTTAGTAGTAGAGTGTGTTTAGAAAACTTGGAGATAAATGAGAAATGGTAATATCATACCTGACCACCGAGTGGTATCAGGAACCATTTTGCAGGTCCAAAGAAAAAGATTTTCTTCTATCAGCCAACCAGGTTCCCTGGAGAGAGGCCAGACTAGACAGCCATCATTGCTCATCGGAACTAGTGGCTTCTGCTTCCAGTCTGCGAGTGACTTGCTTAGAGACCTGGGATGAGTTTCCTTAGGAGCCAAGTAAAAGTCAGAAACAGTTTGAGGTCATCCAATGAAACGTAGCACAAAATTCCTGCTTTTAATAAACTTCCCTGAGCTGGAAAAGTGATTAGAAATGAGCTCCTGGTGGCCTTGCCTTACATTTCCTAGTGAAGCCCTGTTCAGTAAGAGCCATTCGCAGGTGTCCTTACTGCAGGCTTGGCCTCTTTATGCTGTCAGCACTAGCACCCGTGTGGACCCTGGGGAAGGTGGTTGATTGCCTTAGTCTCTGAGCAGAGATCAGTGCTGGTTGCCCTGGAAGGGTCAACTAAATGATCCACTCGAGGTCTGGCAGTGAGGGGAAGGAGGGGACAAGCCAAAGTGCTAGAACTCTGAGCACCGGTAAGCCAGGAGATGGGAGCCTTCCCTCCCCAGATAAGCCTCTAGAGCACTTGTCTTGCTGGATTTTGTGTCTCTTTTATAAAGCAGACCACTGCCTCTCCTTCTTTGTCTCCTTCTCAGCAATGGGTGACAAGCCGGCAGATGCGGTTTGAAGGTGGATTCCAGGGCCGCTGTAACAAGCTGGTGGATGGCTGCTACTCCTTCTGGCAGGCGGGGCTCCTGCCTCTCCTCCACCGGGCACTGCATGCTCAAGGTGAGCGGGGACCTGTTGGGGTGGGGGTGGGGGCTAGGTGATTTCCCTAGGCTGCTAACCAAGTCAGGAAGCCAGAGCGCGTTTTCAGAGGGATTGAAGTAGCTCTGTCTATCCTGGAGTTTCAGTTGCCAGCCTGGAACCTTCTCTTAGGCATGCACATGCAGGCAGGAGTCAGTTCCAGTGGGTTAGGGGGTCATGGCTGCTTCACACTGGCTGTGGCTGGGAGGGGCTGGGTGCCTGTCCTGGGCCCCACGCTGACTGACACCTCAGCTGGGTGTGAAGCCACAGTTTCCAATGCAGTGCTCCAAACCGGTCATATCAGAACTGAAAACCCATGCTGTGCACGTGGTCACAGCAGTGACAGAAAAGGGAACTGTATAAAGGGGCAGAGAACCAGAACCCACAGAGAAAAGACCCACCGTGTCTGTCTGGCTGCGTAACTGCCGCCATAAGAAATGTGGTATTTTAAAATGTTGAAGAATCCCAAATGGAAGTTTGTTCCGCCTGCGCTACTTGAGTGGAGAGGCACATGTTTCTCCTGTGGCCTCTCAGATGGGAGTGCAAAACCAAAGCATCGCAAGCAAAGTTTCTGGGAGCCTTCCCACATTATCTCTCGAAATCTCAGGCCACCTGCTGCCTCCTCAGTTATCTTTCCCATTTATTTTGTGTGAGAACAGGATGTCTCTGAGGAAGCCAGTGCAGGGGGGTTGCTCTGCTGGGTGCTGATCTGTTCTTGGACTGAGATCCCTTGGCCCCAGGGAAGCTTTTCTTTGGACTTTGTAGCTGGGCAATCAATTGTTCAAATGCAGACGATGAGATTCTTTTCTACTGCCCACCCTTATCCCCAACACACACACATACACACACACACACTCTCTCTCTCTCTCTCTCTCTCTCTCTCTCTCTCTCTCTCTCTCTCTCTCTCTCTTTGTTTGGCTGTTCTTTCTGAGCCCCTTTCTTTAGTCTCTTAATTTCATTTGAGTTGTGGCCATTTTTGAGACTGAATTGAAGTGAACAGAGCCTCTGGCCTGTCCTTGCATTCTCCCTGCCTCAGCCTGTCCTCAGAGCCCTTGGCCTGGGGCCGGGCTTTCGAGCCCCCCCACCCCCCGTCTGGGCTGGACCACTATAGTGGGGAAGTCAGGAACTTCCCTAGGGTCCAGTGTCTTCAAACCAGAAACAACATGGAGCTTTAGTGGTCTTTTCACTGGAACTGCTGAGATTGAGCCCCCGGTAAAGCCGTCAGCCTTTCACAAACCTGTCCTTGGCAGGGCTGAGATGCAGTCACCCTGCAGTTGCCAGGAAAATTCGGAGAGAGCTGTAACAGGAGCACCACCTGCCCAAGTCTCCAAGGGGGGGCCCGGGCTGACATTTTGTTTATGGCAGCACAAGTTCTGGAGGACTAATCACATTCAGAGCTTGCCTGTGGGAGAGGTTGCCTGTGAGTCTCCGTGCTTCCAGTCTTTGCACTGGCTGGGAGAAGGCCCACGCTGGGCCTGACACCCACCATTTCTCAGAAGCAGTGGGCTCGGACCAGGCAGGGTCTGGAAGAAGGGAAGCGTTTTGAACAGTGGGCAAAATAATGACGTTGGGAGTCAAAAGGTGACGTGGTATAGAAAGATATTTAGAATATACTGTGATCAAAGTTATGTTTCAAAGCAGTACAGATATAATTCCAGTTTTAGTGAAGAGTTGACTCCCAAAAATTAATAGAAGGTATCTGGGTTGTGAAATGATGGGTGACGTTTGTTTTCTTTCTTTTTCATTTGCATTTTCTAATTTTTCTACAGTTACTTTGTATTTCTTATATAAAGAAAAACAACGAAAGTTATTTTACAAAAGAAGGGAGCACCGGCTGGTATGGCTCAGTGGATTGAGTGCTGGCCTATGAACCTAAAGGTCGCTGGTTCTATTCCCAGTCAGGGCACATGCCTGGGTTGCGGGCCAGGTCCCCAGTTGAGGGCGTGTGAGAGGCAGCTGATTGATGTTTCTCTCACACATCGATGTTTCTCTCCCTGTCTTTCTCCCTCCCTTCTCCTCTCTCTAAAAATAAATACATAAAATCTTTAAAAAAAACAAAAAAGAAGGTAAATTATATAAACAAAACAAGTGGCAAGGTGGGAAAAATATTTGTGACAAATGACAAAGGGCTCATGTCTTTAATTTGAGAAAGTCACCTGAATCAATAAGAATCAACCAAACTGCCCGGTTGAAAAACAGGAAAAGGATCCAAACAGACAGAAAAAAACCTGCTATTATTATTACTTCTGCAACTGCTGCTACCATGGCAGCTAAGAGTTAGCAAGCGCTCACCGTGCCAGGGACTGAACCACGTGTTTCACATACATTTTCTCATTTGACCCCGGAACAACCTTTTCAAATGCGTACTGTTGTTATTCCCATTGTACTGCTGAGGAAACAGTGCATCGAGGGTAAGTGACTTGCTTTGTAAATACCTGATTGCTACCTGCAACAGTATCAGAACGCTGCATGTAACCACCACAGATGCCCTTTAATCGAACAACAAGGTGACAGTTAAAGAAATGAAAATAAAACCAGTGGGACACTATTCAATTTTGCTGTCAGATTGACAGAGATTAGCAACCTTGACACCCTATGTTGGGGAGAGAGCGGAAAAACAGGCACTTTTGTGCTGTTAGTGGGGTGGAAATAGATGCATCATGTTTTGGAGGGTGGTTTGGAGACATCTGTTTAGATTATTTGAACCCAGCAAGTGCACTGGCAGAACATTACCTGCAGAGAGACTAGCAAAGGATGTGTATTGGAGTTTTTAAAATTTTTAAATCCTCACCCAAGGACATTTTTTCATTGCTCTTAGAGAGAGAGAGTAAGGGAGAGAAACATCAATGAGAGAGGAAAGCATTGATTGGTCACTTTCTGTATGTCCCTAGACCAGGAATCGAACCCACAACCCAGCCATGCACCCTGACCAGGAATTGAACCTGAAACCTTTCGGTTACGGGATGATGCCCCAACCAGCTGAGCCACAGTGGCCAGGGCTGATGTGGAGTTTTAATAGCAAACAACCCCACTGCCCATGTAAAGGTCAAAAGTTAAATAAGTTATGATCTCTCCCAACGGTGGCTGCCTGCAATGGGCCGATGTAGAGAGCTCTCCAGGACACACCGAAAGCACCAAAGGCCAGGCCTAGAGCCGTCTGTGCTTGCGCACAGGCTGACACCCACACAGCTTTCCCTGGAAGCTGAGGCAAAGCCCCTTTAACAGAGGGTGCCTCTGGGTGAGGGGAGGGCTGGGAGGGAGGGGACTTCCTTCTTATATTTTCTATCCTCTGCCCTTTTCTTTTGCCATGTGCATTACCACTTTTATTTCAGTAAATGAATAAACAACACTTTTAAAAGGCGATGATCATACCGCTAACTGAAAAGATAAGGAGGCACCGACACACGTCCGCACGCGGACCCAGGCTGGACCCTGACTGCCCAGTGGCCGGTAGTTCCGCGTGGGCGGTCTCCTTAACGCGGGTAGAAGACAGTGTTTGAGTAGAAGCACGAGTTATTATTAGTGTCTTAGAAATACCAAATGCTGACTGAATTTGTGAGTTACATTGTACTTGGGGAGGGATACGAAAGCAGCAGGCCTGTGAGTTTCTGTCTGGATTTGTAGCTACTGGTTGCTTGCTTGTTCTCTGGGACATACCCCAGGCGTATATTTGTCCACCTGTGAAACTGAGCTTTACCTGTCACTTACTGTTTGGAAACCTGATTTCTTAGATGAAAGGAAACTTTGAAATGCAAAATGTCATTATAATGAGGCCCTGTAATTTAGGGCAGGGGTCTGAGGGGCTTACAAGCTGATTCCAGTGCACAGCATCGCCCTGCGCTCCTATCTCCCTTCTTCTCACTGGTGTGCACACGCAAGGTCGCTGGAAGTTCCTTGTCGAGATTATGAACTTTGAGCTTGCAGACTTCAGTAATGTAGGAGGTAACTGAAGCACTCTGTAATCTACTCCATAGTAAACATACCATTTTCTTTTCAGGTTCCAATTTTTGTGATGGGTTATCATTCACCTTATAATAAGTCTTTCAATTCTCACAGGATATGAAATAAAGGTATATTTTGTACAGATGCTTAATGCTGTTATCCTGAAGTTGAATAAATATGCTTTTTAAAATAACAGCTTTCTTGAGATATAATTCACCCATTTAAAGTATACAATTTAATGGTTTTTAGTGTACACACAGAATTGTGTAACCATCACCATAATCAGTGTTAGAGTTTTCATCAATTCCCTGCCCCCAAGAATCCCTGTACCCATTAAATAGGCTTCTCTAAAGAAGAAATTACAAAGGCCAAATCAACAGTGTGATTATAGCCTGTGGGCTTTATATATGCATGTGTAATTTCTTTAAAACCCGTTCATCCAATCAAGGTGAAAGTGTGTAAATGTAATAGAAAGCTAGATTGGTAAAATTGATTCTTGGATCTCGGAAGACAAAGGATCAACAGACACTCTCAAAGAGAAATGCAACTAGCAAACAGGAATTGTAGGACGATTTTACCCTCATTAGTAATCAAAGGCATGTAAATCAACACAAATGATCAGGTACTGTTTCTTTTTAACATTTTAAATGCCGATAATTTTTTTTAAGTAAGTAATGCTGGAGGTAGTACAGGAACATCTTAAATTTTGCTGCCAGCTATATAAATTCTTCACGTAGCTTTATCAGTATGTATTAAAAGCCTTAAAAATGTTTATTCTCTTCACCTGAATAATTCCACTCCTGGGAATCTATTGGAAGAAAATAATCCTAACATAGAGAAGACTCACAGAGATGTGCGTTGCAACTTTTCTTAACAATTGCAAGGACCTTGAAACAACCTGGGAAATAAGTAAAAGGAGGCAGGGTGAAGTCCCGTCATAGATGTGTGTATCTTCTACACAGCCACTGTGCTCATAGGTGGGGAAGGAAGAAAGAGGGAGGTAATTAACAGAGTGTGGGTGCTTCAGAGAGCATGCGTCTTGGCATGGAGTGAGCCTGAGACAGGGACCTGAGAGTGCTCTCCTTGCGCTGGGTTCAGGTCCTGTGTGCCTGGTCTGCGGTGAGCGTCCCAGGGGCTGAGCGTGACTCGGGTGTTGGGGATGAGTGGTTTCTGTACGTGACCCCCAAATGTCAGCCAACCACTGCACAGCATCTCGTGCTCAAGCCAGGAAATGGCGAGCTCTTTCCGACCGCCCCATATCTTACTCTCTCATTTAAGAAATCTAAAAACTATTTTTCTGTATATTCTCTCTCTCTCTATATATATATCCCTCAATTGCATATTTTGCTTACCTACTCTCTTTACATAGTGCATTTACTGTAAACATTGACAAATTTTTACCATAGAAGATGCTATGCTCATATATATGAGTTTTGGCCCATTGCCTATATTAATACAGTTACCTTGTATCTCCACTTAATGAAATACTATGTGACTCTTCAGAATGATGGTTATGAAGATTATGTAGCAGACAGGAAAGTTGATACCTTTAATGTTAAATGAAAATCTTAAGATATTGTGCAAAAGCACAGTAACTATATAGAAAATTGCTTGGAGACAAAAAAAATGACTGGAAGGAATTAAAAATAGCTTTCAATTGCCATTGTTTGCTGTCTTTGTAGCCCAGGTATCAAAGTGTAAAACTGACCAAGGGCTTCATGCATATCCCGTATGTGTATTTTTAAGAAATCAATCCCCATGTAAATGTTTCTGCGCACATCTGTCTCTTGGTGAATTGTCCCTCCTCCCCACTTGACAACCATGTGGCCCACAGAACCCCCTGATCATGCAGCTTGAGCTTCAGAGTGAAGAAGCCCAGTGCTTGGCAGCACTTTAGCATAATTACCAGAACTGCTGACTTCTGCCTGGGTTACCATATTGTATGATGCAAGACGCCAGCTCCAAGCAATGCTGCTCAGGAGCGTCTCTGAGCCAGGAGAAAAGCTGGAGAATTCCCTTTTCCAGCTTTAATCTACCCTGGAGGGTAGATTAAATCCAGGCTTAGAAAAGTAGACTAGACAGACATTACCAGCCCTGTGAAGAGTTCTCTTGGCTAATTAGAGTCTGGTTAACAAGTTTCAGAGGTGAGCTGGAGGAAGTGTCTTAGCAGCCCAGAGTAAGGAGCTGTGGACCGAGTTGGGGGCAGTGACAGAGATCAGTCTGGAAAGCCGAGCTACCCAGCTAGCCCATGCCTGCCTCAGACGTGGTTGAAGGTGGTCGTCCAAGGAAATGGGTGCATGTCAAACAAAGCAAAAGCCACTCCGCACTGCTGCTCTTTGACCTGTGTCAGGGTTCAGGAGACAGGCCATGTCACGGGTAATGAAACCCAGGAGTCGTCGATACTGGGCTGGACTTTCACCAGGCCTGGGCCCGCACTGATCCTTTGCCTTTCTCCAGGTGACCCTGCCCTCAGCATGAGCCACTGGATGTTCCATCAGCAGGCCCTGCAGGAGTACATCCTCATGTGCTGCCAGTGCCCCGCCGGGGGGCTTCTGGATAAGCCTGGCAAGTGAGTGCCTCCTCTGGGGAGCGAGGGGTAGAGAGGTGTGCACCGCAGGTCTACTCAGAGCCAGATGGCAGCAGGTGTCGCCCTTTAAAAAGCCGGGGTGTCCCTTTCCATCCAGCTGCGTAGTGCTGGCGTGTGGGAAGAAGCACCCCGGTTCTGGAGCACCCACTTTGAGTGCCATCGATCCTGGCACCTCCAGTGCCCGTCCTTTCCCCAAGCTTACACACACCCCCCTCTCCAGATAGTCAAAGAAATTGCTGGGTTGGTAGTTTTTCTTCCTCATTTTTTTTTCTTTTAACCAAACTGCTTTAAATAGAACAGGATATAGGATTTTAAAACCCTTGAGTATCATAAACAGAGGTTATAATCACAACTATTACAGAATAGACTAAATACCTTTAGGTGCCAAATAAGGGAAACCAAATAAGTTCTGTTCTCTTTGCTTCTCACCTGCCACACACGTGTGCATACATGGGCACACACACACCTGCTGCTGTCAGCATCCAGCGGACGGCCCACCTGAAGGCTGGTCCCTCGCAAGTTATCAGGAGGCACTTGGCTCATTTCTGGACATATTGGTGGTGGTGTTTTTTTCTTTTTTAAGAAATATATTGATTTAGCGCTAGCACTACCCAGGAGAGCCCTTTCTGGGAAACAGCTGGAGGGACTGACTTTAAAATGACAGTTTCTGCTTTGAAAACACAGCCGGGGAAAACCAGGCTTCCTGGAGCTGCGGGAGGAGGGCAGGGCGGGGCATGCGAGTGCACGGCCTCGGAGTCTGAGTCTGTTGGAGGCTGTGATGGGGGCAGCAGGGAGCAGAGAAGTACCTGTTCAGAGCTGCCCTGTGCTTGCAGGTCGCGGGACTTCTACCACACCTGCTACTGCCTGAGCGGCCTGTCCATAGCCCAGCACTTCGGCAGTGGAGCCATGTTGCACGACGTGGTCCTGGGTGTGCCTGAAAACGCTCTGGTAAGGCAGGGTGAGGGCGCTCAGCGCGCCTGCTCCACGGGGTCCCCAGCTTGCACGCCCTCTCTGCTGAGAAGCCTCCTCAGCCCACCGTCTGCAAATGAGACCTCCCAAACGCCCTGTAGCGCTCACCACAACCCGTGTAACGTGTTTTGTCCGCTGCCCTCGGAACCACCAGCCCGTGTGCGGGCAGCGTGTTCAATGCCACATCCCGCCCAGGAGCCGCCTGGTCCAGAGGCGCTCCTGAGCCTGGGGCGTGAGTCTAAGTGGACTGTGCGCAGCCCTCAGGTGACGGGGCCTGTGCAGACTGTCCTGACGGGCTCCCAGCAGGAGAAGCGCCGGTGGCCAGTACACAGTTGGCAGTCAGGGTAACTAACGGCCACTAGCTTTTTCAAGTCTGAACATTTCCCCCCCATGTCTGCCTCCTGTGCAACCCTCTCCATTCTTCTCCCTCCCAGTGTGACCTTGCCCTAAGTTTGACATTTATCATGCCTGCAGATGTCTCTGTGCTGTCACTTCAAACGCTCATATCCGTAAACAATAGAGTTGTTTTGTATGTTTTCAAATTTTTATAACAGTATCTACTGTGCCGCTGACTCTGCACTGCTTTTCTCATTGACCATTTATTGTGCTTTTGAGGCTTATCTGCGTTCATAATGTGTTGCTCTAGTGTATTCATTTTAACTACTGCATGGTCTTCCCTTGTACAAATGTATCTCAACTTACTCTTGTGGTCTCCTGTTTGCTAACATTGAGCCGGTTTCAGCTTTTGCTCTTGGGGCGGCAGTGAACATTCTGGTGTGAGAGGTTCTCTGGGGGAGGCTTGCCGGGCTGAGGAGAAGCCACGCCGCCGTCCTCACTGGATGGCGCCCAGCCTGTGTTGTTTTCCACTCACCCTGAGTCGCTCCACGGTGAGACGGTCCTTTCCAGCTCATGGGACAGTCGTGAGATGCTGTCAGTTTGGTTTTGCATTTCCCGGAGTACTAGTGAGGCTGAGCATCTTCTCACATGTTGTGTCTTTTTGTGTTATGTCTTCTGTGAATTACCTGCCAGCTCAGACCCTTTGCTCATTTTCTTCCCTATTTGTCATTTTAATCGTTTGCCCTTGCTTACGTATTTGTGGGAGTTCTCTGCCTGTTCTTGATACTGCTTCTTGGTCAGTGGGGTGTGTGTGGTGAATCTCTTCCAGGTTTTTCACTTTGTTTTTAGTAGGGTTTTTTGTTTTGGTCAAATAGACAATTTTAATTTTAAAGGGAGCAATTTCATTTGCTTTTTTTGGTTTTTGGGATTTCTGTTTTGGGGGATAGGTGATTACCTAAAATTTTTTTCCCTATGCTCTGGTCATAGATATAGTTCCTTCAAGATGGTTTGAAGTTTTGCTTTTCCCATCTAGATGTTTAATTCTCTTGGAATTGATGTCTGTCTGTTCTGAGGGTTGGGTATAATTTTATCCCTTTCCCATAGGGATAACCAGTTGACCAACACTATTTATTGAAGTTTGCAACCTTTCCAGCTGGTGTGTATTACATGTGTCACACACTCAGTTTCTGTGTACGAGGTGACTGTTTCCCAACACTGTTCTGTGCCTTTGGTGCGTTTGCCTCTCTGCACTGTCTTCAGGAAATCTTAGACACTGGTAGGCAAGTCCCATCCACCTTGTTCTTTTTCTTCAAAATTGCGTTGGCTATTCTTTGCTTTTTGCTTCTTCCTATGAATATAGAATCAGCTTCTCAAATTCCACAAAATACATCTAATGGAATTTTTATTGGAATTGCATTGAATTTAAGATTAATGAGAGAGAACTGACTTCTCAAAATTAAACTTCCTCTTTGTGAACATACCATGTCCTTCAATGGCCTTTTATCATTTTCTCCATAAAGAACTAGCACATCCTTGTTTTTATATATATATGTCTAAGAAACTTATAATTTTGCATCTATTGTTTCTGGGATACTTATTTTCCCATTATATTTTGTAACTGGTTGTTACTAATGTATAGAAATGCTACTGATATTTATATTTTAATTTTGTATCCAGCAACCTTGCTGACCTTTCTTAATAGTTGTTAATAGTTTGTCATAGAATCTCTTGGATTTTCCATTTAGAAAGTAATGTCATCTTCAAATAAGGACAGTTTTGCCTTTTCCTTCCTGAGCTTCAGAATTTTATTTCTTGTTCTTGCCTTTTAAGGTTGGCTAAGACCCCTCGAGAGTGTTGACTGAAGGTAGTAACAGGCCGTTCCTGTCTTGCTTCTGGTTATAATTGGAAGGCTTCTATAATTTCACCATTGTGTAGGATGCTTACTGTGGTTT
This sequence comes from Desmodus rotundus, assembly GCF_022682495.2. Lineage (NCBI taxonomy): Eukaryota > Metazoa > Chordata > Mammalia > Chiroptera > Phyllostomidae > Desmodus > Desmodus rotundus. Next base: position 109,267,255 of record NC_071393.1, read on the forward strand.
TCTTTTTTACATAAGTCTTTTAAAAATATTTTATTTATTTATTTTTAGCGGGGGAGTAAGAGAGGGAGAGAAACACTGATGGTTGCCTCTCACACCCCCGCTACTGGGGACCTGGCCTGCAACCCAAGCATGGGCCCTGATCGGAAATCGAACCTGTGACCTCTTGGTCTGCAGGCCGGAACTCAGTCCACTGAGCCACACCAGCCAGGGCTGTGGGGTTTTGATAAATACTTTGTATCAGGTTAAGGATGTTTTTCTCTATTCTTGGTTTCTTAACTTGTTTTTGTTTGTTTATTTCAATCATAATCTAGTGTTAGACTTTATTGAATGCTTTTTCTGCATCTGGGTTTTCTCCTTTAATCTAATATAGTATGTTTAATTAATAAATACTCTTTTGTTAACCTTACATTCGCAGGATGAGCCCTTCTTGGGCATCGTGGTGTGTGTGTGTGTTTCTTTAACACACTGCTGGGTTCACTCTGCTAATATTTTTGGCTACTATTTTTATTTAGAATTTTTGCATATATGTTAATAATATTGATCTAAATTTTTTTTCATTGTCTTTTCCAGTTTGTTTCAGGATAATATTATAGCCTCATAAAATTAGATGGGCACCTTTCCCCCACCCACTTTTTTCAGTCTTTGAGAAAAGTTGTGTCGGTTAGAGATTATCTGTTTCTTGTAGGTTCGATAGCGCTTGCCTGAGAAACCACCAGGCCCTGTGTTTTTTGGGGGGATTGATGGTAGCAGAATAAGCAATTGTTACTATTGATTTAATTTATTCATATAGGTTTTAAAGAAATTCTTCTTGAATCAGTTTAGAAAATTTATAAAGTTATTTAGTTTATCTGAAGTTTTATGTGGTTGGCATGAGGTTGCTCACAGTATCCTTTTAAAAATCTAAAAATCTCCCCTGCCGCCCCGCCCCCTTCTTTATTCTCTCCGAGTGGAAGAGAGTCCCGACCGCCGGCCTAGGCTGTGCCCTGTCGCAGACCTGAAGTTTCCCTGGGCTTTCTGTGATGTGGTGGAATAATGCAAAAGAGCTTAGTATGGCCTGCCACCTTTGCTGTGAAATAGGGTTGTGGTTCTTTTTCTTTATTATAAATGTAAACACATGTTCTTTATTTTAATAATTGGAATATATATAAAAGTTTAAATGAGAAAATTAAAAACAATTGATCATATCACTATGTCGCTCTTCCTATTTTGGTGTATGTCCAATTTTTGCCTATCCAGATACATCGCATCTACAACAACATTTTTATTTTTATATATTTTTAACTGCATCTTTTTAATTAAAATATAGACATAAAAGATTGATAAAACATTGTTCAGAAAAATGGCATTTTCCCAAGTGGTGTACCTAACATGTCCTTACCCTGAATTGCGCACACTGTAACTCAGAATTACAAATATATTTTTTAAAAGTATGGAATGATATTGTACATACTCTTTTCCCTACTTAATATGTTATAAGCATTTGCCCACATCACTAAATAGTTAAAGGCATGTTTTTTAATGGCTCCACAATATTCCTTTGCGTCCCATGTACTATGAAATGGTTTTTATCAATCCCCTCTTGTGGAACGGTAGGGCCTTGTGTGATAAACCTCTCTGTGAATCTCTGATGATTCCTTATGCTAAGTTCTTACAAGCACTTTAATGGGTCAAATTTCCAAGACTGCCAGGGCGATTAAGTGGCTTCTGTTCTTTTCTTCGCAGCAGCCCACTCACCCTGTGTACAACATTGGGCCAGACAAGGTGATCCAGGCCACCATGCACTTTCTGCAGAAGCCGGTCCCGGGCTTCGAGGAGCACAGGGATGAGGCAACGGCAGAGCCTTCCACCGACTAGAGGCCACAGGGTCCCGAGTCTCTGTGTTCGCTGCAGCTCCGTGTTCACCTGTTGAGACCGAGGTTTATACGTGTCGATACATACTGCCATCTGTGCTGCACACGCCTCGGCCACTGTGGAGCTGTGATCGCCCGTTCTTGTCGAACAGAACAAAACCGGTGACTCTGGGTTTGGAGAACACAGTGATGTAGTGTTAAAAAAATTCTTTCCACTCCTGACAAACCAAAAATCTATCAGCATGTGCAGCATCTAAACCCACTTGGATCTGGCCAGGGTTGGTGGGGGAACAGTACACGCTGGGAAGAAGCAGCCCGTCCCCACCTGCTCTCCAGCCCGGACAGTTCTGTTGAAACGAATGACGTCCATGAGTATGAGTATGAGCATCTACCACTGCGATTCCCACTTGCACGCCACCATTAAGTCGCCAGGACGGTGCCCTCCCATGAGCAAATAAATCTGCTCCTTGGCAAGATGAATTTTCCAGAGAAAGAAACCATGGTGGGGCTTCACTAGGAGGATCCCAGGGCTCTCGCCTTCCTCGTTTGCAGTGGCAAAGAGCCAGGCTGGGGGAGGGCCGTCTCCTTGAGTTGTGAGTCCCTCCTCCTCCACGCGGGAGAACTGAGCCACACGTCTCTGGAAGGGCACGCTTGGTGCACGGGCAGAACTTGCTTTAGCTCCAGGTGTGGGAAACCAATTATGAGTGGAAAATTAACGTCGAATTCAACTCTGTGCCAGAGGAAGCAGCCCCAGGGCCCACGCCCTCACCCCACCCCATCATGTACCGTGAAAAACCCCTCTGATGGCCGCAAGGCAGCACCTGCAGCCCGTGGCCAATTCTGCGTCTTTCCATCTGTTTCCACCAGAGCCCCAGCCCATGCTCTTCAAAGACAGTGTTGTCTTCGCTCATCCAGAGTATTAATACTACTAAGTCTTTCACCTTAATTTCTGACTCAGGATTTATTCACATTCTGCCCACTCCAGGCTCAGAGAAATAAAATCAAGTGCTAGACACGCTGGCGGTAGCCGCGTGAACAGGCTGTGGCAGGGCTGAGTGCTGCCTGGTGTGTTCAGCCTTTGCTGCTCACACGGAACCCTTTCTTGGTCAGTGGGCTGTCGCGCTGGGTCATCTGTCCACTGCTACGGCCGCAGCGAGCTCCATGTCGCTGACCGGGCTTTCACGTAGGCAGCCATGGGCTGTGGGCAGATGAGAGCTCAGAGATGCAGCCTGAGACTCTTCTCAAAAACTCTGGCCATTTGCTGCCTCTAATTCCCTATTGCTTTGGTGTATTGGACTATGTATTGTCTCCTTGAAATAATAAAGGAATAACATTTTCTATGATGTCTCTCGTTTGTGATTGGCACTAAGAAAGTTCCTTCAGAATGCTCAGTGTTGGGAGTTGTTGCAGGCCGTTCACCGTCGCCAGTCTCCTCCTGAGGGCGAGATTCCACGCCAGGCGCGTTAGTGATTACGAAGAGGTCTGACGTGGGTTCCGCCCTCGCAGACCTTCTCCAGCTGAGGACATGGCGGGCCTAATAAAGAGTGGGAAAAGCTGTGTTTCCCAAGTTCCCTGGAGCGGCTCGCTTTACTTTTGTCCCAGCACCCCGCACACTGCGTTGCCTGGTCTGTCTGGGGGTCCGGACGTGACTATAAGCAGGGACTGTGCTCCTGAGTCCTGAAGCAGGTGTTCAGCAATGAGTGGGTGGGTGCGCGTCCTGGCCAGAGGCAGGGGAGCTGTCACAGGGACAGGTCAGAATCCTGTGGTCACCCGGCCTTCTTCCTCATCTGGCAAGAGACTCTTTCCCAAGGGAGACCAAGAAGGTGGGTGCTCTGTGGCCTGACTCTCCTTGATGGACAAGAAGAGGGTGTCCTCAGAGGTGGAGTGTAAACCAAATCCACATCCTGGAATATAGTTCCTGCCTGCATGTTATTTTTGCTCTGCTAAAAAGGGCTGGATTACAAAGCAACATATTGAAATGCATCATCCCCATTGCTACAACAAAAATGCCAACCCTACCAGAGATTCTAAAATTCCACTATCTACTGTCCGTGCACAGTGTACCAGCAGCCTTGTAAAAAATTAATTAACAGAAACCTCATTTAAAGTGAAGTAGGGTGACCAGGAGAGGGAGCTCTCACGCCCTACGTGGGGCGCAGAGAGCAAAGCAGAAAGTGTCCATAGCCCTTCCCAACCCCCTTCCCCCTCTATGGAAGAGCTTCCTCTTTGTTTTAGCCAACCTGACTTGCACATGGCTCGCCACCATCCTGTCTTCTTGTCTCGTGCACAGGATTACAATTGTTTTTCCCAAATAAGCACATTCTGCTGGAGAAATATCTGGCTTTTTGTTCACAGTCAACAGCCCCAAGGTATTCTGAGATAAATTGCAGCAGTAACTGGTGTGGTGAAGCGACAGGAGGGATTGCTCAGTGTGAGCTGGCTTTCCACCAAGGAGGGAAGATTCGGGCGGGGTCCAAAACAGCAGGTAAAGTTTGGCCAAGTAGAGAAGAGAGGGCCGTTTGCTGGTACTCTCACCTCAGAATAAGACTCTTACTGGCATACCATGGGACTTCCTTTCTGCTCCAGCTGTTGGGAGGGTTTCCTGCCCTGAACAGCCTTCAGGTGGGACCTTCAGGTAAATTCTCAGAGTTCTCATGGGGATCCTTAAGTAGAAGGCACTCAAGGTGGGTTACTCCTAACGAATATTTCCCCCATCAGGTGAGAAGTAGAAAACAGTTGCAGATGTCTACGTCCAGATGAGCCCCAACTTCCCCCGTGGGTCCATCTCACACCCAGGTTGAGTGCTGTGTAAGTTGGGGAGGCCGCCAGTCCCTACTGGGAGCAGAAGGGGAGCCTTGTGGATAAGCCAGTGCAAGCTCCCCCGAGATAACAATACTGTCCCACACAGCAGTATTCGTCCCTACACTGCCTTCTCTTCGAGGAGTTAGAAGCCCTGAGTGGATTCTGGCCACTACGTGTGGCCAGAGCAGCAGTGCTCTTGAGGGAGCCACTTCTCAGGAAGACCTCGCACAAAAGCAGAGGCCATATTACATAACTCTGCCGCGATGGCCTTCCACTGAGGGCCAGCCTGAGGCCTCGCTATGGTGCTTCCTGGCAGTTTAACTTAGCAGCGCGATTTAGTTTAGAAAACCCAAGGGGGTGACCTTGGCTATTTCACCAATATTAACTGTCTATGCTGTATTTCTGGGCGGGGGGGGCTGGATAGCTGGGAGTTAAAACTGGAGCTCCCCAATTGCCCCCGGGTGAACTATATTGTTGGTAGAAGTAGAAGCCATCAGCTTTAGATGTCAGATGCACAGATAACAATGCTGCCGCACCAATACAAAAACTGAAGAACTTCTACTCCCACCTTGTTTACATCCATCCTACCTCCTGATGGAAATGGGTCACTGGGCTACCACTGGAATTTGCCAGTAGCTTTTAGCATCCCAACTCAGAGGGAGGGGTAATGGCCTGGGGTGGAAAAAGGATGCTTTTACGCCTGTAGGCTTCTGAGACACTATGACCGGGGCTAATAAGATATAGGTACTGCATAAACCAAATCTTAAAGATGTAGGATGTCTCCCATTCACTGTCTGGGATAAGTTCAGTTCTGTGAAAGTCTGCTTTCCTAACACTGATAATCGAACCTGGTGTTAACGGGACACAGAGGTCTCTGATGCAGGGCCACTCAGTGTTGCTTCCATCTGGGGACACACGTATTCTTTAGGGGAGAAGTAATTTGCTTCTTTCACCATCAACACCAGGGGGCAACAAACTTCCTCTGCAAAGGGCCAAATACTAACTATTTTAGGCTTTGCAAGCAACTACTCAACCCTGCCCTGCCACTGCAGCACAAAACAGACATGAGCAAAGTGTGGCTGTGTCCGAATAAAACTTTATGGAAACAGGTGCGGGCCTGATCTGGCCCATGAGCTGTAGTTTGCTGACCCCTGATCTAGACTAAATCTCATCCATATTCACTCTTTTGTGGCTGGGATACTTTCCATGGGATGTTAGTGTCAAATGACAAATGGCGAAGTTGGGCAAATATTCTAGCCACCCACATGCACTGCTCTGGGCATTCATTGTCTTTGAACAGGAAGGAGAATTGTATGGTTTAAGACATTGTTGCAACTCGGAAAACTTGACCCAAACTGGCTTAAAGCAAACAGGAAATGTGTTGATGGTAAACGGAAATATCCAGGGAATTAGTTTGGCGGCGTGGGTGACTTCAGTAGGTCTCTCCCCCTCGCTCCATCTCTCTGTGTTAGCTCCAACTTCAGGCTCTTTCCATGTGGTTGTAATATGGCAGCAGCAATAGCTCCAGACCTCACATCCTCTTAGGGGCAAGTTTAGCAGACAAGAGCAACTGGCACAGTCCCAGCCTTCCTTCCCAGGGAGTATCATTGTGTTTCCCTGGTTTGATCAAACCAAGAGCCTGTCTGAGAAGCGGTCCAGTGGCCAGATACAGTGCGCTGATTGCCCTGAGTCTTGATCACATTCTTGATGAGTGGGAAATTGAGCTCCAACAGAGGAACACAGTCTAAGAACTGGGAAGAATGAAGCCCAAAATGCAAATTAGAGTTGTAGCCAAAAGGGGGAAAATGATGCTAGAGAGGCTAATCACCCTTGTTCTCCACCACGGTGACTTCTTACTGCGATAAAAACCTGTAGTGGTCATTGATGGCATCCGTTCCTCCCCTTCCCAACTGGGGCAGACAAAAGGCTTGCATGGATTTGACCCCCTCCCACCCTCAGGGCAAAGCCCTGATTGGCCTAAGCCAATCATTTTAATCCCCCTCTCTCTGCTCCATTAATTCGTTCAGGTTTAGTAATAACCCAGGTCTAAGCCAATAAACATGGCTCATCCTAGCCTCAGTGACTGATTCGGAGCCAAGCAGAAGGCCTGAAATAGACCAAAGAAAGGAGCCCTAGACGTGTTATAATAAGAAAAACAGCAGCTATTCTTATTAGCGATGGTGGAATGGTGGCCTGGGACTTCTAAAAAGCCATTTCCCTACCTAAAAGCAAAGCAGCTTTAGAAGCTCATGACCAAAGGTTCCCTGAGAGACTGAGAAACATAACCAGACCCTGATCACCCTGCTTCTGCAGTCTCCTCTGCCTCTGGGTTTTTTAACTATTAGCCAATTTGGGTTGGATTTATTATTACTTGCAACCAAAACGTCCTAAGTCAGACAAAACTTTATCCCAGATTAGCTGGCCATGCAGGAAGGTCCTTACTTGGTGACCGAAGAACAACGACCATCCTTGCCACATCCACCCAAACAATGTCCCTAAGAGAGTGCTTCCCGGTCTCTTGCCTCTCCTCATTCCATCCTTGACTCAGCCTCATGAGGTGGGCGAGGCAGGTGTATTATCTGCATTTTACAACTAGAGAAACAGGTCAGAGAGCTTAGGTGAATCACCCATGGTTTCCTAGGTATCAAGTCGTGGAGTCTGAACCTGAACCCAGATCTGCTGCCTCCAAGGCCATGCCCTTCCACCACTCCAGGTCTCGAAAGGAAGGTGAAACGGGCGGTCTCAGGGGGTGGGAGGAACATAGCTAAACATGCATGGGTTTGTTTAGGGCTGGGTGACTGAGGCCTCGGAGGCCTGCCCCATCTCTTACCTGGACCAGGATGGTGACAACAAACAGTAGGGGCAGGCTCACGTCACCCTTTTAACCCATCTCCCACTTTCTGCCAAGTTTCTGGCATAGAATGATGCTCCCTGCACTGAATGTGTGCCACTCCACTGCAGACAGTGACCCCGCATGACTCACAGCAAGGCCATGGTGAATCAGGCTTTCTGGGAGCTGACCGCAGCCCCAGTGGCAGCCAGCCTTCTCCAGGCTGGCCCGGCACGCCTGACCATTTCCTGGACATCCTCTTTCATTCCCCTGCAATAACCGCCTCACCTCTGCTTTCCACCAGCTGGTGCAGGAGGTCCAGAGCACGGGGTTTGGCAGCTGATGTTCCTCCCTCCTAGTTCTCAGGCACATCCAAGAACAAAACCAGGCAGCTGCGACAGAATACTCATCACCAACCCCACTAAACAGAAAACTTCCCCTGCCCTCTGCTCTCCTCCTCCCCCTGTGGAAACACAGCTCTTACAAAATAACAAGAACGATAATGCATTTTTTTAAATAAACTTTTTTTTTTGTCAATCTGTACCGGGTAGCCAATTTCCCCTATTGCAGTCACCTTGCATGAATATTGTCCATTTGTTACAACTAATGAACCAATATTGATATATTTTTATTAACTAAAGTCCATACTTCATTCAGATTCCTTAGTTTTTACCTAATGCTCCTTCTCAGGATCCCATCCAGGATACCTCATTCCATTTAGCTGTCATGTCTCCTTCGGCTGCTTCTGGTCGTGACAATTCTTCAGACTTGTTTTGGGAGACCTTGACAGTTTTGAGGAGCACTGGTCAGGGGTTTTGCGGAATGTCTCTCAATTGGAATTTGTGTGGTTTTTTCTCATGATTACACCGGGGCTCTGGGTTTGGGGGAAGACCCGAGGTAAATGCCCTCTCCTTACATGCTGACAAGGGTGACGTGCTACCAGCCTGGCTGGTCACTGATGCTGTCACCTTAATCTCCTGGTTTGTCAGGGTGCCCTCCCTCAGGCTCCTCTTTCTCCCCCTTCCCACAGAAGAAAGTCCTTGCGCACAGCCACACTTAGGGAATGGGGAGTTACACCAACGCCCTTGATGGGGACGTAGCTATGTAAATTATTTGGAATTCTTCTGTATGGGAGGTTTGTTTATTCTCCACTTATTTATTTATACAAGCATGTATTTACATTAGGATGGACTCATAAATACTTATTTCATACCTTGAGATATGTTCCAATACTAGTTTATTTTCTTGCTCACCTTGCCCCTGGCTTTGGTCATTAGGAGCTCCTTTCACTGGTTTGTGTCTCTCTGACATACCCATACTTTCTTAGTAAAAATAATGCATTTTTAACCCCCTTTCTCTCAGCAAGTACTGCACGTTGATAATCATTGACACTGGACAACGAGGGCATCAGGTAGGGTTCAGTTCTATTCTCAAGCTTTGGCCACATTACATTCTTACAAAATAAAGAGTACCACATGTGAGTTACCTTGGACGTGAGACGTCATGTCCCATCTGCTGTACCTGAGCAGATGGGACAAAGAGGGTCCCAGAGTCAGCAGGATCCATGTCACAGCTCTATCAAGAGGACGGCGAGGTGGACCCCAGGGCTGCAGGGGCTCTGCGCCCCAGGTGCCTGGCAGGCCAATGGTGAGAGCCCTCCAGGTAGCGCCACTGCTAAGGGGATGACGACGGTGATGGTGAAATGAGAACCTGGGGGATCGCGCCATGCTCCCCAGGAAGGCGGATGCTTTGCTGGCCTCCTGCCCGCAGGTACTTCCCCTCTCTCAGGAGCAGCAGCAGCTGCCATAAGCCTCGATACCAAGGAGGCCAGTGATGTGCTGGGATGTGAAGGGTGATCAGCCCATGCAGTGCAAAGGCTCTGGCCCACCTTCCCTTCATCAACAGCCTCCACCCAGCCTCCCAGTCAGCCGCAAGGGAGCCCAAGTCTGGGCTCTTACAGGGAGGAAGGAAGGACAGCATAGCGAGAGCTCGAGAAGCTATGGCCCAGCCCTGTTCCTTGTCCCTTCCATATGCCAGCCCTCTCTCATTAAGGGCCCCAACCTCTGAACTCTGCTGGCAATCAGAGCCTTGACATGCACTTTTGTGCCGTGTGCAAGAATCTATTCTCTACCTACTCTCAGCTTCTTGAAGACCTGGCTTCCTTAGCTGCCCTGAAACTCCCAGTGCCTGGCAGAGCGGTAGGCTAATACGTGATGCTCAATTACCGTGGCTTGAACTCACGCAGGGGCAACTCCAGAGCTGAACTCCAAGTGCAGAGATGAACATACACTGGGGAACCATACACTGGCTCACACACACACCTGTGCATTTTGTGCCTGTGTGCAGCAAATACAGGGTAGCTGTGGCAGGCCAGGAACTGTGCTAGGGGTGTAGCAACAAGTAAAAGACCAATCCTGGCCTCATGGGAGCTCCAGTCGGAATGCCTGCCAGTGTGTTCATGGCAGCACTCTGCAGAGGAGGGGACCCTGGGCTCACTTCCCAGGTGGGAAACAGGCAGTTCGAACCAGAGTTCCCCTACGGGCAGTCTACTGCTAGCCTTGCAGTAGGTATGTGCTGTGGACGTGACATTCCTTCTCTTAGCTGGCTGGCCTTGCTGTGGCCTTTTGGCCCAAAGCCATTGGCCACTGTCCTTTAGCCCCAGATCTGTCCCTGCCACCTTCAAGCTGCTGATGGCACCGGGAGATATGACACAATGAAGCTCTCAAGCCTGTGTGTGGGAGCCACATGGCCAGCTGAACTCCTCTGGCTGGTGATGAGTGACCAGGGGTATGGAGGGCAGCTCTTCTCACCCACTTGGTTATTTTTTATTCAAAGTATGCATGTTGTTACATTCAATATTATTTTGTATTAGTTGCAGGTGTACAGCATAGCGGTTAGCAATTATATACTTTACGAAGTGTTCCACCGACATTTCTAGTACCCACCTGGCACCACACATCCTTACGATATCACTGACTATTCCCTGTGCTGTGCTTCACATCCCCGTGGCTGTTTTGTAGCTACCGACCTGTACTTCTCCGATCCCTTCACCCTTTTCACCCAGTCCCCTCCTCTCCCCTCCCCCTGCCCCAGCTCTGTCAACCATTGGTCTGCTCTCGGTGTCTGTGAGTTTGTTTCTGTTTCATTTGTTTATATTGTTCTTTAGATTCCACGCAGGAGTGAAATCTTACTGGTTATTTCTTGTGCCAGATTCTGCACAGCTCGCTGGGCCCCGGCAGGAGCTGGTTTGTGGAGTGTGCACCTTTCCCAACAGGCCTGCCACGGTAGCCATCAGGTCTGTTTTTCTTGGCAGGAGACACAAACCTTCGCCATGTTCAGCACTGGAGTGGAAGGTTCTGGCACAGATTTAACATTGGATCCTTGATTTTCCTGTCATTTAAAATTCACAGCAGAGACCGTGCTGAATAATTTTGCCCAGAGAAGGCTGTGGGTGTACAAGGGCCCCACCCCTGCAATGGACACCGGAGGAAAACAATCCTACACGGGGCTGGCAGTCAGAATGGGCCTGCTGGGGAAGCTGGCACCAGCACAGGACACAAAAGGGAACCTGCTTGGCTGGTTGTGAATTGTCCAGGGCCACCTGTTTGGCTCTCTTCTAGACATGCCCATCCTACTGGGTGTGTGCCGCACACATGTGCACAAGGCAAACACACATCAGCCAGGGTGAGCTAGAGCACGGGGGCCCACGCCTCAGACCACACACAGACAACAGGGTGGTCGGTCCCCACCTCGCCCCGGAAAGTCTGAGTAACAAGGGTTTAACCCCTTCATGTGTATTTTTAAGATTTTTAAGATTTATTTCTTAGAGGGGAAGTGGGGGAGGAAGAAAAACTTCAGTTGCTTTCCTCTTGCACACCCCCAAGTAAGGACTTCGCCTACAACCCATGATGTGCCCTGACAGAATCAAATGGGCAACCTTTCAGTTGGCAGGCTGGTGCTCAACCCACTGAGCACCACCAGCCAGGGCTCAACCCCTATCTTAACCAGGCCCCAGTGGGAACCGCAGGCAGGCATGAGACGGGAGTGCAGTTATCCCTGTGCCTCGCATGGTGCGGACCACCAGGAATGGCAGAAACATGGACTGAACCCAGGATGGAGAACTCTACAAAGTATGCAGTGTGGTAGCAGTTAATGGTTCCAATCCAGCCAGCAGGGTGTCTCTCATTTCCCAAACCCAGCTGCTTTTCAAACAGATTCAAGGTCTGTCATGAGTTCCTTCAGAAATCAAGCAAAGCCTATTGGTTACTTACCATCCTTTGGTATTCAACATACATTTACTTCCCCTTTAAGGATTTTAATGCACTGAAGGATGGAGTTTATTCACTCCATATTTCAACAAAACTCCAACAGAAGTGGTTGCACTGCACGAGACCTATGAAGGCAGACAGGCCTAAGAATTGTTAGGCACAGCTCAAGGGCTTTCACACTTCCGCCTTCACACCTTCGTGCTATTACTGTCCTTGTATTGCCTCAGGAAACCAGGGTTGCGAAACTTTCCTCAACATCTTCCTTTTGTTCCCTGGCCTATTTTATTTTTGGGAGCCAGACCTGAGAGCATGAGAACTGCCTGGGAGAGCTTGTTAAACTGACTCTGGGCTGCTGGGCCACAGCGTGCTTTAGCTCAGGGGAACAGGAGCCCAGCGATCCTTTCAGCAGCCAACACCCCTGGGGCATGGGCCAAGGACCTCGCTTCCAGTAGCAACTCGATGGGGGCTTCTGGGCAATTCTTCCTGGGTAGAATGTCAAATGTCCCAAGTTCAGAGGCGCCGCTGAATGGCAGAGCCTCGCTCAGGCTGACACCAGATCTGAGTAAGGCAGCCATTGGGGCCCCTTCAGTTTTTAAGAATGCATTAGTCCAGTCCTGGGGTTCCCTCACTGTCTCTTTATTCCCTCTGCTTTGTTAGGACAGGACACGTCTCAGGGGCGGGAAGCATTTGCGAGATACCGAGAAGTCCGTTCTCACACACTCCACAGCGGGCTGCAGGAGCTCGACCGTCCGTCCCATCTTGCAGATTTAGCCCTGGTCATGAGCTTCGTGCAGATAATGACAGCTGGTACCTACCCGAGTGCTCACTTGGTCCCAAGGTCAAGCACATTATAAGCTTATTTCACTGAACCCTCACAACCACCTTATGAGGTGAATACTATTCTTTAAAACAGTAAGATAAAGTTTATTTAGAACCTCACAGAGGTACAAGTGAGCTGTAGAAGAAATGGGCTCACGAAGCAAGTTAAGAGACCAAAGAAGGTAAAGGTAATGCGCCTGAGGGGAAGAAGGGCGGGAGGGAAAGGCGCCACAGTGTTCCCGGGAGGGCGGGTGCCAGGTTAGCATAGTACTGTTATTATATCACTTTATAGATGAGGACACCAGGGCGAGAGGTGACTCACCTGAGGCTTCCCAGCTATGTCCCACAGAGCCAGGATTTTGCACTCAGGCAGGCTGGCTCTCCAGAGGCCGCGCAGAAAACACTCCTGTCTCTTCTATCATCTACTCAGTCTTGTTTCTTCAACCTTTCCCAGCTAAGATAGCCCTGTGAGCTGAGGTAATTCTTTGCTGAAGTTGTGGCTCCTCTAGAACGAGATGAGCATATCAAGAATTTAAAAAGCTGGGCCACTTAAAGTGCTTCTTTTTACTTGGGGCAATTGCAAAGGTAGGAAAATATCAAGTTCACCTCTTGATAAGAGAAAGAGGCGCTTTTAAGAGGACCCTCAATGAAGCTACCTGCTGTAGTAACCAAGCAAATCACCAGGTTCCCGGCTTTATGCAGCACTGTCCAGAACGCAATGGAGAGAACAAAGGAGAGGGTAACACTGCTGTATACATCACGGTCAAACCCCGGTGTCCTGGTGAGCACACACACTGGCTTCCTTTGACACACATACCAGAAGGAACGTGGCTGTGACTTCCATTTGTCCCATTTAGAAAGCATCACCTCTAGCTTGGGTCTCTTACCTTGCCCCCTTTTCCAGGTAGCTGCTCCCAGTGGTACCACCTTCCCTCCACCACTTGCCAGTCTGCTCAGCAAGTCAGTTATGTGCTTCAGATTACCCAGGTGCATCAGCTATCTGTTGTGGCTCTTTTCTTCCAACTGGTTTACTGAAATTTTGAGAAGCCTAAAGGTGAACCCCTTGTCCAGCCAATATACTGGCTCAGGGACGTCACCTATCCCCATGCTGGCTCAAATGCCCCTTCCTGTTTGCTGTCTACCAAGTGCCCTGCTTTGCACTCCATCTCATCAACGTGGCTTAGAATCTGCAGCTCGGTTCTAATGCCTACCTTGGCCAAGCCAACTGTGTGATACGGAGTTTATAATTAAGGCCAGACATACAAAGAGATGTAGTCATGGGCAATGAAAGAGGAAGAAAGCAAGCTAACTTTGAGGGCCTAAGAGATCACCCAAGTTCTCATTCCAATTTTTTTATTCCTGTTTCTTTTGTCTTGAAATGGAGTACCTTTAATCAATAGGGCAATGCTCCACCACCATCCTTACTGCCCTCACTGCAACTGTGGTCGGGGGTGGGGTGGGGTTGGTTTGATCATGTTACAAAAATGTCTCTTGTAGAAACATGTCCCACCTGCCAACCCCAATTAAACAAAAAGAGATACTATGGATTTGACATCCTATTCATAGGGACCCCAGGCACTACCATTCTAGAGAGACAAAGCAAAGAACTGATTTGCCTTTACTCTCTCCTCTGGTCTAGGCACAACAATATTTCCTATCAGCCAGAGCCCCCGACATCCCTTCCCCCAAAAGCCAAAACTGAGCTGTATTATGGCCATAAATCCTCTTCTAGGTCAAACAGGTTCAGGCTGGTGTTGGTCCCTAGCCCAAGTCGAGTTAACTTGATGCTGTTGAAGCCTCCTTTACTTCCAGCGCTTGCCAGCTCTGCTGCCTCCTCTACCTGTACTGGAACTCTAGAAACTGAAAGATCCTAGAGAACACCTGTCACCTTTGAACTGGGCATTCATTACCAGGAGAAACCCAAACCCACAGCTCTGGGCTACCAGCTCCCCAAAGGTCATTCATTTAGCAGGAACTGGATCTAGAAATGTTGCCCTGGACAACCTGCTGGAACTTTAAAAGCTTCTACCCAGTGAGCAAAGTCACCACTACTAGTTTATCCACCTCCTGCCCTGCCCAGACTGAGCTGAGCCTTTAGAACAAAAAGGGAACCGCTCCCCTTCACAGGGCTCTTCTCTTAACCATCTTGGCCTGTGCAAGGGCAAGAAGACACCACCACCAAGAAGGATAAAATAAGTTTTTATTTATAGTCTTATAGTAAAGGGGGAAGCCTTAACTTGCAAGACAATTCTTCGGCAGTATGTACAACATACTTTTTATTTCCATGGAATGGAATCAAACACGGACTGAGACTACAGAGTATACACTAGAAATCAGCAAATGCCAGGGACAGCGTAGGAAAAGACAAAGAAATGAGGCTAAACACACGAAACCCTTCACTGGGATCTGCTGACCGCAGCCAGAACCAGGGCTGGATCACACAACAGGGACAGGTTCCAGAACAGTAGGAAACAGAGTGGGGTGAGGGTTGGAAGGGGCCGCACTGGGGTGCGGGTTTAGTACCAGGTAAATCGCTCTTGGTATTTACATACAAAATCAGTTGGCTCTATTTCTTAGAAATACACACGGAAAGAAAGAAAGATTTGATCATTACTTTATGAATCTGTCGCTTTGCTATACCGACATCATCAGAAATAGGGACAATTCACTCAGATTCAAATTTCAGTAGCAGGAAATAAATATCAAAACATCATCACTGGCCCTCAATACAAAACCTCTACCCCACCCAGTCCCCCCTCCTTGCCCCACCCCCCAGCAACCTCTGGCGGCTACCACTTCACTGCAGACGAGCCCCACACGTACCACACGAGTGTCACACGGCCCTCCCTAAGGCTGGCTGAGTGACGCAGGAGGGAAACAGGTCAAAGACTGTGCTGTAGACCTGTCCTCACTTCCTTTCACACCACAAACTTCTTCAAGGACTTGATCTTGTTCAACAGGAGCGATAAATAGCTTTTTAGGAAAAAAAATCCTTAAAAAGAAGAGGGGGTAATTCTGATTACTTCTTAAACCAGTCATCTTCTTAAAGTAGAGCAGTCCACAGATTCACAAAGTCTATCAAACAGAGGTGAGGGAGGCCCGGGAGGAGAGGCCTGGGAGGGCGGGGGTCCTCTGGGCCTGTGCCCAGCAGGGCTGGAGGAGCTGGTAGGTGGTCAGGACACCATGTGCTCAGAGGTCCGGCCGGCCGTCTGTCCTCCACAGAAAAAGCTGCCAAGTTGGGGTGTTTTGGTTTAAAAATTCCTGGTGGGGACAGGGAATCCCTGAAGGGAAACGTTAAAAAAAAAATAGTGGAAATGGGGAAGGAGAACGAGAGCTGTTGTCCAAGAGCTTCTATGTAAAAATAAAATTTAAAAAAATAAAAGAGAGAAAGAAAAAAAAAAAACAGTCTCTTAGATGGTTCTGAGGGTTCTAAGGACGAACTGAAAGAGGATGAGACGACGGAGGAGACAGACAGTTTTTATTGCTGGCCTGCCCCGCGGAGCTTAGCTGGCCTCCATCCGGAGTTTCTTCCTGCTTTGGGGCTCTTCGGGCTCCGACTCTGAGCTGGAGTCCGAGCCCCCATCGAAGGCAGAGATGGTGCTGCCCTTGGCGTTGGTGTAGAGGCTGTTGTCTGAGGAGGGGTAGTTGGTCTGCAGTTGGGCACTCGACCTCGCCTTCTCCAGTGCACGGACTGAAAGGCAACCAAGCGAGTGGGTTACAGCCTTCTGGAGACTGGGGGAGTAACTGAGTCTCAGGTCAGGGTCCAGCCTGTTCTTCCGAAGGGGTTGCTGGCTGCTGAGGCTCAGAGTGGCTCAGAAATAACTCCCTTCTGGCGGCTGTTCCGCCAACACACTTCATTTCCTTCCTCCCTTCCCAGCCAGACCCAGAGCCCACTAGACATGGCCAGCCACTCTGCAATGCCACCCGACCCTAAAGAGAAGTCTTGTGATGTCACCGTCCTGCCTTGGAAGCCCAGTGTAGAGATAGGAGCATGAGCTCCCTGTGGGACCCAACAGTGCAGTGACAGAGGAGAAGCTGGCCTGGCAATGCCAGGATCCATAAGGGTGTGAAGGCCACACAACAGCAAGAAAGGATGACATGAGATGTATCATCCAAAGGAAAGTTTTGGCTTAGCTCTCATGTACAAGATCCACTTGGAAAGACAAGCTGGACACTTGCAAGCAAGTCACCAATACACACAGAATACCTGAGCCTTTCGACATACAGCCCCTACATGCAGGCTGCTCGGCCTGGTAACCAACCCGCTGCCACCTCCCTCTGCCCATCCCTTAGTTCAGCTCATCTTGAGCCTGCAAGGTCAACCCTTTTATTTTATTTTAATTTCATTTTATTTCAGGTGTTCTAACCCAAGTGGTTACTTGCATTTCTTTTTACTTGCATCTTCCATGAGGGAGGAAGAGAAGTGAATTCCCCAGGAACAAAGAACTTGATCAGCTCTTGCTTTCCCCTGTGGTTGTAGGAAAAGGTGGATGTGAGCATTGGAGAACAGCATGGGCCTGGCCCATAGGCTGCCCTGATTGGACTACCATTGGCACTGGGGAGAGCTCACTGTCCCTGAACACCTGGAGTTCCTGGTGCGTATAAGGCACACTCCAATCCAAGGACCTTAGCTCTTTTGAGACACCTGATGCCAGGTGTGATTCCTACTACAGGTAGAGCACCTAAGCCCCAAGAGGAGAGAGAGATCAGGTCAGAAAAAAAGTCTCCAGAGGTCCAACCCCTAGACTCCACTGTTCCCTCACTGGCTGCCGAGATCCTTCCTCAGGATGATTCTAACACTCAACTACTCAGAAGCAGGGTCGTGGCTGCTTATGAGCACACACTCCATAACCTCTTCTGCTTCTGCAGGCCCAGGTGCAAAGCCCTGGCCTGGCCAGAGCACCACAGGGCCAGCTGCCCCACCAGCTTAGGTGCTTACCTTGCTGCTCCAGAAGAGCATTCTGCCGCTTGAGGTCATCAATATCTTGCTGGTGTGTGTGGTTTTTCCTTCGCATATACTGGATATACTCTGTGGCTTTGTCTAGGATTTGGGCCCGAGATGCCTGTTGCAATATGAGAGAAAGCAAAGGGGACATAATAAAGACCTAGTCCAAGCAGTGAGGAAACTCTGTCTTTCTGTAACAGCAGCATGGGGGAAGGGAAGCAGGAGGGTGAGGGGGGACAAGGCTGAGGAAACCAAGTTATCGCTACTGAGAGTCTTCTCTGTGCTTGTCAAGGTGCCAAGTGCTTTGGACAGCTTACCTCACCAGCACTCAGAGGCAGCTCCACAGGAACCCGAGGCCCAGAGAAGTTTACTGGTTTATTCAAAATCACCAGCTAGACAGTGGTAGAGCCTGGATTTAAACTCAGGTCCGTCTGACTCCTGAACTTGTACTCCACTCCTCCCATCCCCTTTGGTTCTTTACGTTGCTTTCAAGTCTTCAGCCTGGCTATGTCTGAAAACATGAAAATACTACTTAACTGAGAGCTTGTGCCCCTCACTCTCTGCTAGGGCCTGACTACAGGCAGCTGCTCCAGGAAGGTAAGAGCAAGATCTCAATTAGAGCTGGCTCAGAGTGGGGGTGGATACAGAGTTCTTCATCAAGGTCCTAGATTTCAGCCTTTCCCCCAGACCGCTGTGAACTATTTCCAACTAAGCCATGCCGCTGTGTCACTTTTTCAGTCTTCCTGGTTGAAAGTACTACCATGTCAGAGTTTGATGTCAACACAGGAAGGGCATGAGATTGGGCCACTTCAGGAAGCAGCCACACCTATACTATGGCCACAGTTAGCCTAAGCACTGCCCTGTCAGAGGAGTAAGTTAATAAGCCAGTAAAATGGATGTCTGGTCACTCTGCCCCGGATGGAGGGGCACACTTGCCTGCATGATTCCCTCTGGGTGTGAACACGGCCAGAGTTACTCATGGCCAGGCAACCAACCAGCTGAATTGGTAGAATGGTACAGAGCCAAGAGAAATTAAGCCCACGGCAGGGTAGTCCAGTAGTTCAAGTGTGGCATTCATGTCACCCCGGGTCCTGAGAAGCAGCAAAGCTTCTTACTCAGGGTAGGGCAGCCAGTACTTGACCAATTCTGTATCATAACCCCACTGGGTTCCAAATAACCAGCACACAGCAGAGGGAAAGGGGCAAAGAAAACATCCATCCTCGGGCTAGCAAAACTTAAACCCTCTTGTATTAAATCCTGACATCTCAATTTATAGACCTCAGGCTGGGCTGGGTAGAGAAGTTTGCAAGGCCTGGGTTTATTCACCAGTCCTTACAGGCACAAGAATTTCTAAGCTTTCCTCTTACAGGACCCTTAAGGCAACTTCCTCAAAAGGATACTGTTCATATTTAACCATTTTTATATGGTGCAAACTATGTGCAAGGTACTGAGCAGACACTGTGGGGAAACAAATGTTATCAGTCATGGTTCCTTGCGCCCAGATGTCGACGTATCATCTAGTTGAGGAGATAAACATGTCTACACACAGACAAATCACAGGGCAGTACCGACAAGTGTAACTTGGGTAGTACAGACTGAGTACTAAGCAGATTAGGAAGGCCACAGGAAAGATGGTTTCTGACTAGGGAGGTAATTACCTACTGTGGGACAGGCACTGGCCTTGGCTCTGCATGCATGTGAACACAGAGATGCACACACAGCCCCCTGCAATAATGAACCCTGGGTTAGACTGGGGTGGAATTGGGGAAAAGGGTCACTCTGGGTCAGGAGAAATGCACAAGCAAGGGCATGAGGGTAGAGACAAAGCCAGGTGTATTTTTTTAGTTGAGTCAGTCAGCTTATGTAGGAAAAATGAGAGGACCTACCAATGGGGCCTTGCAGCTCTGGTTGCAAGGCCACTTCAGATGCTGTTTCTCATTTCTACCAAAGGGGGACTTATTAGAGTCTAATTATTAAGTGATTAAATATGGGATTAAAAGTAAGTATTGCAGGATAGGCAGCAGAGTGTCAGGGAAGAATTTAGGAACCCAGGAGACAGTGCACCCTAGGCTCTGTCAACAGGCTCTGCCCACCAACGTGATTATTTCTCTCCACGGCAAATCCTTATGGCTAGAACCTCCCTCAGCCCCCACCGAGCCCTCCAAATTATATGCACTCCATCCCTGATCTAAGTGCTATGCATATTCACACAGCAGACTCTCTTTAAATTTGCCTATTTTTTTTAATTAACAGTTTCCAGAAAGCAACATTAGCTCTCATTTAACTGTTCATTTGAATCTGGGACTAGAGGGGAAAAGCAAAATCTCTGAATGATAGAGCACTCCCTTGCACAAACGCTTGGGGTGATAACTTTGGGAATAAGAGGTCTTCGAAGAAGGCTGGATTGGTATAAACCCAGCACCAGGCCTTCAGTAGGCTAAACACAGCCCTTCCTCCATTTCCTGCCAAAAGAACAATGCCGGCCACTTGCAGTGCCCCTGACTCCTTAGCAAGTCCAAAAGAATCGTTTCATTAACTGAATTTTGCTCTTCCCAGGGTATTCAACAAGAAGTAAAGTCTCATAAAAAAAATTTAAAGAACAAAATATAAAACTCCTAAAAATTTACAAGTACACATAGTCCGGGGAAGAAAAAGCATAGTGTTGAAGCCAGAAAGTGCTCGATTCATCCCGAATTCCCTCCTCCCAGCATTCTAAACCATGTAAGTTCACGTGAGCAGCCATAGGATTAAGGTGTGGGCAAGCCCTTCCCTGCTTTTATGAGTTTATACTATGTGAACAGGGCACTGAGACCAGTAAGAGCCCTGGGCTTTATGGCATGGACTAGAGTGGCCCTGGGCCTTCAGTTTCTGTGCTCTGCAACAGGGTCATTTAGCTGAGTCTGCAATCTTCGTGTGAGTGTGACTGAGCAGAGAACAGGCTCAGTCAACATGTGACAGGTTGACTCTTGTCGTTGGGTAACCAGTAAGAGCCTGAATAACTTTTTTCCTGCTAGTTTTTAAAATAAGGCACTAACTCTTAGCCTGACTTTCTGAGCAGAAACAGATTTCTTCAATGGGTTGGATGCAACCCTGAGGTAGGAATAATGGTGGCTAAAGGGACTCAAGAAGTCCTGGACCTTCCACGTAGCAGTGTGAGTTAATGCAAACTGGCTCCTCGAGCCTCTCTTTCACCTCTAGGAGCCATGCAAAAGGACACTGGACAGCCTTGCCAGGTCTTGTCCAAAAGCCATGCTTGCAGATGTGATACAAATGATCATGACGAAATGACAACAGCTATGACTTCCTGAGTATTTACTAAATGCCAGGCATCCTCACGCCACCTGCTGATATATTATTTCCTCTCTCTTGCTATAAATGAGCAAACTGAGGCACAGAGCCATAATTTACCTCATGTTACATAACTACTAGACAGTAGAGTTAGAATTTGACCCAGGCCTCCAAGACACCCACACTTTGGGAACAAAGAGGAGGCTGTGAAACTAGTAAAGAACATGAATAGATTTAGAGGGACAGGACTGTTATGAAGAGAAGCGTTTGAGCGGAAGAAAAGGACTGTGAAAGCATCACCTGATTTATGCACGAGGATGTTCACGGAGACCCTGGGGAGGGGGTGCTCTTAGAGGAGTGCCAGTCTAGGTAAACCATCAGCACACACTGCGGGTGCAGAGGGAGTTGAAGCTGAAGCAAATCTGAAGACAAGTCTTATGCTGTTTTCCTTTTTCTTTTAAAGCCATATGAAAAGCAAACAGGCTTCTAGCAGAGAAGTAGCAAATAGAGAAGAAGAGCCTGAAGATGCAAGATAGCTTTACAGAAGTGTTTGAACCGGGCTCTGGGGGAAGGGAAATGACAGTCCCCATAGTGCTGTAGCTTCATTACCTAAGAAGGGTAAAACCTAAACGGACAATGGAGAAAACTTGGTCTGGCCAACAGGCCCAACAGATTCCTGTCCCTTTTGCGAGTGCCACAGCTGCCTGCACACCTGCCCCCCTGCCCACGGCAACAAGGAGACAGAAAAGGGTCAATCCAGCCTCCAGAGGCACCCACTGTGACAGAACAGAGCGCACCCACCTCAGGTGCTGCAGCAGGAATCAACTACATATTTGACTGAAGGCCCCGAACCCAAGAGTTTCATTCTAATTAGCAGCTTTTTAAGGCCCCAAATGATGTTTTGTTTTTTCTCAGCTTATTTTATAAGTTTTTCTTTTATTTTACTCAAATGCCTCTTAAAGTAGTTAACACTAATGCTTAGGAGGACATCCAAGGTTACTAAATGCCATTTAAAGCTGTGGTTCTCGAAACTTTTCATGTAAGGTAAAAGTCCCACAATTTCTGGAGTTGTAAGTTCTATTACAGTGAACTGGACTTGTGGAGAACTCGGAGTTGCTTTAGGAAGCGGACTGGGAGAGGCAGGCAAGAGAAGAGTGGTACTAGACTGCTAACACGAGGGACACTGCTGCCGCTGCCCAGGGCCCTGGTGCTGACTCCAGAAACAATGATCTCAGTTCTGTTTACCACCTTTTCCTCCTCGCTATCAAAATCCTATTAAGATCCTACTGGACTGATGTTACAACTGCCTTGTTACCCCAAGACCCAAAACGCCACATCCCCGGGAATGAAAGAACTGCTTATGACTCACCAACTGACACCTCTTTTATTATGCACTACTTATTTTAAAGAACATAACGTCATTATTTTCTGAAACCTGCACAAGCTTTTATACACATTAAGGTAAAGGGAAGACTAGAGCAAAGCCAGTGTGCATTTTTATTTGAGTAAGCCATCTTTTGAAAAAAATTAAATATTTTGCAGAATAAATTTTGGGTCTGGATTAGATTTATTCCAATATGGAAGCCCCACCAATGCCAACAAGGGAGGCTGCAAGGCCGTGGGGTCAGAGCAGCACAGCCGAGCGATGCCCCCAACGCTTCCTGCTGCCACCCCGAAAGACTGTGTTGTTGATCACCCTGGGAAGGCAGAGCTATCATGACCTTAAGGGGCTAAAGCCAGGGGTCAGGCATTTGTTTAAGGGTCAACACAAATCATGTTTCAAACCTTTATTCTTTATTCTTATGCCCTTGGTAGTTTGAAATGAAGGTGTGGCTCTTCCCCAACAAACTTTAACTATGAAGGACAGGAGCACACAGTTACCCAAAGAGGAAATGCATTAGCAAATAAAGGTGTGGAAAAGAATTTAGTCTCACAGATAATAACAAAATACAAAATTACTACCTTTGCCTACTAAATTAGTTGTGCCCTTCCACCTCCCAAATTTCCAGTATTGGTAAAATTGGTACTCTCAAAAGACACTACCAAAAGGATAATTTGCTTGAAAAATAAAAGAAAGAAGACATAAAAACAATCCTCCTGAAAAGCATGTTGGCAAAACACATCAAGAAACCAGATGTTCTTACCCCTAGACCCAGGAATCCAACTTCTGGAAATCTATGGGAACAGCCCCACACACCAAGGTGGTCATCACAACATTATTTGTAAAAATAAAAAAAAGGAAGCAAACTAAATGGTCAACAGAAAGATGCCTAAATATAGACACTCCATCGCTTGGGGGGGAAAATTATGCTATGTGAAAAACAGTAAGCTGTAACGTTCTGTCCACGTGAAGCATGGATAGAGAGACCAGAAGGAAATACACACATACTATCATTTCCTTGCTTTTCAGATTCCATCAATAAACCCATGAATTTAATAATAGTAGGTTTTATGGGAAGAAAAAAAAGGAGGCAAGTTTCTTTCTTTTCCTTTTTAAAAGATTGTTTTTATCTCTTAGACAGGAAGGGAGGGAGAAAGAGAGGGAGAGAAACACCAATGTGCAGTTGCCTCTTGCATGCCCCCCCTCACTGGGGACCTGGCCTGCAACCCGGGCATGTGCCCTGATGGGAATCGAACTGGAGACCCTTTGGTTTGCAGTCCAGCACTCAATCCACTGAGCCACACCAGCCAGGGCAGGAGGCACGTTTCTTGACATCCACTTTAAGGTGGCATCCAATTTTAGTCACATTAAAATGGGTGTGGGGTGGAGAATGTGTCTATGCATCTCTGAACTGCAATGTCTCATATAATAGCCACTAGCCATATGTGGCTAATAAGCACTTGAAGTGTGACTAGTTTAAACTGAGATGTGCTGTAAATATAAAATACATGCTGGATTTTTAAGACAGTACAAAAAAATAATGTAAATTATCTCATTAGTAATGTTTAATATATTACATATTGAGGTTATCCTTATTTTGCATGTTAGGTTAAATAAAATATATTATTAAAATTAATTTCACCTGTTATTTTACTTTTTTACTGTGCCAACTAGTAATTTAATTGTATTTAAATTATATTTAAAATGTATTTTTGGCTCAAAGTTTTTGCAATTTTGTTAGAGGAGGAAGGGGAAGGCATCATAACAAATCCCTATCCTTCCAAATCTCAAGATGGAGAACGCATTAGGCACAGTTTCCTGGCTCTCTAGTCCTCTCCACAGGAGTGAGCCCTCCCCACTCTGCACTACAGAGACTTCCAGAAGGATGGACATGGCTTCTGCCCTCAGGGAGTGAGCCCGCTAGTTAGGCCTAAGATCATCCCAAAAGGAGAAAGACATAGGAGAGGCTCCCCAAAGGACCACTGAGGTGAAAGGGAGAGTGAAACCCTGGGCTCTCCGGATGATGCAGTGTTTGATATGGGCCCCGAGTGGGCGCAGGGAGAAACACGTGAAGGCACACGAGCGGGAAAAGCACGCACAGCTTAGGGAGCCCCAATATCCTCTGGGCAGTGAGGCTGGAGTTCGACATGGAGGAAAGGCAAGAATGCAGACAAACTAAGAATAACATTCCTAGGGAAACAGAGAAAGATGTGTACCCCTCCACAGTAAGGGAAGAAGGAGAAAAAGCAGGAGGGCAAGTTGGGTAACTTATTTAGAGAACATGGAATGCCAGTCCTTACCTTCACCGGCATGGAAAAGCCCTTGGAGGTTTTCAGCAGCACATAAATAAAGTTTACAGAGACCTCACTAAATCAGTACATTTACAGTTGCTGAGCCCAGAGCTTAAGGGAGACTTGGGCAACTATAAATAATAATTCAAGATGTAGAAAATTTGAGAAGAAAATAATTGCTCAACTTGGAGTCTAGCCAGGTAATAACCTTAATGAGTAATGAGGTGAAATGGCTAGGGCT
Source organism: Desmodus rotundus (assembly GCF_022682495.2). Lineage (NCBI taxonomy): Eukaryota > Metazoa > Chordata > Mammalia > Chiroptera > Phyllostomidae > Desmodus > Desmodus rotundus. The sequence continues at coordinate 109,291,970 of NC_071393.1, forward strand.
GTGGTTTACATTTCATTTACGAGGTACTCCCTACAGCAGCCCAGATAGGATATAGAAACAGTGCTGCTGAATAAAATGCCTGACTTAACAGGTGTCCACCAGAACGAGCCTCTCCCAGTGTAGCGTGGCCCAGGTGGATGGAGGATTCCTTCCTCCAGTTAACACTCACTGTGCACTGCACTGTGTGCCATGCCCCGAAGGAAGAAAAATGACCATCTACCTCTTAAGGAAACCAGGCTTTAATGGAGATGAAACAGATTATAGAGCCCAGTGTTTTAACCTCTTATTTGATTCTCAGAATGTTATCTTATTATTGTTAATTGTTAGGAATAATCCTCTCCCCAACAAGAGAGTAAGACCCTCAATAGTAGATACCATCTATTATGCCTTCTGAACCCCTCTAGCACTCACATGGCTCTTAATTAAGAAGGTGAGCACAACCATGTCAGCTGCTGTTGTTTTTGTGAAAGGGAGCAGCAAGCCCACTGCTTCCTCGCGTGCACTCATTCCATACCCCTGGAACTACCATGTGCCAGGGCCTGCAACAGGGGCTGCCAGAGACAGTGCCCTCATATTCTCACCCAAAATGGAGGAGTTCTGAACTTAATACTTGCTAGAAGAAACCTGTTTTTCTTTATTTTCATTTTAGGTCATATTCCCTCTTTTTAACACAACTCTATCCAGAAAGGAGAAATCCAGAGCACAATTGCCTGAGAGAGCAATTAAGTACGACAAACAGGCATTTAGCCAGAGACTTAAAAGATGCGAAATTTCTTCAAACCATGGTACTGCTACAAATGGCAATGTTGAAACAGAATCTTCTATCACTAAGTCAGCCATGCTAAGGAGACAATGTTACTGGATGTAATCACTCTGGTTCAGGTGCTGGGGCTAACTTACTGGGTGGAAGGCAGAATGATATCCTTATGTAAAGGTAACTGATGGGCTGGCCACCAAGTCTTGTCCCCCACATAAACAGGGGGAGCTCAGTGTCAGCAAGCCTTTGGTCAGCACTCCCTAGTGCCCAATCTAGGACTGTAAAAACAATGAATAATTCTGTTCAAAAAAAGTAAGTCTTCCAATAAGAAATGGAGCCGCAGTTGTTCTTGCTCTTGTTCCCCTTATTCTGGCTGACTGGTTGATGGTTCTTACTTCATCCCACCCGTCCAGCTGAAAAACTACACGGGAAATGAGACTAAAACAACAGAGTTCACGAGTCCACCTGCTAACATGAGAGTCCATGGGAAAACCCAAATGGACTGTCAACTGTAATGGTCTATTTCTCAGAAAAGTGATGTGCACTCAGAAAAATTTATGAACTTTAAATGATCCCCAACTCTCTGCACTTCAGCGTTACCTACACATGTCAATTCAGAGCAGAGTATCTTAACAGTAGCCTCGGTATGCCAAGATTACCGGCTTTATCCAGGGGAACCTCCCCAAAACAAGATAGAAACATTTAAGCAAAATTTCTTTAGAATACACAGTCTCTAACTTATGATGGTTTGACTTCCAATTTCTGGACTTTGAGATGGTGTAAAAACAACATACACTGATCTAGTCCTGGGCTAGCCACATGCAGCATGATACTCTCGTGATGCTGCTGGGCAGTGGCAGCGAGCCACAGCTCCCAGTTGGGCACATGATCGCCAGGGCAAACAACTGATACTCTACACACACTGTTGCCAGCATTTTTTGGATACTATGTTCTGAGTATATTTAAGTAGGTTAGGCTAAACTATGACTTTTGGTAGATTGGGTGTATTAAATACATTTCTGACTTAGGAAAAATTATAATGGGTTTATCAGAACAAAACCCTATCATAAGCCAAGAAGCACCTGTATCCTTAAACTGCTTACCCCTACGGTGTGGTAGAAAGATAAAACTTGGCAATCGGCAGTGCTGGGTCCTAGTCCCTGTCCATAATCTAGTTCTAGGCCCCTGGAATCACAATCTTGAGCCGCTTTCCTCACCTCTGATATAGTAGTAATGGCAGAAGCAAGCAGCAGTAGTGTCTGTCCAATTACAATAGTAACAATACTCACCTCATGAAATTGCTGTGCTGATTTAACTACCTTGCAATACAGATGTTAGTTATCACTGATTTTTTAAATTAGGCAAAAGGTGACCATTCTTTATACTGTTTATAAAGAATTGTAACATAGAAATACAGGATACAAAGGATAAACATGGTAGAGGTCTTACACGTCAAACTTTTTTTTAATACAAGTTTCCCCCAATCTTGGTTAGGATCCAATCAATCCAAACCAAGTACTGGTTTCTCTTTAATAAAACAAAAGACTTAAGACACATACGACAGGCCAAATGCTAAATGAGAAGTCACAAAGGAGATGAGGCTTTCCCTTCAAGAATCTTAGATCCCTGAAACAGGGTAAAATAATCATTCGTGATTATTCACATAATGTCAAAAGTCTTAATTACTGCAATCCAAGTCAAGAATTAGCCAATTTCCTTTGGGTCAAATACCACATTAAAAAAAAAAAAATTACAACATTTAGTGAGAACTCAGAAGTGGAGAGACCAAAGTATTCTGTAAGACTCCCCGCAGATTTGTGAAACAGTGCTGGCAGATAAGGAGATTAATGAAGATTGTGGAATTTAGTTGAGGAGGGGCTGGGGTTCCACCAGAGCTAACACCCAGTTCCTTTATTCACGGTGAGTGTGAAATACGTGAATTGAAACACAGGGCAGGGTTCTGAAATGGGAAAGGCACCTGTACACCCATGTCGGGGCTTTGTTGATGGGCTCTACAAAACCTGGTCCCCCCTCTCCTCCCCTCCCCTAGTCTCTTACTTCTCTGACCTCATCTCCCACCATTGTCCCTTTACTCATTCCACTGTAACCACTCTGACCTCTGCTCTCCTTGCTGGGCCCAGGAATGCTCCCAGGTTCTTGCCTCTGGGCTATTACACTCACCTTCGCTCTGCCTGTGGTGCTCATCACCAGACAGATGCATGACTCTCTTTCACTTCTTTCAAATATTGGCTCAAATGCTGCCCTGACGTTGAGTGTTCCTGCCTGCCCTAATGAAAATGGCAACCCTTTCTTCCCTGTACAACCTTTTCCATGGCACTTATCTGACCATATATATAGGATCTGGCACAAATAACACCCCTGTGTTATGAGCTGGTAATCTATACTAAATCTTTTATTACAAAATCACAAGCATGTAATTCTGTAACATAACAATATCACACTCAAGCACATCGTATGACATTTTAGGTGAAATGTTCAAACGGCTGTCCATCCATCTCGTGTGAGACATTCACATACCCTACCAACCACACTCAATGGCATCACTTCTGCTAGACCCTGTATGTGTGTATATATGTATTTCCTTTAATTTTCACCCAAGAATATGTTCATTGATTTCAGAGAGCAGGAAGTGGGGGAGAGAGAGAGGTATCAATTGGTTGACTCTTGAACGGTCCCCACCTGGGGACCTGGGCGCAACCCAGGCATGTGGGTCGACTAAGAATCAAACCAATGATCTTTCGCTTTGCAGGTCGATGCTCAACCAACTGAGCCAGGCCAGTCATGACAATATTTTTAATTATTAGTTCATTTTCTATCTTTTCCTCATCAGAAGAAGAGCTTCTACTTGTCTGTTTTGTTCACTGCTGTATTCTAGAACAGTGCTTGGCATGTAGCAGACCCTCAATAAATATTTGCTGAATGGAGTGAGTAAATAAGTGAATAAACACAAAGGCCACAATGAATGACAAACTATTCAGCATGTAAGACTACCGAATTCAAACTGTCAATTCTTTGAAGAAAGGAGACACAGGATTTAGGATAATGTGAGTTTAAGGACTTAAGGAGAAATATAAGGGCAATGTACAATAGGCTGGATAAAGAAAAAAGGCATAGTTGAGATCCTATGACCCACTTCTTCCAAAGTGTTTGCAAACTTAAGAATGCCTAAGAGTCACCTGACTGCTTATTTACTTATAAATAGAGATCCCCAGGCCTGCCTCCAGAGAGGCCGATTCAATAGTGATTCTGATGTGGGTGGTCCATAGGCCACATCTTGGGAAACACTGCCGTGGCACCACTCCTGGTTAGACGTGAGAGTTAGAGAAGGCAGTTCTGCCCATTCAGTTCACCAAAGCCATTTTAAGTGATACCAGGGCATATGAATAAGCACCAACTGTCAACAGTTCAGACACGCACAGACGGTAATCCTTTGCACGTGTGCACTTTGATTAAAAGGGTGAGTCGCTGTCCCCATCATAAAGATTTCCTGTGGTGCTTTAGACAGTGTTGCGCCCAGGAATGCTGCTATTCCAGGTAAGAACCTTGGTCCAAGGCCATTAAACCACGTCTATACTAAGTAGGCCTAACCCATGGCAAATTCTGGTTTTGCAATACTAGGTATTCACATGGCCTGTTTTATTGTTTTCATAAAGGTCAGACCTACTCCATGCTTCAGCCACCCAGAAAGCCACACCTCAGATAAGGTATAAAGTGTATGACTTACCAGACTGGCAGCATACAAAAAATGAAACCAAAAGTGATTCCAAATTTGACTGGATAACCAAAAAAACCCAGGACCCCCACTAAAGAGCTAAATCAGGAGACCCATTCAAAGCACACTTGAGAGTAAAGTTTTTAAACATTGGATCACTGAACCAAAAAAACACAGGTCATCTTCTCAGCTTGCCACTTATACCACTGAATTGCAGAAGAAAGTGGAAGCTAGTCAATACATTGTGTCAAAGATGAAACTACTGTATTTTCGGACCATACGACGCACTGGACCATAAGATGCACCTAGGTTTTAGAGGAGGAAAATAGGGGAAAAAATTTTGAAGCAAAAAATGTGGTAAAATATTAAATAACATCTTTTAAAGCAGAAATCCTTTTCTGCTTTGACATCTCTCCACAATTACGGTAGATTCAGCAGGAGACTACAGTACGCTATCGTACCTTTCTACAACAAAATACAGTAATGACAGAACTATCAGCACCGAGTCCTTCATAGTTATGGGGGCGCTGTAGCTGAGAACATCAGTGGATGACGCACTGTTATGGGGGGATCTGCTGCTGACACTGTTATGGAAGAGATCTGCTACTGGAGGGCCACAGGTTGTGCAACAAGCTTGTATGGGGACAGCAGTTTTGCACAACCTGTGTGGCTCTGCAGCTGTTGCCAAATTACAGCTCCCATCATCCCAACCTGCCCAAGCATGATGGGAGTTGTAGTTTTGCAACAGCTGCAGGGCCACATTGACAGGTGACCCTGCAGTGGAATTTGCCTATGTTAATGTTAATGGGCAACACACCAGTCACGTGATGGAGGCAAGGCATGTACAGGTGCTGCAGGCTTTCTTCTCCTGACCTGCCTGCGCCGCCTGTACCCTCCTCCCTAGCACCATAGTGTGCCGCAGTGGGGACTCCACTCCTGTCTCCCTTGCTTCGCACAGTCGGGACACCCCCTCCTCCCAGCCCAGGGGCCGCAGCATCGCCCCACTCCTGCTGCCGCTGGCTTCCTGCAGCGGTGACCCTGTTCCACTACCCCACCTGCCCCAGTGAGCCAGGCAAGCTACATTTGGACTACAAGACGGCACCCCCATTTTCCTCCCAAATTGGGGGGAGGAGGGAAGTGTGTCTTATAGTCCGAAAAATACAGTAACTGCAAACTGAAGTTTCCTCCCAATCCCAAGGAGTGAACCTAACCACAGGCTTTTTCACTCAAAGCCTCCAACTTTTTCAAATGTAGAAACAGCTGGTACCTCCCTCTCTAGGGAAAACATTAGTCCTGGAAGGCCATTAGTGTGGGGTGGGGGGAGAATCAGTAATTTTTTCTTCCATCTCTTATGAATATAGCTCTTTAAGGTTTCTTTTTTTTTTGTCCCATAGCTTAAAATGCTCTTCAGATGCTTTTGAAATAACAGCTGTTGGAACAGAGAGAGATCACTGGTATCCAGGCTATTTCACATACATTCCTGGGAGGTTTCATTTAAGATAAGTATTAACTTTGAGCCAAATGAAAGAAATTCCTATGGAGGTATAGGGAATCACTGACCACAGGAATCCTTCATGTTATCGTAAACGACTACGGTCTACTCTATACTATAGTGTATTGTTATAATAATTCTTGAATGAGTAATTCATTACAAGTAATACTAAATATCATTACAAGTAATACAACTGATGCCTTACAAGCATTAGTTGTTTCCTAAGGTAGGTGAGGTGTGTGATGATCCTCCAAAGAATAAAAAATTAAGGAAACCATAATACATGAATATCCCTGCCTCTGTTTCTCTCCAGACAGGTGAGTACACCGGTTCCAAGCTAGTGAGGGCCAACCAGCTTTCTCAATAAACTCACCTTCTCTCCTTGGAGTGATGGGACTGAGTCCCGCAAACTGTGAAAGCTGTCTTTGATGTGGTCCCTACGTTTTCGTTCCAGTGCATTATGATGAGCCCGTTTGTCAGCCTAGAAGAAAGAGCATATTAGCAAAGTCATTCCTTTTGCTTTGTACAGGTGGGAGGCTTATAGCCTGGAAGTATATGCTGTCAGCGCAGTCCCTGGCGAATGGACTGGGAAGGATTTGTTGAGGTGGGCAGTTAGGAGTCTCCAGAATTAGGCTCTGCTAAAGGGGGAGAAAGGGGTGAGCAAGCCTTGTGACAGGAACATCCAAAGTAGCTCGATGCATCCAGCTCATGCATAAGTAAAATAAAAGTTATTCATGGGGACAAAGTGCGACTCTCCTACATCAGTCTTTTCTTACAACTTACTTATATGACAGAAAAGCTACCAGTCCATGGTGACCAGGGGAAAGCTCCAGCGGACTCCTTCATAAGGTGTGATCAACCTCACTGTAAGTAAGCATTCCCCATGGTGGGTGCCCAAGAAAGGAGTTAGGGTATTGGTGTAGTGCTTCTTTCCATGTGAAGCCTCACCATGAGTCTGTTCTGGTCTCCAGCTCGCTACAAGGTACTAGTAAGACCTTCTTACCAAATCATACATAGAAACTAAAACCTCTGGAAAAGCAGGATGCATAAATCTAAGATCATTAAGACAAAGCTAATACAGACGCCCACTGCATTCTGAGATCCCATCTTTTTAAAGTGGATCCAAGTGGCCACCCTGCCAAGGGCTTCCCCTCACATAGGCTGTGACTGAAAGGTAGTTCTCAGACGGCAACTTTTGACATGCACAGGCTCTGAATAAATGTCCTCGGGCAAGTCATGACTATTTGGCAGTATCTAAATACCCACAGATCAAGGTCTTTATCCTGTCTTGCTTAGACTCACAAAGAACTCTAAGAACAATCAGCTGGAGAAGGGTGAAGACTGCCAACAAATCAGGAACAGCACTGGCTTCAGGCAGAAGAGACAGTGCTGGAGAGTACTGCAAGAGAGCTTCAGCAGGTCCCCATTAAAGGGGCATTCCCTCCAAATGAAACACAAATGCTTATTGAGTAAGGCAAGAACTTCACTACACCTACACCTTAAGAATTATGGAAAATAATACACTCTGAGAATTTACCCTTAATACACAAGGGGGCACTGAGCTACCCTGAGGAATAAATCTGTATATAGGAAGTTCAGGTAGCTTTAATCTATCCAGACAGAGCACAGGAATTTTAAAAATGAAGCAACTAGAGAAAATAGCTTACTTAGCACAAGAAAGCCCCAAATGAATCCTTGTACTACACAAGAGGCACAGAAAAAAATCTACAAAGACAAGAGTTGTGGGAATGAAAGGACTTGAAATTCTATTATCTAACCCTAAAAGTCTGAGTCATTACAGAAGAGGAGGAGGCTGGGAGCAGCTGTAGTAATTTTAGTCACTTCCTCGTTTCTCAAACACAACACCTCACCTATAGCTCTGCTGAAATGGACACATGGTTCCCATCACAGTCTTGGTTCTCCAGAACATAGCACTCATTTTCGGGGCAGATGCCCGCAGCACTTCTAAAGCCCTGTTAAATTTTAAAGTTTGAATTCACTGTAAAATGAGTGTTTGCTGGACTTCAGTGATATATGGAATTTATGGGGAAACTGAGGGAACGATCGAGCTCAGACAGATAACTTGAGGCTAGAGGTAGTACACTGTATCACACAGTATGAGAGCAAGAAAACTGCAGATGCCTCTGACAGCGGTATGAAATAGCTTGAAGGAATTAAACATATTTAAGTACATAGCCCTTTTCTAGCTGACTGTTCTCTCTATTCACCTACGCAGGTAAATTCGAACCTGGACTATACCCACTAAATTTGGAAGGCTGAGAGATGGCATTTGGCATCTATCTGCCTCTCCTGTGTTTGCTACATACTCCCTAAGCTGGTTTATTTACATGCAAATTAATCGCCCAGCTTTGGTCTCCAGCAGCAGCCCAAGATACTCCTGTCTACTAAATCACCCCAATTCCTGGCCCTCCTCCCAGCTTAAGAGCTGTGCATAGAAGCAGTGACACCAGAGTTACCCACAATCCCTCTTGTTGATACAAATAAAATTCTAATTGTCTGTTTTCTTTCTGGGAGAGCCTGCAAATCTCAAAAGGCTAGAATCAAGTGAACTTGGTTTCACTCAGGCCTACACTAAGAGAGGTGGAGCTAAGTATCATCTAACACCGAAATCATCCCCACAATACACTGCCCCCTTCCCATTCACTGAGCCCTGAAAGGACTCAAATGGACAAGTCTTTTGGTTAGAGGATTATAAGTGAACTTGGCTGAGGACCATCAGCAGAAATCTTGGCTTCTCATCTGGGGAGCCAGCCAAGTTTGAGAAGTTGGCTCAACAAGGAAAGGCAGCAGTCCACTGCCTGGTAGAAAGCCTGGGCTGGGGACTGTTGTTCTCAAAGTAGTGGATGGAATTTCTGTGGTGATTCCAGGTCCAATTTAACTAGCAGAAGAATGGAATCTCAGCCCAATCCCTGCTGCCATATCCATCCCCAAGTGGCCACACTTAACCAGAGTCAATCTTAAAGCTCTCGGAGACATGGCAATGGTGTATTTTTCTCCTCCCCAAGCCTCATTTGAAAGAGCAAGTTAAAAATATGCAGAATTAACACGCCTAATTCCAGGCAACTCTGAACTAAGTGATACCTCTAGTGGCTTGAGAGCACATGAAAAACCTTTACACAAGGCAGAGAATTGTTTGGGAAACACATCCAAACCACAGATCCATCCAGCCAGACAACACGTCCGCCCTCCACCCCCCAAACCAATTCATCCAAAGGGAGGGCCAGGTGCCAGGTCTCTCACTGCTTTGTTAACTGTCTTCACCTGATGGCAACCTTTTTTGAAAGGGCCAAGGTTTCAGAGTTGAGAATCAAAAACTGGGTGAAGAATCCTAATGTAAGGCATCTGAAATCCTCCCACAAACTTAAAACTATAGTTGTATTTTTTAAAATTAAAAAAGAAGTCCAAACAATTGTGTCTGCAACAAATAAAGCTCAACTCTGACGATGCAGTTTTCTCTCACCTGTACTAAGAAAGATGTTTCATCATGAAAGTGGGTTGTCCCAAACAAATTCTAGGAGACAGCAGAGGTATTCTTGGGCTGCACTGCAGGCCCCCACACTCCTCTCCTCTGTATCATATAGGAGCAGTGGCTGGATGGTGCTGCTCTTCAAGTATACTGGATTTGAGGTTTCTGCCAGAAAACCCTGCCTTCAGGGCATTCCAGGCTAATAGGAATACTAAAAGGCTGAGCGGTACTGAAGAGTGGCCCACAGATGCTCAACAGGAACTCCAGCACCAAATCGCTTCCAGCTTTGACATCTCTGCCAAGATTTTTATTCAGTCTCTCAGTTTTATTTCCACCAAACTTTCCATACTGGCAGCCAGAATAAAAATCTTCACCTACAATTTGTCCATCTCTGACACTAACAAGCACGCGTATCTTAAGTGTTGTTAAATGTTGAAAGCAAACATTATTTTGTTAGCCAAGAAATTGCTAAACTGGCAGGAGGTCATTCAAGCTAAGGAGGTCTGTTCAAAATTGAGGGGAATCTTTTTAAGTTATTTCATTCCAACTTATTGCACTGAGAATGCATCTTCATCCAAGGCATTACATCAATCGGCAGCCTTATTTTCTGTAAGTTCTAGGTAGGCAAACAGCATGGGGAAAGAAATACTCCATTACTGAAGAATGAACAGGTTCTCCAGAACAATGCCATTTCTTGCAGGCTACCTCACACCACCCTGTCTATAAGGGGAGTCTTCTCAATTCCAATACAGAAATTTCTCAGCACACAGGGAATTAGAGTTGCTTATGATTATTAATAAGCTATTCTTATTACACAGTAACACTGAAAATACATCAGCTCAAAATTCTCATCAGAAAAGTTCTATTTATTACATCTGGTAGATGGGAAGAGAATAGAATAAATAAAATGGAATTTCTAAGGAACTCATTTTAATCAACATGAAAAAATACAACATGAAGTAACGGGCGGCTAGAATGAGAAACTCACTAAAGTCCTTAACAGGAAGCTATAAATTTCAACTTCCCAACACCTCTCCTGCTTGAAGCCTGTTACACATTTCTAACATCCAATAAATATACGTGTCTTCAAACTTTTTAAAAACAATCATGTGGTGCCTGAAAGAACTTGGTAACACTACTATCCAAACACGCCACCTACTATAGCTGTTTAAGAGAATAAGAATGCCTTGATCAGGAAATTTTAATTGAAAAACCAAATTGGATTCCTTGATCAACTATTTCGCCAATACTAGCATCTTGAAAAAGGATAAATGTAAGAACACCCTTTAGTCTAGCAGGCATATTTATGAAACAAACTTGGCATTTCTGTATCACTGTCAACACTCTAAGCAGGCACCAAGTACATGCATCACACAGCACTTTACCAGAGCAACTAAGTCCAGGTAAAACAGTAGTTTCCAGAGTAAACTCCAATCTCAAAGGCAGCCAAGCTCATTCCCTTCTGAATATACCGCAATTCCTAAAGAAGCAAAGAGCTCTTGAGAAGTTAAAAATATTTCACACCAAAAAGGTCCAGAAGCAAAAGCGCACAAATCCTTTTTAAACGCCGGACAGATATACTGTAACTGCAACACACTCAACTGTCGTGAAGGATAAGAAGTTGAAAAAGGCCTTGGGTTTTCTGACCAACACACTAACCCTACATTTTTAGTAGACTTTTGTTCTTTCCAAAAGGAGTTTCCCAAACAGAAGTAAAATTAAAAGACCACTTTGCAAGAAATACACCTGTCCCAGAAAATTATCTTTAAAATTCAAAATAATAATAAAAATAACATCAGTGGGATTCTGAGATGGATTAAATTTAGTAATGAAAATACTGTTTGGGGCTACTTCCTGTAACACCGCTTATTGGTCAGTGAAGAAGCCGTCTTCCGTTTGCACTGAGGCAACAACAACAAAAATTTATCAAATCAGTTTCACTTTCTGTTACAGTTAACTTCACTTCCTAACTTTCCTTGTGAAGTACCCTATGGTTTCTCGTGCAGTAAGTCTGTAGCTATTGTAGTGATGTTATAAAACGTGAATGTTTCTTTTCATATTAGGACCCAGTGAAACCTTTTCCAAGTAACTCTTGTAAAAGTTCTATATTCTTAACTATGTGGTTATTCACAGTTTACATCCTCTTCTGAACGAGGCAAAGCTTAAGAATAGTTTCCTCCCAATTAAAACAAGTATATTTATTTTCTGTACTAAATATCAGGAACTAAACAGACATATTCAGAGAAAAATAATGAAATCTCTTTTACCCTACATATTTATGATAATGGTTTGATATAATGCAAAATTTGTCTATTGCTTCTTCTCTCCATGCTCTTGTGATAATCCTGTGCCAGGCGGATTTAAAAGTTTCAGCAAGTAGACGTGTTAAGTTAAGAATAAAATGTCAAACCCACTCCTTTTACCCACTCCCCAAAATCAAAGAGAAAAACGCTAGGCACCTCAACTCCAAACTAAAAATATATAGACAAAACAATGAGATTAGCATTTTAGGAGTGTGGAAACACTGTAATAATTTAATAAAGCAATTTCTATCAATACCCATGTAGATGAATATTATGGAAGACAGAAAGCTTTTCAAAATTCAAGCCAAAATTTCACAAAGAAAAATCCCACTGGAAGGCCAATGTAATTCCAATTCAAATGATGATTCTGGAAAGGATGCCTAACTGATCCCCATCTGGTAGGAACCCCAATCAAGCCCTGGGGCGGACCTTATCATTGCAGACTTGAGAAAGCAATGTTTAGATAGACTGGGTCCCAAACATAAAACTCCACATTCACATGTTAAGGATAATGGTAGGTAACTGAAGAAGAAAAAAAAAGTAGCTGAATTTTCAAATATATGTATAAACATTAAGTATCTGACAATACTTCAAGTAGAAAGAAAAATTCTTTTGGGGGGCTATTAGCCAGGGACAATTTTTAAAACCCCTGAAACTGCATCCTTGGATTTGATGGAAATATTAGTTCTCAATAAATAAAGTTTTTCTTAATGACTATATGCTTGGACAAATGGCAGAATCTTTGCTTGCTCTAATGCAGATATAAGTAAGAGGACTTACTTTTATCCTGTGGTAATTAAATTCTTTGACCAGAGGTATGATGGTGACATCCCACAAATTCTAACAAGCTCCCCAAACAACTGGACTGTTCCACACAATACTTTAAAAATCAGAAAAATAACATAAAGGATTTCTAATGTTTCTTCAAAAATAAAAGGATCTCCCAACACTAAGCCCTCATTCCCCTGTAACAGCTCACTGGAGTTTAGTGGCTGCCTTTTTAGTGCCCCGTCCTTACCTCTGCTCTCCACTTTGCTCCCGACTATCGTATTGCCTGTGTCCCCCAGAGGCATCTAAATTCTTCACCCCCATTCCGCACACTTCATATGTTCCCAGCTGTCAAATATTAGACAGGGATGCATTTATTTCTTTCCCTTTCTGATTCTGATTTGTCTGTTTTTCTCATTCTCTGAGCTATTCATGAAATGCCCACATCACTGTCTCAGTCTCCAAGGACATGAATTAGTATATACCTACATCCGTATCAATATTCATATCTATATCCATAAAACCATCTACTGAGAAAATCAATATCAAAACCCTGAGATATTATTGACAACAGTGTATGGTCTCAACCATCACCCTTTAGCAAAACTATCTCTGCAATGCCATTTTTCTCCAACAATTTTTCTATTTTCTTTATGCCTCTCCTTCGACTCACATATAGCCAGACCACAATAAGCTGTATGCGACACATTCATATTCAACCTTCAACTCCTCTACATCTCCAATTCCTGCGTTAGAAGAATACCATGGCATACTAAATTCTAGGGGTCTACAGCAGTCACATGACTTTGGTTAAAGATGATTACTACCTGCGGCTTCAGCCTCACTCAACTAGTAGATATATTTTAGAATCTACTTGTTCCAAAGTAAATCTTTGGACCACCCTGCCCTGAAACAATACATTTACTTCAGAATGTTACAGTTCTCATTTCCGACATAGTGACAGCTAGCTTCCCTCATCTGAAAGCTACAGAATGATTCATTTCTTTGCATACAGCTCCTCTCGCTCACCCAGTCACTGGAACTTATCACCTGAGAATGTAGAATTGTAAGATTTGCAACCCGCCCCCCCCACCTAGAAGCACAGAACAAGGCCCCACTTCACCTTAGCGATTAATAGGAGAGATTACTACAATATTAAAAGTAACAGAATGATCTTTTTTCTCTCTGACCCCAAAAAGGACTAGAACTGAATGGAAATGAAAATGAAATGGAGAGTAGGAGACGTACCGCAGATTGAAACCTCGGTTGCTCTTCCTGGAATAAGAGAGAAAAAAAAAATAGAAAATACAGAAGTTATTTTTACACTTCATATTCAATAATAAGAAAGAAAATGCCGGCGGCGGAGGAAGCGGCGGGTGGGGAGTCAGCCCGACCCCCCCTCCTTCCCCCACACTCCCAAACCCCCAGCGGGATCAGGCGGCGGGACAGAGGGTGGGGGGTTCCCGAGCACAGCCCCTCCTTCCCGGATCCGACTCAGGCTGGAGTGGGTAGGAGCAGTATCTCCGGACCTCGGACCCAGCTCGGGCCATCAGGGCACTCCAACCCCTCTCTGTCTACTCTCAACCCCCAGGATCCGCAGGTCAAGGGAGGAGGGGATCACGGGCCCACGGGGCAAGTCCTAGGCGCCGTCCCTTTCCCCAGAATCCGGACAATGGGATCCTGGGCGCACCCTGTCCCTGTCCCCTGTATCCTGGGCGGGATAGGGTAGGAGCTGGAGGCCGCAGCACCCTCCTCCATGGGGGGAGGTAGGAATCCCAAAGGCCGCATGTCTCCTCTCCACCTCCAGTCTCAGAAGGCCGCTCCAGCGAGAAGCCCGGAGGGGAGCAAGCCAGGAGGGCGACGGAGGCGGTCGCAGCCCCGGGGTGGGGGAAGGAGTCGGCGGCTGCCCGGCCCCCTGCCGCCGTCGCCCCGCTGAGAGTCTGGGCCGCTGTCCCCGCCTGACAACCCGCAAGAGAAGGAAGAAGCCCCAAGACTCACGTCGCTCTCCACCTCGATGTCATCGTTATCGCTCATTTCCTACGGCCCAGGGAGCGGCCACTGCAGCAGCGGTAGGGAAGGGGAAAGGGTGGAGGGGAGGGGGAAGTCACCGACAACAACAAGCGAGTCCCACACACACACACTCACTCACTCACTCACTCGCTCTCTCACTCACACACACTCACAACACGGGCGAGAACCACCTCCTCACTGCAGCACCGGATAAACGGCGGCACGCACGCCCGGTCGGCCCCCTGACACGTGACCGGGCTCCTCTCGCTGTGGCCGCTGAGACTTGTAGTTCTTGTTCTTTTGACTGACGGCCCAGCTAGCGCCGGAAAAACTACGAATCCCATAAGAAACTGTATCCAGCCGACGCTAGCCGAGCTTGTTGACGGAGCCCAGAGCGCCTGCGTGTCCCCGGGAGGGGGGGCGGGGAGAAGCGCCGCAGGTCCTGCTGGGAGTCGTAGTCCCTAGACCGCGAGTTGTCAGGTTTCCTCCAGAGGCAGCAGTGGAGGCTGCTGGGAAGACAGGACACGTGGAGGGAGCTGGGGCTCCTGAAGCCCGGCACCGTATGAGTGCTGGGCGCCGGGCCCAGGGGACAGGGTGGAGGCTCTGGGGGAGTAGCCGGCTGCTTAAATAACGCAGCCTCTCCTTGGCGTGACTGGTTTTACTTTGTCTTTTGAGTGCCCTGAGTCGCCCTGCATTGCGTCCTGGGGCGTAATCACCAGCTGGGGGGATCCTGCTGTGGCGGATCAGGGGGCGCGGCTCGTGTGCACACGAGGACCCTTGGGATCTAGATGTGGGGAGGTGTCAGTGGGAGGTGTTAAGTGGTGTTACAAGACAGGCAGGATGACCCGCCTCACTGAGGGACAGCTCCCAGACGTGAGAATCTTGTGTTTATTAATCGGGACTGATCATCCTTGCTCCACACGTGAGGCTCCTACTTACACAGACGTCCGCCCTCCCCCCCCCCCCCCCCACCCCCGGCAACTGCTTATGTGGAAGTAAAAGCCTCTTCTGAGTTCGTTGTAGCCCAAGCAGTTTACGGAGTGGCCCAGTTCAGAGTACCATAACTAAGAATTGCCAAAATATCAAAACGGTGTCCAGGTAAGAAACATCCAAACCTTTAGAAAATTTTTCTAGGAGTTTACTTGAGCCAAACTGACAACATATGCCAGGGAGCAAGATCTCAAAAGCTCCAGAGAATAATCTCAAATTATGCATTTGAGATTAAAGAGAGAATGTGAAGAAGATTACGTTTAGGTGGGAGAAGGTGAGGCAGGGTTAGGCAGGGATTGGTTAATCTTACGCTTTAGGAGGGGTCTGAAAGGGGACTTTTCAAAGATGTGTTAACCTTTGCACATATGCACGGAAACAATGCACAGGGCTTGCTTAAGGCAAAGATAAGCCTTTTACTAAAGAAGTTCTCTGCCTAGGACTTGACTCCCCACCATGAACTGCCCAGTTAGGAATTTATGAGCAGATCGCCCTGTGAGGTTACTTTCCATAGAAGCCCTTTTTCCATCTGCAACAGGAAACTTGTGCAGCTCCCTATCCAGTTAAAATCATATTTAAATGCGGCGGTATGAGGTGTGATCATATCCATTCCACCAATATTTATTGAACACCTAACATGTGCCAGCACGGGGATGCCATAATGTATAGAGCTGGAACAGTCCCAGCCTTCGTGCTGCTCCCAGCTGTGGAAACAGAAATGAGACTGCCCTGCCACCATTTTAAGAGTCAACATCAAGTCCCACAGGAAGAAAATAACAGGACACTTTCAGCCCTGACATAAACAAAGTAGCAGAACTATTTTTACATCTGGTCTCCAAAGTGAACAAAATGTTGAGCTTTTCCTATAAATTAATGATTCCCTATTGAAAACCATTGTATCCTTGACTTTTGAATACAGAAATCTGGGAATATGTCACATTTGTATTTCTTTTGTATTCTGCTGTATTTCTTATTCAGTGATCCAATCCTGCTGAAGTTTGCACGTCTTTACAAGTAATCAAATCATCTTTTCTAAGTGCTTTGTCTCCTAGTCACCTTTCATACTAAGTGGGGGAGATAAACATAATAAGCAGAATATTATGTTATAAGACCTGATGGACCATAAGGGAAACAGGGAAGGTAGCTCTTGGGTGAGTTAATTAGCTGGATATTAGAAGTTAGGGCTAATTCATGCATGATTACAACAAACAATTATTGGGTGCCAGTTATGTGGAAAGTACTATAGGGCAACCTTGGCTACAAGTTAAATCACTCCAGGGCTATTAAAAATTTCAATGCCCTGGCTGCACCCCAAACCAATTAAGTCAGAACCTCTGGGGGGTGAGAACCAGGCAGCAGTTTTTTTAAAAGCTCGGCAGGTGATTCCAATGTGCAACCAAGATGGAGAACCACTGCTACAAAGGCTCCAAGGTAAATAAGATAGTCTTCCACTGAATCGTATACTTTACAAGAATGGATTTTATGGTTTGTCAATAATTATATTTCAATAAAGCAGTTAAATAAAAAACAGAATAATCTGCCCACTTAGAGTCTACACCTGATGGGGAAGTAAATTATGAATACAAATAATTGCAATGAAAACAGACTAAGTGCTGAGTTGGCTACACAGGCAGTGAATGTTGTAAGAGCTCAGAGGAGCAAGAAATGTTCCCAGGTCTGAGGTGCGGTGGGTAGGTGTTGCCGATCAGGTTAAGTTTTCTTAGGCTGTCAGCTCCATCAGGGGAAGGATGGGGTCTGCATAGACCAGGTCAGATTTTGGAAAACATGAATCCCCAGTTGTTGGATGGAGGTCTGGACAAGGAGGCAGAGGTGTGGAGGAAAGGCTTGCCAGGTAGAAATCCTGGAGATTTTAGCCCTCCCCCCCTTTTTTTAAAGTAACTGATAGAATATGAAGACCTATCAGCCCAGGTAACACATTTGACCTAAGAGACAGAAAACACTTCACCCAACAGTTAATTGTAGGGTATGTTCCTTTCGAGCGTTCATGCAACATCGACACAAGTTGATGGTGTTATAAGCCATAAAGCAAATACCAATAAATTTCAAAGGACTTTTCTCTTAGAGAGCAAGTTCTTGGACCTAATGGAATTCGAGTAGAAATAATACCTAAAAGATAACTAGAAGATCCTAGTAAGTTTGAAACTTAAGAAGCACTTTTAAGTAACTCAGATGGAGGGATTTCATGAGCTAGGCATATGTGCAGGAAAGAATTAGACATACAAGAACGGAAATTTCCTCGTTTTCCTTTTTAGTGTTTTTTTTTCTGATACGAATAATCATCTAGAACCCTAAGATTTCATTTTTATCTCTGCATGCTTGAGTGTCTTTGGTAAAGTGCTATGTGAGCTTATCAAGATTGGGTTTTGTCACTGGGCTGCCCAGTCTAGCCCCTTGCTTCTTCAAGTTTGGTCCCGTGGTACCCACAGCACCAGGGAAGCTCATCACCTACCTAGGACCTACTAAAAACAGACCTGCATTGTACAGTGACAATACACCCAACGATTCACGTACACATTAGTGTTGGAGAAGCTCTGATGAGAGAGGAGGGAGGATGGTAAGTGTGCAGGGCAGGCAGACTGCCTCCATTTTCTCCTCAGCTCTTTCACAGTTTGGTTTCCATTCTACCACTTGACTGAAAATCATCCTTATCCTGGCCATCAGCTACCTCTTTACTGGTAAATCCAAAGTCCTTATCTAATTTGAGCTGACAGTGGCCTTTGGCACTGTCGACCATTCCTCTTTCTCGAAGGCCAAGGACTCTCCTTCTTTCCTCCTGCCTTCATGGTTGCTCTTTCTCCGCCTCCTCTGGTTCTTCTTGCCCGGTCAGTGTTTGAGTTCCAGGGACTCTGGTGGCCCTTGCTCTTCTCCCAGCCTCTGCCTGGTGGGCTCCACTGCTCCTGAGGCTTTGATGACCCCAAGACTATATTTCTGGGCACATCTACTTTGCTTAATCCACAGGCAACTGCTTAGGAGTGAGTGAGAAAAAGTAGGTTTGACATAGCATTTGGAGTACAGTCCATCCATATAAAGCTGAACATTATTATTTGAGTATATATGTTTGGAAAAATGTGTAGAGGATATGTAGCAAAACTGTTAATAGCATTTGTCTTTGGAAGGTGGAATTTCCAATGATTTTTCTTTTTCTTTCCTTTTTAAATGAGCAGCATCATTCTCACCAAAAGAGTACGGCTATTAAAAGACAACCACTGTGTTAATAGGTCCACTATCTTTCCTAAGCAGCAAACTTCTCAAGCCACAATCCTTAGGAAGACACTTCCATGCTTTTCCCAGGTCACTTTTGCCTGCTTTTTTCTTTTTTGGGGGGAGGGTGTAACCTTAATGTTTCCAAAAGGAGCCAACTGCCACACTCAAATTAGAATCATTCAAGGAGTTTTCAATAACAATGTGGTTTACAAATATGTGGGCAGGACGTAAGGAAACTGTAAGGGATTGTGCAGTACCACTCTGTGCCCATCCCTAGGCCCGGTAGGGGAGAGAGAATGAGTGGTTATGGAGCTGAGCTGAGGGCTGTAGGGAAAGGGCCCTCTGACTGCAGCTCCAGTTGGATCTGGCAGGCCAAAAGGAAGGTCTCTAAGGCACAGCAAAGTACCCTTTCCACCACTTCTCACATTTTCGGAGAGGCTGGGAACTGCCACCCTCCTGCCTGTTCTCTACCCTGCAGCCAGAATGATTTATCAGGAAGGAAATATCTTTACTGTCTTGATTAAGCCTTTCCATAGATCTCAGTGTTCTCAGGATAAGACAGGGACTCCAGAGTTTAGCGCATAAGAACCTTCATAATCTGGTTCCTTGGTCCATCTCATCTTTTTCTAAAAGATATTTTATTTATTTGTTTTGAGAGACAGGAAGGGAAGGAGAAAGAGAGGGAGAGAAACATTGATGCATAAGAGATATATGCCCTGGTTGCCTCTCACACACTCCTAGCTGGGCTCCTGGCCTGCAACTCAGGCATGTGCCCTGACTGGGAACCAAATCCATGGTCTTTGGTCCTCAGGCTGGTGCTTAATCCCCTGAGCCACACCAGCCAGGGCAACGATCTCATCTTTTAGCTCCTGCTCTTTTACACTCTACAGTGTATGGCTGGAGTATAGCCATACAGAATTTCTTTCCTTTCACCTAAAGGAATATGTTTCCTTTTGCCTCCAGGGATTTCCACATGCAGTTCCTTCTGCCCTGAGTGGCATCTCCCTCAAACTACTCCCACTGACCTCCCTTTTCTTCTCATCCTTTTCAGCATAGCCATCATCTCATCCTCCAAGAAGTCCTCCTGGATCCTCCAAGGCTGGATTAGGGAGAATGCACTGAGCCACAGGCATCGAGTTTCACCTTTCAGATTTGCCAAGCTGATGAGTTACTCTTCCTCCAAAGGGAATGGGGGAGTGGGGCAGATGTCAGAGTATCCCTCCCCGAAGAGTGGACTGGCCAGTGCTTTGAAATTCCGGCCTCCAAAACTGTGAGTAATAGATTTCTGTTGCTATAAACCACCCACTGTGTGGTATTTTGTTATAGCAGCACAAATGCACTAAGCCAATCAGCATCTGTTTTAACTTGGTATTTGTTTACTTATTTATGGACTATCACCTCACTAGAACAGAAGCTCTGTGAGGTCAGGGCTGTGCCCATTTCTCTCCTAGTCTCCGGCACCCAGTATGGTAGCTGGGGTGTGGTCGGTACACAATAAATACTGTGGTACTGAACCTTGCAATTGTTTATATCAATCTCATCATACTTTGGACTGTGTTGATAAATGTGAATTCACTCCTAGAAGTACCAGGAAAAAACATCATAAAGATGGTTTTACCTTTGCCAGGAAGTGAGTAGCGCTTTCCTATCAGACATAAACACCCAAGGGTTGATGAAGAGCAAAGAGACTATTTGTTTGGTCCAGCTTTACACAGTGTGCTTGGCAGGACTGTCCCTGCTAATAATGCCCCGCTCTGAATTCTCTTCAAAGTGTGTTTCAACAATTCTGAGGACTTAGGGGTCACGGTGGAGGGGAGGGGATTATGTCAAGTGCCAATCTGTATTTAGCCTATACCTTGCATGTAGTCCTTGAACTAATTTGTCTCCTTTGTCAGAAAACCAAAGGCATTCATTCATAGCTTTTGTAAGGAAGAGCCAGCAGAGGATGTTTTGTTCGTTAGCACCAGGGTTAGTTTCTTTACAGATGTTTGAAATTTGTTGATGGAAATTGTTTCACTGATTACTTTTACTACCATTAGTGATATACAGTAGATTTTATATTTTGTCGGTGAAATTTCAATATAATGGAATAAGATTGTACAAACGTTCCATCATGCAGTTAAAGCCCAATTTACAAACAGCAAACAAACAAAAACTGCAGATCTTTAATGGAGATGTTTGAGGCTGAATGGGACATTACCTTTTATTTAAAGCAATAATAACTCAATCAGTCTTCATTGCGATGCTCTCCAAAAAAGCAAAACATATTCCAAGGGCAGTTTTGAAGTCACTGCTGGGAAGCGTGACAGATTCTGCAGTTTTGATCTGGTTTCTTGCTTACCAAAGCAAGAATATTTTGCCTACAACCCCCAACTTCCTTTTATATTAGAGGAACATGTGCCAGGGCACGTGGTTTCCCCAAAGAGGTGTCCTTTGTCTCCTCCCCATGACAAAGCTAAGGACCTTGGATGGAATATGGATCTTAGAAGCTTGTGGAATTCAGACACCCATCACCAAACTTTTCATCAGACACCCATCACCAAACTTTTCATCAACAAATTAACTGATGAACTCTTGGTGTTATTTAAACTGGTGGCTTCCAACATTAAGATGCATGGGGAAGGGAAGGTGGGGGAGAGAACTGACTGAAGTGTCTGCGATCTTGGAGCGCATCACCACATCAGTGAGGAATAGCTCCAGGTTAGGAGTGCAGGTGGGGGCTGGGCAGTAGTTCTGATTCCACTGGAGTACCACTTCCTCTACTGTCTCACCTTCCCATAGCAAAGATGAGAGGATTTGCCGCTGGTGATGGAGATATGGGCATACAATGTGATTATGTATGCGCCCTTATTTTGTTTTGCTTTTCTTTTAATTGATGTATAATTTACATAAAGTAAAATTCACTCGTTATATTGAAATGCACATTTCTGCCAGCTTTGACAAACACATACAGTCACGCAACCTAGCACCACAATCAAGTTATAGAACAGTTCTCTCACCCCCTAAAGTTCTCCTGTGCCCCTTTCTAGTAAACACTTCCCGCCATTCCCAGCCCTGAAAATGACCCCGACCTCTTTTCTGTATCTGTAATTTAACCTGTTCCAGAATGTCACAGAAGTGGCAGCATACAACTTGTATCCTTTTGGGTCTGGCTTCTTTTTCTTTGCTTTAGGATTTGTTCAAGTTGTTGCTTATGTAACACCAGCCCTTTTTCCCTTTTTATTGCTAGGTAGTACGCCACTGATGGACTTGCTAGCTGCTTATCCATTCACTATTTGAAGGACGTTTGGGTTGTTTCCAGTTTTTGACAATTACAAATCTTGCTGCTGTAAACACTTGTGTGCAGGTTTTTGTGTGAATGTAAGTTTTCGACTCTCTGGGAATAAATACCGTGGAGTGGGACTGCTGGGTCATTGGTAGGCATGTGTTTAACTTTGTTAGAAACTGCCAGGCTGGTTTTCCAAAGTGGCTGTGCCGTTTTTGCATCTCCACCAGTAATGTATCTGTGATGAGACGATATTTCAGAAAATAAAAATTTCTACATGTCACTTATACAGGCAGGTGGAAAGCAGTTTTCCCAGGATTGAGAAGGGCAACTTAGACACAATTTGGTTTGCCCAACTGGCCAACAGAGGCTGCAGAATTCAGCTGAGAATGTTTACCTACTCTTGGAAGCAATGCTGCAAAAAATATTGTTTATTTAGTATCAGTTAGTAGCGGCAGACTTTTAGTGTCATTGAGAGAACCTATGATGCCCTAGGCACTGGGCTTCTTGTTTTACATGGATCTTCATGATGACCCTCCTTATTGCCCCACCTTCCAGGTGAGGACATGAGGCCCAGAAGGGCAAACACAAGCCAAAGGCCACCCAGATCATAAGAGATCTATCAGGGAATAAAATCCACGTGTGTTGGATTCCAGACACTGTACCCTTGTAACTACTCTCCTATGCTGACCTT
The DNA here is from genome assembly GCF_022682495.2 of Desmodus rotundus. NCBI lineage: Eukaryota > Metazoa > Chordata > Mammalia > Chiroptera > Phyllostomidae > Desmodus > Desmodus rotundus. The sequence goes on from NC_071393.1 coordinate 109,314,691, forward strand.
GTAGCCACTAATAATTCTGAGTTATTCACACTCTTCAGGTTGTACTTTCCGCTTTTCCTTGAACACAAAAACCAGGCCAACATTGAGCAGGAATCACCTGCCAGGTAGCCCTGAGCCTTTCTGCTGCTGTTCTTTCAGTCCAAACCCACCCCCAGGGCTTCCCCACCAGACTCAGCTGTCAGCTCTCAGCCTTGCTGGCTGTCCCCAAATTATGCTGTTAAGTCACATATCATGTCTTTGGAGAATTTTCTGAGAAGGAAGCCTCTTGCTGATCTAACTGAATGTGGGCATGTTGGGTGGAATGACCACTCTCTCCCAGTTTGGGAAGGTCAGGCTGAAAGTCTGCTGACAAGAGATGGGTGTGGTTCTTCCTCTCCAGCTCTTGTTTTGATGTGAGTCCATCCCCACCATCATACGGAAGCACAGAGACGCAGAGTTTTGGGGGGATCATCTTGTGCTTCAAGTGTTGGGTCCCTCAGAGTGCCTTGGAGTCCCAAGATCCACAGAGCAGTGATTTAGAGCTCAGAGACCCCACAGCCCACACATTATGACTTCCAGGACCCACTGAATTAAATCACTGCTGGAATTCTGACAATGCCACTTACTAGCTGAGTAACCTTGGGTAAGGTGATTAACTTCTCTGTGCCTCAGCTTCTCCTCCCATAAAACAGGGACATGATTCTTATACACAGGGTGTTTTAAGGACTGAATGAACAATGAGTAGAGCATGGTGCCAGGCAAATTGTAAGTGCTCATAAATGATAGCTTAACATTAATACAACCCAGGGTCATTAAACCACACTCCTCACACCAGCGTCTTTCAGAGCGCAGGTAGAGTCAGGCAGTGTGGTGCCTCAAGTGGGACACTCGACCAAGACACAGGAGGAATTTGTGGTTAAGGACAGACTGACAGATTAATAAGCTTTGTGATCTTGAGCAATCATTTAATCTCCCGTCTCACGTTTCTTCTATAATTACCTTCTAGGACTGTTCCTTATGGTTGCCACTCTAAGCCTTTAAAGTAAAAAAATAAAAAGAACTGTTTGACCAGCCCTCCCCTTCTGAGTGTCACATCCTCCTTTATTCTATTCAGTAACAGTTTTAGAAGGCAGGATCCTTATCTCTAGAAAAACTTTCTGTCTGTTTTCCCAGAAAGGTAAATTTCTTAACAGGAGCGATACTGGTAGCCATGGCACCGAGCATCTTTGCTGCGCCAGGGCTGAGCTAAGCCCTGCATCAGGTTACAGAACCCTCCCAGTAGCCTGGCAAAGATGGAGAACCTGAAGTTGAGCAAGGACAAGTACCTTGCCCAACATCACTTAGCTGGTAGGGGGCAGAACCAGAACCTGAGCCCGAGTCTCTTTGATGTCGAAATGTGTGCTTTCCACCATGGCACTGCTGCCTCGATGAGGAACATAATAGAGAACTTTAGAATGGAAAGGAACCTTGGAGATGACCTAGTCACATGACACCAAACTACTCCTTTGAATCAAGCCCAGCCTAGTTACTGCTGTATCTATCAAATTACATAAGCTCCATGCCTACTCCAGTTGGTAGAATAGTGAGTTGGAGAACCCTGGCTTATGAATTCCTTATGTGAATTGAGACCCTTATTCAGCACAGCCTGAAGTTGCCATGCACTTGACAGAGACAGGAGTTCAAGGACTGTCAGGGTAATGAAGGGCAGCAGTTCCAGATGCTGGTTCCCTGAGGCTGTGAAGTAGACATGTGCCTCGAGCACTCAGATGCTCTTTCTAAGGGCAAGCGTGGGAAACACAGCTGAAGCTGTTATATAACTTTCCAGAACTCCAGCCCTCTCTTCCAAGGCCAGTGCTGAACCCGGAGCTCCTGCCATTCCCCTCTGGGCGTGCTGGGGATGGCAGTGCCCGGTGCAGCCTGTCTGCTGGCTGAAGACAATGCATCCATCTCACCCGCTTCCTTCCTGTCCCTGCTGCCGGTGGCTTGTGACCTGGAACACGTCTCTCAAGGATCAGTTGAACTGTTTGAGCTCTAAGCACATGGATTAAAATAAAGAAATAGGAGTGTTAAAGTACAAACAATTGTTCTGTGTTTATAGGAAGATCTTCTAGGTGATACTTCCCTCTTACCTGCGCCTATATAACACAATTACAGGCCCAACGCTGTGGCAATTCAAGGAGAATGAGAGGAAATTTGCTTTGAAAGAGGAGGTGAAACTGACCTGGCTGGTTTGGTAACAGGTCCAAAGAACACAGTGTCCTCTGGACGCTGACAGCTGCTGGAGTAAGTCTGTTCTTCTTGTCGGTCAGGCCGACCCTCCCTAGCCAATTGACTCATGGCAAGCAGAGAAGGTCAACAACGTTTATGGAAAGCCCACTCTATCCTCTACAGCAGGATGTGCTGACATGGGAGATCAGAAAGATTTTTAAGTACTGATAAACAATGGGAGGATGTCCACAATGAAAAGTGACACGGTGAAGCAGGTTGTAACACAATACATAAGCTAGTATTGTAATATAACATAATGCAACCTTCCTCTCAGATTCCTCTGATGTTAACATTTTACATGATCGTAATGCAATGATAAAAGCCAGGAAATGTATATTGATATTAATATTAATTGATTCATAGAGCTTACTCAAGTTTCACCACTTTCCCAATAATGGCCTTTTTCTGGTCCGGGATTCCATAGTGCATTTCGTTGTCATGTCTCTTTAGTCTCCTTTATCCTGGAAAAATGTTCCTCAGGCATCCTTTATCTTTAGTGATATGTACAAACATTTAAAAAACTATTTTACTTATCTATTTTTTAGAGAGGGGGGAGGGAGAGAGGGAGAGAGGGAGAGAAACATCAATGTGTGGTTACCTCTCACGCACCCCACACTGGGAACCTGGCCCGCAACCCAGGCATGTGTCCTGACTGGGAATCAACCAGTGACCCCCTGGTTCACAGGCCAGTGCTCAATCCACTGAGCCACACCAGCCAGGGCTGTACATACATTTTTAAAATTAAAAATTAATCAGGGAAATTTTTTCTCTCTCCCTCCTTCCCTTCTTTCTGAAAAAGCTAATATAAAACTGTCAGCATGGGCCAAAGTATGCATGAGTGGGGGTTGGGTTGCCTGTCACAGATATACGAACCCAAATGGGGTGAGGCAGTGCCTACGAATGCAGGGTGGTGATGGCCCGATAGGGTTGTCAGGGTGTGAGTTGAGTGAAGGGGTCTCTGTGACAGTGTAGGGGGGTGACGGTGGGCCCAGAGCAGGTGAGAGCGTAAGGGCATCTGTGCAGGGGTGTGATGGTAGCAAGAGAAGATTCGTTACACACAAGGCCCCTGATCAAATAAATATTTTGAGAATAATGAAAGGTATCTCCTAATCAGAGAGAGAAATTATGATATGGAGAGGAAGATTACTAGAATTAATGGATTCCATGATGTTGGAATTAACATTGAAGGTAACTGTGCCCTGACTGGTATGGCTCAGTTGGTTGGGTGTCGTCCTGCAAAGTGAAAGATCGCTGGTTCGATTCCTGGTCAGGGCACATAGAAACCAGTTTGAAGGGGCTCCTGCTTGCCAAATCCAGTACAATTTGAGCATCAAGATAGATAAGGCTAGTTACAGATTGTAACCCATGTGATAAAATGGGAGTCAATGAATCTATGCTGAAATAAATAAATGAATAATAAATGGGGAGAGGAGAAAGCTTTTCCTTACCACGAAATGTCAACTAATGAATTTAAAATAATGATGGAATTATAAAATCACTTTGGCAACCAAAATAATAATAATTCAGTCAAGAACCATCAAGGAATACTAGACATAGTGAATGAATGTTGAATGAGGAATGAATATTTGCATAGCTTCAAAGTACCTCCCAACAAATACTTGACGATTACAAAGGAAGAAGCGTAACTTTACAGTGCGGAAGCCTGGTGGACACCACCTAATCAAGCAATCAAGGTTAACATCACAAGCAATGGGACATCCACGCTAAGCATTTCTGGGTAGAATGCAGCGAAAAACACCCAGCATCTCTTCTGTGACGACCCTGACACAAATGCATAACCTAAATCTAGTCGCAAGAAAACATCAGACAAACCCCAAATAAGTCACTTTCTAGAAAGCACCTGGACTGGAATCTTCAAAAGTTTCACAGCCATTAAAGGTCAGGAATGAGTGGGGAGTTATTTCAGACTGAAGCAAATTGAAGAGTAAATGTTCTACATGGCCCTGGATTGAATGAATGCTTTTGCTGTAGTAAAGAATGGTGTTGGGAAAGCTAGTGAAAGTGGAATGGGGTATGACAATGAGATGCTGCTTCCTGATTTTAATGGTTATATTATCTTAATGACAAAATAACTAGGGAAAAGAAACAATTTCTATGCCCAAGGCCTGCTGCTTCTCTGGTATTCTCTATCTTGATTGGTATTACCACCATCTATCCAGAAACTCCAGCTTGAAACAAGGGAGTCATCTTTTGACAGCTTTTTCATAACCTAAAAATCCATTTGGAATAACCTAAATATTAATAAACAAATAAGTTTATGAAATATCTATGCCTTGGAATATTACATTCCTATTCAGAGAAATAAAGTGGGTCTGTGTACAAACATAAAAATAAAAGAAGAAAGATGTGAAATGTAATATGAAGTAAGAGCCCTTTCTTGGTCATTTATGTTCGTGCATAGACCAAGGTGTGGCGAAGGATATATTCCAAACTGTTAATGGGTGTTATCCCTTTGGGATGAAGTTATGAATTTTCTTATTTTTTGTACCGTTTGGACTTTTAAGAAGTCCATACTTCAAAAACCACAATAAAAATATTTTACTTTTGATGAACCTTTTAATATAAACGTGACAGAAACCTGGGTTGAATCCTTTTGCTATAAAGAATGGTATCGCCACAAAGGAGATAGAAGCTGTTCACTTTCAAAGAACTTCCAACTGAATATAACAATGTAAGCATTATTGCTGTGTTACAGAATACTTATAAAAACAGTACAGAAGAAACACACACTTATGAGTAAACTGCAGCCATAAAAAAGACAGTGTTTGAGGACATGAGAGGAAAGAAAGAAAGAAAGACCGGCACTGGGTAAGGCAGAGAGACCACACAAGTGGGGCGTAGCCAGAAGGTCCTGCCGTGAGGTGGATTTTGAAGAAGGGAGAGTCATGGGAAGCAAAGGCAAGGCTATTTTCTGAGAGCTGAGCCAGACTGAACCCTCTGCTCAGAGAATTGAGCCAGGTTGATGCTTAGCTGACAAAATACGTATATTTCCCCCTGAGTTTTTGCCTTTCCTTTAACCTCTTTCCATTTTTATTGTTCTTTCCCCACTGTCCAGGAGCCTAGGGGTAAAATGCACCCCTATTCACTCCAGGGGAAGCATGAGTAAAACTCCTTTAATAGAGCTGAAGAAGTTAACATGAACAAAACTTATTTATGAAAAACCAAGAGAATATATAAAGATAATAATGCCTGGTCATTAACATAAAAATTAAGCTGCCCATGTCTGGATTTTTTATTTTTAAAAATTATGTGAAAATATCTAAGATCTGTTCATAGCACTATGTTTCCCTGCTCTTCTTAAAGACCTAGCATAACTTTGCAGGCATCAGGTGTGGCTCCCCACCCTCCCAGTTGTTCCGCCGGCCCCTTAGCGATGTGGTGTCTGGGTGCCACATTGTTTCCTGGTGCAGGGAAGCTGGCCAGGAGCAGTGAATACATCTTGCTCCATGTAAGGACAAACTCCAACTCCATTAAAACTCAACCTTCTAGAACCTCTAGAAGCCTCTCATTTTCTTCTAGACAGGGGTGTCCAAACTTCTGATGTTTCTCGGCCACACTGGAAGAAGAGTTGTCTTGGGTCACACATTAAATACACAAACACTAATGAAAACGGATGAGCAAAAAAAAAAAAAAGGCCTTAAAGTAAATGTATGAGTTTGTGTTGGGCAGCATTCATAGCCATCCTGGGTGGCATGTGGCCCGTGGGCTGCGGGTTGGACACCCCTGTTCGTACAAGTATAAGGGCACACCTAGTTCACAGTAGAGCTGCCAGGTAGTACTGATGGACACGTTTAAGTACTTCCTACTTATGTCTTTGGCTCTGTCCACCTTAGAAACATTCAGTGATGATTCACTCAAATGAGTCCCAACACACAAGGAAGGGTCTTGTAAAAATTTTCCTTGCAATATAATAACCACATAGTAAGCATTCCATTCATACAGCTGAATTAGTACATTTATAGTATTGAGGAAGGTCATCCTCATTTACTAAGTGGGTGGTAAAATCTTGCCTGCAGGGTACACATTGAGTAAGCCTGGGAGTAGCATTGTCCGTAAGCAGGTGAAAAAGCTTGAAGATACTCTTTCAAGTTCTTCTCTCAACTAGGTGGTTTAAAGAATTAAAGAACAGCCCCAACTGGTGTGGCTCAGTGGGTTGAGCATCATCCTGTGAACCGAAAGGCTGTCAGTTCAGCTCCTTATGTGGGCACGTGCCTGGGTTTCGGGCCAGGTCCCCAGTTGGGGGCATGTGAGAGGCAACCAATTGATGATTCTCTCGCACGTAGGTGCTCTCTCTCCCTCTTTTCCCCTCTCTCTAAAAATAAATAAATAAGTAAAAATTTAAAAAGAGATTTAAAAATCAACTGTGTCACTATCACCTTAATAAATTATTTTTAGAAACCAATTGTGCTTCTGTCCAACTCAACACAGACATAGCTGTAAAGCCCAATTCGAAGTATAAGCAATTTAAACTTCTTTGGCTAAAATAATTACTGTTTATAATAGTTTCTGGGGGTAATTCAATTTGTACTGGGCTTGAGGGTGACTTTTGTGTAGATTTCTCTAAGGTAAGGGTCCACATCAGGAGTGGTCTCAACTCTGACTTTGTTCAGCTCTGCGATTCTGACATTATAAGTCTTCGAGCTTCTGTTACGGAAGACCCTTAGGAAATCCCCTGTGGGGCCCAAGACCACCCTATGCAGTCATTTCTTGGTAGGATAAAGCCTTTGTTATAAAGGTTTTTCTGTGGATACACGGTGACCTTTGCCTGTTGTCCCTGTCACTGTTTGGAGGAGAGTTTTTCGAGCAGATGTGCTGGGTTTTATTTGAGAGGCTGAATTAGAGTTTCAAACGGCGTTTGATGAAGATGAAAGTAGAAGAAAAGAATGAGCTCTGCAAAGTTTTGCTTGGCTACTTCTAGGACCGGGTGCGCGCATAGGGGTATCTGTTCATTTTGTTTCTCCCACTTCGCCAGCCCCACCGATAGCCCCAGAGGCAACAGAAGCCTGGTGCCCCCCTGGCATCAGCACAGACGGCTGAAGGAGCAGCTCCTGGAGGCTCGTGCCCACACCCTGAGTTTCTTAGGAAGAGAGTCTCAGAAGGGGCTTCCTATGGTGGGCAGAGTGTTTTTAAGGCCCATTTTGAGGACAACCAGAGGAAAGGAAAGATTTTCTCAGTAACTGGCTGAAAAGGTGAAAGTAGGGGTCAGATCCTTCATGTTCTGCAGTGACTCTTGTTCCCCCCTTGTAGTGGAGACATTCAGGTTTTCCCGGGCCTGTCTTTTAAGATGGCAGCGCAGAGGTAGGTGGGAGTCTGGCGGCGGCTTTGGTAGAGCTCTGTGGCCCAGGCGTCTTCAGGTTTCATTTCAAACCACTCTTTCCTATGCACGGAGTCTTTGACCCTGCTGAGCCCCCTGCAGCCACCTCCACATGGCAGGAGCATCTGCCCGGTGAGACCCCAGGGCCCGGCATGCTGGAGGAGTAGGAGAGCCTCTCTGGGTTGGGAGGCACAGGTGGTTTCACCCTGTGTTTGTTCTACTCAGGTTACCTGCTACTCGGAGGTAAGCACTGGCAGTTTCTGGGTCCAGAGTCTCATTGTCTGAGGAGAGAAGGAATGAGAGAGTGTTGGGAGGGCAGCTGAGGGAAGGGATGAGGTCAGTCTGGGCAAGTGGCTTTGAGTCCCGGCTGGCTGGGGGCCCTCCCCAACTCTCCCAGAGAAAGGGAGCCAGGCCTGCTGCAGGCTCAGAGTGAACCATTGGCTGGTGGAGAAACACTTCTAACTGGCCTGCCTTTTCCTCTCTGAAGACAGGAAAATCTTGGGAAACCCCGGTGTGACTCAGTTGCCAGTGAGGATGTAGTCATAGGGCCCTCAGAACTACCTGCTGGACCAGTTGGGCTAGGATGAGGGTGGACTAGTGAGGTGCCTCAGACATTGAGTTTAAGGAGGTCCTCCCTCTTAGGGTCAGACAAGTGTCCACTCCCACTCCCGGAGTTCTGGCCCCTCTCCCCAACACTGGGCTGAGTTGGGAGGCAGGAGAACGTTTCTCAGGCTTAAGTTTTACTGCCATCCTGAGGCCACTGGCCAAGCTCCGCCTGACAACTTGTCCAGACCCACTGCTCCCACTTCCCTCCTCCCTGGCTGGATTCCCTTCCACCTTCCCTCTCCACCACGAGTGTCAACAACCTTAACTAGTGTTTTCCTGAAGAATTTTGAGACACTTTAGGATGACAAGGACTGGGGGACGAAGTCCTGCCTGGCACCCTGTCTGCGCCCTCACGGCAGCAAACCTGGCTCCAGACCTCCTGGGCCTGTCCGACCTTCCATCCCCTCTCGCTTTCTAGAAGTAACACTGGCTGATGCCCATTTAGATTCTCTCAGCGGGCTTGTTATTCTGAGCAATTTACCTCTTGTCTCCTCCAGGGTGGTCAGTAAGTTCTCCAGGGACAGAAAAAGGAAAATGCTTTGAGCTCCCAGCCAACAGGTACTTTCCACATGTATCTATCTTCCTTTCAAGCTAAAAAAAAAAAAAAAAAAAAAAAAAAGCCTGAGCTCCTTCCCAGCTGCAGGGAGAAGCCTGGCCTCCCACCTCTGTTTTGGATCAGCAATGACCTCCCCAAGAGAGAGCAGCACTCTCCATTGCCTTTGAGTGCACACTGTGATTGAGTTGTTTACTCCTCCTGGAGTTCTCTGGACCAGTTCGGTTAACTTAGGGACTAATGGTTTGGCTTTAATGTTTTCGTGCCTAGAAGTAGATACAGGTTTTTGTTAATCACAGATGAGCTGATTTACCCCTTAGGTGTAAGAGAGAGCTCTCGTGCAGGAGAGGGATGCAATCTGGGAGCTGGCCCAGCCCTCACATTTGCAGGGCCTGGGGCAAGAGAACAAATGGAGGCCTGTGTTTTTAAAAGTTACATATCAAGCCAACAAAATGATTAATGAAATAAATTGTGTCCTCCTACCTTGACATGTGTACTTTCATAACAACTTTGAAGGTCAGGTTCAGATGGAGAATTCTCAGAGTTCTCAGGGTTCTGCACAGAGATACAGCAGCCCAGGGAATGCCTGCCCAGCTCCCACCTACCCCCTTCTCTCCCACCCCGTCTCTGCTCTGCTTTGGGAGGGGCCTGTGCACTGCGGTGTAGGCACCCCAGCCCACATATCCAAGCTCCATCCATGTGTTGCCCCTTAGCCACCCCTTGCGTTTTGGGAACATCTGCTTATGTGGAGGTCCTTACACCCAGAGAAGGGGACGGTGCAGGCCCTGGAAGTGGGCTCAAGGCTGTTTGAGCAAGAAGTGCTGGGAATGTTGCCTAGAAGAGGGGGCTGGGACTTGGGTGTGCAGTGAGCACGTCACTTTGGCCTGAGACAGGGCAGTGCCCAGTGGAAGGCCGGAGAGGGGATTTTTAGAGCATGGGACCCACGGCAGGAGTGCCTCTTGCTCAGGGGTAAGGTCAGTACTTCTAGGAATAAACAGCTCCCTTTCTAGGACCTTCCACTTCTGTGAAGACACAGTCTTCTCCAGGTCCATGTACTCACATGTACTCCATCCACCAGGGAAGAGGCCAGTAGGGAGGCATTGGGACAGAGTCCAATGCCACATGGTACAAAGAATTCAGTAACCCAACTTCATATCAGCTCCCAGGCCTCCCGTAATTGCTAATGACCAGTGCATTGGATTGGAGCCACTACCCCAATGGAAACACGGCCGTTCTCAGCTTCTAGGGGACCTAGCCAAATGCCTGTATGGAACAGAGGCAGAGGGAATGCTGTTAATCATGTCTGGGCCTGCCAGGCTAATTCCTCATCTTCAGACCGTTTTGCTCTCTTGATAGGAAGCAAAAGCAAGATGTGGCGATGATACCACTGTCCTCTCCCCTTGGCCCACCTCCCCTCAAGTACCTGTTTGAGATGCTCCTGCTAGTCTATAAAGAAAACAAGGAGAGCTCATGTAGTTTTTGAATGCCGACTCCAGCCCCATCCTACAGGAGACTTCCTGACGCTTCCTAGATAATCCTCAGCCTCCTTAACTAAGCAGCCCTGCATTCACCCAGCACCTTTGTTTTATAGGCTGTTTTACGACTGGAAATAACTTGCTTATTGTAAATCTCTCCTGTGGGACTTACAGAGGTGTCGTCTGTTCTGTTTTTCTGGCTCTTTCACACATTTATTTAACTTTATTCATCACTCAGTAAGGACATTTTGAATTTTAAGTCATAATTATATAAGAAAGAAATATTGTCCCACAGACACAGCCCTTACTGTATTGATTAAGGATTTCCTTATTTAAAAGATAGGGTTTCTCCCCCTTGGTAGATCTCCAGTTTTTTAAATATGCTCTTTCTACGAAGCCCTAGAATTAGTTCATAAGAGTGGTGTGTTTGAGCCTGTGGGCTTCCAAGGGTGAAAAATGCTTTCTTCAAGCAATAGACTGACGTTTATTATTGCTCCGTAGTTTTACAAACTATCTTCTGTGCAAGGGAGGGACAAAAATACATTGTAATTTGTCTCAGTCGCTAACTCGTAGGTTTGTCCCTGACTTCCATATCTGCCTTTGATCCCAGGGAGCTGAAGGGCCCTCTCAACCGTTCTCTTGGCACTTGTTGTGTATATGTGTGTGTAAAATATACCGAGCGTATAATTTACCATTATAAGCCTACAATTTAGCGGCACGGTGTTGTGTAACCATCACCACTATTTCCAGCACTTTTTCACCACCCGTGAGAAACTCTGTCCCCATTAAGCACCAGCTTCCCGTTTCCAGGCATGTCGATCCTGAGCTTGCACAGTGTTTACGTGAATACACTTTGGAGCCAAGGAACCTGAGTCGGGATATTGGCTCTGCCTTTTGCTAGCTCTGGGTCATTGAACAGTTTGCCTGATCTCTTTAAGTCTTGGTTTACTCATCTGCAAAACAGAGCTAATAAGAATCAAAATAACCACCTATACAGAGTTTTTGTGTGCATAAGAGACCACATGAAAGGAGCATCATCAGCTCTCAGGAAGCATGTAGTCTCCTCCTTGTTGTCAGTGTCTCATGCATCAGGGTTGTCAGCTCTCATCCCCCAAATTCCTAGATCTTCATTGTCACCTGCACTAGACCTGGCTCCCTCTTCACCCCTTTGGCTAGAGCTAGGAAGAGATTTGGGTATTTCTTGATCTTCACAAGAATAACAAATATTTGTGAAGTGCTTCCAGAAGAGGGAACCAAACACAGAGATGGATACTAAGTAACATGAAGAAGGTCTCCCAGCTTGCAGGTGAAAGACAGGATTTGAATGCAGAGTTCCGCCTCAGGGCCCATGCTCTCAACCACTAAAGCACAAGGCCTTGATATGCTAATAAGCATCTGGCAATGATGATGGCTGAAGTAGAACTTGGAGAGGGAAATTGCCAGCAAGACACTGGCACTGCCAGAGCAAAAGTCTATGTCTTCTGACTCACCACCCAGTGCCCCAGCCGGTGGCGCTGGCTGTGCTGCTGTACACTGTGTACTTCAGTACTTTAACGTGTGCTAAAGTACACACTGTGTACTGAAGCACAATAGTACTTTAAGAGTGCTATGTCAAAAGCAATCAAGGAGTCAGGTAATCAACTTCCCTTTCCTTAGAGTGAGGTCTGAGGTCTTTGGGGAGCTTTGGGACAGGAACAATACTCGGGCTTCCCTCCTGGAGTGTTGCTTTGACGGCTGCCCCTCGTACATCTTCCCACAGATCAGCCAAACCACACACTTAGAGTTGCCTAATGAGGAGTGTCACTAGCCACCCACCCACCCACTGCCACCATCCTGATTCTCAGTCCCCCAGCATATCCACCTTTAAGACTTTATTGCCCGAGTGTGGCTGGTTGAGGAGAGATCTCCCTCTCCTTTAAGACTATATTCACATTTTCATGTTGGTTTCTTAAAATGGTTTCGTCAATGTCCCTCATTTGGAGCAGAAGGCTTTGTTCTTTGTCCTCCAGGAACTGATGGAGGTTCTCAAACTTATAGGTGACTTTCTGTCACGCCATTTCTTTTTTAAGAATTTTTATTTATTTATTTTTAGACAGAGGTAAATGGAGGGAGAAAGAGAGGGAGAGAAACATCAATGTGTGGTTGCCTCTTGTGTGCCCCCTGGCCTGCAACCCAGGCATGTGCTCCAGACCGGGAATTGAACCGGTGACCCTTTGGTTTATAGGCCGGCATTCAATGCACTGAGCCACACCAGCCAGGGCAAGTCATGCAATTTCTATTTGTTTCTAAACTAGATAGAGATAAGTAGTCACGTGAACACTAAAGCGATCACATGCATCTTCCCTTTTCATCATTGCCCACAGATGCTGCCCTATAATTTCCCCTTTGGTTCTATTCCCATCACATACCCACTCTAAGGGAATTTAAAAAGAGCGACAAAGCATAAACATACTTAGGACTTTAAAGTGTATGTCATGCAATGTGATTTCAAACTGAGTTTTTGCAATTCTGAGGATATTTCCAGCTATCTCGGGGCTCATCTTAATTACGTATGTCTCAGAAAATTAATTTTAATTCACTTCAGTTCAAAACACAGATGCACCCATTTGTTCCTAAGAGGAGAATGGGACGTGTCACGGAATCAAGAACATGTGTCTGTGGGTATAATTACGAAAAGACCGGGAATGAGTGAGTTGCGCTATAACGCATGTGAATGTCTGCTTTGTGGCCCAGTTCCTTGGCTCTGGCGTTGGGCTCCAGGGGAGGATATCTATCTTAAACATGCACAAATGGGAAGAGTGCAAAGAACATGACTAGTACTGCTGTGTCCAGACTCTGCTCCTGACAAATAACATCATGACTCCAGTATGGAGACGGAAGAGGGGATATAAAAGGCAGAAGGCAGGCATTCCAGAGGGCTAATCTGCTTGAGCCACGAGGGCGTATGCTGAGAATAGTAGCAGACATGAGATAATTATTGACCACCAAGGGCTGAAGTATCAGGAGCCGAAACCATCTGAAGCACAAGAAGTTATAATGCCTTTTAAAAATATATCCCAAATATAAAATGATCAATTGGGAAAAATTCAGAATTGATAACCATTAAGGTAGAGAAACCATCTCCAGCTTGGGTCTTGTTACAAGTAACTTTTTTTCTTGGTTATCTTCTGAGTTGGGGATTGGCAGACCACTGCCTGCTAGCCAAGGGCTGCCCCACTGCCTGGTTTTGTTTGGCCCTTGAGCTCAGAAAGGTTTTTAAATGGTTAAAAAATCAAAAGAAGAAAATCTTATAACATGTGAGAATGATAAGAAGTTCCTATTTCAGTGCCCGTAAGTGAAGTTTTATTGGCACACGGCCATGCCCGTTCAGTTTCGTGTTGTCTGTGGCTGCTTTCGAACTACCAGAGCAGAGGTGAGTGGTCGCACAGGGACCAGATGGTCCTCAAAAGCCTAAAATATTTACTTGTGGTCCTTTATAGAAAACGTTGGCCTGATCTAAGGCGATTCTTGCAAAGTGGGCAGTTAGTAGCTGCTCCCTGAAAAACGGGTTCTGTTGACATATAGATTGGGAAATGCTATTTTAAATAAAATTGAACCAGACTCATTAATAAGCTAATGCAACATGAAAATCTACAAAAAGAGTGGGGGAGGAGGGAAACAGAATATTTGGTGTTTCCCACACTTAATGGCTATGAGCTCTTTTTCTTTTTCTTTCTCCCTCTTTCTTAAGGGCACTTCTGTGGCACTGATGTTCCAGGGAACATGACTTGCTGGTAAATCCTGCTGAAATATAATTGGTGATTTATATATACTCAATGGGGAGGGGGGAAAACCCTGCTACTTAAAAAACTGGTAGAATTTCTCTCAGAGGGAAACCTATTTTTTTGTTGTTGTTGTTTCACAAAACACATTGGAAGGTCATTTGGTCATGAAAAGTTAAGGTTCAAGAAACTCGATCTGGAAGATGGAAAATGAAAACAGAGAGAGTGTTAAACAGTTCTGCGTGGTACAGAGGGCAATTTGGAAGGTTGGGGCTAGTCTAGAAGGACGGATTGAGAGGTGAACAGGATGGGAAAAGGGTGCTGAGAATGGGACATGGGAGCTTGAGAAGAATCAAAGAAGCCTTGTGGGTCAGGATGGCCAGTGATAAATGCTCTACGGCAGAGAAGGCTACACAGTAGAGCAACAATGGCCAAGACCGGCTAGGTAATTTGCGGAGCCCGCTGCAAAATGAAAATGTTCAAATGCAGCAAAAGGTGCTGTTAGCGGTACTAAGATAGGAAGCTTTCTCTTTCAGCTGCAGTCTCTCTCTCGATCTGTCATGCTGTTTTTAATTTGCTATTTAATATCATGCTTCCTCGGGCATACGGAATCCAGGAGCGCAGATTCTTCCAGGCCCTGGGGTTCGTTCCTGTGCTGTGATTCGGTGCCTGCACCTGTCATCCACAGGCAGTAGGCTGCCCCTCTCACCAGCCTCTGCGTGGAGATGCTCTGCTCCATGGGAGCAGAGTGGGGCGTGTGGAAGTCAGACCCAGCATCTCCCCTTCCCTTGTACCGCCTCCAAACCATGGTGGGCTGGGGAGAGGCAGGGAGTGGAGGGTAGGTCATTGGCTGAAGGTGGGGAGGGGCTGGGACATCAGGCAGAGATGGGAGCTTGTTGGTTGGGAGTGAGGGGTCTAACCAGGAAGACAGGGAGTTGGTGGGAGTCAGGCCTGAGTGTGAGTACAAGCTCCAAGCCCTCGGCACGTGCACCATTAACCTATCAGACTTCATGTGCAAACACAAATTCCAAGGTAAGCTTGTTAAGCATTTCACGATGACCACAGAGCGTGGAACTGCAAATTCAGGACCCTTGTGAGCACAGGGCCTTGTGAGAATGCATTAGGTGCATACCCATGAGGCCAGCTCTG
This sequence comes from Desmodus rotundus, assembly GCF_022682495.2. Classification (NCBI taxonomy): domain Eukaryota; kingdom Metazoa; phylum Chordata; class Mammalia; order Chiroptera; family Phyllostomidae; genus Desmodus; species Desmodus rotundus. The sequence continues at coordinate 109,329,817 of NC_071393.1, forward strand.
CTGATGCCTGACCACTTTTACTTTTTTAAAAGAAATTAGCCCCACACCTTTATTTCCACACCCTTGGTAAAAAAAAAAACAAAAAACCAAAAAAACAACAACCCTGCTGCATGAACAGCCCTGTGTTGGACCAGCAGTTGCCTTGGCAAATTAAAAGCAAAAGGACTGATTTCCCTCTTTGGGTCCATGCCAGCTGAGGAAACAAAACAGTAGTAAACAGGCAAGCCTAGGAGACTCAGATTTCAGCATAAACAAGAAATGGGCAAGAGGTGGCCGTGAGAACGCAGTCCCACTGGGAGCACGCAGACATTGTGGGTTTCCAACCACGCGAGTGGCCAGAGCCAGCTGGATGACGTGGAGACAGCCAGGTGGCCAGCACTTGGGTTTCCCATAGTGTGACTTATGCTTATGGGGAACATGTTAAAAATATGTAAAAATCATCTGAGGATATTTAGTAGTCTATTTTTACTGTGTGCATTTCTCTCTCTATGCTAACTGTGGTCTTGTGCTCCTTTTACTTGTCACTTTTAATCACTGCTGACAGGAATTGGCAGAGAGAGATGGAAATAAATCTTAGCTTAACTTCTGGTTCCTACTTTATGCCCCAGTTTCCATGTGACTTGAGGGAGAAGCTGGCCGTATGCCAAGAGTCACCCTCACCAAATAAAGAATATACAATTATGTTTTACAAAAAAAGGTTTTTTCTAAGACAAGGGGGGAGTGGAATCACATCTGCTCAACCAACCTGGCTTTGATCAGAATAGATGGATGGAGAACCTGGGGAAAGGGGCGGTGACCATGTTTAGCTCACCTGCAGAGTCTGAAGGCATTGAATAGATAAAAAATAAATAACTACTGTAAACCACTCTTTATTTAACACTTGCCAGTGTCAGGCTTTCTGCCCAGTCATTCTCACGCATTATCTCACTTAACTGCCACATTGATTGAATGAGGGGAATTATGTCCTATTTTACAGATGAGAAAACTGAAGCTCTAAGAAGTTTTACTTGTTTGTGGTCACACAGCCAGTGAGTGCAGAGTAAGTACTGAACAAACCCAGGTCTGTGTGCTTGCAAAGGCCAACCTCTCCAGTCCTGTCCAAGAAAATGAGCTTATACAGGCCTTTGCCAAGAGATGAAACCCTTTGAACCCTTAAGGATCCATATCCAGGAGGTCCGGTAGCCGCTTAAGAATTCGGTTAATAGTAGTAACCTAAGACAAACCACTTTCCCAAACACCAAAGAGAAAATAGGGCCCATGGAGGGAATCAGTGGCATTGGTATCTAATATTATTTTTTATTTGAAGTGGTTTACCTCAAAGAGTGAGGGCTAAGACCATGCCTCTAATGCCTCATCGTATCCTCTGTGTCTTACACATAGCATTTATGCAGTAAATGCTAAAGGATGTAATGCTTAGAGAAGAGCCTTAAGATTGTCGTTCATCTTCTTGAAACTTTTGGTAAATAAGTTGATATAGAGCTGGTTTAGGACATAAGAACTTATAAGGAAATATTTGGCTATAATTTGTTATTGAGTTGATCTGTGATTTAAAACAAAATGGTATTACGATGACATATCACCTCATACCTATCAGAATGTAGAATGGCTGTCATCAATAAATCAGCAAAGAACAAGTGCTGGTGGGGTGGGGAGAAAAGGGAACCCTTGTACATTGTTGATGGGAATGTATAGATTGGTGAAGCCATGTGGAAACCAGTATGGAGGTTCCCCCCCAACATTAAAAGTGGAACTGCCTTATGACCCAGCGATTCCACTTCTAGGTATACATTCTGAAGAAATCCAAAACACTAATTTGAAAGAATACATGTGTCCCCTCTGTTCATTGGAACATTATTTACAGTCACCACTATATGGAAAACAACTCAAGTGCTCAGCAACAGACAAGTGTATAAAAATGTGGTACATCAATGGAATGTTACTCAGCCATAAAAAGAATGAAATCTTACCATTTGCGACAGCATGGGTGGACCTAGAGGGTATTTTGCAAAGAGAAATAAGACAGAGAAAGACAAATACCAAATGATTTCACTTATACGTGGAATCTAAAGAGCAAAATAAACAAACAAAATAGAAACAGACTCATAGATACAGAAAACAGACAGATGGTTGACAGAGGGGAGGAGATTTGGAAGACTGGGTAAAAAAGGTGAAGGGATTAAGAAGTACAGACTGGTAGTCACAAAACAGTCACAGGGATTTAAAGTATGGCAGAGGAAATATCATCAATAATATTGTAATAACTATGTATGATGCCAGGTGGGTGCCTAAAATATCAGGGTGACCACTTTGCAAAGTTTAATTGTCTAACCACTATGCTGTATACCTGCAACTAATACAAAATAATATTTTAAAAACATTATAAAATAAAATGGTATTTAAATAAAAGTGATTTGAAATGAAAGAGTGAATGTTTACAAAAATTATCCAGCTCACCCTCTTTATTGTATAGCAAAGTAACAGCTCTGGAGGGGACAAAGGTCTGGTCCAAGTGTCCTACCCATGTCTCAGCAGCTGACTTGCCTGCTACTTCACAGGAGTTACAGAAGCCATTCAGGTTGTCTAGAAATTTGGGATTTGTCCCCTCGTTTAAGCTCCACATAAACCTGTCACCAGGTTCTATCACCTGAGTGTCTCTTGAATCCTTCCCTTTCGTCCCTTTCGTCCCTTTCCCTCCGACACTGCCTGTTTTCACACAGTCCAAGTTTTCCATTTGGGCCGTTGCATTGGCCCCGGTGGTCTACTGCGCTGTGTGCCCTGAGGTGGGATGTTTCTAAAATGAAGAGGTGGCGCGGCCTCTCTTCTGCTTAAAACCCCTGAGACTACTGAGAGTCTAGAGCAGCTTGCCCAAAAGAACTTTCTGTGATAATGGCAATGTCTAATATGACAGCTGTCAGTCATGTGGTTATTGAGCACCTGAAATATGGCTAGTGTGACTTTGCAATGGAGTTTTTAATTTTACTTAATTTTAATGAATTTAAATACCTGAATGTGGCCAATGACTACTATATTGGACAGTGCAGGTCTGAGATGACATGCGAATTACTTAGCCTGGCCCACAGGGCCCCTCATTTTGCCCTTATGCCCCTTTCTTGTCCTCATTTTCTGTAGCTCACCCCTCCATGCTCTGGGCTCTAACAGACCGCTTGCTTTTTTCTAGATTCGCACACACTGCGTTCTTTCAGGTTGTTTTTTCTCCTGGAACACCCTATCCTGCTTCATTAGCCTGAGAAAGTTTTTACTCAGCTTTCCAGACTAAGTTGAGCTACGTTTTCCTCTGAGAGGCCTTCCTGTACTCCCTCAGGATGAGTTCATATTCCTCCTTTGGGCTTCCACCAGGGCCACTACACATCTCCAGGGGGCCCCATTTACACTGGGATCCATGTGAATGACACCTTCTGGATTTGTGCTGTTCCCAGTATATGCAGCCCTGATGGTAATCAAAGTCCAAACTTTCTCTTTATATATGTTGCTATTTTGATATAATACTTTTATTCAGTTCATTCATGAGGCACCGGGCTTAGCTTGCATATACCTTTTGTCTTTTGTTTCAATGTCTTGCTCTGGTGCCGCTCTGTGCCAATGCAGGGATTGACATTGTATTCCTGAGACCTGGCGCAGTGCCTGGCACATAGTAGAAACTCAAGTTTTGGTCGTCACTGTGTATTAAATGCGGGTAATTGCATCACGTACAAACTTTGCTGCTGGCTCTTCAGTCCACAAAGCACTACGTAAACAATGGTTGACATCATGATCTGGGAACAGTTATGCCCCTTGTTTTATGTCTGTTGGTTATAACTGGGCGCTGTTATTTAGTTTGTGCACAGACAGCAAAGCACCTGGGTGCGTTGCCTCCTTGTCTCCCAATGATAAACCCAAAGGACAGTTCGCAGAAATGGTTATTCAGAAGAGGCCGTTGGCCAGCGAAGATGCAAGCGCAGCAAAGAAATGAAAACTGATAACCCCAGAAGTGAAACTGGATGTGATTTGAAGATTGGAATATGGCAACAACAGAGCAAAAATAGGATGAGATCGAAACCTGAGTGAAAGTATGGTATAAATTGTACTGAAAAAGTCCGATGAATATAAAAGCGAGCTAAAGTTGCTTCAACATCTTTTAGTTTCAGTTGCACTAGGAAGAGAAAGCTGCCTATGGTGGAAGGGGAATGTTTACTTCCGACTTAGATACATGCGGCAGGGCAGTAACTTTTACTCCACTGTGCAAACAACGGCAGGATTTGAATCTCATCTGAATGGAATTAGAGAAAAAAGTAGCTGGCCACGGGGAACGTTGACACTGCCATCACGAGAGAGATTCTACATATGAGGTTAGAGGAACTTAGTGAAGGCGGACTTGGAATAAATGAGGAAAGTGGTCGTGACAAGAATGAGGAAGATGTCCCAGAGAATGTGACATCATCAAAAAAAATTGACGTTAAAGGAACTCAGAGATATTTCACAACATTGAAAGTGCAGTGGATAAAATAATGGAAAGATCGGAAACAGTAGGAAAGTTCACCAGGGCATGTAAATGGCGCTCACTCTGTGTTTAAATTATATAATTATATAATGAGAAAAAGAAGCAAGGACTATTCAAGCTACTCTTGGTAAGGTTTTTTACAAAGAAATAGAACACATTAATTCTCAACATTTCTAATGTTTTGAATAACAATGTATTATGTAAATATTAGAGCTGCTATTTTAAACATACCTCTCTACATTTATAACTGACAGAGGGTTTTTAATGTTTTCACAAAAAATTTAAAGGTCACGGAACAATCGTGATCTTCCCATTTACTCCTTAGGTCTCTTTGAATGTGTCAGCGTGCTCGGTGATTTTTAAGGATTCCCTGTGTCTCCTTGGGGAAGAGTGCGTGTTAGACTCTCGTCATTTTAAATTGTGGTACAATATATGTAACATAACATAACATGCACTATTTTAACCATTTTAACTGCATAACTAATGAGAGCACATTTCCAATGCTCTGTAACCACCGCCACTATTCACCTCCCGTGCTTTTGCATTGTACCAAACTGAACATGCCCATTAAACACAACTCCCCATCGCCCTCTCCCTCCTGCCCTTTCTCCTTTCTGTCTCTGCAGATTTGTCTACTCCCGGTACCTCATAAAGTGCTAGCAAACACTCTTTGTTCTTTTGTGTCTGGCTTGTTTGACGTAGTACACTGTCCTCGAGGTTCATCCATACTACAGCATGTGTCAACATTTCATTCCTTTTTATGGACAAATAATATTCTATACAGGCCACACCTTGTTAATCCATTCATCTGAGATGGACACCTGGGTCGCCTCTACCTTTTGGCTTTTGTGAATAGTGTTGCTAAAAACCTGGGTGTCCTGTAAGAGACTTTTCAGGGTAGTTTTCTCTGGAAAGTGGTACCAGGGCTCAGAGAGTACTCTTCATCTTAGATTCTTCTGACTTATTTAATTTTAAAAAATTATAAGCACATGACATTTAAAAAATAAAGGTATAATAACATATAACATTGGAGAATTGGGGAAATCCTACCAGTTAGGATTGGGTTAAATGTGGATAGTATGTGTGAAGCACCAAGCTTGGAGCTGGAGGATGGAAGGCACACGATGCTACTTTCGTGGGAGGCAGAATCCTAGCTGCTCCGCTTTGGAGAGAGGGCATGGGAGTGCCTGAAACTGGCAAAAGGGTAGAGCTCAGGGGCAGAAAATATGGCGTTGCATTAGAATTTGCTTGGCGACCTATTTGGAGGCTGCTACTTCCATTTTGGTTCCTTTCCCAGAAACCCAAGGCCTGGGGCTGCTCCAGGGCCATCTCAGCTTCCCATCTGCACTTCCATCTGGGCTTGTCCTCCTCCACTGCCCACACCAGGTCTCCGGCAGCACACCATGTTCAAACCCTTTCATTAGAAAGCCCTGTCCTGACTCCTATACCCTCAGGACTCTGCCAACGTGGTCGCTGGCCGGGACAGGTGCATGTGTTCTCTCCTGGACATACAGTTGCACTGTAAATGTCAACACTTTTTTTTTGCAAGGATAACAACCTATGGCAAACTACTGGCACTTCTTTTCCAGTGCCCATGACGGACGCTTGCTAACTGATTCAAATGTCCTCCTGCTGAGCTCAGAAAAGGCCTCAGAACCTTTCAGGAAAAAAAAAATTGCTCTCAAAAACTTGGAGTTGCAATTAAACCTATTTGCCATCTTTGTGACCCAAAGAATGACCTTCTTGGTCTAGGTGTTGGGTCAGGGGTGTGGCAGGGAGATTCAGGGGGCAGACCTTGCAGCACCTCTAAACTCATGCTGTGGCGTTAAGGGCTCCTCACTGATGCATTGCACCTGTGATTCTGTCTTGATTTGAAGATAGAAAGGTCACCCTGTGAAAACTGAGCTGAAAGGGAGCCTCACGCCGCCAGTGCTGGGTCTGTGACCTGACGCTATGGGCAAGCCCTCAGACTGTGAGGTGCACTGTGGCATCCTCACACCTTCCATGCATCTTCTGGGAGGAGCGGGAAGGCCTGTAGCCTAAGTTACAGCCACGAGCAGGTCTGGGAAACTGGGCCATGTTGTGTAATGCTCTCCCTGCTTCTGCTGGCCCTTCCTGTGAATTCATGAGTCCCAGTCCTTGCAGATCCTGTCTGAGAGGGAGGCAGAGAAAATTTACCAGAAAACAAGAAAGAAAGAAAACAAGAAATAGGAAAATCAAATGGTCTGCTTTTGTCACAAGGGAGCATGTTGTGGTGGTAGGAGGACCAGGAGGGCCACCTTGGCTGACTGAACAGGGTCTGGGCTCCCAGTGGGTCTGGCTACCGACTTCTCAGATCGAGCTGTGTCCACCGAACACTGCAGGTGAAACCATTAGCACCCTACCATCGGCAGTTCTCAATTTTGGTTTTCTGGGTCTTAGTTGTCCTAGGACTAGAGATGCATCTTCCATAAGGGCTAGCCTTGGGGAACCAGGCTCTGTTAATTCAGATGCTCATCCGCCCCTAATGACAATAGAAATAAACAATAAGAGTAGCAATTATTAACAGTTTACTATGTACCAGGCACTGTGCTAAATGCTTTATAAACATCACCTCTTTTAATCCTTACAACAACCCTAAGAGGTATGAACTCTCACTTTATAGATGAAGAGATGGAAATTTAGAGAAGTTAAGATACTTATCCCAGGTGACTCCTCGGGTGAAGAGGTGGAGCGTGGATTTGAATCTGCATGACTAACTCCAGCTCCCTAACTCTAACCACTAGGACACTTGAAAAACTGACTTTTCCTTGTAAAGCTTTTACTGGTAACTCTGTGAACATGTTCTCGTGGTTTATACTGGGGGGTAGTCCAGTCTCCTAGAAGTAGGCATTGCCTGTCAGATTCCCTTCCCTCCCTCCCTCCCTCCCTGCCTGTCTCCAGCTAAAACCCCCTTGTGCATCCCTGTCCTCCAAACCACCGCTGGCCCCTGTGAGCGGGAATCCTCCTTGCTTTGTTCAGCCGGCCCGAGCAAAACCTGCAGAGCAGAGGCCACCTCCTCACCTGTGTCCCCCAGGTGCTGCTGACAGCCCTGCAGGTGCAAGGACTCTGCCTCCTCCAGCTCCGGCAGCAGCCTGGTGACATCCAGCTGCCTGCTGGCTGGAAGCCCCCGGCTTGAAGGCTCTGGTGGCATTGAGGACAAGATGGCAGAAGGGGCGAGGCCCCTTCCCAGCAGTGGGAGAGGCAGGCCTGGCAGAGCTGTGGCCACACTCGGTGATGACTGGGACTTGGAAGTATTCAAAACAGATGTAGCAGGTGACTTCCTCCTTCCTGTGGCTGAGCAGGGCATCAGCAGCCATGGCTTTGCAGGCCAGAGGAACAAAAGGGCTGCCTCCCTTTCTGGTCTCCACACCCTCTCCATCATCTCCTCTGAGCTGAAAGCATTGGCTGTGGCCGCCCAGACCAGCCCCTACAAGTCATCTGAGCTTTTTGGCTTTTGGTTCCTTTCAGTTTCGCAGTCAGAAGCTACTTCTCTCAGGTCTGCTGCTTTCCCATGCGCAGGCCTGCTGGCTCTCGGTCACCAGGAAGGAGACTGTGTAAGGTGGGGAACCAGCAAGGGTTTATCCCTCATTACCATTCAGTGGGCTCACGGGGCTCCCCATTTGTCAGGTCAGGATCTTTAACGAAGACTCTGCCTTAACAGTTGTTCTGGCCCGGAAGATGTGAGTCCGAGGGCCACTGATGGCCATTTCCTGGGGGGGTTCTACTGACCCCACAGGCCTCTGGCTGCTCCCAGGGCTGGGGGAGGGGCCGGAAGTCTGGTTTCCTGAGGGTTGGGAAGGACTCTTAAGAAGCTGGCAGGGTGACATTGGCTGAGTCACATCTCAGGAGAATTTGGAAAAAGTGCTTTTTAAAAACTTTTCTTCATGGAAAATCTGACTTAGCGTTCTTCAGGGAGACGGGAGATAGTGGGGAGGGTGTGCTTTTCCAGGGGCAGCCTCACTGGCAGTGGGCCTTACGGAGGAGAGAATCGGGGATAAGGGATGAGTGTCCCTCCTGGGTTCTGGTGGTGGCTGCTGAAGGATGTCATTAAATTGTCCTGATGATCTCAGGGGTGGGAGCTCCTGCCTCTACATTGACTTCTGCTCCAGAAGGGGGTGCTGAGTACATGTTGGTAGGGATGGGGGAGGAACTGTTTTGAAGTAGGTTCTGGAGCCCTGGCCCACCTGCTGTCCTTGGGCACTGGGAAGCAAGCCTACAAAGAGTAGATGATAAGAAGGTGATGTGCTTTCCCCAGAACTGAGCTGGAGAAGGCCCTACACCTTTATCTAGGTGGAAAACCTGAGGAGATTAAGAGGGGAGAAGGCCTCAGGGTTGGCCTCAGCTCAACCAGAGAGGAAAGTCCTGGCTGGTGGGTGCTGACTTTGGAAGGGCTGCGATCAACAATCAACGGGGCCATGAACTTGCAGTGGAAAGGGACGTTGGCAGCTGGGGAGTGAGAGCAGTGAGAACCCCTCCGTCTGGCCCGTCAGAGTGCTGCAGCTTCGCTCAGAGCCAAGTGTTGAGTGGCCTGTTTCATGAGCCCCTTCTCTCTCGTTACTGCTCCCCGAGCCCTTAGTATACCCCAGACAGTACTCTGGAATTGCGAGCATTCTTTCACAAATAATCTCGGGAGGCACTCACAACCCCCTTCTTCAAGCTCAGGAGGGAGGGGCACTTGCTTGAGGCCAAACTTCCTGAGGAGCAGGGCAGCCAGGATTCAAGCCCAGGTCAACCTGAGGTCAAGGCCCAGGTTTAGTTTTGTTTTGTTTTGTTTTTATCACAAACACTAGTGACCTGTCACACCCTGTGAAGGACTCTGAAGAAGGAAGACAGGACCTGTCCTCGGGTGGGGCTCAACATTCTCCTAGGAGAGAGAAGTCACAGAGACTCTTTCTTGTAGTAGCAGAGAAGACCTGTGCTCCTTGCACTTCTGTGCCTCCGGAGAGAAGCAGCGGCAAGAAGTTGCTGGACTTGTCCCAGGCATGTGAAGGGAGGGTGCCTGCCCTGGTTTTCACACCTTCTGGCCTGAAACATCTGGTCTGGAAATATTTAGCCACAAGCTCTCCTAGTACATGCAGCCACCAGAAGTGACATTTCAGACCTGGCCTTTAGGACATCTCCCAACAGGCCGCTTTATGTCATGTGGGCAGCCACTGCCCCTCACAAAGGTTTGGAGACACGAAGTTACCCCTACTCTGGGTTGGACAGGAATACTGGAATAGTCGGGGGCAGGGGGACCCAGGCGGGGAGGGCCAGCTGTTATCATCGCAGAGGAGGAGAGACCCACACAGCTTCCGACAGTCCAGAAACACCTGTTTGAGGGCTGACTCGAGGGGAAATCTTGGTAACATGGATGGAAAGATGACATTTTGTCAGATACTGAGAGAAGCCAGAGGAATAAATTTGCACTTTTGTTCTACATGGGTTCCTCTGGTGATTCATGGGCCAGCCACAGAAAAAAGTGTCTGAGGCTTTCCGAAAGTATTTCTTCCAGCAGATTCAGTTCCACGCTGAACAGGTCCCGAGAACGAGCATTTGAACACCACGGCTGCAGCAACATGTGCTTTACTAAGTGGAAAGCTTCCCAATTTTAATTTTTAAGAATGAGTCTGACAAATTAGGAGAGGCAGACAAGGTGATTGATAAGGGCGTATGATCCTTCCAACTGGCTTGCAGAGTAAAAAGTTTGAAGGGCTCCCATCAGGAAGAACAGGTTCTGCTCCAAGGTCTCCTTATAAGGTTCAGCCTTGTTTTCACTGTTTGTTTGTTTTTTTAAATAGTGGGAGACTAACTCCACCCTCTCTCACTCAGAGAGGGAGAGAAATGCCATCCTCAGGAGGGAGCCCCCTGAGGAAGCTGAGCGACTCTCAAGCCTGCAGGTTGGTGAAGGGAGAGACCACTACGCTTGACTCGTAAGCATGGTGTCCTCATCCTTTCCTTGAACAAAACCGTCTGTCTATGCACCCATAGAAAAAAGAAACCCAGGGGAAACACCGGCTGTGCATGGCGATTAACTCTAGGTGACTTTGAGTTTTTTTTAAATACTCAAGTGTATTTTTCAAAATTTCCACAAAGAATGCGGGTTCCATTTATAAGGAGAAAAAGAAAACATTGTAAATACCTCTCTTAGGTAGAAAACTAAACATTTATATAACACTCTAATTTATAAAGTCCTTTTCACACCCATTCTAATTTAATCCTCTCAACAGCCGTCTCTGCTGATTATTTCTATTTAGGTTCCAGAACACACACCTCAGGAGGTTTAGAAGCTTTCTCAAGGGCACACAACTCCAAGTAGCTGAGCCAGAATAGAACCCAGTCTTCTCACTGCAGCTTTCCCCACTCGTCAGGCTACTAGAATCTTGGGGGGAGTGGGCTGAGGCTGCAGAGGGAAATTTGAGGGCAGGTTGAGGGAGAAAGCAAGGGAAATGCTACCCTCATGAGGGGTGGAGGGTTGGCAGCTGCCCTTTGGATAACTGGAGTCACGATACTTCTGGCTTTGTTTGGCGGCCCTATAAATGTCTCAGCTAAGTAGAAAGTGCCCTCAGGAGATCGGTCCTCTGGGGCTTGGGGGAGCTGGGTTTGGTTCTGTCTGGCTCTCCTCTCTAGTTGGACACAATTGGGAACTGCTTCCCCAGGTCATGCATGGCTCTACACGTTTCTCCTTTCCTGCGCCCAGAGCAGAGCCTCCTTCCTTGTGTGTGTGACAAAACGAGAGGCACAGAGTCCAGGGCTGGCCAGCTTCCTCACACTGGGAGATTCTGGGACTCCTCCAGGAGCCAGGAGGTGCCCTCTGCTGCAGTGGGTGCTTCTGGGCCCAGGCAGGCCTGGGACCCCAAATCATGGGGAGGAAGTTTGGAGATGAGGTGGAGCAGGTTCTTTCAGTTCTGGGTCATGATGTTCCAGGCATTCCCTCTTTCCACAGGTGGTTAGGAATGAAAAGAAATGGAAAGAAGGAGGGAGGGAGGGAGGGAGGGAAGGAGGGAAAGTGGACCATGGGCTAGAGCCACCTGAGGATGCTGAGGGGACACTCCAGGTGGTACCCCTCATTCTCTTTTGGGTCCGCCTTGCTGGGGTAAGGCTGATCTGTCCCACCCCGTTCACACATGTGCACCAAATAGAATAATTCTGGAGTCCCATTAATTGGGAAGGAGGTATATTTTTTTCTTGAGATAAAAGAAGTGATATATTGGGGCCAGCTTCCACCAGCTTGCAAGAGGCTTATTGTTAAATTGTCAACAATCTTCATGAAATCATGTCATGAGTCATCATGTTAGAAGCTTGAAATTGGTCACAACGTGGGTATTTACACCGTGGAAAATGGCAGACACTAGAAACCAGGGCTTCCCTCTGCCAGAGAGCTGGTGTTAAACACTTACTTGAACACCGCTGGGCAGGAATCCAGTTTACCTCATGGTTTGGGGGTTCACTGTGGCCTTTAGAGGGAGATGATGACAACAATGTGAGGGTGGCTGCTCTCTTGTGATGTCATGATGGGAAGTGGAGGCATCTTTGCCTGTGGCTTTCTCTGTTTTGCTTTTCCTATACCTAAGTCACAGAGAGTAAGCTTGGCTGGAAAGGGACTGCTGTGTCCTCCATTTCTACTCTTTCTGGACTGTGTGGCAGCAAGTACAATGCCCAGGACAAAGCAGGCACCATAGGAACAGTTGTGGAAGGGAGTTGAGGAAATCGATATCACCTGCCTTAGAATTTCAGAATTTTCCTGACTGTTGCCAGCAGAGGGCACTACAGGACTGATGGTGTGGGACTTACAGCTCCCTCTGATACTCTCTCTTTAAAAGGAAAAAACAATCATTAATTAGAATGAATTGGGAGGGGGCCAAACTGAATTGGTGATTTTTAGGTAAAGCATCAGTTAAACATAGTAGTAGGGTTCAAGTGCTAACAGTGAAGGATGCTGTGGTGCTTTACAGTTTACACAAAGCACTTGGCCGAGACCGTCTTGTGCAATTCTCAGGACAACCCTGCACAGCAGGCGGAAGCCTCCCGGTGTAGCAGATGCATGTGTGGGCTCCGGGGTCAGTGTCAGGGCTGCAGACCTTGACTCTCAATTACCCACTCTCTGACTTAGACCACAAAACCTTCCTGTGCTTTGGCATAACACTAGCATTTGACCTTGAGCTTGGGGTGAAATGAGAAGATGCACACGTGGCACTTAGCAGGCTGCTTTGCAGGTAAGAAGCCCTCAGCAGATGTTAGCTCTTACTATTCTTGTTACAACACCAGGCACCTGATCCGAGCGTGAAGGAAACGCTGAAGGTCACGTCACTAGTAAGGGTGAGGGCAGGACACAAGTCCCACGTTTCCCAGGTCTCTGCCTGTGCCTGCCCCCATCCTCCAGCTTCACTGCTGACAGATCTCCCAGATGTGCTAATGATGCTTGTCATTACTGCTGAAGTGTTTGAACACTACTTCTTTAAAAATCCCCCCTTGAAATGCCATATATGCTAGTAATTTGCCTAGTAACTCGTTTTCCTTAAAAACCTCACAGCTAACTGAAGCTAGTGCTCTCCAGGCCTTCTGACCTGAGTGTGAGCCTCAAAATCAAGTGGTTTTACCGTCCTGGGCAGGCTACGCCTGGTCTGGTGAACACCATTGACTTCGGTGCCGACAGGCACAATAAATGGAAATTGTGGGGATTCCGGGCCTGTGTGAAGTCGGAAGTGGGTAGGTGGCTGGGTGTGGTGAGGTTTTCTGATTTTTCAAGAGAATCAGACTCCATATTTTTATGTGAAATATCCCAATTAATAGCTCTTGTCAACTAATTTTAAGTTTTGTCAAACTTAACCATGGAGACCCCATCGAATGTGTCTGTAGGCTGCATCCACTCTGACTACCAGTTAGCGATCGCTGGAGAAGCCTTTTGGTGGGCGGGGCGGTGGGGGTAGGATGGGGTCTGTGTTCCCAGGGGTGACAAAAGTAATCCCACTTCAGTCTGGAGAGCCCGGTCTGAAAGCCTGTGTATTTTGCTCAATTGATCATTTTCTCCCTTTGGCTGAGTTAAGTAGCAGTCTTTGCTCTTTCTGTAGAGAATCAATTCCTTGTCTCTGTAGTGCTGGAAGCTTCTGGAGGGAGAATTGGAATGAGTGGAATCCATCTGCGACCCGCTGGTGTTCCTTTAGGCAAGTTTTAGCCCCTTCCCACCCTCTCCCACCCACACACCCCATGCAGCTGGGTCTCTGCCCTGTTAAGATCTGCAATGGCTGTTCTCCCTGCTTTTCAGAAACTTGCTTAGAGAAGAATGCTCCAGTTTCTCAGGGCCAGACCAGGAGCCTCCTTGTTGTTCTACATTAAATCGACCCCAGCCCCAAATTTTGAATTATAATGTTATTTGACATTCAAGAATCTTTGGAATCACACATATCTGTGGCACCGTCCATACAGTAGGGCAAGGCAGTGTGTCATTTTGGGTCCTCTGAGAAACCGATGCCAAGATGGAATTAGGTATGCAGTAAGTGTACTGGGGAGAACACCTGTGAGGGATGAAGCGTGAGGGAGGAGGGGAGGAGAGGAGAGCCTTCAGGCAACAATGCGAGCCTGCGACTTGCCAAAGGAGGGAGGCCAGGAAAGAGAGCTGGCTAGCAAGAACCTCAGACTATAGCACAGCTCCAAGAAAGTCTTGGCCAGGCTGCTGGGAAGTGCTGGCCTCCGTGTGAACGCTGCAGGGAGCCTGAAGCTGCTGTGGCTGAAGGCCGTCAGCTCGCTGCACCCTTGCGGCAGGTTCTCACTTGGAAGGAGTGAGTCACAGTGCTCTCTCATGACTGGCCACAATCAGCAAGATTTCCATGATTCCATACACGTGTGGTGCTACTTAATTTTACACAAAAAGAGAAAGCAGAGCGTGGGGTTCAATGTTAGTCCTAGGTTTGTGGCTCTGCCATTGTGCTGGCTGTGACTTTAGGTAAGGAGCTAAATATCCTTACCTGTTCAATAAAAATAGTGAAAGTAGCTTTCCTGCGGAGTTGCTGTGAGAATTACAGGACGTCTGTCAAGTGCTTAGCACGGTGCCACGTACCTTGCAAGGGCTGAATAAATATTTTTACTTTGGAATGTACTATGAGAGGAAATATAGGCTACCTATCCAATTACCCCCCCCCTATTTTTAGAGGTCTTATCTTCTAAAATGACTTTTTTTAAAAAAAAATCATCTTAAAAAAAAGATTTTATTTATTTATTTTTAGACAGAGGGGAAGGGAGGGAGAAAGTCAGGGAGAGAAACATCAATGTGTGGTTGCCTCTCTTGCATGCCCTACTGGGGACCTGGCCTGCAACCCAGGCATGTGCCTTGACTGGGAATTGAACCTGTGACCCTTTGGTTTGCAGGCTGGCGCTCAATCCACTGAGCCACACCAGCCAGGGCCTAAAATGACATTGTTAAGGTGAAATTGGTCAAGTGAGGTTCTATTATTATGTCATCTTAAAGATGAGCAAACTAAGGCCCAGAAGGGTCTTGGTGACTTAATGGAGCAAGTGACTCAGGTATGACCAATCAGATCATTGCAATGCATCCCCTTGGTTCACAGATGGGCAGGAGACCCATTCAGAACCAGGGAGATATAACGAGACTGGCCAGAAAAGCTGCAAAGATGTTGGGCTCTTTTACTAATGGGCTTGAACCACAGAGGGTGTGAGGCTGGTGATGCTGAAACTGTCTTACCTCCATAAACGTAAGCTCCTTAAGAATGAGGCAGAGGCAGGGAGAAACAGTTGGTTGGCTAACACAACACCAGTTCATACCCTTTCTCCCATAACTGTTCTGGAGGAGGCTGCCAATTATCCTGCAATACACCACCCACCCTTCATGTTAGAAACAGAACTCCCCAAGTTTTAGCTAGACATATGGATACCCAGATTGTGCACTTCCCAGATTCCCTTGCAGCTCGTTATAATCATGTGACTAGATTCTGGCCGAGGGGATGTGAGCAGAAGAGGAGAACTGATGAGTGCAATTTCTGTGTCACATGCTTAAACAGAAGCTTCTTGCTCCTCTCTTCTACTTTCTCCCCTCCTGGCTAGGAAATGACAAAATGGAGCAACAATCAGACACAGTTATGCAAAGGCAGAATCATCCCACAGTCCTGGGTATGGGCTTCTCTTTGACCACTATATGAAGAAAATAAAATAAACAAACGAACAAACAGAAAACCCCTGCCTCTACTGTAGGGTCCAGAAAAACCTGAAAACACGCTTTCCTAGCCTCCTCAGTGGTTAAGCGGCTATGTGCATGTCACACTGACACATCTAATTAACTGGAAGCAGAGATCAGCGGGGGTTTAGGGGAAGGATTTGCTTTTCTGGATAAAAGAATCAGACACAGCTACTTCTTTCTGCCTTGAACGCCTGGAACTGGGGCAGTCCTCCTGGGATCCTGAAGAGGGCGGAGCAGAAGTGAAGAGAGAGTGTGGGTTCTTGATAACATCACTGAGCTGCTGCATGGTCTTGTCATCTGTGCCTATTCCGGGCTACTTGTTATCTGAGAAAAAGAAACCGGTCCCTGGATTTCTTATGTGAGAATAACAAATCACGCTCTGTCGAGGCCTCCGTTAGCTGAGTTTTATTTTTTTGCAGCCAAAACACCAAAACATCAGTAGAACTTGGTGAGACAAAGGGTCCAGATGTTGATGATGTCATCCGGTCTCCTGAACACAGCTGTGCATGAGCCCAGCTCATACCCCGTGACTTTTCAGTTACAAGAGACAGTGAGTTCTCTTTCTGCTTTAACAGTTGAGGTCGAGTTTTCTGTTGCCCGAAATGGGAAGACTCCTGATACAACTACTAACAAATAGCCCAGTAGACTGACTGAGTTTTCACCTCCTCTCAGTCCCTCCTCCAAGTCTTGAAAAAAATGAATATAATTAAAGGGAGGAAGGAAAACAGAAAGGAAGAAGGAAAAGGAAAGGATAATAAATAGTAGTTAGACTCGAGCTTAATTAACAAAAGGATTGTATGTTTTCATAGTTCCTTGTTCGGGAACCTGGGTCCTAGTTTCCCTCTGACTTGATATGTGGCGTGGCCCACATTAATCTGTGTCCTGAACCAACCCAATTGTTCTCCGGGCTACCCCCTAGGTCTACAGGCCATAACCTTCTTGTACTTACTGATCTCCAGGGTTTTCATCATTTCTAGAATGGACCATTTAGTCCAACCTTGGTGCAGACCAACATTAATAGGCAATTGCCACAGGGAGATAATACAGGAAGAAAAATGGCTAAAAATACACAGTGAATCACAGAAAATTACATCTCTTAAACCCTACAGTGTATTCCTATCCCCATAGCAACCCCTGGCTAGTAAAGACAGAGCTGAGTTATTGCAGGCTTTCCCTAGCACGCAGTTCTGCCAGAAGCACATCTGGCCTGTGGCGCCAGGTCCCAGCGAGGGGAGGGGTGGGCACATCCCAAACCCAGTGTTCTCTCCTCCATCCCTGCGACTGGTGCTCTATGGTGAGGAAACTTAAGTTCCCTCAGTAAAACCCAGAAAGCCACTTTTCTGAGATGACTGTTCCTGACCTCTGACACGATATGCTGTGTACTTCCTGCACAAACGCCTGCCCCAGCAGGAGGCTGACTTCCTGGAGGGGTCAGTATGAATGAGGGACCTGAGGAGCTGTAGGTACGAGACCAGTCTGAATGATGAGGAGAGGAGCTCCTCCTCCCTTCTTTCTTTCCCCTCTTCTTCTGCCCTTCCCTCACTTTCTGACTCTTTTTTTTCTCCCCTGCTATTTCCTTAGTAGGTCCCCTGTGAAATGGACTGGCCTCAGGTCAGGACTAGGAGATGCAACTGGGGGTCAAGCCAAATGAGTCTGCTGTAGAGAAAGACAACGACATGCATGTAAACGAATATGTTGTTGTTCTATTGGAACTCTAAAGTTCATTGTCATCTAATGTGTGTTTTGTTATAATATTAAAAATGAGATTCTTGAATGCTATTTAAACTTTCATGATTTGGAGAAAATATTCTGGACCAGGGTTCCAGAGCATCCTCTCTCAAAAATAGCCCTGCCTGAAAAATAAATAAATGGGACTATATTAAACTAAAAAGCGGCTGCACAGCTAGAGAAACTGCCAACGAACAAAAAGACATCCAACTGAATGGGAGAAGACATTTGCAAACAACAACTCCAAACAAGGGGTTAGTGTCCAAAATATATGAGGAACTCATACAACTCAATACCAAACAAACAAGCAATCCAATTAAAAAGTGGGCAGAGGACCTGAACAGACACTCTCCCAAGAAGACATACACATGGCCAACACATATATGAAAATATGCTCAGTGTCACTAACTATTCGGTAAATACAAATCAAAACTACAATGAGATACCACCTCACACCTGTTAGAATGGCTATAATCAAACAAGACAGGTAATGACAAGTGTTGGAGAGGTTGTGGAGGGAAAAAAAACCCTCATTCACTGCTGGTGGGAATGTACACTGGTAGAGCCACTGTGGAAAACAGTATAGAGCTTCCTCAAAAAATTAAGTATAGAGTTACCAGGAGACAAAAATAGTTACTATATGATGCAGCAACCCCTCTTCTGGATATTTACCTGAAAACGTTGAAAACATTTATTCACGAAGATATACGCACCCTCACGTTCATTGCAATATTAGTCACAGTGGCCAAGACATGGGAATAACCAAGGTGTCCTTTGCTAGATGGCTGGATAAAGAAGGTGTGGTACATATGTACAATGGAGTACGACTCAGCCATAAAAAATGAAATACTGCCATTTGCAGCTACATGCTTGAGAATATTGTGCTAAGTGAAGTAACTCAGGCAGAAAAAGTCAAGAACCATATGACCTCACTGCTATGTGGGGTGTAAAACTGAAAGCAACAAGTGAGCAAACAAGAAAAACAAATAAACAAAAACTCCAGACACAGACAACAGTACGGTGGTTACCAGGGGAAAGGGGGATGGGAGTAGTAAAGGGTAAAGGGGGTCAAATATGTGATGATGGAAGAGATCTGACTTTGGGTGGTGGGCACACAGGGCAATAAACAGACGATGTACCGCAGAATTGTACACCTGAGACCTATATAATTTTATTAACCAATGTCACTCCAGTAAATTGAATTAAAAAGAAAATAATTAAAGGTAAAAAAATTAGTAATAGCTCTGCCTGGACACATGGGATTCAGGGCTCTGTGATTTAAAAAAAAGAAAAAGGAAAAAAAAAAAAGACAGCTGCAAGAAACTCCACTGGCCAAATCTGGGACAATCTGATCTTCAAAAAAATAATCATAGTAGCGTTTTATAATCCACTGAATAAAATAGAAATAAAAGTTTATACTGATATAAACAAACACATACATGGAAGAACAGAAAAGGCCCCTTTTTACAGTAAGATTCCAATGAATAAATGAAGAAGAAATGATGGAATTAGGAACTCACCATCGGGCAGCATCCACAGTAATAACTCATTTGGGCAAAAATGATCAACGGATCTATAAAGCCAGGGGGTAGACGTCTGGTGAGAAACAGTGTTCTTATATAATGTTAAAGTATTTTCTCACAAAATACTTACTGATTTCTAAGAGAAAAAGAGTAACTTTATAGTGGAGAGCCTAGACAGACCTTCCCTGAACCGAGTGGTCAAAGTTAACATCGCAAAGGACAGACGGACTGGACACGGCATTGTCGCACGTGTCCTGATGGGATGAGCTAAGGAGGACCCAAGAGCTGCCCTGAGGTATTCCTGTGACAAGTGCACCACCTGGATCTAACTGTGAGGAAACGTCAGACAATCCCAAAATGAGGGGCAGTCTGTGCAGTGCGGGGCGTATACTCTTCAAAAAGTTGATGTCATGAAAGACGAAGATTGAAGAACTATTCTGACTGAAGGAACCTAAAGAGACAAGACAATGCATGATCTTGGACTGTATTCTGGCTCAAAAAAATTTTTTTATCTCTTGTATAAAGAACATTGTTATAAAATTTGAGAAAGATGTGTAGTTTAGATAAAGGTATTGTATCAATATTAATTTCCTGATTTTGATCACTTCTTGGCGTTATGAAAGAATGTCCTTTTCAAAGGAAATATATGCTCAAATATTTAGAGATAACAAGGCATTGTATCTGCAACTTATTTTCAACAAGTTTGTGAAAAAAAACTACATTACATACATAGAGAGAGTGATAAGTAAATGAGGTAAAACGTGGATAGGAACTCTGTGCATTTTGTGTTTTCTGTAAAAAGTACTTTTCTGTAAGTCTGAAATGATTTTAAAATAGAGATGAAAAAATAGCCTCATCTGCAGACTCAAAGTCCTTTTGAGTGCGTTTTCTTCCCACTACTTTCAATTCCCTACACTGAAGCCACAGCTGAGTATTTAGGTCCTCACAGTGTGCCCTGCACAGAGCAGGAGGCTCCTACCCTAACTGTGGAGTACGAGGAGGAGGGTGTGTGTAAGTGAGCGTGTGTGTGTGTGTGTGTGTGTGTGTGTGTGCAAGAAGAGGCAGCTACTCCTTCAGGGTGCCACAGAAAGGCAGGATAAAGTCCTTTGTTACAATGCCCAAACCAGACCAGTGAATGGAGTCAAAGGCCCCTTGATGACTCCTCTCAGGTTTCAGGAGGGTGTGGCCTGGGTGGAGGTGCTGACCCAGCTCTGCGAGAGCCAAGAGCCAGCCTGCGATGCGAGAAAGCCCAGGACTGAGCTATGTCTCTCTCTCTCTCTCTCTCTCTCTCTCTCTCTCTCTCTCTCTCTCTCTCTCTCTCTCTCACACACACACACACACACACACACACCTCTTTCCTCTCCTTTCCTAGAATCTTTCTAACACTGTGGTACCTGGTGAAGGGGCATTTCTATCAGGGACAGAACATCTCTCCACAGAAGCAGGTGCTTTCTTCCTCTGGGGACACAGAACTGAGGCTCCTTATATTGAAATGCACTAACTCTGAGGCCGAGCACTGCCTCCCCCACACCCATGTGTAGTTGGGCGAGTTCAGAGCCTTGTGTCCAGGTACAAGGACCCCATGTGCACGTCCTGAAGTGCTTAAGCCAGTGCTCACACAATGGGCGTGACGTGAAAAGATTCGGAAGGTAGGTTTGCCAAATTCTACTTTAAAACCCACTCCTTTACTTTCTCCAATAGCCGTTTCCTTTTAACTCGCTCATTTCTATATTGTGAGATGCAGTGAAGCAGAAAGAGGCTCTGCTATTTATAAATGATCCTGATCAAGTGAAATAATGTCTTGATTCCTTCTCAGTGGTCTTGGAATCATAATAACAAGAGAGACCTAAGGAATGGGGTTGGGGATAAGCTCCTCCCCCCTGCAAGTGGGCACCTGTCCTAACCCCAGCTTTTAGAATACTGCTTCATGGTTAGAAAAAGGCACAGGGACAGAGGAAAAAAATGAAGTCATTTTCAGTTCTGAAAAGATGATATGCCTCAATCTGCCGACATCAGCCAGATATGAGTTGTACATATGAAGCAGGCACAAGGCTGCAGGCTGGGCTGTGAAAAAGAAACTTTAAATATTTAAGAGCTGGTCAGCCCTGACCTGATCCATTTAGAGGGAAAATAAAGACACTAAGCCCCCTTTTTTAAAAGAGGCCACAGTGTGTATGCTTCCGCGGAGAATGCAGACCTCCATGGCTGGGCCCAAGGTTGTGTATAGATTGTGAGGATCCAACCTTCTCCCCATCGTGTGGCCCATTGGCCCACATACAGCCCCCTCCCTGCATGGGTTTGTTTCACAAATACTACATACCAGATAGCGGCTTATTGTACCCCTCAGTGGGAATGAGGCAATGAATGGCTTCATATTAAATTTAGGCCATGCCTAGTACCTGGCCAAGCCTGTAAAAAAACCCCAATAAAACTAGCTTTCCAATGGCAGTGGGTGTGACCGAGAAATTCCTTGTGTCATCACAGTAACTGTGATGGGATAGCCAGGATCTTTCCACCTGCCGACTCCCTCAGACCGCTAGGTCCCGAGGACATGAGAGGGATTTTAGATTTTTCAAGGCCCCATGTAAAAGACATTATTAAATCTTAAACAAAATGTTTTTTATCCTTACCCGAGATCATTTGTTTTCATTGGTTTTAGAGAGAGAGGAAGAGAGAGCGAAACATTGATGTGAGAGAGAAACATTGATGAGTCACTTTCTTGTATGCACCCTGACTGAGGATTGAACCCGCAATCTAGGCATGTGTCCTGACCAGGAATCAAACCCGCAACCTTTCAGTCTGTGGGACAATGCTCCAGCCAACTGAGCCACGCCAGCCCATGTTATATTATTAACTCTTACATGGGAAATTCATTATTTTCATGGGGTACCCTGTACCTTCTTTTCTTTTGCCAGTCTGAGGCAGTGTATTAACACTTTCAGAGCCAATGTTTATAATTCCAGCAGAAAGATTCTCACAAAGATCTCAACACTCACATAACCCAGGCTTGGGAAAGAATTACTATATTTAAGGAGAGAGGAATCTGTGAAAGGAGGGGCAGGTGCCCTGCCAGACCCCAGGGGCCAGTGAAGCTCTGAGCAGAGGGAGGGGCTGGGCGGAGATGTCCAAGTCCCGGTGTCCTTCTCCAGCACTGTGGGTGGGGACTGCAGGTCAGGGTGAGTGTCACTGTTGTCTACCAGGTGTGAGCTTTGCCAGGGATCCCATTTCCCACATGCCACCTGGCAACGCTCTCTTTTGTTTATTGCTCTGACCTGGGAGGGGCAAACCCTTCTGGCTGGTTGAGTCCACACCTGGGACTTAGTGGTTTGCAACACAATAATGTTCCATGTTTCTCGATTACAGAAGAACTCTATAACCCTTTTGACTTCATCATATTTACTGTGGCGGGTTAAAGATGGCTGCAAATTCTTTGCCTCTCATCCATTAAGAGGTAGAGTCTCTTTCTTCATTCTTCGAATCTAGACTGACCTGACAGTGGCTTTGACAACAGGATGCCCTGGGAGAAACACAGTGTAACTTTTAAGGGCTGGGCCTTAAGACGTCAGCATCTCCCAGTTTGTCCCCTGTGCAAGCAGTTGCCATGTCAGAAGTCTGGCCGCCCTGAGACTTCTGTGCTGTGAAGAAGCCCAAGTACCCAAGTGGAGAGAGAGGCCGTGTGGAGAAGCACTGAGATGCCAGACATGCGAGTGATTCTTTTTTTAATATTATTTTTTTAATTTGTTGATTGATTTTTTTAGAAAGAGAGAAAGAGGAAAACACTGATTTTTGTCTTCCCACTTACTTTTGCATTCATGGGTTGATTCTCATATGTGACCTGAGTGGGAATCAAACCCTCGACCTTGGCGTATCAGGATGACGCTCTAACCACCTGAGCTACCCGGCCAGGGTGCAAGGGACCTTCTCAGACCTGCTGGTTCAGCCACCAAGTAAATGAAGCCAAGGGACTAACCCCAGCCAATGGCATATAGAAAAGAATAACCATCCAAATTGCTGACCCACAGAATTAAAATCAAATAAGGTGGTTGGTTTAAGCCAGTAGGTTTTGGGGTAATTTACTATCTAGTTAGTCAACTGAAATGTGTACAATCAAACCTCATGGAATTAGGAAACACTACCTATCACTACCACACAGAAACAACTGGACCCAGATGGATAAAGGCTTCTTTATGTCCTTCAAATGGCAAAAACTCCACTAAGCTAGAAGCAGAGCCCGGAGAAACTCCAGAATTCCAACTGTGGTCTGTGTGATGTCAGACAGAAATACTATTTTTTCTGAGAGGAACTCTTCTCTCTTATAGTCCATTTTCTGTACTGTGCCCCAGATCCCAACCTGACTCTTTGGCCATTGTATTCCCTGCTGTAATCCCAGTCTCCAGGGGTGCTGTCCTTTACTTTTAAATGTCTCCAGAGAATATCATAATAGTAACATTTGTAAACAATCTAGCTGTTTAACACTAGGGGACTGGGTAAATAATTTATAGAACATCCATATAATAAAAAAAACTTAAATTTATTAAAATGGATGCTATAGAAGGGTATCAGAGGCATAGAGAGATATTCCCAGTATATGTTATGAAACAATAAGATGCCATTTAAAAATTTTATATACAACAATCATGTATTCCTAGAAAACGATGTGAGGGTTTGCAACAAGGTTGCAGAGGATATGTGGACCCTATGCATTTATTTGAGTTGCCTGAATTAAGTACAGCAGGTCCTCAAAGAAATAACATTATTTCCTTCAATGTCACTTCATGATAATGTTGTTGAGATGCCATAGGAACTAAACTCTTATTTATGCCACTTAGCCTATGGTGGCATTGGTTTCATTATGTGTCCTCTTCCTTAAAGTTCACACAGCCTACTGACAACATTAGGGGATGTTTTTGCCGTATGTACATAGCTTTTCTAATATGGTAACGACAGTAAGAGAAATGCTGAGGAGGCGGCGTAGGGATGGGATGGCAGAAAGTCTGTCAGGCCCCGGAGGGAAGTGGAACTGGGCTGAAATGACGCTGTGACAGAGACTGAAATACCTGTGGTTTCTTGGGGCCCCCATCAGGTGCTTGCCCTCGCATGCACAGAACCTCTTTAGCAGCTTGCGCACCACATGGCTTCTATTAGTAGCAGCTGAAATCTGGGCACATGCAGATTCTTTTTAAAAATCATTTTTTAAACTTTATTTGTATTTAGAGAGAGGGGAAGAGAAAGAGAAAGAGAACATCAATGTGTGAGAGAGAAATATTGATTGGTTGCCTCCGACACCACCCCTCCCGCCCCGCCCTCCAATCTGGGGACCTGGACCACAGCCCAGGCATGTGCACTGACCTGGAATTGAGCCAGTGACCTTTTGGTCCACAGGATGACGCCCAACCCACCGAGCCACGCCAGTCAGGGCATCATGCAGAGTCTTAAGTGGAATAGGAAACAGAGTCAGAATCATGGTTATTAAGCGAATGACCTTGTCAGAACTTTATCATCAAATGGTATTTATGAAACATTCTCTTGCTTTAATGAGTCAGGAAGTAGAGTTCTCTTTCCCTTTATCATTTATTGCTGTGTCTCTCAGCAACAGTAGGGCTCCCTCCCTCAAATGGACCAGGACCTTCATTTTCCTGAAGCCATATTACCAGGCAGAGTTTTCCAGGGAAAAAAAGTGTTGATTGAACCACAGACCACCAAGTGTCCGGTGGCTCTGTGAGACTTTTTGTCTGGCTCTCGTTTCTTTCCCCTACATCCTACCAGAAAATATAATAGTCAAATCTGCCAACAGTGGACATCTGCCACCCAGCAGCTCCTTCCCCCTCCTGTTGGAAACATCACCCTGCCTTTCTTCTTAGGGAACCACCTCCCCGCATTCCGTTTATGGGGTTGGGGATGGAATGACCTCATCACCTGGTTCTAGGTGGTGAGCACATGCCCCTGAGTATGGGGCTGTGTTCTGTAGAACCCTATGAAGGACACACTCCATCGGAGTACCCTATTTCTCAAGCTGGCGCTGCCTGGCTGGCCTGGGAAGCAGCGAAGCTCCCAGATGGTTCTATATGACACGGGCAATTTTCTAGCTTCCAATGTCCTGGCTTCTTCTGGTGCTCGGAAGCCCAGCATGGCACTGCAGGGGAAATGGGGGCGGAGGGTCCTGGCAGGAGCCCGGCCCTGCCTGCAAACCCTCAGAACACTCCTGTGTGTGTGTCTCCTCCCATGTGGCTCCTGCTCCACCATCCCCATCCCACAGGGAGGTGAAAACAGCTCCTTATCTGTTTATTCTATGAAGTGCTACCCTTGGTGTTCAAAGTGCCTCAGGGCACAGAGCACACAATTTAAAACAATTAAAAGATATAAAACAGAGAATTGGTGATGACCAGCAGTTTTTTCAAATCAGCAATAAAATGCCAGTTTGAGGAGCCCTGGCGCACCCTGCACGCTGCAGATCACCTGGGGGCTCCGTCTTCTACACTGGCGACTCTCCTACAGCCTCTGTCTGAGCTGTTCGCCCACCAAGCCCCAGTGCTCCTGTCGCCTTCCCTCAGACTTTCCCCTCCGAGTCTCGAGTCTTGATGACTCAGCCCAGGCCAGCGTGGGCTTGCTCCTTCTCTTCCTGGGCCTGGCTGCAGGAGGCTTCGGGAGGTCTGCAGGGTCTGACTACGGACAGAGGGGCAGGTCTGCTTTCGGCGCCGGCATAGGGGCCAGCTTAGCTGTGAACGCGGCACTGCCTGGGCCTAGCCAGTGGTTGGTGACCAAATAATAATATCGATAATGACAGTATTAATAACAAGAGCAGAGCTCGACTGAGTCTTCTGCTCTGCGAAGGGAGGAATAGTGGCTCATTGCTAAGTTATCTTCAGCTTTGAAAGATATGTGGTTAGAGTCCAAGGGGTGGGAACAAGGCCAAAGCAACCACGTTGCCCAGGTTGGAAGAGAACTTGGGAGAAGGACAGCACCAAGTTGAAGTCGTCCTAGCTGGAATGAGGGTCTAGCTGCAGCTGGGACTCCTGCAGCGAGCAGCAGGACACTGCTAATGGCAGATAGGTTTGCCCGAAGCGTGAGCGGTGAGCCCACCCTCGGGAGAGCCGAGCTCTGATCCTCAGCTTCTTCAGTACCTGCACAGCCTTGGGCAAGTCACGTCACTTCTCTGGATGCCAGTGTCCACACGACAGAATGAAGGAAGTGGCATAGTCCCCTTCTACCGCTGCGTTACAGGTTTCCGATTCTCAGGACTCGCATAATCACTGCAAGTGTTTATTGACCACGTTCCATCTGCCAGGCACCTGGAGACATCTCTCAGCAAAAGAAACATCTTCCAATCTCTCAGTATCACGCAGGTTTCTCTCCAGTGGCCACAGCCCAGCTCTCTCTTCAAGGTAGGTAGGAGAGGGGTAAGGGGTGACAGGGGACTGATGGGAGGTGGGGAGAAGCATCCTTCTGCTTAATTATGCATTTATTAAGCACCTACATTCTCCACCCTCCAGGCTGGTAGTTGATATATAGTAGCTGTTTCATTCGATCCCCATGCGACCATGTTCTGAAATTCCCTGCCCACCACTCCACCTCCAGAGCAGCCCCTGCCTCTCTCTGGGCAGTAACGGAAGTTTCCTTTCTAGTCTACCACCCGTCTACTATCTTTCATCCTGCTGAGTGTCCCCCCGGGCTGCACTCATTTCTCTTTACATCCGGGTTTATTCAGCTCTGTTCTCCTCTGCTCCGCAGGGTATCTGTCACAGGAGGTTGTCACAGCCCAATTAGAACTCACTTTATCTTTCCCTTTGCCCTCTTCACTGAGCAAACACGTGCATTTGGCACTTCAGCCGTGGAAATTCTCCAGCCCCCTTGCTCTCTCCTAGAACGGAAACCTCAGTGGCTTTATAGAAAAATTTTATGATCTCTGAAACCTAAACTCAACAGCTATTTGTTGAATACTTACGATAGGCTTTGTTTTGTCATACCCTCAAGAGGCTTATAATGTGGTTGGTGCAATGAAACAGACACATGTAGAACAATCTGAAAACAGCAAAGCACGCAATGCTGTCAGTATTATCATTAGGTGCCAAAGTGGGTGATGCTGTAATCCACAACCAGCACTACTCAGTAGATGCTGACGGGCCCAAGCACTTATGCACATTTTGTTTACCAAACCTATGGTTACATATTATTGTCCCCATTTTACACATCAGCAAACTGAGTCACGGAGAATTTAATTGCATCTAGTCTCATGGTAAAACAACCCAGCTCTTTCAAATTGCAAAGTATGTGCACTTAAAACCCTAACTCGGTGCTCCACCACTGCTCTCTCAGCTCCGTGAAGGTGGGGTCTAGGCATTTTGCTCACGGCTGTTTCCAGGGCCATTTTCCCAATGCTTACCACAATAAGTGCTCAGTTAAGAAGTATGTACACACATACATACGTATTGCATGCTGCACCTCTTATGAATAGAAAAGACAAAACCATCTGCTTTCTAGAGTCAGAGGTGGGAGGAAATGTTGAGGGTTTGGATCGTGAAAATCAAGTTTGGCCATTCCAGCAGCCTGGAGGATGAACTTGGTGATAAGGGAGTGGCGGGATAGAAAACTAGAGAAAGTGAAAACAGAACAAAAAACCAAAACACAACAATTACAAAACACACACCCACACAACACTGACCCTCTTTGGGAGGCCTTCAGTCCAGCTCTCGGCCCTACCCTGTTCGTTCCCCTGGTGCTCACGGCTCTGTTCTGTGGTGGCCAGTTGGCCTGGTTTGTGCTGCTTATGGGTGAGTCTCTCACGAAACTGTGGGCCTCGGGAGGGCGGGTGCTGGCTTTCCTGTGCTCCATCTCCCCCTGTGAGTTGGTCCCACAGAGCAAATGTTTGTTGAAGGGAATTGAAATTGGAAAATGTCTCATCTCACTCAGCCTATTTTTTTAGCACCCCCCCCCCATTTCTTATGTGATGCTTTTTGGGAAGTAGCAATGATATAGGAAGAAAGAACCATAGAGAAACCTCTTGGTAGTTATACAGGAAAATGAATGTGGTGCCATTTTTTTTTAAGCCCTGAGTCTTATCTGTCCCAGATTAAATTCCCATTCTTGGAAGGAAGGAGGGAAAGAAATGAAGCTGCATCTACCATCTAGTCAGCCTGGAGGGGCTGATTCAAAGAGGATTGAGGGGGGAAATGTTCAATTTTATTGGTTTGTTCTGCTGGGTCTTTCTCTCCAGGACACCGTTTAGTGCACCGATCAAAGTGGGAAATGAAGAACAGGTGAGCAGTCAGCTGTGAAAAGCTTTAATGGACCCAGCACCCCTTTGGGAATGAGGCAAGGCTCTTGCTGGCTCTCAGGACCAACTCTCTTCCAGTTCAGTGGGCTTTGTTTTTGTAATGGGAATTTAACTCCCTCGGTGTTCCCAAATGCGGGACTATTACAGCCTTTAGCAGCAGTGGGGCTGCAGCATCTTTAAAGAGAGCCAAGGCCATTGTCCTGGAAGGGAGCCCTGGCTCACTGGGGGCCTTTGCAAATCTTAAACTTCTAGGTGGCCAGGAGAGGGGATTGTGGGACCTTGTAAACAGAGTAATGCTGTGATTATCTGGGGCTTCCAAGTAATGGAGCTGGGATGTTCTTGGAGTGGAGGAAACCAGATCCTGACTCAGGGGCTTGGGGCCAGCACAGTATCTCTGTGGCAGCAGAAGGGTGGGCAGACTTCTTTTAAGCTTTTAAGCTCTCTGGAGTGTGCTCTAAGGGATGAGGACTTCAATTTGGGATGGGAGGTTGGGAAAGGATGTCTACCCAGCAGTAATGAAGAGGAGGAGCAAGAGTAAGAGCAGGCATTCTGTGTTTACTATATTCCAGACTCTGGGCTAAGTACCTTACTTATTAAAGTGTGAGAGCAATGCCTTCACTCACTCACACTAACAAAATTTACTCTTTGCCAGTTAGCTTTTTTCTCTCTCCTGCCCTCTCAGGGTTTTCCTGGCTATTGAGCTTTTGAAGGTATGGAGCCAGGGGGATTGGGTTATAGAGAGGAAGGACTGGAGAGGCGGGGTGGGGTGGGAGCCAGGGGAAAGATTCTTCTTGCTGGTGCAGCTCCGAAGCTCTCCTTTGTTGTGGGAATGCTGGTAGTGGGCAAAGTGTACATAAACGTTTAAAAGTCGAATGAGAGAAACTTACTGAGTGCGACAAGTAAACCTACATAACAAATATGGGATGCAGAGAAATGAAAGCGGAAAAAAAAAATCTGTGGGTTAGGTAGGATTTCCAGATAAAATACAGGACACCAGTTGCATTTGAAATTCAGACAAACACCAGATATGTCCCAAATATTGCATGGGAAATATTTAGACTGAAAAAGAGATTTGTCACGTTTCTGAAAGTCAAATGCAACTGGGCACTGGCACTCTTTCTGTTGTTTGTTTTGCTAAATTTGGCTAGTCTAGTGTTGGGGAGAGTTGGGTGAGGTTTCTGGAGTTGAGATTCTGGAGCAGTAGGTGGGTAGGGGGAAGAATTGGGCAGAAGAGGAAAAGATATTTTAACAAATATTGTGATTTATAAATTGGATTCCCTTTAATGTTCTTCGAGTGATGCTAGTGAGATTAGAAAACTTTATAAATTACATTTGGTCTTAGAACCATCTTCAGATGTAACTCCACGTAGAGACTGGGTGATAAGGGGTCCTGGCTTAAGTCTGGGGTGCCTGTCCATAATTGTAAGATTAGTCATTAATATTTAGACTAATCTTAGATTTTTAGTCTAATATTAGTCTAATATTTAGACTAATTTAGATTAATGACTAATCTTACAATTATGCAAGGTGGGCAGCATGATACTTGTTTTAGAGGTGGGGAATTTAAGCCTCGGAGAGGTTAAATAACTTGCTCAGGGTCACACAGTAAGTGGTGGAGCTGGATTCCAAGCCTACATGCATTTGATCTACTGTGCCCAAAACCTGAAGCCTAAATAACACATGGTCAAATAGAATCTTCCCAACTAAACACTACTGGGATGTATTTGTAACAAAATGCTTGAAGAAAACATGCCACATGTATGTAGGTCAGACCCATGGATTTTAACCTTCCTTGTTTAGTTGAAGACAAGGGTCACACGGGTGTTTCCTGGTAGAGCTATGACTAGAACCTGGACCCACAGAGGGGATACAGGGGTTGAGTGTGCCAGGGACAGTTGTAAAGGAGTAAAGCAAGTCAAGTAGACTGCCCCTTTCTTGTCGGCCTCCGCCTCCTCAAATTCACCCCACCTTTCCCCTCCCACCTCCCTCTGTCTGCAAGCAGTCGAGTTGTGTTCCATTACTATGTGTTCCTGCTCTGAGCCAGCTGTAATCCCTGCAAGGTGTTAGCTGATAAGAGTCCATGGGAAGATCACAAAATGGTAGCCCAGCAGAGGATATTAAAGGCTGGAGAAGTCTGAATGCAGCTGTGTCCCAAGACAGACATTGCAGGAGATGTCAGAAGGCCTGGCCATGCGGCAGCCTTGCAAGGTGGCATTTCCCTTGGGGCATTCACTATGGTAAAACATCTGGTCCGTTCCCAGCCTTGCTAGTCCAGACCCTCTGTCTTCTGATGCCCCAACTTTGACCAGATACAGCAATGGTGACTTAGAGCCACAAAGCTCAAAGAAAGAAGCACAAACAATAAAAGCCAATATATTAATGTTCAGTAAGACATAAATCTGCTAAGTTGACTTTCACCTGACCAGTGCCTTCTGTCTTGTGGGGTGAGGAGATATGTGGAGAATCAGGTAGCAAGTGCTCGTTCAGGGCTCCTGGCAGCAGTGCAAGGGAAGTTAGGTAGAGAAGACCAGAATTTAATGGCACTGAGCGCTAAGGTCTGGGGCTGCCCCCTCCACAATGGCAAGGCGCATGCGCCTGTCAAACTAGGCATACTCTCTCCTGGACAATGTTAGGATATGGCAGGTATCAGACCAGGTTCAGCAAGGAAATAACACATTCAAAAGGGAGTAGTGATTGCAGAGAGTTTAAAGAAGGGATTCTTTTCCATGTATTTCAAAACCAGCAAGGGATAATGGATCACTCCCCAGCTAGTCCCAATCTAGCAACCCTGCAAGTAATTACTGTCCCCAGGGCAAAAGGAGAAAGCAGTTACCAGAATCTGGAGAGAGCTGTAGCTGTGGCTCTAAGGAAGGGCATTTCCACAGGATCTGTGACCTTTGGTAGAGGTAGCAGCCATTGTCAAAACAGTCTGGCCAGGAGGGGACAAGGGGAAGAAATACTCTGGCTTCTCTGTCCCACTGTCCTCTGATCCTGCTTGTGCTTCTTGTTGGCTGAACACAACTGGAAGCAAGGAGGCTCGATGCTGTTGGTAGAGGCCAGCCTCTCAGATCACAGAGCAAAGCAGAAGAGGCAGAGAGAGGATGTAGATGGGCAGAGATCCCTGGCACATGGGCTTGCAAGCATTAGGTCCCCTCTCTCCCATGCTTCCTTGCAAGACCACCCGCTACTGCCTGAAACATTCAGGAGTAATTCCTGGGATCTGTTTACAAAGGGTTCTCCCTGCACCGAGAGCCATTTTCTCTCTTTAAGATGACTCCAAGCATCTCTGCTCTGATCAGTTAAGTGATGAATTCATTAATGTATTCTTATGTTCTTCCTTGTTTTCTCACGGTTTTGAGGGCCAGAGTGTGGGCACCTCACAGGAGCCTCCGTAAGCCAGCCTAATTCAGCCTCATTGGATAGAAGAGTTAAGGGCAGAGGGAACTCAAGAGCAGGTCAGGGCTCTCTCAAATACTCTTGGCATCACATTTACTAGGAGTGTGTGCATTTTTAAAAGGACTCTTAAACATATGAGATTTAAGACCCAAAGGAATGTCTCTCAAATGGTCTCAAATGGCAAAGTTTCAATTTAGTAGTGGGGAGGTGTGATGGGCTGGGTAATAGACCTCCCCCCCTGCCCAAAAGCTGTACACATCCCAATCCCCAGAACCTATCGAATATGTTGCCTTATATGAAAAAGGGATTTTGCAGTGTGATTAAATGAAGGATCTTGAGATGTGGGGATTATCCTGGATTATCTGGGTAGGATCAGTGTAACTACCAGGGTTCTTATATGAGAGGCAGGCAGGAGGGTCAGAGGCTGACAGAGATGTGACGACAGAAGCAGAGGTTGGATTGATGTCCTTTGAGGATGAAGGAGAAGGGGCCACGAACCAAGAAGTACAGGAGGCCCCTAGAAGCTAGAAAAGGCAATGGTTTTCACCGAGAGCCTCCAGAAGGAAACATAGCCTTGGGTATTCAGCCTGTAAGACACATTTCAGACTTCTGGCCTTCAGTACTGTAAGAGAATAAACGTGTGTTCTTTTAAGCAGCTAAATGTGTAGCAATTTGTGTCAGAAGTCACAGAAAACTCACACAGAGGATATTTTGGGGGTAGAGGCTCCTTTCCAACATCCTATGATCACAGGTTGCCTGAAAACTTCTTAGGATGCTTTTCTCCCTCCGGCCAACTTTGGGTCTCTGCACAGGCACCGGTGAACTGGAAATCCTGAGCAGAAAGATGAATGTGGTCCCATGACATACACGACTGATGCTAAAGTGGGGTTCTACCCCGATAAGCGTGTTCCCAGACCTTGTGCTTCAGTGCTCAGCGGGCCTGGCGTGGTTGGGGCCTCTTCCTTCCCGAGTCGAGAGCCCCAGATTCCCAGGAAGGCCAGCGAAAGAGGCAGGCAGAGGTGGCAGGGAGGCCTCTCCAGGCAGGGGTGATGGGCAAGAAAAATTAAGAAGTGACACAAAGGACACCTTTCCTCTTGGCACTCCATAGCAAAAGTAGCCTGAGGAAGGAGCTTTGAATCTGCTTTGAACTGGAATACTTGGGGGGGAAATAATTCATGACTTGAGCTTCATGTCATTTGGCAGATTTCCTTAGTTCCATTCTCCACCCCTGCGGTGACCCCAACAGGCTCTCAGGAAGAGGTCCTTCTCTGTAAAGCTGTTTTCTTTCTTCTTCAACTATGTCTCACACACTAAATGGAAATGAAGAGGACGTTGCTTAAACCATGCCTGTAGAATGAGATGGAATATGAACAGGCTCAATTCCATTTTAGAGACAGCCCTTTCTGTCAGAAATCAATACAGCCTTTGCATTCTGTAATGTGCCAGTTCATAAAGTGAAAACGGCTCGAACTCTCCATTTAACATTTTCAAAGCTGATATTAAATTTTGAGATTTTATATCTGCTGTTGCCCATTTAGGGCCAAGTTATAAATCCGAACTCTTTCTCCAGCTTACGAATCTGACAGTGCTCAATAAAAACTTTCATAATCAAGTCCGATAAAGAAGCACACATCTCCATCTGTGATTTTTAGCTTATAGCGATCTCAGTAAATAACATTTCCTGCCGTGATGTTTGTCAATATTTGTCATTTTTAAAAAGCAAGAAAATAGAAATACTATGTAAGCTCTTATCTGTTGGATGGAAATTACTGTTAAGAAAGACTCATTGAATAAGACATCTTCTTAGCGGCATTTATAAAGAATGACCAGGAAAAGTCAGACTATGGAATCTTTGGTGGCAACCATGGTCTCCTCCTGATGACATTCACAGGGACACAGAGGAGAGGCCATCATCTGGAAGTCTTAAAAAAGACGCCCCTGGGCTCGTCCCCATTGATCCAGCCCTGAAACAGGCAGCCATGCACCCATCCCTCTGAACTGCCCTTCGCCAGAAGTAGAAGTGCCGGTTTCACCTCTAAGTCCTTTCTTCAAAATTAGAAACTTAGAGAAAATTAATGACAGGAGATCTTTATTCAAGCAAGTTGGACTCTGAGTTCTCTGTGTTTTCCTATCTGTAAAAAGAGACTGGAAACATATTATATCTACACATACATATGTATATACATGTGTGGAAATATGCACATATACACACATACATATGTACTATGTCACATATACTAAACTTATGAAGATAAGAGTGGGGAATAGTAAACAACAAATTCAGGACAGTGGTCACCTCTGAGGAGGAGAAAGGGGGTGTGACAAGGAGGACACACGGAAGCTTCAGGTGAATTTATAATGTCTTGTCTTTTCAAACTGGGCAGTTCACAAATGCTCATTGTATCATTGTCTATGCCTTTTTTATTTGCATATCTTCCATACTTTATAATTAAAACAAATTTTAAAGAAAGGTTTAGGGTTGTGTGATGGTTAATTTTATGTGCCAGCTGGGCTGGCCTAAAGGATGCCCAGAGAGCTAGTAAAGTGTTATTTCTGGTTGTGTCTGTGAGGGTGTTTCTGGAAGAGATTATCATTTTGTTCAGTAGACTGAGTGAAGACTCCCCTCTCACCGCTGTGGGAAGGCATTATCCAATCCACTGGGTACCTGAATGGAAGAAAAAGGTCAAGGAAGAATGAATATTCTCTCTGTTCTTCAGCTGGGACATCCATCTTCTCCTGCCCTTGAACATTGGAGCTCCTGGTGTAGGGCCTTGGGACTCTGGACTTACACCAGTGGCTCCCTGGTTCTCGGCCTACAGACTCCGACTGAATTATACCACCTGCTTTCCTGGTGGTCCAGCTTGCAGATGGCTGATTGTTGGACTTTTTGGCCTCCATAACCTGTGTGCTAATTCCTATAATAAATCTTACGTATCTATCTATCTATCTATCTATCTATCATCTATCTATCTTATTGTTTTTGTTTCTCTGGCTAGTACGGTTGGGTCATCAGAGAAATGAAAAAATGAGGGAAGTGTCCAAACGCCATTCACATTCAACATGACCTTTCCACCCTGCTCAAGGTTGTTCTCCTGACTATGCGGGGAAATGGGGACTAAGGACATGTTAGTGACAGGGGACAGTGGAAGGCAGAATGGTGGGCTGGCTAAGGAATTTTATGAGCTGTCAGTTATATACCCATTATTAAATATCAAATTGTATAAGCTTATAGTTAAATCAATTATATTATAACTTATCACATCTTAAATATTTTACTACATTTTACTATTATCTATGCTCTTGAAGTTCTTTATATTTATTGTATCTGTGTGGCAGAAAAGCTATATAATGCACATCTCTTCACAACTCTGCATTTAGTGACATCGTGTTCACAGCTTGAAATTGCCTGGTGGGAGTTTTTACACCTTGAAAACTGGCAGACTCTCTCCTTTGAGAGCCTGTTGTTAAACATTCACCAACATACCACTGGGCAGACCCCCAACTTCCTCAACAGCTTCTGTGCTCTAACTTCATTCCGAGCATTCTGAATTCTCAATCACCAGGAAAAATTTATTACCCACTTCTCTGCTAGGTTTAGATGACTCCTACAAAAGCAACTGAGCAGATTCTTGAGATATTAAGTAACTGTGGAGAATTTTTCAGGAGAGAGGTGGTCTGTACACCCCCTGCCCAGACTCCAAAGTGTCAATTGTCAATCTCCCTCATTGTCCCCTGTCAAGGGTGAATTTTTCTGTTGGGATATTCCAATCCTGGATGTCACATTGTCAAGCTAGAGGCCTCTCCTTGGCTATCCCTGTTCCAATTCTCTTTCCTTTTTCAGTCCTGACTTGTCTTCAGCTGGCAACTCCCTGGAGGCCTGAGACCTTGATTTATATTTTATGAAGAACTTTCCCTGCAGTGGGAAGCTGACCTGCAGAAACTCTGGGATGAGTAGGCTTGAACATACCCCACCGGCCAAATTCCCTGCTGAGTTGAAAGAGTGCCCTTTGTTTGGTACCCTCTGGGCACCTAGCATTTAGCGGGGGTGAGCAGAAGCTGGTTCAAGAATTATTGGCCTGCCCCACGCCCCAGTAATGCCTGGACCTGGGCCTGGGCCTCTAGCCCCCTGAGCTCCAGTTAGAGTTAAAGAACAAGAACGGTTCTAAAGGGGTTGGAGGGAGGGTGGAGAGATGCTGCTGAGAACAGTCAAACAGAAGTTATCTTGAAGTGGATTCTGATTTGTTTTCTCTTTCAGTTCCTCTCCAAGCCGTTTAAAAAATAAACTCCATGAAAGATGGAAAACAACCTAAATATCCAGTAATAAAGTATATTTCCCTTAAGAAGGAAAATTATGGGTCAATGAAAAATTCTTTCCTTTTGAATATTGTTTCATGTCTGTGTAATAGTTGTTAGAAACATAACATTAAGAAGAAACCCACAAAACTGTAAATGGTTACGGTATGTTGTAGACACCCCTGGCACATGAAAAATCTACCTATTAGTTAACACTGTATTTAAAAAGAAAAACGTGACTCTTTTAGGGGGAACTAACTGTTCCACTTGTGGTTTAGAATAAAATTTCCAGTGACAGTAAATAGATTCAGAAAGTGCTGTAACTCAAAACAACGGAGAAGGAAGAGAAGGTAATGTACTCCAGAAACTGACAGAGACACTAATGTGAAAGAGACACGAGAAGAGTTTGAGTAGTTAGGTCATGAAATGGGGAAGTGGAAGCAAGTCTTATTTCTACCTCAGTATGTTATTTTATACAGCATGTGATTTTAAAGATGTATGTGCAACAAAAGTAATGTATGGTTTAAGTTAAAAATCATGTTTTAGAAGACCAGTGATGTGGGGGAAAAGGTCATGGCAGTTATAAATCAGTATAAAAGTGTTTGGTCCATAAAAACTGTTGAACTGTAAATATATATACACATATGAAAGAAATGAAAGAAATGAAATGTATGTCAGTTTGGAAGGAAAGTCACCCAAAAGAATGAATGGTTTTATTTGTGCATTAAGATTACAGGTGACTGTTATTTTCTTCTTTATACATTTTTATAGTTTCTAAAGTTTACACAATGATTATTCATTACTTTTCTAACAAAAAAGAACCTTATTTAAAAAAAATTCAATAAAATATCCGCCAGGAGTCCCTGCCTGCTCTGTGTCCCCTTGTAGATCCACCTAAGTATATTAGTATGGAGTAGAAATGGAAAACGTCCCACAAAAACCTGACTTTGTGTTGAGTATGAATCACACTCCCAGGACCGTACAGAGCACTCTGCATGGATTCTTTTAGTAACTACCACCCCAGTCCCATGAAGTTGTTATGAACACCCTGATTTTGTAGGTGAGGAAACCAAGGGTCAGAGTGGCTTAGTTCTTTGCCTAAGTCACACAGCTAGTGATGGGGAATGCTGACATTTAAGCCCAGGCAGACTGACTCCAGAGGGTCCCACTCCCAGCCCCGGTTCTTTGCTGTGATGCCTCCCAGGACTCCAGCACCTGTCTGGCAGGATTTCTGAAGCCGTAATAGCCTAGCCCCTGGGAAAATTCCTAGCCAAGTGTCCTGACCAGTTCTGCTCAACCTCGTACTTCAAGGAGCTGGAATTTTAATTGAATGAAGCAAGTTTCTTACCTGGGACTGTACTGTTTGCATGAGTAAAGGGGTGAGATGAGCTTGTTGGAAAACATCTTTTCAGCTACATCTTCAGGCAGAAAGACTCCTAAAGGAATGGGACAATCGGGTGTGCTGGCTTTAAACAGGATCTGTGAGGAGGTGTATGGGGCTACTTAGGTGGCAAGGAAGAGACAAGATTTTGAGGACTGACCAGACCAAGGATGGAGCACCAAGTGAGGGAACTTTAGGTAGTCAGGGGCAGCAGAATCAGGGAAGCAGAAGGAAGCTGGGAGACGGGCCAAAGACCAACTTTGTCCAGCAAAGGATGAGTGATTAGCAGTTATTGAGCACGTACTGTGTGCTGGGTATTCACGTTGGCTCTTTCATTTCATCCTCCCAACCCTATTTGATGGGTGTCAGTGTCTCCACCTGACCGTCGGACAAGGGGCGGCTCAGAGAGATGCATCTGTCCCAGGTCACACAGCTACTGAGGAGTAAAGCCAGGATGCAACTTCTGTCTTCCTGGCTCTAAAGTGTTTTCAGTGGTATCAGTCAGTGTTCCAGCAGGAAATGCTCAAATGGAGTAGTTGAGAAGCATGTAACAAAGCAGCTAACTTCAAAACTGTGGGCAGGTGATGGGGTATAGGAGATACACACACACACACACACACACACACACACATCTCAAAATATAGCACCTTGGCATATCGAATATCTTAAGCTGAAAGAGTTTGAGAAAATGGCAGAAATAGGAAGGGCACTCTGACCTCCCCCCTTCCCCTCCCCTCCCACCCTGAAGCAGATCATAAAACTCCCATGTGACAGGTATCCTCGCTGTACCAGAAGGAAGACATTCTTATCACTAGAGATAAGGAATCTGGAGCCGAGAAGTCTGTATAACCAACCTTGTGCAAGAGGGTGAAGCAGTTACCAGAACCTGGAAATCGTTGGGTCACCTTACCGGAGTGATGTGTCATCTTTGATAGAGGTACAGCCAACCTGTGGCCCTGCGGGTGCCCTGATGGTGACTCCTGTTGCTTAACCTAATGGGGGAGCCAGAGGGCAAGGGAGCCTGGTGCGGCTGTCCGCAGAGGCCAGCCGCTTGGAGCCTGGAACAGGGCAGCAGAGGGTGAGGAGTGGATCGGAGGGGTAGGAGCAGTGAAAAGTTTCTTGCAGCTTTCCAGGAGCAGTAGTCTGCCAAGGTAGTATTACATCCTCAAAAGCTTCCCGCTGTGTGTGTTAAAGGACACTATCGAGTGAGTGAAAAGACAACCCCCAAATAGGAGAAAATATTGGCAAATCATATATTTAATAAGGAACTAATATCCAGAATATATAAAGAACTATAATTCAACAACAAAACAGTACAGTTCAAAAATGGACAAAATGTAGGTATTTCTCCAAATTAAAATCACAATATGATACCACTCCACACTCATTAGGGTGCCTATAATCAAAAAAGTGGAAAATAAGTGTTGGTGAGCATATCGAGAAATTGGAACCATTGTATTTTGCAGGTGGGATGTCCACTCGTGCTGCCACTGAGAAAAATGGTTTGACGATGCCTCAAAATGTTAAATATAGAATTACTGTACGAGTCAGCAATTCCACTGCAAAGTATACACCCAAAGAACTGAAATCAGGGACTCAAACATATACTTGTACGCCAATGTGCATTGCAGCATTATCCACAATAGCCAAAAGATGGGATAACCCAGTTGTCCATCAACAGATGAATGCATAAACAAAATGTGATATGTACATATGATGGAATATTATTCATCCATAAAAAGGAATGAAATCTGACACACGCTACCACATGTCTGCTAAATGAAAACATAATGGTAAGTGAAATAAGCCAGGCATCAAAGGATAAATATTACATGATTTTACTTACATGGGATAATAGACAAGTTTGTAGAGACATAGACTAGAGGTTAGTCAAAGGCTGGTGGGTGGGGGGTGGGGAATTACTGTTTAATGGGTACAGAAATTCAGTTTTGGGGTAGCGGTAACGTTGCTGGAAAAGGATCTGGAAATGGATAGCAGTAATGTTGCATAACGGTATGGTTGTACTTAGTGCCACTGAATTGGTTAAAATAGCAAAATTTTACATGTGTATATTTTGCCTCCTCCCCATCCCCAACACAATAGCCTTTTCACTGCCCAAATCAGAAACCACTCTTACAGGATGCAGATTACCAGGCCTTAGATTTTCGCTGTGGGGTTTAATCACATTCTGAACTACTTACTGTATCATTTTCTACTTTAAAAAAAATTATCAAAGAAACAAGTTCTCTAGCCTGACTCAGAATTTTTCACTGGGGTCCTTTCTAAGCCTGGTGACTTTTCGATAGTGCAGTTTTGTGGACTGGCATCCCTAATGAAGATGAGTCTTCTTTTTTATTCCTTTTCTTGGTAATGAGACCCCCCACCCCACCCCAATGGCTGCTGGCAGTCTGCTGCCCCTGCTGTTGGTGGGGGGTGGGGAGGGGCAGGGCGGATAAGTGGGTCTGAGTGAGGCTGGTGAGAGAAGGAAAGAAATTTCTGGTGAGGTTTTGGCCTGAATCCTGCAAGGAGAATGGATTTTCATAGCTCCCGGCACATGGCCAAGGGGATGAAAGGAAGTCATTAACAGAGCAAAGTCATAATTCCATGGGCTACCCCCACCCTCACTGTGAGGATAGGGATGGGGCAGGGCCAGACAGCAACCCCCTCCCAGACCTTGTGGGCTGAGTAGGTTTCCTGTAGTTGCAGAGGGCCCTGAGCCCGAAGGGTCCCATGCTTGGTTTAATGCTCCCCTGTTGCCATCTTAAAATTCTTAATAATTTTTTCAAACAAAGGGCCTTGTATTTTTATTTCACACTGGGACCTACAGATTTTGTGGCCAGTCCTACCTGTAGGGTATCAGAAGGAAGAAATTCTACCTGAATTCATTGGGTTAACGAGCCAGGTGGAAAGGGAGAGGGACCCCCAGGTTGCAGGTCCAGTGGCAGCGAGCAAAGCAGAGCAACTGCCCTGGAGACAGGGGATGACAGTGTGGGGGGAGAGCAAATGTCCCTCTACCCTTCAAGGTTCTTTTGGTTGGTCTAATATTGAAATTGACACAAGACAGATTAACAAGAGAAAATAATCAAATTTAATCACCTATGTATTCATGTGCATATATGAGAGAGTCAGAAACCGCACTTGTGTGAGAGGTTCACGGACAGAAAGGGAAAATGAGGAACACGTGATGTTCGAGCTCAGCGTGGGGAGGTGAGGCACACTGGGGCTTCAGAGGGTCATTGCAGGACGATAAGAAGAGCAGATGTTCAGTAATCAGTAGTCTGCCCCTCCCTATGATAGGTCAAAAAAATGTATTTCTGGTGATAACTCTTACCACGGGCAAGGTTCCTAATATAAGTTCTTTAAGGGGGAGGTCAAAGTTTTTTGTGAACCTGTAGGGCTTTGGTTGCCTTTGGCTCAAAATAATCCACATACTACATAGGCATGTACCAGGCTGCCTTGTTTTGAATCTTATACTAGCTTCTCCATCAACCCCTTTTCTGAGAAAGTTCTCAAGGCAAACCCCAGACTTGGGTCAGGGAAGGATGGGGTGGTGAGCGCACCTCCACAACCTGCCTCTCCACGCCTACTTTGTTCTCTCTTTTGCCTGGTCCTTGGTTTCAGTCCAAGCCTGGATCAGTGCCTGTTATTCACTATTATTAGAGTTTTTATACCCAATATTTCTACTTGTCCTTTAAATTTCTTGTTTCATATTGCTTCTGTCTTATCTCTTTAATTCTACTTGAGGCTTGTTTTAGGTTTTTGGTCTATTTGTGCTTGTTCTAACCCTTGTTTCAGATCACAGGAGATCGCACGAATGGCTGGTGTGCTTCGCTGTTTCTCTTCGGAAGGAGTGAGCGCCCACTCTGGAGTGTGTATCCCCGGGGGCACAGGCTGCTGAGTCTGGTACTGTGTACAGGAAAGTGCCCAAGGCCAGGCCCTTATCTGAGCCATCTCTCCAGGGGTTTTTCCATACCTTGCTGCTATTTTATTTTTGTTGTTGATTCCTGGAGTCCCTGTTTCCCTTTGTAGTTTCTCCAGCCTGGATTTGGGAAAGGGAGCCAGCCGCTCTGCTGGCCTGCCAACTTGGCAGACACTGGAAGTCTCTTTCTGGCTCATCTCTGTTTCTTGCGCTACACATTCACACTACATTCTTCCTCGCTGGTAGGTGGGTAAAACCCATTCCAATGTAAGTTGCTAGGTAAGGATATTTCTCTATACCAATCAGTCCATCTCAATTCATTTACAAAGGGCTAATCTAAAAAAACACAGAAAACTAACTAA
The DNA here is from genome assembly GCF_022682495.2 of Desmodus rotundus. Classification (NCBI taxonomy): domain Eukaryota; kingdom Metazoa; phylum Chordata; class Mammalia; order Chiroptera; family Phyllostomidae; genus Desmodus; species Desmodus rotundus. The sequence continues at coordinate 109,371,379 of NC_071393.1, forward strand.
CTAACTAAAAAAACAAAGGGCCGATCAATCAACTGCAACTGCCATTTAATTACAATCCCGATAGTGGAGGATTATGAAGGTATGTGTGAGGAGAGTGTGATCTTTTCTGAATTCTGATTGGCTGAATTTTCTTGCTGTATGATTGGCCAAAATGCCAGGCAGCGATACAGGAAGATGTTCTTACTTTTTGGAGAGAGTATTTAGGGGCAAAAATATCATGTGTATAATTTACTTTATAGTGCTTCAGAATCAAAAAAAGTTTAAAAATAAGAACGGTTACATTGCTGGAATCATTCTTGTAGGGAAGTAGTGTTTCTACTTTATATTGCATATAATCTGCCTTATATTGTACATAAACATGTTATTTGTTCTACAAAAATACTATAGTCTGAATGTTTCTGTCTCTTCCCTCCTCCATACATATGTTGAGATCCTAACACTCCAAAATTAAGGGTTGGGGAGGTGGGGCCTTCAGGAGATGGTTAGGTCATAGGGTAGAGCCCTTGTAATAGGATTAGTGCTTTATAAAGGAGGCTCCAGAGAGAGTCCTGGCTCCTTCCGCCATGTGCAGACACAGCCAGGAGGCACTAGCTCTGAACCAGGAAGTGGGCCTTCCCCAGAAGGTGACCAGGCTGGCCCCCCGACCTTGGATTTCCAGCTTCCAGAACTGTGCGAAATAAGTTTCTGTTGTTGAAGCCTCCTATTCTGTGCTGTTTCATTATCGCCCCCAGAGTAGGCCGAGACAGTAAATGTTTGACAATATCGAATTTGCTGAATTCTGCAGAAGTAATGCTCATTTGGCAAATGAGACAAATGAGGCCCCCTGGGCTGTGACTTGCCTGGGGCCACATATAAGATAAGATCTAAGTTCTGTTGGGTACAGATGGAGGGCATTTTCCACCCCGACCCATCCTGCTCCACCTCGAATGAAGGAGTCCAGGCTGATCTGCCCAGTTCAGCCATTTCACCTTCAGAGCCACAGTGCCTCACAGGTCCATCCCCAGTGATGTTAATACGACCTACATAGCAAAGGCTGGTAGATGTTTCAAGTCAAACGCCTCACAAAGTAGTTGTAATTGATATGGTCTCCATAACCCAGGATGGTGAGTGGCTGTACTTTTGTTTATTCTTTCTAGTCTTTTAAATATGTGATTTTACATATGCTTGCTCACATATACAAGTAACATAGGTTTATTCAAGGACATTTTGAAAGAGACAGGTGAGACGAAAATTACAAAATGAAAATCATCCAGGATCTCTCTGTGACTAGCATTTGGGGGATATATTTCTTATCTATTGCTGCAAAATAGATGACCTGAAATTTAGTGGCTTACAACAGAAGACATTTGTTATCTTGCAGTTTCCATGGGTCAGGGATTCAGGAGCAGCTTAGTTGGTGGTTCTGGCTCAGGGTCTCTGATAAAGTTGGAATCGCGTGGACGAAGGTTTGCGTGGGGCTGCAGGATCTGATTCCAAGATGGCTCACTCTCACGGCTGTTGGCTGGAAGCCTCAGTGCCTTGCCACATGGACTCTCCACGGGACTGCTTGGGTGCCTTCGCAGTATGGCAGCTGGCTTCTCCCAGAACAAGTGATCCAAGAGGAAGGGCAAGGAGGAAGCTTCAATGCCTTTTATGATCTAGTCTTGGAAGTCACACACTGTCACTTCTGCCCCATTCTATTTGTTACAAGGAAATCACTAAGTCAAGCCCAAGGGGAAAGGATTTAACTTCTAACTTTTAAAAGGAGGAGACCAAATAACTTGTGGACATATATTAAAACCATCACAAAAGGGATTCTCCAGTCAGATATTTTAAAAACCAAAATGGGATCTTATTGTACATACGGTTTTATAGCCTACATTTTTATGTTTGTAAGCACAGATTTCCTGGATTCAAATCCAAGTCCTCCACTTAGTGACACTGTAATTTCAGGCAAGTCATGTAACTTCTCTACCTCAGTTTCCTTATCTGTAAAATAAGGGTAAAATTAAACCCTACCTGACAGGGTATTAGTGACAATCACATGCGTTTATGAAGAACTTAGAGTCATTTCTGTCATAGGATAAGCAATATGTGTTAGCTCTATTGTTAGCAAGGATGTTTTAAAAATATATCAGTAGCTTCTAAATGTATTATTTTATGGACATTCAGTACTTTACTTCCATTTTAGATCATTTCCTTTTTTAAAAATTACTGTGACATATGAGAAATGTGTATTTGGTCTCTACCCCCAGTTCCTGTGACATAGTTGCTAAATCCCTTGGGGTTTCCTGGGTAATAGGAACGTCTTTTGTTCTAATGAGGATACTCTGGGTGGGCTTCTGGATAGCCTTAGGTTTAGGATTGGTCACCAGAAAGACCAGGCCTTGATGAAAAGCTTGGAACTTTCAGCCCCACCCCTCAACCTCCAGGGAGGGTAGAGAGACTGGAGATTGAGTAAATAAACCATCACGCTGTGTGAGGAAGCCTCAGTCCCTAAACTACAGGGTTTGGGGAGTTTCCAGGTTGGACGCATGCTGGGAAGTTGGCACCCCCCCACCCCACCCTCACCTCCACAGGGACAGGAGCTTCTGTGTTCACCCTTCTGGACTTCACCCTATGTACCTCTTCAACTGTATCTTTTATATTATTTACAATTAACTGGTAAAGGTAAGTAAATGTTTTTCTGAATTTTGTGAGACTTTATAACAAATTATCAAACCTGAGGAGGGAGTTGTAGGAACTGCTCAGTAGTACAGGTGACACCCTGGGGGACTTACAATTAGTATGTGAAGTGGGGCCAGTCTTATAGGGCTAAGCCCTAGGCCTGTGGGGGTGTCTGGCACATTGAAATAAATTGCAGGATTCCCAGTTGGTGTGTGGAGAGTTGGGAACGAGTTTTCTCTTTCAATCACTAATGTTAGTGCTGCTGTGATGAACACCCACGTAGCTAAGTCTGAGCTGGGGATGAAGCTCTTTGGCATGTAAATACAATTTTGCATATATGATGCTGCTTGTGGGGAAAGGGGTCCATAGCTTTCATCAAATTCTCAAATTCATCAGAGAGGTCCCTAATCCAAAAGATGTTACCAGCTGTTTATCTAGCCTGTAGCCCTAGCCCTCTAGGTGCAAGTCCTGGAGGAAGGCATTGGAGATGCCATTGAGGTCGGGCGCACTGGTTCACACCAGGCTTTTGGAAGCACCTTACCAGTACATTCACGTGTTGGGTTTCAAGATAGCGTATTTCTAGGATGATCTGTAGGTAACGAATTTAACACCCTTGTTATAGTTATGAGATCAAATACCTTTGATCTCAAGATCTGTGGTTCTTCAGCCCCTTGTGTCTGGGCTGATTTCATTTGGGGGTACGGATCAGTTACTCTAGAATGTATTTGGCCTGTGCTAAGTATTCTATAATAGTTGTTGAATAAGTGAATGGATAAGTGGAAGTGTTGTAGAAATGAAAATACATACAAGAAAATACCAAGAGGAAGTGACCTGTGTTTGTCAGACTCTGAAGTGATTGAGCTTCTGTGGTGTTAGGCTACATGACCTGATGAAGGTGTAGGGGCCCCAACATGCTGGTGGATAAAGGGGATGGCAGCAGATGCTGCAGGGGGGTGTTCTAAATCGCGGGTTCTCGGAGAGAAGGCTGGGTGTAAGGATGGTGGGCTGGTGTCTCAGACAAGGCAGTGGGGGTGCAGGGGGCAGGAAGCACCTCGCCTCATGTGGAGGACCAGCTCCTACAGTGATTGCACGCCTCCCCACATCAGACCACTCTGAGACTCACCCCACCCTGCAGCTGAGAACTTAGGGTCACCCCAGGGCAGCAGCCTGGTAGTAGTACTTCAGGAGCTCACCTCCCACAGGTGGCAGCTTTTCTCAGAGCCTTCTCTGCAGCAGCTGCTCAGGAACAGTCAGTCTCCTAGGCCAGTGGCTCTTGAAGTTTGGTGTGCCTCTGCATCACGCCGGCAACTCGTCTACAGTGTGGGTCCCCGGACCCCACCTCTGAGAGTTTGACTCTGGTCTGAGGTGGGGTCAGGATTCTGCATTTTCAGGGCTGGTAGCTCACAGATCACCTGTGTTCATTCAGGTCCACTGAAGAGCAAACACCAAGGTGGAGGTGGACATAAAAGATTTGTTGGGGAAGTGCCTGTGCAGGATAAAAGGGTGGGAGTCCAGGAAGGGGGTGAGCTCAAACCCCAGTGAGTCTCTGGCCCCTGAGACGAAGGATGGGCAGTGAGAAGACGTAAGGCAGCTGCAAAGTTTAAAGGAAATAGTTGCCACAGTGCTGCCCTCGTGGTGGTTACCCACTGCAAATTCAGAAGTCCCCAAGACCATTTGCAAGTTGCAGTAATTTGCTAGAAGCACTCATAGAATGCACAGAAACCTATTATACTCGTGATTACTGTTTATTACAGGGAAAGGATACAGCTTAAAATCAGCCAAGGGAGGAAGCACAGAGGATGGAATCAAGGGAAGTGCCAGACCCAGAGCTGCCACGGTCTTCTCCCTGTGGAGTCAGGCTGCGGTGGCTCCTGGCACAGATGAGTGACAATAAGCATGGAGTATTACAAACCGGGAGAGACGCACCTAAGCCCTGGTATTAAGAGATTATACTGTGGCTCCATTATGCAGGCATGATTGACTGATTGCCTGAGAGGTCGATCTCGATCACCAGGTAAATTGACTGCCCTTGAGTGACCCAAAGCCCCACCCTAAATCACATTGTTGGTCTTTCTGGTGTGGCCAGACCCCACCCTAAGTCACATTGTTACTATCTCACCAGCCCAAGGTCCCCAGGCAAACACAGATTATCTCCTAGGAGCCAAGGGCAAAGTCCAGACTACATTTGGGGCAAAGTTCAGTTCTTGCTACACAGGTAGGAAGAGTCTTGGACAGCAGCAAGGCACTGAGAAAGGTGCAGGCGGGGGGTGGGGGAGTGGTGGGGGGTTAGGAGTCCTCCATTTAAACCCACCTGTTGGAGGAGTCCTGGATCTTGAAGGGCAGGCCTGCATTAGTACCCTCCACCCCCCATGCTGAGCACTGGCTGGGAGTAGGCTTGAGGGGTATGGCATCATTGTGAATGTGGGGGTGCATCTGGAGAGGCCGCAGTTGGGGTGTGCAGTCAAACCTGTCCCCCACAGAAGGACTGCTGAGAAGCACAGGAAGGGACAGTGGGGGTGGGCTGAGTGGAGCTGGCTCACTAGCCTTTTGGCTGTGATGCAGCGCAAGGCTTCTTTGCCTGAAATGGCTGTGGCTCCTCGTCCTCTTCCACCCCAGTCTCTGGGCTCCTGCAAAGAGGAAAAGGGTTAGGGCTGGGCTGCCTGCATGGCACTGTCAGTGTGGACCAGGCCCTAAACTGCAGGCTCCCCTCCTGAGGCTATGTTGTGCAGAATCAGAGGCACAGGACACAGAGTAAGAACAAAACAGGAACAAAGGAGGTTGGGATGGAGATTGCCTTTCATGAGGGTCTGTCCTTGTGGCTTCCACTCTGGCTGCTGCTCTCTTGGGATCCCATAGCTTCCCCTCAGCTCACACAGGAGAGCCCTCACAGGTGTGCTCGAGGGTCTGTGGCTCAGGGGTCCCCACACTGGGACTGTTACAGGCTTGCTGAGGGGAGCAAGAGCTCAGGCAGCGGCTGGGAGGACGCATGCGGCAGGGCTCCTTGGACAGAACTGCTCTCCCAGACACCTCAAGTCTCTTACTGAGTCAGTTCTCTTTCTTAAACTTCACAGGCTGTGTGGGCAACACACCAGGTGGGGGAAACCGAGATTATAGAGAAAGTGTGACGGGTAGACCGAGCAAGGGGAACCAGGACAGGGGATGACTCAGAACAGGATGTTGGCACGAGGCGTGTGTTTTCTGCCTGGCACAGCTGGGCCTGCCCTTGTTCTGCAGCCTGGTTCCTTCTTCCACCTTTGCTTTTGCGCTGTCTCAGAGCCTCCCTCTCTGTGCTCAGATCCCAGCCCTGAGGGTGGTGCGCTGTGCTTGCAACTTAGGAAGGAAGAATCATATTTGCGAGCAAAACCACCCCGGCCAGGGCCAAGCCAGCACCAGCATGGTCTAAGAGTAGGGACGGTGGCCTCTGCAGCCACACACATGACAGAGTCCCACGCCTGGAACATTGTGATCTTGGGGACATGACACTGGACGTGGAGGCTAGTGTTGTGGGTCCTACAAATGACTTTGTCATTGACTATTAGTACTTCATTCTCCTGATTCTCAGACATCGTCGATTGTAAGATCAATTTAATAAGTGTTTCTAGGGGGAGAATAAGAAGCATGCAGATGCACACACCAATGCAAACACTCATCCTGATTTCAGGAGTGTTAACATGTAAAAAGTGCGGTGCATCATAAAAATAAAATAAAAAAAAGAAAGCAGAATTTCAACCCCTCCCCCCCAAAACCTAAATAGGAGGCTTTTTCTAATTCTGGGATTGAGATGCAAAACCAATACCCACACTTTGGGGTAATAGTAGTAAGTGTGCTTTTCACCATGTGTCCATTGCTGTTTTATTATTTTTGTGTTTCTGTTTGTTTCTTTGTTTTGAGAGGAAGAGGACACGCGTTAACCTGACAGGCACTCACATGAAAGGTGGTATGTTAGAGATAGTTCCACTCAGCAAGCGTGCAGGGTTTAAATTGGTTATCACACATTTGCGTCTTTTCACTCCACAGCCGAAATAAGAGAACTAAAGGATGTTTCAGTTTTAGAAGAATAACAGCTGATGTTTGCGGAGCACTGTTTGTTCATGTGCAGGCGCTGCTCTAGGTCCTTCACGTGCACGAAGTGGTCTAAGCCCATGGAAATCCAATGACAAGGTGCTGTGACTGCCTCGACCTGGGAGGTGGAGTCCATGAGGCACAGAGACTACGCAGTGTGCTCAGTGTCCCACAGGCAGGTTGTGGGCCTGACCCCCAGCAGTGTGGCTCCAGAGCCCTCCTCTTTACTGCACTGCACAGCCTCTCTCAGCGTAAGGGAGGGAAAGGAGCCACACAACAATGAATGTTTCGATCCCCGGCTGGGTAGCTCAATTGGTAGAGCATTGTTCTGATAGCCAAGGTTTTTGGGTTCAATTCCCAGTCCGGGCACATACAAGGATCATCCAATAAATGCATAAATAAGTGGAACAACAAATTAATGTTTACCTCTCTCATCTCTGTCTTTATCTCTAAAATTATATACACATATAGTGAAAAAGGACAAACCCAAACCCCTGAAGTTTCTAGTCATTGTGGGCAGAAGAAAATGGTGGGTTGGGTTAAAGGTAGTGGTAGGCTGATAAATTGCCCCTCTGCACCAAAAAAATAAAAGCCCAGGTTTATGACATTTGCCAATTTCCTTGGTGTAAATACTTCCACCTTAGCTGATTTTTTTTAAGATACTGTCTGATGAAATTCCTGGGTGTTTGACAAATTGTCTCAGGAGTTGTTAGGAGCCGGCTCCAGCACACCATTGGCTGAAGGTCATTGTTCATTGGGGCAGTTTGGCCAGTGTCAGCATAAGAACGTTCAAACCTATAAAGAATTTGTATAAGAGCTCATTTGAACCAAAATGACTCCAGGTAGCAAGATCTCAAAATGGAGAATGACAGTTTGCAGTTTCTCTCATGCACTTGAAATTAAGGAGGGACCTTAAAGAAGGTCACATGGAGGTAAAAAGAGCAAGGTGGGGATTGGATTACAGGACAGTTAACAGATTCTGTGATCTCCTGAGGGTGGTTATGGTTGATTTCACAGGTGTGTTAACCTAGGTGCACAGAAACAAGGAACAGGGCTTGCTTAAAACAAAGATAAACCTTTTACTAAGGTATATGCCTGAGGCACACCCACCATGGCCGCCCAGTTAGGAATTTATAATCAGATCTCCCTGTGGGGTTATTTTCCATTAGAATGCCTTTTTTCACCCACCCCAGGAAAGTGTTTTGCATGAGGTTCAAGTACATTAACCATGGGTGGGGCTCAGCGTGTGTGTTCAAAACTTAGACTTGGTGTCTGCTCCTCTGATTCCCACCAGTCAAGCTGGGGAGCCAGCCCCTTGCCAGTCTCAGGAGGGTGAATGCTCGCTCTCCATGCCTTGGCCGGGCCTCCCTGCGTGTCACAGATGAAGCTGAAGCACACGGTTTCCACTCCAAGGAAGGCAGTCGTCTGACTCATGCTCAAGAAAGAGCACTTAGTGGTGATGTAAGGGCCTCCGGGAAGCAGAGTGGCGCGATGGAATGAGGAGGAAAACACGAGGTTAACAAGAGGGCAGAGGGCCTCTGAGGTGGCGAAGCTGGGGGTTATAGGAAGTGGTGAGCTGTGATCAGCGAGGGCGGAGGAGAAAGGGCAAGCACGAGGAAGCTGAATAACTGGTAGGTCACTATCAGAATAGCTCTAGAAACAACGTCAGAAGTAGGAGTCACGGACTCACGGGCCTCTAGGTGCCAGGCAGATAACGTAAGTGGGCCAAGTAGACGATGTATGATAAAACAGAGGGTTGTGGGGCCTGGCAGGGCCAAAAGATCGAAGTGTTGGGTTGTTTTGTTTTTTCTTGTTTTTTTAACTCCATAGACCAAATGACATAGGACCCTGACTTGGATGTTGGCTGCTGCTGTGTGAGTTCTGTCACTCAGCCTCTCCTTGCACGGTTTTGGAAGCCGGATGCATCCGGGAGGGCACCGCTGGGGTGGGGCGGGCAGTGGGGTCTGTCCCGCTCAAGCACAGGTATAAGGGGGTGCATTGTCTGTAGCAAATTTTAAAACAATTTAAAAAACCCCTAAAATTCAGCCGGCTGTTTATTATTGACATGAACTGACAATCCTGAGCAATGTCAGTAACAAAAAATACCCTCCTTGAAAAAAACCTTTGGTTAGTCTAAGTTCTAAGTAATTGCGATGGTTGTTGTTGAGTTCTAATAATACATATGTGTGCTTCAAGTGAACACATTTAAATAAATTATATGTTAATGAACATTGTATTCTTCATGTAAGTTATTTGAGAATTAGGCCCTCAAGTGGCTTTGCTTACAAGCATTTATCTAGGATACATGCATAAGGATTTGGAACGCTTCAGTTTTGAACCCTGTGAAACCACACATTCCTGTGTATGAACAATAGATTCAAAACAAACAACTATGGCCCTGGCCAGGATCAGTGGTTAGAGTTGTCCTGATACACTGAGGTTGTGGGTTCGATCCCCGATCAGGGAGGGCACATACAAGAACGAACCAATAAGTGCATAAATGAGTAGAACAACAAATCAATGTCTCTTTCAAACCAATAAAGAAGAAATGAAAACAATAATAAACAGCCAAGACCAGTGTGGTTCAGTTGGTTGGGCGCTGTCCCGCAAACTGAAATGTCACTGGTTCGATTCCAGGTGAGGGCACATGCCTAGGTTGTGGGTTCAGTCCCCGGTCAGGGCACGTAGGGGAGGCAACCGATTGATGTTTCTCTCCCTCTCTTTCTCCCTCCCTTTCCCCCTAATAATTAATAATAATAATAATAATAATAAACAATAACACATGATTGTAAACATGAAAAAGCAGAATATGAGTCAGTTAGTTGCATTTTATTGCCAGGAGAACTTAAAAGGACAATGTTTACATGCCTTGATTGTTTTCATCAAGAGCTGAACGCTTGTTCCAAAGCAACATATCAAATAATTCCGATTTCACCGTCACTCGGCCATTTTCTCTGATTTTTACGGAAAAGAAGCTTCAGAAGTTTACCAACGATAATAGAACTTCATGGTGGATTTTCTGGTGAAGATATTTGAGCAGACAGTTTTGACATGGTGGACACGTTTGAAAGCAGCTAAAATTGATCCCACAGAAACAAATAACACAGACAGAATTGCAACTTGTGAAACTTCTAACTAGGATGCGGGATTTTTATGAATCCGTAACAAACCTATTCTGATATTCAAGACTTTCAATCTACAGTATTTGTATATATGTTGATCCCTGTAAAAGAAACTTTTCTGAATGAAAATTAACAATGACTGAGAACCAAGATGGCGGCGTAGGTAGACACACTGCGCCTCCTCGCACAACCAGAAATGACAGAGAATCGAACAGCAAGGGGGACCAACACCAAGGAAACAGAAAATAATCATTCATCCAGACTGGTAGGAGGGGCGGAGACGGCACTGGGGTGGAGAGGACTCGCGTGGCTGTGGCGGGACTGAGACTGGCGGAGTGTGAGACAAATGGCGCAGGCAGTCCGAGCACTAGCAGACCCTGCGGTCCCACATTTGCACAGATAAACCCAGAGGGCCGTACTCAGAGTGGCGGAGAGTGGGGCAGGCAGAGTGGCGGATAGCACATTGCGGCACCACATTCGCCCACAGATAAACCGGACGAACGGCGGGCAGAGAAGCAGACCGCTGCGCAACCCAGGGCTCCAGCTCGGGGAAATAAAGCCTCAAACCTCTGACTGAAAGCGCCCCTGGGGGTTGGGGCGGCAGGAGAGACTCCCAGCCTCACAGGAGAGGTTGTTGGAGAGACCCACAGGGGCCTAGAGTGTGCACAGGCCCACTTACTCGGGAACCAGCACCAGAGGGGCCCAGTTTGATTGTGGGTAGCGGAGTGAAAGACTGAAATCCGGAGGAGAGTGAGGCGGGCGCCATTGCTCCCTCTCGGCCCCGCCCCCACGTACAGCATCACAGTGCAGCGACCAGCATTACCCCGCCCCGGTGAACACCTAAGGCTCCGCCCCTTAAAGTAACAGACGCGCCAAGACAAAAAAAAAAAAAAAAAATGGCCCAAATGACAGAACACTTCAAAGCTCCAGAAAAAATACAACTAAGCGACGAAGAGATAGCCAACCTATCGGATGCACAGTTCAAAGCACTGGTTATCAATATGCTCACAGACTTGGTTGAATCTATTCGAAAAACAGATGAAAAAATGAAGCCTATGCTAAGAGAAACAAAGGAAAATGTACAGGGAACCAATAGTGATGAGAAGGAAACTGGGACTCAAATCAATGGTATGGACCAGAAGGAAGAAACAAACATTCAACCAGAAAAGAATGAAGAAACAAGAACTTGGAAAAATGAGGAGAGGCTTAGGAACCTCCAGGACACCTTGAAACGTTCCAACATCCGAATTATAGGGGTGCCAGAAGGTGAAGAGGAAGAACAAAAAATTGAAAACTTATTTGAACAAATAATGGAGAACTTCCCCGATCTGGCAAAGGAAATAGACTTCCGGGAAGTCCAGGAAGCTCAGAGAGTCCCAAAGAAGCTGGACCCAAGGAGGAACACAACAAGACACATCATAATTACATTACCCAAGATTAAACGCAAGGACCTACGTCCAAGATTACTGTATCCAGCAAAGCTATCATTTAGAATGGAAGGGAGGATAAAGTGCTTCTCAGATAAGGTCAAGTTGAAGAGGCTCATCATCACCAAGCCCTTATTATATGAAATGTTAAAGGGAGTTACCTAAGAAAAAGATCAAAAATAGGAACAGTAAAAATGACAGCAAACTCACAGTTATTAATGACCACACATAAAACAAAAACGAGAGCAAACTAGGCAAACAACTAGAACATGAGGGTTGTCAATAAGGGAGTGGGAGGGGGAGAGGGGGGTAAAGGTACAGAGAATAAGTAGCATAGATGATAGGTGGAAAATAGACAGGGGGAGGGTAAAAATAGTATAGGAAATGTAGAAGCCAAAGAACTTATAAGTATGACCCACGGACATGAACTATGGGGGGAGAATGTGGGAGGGAGGGGGGTGGGCAGGATGGAGTGGAGTGGGGGGGGAAATGGGACAACTGTAATAGCATAATCAATAAATATATTAAAAAAAAAAAAAAAAAAAAAAAAAAGAAAATTAACAATGACTGAAGATAGATAAACAAACTGCCTATTGAACATGAATATGTGAAGATCAGTTTTGACAGTCATTGACAAATTTGTAGAGGTTAAGCCTGGGAAACAGAAACTGTAATATTATTAATTGCTGTACAAATTGATATGTAGGCATCTTTGTTCCAGTTTTGAAAAGTATTGACATAATTAAAACGTATTAATTCATTACTTTTTCTCTTTTCTGTATGTTAACAAAGATTTATTTATTGTTACTGGCATGATTTTATATACAGGAAGCTCAATAAAAGCAAACTTGCCCTGGCCGGGTGGCTCAGTTGGTTGTAGCGTCATCCTGATAGGCCAAGGCTGTGTGGGTTTGATCTCCGGTCAGGGCACTTAAAAAGAAAACAAAATAAATAAATAAAATGTTTACTGTCTGTATTCCTTTTCTGGTCACTATTATCATGTGTTTCATGTCACGGTTGCTGCTGACAGTTGTCACTTAGCCGAGGGGGATGTTGAAAATGATCTGCCCATGGTGTCGTGACATGTCACCACACATCTATCTGCCTGACCTCTGGGCTGCAGACACCCCTGGGTCTCTTTAGGCAGGGACCACATGGGGAGAAAGTTTTCGTCCAACATTTTTTAAAAACTTTTTCCAACATAGAAACCGTTTTGAGACAAGTTGGTCCTGACCATTTAGCACCCTGACTGGCAAGACCGTCTTGGCAGCAGAGAATGGGCTTTGGAGAAACCATGGAAATTCTGGTATTTAAAAGTCTGATCTCATGACTAATGAGTGGCGGGTCTTGTTCCCACTTGAGGTGAAAATATCGTGGGCATCTTTCTAGCCACCGTTCCAAATAGGAGACTTGCGGACTTTCCCAGGCAAGATGCCCTGACATTGGGAGAGGGTTGGAGGTGACCTGGGCTCCTGCTGGCTCTTGGCCCCCCGCCAGACTGTTTTGCTGCTGGCTCCATCGTGGTAGCCCTTGCAGAATGGGGAGGTGGAGGCTCACCACCCCGATGGAGGGACAGAGTTAAAGCAGTGGGAACGACCCCTAAACTAACCCTGGCAGACAGTATCAAGCTGAGCCCTATTGCGTCCAGCCCTAGATGAATGGGCAGAGATGGTGGCTTTCTCTGAGGAGCAATTTGAAAGTTTACTGGCTCAAGATAAGACTCATTCCCACCCCCTGCACCAGGCCTGAAATTCCCATTGCAATTATTCAATGAGGTGTTACATTACTACTGCCACTATTACTATTCCTGTGATTTCCCCTCTGCTTCCTAGATATACCTATGAATGCACAAAAGTGCCACCTGGAGGGACTACCACATTCACCCTCAAAATGACCAGGAAGACCAGTTCCTCTGTGGCCACCCTGGCCTGGTCATACAGGAGCCTGGAGTAGAGGGATGCAGACCAGGGTGGCTTTGTGGGGAGTCTTGGGTGAGGAGAGACCTGGGAGAGTGTGACAGGAGAAAGAGAACAGTAGAAGGAGGGGAAAGTCCGGACTGCCAGGGCTGGGTGGAGGGCCTGGTGCTTGGGCCTGGGACAGGCAGAAGTCTTAGTCCTCACCTTGCTTGCTTAGTCCAGGACTCTAAGTGTTGTGTGCCAGGGAGAGCAGGTGGTGGCATGGAGACACTCCAAAGGCAATGGATCTCTCCTTGGAAGTTGTCAAGATTGATTTAAGTTGTGACAGGCACAAGGACACTAAGAAATTATCTAAAAAGGAAACCAAGCTGCTTCTTCAGGTGAGTATTGCTTTTTATTTAGGCAGGGGTCTGAATCGACTGAGGAGAAAGCTACTGGGTCTCACTTCTGGAGGAGCCATCTGGGGAGACCTATGGACTTTATTGATTGGACCGATTTAGCTTACACTGGCCAATAATAAAACAAGCAGATGTGTCAGTCAGTCCCCAGGCCTCCCAAGACAATGATTACAGCATGGATGCTTCCTCCTCAGAGAGGGCAGTTAGTGGGGGAAGCACTGAGGGCCTCAGGACAGTAGATGCTACACAACCACATTCTAGGACAGTGTACCGGGGAAGCCACTTCTTGCCCAGGTGACCATCCTGGGAAAGGGTCCGGGAGTTCTCTGGGAATAGGCTGTAAAGAGCTAGACAGTCCCATCAAGAAGGTGGTGGGAAGCTGGTAGATTTATGTTTGCCAAGTTAGAAGGGGCAAGAGAATTAGAATATTGATGCAGGGCAACTAAGGAAGGCTGTATGGAAAGGAGCAGATAGCCAAGGTAACTGTGTGGCCAGCTCTCCTGCCTTGAAGTCTGGAGCACGGCCCTCTAGAAGGCATGCTGCGGGCCTGCCTTTGTGCCAACTGGAAGGACGCTGGAGGAGTTATTCAGTCCAATGCACCAGGTATTTTTCTTGACTTGAGAAGTAAGACATATCCTTACTGGAGGTTATTTGCGGTCTTGTTGAGAGACAAGATGTTCCCTCTTGAATGAGATAATGACCTGAGACGTTGGACAATGAAATGCGTAGTCAGTGGTGCATGTTATAATTGGTGCAAGAAGTCAGGAAAAGGGGTGCTCTGTGAGGGCTGGGTGGGGAGGCTTGGGGAGGGTCTCAGAGAAAAGTTGAGACTTGAACTAAGCTTCCCTTGTCTAATCAAGCAACTCCTGAGAGGCGATTGTTAAACACTCAGGAATTTTATCAGCTAGTTAATATCTTGAAATCGGCCAAGGTGGAAGTATTTACACCAAAGAAACTGGCAAATGTTATAAACCAGGGTGCTTTGGCGGGGAGTGCAGTTTAACAGCGCACCACTGATTTTAGCTCAGCCCAACATTTTTTTTTTCTGTCCTTAGGCAATGACTAGAAACTCTAATGTTTGCTTGGCTCCTGTCCCTCCCTTAGGCTGAGAGAGGCTGTGCAGTGCAGTAAAGAGGAGGGCGCTGGAGCCACACCGCCAGGGGTCAGGCCCACAACCTGCCTGTGGGACACTGAGCACACTGTGTAGTCTCTGTGCCTCGTGGAGTCCACCTCCAAGGTCGAGGCAGTCACAGCACCTTGTCATTGGATTTCCGTGGGCTTAGACCACTTCATGCACGTGAAGGACCTAGAGCGGCGCCTGCACATGAACAAACAGTGCTCCGCAAACATCAGCTGTTATTCTTCTAAATATGAAACATCCTTTAGTTCTCTTATACTTAAGGACCATGGGATAACGTAAATGGTGGTGAAATGTGTGAGCTCCGGAGTGAGTGTTTGGTGTCCAGTCTGGGCTCTGCCTATTACTATGTGCAAGGGCAAGTAATATCTACCCATCTTAGTCTCCTCATCTATAAAGTGGGGATAATAACAGTACCTACATGGTAAGGTATTTGTAAAGATTAAATGTTTGTAAAGCATGTAACACAGTGCCTGGAGCAGAGAAAGCATTCACTAAATGAGAGTCATTGCCATTATTATAGTTATTAGTGGTGGTAATAACAGTATTCAAATTACCACCAGGTTCTGGAGTGCTCTGAGCCCTTACAGACTACTTGAAGGAATATATAAAGGGCAAGAAGAAATTCTCTGTCTTGAGGGAGATAACGTAGGGAACCATATCCAAAGTTTGAACTTGCCCTCTCCTAATGGAAAGAACTTCCATGGAGTTCCATGAAGTTAATTCCCTTCCTCCCTTCCTCCCTCCCTCCCTCCCTCCCTCCCTTCTTTCTTTCTTTCCTTATCCAAGGACATTTTTTCATTGCTTTTAGGGAGAAGAAGGGAGAGGTGAAGGGAGAGGGAGAAAACACTGATGTGAGAGAGAAGCATTGATCGGTTGCCTCCTGTATATGCCCAGACCAGGACAGAACCTTCAAATGAGGTATGTGCCCTAACCGAGAATTGAACCCACAACCCTTTGGTTACAGGACTATGCTCCAGCCAACTGAGCCACACCAGCCAGGGCCCATGAAGTTAATTCTTTACCTTCCCCCTGGCCAATTGCCCCTTCCTTCCAGAAATTATTCAAGCTCCCTTCCTCATGAAGGCTTCCCTTACAGCTCCAGACACCAGGCTCTCTCTTTCCCTGAACTTGTTGCCCTTGCATCTCTTTGGCTATGAAGTCAGAGGACTGATGTTGGTCCTGGTAAGTCTCTTCTATGGCTATGCTTCATTTCCTCAGTAAGGTGCTTGTTTCTTGAAAGTAGGAACTGGAAAAAAAAAGTAGGTCAGTGTGTTCCATAGACAGCAAAAGAACTGAAACCTGTTGAGGCTGTAAACTTTTTGTCTGGCGAGCTCTTCCTTGCATCCCATCCCCATTCTTTTTTCACTGAGTCCATGTCTATTTCTCAGTTCTTGGAACCCAGGAGCACTGTTACGTTCTGCTCTGGATCTCTATGAACTTCCCAGGATATCTGAGCCCCACTGAGTGGGGACAGTGCCACTGGCCAGGCTGGGCTTCTTTGAATGACGGGAAGAGAATTAGCTGCCACTGCTCCAGGCCCCAATTTTGATCTAATTTCCTGCCTGTTTGGGTTCCCAGCGAGGTGACCATTCTAGTGCTAAATGGGTCTTAATCAGTTTCCAATGGAGAGATCTGAGTCCCAGTCCAACCTGAAAGCAGGACAGATTAGGGTCTGTGCTGGGAGGAGGGAGAATGATACCATCTTCTCGCTTTTCTTGTGGCTCTCCTTCAGGGTTGGGAATCTTCCCTAAATCACTTTCTGTATCTTGGTGTTCAACCATCACCTGTCTGGGA
This sequence comes from Desmodus rotundus, assembly GCF_022682495.2. Lineage (NCBI taxonomy): Eukaryota > Metazoa > Chordata > Mammalia > Chiroptera > Phyllostomidae > Desmodus > Desmodus rotundus. The sequence continues at coordinate 109,387,885 of NC_071393.1, forward strand.
AGCAGATTATTAGAACCATTTCTGCTCCTCCCACTCCTGTTTTGTTCTCTGACCCACACGGTTAGGCTCTGGGGACAGGTTTACATGGAGATACATTGCTGGATGATGAGAGAGGCTTCAGGGCCACCGAAAGAGAGGACGCTTACATCAGGAATAAATCATCTTTTTGTTGTTATTTTTATTTTTTTATTTTATTGATTATGCTATTAGAGTTGTCCTGAATTTTCCCCCTTTGCCCTCTTCCACCCAGCACCCCTGACTCCCTCAGGCAATCCCCCCACCATTGTTCATGTTCATGGGTCATGTGTGTAAGTTCTTTGGCTTCTCCATTTCCTAGACTGTACTTTATATCCCCATGGCTATTCTGTAACTACCTATTTGTACTTCTTAATCCCCTCACCTCTTCTCCCATTCTCCCCCTCCCTCATCCAATCTGGCAACTGTCTGGTAACTAACTGCTTTTCTCTTGATGCTTTTAAGAGTCTCTCTTTATCTTTAATCTTTGGCATTTTAATAATGATATGTTTTGAAGTGGGCCTCTTTGCATCCATCTTGTTTGGGACTTTCTGTGCTTCCTGGACTTGCATGTTTATTTCCTTCACCAAATTAGTAAGTTTTCTTTCATTATTTTTTCAGATAGATTTCCAATTTCTTGCTCTTTCTCTTCTCCTTCTGGCACCCGTATGATGCTAATGTTGGACCTCTTGAAGTTGTCCCAGAAGCTGCTTATACTATCCTTATTTTTTAAAAAAATTCTTTTTCCTTTTCATTGTTCTGCGAGGTTGTTTTTTGCTTCCTTATGTTCCAAATCATGGATTTGATTCTCAGCTTCATCTGTGCCACTGTTGTTTCCCTATAAATTGTTTTTTATTTCAATCAGTGTATCCTTCATATCTGACTGGATCTTTTTTATGCTGTTGAGGTCCTCACTAAATTCCTTGAGCATCCTTATAACCAGTGTTTTGAACTCTGCATCTGATAGATTGCTTATCTCAATTTTGTTCAGCTCTTTTTCTGGAGTGTTGATGCCACTGGTGCCTTTCAAGCTGCTACCCTGGTGCTGAAGCTCAGAGGGAGTGAGTCTGATTAGGTGAGTCCATGTGTGGGTTCTTTAAGAGGAACTGCTTGGGGCTCCAGAATTTTCTTCTACTGACTCAATCCCTGATGGATTTTGCAGCCAGAAGTTGTGAGGACTTATCTTCCTGGCACTGGAATCCTGGGCTGGGGGCCTGGTATGGGTCTGGGACTCTTCGCTCCCAAGATATTCCTCTCAAATTTTTTGTACCTCATGTGGGTATAGGACCTGTCTGTTCCACGTCTGTGCCCCTCTACCAGCCTGGATGGATGTGGTTTATTTAATTCCATAGTTGTCAGACTTCAATTTGACTCGATTTCTTAAAGTTCTGAGTGATGGCTGTTCTTTATTTTAGTTGTAATTTTGATATGGTTGTGTGAAGAGGCGAGCCATACCTGCCTACACCACCATCTTGTCTGTAAGCCCAGGAGTAAGTCATCTTAAACATCGTGCAAGCACATGCAGGCCAAGGGCAACCAGTTGTGTCAGAGATGATAAAACCGAGGTCTGGCCGAGTCCCTGCTTATTGAAGGAGAGGCATTTTGGCCCAAATGTTATGTGGATTGCTCTATGTATGGGTCCCCAGGCTTGGATGATATTTCTGTAAGCCTTTGCTAGCCTCTTTAAGTAATACATGTGACCCTTACATAGAACCTGAAGGGCTGGAGAGGAGGACCAAGAGCCCTCCAAGGAGGTGAACAATGCCTTGCCCCAGCCAGCAGCCAGACAGCTTAGTCCCTGCAGGACGGAGATAAATGACCCCAGACTTTTATAGGGCCTCCCCCAAAGGCACCATTGGAGAGCTGGCAGGACTCTATTGAAGAGAGAATGAAGCTATGAGTTTTTAATTTAAAGCAGCCTAGAGAATAAGTAGGTGGAAGAAGCCCTGAGACAGTCCTTTGGGGATTCAACAGAATATATCAAGAAGTACTGGCTCCCCACTGCAACAATTATCTAAAGGGACCCCTAACCCTCTGAAAGATGAACATAGACCTATCACCAGTGCAATACCAGAGTGCCTCGGTGACATTTACGAACACCTTCCGAGCTGGGAAAAGGAGCAAGGGTTCCTCACTCACCCTCTAGCTAGTTTCCTCGGTTCTTCCCTGTGCAGTAAAGGCCTGATCAGTCCCCCAGCATGGGGGTAAGTGGCATCTCTGGAAGCAGTACTTTCACAGAATTGATAAGGATTAGCCAGGATCTTTCAGAGATCAAGAAATACATGAGCCCATTTCTTTTTTTAAAAAAATGTTTTTGGTATGTTAAAATAAATAGAAATGTCAAAACAATTTTAAAAGTTGTGATATTTTTAAAAACACTGTATGTAATGAATTGGTATAATTTAAGACCAAAGGCACAGAGTTTTTCACAAGATAATTATAGAACTTTTGAAAAACATTAATTCATAATGTACTACAGGCAGTCTGATCTGGTAATGGGGACACATTTTAACTTTATGAAGAACATCAACTTTCAATGCTGTTGCAATGTGCCTCTGAGATTGTACATATAACTTCATTTGGAAATGAGTCAAATCTTAAATCTGAGGCCTTTGGTTAGCCTGGGATAAATGAAATACCATATTTTTTGGACTATAAGACGTACTTCCTTCCCCCCATCCCACATTTGGGAGGAAAATGGAGGTGCGTCTTATAGTCTGAGTGTAACTTACCTGGCTCACTGGGGGTGGGGGTGGGAGGGTTATTTATGTTATTAAATATTTTACCACATTTTTTGCTTCAAAATTTTTTTTCCTATTTTCCTCCTCTAAAACCTAGGTGCACCTTATAGTCTGAAAAATATGGTAAATGGTTTCCCACACACACTCCTCACTCCCCTCCCCCAGCCTGTGATAGCCTTGGGTTTAACAGAAGTAAATAGTTTATATTAAGTATAGCATTTTATGACGATTCAGAAATCATACTGTTTAATAAAGATTCACTTGTTGAGATAGGGAGATTTTAAAGTAAGGATTATTATGGCTTTTGGGATAGCATTTTGGGGGGTGAAAGGATGAAGTCAGCCCCATTTGCTGAGCAGGCCTGTGACCTTGTTAAACATGACTCCCATTTTACCCTTCTGAGTTCGTCCCCAGGACTGGAAATTACTGGAAAGCAAGAATATAACTAACCGCTCCCTACAGCCACAGGCAGAAGACAACATTGGAACAAACTGCAGCCTCTTGCTATAAGGCCCCAGCTGCCCAGGGGCCATACAACAGCACCCTCCCCTTTCTTAATCCAATTGTAATCCAATGAAAGCTCAAAGCCCCTACCCCTCAATTCCGGTGCATCCCTCTGCACCATGCCCCTCTCCTTTCTTGGAGAGTGAATACAAACTTTACTCTCTACACTCACAGCCCGCGCCACAGACCACCCTAACAGGGGTCTCTTTTTTCTTTTTTTATCTCAAGGGCCCAAATTTCATGAAAGCATTGCCAACGAGATTCAGTGACACAGGTGTATCTCCGAGAAAAATGCTAAAGGGAGAGAAATTGTCCTTCCTTGGCAATGTGTGTGTATAACACACCTCTTGTGAATTACTTCAGAGGTTTGGGCCTCACCTGTCCCTATTCCAGCTATGTGCAGTTCTGTGCCGTGTCAGCCAGTTCCGACAGGTGTGCCGACCATGACCCACCTCAGGTCCACTTTGTGCTCCTTGCTTTCATCTTCAGGTACCTGAGTGATTTTGTGTGTGGTGCCACCGCAGTAATGTCCCTGGTACTCATGCACGGGCAACGTAGACGTCCATGGGGAGAACCTTTGCCCAGTGGTGTGGGTGGCGATGGAGAACTGCTGGCTGCTTTCTCCCCACTTTGGTTGGTGCTGAGATACCTTTCAGACAGCGTCTCCATGGTCTCCAGGGATTGGCCAAGCCATAGCCTGTAGACAAGCCAACTCCATAACATAGTTCTGTATTGATTGGTTCATGCTTTTTTCCTCTTCGCTCCACCACTTCCTCACTTCTGGTCCTTTCATTGCCCAGGAAAGAGCTTGTGCTCAGGCCTCTGTTAGACTCTGCTCTCTGCAAAACCCAAGACCCTTTCATGAGAACTGGTGGTATACTTGATCTCCCTCAACTACTTTCTTACAACTGATATTTTAAAACCTAAGTGCAAGATTTAATATGCCATCTATTAAAATGTTTTAAATTCCAATATTGTCATTTAACAGTGTTAGTTATCGTCCCTAGTGTTGAGTTATCTACAAATTTGTTCATAAAATTTATTGGCTGTTTTAAAAAAGCCATCAACACCCAACCTCTGTAACCTCATCTCATGCTTCAGTGTCCTTGATAACTACCCTCTGGCAGGCTTACCTCCTACAAGAGCACAAATGGGCGAAGCTCTTCCCCCTCAGGGTCTTGCACTCCCTACTCTTTCTGCTTGGAATCCTCTTCCCTCGGGCTCTTTATGTGAACATTTCTTTATCATGCTTTAGGGCTCAGCTTAAATGTCACTTTTCAAAGAGGACTTTCTTGGCCATTGTGTTCCGTCATTGCCCTTGTCCCGATCCAATCCTTGGGTTCCACGGATCCATCCATTAGTTTAGTTTTGTTTTTTTAATTGTTCACGGCCCTAATGAGAATGAAATCTCCAGGAAGACAGAGATGTTGTCTGTTTTCTTTGCTGTTGCATCTTTAGTACCTAGCTCAGGTTCTGACCTCTGGCAGGAGTTTAATAAATAAACATAAATCCTCACCAAAGGACATGTTTTAATTTTTAAAGAGAGAGGGAGGGAGAGAGAGAAAGAGAAGCATCTATGGAGAGAGGAACATCAAACAGTTGCCTTCTGTACACACCCCAGCTGGAGAGCAAACCCGCAACCCAGGTATGTGCCCTGACCAGGGGTCGAACCCACAACCTTTCTGGTACATGGGTGACACTCCAGCCAACCAAGCCCCCGGCCAGGGCAGGGGCTCCATAAATATTTGACTCCTCCTTTCCACTTTTGTACTAGATCCATCCCCTCTCACCTACTCAAGGGCATTGATCCACCAATTCTCCCTCCTCTCTTTTTTATCACCATTATCCCCCTCTTACTGGGTCATTTCCCATCAGCAGGCAAACACGCTGTGTAACTTTGAGATAGCCTAGTAAGCCAGGACAAGCGGAAGAGGGAAACCAAGACCAGTAGTTAAATGGTCAAGCAGTTTACAGCCATCTAGTAATAGCCCTCTGTGCAATATTCTATCTTCCCCAACCAAGGACATTTAAAAGGGTAAGTGATTTATGCTTCTCCGCCCCAACTTGAGGGTAAATAGCTTAAAATCACTCTATTCAGAATAAGAAAACAATGGGAAGTCCCTTTGCCCTTGAAGAACTTAGAGGATAAGCTTTGTGACAGAAGTGTGTGCCCAGTGCTGGGAAGCACCCAACTGCCTGGGGCAGGGGGTAGGGTCAGGAAGGGCTCTGCAGAGAGGACTATTGAGCAAGTCTTGCAGATTAGTGGGTTAAAAAAAGCAACAACTATAAATATAGTTAAAAAATTATTCCAGTCTATTCCCAATACAACATTTCCAACTAAAAAAAAAAAAAATTCACCCTACTCAGGGAGATAGATAACAGAAAGCCAATTAGTGCCATTGGGCCAACCACACCCAAGGACAGATAAAGTCAGGAGAATAAATCTCATTTTGGTTCATCAGCATAAAGCTGATGACTATTCTACTGAGATCCTCCCCTAAACTCCCAGATTTTAAAACCTTCAAGACAAAGGACCCAGCCTTGCTCTCCTTCTGGGAGAGGCCCGCACCTTTCCCTTCCTCCTCTTTTTCTCCCTAAGCAAATTTCCTTTCCCTTTCTCTCTCCTAAGTGCCAAGGGGTCCTTTGCTTCTATTACTTTTTCCTTGAACTTACACAGCTCAGCTGGCTCACTTCTACTACCCCTGTAACTTTCTAAAAAAACTTTCTTATAATTTGAGTTCCTGGGTCTGAATTCTTTCTTTGCTGAATCCAAGAACCCAGGTCCAACTTCACTGGTGACAGCTGGTGCCGTTTTGCTGCCAGCATCGCCAGTAACAATTTCTTCTGTCTTAAAAAGCAAAGCAAAGCAAAACAACACACACACACACACACACACAAATGGCCTTGGCCTACATCCTTTACAGCTGACACAACCCACACTTTATTTATTGTTTCTGTCCCTCTGGATAAGAAGCCCTGTGAGTGAAATATTTGTGTCTGTTCTATTGATTGCTATATTTCTAGTGCCTCAAAAGTAACTGCCATAGAGTAGGCACTCAGTAAAGACTTTTTAAATAAATGAATTATCTTGCAGAATGAATGATGACTAAAATAATAAAGCCTTTTTTAATGAACAGAAAAACAGTTTAAATAACTTAGAAGATCAACATTCGACTGAGCGAACATACACAAGACAGCTCCGTAGAGGTGTGTGTGTGGTGGCTGTCTAACTGTGAGTGATTTGGGGAAGAATTCTGCTCCACTCTCTGCCTTCTAATGTGGAAAGCTCAGCAGGGCAGTTCGTGGAGAAGGGAAAACCAATGAGGGGCCTCTCAGCATTGAGATACCAGCAGGTCTTGCCTTCAAGATGAAAAACCGAGGCCAGAGGTAATAACTTTTCCCAAACTCTGCATTCTCCCTTCTATGGTCTCAGCATAATCCTCCACAAAACACATCCAGATAACTGTCTCGCAGGTAAAACAAAAGTTCTTAGCCTCACTTAGAATTGCCTTCTAGACAATTGGCATGCAATAATAGTGCCAACCAGGAGATGGCGACTCACCTTTCTCTCCTGGAGGGCTACACTCCAGTGGCTGCTGAAGGGGTAGAGAGGAGCTGGGACTTGGCCAGGTCAGCCAGCTGGGTCAGCCAGGGGCTTCTAGGGTGGAGAGTACCCAAAACGGGGCTCTGTCTTAGAATGCCTCATTCTTGTTGGCTGGGCTCCCATGAGTAAAATAGTTGTTGCTGAAAAAGATACATGTTTAAGGCCTCAGATTAAAAGCAACTACAAATCCAGCGAGGTTGGCAGGTCCACGGTCAGGATATTTATCTCAAATTCAGGGAGTTTGAGAATCTAGGGCAGCTCCTTGGCAACCCAGCACTGACAGTCCTTTTGTTGTACTTTTCTTAGGCTTAGGCAACAGCCTCTGAGAGCCAATCAGATTTTTTTCCAAGGTGGAGACTCAACCTGGCCAGCGTTCTTCCGCAGGAATTATTCACCGGGGCATTGGGGTCTACCACCCACTACAACTGGGTGGAAGATTGTGTGTGAGGGTTGGAACTGAGGGTTGTGCCGGTACTCACAGTTTCTACAGAGGCAGCTCATTGTTTTCATCTGCCCCTGAGAGGGCTCCATGATTCAAAAAAGATTAAGAAACCATTCTAAAAAATTCCCCCAGAGCCCTCACTGATTCTTTGCCCCAACCAGTCCCCTGAGATACTCTACTTCTCCATTTTTCGTTAAGAGGTGTATCAGGCACCAGCCAGGAGACAGAAACAGCATCAGTTATTTGAACAGAGAAGGTAATAAAATAACTGTTCACTAAGTATGAAATTGTCAACTATGTTTGGGAAGAGGTGGGAATTAATAAAACTTAGAAATCTGAAAGTCAGACTTTGAGGAGGAGGCACCACCCAGTGAGTGGCATCTCTGGGGTGGCGAGGGACCCCTCAGGTACCTGGGGTATCCTGGGAGGGGGGAGTGTGATGGAGCTGGTACTGCAAGTGTTGGAAAAACTGAGAACTGGGTGCAGATGCTGTCACAAGAAGGCACTGCCCCTGCCAGGGTGAAGAGGTGAGACCAGGTGACCTGTTTAAGAAAAAGAAACCCAAGGGAAGCAGAAGGGAAGGAACGAGTCCTGGCTCTTCTCCTGCAGCCTTTGCTGTCTCCTCCAGTGCTTCCCCTGGGAAGAGCTGACATGGAGCTGGTGGGCAAAGCCCGAATGTGTTTTGCAGGGTCCCAGCTCCAGCTTCACAAGGCTGGGTACAGAAGGTAGGTTTGGAGCTGAGAGACAACAAGTTCAGAAGTTCTAAAACGTTTTGTTTGCTGTAACATTAACAGCCCTTACCCAATGCATTCATCCGAAGGGACTCCTCACTGAGCCTGGGGCGCATGGAGTGCATTTTTAAGCCTAGTTGGGGACTCCCATTGGTTAGGCAGTAGCAGCCATCCGTCCCCGTGGTCTTGCAGCAGTGAGAGCAGTGGTGGCTCTCACCGTTTTCAATCTCGGCTTCTAAGCTGCGTGGGCAGCAGTGCAGACCCCTTGACCATGACTGCACAGTGGCTGTGGGCCCTGGCCTACTTATGTCGTTGGTGTCACCTCTCCAGTGAAGTCTTCTGGGATTCCGAACCAGAGTCCAGCTCATGAACCACAGCCCACTCTTTCCCTGGGCACTAGGAGATCTGCTGGTGTTGGGAATACAAATGGCCAGCAGGCTGAGTAAACATGACTCATGGAGTGGTCTCCTACTGTCCATTCTAATTTATTCAAGGGAGCAAGCTCTTCCCTGTCCCAGATAAAATTGAAGACAAGTCCCATGCATTTCTGGTCACACTCAGTAATCCCAATAATCCTCTGGTCACTTCAGATCACAAAGTATAAATTTAATAACTGAAATGCTCAGTCTCATAACTTCTTACTTTGAAGTTGAAGCTTCCCACCCTTACACCAAGGAAACTGGCCAATGTTATAAGCCAGGGCTATTTGGGGGTGGAGGGGACCAGTTTACCAGCATATCATTACTTCTAGCCAACCCAACATTTCCTTCTGGCCACAGACAATGTCTAGGAGTATTCACTTTTGTTTGGCTCCTGTCCCTCCCTTACGCTGAGAGAGGCTGTGCAGTGTAGTAAAGAGGAGGGCGCTGGAGCCACACCGCCGGGGGTCAGGCCCACAACCTGCCTGTGGGACCTTGAGCACACTGCGTAGTCTCTGTGCCTCATGGACTCCACCTCCAAGGTCAAGGCAGTCACAGCACCTTGGCATCAGATTTCCGTGGGCTTAGACCACTTCATGCACGTGAAGGACCTAGAGCAGCGCCTGCACATGAACGAACAGTGCTCCGTAAACATCAGCTGTTATTCTTCTAAAACTGAAACATCCTTTAGTTCTCTTATTTCGGCTGTGTGGTGAAAAGACACAAATGTGTGATAACCAATTTAAACCCTGCACGCTTGCTGAGTGGAACTATCTCTAACATATCACCTTTCATGTGAGTGCCTGTCAGGTCAACGCGTGTCCTCTTCCTCTCAAAAAAAAAAAAAAAAAAAAGAAACAAACAGAAACACAAAAGCAATAAAACAGCAACGGACACATGGTGAAAAGCCCATTACTACCATTACCCCAAAGTGTGGGTACTGGTTTTGAATCTCAATCCTTTCTCTGCCCACCCTTTCTCAGGAGAGGCCCACATCTGGCCACACATTCACATATGCCCTGTTGTGACAAATTTGGGGGGCACAAGCTGTCCTAGCTACCTCCCCTTGACCTTCTCATTAATCCAAAATCAAAGCCATAATCAGCCCATCACTTGTCCTTTAGAATTTTAGGGCCGGACACCTGAACACTGTGTCTCCTAAGCCACTGGGAAGGGACACATATTAAGCTCTCTCAATGGACAAGCTGAATTCTCTTTTCTGAAGCTTGTGACAAGGCCCCTACACTCCCTTCTCTCCCCCGTGGGCGGTGCGGACTCAGAGCACACCAGAAACTGTCCAGAAATCCCCTTTTCTCATCTCCAAATTACTGACCATTGTCACTGTGGTTTGAGAACCACGAGACTGGTTTTCTCTGCCTTCCTTTCTTCTAAGCCCACACCAGGGTCTGGTACCTCTCTTTGGAATGTGATCTCTAGTGTATTTGGGCCTTAGCAGAAGCTTCTGTTTTGTTTTATTTCTTTTAAAGATTTTATTTATTTTTAGAAAGAGGAGAAGGGAGGAAGAAAGAGAGGGAGAAAAACAACCATGTGTGAGAGAAACATCGATTGGTTGCCTCTTGCATGCCCCTAATCTGGGGCCTGGCCCACAACCAACCTGTGTGCTGACAGGGAATCAAACCTCCAACCTAGGTACATACCCTGACTGGGAATCAAACTCACAACCTTTTGGTGTACGGGATGAAGCTCCAACCAACTGAGCCACCCGGCTAGGGCAGCCTCAATGTCCTTAAAGCTTCCAAACCTGAGTCAAGTGGTCTTTTTAGGTCCATTAGGGACAGTTCAGATAGAGAAGAGATGCTGCAAAACTGCCTCAGTATCATCACAACTGAAATCACTCAGCTGTTTCCAATCCCACATGGAAGGATCACAAACTCCAGGATTGCTCCGGAGGACTATCATCCACCTCACTGGTTTACCACAAGGACTGGATGAGCTCATATGTGCAAAACTATTTTGTAATTTTGCAAACTGGAAGACACAATGCACAGACATGCACGGGATTATCATGAGTACGGATACTGTAAGGGAGGCTTGATTCGAATTTCTAAAGACAGTTCTAAGCAGGCACTCCCAGTTCAAAGAGGTAACTGCTCTTTAAAACCATATCCAGAGCAAGCAATAGGGCTGTTTGGTAAGTGTTTCTGAGAAAACATTCCACCTAGAGTATACGTTAGCAGCAGTGGGAGATCACTGTGCAGCCGGCAGGTGGGGTGAAGCCCCACCCATACATCCTTGGCCTATCCCAGGTCACCTGCCAATCGTTCCCCAATGTACCAATAGTTCCTGCTTCTTGCTGCCTTTGGGTAGGCTCTGGCCCCTGAGGTGGGCAGGAAGTGAGTGCCTAGGAGCAACCCTTACCCATGGGGGACCATTCTGAGGTGTGTGCCATATGATTTCTCAGAGGGTCCCTGTGGGACTGACTCCCGCTGCTCCTACTCTGTGGTAACCTGCTCCCTGACACCCTTTATTGACTTGCCTCCCTTCCCTGTCTCACTTTCCCCATTCTCTCACTGAGCTTTCTGGAATCACCACCCCAATCAACTATTTGTAACTCGAAGGAAAACAGTCTTCTTTTGAGGAAGACTCAAGCTAAGACAGAAAAAGCTACAGGACTTGGCTTTGGCAGAAAAATGTAAATTATACTAACTGAAATAGTGGCTTCTTGGTAAATCTAGCTATTGGGCACTAGTAGAATTCGTTAAGTATTAATAATAACTTGCATTTATTGATAGCTTCCCTCGTGCCTAGCACGATCCAAGCACTTTTCACATAAGTGACAAAGGACGGGTCTTTGGAATCTGACAGACAGGGATTTGATCTCAGAATCTTTGTTGTTTCTGCCTTTTTTTCCTTAAATAACCTTGGGTATGTTATGTAATCTTGAGTCCTTTTTTTCCTCATCTGTAAAATGGGGATAATGACACAGTATGTTGGGAAGGGTTAAAGGGTTAAATTAGGCAACGCACATAAAGTACTTAGCACAGTCCAGCACACGTAAGTGCTTAAAACATGGTAACTACTGTTACTGCTATTGATTTTATGAGAAAAAAGAAGCCTGTAGAGGAGGAAGAATCTTTCCTCTACCCTTCTAGGTTACATCAACTGGTCTAACAATTAAATAGATGTAAGATAGATTACTAGAGAAAAATGACCAAATTTAATTACATTAGTATGCATGGGAACCCCACATACACGAGAAGTTCAGAGACACAAGGGGGAAATGAGGTATCTAAGGCCTTCTGAGCTAAGAATGAGGTAAGGCACCTCAGGGCTTCAGAGGGGAGGAAGGTCATTCCCAGGACAATAAGAAGAGCAAATGTTCAGTAGTTAGAAGTTTGCTCTGCCAAAGAGATAGGCCATAAAAAGTTATTTCTGACGATAACTCATTATGGGCAAGGCCCCTAATTTAAATCCTTCGGGGGAGAGATCAAAGTTTCTCCTGAGCCCTCTGAGTCTGAATTGCCTTCAGCTCAAATTGATTCCCGTGCCCAAGTGGCACATATCAGGGAGGTCTTCTCTGAATGCCTTCCAGCCCCATCCAAAGATGGGGGAGGGGGGACAAGGAGGGTAAAAAGATTGCAGACACAGGCAGGAAATGGTAAAAAAAAAAAAAAAAGAAAAGAAAAGAAAAAGAAAAAGAAAAAGAAAAAGAAAAAGCATACTGGAGTTGACCTCCTACTTTAAGGAAGGCACCTGATGGATTGATACCCTCCTCACCCATCCCAGGGGCTCATGGGAGAGATCCTGCTGGGTCTCCCTGACTCTGTGCTTTGGAGGGCTTAGGAGCCCATTGGAGACTCAACACTTGTGAACTTGTCACGGGATAGAAGACGGGAGAGAGGCCTGACGTTTTCCCAACCCCTGAAAGTGAAAGAAAAAAAGAAAGAGTTCTTTACTTTCAGGGTCATATCCTGAATGACAGAGGTCAGTGTTTGCAACTGATCCGTGTGGGCGCAGGCTTCTAATTATTTCCTGGATAATCTGTTATCTATTAGCCATCAGGCTGCTTGCCAGATTATGCTAATGTCTCCAGAGTTGTTGGTCTGGATTCTGAGGAGCAGGCTGTTTTGTTACTTTTTAAGGGGAAGTAGGAGCTGGGCAGCAGCTAGCTGTGAGTTCCGTTGGCACAAAGGCTGTCCTCTCCTCTGCGCGAAGCCCGTGCTGAACGAGAGAGAACACGCAGGAATCCAGTGCCCAATCCACGCTGACGCCAGTGTGGAACCCAGCCCGGTCTCCCCTTTTCCTGGCTCCTTGACTCACGCTCTGTTGGGAGATTTGGTTTTATCGAACATCCTGAAAAGCTTTTGAGAGAAATGCTTTTGGGGGGCTGATGTCATTGACTTAGAGAACAAGGACACTCTTCAAATAACCTTTTGTTTGGGGAAAGGAGGGAAGGGAGGGTGTTGGAACTCGATAGGCCTGTTTTTCTGTTGAGTAGGGGTAGAATTTGGCCATCGCTCAGGTGAGCTTATCATCAGCAACAGTTACATTACGGCCTCTCTATTTGTTCTAAGGCACAGTGAAAATGTCAGCAAACGGGAGGGGTGCACAAAAATAGGGCATCGTTCTTCTTATTATAAAGGTAGCACGTGTTCATTATTTAAAATTTTAGAAACTCTAGAAAACAGCACAAAATGAAAAAAAAAACACTCAAAATTTCATTCCTCAGACATAATCACTGTTGACCTTTTGGTGTATCTTCTTTCATTTGTTTTTCTATGCTAATTTATATCTATCTACGGAAAAGGCTTTTGACTAAAAAATACAATGGTGCTCTCTGATCTTTTGAACGCAGCTGGAGGATAACGTGTGCCTTAGCACCGGGTTTTGTAAATCGCTCTCTGTAACCCTCAGAGACCCTCCCGAGGTGTGTTTCAAAGAGTTTCTTAGAGGGTCCCAGTGGGATAATACTTAAAATTAAAATGTTGACAAAACCAGATGTCGATGAGGATGTGCAGCCACTGCATACAGACACTATTTTGGAAACCAGTTTGGCAGTTTCTCATAGTAGACGTGCACACCTCTGTGAACCAGCAATTAAAATGTTAGGCACTTATCCAAGAGAAATAAAAACGTATGTCCACAAGAAACTTGTACAAGAATGTTTCTGACTCTGTTACTTAATTAACTAACTAGGTGAGTGATCTTAAACATGTGAGTTTACACTGATGTAAAATGGGGTTAATACTGACACACTGAATAATCTGAAGGGGAAATTTTAATGCCATGGTTACAGCCTCAGACAAAAGTAGCACAACTAGTCTTTTTCCAATGTGGCTCCCATAGCTTATGTAGCATGGTTTGCTGGTGGCCCAACTTAATTCCCCTGGCGGCAGAGGGTAGGATGAGGTCTGAGGCACAAGCTGGAAGCAACCACACAATGGAGGTTTTGGGTAGGCAAGAGTTGATGTTAGCTTTGTCTGGTATAAGGAATATGGATCTCCCCTCTTCCAAGGCACATGTTCCTCTAAGGAGCTCTTTCTGCTGAAGGGTCTCCTGGGAAAGAAAGCTTGAGCAGCATTTGCATTTAGGATTCAGCAATTGGTAAGTCTGAGAGCCTTTTAGGTAGCAGAAGAAGGCTAGGGCCCCTGAGAAAGCGTTTAAGGTAAGTGAAGGAGGACCCAACTCCACCGTGGGAGGGGTGGTGTCTGTGTGACCTCACAGTGAGCAAGGCTGTGTCTGGGAGGTGGAAAGTACCTTGTCGGTATGCTTTGCGGTTGACTTTTCAGCCTCCCTTCAAGCCAGCTCTGGTGATCCCATTCCCTTGCTAGAGATTGGTTTAAGAATAGGCATGCACCCAATTCTAGCCAATGAGACATGGAAGGAATTCTACAGGGAACTTTTGAAAAAATGTCTCTGTGCTTCTAAGAAGGAGACACGGGAAGAACAACCTTTTCTTCCTCTGGATGCTATTTGTCTTATAACCACAAAGGGAGCCAGCTGGTGGGCAAAGCCAACATCTTAAGGATGGCAAAGCAGAGATGCGGACAACCTGGGTTCCTGACACCTTGAACTGCTTATTGTACTACACCTGGAATGCACTACTTCTGGAATTCCCATGAGTGAGATACGGTATTTCCTTACCTGTTGGAATCTTCCTTATGTAGATTTTCTATTACTTGTGGCTAAACACCCTAACCAAAAGGCCATGAAACTGGAATTGCCACATTAGCTGGCAGGAGCTTAGAGGTATTAGGGGGATGTAACTGGTATCTTTACAGGCTGGTGATGCCAGGACAATAGCGTCAGGTGTGGCTCCTACTTTACAACCCAGCTGAATTAGGACGATTGTATTCCTCTGCTTTGTTCCCTTTAGTCAAAGTAAACTTGACTCTGAGCTCTTAATCCTGTTCAGTGTGCAGATAATTAATCTGTCATTCTGGGGGCTCAACCCCTGTAAAATTGTGCTTAACGGGGCAAATTGTAGCAGCGTTCTAGCCACTCAGCAGCCAAGAGTCCACACTGAGTTTTCCTCTGATGCCTCACAGGTCTCTTTCAGTTTGGTGATTTTGCTGTTTGAGTCATTAGTGGAGCCAAGGAATCTTTGCTGAGGGTGGAAACCCAGCGCCTGGGACTCTGTGTCCTCTGAGATCTGGTCCTTATCTAGTTCCCTGGAATGTGTTATGTTCTCATCATCAGAGTTGTTTTCATCAGAGTACTCAATACTTTTCTACCTCTGGTTTCTGAGTACTCTGCTTTCTCTTTCTTTGCCCATCAAAGACCTCCCGCCTCTTTCTCTCTGGGTCTCTGTACCATTTCATCAATGAGCCAGGGCTTTTATCAAAGACAGGGAAATCTATTTATTAGCTTTCAGAAGCTTCTGCTTTCTGTTCTGCAAGAAATCTGAAGGCAAGAAAAAACAAAAAGCCTGACTAGCAGTGCCTGCTTGGAAAGAGAAGGCAATGGAAAATTATATCAAATAAATTAATATCTCAATTATCTTGTTACAGGTACCTTAGAGGTGAAATGGGAGAACTCAGCCCAATAGGAGGACTGGCTCTATGCTGACTGGCAGCCAGACAACCAATGAGAGTTGCAAAAAGAGAAAGTAGGTGGGTCCTGAGCATCAACTGGGAAACTTTCCTGGTAATTTGAGCAACTGCTTCTCAGCCTGGAATTGAGAGCCTGGGGACTTGGCTGTTTTTTTCCTTTCCTGGGTGTTCTTACAGGAACATTTTCTTTCCCACAAGCATTCTCTCTGGCTCTGCCTTGAGGGCACGCATGGGTTGACTGTAAATATTAAAATCACAGGGAGTGGGAAGGACCAAATGAGATAATGTAGGAGAAAGGTTTTTGAGTAGATAACGTGTAGGGAGGTGCTGGTATCCCACCCAGGCCTGGAGCAGCTCCTGGTCTTCCCAGCAAAGGCCAGCTGGTGAATTTACCTCAGAGGTAATAACAACAGCAGAAGAATGTGCAGCTGGGAGTTAGATAGTATCTTCCCACAATAGCTGAAAGGACCTTTGAGATCATTAAGGCCAACTCCCTAATTTCACATATAAGGTTCTGGAGAGGCTAGGAGACTTGGTTAAGAGCAAGTGAAATTATAAGGGGACCCTTGGATACAGAGATTTTTTACTCCCAGCCCTTTCTTATCACCCTGACCTCCTAGTCCTGATCCTGCCCCCGATCCTGAGTATCCCCTCAGGTGACTGTGAATGATTGATCTGCACAACCTTGTTGCTGCCTTGGAGGCCACGCCCCCCCTGCTGAGGGCTCTCCCCAGGCTGATAGGCTATGGGATGACTAACTTAAGGACAAGTAAAGCCCGCTTTACAGGCTGCTCTCAGACTCCTTCACCAGTTGAGCATTTGGGGAGAGAGTGGGATGGTGAACACTTCCAAACAGCCAGTGAGGCCCTGCTGCCTGCCGCCACCCTCTAGGCAAAATTCGGGAGGCAGAGGTTTGGTGAAAAAGGAAAGGAGTCTTTATTCAAAAGCTACACAATTTTGGAACAACAGCTTTCCACATGCACTAGTGACTTAAACCTATCAACTAAGGCCAAAATCTTTTTAACTCTTGAGTTCCAGCTTTAATCACTTGAGCCTATCAGCTAAGGCTAAAATCTTTAACTCTTGGGTTCTCCTATCATCCCTGCCCCTCCACCCCCAGTTAGTTTCTAATGTCTTATTTCTAAGGTTAGTTTACAAACTAAAGCAACATAAAATACAAAGGCTGCACAATTTAGAAGAATCGCAGACTTCTGCCTCAGAGCCCATCCCCTCTGGAACACCTGAAGAAAAATAACCCTGCCACCCTATGCCAGGCCAGCCTGATCCTAAGCTGTTCCCAGAGTTCCTTCTCCCATTTAGAATACCATACTTTGGGAAACGCAGGCAGCTATAGCACGATTACCCAGGCATCCTTGAGGAAGAGCAAGAGAGCCAGTCTCTGCCTTCCTTCTGGTTAAGTCTTCTGGCCCATAGCCCATTAGCTTTTCAGCCAATCCTGCCTAAACTGTTTAGGGTTACCTTGGGCTACCTCCTCCTATGGCCCACCTCCTCCTAAGGCCCTTCCCTATTCCTCCACAAAGATCTGATCAGATCTCTCTGTGTCAAGAAGTCAGACCTGGGCATTTCCCAGTTTACAGGTATCTACTGGGCATACTCATTTATGACTTTCTGACTTGAAGCATTTCAGCCTGGAGATGACCTGCAATCAAATGGTGGAGCAAGCAGATCCAAGGGTTTTTGATTCCTATTGTCTCAGACCAGTCTAACAGTCACCGCAGGACATTCTGACACAGGTGGCCTATGGCACGCACGCATTGTGAGAAACATCAGTGCGCTGGGTTGGCGAGCCTGGGCAAAACCTTTAGCCTCTATCAAATGGGCTGCAGATGCCTACTTCATTGTGGCTGTGAGGATTAAATAAGATGATGGAATGTTAAATGCTTAGCACAGTATCTTACACATGGTCAGCACTTAATAAGTGGTAACTATTATTGCCGTTGTGGTTGTTTTAATTGTGTCACTGTCCAGCTGGACTCCTTGGTACTCCTGCCTGCTTCAGATCTCTGCCTGGTCTGAGATCTTCGGGATTTCCTCTAGCTCTTCCCAATCCTGTGAACTAGACTTCTTATCACTTACTTCCCAGCATCGACTAAAATGCCTAGATGGCCTCCCCTCTCTCTACCCCTCTGCCAAACAGACACATACAGACACACACACACACACACACACACACACACACACAACCTGTGCTCCAGTTCTGCACATTGCATCCTGCAAAATCTGGTTGTCAAGGTGTTGAGAGTATTAACAGAAGTTGTCTTTGGGTGGGCGAGATTTGTAGGTGGTTTAAAACGTTTTTTCTTTCTTTGCTCGTCTGTGTTTTCCGATTTGTTTGTCATGGGCATGTATTGCATTTGTACTGAAAAAAATCTATTTTAAACTTTTATAAAAGCTACTCAGTACCTCCTGGAAAGTTTCCCTGAAGGGTTCTACTGCATTCAGAGTACTCCTTTTAACTTCCCGCCCCCTCAGATTCTTTGTGCCTTGTACTACATTTGCTTTGTTGGCTTGGGAGTTGCTCTGTAGATGATCTTAAGGAGTCCAGCGCCCATGAGCAGGCAGTAGAGGATGTATTATCTCTTCTGCAGAAATAGCTTGAATGTTTCTTAGCTGACTTCAGCTCCCCACCCTTCTTTCTGCATCAGCAAGCCCAGGTGACTAAGGGAAGTCAAGGGTTCTTGGTTAGAGCAGGGCTTGGTTCTATTGAGCTGAACTTCCTGTTGTCCACATTTTACAATGCCCCATACTAGGGATAGCCCCAGAGGGTGGTTTCTGGGGAACTCTGATGGATATTCAGGGCAGCTTTCAGCAGGGATTGGCTGCATCATGGGGTTTGGGGCAGCCAATCCCTGCTGTCTTAGCCTGAGCACAGATTTAACCTGGGTCTTGCAAAATCTCCATACAGCTACTTCTGTGAACAAGAGTAGTCTAACATAATAACATAGCCACAGGCAGGAGAGAGCGAGGGGCATACCATAGGTAGAAATGCTGGGAGCATCATACTTACGGAAACAGTCTGGGAGGTCTTCAGAAAGGAAGCAAATCTTGGATGGACCTGAAGGGATAGGGGAAGAGATGGAGAAATGGGGATGCAGTGCAGAGGAGAGAAAGCATGTGGGCTGGAGCTGGCTGATGGGGCCATTGATATAGCAATAGACACTAGTGGTTAAGAGCTCAACCTCTGGAGTCAAAAAGACCTGTATCTGAGTCATTAACTATGTGATCTTGGGATAAAACTCCATAGGCCTGTTTTTCTTATCTGTGTAATCCAGCTAATGGTAGTTCTTGCCTATTAAGCTTTTTATGAAGAGTTAATGAGATAATGCCTGTAAAATATTTTTAAATATCCAATAAATGCTAACCAAGGTTACTGCTATTATTGTATTGTGTCAATATTATAATTGGTGTTTGTTTTCCAGAAGAATTTCTTTGCACATCCATTCACTCCCTTCTTTCCCATGCATTTGTTCACCTGCAATAGTTTGTCTAACACATAATAATAATACATATATATCATATATAATAATAATCTAATCACAGCTAACATTTAAATAGCACATTCTATGTGCCAGGTATTGTTCTAAGTGCTGTAAATGTATGAAACTCTTTTAATCCTCCCAATAATGCCATGAAGTAGGTACTATTATCGTCCACATTTTATAGAGAATGAAATTGAGATCCAGAGAAGTTAAGCTGCTTACTGAAGGTCACAAAGCCAGTAAGTGACGAGACTAAAATTTCTGGTCTCAAGGAATCTGGTTCAGAATCTATCATCTTAACTATCTGACTATTAAACACCTCTGCTGTTTTCAACCCTGGCGATCAATGGGGCTGACAGATGTCACAGCCAGATCGCCCTTACATCCCACCTATGCTATTTTCAAAGACTCAGGGAAGAATGGAAGGATAAAAATATGAATGAAAGACTGATTCTACCGGCAGGGAGATAGTAACCAGGAGGAGATGAGACACAATAAGATCATACCTCAGTGTGATTAAGGCTGCCTGGAGGTGTAGGTAGAACACATGTAGGCCTTTTGGCATGCTTGAGTAGTCACCTGTGATCAGCTTGGGTCACTAGGTAAAGTCGCTGTGGTAGGCTCTGTAAGAAGACTCCACTAACTTAGTGCATCGCTAATACCTCTTGCTACCGTTGATACTCCCTGACCCGTGGAAGGCTGGATGACAGAATGTGGTTGGAAGGGTATATACCCAGCCCATCACTGATTGAAAAGGTAACTCAGATTGCAGTGCCTACCAACTGCAGGATGAGTCATTACATAATTACTGGCTGTCTGCCTATTTTTTTAGTTCTGTGCTCTGTGCTGCATATTACACTGAAAACCATGTTTGTTTGTCTTCCCCTCCTGCGCATCCTTCCAAAATCCCTAGGTTATCCTGTCCCAGCTTCAAATGGTTTCTTCTTTAGTATAAACATTTAGAAAGTTGGCTCTACAAAGATCCTACATAGTGGTATCCTGGTGTTGGCTCATACCAACCTGTAGGAATTGATTGTTAAATTTGCTGGAATTTTGCAAGCCAATTGATACATACAGCCATTCAGAGAAAAAAAAAGTGAATGGCATAAACTTACAATGAAATAAATTGCAATAAAACAGGTGATAAATACTCAAAACTCATTACGTCATAATTACTGCATGATCGGTAAGCTACAGCTTGCCCAACTCTGTATTAAGTGATGGGAAATCGGTAGCTTGAGTGTAGCCACAGTGGTCCTTACACCATAGTCATCAGCCAACACCATAAATCAGCACCCTCTCCCCCAGGCCTGTTGTTGAACACTTCCCTGCACAAAGGTCCTAGACTGACATAATCAAATTTGGCAGTTCTCACCGAGTTTCAGCTGAGGGGATCTGCTGAGAGTCCTTGGTTGCCCTCAGCCCTAAGCTAGGCCAGAGATATGTTCACTTGTTTATTTCCAATATGAACTTATATGGGTAAGATTTTGTTTTAGTAAAGTTCTTTCCATAGTTAAAAACAATTGAAAGCGATTCATCTCATCGAATCTTCTTATTTTACAGTTCAGGAAGTAGAACTTTTTACAGTTCGGATCTGGAAGAGTGAAGTCACTTACTCCAGGTTTCCCAGAACCCAGACCACTGCCTGAGATGAGGGAGCTGACACCGCAGCACCCCATGGGGGGAGATGGACCCCTGCAGAAGTGAACCAAGGTTTCCCTGGGCCCCGAGCATCGGAGGAGGCCTCCTTGCTCATCTCAAAAAGGTAGTTGTCCCCTGAGCTGCGCCCTCTGTGCCACTTTGCCCTGGAGATGGAGCGGGCTCCCAAGCAAGCCTTGCAGGTAGTTTTCTCCCATCAGAGAGACCCCCCCCACCCCGGTGCCTCCGAATGACTGGCTGCTTTTCTCAGCCCATTTGCCCTGACTGACGTGAGGCCAAGTTGAAAATCTTACCTTCACAAACGAGGTTTTTAAACTTGTTCCTGACTTTTGGTTCAGGAAATCTGCGTAAAGCCATGTTAAAAAACAAAACAAAACAAAACAGCTGTTTTATTTTTTATTAAGCAAAGCCAGAAATGGGCGTCAGGGCCTGCTGGAGGGCCAGTGGATGTGGTGGGGGTGGGGGTGTGGTTGACAGGGAGGAGTGGAAGGATGGCAAAGAAGGGAGAGAAGAAAACATGGGAGTGAAAAATACAAAGAAACATTTAAAAGAATCATTTTTAGGGGTAAGAAAATTTAGCTACAGGTGTCAAATATACAATTTCCTGAGACTTTATAAAGTCTTGCAATTGCTTCCCTCTAGCAAAACATTATCTCCTGTGTTATCAGGTCAGTTATGTCCTATTCTGTAAACCCAGTTACCCAGGCCCAGTGAGGACAGTGCATTGTTGTACAAACACTTCTTTGTGCTAACTCCACGACGGAGAATCCTGTAATAAATCTTGTATTAGCTTGTTAGGAGTGTCATAAGAAAATACTACAGACGGGAAGGTTTAAACAATAGGTGTTTATTTTCTCGTGGTTCTGGAGGCTGGAAGTCCAAGATCCAAGTGTGGGCAGGTCCGGTTTGCTTAGAGGCCTCTCTCCTTGCCTGCGGGTGGGTAGCTTCTCACTGTGACCTGATGTCTCCGTGTGTCCAAATTTCTTCTTCTTCTCCTTTTTTTTTTTTTTTTTTGAGAGGTTTTATGAGTTTATTTGAACCAGACTGACAATATATGCCAGGGAACAAAACGCCAAATGCTCCCCTCCTCTTCTTAGAAAGACACCCGTCAGGCTGGATTGGGGCCCACCCTAATGGCCTCATTTTAACTGAATCACCTCTTTAGCAACTGATCTCCAAATACCATTACATTCTGAAGTAACTCGGATGTCTGAGGTAATTCATACGTTGAGGTTAGAACTTCAACATGTGAATTTCAGGAGGTTATAATTCAGCATATAACAAATGTTTAGGAACTGTTTATCCAATCCACATGAATAGGACCCCAATCGCATACCCGGATATTAATGGGGCTCCCTCATCGGCGCTGAGAGGTTTTATCACCTACACAAACTGCCATGCTTTGGGCTGAGAGCTCATCGGGGGAATGCAATTTTTATAAAAAACCTCATGTTGGTTTAAAGAATTCTGAAAGTTTCATCTCTCTTTCAAATTGTCTTTTTGTTTCGTTTTTATAGGAATTTATTTTCATAGGTGGGGCATCCTCAAAGGGTTTGAGTATTAGCAGAAGCTACTGATGACATGGAGACAGGTGCAGTGGATGAGTGTGGCAGAAAGTGGTGGCAAGGAGAGGTCATGGGTCAAGGTAGATAGGGCAGGTGAGTGTCAAACGGTCCCCATCTAAAACATGTATTGTGCTGTCTGACACTTCTTCATTCTTTACCAAATCTATCTATATTTGTTGGCATCTGAAACAGGCAGGGCAGCCTTGGCTGGTGTGGCTTAGTGCACTGAGCGCCAGCCTGTGAACCAAAAGGTTGCTGGTTTGATTCCCAGTCAGGGCACATGCCTGGGTTGTGGGCCAGGTCCATAGATGGGGGCATGCAAGAGGCAACTGATCTATGTATCTCTCACACAACGATGTTTCTCTCTCTGTCTTTCTTCCTCCCTCCCCCTCTCTCTAAAAGTAACTACATAAAATCTTAAAACGGCCTGGGCGACCACAGGTACACACATGAGTGATGTTATCAAGTCTCTGCCCATATGATTTACAGTTCAGCCGTGCCAGCTATTAACGATGATTCAAATAGGCGTGGTCCCTGCCTTATAGGCAGAGAGGATCTTGAAGGGATCATGATCCTCACTTCCCTTGGACCTGGAATAATGGTTTCATTCAGTCTCCAGAAAAAGACTTAAAAGGTTGCTATGTCAGATTTTTTTGAGTTGAAGTAGAATTCCTTCTGTTTCCCTTTCACAGATTCAAATGAATCAGAAATACGAATATGAATTATCCCTTTAATGACCTGGGCAGTGAAAAGTAAACAAGAAAAAGATTATCTATGCATTTCTTGCCCCTGCCCCATCAGATTATAAACCATTTGAGGATAAGACCTGAGGTGTGTACTCTGCAGCCCAAGTGTTCTTTGCGTGAAGTGGTTACTCATTATGTATTCACTGATATGACCTGAATCTCCAAGAGGAAAGATACTTAAACCAAAACCAACACGGTACTCAAAAATGTCATCACTCTCAGACTGCAGAGTGAGAAGAGGCGTGATTACCCCAGGAAAGAAACCCGAGTGTTGGGAAAGTGGGCGCTCTTCTTACTTCTGGGCACCAACTCATTGCTCTTTAATAATGAGGTGGAGATGAGTTGCTTGGGGGGAGTTGTACCTGTCTCCACCACCATTCCCATGTGTGGACTTGAACAGCATATGACTTTGGTATAATTGCTCTGTGGTCTGCTCTCCATAAGTAGTAGCTGATTGGTGGGTAACCCAGGGCTGCCTCTGCTACTGTCAGGCTCAGAAATTAAATTAATTCAATTCCATCAGTATTTATTGTGTAATTTAAGACAAGAGCGCTCTCAAACAGCTTAGACTATAAGTAGAAAAGAACCCAGGAATCAGGACAGGTGATTTAGAAGAAGATCAGCCTTTGGATATTCAAGGTGTCTCACTAGGACCTAGGCACAGGACCCCCAAACAAAGAATAAGTAGACCCTAGATGGAAAAACATAGGTCTAAAAAAGTGGAATACTCATCATTCCATACTGTAGATTTGATGATCAGTGTAATCCAAACATGGACTTATGTTCCCCTGGCCAGTGCTAGTTTTAGGTATAAGCATGTGACCCAGTACTGGTCAGTAAGAAATGAATCTATGAAAGAAGGTGGGAAGGGGAGGGGGGAGGCAGGGGTCCTGGAAAGGCTAATGCTGATAAAGTGTTCCTCAATTATTGTTATGTTTCAGATAATAGGCACCACTTGAATACTGTAAGGAGAAAAGGATTTAATTTAGGAAGTTAGGTGCTTAATCATGGATGGGCTAGAGGAGCAGGTCCCAGGCCACGCCTCCAGTGGTAACCAGTAGAATACTGCAGAAATGACCAATAGGGTGGCTGCTACCTGTGTCACAGTCAAGGTGCTCAGGGAATCACAACAAATATGGCTCCAAACTACGCCACTTACCTACATCCAGGGATCAGAAAACCACCTCCAGGGCCAGACTGTACCTGTGTGATCTGTTTGGGCAAAAATGGATGGCCCACTTCCGCGTTCTCTATACCCAGGAAACCACAGATGGGGCCCTTTTTTTGCACTTCTCACAGTGCTGCAAAGTCCAGGGCCTCCATGGCCATGTTTGTCAGAAAACAGCACACAGAATGGACCACAGCCTCCTTTCCGATCTCAGGAGGGCGCCTCTGACGTTTGCTGTTCCACATGGGAGGAGCTGTTAGTGTGACCCTCCTTCCCGGAGAGGTGGAGTGACACACCTGATCGGTAAGTTTGGAAAAAGAAACTCGACATGCAGGAGCCAGTTCCCAATGCTTCTCTTTCTTTTGGAAGTAAGTTGCCTACAGGGAGTATGTTTTCTGCTCCACAATCCCAGGGACAAGCTTTCCCTGCAGGGGAAGAATATGGTTTTCCTGAGTCTGTGACTGGCTGGGTAAATTCACTTGCACTTCAGTATTAGGAAGATCACTTGCCTAGAGTTACACTTACTAATATCAGATTTATCAAATAAGTGTAATGTTTTGACCTCAACATGTCAGCTTTTTCTTTTTCTTTTTTGTTTCTCTGTTGATTCAGGAATCTGGTGAGGAGACTAGGGCTGGAGAAATGGAATCAAACTCTTTGTGCTACAGGCTGATATCAAGCATGATGGCTTCTGTTTGAGTAACTGTCAGTAGTTTTCAAAGCATTTTACACCTATATCTCATGTGACCACAGCAACCTGTTGATAAAGGTAGGACAGGATTTGTTAGCTGAGGAGCTAAGCCTGCAACTATTAGTGCTTCCCATATTTTCCATATCATGATACAGATAGGAAAATGAAAAAATGTTCAGGTATACATACATACATACATATATGTACATATACATATTATACATATATCTATATCTGTATCTGTCTATATCTATATTGGTATCTATTTCACTCCGGAAAAGGGATGAGGCTTCTGGCACCAGAGCTGATGAGCCTAGAGATTCTGGATGCCCTGGCCTGGTTACTCCAAGCATTAAGGTCAGCACACCTGTAACCCATTCCTTGCCAAACAGTTGGGAAGTTTTACCTTAGACAAGTGTGCTAACTAGTTCAAGAGAAGTTTGAACCCAGATCCTCTGAGTCCAAGTTCACAGAATCTCAAATATAGTCAGAGATGGGAGAACATGTGTTACCACCCCACATCTTCACTGTAGCTTACTGGGTCAGAATGTTCTGGTCTGTGTCTATGGGACCAATCTCTACTCAGAGATGCAGTCCGCACCCTATCAAGTTTCTTCCTGTCTGAACCAGACAAGACTTTTCTAGCTACCTTTTGGAGAGGGAAGAGGTCTCTTGCTCTGGGTGGTCCCCTCCTGACCTGGTTTGGCACTCCACCTTGGGGAGGACGGTGCCTAGTGGATAAGCCAGGCACTTCCCTGGTTCTGAACACAGGCAAAGCCCTCTTCTCCAAGGTGATCTTGACAGAAGATGGCCCATTAATTTAAAGTATTGTTTGAAGGAGTAACCAGGAGAAACTTACCTTAAACATCTTAATTTAACTTAAAGCTTATACCAGTATGTTTGGGCACCATTTTTTAAAGAGTAGCGTCAGGACCTATTTTTGGAGCAGGCTTCTAATAATTAGTTCTGCTTTAATGCTCTTGTATTAACTACACCCACAATTCACTTAGTCTACACATAGTTATTGTGTTCCTACTATGTGCCAGGTATGTTCTAGGTGCTGGGTCTCCGCACCCATGGAGCTTACATTCTATTGGACTCTTCTGTAAGTTCCAGCTTAGGTTTCTTTAAAGTTGGGTGAGAACTTAAAGACACAAAGCATTCTGACTACAAAATTATCCTAAGGTATTTATGACTTTTTGTCTAGTCTTTTCCACATGTCCTTTCCACACCAATTCAATAGCATTCTTCTTGTGTGACTTGTCCTTATCAAGCCTCTCCAAAACATACAACATATGTTTTTACAGAAACAAGAACTCTTTTTTAAAAAATATTTTATGTATTTGTTTTTAGAGAGGGAGTAAGAGAGGGAAACATCTGGGTGCAAGAAATACATGATCAGTTTCCTCTCACCCCCCCCCCCAACTGGGGACCTGGTCAGCCTGCAACCCAGGCACGGGCCCTGACTGGGAATTGAACCAGCAACCTTTTGGTTCGCAGGCCGGCGCTCAATCCACTGAGTCACACCAGCAAGAG
The DNA here is from genome assembly GCF_022682495.2 of Desmodus rotundus. Classification (NCBI taxonomy): domain Eukaryota; kingdom Metazoa; phylum Chordata; class Mammalia; order Chiroptera; family Phyllostomidae; genus Desmodus; species Desmodus rotundus. Next base: position 109,414,219 of record NC_071393.1, read on the forward strand.
CAAGAGCTCTTTTTTTGCACTTACATTTCATTGGCTTTCACAATAACTAAGTTGCATGGTCAGAACTGCAAGTACAACAGGCAGAAATGGGTTTGGGAATGAATAGCACTGACCCCTGGTGAGCACTCAGCTGAGTTTGTGGGAACAGAAGTACCTGAGAACATCTCTACTAGTCTGAGTACCTGTCATGCTGTGGGCACCAATGGGTTTCCAGAGGAAATGGCGTTTGTTAACCAAGTGACTTGGTTAGGTGGAGGTCAGTCGTGAGAACTTCTGCCACACCGACTCACCTATCTTCTCCAGACCAATATGGATCGGACTTGGAGAGTGGCTTGTGCCACTCTTTATTTTAAAGAAGATTTCATTTATTTTTTTAGAGGGGAAAGGAGGGAGAAAGAGAGGGAGAGAAACATCAGTGTGCAAGGAGAACATTGGTTGGTTGCCTCTCACATGACCCCAACGAGGGACCTGGACCACAACCCAGGCCTGACCGGGAATTGAACTGGCAACCCCTTGATTCGCAGGCTGATGCTCAACCCACTGAGCCACATCAAGCAGGGCTGCCACTCTTTTATTAAAGGTTTCAAGTACTGTACTTACTCCAAAGCCTTTCAAAGGTGGGAAAACAAGGACTTGTACCTTTGTTGCTAAGTTTTGAAAAATAAAATTCACAAAGAGGAAAATATGCCTCTGTGTCGTCTTTTGGGTGATATGTGAACTTTTTAGTTTTCCTCCATACTCCTCTTTTTTGTACCTCCCACTCAGGGGTCTCAAAGCCTTCCTCATACATACCCCTTTTTCCTTCAGGATGAGCAGCCCCAGCTCACCCTGCCTCATGGCTTACAAAACCTGTGCCTCAGGCCGCAGCTGAGGATCAGTGCATTTCCCCTTTGCTGGGGCTTCCTTGGGCTCTGCAGGGGGGAGAGGTAAACTCTGGTAGGTGAATGGGGGGAAGGAGGAGGACCAGGACCAGCCTCTTTCCATCTGAGGGCAAATACAAATTACCACCCTAAAAATGTAGATTTCTTCAGAAAACAACACGGTCTGGTGTTCTTTATTTTTCATTAAAAAATGCATATTTGTCTTATTAGTATGACTTGGCCCTGATTTCCTGGCCTGGATTTTGTGATGAAGAATACTCCCCCTTCCATTAACTAAAAATGTTCCTTCCAGAACCATTCAGGAAAAATGATACTCTGTTCAAATAGCAGATCTCTGATGTCCAAATTTCTCCCCATAGTAGAGGTGGGCTTTCGGCTCATTCTCTATGATGAAACACCCACTTAATGGCAGAGCCAACTGCCCTCCTGTTTGTGCAGGGATAGGAGGAGAATATGTGCCATATATCCTGACAACAGCGCATGCAGTAATAGTGATAAGAAGCCAGCGAGAAAGATTGCCCAGTGTCCCACAGTGCTCCTAAAGTAACAGTGAGATGATAGAGAGTACTTAATCCAGACTGCTTATGTTACACATATGGCAACCGAGGCACTTGGGTGAAATGACTTGCAGAAGACCGAGCTAGCCCGAGGCAAAGCTGGGGTCAGCAGTCTCTGAGATTTAGTCATCTGTTGAATTTACTATGGTCATCTGCTGTTCTCAAAGTGTGGTCCATAGACCCCTGAGGATCCCTGTGACACTGCCAGCGTGTGCATGAAGTTAAAGCCATTTTAACAATAACATTATGATCCCCCGCACCCCCCCCCACCGGCTTTTTCACTGTGTCGATATTTGCACTGAAGGAGCAAAAGCAACGGTGGGTGAAACTCCCAGCATCTGCGCAGGCAGGAATCAAGGTGGGCACCAAGCTGCTTTAGTTGTCATTGCCACACATTTGCAGTAAAAAAAAAAAAAAAAATGCTGATTTCATTTAAGACTGCCTTTGATGAAATAGTGACAATGATTCATCTTTCCAAATACTGACACTTTTCAAAATATTCTGTGTAACAAAATGGGAGGTACGCATAAAGTACCTTTACTGCATTCCAACCTACGATGGTTACCTCTCGGAGAAGTAGTTCGTGATAGAGCCATGAGTGGGGAACTAGTCATTTTTTTCATGGAACTTGTTTTTTTTTGCTTGAAGGGCTAAATGACAAAGAATGCTTTTTCAGATTGGCTACTTGACAGACATTTTCTCAAAATGAACAAAGGGAGCCTGTCACTTCAAGGAAAACAACTGATAGTATTTGTTGCCAATGATACAATTTGAGCTTCTATGTGAAAATTAGAATTTTTGAGAACTTGAATCTAATATTGAGGAGCTTGAGAGCTTGCCAGTACTCAAGGACTTTTCTAATGAGATCGACGGTGGCATTAATGAATGTCATGTTTTTAATACTGTATAATGCAATGTGTCGAAGTTTTGGGATGTTTGCATAACTTCATAAACCAATACTTTCCAATGACCAATGCATGGCATTACAAAATCATATGAGTAAAAGATCTATTCACAGTGCACAATAAGGCAATGGATTTTAATGTGACAGAATACAAAAATTCATTGATATGCTTTCAGATCCCACATTGCAACTGGCCTTTAAGAAGCTGGTTACATTTTAGTGCAGTATCTAAAAGAATATCTATATTACTTAAAAAGACTATTAATACCTTTTGTTTTTCTGGCCACATATCTGTGTAAAGCTGTATTGGCTTCATATACTTTAGCCAAAACAACATATTGCAACATATATACTGCAGATAGGAGAATCCACTTACTTTCTATTAATCCAGACATTTTTTTTGAAATTGTAAAAAAATTCTTTTTAAATAAAAAGAAGGTCACTCTTCATGAATTTAACTTTGTTTTGGAAGATATGTTTTTAATACAATATGTTATTGATGTTAATATGTAATGGCTTTATTATTGTTATTTTAAAATTATTTAATAAACATTTTAGGTTTTCTACTGATAGACATAAAGTACATCCATTTTCAGAGCGTAAAGTGGTCCTGACACGGGAGAGTTTGAGCAAGCGCCGCTACATCACACCACTCTCCCTCCAGACAGTGAGCTGGAGGGAGCTTCTTCTTTCCCCTTTTCTCAAGTAACGCAAATAAGCCAATGCTGCTACTGTTTTATTTTTAAATCCAACCTGCCCTGTTTCTCCAAAACTGTTAAGAAAACTGCAAAAGAACCGCAGATTCCTGAAATCAAAGGACCCAAAACAAAGAGAAAAGGCAAAAGATATGAATAATAACATCCCCAAAGCCTTGCAGGGCTGATCAAGGACCACCTACCCTTCTGGTGGCCTGGTAGGAGTCACCTATTTCTTTTTGCTTTATTGGCTTGACTGCACACCATCCATCCACTCCCACCCACTATGTCTCAACCCAGATCCTGGGGCACTACTGTTTTCTGGGGCCTCAAAACATAAATGGCCCGATGAAAGCTTTGGGCTAGTCCCTATCCCCAGACCCCTGGTCCCCGAGCCCTCTCTGGGATTCCAGGGCAGAGAAGGGTACTTTCCGTCTGTGCCCCCACCAGCCCCTTGCTCTTAGGTTTAGGGCTGAGATGAAAGGGGAAGGCCCCTGTTTCTGGATTGAAAAGGAAATGTAAATCTCTCCCAGGCCACGTGCCAGAAGCTGCCAGGAGACCATTTCCCTGTTAGTAAACAGGGCCTCTGGGGCCATCCTTCTCTTCTTTAATAACCTATGGGGCACCTATTGATTACACATGCTGGTCCCTCATAAATTAGGACAGGGATGCCTGCTGGTTGCTCTGGAGCTGTGTGGATGGTGAAATTGGCTCACTAATACTTCATGCTCCTGGAGCAGAGAGCATCGTGCCACATAAACATGAAGAATATTTATCATCAGGCGCTGAGAATGCACAGGAAACAACTGGCGGCTGCAGAGGCTTCTGGGCATGCTGCAGACTTTAATTAGGCAGTTTCTCGCAGTTGGTTTGGCGACTACAGAAACGCTGATCACAGGCTTCCTGCTGCAGCGCGCTCTGCCTCTGCTTTCAAATGGGAGGGAACTCCAACTCCGGCGGGTAAGGTAGGCGATGGGCTTGCTCCCATCTCTACCTCCTCTCCAGAATGTTCATCTTTTGTGCTCTGTTAGAAAGAGCACTGAGTTAGGAATCAAAAGACACTTTGTAAACTCCAGCTTTAACCACTTAGAACCTCCATGATCTTGGGCAAATCCCTTAATCTCAGCATCTTATCCAGAAAGTAGAGAAAGTAATAATACATAGTTGGTGGTGAGTTTGAGGAAAATAAGGCCTGCCTGGTGCTCTGTAAGCTCTTAGGAAACATTTGCTGAAACTGAATTCAAATCAAAGGACATGGTGACAGGTATAGATCTGCAACTATTTCTTTCTCTCCCCTCCAAATTCTGGCATCAGCAGATTCCCACCATTACCCCAGCCAAGACCTTGCGCTGTAAGTAAGCAGTGAGGCCATGGGACGCATAGCTGGATACATTAGAAATGTTTCTCTCATCCCTCTGTCTTCCTGCGCCCCTCCTGACTTGGCTTCGGAATTTAAGATTCACTTCACAGGGAATGTCTCTTAAGTGGAGAGTAAACACAGGAAAATATGCCAACATAGCTTACCATTTTACTAAAAGAGCTTGGCACCCACATGCCCATCCTTGTCAAGACTTTCAGAATTTCTTCAACTTTAAGCAGGCCCTGGGCCATCGAGTCACTTACGCTTTCCCAAAATAAGTGGTACTGTCCCCACAGTTCCACCACAGTGCCTTTTGCCATCGCTGATTAAAATGGACCAGAAAGACAGTGTGTATGGCTATATTTTCCTACCTCCTATCCAGGTCCTGGAAATGGTATCTGATACTCTGGGATGCAGTATGTAGTGGGTTGAGTAGCAGTGCCTCCCCCTACCCTCCACCCCCCACCAAACCTGTGAATGTGACCTAACTTGAAAAAGGGATCTATATAGATGTCATTAAATGGAGGCTCTTGAGATGAGCTCATCCTGGCTTCGACTGTCGGGCCCCAAATCCAATGCAAAGCATTAATGTGAGGAAAGAGGAGACAATTCAGACACAGAAGAGAAGTCCACGTGAAGACAGAAGCAGAGAGATGCAGCCACAAGCCAAGGGACTCCTGGGCCACTGGAAGCTTAAGAGATAGGAAAGATTATCCACCAGAGCCTTTGGAGGGAGTGTGGCCCTGGGGACACTTTGATTTCAGATTCTGGCCTCCAGAACTGTGAGAGAATACATTTCTGTTGTTTTAAAGCCACCCAGTTTGTGGTAATTTGTTACCAAAGCTCTAGGAAACTAATACAAGTATGCTCCCGGAGGATGGACCCCAGCTCAGGTTCGTCTTCCACAACAGCCAACTCTTGGGGAATCCAAACAGCCACACGGGCTGTGGCCAAGGATCCACACTGGAGAAAGCATCGTGGGGTGCTTTCGGCATCTATCGGTGGGCAAGGCACAGGGGAAGAGCCTGAATTTTGGAACTAGACGGTTGGTTTGAACTCAGCTCCACTACAGGCTCTGTGGCTTCAGACAAACTACTTGCCCTCTCTGTGCTTCAAGTTTCCTCATTTATAAAACAAGGATAATAATGTCTGTCTAACAAGTAGGGACAGATCCAGGATCGGAGGCTTGCATAATTTTAGAGACCCTTTTAAAGGAAAAGAACGCAAAGTTTAAAATCTAAAATTAGGAATGGTGTCTTGAAAGGGCCTTTTGCAAATGAGGGTCCCTGAGGCTTAAACTAAGGCTACCTCTGTTCACAGAGTGTTCTGAGGATTATGGATAAAAACAGGAAGCCCTGGGCAGTGCCTGGTTCCTGGTGGGTAAAGTTGTCTGGATGAAGAATCCAAAATTTAGGCATCTACGGAAAGGTACACAGACGTGTTTGCAACACAGAGAAAAATGTCTGGTAGGACACATTCCATGACAGGTTGGTAGTTGCCTTGACATCCATTTTCCTTTTTTTTTTTCTGTAACAGAAAACTGACTTTTTTTGGGAGAATAGCCATGTGCTCAGCTAAAGCCCAGCTTCCCAAGCATCTCTTGCAACGAGGTGTGGCCAGGAGACTAAGTTCTGGCCAGGGGAGTATTAAGCAAAGAGGTGTAAGAGGCTTCTCTAAAATCTTCTTATGGGAGAGTGTTAGGAGTTAAACCGAGTCTCCCCAAAATTCATATGTTGAAGCCCTAATCTCAGATGCTGTCTCAGAGTATGACCTTATTTGGAATAGGGTCCTCACAGATGCAATTAGTTAAGGTGAGGCCATTAGGGTGGGCCATAATACAATATGAATGGTGTCCTTATAAAAAGGGAAAATTAGAATACACACAGGGTAGGGTGGGGGAGAGTCAAGTGAAGATCAAGGCAGAGGATGTAGTGATGCTGCTACAAGCTAAGGAGTAGCAAAGACTGCCACGAACTACCAGGAGAAAGGAGAGGGACGTGGAACGGATCTGTCCTCACTGTCCTCAGAAGGAACCAACCTGCCGACACCTGGGTTTCAGTCTTTTATCTTCCAGAACGATGAGACACCAAATACATTTCTGTGGTGTAAGTCACTCAGTTTGTGGTACTTGGTTACAGCTGTACTAGTGAACTCATACAGAGAGATGCTCTTCTTCACCACTCTTCCCTCCTGCTACCCACAGTGCAGGTAAGAGGGCTGATTCTCTTAGCCATTTTGGTCCTTGAGGATGAGGGACCCTAAAACCTTCCTGGAGCTGCCACACTAGCTTTGGACTGCCTACCTTTGGACTTGTTTTCCTGAAAAATAAGTAAACCTGTAGCTTTTGTTGTTCTTATTGTTTTGTTTGTTTTTTGAAATACACACCTGAACATAATCTTAACTGAGAGACACAGAAACTGGATAAATTAGTTACTTTTCGCGGGGAGGACTAGGATTGGAATATCAGTGGCAGGGAAATTTTAGCTTTATCTGTAATGTTTCAATTCTGATATAGAGAATGTATTTATGTATTCTTTTATAACTAAATAAATTACAAGACAAAATTTAGTTATAAATTTTATAACTAAATAAATTACTAAATTCTTTTATAATAAATAAATTACAAGACAAAAAAAGAGATGAGAACCTGTAGATTAAAAAAGACCTAAGAAATATGTTAACCAATTGCAATGTATGAACCTTATCTGGATCTTGATTTAAACAAAAACATTAAAAAAGATTTAGAGACAATCAGGGAAATATTAATATTGATTGGTTATTTGATATCATGGAATTATTGTTAATTTTTTTGTATGCTAATAATATTGTAGTTATTTATTTAAAGTGCTCTTATCTTCTAGACTCTAAAGCATGGTTTTTTAACCTCAGCACTGTTGTATTTTGGGCCAAACAATTCTTTGTTGTCAGGTGCAACTCTTGGGCATGGTAGGACGTTTAGCAGCACCCCTGGATTGTAGCCACTAGATGCCAGTAACACCCTCCCACACAAGACAATAATGTCTCTAGGTCTGGCCAAATGTCCCCTGGGGGGATGGAGGAGAATCGCCCTGGGTTGAGGATCACTGTTCTAAAATTTAGAGAAATTTAGTGGAATATTTATAGGCAAAATGATTTAATGTTTGAGTTTTGTTTCAAAATAATCCAGGTGATGGAAGTGGATTAAAGTATCCAATAATGAAAAGTTAAAATACATTTAACATTTTTTGCAAAAGTCTTCTTGGACTTCTCTTTCTATCAACATGGTAGGCTCATTCTGAGATATTTTCTCACTACAAAATCTGAATATCCTAGACAAAATGCAGTGAACATTTATCTTCTTTGCCCCAAGAATGTGTCTCCTGTGTCCTATATCACCATTAAGGTCCAAGGCTCTGGATTCCAGATCTCACTGGGCAAGGCAGGCCCTCTCTCCCACATTACTAAGGGCAGCTCCACCCTGGCATCCTTAGCCAGGGGCTCCTCTTGGACCTACTTCAGTTGCCTGGAGACCTAACTCCTAAGGCATGGCTCCCAAGTTGGCCTCCTCCCCCAGTTCCTAAGCTCCAGCCCAGACAGGGTGTGTGTTTAAAGCCAGCTGCATTAGGGCCTTGCCTTGTCCATCCCTCAGAGAGTCCAGCCCATTAGCTTTCTGCCGTTTGCAGAAGTCTTATGCCCTGGCAGAGCACCAGGCCAGCCCCACTCCCTTTAAACGCGCACCACACTTGTACCCACATTCTCCACCACCTGCCTCACTTGGCCACCTACTAAGGATACTCTAGCCCCCCATGGTGCTCACCTGGGTGTCTCTGCTGAGACCGACCTTCAGGCCTACCTGATCCTCCCAAGGCACCCTCAGGCTGTGGGCTGTGAGGGATCACCCAAGTCCACCAGGGGTCAGTCGGGGCGCAGGTCGAAGGAGGGGCCTGTGAGCTGGAGGCAACTCAGAGTTGAAAGTTCTCTGTTGAGGGGCCTAGGCGGGGCTACACGCTCCGCACTCAACACGAGATCCGAGGGCCAGTCAACTCTGTTCCCCAGGTGTCAAGGGAGCCTGAGGACTGCAGGCCGAGCTGCCCCCATCAGTGCCGGAGGTGGGTGGAAGCAGCTCCGGCACCGAGTCCACCAGGGGAGCAGACAGGCTTCGGACAGAGCCGCAGAGCAGTGTGGGGTAAGAAGGGCCTGGCTATTTTTACACGGCCACTGTTCCAACCGCACCACGGTTTTCAGAGGTGGGTGGTGTCTATCTGGTGGAAGGATCTCTGAGGCGAGAGGGCGACAGGGGGCCCAGGCACCACCACTTCCTCTACCTTTCTGAGTGTACCTCATCAAGCCACCGGTCCTGGGTCTGCCCCTTAAAGAAGTACAATGAGGTGAAATCTGGCCACGTGCTTGCTTGGGAGGCAGTGGTGGATGCTGGCGAGTTTGCATTGCTTAGAGAGCTGTGGATGGATTTAGGTGAGGAGCCGTTTCCCTCCCCCTCATAGGAACTGAACAATGTGTGGGTTTACAACTGTGCTTAGGTTAGAGAGCCCCGGGTTCAAATCTCGGGTCCTCCATTTATTAGCTGTGGGAAACGTGGTCAGCATCTCTGTGCCTCAGCTTTCCCATAGGTGAAAGGAGGGTAATCCGTCCTACTTCACTACTTCATAAGGTGGTTGTGTATTAGATGAGATGGAATACACACAGCGCAGGAAAGAGTAACAGGACCTCTCTCAGTCGTTCTCAAACTCCTGTTATTAATGAACCTCCGTTCACATCAGCTGGGTGGGGGATTGTTCTCAGTTTACACAAGAGGCTCTTCCTTTCCACCCCAGTCTCATTGCGTATCTACTTGTGATATTTCAGGGGCCAATTGTACTGCCTGTGCACGTGACCACAGCTGCCAATAACAACCGCCACAGTGTACTGAAAGTCTGCTCGTAGAGACAAAGACACTTTTCATTCGCGGGCCCTGCGGTCAAGCAAGTGAGGCAGACTCGTGAAGGAAGACTGCTGACTGGTGATGGGGAGCAGTCTTCCTGAAGAGCCATTTAAGATGTTGGTGCAGAAGCTTCATGAAATAATCAAATAGAGGCACAACACGACTCCAGTTTTTTTTCAGATGGAGGCCTATTGATTACTCAGGCATTTGGGGTTAGGACTCAGCAAAAATGGTGCTGCTAGCCTTTTTCTGTGGCCACTTGTTTTTGCCTACCCCTCATCCCTCCCGCATCCTCAAATACCAATGGTCCTTTGGGAACCATCTGTCTTCCAATCCGTTTCCATTGAGTTCAGGTGGGGATGGCTTCACACTTCCCCACTCTCGACTCTGGGACCCAGGCCTGGCGAGCCGCAGTCTTAGAGATTGATTGAAGAGTAAGTCCTCTGTCCAGGGAGGGTCAGTGAGTCAGCATTGGGACTTTTGCTGAAAAAGGCACTCTTTTCCCCTGGAGTTGCTAAACTGAGAAGATGTAAGCCAAAGCGATCTTTGCCACTGCACAGGCAGATTCTGCCTGTGAGTAAAGACAACAAACAGAAAAAGCAGATCTGAAAGATGGAGTCACATAGATTCTTGTTGCTCTTGCTGAGCAGCTGGAACTAGCCATTCCTGAAGGTGCAGAGTTTTAAATTACATGAGCTAATACGTAACCTTTTCAAAGACAGCTTGAACTGGGTTTCTTGTTAATGGCAACCAAAGGGCTTCTGACTAATTCATCTTTCTATTTATTTTTTTTGATGAAAAATTTGCAATTTTTATATTGTGGCATAAAAACAGAAGTCTGACATGTTTGATAACATATTTTTGACAGTTCTGTCTATTTCTGACAAGAACATGCTGCTGGGAAGTTGTGAGAACACATCCCCTGTGTCCGTCCCCCTCCTTCTAAGTACATGTTTATTCAGAGCTACATAAATGTATGCTAATGATCTTAGGAGGTTGCCAATCGGAACTGTGCTCCAAGAAGATTATAGCAGTCATGAATAGGATTAGAGTAGGGAGAGACAGGAGGAAAAAAGACTAGTCAGGAGGCCAATATATTAATTCAAATGAGACATAATAAGGATTTTCACAAGGTGGCAGGCACAGAAATGGAGAGACCCTGGGGAGGTGGGATTATCATGGTTTGGCAATAGATCAGAGGGCAAAGAGTCAGAATGTTTTCATCTACAAGGCCCTGCAGGTCCTGACCCCTGCTCTGTCCCTGACTTACTCTCACCGTTCTGGCTCTTGCTCAGTCTGCCCAGCTGCAAGGCCTTTGCGCTCACTGTGCCCTCTGCTTGGGACGCTGACTCCAGACAGCCCCTGCTTCATTCTCTTATTTCCTGCATGTCTCTGCTCAGGTGGCTTCACATTAGAAAGGCTTCCCTGAGCCTTCCCCTTGACCCTTCCATTACTGCAACCCCCATCCTAGCACTCCTTACACAATTTTAGTTTTTTCCTATTATTTTTAGCCTATTGTCCACTATGTATATATTTCTTTTCTGTCTCCCTGGACTAGGATGCAAGCCCCATGAAGCAGTGACTGTTGTTCACTGCGGACTCCCCAGAACCTAGGACAGAATCTGACACAATGCAGGTGCCCAGTGAATATGAACAGACACATCTCAAAGAACTGGGACAGTGATGTGGCACTGACAGAAAAACAGAAACATTGAGAGATGAGCGGGGCCAGGGTGAGTGGACTAGAGGAGTGAGGGGATGAAGCGGTTTAGAGCCCGTGGGGTTTAAGGTTAGGCGTGCAAACGGCACTGTCAGGCTGCTGGATGAAGTGCTGGTCTGGTGCTCAGGAGGAGCCAGAGGTGGGGATCTATCTGGTGGGGGAGACTCATCAACGTCTGATGAAATCCCTGGGGAGAGCATGAAGTGAGAAATGAGACGTGGGCACAGAGCACTATAGAAGGCGTGGGGGACAGTCTAGTCCTGGTTTGCACAGGACTTTTCCTGGTTTAAAGACTAAAAGTCTAGCTCGGGAACCTCCTCAGTCTCAGGCGAATGGAGGTGGTTGGTCACCCTAAGAAGGCCCTTCCACTGAGGTAGAAGGAGGGGCAGGACCGGTTGGAAAAGACAGACGAGAAGCAGCCTGGATCTTCCTCACAGAACCCAAGGAAGAAGGGGATCTGGTAAGGAGAGGTCTCCCTCCTTCTTCTGCTCCCCCAAGACCAGTTTGGTTCCGACTTTCTGAGCCCAGGAAAGCTGAATTACCTCCAAGCTTCCTCCTCCCCACCTCTCAGCAGCACTTGATGGCTTCCTGGTAAGCTGGGTAATTGGGTTGGTTTCATGGCCGGCATCCCAGCTCAGACCAACTAGAGCGAGGATGAACCCTTTAATTCTGCTGTCTGGGGGTTTAAGTGATGTCCTGGGTAAGGGCTTCTCAGTCAGTGAACATTTTCTGCTTGTCCCAAGGTGTAGTTCGAGAGGGTAAATAACTGCATTTGCCTGGTCACTGTGGCTAAGCAAACAGGAAGCCGCCTCTCCTCCTGTAAACAACACCAGCCAAGATTAGTAGCACATACAAGGTGCCAGCTCTTAGCAGTGGGCAGTGAGTGTGCCCAGGGCTTTCAGGTAAGGGAAATGACTGCTGGGTACGTGGAAATACAAAGGAACCCCAAGAGATATTTTCAGACCTCTTTCTGAACTTAGTAATGGAGTGAGTCCTGAACCAAGTATTTGCAGCCTTGGTTATAAAGGGCAAATGAGACAGTAAATTAGAAAGTATCTTAAGTTGTATAATTTAATTATACAAAATTGTGTAATTATTTTAAATAATTACATAAACACAAGGTCTTTCTTATCAATGGTCCCCTTTGAAATAAAGGAACTATCTATAGAAAACATGGGCCCTGTCTTCGGAGAACTGTATGGCTTACCTGCAGGGGCACGGCATATACCAAGCTCATGATACAAACTTAGCTGTATTTATTAAGCAATATGTAATAAGGAAGTAGAAATACATGTTGTGTCAACTCCCTGACCCTCTCACCCCTTCCCAGCTCCCTATCCTACAACATTCACATCCAGCTTCCTAATGAGTATGGAGACAAGTGCACTAATTCATCCAGGCCAGAGTGTAGTAATGTTTCCAGCCACCTTTCTTTACCTACAGACCTGTTCAGAAATGCGGTAAGCCTGAGTTTAAATGCATTGCCTAGAAACTTAATTCAGTAAATATTTATAGGCAATCTATCTTAAGCCTAAGACTACATCAGGCCCTGTGGGGATCTAAAAGAAATCCCCTGCCCTTAATCTCACGAGTGAAAAAACTAAGGTTCCCCCAGACGAAGTCCCATATTATTAAGTGCCAATGTTGGTTATAACCGCAATAAAGTTCTAGAACAGGGAAACAGTAATATTTTAAGCAGATTTCATATTTTACAGTGGCTGGGTAATGAACCGGACAGACTGTGAAGACAGAAGGAGACCTGATGAGTCAGGGTGTGATAGAATGAATGAGTGTGTCATGTGGGAAAACAGGGGCAAGACTTCCCGCTGAGATCTAGCTTGAGAAGGAAGAAGGGGAAATGTATTGCCGGTCCTTTAAACATACGGTTTGCTTTCAGTAACTTAAAAAGAATCCATGGTTCTTTGGGAGTTAAAGGACTTAAATGGAGGAACCTCTACATCCTAGGACTTGGGCAGTTAACCTGGCACTTAGGCATTTTAAACCCAGTCTTCCTGGGATATGAAAACCCATTGTGCTGGGAAGAAGCAGCTGCAACTGTTTGATATAACTTTATAAATTCTTCAGGGTGGGTGAGATTATGCTATGGTAACAATAAACCTCTAAATCTCAGTGTCTAGATACAGTAAACATACATTTCTTGCTCAAGCTACAGATCCAGCATGGATGAAGCATGGATGTAGCATGGATGTAGCATGGACGTAGCATGGACGTAGCATGGATGTAGCATGGATGGAGGGGGGCAGTGTGTGTGGGAGCTCTGCTTCATGTGATCTTTCAGGGACTAGGCTGAAGGAGGTTCCTCATCTTGGTGTGCTGACGTGGCTTCCAGGGTTGCTGTAGCAGGGAAAAGAAAGCTAGAGTATCATGCAGGGTGTTTGTAAAACCTGCCAGTGGGTGGCTGAAATCACTCCTACCCACACCTAGTTTGGGTAAATCCAACCATAAGTTAAAGGAACAATGGGATGTATTATCTTCCTTTGTGTCTTGAAAGAAAAAAAGTAAAATAGGATTTGGTATATACATAGCATTATATTCATCATGACCTATGATTCAAAGAATCTTTGTTAATAATAGCTAACACATACTTGCAAATCTTATAATAATCCTAGCAGGTAGCTTTTATTATTTTCTCTATTTTAAAGAGGAGCAAAGCGAAGCAAATGGTTACATCACGTATTCGAGGTCCCAAAGCTAGTGAGTGATCTCTGACACAATGGAGACTCACACACAAGTAGTTTTGCTCCGGAGTCCACGGTCTTGACCACTGTGCTCTACTCCCTTTGTCATGGACTTAGTCCAAAGGGAAATCAAGTCACGATCCCATGTACCCAGCACTTCTTGCCTGGGACGACAGAAACTTCTAGCAATGTTGCTAATCTTGACTTCCCAGAGTGTCAGTTGTGTAAATATATTCAAAATGCCCTTGACCTGCCTTCCTTGGTATCCCATCTGTTCCAAGGAAAATGACGAGAACTTGATTGTGTATAAGCTCTATGGGTAGATGCTGTTTCTAATTGCAACACATTCCCGCATAGGCATCAGCAATTGTCAAAGACATTGCGTCCTCTATTTCTGTCCTTGAATGAGGCATTCTGGTTCTCCCCTCCTTAACTGCTCTCCAGCACAAGTTCTTCTCATCCTTTGGAGAACAGAAATTATGTGAACTATGTTTTTCCTTTAAACCAGTGTAATGGAGCAAATTACGTACAGACAAGTGGTGGGAGAGACATTGGCAGCTGGCCCCAAGCATGGCTGAGTAATGGATGTAGTAGGAGTCCAAGTTTTCTCCAGGCTCAGACTTATTCAGGTTTCCTTATGTAGCCCTGTGTCCAAGGTCCAAACAACCTGGAAACAATAGGGCTGTAATTTCAATAACATCCGTATTTTAAACCTAATGTGAGCAGGGATTTTGTTTATTTTGTTCACTGCTGTGTAGTGAGCATCTAGAATAGTGCCTGGAATGTAGTAGGCACGCAACGAATGTTTGTTGAGTGCATTTGTTAACTGAATTCCAGTCCTCTTTAAAGATGCTACAGTGTGGTGTGAGACCACTGACTTTAGAGTCACATTCAAGTCTCACAAGCCGTGTGACTCCTTGTAAATTACTTACCCTCCTTGATGTCTTCCTTCGTCATTGGTGACATTTGTAGGCTAATATTACCTACCTCTTGGACAGTTATGAGACTTAAAAGTGTTAATTCATGTAAGACACTCCATATACTGTAGTGAGCTATGGCTTTTGCCTCTACCAAAAAAAAAATATGCCTGGAACCCTTCAGTATTCCCCTCAAACATTCCTGAGTCTTCAGGGGTAACTTAGGTGCATTCACTAGTAAGTATTCTTACTACCAAAATCTCACACTTCTCTTGGGTTCCCACCAACCTCTTCTTCTGCTTCTCTGGTTTCTTTCAGTCCTGTCTGATGCTGAGTTCTCCACTGCTGTTTTGCAGTGCCCACCATGGGGGGTGCTGGTCTCTGAGCTAATGGTGCTGTCCCCACTTGAAGCCAGTGATGTTGACACTGAATTAACAGCACTGAGGCCACCACTGCGGCCACCCCCAGCTTTAGGTCTTCACATTAGGGTTGCCTTGCGCCTCTTTGCTCGGCTGCCTCATTGGGCTGCTGCTTCCTAGGATGAGGACCCACCTGCTGAAGCAGGAAGCGTCCCTAGGCTGCTCCTATTGCACAGGTCCCGAATGGCTCTGCAAATTGAGGAGTATACCTGATTCACACTCACTTCCACTTGTCCCCATATCTTATGGACATTTTGTGTGACTGTGCCTACTTCAGGTCTCCCCAGCCCCCTATCCTTGAGACAGTCACATCCACAGGGGGCTGGATGGGGAACAATCTGAGATGCATACACCCACTGCTCCTCAAAAGCACGCCTTCCCCCAGAAGTCAAGGGCATTATCCTCAGTGGCAGCTTGTGTCTGCCAATTTCTCTCTCAGAGTCCTTCCTCAGTGGCCCCTTGGTCCCTTATACAAACAGGTTCCTGACAGGCCTGTCCACCTGTGCCTGAGCCCCAGCCTGGATCCTCATCCCTTTTTAAAGGGAAAAATAGCCTTTAGGTTAAAAGCATAACTTTCTTGGGAACTGCAGAGTTGATCAACAGAAAATAGTGAGATTTCAAAATAAGGACCTCTTGCATAAACATTCGAAAAACAAAGGGGGCACCAGCTGAGATGATTTAGTAAAAAGCAGAGGTAGAAAGTCTGAGCCTTTGGTCTCAGTGATCTGCGAATGCTGACGAACTTGCTGCAGAATTCAGAGGACCTGGAGGAGGTCCCCTTTGGGGCTGTTTGACAACACAAGGGCACTCACGGTGCTAGGAGCTTTTCATACCCTATCTCTAATCTTCAAACAACCCTGTGTTACTGGAAAAAACCACCCGCCCACAGCCGCTCCCTCCTCCCCTACTCACCAGACCGGGCCTGGGAGGAAAAGAGTCTTCTCTCTCAAAGGAATGTAGTCTGGGGCCCTCACAAAGTCCAACTAGCAATTTTAAAGCTTTAACAGAGTCCTTGCCCTGGTTAAGGGAGAGTAGGGACTGAAGAGAGATGAATTGGTTGCATGAGTAAATAGGAAGACTGTTTTTCCCCTTGAGGGTGGGCAGAGAAGAAAGAGGGCAGAAAGAGAAAGGAGAGGAGGTCTTGAGAGCTCGGCAGGAGACCAGGCCAGGGCTGTTGAAGCGTCCTGGAGACTGAGAGTAATATACTCATTTTTTGGTGTGCTTGACTGGACGTAAATTCCCCGATGCTCTATGCAAAGACATTGCACTGGGTGAGTGAGTTTTTGTCAAAATTAACAAAAGGACTGAGCTCCATGACCAGATTGACGTGGCACAGATCCGCGGCAGCGCGTGCGGACGGTGAGACAGTATTGCAGAATTCAAGTAACCCCGGGCAAGCGGTAGCTCACAGACAGATCATACACATCTTCAGAAAGCTTCCCAGGGAGAGCATGGGACATTCTGTACCTGTGTGATGGGTGTGTGAGCACGTCTTACCTAAGAATTAAGGGCCAGGAAGACGGTCTGACTGACCTCTGCTCATACCTGCCATCACACGGTCTGTATGATTTTTAAATCATATCTGTCATTTGTGTCACATTTGTAAACATTTCCAACGTTCCTAAATCAGAAACATCTTTTTAAAATTTTTGCACAATATGGCTGCACCTGGATTTTCTTAACACTATAAAATCGGACACTGGCTGTTTCCAGCCCTGGTTTTTGTTTGTGAATTTTTACCGCGCAGCAGTATAACCATCCCAAAATGAAATTAGGTAATCCAGATTAACCAGGATTTTCTCTCTCTTGCAAGGCTGACTATACAAACGAACAGTGGCCAGAGTGTATATGAAAACTGAACTCTGACTCAAAACCTCTGCCGTCACCAGTCTAGGAAGCCAAGCCACAACTGCTGTAACAATCAGCTCTTAATCTCCAACTTCCCTAAATGTTGCTCCTGCTTCCAACTCGGGACCAACCAGAGAAAGCCAAATAAATATATTCCTCATGCCAGTCACAGAGAGTGCCCCGCCTTGCTAATTAGCCTGCGTCCAGCGTCCTCTTAACTCACCCTGCTCCCCATTTTCCGTTAACCTGGTACCCAACACCCTTTAACCAGAGCACAGCTGAAGCCTTTCTTATTTTTCACTCTGAAGCTTTCCCACTCCGCTACCTGTCTTTGAGTTTCTGCCAAAAGCAAGTGATGGTGGCTGACTCCATTGCATAGCAAGCTTTGCATAAATAACCCCTGCCTGTTCTCATTCTGGTGGTATTTGTTTATGTCTCAGCTTAACCTGGTACCCAATGGGATGTCACAGCCAAAAACACAGTGTCAGAGTTTTTCCACCATAAGCCATTGGAAAATAGCTGGCTAGTGCTAGACAGAATCTAAGGGCATAACACCCCTCCACGCCCCATGCACACCTATCAGAGAGAAGATCCGAGGTCCAGTGACTGGCTGACTACTCTGTGCCTGACCGACACAACAGCAGGAAGCCGCAGAAAATAAATCAGCTTTTCAGTTGAAATTGCACCAGTCTGTCACACTGCCCCCGGCCAGCCCATGGTGCTGTGCCAATTATCACCACGAGCACCAAAGTCACTTTTCAAAACATGGTCAAACAAACTCCAGCAGGGCCAGCCAGGCGTTAAAACACTCAGACGTAATTGTCAAAGCAAAGAATTATGTGCCAGTAAATATGAGTCTGGCCTCCAGTTAAGCAATCACCTGGATGGCGGCCTGAAGGTTAACCCTGTGTGGACAGACAGGTCTGTCGCCACTTCAGTGGGACATGGCTAAAGAGAGGCCGCAAAGACTCGGGGTGGGAGGGACCAGACGTGGGGTTCAGTCAGACCGAGACTTGGGTGGTTTTCTGTACTGCTATCCCTGGGCAACCACAACTTTGGGGGCTGTGTGCGATACTATCAACCTAAATCATCCACGAGGCAGGTGTGGGTATCTTACATATATTCTTTTTTTCTTTTTAAGATTTTGTTTATTTTTAATTTTAGAGAGGGGAAGAGAGGGAGAAAGAGAGGGAGAGAAACATCAATGTGTGGTTGCCTCTCACACGCCCCCTACTGGGGACCTGGCCTGCAACCCAGGCATGTGCCCTGACTGGGAATCAAACCTGCGACCTTTTGGTTTATAGGCTGGCACTCAGTCCACTGAGCCACAGCAGCCAGAGCTCACATACATTCTTACCCAGAGCCATCAGGGAACAAGTGTTTCCTGAACACCCACCGTGTGCCCAGCACTGAGTTTCTTTTAGGATTGTCCTTGAAGGACATGTGACAAAAGCCCCGTCTTTATCTTATCAGGGCTCCTTCTCAGGGGTGTTATCAGGACCACCTTAGAAGCCAAGCACCCTAGATGCTCGGCAGCCCTACATTCTGGACTGCCAAGGAAAGTCCCGAAAAGCCCCTCTCTAGGCCCTCATGCTGAGAAATGATGCCGGCTAACATTTAAATAGGCTTTTAAAGTCTGTTAAGCACCATTTAGAAAACTCACTTGGTTTCCTCTCTACAAACTTCCAAGTTGGTATTTATCATTATCCTAATCTCTCTTTGAGGCTCAGAGACTTGAACTAACTCGTCCAGGATCACACAGCTAGGAAGGTAGACAGCCAAGGATCTACTGACTCTGAACTCCACAGTGGGTACAGTACTTTGGGGTCAGGGAGTGGTCAGATATCCAGCTTGCACTAGAGCCCTGGGGGGGTTTGCCCTGAGTTTCCTGAAACTGTGGAGGATGGTGAGTTTGAGGCAGCCTTGGGGTGGGGTTTACAGTGCTCACAGGGAGGCCTGGGGCTCGAAATAGCCTCTGGGTTCTCTGTAAGCCCCAGAAAGGGAGTGCCCAAGGGAAGCAAGAGTTCTGGCATTTTAATGGAACAAAGCAGGAAATACAAGGAGTTAGCTGGTTTCGGGGACTGACTCTAACAGACATTTTAACTACAACAAACTGGTCATTTCCTGAACATAAAAGGAAGGTTTAAGAAAAAAGTGACAGAGGGGCTCCCAGCCCAGCCAGCTGCAGAGAGGGAAACAAATGAGCTTCTATAGATGGAATCCTACTTTTGAATAGTTAATTTTGGCTGCCATTTGCCTGTACCCTGGGGTGGGGGAGCTAACCCTCGGGGCTGTAACTAGGAGTCCCTGGAGGAATGACCACTTTGGGACCCAGGAGGGGACTACTTATAAGAAAGGTTATTGTGAATCTGGAGACATCAGGGAATCAATTTAGACCTTGTGAAGTGTAAGAAGCCTGTGGATCTGGGAGTGAAAGGACATTTTTCTACAGAGTTCCCCTCTTTATTCTCTTTCCATGCCACATTTAGGTAACAATACCAATTGATAACAAATTCCAAACCCAGCCGAAGTAGGAATGCCCAAAGTGATAGCCTATACAGGGCCCAGGGGCGCTGGCTGAGTACAGGGGTGTTTGTGGGGGCAAGCCTGTTTCCTTGCCCCTCCTGACCCAGTACCACTGCCTACTGATGTGGCAAGAGAGTGCCTCCGGGGGGCTAGAAGACCCTACCCAGCTCCTCCCCCCTTCTTTGGCCTCCCCCACCACCTGAGCACAACTTTCTTCCCCCCACTTTTCACACCCCCAACAGAAGCACAGCAGGGACAGCACAAACATTTAGATCAATTCTGTACTTTCTTTCCTTCCCATGAAGTCATACAAGACATGCTTCCCTCAGGATACTAAACTCCCTCCTGGCCTGGGAACAAGAGAGCAAAAGGAACTGGAAGTGGAGGAAGCCATTCTTCTGCCTTTCCCGTTCTCTGTCCTATCCTCTACTAGCACCCAGGCCAGGTTGTGACCCATGAGTGGCAGTGTCCTGCTGGTCAGTGACTCTTGCAGTGCAACCAGCATCAGGGCATTGGGTGGTGTGGGGCAACAGCCATCAACGACACTAATGGGGAAGGTGATCTCTCAGTGCCATCCTCACCGGGCTGGGCCATCTTAGGAGAGGGGAGCACAAGATACTTGAGCTGGGCTGAGTTTTGGCCTGAAGACCTTTGACATCTTTGTGAAGAGAATAGAAGACACAGATGGCAAATCAACAATAAACCCACATTTTAAAGAATCCATAGGTGAGCCTTGAGTTTTGCAGGAGGCAAGGCTTGGATACAACTTTCACGCAGATGGAAACTTAGTTCTTGGAAAGTCAATGTAATATCCTAAGTAATTATATAAATGTAGGGATACAGTAGCTGTAAGGGAAGGGTGCTCTAGGTGGTAAAGTGAATGGATACGACTATGTTGGAGTCTCATGTAGGTCTCTGCGAAGTTTAAGAAAAACTGGATATGCTGAGAAAAGGCTTGGCCTTTGCCAGGCTGATGCCCCACTGCTTGTCTGTGTGAAGCGTCATCCTAGGTGAAGGGCTTCATGGGTACCCTAGGCACAAGCAACACAGGGTCAGGGTGTTCTTTGTGGAGCCCAGCCCTATAGGCTGCTCTCCTATCTCCAGGACAGATCCCCTTGGCTAGAACACTGGCATCCCCATGATGGGCACCATTAGCAATGAGACCCTTTTGAGGGGCTTCTCTAGTACCAAATATTCGCTAGGCTAGGCACAGGAGTCCTTACCCTGAGTCTGTGGCCCCCCAAGGGTCAGCAAATAGAATTCAGAGATTCTATCTACTTGAGTGAAAAAACATTTTTATTAACTCCTAAATAAAAATTAGCAGTTTCTTCAATAATGATGGAGACAATAGACTGCAGTGGTATTAGTAGGACTTGTGGTTTTGTCACCAATAGAAGTCACAGATATCTTCATGTGACTTTGCTATTGTTGCTGTTATCTTGAAATTGTTTTTTATGTTCCACACCACTTCAAAGTTACAGTAACTATTAGACCTGCCATTAGAACCTGGGAGGATGAAATTAACCTTGTAGTTGGGATCAGGTATAGGATTATTTGTAGGTGGCTTACACTGGACCAGACGGAATCCTTTGCTTGGGCGATTCTGAGGGTTTGAGCGAACTGTTTGGGCGAAAGTAGAAGCACCTACACAGTATTTCCAGCCAACGCACCTACCTTGAACATAACTCATTTTACCAGTGAACACTAACATCTAACATTTACTATGCGAATTAACAAGCCCCCTGGTGTTAATACATATAAAGGCAGTTGAAGCTGTTGAGGTACTCCTCTCTTGTTAGAGTCGTTTTATTTTTATTTTATTTTATTTTATTTTTTTGCTGAGAGTTCTGCTTAGAGTCTTTCAGAAACTATTCATCTCTGAGGAGTACATCTCTTTTAGAAGACTCCAAATGCTAATTAGCTTCTCTTATGGTGTAGATGACATATATATCATATTAACTGTGCTGATATTTTAAAGTACATGATAACAATGTAATACAAATCAAGGCTGCCTTGAAGTTTGGTAGGAATGGTAAGTTATATTTGGCACCCTGTGAATACTTGTGCTTCATTTGGGTAGCTAAACATTAAAATTCTCCATGAATTTACACTTGAAACCACTTGGGAGACAGCCTCAGATGTATGGGCTTACATGTAACTGAACCCCTTGGTCATGGATGGACTGCCTCCAGGTCAGGCTTGGCAAGCTCTACAATACCAGGTCATGTGTAAAAGAGTTTCCTAAAGGCAGGCGACCACTGCTGCATCCCCTCGTCCTGTCTTGGAAGGAAGTGTGAAGTGTGGTGTGGCACAGAAACTCTGCCTCACCCAGCTCTTAGCTCTGTGTTGCAGGTGTCTTATTCCCAAAGGTGCTAGGTCTAGCTAAAAATAGCCACACTACTGAATCCAAGAGCAGGGGATGCTAATCTTCCCCACCCTTGGTTTCATTTTCAAAAGTAAAGAGGCTCAATGCCCTTTAGCAACTAGAGCTACAGGACTCAGTTTTCTCCCTTTTGAAATTAAACTGCACTTTGGCTAGAAAAATGTTATTTAAAACCTTAGCATTATTAATGCAGGTTAATTATTAATTATAAAGGACTGCAAGAGCATTTGGTCCAAGTTCCCCATTTAACAGATGAGGAAACAAAGGCCAAGGGAGATAGCTTAATAGCTCCATAGCAGGCATGCTGACTAGTCTGAGAGGCTCTTCCTTCAACATAAGGATCTATTCCTATTGAGATGAGACAGTGGGAGGTGATGAAATTGAACTTTCAAAGTAAGCATATAATCTGTATACTAGCACTGACCACTCAGAAAAGCTAATGGGAAAAATATCTCATAGTAGCAGCAAAGTATGGTTTACCCTGCTCTCAGGTCGGTTTCTTTTTCACACTACCGACAAAAATAAATTCTAGATGTATTCAAGATCTAAATGTAAAAAAACCCCCCAAAACCCAAATGATAAAAATACTAAAAGGAAAGGTAGGAGAATATTTTTATGATCGTTGAATAGGAATTAATGACTGTCTTCAGCGAGACCCAAACCCAAAATCATATGTGAAAACACCTGTAAATATGAGTGAATAAAAGTTAAAAGCCAGTGTAAACAAAGGCAAATTAAAGGGACAGATTAGGAGAACATGTTTGCAACATATATAATAAGCAAAAGGTTAATATTTATAATATACAAAAATTTTCAACAAATAATTCAGTAGAAAGATGGATAAAGAATATAAATTGGCCAATCATATAAGAAATACAAATTGTCACTGAGCATATGAACACATGGTTTTAAGGAAATACATTTTAATTGTGATTTTCAGACCACATGCAGTTTCAGAACCTTTCAGACAAGAGGCTTAAATCATAGGCAAGGGACGGTCTTCAGGGAAATGGGCTTTCTAGAAAGTTGGAAAGGTGTAGGTAGAGCTATTGTTCAGGGAGACCTAGCCTTGTTAAGTTTATTTTCAGAGCCAGGGGAGCCCAAGTCTGATAAACCTTCCCTTACGCAGAAATATGGCTTGTGTGTGTAAAGGTGACAAAAACCCAGAGTACAGTAAGGTGAAGGTGTAATAAGACTTGAATTTTTCCATATCTGGCTTGACTCCCCTTGCAAGCATAGTGTGCCCCACCCCGAAGTCTGGGGACCAGGGAAAGCTGCACTGAGGCATCCCCTTTGCTCCATGTGGCTACCCCATGGCTGATAGCATGTTGTATTATTGGCTAATTAAATACAGACATTAATTTTTTCCATATTGGGTGTGTGCGTTTTGTGTGTGTTCTCTTCTCATCAACTGCTAACTACACGAAATCCTGCTCTGTTTATCCTAATTAATCTAAGAAATGCAAATTAAAACATGAAACATTTATTTTTGTCTAACTGATCAGAAAAAAAAATTTAAATATATATGATATCCACTGTTGACAAGGGGTGGGGGGAAGTACACTCCAACACACTGTTGGCGAGGCTATTACTAATAAAGCCATTTGGGGGCCACTCTGGCGGTACCCCTTACACACTAAATGTGTGATTCCCTTTGACCCAGCAAATATAACTCAGGCATATGTGCTTGTGCTTAAATCACATGGGTAAAGATTTTACTGCGACGTTACTCTGACTGAAAATCAGAAACAACTTAAATGGCCATGAATAAAACCAATGATTAAATAAATTAGAGCATGCCCATGCTATTTTCGCTTATGTTTTCCCAGAAGCAGATCTTGTGACTAGGATGTGAGCAAGCGATGTTTGGGAGGTATATGTAGGAAGTGGGGGAGTGGTGCTGGGAGGGACAGACAGTCAATGAAGGGTGTGTTATTAAGCCAGCTACCACAGTGAGCAACTAGAGTTTAATCTTTCAAGGAAACTGAAGACAGCGCAAAGCATGTGCCAGGGAGCTGGGATATTTATACTCCTACAACTTTTAGGCATTGTTAAAACCTGTCTCCCAGAAGGACATTGATTCCAACCAAGTACTATCGACCAACCTCTGTCTTGGGTCGGGGGAGCTTTCCAACCAAGATAGAGGTACTAGCCACTGCAAGCCAGGCTGTTATGTGTGGAAATGATAGGGCTTATGAGGGGATATAAGTAAAGCATTGACCATCTGCTACTACACGTGCTAACAAATACGTGACTAAAATAGGCCCTCCCTGATCAACAGGTGTGGCCAGATGAGAGAAGAAAAAAATCTTTCGTCATGAGATTTCCAGCCTAGCTATTCAGGACCAACAAGGCCAGAAAACTCTTCTGTGTTTAAGAACCATGGATCAAAGCCATTGACATTCCCTCCCAGTCATCCCCAAATTATTTCGGTGTTTGTTCACACCTGACAGCAGTGTAGGAGAGGGGGTTGAAAACCATGTGGGGAGATTTGCAGCCTGGGCTCTCACTGGCAAAACCTCACCCTCTGAAGAGGGGATGAATTTAGCTATTTCAGGAGCAAGGATTAAAGATGTGACCCCAGCTAGGCTCTAAATAACTCCCTAGAGTTCCCAACAATATCAAGAAGAAAGGAAAATCGAAGTTAAAAAAAAAAACCAAAACCCTCTCAACATAGTTTATAAACCTGCTAAATGCTTAATTAGCTTCTTTATAGGTCTGTGGCTCACTTTCTTCCAGAAAGTGTCCCTGTAGGACAGCAATGATAAAGATTTGGGTGGGGTAGGGGACTTGATTCTGGTCTCAGCTCAGCCACATATTAGTTGACTGTGGGCAAGTTATTCATTCAGCAAACATCTACTAGGGGCTTTACCCTTGAGAATTATAAAGATGAATCACACCATTTCTGCCCTAAAGGGAGAGGACACAGAAATTTAGTAGGAAAAGATGCATAAGTAAATAACTACATTATAGTATGATAAATGATAGATAGGGGTCCCATAAGGGGAGCCTAAAGAAGGGGTACATAGCCCAGCCTGGAGAGGGTGGTCTAACCTTTCTGAGTTTCTGCCCCTCTGCTGTGAGATGAGGGAGTTTTATGTATTTGTGAGGGCAGCTAATAGAGTACCAGGGCGCACCTTGCTTCCCGAATGAAGCCCCTTCAGTGACTAGCACCTGCCTCTGTGAATAAGAAAGCAAGCCCAGCGTGCTCCACCGTCCCTCATGAGGACTCTCATGAGGAGAAGCTCTTGCTTCTCCCTGCTGCTGCCAAACTATGTCCTTTCTTGGCTGGCCATATGATCCTGATGTGCTTTCTATGTAAATGTGCTAAATTGAGAGAGATGTGATTTACTGGATTGGCAGAAGCTGGAGCTACTGAACAAAGGGAGTCAAAATGAGTGGGGTGAGAGAGACCAAGAACCAAGAGGACAGGAAAGAGGAGAAGGGAGGGAACTGGAAAGGCTGGAGGCGAATTAGACCAGCTCTCTGGGAATCCCAGGAGCCTGACCTGTGCCCAGAGAGGATCATAAGAAAAGCCTTAAAAAAAAAAGAAGAAGAAAAGAAAAGAAGAGCCTTGATAGCTCTAGAAGTTCAGGACTGTTTGACTCTTCATGAGGGTGAAGAAAAGCCAGCGAACTGACTCTTTGCAGCAGCCAGATTTAGGTTAGCAGAAGCTCTGTCTTGTAAGGGGGTAAAAGCTAGATGATATTAGGAGGTGAACATGGACTTCTTACGCAATTGGAGACACGATAGTACTGCAGGCAGAAGAGTACGCTTTTCTCCAAAGGTAAATCTAAAACTGCATTTCCCATTCATTAATGTGTCTGCTGTACATTCACTTAGTGCTGACACTGAGGGAAGTACAAAGTTGTACAAGACTGAGCTCCTGCTTTCAACTTTATTCTAGTAAACACTTATCGAGCATCCGCTATGTGCCAGGCACTGGACTGAATGCATAAAGAAATAGAGCACAATTTCTTACCTCAAGGAGCTTATGGTCTAGTAAATTTGCTAATGAAATGTCCTCCCACTTAGAATATTCTAAACACTGACCTGAACAAATATTATATATTTTTCTTTCCTGTGATTCTGTCAGTTCTCTGGCCCTTGTTGGGAGAATAAATCCTGTGGATTTATTTTAGAAGCTTGACAGTTCAGCTGCAAGCTCATAGTTATTTGCCAGTGAGAGAGAGAAGGAAAAAAATGGTCTGTTTCCCTATCTCTCCCCTGCAGCTTTAGCAATGTACCTGGTGGGGTCAGGAATATCTGCCTGTTCCCCAGACGAGGTGTCACACACATCGAGTCATTTTTCTGGCTTTCTAAACATCTCAATTCAAACCTCCAAATTCCCTTCCACCTGCTTTGTTTAATAATTAAGCTACTTAATGATTTTGATGAGGAGAAGAGGGAAGAAGATGGTGATTGTTAGGGTTTACCTGTTCCTGGGGAATATAGCAGCTTCCTCTGCTAGAGTCATCATATCCCAGTTGTTCCCAAGGCGTCTTGCTCAGTGAAAAGGCCAGAGGCCTTTCCTGCTTCAGGGCCCAGGTCGGACTGATCTTGAGTCATTTTGTCCCCAGAGGCCCTGCCAGGGAACCAGGTTAGGTTCCTGTTTCTTAGGTTCCTACCTTACCCTTCATTTCACTGTCTTGGAGTTTTGATGAACAGCGGACTGGGTTTGGAAGATAGCGGATTAGACCGGGTTTAGGTAAGGGAGAAAACTCCAGGCCAACTAATGACAATGCAGAGAGGCGGGGGGCCTGACTGGAGGGGCACGTTTCAGTAGGAGAGCTTTCAAGGCATGGGCTTCAGGAAAAGAGGTGATGAGTACCTACTTAGGGGAGAGAGGAGAGAGAGGGAGAGAAAGAGAGAATTCCATATTGAGAGGCCATGTAGCTTAGAGGAACGAGCATTGGTTTTAGAACCATAGAGATGTAGGTTCAGATTCCAGTTCCACCGTTTACTATCTATATGATCTTAGGCAATCACTTAGCCTTCTCTAGCTTCAATTTCCTCACCTATAGAATAGAGCTAATAATACCTATGTTGCATGGTCATTTTGAGAACTAGCAATAAAATACAGGGGTGGGCAAAAGTAGGTTTACAGCTCACACAGAGTTTATTCTTGTATTATTATTTATTCATTTTTTCATATAATATAATGAATATAGTATTCATTATATTATTTACTTGTATCATTTGTCTTTTTCCATGGGAACAACTGTAAACCTACTTTTGTCCACCCCTGTATATCAGGTTACTTGCACTCAGTAAATGGTAGCTCTAGTTATTACTGACTACCTTTTGTGTATTAGGTACTTAGCTAGGTTTGGGGATATGTGTAGAAAGTGTGGTGTGACAAGTAGGTCTGACCAATAAATGGTCCCACGAGCCTTCCCTGGGGTTGACTGGCAATGGGCTAGCTTCGTCTTTCTCCAACAAGAATGGAAAAGCCACTTAAGATAGTATGAAGTAATCTGAATTTCTTTGTCTGTACCTAACCTCAACGTCTGATGGGGCTAGGACACCTGTAGCTGGGCATTTCAAGCACTTCCCTAAGCAGTGGGTCCCTACACTCAAACTGCTTAGTATCTGAACACTAAAATATTTATCTCCCCCTGCCCCAGCAAAGCCCCTCTCAAGCTAATCTATAAAAAGGAAGAGCAACATGGGATTCCTCCTCAGGAGCACTGCCATGTGGTACCTCCTGCTGCACCCCAACCTCACCCCACCTCTCTGCAGGATTTGGGGAGAACAGGCACCTGCATATCTGCCCCTTTCTTGAGTTTCACCTGCACTGTGATGCCACTTGTACTGAGTCCTTTGTCAGAGCGGAAAGGCAGCCTCTTTTTAGGAAACAACAACTCTAATGTTGTGTGATAAATACCAGGATAGAGTTATTTTATGGGGTCCTATTGGCACACACGAGAGAGGCATCTAATTGCCTCTTCAAGAAGGTACTTCATGAGCTAACTTTGAAAGAAGAGTTGGCTTGGCAGATGTGGGATGTTCATGGGAAGGGACATTCCATTCAAAGGGAACGGCATATGCATCACTTCTGTAGAGTGTCACTTGAGATGTGTATATGAAGTAACCCTGTGATATAGGCATTACTGGTCACACATGAGGAGAGGAAAACGGTACCCCAGAGAGCTTAAGACCATGCTCATGGACACAGGTAAGAGCAGTGCTGAGGTTCAAACCTAGAAGTGCCTGATTCAAATTCCCTCTTCTTTCCACCACACCTGATTACCTCCCTGGAAGCTGGCACAGGCCTTGCCATCATTTTCCATTTCAGCCCTAACATTTGCATGCTGTATGGTTAGTTGGTCAGAGTGAGAGTATGATCTTTTGATCATCTTCTGGCTCCGATGTGGACTGAACCACCCGTGGATGAGTTTGAGTTGTTCTCAGGAACAGAAGAGGGCCTTTTCCAGCAATACAGCTGTCAGGCTAGCCCTTGGCAGTGCAGCGTTTGTATAGGCCACAGGGACAAACTGTTGGAGTGGGATCCTTACCTCCCTATTGAGTCCCTCTGCTTTCTAAGGTCTGTCTTCAATATAAAGCACAACTTAGACCTCAATACCACAGTAACCACCTCTCCTCCCGTAAGTAAGAGTGAGGAAAATAAATACTAATACCAATTAGCTTTTATCGTTGTTCCCCCCATTATCTATCATCTATCTATCTACCTATCTATCTATCTATCTATCTATCTGTCTATTTATCTATATATCTATTTTTATTGAGGTAAAATTGACCTATAACATTATGTTAGTTTCAGGTATACAACATAATGATTCAATATTTGTATACATTGTAAAATGATCACAATAAGCTTTTTTCTTAAATGTACCTTGTCATAATTATAAAATAAATACATAACTGTATATAAAACAACTAAGGTAAAAATAATGTCTATTATGAAATTGTATATATGTAGATAAACATTTGAATGTATGTACATGTACCTATATCTATATACAGGGTGGGGCAGAAGTAGGTTTATAGTTGTTCTTAAGGAAAGTAATACGATAATTAATAAGTAACAATACAAGAGTAAACTGTGTTTTGCATACTCACAACTATAAACCTACTTTTGCCCCACCCTGTACTTGTGTATTGAGTGTAGATAAACAAATGAAACTACCTCTATTCATATATAGCCATATCCATATTTCTTTTGTACAAACTACCCTGCAATTTGCTTGTTTTCAGTTATCAAATGAACTAATAGTCCTCATAAGATCATACTGGTGGGTTTCGCTGATTGAGACATGTTCTGGAGCACTTCAGTACCTTCGCTATTTCTCGATGTCTCACGATAGTGGCACATCTTGGTAAGGCTTGTGTGCAATCAGATCAAATAAAACCATGTATCTGACAGCGTTTTACAAACAGTAAGATGCTGTACTAACATTAATTATCAAAATATCCGGTGTGGCATGAGGACAACATTTACGCAGGAGTGGATTGCAGGCTTCTCGTAAGGCTCTTGTGCAATAGCACAAGGGGGAAATGTTTGCACTTTGATCGGGAAGAGCAAATGCTGAGGCTGGTACCTAGTTGATCCTGGTTCCTGTCAAGGGCCTACTGAGGAAGGAGCCTTTAAAGCCTCACTGCGTCTTGCCTCGGGCTGCCTCAGTCCCCCATACCACCCAAGGGATCAATCTGAGAAGGTTTCCTAACCCCATCTGTTTCACCAAACCATAATGGGAATGAGGATTCCTTCCGACTTCCCCTGGGAGCCCGGCAGAGTCTAAGGGTGCTCTCACTGCCACACACGAGGGTTGACGTGGTTGAGAATGTGAAGGCAAATGTAGCATCTTCTTAGCTCCATAAACACCCCTCAAAAAATTCCAAATCTCTTTTGGGTTCAATTTAACATTTTATTTCCTGCTGCTTCCAGCTGACAGCTTGAGAAAAACCAAATTGATGGTTGACTGGTTGGGTTTTTTTTTTTTTTTAACCTAATGACAAGCCTGGCTTAGAACTATTCAAGCATTTTTCAGCTCCCAGTACTGTGTGTCTATAGATAAACAGGCATATTTGTTATTTACTTTTGTTTACTTCTCCCCAAATGGAAGCCCATTAATTTCCCAACATATTTTACAAAATGACTTGCCTATGCCAGCACTGGGAGGATGTATTAATCCTCAGTCCCGAAATGTTTAAGTTAGAAATAATGGGAAATAGAAGAGATGGAAGGACCGAGATGACTCATTCATCTCAGATGTTCACCCTAAACTACCTCAGAAATGCCGGCAATGAATTAAAACCAGAATTCTAGAGGAATGACCTAAATCACACTTCACCAGAGAGACTCTATACTTCCTTAGCAAAAATTGCCCTTTATGTCTAGAATGAAGGAGCTTAATAATGGTTTGAGTCAAGTAGCATGAACTTAGCTCCTACTGGTCTGGGGATAAAGAATCAATATTGTCTCTCTATGGGTAGGAACCTCTTCAGTAGATGACAAAGGGAAACCACAGTCAAGTGTAAGATGCTGACATCCTGTGATGTGTTAGTGCTACAAAGGAGAGCTGGCTTGGAAGCAGAGCAAGGTCTTTTCTTGCTCACTGAGTCAGAAACCAGATCTGCACCTCTGCTTCTTCTGTGGCGCTGCCCCTGCTTTAATCTTCCCTGGGCACAAACGAAGTGGCCCTACAGAGATCCAGCAACTGACTTCTATAAAGTGACTGAAGGCTGGGGATCCCAGCGTGCAACAGATGGTAAAGACTACAGTTGTGACTGTAAAAATCAGGGAAAAGATAAGATGTAGGTTAAGGAACAGGAAACTTCTTTGTTTAAAGTTAATAAAATTTCATCTTTAACTAGCTACTGCAGGGAAGCAACTAATCCTACAACACAGTAGATGTTGTTCATAATGTTTATGACATCCTTGGATGTCACCAAGATTTCAGTTTTATGCATGTATTGTTCAAGTTGTAAATTTGGTGTTGGAATTAACAGGTAACAAAGACCTAGGAAACTTAGGGAAGTTATTTACTTGGTGCATAAATGAAGAGGCTTTGAGTGAATAAAGATTATGAGAGAGAGAGAGACTGACTCTAATCCTAACCCTAGCATATAACTCTAGGCTTATTGTTTAGGTGAGCCCTCCACACAAAGCATTGTTGGTTCAGGTGGTCTCATAGTGAGAAGTGGCCTTCAGCCTTGCACGGGTAGGACCTAGCAGTGCGCAGACTCTGTCCAGCAGGGTTGACAGAAAAAAATACAAGGCACCTAGTTAAATTTGAATTTTAGGTGAGCAATGAATAATTTTTTAGTGTAAGTATCTCTCCTGCACTACTTGTATTTTTATTTGGTAAATCTGGCAGCCTTATCTAGGAAGCTTCCATTAATTAACTCACCAGTGACTTATTTGTAAATCATAATGCCCATGTGTGAATATGTGGAGCAGAGCTCACCTTTCCACCTGTCAGAGCCCTTCAGTCTACTTTCTGCACCGCTCTCTTTTAGGCGTTTGGAAAACCAAGTGTGTCAATGCTTGGCGAATGCCAAATTGTAGTAAAGCAGGTTAAGTAGGCTCATGGGCTACGCATTCAGGCTGCAGGAGGACGTGGGAACTCTGGATGTTTGGCTGCAGGGACACCACCCAGAACCTGGGATAACAGTCCAGTCAAACAGATGCAGTGTCTCTCTCCCCCTGACACTGCTGCAATAATGATGCGCTTTAACGCTCTCTTTTTCGGTATCTATTTTTCAATTTTTGCTTATTTGCATTTTTTGTCATTTTTTCAATAAATCACCAAAAACTTATTCCTCATTATAGACATTCTGCTCTTTCTAACATATCTGCTGATTAAATTCATTTTATCTTTATTGTCGTGCTACTTTTTAGGGAGTCATACTAGATGTCTTGGTGAGTTTTAGGAAACTCGTTTGCCTTAATTAGCACATATTAATTTTACGAGAGAGTTTCAGATGTGTACATCTGTACCTTTGATTTTCTAAAACAGAACATAATTTTAATCTAAGACTCCCATTTTGTGTGATGCAGAAAAATTAGTAACTACCAAGGAGATTAATTCACACCCACATACTCTCCATTGCTTTCCCTTAGATTGAGTATCTGTGGTGGGAGAGTTGGGGGGTATATACAATACCATATGTCTGAGTTGGTAGCTCCTGAGGTGCTGCCCCAACTCGTCTTTGACCATGGGTCCTTCCCCACTGCTGTCCAGAGTAATCCTCTAAGGTGGCTGCATTCCCATCTGGTTTGCTCAGCTCATGCTGCCATCTTGGCTGTTCCTGCATGGCGTGACTCTTTTGGGCTGTTGGCTCTCACCCTCAGCTAACTTCTGAAACCTTCTCAGGGTTTGAGGAAGGTTTAGCTACTCTCTCACCCCTCTTTGGGACCACAGGGAACAAAGTTGTCACCGAGTTCTCTTCCTCTGTCATCTGTACAGCTATCTCTTCTCTGGTGGCCTCATATCACTGTGGGGTTAGCTGCTTTCCCTAGATAGGGACTAGACACAAGCCTCCCCATTCTCAGTTTCCTCAAAGCTTATCTGGTGTCCTACCTCCAACCACAGTTCCCTCTCTTCCAAGGAGATTCATCCTGGAAAGATGACAGGGGACTGGGGCTTGTCTTAGAAACCACACATTCCTTCCCTGCCTGGTATGGCTCAGAGGATTGAGCACCAGGATGCAACCCAAAAGGTGGTGCTTCAATTTCCAGTCAGGGCACATGCCTGGATTGTAGGCCAGGTCCCCTGTAGGAGGTGCTCAAGAGGCAACCACGCATTGATATTTCTCTCACTCTCTTTCTCCTTCCCTTCTCCTCTGTCTAAAAATAAATAAATAAACAATCTTAAAAAAAAAAAGAAACCACACATCCCTATAGTCCAGGTAACCCTACTATAGTGCCTGACAGCTGGTTATCTTGGATGGAGAAAGGGGAAGGAATTCTTTTGGACCAGTCTTATTTGTCTGTTGATTAGGCCCAAATATTTTCTGAGTGCTCAAAAATTCTTTTCTCCCAAGTCTAGGTCTTGGGTTCAGTAATCTCATTTGAATCTCGAGGGCTAAGCAACTGACTTTCTTTTGCCTGATGTTCCATTTGTAGCAGCAACCCCATTTTCCCTGGGGCAAGGCGTGTCGTGGACTGTAGAGCAGGAGAGAGAGGTGAAGTGTACGCTGTTGCTGATATCAGGGAAAACCTGGTTGGTGTCTCAGAATGCCCTTCTGCTATACTCGCAGTGAACCTATCACTGTGCTGAGCGCCTGAGACCCACGTAATCCTCGGCACAGTCCCCCAAACTGAGTCCTATCATTCTCATTTCCAGACAAAGAAAGGGAAGCTCAAAGAGAGGATAGGTAACTTATTCAAAGATTTCAGTTATAAGTGGTAGAGAAAGAATGGAACGTAGGAAAATCTAATTCCGAAGCCTTCATTTTAAATCCCAACAGTAGTCTTATTACGTTGGTGACCAACGGAGTCTCCAGGGAGTTCGCTAAAAATAATTTTGATGAAGACCCACCTCAAGAGATCCTGATCCGGTTGGTCCGTGCTGGGGCCTGGTCGTCTGCATTTTGGACAGCCTCTGTAGATAATTCAGATGCACAACAAAGTTTGAGAGCCCGCTCTGGAATTTGTTAACTGCATGATTTGGGACAAATCACTTCATCTCCCCATGACTCAGTTTCCTCGATTGTTAAATGAGGGGAGATGATAGTACACATCATTGAGTTGTGGGAATTAAATGAGTTTAAAATGGAAGCACTAGGAAGAGTCTGTAGCACATAATAAGTACCTGATAAACTTTAAAGACGATTATTCTGCTGCCTTTTAGCAGCAACTTACTTAAACATTTTTAGGAGCACTGTTTCCTGGGAAGATTACATAAAGGGGTAATTGCCTGCATTTACATGGAGTTTTAGTAGCCTGTGTCTCAGAGAGCCTTTTTTTTTTAAGCTCTTTCCCCCAAATCTAGGTTCATGACTAATTTGGATACTATGGTGTCCTGTGGTTTTAACCACCTGGAGGCCATGTTATTTGTCAGGTATGTGGAAATTAAACTGGGGATGTAATGATGATGGTGGGTGAAAGAGAAGTAGATTGAAGGTTCTCAACCTTGATTGTGTCTTAGAAATATCTGGAGAGCTTCAACCAATGCCCAAGTCACAACCCTTACCATTAATATCAGAATCTTTGGGACTGGGTTCCAACCATCAGTATATTTTAATCTCTAGATGCTTCCAATGTCTGGCTGTTGGGCTCCACCCCAGCTCCATGGAGTAGAAACTCCAGTGGGGGAGCCCAGAAATCTGTGTTTTAACAAACCTACAAACCTCAGGATCTTTGGTGTGAACCTTTCCATATCCTTCCGTTGTCCAGGCCTCTGTTTTTCCTTCTTTGCCGAGTAGGGAGTGACAGGAAGGCAAGAGAGAAAGTGTATTAACCCTTAGTTCCCTTAAGTACAAGCTTATCCGTACTACCTATCATATCAATATTCATTCTAGTGAGACCTGCCCTAGACTGGCAGAATGAGGGTCCTTCAGCCTAAATGTCTGCTTGTCAAGGGACAGGTGATTCAATTAAGAGAGACCCCCCCTGCCTCAGAAGGGAAACCCTGTCAATATATGCCCCAAATACCCTTTTCTCTCGTCCTAGCTCTGCTGCTCTGGAAGCTTCGAAAAGGCCAATAGCATGTAAACAAGTTCCAAACCGACCCATCTGCTTTTCATTTCCTGCTTTGTGCTAAAACGAGTCTTTTAAGGTTGCTTAAAATATATCCCTCTCCTCCTGTCCCGCCCCTAGGGCATTGCTCTGTGTCCTCAGACCACCTCTGTTCCTGCCTCCTCCTCCACCTGGATTCTTTCTGCCCAGATCTTGGCTTCAAACAATGCTCACAGTTATTCCTGGCATTTGTTTTTTTGGTTTAGTGCATATCCAATGATATATTTTTCTTCTTCTTTTTAAAGCACCGTATTCAGTCTCTTCATTTGTCCTTTTCTCCTCTGGCAATTGTACTGCTATCGACGTTTGAAAGTGGCCTGATTCCCTCGAGTCTGGTAAACGGTCTTGCTGCTAGAATTAGTGTGGGAGAACTGTGTTCAGAAGCGAGAGCATGGGCTAACAGGACCTGCTCTCCTGGGACTCAGATGCCCCTCTTGGGACCTCCACAGTGTACTTGGGAGGTTGGAGTGCCCTGAGGCTGGGGAGATGGCACTTGGTGGGACCTAAATTTGAACAATGACTTCATGTGACCTCAAACAACTGCTGCTTTGCTCTGCTTCCGTTTACCATCTGTTAAGTATAGACCTTTGCCACCAATTAATGAGAGAGAAGCCCTGCTCTGTTGCAAAGGACTACTAGGTTTAAACAAACTTGGAAAGACCAGCTCCTGGGGAAGTTGTGGAGTGGGAAAAGTGCCCCCGTATTCTTTCCCCATCAGAGAGATGCTGAACCCTCTTCCTCAAGGACTTAATTTGTGCCCTCTTCTAGGGCACAATCCCAAACCCCGCACCCTCTCCTGAATGTGCTACCCTGTCTTGTACTTCATCTTCTCAGGTTCCTGCCAACTAGAGGGCAGGTAAAATGATAACAGCCGTTATTACCCTAATGTATCTTCCTTCCAAATCTGTCAACATCATAAACTGAGGGCCTCTTTATTCTAGGCATTTTGCTTTAAGACTCAGCTCTGGCCCTTAAGAAGCTTATGTTCCCAGTTAAGAGACTGGTTGTGTACACAGGCAAAGAAAACAGCTTGAGACCTTGCCAAATGAACTACACAGATAACAAAGGTTAAAGGAGTACACAATTATTCAGTAAATATATATTGAGCACTTTTTACATGTTATGTATTGTTCTAAGTACTGAGGCTAAACCAGTGAAAAAAACAGATGGATCTTAGGTTCTTCTTTTTTAAAGTACATTTTATTGATTATGCTAAAGTTTTCCCAATTTTTCCCTTTTATCACCCCTCAGCCCTGCACCCCACAACCCTCCAGCATTGCCCCCCACCCCGCTTAGTTCATGTCCATGGGTTGTACATATAAGTTTGTTGAGTTCTCTGTTTCCTATACCATTTTTGATCTCTCCCCATCTATTTAATGCCTATCAATTTTGCTTCTTCTTCCCTGTACCTTTCCCCCCCATTCCTCTTTTCTCCCTTCCCACTGAAAAACCTCTATGTGATGTCCATTTCTCTGATTCTGTTCCTGTTCTAGTTGTTTGCTTAGTTTTTGTTTTTGTTGTTTTTCTTTCTTTTATTTTTTTAGGTTCATTTGTTGATAGTTGTGAGTTTGTTGTCATTTTACTGTTCATATTTTTGATCTTCCTTTTCTTAGATAAGTTAACATTTCATATAATAATGGCTTGGTGATGATGAACTCCTTTAACTTGACCTTATCTGGGAAGCACTTTATCTGCCCTTCCATTCTAAACAATAGCTTTGTTGAATAAAGTATTCTTGGATGTACGTCCTTGCCTTTCATGACTTTAAATACTTCTTTCCAGCCCCTTCTTGCCTGAAAGTTTTCTTTTGAGAAATCAGCTGATAGTCTTATGGGCACTCCTTAGTAGGTAACTCTTTCCTTTCCTCTTGCTGCTTTTAAGATTGTCTCTTTGTCTTTAATCTTGGGTAATTTAACGATGATGTGCCTTGGCGTGTTCCTCTTTGAGTCCAACTTCTTTGGGACTCTCTGGGCTTCCTGGACTTCCTAGAAGTCTATTTCCTTCACCATATTGGGGAAGTTTTCTTTCATTATTTGTTCAAATAAGTTTTCAATTTCTTGCTGTTGTTCTCCCTCTGGCATCCCTATAATTCAGATATTGGCACATTTCAAGTTGTCAAAGAGGTTCAAAAGTCTCTGTTCATTTTTTTGAATTCTTGTTTCTTCTTTCTGTTCTGGTCGGATGTTTATTTCTTCCTTTTGTTCCAAATCGTTGATTTGAGTCCTGGTTTCCTTCCTGTCACTGTTGGTTCCCTGAGTATTTTGCTTTATTTTACTTTGGGTGTCTTTCATTTGTACTTCCATTTTTCGAACAAGCTCAATCAGTTCTGTGAGCATTTTGATTACCAGAGCTTTAAATTCTCCATCAGATAGGTTGACTATCTCCTCATCGTTTAGCTCTCTTCCTGAGGTTATGCTCTGTTCTTTCATTTGGGCCATATTTCTTTGTCTTGGCACAGCTGATAGATTGTAAGGGGGCAGGGCCTTAGGTAATCACCTGGGCAGAGTAACCCTCTCTGCTGTGCTGTGGCGTTGCCTGTGGGGGAGGGGCCAGAGAGGGAACAGTGCAGCTCACCTGCTCATCTTTAGTGCACTTTCCAATGGACTCTCGTGTGAGACTGGGAGTTCCTCCCACCATGGCAACTGCCGTAGTCCACAGTCAACTCTGAGTCTCAGTTTCCCCTTAAGTCAGCCCCGACTGCATAGCCTGCCTCCTCACTGTAGCCAGCCCTGCCTGCGGGGTCCACTGCCTTGCCTTGGTTTCTCTCTGTCCACCGCCTTACTGGTCTGGTTGTTCTGTTTGACTGTTTCTTTAATTCCATGGTTGTTGGAGTTCCATGCAGTTTGATTTTCTGGCACTTCTGGTTGTTTATTGATTTTAGAGTGGTTATTATCCTCCTTTTGGTTGTGTGAGAAAGTGAAGGGTTTCTACCTACACCTCCATCTTGGCCGGAACTCGGATTTTAGGTTCGATTGAGACAAAACAAGAGTATAAGTGAATAAATACATAACACATCAAGTGCAAGTGCTTTGAAGGAAAATGAAGTGTAGTAAGGTGATTTTATATATATATGGGAGGTCAGAGGAGACCTTGGTTAAGGGGCATTTGAGTCAAAATTTGGAGAAAGAGAGAGAGCAACTCATCTGAATATCTGGAAGAATTTTCCAAGCAAATTGAATGAATAGACAGTGTGAAGCCTCTGAGGAGGGAGTGTGCTTGGCATGTTCTGTGAAGGACAAGTAGGCCAGTGTGTCTGGAGGGCAGTGAGCAAGAGGGCGTGGGTCCAAATAAGTTAGAGAAGTGGCAGGGGTAGATCACAGAGCACCCTGCAGGCCGTGATAAGGACTTCAGATTTTCTTCTGAAGCCATAGGAGGGTGTTGAGCAGAGCAGTGGCATGATGTGACCTACACATTGGAAGGATCCCCCTGTGTGAGGACACACACTAGGGGTGCAAGAGGAGAAGCCTGAGGCCAGTGAGGAGACTATGGCAATAACCCAGTGGGAAGTGGTGGCGGCTTAGACCAGAGTGATAGGACTGAGGGTGGAAAGATGAAGTTGGATTCTGAATATATTTTGAAGGTAAACAAGATAACTAAGACACAGGATTATGAATAAAGAGAAAAATTGGGAATGACTCCAAGATTTTTGGCCCAAACTCAAGGTTTTATGCTCAGAGGAGGGAGTGGCTACTTTTGGTTAAGATAATCAGAGAAGGATTAGGGAAAGATTAATGAGCTGCACCTTGAAAAACTAGTAGGATTTGTGGCTTATTCTGAGACTATTTTGTCTTCCTGGATACCATCCTCCCACCTCAATCTCTCTCCTTTGTTAAGTTTTTTTTTTTTTTTTTTTTTTTAATCCTCAGTGCAGCCTGACCAGGAGTCAAGGTGCAAGGGACAATGCTCCAACCAACTGATCCATGGGGCCCGGGCTCATTTGTTAGGTTTTAGTAACCTCTACTTTGGGGGACCAGGGACTCACCCATTGCAAGGGATGTGCATCTTGATTTTTAAGGCAATTATGGAAATTCCTTGCCCTTGCCAGGAATTAGTTTAGAAATGGGCTGGTTTAGCAAATGGGCATGAGCTACAATTCTGGACAATGGAACATAAAAGGGAACTCTGCAGAAGGGACTTGTGGGAAATTTTCTTAAGTCTGAGATGATCTGGATTTGAGAGGTTGTGTGAGGAGATACTGCTTGAGCTGCAGCTGCCATCTTGCAAACACAAAGGGGAAAGCTGAGGTCAATAGTCGGTGTGCTGAAGATGGCAGAGAGGAAGGTTGGAAAAGCATCATTCTTTAAAGTCCGAGTTGAGCCACTGAGTTACCCAGCTCTGGAAATGTGCCACTTCTAGACTTCTTGTTATGTGAAATTAAAAACATATATATCCTTATTATCAAAAGTTTTTGAGTTGGTGGTACATGAAGCAGGAAAGTACATCATTTTGGAAAAGCAATAAAGACTCTAGAAGGGAAGACACAGCAAAAGCAAAGATGCTTTGGGGCAAGACTTTCTTTGAGAAAAGAAAATTCAAGGCATACTTGGGGAACAGTCAGTGGAGTAATTTGGCATTTGTTTATATCATTTGTTCACCAAACATCTGTGGAGCCTCACTGTGCACCAGGCACTGTTGCGAGGTCTGGGATGCTGTGGTGAACAAGGTAGGCAGGATGCTCTTCTCGTGGAGTTACTTACCCTCTGGAGGAAAGATGGTTGATTATAAAGGAAACACAACAGGAGTAATTTCAGGAAGCTACAAGTGTAATGAGGAAATAAAATGCACGATGTGAAAGGCAGTGACTAAAGGGGCCACTTTAGGTTGGGAATGGTACATTCAGGGGACTTAAAGAAGAAAAGAAATTGGCCAGGCTAAGAAACTGAAATGAGGCTGGTGTGGTTAGAGCCTAGGGAGAGAGAGGAGAAAGGAAGCCAGACAGAGAAGCAAGGACAGGTCTTGTGGGCTTGGGGACCAACTCAGACCTGTGGATTTTATTTGAAGTCAGAAAGGAAGTCATTGGAGAATGTTAAGCAGGGGCGTGATATGACTTATTTAGATTCATAGAGCTGTCTGGTGGCATCATGGGTGGACCCAAGTGGAGGGATGTGGGGTCAGAGGGGATACAAGTCTGGGAAAGCAGTCACTGCCATATAACTTACTTCCATTTCAATGGCGCACCCCAACAGTGTGGCTCACTTGAGAATTTCAGATGTGGAAGCAAGGGCATTGGGACAGTAATTAAGGCCCTTTCCTCTTCTGAGTCGTCTACTGACCCTTCCTCCTCTTTTCTATAGAAAATAAAGTTAGCTTTGCCACAACACTAGAGACAAAGAATGGTGTAAATTAGAAATAAAAGTGATTGCCCAAGATATTGGTCCCACTATGTTTAGGAAATTCTAGGACAATGCTGTTCAAAAGAAATAGAATGTGCGCCACATAAGTAGTTTAAAATTTCCTAGTAGCCACATTAAAAAAGTAAAGTAAGTAAAAAGATGAAATTAACTTTGATAGTATATTTTACTTAAGACAGTATATCTAAAATATTATCATTTTGACATATAATCAGTATCAAATTATTAATGATCTATCTTTCTTTTTTTCCCATAAATTTTGTAAATTTGTAAATTTGTAAATTTTGGGTACTTCATATTATAGAACTCCTCAGTTTGACAGGCCCCATGTAGCTAGTGGCTACCGTATTGGATAGGAGAGGCACGGGAACGTGGTCTCGGAAGGCCTGCTGCGCAGAGGCTGTGTCAGGGAGGGAGCCTGGGCTTTGGCAATGGTTTCCTGCTTCTGCTGCCCTGCTCTGGATACATTCTCTGAGAGAAATGTATTAGGTAAAAGGGCATAAACATTTTTAGGAGTTTGATTTTTTTCTTAATTGATGACATTGATTTATTGTACCCACAATTTGGGGGAAGGTTAATTTAGTGGAAGAGTTAATTTAGTTAAAGAAAACCATATTTACTTTAATCTGCTTCTTTTTGATAACTAGTAAAGTTGAATATTTTTTAAATGAATTCACTGACTTTTTTTGTGAGTTGTTTTGGTTACTAGTATTTGTTCAGTAATCAGCTGAAATCTGAAGATATCAACTTGTGTGAGTTCTTGAGATAATGTAATCTTTTTTGGTCATATTTTTTGTAACTATATCTTCTAGTATGTTGTTTGTTTTTTATTTTGGTGATTATTTTTCATGTAAAATTTCTTAAAAATTTTTTTATTATGTCAAGTATTTCCATCTTTCCTTTATAGTAATACTATTGCCTCTTACAGCAATAGTATAGAGTCAACTTCCTACTAGTATCTTGATAAATATTCAATCCTGTTTTCTTCTGGACATCATAATTTTAAGTATATTTTGGTCTTTAAATGAAATGGAATTCATTTTGATGTGTAGTTTAAAATGTAGATCTAAACTCTTCTCTTCCTCCCAAATTGCTGATCAGTTATCTCTACTATTTACTGAAAAACTCTTTATCTCATTGTATTGTGATATTTCATCATATAGTAACATTTTTATGAAAATTAGTATGTATTTCTGATCTTTCTATATATTCCAGAAATCTGTCTATTCATACACCAAGACTTCACCATCTTACTTGTATTTTGTAGGTTTTTACTTTTAATAGATCTTGTTCACTCTCCTTACTACCCTCCTTCACTCCCCTCCCCCAATAGATTTTCTTTCTTACCTGTTTAGAATTTTTCTTTTTCTCCTTTTTGTCATATGTATATAAATAACCTTCTGGGTTTGTTGTTACTACTTTTTAAATCAAGATTCTGTTAAATCTATAACTTAAATTATAGGAAATAGATATTTATACAATATTTAGGCTTCCCATTCAGGAACCTCTATTTTAGAATTTCATTCACTCACGTCTTTTCAGACACTGTGGAAGGTTTTGTGGTTTCCTTTGTAAAGAAATGTATGTGTAGCCCTGCTCAGTGGCTTGAGCAATGGCCTGTGAACCAAAGGGTCACTGGTTCGATTCCAGGTCAGGGCACATGCCTGGGTTGCAGGCCAGGTCCCCAGTTGGAGGTGTGTGAGAGGCAGCCACACATTGATGTTTCTTTCCCTTCCCCTTTCTCTAAAAATAAGTAAATAAAATATTAAAAAAATAAATATATGTGTATATGTATGTATGTTTACATACATGCATAGTATCTTAGGTTGGGTTCCTTAGAAAAGGCTCTGAGATGAAGAGTTGTCCAAAGAGATTTTTACAGAAGATACTCCTGGCTTGCAATGTGGTTGCAACTGGGGCCTTAGCAGATGGGGGGGCGGTGTGGGCGGGGAGGGGAGGAGTGATGGGGACAAGGTGAGATGCTGTGGAGTGGAAGGGGACATTGAGGTTTAACAATTTACAAATAAAACACCATCTTTAAGTGGACCAGAATGCTCAAGTTAGCCTAGCCACAGAGTAGATTGGTCTCAAGGGTAGCAGGTCACCAGGGGATGCTTAGGAAGTGTGGAATCATACCAAGGAGTGAGCTGGTCTGAAGTGTCTCTCAACTAAAGCAGGATACAGCCCCTCAGTCTGGAAGTGTTTGTGGAGTCCACTTAGCTGTGTTTAGGGGGCACTGGTGTGTTTATTTGGCTGACTCATTCTCTTATTTGTACTGGGTTCTTTTCCAACTGGGGTGCAATTTTCTGTTCACTGTTGCATTCTCCCCCTGCCTCCCTCGAATTACTCCTGGAGCACCTGGACTGGAAGACTGGTGCTCCTCAATCTCTTCAGTCACAAAGTCCTGATCTGTAGATTTACCTCCATATATAACTAATCACATTTGTGATGTGTGGATCTTACTAATTTAATTTTGAGATTAGCTTCGTTTCCAGTTTGTTGGGAGACATCTTACTGTGATCTTCAAGGACTGACAACAGCTTCTACAAAGTCATCGTTTAATATGATATACACTATTAAGTGTATATAAGAAGACTTATATACACTTAATAGTACACTTATATACTCCTTATAAGAAGACTTATTCTATCTCTATTAACATTTTAAAATAAATACTGAATATTATATACCTTTTTGCATAAATATACATTTTTTGCATTTATAGAAATAAAAATTTTCTAGTTTAATATTTTGTGATATTCTTCATTTAAGATATCCTTATATTATTGGGATTATACCCTCCTTCTATTAATGAATCATTTCAAATAGCAAACATAGGTAATGGCATAAAATTCAGAAGGTGCAAAGAGGAATACGGTGAAAGTCAGTCTCCCTCCTCTGACATCTTCCCACTTAATTGCCCTCCTTAGGGCAGCTGATTTTACGAGTTTCTTTTGTATCATTCCAGACATGATTTACACATTTTTAAATATCCCTGTACTTCCAACCCCCAACACACACACACAAATAGCAATACACCACTGTATACTATTCTGCATATAGCTTTTTTCACGTAATATTTTTTGATGTATTTCTATGTTAATACAGATAGAGTTGTTTCATTCTTTAAATGGCTGCATATAATTCAATATGAATATAATGTGATTTATTCATTGGTACCCTGCTGAACAATTGGACTCAATTTGCATTTACAAACAATGCTGTAACTAGTACCCTTGTGCATGTTATTTTGTGCACATAGAAATGCATCTGTAGGATAAATACCTAGAAATAGGGTGTTTGGATCAAGTGCATTTTGAGTTTTG
Source organism: Desmodus rotundus (assembly GCF_022682495.2). Lineage (NCBI taxonomy): Eukaryota > Metazoa > Chordata > Mammalia > Chiroptera > Phyllostomidae > Desmodus > Desmodus rotundus. Next base: position 109,457,429 of record NC_071393.1, read on the forward strand.
AAAGTTATTACCTTCCACAGATTTATTCCACTTACAGTCCCATCAGCAAGTTTCCTCTTGACAATATTGGATGTCATCAAACTTTTTGATCTTTGTCAATATAGAAGTGAAAATGGCATCTCATGGTAGTTTTAAGGTGCATTTCTCTTTAAGAATGAGTTTGGGTTATTCATGTGTATCTCATCTTGAAGCTAATATTTGCAACATAGTATGACCTGATCTTTGTATCTCAGTTCCTGCCTTGCAGAATCCAGAACGTGTCTTTTGTACCTCCACAGCTTTTGCATCAGTTTAGGTTTATTTTGGCTGCAAGTAACATGAAACTCTCACTTAACTGACTTTAACAATAAGGAAAATCTTTTCTCTTACATGACATATGTCCTGGGATAGAGTGGTTCTAGGGTTGGTTAATTCAGCTACTCACCAAGGTCATTGCCACCCTCCTACTAGATTACCTCATGGTCACAAGATGGCTTCCCATTGAGACAGTATAGAATCCAGTCGAAGAAGAAGGGTTGTTTCTTCCCATGAGTCACTTTTTAAAAACAAGAGAACTTTTCCTGAAGCCCCTTCCCAGAAGGAATGCCCTTGAATCTCTCTAGTCAGACCGAGGTTTTACACCCATTCCCAAAGTAGTAACTGGCAGGTAGCCTGGGACCATCATAATTGCTTCATGTTAATCAGGATTTTCTTCTAAATTACATAGAATAACAGTGGACACTTCCCTTTCCCTCCCCCCAAACTGGGGCACTTGCAACAAGAAACATGTGGATTGACTGACTATAGGGGGACAATCAACTGTGATTGAGACAACTTTGCACGTTATTCTTTGTCTGATGTAGCCCCCCTCCATTTATGCTCCAGCCTAACTACTATTTGTCTTTCAAGTATAAGTTCGAGCTCCAAGGAACAGATTATTTCCCTCCGTCCCCTCGGCAGCCTGTGCCACCCTCATCACACTGCACTGTACTGCCGGCTGCACTTCTTGGTCTCTCACCACCACCCAGCTCCTTGAGGGCAGGGCAGGGTCTGCTGTGTCCCTGTAGCTTCAGGCCCTAGGGCAGTGCGCAGTTCGGAACAGACACCTCATGCCTGTGAAATAAAATCCACCTTCTAGTATTTATTTTAGAGTTTCAAGTCTAGGTTCACATCGGAGATCAACTTCTAGCTTTGTGTTTATGAATGATTTGTTTGTTGAGATTTAGAATTAGTATTATCTCTGCTACATAACGTAAACTGGAGAATTTCCAGAACAAATTGTTTAACTTGTGGATTATTGGTTCTTTAAAAGTCCAGAAGTTCAACAAGTATTTCCTGAACACATATTGTGCATTGGAGTTGGGCACTAACCCAACTGGCTCTCTACACAAGAACCGTATGAGAGCTCAACTCTGAATGTGGAGTTGATGCTTTCAGGTGGCATTTTCCAAACTGCAGTTCAGATCCGTTTGTGGGTAAGGAAATCAACTTCGTGGGTCAAAACCATCATCAAAAGGAAAAAAAAATACACTACAGTGGAACAAAATATATCAGAGTGCAGCACGTCCGGTAAAATGTTTGATATCTATTTATACCACACACACACTTATTTATTTATTTATTTATTTATTTATTTATTTATGTGATGTCCTGGGTGAAGATATAAAATGTGTTTTTTATTCTGGGTGACAGGTTAAAAAAGGTTTAAAGCCATTGCTCTAAAAGCCAATATATTTTCTTCTCTCTTTTTCTTTGAAGTGTGTGTTTTCTACTCCTAATGTCTGGGCTCCCTAAAAAGAGGGAAAGACAGGGCTTTGAGATGCGGCCTCTGAACCCCCCAGCGTTAGATGTGGTGAGCCTGGCACAGATTTGGAGTCAGGCAGAAGTCCAGTCCAAAGCTCCAGGACTTATGATCCCAGCAGCCTTTGGCAAGGCACTGAACCTTTCAAAACAGCAATACCTGTTCCACAAGGCAATTAAGAGGATTGAGGGAAATATGTGAGAATATTGTGTTGTTCAGTAAACTCTCTCCAGTTCCTTAGATGAGAAAAGGAAATTTAGCTCAGGGGTTAAAAAAAAAAAATTCTGTCTCCTGAGAGGGGAGAAAAGACTTCAGGAAATGACCCCAAAGAGAAAGGTAAGAGAAGACTGAACACGCAGGGTTGCGGATATTTCCATCAAAAGGGGTAGTGGGATCAACGGGAGGAGGCCGGGGCTCTCCCATTTCTTCAATGAGCAGTTATTTTTTATTCTCCCGTGGAGCCCAATGTCAGGGGGTGTCTGGAGGTGCTGACAGGGCACCCTGCTGAGTCGGGAAGGAGAGTTGCTGACGAGGACAGTCATTGGACTCTGTCCTCTCTTTACCCCTTTGCAGGAGGTGTGTGTGTGGGGGGTGGTCATCCAGCCTGGAGCTCACTCAGGTTGGAAACTGGGATTAAGGAGTGAGTTGGGGTGGAGTAAGGAGTGGGCTCTATGGAAGAAGGCCAGTCTGAGCGCTGGGTCTGTCGTAAGGGTGATTCCTCACACATCTGAAATCTTTTTTCTGTGACTGTCTCTGAGCAACGGTCACAGCAGACCAGTTGGACACAGGCTGTCCTGCCTGCTCATTTTCTTGACCTGTAAGCAATGCTCCTTCCTGGAAAACTGCAGGTTTCACAGCCTGGGCTCTGCTGTTCTCAGCTGCACGACTGGAAGCCATGGATGTGTTTTCTTGAAGAAAAAGTTACTTTTGTCCTGTCTGGATAGCTCGGTTGGTCAGAGCGTCGTCCTGATACACCAAGGTTGTGGGCTCGATCCCCAATCAAGGCACCTACAAGAATCAACCAATGAATGCATAAATTAGTGGAACAACAAATAGATTTCTCTCTGTCTCCCTCTCCGTCTCTCTCTGTCTCGCCAATCAATTAAAACAAACAAACAAACAAAAAAGAAAGCATTCATTTTACTTGTTTGTTGTTATCCCTGAACTCTTGAAGCTTGGGAAAGAGATTCTATAGGGAGTCCTCTCCCAGCCCCCCTTCCCTGGCCCCCAACACACACAACACACACACAAGATGAGAAAGATGGGAAGCTGATTTACTTTGGCTGGCAGCTAGAGACAAGTGGAGACTGGTACCCGGGTTAGGATTTGTCTTTAACTATCTCAAGGCAATGCAGAAGAAGAAGAGGTTATTCCAAGAGTTTTAGGTGAAGACTGGGGATCCAGTGGTGGTTCTTTGCTTGTTTGTTTTATTGTTTGGTTTTCTCCCCAGTGATTCTGTCCTTGAGGATTCCCATCCAGGTTCTTGGCACGTCATTCCCTGTTCTCTGACATCTTTCAAACTGGCTCTGGCCCTGAAGGTGCCCGGAGTCGCCAGCACGCCCAGTAAGAGGAGGAAGGGAAACGGGAGGGACAGTCATGCCCACTGCCAGTGCCAGGAAAGGAGCAAGGCCTCAGCCATGTGCGAACAGCTGCAGCTCTCAATCTCCCAGCACAGCTTTCTTTTTCCACCACTAGTGACCTTGCAGCCACTAAGTCCAGTGACCTTTTCTCAGGCCTCATCTGCCAGCTGACGGCCCCTCTTTCTTAAGTGCTCACCCCAGTGAGCTAGTTCTCCCCTACTTCTTTCAAATTCTTTCTGTGGTTCTTCTTCCATTTTTCTGCATCCTAAACCTATGACTTCTTGAAACCTTTCTTTATAGCCCCTTTCTTTCTCTCTCTCCCTCTTTCTGGGAAAACCTTGATTTCCTTTGCCAACAACTAAGTAGTATTTTAGTAGAGACTTTTTCCCCCAAGTAATAGTAACTAGTGTAGGCAAAGGGAGGGTTTACATTATAAGGTGTCCGCAGAGTTCAGTGTAGAAGTGGGTGTGCGTCTGGGCCGGGGCTGGACGCAGGACCAGGCCCCCAGGAAGCCAGGCAGAGTTTGCTGAGGCACTGACTGGTTTCTGCTCTCTGCATGTCTGCTCACATTCTGTTTTCTGATATCTGTCTGTCTCCCCCTCTTTTTTCCTGGGCCACCATCTTACCTAAAAGCTTCATGACATCTTTAGCAATTTCCCTACTGTTGCTTGTATCCTCCACCCAAGCTATCGTAATTCAATGGTATGCCCCTCTGCCTTGGGTCCCCTGCTTTACAGGCCGCCCCCACCCAGGTCCATTTTGGCTATACTGCTCCCAGGAGCACATCAGTGGGATGTTCCTACCCAAAGCTCCTGTTATCTTTCTAGAGCCTATTTCCTGGGCCTGGGACAGCTTTATCTCCAGGTACATTCTCCTGAGGACAGACCACACCACTACTCCTAGACCTGAAAGGTGCCCAAAGAGTAGTTGTTTGTTGGAGAGATGGGAGCAAGAATGTGGATGGAGCTTGGACATGTCCATGTGAACATGTTCAAGGCCCTCTGTCACATGAAACAGCACCTGGGCTGAGGAGAGAGGTGAAGCTGCGCCAGAGGGCAAGGGACAACTTTTCCTCATTCTACCATGTCCCAGCGTGGGACTGAGAAATTCAGGAATTCTGTATTTGAACCTGGCCTTCCACATTGTTATGAAGGTTTATTGTTCAATATAGGAGTATAGAACATATTTTATTTAATAGTTTCTTTGATTTATAATTCTTAGAGATGTGGGCCTCCATTTGTAGTCCTGCCCTGGGCCATGCAGAATTTAGGGGCAAGTCAGTAGTTCACTATGGTCAGTTTAAATATATATATATATATATATATATATATATATATATATATATATATACATATATATATATATTCCCTAAACAAAGCTCTGATTATGTCACCACTTACCTCAAAGCTTTTGATGATGACTACTGCTGCGTACCTGGGAGAAAGTGGCTCTGTTTGTTCATTATTCTGTGTCAGAGGGAGCTGGCAATCAGGTGGGACCTGCCTTTCATCAGAAAAAGGGTCAAGTCAGGCTTGAGTTGGCAAGGAAGCAGCTTGCTGCTCAGAGCTCACTGGGGAAGCTGAGAGGACAGAAGCCAGGGCAGTCTGATGACTAGCGATTGGAGCCTCAAGCAGAGATGGTGTAAATTCACACAGACAAGGGGCAGAAGATCAAAGGCAAGTCTAAGGTAAGTTGTTAAGAAGTGGCCAGTCTGAAGCTGTTGAGGAGAGCAGGGCATGCACCAAGGTAAAGGAGACTTGACTCACTGTTCGCCTCTGTTCCTGTGTGCCGGAACTTGTCCTAGCCTAATCCATGGATGTGGACAACAGAAACAAAGTGTGGTACTCAGCAGTAGGCAACAACAGCTCTAATGACAATACTATGTTTGTAATTAATCTCCTTTTGAATATCTTCAAAGGGATTAAATTTGGAAACCAATTCATTTAGACCAGGGAAAAGGATAAGTGGGTAGGACTAAAGTCAGGGGAAGTGGGCAGGGCAAGATGACATTTCATAGCCTTCTACCCACTTGTGATGTTGAGTCAGATGCCTGTGCCAGAAAAGAAGATGCCAGACTGAATGCAGGCTAAGGCTTCCGTTGGGCCCAGCTCCATCTGCCAAATCACTGCAACTTGCCCTGTTCTCCTCCCTGATGTGCAAGGATCAGAGCTTCACAGAGGAGCTGCTGCTGAGCGTGAGAGACCATAGTTAATTTTTGAAAAAGGGAACATGAAGGAATGTGTATTCTAACAAAACTAAAAAAGAAAAACTACACACACAGCTTTCCAGGACTTTAAAAGCAGGCATTAAGGACAGACTCTCCAAACTCTAGATATCAAGCTGTTCTTCTACATAAAATTGTTTTATCTCAAACTCATTGATATGGGGCCCTAACGGAGGGGCTTCCTGGCACTTTACAAGAGATGCTGTTGTCTTAACAGGGCCGTGCTGCGAGGAGTCCACTTACCTGGTGCTTCTTAAACTGGCACACACCAGAACCACCTGCTAGTGCTTGTTCAAAATGCAGAATTTTCAAGATTTTAAAATTTATTGAAAACTTTCTCTTTAAAGCAAGTATAGTAAGGATCTTATGTTTAATGACAAACCCAAAATTATTTTATGTTTAAAATTTCTAAAAAGCTAATTTAGCTTGACTAAGGGATTTTTTTTTTTTTTTTCTTTTTACTAACTTTACTAGGGGAAAATAAAATCCCACTCGCGGAAGTTTTGGAAAGGGCAAAATTAATTCAAAAAATTTCCCCTATTAACGAATAGTAATAAAAGCAGAATGTTCTAAAGATTACATTAGTCAAGGCCCTGGGGAAAAAATGGCTTTATATTGAGTCATTCGAGAAGAGTGTAATAAGGGCACTACTCACAAAGCATGGGTTGGACGTAGACGAACAGGAAGGGACGGGGCACTGCTCGTGAGCTGAGGAGCGCAGGAGCCATTACCACTGGAGGCCTGAAAGGACAAGGGCCTGGGACCAGTGAAAGGGCCCTAGAGGGAAAGCTGATGCAGAAGACCACCTGGCAAAAAGGAACCAGAGGAATAACTACAGTAGTCCTCCATTACCCATGGTGGGGGGGGATAGTCCAGGACCCCTAGTAGATGCCTAAAACCATGGGTAATACCAAATCCTAGATATACTATGTTATTTTCTAGATATACATACTTATGTTAAAGTAAAATTTATAAATTAGGCGCAGTAAGAGATTAACAATAATAAAATAGAACAATTATAACAATATACTGGAATAAAATTATGTGAATGATTTGGGGGCCATTATCAGGTAGAGTAAGGGATACTTGAACACAAGCACTGTGATACCCTAACAGTCGGTCTGACAACAAAGACGGGTAAGAGACCAGCTGGCGGGTAGAGTATAGGACGTGGGTACACTGGACAAAGGGATGATTCATGTCCCGGGCAGGACAAAGGAGAATGGTGTGAGCAGTGGCAGTTATCCTCTTAAGAACGTGGTGACAGTTGTCTGTGTGGAGAAAACAGTTCTGCACAAAGTGTACATGTACGTGGACAAGGACAGGGAGGCGGAGCAGACAATGGCAACAATTGGTTAGTAAGGGTGTTTGGAGTTTTAAAACTCCTTTGCTATGATAATGTTCATCTAAGAGCTTATTAAAGTAAAAACACCTCTAGGAGAACTTGGAGCAGGTAGTCACCACAAGCGTCTGACCCCGCTCGTGAGGAGTCCCTGGAACTCAACCACAGTATCTAAGATTTTTGGTCCCTGTCAGGGCTCCTCAGAATCCTAGGGTCTCCCAAGCCAGCTTAGTCCTCAGCAAACATCCAGAGGAGCATCTGAGACCTGGCTTTACGGGACCCCACCAGTCTGCTAGGTATGAATGGGCAGGTAGCCACCATTGGTAAGGCTCTGCCTTCCCTCACTCTTGGGCTGAGTGGCTGAACCTTTGGTACTTGAGCTGAGGAGGCCCCTTCTATTAGTTTTCTTGTTAGCAGTTTCCACACAGTGGGAGTTTCCTGCTCGATGTAACCTTAAGCTGCAACAGAAATAACCTTTGGAGCCAGAGACAGCCAGCCAGGTTGTACTGAGGCAGCAGGGCTCTGGTGACTGTCCCTACGGAGGTCCTGGACTGGGCCTTCTGCCTCCTTGAAGTCCTCTTTCTTTGGTCTGCTGGTGACCTATAAGCTAAGGACAGGACAGAGGAGGCCTGGCTTCCCCATGGAGGCCTGCAAAAAGAAAGCTCAGCTTATAGGTTTCAGGGCATGTAGACAAGCCCTTTCAACCCAAAAGTCAGGAAATGCTCATTTTATGTATGTATATTATGTATAAAATGCTATTTTATGTAAAGGGACCCCCTGTGCCTTCTGAGCTGACACAGAGAAGGACTATTTATTTTTCAGCGATGCTTGTCTGACTTGGCAAGCTTGGGCTGGAACAGGGGAAAGCAGATCCAAACGATCATATGATGGAATTACACCTGCTGAGATAAAGAACCGTGCGGCTCCCCAAGCAGACGTTCTTGCAGACTCTGCATTTCAAACTCTGGTTCAGGAGGCGCTTGGCTAATTTGTCTTTTGCCAACTAAAGGCAAATGGAGGAGGGCAGAGCCCAGCAGCTTCTCCGGCTGCTTGGTGATTCGATGATCACTCTAACCGCTCACCCCTGCCCCCCCAATTTATACCTGTTATTTAGGCATCATATCCCACAGATGCCTAAATAACAGGTATAACTTTACTCCATTTCTTCAAGAAGCAAGGAAACACACATTTCTTTATTTTTCCAAATCAACTGGAATCAAGCTCTGAGCCTCACCCTGGCCTGGCTGGCAGGAGCCTCTATATTAATTCTTACTGAAATGCCATCTTTCCCTCCACTGGGCAGTACTAGCAGTCAGAGGCCTACTTGTAACAGAAAAAAGGGACTGGTCTGAGAGAGTCAATAGCATAGCCACTGTTATTAATGTTGCTTCTTTTGTAACAGGATGCAGCTATTGGACTAAAGAGTTTCTAATCACAGTGTCTACTTTGCCTTCAGGCTCTGGCCATAGGGGGCCCTTGTCCATGTTTTCAAGGTCATATAATTAGAGATTGCCCCTGAGGCATTGGTTATGTGCCACATTTGGAGGGGTGGCGTGGGTAGAGGAGTTACGAGGAAATTTTAGACCTTCCCCCATAACATGGGTTAGTGTCCCCCATTCTTTGCTATAGATCAGTATTTTCTCATTTCCATGTATCTATATACTTAGAGAGCTTAGAGCATCTTCCTCCTCTCCCAGACTGCTGCCGCTAAGCCCCTCCTACAGAGACAATTTGGAGGCCTGCCTGCCAGGCATGAGTGCTGCTCCAGAGCCCTGCACAGAAGAGGCCCAGGTCTCCACCATTCAGGGATGCCTCCTCTTCAATGTCCTCCTGGACTTGTAGACTCCAGCTCTCTCCCTCATCCAGGAAGCTCCAGCTTCTCTCCACCATCCCACCCATCCTCTGGAGAACTGCCAGCTTAATTCCTTCTTTGGTTTGACCCCTGAGTTGTAGAGAAGCCATTAGTTAACTGCTGTCACCCCCATCCCAAGACAAAAACCAGGAGTTGAGACCACTGAACACAAAACCTTGGCTGATTTGTGGGGCAGGAGGCCAGTGAAGAGGAACAGATTTTTTGTTTTTCTTATTGTAGATGGGATATGAGCCTCAATCTGTTATCATGCCTGAAATTCTCTTACTAGAGAGTCACTGCTTTGGGTGGGATATTGTGGAACCCAAGGGATCCTAAGATGCCCCTCTAGGAGAAGTAAGAAAGCACCATACTTTACTACAAGGTTGGACAGGTGAGAGAATACAGTGGAGAATCTGGGGAAAGCCTAGCTCTGCCACACTTTACCGTTGGGTGCAGCTGTTGGCTTTGTGGTTGGCTATCTCAGGTAGTACTGACTGCAAAGCTTCTCCTCTCTGTTGAAGATAAGCTTGCCAGTTTTCTGGGGTTTGTTGGGGCTGGGTCACCACATCCTAGTCAGGTAGTAAGGTGGGGTGACTATCTTAGATAACCACCTGGGAGTTGTTGTGCTTTTGTAAGACACGAAGACCCACAAGGCCAAGTTTAGAATGAGGAGGGAATCAGAACACAGGTTTACATATCTGGCAGAGGCACTGAGGGCAGAGGCCTCCTTCAGTGCCACTGGGGTGGGGCAGGAGGTGACTTCATTAAACTCACATGGTTAGGGGAGTAAACACTGAGACAAAATTCTTCCCAGGACTGCCAAGAGCCACTAGTGTCTCATCTGGATTAACAGGAGCTACCAGCATACTCTGGCTGGAATCATGTTCCTTCACGTGCCATCTGTGAGGCCTTGGGCACTTACAGGCTGTGCCTTGGTTTTTCCATCCCTAAAATAGGGATAATAACATACCTCCTTCATAGGAGTGTTGTGGGGATTTGTCAGTGTATGTAAAGCACTTAGAAGAGGGCACACAGCAAGTGTTATATAAATGTTAACTGTTGTAGTTATTGTGGTTGTTGTCTAAAGCCAGGTGGATCAGAGCCAGGTGCCTCAGGCAAGCTTCTGGAGCAGCAACTAGAAACAATTATTTATACTTGCTCCCATCCTGCCTCGGGCTACTGATGAGATAACTGCTGTAAACCCTTGACGTTTCCCTGGGAGGGGCAAAATATCCAGATTCACCACTAGAATCCTGGTGACAGAGGCTATTACTTTGGGGCTCTGACTGAAATAACCCGTTAGGACCATGGCTTGAGGGGCTTTGAAAGACTTTCTGGTCCCAACACAGCTCCACCATGGGCTTGCCTCAATGCCTAAAATTGTCTCTAGTGCTTCCAGGAGTTTTGAAGAGGTAACCCAGGCTGCAGCCAGACTGTGCCTGAATCTTGACTCTGCCTCACTGGCTGGGAATCTTGGAGAAGTTACGTAATCTCTTCACCTCAGTCTGCTCCTCTGTAAAAGTGAGACAAATGAAAGTACCCTCTTTAAAGAGTACTTGAGAACTTAATGAAATTGTACGTGTAAAGGTTTAACAAAGTGCCTGGTACACACTGAACAGTCAGTAACTCATGATGAAGGTGTGTTTGTTTTTGAGAGAGAGAGAGAGACATGGATTCGTTGGTTGTATGTGTGCTGACTGAGGATCGAACCCGCAACCTTGGCATATGGGGACAACACTCCAACCAAATGAGCTACCCGGACAAGGCAGGTTATGGTGGTTTTGACCCGAGAAGCCATCAGTTAGCAATTTAATATTTGTTAATACCAAAAGTCTCAATTTTTAAACATTTCATAATAAACACTAAAAGGTATAGAAAAAGTTTGAAAAAGTAATACAATGAACACCTTTACACACACCACTTAGATTCAATAATTGCTTTTTCTGCTGACATTTTTGCTGTTATCTGCATTCTTGAGGTTATTTGGCTGTTTGTGTGTGTGTGTGTGTTTCTCCTCAATTATTTGAAAGTGACTTGCAAGCATCATGACAATTTACCCCTAAATACTTTAGCACGTAGCTCCTCCTCATGAGGAGGTTCTTCTACATAGCCACAATATCATGACCACATCTAAAGCAATTGACAGTGATTTTTTAAGTACTACCCAACACTGAGGTGATAGCCACGGTTTTTCTGTTGTTCCTAAGATGTTTTTTAGAATTGTTTTATCCAACTAGGAACCGGTCATAGTTCACACATGCGCTGTGTTTGGCTATGTCTCTTTAAATCCAGAGTGCCCTCCCCATCTTTTCTTTTCTTAGGGGCACTCACTTTTGAAGAGGCCAGGTCATCTGTCTCGAACGAAGTTCCACCTTCTGGGTTTATCTCATTGTTGCCTCCAGTGCTGTGTTCAGTGAAACTTCTGAGATAGGATGCAAATATCTGATGCTTGAACTAGAGCCCCTGGGCTGTTCCAGAGACATACAACCCTGCTGCCCATAGGAAATGAGGGAAGAAACCAAAAAACAAGGCACACATTTTTTTTAACTCTACACCTGTGGAACACTAACTTCCTATTCTTCCCTCCCCCAGCCCCTAGCAACCACCATTCTACTTTCTGTCTGTATAAATTTCACTACTGTAAGAACTTCACATAACAGGAATCATCCAGTATTTGCCCCCTTGTGACTGGCTTATTTCATTTAGCATAATGTCTTCAGGGTTCATCCATGTTGTAATTTGTATCAAAATTTTCTTCTTTGAAGGCTGCCTTGTATGTATTTACAATATCCGTACATATCCCCCACTTTGCTTGTTCATTCATCTGTTGATGGGCCCTTGGGTTGTTTCCATTCGGCCACTGTGAACAATGCCATGAACATGGGTGTACATCCCCGTAAAGCACACTCATTTTTACATTTTTACCTTTTGTCCTATGGCTAGCCCTCATGCAGGCTCTAGTAACTGGTAGTTTTATTTTATTATTTTTAAAGATTTTTTAGAGAGGGGGAGGGAGGGAGAAAGTGAGGGAGAGAAACAATGTGAGATTGCCTCTCGTGTGCCCCATACTGGGGACCTGGCCTGCAACCGAGGCATGTTCTCTGACTGGGAATCGAACTGGTGACCCTTTGATTCACAGGCCAACACTCAACCACTGAGCCACACCAGCCAGGGCTAGTAACTGGTAATTTTAGAACTCATTTTCCTTTCCATCATTCTCTCCATGATGGAAATTCCAACATAAAGCTGCTCTTTCAGTCCTGCCATTATCTGGAACTTATAGCCAACTACACCAACAAGAGAAAGCTGGGCACCACTCAAAGCAAATATTTCTCCACTGCTTACTGTGGCAAGTATATTGACTATAATATCAAGGTGTGAGAAGCCAAAAGCTCCAAGCTTTTAAAGCCCCTGAATGCAAAAGGCCAAAGATACCCTTTGAAATCAACTTAATGAATTTTGAATCTGTTAGGCTTCCACACTTAAGGGAGCTGGCTTTTACTCCAAGGCATGTATTCCAAGATTCCAAATTAACACATGTGGTTTATATCTGGCTACCCGCAAACTACGAGAGGAAGCAAGGCAAAGTGGAGCGAACTCTGAACTGGAGGATCAGGAAATGGGAATCTACTTTCAGAACTCTGTTCATAACCATGCGCCCTGGACCAAAGCCTGCACTTCACTATAAGCGCCTCAGTTTTCTCAGCTGCCAAATGGGAGGTTGACTTATAGCCCTCAAATGACATGATTACCCAAGCTACATTTTATTTATTTGCAAAAATTAATAATAGGGAGGCAAATGTGGAAATGGGAAAGCCCTGAAGTTGAGTTCCAGCTTCTCTACAAATTAGTTGGGGGATCTCCAGTAGATCCCTTAACATCGTGAGCCTTAAGTTTCTCACTTGCAAAACGGGAGTGATAAATATGGCAGGGCAGTGACAGAGCATATAAGCTGTAAAGTGTGGTGAAAGGGCATAGCAATTTTAAGGTGCTCTAGGATCTCATGAGAGTGATGATGTGGAGGGTTTTAAGCCATAAAGAGCTCTACAAATGTAAAGGATTGCTATAGAAGTAAGGGCACTGTTCTTAATGACTTCTGCAAACTCAATATTTTATGTAAAAAATAGACTATAAATCCCTCTCCCCAAGAATCCCTTCTCTGATGGCCCTGGGTATTTCCTTAAATTGATTTGGATGTTACGGTAGATTCTCCCCAAGCTGCAAACTTTTAACAGCTGTTTGAAAACACTTGCTTTGTTTTGCTCCAGAACTTGTTGTAGCATATCTTGTTACAACAACCCTCCAGCCTGCCAATGGGGCTTTGGTTTTGCCAGTTTTAATGACGCCAAAGGTCTTTGTCAGTTTTTTTTTTTTTTTAAAGTCCCAGAACGCTTGATTGACTAGTTGGGTTTCATGTTAATTTAACTACTGCGGAGTAGATTCCCAGGCGTTGCTGTGTTTTACAATCTGCAAATTAATAATGATTTTTAAATAAATGTTCCTCTAGAGCTTCAAATAGTCCCTATCGACATTTGTTCACTCTTCTCTTTACAACCAACCATGCAGCCTCTCTTCTGAGGGACTCCCTGTGTTTCAGTTCCAAGGGGGACTAATGGAGACAAAGAATGTAGGAACAGATAAGCTCAGAATTGAGCTAGTGACTTAGTGGATTATAAACAGTTCTAGAGTTAAGGGTTCTATGCCAGGCACATAATTAGTATGCATAAGAATCACCTGGAATTTATAACCAAAGTGCAGATTTCAGGACCATGACCCCAGAGATCCCCCGATTAAGGATTTCTAGGGTGAGTCATTTTAGACATGCCTCCCAGGTGATTCTGGCACAGGGGTTCCACATTTTTAGGAACCTGGAAGAGAGAGAGCACTGGTTCTCCTACTGTTTTAAGCAGGTTGACTCTGGACAAGCTATGAACCTCCTGTGCTCAGTCTCCATGTTTGTAAATGGCTGTGGAAACAGCAGCTGCCCTCCCGACTCACAGAAGTAAAATGAGACAGACCTGAAGCCATTTTGAAGAGTTAAGAGCTCATGCCAGTGTGAGTCCCTCTCATCCTTCTTGGCATTCTCTTGCCTTATCAGAGCAGGCCCCAGCTGGCAGCCTGTCCTTGTCCCCTCCTCACTAGGCACTTCCACATATTCCACTTAGAGGGAGGGAAGCCCCACTGACCTGCCTTTGTCTAGTCGGTCCACACAGGCTCACCCAGGTTTATGCCATTCTCAATAGAGTGCTACAGGACCACACCCATTTCTGTTGGAAATACTGCCAAAAATGGATCTGGTTGACCCTCCTAATGGGCCCAAGTCCTCCTTGAAATCTAGGTACACCTGCATCATTAACGATTCCATTAACTTCATTTTCGACAATGTCACATCATTCCTGGGCCCACACATGTCCTCTCTCTGAGCCGGGGCTTACACCTGAGGGCTTGCAGGCCACACCTACCCCTGGTGCTTTGGCTGTGTTCCCAGGTACAGTATGTACCTTTTGAAGTTCAGAGTGATCAACTTCACATTTATCTTTTCTCCATCGACTCTAATCACTTTGGCAAGAATTCTTCTAGGGTATTCTACCCTTCTGGCCACATTCAGTTAGAAATAAAATAATGGGAGTATTGTTTCCAGTTAAAGACAAAGTTAAAGTTCAGTTAAAGACACTGCCCTTATCTTTTAGATATATAGGGCAGCCTACTTGCAAGGCCTTCAACTGCTTGTGGCTTTGTGAAATAACTTCTCTCTTTCATTTTTCCCTCTTCCTTATGACTTTTCTAAATTTATTTTTTCTTTATTTTTATTGTTTACATGATTACAGATGTCCCCATTTTATCCCTCTTTGCCCACCTCCACCCAGCCCTCATTCCCCTTCCCTCAAGCTATCACCACACTGTGTCTGTGTCTATGGGTTATGCATGTATGTTCTTTGGCCAGTCCCTTCACCTTCTTTCATCAGTCTCCCCCTTACCTCTCCTCTCTGCCTGCTGTCAGCCCGTTCCATGTGTTCATGCCTCTGTTTCTATTTTGTTTGTCAGTTTTTCCTTATGATTTAAAAAAAATTATTTAAAAATTTTAATTACAGTTGACATACAATATTATACTAGTCAGGTGTACAACACAGTGATTAGACATTTATATAACTTACGAAGTGATACCTATCTGGCCCCAGAATATTCTGCAAGTTCTGATGAGTGTGTGAGTGTTTGCAGTGCCCCTGCCCCACTAAAGAGCAAAGAGGGGCATGATTCCCCTCCTAAGGCCTGACACATTCTCCCCCTTGCTCGCTCTACTCTCTCTCATTTCTTCACGGGTTCCTCAACAAGTAATTATCGAGCACCTGGTATATGCCAAACATTAAAGACAGCACAAGGTAGGCAATATTCCTACCCTATGGAGTTTTGTTCTCACAGGAAACACAGTTAATAAATAAACAAAACAAGTTAAGGTAATGGTAAATATTATGAGAAAGTGACACAGTGCCGTGCTATGCAGGGAGTGAATGTGGCTGGGGAATTGCCACTCTAGACTGGGTCGCCAGGAAAGGCATCTCTGAGGAGGTGACATTTAAGGTGAGACTTGAATGAACCAGTCTTGGAAAGACCAAGCACTGGAAAGCCATTAACAAGTTTTTCTTTTAATGCTTCTGTGTCATTTTGCAGAGAAAAGAAATCCTTAGGAGGTCTTATTCTCTGATCATGACACCATTATAGGTTACTGCTAGGATGTAAACAACAGCCCACCAGAATCAGTACTCAGCATATTGCCTGCCACAGCTCTGAAGCATCACTTTGGTTAGTAGCGGCAAATGAACCAAAGGATTCCTCAGAATAGACTACTGAAAAAATCTACTTTATCCAATTAAATTAGGCATTTTAACAATGTGTTATGCTTTTAGAACCCCAGGAAAGACCTTTTACCCCTCAATATATCCTGGACTTTCCAACTATACCCTGGAGATTGAAATTCTTCTTAATCAGTTTTTTTCATTCTACAGCCAGTTAAAGGCTTAAAATGCAATACCCTCAGGAGAAGTAGCCACCTGGCCCCCACGTACACACTATGGTTCTGCAAAGAATCCAGACCCTTTAAGGGGAAGGGAGGGGAGAGGAAGAGCCATGTACTGGAAAGAACTGGAAAAGGAAATTTAGGGGAAAGGGAAGGGAGGGAAGGCTGCGTGTCCTTGAGCAATTTACTCGCTGAGAGATTGCAGGATCTCTCAACTTCTCCAAGCTTGAGTCTCCTCCCTGATATGCCAAGGTTATGGGTTTGATACCCACTCAGGGCACATACAAAAATCAACCAAAGAATTAATAAATAAGTGGAACAACAAATCTCTCTCTCCTCCCCCTGCCCTTTCCACACACATCCTCCCTCTCTCTAAAAGTCTCAATGGGATGAGAGACCTCCGTCAGTATTTGACCACCATCGCCTGTCAATCCCACAGGAACACTGTGTGAGCTCTAACTGGGCAGGAAATGGGGTGGGATGAGGTGGGGTTGGGAATCCAGAGGGGGCCTTCTAGCCCTGAACAGCCAACCGATCCTCATTTTGTTGTCCTGGGCCCCAGTTGGAAGGGTGGAAAGGATGGGGAGAAGCAATGGAAAGAAAAGTCCTAAAGAGCTTTGTGGACTAAATTAGAAGATTAAAGTAACCCCAATAAATCCTGAGGCCCTCAGGGGGCTCAGTTTCTCAGAATCATAATCAAAGTAGGTAATCCAGGAGCCAAAAAGAAATTAAACCTGCAGTCCAACCGTTAGAGATGCAAATCTCTAAAAGGACACTAAAGGGAATCTGATTCATAACCCAGAGGACTCCTCTCAAATCGCCTATCCTCTCCTCAATCTTTTCTGACAGCGACTTTTACCCACCAAATCCCCCAAATTGTCCCCAGTACCCAGACATGCATTTATTGCCCTTGTTCATCCCCCTTCTCTCTCCTCCCACCTCCAACCCTATTTTTCCTATCTCCAGACTCTGCATAACAAAAGCCTGCACTCTGATTTGAAAGGACAGCACTCTCCTTAGAGCAGTGCTGTTCAGTGAAAATATACTGTAAGCCACATATGTCATTTAAAAAATTTCTAGTAGCCACATTTTAAAAAGTAAAAAAGAAACAAGTGTTATTCCTGTATAAGCATGAGGCAATAAGAAATGATAGGAATTTGGGGTGGGGGATAGAGATGCCAGATAAAACACAGGATGCCCCGTTCAATTTAAATTTTAGATAAACAACAAATAACTTTTAAATGTAAGTATGTCCCAAATATTTCATGGGACATATTTATGCTAAGAAATCATCTGTTGTTTATCTGAACTTTAAATCTACCTGAGCCTGAGTTGGTCTGAAGGTTGTGGTTTATTGGTAAGCTGATTAAATCTACCTGGGCATGTATTTTTATTTGTTAATCCGGAACCTTTGGTGTGATCAGAGTCAACTAGTGGAACCTCAGTTTTTCTTTTCTTGGGTCTATCAGTTTTTTCAGAGAGAAATCCTTCAGTTTGCCCTTTGGGGCTCTAAGCCCAGCTGCTAACGTGCCACAAGCCAACTGTGGGAAGGGACCAGTGTGCAGACTGTCTTCAGTGCCACCATCTGTCCACCTCTCTTCAAACTGTGTCTGGTGTCCCAGTCTTGAACATAATGCGAGGAGTGGGGAAGGGGCGCTTGCCTGCCAGCCAGAGTTTGGGAGAACAGAAGTGAGATAAATGAGTGTTAAGCAATCCCCTGTTTCTAGGCCTGCCCAGCACTCCAGCCTTTGGAGATACCCAGGGCCCCCGGTGTCTTGATTCTTTCTGGGACTTGGAAATTGATTTGTTTCTCCTGAAGGTATAGGTTTTAGATTTCTCTCAATATTGTTTATTTCTCTTCATTTACTGTGCCTTTGTCTAGTGTGCTTTTAGTCTTTGTGGGTTTATGTCATTGTTGATATAAGAACGTCCAAATCTGTAGAGCATTTTTATTTAAGAATTTGTTTGAGGAAGGAGACTTGACTTGGGGTGGTGAACACACAACAAGATATATAGATGATGTATTATAGAATTGCACACCTGAAATCTATATAATTTTATTAACTAATGTCACCCCAATAAATTAAATAAAAAAGTAAAAAAGTAAGTGTACTTGAGCCAAACTGAGGATATTTCTGGGAAGCAAGAGCTCAGTTACTTCAGTGAAAGACAGTTTTGCAGTTTCTTTCATACACTGGAATTAAGGAGGGAACATAAGGAAGATTACCATAAAGTGGGGGGAAGCAAGCCTGGGACTGGATTACAGGACACTTAACAAAATTATATGCTCTCATGAGGTGGTTACATTTCCCACGGGTCTGATAAAGAGGGGTGTTAACCTACGTGCACAAAAACGCTGGGCAGGGCTCGCTTAAGGCAAAGACAGGGCAGTCATAGGCCTGTGGCATGACTACCCACCGTGACTGGCCAGGTTATGAATTTATTTATTTTTATACTTAAAAAAAGATTTTATTTATTTTAAATTTAAAGATTTTATTTATTTTTAGGGTGGGGAAGGGAGGGAGAGGAACATCAATCAATTGGTTCTTGCACGCCTCCACTGGGGACCTGGCCCACAGTCCAGGCAAGTGCCCTGACTGGGAACCGAACTGGTGACTTTTCATTCTTGGGCAGGTGCTTAACCCACTGAGCCACACCAGCCAGGGATATCTACTTTTAGAGAGAGAGGAAGGAAGGGAGAAAGAGTGGGAGAGAAACATTGATGTGATAATGTTACTGAACAGCAATTGGGGTCCTGCTGCCCGCCACCCCCTGGGCAAAATTCCAGAGGCAAAGGTTTGGTGATAAATGAAAGGAGTGCTTATTCAAAGGCTTCACAATTTTGGAATAACAGCTTCCACATTCATTAGTCACTTAAGCTTATCAATTAAGGCTAACCTGTTCAACACCTGAGTTCTATCAGTTCCTCCTGTTTTCAATTATCTTATTTCTATAGGGTTAGTTTACAAACTAAAACAACATAAAATACAAAAGCCACACAATTTTGGAAGAATGGCAGACTTCTGCCTTAGAGGTGCTCCTTTCCATAACACCCAAAGAAGAATAACTCTGCCACCCTCTGCTAGGCCAGCCCAATCCTAGACTGTGCCCAGAGATCCTTCCCATCCAAAATGCTGTCTGTTGGGAAATGCAGACAGCTACAGCATGACCATTCAGGCATCCTTGAGGAAGAGAAACCAAGAGAGAGCCTGAGAGCCCTACTTTTGTTGCAAATCTTCTAGCTAATAATTCCATACACTCCGTAGGAATCTAGCCTCTCAGCCAATCCCATCCTAGACTGTTTACCATTGCCTTGGCAAACTCCTCCTATGTCCCCTCCCTTCTTCTCCCCAGTGATCTGATCAGATCTCTCTGTATCAGTAAGAGAAACATTGGTGGTCTCGCACACCCCCCAAACAGGGATCTGGCCCACATGTGCCCTGACTGGGAATTGAACTGGCAGCCTCGTGGTTTGCCGGACAACGCCCAAGCCAATGAGCTACATCAGTCAGGGACAGGTTATGAATTTATGATCAAATCACCCTGTGAGGTTACTTTTGGTTAGATTTGTTATAGTGTCCATTTTTTGTCCACATCATTAAAAAGATTCCTTTGCTGAATTAGTTTTGTGAGAATAGAGATAAATGTGACTGTTCAATCTGCCATGTTTAACTGGACAACAATGATTTTTCCATTTATTTTATTGGCCAATATACCTAGAGGAGAAAAGTTGTCTCTAATGTGTTGCACATTCAAAGGTCCTGGGTAAAGGGTGTTTGAATAAACCCAGGATTTTCTCTTCTTCTCCCTTTTCTCCCCTGTCCCCAGTGAAAGACCAAAGGTGACCCTGATGTGAGTTATTGGGCCTTCCAGACCTGGTACTGTTGGCTCCCCGAGGAATGCTGGCCTAGCTGGTGCATGCAAATCTTCAATCTTAACCAACTGTGAGTTATAACCTAACCATTCCCTGTAGGTCTGTGGCTTAGAGTGGTGAATTTAGATAAAGGCAGGGTTTATTGTTGTTTATTGCTTTACAATAAGTGCTGTTTGTTCATGGTAATTGGTTTACAAAAGCTCTTCTGTCACTAATAAAGAAACACCCAGGGTCATTTGTTAAATTGGAAGGTGAGGGATCCCAAGACTCAGTGAGGATTGAGAACCCTGGACTTTGCCTAGTTCCTTGGACATACCCTTTGCAATAAGCCCAGGAAATTTCAAAACTAATCTGATTACTTCCAAAAAAATTATTGTATTTTCTACCAACTCATATTGTCAAAATTGAACTAGTTGGTACATGTAGTGAATATTGTAGGCAATAAATCCAAGCTGATAATCACCATAGTCAAGGAATAGAAGTGAAGAGCAAAATATGGGGCAGAATACCCACGGCCCTCACTGGGCTTGGCCCCCTTTTCCAGATGATCAAATAGGTTCAGAGAGCCTTGTAGTAAACAACTAGTGCCACTGGTACTTGAATCATGTTTGTCAGACACTGACTCTTACGGATTTAAACACTCTTTGAATTTAAAAATCTAAAGGGCCTGTATTCATTCTGGGAAAGCAAAGGGGGAAAACCCAAGAACTTTCAGCAGAAGGAAATTTCCGGTTCTATTTGCCAAACATGGTTTTTCACAATGACTTGTTTCTGCAGCAGATATTGCATGGCGGTTGGATCAGTAGGACAGTTGGTAGCAAGCCTTCTGTTCGGGTGGTGGTATCAGCCAGCAAAATCGGGAAGAATATATGGTGGCAAGAAGCAAGGACTGGAAATCTCTCTTGGTTCAGTTCACAGTCAAAGAGTACTGATTTTCTTTTTCTTTTTAGGATTTTATATGTTTATTTTGAGAGAGCGGGGAAGGGAGGGAGAAAGAGAGGGAGAGAAACGTCACTGTGTGTTTGCCTTTCACACGTCCCATCTTGGGGACCTGGCCTGCAACCCAGGCATGTGCCCTGACTGGAAATCAAACCAGCAACCCTTTGCTTCGCAGTCTGCTTCACTCAATCCACCGAGCCATACCACCCAGGGCTGATTTTCTTTTATTGTGATGTGAAAAATGATATAAACAGAGCTGCTTTAAAATAGAGTCAGAGCCATCCTAGCTAAAGTGCTTTGCTTCCCTTACACCTCAAAACTGGGCAAAATAACCTTTGGACTCTGCCTCAAGTAGCATTGTATTCCAAACAACTATTTATTATGACCAGGGACTGAACATTAAAGACTTTCTTTAGAATTAGCATCACTATGCTGGCTTATCTGCACCTTATAGAAATTCCTTCCTTCCATTCATGTAATTGTTTCCTTTCCCTTTCTCATAAATTCCCCTTGCCTTCACCTCTAATCGGAGCACTATTTAGGTTTCTGCCTGAATCAGTGCTTCCAAAGAGCTATTTTTTTTGTGAATCTCAAATAAAGGCCCGTTACCTCTCACTTTGGCCTTTTATTTTTAGGTTAACAGTGGACAAGCTCATCTTCAGGAAAACCAGGACACCTCTTCCTCTGATAAAAAGACAACTCAAAGCTGGACGGGACTCCGACCTGGGCCCGGCTGTTCCCTCCAGGCAGGGAGGTATTAGAGAGAGAGGTTAGTTCCTATACAGAATTTCAGGTGAGGGGGAGAAAGATGGATATGTCAGTTACTCTCAGGTAGTCTGGAAGAGTCTGGCAATATTAGATTTTTATGTTCATTTTAATTGTTTTCATGTCTTAACCTAGTAATAAATTGTCAGTTAATCACTTTTTATGCAATAATAAAAGGTGCATAAAATGTTAGTGCTGCTTCCTGCTCTGTGCCCCCACGCCCCGCCCCCTGGCCCGGAGGGTTGAGATACCTTTCATTCAGGTAAGTTGGCAATTTTATGAGAGCATAGAGGACACTGACAGTTGCCCCTCGTGCTACGGCAGAAATAGATATAAAAAGCCTCCACGTCCTAATTTCTTCTGGTGCCAAGAATATATCTTATAGAAGGATATATCTTACAGCTTTGGTGGCCCTGGAGAGTTTGGTCACCAAGTTACATTATTCTGATTGTAGGAAAAGTCCATATACCTGCTGTAGATCTTAGAGCCTAAAGGTCTGTAGATAGCTGATGAATAAATGTGCTTAAAATGGGCGTTCTGTGTTAAATCTAAGCTGCATGAATACTTAGATCAGGTTTATATAAGAACATTCTTGAGTTCTTTCCAATTACTAGTGCGGTCAGAGTGTCCATGGAAAGCTACCCTGCACAGACGCTGGAAAAACAGTCGTTCTCAGTATGATTGCTAATGTGTTTGATTTTTAGTCCCTTGGTTGAAATGGAAAAGAGAACCCTCTTTACAAGGTTACCATGTAGAGCAATAATTGTCACCCTTGATTTTGCAAAAAGCAAAAGGCTTTCTGAGGTTGTTGCAAATTCCCAAGAGATTTTAATCTATCCTAGTGCGCCCCTCCCACAAGGTGCATGGCATCTGGAGAAGCAGTTGTGAAATTAAACAATAGTGGGATGATGCAACTCCAAAAAGTTTGAAAATAATAAGGTCATAACCTACAGCGTGAAGGGAGAAGTGACTTGACTTTATGTTGACCGGTCCGACAGTTTCAGCATTTCCCTTGGTTGCTGTTGCCAAAGGAGGAGGGAGGAGGAAGGAAAGACAGGGAGATGAGGGGCGGAGGGAAAGATGCCTCAGTTGTGACAGTTCTACTAGACTATAAATTAAGCTAATTATTAGTATCAGCTGTTACTTATTATTTAATTCAGCACTGCTGCTCTGTAATTCTACAACTCTTAAATTGGCAAAGCATTTTGTAATGGAGCTGTATGAAAGATCCTATATAAAATTAAGTTTACTGTTCTTGTTATTATAGTTTGGGAGTCACGCTACTGAGCCAGTATAATCATGAATATAGAAGGTGGGCTGCTAAGGAAGAGGCTGAGAAAGAACTGATGCTTATTTCAAGCTAGTTGTCTGTAATCCCAGCCACCAGTAACAGGGGCCCAGTGGATAAAGATTAAAAAGGATGAAATCTGCAATGAAGCCAAAAATGTGGGTTCTATTTCTGATTTTGTCATTATTTTGACCTTTTAAAATGAAGTAGAAATGAGAATGTTTGTCTTGTATCTACCTGCCCAGGATGTAATAGAGAAGAACAGACTCTGAGAGTGAAATGGAGACTCCCCTAAAGAAATACATTAAGTAAATGTCAGGAGATATAACCCTTGAAGGTCCTCTAGCCATAACAATTTCACTTGAAAGCTATTTATTTAGGAAGCAGGACAGAAAGCCCTGAAGTTTCAGAATAATACTCCTTTAGTGCATCCATGTTAGAACACTTCCAGGACTAAAGCAAACTACGTCCATGGGAGAAGTAGGCAGATGCGTGTCTACATAGTGACTCAGACAGCGTCAACATTTTCCTTTGACTGTTCCATGTAAAGAACTATGAAAAAAAATATAGTACTTTGAAAAATCCTTTACAAGGAGTTTTTAAACAAATAATATATAGAAGCACAAGAAAGCAGAATCATATAGGCAAAGTTCAAATATTCCATAGCTATCTGGTGAGCTCCCGTGACCTTACGTGCCAGCCCTGTGTTTGGAGCCAGAATCGTAGAGGTGAGTGCGGTAAACCAGGACCCAATCTTCACAGAACTTAAAAGCTGCATGCTGTTCTGAGTTCAAGAGAGAAAGGCCTTCCCTGGCCAGTGTGGCTCAGTTGGTTGGAGTGTAGTCCCATAGTCTGAAAGGTCATGGGTTCGATTCCTGGTCAGGGCACATACGCAGGTTGCAGGTTTGATCCCCAGTCAGGCACGTACAAGAAGGCAACCAAGTAATGCTTCCCTCTCACATCGATGTTTTTCTCTCCTTCTCTTCCTCTCTCTCTAAAGACAATAAAAAAATGTCCCTGGATGAGGATAAATAAATAAATAAATAAAATACAGAAAGGCTTAATCATCTGAAATATGTTTTTTGTAAGTAGACTAGATATAATAAATGGAATAGGGATGGAATCCCTAGTCTTTTAAGGCAGGGATTAGCAGCCTATGCAAGATGTCCAAGTGTGGCTTTGGAAACAGTTTATAGTGTGGTTCAGTATTCATGCTGTGGAGAGCCGCATAGGAGTGCTATACCCTAACTTCATCCCAGCCATTCCCAGCCTTTTGCAACCTCATCCCCACCTCCACTCCCACTGGCTTACTGGCAGCTGAAGGATTATTCTCTAGGGTCCTCTGAGGCTCATTCCAGGCAGGTTGGTCAAATTTCCTGCCTTTCCTTGCAGCTATGCCCACTCCACAACTTGGTTCACTGGGATGTCAATGAATGCAACACTAGGCAGCTATTCTGAATTTACTGATCTCATTTTTGGAAAGTATTTGAAGAGAAAAGGACAGCCAATGTCACATCCCATGTAGAGGCTCCATTGGCATCTGGAAAATTGGAAGCCACCTAGCGTGCAGCCTACTGGTCTGTACCACATGGCATGGATAGTAATGGGAGGGTCTGGCAATGTCTGATGGCTTGATCCTCAGTTGGTATCCACTGAGCCCACACAATTGCCCAGCCATTGTAGAAAGAGGTGGTAGAGTCCTAACCCTTGATAAATTTGTAATCTAAAGGTACATATTTTACATTTAAAACAGGAACTTAAATATATATAGATTAATTCCACTCTCTAAATGTTTACTGGTTGCTATTAACTTGGACCTTAAGCACTATCTTTTTGAAACCCCATTTCTCTGCCTTCACTAACGGAGCATTCCCAATAATAGGCTTTTTCTCTTACATGTTCTTCTACAGCTTTTCTCTTTAAATCAAGGAAATATTATTATAACTGAAATCGTTCCCTATTCAGCTAGAAATGAGCATTTAACTTAGAACACATTGTAGGCCAAGCTTTTATGGGCTGTTAATTAGTTATGGTACCAGAGGGGCAAGGTGACTAAATGGCTGAACTTGGGCAGAGCATGCCTAATTTTTGCTTCCTATCCCATCTGACATTTGTCCTTCAAAAGCACATTTAATTAGTGAGTCAGTAAATTGGGAGAATTTCAGCATGGTGCCTGGCACATGGAAAGCTCTCAGTAAGTGTTTTCTGTCCTGTTTCCCTCTCCCTTCTACCTTCTTTGCTCTTAGCAGTGACTCATACCATCCATCTCATTATGAAAATAATGTCTTGAACTCTCTCAACTTTTCTTAACTTAAAGCTCACCTGCTTGGTATTCCTTTCCTGGTCTGACTCCACCGATAATCTTGATGCTAACCCCTCCAGTCTGCTCTCTGTGGCCCGACTCTGCCAGTAGCCCCTTCCCTACTGTGTGTCTTCATTCTCTCCCACCCTAATGTTCCCTTATCTTAGTTGACTAATGTGATCCATCTCACAATCCAACAACGCTTTCTCCCAGCCTTCTTTCTTCTTAAATTACTGGCTGTTTTCTCCTACCTCTTGCACCAAGCTTCTTGAAAGAGTGGCTTACACTCTGTCCCTCCACGCCCTCATGGAAAATGTGCTCCATGCCTATTGCAACATGACCTCTCCAGCTCCTAAAACTGCTTTCCCCAAAATCAGTAATGACTCCTATTTACCAAATCCAGTGGCCTCTTCTCATTCCTCTTCAACATCCGTGACATGTGACGTGCTTATGCACTCTCCTGATAAATTCTTCTGACTGTCTTTATGTTTATCTGCCACCCTTTATCATCTCCCACATCTGTCCCTTAAATGCTGGTTCCTCAAGTGCCTATCCTTTGTTGCTTCTGTCTGCTCTGGATCAATGCTTCTCAGCCTGGATGCATATAAGAATTAACTGCGGAATTCTTGCAAAATACAAACCCAGATTAAATCTGATTAAGTACATACCAATTAAATCTGATTTTGATCCCATTTAGAAGTTGGATTTAATTGATCTGGGGTTGGGCCCTAGTGTTTATTATTTATATGCTCCACAGATGATTCTCAAGTACAGCTGAGAAACATAGCTCTAGAATATCTACTTTTATCTTCAGGTCTTGCATTATTCCTGATACATATACCCAAATCTCCAGCTCTTTGCTGAGCATCTCAGCTTGAATGCCCCTCAGCACTTCACTGTCTAGTTGGTCTGAATCAAACTCATGCTCCCAACTCTAAGAACCTCTTCTATGTTTGTAGGGCTTCCATTCTCCCATTCTCCCAAGTTAGGGACCTAGAAGTCATCCATACAAATTTCTTCTGCTTTGCCCCTCAGTTTACTTATTTACCATGCCGTATATATTTTATTGCTGACCAATTTCAAATCCATTCTCCCCACTACCATCCAATGCCCCGTTTTAGGACCTTATTGCAATGACTTCTTACTTGGCCTCTCTGCTTTCAGTCTTTCCCTCTTCATTTCATCCTCCACATGCTAATAGGAAGATATTTGTGGAACATGGATTTGATTGTATCCACTCACTAACAATCATTGTATTACTCTTACCTAAGGATGAAGTACAAACTCTTTAGCAAAGCCCACAATCTGGCTCCAGTTTTTACTCCCTGATGTTCCCCATAATTTAGGTGTGAATCTGTATTCCTTCTTGCTTTTACTTATCCTATTCCCTCTGTCTAGAACTGGAATCAATTCAGATGGTTCAAATGAAGAGATGGTTTACAGAGATACAACACAGTCAGGGTAAAGGAAAGCCACAAGAGTGGTTGAGGCAACAGAGATTAGCACAGTAAAAAAGTCATACTGTTACTAGGCTTGGGGGGCCAAGGGCATGAAATAGTGTACCACACCTCATTGACAAGTGGGGCCGTGGGGGGGGTAGGGCCATCAGTAGGAGCTTTAGGCAGGAGGCCTGCAGCCACATTGCTGAAGCAGAGAGGAGACAGTGAGTAAACATCCTAAACTCTCTCTCCTCCTGCCCTCTAATCTCCAGCAAGTGCCTTTGATGGACCAAACTCCACTAGAAGCCAGCCAACCACCAAAGATGGACAAATGAGGTGGATTGCAAAGCAGGGCAGAGAAAGGCAGAGAATGAATTGTGGTATAGGAAGGGGAATATTAAATGGTGAATAACCACATAATCCCCATTTATATATGGTATAATCCCTGTGTCTTTTAAGACACAGTTCAAATGTCACCTTTATATGAAGTCTTCCCTCATTTTCCTATCCCAAGATCCAGTTATTATTTCACTCCTCTATGCTCCCTTAGCTGTTGTTATGTCTATATTATTGCAGGTATCAGTCTGACTTATGATACAATTATTTGTGTATCTGCATCCATCTCCCACATCATATTTTGTGCTGCTGGAGGAAAGGGATAGTACATCATTTGGTACAGTGTCTTGCAGGTAACAGCCACTCAATAACTGTTGCTTGAATTTAATTGCATTTTCATGTTATCTCTTTCTCAGCCTCTGTCAGGGAGATTCATATATACTTGTAAACCATAGTTCTCACATTTTTTACATTCCTACTTTGCATAAGAGTTCCTTTTAGGGTCCTACTTTGGCTTCTTGTATGAGTTTTCTCTTTCTGACTTACTTTTCTTAGGTTAGATACCTCAAACTACAGTTCACCAACGAATTTTGAGGAATACTGTCATTAATCCAGGCAAGGGTCCAAAAATCTGTAGCTTTAGTCCATGTTCTAAGTTGTATATATAATTTTTCCTCTAATTTATGCATGCAACAAGCTTCAAAATGAAGTCATAGAACCTAATATATCATCTTCATTGGACTTTAAACTCTTTTGAATAGAAGTTATGTTTGGCTTATGTTTTGCATATAGTAAAAGCTGTGTGTTTCTTCTTTTCTTTATAAATACCAATAGCAAAGGCAGCTAACATATTTTTACTATGCAAAGACGATTGTACATTGATGGTTTTAAGGCATATTGGTATGTGGCTTTGAGATTTTTATATAAAGAGTATTTTTAGACACCATGAAAATATTATTTTATATTTTTGGTATAGATAATAATAGAAATAATGGCAACAATTTTAATTCCCATAGCAGTTCTGAGTTTTCATCTCAAATATTGTATTTTGTATTTTACGAATTTCAACTTTAGTTTTTTTATACTTTTTTTCCTCCTTAACATGCTCACTCCTTCCTCTACTTTCTTGAACATATGGAGCATAGTTATAAGAGCTGTTTTAATGTCTTTGTCTACTAATTGCATCACCTATGTCATATCTGGATCTGTTTATTGATTGATCTGGTTTTTCTCATTATGGGTTGTATTTTCCTGCTTCAATTTGCAAGCCTGGTTAAAAAAAAGTACCAGTAAAAAAAAAAATGCATTCCAGGCATTGTGAATTTCACATTGCTGGATGCTGAATTTCTTTGTTTGTTTGTTTGTTTGGCGATGGGGGGAATGGTTTCCATGAAATATTTTTGAGTTATGTTCTGGGACACAGTTAAGGTAGTTGGAAGCAGTTTGATCCTTTTGAGGCTTGCATTTAAACTGGAATAAGCCAGAGCAGAGCAGCCTTTAGGGCTAATTTGGCCTGATTATGAGGCAATGCCTTTCTGAGTACTCAACTGGATGCCCAATGTGTTAGAAAGTTTTTCCATTCGGGCTGTTGGGAATATGAACTATTTCCAGCCCTGTGTGAATGCCAGTAATTGCTCCTTGCAGGTGTTTCTCCCCCTGGGTGCAGGTAATTTCCTCAAACATGTGCGCCGATCAGTACTCAGCCCCTGCAGATCTCCAGAAAATGATCTACTTATCTATCCCACCCCTCCCTTCCCCTTTCCTTCTCCCTCTCTCTAGCTTTCTTCTCTCTGGTAATCTACCCCACACATTCTAGCTGCCTTAGTCAATTTGAATTCTTAACTCCATCTCTTCAACTCAAGAAACTGCCAGGCTTTGTTGGGGTTCCCTTGCCTCTGCTATAGCCTGGAATATCTCCAGGAAGTAAACTGGGGAGATTATGGAGTCACTTCATTCGTTTTTATTCTTTCAGAGCTCACTGTCTTGTGCTGCATGTTATCCAATAACTGAAAACAGTTGTTTATATATTTTGTCTGTTTTTCATTTGTTTAAGGTAAAGGGTAAATTAGGTCCCTGTTATTCCATCATGGCCACAAGTTAAAATCACAGTTTTGATTTTTCAATGGGACATGGGGAAGTATACTGAACCAATTTTATATCAGTAAAAGAAGGTCAAATATGACCATGGTCCAGTCATTTATCCTCTTCTTAGCTTTACATTCTTCATCTATAAAATGAAGAAATTGGCCTATACGATATTAATTTCTTCTCTGGCTCTAAAACTTTGTCATTCTACAATTAAGTGCAGGTGTATCTTTGCAGAGATAATTGACATATAGTCTTCAAAGTGATAGTTTAAAGATTCAGAACTATGGAACCTCCATTTTGCCATAGTAAAGTAAATTTAGAAGAGAAGATTTGTGTTTTAATAGATGAAGAAGGAGTCTTTAGTTACAAATTTGGGAGGGACAACACAAATCCCATAGCATACACATGTAAAATGGCCAAACAATTTGAAGAGAGGGATATTCTTAGTTTCTTTATTGTTTACAGGGCCTAAGCATTGTGCACTGGACATGGTTAAGTGTTTAGTAAATATCTGTCGAATATCTCAGTGGTACTTGAAGCCATTTTCCCAACACATAAAAGTAATTTACAAGCTCCCACTGTAGCAAAAGTTGAAAAAAAAAACGTTTTGGTGGGGGGGGGCATTGGTTAGTGGTACAGTCATATAATGGAATGTTATACACCAGTCAATGAAACTGAGGCAGAGTGGTATGTGCTAATATGGAATACTTGTGGCCAGTATGCTACTTTCCAATGGTACAGGCAATGTGTAAATGTGTTTGAAAGAGAGTGAAATAAAACACACCAAGTGGAGATACTGCCTTTTATGTTTTAGGGAGAAAGTTACACCTCTGGCAAGCTATCTTAAAAGAATCACTTTTAGCCATAATCTGTGTTCCTATGAGTGTCTGATGCCCCCAGGTAAAATCCAGCCAAGCATTTCCTGGAAAACATGGGGAGATATTTGGAAACATATGTGCAAGTCCAAGATTAAAAATCCATGGCTCATTATGCAAGTCAGAAAACCTGCTAGGATTTGCAATTATACATGCCCAAGGCACTTTCTTCTAATTCTGCTATCTGCTTCAAAATTTCTGGCTCTGTTGCTGGTTTTGAATTCTTGAAATGCCAATGTAGCAAGTAGATAATACCAGAAAGATGCCTCTAAGATCCAGCCAGCCAATAAAAGAATACGAAGATTAAGATTCCTGACTTCAAGAAACTTATTTTTGTCATATGAGAGATATTATTGTATAAAAATTACTATAACACATGAGCAATAGGAAGGAAAACATTGCTGTTGAGGAGGGAAATGTTACTTAAAAGCAATGATTTTAGTGGATTAAATTGGCAGGAAGAGTCCTGCTTTCACCTCCAATCTGAGCCAAAGGTCAACCTCCAAAAGGAGGCTACTACTAGTGTTGCCAGATGTAGCAAGTAAAAAACACAGGATGCCCAGTTAAATTTGACTTTCAGACAAACAACAAACCATTTTTTAGTGTAATTGTGTCTTAGGCAATATTTGGGACATACTTACACTAAAAATGATTTACTGTTTATCTGAAAGTCAAATTTATTTGGACATTCCATATTTTACCTTCCAATATTAGTCACTCCACAGTAGGAGTAGAGGCTTATGTGTTGTCTTTGTCTCACCTCTTGGTTTCCTTGTGGCCAGATGAGTTGTTATTGACACCCACCCTCCACAGAAGTAGGATCCACCCAGGGGTAGGAACACAGCTGAATTCTTGCTGTGCTGCAGAGACAGAATGGAGGAACACATTATAGAGTGAGTTAACTCAAGAACAACTGGGAGATAAACTCCCTTTCCCCCCCAAATAAACCAGATGGAGGTGCCCTTAAAATACATAAGATGAAAGTTGAGCCTTTCAATTTATATATTAGAGGTAAAGGTGACTCCAGAAGGCTGGAGGACTTGAAGAA
This sequence comes from Desmodus rotundus, assembly GCF_022682495.2. NCBI lineage: Eukaryota > Metazoa > Chordata > Mammalia > Chiroptera > Phyllostomidae > Desmodus > Desmodus rotundus. The sequence continues at coordinate 109,488,176 of NC_071393.1, forward strand.
ATCCAATACTATGGAAATTATTGGAGTAAGTGAAGGTGGAGGTTCCATAAGCTAGGTCAATGAATGCTGATAATGAGATGGAGTGTACCTGCTATGTGGCGTCTGGCTGAGGGAGCTCCTGGCTTCCTGCCATACTAGCTTCTAAACCTGGAGAACATGGGGGTGAGAAGACAAAGGTAGTGATTGGGATGCATAGGATTTGTTCAATGAATTGTGGAGGGTCTTGGAGACTGCTGAGGATCTTGGGGTTAATCCACGAGGTAGTGGGGCCTCTCTGAGGGTTTCTCAGCAGAAAATGACGTGATCAGTGTTGTGCCTTAATAATATTAATCTGGCAGCTCTTTTTTAAAAAATATATTTATTGATTATGCTATTACATTTGTCCCATTTCCCACCCCCCTCACTCCACTCCATCCTGCCCACCCCCTCCCTCCCACATTCCCCCCCTATAGTTCATGTCCACGGGTCATACTTATAAGTTCTTTGGCTTCTACATTTCCTACACTATTCTTACCCTCCCCCTGTCTATTTTCCACCTATCATCTATGCTACTTATTCTCTGTACCTTTCCCCCCCTCTCCCCCTCCCATTCCTCTATTGACAACCCTCCATGTGATCTCCATCTCTGTGGTTCTGTTCCTGTTCTAGTTGTTTGCCTAGTTTGCTCTTGTTTTTGTTTTAGGTGTGGTCATTAATAACTGTGAGTTTGCTGTCATTTTTACTGTTCTTATTTTTTATCTTCTTTTTCTTAGGTAACTCCCTTTAACATTTCATATAATAAGGGCTTGGTGATGATGAACTTCTTTAACTTGACCTTATCTGAGAAGCACTTTATCTGCCCTTCCATTCTAAATGATAGCTTTGCTGGATACAGTAATCTTGGATGTAGGTCCTTGCCTTTCATGACTTGGAATACTTCTTGCCAGCCCCTTCTTGCCTGTAAGGTCTCTTTGGAGAAATCAGCTGACAGTCTTATGGGAAGTGTTTTGTAGGTAACTGTCTCCTTTTCTCTTGCTGCTTCTAAGATTCTCTCCTTCTCTTTAATCTTGGGTAATGTAATTGTGATGTGCCTTGGTGTGTTCCTCCTTGGGTCCAGCTTCTTTGGGACTCTCTGAGCTTCCTGGACTTCCTGGAAGTCTATTTCCTTTGCCAGACTGGAGAAGTTCTCCTTCATTATTTGTTCAAATAAGTTTTCAATTTTTTGTTCTTCCTCTTCTCCTTCTGGCACCCCTATAATTCGGATGTTGGAACGTTTCAAGATGTCCTGGAGGTTCCTAAGCCTCTCCTCATTTTTCCGAATTCTTGTTTCTTCATTCTTTTCTGGTTGGATGTTTCTTTCTTCCTTCTGGTCCACACCATTGATTTGAGTCCCAGTTTCCTTTGCATCACTACTGGTTCCCTGTACATTTTCCTTTGTTTCTCTTAGCATAGGCTTCATCTTTTCATCTGGTTTTCGAACAGATTCAACCAATTCTGTGAGCGTCTTGATAACTAGTGTTTTGAACTGTGCATCCGATAGGTTGGCTATCTCTTCCTTGCTTAGTTGTATTTTTTCTGGAGCTTTGAAGTGTTCTGTCATTTGGGCCATTTTTTTTTTTTTTGTCTTGGCTCGTCTGTTACTTTAAGGGGCGGAGCCTTAGGTGTTCACCGGGGCGGGGTGACACTGGTCGCTGCACTGTGACGCTGTACGTGGGGGAGGGGCCGAGAGGGGCAATGGTGCCCGCTCCACTCTCCACCGGATTTCAGTCACTCTCTGTGCTACCCACAATCAAACTGGGCCCCTCTGGTGCTGGCTCCCGAGTGGGTGGGCTTGTGCACGCCCTAGGCCCCTGTGGGTCTCTCCAACGACCTCTCCTGTGAGGCTGGGAGTCTCTTCTGCTGCCGCCCTAACCCCCACAGGCGTTGTCAATCAGAGGTTTGAGGCTTTATTTCCCCGCTCTGGAGCCCTGGGTTACTCGGTCTGCTTCGCTCCCCGTCTTTCGTCCGGTTTATCTGTGCGCGAATGTGGGACCTCGGGGTCTGCCAGTGGTCAGACTGCCTGCCCTGTTCGTCCCCCACTCCGCCAGTCTCAGTCCCGCCACGGCAACCCGAGTCCTCTCCGCCCAGGATGCCCGTATCCGCCCCTACCGGTCTGGATGAATGTTTATTTTTTATTTCCTTGGTGTCGGACTTCCTTGCTGTTTGATTTTCCGTCAGTTCTGGTTGTGCGAGGAGGCACAGTGTGTCTACCTACACCGCCATCTTGGTTCTTCTGGCAGCTCTTTATACAGTAACTGTGAAGGGAAGACAGTGAAGACAGAGTAATCAATTGTGAGGAGGTACAGGGCTACTGCTAGTACGTGTGGCATCTGTATTGTGAATTACCAGAGGCACCTCCTCTGGGGGAATGCAGATGAGGGCACCCATTTCGGCAAAAGATTGCATCAAGGCACATGGTTTGGTAACTACATCAGAGGCTAGAGTTTTGCCCTCCATTATCCTCTTGGCCAGTATAGTAGTTGGCTAATTAACACCAGTGAACTAATGCAATAAAAGGTTTATTCCTTGCACGTGTCACAGTCCAATGCCTGTAGGGTGGCTCTCCTGCTAGTGGATGTTCAGGAACCCATGATACCTATTTCTCTCTCATAGTGAGACCACCTAGAATATTTAGCTTCCAAGATCACCAAGCAGGGGAAGAAAGAGCTGGAGGTTCTCCCAGAGGCACTTTTGATCAGACTTGGGAGTGATTTACATCACTTCTGTCCACATCCCATGGTTAGAACATGGCTCTATCCTACTACCCAAGAGGCTGGGGAATCTAAATGGGGACAGAAACTTGTGCTGCTCTGAGTCTAGAAAGCATTAGAAGATGATTCTAGCAGTTGGAAAGGATTGTAGGGATAACAGAGGAAATCTGATTCGCAAACCAATTTAATGAGCATCTACATCTAGCAGTTTGGTGTTTTTAGAATTGTGAACGTGCAAAATTGTGAGTCATAAATACAGGAGGGAATTCAAGGCATTGAATGGTTCCTGCTACTCTGTTAGAGCATTACTGATGTAAGCCTAAAACCATTTTTAAAAATATACATCTAAGTTAGTTTTTACCTGTACAAATTTGTCTTACTTCATCTGCCTGTGATATTGGAGTTCTAGATGTGATGAATGTAAAATTTATCCTAGGTCCTTTGGTGAGCAAAATGGGAAGTGGTCAGGGAGACAGTGAAAGAAGGCTAAAAACTTTCCCACCACAAAATCAAAATTATCTGTGTGCAACTCTACCAGAGCTTCATTTAGCCCCCTGTTACCAAGCTAAGCTCACCGAAGACAAAGATTGTCTTTGAATATTCAAAACACTATTACATAGTCTCAGATAATCAAAATAGACCCCTGACCAATCAGAATTTTGCCACCTTGGTGAACATCAGTTGTGATATGTAGCCAAGGATACTATAAGTACGAGATCATGAGGAATCATAACTGTAGGTCAGAGTTTAAATAAATATCTCTATAATTATGGTATCCATGTGTCTTAGACTTTCCAGGAAAGTTCAGATTTTAATTACTGGATTTAGTTTCACTCCATTTGGTGAGAAAAATTTGTTTTCTGCAGTCATATATCTGGGAGGAGCTGATAAATGCATTCATTCTAAGTTGTGGAGGAAAACTAATAAAGTGTTTTGTCTTAGAGGCAAACAGATTATTAAAAGTTTAAGAGCTGCGTAGATTATTTTATTAGGCTCTTATTTTTAAAATGAAGAATATTCCTATATAAGGAATAAAAAGTTAATTGGATTTCCTCTATTATTCAGCAATGTGGACATAAGTTATATAAGATTTCCTATGATACTTTAAAAATAGCTATTAGCCCTGGCTGGGTAGCTCAGTTGATATGCCAAGGTTGGGGGTTCAATCTTCAGTCAGGGCACACACAAGAAGCAACCAATGAATGTGTAAGTAAGTAGAACATCAAACTGATGTTTCTCTCTCTTTCCTCGCCTCTTCCTCCCTCCTTTCCTTTCTCTCTAAAATGAATAAATAAAATTTGGAAATAGCTATTAGAAGGTATTAGAACTTTCTTGTAATCCATTTGCAGTATCTCTCCATGTTCTTGCAGTAACATGTAGAGACAAAACTTTTTATTTAGTCAAATCCTTGCTGTTGGAAAAAAAAGTCCACTTTCTTCATTCATTCATTTACTTATCCATTCATTTAATAACTTCACTGAGCATCTGCCATAAACCAGGCACTATTCTAGACACTGGGGATATAATGGTGAATCCATCTGATTCAATGATTCTTTGTTAGGATTTTGCTCTTTTGTAAATGAAATATTGAGACTGACAGAATGAACGGAATATTGGTTTTGGGATCAGAAGATCTTGATTCTAAATGCAATTATACTGAATCATGAATTATATTAATGGTATCAAATAACTAGTTACCCAAACCCCAAATCTCATTTATCTTGAATCACTTTTTCACCTAATCAGTTAGCACATGCTTCACAATTTGACATTTGCCTCCTGCCATCCATTTCTTCTCCCAGTTACTGCCTGTTTAAATTATTGCATCCAAAGCCATGCCACATGATTGTGTAGGTCATCTACTGCATGCAACAGAGTCATTAGTGCTCCGCAAACATCCCTGTGCTCCTCTGTACTTCCCAGTCTCCCTTTTGTTAATTTGGAGCTGTATGACTTCTATTTCCACTACTTATATACTAGACATTCACAACTCTTTGTTTCGATGTATCATAGCATCAGTTTTAATACTATTTGTCTAGACATTAGCTTTTAAAATGTTTGTCTTTCTTATGTGAAGACAGTTTTGTCCCATTATCATAGGGCTTTACTTTTTTGCTGATTTTGAAAGGAGCAATTAATATTGCATTTACGTAACTCATGATTTTTCCCTAGTTCACCTTGTGACCAAACCAATGTAAGGGGGGCTGAGTCATTAAATTGGTGAGAAGCTAGATGTTCAGTGTGGAGAGGAACTTCAACACAGCTCACCTGACTTCATAAATAAAACCAGGACCAACATTTACTGGAAACAGTGCATTGAAGAATTTGCAGAGGCCAATATGAAGGCCTGGGCAATTGAACAGAATTGCTAAGTACTGAGAATAGAAGAGTGGTGAGATCTTTATATGATTATTACAGGGATTAGGAGAATTGTAGAAAATTGAAGGGGAGCCCTGGCTGGCGTGGCTTAGTGGATTGAGCACCGGCCTGCAAACCAAAAGGTTGCAGTTTTGATTCCCAGTCAGGGCACATGCCTGGGTTGCAGCCCAGGTTCACCAGTTGGGGGCGTGAGAGAGGCAACTAATCAATGTATCTCTCACATACTGATACTTTTCTCCCTCTTTCTCCCTCCTCCTTGCTCTAAAAAGTAAATAAATAAAATCTTAAAAAAAAAAAGAAAATTGAAGGGGAAGCAGTATAGCAAGGTATCAGATATATCAATTCTTGTGTCTGCCCCCTCCTACCTCTACTAAAGTTTTTCATGCTTATACCCATAGCCACTGCTAAAGGGGCAGCCACTACCACCTTGCCACAGTAGTTTGGACCAGAATTAATACCTGACTGAAGTCCAGAAGACCTATATGTGACTTAGAGACAGATATTAAGACCCAATAAGATTTCCCTCTCTGGAGAATGTGAACAAAGAAACTGAGAATTAGAGAGTTAAGATTGTGTCATGCCATGAAAAAGATGAAATTACAAGGAAATAAAAATTATGAGCAAATAAAAACCTAAAGGTGGAATAAATAATGGAAGTCCGTTGGTACTGAGAGAAGAGCAGAAAATGACGTGGAGGAATGTAACAGAGATGGAGACGTGGAGGAGCAGGTCTCCAGTTGCCTCGGTATCTGATGGCAGTTCAGCCCTAGGTAAGTTTCAGTCCATGTATTTTGAACTAAAAACAGTTTAAAGTCCTCTTTTCCTTGAAGTAACCTGAGTTACTTTGTTCCTTGAGACTATTGAACCTTAAAGAGCTCAAGTAAGTTGGATGGACTTCTTAGCCAGAGCCCTTAAGACTAGGAGTGTATTTTAAACTAAATGATCAGTCTTGAAATAAATATGTTAGCTCCACTTGATCCTATCTATGTGAGTTTACAAATCTACTTGTAAATTGTGCCAACACAGTGTTTTTAAGACCTTTGCTCTTTGTTTTAAATACCAACTGTTGTGTTATGGCATGTACCACAGACTAAAATGACATTCAGCCTTTGCTCCTGAAACCTTGTGAATCACCTATTTCTTTTCCTTCCCAGGTTCAGTTTTCATGTTATTTTTGACTTTGGATTTAGATCAGGTAACAACAATAGCGTCCACAAAAACTCGCTTCAGCTTAGGGGTTTTGTAGAGCTATAAACGGTCTAAAAAGGCTGAAGGGGCTCCAGTCATCACATCACATCCAGGTGACAGGATGGAGAGAAATGATGAGAAGAGTATATCTTCTTCCTTTTTATGACTTAAAAAAAAAAAGAAGTGCCACACAACATTTCTGCTTAGATATCAACAGTCAGAATTTTGTCATGTGGCTATACCCATACAAGGATATTGGAAAGTATTGGATTTTAGCTGAGTGGCAATAGGACAATCTAAAAATTAGGGTTTGGTTATTATGGAAGAATAAGAGAATACATATAGGGAGGTAATTTCAAGTCTCTGTCACAGGTACTTTAGATATAGTTGGTATTTGATAAAGGTTTCTTGGTTTATTTTTTATAAACTTGATAATCATATCCTTAGATGTATTGCTCTAGTTAATAAAAAATGAATAAGAATTTTCCCTCTTCTTATTTTTTACTTTATAATAATATAGCATATCATTGTATTAATTGCATTTCAAATAAACCATCTGGAATTAGCTTATGCAAAATGGAGAATATATTGGAAGGATATGGGAGAAACTCTTGGAAGAAGCAAGCCTAAGGGGAAGGAAAGGCAAAGATTTGTCAATGGTCAAGAAAACCTAGAAATGAGAATTCCAGTATAACAAAGACATGTTCTTCACTCTCTCTGTTTCCCTTTGTTCATTGATTTTATGACCTCTTTTCCAAAGTCTAAAAATCTTGGAGGAATGACTACACTGGCCCATCTTGGGTGAGGTGTCCATCCAGCTCCTGACCAATTAGCTGTGCCCAAGGGACAATCAGTAGTAACATGGTTTCTTTGCTGCCATAATGTAATAAAAGTGTGGAAATGGGAGGAGAATTCCCATAAGAAAGGTGAATGCTGGCTATACAGTTGTGTAGGCTATCCCATAATTATACGTGATGGAAAAATGCAGGTCAGTGGCCTGAATTATATGAATGATAAAGGAGAGTGTTTTTAAAAATAATTTGTAAAAAGATTTTATTTAGTTTTAGAGAGATGTGAAGTGAGGGAGAAAGAAAGGGAGAGAAACAGAAATGAGAAAGAAACATCAATTGATTGTCTCTTGTATCTGCCCCTGACCAGGGACAGAACCTGCAACCTAGGTATGTGCCCTGACTGGGAATCAAACTGGCGACACCCAGCCGAGCCACACGGGTCAGGGCTAAGTGTTTTTTGTATGTTTAGTCACTTATTCCTCAGAACTCTCTAAGGTGGAGGCTATTGTCTTCCTTTATAGATGGAAAAACAAGAGATCAGAGAGGTCAAGTAACTTGTCCAAGATCATATAGCTAGTAAGTAAGCTATATTTGTCTTAAGTTCAAAGTTTGTAACTACCAGGGTAATATACTGTCTCATTACTTCCCTATCTTGAATGGAAAACTATCATCATTTTTGATGAAGCAATTATTAGTTTTTATTTTTTTCCTCAGTTCTGCCATAGCAAACTTATATGAACTTGATAAATCTTATATTGTCTGCATCTTAATTTCTTCATCTGTAAAAAGATGGAGTTGAATCAAATTACTTTTTCCCTTTGTTCCTGCAGGTAATATTTTATTTCCATAAGCAAAGGTATGAGCTATTGTATTTTTAAAATTTTAAATCATCTAATCTTTTTCAGTGCTTTTTGAGCTAGATCTATGTTAAGACCTCTGATGACATTAAAGATACCCAAAGATAAAGATATATTTCTGCTTATGCATTACAGAGAAACAACAGACAGAATTATTGTTTTGCAGAATTAGAAGTCTAGAGAGGATTAGCCTTCAGGAGTGATATATCCATCAGCTCAATCATATCATCAAAGGTTTTTCCCTCCGTTTGCCATCCTTAGTGCGTTTCATTCTAAGATTAGTTCCTCTTGTGGTTGTTAGGTTGCTGCCAGTGTTAATCTTAGTGATAGGTTGACTTGTTCATACCTTGGATGAAAGAGAATCCTCGCCCAAGTATGGACTAAAAATCTTTCCTTTTAGTTTGGTTGGGCCAGTTTACTCCAGGACTATAACAGTTTTCAGGTGTTTTAGTTAGAATAGCGTAGAACCTAGCATAACTTAGGTTCCAGGTCATACTGCAATAAAAAAAAAAAACCCCAAAACAACAACCGTCTAAATATTAGTGGCTTCAACAACAAAGATAACTTTTACTCAAACTATCCATCCTGACTTGATGAGGGTGAAAAGTAGGCTGTATTACATTGTCCTTTCTTGGGGACCTGGGCTGCCAGAACTTCAACAATACTAGTCTTTAGGCTTTGGCAGAGTAATAAACCGTGAAGACTTACATTTGCAATTAAATGTTTTACCTAGAAGTGACACATATCACTTAAACCACAACCCACTATAGAATAATGACTAATGACTATAACTATAACTAATGACTATAACTAGTCACATGGCTCAACCAACTACAAGGGAGGGGGTGGTGGCAGGGATGTACATGTGAAAATATAATCTCTGTATATGCCCGGAAAGACAGGGTAAGCATTACAAGTCTCTGTCATACCGGAGAATTCGTTTACTGATTGACTCAGGCTAATTGAGTTGCCCTTTTGTAGCTAGAGGTTCAATGGTTACCTAAAAAACAAACAAAAACAAAACAAGCAGCTCTATTAATAAGGAAAATATAGGACTGGATGTTGAATAAGAAATCAATAGTGTGAACTATATGATACCTTATCCCAAAGGAGAAGAAAGAAATTTCAGCCATGGAGGCAATTCACAGGGAGGGGTAGTTTGGGTACTTTCATCAGCCTCTAAATCAATCACTTCATTTACTCTTCTGATTGAAAAGATTGGCTCTAGCTCTTTAATGAGTGGGTGTAGATAGACAGTTTCTATTGAAGGAGTTGGCTCAAAAGTGACTTAAAATATTTATTGAGTTTGAAAATATAGGCTGTTTTTCCATATTTCATTTTTGTAGTTACTGTCAAGCTGGTTAGATTTATAGTTCAGAACTGGCAACCAACTAACATTTATCTAGTCCAATCCCTTTATTTTACAGATGAGAAAATTAAGGCCCAAATGGGTAAAGTGATTATTTCAAAGTCACGCCTTCTTGTATGTAGCAATAACAGGGTTGTCTTTTGAATGATCTACTGCAAAATGGAATCCTCTAAGCAAAATGTAGCTACAGCAACAATTAGAAAACAGAATAATTAAAAATTATTAACAATGTTTCCAGGGCTGATATCCTATTGGTCTACATTGGTAGAGATGAGGAAATTTCTAAACTATTTGGTAAGTAGCTGCTGCTGAACCTCCTAAGAGCCTCCTCAACCCCTCCTTGTGACCCCACAGATCTCTAACCCCTGAAATAATTGGGTCTACCATGAAGGGTTGATTAGAGAATTACACGATGGGGGTAAAGAGTTTATTATGGGGGCTGGCACTCAGCAATATTACGCCTTGGCAATTACTTTATTATAGTCATTAATAAAATGGTAGTAAATTTCAAACTAGTTCCTATAAGAATGTTCACAACTTTGGAAATGTGATAGTATTAAAGTTTATTAACTTTGGTCTAGCTAATCTCTCAATAAAATTGTTACTCAGGTACTCACTTAACCTTCATTTTGATATTTTCCATTGTTTAATGGTTGACTCCTTCTTTTCCCACCTGCAAGAACCTCATAGCTCTGGTTGATGACTAAGCATTTGGCCCAGGCTGTGTAAAAGAATATGATGCACAGTGGAACCCTGGCTGTCAAACTTAATTTGTTCTGGAAAACTGTTTCAGAAGCGATTTGTTCAAAAACCGAATCTCCTTTGTCCCCTGAAAGATGCATGACTGATCATACAGGTATCAGCATGCCAGGGTTGTCGGGCACAGAAGCGAGACCTGAGGTTCTGTTAGACAACCAAGACATTTATTCTGTGAACCAGTTGGTTGAGAACCAAGTTGTTTGAGAACCAAGACATTTGAGAACCAAGGTTTGACTGTACTTAAAAGTTTCTTAGTTCTCAGTATAATGTCATAAAGAATGTTCTGCACAATGTTTTGCTGAGCAGAACTTTAAGTTTTTGCATAAGCAAAGATAGGCCTAAAGCCTAGCTGGTGAGGGAGGGGTGGAGGAAGTCGGTGGAACACTTCTACTTTCTTAAGCAAATATGCGAAACTAGGAGTGATGTGAGGCACAGGCAGGAAGCTGGGGTGAGAATAGAGAGTGAGAGGGCCCAGCAGCAGAGAGGGAGGCTGGAGCTTGTAGAGAAAACATCCTTTGACGGAGGTGTGTTCTGGTGGCCAGCGAGGTGTAGAACCTTTTGGGGATACTTTCTCTCAGAAATTTACCATTACCTATCAAGAGAAATGCAAAGTTTTAGTAATAGTCCTCTCTAGAGAGAGCAAAAGGTTTGTGTTTTTTAAATGCTGGGATTGTTGTGAATTTTTCTGTAATTACATTTTGACCTGGAACTTAACGTGTGAAGATTTGTTCTCAAAAGTCAGTTATTTGATACTTCCAGTTCTGAGGTGGCAGCTAAATCCTAGGCATGTCCTGGGAAGGGCTTTGATGATACTGTTCTGTCACAGGCAGGGAAGCACATTGACATAGCAGAGCACAACTGGAATCACTGAAGAACTAGTTTCTGCTAGAGACACCAGTTATTTCGTATTTTAATATATATTATACTGTGCTATAAAAATACACTAAATCTTGGATAAACATCCCTTGGTTAGATTTTTTTTGTTTTTTGCCAGGAGATAGAGAAGATAACTATTTTAATCCCTAGGATTCTGGAAAGGAAAAATAGAGACCAGATAAACTGTTGTTTTGAGGTAAATGGAAAGCTTTGAACTTGGAGATCTTGAGGTATTCTACAAGGTAAGCTTTAAACATGTTTGCTAAAATACTTTTTAAAATGCTGTTTAAACTAAAAAGCAAGTATCTACCTTACTTCTGATTTCTAACATATCTAGAGTATGACGGATAAGACTTTGGCCTTTAACCCATCTTACTACGGCATAAGCCCAAAATTTCTGTTTGTTTCCAACCACCAAAGGCTGCAGACCTTGTAGCAGAATTCTGTTCTCTTGATAGGCTCAGTGGAGAAACCGCTGCAGTGGAGGATGGCAGCCATGATTATCGAATGATGACTAAGCCCAGCTGGAACTTAATTCTGGCCCTGCCCGTGTATTTTTTGACCTTAGATAAGTCACTCCACTTTTCTCTTAATTTTCTCTCCTTACAGGGTACTAATAACAAAAATAACCAAACTACTGCGTGGAGAACTTTTTGTTTTAAAGGGCTGCCCATAAATACCAGTCACACATCTCACAAACCTCTCTCGGAAGCTTCTTGAGGGATAGGGAACTTTTTTTTTCTCTCTTGAATCAGCAATATCTTATTTGTTTCTGTAATACAGTTCCTGGCCTTTAAAAATGTTTCAGTAAATATTGTAAATTCATGTTCGTTATTAGGCAGATTAGCGTTTTGTCAGGCCACTGCCTCTCAAACCTTTTCTCTGTGATCCTTTTCACACTCAGCATCTAAAAGGCCACTGCTATTTGTTCAAGGATAAATGCCCGAGGCATTTACTTAAAAATATCCAAGTCTAGGAAAATAATTCTTCTCTCTTTAGGGCAGCGTTTCGCCCCCCACAGAACTGCATCCCAGGCTTGGGGTCTGGGTCTGGAGGCACAGGGAAGAGTTCGGTAAGGGAAGCTCATTCTCCCACCCTCTGATTGGTCGGCTCGTATTCCACTCACGCAGCTCGCGTCTGATTGGCCATTGTGGTACCCCACTCGGCCCGCGAGTAGTTTGTGTGCCCGGACTGGCGCTTGGGTCCTCAGTCCCCCTCGGCTTCTGGGCTGGTGAGCTAGCTCTTTGGCCCACCGCTCTGTGTCGCAGTTGCCAGAAATTTCTCGAGTCTGAGTGGGTAGGAAGCATACTAAGGAAAAGCCTCCACACCCCTCCGTCCCACGTTCTCTTTTCCGTACAGAATAAACTTCCGCCTCAGAGGGGCTGTTGCAGCCGAGGGGCTGTCTCAGCCGCGGGTCGGGGGAAGAGGCCAGGCATCGAACTCAATCCCTCATGGGGGATCTTGCCGTCCGGGCGAATGTGGAAACACAGCTCTGTCAAGATAAAGTAGGACTTAGCTGGTCCCATGTGGATGCGATGGCATAATATGTTCGCGTTGCAAGCCGCAGCCGGGCAGCAGCTATCGCCCCTAACAAGTGGCAGAGAGCCTGCTTCCAATCTCCAGTACCCGCGCTCATTTGGGCCACGGCTGAACTAGCACGGTCTGGCCGTTCTGGCCCAGGCATTCCCTGGAGGTGGCGCTCCCGGGAATGGGGAGCCAGCTAGACTCGCGCCCCCCTCAGCCTCCGGCCTTCAAGCAGTAGAGGGCGGCCTACGCTCATGTTGGAACCGTCGCCCACGTGTGCAGACGCTGCACAACTGAAAGTCTCCGGGTCCCGCTGTGGTCGGAGGCTCTGCCTGGCCGCGGATGCTGCGGCTACTCTATCCGCGGGGGGAGCCAGAAGGGGTGGGGAGAACCCCAGGCACACGCCAGGGTCGCCGTAGGTGGCAGCGGCCGGCGCATGCGCGCCCTCTCCCAGAAGCCAGGAACACTGAGGGGCGCGCGCCCCCATCCGCGCGCGCACGCTTGCGCTAGCCCGGGTTTCCCCGCCTGCTCTCGTAGTCAAAGCGCTCAGGCGCGTGCGCGTGTTATCTCCGGCGGACCCGAGTGGCCCGGTTCTCTCTGCTCCAGGCTCCCGCCCCTCGCCTCTCCCTCGGAGTTCCCAGTCAACCCGTCCCCTTCCTTTCCTGGCGGAATGGGGCTGGCGCTGCTCGGGGTCGCGCGCCTGGGACTCGGCTCGCGCTCGGTCTCGCGCTGTCAGCGACTGCCCGGCTCGCGCCGCCTCGCGCTCTGCCTCAGTCACTGGCGCCGAAGGCTCCGTTAAGCAGCGGCGGCGGTTCCTGTTTCCGTTTCTTCCTCTCCCTTCAGTCGAGAGTAGCATCCTCCACCCAGCCACCCCTCCCACTCCCACACGCAGGGCAGCTGCGGCTGAGGGCTGTAGCGGCGGCAACTGGGCAACAGCGGAGACCGCCTCTGCTCCCGCCTCGGGTAAGGGGGCGTTTGGGGGCCGGGCCCTGCACGCCTCGGGGTCTGGGGCTGAGCAAGCGCGGGATCCGCTGAGGTTCCCGGGATGTGACTGGAGACTGTCGCTGCTCTTTTCCCCCAGGCGATCCCTGGGCCTGTTGCTGCAACTGCTGCTGCTTATCCAGCAGCTCCGGGAAAAGTGGGGAGGGAGCCCTCCGGACGATCTGGCGGTCGCCTTTGCGCCGCCGGGAGGGCGCGGGCAGGGGGTGAGGGCCGGCTGCCGCCGCGCCTGGGACTCGGAGCGGCGCGGCCGCTGCCCTCTGTGTCTCCCATCGTTGCACCGGGCAGGGGCGGGAGCCGAGGAGAGGAGAAAGGTTGGGGGCGGGGTAGGAGGTGTCCTCTTCTCTCCTGCACACCTACCTGCCCTCTCTCCAGCAGCTCCGTCCCAGTAGTCGCGGACTGCGGGGAGGAGGATGCCTTTGCGTTGTGGGCTTTCGGAGAGGGGTCCTCGGGCTCTCCAATTCGGGGAGTGGACCCGTACAAGGATCCACTCCCAGCGAGGGGCCAATGCCTGGACACTTAACGGCATGAGTGCTCCCGCACCCCCCTTCCCCCATTTGATTTGGAAATGATGAGCTGGCGGCTTTTGAGTATCTAAACTTACTTGGAAAGGTTAAATGATTCCATCTTTATTAGTTAAAGGAGATTTGTCCTGCAAGAGTGAGTGGGTTGTGGGTCGCAGCACCTGTTTTCTCACCGTGGGGACTGCAATCTTAAGCTACAGGGAACGCCAGAGACGCAGTGTATTTCTTAAGTTCAGTGACAATGTCGTGATTAGGGTTCATCCCTGGGGAGCTTTTCGCGTTTTGCCATATTTTAGCTTGCTTGCTTATTTATTTATTTATTTATTCAATTATTTATTTATTTAATAGTTGTAGAAATGTAGTATATATATTTTTAAGAAACTAAAAACTGAGAAGGAAATGCCACTTAACATCATTGGTATGTCAGTATGGGGCAGCAGGAGAAAACACTGATAAGCTTGTCTCTTTGATACCATATTCTAGCCCGAGCTTCAATATGCTTCCCATGTTTTCTAGTAGATGTTTTTCATTCTTTTCCATATTTCATATCAGAGAATTGATACAGCCTTTTAAAACTTCATAAACAGGAACAAATCCACAGATTCCTTGTCAAAAGGCACTCTAACCCATCAGATAGCCTGGCAGTTTCATTCTCATGAATACTCTAGCCATTTAAAAAAACTCAATAGGACAGGGATGAATCCAGTGAATAGAAGAAACCTACTGAGTTTTGGAATGTTTGGTGCATTGGATCAGTCTAAGATTATGAAACCTAAACCAGGAAGCTGCATGTGAGTCCTTCCATAATATATTGCCCATTTTACTCTGTAGGCCAAGAAAGCTATTGGTCTCTGATGCCCATGTTCATCAGTCATAGAGCCAACACTTGGAGGTTCAACAATAACATAATAAGTTATTCCTCTGGTGATGAATAAGTAAGACACCACCACCAGAGCATACACCCAGGGTGGCTTCTTCAGCTTCAATTTGGGGCATTCCAGCTCTAAGAACGGGACTGGTACAGTCCATGTTGGTGGTGGCAACAGCAGCTCTCTATCTCTGTGTTAACTTTTTGATTGAGGTCTTGAATAAAGGTAGGGAGAGGTGTTGTTTGACTTGCTGTGTTTGAATTAATTTGCAGTTGACTCAAGCCAAGTTAAGAAGGTGGACCTAGAAAGCCAGAATCTCTAGTAGATAATCCCAAATTTGCAGGTAACAGAACAAATTTCAACAAAAGGTCTTTTTATCAGTTTAGAATAAGACTCACCACGCATAACTGACTGAACTTTGGCTTGGCTCTCTTTAGAAACTGTAGGCAAGGTTTCATCATACTAGTTTTTTTTTCCCCTTGTTGTTCCTGGGGTTAAGTGCATATTTATTTTGATTAAATTATATGTTTTTATACATAATTCTTTTAAAGGGTACATCATATAGAAATCACTTCTGGAGAAATTATTTAAATATGACAAAGCTACACTGACATACTGGAGTAAGTTCTATTCTCTCTTCTTTAAAATAAGTTAAAAAACAAACAACTTAAAATGTTAATGCCAAAATAATGAGGCCCTGTATGTTGCTAGCCTTTGTAAAATATACTATAAAATGCATATAGAAAGTCTTGATTACTTGATTTATAAATACAATAGTAAAAGTATGGTGGGAATTTAAACATTTGATATTGTGATTTTATAGTTTACTATGTAAGAATGTAGGGAGTTAGAAATGGGTAATTTAGAAGGAAAATAGAGGGTAGTTTGGATGCATGGATTTTCCTTTTGCTGCATTGTAAGTTGAGAATTCTACTTGAAGAGCTGAACAACTGGAATGAAACTTGCATAGATTGCAGAAACATGCAAAAATGTATTTTTGATTGAGTAGTGAGCTGACATGGGTATATTGTGGTTTATTAGGATAGTGGTTCAAAATAATTTTCATAAAGTATATCACTATATAGATTTATTTTAGGATGTTCTTAATTTTTAGTGTCATTTGGAGTTGTTTTTCTACAAGTCAATTCTGTTTGATATGTATGGAATTGAAAAAAACAGTAATTCTGATTACATTCTGCAAGGTTTGATTACAAATTTTAACTAGTTATTTTAAGGAATTGGAATGTCTTTAAAAGTGGTGAATTTTGAAATTTGCTGGTGGCTTGGAAAAACTTGTGTTCCTTGTTTATTTTTTAAAGTGCAGTTGTATTATTAGCAGGTTGGTCTGGAG
Source organism: Desmodus rotundus (assembly GCF_022682495.2). NCBI lineage: Eukaryota > Metazoa > Chordata > Mammalia > Chiroptera > Phyllostomidae > Desmodus > Desmodus rotundus. Next base: position 109,504,391 of record NC_071393.1, read on the forward strand.
GGGGAGCTAGTGCCAAAGCAAAGCATAGCTTAATATGTTTGAACTTTTAAAACACTCCAAATCAGATTTTTATGGCCAGAAGAAACATTTTTGATGAAAAAAGTAAGGGAATTGATATAGGCATATATCTATCCATAGTTCTTTGTGGAGATTATATATTACACATTAATTAAAATATCTTTTCATGATCTGAAATAATGGAAAGTACTTGTTTAAGATTTATTGAATTTCTCATTTGAAATCTCTGGAAATATGTCTTTAAACTTAGAGTGTGAGATAGTAGTTACTTAGCCTTCTTTTGCAGTATGTCAGAAGGGAAGGAGTATGTCTTGACCATTTGTGCATATTGCATGTTGTTAAATTTTTTAGTTTTAATATCTATAGTCTTAAATATCAAAACTTCAAGTAGAGTCATACCAGCAAAGATATAAATTGTGTAGTAATATAGGTATTTATTAAAAGTAGAGGTACTTTCAATAAAGAAATGGACCCTTGAAACATTGGTAGAGCAAGGATCCCAAGGTCACTTCTTAACCTGTCTCCTGCAATACAGTGCAGTGAGTCCAGCTGATCTACTAAATTGAATTTGTGCCTTTGAAATGAAACAGTTATTTATTTATTTTTGGTCTATGGCACTTTATTTAGATGTCTAAACTGTAATCTGTGGGGTATGTGAATTTATTTCTCACTGTTCACATTCTTCAAAGTCAAGGCTAGAAATTGATAGTATGTTTATTAAAATCATTAGAATATTTATTTAGTTGCTGAAAATAGTGGTTGGGCTGTATGTTCTCCATTGTTCTTCATTATGTAAATAGAATTTGTAAAATAAAAAATTGATTCTTTGAAAGGAATGACAATATCTGTGAGAATAGTGATGTGTTTACCATATTTATGGGGTTAATGCTAAAAATTAAACAGTTTTATAAGATATGCCAGAATAGTTTTATGTGCTTTTTACCATTTTTTAAAAATGCTGAGACCCAGGAATGAACCATTCCTGTTTTTAATTGTTATTTTTTGACAGAATTTAATGGGGTGACATTGGTTAATAAATGATAGGTTTCAGGAGTACGGTTCTACAAAATGCCATCTGTATATTGTATTTTATATTCACCACCCCAAGTCAAATCTCCTTCCATCACCACTTATCTCCCTTTACCCTCTCCTTACTTATCCTCATCTCCCCTTTCCCTCTGGTAATCACCATACCGTTGCCTGTCTATGAGAGGTTTTTTTGTTTTTGTTTTTTGGTTAATCCCTTCACTTTTTTCACCCAGCCCCTCTGACAGCTGTTAGTTTGTTCTCAGTATCTATGACTCTGTTTCTGTTTTGTTTATTAGTTTATTTTGTTCATTAGATTTCAGGTGTAAGTGAAATCATATGGAGCTTGTGTTTCTCTGACTGGCTTATTTCACTTAGCATAATACCCTCCAGGTCCATCCATGCTGTTGCAAAGGGTAAAATTTCTGCCTTCTTTATGGCAGAGTAGTATTGTGTAAATGTGCCACTGTTTTTTTTATCCTCTTATCCACCGATGGGCATTTGGGCTGCTTCCAAATCTTGGCTATTGTAAATAGCACTGCAATGAACGTAGGGGTACATATATTCTTTTGAATGAGTGTTTTGGGTTTATTTGAATATAAACCCAGTGATTCATTCCCAGAGTGAAATCACTGGGCTTTAAGGCAGTTGGAGTTTTAAGTTTTTGAGGTAACTCCATACTGCCTTCCACAGTGGCTGCATCAGTCTTTATTCCCATTAATAGTACTTGAAGTTTCCCCTTTCTCTACATCCTCGACAGTACATACTGTTTGTTGATTTATTGATGATAGCCATTCTGACAGGGGTGAGGGATATATCATTGTGGCTTTAATTTGTATTGCCATGATTAGCGATGTCGAGCATCGTTTCATATGTCTTTTGGCCATCTGTATGTCCTCTTTGGAGAAGTGTCTATTTAGGTCCTTTGTCCATTTTTTGATTGAATGGTTTGCTTTTTGCTGTTGAATTTTCTAAGTTCTTTATACATTTCGGATATTAATCCTTTATCAGATGTATCATTGACAAATATATTCTCCCACTCATTGGGGTGTCTTCCCATTTTGTTGTGCAAAAGATTTTTAGTTTAATGTAGTCTCATTTGTTTGTTTGTTTATTTATTTATGTTGTTTCCCTTTCCTGAGGAGATATAGCAGAAAAAATGTTGCTATGGGAAGTATTTGAGATTTTACTGCCTATGTTTTCTTCGAGGCTTTTTATGGTTTTGAGTACAACATTTAAGTCTTTAATCCACTCTGAGTTTATTTTTATGTATGGTGTAAAAAGGTGGTGTAGTTTCATTATTTTGCATGTATCTCAATACCTATTTGCAGTTTTCCCAGCACCATTTATTTGAGTAGACTATCTTTACCCCATTGTATGTTTTTGACTCTTTTTGTCAAGTATTGAATGTAAAGACGTGAGTTTATTTCTGGACTCTCTGTTCTGTTCCATTGATCTCTATCTCTGTTTCTGTGCCAGTACCATTGTGTTTTAATTACTATAGCCTTTTAATTGTTATTTTTGATTTACTGAAAACTGCCTTTAGTGAATCTTTTGGTTTAATTAAATGGTAAGTACACCCATTTTATATTATAGCACATTTGTAAAAGACCATTTAAAATTTAAAAAGATTTTTATTTTTAAAATTTTTTTAAAAAAGATTTTATTTATTTATTTTTAGAGAGAGGAGAAGGAAAGGAGAAAGAGAGGAAGAGAAACATCAATGTGCAAGAGAAACATCATTTGGTTGCCTCTTGCATGCCCCCAACCCGGGACCTGGCTGGCCCGCAACCCAAGCATGTACCCTGACTGGAATTGAACTGGAGACCTTTTGGTTTGCAGAAGGACAGCCAACCCACTGAGCCACACCAGTCAGGGCAAAGAATCTCCATTTATAGTCATAAGAGTAAATATATACATGTAAATAAATTTCTTAAAAATTAAACAAAACTAAGATTCTAAACAACTCTGAAACTGAAAGTGTTACTATTATAGTACTTTTATACCCTGCATCAGTACTAGCTCTGTGGTAATTTTCAGCTGAGATATCTTCTTTTAAGTCTTCTGTAGTCAATAGTCCTGTAGTAGGTGTAGCATTTAGAGGACAAATACAAGATTTCCTCTGATTCTCCGTTCTGTGCTTCTCTGGCTTATATTTTTTTACCATAAAGTGTATAGTTTCTTTTGTTGCAATTTGAATTGTTATTAAATTGTAGTTTGATATGATACAATTAAACACATTTAAAAGTAAAAGATATTTACAGTTGACTTAAAAACAAACTTAAAATTCGCAACAGAAAAAATTATATGGGGATATTTATGCATTTAAAATATATTTCTTTTTTAAAAAATTTTAATTTTGTATTGTTATTCAATTACAGTTGTGTGCCTTTTCTCCCCATCCCTCCACCCCACCCCAGCCTAACCCCCCTCCCTCCCCCACCTCCACCCTCCCCCTTGATTTGGTCCATGTGTCCTTTATAGTAGTTCCTGTAATCCCCTCTCCTCACTGTCCCCTCCCCACTCCCCCCTGACCATTGTTAGATTGTTCTTAACTTCAATGTCTCTGGTTATATTTTGTTTCCTTTTTTCTTCTATTTATTATGTTCCAGTTAAAGGTGAGATCATATGGTATTTGTCCCTCACCGTCTGGCTTGTTTCACTTAACATAATGCTCTCCAGTTCCATCCATGCTGTTGCAAAGGGTATAAGCTCCTTCTTTCTCTCTGCTGCGTAGAATTCCATTGTGTAAATATACCATAGTTTTTGGATCCACTCATTTGCTGATGGGCACTTAGGTTGCTTCCAGTATTTGGCAATTGTAAATTGTGCTGCTATGAACATTGGGGTGCACAGGTTCTTTTGGATTGGTGTTTCAGGGTTCTTAGGGTATAATCCCAGCAGCGGAATTGCTGGGTCAAAGGGCAGTTCCATTTTTAGTTTTCTGAGGAAATTCCATACTGTTTTCCACAGTGGCCTCACCAGTCTGCATTCCCACCAACAGTGCACTAGGGTTCCCTTTTCTCCGCATCCTCTCCAACATTTGTTTGTGGATTTGTTTATGTTGGCCACTCTGACTGGTATGAAGTGGTATCTCATTGTGGTTTTAATTTGCATCTCTCTGATGGCTAGTGATGCTGAGCATCTTTTCATATGTCTCTGGGCCCTCTGTATGTCTTCCTTGGAGAAGTGTCTGTTCAAGTCCTTTGCCCATTTTTTAATTGGGTTGTTTGTCTTCCTAGAGTGGAGTCGTGTGAGTTCTTTATATATTTTGGAGATCAGGCCCTTGTCTGAGGTATCATTAGCAAATATGTTTTCCTATACTGTTGGTTCTCTTTGTAATTTGGTGCTGTTTTCTTTTGCCATGCAGAAGCTTTTTATTTTGGTGAGGCCCCATTTGTTTATTCTTTCCTTTATGTCCCTTGCTTTAGGAGACATGTCTGTGAGGATGTTGCTGCGTGGAATGTCTGAGATTTTCCTGCCAATGTTTTCCTCAAGGACTTTTATGGTGTTACGACTTATATTTAAGTCTTTTATCCATCTTGAGTTTATTTTTGTGTATGGTGTAAGTTGGTGATCGAGTTTCATTTTTTTGCACGTAGCTGTCCAGATCTCCCAACACCATCTGTTGAAGAGGGTGTTTTTACTCCATTTTATGCTCCTGCCTCCTTTGTCAAATATTAATTGACCATAAAGACTTGAGTTTATTTCTGGGCTCTCTGTTCTGTTCCATTGGTCTATGTGCCTGTTTTTATGCCAGTACCAGGCTGTTTTGATTACAGTGGCCTTGAAAAAATATATTTCTTAATGGATTAGTTTTGTTTCAATCTTTCTCTTTATAATCTACTCTCTTACCTACATCTCCCCTTCAGTCACCCTCCATCATCCCACAGTTTTCTCTTTGGCGTAATTAAGAATCCAACCAATAAAATGAACCATATCACTCCCCTGACATAGTTTTTTCTTTTGTGATTAAAAATAACTTTATATCAATCTGTACACTATTCTAAATATATGAGGTCTGTCCGGAAGGTATCCACCATGTAATATGAAGAAGATAACAAGGTATAAGAAACATTGCACGTAGGACAATGATGCCTCAGTCCCCTTCAAAGTAGTCATCATGGAACCTCACATAGTTCTTTCTCCCAGTTGCCATCAGTTGCCCTGTTGTATTTTCCTGAATCTTATCGCTGGTCTGAAATCTCTTTCCTTTCAAAGGTGATTTTAGTTTTGGAAAAAGCCAGAAGTCACAGGGCGCCAAGTCTAGCCTGTATGGGGGCTGAGTCACCTGGGTGATTTGATGTTTTGCCAAAAACCTCTCCATGAGACATAATGCAAGAGTGGGTGTGTTGTCATGATGAAGCTGCTGATCATAGCTGTGGCCTTCTGAATCATCCAAATAGATTCTGCAGAGGAATGTTTAAGCTTAACGCAACATTTGACGCAGGTTCGTTTCTCTGTTTACTCAGTCGTGTTGAATGCAATGGCCACACAGTACACATGCTCACTTAACGGCATCTACTGCCCTGAATGACTGGTACAGTGAAGTAATCATTGTTCATGCATGTGCATACCAGTCCACTCTCCTTGGCTGTCAGGTTACAGTAACGTCACGCAAACTATTATTATTGCAATAATAGCTGGATTTTTTCTGGACAAACCTTGTATAACCCATATAAACTTTATTTATTTTTAAAAAGTATTTTATTAATTATGCTATTACAGTTGTCCCATCTCTCCCCCTTTGACCCACTCCATCCAGCACCCTCCACTCCCTCATACATCCCCACACCATTGTTTGTCCATGGGTCATGTGTTCTTTGTTCTTTGTAGTTCTTTGGCTACTCCATTTCCTATACTGTACTTTATATCCCCATGGTTATTCTGTAACTACCTATTTGTACTTCATAATCCCCTCACCTGTTCATTCCTCCATACCCCCCTCCCATGTGGCAACCATCACAACCCTGTAAGTATCCATGATTCTGTCTCTGTTATTGTTTTCTTAGTTTGTTTTTTTAGATTCAATTATTGATAGATATGTATTTATTGCCATTTTATTGTTCATAGTTTTGATTTTCTTAAATAAGTCCCTTTAACATTTCATAGATTAATAGTTTGGTGATGATGAACTCCTTTAGTTTTTTCTTACCTGGGAAGCTCTTTATCTGCCCTTCAATTCTGAATGATAGATTTGCTGGGTGGAGCAATGTTGGCTGTAGGTCCCTGGTTTTCATGATTTTGAATATTTCTTGCCAGTCTCTTCTAGCCTGCAAAGTTTCTTTTCAGAAGTCACCTGACAGTCTCATGGGGACTCCCTATCGGGAACTAACTACTTTTCTCTCTGTTACTTTTAAGATTCTCTCTTTATCTTTAAGCTTTGGCTTTTTAATTATGATGTGTCATGGAGTGGGCCTCCTTGCATCCATCATGTTTGGGACTTTCTGTGCTTCCTGGACTTGCATGTCTGTTTCCTTCACCAAATCAGGGAAGTTTCCTTTCATCATTTTTTTCAGATAGATTTCCAATCTCTTGCTCTTTCTCTTCCCCTTCTGGCACCCCTATGATGCGAATGTTGGAACACTGAAGTTCTCCCAGAGGCCGCTTACCCTATCCTTGTTTGTTGTGGATTCTTTGTTTTCTTGTTCTGATTGGTTGTTTTTTGCTTCCTTATGTACCAATTAATTGATTTGATTCTCAGTGTCATCCACTCTACAGTTGTTTCCCTGTAAATTGTTCTTTATTTCAATTAGTGTATCCTTTGTATCTGACTGGATCTTTTTTATGCTGTCGAGGTCCTCACTAAGTTCCTTGAGCATCGTTATAGCCAGTGTTTTGAACTCTGCATCTGATAGATTGCTTATCTCCCTTTTGTTTAGTTCTTTTTCTGGAGTGTTGATCTGTTCTTTCATCTGGGCCATGTTTCCGTTTCCTTGTCTCCTCATTTTGGCAGCTTCCCTGGGTTTGTTTCTATGTATTAGGTAGAGCTGGTATGACTCACTGTCTTGGCAGCATGGCCTTATGTAGTAGGTGTGCTGTATGGTGCAGTGGTATAGCCTCCCCTATCACCCAAGATAGGTGCTCCAGGTGCATCCTCTGTGTAGGCTGAGTACACTCTCCTCTTACAGTTGAGCCTTGGTTGCTGTTGGCAGGTCAATGGGAGGGATTTACCCAGGCCAGTCAGCTGCAAAGACTGGCTGTGACCACTGACTACCAACCTCTGCCCTCCATGGAGGATCAGCTTTGCAGGGCTGGGTAGTGGTGCTCTGACATGGTTATAGCTGTCCACTGGGTGTGCAAGCCCTGGGATTCCCAGGGTGGTGCAGGCCAAGGTCAGCTTCCACTTGTGTTCTGCCTGGGGCCACCGTACCTGAGCTATAAAGCCATCTGAGGTGGATGCTACTTGGGTTGAGCTGGGAGATTCCCAGGTGAAGTCAAGTTGTGAATCTAGACTGGCTGCTGCTAGTGCGCCAGGCCTGGGGTTACTTAGCAAGAGGTATGGGAGCTAAGGTCTTACTAGGGGCTGGGGTTTTACTGAGTCTGGCAGTTGCTTGTTGGATAGGACTTAGGAAGTTGTGATACAAGCCAAGACCAGACATTCATATGGAAAAGTTTCTATTAACTGCTTGGGTGGGCTCATAGGTTGGGTGGGACAGAGCCCCAGGTGATCTCTAGGACAGGACAAACAGTGTCAGGTTAGTGTAGTCTCAGATATGGCAGCCGCCTGCAGGCCCTGTGGCTCTGCTTGGAGAGGGTTCTGAAAAAGGACAATGGCCTCTGCCCGCCTGTCTCTTTTGGAGAAAGCTGTCCTCTATCTCTTGTGCTGATTCCAGACACTTCTGTTCCTCATTGTTTGCCACTGGTGCCTTTCATGCCCTGGTGTGGAGCTCAGAGGGAGTGAGTTTGTATAAGTCTGTGTTGAGTTCTTTTAAGAGGAACTGCTGGGACTTCAGCAATTTTCTTCCACCTATTCAATCCCCACTGGTTTGCAGCTAGAAGTTATCTTCCTGGCACTGGAGCTCTGGACTGGGGGCCTATTGTAGGACTGGGACTCCTTGCTCCCAAGATATCCCTTCCGAATATTTACCCAGCACACGTGGATGTGGGACCAGCCTGTTCCTTGTTTCTGCCCCTCCTACCAGTCTGAATGGATGTTGTTTTTTTAATTCGGTAGTGGTCAGACTTCCATTCAACTTGATTTCTGACAGTTGCGAGTGATGGTAGTTCTATATTTTAGTTGTAATTTTGATGTGGTTGTGCGAGGAGGCAAGCCATAACCTATATAAACTTTATATGATACTGTACATTTTCTTTGTAATGGAAGAAGAGCAAATAGGGCCTATGGGATTATGCTATATATTTCAATATAAGAGTTATTTATACTCTATATAAAGCTGAGTTATAGCATTAATTTAAGTTTTATTTGAAAAGATTTTTAGAAAAGATTTTATTTATTTATTGTTAGAGAGAGAGGAAAGGAGGGAGAAAAACATCGATGTGTGAGAGAAACATTGATTGATTGCCTCACATGCTCCCAACTGGATACCTGGTCCCATAACCCATGCTTGTGCTGTGACTGGGAATCTTTAAACTGGTGACCTTTCAGTTTGCAGAATGATGCCCAACCCACTTATACACACCACTCAGGGCTTATAAAGATTTTATTTGCAGAGCTATGGTATTAATTTCATTTAAGTTTTTATTTAAAAAGATTTTATTTGCCAAAACCTAATTCCTCAGTTATTACTTTCTAAAAATATCTTTTGTGATAGTTTTTTTGGTCAAAAGTGATAATGTGAAAAAATATATTTTGAATTTTAAGTTTTTTAAAAAATTAACAAATTATACCCATATAAGTCTAGTGTTGATGTGGTTCAAACTTGCCTTTGCTGTATTCTTTTTTTCCCTCTTGTACTGGTTATACAGTATAACTCTTCATTGAAGCCCTGTAATAAAACTTTAAAGACCACTTCTGAGATGTTCCATATATTTGTTGTGTCTTAGAACTTGTGTTTTTCTAATTTAAATGTTTTTCATCTCTATGGCACACATAAACTAATTACTAAAGTTCTCAGGTACACCATAAAATACATTTTCTGCTGACCTGACAAAAGAAATAGATATGCTTTTGATTCATTCATACCAGATGGCTGTTGTGTTGGTGGTTGTCATTTGTTTATTTGACAGCTTTAGTGTCTCTGACTAAATGGTCAGGTAGTGCATGGTTTAAGAATCCTTGCAGCATACTGGTTGAAAATCACTGTTATAAACTAATAAAATATTGATATTAATCTTAGATATAAGCGGGAAGAGCTAATGTTTATTTTAGAATCTGACTTATGAGAAACATTACATACTATGAACTTTAAATGCTAAAACTTTCTGATTATAAATGAACAAAAATAAATGAAAATGGAAGATTCTTCTATTTGATTTATTCAAATATACACCTAAAATGAACCTGTTTTGTGTCTATGTAAATCTTATTCAGTCAAGACTGTTAGTGAACCATGAATGAATTTTAAATTTTTACTAATTTTGTAGCTGGTTATTTATATCATATCTCTTAAATGAGATATCAAATCTCATTAATACTGAGAGCCAGAATAAATTTGCCTTAGCAAAAACAATATTTACAAACTATCAAACTATAAAAGCATACCAAAGTTATATAATGCTTAAGTCAACATTTCATAAGCTAGTTTTAACAATCATTTTTATAATTAAAAAAAATTATTGATTATAATGTCTTGACTAGTGATAAAGGTGGAGAAATATAATTTGTAGCTTTTATGTTATATCTGTTGTCACAGAACTTAGCTGTGATTGGGTCAGTCAGTGAAGGAAGGTAGATTGAGGGGGGCAGAGGATTGTACTGATTGATGAGCCAGCCTTATTTGGAGGTGAGGGAGATTTTTTTCTTGTTTTTCTCTCTGCCTCCACATTCTTCCACCTGTTTGTCATCCTTCCTCTTCCAACAGTGGTAGAAAATATGGGAGTAGTTCATCTTTATAGGATTTTTTTTCTTAGAGTTCATAGAACATGTCCTGGAAAAACATTAGCTTTTATATTACAATAGGTTTATTCTAATGATTTTATTTCCTTTTGAGGTAGTAGGCAAGGGACTAGAAGAACTTCAGTTGCTATAAGGTTTAATATTACTTATTTAAAAGACGATTTTGTACCTCCATATAAAAAGAGAAATGGGGAGGAACCAGGATGGCGGCGTAGGTGGACACACTGCGCCTCCTCGCACAACCAGAACTGACAGAATCAAACAGCAAGGGGGACCAACACCAAGGAAATAGAAAATAAACATTCATCTAGACTGGTAAGAGGGGCGGAGACGGGCACCGGGGTGGAGAGGACTTGCGTGGCTGTGGCGGGACTGAGACTGGCGGAGTGTGGGACAAATGGCGCAGGCAGTCCGAGCACTAGCAGACCCTGCGGCCCCACATTTGCACAGATAAACCCAGAGGGCCGGACTCAGAGTGGCGGAGAGTGGGGCAGGCAGAGTGGCGGGTAGCACCCTGCGGCACCACATTCGCCCACAGATAAACCGGAGGAACGGCGGGGAGCCAAGCAGACCGTGAAACCCAGGGCTCCAGCTCGGGGAAATAAAGCCTCAAACCTCTGATTGAAAGCGCCCCTGGGGGTTGGGGCGGCAGCGGGGGAGACTCCCAGCCTCACAGGAGAGGTTGTTGGAGAGACTCACGGGGGCCTAGAGTGTGCACAGGCCCACTTGCTCGGGAACCAGCACCAGAGTGGCCCAGTTTGATTGTGGGTAGCGGAGTGAAAGATTGAAATCCGGAGGAGAGTGAGGCGGGTGCCATTGCTCCCACTCGGCCCCTCCCCCACGTACAGCATCACAGCGCAGCCACCAGCATTACCCCGCCCCAGTGAACACCTAAGGCTCTGCCCCTTAAAGTAACAGACGCTCCAAGACAAACAAACAAACAAAAAAAATGGCCCAAATGACAGAACACTTCAAAGCTCCAGAAAAAATACAACTAAGCGACGAAGAGATAGCCAACCTATCGGATGCACAGTTCAAAGCACTGGTTATCAATATGCTCACAGACTTGGTTGAATCTGTTCGAAAAACAGATGAAAAAATGAAGCCTATGCTAAGAGAAACAGAGGAAAATGTACAGGGAACCAATAGTGATGAGAAGGAAACTGGGACTCAAATCGATGGTATGGACCAGAAGGAAGAAACAAACATCCAACCAGAAAAGAATGAAGAAACAAGAACTTGGAAAAATGAGGAGAGGCTCAGGAACCTCCAGGACACCTTGAAACGTTCCAACATCCGAATTATAGGGGTGCCAGAAGGAGAAGAGGAAGAACAAAAAATTGAAAACTTATTTGAACAAATAATGGAGAACTTCCCCAATCTGGCAAAGGAAATAGACTTCCGGGAAGTCCAGGAAGCTCAGAGAGTCCCAAAGAAGCTGGACCCAAGGAGGAACACAACAAGGCACATCATAATTACATTACCCAAGATTAAACGCAAGGACCTACATCCAAGATTACTGTATCCAGCAAAGCTATCATTTAGAATGGAAGGGAAGATAAAGTGCTTCTCAGATAAGGTCAAGTTAAAGAAGCTCATCGTCACCAAGCCCTTATTATATGAAATGTTAAAGGGAGTTACCTAAGAAAAAGAAGATCAAAAATAGGAACAGTAAAAATGACAGCAAACTCACAGTTATTAACGGCCACACATAAAACAAAAACGAGAGCAAACTAGGCAAACAACTAGAACATGAGGGTTGTCAATAAGGGATAGGGAGGGGGAGGGGGGTAAAGGTACAGAGAATAAGTAGCATAGATGATAGGTGGAAAATAGACAGGGGGAGGGTAAAAATAGTGTAGGAAATGTAGAAGCCAAAGAACTTATAAGTATGACCCATGGACATGAACTATGGGGGGGGAATGTGGGAGGGAGGGGGGTGGGCAGGATGGAGTGGAGTGGGGGGGGAAATGGGACAACTGTAATAGCATAATCAATAAATATATTAAAAAAAAGAAATGGGAGATATTGGTTCATTTTTTTATAATATATTTTATTGATTATGCTATTACAGTTGTCCCATTCCCCCCACCCCCTTAGTCCCCTCTGCCCTGCACGCCCAGTTTTTAAGGGGCCTGTATCAGTCACATTATTGTTCTGCTTAATATTTAATATATTATAATCCCCTCTCCCAATTTCCTGGCATACATTCTCATGCCTGTTGTGTTATTTCTGTCTTCATCTGTTGAGTTTCTGACTACAAAGATTGGTTTTTAGAACATCTCTTCATTTTCTTCTGAGCCTCATTGCAATAATATAATGTAAAAAAAAAAATACTGCTTCCATTGATGAGAACTAACTCCTAAACTAAAATTGACAGCAATGCTCTCCATTCATGGGGGTACTGTTAGCAGGTTTAAGCCAATTATTGTTTAGGAAAGTTCATAGGGAGGAAAGTATGTGTTTGATAATCAGGCCCCTAATCATTTGGGATCTGACTGATTCACTTTTTGTAGCACATGGAATTGTACATGAAAGAGAGATATATTCAGTAGAGGTTATGTTATATTTTTCATGTCTTGATTTCTTTGAATAAATACTTAATCCATACATTTTAGCAAATGTCAAAAGATTATAATTTTGAGGAAACCTGTTTAAAATAAGAACTTAAGCCAGGGTAAACATATTGATATCTTTTTATAAGTTTCTGATTTTTCTTTCTCTTTTAGAAAGTTCAGTGAAACTCTAGGGCTTAGGAAGGTGGTAATTGAATTTCTTGAGGCCAAAAGATCTTTCCTTAGCTTTGGTAAACTGAGCCTCAGCAGCATGAGAATATGCTGTCAATCCTGAGTCAGCTGAAGAGATAGATGCCTACTAAGGATGCACAAGTAATAACTAAAGAAACTTGCTAATATGCAATTAGGAATAGTTCCTCTTAATAAAACAACTCTTCAAATGTTTAAAATTATGATGGTATAAAGATATTATGAAAAGTGAAGTCACCAAGGAATTCTGCTTTGGAGCAATTTGTCAGACCAGATAACAGATAAAAGCACATCTATTCTATAACTGTCTGCAGAGGCTTACCTAGAGTGGTGCAGATCCTACCTTAGAGGAAATAATGATCAATAACTAACATGTTTCATAGAAATTTTGCACATTCTTTATGTGTATATTTGTGCAGTACCTGTCACTTTTGGTTTCCGTGGCACATGTAAGGTTAGAAGGTAAGGTACTTACCTTTTAGAAATTCTGAAGGGAAAAGGATTTGAGGTTGGTTTCTTCGTGTGTTAGTGATATTATGGCATATTCTGAGAGTTATACAGTCTTAAAGGTAAAATCTGAGTTCCTTCTTAGTCATTTTTTGAATAGCTTTATTAAAGTACAATTTATATACTGTAAAATTCACAGTGCAAGTTTTAGCAAATTTATGCAGTTGTGCAGCAATGATCACAATCCAATTTTAAAATACTTTCACCCTCCAAAAAGCTCCCTCTTGCCAGTTTGCCCATTCCCTGCTTCTACAATATGTACTATTTTGTGTCCAGCTTCTTTCATTTGACATAATCCTGTTTACTAATTTGAATGACTGGATAAGGTACAAAAGCTTTGAACTTGGAGGAATCAAGGAGATTTGGATACTAGTGTTGGCTCTGCCACCAAACATACGAACTTGAGTAGGCTACTTACCCCTCTGGGCCTCCACTTCTTTTCTTCATAAAATGAATGAATTTGATTTTCTTGTATTAGAATTTTCACCACTGTGTAGAGATTCAGTGACCTTTTCCTAGAATGTATTTTAACTGTTCCCTTACATACAGTCACTGTTTTTTTGTGTTTTTTTTTTCCTGAATCAAAAACAAGGCTTATGGTCTAACAGATGATTCAACAATGGACAAATTCAGGCTGTCTTGAGGAATCCAGATAGCTAATTAAACTTTTTCTTGGGAATTTCTTAGTTTATGTGCACAACTTTGAGACAGAGATAATCTTAAATGTTGAGTTAATAATAAAGATTTTTGAAGAAAATAAAGGCAAAGTTAAATAATTCTCAGAGGTAGGGCTTTAAAAGCAATTGAAGCTTCTTATGAACATAAGAAAAAACTGCTTTTTGGTTATATTTTGTTTTGGCAGTAGAAGGTGGGGTGGACTGATTTCAGTTAAGTTTGAACCAACTTAGACTTAAGGCAGCTGAATGGGCTTAGACTATTTTTCAAAGATAAACCAAAGGAAATGTATGACTACCATTAGAAAGACCATTCTAGGGCTCATCTGGAGGCAAAGCCAGCAGGTAACATTCAGGTGACAAACTAAGAAAAAAATACTCATATAGGGAATTAAAAAATAGGGGTGTATATGTGTATATAATACAGGGTCTGGCAGAAGTAACGCCTAATGCCTCTTTTTTATTACAAAATCTTTTACTATAAAATCATATGTATGCAGTTCTGTAACATAACTATAACACTCAAGCAAACCATGACATTTTAGGTGAAATGTTCAAATTAAAACTATAAATTATGACACCCATATTATTACCCTAGCAACCATACTCAAGCAGACCTTCCTTCTGCTGGACCCTGTTTGTGTGGAGCATGAGTAGACATCTGACTGAGCAGGGTCATGTTAGGTATACACCAAAAGGATAATGTGCATTTTTAGTTTAGTATGAAAAAAGGGCATTGAATCACAACTAGCGAAATTTAAAAATGAGAGTGTTTAACTACTTTCAAATATTCAATCATTTGATTCTTAGAAACCATTAGAGCTTCTTGTATTACCTAATAATAAGCATGTCTATAAAATGATTTAACTTACATTTTACCCAACATATGTACCCACAGAGCAGACACTGTGGAGGAGGGGAGTGTATCTAAAAATATATTTTAATGATTATGTCATTATAGAGGCATAAGAAAATTTATTTCATGCATTATAGTCACACTTTCTGTTAAAAGTGGTATTTCTAACTTAGATAAATTACCTTTTGATAACTAGAAATATCCCCAAATCAATGCTATATTTAATGAAAGAATTGACAATATTGTAAAGATTGTGTTAAGACTTTAAAGGAGTTCCAAAAGTTGAATCTCTAAGCTTTTTATGCAATGGCAGCATTGTAGGAATAAGTACAGAGCTTTCTAAGGTTACTATTTTTATGGCAACAATATCCTTTTTATATGTGCTATGCCATATTTATTTTTAAATGTCCCACTGAATTTGTAATACATATAAAGTACCTAAGTGTGAATTATGTAATGGGAAAAATTTCAGTGTAAAGGAAAACAGACACTTCTTTCTGTAACTTCTGAGGCTTCAGAATATTAAAGATGATCATCATTCAAATTTTCCCAGGGCATTTTGTTTTTAATCATAATAAATGAGCAGCTATCAGAAGATATAGCCATTTCTAGCCTCAGAATTGCTATTCTTTATATAGTTCTCTCAAATACTTGGCTTCTAGAAAATAGATATTATGGATTTCTTAAGTAATCAAATGCTACTTTGATATTTAAGCAAAGCATCAGGGCAAGACTAAAACCACATTAAAACATTAAAATGAATTTAAAAGTTTCGTAACACAAAGAAAAAGATGGAGAAATGCACAATGGAAAAGACATACAGATCATAATATAGAAGTCTGTCTTTATAAAAGAGTAACAATCAAGTCAAATAGACTAAAGAATTTGTGCCCTTCTGCTAGTTAAGTGAAAATGAGATGAACAATTGTTTAGAAAGTGTGCTTCAAAGTACTTGCTTATATTGGTTGGCAATTCTTTCCTAATTGAGTAACTACTGGGGCTATTACAAATCTACTTTACCCCCCTTCTAGTCCCTGATTCCATATACAACTGGTCCCAACTTACAATGGTTCAACTTAGAATTTTTGAGCTTTATGATGGTGCAAAAGCAATATGCATTTAGTAGAACTATACTTCAGATTTAAAATTTTGATCTTTTCCAGGGTTAGCAATATGTGGTAAGATACTATCACGTGATGCAAGCTGCAGCTCCCAGTTAGCCATGCAATCACAGTAATCATAATACCCTACAGTGTACTGTGTTGCCAGAATTTTTTGGATACTGTATTTGTTTTGTGTTTTTTTTAATCCCATCATGCCTACAAAATGCCCATCTGTGTCGCCTACTTCTGACGAGAAGATGAATGCTGTTGCTCTTTTTTTCCTTTTATTCTCACCCGAGGACATTTTTTCATTGCTTTTAGAGAGAGAGGAAGGGAGAGAGAGACATCAATGTGAGACACTTTGTATGCTGTTTTATTTACTTTTTTTTTTTTTTTTGAAAAGAATAAGATTACCTCCAACAGAATCTTCTTCGGCTTTGCTTTTCTTTATTTCTAAGTTGTATAATTTCTCCTCTCCATTTGGTTTTAGGCATGTGTCCTTTAGGCTTTCATGGCTACTATTATTTCTTTTATCTGTTGGCATATATAGGTTCGTTAGTTAACTCCTTCATTATTTTTATATCCAGCTCCCTTAACAATATCTTTAATGGCCAAAACAAACAAACAATCAGAAAACCCCCAAACACCTTTTCTTACTCATTCTTCTCTCTTTTCCTTGCTTTTTCTTTGTATTATACAACAAACAGTCCAAAGGAAAAAGCAATTATGTCTATTGTTCTGATTTTGCTACTTTCTTTTTTACTAAGACTGTTCTCTCTTGTTACCAGTGACCATTGAATTGCCAAATAGGGATTTTTTTCAGTCTTAATTTTTGCTTTTTAATTCTTCATGTTCAACACTGTGAACCTCCTTTGTTTTTCCCGTCTGCTTATAACTTTGTAGTTCTCCTGTCTTTCCTATATATTCTAGTCACTCTTCTTTTCATTCACAAGGTCAACTTGTTTCTTAAGCATTTGCCTTACACATTTTTCTTAATCAGGATTCTTTTTCTTGTTACCTGGCCCTTTGGCTTCAGTGAATACGTCTTTCAGATGACTCCCAAACTGTGTCTGAACTTCATTTTCCAGCTGGAGAGCTCTGCCTGTTTGTCATGCCATCAAGTGCAATATGCTCAAATATGGATTTTCTTTCATTTTCTTCTAAAATGTATTCTTCTTTCTAACTTTAATTTCTCTATTACTGGCTTATCCCTTCTATTTTCCAAACTTGAATTATGAATCCTCTTTGAATTCTGCATCAGATTCATTCAGTTGTCAAACTGTGAATTTTGTTACTGCAGTGTTTCATCTGTTCTTTTCTATTTCATTTCTTACTATAGACTTTTAGGTTCTCATACCACTAACGTATAAATAATTATAATTTGATGGAGGGATAGGAGGCAGAGGCAGCTTTAGGATGGGAGGAAGCTGTACATGAAGGAAGCTGACATTTAAGTTTAGCATCAAAGAATTAGTAGGAAATTAGGCAGACAAACTGAAGAAAGTGTTATTAGAAATTATTATATGTCATCAACACATAAGACTTTTGCCCTAATCCTTACTGCATGTAGGTGTTTTTCCTATTGGCATATGCTATTGCCTTTCTTTCAGGTATTGATGAAAAACAGTGAGTAAACAATGTAAAGCCAGAGTGACTCAAAGTAACAGGTATCTTTATTATGGTACTTAGCTTTGAGTGAGAAGAGTGGTAAGATGTAATATGGTGAACAGTGAGCATTACCTGCATTGAAGACTTAAAATCTGACTAAAATTTACATTAAAACCTGTCTTTAAGATTCTTGACACTTGGAATGTAAATCTTCAGTGGACAGCTATTTTCAGTCTACTCATAAATGGCTTTTTAAAAAATTTCTGTCTCTTTTCATAGTTGTGTGATTCCTTACAGCAGGGCTGTGTAATAGCTTTATATTAATTAAAACTGAAAATAGGTTAATGAAGGTCACAGAAGTAAAGAGATAATTTACTATTTTTTGTCTCTTAGGGAAACAAAATGTTACTGCTTTTAAAATGAGAAGCATTAAATACAACAACAATTCTAAAATGGCTTAAACAAAAAGATGACTTACTGGCTTTATAAGGAGGAAGAATAGAGGTAGAGCAGTCCAGAAACAGACAAATCCAGAATTATATGATGTCTTCAGGGTAGTCTTCATTTCCTAACTTCACTTTTTTTCTTCATGTTGGTCTTTTATTCTGCTTATGTTTTAGAAGGCTTCTTTCATGGCAGAGATGCATGCATCAGAATACTGAGATGTTTCCAAGGGACGGTTTCTAATGGGGCCCATCCTTGGGCTAATCATTGTGGGATTGATGACATTGGCATTGTCATCAGAACCACATAAAATGGGGGAGAGCCAGTGTCCCAAAGGATGGGAATACAGTATTTCCCCCTTATCCATAGTTTTACTTTCTGCAATTTCAGTTGTCTACTATCAATGGTGTTCTGAAAATATTAAATAGGAAATTCCAGAAATAAACAACTCGTAAGTTTTAAATCGTATGCTGTTCTGAATAGCGTGATGAAATCTCTCTGTCTGTCTGGCTCTGAACTGCCCCGTCCTGCCCAAAATGTGAATCATCCCTTTGTCTAGAATATCCATGCTGTATGTGAAACCCATCTGTTAGTTACTTAGTAGCTGTTTTGCTTATCAGATCTACTGTTAGAGTATCATAGTGCTTGTGTTTAAGTGACCCTTATAGTAGCCTCACACTATGTCACAGCGCCTATGTCATCTCATCATATAGATATTGCATCATCTCACATTATCACAAGAAGAAGGGTGAGTACAGTCCAGTAAGATAACAGTCACATGCCACATAATGATGTCCTGATCAACGGTGTTCCCATAGATGGTAATGGAACTGGAAATTTCCTATCCAGGTGCTGTAAAATCATAGCGTAGCGCATTACTCACATGTTTGTGGTGATGTTGGTATAAACCTATTGAGCTGTCAAACATATAAAATTGTAGCACATACCATTATGTACAGTACTTGACAATGATAAGAAATGACCCTTACCGGTTTATGTATTTACGATACCATACTTTTTATTGTTATTTTAAGGTGTACTCTTTCTACTTAAAAAGTTTGCTATAAAATAGTATGCCATATTACACCAGCTGCAGTGTCATACATCTTATACTGTATCAATTGATTGTATCATTTCCTCTTGTGCTTGATATAATCTTGTGTTGTTTTGTTCATCATGGTCCTTAAGCATAGAAAATCCACTGTTAGTGCTGCCAGTAAGAGGCCATGTCAAGTGACTGAATT
Source organism: Desmodus rotundus (assembly GCF_022682495.2). NCBI lineage: Eukaryota > Metazoa > Chordata > Mammalia > Chiroptera > Phyllostomidae > Desmodus > Desmodus rotundus. The sequence goes on from NC_071393.1 coordinate 109,523,655, forward strand.
GGAAATGAAATTAAAAGTGTTAAGGACTACAAAGGTGGAAAATCAGTGTATGTGCCATTTAAGCAGATCATAGCTATGATCTTGAAGAACAATAACAAATGATGGAATTTGTTTAAGGATCTGCTTTGCTGAAGTCAGTGAGACTAACAGATTTCGAGAAGGGCCGGTATCAGGCATGGGGAAATTTCTAGTGACCTAGATTGAAGACCAGACAACAGAAGCTCATCCTTCTCAGCACCATGACAGTCATGGCCAAAGCAAAAAGTTTGTTCATGATGCTGAAAGAAAACGCTAGGCCCCACTGTGATATTGAATTTACTGCCACCTGTGGGTGGTTTAAATGATTAAAGCATCATTCATTACAGAATGTTTATGCAATCTAGGTTTGTGTAAGTACATTCTATGATGTTCCCATGACAAAATTGCCTAGTGATGCATTTCTCAGATTTCTAATGTTAAGGCACACATGACTGTTTTGAGAGAGAGACCACAGTCACATAACTTTAATACAATATATTGTTATATTGATCTGTTTTATTATTAGTTATTGTTGCTAATCTCTTACTGTGCCATTTTATAAATTAAACTTCATAGGTATGTATGTATAGGAAAAGACATAGTTAAAGAAGGGTTTGGTACTATACATAGTTTTAGGCACCTACCGGGGGTCTTGGAACATATCCCATGAGGGTAAGTGTTGGGGGGGTCACTCTATTATTAACGAAAGAAATAGGGAAGGAATATGAAATAGTCAAAAAAAATCTATTGCCAGTATAGAGGAGGAAAGAAGTGAAGGGTAGACACAGGGAAAGAGAAATGCATATGTAAGAGAGAGAAGTGGGTAGAGGGAAGGGAACCCAGTATCAGTTCAGAATTTACTATGTGGTAAACCATGTATTAAACACTTTTGGATTTTATCTCCATAGCTCAGTGGAGCCAGCTATATTATCTCCTGATGAAAATCGTTTATAGAACTAGTAAATTTAAAATACTCTTTCTTTTATTATTTTTTCTTGTTTGGCATATTTTCTTTACTTTTAAGTGCATTAATTTTTTAAAAAAATTTAAATTTATGTACGGTAAAATTCACACTTTGTGATATACAATTCTATGGGTTTGACAAATGCATAGTATATGTATCTACTATCATTATCAAGACACAGAGCTCCTGTTGCCGCTTTGTAGTTAGCTTCTCCCACTAAATCTAACCCCCTGGTAAAAACTGATCTATTTTCCTTGGCTGTTGTTTGGCGTTTTCCATTTGTGAGTTATTGTCCTATCCATGGAATTATATAGACTTTTGGGTCAGCCTCTTTCATGTAGAAAATGCATTTGAGATTCATGTCGTGTCTATTAGTAGTTTGTTCCTTTTCATTGCTAAGTAATAATCCATAGTATGGATGGATGCATTGTGGTTTATCTCTTCGCCTGTTGAGAGATGTTTGGGTTGTTTCTAGTTTTTAGCAATTATGGATAAAACTGCTGTAAACATTTGAGAATAGTTTTTTTTTTTGGAGGGGTGTATGAACTTAAGTCTATTTCACCAAGGAGTGGGGTTGCTGAATCAAATGGTAAGTGTATGTTTAATTTTGTAAGAAACTACCAAACTCTTCCAAAGTTGGCTCGATCATTTTGCATTCCCACCAGCAATATATGAGAGTTCCTGTTGCTTTACATCCTTGCTAATGCTTAGTAGAGTCAGTTTTCTTTTATTTTAGCTCTTATAATATGTATATATCATTGTAGTTTTAATTTGCATTTTTCTAATGACTATGCTGAGTATATTTTTATGTACTTTAAAATACTTTTCTTTAATATTCTGAGACTCTTATCTACTTTTTAGAAAATGGTTGTAGTTTTTCCCAAAACAGAACAGTAAATGGCGTTGACAAGGCCTTTGACAAACATTTGCATTATAGCTGCTACATGGCACAATCCAGAGGACACTATTCACATTTTAAAAAAGTGGTCTTGGCTATATACTTACATTCATTGTCTAGAATTATTGGTGATTAGGTTCCAAAGAAAATTTGAGGTCTATCAAATGATGCATTTAAAAGTTATTATTTGGTGTTTCCTGAAATGTCTTATAGGCAGTATGTCTAATGTATCAGACTTGGGAGACAGAAAGGCCTATTTCAGATATTCAACTCTACTACTTACTGCATGAGTGACCTTGGACCTCTGGCTTTTTTGGAGCCATTTATTAGCATAACAGGATTGGTTATATCAACCTTTTGTGCATGTGGTAAGAATTATCACTAATGCATATAAAATACCTGACACAGAGTAGAACTCAAGTTGCAAAGCAGAAGAAAACATTTTAAAAAAAAATTCTGTTTGTAAAAAAATGGAATTTTGTTAAAATTTTTTGATGTAGTAATCAGAAAAGAAATAATCTTATTGTATTAACGTGTTTAGTATTTAATAGGGAGGAGAAAGTATTATACTATTGTTTTTTTGTACTTGGAGCCTCTAAAGGTCTTAATTTTGTTCTAACACCACCATCACCATGGCCATTGCTGTATTGTGCTTGTGTGAAAGAAAAACTTTTTGAAATATATCACCTAATGTTTAGGATCTTAGAAATGCAATTTACATGTTTGAGATAAGAAGATATGTGAATGAATACTAGTTGACATCATTAGTTCTGTCTAGTAAAGTTAGAATATTTGAGGTTCCAGGGGATTTTATAAGATTTTTTAAAACTTTATAATTTCTAAATGAGATTATTCTTGTGATTTCATTGTGATTGCAGTAAAATCCTTAGAAGTGTAAGGAAAGAGAATCAGGGAGATTAGATCTGCTTTATGGATGCATGGAGAGGGTATGGAGAGGAGTTTAGGCTGAGTTTCTGGTCCTGGGAAGTAACTTAAAAGTTTTACCTGTAGAAGAGTGATGTGATTTTGTTTGGTTTTAAACTGTCTCTACCTTGGTATTTTCTGTTTGTTAAATATGTTAGTTTCATACCTTTGTATAGTAAGGAGATATAATAACTTTGAGCCAAATTATTTTGGCTCACATTTTTGGTTCACACTTTTTGTTATTTCTCAAGTGAACTTTTTGTAATAATATGGGGAGGAATAAGAAATAGTCTAAGAAGTAGAATTAAAGGTCGCATTCCTCTTCATTTTCTCCTTTTTCAAGTAAGTAATATATCAAAAATATTTCATTCTAGCCATTTTGTAGCTTGAGATTAAAGAAGGAAAGTTTGTATTCACATCTATTTTCATCTGCACTTTCTTGCTTTTGATCTACTGTTAGGTTCTCTGTTTTTCTCAAGTTAAAACCTAGATATTGAGTGGATACTCTCTTCACTTACTGAAAGACTTAATTTTCTAAGATTCCTTTGCAGGAAGTTACAAAGTTGTGAAGCAGTTCTGATCAATGAAATGATATATGTAAGTGAAAGTGTGTGATACTTCCCAAAATTCCATTTAAAGGGAGAGGTGTACCCTTATCTTTTTCTCCAGTTGCCAGCAGAGACCATGGGGACAGGGATGGTGGAATGAATGGAGAGCAGGAGGACACTGTATGCTGATGACATGGTGGAACAAGCCCTAGATTGCCTGTTTTCAGATTATTTTATGTCAGAGAGAAATGAACTTCTATTTTGCTTAAGCCACAGTTTTGGTTTTTTTCTGTTACGTATAGATGAATCTACTACCCTCTCCATCTCTCCCCCACTCCATTCTAAGGCAGCTCCCCTTCTCCTGCTTCTTGGTCTGTGGTTGAACTCTAGGTGCCTTTTCACTCTCTACTTCTGAATCCCTGCAGTCTCTGTTCCCAACATTTTCTGTATTTGTCCACAGGTACAACATTGTAATTAGAAGTCACTATAAAGGCTAGTTATGTAGTTTCTGAAATTTTAATTACTTTAAGGAAATTTTTTAGACAGAAATGTAAATTAATGTGTAAGTGCAGCTACAAATATTTTATTTCCAAATTAAAAAGATATAATTAAAAAATAATGTGTAGCCATTATGTTCTTTGCAGTGGTTTATTGGCTACCAGCAACTCCTCCAGTGATTATGTCTAGGTCACTAATGCCCCTCTTTTTACCTGTCTCTTTTGGAGAATGTCTCCGACCGTGCACTTTAGTCACACGGTTTAAATGGAAGCTTATTACCATCACAGTTAACGATTCAAGGATGGTTATGTGAGATGAGCAAATACTAGTTCTGTTCTGCATTTTGGAAGTCTGCCTATCAGGGAAAGACGTCCTCTCTAGTCTTGAGGTTGCAATGATGTAGAAAAGCTTTAGAATCAAAATGTTTAGAATCATACTAATACTCAGGGAGAAGCACAAATAGAGATGGAGGGAAACAATCCAGTCTTTTGAGAAAATGGATATTACACCTCATCTGGGCTAGTTAGAATCTCTTTTCTAGTAACTTCAGGTAATTTGTAATTGAGATACAATTTCAAGACAGACTGTGTTAGGCACTTGAACTGGATGGTCAAATGAAGGATCAGAAGTTGCTTTAAAACCGTATTTCTAAATATAAATAAATAAATATATTTAAAAAAATTTAAAGGGTGTTAGAAACACTGTGTTCTTTGTCACTTTGAAGAATGTTCTTGCCTGGTACAAAAATTGTATTGTCTGAATTATTCAAACAAATTATTTGGTAAACTAGAGTGTTTTATGAAAAAAAAAAGAGAAGCTACGAGTTTTTCTTTATGGATGCAGAGGATTTTTAAAGGGATAAACCTATACCCCCCTAAACAGAAAAATATGTACAACAACCTCCTAGTGCTAAGACACCACTGTGGTTCTGCTTTTGTACCCCTTTATAAGTAGAAAATGATTATATTTTAGGAATACTGTATAGAAATGTTATGAACCAATGGCTTTACTGGTCCTTTTTAAATGTGGATAGTAAGTAATGGAATTTGGTTAGTACTTATAACACTTTTTTATCTCTACCATTGATAATACTGTCTTTTATAATTAATATTTATGTTTCTTTCCTAATGCAGTAATTATTTATTTTGTGGCAGAATCATCTGTGGTTTCTTAAGCAGCATCATATACTTTTCTAAATTAGTAAGATTTTTTCTAAAGTCTTAGTTCATAGAACAACAGATAGGAAAATGAAAGAATATTTGTAGTAGTATCATACTGGTTTAAATACAATGGATGAGGAATTATCTAGATTGTAGTACAGAGAAAGGAGAAGGCCTTGAGGTCAGAAAGAAATTATCTTGTTCACCTTAGCTATCTCAGGTGTCACCCTAAGGATGGTGCTCCTGAGAATGAACCTAGCTTCTAAGTATTCCAGGTTCCCCCTCATGACACCAGATTTTCTTTTCTGCTACCCATTGCCAACTTTCCCCTGTACTTCAAACCTTTGCCTACTCCTTTAGTGAGGGTATTTTTAGATAGCTTTTCTTTTGTCTTTGAAATTCCTGCTCCTGTACTGGACAGTTTCCTAAACATGCTATTAGTACTGCTGCCCAGACTTGCCAGAGAGGCACATTTTCTTAGAAATTTATGTTACCTCCGTTGAGCTTTAGGGGTCTGTTCTCTTTTTTGTTAGGCAATTCAGTAATTTGTTCAGCAAATCTTTGTTTATTGAGCAAGTTAGCACTATATGACAGGCACTTTGTTAGGTCCTGGTCATATGGCCACCAGTAACTAATTTATTTGAAGGGAAGACATTTTAATAACAAAGTACTAAAGTTTTGCTTATTTTATTTATTAATTCACTTGTAATTTTAAACTTAATCACAAAAGTAGAGTATCTTCACTTGACTTTCACCTCTACACTCCCTCAGTACATTTTTGGTTGATGTATTTCCAAGAAAATTCCAGAGATGCTATTTTACCCATAAATACTTGAGGATGAAACTTAAATTTTTTTGTAGTATAACCATAGTACCATTATCATACTTACAAAAATTAACTGCAATTCCTTAAAATTGACTAATACTCAGTTCGTGTTAAACTCTCTACTTATGTACAAAAGGTCATTTTGCATTTGGTTTGTTTAAATGAATAACCCGAAAGATCTACTTACTATAATTGTTTGTGTAATATGTTTTAAGTTTTTTTTAAATCTAGAATAGTTACCTCCCCTCTTATACCCATGCCTCTGACTTGTTTAAGAAATAAAGTTTTACTTTAGTTAGAACTTACTGTAGTTAGATTTGGAATAATTGACACTTCCTGCAACACATTTGATTTGTATTATTTTCATTTAATAAAACCTTTTCTACCGAACTTATCAATAACTTCTGTCTCCTAAGTGAATTCTCCCAACAACTACCCTAAGGTGCATTGCATCCACCCAGAAAAGCCCTCTTGCTTGGAAGGACTTAACTTCTCTGGTGGTTTAAGATCTTTTTTTTTTTTTTGACTCTTAGATTTTATTACATCTGTGACTGGTATGTAAGTCACAGCATTAGAGTTTGTCATATATCATATGTCATAGGCCAGTTGTCTCATTTGTTGTAGATGAGAAGTATGTTTGACCTAAGAGAATTTGAGGAGAAACTTACCTGTGCAGCAGTTGATAACAGTAGAATCTTGTAGCAATTATTTTAGACCCAAGGTCACAGAACTAGAATTGTTTTTTATAATATAACAAAGATCATACCTGCCACTTGAATAAAAGAGGAAAAATGAATAAATACAAGCAAATTATTAAAAGTAAATATATTTTGCACAAATTTTTAGTAATTTTGTATTTAGTTTTTGATTCTCACATGAGGATATGTTTACTGATTTTAGAGAGAGAGGAAGGGAGAAAGGGGGAGGAGAGAGAGATGGGGGGAGAGAGAGAGCGATGTGAGAAACACTGATCGATTGCCTCCCATATGCACCCTGACTGGATATGGAACCCACAGCGTAGGTATGTGCCCTGACTGGAATAGAACCCACAACCTTTTTGATGTAAGTAGGATGCTCCAACCAAGTGAGCCACCCAGCCAGGGCATTAATGTACTATTTAGATCATATCTTGGATAAGTGGCAAGGTATTTTTTACAGAGATAATAAGTTGACAGGTAACTAATTTTCTTTATAATTTTTGTAACTTGTTTCTTCCTTCGTTGGTATGTGGAGACCTAGTGTACACTATGGTTGTGGAGTTAGAGATCAGGATTGTTGAAATATAGATGTCAGTTTAATTGTAGTTTATACTACTGCACCTTAGAATAGTGACCATTTTCTATTTTCTTTTTTAAAGATTTTTTAAATTTTTTGAGAGATGGGAAGGGAGGGAGAAAGAGTGGGAGAGAAGTGTCAATGTGCAAGAGATACATTGACAGGTTGTCTCTCTCACACCCCTGACTGGGGACCCTGCCTGCAACCCAGGCATGTGCCCAGCTGGGAATTGAGCAGTGACTTTTCTGTTTGGAGGCCGGTGTTCAATCCACTGAGCCACAGCAGCCAGGGCTCATTTTCTATATTCATGTATTTGTAGAGAAATACACATATATGTTGATTAATAATTTAAAAATTTGAACCAAGCTTTGTATCACAATGAGATTTGTTTAATGAGTTAAAATTTTTAAGTTTAAAAATGAGCCCTGGCTGGTCTGGCTCAGTGGATTGAGTGCTGGCCTGCAAATCGAAGGGTTGCTGGTTCGATTTCCAGTCAGGGCACATGCCTGGGTTGTGGGTGGAGCCCCCAGTTGGGGGTGAATGAGAGGCAACCACACATCGATGTTTCTCTCCCTCTCATTCTCCCTCCCTTCCCCTTCTCTAAAAATAAATAAATAACATCTTAAAAAGAAATGAATATGGTAGGCCCTGGCTGGTGTGGCTTAGTTGGTTGGAGTGCCATCCTGTAGACCAAAAGTTCACAGGTTCGATTCCTGGTCAGGGCGCACACTCAGGTTGCTGGTTCGATCCCTGGGGCATCCTATGAAATACCTAACTGGTGCTCATCCACACCATCAAGTCATTAAAAAAAAGGCAAGTCTGAAAAACTATCACAGCCAGGAGGAACCTAAAAAGACATGACAACTAAATGTAATGTCATCTTCTGGATAGGATCCTAGAACAGAAATAGGTTATTAGGTAAAAAAGAAGGAAATCTGAATAAACTATGGGTTTTAGTTAACAATAATATATTAGTATTGATTTATTAATTTTAACAAATATACCATTTTAATGTAAGATGTTAATAATAGAGAAAACTGATGGGAGGATGGTATATTGGAACTCTGCTATCTTACGAATTTTTCTTTAAATCTAAAACTAAGTTCTAAAAGAGAAAGGCTATTTAGAAAACAAGAAAGTAGTTACTTTTAAAAAATAATGAATGATATAAACTGTTTGAGGACAGGGTCATTTGACATAGTAATATTTGTATAGATAAGGTCTAACATTGCCTAGCACAAAACAAACAATAAATGTTGAGTTTGGTAACATTACACTTAGGTTATTTTGTGGAATGAGCTTCTGGAAAGATGAGTAGAAGGAAGTTGAAAAAGAAGCTGTTAATTTTCTCGATTTTTATTAAGAAGCTACACAAACTCAAGTTAGTACAAGTTGAATATATTTGAGTACATTTTATACCAGTGAATTGAAAATGTTTGCATATACTTTTCTGTTATTGCTGCGAAGCCAATTTGAAATCTTCAGTGTTATAAATGACTCTGAAAAGACATCAAGCTTAGTTTAATTTATAAAACTCTTTCATTCCACTAACAGGCTGAATACTGAAATAGTAGACATAGTTCTTTAACAAGTTGAATTAAATGTAATAGTAAAAAAAATCAGAAGTATATCAGCATCATTAGCTAGTAGGCAAATGCCAATTAAAACCATAAAGAGATACCACTATATACCTATTAGAATATCAAAACAAAAGCAGCAAACAAAAAACTTTGACAATACCAGGCTGGCAACGATGTGGAGCAACTGAAACTCTAGCACATTGCTGATGTGAATGCAAAATTGTACAGCTACTTTGGATAACAGTTTGGCAGTCTTACAAAGTTAAACATATTTAGCATAATCCCACCCGTAGGTATTTGCCCAAGAAAAATGGAACTATGTTACCTCAAAAACTAGTACATTAGTGTTTATAGCAGCTCTATTCATAATTGTCAAAAACTGGAAGTGACCCCAGTGTCAATGTGTGAATGGATACACTATATAATGGAACACTACCCAGTAGTAAAAAAGAACCAACTGTTGGTATATGCAACAACTTGAATGAATATTAAAGACATTATGCTTAGTGAAAGAAAATAGTCTCATGATTCCATTTATATGACATTCTCGAAAATTTAAACCTATAGTCATGGAGAACAGATCACTGGTTCAGGGATTATGGGTAGGGAGAGGGTATGCTAGTGATAGCATGAGGGCGTTTTGTGATGTGATGGAACTGTTCTGTTTCCTGAGTATGGTGGTGGTTACACAGATTTATACATGTGTTGAAATTCATAGACCTGTATACTCCCACTCCTGCCCCCAAAAGTCAGTTTTACTGTATGTTAATTTAAAAAGTAAAACCCAAAACCACATGTGTCTGCTTTTTAAGATATTTGGTCTAACTACAGACTAAATAATCTTATGTAAGTGCTTTCTGATATCTCTATTAGATTTTTTTAACTTTCAAGAATTTACATGTAGAGTGACTGATAATGCAGAAATCTTTAATATTAAAGGAAATAGTACTGTAATCAAATTCTTCTGTACAAAGAATTTGGGTGGTTACCCTATACAACTTCACATTTTTGAATAGGTTATAACTGTCATTTATTGAAACAATATTATCCAGTGGGCACTTTGCTGAACATTTTAACTATACTTTGCTCATGATTATGGTTAAGTATTATTTTCCCTATTTTACACATGAGGAAACCGAAGCATGGAGTTATTAAATGCCTTGCTTAGGGTCATACAACAGGAATGTGATAGAGTTAGAATTTTAACTTTGTCTGTTAGATTCAGAATTCTTTAAAAAAAAAACATTTTGTTGTAAAAAAAGCACAGATTCAGAAAACCACAAAAAACAAATGTACTTAATGTATTATAATGTAAACACAACTATAACTACCATCTGGATCAAGAAGGAGAACTTGGCCAGCTACTCCAGCTGCTCTGCATATACTCTATCCCACTCATAACTGCCTTCCTCCCCAGTACTAACCATTATTTTATTTTTACAGTAATCCAGTTTCATCCCCCAAATATGTATTTCTGGACACTGTAATTTAATCTTATCTGTTTTCTTTTTGAATTTGAAATGTTTTTTGAGTCTTTTAATCTTTAAGTCCCCCTTTTCATTTCTCTACAGTTCAGCATTTAAACTCTAGACATTTTGACTTGTAGTTTCCCACTCTTTGGATTCCACTAATTGCATACCAATGGTGTAATTCAGCATGCTAGTCTGTTCTCTGTATGTCCTGCAGGTTTTGCTAAGTATCCAGAGGCTTGATCAGAATCTGGTGTGATTTCTTTGGCGAGACTATGTAGTTGGTGTTGTGTTCATCAGGAGGTACTTGATATCTGCATGAGTCTTTTTTTTTTTTGTGATGTTATAAGCCATTGATAATTAATGCCTACATCCAATAATTCATTGGGGGTTGCAAAGTGGTGATATTCTAAATAATTTCTCTTCTGCTATGACTTAGGATACTTCCATAGAATACTCTCCTCACCTGCTATTTTGTTATCAAATAGCCCAATTTATAAGGAAAGACAGGATAAATGATTAATTCTTTATTTACCAGTTTTTAAGATAGTAAATTTATTCCTTAAAAAATGAAGGTGTTTTTGTTTATTTTTTAAAGGATTGTTATGCACTCATAAATTTAGACATATTTAGATTTTAATCCATTACAATTAATATGGTTAATGAAACTCAAATAGTCCTATCTTTGACCAGTGGGAGCCGCTTTAAGAGATTTCTGAATCCATTTATGTGATCCTACTAGTGTTTGATAGCTTTCTTGCTCCTGGTATGATAAAGTTGTTCCATGCTTACTTTGTAAGTTTCTGATGATTCTGTGGAATCAGCCATTTCTCCAAAAATCCCTGGCAATGGAGATTAATATATAGTAGAGTTAATATTATTTAAGGAGAACCTCATGAAGAGCCATCAGTACAAAATATTTTGGATTTAGCTTCAAACCGTATCTGGAATGTAATAGGGACTCAAGAAGTATTTGTTGAATGGATGTCAGAATGTGAATATCTTTGGTTAAGGTCTATGATTTTGTACCTCTTTTTTTCCCTCACAGTGTCTGGCTGACAGGTGCTCAGTAAATGTAGTAAAGTGAGTAAGATCATGATCTTTGCTAGCAGACGTTATTCTACCATATATTAGTTGTGTGACCTTGAAGAGAGAAGTTACTCTACTAAACTTCTATTTTTCTATCTGTAAAATGGGTTAACAACAAGGTCAGGGGACTGTTGTGAGGTTTAAGTGAAATAATTTAACATCAATAATTTAATAATTATAGATTTTTTTACAAATGAATGTAGAGATAATATGTAGTTGCTATATTAATATTTTAAACCTTAATGTTTGCCAAATTGGTAGTTTTATGCTCAAGTAGAAAAAGACAAAAAGGAATGTAAAGGTGTGTTTTCTACAGTACACCAAATTAACTTGTAAAATAGTTATTTTTTGTTTTAAGTGCTCTAAAGTGTAGAAATTCAGAAATTTCCCAGGAAGTGATTCCTATGTGGAGGAATGCTTTCTCTTATGTGATCAGATTTTCCAGCAGATACTGTTAATTAACCTTATTGTTGATCCTAGATTCTGCTGCTGAGTACCTGCCTCTTTGCAAGGCTGCCATGCTGCTATGGATGTCAGGAACATTTCTGCTTTCACAGACAAACAGGGAAGCAGATGAATTCCTGAGTTCACAATTTGGAACTTAGAATATTAATACCACTCCCCCTCATGGACGGGGACACACACACACACACACACACACACATTTCTCAATATTTATAAATGGTAGTTAGATAATAGTTGATTAATTACTTTTTCAGTGTGGGCTAGCCTGGGAATAGAATTACTATTTTTTGCATTGTTTTTATATAAAAGGGAAGTGCATTGTGAATTATGAACAGGTTTCGGGATAGCCTGTTCATTCATGGTGGCCTGCCCATTTTTATATATGTGGTCCTCATTGCTTGTCAGATGACAAGCATTTACTAGCTTGTAACCATCAGGGATTATAAGTATATCTGAGTTTCAGGTTAAACCATGTACTACAGATAATTTACATTTTGGTGTAATTGAGGCTGAATGATAATATTACTGATATTTTATTAATGAATGATTGAAAAACAACTTTTAATGTAGATTGTAACTTGGTATAGTGGAAAAAACTATGGTTTTGGAGTCAGATCTGGGTTCAGATTCTAACCCCACCATTTATTAACTGAATTTCTTACCTCAACTGTAAAATGGAGATGATAATTACAGGGTAGTTATGAGATTTTAAATGATTTAACATTAGCTCATGTACAGTGCTTAGTCAAGGCATTTGGTGGATGTTAAAGACTCAGTAACATATCATTAGATTCTTAATTCCTTGCAGTTAGTTCTTTAACTTGACATGCATAAAAGTGATCATTTTACTGAGTTGCAGCATAGGATTATGTTTTGAAAGGCTAATAGTAAATAGGTTTGATAATATATTTTTATATCTCTTTGGCTGTGTTAATTAAGGACGGCTTATTTTAATTTTCTCATTTTTATAATACCCATAAAAGCATTTATTAAATCTTATATATTAATGAAAGCTTGAGTAGGAAAAAACCAATGAATAAAATACTGTGCTGTTTATTTTCCAAGTTATTTTATATACCAGTGTTTGCTTTGGCAGGAAGTCTTATTTTATGGGCTTATTGGCTAAATTTTTATTTCCTGTTATGAAATAGTAAACTTTTGAAATGCATATATACTTCTGAAATTCAAATGTATTTTATCAATGCCAATAGTGACCTACAAAGTTATTTCACTGAAAGTGAAGTAGAAACCTTCGAATGTAAATGAATTTGATAATTATTCTTTTATGAAGTTGATGATATAAATATAAAAGCTTACCTGGTGTAATATGTTTATAGTCCATTTTCAGCTTGATAAACTAAGCACTATTAAATGAAAAGAATAATGCTCCTGGCCTTCAACACTGAAAACTGTTTGTGAGACGTTCATTTTCATTACAAATGCTTCACTTTAATAATATTTGGCTAGGCCATAGTAAATATGAGATGCCTAGAGAACATTTGTTGTACGGTATTACTTACTTAAAATATCTAGCCAGCTTTGTAGAAGACAGAGTTAGGAAGTTAAGACCATTTCACTTGTCAGTCAATCATAATGAGTACTTCTATGTGTCAAACATGGTCCAAGACAATGAAGAGGAAGCAAGAAAAATAGGAGATAGGGTCTCTAATCAGAAGACAAAACGAGATAGCACTTATATAAGGCAGCAAAATATTCTAGCAAGGTTTAATGGAGTACAGAATGACTATATCAGCTCTCATGGAGGAAGAGAGGGGCAGGATTTTGAGAAAGTTGACTGATGTGCATTGATTGATAAAGAGGATAAGGGAGAAAAAGTCCCTGATCTAAAAAGAAGGAATGGTGTGTTGCCCAGTGACAGCTGAGAATACCAAAGTTGTTCTGTGGAAAGTGAGCAAATTAAATTGACTCGAGTAGAAATTTGTGTAGAAGATAGTCAGAAATTAGGTTGCACAGCTAATTGGAGTGTGGGGATATAGAAGATTTTAAGCATTAATGTGAAAATAGAGACATTTCAATTGCTCTATGTTTAAAAAATAGACAAAATTAAAGAATTTTGTGCTCACAGAGGAAGTTTTATAGGTGTTGACTTATTTTAAGATGAACTATGAAAGAGATTAAAGCACTGAATGTTACTACATTTGAGTGTGATTTGCAAAATGAAAACCCATTCCTTATTTGGATTTGAAAAGCACTGCTTGCAGAATAAGTGAATATACATTCACTTATAAACATTTTATATAGCACGATTGACTAGATAAGGAAAGACAAAAGGGATTAAAAAGAAACTGTAATAAGACTAATTGAAATTTGAGTAGGGCTGAATTTCATATTTTCTTCTTTTATTCTAGGTTGCTACTTTTGCTAAGGGAATACCCATGACCCTGATGGTGTTTTCATTCACAATAAAGTGCTCTATTGCCCTTACTGATTAACTGAACAAATTCAGGTTAGTACATCTTGTGCACAATAATTACCTGTTCCAATTATATATTAATATTTTGAGAAATGAATATTTTACAAAAGATTTTATTTTATTTTTAAAGAAGAAGGGAAGAAGAAAGAGAGGGAGAGAAACATCAATTGATTGCCTCTTGTATGGACCCCAACCAGGGATTGAACTGGCAAACCAGGATGTTCCCTGACTGGGAATCGAACTGGCAACCTTGTACTTTGTGGGATGGTGCCGAACCAACTGAGCCATGCCAGTCAGGGCGAGAAATGAATGATTTTGTGTTTGAAGCTACATATGTATCATACATATGTATGGCCTTTAGAAAGGCCAATCTAAACCCTATTGAATTCTGTGCTATTTAGCAAATATTTTCAGATTACCTACTATGTATAATATGAAATGTATAAAATGAGGTCATGTGTATAAGTTCTTTGGCTGCTCCATTTCCTGTACTGTACTTTATATCCCCATGGCTATTCTGTAACTACTTATTTGTACTTCTTAATCCCCTCACCATTTCACCCATTCTCCACCTGCCCCCTCCCATCTGGCAACCACCAAAATTCTCTCCCTATCTATGATTCTGTCTCTGTTATTGTTTTCTTAGTTTTTTTTTTTAAGATTCAATTGTTGATAGATATGTATTTATTGCCATTTTATTGTTCATAGTTTTGATTTTCTTAAATAAGTCCCTTTAACATTTCATAGATTAATAGTTTGGTGATGATGAACTCCTTTAGTTTTTTCTTACCTGGGAAGCTCTTTATCTGCCCTTCAATTCTGAATGATAGATTTGCTGGGTGGAGCAATGTTGGCTGTAGGTCCCTGGTTTTCATGATTTTGAATATTTCTTGCCAGTCTCTTCTAGCCTGCAAAGTTTCTTTTCAGAAATCACCTGACAATCTCATGGGAACTCCCTATCGGGAACTAACTGTTTTTCTCTTGCTACTTTTAAGATTCTCTCTTTATCTTTAAGCTTTGGCTTTTTAATTATGATGTGTCATGGAGTGGGCCTCCTTGCATCCATCATGTTTGGGACTTTCTGTGCTTCCTGGACTTGCATGTCTGTTTCCTTCACCAAATCAGGGAAGTTTCCTTTCATAATTTTTTTCAGATAGATTTCCAATCTCTTGCTCTTTCTCTTCCCCTTCTGGCACCCCTATGATGCGAATGTTGGAACACTGAAGTTCTCCCAGAGGCCGCTTACCCTATCCTTGTTTGTTGTGGATTCTTTTTTTTCTTGTTCTGATTGGTTGTTTTTTGCTTCCTTATGTACCAATTAATTGATTTGATTCTCAGTGTCATCCACTCTACAGTTGTTTCCCTGTAAATTGTTCTTTATTTCAATTAGTGTATCCTTTGTATCTGACTGGATCTTTTTTATGCTGTCGAGGTCCTCACTAAGTTCCTTGAGCATCATTATAACCAGTGTTTTGAACTCTGCATCTGATAGATTGCTTATCTCCCTTTTGTTTAGTTCTTTTTCTGGAGTGTTGATCTGTTCTTTCATCTGGGCCATGTTTCCGTTTCCTTGTCTCCTCATTTTGGCAGCTTCCCTGGGTTTGTTTCTATGTATTAGGTAGAGCTGGTATGACTCACTGTCTTGGCAGCATGGCCGTATGTAGTAGGTGTGCTATATGGTGCAGTGGTACAGCCTCCCCTATCACCCAAGATAGGTGCTCGAGGTGCATCCTCTGTGTAGGCTGAGTACACTCTCCTCTTACAGTTGAGCCTTGGTTGCTGTTGGCAGGTCAATGGGAGGGATTTACCCAGGCCAGTCAGCTGCAAAGACTGGCTGTGACCACTGACTACCAACCTCTGCCCTCCATGGAGGATCAGCTTTGCAGGGCTGGGTAGTGGTGCTCTGACATGGTTATAGCTGTCCACTGGGTGTGCAAGCCCTGGGATTCCCAGGGTGGTGCAGGCCAAGGTCAGCTTCCACTTGTGTTCTGCCTGAGGCCACCGTACCTGAGCTATAAAGCCATCTGAGGTGGATGCTACTTGGGTTGAGCTGGGAGATTCCCAGGTGAAGTCAAGTTGTGAATCTAGACTGGCTGCTGCTAGTGCCAGGCCTGGGGCCACTTTGCGAGAGGTATGGGAGCTAGGGTCTTACTCAGGCTGGCAGTTATTTTGTTTGATAGGACGTAGGAGGTTGTGATATGAGCCAAGACCAGACATTCATATCTTGGGTGGGCCTGTGCTGGCTCTGTGGCTTTATGGGGGAATGATTCAGAAGAGGAATATTGGTCTCTGTCCCCTTCCTGTCAGTGAGAAAGCTGTCCCCCAGCTGTTGCCTTGATGCCAGAGACTTCAGGTACTCCCTTTATGCCACTGGTGCCTTTCAAGCTGCTACCCAGTTGCTGGAGCTCAGAGGGAGTAAGTCTGATTAAGTTCATGTGTGGATTCTTTAAGGGGAGCTGCTTGGGACTCCAAAAGTTTCTTCCATTGGCTCAGTCCCCACCACTTTTACAGCCAGAAGTTATGGGGAGTTATTTTTCTGGCACTGGAACCCTGGGCTGGGGCCTGGTGTGGGGCTGGGACTCCTGCTTCCAAGATATCCATTCTGAGTTTTTACCCACCACGCATGGATGTCGACCAGCCTGTTCTGTGTCTCCACCTCTCCTACCAGTCTGGATGGATGTGATTCCTTTTATTCCATAGTTGTCAGACTTCCATTCAATTCAGTTTCTGAAAGTTTTGATGATGGTGATTCTATGTTTTAGGTGTAATTTTGATGTGGTTGTGTGAGTAGGCGAGCCGTGTTATCCTGTGCCGCCATCTTGACCAGAAGCAGCATGTACCTTTTAAAATCTGGCTTCTTTTACTTTGCATAATGGATTTGGATTTATCCATGTTGTGCATACTAGCAGGGTTTTTTTTTAAAAATGTTATTTTTATTATTAAATACTACAGTGAGCTTATGCACTCACCAGCTGATCCACATTTGGGGAGTTTTTGGTGATTATTGCAATCATACTTTTTTTGTGTGTAATAAAATATTCATAATAAAAAATTTACCATCTAAGTTTCTGATGTCTCATCTGTAGAATGAACATAAGAATATTTATCCCAGGGGTTGTAATGAGGATTAAATAGAATTAATTAGATAAAAGTACATAGCAGTAGAGGTAGGCTTTTAATAAATGTTTGTCTTTATTATTTTTTTAAATGATCAGTGGAATTTTTTTTTACAATATAGAGATACTTTTTAATTTTTAAAGATCTTATTTATTTTTTATTTTTTTTTAATTAAAAAAAATTTTTATTCAGTTACAATTGTCTGCATTTTCTCCCCATCCCTCCACCCCACCCCAGCCAATTCCACCTCCCTCACACACCTCTACCTTCCCCCTTGATATTGTCTTTGTGTCCTTTATAGTAGCTCCTGTAGACTTTACTTTTCTATTGTCTATTTTTCTAGTGAGTCTATATGGACACAGAAATAGTGCCCACTATTACCTTGGAGCCCAGCAAGAAAATAAAAATGAGGGAAATTCCCACTGTGTTGACCTCCTGGAACTTTTCCCAGTTTGAAAGAAATTTAACCAGGCCACTGTCAGCATTAAGATAATGCTGGCCATGAAAAGGCTCTGGAAGAGAATTGTAACTTGAGGAAGGATGGTAGAATTTTTTTATAGGGATTTAGCAGGAGGGGTCAAGCATAGTTCAACTAGTTTGGAGAATAGTTGGTCAATGAAGACTGTCAAATAATTGATCTTATTGATTAGCGGCCATTGCACAATTTGGATTTATCAAGAGGGTTGGGGAGAAGCAGTTGTAGGGAACAAGGACAGGAGAAGGCCAGTGTAAAAATTCTCATGTTTTTAGTGTTTTCACAGTAGATTTTTCTATCGTTGGATTTTTTTTTAATGATTTTATTTATTTTTAGAGAGGGACGGGAGGAAGAAAGAGAGGGAGAGAAACATCAATGTGTGATTGCCTCTTTTGTGCCCCCTACTGGGGGACCTTGGCCCACAACTCAGGCATGTGTCCTAGACTAGAATCAAACCAGTGACCCTTTGGTTTGCAGGCTGGCACTCAATCCAGTGAGCCACAGCACCCAGGGCCTATCATTAGATCTTGCAGTCTTCTCTTTTAACTACCTCACCAACTTTCCCCTCGCCCCCCAAATAGTCCCCTTACCCTGATCATGATTTTAGACTGTTTCTAGCTCTTAATTTCAGAAGGCAATATCTTTATGAAACTTCAAAGAACAAGGAATTGAGTATTTTGTAGTGCTGGTAAGTTCTCTCAGTTTTTACTCCCTGCCTTCTTTGCACTGTGTTTTGGATCCTGTTATGTAGGTGTTCTGCAGTAGAAGAAACAGTAATATTGTATGATAATGAAAAGCTTCAAAGTATACATATGGCTGGAAGGGAGATTTGAATAGGATTTTGCAGCAGCTTTTTTAGTTGATGATATATCTTCAACTTAAATTGTAATTGACTTTTTAAATTCTGCCTTATCCTTCTGTGATGATTCTAGTAGAAGTCAAACGAGATAATTTTTGATAGATGGTTTGCGAACTTTGGTATGTGCAGCCAACCTTCCAAAGCCTACCTTGTGCTTTTCAGGCAGCTCAGCTTATGACTGAATGGATTGGCTATTCTCTTGTGCCTTTTTAAATGTTTTAATGGTTTTGAGTAGCTGGTGCTTAACACTGTTGATTCTTGAATTTTGTGAATTGTGTCTGAGCTTCATATGATTTCTTTGCCTTTATGAGGCACTTTTTGACTGCAGGTGGATCTAATCTCTTGCAAATATAATTTATGCTTTGAAATTAAATGTTCCTTGTCCTCTTTTAATACATAAATCTTATTATTTGCTAGTTTACCTCCTGCTTTGTGGCTCCCTCTATTCCTCTTGTAATGCTTGCTTAGTTTTTAAATTGAATACAATAAGCATCCATTGAAAACATTGGCCTATGCAGATATTAGGAAAGTATGAATATTTGGCCACCATATTTAGGGGCATTTCTTCTCAACTTTTCAGAGTACAAAAAGAAGGGAGTTTCTTATTCGTTTTTTAATCAAGCTCACCATATTGTTAAAACCAGTTTTAATGGAAAAAAGATAAATGAAGAGTAGTATATTTTTTACTTCTACATGTATATACTTATCATAGCTATGTAAAATGTATTTGATTTACTGAGGCTATAGGTTAAATGGGACATATGTAATCAATACTTTAGTATTGTCATGCATAATTAAATACTTTTCTATAAATTATGAGAAAGGTATTTATTTTTTTGTTTTACAAAACATCAGAAAATTTCAATAATATGGCTTTCTAGTTTTGATATTTAGAGGAGGTTAGAGTATAGATTTATCTATGACTAAATAGTAAATACTAGAAAGAATCTATTCTTTGTAATATATTACTTCGCTCCTTAAACCTCATTTACCACCACTTGTAACATTTTGCAATATAAAGCAAATGCTACTATCCTAACTTTCTTTAATTTTGAGAAATATATTTTTTAGTCTTGATATCTTTAAATCTTGGGAACCTAAGACTTCTTTATCCTTTCTATTCTCAAGAAAATAGTATCTTCATGTACTCTTGAGGTTTTTGTAGAAATTCTGGTACCCACAGATAGAAATAAAAACATGCAATGCTAAATAGCTATTGAGGACATTTTTTAAATTAACAAATCATTTATTTAAAAATTTCCATAGATAAGTGATTTTTTTTCACTCTTTCAGCCTTATTGAGGTATAATTCACAAAATTGTTAGATAGATATATTTGGGTGTGTATGTATATAGATACATACATGTATATAATATGTGTGTGTATATGTATATACATATATATATATATATATATATATATATATATATATAATCTGGCAGAAGTAACTCCTGCTTGATTATGATTGGTAGGGTAATAATATGGGTGTAATAATTAATAGTTTTAATTTGAATATTTCACCTAAAATGTCATATGATGTACTTGAGTGTGATATTGTTATGCTACAGAATTACATGCTTATAATTTTGTAATGAAAAAGGTCATTATTTGTGCCAGACCCTGTATATATACATATACACACAGGGTCTGTCTGGAAAAAGTCCAATCATTGTTAATATAATGAGAATGGTTTGTGTGACATCAAAGTAACCTGCAGCCAAAGTGGGTGGACTGGAATGCACATGTGTGAACAGGGACGACTTCACTGTACTAATTAGTAGGGGCTGTAGATGCTGTTGAGTGAGCATGTATACTATGTGGCCATCGCATTCAAAATGGCTAAGTGAGTAGAGCAATAAAATCTGCATCAAATTTTGAACATTCTTCCGTGGGAGTTCAGATGATTCAAAAGGCTGCAGCAATGGGCAACTGGTGATTGGCAGCTTCATCACGACAGTGTACCTGCTCATACATCACATCTCACGCAGAGTTTTTTGGCGAAACATTAAATCACTCAGGTGACTTAGTCTCCCTACAGCCCAGATTTGGAACCCTGCAACTTCTGGCTTTTCCCAAAACTGAAATCACCTTTGAAAGGGAAGAGGTTTCAGACTGTCATGAGATTCAGGAAACTATGACAGGGGAGCTGATGGCAATTGGGAGAACTGTGTGAAGCCCCAAGGTGCTTACTTCGAATGGGACTGAGGCATCATTGTCCTATGTACAGTGTTTCTTGTATTTTCTTCAATAAATGTCTTTATTTTTCATATTACGTGGCAGGGTACTTTCTGGACTGACCATATACATACACATACACACACATTTTAAACCCCGCCCCAAGAGAGGAAGGGGGAGAGACAGAGACAGATAGAAACAGAAGCAGAGAGACATCAGTGTGAGAAAAACATCAATCAGTTGCCCCCCATATGCGACCTGACCAGGGTTCGAACTGCAACTCAGGTATGTGCCCTGACCCAGGATTGAACCCACAACCTTTTGGTGCATGAGATGACACTCCAGCCAACTGAGCCACCTGGCCAACGCAATATTGTAAGATATTTAAAGTATATGTACACCATAGTGACTTCATATACGAATGCATTGTGAAAGAATTCTTACCATGTAGTTAATTGACATCACCTCACCTATTTATCTTTTCTTTTATGAGAACATTTAAGGTCTTTCTCTGTTAGCAAATGTTAAATATGTAACATAGTGCTATCAACTATAGGACCATGTTTTACATTAGAGCCTGAAGTTTTATTCTTAGGCTGAGAAAGTTTGTGCCTTTTTAAAATTTCCTCCACCACTTCTCTACTTTCTTTTTTTCTGTAAGTTTGACTTTTTAACTTTTTTTTTTAGATTCCACATGTGTGATACCATGTAGTATTTGTCTTTTTCTCTCTGACTTGTTTCTCTTAGTATAATGCCCTCAAGGTCCATCCATGCTGTTGCAAATGGCAGAATTTTTATCTTTCTTGTGGCTGAATAATATGCCATTCTCTCTCCTGATCACATCTCTATCCATTCATCTGTTGGATACAAATTCTTTCCATATGTTGGCTATTGTGAATAATCCTGCAATGGCAATGGAAGTGTAGATATCTCTTTGAGATCCTGTTCTCATTTCTTTGTATATCAACCCAGAAGTAGGATTGCTAGATCATATGGTACTTCTGTTTTAAATTTTTTGAGTCATCTCCATACTATTTTCCATTGTGGTTGCATCAATTTATGATGCCGCCAATAGCACACAAGGGTTCCCTTTTTACCATATCCTGACCAACATTTATCACTTGTTTTTTTGATGACAGGTGTGAGGTGATATCTCATTGTAGTTTTGATTTATTTTTCCCTCATGACCACTGATGTTGAGCACCTTTTATGTACCTGTTAGCTATTGTATGTATTCTGTGGAAAAATGTCCACTTTAAATCAGAATTTTTTTCTGTTGAGTTGTATGAGTTCTTTATATATTTTGGATATTAACCCCTTATCAAATGCATGATTTAAAAATATTTTCTTCCAACTCAACACCCCAAAAACAAGCAATCTAATTAAAAAGTGGACCCCTGGCTAGTGTGGCTCAGTGGATTGAGCTGCCAGTCTGCAAACCAAGGAGTCACAGGTTCGATTCCCAGTCTAGGGCACATGCCTGGGTTGTGGGCCAGGACCCCTGAAAGGGTGTGCATGAGAGGCAACCATCCATTGATGTTTCTTTCCCTCTATTTCTCACTCCCTTCCCTTCTCTCTAAAAAAAAAAATTCTTTAAAAGAAATGGTTCTTACTAAAAGAAGAAAAGGACACATATATGGCCAGGTAACGTATGAAAAGATTCTCAACATTACTACTCATCAGAGAAATGCAAGTTAAAACAACAATGAGATGTCACTTCACACCTGTCAGAATGGCTATCATCAATAAATCAGCAAACAACAAGTATTGGTCAAGTATGTGGAGAAAAGGGAACCTGGTGCACTGTTGGTGGGAGTGAAGATTAGGGCAGCCACTGTTGAAAACAGTATGGTGGCTTTCTCAAAAAATTAAAACTGGAACTGCCTTGTGACACAGTGATTCCACCTCTGGATATATATTTGAAGATCCCCAAAACACTAATTCTAAAGAATATATGCACCCCTATGTGCACTGCAGCATTATTTACAGTAGCTAAGTTCTGGGAGCAACCCAAGTGCCCATCAATAGACAGGTGGCTAAAAATGCTGTGGTACATCAAGGGACTATAACCCAGACATAAAAAAGGATAAAATCACACCATCTGGACCTAGAGGGTCTTATGCTAGTTGAAATAAGTCACACAGAGAACAACAAATATTATATCATTTCACCTACAAGTGGAATTTAAAGAATAAAATAAACAAAACAGAAACATACTCAAAGATACAGAGAAAGGACTGATGGTTGTCAAATGGGAGGGAGGTTGGGAGGCTGGGCAAAAAGGGTGAAGGGATTAAGAAGGACAAATTGGTAGTTACAAAATAGTCACAGGTATATAATAGCATGGGGAGTATAGTCAATAATATTGTAATAACTATGCATGGTGCCAGATGGGTACCTGAAGTATTAGGACTTGATAAACTATATGGTTGTCTAACCACTATGTTGTCCACTGGAAACTAAAACAAAATACTACTGAATGTAAACAGTAATTGAAAAATAATATAAAGTAAAAATATTTTCTCCCATTCTGTAGATTTTACTTTTGTTATACCTAAATCGAAAAAAACTACTCTCAAGACAAGGAGCTTACCTCCTTTGTTTTTTTCTGGGAGTTTCATGGTTTCTTGTCTTATGTTCAGATCTTTAATTCATTTTGAGTTGATTTCTGTCTGTGTCATAAGATGGGGTCCAGTTTCATTCTAATGCCTGTGGCTGTCCACTTTCTTCAGCACCATTCATTAAAGAGACTATCTTTTCCTCTTTGTATATTCTTGGCTCCTTTGTCACAAATTAATTGACCATATATGCATGTGTTTATTTCTGAGCTCTTCATTCTGTTCCATTGATCTGTATGTGTGTTTTTCTGCCTCAACCACAGTTTGAAATCAGGAAGTGAGATGTCTTTAGTTTTGTTCTTCCCTATCTAGAGTGCTTTGGCTATTTAGGGTCTTCTGTGGCTCCATACAACTTTTAAGATTGTTTGTTCTAGTTCTTTGAAATATGCCAGCGGAATTTTGATAGAGATTCTGTTGAATTTGTAGATTGCTTTGGGTAGTATGCACATTTAATCAATATTCTTCCAGTGTGCTTTCCATTTATTTCTGTCTTCATTTTCTTTCATCACTGTCTTATAGTGTACAGATCTTTTACCTCCATTGTTAAATTTATTCATAGGTATTTTAATCCTTTTGATTTAATTGTTAAATGGGATTGTTTTCTTAATTTCTGTTATATTTTGTTTTTAGTGTACATAAACACAACTGATTTTTGTATCATGTTACTTTAGTGAATTTGTTGATTAGTTCTAAGATTTTTGATGGAGTCTTTAGGATTTTCTGTATATAATACGCCATCTGCAATAGGGACAATTTTATTTTTTTTTAAATTTGGATACCTTTTGTTTCTTTTTCTTGTCTAATTGCTCTGGCTAGGACTTCTAGTGCTGTGTTGAATAAAAGTGGTGAGAGTGGAGTTTTATGATTTCTTGTCTTATGTTAAAATCTTTAGGGAGCATAAGGAGTATAGTCAATAATATTGTAATAACTATGTATGGTGCCAGAGAGAGGAAGGAGGGGAGAGAGAGAGATAGAGATAGAGAAAGAGAAAGGGAAAGAGAAACATTGATGTGAGAAAGAAACATGGATCAGTTGCCTCCTCATGTGCCATGACTGGGGTTCAAGAACAACCTTGTCTTGGTTGTTCTTGATCTTGGACCTGTTGATTATGATATTAACTGTGGGCTTGTCATATGTGGCCTTTCTTATGCTGAGGTACATTCTTTTTTTTTTTTTTTTTTTGAGGTACATTCTTTTTATACCCACTTCGTTGAGGGGATTTTTTGTTATCATGAATGTATGTTGAATTTTGTCAAATGGTTTCTGCATCTGTTGGGATTATATATGATTTTTATCTTTCATTTGTGTGTGGTGTATCACATTGATTTACATATATTGAACCAACTTTGCATCCCTTGAGTAAATTCCATGTGATCATGGTGTGTGATTCTTTTAGTGTATGTTGAATTTAGTTCGCTACTGTTTTGTTGAGAATTTTTGAATCTGCATTCATCAAGGATATTGGCCTGTAGTTTTCTTTTCTCGTAGTGTCTTTGTGTGTGTGTGTGTTTTTAATCCTCATCTGAAGACATTTTTTTAAAAATTGCTTTTAGAGAGAGAGGAAGAGAGAAAAGAAGGGAGAGAAAGAAACATTGATGTGACAGAAGCATCGATTGGTTGCCTCCTGTATGCACCCAGACCAGGGATTGTTTGCACCAGGACCAGGGATCAGTCTCTCAACCTGGGTATGTGCCCTGACTGGGAATTGAACTTGCAGTCTTTTGGTTATGGGATGACACTCCAACCAACTGAGCCACACTGGCCAGAGACTTGTCTGGTTTTGATATCAGAGTATGCTGGCCTCATAAAATGAATTTGGAAGGGGTCCAGTCTCTTCTTTAGAAGAGTTTGAGAAGGACTGGTGTCAGTTCTTCTATATATGTTTGGTAGAATTCACCAGTGAAGCCATCTGGTCCTTGACTTTTCTTTGTTAGGAGGTTCTTGGTTGCTGATTTAATCTCCTTAATAATCAATTTGTTCAGATTTTCTGTTTTTCATTATCTAGTCTTGGTAGATTGTGTGTTTTTAGGAATTCGTTCATTTCTTCTAGGTTATTTTTTTGTTTTATAATTGTTCATCGCAGTCTCTCAGGATCCTTTGTGTTTGTGTGGTATCAGTTGTAGTGTCTCTTTTATAAGTTTGTTTGATTCATCTCTTTTTCTTGGTAAGTCTAGCTAAAGGTTTGCCTATTTTGTTTATCTTTTCAATAACCAGCTTTTAGTTTCACTTAGTTTTTCTATTGTCTTTTTAGTTTCTGTTGCATTTATTTCCACTCTGATGTTTGGGATTTTTGTTGTTGTTTTGTTCTGCTTCTTTTGTTCTGTTATAAGTTTAATTGAGGTATAAAGCTAGGTTGTTTATATGAGATCTTTTTTCTTAATGTGGGTGGTTATTGCTATGAATTTCCCTTTAGAACTGCTTTTGCTGCATATCTTAAGTTTTGGTATGTTTTATTTCCATTTTCATTTGTCTAAATATTTTTTTTATTTTTCTTCTAATTTTTTCTTTGATCCTTGGTTGTTCAGAAACATGTTCTTAAATTCATACGTTTGTGAATTTTCCAATTTTCTTCTTATAATTAATTTTTAGTTTCATATTATTGTGGTAAAAATACTTGATATGATTTCAACTTTCTTAAATTTATTAAGAATTATTTTGTGGTCTAATGCAAGATCTATTCAGAAAAATGTTCCACATGTGTGCTTGAGAAGAATGTGAATTCTACTATTGAATGGAATATTTTGTAAATGTTACGTCTATTCAGTCTAAATGTATAATTTAAGTGATATTCTTTTTTTTTTTAGAATCCTTACCAGAGAGAGGAAGGGGGGGAAAGAGAGAGAGAGAAGCATTGATGTGAGAGAGAAACATGGATCAGTTGCCTCCTGTATGCACCATAACTGGGGTTTGAACCCACAGCCTATGTATGTGTCCTGACTGGGAATCAAACCTGCAACCTTTTGGTGAATGGGACAGTGATTCAACCATCTGAGCCACTTGGCCAGGGCTTGATATTCTTTGTAGATGATCTATTCTTCGTTAAAAGTAGGGTATTGAAGTCCTGTGCAATTATTGTTATGCTGTCTCTTCACCTCTTTAGGTCTGTTATTATTTGCTTTATATATTTAGGTGATTCTATGTTGGCTGAATACAAATTTACAAAATATAACTTGTATTGATCCCTTTATCATTATAAAATAACTTTCTTTTTCTTTTATTAGTTTTTGGCTTTAATCTACTTTGATGATAAATGTAGATATCCCTGCTTTCTTTTGATTTTAATTTGCATTGAATGTCTTCTTATATTCTTTTATTTTCAGTCGTATGTGTCCTTAAAGCTAAAATGTGTCTCTTATAGGCAGCATATAGTTGACCATTGCTTCATTATTATTTTTTTAAATCTATTCAGCCAGTCTTTGTCTTTTGATTGGAGAACTTAGTCTACCTACATCTAAAGTAATTATTGATAGGTAGCTATGAACTTTTGCCATTTTGTTATTTGTTGTCTGTTTTCTAATTTCTCTTTTTCTTCTTTGTGTCTCTCTTTGTGGTTTGATGAATTTCTGTAGTGGTATGTTTAGATTCCTTTCTGTTAATATTTTGTGTATCTACTAGGGGTTTTTGCTTTGTGGTTACCATGAGTTATATATAAAACATCTTATATTTGTAAGTCTGGTTTTTTTAAAGATTTTATTTATTTTATTTTTAGATAGAGGGGAAGGGAGGGAGAAGGAGAGGGAGAGAAACATCAATGTGTGGTTGCCTCTTGTGCACCCCCTACTGGGGACCTGGCCCGCAACCCAGGCAAGTGCCCTAACTGGGAATCAAACCGGCAACCCTTTGGTTCACAGGCCTGTGCTCAGTCCACTGGGCCACACTATAAGTCTGTTTTAAGTTAATAATAAGTTATGCTCAAAACACACTACAGCTCTATATTTTTAGTCTATCCCTGTATGTTTTATGATTTTGGTGTCATAATTTATATCTATTTTTACTAGTTTTGTCTTTTAGCCTTCATATTAGATTTATGTGATTTACCTACTCCATTACAAATTAATCTTGATTTAACTGTGTATTTATTTTTACCAGTGAGATTTATACTTTAATGTTACTAATTAGCATTCTTTTCTCGAAGCTTGAAGAAGTCGTCTTAACATTTCTTCTAAAGTTACCCTAGTGTTGGTGAATTATTACAGTTTTTATTTGCTTGGAAAATGCTACCTCGAATTTTGAAGTACAGTGTTGACAGGGAGAACATTCTTGGTTGTCTGTTTTGCTTCTTTCAGCACTTTGAACATACCATGCCAGCATCTTCTATCCTGCAAAGATTTTTCAGGTTTTGCTGAAAAGTCTGTTGATAATCTTATTTCCTTTTTATAATAACATGTCTTTTCTTGCCGCTTTTAAGATTCTCTACTTGTCTGTAACTTTTGACTACTTAATTATAATATGTCGTGATTTAGATTCATTTTATTTGAAACTCTATGGGATTTCTGCGTATCTGTTTTTCTTACACAAGTTAGAGGAGTTTTCAGCTATTATTTTTTTGAAGAATCTTTCTGCCCCTTTCTCTTTGTCTTTTCTTTCTGGAACCTCAGTGTGTATACTGGTGATATTGATGGTGTCCCATAATTCCTTTATGCTATATTTACTGTTTTTTCCTTCTCTGATCAGATGAATTCTGCCTTGTATTCAAGTTTGCTGGTCCTTTCTTCTGCTTGATGTAGTCTATGGTTTAACCCCTCTTTTGATTAAAAAAAAATTCTCTTATTGTGTTGTTCAGCTCTGTGGTTTCTGTATGGTCCTTTCTTATTTTTTTGGTTTCTTTTTTTTTTTTTTTGAACATCTCATTTTGTTTATGCACTATTCTCCTGATCTAGGTGAGCATTTTTATGACAATTATTTTGAACTCTTTATCAGTTAAATGTCTTATCTCTATTTCGTTAAGGTCTGTTTCTAGAGTTCTACTGTTTTGTTTTGTTGAACGTAGTCCTGAGTTTCCTCACTTTTCTCAGCTCTCTGTTTTGTTTTATTTTCATTAGATAAAATAGCCAGCTCTCCCAGTTGACACAGTAGTCTTGGGTAGATAATGAAATCGTTCAACTTCATCCTAGCTCTTGGTTGTCTCTCAAACATTTGTGATTGTCCAAGTTGTCTTCTTTGTGACTCTCAGTAGTAGGGGGATACTAAGACTTGTCAGTGTCCAAAAGGGGAGGACCCATTAGCATCTATATGCAGGGTGATTAGAAGCTGGACCCTCAGGTATCAGCTTTTAAATTATGCAAGTAGAGGGAAAGACTCGGATCTGGATTTCTGTCTGGTCCCTCTGTGCTGAGCCCTGGGTGTTAGCCACTTAAGAACTGCTGCTTTTTTTGCTATGGTCTTATGAGAGTTATGAAAGCAAGCCCTACTTGCTACCAGAACAAGGCAATCAAGGGGTGCATGCTCTGGGTAGGTGCCAGATGTGTGTAGAGCTCTTTTCATGGAGATATTTGTGACTGGAGTAGTCTACAGGGAGAATGCAGAGATGACTTCCTGTTCTCCAGGAAGCATCTGTCCCTAGATGCTTACTAAATTAGAAGCTTGATCCTCAGGCAGCTGCTTTTAAAGTATGTAAAGGAATGAGTAGGAGATGGGTATTTCTGTTTGCTTTCTGTTGAGCCCTGGTGAGATAGCCAACTAAGAACTACTTTGCTGTACTCCTTTTGAGCCTGAGTGCAAGCCAGGTTATCAGGAGGTGTTTGTACTCTATGCAGCAGCTTTGAAATCCAGGTTCTAGGCTTGTGCATGAACTCCTTCAGGGAGATACTGGGTACCTGGAGCCGAGGCAAAAGCTAGGCAGATGGGTTACTCAAGATGGCATCCTCTGGCTTCCCTGGTCTTCAGAGAGGATCTCAACCCCTAAACAGTTTTCAATAAGAAGCCTGACCCTCAGGCTGCAGCTTTTAAGATATGCAGATAGCCTTTTTCAGGGAAACACTGGGAGATGGGCATTTCTGTTTCTTGCCTCTGAGCTGAGTGCTTGGGGTTAGTCATAGTGAGTTCTTCTTTGTTTGCTATATAGTCTTGTGGGTCTCCTGGATGCTTGCCTCATTAATTTTCAGAGCTAGGTGTTTTGGGGGCACGTTCCTCTGATGGAAGTCCTAAAAGTGGGGGTGCTAGATGTTGGGTCCAAACCCTTCACTCTTCAGGGAAAAGCTAGTAGTTGTGAATTCCCTCCTAATTCTATGTTGTTGTGTTGGGAGTAGGGTAATGATGAGAGCGTGTCTTAGCCTTTCCTTGCTGTTTGATGTCAGTTTTTTCTTGTTTTCCTCATATGTAGTAGTCACTCAGCCAGTTTCTGGATTTCTATCAGAGGGACTTGTTTCCTGTTTAGTTGTATGTTCAGTGTGTTGTGGGAGGAAGTGAGTTCAGGAGCTCCTGTGTCACCATCTTGGACCAGAATCAGTTTGTGATTTTTAACTAATTTCCCTTTTAATGAATAATTATCGAGGGAGTTAACTGAGATGCTGATTATATCTAAAGTATCACACAAAGATGGGTCTTAAAATTTGTATAATTTCACTTGTATAATTATACATGATGTAATTTTTTAAACTAAATATACTATAAGGGAATATGTTTGGAATAATATCCAAAGGATTTTATGTGTTGTTTATTGGGATCATACATACATGTAATTTGGGTCAGAGACTTGTTTCATAGTTACATAAAATAGATGACATGGTTAGGGAGAAGAAATTTAAAATGTGAGCTTCTGCAAAAACACCAAAATAAAGAAATGCAGTGTCGTTTCTTACGTACATTTTTAACATTAAAAAAAGTTAACATTAAAAAGAGTTTTCAGCTATTATTTGTTTGAAGAATCTTTCTGCCTCTTTCTCTTTCTCTTTTCTTTCTGGAAAACCTAAGAAAGCCGAGAATGCTTCTTGCATTTATATAACAATTCTGATCTATTAGTTGCAGAACAAAAAACAATGGAATATAATTAATTATATAGTAAAAAATAGCTTTTAACTGTGAAGATGTCATTCCATCAAGTTCTTCAGTTTATTAACTGTTGGTTATTATGATTTAAAAAAAGTATATTTGGGCAGTTCCAAGAAAAACTTCAGAACAACTGTAATTACAGCTACATATTTAGTCAAAATAGGGGTTTTTAAAGGCTCCTCATCCTCTTTTGCATCTCTCTCTCACCCTAAGTAACTCAATTTAGTTGTAAAAGTTTTGGTAAGCTCAGGCTACTCAAAACTGGATTGCTATGTTTTCTAACTTTATGCAGATTTGATTACTATATGTGACTCTATTGAAGTTCCTGGAACCTTTTAGTCCTCCTACTTTACAGTTCAGTGACTTGTCAGTTTATTTCTGCATTGAATTTTGTAGATGTAGATCTATATTTTATAGATATTCCAAACACAGTTTAGTGATTTTTACCAGGGCTCAGGCATCTGCTAAAACTAATTATAGGGATATAGTTTTTCAATCTAAATTTGAGCTAATGTTGATATTACAACTTCACTGGAATTATCTTCAAACCTTACATCTATTTTAAAAAATTTCCTTCAAATTTTACTCTAATAGAATTGCCTGTTAACTTTGTTTAAAACAAATTTGGCAAATCTCTTAATTTTTGGAGCAAGTTTTCTTATAACAAATCAGAAGTCAAATACACACTCATGTTAGTGCTCTGCTCACTCCTTTCCTGTAGCTTTATGATCCAGGGATGTGGTAATTCTGAGGTCTGGTTTTCAGTTCATCAGTCAAGGATTGGTTATAAGTGCTATGGAGAATTGTGGCTAAGAGCAAGGTTTGGGGCCAATCTCCCTGTCCCAGTTAATTACCATCTCGTTTGCAAATGCTAATTATACTTAATATTGATCAGGGGCTATAATAACATAACTTGGATTCTTACCAGAATTCTACAGTGGTACCTTCCAGAATTTCATTCAAAATTGTAATGATTTGTTGTTCAATCATACATAGGGAAATTGAAAGAGTCTTTTACCAAAATTAATAATTTAACACTTTCAGGTAGGAAAGCAAATGAAACATGCCTGTATGTGCATTGCACCATGTTCAAAGTGATAAGGGTACAGAGATGTATGGTTCTTACCTTCAAGTTAAACTGGGTAAAAATGGTGCAAATATGCACATTAAAATAACAAATCATCTTTTATAGAGGGTAAATAAACTTCAATTTAAATCCTCAGACTAAGAAACTCTTTAGATTTTAAATCCAAAAGATCTAGACCAACTTTCTTATTATAACATGTAAGGAAAAGTCATGGATTACCTTGTCATTGATTAACTAGGAGATTTATAGGACATCCTAAATAGGAACTCAAGAGTGACAGACAATAGGTAGTAGGTTAACTTTGCTTTTTGTGATCTTGGATGTCAGGTAATATTGATCGATTGTTCACTGTAGGTACTTTATAGAGAAAATGCTGGTTCTCTTCTCATGAGTCTAGTAGGAATATCAGCAGAATATGAACTTATATAGTAGGTTATTTTTAGAGGGTAAAATTAAACAGAAGTCATTTCAGAGAATATTGGTGAATTCAAATGAATGGTAAAACACATTCATTAAGACAGACTAAGGAAACTATTAACAAAACTGCAAAAGTTTTAAAACATGGATTGGCTTTTAAATATGAGGGAAGATAGCAGGTAAAATTTCAGGTGGATTGTAATTTTGATGATGAAGGCACAACTAATTATGTGAGAATAAGGAAGAAACTTAACACAGACAAACTTTTAGGAAGGAAAATAAAACTGTGATTTTAATAAGATAGGAAAAAGTGAAATGTGAAAAGCAATTTAACTTTATTTAGAGACCGTTGATGCATTTATCTTATTACCAAAACTCGTTGTCACTGTCCTTCATCTTCTCCCTTCCCCTGCTGATTCTCTCTAAGAAAGACTCCAGTGTGGTGTGGTGTGATATGGTGAGTACAGTTCTGGACTTGTCACTGAGGACCAGCATGGTGTAGGACTAAAAGTTTGCCTATGAAGACATATAAAAGTGAATAATTTTAAATTAGTTACTTACACTTCTGAGCTTCATCAACCTGGGTCACACTGTTTGCCCCATCCTGGTGATTTCCTGAGGTCCTGACCCATAACTACTTTCAGGTCCACCCAAGTGGTTTTCAGTGGCTTTTCCATTCGAGTGGCTTCTCTTGGCCCTTGCTTCAGATCTTTCTAAATTCTCTCGAACAAGCAGCAACTGGCTCCAACAAGCTCCATACCTCTCCCTAAGTGATCTCAGGCCCAGCACTAGCAGCAGCCTGCCTTGGTTCATAGCCTGGCCTCTCCTGGGCACCTCCAAGCCCAGCACAAGTAGCAGCCATTTGCAGAGTGCTTTGTAGCTTTGTAGCTTATGTTGTGTGACCCTGGACAGAACACAGGTGGTGGCTGATCTTGGATGTGCCAGTAGCAATCAAGGCTTAAGTACAACATGAGGGTGTACACAGCCCACATGATGGATGCTCCTTGAGGTGTGTACCCAGCCTGGGTAATAGGGGACTGTGCCACTGGACCCTACAGACACCCACTACATTAGGCAACACTACCAAGACAGGGAATCATAGAAGCTCTATCTACTACATAGAAACAAACCCAGGGAGGCTGCCAAAATGAGGAGACAAAGAAACATGGGTTATTATTATTAAAATAAAGTTGGCATACAATACTATATTAGTTTCAGGTATGAGTGGATGGAGTTTTAAATTTGGGTTGCCATATAGTGAAAGTCTAAACTTGGGCTCTCCAATAGCTGTAGATAGGAGCTTGTTGACTTTTTAGGTGTACAGTAAGGACTCAGTAGCTAAGTCTACTGCCACAAAGAATTTGCAGTTTTTAGACTTGATGAGTACTGTCAATGGGATATGTTCCGTATTTTAACATCTGGGCTGGATACCTTGATAGGGGCTAGAATAATAAGGGGGAGCTTAGGGAACATTTATTCTATCCCCCTTGAAGATACCTTTTCCAGAATCCTGAATTAGCTTGACTGTTTTTCATAGTGAAGAATCTTTGTTATGTGATGCAGTAAACTTTCTTATGGGCTCTTGTGTGTTGAGGTTCTTGTTTTGGTCAGCCCCAAGTGACCCCTGCTTCCATTGGTTGTTCTCTTTTCTTTACATTTTATTTGATATGCTACCGGCTTGACTGAGGAGAGAACCTGTTGGTAGAGCAGCCTTAGGAAGCAGGACAAAAAGGAAAAATAATGATGATAACAATAGCTAATATTTATTAGCACTGAAGTCTCAGGTGCCATCCTAAATGCATTTCTTATACATATCACAACAACCTACAGTATTGATATATTAATATTAAATATTTAAATGAAATATTAATTAATGATAAGTGATAACTTAATAGTACCTACTTTAGTTACAGGCCATGGAACTGAGCTGTAGTGCTTTGCACAGTGGGAGGTGTGCTAATGCTAGGGCTGTTTGCTTCTAGAGACTAAACCTTTAGTGGTACCACATATTGCTTCTTAGAGGTAATCTGGAGGCTTCTTTGGGAAAATTTTCTGACTTTCTGTCTCTAAGTGTGATGGCCATTAGAGACAAAAAATGAATATTTTAAAGCCAGTAACTTGGTTGGGGTGGAGTAGTAAAGGATGTGGAAGTAATTCAAAATTTTAAGATTGAATGAACGTATTAGAAAGGGAAGGAAACTGAATATACCATATTTTTTGGACCATAAGGCACACCTAGGTTTTAGAGGAGGAAAATAGGAAAAGAATTTTTGAAGTAAAATATGTGGTAAAATATTTAATAACATCCTTTAAAGCAGAAATCCTTTTCTGCTTTGACATCTTTCCACAATTACGGTAGATTCAGCAGGAGACTACAGTACGCTATCGTACCTGTCTACAACAAAACACAGTAATGACAGAACTATCAGCACCGAGTCCTTCATAGTTATAGGGGCGCTGTAGCTGAGAACATCAGTGGATGACGCACTGTTATGGGGGGATCTGCTGCTGACACTATTATGGAGGAGATCTGCTGCTGGAGGGCCACAGGTTGTGCAACACTCTTATACGGGGACAGCAGTTTTGCACAACCTGTGTGGCTCTGCAGCTGTTGCCAAATTACAGCTCCCATCATCCCAATCTGTCCAAGCATGATGGGAGTTGTAGTTTTGCAACAGCTGCAGGGCCACATTGACAGGTGACCCTGTAGTGGAATTTGCCTATGTTAATCTTAATGGGCGACACACCAGTCACGTGATGGAGGCACGTAGGGGCGCCGCAGGCTTTCTTCTAACGTGCCCGCGCCGCCTTTACCCTCCTCCCTAGCACTATAGTGTGCTGCAGCGGGGACTCGGCCCTGTCTCCCTTGCTTCCAACCGCAGGGACACCCCCTCCTCCCAGCCTAGGGGCCGCAGCACCACCCCACTCCTGCCACCGCCAGCTTCCTGCAGTGGTGACCCTGCTCCTGCCTCTTATGACCCTGCTCCACTGCTGCGCCCCGCCCCCCCCTCCGCCAAGCAAGCCAGGTAAGCCACATTCGGACTATAAGATGCACCCCCATTTCCCCCCAATTTGTGGGGGGTGCGTCTTATAGTCCGAAAAATACGGTAATTTACTTCCTAAATTGGGGGAGAAGGAAAGTTTGGTTAGGCTATTGTAATGACTAAGTTTTATGATGGTATAAGTATGAAAGCTCGATATATGAATAGTTTAGTAAGAGCTTATGATCACTAGTTTACAGACTAGCACTGTCCAGTAGAAATAAAATATAAACTGTGCATGTAATTATAAATTTTCTGATAGCCATATTAAGGTAAGAAGAACAAGTGCAGTTAGTTTTAATATGTATTTTTTAACCTAATATATTAAAAATATTTCAACAAGTAATATAAAATATCAGTGAAATATTTTATATTCTTTCATTTCTTAATAAATTGGTATGTATTTTATACTTAGACCATTTCTCAGTTCAAGGAAGCCGTATTTCACATGCTTAATGGCCATATTTGCCTACTGACTACTTTACTGGACAGCGAATTTATATACCATTGGAAGATTAAAGATTGATGCTGTTGCTACATTAATTAAAAATTTGTGATTGGATTACAAATAAATGGCTTATTTTCCCTCTGTGTATAGCAAAAAATGAGTGAAGAGCAGTCTGGGTTCGAAAGTCATCACCATTCAGTTGTGTCCAGAGAATCTGCTCAAGAGGGGAACATGTTTTTTATACTTAGTAAGACGGGGTAAGAAAAGATTTACTGCTGTTTGAGGTACTGTGGGTATTATTTAGTTAGAGGGATAGTGTTTTTTTCATAGACAGAGCTTTGGAGAAGTATACAGTTTTTAACTCTTGAAACATGGTGTTCATTGGTTCAGGGGTTCTGTACCTTTGGAACCCTTCATAATGTAACTGGTTTACTTTTTGTGGGATTTAATATATTTAAGGTTACATTTCTCAGGCAGGGATTTCTAAAATCTTCCTGTTTCCTCAAAAACAAAAAAACCCCAAAAAACATAAACTTACCATGTTAAAAAATGACAATAAATCTTTCCTAACTGTAAAAGTATAATATGCATTGTTTGTAGAAATTTATGTAATGAAGATACCTATTTAGTGAGCAGATCTCCAGCAGAAGAAAGTATTCTCCTGTCGTCACTGTGACTTGCTGCTGCTGTACTGGGGTTTCTTGGGCAGTAGCACTCCACTGAGTCAGAGCCTCTCTGGTTTGTATGGGACAGGTACTGAAGACTTTATTTCCTTCAAGGATAGCATGAACAAATGGGAGTTCTTGCTGAGTTATATTTGCATATTTTATATATTATATGTCATTTTATTTGTCTAAGAGCCTCATTTTAATGCATTTAATTAAAAATTTTCCTAGAGAGTTATCTATAAAATTATAAAATTTATAAAACCAAACAATGGCCGCAGGACTTGAATTAACTTGTTGATATCAGGTTAAAATATGTTTTAGAGCAGTTTTCTGCTCTGTACAATTTAACAGAATAGAATGTGCTTTTTTCATTAGTAATTTCAATTTTCTGAATTTGTAGTTTTAGTGATATGCTGATGTTGTCAGTATATGAATATAGTCTTTTTGCCATGACCAGTTGAGTTTTATTTGTTTTGAATGTGGTCTTGGTTCAAGTGGGGGTCAGGGAGGTTAGTAGAGACCAGTGCTTACCATTTTGGGGATGGGAGGTGGAAATAGGCAAACTAGAAATTTACTTGGAAGAAAGACAACAATAGCCACTTAGTATGAACTTGAGATGAGACAAAAAACGTATTCTGAGGGAACTTAGAGAGTGTTTTGAAAAAATAAATGATTTATGTACAAAACAGTCATTAGGAACATAATCAGATTTTACAAAATTTGATAGGAAACATCATGTTAGAGAACTTTGAATTTCATATTTATTATGTTCATATTTTGTGTGGCTGAAATATAGAAGTCTCGTAGTTATTTTGAATTTGACTGTCCTGTAGCTTCTTAGATTCTTAACCAAGGATCACAGTCCTTAGATGTGGAAAGTCACAAGACTGATTTTGTAATATCCTTGAGTTAAAAAAACTAACATTGAATGATGTTAGACTAGATTCCATTAACTTGTTTGTTTTCTGCTGGAAGGTTAATAGTCATATTGACCTTTGTCATGGAGTTATTACTAATTAATAATTCTAGAGTGCTCTGAAAACATTAGTTTTTAAAACATCAAGCATTATATCTGTTAGAATATTTCCTAACACCAAGTAGTTTCTTCTTTAACCTGTACTTAATAATGGGTATTATATTTATCTGTGATTGGCCACTCATCATAGTCCTATGCCTGTCCTTTAATTTCTAGTCATTTAGGAACATTTGTGAGAATGTGTTTAACACATGCTTGACCTGGGGATGACTCAGGAAAATTCTTGTAAAGGGTGGTTATGACTGTGGAATGGTTTTGTACCTACTGTTGTTGCCGTGCTGCTTCAGAAAGTTAGCCTAGGTTCAGCCTTTGGAGTTAGCGTGCATTATCTCGCACCCTGTCTCTCTGTTCCTTAACTATCCCTGGGCAAGTTAGTAAACCTTAATTTCCTTAACTACAACTCGGAAATAATAATAATCTCAATAGGGTCATTATGAGGACCCCCACAAAATAATAAGTCTATTATTAGGAATAATTTAAGCTTTCTGTTTTTTTTTTCCCTATAGTAAATATTTTAGTTTTTTAGAGTGGTTTTATGTTCACAGAAAAATTGCGAAGGTGATACAGAGGTTTCACATACCGAGGGGGGACCCAAAAACTAGAATTATCTCCTGGAAGGTGGGCCCCTTGTAGTACAGGCTTCCCTGACTAGGTGAGTGTTCTAGGAGCCCATCTATCAGCTGGCATTGCTGTGAGAGGCTGCATTTGGCTTCTGTGAAATATTTTTGAAAGACTCTTTCAACATTTTCATTTTACATTTCATGATGGGCCATTTATGAATATACCTGCCCACACCATGCTGAGTGTTCAGCAGTCAGCAGTTTTTGACCAAAAAAGAAAAGAAAAACTAAAATGGGGTGACTTTTTTGCCCCACCCTCCCTATTCATCTGATCTTGCCCCAAGCAATTCACCCCCCCATAAAAAAAAAAGTCCTCAAAGGGAAATGTTTTGCTGATGTGGAAGAGGCAAAACAAAAAATGGCAGAAGCACTAAAAAGCATAAAAATCGACAAGTTCAAAAAGTGCTTTGAGCAGTGGAAAAAAGGTCTCAATAGGTTTTTGTATCTAGTGGAAGAGTAGTTTGAAGATGACTGAAGTTTAAACATGTAAGAATAAATACACATTTTTTATAAATTCTGTTTTTTGGGGGGTTCCCCTGTATAACTCCTGTCCCCACACATGCATAGCCTCCCCCGTTATAAATATCCCTCACCAGAGTGGTACATTTGTTAACAATTGATGAACCTACACTGACATATCATAACCACTTAAAGTCCATAGTTTACCTTTGGGTTCACTCTTTGTCATGTACATTCTGTGGGTTGGGACCAATGTATAATGACATGTATCCATCATTACAATAGCACACAAAGTATTTTCACTAACCTAAAAATTGTCTGTGTCTATTCATCATTCCTCTGCAGCCCTCAACTCCCAGCCCTGGACACCCCCTGATCTTCTCACTCTCTCCATACTTTTGTCTCTTCAGTATGTAGTCTTTGCAGATTGTCTCCTTTGACTTTAAGGTTCCTTCATGTCTTTTCATGGCTTGATAACTCATTCCTTTTTAGCACTGAATAATATTCTAATGCCTTGATGTACCAGCGTTTACCTATTTTTTCACCTACTGAAGAACATTTTGGTTGCTTCCATTTTTGGGAGTATGAACAAACACTCATGTACAGGTTTTTGTGTACATGTCAGTTTTCAGCTAATAGCTACTTCTAGTGAGCATTTATTTATTTCAGCCAGACATTGTGTTATGTACTTTATCTGCAGTATATTATTTAATTCTTGAGTATATTATAGATTATGTAGAGTGTATGGCCCATAATAATATATGTCCAGTAACTGGTTGCTATTATTTTTTTCTGTGTTAGTGTCAAGTGTGTAGTTTAATCAGAAGTTGAGGTTGTTAACATGAAGATAGGACTGCAAAGTCCTTTCCAGTAAGTGAAGGACTTACTGGAAAGTTGACAGTGGTTTGAAGGTGAAATATATGGTTATATTAAATTGTAGTTCAAGGATAATCTTCATGCTAATCACTTTGGAAGCTTGTTAAAATGTAGAGTTTGGGGTTCTTCCTCAGGAACTCAGATTTTGTGAATTAGAATCTCTGGTCATGGAGCCCATATTCTGTAAATTTTACTAGCTTAATATGTAATTCGTATTCACTATGAAGTTTGAGAATCATCTTTCAAATTTATTCTTCCTTATGATGAAGAAATAATTCTATTGATTTTTAAATAGTTATGTTTTCTGATATAATAATCTTTCTAAATTATTGGTGATGGAGGTGGTAAGTTTTTTTCATTTAAATTTTTATACATGATATATAATAAGTGATTTTTCTATGTTATGCGGGTATTAGGGGTGGTAGTATTTATGCATTCAACCAGTATTTGGTAAATATCACTTGAGATATATTTTTATTTACCATAAATATATTATATTTTACTTTATTATTTAAATAATGACTTTGAATAGGGTAGGAAAGGAAGATTGAGGACATACCACTATGAAGCTAGATGAGAGGTGAAAAGAGTAGTTTTTCTGGTGCTAACTATAAGATAAATTTAACTAAAAATAATTTACATAACTAATATGAATAATTAAAACCTGATGAAAATTTTTAAAGAAGTTTTGATATGGATCATTTTGTTAGTCATACTAATTAATAATTAATGGAAGAGTCATATCAGGAATGTTCAGCTTCTGTGTTTTTTGACAAGTTTCTTTGCCTCCTAAGAATACTCTTCTTGGGTTTTGTCTCTGTTGGCTTCCTGGAAAGTCAGACTCCACTCTTTGGGAAGTGCTGGTACAACCCTGCAGTGCTTCTTCATATGGACCTCAGCTTTTTAAAATTTTTTACATAAAACCTCATTCAAAGGGACCAATGAATTGTTTCAAGTTGTAATTTTAAACTTAGACGTTTAGAAGACGACATTTCAGTGAATCATTGCATTGGCATTTTTAGTCCCAGATCATTCTGTCTCCAGCATCCACTTTAATAACTCTTATTGGTTAAGGAACTCTATTTTTAATATCTGTTCATTCTGAGAAACTAGGTCATCAGGGCTTTGTCATTGTTAATGAAAATGGTATTGTATGCTTTTTTAGGAGCATGCTTGGACTGAATGAAGCTAAAACATTTTAGAAATTGTTGTTCTGCGTTAAATACTCATAGGGTATAATTTTGCATATTTTAAACTCATTCTATTTGCCAGTATAATAATATTGTTTATTTCTGGGAACTTTGGCTATTCTATCATGCTATTTAGAATTTACATGAATTATTAAACTTTCTAATAGGTCTTTTGCTTACAGCCTCTGTCTGACCACTCCTTTAAGAGTTGTCTTTAACGTTTTCAGAAGTAACATTTGGGTCTTACTGGGACTGGAGTTTTTGTTTCTATAATGACAGAAGCTGACTGAACTGTTTTAGAAGTTGGGAACAGTGGGATACAGAAGAGGAGTAAAACCAGACTAAATTTATGTTGTGCCTGTTTCACTGTGAGAAGTAATCATAGCCTTACGTATTTACTTTTCTACAGGGGTGGTGGCGGCAGTAGGAGCAGTTGTAGGGGTAGATTAAGGAGGCATTGAAGATACTATCTCCTAAAATGTGGTTTCAATTATTTCTAAATATAGATAACAGAGTGGTTATTACTAAAATTTTTTCTTCCATAGCATAGTCTCATGTGTAGTATTGGTATCTTTATCACTTACCCTAAAACATTGACACTGTTAGCATAGTCTACTGAGTTACTGTCTTCTTCATCATGTTCTTATTTTGAGTGAGCCACAGATACACAATAGTGTTGATGTAATTATATGACTTTTAGAACTCTGTTGATTTTTTTTTTAAACTGGAGAACAGCATACTGATTTTTTCCCTTTACTCATATCATTTTTATTAGCAATAATTATACTTCCCTCCTGAATGATTTTAGAATGTCTTGGGATAGTATTGATAAAGATAGTATT
Source organism: Desmodus rotundus (assembly GCF_022682495.2). Classification (NCBI taxonomy): domain Eukaryota; kingdom Metazoa; phylum Chordata; class Mammalia; order Chiroptera; family Phyllostomidae; genus Desmodus; species Desmodus rotundus. The sequence continues at coordinate 109,564,721 of NC_071393.1, forward strand.
ATTTTGTGGTTAAGAGTATAAGCTCTTAAACAAGACTGTGTAGGTTCAATTTTTAACTTTGCCACTTACTAGTTGTGTGTGGAACAAGTTATTTTTTTTAATATAACTCTTACTTCAGTTTCCTTATCTGTAACAAGGGATTATAAAATTATCTACTTTGCAGACATGTGTTAAAGATTAAATAATTTTCTAGGTAACAATGCCTGCAAATACTATATACTGAATAAATAATAGTTATTAAATATTAGTTACTCATTTACTAAAATAGTATTCTCAGTAAGCTCTAATAGACTCTAAAAGTAAAAAAAAATTGATAATTAAAACTTTAGAAAAATTTCAATTTAGAAAGTTATTTTTAGGCTGGAATTTGGACTCACACACAGATACAGCCTTTTCCAATTGTAATAAAACAATGTTTTTAAGCTTTAATGTGCATACAGAGTACTTGGGGATCTTGTTAACATGTGGATTCTTAATTAGAGGTTTTGGAATAGGCCTGAGATGCTGCTGTCCTCTAACAATCTCTCCAGGTAATCTGGATGTAGCTAGTCCTTAGACCATACCTTGAGTAGTAAAGTTATGAAGTGTTCCATTAAGTGGTTCTCAGTCCCTTGGTCAATACAGTATAAACATTTGGGTATTTTTTTGTTTTTGTTTTTCTAAAAAAATATGCCTAGGCTTCATCTCAGACCAGTGAAATTAGGTCTCTGGCATTAGTGTTCTGGGCATCATCATCATCATCAACATCATCATTATTTTTGTAAAAAGTATCCTAGGTCATTCTTATGTGTAACCAGCATGAAGAGCTACTACTTTAGTGATTTTAAGGAGAGTCACTAAGCTAAGAAGCTCCATTTTATATTTTTATTTACCTTATCTTCCATCATTTTGGACACCTGTAGGGATGATGAAGCGTAGTTGGTCAGAACTCTGACACTGGGAGGCAGTTATTTTGTTGGCTTGAAGTTTTCTTTTCACTTGATTGGACTAAAACGTTTGACTCATTGAACCTTTCTTCAGGTATCCTATTCTCTGTTGCTTTCATCATTTTTGAGATCTTTGGGTTCTCCCTAATTTCTCAACAGTTTCCTGAAAGTATAGTAACTCAAGTAAAGAAAGTATAGTAACTCAGTAAAAAACTGCTTTAACAAACTAAACAATGGCAGTGGCAGAAGAATAAAGTTCCTTCTACTTCTCAAACTCTGATTTTTTTATTATTTAAGGGAGAAACTTATTTGTTTCAGACCTTTTTGTGGCGTTTTCTTTATGTTTTTGGAGGCCAACATGTATTTTTTACCATGGTATTTTTTTCAATATATTACTTTCTTAGGTTGTGTTCCATCTTCCTTCTTTCTCAGCTGTATTTCTTGCATACATTTCCCATCTTGCACCTATATTTTAGGGGAGAAGAAGTAAATTTTTTCTCATGGATGATCATGTTTCAGAGAAATGGTTTTCCAAAGTGCAAGATCATGGTGAATTTTATTCCATCCATCCATGAGGTATCAGTAGACTCTGGACAGGGAAATAATCCATACTAGATATACCAAGAAAATTTAATATAGGCAGTGGGTTATATAGGTGTTGGAGGTCTTAGAAAGCAAAATGGGAACACTGGAATAACAGACAATAATTGCAGAAAGCAGCAATCACCTATAGGGCTGGGGAAACAGAGTTTGGAGTAGATTTGGGGCTCAGAACCTTTGGAGGGGTACTGCTTGGATGTTGGTGATACTTCTGAGGATGCCATAAAACACTGGTGGCTGTCGCCACTGCTGTTACTGGGATTGAGGGCCTATGTTAGGGCTCTGCTTGGTGGAAAAAGCAAGTTTCTCCTTCTAGTGCCCTTATTGGCAGTATGAGAAAGCTAGCTGGCAAAAGAGAAAAATCGTTTCCAGACTGCTATTTTTAGCATTACTGAGATGAGTATTAAAGAGTAAATTTGGAGCCGATAGACAATAACTGAATAACCAGCACTTAACAGCATTCTCCTCTCTGCTTACACGAATGCATAGACTTTGGGTTTTTTGGTCTCTTTTTCAGCCACTGGGATCCCACATGCTCTTAGCATCTAGCATTTGGAATGAGAGGAGTTATTATTACTTTAAAATTAACTAGTTTAGTTAATGTGATTTGGGGGCATGAGACAGGCCAACTTGCTGTAAGGTTATTCTGTCTTGGCTTTTCCTGGGACCTGCAATTTAGTCATTAGATACACATTTCTTTGGGTCTCAAGGGGTTTCTGTTTTTTAAGATTCTTTATTTAAAAAAAAAATTGTGGCAGGAATAAAGGCACTATAAACTAGAGGTTAAAAATTGGTTGCTTAGTGGCCACACAGTGGACTGTAGTGGGAACCAATCTTCGAACAGATTATACCCTCTCTCTCATTCTAATATATTATTCTTCCTTAAGAGCTTCTCAGATTTTAATGTGCATGTGAATTATTTGGGGATCTTGTTAAAATGCAGATTCTGATTGAATATGTCCTTGGATAGTGCCAAAGATTCTGCATTTCTAATAAGCCCTCAGGGAAAGCTGAAGCTATTGGACCCTAGAGAAGACTTTTCTTCTCCCTTTCCTGCATTGAGAACCACTGGTCTGGCTTGGATACACTTTGGAACTGGGTTTGGGCGTTTGAGTGGTGAGTGATCATGCTGCCGATGGAAGTGGAGTCTTTGTGGTGTCGTGAGAAAAAGCATTTTCGGGGACCCACAAGAGAGGATGAGATCTGGTGATAGGATTTTTTTGGGTATTTGATTCAAAATCAAGAGTGCCTCTCCTGAGTTCCCAATGTCCCATTTCTATCCTTCCTACCATGGAAAATCAGGGCCAGAAATAGAGCCAATGTCCAGAGATCCCGTGCTTGCCAAGGCCAGTTCAACCCAGTCTTTCTCATCATCTGGCTCTCTTAGCCTGTGTTCCCGGCTGTGCTGCTGTATCCAGGCTCCCACCTGAGGCCTGTGTTTAGAGTTTGCTAGGGCCACAGGGTTATGGAGAGAGAACATGTGAGCACACGGGGTGAGTGTAGGGGGGGGAGAGAGAGAGAGAGAGAGAGAGAGAGCACATGCACGCGAGCGTGCTTCTTTGTTCCCCTGGGGTTATAACCAGGAGCTTTTTCAAAATAACAAATCAACTTCCCAAGCTTTTATGGGCTTATGATGCGTCCACACCCCCTAGTTTGACTGTCCGGCCCCTATGGTCAAGCACTTCTCCCTGTGCCCGCCAGCAATCTGGTACTGGAGGGTGACAGTGCTGCTGGGGAGATTTTCTGTGTTCTGAGGATTGTCTCCTTAGTGGCAGTCCCCTGGAGTGTGTGAATGAGTTTGTAAATGCTATAGCTTTCTGGCTAAGCAAGCAGGCTTATGCTCTCCAGTTTATTAAACTCAATATCTAATTCCCTTTGCTCTCTTTCTTATTAATAAATAGTTAACTACCTACGGTAACAATTATAAAGTAAGAGTTTCTTGCAGGCCTGCCTAACTTTCTAGAAATATTTGAGCAATCTTAGTGGAGGTATTAATAGTTGTTTCTTTCCAGGTGGGAACAGAAAGGCATATGCCTCTGAATAAGTTCACTTTTCTTTCATAATTTAGATGTTATCCTGGATAGTGAGTTTCGATAATTGTGTATATGTTTAAGGGAAACTGACTTATAGGAAATAGGCTAGAAGGACATGAGCAAATTCATGCATCAGATGTCTTACCTTGATTAAATAGACTATGGATTAAAAAATTGTGTTTGGTTTGAATTTCATATTATAGTTGACCCTTGAACAATGTCAGAAATCTGCATATAACTTAAACTTCTCAAAACCTTAACTACTGTTGACTGGAAGCCTTACTGACAGCATAAACAGTCGATTAACACAGATTTTATGTTATATATATTCATATTATATTCTTAAGATCAAGTAAGCTTGAGAAAAGGAACTGTTATTAACAAAATCATAAGGAAGAGAAAATACACTTACAGTATTCATTGAATAAACTCTGCATATATGTGGGCCAATGCATTTTAAACCCATGTTATGTAAGTATCAACTATAATTTTATTTCCCCACTTTTGACACTTTTATATATTTAAACTTGTTATTGAAAGCATAGAGTCTTGCCTTGAGCCAAATAAATGGTAGTCTGTCTTTTTTTTTTTAAGATTTTATTTATTTATTTTTAGAGAGAGAGGAAGGGAGAGAGACGGAGAAGGAGAGGAGACACCTGTGAGAGAAACATTGGTTGCCTCTCTCATTCCTGAACTGTAGACCTGGCCAGCAACCCAGGCATGTGCCCAGACTGGGAATTGAACCAGTGACCTTTTGGTTCACAGGCCAGTGCTCAGCCCTCTGAGCCACATCAGCCAGGGTGGTAGTCTATTTTAATGGAACTTTCAATGCAGCCCAAATTTATGAAGCTGTTAATTGTTCTTTGCATTTGGATTTTACTATACCTCAAGGCATACTTGATTGCATAAATAAAAAGGCAATCTCTTCCTGAATTACCATCCTTCAAGATCCTGTCTTTGTCCCCTTCTTCCACCTTTATTGGGTCTTTCCTTTTGTCTTTACAGATAGTTTTTCAAAGATCCTAGGTACTTTCTTTTTGTCTGTTGATTCTTTATATGAATGTTATCCTTAAATTTTTAATTCAGGCAACGAATAATAATTCAGGCTATAAATAGAGAACTGATTGGTCTTTTATTAGGTGAGGTGAAAGAGTTAAAATGGAAGTTAACAATTCAGGGGATTCCTATGGAAAAGAGGGTGAAAAAAACCAAAGCATTTTGACTGGCATATAGAGAGACCCTTGCATGCACATAAATGTCTATATTTGAATATTTATAGAAGGTAATCTGTCAAAAATTGCTGTTATTTTAATTTACTAAGTTTGGCTGATTGCTGCAGTTGTATGTTAGTTGAATTCTAGATGAGGAACTGTAAATATTATCTGGTGTGGGGCATGCTTTTTGTCCTTGAATATCCAAACAAACCTTGAAGCTGTTTGGATATTCCTGTCCTCTCCCCTGTGCTGCTGCACCCTCTCTTTTCCTGGACTTTAATGTTCTTTTTAGGGAAAAAAATTTTTTTTTTAAGATTTTATTTATTTTTAGAGAGAGGGAAGGGAAAGAGAAAGAGAGGGAGAGAAACATCAATGTGTGTTTGCCTCTTGCGCACCCCCTACTGGGGGCCTGGCAGCAACCCAGGCTTGTGCCCTGACTGGTAATTGAACCAGCGACCCTTTGGTTTGCAGGCCAGTGCTCAATCCAGTGAGCTATACCAGCCATGATTTTTTAGGGAAAAAAATTTTAAGTGAGGTTATAATGGTACATAGTAAAGAAAACTTTTTTTTTAAATTTTTAAAACACCCCTGTAGACACTGAGTGATCAAGAATTTTTAAATAATTTGAGTTAATTATTTCTCCAGTCTTTGTTTCAAAGGAGCTATTCCTAGAGAACTTAAACCTAGAGACAAGTATCTCATTTGAATGGTCTTAGAGGTTTTATATGAGATGTGTCAACAACAACAATGTATAATTGTAGATAATTAATGTTACCCCTTTCTTTTGTCTCATTTGAACAGTCTATAATTTCAGTGACCCAGATGCAAGCAATAATATCTTTTTCTGGAAATATGTGGTTTCGTCAGTTTCATATGTTCCAGGGGAATGAAGGTAAGCTATTTTTCCCAGTTAATGTTGAAATAACTTTGTTAATAAATAAAAATTTTATCTTTTTAAAAATTAGGAAACCCTTTTCTCTTTGGGTACAGAAAACACTATATGGTTTATTGATGGTGTATCATTTTCTCAAAAGATTCCACTGAGACATTATTCCAATTCTAGAGATGATGCACTGACTTTCTAAACATCAGGACTTTTTTTTGGAGCAGGTCTACATTCTGTGCTTTATTTGCTAGGCTCTCTTGTCTTTTTCATATAGCCATTCTTACCTGAATAGTTTATTTTTACATATGTAACTGCCCAATATGACTAATTCTTAATTTGTTTTTTACTTTTGATGTTTTCATTTATTTATCTCTTGTGAACTGACATAATTGGATTAATTTCGTTGGTTATTACTTTAGCTAGAAATTATTTCAAATACTCGGTCTCAGTTTTAATACTTTGATACTGACTTTGTTTTGGGGTTTCAGGAATATATTTTATATTTAGCTGATTAAGTATGGAATTTTTTTGGAGCATTCTTTTCTATATTTCACAAGTGTCCGTTTTTATTCTTATTTGACAACTGTTTTGGGGGGCTGATTAATCTTTTTTCTAGGAGCTTCTATATATTTCACTTGTTACTGAGGTCACATTTCCCAATTCTTTTTGTGACAATTTACAAATTGTCTCCCATGTACAAGTATCTCACTCTAATTCCTCATTATACGTGTAGGAAAATTATTCAAGTCTGTAGCTATGACTGAAGAGCAAGACTGTTAATAATTCCTTAGGATGTTACCCTAGCTCCTAATTTTGTAATGGCACACCATCTGTTCACTGTATAAAGGGCTCAGAAATGTCTGTTGTACCTAATGCATCACAAATGTGGAAATAATAAAGTAAAATTTACATATGTAAAAAGTGAAGTACTACTAATATACTAATATGTTCCCTTGGGTTTGGCCATTCTTTCATTATTGCTGTGTTTGGAGGCTTTTTTTGCAACATACTTGAAATTCCTTCAGGTGAATTAGATATGTTCATCTTATTTAACCGGAATGCTATTGGTTAATATGATAAAACCCAGTTGAATAAAATGTAAGTTAGTAATATAAAAAAGTAATGAGCTGTTTTACAGTGTGATATTGAAAAAATTTTAACTATTTCTTGCTATAAGAACAGACAGCACTCTACAGTGGATAAAGATGTCCTAAGGAAATTACGTTTAATTCCATGATTATAGCAAGTGTTAGGAATTTGGCACCCAAATATCAAATTTCACATACAGGTTTTTGCTTTCTCTAGTTTTTTTCCTCCAGAGGAAGAATCCTAAAATTTAAATTAGTTTAGATGGGATTATAATACGATTTTAGGAGTTAAGAAACAGGCTTTATTTTTCTACAAAGTAATTGAGCACTAAGGGTAACCAGTGAATTGCACTATTCCCTGATTGATTTTTTTTAATTCTTTCATGGAAATTCAATATTTTCTACAATATTTGATTGTCTACATGTTTTAATTGCTTCAGAAAGTATGAAGCTTATTATTTAATAACTTTTAGCATTACATATAGACGAAACACTATGATTAATCATACTTTAGGCAATTTGTATGCCATTGAGACAAATTCAGATTTGCATTTTTTCCTCTCAATACTATAGGATTGTTATCACTTTATCAATTAGTAAAGACTGAAAATGGAGATTTTCTTTTGTGTTTTTCAGTTCACCATGTAAAGAACATTTAGAAATTATCACTTTGTTCTAACAACAAGTAGAAAACTGAACAAACTGAAAAATCAACAAATCTTCTTAGGTATGTCAGAGAAGTAAGGTCACAAAGCAAACTGCTGCCCCCCTCCCCGCCCCCCTCACACACACAAATTGGAAAGACTGGTGAATACGGAGAATGACAGCTTACCCTAGCAGAAACCTAGGAGTGGAAACCTTTAAGGGAACCAGTACTAGGTAGGAAAATCTAAAGTGTAATTAGTTAAAAACTCTAGGGTGTCCCGTAATAGCGGACTGCCACACTTCCATAGTTTTACCTCTAGGTTTTCGCAGTGAGTATGAGAGAAAAATCCCCTAGTGATTTCCGTAGGGGAGAGGAAAGTAACTATTTGGAAATATGCCAAGGCATTCTGTTTTTCTTAAGCTGTACCATCAGGAGTTCCCCTTAAGATCAGGAGCAAGACAGGGATGTCCATTTTCACCACTCTTATTCAACATACTACTAGAAGTCTGAGCCATAGCAATCAGACAAGAAGAAGAAATAAAAGGCATCCAACTTGGAAAGGAAAAAGTGAAACTAACATTTGCAGATAACATGATACTGTGTATAGAGAACCCTAAAGGTTCCACCAAAAAACTACTTACTAGAACTGATAAATGAGTTCAGTAAAGTGGAAGGATACACTATAAATTTCCAGAAATCAGTTGCATTTGTATATGCCAGTAGTGACCTATCAGAAAGGAAAACTAAGAAAATAATCCCATTCAGAATTGCTTCAAAAAGAATAAAATACCTAGGAATAAATTTAACCACGAATGTAAAAGACCTGTACTCAGAAAATTATAAGACACTGAAGAAAGAAATTGAAGAAGATACAAATAAGTGGAAGCATGTACTGTGTTCATGGATTGGAAGAATTAACATCATTAAAATGTCTATACAACCTAAAGCAATCTACAGATTCAGTGCAATTCCTATAAAGATACCAGTGACATATTTCACAGAACTAGAACAAATATTCCAAAATTTATATGGAACCACAAAAGACCCCTAATAGCAACAGCAGTCTGGAGAAAGAAGAACAAAGTTGGAGGAATCAGGCTACCTGGTATCAAACTATACTATAAGGCTATAGTAATGAAAACAGCATGGTACTGGCATAAAAACAGGCACAGAGATCAATGGAACAGATTAGAGAGCCCAGAAATAAACACATGGCTTTATAGTCAATTAACATTTGACAAAGGAGGCAAAAACATGCAATGGGCTCAAGATGGTCTGTTTAACAAATGATGTTGGGAAAATTGGATAGGTACATGCAAAAAAAAAAAGAAAAAAAAAAGAAACTAGACCATCTTACACCACACAAGAATAAACACAAAATGGATTAAAGACTTAAATGTGAGACTGAAAACCACAAAATCCTAGAAGAAAACATGGGGAGTCAATAGAATCTTGGACATTTCTCATCGCAATATTTTTTTCTGATATATCTCCTTAGGTAAGGGAAACAAAAGGAAAAATAAACGGGACTACATCAAACCAAAAAGTTTTTGCACAACAAAGGAAACCATTAACACAATGAAAAGATAGTCCAATGAATGGAAGAACATATTTGCCAATGATATATCTGATAAGGGGTTACCATCCAAAATTTTTAAAGAACTTATAAAGCTCAATACCAAAAAAATAATTCCATTAAAAAATGGGCAAAGGACCTGAATAGACTCTTCTCCAAAGAGGGCATGCAGATGGTCAATAGACGTGAAAATCAATGAGGAAGATGACTAAGGGGGAAAAAAACCCCCCAGAAGATAACATATTCAAGGACTATGAGACAGCTACTGAAAGTGTAACGTATGCATAATCGGAATATCAGAAGAAGAAAGAGTAAAAGAAACAGAGGAGATATCTGAAGCAATAATGACTGGGAATTTCCCTAAATTAACCTCAGATTTCAAGTCACAAATCCAGGAAGTTCAGAGAACACCAAGGACAGTATATGCCCAAAAAACTTCAATTAGGCATCTCACATTCCTGGCTGGTGTGGCTCAGTGGATTGAGTGCCCGCCTGTGAACCAAAAGGTCGCTGGTTGATACCAGTCAAGGCACATACCTGGGTTGTGGGCCAGGTACCCCCCCGCCCACCATAGTGGGTACACCAGAGGCAACCACAAATTGATGTTTCTCTCCCTCTCTCACTCCCTTCCCTTCTCTCTAAATGAATGAATGAATAAATAAATAAGTAAAATCTTTTTAAAAAAGGTTCTCAAAGTACAGAAAATCAAACACAGATAATCTTGAAAGAAGACAGAGGCAGAGGGTGAAACCACCTTATCTATAGAGAAGCAAAAGTAAGAACATCTGACTTCAGAAACCATGCAGACAAGAACGGTTAAGTGTTTTGTGTTTAAACTTCGAGACAAAACCCCCAACAATCTAGCGTTCTGTACCCTACAAAATTAACCTTCAGAAGTGAATGAAAATAAAGAATTATGTTACCAGTCTAAAACTTTGAGTGCCCACAGCTTTAAAAAGGCAGTATTCAAAATGTCAGAGTTTAGAATAAGGAAAAGTTTATTGATTGAGAAGGCACCAGCTCAAGAAGATGGTCCTTGCAAATTCTGAAATCTGTCTTAGGCAAGCACAACATTCAGGTTTCTTTTAAATCAAGGGCAGGGAAAATGGGAGGGGCTGTTTTGTAAAAACTTAAGCCAGAACAGAATTCCTCTATAATTAGCATGTCCAAAGCAGGAGCTATTAGCCTGAAGGCTATGAGAACAAAGACGGTCCAAACAAGATGGGGTCAGAGAGACTGAACTCTCTGTTACACTTCTGTAAACAAAATTTCACATAATTTGTGGGCAGTGGTTCTGCCTTGCAGGATGTGTTAAAGGACATTTTTCAGAGAAGGAAAATTGTATAGGCCAGAAACTTGGATCTGTGTTATAAAAAAGAAATAATACTAGAGAAAGAATAAGTGAAGGTAAAACAAAAACTTACTTTTCTTATTTTTAAATTGACTTTGTTTATTTGTTTATTTATATCCTAACCCGAGGACATGCTTATTGATTTTAGAGAGAGGACGAGGGGGGCAGAAAGGGAGAAAAACATTGATGTGAGAGAGAAACATTGATCAGTTTCCTTTAGTATGTGCCCTTACTGGGGACTGAACCTGCATCCTAGGTATGTGCCCTGATCAGGATTCGAACCCATGACCCCCTTTTGATCTATGGGATATTGCTTGCTCCAACCAACTGAGCCACACCAGCCAGGGGTATTTTTCATATTCTTAACTGATCTAGCAGATAACATAATGTGTTTATAATAACAACAATAGTATATTCAATGATTATAACATAGTGAAGTGAATTTTAGCAATGATACAAGGGTTGGGAGGCAAGAGTTAGGAATATTCTATTGTTAAGATACTTGCATTACTCGTGAAGTGACATAATGTTATTTGAAAGTGGACTTGGATTAATTGTAAATGTGTAATGCAAACTCTAGGGCAATCATTAGAGTGAAATAAGTATAATTGACATGCTAAGAAGAGAAAATAGAATTATATAAAATGCTCAATTAAAACCACAAAAGATAGAAAAAGAGTGGAAGACAAAAATAAGAACAAAGAATGAGGGCAATGAATAGAAAACAGTAACAAATATGGTAGATATTTATTCAAGTATATCGATAATTACTTTAAATATCAGTGGTTTAAATACATCAATAAACAGAAAGAGACTGTCAAAGTTGGTTAAAAGCCTGGAGAAAGAAATACTGAGACATTATAGGGACTTGGGCCCAGGAATGGAAATATACCAGGTGGCCAGGAAGCCAAGTTAAGAGCAGGTGGAAGGTGTAGAAACCGACTGCAAGAAAGTTACCACCCCTCCACTCCCTGCTCAAAAAAAAAAAAAGACAGAAATTTTCTCTCCCTTCTAACCGCTTCCTTTTTCTACCTTGACGTGGACAATTCCATAAGCCTGCTTTTTTCAAAAAGTCCTCCGTTTTCAAAAAGACTCTTTTCTTGCTAGCCCACTCTGTCCCTAGCTGCTAGATTAGAGGACCATCCTTTCCTCTTTGCTGCCTCCCTTGTGCTTCAGCATAAGCTTAATAAATACCTGTCTGGAAATTTCTTTGGGGTTTCCTTTTAATTTCTGTTTTTGGGAACCCAAGAACCCTAACTCCGGTAACAATAGCATGTTAATACTAATCAAAAGAAAGCTGGAATAACTAGCTCTATTAATTTCAGACAGAGGAGACTTCAGAACAAGGAAAAAAAATTTAAGGATAAAGAGGAGCATTATATAACAGTAACAGGGTCAATTCTTCAAGAACATATAATCCTTAACGTGTATGCACCTAACAGTAGGTCATCAATATGTGTGAGGCCAAACTAACAACAAAGGAAAACAAACAAAACCTGATAGAACTGCAGAGAAGAATAGATGAATCTGTTGGTGGTGGAACAGCACCAGGTGTTAGACCTGTGGAGTCAGACCAGACATTGGTTCAGCAACCTTGGTAGTTGAGTTATGGCTAAGATAAAATTCAGAGCCAATACTCAAACTCTAAGAGAAAATTTATTTAGAAAGTCCCAGAGGTAGAAGTGAGCAGCAGAAGAAATGGGCCCAGGAAACAAGTTACACAGGCAAAAGAAGGACCCTTGGAGCTTCAGCAAAACAGAGGCAAGGAAAACGCTCCTGGGGGAAGGAGGTGGGGAAAGGCATGGGCATGGTCCATAGAGAGCCATACTGGGTCCTCTGTCTTAAGGGTATCTGTCTAGAGGTAGGTAGGATCACAATAGAGTATTTATTGGCTTTCTAGGTGTGTCTTTTCAGTGGTCTCTACTGATTGGTTGGTGCCAGGGCAGGGGGAATCCTTAGTCGGTACAGCTGGTCCTGATGTCAGCCATGGTATCGCTTGTCTGGTTTTGCTGCTTTTCTGGGCCTGAAGCTGAAACATAAGTGAGGCCTAGATGTCATCCCTATGGATTAATGCTTAAGGGAGTGTCTGTGCAAGGGCCCATGTGGGAATTGTATGAGGCCACTCTTTGGCCCCTTGTTCTTCCTCTAAGGGGGTCTCCTGCATGACTAGCGACATGCCACGGGAGGAGAGTACAAGGGAGGGTCCAAACTGAATGATCAGCAATAGAAAAGGTCAAGACGTCTAAACTGCATAAGCAGGGATATTCTAGGGGAGGAAAGATTACCTTGGGGTAACCTAGCACAAAAACAAAGACCTTATTATTTTTCCAGTTTTGCCCTTTGCTACGTACTGGAGACTTTCCACCCGGATGACCTTCTGTACCTGGCCATCATCCTGGCTCTGCTTATGTCAGTTTAACTGCCTAACACAAATCCACTATTATAGTTGGAAATGTCAACATTTATATCAGGGAGAAAATCAGTAAGCTTGAACTCAACAGCACGTTCCATAAATTGGATATGATTGATATATATAGACTACTTCATCCAACAACAGCAGATACATGTTCTCAAAAATGAAAATGGAATTATTGAGAAACTTCAGGTTCTTTTAGGCTATTTGTTTCCATAGGATCTGCATCATAAACAAGTGATCAGAGAGAAGAAAGATGAAGAACTAATTTTTTAAAATACAATAAACTGTCACCTTCCTCTTCTCTACATATTACATATTCTAGGGTAAGAATTTTAAAACTAATTTTTTTTGGTAATACTTACACTTTATTTTTTGCCTCAAGTTTGGAATAATGAATGAAATAGGTATATGGTTGTGTACGAGGGGAGACCCTCAAAAACCCAGAATTATCTTCTGGAGTGTGGGCCCTTTGTAGTATATAGGCTTCCCCATCTAGGCGAGTGTTCTAGGAACCCATCTGTGTCAGTGTACTAGCTGGCGTTGTTGTGAGAGGCTGCATTCGCTTCAGTGCAATTTTTTTTGAAGACTCTTCCAACATGTTTGCCCATTTCATGATGGGTATTTTATGAGTGCACCTGCCCATGCGGCAGAGTGTTCAGCAGTTTTTGACCAAAAAACAGCACAATCCCCCACCCTCCCTACTTACCTGACCTCACCCCCAGTGATATACCCCCCATGAAAAAAAGGGAAATGTTTTGCCGATGTGGAAGAGGTGAAATAAAAAAACGGCAGAAGCACTAAAAGGCATCAAAATCGAAAACTTTTAGCAGTGGAAAAACCATCTTGATAGGTGTATTGCATCAAATGGATAGTACTTGAAAGGTGACTGAAGTTTAAACATGTAAGAATAAATAGACAATTTTTTATAAATAAATTCTGGGTTTTTTGGGTCCTCCCTCATACTTTTATAAATGAAAGCTACTGAGAAATATTTGTAGCCTGGTCAATATTTTATAATTACTGACCTTTGCTCTGGAATAATATAGCTCCAAATGTCCCACAGCCTTATTCTTTTGATCGATCTAGTGGAAGAGCAGAAGCAGATGAGAAGGGGGAAGGAGAGAGCAAGAATTTAAAAAGGAAGAGAATATTCTAACTGGATTTAGAGGACAATTGTATAGGTTATCAAAGACAGATACTTCGTATGATAAATTGCTGAATTTTTTAAAGGAACGATGAAAATTACTTAGGTTTTATTTTTTGTTTGAAATGGTAGTGTTTTGAAGGGGACCAAAGTTTTGCCTTTTGGGATATTGATTTTAAGCTAGTTATTAAAAGCAAAAGGCTCAGAAAAGAAACACTGACCCTCCCCCTTTCCTGCCTCTGTGATTCAAAGGGAAACTCTTAAGGGAATGTTAGGATGTTCTCTTTAGAAGACTAATTTGAATTAAGACGGTGTCCCAAGCAAGGGCCTGTTTACTCTTTTATTCTTTGTGGCTTATTGTTTCTGGGTTGCTCTTCCTCAGCTATCTGTGAAGTGCCTACTTCCTTTTGAAATCTCAGATCCTACCTTCCCCTCCTTTCTCCTTTGTCCAAAATTATATATACACCCAATTTTACCTGGGTAAAAATAAAGTTGTATTATACACACACACACACACACACAGTTTTACCTCACTGTCTTTAGAATTTTCAAACATGTGAATTCCCTGTGTGAAAATATTAAAATTTGATTTTCTCATGTTAATCTTTCTGTTAATTTGATTAATAGTCTATCTAGATGAATTTAGAATGTGGGAGGAAAAGCATTTTTCTTTTTAGTCCCCTCAGTTTTTTCCCTTTTCAAGACTACCCTTTTCTTATCCAGTGCCCTTTAGAGCTATGCTTGTGGGGAACAGGATCATGGGCCTAAATTAGTGGAATATAGGGGCATTGGACAAAATGGGGAGAAGTATTTCAGTGTCTTTCTCTAAACTTCTCATTTCTTGGTGTTTCAAGATTTGGCACCTGATTTAAGAGGGGGCTAATTCTTTGCAAAGCTATTCTAATGGTTTGAGGCATTCACAATGTTTTCCTGTTGGATTATTGGATTTTTATTGGGTTGACATTTATTTTCATGTTAAGTGCTGTTATCAATGTTATTTTTTGTCTGCAGGTGTTTCTTGGTATTTACCCTAAGGGATTACCAACGTAGATAAGATTCTCACAAGGAATTAGAAATCTTGTTAAAATTGATCCAGTGAAATTGTTCCCTTCTTTGTAAGAACAAAACAAAATCGAAAACAAAAATAAAAGAAAACATCATTCCTGCCTTGGAGGCTAAGTGGCCGAGGACAAAATCTATCAGTGTGTAATCCCAGAGTTTCTGATTTATCTTAACTGTTGACTAGCTGAACGAACCCTGGTCATGTTATATCACTTCTTACCTCAGTGTCTTCATCTTCAAAGCAGAGACAGTGCCTATCTTAGGTAAGAATGAAGTGAGTAAATTGTGCAAGCGCCTGGTTCAGAACTGGCATGCAATGAATGTTACTTCTCTTCCTCCTTCCTCTTGGCATCAGTAATATTTGGATTCCAGTTCTTGAATTCACTTGTTACAAGTTGTTAC
Source organism: Desmodus rotundus (assembly GCF_022682495.2). Classification (NCBI taxonomy): domain Eukaryota; kingdom Metazoa; phylum Chordata; class Mammalia; order Chiroptera; family Phyllostomidae; genus Desmodus; species Desmodus rotundus. The sequence goes on from NC_071393.1 coordinate 109,580,065, forward strand.
AGCAAATTATTTACTCTCTCTGAAAGTCATTTGTCTATCATACAGTTTTCAGTACCCTCTTTTTACAGTTGTGGTTGGAATTCATTTCCTAGCATAGTCTAGGAAGTTTTTGTTGAATCTGAATTTGAATGTTAAATGGCTATAAAAAGTTATATAAATATAGAGTTTTTCTAGATAGATCTTTTGGATATCAAATCCACAATATATATTTTTAGTAATATGTAGAAGATGGTATATAAACAAGGAAAAGTAAATCTCTCTTTTTATGGGAAGACTCTTAATTTTACTTAACTTACTTAACTTTTCTTAATGTAATTTATTGGGAAAGTAGGGAAATTATGGATCAAAGGATTTATTTTACTTGAAATAGCTATCTCTAGAAAGAATCATGTATAGGGCACTAAAGCAATCAAACTCTGTTAGGCTGAAGTTGCTCAAGAAACCAGATGGACGGAGCGAGCTAAGGAGCAGGGTTTATTAGCGGGGAATAAGAGGGAAAAGTGAAGGCAACCAAGGGAGGTTAAGACTCATGGGGGAAAGTGGGGCCAACCAAGGGAGGTTAAAACTCGTGGGGGAAAGTGGGGCCAAGCAAGGGAGGTTGGGGAGCCAAGGGAGGTTAGGACTTGCTCTGTTGTTCTTAGGGCAGGTTTTTTAAGCGCAAAAACCCATGAAGTATAACTGGTTGGGGTGTCAGAGTCTGATTGGCTAGAGCTGATTGCTGGGTGCCATTTCTGCTGACCATTGTTCTTGATACATCTTGTCAGGCTCAAGTTAAAGCTGCATCCTGTTATGCTGGATAGGCCGACCCCAGAGCCCAATTTTAGCCGAGCCTCTGTTTGTCCTGGGTAGGGTGGCAGGCAGTTTCCCAGGCAGGCAGTTTCCCAGGCTACAGTTTCCCATGGTACAGTTTTCCCGCCTGGTGATTTTCCATTCCTTCTAGGCCTACCTAGGTCTGTCAAACTCTTTGCTTTTTTATTGTTACTTTTGGTGGTTTTCATTTTTTAATGAGAGACTTTAATATGCAATAATGGTTTTGTGGGCAGATCTTGGAAAATTCATCAGTACTGAAAATTTTCTTGTTAGGTAATTTCCAGAGAAAGAAATAATACATGAGTATTAAAGTTTAGTTTGGTAAATTAAGGTCAACTTATGAATGAATCATGTTAAATGAGTTATGAATAAATCAATATTATTGTTGAATTTAACTGTGTTAAATCAATATTTCTTTCACACAATCACAGAATTGAAATTGATGTGTGTGGTGTACTGTATTGAAGGTTTGCAGAGTGATGAACTAGGGAGTTTGTAATTTTAAGTATGTTATAGTTCCATGAATTTCAGTTAGATTTGTTTGAATGTGAATCACTTTCATAAATAGCCAGCAAAATATCACTGCCTTCCTATTTTGAAGAAGTTATGTTAGCTTTTGTATCTATTCAGGTGAATATAAATTTTATGAAATAATTGGACATACAGAGTATTAATCATTTTCAAGAAGTCATTTTCTTTTACATGCATGCTACAGTTCTTTATTAGATGCTTGTTAACCAAACTGAAAATGTTGCACAGAGTAGAGAATAGTCTTTGCATCCATAGCTTTAACCTGCAGGGGGAAAAAAAGTAAAACGTTAAGTGTAGAATAGCTTCCGCTGTGAAGAGAGAGATGAATTTATGTGTGAGTGTTAAGGACACATGGATGTGTGGATTATGACCATGTTTAAGTATTTTTGCTGTAAGGCAAAAGATTTGCAGAGTTAGAATAAATGTGTTACATGGGTATTGCTGCAATCAAAATAAGTGTTCTTTCTCAAAGTTTTTGTTTATATTGTGTTGTTTGTTTTTCTTTAAGAAACTAAATTAAGTAAAAAACTGGGTAATTACTTTTTAACCACTTTTTTTCTTAATAATTTAATGTTAAGAACTTAGAATTCTGTGATTGTATCTTTACAAAGTATTATTTGGGCAAGTCATTTATAAAGTAATATAATGGTAATATATATTTTTTCCTTTTTTACTGTGTAAAATATACATAAAGTAAAACTTAACCATTTACCCATTCTAAGTGTATAATTCAGTGGCATTAAGTACACTTACTGTTGCCAGACCATCACTGCTATCCATCTCCAGAACTTTTTCATCATCCTGAGCCGAAACTCTACCCATTAAACACTAACTCCTCATCCTCCTTTACTCCCATTTCCCATAACCACTATTTGTTTTGACTACTCTAGGTTCCTCACACAGTATTTGTCTTTTTGTGGCCGACTTCTTTCACTTAATGTAGTGTCTTCAAGGTTATCCATGTTCTTTCATGAATCAGCATTTTATTCTTTTAAAGACTTAATAATATTGTTTGATGATACTGCATTTTGTTTATGTATTCACCTGTCAACATTTCTGCCTCTTGGCTGTTGTGAATAATGCTGTTATTAGCATTGGTGTGTGAGTATCTGTTCAAATGTGTAATAGTTAGGAGCAAAATTCATGGCCATAATCAATGTTTTTAACATATGCATTTAACCGAAAGCATACATTTTGCCATGATCATACTTAAATGGAAGTTAGATCATGACACTCCTCTAAACAGTCTTTTCCAGGGACATCCTTACTTTGCCAGTGGAAGTAGGGCTCTTAAATGGGATCCCTAGAAAAGCCTTCTGTGGACCCGTGCACGAGTGATTGTGTTGAGGCAAGATTTATTTGGGTGGAAGGCTGCCTGTGTCCCATCTCTGTCCCTCCCACCATGGAAAACGTCCAACAATGTCTTCAGCAAGGCGGGTGTCCAAAGTTTTTATGGCATGTTAAAGCTTAGACCAGTCCAGCTTTTCTCACCATCCAGCTAGCTTAGTTTCTGTCTCCAGCTACAATCCATTGCTGTGCTGTGGTGTCCAGGCTTCTGCCTGGACCCTGCATTTGGAATCCGAGTGGCTGTCAGACACGTGGTTGCTAGGGCCACATGGTTATGGAGAGAGAATGCATGAGCGTAGGGGGCCAGTCTGGGTCACCAAGAGAGCTCTTCTTTGTTCCCTGGGATTATATTATCTTGGGTTTGGGAAAGGCCAGGAGGTTTTTCAAAATAACCAATTAACTTCTCAAGCTTTTGCGGCCTTCTGATGGGCCCACCCTCTAGCCAACTGATCCTTTTTCCAGGTTGGACTGTCAGGCCTCTATGGTCAAGCACCTCCCCCTGCACCACTCTGACTTGTGTCGCACATGTGCTTACCTCCCTCTGCTCCCCCAACAATCCGGGGGTGCCGGAGTGGGGAAGGGAAGAGTGTTAAACCTTGGTGGGGCAATGCTGTGATCTCCTGGAGTGTGTGAAACTAACTTCCTGGCAAAGCAAACAGGTTTATGCTCCTCAGTTTACAGGTTCAACAATGTCTGATTCCTTTTGCTTTCTTTCTTATAAATAATTAGCCAACTAGAGTGACTTACATTCCTTTTTCCAAACTCTCACCTTAAGTCTGACCTCATCTCTTATCCCATCCCTATCTTGAGCTGGCTAATTCTTTGTTAATATATTTCTTATGTATGTAAATTGGCTTTGTTAATATATTTCTTATGTATGTAAAATGAAAAAGGATGAATGCCATATATATCTCAAAGTTTACTTCAGATTTGTGATTCTAATTTAATCTTTATAGTACGTGGTTTTTTGAATGAAAGAAAACAGCATGTCTAGAGGTTTCTCAGCTATCTGTTTTATAGTAATTTTAAAGGACAAAATTTGACTTAAAAATTTAAAAGTAAAATTTGACTTAAAAAACATTTTGGTATGTTTTGGTGTTTCATAGTCTTTTTCCCTATCTCAAAGTACTATTCTTGATGAAACAAAATTAATTTTTTCTTATTTCAATCATAATTTTGCCCCTTATCCCAAATCTTTCATAATACAGATATTTATTTAGTGGAACATAATAGGAACTTAAAATACTTGAATAAATGAACATCTGTATGTGAAGAAGGATTTGGAATAACAGGCATTTTAGAGAAGTGTGGAGAGTCCATTCATTGTTCAGAGATATTTAAAAAAATGGAAACACATTGAAGGGAACCTAGATTTTGCTACCCTGAAGCTGCCTTTTTGGGATATTAATTTGAAGCTGTTTGTTAAGAAACAAGACTCATAAACAAATCAACAAACAACAAGTGCTTTTGAGGTTGTGGCCATATTTCATCATCTGTGTGGCCTGAGTACACCCTCCTCTTGTAGTTGAGCCTTGATTGCTCTTGGCAGGACAAATGGAGGGATTTACCCAGGCCAGTCATTTGCAAGGACTGGCTGTGACCACAGACTACCAACCTCTGCCCTCCCTGGAGGATCTGCTGTGCAGGGGCAGTGTGGTGGTACTCTGATGTGGTCTGTAGCTGTCCACTGGGTGTACTGGCTATACGGTTTCCTGGGTGGTGCAGGCCAAGGTCAGCCCCCACCTGTGTTCTTCCTGGGGCCACCCTGCCTGAGCTATAAAGCAGTGTGAGATGGCTGATACTTGTGCTGGGCATGGAGAGTCCTAGGGGAAGCCAAACTGTGAGTATAGGCTGGCTGCTGCTAGTACAGGACCTGGGGCTTACTGAGGCCAGCTGTTTCTTGGTTGAGAGGATTTAGGAAGTTGTGCAATATGAGCCAAGACCAGCCATTCATATGGAAAAGCAGCTTGTGTGAGGTGGAATCTCTGGGGATCTCCCAGGCAGGTCAAACAGTGTTAACCAGGTTGATGAAGTCTCATATATGGCACCAGCCTGCTGGCTCTGTGGCTTTGTGGCTCTGTGGCTCTGTAGGGGGAGCATTTAGAAAAGGAACAATGACTTCTGTGGCCTCAATGCCAGACACTTCAGTTTCTCCCAGTATGCTACTGATGCTGGAGCTCTGAGGGAGTGAATGTGAGTAGGTGAGTCCATATGTGGGTTCTTAAAGAAGAACTGCTTGGGTTTCTGTCAGTTTCGTCCACCGACTCAATCCCTACTGGTTTTTGCAGCCAGAAGTTATAGGGACTTATCTTCCTGGCACTGAAACCCTGGGCTGGATGGCTTGGTGTGGGGCTGGCACACCTAGCTCTTGAGATATCCCTCCCAAATTTTTATCCATCACTTGTGGGTGTGGGGCCACCCTGTTCCATGTGTGTGCCCTTCCTACCAGTCTGGATGGATGTGTTTTTTTAAATTTCATAGTTGTCAGACTTCCATTCAACTTGATTTCTGATGATTTAGAGTGATGGTTGTTCTATATTTTAGTTGTAATTTTTATGTGGTTGTGTGAAGAGGCGAACCATGTCTACTTACACCACCGTCTTGGTCAGAAGTTTCCCATGTTTTAATTGCATTGTTTGTCTTTCTGGTGTTGAGTTGTATGAGTGCTTTATACATTTTGGAGATTACACCCTTGTCTGATGTATCATTAGCAAATATGTTCTCCCATATGGTCAGTTCCCTTTCATTTTGATGATGGCTTTTAAGCCATGGAGAAGCTTTTTAATTTGACATAGTCCAATTTGTTTATTTTTTCCTTTATTTTCCTTGCCTAAAAAATATTGCTACATAGGATATCTGAAATTTTACTCCCTATGTTTTCCACTAAAACTTTTATGGTATCATGACTTATATTTAAGTCTTTTATCCATTTCTTTTATTAATGATGATATGTAATGCTTGTTTAAGGACTAAAGAGCTTATCAGGAGTTGGTTTGAATGCAAGTCTTTGGTTTGAAATTATATTTGGATTTTTTTTGAGCATCTACTTTTGATACTTTTTTGCATATAAAAATAAATGAATATACATGTGAAAATGACTTTGAATTTTAGTTGTAATTCTTCTAAGGCTTAATATTATTTTTATTTTGCCTTGGATTTTGACTACAGATATTAAATAAATATGAGTACATATTAATACTGGTCAAATATGAATATCACCCACATTTGACCAGTATTAATAAAGGGCATGTATTCTAAAACCCTGCTCTACTGGTACATATCTTATAATATAAGAAATAAAAAAGTCAGTAAGTGTTGTGATAAGGAATAAGGAGGGATGTGAGTGGTTTTTAAAAAAAGATAAAATGTTGTAGCATTCTTGTAGAGTCTTGTAGTCATTTTTTCATTCTTGCTTTCAGGGTCAGTTTTGTTCTGGAGTTTACTCTTAGGAATAAATTCTGATTAGTCTAAGCCATAATAAAAATCTCATTCCCCTTGTCAGGGATTGATTTTGCAAGGGACAGGTGACTAAATCTTGGCTAATAAAATGTGCACATTTCTTCTCCCTTAAAATGAAACATACCAGAAGAGATTACCAATAGTTCTTTTTACCCATAATTACTTGTGGCAGAAATTGAGGCAGCCAACTTGCTACCATGAAGAGAGCTAGCCTGAGTACAAAAACTGGCATACTAAGTGCATAGAACAGAAAGATGAAAAGAGATTTTTGACTATTTCGTGAAGCTATTGAATTAACTACATTTTTCACAGTTGATAAAGTTTTCTTATTTCTGAAACTATTTTGAGTGTTTTTTCTCTTGTATCTTGACATGTTATAATTGATGCAAGTTGTCAAGGACTGTCTCTTAAAAGAGATGACACTGAAGTAGAGATCTGAATTTTAAGAATGAACCAAAGGAATTGCAGTTCACATAGGTGATAACTTAATATGTTCTGGAAATTGGCAGGATGCTAGTGTACTTAGTTTCTAGTGAACAAGGAAACAATAATAGTAACTGATATTTTTAAACTGCAGTACAAATCACTTTTACATATATTATTTTATGTGATGAAGATATACTTTTATTCCCATTTTATAGTTGGGAAAAATGCGCATATAGCTAATGATTGATTTAAAATAATTGTTCTTTCTACTCTGTCATGCTGCCAATCAAGTACATCTTATGTACATACTTGATAACCAGATAAAATAGTTAAGTATTTCCTTTGAATTCATTAGTATTACCATTTGGGACAATATTACAGAGCTGAACGTAAAGATGCCACGGCCAGATTTTTGGATCCATTTGAATAGTATAAATTAATTGTATTAGTAAACATAACCTGGTATGTTATTTTGAGTTAATGTAAATAAGATACTCCTGAAGCCTCATAAATGTGATTATGTGTTTGTATTTTATAAATAGGATGATTAATTTCTAAGATATCGACTGGTTTCAGTGAATAATGAGAGTATTTTCTGCTCATGTATTCAGGATGCCTGGCATTTTAAATTCATTCATATGTGTGTATATTGTGACCTCACTGATAAGCAGTGTGAAAGTATGATAGATGACTCTCTAAGTAATGAGAGAATATTGAATTTTATAATCTAGGTAGGGGCTATATGACATTTTTTCCCCTCTTTTCTATATTTCAGTTTAGTTGGTTTCACCAAGCACTTTTACATAAATAAAAGTTGATTTCAACTAGTATTAAAGGGCCAGTTTAATTTGTGATACTATTTTTACTTGCTTTTCCTACTTTCTTAAATTAATGAATATATCATTTCATGAACTACTGTTTTTCTATATATGGAGGCTGGATAGTAAGAAAGATTTTAAATTCTGTAATACATACTTTGAAAATGAATTGAGATCAAATGAGAAAATATTTAAAGATACAGTATTGGGTGTGGGTTAATCTAGAATTGAATTGAATTATATATGTATAGGGCTCTTTAAATATTTGTACTTTACAATTGATTTTTAGCTTTTCTCTAAACGTTTTATTATATTTTCCTTTATCAACCTGATCACTTTAGGATATAATATTCTACTTAACCTCTGCTATATTATAGTAGTCATTTATTAAATTTATTGAATAAATGGTTATGTTTTACTGTTGAAGTTTTTAGTTTATTCCACTGCACTGAGTTACCTCTAGAAGGACTCTGTGATGATAATTTCCATTTTACTTTTTCCAGTTGTTGAGTAAACAAATTCTCATAAAGATGGTAGCTCTTTATAGTAGATATTTATTATAATTCAGGGAATCATTATTTGGAATATTTATGATCATTTCCTTTGCTCTGAGAAAAGGTGAGTCTGGCTGCTAAGAAAATTCAGTGGTGTTTATTATTTATATTACTTGTTATTTGAGTTGATTCTTCAGATTGTGAGACTGACGTGCTGCCTACTGCGCTAAGAGGGCACCTTTGAGTTGATTTTTACTGTCTATGAAATGTGTGGAAAGTATAATTCTCACGTTAACACTTGTATTGAAGTTGATTATAGCTATAGAGTGATTTTTGAAATATTTTTCATTAGAAGTAAGAATATACAATAATGATTTTGGCTGAAAAAGCATCTTATTCAAATGCAACATGAAGGCACATAATTTAGCCATTTAATGAATTAGCAACCTTTGACTTACTGATATTTTCAATTATATTCACAAAATATAGTTTAAACTTTATGCCAATAAAATGTACCCATATTAAGTATGCAGTTAGATGATTTTTCTCAAATTTGTATCTTCATCTAATTGTCATTTCCCTTTTTAATTAGTTATGTGCTTGCTCCCTTGTAAGCACTGTTCTGATTTTAGTCACTATATTGTTTCTCTGTTCTAGAACTTCATATAAATATATATATTTTTGTTCCTGGCATTTTTTGCCAGGCATATTTTTGAGATTCATTCATGGTTTTGTATATATTAGTAGTTTGTCCCTTTTTACTGCTGAATAATATTTCATTTTGTAAAATATAGTCAGAAATTAGTTCATGTAGATGATGTTGAAATATTTTTACTAATAAATTTGAAATATTTTCACTAATAAATTCTTCCATAATAAATTCTTCTACTCAATACATTGAGTGGCTTTCATATCAAAGGCTGTACATACTTTCTTCAGTCTTCCCATTGTTTTTGCAAAGTGAATCTTCTAGGTGAGGAAAATAAGGCAAAGTAAAGAGAAATTACTTTCTCATGGTTAAAAGATAACCATAAGTCTGTTGATCTTATGGCCTTTTAGGCCAGTTTATTTTAATCATTTAAAGAGTATCTTGCAAGATTTATGTTGACAATAATAAATCCTAAAGTTTATGAATGATTTTATTTTTGAGCTATAAAAAATATGATTTTATGATTTTCCTATAAAATAGCACTGTTTGACTTTCTACATTCAGATTTGCTTTCTGAAGTGGGACATAAAATGTAGTTGAAGCTGATATGCTCAGATTCTGTGTCATTTGTCATGCTAGTTTATGTCATATCATATCCTTCACTCATTAATTTACTTACTCATTTATTTGAGAATATTTGTTAGTACCTGCTAAGTGCCAAACACTGCTTTGAGTACTTGGCATACATCAGTGAACTAAATTGACAAAAATCATGAAGTTTACATTTTTGTAGGTATGGCTCAAACATTAGACATCCAAGAAAGCAGACATTTATTATGGATAAGGAAAAATTTTTGTAACTGTTCTTTTAAATTATGCTAAGGAAAATTATATAGAAAGCAACTTCATTTTTAGCTTGGCTTGGTTTTGTTAATTCCATTTTTAAACACTGCTAAGAACAATAAAATATGGGGAAAGATTCTCTTCAAAAACATTTAAAATTTCATTAATTAAGAAAATGACTATTTTTTCTCCTACAGTAATGTCTTACTTTTTACAACTCACGTAATAGCAATAGTACTATAAAATGTAAAATTTAATACATTGGCTTTTGATGGTGGTTTATAAAATCCCAAATTACTTTATATGACAAAAATTTATGTTTCTGTAAACTTTTGTTTCCATTCAATTTATATTATTCTTTTCTTATATTTGAATATTTATGATGTTTTTGTTGTAATTTTAGATAAAATGTTACAGCACATCATCTTATTATTTAAATGATTCTTGTTTTGAAACCTCTTTACTTTCTTTTATCACAGTTATTTTCCTAAGTTAAATTTTACTATAAAGAGAATAAAAATTTTTTTATATCTTATTACTGTAGGTTGAAATTAACTAGGATATATTTTCAGCATATGGTAATGATAGCATTTTATAGGGTAAGATATGTTATCATAAACATTATTAACTCTAAAGTTAATAATTCTTTTGTTGACTTAATTAAATTCATACCTTAGACCATCAGAGTGGATTCACTTTTTTAATTTGTTTTTAACCAGGAAACTCTGAATGTGCATTTTTTCCTGTATAATATGAAAAATAGACCTCACATAACTGGATGTTTTACCTGAGACATTGAATAGACTTTAATTATTCTTATGTTTAGTGAATAGATGGGGGTACCTGTGGTGAGAGGATCAGGGTTTTAGAAAGGAGTTTGAGTCGGAGACAGAATGAACAGAGAGTGGTCAGTAAAAAGAGTGTTCTCAGTAGACTTAAGAACAGTTATTAATACACAAAACATTGAGTTTTTATTTGGATTATTGCTTCTTAGTTTTCAAACAATTCTCCGTGAGGATAATTATTTTCATTGTGTGTTTTAAGTAGTGTGATCCAGTAACAATGAGGAAAATAGTGTAAGAATAAATGGGAAGGAAGTAGAATGTTTCTAAGATCTCATTTGAAGAGATTTTCTTTTCTTTAAATACTTAGTCATTTAAAAACCATTGAGGTTTGAGGTTCAAAAGTAGAAAAATAGCAGCTCTGTGCTCTTAATTTTCCAAGCCTCTTCTTTGACTTCTCTGTCTCGTCTAATAACTATTTAATTAGTATTAAAGTCTTCATCATATTCGGTCTTGTATATAGAAACTATTTCTTTTCCTTTACAAGGAGCTATGTGCCTGGAGATAAGACTTTTCTTATGTAGCCCTGGAATTATCAAGTTGTGTTAATAATATATCTTTGCTCGCAAATTTTCTCTTTGTGTTATTTCTAAAGGGAATTGTAAGCCTAATCATGGAGAAGTGACAAATGAAACCTGTAACCAGTCTTGAGAAAGCATGTGCATTTGTAGTTTAAGATGCACAGTACTAAGATTTAACTGATAGTAGACTTCTATTGCAGTTGTTGGTATTTTAAAATAAATTTGAGGAAGGAATAGTCTAGCCTAATCCATATGAACCTTTGCTTGTAATGTTTGGAGTGGTTGCCAGCTGCTTGATGGCGGTGATAACTTGCTTGGCTAATATGTAGGTTGTTTTTAGTATTTATCCTAAAAGTGACAATTTGCCTGTCACCTGCAAAGTTAAGTGGTATAATGGTAGCTGAGCAGTGAGCTGGAGGGGGATGGAGATGAGATCTTGTAAGAGTGAATTTATTCATAAAGAGAAAGTTTCTTTTTGAGATAACAGAAAGATTAGTTCAAAATGTGTACTTGAATACATTCTGTTTGGTTTTGATTGATTATTCAAAGATACAATCTTTTAATCTTTATATATGACCTGTTGTACAATGATATAAGAAAGAAAGAAAGATGATAATGGTGCTCAGAAGATTTTCAGGCTCAGAGCTAATTAAACATGGTTGATTTAATATGCAGACTTCAAAGCTTTTGGTTTTTACTTATTATAGGCACTTAAGTTATTTGCCACTCTGTTGATCAGTCAACACCAATGTGTTTCCTTTAACTCCAAGAATCTCAGTATGTGGTGTTTTTATATGTCCTAAATAATTTAAATACGTATTTTTTCTTTCCACAGCATGTTGAGTCCATGAAGCACAGGACAATAAAGCTTCCTACTTATACCACCAAGAGAATCTCTTTCAAAGATTCACCACAGGACTACCAGAGACGATAATTTGAATCATCATGTGTTGAAACAGCAGGACGCTACTACGTTTGCACTAACTGGAAACAGAATTATGATGTTTGCAATTCTTTGAACTCCAGAAAGCCAGGGGAGTGAGTTGAAAATCTGAAAATGCGGCCATGGACTGGTTCCTGGCGTTGGATTATGCTCATTCTTTTTGCCTGGGGGACCTTGCTGTTTTATATAGGTGGTCATTTGGTACGAGATAATGACCACCCTGATCACTCTAGCCGAGAACTGTCCAAGATCCTGGCAAAGCTTGAACGCTTAAAACAGCAAAATGAAGATTTGAGGCGAATGGCTGAATCTCTCCGGTAGGTTCTAAAAAACTGAAGGAAGAGTGATGAAATATTGTACTTTGGTTTTAGGTGCAGGTTTTCATTCAGTTTTAAAAAATACTTAGTGATTTCTAGAAACTTTTTGCAAAAATTTAAATATCTTAGTAAGGTACTTTTTATACTAAAGATATCTATATACCTAACAGAATTTCTCAATAGTGGCAGATCTTATTTTGCATATGTATTTTGCTGTAGAGAAACTATGCCACTTAATTTATGTACTTATATTTAATTTATAATTATCTTCAGCATTTTGACAATTTTGATATATTAAATGCAAACCTTATATGATTTAAATTAGTGTATATTAAATTTTTTATCATGTGGACTATAACAAAAACATTATCACTGAGAGGCTGAGTGTTTATAACATTAAAATAAAGAAACAAAAATTCATTCTTAAATAAAATAACTGGGTCTGGAATCTAGAGAATTATTATCATTATTCCTTCTAGTCTATTAAAAAATGTGACATATCTGTTAGTAGGCAGTTCAGATGGCCTCACTCACAGGTTTGGTGATTAGTGGGGGCCACCAGCTGGTTCCCTTCCACGTGGCTTCTCTAGCAGGATAGCCCATGTTTCTTACCTAGTAGTATTCTAAGGGCAAGAGCAGGAACCACAAGTCCTCATGATGAGGCCAGGCATCAGAAGTCACACAGTAAGTATCACTTCTGCCACTTTCTGTTAGTCTGTGCAAGCCAAAGGGAACTCTATTCAGGAAATGAAGGGAGAAACTACAGAGAATTTGTAGCCATAGTTAACCCACCATTTTCATCTCCAGAAATACTATTGAATAGATTAGATTCGGTCAAATCATGGAGGTCCTCAACAACCAGAGTTTAGTTTAGACTTGGTTGATAGATAATAGGGAGCCATAGTAGGATTTTTAGCTGAGGAATGACACAGTGAAAATGCCTTAGGAAGATCTAGATTTTCAAATGGATTTGGGGCATCTGCCTAACTGGAGTGAAATTAACTAGGAGACACGGCATTATTATTCTAAGCGTGAAGTGATGCTGACCTAGATTACATTAATAACTGACTGTCGGTTTTTGTACCAACATATATGGGCTTGCTTACTCATGTTTCCGACATTCTTTTTTATTTGGCTTTCCCCAGACATCACTTTCTTTCTTGTTATTTGCCAGCACATTAGGTATTCATGCAGTAAGCTTCCTTTTAAAAACTTAGAAATCATCACTTTCGTGGCCTGCTACTTCCATGCTTCATGTTTGTTTTGTCTTTATCTTTAGTAATGTGAAATTGCTAGCGGTTCACAGAATCTTTGCTTTTTGGTATTTGAACCTGCCACTTTGCCTCTCCGTCAGAGGTGAAAGTCAGCAGAGAACACCTGGAAAATTACTGAAACTTGTTCAGAAACCCCTTGAGCTGTGAACCTTCAACTAGACAGATGTCAGAACTGGACAGAATTTGTAAAATCTAAAGAGCACTTAATTGACAGCTTTCCTTTTAACTTAAATCCTTGCTATTCTAGGCCCATTAATTTTGATAATACAACTTAAAAAATGCAGATGTGACTTTGTTACCTATTAATAAGTTTTTTCTATTTCTTTTGTTTTTTGTTTGGTCCAAGAAGGCAGAAAAGATTTCATCTGGAATTTAGATGTCATCTGTAAACTATAAATTTACAAACTACAAAAAATGTATAATTAACTTATGTTTTTCTGAGCTATGTAATCTTTCCAAATATGATAGAGCTAATGCATGAATCTTCTGGTGGAAAAATTTGTCCCAGATAATAGTGGAACACTGACATGGGTAGAAAGATAATCGATGTGCTATTTCACAGGTCATACCTTCCTCTGTTTGAGAAGCTCGCATTAGAAAACAGGGATGCCTTTGTTTTTGTTGGTTGACTGGAGAATTTGCTCACCGCTTTCTTCTCTGTAACTGCTCATCTCTCATGTACATAGTGTGCTTATATTTCTGAGCAAGTGAATGGATTGGAATGCATAGAGCACTTGCCATCTATCTACAAGTATAACCTTCCATTAAATATGGTTTTATTTTTGCAACTTGGCATCCATTATTCCTTATGCTATCATGAACATCTTATTTTTCCTTAGGTTAGATATATTGTAGTGAGATTTTTAGTCAAGATGTTTAGCCTTCCCAGTCTGACAATTAGATGCTTTCTTCCATGAGTTTGTATTAACCTTTTAATGTATTGCCGGATTAAATTCACCAGTGTTTTATTTTGGATTTTTTCTATGTTAACAAGACATATTTAATGTAATTTTTTCTTATAATTTCTTTCTTATAATCAAGGTTGTACAGTCCAGTTCTATCCTCCAGAAGGGTTTGTGTAAAATTGGTATTCATTCTATTTTAAATCTTTGTTAGAATTTCACTAGTGAGTCTTGCAAGTCTCTTGCCCTCCAGACCTTTGGCCTTTGGGCTTTGGCCTACCTGTCTCAGGCCGGCTGCAGCACAAAATGGCAGGCACAATCTTGGAGGTACTGGATGCCCTTGTTGGTAAGGTACCAGTAGAAATGTCTCCAAACTGTTCTTGCATGTAGCCTCATGATTTGAGAGGCTGTATGGCTTTCATGTCATGAAAATTAGGTAAGTTCTTATCTGCCCTCTCGGGGTGTTTAGGTATGTGCATATCCTTCTTGCCCACCATCACTCTCTCCTTATAAAGGAGTTCATAAATGGCAATCCTGTTTTTCTCAGGCATCAACATTGCCACAGCTGCTAAGTTCAGGGCCGGAGCCGGAAGGGAGCATCATTTTTTTTTAATCCTTATTTTTTTCTTTGTTGTCTTCTTTTGAATTGATGAAAATTTCTTATTGTTATTCTGTTTTTCACTTACAGACTTTTAGTTATACATTTTAATTAATATTTTATTTATTTTTAGAGAGAGAGGAAGGGAAGGAGAAAGAGAGGGAGAGAAACATTGATGTGAGAAAGAAACATCGATTGATTGCCTCTTGTAAGTGCCCCAATGGGGGACTGAACCTGCAACCCAGGCATGTACCCTGACCAGTAATTGAACCTGCAGTCTTTCGCTTTGCAGGTTGATGCCCAGCCAACTAAGTCACACCAGTCAGGGCTTAATTTATTCTTTTAATGGCTGCCATAGATATTATAAAATAGTCTTTTTTATTATAGTCTATCTTGAATTAATATTTTTAACATTTCTAGATTAATATAAGAATTTTATCTTCAAACTTTTAATCCTCCCAATCTACTTTTGGTCTTTTTATTGTCATATATTTTAACCCAGTGTTTGTTAGAACCTGCACATTATGTTATTATAATTTTGATTTAATTTGTCCTAATTGTTTATAATTGACCACATATTTATTCTTTCTAATGTTCTTTATTCCATCCTGCAGTTTAATTCTTCCATTCAATCCTTTTCCTGTAGCCTAAAAATATCCTTTAGAATTCTTTATAGTACAAACTTGATGGCAGTAAACTATCTTAGTTACTCTTTTTATGGAAACTATTTTTTAGCATTCATTTTTGAGAGATATATTTGCTAGTATAGAATTTAGTATAGAATTTAGAATTTCATAGTACAGTAGTCCCCCTTTATCTGCCATAGTACAGTTGTCCCCCTAAATATTATGTTTAGAAGTTATTTTAGCTTTTCTCATGGTTTAAGTTACCCATAGGCATCTGTGATCTGAAAATAATAAATAGAAAATTCCACAAATAAGCAATTCATGTTTTAAATTGTGTGCTGTTCTGAGTAGTGTGGTGAAGTCTGCACCATCCTGTTCTGTACCCCAACCCTGGACATGAATCATCCCTCTGTCCAGGGTATCTGTGCTATACGTGCTACTTAGTCACTTGGTAGTCATCTCAGTCATTAGGTCAACTGTCCACAGTATCACAGTGCTTGTGTTCAAGTAATCCTTATTTTACTTAATAATGTCTTATTCACCTCAGTTCATCTCTTTCTGTAGGCATTTAATCATCTCATATTGTCACAAGGAAAAGAAGGATGACTACAGTACAGTAGATATATTGAGAGACAGAGAAAGACCACATTCATATAATTTATTGCAGTATATTGTTATCATTGTTCTATTTTATTGTTGTTAATCTCTTACTGTGCTTAATTTATAAATTAAGCTTATAGGTATGTAGATATAGGTAAAAACATAGTCCATATAGGGTTAGCTACATCCATGGTTTCAGGCATCCACTGGGGGTCTTGGAACGTATCCCCTGTGGATAAGGGGGAGACGACTGTAATATTTTACAGTACTTGAATGTCATTCCATTGTTTTTTGGCTTTCATAGTTTCTACTGAGAAGTCAGCAATTTTAACTGAAATGTTTCTTCCTGTTGCCCTTTGGCTACTTTTGCATTTTAATTTTTGTCTTTTATGTTGTACAGTTGACCATGATGTGCCTAGATATAGCTTCATTGTTCTCCAGTTTAAAAATTAACTGAGCTTTTTAATTCTGGGATTTTTGATGTCTTTTATATGTTCTGGAAAATCCTGAGCCATTATCTGCTCAACTACTGCTTCTGGACAGTGCTTTATCTTTTCATTTGTAGGAACTTCAATTATACACCTCAGCAGACTTCCTTATCACATGCCTGTTTGTGTCTTTCACAATCTAAATTACTTATTGTACTTCATTGCGTACATTTTCTTTTAAACTGTCTTTCAATTTTTTTAACCTGTCTTCTGTTGTATTCATTGTAATGTTGAACACACTCAGTTAATAATTTTCATATATTTTGATTCTGAATTTTTAATTGATTATTTTTATAATTTCACAGTTTTTTGGTAAATTCTCTATTTTTATCTATCGTGTTTATGTTTCTTGTAATTTATTTAAATACATAGTTTTTCTAATATATTACATAATATGCTAATATATAGGTGGTATCTGGATTATGTTTTGGTCAACTTGATTTTTCTTTTGATTATTGGTTAAATTTTTAGTCTCTTTGTACTGTGGAGACTTCCCACTGGTAGGGTTATATTATCATTGGGCTTACTATTTTAATCCATTGCAATCAGTGATTGAGCTGGGTCATGGCTGCATTGTGGTTTTAGTAAAATTTGACTAAATTTTGACTAGTAAAATGCATTGACTGATTTACCTCTACCCTGTTTGTTATTCAGGCATAATTCTTCCATGATTTTAATTTGAGAACTAGATTGATTTCTTTTAAGGTTTGAAATACTATGAGAAATTTAGCTTGCTTTTGACACTTTTTAAGCTTTGTTCTCTGGCCTCCTGCCCCATGTAGTATCTAAGTTTAGCAAACACTGAAGAAATGATTAGCAGTGAGTTAAAGGTAAGCCTCAGCAAGACTTTATCTTATAATGTCACAAGGTTAAGAGAAATTTCAGTCTGTCTTCACAATTGCTCTCCTGCCTCCTTTGGAGCACCAGAATTCAGCAAGTACACCAGGGAGAAAACTGGGTATGTGTTTATTGCTCCTGCAGTTTCCGAATTTTCACACCAATGCTCTGTGGGTTCCAAGCCTGAGCTTTACAGAATCAGCAGGTGCTCCCCAAGCAAGAACAGTGCTTATTATATACTATTGTCCTATGAAATTTTAATTATTTTAATTATACACTAAGACACTTCTCTGATGGCTTTTAAAAAATATTATGTTTAGAAGTTATTTTTTGTATTATTGTTATTATTACAACAAGAATAGGGTTTGCCAATATACTACATTCTACTTGGAACTAAAAGTACTCTCCCTGGATTGAAAATGGTTAAAGTTCATTTATACTGATACTGCTGCCGTAAAAAAATTTGCACTAGTTCCTATAGCAGGATCCCCGGAGCTGTTCTGGTTCTTGCCCTTTTAAAGACTAATTCTTCAGGTTTTACCTTTCTCTCCCATTGTACCCCCTAGTTGAGTGGTAAAGGAAAGGAAGAATTTAGTTGAATTGGAAATTTTTAACTATTACTTTAATCTCAGCTTCATTGACTGATTTAGTGAATCTGTTAAGAGAAAGATATCAAGATGAAATTCAGATGGATTGAGCTTGATGTGTTTGTTGAACCTTTTCAGTAGGAAGTTGGAAAGTGAGTCTAACTCAGGGGAATAGTCAGGATGGGAGAGAAGGATACCTTTGGGGGCTATCCACATAGAAGTGATTGCTAGAAAATGTGTTGTTCGAAGAAAAAATTACTCCCATTCGTTTAGATGACCCACAGTTGTCATGGAGAAGAGGAAATGTGGGAATAGGATTAACACACTCTTACCTGGAGAGCCAGCAGCAATCTAACACGGTAGAAACTTTTATTGTTCAATGAATTTGCATCTGTAAAAATAAACTAACACCTGTTTTATGACTATAGCAATTGGTAATGTGGCACAAAAGCATAAGATCCCATATTTTTTCACACTATTGTCATTAGTAGCTTTTATGGGGACAGAATCTTTGTAAGAAAAGAGAGCACTGAGAATGTTTTGCTATTTTCATCATTATTTATTGTCATCTTAATTTTCTTGTTCATACCCAGAGATATATACGTGAAGGGGGACCCCAAAAATAGAATTATCTTCTGCAGGGCAGGACCCTTGTAGTACAGGCTTCCCCTGCTAGGTGAGTGTTCTAGGAACCCATCTGTATCAGTGTACTATCAGCTGGCATTGTTATGAGAGGCTGCTTTCAGCTTAAGTGAACTTGTTTTGAAGACTGTTTCAGTGCATTTTCCCATTTCATGATGGGTGATTTGTGAGCACACCTGCCCACACCATGCTGAGTGTTCAGTGGTTTTTGACCCAAAATGGCAGGACCCCTGTGGCCCACCCTCGCTATTCACCTGATCTGGCCCTGAGTGACATTTTTTTGTTTCCTTGGATGAAAAAATTCGTCAAAGGGAACCATTTTGCTGATGTGGAAGAGGTGAAACAAAAAATGGCAGAAGCACTAAAAGGCATCAAAATTGATGAGTTCAAAAACTGTTTTGAGCAGTAGAAAAAACATCTTGATAGGTGTATTGGATCACATGGAGAGTACTTTGAAGGTGACTAAAGTTTTAGACATGTAAAAATAAATATACAACTTTTTATTAATAAATTCTGGTTTTCAGGGTCTCCCCTCATGTACACAAACATACACGGAACACTGCTATATAATATTTAAAATCTTAAATAACTAATTGAAAAAATTTAAACTTTTATATGTGGATGAACTTGTATTTTCTTCCACATATAAATTTCATATAGACAAAGTGAATTTACATTAAATATTTTATAATTTGTGAATACGAATTTGAGTTTAGGAGCTTGATTAAACATTTTTTACATTTTATCCTTTATTCTTTTATCCTAGTATTACTGATCTAATAATGGCTTCAAGCACTTCTCACTGTAATAATTGAAAATAAATACAGTAGTCCCCCTTTATCTGTGGTTTCATTTTCTGCAGTTTGTTATGTGTAGTCAACCACGGCCAGAAAATATGAAATGGAAAATTCCAGAAATAAACAATTCATAAGGTTTAAATTGTGTGTGATTTTGAGTAGTGTTATGAAATCTCATGCTGTCCTGCTTTGTCCATCCTGGGAAGTGAATTTTGTCCCATGTATGCAGCCTGCGAATACTACCCGCCCATTAGCCATTTCAGTTACCAGATTGGTTGTTGAGAGAGAGAGAGACCACATTCACATGACTTTTATTCCAATATATCATTATAAATTTTTGTACTTCATTAGTTATTTTTTTAATCTCTTACTGTGTCTAATTTATAAATTAAACTTTATCATAGGTATGTGTGAATAGGAGAAAACATAGTGTATATAGGGTTTGGTACTATCTGTAGTTTCAGGCATCCACTTGGGTCTTGGGACATATGTCCCATGGGTAAGGAGGGTATTACTGTAATTGCAGGAAGTATGACCTTAGTGACTCATTTATTTCACTGTCACTTGATTTGTAGGTGGCACATAATCTGGTAACTGCTTAGGAAAAAAAAACTTGCCTGAGCTATTTCTCATGTTTCCTTTATATCACAAAAAGGCAAACCTTTATATCATTATGAATTATTTTTAAGGTTGTCATATGGACATTTATAGTTCATTTAGATAAAATAATGAAATTAAGTGGTTGTTTAGTTTGATAGATCAGTATTCTAGACAAAGCTATCTGAAATGGAATAAATCTAAAAACATTTCCACATATTAGAGTTAGCCTTTGAATTACAATGGCTAGAAGAAAGTATAGCATAAAATAGCACACAATGTTTGTCTTGTTATTGCTGGTTCAGATAAAATACATTTTAGTTTAATTTAGTCCTTTTGTTCTTTTAAAATGTATGCAAAAGCCATTGCTTGGCAGAGATGTTTCACATCAGAAGTGCATAAGAGATTCTAATAAAGTTTGGAGAGAAAGGTGTACTTCGTCAAAATAGAATGCTATGTGTGCAAGTAAATAAAGACAAAAACACATTCAAAAGCATAGTTAAATAGTTTAAATGAGCAATATAATTCTCATTGATATTCAGTGGCACTTCAAAAATATTATCTCCTTTACCACATGATATGTACAGAAGCTAAGTGACTTTTTCTGCAAGTCAGTGGCAGAAGCAGAAATAAAATCGTCCAAGGAATTATGAAGTTGTATCTAATTCTCAGTACACTGCCAACACTGTCACTTTTTTATACCTTCTCAAGTTTCTCTTCCTTTAAGAATTAACTTAGGGCAGAATGTTTTACTAGCCTAAGGATAATGACACAATATCCTGTTTCATATTACAATTACTTTTGGTAATTAAGTGTGATCAGAGGTTTCCAGATATCAGATTAGAAATGGCCATTTAAATCATTATCTCTTTAAGTTACATAGATACACCTATAAAATCATATAGGGACTATGTTTAATATTTATTGATATTAATTATTAATAGTCCCTTATAATCTGTATAAATAAATACAAATGGCACATTTGACATAGAAGTTTGCTAGGATCAGTATTTGTACCATTTCATGTTGATCATGGATCTGTGGGAAGAACCACATACTATAAGTTTAGATTAAGTTCTCAGTTTATTTGGTTAGTTCTACAGGGTCCGGCAGAAGTAAGGCCTGCTTGAGTGTGGTTGTAGCGTAATAATGTGGGTGTAATAATCTATAGTTTTAATTTGAACATTTCATCTATATGGTGTGCTTGAATGTGATGATATGTTACAGAATTACATGCTTATGATTTTGTAGTAAAAGATTTTATAATAAGATAGTGGCATTAGTTTTGCCAGACCCTGAATATGCTTATTGGAAGTGGCCACATGGAATACGAATAGATATAATATATCTAATTGTAGCTTCCTTTGATGATTAGAGTCCCTGTGCAATTGTCTATGCAAAGTAATGTCTTGCCAGACCTATGTTCATTTCTTGTTATACCATAATCCTTTTATACTTAGGGCTAACATCACCTTCTCAGAAGAATGTACACAAACAATTTGTACATTTCCATTTAAGGAAATATGTACATACTGTGGGATCTATTCATTCTTGAGCCAAATATAACATCATGAAAGCCCTATTCTGATCCTAAAGAAGAAAGCAAAAGGTATCTCAATAATAAATGTGGCTTGGGCTTCCCAGCATTATGGAGAGTACATCTCTCCACAACCGATAGTACCATATAGTAGACACACACACACACACACACACACACACATTTGTTGCAAACCAACCTAAGCCAGTTGATCAGTTATTATTTGATTATTTTTAATAGCTATTGGTAGCTTCCAAAAATTAGAGATCAGTGAGGAAGGTAGGCCTCTCCCATAATTTTGCTAACATTTTATATGGTATAGTAAAGGCAAGACTCAGATTAAATTCTGCCACACACAAATAATAGCAAGCAGGTGCAAAAACGTGCAAAAACGATCACAGAATCTGTTCTGTAATGGTAACTGAGTCCATGTTCTCTATCAGTTGAGGTACTCTTGCATATTTTGTTTAAAAGCTTCTCTTTTTACCTTTTTATTAAATTTATTGGGGTGACACTGGTTAACAAAATTATACAGGTTTCAGGTGCACAGTTCTGCAACCCATCATTTGTACACTGCATTGTTTGCCAACACCCCAAATCAAGTCTCTGTCCATCACCATTTATCCCCCCTATATCCTCCTCCACCTGCCTCACCCCTTCTGCCGCCAGCAATCATCATTACACTGTTGTCCATGAGTTCTTTCTCTTTTTTTTCTTTTTTGCTCAATCCCTCAACCTCTCCCCACTCCCCGTAGCTGTCAGCCTGCTCTCTATGTCTGTCTCTAGTTTGCTTGTTCATTGTGTTCACTAGATTCCACATATGAGTGAAATCCCATGGAACTTCTCTTTCTCTGACTGGTTTATTTCACTTAGCATAATGTTCTCCGGGTCCATCCATGCTGATGCAACGGATAAAATTTCCTTCTTTTTTTTTGCGCCAAGTAGTCTTCATTATGTAAACGTACCACAGCGTTTTTACCCACTCATCTACTGATGTGCACTTGGCAGCTTCCATATCTTGGCAATTGTAAATAATGCTGCAATGGACATAGGGGAACAGGTATTTTTTTGAATTAATGTTTCAGGTTTCTTTGGATAAATTTCCTGAAGTAGAATTATTGGGTCATAAGGCAGATCCACTTTTAAATTTTTGAGGTAACTCCATACTGCTTTCCACAGTGGCTTTACCAATCTGCATTTCCACCAACAGCGTACTAGGGTTCCCCTTTCTCCACATCCTCACCAGTACTTGTTTGTTGATTTATCGATGATGACATTCTGACAGGTGTAAGATCGTATCTCATTGTGATTTTAATTTGCATTTCTCTAATGGTTAGTGATGTTGAGCACCTGTTCACGTGTGTATTGGCCATATGAATGTTCTCTTTGGAGAAACATCTATTCAGATCCTTTGCCCATTTTTTAATGGAGTTGTTTGGTTTTTTGGTGTTGAGTTTTATAAGTTCTGTATAAATTTTGAATACTAACCCCTTATCAGATGTATCGACAGATATGCTCTCCTCTGGTTGTCTTTTCATTTTGTTGATGACTTCCTTTGCTGTGCAAAAAAATTTTTAGTTTGATGTAGTCCCATTTGTTTATTTTTCCTTTCTGTTTCCCTTGCCCAAGGAGATATATCAGAAAAAATATTGCAACAAGATTTTACTGCCCATGTTTTCTTCTAGCATTTTTACGGTTTTGAGTCTCACATTTAAGTTTTTAATCCATTTTGAGTTTATTCTTCTGTGGTATAAGAAGGCCAATTTGTTTTTTGAATGAATTGTAATTCTTGGTCCTACAGAGATCATATTATCAGATTTTCTTTTTCCTTTCTCTCCTTCCTCACTTCTTATTACTCCCCAACCCCTTTTTTATCTTCTCTCACTTTCTACTTCTGCCTCCTCCTCAATTTTGTTCTTTTCTTCAGTAATATATAGAAAAGAGGCAACTTCAGTAGTAAGTGTTTACCAGAAAAAAGATGTCATAAAATTTACCAACGGATACTACTTCCTTGTTCTTAGAGATAATTTGGCTGGGTTTATTTATTCTGAAACATCATTTAAAAAAAGAATCTTAATTTCACTAGCAACTCACTCGTAAATATCAAAGTATATTAATAGCATTATTTAAATGTATGCACATAAAAGCAATAAGGAATAATGGGTCTATACAAACTTGAAAGTAAGGATAGCCCCAAAGGCTTACAATTCTACAACATGGTGGTTCTCAGATCTTTTCTTTGATATTCATTCTTTGCTTGTCAAGGGCCTTGCCTTAAATGTGTTGACTCAAAGTTGTTCTACCTTCAGTCATTTAGGGTGAAGACCCCTCTTCTCATTTCTTTCTGTTCTCATACTAATAAAGTTATATGTAACTTAAACTTGAAAAATTCTTGACACAACAAGAGATTCCAATTTTTGAAAGGTGACCTGTAGACTTGGTAAAACATCCTAAAAGTACAAAAGCGTATACAGTGGCGAATAATTTCCCCTTCTAACCTCCTGTCCAACCTTTTCCCATAGGCAGTTGCCTCTATCACTTTCTTGTATGTCCCTTCAGAGACATCCTCCCTATCTGTGAGGGAATAAGCAAATGTATGGCATATGGATCACCTCACCTGTTAGAGCAATCTCTTAACTATGCGTTTAGTAGCTTGAAAGCTTTGCTTACTTGATTTTGTTGTTTCAAGTTCATATTTTTTTCTTTATAACACAGAGAATCACTTGTTGACCATGAGTTCATGGGCAGAAATTTAATATATTTTTTAAAGATTTTATTCATTTATTTTTAGACAGAGGGGAAGGGAGGGAGAAAGAGAGGGAGAGAAACACCGACGTGTGGTGGCCTCTCATGTGCCCCCCACCAGGGACCTGGTCCACAACCCAGGCATGTGCCTTCACTGGGAATTGAATCAGCAACCCTTTGGTTTGCAGGCCGGCACTCAAGCCACTGAGCCACACCAGCCAGGGTGAAATTTAATATTTTATTAGCCACTTAAAACATGAAAAACATTAATTCTAAGACTTTGGAATTGGAAATAAATTTGCAGTGAGTCTTTTCAACCCAATAAAACCCGTTTATTCTTCACTGGGATTAATAAAAGAAAAGTTTATACTTTTGCTGAAATCTGAACATTGACTTAACCTGCAGAATTGTTCTTATATCTTAGCATTGTGGGGCCAAGAAAAATAGACACCATTGGGAAAATCCTTGAGATGTCTCTCTGTCTCCCTTTTAGCAAGTTGGGAATACAGTGGAACCACATTTCTCGAACTTAATTCATTCTGGGAAACTGATATGGAGTTTGTTCAAAAGCTGAACCTCCATTATTTGTTGCCTGAGAGACATGTGACTGATCATACAAGGTGTCAGCATGAAAGGGTTATCAGGTAGAGAATCGAGACTTGAAGTTTTGTTAGGCAACCACGACATTTTTTATGTGATCAAGTTGGTAGAGAACTGAATTGTTTGAGAACCAGGGCGTTCCTGAACCAAGGTTTGACTAATGGAAAAGGTTTCATTGCCTAGGTGGCAGCCCAGTAGAATTTGGCATGTCATTTATTCATTTCCTAATTGGGGGTTAGTATCTGGAATACATCAGGTATGTGGGAGAACTATAGTCCTTCTGTGAAGTGGGAACACAGTAAAAACCTATGCTTCTTGCCTTCGGACAGAAGATTTCAAGACACTGTCATGTAACTTGATTCAGTACTGCAGTGAAACCTTACTTAAACTCTGTTTTCCTAGTCTCTCGCCATTTGTTGGCAATAGGTTTTATACTTCAGGCTGGATTCTATGTCTGAGGGCAAAGGATAGTAATGTTCTTTCATCTCCTTCTGCTACTCCTTTTGCCTCGATGAAAATTTGGGGAGAAAGGTGGTATTAGTGCTATCTTTTGGGAATTTTTACACATTTGTTGTTTCATTGGAAGGGGAAAACGTATTTCTATATTGACTTGGGAAAATGTTATACCTGCTTTTTGAGTCTTTCTGTGTATATATTGTTAAAACACACACGTACAGGGTCCAGCAGAGGTAACACCTGCTTGAGTGTGGTTGGTAGGATAATAATATGGGTGTAATAATTTATAGTTGTAATTTGAGCATTTCACCTAAACTGTCATT
This sequence comes from Desmodus rotundus, assembly GCF_022682495.2. Lineage (NCBI taxonomy): Eukaryota > Metazoa > Chordata > Mammalia > Chiroptera > Phyllostomidae > Desmodus > Desmodus rotundus. The sequence goes on from NC_071393.1 coordinate 109,605,674, forward strand.
TGGTGTGCTTGAGTGTGATATTGTTATGTTACAAAATTCCATGCTTATGATTTTATAATAAAAGAGGGGTGTCATTTGTGCTGCACCCTGTATACGTAACATGTAATGTTGTGCAATCATGGAAGAAAATACTTTGTTGATTGGAAACAACAAAGCCCAGTCTTTGGGCAAAAGATGACTTGTTCTTAACACTACCTGTGTTGAAGACACTAGTTACTTAAGTGAATGTGGAGTCAGCTTAAAGTTTTCCCATTTCACTATGAAGAGATTCAGATTTACCTTTGAACTTTATTAATAGTCTGTGAGACTTTCTTAACCTATTGTCATTGTTTTCAATGAAAGGCAAAGAAAAAAGTTCAGGTTTACACATACTTAAGAACATGAAAAGGCATAAGGTTGTACTTTTGAAAGCTTAATACTTTATATCTTTGAACTTCAACTTCCTTGTTCTGACAGTTGTGTTGTACCTCAACCAGGTAGCAAGACAATATACAGAAAAAGTCCAAGTCTTTGAAAGGATTAACCCTCAGTTGTTGATACTGCTTACCTCACGGGGCTTCTGTATAGCTTAATTAGCCTTAGCAAAGCATCTTGATACCCTTGGATGAAAGACAGTTATTAAAGGTTGGATAGTGCTATTATGATTGTGATTTTACAAACCAATGATCATTTTTCATAGGTTACATGAGGGGAAGATAGCTGAGGAGAATCTTTACCTTGGTCTTATTCTCTTAGTGTAATTTGAAGCTAGAATTCTTTATCAAGTGGGTCCCATCTTTAATATGTCAGCTAAAAATTAGTTGTTGCCTTAAATTACTATGGGACATTAACCAAGAAACATGCGCACTGTTAAAGCAGGTTTTTGTGGTGTGCCTGTGTGGGCAGGGGCGGGGGGGGGTGCGGGGAGAGGGAGTGAGAGGGAGAGAGGAGCACGAGATGTATAGTGTAGTAGCAGTGTCCTTTACTGATATGGTTAAAACTGCAGGCAAGTCACAGATTGATTATTATAAGTCTTTGCATGACTTGGTTTTAACTAAAAAGGTGTAAAATCTATTGCAAGATAATAACAAATATTTTTTAACTGTGAATAAATAAAATGCCATTGCTTCTAGATTGCACTCCGTAGCTCGTCAGGAAGTTTCTAATTGCTTATTAACTGATGGATTAATTATGAAGACCTTCTGCAGCTTTGTGCATTTGCAGCCTTATATGCAATTGGTTTTTTGCCAGTTCCATTTTCAAAAGAGGCACTGAATACCTTTGGATATATATATGTGAGGATTTTTCACTTTGATTTTGTGTCATAATTGTTTCTCCACTGCAAAATAGCTCACAAAAAATGATTGTGTGTGTGACTTGAAATAAAGTATACATTTTGTGATTTATGGACAAAAGAATGACTTGGTTTGATGGGGCAAGGGAGCGTAACCTATGACCAATTTTTTTTCCTTCATTCAAGCAATGGCTTCTTGTAGGGGTGTGACTGTGTCCTCTTAAGGAATGAATACACAAGTGGTGAGATCCTCTTTAGTTATCAAAGATATAAAGTGTTGTTCAAAATTGAACCAAAAGAGGACTGTACCAGAGGGTGGGCTTGCATTTAAGGAATGCCATTCTTTCTTGCAGATACCTTAGTTCTGTCTAATAATGATACTAACAGACATTATAATTTGTCATAAGACAGTTTATTTTCTAGAATTCAACCTGTAAAATTTTCAGGCATACTCAATCACCTTTTCTCCTAAACTAATCCATGTGGATCTGTTACCCATTGATTTATTGCAACTTTGAATCTGAGTAGGTTATTAGCATTGGGAATAATGAATTTCATGTATTTCTTGTGTGGAAAATATTTCTCTCTTTTATTTGTTGGGAAACTGTAGTCATTCTTTAATGCCTCATTCATTCAATAGGCATTTTTTGAGAACTAACTATATGCCAGCACTCAGGTTGGGCCATGCCATATTCACGGTATTAAGTAGGACATAGTAATTGCTTTTTAAGTGTAGAATTGCTATTTATGAGTAAATATTGGGTGTTTTGCCCTCCCTCTCTGCCTTTTCTTCCCTTTTTCCCCTCCCTTCTTTATTTTTTAAAGCAACAGGTAAAATTTGCAGGTGTATTGTCTTTCACATGCTGCTGCATATCTTCACTGGGTCTTCTAGAACTTTCTTAGCAATCATAGCATAGTTAGTGTTCATAAATATTGATTTTATTTTTCAAATTGCAAGTCAATCATGTTCCACAAATTATATTTCTTTTTATTCAACTGGATAGGAATAATGGGAATTCAGAAAACATAAATTTCCTTTGAGTACTTTTGGGATACTTTTTTGGCTCTGAAGATTAAATAATATTACTACTAGTAGCTAGATTCAGTCCACCAGCACTTTTTCCTCTCTCCTACTGGGCAGGTTATCGTTTGCCCATTCTCTGTGTCTTGCTGGAAGTTACTAACCAAGTACGCTCCAGTGCTGAGACTTGACATCCATCCTGCCACTGAGAAGATTGTTCGGCTCACTTGATTATGGTCCTCAGCTGAGTTCCAAATAGGTCAGACATTATGAACTACCAGTATATGGTATAATTAGCTTAGAAGTATTAGCCTGTCCCTGTTTTCCTTAGCATGCTTTCATGTTAGATTCAGAACCATTGATTTAAAATTTGGCTGATCATCAGAATTGTCCGAGTATTTTTAAAAAACAGATTTTTGAACCATTTTAAAGAATTAATATTGTTTGTGAAGGGGAAAATCCTGATCACCCTCTCCTCCCCCATTCATTATTTTTCTATAAAATTCCTTGATTCACTCAGGAATCTAATTCTGTAAATTGATCAGAGAGGGAAGGTTCCTGAGATCTCAGCTCTTTTTTATTTCTTGCACAGTGCTTTACTCAACTTCTATTATTTTACTCTGGCCTTGTTATGGAAGTAGGAGACCAGAAAGAGACTCTTTCCCCTGATTCTTCCTACATGGTATGCCAAAGTCCTCAATATGTCTGGCCATGATTACTGCTCCCTTAATTCTAACACTCTCTGCCATAATAACTGATATATCTCCCTTCCTGTCTTCCATTCTCCATACTATAGCTGAAGTGAATATTCTTGACATTATTTTACCACTACTTGTTTAAAAACCTTCAGTGGCCCCTCGCTGCATACAGTAATAAAATCTAACCTTTTTTGCATGGCATAAGAGGTCTCTACCATCTGGCTCTTATCTGTCTCTTTGCTTTCATTTTTCCACCACTTCCTCTCTAAAATCAGCAGTACTGAACTAACTACTCTGACATTTCATTTCACACCACCAATTATTTGCACAAGCTATTTTTCTTGCCTAGATTCCTTTCCATCCACTTTGGCCTGGTTCTGGTGTATTCTTTAAAATACAGCTCATGCATTGTCTTCTATGTAAAGCCACCTTTGCCTTTCCTCAGTCCCTCTAGCCACTCCCCATGTTAATCACTCTCCTCTCTTCTACCTAAACGCAAATCTGCTATTGCACTTTTCACACTGGATTGTTAATTGTTTGCTTATTTGCTTGCCTGTCCCTACTAGATTGTGAGGTTCTAAAGGGTGGGCAAAGGTAGGATCCATGTTTTACCTACTTGGTATTCCCCAGTAGTTGCTCCAGTGTCAGGTACAATTAAAGCTCACAGTAAATATTTATTGGAAAAAATTGAATTGTTATAAAATTGAATTGGACTGAAAGCCAAACACAGAAAGAGATTAAAGTGCTTTGAAGCCATTCTGAGGCCATATTGAGGCTATTAGTCAGTGGAGATCTCCTATAGATTATATCAGAAAGCAGAGTGATTAGTTTAAATGAGTGGGGTTCCAGAATCCTGACATTCAGAAATGTGATATAAATGAACTCTTATAGGGAAGGATACATTCCTATAAATGGTAATATTGATTTAACAGTAATGCACAGGTCATAAGTGCATAATCTCCATAGAGCAAGTTCTGTGCATGGTATTTTGGCAGTTTCTTTTCTATTTTCTTCACATGTCATTGATATAGCTTTGTTTCTCTCAACTAGTGTTCAGGCAATTGGTCAGTATTTCGAGGCTTCAATATGTTTGTATTCCTCAACATAACTCTGTAGGATCTCAAATCTAAACCCATATTGCCTGTTGATGTTTACCATATATTTTTCTTAAATCACTTAAGTCAATGTAAAACACAGTCACTTGCGCACCACTCCTTTTGTGAGTCTTTGTGTCAATGCTTTTTATTTGTTTTTTGAGTAAAAGAGTAGAGTAAGGAAAATATCTACTATTTTTAATAAAGGATAATATAACTTAACCAAAATTCTTGAAATTAAGTGGGGAATCTACTACATTTATTTTGAAACAGGGATAATTGCTCCTTTACCAAAGAAACCAGATTTTCTTTTGTTCTTGAAATTTTCAGATTTTATGTAGTTTCTATATTTCATAGAGTAAGGATATAGACAAAACTTGTCCACCTAATGCCCATTTTAAGGGAATGTTACATTGATACAGAAATTAAAATAGTTGTGAGATGATGTGCTTTTCTAATGAATTTCATAGTGCCAGTTTTATTTTTAAGAAATTTCTATTAAAAGCAATTAGAAAATAATTAAAGTGAAAAACAGCATTCAAATATGAATTCTTAAAATATAAATTAGAATATTTAATTTTTGCTAGTGGCATTTATCTCACATGTTATATTTACTGTGTTTTATTAATTAATAACCCTTAAATTTCCCCTAATTGTCTAAGTATCATTAACATGAGTGGATTTAATCACTAGAATTTCATCATCCAGATTTCAAAAGTATTTAGATAGGGACTTTCCTTGAACCCTGTTGTGTCTATTTGTTTTAATATGAACTAAAAATACTAGAATTTCTTGTTTAAGGTGAAATGATAAAGAAAATTTGTTTTTCTCCAAGGTTGACTTAATCTTTCTTAAAAGGAAAATATCATGTTTCCTCATTTCCCTGCTCTATATGCCTTAGTTTGGTTTTAAACTTCCAGTTTAAAACTAATCACCTGATATTTTAAAAATATATTTTATTGATTATGCTATTACAGTGGCCCCATTTTTTTCCTCTTTATTCCCCTCCACCCTGTACCCCCGTCCCACCAACATTCCCCCACCTTAGTTCATGTTGTTGGGTCATTCATATGAGTTCTTTGGCTTCTCTGTTTGCTATGCAAATTTTGACCTCTCCTGTCTATTTTATACCTACCATTTATGCTTCTTATTCCCTGTTACTTTTCTCCCATCCTTCTCCCTCCCCCTCCCCACTGATAACCCTCCATGTGATCTCTTATTTCTGTGAATCTCTTCCTGTTCTAGTTGTTTTCTTAGTTCATTTTTGTTTTTGTTTTTTTAGGTTCAGTTGTTGATAGATGTTTGTTGTCATTTTACTGTTCATATTTTTGATCAGCTAACCCTTTAACATTTCATATAATAAGGGCTTGGTGATGATGAACTCCTTTAACTTGACCTTATCTGGGAAGCACTTTTTCTGCCCTTCCATTCTAAATGATAGCCTTTGCTGAATAGAGTAATCTTGGGTATAGGTCCTTGCCTTTCATGACTTCAAATACTTCTTTCCAGCCCCTTCTTGCCTGTAAGGTCTCTTTTGAGAAATCAGCTGACAGTCTTATGGGAACTCTTTTGTAGGTAACTGTCTCCTTTTCTCTTGCTGCTTTTAAGATTCTCCCCTTCTCTCTAATCTTGGGTAATGTAATTGTGATGTCCTTGGTCTGTGCTTCCTTGGGTCCAGCTTCTGTGGGACTCTCTGAGTTCCCTGGACTTCCTGGAAGTCTATTTCCTTTGCCAGATTGGGGAAGTTCTCCTTCATTATTTGTTCAAGTAAGTTTTCAATTTCTTGCTCTTCCTTTTCTCCTTCTGGCACCCCTATGATTCAGATGTTGGAAGGTTTAAAGTTGTCCTGGAGGTTCCTAAGCCTTCCCTCATTTTTCTGAATTCTTGTTTCTTCCTTCTGTTCTGGCTGAATACTTCTTTCTTCCTTCTGCTCCAAACCATTGATTTGAGTCCCAGTTTCCTTCCCTTCACTGTTGGTTTCCTGTATATTTTTCCTTGTTTCACTTTTCATAGCCTTCACTTCTTCCTCTGTTTTGTGACCATACTCAACCATTTCTGTGAGCAACCTGATTACCAGTGTTTTGAATTCTGCATCTGATAGGTTGGCTGTCTCTTCATCACTAATCACCTGATTTTGAGAAGAATGGCCACTGGGAATTAACTAGAATATATAGACACTATATGTTCTATTAAAGAACTTGTCAAGAGTGGTTTATTTATCTCCCACAACATTTTCTTCTGTCAATTTGAGCCTGAAACATTACTGCTATGGCTGATAATTCCTTTGTTTTATTTTTCTTAAGTGTCAGCATAAATAATATCACTTGGACTAGAAAATACAAACTTATTTAATAACAATGGAAATGTAGTTTGTAAAATGACCTGACAAATTGGTGATCTGGAATCTAAAATCTTTACGGAAGACTTGAAATTAATTTTTGCCCCCTTTGGATTCTGTTGATTATTTTTGTCCATGAAACGATTATTTTTAACTGGATTAAATAAATGTACTTAGATGATCACATGCACATATGTATGCAAAATGGAAAGTTATAATTTTGATGTGTTACGATTTAAACTATAGATCTATAATAAAAACCACATTTTTACTTGGATGTGAATATGCATAGTTTGAAGATTATTAATTATTGCTTTGACAGTAGCAATGTTCATTTAGAATTCTTGGTACTGTCATAAAATTTATTTTTTTGTAAGTTTTTTTATTGTTGTTCAATTACAGTTGTCTGCGTTTACTCCTTACCCCTTCCCCCCACCCAGCCAAACCCACCTCCCTCCCTTGCTTCCACCCTCCCCCTTGGTTTTGTCCATGTATCCTTTATAGTAGTTCCTGAAAACCCTTCTTCCCACTGTCCTCTTCCCCCTCCCCTCTGGCTATTGTTAGATCGTTCTTAACTTCAATGACTCTGGTTATATTTTGTTTGCTTTTTTCTTTTGTTGATTATGTTCCAGTTAAAGGTGAGATCGTATGGTATTTGTCCCTCACCGCCTGGCTTATTTCACTTAGCATAATGCTCTCCAGTTCCATCCATGCTGTTGCAAAGGGTATGAGCTCCCTCTTTCTCTGCTGCGTAGAATTCCATTGTGTAAATGTACCATAGTTTTTTGATCCACTCATTTGCTGATGGGCACTTAGGTTGCTTCCAGCACTTGGCTATTGTAAATTGTGCTGCTCAGAACATTGGGGTACATAGGTTCTTTTGGATTGGTGTTTCAGGGCTCTTAGGGTATAATCCCAGCCACTGTGGAAAATAGTATGGAATTTCCTCACAAAACTAAAAATGGAACTGCCTTTTGACCCAGCAATTCCACTGCTGGGATTATACCCTGAGAAATCTTATTCTTTTAATAGTTTCCAACATCTCCAAGATAACACAGATTAGAAATGACACAATTCTTTGATGACCCTAAGGGACTTTTTAAAAATCTCAGCTTTAAATTTAATTATTTTCTCTCATAGAACTTACTGTATTCTAGTATATTGAGTTTTTCAAGCGTGGTTCTATGTAAACATTTACTTTGATATGTAAATTTTATTAATTTTTTTCTAGACAGGCTATCCAATGTAGCTCAGCAGTGTAAGTCATAAAAAGAAGCTGTCTTCATATTCTTTATGATCTTCATAAAATTTTGGCAATATATCATGAAGATATTTCACAGTATTCTGTGCTTTTCTGCAGTAAAACACAATAAGAATGTTAATAGATCACATTTAGAGTTACATAGCTAGTAAGTAGGACCCTCATCAAGGTATGCCTTCCTTTAAAACCTGTGGTTTTAACCTCTGTACCTGCTGCCCTAGAAACTGCACCTAACCAGCAGTCAGAAAGGCACTGATCGGAATGATCTTTACAGTGATAGCGATGACTTTGTCTGACCTATCCACACTTGTTAGAATAATGTGTACTTCAGAATGGCTCGGCCTGGGATAAAGGGCACGAGAGTATGACAAAAGTTTTCTTTGGAGGCCTAGGAACTGTTTACACCTATCTTAAAGCAGCTGAGGGTAATTGGCCCCAAGATCACTGACCAATATGGACAACTAAGGGGAACAGTGAGCCAGATATTTACATCTCGTGCCATCTCACAGTAAATTTGTTCTTAATGTGTTTTAATTTATTCTGTTAACTAATAGATGAGAAGAATAATAAAAAGCCTGGATTCTAATTCTGGCTATACCACTTTGGAACTTTCAACAAAGTTATTTAACCTCTCTGAACCTCCATTTCCTTATCTGTAAGGATACCTTTTTTCATGGTTATTGTGAGTTGTTGTAAATGAAATAATTATGTTAAATGCTAAACATAGTGCCTTGAAGTTAATGGGAGAACCGTGTATGATAATAGCTGTTATTATTGTGTTATCATTTTCATTATCGATGTTAGAGTGAACGAGTACAGAATAAATTAGAAAAACAAAACTCGTTTTGCTAACATGGGACCTTTGGAAACCAGCATTTTGGTAAGCATTCAGATGTATTAATGTGCCCTAGTTTTACACTAAAAACATCATAGTTGTAGCAGTCTGTCAATTTGTTTAATTAAAAAGTTCTAAGTATACATTTCTGTTTTTGGATGTGTCTATATATATTGCTATACGTCAGTTCTTTTGGAGAAAAGAGTATTTGTGTGTATTTAAATTCAGGCTTAAAAATTTAGTTTTGAGTGTTTTTGGTGTGGCAGAGGTCTTACCCTCATTTCTTTAATTCACCTTAGTTTACTTTCATCATTGAATTTTGGAGGAAATAATGTTATGTTTCCATAATAGTACATTTGCCTATTACAAAGACTGTTTGAAGATATATTTTATTGAGAAATTAACATAACATTCACAAATATTTAATGGTTTTTAAATTAATTTTTATAAGCTGTTGAACATAAAACTTAATTTTTGCCTAAGTCCAGTTTCCCACCTTATAAATGAGAAACACGCAAAACTAGAATCAGTTATCGGCACTTCTAAAACAGAAAAAAACATGTTTTCAGAAATGTTGTTCACTTTAATATCAGGCATATTAGTAAGATAATCAGTTTTCTGAAAAGAAATTGGAGGAGGAGAGGAGAAAAGAAAACAGTCTAAACCCAGTGAGAATTACTTTTGTTTTCCTTCTCCTTTCCTGCACACTTTTAACAGTGGTTCAACTCTGCCTTACCGGAAAGCATTTCCGGTAAAAATCTAAAGTGCACCTTAGGATACAAAAGTACCCTTTGGGAAAATTATTTTCAAAAAATATTATTTATTTTAATATCGTTACTTGTTAGTTTGGTATGAGTATTTTATGGAATGTTCTCTATTCTTCCTCATGCTAGGGCATGACTGGTACAGTGTATAAGCAGTTTACTCAAGTTTGGGCCTTATCACCATGTTGCAGGAAGCTTATACTTATGAGCATTCGAGTGTATGCTCCTGGGCCATATGTCAGTGATACTCTGGTTTGCAAACTTTCCTAGTCTCCTTTTAATACTTTATCCTAAGGGTTCTGTTTCACTTAGTAAACTAGTAATTGTAGTCTTTTCATTTCTTATTAAACCTGTTCACTGATTTCTTAATTCGTGAGAAGAGATTTCCAACAATAGTTTACTTATCAGGTCTACTTGGTACATAAGCTCTGATAAAAATTCAGTAATCTGCTGTAAATCCAGTGCCCAGAAGATATTCTCATCAAAGATTCTTCTTGCCCCTTTGAATACATAAAGAAAATTAGCTATTACCATTGAGAAATGTTAATGGAATGTAGAAATTCTCCCTAAACCAATAAATGTTAAAAGTAGTATAACTTGATATCAAGGCCACTATTAAATGCTTATTTTAAACAAGAAAACCTAGAATAGTATGTCTAAATTTTGCATAGCAAACCTGTATTTTAGGCATTTGCTCTTTTTAAAGCTATTCATTTCTTAATGCAAAGCACGAGTCTGTAAAAAGTGTGTCAGTTGGATTTTTGACTAAGTAATTGGATTTTCCATTTACTCATATCTTAATTTTACAAATGCTTTATTTTCACTTCTGACTGATCTTTAGCTGGCTACATGACAGGGCTTTGTTATTTTTCCCTGCCTTTGCTTCATTCTTCTTTTTTCCCTTGGCTCTGATAGTCAATGATTTGTTTGTTTTTTAGTTCCTTTAATTTAAAAAATATGAAACAACTACTATGTGTCAGAAAACGTGCCAGGTGCTCGATATGAAATAGTGCTCTCACAGATCTGAGTGTAGTGGAGGAGACGTGTAAGCACTTCCAGTAAATAAGTGGTTGCAGAAACAAACTAAATCACCATCAGTAGAGGATGGGTTAAATAGATTATGATGTCTCCATGAACACATATTTTGTAGCTATATATATTATATTTAGCTGTGTATAGAATATATGTAGGACATATATTTACACACAAATAGATAAAACATTTCTAGAAAAATGCATAAGACACTGTTATCAGTGATTGCTTTGACTGAGTGTCCATGGGGGCTGGATTTGTTATTCATTATATATAACCATATATATAATATATTTAATTTATATGTATAAAAGAAAGAAACATCTATTCATGTATTATATCTTCATTGTAACTCTAAGTAAATAAGAGTTAAAGAAACTAGCAGTACACTGAACAACCAAATAAGCAATTACACTTTTGTCAAAAAAATATCTGGAGATGCCCTGGCTGGTATGGCTCAGTTTTTTTGAGCCCTGGCTGGTATGGCTCAGTTGTTTGGAGCATTCAATTTGAGGATTATGGTTTCAATTCCCAGTCAGGGCACATATCGGTTGCAGGTTCAATGCCTGGTCTGGGTGTTATACGCCCTGGTTGGTCCAGGTGTGTACAGAGGCAACCAATTGTTTCTTGTTTCTCTCTCACATCGATGTTTTTCTCTCTCCCTTCCTCTCTCTCTAAAAGCAATGAAAAAAATGTCCTCTGGTGAGGATGAAAAAAAAAAAAAGAGAAAAAAATCTGCAGGTAAAACCTTGAAATATTAAATCACTTACTACCCTCATTTGTAAGTTTTGTTCAAAATGCCTTCTTATAGCAAGGATGCTGTTATCATATTTGAAGTCAATAGGGACAACTCTCAGTCCAGATTGTTCTGTTTTTTGGCTGCTGAATGATAAAAGAATGGTCTAGTTTATACTTTTCACTTATCTAAATAAACGTGGTCATGGTTCCTTGGAGAATTGAACCCGAGACCTATTTGATGTTGATATCACAGTATTTTAGAGCTGAATTTGGATGCAGATTATCCCATGTGATTATTCTGTTAAAACTGACATTGTTACTTGACCCTTTTACTCCTTTTTGGATTCCATTTCAAATGTTTGCACAATAGGTAAAAAGGAGTACGTATAGCCACAAGAGAATAAAATGATATTTTTCTCTCAGTAACTAGAGGGCTGGCTCTTCCATCTAATCTAATTTGACAGACTCTTGGTAAAGCTTGACATCTAAATAAATGTAATTACATTTTGTGTTTTTGCTGGGAATATTTTAGTCCCATGAGTGGCCACTTCAAATTCTAACTGCAAAAAAAAGCATTTATAAGTTATTAAGTATAATTCCAATTTTTAGCCAGTTTAGTTCATATTTATATATAGTCCAAATTTATGTTAATCCTTGTAGTTTTATTGAAAGGATGCCTCTATTATAGATTTTTTTCCTATAGATTTTTTTCTTTTTTAAAAAAATATTCTTTTTACTGGCTTAAATGATCTTATTATAGCAGCCCTACTCCTGTTTGGCAATGACTGAAAGGTTAGGTAGATGATGAAAAACTGTGTTGGTTAATCTCTTTTAATTAAAAGACATTTCAATTGATATTTTTAATTTAATCTTTTTAAGTTAATCTCTATTTTCTAAGTATATTTTACTGATTATGCTATTATACTTGTCCCATTTTTCTCCCCTTTTTTGCCCTCCACCCTCCACCTACTCCTACCAGCACTCTCCCCATTAGTTCATGTCCATGGTTCATACCTATAAGCTCTTTGCTTCTCCATTTTCTATACTATTCTTAACCTTCCCCTCTCTATTTTGTACCTACTATTTATGCTTCTTATTCCCTGTACCTTTTCCCCCATTCTGCCCCACCCCTCTCTGCAGATAACCCTCCATGTGATCTTCCTTTCTGTGATTCTGTTCCTGTTCTAGTTGTTTTCTTAGTTCATTTTTGTTTTTGTTTTAGGTTCAGTTGTTGCTAGTTGTGAGTGTGTTGTCATTTTACTGTTCATATATTTGATCTTATTCTTCTTCTTAGATAACTCCCTTTAACATTTCATAATAAGGGCTTGGTGGTGATGAACTCCTTTAATTTGACCTTATCTGGGAAGCACTTTTTCTGCCCTTCCATTCTAAATGATAGCCTTTGCTGAATAGAGTAATCTTGGATGTAGGTCCTTGCCTTTCATGACTTGGAATACTTCTTTCCAGCCCCTTCTTGCCTGCAAGGTCTCTTTTGAGAAATCAGCTGACAGTCTTATGGGAACTCCTTTGTAGGTAACTGTCTCCTTTTCTCTTGCTGCTTTTAAGATTCTCCCCTTCTCTCTAATCTTGGGTAATGTAATTGTGATGTCCTTGGGTCCAGCTTCTTTGGGACTCTCTGAGTTCTCTGGACTTCCTGGAAGTCTATTTCCTTTGCCAGATTGGGGAAGTTCTCCTTCATTATTTTTTCAAGTAAGTTTTCAATTTCTTGCTCTTCCTTTTCTCCTTCTGGCACCCCTATGATTCAGATGTTGTAAGGTTTAAAGTTGTCCTGGAGGTTCCTAAGCCTTCCCTCATTTTTTTGAATTCTTGTTTCTTCCTTCTGTTCTGGCTGAATACTTCTTTCTTCCTTCTGCTCCAAACCATTGATTTGAGTCCCAGTTTCCTTCCTTTCACTGTTGATTTCCTGTATATTTTTCTTTGTTTCACTTTTCATAGCCTTCACTTCTTCCTCTGTTTTGTGACCATACTCAACCATTTCTGTGAGCAACCTGATTACCAGTGTTTTGAATTCTGATTCTGATAGGTTGGCTATCTCTTTATTGCTTAGTTCTCTTTTTGGAGCTTTGATCTGTTCTTTCATTTGGCCATATTTTTTTTGTCTGGGTGCTCCTGTTATGTTGTAATGGGTGGAGACTTAGGTATTCGCCAGGGTGGGGCTTCCCACTTTTTTGCATTGTGGTGCTCTATGTGGGGGGAGGGGTCAGAGAGGGAACAATGCTACTTGCTCAGCTCTTGGCCTTTCAGTCACTTCCCCTGCTACCCACAAGCAAATTTGGCCCCTTGTGGTACTGATTCCCAGGTGGGTGGGTTTGGGTACATTCTAGGACCCTGTGGATCTCTCCGATGAACTCTCCTGTAAGTCTGGGAGTTTCTGCCAGTGCCGCAACCCCCATAGGTTTTTACAGCCAGAGGTTTTGAGGCTTTATTTCCCCTGTGCTGGAACCCTGGGTTGTGTGATCTGTCTCACTCCCCAGTTGTTCCTCCTGGTTTATCTTCACACAACTGTGGGACCACCCAGTCCTCCAGCTGCTGCCTTGCCACGCTTTCTCTCCACCCCAGCTGCCCATCTCAATCCCTCCTGCCAGTCTGAATGAATGTTTCTTCTTTAACTCCTTGGTTGTCGGACTTTCATACAGTTCGATTTTCTGGCAGTTCTGGTTGTTTTTTGTTTTAAATTTGTTGTCCTTCTTTTGGTTATGCAAGGAGGCAAAGTGTGTCTACCTACCCCTCCATTTTGGCCAGACATCTCCAGTTTAATTGTTGTATTTTTTCCATTACCATTTAGTCCCCTTAACTCCCTCCCCCCAACATTTACCACACTATTGTCCATGCCCATGAGTCCTTTTTCCTTATTGCTCAGTCCCTCCACGACCTCTCCCCACTGTCATCTGCTCTCCATCTGTGTCTGTCTCTGTTTTTCTTAGATCAGTTTGTTCATTAGATTCCACATATAAGTGAAATCATATTACATATGTCCTTCTCTGACTGGTGTATTTCACTTAGCATAATGTTCTTCAGGTCCATCTATACTGTTGCAAAGGGTAAAATTTTCTTCTTTTTTATGACCAAGTACTATTCCATCGTGTAAATGTCCCATAGTTGTTTTATCCACTCATCTCCTGATGGACACTTGGGCTGCTTCCATATCTTGGTGATTGTAAATAATGCTGCAGTGATCATAGGTGTGCTTATGTTCTTTCTAGTTACTGTATTGGTTTCCTTCAGATATATTCCCAGAATTGGGGTCCCTGGGTCAAAAGGAGGATCCATCTTTGATTTTTTGAGTTGTCTCCATACTGCTTTCCACAGTGGCTGCATCAGTCTGCATTCCCGCTAACAGTGCAGAAGGGTTCCTCTTTGTCCCCATCCTTGCTAGCACTTGTTGTTTGTTGATTTATTGATGACATCCATTCTGACAGGTGTGAGATGGTATCTCATTGTGGTTTTAATTTGCATTTCTCTGATGATTAGTGGCATTGACCATCTTTTCATATGTGTACTGGCCATTTGTATGTCTTCTTTAGAGCAGTGTCTTTTCAGGTTTTTTGCCCATTTTTTAATTGAGTTATTTGTTATTTTGGTGTTGAGTTTTGTGAGTACTTTATAAAATTTGGATATTAACCCCTTGTCAGATGTTCTGGCAAATATGTTCTCTCATTCGGTTGGTTGTCTTTTTATTTTGTTGATGATTTCCCTTGCTGTGCAAAAACTTTTTAGTTTGATGTAGTCCCATTTGTTTATTTTTTTTCTTTTGTTTCCCTTGCCTGGGGAGATATATCTATTAAAAAATTGCTATGACTTTTGTCTGAGATTTTGCTGCCTGTGGTTTCTTAGGTAGATGATAAACAGCTATGTTGGTTAATCTCTTTTAATGAAGACATTCTAGTTGATATTTTATAATAATATTCTAATATGTAGTATTATATGACTCCAGAACTTGGGAGTTAAATAACATTAGTGATGAGCATCTACCTGATTTTCATCTAGTTTTATTCAGGGATGTCTTGCCAATTAAAGAGCATTTCTAATACATTTATGAAGATCAGAAAATAATATAATGCCATGTCTCTATTATTCATATTGAAAAATTTTGCTATTTGCCATATTTGCTTCAGATTGCTAGAAAATACAGATATTACTCCATTCCTGAATCATATTTTCCTTCCTTCCTTCCTAGAGGTAATCACTATTTTGAGTGTGTGTAATACCTTCTGTCCACACTTTTGTTCTTTCTTATGTAAGTGTGCATCATGAAAGTATGTTGTTTTATGTGTTTTTAAAATTTACATGAATGTATTATACTTATATATATGAGGTCTGTCTGGAAAATGTCGAACCATTGTTAATATAATGAGAACAGTGTGTGCAACATCGATGTAACCTGGCAGCCAAGGAGAGTGGACTGGAATGTGCCTGCATGAACAATGACAACTTCACTGTATTAGTCAGTAGGGGCGATAGACGATGTTGAGTGAGCATGTGTACTGTGTGGCCATTGCATTCAAAATGACTGAGCCAGTAAAGCCATGAATCCGCATCAGATTTTGAATTAAGCTTCAACATTCCTCCACGGAAACTATTCAGATGATTCAGAAGCCACAGCCATGGGCAACTGGTGACAGGCAGCTTCACCACGACGATGTACTTCCTCATGCATCACGTCTCAGGCAGAGTTTTGGGGCAAAACATCAAATCACCCAGGTGACTCAGCCCTCCTACCAGATTTTGCATCCTGCAACTTCTGGATTTTACCCAAAACTAAAATCACCTTTGAAAGGGAAGAGATTTTAGACCATCAGTGAGATTCAGGAAGATACAAGGGGACATCTGATGGTGATTGGGAGAACTGTGTGAAGTCCCAAAGTGCCTACTTTGAAGGGGACTGAGGTGTCATTGTCCTATCTACAGTATTTCTTGTATCTTCAATAAATGTCTCCATTTTTCATATTACATGACTGGATGCTTTCTGGACAGACCTCGTATTCTTCCATGACTTTTTTCATTCAACATTGTGATTTTCAAACAAGATTATATATGAGTGATATCTGTGAGTGTGTGTATATATCTATATACATTATATATGTGTGTATATATATATGCACACTCATATCTGTGTATGTATGTGTGTATATACATATACACACACATATACATATATATATATACACACACACACACACACACAGAGATATATATCTCCATTCCTCTATTGATGAATACCTAGTGTCTTCTTGTGTGCATGTGCTAAAGTTTCTTTAGGGTGATAACCTAGGACACATGCTGAGTCTTAATATACATGCATCTTAAACTTTGGAGTGATTTCACAATATTTTATTAGTGGATTATTCTAATTTTATATCTCTACCTTTGGTATACACTGTGGGCTGAATTGTGTACACCCCCTTCCCATTTATATCTCGAAGTCCTCACCCCCAGCTGGCCAAACTGTAATTGTATTTGAAGTATGGCTTTTATTTTTAAAAGCTGATTAAGTTAAAATGAGGCCACTGGGGCAAGCCCTAAGCCTGACTGTTGTCCTTAGAAGAGGGAATTTGGACACAAAGGAGAAGTCAGGGAATCGCTGACACAGAGGAAAGACCTGGTAAGCACACAGGAGAAGGTGACCATCTGCAAGCCAGAGAGAGAGAGGCTTCAGAAGAAACCCAACCTTCCAACACCTTGATTTTAGACTTTTAGCCTTCATAACAGTGGAAAAAGAAATTTCTGTTGTTTAAGCTATCCA
Organism: Desmodus rotundus; assembly: GCF_022682495.2. Lineage (NCBI taxonomy): Eukaryota > Metazoa > Chordata > Mammalia > Chiroptera > Phyllostomidae > Desmodus > Desmodus rotundus. The sequence continues at coordinate 109,622,492 of NC_071393.1, forward strand.
CTTAGGTATTTTGTTGGGGTAGCCCTAGCAAACTAATACAATATATGAGAGTTCCAGTTTCTCTATATCCTCGCCAACACTCAACATCACACTTTTTAATTGTTAGGCTAATAGGTGAGAAATGGTATGTCTTTAAATTTGAATATTCTAGTTACTAAAATTTTAAAGGTGGCCGCTTCTCACAATTATTAATCAATAACGTCCCCACCTATGAATTACTAGTTCATATACTTCACACATTTTCTATTAGATTGTCTTTTTCTTACAGATTTCAGGGAGTTCTTTATATAATCTAGATAATGATCTAGATATTTTCTATCATCTTGGTGTCCATCTGTGACTTGCTTATAAACTTAACTGCTTAGAAATTCCTATTACTATTTCAGTCGTTCAGATAGAATGTTCTGTACAGTCATGTACTGCATAACGACATTTCAGTCAGCAACAGACCGCATATATGGTAATGGTCCCATAAGATGATAATGGAACTGAAAAATTCCTATCACCTAGTGATGGCACAGCCATCCTAATGTTATAAACGAACACATTGCTCCCGTGTTTGTGGTGGTACGGATATAAACAAACTTACTGTACTGATAGTCATATAAAAGTATAGTGCATACAGGTATCTATAGTACGTAAGAATTAATAATGATAATAAATGACTATGTTACTGGTTTATATATTTTTATGGTTTCAGAGTGTGCCTTTTCCACTTATAGAGAGAAAAAAGTTTTCTGTAAAACACTATGCTGTGTTATGCCAGCAGCAGCCTTACACATTTCCTGTTCACTGTGTCTTTTGATTGCGTCATTTTCTTTTGTGCTTGATTTAATCTCATGCTGTTTTTGTACAGTAACATGCTGTATAGGCTTGTAGGGTAGGAGCAATAGGCTTTTCCGTATTGCCTCCATGTGTAGCAGACTCTACTATCCAGATTTGTGTTAGGTATATACTCTATCATGTTGGCACATGATAAAATTGCCTAATAACACATTTCTCAGAACATGTCCTCATCATTAAGTGCTACATAACTGTGTAAGTCTGTGAGGTCCATTTAGTCCAAAGTATAGTTCAAGTCCAATGTTTTTTTAGTGACTTTCTGTTTGGATGATCGATCCCTGGTGAAAGTGGGGGGTCCCACAGTAATAATGAAATTCACTACTATTATTGTATTGTTATCTACTTGTCCCTTCAGATCTGGTGGTATTTGCTTAATATATTTAGATTCTCTGATGTGTGGTACATATATACTTACAGTTGTTTTATGCTCTTGAAGAATTAGCTTTGTGGCTACCTAGGGTCCCTGGCTAGGTTTCCTGGCCAGATTGGGCTGAGGGCTATGTTTAGCTGCTGGGTGGGGCTGTTCCCTTACTTTCCTGCTCTTGGAAGCTATAGAATGTATTATGAAGCTGCTTAGCATCTTTGGCCAGGCTTCCCTGTTGAGTCAGGCGGGAGGCTGTACTCAGCAGTTGGGTGTGGCCAGTGACTTGCTTCCCTACATGTTGGGCTGTAGGATGTGCTGCATGGTTGCGTTGCATCTCAGGCCAGGCTTCCTCCTCCAGCGGGGCTGGAGGCTGTGCTCAGCAATTGTGTTGCGTAGGCCCTGCTGATTTGCTTCCTTTTCTAGGAGGTACTCTAGAATGAGGCTTACCAGGACAGCTCTCTGGCTGCTGACTCAAACCAGGCAAAACTGTCAATCAAACTCCCTGTCCAGTTAGGGCCACTGGCTCAGCTATGATCAGAGCCACTGATTTGAATCTCCTCTAAGACCCCACCACTTACAGGAACACAGTCTGTTAAGATCCATATGCTTGTTTTGAGCCTCTCCTGCCTTCTCTGTCTCTAGCTGACTTGCCCAGTAATCCTCATGAGACATACTTAAGTGGGCCTCCCAGGATTCATCCAGAATGCTAGAGAAGCTTGATGTCCACCTTGTGCTCTCCTTTTCCCACTGGAGAAACTGTAGGCCCAGGAGGACTCCCTCCACGCAGCACTGTACTGACCTGGGGGAGGGCGATGTGGACAAAGTGAAAGTGCTCTTCCTGACCTTCCTAATGCAGTTTTTCTCCGCTTCCATAGGGTGTTGCTTCAGCCTTACCCCTGTGTTCTGGGATCTTTACAAAGGTGTGTTGTTGATGGATAGTGGCCCATGCCCTTTCCCTGATAGAACCATCTGTTTTGCCATCTATCTGACATCAGTGTTTTCATTCCAGTTTTATTAAACCATTTTTTCATACGTGGTGTCTAGATAATTCAGTTGTTTCGAGCATAGTGTTAAGTCTGATCTCTGTTATTGCATCTTAGCCAGAATATGTTCTACATATTTTTTTCATAGTGAGTATGATTATAAATAATTAATTCCCTAAGTATTTAAATAAAGAGACTGTCCTTACAGATTGACTCTTCTAATTGGGGTTTGGAAAGAATGGTCCTATTGTGTAAGTTTATTTTTACATTGACTTACTTTTCCATTACTTTTCTTTATCTACAGTTTATCCACAGTTGTATTAGATTATTGTGTAGAATAATATAAATCACTAATACATTTATGTTTTATTAGAATTAGGTTATATTTAGTACTTAATGGAACTCTGCTGAAAAGATTTATGCTATTTTTCATGCTTGTTTTCCCCTAATATTATTCTACCAAAATGAAGAAATGAGATAAAGAGGCGAACTTAGACACACCTTTCTATTGCCTGAAATTTCGTACCACTAAAGTGTCTTCTAGGAAAGGGAATCCTTGTCTTGCGGCATATTGCTGTCAAAATAAATTTCAAGAGGTAGCAGTTTTATTCTGTTTTCAAGTTATTTCCTAGAAACCAGTCATCTAATTCAGAAAGAGATAAAGAGCCGAGTTTTAAAAACTATATAACAGGAAATGCCTCATTTATGCATATATACACATTTGTGCTCATAAATTTGGTTATATGCACCTAATACCTCTATTCATTTTATTATTATTCCCTTTGTGTGTATAAAAATGAAGGCTTTTAAATTCAAGTTCTGTGGCCTGGGACACTCATGACTGGGGTATGGTTATTTTTCATGCTTCTATTCAATGTTAACATACAATTTCATGGAAAATTATAGAATATCTTGTTTTCTCTGTGCCAAGTAGTATTATAAACATTTTTCTTATTTAAATAGATTCTAGAATAAAAATATTTAATCTAAACAACAATTTTGCAAAAGTATATATGTATATATACATCATGTATGTATGTGTAGGTATGTATTAGTTTCCTATTGCTGCTGTAACAGATACCACAGACTTTGTGGCTTAAAACAATAGAAATTTATTCTCTTACATTTTGGGAGGACAGATGTCTGAAATGAATTTCACTGGGACAAAACCAACCTGTTAGAAGGGCCACATACCCTAAGGAAAGTCTAGGGGAGAATCTGTTTCCTTGCCATTTCTAAAGGTGCATTCCTTGTATTTGTTACTCATCACTCATTCCTCCATTTTCAGAGCTATTACCCACACTGACTTCTCTTTTGTAGTAAATCTTCCTTTGTCTCCCTCTTACAAGAACACTTGTGATTACAATTTTGGCCCAGCTGGATAATGCAAGACTGTCCCCACCCGAAGATCCTTAACTTAATCACACATTTAAGGTTTATTTTATCATGTAAGGAAGCATTAACAGGTTCCAGGATTAGGGTGTAGATATCTTTTATGACCAAAACAGAGTACAGAGTACTGCCAAAAGTCACATAAAAACAAAACATGTTAGAAACCAGTACAGTTTGGAGAGATGTTTTACAGATAGATTGATAATACAAGCAAGAGGTTTTGGAGTTTTTCTGTTATGTTCCAACATTTTAAATTGTCGACTGATGTTTTTTTGTTTCAATAGAAGCAAACAGGACATTAATCTTCAGATTTTTCCTGATATACTTCATCTTCTACTCTTGTCTTACCCTATGAAACCAATGCTTAGTAATATAAAGTCATGAGTTCATAAATGGGAGCATGGGTTTCATAGCCTGATTAATTTCCTGGTTAATTTAGAAATAATTAGCATTTGATATTTCAACATAGATACATGTTCAGATATGTGCTTTCTTATTCCCTTTAAACTTTTTTATTATCCTCTCTTTTACCTTTCTTATTCTCAACACTAATGAAGGATTGACCACTTTGTCACTGATGGCAAAGTTTTTCTAAGCAATATGATGAGAGCTTTTAGGAGAGAGTCCTAAAGGTTCTTTAATTCCTACAGTATCATTGATCTCTGATCTAGATTATATTTTTCTGTTTCTGTTCATTCCAGTGTTTACATTTTATCGTATATCTTTGGAGAGAAAATTTCATTTGACATTTCTAATATATGGTTCAGTGATTTCTAGAGTTATCAGTAAATATGTTTTAGTATGTAACTTTAGTATGCATGTGTTGTTGAGTATTTTATAAACTAAATGTTTACATTTTCTTTCCTGAACTACAGGATACCAGAAGGCCCCATTGATCAGGGGCCGGCTTCTGGAAGGATTCGAGCTTTAGAAGAGCAACTTGTGAAGGCCAAAGAACAAATTGAAAATTATAAGAAACAAACAAGAAATGGTAGGTGTTTATACGATACTTTTTCTCTTCAACGTATTGATATTAGCACAAATAATTGGGAATTTCCTTTCATCAGAATATTGGAAATACATTACTCTCTATTCTTTGTCTGCAGGTTTAGGGAAGGATCATGAAATCCTAAGGAGGAGGATTGAAAATGGAGCAAAAGAGCTCTGGTTTTTTCTACAAAGTGAATTGAAGAAATTAAAGAATTTAGAAGGGAGTGAACTCCAAAGACATGCAGATGAATTTCTGTCAGATTTGGGACATCATGAAAGGTACTTTTTTTTACTTTAGTCAAGATTATAATCTAAGAATGGGAAACTTGAACTTTTGGTAATTTCCCTGCTGAAAGGTAAATGATACCTACCATATTCATGAGTAGGAGAATACCTGAGATCTCAAAGGGCAATAATTATGAAATGTAGTTCATCAACCAAAAATATACCCCTGGAAAATATTATTTAAAATATATTTCTAGAAATCTTTATGCCCTATGCCCTAAATAAACTGAGGGTAGTGGTGTCAGCCAACAGTACATTGGAAATCTTCCTATAAATTGCCTTCATATACAATTAATATTTGAAGTGGAGTCTGCAGTTTTCTGTTATAGTATATTGGAACTCATACTGAGGCTGGCAATTATGTTTCTAATTCAAACATTAAAAACTTTGAAATAATCTCTTTTTAGAGGGTCTAATTAAAGATTAATAGGTTCTTGATAAAACAGAGCATTCTGTTCATTGCCCTTCCATTTAGTTGCTAGAAAGGAGAACCTGAAATCTGCCAAATTAAATTTGTTTCTTCTGTTTGTTCATTTTTGAAAATGTGCAGTTTATATTATATAGAAAAGAAAGGTGTTGGTGCTGGTGTGTTCATGTGGAAGAGAATGTATCTGAGAATCATTATAAATACAGTGAAAACTGTCCTTAGCCCTATTATATTTATAAGTCTATATTCCCAGTAGGAGTGTGATGGTAATTATCTGTCTCATTAGTGAACAATAAATGAAAAATTGTTGTAGTAACACAACTTACCACCGTGAAGAGGAAAAGAATTACCCTACAAGCAAGGGATTCATGTATATTAACATCATCAGCAATATGGTAGAAGTTTTGAAATATTGCTCTACTGTTTTAAGTGAAATTACAAATAAAATCTACCAGTTTATTGGAATCATTTTAACATTAATGAATCTACAGAAATAAGATAGTATAAATTTTAAGGGGTACTGAATTATTATGCCACACATTTGACAGACCCTTTGAAATTTTTAGCCTAGTTTGCAATCAAGCAGTAGTTAGACCATTAGACCAAGTGGATAGAATATTAGAATGTTTAAAGTTTGAGTGATTTAATTAAATTACTTGAGAATTTAATTTTTAGGTCTTTTGTAAATCAAAGTAATTATTTAAAAAATTTTTGGTGCATATACTTTTACTATATGTAGAAATGCTGTACGGATGTACAAATGAGAAAAGTCAGGTCCTGAATAGTTTATGTACATCAATGTTAAATTTTTTGGAAGTTGAATTATGTTTCCTGACACTATCTTTTAGTATATGAGTATGTTAAGTAATAACATTTCCTAGTGTTATTGACATAACATAACATAAAAATGGAAAGGTGCGTAAGGTACAAAGGTCAATTTCTTTTGCTGTCTTTTGCAGAAAGTATGATGAACTATGGATACAACCTCACAGGGTAGTACGTTAACTCCATAGTAGAACACAGTGGTACAAATAATGAGAACACAGTGGTACAATCAAATGTTAGAGAAATAACACTTAATGAATGTACAAATTGAGAAGATTTGTGTGTGTGTGTGTGTGTGTGTGTTAACATATATATGTATATAATATGCCATCCTCCCAATAATTTTTCAGGGTTCTTAAGTGTAAGAATTAAGACAGACATTTATGTTTGCCTCTGGGGATTTTTACTTTACACAAAAATCTTTATTTCATTTTTATACATGCCCAAATTATAGTGTTAGATTGTCTGTAGACTGAAAGCCTGTGTTCTCTGAAAAATCAAAGGTTGAGACTATCAGTTTACTTGTTCAGATTTCCCTATGAATCACTCAGCTTTTGTGCGTGTGTGGAGTGGGGTTCAGAAAGACATCAATTATCGGGAAAAAACTTAGTGGACTTTTGTTTCTTCCGAAGCGGTTTCTTTCTTAGAACTTTGTCTGATAGAAGCTTTGATTCTCTTTTTTGTTTGTTTCCTTTCTGAATCACCTGTATCTTGCCCTGTATACTGTGTACCTTTTTGCCCAAATTTTTGAGGGAAGACTAAGGATGCACATTATACATGGGTATATTGATTATATACCATGGGTATAGTAATCCCATGTATAACGTGCACAAAAAGGTAGGTGTGCATTATACATCAGAGCGCATTATGCACGGCAAAAATATGGTAACCATTACAGTATCATTTGTATGTGATAACACATAGATATCTTAGTCTATGGTTCTGTGTGTCTTGACAAATGTTGACAGTTTTGGAACCACCGCCATAGTCAAGACACGGAAAATTGCTACTGCCCCAAGAAATTTCATCACGCTCCCTTGTAATCAGCACGTCCGTCACCACCAGACTCTGGCAGTAACCAGATCTGTTTCCTGTCCCTATGATTTTGCCTTTTCTAGAATTTTTTGTCAATGCAGTCATATACTATGTAGATTTTTGAGTGTGGTTTATTTCACATGGCATAATGCATTTGAGATTCATCCATGCTGTTTTGTGGGTAGGTAGTGCATTCCTTTTATTGTAAAGTAATATTCCATTGCATGGTTATATCACAGTTCATCCATTCACCAGCTGAAGGGCATTTGGGTTTTCCAGTTTTTGGTGATTACGAATAAAGCCTCTATGAACAGTAACATACATGTTTTTTGTAGAAATATATTTTCATTTATTTTGCATTAATATCTAGGAGTGGGATTGATGGGTCATAAGTTGAGTATATGTTTAATTTTATAAGACACTGATAAGCTGTTTTCCAAAGTGATGGTACTATTTTGCATTCTCACCAGTAATGTATAAGAGACCCAAATGCTCTGTATTTTTGTCTGCACTTGGTATTTTTTAGTTTTTACATTCTCCCCCACCACCCACCACCATTCTAATAGCAGAATAACGGTATGTCATTGTGATTTTAATTTGCATTTCCTTACTAATGATGTCGAGCATCTTTTAATGTATATATTTGTCTTTCATCTATCATCTTTGGTAAAGTGTCTGATCAAATCACATGCTTAATTTGGGGGGAATTGTTTGTTTTATTATTGAGCTCAAAGCATTCTTTATTTTCTGGATACAAGTCTTATTGTGCATTTTAGAAAGCTCATTTTGAGAGCTATGTGAAAGAAAACTTGGTGACAAGAAATTAGAAGAATTTTGGTAATGAGCTGCTGGATCTGGAGAGTTGCAGTGGGAATAGAGAGAAAGGGATGCATGTGTGAAAAAGAGAAGCTGCAGGACTTGGTAACAGATCTGTTGTGGAGAGAAGGGGGAGTCAAGAGTAATCGAGGACTTGCATTTTGCTAGGAGAATAGCTTTCATAAATGGATATTATTGTTTCCTGTGTACTAATTTGGCTTTTTTCCCTGACAAATTGTAATCTCCTGAGGCCTGGAATTCTTACTTCAACATCTTCTCTACCTCACAGTGCTAATAGTGCTACCTCACTATTTAGTTAGTGTTCAGTAAGCTATGATTTTTATTTGGTGGGGAGGCAGGTATGTGCATTCTTTGGCTGATTATTCCATACTCCACTTGTGCCTTTTTATAAAAACAAAACCTTGTTCCATTGAAGGATTTATGAAAATTATGCAGCTAAAGAAAATTATGTTATTAAGGTAAAAATATTCTTCAGCAGTTGAGAATACTAAAAATTGTGAAGACAAAGTTAAGAAAGAAAAATCATTTACCTTGAATAAACCTGCAAGCTCTAGTTAATTTCAACAGTGGTTTCTGCAAAAGAGAGAGTATCTGTTAGAAGTCAGCTAGTGTATACAGGGGATCATACCGACTGGAAGCATGGGGTTAGAAGAAAACCTGACATTGAAGGGTCTTCTTGTACTCAATATTCTTGACTTCATGTTTGAGTCACTTTGGAGGACTTAAGTGATCCCTGTATGTAAAAGTAGTCTTAAGACACAGTTACACACAAATCCCTAAAAAATAACATAATGTTTCTGATTTGGAATACAATTCTGATGCTAAGCAATGGAGAATGCACTTTCTTTTAATTGAATGTGCATGATAAAAAATATTGTTACTTGCTCAATATATCTAATCATTTGTTTACAGTTCATGTGACATTTACTTTAATAAGGATTAGTTCCTTCACTTTGGAATTTTCTTGCTTGAATTATGTCTGTTCTGTGCTGGTCCTCAGGGAATTTCTGTCTTTAACATTTTGAATCAGGCATAAGCAAAATACTCTTCTTGTAGTTCTTCAGTGGCATAATTGAGAACAGAATGGGACATTTAAAAGTTTTATGAATGTTATAATATAAAAATAGGAAATTTAAGAGAAAATACAAAGAACATAAATGTAGCCCTGCTTTTGAAGTAAAGGATTTGTTGCCTGACGTAGCTGAGGTGCTCTCAGAGTCATAGATTCTGCTCTATTCCACCAATTGTCTTCAGGCACCTGTACGCTCCCCTCCAAATGACTAACTCTATTCTGCTGGTACTTTGCCTGGATTTGTATTTCCCAGGCTTTAACCCGGCTTCATACCAGGCCTTTAGATTTTCCACCCACCTTCTATATTTTTTGATATCTTCATAGTCAAAACCAAGACAGCCAAATTTCTAGCTTTTGGGACATTGTTGGGAGATTGCATTTCAGAGTGGAATCACTGAAAACTGAGCATTTCTGCAGAATGGTTTTCAGTCACTGTGTTTCCCAATAATGGGCCACAACTGAAACTTTGTTTGATTATTCTCATGTCTTTGGCCAAAGGATGATAAATTATGCAGGATGGTAACCTCTAAATGTTACTGAATCATCAAAGAACTAGTTTGAATTTAACATCATTTTCTGGTCTTGTCTTCCTTATATGATCTTCAATGGGGAGGCCGAGAAAAAAATATTGAAAAAGCAAACTCGATTTTAGTTGACTATCGTGTGCTTCTCTTTTTGGTGTTTGACTTTTTTTGTTATAAGCTTGGTTATTCCACTTTCTAGACAGATTGGAATAGATATGAATAATTAATTACCAAGACTTAGTACTGATGTAACTTAGTAAAAACATTAACTTTTATGTTTTCACTGTTCTAATTTACTATTAAGAATAGAGTATAGACGTAGGAAAGGGTGGAAGCAGGGTGTAGAAACCTATTCAAAGGCTACTGCTGAAATCAGGTGAGAAAAGATGGTGGCTTGGTTGATGGCTCAGTGTTCACTGGTGGCAATGCCCCTGGGTGATAAGTGGTTAGTAATTGACTAAATGTTTGCTAATAGATTGGTGGGGATTATTACAGAAAGAGAGGGTCTTGCTTTTTTTTATGGTAAATGTAAGTCATGACTTTTATTTAATGCACTATAAATAAAACCATCTGCATCAGCCCTAAAGTTTCTCTTTGTAATGTCCTTGGTATGTTAGTTTACTTTGTAGCAAATTCACCATATTATAATTGAAACTGCTCATGCTACACAAAAATGGGGAAGTGTCTTCATAATCATTTTATTAGTTTAAGTTAGGAATTGTCAAATTATGGCCCAAGGGCCACATCTGGCTCATAGCTTGTTTTTGTGAATAAAGTTTTATTGGTATACAGACACATCCATTCATTTACATATTATCTATGGCAGCTCTCCTGCTATAAAAGAAACAGATGCCTACAAAGCCTAAAACATTTACTACCTGGCTCTTTATAGAAAAAAAGTTTGCTGGCCTTTGGCTTAGACCATCGTTTAAGAGTTATGTCAAAATTTTTCTGTGATCCTTTTCCAGCCATGCGGTGCTAAAGTATAAAGAGAAAATTTAAGAGGGGATAGGAAATGACAGTAGTGAGAACAAAAAGATAGTATTCAAATACTGGCTCCAACTTAATTTCTTTCCCTTATATTAATCTATTCCTTCCTTCCTTCCTGCTTGTCTACCTGCCTTCTTTCTTTCCTCTCTCTCTCTTTCTCTCTCCCCCTTCCTTCCTTCCTTCCTACCATGAGTATCAACTTCCCCCTGAGACCACTAGTCTCTGTAGTGCTGTGGGTTGGGAAATAAGTACAGCTGACTGGCTAGAGGTAGGTTCTTCTTACCAGTAAAAATTTACAATGGTAATGAATCTTGGATATTAAAGACTAATTATTGAATTTCACAGACTTGGTAGAAAATAAAAGATGAGTATCAGCATCAGTGTGAACACCAATTTTTATTGAGAATTTTACTTTCTTCTTATGATTGTGTAATCCTCTGTGAAGTACAAATAAGTAATACCTCCAATGTTGTTTGCTTTTGTAGGTCTATAATGACGGATCTATACTACCTCAGTCAAACAGATGGAGCAGGTGATTGGAGGGAAAAAGAGGCCAAAGATCTGACAGAACTGGTCCAGAGGAGAATAACATACCTTCAGGTAAGAAGATTACGTTAAGAAATAAACTTGAGTGAAAAAGAAGGAAAATCATAATAAAACTAAAAGTAAGAGTTGCTGTTGGTTTTTAGTCTTCCTAGCCCTCGCTTTTTGAGAGTACTTACTCACTCATTTGACATATTTATTCAGACAGACTCTCTGTGATGCTTTGAGTGGAATACAAAGATGGCTGAAATAAGGCCCCTGCCTTAAAGGGGGCTACTTCTGTGCGTGTGCGCAACACACAACTACAATGAAAAGTAGAAAGTTCTACATTTTATATAAGAGATGTAGATGAAATCCTCATTGGAGGAAGGAGATGTTAGGGGTAGTTTTGTGGAAAGAGTGTTGTTTGAACTTAGCAGTAAAGGATAGTTGGGTAGGATTTAGACACGCAGGAGAAGAGCACAGTAGTTGAAGCATATGGTGTGAGTAATGGTCCGTAGCTGGGAAAGGGCAATGCAGGAACATAGTGAGATATGGGATATTTTAGTTTGTCTGGAGTTTTGGGTTATGTGAAAGGAGGGGTGGAAAATAAGCTGGAAAAAAGGTAGGTTTGGGAGCCATATTGCAGAGGTCCTTGGGTGAAGGTTGAACTTTATAGGTTAAGCTTTAAGTAGTAAGTGGTTACTGAAATGTTATTTATTGCATAAAAATCATTTTAACAAGAAATAGGAAGTAAAAATCAAGGGTAAATCCCACATCCCAGGCCCTTTTCAATTTATTCTCTTCATGTTTTGTTCTCTGTTAGTTAATAATATGCATACCTACTCTTACATCTTTGTGAGGATAGGATAGATTTTTTTTTTTTTTATCTGTTGCAAGCTTTTTTCTATTTTGGAGTCACAACCTACTTTTGAAAGATTTTTACCCATAAGAGTGGCATGATGAGAGTGGTGCTTTAGTGATAGTAATCTGAAAGTAGAATTTTGGTTAAACTGTGTTAGTATTGAAAGACACTAGCAGCAAGGAGACCATTTAGGATAGGAGGACTATTCAGCAAGTGGTAAATATTGAGGTATGTGGCAATTTGCTTTGGAAGTGCAGAGACAAATTGGAGAGAGACTGGGAAGATAGAATTGATAGGCCCTTCCAAGTAGGCGAAATTGCTGAAGGGACTGGGGTACTGGAGGCATCATTAATTGACAAGGAACTTACAGATAGAATGGTCGTCAGGGGAAAACAGTGTTAGAAAGTAGAATTCTTCAACACTCAAGTTGAAATCATCATGCCTATCCTATTTTTTTTACCCTTATCTGAGGATATGTTTATTGATTTGAGAGAGAGAGAGGAATGGGGCAGGGGGAGGGGGGAGAAAAAGAGAGAAGGGAACGTCAATCGGTTGCCTCCCTATTGGGGATTGAACCCACAACCTAGGAATGCACCCTGACTGGGAATTGAACCCATGACCTTTTGGTTTATGGGGCAACACTCCAACTGAGACACCCGGCCAGGGCTCATGCCTATCCTTTTCAATACTATTGATGGTATATATGCTTTCTGTGTCCAATCACTCTGCTTTCCTTTCATGGTTAAAAGGAGAGTAATAGCCAGTGACTTGATTCTATATATGTTAAGGTGCACATTTTCTTGTACTTAAATAGGAAAAAATAGAAAACCAAGTGTTTAAAAGAGATCATTGAAAAACCAAGATGGTCTTGGCATGCTGTCTTGGTCTCATACTCCCATGTCCATTCATCAGAGGTGTCTGTAGAACAAGAAACACTTGCCTCCTATAGAGAAAGGTGTAATTATCTCCTATCAACTAGAACTTCATTCAATGAACTATAAACAGCTGGTGGTGCAGAACTATCATCTCATTTAAAATGGAAATAACTATGGTTTCTGAGTTTCTTCCATTTCCACATATTTACTAAATTTTCACCCAACAAAATTTGTATTTAAACAATGATTTGCTCATAGTTCAGCTCCCCACATTGTAACAAGAAACTGCTTTAGTTTTTTTTCCTCATGTTTTTTAAGTGACCGAGTGCTTTTACCTATAGTGCAAATTTGACCTTCTGCTGATTTCTCTGGTTTTGTGTGAGAGAATCTTGTTAGTCATGCTAATGATTTAAAACAACTTTGGCTTTTTAATTTTTTAGGCATTGGTTAAACAGCATTTCACTTGAACCTTAACTTTAGTTTCAGTTGTTACTATTTAACAAATTCTTACTTTCATGCTTTTCTTTTTTTCCCAGTAAAAAAGTGGTTTTCAGTATTCAAGGAGACAGCAAAAGTCTTAGTAGAAGAAAAGTTTTAGAAAAATAATTTTCTTTAATTATTTAATATATTCATGGTCATCTTTCCTAACGTAGTCAAAGTTTATGTGAAGTCAAGGACTGTATTTTTAACACCTTATTTGTTAGAGGTTAGAGGTGACAGTCACTCTCCATCTTCTCTGAATAGTGGTAAGAGTCCTTTCTCCCATTCCAACAAAATTAAGTGTACATATTTTTAAGGAATACCTTCTTTAACAGGAATATTTATTCCCAGTGTGTTTTTAAGCATGAGAGCTATTTTAAAAGAATGATTTTTCACTGGTTTAATGAAATGGATTAATTAGAACAATGGAGCTTTTTATGTCAATTTTTTAAAATGATTATGTTTTCCCCATTACAACTATTTTCAGCACCATCATTTCTCCTATTAAGTCAATGCATATCAGGGGCTCTCTAGGATTGTTGGAAGTATTCTAGTTGATGTTCTGCTAATAAAAATAGCCCTATAGCTTTGGATTTTTCTCTTGCTCAGATCTTGTTCATGGGTTTTTATTTATTTGCTTGTTTGTAGGCTTGTTTGTTTGCTTTTTGTTTGTTTTAATTTTGAATTTTGGTATGAATCCCCTTCCACTGGAGTGATTAGAGTGACTGGACTTTCTGGGTTTGGAAGTGTCAGGGTTTGTAAAGGAGACCCTATATTGAAGCTGCAAGTATCATTGGAAATAAAGAGAGGGATTTTATAGTATGCCATACGGGTTGATTATGTTTAAAAGGTTAGGGATAGGACAGATACTGTGTTTGGTTTTGCAGCCAAATGAGTCAGTGCCCTGTCCATTGTACTTATATAACTGATGAAAATGGAAATAAAGCTGAACCCTAAGAGAAAGCCTTTAAATATAAGGAATCCTTCCTGTGTTCAAAGCCTGCGTCCCATAGAGACTTTAAATAATCTCTTTAAGTGTTCACTGCTAGAGTTCTTTTCTTCAAACAAATGTTATGTTTTCCTTTTACCTTATATAAGAAGATACAGTACCATATTGTTCTCAAGATTTAAATTGTTGAATAAAAGTTGGTTTATCATTTTTTGAAAGGAACCTATATGAACCAAAATGTCGCTGGAAACACAAAATCATTAGTTTGCCAATAAGTAAGTAGCATTATAGATGTGAGTTAAATGTGCATTAAATGTTTGAAAATATGTTAGGCTTAAACTACAGGCTTCTGTTTCTGGGTAAGATGTAGAAAACACATTATACACTGTTCTTCTGGCTAATTACAACAAAAAGAAATCCTATACAGAGTGAGTTTCCTGTGGCTTGTTTGTTTTTCCTCCTGTATATCTTAGCTGGGGGTGCTAGAGAATCTTCCAAACTAACAATACCAGTTTATGGAGCCAAAAATACCCAGAATTTATTTATAAAAAATTGTGTATTTATTCTTATGTGTTTAAACTTAAGTCATCTTCAAAGTACTCTTCCATTTGAAGCAAAGCACCTATTGAGATATTTTTTTCCACTGCTCAAAACAGTTTTTGAACTCATTGATTTTGATGCCGTTTAGTGCTTCTGCTGTTTTTTGTTTTACCTCTTCCACAGGGCAAAACGTTTCCCTTTGAGTACTTTTTTCATCCAGGGAAACAAAAAAAGTCACTTGAGGTGAGATTGGGTGAATAGGGAGGGTGGGGCACAGCGGTCATGCCATTTTTGGTCAAAAACTGCTTAGCACTCAGTGTAGTGTGGGCAGGTGCACCCGTAAAACACCCATCATGAAATGGGCAAACACGTTGAAAGAATTTTCGAAAAAAGTTCACTGAAGCCAAACATAGCCTTTCACAACAATGCCAGCTGATACACTGATACAGGTGGGTTCCTAGAACACTCACCTAGCTGGGGAAGCCTGTACTACAAGGGGCCCGCTCTCCAGAAGATAATTCCAGGTTTTTAGGGTCCCCCTTTGATCTACCTTGTTCCAGATGAACGTCATGAAAGGTTGCTTCCTTACCCTTCCTGGGTGCGAACAGCTGTGGAGATTGAACACATAGTCTTGTCACCATATCTGTCCTGAAATAATGAGGGCACCTCTACCTCTCCCAGCTGGCATTAGAACTCCAGACAGAGACTTTGGACAAAACCCACCATTGCCACACTGCAGTAATGAGGTAATTCCCATTCCTCTTCCAACTAGCGTTGAGGAAGAGTTAGGAAGAGGATGCCGTCTAAGAAAGGGGTTTGTAAGCCCCTCTTTGGGTTCGAGGCAGACCTCTGAATGTGCCATGTGTGAAACCGATCAGAAACAGAAAGAGGTTTGAGGACTGAACTTTGGTGTAATATACTAACCAAGCTTCAGAATGGCCTATAAGTGGGGCAGAACAAAATATCAGTGAAAAAGTCTTTTAACCATTAAATTGACATTTGAGCCACAGTCCATGAAAGTGAGCTAGGAATCTAAACAGTTAGACTACCTACTAAAACAGACAGCAGAGTCTCATTAATATAATACTCGTTATCATACCAGGAAAATCTTAATTCAGATGACAAAAGATAATCAGCAGACACCACACTGAGATGAGACACAGATGTTGGAATTACCTGACAAGGATTTTGAAGAAGCTATAACAATAAAACTGCTCCATTAAGCAATTACAGACTTGAAACAAATGAAAAAATAGAAAGCCTCAGCAAAGAAATAGATGATGATACAAGGAAAAACCAAATGAAAATTTTAGAACTGAAAAATACAATAACTTAAGTATAAAATCGGCTCAGAGTAGAATAGCTATGGCAGAGGATAGAATCAGTGTCTTGAAGTTAGATCAATAGAAATTATGCAGTCTGACAACAGAGAGAATAAAGGTTGGAAAAGGTAAATAGAGTCTCAGGGACCTTTAGGGGAGGCAACAAAACTTTTTATGTTTGTATCTTTGGAGTCCCATAAGGAGAGTGAAATAAGAGTGAGGATTTGTAAAAAATAACTGAAATTTTCCTAATTTGATAGATCATTCAGACAGAAAATTAATAGGGAAATAATGGCTTTAATGTCACGTTAGACCAGATTGACTTAATAGACATTTACAGAATCTTTATTCAAAAATTGCAGAATACACATTTTTTTTCATGTGTGCCTGGATTATTCTTCAGAATACATCACATATTAGGCCACAAACAAGCCTCAATAAGTTCAAGAAGATTGAAATCATATCAGGCATCTTTTCTGACTACAATGGCATGAAACCAGAAATCGACTACAGGAAGGAAACAGGAAAAAACACAAATACACGGATTGGAAACAATGTGTTACTAAAAAACCAGTGGCTCAAAGGGGAAATCAAACGGGAAATCAAAAATTACCTTGAAACAAATGGAAATGAAGAGACAACTTTTCAGAATGTATGGGATGCAGCAAAAGGCAGTTCAAAGAGGGGTGTTCATAGTTGTACAGCTCTACCTCAAGAAACAAACACATTAAAAATCCCAAATAAACAATCTAATTTTACACCTAAAGAACTAGATTAAGAAGGACATACAAAACCCAAAGCAAACAAAGGAAGGAAATAATTAAGATCAGAGTGTAAATAAATGAAATAGAAATTTTAAAAAATACTCGTGTCCTTTATAGTAGCTCCTATATAAAAAATACGAAAGAGCAATGAAACTAAGAGCTGGTTCTTTGAAAAGTTTAATAAAATCAACAAACCTTTAGCCAAACTTATTGTGAAAAGAGAGAGCCCAAATAAAATGATAAATGAAAGAGTTTACAACTGACAAAACAGAAATACAAAGAATTGTTAAAGAATACTAGGAACAATTATATGCCAACAAATTTGACAATCTAGAAGAAATGGCTACATTTCTAGAAGCATATAACCTCTCAAGACTGAACCAGGAAGAATTAGAAAATCTAAACAGATCCATTACTACCAATGAAATGGAAGTGGTAATCAAAAAACTCCCAACATATAAAAGTACAGGACCAGATGGCTTCATAGCCTGTAGGTTTTATAAACAACCTATAGGTAAACATCGCCCTTAGTGATGAGAGACTAAACACTTTTCACCTTATATTAGGAGTAAGGCAAGGATGAACACTATCATCACTCCTGTGCAACATACTATTGGAAATTCTATGCAGTGCAAAATTTAATCTATGAATGACTGTGTTGAAGGGGAGAAAAGACAAGCCATAGATTGGGAGAGAAAATCTTTGCAAATCACATATCCAACAAAGGTCTTACATTCAGATTGTGTTAAGAACTCTGTAATCTCAATAGTAAGAAACAATCCAATTAGAAAATGGGCAAAAGTTTTGAAAACATTACTTTATCAAAGAGACTATTTGGATGACAAATATGCACTAGAAACGAAGTTCAAAATGATTAACCACTAGGGAAATGCAACTTAAAAACGAGATACCACTACATACCTATCAAAATGGCTAAAATAAAAAATACCGAGAATATAGAGCAACCAGCTCTCTCATGCTGATGTAAAAATGGTACAGCCATTCTGGGGAACAGTTGGGTAGTTTGCTATAAAGTTAAACATACCCTTACAGTGAGATCCAGCAATTATACTCCTGTGTATTTATCTTATAGTAATGAAAACTCATGTTCATGCAAAAATCTGTACATCACATGCATGGTAGCTTAACTTGGTAATAACCAAAACCTAAAAACCCAAATGTCCTTCACTGGGTGAATAAACTCAGGTATAATCCATGAACAGAATACTACTCAGTAATAAAAAGGAATGAACTGTTGATACCCACAATAACTTGGATAGGTCTCAAAGAGCATTACGCAAAATGATTAAAAAAAAAAGCCAACTTCAAAAGGCTAAATATTGTCTGATTCCATTTATAACATTCTCAGAGTGACTAAATTATTGTTGTGGAGAGCAGATGGGCAGTTTCCAGGGGTTAAGTTCTGAGGAAGGGTATGGCTGTAACGGGGGTGGTGTAAGAGGATTTCTGTTCTGATGCAGCAGTTTGTATCCTGATTGTGGTAGTGGTTACATGAGTCTGTACATGTTATAAAATGTGATAATACTATACCCCCACAAAACGGGTACCTGTAAAAACCGGCTAAACCCAAATAATGCCTATATTTTACCTAAATAGTATTGTGGAATGTCAATTTCCTGATGTTGGATAATGCACTGTGGTTAAGTAAGATGTTTTCATTGGGGAAAACTGTGTGGAAGGTACACAGTAACTCTCTGTACTGTTTTTGCAATTTATTGTAGGTCTTAAATTATTTAAAAGTAAATCGCAAAAAACAGTGTTAGAGCACTATTAAACTGAAGCAGCGAGAAAGGATTTTTTTTTAATTAAAAAAAAAAGAACTGGGGATTCCAAAGAAATTTATGCTCAGTTAACACTGGATTTTCAGCGCATGGCTAGCTGCATAGAGAAATGGAACAAAGCCTCTATCCAGGAGAAGAGGTAGCAAGATTTGTCATCTGGTTTAATTATTGTTAATGGCTTCATTTAAAAGAAAAGAAAACACTGCATAGGAAAATGGTATATGTACTACTAGTACCTGGAAGAATAGCCCTTTGCAGAATGGAAGAGCTGGCAAAACAATGTAAATTATTCTGACTTTTATTTAAAGCAAAACAAAACATCTGCAGCAGCCTCCGTACAAGAACAAAGTTTCAACCAGGGTTTTTTGGTTATGTCTGCTATCTCCTTCAGTTGATCCTGTGTAAAACAGGGTAGCCTTTCTGGAGCTTGCTTTTACTTTCCTCTTTTCCCCTTCCTTCCTTTCCCGCCCCACCCTCTTTTTCTTTCTCTCTCTCTCCCTTCCCTTATTTCTCCTTTTCCATACTACTTCCTCCTTACCACTTTTCCCTTCTCCCTCCTCTTTTTTTAAAGAGTATGTACCATATCATCCTGTGTTTTAGTTTTGAGGAAAAAGCCTAATGGGTCCCGTTAAGTAAAATGATAGTGGAGGACCTTTCTGAAATTCAACCTTAATTTTGTAAGCATGCCATTTTTAACATGACTAGTTAAGTTGGTTCTGAGATCTGGTTACCAGTCTATAAACTTAGAAAAATTAAAGATGTTTGATCTTCTGTGCATTTATGTAGGATTGGCAGAATCTGGTACCTCAGGTAACAAAACTTTTCTAGCATTGGAAGGAATTTTTTTACATTAGGTACTTGAATGAGAGAATTATGATTGGATGCATCTCATTCTTTCTCTGCCTTTCCTGTGTGGCCTGTATGATAGCAGAAAATCCTACCAAGATTGCTCTGGTGTACACACCTCTTGACCCTGGGGTAGAGGTTTTTTGGAGACCACCTGGAATACCCAGAGATGACTCAAAAACCCTCAGTGGAAGAAATACACCACATGTATTTGTTGCATTCTACTGAATTTGTAAAATTTTCATCTTTTTAAAAATGGCTTTAAAATGTTCAATAGAGACTTCTCCGCAAAGAGCAAAAGTCTTGAGAATGCATTTAAAGCAGGCCAATTGTTGCTATACTTACGAAGATAAGCTTTCCTCCTCTATACCTGTATAGTAATTGTCTGCCTTTGCTGCAGTCTGTCAGGATAACAGTCTGTAAACCATATATCTTGATATCTTTTCTCCATTAAGTTTTCACACTTAAAGTTTTACAAAATACCCACAGGGAAATTGATTTCCTGAAGCACTTAGTGGCCTGCTTGTGCCTCAGCTCTTGTGTTGGCCTTACTACTTGCAAACGACTGCTGTGGAAACGACACCTCAATACTATCTTAACTTTGCTGTGAAAATACTCTTGTGTATTATGTTAAGAGACAATAATTTCTGGTCTTGGCTTTTAAAAATGAGATTGCTTTTTAGCTTTCTCTTTCATGATTATTAACTATGCCCAGAGTTTTCATTTTAATTACTATTATACAGCATTTCAGTTCTCTTATTTGCTTTATTACCATTTTTGCTTTGGTTTTGAAGATAACTTTAGAGAAATAAAATCAGATTGTTTCCAATATGATGAAATTCTTTCACTGCATTGTTAGTGAATCTTTTCTTCATTACCAACACAAAGCTATATGTTGCAACTTTTTTTAAACAAACAAATTAAAAGTTGTTTAGTATTATGATTAGGACATATAAAGAGCACAATAAAATTAAACTTAACCTAGCTGGCTCATTCCTTTGGTTTTTACTGACCTCTCTATTGAAAATAGGAGCTATCTATGGCTGAACTCTTCCCTAGAGAAGGAATGTTGCTAGAGAGGAGCTGGTAAAATCCCTAGGATTTGGATTTTTAGTCCTTAAGTATAAGTTCTTCAACCATAAAAAAACCTAGAAGAACACAGAGGGAAAAAGCTCCTTGACCTTGGTCTTGGCAGTGATATCTTTTACATATGACACCAAAAGCACAAGCAACCAAAGAAAATCAACAAATGGGACTATATCAAACTGAAAAGCTTCTGCACAGCAGACGAAACAATGAACAAAATGAGAAGGCAATGTATGGAATCTGAAAGATATTTGCAAACCATATATCTGATAAAGGGTTAACATCCAGAATATATAAAGAACTTAATAGCAAAAACCAAACAAACAGACAAAACACAGCAATACCCAATATGGACTTAGGACCTTAATTGGTATCTGTTAAAAGAAGACATATGAATGGTCAACAGATCATTAAGCATCAGTGAAATACAAATCAAAACCACAATGAGATATCACCTGTTAGAATGGCTATTATCAAAAAGGCAAAAAATAAGTGTTGAGGATGTGGAGAAAAGGGAACCCTCAGGCACTGTTGGTGGGACTTAAGTTGGTACAGTTGTTATGGAAAACGGTATAGAAATTCCTTTAAAAAAATAGCACTGCCATATTATACAGCAATCCCACCACTGAGTATATATGTCCAAAGGGAATGAAATCACTGTCTCGAAAAGGTATCTCCCTCCCCATGTTCATTGCCTCATTATTCATAATTGCCAAGATAATGGAATCAACCTTTGTGACACACTATCAAAGGATGAATGGATAAAGAAAATGTGTGTGTGTAATGGGATGTTATTCAGCCATAACATTGAAGAAAATCTTGCTATTTGTGACCACACAAATGAACCTGGAAGACATTATGCTAAATGAAATAAGACAAAAGACAAATCCTGCATGATCCCACTTACATGTGCCATCTAGATGAGTCAAATTCATAAAAAGAGTCAAACAGAAGTTACCAGGGAAAGGGAGGTGGAGGAAATGGGGAGATGTTGGTCAAAGGGAACAAAGGTTCAGTTATGCAGGGTAAGCTCTAGAGGTTTAAAGCACAGCGTGGTGGCAGCAGTTAATAATACTGTACTGTGTACTTGCAGATTGGCCAAGAGTTGATTTTAAGTGTTCTCCCCATCAAAAAATGGCATCACTTTTGTCTCTGTACATGAAATTCATTTGAACTAATGATAGTTTATTAAACATTTACTCTTTGCAAGAGATGCTTGGAGATACTATGTTTGGCTTATTTGACTGAATGTTTTTTTGTTTGTTTGTTTTTATTTAGCCTTTTTTGCACAATGTTTTGGTCTGTAGTTACTGGACAGAGAAGTGAGGGAAATTACATTGTGGCTGGAAAATTATCCATTGAAGAGGTTTTTATTTGTGTAATGGAAAATGTAAATAGTCATGGCAAAAGGCTTTATCTATGATTTAATGTAAAACCTATGGAATCAGTACTCCTTTGTAATATTACATCATTAACTCACAATTACTATTAATTTATTAAGAGAAGGCAGTGGAAACCTCTAAGTCCTAGCAGTGCCAAAGTAACAAAGAGTGGCTGTGGTTTAACTCTTCTCTTAAGAAACACAGTATGTATGCTTTTCTTAAATGCAGAAGTGAGTCTTCTTTTAAATAAATGTATAGTTTTAAAACTCAAGGTCAGGTGTTTTTATTATTATATTCCCTCTTTTTTTCTTAAAAACCATGAAGGCTAATGTAAGATATGATAATAGGGGAAACTGGGTGTGAGGTGTATGGGATCTCTGTACTATCTTTGCAATAATTTTGTACATCTATGAACTGTTCTACAAGGAAAAAGTTTATTGAAAACTATATGAAGAGATATTCAGGTGCTGTATTTCTTACACAAAACATGAAAAATTGACAAATGACAGTGTTCTTTACTAGCTTTCTTTTTTAATGAATTTATTGGGTTGACATTGGTTAATAAAATTATATAGGTTTCAGGTGTACCATTCATTCTATAATATCTATTTGCTTTCTTTTTGAGTTATTATTAACTTAAGATAATAATAAAGCATTGGATCAGTTTCAGAAGGATGTTTATTCCCAGGGTGCTTGTATAATGTTGTACAGAAAGTAAATGATATTGGTCTCCCCATGAACATAATATCACACCCCCCTGTCCCTCTCAAATATTTTGTGGCTATAACAACTGGAATGGGAATTCTTATTGCTATAGGAGTCTGCTGTGAGTTCAGAGTCTTAAGAGAAAAGAATCAGCAAATCTACCACTTGGCTATAGAAGTAGTATTGACCAATTCTTGGTGAATTTTATCTGGACTCTCTTGGAGTCATAGAACTTTTAACTCTTCAGAAGGCTCTTGATGGTATAGGTCAGCAATTTTCAACAGGTTTGCTGCAAGAATTTTTAAAACATGCACTAGCTGACTATTTAGTCAGGGGAACTGGCCTCTTTTCCCTTAGACTGTCAAATAAAAAGAAAATGACAACAGCCAACACAATAGCTGTCTGGTGTGAATGATCAAAATTATACATATTTTTTGTCAGTTCAGCAAAAAAATATGTTTTTTGGTGTGCCGCAAAATTTTAGTAATTAGTTTATATATGCTGTGAGATGAAAGAGGGTCAAAATCACTGGTATAGGTTCTGCTTTGATATAAAAAGGCCAGCATGCAGTGTTGGAATGTGAAAGATAACCTCTTCTGAAAGAAACTGTTGCATTTTCCCTTCTCAGCTTTTCCTTTAGAGACATTTTATGGCCTCACTGTCCTAGCTTTTGTTCCTAGGGATCTCTCTACTTGATGGAACAGGTAATATCCTTAGAAAATAGTGGGAGATTTGTGATTTGGTGACTGCTTTATTCAAGACTCATATAAATTGAGAACTAGTTACTTGGCTTCTTGCTTTCTGGGAGAGGAGATTCTGTTCCTTAAGGCACCCATTCTCTCTCTTCCCTTTCAGACAGAACAGCTTGAAAAACCTCTCAGGCTAAGGAGTCCTTGTCAAAACAGATTCTTATTTGAAGAACTAAGATGCCTGGGGATATTTACCAACAGCTCATATGAATTACAGCAAAATTGATGTTAGATTGGAAGAAAAATTCTCACATTAGCTAAGCTCATTGCACCCACTATTAGATAGTATTAAGTGTTTTAATCACTTTCTATTCACATAAGCTGATGAATAGAACTATACAGATAACAAATATACATATAGGAAAATGAACTGTCTGATTCAAAAGTGGTGTATCACCTCAAGACAGTTAATGTAGGATGTGTTCTACATTTTATTGTGAAAACTACTAGTAGCTATCAAAATCGGTTTTTATTAAGTCCCCTGACTGATATCTTGTAACTGTTGAATTCAGATATCTTTTTACTCTATGGCTTTACTTTCATAATGGTTTTGTTTGTGACATCTAGAACTCTTGAGATAGGTGGAGTTTATAGATACAATTTTTTCTTTAAGATGATTTGAGTTTCATCAGGGAAGATACACTCAGAATGCTGAATTGAAGCTGAAATAAATGAACTTTTTTACCTCCTGCATAAAAGTCTCAATGTATGCAGCTCTGAGTTCAGAGATGATCACACTTGCATGTTCTGCATAATAGAGAAGTGAAAAGAGTATTCTTCTCAATGTAACTGCTTAATTTCACATTTGTTTAGTGATGTTTCCAAAGTAACTGTTCTTTTTTACTGCCATCTCCCTAAGTATGCACATAAAATTTCTTTGAAATTCTATTTTTAAAGCTGGATTCTTTGCCTCATAAAATATACTGGGTCAGTCCTGTCTTACATGATTTATGCACTTGTCACCTGTGAAGAGAAGTTGCTCTGTACAGCTTATCTTCACCTTTGTGTATCTTCCTCCCTGCCAGAATCCTAAGGACTGCAGCAAAGCCAAGAAGCTGGTGTGTAATATCAACAAAGGCTGTGGCTATGGCTGTCAACTCCATCACGTGGTCTACTGCTTCATGATTGCATATGGCACCCAGCGAACACTTATCTTAGAATCTCAGAACTGGCGCTATGCTACCGGTGGATGGGAAACTGTGTTTAGACCTGTAAGTGAGACCTGCACAGACAGATCTGGCATCTCCACTGGACACTGGTCAGGTAAGAAGTCTGTGCAACTTGTCAGGTTCTCTGGATTGAACTGCCACATAACCAGATTATCAGATTTCTTTGTACAACGTTACAGCTCACTCATAATCATCTTTTTCTTTGGATCTATGAATACTGTACATCATCCAGATATCTAGAATAATATATTATTTAAAAAGTGTCTCATGATCTATTTCATTTCTGATATTTATTTTCATCTGGATTTAGAAAATCACTAAGCTTTTTCAGAAGAGTGAAATTTACTCTTGTAATGGTGATGGTGATGATATACCTTTCACTTTTTAGAGTGCTTCCACGTTATTTTTTTAATGATTTTTATATTGTATTTCCATTACCATGTAGTCCCCTTATATCCCCTTCACCCCTGCAATTACCACACTGTTGTACATGTCCCTGAGTCATTTTTCCTTTTTGCACAATCCCTCCACTCCCTGCCCCCCTTCCTTAGCTGTCATCCTGCTGTCTATGAGTCTGTCTCTATTTTGCTTGTGTTCATTCATTAGATTCCCCTATGAGTGAAACCATATGGTATTTGTCGTTCTCTGACTGGCTTATTTCACTTAACTTAATTCCATCTATGCTGTCACAAGGGGTAAAACTTTCTTCTTTTTTAGGCTGAGTAGTATTCCATTGTGTAAGTGTCCCATAGTTGTTTTATCCACTCATCTCCTGATGGACACTTGGGCTGCTTCCATATCTTGGTGATTGTAAATAATGTTGCAGTGATCACAGGGGTGCTTATGTTCTTTCTAGTTACTGTATTGGTTTCCTTCAGATATATTCTCAGAATTGGGGTTCCTGGGTCAAAAGGAGGATCCAATTTTGATTTTTTGAGTTGTCTCCATACTGCTTTCCACAGTGGCTGCATCAGTCTGCATTCCCGCTAACAGTGCAGAAAGGTTCCTCTTTGTCCACATCCTTGCTAGCACTTCTTGTTTGTTGATTTATTGATGACATCCATTCTGACAGGTGTGAGATGGTTTCTCACTGTGATTTTAATTTACATTTCTCTGATGATTAGTAGCATTGAACATCTTTTCTTACGTCTTTTGGCTATCTGAATGTCCTGTTTGGAGATGTGTCTATTTAGGTCCTTTGCCCATTTTTTAATTGAGTTATTTGTTATTTTGGTGTTGAGTTTTGTAAGTACTTTATAAAATTTGGATATTAACCCCTTATCAGATGTATTGACAAATATGTTCTCCCATTCTGTGGGTACCTTTTTATTTTGTTGATGTTTTCCTTTGCTGTGCAAAACCTTTTTAGTTTGATGTAGTCCCATTTATTTATTTATTTTTTCTTTTGTTTCCCTTGCCTGGGGAGATCTATCTGATAAACTATTGCTATGAGCTGTGTCTGAGATTTTGCTGCCTATGTTTCTTCTAGGATTTTTATGGTTTCCAGTCTAACATTTAAGTCTTTAATCCATTTTGAATTTATTCTTATGTGTGGTGTGAGAACGTGATCTGGTTTCATTTTTCTGCACATAGCTGTCCAATTTTCCCAATACCATTTATTGAATAAACTATCTTTAGCTGATTGTATGTGCTTGTTTCCTCTGTCAAATATTGACTATAAGGGTGTAGGTTTATTCCTGGGCTCTCTATTCTGTTCAGTTTCTGTTTTTGTGTGAGTACCATGCTATTTTGATTACTATGGTCTTATAATGTAGTTTGATATTAGATAGTGTGATTCCTCCAACTTTGTTCTTTCTCAGGATCGCTGTTGCTATGTAGTTTTGTAGTTTCATGTAAATTTTTGAAATATTTGTTCTAGTTCTGTGAAATATGTCATTGGAATCTTGATAGGAATTACATTAAATCTATAGATTGCTTTGAGTCATATGGACATTTTAATGATGTTAATTTTTCCTATCCATGAATACAGAATATGCTTTCATTTATTTATATCTTCTTCAGTGTCTTGTAATTTTCCGAGTACAGATCTTTCACATCTTTGGTTAGATTTATTCCTAGGTAAAAACTGTACAGCACCCAGTAATCCCAGGTGGTCTCCCATCCAAGTACTAACCAGGCCTGACCCTGCTTCACATTGTTGGCCTCAGTTGATTCTTGTAATCATCTTATAAGTAAGGTAGACCTGGGTGTTTTGTTTTGTTTTTAACTTAAGTGTGTATGAGAATCGCCTGGAAGACTTGTTAAACACTAGTTTTTGATTCAATAGGTCTGGGTGAGGCCTAAGAATTTGTATCTCTGACAAAGCTGCCAGAACCATGGACCAAACTTTCGAACCACTGATGTACCTTTATCTCCGTTTTACATTTAAGGACAATAAAGCCTAATCTGTTTATGCAATTTTACATTTTACTCAGGAAATATTTGATGACCAATAATGTGATTAAGGTACTATCCTATAGGCATTATAAGAGTTATAAATATCAGCAAATAATTTCCCTTGTCTCTCAACATATGGTGGTAGAGGGAATAGAATATATAGAGAGAGTTTCTTACTGTAAGTCTGCTGTTTTTTTCTAATTGATGATCTTTAAACAAGGTCTAAAATTGGGCTACCTTTGTAATCTTGGGCAAGTTACTTAACCTAGACTTTAATTTCCTCATCAGTAAAATACTTACCTCTTTGAGTTGTTGGTAGGATTAAATGAAATGGTATGTGTAATGCACTTAGCACAGCGCCTGATATATGAGGTCTAGTAATTGTTAGTTACCATAGTAGCTTTTATTCACCAAGCAAATACACACTGAGTGCCTGAAGTGTGGAAAATACTCAACTAAGTATCAAGTGAAATTCTAAGCAGGACTGTCTCTGCACTCACATCTTGTGGGAAGTCAAACTTTTTACAAAAGGCTGAGATATTTCAGTTCATATAATTTCTCATGGGGCTGACCATCTTTTTTTCACAAGTTATAACACTAGATATGGCCCTGACCAGTGTGGCTCAGTTGGTTGGGCATCCTCCCACAAGGCAAAAGGTCATAGGTTCGATTCCCAGTCAGGGCACATGCAGGGGTTGTGAGTTCGGTACCCTGTTGGGGTGCTTTTGAGAGGCAACCAGTCGATGTTTTTCTCTCACATTGATGTATCTCTCCCTCTGTTTCTCCCTCCCCTCCTCTCTCTCTAGAAATAAATAAATAAAATCTTTAAAAAGAAAACAAACTAGTTGTGGAATAGGAAGCTGTCATTGGCAAAATGAGTAACTTTAGTTCTTTTGTTTCTTTTTGTTCTTTGGAAAATTCAAATAATATCTGACGCTTCACAGAAATGGTCAGGAAATCTAATTGGATAATTTATATAAAGTGCTTTAAAAGGTTCTATATGGATTTAAAGTATTCTTGTGATGTAAGTTTTGGCTTAACTAGGATATTTAGGAGCCTTATTCTATATATCAACACATGTTTTTCTTTGTACCTTTTAATTTTAAAGTGATCCTCTTAATCTATAATCTAACTGGGTTTGAGTTTTGAGGTTACATCTTCCATTGGTCTACTCTGTAGTTTACAGCTTAAGGATGAAGGTTAGGATGATACTAGAAAAGCAACTCTGTCAGGCTTACTGAGGCTAACTTTTTCATTTTGTGGACCTAGTTTAGTTTCTAGCTTCTTTGATTGTAGAAGTGCATAGCCAGAGTAGGGCAAGGTTCTTAGTTATTACTGTTCTAGGGAGAGGCAACTTTTTAGGTAGTAGCCAGTTAACAGAAAAGTGAAAAGTTGACCTCACTAGACTTACCAAATTTAGTATATATTTTGGCTCTTCCTGTAGGCTAGAACTAGTTACTTGGTTGGTTTGATTTTTAATCCTTGTACCTTTTGTATGTGCAGGATATGAAGATTAAAATGGCTTGAATTTGAAACATTCAGAATTTCTTAATGTTATAATTAAACAAAAATCATTCTTTGTATTAATTTATATGGAATCTAAGGCCTAATACATAGTTATACAGCTTATAAATAAATAACAACTGAGTATATTTACTTCTACCTACCTCCGGTCTTAGTTCTTCTCAGTAAACACATGCCAAACACCTTACCTTGGAGAAAAATGATTAGAGGCATAGAAATTCCTAAATCTAGGAACTAAATAAAATGACTAATTGTAGTATTTCTACCCTCCTACCTCCCCCTATCTTACAACTTTTTCCAAGCCTTCCATATAATTTTCAGTACTGAAAAGTTGTCAGTGATATTTTCTTAGTCATTTGCAGTCCCTGATTAAAGAAGTTATTGCTGTATTTTATCATGGTAACACAGAATTATAATTTTAATTAAATAGATCTTTCCATTATCACTACAGGTATTATGTAAAATCATATATTTTTCTTCATGCTAATCAATTAACCTGTGCCTTTTGGACAAATTTAATTAACTAAACTAGTGATTATTTTATGCTTGCATAACTAAAATAATTTAGATACTAACCTTGTATCCAAAAGAAGGAAGAGAATTATGTTTGAGCATAGCAAACTGTGGTTGCCATCTCTTCTCTTTCTGTTTATGTATAGTACATTATCTACATATGTACCTTTTGGAGAAATTAACTTATTTCTAGGTTTAGAAGAAACAGAGTAAAATTTAATAAACTCTTTGACATTAATCCTTTAGTTAGCCATAAATCAATTACATCTGTTATTGTTCTGACTTGTACAAAGAATCTTGGGATATTTCCCTTGGCACAACTGTCACGAAATTATTATTGTTCATACATACTTGACATGATGTGCCTGCAGGTGGAATTTAGTGATTCCTGTTCAAATCTGTCACCACCATAGTAATTAGTGTGCACATCCGATTGTTTCAATAGCTAAGTCATTCCTTGTTGTATGTTGAGTTCTATTTTTCTTCTTCATTATTTTATATTTGTGTATGAAACCATATCCTATGTGGTAATTTGCTTAAGTGAAGCAAAAGTATTAAAAATTATGCTTCCAGTTAAAAATTATAATAATAATCTTTTCCATCATCTGTCAATGTCTAGTCTAAAGTTGCTGATAAAATTGTCAATTGAATTTTCTATATCACAAGACGTTTCCTAAACCTGAACTAACTACATATAATAAGCCTGAATCTTCCAAATAGATTTCTTATGATAAGTCAGAATGTGAGTCTTGGTATTTAATGATTTGAAGTACCTTTCAACAATTAGTGATTTGTTTAAAGAACATTGACTATGTGTATAGCTGATGTATGATGACTAGCTTCCAAAATGCTTTTCTAGTTGATATAAACACTCTTGAATAGATGATTTAGCAACAGAAAACCTCAACCATTTAAACAATTTTCTACTTTTTTTTTCATTCTAAAAATTGAACATTTATTCAGATTAGCAGTTAAACCACTTTGGCTATTTTGTATTTCCTCCTCACCTTTTCCCCACTGTCTTAATAAATATATAATGAACTGAGCTGAATTACTTATTTTAATAAACCTAATTGTCAGACTTTCTTTTAAATGAAAATAATGACTAGTAAGAAACAGTGTTTGGAAATGTGATAAAATTTAATGCCCTGAAGGGCCTGATTTAAGTACATGTATAGGTAGATTGCCATTTGCTGTATTTAATTATCTAAACTGGATCGTTACTTTCTCTCCATACCTCATTGAAAAAGACTTTCGGTCAAAGACTTTTATTTGGCATCTGTATGTGAAGGAAACCTTACAATAATAATAATTTGAGAAAAGAACTTGCTATGTGCAGGCCCCATGCTGGGCTACATGGAGAAGACAGTGAAGTCCCTGCCCTGTCAGGAGCAGCTAGGGGAAAAGGCAGACAGCTGAATGAACATTAAAATATATTGTGAAAAAATATATATTGTGATATGAGGAATTTGATAATACTCTGAAGCATGTATGTAACACATGATCGGGGGGATTCTTCTGGAGGAAGTGATTTGTAAGCTAAGACACAGAGTATGAAGAGGAGTCAGCCAGGTAGTGATGTGGTAGAAGAACTTTGTCTCAGTGGACACATGTGAAGGAGAGGCGAGAGAACGTGGCATCATTGGGGTAGCTACAAGTAGTTCATAGTAAGGTTTAAAGATTGAGAGACCAGTTAATCTTTTGTTTTGAAAACACATGTCACTTACAAGATTGGCTTTTGTATGGTTGTGTGGTTTTTGAATTAAAAACCAACAGGTTTTAATTCAAAAGTCAATGTTCTTTGTTTTTTTTTGCTTCTGAGAGTGGGCAAAGTTAGGAAGTTAAAATGCTTTCAGAGAGCTGGCTCTTGGTGTTATTTAGGAATCATTAAACTCTTATAAAAGTTGAAAAATTTATTTCATTTTTAATGTTTTTTTAGAATTCATTCTTGGTAAATTTTTAAAAGCTGGCAAGTACTACAAACTCATAATATCCAGAAAAAAGCAACATGATATTTTTATTAATGAAACTGCCTAAAACATTTCCCTAATGCTAATTTTCTTGCATTTTAAAATTTGGATGATCACAATATGACAACAATTTTGCATTATCATTTTATATACAGAGAATAGGAAGGTAATTCACTCATGTTCTAAGTCAGTTGATCACATTTCTCCCAGTTTTATTGAGACATAATTGACATGTAACATTATATTAGTTTAAGGTGTAAAACATAATGATTTGATGTATGTACATATTGTAAAAAGATTACTACAGTAAATTTACTTAAATCCATCACCTCGCATTGTTACAAATTTTTTTCTTATGATGAGAATTTTTAAAATTTGCTCTCTTAGCAACTTTAAATTTACCATACAGCATTGTTGGCCATAGTCACCATGCTGAATATTACACCCCCAGAACTCATTTTCTACCTGGAAGTTTCTACCTTTAGACCAGCTTTTGGAACTTCAGCTTCTGAACTCCAGTTTAGCTCCCACCCCCCAAAAAGCTTATGATACTCAGTACCTGCCTACCACGTCCACTTTCATAGGGCCTAATCACAAGGGAAAGTGATTAACAGGTATAAAAGGCAGTGAGATTATTTTCACATGCAGCTTATTTTCATTGTCTATCTATGTTTGGTTCCCAAATTTTAGAACACATTTTGATGGAAGTCTTTAAGAAGCACTATTTTTTATTGAATTTTTACCTGTTTATTTTATCTTAAGGGAGCCTCCAGGTGGCAACAGGGCCTAGACCTGCTGGGTTATTTACATGGTGCCAACCACTTGACCAGAGCACAATAAGTGCGCTAAACGAAACATACAAAACCCACCTCTCCTGTATCCCAATCTAAACCTCAAACAATTACCCTGCAAGCCATGTGAGGCACTTTTACTAAATTGTAGATTTAAAAAAAATTCTTGTTAAGAATGAATCTTTTTAGCAATACATTCTGCCTCGTTTAGACAAGGTTCTGGCAGAATGACTTTAGAAGCAAAACGCTATGATGTAGGAAGTAGGAATATAAAATTAGCATCAAAGTAATTGTGGAGTAGAAACAATTTCATTGGAAAAGTTTTCAAAAAATTCTCTTAAGTCTATTTAGAACTTATCAAGAGTTGCTAGAGCTAGAAAGAGAATTCAGGTGCTCTTATTTCTTGTGGGATGTCTGGGCCACAAAGCCTTTGATACCTGTCTCAGAAATTACCAGTGTTTTCGTAAATACTGATAAACCTTTTATGCTACACGTGGGTTTCTTAAAGATTTGCTACAAATTGAATTATTATACATTGAGTCATGTTTTAAACATTTTAGGGTGCTATGTAAATGCTTCCCAAAGGAAATCCTTTCATAAACTAAAGAATCTTTTTTTTTTTTTTTTTAAATATAGGCTAGTAGTCTCCTGATTCATTACTAGTTCCCTCCCTCCCTTCTTTAAATGTTTGGATTTTTCTGTTTTCCTGACGCACATCTATGTAAGTCTTTGAGGCTCAGTCACATTTAACTTTTGAGTCAAACATCAAAGTATATAACAAGAAGAATGTAATCATTCAGTAGCATTTTTGATAAGTCTTACTTGTTTATAACATATAGATCACATTCAAGAATGTTTAGAATAATTCTACAAATAAGATAATTGTTGAAAAGCTGAAGAAAGTTAAGAATGCCTCCTACCCTTTTGGTTAGCTTTATATGCCAGAGATCTGAGGATGATGTACAACAAATCTCAAATTTGCTTCTCTCTCTTCCTTAGGTGTATATAAATTATAGCCTAATTTCTTGAAATAGGAAATAGTAATAGTTCATGAGCTTTAGTAAAATTATACATATCTTTTTTCCCCTCCAAAAGGATGTTGCCCAATAAGAAAGCTCAATAGAGGTTTATACATTAGCTGACAGTATAATATATATTTTATATATACTTGTATGTAACTTATATAAATAATAGGCTTCCCTTCTCACATATTTTCCTTACCTTTAACAACAGAAGGTCAAAAGCAGATTACAGAATTGTAAATATCCCCAGGTGTTACTTTAGGGATTAGGATTCTTTCTCCTGTTACACTTCCCAGAATTCAAGGAATAAAAACATTCCTGGCAGTATTGAGAAGGATTAGAGTTGAGTTTCCCACCTTTTCCTGAAGAGGTACTCCTTTTTATTCAATTAAAGTTTAATCTACTAATATAACATAAGAACCTTTAAGCAATGCAGGTTGTATTCCTTGGAAGCAAGAAATTGTAAGTGTAATACAATAAGTCAAGTTGATTTTTCCAAAAGATATATTATTACAATTGTTACAATTCTTGTTCAAATGTCTGATGTCCAACTTTATTTTTAAAAAGTACAATTGCTACACAAATACTAGGTATTTATTTAGGTATGAGCATAAATAGGCACATTTATATTTATGAAGTGTTTTATTACAATGTTTCTAAGCAAGTGGATCGCGCACATAAACAGGGAAGTACACTAGTCATCAAGTAAAAATTTGAGGGTTTCTAGATGTTATAAAGATCTAGATGCTACATAAAGGGTGATGCAAAGATAAATAAGACCCAGTCCCTGTCCTAGGAACTTTCATTGAGAGTCTGTTAAGACCCACAGATCTGTAAATGTAACAAATGTAGGCTGTATTAAGTGTCATAAGAGATATAAAAAGTTCCGTGAGTCATCAGAGGATAGGGGAACTGTTTTTGGAATTGAAGGCATCGTTGGGAACCCAAGGTGGGCCTTTAAAGGGTGAGGAAAGCACAGTCTACATAACAAGGTCAGGTCAATGGCGTTGATTTGGAATTGGAAGTTATTAGCTGTGTGACTTTAACTTGTGTCTCACAGCCTTTCTTAATGCCCATTCTCTGTACCTTACAGAGTTGTTATGAGGGTTCAGAGTGATAATACATTTGACAGTGCTTTGTACATTCTAAATCATCTTATGTGTTCTTATTACCACTTTAGTTTTATGGGAACAGAGCAAAATGATAATAAAAGCATAATTGGGTCATGAGATTTTAGCCAGGCTTCTCTTGAGAAACTTCACAACCAACATTAATGAAACTTGGAAGAGCTCCTTAGCTTCCTCAGCCCGCATGGGGATCATCACTTTTCTTGGGTTTTACTTAGGTTGCTCAGTAAAATCCCAGTGTTTTGACTTAAGGCCCCAGAAATATGCTCCTGTCAAAAAAACTTGACCAATTCCCCAGTTTTGGGGACTGAGTTGCCTTCTTTTCTTTCCTTCCCCCCCCCCCCCCCCGTCCCCTCTGGCTATTGTTAGATTGTTCTTAATTTCAATGTCTCTGGTTATATTTTGTTTGCTTTTTAAAAAAATTTTATTGTTATTCAATTACAGATGTATGCCTTTTCTCCCCATCCCTCCACCCTACCCCATGGGTTGCCTTCTGAACTTGAGCCAAGACTGACCACTGTGAGGGAACCCTCCCGACACAGTAGTTGGTCTTCAGTTACTTCTTTAGCTCTCCAGTCTGATAGGATGATGCTTTTGGGAGGGAGGAAGGGGATTGGAATAAAACATGCTCGCTTGGAGCTTTAATGTGTACATACTACTAAGTGAAACAAAGAATAAATTCCCGTGAAGGCTCTATGCTATGGGAGCTGTGTCAAAATTAATGCTTAGGAATCTGAACATCCTCAAGATGTTAATATCCAAGTAACTTCCCTAAAAGTGGAGACTAGGCTTCAGTGAAGAAGTTTTTTCAAAACACTAACAATTGACTTGAGCAAATTTTAAGGATCTGAATATTAAAAATACGGGGCTGGCTGAAAAGTTCGTTTGGATTTTTCTGTAAGACAGATCTAGTAGCGATTAGTTGTCTTTACCTTCATTCAAAACAATTTTGTTAGATTATATTGTGACAGCTGTCCTATCAGTGTGTATTTTAAAAAACTTATCAAAATTGGTGAATTTTTGTGTAGCCATTTTAATATTGAAGATGGAAGAAAATGTGCAACATTTTCAACATATTATGCTTTATTATTTCAAGAAAGGTTAAAACGCAACAGAAACAAAAAAAGATTTGTGCAGTGTATCGAGAGGTGCTGTGATTGATCGAACATGTCAAAAATGGTTTGTGAAGTTTCATACTGGAGATTTCTCATCAGATGATGCTCCGCAGTCAGGCAGACCAATTGAAGTCGATAGCAGTCAAATTGAGATGTTAATTGGGAACAGTTAACACTGTATACCATGCATGAGATAACCGATGTACTCAAAATATACAAATTAATAAAGTTCTTGGTGCCCTGGCTGGTGTGGCTCAGTGGATTGATTGCCGGCCTGTGAACCAAAGGGTTGCCAGTCAGGGCACATGTCTGAGTTGCGGACCAGTAGGTGTGAGTGAGAGGCAACTGCACACTGATGTTTCTCTCCCTCTCTTTTTCCTACCCTTCCCCTCTCTCTAAAAATAAATAAAATCTTTTTTTAAAAAGAAAGAAATATTTTTAAAAATAAATAAAGTTATTGGTGAAAATGAAAAATTTGTCTTTCATTTTACAAAAAAAAAAAGTACGGACTTTTTGGCCAAACCAATATGTAAAAGTGAGGACCTTTGACTGAACAATCCTCTGATACCTGTCTATTGGCTAGATGGAACTGCATGTGCCAGACCAGAAGAGACTGTGTTTAGGTAAGCAACCCAAGATATAGCATTGAAGCCCTGTGGCTTGCTCCTCTCCTTTCTAGTTTTTGGCTATTAAATATCTGAAGCTATTTTTATTTGGGGATAGTACAGTATGTCTAGGTTGCGCCTAGGAAAGAAGTAGCTAGAATACCCCAATGGGACTTTAACGCTTGGTGGAAAGAACAGTTGATAAAAGGGTAAATCACACCAGCATTTTCCTTTTTCTGCTGTCACTATCCATCTTGCTGTATTTGCAGAAATTAGACGATAGGACCGGAATTGGGGAGTATGCTGGGTTAGTAGCTGCTTCTGTTGCTACCCATGGCCAATCTTGATCCTGCGGTTTGAAATACCCAATAGTAGAATTGGCAAAAGTATACATTGCACTCTGAATCCCGTTTTTCTGGATTATATCCAGTTCCAACTGGGTCCACCACACTGAGCTTTCAGAATCAATAGGCAACCCACCTGCATCCTTAAGAAATATCTAGACATTAGTATCTGGATCGAGTTCAGAGGGTTAGATAGCCTTTTAAGAATATAATATCAACATTTTAAAAGTGATGTGCTATCTTTCTTTCAGAGGAAAGATTATCTTAATGCTTGCCATCAATGACCATCTTAGAGGTATCCGTTTGTATTATAAGTGGATATTTAGTTCACTCACCTATTATATTCTATTGTACATTTGTGCTATAATTTGTATATTCCCTCATGGATGGGCATTTAAATTATTTCAAGTTTTTACCATTATAAACACTGATGTAATGAATATCTTTGTGCATGTCTCCATGTGCAAATGTGGTAGCTTCTCTAGGGCGGTGCTTATCAAACTTTGTCACATCATACCATGTGTTAAAAGATATTTTTACTGCCCATATTATCTCCTGGCAGGTGGTGATGGATGGTAAAGCTACAGAGATCTCTCTGGCAAATGTGTTACAAGTAAAACCTTATGTTCTAACAAAGGGGCTACCAAACTGTGGTCCTCAGTGAAATTCAGCCCGCCATTTTTTATAAATGCAGTTTTATTGGAAACCAGCCGTGTCCATTTATAACCTACTGGCTATGGCTGTTTCATACTGCAGTGGCAGAGTAGAATAGTTGCAGCAGAGACCATGTAGCCCTCCAAGCCTAAAATATTTACTATACAACTTCTTACAAAACAAGTTTGCTGACTCCTACTCTACAATAATAGTTACCAAACAAATAGATAGTTTCAAACATTGTACATTTGTGAATAGTGTTTTTAAAAATTTGCCTCAAATCAATAAGCTCCCAATCTGAATAGGAAATTAACACAATAATTAAATAATTAAAAGCTTCTGTCTCATGAGGTAAAATGTGGTTAGCAATGTTATAAAGATTTAAACAAGAACCCCAAAGGACTGGAGGTACAGTCATTCCAGCCAGAAATGGCATTTGCACTGGTCTTGAAAAAGTTGTAAAATGACCAGAAGTCTTAGGTATAGAGTTCCGCACACTTGAAGTACTGGGTAGGTGATGATAAAAATGCTCGTACGCCTGTCATATCTTACATAGAGTAGTGCCAACGAATTAGAACTCCTGAGCATTACTTTTTCTCCTGCCTCTGATTGCCTAAATTATGTGGAAGACAGCATTGAACCATCTGCTTCTCAGTCATCTTTTAGTAGAAAGTGACTAAAAAACCAGTCTAATTAGGTTTGTATTTCACAAGGTACTCCAGAACAGATCTGATAGAGGGTGCTCAGGGCAAGTATTTTTTAGCTGTTGAAGTAGGGAAATGAGTGTTTCGGTTAAATAAACCTGTGTTTTATATTCATTCTTAACTGTCATTGAAAAATAGGTGAAATTGTAAACCAAGGTTTACATTCAGAATAATTGCAATCTTTATGATAGGTTTCTTATTCATAGGAATTTAACGTGTAATTTTTTTTAATCATCACCCAAGGATATGTTTTATTGATTTTAGTGAGGGGCAGGGGAAGAGAGAGAGAGAGAGAAAAACATTGATCAGTTGCCTCCTGTACAAACCCCAACCAGACCAGGGATCAAATCTGCAACCTGAGTACGTGACCTCACCAGGAATTGAACCCACAACCTTTTGGTGTACGGACGATGCTCCAACCAACTGAGCCACCCAGTAGTCGAGACTAACATGTAATTTTATAACACTTAGCAATGATTTGGGAAAAGCAGTAAATAAATGCAATGATGCCTTTGAAGATTATCAGCAAAAGGTTAGTCAAGTTAATATAGAATTGCTTGTTAGGAAATTTTTTAATTGAATAGAGGAAATGACATTGGATTGTCATGATTATTATTACTCAAACCTTCATAGTAAACAGTGGCATGGATATAAACAATGAATGTTACCCTGAAAGATTTGTACTTTTTAAATTAAGAACATAGGAAAGTATTCAATTACATTGGGAGATGCAGTTTTTGCTAGGCTAATTTGGAATGTGACAGTTAAATAATAAAAAAGTTGGATATGAAATAATTTTTCCCAAAGGAAGAAAAGGATAAGTTACTCCATGTCAGGTGAACAATATTCTGAGCACCAAAAATAAACGCAAGGGAGGCATAAAAGATTCCCTAATTTTGTAGTTTGTACAGGCCAACATCCATTGTATGAGTAATAAATGTTATATCTATATTCATGACAGTTTAAAAAATCTGATAATAACTTTTAGCTATTTTTTAAAATATCATTGATTCTATTATGTAATCATTGAGCTAACTAATGTATATTAGGACCAAATCACTGTTCCTTGGTCTGCCGGGGATATATAATTTAAATTAAATATTTCTCATCTGCTTAAATGAAATCTCTTTTTAATGTTCTTTTTAGCCTGAAAAGAAATATGCATTAATGCTAAATAGTAATTTTAGTTTCTGTGATTTTACATAAAATGGCTATAATTTTATATAAAATGTATATTCGATGACATTTAACAAAATGTCATTCGATGTCAGTTTAACAAAAAGACTAATATATTTTACTGTAACAACTATAATATGCCCTTACCTATTTGTTTATACATACTCCTCTCTATTTTAGTAATGAAATTATCTGTGAATTGAGTGAAAACAGAGTGGCCACAAATGCATAAGAAAACACTTCTGTAAATTAATATGTTTGCCAAACCATTTCTTAAAAACCACCTTGCAGTTCTGTCTCATGGCTTGTGTCTTTAGAGTATGTTGAGCAAATTAAAGAAAAGGGGGTGGGAGAATCATCTGGAGAAGGTCTGAAAGCAGTCTTTGCATTACAGCTAAAAATAGTAGCCGGAACCCTCTATCTAGCCATGTCATTCTTTAAAAATAACAGAGAAAGAAATCATTCCACAGCTCTATTTTGATGAAATTATCTATTGTCAAGGACAAACTAGCATTTTAAAGCTGTTGCTTTTTTAAGTAAAACATAATATGTTGTTATCTAGTTTTATGTTTAGGTTGGTTTAAATTAATCAAAAACTATCAAGGACCACAAGTAAGAGATATTTACAGAAAAGTACTGTTCAGTTTGTGGATTTTTTAAAAAACTCTATTGCTTCTATTCCTGTTTTTTCTCCTCTCTATGTTTGGATTAGTGACTACCAGAAATGAGAAAGTAGAAGTTGAGAATCTTTTATTTTCTTACTTGTTATTTTGCAATTTCTTTTGTCATTGAATGTGAGACAATACATTTTTTTCAACCTGCCACTCAATGTCCCAATTCAAAAGAGAAATCTGGACACATTTTTCCCTAGCAGCACTAAATGAAAGAATTCACTTTCTCTTACTGGCCATTACATAGAACCGTGAGAATGGCGCAGTCAACTCTCTCCTAAGTTAATTAAAAGAGATGTAATTGTAGATGATTTAAAAGAACAGATAGCCAAAAAGCCACTTTTTCTTCACTGAATTTTATGCACATGCTGTGGCAACTTGACCCCAGGGTATGGAAATGGTGTGCAGCGGCTACAGTCCACCATGTGGATAAAACACACCTCAAGAAATAGAGAGCTTTGTGTTCTGTTGTGTGAAGGTGAATAGCTGTAACCGCCAGCGAGCTTGCCCTTTTTGACAGCTGGCTTTATTTAGCATTTAAAAAAAAAATTGCATGCTATTTGCCTCTGGTGCCTGGCCTTTTTCAATTAAAATTTTAAATGATTTCTTATCATCCCCTAACACAAAGCTCACTTGTGCAGTTCCCAATTTAGCCTGAGACACCTGTTCTTGAGTCCATTTTTTTTTAAGTTCAGTATGAAATCTCCGTGCTGTGTCACGCTGGAATGAAAGAAAGAGCACATTATTGTATTGGAACCTGGCCGAGCTCCTCAGATAGGCTTAAGTGAAAGATTGAGGACTATTAGTGGATATGACACGTTATTACACAAGAGACATTTCAACAAATATCATATTGTTCATTTTAAGAGTTGTTTTTACTTTGTTAACAACAATCTGGAAACAATAAATAGGGAAAAGAGCTTAATACATCACTTCAATTTCTTTTAAATTTCATCAACTAGCAAAGAGTAAGAAACTGTTATACATGATGGCAAATTTAATGTATCTGTTTGCCATAAAAGAAAGAGGACTTTGAAAAAGCCACCCTTTCACTTATATCAACTTACAGTCTTCATATCAATATTGACCAGAAAATTCTTACAGTTGTCAACTTGAAATTATCTATACTGAAGTAGAAGTTAAACACATTCAGATAAAACAAGTCTCTTCCCAGGGAGAGAGGTATGAGGTAACCTCTGACTCATACTTCATTGAATTTAAGCTATTTCTCCAAATAGCCTTACAGTTGGACTGAAAAAGCCTTTGATTTAATAGAAAACTCTTTGTGTTTCTAATTTGTCATTGGTCTAGCTTTTGTTAGTTGGTTAGAGGTTTCATTGGAAGGAACCCTTTCCAGGCCTAGCTCCCACTTCAGTCAAAGCAAACACCTTATCTTTTCCCATCATTAATAATTTTTTTAAAGAGAGAGGTAGGAGGTAGCTGAGAGACACCTTTTCTCTTCTTTTTCTTTTTTTTAAAGATTTTACTTATTTATTTTTAGAGAGAGGTGAAGGGAGGAAGATGGAGAGGTTGAGAAACATCGATGTGAGAGATAAACATCGATTTATTGCCTCTGGCATGCACTCCTACCAGGGACCGAACCTGCAACCCTGGCGCGTGCCCAGATGGGGTATCTACTGGAGACCTTTCACCCTGCAAGCTGACGCCCAACCAACTGAGCCACACTGGTCAGGGCCTATCATTAATAGTTTTTAGAGTTTCTGTGGTATCTTTTAAAAATTTTTAAAGAATGTCCTCATTTATTCTCTCAAGAAAACCCAAGGGGGTTGATAGCATGATATTTAATTAATATATGACAAGAAAAAAGAAGGATTAAAGTTTGTTTTAACTGGACTACAGTGTCACAATTTTCCAGATTTAATTTTATCTGGATCATATTGTCATTCTGTTAATGCCAAATTTATTAATTCTATGTGGCATAATTATTTTTAAATATTTTTTAAAATATAAGGCAATAAACACCTATTACTGAAAAACCCAGAAAGTATAGAAAATATAACAAAGAATACCTTTAAGGTATAAAAATACATTAAATAAAATGTGTATGTATATTCTTGAAGTCATTTTGAATGCATGTACTTTTTTAATTGATATAACTTTATTTCTTAGAGCAGTTTTAGGTTTACCAAAAATTTTGTTAGCAAGTATAGTGTTCCCAAATGCTCCCTCTTCCTCTGCTTCCTCCTCCCCTCCTCCATAGCCCAATTCCCCTATTATTAGCATTTGCATTGGTGTGGTACGTTTGTTATAATCGATGAGCTGATGTTGATACATTACTGTTATCTAAAGTTTACCATTAAGGTTCAGTCTTTGTGTTCTGTAGTCCTGAGTGTCTTGCCAAATGCCTAGTGACATGTGTCCACCATTATGTAATCATGCAGAATGGTTTCAGAGCACTAAAAACCCCATGTCCACTTCTATTGGCCCCTCCTCTTACCCCCAGCCTCTGGCGATCACCAATCTTTTTTTTTTTTGTCTCCATAATTTTACGTTTTCCAGAATGTCATATAGTTTGAATCGTACATTATGAAGACTTTTCTGACTGACTGCTTTTTTTAAAAAAGTTGCTCTGTGTCTTTTTGTGGCTTGACAGGTCATGTCTTTTCATTGCTGAATAATATTGAATTGTATGCGTATATCACAGTTTGTTTATTTATTCACCTATGAGGGACATATTGGTTACTTCCGGTTTTTAGCAATTATGAATAAAGCTGGTATAAACGTTTATGTGCAGATTTTTGCATGGGCATATGTTTTCAAGTCATTTGGGTAAATACCAAAGAGAAATTGCTGGGTTGTATGGTAAGACTATGTTTAGCTGTGTAAGAAACTGCAAACTGCCTTCCAAAGTGGCTGTCATACTCTGCTTGTGCTACCATAATAAAATACCATAGATTGGGTGGCTAAACCACCAGACATTATTTTTCACAGTTCTGGAGGCTGCGAAG
The DNA here is from genome assembly GCF_022682495.2 of Desmodus rotundus. Taxonomy (NCBI): domain Eukaryota; kingdom Metazoa; phylum Chordata; class Mammalia; order Chiroptera; family Phyllostomidae; genus Desmodus; species Desmodus rotundus. The sequence goes on from NC_071393.1 coordinate 109,664,697, forward strand.
TCCAAAAGCAGAGTGTCAGCAAATTCAGATTTTGGTGAGTGCTGCTTCCTGGCTTGCAGACAGACGCCTTCTTGGTGCATCTTCACTTGATAGAGTGAGGAAGCTTTGGTATCTTCCCTTCTCGTAGGGTACCATTGCCATCATAGGAGCCCCACCCTTATGACCTCAACTGAACTTAATAACCTCCCAAAGGCCCCCTCCTCCTAATAATCATCACATGAGAGATTAGAGCTCCACATAATTTTGGGAGGACGCAAACATTCAGTTCATTACAATAGCTGTACCATTTTGCATTCCCATCAGCAATGAGTGAGAGTTCCTATGGCCCCACAGCCTTCCCAGCATTTGATGTTGTTACTCACTGTTTTAGATTTTAGCCACTCTAAGAAGCATGTAGTGGTATCCTGTTTTAAGATGCAATGTACTAGTGATCTATAATGTTGATTGTCATATAATTACATGCCATCTGTGTGTCTTTGGTGAGTTGTCTGTTCATCTTTTGCCCATGTTTTAATCAGGTTGTTTGTTTTCTTACTGTTGAGTGGATATAAATCCTTTAGCAGATATTTTGATATGATTCTTTCTTTGGTCACATTTAGTTTAACTGATGAGCCTGTCAAAGGCATTCTTCATTTCTGTTATAGTGTCTTTGATTTCTAGCATTTACTTTTCATTCTTTTGTAGAGTTTCAATCTCTTTGCTTACATTGCTCATCTTTTCTTGCAAATTGTCCACTTTTTAATAAAGATTTTATTTCTTTGTTTTTAGAGAGAGGGGTAGGGAGGGAGAAAGAGAAGGAGAGAAACATCAATGTGTGGTTGCCTCTTACACGCCCCCCACTGGGGACTTAGCCCACAACCCAGGCACGTGCCCTGACTGGGAATTCGACCACAGGCTGGTGCTCAATCCACTGTCCACACCAGCAAGGGCATTGCTTTTTTCATTACAGTCCTTAGCATATTAATCATAGTTATTTTAAATTCCCAGTCTGATAATTCCAAAATCTCTGCCATATATGAGTCTGGATCTGGTGGTTATTTTGTCCCTTCAGTCTGTATTTTTTTGTTATTTAGCACATCTTGTAATAATTTGTTGAAAGCTGGACTTTCTGTATCTGCTAAGAAGAAGCTGAAATACATAGGCCTTTAGTGTCAGGTTTTATGTTTATCTGGCTGGGAGTTAGGCTGTGTGAACTGTTAGCTATAGCCATGATATAAGATGCTAAATTTTCCTCTAGTATCCTTTGACTGCCCTGTTGTTCTTAGGTCTTCTTAAAGACTTCTTAAGTAGGCAGTACTTTTAGCTATAATCCTTTGTTACTACCCAGTAGCCCTATTGATATGGTGGTATATATGGGGGAAAGGAAGTATTCTATAGTTCTCTGATTAGGTCTGTCTTTTAGTGTACCTGTGATGGGATACTCCTTCCCCCACATTGGTTAGGCTTTGGTAAAACCTCTTCAGTAGGCTAGGCTCTAGTATAAATAGTTTTCCTTTTAAGCAGGTCTTAGGGAGAATAGTGAGCTCTTTTGTAAATACACTGAACTAATATATGAAAATTCTCTGAAATTGAAAAAGTATACTATGTTTTATTATAATGATAGTAATGATCACAAACATCAGTAACCAGGGATTTTAAATAACATTTAATTTATTTTTGTATTTTATGTTATGTATAGAAATATTCTTTTTTAAAATATATTTTATTGACTATGCTATTACAGTTGTCTCCCTTCCATGTAGTACCCCCATTCCCTACAGCAATCTCCCACCTAGTTCATGTGCATGGGTCATGTATGTAAGTTCTTTGACTTCTCCATTTCCTATACTATTCTTAACATCCCCCTGTCTATTTCATACCTACCAATTATACTTAATCCCTGCACCTTCCCCACCTCCCCTTCTCCCCCAGCCCCTCCCAGCTGATAATCCTCCAAATGATCTCCATATCTATGATTCTGTTTCTGTTCTGGTTCTTTGCTTAGTTCGTTTTTTCAGATTCAGTTGTCAATAGTTGTGAACTTGTTGCCATTTTAATATTCATAATCTCGACCTTCTTTATCTAAAAGTAGCCCCTTTAACATTTCATGTAATAATGGTTTGGTGATGATGAACTCCTTTAGCTTTACCTTGTCTGGGAAGTACTTTATCTGCCTGCAATTCTAAAGGATAGCTTTGCTGGAGAGAGTAATCTTGGATGTAGGTCCTTGCTCTTCATGACTTTGAATACTTCTTGCCAGTCCTGTCTTGCCTGCAAGGTTTATTTTGAGAAATCAGCTGACAGTCTTATGGCGACTCCTTTGTAGGTGACTCTCTGCTTTTCTCTTTCTGCTTTTAAGATTCTCTCTTTATCTTTAATCTTTGGCATTTTAATTATGATGTGTCTTGGTGTGGTCTTCTTTGGGTCCAGCTTGTTTGGGACTCTCTATGTTTCCTGACTTGTATGTGTATTTCCTTCACCAAATTAGGGAAGTTTTCTTTCATTATTTTTTCAAATAAGTTTTCAATTTCTTGCTCTTCCTCTTCTCTTTCTGGCCTCCCTATGATTTGGATGTTGGTACATTTGGAGATGTCCCAGAGGCTCCTTATATTATCCTCATTTTTTTAAATTCTTTTTTTCTTCTTACTGTTCTGGTTGAAAGCTTATTTCTTCCTTGTGTTCCAAATCATTGACTTGAATCCCAGCTTCATCCCTTCCACTGTTGGTTCCCTGTAGATTTTTCTTTATTTCACTTAGTGTAACCTTCATTTCTTCCTTTATGTTGTTGCTATACTCAGTGAGTTCTTTGAGCATCCTGATCACCAATGTTTTGAACTCTGCATCTGATAGGTTGGCTATCTCTGTTTCATTTAGTTCTTTTGGGGGGATTTTGTTTTGTTCTTTCATTTGGCTTATATTTCTTTGTCTCCTCAATTTGACAGCCTCCCTGTGTTTGTTTCTGTGTATTAGGTAGAGCCTCTTTGACTCCTTTCCTATTGTAGAAAAGGCCCCTATAAATTGTGTGGGGGAGAGCCTTAACTAATCACCAGGGTAGGGCAGCCAGCTTCACTGCTTTGTTGCTCTATGGGGAGGGGACAGTACCACTACCTGGCTTTTGGAGGTTTTCCCATCACTTGCCCTGTTTCCAGTCACTGCATTTACTCCCTGTGCATGACTCGGTGCCCTTCTGGCTGTTGCCCTGGTGCTGAATTCCAGAGGGCCTGGGTCTGTGTATGTTCTTAGTCCGTGTAGGCCCTTTAAGCAGAATCCCCTAAAAATCTGGCAGTTTTTTCCACCACCCCAACCCCCACTGGTTTTTACAGCCAGAAATTATGGAGATTTATCTTCCTGGCGCTGGAACCCTGGGCTGTGTGCCCTGGCCTATGACTGGGATCATTCGTTCCCAAGGTATCCCTCCCAAATTTTATCCATGACATATGAATGTGGGATCACCTATTCTGCCTCCATGGTCTCTCTGTGCCTCTCCACCATCTCCGTGTCTTTGCACCTCCTACCTGTCTAGATGAATGTGGCTTCTTTAAATCTTTGGTGGTTGGACCATAAAGCTCGATTTTCTGATGGATCTGGGTGTTATTTATTTTTAGGTTTATTTGTAATTCTGTGGTTGCACAAGGAGGTGAAGTGTGTTTACCTTTGCCTCCATCTTGACTGAAAATGTATAGAAATATTCTAAGTTAGATGATCTCACCTTTAACTGGAACATAATCAACAAAAGAAAAAAGCAAACAAAATATAACCAGAGACATTGAAGTTAAAAACAATCTAACAATAGCCAGAGGGGAGTGGGGAGGGAATAGTGGGGAGAGGGGTACAGGAACTATTATAAAGGACACATGGACAAAATCAAGGGGGAGGGTGGAGGCGGGGGAGGGAGGTGGATTCGGATGGGGTGGGGTGGAGGGATGGGGAGAAAAGGCATACAACTGTAACTGAATAACAATAAAAATTAAAAAAAAATATTCTATGAAAGAAAATTAAATCAAGAACCTCTCCTTCAGTTCTGTCATTAGTAACATACCAAAAAAGTCACATAATTTTAGACTTGTCTTTTATATTTTTATCTTTTTATTTTACAAAAATATATAATTACTATTTCCCCACTAATATTGGAGTTCATGGGAAATAAAATGTTGAAAATGGGGAAAAAAAGAAATATTCTAAGTTAGATTTTTATAAATTAATTTTATTATCTATTTCAAGTTAACATACAATGTGAAACAAATAAAATTCTGAAAGGACAAACTTCGTTATAGCAATAAAACATGCCTACCAGAATTTTCAGTTTCATCAGGCTCAGGACATCATGTAAAAATTAACTATAAATTCTGATATTTAATAACTCAAATAGATTCTATAGTGTTTGTAATTCTCAAAGATAATTTTTAGGCCTCCCAAACTACATTCAGCTCCCTAAAAAAGTGTACAGTGAAATCATAACAAAATAACAAAAGCAAAAATATTATCTTCTGAGTAGCTATCTTCTGAGTGCTGCCTTTTTTTAAGAACTTCTCCAGTTTCTTAAATAACACATACCTTATTACTACATGGTCTTTAATATGTAAAGTAAAGTTTAGGGATGTTGGCTATCACATTTGGGTTCTCATTGCATTATGAAATTAATAGAACAGTAACATTAATGACATATAAAAGTGGGATTCTGAAACTAATCTTCATCTACAAAACTTAGCATCTAATCTCTGTTGTAACTTTAAATTAAAATCCAGGTAAACACAGATTCTATTACTGTCATAATGGGGAATATAATAGCTCTATTTTTACCAAGAAAAAAAAGACTAGAATTATCTGATTTTTTTTTTCTTAAAAAGATATAGCTACTTGGTTTATCATTGTAATCTTTAAGTGTCTCTGGAGTCATTTGCTCTGTCATGAAAGTAATGCAAGAGCCATTCGCTATAATGACAAGCTGCAAGTTTTGAGAACACTTTATGTCTAATTTAAAAATAAACAATTACAAAAATCAGAACTTTGCCTAGCTGGCTGTATCCACTGGCAGTATGGTTATTCTCTGATTAGATACTTTGAGGACTAGACACCATCCTTATCTGGGAGAGATTTAGTAGCATATTATGGTAGAATAGAAAAGGCTATGGACTTGAGAGGCGCATCAACCCAAATGTGAACTGCAGCTCTGTCACTTTTGTGCTAACATCTTGGGCACCTGTGTAAACACCTTTGTAAAGTGAAAATTATAACACTTCTCTAGAGTTACTGTGAATGAAAGCCCGGAGTCCTTGTTAAATGGTAGTTGCATGAGCAATACCATGAGGTGGTGATGATGTTTTGATATTATTTTAGGTGAAATAAAGGACAAAAATGTTCAGGTGGTCGAGCTCCCGATTGTAGACAGTCTTCACCCTCGTCCTCCATATTTACCCCTGGCTGTACCAGAGGACCTTGCAGATCGACTTGTTCGAGTCCACGGTGATCCTGCAGTGTGGTGGGTGTCTCAGTTTGTCAAATACTTGATCCGCCCACAGCCTTGGCTGGAAAAGGAGATAGAAGAGGCCACCAAGAAGCTTGGCTTCAAACATCCAGTTATTGGGTAAGAATCTGATTCGTTCCTTATAAAGTGATGCAGAGTAGCAAGGATATATGTCTTTACAATATATTGTGAACTTTGCAATATATAGTTTAATTTCCATAGCTTTACCCCCAAACAGGATCTACAGTTCACCTTAGCCACAGGGAGATTATTCTTTTTTCATTTACTTAGAATGGCTGGGTCATTGTACTTTGTCACCCTTACTTTATTTATTCATTCGAGAAATATACTAAGCCCCTATATCTGAAATTAGCTGTCTCCCCTGGGGAAACCAGCAAGATTTTATTTTATTTTATTGGGAGTATTTTGGAGATTATACATGACCCTGTCTTACCCTAACAGAGTCATGAGATGAAGCTGTCAGATTTATAGCTTTCGATTACACCTTACTCTTAGGCTTCATTAATTAGCACTGGTGATTACTTTGCTTTTTTGATATTCTGGATGGGTTTGTGTTTTTTTTTCTGTTCTGGAAGCAATTTTGAGAATAAGGATATCATTGGTACTGCAAGGTAATGTTAAAATTATTATTTAAAATGATCTCTTGGCCCACTTGGGAGTTACAGTATATATATGTATTCAGTCTGCTACTTTTATGTTAAGGGAGCTATCTCAGGAAATCCTGGGAGCAAGAAATATCCAAAAAAAATCTTTGCTCACAAGTATGTGCTCCTATACAAGTACATAAAAAGTTATGGGAAAATTAGATTGCCTGGGTGCTGATGCCAGATTTCAGCACCATGGGAAATGTTCTTTGCCTAATGGAAAGAATACTGAACTGAGAGTTGAGCAACTTGGGGAATAGTCCTGACTTTCCCCTATGCCAAATTACCTAATAGTAGTATTGGGCTTTGATTTTTCCATCTGTAAAACAGGGTAGGTAGCATCTGCCCTAAAAATGAAGATGTGACAATATGAAGATTAAAATACGGTTTTTGTTCTGTGGGAAAAAATGCACTATAAAATGTTATCACATTTTAGAAAGACTGATGCTTAAATAATTCCTGAAAATAGACTTGTAGACTAGACTATGGCTTTCTGTGACTTATACTGTTTGTGATAAAGTCAACCATTGATTAATATTAATACATCACTGATTCATTCATTTATTTGCAAAACATTTATTGAATACCTGCTACTGTGGGGGACAGAGATTAATGCTTTTTAAATGGCTTCTTCCAGCTCATTGTAGCCTGTGGGATAAGAGGCTTACATAACTAACATTGTATGGGTAGAATAAATAACATGAGAGAAGCATTAGAAGTATTGTAAGAGGTTAGGGAAGGGGGAATGTACTTCCATCTGCATCAGGAAAGGCTGCAGTGCATCATAGCTGCAGTGTTTGAACAGGATCTTGAAAGATGGAGAAAGATAACAGTATAGTATATTTAAATTACCAAAATACTTTCAACTACATTATCTCATTGATCTTGTAGCACAATCCTGTGTAGTGGGCAGAGATAATTATTTCACAGATAAGGAAATTAAGGAAAGAAAATCTGTGCCCAAAGTCCTAGAACCTTCTTAACTTTGGATTTCCTGTAGTTTTACATACTAGAAAGCAACCCTTATGAATTTTCCATGAGCCATCCATCATATTGAGCATTGGCCAAGTAGAGAAAGTTGAAATCGCACAGACAACTACAGTAGTGTATTGTAATAAAAGAGGAGTGCGCTAGGGTTTTGGACTCTGGAGGTCACATCTACGTCTGCCCCTAACAATTATGTGACTTTGGGCAACTTACTTGCTCCTTTGGGCCTTCATTGTTACCCTTTCCTCATTTGTTAAAACCAAAACACTAGATTAGATGGCATTTAAGGTCTCTACTAACATAATACTAAACAGTTAGATTTTAGTATCTACCCATCATTCATTCATTTGTTTATTCATTTCATTTGGTGAAATTGGGAATAAATAAAATCAGATCCCCTGAGCCAAAAGAGCTTGCTATCTAATAGTGAAAATCAGTCAGGTACACAAATAACTTTGACTTTTGCAAAGACTGGGTTGAAATGCCTTGTGTTGTCTTTACTCACTGAAACGTCTTCAGAAGCATCAGTTTCCTTAACTGTCAGATAAAAGAGTTACATTAAATTAAATGACTTCTAATATCCTTCGCAGGTCTACCGTTCTGATTCTTCCACAGAGATTTCATTATGGTCCTCTGTCAAATTATTGATCCATGCCTAATGTCAGGAGTACTTGGGAAAAATTGCTCAGTGTAGTATTCTGCCACTGTCTCAAACGCTCCTCTTCCTTTGATTCTTCTTTCTATTACATCTCTCCTTTGTTTTTATTTTTATTTGCATAACTCCCACCCTTGTTTTTCCCTTATGTCTTAGTCTACATACGTATAGAAGTTACTGACCCCTATTCCAGATGTTAAAGCTAAAGAAAATACAAGGTGAAATCAGTATCAAACGTTTCCTCTCATGAAAAATTTCACTGAAATTCAGTGGATTTGTTCTTTTTGCTCCTCTTCATTTCTTTGGAGCACAGTGAACAATACCAATATCCTGAGAGAAGCAGTGATTAAGAAGGATGGGAGAAGGAAAAGATGGTAGAAGTATTCATATAATAGTATTCACATCTGAACTATAGTTTGGAGTGCAAAGGAAAGAACGGCCACGAAGGTGTCAGAGCAACTTCAGTGAAATCAAACCCCCACTCCAGATTCATACTAAAAAGCTGGCCTTTGCTTGATCTGAAGGGAAACAAGTCTACCTTTTCCACTTTCCCACATATGAATAGTGGTTTAGTAATTTGGGAAGAGGAGGGATACAGAAAAGGCTAATTTCACAAGAGTTGTAATTTATAAAAACAAGCTATGATTACTATTGTTCTCATTTTCATTAAAAGCACCTTGAAAGCAGTAAGGTGGGAGGAGAATACTGTGGAAGCCAGTGCCTTTTTCAGTGCAGGACAGTGTAAACCTCTGTGTCCTCAGTTTTATAATTTTGGAGCTTTTCTTAAATGGGAAAGATGAGATAGAGCAGTATCTGCTTGTGTTTGATAAGAGTGAAAAACAGTGAAGGGAAATTGATTATGCATACAACGAGAGGGCTGTAATGGCTCCATGAATTTAAAAGTAGTAAGGACCCTTGGAAGGCTTGCTTGCTTTGACTGTGCTATGGGAACGGTGCATGCAAGGTCTTTGTTTTCTTCGGGCAACTTTAAATTCTATAAGTTGGTAGTTACAGAGTGACCAACAGGGTAAAATGAAGAAAAAGAAAAGTTGGCATCAAAATGTTACAAACAATATGTTAATGTTCTATGATAACAATTGTGAATCTTGGTATTATTCATTGTAAAAAAATCTTGAAGTTAATATCCAGTTTTTTCTGAAAGGCTAATTGGTATTTTTCTGCCCAGTATGGACCTTGAGAGCTTGTTTGGAGGTTCTAGCAGGGGAGCGCAGCTACTCGTATACCCTTGACCGAAGACCCGGTCCTCTCCTCTAGTTGGGAAGGTCGTCCTCTTTGACCGGGCGCTCAGCTTCAGGAGGGACGCACATGGATTGGTGAGGGAGGAAGGGGACACCACCTAGCTCCTCGGTTGAGCCAGATCAGCCGAATCAACCCTGGCGATCAATGGGGTGACAGATGTCGCAGCCAGATCACCCTCACATCCCCCAGTATGGAATATAACTGGAATTTCCCCCTTGTTCCTGATACACCAATTACTTTTCTATAAGAATGCATTTTTAAAAGGCTTTACTTATTTTTTAGTTCCCTTTGTACTGTGTTAACATACAACTATATTTAAGATATATGTGTTTGAATTTTTTAAATCTTTAATGGTGAAAAAGGAAAGAAAAATCAGTTGAAAATGTTCATAATGCCATCATGAATAGGAGTATAGGCTTGAGTACCCTAAGAGCACCCAGTGAATCAGAATATGATCGCAGAATCTGACTTTGTCCCTCTGTCCCCCCAGGGTTCATGTCAGACGCACAGACAAAGTGGGAACAGAAGCTGCCTTCCATCCCATTGAGGAGTACATGGTGCATGTTGAAGAACATTTTCATCTTCTCGCTCGCAGGATGCAGGTGGATAAAAGAAGAGTATATTTGGCCACAGATGACCCTTCTTTATTAAAGGAGGCAAAAACAAAGTAAGTTAGATGAAGTAGTGATTCTAGAGTGGAACTCTTCAGTTGAAAGGAATCCTTAATTCCCACGTCTTGTGATTCTTGTTATAATATTATTACTATTGGAGATTTTTAATTCAAACAACTGTGTACTTGTATAACTTGTTAATATAATCAAAGCAATTGTGAGCTGCCAGCAAAGTGTAGATTTCATTTGGAAGTCCTTTTTCTTGGATTGAGGGCAGCTGCCATCTCACTCTGTATTCACATGACCTCTCTGTGTGCTTAGAAGAGAGAGACAACTTTCTGGAGCCCCTTCTTGTAAAGGCACTAATTCCATTATGAGGACCCTACCCTCATGCCCTTATTTACCTCTAATTACCTCTCCATGGCTCTGTCTTCAGATACCATCCCATTGGGGGGTTAAGGCTTAAATACGGATTCTGGGGGGACGCACACATTCCGTCCATAACACTAACCAACTGTACAGGACTGTTAGCTACCAGGTGCTTGCCCCTTTGCTCTGATTCTTCACTAACAATTACAGGCGACTGAAAACATACGTAAGATAAAGGTTTCACCTTATAAAAATGTCTAGAATTTGGAAGTTTTATTAAAATACATAAAGAATCAGCCCTGGCTGGTGTAGCTCAGTGGATTGAGCGTGGGCTGCACAAACCAAAGGGTTGCCAGTTCTATTCCCAGTTAGGGCACATGCTTGGGTTGCAGGCCAGGTCCCCAGTGGGGGCCATGTGAGAGGCAACCACACATTGATCTTTCTTTCACTGTCTTTCTCCCTCCCTTCTCCTCTTTCTAAAAACAAACAAATAAAATCTTAAAAAAAAAAAACAACCCATAGAGAATCAAAAGATAAGTTCTGTAAGTGCAGGAAAAGGACTACTAGTGTGTATTAAATAGTGACCATCATTTATTGGACCTGCCTATATTTCAGGCACTGTGCTAGGTGCTAGGTAAGCAAGACACTCTCTGCTCTCAAGGAATTTCTAATGGGATGTGGGGGTGGCAGGGTGGGGGGACAGAGAAGTAGTCTACAGAATGAGTAGGGCTATTATAGAACTAATACTGGGTGTTATAAAAACTCGTGAAACACTGATCCTAATTGGGAATTTATCATAGGATCTGGATAAACCTAGAGTTGGTCTTTAGTTAGTACCAATAAATAAAGGACGTATTAAATATATGTGACAGTAGGGAACGGGGGAGAAGAAAACTGTAGTCGTAGTTCTGCTCAGATGCCATCTATTCCAGAAATCATCCCCAAATGCTTGACTGTGTCCCTGCTCTATGCTGAATTATGTTTACTTCGGTCCCATCAGTTTGAAAGCATTTTATTAATCATTTAAGCTATTTGACTATTCAATTTATTTATTTATGTCTTGGTCCCTTTTATACGTCACAAATGGGGATTGGGAAGAAAAACAAATTTAGAATGAGGGCTCTATGCAGGAGTTTCTCCAAATCATTGGATAATGATTTAAGTCTTCTGCCTCCTAAGAATTCAGATTGATCTGATATACCATAAGTTGCTTTTTTTCTTAAGTCTCTATTGAATACACACACACACTTATAAACAAGAACCGAGAAATTCACCAGCCAAGATTAAGCCAACTTATACAGTTATAATTCTTACATAAGAATTGAGGATTAAATGAACATTTGGGCGCAAAACAGAATAAAAAAATTCACAAGTACTTTTCCAGTTTGATATCTAGACCTATTAGATGTAGAAATTGTTCACCACATTTTTTCATTTTAAAATACTAGACTGAATTTGTAGCTTGGTTGAAAAATATTAAAATACTAATTTTATCTACTCTTATTTGTTCTCGAATGCATTACAAGCTTTTTCCTTTTTTTCTTTTTTCCTTGATTAGCAAAATAATTAATGCTCATTAGAAAATATGGAAGGTAGTAAGTATGCAAGCAAGGAGAAAATATTACCCACAATCCCATTACTCAGTGGCTTTAACTTTTTAAATTTTGACATATTTCCTTCAGTCATTCATATAGTTACACATTTTAGTAGTTTATCATATTCTATATAGCATGAACTCTTTGGATTAATATAGCACTAGGTCTGTTTTCCCATATCACTAAAAAAATCATTATAAACATCTTTTTTAATAACTAAGTAGCCACTGTGTGGATATTCCATTGCATACTTGACCATTCTTCTAATATTGGATAGTTAAGTTATTTATAATTTTTTAATCTTATAAATGATGCTCTGATATGTGCCTAAAATTATCCCCATTATTTCCTTAAGCTATATTCCTGGACATGGAAGTATTTAGATAAGAATATCTCAGGTGCTTACAGCTTTGATCTATAACACAGTATTATATTTTTATACCAAGCACCCCTTGTAGTATTGGCGGCAGTACTTGGATTATGGGATCAATAAAACTTGAATTTCCTTTTTGTGGTGAATAGCTGGTGATGCCTTTCCCCATTGTAGTCTAGGCAGTAGTTTCTTTCATATTCTATTATAAATGTAGTATTTATGCATAATTTTCCTCTTTGAGAATCCCTTAATTTTAATTTTCTGAGTCATGAAGAGGAGTATCTCCCTCAGTCTGGAGAAGGACTTCAGACAATTTGCTCTTAGTATTTAATTTCAAGTTAGTCCTTTGTGGGTGATATAAAAATAAATTTTTACAAGGTAGAAGAAGAAAAAGTGTTTTTTATTATTGCCAATCTCTGCAACTTCAAAGTGGAAGAAGTCCCCTGCCGACACACCTGTGGACGAAAGACGAGAAAGAAGCATGTTGGTACAGAAAGCTCCATACTCCTCACGGCAGGCGCAAACTCTCGCGCTCCCATTCTGCACTTTGTGTCTTTGATTTTTCCACTCTCGGTGTCCTTCATCAAGCAGGCTGTTGCTTATAGAGATAAGGCCTGTGGAACTTAGGTGTCTTTTGGGTTTGGTTTCAGGGAGGGGCCTTTAAGTTAAGAAGGGCGTTAATGTTAATGTCACTTCTCAGTAAAAGGATCACTCTTTTCCCTGTTTCACTGAGCACCCAAACCATGCTGACAAAAGCAGTCTTTAATCAAGGATAAAACCTTTACTCGTATGTTTTAGCAATTCCCCTTCTCCTCTACCCTCCAGCGTTTTCATATTTATTTATTGCTGTTTCTGCTCCATGCCTGGGTATGCAGCTTTGCAGGAATCACATTAAAAGTCTTTTTTGTTTGTTTTCTTTTTAGAACAAATGTGACATTTCCTTCATCTCCCTGATTCGGAGCTGAGGAGGGCAAAATGTCAAAAATAATGAGGCCAAATGGATCTGAACACTGAATACCAGTCTGAAACAGTGTTCAGAGACTTGAGCTTCACGGTCATTATTAGAGGCAATGAAAGAAAGCCCCGTGGTGGCTGTGAAATGAAGAGAAATCTGAAGCAGCTCTTAGGGGATTAGGAAAAAGTCCCAGACACAGACAGCACTCACTTGTTCCTGTATGTGTACACAGAGCATTGTTTGAGATGCAAGATGCTGGGACGTGAAGGAAAATAAGGCTTAGTCCCAGTTTGGGGGCAAAACTATGTGGGAGACAGACAGGTAAACTGACTCCTAATGTTTCAGGATTTATAAATAGGAACTATCATTCCTTCAACAAATACTTACTGATCCTCTGTATTCCAGATTCTCTTTTAGGTGCTGAGAATAAGACTGTAAACAAAACAGATGAAATGCCCGTAGTCAGTTAGGGATGATGAAGGTGGGGAATGAATGGATGCAGGCAGTAAATAAACAGTAGATATATATTGTGTCAAACAACAGAAGAACAATGGAGAAAAATTAAGCAGATAAAAGGGATACAGACTGCCAAAGACCTTACTAATGAGGTTATATTTGAGCAGAGATTGAAAGGAAGTTAAGCAATAAAACCAGATGGATGCCTGGGGAAAAATGTTTAACAGTCACAGACAATATTGACTGAGCATGTACTACATGGCAGATATTCTTCCGAGTACTTTACGTTGCTTAATGTGTTTAATATTTATGAATTATATAAAGTAGGTACAATTGTTATCTTCTTTTCAAGTAACTTCCCAAGGTTTGCCTTTTAACTCTGAAGATCTGTCTCATGCACTGAGAAAATTTATTCACTCTAGAGTATAATTAAACTTCTAATTCAGAGTAGAATCATTTGAACATATGGTATACTTTTTAAAGACATCCTGTTTTAATAGTTTTAAATATCCTCTCTCAAGACTACCAAAATGTTACTTGGGTGGACATCTACAAGGGATTTGACTTCATAAATGTGTTAGAATGGTTTTGCATTACCATTATTGATTAAGATGGTGCTTCAAGGATGCTGGTTAGGGGACAAATCTGAATTATAACAAATTCTGAATTAAAATTTAAATGAAGTTTAATCATATTTATATTCTAAAGGAAAAGCTCAGTGATCAAATATGAAAGTAGCTTGAAAAGCCTCTTAGAGGTCACTCATTACAAAGAAAATAGGAACCTTCTGTTATGAACTCTCATGAATTGAGAAGGGATATTTTGATGCATCAAGGTGTATTTTATGCACATGCCAATGACGTTTAACACACAGGACACTCCAGAATGGTTTCTGTCCCGCTGTTGGGTTCAAAGATGCTTCATTGACTACTTTCTTGAATGTTGTAACTTTTTGAAGCTCTGTTTACTGTTAGAAGGAGAGGAACTCTTGGTCAACAGAGCCAGTTTGCTTCCTGCTGATATGATACTTCCTCCTAATAGAATACTGTGATTTCAGTGACTATAAATTTATTTTTTTTTCAGGTACCCCAGTTATGAATTTATCAGTGATAATTCTATCTCTTGGTCAGCTGGACTACACAATCGATACACAGAAAATTCACTTCGGGGTGTAATTCTGGATATACACTTTCTATCCCAGGCAGACTTCCTAGTGTGTACTTTTTCATCCCAGGTAAGTGATAACAGGGTATTTTTAAATGGCCACTACTTTTTGGTCATGTTGGGGTTAGGAAGTACTTATGTTTTGTGTGGTTTTTGAAATGTTAGTTATCATGATTCAGGTGAAGTTTTCCTAATATTTGGGAATGATCCCTTTTGTGTAAGTATGAGAAGGTTTCCCAAAAAATAGCTATTTAAGTGCACTGAATATTTAGTTATTTGGAAGCAACAGTTGAATACATCTCCACTGAAGCCAGCTATTGGAGTTGTTTAAAGTGCTTAGCTTGTTCATGGCATTTAACAGAAACAGCAAGTAATTAAGCTTACTTAATACTTTCTGATTTTGCATCAGTCAGTATTTAACCAGAATCCATCCATTTCCACACATCGATGCACTGATACTGAGAGGCTCAAATGCCCAGCATTTTGCTTTACTTGATTGCTTTATGGAAGATAAGAAAGAGTAAACGTAATTCCTCTTCAAGTCCTATTACATTTCTACATTAAATTTAAGCAATACTGCACTACATTCATTCTTTGAGTTTAATTCTTGCATATAATTATGTATTATGGGTTTGGTGTATGTGTTTTTATGAGTGGTCCAAGCAGCCTTATATGTCCCAGTGGAATATCTGCATGGTAATATTTATTGTGGATTTTATTCTGCTCTTTCATTTATGTGCATATTATTGGCTAGTTAATTCAACAATCTGTTAAATGACTATTTGTGCTCAGAATTATAGTAGGTGCAGAGAGAATTTGAAAGGAGATAAAGATACAGATCTTACCCTGGTCCAGAATCTAGTAAGCAAACACTCACATAAAATAACTACCAAGAAATATGCATCATGTAAGAATAATATATTCCTAAGAGCCTTGAAGAAGTGGAGGGGAAAAATGTGAAAAGGAAAGCCACATCATTCTCATGAGAATATACTTCAGAGAGTATAAAGAGATAGACAGTTTCTGTCCAGTGACAATGCACATTGTCTCAGCGGGATGGTGATGTGGTCGTTGGAAAGATACCTACTGCAGCAGAGGCTATATGAGCTTCTTCCATATGGAATGAGAATACAACTTACTACCCAAAAAAGACAGTTACACAGAACAGGAGTCACATAGGCAGCAGTCCTAGTCAGAAGGCAAAACTTACTTGGCCTTCAAGTGCCCATGTAGGCATCCACTGCTGACGTTTCTTCCTGATTAGCATCATGATCTCTTTTCCATTCTCAAGGGTGGAGGGGGGTGATTATAACTGCTTGGTCTCTCTCAACTGTTTCTGCCAATTTGGCTGTGTGTCTGCATGATTAACAGGTGCAAATAACTAGTAACAACCTCCACACATTTTTGAATGCATATTGTTAGAATGAGTAAGTCAAGAGTCACTTTCCCGTATGTACCACCTCCTCTGTGGGCCTAGCCTGTATGCCTGCCTAAAGTTCGTTCTTCTCATTGAGGGTTTCTCAGCCCAGGCGCCATTGGCATTTGGGGCCAGATACAGTGTTGTGAGGTACTGTCCTGTGCACTGTAGGGTACTTGATGGAATCCCTGGCCAGTAACATCCTCACCTCAGCTGTGGCGTTATCAAAAATGTCTCCAGACATTACCAAATGTCCCATACAGGCAAATCATCCTTGTTGAGGACCACTGCTCTAGTCATAAAATCTCCAAAATTAAATAAATTAAATTGAATTAAGCTCTAAAATTAAATAAAGAAGCTGAATAAAGGATCCCTCTGTGATACTTCACTTTGTGACTTAAAATACATTCTGTGGCACGCTTTGTTGTCTAATTCCAAAGTCATACACAGTATAACTGGCCTCACTACACTTCCAGTCAGATTTTGGAAAGTGCATTGGAGAAAAGCAGATACTACATTTATTCCAGACAGATGGCTCTGGATTGGAATTCCCATCGGGGTATGGCTCAGGAAACATCAGTGGGTACTGCTTTCACCCTGAAGAGCAAAACAAAATAGTTCATAGATATTCCAGCATCACCCAATGAGACAAGAACCCACTTCCAAGTCTCCACACTAGGAGATCCTCCTGGCCCTGTCTGTTTTCACAAAAATACAAGATCCCATCTGCTCTGAGAAAGCTTTGGAGTCTCATGCAAACCCAGCTCTTTGCTCCTCAGGGATACAATTCTGAACGCGCAACCTTGGCGTGTCCAGACGGTGCTCTAAGCAACTGAGCTACCCGGCCAGCTCTGGAAGAGTTTTCTAAGCGAAACAATAATATTCTCTCTTCTTTCTTCACCTATTCTTAAAAGAGTTTTGGAAATCTATCTATGCTATAATAAATATATTCCTTAATTGCTTAAAAAGTTATACCTCCCTGAGGATAGTTATAGTTTAACTTAATCACCAACCATTAAGCTCAAGAAATGAAGCTCAGATTGTGGAATTTCAGCTGCCATCCATCCAGTGGGCATGGTAGGTATTCTTTTGACAGAGGAATCTTTTTTTTTTTTTATGTCTCGCTATGTTTTCTTTATCTGAGAGATGTAAACTGTACAACACAGATGTTTTTGGTGGGCAAGCCGGTGCTCAATCCACTGGGCCACACCAGCCAGGGCACAAATTTACTTTTTATTTTTTGAACTTAATTTTTAAGTATATTTTATTGATTATGCTCTTACAGTTGCCCCATTTTTTTCTCCCCTTTATTCCCCTCCAGCTTGCACCCCTCTCTCCTTCTAGCATTCCTCCTCCCTTAGTTCATGTCCATGGGTCATACATATAAGTACTTTGGAATCTCCATTTCCTAAACTATTCTTAACTCCCTCCTGTTTATTTTGTACCTACCAATTATACTTCTTATTCCCTGTACCTTTTCCCCCATTCTCCCCTCTCCACCTCCCCACTGATAACCCTCTATGTGATCCCCATTTCTGTGATTCTGTTCCTGTTCTAGTTGTTTGCTTAGTTTGTTTTTAGTTTTTGTTTTTTAGGTTCAGTTGTTGATAGTTGTGAGTTTGTTGTCATTTTACTGTTCATAGATTTTGATCTTCTTTTTCTCAGATAAGTCCCTTTAATATTTCATATAAATAAGGGCTTCGTTATGATGAACTCCTTTAATTTGACCTTATCTGGGAAGTACTTTATCTGCCTTTCAATTCTAAATGATAACTTTGCTGAATAGAGTAATCTTGGATGTAGGTCCTTGCCTTTAATGACTTTGAATACTTCTTTCCAGCCCCTTCTTGCCTGCGAGATTTCTTTTGAGAAATCAGCTGATAGTTTTATGGGAATACCTTTATAAGTAACTCTCTCCTTTTCTCTTGCTCCTTTAAGAGTCTTTCCTTGTCTTTAGTCTTTGGTAATTTAATTATGATGTGTCTTGGTCCAATTTCTTTGGGACTTTCTGAGCTTCCTGGATTTCCTGGGAGTCTGTTTCCTTTGCCAGATTGGGGAAGTTTTCCTTCATTATTTTTTCAAATAAGTTTTCAATTTCTTGCTCTTCCTCTTCTCCTTCTGGAACCCTTATGATTCAGATGTTGGAATGTTTAAAATTGTCCCAGAGGTTACTAAGTCTCTCCTCATTTTTTTAAATTCTTGTTTCTTCACTCTGTTCTGGTTGAATGTTTATTTCTTCCTTCTGCTCCAAGTCATGGATTTGAGTACCTGTTTCCTTCTCTTCACTGTTGGTTCCCTGTATATTTTTCTTTATTTTACTTTGCATAGTCTTCACTTCTTCCTCTATTTTGCGTCCATACTCAATCCTTTCTGTGAGCTTCCTGATTACCAGTGTTTTGAACTCTGCATCTGATAGGTTGGCTATCTCCTTGTCACTTAGTTCTTTGTCTGGAGCTTTGATCTGTTCTTTCATTGGGCCATATTTCTTTGTCTTGGCACAGCTGTTACATTGTATGAGGCAGAGCTTTATGTATTCGCCAGGGTGGGGCAACCTATGTTGCCGTACTGCGTTTTGGTGCTTTATGTGGGGGAGGGGTCAGAGAGGGAACAATGCTGCTTACTTGGCTCTTGCCCCACTTTCAGTCACTTCCTCTGCTACCCACAAGCAAATTGGGCCCTTCTGGTGCTGATTCCCAGGTGGGTGGGCTTGTGTACATTTTGGGACCCTGTAGGTCTCTCCAGCGACTTCTTCTCTGAGTCTGGGAGTTTCTCCTGCCACCACAAAGATTTTCACAGCCAGAGTTTTTGAGGCTTTATTTCCCTGTGCTGGAACCCTGGGTTGCAAGCTCTGTCTCACTCCCCATTTGTTCCTCCTGGTTTATCTGCACATGAATGTGGGACCACCCGCTCCACCAGTCATCACCTCACCCAGTCTGGATGAATGTTTCTTCTTTAACTGCTTGGTTGTTGGACTTCCATACAGTTGGATTTTCTGGCAGTTCTTATTGTTTTAGTTTTTAAATTTGTTGTCCTTGTTTTGGTTGTGCAAGGAAGCAAGTGTATCTACCTATGCCTCCATCTTGGCTGGAAGTTCCTTGACAGAGGAATCTATTAAATAACCTTAAATGTATCGGGTAGATGCATCTTCCCCAAAGGCTGGTCCATCTTATTTCAGTCCTAGAATGCTACTATGTACATAGCACTTTAAACTCTTTAGAATAGACCCTTAGCCAGTGTGGTTGGAGTGTTGTTTTTTAAACCAAAAGGTCGCCAGTCCGATTCCCCATCAGGGCATATGCCCAGATTGCGGGTTTGATCCCCAGTCAGGGTACCCACGGGAGACAACCGATAGATGTTTTCTCTCTTTCTGTCTCCCTCACTTTCTCTCCCACCCTTCCCCTCTCTCTTGAATGAGAATAAAATAACCCTTCAAAAAAACCTCTTTAGAATAGAAATAGTAGATATGTTTTATCTCACTTGCCAGTGCTAATCGATTGTCAGTAATTACATGAGTTTCTATTGAGAAGAGTTCTGAGACCAAGTCCAAATTAGCAGAAAAGAGTATGTAATTGATTAACTGAATGAAGGAAAGGGAGCAGCAGCATTTTTGTGAAGTATTTATAATCCTAATTCTAAACCTTAAATTCTTCATGGGCACAATTTATGTCTCACTCATTTTTGTGCCACCAGTGCCCAGCATGGAGTACTGTGTGGCTCTTAATAAATGCTTATTAAAATTAACTGATTCATGTACTTAAAGTACTTCGTACTATATATTTTTTTCTCCCAGAGGCCTTAATTGTAATAATCTTTTATATTTAAAAGATATAAGCGCAGAGATTTAAAAAAAAAGACATACTACCCCATCATCAGAGAGCATATAGACTGAAAACTTGTGACTAGAATCCACTACTACTCATTCTCTCAGTCGTAGTCCTGGTCTAGTTCTAGTCTCTTTGTCCAAGGGCTTTTAGATTGCTAGGAAGGAGATCTTACATATACTAATAATTTTGTTTTCATTCTTCCCCGAGGTCTGTCGAGTTGCTTATGAAATCATGCAAACACTGCATCCTGATGCCTCGGCGAACTTCCATTCTTTGGATGACATCTACTATTTTGGGGGCCAAAATGCCCACAACCAGATTGCTATTTATCCTCACCAACCTCGGACTGCAGATGAAATTCCTATGGAACCTGGAGACATCATCGGTGTGGCTGGAAATCATTGGGATGGCTATTCTAAAGGTGTCAACAGGAAACTGGGAAGGACGGGCCTATATCCCTCCTACAAAGTCCGAGAGAAGATAGAAACAGTCAAGTACCCCACATACCCTGAGGCCGAGAAATAGAGCTTAAGATGGATGAGAAGGACAACCAAACTCAGTTCAAACCATTTGAGCCGAACAGCAGATGAAGAAGGCCCTGACCTAACAACACGTGGCTGTATGTGTCGACACCCTCCGCACCGGGAGCAGCTTAGAACTGACAGATGCTTCACTGGTGGAGTTCCTCTCCAACAAGGGCTACGATGCCCAAAACCCAAGGACAGTCCAATAACGTACTCACATATAACATGAAAACAGGTTGTTTTCTACTTTGCGCCTTCTTTCCAGATTGTGTCTCCATGAAAAAAACACTGCCACATTGTGTAGTTTAAGTGACACAGATGTTTTGTGTGAGACTTCAAACATGGTGCCTATATCTGAGAGACCTCTGAGACCTAATGAGAAAATTTGAATAGCTCCCTATGGCGGGGAGGTTAATTACTTGCCAGTGGTGGTATTGTAACCACTGAATTCACTCCAATCAGCAGATTCAGAATGAGAATGGATGTTTTTGTCTGGAATTTTTTTTAAGTAATTGCATCAATTCATCCACCTCATCTTTAGTAAGTGAAGGAAATACATCAAAATAAAATATTCACACTCCATTAGGAACTTTTGTAAAATGATGCCATGAACAGATTCTTTAGTATTCTGTGTTTGGACATTCTCTTTGATAACAAAAAATAAATTTTAAAAACAGGAATTTTGTAAAGTTTCTAGAATTTTACATCATTGGATAATGTTGTGGTCAGCTTTATAGTTGAAAAACTGTGATAAAAAGAGGAGTTTTATAATTTTTTTGCTTTTTTTTTCTGTTTCTGATCAAGTGACTAATCAGATCTGAGCTCAAGAGCCATTGCTCCGTTTCAACACTGAAAACTGAGATTAGTTGGTGCATGTTACAAGGTTGCTAAGAATACTCTGGGAGGTTTTATTCTCTTATTTTGTTTGGACATTGTTTATTTGTTTTTATTGATTTAAATAATTATACTCCTTGCCCTCAGAGAAACTATCACCTTTATTCTAAAACTAATATTTTCAGGCCTGTTGGTAACCCTTCTCATTGTAGCCATTGCCACTTTTTTGTGAGTTTTGTGTCCTTTGGTTTTATCCAGGAATCAGTTTTGCCCTTTTCTATCATATCCTGCTTTTGAGAGTACCAGGGATTTTGGGGTGGGGAAGCTGGCTCTGTTTCTGAAATACAGTCTCACAGGATATAGAATTCAGTAAACAAAGGAGAGAAGAAGCAGTGTGAGACCCAAAATGGATTTGGGATTATCTCTCCCAAGTACTTCCTTTTAGTAATTCCATGTTAGAATCACTTCGGAAGACAAGGTTTTGATGTTCTCCATGCTTCCTCTCTCAAAATCACTTCTTTCTTTATAAAAACACTTTTCTATTTTCTGTAGCATGCCTCCTTTAGATGCCTGGCAGGAGCATTAAGTAGCATGTGCTCTGCCTTCTGAAAGAAAAAAAAAAATTGATCGTGTAAGAACCAGTAGCAGGCCTGGCGTTGAACATTCGGAATCCTAGACAGAAAATCTCTGTCCTTTACGTCCTCACGAAGCGAAAATACCTGTACACCAAATTTCCCCACCAAACTTCCCTCAATTCTTTTCCCTCTCCAGTCAAGTTTCCCAAAGAGCAAATACTATCTATAGTGTCAGTAAGCAATTTTCAGTTTAGTTTTGGTACAAATAAAAGTCACTTGAAACAAAAATCTCCAACTGAGCAGGAGTACTTTTGAACGTGAGTTGTTTTCTTATTGCTGTCTCACTTGCCACCGGAGCATAAGTAACTGTGGTTAGTGGTAACGACTGCTTTATATTTCTCTGTAGCATTCCCGTTTCTATTCATTATAAACACGTTTTTCTTTACTTCATTGAACATAGTTATAATAACTGTTTTTTTTCTTTTCTGCTAAATCCAACATATGAATCATATCAGAGTTGGACTTCTTTGTCTGTCTTTTCTCCAGAGAAAGAGTCCTATTTTTCTGGTTCTTCAAATGTTGAGTAATTTTAGATTGTATCCTCAATGTTGTACATGATTATGTTGTGCATTCTCTTGTGTTTCTCCGAAGAGTAGTGATTTTTCTTGTTTGTTCGTTTGTTAGCAGGCATTTAATTTCATTTAACTCAGACTGTAAACTATGTCTTGGGCAGCAGCTCAAATCTCAATTTAATAACTTTGTCTTTAGCTGAAGCCTCTCTTACACATGTACGGTAGTATGGTTCCGGGCGCAGCCAGAGATGTGGGTAGAGTTTATACACAGAATTCGGTCTCTCTTCTGAGATTCCTCCCCTCACTTTCCAGAAGCTGTGGTTGCTCTGATTCTTCAACCAGAAAGGCTGCAGTTTTCTATCAGCCTAAAAGCCATAAAAATGGCAACTCACCTTGTGCCATTTCCTTCTCCCAAGAACTCGCCTGCTCTCTTGTTTATTCACCAATGCCTTTGGGTAGTTTTTTGTATTTTGTCAAGAGTTTATAGTTGTTTTCCATTGGAAGATCTTTTCAGTAGACACTTAAACTCCACCATACAGGAGGTAAAACTCTGAGGCAGCAACTTAGAATTAGAAAGCAGAGCTGGGGAGGGAGGATCTCAGTCCTATGACAGTCTTTTGTTCAGACTCCAGCCTTAACAGCTAAGGAGCAGTAGCTTCAATCAGGAAGGAAAATGAACTAACCATATCGTTAAACCTGCAGGTGTGAAGGGCTAATGAACACTTCTGACCACATCTTCCTGAAAAGCTTTCCTGAGCTACATTTTCTGCAAGTCATCATGTGCATAGTGATGATTCCTCCTTTACCCACTGCCACATTGGAAGGGCTACCGTTTCCTCACCCTGTTGTACTTTCTCCGTGAGGACCTGGTACTTTAAAACTCTGCGTGGTTGGCATTGAGTGACCAGTGCTTCCCAGATTAGGAAGATTTATGTCTTGTCCTGGTTACAACACTCATTTTTCAAAGAGCCTTATGTAGAATCAAATTATTAGCCTGGACTCATTGATTGTGGGTACCAGAATTCTGTGTATTGATGACAAAGCCATTATGAAAGTGTCTTACCAAGGGTCTCCTGGTCCTACCACTCAAGCCTACTTTAGTGCTGAGCTGGAGAGTTCATGCCTGTTGTGAGTGGGCTCTCAGCTGTAATTCAGCATTTCTTTGGGTCCCAAATCTAAGAGACTAGTTTCTCCCCTTGCTGAGCTTTAGTTTTTTTCTTTTACATAGACCCTAGCCTGTTTCCTGTGTTCCGCTTAAAAAAGTTGAGAACATCAACAGACTCGGCTTCTGAGGGGGATGAGGATTAAAAGAGAGAAAAGCACATTTAAAAATCCATCTCCCAGAATGACTGTCATCCTCATTTAGTTCTGAGAGAATACTGTCATTGTATATTCAGTAAGTGGGAAAAGTATTAGAACGTAAATAATGCATCTAGAAGAATCTCCTCTGCCTCACTGAGAATAAATCTCCCTACTTGAGGGGTAACAGACAAGTCTCTGACCATAGCCAACAGCCTGATAATTCACTTGTGCTCCCAGGAGGCCATGCAGTAGCCAGGATGGATAGACCTGAACAGAATAAATGTGTGGCGTGGATTTTGATGACTCTTCGAACTTGGCTATCACATCTTAATTTATGCCAGACAAAGCCTCTGGGGAATTCTTTTTAATGCATTGCCCAGAGGGAAGCACAAAGGGAAATTTGCCTCTATACTCACTGGTTCCTGGCAGCAGTCTTTCTCGCGGAAACGTGGAGAAGTTGTTCCAGAATCCTTGGCAGGGCAAAGGCAGACCCTGGCAAGTTCTTTGGCTTCAACTGTCATAGACATTATGCATGTTCGAGCACTTGCCCTTTGATAGTGTGCTTGTTTTGGGTCCTTTATACAAGTCAGAATCCCTGACTCTGCCCGCTCAGCTATTCAGCCTTGCCATCTTCAGTCTAGTTCAGTTGCCACCTGCTTTCTGCTCTCATCCTTGAGTAAGACAGTTTTGATTTTGTATTCCTTCTACTTTTATTGAGTATGATCTCATGTGAAGGGCTCCACAGTTACTATTCCATTCCTCATGCAGTTCCAATCCTAATTACTTGCATAGACTGTAATTTTGTCATTGGTATTGCCAAGATATAAAGGGAAGCAGATATCCCCTTGGACAGTTTTAGATAGTACATTCCTGGACCTGAGATACAATGAAGCTGTGATATTAGGTATTCATGGCCATTTAAGCTAAAGATTTCAAAGATTTACAAATCAATGTCAATATACTCAAGGGGAGCATAGCTAGGGCATCCTTTGCATAAAACTATGTCAATCTAGACAGAGTCTGTACTTTTTAAAAGCGATGTATTGAAGGCCATGGCCATAGCCATTTGACATTTTGAGAAGAAAGCCAGGAAGACAGTTCAGAGCTCCTGACCTTCTGTTATCTGTAACTGTTCTCTATAACCTCTTCCCTCCCCTCCCTGAGTCCATGTCCCGTGGAGGCTGTTGTTCCCACTAACTGCCTGTGTGGGTAGGGAAAAGGCCATTTGCAAAGGAAAAGGCAGCATGTTTGGTCATAACCCAGCTGGTTTTGAGAGCATCTGTGGAGGCCGGGAATGTGCAGTGCTTTCTGCCCAGAGCCAAATAGTTTAGACTGTGGGCGTGGTCATCAGCCTGAGGAATGCTGGGACTTTGAGTAACTTGAGTAACCCTGGCTAGTTGTAACTTCCCTAGTGGATTGCAGCCCCTGAGAATTTCTAGCCCAGCACAGGAAATGCAGGGTAGTGGCTGCAAAAGCAGAAGACCTAGTTCTCAGTTTTGTTTCTCCTTGCCATGGTGCCTACAAGTAGGTAATGTCTCTGTATCTCAAATTCCCTAGGGGAAAGATCACCAGTACTCACTAAAGATCACTGACCTCGGATTCAGAACATCTGGCCTTCTAATTGTGACTTCCATTAAATGTAGACAGGCCAAATAGTTTTTCAGAGTTCCAATTTCTTCAACTGTGGAACGAAATGGTTGGGTTTAATCAGGGTTTGCGAATGTTAATGTCTGGTTAGACTCTGCATATCTAAAGTGGGTGACTACTAATTGGCTTTGGCTGATTCTTGTTCAAAGGACATAAGGTGGCCAGATACTTGTTTTTTTTTAAGATGAGCAAAATCTATTTTTTATGCTAAATCTTCAGATTTTTAAATATCAATTAAAAAGATAACTAAGGGGAAGCAAATAAAGCATCTGTGGCTACTTTTGGTCTGTAGTCTATTAGTTTACCACCTCTGGACTAGATGTAGCAGGCTCTTGTGTAACTTCAAGACTGCCTGTGAAAAGGACTGGTAGGATGGGAACAGTGTACAATGCTTTCAAGTTCAGTTGCTGCATGGATCCCAGTTCTTTGGACATGTCTGCCTGGCTGGCTCTCATCCTTGGGCTCAACAGTGACTAAGTAAGCTGAAGGACAGCTGGGCTGTGATGGCTCATACCCTGGGTCCCCCTCAGACTTGGCCTTGAGGACCCAAATCTCAGTTGCCTTGACCACCAATCTTGATTTTCTACACTCAGGCTCACAGACTGGTGATGAGTCAACAGGCCACAACTTTAGGTGCCCCCCTTGGAGAGTTACTGCTCTTTTTCTCCATTACACCCAAGTATCAAGGCATCCGGGTATGCTTCAAGTCTCTGATTCTCAGTGTAGAGTGGTATCCGGACTCTTGGTGGTCTTTAAGGAAGCGCGGTGAACTATGAGGTGCTGAATTAGTAACGATGAGCAGGTAGTGTTTAAAAATGAGAGAGATTGCTCTCATACAGATTGACAAATTTGATGAGTCATGAGGAAGGTTTTACACTAGATTATTTAAAAAGTGGTAACTTTGAGAACCAGACATACCAGACTACTTATTGTTTTCATATGAGAATTACAATAATAGCCAACATTTAATGAGCACTTTCTATGTACCTAGGGTTTTCCTAAGCACTTTACCTGGGTTACTTTATAATCATCATGATCATAAGGTAGATACTATTAATTACCTTCTGAAGCACAGAAATCTTAAATAATTATAGAGTCGTAGAGCCAGGATGCCGATTGCTTTGCATTTAACCACTTCAAGGAATACTATATCTAAGCATTCGTCCTCTAGGATTTCAGCGTGGCGATTAACTGTGTTATTGTGGGCAAGATTGACTAACTGAGGCTGCATGAGCATAAGTAGTCATGTTAAGAATTATAAATTTTATTTAAAAAGAAAAGAATTAGCTGTATTTACTCAAAAGGTTTGATTAACTCAAGCCATGCTGGTTTGCCATAGAGCCCTGTACAGACTTGCTCACATAGTTTATTAATGCTTTGAAAGAGGACATTGATGGGAATAGTGTGATGTAGTTAAAGGTACGAGTTCTCTTGTCAAGCTGCTTGGGTTCAAATCCTGGGTCCTCTCCCAATTGACCCTGTGGCCTTGAGCAAGTAACAACCTTTCTGTACCTTTGTTTATCCATTAATTACAGCAACTACTTCATAATGTTCTTGTGAGGGGCAAATAACATGAAAATCTCTTAGCTGAATGCCTGGCACAAAACCCAGCTAATCTGAGCCATTGTTACTACCCTTATTGCATTGTTACCACATGTTTTAGTGACGAAAGGCTGAAATAATGGCAAATTATATTGTTTAAGAGAATCAGGACCCCTAAAAGTTGCTTAAAAAATTGAAATGAAAGGGTAAGTCTAGCATGTATTCAAGGCTAAGCTTCGCTGCATTAGCTAGTGAACACTAGAGCACTTACCATGCCGCACGGCTTACAGATGGAGTGTATTCTTAGATGCAGAAGGCAGGTGTGCCTCAGCTCAGCCTGTGGGAGATGGAACTGAAGACTTAGAGAAGTTAGGGGTCCATAAACTTAGTATTGCCAGTAATGTGCTGTGACTCCCCCGGCCCCTCAAAAACAGAAGTCTCCGGACAGGGAAGGTACTGGACTGTTAAATCCCACCTTGAATCCTGGGCTTGGTATTCCATGATAGCATCTCCTCTCCTTGGTGAGGCTGCTATGTGAAAAAGCAAGCAGGGTTGTTTTATGTGACTGCAGAAGTGTGCAGAAGCAGCAGCAATGAGAGTAAGTTTGCCTCAACATGTAAAAGAACTTCCTAATAAATTATGTTGTTGATAATAAATAACACAGGCTAATATAGGTGACACCTTCCTGTTCTTGCAGGGCTGTCCAAGGAGAATTGGATGCCAAAGGAAAGGAACCTTAAGCACGTCCCAGGTTAGATAACCTCCAACTTCCAGCCCTGCATGACCTATAGGCCTAAAGGTCATGGATCTATGGTCATGTTGTAGAGGCTGAGATTCCGACAAGGTCATGAGTGGTACTAAGCTGCAGCTGTGTGGTTAGCAGCCTGGACAGCTTAGTCTGGTAGTGAAAGGAACAAAGGTAGCTTGCTGAACCAGGTAACTAGGTCTTTTTGTAGATCTCCCATTTGTTTGTTTTCTTTCTCACCTTTGTTTCTTGGTAAAGCTTCTTTCATAGAACCACATCTGTTTTCATCTAAACGAAGGGAATAGGAGTTTGTAGAGATAAAGGCCAAGAGAACTGAGCAATCAGTTTCCTTGGAGGCCAAGAAAGGGGGTGACAGCTCCCTCTGGACTAGATCTGACTTTTCCTTCCCATTCAAGAAATCAAAACAAGTGTGAGTCCCTTCTGATCTATTTCCATTTTTTTTAAGATTTTATTTTTTATTTTTAGAGAGGGGAGGGAGGGAGAAAGAGAGAGAGAAACATCAGTGCGTGGTTGCCTCTTATGTGGCCCCCACCAGGTGCCTGGCCCGCAACCCAGGCATGTGCCCTGACTAGGAGTCGAACCAGTGACCCTTTGGTTCGCAGGCTGGCACTCAATCCATTGAGCCACACCAGCCAGAACTATTTCAATATTTTTTTAAAGTAATATCCATAAAAATTGCCCTGGCCAGGTGGTTCAGTTGGTTGAAGTGTGGTCCCATACACCAAAATGTTGCAGGTTTGATCCCCAGTCAGGACACATACCTAGGTTGCAGGTTCGATCCCCTGTTAAAGTACCTGTGGGGAGGAGGTGATCGATCAATGTTTCTTATACCTCTCTTTCTGAAATCAATGAGCATATCCTCGGGTGAGGATTAAAATATATATAAATATACACACACACACACACACACATTGCAGATTGTTTGCAAACATACTTCACAATTGATCGCTGCATACTGGCAGGCCACCAACTTGCCAAGATGAGAACATCCGGTGTATGTTAAGATTAAAGAATGAGGGATTTGAAATCAGTTCTATTTCCAAGTTTTGGTTTCTCACCTGCTAACAAGTTCAATCTAAATGAGGTAATGCTCTCTCAAAAAATTCTGATTGATAATTCAAATAACCATAGTTCTGTAAGTCAGTATTGGCAAGTTTGTACCCACTGCCTTTTTTCCTAAGCAGACTTTTATTGGAACACAGCCACGCTTGTTCATTTACATACCGTCTATGGCTGCTTTCAGGCCACAACAGCAAAGCTGAGTACTTGCAAGTGTATGGCCCACAGTCCTGAAATATTTACTGTCTGGCCTTTTCCAGAAAAAGCTTGCTGGCCCCTGTGTAAGTATTCCTGTCTTTTCGAGTCAAATTGATAATCCAAAGGGGCTCAACCTCCCAAATTACTGTTTTAATCATCAGAGAAAAATTTGGTTTTTCTGTGGTAGGGTCTCTATAGTGTGCCTTTGTACAAATAGGATAAAGATGCTCCTTTAGACAATGGTTTTAAGATACTTACTTCTATAACAAAACTCGTACCGCCATCTGCCATAAAAGAACTCCATAAACGTACAAATCTGCAACGTCTACAGTAAGACTTGCGCTCCCCTGTGCAGCCGTCTGCAGCAGCCCCAGGGTGGTAACGTGATCTGATGGAAACGCTCCACTTGGAGTCAGTGGACCGAGGTTCTGCTTCCAGCCCTGAAAGCTGCTGCTGCCTTGGACAAGGCACGTAATCTGTCTAGGCCTCAGTTTCCTTACCTCCAACATGGAAATAGCTTAACGTTGCTTTGAGAAATTAAATAAAGTAGTAGATGTAATGTCACTCTGTAAAGGCTTAGAGCTCTACAAAATCAACCTCCAGCCATATTTTGGACAGCTTCTGCAGTCCCAGAGTGTAGTAGGGCCTGAAGAGAAGGAAAGCAGTTTAAAGAGTTTACAATCTCCCTGGAGGTCGTGCCCACGTGAGCTGCCCTGGAAAGTTGCTGTCTAACCGAAGAAGCCGCGTGCATTTGCACTAGTTGGAGGGCTAGTAACACTGGTTTGCATCTGCTGACCTCCTACTGATGTAGAGCCAAACCTTCAATACGCTTTACCTCATGTGTAATCTTCACATCGGCCTTGTGAAGTAGGTGGTATTCTCCACATCTGACAAAGGAAAATAATAACTGGCATTTATTATTCATTTGCTATGTTCCAGACACTATTCTAAGTGCTTTCCGTATTTTTACTCATTTCATCCTCACAAAACCCACTGAGATACACATTATTTTTCTCATCTCTCATTTGAGGAAATTATTCGGAGATGAGATGAGTGCTTTCTGATCTTCTGCACACGACGGCACAGGTAGAAAATGCTAATATTTGTTTGGCATTCTGAGGTAAATCGGGGGCGAGGGCTGGAGGCACCTATCTGGGGATATTAACCTGACTGAGCTGATTCAGTGGAGGATTAGGAGAGGGGATGGGGTCCCCCCAGACTGAGCTCTGGTCCTGGGCACTAGGTGCAAAGTATGCACCAGAGAGCAATGACTGTTTGCAAGAAGTCTCACAGGGAGCCACCCAAATAGTTTTCAGATGTAACTTCAACTATTATAAAATGAATAGTTACAATAAATCGCTTTAAAGGTTTTATTATCATCAAAGAATTTACAACCAACAGCATTTTGTGGTGCAGCTGCAGTCTATTCGCGGCTGGCAAACTCCTGAGTTAAATTGCCCGCAAGGCAAGTAGCTAATAGGTGGTTGAATAGACCCAAGACTTGAATCCAGGTTTGTCTGACACGGAAATCTATTCTAGCCTCTGTCCAGTCTTGCTCTTCTGCAGTGAACAGCCACACTGTGCGACACTTCATTTATCTTTAGAGTATTTGATTATTTGAAGTTTGATCATCCAGGCTCACTCTAAGGGTGAATTTATTATTAACTATAGTTTTTAATCAACTCTGTTCCCCTACCCCAGTCTCCAAAAATGTTAGAACTAGCACTCCATACTTCTTTGTATTCACTCTCAACCGACTTACATAACAGGAAATAGATGGGCAGGTGAGACAAAGAAGGGTTCTGTGAGTTGATGGGAGCAGACCGCCCCTGTGCTCCGCAGACACCTGCTGGGGCCCTCTCTCTGGGCCTCTGCTTGCCTGCCTCCACTGGAAGTGGGTCCTGACAGAGTGTCCGTTCCCAGCTCAGCCTGCTGCACTGACCCAGAGATGCTAGATTACAGTAAATGGCTACTTAGGCTCTCACCCAACCCCTAAATGCAGAAGGAACTCTAGGTTTGCCTTCCGTGCTTCACGAGATACGCCTCTGAGCAGAAACAATAACCCTGCTGTGCTTCAGATCACCCACCTTCCCCATGCAGGTGAATGTCCTGTATTGGCATTGCAGACAGATACGTAGATACAGATATTACATGTGTGTTTTACCTAACTGTGTAATTTCCAACCCACTTGCATCTGAATTTCGCACTCCAGGCTGCTGCAGAGTGGGGAAGGCTGAAGGAGGTAGAGGACATAGATGGTATTCCTGGCTTTGCCTGGCATGCTGCATGACCGGTGTGCGGGTGGTGATCTGGGGCAGGACATCTGGGGCAAGGGCAGCGGCCCATTAAGGCTCCTGAGCTCAGATTAGAGAGATCTTGGAGCCAGCAGAGCTGTCAACACTCAGTTTCCTTTTGATTAAGGTTTTGCCTCTTAACCCCTGGAGGCCACTTATCTTTCCCACCTCTAAGAAAAGACAGAGTTAAAGCCTGAGGTCATTGCTTAATAGAAGTCCCAGGAGCTGGTTGGGCCAGAAAGGACCTCTGTCAGCAATCATTCCATTATCAGACTCCACCACTGACAGGTGAGCTCCTGTCCTGTGAGGTGCAGAGTTGCTCCGCTAAAACAGCTCTGAGAGGAGCTGCCTCTCAAGGAAGAGCGAAGACGCTTGGCGGGAGCCCACTGGTGAGGTAGGGAGGTCAGGGAAACTAAGATTATTAATTATTGTGGTCACTTGGGATATTTTTTGAGCCCATGCTGGAGGACAGGTCTTCCCAAATAAGAAGAGTTCTGCTTTCTCACTGTGATTTGGCCTAGCTTATCTCAAGCTTTGGTCTATAAGCTCCTCACTCAGCTGCAGCTTTTTAAAGACAAACATTTTATCTTATAATTGTATTCCTAATGTAGGCACAGTGACGAGCTCATAGCAAGTACTTGACATCTTCTGTGCTGAAATAGGTATAGGTTTAATGATGTAATATTTTGGATTTGCTTTAAAATAATATGGGAGGAAGGGGGAGTTGGGTGCAAGTAAAATGAAACAAGATTGGCCATAAGATGGAAACTAAGCTGAATGATATCTCATGGAGGTTTGTTACACTATTCTTTCAGTCTTTGTTCAATATTTTCCATAATAAAAAGTATTTTTTATCAGTATCTTAAGTATAAAAAATGTGGCAGATGTGGTGAAGACTGGCCCAGAACTCTCCCAACAGTCTCATTTTCCCCCTGAGGCACATAGCTAGATTTCACTTCGTGGTCAGGCCATGTGATTTCAGCTCTGACCAACAGAATGTGGACAGAAGTGACGTCAGTCTCTTCCAAGTGTGACCCTTATTCTGCCTGATCTTCTAAGTTATCTCTCATCCCTTGCCTCTAGGCTGGCTGCAAAAATTAGTGAAGAATTTAAAACTCCTAGGCAATGCCGGAGCCTCTGGGAACAACTTCAGGGAGCAGAACCACCTCCCACACTCTGCTGAAACAGACTGTGATATGACTGAGGGATAAGCCTTTATTGTACCTTTTTTTTTTTTTAAGTACAGTATTGAATCGCCTATAATCTGGCAAACCAGGTTTTGAACCTATCTAGACATGGGAGCATGGGAGGAGACTCTTAGCGGTTGTTTGACCTTTTAAGGCATCCAAAGTTATAATTAAGTACCTCTGAAAATGATGATAATGTTGATGATAATAAAACTAACATTTATTGACTAACCACTCTATGCCATGTGCTGTTTTAAGTGCTTTATATGTATTAACCCATTTATTCCTCACAACAACTGTGTGAGGGAGAAACCAATATTGTTGCCACTTTGTAGAGGAGGAAACTGAAAGAATTAGTCACTGGATGAAGTCAAGCAAATTATTAGTGGCAGAGCCAAGATTGAAATCAGGTCTGACTCCGTGTCCTCACCAGCCTGCAACACTGCCTCAGTCTTTTGGACTTGGCCGTGGGGAGTGAATACTAGCAAGGAGTGGTGCCTGACAGCACGATGCATCGCCTCTAGACCTGGGCCCCCACTCTGAGGAGGACAGACCGGAGTCTGCTGTTGCCCTGCCCTTGTAAAAGATGTCCTAGTGAACAGAATTTAGTGACAGTACCTTGATCATCTGGGATAAAAGCAATTATGAGGCCTTCGTTCACTCTGAATGGTTCTCTGATTTAATTTTCTTCCATCTCCACTCAACCGTGGCCACTCCTGTATTTGCCACAAGGAGAAAATATCTATTATCTGCTGCACTAGCATCTCCCCATCCTCCACACCCCACCCTGGTCCATCTTTTGGGGCCCCCCTCCCCTTGATCCCAGCCCAGAACCTATATCTTCTCTCTCCCAGGCAATTCAGAGCACATATTAGGGCAAAGAGTCATGTACATGTTCATTAAACCTCCAAATGACAGGAGTAATGAGTGAGTCCCTTGGTTTCTGACCTCACTTGGCCGCAGATGCTGCCAGTCCTCATCAGCCAGTGGAGCTGGGGACAGGGCACCCGCAAGCTCTGGCCAGTGCTCCACCTAGGATGGGTTTCAAACTGCACTCCACGGGGAACCTTCAGGGGCCACCTGAGAAGATGGGAGAGGACATAGAGCGTGTGGAATGAGTGGGCCTCCAAAACCCCCAACCACCAACTCAGCAGTTCCGCTGTGTCTGCTCTGTGTAAGATTGCATTAAAGAATTGCTCCACTCTTGAAGTAGAGAGAATACCCTTGTTTTGAAAGATCCTTTGAGCCTCCAAGCCTTTGAGCCCTTTATGTCTTAAACCTCTCAAGTACCATCATTCCTGTCTACTAGGAGCAGAGGTGGAAAGAAGCCTAGCTAACTGTTCCAACTTTAAATATCGCACTCTCTAGGCTCTGGAGCCAAGGGAAATGGCAGCAAAACAGAGCTCATGGGTGGAGAAAGGGGCCCTGGGTTGCTGTCCCCACCCACACATATACGTCCCACAGTTCTGAGTCTTACATAGAGTAGATGCTAGTGGGCATGGCCTGAATAGAGGGTGAACCCGTCTCTCTCGGTCTGCATGTAGTTTCGGTGTATGTGTGTGTGTTGCAGGGAGAGGAGGAATACACTGACCTTGCATCTCAGAATGGCCACAGTATTTATTCAAGATTCAGAGAGGCAATCTGGCGTAGACATTAAGAATGTGCGGTCTAGAATAAGACTCTGTCTGCCACTCTCAAACTACGTGACTTTATCCTTGTAAAATATGAACAGTATTTCCCTCATAAGGCTGTTGGGGAAATGAATGAGTTAATATGTGTGAAGCACTTGGCCATGTTAGTGCTCAGTAAACATTTATAAATGTTCGCTCTCATCATGTTACCCTGTTCAAACGCTGCCTACCGACTCTCCTAAGCAGAGCTCACCACTCCCCACTGTACTTGGGCAGCACTTGGCTCAGACCCCTGATAAAGCTGTGAGGACTTTTTTTTCAAACTCCAGGTCAAATTAGATGGTGGGGACAATGAAGCAGATTCTTTGATATCGCGATTCATAGATACAAGTGAAGCCCCAACCCCCTTCGTAGCTATTGAGGTTATGTGTTTGTCTCCCCCTCTCAGCTCCTGGCTCCTTTAAGGTAGGCTCCACATTTTATTCATCTTTGTGTCCCAAGGGCCTGGGGACTGCAGTTTGGTTGAATGGGTGAGCAGCGCGGTCTGTGTCTGGAGTGGGAGGTAACCTTGGCCAGTGCCTCCTGGCCTTCCTATCTGCCTTGCTTCCCAGAGGCTGAGCTTCATTCTTTGCCCCAAGGTGAGGGTGAGGTTCGGAGTCTGAGCTAGACAGGGCACCTCTTCTGGGCGGCAGCGAGGCTGTGGGAATGGAGGGCATGCAGAAGAAAATAACACTTGCTAAGCACCTACCATGTTCCCGGAACTGTGCTGGGCTCTTTACAACGCTTAATTCTCACAGCAGTTTAGTGGAGGTATATATTTGTTAGTCTCATTTTTCTAGGTCAGAAAAGTGAGTTTAATCATCTTTTCCAAGACACACACAGCTGATGTGTCCGAGGCAGAATTCCAGCCTGGGTCTGGCTTCTAAGCCTGTGCCCTTGCCGCTGTCCCTGCGGGCTCCCATAGAAGCAAGCAGAGATCTGCACCCCATCCCACCTCCCGTTCTACTCGTCTCCTCTCCACCTCAGTCTTTTCTTTGTTTCTCCATAGTACCCTCCCTAATATTATTTTTCATCTTGAGATGGCTTATTTATCACTAGGCTGTGTCTCCTTATTAATATAACCAGAGCTTAAATGTTATGTATCCCCACTGCCTCGTTTGCCAGCACGATGCTGAGCACTTATGAGCTTGGCAATTAGACTGAACTCAGAGGGGCCATAACACCTGCATCTCCAGCACTTTCATAGGAAAATGGGGTGAAGAGGAAAGGATGTAAGATGGGGCAGTGCATACTGTATGCTGGGCAGAGGACCCATGATGGGGAACCGGGGTCATGATACCACCAGGCATTTCTCCCTTGGTGTGCTCAGCTCCAACTCAAAGTGACCTGCTTGTGGCCTAGGGCTATGGGCCTCCAGAAGACCCTACGGTCATTTCTGCCAAACAGCCCCTTCTATCTTATTTCTGTGCCTGGTAGCAGCAGTAGCAGCGGCGGCCACCACTCACTGAGGACCTACTGGGCGCTTTACACACATCTCATTTGATCCACATGGGCTTCCCGTGAGCTAGGAATTAATATACTCCATTACATAAATGAGGAAGCTGTGGCTCAGAGAATGCAAGTCACTTGTTCAGACTCACCCAGCTGGCAAGTGGTAAAATAAGGGGAAAAAGACCTGAAAATTATGGAAGAGAGGTGAGGTGAGGGGCAATTGGCTGTCAGAGGAGGTCCCTCAAAGCTGCCCCTGTTTGAGCCCCTGCCCAGGTGAGCTGGAAGATTATAGAACTGCCAAAGGACACTGTTTGAAGTCTTAGAGATGGAGCAGAAGACAGAAAGATTCCTGCCCTCATGGAGCTTATAATCAAGGAGGGAGACAGACAATAAACACGTGAAACTCGCAGGGTGTCCAATGGTAAGAACTATGAAAGAAAAGCAGAGAAGGGCTGTGAAGAGTGCTACAGTGCAGGCGGAGGGTTAACATGGAACAGGGGGCTGGAGACGGCCTCACTCAGAAACTGACATCTGAGCAAAAGCTGAAGGAGGTAAGGGAGTGAGCAAGACAGCCAAGCAGGGAAGAGCATTCCATGCAGAGGGAACAGCAAATGCAAAAGATCTGAGGCTGAAGCATGCCTGGTCTGTTCAAGAATAGCCGGGAGGCTGGTGTGACCAGGAGGAAGAGTGGCAGCAGGAGAGGCAAAGAGGCCATAGAAGACTGGATGGTGTGGACAAGCTCAGGACTCAGTCTAACAGGAAAGGGAAATATTGAAGAATTTTCAGCAGTGCAATGGCATCATCGGGCTTTAAAAAAACAAACTATACAGTTGATTGTTTTATTTTTTATTGAATTTATTGGGATGACATTGGTTAATAAAATTATACAGGTATCAGGTATACAACTCTGCAATACATCATCTGTATATTGTATTGTGTGTTCACCACCCTAAGTCAGGTCTCCTTCCATCACTGTTTACACCCCCCTTAGACATCATTGGACTTACGTTAGTAAAAGTGTTTACTTTGGTAGCTATCTTGAGAATAGCTTATGGGAATAGAGGTAGAAGCAGGAACACCAGTTAGGAGATACTGCAGTTATCTAGAGGGGTGATAGAACTTAGTTATTAAGAGCAGCTTCTGGAGCCAGACTGCCTGAGTTCAAATCCCAGCTATGCCACCCACTACCTGCATGACTTCGGGCAAACAACACATGCTCTCTGTGTCTCAGGTTCCTCATCTGTGTGATGCGGATGGTAGTTACACTTGCCTCACAGGGTGTGTGTAAGGCTTAAATGCATTAATACATGTGAAACATTAGAACATGGGGTTGTGATGAGGATTCAATGAGTTCAAACACTTGTAACAACACACAGCAAATGTCACTTCTGTGTTTGATGCTCTTGTTATTATTATTACCGTCTGAGTGAGCGATGGTAGTGGGTCAGGCCAGACTAATCATAGTGGAAGAAAAATGGTCTCGTCTGGGGAACATTTTGAACACATGGCGTGGTGGGAAGTGAGGGAAACAAGCTGCAGGACGCTACGAACACCGCGACTCCATTCTTATAAAGACCGCCACACACCTGGAAGGCTTTATACGCAGCTTTTCACGGCGGTTATCTCCGAAGTAGTTGGGACTACAGCTGGGTTTGGTTTGCGTTTGTGTTTCAAATTATATGTGAGTGTCTCAGATTTCCTGCATTGAGCATATATTACATTTGTAAGATTTTAAAAATTGTATAAAAATAAAAAGTGGAGTTCCTTAAGATTGAGGGCAGTAATTCGACAATACGTGCAAAGGTCTTGACACACTTTCAGTAAATGATAGTTCCCTTTCATATTGACTTAAAAACAATCTTAGACCATTTTACATTTTGAATAAATAATGGTTAAATTCAAACTTTTGGAAATACGAAGGTACAAATTCCCCCTCCTACCACAGACCTCCAGGCACTCACTTCCTCTCCCTACAGACAGCCCATGTTATTGGCTTCTTACGTGTCCTTTAGAAGAAATGTACGCATACATAACCAAACGGGGCTCTGCATTTTTCACTTCTTTTTACACCAATGGTGGTATTTCATACTAAGTTTATGTCCCTTTGCATTTTTATTTTATATCCTTTTTGGGGGGTGATATTCCATGTCAGTGTCTGTAGATACCACGATAATTGGTAGCTGCACCATCGTATTTAACCAGTCCCCATCGGTGCACATTAAACCCAGCAGTACCTTCTGGAGTTGGCCTCAGATGCAGGGATAGCCTGCACTGTAGGCATGACCTCCTGTCTGTGGTCTCTTCTGGGCTTGCAATGATCACCCTCTCCATAAACTCCAGTCACATTTTGGCCTTCGCTTCTGAGGCCGAGGGGCTCTGAGAGACCCTAGCCTGGTTGCAGTTCAAATTATACTGGTTGCAGGCTTTTTACCTATTTCTTTTTTTGGCAGTGAGTGGGTCTGGCATAGTTCTGAAGACCTGTTTGTCTAGGATTTAAGCGCTATAGCCATGTGCCGTGTATTTAATATTCTGTTCCCTGTGTGAGGCTCTCTTTCTGCATCGCTGTTTATTCTGTGCTATCTCCCACCCTCAGTCTTTACTCTTGAGAAGTTTGTGGCCCACGAATCTCAGAGCTTTCTTGCCCACCTCAATCTTTCCCTCTTCCTCTTTACTATCTTGGGGTATCTGGAAATAGGACTCTGGTGTCACCTAACCTTACACCCTTGGTGACAAATGGAGTGCAAGGACAATGAGGAGTCAGGCCAAGGGTACAGCAGTGACAGGAGGAGGTGGGCACTGGACCTGCCATGTTGTGCTGAATGATTAGGAATGTGGGTGTATGGGATTAAGGGAGGAGGGCGCAGCCTACGGTAAGTCTTCGTGAAAATCTCTTTGGTGGTAGATCAGGAGAGGTAGTTAGGATCTAAGCCAGTAAGATTGGGCTAATCCTTACCCTTACAGGATGTCTGTAAAGAGATTATCCTTTTGGCCCTTGGTCAATTTTTTGATTAAAGTGACATTGATTG
This sequence comes from Desmodus rotundus, assembly GCF_022682495.2. NCBI lineage: Eukaryota > Metazoa > Chordata > Mammalia > Chiroptera > Phyllostomidae > Desmodus > Desmodus rotundus. The sequence goes on from NC_071393.1 coordinate 109,703,119, forward strand.
ACTATCTATTACATGCAAAGCAGTCTGTTAGATGGTTCTTCAGTCTGTTTTATCATTTTACACATTATGGTTTTGCCTGTTTTGCTGGGGTCCCTAAGCCAGGCATTGCTGTTGCCACAAACTTTTGTGGTCTTTCAAGGCCTGCAAGTTTTTCCCCAGGGCTCAGCCTGTAAACTACAGTGCAAGTCCTTGAAAGTCACATTTTAAATCAGAGTAGTCGCGGAAGTAGACATCTGATTAGGACGGTACATAGCCTGAGCTTAATCAATGTTGTCTCGACTGAACTGATCAGGGACAATGCAAGTCCTTTGTAGAACCACACAGGCTTCTCACTCACTGGAGTTGATGGCCCTGGGAATGATTATTAGCCTAATTTCTTTTTGCATCAATGTAGATTTGATGTCCAGTAATATGCATATATGTGTTGTACTTTTAATGGCCTTTTAATGATGAAGAGGATCAAAAGCATTTTAGATCTGAACCCGCACCATTAGTTTCCGTTCCAGAAATCCACTGTAATTACTGCGGCTGCTTCTCCAAACCCGGCAAAAGCACTGAGTTCCTGTGAACATATCTGCCCAGTTCGCCTCAGTCAGCCCAGAGCCAGGTCGGATGCAGGTCTCAGGGGGATGGTAGCTAAAGGTGGAGAAGGACAGAGTCAGGGTGGGGGAAGGGGAGCAGTAAGGGGCTGAGGTATTCAGGGCCTAGAGTGTCAAGATCTCTCAGAACAGGGGTTCTCTAGCCCTGGTCCTCTCCTCTCCTCTCACAGAGAGTTTTGTTCTTACAGAGTGAAATAATGAGTTGCTATAGAACCCTGTATTGGGTTCCACAAGTCATATTGGGGGAAAAAACCCTAAGGGTTCTTGGTCGTTCTGCATTCTCCCCCATCCCATTTGTGAAGGTTTGTTGTGGGTAGGGGAGGATGTGGGGCATGCAATGCAGGTGCCCAGCTGGGGAAATGAATGTAGAAGTTAGGGGAAGGAGCACCCAGGGAAGGATCTAAGGGTAATGCTTTCCAGGGAAGGGAGATGTTCAGATGAAATAGTTAATGTGCTGTTTAGTCTTTTGAATCCCTACCCCCAAGGTTCACTGTCTGCTGTTTTCTGTGCCCTGGGAAGCTGACCCCTGTGGACTGCATCACACAGGCTGTCTTGTCCTCTGCCTTTGCAGTTAACTTTGGCCATAGGAGGGTCTTAGCAGGACATCTGAGACTAGAAAGAGAGAGAGGGTTCAGGGTATTTCTTCTTCCATTCCCTTCCTGCTTAGGTACTGCAGTTCTAACAGTGGTTTTATCCTCTACAAACAACTGCAGCTTCTGTCAGGAAGCCCTTCTTCCATGGCTCTAGCTCTTACTGGGCCCTAATACATGTTTTCCTCTCCTTGCCTTTGGAATAATGGTAGTATAAACTTCCTGTTCTGGCTAGTCCCTGGATGTCTCAAAGTCCCTCATAGATTCTCTTAATCCCATTCATACCTCATGTAAATATTACCTTCCTTAAATTTAAAATCTCACTTCCAGTCAAGATGGTGGTGTAGGTAAATGCGCCCCACCTCCATGCACAACTACAGCAATTAATACAACTAGACTACAAACAAATTTCACCCAGAACCGTCAGAAAATCAAGCTGTGTAGAAGTCTGACAACCAAGGATTTAAAGCAGCCACATTCATCCAGATTTGGTAGGAAGGGCAGAGATGCTGAGAGGAACAGAGAGGCATAGAAAGGCATGAAGGCAGGAACGGGTGGTCCCTCATCCACATGTGGTGGACAAAAAATGGGAGGCATACCTCAGGGGCGAGCAATCCCAGTCCCAGTCCAGACCACCCGGCCCAGGGTCCCAGTGCCAGGAAGATAAGCCCCCATAATTTTGACTGTAAAAACCAGTGGGGGTTGGGGCAGTGGAAGAAATTGCATCCTCTTAAAGGGCCCACATCAGACCTGGGATTCATGCAGACCCCCCCCCCCACTCTAGGATTCAGCACCAGAGGAACACTTGGAAGAGCACCAGTGGAGTATGGGGAAAAAGTGAAATCCAAGTGGGGAGAGAGCTTCCTCCTGGGCAAAATTCCAGAGGCCAGGCAGTAGCATTGTCCCCTCTGTGAACCATCCCGCACACAGAGCCACAGAGTGGTGACATGGGTTGCCCCACCCTGGCAATTTACCTAAGGCTCTGCCTCACACAACTTAACAAGAGCACTAAGACAGGAGTCAAATCAGCTCTACCTAATACACAGAAACAAACACAGGGAGGCTGCCAAAATGAGGAGACAAAGAAATATGAAATGAAAGAACAGCCCAAAACTCCAGAAAAAGAACTAAATGAAATGGAGAAAAGCAACCCATCAGATGCAGAGTTCAAAACAGGGTTATCAATATGCTCCAGGAACTCACTGGTTGCTTCAATGGCATAAAAAAGACCCAGGAAGAAATGAAGGTTGCATTAAGTAAGATAAAGAAAAATCAGTAGGGAATGAACAGTGGAGAGGACGAAGCTGAGAATCAAATCAATGATTTGGAGCACAAGGAAGGAAAAAGCATTCAGTCAGAACAGCAGGAAGAAAAAAGAATTAAAAACAAACAAGGAGAGGCTTAGGAACCTCTGGGACATCTTTAAATGTACCATCATCTGAATTATATGGGTGCCAGAAGGAGAAAAGGAAGAGCAAGAAACTGAAAACTTATTTGAAAAAATAATGAAAGAAAACTTACCTAATTTGGTGAAGGAAATGCACATACAAGTCCAGGAAACATAGAGTCCCAAACAAGATGAACACAAGGAGGACCACACCAAGACACATCATAATTAGAATGCCAAAGTTCAAAGAAAAAGAGAGAATCTTAAAAGCAGAAAGAGAAAAGCAGACAGTCAGCCACAAAGGAGTTCCCATAAGACTGTCAGTTGATTTCTCAAAATAAACCTTGCAGGCAAGAAGGGACTGGCAAGAAGTATTCAAAGCGATGAAAAGGAAGGACCTACAACCTAGATTACTCTATCCAGCAAAGCTATCATTGAGGATTGAAGGGCAGATAAAGTGCTTCCCAGACAAGGTAAAGCTAAAGGAGTTCATCATCACTAAGTGATTATTATATGAAATGTTAAAGGGAATTATATGAGAAAAAGAAGAACATCAAAATGATGAACATTAAAATGGCAGTAAATTCACAACTATCAATAATTGAATCCAAAAAACAAACTAAGCAAACAAGCAGAACAGGAACAGAATCATAGACATGGAGGTCATTTGGTGGGTTATCAACTGGAAGGGGGAAAGGGGAGAATGGGGGGAAAGGTGCAGGGATTAAGAAGCACAAATTGGTAGGTACAAAATAGAGGGGGGATGATAAGAACAGTATAGGTAATAGAATAGCCAAAGAACTTATATGCATGATCCGTGGACTAAGGGGGGGTATTGCTGGAGGGTATGGGGGTATCAGGTGGAGAGAGTCGAAGAGGAAAAATTGGGACAAGTATAATAGCATAATAAATAACATAAATTAAAAAAATTCAAAATCCCAGCTAGTTGTGCCATCTGTTTCCTATGAGAACACTAATTGATACAGTGGGTGTGTCAGAGGCTGGCTAATGTTTCCCAATCCAATTTCCTTTTCCTGGACACACATGAAGACTACATTTTCCCTTCTCCTTTGCATTTAAGTTGAGGCTATATGACTGGGTTCTGACCAATGGGGTGATGTGTGGCACTTCCAGTCCTGTGTAATTGTCCTCACTGTCTTCCTCCTCCAAGTTAACATTATAAACTATGTGTTTAAGGTTGCAGAGCCTCAAGTTGGAAAAGAATTTTGGATCCCTGAGTCACTGCTTGGAGGAAAATTGCCCAACCATATTCAACTACGATATGAGTGAGAAATAAGCTTGCATTGTGTTGTGCACTGAGATTTTGAGAGTGGTTGGTTACTGCAATTAGGGTTAATTACCTTAACTAACTCTGGAGATGCTGAATGAAGAGGCTACCTAGAGCAATGGAGGATACAAGGTATAAATAAAAGAAGCATATGAGGTCTGTCCAGAAAAAGTCCAGCCATTGTTAATATAATGAGAACGGTTTGTGTGACATCAATGTAACCTGGCAGCCAAGGAGAGTGGACTGGAATGTGCCTGCATGAACAATGACGACTTCACTCTACTAGTCAGTGGGGGCCATAGACTCCATCGAGTGAGCGTGTGTACTGTAGAGCAATGAATCTGCATCAAATTTTACGTTAGGCTTGAACGTTCCTCCATGGAAACTATTTGGATGATTCAAAAGGCCACAGCTGTGGGCGACTGGTGATTGGCAGCTTCATCACGACAATGTGCCTGCGCAGGCATCACGTCTCCTGCAGAGTTTCTTAGGAAACATCAAATCACCCAAGTGCTTCAGGCCCCCTACAACCCAGATTTGGCGCCCTGTGACTTCTGCTTTTCCTCAAAACAAAAATCACCTTTGAAAAGGAAGAGATTTCAGACCATCAGTGAGATTCAGGGAAATGCAGTGGGGCAGCTGATGGCGACTGGGAGAACTGTGTGAGGTCCCAAGGTGCCTAATCTGAAGGGGACTGAGATATCGTTGTCTTCTGTACAATGTTTCTTGTATTTTGTATCTTCTTCAATAAATGTCTCTATTTTCCATATTAAATGGCTGGATACCTTCTGGACAGACCTCATATAATCTAATTTGGGTGAGATCACAATAACACTTAACAAAGAGTTTAATCTTACTGCTTTGTGAAAAGAACAGGGATTTGGATGCCAGACTTAAGTTTAAACCCAGGCTTCAGCACTTGTAGCTATGTGATCTTGGACAAGTCACTTCACCTTTTTAAGTGTTCTTATCTGTAACATGGGGAAAATAATGGTTATTTCACAAGGATCTTTTGTGGATAGAGGACTATTTTAATGAGTTGGTATCATTATTCTTAATATCTTTATTAGGAATATCCTTATTATTCCTAATGAGTTGGTATCGCTTATTCCTAATAAAACTGCCTTCCCGGACCCATTTGTATGATTTTTTACAACTTACTGTGAGTCTATAATTATTTTAAAATTTAAAATTAAAAAAGAAAAATACTAAATATTGGGAAGAATGGGGATCAATTAAGTGTCAAATACTTTGGAAATTGTCAGTAACTAGTAAACTAAACCTAGGCCTGTTTTCTGATTTCTCAGTCCCAGTCTTAGCTACATACCCAAGAAAAGTGAATGCTTATATCCACCAACAGATATATACATGGATGTTCAGAGTAGGTTTACTCATGAAAGTCATAAACTGTAGACAATCCATCAACAGTGAATAAATAAATAACATGCAGTTGATTCACACAGTGGTATAGAGCATGGCAATAAAAAAAGTCAAACTCCTAATATATATATCAACTTGGATAAATTTCACATGATGTTAAGAGAAATAAGTCAGATACAAAGAAATACATTTGGTGTGTAGAAAAGTCATAATAATGGTTACCTCTGGGATGGTATTAACAAGTAAGGGGCATGAGGAAACCTCCTGAAAAATTTCTAAATCTTAATCTGTGTAGTGGTTACACAAATGTGGGTGTGTATATATGTGTGTGTGTGTATATATACACACACACACATATAATTCATTAAGTGTACACTTCAATTTATATTCCTTATTTGTGCATTTTATACCTCGGTTGAAAAATAGAGGGGAAATATGTTTTCCCATACTGTTGGTAAAACAAACAAACAAGCAAACAAACAAACAAAATTGCCTTCCCTCTTCTCTTCCAACTGTGAATTCTAAACTCAGTGCCTTCAGTAATCGGTAAATAGTTTCAGTTTGGGGCACCTATTGCCTAATCTGTAATGGAAGCAGACAGTTCACATTATCCTGAGCATCCAGGAAAAGGACTGAATATTGACCAGGAAGGAGGGATTTCCTTTAGGTATTGGACTTAAGCATTAACTCCTTCACTTCTCTGCCCCCAGGGCCCCATCTTGAAATTTGTAATACATGTGTTAGGTCCCACATGTATTGCATGTTAGATCCCACCTAACACATGTATTGAGGCAAGCAAAACCGAGACTTCTGAGTCCCGGTGTCATCCTTACTTTGTGACTGAGTGTGGATCCTAGTGCTTAAGTGTCCTCTGAAAAAGTGAAGAGGGAGGACTCCCCATGGAAACTTTTTCAGCATCAGGAAGGCTTATCCGTCCGTCGGTCTAACTGTCTGTCCATCCATTCATCCATCCATCCAGAAAATAATTGTTCAGTGCCTAGCGTGTGTGAGGAGTACTTCTGGTCCCTGTGGTGGACACAGATATGTATGAGACACGTCCTGCCGTAAAGAGCTTACATTCTTTCAGGAGAGAAGGTAATGTCCCTTCATAAATGACTCTAAGACCAGGACGTGGTAAGTATGGAAGGCAAGATACAAAGTGCCATGGAATTCAAAGGAAGGGGGCAGCCTGTTCCGGCTGGAGGGATCAGGGAGTATCTGAGTAAATCTTGAAGGTAAGGCAGGATTTAGACATCTGAAGATGAGGAAAGTGGGAACATGGGAACGTGAAACAGACCCCTGGGGAAATGGTGGCTAATAGTCTGTCTATACGTCTATTAGCTAGTTAATAGTCTGATGAAAGGGAAGTTGAGAGAAACAGTTTTAGAAATGTCACCTGAGAACAGATTGCACAGAGCCTGAATTTTAGGTCAGGATAATTATAATGAGGGCAGAGACAGGTGGTCAAAGGTTTCTAAGCACTGGAGTGGTGTGTTCCCTGGAAGGTTAGTTGGGAAGCTGCGTTTGGCACCTGTCAGAGACAGCAGGAGTTGGAGATGAGGCCATTTATAAAACCTCCAGCCGTCGAGGTGAACTTGAATGTGGGACTGAACCAGGATAGAAGCTGTAAGAGTGTAAAGAGTGTTGGAGAGTCATTCAACTTCCTGTGTGCTTAGAATATGACTTGAGGGATGGATCAGTCAAGGAAAGCTTGTCCTTTCTAAACTCCTCTGCGTTATTGCCGCACAGTTTACTCCTCCCCACCCTGCTCTGCATCCTGTCAAAAGCAGCCCACCTCAGCTCTGGCCTCGCCAGCCTTGGGGGGATGGTTCCATCAAGGCGGCAATGCAGAAATGACGACAGAACTGTCTGCTTCGCAAAATAACCCACCTCCTGGGGTGACTTTAAATGAAAAGGATATTCAAAATTCAATTACACGGTGGGTTGTAGACATGGAAGGCACACCAAGTACCTTATATGAAGGGGGAAAATTTCAACTTCTTTTTAAGTTTAGTAGTCAGTATCCTTTTGACTCTCCTCAGGTCATGTTTACTGGTGAAAATATCCCCGTTCATCCTCATGGGTATAGCAATGGTCATATCTGTTTATCTATTGTAACAGAAGACTGGTCCCCGGCGCTCTCAGTCCAATCAGTTTGTCTAGCACTAAGAGCGTGCTTTCTGGCTGCAGAGGAGAGATGACCGCCAGATAATTCTTTTTATGTTCAAACATGTAACAAGAATACAAAGAAAACAGAATGACGATATCATGATGATACTTGTTGATGCCTCTATTATCGTCCGCCTAAGGGAAGATAGTCCTACTGAGCAAATGAACTTGGATCCTTCAGACTTTGAACTTTAACCTTTGACTGGAAGTGATCTATAGGCAATGAAGACTCCTTCCTTTTACTGCATTTTTACTCGCGTGCATTCTGGGCACGTGCTGATCGCTGGTTCAGTCCAGGCAACTGACATGCTTTTATTAGTCATGCAGTACTAACGTAGGTGTCAGGAGATGTCATATATAATTCCACTTTTTATTTTTATTTTTTTAAGCTTTTGGAAAAGTTCCAGGTCCTCATGTATCGTGCAATCGCAATGACTTTCTGGGAGGTTTGGGGGCGTTCCTTGCCAGCAATGGATGTCGGAACAGGAAACATTTTCATTAACTCCTGCCACCCAATGATTAATGCACGGAAAAGGCCTCTGAAATGAACTTACCAGTTCTAGTGGGATTCTAAATAAAGCGAGGGATCCAACATTACTTTGGAAGTCACCCCAACTCGTTTCTGTTTGGATCCTATGAACTGTGATTCAGGTTAACGGCATGAATGCACACGCATCTTTAAAGGACTGTAATGAAAGGTCATTGTGTATTTGCCGAATTGTTTACATCTGTTGTTGAATTGTTTTGATAGGGAAGGTTTTCAAGTAACAATGGCAGAGAGGTACAATCTGTTATCCTTACGGTGACAATAAATTCATTTGTTGTGTGTAGTCCCTCAGTCCCTGGAGTGAATGTAGGAGTAATCTGGGGTATGGCTGCTTTCATCGAGGCTCTGGTGGAAGTAGAAACCCGGGGCAGAGACGATCAAACTGCCGCAGTCCACATTAGGGCTCGCGCAGGCGCGATTTGCCCTCGCGTGAGCCCTGCTGCCCAGGCACTATTTCGTCATCCGTGTTTGGAAAATCCATAAACATTTTTGTTTGCAATTTGTTATGTTTTAAGTAAAGTTTGAATGTATACTACTTTAATTGGAAAACTTGTGTCAAGTTTTTTTCTTGTAAATTTTCTCTGGTTGTATCATCTCATCCTTCAGCCCTGTACCCTAAAATAAGAAATACATTTCTGACAGAGACCTAATGTTTAAAAATAAAATAGACACCCCACCTGTCCCCCAGCGACACCGAAGATAAGACAGGGTGTAACGTTTCAAGTGAAGATGTGGTCTGCTGTCTATCCTTATTTAACAAACCCGCAGCACTTACTACATACCACGGAATCTTTTAAGAGCTTTGTAAATACAATATCTGCTTATCCTCTGAGGTAGATGCTATTATTGTTCCCATTTTATAAATGAGGACCCTGAAGCACAGAGAGATTAAATAATTTCCCCAAAGCTATACAGCTAGTAAGTAGCAGATGTAGGATTTACACCCCAAGAAGTCTGGCTCCAGCATCCTTGCACTTCGCTGTCACAGAATCGTGCCTCTGTGTCACTGCTTCGCCTCTGCCCACCTGCAATGAATCATCGCCTAGAGGGAATTACTTTAGGACCTTCCCCAGCCCCACTGAATCACTTCTCTCTTCTTGGCTTGAGATGCTGTCCAAGGTCTCAGCCATAGCTCAAAGCAGCCGACTAACCTCTGCCGCAGCCATAGGTGCAGTCCACGGTGAACGTCACTGCCCCTCTCTGCTGGGTGACCAGCCCCGAAGGTGGGTGGAGCAAAGATACGGACTGCTGAGGAGCAGCCATCTTATGAAAGGTGGTCTTGCACCTGCGAGATCTTTCACCCCCTCCCTAGAGCCATCCCGTTAATGCTGCCGCGCAGCCTGCCACTCCGGAAGCGGCAGATGCAATGGCGGGACTCAGAGCATGGACTCTGCCATTACAGGGTGGATGCGTGGACAAGCTACTTATCTTCTCTGTGCGCCAGTTTCCCTGTCCATAAAATGGGGGTAATTACATAGGATTTCCTTCATAAAGTGTGGTTCCGAGTAAATAAAACAATTTCTGTGTAGTGCCAAGCAGAGTGCCTGACAAGTGCTCAGCAGGTGCTCAGAAAATGTTAGAACAAACTCTTCACCTGACTCACGATGCCAGACTCAGCAGTACAAGGGGGGACCCCCTAAAAAATCCCACAGAATTTATTTATAAAATGTTGTGTATTTATTCTTACATGTTTAAACTTTAGTCACCTTCCAAGTACTCTCCATTTGATGTAATTCACCTATCGAGATGTTTTTTCCACTGCTCAAACAGTTTATGAACTTGTCGATTTTGATGCCTCTTAGTGCTTCTGCTAGTTTTTGTTTCACCTCTTCTACATTGGAAGAACATTCCCCTTTGAGGACTTTTTTTCGGGGGAAACAAAGAGAAATGTCGCTTGGGACAAGATCAGGTGAATAGGGAGGGGGAGGCATGGAGGTCATGCTGTTTTTGGTTAAAAACTGCTGAACACTCTGCATGGTGTGGGCAGGTGTGCTCATAAATCACCCATCATGAAATGGGCAAACTCATTGTAAGAGTCTTCAAAAACATTCACTGAAATAGAATGCAGCCTCTCACAACAACACCAGCTGGTACACTGATACAGATGGGTTCCTAGAACACTCACCTAACAGGAGAAGCCTGTACTACAAGAGGCCCACCCTGTAGGATATAATTCAGGTTTTTCGAGGGGTCCCCTCTCTATATACTCAGAAACCCCAAGTTGGCTCTTTAGGCCCTCATTCAAGAAAATAACTAAAATATCTCAATAGCCTTTTGGAGTGGAAAAAACAACAGCTTTGGGCTCCATCATATGAAGATGTGTGTGTATCCTGACATTGCATTGTGCATTGTGTTGCAACACAGTGTTAAATTGTGGTGTTTACATCACTAGACTCTGGAACAAGGTAGTCTGGAGTTAAATCTCAACTCTGCCATTTATCAGATGGATGACTTTGTGCAAGTTCATATCCTCCTCATAAGGCTGTTGGAGGATAAAGTAATACATGTAAAGTCTTTATTACTGTACTTGGCACATTGTAGGACTGATAAGGATTGGCTTTTATAACTGCATTCATTGGCATTAAACTAGTAAATCCTTTTATTCTAGAAAAGAAGCTTGGGGCAGATGTTTCTTCTTTAGTGAGAGGAGATAATCCACAAAATCCAGGAAAGGAAATAAACCAGACCTGGAGGGTGGGAGTTTTCCCCCATCCCACAACTGGGAGACGGGGAGGAACCCGTGCCTTCCAAGAGTACAGATCTAAATATAAGCTCGGCACAAAGACAGGATAGACTCCAGGCAGCCACACTGGGATGGGGGCACCCAGAAGGCCAGAGTGAAGAGGGAAGTGAGCTGTTTCTCAGGGCGTCAAGTGGGTAAGACTTGACCGAGGCTGCCACTCCTTGGTCTTCCTTGGAGACAACGCAGAGGTTTTGAGCTGCTGGCGTTCCCTTCGCTACTCTGAGAATGGGGTGCTCATTACATCAGCCTTTCACCTCGGGCCTCTAGGGGCTTCCTGTGCCCCTCAAAGCCCCCCATACACGACATAAAGCAGGAGATGAGGCATAGTGATGACGCTTGGCAGTACACGCTACGTGACAAAGAGGGATCAGGAAGCCTGGGTTCTAATTCCACCTCTGTCACAAACTAGTCCAAAAGTCACTACACCTTGCTAAGCATCAATTTCGTCCTGTGAAATGCTCTCATCCCAACACTCAATGCCCTGGATGATCTATAAGTAACATCCCCTCAGCTCTGAGACCGTAAGTGTTCAAACAAAAATTCCACTAGGAGTTCAAAGGAGGGACAGATCAATGAGGGTGGAAGAGGCCAAAGGTTTCATGGAAGAGATGCACTTGGTGGGTTTGTGCAGGCAAAAGGACATTCTCTTCTTGTTCCCATGGGCTTTAAACCCCATCCTGAGAGCTGGCAACCTTTGTGGGCCGGTACGTCAGGCCAGAAGAATCTCTCCAGGAGTCTGAGCCCACCTCTGCAATCCATACAGCCCTGCCAAGGGACCAGGAAGCCCTCAGGCTGTGTAGGCTGACTGAAACATCACCAGCCTTGAAGCCACGTGGAACAGTCTCCTTTCTACTTGTCTCATATCAGCTAAGCATTGCCCAGGTCAATGGCAGCAAATGTCCCTACATTGGAGAGATTGTCTTGAAACAAGATCGAGGACCCTGACTGGGGTGGAGTCCCACTGTACTCTCTGAAGGGTACTGCTCATTCAAGAGGAGGCTTGTAGGTAAAATGTTTCGCTGGATCTGATACCGATTCCCACCCCTTCTTATCATCATTCCCATGAAGCCTTACCAAGCACGCTGGCCTGGACACTTGTTTAGAAAGAAGCCTACCCCTTACATCCCACCTCCTAAAATGGCTCAAACTGTCGAGTACTGTCGGCCTTCCCGCCAACTCCAATTTAATAATACAAAGACGTTGGCTCTGTTTCTAGACTAATTAGATATCCACACAAGGTTGGAAGGAACGGAGATAAATCAGACCCCAAGAAAACAGTATTGCGGGAGCATTGTGGAAAGCTGATGGAAACTAAATTTTGTGCTGTGTGCCTCTGCTCTGACCTCAATGTTTTATTCCCAGCTCTTTGGGGAGATTCTTCTCTACCTCTGTGAAAAATGATACAGTGAGGTTATTCTTCATAACAGGGGCCACATGCCTATTGGTTGTGTTAGGAAGGTGACATATTTCCCTTTTCTCCTAAAGGTCAAGCTAGTTTACTCCCGTGTGAGAGAGTCCAGTGTGCTTGTCACAGATGACCACTGGACCCTGATGGATGTCAAGTGGTTGCAATAGCTCCAAGGTAGGAACCTGTCCCTTCCAGGTGAGCAGCCAGGGTGCTTGGCTGCTTTGGGCTCAGAGATTGAATCCAAGTGAAAGTTCAGAGGCCCGTGGTGATAACCACCGCTCCGTAAACCCTCCTGATGAGCTTACTGCAGTGCCGTCCTTCCAGGCCTCAGTTCTCTCACTGTCCTCCAGCGACACGTGGGAGCCACCCAGCCTCATTAACTGCAGTTCTCTAGGCTCCAGACCTTGAAGCTGCCCTTGGCTTTTTCTGGCTTGTGATGTGCAGGGTTATCATTTCAGATGTCTCAGATAGAGGGTTTTTCAGCATTTTTTTTTTTTTTTTAAATTTGCCACCAGAAGACTGCAGTAGGGAACAGAGGTTTCCTCCTGGGTCTTTTACTTTTTTTAATTACACTTCAGAGTTAAGATCTTAGTTCCTCCCATGCCCCATTATTTTCTGAAAATGAAAGGTCAATGCTGGTAAAACATTGTACTGTATAGCAAATGAGTGATGGCGCCTTTGTTCTGTGATGAGAAGACTTCCTCCTCACTTGTTTGTCTTCCCAGCACCTCTCTCTAAGGAAAAAGCTCACAGTCACAGAACGACCCAGCCTGAAAGAACTTTGGAAATCAGTTAGTGTGGCCTCTCATTTCCTAGGCGAGGGAATGAAGCTTGGGGGCGAAGTGACTTGGACACTCAGACAACATGGCCTTGGAAATGCAGTTCTCAGTGACCCTTCACCCCGGAAGTGAGGTGCTCTTTATGTTCCTGCTTTTGGGATCTGGCTCTGTCATCTTGGAAGAATATACATAAAAGGGATGATGTAAAAGAGAGAGCAATATTCCCACTTCAGAGTCTCACGGTGAGAAAACTCCTCCTCTCTTTCCTTGCCAGCTCCTCAGACTCTCTACTTCACGCTTTCTGGGCATCCCTTCCAACACATGCCAGGTCCTGGCTGGCTGTATGAAGCGCATCTGGGATTGATTGCTTGTCTCTCCAGGTAAAGCTGATTGGAGCAGAGAGAGGCCCCTGACCCTACAGAATCCCATTCATAGACTGATCATCTGCCAATGGCATGGCTTGCTTTCGAACGCTGAAATTGTGGTTAGTTGGCAGTTGGCGCTGGACTCAGAAGGCAGAACCGATCTGGGTACTACGGTGGCCATGTTGGGCTTTGTGCAGGAACAGTAAGCAGAAAAGTCTAGTTTTAAAGACCAGCAAGGGGATGGAAATAGTACAGGGGCACATGGACATAAGCTCCATGTTGCCCAGAGAAATGGAAAGAAAGGCTTCAGCTCTTGGTGACCTCCAGGGTCGTGAGGCAATGTGTCACTTCGCTCCCTACCTTTGGCTGGCATGACTTTCACAGTCTGTCATCCCCTTTTATTTGTAACGACCCCTGTCCCTTACAATCACAACATCTCTAATCAGAGCATTATCCGGTACCGTCCTTGTGTGGAAGTCTTGTTCCTCAAGCCAAGGACAAGATCTCCAAGGCCAGAGGTTTATGTCTCAGCCTTTTGAAGAATCTTTCCAGGTAACTTGTAACTATGACAGCTGTTGAGAGGTTGGGATGAAAGGCTTCCTGGAAATCCACTTCTGTGAACCCTTTTTAACATTTACATCAATTGGCCCCACGGAAGCCTTTTTGAGCTTTCCAGTATAAAACTCTGCAGTATTAACTGTAATTATAATTTTAAGGGAAATGAATTCTGATGTGTCTTCTGCAGTCCTAATTTCCCCAGGCCTCTTTCGCTGGCAGATTAAGCTGGGATTATAGGGGTTGTAATAACACAGAAGTCAGTGGCTTATGTAGCACCTCAGGCCCAAAAGTGCTCCCTTTACTATTTTTGAGGGCTCCAGGGGGTGTCGCACTTGGGTGCATGAAGAGAGGTGCTCCTCTGGGGGCCACTAATGGTCTGCCAGTTCCCACTGATCTACCTTCAACCTATCCTTCTAATGCCTTCGTCCCTCCTCACTCAGCACATTTTCCACACTGCCGTCAGCATTGCCTTCTGGGTGCCCACCCCATAATGTGATTCTCCTGCTAGCACCCACTGGTAGCAGTCACTGTTAGTTGCTGCTCCTCAGCCGTTCCCAATGCTGTTCTTCCTCACTGGCAGAGCTGGCCTCCTGAGAGAGATGCTAAAAGTGACAAATGCTGGTCCTCCCAGGTTGCCTTGCAGCTAGGGCAGAGGGATGTAACCCAGTTCTCACCAACAGGACTTGAGGGGAAGACTTCTGAAAGCTTCTAGGAAATATGTTCTTCCTTAAGAGCAAAGACACAAGTGAGAAAAATTCCCTTTCTCGCTTTGGGATTTTGTGTGTTGAAGCCACGATGCTTGCATCTCACTCCCACATTGGGATGGTGGAGGGAAGCTGGCCAGAACCCTATGCCGATGAGTTCCTGAAGCTTTTTGCAGCTGGACTCCTTATTGCATGAGAAAATTCAGTGTCTTTATAACCGAAGCCACTTTTAGGGGGGCCCTCTTTTGTCAGTTACAAGCAAAAGCAACCTAAGACTTTGTTCACAGATTCTGGTAGGACAAGATCCGACTTCTCAGCGTGGGTACATAAGGCCTTCCCAAGTTTGCCCTGTATCCTGCTGCGGCATCGTTTTTTGTTTGTTTGTTTGTTTTGCCAAACCCACTTTTCATTCCCACTCCTCAGCTACACCAAACTATTTGCCAAACAGGCCAAGCTTTATAAGCCTCAGCCTGGAATGTCCTTCCCTGCTACAGTTACCACTTACTCATATTACTAGACCCAACTCAAGCTTTACTTGGCCCCTCACACCTTGTGTTGAGTGGACCATCCCCTTGCTTGTGCCCCGCTGGACCTGTAACGACTTTCACGGTAGGACCTATAACACTTGTTTTTGTTTACATGTCTGACACCCCTTCCAGCTGTAAGTGGTTTTGGGTGAGGCCGTATTATTTTTCAGCTTGGTATGTTCAATGCAGATGTTCAACACATGGTTTTTAAATACATAAATAAGAAAATAATTGAATGAGCAATTAAATTAATTAGTTGATCCCAATTCTCAACTTTTCTTATTAACAGAATCATTCTAGGGTTTTGGTTTTGTTTGTTTTTAAGTGTGTGGGCCTGTCAGTCTGTTTTAGGCCAGCGCTGCTCCAACTTCCACACGCATACAAATCACCTGGAGTCTTGTTAGCATGCAGATTATGCAGTAGGTGTGCGCGGAGGCTTCACGTCTGCATTTCTAACAAGCTCCTGCTGATGCTGATGCTGCTGGTGCAAGGAGCAGATTTGCACAGCAAAGTCATCAGGACAGCAGGTCCTAGAGGGCAGAGGTTTCACTGGTGCGTAAGCGGATGAAGCCCTAAAAACCAAGTGGAGCCTTATTGAAGGTGACAGTTAGATGACAAGAAACATGCTTCATACCCATCATTCCCATCCAGGGGAGCTTTGGTCTCCTCTGGAATTCCTCTCCTTCAGTGATGGGCTGAGCTTTTCTGGAGCTCTTATTTTTCATTTTCTCCAACTGGAATCCAGCCTCCGTCACCAGCATTGCTCCCTGCGTATCTTTGACACGCAGGGAGTTGTTAGGAGCTCAGCTGAACCGGGAGAGAGCACTGAGGTGTCGGAGCAGCTGATTAAATCAACAGGCCGAAAATGAAAGTTCATCACCTACTGCGATGGTCTAAGCAAGAGTCTGAAACTGGAAAAGATCATGATTCCTCCCTGTTCCATCACCCCCATGCCCTCCGGCCTGGGGGAATGCACACCAATCCAGGGTCAGGTGCCAGTGTCAATGTGGGAGCAGTCTAGTAGTTGAGGGAGCTCCCGAATGAACAACTTGTTTTGTGGACCTTGTGGTTGTGGGCAGAGTGAGGGGGAAGGGCTAGGAATAGAAAAGTGCTGAGTCAGAATGAGGGAAGTGTGTTCACAGTTTTCCCTTCCACACCCACGCCCCATCCCCCAAAAGAGACCTCAGCAGGGATGGGTGCCTGCAGGTGACCTCTGCCCAAGGCCTCTGAGCTAGGAATATAAATATGTGGAGAGCATGACCAGAAGGGACACTGAGTATTTGCACCTTCTTCTGGAGACTGCAGTGTGGATGTGCCCACAGGCTGCTGAGGGGAGGACGCACCCCCCGGCCTTGCCAGGCAAAGCCTTTGCTCACACAGTTGCACAGAGGTTGTTAGCTGGGAGCTGGGCTCCTCAATGGCTGTCTTCACCACAGTGTTCACTTGAACTTCATTCCTATTAATTTTCTCTCTCCGTCTCTATCTGCCCTTCTACCTCCTTTTCCCCCAACACCCTCCACCCCTGCAATCCTGCTCATCCTTCTCAGCTGTATTAGTTACTTGCTGTTGCATAACAAATTACCCCCAAACTCAGTGGCTCAAAAAAACCAACATGTATTATCCCATAATTCCTATGAGTCAGCAAATGTGTGGCTTAGGTCAGTGCCTCTGGTCCAGGGTCTTTCATAAAACTAAAAACTGTCATCCAGGGCTGCAGTCTCTTCTCCACTTTGGGGGTACCACTTCCAAGCTCACTCTCATGGCCATTGGCAGTGTTCAATTCCTTGCTGGTATTGGCCAGAGGCCGTGTGAGCAGTTCCGTACCATGTGAGCCTCTACTTAGGGCATCTTAGAACAAGGCAACTAACTCCTCTCAGAGCAAGCAGGCAGGTGAGAGAGCCTGCAAGAGTGAACACCCAAGATGGAAGGTACAGTCTTTTTATAACCTAATATCGGAAGTGACATTCCATTACTTCTGCTGTATTCTGTTGGTGAAAACCAAGTCACTCAGTCCAGCCCACATGGGTGAGGATTACCAGGATTATTCAAGTCTGATTACCAGGAGGTAAGGATGTTGGGAACCACCATAGGGGCCCGGCCACCATTTGGCCCCTTACCGAGTCACTCCTTTAGCACACCACAGTCTGTTTTCCCTATAACCAAGCTTTTGATTTTATTCTACTCTGTACAGTTGTCTTATTACCCCAAGTACCGGAGGCTTCTCTTCATAACAGAACTCCAATTCCCCAGGAACAAAGACTACTACAAGGTCTTGCCCCTCACTTCTCTAATAGTCCCTGCTGCACCCGACCCAGGACTAGAGCTATGATAAATATTTGTTGATGATGATGAACTCTCAACTTCAACTTATTTAAACTTTTCTCTTTTCGTCTAGCTTTCTGGGGCTCTGGGATTTCTGTGTGAACCTTTGTATTCAGAGCCTTTTTCTGTGGAGCAAACAGACCTGGTCTGGGTCGATAATCCTTGCTGGGACAATGAGGCAAGGTTATTGCTTACACTCCAGAGCTGTCTTCTAATGCCGCTCATGTTGGAATTTAGCTATGGAGAGAAGCAGGAATGACTTGGAACTCTTCAGAACAGAGAAAAGATGGAGGGCAAGAGAGCTAGCTCTGCATGTTGAGGGTCTCATTTAATCCTCCCAATAAACATGAGGTGGACTTTGTCCCTCAAGTTTGCAAACATAGAGTTTGGAGCCCCGCAATTAGTAAGGAGTGGAGCAGAACTTGAACCCAGTTCCCAGTGTCTCTCCCTCACCCTTGCCTTCTGCTTCTAGGTATGACTTCCAGAGTGATTTACCCTGGTCAGGGTCCTTCCTGCTGGTGACTTCTATAGTCCATTTATGTGTCCTGAGATGCCCAGTAAGTACCTGATGTGTGAACTCTTCCTCCCCAGGGGTGGGAATGGCTAGGGGGCTTCCACACTCACTCCTGACAGCCAGGCACAACATGAAGCCCACCCAGCCAGTACACCTGACTCCAGGAGCAGAGCAGCGGAGAGAAGCTGGGTAGGGTGAAGTGTGGCAAAGAAGTCTTGTCAGCAGTTCTGACACCCAGGAAGAGAAGGTTACTTGAAATGTATGTGTATGCAAATGCATGACTTTGCTAAACAGAGTCGTTTGCCCTGTTCTGAGGGGTCCCGCAGTGGCCTCAGCCTGCTGAGTGGGACTCTTGGTGGGGGCACTGAAGAGACCCAGAAAGGTACACAGACAGAATTAATACAGCAGGCCTGAGATTGCTATCTTTTGAAAGGTCTGCTTCCAAGGTTGGCCCCTGGGAACTTGGTTTTCAGGAGGGTTCTGACCCTAAGAGCACTCACTGTGCCTGTGTGTGTGCAGACAACGTCGGTTATGCTCAGCAACAGCTTTCCTCCTGGGAGTCTGCAATTTGGGGGCAGGCTCGGCAGAGGGTGCCTATGTGGCCCATCCCAGTAAAAATCCTGGGTGCTGAGTCTCTGTCAGCCTCTCTGGTGGCTCTGTGTCCTGCCTGTTGTCTCTAGTTGTTGCTGGAGGAATTGTGTCTTTTGTACTTGACAGGACAGCGCCTGGTTTCCGCTCTGCTGATTTTGCTTTGTATTGTTTTGCTCTGATGAATCTTAGCCATGAGTATGACCATTGCTGAATCATGTGAGTCCTCCAGGAGAACATTGAACTTGGGGTGGGCTTGGATACCCCTAACACAGTAAGGAGTGGAGGGTTGGGGATGGGTGCGGTATGAGCCTTCCCTGCCTAGATGTCTGCAGCCCCCTTAACTTCACGACTGCCCAAACTTCTCCCTCCCGAGCCTCCCCTTTCCCTCTCGAGCCTCCCCTTTCCCTCTCATGGCCTCTAATTTTCCCCTTTCCCTCACTGAATAGTCTCATTATTCCAAATGAACGCTTGAGGGTGTCCCCCTGGGATTCTGTCTAGTCTGAGCTCTGATTCCCAGGGAATGAGACCAGGGTTTCATAGTATAAAAAAAAATCTTGACTCCATTAATTAATAAGTAAAATGATAACAAAACACCTGTTGATACTCCATTTAAAATTCTTCTCTCCTTTAAAATATCTGAAATGGTGTCCTTCTCTTCTGAAAATGTAGATGGGTGTCACCTGGAGGGATGTCACAGAGCAGAAACAGAGTCATTTGTCACAGACGCAGAAGCCAGAATCACTGATGGGACCAGGTCAATGTCCCAGGGACTTAGACGTCACATCCCTGCAACTCCCATCAGTGGCCCCCAGGCAGAGCACTCTAGAGGTGGTTGGGAATGTGGCAGATGTTAAGGTTTCTTCCCCACATTCAGGAGGGATGAAAGATGGGAACGTGGCCTGATCAGGTGGGTGATGGAAGCCTTTTGCACCACTTTGAATTTCAATCAGGTGCAGGGGGGCAGGGAGTCACTAGGTGGGTTTCAACCGAGGCCTGAGACCAATGTCGTTTCTAGTTCAAAGCCTATGTACGTGAATACTGGAATATCTCAGACCATTCCTGAAGAAGTACAGGGCCATTTTGGAGAACTCAGTGCTGTCATTATATGTCCTTTTATTGCAAGTTCTGGGCCATGACAGCCATTGAATCAACATCAGGAATCCTGCCTTGCTTGGATCCTGCATCTCTGTTTTCTCTGTTTCTCTGCATCATCCTTGCTTTTTCTTCAAGAATAGAGGCCTCCTGTGTGATGAAAAAAACAGTCTTCAGTTTCTTGCACACAACATTGTCATTCAGATTAAGTCATTTAGTGCAGGGCCCCATGCTTTGCACTTAGAAGAAAATCCTCATCTAACGGGGTCAATCAAGGGGAACTCATCTTCTGACCCCCCTCTCTCAGGGGAAGCTCCCCGCAGACTGCGCCCCTTCCCTAGTCAGACACTGGCCTTCCCGTGACTAAGGCGCGCATTTGCTCCCTGAGCACAGGGCTGGCAGGGGTGTGTCATTAAAGCAATTTGAAAATGGTGAAATAAGAATCTTTCAAGAGGTTAAGGCTAAATTCAACATTTGTAATAGAATCTCTTCTGACACAAAATGACTTTCACAGTTGAATTTCATCTCTTAAATATTTTATCGAGTGCCTACTGTGTGCCAGGCACCATTCTAAGCACTGTATCTGTGTTATTTAATTCTCAAAACAAACTTTCTTTTGTAGGACCAATTATTATTTCCCTGTGATGATTAATTTTATGTGTTGGCTTGCCTGAGCCATGGGATGCCCAGATATCTGGTTCAACGTCATTTCTGATTTGCCATTAGGGTGTTTCTGGATGAGAGTACCATTTGAATTGGTAGGCTGAGTAATGCCGAGTGCCCTCCCCAGTGTGGGTGGGCCTCATCCAGTCCATTAAAGGTCCAAATGGAGTAAAGTTGCACTAAGAAAGACTTCTCTCTATCCGCCTGTCTTTGAGCCAGGCCATCAGTCTTCTCTTGCTTTCGGACTTGGGCGCAGGCCGGAGCTTACACCATTGGCTCTCCTGAGTCTCCAGTGTGTCAACTGCAGCTCTTGGGATTACTCAGCCTCCATAATCATGTGAGTCAGTTCCTTGCAGTAAATCAGTCAACCAATCAACTAACCTCTCTCTGTTTTTGAAAAAGATATCTCTCTATGGAAAAAAAAAAAGTATGTCTTATGGGTCCGTTTCTCTAGAGAACTCAGACCAACATACCCTATTTCACAGAAATGGAATCTAAGCACAGAGCCAAGGTTAACAGGGCTTCGGAAAGAGGATCCAAACTGATGTCAGGGGTCACAATGTATGTTCCAGCGCACCAGACATTGGAGAAATGCAAATAACAGTGAGGGTTTGGTTCTTCTGCCTCTCCAATTAGCAAATATGAAAGACAGTAAAAAAGAACAACTGCATTGGTGAGAGATGGAAAAATGGGTATGCCTGTGCAGTGTTGGGGATACCAACCAGTATAACCTTTCCCAGGGGCAGCTTGAAGACGTGACAGCACAAAATGCGTGAGCCCTGTCAAAAGCTGGCTCCCCAGCCATGTCCGATGCAACCTGTTGGCTAAGACTAAGTGGAGTTTGTTGCTCACTCCCAGAAGGAGACTACTGTCTTGGAAATCTTTGGCAATGTCTCAAAAAGGGGAAATTACTGACAATGGAAGTTTGGTCTAAGGCAAGTTTCTGAGTGGAGGTGAGGAGGGAGAGGACACGTGATGAGGGAGGGGACACATGATGAGGACTGAGTGAGAGCCACCACAGTAACCCTTGGTGGGAAGAGCAAGGGGAAGGTTGTGAGGGGAGGCATTCAAAGAACCTCAGGGCACACTCTGCTGGTGTTTGCAGTGAAGAGCTGATGGGTTTTTGAGAAGTTCCTGTAATGAGCAATCAAACCATTTGCTTATGCAGAACAGTGAAACAAAATCAGGCCTCTAATCAACTGGGCAGAGATGGGGTTTGTTGATAGTTTTGGTATAAATTATAATAAAGCTAAAGAAGATTGTGAAGGTTGATGAAAAATAAGGATCCTTTGGGTGATCAGTGTGAACGCATCACATACACTACTGCTGAAAACTTATTTAATGGGTGTTCGCCACAGCAGCAGCGATAACAAGCAGTGCAAAGGGCCAGCATGGGGGAACTGGTCCAAAAACGCCGGGCACATCAGTACAAGGGTGTTTGGCCATTCAGCCACTAAAGAAATGACTGTGTAGAAGTATGACCCCGTTAGTATGATTCACCACCCTGCCTGGGTGTCTATTTGTTTACCCTTGTAGTGACCCAGGGTGGGAATGTAGAGACACACGCTGCAGGACCGCTAGAAGGTGGTAGAGTGAAGATGCATATGGACCTGGTGTGAAGGGGCTTTGCTCCTATGCAGGCAGCTCGGTCTAAACGAAGAGGCATTCCAATTTTCTGGGGCGCAGGCTACATAAAGCCCTAGCGTTGGCAGACGTGGACCCTGATCCCACGCAGCTCCTGGGCAGTGGCGGTGCTCCCAGTCCCCTTGCCCAGCGCCACCTGAGCAGCCTATCCCACTCGAGTCCCACGCTCCTAGCTCAGTGCCCCTTGCATCAGGACTGGGTCCCTGTCTTCCCCTCCTCTGAACTTCCTTTTTCAGTTAGTTTACTTCTACTCGGTATTCTTGAAGCTTACATGCCCTTCCTATATATTTATCTCTGTCACAGTACTTATTGTACCGCGTTATGATGCGTATCTTCCTCCATCTCCCATTGTATTGTGAGGTACCTGAGAACAGGGTCAGTGCCTTGCTTGTTATTCCTGGCACCTGGCACACAGGAGTCATTCAATACGTTCTGTTAAATAAAGGACTACATTAATGTCCCTCATTAGATCATTAGAGCAATTATCCTTTCCTTTAAGGAGCAGACCACAAGACTATTTCTCAAGTGTGTTTTGTGTCAGATTTTCCCTTTATCCAGAGGCTATACAAAAGGGGAAGTCCTTCTGAGAGCAGCTCCCAGCTGGTCCCCCATGAACTATTCCAGTGGCCCAGGGCTCAGGCTTTCTAGCACTTGGGTCTCAAGATAGCAAGTCTTCCTCATCTAAAGCACAAGGATGGTGTCTAATGTCTGAGAAGATTTTCATCTAGGTCAGAGAGCAGGTCAAAGAAGACAGAGCTCCGGATCCTCATGATTTCTCTCGGAACCCTCGCTCAGATGTGGGGCAACACCAACGATAAGAAAGGACTTTCCTGAGGACCCTACACAACCTGAGAGAGAGAAAGGCCCTTGAAGAAAGCTGAAGAAGAGCTTTGGGGAAACAGGAAAGTGATGAGAAAGCTGAGTTGGGAGTTGATTTGTTTGACTGTCATGTGGTTTGGGGATGTGATAGAGGGGTGGTGTTAGGGGGAAGTTGGTGCTGGGATCCCGTTTTCTTTGCCACCTCAGAGGAAATGACCCCAATCTTTGAAGGAACTATGGTCCAAGGTCCAGGAGGTGGAACACAAAGATCAGAACACTTGCCAACATCACTGGCAGCGAACACAGTGCGATAAAGGTGGTTGGGAAAAACAAGTCTTGTAAATCTTCCATTACCATGTTTGAGGGTTGGAATTTCCCTTGTTTCCTCTTCAGGTTCCTTCTTTGTGGAACATTTCTCACAGGGACAGCTGATTGAGTTGTTGGGATTGAGGCTTGTCATAGAAAAAGGGAAAAGAAAATCAGGATCCCGTTTCTCTCTTCGTTATCGTACCGTTTAGGAATTTTGCTTCTTAAAGAGGACTTTCATCTATACCTGCAGAACGTTGCAGGACTAAATGACTTTATCATTCTGCCATATCTTTCCATCTCTTCTCCTCCCCTCCTCTCTTCCAAAATGGTTTGGCCGGAAGGAATTGAAATACTGCTCCATGTGCCATGGTGCACAGCAGAATTCCTGAGGGCCTAAGAAAGCCCTAACCCTGCCAGCGCTTAAAAACAGCAGAAATGATGGACGGAACACCTCAGGGCACATGCCAGATGATTTAAATGATACAACTTTGAGCTTAAAATTTCCAAGAAGTGACCCTTTGTTGTCTTTGGTGTCTGCCTCTCCCCATACATTTGCGTTTCTGAGAAAGAGTCCGCACGAGGACCTGAGAGCCTGTCCCAGCGAGGAAAGCGTTCAGCTGCCAATGAAAGAACGATTCGACTACAAGGGTGTACAGACGCAGGGATGAGTTTCCTCCCAAACAGGAGGTCTGGAGAGAGGCCATTGCTGATGCAGGTTCGGAGATGGCCTGGCACTTCCCTCATGGTTGGCCCGAGGCTGCTCACATCATCATTTCTCCACTAAAATACGAAAGAAGGCAGAAGAAACAAAAAGGTGGTACTTTTATATTGGAGAAGTAGTAAACTTCCAGGAGGCCCTAGCAGACATCATTGGCCAGAATGATGTCCAATGGCTATTCCTACATTCAAGAGAGGCTGGGAAGAAAGGGACTGGAGCTTTCCCCATTTGCAGGAGAGCCAGTCAGGAGAATGGGCTGGGAAAGTGTTGGGTCCACCCTTCATTTTCCCCTCAGGGCCTGGCAGCCTCCGATGGAGACGCCCTCTCTCTTCCTTCTGTTTATCATTCCTTGTTCTCCTTGCCAGTTCGCTTTAGTCAGTGCAGACAAAGGGCCTCAGTTTTTAGACCCCATGAATTTTATCTAATGGATGTAGCAAATCTTTTTCAAAAATGAGAAGAGCACACAGTTGCGTAGGGGACAGAGATGTGCAGAGAAGGCTGGGCGAGTGCATGGAGGAAAAGCTGCGGAGGAGGGTGGCCTCAGAGTGTGATTGGACATCGAACTCTGTCTGCCTAAAATGCCTGTTGTCACTCAACAAACAGGTGAAAGCCGGTCCCGGTGTGGACCAGACTCAGAAGTTTACTGCTTTGGGGGAGCAGTAGGAAATGCAGTCCCCTTAGGAATCTATCAGAGGAGAAATTGGGCTCCTCTTCAAATCAGCTGAATTCAGACCCCTCAGAGGCAAATTGCTCACTTGTTCAGTGCATCCTTGGAGGGCCCATTAGAGTGTAATGGAAAAAAAAGACGCTACTGGAACCCCAGAACGTGCTGAGAAGGGCCAGGTAATGTTTAATCGGAGCACAGAGCAGCTGACTTCGTCTCCGAAGGGCTTTGCGGGAGCATGGAGAGTGGGCTGAATGAGCCAGTCATTTTCTCAAATGGGGAGCCACTCTGGCGCTCTCTCTACACCCATCTGGCCGTAACTCCGCAACTCAATGCTTTCCCCAGCACCAGCGGCTCCTGCACCCTGATGATCAGATTTGTCCATCACCATAGCAACCTCAGGAATGGCTTCAGATGAGATCTCTTTGAACCTAGAGGATGCAGGTGTGCTTCTGTTTCTTTTCTGTTCTTCTCTTTTCTCTGTCTGTCTTCCTCTCTCTTTGTTCCCCTCCATGGGGCAGGGCAGGGCAGAGGTAGAAGGATGATACAAGATAGGGCTGAAATTAGCCCCTGAAGTTGCTCAATCCGAGAAATGGCACATGCCTCCGGGCAGAGGATGAACAGATGGCGTGTAACTTGTACTACCAGCCTCTTGAAGCATCTGCATGCACACGCACTCCTGGATCCTCTCACAAGGAAAAGAAAATTTGCATTATGGCTACAGGAAAGAGGAGAAATGGGATTGCTCTCCTAGGTGGAATTTTGATACAGAAACAAGAAAATAAGAAGAATGTGTTTTGGTTATTGCTCTCTCTTGTGCTTACTCATTTTTCAGAAGCAGTCTGGTTTACAGGGAAACATTCGACAATTCCATAAATTCAGCAAACTTTTATGGAGTGTCTTCTCTTTATTTTTATTTTATGGTTTATACCTCACCTCTTCCAATAGGAATTCCGGGAAGCTTACAATTAAGGACGTAAAAGATGGGACTAATAAAATAGAAAATCAGGACCGAGGAGAGAAAAGGTAAATATTCTAATCACAATGGTTAACATAGTGGCAAACAAAAGATTAAAATTTAACTTTGAGAATCTTAAACATGGGACAAAAGAAAAATTATATTTTTTATCAGTTTCTCTTGAAGGAAACAATTATTCCATGACCTGTTCAAACCCATGAGCTCCAAACCTTCTTCGAGCACCTCATTTGTCTGTGGTGCATCGCCGGCCTCGCTTACAGACTATGGGTAGGGTGCTGTTCCCCTGCAGAAAATCCTCTGACAAGAGGCCCCGCAGGGCTCCAGCTCCAGACTTACAAGACGGGGTGATCTGGGCAAGTAGCAGGATCCTGGGATGAGCTCCAGAGGACAGGGGGGCCTGTAGGCCTAAGTGAAGTCTGTCCCCAAATAGTTTTGCTTTATCCAAGAGGCCACACAAATACCGTGACACCAGTGAGGGGCTGGAGCGGTCTGAGCAGCTGCTCACAGTTTCTCTCTCTCTCTCACTTTTACAGAGTCTTCTCCGTAGGTCTTAGGGTTGTGACCTTCAAGGAATTTGGCAGCCTGTCTCTTGAACTCTACTGAATGGAGCTTTCTTCTAAGTCAACAACCGTCTTTCTCTTGCATGGTCCACATTTCGTAGATAAAGTATTCCCTCCTCCGACTGCTGTGGCCAGTAGAGCTCTGCCTGCCGACCCTCCCTCCCCGGCTGCACCCCCGTCCCGATTTGCATGGGCATATTTGCAATTTGTCACATTCCTCTTCATAATAATCATTACTGTTTCTCCAGTGCTTATGTGGCAGGCGTGGAGCTGAGAGGCTCACATAAAGTAATTCACTTAGGCCTCTGTGCTACGGGGAGAAGATGATTCTTGTCATTTTACATGAGACGAAACCGAGGTTCAGGGAGGCCACATTACTGCCCAGGGCACCACTGCGAATAAGTGGCAGAACTGGGGCTGGACCCGAGGAGGCCGACACCAGCGCCTGGCGTGACACCGCCACGCTGATGGCCTTCCCTTCACCCCACTCATTCACCCGCTGGGAGGCGAAGTTTCAAAAACATGGGGCACACAAGCTGTTTTGCACACATCGTTACACGTTGCTTATGCACACTGAAAAGACAGTTTTCAAAATCAGCATTTTACTCAGTTTTAATTATGAGTATTAGGTTGTATTTCCATAAATTGTCTTTTAACCGTTTGTGAATGGATAGCTACTCCAGAAGATAAATCTCATAGGATTCAACGTGAAAAAAAAATCCTTGTTAAATATTTTGTTAAAAGTCATTTTGTGTTGCTGCCAGAGCAACAGAAAAATAGTTAAATCCCTTTGCGTTTTACGATACCGCTCACGTGAGCAGCCACGCTATGTCTCTCTGTAAATGTCAAGCACCCTGGTTTGGGGCCCTGATGGTGACCTGTGTTTGGAAATTATGATTTCAGCCTTGTCGGCCAAGGTTGGGTGGTGACTTGGCAGGTCATTCCACACACAGGGGTCCCTGACTGATTCTTGGGAACTGGCAGTGTGGCCCAGGGCTAGGAAAAGGTCCTGACGGCCTGAAAGCCCAGAGAAAACACGAAGCAAAGACTGGGGCGAGGCCCACGCCTTTCGACTGCGCCCCAGCCACGGCCTGCTCTGGGGTCGGCGCTCCCAACACACCACCGCAGCTGCCGCTGCACGTTGTTGAAAAGTCTGGTGACTATTCTTATTCTGTCTCTGACTCCCACATCTGACCTTGGGCCATCTTATCTTCTCTCTGTGCCTAGCTTTTTTCCCATTTTTATAAACCGTTCTCCCCTTCTCTATGAGAAGATGGCAGTTTTGCTAAAGGCTTTGCATTCAGGGAAGAAGGGCACTCTTCAAATGAAAACACTGCACCCAAAGCCAACTGACGACGGCTCGGCCGCCGGGTCACAGGTCACCGCGAACACAGAATCGGTCAGCAGGATGCGTGCTGGGTTTAACTACAGCTATCGACATGCAGTGTCCCAGCGGAAGGAAGACAATTTTATGACTTGGAAAGAAGACAATGCCACCACTCTAAGCCTGCTGTTTCCCATTCAGAAAGAAATGATGGGGGAACTTGGGTCACAGGGAAGCTTCAGTCCCAATGACCACAAACCAGCGGGGTTCAGCAGGAGAAGAAAGACTTTCTCCAGCTCCAGACCTGGGGTGGAGGGCAGTGCAGGAGTAGGGTGTGTGGAGAGAACAATGAAGGGAAAAGAACCTGAGAAAGACAGTAAAACCAGAAGGAAAATTGGAAAAGGAAATTCCCCTGAGCAATTCATTAAAGACGGGACTTATTTTCAGGTCAAAGTAAACCACCTCAGGGCTTTTCTACCCAAATGGAGTGGCTGCTCAGGGCAGGGGCACCCATTTCTGCATTTACCTCAGGGAAGTGACCCCCCCATGAGGTCTTGGCCCCACCTCCACCCCGGGGCTCTCTAGACTAAGACCCTTCAGCCACAGCGAGGTGCAGGGCACAAGAGGAAGTCACGGGGACACAGGGACAGCTTCTCCTGACAGAGGGTACCGAGACCTCCATCCACAACTCTGGTGGGAGTCTGTTTCTTTCTAAAAGCAACCTAACTCGAACTTGATTTTCTAATTTTGCGGGTGGATTAATTACTCAGCAACTTGTCGGGGCACAGAGAGGAAACATTCAACAATCAAACCCACAGGAACCAAACTCCAGAAATCAGCTAAGGAAAGAGGGCTGGAGGGAGACGAGCAGTGGTGTGCCTTAGGCTCTTCCCTTTCCCACATGTTCTGGGACCAGAGGCCCATTATCCTTTGTAATTGGAAGACTTTGTAAAACCCTTTCTGACGGTGCCTGGACACCTCTGGCCACTGTACTGCACAGAATCTCTTGGGAAGTTAAGGAGATTTCTACTTTCTCTTCTCTTTCTCTTGAGAGATGCTAGGATAGGTCCATCATAGGGAGGGAGATAGGCAGGAATAGAATGTTCCAGAGCCTGGGTGTATACATATTAGGATGCAGGAAAAAGGCACTTGGTTTAGTTTTTCTTTGCAAGAGACTAATCCACGATGGTCTTAACTAGTAGACAAGTTACAATGAGTATAAATGACTTCCAATATATGTAAGTATGTGTGAGGACGTTTAAACACATCCTGAGGCCACGTAGCATAAAACAAAATCAAGATGCCTGATAAAATGCAATTAAGGCACTAGAAAAAGAATGTCTATTACAGATAAAGGAATATTTGAATAACCCGAACCTACGTAAACAAATAAATCACATCGTATCCTTGGGTGATGATAAAATTACATAATAAGCTGTAAGACTGGAGAGTTTCTGTGATTGCACAGGACTAAAGGGGGGAAATCTAGCTTGGTTAATATTCATAAATGTTATTGGTGATGTTTACAATTGTGACTGAAGAACTATACTAGGGCAATGGGAAAACAGAAACCTGATATAAAATTTCCAAAAGATATAAGTCTTGCAAAATGTGGGGGTTTGAGAAGATAATGGTGCAGCAGAGACTGGTGATGTATTGTTAGCATGCTGGGGTGGGTGGTGCAAGTTTAGAAGGGATCGCTACTGGCACTAGCCAAAGCAAGGAAAACTTCTGGCTCTGCCACTCACGTGATACTAGGCTCAGAATTCATTTATTCATACATTTGTTCATTTCCCCCATATTAGTGTAGAGGATATATCAGACTTTGCTCCAGGCATGGGGGCCATCAGAGTGAATTAGACAAACAATGAATCAGAGAGTGACAATTGCTATAAAGAAATGACAACCCGGTGATGGGATAGAGTGACTGGGAGGGGTGATAGGAGCTGCTCTTAGATAAAGAGGTCAGGGCAGATCTTCTCGGGAAGGTGAGCACCACTTGAGCACAGATCTGAACAGTGAGAAAGACATGGTTGTGTGGGAATCTTGGGGGAAGATATTCTAGGCAGCAGGAATGGCACATGCAAAGCTCCTGGGGAGGGCAGAAGTTTGTTGTGCTTAAGAAATAGCAAGAAGGACAATATGTCTGGCAAGGCCAAAGGAGCCTGGGAAAGGTCTGAGAACAGGCTAGATTTGGGAGGGCCTTCTAAACCAGAGTGACGACAAATAGGGGTCTTAATCTAGGTGCCGTGGGAAAGCAGAGAAGGTGGTGTGGATGTGGGCTGGCTCACACTGAAAGTCTGGGCAGCAAACTTAAAATTGGTACTTGTGGGGGCCTTTCCACTAGGAGAAAGAGTTTGGCAAAGGGAGGGGATGGCCTTGGACATGGATCAGGCTGCCACAGACCACAAGGGCAAGCTCCCCACCCAGGCTAGCCAGAGGCACTGCGGCAACTAGGATATTTGCTCTTCAGCCAGGAGGATAGTCGTCACAGCCTGGACTGTTCTCTCAGAGGCGGGGTTGGGGAAACCTCTGGAGCGGGTCAGTAGCTGTGCTTTCCTCCTTGCAGACAGAATAGCAGGAAAAGCCAAGCAGAGAGAATAACAACAGCCAACACGTGCTAAGTGCTCCTCTGTGCCACGCCAAACACTTTTCATGTTGTTACTAACTCATTGCACCCTCTTCTCACCCCTGCTTCAGATGAGGAAACTGAGGCACAGAGAGGGTAAGTGTTGCCCCAAATCACACAGGTAGTAAGGATCTGTACCCAGACAGGTGAAGGAGCAGAGAAGTTACACAGAGAGAAAAGTCAGAAAACAAGGCTTCCTGAATTCCCTACAGCCACGCAGACCTTGGTTTTCCAGCCTTCCTGGAATTCTTGCTTCTGTTTCCAGAAATGGCCCTCCTCCCCTTTACTGCCTCTCCCCTCACTGCCAATGCTGGCCTCCGTAGATGTCCTCTATACCCAATGAAGAACCCTCGCTACTGAACAGGTAAACTTCCAGTTGTGGGAAAAGAGCTAGTATCTACGTGAAAATACAGTCTATTCAGCTAGTGTGTCTGAGGAAAAGGGACCCTTCCTTCCATCCCCTCCACAATTATAATGACATCGTTAATCACAAATAACATTTGTGGCACATTTATAATATGCCAGGCCCTCCTGTGAGTCCTCTCCAACCACTAATTTAGCCAGTCCTCACAAACAGCCTATGAAATGTGTGCTCTTGTTTTCTTTCTTTAGGGGGAACAGAGGCACAGAGGGTTAAATTGTATCTTCCAAAAAGATACGTTGAAGCCCAGACCCCACTAATACCATAGAACGGCCTTATTTGGAAATAGGGCAGTTGCATTAGTTACTCATCCCAGAGTAGGGTTAGCCCCCAAACCTTTATGACTGCTGTCCTTACAAGACGAGAAGAGACACATAGGGGGACTGCCGTGTGCCAATGGAGGCAGAGATTAGGGTGATGCTCATACAAGGCAGGGACACACAGCGTTTCGGGCAAGCACCGGAAGGCCGGAGAGAGGCATGGACCAGATTCTCCATCACAGTGCCCAGAAGGACCCAAACCTTGATGACACCTTGATGCCAGGCTTCTAGTCTCCAGAATTAGAACATGATAAATTTCTCTTGTTTTAAGCCACCCAGTTTGCAGTACTTTGTTCCAGCAGCCCTAGGAATTAAGTGCAGAGAGGTGAAGCCATTTGCAGCTAGTGAGGTGGTAGAGGGCATGTAAGCGGGGGACGTGTGTCTCCGAGCTGATGTTTCTACCTTCTCCTCTGTGGTAACACACTCCATAGCAGTGCTGGGTGTCCTGCTGGGGGGGACCTTGGTGGGATGGCCAGCCATGAGCAGTGGCAGAGTCAAGCCGCCTTGCCTTCTCCTCTGCCCCTGTCTGCTCTTTGCCTTGGAGCTAAGGCAGAGAGTATAAACGGTTAACACGGGCAGGAAAATCTGGATGGAGCAAGTCCGCAGGAGTGAGGGCCAGCCGACCACACTGTCTTGACAGATGGTCACCCAGCGTCTCCCTAAACACCTGCGGGGAATCAGTGCCTCAGGCAGGAATGCCAGAGGGGAGTCCAGCTGGACTTGGAATCCTGCTCCACCTCCCGTTGTCTGGGTGACCTTGGCTGAGGTGCCCAACTTCCCTGAGCCTCAGTTTCCTCATGCAGAAAAGGACAAGCCCTCCCCCAGTATTGTGGTGGCAGAGATGGCAGTGACAGTGACCACGTCAGGGCCCAAAGCAGGGCTTAGAGGTAAGAGAGCTCAAGCAGGTACCCTGTGTTCTGTCACTCCAGGTCCATGAGGTGCCGCCATAAAAGCCACAGGGCTTCCTCCTTTGCTTCCTACTCCTTGGCTTTGCCTCAGCCGCCGACTGGGGCCTCTACAGCTCGGCTTAGTCGTGCAGACCTTCCCTAAGCTTCTAAGTAGGATGATCTATATGAAAAATTAATTGTGCATTTCTTCTTTTTTTTTTTTCAAGTGGAGAAACTATTTAGGGCTTTGGGGAAGACGGGGCAGCTATTTGCCATGCAGCGCCTCATCCCCTTCGCGTCACCCCTGCTATGCTCAGCAAATGATTCCTCTATTCTCTTCCCAGCAGGTGGTCTCGCAGCTACACATGTTCTGGGCATCCAGCAGGGAGCCCCAGGGGGGATGCAATGTGGCGAGGGCTGCTGTTTCTAATTACTGCCCTATCAGGAGGCGAAGGAAAGAAACCCTGACTGCCTGGTGGGCCGCTATGCGCACGCAGACACATGGACATCCCTGGGTATCAGGCTCTGGGCCGGCAAGGCCTGGTTACCTGGCTGGTCACTTGGGAGAGAGATCTTGCCTTTCTCCAAACAAACTCAGCACCTGAATGATTGGCAGGGTCACAGTAATCAATATGCCCGTAGTTATTGTGCACCTAGTACGCTCTTGGTTTTGTGCTAAGCACGGGGGCTGGAGGAAGCATGGGCAGCAATAAATGGCTCCATCCTTCAGGAAACCTATATGAGAGCTCGGGATGAGGACAAACAAACACAAGGGAAAAAATGGCTCCATTTATCTGTCCAATAGCATTTATTGAGAACTGTCCTTGTGGCGTTGAGTGTAGTGGGGGAGGGGCCAGTAATCTCACACTATCGCAAATAGGCAATTACAAACCACGGCCAAGGCTATAAGAGAAAAGTACAGGCCTGTTAGAGATAAATGGGGAGCTGATTTGTTCTGGGCTTGGAGATGGATTCCTGGATGAAGTGCTTGTAAGATCCAGTCGGGGAAATGGACAAGAAAGGTTACTCTGGGAAGCGTTTGCAAGGCATTGACAGGCTCCGTGGGCAGACGTCGGTGCGCAGTATGACTTCCAAGTTTCTGACCAGAATGACTGTGGATCAAAGGCCTTCTTGTCAGCCAGGGAAGTTGGGAGGGGGTGTCAGTTTTTCAGGGGGAGCAGCAGAGAACAAAGCAAGTTCAGAGGACAGCGGGAGGGACTGGAAATGCTGTGCAAAGAGGGAAGGCAGCAGGGTGGAGCCAAAGACTGCAGAAAAGTGTACGTGGGGGCAAGTCCCCAGCCTCGGGAACTGCTCCCAGCTAGGGCTTTAAAGGGGAGGAAGGGAACTAATACTAGTGGACACGAATGTGTGCCTGGTTCTGTGCTGGGTGTTTATACACTGCCATGGTGTGGGATCATCAAGCAGCAAGACTCAGAAACTCACTCAAGGTCATTTTAGTAAAACGTGTGGTATGTGATGTGGTGTGGTGTGTGTGTGTATGGGTGTGTATGGGTGTGGGTGTGACGTGGTATGTGGTATACGTGCATGTGTGGTGTAGGGTGTGTGCATGCAGTGTGTAGTGTTACTATATCCAAGGGCAGAGAACAGCTGGACCACCTGGAACATGACCTTAGAAGTCAGGAAAGGCAGCCCCTTTATCCATCTTTCCTGGGACAAAAGACACCTCATTTCTACTCTCCTCCATATACCTGTTCCATTTTCCTGCCTCTCTCTGCTGACTCCTGGATGCCTTCCTTGCTTCTCTGTGGCCTTACAGTAGCTTTTAACAACAGTCCAAGAGTCCAGTACTAGCCATCCAATTATTCATCTGATAAAATTTTCCAAATACTTACCATGTGTCAGGCAGTAACTTTAGGCACTCGGGTAACAGCAGATATCAAAGAGGTTCTTAACTTCTAGTAGGGGAGATGTAGTAAACAAACAAAGTCACAATATTTCAGGTGGGAAAATGCTATGAAGAAGAATGAAGCCAAGTGAGGGTCTGGAATGTGACCTTAGGGTGGTGGAGGGGAGCGCTGCTTTTGTAACTGCTGTCTGGGAAGGCCTCCCTCTGACCCAGCGACATCAGAGCAGAGACCTGAAGTGAGTGAGCGAGTGGTCCACGCAGATCTCTGAGAGAAGAGGGCTTGCGGCAGAGGGGAGAACGTGGGTAAAGGCCCTGAGAGGGGGCGTCGCTCAAGGCGTTCACTGAAGAGCATGGGGACAAAGGTGGCTTGTGTGAGTGCGCGAGAGGAGTGTCAGAGGAGGCGAGCTCCGACAGGCATCACACGAAGCCTATAGGCCTTCCGGGTCACGAGGCGGAAGCCTTTGGGAGGTTGGGAGTGGAGGAGGGACGTGATGTGACTCAAGTTGTAACAGGAGTGCTGCGGGTGCTGTGTGGGCCCCCGGAGAGCCGTTGGGAGGCCTTCGTGATGCTCAGAGGAGAGACGATGGTGACTGGCCTAGGCCGGAAGCTGAGGTGGCAAGAAGAGATCAGATTCTAGACAGACTTGAAGGTTGACCAATTGCTTGTGGATCTAACAGATCTGTTTCTGGATCTTTTAGTTCAACTTGTTGGATGAACTGACCAGAGAGGGAGAAGGGTGGGGTCAAGGATCCTTCAGGAAAGTGAGGGAGGAAAGATTCTCAGATGAGGGCATGAGCGGTCCCCTGGCTGGCCTGTCCCCATCACACAGGCCAGCCGGTTTAATGACGCTCCAACAGCCTGCGAAGGAGGTGTTTTTATTCCAGTCTTCTAGTTCAAACCCTGGGGCTTGGAGAGGATGAGCGGCTTGCCCACGGCCACACAGCTGGTGAAAGGAAGAGCCTGGATTTGACCTCTGGATTCTGTCTGATTCTCAAGCCTGTGCTGCAGCTACTGGGCTGCCTCTGGGGACGAAAGAGAAATGCTGAAGGAGCAGGCAGGGAGGGGTGCAGGTCACAGAGGTCCCTCAAGGAGCATCTGAGGAGTGAGAAAGTGGCTCATGCGGTGGAGAAGCCAGTGAAGGGACCAGGGAGAGGCTGCCTTTGGCATTGACCAGGGGACCTGGTGCTGCAGCAGGGAGCCAGATGAGGCAAAGTGACTGCAGGTGGCCGAAGGGAGCACAGGAATGAGGGCTCAGGCTGTGCCGTAGAAGGACCACCACCTGCTGGCTGTGCCACCTCGGGCAGCTAGCTGATGAGTGCCTCCATTTCCCCCATTATCATGTCCGTTTAAACCAAGTCATGCTGTGTGAAACCACAGAAGTGTATTTGTTTTCATGTTCCGTGTTCACTGTGGGTTGGTTCCGGCTCTGCTGGCCCTTATTGTGTTCACTGTGGCCCAGTCTTATATGCAGCCCCCGTCTAGGGCCTTGACAGTTCAGTGGCTGAAGATGGATGGGGCTGTGGGGGTGGGGAAAGGGAGGGGGAGAGGGAGAGAGGGGGAGAGAGAGAAAGAGAGACACAGAGAGAGAGACAGAGAGAGAGAGAATATCACCGATCACTCTCCAAGTGAATAGGAGAGGGGAGTATGATCCCCCAGGGAAGGGCAGTAATTGTTTGAACAATCTGATCTCCCCCCACCGCCACCCCATACCTACCTCCAAAGATCCAAAAGCTTTAAGAAGCACTGAGTGCAACATCTTGGCCCGTGGTGAGTGCTCAAAGATGAGAGCTGTTACTACTATTAACAGGCCTCAGTGCTCTGGAAGGCAATTTGCTTGTTGCACCTGGGTTGAGCAGTTTGTCACTAGGCAGGGTCAACCACTGTGCTAGAGTCTCCAGCTGCACTGCGCAGCAGAGACACAGAGGCAGCAGGACCAGGGAGGCCTGTGAAGGTTCCCTTTGAGTTTTTGAATAGTGAGCCTTGACTCTATTGTTTGAGGAAAACCCCACCCACTTTATAACCGGTGTGGTCATTGTTCTTGGATGGGTTTGTGTGATGTCTGATAAAAATGAGGCCTTGACTGTGATCAAGGGTCTGGGTCTGGATCTCCATCTGCCTCTTCCTAACTCTGTAACCCTAGGAAAGTCAAGGTGTGTAGGTCTTGGCCACTTCATCTGTGAGGGAAGGGGAATAGCACAGGGCTTGGAGCCTTGTTATGAGGGTTGTGATGATGTTTTTAAAACACGCTGTTTGGTGTGGGTGCTAGGAGACAGGTTATTACAAGGACAGGGATCTGTGAATAGTGTTCAGTTAGTGCTTGAATAGAAAGAAACTGCTGGCAACAGGGCTTTTTTTTTTTTTTTTTTAAATCTTACTCTGACTCTCAAGATAAGATGCTCAAAGTGGAATCACAGAGGAGATGACTTGGGGTAGGGAAGCAAAATGGAAAAGATCATACAGTTGTGGAAGAGATGCAAATCCATGGAAGGTGGGAAAAAGATGCTCGGGTGGGGTCTCGAGCGGAAGCAGAGATCTGGTCCTAACCCCAGGAGAACAAAGGCAGTGGGTGGGAGGGGGTCTGCGGAGGGCGCTGTGGCTAAGTGGGAGGAACACAAGGTTGGAGGCCGTGAGTCTCCGTGTGAATCTCAGATGACCTTCCCACAGGCTGGGTGATTGGGGGCATGTTCATCTCTCTACGCTTCAGTCCCCTCATCTTTAAAGCTGGTTAATATCCCTGCTGTCTTCCCTACAGGGTTGAGGACGTATATATATGAAAATGCTGTCTAACCTGAGTACTGTATGTTAGTTGTTGGGGGTTTAGGGGAGCTTTTCCAGAGCGGAGAACTGCAGGAGGGTGTAGATTCCAGCTTCCCACACTTAGCAGGAAATTACAGTAACGTGGCATTTCCCACAAAAACATTGTTCCTCCACTCTGCCAGTATTGACTAGTAAGGGTTTTGTTTTGAGCAAAGCAGTGTGGTCAGAAAGGGCGTACGTTTTGGAATTACATGAGCTAGATTTGAACCTTGGTTTCACCATTCCCCAAACCGAGGTGGTCAGACCCCTCAACGGGTGCCCTCGGGTGAGTGTCGGGAATGAATGAGACGCCTTGAGGGACAAAACCCAGCGCCTAGTGCCTACCCAGGAAGTGTCCAACAAACGTCAGCTCCCTTTCTTTCATTTCTTTTCTCCTTAGGAAGCACCCAACTTCCCAGCACAAAAGAGACCCCGTTGTCCATGCTGCTGTGGAAACAAGTACAAGTTTTCCCTTCTTTTCTAAAGTGAGGTCAGGTGCCCAAACCAGTGATTTTCAACCGGGGCGCTGCAAGAATTTTTAAAACATGCACTACCTGACTCTCTAGCCGGGGGCACTGACCTCTTTTCTCTCAGATTGTCAGATAAAAAAAATGACAACAGCCACAAGAAGAATCTTCAGTGGCATCACGTCATTCAGCTTGTGCAACAGCTCTGAGGAATGCTAACTGGAGCATTCTTAGCTCCAGTTAGCAGATGAAGAAACTGAGGCTTGGAAAGCTAAAACTCGCTCAAGGTTTTATCTGCCCGCAGCTCCTGAGCGGCAGAGCCAAGGTGCAATTTAAACACTACGGCGTGCGGTGGAATGATGCTTGAGACGGACTTGGGGATGAGGTGGAAAGGAAAGAGCCCGGTCCCAGCTCCATCAGTCCCACAATTCCTCAACACAGCCCACTTCCCACCCTTGTGAGATGTCGATGCGGCCACTCTCTCCCAACCTCACTGGATGGTTGTAAGGCTCAAACGAAAGAGAAGGCCCTGTATGCCGGATGTCCTGCTAGACCAGCTGCTTATGCAGATAGGACCCACAATGCTGCCATTCCTTAATTTAAAGGGCAGAGTCTCAATGGATGTTGGAAGCGACAGTTATACTCAACTCCACTTAGCTCAGCAAACCCTGGGAGCCAAGTCTGTGCCTGGAAATGTGCCTGGTAGGCATCAAAAGAATCTTGGTGATTTGTCCTCAATTGAAGGGGCAGGGGAAGTACATAAAGTATGAAAGGCAACACTTCTACCCTGCAGCCCAGGGAATAGCGGGAATGAACAATACACTGGAGACGTCCTTTCGCATGAGCTTCAAAACCTGGGAGATGGCCGGATCAATAGACTGTCATTTTGAAAGCAGCCAAAGGACAGGAATATGATGATAATCAGCAGGGCGCATGGATTTACCAGATACAAATCATATAACACTGAAACAATTTCTTTCCATCACAAGATAACTGGCTTTGACTTGGGGCAACAAAAAGTAGATTTAGAGGAATATTGAATCTCAATGAAGAAATAACTCTTACGTTAGCTTTCTCTGAGTCCTAACGTGGGGAAGCAGCAAATGCAATAGTTTGTCTAAATTGGAGGAGAGGGGTAGAAAAGGGGAAGAAAAACTGCCTTTCAGTTGGAATTTGCTTATCTTGAGAACGTGGCTGGGTTCACCCCCTTCCTACCAAAGGTGACATTCTTCCACTGAGGCAAGGTTGCCCTGGTGCTGCGAAGCTGCAGAGGAAGAATGTTTATTGATTGAGTTCATGCATCTTACAAGGGGAGAAATGCCCTGAATTGCTCGGAATCTCTTTTATGGTGTAACTGTTTCTTATAGCAAAGTATTTTGTTTTTAAGCATCAGCCTTTTGTAGCCTGGTGGTCCTCTGTTTCCTCGGCCAAGTACTTTGTTTTTCTAAAGACACCAAGACAATTGAGGGCAGATGTGCAGCTCTCCTCCTCGGCAGGCTCCCTTCCCTGACCCAGTCCTGAGTCAGGGCGAGACCTTGAGCGGTGTTCCAGTTCAAGGGTGCAGCTCTCTCGCTCAGCCCCTTAGTACCAGCTGTAGCCTGGCCTCAGGGTCACTGCGGGGGCGTGCTGGCATTGACTGTTTAATCTCGTACTGTCTGTCTTTCCTACGAGTAGGAGGATCTGTCAGATGGGGTTTATCTTGCCTCACAAATAAATGCAATAAAGCCTTGGCGGGTCATGGTTTGTAGCACTGGAGGCTGATAAAATGTCCATGAGCCTGGAGGATCTGATCTGTCCAGTTGGCACTTACATGATTATGTATAGTTTATGAGCGAGTCTTGTCCTTCCTTCCTCCATCCGACATTCATTGAGCACCTACCATGTGCCAGGCACTGTGCTAGAATCTTCTGATATAAAAATAATCAGAAAGCAGCTCCAGCTCTTCAAAGCCCAGAGTGTGGAAGGGAAGTTGACACACCCACAGTGTGGTACAGGGTGACGAATGCAGAGGGGGGATGTCACAGCAGAAAGTGGGTCACTGCTTTTCAGGGTCAAGAAAGGTTTCCGAGAAGGAGATTGTTTATCTGGTTTTGAAGGACTCAGTGAGCACTTCTCAGGCTGGAAAGCCTTATAGGTCGGGGCAGAACCACATGGACAGAGGATGGGTGGGGGTGTGAGGGACGGCTGAGGAAAATCAAGGCGCTATTACTAAAAAGACAGAGAGAGAGAGAGGGAGAGAGAGAGAGAGAGAGAGAGAGAGAGAGAGAGAGAGAGAGAGAAAACAAACTGCATGCCAGTCAGGCAAAAAGGATAGCAGAGGTTTACCTCTTGAATTTCCAACCGGATGTAAATTCTCAAGCTGAAAACCTGGATCACAGATTTGTCTGGACTCCTCCATGGCAAGTGGGAGCCCACGGAGGCTCTTCTGCTGCAGTGCATGGCCCTCGGGGAGCAGCTGTCAACGCCGACTTGCCTGGGAAGAGGCTGGGGATTTGTCACTGGAGTCCAGCCTCTTTTGTCCCTCTCACTGGCTCTCCCTTTGTGCCCTAAGGACTGCAGGCATCTTGTACCTTTCCACCAGGGAGTGCCATCACTGTCTTGCTGATTGGGTGGTGTCCCTGGAGGCTTAGCTGGGTCCACTTCCTGATTAGTCCCTGACCCTCATGAGCTCCTCCAGTCAAGCAGGGCCATACAGGGCTGCATAAGGGTTCCCTTCGCTTAGAGCTCAAACATCTTCCCATTTATGGGAATTGCTGCTATAGGAAGCTTCAAAAAATGTATTTGTTATTAAAGTGACAGGAAACTACTCAACCTTCAGCTCAAAATTGTCTCTAATAGATGATTAGGGTATTCAGATGATTAGGGTTTCCTTACTTTATGACTATAGGCACACTGGGAAGAAAAGGGGGCTGGGAGTAGAGAAAACCCCCAGAACAGGGAAGACCTTGGAAGGAAGCAGGGCTCCACACTGGGAGAGGCCAAAGTCAAATCTGAGGTCACAGATGACCCAGTTTCCTAGGTACCTCTTTCAATGGTTCCTTGGCGCACCCAGGGGAAAGCCTGCAGGTGAGGGGAGAGAGCACCAACGACCAGGGGGATTAGGAAACTGAAATTCTGGGCCCAGTTCTGCTTTTCCTTGGCTGAGTCACTTGGGACATGTCACTTCCCATGTCTATTTCCTTATCTGTGAAATGGGAGCTGGCCCACCCCCAGCGGTGTTAGGAGGGTCACTCAGGGTATTTGGTGCTCTGGGCTTCATCTGTTTTTTTTTTTTCTTTCTTTTTTTCCATTTGTCAGTGAAAGAGTTTGGCTCGCTCTCTAGGCCTTTTCCAACTCTAAAATTCAATAGTATTTTGAAAAATGGAAAGTATGATAGAATACTTGCTATAATTATTATAGTTGTTATTACCCCAAGCGGTAAACTAAAGGTCTCACTAAGGTACCAAACAACCTGCTATTCTCCACTGGCCAACGCTCAGCCAAAGGGAGCAAGGCAGCTCAGAGCGCATGACCGACGGGCGCCGCTTCGTGGAACACCGTTAGGACAGCCTGCCTGCGGAGAGGCTCCATGGCAGACAGAATCAACAGGGCAATTGCCAGTGTCTCCCCTGACAAGCTATTGACATTCGTTTAACAACCAAAAGGATGTTTTGGTAAAGAATGGTTATTATAGTTAAAAAAAATTAACCTGGCTTTTTGTTAGATCATTTTAAAACAAACCCTCTAAATGTGGGCATGCAGGGTTACAGAGAGAGCAAAACAAGATCCCTTGTTCTCGTGCTGGGCAGCGGGACCCCCGAGCACGAGGCAGGTAATGAAGGGCGGTGAGATGAGAGAATAACGCAAAGCACACAGCATCCACAGGGCATCCCACGGCTACTGATGAATGGGGGGCGGACAGTGGTCTGGAGGGTGGGAGCGGGGGTGTTGTCAGGGGCCAGGTTCATGAAGCTTGAGGTTGAAGGACGCACAGTGAGTGTCCAGCATGGCCACCTCACTGGGTCCTCAGCAGCAGAGGTCCAGGCTGGGGAAGCAGAGGTCGATGGGGAAGGGAGGTGGCGTGGGCTTCACTAAACCCAGAGAAGTCATTTCCGCCCTATCGATGCCCTCTGTGACTTCTACTCACAGAATTTACTCTGGGGCTCGACAGAGTTTGACATCTCCCACGAAATCTTTCAGAAAGAGGCCTCTGCTTTAGGAAATTGTCTGTCCTTTATGGGAAAATCAGCTGTTTCTCTTCCAGGCTTTCTCTCAGAGTGAATGGGAAGCAGGAGTGGGTAGACGTGTAGAGCAAAGAACAGTGAAGTCCAGATAGCCTCCCCTCAGCTCCCGGACAAGTCACTGCAACCTACGGCGTCTCGGTCTTCTCATTTGTAAAACGGGGTTAATTCTCAGTCAGCTAGAGTCTCTGAGTCAACAGGAAATGCTCTGTGTGGGAGAGCTTTGTCAACTCTGAAGTTGTTATTGAAAACTGAAAAGCGTACTCTGATGTAGCTCTCCGCGTACTAGTTCTTTGAGTCCCGGTTTCTTGCCTGCAGAATGGAGATAATGACAGCACCTGCCCCGCAGGTCACTCTGCAGAGGAAAGGAGGAGATGTGTGTGGAGTGTTTAATGCAAGGCCGGCTTGTGGTGGGTGCAGAATCCATGCTTGTTCCTTCTCTTCCAGTGGTTCAAAGCTTGGTCATAAGGAAGGTTTGAAGCCTTGATGGCAAAAGACCCCATTATAAACACCCTAGTGACTGTCACCTCTGGGAAGGATCTAAGAATTTAAAAAGCCTTTGGTAACCTGTCCAGTGCAGCAGTTCACAAGCAGATAGGTATCTTTAAAAAGACAGTTCTTTAGTCAGCTGTGGTGCAGACAGCAGCTACCCCGATCTTTCCCTCCTCTATTCTGGGCTTTCGACCCAAGCAAACAAGGACGAATCGTGTGAAGCCAGCAGGCAGGACCCTCAGGGACGGACCTCTCATAGGCAGCTCTGCCCACCTGTGTATGCTAAGGTGGCCCCTCTGTGGTATACAGCTGCATCACTACAGACGGGAGGCGCTGGAGGCGATACCGAGAGGTCTGCCAGCCCAAGCGCCATGGTGACAGGGGTAGTTCTCTGCCCAGCCGGCTGGAAATCCTGGTTTGTTAGATCAGCCTTGGACCTGGCCAGTACTTTGTCCTGGCTCGGGAAACCTCAAATTGTCCTGCATTGAAGCTTGACTTGCCTTTCTTGGGCACTTGCTTAGAGTCTTTGAGGCTTTCTCTGCCTTTTGAGAGATTTTCCTGATTCTACTTACCTGGTGCCATTTCCTGCTCCATCACTCAGCTGTGTGGGCTACACTCAGTTTCACCCAGAGGTTATCCCTCTTCTCTGCTCGTGGCCCACGGACAATCCCACCTACCATCTCGGCTCCCACCATCACATTGTGCTGGTATTCAGATTTGTGTCTCCAACCCCCACCTCCCTCCTGAACTATGTGCTCCTATCTCCAATCGCCTGCTGGACAGGTTCGCTTGCATGTCCCATATAAACCTCGTACCCAAAACATGTTACTCCTACCGTTTGGTCCACATTTAGGCACCAAATGGCATGCTTCACAGGGTGGCATTTCCGGTGAATAGAGCAATGTATGGCCATGACATGTATTCCTAGACACATTTTTACTAGGAAGGTAAGTAAAATACTCTGAATGTGAAATCCATATTAAAAATTAAGGCACACTTTAAAAAAAATGTGTCTGCAGGGTTTGCCTCAGACTATGCCCCCAGTTCTCAGTGGGGTACATGTTTGTTCTTCCCATAAAGGACCTGAGTTACCTTGAATTAGAGCACAGACATGGGAAGTCATCCATAGGAGGGAGAATGAAGAGTTCGTAGCCAGCGGGCCTTGGTTCTCATTGACTGAATGTGTTGGCTGGAGTTGATCAGCAGTGGAGCCCCAGAGAAAGGAATATATTTCCATGCCCTACCAGGGCAGGGGGGCATCTTGGCCAGCTGACATCCAGGCATGTGCAATGTGGAGAATGGGTGTGCAGGAAGAATACCTGGCCAGCTGTGAGCATTCCCACACTATTGACAAGAACATATAATTTTAAGTTGTAGGCTGCAGGGGAAATTTAAATTATTTTCCACTTAGTATCTGCTCATCCCATTTTTATTAGTAAATCACCTTCCCTTATTCTAAAACCACATATTTTAGGTATGGTCTGACTCCCAACTTTGGGTGTAGAACAGAAGATGAGCCTAGGCTAATGAGCATGCTTCATTCCCCTGATTATAGTGTGTGAATCTTAGAACTTTGACAGATATCCTAGAAAAGAGGCATGTCTTTACCTACTTTTGGAATTGTGTGAGGCTGGAGCTGCTGCAGCCACTTTGCCACCATGTGGGGAGAATTTGTCTGAGCATAGAGTCAACCATGAGGAAGCAAGGACAAGAGATATAAAGAGAGAAACTGGTTCCCTTTAAACTCCTGCATTAAGTCATGCCTGAGGTCAGCTCTACTTCCGGCTTTCCCAGTTGTGTGAACCAGTAGATCCCCTTGTTGCTTAAGCCAGTTGGGTTGGGTTTCTGTGACTTGCAACCATGAGAATTCAATGGCACTTATACATCAGGCCATCTAAGCCTGATGGCAACTATCCATTTGTTTCTTCTCATGTTCCTTGATTTCATTTCATTTCACTATTATCAAGCTGCCTTCTGATAACTGTTGATTTTCCAAGTGGGTCTTCCCAGGGACAGTGAATGTACTGATCATATATGTTCATAGACTGTTTCCATCCAAATAACAGGTTTTGAAAATTATTATAAGGATTTAATAACTTGGTCACTTGAGCTTGACTCCTTAGAAAAGATACAAATTGGATTTCTGGCTTAAAAGATTGTGAGTCAGATTCTGGACTATGGAAAACTGACCAGAATAGTAAATGTAGGTTCTGAGACTTTACCCTTGAAGAACAAATAAATGTTTTAGGGGACAAAAAATAAATGTTTGGGGGGACTGAGGTGTTTTAGAGAGGGTGATCAGAGCAGCATGTCTTAACCAAAGACCTAAGGAGAGTGAGGGAAGTAGCCAAGCAATCATCCAATAAGAGTGTCCTGTAGAGAGGGCAGCCAGTGCCAAGGTCCTGGGGCCGGGACTGACGTGGCAGGTCTGGTGAGGGCTGAGCGACAGGAGGTGAAGTTGAAGAGGAGGCCGAGCACATGGGGCCCCATGGGGGTCAGAGTGAGGGTGGGAGCATTTCAGGGCTCCGAGCAAAACAGCCACATGACCCAACTCACATATGGGCAGGATCCCTCTGGTTGCCATGTTAGGGATGGATTACAGGGGCCATGGGCAGAGGCAGGACACCAGATGGGAGGTGATGGTGGCCTGGACAAGAGTAGAATCTGACCAGACAGGATTTGCTGGCAGACTGCATCCAAAGTGAAGATTGAAGGATGGCACTGAGGTTTTGTTCTATGAATACATGCACGCACACATGTACATGTGCATGTGTGTATATGTGCGTGTATATGTGCATTTGTGTGTGTGTGTGGATTTAGCCTAAGTACTGATGTGTCAACTTTGTTTCGGCTACAATGAACCCTT
Organism: Desmodus rotundus; assembly: GCF_022682495.2. Taxonomy (NCBI): domain Eukaryota; kingdom Metazoa; phylum Chordata; class Mammalia; order Chiroptera; family Phyllostomidae; genus Desmodus; species Desmodus rotundus. The sequence continues at coordinate 109,747,327 of NC_071393.1, forward strand.
ATTTTGTGGCAAACTCAGTTATTTGAGTCTCTGATCCTTCCACCGGGTTGTGGCCTTCGTTAGGTAAGTGCTTCTTCCATCTGTGTTTACCCCAAATCTGTGTGGGAGACATTCCTTCAAGGAGAACATGGAAAGAGCCACATGACTGGGACTGAGCCACTGTCCTTTGGGAACCCCTATGAAAGTGCTGAGCACGGGAAGGGGACAGTGTTTCCTGACTGGCTGGTGACACAGGTCAGCCATGCGGCTGTGGAGGGGAAGCCCAGGACCAGTGCTTGGTGGAGTAGACCCAGGGGAGACCAGGGCTCTGGGTGGGTGCACTGGGAATAGTGTCAGGGGCATGAGTGGGTGATCTGCAACAGCACAGAGCAGAGCAGAGACTAGCCTTCTGGCAGCAATTGGCAGTGGCAATGGCCATGAAGAACATCCATGTCAGTGGCCTGGTAGAGTGAGGTGCACCGGGCATGTGTCACTAACTGGGGCAGCAGAGTGACACAGGTAGTGGAGTAGAGGACAGGGAAGAGACTGGAGCAGGACTCTAATTATAAATGGAAATACAGTGTAATCCAAAGGCCTTCCATCCCTTTGGAGATTCTTAAGGAGCTACAAGAAGGCAGAAGACTGAGATCATGCCACTGGGTAAGTGGTGGAATTTGACCTAGAGGATGTAATACCAACTATTACAGTGACCTTGCCTCGGATAGGACCTAGGGGACTTTCTGGTTTGTAAGTGTTGTCTCTCTAGGGCACTTCTGTTAGCAACAACAACCTGTCTCCTCTATTCTCAGGGGTGTTAGTCAGGCCAAGGTGGTTTTGTTTTGGTTCCAAAATTCTTCTTCATTTCTCTTCTCTTTAGCTCTGTTGTTTGTTGTGGTCCCATACTGACCTATGCCCCTTGCTGGCCCCTGTTGGTCAACACTATATTGGTTGCTTTGCTACATAAAAGTTTATACAAGGATTGTTGTGTACTCTCAGTCTGTCCCTAACTGTTTATGAAGACTTGGCCTCAATATGCAGGTTGGGGCAAAAGTAGGTTTACAGTTGTGCGCATGCAAAACAGAATTTATTCTTATATTGCTATTTATGAATTATTGTAGTATTTTCTATACAACCATAAACCTACTCTTTCCCCACCCTGTACATAGACTTCTGCCTCAATTGGATAGCCTTAATCAATTTGGCTTTCTTTCTTTCTTTTTGTGAGGTCTATTGTCTTCTGATTACAAAAGAAATACATGTCCATTGTAGAATGCAGTTGATTTTCTAGAGCTTTCATTTTAAGTCTGCATTCTCAGGGATGCCTATCTAGGCAGTGTGGGAGGTGCTGGAGGCCCCTCTCCTTGAATGCAAATGCACCCTGTGCTGCCTTTGCTGGTGAAGGGCTTCTGGGGATCCAAGTGTGCTACAGCTGAGTGCTGCCTGGACACCTTCCTCATTGTGCAAACATCCGCCTCTCTAGTTGTTTCTTTGTCCCTCCCTTCCAAACATGCTTTCAGCAACAACAACTGGAATCAAAAGGCATTCACTTACCACAAAATACAGTCTTTGCTGCTTTGCTGCTTGCTTGTTTCATGCCCTTCCCTTGGACAGTTTGCATGTGATTTGAAGGTGTACCTCATTTGTGTGTACCTTTGTTCATCTGTGTGCCGGCTTTATTGGGTACATTCTTTGGTTCATGAATATGCAAAGGTGTTGCTCTTACATTCATTTGGTCAGAATAGGAAGAATTAGGTAGTTAACAAAGCCCAGCTGCTATTGCAGGCTACACATTTTCTTGAACCTTTTTCCTACTCCTTCACTCATTAAGTGCTATGTGTCATATACATGAAGATTGGCTGTCCTCATAAATGCCAGGGAGAAGAGAGTAACACTTATGGAACACCCAGTCTGTGTCACTCCCGTGGCTCCCGTGGCTCTGAATCCTCACCACGACTCTGAGGAAAGTGTTGTCGCGATTTTCTAGGTGTCCCTGGTAGATGAATGAAGAAACTGGGACCCAGGGAGGTTAAGTACCTGCCCAAGAATTTTCAGTTTGGACACCACAGTTGCCATGACTTCGGATAAGTCCTTAAATACTATTTCAGGGCTAGGGACAGAAAAATTGCACCTTGAGGAGGACAAGTTAAATTGTTTAATTGTTAAATTGCAAAGACCAAAGGTGTTGATTTTCTGTCCAGATTACTTCTTTTCAGCTCTTTCTCGACTCTACCTTTTCTTTTTAAACAACCTGACCAGCCAGTTGCCCCAGGGTTGACATGTGGCTGGGAGCAGACTTGTGTGTGCATGGGCAGGGGAGCCCAAGGAAACCTGCTGGCATGGCTGATTGGGGTGACAGCTTGGTAATGGACCTTTGAGAGTGTATATATGAATTAAGCACCTTTCATTTCCTTTGCTGCAAAAACATCAATTAAGCTTGAGTAATCCATGGGTTTTCCCCATTTTCAGGCAGAAGAAAATCAGCACAAATTGGCTGGAGTGTTTTTTCACTAGGCTTTGATCATTAATCATCTTCAGCTCTTTCCTGCCATCCCTATCTCAAAAAAACCAAACCAAAACAAAACAGAAAAAACCCATACTGCCATTTCTGGAACCCACTACAAACATTTACTAGGCAATTTGTTTGGTCTTGAGTATAATGAAGATATGCCTTCAATGTTTTGAAGGCTGGTTCTCTGGGGAAGGTGCCAGTGTGTTCTCTTTAAGGTTGGTGGAGGGCTTACTCAGAGTCCTTTTCTGCAGGTTGGCCAAGTTGATTGGCTTTGAAATCACAGTCTGGTCCCTGGCTGGCTCTGCCCTGCACTTGACCAAACAGATGTGTCTCTGCAGGCCTCTCTCCCTGACACTAGCCAGAGAAAGCCCCATTTGTCTTTGAAATGCCTCCCTTAACCCATTCTCTCTCTTTCTTTTTTTCTTTTTTTTTTTTTTTTTGGATGCTAGAAATGCCGTGCTGCAAGAATCGATATCAGCAAGTATCTTTCCCTCATCTCAGACCCCAACTCCAATGGTGTGGGTGATTCTGGACCCACTGATAGGATCTTGGCTACCTGAGAGGAGCAGACCTCCAGAGGCCATCTAGCTCTTCCTGTGCTTCTAGGCAGGGATGTACCCAACCCTTCCAGCAGAACGTCTCAGCCTATCACCAGGGCAACGGTACACTGGGTGCTGCACGAGGGGCCCTCTACACGTGCCCTTTCCTTAAGCCCCCACCAAGCTCTACTGGCTAAAGTTAGTGTCTGTGAAACTCCTGATATGCTACTGCCTTTGGCCTAGAAAAGAGAGTTTCATGAGGTTCAACCTAACAGTTATTATTAGCCTCATTTTCCAGAAGAAAAGTGGTTTGCAGGTTTTTTCTAGTAAGTGAAAGAGTCAGAGTTTCCACTCAGAGTTGAGTGTTCTAAATCCCCCTCTTTTTTTAGTTTTTTTTTTAAGGTGTAAAACACTTTAATCACACATAGGACTTATGTATTCGTTGACATCATAGTTCATACATAATTGAAGGCTTCCGTTAATTTCCTCCCCTCTCTCCCCAGAGAGATGCACCACCTGATTGTGGCATACATCACCCCCGTGTGTGACCTACACTTTCGTTCTGTGTAAACGTATCCACTAATGTGTGATTGCAGTGGTTTGCATTTTCAGGTTCTATTTAATTGATATCAGACTGTGATTTGCTTTTCTTTTTTCCTCCTGTGACTTGTCTTTTCATGTGTTAGGTATCTGCCCATGTTACTATAAGTAGTTATAATTCATTTATATAACTGCTGAGTAGCATTTCATTATTTTCTGGTGGGCGCGCACTCTGGTTACTGCCAGTTCTGCAGTCTTACCAGGACTGCTGCACTGAGTCTCTTACATGTGTCTCTGTGCATATACACTTTTTAAACAGTATCTTTATTGCTGACACGATTGCAGATGTCCCCATATCCCCCCCTTTGCCCACCTCCACCCAGCTCTTGTCAGGCCCCTTCCCTCAGGCCATCACCCCACTGTTGTCTGTGTCTATGGCTTATGCCTATATGTTCTTTGGCCAGTCCCTCCCCCTTCTTTCATCCAGTCCTCCCCTCCCCTACTCTGCATATGCATTTGAGAATTTCTCTAAGAGTGGGATTCTGGGTCATAGAGCATACACATCTTTAATTTCATCAATTATTTCCAAATTGAATGCCAAAATGGCTGCACCAACCCACACTCGCACTAGCCGCATGTGAGAAATTTCTTTTTTCCACATGGTCATCAGTATGTGGTATTGTGAGACATTTATGTCTTGCTGATATGATGATGTAAAATGGTTTCTCATTGTTGTTTCCCCATTCCCTTCCCCTCTTTCTTTAAGAAGAAGAGATGCCACACTTGCAAAGATGATGATCTCTCTATGTGCTGATTGGTCTTCTTTGGAGGGAGAAGGAGCAACATCGGGCATGGGTTGTGTTGAGCCAGCCATGTGGTTGTTTTTTTCTGTACCATGGACCCCTGAGACTCACAGCACCCAGCACAGCTGATCACCCTTCCCATGCTTGAAGAGTTTCCTATATTATGAGTCCTGCCTCCCTAGATTGAAGCCATAAACCCACTTCACTAGCCTCCCAAGGAACCAGATTTATTTATTTATTTAATCCTCACCCTAGGATATTTTTTTCATTGCTTTTTAGAGGGGGGAGACAGAGAGAGGGAGAGAGAGAGAGAAACATCGATTAGTTGTTTCCCATACATGTTCAGACTGGGGATTGAACCCACAAACTAGGTACGTGCCCTGACTGGGACTCGAACCCACAACATTTCAGTGTACAGGATGATGCTCCAACCAACTGAACCCCACTGGCCAGGGCCAAGGAACAAGATTTTAGACAGGGCTTACGATTTGTCAGCCAGACATACCTACATAAGGCGAATTTGGAATGTATAGAATCTAGTCTGGTGAAACGATACAGACATCCCGCTTTTGGAAGCCACAGTGGTGGAGCGCCCAGTGGTAGCATCCCACAGCCAATCAGGACCAGTCAGGATCACTGCCGAGGCAGGACTTCCACTGGAGGAGTCTAGAGGCGCAGCTGTGCACTATTCCAGAATGCAAGCTTAATCCTCTGGCCTCTTAAACATTTTCTGAGCCATCCTTTACTAAATTCCTTTGTTGCTTAAACTTGCTGGAATACATTCTGTCTGAGACTAAAAGTCCCATCATCATGCTCTCTTTTTGAGGTCTTACTATTTGCCAGTGCTTCACTTACGTATCGCTCGCCATCTCTCAAGGATTCAGCAAAGCAAGCATTATTAGCCCTGTTTTAGAGATGAGGAAACCAAGGCATGGAAGAGTAAGTTACCAAGGGCAAGTGGTGAAGCTGGGGTTGAACTCAACGTTGGCGACTGCAGAGCCAATTGGCAGAAGCTCATCTCCTCCCACCACTGGTTGGTGTCTTGCTTTTCTTTTTTTCCTTCATAGCACTCACATGAACTGGAATTATCCTGTTTATATGTTTACTTATATTCTGTCTCTTCCAACTGACATAGTTACAGAAAGAACAGGGACCAGTCCCTGTTCACCATTGTATGTCCAGTCCCGAAATCACACTTAGCATAGTAGACACCTATAAATATCTGTTGGATGAATACATGAACTGAACCAATCTACTACGGAATTCTTTGGGGAATATAATCCTACCTTGCATTTCAAAATACTTTCAATACTCTTTGCATGTGTTCTTTCACTCAACAGATTACAGTGCCTCATGCCTCTTTTTTTAAAAAGATTTTTTGTTTATTTATTTTTAGACAGAGGGGAAGGAAAGGACCAAGAGAGGGAGAGAAACATCAGTGTGTGGTTGCCTCTCACACGCAAGCCAGTGCTCAATCCACTGAGCCATACGAGCTAGGGCTGCCTCACTCCTCTTAGAACTTAAATCTAATGCCTGCTTTTCCTTTCTTCCTATATATTTTGTCCTCCAATGTCTATTCAATGTGCTGCAGTGCGTGTCCCTGGGACTGTATCCACAGTCAAGATGGTTCCAGGGTCTCTCAGGCCAAACGACAGCCACCATAACAGAGCTGGAGAGAACAGAGCTGGAGGGTTGCTGCAGATGACAGATGCCCTTCCCACACTAACTACATCTCTCCAAAGCCCCGCCATGAACCAAATCTCAGCCCTTGTGTTTGCGTAAATGGAGCCAGGAAATCCTCAGCTTTTCTCCTGTGAGAGACTTGATGCCAAACGGCCTCTGAGAACTTGTCAAGCATCTGGTACTTGCCAGCCATTCTGTTTCTGATCCCATCCATCTCACTGAGGTTTTTTCTCTCATTATTCTTTCCCATAAATTCATCATTCTGTGTTCTTTTTGGCCAGTGTCCCATGAGCACTGGTTATAGATAGATACAACCAAATGTAGTTGCTCCATGCCCAACTCCTCCAACCAATTCCTCGAAGATGGTTTGAGTTGTCTTTTCTCTCTCTCTCTCTCTCTTTTGTCCTCTCTCACTCGCTCTTACGGTCTAGAGTGGAGACTTATGATGGTTGACGGGTTCCCAGAATTACCAGGACTGAAAGACCCAGTGCTGGTTCCCTCCTCTTAAATCCGCTTACACGGGTATATCCTGACACTGGAACATATAATGGGTAGCGAGAACTTTGGGAAAAAGGAACCATGAAAGGCAAAGAAGTACTGACTAAATCATCAGTGTTTTAGTTTTCCCTGTTATGGTAAACTGCCTGAAAACATAAAAAGAGTATGCTTTTGGTGTTATCCAGGCCTATTTGAGTCCCAGCTATTCTTCTTACTGGCTATGAGACCTTGGTCAAGTTACCTGTCCTTTACCTCTCTGAGACTCAGTTTCCTCATCTGTGTGACTCTTGTGGGCTTGTGCAGTTTAGAGATTATGTATGTAAATCTCTCAAAGATCAGGCACTGCTCTTATCCAAACCAGGTCCGAGCCTGACTTGGAGCCCTCCCCATTCCTGACTCTGCCCTGTCCCTCCCACAGACACACACAGACACAGACACACCTGTCCCCCACATGGGTATACTCCCCCACGCCCCACACACATGTACACTCACCGTGCACTATACATGCCATACCCACACACCCCATATACATACACACACACACACACCCTCTCCCTGCATGCATACACTCCTTTCCCAAACATATCACAATGCACACCATCATCCACACCACACACCATGAACCCTGTACACATCATTCACATACACACAACCCACATATATACACACCATTGTATGCCACAGACACATAACACACGGTCCCGCCACATACCTGCTCCCCATCCCTGAATACCTACACACATGTCTAGCCCAGTTTCCCATCTTCTCAGCTGTGTCGGTAGAAAAGGAGAATCTCTGCTATAATTTGAACATTTAAAGGCCATTTTGATATCACTGGAGGAAGAAAAGGTGCAATTTTACTCCTGCACCTGAGAGATTCAAGGAAGCAAATGTGGGGAAGGAACGAAGTAGCAATGCAGGGAAGAGTTTCAAAAAACTAATAAAAACCCCATAAACTTTGCTGCTTAATTATAGTTCTGCCCAAAAGGTCTCGGGGAATAGCAGGCTAAAACTATAGCATAAAAAGCAAAGGTTTCGGGTGATGATTTGCTTGCTCTTCTCACAGGTAAGGCAAGCTGGCTCCTAGTTTTACTCAGATGGACTTGCTGGAAGAGATAAGAACCCTAATAGTAACATCACCTTAAGATTGTACTGTGCGTGATATTCTCCCAAATGCCTTGAATGCTGTGATGTGATTATGGAGCAATTCTCGGGATGCATCACAGCTGACAGCCATCTGCTTTTGTCAAGCCCTGTGAGCTTTGGCAAAATAGTAACTTGTCTAGATGCACATTGAATTACGGTTTGGGGCCCCAGTCACTAACTAGGCAATGTGAAAAATACACACTCAGTGTATTGGCGTACTGTATTTTGTGTTACATGTTATGATCTTGGGGGGGGGCAGGGTAAATAGATGCACTCCTCTTTCCAAGGAGGGAACTTAATTTCCTTAGCACTATGGGGCTCACCCTTGACACACATTCTCGCACCGCATCCACACAAGGCGGGTGCTGTTTTTCTCCCCGTTTTACAGATGGCAGAACTGACCTAGGTAGGTCACCTGGGCAGGGCAGCACTGCTAACCAGCGGTAGAGTCAGGATTCACAGCAGGCAGCTCAACATTGGAAGCTGTGCTCGCCCTCTGTTGCTACACAAGATGTTGTCAGGGGCAAGGTCAAAGGCACGCTATCAGGAGGAATTAGCTTTCCTCCTATGAGACTAGGCTATGTTTTCTATCAGAACAGTTAATGTTCAATTAAAGTTCATGTTGGAGAAACATGCTTGTTTCTCAGGCAAACCGGTGACAAAATCGGCCGTGACCCTCACAGGTGGGAATAACCTGGGGTCTGGCTCTCATCTCTGCTCTGACTCTCAAGCCCTTGAGTGATTCTTCTGGTGTGATGCAAGACCATCCTGATGATTGTTGGCTATTTAGCCTCCCTGGTCCTGAGGCACTAAGTGCCAATAGTGTGCCCAGTCATTGTGCCCCCTCCCCATTTCCCAAGCTTCCCGCCCTGCTTAAGAGCCAATGAGAGAACATCTTGCTGAAGGCTGAGACGCTAGGGTCCGAGGGGACAGCACCTCTGCTGTGGGGAGGGGTGGAGTTTGCACAGTACAGAGGGGAAAGAGAAGGCTGGACTGGGGACCTGAAGGAGAAGGCTGCATGGAGGGGTATGGATGGAGGAGGGAAGAGAGGCCGAGGTCTGGGGAAAGGGGCCTTATGAAAGATCAAGTTTAGGAGACTCTCCTTTGTAAGCTAAAGTAGCCTCCTCTCCTTTCCCTCGGACTGGTGCTTTCTGAGACTGCAGTCTGCCTGGGCTGGGCCCGGGGAAGACTGGGTGCATGGGTAGTGTTCTGGGAAGGGCCCGAGAGTGCTGCCTCATCGTGGTGCAGTGGCTCCAGCCAGGAAGGACCTGAGCCAACCCTGTTCACCTCATGGCAGGGCCATCTCTCAAGAGATCTAGGGTCCTGCTGTGGCCCAGGGACCCTGTAAGAGACAAGGCATTGTAGGTACGGCTGAGGGATGCTAGGAGGCTGCCCCAGTTGGGAGGACATTCAGATGGAAAGTCCTATTTGAAATGGAGTTATATACCCTTTTCAGGCTAGGTTCAATACAGTTGCCAGAGGGACCCCATTAAAATATAAACCTTCTGCTCAAAACCCTCCAATGGTTCCCCATTTCACCCAAAGTAAAAACCGAAGTTCTCACAGTTGCCTCCAGTATTGTGCACGTTTTGTCAGTGATTACTTCTCTGACTTCACCTCCTCCTGCTCTTCCCCCTCGTTCACTCTGCCTCAGCCACATTCCTACCCTTTGAACATACTGCTGCTGCCTCGGGGCCTTTGCACCAGCTGCTCCTCTGCCTGGGAATGCTCTGCCTCTGCATACCTGCATGAGGTCTCTCCCTCACCTTTTTAAACTCTGCTGAAATGTCACCCTTTTAGGGGGGCCCATGCTGACCACTCTTTCAAATAGCACACAGTCCTTCCCTGATTCCTAATCATTCTTATCTTCCTTATTTTTTTCCCATGGAAGCTGCCCCCAAATCTAACATATTATTTGGTGATGTATTTATCCCGTATATTAGTCTCTGTTTGCTCACAAGGACATAATGTCCATGAGAGCAGAGATTTTGTCTGACTTGTTCACCGATGTATCTTAGTGCCTAGAATGGGGCGAGTAGGAGCTTAGTTGATATTGGTGCGCACAGCGTTTCCCTTGAGCTGGAATTCCTCTGGAGAAAGGGGCCCTAGGGATCAAAATGAAATGCTTTTCAGTGCTTCTCATGTTCACACTTTGTGGTCCTTCTTTCAACGTGCATGCTTTCAGTTTAATCCTTGTACAGCCACAGCACCCGAGAATCTAAATGCACTCTGCACAACCTCGGCTGCTCCCTCTGCTTTGGCAACTGGGTTGCACTGACCCGGTGAGCTGCCCTTTGGAGCTCACCTTAGCCAGGTTACGCAATGGCTCTGGGGAATGTTGCGATGGTCTCTCCCAGCCTGCGTTCTCTGGGCTTCCTGGTCTCCTGCCCAAGCCTTGACCCAACAGTCCATGACACAGAATCCTCCCTCCCCCGCCAGCTACCCCCACCCTCATCCTTGAGTGGGCATTCTCAGTGCACATTCCTAGCTCTCCTAGAGTCTTTTTTTTTTTTTTTTTTTGCCAGCAGTTTGGGAACTGAGAGGTAGAGGCAGGGATGAGAAGCAAGGCGTACAGCCACCCACTCCCAGACAAAAGATGTAAAAGATTTCTTCCAGGCTGGGAATGAGATGCTTTGTGTGAAGTTAATAAAAATGACACAGAAATTCTAAAAGTTAGAACTGATCAGCAGTTTGAGAATTCTTTAAAATTTTAATGAGCTTTCAGCATTTGTGCTGTTTCCTGGGCTTAAAGAAACACACACACAACAAAGACAAGAATTGCCTTTTAGGTAGGATGAGGATGTCTAATGCATCTATTTTTCTTGCTACGTTCAGTTTTCATTTCATTCTGAGATTCCTACAAAACTCAGGAGGTTGCCTTTGGGTTTTTAACACTGCAGGGGATGATCTAAATCTAAATAATAATAAAAAGTCACTGTTTTTATTGGTCTTTTATTTTATAAGTTGATGGAAACATTTTATACATGCATTAGGCTTTGTAACCCAATCTTGGGGCTTGCTGAGTCTGGAGGGACTGCGTCTCTACCTGGGAGTTCCCTGGCGTCTGCATTATTTCTCCCAGGCAGAAGGAGAAAATGCTTTTAGTGAAGGCAGAATAGTGGTTTTATTTGAAAGAATTCTGTTTAAGGTAGGACACGCACTCTCTCTGTCTCACACACACACACAAGCTATATCATAAAATTATAGTTTTAAAATTGCAAGAACCTTAGAGATCATCTAACACTGGCGTGTTACGTATGAGGAAGCTTCTGCCCAGACAGGTTAAGCACCTCATCCAAGGTCATTGGCATCTGGTGGAAGAGACCAGACTACAATTCAGGTTTCCTGACTCAAGTCTAATTTTCTTTCTGCTACACCACATTGCCTCCAAAATAAGATAATGTCTATGAAATCATTTTGAAAACTGGAATCCATTATACAAGTATTGGGTGGGTAGAGGGAGCGAGATAATGAGCTTCCTTTCTTCAGAGACAAGCCTGAAGAGCTCAGGTCTTTTCCCAAATGAAGTAAATTCATGTTACCTGAATCCCACATTATATTTCTAATTAGGGTCCTGGGTATGGCCTCCAGTAAATGAGCACCAAAGAGGTCAAACCAATGCATTCTTCACGCAAGTACAGTATCTATATCACTTCCACCTTTTTCCTTCCTTCTCACCCTCTCTGTCTATCTCCCCCTAGTGTCCACTTTTAGTTACTGTACATATGCCGATAGGCTGCATACATTCATTACAAAATGTTATGTATTATTTATTAAAATTATCTGGACTATTTTTTTATATCAGCAGCTGTTATCAAGAACAAATTAGAATGTCTTTATATTAACAGGAATAATTGGCTAATATAAAGACTTGAATACTATTTTAAAAAGTCTTTAAAATAGTTTTATGATTACAATGAAAACATATTAAAGTTTGGTTATTAAATTGTTATTAATAGACTTGCTCACATAAAAATCATCATAACTAAATTAAATGTTTTAATTATAAGGAGACATGAATTTTTCAAGGTAGAAGGCCAATTAACTAACACATGATTCATTAAAAGCATTAATTACTACTTTACTTGGAATACTGAGAGTTACTAAATATTATTGCAAATGACTTGAGGGATTAAAATTTTATTTGGCACCACTAATAGATTTATTCACTAAATTATTACAGTAATTGTAAATAATTTTTCATTAGTCTTATGCTGCCCTCTCTGATATGCATATTTCAGCCCTCCTCATCCATTATAATTTCTTCCTCCCTTGAAAGAAGCTCGTCCAACGTTCCAGTATTCTAGACAGACAACTATTCTAGTTGTCGGTGTGTGAAATATTGGCAAAGACACTTGCTGAAAAAAAACTCATGGGAAGTTCTTTGGGGGCCTTGCCTAAAGGATCAGGGTCCAGGAAGACAAACAGGGTGCTGACAAACTCTATGAACTCTAGACCCCATTTCCTGACTTTAAAACAATCCCTGCAAAAGTCTGAGTGACGTTTATGAACAGGAGCCTATGTTCCGCCATGTTCCCAGCTGTTGTCAGTCTGTGCCAAACAGGTCAACGTGCGCAGTGAGAAGTGGGACTGGGGCCTTTCTCCTGCCCGCTGGACACTCTCACAGGTCACACCTGCACCGTGTCTGACAGGGAAGCCCGGGAGCACGCGCAGGCTCATTACCACAGGACCGGACAAGCTTAGTAGACCAAGTGTCTCACTGCGCAGAAGGTGGCGGGAATGTAGCTGAAACAGGCTGAGCACAGTTACAAGGAACAGGAAATGCAGATTGGAAGCTAGGAAGCAGCAGCAGAGGTGGCAGGGAGAGGGTAGTCCGGGCACCCAACCTTGCAGTGCCACCTGGGCAGGCTGGCTTCCCAGCGCCCGCTGTTCACTAACAAAGTCACCCCGCAGAGCACATTTCTGGTGGAACGCGATCTCCCCAAATGGAATCGGCGCGGGCAGCTTGGCAAAGCCGTGGCGGGAGGAGCGGGGCTCTGGGTGCGAATGGCCGGGCAAGGATGAGGCCGCACCAGCCTGCGACCCTGCTCACACTGCACTTGGCTGGGCATCTGTCTGAGCACCGCAGGTGAGAAGTCTGCCTGTGGGGACTTCTCTTCCGCGTGGGGACTGTTTTTTCTCTTTTTTGTTTAATTGACAGTCTCTCTCTCCCTTTGGCTTGAGCAGTGTGAAAAGGCAGGGAGGGCTGAGTGAGCTGTAGAAAGCAGACATCTTTGGTAGGATTTAAAAAGACACAGATGTGTGGTGGCTACTGGGTGTCACCTGGGATTTACTGTCACAAATGGGTCAGGTGTGAAAAAAAGGCTGTTAATGAAACAGAAGAGCTGCGAATGCATGGGGCAGGCCCTGAGCTCACCGGCATGAGTTGTGCTACCAATTCTGCACATCGAATTGCTGAAATCACTGGTCAGCCAGTGTCTTGCCTGAGATCAGATGAGGAACCCTAAAATACTTCTGGGGAGCCTGGGTATGACTTCAGACTCACCTTCCCCTCCTTTCAGCACATGGTGTTTGGAAAAATGGGTTGGCAAGAAAGTCCAGGCTGAGAACTGATGTCCGGGAGATAATTGGCTTCAGAAGGGAGCTGTGATTTTGTGGGTCTGGGGTTTGAGAGGTCTTTGTCATAGACATCCTTTCTACAAGCATTTCTGCCACTTAACTAATTGGTTGTAGGCAATTTTGCCTAAAAAGAAGAAAATTATGACTTTATTAAAAAATATAAAATATTTGAATACACTTAAAATGTGTGTAGTTTCATCGCCATCCAGCTAAAATAACTGATTTTACTGTGGGCTGTACCTAAGCATTCGTCTTTGAAGTCTCCTGTTACATGGTATTACGCTTTTCTTTTTCACTCGCTGGTTCATTTCCTTGTTCAGCATTGTTCTTTCTCTTCTTTTGTGAAAATTTCTTCTTTTGTTAAGAGAGGTATTGGTTTCCAAATGCTGAGATGTGTAGTTGTGACTGTGCCCTGTGTGACGTTGTGGAAGTCTTCTGCATTGTTCGGTCTGGGCAAATTGTCACATGCCCCCTGATAAATGTTCCTGAGTTCTGTGGAAAATGTGGGCTAAGATGTGTATCATACAAAAATGGGAGTACTTCATCAATGGAGAAATGAAACCAAACTGTCAACCAGTTATTTTATTTTTTTTACAGCATTGAGTCATCAATAAAAAAATAAAACCAAATAAAAAACCTCAAACTGTTATTTTATACTTTTATGGCAGTCAATTCATCAATGGAGAAGGGAAAACAACCGACCAACCAAACAAACAAAACCCAAACGGCTAACCAGTTTTTTAATTTAATTTAATTTAATTTTATTTATTTTTTTCAGCAAAATTGGCTTATGGTCAATGAGTTATTTGTTGACACACTTGTGGCAGGGATGTCTGTGCCAAAGATGTTCCAGCAAAAGTACCCAGAACTGTGATTCGGGGGCAAGGTAGATAATGTCATCTCCTTTCCATGAAGGGCTTGGCCCCTGGGTGACCCAAAAGCCGAGAGGGATTCGGAGGTTTGTCAAGTTCACGTGCAAGTCCTTGGCAGGGCAATAAATCCATCTAGCTGAGAAAACTGTTTACTTATAGCACCGAACCAAGCAAATCCAGCCTTAATAGACTGATACCGGTTGGCTGCTTCCTTTCTTGAATTTGGTGCATTCACAAAATACTGAATATTTAAGGCACTTCTGACTTCCCAAACTCCTCTCAAACCTGCATGAGGAGGTGGTATAACCTTGGATCTGAGCAGGAAAGGCAAAGGGAATGAGGGGAAGGCAGTGAGGGTTTAGTTCCAGGCCCCAGACACTGTTCTCTTGGGGTGGTCATTCCCAGTACACAGGTGGCCTGAGGCTTGAGGGACAGAGACCTGCATTTCAGCTGGCATCAGCTGGGGATGCCAGTGGAGTAGAAAGCTTGGTTCTTGCCCTCCTGAAGCACATAGTCAAGTAACAAATCAATAACAAACCACATCAGAAATGCCTAGAAATGTTTCTGTTGATCAGCATGAGAGAGACTATAAATTAATGTGGCCTGGACAGTCCAGGGAAGGATTGGGGGTGGGAAGAGGAGGTGAAAGGAAGAGAAGTGGCCTCATCTGGGTGGGGCCTCTGGGGGGGGTGGCTTGACTTAGGCTTTGAAGATAGAAAGAGAAAAATTGGCTGATCTATCACTCACAGTACCCAGAGAGGCCACTCTGAGTGGGACTCGTGAGGAAGGATGAGAGGAGGAAGGTGAAGGCAGAATGCTTCCCCTATCTCTTTAACAAAGCCTTTCCAGCTACCCTTCCCAGGCCTGGCTGAGGCCCACCCAGCTGGGGGGAAGGAGAAAGGAAGGCAGGAAGGCAGCAGGGTTCCAGGAGGTAAGAGCCTGACTTTCACGAGCTAGCTGCACAGAACAGGGTTGTAAATAGGACCCAGTAGCTGGCCCTGTGTCACCGTGTGATAGGACATGTGGGCTGTTCTCAGGCCTGGGACTCAGACTCCATGGGTGGGTGAAGTTAAATATATCTCACCTAATTTTTCCACCACTTTCAAGGATAAGGCCTTCACGCTACTTCATCTGTTCTGAAGAAAACTTGAATCTTCCAGGAACCCTCACTTACCAGTGGTAAGAAGTCAAGATGGTTACAGGTTCGTCTTGCCCCTCCCTGGATATTGTGGATATGGTGGAAATCCCTGAGGACCCAGGCAGAGAGGATCTCCTGGGGCGGGGCCTCTGGTCCCACACTCATAGGGTCACTGCCGAGGAAACGCCTGGAGGAACGGGGTGGCCTACTCCTTCTGGGCCAGGTAGGATCTTGGCTGCAGCTCCCATGCTGCCAGGACTGATGCCTGGGCATCCACACAGGGGCACCTCTTTAGAGAAAGGCTCAGTCACCCCAGGGTGCTGTGTGGGAGTGGGGGTCACAAGTCCAGGGCACTCGTAGGTACTATAATTTTTTCCTATCCTTAGGCTTTGAAGAAATCCCCCACTTCTCTAGGCTGTTCCCCACCATGTTGCTCCTACACTTGCTCCTTCCCTAATTGGCTTAGTCTTCAAAACCAAGTGCTTCTATATGGGGGTTCTTTCAAGGATGGGGGAGGGGAAGTACTGTGCCGTGCAGGCCTGTGCACAGCTATCTCCTGGGCCTTTGCAGTTTCTGGCTATCGACCTGAGCTGCAAATACCAGGAAAACTCCCTGGAGGCTAGGCAGCCCAGCGGTCCAACACAGAGACCTCTTGGGATGGGAGAAGGATAAATACCTCACATTCACTGACTCCCACTGAAGCAAAGCCAGTGCAAATTAATCTCTCAGTAGGTTATTCTGCACATATTTGTTTGCATCTGGGGCCTGGTGGAATCACCTCTATCTGCATCTACCTAGTTATACAAGGGCAGAGACACGTGGGAGAGAAGAGATTGGGGTCCTGGGTGTGCCCTTGTTGGTGTCATTCCCTTATCATCATCATCACCACAAACGCACACACTCACTGAGGTGCAAAGACAGAAAGCCAGATCTGAGAGTTTGGGCTGACTTCAACCAGGAAATGAGAGGAAATCCATTGAGGGAAGGGGCTGAGGCTTTACCGGCTGAGCCTTGGGAACAGTGGCGTGTTCTATGGTAGGTTTAACAGGTGGTCCAAAGCATGCGTTAGCTGGCATGTAGTGAAGAAAACCCCGTTCACATCTGATGTGTTGGAGTGGCCCTGTTAGGCAGCTAGTCTGTGTCGCAGGTAAAATGGCCACAGGTGTGTGAGTGGAAGGAGCTACATCTTGAGCCTTAAGTAGTATCTTACACAGCCTGGAGGCAGTGGTGGGGTCTACATTGAGAAGACTGGAGCTGGGCAGCTGGGTGAGCCCTGTCTGAGTACATAGTGACCTTGAACACTGCTCCTGTCTCCATAGAATCCTCCATTTCTTGCCAGGCAGGGTGCCTGAGTAACTAAATCCCTCAGGAAGTGCCAATGCGGGCAGTTGCTGGGGTGTGCAGCCTCCAGGGGCCCCGTGGGGTCTTGGCTCCCTAGTAGGCTACAGTAGGGTGAGGGACCCTCAGAAACCAAGCAAAAACTGGGGACCCTTGCAAGAAACTACATGGAGGTTGAAGCTGCTTAACACCAAATAGATCTGGTACACGATATTCTCGGTGTCACCGAGTTGTCCACAGTGTCTCACTGCCCTGGAGGTGGCACCCAGAACCGGGGCGTGTTCCAACAGGTCATGATGACCGTATCTTCAGGGGGCTTCCTCCTGAATTACAGTCTGTCATCTGAAGTGTGTGGTACGTTCGGGCTTGGATTCAGCAGGTGATACATATTAGATGTTCATTGAGCCTGTGGAGAGAAAAAAAGAAAACAGATCTAAATAACAGACATAGAGGGAAGGCTTCCTAACGTGAAACTGCTGAGTACCCACTGCGTACTAATAGCTTCTAAAGAGCTGGTGGCAATAATTTATTTAAAAAACAAACTTCCCTCCGAATCTGTATGGTCTGTGTTTGCTGTTGCTGCTGCCATCATCATTCATGGCTGTCAATCACTTTGGAAGGCCGAGATGTAAGTAACTGTTTAGGGCCTTTCTGATCTCTCCTGAGAGGACAATTGCTCCTTCTAGAGCATTCTCCCAGCCTTTGCTAGGAAGTGTTAAAAGGATCCTGAAGTGAAGTCCTGCCACTTCCCCTGGGAAAGACTATTCCCTGGTTGGATCTTATCACAAAGACAAATTCCCACTTGTTTTTTTTTCTCCCCAATTTTTTTGTTCTAAATGTCATCCTGGCAATCATTAATCACAATGAATAGAAAGTTATAATTAATAGAGGCCCAAATCACTCAAGTGGAAGATTACTCTTTTGAATTCTTGTAGTCTTCTTGGAAGATGTCCTTGAGTTAATTATTTAGTATTTGGGATTTTTTTCCTTTTAGCCACAGCCTCATTTCCAGAACGAACAAATTGATGACAGTACTGTGGGGGAGGGGCATTAGGTGTAACCTGTGCAGGAGACAGATGTTAAAAATATAAACAGGGCTCTGGGGGTTTTGCTGCTCCCCCTGCTGGCTTTTGAGAGAAAAAGGGAAGCTGCATGGGCTCAGGGGTGAGGGACAGCAGGGCCAGATCCTAGGGATGCTTCTGCTTCGAGTGAGCGGAAGAGGAGGTTTCTGAGCACAGGGGAGGGCTTGGCGGTGGCAGGTTCCTGAGGCTTGCCCTTTAGTGAACGGAGGATGGGTATCTTTTAGATGAAGCCCGTGCCCCGAGGATTAAAAACCTACATCCACATTGGGAATATGAAACATCAAGTGCTAAACCAGAATATGGAGGCAAATATTCAGTGTGAGACCCGTAAGAGTGCAGATTAGAACCATGCAGCAGAAGGGTCACTGATTCTGTGGCCTGAGAGGTAGAGGCAGCGGGTGTAGAAGCTTCCAGAGTCTCCACACTGGCCTCCCGGATCCCTGACCTGCTGGCATTGTCTTGGCAACTCAGAGAGCTTAGGATCATGTTCCCAGGTACAATCATATTAATGTCCTACATCATCTTGTTGGGCTCATTGGTGCCACTTGTTTTTTAAAAAGGACACCGCTGTGTACTTATTCTCCAGGCTCAGCAACAACTGGGGTTATGACATCCCAGGGAAGAGTCCTAATGCCACTCGGGGCAGTTTTGGGCAGCTCTCTGGTGTTGGGTTACAATGCCTGGCCCGGATTCCTGCTGACCTGACTTCATGCTGCTGGCCCTGGGAAAGCCCGATTCACCGGCTGGCTCTTCACTGTGCTGATTTCCGCAGTGGAGAAAGGGAGCAGACTGGGCACCTGGACTGGAATCCTGAATGGTACCAGAGGGGGATGGAATGGTGCTTAAAACAAGTGCTGAAGTTCTTTCGTTCATTCCCTCCTTCCCTCACTCATCAGCCATTAACATAATTAGAACTTCATTCTAATAATGCAATTTCCTGCGAAGTGAGTTCATGTGGCTTTTAAAGAAAATTGTTTCACAGCACTCAACCTTCCCACATCGAAATAAATAGTGGGCACACATGGACCCACTTCTCCCCAGTCCCCCCCCTCCACCTGTCTGTGCCCATATATAATCATTAGTGTGGCTTTGTAGCTTTCCCCTTACGGAGAAGGAATCTCTTTGTCTTGTCCTAGAATCTGGGCCGGTGCTGTGGCTTCCTTTGACCACTGGAAGGTGGCAGAAAGGATGGTGTGCCAGTTCAGAGCCTGAGCCTCAAGAATCTGTGAACACTTCGGCTCTTCTTTAAGAGCCCTGGCACCTTGAGAAGAAGCCCTGGGTGGTGGTGTTCTCCACGCGGATGAGAGCCCAGATCACCTTGCACTGCTGACCTCTGCGCTTATGGGGAGGGAGCCCAGCCAAGATGAGGAGAGCCCTGCCTGCGCCACCTACAGCTGCCAATGCAAGAGACCAGCTGAGGCCAGAAGATTTCCCAGCTGACCTGTAGGCTTGGAATAATCAATAATCAATGTTTACTATTTTAAGCTACTAAGTTTCAGGATGGTTTGTTACACAGCAATAGCTAAGACACTCACACACACATGGTAGGAATAGCTAAAATATGCATCAACACTTCAGTTGGCAAATGGAACCAAGTCCTATATTTCCCATCAGGTATGCCAAATGCATCCTCAGCAATGAGCAGACAAGACAGAATCTGTCCACCAAGCCTGGAAGAATTGATTGTTACTAGGAATGTCAAAGATGTTCATTAGCCAAGGCCATGGGAGGTGAGGAACGTGGAGGCATGATTCCTGAGAAAACAGCCCACTTTGGATATCCCAAACAGGGCTGATTCCTACCGCAGCCAGACTTTCAGAAGGGGTGGGGAGTTGCTATGACAACCAGCACACTCTCATTATGCTGCCTAACGTTTTTTTTTTTTTGCCAGGCATCCATCAAACACATCTTCAGTCCAGTTGACAACCTCTCCCTCCACCCCCACTATCCAGCTCTGTGGTCCGCAGACCTGTTCATGTCACACAGAGGGGCTTGGCAGCCACCTAAGAGGAGGGTTTGCAGACCCTGGTGGAGAGAAGCTGGCTCTCCAGTGCTTCAGGACCACTGAGGCCTGCCAAACGGACTTGGAGCTGCCGGTGGGCTGGCTGCTACCTTTGCACAGGAGCTTATAGCAGCTCAGGGTTGGGGAAGGAGAGGCCGGTCATGGCCCTCACAGAGGGGGCACTCTTGTTCCCACTTAAGCTGCCGGGCTGTGGCTCTAACACAGACCTAGGCTGAGAGGAAGCAGGGCCCCACCACTGGGGAGTGAGGTGAACCAATCACAAGGTTCCTGCTTTCTCAAAGCCCTGCTGCAGCCTCCTCTTCTGTCCCCCAAGTCTGGGTTTCCCACCATTAGAATCAGAAGTTGTCTTTTAAAATAATCATGGTACGTGTTTTATCTCATTTGTATTTTTCTCGACCATGTGAAGCAGGTGATATTTTTTCCACTTTTGAGGAGTTCATTGAGGTAAAGGTAAGTTGACTAACCTTCTTGAGGTTGTGCTTTTTGTAAGTGACAGAACTGGGATTTGAACCCAGGTCTGAGGGGCACAGCTATCACCCACAGTGCCACACCAGCTCAGAGAGTCAAGGGGCAGGGGCTGCCTTCAAAGGGCCACTGTGAAAAAGGACCACTGTGAGCCATGACCGGCCAGAGGGCGTGGGAGCTGAGAGTTATACAAAGCGGTTTAAGTCAGTGTTACCTCATAGTGAAGGGCGACAAGGCTCAGGACCTGTCAGCTGTTTAGGATGGGCGGGGGGTGAGAGTGTGAGGTGGTTGGGACACCCGTCGGGTGAGCTGCTTCAGCTCCCACAGCGTTGTGCCTACCTCATTCCACCAGGTGTTGCGCTGTAACCCTGCTGGTGACTTTCTCGCCTCCTATGGGACCCCTGTGAGCTTCTTGAGATGAGGGATTATGGGATATTTATTGCCTATAGTGGGGGGACTCAATGTCTGCGGGTCCACAGCAGGCCTGGGTCAGGGGAGGCTTGGCAGAGGGGCTGGCATGTCAGGCAAGATAGGTCTGGTCTTGCCTAAAGGGTGCCACACTGGCCGAATACCCACCATTAGTAAAGGTAGCACAAAGCCAATTTTGGTGCCAGCACAGGGATAAGGCCATGTAGAGGTGGAATGGAGCTTTCATCTGGGCTTTGAGAGAGGGAGAACACCATTGTTCATCCCTTGCAACCTATTACCACCTTGGCAGAGTGGCCTGCTGGCTGGGTGGCTGTTGAAGAGCATGTGAGAGAGACTTGCTGCTGGTACAAGTTTCTCTCCCTTCATAGAAAGTTTTCAGAACCGAAGGATCACCATGTGGCTGTGGTGCCAAGCAACGGGGACATCGTGGCTCTTGCTGCTGGTGGTAAGTCAGTTGGGAAGGCTTCTCGTGTGCTGAAGCCATGGGAGGGGGCATTTGGGGCTGTCCCCAGAGGCTTGCAGTGCTGGGATGGGGCAACACCAGAGTCAGGCTTGGGCCCAAACATATAACAAGGATTCTTCCATGTGGTTCTCAGCCCACCTGCCTCAGGTTCCCATGCCAGGCCTGTTAGACATGCAAATCCCTGCATCCCCAACATCTACTACCTTGGAATGAAGGGGGCTGGGCCTGGGAATCTGCTTGTTTACCAGCATCTGCTGGAGATGTTTCCAGCACACCCAATTGGAGAGACACTGCCTGGAAGAGACCTGCCCAGCCCTGCCAGAGCAGCAGGCAGCCTCCCAGGCGGGCTCCAAGGCCAGGTGGGCAAGAACCATGCTCCCTCTGTCTGTACAGTGGCCACATTCTCCACATGGCTGCTATGCTCTACAATCGGCTTCTAAACATATCTGCACACCAGAATTACATAGGAAGGTTTTTCTTAAATATTTATTTTAAGCCACCACCCTGGACCAACTAAAATTGGATCTCATAGGATGGGGCCCAAGAATTTCCATGTATTTTTAGAAAATAAAAAAGCTTGCAAGTAGACTTTGGTGCTCAGTCAAATGAGGGGACCCCTGGGCTCTACCTGCTCTGGGTCACAAACAGGTGACACCAACAGGTGACCCATTCTTACCTCAGTGCCCAATGATTAAAATCCACCACAATTCTTCCAGTGTATTTAGTCAGGATATATATATATATATAAAATTTCATTTTATTCTGGGGGTGCTCTGAGTCAACTAATTTTTGAGTCTTTGGAAACCGAAGGAGAACAATGAACATGAACTCGTAGGAGGCAAACTGAAACAACACGCCATCTGCAACAAAATCAGCATAAATTCCCCAAATGGCATCACGCTGCCAAGACAACTCTTCAAGGCTTTGCTGTCTGCCTCAGTAGAGCACGGGCCCTGGAGAGGTTCAATTATCCTCCGCACATGTGCTTTTGGGGAGCCTGGCAAGAGAAGGGACCAGAATGGTTGATAATAAAGTTCCCGGGGTTTTTTTAATTGAATTGATTGGGGTGACACTGGTAACGTGCCCAGGGTTTTAGAAAAAAGGGAAGGGCAGGTAAGTCAGAAATTAGCTTGCATTTCTGTTACAGCATTTCCATTACAGCTTGGACTGCTAATCATTAGCCAATAATTCAATTGTGATACTTGCGTTTTAACCTAATTGACAAATAACTGATGGACAGCTTCATTACTAGGGACACATATCACATTGGGATATCCATTCGTTTATGCATTCATGGGACAAGTACTTGTCCACTATGTGCAAAATACCGGACAAGCCATATGGCTTCTGCTGTTGAGTTTCTTACGGAAAAGAACCTGTGATATTGGAGAGGGACTGAGGGTCTACAAATTCAGAAGTGTAAGGGAGATGTGATTTGGCCTGGGGGACACTAGGACCTTTCAGGGAGGAGCTGGAATGGAGTACGGCTTTGGGAAGTAGGTTGGATTTACAGGTGCAAAGCCTAAGGGCACTGGGGCGGAGGAACGGCCACATGAATAAACCACAGAAGGGGGTGGGCGTGCAGTAGGTTTGGGGAGCAGTGCGGTGTTCTGCCTTTTTTAGCAAGAGACTGGAGAGTTTTACTGTTAAAAAGATGATGATGGAGGTTAAAGGATGGATGGGAGGCCTAGAAGTGGGTGCTCATGAAAGACATCACCCACCGACCTTGCCAATCTTTTCCATTAGCTCTGGATACAGTCTGAGAGTTCTTCTCCACACCGCACTCCACACAGCTGCCACACATCACTTAGCGCTGGCTCATGAGGAAAAACTCATTCCACACCGCTCTTGGCCCTTTTGAAGGCCAAGAAATTAGCATTTTACTCTGGAGACAATGACTGGAGGAAACAGCTCCTCCCACCCCATGGAAAGAGTGATATAATCAAACATGATGTTTTGGATGAGTAATCTGCCAACAGAGCCTGGAAAGGACTGGGAGGGGGCAAGGGGCAGTTGAGGCTGGGAGACCAGTTAGGAGGCTGTTGGCAAAGTTCAGTAAGAAGTTACAACAACCATGACTAGGGAAGCGGCAGATGATGGAAACGGAAAGGAGAGGACAGAAGCAAGAGACCTTTTAAGGGTAGAACTGGAGGCTCATCTCATCAAATCCTGGGGGTTAGGAGGGGGAGCGATGAGAGTGTGATAGTTCCGGCAGGTGAAGGGAGCTTAGGAGGAGGAGCAGGCATCAGCAGAGTGGGTGGCAGATTTAGTTCTGCAGTATTGAGTTTGAGAAGTTGACACCACATTCAGGGGAAGATGTTCAGAAGTTTGGAAGTGTGGAACCATGCCAGGGAAAGAGAGGAACTAGAAATGTGAGTCTGGGAATCGTGAGTCTGCAGATGATGGTTGAAGGTAGAGAAGGAGATGAGTTGTGGAAGGAAAGGCTAGAGAGGAAACAAAGGAAGGAGGGGAGGGACAGGGAGAAGGCAGAAGGCAGGAGCAACCTGTGGGATGAAGCTGTTATAGAATGAACTGTGCTTGTTTTTATCCTCCTACGTCTAATTGTTTCCGGTCTGTTTGAAAATTTCCCCTCTCAGGTACTCAAAGCCTGTGGCAAATATAGTCTCTCCCCCAACACCCCCAATCAGTCAAGTTCAGGAAATGACCTGAAGCCCACATACCAGATGATAGACATCCATGGCTGGTACCCGGTGGACTCTTGTGTTTTTGTTGCTGTGCGGATACCTGGACATGTAAGCATGTGTGGAGAGGTGAAGGAAACCCCTTCTAGATTCAGGAGCCTGGTGCTTTTTGCCTTAAAATGCCCCTACTCGGCCCTGCAGTCTGAATGCAGACTGGGGTTTTCCCAGGGCCAGCCCCACTATATTCCCTGGGCTTCAGGAATACAACCTCTACTTCCAGCCAGGGAAGCTGCTGACTCCCAGTCCCTGCCAGACGACCAGGTGGCTTTGTGGGAAGGAAAGAGAGGCCTAGGGCAGAGCTTTTGCCCAGGGGCTTGCTGATACCTTACTATAGCCTCCTCTTTGGCTTGAAGACTGAAATGAGGGCAACCAACCAGGCCCCGCCTGGGCACCTGAAACCTCCCAGAGCACAGAGGCAGCATGCTGTGGACCCTGTCTGCATGTGCTCAGGGAACCCCCCCCACCCCCGCCCCAATATTTAACCAGTTTAAGCACCTCAGTGGATCCCGAAACAGACTGCTGAGGCAGATATCAAGAAGAACATTCTATAGGGATGTGTGCCAGGAAAAAAAGCCACTTTATAAATGAGGTAACATTACATATATTCAACAAAGGTAAACTCCCGTACATATCGCCTGAACTGTCTTTAAAGCTCACCTTCTTGGCCATCTCTGTCGTGCCCCTCACCATCCAGATTCCTGCTGCCCTCCATTCTGTGCTAAGCTTTCCCAGTGGGAAATCTTGCCTGCCTGGCTCCTCCACACCTGAACTCCCTGCCTCCCTGGAGCGGCTGAGGGTGGCCACTGCTTGGCTGGCATCTCCTGTTTCTTGGCAGGTGACATTCCTGCCCTCCACTGGTAGCTCACGGCTACTTTCTTGCCAGAGGTGTTAACCACACTTACTTTGCCTGGTGAAAGCATTGCCTTTGTCTCTCAATTAGCCACAGGCTTTGCCCTTCTTCTGAGCCAACATATTTTTCATTCCTCCCTGGTATCAATCTAGAAAGGTAATAATAATCATTTTTATGATAATTGTAGCAGTAGGAACTAACACAGATGGCATTTACTGGGGACCAGGCAGTGTTCTAAGATCCTTACAAGAAGAACTGATTTTATTCTTATAATAACCCTGTAAGGCTGAGGTAGGCACTATTATTATCCTAATTTTACAGATGGAGAGACTGAGGCACAGAGGTTAAATAACGTGCTCCAGGTCCCCATTAAGCCCTGAATGCTCTGCCTGAAATAGGTGGGAAGCTCTAGATAAACACTAGCTGCCATTTATTTCTATTATTGGTTCATGTCTGCCTCCAACCCACTGAGGAAATGCATCGTCTTTCTAAGTCTGTTTCCTCACTTGTAAAATACGAATCTTCTATAGCCCTTCCAATTGTAATCTTCATGCTCTTTGCCCATCTCATTCCTGCTTTTCTGCAGAATGAGTTCTATTTTCCCAGGGAATCTATCTCTCCAGATTTTCCTGGATTTTGCACAGA
This sequence comes from Desmodus rotundus, assembly GCF_022682495.2. Classification (NCBI taxonomy): domain Eukaryota; kingdom Metazoa; phylum Chordata; class Mammalia; order Chiroptera; family Phyllostomidae; genus Desmodus; species Desmodus rotundus. The sequence goes on from NC_071393.1 coordinate 109,772,611, forward strand.
ACTAATTGCTTGACTGCTCTGGAAGCTTCAAGAAAACAACTTGAAATAATGCCCATGGGCATTTTGTGGGTTCCCCTTTCTATCAGAGGCTGTGGAGTCACAGCTACCTCAGTTGTCTCCAAGAGCCTTCATTAACCCAGGGTGTGATACTAAATCAAAGTTTTTCAACCTGAATTCCCTCTGGGAGAGGTGAGGGATGGGACATAAGAGGCTGGGGCAGTGCTCAATCACACTTCCCTGGTTTGACTTTGTAATTCCACTGCATTAAGCAGACAGGGCTCCACTACCTGGGATTTGGCAACAACAGAGGTTAGAATCAAGGGCTCCCCTTGGCCATCAAACTGATTCCTTCTCTTGGAAGAACCACAGTCAGAGAAGATGCTTTGATTTTCCTTCCTGATCTGGTGCCATTTATAGGCGATTGACGTCCTGAACTCCCAGTCCCCCAGAGAGACAGGCAGCCCGTGGGCTGCTGATGTGGGCTTAAGACCACGATGCAGGCAGGCTGTCCTCTGATCCTGTCTTGTAAAGTCCAATAAAACGACATCACAGGCACACAGGAGTCTCTGGCCAGGGTGCTGAAGGACAGAATGTTAAGAGAAAACTGAATCCTGCGGAGCACAGGACCATGTCCTTGCCAAGCAACGCAGTGGAAGCCCGCTGGGTATTAATAGCAACAGCTAACATTTATGAAGCGCTTACAATGTGCCAGCTGCTGTGCTAAGCACCATTTAATCCTCACAATGACCCTCTGAAGTGGGTCTTATTATTATTATCACCATCAATGCTCTGTAGAAAAGGACGCAGATTAAGAGAGGCTGAAATACTTGCCCCAGTCACACACCAATGTCAGGCTCTGACACCAAAGCTCACATGCTTACCCACTGCATCGCACCGTCTTCCTCCTGAGTCTTTGGTGCTAAGCCACCTTCCCCCAATGCAGGTAAGGGGACCCAAGGACAGTGGCTGAGAGGCTGCTTTGGCCCTACGTTTGGACTGGGTTTGCACCTCAGGGGACCACAGTCCCAGGTCTGGGTCTTGGCGATGCAGATTCAGAAGGTCCGTCAAGGGAAATGGGGCCTGGGGGAAAGAATTCCTACTGATCTCAAAAAGGATTCAGGATGTGGGCACACAGAATCCTTTCCGTGCACAGGATTCTGTACAGGATGACTCACAGCAGCCACCTGCACAGTGGTCCCTCCTGGCAGACAGCCTGCTCAGGGGACCACCCGGCAGATATGGATGTTGCTCCAGGGAAAATTCTACCAGCGAGTGACTCCACTCCAGAGATCTTCCTGCCTGGCTTATTGGTGCTGGAAACTGGAATTCAGGGGACCTTCCTTCTTGCTCATTATTGGCAATGTGCTGATACAATCTTACTCTCCAAATTTTATTTTCCAATATTCCTCCTTAGGCCCCAAATCTTCTGTCATTACAATGCTACTTTAAAAAAAATCATGGTAGAATTTCTTAGATTAATTTTATTTTATACCACCACATGAAAATCCCTGCCTTCCAAAGGAGAAATAGAGAGAAATGGATTTGAAGGCAGGATAGCTGGGTGCAGGTTCAGCTCAGCTCAGCTCCAGGGGAGCCATGTGGTCCCGACAAGTCAGCCCAAGGAGTGGGTGAACTAGGGATGGTCCCGTCCATCCATTTTACTTCTTGGCTTGGAAGAAGCTCAGCAAATGCTCCTGCCTGGGGCTGGGATGGAGAGTATGCGGAGAAAGAGGGTGTTGGGGGATTACCTTCTAGTAAAGCAATTGCCCACCTGGAGATCTGGGCTTGCAGATCACATCACAGATATTTGAACTATTTTCAATATTTCAGAAAGCCTCTTGAAAATTGTACATTTATACAGATAATAATGCATATGCTAACAAAAATGTGAAGTGCCTTTGCCTTTGGTGAGGATTACATTATTGGCTCTGCGTGGTAACACTGGCTATCTGATGCTCCTCTGGAAAGCTGGAGGGCAGCCATCTGCATTTTGCAGATATAATAAGTGGGGGAAAGATAATCATACACGCTTGTCACTTACACCTGTCCCATTATACAGCAGGTGGGAGGGGGCTGAAGTAATGCTTGATTTTTTAAAATTGTCAAACATTTTTCACAGCATTGGGCCATTGTAGGTAAAGCCCGATGAAAGAAGTCTGGGGGGAGGAAGGGCGGGGAGGGGGGCTCTTTGTGGTTTATTATCTCCCCTCTCAAAGAGGGAGAATGGGGCTCAGCTTTATAGAGAAGCCAATGATGACTCTGGTCTACAAGGTACAGTTTTAGAAAGATATTGGGAGTTGTCAGTCCTTGAGGATGTAAATAACTGAACAACTAAAGAAGCCAAGTGAACCTAATCTTATGGATGGCTTTATCAGAGAGTAGAAAAATGGGTGTCACCCCAAGAGGGAGGGGTATCTACGAAGCTGAATGCAAGTCCCCCCCCCTTACTAAGGGGCCTCTGCGTGTCCTCTGCTGACCCTCAACCTCCACCTACCTTTGAGAGGGGAGATAATAAACCACAAAGAGCCCCCAACCCTTCCTTCACTCAGACTTCGTTCACCAGGTTTTACCTCAATGGCCCAATGCTGTGAGAAATGTTCTACAATTAAAAAAAAAAAATCAAGTATTGTTTTGGCGCCCTCCCATCTGCTGTATAACAGGACAGGTGTAAGTGACAAGTGTATGCAATTATCTTTCCCCCACTTATTGGTATTTACAATACAGATGGCTGCCAACCAGCTTCTCAGGTGAGCGTCAGATAGCCAGCGTTACCACGTTGAGCGGCGGAAGATTTGACACTGCGCCATGAAGACCTTATTATGTTATAATGTGGACTATTTCAAAACGCTGGAGCAGTCATCGCCACGGACAGCCCTCACATCGGTCAGGTAAGGCAAGTGGGAAGGTGTTAATATCCCCATGCAATAGGACCACCGCAGCTGTCCCCAGAGGGTTTGAGTGAGTTCTTTTCATCCCCGTGGAGTGGGTACCGGGCTAGCCCTGGTAACAGTGAAAAGGTCATGCTGTAGGTTTCTTAGCCAACTTTCTTATTTTTCCATCTGATACCTGGGCCAGCTAAGGCCTAGGGAGCCCTAGGACCCCTACATTCCTGTCTGCCGAGAGGACTGAAAAAAACAAAAGCCCCCGGGGAAATGGAGCAGCCAGCACGCGGGAGAGCTGGGCATCATCTGCTAGAAAGCGGTCTCCCGCCGCCTCCCTGGTCCCTTTTGTTTCACCGGTTTGTTGGGTCTCTGTGTCATTTACTTTTTAGATTTTTTCTTCCCTTCCTGCTCACCTTAAGCTTTGATCTGGTCTCACACAGGTGGTCAGCACCTACCCAAAGCCTCCCTTCCCTTGGCAGTCAGGACACAGGGTGGACCTAGAGGCTGGGGATTGACCCATGTCCTCCAAAGCTTGCACGTTCCGAGTCTGCCACCCCTAGCTGAGAAGCCCACCTCGCCAGCCAAGAGGAGGATTTTAGCTCTTCCTTTAGCTTTGCTGCCAAATTTCAACCCCAGGCCGCTGCACACTAACGCCCTCCCAGGAGGCTGAGAAAGGAATTGCTTCATTTTGAAGCAGCTAAGGGGATGGATGGTGAGAAGCATCTGCTCTGGAAATGCATTTCTCACCGCAAATAACTCTCACATGATTGTGCCTGCAAATATCACCATGGCGTTCACTAAGTTAAATAGAGCGCCTCTGCCTGCCTGACCTTCACCTCCTTGCTCCAGCCACAAGATGTTCTTGGCATCGGGGAGCTTCACCTTAGGAAGGGTCTCTCCCCTCGGCTCTGTCCTCTAAGGGCAAGATGTTCCCTTTTACCCTGGGAGAATATGTCTCTTGCATACAGAGAATCCAGGTTTTAAGCTAATTCTGATCTGGATGGCCCTGATCTGACATGCTAGCAATAACAGTGACCCTTAAAGTTTCTATTTCTTGCCTTGCATAAAAAGCCTACAACACATGAGGTGACAGGCCCTTTAAATATATTTTTCACTGCCCGACTATAGTACTATAACACTTGTGTAAACTTTCCTCCTTTGTCTTCTTTGTCTTGATATTTTCGTATGTGTGCGTTCTCTCTCCCAAAGGGTGGTAGGCTCCTAGCAGATAGAGCCTGTATCTTTTACGATGCTGAGTCACCTACCCATGTGGGTATGCTATGTTTAGGTGTATGTGCCCGTATGAGCATAAAAATGTATATGGGAAGGCACATCTTAAATTGTTAACATGGATTATCTGGGGTAGGGACGGCTAATATGGATGGAAGAAGAGTAGGAGGGGTGGTTAAACAAATAAAAAGGACAAAAATGACTACACACGTACTTAAAAAAAAAAAGACATTCCTGGCACATCAGTTCAACTTGGGGGGCGGGGAAGAAGCCAAGATGATGAATCAGCAGGTCAATTTATGCGTTTATGTAAAATTTTACACGTGTGTGTCGAGAAATTAATATAGGGTACACACAATTGAGGAAGAGAAAAAAGTACTATGCCTGCAACAGACAATAAGTAGCTGCATGAATGCTGAACAGTATGTGGAATGTGATAATTTTAGAAATTTGGATTTTCAAGGAGCTATTTGTAGCTCATACTACTATGACACAAGATTGGCAGGGCATTCTCATAAGCAGAATCACTCATGTTCTGGTTCACAGTGGGGACAATCTACTTGCAAGAGTCCCAGTTACTCTGTGGTCACTTTGTTCACGGACCAGTTGTGGCAGGGTTAGCTGGGTGATTTCTACAGGTGGAAATGACAGGGCCCCGGTCCTGGTGTTCTGAATTAGCGTTGGCTGGGAGAGGGGTGGCTGGGGGAGGGGCAGCTGGAGGAGGGGTGGGGCAGGACTGGGAAATTTGCATTTTAACAAGTACCCCAGGTGATTTTTATGTTTATGAAGGCTTCAGAACCATTGCTCTAGGCGTCGCTAGCTGCCCAAGTGGTGCACTGCTTCAACAAGCAGCCGTTCTCCCAAGAAAAACAAAGTAAGATTTATTTACTGTATTTTGAAAAGATCACGCCTCATTGTCTGTACTTAAAAGAACTAATTTCTGTGAACTTTCTAATGTGTGGATAGAACTCAAATGAATCCATCCATTGTAATTTGGAGGGAAGCAAACTCCCTGAGTTGAAAATGCCTTCAGTACTTCCTCTTGTGCCAGCTCTGTGCAGGCGTGACCTGCCCTAGCCAAAGAGTCTTAGGTCTGTTGTCATTTTAGAACACATTTCTAAAAACAAAATGCAACATGTCAAACATAAAAAATAACAACCATCCATGCCCTTACCACTCAGCTTTTCCAGTCCCAACATTTTGCTAGGCTTTCTCCAAATATATTTTTTAATAAATAAAGCATTGTAGAAAAAAACTGTGTAGCCCTTTCTTACCCATCCTTACGGCCCCCAACGGTAACCACCATACTAGATGTAGTGATTTTATTCCCATAGATATTTGTATTGATATATTTTTACTGTATACATTAGTCTTCCACAATTTGGTGTGACATATTTTAAACTTTATACACATGGTATCGTATGGTATGCGTTTCTCTGCAAATGTCTCCTTTGTTTTGCTCAGTGGTTTACCATGTTGACAAATGTAGCTTCAGCTCATTTAACTATTAGATAGTATGGCTGAGTGATACATTGTTGTGCAGTAGAGAATGACAGTACTGTATTACTAGGAATTATGCTGGTGAATGAAGGTAGCACCAGTTTTATCTATTCTTTTGATTGATTAATTTTTATTTTTCAATTACAGTTGATGTACAATATTATATTAGTTTCAGGGGTATAACCCAGTGATTAGACATTTGTGCAATTTATGAAGTGATCACCCGGAAAAATATAGTGCCCCTCTGACACCATACATAGTTGTTACAATATTATTGACTGTATTTCCTATGCTGTACTTTACATCCCCATGACTATTCTGTAAATGCAAATTGGTACACAGTTTTATCTATTCTGTTGTTGATAGACATTTAAGTTGTTTTCATGCAGTTTTTTGGTGAATTTCTCCTGTCGCGTGAGGACTTAGTGTTTCTAGAAATGGACTTGCGAGGCTTAGTGTCTGTATCTTCAGCTTTAACAGATAATGCCGAACTGTTCCGCGAAGAAATTGCACCAGGTCCCACAACCACTTCTTGAATATTCTGGCAAGTTTTCCCTTTTGTGGTTTCAAATATAAGAGCAGAAAACAGAAATGAAACCAAAGAAGGAAAATAGCTTTGAGAACACATTTAATTATCAGTGGAACTTACTTCAGACTGTTTATTTTTTTTCTAATCTGGGAGTGTTTTTCCCATAAGACCACTGCCCTTCAAAGACAATCAGTTCACCACCCCAAGTCAGGTCTCCTTCCATCACCATTTCTACCACCTATACCCTCACAATGCAGTATAAGATGATGTATTATAGAACTGAACTCCTGAAACCCATATAATTTTATTAACCAATGTCACCCCAATACACTCGATAAAAAATACGATCAGTGCATATTGGTTAAGCTTTGGTGACTAGGCATTTGGGAGCCCAGATTCAAAGGTGTACATGCAGAGAAAAAGGTTTACTTTCTGAGAGCTTCAAGACTACTAGGAATCTAAAACATAAACTGTAGATAAAGGTTAATTATTTTAATAACAATGTAACAGTAAGAGAGAAAAGATATCACTGAACAGTGCTGACTCACCGTTGAATAAACCGTGCCTACATTAATTCCATAGGAGTTCTCGAGATGGGGAAGTCAGAGCTTATATGATTCTAATTTGCCAGAGAATGGTTTCCTAGCAACCATCACTGGATGAGAATCAGCTAACTCCGCTTTTTTGAAGCAGACTTCACTCTGTTAGAAAAATGAGTAAAATAAATACCAGCTTAAGGTAGAATTTTACCCCATAAAACTATATTTGAAATATATGACTTCTGAACAAAGATCTAAAGTGGTTCTCTTTTGCAGAAGCTAACAAAGGTGGATGTGTGGAAATGGGAGGGGCACCACTTTAGGGACTTGAGCATTTGACTTTTCCCAGGAGTTGGGGTTGGACAGTGACCAGTGAAGAGACAAAAGACAGACTCAGGGACAGAGGGAGGGGCCCTAGAACCTTATACTGGAATTGTAGAATGAAGCAATTTCCTGGGAACATATGACCCAGGAAGTCTTAGAGTTCTTTCAGCTAAAAGGCGGGGCGGTGGGGGGGGAATGAATCATTTGGGCATTATCCTTGGAGACTTACTCACTTGCTTCTGCTGGTTAGCTCCAAGAGATTACACATTGTATGTTTCCTGACAAAGAGAAAACGTTAGCCTGATAATTCATCCCTGATGGAGACTGTCTGATTGGCAAAGGGAAGATCTTGTGGGTGTTCCCAGGAAGAAGGCCCGTGATGCGCCTGTTTATGAATGTTCAGCTTACTGTGCACTTGTTGCCACAGCAGGAACGAGAACTTGATGGCGGAAACAGCCATCACTGAAGGAAAAAGTTTTCCAAGCAAACTCTTCTAGCGAACACCACAACAAAACGACATTTCTCGGGCCTCCCAGTAGAAATGGAAATTCACAGAATCCTAGAGCTGGAGGAGATTTTTGCAGATCAAAAATAGAGAATGTAAAGAACTGGCCAATTCTGCCTTGTTTACAGTTATATTTGTCCCTGGCTTCTGGAGAGGAAACTGCCTCTTCACCTTCTTCCTTTGCACCAAAACAAATGCTAACAGACACGCTCAGAGCTCAGAGACATCGGTAAGAAAAGGCACAGTATTTTAAAAGCTTAGTAACATTGGAAATAAAATACAAGAGATCCTAAAAAAAATCTTATTCTTAAAATCTCCTTATTGTTTTAAGTGAAGGTAAATTTAGAGTTGCAGTTACAGTTCTGTTACTGATTGATGGCCTTAATGCCTATTTTCATCACCATAGTTTCTACTACATGTCGGATGTCATTGAAAGTCTAGAGATCAATGCTATGCCAATTTGAGAATTTATTGACAAATATTTTACTTCAAGAGAGTTGACTAAGCCATACAATTATGCTTTACGTGTCTCTTGACATCATTTTTTAATATACCAATTTTTATTAAAAGTAATTAATTTCTTTGAATGCAGTTCTGGCACCTGATACACAAAAATGTAACATTCTGCCCGCACCAAAGTTGGTGGGTCTCCTAGTTTCTGTCACCTGAATTCAGCTGGTTCCAGTAGAAGCAGTGGTATGTTCGGGCTGCCTCTCTTCCCTGCACTGTGCTCAGGGATGTCAGCTTGCTACCTTGGAAACAGCCATGCTGGCAGTATTCGTACCACTGAACGGGGCAAACATTACGAATCAGGGCTTTACTGAGAGCCAGTTGTTAGACATTTACCATCACAGCCCTCGGCAGATGTCAGCTCTGCCATCACAGTGAATTGTGAATCCTAGGCCAATATTCTTTTCACTGCCATTGCCACTCAGCCTAGGTGTGCCCAAGGGATAGCCTTCATTTTCCTATTCATCCAAGCAAAATACAATCAGAAAGGTAGTCTATAACCACCTCCTAAAATTTTTTTTAAAAAATTAAAAGCAAGCAAACAAAGAGCCTCTTGGAATCCATTCCCATGATTGACTGGTAGGTCTAATGTTTTGTTTCGTGGGATTATCCACACCACTGGAAACCTCTGTTCCTGTAGATAATGGAGACATCTCGGGGAAGCCAATTCAATCTTTGTGAATATTCCTTATTTACCTTTCACAATGGGCCTAGCCTAATGATCCTTCCGCCTGTGGGGGAGCTTCCTTCTGCAGCAGCTCTGATGTGAAACCCCTTCACTGACTTCCCGAGGACCACAGACTCAAATGTGCCTTTGATTCATGCCTTTTATTAGCAGCTTAGCTCCTTTAGTGCTAAGCATACTCCCCTCTGCTGGTTGAATCCCTTGTTTTTCCTCTCAGTTGCTCTAGCATCATCACTAAGTATTCATCACACATGGGCAGTGTGCTGGGTACTGATCTGTATAGAAAACAGGAAGTATTTTTTTCACTAAAGCTCAGAAACAATCCAGCATGATGGAGATTTAATGAGAGGCTAGAAAGAGCCCAGGAGACAGGTATATGAGGAGAGACCTGTCTCCGGTCCCATTGGATGGCCAGAAGTAGCTGATACTGAGACCTGTACAAGTTCGGTATTCCTTGTACAATTTTGATGATGCTGATATATTCTTTAAAAAAAAAACAATGAAAAATTACTGTAACATAGACTTTGGGGTTAAGTCTCTTTAGGCAGACTATGTATCCACCCATCCATTTACCTATCCATTCCATGACACCTTATTAATAACTATAAAAACCTAGGATCCAGTCTGCTCAGGGCTCAGCTCAGCCTCGAGGGAAAAGGGATCAGAGGTAGGGATTCAGAAGAGGGTGAAGAACCCACCTGCTATCAACTTGCTCCCTCTGGGTGCTGCTTGTTGTGGGTAAAACCAAAGAACAAGAGGTCTTTTCCTATGAGGACTTTATTACAGCGAGGAAGCTTGTAATCTAAACCGCTGGCCACTGTAGCACCGGCAGTGAAAGGGGTGAAGACGTAGATTTCATACCTCCTGCACATTCCACTCCCTCTAGTCTCTAAGCAAGGTGACTTAAAAAACAAAAAGTATATATCCGCAAGTATAGAAGGAACCACTGATATCGACCCCTGCTAGCCCTGACTTCCATTCCCAGCTTCACACCGAATCTGGCTTCCGTTTCTCAGGAGGGAGAAATAAGCCGCAGCAGAACCACAATCTTCTGCACCACTCCAGGTATGCGCTTGCCCCTCAGACCTGCTAACCTTTGGAGGCACAGGACTACCCCAGCCTCTCCATCCTGTTGCTGTGTCAGGGACTTTGTACCATGCTCACTGACTCTCAGAAAAAGCCCAAGCAGAAGGAGTAATTTGGTGGAAGATCACGTTCCACGACTTAAGTTTCATGCTGTGTTGATTCCTTAGATGCAATTAGTTACCCAATGGCAGAAAGCTTGTTTTGTGGTTGGCGGGTAACCTTGGCACATTACCCATGGAGCAGATGGCTACTGGCTCCACAAATTAGATTTCCAGGTGACTGTATAATAGAGTCAACTGGCACTCCTGCCGTACCCTTCCTGCCTCTCTGATAACTTGCGGTGAGTCTATGAGAAGGCGCTGACCTCCCACTAATGAAGCATTCCTCTGGGTGGGAACACAGGTGGGCAGGTCTGAGGGAGGGCGAGGGAGTCTGCTCTTTCAAGACATTCAGTTAATCTGAATGTGCATGTCTTCTTGCCCTTTCTCTCTAATCCCCACGCCAGCTTTCGCAAATGTTCTGTGCATTGACTGGAAGGCATCTGGTCTCCCTTCAGTCTGCTTCGATGACCAGGTTAGGAGAGATTCCCCCGCTCCAGGTCTACTCTGCTGATTCATGTTGATGTGATGCAAATAAGAATCTTTCCCTGTCTCAAGGGGTGAAATAGGAGGGGTCTTCTGCTGCATTGCTCATCAATCCTCTCCTGCCCCCACACTCCCTTCTTAGAGGAATCGTATTACCCCAACCAAGCCAAGTTCTTTTACAATGTATTCTCCCTGCCACCCCAGTGGCAGTTCCCTTGGTCGGAAGCCAACTAGATTCCCTCTCCTGAAAAATGCAGAGGGCGCGATCAGGAAGCAGAGTGGCGTCAGTGCGCAGGTGAAGGTCTGGGCCCTATTGTCGAGGTCCTCCGAATGGTCCTGGCTCCAGAGCACAGCAGGCCACCTTCTCCTTGGATTCTACTTAATCTGAATTTTTTAAACAAATTTACCTTTATTTAAATATGCATCCAAATGATTCCTCTCAGGTATATCCCTGTACTCAATTTCCCTCCCCAAAGGGAAAACACAGAAACCACGTCACTGTCTCGACTATGACTGTCCCCCAGAGTGTCAGCTGCCTCGTCACTCTACCAGGCGAGACATTCCTGAGCCAGAACCAGAACCCAGTTCCCCTGGGAGTGAAATGGGACCTTATCTGAAGGCCTTCCCCTGTGCTCCACCGTCGGTGCAGCTCCCATTGCCTGTGTCTTGGAACCATGACAACCAGTGTTCTTCCCCCAGACGCCAAAGTGACAGTGCCGAAGGGGCTGCACCCCTCCCTCGTCCTTGGCTAGCACACTCAGTGGTGTTCAGGTCATTGTACTAATTGGATTGGGTACTAATTTTCCCCCTTGATTTTCTTGCCTTTACAGGAAAGTGGTTTAGAGTAGAGAGACATGGTGCCTTAATGAGAGGTTGGTTGGGCCATGGATAGTCCTCCATCCAGTAAGGATGCAACTGCACTCAAGCTCAGGGCCAGGCCTTGGTGGAAGAGATAACCTGGAAGCAGGCCTGGGAAACAGTCAGATGGAGAGGAGGTGTGTCCTTTGGTTTTGTTTATTTGGTTAAATTGCTTTTGCTCATTTGTTTTCTCACATTTTTAACAAACCTGTCAGCCAGGGTGTATGCCAGGAGGCCATTAGGCTCAGTCTTCATAAGGGATGGTTGGCACTGTGGGTCAGATCAAAGTGACCTTCCAAATTCCCTGCATGTGTGGAGGAGGCAGAGCAGAAGCATCACTTGCACCCTTATTGCAGGCTCTAGACTTGGGATCTTCGAAGCCAAGCTCTGCTCACCTTAACCAATGGCCACTGTCTGTAGAGACGGTCCTAATATGCAGCATTGGGAAGCTGCTAGACAGCATTAATAGGGACTTGGGACGAAGCAATATCTCTGTTGGCATGCTGTATTTGGCCAAGGGCACACTGAGGGATAGTGACTGCGGGTGATGTATATGTTCCTTTTGTGTATTTGAGGTCTGTTTATATGCTTGGTGACCACCTGCTGCAAATGATGTCATTTTTCAAGGATGTGTTGGCCAAGAAAATCAACCCCTTTGTCCAGAAATGTGTGAGACAGTGAGGCCTGGCCATAGAGAAGAGCCTGAGCTGACTGCAAAATGGTCATTTCCCGATGTGTCCAATTTTGGTATAGAGCCAGCTACCTTCTGCACTCAAGCTGATGCCCCCTTGGTACAAAGCTAGCTGAGTCTTCAGCGGGAATTGGATCTTGTTTCCCTGACCTATGTTCATTCATCTTCTTTAACTTCAAGCTGACCTGTTGTTTTATTCCTTGACATCCCTAGGAGTTTATAACCAGAAGATTATAAAATCTAAATAAGCACACATTTGGAAAATGGAAAAAACAAATCAAGACTCAGATCTCAGGCAGTGGCCAGGTTGCGGGCTACCACAGATCAAAAGCAGGCTACTCTGTCACTTCATGGGGCCATCTCTGCTTGGGGGCACGTAGTTTGCCCTGCTGTGCTTCTTGGGTGAGCAACCGTACTTGACCTTTTCTTGCATAGGAGCAACTTTTGACCTCAACCCCGTGACTCTTTGGAATGCTAGCAGTTTAGAAAGGGTTATCTCTAACTCACTATCTGAATGAGAAACAAAATCCTAATCACATGATTAAAAAAAACACAGCCAAGGCAAAAACACATCAAAGAATGAATAAATCACAGGGTCTGCAGTAAGTGTAGGGAGAGGGGGTTTTACAGGAAAGTGTAAGTCCCAGCCTATTTTAACTGTTCTTTTCATGCCGCTCCACGGAGTTCAGGACTGACATCATGTCAGTATCTCCAAGGCCACGTTAGGCCATTGGGTCAAGCAACGTCTATTGGGTGTTTGTTTTATGAAAAGCATAAGATTAAGAGCTCAGCGGGGAAAGAGAAAGGAATCTGAAGACCTAGTTTATATGCACAGAGTTCGCAATTTCATTGGGAAATATCCTGCAGGTCAAAAATTTAAAGGGAGTTTTCTGAAACCATAAACTACAAAGTAACGGTAGCATAAAGGATACCAGGAAAGGGAGGGACTGAGACTGAAAAATTCATCTACCTTGTTTGAGACATTTCATAAGCACATTCAGAGTTAAGATATATCCAGTGAAGTCCTGGATCTAGCCATGTGGGTGTCAATATCACACGAGGGTCTCTGCTCTGCTCAGATGCCAGTGATGGTTGGGTTCATGTGTCAGTTAACATCTTTTGGAGACCTTCACCAATGAGACTGTTAACCAAGAGCTCAGTGTTAATTACCAGCTTGTTTTCTCTTTGAAGTCTTATGAGGTGAGATTTTATTCCTTGCCTTGCTGTGATTGGATGGTATTATTACACATCCATAAATTGTCATCACCCTTTCTCCAAGAATGTGTGTGAGGTTAGTTCTTGCTGGGTAAAAGGGCAACCATGTAACTGGACATGTGTGTGGAGGGAGAATATCTGTCTGAGGGAAAGTTTATAGGAGTATATTTGAAAGCTTATGTGCATTCTCAGTATGTGACAGTACAACTTACCCCAATGAAATGTGAGTGTTTTGATTTTAACACTAGCTTTTATGTGGCCATTTATTTTCTCCTATGTTCTTGGCTGGCAGTTCAAGGTTAACAAGCACCTCATAGGCATGGGCCTGTTGATTCTGGCCAAGAATCCAGGTTCCTGGGAGGTTCCGTTTATTTAACCAAAGTGAATAACATGCTTTGCCTGATTTTTAAAAGCACCCTTTCATTAAAACAGCTAATCACATGCATTTCCTAAAACTTTATTGACGACTTTTAAAGACGGTTGAACTTTAGAGCAGTAGTTAAGGAAACAATCAAGAACTATGGATTACATGATGGACCTGTTTAACGAATCTTGGTATATTGGTAGGGGATACCCAGTGAACCGTGAAAGACAAATGTAAATCAACTAAAAGGATGCATATACCCTACAGTGGGAATATGGCATTTGTTATCCAGAGGAGAGAGAAGAGGCCAAAATGAGAATGACAGAGTTTTAGATTGGTTCTTAGGTTAAAGATTGATATAAAGACATTAAGGAAAATAAAGATTGGACATATATAATTGTAATGTTGTTTAAATAAGAAAGGTGCAAAGATTTCTGTATATTCCCTCCCCTAGAAAAAAAAGTTCCTTAAAGATCAAGTTGGGGAAAGCGTGATGGACTGGTCCAATTTGGCAGGGAAGGCCTTTCGTACGGGGCTGACAGCAGCTCTCTCCATCAAGGTGCCGTATAATACTACGTACGAATTTGTCTAAGACAGTTAAGAAACTGGAGTCTGTGACACGGCTCTCCCTCAGCTTGCTGCCAGCTCAGTGGGGACCAACAGTGTGACAGGCCTGCTGAGTTCACATAAATTAAACAGCGTTGGACGAAGCCTAGAGACTAGAAGGGAGAGAAGATAATCCACGGCATTCTCCTCTAAAGAGATCACTTCTGGAATGATCTCTTTCTAGAAATGCAACTAGGATGCCAATGATGTTACTGCTTTGAAAAATAATGCCTAAACATTTCTGTCTATTTTGTCCATGCTCTGGAGTTCTCAAAGTGGCTACATTATCTCACTGAGCCTCAAAGTCAATCTATGATTTAACATTATCCCCATACTGCAGATGAAGACAATGGAGGCCCAGAGAGAGAAATAGGCTAGCCAGGAGGTGGAGATTTCAGAACTTAAATATAAGCTCTCTGGCTCCAGGACTGGTATTTTTACTGTTATTCTATGAGCCAGCCCAGAGTCAGGGGTCTGGACTAAGGATTCTGGATGCCACATTCCAGAAGGAGCTTTTGAAGAAACTGGGATACTCAGCCTGAAAGACAGATGCTTTTAGAGGGCCCATGATAGCTGTTATCATATTTGAAACTGTCATATGGAGGAGGGAGGTGACTTCTTTATAGCTCCAGAGGGCAGAGGTAGGATTAATTGATTGAAATTATGCGTAAAGCCAGAGGGTGATGGCAAAAGTGTGTCTGAAGGAATAACAAGCATTAAGCTGCAGAACTGTGCCCATAGAGGTCACCAAAGCAATGACTTCAGAGAAGCAGAGAACCAGTCTGGTCACCTAAGCAGATGGGAGGGAAGGTCATCAGCATGAAGATCTGCAGTTGGTTTTTTGCCTGCTTTTGTGGGCAGGCTGAATCAGTCTAAAACACCACTCTTGCTCCATATTGATTCTGCTGCTCCATATTGCCCCACTGCTCACAGTGGTGTCCATTCCAGGAGGGGAGCCCTGGCTGGTCGTTTGGAAAGCCCATAGCTCAGAGCTAACCACAGAACCCTTAACACTCCTTGTTTGGATTGGGCCAAGCCCCTCTCAGTATCGGCTGCTGTTCTCCATAGGCCCTGCACGTGCTCCCCATCCGTTGGCTAGTTTAGGTTTTCCTTTCTGGGTCTGTAGACACACCTTGTGGCTTCTCTCTGCTTTCTCACAGGTACTGAGAGCAGCCTGGCTTACTGTTGATGGTGGTTTATCCCAACTTGCTTGCATTTGGGATTTGTGAGGATACCTCATTAGCAGTTTTGTGGTGAGTGTTGTCCACGGCCAAGTTTGTTGGATTTGCAACTTAATAGCTCTGTTTTCATGTGGAGATTCAAGAAGATCCAAACCTATAGTCACATTGCTGCCATCTTGCCGAGATGTTTGAACATGCTACTGTTACTTTAAGCTTCTCTTTCTATGGCCTTTTGGTCTGGTGTCTGCTATTTTAATTATTTCCATTTTTTCTCTCAGAAACTATCATCAACATACAATAAAATACAACACTTCTGTGAAAAAGCTAGGAAGTATCAAGTAAGTTAGGCTCTGCTAGAATATAACTTAAAGAAGAAACCCAAGAAGATTTAAAAACAGATATAGAGGATTTTTTTCACAGAGAGTTATGGCCCTGGGCTGGGAAAGATGGGCTGTATATCCACATTTTGCCTTCTTTGCCCCAGTAGAGAACAATTCTCACAGTTGGATGTCTGACTCAGTAATCTGTTGGTTTTGCCTGACTAAAGTCACATCATTGATTGATGCCAAATCTTGCTCAATTAAAGGTTCATTTTTCTTTTGGCTGTTGGCAAATGCAACATTGATTACGGGTTATTAGCATCCACCCCCTCAGATTTTGAATGTTCTGGGAGCGTCTGCCTGCATACCAACTACAGCGGCAGCAACAAGGCTCCCAACCACCTTTCTATTTGGGGCCCAAGGACACCTGCCTTGGTGTCTGACTGCAGGAGTCTGTATGCTCGCTCGGTCAGGCCCTTCCTGGGGAGATTAGAAGGGAAAAAGGATCTTTGCCGATCTCCATCTCACTCCCAGCCTCTGCCCCCACCCCCAAGCCAAGAAAAACAGTGGTATCTTGTGATAGCATTTAGGTACTTTATACTAGTCTATTTATTCATTCAGGCATTTGTTCACTCGGTTGCTTATTCATTCAATAAATACTTTTGAGAACTGGCTTGTAGGGCAGATGAAACAACCGCAGAGACCGCAGAAGCTGAGACTGAGCCTCCTAAGCTGTGTGTGAACGCAGCCTCTGCTTCGTTGCAGGACTTTGTAAGCAGGATGTGGAAACTGAGCCAACTGCTACAGTCACACCTTCCCAGCAGGCCCTTCCTCTGAGGTTTTCTGCAGAGAGAGAAGATAGCAGCCCGGGCCTGCCAAAGGACTTTGAGTTCTCACTCCCCACCCTCCACTAGGGATGGCCCCCCAGCCCCTCAACCTGCTCTGGCCTTGAGCCGTACCTCTGAGGATAGCAAGACTTCCTGAGAATGAGAAGTAGCTGCTCTTGCCTGCAAGGGCTGCAGCCTCCACGAGGAACCCTCTGGCAGGACGGAGTCGGTGTCAGAACGGCCTTCAGAGGTTCCTCTGCGTTCTTGCCTCCACCGCTGACTAGGCCCACAGGTCTCCACCACTACTCAGTGTATCTGTGTGCTAGGGAAGAAATTACCCCAAGTTCAGTGACTAAAGAGAACACGCATTTATTATCTCACAGTTCTGAAGGTCGGAAATGGGTTCCTTCTGGAGGCCCAGGGAGAGAATGTGTTTCCTTGTCTTTTCCAGCATCTGGAGATGTTGCATGATTCTTGGCTTCTGGACCCCTTTCTCCACCTTCAAAACCAACAGTGTAGCATTTGCAAAACGTGCATCAGTGGAACTTGAAGTATCTCACATGAAAGGTGGAAGATAAAACTTCTCAGACACCTTTGTGGCCTGTGTCAATTAAACAGCATCATTGCTCTAGGAGGCTGTTAATCAGACACTTCTGTCAAAAAAATAATGCTGCTGAAGTAAGCAGGACTTCTCTACCAGTTACAGACGAGCTGTCAACATGTTAGTGGACGCTCCCCCCCAGTGCTCCCTCATGTGATGCCGCTGATGCTGCTGCAAAGATGCCTGTGAGTGCTTTTGCCAGCCCCGGACTCTAGACAGGGCTGTCATCTCAGTGCTTGCTATTGGCAGCGACGTTCCTGTGGGTCTTCAAAAGTCCAGTTTTCTTTTTGGAGAACTAGCAAATCTTCCCAAGAACTCTGCAACCCTGTAATCTAGCGGCTGCTCTGGGAAAGATTGGCCATGAGATCAGAGTTTAGGGGAATAAACAGGGCTCACGGCCACTCACCCTGAAGAACACAAGCCTGCAGAGACTCCAGGAAATGAAAAGAAAATGCCCCGTTTGGATATGGGGCCAACAAGACAAATTCTGTCAGTGTTTTGGTATTAAACGATGCCCTTAATCCCAGCTCTTGGGACGTGGTATCTTCATGGAATGCTGATCAGCCTTGGCCCAGAGTCTTCTAGTTCTGCCCTGCTGTGGAGGGCTGTTTGTAGGCACAGTAAATATTTGTCCTGTCAAATGGCATTTGGTTGCTCACATGTCTTGTTTAAGAGATAAATGTCAGGCATCTCTCCCTCCCTCCCTCCCTTCCCCTCTCTCTGTTGTGAACTATGAGGAAATGTACATACATCAATATTGTTCCTACTTCCCTAACAACTGTGGAGTCACAGATAAAGACTAATATCTTCAGCGTTCTCATATCCTGATTAGGTTTATGTCAAGTCAAAGTGAAGCCACCTGCGCCTCAGTAATATACGTGCCGTCGAGAGCACAGCCTGTTCCAGACCAGAAGCAATTTCTGTTCTGACATGTCTCTGTTATTAAAAAGTTAAGAAAAGTAGAGACGGGAATACAAAGATTGGAACTTGCAACGATGAAACTACAAAGTAAATGGCACTGAGCATTCTGTTTGGAAATGGAAGGAAATCCACAATTACTTTAGCTGGGAGGAAGTCTCAGAAATCTACAGGCCAGGGAAAGGGGGGCGGGTGGTAGAAAGGGTAAAGGAAGCAAAGATGGTGGTGGAAGGGGACTGACTTGGGGTGGTGAACACATGGTACAATAACAGATGATGTATCATAGAACTGTACACCTGAAACCTATGTAATTTTATTAACCAATGTCACCCCAATAAATTTGATAAAATAATTAAAAACTTAAAAAAAAGAAACCCACAGGGAGAGTCAACCCCAAGAGGAAAAAGAAATTGAAACAAAAAGAACATTTCTGCCCTACAGGTATTATGTCAAGATGACACTGGTAAAGGACGACAACCCATTAAAAGGGAGCAAGTGTTTGGGGTAATGAGAGGCCATCCCCTTTTGTCATTGCTGCAAAATAAAAGAGCATGTTGGAAGTGATGACATCATGCCTTCATAACTGGGACATGATTGATGGGGAAACAGGTCATTTTGTGGGTGTGCTTATAGACAAATAGGGGCAAAGATTCTGATTGGCCTTTAGGAGCTTCTCTCGGGCTGAGGAAAGGCATGAAGTGAGAAGCAGCCAGAGATTTTCCTGATTTTGGAGGAAGGGGTTACCATATTTTTCAGATTATAAGACACACTTTCCCCACCAAATTTGGGAGGAAAATGGGGGTGCGTCTTATAGTCCGAATGTAGCTTACCTGGCTCCCTGGGGTGGGGGTGTGGTGGTGGAGTGGGGTCACCAGAGGCAGGAGCAGGACCACATTTTTTGCTTCAAATTTGTTTTTTCCTCTTTTCCTCCTCTAAACCTAGGTGTGTCTTATGGTCTGGTGCATCATATAGTTTGGAAAACACAGTACGTGCTTGCAGTAGTTGCCCTATCCCCATTGCCACTGTGGAGAGAGTCGCTCTGAGCACCTACTCTGGTGCACAAGGTTCCAGGAAACTCCAGAGTATCCATGGTAAATATTTTGCATCCAGAATAAGTGCCCTTCCCAACAAAGATTAGAAAATAAGCTTGATCTTAACTGTCTTATGTACCTCTGAAACCCAAGGACACACTTGGCCTTGTGTGGAGCGTTAGAGCTTATAAACTCTCCTTCCCATAACACATGTGACCTCATGCGATCCTCCTGGCAACCACAATGGGAGTTTAGTCATTATCCCTACTAGATAGGGGAGGGAACCAGGACCCAGGGGGCAGCATGACTATTCAAAGTCACACAGACACCTGAGAGTCAAGGGTGGGCTCAGACTGTGGAGGGGGAGAGTGGGTGACTTATTGCCCTCCCCCAACCCAACCCAGCTGCCAGTTAGGGCTGTTAACACAGCATTTTTATACATCAGCTCATGTCATTGCAAAACATCTTGTGAGGCAAGTGTGTTTAATCCCCATTTACTTATCTCCTTTAGCCCTTACATCAACCTCATAGGATTTTATTATCCTTAATTTAGAGATGAAGAAACTGAGGTTCAGAGAAGTGATGTAAATTGTCACTCTGCTGGTAGGTGACAGCTTGGTTTGAACCCAGTGTCTTGTTGATGGTAAACAAACCCTTGACCTCCTTCTCTAAGCCACATGGCAGCTACCAGGGAGCATCATCAAGTCCAAGTGTGGTACTTAGTGCCTGGAAGATCTCACTGGAGGTGTGATGGTCCTGTTCTGTGCCTGTAGGATGTCCTCTCTCTCTTACAAACCCTCCCTGTCCAGCCTTAAACTCTTTTCTGGGGCAATTATTGAGTACCGCAGGCCAGCTCTGTGACTGCCCTGTCATAAGCCCACGGGCTTGGCAGTGAGTTAAGGCCCCTCCCTTCCGGGGCCTGGTTTCCCACTTGAAGAGGTTGGTACTTCCTCAGAGCACCCCACCCCCATCCCAGGAACAGAGATTAGGACCCAGACTCGAGTTTTTGACTTGGTGTAGTTGGGCCCCCTCCCCTAGTGCCCCCTGATTCCACTTCTCCCACTTTCCAATGACTGCTGAACCTGGGAAGATTTCATGCTCAGCACAGGCAGGAGTTAAGGCCGACTTGGAGCCTGCTCGGCTCAGGGTTTCTGGGCCAAGAAATTTAGATCCATTAAGGCTGGATTTCTCCTGTTTCTTTCTGTAATCTTCCTTGTAACTTTCCGATTTGAATTTGTTTAAATTGCCACTGGATTGTAGAGCTTTGCTTCAAAAGACTTGTTCCATTGTGAAATAAAAAGAGTTTTCTTAATATGTAAATGATTATGCAAATCGTGTTTTTCCACGACCAATTTCTCCTTCCTAATCCAGTCCCTGCCACTCAGACTGCTGCAGCGGTTTGGAGCCTGTGTGAGGTCACCCAGGGGCAGGAATCTGGGCCACATGTTACCATGACTACCACTTACTGAGCACTTACTCTGTGCCAGGAATGGTGCCAAGCCCATTATATGCATTATCTCATTTCCCTTCACAACAGCTCTTAGGATTAGATATTATTAATATTTTTATTTTAATAGAGAGATTGAGTAACTTGTTCAAGATTATGTAGCTTTTGGTGGGGCTAAGGTTGTACCTCAGCTTGCAGAACTTGAAATCTAATGCCCATGAGCCCTGTGCTTTCCAGTATGGTGTCTCCTTAGCCAAGTAAAGGGAAAATAAGGCTAGAGGATAGAAGAAACAAAAGGGGAAGGTTTAGATCACTTTGATGGGATTCCCTTAGGGGAACTGGCATGAGGCCCTGTACTATCCTGGTAGTGGAAAGGCACAAGACTCTGAGGTCAGGGACTTGGGTTCAAATACTGTTTCTGGCACTTAGAATTGTGCAATTGCGGACAATCGCAGACGAGATATTCAACTTCATTTAGCTTGTTCCTCACCTATCAAATGGTAATACCAATACTACTATTACTAACAATTTCCAATAAATCTCTCTGCCAAGTTTTCTTCTCATGTTGTATTCCTTATTTCTAGAGTATGTATGGGTGCATGGCACATGAGAAGTGTTACCAAAATGGTAGATATATTGCCCTGACTAGTATGGCTCAGTTGGTTGAGCATCGTCCTGCAAAGAGAAAGGTCACTGGTTTGAATCCTGGTCAGGGCACCTGCCTGAGTTGTGAGTTTGTTCCCAGGTTATGGTACGTGTGAGAGGCAACCGACTGATATTTCTCACATCGATGTTTCTCTTCCTCTCTTTCTCCCTCCTTCTCCTTCTCTCTAGGAAGTCTTTTTAAATAAATAAATAAATAAATGAAGTCTTTTTAAAAATGGTAGATATATTCTTTCAACAAATATTTGAGTGGCTACAAATTATTTTGCTTTTACCCCATAAACACAATGCATAGGGCTTAGAGCTTTTCAAGTGCCTATAGAATGTTTGATGCTTAAAATAAAATTATTAGCTCCAAGGCAGTAAGAAAATTCCTACAGTTTCAAAAATTAATAAATGCTTAACTGAGTGTCTAATAAACTAACATTATGTCACCCCTCAGCTTTTGACAATTTAACTGTTATAGTCATGTATAAATAATAAATATAATAGAGTTTATACCAGAAAAACTAAGTGAAGAATTTAAAATGTTAAAGGATAATTTTTTGAGGTTAAAAAGTCATATATATTTATATTACTTAGTCATACAAATATACTAAGTGAATATGTGTCAAGTTTTTATTTACTTATTAATGAATGAGGAAATCAGTGAGATATTATAACTATTTCAAAGGAGAATTCAAAGACCAGAGATGTATGTAGGCCATGAAATAAATTCACAAATAAATGCAAAGCTGGCTTTTTCCGTAATGAAGAGAGGAAGGGATCTATTGCTCCTCTACCAGACAGAATTAATTTGCATGTTTACAGATAATAATTATTTGCATTGCTATCATTTAAAAAAAATAACTTAGAGAATTGTAAATCAGCTCAAAAACAATGAAAGAAGTCAGTGGATGCCACATGGCATATAAAAATGTATAAATGCAATATTTATAAAGGGGAAAAAATCTTGAGATGCAGCATACAATACTCCCGAGACACAATATACACCATATACCAAGGACATACCAAGAATATCAAGCAAAGATAGTCAATAAGTCTGGCTCCTATTTTATGTTTTTATAAAATATGTAAATGGGTATTTATATTCCTATTTATATGACCATGTTCCATGGGTAAATCTGATGCATACTTCTGGCTGAGAATCAATGGCTTCAAAGCCTCTAGATTAAACTAAAGAAGTAAGGTTTTGGCTAACTAAATAATAACTGAATTACATGACTGATAACACTGTACTGCCATAAACTAACATCATCAAGTAAAGCATCTCCAGGACACTGATAAATATAGGAAAACTTGAAAGGAACCATTTCCCAAGAATTTTGATCAGTGTCTCCCCTGAGGTAAAAACACACTGTAGGAGGCAAGGATACTGACGGACTTCCAGGGACGTCTCACTGGGCATGCCTTTCTGTAGTGTTCGTTTTAATACCATGTTATTCATACAAATTGAAGCTCGGACATGCTGAGTGCTGCTGCTGGTAGTTCTTCCTATGAAACTCTTACAATCGCCCCATTGTAAACAAACCTAATTATTTCTAGTACTTCTCTTTTTATAAAGAATAAAAAAAAAACTTTTGTGAGAGTTTTCCAGATGGTTTTAGGTATAAAAATATCCTAACAGTATTGTTTTTCTATATTTAGGATCCCATTTTGGAATGCAAAATTAAAAAGAGTTGACAGGGGAATGTGGACAAGTGATTAAGATAGACTCATGGATGCCTGAGAAGCTATTTATTACCTATTAATCAAAGTGACAATAAAGTGTTTAAAAATACACATCGACAACAATGCAACTGAAAAGGTTCTTACCCCTTGTATAAATGAGTCTTTGTTCTTTTTTTTTCCTTTCAAATAATCAAGGACGTAACAAGGTCGACATAAAAACTCTTCTAGTAAGACACAGGATCTTTTCTCTCTAGGTACTCTACACAGAAAGTCAAGAATCGCCTTTCGTGTTGTAAACAAAGGCGTTCATCAGTAAACCAGGGAAGCAAACCCATCAAACTAGAGGGAATTTGGCTAAGACTCTAACACCTTTCATAACTTCTTTTCAGACTCTGGTGTTATCAACAAAGGCAAACGGAATTCACATTTTTGAGTTTTTGCTTTCATTGTCCTTTTTCATATTCTGCAGCTAACTGACCCTTGATATTGGAACAGATCTCAGGGGATCCACAAGATCAAAACAAATTTTCTCGTCATTCTGACATGCCATTTATGCAAATAGGCAATTTCTTCTTTACTACAATCCTGAAATGAAACAATAGACCAGTATTTTTTAAATTCTCAGTTTTTATTTTTAACATGACATTGTTAGTTTTAACTCACACAGGAGCCCTTTGGGACTGTCAACAAGTCCCCAGAGAAAAATGGTCTGGGGACCCACAAAACCGAGGACTGATGCTTTAGGATAAAACGATTCTTTTTCTTTGATAAATCAAGACATATATGCAGTTGGAGTTTTCTTTCCCTATTCCTCCTAAGTGTAGTTGCAACCACTCATATTAATTATAACTTTTTAAACTAAAGCAACAAACTCTTCATTCATAGAGAAACGTGGGTGTGGAGGTGGAAAACTGAGAACTTCCTGCCATACATTGGCATTTCCGCCAACTAGAAAAGTTCATTAACCTGTTTTCTAGAGCCATATACTTCTCGTTTACATGTTCTTGAAGTAACAAAAATGAACATGCTCACTAACATGACCCATATATAGCCGTTCTAGAGCATATAATTAGTTAACCAACTGTTTCAATATTCTCTCTCTCTATCCATTGGTTAACTCGGATTAATGCAAGTTCAAGGTTTTAAGTACTTAGTAATTTCAGAAATTGTCTTCAATTGCCACCACTGCTGGGGAATAACTTCTCAGCCCAAACCAAAACAAAACAAAATACAAAATACAAAATTGATAGAGAGGGAGAAAAACAAACCAGAGAAACTGAGACTCAACAAAGTTCTGTTGTTACTTCAGGTTCATTTCTGGGAGTCAAGAATTGACATACCCGGGCTTTAGTTGCCCGGGGATGCTCTTGCCTGGCAGTGCAACTTCTCCTGCTCTGTCAGGTGAATCCACTGGGCACGTGGTGGGTGACCTCCAATGCTGATAAAGAACATTTTTTTGAAAAGGTAAAAGTATGACTCTTATGCAAATATAAAATTAACATATGTCAATAATTTTATTTAAACTCATTCATTAATAATAAAATTAGTAAGATGTTACAGCTGATTCAAAAGAGATTTCAAAAAGCAGAGACACACACAGGCATTTACATGAGTTTACAAATAAATGCAGAATTGGCTTTTTCCACAGCAAGAGGGGGAAAGGTAACCAATTATCCCAGAAGATATTTTCATATTTGTAGGCCAGAATGACTTGCATTGTTATTAATTTCTACAATTTACAGAACTGTAAAATAGCTCAAAGACAATGAAAGGTAGACAACACATACATTTTAATTGAAGATATACAATAATCTTTTTTTTTTTTGGTCCATTTCCAAGACTTTCACAAAGCTGAAAAGTGTAAAACTTATAAAGCTCACACAAATCTTTAAAACATTTTTACAGTAAAATAGTTACGTTAAATATGGGCTACATGTAGACTTAGTGCATTTGACTGATGTGGAGTAGAATGGCAGGGGGTCTCTCAAAGCGGACGTGTTCTACAAAGGTCTTGCTTGGTGTTGCGTAGATGCTAGCACTGTGTAGTGCACATGGGCATGGGCGTGGGGGCTCATTGAGAAGGGAAATTTAAGCCAAGCCTCTGAGAAACTTATATTCCATCATGGTATACAAAAACCAAGTTAATTAATTAATTAATTATAGATATTGACATGCAATCAAGGAATGAATTAAGTTCTGTAAACCAGGAGGGTGTAGAGAGAATGTGCTAACGAAATAGGGTGGTATGGCGCATGTTGTTGGTTACTGACTGACTAGCCATCTCTTTCTTGAGAGCACGTGAACAGTTTTTTTCAGCTGTAGTGGCTCAGGGAGTGCAGGGAAGGTGGGCTCTTCCCTCAATCCCAGGTGATGGTCAGAGGAAGTCATGATAATTTCACTCCCCATGCCATTCTTTCCATGACCACTGACATGACTATTTCTGGGACTGTCATCTCTCTCCTGGGTTATTGCCTGGCTCTACTGTTGTCATCCTACAAATCATTTTATTTCTTTTTTTTATTAACCTATTTTAAATTGTGAAAAACACACGATGAAAAACTTTTAATAAAATAAACATTTATGTAACCATTACCCAGGTAATAAAATAAAATACTGTGAGCAGCACCAAATCCTTCCACTTGTCTTTGTCTGATTACGCCCCTCCCTCACTGCCGGCGGCAATCACGGTGGTGATTTTCTGTGAACCCATCTGGCCTTTTCTTCAGTGTCTTTCTACCTGATTTCCAGATCTTGGTTTCTCTAATAAAAAGAACCAGTGTTCTATGGGAAAAATAGCAGATTTCCCTATTTGACCAGAGAATATGCAAAATGAGCTTGGAACATCTTGTGGTACCAGAAAAAAAGGGAGTACTTGAAAAATGATAGGGTATATATAAAAAAGACATAGGAACCCAACTGAAGCAACAACCAATGGCCAAAATAGGCACAATTCAAGCAGCAAAACAAATAATGATAAAATTGGGTTATAACCTGTAAGCTGAAACAAATATTCATGAGTCCATACTCATGTGAATAAAATAAATAAATAAAGGAAGAAGAAGAAACGGTTTTTCCTTACAGAAAAATTCTACACCATTCCAGGATGCTGGCATCCTTGAATTACTAGGTATGGTAAGCAGCAAAATGGTCCCCAAAGGTGTCCACACATCTTTATATCCGGAACTTGCAAGCATGTTACCTTACATGGCAAAGGGACTTTACAGAGGTAATCTAATTAAAGACTTTGAGTTGGGTGGTTATCCTGGATTATCTGGGTGAGCCCAAGGTAATTGCAAGGGTCCTTGGAATTAACTTTGTGTCTGTAGGGAACTTCTTAAAAAATAAAGAGTAACAGATTCCATAACTAACAAAGTGAGAGGAGGCAGTGGAATGGTACAGCAAAAATACTGATTAATCTTAAAAAAGGCAAAAAAAGAAAATAAAAAGGAACATAGAACAGGTAGGGCATCTAGAAAACAGACAGTAAAACGGTAGATTTAAACCCAACTCAGAATGAAGTGATAAAAGCAAGGTTGCTGAACTATGCATCTTTTAAGGAATTTTTATAGGCTGCCAACTCTGAATGTTTCTGGAAGAATATACAGTGTTTCACTGGGATCTCAGTCAAAAAGAAGACTCCCTTTCATTACTTACCTCCACTAGAAATTCCTGAACATGTGAATGTATTATAGTCCCAATTTAAAAAGACATTAATTAAAATAAATATTTGTTGAATGAATACATTACTTAGGAAAATTCATATCTTTTTGGTTTGAATTTAGATTTTTCTCTTCTGTCCTCCTTTATCCAATCTTCTCTCTTTGTCCCTTCCCTTCTGCTTTTAACACATTGTGCCTGAAGGGGGATTAAAGTGGCATAATTCAAATATTGCAGTTTAAAAAGCGCACACTGTATACCACCTTGTGTCTGAGGTGTGCGTTTTCAGTACTGATCCCTGCGGGGTTGGTGCAGAAGGCTGTCTTACCAAGGAGTGGGCTGCGCCCCTGTGTAGGCAGGAAACTGTTTCTTCCTTAGGATACGGTTGAAATTCTCCTGGTTGGCTGGGGAGGGGGTCTGGTCTCCAGTGATGTTTAAGACCAAACTTTAATATCTGCATGTATTAACATTTTTCATTTGGCAAACTTCTTATAGAATGTATAGTATAAACCACAGATACATTAGCAGTTGAGAAGGACAGGAAAAGAAAGCATGCAAAGTAAGGATTTTATAATCTCAGCTTCTCACCAGTAGGCAAATGTTATGGCATTAAGACAACTTGGAGTCTCATTAATCACTTTGGTCCATGGCTATAGTAAAACATGAATGACAAACTCAAGGCCCAAGCTGACTCATGGCCAAATCCAGCTCTTGGCCAAATCCAGCTCACTATTGTCTCTTTTTGTAAATAAAGTTTTATTGAAATGCAGCCCCATTCATTGGTTAACATACTGTCTAAAATGGCAAAATTGAATAGTAGCAACAGCAACTGTAGGTTCTCAAAGCCTGAAATATTTATTCCCTGGCCTTTTACAATTATACTGTTATACACTCACACAGAGCAAGGGGCAGTCCAACAAATCATTTGGAGACACATCCAGGACTAACCTTGTCTTAGGGGGAGTTGGGAGACAGGAGAAATTTAGAGCTATGTATCTGGCGGTCATTGTAGGGCTGACCCTTGGCATACTTTAGTGTGCACTTTTTCGGGGAGAGCTCGTGCTTTATAGCGGCACACACCAGGCAGGATGCCGGAGGTCAGCAGTGAGTAAGGGCAAAGCAGATTCTGCGACACCTGCTTTTCTTGGCAATTGGATGGTGGTGAGTATGAAAGAGGATGGACCGATATCATTGGTCTATACCCGTGGGTATAGTGGTCAGCAGTGGGAAGCACTGGGGTTGATGAGCACTTGGCTACATGAAAAATATCATAAAAACATATTTTGTGAAAAAAGTAGTGAGCAGAATGAGGTCTCTAATGCCAAACTGTTAATGCCAATTCAAATATGTGCATATGTATCAACGATTTGCCTCTCATTATACCATTATATATTAAACATACTATAATTGCCTTGTGGGGGAGGACAAAGGAGGTGGCTCTGGGAATAAGAATATATCAATTAATAAATAAGACAGCTGGAGAGGCCTCACATGGACAAATGATGACAATGCACCATGAACGGAGGAATTTAACCAAAAAAAAAAAAGTAAAAAGAAGGAAAGAAGGAAGGGAGAGAGGAAGGAGGGAGGGAAATAAGAAAGAAGGAAGTAAAAAAAAAAAGGGAAGAAGGGGAGGTGGACCAAGACTGAACAAATCTGGAGACATATTCTAATTCTGTTATATAGCTCTGGCACCTAAATGCATTTGTGACCTTGTGACAAGCTGAAGAAACTCAGCTTCTAAATTAGGTAGAGTCTAAATGGTGGAGGCAGTGGTGGTGATGACAACAGTGATGACGATGACGATGATGCGTACGTATGTGAGCTGGGGGACTCTGGGTCAGTGGGGTGAAGTTCAGTCCTCGGGGGAGGGGACTAGGCTAGGATATGTAGGCTGTAAGAGTCCCAGGAAAGTTGAGGTTCAGGCCCCACCTGGGATCCACAGCCCAACCGAGAACCCACTGCTCTAGCAATGAGGGTGGCAGGTGGTGCATGTCAGGGGAGAAGGCTTTAGATCTTTGGACGCTCACTTCAGGCATATTGGGTCTTAAACTTAGTCCATTCTGGGGAGTGGGCTCTGAATATAATACTAGTTTCTGTTGGTTCAGGGACTGAGCAGGAACCTGGGCAACAATGGGTTAAAGTTCATTAGAAGCGATCTTTGCATCCTCTGGACAAATGTCATTACCCATGTGTACTTAATGTACACAATTTCGGATTCTAATACCTGTTCTGAATATCTCATTGGATTATTTTGTTGAACTAATGAGATGATATAGGAAGAACTCTAGAGAAATAAAGAACCCCATACCTTAGTTATTAATATATTTAAGCAACTTCTTTGAAAATAATTCTTTCTTCCCATTCACTCCATCAGCTCAGTTTGCTGGACAGAAAGAAAAAAAACAACTGATAAAAGATGCAAATAGCCAAATTACTCTGAAAGACTCAAGAGAAAAACATAATAAATAGCTTTTATGTTATTTTAGTGATTTTCTTCAAAAGAAAGATGTATTATTGTACTTAACTTCTCCCTTAAATTCTCAAAAACTAAACCAGTCCCTTCCCATAATTTCTGAACATTTCCAAGGTGTATCTCAGGACTGCCCAATTTACAGCTAACTTCCAGCTGGCTGTCCTAGCTGCTGACACTGGAACTCCATCCAGGAATAATCTCTCAGCCTTGGAAAGCAAGAAAAATGGAGACGTTTTTAAAGTTCATAAACCAGTGGACTTTATGCACAAGGAAAGAAATGGAAAGCAGGCTGTGAGAACTATTCTTGTGAGCTCAGCTACGATCATATTTTTAAAGACTATGCTAAATATGCTAGTATCATTTTCCATTATCAAATAATTTAGATATGTTTTTAAAATAAACTTTTTCTCATTTAAAAATAATTTGGAAATTACAGTAAGGCTTAACAAGAGAGTAAAATTCACCTGCACACCACCAATCATTGGGATTCCACACACACAACACACACACACACACAATATAATATATATACCTCATCATGTGTATATAATATATATATCACCGCATATGTATTTAAAATTCATTTTTTGCAGCATCAGGTTCAAACTACATGTATAACTCTGTGTTCTGCTGATTTTTAATACCATTTTTATATCATTACCTCACTGGCACCTTTTTATATTACTTAATTTTCCTAATTTTATGTTATTAAATTAATATTATTTTAAGTACAAAATAATATTCTATCATATGAATGTACCATGGTTTATGTGACATTTTCTATATTTAGATTACTTACAATATTTTAACTGTTATAAATAACATTTTCATGAACACTGTTTTACATAAATCTTTAATAACATTACTGGTTATTTCCTAGAATAGACCCATGAAGTTGGAATCACTAGGGCAAAGTATACTAACAGTTTTATGTTTCTCAATATAAAGTTCTAAAATGATTTTCAGACACTTTTAATTAAGTCTCTGTACATATAGTTCCAGACTGTTTTTCAGAACCACTGTAAAATTATACTTCAATCAGCAAGGTCAGGTGAATACATGTCTCACTATACCCTCACCAGCGATGAGTTTCAACTTAAAAAAAACCCTTGCCTATTTGAAAAGTGCAGTGAACATATTGTCTTGTTCTTCTCAGCATCCCTTTGGGGAGTACTCCTTCTTCTTTTTCGTAATCATTCAGCACAGACCCTGGAAGCAGAAACAGTAATCAATGATGGCGTGTATATTTTATGCCTCCATGTGATGACACCACTATTTTATTGTTCAAATTGGCTTTGCATTATAAAAAAAGAAAGCTCCCACAATCCATCTTGACTTTTTAGAAATGCCTAAAGCAAACAGCTTCTTGCATACACATTACTATTCTAGAGGAATCCAGGCTTCACTGGGTCAGAGCTTCCCTTTTAGTGATGAAAAGCTCTCCAAGATCTATTTTCTTTTTGAATTTTTGGCTCTGTACAGAGTTAGCCCCGGCGTATCCTATGCAAATGATGGTATTTATAGCCCAGTGTGCAATACCTTATGGAAGGAAAGCATGTAGAAAGCACAGCCTCATGCCCAGTGTGAGGTAGGGAGAGATGTGGTAGAAAACAATGAGTGATCCCACCAAAAAACTGCTGGAGACAGGAATAAGAAAAGAATGCACAGAAAGAAGCAAAGAGCAAGTAAGAGGAGTAAGGTGTTTTTCAGGTCTGGAGCTGTACTTTACTTTTATTTTATTGTTAAATATATTTTATTGATTATGCTATTACAGTTGTCCCATTTTTTTCTTCCCTTTATTCCCCTACACCTGTCCTACACCACCCCCCGACCCCCAATAGCATTCCCCGACCCCTCAGTTCATGTCCATGGGTTGTACATATAAGTTCTTTGGCTTCTCCATTTCTTATACTATTCTTAACCTCCCCCTGTCTATTTTGTACTTACCATTTATGCTTCTTATTCCCTGTACTTTTCCCCCATTCTTCCCCCTCTCTCTCTTGCTCCCCTCCCCCATGATAACCCTCCATGTGATCTCCATTTCCGTGATTCTGTTCCTGTTCTAGTTGTATAGGTTGTTGTTATTTATTTTTTTTTAGGTTCAGTTGTTGATAGTTGTGAGTTTGTTGTCATTTTACTGTTCACAGTTTTGGTCTTCTTTTTTTTAGATAAGTCCCTTTAATATTTCATATAATGAGGGCTTGGTGATGATGAACTCCTTTAAATTGAACTTATCTGGGAAGTAATTTATCTGCCCTTCCATTCTAAATGATAGCTTTGCTGGATAATCTTGAATGTAGGTCCTTGCCTTTCATGACCTTGAATACTATTTTCCAGCCCCTTCTTGCCTACAAGGTTTCTTTTGAGAAATCAGCTGAGAGTCTTATGGGAACTTCTTTGTAGGTAACTGTCTCCTTTTCTCTTGCTGCTTTTAAGATTCTCCCCTTCTCTTTAATCTTGGGTAATGTAATTATGATGTGCCTAAGTGTGTGCTTCCTTGGGTCCAACTTCTTAGAAACTCTCTGGGCTTCCTGGACTTCCTGGAAATTTATTTCCTTTGCCAGATTGGGGAACTTTTCCTTCATTATTTTTTCAAATAAGTTTTCAATTTCTTGCTCTTCCTCTTCTCCGTCTTGCACCCCCATGATTTGGATGTTGGAACATTTAAAGTTGTCCTGGAGGTTCCTAAGCCTCTCCTCATTTTTCTGAATTCTTGTTTCTTCATTCTGTTCTGGTTGAATGTTTATTTCTTCTTTCTGCTCCAAACCGTTGATTTGATTCCCAGTTTCCTTCCCTTCACTGTTGGTTCCCTGTACATTTTCTTTTATTTCACTTTGCATGGCCTTCACTTCTTCTTCTGTTTTGCAACCATACTCAACCATTTCTGTGAGCATCCTGACTACCAGTGTTTTGAACTGCATCTGATAGGTTGGTTATCTTTTCACTGCTTAGCTCTGTTTTTGGAGCTTTGATCTGTTTTTTCATTTGGGCCATATTTTTTTGTCTATTGTGTTCTAAGGGGTGGAGCCTTAGATATTCACTGGGGTGGGGCAACAATGTTGTATGTGGGGGATGGGTTAGAGAGGGAACAATGTTGCATGTCCCTAGGCCAGCTTTCGGTCACTTCCCCTACTACCCACAAGCAAATTGGGCCCATTAGGTGCTGATTCCTGGGTGGGTGGGTTTGTGTACATTCTAGGACCCTGTGGGTCTCTCTGACAACCTTTCCTGGGGAGTTTCTCTTGCTGCCACAACCCCCACAGGTTTTTACCGCCAGAAATTGTGAGGCTTTATTTCCCTGGCCTGGAACCCTGGGTTGTGTGGTCCTTCTCACTCCCCTGTTGTTCCCCCTGGTTTGTTTGCATACAAATGTAGAACTTCCCATTCCACCAGCCTGTTGCACTACCTGCCCAATCCTCCAGCCCCTGCCTTGCTGTGCATTCTCTCCTACCAGTCTGAATGAACGTTTCTTCTTTAACCCCTTGGTTGTTGGACTTCCATACAGTTCGATTATCTGGCAGTTCTGGTTATTTTTTGTTTTTAAATTTGTTTTCCTTCTTTTGGTTGCTCAAGGAGACAAAGTGTACCTACCTATGCCTCCCTGTAGTTTACTTTTAAACGAAAGCAGGTCCTGACATAAAAGACACATCGATTTTCGCTGTCCAGCTTTGATTGAGGATTGAGGCAGGAATGAACTAGGGAGAATAACAAAAACCTTTTGGAGAGCAGGATAAAGAATCTACATGCACAGAGCTTGGACTCAGGGATTCACCTTCAAGAAACCACTAAAGTATCTTGTACGGATGAGGGTATGTTCTATCTATTCTACCTGTAATTCATCTGTTTACACATTGCTGTAGTTCTAAGAGTCATCATCAGCAGAGTCAAATAGTTTTTGTTGTTGGTAGTGAGTACAGAAGTTACATACCCAGTGCAGTTGTTTTACTAAAGAATTATGGTGGTACAGGGGGGAAAAACACTACACTTCAGTTTGGAGGAGAGTGCTTAAATCTCTCTGTTAGCCATTCACTTATTCATAACTCAAGGCTCCATGGCTTCTCTTTGGAAGCCCCTGGAATTGTTTGCATTAAATCTGGATGGAAACACTCAGTCTCTGTAGGGCTAGGCTGGCAAACATTACAGAATAGTTGTTTCTGAGGCATGGCTGGAAGAGATGCTGAAGAGGAAAGGAAAAGGCATAGTCTAAGCATTATAAGCTAAGAAAAACACTCCAGTTAATTTCTTGTTTTAGCATAAGTTAAAAGTGTGCATTTGTCTCTCATTCCTAAACCACTGGTCTATATAATATTTTGTGATACTAGTGTTGGGACTCTGCAAAGTACATTTCTGCTTTGCCAGATGGGTCTTTGTTAGGCTTTCCAATAGAGGGTGCTACAGGGAGACAGTGATGCTAAGACATCTATTCCTATAAGTTTCTGTTCCTGTCTGTGTCATCCCACCCAGTGAGGATGGGGCTGTTTTCTGCAGTGGCTACTAGATGACTTCCTACCTAGCTAACGATTTCTTATATTAATTTGTTGTGTACAGATAATTGGTGTGGTTCTTACTTCAGACTGACTCATGAGCCTACTTAGTTCCTTATACATGATCAGACAAGTATCTGGGAAAGGTACCCATGTCTCTTTTTTTTGACAGGGTATTTTGACTTGCCTGTCAGTCACTAAATATTTTCTTGCTCTTACTGTGTGCCCAAGACAGAACTAGACTATGGGGATACAGCGAAGACAAAGAAAGGTGCATTGCAGACAGAGAGAAGTATGTGAGCAAAGGTTGAAAGTATGAATGAGCTCCACACATCTGGGACCCTAAGTGGTTCTAAAGGCAAAGGGGGGTGGGAGAGGAGAGCAATGGGTGGGGAGCTGGGCTTGAGCATGGGTTCTGTTTCTCCTTTTCTTTTTCTAACTCAACAATATTCCTCTTCTCTCTCAAGCTATTGCCTCTCCTTTGCCTCCAATTCCAATTTAACAACTTCTTTTCAGTCCTCAGTGGTCTCCTTTGCCAGCCAGCCATAGTTCCTCCTTTTTTTCTTAGAGTCTCCCATTTGTTTCTCCACCATGATGGTTTCAGTAAAAATATTGTCTATTTGCCATTCTGCAAATCTCTTACTATCTTCTGTTAAGTCTTTTCCACAGTTATCACCCATTCTGCAAAGAACGTGCTAGCTCATCTCTTTGACCCATTAGCCTTCTTAAACATTCAGAGGTCAATGTTATGCTAGGTCTGCTTTCTACACTTGACCAAGGACAAGCACTTATTAGTTTTAAAAAATGATACAGTCTGAATTTCATCCTTAATGTTTTAGTCTAACCAAGAGGACAGAGCAAGGGGTTCCCGTGAGCTTGGGCACCCACTCAGACATCATCCTGTGGTTCCAGGAATCTCCCAGGGCCAACTGGCTTTTGCATGGACACCAAATTTGTCAAATGAACAATGTGGTCCTTTTGCCCAAGGTGCCTTTTAGATTCTACCCACAATGACACTGCCACTTCATCATTTTAGACACAGGAAACCACACGCCTTGGCTCTGCAATTGTGAAACAAACACATCTGACCATGAGGTTCTCTCTGCCAAGGTATAATCTCATCCAGCTAGTGACCAAAATAAGAATATTTGGGGGAGCCATGGGAGAGTAAGAAGAGAAGAGAAAGAGAAATTCACAGTGATCTGAAAAAAAAAGAAGGTGATTTTTGGTAGGGGGCATGGGGGTCAAGCAGAGATCAAATGCAAACCAGTTTATGCTCAGAACAAGATATCTGTAGTGAGGAAGGTTTACCATGACCTTTACTGCTTTACTGTTCCTAAAGCCAGTCATAAAAATTCTTGGAATAATACGAAAAATGTGGCTAACATTTGCTGGGGACTATATTGAGATGGAATGTGGTCACCAATGTCCATGTGACAGTTTAGTAGATCCCAGGACTGGAAGGCTGGCTGAGCTTATCTCAGCCTGATGCCCACATCAGTGAGGGAGGGGCCAAAGCTGCTGGTCATGATGCCTACTGGGATTTCTTAAAAGATATCACTTAAGAAAATTGTATTTAATAGCTTGCCAGTATTTTGTTTTAATTGTATTTTTGATAATATTCCTATCACAATCATTATCAAAGATTAGTTATAGGAATTAAAGTTTCTCTTTTGTTGAGTCCCTAATGGACTTTGTCAGCATTATGGAAGCGAATGCTTTCTTGAAAATGGATTTTGAGAGGGCAGTGAAGTTCTTGCCTCCGGACAGTGGTGGAATCATCGCCCCAGCCTGTGTGTGGCGAGACTTGGGCCTTCCAACCCTGCCTTCCTCCAGCTCTTTAGGAGCATTCTAGGGCCCACCCTGACTGCCCCTGCTTTCCTTATTTTTATGTTCTTTTCTGCAAAAAAGGTAACTCTGACAATCTCAAATATCCCTTGGCCTGCCAAGCTTGAATCACATTCTAAGTACAAAGACTCTGAACAGGAAAGGGTAGCATGCCCTCCCCTCATCTTTCTATTCCTTTAATCCCCTCCAGCTCTCCCTTGTCCCCAACCCCTCCCCCTTCCCAGGAGCAACAACAACAGAGTCCTCAACTACCAAACAAGCACTAAATAAACTACCTGAGCTGGGGACTGTCTAGCCTGTATTTACCATCTCCGCTTTTACTTTATAACTACCTTCACCATGAAATAATGCCCCCCCTCCCCGGTGACACATCTGGGTATGCCCCAGTCATAGACTCAGTGTAGGGCGCTGATTCCTCTCTCCGCAGGCTGGAAGGATAAAACAGAAGGCCCCGTGTCTCGCTGAGGCCCTGTCCCTTTTCCCAGCGAGTTGTGGGCACAAAATTTCTTTAGTTACCTTTTAAGGGCTGCAGCTCAGTGTAGCCCACTGGGAAAGTAAAAATCTTATTCTTGAATTTCCAATTAGTATTCCCTCTCACCTGCTAGGGGGTCCTCCTCCAGGACACCACATCAAGTTCTGGTTAGAGAGCAGATGGCCTCACTGTGTGAACACTGGCCCGAAATGTTGTGATCCCAGAACTGACTTGGGTCGAGTTTGACGATGAGCTGAATCATATAAAGTGCTGAATTATTTAGGAAGCTTTTCTCCTCACTGGCAGAAGCAACTAAGGAGGCCACCGGGAACCATTGAAAGGAAACAAAGACAACAGAGGAAACTAGGTTTATTTTACCGAGCCTCCTCCTTGGCTGTGGTGATGCCTGCAATTAAACCCTCCCTCTGCCCACCTCCCCAGCAGGAAAGATTCACTGGACAGCTGTGGTTTTATGAGTCTTTCTTGTGTGAACCTCATTAAACTTTGGATTCCTCAGAGTAAACAGCAAATTGGGAATGAGAGTTGCCAGCCTGGAAGATGCTGAGGTTAAACACTGAGCAATAAAGCCATCCACTGATTTCAGATTTCTCTTTGCTGTCTGTCTTTTTGGCATTCACTCGAGTCTTTTGGGTGCCTATGGCTAGCCAGTGGAATTTGGGGACGTGGGGGTGTGGGGACTCGGGCTGGCCATGTGTGTGTGAAGTCTAGGGAAGGCATCCAGGGTGGAGAAGTTGTCAGGTCCTGGCCACTGTTAATTACAACCCCAGGACCATCTGAAGCGCATCAGGAGGAACTGTTGGTAGACAAAGCTGCCCTACCCCAGGACCTTCGGTGTCCATCTGCAGCAGGGTCTCAAAGTTTGTTTATACGTAACAGTTTGAAAGGGACAGACTGACATTGCCGAGCTGTGCTCTGGATGTCAGGCTGACTCCTGTGAGCATCAACACCTTCATAGGATGAGGCCTGGAGAATCTTATCCTGGACCTGAAGCTGCTCCCCAGTGTTTAAGGCAGCGATTCACGGAGGTAAGCAACACCCACAGCTTCAAAGGTGCATGGCAAGAAATGCCTCACTTATAGCAATTATAATTAAATTTGCCGATTGTTTACCTAAAAAATAAGGTGGTTTCCACATTATCCCTAGAATAATGTCTCTGACATTTGTCTGCATTTGGATATGCTTTCCTGCTTATGAGGGAGGATGGTTGAGTGATGACCACCACACTAGGTATGTGATAATGCACGTGAGGGTCAGCTGCTGGGTAGTGAGGGCCCCTGATCCAAGGCAGGCATTTCAGCAGTCACCACCTAGGAGCCTGAAAATGAGAAACAGCAAACACAGCCAGATGTGCAAAGGCTGAGAAGCTGTGTGGGATTCTCTCTCACACACCAGTTTCTATGGGGAGAGGCTGATGTGCAGAGGGACTAGGGGCTATGTCTGGGCTCTGCTGGTGACATCTGTGATAGGTGGGATGGTGGCCGGTCTCACGTATTTGACATGTGCAAACAATAGCACAGACTTTCGTACCCAGCTCCATTTCCACTTTCCCTAGTCCCTTTTCTTCAACTTCTCTGCCAGGAAGAGGGCAATAGAGCGAGATTCCCGTGTTCATTTCTGTTCCCACTGGCCCAGGAGGAAAAATTTCCATGCATGTTTGTCCCTTCTCCATTATGGCAAATATGACAAGGACTCCCCAAGCCACCGGGCAAGTCCTTGGGACTCCTTCCACTCTACCTCCCTCCACCTCTCGTGGATGTGTGGGATTTTGTTGTCACAAAAGTTTGGAAACAAGTGTCTTTCCTCTTGAAGTCCAAAAAATCCCTGATATTTGTATAATCCTGAAGAAATTTGGTAGTAATAGTGGAGATAATTGCATAAAAATCTTGGAAAAGACATTTGGCGTTTTATTTGCATTGCACTCAAATTATATTTTCATATCTTAGCTCCAGACTTCCTTTGCTAAATGCCCAGAGAGAGAAGAAAAAGGGTAGGGAGTGATAGATTGTTTCAAATACTTGAGAACTTCCCAAAGCCTCACTAGATGAAAAGCAAATTAAGGATCCTTGACAGGTTAAGATCAAGTATTTGGGGTTTCTCCGCTGGAGCAAATGAATTTGCAGTTTAATAACTTTCTTCGAATCCCCCAGCTACTCTGCACTGTGACCCTTTCAACTACTGCTTTTATTCCCGGCGTGTGTCATGAGTTTTAAATCTGACAGTGGCTTTTAATTAAATCCTTGTTTCTCATTCAGTTAATGGGCTAAGACTAATGATGAAAGGAAAAATAGGCTTTTGGTGATCTTTTTGCCCATCATAGGATACTTGGGAAAAATAATAAAATGATTTACTCAAGGCCGAGTTGGTATAAATGCCATTTCCCCGATTTGTTCTCCTATATGATTTCTGGATTAATTTGGGACAGCCAGTCACTCTGCTTGGGCACATCAAGAAATTACTATAAACCTCTCTGGAGGAGCTTAGAGACATCCAACATCTCCCTCTAGCCAGGTCTGGGCATGCCGCCATCGGCGGTGTGGTCCTTGAAATTTAAGATGACAAATCTTCAGGGTCACCTTTCTCTCTCTTCTCTTTCTCAAATGTTTACTCTGGAAACTTTGAGCAGATTCTTGTTAAAAGTACCCTGGCTGGCTTCATTTACCCAACCTCATTCCCTCTGTCTGCCTTCTCCACCCCTATCCCTCAAAGTTCTCCATAGTAAATAGGATTTTGAACGTTGGAAGTCCTGAATTCTCTTCCTTGCAGTGAAATTACATGATCTTGGAACAGTTACTCAATCACTTTGTGCCTTTTTTCCCCCATCTATACAGCAGGGATAACCATACTATCCACTGAACTGTCAAAATGAGAAGTGAAGGTTTAAAATGAAAATAAAAGAAGAAACCATGAGCTTCTGACTACCCAAAAATATACTTGGACATGCTTTCCTGAGCTCTGGGCAGGAAGGTGCCACGTGGATACAAGATCATGCTCGGCAATACAGTGAGAACACATCAGAAGTCAAGCTTGGACCCTGGCTGGCGTGGTTCAATTGGTTAGAGCATCGTCCCGTACACCAAAAGGTTGGGGGTTCCATTCCTCATCAGGGCACATACCTGGGTTTCAGGTTTGATCCCCAGTCGGGGCACATATGGGAGGCAACTGATTAATGTTTCTCTCTTACATCAATGTTTCTCTCTCTCTCTCAAATTAATAAACATATTTTTAAAAACTAAGAAGTTGAGCTTAGCTGATCATCATGGCCTTAAAACATTTCTAGTTCTTTTTGTTGTTGTTGTTGTTGTTCAAGTACAGTTGTCTGCATTTTCCCCCACTGCTCCCCCCACCCCAGCCATCCCCACCTCCCTCCCCTGATCCCACTCCCCCTTGGTTTTGTCCATGCATCCATCATAAATGTTCCTGAAAACCCTTCCCCCCTTTCCTCCCATTATCCCCTCTCACCTCCCCTCTGGTTACTGTCA
This sequence comes from Desmodus rotundus, assembly GCF_022682495.2. Taxonomy (NCBI): domain Eukaryota; kingdom Metazoa; phylum Chordata; class Mammalia; order Chiroptera; family Phyllostomidae; genus Desmodus; species Desmodus rotundus. The sequence continues at coordinate 109,811,815 of NC_071393.1, forward strand.
GTTTGTTCTTAATCTCAATGTCTCTGATTATATTTTGCTTGTTTGTTTTGTTGATTAGGTTCCACTTAAATGTGAGATCATATGGTATTTCTAGTTCTTGCTAAATCCAAACCAGCAATCTCAAATGTCTTCACTGGCCTGATAGGAGGGAGGTTAGAGAAGGTTGGATGCATTTTACAAGTAGACCGTTTGGCTGATTGAAAAGGAGGATCCAGTCTGAGAATTTTGAAACTCCCAGACTGAAAAGTCCTGTGAACTTAGATGGGAAAAAATTGCATCTTTATTTTTACTAATGCTTAACTGAAATTAAGTATTTTCTTTAATTATAAATGTGGTCAAAAACACACGAGTACTAGTAGAAGCTGTGTCTTTGTTGTCATCAGAAGTTGAAGATATTTTCATACGATATTACCCTTGTTGCACGTACTTAAAATACGATTTTTAGCGAGCACTGCTTTGAACTTGCAAAAGTTATTAGAGCAGCTGCCAGAACTGGTTGAGTTAATAAAGGAGCACATGTATAACACTATATTGCACATTTGATTAGAAGTGTTTTTTGATTTACTATAATTGGTTTCCTTTGAAACTCTATGTATTTGATTTTGTGTGTTTAAAAACATTATGCTGCTATGGGGTCATTATTATTCTGTGAAGGTTAAGACTGCCTGCCCCAGAGTCTGTCAATGCCTCCTAGGGCCCAAGGCAGCCACTGTGAGGGGCGCAGAGCCCAGGCCCCCCAGTGAGACCTGGGATCTCCCCCCAGGGGTCTCAGCCCTGGTTCACCTCTGTCTAGCTGTGGGGTCACTAAGCTTCTCTGAGCTTCCATTCCACCCTCCCACTCCTCACCCATGAAAAGGAAATGATAACTACCCATATGTTGTATGAGGAGATCAAATAAATAATAAAGGTCAGGATGCTTTGTAAACTGTACAGTGCTATGCAAACGCTGGACATTAATATTCGGGGGTGCCAGACACTGCTTTTACTCAGCATCTCCCACATCGCACCAGTGATGAGGGGGAAGTGAAAGGAAACAATCGGGGGGCCAGGTGTTTTGAGTACAAGAGGCTGGAGGAGAAAGTACATTTGTGGTTTGAATTATGGAACATTTATAAATATGGTGAAGAATATAATGGAATCAAATAGTAAAAATCCCTAGCTGAGCATCTGGTAAATTATTCAAGCCCCTGAACCTCAGTTTGCTCATCTGAAAAATGGGGATAATAGCTACCTTATAGGGTTGCTGGTAAAGGTTAAATAACTATTATTCTTGTGCCAGCATGTAGGGCTCAAGAAGACCCGTGTCTGCCTACTTTTGCAGACCCACGGCTTCTGAACAACCCCAAGCGGTGCTATGAGAGGGAGACAGAGACAGGTGTAGACACTGTCTGCAGGCTCTTCTCATGAGTTGCAAGTCCAGGAGCCTTGTTTTCCAACAGTGTGCTGCAGCTGAGTTTTACCAAGGATGTTTTCAGCGCCCGTTGATGAGCCTGAACTTTCCATCTCACGAGCTACAGGGGGCATACAGCTCCCCCGGCGCCGCTGGCAAACCTGTGACACACTGATCCACGTTGCTGTCCAGTACGGTAGCCACCAGCCACGTGTGGTTATTCGACTTTAAAGTAATTAAAATTAAGCAACTTTAAAATTCCATTCCTTGGTTGCACTAGTCACGTTTCAAGTGTTCAGCAGTAGCCTGTGGCTCCTGAAGAATTACTGAACATTGCGTCACATTGCAAATTCAGTCGGACAGCATTGCGAGGCTATGAAGGGCTGAATCTTTCCTAACAGCACAGCCTAGACTCTGCAGGGTAATGCATGTAAAATATGGCAACAAATAGCCTTGTAGCCTGGTCTTTACAACTCACCCCCAACTCTCTACTGCCACCCACTCTGAATCTTAGCAGGCTCTAGATGTTGGGATGCAAGGTCCCCACGGAAGACTTGTTTGCACAGAGCATTGAGCATTTCCAGCACCCACCACCCAGGTGGGCCTCCGACCTCCTGACAATGCATGAGGGATGGTTTGTGCAAGAAAAAGGGGCTGCTTCCTGTTCTTTCTCTTCTGCTCCCTTCACCCTGTCTCTTCACAACATCTCTGATTATTCTGGCCAGGAGCTGTGGCCTCTGTCCTCTGTTATCTCCCCTATCTGTGGGTTTATCTAATCAGAATTTAAATTGAGGAAGGACTGTAGGAAAAGTGGTGATTCCAGTTGGAGCTTTCTCTCTGTGTGTGTCACAGGAGAGGGGAGCCTGGTACCCACTGCCTTTGAAATGGAAATATCACTAGTCTTATTGGCAAAAGGTCATTCAATCCATGGAATGGGAGTCACAAAAGCCACAGCCTTGATGGGTTTCTCAACAAAGTAAAGCATTCATTCTGCCTCCGTTTCTCCTTTACAGCATGGGGATGTCTTTTCTTACCACTCATCACCTTCCAAATATACTGGTGGCATCCAAAAGAAGACATGGTTTATAAGATCATTCTTATTTACCAAATAAGATGCTTATAATCTCTTTCAAGATTCTATTCACCTACTTTTTTCCCCTTCAACACATTCTTGGAAGGATTAAACTTCTCTGTCACTATCTTGTCTGTTTTCCAAATGCAATGAACTAATTTCTAGTTACTAAAAGTGTTCTTGTGGAGTCAGGATATGGGCCATTGGGAGGGAGGAGAAGCCATGACGTAGGAAGATCTGTCACTGCCTCCTCATAAATATGAAGATGCAGTTGTTAAGGTAATGCTAGTTGCTGTAACAAACACCCAAATAGCGGTGGCTTAACACACTGGAAGTTTATTCCTCACTCTAGTAAACTCCCACCTCGTGCTTCCAGGGTATGTTTTGCACAAAAGCACCTTCTGTACTGTCTCTACCTGCTAGACCTTCTAAATCAGCCAGCAGATTGGGAAGTGAGAACCACAACCATGGACAATGCCTACATGGGCCAGGCTGCAGAGAGCACACAGCACATGTTCACTGAACATACCATGTGCAGTCTCACCTACTGCATGAGGGCTTTCGGACTTGCTGTGACCACAGCTGTGTTCAAGCCACAGTTTTACTCTTGTCAGTGCCAGAATGGGAGGGCTTGTGATGCCACCGCCAACCTCGGTGATCTGTTGCCCATTTAGAGCAGAATTTCAAGACTTGGCTGGGTGGAGTTGGTAAGACCCAGGATTCTTGATGCAGCTCCCATCTCCACAAGGGAATCCTGGCCGAAGAGGGTGCCAAGGAGACCTCGTCCTTGGTCTAGCAGGGAGAGCACATCCCAGCTTTCCATTTCTCTGCTGCAGGACTCATCGTTACAATGCGTGAGTTTGGAGCGACACCTGTCCTCACTGAGCTACAATAACTCCCCCTGTAAACAGATGACTGACTTCGTTGCCACCCTCAAAGTACTTTTCTTAAGAGTGAGGTAGTGGGGACCTCAGGTAGCTCTCAGATCTTTGAGGCAAATCCTCAAAGACCACCGTCCTCCCAGAATCTCAGCGGCAGACGATTCATAGGCACCAGGTTAGTTTTCCTTTCCTTAGGACTCTCTCCAAACCTCTCTCTTCACTGAAGTTGGTGTCAGCTCAGACAAGGCAAACAAATTTTAATCCAAGAACAAGTAAAAACATAATTAAGAAGGTAGCTCTGTTTCCCGAAAAGCATACATTCTCTGTTCACTGCACACGTTTTGAGTGTCTGTAAAGACAAAAGACATGCAAATGTCAATACAGAGACAGCTGCTTTGTTTGTGGAGTTTGCAGTTAAATACCCGCTTCTGCTGCCCCGTGCCATCTATTCTGGAGGGTGAGAAAGGAAAGGAGAATTTTAACTCAGAGCTTTGAGCAGAGGGAGGTAAAACCCTGCACAGGCACTGAATTCTCTTGGAACGGGAATGTTGCCATGAGCGACCTAGGATCTAAATCACCCCCCGGGTGGGGCTGCTTTTTGCTGTATGTTGTCTCAGGGCCCTCATGTTCCCCTGAAGAAGCCAATGGATCAAGATGGATGAGCTTTTCCAGTTGCCTAAATATTGAAAGCCACAAGCAGGCTCCTGCCCTTTCCTGGAGGCTGCCGTTGAACTCCTCTGCTGTAGCCAGGCCCACAGCTGTGTAAACACACCAGGCCCATTGTTTTGGTAGGTGACTAACAGTGAAATGGCTGGGCTTGGTCACCAGAGCACAGGGGACTGGCCGGCCCAAGTCCCTCTTCCTGAGGGCAGGAAGCTCTTTAGTATGCTCTACCTAGCCTGCAATTCCAAGGAGGTCGCTCTGTTCCCAAGAAACCATTCAGTCATAATAGATATGGTTAGTATGATGGCCCAGAGGCTGTGGGTTAGGAAAACACATTTATTAGAGCAGACCTGAGACTGCAATAATTAAGTGACACAAATGAATTCAAGTTAATGAAATCTCAATCAACTTGTATGTGCTCCCCTCTTCCCCCCACCTCTACACAGCAGCCCAGGCTGGAGAAAGTATCAGGAAAGGAGGAGTTCTGGAGGTGGGGCCCCCCAAATTGTCCTGGAAAGCTAGTCCTGGGGTGGGGGTGCAGCCAGGACCTGGATCCACTGTGCTCTATCCCCAGACTCAGCTGGCAGCTTTCTGTGTAACTTTGGACTGGCTTTTCTATGCTTCAGTTTCAAGGTTGCCAGGCCCAGAATCCTTATCCCTAAGATATTTTGAGGAGATTCTTAAAAAGTATTTAAACTAAAATAAAAAGCATGAAAGATGACTGCAATGATACACTACAAAGTTGTATCATCCATCCATTCTTTGAACAAAAACTGGTTGAGTGCTACCATGAGTTAGGCGCTGAGAACATAGCTGTAAATGATGATAATGGTGAGGATGATGATAACGTCAACCACAATAATGACTAACGCTTGTGCTTATTATTTTCCGGGCACTGTTCAAAGTGTGTCATGCACGTCAACCCATTCATCCTCTCCATAACCCAGTACTCACTGAAACAGGCCAACAAGTCAGAGACTCAGCCTGGAGAGAGTGGGTAGTGGGTGAGGCAAGACCTGTACTGGAACAGACCCAGGGACTGAAGGCATGCTGGCTGGGGGTGCGTCTTAAAGGAGCGCTGGCTGAAGAAGAGGTGGCCTGGCGCAGGGAGAGCATGGCTCAAGGGGACTGAAAGGACAATAGTTCTGCTGGCTGGAGCTTGGGGTCATGGTAGGAGGTGTTGGGGGTGGAGGAGAGGGTAGCAAAGACTTCCTAAAGAAGGGGACAAGAGACAATATCCCAGAGACCTAAAGGATGCATGGGAGCTGGCCAGGCAGGGGGTGGGCATGGCTAACGTCCCTGAGGACCTTCGGAGAGGCTGAACCACAGGGTGCTCGGGCTCAGGGTGGCCATTCTGCGACTGGGCAGGGGAAGAGGCTGGAGGGTGGGCAGGGACAAGGCCATCACAGCTGTGTTCAGGAGGTGCCTGTCATTCTGAGGGTACAATCCAGTTTCCCATTGAGGAAGAAGAGCATATTGGCTGAGTGTGGGGCGTAAATAACAGAGGCCACAGGGCATGGCAGGGAGACACAGGGGAGTCCTAGTAAGCCATGGTAGTGAGGGACAAGGGCTGAGGCAGGAATAGGATGGATTTGAGACAGCTAGGAAGTAGGGTGGGAGAGAGGGCAGGATCCAGGGGGACTCCTGGGAACCCCATGCATGTAAAGAGCAGTGACGGTGGCAAGGCGGGGGATGGAGCCCCAGAGAAGTCTGCTGCCACCTCTCTCAGGCTTGCTCTGCCCATCATGCCACAGGGGAGGTTTCTCCACCAAAGGCGAATGGCTGCTGTGTCTTGCCCAGCCCTCCTCCTTTCTATACCCACCCTGCCCCCCCTAGACCTCAGAGTCTGCCACACCACCAGCTTAGGGGTCCACTTATCTCTCTCCACAGTGGGGGCCGTTGTTGGATTCAAACTCCATAGCAGGGACGGGTGGTGGCCCTGAGGGCTTCCTTAGGAACCCGCTGGCCTGGCTCAGCACTTTGGCCTGATGCATTTGCTTCCAAATCTTTTCTGACATCAGGCTCTATATATCTACAGACTTTTTTGCTCTTATGAGAAAATTTTAATCTGGGATCATAGATTCCTTCAGGATTCACTGATGGGGGTCAGGCGGTCCAGGATGACCCTGGAATTCCCTGTAGAGTTCTATGTGCAAGTGAGGTTTTTTGGGGAAGAACACACATAGCTGTCAGGTTCTCTGAGGAGATTATGGTCCCTAGTGCTTAATATCCACCTGAGCTTTGATTTCAAGGTTAAAATTTTCCTGGCCAATTTCTCATTATCACCATCGCCCCCCAATGCTAAAGTCCTGGGACAGAGATCACCCCATCCTTTCACAGTATTGCCAGGAACTCAAAATAAGCATTTGCCTCTTGAAGCTTTCCCCCATCTTGCTCTAAAAACCCTCCACTACCCTGCATTAAATATTTCAAAATACTCGCTGCACCTGTGTATATTTCATGGTAGAAAAAATCATTCCCTGAGGTCCTTCTTCCCTCAGGTCCCCATCCCTTTGGAAGGGGGAGCAAGCTTGCTATGTACTTGCCTGATCTGAGGCCTCCTGACTTGACAAACCCTTGTCAATGACAGCGGCTAACATTTATTGGGTACTCACTCTATGCCAGGCACTGTGCTAAGCACTTTACCGGTATTATCTCATTTAAAACTCTTAATAGTGCCATAGGACAGACATTAGCATTATCTCAATTTCAAAGTGAGGAAACTGAAGCCTAGAGTAAATAGCCAAGTAGAAAGTGGCAGACCCAGAAGTCATGCTCAGCAGTTGAATTCCAGAGGCCTCGTCTTAACCTCGCTCGGCCCTGTCTTGCCTGCATCTGTTCCCCTGCTGCCCCCGGAGAGGTCACTGCTCTGACTTGCCTCATATCTTGCAATCAGTATCATCTGGACTCAGATTTTAGCCCTTCTCCCTTTCAGAGGTAGGGAACAAAAGCTGTTCCGAGAGGAAGCAGTAACTTTTTAATAAAGGGAATAGCTAGAATCAGTATCCCTCACCAAGGGGTGATTTGAAAGGCCAAGAAAAGTTCTGCTACCCCTCAAATATTTCCCTAACCTAGAATCCCAATGTCCAAAATTCCAGTGTTAGAGATTCATTCCTTTTGATGGTTTTCCCCTCAATTCAACAGAGCCTCTTAAAAAAAAGAGGGGGGGAAGTAGCCTTGGGAATATGAACGAGGGAGTCCCATAAGCTAGTGATAGCCCTGAAAGATCTGAGGGCCAGACGATATTCAAAGAGGCAAGAGAGCACATAAAAGGACACACATTGAAAATGCTGCTAAGGCCCAGCCCTACACAGGGCCCCTGCCTTGTCACCATATTGGAAGGAGGTGTGTGGATTAGACTCTCCACTGGATCTCCAGTGGCAGACTCTGTAGTGTCCTGGCTGGCGTCTCTGCAGCTGGGAGAGTCTGAGGGAGGCCAGTCCAGCAGTGGCCAAAGCTCTTGAGGGTTCTCTCTCTCTTTCCCCTTTGTGAGGTGGGAGAGCAAGTCATCTTGTCACCTCTGGGGAGTCAGCCAGTGGCCTGACATTACCTGATGTTAGAAGGATCAACCATGGTTTCTGGGAGACATGGTTCTAGAGTTATCACAGGGGCAGCTTTATTCCTCAAGTGCCCATCTAATGGCTTGAGAACAGCCCCTGAGACCCTCCCCCTGGCCCCATTGTCAGACATCAGGCTTTCCTAAGCTATTGGACTAGTATCCAGAAGAGGCTCAGTTATGGGCTGCATTGTGTCTTCCCCCCACCCCAATTCATACGTGAAGGCCTGTCCCTCAGTATCTCAGAATGTGACAGTGTTTGGAGTTAGGACCTTTAAAGAGGAGATTAAGCGACAATGAGGCTATTGGCTGAGCCCTGATCCAATCTGACTGGCATCCTCATACAGAGGACATTTGGATACACAGACAGTCCAGGTGTACATGCACAGAGGGAGCACCATGGGAAGAGGCAGCAAGAAGGTGGCCATGTGCAGGCCGAGGAGAGAGGCCTGCAGACACCTTGATCTTGGACTTTCAGTCACCAAAGCTGTGAGACAATAAATTTTTGTTGTTTAAGCCAACTAGTCTATGGTATCTTGTTATGGCAGCCCTAGCAAACTAATATTGACTCCATGAGATTTAGAGCAGAAATCTCTACAATAACATGCGCCTAGATGACCCTTTGAGATGAAAGGAGAAAACATTCTAACATCTATGTCTATTTATTTTCCTCTGATGCTGTGTTGATTGCAATTTCTTATATATGTTTTAAAATGTACATAGTAGATCAGTGTGGTAGGACATGCACATAACATGTTGGGGATGTGTGCTTAAAAAATTTTACAGATAGGATAAATAATAAAAAGTTTGGAGGCCAAAGTGGTGGTTAACTGCGTATCTCTAAATTCTAAAGCCAAGTAAGAATAATTGCTTGTCTCATAATTTCAAGTGACCTAAAGAGTTCATCAACCATTCCCTACTCTTTCCGCAGCTTACTACTCCCTTGCTAGATCAGGAAGATTTATGTTGTCATCACTATAATTGTTAACTGCGAGTGCTTATGAATAATGGTTCATATAAATGTATTCTATTGAACGGACTACAGGCAACATAAAATCAATCCATTAAAAACCATGCTTTTCTTAAACTTCTCTATTAATTCCTCCCTCCCCCTTTTCTTTCTGCTCTTGACTAAGACACCCAGAATTTTATGATCCTGGAGTAGCCAAGATCACTAAGCACTTACAATGTTGGGTAAGGGGTTTGGCAGATCTCTGCAGTTTTTCCCTTCCAGTCCCAACCAGTTGCATTCAGCCCTAATTCTGGTCTCAGAAGAGGCTTTGAAGAGCCTGGCCAGACTGAGGAAGGTGGGTCTCACCAACCCCTCTCTCCAACCCCCTATCTCTGCTCCTGACCCCTTGAAAATCTGTCAATAGAGCAGCTTAGTGTACACACCCCCAAAATTTAAAAATATAATTGTGGCTCTAAGACCCTGGAACTCAAAGAGAAAGCCTCATGATCCTCTTGGGGAGGGGGTGATGATGGCCCACCTCAGGCCTGACAGCCTCTTGGCCAACTTCACTCTTTGGTTTGTGGTTGGGTGGGAATGATTAATCTCCATTCAAAGGGGAAAAGATGCCACAGTGGTCCAGACTGGCTGGGCTTCTGCTAGGCTCGGACTCACTCAGGGGTCTCACGGTTAGATAGGTCCTGGAAGTGACTTCCCCTGGCAGACGCCACTGACCTGTGAGAAAGAGCGTTTCTGATATACGTGGCAGCCCTGCATGAACTTATGCCAGCAGAATGTTTGAAGTAGACAAAGTCAATGCTATGGTGGTGACATTAAAAATGTCTCTTTGGCTGAGTGGTTAATCTCCTTACATTGTTTAAATGTGCCTACAGGACCCAAGAGAGTCACAAATCTGCTTGAAGGGGAACCAGCTCTCAGAATGAGCTGGCAGATATATATAGCTCTCCTGACTGCTGGTGAGGGGGCCCCGCAGCCTGCGCTTTAACTTATGCCATTAGCACTTGGGAGTCTCCGTGGTCGTGTCCTAAATAAGTGCTCCCTTGACAAGAGCTGAAGCAGAACTGGCCGTCAAGGGCACGGCCCTTTGACACTGATCAGGCCATCTCTACTTGGCATCTCTGTGGTGATATGATAACATGAGACCTAATGTTATTTTGGGACAATGTTGGTCACACTTGGAGCCATGTAAAAGGCCTGATAGCTTTTTTGCTCAGAATACACAGGGTTAGATTTGGTTCTCAGTTTTCTGGAATAAATGGAATGTGGTCAGGTAGCCAAGAAAGGAGGTACTCTGTAGGCAGACAGGTCTGGTGTGAGATACTGACTTTTCTTTTTTTATAGGTGGGACACCTTGGGAGAGCAATAAAATTTCTCTACCCTCAGTGTTCTCCTCTCTGCAGTGGAGGATAAGGCCTGCTGCTCTATCGGTGTTTCTGTGGTGAGGGCTGAATGCAATGTTGTATGCAAAGCACACAGCACACGCCACTGTTTTAGTTCCCTGCCTTCTCAGCAGGCAAAGAGCTGACATGTTGGGCCATTATATTGTCTCTATTTGTACTCATCAGTAATAGCTGGGCCTCTCTTTGTGGACAGCCCGACATTACTTAAGCTTCCTTTGGCTCGCTCCTCTCAATAGTATTAATTTGTTCGTCCTTTTATTCAGCACACACATTTCTCTGCTGCTATGCAGGTACTGGGAACACCAGGATGAGCAAGTTAGATGTTGTGCCTTCCCATGAAAGAGCTTCTAGCTTATGGCCAAGGTTGACAACCCACTGGTCTGTCTTAGGAGGTGACCAGGGGAAGCCTCCCCTAGGAAGTGATGTGAGTGAGACCTGAAGGTCATGCACTAATATGACCACTTACCCTCTTCCTGTTGACTCATGCTCAGTGATGGATATTTTAAGATTGGCTGGAAAAGATACTCAAGGCTTATCAGGCAGAGAGCAAACCCACAGCCCTAGCATTGCTATTTCTGTTCTCTAACCAACAGAGCTGGCCAGCCACATCCTCAGCCTCAAGTTTGAAGTGGAATTAGAAAGTGAGACTCAACAAATCACAGAATTTGGCAACTGATAATACACAAATTGGCATTGGTATTTTGTATACTGCTTGACTTCTGGAAATTTATACTAAGGCACGAATAACTTACTAGTACACAGATTTGACTATAAGGATACTATTTGCCAAATTATCTTAGCACAAAACTTGAAAAAATTTATACCCTCCAAAATAGTGGATTGGGTAAATAAATCCTGGTAAATGCATTCAGAGAAATAATATGCAGCCATTTAAATAATATTATAGAAAATAGATATTAACATGAAAAGATGTTCACAATACATCTTAAATGAAAAAAGGAAGTTAGAAAATAGTACATATGGCATGATTTTTATATTCTTTCTTAGAAAGAATATGAAGAATATGGAAAAGCATTGATAATTATTTCTAGGTTGTAAAATTAATTATGGGTTTTTTTTACACTTTTTGTTTATTTTCCCCAGTTACTACATAGTCTGTGTGTTAAGAAAAGTTAGCATAAAAAATAGAGCTTTCACATAAAAGATGGTCAGCATCAGTAGCCATTAGGAAAATGTAAATCAAAAGCAAAATGAAGTGCCACTTCACACCCACTAGGGTGGCTGTTGTCAAAAGATGGTCAGTGACCATCTGCAAGGATGTGGAGTAATTGAAAGTCTCACATGTTGCTGGTGCAGCCACTTGGAAAAATAGTTTGGCAGTTCCTCAAAAAGTTAAGTATACAGTTAGTGCACGTCCTAACAGTTCTATTCCTGGGCTTATATTCAAGAGAAATGTAAACATACATCCATATAACAACTTGTACACAAATGTTCGTAGCAGCATTATACATGACAGACAAAGAGTAAGAGCAACCTGGTGCCCGTGAGCTGATGCCTGGGCAAACAGAACGTGGCATATTCATACAATGGAACATTATAAGGCCGTAAAAAAAGATGAAATACTGATGCACGTAACAAATGGATGAACCTTGAAAACATTATGCTAATTGAGGGCAGTCAGACACCAAAGGCCATGTAATATATGATTTCATTTACATAAAGTGTTCAGAACAGGCAAATCCTTCAAAACAGAAAGTGGATTAGCAGTTGCCAGGAGCTGGGGGAAGGGGGAGTAGGGAGTGACTGTTTATGGGTACAGAGTTTCTTTTTTGGGACGATGAAAATATTCTTGAATTAAGAACTCACACGACTCCACTCCAGGAAGACAAACAACCCAATTAAAAAATGGGCAAAGGACTTGAACAGACACTTCTCCAAGGAAGACATAAAGAGGGCCCAAAGACATATGAAAAGATGTTCAGCATCACTAGACATCAGAGAGATGCAAATTAAAACCACAATGAGGTACCATCTCACACCGGTCAGAGTGGCCATCATAAACAAATCCACGAACAAGTGTTGGAGAGGATAAGGAGAAAAGGGAACCCTAGTACATTGTTGGTGGGAATGCAGACTGGTGAAGCCACTGTGGAAAACAATACGGAATTTCCTCAGAAAACTAACAATGGAACTGCCCTTTGACCCAGTAATTCTGCTGCTGGAATTATACCCTAAGAACCCTGAAACACCAATCCAAAAGAATCTATGCACCCCAATGTTCACAGCAGCACAATTTACAATAGCCAAGTGCTGGAAGCAACCTAAGTGCCCATCAGCAAATGAGTGGATCAAAAAACTATGGTACATTTACACAGTGGAATTCTATGCAGCAGAGAGAAAGAAGGAGCTTATACCCTTTGCAACAGCATGGTTGGAACTGGAGAGCATTATGCTAAGTGAAATAAGCCAGGTGGTGAGGGACAAATACCATATGATCTCACCTTTAACTGGAACATAATCAACAAAAGTAAAAAGTGAACAAAATATAACCAGAGACATTGAAGTTAAGAACAATCTAACAATAGCCAGAAGGGAGTGGGGAGGGGACAGTGGGGAGAGGGGTTTACAGAAACTACTATAAAGGACACATGGACAAAACCAAGGGGGAGGGTGGAGGCAGAGGAGGGAGGTGGATTCGGATGGGTGGGGTGGAGGGATGGGGAGAAAATGCAGACAACTGTAATTGAATAACAATACAAATTAAATTAAAAAAAGAAAATGTTCTTGAATTAGATAGTGGTGATGGTTACACTAATTGTAAATATACTTCAAACTACTGAACTGTACATTTACCACCAACAAAAAAAAAAGCCAGAACAAAAAAATAGCACTTTCCCCTCTACCATTAACTGTTCTTTTACACAATGAAGGGTCACTGTCGAGGTGCCCCCAACATACGTGAGACCTCTGTAGCCCTCCCTCTATCTTTCAGAACTCTAGGAAGTACAGTTGCCATGCATGTATGAACCATATTTTTGTACTTCTTGTATTTTTTTATATTTGGGGGCCTTACTGACTCAGGAGGGACTGTCCCTGCCAGGAGTAGCCAGTTCCTAGACATAGTATACAACTCACCTGTGAGCACACTCTTGTAGGCAAACCAACCCATTCAGAGCCTGTACCCTGAACCACCATCTTTGCTGGCTCTCATGCTCAGGGCCACTGTTCCTCTGCACTAGTCCCCTGGGGACAGCCCCTCCACCACAGTGCCTCGGGAAATTATCCAAGGTAGACAATCCTAAGCCTGCTTGCTTGGCCTCACCTGCTCCTTCCCAAGGAAACCATATGGAGACTCTCATCTTCGTTTTCCCCTAGCTCCTGCCTCCTGCCTGAACGGGTGCTCCCCATGTGGCCCCCCTGCATAGCACGCCATGCCTCCCGTCTCTATCAATCTGTGAGTAAAGGAGAAATTCTCCCTCTACAGCAGTCCTTCCCAGGTCTGTGCGTCTTACTGTACCGGATCAAAACAACTCCCCGGCACCCTTAAAACAATACATATCTGAGAGATTGTCATACCCTGGCCTGACAGACATATTGCCAAAAGTCACACAATGATCAATAAATCAGTGCTTCTACGAGGTAACTAGCAGAAGAGGCAATAATGGATATTATCTGAATCGTTTCCAGGACTGCTGGATCCTATAGCTAGAGACTAATTTTTCAAAGCCTCTTTGTCCACACAAAGCTACCACCCGTTTCTACCCCATTATGAGTTACCCATGGATACCCAGGCCTTACCATTCCCAGCGTCTCATCTGCAATATAAATGTGTGTGTGTGTGTGTATGTGTGTGTGTGTGTTGCATTTTTGGCTCATCAGTCATGAAGGTCCCAGGGTCCCGGGGTAGTAGAAACTAGGCAATTTGGATTTGCTCTGCATTACAATGACTAACTTGACAAAAATTAAAGCAAACCATCTTTCGTGGTCTTCCTTCTCAAAGTCTGTCTGGCCACCTTAGACATAAAATGGGATCGACCCTTAAGGGATGAGACACAATCCTGCCGCACAGGTACTAGTTACCTCGACACTGCAGCACGTACCACACAGATCTCACCTCTCCTTCCCTTGGCCAGCATAAGATTTTCCATTTCTATTGACTGTTGTTATGTAAATAAAAACAAACAACTGCATTTGCTGAGCACATGTTGTAGAAGTGACCGCTGGGTCTTGAATAAGCAGGTGCAGGATTGCACGCCCCTAGGAAATAGGCAAGAGGAGGAAATGAGCTCTGACAGAGAAGAGAAGCAAGACCAACTGGGATGAGAGAAAGGCATCTGGGGCTGTGTCTGTTGTCAGACTGCAGCTGATGACGCTGGAGTGGCTTTACATCTTGCTCATTTTCCCTCTGACCTTGAAGAATCATTGTGGCCTGATCAGATCCACTGAATGGGAACCTAACCCCACCTGACCCAATGTGACACCCAAACTGGACAAGCCTGTCCTGACCTTGACCAAGATCTTTCTTCTCGTCAGACTTAACCGTGTGCAGAAGAGCCGATGGAATCAGAAACATTAACCAAGTATCCCTGAGAATACTCGACTTTAGATGAGTATCTCCCTTTGGAGAATGAGATCCCTTATCTGGAAAATAGGGGTGATAATAACTTTTTTCATAGAAATGTGCATATTAACAAGATGAGGCATATAAAGGCTTGGCATGTACCGAAGCAAGGAAAGATAATGTTCCCAGTTCATGGGCCCTTGTTAGAAAATTGAAATTCTGTCTCATTTAGGTTTCTTAAAAAAAATAAAGGAAGAAAAAGGTACGATCTATTCCAAAGGATTAGTCTAGTCATATCACTTTCCCTCTAAATAGCATTTCTCCTTCTGGTTGTATTTTGGACCCACTGCTAATGTGAATTAGTTTCCAATTTCCTTTCAGCCACTCTCCAGAAGCGCAATATTGGTTTTTTGTCTTAGGGATATTTCATTTCCTCAATCATGTTAGATCAAACAAACCTCCCGTACCAGCAAACAGAAAGGAGCAGCTCTGGGCCTCTGAACTAATTTGCGCTGGCAAAACTAATGGGGCCTTCCTCCAGTGTCTTAATTAGGAGTCTTAATCCCTTTGGTTTAAAACCAGAAGAAATACAGGACACGGTAGGAAACTCTGAACATATTTATTTAATCCTGACAAATAGGGTTGAGCAAGTTCACCTAATATACAGTGTCAACAGAAATATATGTATGTCCCTTTCTTTCTAATAATTCTTCCAGGATAAAGTATGGCTCATGCTCCGATTTGGAACCATCCATTTTCCTGTTCTCTTTCATTTAAAGAGACAGTTATTCCCAATCCACTCTGTTTCCAGACATATTTGACTGCTTTGCTTTAATTTGTCCTGTGACATAAGGAGAGAGTGACTCAGAATACATGCAATATCATTCACATTGAATTTTAAAAAATGTGATAGTAGTGGATGGAGATGAACGTACAATACGGAAGCAATAACGATAATTAGGAACGACCTCTGCAGATTGGAATAGGTCTTCCTGCATGATGCTGGAATGCTTCTGGGATTTGGTATAAGGTAGGTGCTTCTTGAACCCTATCCAAGGTGGTTCAGTTCTTGAGGAAACAAAAGAATGTTGTCAAGGTGCATTGATGTGGCTTTTCCAAGCACGTGGTGAAGTGTATGTCCAACACTGAGTGAGGGGCTCAGACCAGCACCCCGTGATGTCACCCTTTGGTCTGGTTATTTGAGGCTTCTGGGCAGCTTGCTTTTAGAGGACTGTGAGCACGCAGGCACTTATTGAAGAGAGGGGGAGAATGTTCATGACTGAGGTGAAGCCCAGATGCTTTCAAAAAGAGTAGAAAGAGATTCCATCAGTAAGTGGGCTCTGTGCCCTGCCTGGTCTTCAGGCCATGTTCTCCTACAGAAAAATGATCAGATCCTATCAGAAACCTCAGCCTCTTAAGGAGGGCACCCATGATTTTGGATGCTTCTTAGCATTGAACGGGCAGTCCATTCACGACATCACTCATAATAAGATGCCCTAGCACAGTCTTAATGCCTCCGATCTGACGTAGTCTCCGCAAATACTTAAAAGTCAGTGTAATTGGTGCAGACTACCTGGGCTTGGTTCACATAGGCGCTAGTAGTTTTATGTTTCCTTTCATGTAAAAAGACAATCTTTCTAGATCTCATTGTTTATGGTTGGAATAGAGCCAAACTTAAACTGTGTTTTGTATTAAAATTAGTTGATCACTTTCAAGGATGTGGAGTAAGACTAGAATAGATAAAACATTTATAAAAAAAGTAACCACAGGTGTTCAAAGTACTCTCTTTAATGTGTGAAATAATTCACTGACAGTATTTTTATAATTAAAAGTCACTGTCATATCTTTTATTTCATTTATTTTTATAGTACCTCTGTGAAGTTGACAAGACATACTCCTACTTTACAGAAAAATAAAACAAAACCA
This sequence comes from Desmodus rotundus, assembly GCF_022682495.2. Taxonomy (NCBI): domain Eukaryota; kingdom Metazoa; phylum Chordata; class Mammalia; order Chiroptera; family Phyllostomidae; genus Desmodus; species Desmodus rotundus. The sequence continues at coordinate 109,828,195 of NC_071393.1, forward strand.
CCTAAGAAAGAAAGCTAAGTAATCTGTCTACTGAACTACAGAGCCAGGGTTGGACTTTGGTGTCTCAACTACAAGACTGTAGAAGGATTTGGAACAAATAAATCGACTGTTAGTGTGTGACTGGGCACTTTTAAAAGACTGACAAGTGATGTTGAAAAAGTTAATCCTCTGAAATATCTTAAACACTCACCCTTGCAGTTTTGTTAACAACATTGAGTTGCTCTATCCTTTAGGGAAAGATCTGCTTGAGAAATAATCCACATCCCTTCCAAACTCTCAGTTAACTCTGAAATCAGTGAAATCTAAGTTAATAAGATTTGATTGTTTACTGCTCCTTGGATACATAACCAGTATCCACAATCTCAAGCTTGATAGTACTCAATTATCCTGTAAAATGGGTGGTCTTTTTGGTCTCCCAAAGGTGTTGCTTGGTTCTGCATCAGATGGATAACAGTAAGAGAACAAACAGCCCCACCTAACTGTGGTTAACATCTCCCCTGGAGAAATGTGGAAGCCTGAGAGGTTTTATTAATAGATGTGGGCAAGTCCATTCCCCTCTTTCCCCAAAGACATTATAGATGAATCCACTGCAGACTCCAATCATGGAACGACAAGCTGCATAAGCATATGAAACGATTACAGATCAGCACACCCAGACAGCTGGCAGCAGAGGAAAACTCCGAGCCCTCTGAATAATTACGGCTGGAGCTATTGATGGGGACTATGGAAGAGTTTCATCCAAATGCTTTTAATTTGCCAAACAGAGGGAAGTGAGCTGCGGAAAGGTTGATTCCAATAACGGCATTTCCGTCTCTGGTAATTAAAGGGAAAACTTAACAAGGTGGAGGGAACTGTTTTTAAATCTTGCCAAGTAAAATCTATGGCCATTTGAAAGTTGGCGAATGAGAGACGAAGGGCTTGTCTTAAGAAATGGCTTAAAGCAATTGGTCTGGGATGGGCTCACATCTGTGGGAGACCCTACTCTGGGCAAGGACCCGAGGCTCTCACCAGCCTGAGGGTTCATGCCACCTTCCTCTGAGCGACGATGGCTCTAAGGCTGCAGTCACAGCTGGAGTCCGAGCAGGGCAGAGGCTCTGGGCTCTTGTACATTTGCCACCCCACTGTGGCCTCAGAAGATCTCTTTATTTCAACACTGGGGTCCCCATCTGTGATGAGGAACGACAAAATTATTTTACTAGAACTTGTGTGATTTAAAAGAAAATGATTATTATTAACTGAAGCCCACAGTTTATTCAGATTTCCTTAATTTTTAACCTAACGTCCTTTTCCTGTTCCAGGATCTATCCAGCATACCACATTGTCCTGTTGCCTAGTCTCTTTCTAGCTGTGACAGTCTCTCAGACTTTCTTTGTTTTGGATGACCTTGACAGTTTGGGGTGACCTTGACAGTTTTGGGGAGTAACAGTCAGGTATATTGTAGGATGCCTCCATATTGGAATTTAGTTTTTTATGGTTAGACAAATAAAAAGCACAAGATACAGTTGGCCTAATCACGGTGAGGAGGCAAAATTAACCATGTACAGCACATGGATGCAATAACTTTCCCTTCTCCGAACATCTCTCTCTCTCTCTCTCTCACACACACACACACTTTCATCTTCCAAAGTCCCTAACTCCAGTTTCCAACATAGCGATAATCTAATACTTGGATGGATGAACAGAGTGATGGATGGATAAACGTTTTTCTCAACTGCCGCCATTTCTACTACCTCCACGTAACTTGATGTTAACATCATTTAAAATCTTTCAAAGGACACTTAACCACTTTTTACTGCAACACAATAAATTTATATTGACAATATATAACTTTACTCTTGTTTTAAGCATCTTTCATGTGACCCTACTGGCTTAAATTGGCCACAATTATTGTAAGACTCCAGTACTGGTGAGATCTTAAGATTTGTATAAAATCTCAGAGGTTACAACATACTGAGTCCCTAAGATAACTCCACATATTTATGGCCACCAAGAACAGTTCTGTTCTTCCTCAAAAACTATCATATATTTTTTAAGATGAAGTGCCCATTATAAAAAGAGTAAAAAAAGAAATGAAATGAACTGGAAGTGTTTAACCTAAAGACCAAAAGGCTATGGATGACAATTAAAGTGTTCTAGGATTACAAAAGAATGAAGAGTCACAAAGATTTGGGTTCTAGTCCTGGCTCTGCCACAAAGTAGCTGTGTGACCACATGCAAATTACTTGACCTCTCTGTGCTTCAGTTTCCCATCTGTAAAATGAGTAAAATAATGCTTAGCTGACAGACCCATGGTAGGTTTATAGGTAGATAAATTATGTAGTTTGCTTAGCATAGCATAAATTAGTTATTCAATAAAGTTTAGTTTTCACTTCACCAGTTATGTGGTTTTATATATGAGAAAAATAAAACCATTTCATATTTTTATGAGTCTTTACAGCTTAGAAAACATTTTCTCACAACTTAGGATGATAAACTATGGTTATGTCAGCCCTTCAAAGCCCAGATGAGAAAAAATGGATTTTAATTCAGGTAATAGTGATTTTAGTGGGACAAAGCACATTTTTGGCTGTTGAGATAATAAACTCACAACAAGTAATCTGGGTGCTGTGGATTCTGTCCCTGGGGGAGCTTCAAAAAAGAGTGGGCAACTCAGGGTGCACAGCCTGGACCTCACCGCCACCCCATGGCCGTCAAAGTCTTGGCTGATAGGAATAAGACTGTGAAGTTCTGGGATGCGCGGGTGGCGAAGGAGCTGCTATTTATCCTTTGGGAATCTCCAAAGTTCTGCCTCTGGAACATATAGCCTCCTGGAGCTGAACTTTGTGTGGTGGAAGTAATTCTTCGTGTATAATTGAGAGTGCAAGAAATATCTCGTTTCTGCATTCTTTAAAAAATCAATTTAAATCCAACTCTAATCTTCTCAGCTGGACTTGTGAGAAATTCAGTCACTGAGGGGCCATTCCCGAGGATTGGGCCAAGGTTCTGGGGTCTCACAGGTACGAAAAGTACTTGGTCCCGTCAAGACTTCCAGGCTGTTAGGGGTCCCCGTGTTTACCACAGCACTGACCACCCACATCGTATAGTTGGCCCACTGGGTGTCTGTTTCCTCTTCTCAAGAGTCAGAAGCCTGAGGGCAGGTGTGGGTCTTCAGTCATGGTCTCCCTGGAACTGGTGCGTTGACCGCTGTGTAACAGGGGAGTGATGGACATGCATTAACAAATAAACAGCTGTTTCCTCTAAATCACGAAGCACATTAGATCATTTTTTTCTCCTCCATGGCTGTGAGCCTGATGAAGGTAAGGATGGTAATTTCACCTCTATTTCCTCAGTGCTCATAGGCCCTAATAAATGTTCCTTGAGCAAATGATTGAATGGCCCTTCCCTTGTTATGCATTGCCTTGCACAGTCCCTGGGGGCAGGGGCTCTGAATTGGTCATTGTCACAGAAGGCTGTCATTTTTTCCCACCTGTCTTCTCCTTCCCAGGCCCTCGGAGTTATCGCTGGGTACAGGACTGGCCCTAGTGAAAACAATGTCTTTCAGGCTTTCTTGAAGGGTCCACGACTAAGTTCTGGCTGAGGAGACAGAAGACCTGTCAGCGCAGGGACAGTTGCAGCGCCTTGGAGTGAGCTCTGCACTTCCCATTCCTGCCGCCCACTGGCTAGGCCAGGGGGTGAGTGGAACACCCAGGGGGTGAGTGGAACAGGAGGGGGGGGAAGAGGCTGGGCCCGCCACACACTGGGGCCTCCACACTGGCTCCAGACTGTTGGGGGTAAGAGTAAGAACTTGTGTCTGGTTTAAGCCACTGGTCATTGGTGAGGGCAGCTGGGCCTTTATCCTAACGAATACCCTCATCTCATACCCTGGCTGCCCTCAGACCAGCGCCCGGCAGGAGCAGGCCACTGTTCGGGGGGGCCCCTTCACGTTCATCTCCATGTTTTCATTGCCCCATGTGGAACTCCCAGGGGAGGCCGTCCCCAGGCAGCAGGCCTTAGAAGCGCCAGCCTGAGTCAGCAGCTGTTCTCAGTTTACTAAGGTGATGAGAACGATCGAGCCTCCTGGGATGAGTGAATCTGTTCTCCCTGGCATTCCCACTGTTGCAGAGCTTGGCAGTTAAAGGCAAGACAGGTCTCAGAAGGGGCGGGGAGGTCATGGACCTACAGAACATGCATTTGCTGCCCCGGATTCAAGTCTGAACTTCAGGAAAAAGGGGAGACAAATGCCACTGGCAGATGCCACTGAAATGCCCCTGGTTTTGCCAGGTTTGGCCTGGTTTTGCCCGGGTGTGCTTCACAGGACACCTGAAAAGTGCTGCTTGCTTAGCACCTCTGTGATCCTCACAAGCTTTTTCAGGGTGGCAATGGTCCGCTGGCTCCTCACCCTCCTGCAGCCTCTGCAGCCCAGACGCAGTGGGTGGCATGCAAGGTGGCCCATTCTGCACTCCTTCTTGCTCTCAGTTCCTGGAGGAGGCCATAGAACCTACCACTTGGGCCCACAGACCCCCTTCCTCCTCAACCTCTGCCCACTGGACTTGAGCCCTGCTCCTCAAGCCCCTGCTCCCCAGGCCCCTTGGACCCCTGCCCATCCTCAGCCACACCGGATTTACTCAGTCCATGACTCCTCATGGAGCTCTGGTTCTTTTTTCTAAACTCAGGACAGAGAAAGTCTCCATTATTCTAAATATTTTTATCTTGCAATTTGGGGGATATGGGTGGTAAACACTCATTTCTCAATCCTGCAGGTCAGTAGGGCCCTGGGGGCTGAATTTCTTATTTTATCTAATATTTGTTGAGTCCCTATTACGAGCCAGGTGTTGTGCTAATCACTTACACGGATATCAGCTCAGTGAATTCCCTCAGCAATCTTATGAGGTTGATCCCCATTTCATAAATGAAGAAGCCAATTCTGGGGAGGCTCCAAAACTCACCAGGGTGATTCAGCTCAAAGCAGGTGAACCTTGGAGCCACGGTTCATACCCAGGGAGTCTGGCCCAGACACCAGCTCCTCCACGTGCCTCAGGTGTACTCTTGGTATTCTAGGGCATATAATCTGGGACACAAATGCAAAGTATTTTCACTGAGGGGAGGAGAGGTAGGACCAGGGTATCAAGGTATCAAGGGTTGGACCACACTGAACAAGAGCAGAGCCAGAGACAGAGCATGAGGTCAGAGGCCAGGTTTCAGGGTGATCAGGAGCAAGAATATAAGGCAGGTGAGGCAGAATGGTACAAGGTGTAGGCTGAAACTAAGGCAGAAGGCAGGAGCTCCTTGCTACTGGGTGTTGACCACCTGGGTCAGGGAGAGGCCACTTGGGTCAGGAAGAGCCCACCATGCTTGCAGGTGCTGGTAGTGCCCTGGGATAAGGAGGGTCTGGCAGTAAGTTGGGTGCTAGCACCTTTCCCTTATAGTGAAATAAGCTGCTTCCTACTGCTTCTCTGCCTGCTGGCCCACCCTGCAGGTTCCAGAAAGAAGCAGGAGACGGTCCCTGGGTGCCCTCCAGGGTGGAGGGAGGAGGCCTGAGGGCATGAACTGTGACTTCCCTGATGGCAAAGCTTTTCCTCTCCAACCTCGTCTTTCTCCAGCTTCCTCCCAGCTGCAGGGCCCTACAATGACAATGCTAATCACGAGGTACAATGCTAATCTGGTTTGTCCTCGCCAAACCAGACTTCCAGCACCGCAGCCCTGATCGATCTATTTTCAGATTTCATGTGCTTTAAAATAGCCTTGCCAATAGGTGCCCAAACCCACCAGACCTGAAAAATGCTTACGAGGATGAAAGCGCTGAAGGACACCAGCTTCCCACCCCAAACTAGTACTGCACCCCTTCTCTCATTCCCTTCCTTCTTCCAGAACACACGTCTAGGCACGGAGACACCCCAGAAAACATTCCCCAGTAACACGAGTTCCTTTGACAACTCTGTAAGCTGAGAGAAACAGAGACTCCAAATGGTCTGGAAAAAGAAAACTCCATCTCCCCGGTGCAGATACTGACATGAACTAGGGGCACAACGCATTTGGCTTCACTCCGCAGTTCAGTTCGGAGGCAGGCAGAGGTGGGACTCAGGAGGGAGACGGGATGGCAGCCCGGCATGCCTCTGCACAGCCTCTCTGTTCTGTTCCTTTTCCCCACTGGCCCCTCAGAAGCTTCAGGCACCCAGAAAAGGCTGCCTCGTGGTGTTTTTACCCAGGGAAGTCTCACCACACATAATGTCCCACACTGAACTGGATGCTTCTATCCACATAACCAACAAGCAGTATAGGGGTCTCTGGTATGGTGCTATGCTTTGGGCATACAGAAATATATAAAACAGCCCTGGCTGGTGTGGCTCAGTGGATTGAGTGCCAGCCTGCAAACCAAAGGGTCACCGGTTTGATTCAAAGGCAGGGCACATGCCTGGGTTGTGGGCCAGGTCCCCAGTGGGGGGATGCATGAGAGGCAAGCACACATTGATGTTTCTTTCTCTCTCTCCTTCCCTTCCCCTCTCTCTAACAATAGATAAATAAAATATTTTTAAAACTTAAAAAAAAAGAAATATATAAAATAAATGAAACACGGTCTCTGTCTTTGAGGAGAGTCAAGAATACCCAAGATTCCATAGATGCACGTAGTAGGGGCACCTAATATCTTTGGAGGGTAAGGAAAGCTCTCTTGAAACGGAGACAGGGAGGGAGAATGAGGGGCTGCTGCCTCTCATTCGATGAGTAGGGAAAAGATGCTCCAGGCAGGGCACAGCAGAGGCCCAGAGGTGAGAAAGAGCCAGCTGTGTCTGGGAGATCACAGGGGGCTCAGTGTGACTAGAGTGGGAAATGGCAGGGGGGTGGTGGGCACAAACAGGATGGAAAGCAAGGTGGGCCCAGATGCTGGGAGGCCTCGTGAGCAGCTAGCACTTAAAGAGTTCAGACTTCGGGAAGGCAAGCTCTGTTTTGACTGCTGTGTCCCCCAAGCTAAATGGGTGACTAGCAGAGGGTGGATTCTCAGTATGTATTTGTGGTTGAATAAGTGGTACCCACCGAAAGATTTCGAGCAGGGACAAGATCCAACCAGTGCTACATTTTAGAATCACCACCTGGGCTGCAGTGCAGAGGATGGATCTCAGGGTGATGGTGCTGGGGGCAGGAGGCAGGGAAATGGCAGGGGCCCTAACCACAGATGGCAGTGGGGGTGGAGACACAGGATGCGCTGTGTGGTTGTGGGGAGGTGGTGGGATGAAAAGCCCAGAAGGGCATCAGGGGTGACTTTCTTAGTGAGCGCTGGGCAGACCGCAGCCCTGAGACCAGGCCTCCCCACAGGGTCATCAGTGTGCTCTCAGCTCAGAGTCTGGGATCAGGTTATCCAAATGTATTTCTCAAGACTGTAAAGCGGTTTTTGACACCCATGCTCCTGCCTCTTTCTGATGGCTCCCGCCCTGGGGTGGGCGTGACAGTCTTCTCTGTACTTCTATTTGACTGCCTTGGAGCTGAAGGAGGCAAACACACTGTCTTCCTACAAGCAAGCTCCTGAGACACACAGCAGAGTTGTCTGAGCCACCGCAGTTAAATGGTAGGAATCTTTGCCCAGATAAGAGGACGTAAATCAATGTGTGCTTGAAGAATAAAGACCAAACTTCTCCAGAAAAACAAAATGTGATATTTAATTCTCAAAGCTGGTTTTAGTCATCACAGGGGGAACTAAGCTCCCTGAAGCTCTTAACTGGGTGCCTGATGATACCCTTGCTGGGCTAAATAAGTCCCAGGCCACAGTTAATTACTGATGCCTGCATCCCTCTCTCCCCCTTGCCGACATCCTCGTCTTCTCTGACCCCAGTAGCTTGCCTCCCTCCTCCGCTCCATCCTTTCCTGGCACGTGCATCTGCTACCATATTATCACTTACATATGGAGAAGGTAGAGAGAATAGGAGGAAAAAGTAAAGCCTCATTTTCAAGACATATGTCATTTCTTGCTCAAACCATTAAAATAAGCTCTGAAGCCACCTCCCTGGCTCCAATTTTGTCCCTCTTCATCCTCCACACAACTGCTGCTCCAGGTATCTGTATAAAATGTAAATTTGACCCTGCCTGATGCTGGCAGCTCTAAGCTTCCTCACTGTCCCATGCAAGGTCTCCAGGGCTTAACCCTGCTTCTTGCTCCTGTGACCTAACCCGCCACCTAAAAGTATGACTCAGGCTTCCCCCATGGACCCAGATTTCTAACACCACATCAATTTCAAAGCTTCCCTTGGACCAAGCCCTCCAAAAGAGCTAAGAGCCAAGTCAAAAAGTAAGTAATGGAGAAGGGAAAAGAGAAAATTGACCAAGAGAGGGTGGGCAATGGGTGGTGACGGAAGGAACGGAAAATTTTCTTCCTTCCCTGCACCAGGTTGGATGACAGCAGAAGCAGTGGAATTAGGAATGCTGGTGAAACATGGCTCTTTTTTCGTCTCAAAAAAGCTTTCATGCAAGTACAAAATGCATTCAGAAACATGCATGAATCGTACGCGTGCAGAGGTCGTTCACAAGCTGAACACAATGATGTCAGCCGCACCCCGCTGAAGGACCAGAGAGTGGCCAGCGGGCCCGGAGCCCTCCTTCTAGATGCTGCTCTCGCAGCGAGTGTGCCCATGTTGACTCCTAACACCTGAGAGTCACTTTGCCCATTTTGAACTTGACGTAAGCCCACAGGATGTGCTCTTCTCTGTCCAGCTTCCTTCGTTCAACTTTATAGTGATAAGACTCAACCATGTCGTTGCTGTTGGCTCATTTTTATTGCTGTATAATATTCAATTGTGTGACTACACCTTTCTTTTTCTGGTCTACTGTTGATGGGCATTGGGGTAGTTTCCAGTTTGGGGCCATTATAAAACTTTTGTTATGAGCATTCCAGACCGAGCCTTTTGGCGAACACATGTATGCATGCATGGGGGGTACGTACCCCAGGGCAGCATTGTTGGGCCATGGGCATTGGATAGGTTCAGCTTCTGTAGGTGCTGTCAGATGGTTTTCCAACGTGTAGGAGTTGAATGAATTGAACCAGTTAACAGAGTGTGAGGCTTCTTGGGGCTCTACATCCTCTGGTATGGTCGGTCCCCTTCATTACAGGCATCTCTTTGGTGTGGTGGCATCTCAGGTAGTTTTCATTAGCATTTCCCTGATATGACCCATGCTGAACACCTGCTCATTTGCTTATGGGTTATGCAGATACTTGACTTTGTGAGGTGCCTGTTCAGGTATCTTGCCTGTGTATCTGAGTTGTCTGCCTTTTTCTTACAGTTTTGTAGGAGAAGCTGTTGTTTTTGAGTAACCTCCTTCTCCACTTAGTCCCTCTTATATCTATTTGGAATGATTCAATTCAGCAAACCTTAATGGAGTGCTTTTGGCATGACCGTGTGGGGTGCATTGGGACCCAAAGAGATGTGACGCCCAAAACTCACTCTTTGTCCTCAAGGTTGAGTCCTTGTCTTCTAGGATTGGGGAATCTAGTCCTTGGGCTCCTGCGCCCAGCCAGCATTCTTAGTGGAGCCCTGCTGTCTTCCTCTCACTCCCATCCTGTCCACACCAAGCCTTGAATTTCTGGAAGTTCAGTGGTTAACTCTCCCGCAGGTTTCTATAGAAGGAGCAGGGAGAGAGGATCGAACAATTTGAGGCAGAAGAGGCATTACTGACTTGGTCCAGCTTCACAGGTCCCAGGGAGCAGCACCCAGAGCAGTCCGGCCGTGGCTCTCCTTTCCCGGGAATGGGCAGCAGCACCCTAAGTAGCAGCGAATGGATATCGATGCTGCCTTACCTCATGCCGCCCATGGACAGCCATTACTTCGCTGTGGAAACCACGAGCTTTCCACAGGACACCTATTTCAGAATCCTATTGGTATGTCTTAACTGATGGCTTCTATTTCTACAGACTCCTAATGGTGCTGGACACAGACATGTAACAGCCATAGGAGTCTGCTAACTTCTGGGAAGAAAATTCTTTATGGAGTCAGTGAGGCCTTGTGTTGACCTCATTGTGCTCCCTGATATTCTTCTGAAAGGCACTGTTGCTACGATGATCAACAAACTGTGCTCAGGAGACCTGGGTCCCAAGCATGCGCCTGACCAGGTTGCTGTGTGACCTTAGGCAAATTGCTTAATTTCTCTGAGCTTCTCTCATTCTGTTCATCCGCCAGATGGAAACCCTAATTCCTGCCATACCTACTTTGTCAGGTTTCTGGAAAATTAAAATAAGGTGATGTCTATTAAAAGGCATTTGAAGTGTTTGATAAAGGAAAGTGCTGCCACACACCAGCTCCTGTTCCAGGTCTTCTTTTAATCATCCATTTCCATTTTCCTTGTGTAGTTGGCTCCCAGAATAACTAGTGACCCTTGGCTTGGAATTCTTTTATGTAAAGGGTAGCTCTTTGGTCTAGATAAACTCCTGTACTTTGGCATTTCACCACATAGCTCCTTCCTCTGTGACCTTTTCCTTCCTTTGTTTTTTCCCAGCGTCCAGCAGACCTTCCCTCACCTGGGCAGGATCTGCATGGGCAGCCTCTGAGCCACATCAAGGGATTTTAATTTCTGTGCAGCCTTGATAGCATTTCACACTGTTACAGGTCAAAACACAAGGTTATTTACTAGGAATGAGAAATGTCACTAATATGAATAATGGGAACCCTGTGATTTCCCTACAGGCACTAGAACAACATAGGACACCCATCACCCTGGCGAGCTCAGCACACGCAGTGACTTCCCGAGGCTCCTGAGCCCAGTGGGCTTGACTAGGGTCCGAGGAAAGGCAATTGTCCCAAGCTGGGAAGTGCCAATGTGTGTTACATTTGCTTCGGGAGCCTCTTCCTTCACTGGCTGCCACTTAGTTAAAGAAAATTCTGGAAGGTTCAGAATCTACTTCCTAACCAATAATGGAGGGGAATGAGGATACTTGTCCACTCTTTCAAATGTCACTCATTCATCTTTTTACTCACTCCTTCAATGGTGGCGCCTACTCTGCAAATTACTAATGGGAGTGAGGGTATATAGTCATGTGGTATGTGTTTTATCTTTTTTCCACCGACTTCATCTTTCTGTCATGAATGTAGCAGAGATGGGTGGGAAAGGCCATGATCAGGAAGGGCTCCACAAGTTCTAAAGGAAAAGGGATGCTTTCAGCAATTGTTAGAAATGGAGCTTTTTGAAACTGTCCCTTCTTTTGGCTTCTATGGCCCTGCTCTCCCCTTGTTTTCCTCCTTTGCTGTCCCTTCTTCTAAACATTGAGGTGCATCAGGGATCTGTCCTAGGCCCCTTTCTTTTCCCCCTCAAGAGGGGCCCAGCTATTCTCATGGCTCTAAATGCCTTCCAGAGGCCCCCGACCACCTCCTCCTCCATTTCCAGCGCTGACCTCTCTTCTGAGCTGCAGACTGGTCTATCTGCCTGCTCACTTGATATGTCCACTTAGAAGAACCAGAAGCATCTCCAATTTTATACGCCAACAATGAAGATGTCTGTCTTCCTATATCAGCATCACCTCCACTTTTCTCCATCTCTGCAAAACCAGAAACCCAGGAGACAGTCTTGCCCTGCCCCTCTCTCTCACCCCTGGCCACCTCCGCCACTGCACATGCTTCTCAGAGCTGTGCAATCTCACCATCCCCTCTTTCCAGAACTGCTGCAGGGGCCTCCACACTAAGTCCCCTCCTTCCTCTTGCCCTTGTTCTCCGCAGGGAGAAACAAGCGCGAGCTCTTGAAAATGAGAACTGGATCATGTTCCCTCTGTGTGCAAGCCTGCACGGCTTCCTGCTGTACTCAAAATGGAAAGGAATCACTAGCTGCTCCCAGGGCCCGCAAAAGCAAAGCCTGTCCCACCAGGCCCCTGCCCCTCCTTTCTCACCCCTGCTTCCCTCCCTCTCACGACACCTTAGCCCCTCTCTCAGGTGTCAACTCAGGGTCTTCACTCAGTCACTTTCCTCTGCCGGGAATCTTCTTCTCTTTATATCTCAGACCAAACATCACTATTCCTATGTGCCTTGCCTCCCAAATTCCTTATCTCCCTTGTTATTCTTATCTTCCTAGTCTTCCAATTTGCAATGATCTGTTTATGTATATATGAACTAGTGTGCTGTCTCCTCCTGTATAAGGCCCATGAAGACAGGGATTAAGTCTTTTTTTCTTTTTTGCGGGGGGGGGGGGGATACCATGTGTATCCCTCAGTACCTAGCACATACAGGAACTTGATCAATAAATATTTGTTTAATAAATAAATGTCCAAACTACACAAGATCAGATATTTAAATTGCAAAATAGACATTCTATCCCCTCTGTGAGAGCATAAAAACTGTCATTTAAAAAACTGCCACTGCCATGGGCCCTGGGCAAGATAACCAAGGACCTGTGCTGTGGAGGCTTTGCTTGGCCTCCCTCCGGCTTGGCCTGTGCTGTGGGGCCAGGACCCCGCAGGGCCAAGGGGACAGTCTTGGCCAGAGCTCCCACCCCAGCTGGAGTGGCCAAACTTAGCCAATAAACATACATGACACACAGTTAAATTTGAGTTTCAGACAAACAGCCACTCGTATTTTCAGTATATCCATGCAATATTTGGAACATACTTACACTAAAAAATTATTCATTCTTATCTGGAATTGAAATTTGACTGGATGTTTTGTAATTTATTTGGCAACACTAGCCCCAGCTCCGAGACCAGATGCATGCAAACGATGGCCTGTGGACCAAATCTGACTCGTTGCTTACTTTCGTAAATAAAGTCTCATGGCAACACGGCCACAACTGCTCACTTATGTACTGTCTATGGCCGCTTCGGGATGCAATAGCGAAGTTGAACAGTTGTGACAGAGACCATATTGCCCACAAAACCTAAAATATTTACCATCTGAACTTTTACAGAAAAGCCTGCTGACCTCTGTTCTAGACGGTTCTGTGGATGCCCAGGGCCTCACATGTGCCTGCCCAACAATCTGAAGCCTACCTCCAGAGCACGCAGGTGCCTCTCCTCTGGCCTGGCCTCTGAGGGTGGTCCGAGGCCGAGGGGTGCAGGAGTGGGAATGCAGTTTGGAAGCACACGTACAAATCCTTCACACTGAAAGGTGGAGCCAAAGGAGGGAGGCTAGGCACTAACCTTCCTGCACCACCCTGCTTCTGCCCAGAACTCGTAGGATCTCAGAGTGCCGAATCTACCCTTGGCTTTTCATCTCATTAGGAAGGTGTGCTCTTCAAGATAGAAAACAGATTTTATTTACTTTGTGTATTATATTGATTTAACTTTTAAATAATTAAACATGTGGCAGGAGAGCCTCCCTTTGCACTCTTGAATGGGCCACTCAAATGTCAGGGTTGTTTTAAGCAATCAAGGCAAAGAAATGTCACCAATAGTGCCATCACATGGTGAGATCTCCTGTTACCACATCTACGCAATCTGACTATAGGTTCAGGAGTTTACGAAGTCAGCCTATGACTATTATAAGCAAAGTTCAAAATTATACCACTGAACTACTGGGATGTTCTCCAATGTTTTATGAGACAGTAAAGAGATATAAATGATATTCAGATAATTTTCTTCAAAATTAGTAATTTATGGTGGCCCATAATGATTTCTCACATTTGGGTATTGCTTTACAGTCTACCAAGCATGCTGAGATGCTTTGTAGGTCATACAACGTCATGGCTGCACCTCACAGCCACACCAGGTCCCACTGAACGTAAAGATTGTCCGTGATTTGTCCCAGCCCGTCCAGCAAGCCGAATGCTCTTATCATCATTTTGGAGCCATCTTGCTATGAACCAGAATGGGGGTGAGGCAGAAGATCAATTTCCCTAACCATGAAGAGCAGAAAGTGGTTACCTTTCAGCAAACTGGAACCAGGATGATGACCTTCTCTTAGTGTTCCCCGGACAAGATCAGTGAGAGAAGTTTTCTGAAAAGCTATTGCAATTCTTCAATACCAGAGGTTTGTGATGATTTCTTATTATCCACAGAGAAGCGTTTAGTAAGAGTTGACTCTCTGACATTTCATTATTCCTCAAACAGCTTTGAAAAGCCCCTTCTCTGCTCTGTAGGCAGCAACCCATAGGAGATGCCAAAAGACCTTGGCCTTGAGTCAGGGCTCATCGGAGTTAACCTTCACTGCTGCCTCCACCCAGCAGAGCCAGGGAGATCTGAGCTGCCTGGAAGACTTTTAATTCCAGTCTGTCAGAGATTAACATCTTGTCCAGAGAGAGTTATGAAGACAGCTTTCTCCCAACAACACAGCGGTGAGCTAGGCGTTTTACCGTCACTGGGGCGTACACATTACAGCTGGAAATACATTGAGGGAATTCAGGAGGAAAGACAAGGAGCTGCAAACAGCACTTTTGTTAAATTATACTTTTCTTAAAGATCAATAGATGCTCCAAAGCAGTCCACTGAGGGGAGTTTTGTGTGGTTCTGATGAAAACAGTTTTGCTTTTCGCTTCTGGGAGAGCCAATCTGCACTACCCAAGAGATGCTTTTCCAGCTTTTTGATTTTGCATAATGTGACTTTTGGAAAAGTAAGTTTACTTTGCCTTTCATCGTGGACTTCTGGGCTATGCAATGAGCTGGGAGACCAGGTTTATCAGATCTGGGCTTGCTTGCTGAGCTCCAGATTCACTCATTTATTCATGCATGAGTTCGATAAATGCTTATTGAGCCCCATCCATGACTCAGACACTCTGCTTGATAAAGAAAATTAATAAGACTTGACCAGGCCCACTTGGCATTCACAGGATCTTGCTGCTGGGGACTCATGTTGCCATGAGGGGTGGGTGCGGGCAGGGGGTGCTTTGCAGGGGAGATGCTTGAGTCAGGTTTTGAAGGCTCAGTGCCAGTTAGCAAGACAGATAAGGGTGAAGGAAGGGAACTCAGGCTGGCTGACACCAAGGCCCATGCTCCAAACTGCAGGCTTCATGGCCTCTAGAGACCTGTTTTGACCTAGCACATCAAAAGAAAGGAGTACACCAAGAGATACTCAGTCCCCAAAGCCCCAGCCACTTTGAATAGTGGTTTACACAAGTGGCAATGGGAGAGGGAAGGGAGGCAAAACAGAAACAGTGGCTGTGGAGAAACTGAAGCAATCTCCTGAGAGTCTGTATGTCCCTCGGATCCTGGCCAGCAGCGGGTAGTGCAGGGTTCTTTGAGGAATAGTTAGACGACGTCCTCGGGGCAGGAAGGTCCCTAACGGTGAGGTGAGCCAAGTCCCCTCTCCAGGAAGGTCATGCCCCCTTGTCATTATCTTCACAGTGCTTATTACTTTCTGAAATGTTATTGTTCATTTGTTCATGTTCTCATTTATTATCTTTCTCCTCCTCTCTAGGACCTAAACTCCATGAGCAAAGGCCTTGCCTGCTTTATCCTCTGCTATATCCCAAGTGCCTATATTAGCACCTGGTATGTGCTGATTTCTCAACAAATATTAAAAAAATACGTTAATGATTGTGTGAATCTGTGTGCCATTAAGAAAAAGGCATTGCAGGAAAACTAAGACCTATGTATTGCTTTTTGCCCCTGAAAAATTATCTTGACATATGGTATAGTCCACGTTTGCAAGCTGGGCAGGGAAGAACATGAGAAACCACAGGAGAGCTTTTTTGTTGGCCAAACAGACATCCTCTGCACGCTGGGCTGAGTGTTGCGGGCCCAAGGTCAGCGTCAATGCCTGGCCAGGAGGCTAAGATCAAGGACCAGTGGGTGGGGAGGAGTGGGCAAGGCCCTGAGCCCAGTCCTGAGACACAGAGGGGTTGGAAGGCACAGTGGTAACATGAGATGCCTAGTCCAAGGAGGAGTGATGAATGAGAAGGTGCAGAAGCCAGACCTGGGCTGGGGGCCATGCGGGGCCACTTCCTGGGAATGCAGGTGTCTGCCTGACAAACCTTTTCAGGCCAAGTTCTCCCTTGCAGGCATGCCCGTGTCTGCTTCTTAGGACCAAGACCACATAGTTAAAAGTGACAATTTTCACATTTTAAATGTATTCGGCCACAAAGTCACGCCAGGATGCATCTCAGGCTGTTCCCTGCTGCTCTAAATAATTAAAGTCCATGTTGTATCCGCTGAGGGTGGCCAACTATCCTGGTTTGTCCAGGAATGAGGGGTTTCTGGATGTGGGACTTTCAGTTTTAGAACTGGGCAAGTTCCTGGCAGACGAGGGCGAGTGGGTCTCCCTGTCCCCTACCCTGACAGTGGCAGTTTTTCTTTCCTTCACACCCTGGCAATATTAATGATCTTTATTTCCTTCCTGATTTCCTTTCCCCTTTTTCTTGCTTTCAGACCTCTGTCTCTGGTTAGTGGGACTTCAGGTCTCTCTGAGTGTCTCGGTCACCACAGTTTGAGACCATCTGGGCTGGGGACTGGTGAAGGAATTGTGCCTGCCAATTGCTTCATTACTGCTGAGGAGCTTCTCCCTAAATTAGTTTGAGAACTGTCAAAACCACTGCCCATTCAGATGAAGCAAGAAAAGGCCATTTCATAACCCTCTTCCTATTATGGGAGGTGAGGCAGGGGCAGGGAATGGAGTCTCTAAGTATTTGTGCGGTGCTTAAGTCCAAACCATCATTCACACATCAGGGTTCTGGAAAAGCAGGTTGTTAATGGATGCATAAGCAGGGCCAGGCAAATGGATGCCCACAGAGGATACGCAAATCCTGCCAGATGTAACCAATGGGCCAGTGCTCTCCATTTGCTGACTAAGCAAATTAATGAAAGGACAGCAGGCGCGCCTGTCTAGATAAATCTTCTCATTGAGATAAGCAAGCATTTAGAAGTCATTCCAAGTGCAAGTTGCCAGAGAACATTGCTAGCCTGTGCCCCAAATGTCACCCTGGAGGGGATGAAATCTATTTACTTTCCCATCTCTGGATGACAGAACCTCTTCTGGTAAAGCCTTTGACCTTGCCCTTCAGGAAAGGGGAATAATGGTTCATTCCCCTACTTACATTTCAGAAATAAGAAGAAAGGAGGTGTTTTGAGAAGGCGCTGGGCAGATCCAATTGTGACTGAGTTTTTTTCTGGCAAGTCTAGGTTGAAGGTGGCACTTCTGTGGATGACTCTGCTATGACTCCTTAATGAGAACAGAAAAGCTGCAAAATGGGATTCAGCTGGGTGGAGATCAGGGGTAGGTATGTTGAACTCTGCTTTGGTCTTTGTTGAACAAAGTATACTCATGCTCAGAATACACTACATGTCACCTTGTGGTGTCATCTAAGTGTCCCTCCTCTTAATTTCTGATTTAATTATGTGAATGAGAAGGAGTTGGGGATTTTCATAAGTTATAGTCTTGCTATAAATCCATTGCTCTTCCAAATATATCTCTATTCCTAGTGCTCAAGAAACTCCTAATTTAATGCCTTCTAAATCAAAGCCATTATGTTCAGTTAATCAAGTTCCTGTAGGTGGAAATAGTACTTTAAATGATGTAGGTCCTTTTCTTTAATAATAGAAACATAGCTCTGTTTATGGAAAGTACCATAAAAATAGGAATAATGTAGGAGACACCTGCTCTTTGTGTCTGTCCTGTTGTCTCCATAGGTTCTGAAAAAGCTGTGTGTCAATCATAGGGCCCTGCCTGCCCTGCCTCGGGGGATTCTGAATTACCTATCACCTTGGACAGTGATTGGTCCAGAACTGAACACCTGATCTAAGCAGACCCAATCAGTGTCCAGTTATGGTGCTGGAGGAAGGCAGAGATTTTTACCTTTTTCTGGAATTACTGGGGGTTTCCTTCAGTTATACTGCAGCCACTGTGAAGCCAGAATGAAAATGAAGAAAACAAGTAGATGGCTAAGAGATTGTACCCAATGAACAGTGATACCCAAAAATGCATGTCTGCCTGAATAACCTTATTTGGAAATAGAACTGCTGCATATGTAAATAGTTAAGATGAGATCACACTGATTAGAGTGGGCTCTAGTGACTGGTGTCCTTAGAGGAAAAGATAAAGGGATACAGAAGCACACACACAGAAGTATACCATATGACAATGGAAACAGAGATTGGAGTGATGTGTCTATAAGCCGAGGAAGGCCAAGGACTGCTGACAACACAGAAGCTGGAAGAGGCAAGAAAGGATCCCCCCCTAGAGCCTGCAGAGAGAGCATGGTTCGACGGGACCTTGATTTTGCACTGCTAGCCTCTAGAACTGTGAGAGAATAAATTCCTGGGATGTTTGTTTTTAACTGTGGTAAAATATGCATAACATAAATGTTATTATTCTAACCATTTTTAAATGGCATTAAGTATATTCACATTGTTGTCCAAATATTTCTATTGTTTTAAGCCATTGAGTTTATGGTACTTTATTAGAGCAGCCCTAGGAAACTAACAGAGATGTAAACAGAGAGAGGGTCCTGATAATATTATTTGAATCCCTGGGTCCAGCCATGCCGAAATTCCCTTGGACTCACTGATATGAAGCAATAAATGTCATTTATCTGCTTCAATTATTTTCTGAGTGGGTTTCTGTCAGTTCAGTTAAAGGACTCTTGACTAATACAGATGCGGTAGGTTGGTGGCAAATGCTTTTATCATTCCGTAAGTGAAGGCTCTGATCCTGCAGGAGAAACTTCCTTATTCGGAATCATACCAGCCCTTTACTCCTCCACTTCTCTATGATTCTGATTCTCTCATTCTGCTGTACCCACATCCAGTTGGACATTACCAATAAAATGTTTTGGGGTATCAGCCAACTCCAAAGACAGAAATTAAGCAAGAGCTTGCAAAAACACATCCTGATTAGAGGAGGCCTCGTTAAAATGCTAGGTAGGGAGATGTAGAGGTGAGATGAGAATCGGGGGGGAAGGGAGGGAAGAGAATGTGATGTGTTTCAGAGAACCACCCAGAAGGCTCCTCCATGCACACAGCTGGCCCAAGGCAGCTGTGGGTCTTGCTTCTAGGGGATGAAATTGATGATGCATAGCAAACAATTAATTTCTGTTAAATACCAGCTAGTTAATGAAAAATATTTTCAAATTCAGGACAACGCCAAGAAAGATGTACCTATAAATGGCACTGATATTTAGCCAACCAACCATGTCCGTTGCAACACTGAATTTAGTGGGACTGGTTGCTTTATATTACTTAATGGCAGATTGATTGCTACCTATATTTGTTGAGATTTCATATAGGTGATTATCCAATAATGGGCAAGCTGTTAAAACTCAGGCCATGATTCCTCTAACAGCAAGGTGATACTGCGCAGGAAATGAGCAGCTGTGTAAAGAACAGTCAAACAGAGTAAAGAAAATGCAGTTTGGATGGATATATGGGGCAACACGGGCAGGGTCACTACTTGTGGCTATGTCAGAGTATTGGTGGATGGATGGTGAGTAGCTAAAATGGGTTCTACTTTGTCTTTGGGGAGACTATGGGCACTCATGTCTGGGTGGGACAGGTGAGATCAGAAATAGAGTAACAGCTTATCTTTAGGCCAGCACCCAGCAAAAATGTCATTCATCCGATGAACCAAGAGTAGGGAATAGTTTCATCTTTCCACATAGATGGAATGGAACATGGCATGAATACAGCCAAGGTCATAGACTCATGATGGGATATAGAGGAGGGAGTACATCCAACACCAGGCTCTACGACTGAAAAGCTAATGACCTTGGGAAAGTATTTTATTTTCATTATCTCCCAGCTATAAAATGAGGACTAACAATGGTTTTTCTCAAGGCTCTAATATTACAGTGTATGTGAAATGCTTTGTGAATTGGAAAGCCCTAAGCCCTGGAAGACTGTTAAGCCTGTTGCTGAAGGCAGGTGGGATTGCTCAGAGCCACAGATGCAGACTGCCTCACTAAGCCTGGCCTACCTCCTGTGGGCATGCTGGGAGCTCAGTGCCCTTAAGATGCCACTAAAGGGAAAGCCCTTGCAGCTGGGTCAACAGCGATTTGTCGGATTTGTCAAACCTGCTCCAGTCTGATGTCTCCTGAGAGATTTGGCCCCTTCTCATTACCAACTTGGCTTTTGTTCTGTCCTCCCCTAGCTCTAAGCCTGCCCCTTCTGGTTTCTAGCTTTCTCCTTCAAATGCCTGAAGCACAGCCCAACTTGACTCTGTCCCTTGAATAACCAAGTCCAATGTCCAGTCTTCCACTGAGAACCCTCAAGGGCCCCAGGCTCTGTTTCTGCCAACTCTAACCCTATGGATGGAGCACTTGGAAAGCTCAGCTACAATTTTTCCTGCTACACATCCGTGCCCTACACATCCTGCTGGAAAAGTAGCTACACATCCGTGCCCTGCTGAGAATCAGAAGCTGCGTTGCTGACATACTCTACAAAGCATGACATATATTCAATAATGATTCCAAAAGACACCAGAGAGGAGGTGATGGGAACGGGTGGTGGTGGTGAAGGAGACTACAACATGGTGGGGGCACAGGAGGGAGGCTCCCCGAATCATGGGGAGCCACATAACCACCTGCACCTCCAGATCTGAGTTACCTGCATGACTGCAAATGTGGGAGGATAACCCACGTGTCCTGACCCAGTTTCTATAACCAAGAGTATCTGTTTACTTGGCCAACTGAAGGCTCAGAAAATGACATCTATCCTGCATGTCTTGAGTCCCATGCCCAAGATCTCACTTTCTCCAATCAGGTCACATTGCCTGTGTCCTCATCTCCTCTCCAATGCCTGAGACTCTGCTCCTCCACCCCCGGGGAAATGTGAATTTTCATCAGACAGGAAGGCTTGAGTTGTCAGCTGTGAAATTGCTCCCTAACCACCTCCAATGCCTTGTCAAATGCGGTATTTAATTTACTTTTAATAATATAATTTTTTAAAGCTAAATCTCAGATAAAGATGAATTTATGTCAACACTGGTTTAGAATGGATTTTTGAAAAATTACCTTGAGTTTCTGAGCAGTTTCCTCCCCAGGCAGCTGCAGGCTCCCTTGTTTGATGTTGAGCAGTTTGCTATAAATTAGTGCAACATATACTCTGTTTTTAGGCAATTTTCTAGTTATTTGATGTTGATATTCACTTGTGGATTTTAAGATCTCTACAAGAAAAGGGAAGAGAATTTTATGAACACCTCTGAATGGGGTGTGACCCTTCATTAGTCCTAATCACAACCCACAAAGGGGGTTTTACTGTCCCCATTTTACAGATAAATAACTGAGGCTCAAAAAGGTTGAGCAACTAACCCCTGGTTACAAAGGGGTACCTAGAGTCAATCCAGGGCTATTTGACCTTTTCCATTATTTTTCTGGTTTGCACCTTGGTGCCTAAAACACATTGTTGGTCAATAAATGTTGGTTAAATGAGTAACTGCAAGTTCTGCTCAACACCCAGGAAACTCCTCCCTCCCGGAGCTTTCAGTGCAGGATTTGTAGGGGAGGTAGGTGTGCCACCCCCACCCCCCCACAGAACAGTGAAAATTGGGCTCTGAATGAGGGCTCTGGCAGGGAGTGAGCAGCGGGGGGACAGCAGGATCCCAAAGCACTTCCTAAATCCTCAAAGAAAGAGTCAATGATTTTCAGCTTGACTTGCCATTTTGAAATCTCTGGTGACTATGAATCCTATATAGTATACTGGGGAATGCTCCTCTCACTGAATTAAAAGTGGAAAAAACATCCTGTGATCAGTGGCCATGTTTGATCATTGAACTTGACTGTTGCTTGTTGGAAGGTTCTTCGGAGCTGTTACTTGGGTAGAGGGGAGCCAGACACCTCGTCTGAATCTTGAGGAAATTAACTAGACCCATGCTGGGATTGAATCAGGGCCATGGTGAGGCTCATGACCAGTCCCGGCTGTAATCCATGCCATGCTTTCATGCCACGTCATCTGTTAGACCAGAATTGTTAATGCTGCGAACTTTTCATTCACGTTTGTGTTTCCAAGACGTGTCAGCAGTGAACAAAATGTTCACTTGACACTGATCTTCCCTTCAAAAGGATATAATACAGACAAAGTGTATGGGTTAATGCATACGTCTGACTTCATGAATCTTCATTGGTTTAGACATATGCAGGGCTCTGTGCTAGCATGGGATGGTGATAGAAGTGCAAGATCCAGTGTTTCCCCTCAAGGGGCTGAGAGCATTAGCTGGAGATAGGACCCAGGAGTGCCTTCCACCAGACTGGCAAATGTCCATGTGTACACGCCAACTCAAACACCCTCAATGTCACTGGATCCTACTGTGCACTGCCCATTCTTTTGGAGAATATGGGTACATGAAAGTGTAGGAAAAGGCAGTCCTACCAGGAAGGATAGGCTTAGGGAAGCTGGAGCTGACTTGGTTCCATTTTTCACTATTTCTTATCTGGACCTCTCCTCTAGCTGCCGAACCCTGACCCACGCCTCAGTCTGCAGCCAGACTGGAGTCATCTGAGCATTTCTCTGCCCAAAGTTTCCTCCTGGCTCCCTCCATCACCTATAGAATAAAGTCCAAGGCCCTAGAGTGCCTTAAAAGCTCTCTTTGATTGTCCCTTCACTCACCAGCAACTCATCTCAGCTCCCCCAGTGCCCTGACAGGTACATTCCTGGCCATCCAGACTTCACAGGCAGCACCTCAGCCTTTCTCTGCATCTCTTGCCTCTGCTGGAATTCCTTCCCTTCCAATCTTACCACCTGGGTAATTTCTAATTTACTTTCCCTGAAGCCTTCATGTCCTCCACCAGAGTGAGGACTCCCTCCTCTGTGCCAGCTACTTGCCACACTACGCTCATCGTTCATCTGCTCTCTTGAATTGTAAGCTTCTTGAAGACAGGACCTACTCATTGTTTTATTTCCAGTGTCTATTCCAGAGGTCAGCCCTAGCAAGTGTCCAATAAGCATTTGCTGAGTTGAACATTAGATTTAAAAATAAGGTTGGTGGGCTACCTTTGGCAACAATAGCATTTATACTTTTTTTTTCTTTGGTGAACATAGAATATTCCAATGAACTTTTAAAACTCATTTAAAAGTTATAAAAGTGAAAAAAAATGAATAGGACAGATCAGTGCCTCAAAATTTCAGAGAAAAGACAAATTGCTGTGACCTAAGATTCTCAGAAATGGCTTTGTAAAGCAATGGAACAGAATTCACTTACCATTTATTGAGTGCCTATTATGTACCAGGCTTTATGGCACGTGTTTTGTTTAAAAGATGAGTAAAAGGTGGTTCTTGAAGAAGACTCCGTAGTCTGGTATACCAGAGAGAGAGCGAGGAGACAGGCCATTAAAGTGCAAAGTGGTAAATGCTCTAACTGTCTATAGCAAAGTTGGGACAGTTGACCTAAAATCTGGAAAAGTCATTGGAATTGGGGAGTTATAATTTGTCCTGCTTAGGATCAATTTCATCTCCTCTGGTTAAAATATCTTTCCATTGCTTCCTTAGGATCAGTGATGATTTCAATCCCTGGATGACATTTATTAACTGGGGCCACCAGCAGGATGTGTTGTAATTTTGATATTCATCTGTGAATGCGGAGATGAAGGAACATCCAGCCAGCATCAGGACTGGGACACCTAGTACAGCACAGGTCCCTCCGGGCTCTCAGGGGCCGGTGTGCAAGCTCAGGGGGTGCCCAGAACTCACCAGGAGGACAGAATGAGGAAGAAGGTCGCTGAGTCCACCTGTCTATTTGGGTATTATTTCTTCCTCAATCACTCTCTGAAACAAACTTGTGCAACAAATCCTCTCCCCTACCCCTACTGTCTTTATCTACTTGTAAATATGTACTTAAGTTTCAAGGTCCAGGCTAAAGAATTCAAGCTTAACCTTGTTAGTATAGAAAGTCCCAGAAGATTTTTCTGCAGGGATCTAATGTGGCGAAAGTTGTCTTTTGAGGAGAGGAATCTGCTGTTTGTGCATAGTTGAGAGGCCCTCTCATAAAAATCTTGGGACAAAGTGGTGAGAAAGTAGACTAAGGCAATGGCAGTAGAGGTAGAAATGGTATCCATTCCTGATTCGTATTAAATCCTTGACTAGTAGCCCATAGACTGCCTTTGGACATTATTAATTAGACTGGGTTCTCTTAAAAGTTATATTACTTCTCCTCCTGTTATAATTGCTCATTTATTCGTCTCTATCATTAGCATGTTAGTCCCCTAAGGCCAGGCGCTGGTCTGTCTTGTTCATTACTGGCTCCCCCGCACTAACGCAAACACTGTAGTTGCTCAGTACATATTTGTTGATGGATCACTGACTACACAGCCACGTTAAGGGAGCCCCAGGAAACATCTCATTTGGAAATCACATCTAAACTGGAAGAGAGGCCTCATTTTAGAGGTGCTCTCAGCCGATGTGTCCTCATCACCATCCATGAGCTTCAAGCCAGGCTCTCATTAAACCGAAGTAAAGGACAAGTCAGGTGCACTTGGCTTTTGCGGTTTTCATTTTCTCTTCGGTGATGGTAGCCTCTCGGTCATTTGTAGGTCACAAAGTTTGACGACTTGTCTCCCTGCCTATTTTGGATGTTAATTACATCTTTGTTTCTAATGACTGCCCAATTCCCACGGGGGCATTGGCCGGGTTCTGGCAAAGGGTCCCGGAGCAGGCTGACAATCAATGTGACCATCATAATTTATTTCTGCTCGGACTCTCAGAAAGTTCACCAGTTTCTTCAACATACAAAATCTCCTAACTAGAAATAATGATGGAAAATAAAGAGGAAAAATAAACTACTTGACCCACTTGGGTGTCACAGCCAAGTCCCTTCAGAGGGCTAAGAAAGCAGCCGTTTTTCAATACTAGCTTCATCAATTAATATTTTAAGACTCCAAGACTTGCTATTCTGAGGCTGCAGAAAGAAATGTCAGAGGACTCAAGTACTGTATGATAATAATAGTCAACATTTATTGGTACCTTAATGCTTGCCTGCTGATTTGTAAGCATCAACCCATTTAATCCTCAAACTAACATGGGGAGATGGGTACTATTATTACCCCATTCTACAGTTGAGCAAACTGAGGCTTAAAAACATTAAGTAATTTGTCAATAGTATCCCAGCTAGTAAAGGATGTCTCTGGAATTTGAATTTAGGTAGTTAATTCCATAAGACCCCCTCCCTTTCTCATATTTGGGAGTCTCCCAGGACCGTGTATTAATTGATCAAAATGTGCAAATTGCCATGGTGGAGGTTCACTCTTACCTAATTAAATGCTGGAAACATTCACCTTAAGAAACACTCTCTTGCATGGTCTGTCTTGCTCCCTAGTTTTCCTCCTGGTTTATCTGCAAACGTGGGACCTCCTGCTCTGCCAGCCACTGCCTCATCCATCTGGCCTTCCAGCCACTGCCTTGCCGTGCTTCCTTTCCTAGCTGCCCATCTCTGCCCCTCTTTCCACTCTGAATGAATGTTTCTTCTTTAACTCCTTGGTTGTCGGAATTCCATACAGTTCGATTTTCTGGCAGTTCTGGTTACTTTTTGTTTTTAAATTTATTGTCCTTCTTTTAGTTGTGCTAGGAGGCAAAATGTATCTTCCTGTGCCTCCATCTCTGGCGTGGGGAAATAAAGCCTCAAAACCTCTGACTGAAAAATTCTGTGGGGGTTGAGGCAGCAGGAGAAACTCTCACCCTCACAGGAGAGTTCGTTGGAGAGACCCACAGGGTCTTAGAACATACACAAAACCCACCCACCCAGGAATCAGCACCAGAAGGGCCCAATTTGCTTGTGGGTAGCAGAGAAAGTGAGTGAAAGCCAGCTGAGAGCCAAGCAAGTGTCATTGTTCCCTCTTGGACCCCTCCCCCACATACAGCTCCACAATGCAACCACGTGGGTTGCCCCACGCTGGTGAATACTTAAGGCTCTGCCCCTTATTGTGTAACAGGTGTGCTGAGACAAAAAAATATTGCCCAAATGAAAGAACAAGTCAAATCTCCAAAAAATACTAAGTGATGAAGATATAGCCAACCTATCAGATGCACAGTTCAAAACACTGGTAATCAGGATGCTCACAAAGATGGCTGAGTATGGTCATGAAATAGAGGAAAAAGTGAAGGCTATGAAAAGTGAAATAAAGGAAAATATACAGAGAACCAACAGTGAAGGGAAGGAAACTGGGACTCAAATCAATGGTTTGGAACAGAAAGAAGAAATAAACATTCAACCAGAACAGAATGAACAAACAAGAATACAAAAAAAAATGAGGAGAGGCTTAGGAACCTCCAGGACAACTTTAAATCTTCCAACATCCAAATAATAGGGGCGTCAGAAGGAAAAGAGAAAGAGCAAGAAATTGAAAACTTATTTGAAAAAATAATGAAGGAGAATTTCCCCAGTCTGGCAAAAGAAATAGACTTCCAGGAGGTCCAAGAAGGAAGCCCAGAGAATCCCTAAGAAGCTGGACCCAAGGAAACACACACTTAGGCACATCATAATTACATTACCCAAGATTAAAGATAAGGAGAGAATCCTAAAAGCAAGAGAAAAGGAGATAGTTACCTACAAAGGAGTTCCCATAAGACTCTCAGCTGATTCTCAAAAGAAACTTTGCAGGCAAGAAGGGGCTGGAAAGAAGTATTAGAAGTCGTGATGGGCAAGGACGTACACCCAAGATTACACTATCCAGCAAAGCTATCATGTAGAATGGAAAGGCAGATAAAGTGCTTCTCAGATAAGGTCAAGTTAAAGGAGCTCATCATCACCAAGCCCTTATTATGTGAAATGTTAAAGGGACTTATCTAAGAAAAATAAGATCAAAAATACAAATTATAAAATGACAACAAACTCACAACTATCAACAACCGAACCTAAAAAACAAAAACAAACTAAGCAAACAACTATGACAGGAACAGATTCACATAAACACAGATCACATGGAGAGATCACATGGAGAGAGGGGGAGGAGGTAATGGGGGGAAAAGTACAGGGAATAAGAAGCATAAATGGTAGTTACAAAATAGACAGGGGAAGGTTAAGAATAGTATGGGAAATGGAGAAGCCAAAGAACTTATATGTACAACCCATGGACATGAACTAAGGGTGGGGAATGATAGTGGGAGGGGGGGACAGGGCAGAGGGGAATAAAGGGGAGAAAAAAACTGTAGTAGCATAATTAATAAAATATTTTAAAAAAGGAAATACAAAAAATAGAAAAAAAAAGAAACCCTCTCTTATTTATGATAAACATCAGCAAATAAGGGCTCCTTCGCCTGCTTCCTGACTTGGGCTGTTGGCGCCCTCTGAAATGACCTGTTGGGAGGCAGAGTATAATCTTCGCTATAATAGCCAGTGCCCCAAAGAGTAGGCTCATGAGTGTGGGCCTCAATCCACTGCTAACTCAGTCTCTGGGTTTAACAAATCAACATTTTAGCTGTTAAGGCCCCACTTTCATTGACCAGGCACTCTGCCTTATACTGTGGATTTGACTAGTCCCTGCCCTGCACGAAGCCTGCATCGGCTCCATACTGCCTATAAAATGCCCATGTCCTTTATTTAAAATAAATTTAAAAATGAACACATGAGACATACGTGTCTAGGTTATAAAATAATTACAGAGCAACCATATGCATCACTCTCATCCACAATAGGCACAAGAGCATTGTGCCCAGGTGACAATTATCAGCATCTGCCGACATCACCGAAGAGGCCATCAGGCTCTGTGGCCCTGCTGACGGAAGGCCCAGCCCCACCGATAAAGGAGTCTTGCCCAGAACACTGAACCGAACTCTGACAAAGCTCTAAATTGAACTGCCAATTTATACCAAATACTGGGGCAGAGGAACATTAAATATTCTAGAGATCAGCAAAATTCAGACCTAGGGAAACTCTGAAGGACAAATAATATAGTTTCTTCAACAACAACAACAACAAATTGCAAGGAAAAAGGAGAGGAGGAAAACACTAAAGAGACCCGTCACCCTAGTCTGTATCCCGATTTGAACAAACCAACTGCAGAAACAAATGATGACACAATTGAGAACTGATTACACATTTGATGATATTAAAGAAATTGTTGTAAGTATAATAATTATATTGTGCTTATATTAAAATAGAGTCTTTATTGAAGTGCATTTCTATGAAATGATACGCTTGCTGAGATTTGAGTGGAAGTGATTTAGTGGGGGTTGTAGTGGGAAGTGGGTGGGGTTTGACGTGAAAGCACGTGTTGCAGTTTGAGGCTGGGTGATGTACACATGGGAGTTTGTTGTGCTGTTCTCTCTGCTCTTGAATATGTTCTAAAACATTTATAATTTTTCA
Source organism: Desmodus rotundus (assembly GCF_022682495.2). Lineage (NCBI taxonomy): Eukaryota > Metazoa > Chordata > Mammalia > Chiroptera > Phyllostomidae > Desmodus > Desmodus rotundus. The sequence continues at coordinate 109,856,283 of NC_071393.1, forward strand.
GAAAAAGTTTTTCTTTAAGGTGCAATTCAAATGCCACCTCACTTAAATCAAAGGTAATCTGTTTCTCCTCAGTTAACTCACAGTCTCTGTTTGTTTCTGAATCACAGCGTGGGGTCCTCCTCGTGTGTGTTTCTTTGTGCCTTACCTGCTGCTCCCTCCTTCCTCTCAGTTTGCTGTGTCTCAGGGCAAGAACTTTGTGCTTGTGTTTCCTGCCCTTCCCCCAGCAAAGTGCCTGGATGGCGGGTGTTTAATAAATATATACTGAATTAAATGGAAAGAGACTCCAGAAAGCATCAAAAATATCTCTCACAAAACCTACCAGTTGTCTGCACCTCCAAGCACCCACAGAAAAGTAACTTCTGAGGCAGGATGACCTTCTTCACATATGTGGGGAGACTGAGGCTGGAGAGGAGCCTGGGCCGGCCGAGAGTCTGGGGTGGGGTTTCTTATGCCACCCCAGTAACGTACCGACCATCCACCCCACAGCAGAGCTGGCCCTGGCCCTGGCGTCCTTGCAGCGGGCTCTGCTGTCAAGGCCCCCTCTAATACACACAGAGCCTCAGTGAGGTTCCCACCCACGTATCTTCTTCCAGGGCTTTCTCTCTGCGTGCCTGAGACCATCAAGAGAGTCCTAAGCTTTGACTAAAATCAGGACATGTTAATACTTATTTTTAACGTTAATAAGCATTAACATCCCAGGAGATTAGAGGTAATTGTGACCAAACAAATTGTCATAGGACAATGCTGAGTGCTGGCAATTGCCTGAGACCCTCGACAACTTCCTGGGACTAGAGCACTCCAGCCAGGGTGAAACAGGTATAGAGCAAGTTCCCCCACAGCTCACGGCTGGAGGAAGGGGAGAAGCTGATAATACAGCTTAAGATACTTTCATAACAGTGGCAAATGATGGCCGTGTCCTTCATGAAGCGAAGCTGTGCTGCCACCAGGTAAAGGCCTACGTGGCCTTCAGTACCTATAGTGCAGAGTATGAGGTCACATAGGAGGCCCCAGGTCAGCATTTAAAGTTAGGGCAGCCAGCCGTGAGGGGGATGGCCAGGCAGTTTGAAAGGGTGTGGAAGGTCCCAGACCAGCCCACCATGAGGTTTGGATGAAGGAGATGTCACGTGGTTTGGGATTAAGAGCTGGAGGAAGGAAGCGGTGACCTGCTGGGAAACCTGCCTGGGAGAACACAGCAGCATGACTGACGGAATTTTGGGGACCTGCCCAGCCAAGCACAGATTAATGGGAGATGCCTGGAATGCTGAACTGTGAGTGGGAAGGCTGAGTCACAGACTTCTGTTTTCTCTGAAAGACAGTACCTTTGACTGCATATTCTGAAACCGGCCTGGTTTGGCAAAAGGAGGTAGGACTGTGTGTTTGTGGGTGTTTTAAAGGGAGTGGAACTTAACAGCAAAATTCTGCCATTATTCTAAATCTGTATAACTGTTAAATAACAATTCCTTTCCTTTCCACCAAACTCTGGCATTGGGAGTCACGCTTCCTGGCAGCGGGAAAATCGGACGCCACAGCTGTTCCAGAACCACATAGGCTGGGGTTCTGTAACAAGGGGGCGCCTCTGCAGGCAACGTGCGTCCCAACACCACTAGTCGCGGCCACCAACCCCGGGCATCATCACTCCTTTTTCATCCTCATTATGCACATCACAGTCATCCCCGGGTATCTCTCAGTGTCATTATCTGCCATTATATGTAAATGAGCTGAGCACTGTACAATGGAAATAGGCATTTCTGGGGAGAAAATGATCTGAGTATCACAGTGGAACAGCTACTAAATTAAGGTAGAAATTGGTGTTATTAAGAAGCAAGCATGCAATTTGTGGGCAGGGTAACTGAAAACACACCTCCATCCACTGGAGCGGGCTGCTCCACTTAATCTTAGATCACTGTATTTTGAAATGAAGGTACAGCCACTGAAATAGTGCTGAAAAAAGAGAGACAGTAGGGGAAATGCTTCTAACCCTAAGGTTACAAGGGTAGTTTTCAATAGAGAAAGAAGAGGCAGCATTAAGAGGGCTGGTTTTTAACCATGCCTAGGGCTTCTCCATCAACTCAGAAGATTAAAGGACAAGAAATGTGCTTCATCAAGAGGGATTTCAATTAAAAAGAAAACTGTGCCCATGATCACAAGCCAGAACGCGTTCTCCAAAGAGGTTATTGAGCCTCTATTGGCTCATATCTTTGAAAATAGAACGATTCCTTTTCATTCCTACATCTAAAGACAGGTGCACTTAGAGACATTTGGCTAAATCAGGAGACTTCCAACTTTAACTTGTACTACTAAATGCTGTCTCTTACCTAAGCTTGCCTATCGTCCCCTTTCAGCCTCCCTCCCTGCTCCCCCTCCCCCCCACAGGAATGCAGTTGGAGTTACTTGGCCAAGGGACAGAACAATTTGCTCACAGGACCTGGGGTTTGTGGTGATATTCTTCCACCATCAAAGCCATCGTGGACAATTTTACTTTCTACATTCTGAAGGCCGCTAAACCCAGGGTTACTCAAGGCAGGTCCACACCTCTCTCCCCACTCCCTGCCACCTCTCTACCCATAAAGAATTGTGGGTTGAAAACAGCCTGTAAATTTGTGAATCTCACCCTTTTGTTTTGCAGATAATTCTGCCCAAGGCCACAAGGCTGGCAGATTCCTGGGTGCTGCCCAGGCTGCTCCATGTCCCATTTCCATAGCCAAGGAATGGGAGAGCAACTCACAAGAAGAGTGGAGATCAGCTGGACTCCAGCCACAGGCAAAAAAACCAAACAAAAGTAAAATTGTCCTGATGGCTTAGATAGTGGAGAATATTGCCACAAACCCCAGCCCCTGCAACAAATAAAGGTAAATATAAATTCTGACCTTGAGTATTTTACAGACAGGAGAGACACAGAGCCCTGCCATACAAGCACGTAGACACCTAAGGAACCAGGACGTCAAGCAGCCCCAGCGTTGCACCTGGGACCACTGGCAAGTCATAGCCTGAAGCCAACCACCTGGGCATTGCCCTCCAGGACTGGGGCAGTCAAGGGCAACCATTCTGGGCCGTGGATCACTTCTCTTAGTTCTTCTTCTCCTTGGAATCCCAAGACTGGAATGGACCTTGGAGATCATTGAGCCCAACTGTCTTCATTTCATGGGTGGGTAAATGGAAAGAGGGTAGTGGAGATGCTAAATAAGTGTCCCAGGTGCAGGTGGGGATTGGGCTGAAACACCGCCACTGTGAGCAGCCCAGCCACCTGGGCAGGGAACAGGAGCCGAGCCACTCCTCTTCCAGTCCTTCCCGGATCCATGTCGACAGCCAAGACCCAGGGCAAAGCTGGTGTTTAAGCAGAAACCTGCTAACTGTGGACACACTGAATTATTTATATCTGGGGTCATAAATAATGTATTGAGTATTAATATCAGATTTATAAATGTATCCATAACCTAGGGGTATCAGTCACTATTATATGCCTCCCAGTGCTAACAAATTACCTGGCCCTCGTGTCTTTGACTAGCTCCTGTCCTTGGGAATGTGGCTCTCCTGCCAGCGCTGTGCCCTTCCCATCTCTATTTGGCTGATGCTAAGTGGCAGATGTCTGGGCTAGGAAGCGGTACCACAGCACCCCAATGTCCTTTCAGCCTCCAGCTCTGGACACCAGCTGCTTTATCAAGCACTGGGCAGAGGGGTGTGATAGCACCCCCTGGATCCTAGGCCCCCTTTCCTCTGTCTGCCTCGTGGTTTTAGAGTGTGGACAAAAAAGAAAAAGGCCACATACCAAACTGACAAGCTCAGGGGAGGCCTGCATACCAGCCTTACAACTCAGAGACCTAAAGTAACCACGAAGGGTGGGCTGAAATGAAAACTTACTAACTAAAAGCAGTTTGTGTCCTAGGCTAGGATCTTCCTTAATTAAGTCTGTCTATTGGTTTCTTGTATCTATGGTAACATACCTTTGGAATGTCAAAGTAATTTCCTTTTCCCAGCCCCCTCAAAGCAGAGTATACTCGCAGAACACTGAAGTGAGACCACAAATCCCCTCGTTATTATTATCATGTTAATTGTTGACTATTAACTCTCCTCTACCCACCTATGGAAAAGAAATATGTGTCTATCATTCTACTTTCTATTCAGTCCCAAAGGTTGGCCCCCACTTTGCTTTCTCCCACCTTGCTAGTCTATCACCAGTGGATTCAGGTAGCCCCCTTGCGTCCCCTCCTTTGACCGGAATGTGTGAAGCCAGGTGCAGAACTGCCCTTCTCTGGGGCACTTTCTCAATCTGGTGAGGTTTTGCTTCCTGGCAATTGTTGTCCATTTGGCTCAAATGAACTCACAAAAATTATCTAGAGGTTTGAATGTTTCTTACATTGACAAGAGACTCTACCTCATTTTAGGCTGAAGATCCAGAGCAAACGCATTCTCTCCAGCCATCTTTTGGTGCCCATTTATTGCTGCGTGAAGATAATCAGGGGAAGTGTAGCTCATTGTTTGAAGGTTGGACGTCGAATAGCGTAAGGGAGTGATTCGAGGAGATGGTTGTCTCCTGCGGATTCACCTAGGACTTTGTCCTGTGGAGAAGGGACAAGAATGGAAAATCCTGGTCCAAGAGATGGCAAAAGTAATCTAGTTTTGACTTGGTCCAAGTCAGGGGAACGGAGATGGGGCAAAGTGGTTACTAACTCTCTCTAAGGAGAAAAGATATGGAGGAAGAGAGGAGGAGGAGGCATGCACACCCTTGAGGACCTCGGAGGACTTCGGTGTCCATGCACAAGGGGCAAGGCCAGGGAGAAGGCCATGCTGAAGAACGAGCTCTTCAGGTCCTGTAGCCCGAGCTCTGCAGGTCCTGTAGACCAGACCAAATACAGCACAGGGCTCTTTCTTTACCTCTGTCTCTGGGCTCAAAGTCCGATCTTGTTCCTCCAAATCTTATCTAGGCACAAGAAACAGCCTCATCCTTCTCCATTAGAAATGGAGTGAGGGAGCCCGTGATCTGCCCCATACTCACAGGCCAGAATGGACCTTAACAGTGTGAACGATACTGGCACTTGTGAAGTAGGGTCCTGCCCACTGCTGGCATTTGTCCCTGACTCAGAGAAGGGCAAGGAGTGAGGTCCAAACTCCTAGGGCCTGGTTATGGGGACAGGAGCACCTATGCTGGTCAGGAGGTCCCATGCCAGCCACCGTAGAGGGTCCTCGGGGGCAGAAGCACCTCTCCATCCAGGCATCCTGCTAAGAAGTGATGTCCCCGGGCCCCCGATGGGGCTCAGCCAGTGAACTGGTGTGCATGTGTGGCAGCCTCTGCAGCACCTACTCCCAACTGTGGTGTGAAAACAGTAACATTATGGTGTTGTTACAAGGGGGTGCTGACATGTTGATGCAAATCCTCATTTCCGACAAGACCGAGAAAATGAAATGGCTCAGAAGGGAGTGGGAAAGTGTCCAGGGAGTAGTAACTGTTATGCTGTCAAAGCGCTTTGACAATGGATAACTCTGCTGTGATTTCATCAGCTGAAAGCCAATTAACCCTTGGAGCTTTCTACTACACGGAGCCTGGGTAGCGGGAAATGCCTCCAGGGATCGCCTATACTTCTCTTTCACCAGATAAGCAACAGCCCTGAGTTCCAAGGAAAGACATGTCCACAGATGTGCATGTCACACAGTCTGATAGGTGACGCCCCTGCAGTTGCCCAGTGCCTACCAGTGGATCCCCTCAGAGGACCAGGGTGGGCAGGAGTCAGCTACGCTGTCTGATATCACCAGTGTGGGTAACGGGGGATGAAGCAAGAGTGTTTTGGACAAACAGACCTCACCAGGATGCCATCCAGAGAAACAGCCCCTTCCACAGCCTCTGCTGCTTTGGGGGCAGGGGGGAGGTCTGCATTTTACCAACTGGTTCTGTCCACCCACCCTTTTCAGAGGACACAAGTGGGTCTGAAGAGGACTCTGACCCAAGCACAGCCACCAGGAGCCTGCTCAGGCTGAGGGTTGGCAGGAAGAGATGACCAGAGCCCATCAGATCTCCCCAATCTCTAAGCAGAGAATCAGAGCCCAGGCCACAGACAGGTGGAGCTGACATCATGAGGTTGGAAAAAAGGCCATGAGGGGCCAGTGCTGGGCAGGTGGAGGGGAGCGGAACTGTGATCACAGAGGAGGCAGGTGGAGAGAGAGAGAGACACTGAGAAGGGGCAGGCAGCCTTGGAGGGAGCAGAGAGAGCAGCTGCCCCCAAGACCTCGCTTCCCTTAGACCTTGTTGGTTCTCTCCATGTGAACCTTTGCAGTGACCACTGAGCCCCACATTTTCTCCAGGCGATGTGAATGAGCCTCTGTTTCTTGAAAGCAAAAATGCCTCTGTGAAAAAACGTGACTGGGGGAGGAAAGAACCATGTGTCAAACAAGGCCAGAAAAATACATTTACCCATCAAACATGGAGAAGCTCGGTTGAGAGCAGGGTCTAGAAGGAGCAAGGAGGGTCGAGGACAGAACTTTTCAAACAATTCGAGACAATGGCCCACTTTTACCCCCTATCCCCATCGCAAACTGATTTTCCAGACATAAAATGCAATGAAAATGTGGTGGCGATGTCAAATTGCTATAAAAACTTGTAGCCACTTAACTCAGGAATCTCATTGCAGACTGGTAACAAGTGCACGGATTGGGGTCCCGCTGGCTAAGAGATTGTCGCTGTGGAGCTGAGGCTGGAAGGCTGATGCTTACTGGCTGCCAGCTACATGCAGGGAGCTGAACAGAGTTACCTCGAAGTGGTGACTCTCGTCTGGGGCTGGTGTTGCCCACTGCCCCTGCCAGAGAAGTACAGAAAGAATTGTCCTGCCACAAGGCCAGAAGCATCTCCGTTAGGAAACACTGGTTTGAAGTTTAACAATTAGGGGGAAACCTGTCCTCTATAGGAGGCCCTTTTGCAACCCTGACAGATGGCCTTTTAGCTAATGTCTCTGCCGGAGAACAATGAGGATCTGGGGCCCAGGACACGGCAGATTAAAGGGTGCTGGAGAGGGAGTGCTGGGCTCAGAGCCCAGTGGAGCCTGATTCGCCCAGGGAGAGAGAGATAATATAACCCTTGACAAACTGCAGTGGCTTAAGAGTTTCAGCTCAGACAGAACTGCCTACATCCATTTAATTAGATTTTAATTTCTCTTTCCACATTTGGTTTTCAAAGATTCTAAGTAATTGTTTCCTGCATCAGAGGACAGGGAAGAACAATCCCCAACTTAGATAAGCCGCTCAAGGAGATTTGTCTCATCCCCATTCAAACATGAGTGCCTTCCAGAAGCTGCTGGGCTGCATCACTGTCCCGCGAGGCCTGGACCTGGCAGGGATGTGGACACCTGTCACCTCTGAGATGAGGAGAATGAAAGAGGGGAAAGAAGCTCCAAGTGATGCCCTTGAGCCCATAGCTGTGGAATTATAAGCAACCACACCTTACTCATCACTGGTGTTCAACAGAAACTGCCTGTGCGTGAATAACACGTGAGATTCCTTCCTTTCTCTCTCTGAATTAGCTTTTGGGAGAGTCAGCCGTCGTACCATGGAACCCTTACAAAGTGTCTCACATTAGAGGACACAGCCTTCAGTTACCTTATTTTAACCCTCAAACACTGGAGAAACTGCCCCAACCAACATCCCGTACGTCACCTCTGATGGACTCAGTGAAAAAAAAGAAAGAAGAGGCGAAAAAATTGAATAATTAAGCTCCATTAATTGCTGAGTATGTAAGCTCCCAATTTTAGCTCCATTATTATTTAGCTATTATTTATTAGTTTTAGCTGCATTTATTATTGCTGAGTGTGTAACCTCACAATTGCAAGTCTGGTCATCATTGGAAATAAGACTTTTTTTTTTTGCCTGTTTATTGCACTTATTGGGGTGAAATTGGTTAATAAAATGATATGGGTTTCAGGTGTACAATTCTATCATACATCATCTGTATATTGTTCTGTGTGTTCACCACCCCAAGTCAAGTATCTTTCCGTCACCACTCATCCCCTGCCCCCCTCCCTCTTCTATCTCCCTCTACCCTCCTTTCCCTCTGGTAATCACCACTCCTCTAGCTCCTGTGTCTATGAGATTTTTTTTTTTTTTTTGCTTAATCCCTTCACCTTTTCACTCTGCCCCCAAATCCTCCTCCCTCTGAAAGTCTGTTGTCTATCTATTGAATCTGTTTCTATTTTGTTCGTTAGCTCAGTTTGTTCATTAGATTCCACATATGAGCGAGATCATATGGTATTTGTCTTTCTCTGACTCACTTTAAGGAACAATACAGCAAAGGGGTTGTGGGTTGTAAAATGAAGCGTATGTCCACCAGCAGAAGGAGTGTTTGACATATCTAACAGTTGCTCAGGAGACACAGGTCAATCAGAGTGGGGTGAGGAGTATGCCTTGCCCACCAGCCAACCACCAGTCCTGCCCACAGCACACAAGCAGGGACCACCCAACGGTCCTGGGATTACGGAAATGTATTTTTTATGCCATGGGATAAAATTTCCAATGACCACGTGATACCTAAATGGAAAAACTGGTGCATTTGCATCAGTGAAGAGCTGGGCAGGTGGTGTGTACCAGAAACCTGTGCAAATGTCACAGACTGTGGCTTTAAGGAAGTGAAAACAAGAATGTTGTGCATGTGTGTGAGAAGTTCAAATACGGTTGTCTTGTGGAATATGTGAACGGAAAAAGCAATGTTTCTAAATTAATTTGTTAGTCTGCGCAGTGCATGATTTTAATGTATATGTATGGCCAAGTGACTAACTAGGTGTTTGATTGTGTTAACTGTATTTCTAAAAGCTCATATATCCAAGTTGGCTAGAGCATGGTGGGACTTCTTCCAGCTGTATTTTCTTAGATGTTGGCACATATGACATTGGATGACTGGATGGCAGAAAGAAAGAATGAGTGCACTTTACATGGATGTCAAAACTACACCAAATCTAAACCATTAGAATCCAATGGGAGCTGTAAAAACATGCACTTTTAAATACCATTCTGGAACAAAGGAATCAGAGTTTCTGAGGATGGTGTTCAGTCCCTGGAATGCCCTTTAACTGATTCTAAAGTGCTCCAAAGGGCTATTTCACACATGTATAGCTATATTCTTTTTTTTAGAAGGCCTTCAGTGAAGGTTTGTGATTAAGAGCAAGGGCTGTGGATGAGTTCGATACTGGTTCTTCTATAACGAGCTGCCTGACCTTGTAAAAATGACCGAACCTTTCTGTACTCCAAGATTCTTTTTTTTTTTTAAAGTGTAGTTGATTGCCGTTAGTCCACTTGCAATGGTGAATGTTATTGTTTTTATTATTTTAGATTTTAAACTTTTTTCTTTACAGTTGTCCCAATTTTCCCCCTCTTCACCCCCTCCACCCAGCTTGCCCCCACTTCCATAGTCAGTTCAAGCACCGTTCTCCAAGTCCAACGGCCCTTCTCATATGCTCTTTGACTAATTCCTTCATCTTCTTTCAATCAGTCCCCACCTTCCCTTTCCCTTCTTACAGCTGTCTGTCTACTCCATGATTCTATGCCTCTGGTTCTATTTTGTTCATTAGATTCCTCTTATAAATGAAATCATATGGTATTTGTCTTTCACTGACTAGTATTATTTCACTTAGCATAATAGTCTTCAGTTCCATCCATGCTGTGGCAAACGATAGAAATTCCTTCTTTTTTCTGCTGTGTAGTATTTCATTGTATAAATGTACCATAGCTTTTTTATCTACTGATGGGCACTTAGGCTGTTTCCAGCACTTGGCTATTTTAAGTAATGCTGCTATGGACATATGTGTACATAAATTCTTTTGAATTGGTGTTTCAGGATACTTAGGGTGTATTCCCAGCAGTGGAGTTGCTAGGTCAAAGGGCAATTTCATTTTTAATTTTTTGAAGAAATTCCATATTGTTTTCCACAGTGGCGGCACAACTGTGCATTACCAACAGTAAATGAGGGCTCTCTTTTCTCCACATCCTCTCCAGCACTTGTTGTTTATTGATTTGCTTATGAAGGCCATTCTAACCGGTGTGAAGCGGTATCTCACTGTGGTTTTAATCTGAATCTTTCTGATGGCTGGTGATGCGAGCATCCTTTCACATGTCTCTGGGCCCTCTGTATGTCCTTCTTGAAGAAGTATCTATTCGGGTCCTTTGCCCATTTTTAAATTAGATTGTGTGTCTTCCTGGCATTGGGTCTTATGAGTTCTTTATATATTTTGGAGATTAAACCCTTGCCTGATATACCACTGGCAAATATATTCTCTCATACAGTCAGTTTCTTTTTTAATGTTGGTGGTGGTTTCTGTAGGCATGGAGAAACTTTTTAATTTAATGTAGTCTCATTTGTTTATTTTTTCCTTTATTTCCCTTGCCCTAGGAGATATATTGACAAAAATATTGCTATGTGAGATATCTGAAACTTTACTGCCTATGTTTTCCCCAGGATTTTTATGGTATCACAACTTATACTTAAGTCTTTTATTCATTTTGAGTTTATTCTGGTATATGGTGTAAGTTGATGGTCTAGTTTCAATTTTTGGTTTTCCAGTCCAGTCCCCCCCAATGCCATTTGTTAAAGAGGCTATCTTTACTCCATTGTATTCTCATGCCCCCTTCATCAAATATTAGTTGACCGTAAAAACATGGGTTTATTTCTGTATTCTCTATTCTGTTCCATTGATCTATGTGCCTGTTTTTATGCCAGTACCAGACTGTTTTGATTACAGTGGCCTTTTAGTATAGTTTGATATCAGGTATTGTGATCCCTCTAACTTTCTTCTTTCTCAAGATTCCTGAGGCTATTCAGGGTCTTTTTTTGGGTCCATATACATTCTGATCCAAGTTTCTTATATGTAAAATGAGAAAGACAAAAAGACCACCAACTCAGGGAGCAGTTTTATGAATATCAGTAAGCTAATACATAAAAAGTCCTTAGAACAGTGCCTGGTACACAGTGGGAGCTCAGCCCATGCTAGCTTGCATGCTCCCCAGGGTGAAAGAAGCAGACATGCGTCCTGCGGCCGACCTGCCCACGCAGCCATGGCCTGCGTACATTCAGCTCTACTATGGTTCGTCTTCAATCTAGTATGACACTTTTTAAGTAGAGGAGACAACGAGTGGAAAACTGGAGTGGGTGGGGAGCCAGAGACCCAGGTGTAGGGCTTCAGCACAATGTGACATGCCAGCACTTGTCATTTCCCCTCAGCAGGGGCTGGGAAAGGGAGACCAGGTGGTGTCTGGGGCAAAGGGAGCCAGCTGAGGTAGCCACCTAAACCTCAAGGCAGGGCCGGGCACGTTTCTTCAGAGCATCTAAGCCCCACACCCTTCACCTACTTCCTGAGTGGCCATCCTGCTGTCATCCATCCTCTGGTCAGGGACAGTGACACCATTTCCATGTTTAGAGAGACCCAAGAAGCAGCCTCATGCCTAGGGGTAGGGAAAACCCTCCAGAGCTGCTTGGTGTGAAACATGGCTTCCAGGAGATTCCAAGGATACTGGTTTACATATGGGGGTGTCTTCCTAGACAGAATAATTCAAGTTGAAAGGTAGCATGTGTCCTGAGGCTCAGCATAGCTCCAAGGGATGGGACTTATTTTCTGTCCCTACAGCACGGCAAGAGCCTGGCTAGAGAACATAGTGCTTGGGAGCAGCACTGGGAAGCGGGTCTGCTTGGGTTCAACTCCACCACGGATTAGCTGGATCTTGAGCCAGAGGTTTAACCCTTTTGTATTCAGTTTCCTCATTAGTAAAAGGGGTTCTGTGAGCATTCAATGAATTGACCTATGTGGAACATTTAGAATAATGTCTGGCGAATAGTGAGTGATGTATAAATACTGGCTGTTATTTTTATAATTTTATGCTCTGAAGGTGTCAGTCTCCTATGGGGCACACACGTTTTTAAAATTTGATTTTTCTTTCCCTTCAGATCGCACTGAATCCCTAAAGACAGGTCACTGTGGCATCTCAGACTCATGTCAAGTCCTTCTTCCATGTTCTGATGAAGAGCTTTTAGGGAATATCATTGTGTTCTGGGCATTCTCACTCATAGAGTTACCAATTTAAGTTATAACAAAACCCACACTGTCCATTCTTGGAATATTCTCCATATATTCGAGGACTTGATCTGTCATGTTGGCTAGGACAGAGTTTAGCTATGGGAACAAGACAAAGATTCAAACGGTACAAGTATAATCAAACTCAAGTGAGGCACAAACCAAAGATAATAGGAGATCAGAAAGGGCAGGAATCCTGCCTGGTGGAAGAGCCATGTGATTTTATCAGGTGGGGCTAGAGGAGTGGGGGGGAAAAGCATTCCAAACTTTGTATGGAAAAAATAACTTGGGCAGAAATATGAAGATGCAACAGTACCACAAGTCATCCAATTTGGTTGGTGTGTAAGCTACTGTGGGGTAGAATTGGGGAATAAGGTAGATCATAGCTTTGTCATAAAAGACCTTAGACTCAATGGTGAGAAATGTACACTTAATTTGTCAGTCAGTGGGGAGCCATCGAGGGTTTGGTAAAGGAATGCCTAATCTCAGCTGTGTTTAAGGAAGAGTAATAGTTCTCATAAGATGACTCAAGAGGGAGAGAGATGAGAGGAGTGGAGATTAAAGAGGGGGTTCCCACAGTATTTCAGATGAGGATTAATGTGAGTTTAAACAAGGGTGGTTATGGAGGGACAAGGTAATGGTGGTATCTGAGGTACACATTAATTGATTGTAATGGGAAAAGAAACAATCAATGATGAAGCCCAGGTCACCAGCCTGGGGAAATAGAAGACTGATGGATCAATTAACCAAAATTGTAAACCAAGTGGAGAAATCGTTAGGTCAGGCTGGTGAATTAGGGTTGAGGTGCCAGTAGAGCTGTAGGTAATGTGGAGCTGGAGGACAGGAGATTGAGACTAAATATTTTACTGGTTCTATAGCTCCGTTATTTTCTTCTACATCTGAAGCCTCTATTCTGTGCTTATCTCATCGTTGGTGCTCGGTCTGTGAACAGTCTGAATTGGGGAGTGGGCCTCATGAGTGTGATAGCTGAAACCTCAGGAGAAGCTTAGCACAGAAAAAGCAAAGTTTGAGGGCAGAACTACAAGAAACATGCATGCATATTTAGGAATGAGACATCTAGACATGTGAGCCAGAAAGGAAAAAAATATCGCAGAGCAATAAAGAAGTAATGTAATGCTGAGTTGAGGAGATCAAGACAAAGGAGAGTTTTGAGACAGAGAAGCAGTAGATAGAACAGGTTGGAACTGTAAGAGGAGAACTCTAGCAGTTTCTAAGCCTCAGCAAACATTACTCAATGGCCCAGCATCTGAGAATTCCCACCACCACTTGCTCTGTAAAAGTGGCTTACCCAAGAGAAGCTACACATGGAATCATCCAGATGAGCTGGGTGTTACCTAGTGACACAGCTATTTTTCTAGATAACCATTTAGTAAAGCAAAGGGAAGGTTAGCCTATGAAAACATTCCCTAGTGAAACTTACAGAAGATACAGAGAGGGCTGAACTCATCCTAATGAAAAACTAAATTGCTACCAGCAAGACCACTCCATTTTTCTTCCTTTCCTCTCTGTATCTCCTGGCCCTTTAATGCCTTTTGAAGCCAAATTTGTTCAGATTATGAGGGCAGAAATCAGTGAGACTTATTCCAGCGTTTGGAAGTGGGGCTCCATGACCCAGCAGTGGCAGCCCCAGGCTGCAGGTAGATCTGATCCAATGCTTTTTCTTCTGCTGCAAACTGGACTCATTCTATAAGGAGGGGCCCCAGAAATTCACCAAAGCTGCACAACACACCCAGGACCTATGAAAAGAACCAAGATCCTTTAGCTCAGCTAGGAGCATTGAGGAATTGTGACTTCATTGCTGAGTTCTGGTGAGCTGGCCTGGCCGCCAACCAGTAGACACATGTTTATAGGTACAAATGCTTTCTCTGCCTTCAGCTTTGTTTATTTTGCAACGGGAATCAGCTTTCTTTTTTTTCCCCTTTCTTATCAGAAAGAGCAATTCAAGCAGCTTATTTTTGTCTACTCTTCTGGCCCAGTGTATTAGGTAAAGTGTGATGCAAGAATCATAAGGTGAGGGTACATTTTCATTCCTTATGTGATCTGTTAGCTTCACACAGGATCTTCTTCCTACCCCCTAGTAGGTCGCAACTAAACCATCTGACCGTTTCCTTTTGCACTGTCAGATGACCTTATGCTTTGAGTCGATGTTGCCCTGTTGATAATGAGTTGTCTGGGGCCGTTCACGTGCTAGTGTCTTTGTGAGTCCTGAGCCATTTCTGGAAGATGGCAGCTCCTTCTTGCACATATCATCTGTGATCATTGTGAAATTTCTACGTCAGGGTAACCGGGCCATGCATGATGTGAGCCTATGACCTTGGCCTAGAGTCCTAGACACACTACAACAGAGACATGCTTCTCCACATTGCTCGGCTCTTTTGCAAATGAACAGAGCCAACTGGTGACTAGGCTGTGGGTAGAAATGATGCATGTCACACCTGGGCCAGAACATTTAAAAGCTAGTGCTTTACTCTCAGTTTCTTCTTATCCTCGCCACAAAGACCTTGCAGACCTTGTCTTCTAGATGGTACAACGACAAGATGGCAGAGCTTCTCTCAGCCTGGGTCTTGGGAGAGAACCGCTCTCAAGAACCCTAAGAACAACCATGGATTTTGCATGACTGAGAAATGAACTTTTAAGTTTTAAACTACTAATATTCTCAGTTTATTTGTTACTTCACCATATCCACTAAAGGATTAGAGTTTGGAGAACCTTTGAGATTGGTCTAAACTCATCAATTTATAGATAAGGAAGCTAAAGCCCAGAAAAATGAGGTGACTTACATAAAGTCAGAGAGAGAGAGTGACAAAGCTAAAACTGAAACTTCCAATTTAGTTCCCTCCATTATCACAGAGCATCTTTTGTGCTGGTTTGTTTATATCCCAAATATAATATTTTCAACCTCATTTTCTCAGTTAACCCCAAATTCTTGATTAACTGAAAAATAGACCATACAGGGCCAAACTTGTCACATGTTTTTTGATGAAACCCCTATTTCACCAATGATCTTAGCTGTTCTGCCTTAATTTCAGAGAAAACAAAGATAGTGCTGCCAGACTCTATACACCTGTCTTTTCTCTGTAATATATAGCCTGATGTAAACCCTGGGATGGGAGTGGTTAAGATATCTCGGAAGCTTGGAACCTGAATATATCTCAGTAGCTCTCTGTCCTCACTAGCCAGCTGTTGGTTCCTGGTGTGTGTATGTGTGTGAGTGTGTGTAGAGGTATTGCTTACCTAGAGTCCTGATGTGTGGTAGCAAAAATCAAATTCTAGATGGAATCTGAGGGGGAATATCACAAGTCAGACTACCACATCCAAAGCAAATAATCAAATCATGAGCACATAAAATAAAAATTGAAGGCAGAAATAGAACCAGAGAGAGACCGAAAATTCAGAACTAGAAATGTTCAGAACAAGTGAGATGAGTGGAGGTGTAAGGTTGTCCCAGAACCATAGCTGATGTTCTCCGCTCACATTTTATATGCTTGTAGCACGTGATTTTGTAGACAGCTCACATTTATGGAAGTGGTCCAGTCGACAGCCTCTGACCAATAAGCTGAGATCAAAAATATGTACTTCCTTTAACACACGCTATCTTCATTCCCCCATAAATTATATCAACCTCTATAGCTTTGCCAACTTCTTGCCGTCTTGGCCCAGATTTTCTGAGGCCACTTTTATTGCTTTTTTACCTGCATTTATCATTACCAGGTATCACCACGGATAATGAACGTGTGTGTTTCCTAGATCTATTCTTCTCTGAGTGTGGCAGGTGGGCACAGGTAACCAGTTTCTTAGTGATTGTGAACAATGAATTGAACCAAAAACACAGAGTTTATAGCAGAAAGAGAGAGAGAGAGCATATTCATTAAGTGATAGTACACTCCACAGAACATGGGAGCAGGCCAACCGTGAGCAGAGATTGACCCTCAGTGCCTGGAGGGGTTCTATTCTTACAGGGTGGATACTTCCTGGCTAGATTTGGTGGGGTTTCATTGTGCATGTACAAGTAGTTATATTACTTTTAAACTACTGGGCATGTGGTCTCCCATGATTTTCCTTGATTGGCCACCGGGGGAGGGAGTCTCACAATACTAATTTATTGTAACATCATTATAATAACGTTATTATAATGAAGCAGGGGTTATGCCATCTGCTCCTCAGGGGCAGTCATGATTCACGGTGATTCAGCACTTTTCCAGAAAACTGGAACAACAGGTCCTAGAACAGGGTCTCTGTCATCTATTTATGTCCTTTATCTTAGCCCTGGGGCACCTCTGGAGTTTTCTCATTCCTGAGGAACTGGTCTTAGAGCAGGAATTCTGTTTTGTATAAATGTCCATTATCTTTGTCCTGCGATACCTCTGGAGGTTCCTCTGTCCAGACTATCTGCTGCCTCAGGGAAGCAGGCACATTCCCACCCAAAAATTGGTTCAGATGTGGAGACTGCCGGTGGCCTCCACATACCAAGAGGGTATGAAAAGGTTTGGATTGAATAACTGAGGTCTCTGAGGAGAGCAGGGCAGGCTATTCTCACAGGTCTGAAAGGCTGAGAGAGGAAGGAAAGGAGCCAAGGAGCCTGCTGGCTCAGGGTTTCCGTGGGGTTGGGGAATGGGACCAGCATGGGAAGTCCCAGGCTTGCTCAGTCTGGCTCTCCCACCCTCACCAATAGAGGGAGCACCAGGCTCTTTTATTAGCTGCTGGGGGTACACGGGGAAGAGAGAAGGGTGAGGCTTAAGAGCTGTCACAGGTCTAATATCATACACCGGGTTCAGACTCCTTTGCCATAACAATGGCCTCTCCAGTGGTACGAGATGGCAGCCCAGCTTTCTGCCTTTCAAGTGTGACTCATGTTTCTTTCCCTTCCCACCTGTGCCCCACTGCTCCCAGCCTGTATTGACCCCATGTGCTCTTCTCTCCCAGTGCATCCCCGGCCTTATCCTTTCTGCTTCCCAGTCTCTCTTGAAGCATCACTGGCGCGGTACCCAGCATGCTGACCTCACTTTGGAGTCAGTAGTTATTCGGGGACATCCCTTTTGTTCTAATTATTGTAGGAAGTAATAATTAGAAGAAAGTAAAAGAATTTGATTTTTTGAGGTTAAAAAAAAAAACCCAAACAAACCCAGAATAGAAAAGTAGAAAAAGAATGAGAAATGCAGGGGGGAAAGTCAGTGGTTCTAAGAATGGAGACAGAATTAGACTGTGTCCTTTCCTTCTTAATTGCCCTGGGTGATCAACCGTCTCTGCAGGACTGGGCGATTCTGCCTCCCTCAGGCCATTCTACCTGGCGCCCTCATGATAAAGCCAGTGGGTGAAATGCCGGCACCCTTCACGTCTCTTATCCCTGTGACTCTGATTTGGTTCCTCATCTAAAGGCCCTTGGTCCACAGCCAGGCTTTTTTTTGTTGTTGTTCTTGACAGAAACAAGCTAAAAAAACTCTCCCCTGCTGAGAGCTTTAATTGGCCTCTTTTGTGTATGTGTGTGAAGATATTCTTCTGTCTTTTTTGTAAATAGTTTCCTTTTCTCTAGAGTGGAGAGATGGCCTCAAGCTTTGTAATGGATTTTACATGCAGAGAAGGGAGAAAAAATAACTTTGCCAAACTCTTTTCTCTGTTGACTTACAACACAAAGAAACCTCCTCTGCCGCCCCAGCATCTACCCCACCAAGCTAAAATGGGCTGCTTCAGTCCCATGAAGCTCTTGCTCAGAGACGCGGAAGGAATTAGGTCCTTGGCTGATTTTCTCATTTTAAGATTTCTCTTTTCTTTATACTTGTTCTTCTATGACCATTTTTACTTCCATGAGATTTACTCTTTCCTTTACATCCCCGTTAGTTTCACTGGTTTTATGTCCACAACAGCTGAGCTGAGTTCACCTGTTTTCAGGTCTAATGTTTGCATTGGGGTTCTGATAAATGGGTGTGAAAGTTTAGAAAAGAATTCCTCACTGGCATATATACAGCATGTCATGGTGCTCTTCACACACACACACACACACACACACACACAATTGTTTAAAACTTGACTCTGGCTGAAAATCTCTCGAATAACAGGCACAAAGTCCTACTAGTCAGAGAAAGGTTTGGAATTGAAATGGTATTAGAGATGGAGTTTTGGCCAGAGAACCTGAACTACTCAAAGGTGCCTGCGTTAATCCCTGAAGCTGAGGTCTGCAAGGGAGATACAAGCACAGCACAGCGGCTGGCCAAGCAGATACCCCTCCCAGGTGGGGCTGCTGCTCTAGGACTGCAGCTGGGTTTGGTCTTGTGGTACCTTGTTTGTCCTGGGCTAGTGAAGTAAACGACCTTTTTGTCGCCCAAACCACACCAAATCAGCACCAGAGGACTCAGAAATACTGCTTTTGCAGACCAACTATATTTCTGTAGAAGTTGGTAAAGCCACTCTGAGAGGTAAACCCAAGAATAGAGTTTAAAACTATAATTCATCTAGAATGTTTTTTGCATATGATATGAAACAGGGGTCGAGACTCATTATTCTACATGCAAATCCAGTTGTTGCAATACTACTTATTAAAGAAGACTTTTTTCTCCATTAAAATGTTTTGACATCTTTGTTAAAAAATCAATTGACCATATAAGTGTGAGTCTATTCATGGATTCAACTCTGTCCCATTAATATATTTATCTGTCTTCTGCCAATACCGCAACTGCTTGATTATTTCAGCTCTATACTAAATCTTGAAATCAGGGAGTATAATTTTATCACTGTTGTTCTTCTATTGTAAGATTGTTATGCTATTCTACACCTTTGCATTTCCATATATTTTTTAAACGGGCATACCAATTGATTAAAAAAAAAAAAAAAAACAATGCCTGGCAGAACTTTGATTGGAATTACATCGAATCTAGAGGTCAATTGGGACAAATGTGCTTTTTAACAATACTGCATTTTTAAAACCGTAAACATTGCATACTTCTCTACTTACTTAGGTCGTTATAAATTTTTCTCAGCAATGTTTTGTGTTGTTTTATGGTGGTTTGTGGTGGGAGAGTGAGACCAATACCCATTGCTCCATTGCTCCAGACCTGGGAACAAATTCCTGATCCTTGTTCCTTAGGTTTAAACTCTTCTCTTGGGTTTACCTCTCACAGTGGCTTTACCAGTTTCTACAGAAACACAATTGGTCTGCAAAAGGAGTTTCATTCAGAGAAGCAGGGCTGTCAGGGGCCTTAGCAAACCTTGCTGTACTCAGAAGAAGGGTTAGATTCTATTAGGTCAACTTTAATGTTGAGGCAACATTGGCTGTGGACCATGTATCCTCACTAGGGTAAATACAACAGTGGTCATTTCTGAATAGAACATTCTGTCCAGCCCCTGATCCCACTTGCACGAGCATTTTGGTTGGAGTCCTGGTGTTTCTTAATATCTTAGATTCACTGGAATTTCTCCCTTTGGTCCCCAGTGTTTCCCTATGAGTGTGACCTGCTAAACTGACTTTTTAAATTGTAAATTGGATCATGCACCCCCTAGGATTAAAATTTTCCTATGGCTTCTGTTTTAGTTATCTATTGTTGTATAACAAATCATCCCCCAACTTAGTGGCTTAAAACAACTTCTTATTATTTATCATAATTCTGTGGGTCAGTCATTTAGGTTGGACTCAGCTGGGCAGTTCTTCTAGAAGTGTCTGGGCTCACCGTGCGGCTGCAGTCATTTTGTGAACGGACACAGGCCCAGCTGCCTGCCTCTACGAAAGCCAACCCTCAAGAGGCAGGCACTGATATGAAGGAAAGTGGTTTATTTTCAGGTGCTGGCCACCTGGAAGATGGGGGACTCATGTCACAAAGCCCATCTTCCCATCTCAGTGGAGACAGAAGTCTTTTATAAGGAGGGAGAGGGGAAGGGAACAAAGAGATCAAGGGAGGGGTTGCAAAGTTCTCTGCATTCAGATGAGCCCAGTGCATTCCGATAGGGCAGGTGATGGTCTGGTGTGCGTCATCCTGGTTTAGTCATCCTGGCTGCACGTCGCCCTAGCTTCACACAGTCCTGTCTCTGTGGATGAAGGTCAACAAAATCTCCTGGAGCTGGGATGCCTGAAGGTCGGTGTTTGTATCTTTTGAAGTTAGTTCCTAGGATTCTTATACAAACATGCTATTCATCTACAAGCTACATATTAGCCAGAGTCATCACTTAGAGAAACAATGTCAAAAGAATGGTTTTCCACGGTTACAATTTGACAACTTTGTGGGTTTCATGAGTCTAAATGTCCCCTTATTCTACCTGGGATTTTGGTGCTGGTTACTGGGCCGGCCTTGCTCTCCGTATGGATAAGTCCAAACTGAGATTTCTTGCCTGGTGGCAGAAGTTGCTCAAGAAGGTGGAAGTAGAAGCTACAGGACCTCTTGAGGCTGAGCCTTCAAAATTATCACATTATTTCTGCCACATTCTGAGGTCAAAGCAAGTTACAAGGCCAGTTCAGACTTCAGAGATAGGAACATACACTCCAACTCTTGAAGAGAGGAGCTACAAGATATTATGCCCTTATTTTTCAATTTCTCACAGCTTCCTATTGCACTTACTATAAATTTCAAATTACTTACTGTTTATGGCTCTGCATAGTGCAGGCCCTGCTTCTCTGTCTCAAGTAACCTCTTACCAACCTCTCCTTGACTCACTACAAAAGCAGTCGCTCTCACGTTGGGCTTTCACAATTGCCGTTCTCAAGGCCTGGAATGCTAATCTCTCAGATCTCTGCAAGGCTGAGTTTCATTTTGTCTTAAAGTTCAAATGTCTTCTTCTCAAAGAAGCTTTTTCTGAGTAACTCTCCCAGTCACACTTTAACACATTGCTCTGTTTTATTTTTATACAGCACTTGTGAATAATTATCTTATTCGTATATTCTTTACTTATCTTCTCACCAGAACTTAAACACTGCGAGAGCCTGGTCATGGGCTCTCCGGTCACCTCCGCGTCCTGCGTGCCCAGATAGTGACTGATAGCAAGTCCGATAGGGACTGGGGAATGATTTATTGAATCAATTAATGTGCCAGTCTTCATTTCTATAGGTCCGAAAGTTTCTATCACCTTAAAAGACAGGATAGAAGTAGGCGGAAAAATGAACCTCCATATGCAAAACTGGGATAAAAAAAAATCTGCTTTTCCTGCAATTAGCACCTATTGCCACGAAGTAGCAGTGAGTGTCGGAGTCACTTTGTGCAATCAGCTGGGCGCGTGTTTTTCCTCAGAGTCAAATGGCCGTTTGCCCACATCCAAACAAGCAGATTTGGAATGGTTTATTTTTTACTTTTTAATTATTAACTATATAGTATGCTTTTTAAAATTGCTGACTTGAAACAACAATAAAAAGCAAAGCTGCTTATTCTTAGAGAATACAAAGTTTTCTTAGAAAAACATGTTTTTTCTTCTGTGTATATATTAGTTATTGATTACCGTGAAATAAAACTCTTTTCCCATAGCCATGTTCTGATTAAAATGTTCTTTTTACTGTGATATGAATTCCGTCTTAGAGTCATCGTGTCTTCAGGCTTGTGTGTGGGGCTGGACCTTCAGGCTAGATTTCTCTTGCAAAGCTTTGTGGCTTCTCTCAGCTGCTACTTCTAGTCTCATTTGAAGCCTGCAGATGGTTTAGTTTCTCAAGCGTTTCAGCTCTTCTATTCAATACTTCTCTTTCCTATATCAGAATTAGGGAGAGAAAAACCACCTATTCCTTTATCCTGAACACATGATTCTGCCCCAGCTTCTTTGTCATACAAAGAAAGTAATTCTTACTTGTCTTCAAAGAGGAGTCAAATACCTGCTTTCACCGAGTTTTCTCATTGGGAGCTCTTGAAAGTAGTGATTACTCACAATAGGACTTATCTTAGTGAAGGCATAGCCATGGTTTCCCAAGAGGCAGGTTACATAAACTGTTTTTGTGGTAAGCATTCCTCAGAAACTCTTCTTCTAAAGAAAGAGACAGAGCTCTTAAATGGAAAAATGAAGCAACATTTAGACAAAGCCCCTGATTGGGCATTCAAGCTTTTCTGAACAGCTCCTCCGAAGCGTGCCAGTCCAGAGGCGGACCTCGTGAGTCAGCAGCAGGGTCCCTCTGGGAGTCCTGTGGGGGTCCCGGAACCACATTCTGTCCCCCGCCCATGTTTCCTCACCCACTGGGCTAGCGACGCAATCAAACGCTTGCTGAGTCTTCTACAGGAACGGTCTGGACTCAGGGCATTCCACAGCACTGCTGCTGAATTCCGATCGGAAGGATACATTTTTTCTTCTTTCTGTGGAGATGGCCATACATATATTTGCATATTGCTAACAAAACCCGATCACCCTGAGGTTAAATGTGTTTTAGAATATATACGCAATCAACACTCATTAAGACTGTATTTGCATGTAATGAATGTTTGTAGAATAAATAAAGGAGAATGACTAGACCATTCAGAGCTCAGGATTTATAAATGCGTCCATTTACATCAGTGTCCTCTGATATTTTTGGATTATACACCTCATTATGTAAGAAAAGTAAACAACCCCTTAAAATGTATATGTATTTATTTATAAATTATTCATCAATTATTCAAATGTACTATTGTACCCGTGTTTCCTGTACTAGCAATGTACAAAATATATCAACTTAAAAAAGATTAAGAAAAAATAATACTTTTAAGTAATTATTTTACTTTTTAATGATAAAGTTTTATTCCTGCTAAGATCTTTTACACATTATTAAAATTCTTGGTGATTACAATGCAATTGAATATGCTTCTTTATGTTTTAAAATCTTGGTTTAGGACTTCGTGATATACGTGTTCAGCGGTCTAGGTCTACATTTGGTTTGTTTCTACTTGGTTGTAATGCTGTCGGAGGGGAGAAATAGATACTTTATAGACCCGTACGGGAGGCACGCACCACTGGCCTCTCTCACTAAGTCACGGTGTTCATTCACTCCTCAGTTATGCAAAGGTTTTTGTGAAAAGTCAGCTAACACCTTCCTATAGTCCTTAATATCATCCTTATTTTCTTACAAATAAATCATAAGGTGCACTGATGGAATATAACTTTGTTTTTATATTTTTATAAAATGTATTCAAAGTTGACCAGGTGAGTGATATTTAAATGTTAGAAAATTTAGTTTCTTAGTGTGAAGACATGAAAGTTTTTATAGGTGGTGGGCGCAGTGTCATTTTCAACAATAAAATCACATAATGATGAAAACATGTATTTTCACAACACTCTTTCCTAGCACAAGTTTCTTTGGAAGAGCTGTTACTTTCTTTTTCATTGGTAAACTACCATCTGTACCTTAAGAAACAGATTAGCTGTATTAATTTATTTACTTAATAGCTTGTAGATAGAATTCTACTACTAGCTATTTGTCATTATTTAAAAGGCCAGATTTTTTTTTAAATGGTATGTTTGCAAAAATGCAATTAGCAGCACACCCTCATAAATGAAAATGCCTAAGGACTTTGCCACAAGGCAACCAACCAGCAGACCTCTCCACATACAAGTGATTTGCATAATCTCTCCACATGTCCCTATAAAGTAATCTAAAGGTTTTACTATATTGTAAATAATCTTATTTTTATAAAATCAATACCAACCCTAACATTCTCTTTCTTCACGGTTTCACTACTCAGAGCGTGGCACAGTACCAGGAGCCTCATGTAGGAGCTTTTAGCAATGCAGGCTCTCAGGCCCTGACAGCCCGGACCAGACTCTGCATTTTAACCAGACCCCAAGTGAGGCACACACACACTCGTGACATGCACGCACAGTTGGGTTTCAGAGTGCTGCCCTGTGAAATTCTGGCTTCCACTTCTTTGCTGCAGTAGCTTGCTTAGGAAAAAACAAACTATATAAATTTCACACACAGGGCAAGTGTAGCCTGATTGCTTCTGAATCCTTTTTTCTGCCAATCAAACCACCTGCTTCATTGGTGGTACCATTCACTCAGTTTTTAAGAAGTCATTTTCTTTAGTCCCTCTTTCCTTTAGTGACTCACTAAAAGATAGTTCTTTACACTATTCATTTTTGGAAAAGAACCTAGTAATACCATTAACTTAGACAACCTCTATACTTTCAACCCCCCAAAAACCAAACCTCCCACTTGGTGTCATTTGTTCTGTACTCATTTCTTCTAACTTTTAGCAATGTTTTCTACCCATCTTTTAATATTATTTAATGATAAAGGAATCCATTTTAGTTTGCAGCCATAATCTTTTCCACATGTTTTAGCCATTTTTACCACCTAAGGACGAACACAGAAAGATGTGTGGTCTTTTGCTTCTTCGTAAGTAAAAAACCTTAAGAGATGCTTTTTATTGTTCTATTGTGACATTTTTAAAAATCCTGGATTGGGTATCATTTGTCCAAAAATATTGCCAAGGCTGCTATAGAAGTTGCTGTCTGTGTTCTAAATGCTTAACTTTTGGATATTCTACTAATCCTGCTCCCATTCAGCATAACGCCAGGTACGACACACCACTGGGCAAATTAATGACAGTTTATGATAATGGAAGCAAATATGTAGTATTTTAAATAACCTTCAGCATTTTCATTTATTTTTACTTAGTGGATTCTTTTTTTAAAGTTTTTTTCTTTTTAAAAATTTTCATTTTTTTATTGTTGTTCAAGTGCAGTTGTCTCCATTTTCCCACCACCATCTTCCCCTGCCCCACCCACCCCCACCTTCCACCCTCAATCCTTCCCCCCTTTGGCTTTGTCCATGAGTCCTTTATATGTGTTCCTTGATGACCCTTCCCCTTTTTTCCCCCATTATGCCCTCCCCCTTCCCCTCTGGCTATTGTCAGTTTGTTCTTTAATTCAGTGTCTCTGGTTCTATTTTGCTCACTTGTTTGTTTTGTTGATCAGGTTCCACTTACAGGTGAGATCATATGGTATTTGTCCCTCACCACCTGGCTTATTCACTTAGCATAATGTTCTCCAGTTCCATCCATGCTGTCATGAAGGGTAGGAGCTCCTTCTTTCCTTCTGCTGTGAAATATTCCATTGTGGAAATGTACCACAGTTTTTTGATCCACTCATTTACTGAGAGGCACCTAGGTTGCTTCCAGCACTTGGCTATTGTAAATTGTGCTGCTATGAACATTGGGGTGCATAGGTTCTTTTGAATTAGTGTTTCAGGATTATTAGGATGTAATCTCAGCAGTGGAATTGCTGGGTCAAAAGTCAGTTCCAATTTTAGTTTTTTGAGGAAACTCCATATTGTTTTCCACAGTGGCTGATTCTTATCAGAAGTGATCACATCACCACGGTTTTACCGTGCCATGTGGCTGAGCGAGGAGAGCTCATTCTTGGCGTGGCCTAGTGGTTGGCTTGGCCATTTCCACATTGTCTGTCTTTCAACTGCTTTTTTTTTTTTTTTTCAGGAAACTCTAAAGTTACGTGTCCATTTTCTGAGAGTTAGTTGAGTTAAAATTAGATACTATATTCCATCAGTACCCCAACAGGGAATACTTCTCACTGTAAGAAGTCAAAGGAGAGGGGGCACCACCTGGAGACTCCTGATTGATGTCAGCACAAAGTACACTGATGATACCCACATGCGCTTGGACCAGTTATTTATAAAACTCAGAGCAGCCTTTGTCGGTACTGCTTCTAATGCAAAAGATGCTATTTGTAGAATGGTTTTGCCTGGAGATAGAGAAAGAAAATGAGGAGCATGCCCCATCACAGACTCTCGCTCCTGTTCCCTGGACTCCACTGATCCAGAGCTCATTTCTTGCCCTTCCAGGTGTAACGTGGGTGTAACCCTCAGCTGTCTCGTCCTCTCTTTTGCAGACACTTCTGTCTCTCTTCCCACCCTACCTGCCACAGCACACTCCTAAACTCTTTCATAGTTCAATACTCATAAACAAGCTTTGGAGAGAATGTTTTTTTTTTCTTTTGCCCAAGAGCAGTTCTACCTACTTTGTGAGATGATGGAGGGCTTTCCCCCTCTCTACAAAAGCAATAAAGCTGACTTTTCTGTCGTTAAGTTTTATAAGGTAATGCTGGCCCTATCAGGATGTGTTCCTCTCCAGACTGCTTTACTCATTAGCCGCAGTCGAGTGTTAACCTTTGCAGACATAAATAATGCAGCAGCACCTTGGCATGAACGGAAGAGGAGCGAATGGCCAGGCCTTTAATTTGCCTTTTTCCCTTGGCTTCTTGCAAACTTCTTTTTCTTCCTGTGTTTGACAAAATGTCAAAACTGTATTTCTCCTTTATTTGTATTAAAAAATTCTTCATCCTGCCCTGAACCCATGCCCTCTGCCATTTAACTTTGCGACCTGGGTTAGATGACTTGAGATGGGGCACAGTCATATGACACGCTTTGGCTAGAGGGATGTTCGGAGGCATGACAAACAGAGGCTGCAAATGGGTTCGCCTGTGGGAGCCTGTCCCCTTGCATCTCTGCCATCACTGTGAGGAGGACAAGCCAAGCCTAGCCCGCTGGTCCCAGGATGAGGCTGAGGGTCACGGGGAGCAGAGCCCAGTCACTGCAGCCACTGGAGAAGCAACTCGTCCAGATCAGTGGATAGCAGTGAAGTTCCAGACAGGTGAGTCCAGTCAAGATCAGTGGAGCCACTTAGCCGACCCCCCGTTGATTCCAAAAGTGGGAATATATATGCTTACTGGTGTATACACTGGATTTTTGTAGTTGTTTGTTAAGTGGCATTAGGTCTGTCCTCCTGTCCCAGGCCAGTCCCTCCTGCTGCACCCTGGACCCAGGCAAGCCCTCCTTCTCAGGGACCCCTCTGCAATGACCACCCCTCTGCCTCCTGTTTCATGAACATTTTCTTCCCAGTTGGCTATTTGTCACCAGCATTTGAATCACCTCAAGTCTGTCCTTATCATTTAACTCCTAAATAATTGCTTCTGTCGTGTCACTCTCCTCCCCTGCACAGGTAAAATCTTGAAAGAAAGGGGTTACCCCTATTCCCAGATTCCACCTTTCCACCTCCCATTCACTCTGCAATCCACTTTCCCATCACATCACTGAAACTACTCTTACACAGACCACCAATGACCTGCTTGTTATTGAATCTAATGGATCCTTTCATTCCTCCCCCCCACCCCTTCTCCTCCTTCAAATCCTTCTCTTCTTTATGGTCCCTCTGGCACTACACTCTCCTAGGTCTCCAATTTCTCTGCTGGTCTTCAGGCTGCCTTAAAGGCTTCTCATCCCCATTCCATCTCTTCAACCTTGATTGATTTCCCTGGGCTCTGTTCTAAGATCTCTTCCCTTTGCCCTCTATCTGGGGTGATCTCATTCTTATCTCAACAATAGGTTGATGACTCCCAGATTTCTAAGTCCTGCCAGCTCCCTGTCCTGAGCTCCAAATACATATATCTAAGACTTTATTGGATGTCCCACAGGCAAACATGAGATGCCTAAAATTTAATTCGCTATCTTCCCCTTCAAACTCCCTCCTTCCCCTGTGTTCTCTATCCTGGTGAATGGAACCATCTCTCCCACCCTGTAACATAAGCCAAAATCCTTGGCTTTCTGCTTGGTTTCTATTTTTCTTCCTTCTGTATTCAACCCATTCTCAAGTCCTACTAATTCTATCTTCCTAATGTATCTTCAATCTGTTCATTTCTCTCTATCCCACATCAACCACTTTTATCCTTTGACTTTGTTATACTTTACCAGGCTCCTAACTTGCCTTCCATTCTCACATATCCTGGCACCAAGCCATTTCCCATATGCTACCAACACCATCTTTCTAAAATGGAAATTTGATCATGTCATTCCCCTGCTTAGAACCTTTTAATGGTTTCCCCTTGCCAGGAATCTCAGAAGGCTCCTTGTGAGCTGGATCCATGCCTACCTTTCTGGCTTTATCTCTGGACATCCCTACCTTGAACTAGTGAAAGCCATAAAGAACCACTTGCAGTTGGTCACGGACACCTTGTTTTCTCCATTCTTGCAGGTTTTGTATCTCCAGCTCCTTCCGCCTGGAACAACCCACACCCAAGCCTTGCCCTGGCAGGTCAGGTAGAAAGCATTCCTGTATCCCCAGCATGCATTGGCA
Organism: Desmodus rotundus; assembly: GCF_022682495.2. Taxonomy (NCBI): domain Eukaryota; kingdom Metazoa; phylum Chordata; class Mammalia; order Chiroptera; family Phyllostomidae; genus Desmodus; species Desmodus rotundus. The sequence continues at coordinate 109,884,352 of NC_071393.1, forward strand.
CATTGCCCCTGCCTATTCTACCACTTATCCCACCCTCTTGCACTCAAGTGACCTCTTTCCTAGTCTGTCATCTGTATGCAAGGTCCTCAAGGCAGGGATCTTGTCTGGTATCCTCACAACCCACCACATTTAGAAATATCATTAGACAATCAACATTATTAGACTGAGCCACTGAGAAAATAAATGAATAAATTAATATGCATATGAATCATAGACCTTTTACTTGAAAGCTACTCCCACCTTATATACTGCAAAGATCTTTTTGTTCCTCAAAGATTTCCTGCTCTTACCTATCACCTACAAGTAGGTTTTGTCCTTATTTTATTGGCACTACCTTTAAGTCCTATAAAAATGCCTTCAATTTCTTTTATTAGCTATCTCAGAGCAATAAACTTCTCAAGTTTCTGTTGTCTCTAATGATTGCCATATGGGGACATGATACACTAATGCTCGCTTCAATAAGCTGAAGTTATTATTAAAAGAAACCGAACTACCTCCAGCTCACCTCCCATTTTAAAGGGCCCACTAAAATTGATTCTGTGAAATAGGCTTTTAGAAAGTAGCCCCCTTAAGGAGAAAATATAAACAGGGGAGGGCTGATGGCTGGGAAAACACAGGCCTATTTGGAGACCTCGTTTGTTTTACTTGACCGCCCAGGAGGTAATAATGCCCATTGGCTCGGTGTAGTCTAAGCCTACTTCTGTCCACACTAATGCACTCAGAGTTCTCAAAGATTCTGAGAAAAAATGACATCAGCTTCAGCTTTGAATGATTCGGGGAGTGACTCAACTGTGACATGTGCACCATTCATGTGTCTGTGTGACGGCGGTCACAGCACACGCAAGCAGTGTAGCACAAAATGTCTTGTTAGTTTGTGCCATAGCTCCTCTGCACTAATAAGCCAGAGTGTCTCAATTCTGCATCTAAAAACTTTCTTACAACTGCATGTAACCTGTGGATTATATCAACTCATACACACATGCACACACATACACATTTATCCAAGCCTTCTGTTTACTACCTTCTAAGACTATAAACAGCAAATAGCCCCAGACCATGAGTTTTCCTGTGTTCCTGTTTGGGGTCACATTGGGAATTGAGGGTCCTGGAATCTTCATCAGAAATATAATTCAAGGCTGGAACAGCAGTTCCAAAATGGAGAAGAAAGCTTGGACTCTAACTCTTGTTTGTAGACAAAATAAGGGCGTCCAGCTAAGTGGTTCTCTTGAGCCCTGATCACTTGTGTCCACCATCACAGTGAACGTGTTATCAGAGGCTTGTATGCTAGCCCAGCCGAAGGAGCAGAGGCAGACAGACAGGGGAACAAGCATCAGAAAGAGCGGGGAGGTGGCCTGGCTCCCAGCAAACATAGCTCCAGGCAAGGTACCTGGAGAGAACCCAGGTGAGCTCTGTCTAGTGATTTTGGGCCCAGAGCTGTCCATTGCTTGCAGGTGCTAATATATATTTTTAACGTCAATTCTAGTTGCTATTTTTTCTTTGCAGAGCAACTAAACCACTGTGGTGTCAATAGGTGAGTGAAAAACTGTGGAAAAACTTATTATGCATTAGAGAGAAATGTTGAGATGAGAAAATATTGGATATAGTAAGAGAGAGAAATGAGTTTTAGAGAATGGGTCCACTAGAGGGTCAGACACAATCTCCCAGCCTTGTACCTAGCGACCACATTACCTCCCACCACCCTGGGGCACGCGATCTATTTTCATAACCACGACAGGCCTGTCATTTTTTAGTCTAAAGAAGTTGAGTTCAATGTATGCAAATTTCTGCATTTTTCTCTCTAGCCGTACAATCATAATGGCTTTAAAAGGCAATGAAATCTCCCAACTCTTGTGATTACATATCCCATCAGTTAAAAAGCATGTACATTTATTAATACATTGTAAACATGTGCTACTATGCTAATATAATGTGCACATGGTAAAGCATATATGAAAAATAGAAGGTAAGCAATGCATGAGATAAACATGCAAACAGGTTCTAACACAGTATTTTCATCCACACAATAGGAGGTTGCCTTTCAGGCCTCCTGTTGAAAGGGACAGGGAAGAGGCTGATTCAACTACTCATGGGTGGGCCCCCAGGGAACAAAAGGAAGATAAAGAGAGTGAAAAGCTGGTAAGTTCTTCAGAGAGGGGAATTATAAATATGGAAATGTGGACTTCCATTTCTGGAAATCCTAAAAACCTTGTCGCTCCAAAATAAACAAATAAGCAAACAACATCTTACAATGCTGAACAAATGTTTTCAAAATCGGAGGGCTTGGGACAGCGGACAGAGACTGGGAATGTGGGAACAAGTGGCCGTGGAAGGCAGCAATGTCCCACAAGGGTTTCTCAGCTCCATTGTTCCTATTCCGTGGCCTTGGGCCCATGGTCATGTTGGGGCAGGTGGCAGAGATCCCCGACATGCTGCACCCTCAGTGAAAGGATAGATGAGGACAAGATTCTGCTTCACAAGGGCACTAACAAGGAAGCACGTCTGTCTCTGCCTTGGTTCTTGGAAGATAAAAAAAAAAAATTCTCTTCCAAATATTTGTGACCACAGGCCTGTTCCCATGCAGGTTTGGGGATTGAATTCATACTATTTTGTATATACCAAAAAGCAATGAGACTAATTTATGAGAAATTAGTTCAAAGCAGCCCAGTGTTGAAAGCACTCCTAGCAGATGGCAGAAGCATGCAAAAGTTTTCTCTGGAGGAACATACCCCAGTTTCCTGGAGTTCCCACAGATAAAGGCCCAAGAAATAGGAGGGTGTGGAGGAGAGAGAAGGTCAAACAGATATAAGCAGAGTTCACAAGAGAAATGATACAGAAAATGGGCAGAGGCAATATATGAGGAATAAAGGCTGAGAATTTTCCCAATCTGGAATCATACATAACTAATCCCAAGCAGGATGATAAAAAGAAATCCACACTTGGACACATTGTGGTGAAACTGCTTTCTCACTAAAACCAAAAAGAAAGTCTTAAAGACAGCCGGAGAGGAAACACGGATCATAGGAACAGCAGGTGAAAACCACTAGCCTTTTCAGTGGCAACAGCAAAAGCCAGAGGGCAGAGGGACACTGTTGGTGGGAATGGAGACTGGGGCAGCCACTGTGGAAAGCAGTGTGGAGATACCTCAGAAAATGAAAAATGGATCTGCCTTTTGACCCAGCAATCCCACTTCTGGGAATCTATACAAAGGAACCCAAAACACCAATTTGAAAGACATAAGCACCCCTATGTTCATTGCAGCGTTATTTACAATTGCCAAGATATGGAAGCAGCCCAAGTGTCCATCAGTAGATGAGTGGATAAAACAACAATGATACATTTACACTATGGCATACTACTCAGCTGTAAAAGAGAAGAAAATTTTACCCTTTGCAACAGGACGGATGGACCTGGAGAACGTTATGCTAAGTGAGATAAGACATTCAAAAACATATGATTTTACTCGTATATGGAATCTACTGAACAAACTGAATGAACCAGCAAAACAGACACAGACGCAAAGACAGAGAGCAGGGTGACGACTATGAGAGTGTGTTAGGGGGTAGAGGCATTGAGCAAAAAGGAGCAAGGACTCATGGACATGGGCAAGTGTAATGATTGTGGCAGGGAGGGATAAATGGTAATGGAAAAAAACAACAAAAACCAGAAGTATTAAAAAAAAAAAAGAATAGTAAGCCCTGCTTTCTATCAGCTTGAGGGGTGGGGGTGGGGGTGGAGTGATTGAGCAAAAAAGAAAAATACAGAGAAAGAACTCAGGGGGTGGGCTTGGTGGAGGAGGGCAAAGGGAGTAAATCTGGGACAACTGTAACAGAATAAATAAGGATTAAATAAAAAAGAGAAAACTCATGGACAACAGTGTAATGATTGCAGTGGGGTTGAGGAGGATCGGTGGAGTGAAAGAGGGTCTGGGGAGACAAATGGTATTGGGAAAATACAATAATAAATGAACAAATAAATAAATAAATAAATTTTAAAAAGAAAGAGAGAAAAAAAGAATTGTAAACCCTGTGAGACCTTCTTTTCAGAATATAGGAAACGAAAAAACACTTTTCAGACAAATGTCAGGAGAATTGACCACCAACAGAACCTTCCTAAAAATCTTCTCTTTAAGGGACCCCTCCTCATTCTCAGAGAGTCCTCAGTCACAGCACTGGTCTTGAGAAGCATCTTGGGTCATTTCCCCAGGAGAAGAAGGTCCCCTGGCTTCTCCTGCACTCACACTCCCTGTCTACTGCTCATCCCCATGGGCTCCCCATCCCCACGGATGGCCTGGGTGTATTTCTTCTCTCCCTTCCCTTACTGCATCATGAAAACGACATTAAGGAGCTCCTGACAAGCTGTTCTTTGTCTTTCCTGATGGGACTGTCTGCACCACATGTTAGAGATTAGATCCCATCCAGACATCAGTGAATCTGAGATGTAAGGTCCCTCCTGGGCTCCAGACCAGGTAAGGCCAGAACAGCCTACTAGGTTGACACAAAAAAGAGGTGACTAATGTCCTTTGTGTTCCGACCAGCCTGCTACTCATCCACATTTACAGTGGCTTCATTTGCTCTTCACCTTTTGGTATTTGGGTGACACTGCTAGCATTGTCAGGCCATGTGAAAGGAAGGAAATGGGGAAATGTCAGGAAGCATAATTAAAACAAAGTGCTAATGACACTGCCCATCAAAAAGGCCCTTTCATTGTGGCTCTGAGAGTAGTTCATGAAGCAGACAGGCCAGCTGGAACAGAGCAGCGGAGTGTGGGCCAGGGTGCAGCACCCCACTGTCCTCAGAACCCAGTGGCCTAAGCAGCTCCTGGGCCCAGAGTGACAGTTTGTCAAGTGTCTCATGAAAACCGAGCTTGGGGCTGGTCCTCAGTGCTCAACTTCAAGAGGAGTGGTAGTTCTGAAGTGAATCTGCTCCAGAGTGGAATCCTTCAGGGTACTGGCAGGTGGTGGCATAGAATTGGCTTTTCTCAAGGGCCTTGACCATTCGAGAAGGCAAACACTACGCTCAGGATGGAGGAAGGGTGCCAACAGAGATTCATGTACATGATAATAAGACAGGCAAACCCCAAATGTCTGAGCAATTTTATAATTTCCCAATAGTATTGGCACTCCATTGTCCTTCACAGAGAATCAAAAGCTCATGCATTATGTCTGCTTCACTTGCCTCTTAGAACAAACTTGATGAGGCAAAGATTATAGGCATCCTTATAGATGGAAGAGGCTGAGGAGAGAAGTCAACCTGAGGTTCCATGGCTGGTATGCACTACCCTCATTTGTTTGGATTCTTTTTTCTCCTTGCTGTTCTGATTGGTTGTTTTTTGCTTCCTTATGTTCCAAATCACTGATTTGATTCTCAGCTTTATCCACTCTACTCTTGATTCCCTGTAAATTGTTCTTTATTTTAATTAGCATATCCTTCATTTCTGACTGGATCTTTTTTATGCTGCTGAAGTCCTCACTAAGTTCTTTGAGCATCTTTAATATCACTGGTTTGAACCTGATAGATTCTGTACCTGTTAGATTGCTTACCTCCATTTTGTTTAGCTCTTTTTCTGGAGTTTTGTTCTGTTCTTTCATTTGAGCCATATTTCTTTGTCTCCTCATTTTGGCAGCCTCCTTGTGTTTGTTTCTATGTATTAGGTGGAGCTGCTACATCTCCCAAGCTTGGTGGGGTGGCCTAATATAGTAGGTGTCCTATAGGATCCAGTGGCACAACCTCTCCTATTCCCCAAGTTGGGTACTCAAGGTGTGCCCACTGTGTGGGCTGTGTACACTCTCCTGTTGTAGTTGAGCCTTGATGGCTGTTGGGATGTCCAGGATCAGCCACCATGTGTGTTCTGTCCAGGGTCACACAGCATAAGCTACAAAGTGCCCTGCAGATGGCTGTTATTTCTGCTTGGCTTGGAGGTGCCCAGGAGAGGCCAGGCCATAACTGAGGCTGGCTGCTGCTGGTGCTGGGCCTGGGTCAACTTAGTGAGAGGTATGGGGCTCGCTGAAGCCAGATGCTACTTGTTTGAGAGAATTTAGAAAATCTGAAGCATGGGTTAAGACAAGCTATTTGTATGCAAAAGCCACTGGAAACTGCTTGGGTAGGCCTGAAAGTTAGGTGGGGCAGGGAATCACCAGGATGGGGCAAAAAGTGTGAGCCAGGTTGGTGGAGTCTCAGATATGGCACCTACCTGCCTGCCTGTTCTGTGGCTCTGTTGGGGGGAGGGCTCAGTAAAGGTACAGTGGCCTCTGCCTGCACTTCTGTTTGGGAAAAAGCTGCCCTACCCCCAGCTCTTGCCCTGATGCCAGACAATTCAGTTCCTCCCCATATGTCTCTGGTGCTTTTCAGTCTGCTGCCCCTATGCTGAAGTATGTGTGTGGGCCCTTTATGAGGAATTGCCAGGGAGTCCAGCAGTTTGTGTCTTCCGTAGCCTCAATCCACACTGGTTTTTACCATCAGAAATTATGGAGACTTCTCTTCCTGGCATGGGAACCTTGGGTTGGGGGACCTGGTATGGAGCTGGAACTCTTCATTCCTGAGATATTCCCCCTCAGTTTTTGTCCACCATTCTTGGATGTGGGACCAGAACTTTCTGCATCTCTGCTCCTCCTATCAGTCTCAATGTAGTTTCTTCTTTAATTTTGTAGTCGTAAGACTTCCATTCAGCTTGATTTCTGACAGTCCTGAACGATGGTTGTTCTATAGTTTGGTTGTAATTTTGATGTGGTTGTACAAGGAGGTGAGCTGTGTTTACTTATGCCTCCATCTTGACTGGAAGTCTTTTTCTTTTTTTCCAGGTATTGTTTTTATTCCCATTCTACAAAATTGGAAAACTAAGACTCAGAGAGGTTTAGTCCTTCTTGCCCAAGGTCAGAGAGCCAGTAAAGTGGCTGGGATCAAACCCTCTAGAGCTTTTGTTCTGAGTCCCTTTTATAAGTATATTCTTTTACCCTTCCTTCCTCTCCCCTCTATCTCCCTCCTCTCTCTTTCCTGTCTCTAAATAAGGGCCTGGTAAGTACTAAAATGCTAAAGCAATATAAAGAAAATGTGAATTGTTTTTCCTTTAATCCTCAGTGCTGTCACATGGTAGGTTCTCACTCTAGAATGGATCTTTGGTGGGTTTTTCTGAAGAGTGAAGAATTGGGACGAAGGCATAGGCACCTTAAATCCAGTCACTCTTAAGGCCAACAGCATGAGGCATGCAGGTGTTCTGTGATTGTGGATGAAAATCTGAGTGATTGGGATTAATCCAGGGCTCGGCTGTGTTAGTTGGGGCTGGAACTAATAAGCCATAGCTCCATCTCTGTAACCCAACCCAGGGCACAGTGTCCCAGGACTGGCATCCACAGATGTACCCAGGTACAGAGCCTCTGAGGGCTTCCCCATGGCCTGAACCAGGTTCTGTTCTAGAAGGGCCAGCAGGACAGGCCTGGCTGTGCTCTCCTCATCATACCTCCCCCAACAGCAGGTGTGCAAGTTGGTCAGCCAGCAGATAAGGTGACTGCCCCCCTGGTGTCACATAGAAGGTTTATTAAACTGCAGAGCACCAGAATGTGTTTGTGACTGGCTGGTCCTTGGCAGCCTGCCTTTGTCATCTGTGTCACCAACTGTATTTTGTTGCCACAGCTTTATTAGGATGCAGTAACACCTTGCAATTACTCCTTCATTTGGGCCCACTAACTGGACCATATGTCTTAGGAGTCTCTGCCAGTAGATCTCTCATATATTAATTGTCTCTGCTTTGGATTTTGTAAACACTGCCACACTAGTCATAGGTAGAAAAGGTGTCTTCAGAGGCAAAGATATAGAGGAAGGGACAGGTCCAGGTCTTGTGGAGCCTGAAGTTTATGCAATTTTGAGGGCTATCTTTAAGAACAAGAATACAACATTATGAATATGAAATTTCAGGGCCTTTGTGAGGGACTTGGAAGGGACCTATGTGAGTGGGATGGGGGTGCTTATGATTACATTTCATTAGCTTCATGGCAAGTGTGCCTCCTGTATCTGGTGATTGACAGATGTGTGGAAGCAAGGGTGTCCCAACTGTGGTTGCCATTTGAATAGACCTGTGCCATGGCTCGTTTGGGGCCCTATCTACAGAAATTGGTTTTCTTCTTTAGCATTCAGCAAAGGAGAATAAGGTAGGAGAAAGAAAGAGATGCAAGTCTTAACTTGACTCCACAAAAGAGAAAAGACAAGGTGTCCATAGATGGCTCCAGCTAACAGAGCACAAAGCAAAGGGCCAGACTGAGTGGAGAAAACAGAAATGCTCAGAGAGTGACATCAGCTTCTTGCTCTTTCTCAAACTCACCAAGAAATGAATCAATACCATTTTGGAGGGAAGAGTGAGGGTTAAAGTAATTAACTGAAATATCTTTCACTCATCCCACTAACCAGTCTCACTGTTATCAATAGGTGGGGTCATTCCTGTATTGGCTAGTTTCTATTTGTTCTCCACCCACCACCCCCTGCCATTGCTTCCATCCATTCTCTGCCCAAGGCTACCCCTACAAATTGTATTGCCCAGGCTCCCTTGCCTTCTGGCCTACAGTTGGCCTTAACCAATGGGAAGCACCAGCAAGAGATTAGAAGGTGAAAGGAGAGAGAGTGAGAGTTGGGGGTCATTCTTCCTTGTTCCCTCCCTACTTCAGTATCACATTTGTGGCAGGAGCTGAGCATCATGCCTTCATGACAACAGCTCTCGCTGGGCTCTGTTCACAGGCATCGAGGTGGCAATGGCTTCCCACTGTTAGTAGTTTCTGGGTGACTCAACCTGCAAAGGCCTGTCAGCTTGTCCCACAAGACCTCTTATGAAAAGGAGGCATAAAGAAAGGAGGAAAGAGAAAGGAACACACAGAAAAATTGAACAATAAAATAAGTTTTTTAAAAAAGAAACAGGGAAACAGGCAGAGAGCAAGCCAGAGAAAGAAACATACTTGAAACCATTAAATGAGAGCTCCTTTTCTTTGCTAAACCCAGGCTACCTATCCGCAGTCAGGGTTTCTGAAAGGTCTTTGAAACAGAATCTAATGTAGAAGGCTGACCATTTGTAAAGCAGCAGGGATTCCTCTGTGGAAACAAGGGGGAAGGAGATCATCACACAGTTTTGAAAGGAGTCCTGTTATTCTGAAGTTGGAAATTATGCTAAGGGTGACCCTGTGGCAGGAACATCTCTCTTCAGTCTTTACAAATTGATAAAGGGTAAAAAATAAAGCCAAGGGTCCACTTTCCTTTGGCGGCTGGGTCAGGACAATCTGGGCCGGAGGGGAGTGCTGGAGAGCTGAGAACTTGACCACCCTAACCCCCATTAGTCATGGGCCTTCAGCAAATTCCTGAACTCCCAGTGACACCATTTCCTTTCCTGTAAGACAGGATTGATAGAATGCCAATAGGCCCCTTCTCCCCAGAGATACAGCAGGAAAGAAAGAGTTAATGGACATCACATTGAACGAGTACAAAGCACCCAGAACTAAGTCTTTTCATAAATTGGTGGGGTTAAATGTTACAATTTCATAGGTTTTCCAGCATGTTGGAGATTATAGCAACGAGAGTTCCATAGAAAACACAATTATTCAGTGAGGACACTCTAATAAAGAGCCTTATTACAAAGGTGTGGGCAGGGCTAAGACAAACAGCAAAGAATGTTGAGTCACTCAGCCACTGCTGACTGGGAGGCCATTAGTACCCCTAGGCCCGTGACCAGAGCCCCGTGAGAGCAGACGCCATGGAGGAATAGCCACTCAGGGTGACTCTGAACAAGGCACTCAGTGTGTCTTCAACAAAACCCCAGGTGGCAGGAGGTGGAAAATGCCACCACGAATCCCTTTTTGTTATTTCCCCTTAAGCTCTCTTTGGCAGTAGGTGAGATATAAATCAGCCAACCTAACACATAAACATATTTATTGAGAAAACAAAATTTATAACTATTATTCCAGAACAATTTGTCTAGGCTCCTCTTAAGGATCTTATTTACTTATTTTTAGAGAGGGGAAGGGAAGGAGTAAGAGAGGGAGAGAAACATCAATATGTGGTTGTCTCTCAAGTGCCCACTACTGGGAACCTGGCCCACAACCCAGGCATGTGCCCTGACTGGGAATCCAATCAGTGACCCTTTGGTTTGCAGGCCAATGCTCAATCCACTGAGCCACGCCAGCCAGGGCTCTAGGCTCCTTTTAATAGTGAACATTTTATCTTGTTAAAGAATATAAACTGATTTACAGAATTTTCTTTTCTTCCCCACCTTTCTCCCCCCCACACTTTTTTTTTTTTTTTTTGAGACTTTGGCTAGATAAACATATCTGTAGACAAGCCCTGGCCCACAGCTCCTGTACTAACCAATAGCCCCTGCCTTTCGTGGTAGGTCCATCTCCCACTGACCAGTAGGCTCTTCCCTTCGGTGGTGAGCACATCTGCTCACTGACCACCACCCATTGTCTATTTCTCACCTTAGCTGTTATTCATCTTCTGAGAAAGGAGACCAAGTGATCAAGCTGGACAATGAAGTTTCAGGGTTGCTGACTGAGTTAAGAGGTTGGGTAGAAGCCTGTAGGCTACCTACAGGGAAGTTTTCTCTTATCTACTTCATAATCTTCCTCTCACTACTGCATGCCCTTCTACAGCCTGGGGAAAGACTCAGTGACTGGACTTTGCTCAGGAACTTTATGTAGGACAAAGCCTCCTTGGTGGTGTTAGGGTCCCTGGAGCCTATTTGTGCACAGAGCTTTTCCCATAATGAGGAATTGATTTCCAAAATAACTTGCTATTGATTATCTTCCTGCATCAGGGAAGAACCAAAAGACATCAAAATCTTATGACCAAGACTAGTAAAATGAGCAGATGCTCTTTGCTCTGGGTCATTACTTTCTTCCACCCTGCTTAGGGATTCTGTAAATCACCAGAAACAAGCAGTGTAAAAACAACGTAAAGACGAGGCAGTGAAGCTGACCATAAAAGGGCCACTCAACCCAGCACACCCCTGGTCTGCCAGTATCTTCACGACTCCATGCCTTGGGCAGGATACCTGACTGAAAACTTTCTCCAGGCTAAAATTCTGTACCTGCTGGGAAGTCAGATGATGAAAACAAAAGGGAAAATAATTGGGCCACAACTCTATTTGAGTTACAAAAATTTCAGAAATGGGCTCCCTCAGCCTAACTCAACATAAAGAATACAACTTTATCATGAGACATCTTCCGCTCTGTATCTAAAATGCTTTTCAAATTTATTTGTGATTGGGACAATTTAAGAATGTCAAGCAGAAGAGACACTAAAGTCTTTAGTTAAGTTGTGAAATGAACTAGAAATTCAGTGAGGCATAGAGAACCCTCTGGAAGGGGGTCTAAATTAATCCTGCTACCTCAGCTTCAGGACCTCCCGCATGGGAACCTGCCTTGATATCCAGATGGTTTCCCATCCTCTGCTATGGCTCAGCCTGCCTCCTTTCTGGCTGGTGCTACTCTTGGACGAACTAGTTCAGGTTGTTCAGACTCCATGAAACTTTAGCACAGTTGAGGAACTACCCTATTTTCTCAGGGAACAGAAAGCCAAGTCATGTGCTACAAATGAGGGGATGAAAACTGGGGACAGGGATGTGGTAGAGCAACTGAGGACAGTGCGAAAAGTTTGAAATAGTCATTATGGAACCGGAGCAAGAATCTCCAGGTGCCAATGGGTTGCTTAAGGATGGCACTATGTTGGGTTTTTACAAGCTCCACGAAACATCAGGACTTGAGGAAATGGGTGGTCAGGTGTGTCCAACAATCCCACAGCTGGGATTGAGAGTGTGCTAATTATTAATGGAGGGGCAGCTCAAGAGACAGTGGAGGGTGTTGGGAAGAATGTCAAGGAAGGGGCTACCGGTGAAAAACATAATAGAAAAGGAGGGAAAGCCGGAAAGTGTTGCTAGACCGAGAGACTCAGCAAAGTCAGGGAACTGGAGTTTCTTAAAGGATGGAAAAGAAGCTCCGGAGGGACTGCTTATCCATGGGAGGCATAGGGAAATGGCCAAGAGTGTGTCAACCCTGAGGACTAAGAAGGGCTCCTGGTGGCTAACAGGGCTGAAAAGTGAATAAAATAAAAAGAACGTCCTGTTCTTTTCTCCTGCTGTAGATCTTGACTCCCCCATAACTGTGTCTGCACTGGACATGGCGTGTGTGCCAGCCATCCAATAGCTCAACTTTTTTCTCTTTTTGCTTCCTGGTCTTGGGTGTCCAGGGTGGGTTCTGGTAAAGAAAGAGTCATTACTTGATGAACCCAAACGGTTATATTATTTTCTAATATAACTGTTTCTCTTGTTCTTGCCTGGCCTCTAAACATTACTCTGTGAGAGTATGCTTTCTGCATCCTTGTTACGTCATCCCCAAGAAACATGGAATCAGAAAAATAGCATTCAATTCAGTTCCTAGTCGGAACTTCTGGCACCTGATCATGGTGCTGGGTTTTGGTGCCTTTTTAGCCACCATCCAAAACAAAAGCAAAAGATTGGAGCAATGTTCCCTTTAAAAAGTAAAGTCTCCTAAATTTTCTCGTAAAAATAAAAATTTAGCTACCAAGAAATACCTCACAGCCGGAAGGAGGGAAAACTGATCCTCGGCCAGTCACATTACTTCCCTGGGCTTTAGCTTTTCTCATCTGCTAAAATATCTGAGGCCTCTTCCAGCTCTACATATCTGCATGAATATACTTACATAGATAAATGTTAATAGGTTTTATGAACCCCGAAGAGCTTTGTTCACAGAGAAGGAGAAAAAGTGAGGTTTAGCTTGATCTTGTTCCATAGAGACACTGATAGATATCCTGCCCCGGTATTGTTCCTATTCACTTTATCAGTATTTTTTTTTATTATTATTGCATCTCACATCTCAGCAGACAGCTTATCTTTACTCTCTTTCCATATCGCCCTCATGGTGTCTTTGCCACTCTATTCACTGTATTGAAGTTTGGAATACTGTTTTCTTGAAAGATAACACCCAAAGCCAAATTCTTTATAGAAGATTGTCACTTCAGTTTGAAAGGTAGAAATGAGTTGGCAGTAAAGATAAGGCCCTCCTTTCAAGTTAAGACCAAAGAATTCTGAAATCTCTAAGAAGGCCAATTATTAACTGCATACTTTGCAAACAATGCCCAAACAGATACATTATAATTTACAGTAAAGAAATATCACCTTTAGCAAAAGGCAGGGACAAAAATTCCATTTAATCATGGTTAACACAAGAATTTGGAGTCCCCGAATGACTTATCGCTTCAAACATTACGTCATATATTCCCAGCTCAGTTCAATTCCTTTGTGTTGAATGTCTTCCGTTACTGAAATTGATCTTTGTTAATACCAGGCGTAATGTGCTCTCCATCCCTTAAAGGAAACTGATGGACTCTTGCCATGACAGGAGATAACTGGAAATCTATATCCTCCCTACACCAATTCCCCATCAATATACTGAAATGGCTTTTCTTTAAAAATAACAGCTCTGCATGAATTTGATCACTTTCCCAAATTAGTGTAATTGATGCACCCCAAGGCCTTAATGATTCAGAAAGTGCATACTCAAGGGATATTTAAATAGCTATTTTGTAGGCAGATAAAATATGGGCCAGTTCACTGAATACGCGTTCCCCGAGTTTAGGCGACACTCAGAGCTTGGCTGAGGGCTGGCCAGTATGTCAGGAAGGCTGCTCGTAAATAACCGAGGGCAGACGGCTTCGTACGTGCAGGGTCTTGTCCTTACCCCAGCTTTCAGCGAGAGATGCAAAAGGCTGTGCATTTGAGGACATGACAATTATTGCAATAGGAATTATTAAACGAATCGTCTTCAAAACTGAGAACCTCAGTTTTCTAGCCTATGAATTGGGGTGATAATAATAATTTCTACTTCCCAGGGTTGTTTGTTGATGCTGAATCTAAATGGAGCGCCAAAGCCTTGCTGGGTCTGCAAACTCGCTGGGAGAGTCCCGGGAACTTCTTCCTACAGCGCACCCTCACTTTTTGCAGGGCCGTGGTGTTGCTGGGGAAGGCTACTCCGGGAATGCTGAATAAATGAATACAAGAGTGAATAAATCCCTTCCCCAACATCTTGTGGGCCTGTTCCAGCTGCATATCAGCTAGGAGGAACTGGCTGTACTACTTCTAGCTACAAGGCAGAGAGTGTACCTCCACTCTTCATTTCTAAGCTGTTGGCAGGCTTAAATCATCAATCATAACATTCTTCCCAAATGTGGCCTTCAAAATACTTCTCAAGACAACATTGCAGGCAGCCACTACTGATTGTTCAGAGTTGACACCAAAGATAAAATCCATTTGAGATCTCCCAGGCTATTCAAATCACTGTCAGGGCATAAAGGCTCCCCCTGAACCTGTGTTTGAACCACTGATTCATCACAGCTGCCATCCTGGATTGTCAGGACTGCCCCCAGCACTACCTGTTTGCATGGTGCGTGGAGAAGGCTGGGAAACCGAATCTGTTTAAGAGCAGACCGTGGTTTCTGCCGAAGGGATCTGCAGAAGATCTCCTCATTTATTTTGCCTCTGTGTGGCAGTCCTGGCTTCTGCCCACCCCAACTTTCTTCTGAAGTGAAGTAGCCACTGTCTTCTACTTGCAGCCTCTGGTCTTCCTGGTCTCAGTGCAGAAATCCTCTCTATGTTTACCAGGTTAATAAGACCCACAGTTGTTACTCACTTGTGTGTCTATCACCCCTTCTCTGTGTTTCTTTTGACCTCATTTGGACCTCATTTGTTCCTTACTACTCAGAATCTTGCCTGAACCCCAACCCCTTGATGCTTGCTTATCTGCCCCCAGTCACCTGGAGACTCTCTTGGTGACCTCTGGCAAGTGTCAGGCACCTCATTGCTGGATGCTCCTCAAGGTTGTTCAGCCTCAACTAAGGAGCGATCCAATATTCACTGCCTGCTTTGTTTGGTGCCAGCTTCTTTAAATCCATTATTTAATTTAATTCTTAATACAAAGCCAGGAGGTTGATATAGCATCATTATAACCTATGTGGGGGGGAGGGGAGCCAAAGATTTAGAGATGTTAAACAATGTGACTGAGTTTAGAGAGGCGGTAGGTGGTAGAGCTGGGATTCAATATCTGACCCCAGAATCTGGACACTGCCCATCCACCACACTGCTTCCTGAATTGATGCATACCTGGTGGGCTTTTGGGGGGCTGCACAGTATAGGGCAGTTACTGTCTACCCTCCCCTCCTCATAACCTCTAGCCCCAGCTCTGCTCACCAGTGTGACTTGGGCTCATGCAAGAAGAGGAAGAAAATAGCGGCCTTCTCCGGGTACAAGAAACACAATGCGGTGATTTGTGGCATGAGGCCTGATAATTAACTAAATAGGATCCTTTGCAATGAGACAATTTCACTTGATTTTATTGCCACATTAAAATGTGAATCTTAAGCAAAACAAGAATATAAATCTTACTGGAGGGTGCTGAAGTTTAAAACAACATATACCCAACTCGGTTCTCAATAGAGAGGAGTCTTTATTGAAGGCCATAAACATTTTTTGCATGCCAGGGGAGAAATATGACCATAAAACTACCTCCGGTTTAGTGATTTGGTAAATGAACGGAATGTTTGTCTGGGTCCCAGCGGGGTTCTTAGGGGATAGTCAATAAGACCCTCGCATCCACGAGCAACATTCTATAGATCAGTGTTGTCTAAGAGCAGCCTTTCTCCCTGGCATTTGGGGCGCGATGTCTTCATTTTGGAGCCTGGACAGTTACATCCTCGAGAACAGACTCCTGCCCATTCCCAAAGATACTTCGATGCATTTCCTAAAGAACCCATTGCAGCGGTACACCCTCCTGTCCACCATGGAGCTCTGGAGCAGGAGCGAGCAAGCAGGGCGAGTCTTCACTTCTCCAAGCTCACTCGTTCCCTCTGTGCACAGAGGAGCATGCCATCTGCTTCTGACCTACCTCCAAGATATATGATTGCTCAGAACCAGAAAGAAGTCAGGAGAGAAAGAACAGAGAGGAGGTTGAAGTTTCCAAGGGACACTTAGCATTGATCCTCAACCAGCATGGGTTTGAACCGCACAGGTCCACTTACGCGCAGATTGTTTTTCAATAAATACTGTAAATATACTTCCTCTTCCTTATGGCTTTCTTAATAATATTTTCTTCAGCTTACTTTATTGTAAGAATACAGTATGCAATTTGTATGACATACACAGAATGTGTTAGGTTTTGATGTTATTGATAAGGCTTTTTATTGTTGTTGGTTACTCTAAGCTATTAGTAGTTAAGTTTTGGGGGTGTCAAAAGTTATATGAATTTTTGACTTTACGGGGGACCAGCACCCTAATCCCTGGTTGTTCAAGAGTCAACTGTATTTATAAAAGGTAACATCTTGACTCACATGAATATAAAATGACATACGTCATTATCAATGAAGGAACTAGCATTTCAAAGGAGGATTAGAAAACATATAGACCAATAATAGTGTTGGAGAAATACAGAGAGATATAAAATTGTTCAGCGCTTACAAGGCAACAATCAACTGCCTCTCCGCTGAGCACAGCTTGCATTTCTATGGGTGAGAATCCCATCCGTTATCACCAGCATTCCACATCTTGACTGAGTTGTAAAGTAGCTCTAAGACAGTGAAAGATGGATCAGAAGGGTCGAGAGAGAACATCCAGTTTTCAATTTTGCCTATGTCCAAAATCTTTCACAATTTTTCTGACAAGGTGGTCTATTCTTAACTAAACCAAGGGTGGAGCAACATAAAACACCAACAGATTTGGGAATGGGGGGGGGGGTAAACAGCATATATGTTCGTATTCTTCTTGGTGTCTCTGGAAGGGGGCAAGACCTACAGACATTTTCCCACAGGCCATGGCAGGAGAGATGTGGAGATGGTGCAGAAATGGCCTCACAGGATCTCTCTAACTTAGAATAAACAGGCCCAACCCATTCCTGTTTCAGAGACTTTGCACTTCTATTTCTTCCCATTGAAAATCCACTCCTCCAGATGTTGGTATGGTGCTTACTTCTCATTCTGATTCAACTCAAATGCCATACCTTACAAAAACCTTCCCCACATCTGGCTCCCTTCACAGCACCCCACATCACCTCTTTTCATTTATGTTGTTTTTGTGCCTATGACCTGGCTCCCCTCTCTAGAAGAACATAGTCCCTGAGGGCAGGACTCTCAGACTTGGGGACTGCCATCCCCCATGCCTGGGTTATGGTGAATATTTTCAGATTGCCTGGTTGCTCAGGCCGTGAAGCAAAGGCAGCCTGCTGTTTTCTCGTGTGGCTAAGAGTAGCCCAGGTGTGATAATTGGATCTGGCCTCTTACCTGGGATAAGAAGATGCCCTTGATGGATCTAGTATGAATTGTAATTACTGAGGACCAAAAAGGAAGGTGGGCATTTCAGGAAATGACAGGTTGGCCAGGCAGGAGGAGTCAGCCGCATGCTTGTGTAACCATGAGAATGACTTAGTAGAGAAAGAAAAGTGACGATGTGGGAGAGAGACAGGTCGCTAGGAGGCTGTCTTCAGAAAGACAAAAGGAGGTGGAGTCATCGGAGCAAATGCACACAGAAACAGAGCACTTGTGAGATGCTGGTGGAGGTGGATGTGGTGGGGGGATCTGTGGAAATTCCCTTCTCATTGCTTCACTTTTCTCAGAAAATTGGAAACGAGGTCATATGTTGAGAGCGAGGATTGGGAAGATGGTGATTGGGCCACGAGGGTGAAGCCCTCATAAATCCCATTAGCGCTTTCATAAAGGAGACCCCAGAGAGCTCCTTGCCCCTCTCCATTCTGTGAGAACACAGTGAGGAGACAGCAGCCTGCAACCTGGAGGGGGGCTGTCACCAGAGCCCAACAGAGCTGGCACCTTGATCTCAAACCTCCAGCCTCCAGACTGTGAGAAATAAGTTTCTGTTGTTCATAAGCCACCTTGTTTGTGGTCTTTTGCTATAGCAGCCGGAGCTGAAGCCAGGTGTTTAATAACCACACACAGGACTGCCTACAGGATGGGGATAAGCGATATACTCTAGGCTCTCAAAGTACCAGCATTAGCAGGAAATAAAAGAGGTGGGAGGGAGAAGCACGAAGTAAAGTCAACAGAGGACAGTATCCTACTTCCCAAGGGCAAAGGGAACTGTTGAATTCTAAGCCAATAAGAGCTTGTGCTGCATCTTTTATCTTCTGGGGATTTTCTTCTCTGAGGAGAACTATCTTCTTCCTAGCACTCCCAGAACTTATGGTAACTCTACTACTGTCCCCTCTCCCTAACCTGCCCCCCCAACACACCCAGTTATGTGGTCTACACTAAACTATGACCAAGTAAAGTCCTTTCACTGAGAACGTACAGTGGAAACTTAGAGAGAGAGAGAGACTCAGTCCTTCTCACATGCAAATCAGTGACCGAGATATGTGGATCTGAAAAGCAGAGGAGATTTGTCTGCAGGCAAGGAAGAATCAAACAGGTGTTACAAGAGGGCCTGCGAGGGGAGATGGAGAGAGAGCCCTGTTGGGTTCCAGGCCCTCATTATGGCCTTCTCCTGAAGTCCAAATGCAAACCCACCCTCAGGTGATTTGAGATACCCACCTTTTGGGGTTTTTTTTTTCCTAAGATTTTATTTATTTTTTTGGAGAGAGGGGAAGGGAAGGAGAAAGAGGGAGAGAAACATTGATGCAAGAGAGAAACCTCAATCAGTTGCCTCTCCTATGCGTCCCAACAGAGATCAAACCCACCACCCAGGCATGTGCCCTGCCAGGGAACCCAGGAATCAAACCAGTGACCTTTTGCCTTTGCGGAACAACACGCAACCAACTGAGCCACCCTGGTCAGGGCGAGATAGCCACACCTTTTGTTTAGGCAAGTTACCTGCTGAAAAATGAATTCTAGGTAAATATAACACTTTTGCACAGTTCACCTTGTTTAATTCTCCTTAACAATACAGCAGATACTAATACCCAATTTTACAGATGCTTTTTGGTTACATGGAAATGAGTTCTAGATTGAATGTTAGGGAGACTTGAGTTTTAGTCTTAGTTCTACCAGGACTACATCATCTGAAGCAAATTAGCTTCTTTTAGCTTCAGTCTTTCTTAAAAAGCAATTTAGGCCAGTGAAAAAGATCAAGAATCCTGCTTGTTATTTATGAAATCAATGACCTGACCACGACCGAGAAGAGTATGAATGGGCAGGAGCTGTCAGTCAGCGTGGCCTCAGTCTCCTCATTTCTAAGTGCACGAATTGGATTGTGTAGAATCGAAGATGACTTTTAGCTCTAGCATTCAACAGATTATTTTCTGGCTTCAATTACCAAGAGGTTCACTCTCAATCATGAAAGAGCTGAAAATAGCTAATAAATTTGGTGGAACATTAGGACAACACAGTTATAGACCCACTTGTATCCGCAATAATTCTTTCTGGCTCTGAAAACCTTTGAAATTTTTATTTTTTATTATGACTACATGGATCATTACTTGGCAAAGAAATTTCCCCTAATATTAATCTATGAACATAAAGAATTATGTGCTGGGATAAAAGGATATAAAAATAAAATCTATTAACTTATTGACAATAAAAGTAGGGCCTGAATTTTCACAAAAATGAACCAACAAAAGCTACCATCAAAACTGGTTGAGCTCACAATAATACAAGCTTCATTGACCTACCCCAAGTAAGTGGTTTTTAAGTTAGTTTCCCAGTTCTGTGCCCCAAGATTTCCTTGATATTGTTTAATGGAGAGAATTGATCCCCAAATTCCCAGCCTTTTGTCAGCTCACTGAGAGCCGTGATTTCAATCTGTGCCATGCTAGGCAGGCACCTCATTGGCATTCCTTGAATGACTGAAATTCTGGAAAACCAAGACGCTGGAACCTCACTGCATTAACAGGGAAACACATAAACAGAGACTAGCGTTGGATCTCACTGAGTTCCTAAAATGAAAACCAATTCAAACAGATTGTGGGGACAACGGTCTACCAGTTATATTGACAAGGACTTTCTAAAATTGTCACAAAATTTGGAATGAAGTTTAATTCAGAAACTACCTGTGTTTTTCAAACATTTAAGATTGAGAAATTACACATAGAAGGACAGAATATTTTTTGTTTTGCATTATGTGTCTGTGTTACTCCTTCACCTCCGTTTGGATGTTTGTTCAGCTGTTCCGAAGTGTGTCCCTCCACACTGCCTTTAGAGGCTCACCTGACCTTTAACGACCTCGTCGCCTGAAGCTTGGATGAAAATGGTGAAAACTTGATTAACTGCACCACGTGAAAAAGAGTCCTTCACCCGTCCAAGTCATCTAAGTATTATTTTCCCCTTGCCACACAGAATGGATAGATAAATATTAAATAGACACAGATAGAAATAGAAGTATATACTTCAATTTTACTTGCCTTTGTAAAGCACAGTAAAATCCCTGAACTGACCTCTTTTCCTACTCTAAGCAGCACATGCAGCAACGACTTCCTCTACCTGTAACAGAGTTGTTCATCTTCGTTAGATCTCCAGGTCTCTGGCCCTCATTAGCCTGCCATAGCCTCTCATTTGGTTTGCAGTGCAGGCTCCCTATATAGGTAATGACTCTAATTTTGAAAATCTCTAGAAGTTACAGCAAAGAAGCTGGGCCAGGAAGGAAGGTGGACAGAAATGACAGGAGTGGTGCTGACTCCCCTCACCCTTGCTCCATGCTCTGCCTTCCAGAGAGAGGACAGGCTGCAGGCTGCTGGGGACCGTGGAACATGAGAGCCTGTGCCTTGTTCTGTGCTGGCTTCTCTTCAGTAAAGGGGCTCCCAGAGTTAATGCCACAGAAAGCTTAACCAAGGACAACCAGAACCATAGCCCGAAAGCACCGAAGGCTTTTAAATGGCATCAGCTCCTCTTGTGCCCTTCATTTTCTACGCAACTGCCACAGCAACTTCTCTCTTCTTGCCTTAGGACCTTTGCGCGTGGTGTTCATTGGGCCTGGGTCCCTCTCTCCTCAGCTCTTCCTTGATAAAATTCCTACTTATCTTTCAGGTCTCCATTTAAAGTTTCCTGACAAAACACCTCCCTTGGTCCTCTGATATGATTTTTCCCTTTTTTATTCTCTTTTAGCATCCTAGTCTCCTCCTTCATAACATGTATGTGTTGCTATATATTTATTTGTTGTCTTTTGGTTATATCAAACAGCACCATCAACAACAAAGGCATTAAACTTTGTATTCATGGACAGATTCCCATGTGGTAATCACCCATGAAAAGTTATTTATGGAGTACTTACAAAGACCCAGGTACAATGGCTAAGCACTAAAACTAAAAACAGTCCCACTCCTTGGGTGATTACAATACGGTTGGATAAGTATTATTATGGGCACAAGTACACAGAACAGGAAATGGGCCTAAGGACAGCCTTGTCATGGGATAAGGGACAGTTTTCAGAGGACACGACAGAAAGAGAGACCTGAAGAGCAAGTAGTGTTAACCAGAAGATGAAAGGAATGGGGACTAGGGGGTGGGGTGAGTTGAGGACGAAGAAGCGCTCAAGGCAAGGGGACTAGCTGTGTATGCAAAGACTGGAGGTAGGAGAGTTCAGGCAAATTTAGAAAATAAATATTGTTCAATATGGCAAGAGCAGAGTGATTGATAGCAGGAGAAGAGAGATAAGCTGGGCTTACATCATGGATTTAGACTCTATTTCAAAAACAGTGGGGAGTAACATAATCAGATTTGCCTGTTAAAAATCTAGCTGCAAGGTAGGGACTGGGTTCGAGAGGGCCAGTGGTAGATTGCCTTGTCGGCCCCGTTGCTCACCGCCCCTGCATCCCCACCCTTACCATGGTCTCATAGTGAGCTGAGTGCACTTCTCCCCCTTTTAACCTCGGGTCAGGCCATGTGACTTGTTTTGGCCAATGGCATCTCTAGGTGACGGTGTTACATTTCTAACCCTAGGCCTTGAAAGGCCTCGAGTATTTCCACTTGCTCTCTTACACCTCTGTCTTGCCATGGGAAAAACATGCCCTGGCCAGCCCACTGGGCCCAGGAGGAGGAAGACGGGAGACGAATGGAGCAGAGCTACCCCTGCTGTTCCAGCCTGAAGCACATCTGCCCAGCTGGCTCACAAACCCATAAGAGAAAAACAGATTTTTTAAAAATGAGATGCTGAGGGTCTTCGTATGCAGCATTATCGAGACCATTGCTAACTAAGCAGGGACACACACTGGAAGTAGGGTGATGAATTAGGAGACTATTATAGCTGTCAGTTGAAAGCTTATGATAATGAAGATAGAGACGGAGAAAAACAGAGAGATTCAAAAGATACTTAGAAAATAAAATTGCCATGACATAGTAGCTTAGAGAGAGAAGTTAATTAAGAACGTCTCCTGGGGTTCTTCCTTGGGTAAGTTATTCAGTGAGAGGGGGAACACAGGGGGAAGAAGCTATGGTGAGTTGTGTTGAATCTGAAGTGCCTATGAGTCGTCCGAGGGGGCGGGTTCAGTACACATGGGTCTAGAACTTGGGAGAGGTCTCAGCTGGACCATAAATGAGCACCTAGGTGGGTCTGGATAGGAACCCCAGGGAGAGGGTGGAAAGCAAGAATGTGGAGGATAGAACTCTGGAGAGGCCAGCACCCAAGGGCACATGAACATGAGCCCTCAAAGAAGACCACGGAGCAGCAGAGAGAAGGAGACAGGTCCAGGGAAGGCGGTGTCCTGGGAGCAAAGAAAGGGAGGGATTGGTCACCTGTGCAGAGAACTGTGAGAGAAGAGGCAAAGAATTGATAAGAAATTTATAAGAAAGCACAAAGAATTTACCTACTTTATCTTGCCATGTATAATGGGCACTTGTGTTGCCTGAATTTTTGAG
The DNA here is from genome assembly GCF_022682495.2 of Desmodus rotundus. Classification (NCBI taxonomy): domain Eukaryota; kingdom Metazoa; phylum Chordata; class Mammalia; order Chiroptera; family Phyllostomidae; genus Desmodus; species Desmodus rotundus. The sequence continues at coordinate 109,907,175 of NC_071393.1, forward strand.
GGAAAAATAAGGATGCACATTATACAAAGGTAGTATCTGAAATACCTTGTATCTGTTCTTGTGTTTTGTAATTATTTGTTAGGAAACTTTCTTGTACTATATGTTCAAAAATAAATGCTAAAGTTCCTTTATAATATAAAAAAAACAAGTATCTAAATATAAATAAGTAAATACTTGAATTAAAAATAAAAACGAAACATTTTTTTCCTGAAAGTCTGGGCCAAGAATGTGGGTGCACATTATACATGGCAAAATATGGTAATTTACAAACAAAGGAAAGAAATTTTTGACCAAGAAATTTCAGACAATCCTGCAGTAGATGAGTCAATAAAGCCCTAACCCCAGATTTTCTGGATGTTCAGAGTGAGCAAAAGCAAGATCCCAGGGCATTCTGACTCACTGTCCTTTCCCGGTCTCTCTGGGTGAGCTGTGCCTTGGAGCAGAACTTTGCCTTCTCTGAAGCAGGGTACTGTGCCATCCGGGCCACTCTGCCAGAGGCCTCGGCAACTCTGACAAGTCTATGCAAAGCATCCTTTGCGACGTGCCAGGGTTGGCGACTCTCCCTCTGACTCATTTCCCGTTGACCCAGATGAAGTTTCTGGCCCTGGGGGCCTGTGATGGAACCAGCCTGGCTTCTGCTGCCCAGAGCCATGGTGGCCCCTGCTTTCAACAGCACAGTGGGCTCTTCCCTCTTGCCTCCTGGAGTCTGAGTTCTGTAGACTGCTGTGGGCTGAAATAGCAACACCTCTTCCACAGTGGGCAGGAGGGGGAGCTGGAGAGGAGGTGAAAACCTGAAGCACTGAGTGAGCCGCTCCGCAGGCAAACACACGGCCACCGAGCCCAGCACAGGCCTTGTGGGAGCTCTGAACAATGACCACATTTATGTCCTCAGCCATTGCTCAGGTTGGGGACCACCAGAAACTTGAAGTTTGTTTTCCTCTTCAATTGGAACTGACAGTTCCCCACAATTGGATTGCTTCAAAATCAAGGAATTGCAGTTCAGATAGTTCATAAATTTATTTCTGTTCCACCTTGTAGCATTTATTACAAAGACTGATCAGCCAAAGAATATGGACTTTCTGCTTTTTATTTCCTGCTTTATTGCAGTCACTTTTCAAAGTAGGGTGGTGTGGTTAGCAGGATGGGATGGCTCACAGCCAGTGGATAAGGATGTAACTAAGCAGAGAGAAGCATCCTTTTGCCTGCATGGACTCCATCCACTGCCATTCCACCCGGTCCCCTCGAGGAAAGGTCTGGAAAAATATTAAGTGCCCTGGGGGAGGAAGAGTAAGGGGGTGGGTTAAGAGGCACTGGAAACCCCACACTATTTGAAGCAAAGCCAGAATTGGAGTGGCAGCCATTCTCTCTCACTTCCACCCCTGCAGCTATCCTTGGGGGGCAGGTAGAGAAAGGGCCATTGGTCAGAGAGAAGAAAAGATTATAAACTGTGGAGATCTGGAGAGACATTCTGGAACTTTTGGCAACCAAAGGCCATCAGTCCTTGTGCATGTATGTTGGATGTGTGTGCGAGAGGAAGAGAGACATATTTGTTATACAAAGTTTTACCTGCCAGTGGCCGACCCTGGGTAAGGGTATGGGAACCCAACGACAAATTGTCCCTGTCCTCCTGAAGCTCCTAGCCACAGGGGGTCACTGAGCTGAGAGCCAGGTAACATGGGCCCAGGGTGCTGCGAGAGTGCTATGGAGAACTTTCTGGAAGAAATGGAGGCTTCTGCTTGGAAGGACCCTTTGACGAGACAACTGCCTTTAAATTAGGTGCGGGTCACTGAAAGGCAAAAGCAGACAGGGCTGCAGGGTAGAGGCCCACTCAAGACAGAGGCTTCACGTGTGAAGGTTTAGCAGGGTGGAGAGGAGCCCTTCATGTGTTTAGCCTGGCTCTGTCGTCTGCTAGCTCTGTGGCCTTCACCTTTTGGTGTCTCCATGTCTTTATTTGTAAAGGGGGACGAAAGTGGCGTAGCTCATAGGGTTGCTGAGAGGACTGAATGGGGAAACCCACGCGATGTGTGAGGACGGTGCTTGCCTTCCAGGGGCTCTCAGTAAGTGCAGCTCTGTTAGTGGGACAGGGCCTGGCGTGGTGTGTGAGTTCCAGAGGGCGCCAGGAGGGTGGGGAACACCCAGGGCCTGTACCTTTGTTCCTCCGGCCCTGTTCACACAGGGTGGATAGTTGACCCCATCCTAACCAGCCTGACAGTTAACGGACAACTTATTTTAAAGGTCTTATTTGGGGTTTACCGGTCAGCTGTAATCCTCGTTCATTGCCTTGTGAAATAACAAATGGCAGGGAGCAGTCCACCTCTCCTCCCTGGGGGAATGAAATCTCAGATTGGTTAAACAAGTTCTCCCCAAATTCCACGCTGAGATTATTGAAGAGGAGGGGCCTGAACTCTGATCTTCTGAGCTACAGGCCCAGGCCTCCTAATAAATCTCAGTGCTCCATGTCACCTACTAGCTGGCTAGCTCCACCCTCCTCCACCGGGGCCACCTGGTATCACAAGCTGGAATGATTTCATCGAACAAGCCACGCACAGAAACAGAAAATGTTGCCTCAGGCGCTTTCTTGGATGTTTGATTTTCATGTAAAAGCTATTTCTAACCTTAATGAGCAAATACTGAGCGACTTTCTCTTCTGTTTCTCTGACAGCAGAGAATGGAGTCTGAGAAGCAAGCTAGCTTTGAAGGGTCAGCAGAAGCGGACAGGGGCACCAGGCAACTTTTACTGGTGTGAATAGGAACTTGACTTTGCATTTTAAGTGCGCTCAGCTGTTCATCCAAAGGAAAACTGTGGTCCACAATTATAGAAAATCAGTAGCTAGAATTATTAATAACAGCAAAAGAAGTTGTTTCTGCAGCAAGTAATCTGTGGCAATGTTTTATAATTGATAGTCCTTTTTATTATTTAAACACTAATTAATTCGTGTTCCTAGCAATGTATTGACTTTATTTATGGTGTTATGGCAGGCCTGCTAGCTTGAAATCATTCCTTATTGTTTTCCTTAGATAATGGAACCGCACTGTTTATTTGTTCTATTTGCAGGTGCTTAGAAAACTGCCCCTTTCCAGGGCGCCTTATGGGCAGCATATGCAAAAACGCCCCCACGTGTGCTCCGGTCCTTCCGAGGAGCAGCCTGATGCTTTTCTTACCCGTAGGATTCACGCAACGCCCCTTGAGGATTTGTCCTCGCAGTCTCCCTGTTGCTGGCTTCAGCCACCCATTTATAAAATGAAGAGAGTGAAATCTGTGAATGCAGCCGCCACTTCGCCGCGATGACCTGGCAGGCCTGGCTTTTGCGCAGACCCATGGCACGGTCGAGTCCCTTCACCTCCCCAGGCCTACAGGCCGGTGAGATGAGGGAGATGGAAGTGGTCACCCTTGAAAGTCCTCAGAGCTCTAAATTTGAATGTGTTAATGGAATTGGTGAATGTGCTTTCTTGCAGGTGCATTGAAGGTTCTGACTGCTGGAAAGAGAAAAAACACGGAAAGATTAATGGGCCAGTGTCATTAGAGGATTCACCGCCCGCAGACACGAGCGGCCTGTTCCTGGTTAGTATTGCTGCATCTTCCTGAAGGCTGAATTTTACTATTTGACTCTGTCTATCCCATTAAACAATAGGCTGTGCACAAAATAAAATCTACTGAATTTCTGTTGAAGCTCTAGGCTGATGTTTTATATGAGATATTCCAGAATATTTCCCCAAGTTTATTTACAAGATGGGAACCTTTACGTTCCATTTCTGGGGCATATTAATTTTGTTTTTGTTTTTGTCTCAGGAAGACAGAGAAGGCATTTATAAATGTCAGCCCTCACCTCCCAAGGTCAGAGCTGAAGCTCCATGCAGAAAAAATCAACTCCAGAATGCGAATGTGTTGTATTGCTGCTGCTGGCTTGTGGTTTTGCAGGTCAGTTGTTTTCAGCAACCATGAGAATCAAAATCGTGGGTTAGCATTCCTTGTAATTCCATTAGCTCTGTTCTGTTTCATGGCTTCATATCAGATTCCTAGCTCCACCCAGCCATCCTGCGAAAGGGTGTCATTGGTTGTACGAAGAATTTGCTCTCAACTGAAGCTTGGTGCTGGGGTGTTGTTTTGTTTTTTTAAATTTATATCACTTTTTTATTGTAAAGTCAGGATCCTTTTGTAGAAGCCAGAAGCAATTGAAAACTTGTAAAGTCTGGGGAATTTGGTATGACATATTTATTTATGTATTTATTTATTATTGTTGTTCAAGTACAGTTGTCTGTATTTTCCCCCCACCAGTCCCTCCTGTCCTCGATCCTACCCCCCTTTGTCTTTGTCCATGTGTACTTAATACATGTTACTTGATGACCCTTCTCTAGTTTCCCTCTGTTACTCCACCCCCTCCCCTCTGGTCACTTTCGTTTGTTCTTTGTTTCAAAGTCTCTGGTATATTTTGCTCACTTGTTTGTTTTGTTGATTAGGTTCCACTTATATGTGAGATCATATGGTATTTGTCTTTCACCGCCTGGCTTATTTCACTAGCATAATACTCTCCAGATCCATCCAAGCTGTCACAAAGGGTAGTTCTTTCTTTCTGCTGGGTAGAATTCCATTGGGTAAATGTACCATAGTTTTTTGATCCACTCATTTGCTGATGGGCACTTAGGTTGCTTCCAGCACTTGGCTATTGTAAATTGTGCTGCTATGAACATTGGGGTGCATAGGTTCTTTTGGACTGGTGTTTCAGGATTCTTAGGGTATAGTCCCAGGAGTAGAATTGCTGGGTCAAAAGGTAGTTCCATCTTAGTTTTTTGAGGAAATTCCATACTGTTTTCCACAGTGGCTGCACCAGTCTGCATTCCCACCAACAGTGCACTAGGGTTCCCTTTTTTCCACAACCTCACCAGCACTTGTTGTTTGTTGATTTGGTTATGACGGCCATTCTCACTAGTATGATGTGATATTTCATTGTGGTTTTAATTTGCATCTCTCTGATGGCTAGTGATGCTGGGCATCCTTTCATATGTCTCTGGGCCCTCTGTATTACCTGTGGATGGACCTTCTTTTCCATCTTGGACCTACCAATGCTGAGCACTTTCCTAAATCACAACTGGAAAGGTTAGTCTCTTGGCACAACAAGTCTTATTTGCCTGGGTGAGTACCAACTTTGAGATGCTAGCTCCCGGCTCAATACTCCTCCCATGATTCTACTGAGTGGGTCCAACGTGAGGCCCTGAACCTTCTCCCAAGATCATTTGCCCAGACTCGAATAAGCTGTCACAAGCCTTGCCAACTAGTGCTGAGATGCTGCCACAATCAGTGCCTCTTGGGATGTCACACAATGTTTGGAAGAGGTCAAACAAACCAACATGGTTAAATTTTTAAAAAGGAAATTGATAGAGGGCCAAAGGGCTACCCACAAAATTGACTTCGGGCTTTTACTCTGCTGGATTCATTAAGAAATAACGTAGGTGAAGACAACTAGACTTTTCTTTTAAAAGAAGAATAGTGAGGAGGGATATGCCTTAAACATCAAAATATACTATTAAACTAAAACAAATAAGCATTTTGGTACAACTACAAAATTAGACAAAGCAAGAAGAAATAACTTATAGACCTTGATATGTATAACTGATCTATATAAAGGAAGAATTACAAATTCAATAAATGGACTTGGGGAAGTTTAGTGTTTGAGGAAAAAAAATATCGTAGACACTCCTCCTATAGCATTTTACAAAATAATGTTCAAATGGATGAGATGGGTAAGAGAAGAATATGTACAAAATGAAACTTAAAATATCATAAGAAATTGTAAAAAAGATTTTTTCTAACATCTAGATAACAAAGGCCTTCTTAAATACAAAAACAAAGGGAGAAAGTCAAATACACTTGACTGAATAAAAATTTAAAACATCTTTGTACATATAAAAAGATCAATGTTCATATTTAAAGACAAACTATGAAAAGGTAATTTTCAGGGAGGGATTCTGGGTGGACAGCAGTGACGGGGACTTGGTTTCAAACCTCTCTCAAAATCCCCACATAAAAACTGCAACTAGATAGCAAGCAATTTAAAACTGATGGACATCTGCAGCAGTTAACTGACGCAGTGTCCCCAGCTCTAAAATACAGGCCGGGCAAACCACCAAAAGATTCAACATCTGCGGGACATCAGCCTGTGTACCAGGGGACGCTGGGGAGGGCGGGGGACTCCAAAAAAGCACACAGGCCAACTCCAGAAAGAGCAGCTGAACCTCGAAGGGGGTTTGCCCAAACCAGTAGCAGCGAGTGCAAGGGGCTATATGACAAGGTCTCAAAGGGCTCCAGGGGGTCTTTACCCTGCCAGCTCCTGAAAGTGACCAGTTAGGGCTCCACTCTGGGAGAGTTCTCAGCAACTACATAGGTGGGGATAGATTTTGTGTTATCATTCTATTGTGTGTATAAGATAGGATATAGCAAATGAGTAATTTTGGGATTTTCTCTCATCTTGAGAACCAGGATTTGGGGCATGGAAGAAAGGATATCCAGATATACTACAGATGAGGTTAAGCAAAAATTGTATCGTCCTGCAGTTGAGCTGAAAGTATCAGTATGAATTCCTGAGGTGTGCACGCGTATGTGTTTAGAATATGACATATGTGTTCCTAAAAATCAGCACAGTGAGAAAAATCATGCAACAAAACCACGGAGCTTGCTGTGACAGTGGGGTTGAGGGCATAACATGCAAAAACTTAATCAGTGACACATTTTTAAAAAGGATAGAAACTTAGCAAAGATGGTAGCACAGTTCTATACATGTTCATGGGTGAAGAAATACATAAACACGGAAACAAACAGGGCATTTGCCTTGCAAAAGGCCTGGAGTTTGCTTGTGGAGGTGGGCATTGGGAGGGTCGTGGCGTGTTAGGTAGTGTGAAGCCGTAGAAGGGGGTGTACCTGCAACTGGGCGGAAAGTTGTAACACCAGCTGGGGGTGGCTGGCTCATCGTCCGCTATGGAGCATCGATGGGATTTTTTTATAGCCTTAAATCTGGGTCATGTTTTCTGCCTTTGAGATGGAGGCCTTTGAAGCATGCATTTATAATAGATACCCCTTTCTTCACAATCGAAAATGTCATCCATTGTGCAGCTGCCTTCAGTGTCATTGCTGGAAATTCTGCTGCTACTTTTCTACCTGTGCAGCTGAAACCTCTGGAAACTGAAGTGACGTTTGAAACCACCAAAGCAGCCACTCCTAGCAGCGAAACGTCCCTCTTCTGTAGGATTTAGCAATTTCAATTTAAGGTCTTTGTATATAGATTGTGTTTTCTCTTTGTGGAAAAGCTTATTCCACATTTTGTTTTTGCTCTTTTGCATATTCTTACACAGCTTGGTTCAGCTTCACCTAATATTTCTTCGGTATAAAATCACCCAGAGACAAGAGCAAAATTTATGTTGGGCTCAAATTGTTCCTTAATATAGCAATCATGGTTGAACAAATTTGCAGTTTTAAAACCTGTGTTATAGCAGAACTGTCTATGTGGAGATTCCGCATACCCTTCCATTAACCCTTTAGCTCTGTCCACTGAAAGAACTACAAAGAATGACTAACATTTTAATAAATTAGCAATGAGCATCCCTGTTACTGTATTTCACTACAAGAAATCAGCGCTTCTTGGAGGAACGGCCGCTCACAGGTCTGGGGCAGGAGCTGTGTAAGATGGGCCTGGAGCACCTTGTCATTCCAGGGACGGTGTCAACAACTTCCCGGCTCAGGTCAGCAGGAGCCAGGAGCCACCTGAAGAAGCTCCCACTGCCAGAGATGGGACAATTTGTATTTCATATGGATAATATTTGCATAAATGTATTTAAATCCGTCAAATATGGTTAGATCCATGCATTCCTAATGATATTTGAAAAAAACCAACTGGTTGCTATTGGAGGATGAAAGGCCCTTGTTCATTATCTTGAAAACTGATAAATATAAAGAATCAAGTATTTGTCCTGCCTTTCCTTCACGAATGGCAGCACTGGGTAACCAAATCGTAAATGAGAGCAAACATATCTTCATGGAATTATTCCAACTACTAAACAGAAAGTAATAATGGACCGTCACCATTTTGCGACCTCCAGTAACTTAGCAGATCTAGGCGTTGACCATCAACAGCTGTTAATAGCACGAGAAGGGAGACATTCTGTGCCTCCTGATGAAAACACACCACCAGCCATCTTTCGTCTTGCCCAAGGGATCACAGTTCAGTTTAATCAAATCTTTGGATCCAGCTACCAATTTTCAGGAAATACAGAGCTCAGAGGAACATATTAAACTGTTTCTTGAATATGCAATTAGCAAAATTCAGATTGTGAGAAACTTTACAGGTTAAAAAGCTCAGGTTCTTCAACAAGAAATTTATAAAAATAACAGGGAGTCTAGGTGGAATTTATAGGTTAAAAGGGATTTTAAAGACCAAATTTTTTTAAATTGGCAAGGCTGAATTGTAGTGTCTTAAGGATATACTTTGTAGTGGTAAAGCTACAAGGAAACACAAGGAGATGGTCGCTCTAAGACTCGGGATAGTCGGTAATGAAATCTGACCAGAGGAAATAGCAGAACTGTATTCCCCATGCACCTGTGTGTGTGGAGACTCATGCCAAGTACATGCCCTTCTGGCTGCCCTTTTCCTAATCCGCCTGGTCTCGGGATTATGCAAACGTTCGCCTCTGTAGCCAGACCTGTATCCTCTGCAGGAGCAGCCACCGGGCCTCACACCTCCTGGCTGACCCTTTGGCATCCTGTGAACCGAAGCAGTTCCCTGGGAGGGACAGAGCCTCTCCTTTATTCCCGGATCTTCTCTCTAAGATCGCAAATTCAGTGTTTGCTTTTTGTCTCTATCCATCCAGGAAAACCACAAAAAACAAAACCGATGCTGGGCCTGTCTGAGTCGTTTTCCTCACAGTCCCTGCAAGAACCCAGGAGTCCTATTTGGCTGCTTCATGACAAGCCAATTAGATAAAGATTGTTGATCAGCGTGATGAAGGGAAGGGACATGAAGAAAGAGAAGGAGGGACAGAATGTGGCACAGGCAGTAATGGAAGAGGGAGAGCGCTGCCCCTCCCCCCCCAACCATGTTTTTTTCAGACTATTTGCAAAGGAGCCAGTGGAAACAGCATTAACAATAAATGAGCTGCATTAGACTGTGGAGAGGAGGAGGAGGAGGAGATTGAAGTGCTATTCCTTGCCAGCCAGGCTCACGGGCTCCCTATATTATCAACCAAGGTGAGTCCTTCTCAGGTGGCTTTACCTGCACACCCACCTCTACTCAGGCCTTCTGCAGAGGCTCACATCCCACTTTACAAATAATATCCCAAAACCCGAGGGCTGGTAACTTTCATTCTTGGCCTCAGCATTGAAGTTGACACAGCCCGAAGGATCTTTCAGGTCATCGATCCATTTTATTGAAGTAGCTAATACTTGATTTATGCTTTACAGTTAACCAAGCACGTTCACATTGTCAAATGTTTCTCATAATCACCCTGTGAAGTAGCAGTAGTGACCAATTTTATAAGTTAAAAAACAGAGTGAGTTTATTCCGTGTGTTCCCCCATGTGTGACCCATGGACATGAATGATGGGGGGGTTGCCTGGGGGGAGGGTGCTGGGTAGAGGTGGGCAAGGGGGAAAAGTGAGGACAACTGTAATAGCAAAACAATAAAAAAAGGAATTCAGGTGTTTCTAATATTCTTTCCATTTGGACAATTCCCATCAAGTTCAAATCCCTCCATCTACTAATTCACCTTTTTCCTCCCATTCAACAAATATGTACCGAGTGTCTCCACAGGCCAGGCACTGAGCTAGGCAGAGAATAGGAAATCCCAATGAATACAGTCTTACCATTTTATTCTATAGACTACCAAGCTGCCAGTTTTCCTCTTGATACGAATTCTGATCCTGGGATAATTAGTTCTTCCTATTAAAAGAATAACAATAGCTGCCATTCATTCTGTACTCACTAAGTGCCAATCACCGTGGCAAGCAGTTTACGAATGCAATTTTATTTAAAGCCTTCAGTCCGTGTCTAAGCCCAGACCTCATGCTTGTAAACAACATGCTGTAACACACGGTTCTTTTATGAAGGAGAACACTTCACTTTTCATATCGACTCCCACCTTTTTACAGCCTCAGTGAGACCCAACTGCCGAGAGAGACACCTCACACCTGTCTGACCCAACAGCATGATTCTGCCAGTATTTCTCTCCCACTGTATTTCCTCTTCACACTGGTCAGCGTTCCAAGCGAGGGTCTTTTCAGCAAAGGGGGATAAAGGAAGATCAGGTTTCCTTCTGAAGCTGAAACAGAAGCTGCCTCTGGCACACAGACATGGGATTCCTGTCGGCCAGGCCAATGAGACTTTGGAAAACTTAGGGTAGAGTCACACACCCTAGCACCCACCTCTTTCCAAGGTCATCCCAAATGTCCCCTGATGTTCCAGGAAGGCACAAAGGAAGGAAGAGACCTCGATCACAGAGGACCGGGCCCTCCGAGGATAATGGCTTTCCTGGCCTCACTTCTGAGCATGCAGCCCTCTCGGCAGCAGCATAGGCACCAAAGTCCATGCCAACCTCCTCAGAGTCTGTGCTTCCACAAGACCCGGATGACTGGAATACACATTAAAGACTCAGCGTGCGGGGAGGGAGTGCACTGCAGTGCAGTGGTTTTCAAAGTGTGTCCCCAGAGGCAGGCAGCATCTGCAGGGCCTGGAAATGTGTTAGATGCAAATCCTTGGGCCCTACCCTAGACCAAGGGAATCAGGAACTTTGGGAGTGGGGCCCAGCCATCCGTGTTTAAGAAGCCTCTCCCATGACCCTGAAGCACGCTGAAGTTTGAGAACCCTTGGTATAGACAATGAATTACCTCTCTGAGCCCTGGCTCACTTATACATCACCTAGGCTACAATCTCGGCCCACATTTGGGGGAGCAAAAGGAATGTCCTGTGTGCTCAGGTTTTCCGTTCCCCATCTTATCACCCTGGGGATAGTTCTGAAAACTCTAGCTTCTGAACAAAACTTCTCTTACTTCTAATTTAATCCTTCATTTGCACTGCCAATAATAGTGGGAGGAAAGAAATTCCAGGGGACCAATTGGCTTTTAAGTGCTTTACTGTGTCTAATCAGAAGCATGCCTGGGAATGGAAGGCCCAGGTTTCTCAGCCAAGAACGAACAAGGGCACAGAACCATGAGGAAGAGGGGAGGGGCTCTTGTGCTCACAGCCTGGGGGGTGGGGCATGGACCTAACACCACTGGCACAAGACAGAGCCAGACTGCGGGGTGGGGTCGGGGGTAGTATCTACACAGGCAGAAGAGGCAAGAAGATATGAATAGTCTTTAAATCAAAGAATCACAGGCTGTCATAAAACTATCTAGTCTATCCCCCCAACTCTCATCACTACCACGTGATCTCTCTCCAGACCTCGGGCTTCCATTTCTTTAGTGTGGGGAGGTACCAACACCACTCACAGATAATAATGGAAAGAGCAAAACTGTAGCCATTAATCCCTTCAGCAAGGCTTTTTTGAAATTGTCCTATATGCCAAGCACAATGCCAGGTGCACAAAGACAAACACAACTCCTGACCTCACAGAGCTTGGATGTTAGTGGAAGAGATGGACACCAATTACAGACTGTAAGCATGGCAGGGGAGCTTGTAACAAGGACACTGGCCTTGTATCAGGTCAGGGAAGGCTCTCTGGGGGAGGAGGCACAGCGTTGAGCTCTGCAGGAGTTAGCTAGGCAAAGTCAGATGTTGATGGTGGTGAGAACACTGCAGGCAAAGGACCTGAGCCCTGATGGAGATGTCAGGTTAAGGGTCAGGAAGAAGACTCAAAGAAGGGACAGTGGTGGTGGGTAGAGACCATGGTGGGCAAGTTTATAAAGCTTTGGGTCTTTATCCTAAAACCAGTGGGGAGTTTTTGAAGGGCTTTAAGCAGAGGAGTAGCAGGGACAGACTCACATATCACAAAGCTCACTCTGTGCCTTGGAGAGTGGGTTGCAGATAGCAGAGGAGAAGCCAGTTATGAGGCTAGTAGAGTGGTCCAGGGGATGCTACCAAGTGCTGGAGGTAGATAGAGGTGGGGAGAAGAATGCAGACTGGAGGGAGAAACTCAGATGAAATCCACAGACCTTGGGTAAATGGGATATGGGGTAGGAGGATAAAAAGGCATCAAGAGTGTCTTTTAGGTCACCAGAAGAGGACACCAGACAAGGGCAGAAAATAGGATGGGAGCTGGATTGAGAATGATGAGGCACTCATCAGCTACAAGTGCAGAAGTGATGTACCCTGAAAAGACAAGTGGTGGTCTGCAGTGAGTAAGGCTCACTTCGTGATTAAAGGAGCTGTCCAAAGCTCTAGTTATTCACGGTGATCTAATGTGTTGATGAGAGTCCTGTTCCTCCTACTGCAATCTCTGGACTTTGTTTGTTCACACCTTTACCAGCAGGTGGAAGGAGAAGGGAAAGGTGGGGTAGGGACCAGGTAACTCAGGTGCATGTGGTGAATAAATGGAAACTACATGGCCTCACCTACTCAGAGTGGAGGGTTATGGTGACTCTTTAGTTTATAGGACAGCAGTTCTGTCCCTGAAGGGGAGGACTGCATATAAATGCAATTTACATCTCTGGCAACTTTCTACAACCACCCTTTAATGAATTAGTCAAACCATCAAGGCATCCAGATTGGTTCCTGCCATCTTTTCATGTTCCAGGTTGTTTGCCTTTAAAGCTTAGAATGGAATTGAAGAGTATTTATAGCAATGGGACGTTTTTGTGGGCCTGGGAGAAGAAGTCTTCGATAAATAAACACGAGAGAATTGCAGAAAATAAACCCGGTCAGTGGGGTTTTTCAGTAGGTTTGCAATGACTTGTTGCTTGTCTAGGAAAGGTGCAGGGTCAGCAGCCATCACTGGGCTTGGAGATTATTTTTGTGGAAAAGAGAATGAAAAACAACAATAAAAATTTAATTATACACAATCTATTTGAGGATGAAAAATCCTGATAGATTTAGGTTTCTGTATAGATTTAGGTTGGGGCAGAAATCAAGCAGTACATTCAGAAGAGATGATTAAAGATAAATTAATGAAGGAACTATTTCTGAGGGTGTGAGCAGGGATAGAGGAGGGCAATACAGGATGGTGAAGCACCCCAATATCTGAAAAGCTCTAACAGCCCAAGGCATGGAAGGGGAAGAAGAGAGAATGGTTCATTATTCCAATGGCTGTAGGTCTACCCGCAATCTGCAGAGGAATGAAGCCACTGCCAACTACAGCTCAGCAGGGAGGGAGCCTGGGGAATAAATACCAAACCTCTCTTCTTGCAAGTGCTTCTCATTGGTCCATCCCAACTAGAAACCAGTGAGCAAGGAAGCCCATTGACCCAGCACACACAGGCCTCCCTGAGCACAAAGCAGCGCAGGAAAATGGGAAGCGTGGGTGAGCAGGGACAAGCAGGGAGCACAGGAGCTGAGAGGCTGATTCAGGTTTGCAAATTTATGTAGATCAATATATTTATGCTGATCTATGTATTTCACTGCCAACATTCTTCTGGTTTTATAATGATACAGTTCATCCCACACTGATAGTATTCAACAAAGCAGCAACAGAAAAACAGAAGTGCTAGCCCAGGATGTGCCTGGGGTGAGGGGAGGGGAGGAAACGGAACGAGTATTGCCTGTCTGTCCTTTCCTCAGGTCCCCCACCCCACCCCGGCCATGACGTCAGCTGCGCCTCTGGCCGCTGGCCGGTTCTTTCTTTCCTTCCTTCCTTTCTTTTCTTCCTTCTCTTTCTTTTCGTTTCTTCTTTCATTCCTTTTTTAAATATTTTTTCCAAAAGGAGACAGGGCTTGGATTATTGATGAAATCAAAAGGGTAAGTTGGGGGACTGAACGTCTGCATCCCGCCAGTTGTTTGTCTAGCAAACAGCGTTTCCTCTGTAAAACTTCAGCCTCCATCTGAAGTGTGTGGACCAGACTTAAGCAGGCAGCCAAGCTTCCCTGAAGAAAACCCTCTGTCATCCTGGCTTACTTTGATCTGCTCTTTCCCATGTGTCCTCGGAACCCGAGTCCACCAGGACATTTTCCCCTCGACCCTGTTTCATTATCCACAGCGCAGCACATTCAGCAAGAGACTTTGCTCCTGGACTTTTCCTTGAGTAGACATATTCTCTCCTCACTGGAATTTGCTAATTTTAGAGCAGTTAAAATGTTCCCTACAGTGAGTCAAGGAACCCCTGAGCACCCCAACAGAGAGGGAGGCAGACCCGCTCAGACACTGCCCTCTGCTGGAAACTGTTGGGACTGCTCAAGTCTTCAGCAAGGGCTGTGTGACACTTCCGAGCTGTCGGAGGCTCATCCTCCTACCTGGGTTGTTGACATACCTGCAATGTGGTTAAGGCATTACTTAGAAAACCTCTCTAATTAACAACATGGATGTAAAAAAAACATTTGAATATAATGTAGAAAGTTTTTTTATGGCTTGATATCAAAAAGGATTTCTAAACAAGTCACAAAACACATAAAAGAATGATAAACCCAACTACATCAAAAATAGGAACTTCTGTATGGCAGAAGACACCTTACACAAAGTCAAAGGACAAAAAGAAAATACTTGCAACAAAGGATCAGTATCTAGACTATATAAAGAACTTCTACAGATCAAAAAGAAAATGTGCAACAATCCAATGGAAAAAATATTCTAAAGGTATAAAATACCTTTAGAATATCCACAGAAATATAAATATAAAATTTTATAAAATAAAATATGTAAAATATAAATATAAATTTGGCCCAAAATGCATTACAAAAATGCTCAATAATTAGAAAAATGGATATTCAAATGCGGTGGAGTCTTATTTTTGTTTTAACATATTAAATTGGAAAAAATTAAAAGGGTATAGGAAAAAGATATTTCCACATGCTATAGATATGGTTGTAAATTGGTATGATCTCCTTGCAGAGTAATTTGTCAGTATCAATTAAAGTGTAAAATGTTTATACACTATGTATAAACAGCGATTCCACCTCTCCATTTCTGCCCCACAGAAACTCTTACCCGTGTGTGCAGAAGGCAGGCTCAAGGATATCTGTGGCAGCTTTGCAACAGCGACAAATTGGTTCATGCATTACACATACACACACAGATGTTGTTAAACATACTATATGTACTGATGTAGAAAGATCTTCAAAACCTATTTTTTTACCCAGAAAAATATCTTTATTTTGTGGAGACACAGAAGATTCTGCCAAACCTTACTAGTACACTGATAATTTAATTAGCTTCAAAACCTTTTTCTGAGTGAGCAAAAATCATGCTGCAGAATAACACAAAATATGATAACATATGTAAGAACACCCCCCGCACATTAAACAGTATTATATTTTTTTCCATGGGTCTGTTAACGCGTGGTAAAATGTGTAGAAGAAGACACATCAGCTTGATGGTAAGAGTTACCTCTGGGGTGGAGGCAACGATTGGAGATGGCTTTCAAAGGCGACTTCAGCCTTATCTATAATGTTTCCATTTTTTTAATAAAGAGAATATATTCATGTATTACTTGTATAATTGAAATGAGTAAAAATTATTCTTATTTAAAAGGAAGAAAGCCTTCCCTAGTCTTTGTTCATCAGCACCTGGAAAGACTAGAGAATCAGGGAGCTACAAGGAAAATAGTGCCTTGGGTGGTTTGTCAGGGGACCTGCTAAGTAGAGGCCAGGGTGGTTGTCATGGAGACGGCTGCCTGCAATGCAAACCATCCTGTGCATTGATCTACACGTCAGACCATCTCGCAGTGTTGCACTTTTAAATGTTGGTTCACAAACTCCATAGCCATAATACAATGCCTAACACTTACTGAGGGTGTTTGACATTAAAATATAATTGTCTTTTCTAGTCCTTTATTCTCTCCCTTTGTCTGTGTGTCTTTCTCTGTTCCCCTTTCTCCATCTCTTTCTCTCTCTGTCACTCTGTCTGTGTCTCTTTCTCTGTCTTTCTCCAATGAGATTACTCAGCTGTAGAGATAATAAATAACCTGTCCGAGGTCAGTGGGCCACTATGTGGTAAAGTTTGTCCTAACCCAGGACCCATAATCTCAATGATTTAAATCATGTTACACCATCATAGACATCTTCGTAAGTTTCATTAACCTCAAAATGTTAGTGTCCTGCCAGGAGGTTTCCTGAGTGTCCCTGCCGCTCAGGTCACGTCCATTGGCCACATTTCTCTGAAACCAAACACTGTTGTGTCATTCTGGGAGAAACATCTACCGTAAGATGAGGTGTTATTTAAGCCAGTACAACCAAGACAAATACACACTAAAAGAACAACTAGGAGGTTAGAAATAATCCTCAACCAGAAGGCAACTTCAGATATTTTTAAAGTTAATTTCAGGGAAAAAAAAAAACTAATCAGTAATAGCAAAGCTTAAAATCTGACGATAATAGAAGCCCTGCAAAACTCTCACAGGATACAATGTACTCTCTCTTCCAAACTCTGGCCATTTCTCGTGCCAGCGTAAAACGCGTTCCTAGGATGCAGTCACTGCTCGACACTCCTGCCGAGCGAAGGGAACACAGTTGAGCAACATCAGGGATCACAGCTCAGAGGCCCGGCCAGCGGGGCTCCCCGGGTCCTTTTCTCTTGCTGAGGAGAAAAAAGCTTTCCAGGGATGTTTCCAGAATAACTGATGAATGGAGGGGGCAACAGGTTTACAAAACTGAGCTGATTCTTTCTTTCAATTAAAAAACTGAATTAATCTCTATTTGGTTTCCTACTTGAGAACAGGTGTGTCAATGAATAATACATAGACGGGCAGGCCGCACACGGATCTTGAAGGCCCAGAAGTCTGAAAGCACATGAGACCCAGAGTGTTAAGATTACACAGTAGATTTTAAGTAGCATCACGTAGGCAAGGCAACCAGGGAAAACACAAAAAACGCTCTGCGCATAATAAGCACATCGAGGCCCCTAGCTATGTACGCAAACGTGTCTCCTCTCAGATGATGATAATTGAAAGTCATAGGTTCCCACTTGAGGAAGGGGAAATGAATCAAGAAATACAATCTAAAAAAAAAAAAAAGATTGAAACATTAGGGTTTTAATCAACCTGAAGTTTCAGGGCAGACAATTAAGGACATTTAAATTTTGCTTTCTGGGTTGCAGCTCCAAACCCTTGCACCCACCAGGACTGACAGGACAGGAGCAGTGTAGCACAGCAGACGTGGGGTGGGGCAGGTTGCTGCAGAGCTCCTGGGTCGTTCCAGGGTTTTACTCCTGGCCTCCCAACAGCTTACCGCTGGCTGTTCTGCCCGCCAAAGACAAGGGGATAATATCACAGCATCGTATGGATTAGGAAGATTAAATGTCAGCAAAAGCCTTGTGACGTAGGATTTCTTTTTTAAAAGATATATTTTATTGATTATGCTATTACAGTTGTCCTATTCTTTCCTCCTCTTTATTCCCCTCCCACCACCATTCTGCTCCCCTCCCCCCCAACTCCTTAGTTCATGTCCATGTGTCACACATAAAAATTCTTTGACTTCTCCATTTCCCATACTATTCTTAACCTCCCCCTGTCTATTTTGTACCTACCATTTATGCTTCTTAATCCCTGTACCTTTTCCCCCATTCTCCTCCCTCCCCCTCTCCGCAGATAACCTCCATGTGATCTCTATTTCTGTGACTCTGTTCCTGTTCTATTTGTTTGCTTAGTTTGTTTTTGGTTTTGTTTTTGTATTTTTTAGGTTTGGCTATTGATAATTGCGGTTTATTGTCATTTTACTGTTTGTATTTTTGATCTTCTTTTTCTTAGATAAGTCCCTTTAACATTTCATATAATAAGGAAGGAGAAGAGGAAGAGCAAGAAATTGAAAACTTATTTGAAAACATAATGAAGGAGAACTTCCCTAATCTGGCAAAGGAAATAGACTTCCAGGAAGTCCAGGAAGCTCAGAGAGTCCGAAAGAAGCTGGACCCAAGGAAGCACACACCAAGGAACATCATTTACATTACCCAAGATTAAAGAGAAGGAGAGAATCTTAAAAGCAGCAAGAGAAAAGGACACAGTTACCTACAAAGGAGTTCCCATAAGACTGTCAGCAACGTAGGACTTCTAACTAGCAGGGTCTTAGCCTACACGTCTTTAGGGGACACAGGAAGAAGATGTTGAAAAATGTGCCACTAGCCGGCCTCAAGAGCGTGGGCAAGAATATCCTACCGCTTCATCTGGTCCTTCGAAGGCCTTTGGAGTCCCCGGATAAAAAGGAAGCCACCCACATCACTGATACCAGTCGTCTCTCCAGTCGGGAAACGTTGCTGTCCCAAGGAAGGGTAGTTTGAGGTCTCAGCAACTTTCATGTAAATGCCTGTGTGAGTACACGTTCATGCACACACCACACACACAAACACACACTTTTACCGGCTCTGTTGAGCGAAGAATTTTCACGAATAAAGATTTGGATTTTTATTTTGTCCAAATCCCTTTAGGTATTGTTTTGAGATAAGACAAGTCCTTTTCACCTTGCCTTATTTGAAAGTGTAACAAGTGAAATATCACCCCTCCTCCCATCCCTCCCCTTAAGTAAAATGGCCTGAAATTTGGAGCAGAAGGTATTGCATTTGGAGCTGTGGCAGGCAGCATATTAATATGTGACTGAAAATAGACAGATCCCTTAAAAGTCTGCCCACATTGCAGAATTGGAAATAGATGAACCCCTTTCCCATTACAGCAACAATATTACAAGGCAAGATTTGTTTGCAAGAAAACAAATTGGCAAACAAGCCGGGACTGGACGGTAGCTCCCGCCTCACTCTGCAGCCTGAGCAGGACTGGAGAGGAGAAACCCAAGGCAGTGGTGGGCTCCCAGGGTAGGCAGGACAGGGGCTGCACAGAACACCCACCACCCCAATATCTCTTTCCAGATGGCTGCCCTTACAGATGGAACACTCCCTTGAGTCTCATTGGCGGAGCCAGGTGGGGTCGGGTTGGGTAGCTTGTCCTTTAATTCCACCCTGTTGGGACCGGTCCTCATGGCGGAGAGAGCACAGACTCTCCCCGGCTCCTCTGCACACGAATCATGTGACCTTAGACAAGGCAGGAGAAGACATGTCCAGAGGTGGACTAAAGTCGGTGAGTGATAGGAAGGAGACTTGGAGAGAGTTGCAGAGCCTGACATGCTAGAGATAGGGTAACACTTTGATACTGGGGTATACACCACAGTCCTTACTCAGAAACTCCCACTCAGGCTTCATCACTCCCACCTGCAGGTCTTTGCTCCCCCTGGCTGTGAGTCACGTTCTAACCTCTCTCTCCCGACATCTCTCCCCACCCTCCCACACACCCATTTAGCATCTCCCAAGCACACAGCCCTTCAATAGCCAGTGAAACGGTAGCAGGTGTCAGATGTGAGAGAGGAAAAATCTCAATCCCCACTGGAAGGTGAAGATCATTTTCTGCATTTCTACCTAAAGGAAGAAGTGAAAAGCATGAAATCACATGCCAACAGGAAGAAAGAGTTTAAAGAATAACTTTGACAGCAGCAGGCACCAGCAGCTTCCGGGTCACGGCCCCAAAGTTGAACCCCTGGGGAGCAGTGGGACTGGCAAGCAGGGACACACAGGCAGAAGTCACCTTGCCTTCTTCCTGGTGGCCTGCTCAATCTTTCCACTTGGACGTGCCTCAGGTTCTCAGGCTCCCCCTGCCCCAAACTCAGCTTGTCCTGTCTCCCAAATCTGCTCCACTCCTAGGTCCCTTCTTACATAATGACTCCTGCCCAAGCCAGCAATCTGCAAGTCTCCCGGGACTGCTCTTACTCCCTCATGTCACCCCACTGTTGCGCCAGCCACAGCCACCCAACATCTTAGTCCCAGCAGTTCCGTCCTTGGCTCCCCCATCTCCACGGCCAGTAGCCTCCATCTGGCTCCATCATCTCTTGCGTGGACTGCTGCAGTAGCCTCCTGGCCAACCTCCACTCCCAGTCTCTGATCCAGCCTCTGTTTTGTTCCCAGTATATCCCCCGCCCCCACTAAAAATGCAAATCCGATGATGGAAGTTCTCTTTTTAAAATTCTTGAGAAGTTTCCCTCCACTGTCAGGGTAAAGTCCAAGCTCAGGCTGGAGGACAAGGCAGTCCAAGCTCTCTCTGTTCCAGGATATTCCACACACATGTGGCTTTGAAAGTCTTCTTGCCTTGTCTGTCCAATGAACTCTCACTTGTCCCTCCAGACCCCGTTCACATGTTTCCCCTCCTGCCCTCCCACTTGCTGCCTCGTGCATTTTCTCTGTCACACTAGTCTTGCACTGGCTCAGTCACATTTCCGCCTCCCCCACTGGATCCTTGAGAGCAGGGACTCTGTCTTAACCATGTTTGGATCCTCGGGGCCTGGGACAGTGCCTGATGCAAAAGTCTGGACAAATGTCCGTGGAAATTGTGAGCCCGGGAATGGTTCCCTCCTGGGTGGGGAGAGTCTGTGGAGAGAGACTGTGGGCACCTTGGGGTGTGGTGGAAAGAAAGAGGATGGTGTCCCACTCCTTGGGGACCTGGAATCCTGCCTGGGACAAGTCCCGGGCCTCTGGGTCACAGGGCACATCGAGCACAGACACCGAAATCCATCAGAACCACAGATGGCATGTAAAAATATAAAACCTGATGATGTCGTGGGTGAGATATTCCTGTCTGTTCCTGAGATTAGGGCAAGGCCAGTCCCGCGTTTTGTTCTCTTCTGGAGGCATGTCCTAAACGGGACTCAGGCCCAGCCGGCTTCAGGATCTGCGGGAGCCAAGCTATAAGGACATCAGAAACATCGTTGTACCAGAAAAAGCACTTTTTTGTAAGAATGTGTGGTGACAGATATTAACTAGACTTATTGTGGTGATTGATCATTTCACAGTATATACAAATATCGAATCATTATGTTCTGCACCCGAAACTAATATAACTTTATATGTCAGTTATATATCAACTTTAAAAAATCACTGCTTCACCAGAGATCTCTATGTGCACAGGAAGCTTGAAGCTAAATTTACTCACTGTTTTTTATTGAGGTAAAACTCACAAAACACAAAATTCACCATTTTAAAAGTGTGCAATTTAGTGGCTTTTAGTACATTCAGTGTTGTGCCACCATCACCTCTAAGTCCAGCACGTGTCCAACACCCCATGGGAAACCCTGTAGTCACCAGTGGTTACTCCCCATTCCCCCCTCCGCCCACCCCCTGGCACCACTGACCTACTTCCTGCCTATAGATTTGCCTAGTCTGTTTCACATAAATGGATCACATAATATGCGGTCTTTTGTGTCTGCTTCATTCACTCAGCATGGTGTTTTCAAGGTTCGTCCGTGGTTCAGCACGCGTCAGTACTTCATTCCTTTCCATGGCAAAAAAATATTCCATTGGGTGGGTGCCCCACATTTGCTCATCCATTCATCAGCTGAAGGACATTTTTTTTGGCTATTATGAATATTTGGCTGCCATGAACATTCGTGTGCAAGTCTGTGTGTGAACATATGTTTTCATTTCTCTTGGATATATAGACAGGAGTGAAACTGCTTCATCAAATGTTTAACAATTTTTGAGGAACTGCCAATATGCTTTCCCCAACAGCTGTACCATTTTACGTTCCCACCAGCAGCATATAAGGGTTCCAATTCACTCAATTTTTAAGGATCTGAGATGCTGAGTTCCCAATACTGGGGCTTTTCCTGCAGACCGTGCAAAAATACAACCAGTTGGATAGCAACAGAGTCAGAATCTAAACTCGGAAATGGGGAAACAGCCTCAGACTGAATCTGGGCTGATCCCTGGCATCATCAGTCCTCAGTCGTCCGTCACGCATCTCCCAAGCTGTCACTCGGGGCAGGGGTTCTGTGCAGTTCAGAATCACAAGCCTGCGCATGCCTGGTCTCCTGGTTCTATTAGGTAAGAATGCCCATGTGTGTAATCTCCACCAGCCCCCAGGGACAAATCAGATGAGGGAAAGAAGTGAGGCTAGAGCTCATTTGGCAAGTGGGAAGGAGAGACCCATCTCAGGGAACCATTTGTCCATTGGAATTAAGAGTTGTTTTCCTGCAGGAGCCACAAGACTGGGGAACCCTCTGGGGTCAGAAAGGTGGACCAACAGCAGGGTGCAGGATGGCTGACTGCCAGGCCAGCAAAGAGCAGCTTTGGTCCAGTCTGGGGTGAGGAGATACGCAGAAGTCTAGGCAGGTGGGAGGTCTGAAAACACCAATCACAGCACAGCCTCAAGGCATGAGTCTGAGGAATGGGACCAGGTGACAGGTGAGAACAAAGCAAGGTCCTGGCAGGCCCCAAAGGCAGGCCCACAGGCCTTCATGTTCAACCTGTTGGTCCTACCTCCTAGCACATTGTCCCTCCCCAAACTACATCCCAGCAATAAAAACACTTATCTTTAGGTCCCTGAACACAGGATGCCCTCTTATCTCACCCCTCATTATTTATATCACTTGCACCTGCTGTTTCCAGCTCCCTGAAAATTTACACCCCTGCCCATCTCTGGAAAACCACTTGCTCTTCAGGTCTCAGCTCAAGCACTCCCTGCTATGAAACCTTCCCCTGATGCTCTCGCAGGGCCGGGGGCTCCCTCCTCCACACCCTCTGCTCTGTGCCATTGTGCTGGAGTGGCCCTTCTCTTACTGCCCTGATTCTCTCACTGAGTGTTCCCCCACCAGGGGGTGAGCAGGGCCAGGGCAGCTGTAGCACACAGGTGCCCAGCGCCTAGGGGATGAAAGGCTATTTTGTTATAAGTTTGCTCATGGGGAGCTGAACAGGGAGAGACCAGAGCCCGTGACAGAATCAGGCTAGGGGATCAGGGCTTGACCACAGGAAGCACCAGTGAAATCAAACAGAGACTGGGAGAGGGGAAAACACTTGAGGAAAGGGAGTGGGAACAAGGCCAGGGGAACACAAAACTCCCAGGCATCCATGGAGACTGACTTCGTGTGGCCCTGGAGACATAGAGGCTGCTCCTATTTTGTACCATCCTGTGCACTGTGGGTGGTCCTGACCAGTGGGTAGTAATTCGTTTCCTGTGTTCCTCCTCCCTCCCTCTCTCCTTCCTTCCTTCCCTTGCTCTCTTTCTCCCTCTGTCTCTTCTTTTCTTCCTACCTGCCTTTGGAGTACTGTGGGGTGTAACAGGAGAAATAAGAGTAAATAAGTGAGCTGAGGCTCTGAGCTTAACACAGTAGAACTCAGACATGCATACACAGCCCTCACTCAAAGGACCCACTGGTAGCACTGGGATTTTGCATCAGTTCTGATTGTTTGGGCTGCAGACAACAGAAAGCAGACAGAGTGGCTTTGCTAAAAAAGGGATAATTTTTCTCCTTCCGAGGAGGGTCAGATGTGAGCCCTCCAGGGCTGCTAGGTGGCTTTACAATGCTGTCAACATCCCAGGCTCCCTCTCTCTTTCTGCTCCTCCATCTGTGGCATGTGGCTTTCATTCTTTTGTTCACAGGAAGGCTCCCGAACTTCCAGGCCTCCCAACCACAATCAGGCAGTAAAAGGGGAGAGAGGAAAGATGGGAAGGTGAGTGTGGAGTGCCAGCGGAGTCTGTCTCTTCAGCTTACATCTCATTGGCCAGGATGGGACACTTGTCCACCCTGCCTGCAAAGGAGTCTGGGGAGATGTTTATTTTTAACTGGGCATAGTACTACCCTGTAAAAATATTTGGGTTCCGTTAGTAAGGAAGAGGGGAGAATGGATGTTGAAGAGGCATTATCAGTGTCTGCCACGGACTCCAAAGGCAGCCTTCATTCCACTGAGGAACATTGCTTTCTGAGGGCCATCATACTGGGATGAAAATCCAACCCTGAAGATGAATGGCTAACCTTGAAGCCCGGCCCTTCCCCTCACTCTCTGCGTGACTTTGGGCCAATTGCTTTATCTTTTTGTGCCTCATTTTCCCCCGGCTATAAAACTGGGTGAACAATGACACTCAATTCACATATTGCCATGGGGATGAAGTCAGTTAGCACGTGTGAAGTACTTACAACAGGGTCTGGCGCAGAGTTAACCCTCCATACGTCTTAGCTGTTTTGGACTGTTATTGTTCACTGAATATCTACTGTTTCCCAAATGCTCTGCATTATCTTCTCTAATCCTCGCAACGAACATCTGAGTTCAGAAGGGGTCTCGGCTTCCCTGCCTGTCAGTTTGCCACTTCACTGAAGATTTCTAATCCCTAAGAATTTCTTTAATGAAAAAATGTCATGAAGACAATACACCCACACCTTCTTCAGCAAGCAGTGCAACAGTCGACACCCGGGCAGAGATTAGCACATCAGCACACCCGGACATCAGAGAAAGCCTTTCCCCAGCACCTTTCTAGGGGGTTTCGCCCTGGGTTCAGTTCTAAGTTTTGAGTGAAGAGTTAATCCAATTTCTGTTCTTTCCTGCTCCATCTGCAAATTGGCCTGCCATCCCAGGTACTTAAGGAAATGCGTTAATGGCATAAATGTGATAAAGCAGACGCTGATGCACTCGGAGCTTCCGGTGGACAGTTAGGACTGGGTGGAATCAACAGGAATGCTGGGGTGGAGGAGCGTGGGGGTGAAGCCAGGCTGCCGCTCACAGGACATTCCGGCAGCTGGCCCCTGGGTCAGGTCGGGCTCGGTCGGAGAAGGCATTGATTCTGCTGGAAGGCTAAAAGGGACCTGTGCCCACCCTCTTCACCACTGCTCTCTCCCTCACAGCACTCTGTGCTCACCAAGCGCCAAATAATTATATATTCCCGGAAGTGCTTTGAAAAAATTAAGGACTGCTACCTCCATAGGATAAATTCCACTTCTAGGGATATTTTCTACAGAGATAACACAGAAGGATTTTGCACTGTGGCATTGCTTATAATAGTGACAGAACTGGGAACAACCAGAGCATTCATGTATAAGAGGCTAGTTAATTTATGGAGTACATATTTTTGAAAACAAAAATGTACATCAGAATTTACTAACTTGAAAAGATACTGCTGACATAGTAGTTAAGTAGGAAAAAATATATTATGAAGCAGCATGTACGGTATGTAAAAATCATGTGAAAATCATAAATATATACATATATACATTCAGATATTTATATACATATATTTATGAATATATTTAGAAAAATATTAGCAGAAAAGCAAGAACATGAACAGAAACAAAGACAGAAATGTTTTTAAAAATTTTCATCAACATGTTAGCACTGGTTCATCTCCATAAAAAAACTCCTGCAGAGCCAAGATTCTCACTGTTGAAGTAGGAATTTATTACAGATAAGCAAGGGGAAGAGGCTAGAATTATCCATGTGGTAATGGATTCGAGTTTGAGGCATCAATATGAACTCATACTTAGCTTAATATCGAAACAGGTGGTTACATATAGAATATTTACAGATATGGGTATACACAGAATGTAGTAAGCATATGCGTATTTCTCTGCTCTGTTAGCTGAGAGGGCCTAGAAGAAATGACACTCCAGCAGCAAGGAACAAACCTAGTGTCCAGATCTTTATTTCAAATACTATCCTCCAATAACAGGAACCAGGAACCTTAAGGAAATGACTGAGTCTAGGACCAGGGCAAGAATATATAAGATGAGCCTAGAGTATCTTCTAATGCTATAAAGTAAGAAAGTACTAAAAAAAATTAAAATAAAATAACCCTCATTGATGGGTATGTCAAAGGTGCACATAATTCCCAATGATCAATCCTGGAACAATTTGAGCAACAAAATAAAAAAATAGTATTGAATTATAATCCACATATAAAAGAAATATCTATGAGTCCATGTTACTATAAATAAATGATTGAATAAATTAATAAATGGGAGAGGAGACAAGATGAATTTCTTATGCAGAACAATTCCAAATAATTTATGTACTCTACCCTCAAAGAGGGGAGCATAACTCCCCAGTCCTTAAGTGTGGCTGTGCATAGTGACTTTCTTGCAAAGAGGACAGACAGTATGGGAAAAGAGGGAAGAGAAAAGAGTAGCTTTATGGTGGAGAAGGCTGACAAAGTCATCTCAGCCCAGGGTTCCAGGTCAACATCAGCAGCCATAAGTCATGTTGATAGTATGAAACCCTGATATGATGTGATGAAAATGACACTTTGCCTCTATGATCTTACTCCTCAAAATCCACAGCCCCAGTCTCATCATGAGAAAAGCATCAGGCAAATTTCAGTAGAGGGGCATCCTCCAAATGCCTGTCCAGCGCTCCTCAAAAAGGCCCAAGTCATCAAAAACAAGGGGAGGTTGACCAACTGCCACAGCCAAGAGAAGCCTAAGGAGACAGGTAAATCTAAAACTGTTCACAAAGAAATAAAGATTTTTTTTTAGAAAAATTTCCCACAGGACAGTTATTTCCTGAATAATAGAATCAAAAATTTCAAATAAACAACCTAACCCTACATCTGCAAGAACTAGAGGAACAACAAAAAAGTCCACAGCAAGTAGATAGAGGTAAATAATCCAGATCAGAGCAGAATTAAATGATGTAGAGACTAAAAGAACGATTCAAAGGATCAATAAATCCAGGAGCTGGTTCTTTGAAAAGATAAACAAAATCAACAAGCCTTTAACAAGACTCATCAAGAAAAAAAGAAAGAAGATCCAAATAAATAAAATCAGAAATGAAAGAGGAGAAATTACAACCAATATCACAGAAATACAAAGGATTGTAAGGAATTACTAAGAACAACTATATGCCAAGAAATTGGACAGCCTGGGTGAAATGGATAAATTTCTAGAAACATATAATCTTCCAAAACTGAATCAAGAAGAAGCAGAAAGCCTGAAATGACTGATAACAGCAAGTGAAATTGAAGCAGTAATCAAAAAACGCCTGGCACCCTAAAGACCTGGACCAGACGGCTTTAGAGGTGAATTCTACCAAACATTTAGGGAAAAGCTAACTCCTCTCCATCTCAAACTATTCCAAAAAATTTAAAATGAGGGAATACTCCAAAACTCTTTTTATGAGGCCAGTATTATCCTAATTGCAAAACCAGGTAAAGACACAACAAAGAAAGAAAACTACAGGCCAATATGGCTGATGCATACAGATGCTAAAATCCTCAACAAAATATTGGCAAACTGGATTCAGCAATATATTAAAAAGATCATGCACCATGGTCAAGTAAGACTCATCCCAGGGTTGCAAGGATAGTACAATATTTGCAAATCAATAAATTTTATGCATCACATAAACAAAATGAAAGACAAATATCACATGATCATATCAATAAATGCTAAAAAAGCATTTAATAAAGTATAGCACCCATTTCTGATAAAAAATGTTCAGCAAAGTGAGAATAGAGGAAGCATACCTCAACATAATAAAGGCCATATACAAGAAACCTACAGCCAACATTACACTCAACAGGCAAAAACTAAAAGCTTTCCCACTAAGATCAGGAATAATACAAGGGTGTCCACTTTCACCCCTTTTATTCAAGATAGTATTGAAGTTCTAGCCACAGTGATCAGACAGAAAAAAATAAAAGGCATCCAAATCAGAAAGGAGGAAGTAAAACTGTCATTGTTTACAGATGACATGATAGTGTATATAGAAAACCCTACAGACTCCACCAAAAAACTATTTGACCTAATAAGTGAATTTGGCAAAACAGCAGGATACAAAGTCCATATTCAGAAATTGAAGGCATTTTTGTACACCAATAATGAAATATCAGACAGAAACTAGGAAAAAAATCGCACTTACTATAGCAAAAACAACAACAAAAAAGTAGCTAGGAATAAACTTAACCAAGGAAGTAAAAGACTTGTTCTCAGAAAACTATAGAATACTCAAGAAAGAAATAAAGGAAGATACAAATAAATGGAAGCATATACCATGTCCATGGATTGGAAGAATTAACATCATTAAAATGTCCATACTACCCAAAGTAATCTACAGATTCAATGCAATTCCTAATAAAATACCAATGACATATTTCACAGATATAGAACAAATATTTCAAAAATTTATATGGAACCATAAATGACCACAAATAGCCTCAGCAATTCTGAGGAAGAAGAACAAAGTAGGAGGGATTACAATACCTGATATCAAACTATATTACAAGTCCACTGTCATCAAAACAGTCTGGTACTGGCATAAGAACAGACCCATAAATCAGTGGAACAGAATAGAGAGCCCAGAAGTAAACCCAAGTCTCTATGGTCAATTAATATTTGACAAAGGGGGCAGGAGCTTTAAATGGAGTAATAATAGCATCTTCAATAAATGGTGTTGGGAGATCTGGACAGGTACATGCAAAAAAATGAAACTAGACCACCAACTTATACCATACAAAAGAGTAAACTCAAGATGGATAAAAGATTTAAGTCATGACACAATAAAAGTCCTAGGAGAGAACATGGGCAGGAATATTTCACATATCCCACACAGCAATATTTTCACAGATACGTCCCCTTAGACAATGGATATAAAGGAAAGAATAAACAAATGGGACTACATAAAATTAAAAAACTTCAGTACAGCTAACAAAAACATCAGCAAAATAAAAAGGAAACCAATCATATGGGAAAACATATTTGCCAATGATACCTCGGTCAAGCATTTGATCTCCAAAATACATAAAGAACACATACAACTCAACCCCAGGAAGACAAAAAAATCCAATTAAAAAATGGGCAAAGGACCTGAACAGACACTTCTCTGAGGAGAACATACAGAGGGTTTGAAGACGTATGAAAGAATGCTCAACACCATTAGCCATCAGAGAGATGCGAATTAAAAACACAATGACATACCACTTCACACTGGTCAGAATGACCATTATTAACAAATCCACAAACAGTATGTGCTGGCAAGGATGTAGAGAAAAGGAACCCTAGTGCACTGTTAGTGGGAATGCAGACTGGTGCAGCCACTGTGGAAAACAGTATGGAATTTCCTCAAAAAACTAAAAATGGAACTGCCTTTTGATTCAGTGATGCCACTGCTGGGATTATAACCCAAGAATCCTGAAACACCAATTCAAAAGAACCTGCACATCCCTATGTTCATAGCAGTGTTATTTACAACAGCCAAGTTCTCAAAACAGCCTAAGTGCCCACCAGTAAATGAGTGAATCAGAAAACTGTGGTACATTTACACAGTGGAATACTACATAGCAGAAAGAAAGAAGAAACTCCTACATTTTGCGACAGCATGGATGGAACTGGAGAATATTATGCTAAGTGAAATAAGCCAGGCAGTGAAAGACAAATACCATATGATCTCACCTATAAGTGGAACCTAATCAACAAAACAAACAAGTGTACAAAATAGAACCAGAGACATAGAAACAAGGAACAGACTGACAGCGACCCGAAGGGAAGGGGTAAGGAGGATAAGGGGAAAAGAAGGGGAAGGGTCTACTTAGAGAATAGGTATAAATGACCCATGGACGTGGACACCAGGGTGGGGATTTACTGTGGCAGTGGGGTGTGTGGGGTAGGCAGGGTAGGAGACGGCAATGGGGGAAATATTGGGACAACTGTAATAGAACAACAATAAAAATAAAATAAAATCAAAGTGAATTTTGATCTCAACCTTTCATAAAACAGAAAAGCAGTAAAAGCTTTGAAAATAAAGCTTTTCTTTTAAGGGTTTTCCAATATCCTGGATTAAGTTCTTAAATGGGGTTTAAGGTTAACATTCTTGGGCTTTTTCTAAGAAACTGAAAATTTTCCTCAAATATATCAGAGGCAGGCACAGCCCTGACTGAGGGGAGGGGTTGGAGAAGGGTGAGGCTTCCTCTCCTGGGCTCTTGATGTTCTCATTATGCAACCACTAGGCTAAATGTGTACAACTCAGCACAGCCTCTGTAAGATAACAAAGCCAACTGTTTCCAGGTGCACTCTCAACATTTTCATCAGGCCCTAGTCTGTCTCAGTAGTTGACCGCTGTCTGCCCATGGAGCAGACCCAGAGGACTGACCTTTTTAGAGAGGCTGTGGGTCTCCAGACACAAGCGCACCGCTGGTGACCAAATACCAGGGGTCATACATATCCCCTCAGGACTCTGATTCACTAGGGTGATCTGACAGTGCCCTGAGGACATCTGGATGACAGACTGGTTTATGAGACACCCCGCAGATTCCCCTGACCCTCACCTTAATTCAGAAAGAATCTCGAGAGGCTGCATTTTAATGAATCAAGCTGAAGGGGTCAAGCCATGTAATTGTTTTACTTCTTCTTATTGATTCTATATGTATGCAACTCAACTAAGTAGACTTATAACAAGACTTATAACAAGATGACTCAGAAAATACGCTACAAAAATAATTCTTCCGAATAGTCAGAGAAGTCCTTAAAATCAGCACTAGGATTTAGAAACTAGGTCAGAAAATATCTTTGAAAACTGAAAATGACAAAAATCAATATGCAATGAATGGGATTACTCCCCCAGCTGTTCATCCCCTATAGGGCATCCCCCCTCAGAGACTTAGACAAGCACATTACAGGTGAGACTGAAGTGTCTCCTGAACAGCATCAAGGGCCCTGAGGTCTTCTGTATTTCCATGGGACACTGCTAACCTCAAACGGACTTCCTTGAGATAAGCTATAGTTTTAAAAATTGTGATATGCTAATGATAAATGCAATGGAAAGCTCTACCTGGACTCTAGAGACAAGGGGTAAGTAAAAACGTCTTGGTCAGGGTTTTAAAAACAGGGCTAACGAAGAGTTTAAGCAATTTCTGCTACAGAAGTGTCTTTTTCTGGGACGACTCTTCAGGTGCTAGCAGAGCTGATCCTGGGAGTCCAGGCAACTCTTTCTCCGAACATCGGTTAGTTCTCTAAGGAAACTGAGGGCCTTCAGGGAAGGCACTAGGAAGGATATGATCCAGATAAGTGGGTGTATCTGATTATTAGAAGTCCTACATTAATGTGTTAAGTCAGTGTGATATGAATTTGTAAAACATCCCTCCATACTCCAGAGCTCGAGCCCACTTCCATGGACTAATGCAAGTGGGTTCCCAGCCCCCGAGGCTGAGGGCTCAGCTGCTGGATGAAGGTGTCCCTGTCAAGGGCTACTCCAGGGCACCTGTTGGGTTGCCAGCTGACCTTGTTAATGCCTCCTTGCAATAATCCTGTATCTTGGTTTTAAAAATAATATCACGGTCTTAAATTCTACAAGACTGTCTATTTAGTTAAGATGCTTCTTGGAGTCATCTCCTTCTGGGACTGGCTAATGTTACAGTCAGGGAGGATGGATTCTTCTGACTTACCCAGATCTTTCTCGAATTGCTTGTGTGTTTGTTTTCAAATTCATCCACTTGGTGGCCCCTACCCAATGTCTGGGTATCAAAGAGGGAACAGTAACACGTTTGGACTCAAAGTCCAAAGGCTGAGCTCAAACCCTTTGCTCATACTGCACACACAGACTTGACCATCCATTTGCATCAAAATTACATTCTATGGCCTGAAAACAGCACTATTTAATGGATTCCAAAACATTTCAGTTATAATTTTAAAAAGCAGCACTCACAAGAGTTGAATTTGTGCGGTCAATTCATGTGCAGAGAGCAGGTCTCAGTTTCCTTGAAGACACTCATGGGTTAGAAAGAACAACATGTGCTTTGATATATGGGTTGGCCAAAAAGTCCATGCGTTTCTTTCCTTGAAATAAAAGACACATTTTTCAATAACTATTTATTTGGATATTTTGAGTATGCCAGCTGTGTCCCGCCTGGTATAATGTTGATTGTTCTCAGCTGATGTCTTGATTTGATGGCCTTCAACTTCAACTGGCCTACCCAACCAGGGAGCATCATCGTCCAGCGAGAAATCTCCAGCATGAAACTTTGAAAACCATTTTTGACATGTTTGATCAGTCACAGCACTTCTCAATACACTGCACAAATCATTTTTGCACTTCAGTTGCTGGAGTTGTTTTTACCTTCCTTGAAATAAAAATAATGTGCCAAAAGTGTTGCGTATTTTCTTCCATCTTCAGTATTAAGGTGGCCACACAAAAATTCACCAATTTTAATAAGATTTTTTAAAATGCACACTGGTATGACAGCTGTCACATTACAATCAAACAAAACTTTTTGAATGAACTTAAAGACAACTAAACACTACTAGAGCCATCTTACGGAAAAAACCAAGTGAACTTTTTGGCCAACCCAATGTGAGTCTTGTATGCAAGAAAAAACCATCGTATTTCCCAGTGTATACTTAAAAAAAGTTATTTGGACTCTCTTCTGCCTACCAAGATAAAAATCATCACTTGGCTTTCACCACTTTGCCATCTCCTCTCTGTCATGTCATGTTTCTTTATCACAAAGAAATTGCAAGGCTTCCAGTCATACTCAGCGCTCCCCTCGCTTTCTGTGGGGCTCCTTGGAGAACACACACCCTGTTATGATTAAAGGCATTTGCCAGCCATAAAATGTGTTCTCCAAGCTCCTCTACAGAAGAATATTAAAATCAAGGCTCGTGCTGTTATGAGTTTCTGAAACAACAGTCCTGGAGGCAACAGCTGCTCTTTCTTATTGTTGTAACAGCAACTCCCCTGGCAGTACTGAGATGGGCTCTTAGAACTTCCCTGTAGGGAAACTACTAATGCTCAAGAGCAGATTCCCACCAATCCTTGATCTCTGCATGATCCAGTCTTACCCCTGCTAGCCATCATCTAGCCATGTGGGGATAAAATGGAAATCAGAAAGAGAAAGAGGCCTCTCCAAGACCCTGCACACACTCCTATGTGTCTAACGACCCCATTCAGAGGCAGCGGCCTAGGCCACACATGCGGGGAACGACTTCCCATCTGGAGTACTAGGCAGGCCTGAGGGCAGGCGTCAGCACTTTGCAGCAAAGATACACACGACTTTTAACTTTCAAAGGAACAGGGCAGGGATCTTCTTTGCTGAACAGATGCTAAAGGACAACAACAAGAGGACTTTTTGTCAAGAAGCCTGGCCTGGCAGGCCTGTGGTTTGCTGAGCAGACAGCAGCACCGCCTGCAGGTGAGAACAGAGGGAGAAGGTGACTCCTGCAGCGTGGATGGCCCAGTCACCAAAATGACAATCAGACCATTTGGGGGCCTGCAGTATCAGGCCCATGCTTTCCAGTCCTGTGCAAAGTGGCAAGATGACCATAGTCTGCCTCTTGAATGAGCACAATTTTTTTTCCTGTCATTTACTTCTGTCATCCTTGGGACCCCAGGAGCTAAACCATTTTAATAGACTATAGTAATAACATCAGGTACCATTAATATTATAATAACAAATCCTCACAATGAACCAATAAGGTGAGTATTATTATATCTATTTTATATGGGAACAACTTTAAAATATTAAGGGATAAATATAAAGGATAAATAACATGCTCAAGAATGTACAGCAAGCGAGTGGCTGAGGGGGGATTGGAACCCAGATTGTCTGGCTCCAAAGCACATGCTTCCCTCTCCACTTCCTACTCCCTTACCAGGGTGTTTGCAGCTCAAGTTTCAGTCAAATGACCTGGTATGTGCCAAACCGTCTGAGAATATGACCTCTGCAACACACCTTGAGGTCTATCACCTGAATATCTGAGACACTGTTTGCTGAAATAGAAACTTACTTTTGTGTATATCACATGACCAGAGAGAGCCTTTAAAATACAGCATCTCAGGGTTGCCAGGGTCCTAAAGAGGCACCTAATCTTCATGTAAATCTCAGGAATTCAGAAAGTTACAATGTCAGCCCAAACCCATTTTGCATGAGGATAGAGGAACCCGCTCAGAGAAATGGTGTAAAAACACACTGACGACTTCCAGTAAACCTGGAAATCGAGAGCGTGAATTTATCTTTGCTTCCCACAGAAATGCCTCTAAAATGACAGTACAGAAATGTAAAGGAATAAAGCATATGGACAAAGAGAATGGGAGGGGAGACAACAGAAAGCAAAATGATGGAAAGTGAATGGAGGAGTGATAACCGCAGACCAGAGGGAGTTGGAGCCCAATTGTCTTCAGAGAGAGGGCCGAGGGGAAGCAAGCTGGTTTGTGCCATGGAGCCCCTGAACCCGTGTGTTTGAAGGCACCAGGTATTTCTGGAGGGATGAGGAGGACGGCTGGAAGCAACCTGATGGGCAAAGTCTTCCTGAGAAGCATTTACTCCTCAGTGCGGTCCTTCCCCTTAGCTCATGCAACGAGATGGCCAACCGTTCTCTACCTACTGTGGAAGAGAGAGGCACATTCCCTGCAGAAACTAAACCAAAAAGCTTTCAGACCTGGATATGCAAGGTTCGACAAAGGGTAAAGTACTAAAAGAAAGTGGGATAATTGCATGAGGTCTACATACTAAATAGTGAGACTATAAGCCCTCTCTTGACCCGCTTCTGGAAGGTAGATGGGTTCTTCAGAAAAGATGACCACCACCAGGGAAAGGCTTGCCTGTGATGGCATTTCAGGGCTGCTTAGAGAAAGGCACGGCCACTGACTTATTTTATTAAAATTTTTTTAAGCTTTTCACTTTGAAATAATTTGACTTACCACCCACTTTTCCCAAAATTTAACATTTTACATAACTATAGTACAAAATCAGAAAGTGCACTTTGATACCATACTGTTAATTAGTGTATAGGCCTTACTCAAACTTCACCAGTTTCCTTCACTGGTCTGGGACCTAAGCCAGGGCCACACGATGCATTTAGCAGTCGTATTTCCTTAGACTACTACAATTTAGGACAGATGCTCATTATTTCTTCACCTTGAATGACTTTGATGCTTTTAGAGAGTACTGGTCAGCTACCCCATAGAATGTTCCTTCTCAGGGCACCCTATCAGGAACACACGATGCTGACACGTCTCATTACTGGAAATACTAACTTGGTTCACTCGGTCAACATGGAGTCTGCCAGTCCTCTCCATTCTATTACTCTTGTAATTAATAACTATTTGGTGAGGAACAAAATATTCTACTTGCCAATACACTTTGACCCACTAGTTGTAGCATCCATTCATGTTCGTTTGCAATTATTATTACTGCAGTGTTTGCCAAATGGTCATTTTTTTAAAAAAAAAACTGCTTCATTCCTTCTACATTTTAAATTGAAATTCTATAGTTAGAGCTTTATATCTCTCTTATTTACTTATTTATTAAAATATTTACTTATATCAATATGGACTCATGGATATTTATCTTTTTCTAGTTTCATTTTTATTTTCTTCCTCAAATTGCTCAAATTGTCTCAGATTTGGACAGTGAATGCTTTTTTTTCCTAATTTCATTGTTGTTCAAGTACAGTTCTCTGCCTTTTCCCCCTACCCCAGCCTAACCCCCAGCCCTCCCCACCTCCCTCCCATTTCCACTCCCTCCCCCCCACCCATTATTATCCATGTGTCCTTTATAATTGTTCCTACAAACCCTTCACCCTTTTCCCCTGAAATTCCCTCCCCTCACCCCTCTGAGATTCCCTTCTGGTCACTGCCAACCTGTTCTCAATTTCAGTGTCTTTGGTTACATCTTGCTTGTTTGTTTGTTTTGTTGATTAGGTTCCTGTTAAAGGTGAGATCATATGGTATTTGTCTTTCACCGCCTGGCTTATTTCGCTTAGCATAATGCTCTCCAGTTCCATCCACGTTGTCGCAAAGGGTAGGAGCTCCTTCTTTCTTTCTGTTGCATAGAATTCCATTGTGTAAATGTACCATAGTTTTTTGATCCATTCATTTACTGATGGGCACCTGGGTTTTGTCCAGCACTTGGCTATTGTAAATTGTGCTGCTATGAACATTGGAGTGCATAGGTTCTTTTGCAGTGAATGCTTTTTAAAGTTAGCTCCTCTGTCTTTTTGACACATCCCCATCATTCTTTAAATCTTCTGGTACCATAAAATATTTCAGGCTAATCCTGTGCTTTTTCTGTCCTAGCCTGAAATGAGCCATTTC
Organism: Desmodus rotundus; assembly: GCF_022682495.2. NCBI lineage: Eukaryota > Metazoa > Chordata > Mammalia > Chiroptera > Phyllostomidae > Desmodus > Desmodus rotundus. Next base: position 109,943,050 of record NC_071393.1, read on the forward strand.
TCCAAGGTGTGCTCTTTGCTTTTGCTAGAAAATGATGTTTAAAACCAGGATTAGCACTAGGCATGCTTGTTGCTACTGAGGTACATTTCTTTTAGAGACTCTTGGGAGACACAGCTTGAAATTCAGTGCATGGACACACACACCTATACAAACACAAATGTCTATATCCTGTAGTTGTTTTAAAAGCAAAGAGAGGCTCGCGATATTCACTAAAGTCTGCTGATAAGAGGAAGAAACGGAGAGGCCCAATACCACAGTGGCATAGCTCCTCAGCCTTCTCAATTCCATGAGGCTATAAGCATTCTTTTATAAACCTTTACATAGGACAAATATACAGAAATAGATTAGTAACTTGAGCAAGCTGCAAAGGGATTCTTCCTGGTTGTTACCTTTCTTCACAGTTTCTATTCATACTATTTATGTAGTTTATAAAATATTTACATAGGTTCAAACTTCCTTCCCATAAACTACTTATTAATTACAAGGGTAAAAAGTAAAACTTTACAGAGGAGAGGCCTAGCAGATACCTCTGATATCAAATGACCCAAGAGAACACCACCAGTACTAGGACAGGTCAAATCATACAGCACCTGATGGGATGTGAGAAGAACACAGCATCCCTTTGTGATATTTCTACCAAAGATGTCTGACCTGAATCTAATCAAGAGGAAGCATCAGAAAAATTGAGGGGAAGTCTATAACTGAACTGTGCTCTTCAAAAGTATCAAGGTCACAAAGGAAAGACTGAGAAATTGTACTAGAGGAGACTAAATAGAAGTAACACATGATTCTGAAATGGATCTTTTTGCATGAAAGGACCTCATGAATGGAACTGGAGAAGCTTGTCTGGGGTCTGAGAATGAGATGCGAGTGATGGGTCAGTGTTAGTTTTCTGATATTGGTGGGCACGTCGTGGTTCTGTGAGAGAAGGTCCTCGTTTGGAGGAAATGCACAATGGAGCATCCGGTATGGCAGCGTTGTCATGTCCACAGTTTGCTTTCCAATAGTTGAGGAAGAGAAGTTCTTTCGACTCTATCTGCAACTTTTCTACACGTTTGAATTGGCTTTAAATTTTTAGTAAATAATTAATCAATCAAGAAAGAGAAATCATGAGAGAAATGAATTTTTTTCAAAGTTAGGGGGTTAGTCCAGGAAATCCAACATCTGAATATTAGGAGCTCCAGAAAGGCAAGCAGAGCAAACAGCAGACAAAATCATCAAAGAAGTGGAATAGACAAAGATGTTGCATTTTCCTCATAGGACACAATTTCTCAGGTTAAAGAGCCCACTTAATGCTCATCACAATCAATGAAAAAGACCAAGGCATATCAGTGTGAAATTTTAGAGTGTTGGTGTAAAGAGAGGATACAGAAAATTTCTGAGGAGAAAAAATATGCAAACAGGTCACATACTCTTTGTAAGGCAATATTTGACTGAAGAGTAGATCATTTCTCTTTGCCAAGCCTCAGATCAATAAAATTCTTTTTATAAGACAATGATTGAAATGTTCAGAACTAGAAGAGACACACATCAGTCAAAAAGGGCTTTTTCTCAACAAAATCCTGCCATTTTCTACTCAAGAAAATGTTAAGTTATAATCATAAAATACTCAAACTAGTTTTTCAGACCTTTTTCTTTAGTGAGATTGCTTTTTGATTGGTGTCAAAGGTCAGAGCAGCGATTTAAGACCTATCTGCCTTGTGTCCAGGGCTGGCTGAGTGAAAGGGGATAAGGATAAGGCAAGTCCTTGTACAGGAGAAAGTCCAAGGATAAGGTACATGGACACCAGCTGCTCACTGCTTCTCTTCTGGAGGTGAACTGCTTTTTTTATTTACACCCAAAGATGTGTGACAAAGATGCCATCCAATTACAACTTTTTCTGTGTTAATGTGGGTCTCCAAGAGGCAGGTGACCTTTTTTTTTGAACAGAGATGCTACAGTGCATCAATCATGCAAAAGTTCTCATGACATAACACACGGCGTAAAGAATAAAGCGCTCCCTGCACCCCAGTTTGGTTCTATCTCCAAACATAGGTTTTCTCCTGGAGATAAAGCAACATAAGCCTTGCTGTCCCAAAGCCTCCTAGCATCAGTTCTCCAAATCCATACATTCGCAGATGAAAGGAGTTAGCAAGAGTCTCTGTTGTACACATAAAGGAAGAGAATCAAAAAGTGTCAAACTTTCCAACAAAGTCATTTGTTCCTCTATGGTTAGGCCAAGATCAGCCCCGTGGCAAAAGCAGTAGTTGTGTATTAAGACTAGAGTTTGAAAGAAAAGGAGAGAGAAAGCTCTCATTCTGGACTGCCAAGCCCCCGAAAACAACTGCTGTGGGACACTAAGGGCCATTGGCAGCACAATGGGCACCTCCGAAAGGCACACATCCCTGTCCCTAGGAAGGACTTTGCAGAGCAGTCTGTGTGCCACCTTTGTGCAGATTAGAGAAAGTGGGCTCCTCTGGGCAGATAACCCCAGGCTCACAGTGTTGGTGTGCCCTTTCCTCCGGGCATAGCCAGCCTAATGCGGTATACTGGATTCCAGACCCTACTTTTTGCTCCCTTAGCCCAGTACCTTTGTGTCCTGAATGCAGAAAATGCCCCACATAGGTGGTAGCCCTGTGCATCTGGCTAAATTTGTCCTCCACTGGTGAGCTGGGCTGGAAGCAGGTCAAGTGGCCCTGTTGACTTCTTCTCCAAGACTTACATGCAGATTGAGGTCTTGAATTCTGACTGTCTTGTTGGTGAAAAGAACCACAGAGAGACACACATGGGAAAAGAGAGCATTTCTCTCTCAGGCCTTCAACAGCTGGTCCAAACCTGTCCCTCCATGCTTTCCTCTCGTCTTCTGCTCTATTTTCCTCCCAGAACTGGGGGGCCTCCTTCCAAGCAAGAAGTTTCCCCAGGCCTGTTCTTAGCACAGCTTCTGGTAAGAAAGCCATATGGACTTTTTTTTTTTTTAATGTATGCAGTGTAGAAGAAGAGGATGACAGCAAAAAGAAGGGGACCCAAAGGTGTGACTAAGGAAAAGTTCAAAAAAGAAGGGTATTCTCCTAGGCAACAAAAAATTTTAACTTCTTCTCCTTCCCCAGATCGCACCCTCTGTTTAAGCCAAATCAGGGGTCCTCAACCCAGGCAAAGTCAGGCTGTGGGGTTACCAGTGGAGACTTTGTCTTCCCTAGAGGAGGGAATGTGACTCTATAGCCATCGAGAGGGGAGCTGTGCACTGGCAGCTTCAGGGGAACTTAAATGGTGCCAAGTAGAACCCAGAAGCCACCAGGGACTGTGCCAGGGAAGAGAGAAGCTTGGGGTCCCAGTAGCTCCACCATCTGAGACCTCTTTGTCAAACATGATCTGTTACCATTCTAACTGTTATACTCTTTGAGTATCCTTCTCAAGGTTAGTGTGACCTGGGGAAGCATGGGATTCAATGTAGAAGGCTCCAGCTACATCTGTCCCATCCGGATGGAAGGTTTTTGAGCCACAGCCCCAGTAGGTCCCCATGGCCTTGGAAAATGCGTAAGATTTGTCAACAATGTGTCACTCTCTTTGGACATTACCAGGGTCTTCTCCTCATCAGTGTGATGCAGAAGAACATCCACTGATGTTGTCTGTACACCAATAGAATTTGGACTCAGCATCCATGAAGCCTCTGCCCTTCCTGTCTGCCCTCATGCAATCAGCATCCTAACAAGGAAGAGGAATCTGAGTGAGCTTTTAAAATCTCTGTTCATCCTCAGTTATTCTTACTGTCCTAACTCTTGTTCTGTGGTCTGACTGGGAGCAGCCTTGAGACCTGTGTCCCCACCCAACCCATCAGCCATCAGGGATATTAAATTTTGTCTTGACCTAATTCCACTCCAAATTTGAGAGCCTTGGTACCTTTAGGAAGTTCTGAGTTACCTATAGAAGTCTTCAAGCTAGATTCCCATTGTAGAGAAATTACCCCTTCTTTAGTTAGAATAAAACTCTTCCAATGGGGCTAGCATCTACTTAGGCGTGAATCAGAGTGAATTCTCACCTACAAAATCCAGGAATCAGTCGGGTCTCCTTCCTTCCCTCTGTCTATGAGCTATGGAGCCAGGCTGCCTGTTTGGATGGTGACTCTGCTACCTATTAGCTGTCACTTTGGGTAAACCTCTCTGGTTCTCAGTTTCTACATCTGTAAAATGGAAATAATAATGGTTTATAGCTCATGAGGTTGTTGTGAGGAATAAATGAGCTAAAATGTGCAAAATGCTTAGCAGAGCATGTGGCACCATTGAGCACTCCACAAATAGCAGCAGCTGTTATTGTTACTACAGGGCTTCGGGCCAGCTTGGTAAATCTTCATCTCAAAATTCTGTAAGAGTGCTCATGTCATCCTTACAAAGCAGTTTAAAAAGCCACATTATCCCCACACCAAAACAGCTGCTTGCCTTCCATTATGGATACTTGGAGGCAAGTTATTTCTACAAACCACTGCCCCAGGAGTTATTGGTCTTTATGAGCCCAACAACTCTATTGAGGTATCAGTGACATTCAGAAATTAAGAAATGTTTTTCCTTTCTTTGGACCTGCTGCTCCAATTCTGTCCCCTCTCTGACATCTCCATCTGAGTTCAGCCTGCAGGGAAACAAGCCTAGGCTGACCCGGCCAAGTGCTGATGGCAGGAGACAGCCCTCACATGCAGGGAGAATCACAGGGGGTGTTTAGCCCAGGATTTTGGTGTATCCCTCCCTAGCCTGCCAAGTCTCATCCCATCTAAGCTCCCCTCCCAGCTGCTGGACATTTGCAGCTCTTGAAGAGAGACAGTTGGCCACAAAGGAAATTCTGACTGAGTGCGAGGCTCTTTGTGGCTTTGGCATACAGGGATTTGGGAGCATGTGCTGAGAAGCTGAGTTGGGCCTTCTTCACAAACAAAGGATCAACTTCAGATCCAGCTTTAGCCTTAGTTCCAGACAGGGCTGGCACTCCTGTCCTGCCAAACTAGGAAGAAGAGAGATGAGGAAATGGTGCTGGAGAAAACCAGTCTGCTACTTCTGGGAGAGGTAGATGGGAAAAGAGTGGATGTGAAGACAGGGAGGTGGTCCAGAAGGGAGGCAAATGGGCCTAAACCAGATGCTGCCAACAGTGAAATGAAAAGGAAAGAACAGATGTGTCTTGGCCCATTCAGGTTGCTATAACAACACACTGCAGACTGGGGGGCTGGTAAATAACAAACATTTACTGCTCACGGTTCTGGAGGCTGAACGTCTGCGATCAGGCTGCCTGAGTGGTTCTAGTCTGCTTTCAGGTCGCAGACTTCTCACTGTGTCCTCTGTGGGGCCTAAGCCCACAGATAAGGACCCCACCCTTATGACCCAACCACCCCCCAAAGGCCCCACCTAGTCATACCATCATCTTTGGAGCTTAGAATTTCAACATATGGATTTTGTGGGGACACAAACACTTAGACCATAGCAAAATTAAGTATCATTCCAAGGAAGAGCAGTTTGAAACACTGGCTGGCCATGTGGCTAGGGGGCAGGGAAGAAGGAAGAGATGAGAACCTTGAAAGGTTTAAGTCTGGGTGGCTAAAGCAGCTGTGACTAGGAGGGGGCCCAGGGATGGGGAAGTGGAGTGATAAGTCACTGAGTTTGATGACATCCTCCAGTAAAGATCCAGTCAGTGGCAAACGTGGGGGAGAGACAGGAGTCAGGGCTGGGAACTCAGGTTTCAGAATAACTCACACTCATTGTGAATGTGTGAGAATGGGTGTGTTCTGCATAAACAGAGAAATTTATATTAAGGAATTGGCTTACATGATTATGGAGGCTGGCAAGTCCAAAATCTGGAAGGTAAGCTGGTAGGGTAAGACCATCTTAAGACCAAGGGAACAGCCACTATTGTAGCTCAAGTTCAAAGGCCTTCTGCTGACAGAATTTCTTCTTGCTCAGGGCCCTCCGTCTTTTTTCCAGTAAGGCCTCAGCTGATTGGTTGAGGCCCACCCCCATTTGGGAGGGCAATTTGCTTTACTCAAAATTTACCAATTTAAATGTTAAGCTAATTCAAAAAACACCCTCACAGAAACAGCCAGAGCAATGTTTAACCAAGTATCTGGGCACTGGGCACCGCGGCCCAGCCAGGTTGACATATAAAATTAATGAACACAGAAGATGAGGACATCTCTTTTTAAGGAGACCAAGGATAAGGTTGTAACACGGACAATGATGTTCAAACATGAGCACTATCTGAGAGGCCACGGATTACGAAGGAAAAGTCCACTGGATTCTGCATCTGGGGACTATTGCTAACAACCTTTCTCTTCCTGGCGAAGAGCATGGGCTTCATGTTAAAAAACATCCTGGGAGCCCGTAGCGACTCAGGTATTGCTTGCTGTGACCCTGCACAAGTCACTTTCCCTCTCTGGGCCTCAGTTTTGCCATCTCTAAAATAGGGATAATTGTATCTGTTTCTTTAGATTATTTTGAGCATTAAATGAAATAATATTATTGAATGGCTAGTACATACTCAGTGTTCATAGTCTTTAATAAGATCGAACTAATTAATTACATTATTAACAGATGTATAATATTTATGTAATTAATTATATAGTAGGTTTATAATAGATAATCATTATCATTTTGATCATTGTTTTCTTTATTCCATGTTCTGAGGACACGACTGAATAGAAGGATTACAGAAGGAATGGACTAAAAACTAAAGGAGACCTTAAAGAGGGAGTGAGGAGTGAGGAAAACGTGTGCCTGTACGGATTGCAGACCCCACGCATTCTACGCTGCAGCTCAGTCCTGAGACCTGGGCACTTTTTGTTTATTCCCTCCGCTTTATAGACAAAAACACTTTCAACACCAGTGCAGTGACTTCTCCCAATCCTTAATTCAGTTACAGAGTCAGAACTGGAAAGCAGAGCTTTTCCCTCTCCTTTGTGCATTTGTCACCAGGTCAGCATGTTCCCAACTCCCCTGGCTGAGCCCTGGGTTTGATGTTGCATTTTCTTGACCCCCTCCAGTGGGATGAGGGTCATAGTGGGCCACGTCACCCCTTCCCCCAGCAGCGCTGAGGCTGGTGAGGAAGGAGCAGGTGGGGCACTCACACCATATCAGTCAGGCCTGGATTCTGACTCTTCCATTGTACTCAGGGTTTCCTGGCATTCAAAACCACCATTCGTGTCTTCTTTCAGCCCAGTGGAACAGGGGTGAATGACTTTGTCCAGAGAAACAAAACAGAAGGTTCAAATTCAATTAAAAAGATCTCCGAAACAAGTCAGGCATAAAGAGTGTTCCAGAAACCCTAGAATTGATTTTTTTTCCCCCACTGACAAGTGATCCTGACATCATTATAGATAGTGTAACATACCTAATTCCTATAATTCTATATCTTTAACTGAAGCCTGCAGGAGATGCTTTGATGGAAAGAAAGATCAATGGGACTGAAAGGGATATATTCCACTTCATTCCCTCTCTTTGAATTCAATTTCTCAGCAGGTACTTTGATAGCTTCCTTCTTCCACCCCTGCCTGAAGCCAGTTCTCCTTTATTCAACCCAGATGAAGAACATGAAGCCAACCAATCCACCAAACACTTAACCTACTAAAGACCTCAGCCCTCTCCCCTAAGAAAAACTTGGTAATTTCATCTTACGTTCCCCAGCCAAAAGAGAAAGAAATAAACTGGAAAGATGACCAGAAAGAGAAGAGGCGGAGAGAGGATTAAAAGGCTCAGAGAGACCAGAAAGAAGAGAACCTGCTTCACTGTCATAAAGTGTCAATCACACTTGCTTTATGCTTCAATTAGTTTTGATTCAGCTCTTCCGAGCAAGCACCACATCCAAATCATTCTCTCACGAGTGGCCTGCTATGTGACACGCGTTGCCAGTATGAAGGCAAGACAAAGTCCTGGAACTAACATTACTCATTTTGTGATCTTGGACAAGTTATTTAACCTCCCTGTGACTCAGTTTCTTCGTCTGTAAAATGGGTATAGTAATAGACTCTACCTCAAAGGCTATGAGAATAATTAACTGAGTTATTATGTATAAAGCAATTAAATGTTGCTGTAGAGATGTCATCGAAGGAGCATAGGATACCTGAGAATAATTCCATTAGAACATTTACAAAAAATGTGTTAGTTGGGCTGGGCCTTCAGAAAATTCAGTAAGGGTTTAAGGAGAATTACAAAAGTTGGGAAATGACATCCCAGAGGAGAGGCCAGCATCAAATTGCCACAGAAGTGAGAATACACACAAGCCACTTGTTGGTGAGAGGCTGGAGTGTGAGAGAACTGGGAGGGAGAGGCTGCCGGAGCCTCAGGCCTCCTCGCCCAGGCTCTGCTGGCTCTGAGCCTGAGGGGTGAAGGCTGTGCACATCAGCTATGGCGCTCCTGGTGCAGGGAGGAAGCAGTCCTTAACCGGGCCCAGAAGCAGTGGTCCTGGAACAGATGGCAAGCATCTCCCATCTGCTCCCATAGATTCCCACAGCTTCTGTTCCTGCTGCCTCCCCATGGAGGTTGGGGCAGGGGGCAGGCACAGAGAAGGTAGAAGTGATATTTGCTAGGGATAGGTCGTTCTTCCAGTTAAATTCAAACAGTGCTAATCCTTGGCAAGTTTCTGGGTGGATCCTTCTGTTCTAGATTTTTCCCTCCTTCTGAACACTGCCTTAATAAGCAGCTCCTGCCCACAGGCACCCCTCTGCCCCTCACTTTCCAGAGTCCCCCAGCACTCTGAGGAAGTAGCAGCCCAGGTGAGGCAGAGCTGAGGAGACCATGGGGGCACACAGGGGACTTCAGCAGCCACAGGATCTGTCCTCTGACAGGGAGACCAGAGTCTCCGGGAATGGAGAGAGGCAGAGAGAAAGACAAAGACAGACATAAAGAAGAAAGAGAGATGAAGGGACAGGGAGTTCAAGGGTCTCTGACACCTTTTATTCTATCTCACAATGCCTTAGCGTTTAGCTTTGCAAAGGTATAACCTGGGTGGAAGTAGGAGTGGTTCCCTCCCTTCCATCACTCTCAGGGGTCCCCTTTGGATTTTGTGTTCCTGTTTCATGACCCAGCTCCCAAGATGCGGACATGGTGGGAGTTCCACTAGAAGCCATGGCTGCCGTGTGGTTCATTTTAGGTTTCTCATGTCAGTGGGTGAGCAGACAAGGAAAGGAGCTACGATGCTGGCAGGGGTAGCTGGTCCTGATGAGCACGAGGTTCCAGGCTGCTGCCCAACAGTGGGAGGCAGGAAGGGCTGTCTCTGGAACCCAGGAGATCCCCTGGGGTATCTTTTGGGGTTTGCTGTGCCCAGTGATGACTGTAAAATGGGCTTCTGTACAGCCATGGCCTGGAAAGGGCTTGCAGAGAAAAGCCTAGGCCATCTCACCAGGCTAGCAGCCTTGACCCCCTGAAGTGCTCGCTGAGGCGAGGGAACATAGAAGGTGTGGTGAGGAAGTGGATGATGAATCTTGACGGAGGCCTTGGGACCAGTTGTGAGATCACACACACACACACACACACACACACAATACAAGATATAGTTGTAGATATGGGTATAGACGTACACAAGTGAAACCTCTTCTTAATATAAAGAGCCACGGTTTTGTCACGGTTTTAAATTACTTCATTTTCCGTAGCGAAGTTACACACAAACACTCTCACACACCACACCATAAACATACATTGACAGGGTGTGAAATTGCATCTTGTTTACTATATTATGAAACACCATAATGATGCTCTCAGAAATAATGCCTGTACTCTGCACCACTTTTCTTTTTAATGCTTAATATATATTATCATCACAGTTTTCATCTGTTTTTCAGAAATACTCTGGGAAATCTATTTTCCTTGTTGTGAAACTAAACCCAAAGAGCAGGGATCCCTGCCTACGCTGTTAACAAGTATTCCTGAGATTTCTTTAGAGGCACATCAGTCCACAGAACTGAGCATACAGACGTGCGAGGTGCTGGAAATCTGTCACATCTGTAAGGACATCTTCCGGGCTAACTTTAAGTTAGCATCATGGGTGAGGAGTTCTCATCTCAGAAGGCTTTGGCTGGTTGTCTGAGACCAAAAAAGCTACAAAGGTGAAGCTAATAATAAAGCAAATGGCCAGAAAACAATTTTCATGTCATATCAGTCGGGACTCATTTTTCAGTTGAAGTGACAAAAATGCAACTCCCAATAACTCAGGCAAAACACAATGGGGTGATTGGAGAGTGGAGGAGCCAGTGCCCACAGGCCCAAGTGCAGGACTCAAAAGGAGATGATCAGATCTCTCTTCCTCTCAGCTGTGTTTCTTGCTGTGTGGTATACTGCGAGGTATACCTCTGACTGAAGGAAGATTTTGGTTGCAAAAAATTCTAATCATCATCTCAGAACATTCAGGAAACTCCCGAGAAGGACTGTAATTGGTCCTGCTTCAGTCACATGTTCACACATGTCCAATCATTGTGGCCAGAAGGATGGGCACTGTGATCAGCAGACTGGTCACGTGCCCACAGCTGTGGCTTTCGTGCCGCAGAGCACCATGAGTAACAGTCCCACTGAAACTACATAATATAGAAAAATGGATGTTTTCTAAGGAAAGGGAGTACTAGAAGAAGGGCAGAAGGGAAACCGGGTAGACAAAACCAAACATACCTATCTCAAAATTCATTGCACTGGCTTTCCTCAACTTATAGTTAACCTCTTAACAGTATCTCCTCGTCCCGTAAAAGTGGAAAAGAGGATTTATCTGTATTCATATACATACACAGACAGAAGGATAAGAGAGACCCAGAGCATGCTTCAAAAATTACCAGTCTGCATTACCACATGAAGAAATCTCTGCTTCCAGAGAAGGAGCCAAGTTCAAGTCAGAGGTGATGAGTGTGAGCAGGAAAGCTCACTTCCTCCAGGGACATTCAGGGCAAGTGAAGGAAAGGCTGGTAAATACTGAAGCACCACAGTGGAGTCAGGCAGGGCTCGGGGGAGAGAGCTGCTGGTACTGCCTCACCGAAAACACCTGACTCATGCAGCCAGCATGACTGTGTCTTCCTAGATGGTCACACCCACCTCCACTGAGCACTGGGAGGCCAGCACAGACCGTAGCTCCATCGTCCCATCTTCTTCCCATCACCTGCTAATGAGGATTTAACTACCCTTTTGGATTATGTCTTTTGCTTCTCCTTTACCTGGCTATGGGAGCTCAGATTTTTTTTTTTCAATTGTACTTTTCAATTACAGTTTACATTCAATACTATTTGAGTATTATTATTACATTAGATATTTTTTAGTATTATTCAAGTCATAGTTTCAGGTACACAGCATAAACAATCATATACTTTACAAAGGGGTCCTTCTGGTACTTCACATACCCGCCTGGCACCATGCATAGTTATAACATTATTGACTATCCTCCCTATGCTGTGACTACTATTTTGTGACTACTAATTTGTACTTCTTTTTAAAAAATATATATATTTCATTGATTATGCTATTACAGTTGTCCTAATTTTCCCCCTTTGGCCCCCTTCACCCGGTACTCCCATTCCCTCCGGCAATCCCCGCCCCCGCCTTAGTTCACATCCATGGGTCATGCATATAAGTTCTTCGGCTTCTCCATTTCTTATACTATTCTTAATATCCCCCTGCCTGGTCCGTACCTACCAATTTGTACTTCTTAATCCCTGCCCCTTTTCTCCCATTCCCTATGCCCCCTTTCCCCCTCCCAACTGATTACCCTCCAAATAATCTCCGTATCTATGATTCTGTTTATGTTCTGCTTGTTTTGCTTAGTTTGTTTTTTAGATTCAATTGTTGATAGTTGTGAATTTATTGCCACTTTAATGTTCACAGTTTTGATCTTCTTTTTCTTAAATAAGTCCCTTTAACATTTCATGTAATAATGGCTTGGTGATGATGAACTCCTTTAGTTTTACCTTGTCTGGGAAGCATTTTATCTGCCCTTCCATTCTAAATGATAGCTTTGCTGAATAGAGTAATCTAGGTTGTAGGTCTTTGCTATTCATCACTTTCAATACTTCTTGCCAGTCCCTTCTAGCTTGCAAAGTTTCTTTTGAGAAATCGGCTGACAATCTTATGGGAACTCCTTTGTAGGTAACTAACTATCTGCTTTTCTCTTGCTGCTTTAAGATTCTCTCTTTATCTTTAACCTTTAGCATTTTAATTATGATGTGTTTGGTGTGTTCATCTTTGTGTTCATCTTATTTGGGACTCTCTGTGCTTCCTGAACTTGTATGTGTATTTCCTTCACCAAGTTAAGGAAGTTTTCTTTCATTGTTCTTTCAAATAAGTTTTCAATTTCTTGCTCTTTTTCTTCTCCTTCTGGCATGCCTATGATTTGAATGTTGGTATGTTTGAAGTTGTCCCAGAGGCTCCTCATCCTATCCTCATTTTTTTAAAATTCTTTTTCTTGTTGCTGTTCTGATTGAATGCTTTTTTATTCCTTATCATTCAAATCATTGATTTGATTCTTGGCTTCATACACTCCACTGTTGATTCCCTGTAAATTTTTCCTTATTTTTGTAACCTTCCTTATTTTCCTTATTAGTGTAACCTTCATTTCTGCCTGGGTCTTTTTTATGTTGTTGAAATACCCAATGAGTTCCTTGAGCATCCTAATAACCAGTGTTTTGAACTCTGCATCTGATAGATTGCTTATCTCCATTTTGTTTAGTTCTTTTTCTGGAGTTTCGTTCTGTCCTTTCATTTGGGCCATATTTCTTTGTCTCCTCATTTTGGCAGCCTCCCTGTATTTGTTTCTATGTATTAGGTAGAGCAGCTTTGACTCCCTGTCTTAGTAGTGTGGCCTATTGTAGAAAAGCACACTGGTAAGGTGGATGGGGTAGAGCCTTAGGTAGTCACCATGGCAGGGCAATCCATGTGAGCCAGGTTGATGGAGTCTCCACATGGTGTCATTGCTCTGTGGCTCTGTGTCAGGGAGGGCTCAGAAAGGGGACAATGCCACTGCCTGGTCTCTAGAGTTTTGTCCGGGAGGAAGCTGTCCCCCAGCACTTATCCTGAATCCAGACTCTTCCGTTTCTCCCCATATGTCACTGGTGCCCTTCCAGCTGCTGCCCCCATGCTGGAGCCCAGAGGGAGTGAGTCTGTGTAAGTCCTAAGTCCATTGTGGGCCCTTTACAAGGAAACACCTGAGAATCCCACAGTTTCTTCTACTGCCCCCACACCCATTGGTTTTTACAGCCAGAAATTATGGGGACTTATCTTCCTGGCACTGGAACCCTGGGCTACATGGTCTGGCATGGGGCTGGGATAAATCATTCCCGAGGTATCCCTCTTGATTTTTATCCAGCACACATTGTTGTGGGACTACTTGTTCTGCATCTCCCTGTCTCTGCGTTTCCACATCTCTGCCCCTCCTACCCATCTGGATGAATGTGACTTCTTTAATTCCTTGGTTGTTGGACTTCAATACAGCTCAATTTTCTGATGATTCTGGGTGAGAGTAGTTTTGTAGTTTCATTGTAATTTTTGCCGTGGTTATGCGAGGAGGCAAGCGGTGTTTACCTATGCCTCCATCATTAATTTGTACTTCTTCATCCCTCATCTTTTTCATTCAGCCCCTCTCCCCTCTGGCAACCATCAATCTGATCTCTGTATCTATGAGTCTTTTTCTATATTGTTTGTTAATTTATTTTGCTTTTTTAGATTCCACATATAAGTGAAATCATATGGTATTTGTCTTTCTCTGTCTGACCTATTTTACTTAGCATAATACTTTCTAGGTTCATCCATGCTGTCACAAATGGTAAAAATTTGTTCTTTATGGCTGAGTAATACTCAATTGTATATGTACCACAGCTTTTTTATCCACTTGTCTATTGATGGGCACTTAGGTTGATTCCATAGCTTTGCTGTTATAAATAGCACTGCAAAGAATATAGGGGTGCATATATTCTTTCAAATTAGTGTTTTGGGTTTCTTTGGATATATTCCAAGAATTGGAATTGCTGGGTCATAAGGCAATTATGACAAATTAAAAAGTTCCATTTTTAATTTTTGAGAAACTTTCACACTGCTTGCACCAATTTGCATTCCTATCAACAAGAGGGTTTGTGGGAGCATAATTTGGCCAAGGCTTGCAAAAATAGTTTTAAGGAGAATTATTCCCATCCCAATAAAGTAATTACATGGTTCTGGCTCCATTAACTCCTAAAGTCCTAATTCTTGTTTTGAAAACATTGATCTTAATCATCCTTTCTGATTTTATCACTTCTACTTTTCTTCACAAATTCTTCCTTCAAAACACACTATACTTTAAATTACTGTCCTTCAATAAGTTTTTTTGCATCTCGGCTTCTGGGCTTTTGCTTGCACTATTCCCACCACTTGAGTGGTTCTTTCTCCCCTCAGAATTCCAGCCATCCTTCAAATGTTACCTCAGAAACAACCTTCTTCATGGAGACTCCCAAGACCACCTCAGGTGGAAATGATTGCCATCATGGTTATTAGAATTTGGTGTTGGAATCAAGCTAATTTAAATAGTTTTAAGTGGGAGATTTCTCTCCGTGCCTCTCTGATATTCTGCTGTCACTTTTAGAAAGTAGTTTCACCCAACTCGAGACAGAATAAATTAATACTTGCTCTGGGTCCAAAGAAAGTGTTGTTTTTTGGATTTTTACAAGAATTTAGGACCGAGAACTGTGACTGTGTCATGCAAAATATGAGCCTGAGTCTCATCAGCTAAGGGAAGCAAATTTATACAAATCTATGATTCTCAAAAAAAAAAAACATTTAAAATGTGTGAGGATCTGGTATTACAAGGATTACTCATTTGAAATTTGCAGATTTTGCTACCAGTCATCTGTAAACTACAGTACCCTCTGACAAATACATCTGTTAGAAGTGCAGCTTACAAAAGAATAAGCTGTATTGTCATGGAATCCAATGCACAAATAATTTTCTAGAAATTGTAAGTTTTACAGTACAGGACACTAGTGGGTAGAGCTTATGAAACATATAAACAATTTCTAAAATATTCTTTTCCTTCAAAAAATTGCCCTAATTTAATATAGGTTCATTTTTGAAAATGTCTTTACCCGCTTCCTACTTATTAGTATTCTGTTCTTTATTCCAGCAAGCTGTTCCAGAGATTTCCCTGTTGGGCACCTTAGAGTTACAGATATTGTTTAAACGTGTGTTTCAAAAAAAGTAATTTCTCCTTACGATAAGACTTCTAAAAAGTGTTCTTGCCTTGTCTTCACCTAGGCACCCACTGCTGGTCTCATTTCCTCACTATCTCTCAACAAATTTATAAATTCCACCTGCTGACAAACCTAATGAGAAACTTTGGGGCCCTATAGTACTTGACTTCTCTGTTTATTGACACTTGGGGCCACTTTCTTGCCTTGACATGAGTCTCTTGGGGCTCAGTCTTTGCATCTCTTTCCTCTACATTCTCCGAAGAAATCTTGAATGCCAGTGGATTCAACTCCCCACTGGACATCTTCACTGTAACATCCACACTGCTCATGTTTACACTCAATTCCTGCTCCTCCATGAAAGCCCCTATCTCAGAAAGGGCACCAGCCCCAACTACCCTGTTGTTGGGAGTCCTTCAAGGTTCCTCTTCTCTCCGCCCTCACATCTGCTCAGGCACTAGTAGTTCTCACTAGTTCTGCCTCTCCAAATCCCTCAGACAGGCTGCCCCTCTCCTTTCCTTTGCCAGTGTGTTAGTACACCCATTGTTTCCTGCCAGCCCCTTGTGGTCTTCTAGCTGGTCTCTCTGCTATCATTTCCATCCTTCCCATCTATCTTCTCACTGCTGCCTGGGTGATTTGCAAATGGCATCATGACTCACCCCTGATCAGAATCATCCAATGACTTTAAATATCATATAGGACACACCCTAAATCTCCATCAGAGCATAGCAATTGATGCCTGCTTGTCTGCTCTGTCTCCTCTATGGCCACTCTCCCACCATACTCTGTGATCAAGACATCCAACCTACCAATAGCTCCCCAAACATGCCAGCTCCTCAGGACTCTGCTCTCACATATACTGTCTTTTCTGCCTGGAATGCCCTCACCCTGCTAGTCTTTACTCTGCAAGTCTCAGTCCACAAGTTACCTTCTCTGAAACATTTCTGACCCCTTAGGTTTTTTTTTCACCCATGTTTTCACTGTACTTAATAGATGATAATAACTGCCATTTATTCAATAAACATTCAATAATCAATTAATGATAGCTAACCTCTATTGAGCACCTACAATGTGCTAGGCAGCATTTAAGCACTTTTACAATTTAGATCATCACAACTCTATCAGTGCTATTATTATTATTCCTATTTTATAAAGAAGACACCAAGGTACACAGAAATTAAATAAATAATTTTGCCCAAGGCCACATAGCTCGTTAGTGACAATGCCGAGATTTGAAGCCTATAGTCTTTGCTCAAAAATCTCTCCACTCTATAGCCTTCGTTAGAGCAGTCACATTCTTATGTGGCAACCAATCCTTCCCTGGCATGTTTGTTTCCTGTTAATGCCTTCTGTATCTTTGTTTTCTCAGGGACCACACAGGTCCACGCAAGAACTCAGTGCATGTTTGGTAAAGGAACGTGTGAACGAGTAAGTGAATGAATAAATGAATAAGATGAGTGTCCACAGTACCTCTTGTAGGCATTTCTAATTAGTGCCTCTCAAGTTTCTAGTCTGTTCTTTTTTCAATATCAATGTGTCCTTCAAGCAGGGGAATCCTGCAAACCCTGACAGTAAATTCAGTGTGAGCAGCCTTTAATGAATAGCAAGAGATAAAAATCATTAATCAAGCACTACCTGTACAGCCACGGAGAGTTCTGCTGAATATGTCACGGCCGTGGCAGCTCAAGTGTACAGGAGACCGGCCCCACAGGCTGTAGGCACCAGCAGCCTCCCCTTCTAGGGATGGAGTGGACTGAGCTGAAAGACAAGCAGACTGAGCCAAAGGCTCATGGCCTGGGCTCTTGGCTTTGGGTTTTGTTGCTTTCTCTTTTGCCTTTTTTTTTTTTTTTTTTTTACCCTAGAGAAGAATGGAGAAGAGGGACATCCAGGGAGAAGTTTACATGTTGCCATCTCATTTCCCAGGTTCTTTCTTCCTTCCAAAAAAAGTTCTTGGCTTTGCTGATTTTACTTAAGATTCTTTTCATAGGAGTTTTACACCCTTTATCCCTGTATGCTTCATCTTGCTCTGCCGAAAACCCTAAAGCACACAAGAAATGAGGGGCTTGCTCCTTTCACCGCTCTCCAGGGTTTTCAAGCTGACCACAGTCCGGAAGGCTGTCCAAGCTTGTAAAATCCTGTGACCAAACAGTTACACACCTAGACCCCAGAGCTTAGCCGCCTGGCCACCACTTACTACTTCTGACTGTGTGCAAGCTTTTGAGACTCCTGGTGATTTAGTTCCCAAATCTGTAAAATGGGAATAGTCATAGCTCATATCTCACAGGAGAGTTGACAAATTAGAACAATGTAATAGTATTAGAAAATCGCCTGACACATAATATGTGCTCAATAAATTGTTGCTTTTGTGTTTATCATTGATAATAATAAGTACTAAGTCCCTATGCAGTAAGAGCCATGCGTTGTGTGCATGCAGTGTTGTGGGGGGAACAGAAATAATCTAAGTCCTAATTTTTGTTCCCAAAAAAGTCCATGAGCAAAAAAGAAGACAAAATACATAAACAAGAAGTTTCCCAAGGCTATAGAAGCAAACGACCCTTCTACCAAGAGGAACTTTTTGGTCTTCTCAGAATCTTAGCCCTCGCTTAGAATACAGCTATCTGCATGGGAAATTAGGAAACTTGGGAGGCATTTCTCACCTATCTTTGACAAGGTCACCTTTGGGTCTGTTGCAGCGTTTCTCAACTTCGGCACTGTTGGCTTCTGACAAGTTGACCGTTCTTTGTTGAGGGGGCTGTCTGTGCTGGGCGGATGCTTACAGCCATCCCTGACCCCTACGCATTAGATGCCAGGAGCGCTTCACCCTGCAGTGTGACAGCTATAAACATCTCCAGGTATTGCCAAATGTCCTCTGAAGGGCAAAATCACCAAGCTGAGACCCACCAGTCTATTAGGATTTGGGGAATAACAGCAGATGGGAACTCGCTGAGACATAAGGAAAGAATTAAAGAATACTGGGCTTCTCTCCATAAAACTTGGGACACAGCACCATTTCTACCCTAGCCAGGAGACCTTGGTCCTATCTGTTCACCTCACCCAGCCTACCTTTCCTTGTAGAGTCAGGTTATTGTTCAGCCTCTCAGGAGTGTGGTGGGAATGAAATGAGCTGGGTTTGTAGCCCACTTGAACTGTGAACTACCATTCCCGTGTAAAGAAGTATCATTTTAAACACACAGAGGACAATTGCTCCACTATGATTGTACCTCTGTGCGGACAAGTAAATTTGAGTAGAAACATTGTCCCATCAGAGTCTAAGATTTCAAACTTAGATGATTCTGAATTTAGTTCATAAATTTACCAACAACCCCCTCCATGCTAGGCACAAAGCTGTGCCCTCCGGAGATACTGGGAAGGGTCAGGGGCAGCTTCTGCCTCAAGGCACTGTGGTCAGCTGGTGTGCTCTTCGCTCTGGCATCACCCAGGCCTGGGCAAATCGGCCTTTGATGTTCACAACATCCAAGAAAAATGAAAAGTGAGTTGCAAGGTCCTACCTGGTTATAATGCTCTGTGTGGTTGTCTGGCACTGGAATTACAGAAGCACTCTATCTAACTTTGCCTCTGAATCTCTCAGAGGGCAGGAAATCAACATTTATTGAGCCTGCACTACGTGCCGGCTTCTGCTCAGGTTCATGCAGGACTGTGAGTTTTTACCTATGAGGCCACTGAAGCTCATAAAGAATGAAGTAATTTTCCCAATGTCCCAGGGCAAGTGGCAAAACTGGGATTTGAACCTACATTGGTTTTTCTAAAGCCTTTTCTTGCCACACCATGCAAATGGACGTATACTTGGAAGTGATGCTGTGGATAGCAGGAAGTTGAATGCACTGTTTAGATCTTAAATCCCAGGGATATGAATTTCAGAGGAAGACACTCTGCTCCTCTGTGGGAATCCCTCATTTGGGGAATGCCCAGGAAATGGCCATCACAGTGACCAGCAAGCCCACTGTTGAAGAGATGTCATCTAGGCTGAGCGAGCAGACTCTGACACAGAGTACAAAGGATGGGGACTCCTGACCAAAGAAGCAGTAACAATGGGTACCCCAGTCTGGAGCCCCTGTGTCCCCTTATCCCTACAGAATAGAGAGCATCTCTCTGAAGCTGGCCTCTCCAGGAGTCAAATGGGTGAGAACACCTTAATGAACCAGCAGAACCAACACATAGAGGCAGGGAGCGGAAGACAGGTTGCCAATAGGTCAGATCCATAGGAACAATGCTCAAGGTCATCCTTGACAAGTAACAACAGTGTTATGATTTTGCAACCCTGTAATTTCGATTATGATATATGAATATGCTTGGGGGCTGGTGAAAGGCAGATTGATAACTTCATTTAGAGCAAATCAATTGGATTCCATGGAGAGACTCATGAATCATCCAGAAGACATACACAGGGTGTCAAGACAGAGTCCTCTCCCCTGGTGATTTGTATCAAAACTCATCAATTCTGTCTAACAAAAACACTTCTATTTGGGTTATTAATAAAAAAGTTTTGAAGTTCATGAAGTTAAATCCTTTCCAAAATTTTGGCACCTTGGCCAGCAAAAGTTTGCCATCACCCCTTTAATTTAATTAACATGAGTAAAGGAAATTATGCCTATCCAAGTGTGGGCTGATCAACCATGACACTTAGGGAAAAAGCCATAAAGGCAACCATCAGCTATGTCCACAAAAGCAGCGTCCTGGACAGAGGGAGGCTTAGGTGGTCCCTGTGCCCTTGGCAGCTGATCGTTATAGCCATCTGCACACCATTACACATTTAATCAAATACTCTTTGTTCCGGTCCCCCACATGTATTGACTGAGTTGCAGCTGGGGGAGTTGGGATGTACCACCCCCACCCCCATAGATCCATTTGTATTCCATGACTTAGATAAGAGCTGAGAAATCACTGGGGTAAAAAGCAAATCTTGGGGTTCCCTTATAGAACAACATAGCTGGTGAACTTAGCTGGCCGTGGGGTTTGGTAGAGTGGCAAACAGAGGGTATAAGATGCACAGGGATGCCTTCAGGTTGTTTTCCGTAGTGGCTGGAGTACGTTACATTTCAGAGTGGATCTGCTATACAATTCAGCAATTCCATTTCTGGCACATACCCAAAAGAAATGAAAACAGGATTTTGAAGAGATATTTGCACCCCCATATTCATTGCAACATTATTCACATTAACCAAAAATGTGGAAACAACCTAAATGTCCAGTAACAGCATGAATGGATACAAAAAGATGTGGTAGACATAAGCAATGGAACGTTACTTGGCTGTGAGAAAGGAGGCTATCCTAACTTCTGGGACAACAGGGGTGGACCTGGTCACATTATGCTAAGTAAGATAAGTCAGAGAAAGACAAGTACTATATGATATAAACCATACATGGAATCTAAAAAATGTCGAGCTTGTAAAAAACAGAATGGGGGGATATGACTAATGTTTTTTAAGGGTACAAACTTGCAACAAGTAGTAAATAAGCCATAGATGTCTAACGCAGCGTATAATGAATACAATATTTCTTGAGTACAACAATATTGTACTATAATTATAATATCACTACAATGGCAATCATATTATAATATAATGTATACATATATCAAAGTAACATAATGTACACTTTAAATTTACACAATGTTATGTGTCAAACTTATTCAAATGAATAAATAAAGTCTCTCTGCCTGTGGCAAAAAAAGAAAAATGCCCAGGGACGATGTCATGTGCCTGTGCCCCCTTCCCTGTACTGTGCTGCCACAGCCCTGGCTTGCAGTTCATGAGTTTCTGAGTTTCTGGTGCCCACGTAGTCTGGTGCCTGGAGATACAGGCCTTCCTTTGCCTCTTGCTGCTCTTTGCCATTTGGTGAGGAGCAGGGGAAACTAGTAAAAGCCAGCTTAAAGGAGGCCATGATAGGGGTATGGAGAGCTAACTCGCCATAAAGAAAGACCTGACCTGCAACGAGCTTTGGGAGCTCACAGCTAGTCCCAGTGCTGGGGCCTGCTGTGGTTAGCGGCTCTTGGTGATGTGCAGCAACGGACACGAATCTGTCTCGTGCGTGCCTTATGAGAAAGGGTGCGCAGCAGCCCTGCTCTGGGGGCTCAGCGTGACTAAGAGAAACATTTCTTCAGAGCAGGGAATGAATGATCTTTGACCGTGAGTCCTATAGAAGTGTCAGAGTTTGCTTGTGTGGCGTTTAAGTTCCTCTCGCTGCCACAGCACCAGGCACCTTAGGCTTAGACTTGGCCTTTAATGCTGAGGAGTTATTTGACCTTCAACAAGTTATATGAACTTATTGTGTTTAAGCTTACTTGGCTGTAAAATGGGAATAAGAATAGAATCTATGTGCTTTTATTTAGATAGACTTGCATCCTAGAACCATTTACTTTCAGTATTACTTTGGGCATATGGCACATACACTCTACTCCTTGGATTCCTCATTTTAAAATGTACATAATAATTTCATGTAGTTCTTTGGGATGCCATGAGGATTAAATAAATACTGCAAATAAAACTTTGTTGACATTCAAACCATAACCTCAGTAACCATAGATTTCCCTAGGAGTGAGCTCCCTTTTCCAGCAGCATTGTCTTGGCCTGTACATGCAAGTTCATAGAAAAGAAAAAGAACAAAGCTCGTCACTTAAAAAGCAGTCAGCCCTGCTCCTCTTCCAGGGAGGTCGCTGAGTCCTACATCAGGGTCACACAGTCAGAGGGGAGGGACCCAGTAAATTTTATGACCTGTAATAATAGTCCAAGCGATGCCGCTGAGATAAAAAGCATGCTAATCAAATTTCATGCTTCAAGGCGTGTGCTGATTACTGCTGGGCTGAGAGGGGATTTGTTCCTTTTGGTCTGACAGGCACAGGGGCCAAGTGTACTCTGTGAGGTTCACACACGGCTGTCCTCTTCCAGAAAGGAGGGTCCGTGAGTGGGGCAGCCTGATGTTCCCTCGCTGGGGGTCTGTGTTTCCTCCCGTCAAAGGCAGAGGGATGCCCTAAGGGGAACTTCATGGGCAGATGTGCAGAGAAAGAATGACAGGGACCATGTGGAATGTGCCTGAGGAAGCCTAGAGAACTTGTGTGCCAGGTTCTGGTCCAACCTGGAAAGGAAGGAGAATCCTCATGACCTTGGTTACTTTCTATTTGGTGGCATAACTTCTGTAGGAATCAGTTTCACCATCTGTGAAATTGGGACAATAATATTACCTGGTTCTTGAGGTGGTTGTAAAGATGAAAGTGGGCAAGATTGGATTATGGGAGACAAGTCTGGGACACTACGGATAGTGTCCCAAATCTATTAAGCTGACCACCTGGGAGACATGGGAGCTGTCTCTTGGCTGTGAGACAGCGATGCCTATGCTTAATACCTCTGCGTAGTTAAGACTTTTGGCTCTGGATCAGAAGCATATACATATACCAAAAATCTGAAATGCTTTTAAGGTAACTATAAAGCCAAAGAAACTGTAAGCCTCGTAATTATTCAACCCTAAGGCAAGTCTCAGCCCCAGAACCTGCACAAGCAGGTAGGGGGGCTGCCAACACGTTTGACATCCAAAAACTTTGTTCTCCTAGTGCTCGTCTAGAATATGGCCAGAGGACAATGAACTAGGAAGACCTTTCCAGGAGCAATCTGGGAACAGAGTGGCAGCCAACTGCGGGGATGGCAGTCATGACTCCATCCTCTCCCCAGAACTTCTCCAGCCCTGACAAGCCTCTCAGCTGCACTTGAGGAGACTAAGCTACACCTGCAGGTGTACCCCTCAAGTCCACTCCAGGAAGCCGAGGCTCAAGCCTGTCCTCCTGAATGTCAGCTGGTCCCTCTTTCCTCTTCCTAGCTTATCTTCCGCATTCTTTAGATCTTAGACCAAATCAGTCCACCTCTACCTAAAGTCTTCTCTAACTGCACCAGGCTACTTGTCTTCTTCAGAATTCCTTATGACTCCTTTTACTAACCTCAGCATTGTACATGGCAATAATCTCTGCCCTCATTAAGATGAACAGATATAAGGGCAACATATATCAGAGGAAAGAGCTCTCTGACTTTGGAGAGAGGCCCTGGCACCACTACTTGTTCACTGAGTTAACTGTAGAAAGTTCCTTACTTTCTCTAAGCCTCTGGGTCCTCGTCTGTTAATGCAGATAATCATATTTTGTAGGGTAATTTTTAAGATTAAAATGGTATATGTAAGTCATCAGACACACAGTAGGCATTTAATACATTGAAGCTAGTAACACTTGTATCACCAACTTGATCTGGAATGATGAACAGACAATGCAATATATAGATGATGTATTATAGAACTGTACACCTGAAGACTGTAAAATTTTATTAACCAGTGTCACCCCAATAAATTCAATAAAAAATAAAATAAAATATATATAAAGAAAATCCTAAATCATTTAATCTAGGATTAAATTAAATGTATCATTTAATTTTTCATATGGTCCAGTTTTTAAATCTAACTAAATATAAGTTATTTAAGGATGGAGTTCAGCCTTTTACATTTTCGTATTCTTCATAGGTTAATGCTCACAACTAGGTGATGAAATATTTGTAACTAAGGACTAACGTAACATTTGATGTCCTTCCTTTGGTGTTTCCAAAACACTAGCCTAAGGAGATCGAGCCAGAATTGGTGTTCATAGCAGACTCAGTGCCCCTTTTCTAATAGATCTGGAAGCAGATGATCAGTGGGGAATAAACTCCA
The DNA here is from genome assembly GCF_022682495.2 of Desmodus rotundus. Taxonomy (NCBI): domain Eukaryota; kingdom Metazoa; phylum Chordata; class Mammalia; order Chiroptera; family Phyllostomidae; genus Desmodus; species Desmodus rotundus. The sequence goes on from NC_071393.1 coordinate 109,966,874, forward strand.
GTTGAGGATCAGGACCTAGACATCCAGATACTGTGAGTCCAGGAATAAAGCTTATGTGACAGGAACAAAAACATAGCGAAAATAGAACTATGGAATAGAAAACTTTCCATTTTCTAATGGGAATTATAAGACAGTGGGTGAAAGATCCGCAAAAGAATCCGGACAGTAGGTTTAAGAATCAGGAACCAGTGGGAAGAAGGACTCTGTAACAGAATCAGGTCTTCTGACACAGGCTCCAAGTTTTTATGTGGCACCTGGAGAGACAGGCATCAATCTCCTCTGAGCCCCCGGTGAAGCAGGAACCTGGAGACACCTGACTGAGATGTGTTCTTAAAGGTCCCTCCAGGCAGATACTGACACACATTTTCTCTTACAAACTAAACAAGAAAAAAAAAACACCTCAAGGTATATAATCTGATTTACTTTTGAATTTCTTCAAAAACAACCGTTCCTAAAAGAGGCAGAGAAAAGTGCTGAGCTTCCAAAACATGAACAGAAGGAAGGGGTTGCTGCTGTTGGGTAGCGTCTTAGAAATCCCATTAACTTGATCATCCCACATTTCTACCCCAGGAAAAAACCCGACCATCTTCCATTCACCCATCAACATCCAAGTAATTTGGGACCCCCCCTCATGTGGGGGGGCTCCACCCGCAGGGCCCACCCCCCAGCCACCACGGATGAGAATAAGTGTACCAAGACATGGTCTGCTTGGGGAGGAAAGGTGGCCAACCTCTCAAAGGACCAGGGCCAAGAGCCTTTTCCTCAGTGGGTTCTTATTGGGTTCAATTTGCACAGGAATACAGGTGAAGATCATCAATCATTGTCAGGCAGTAAGGATCAAACAATAGATAACAAACAAAGAACTCTGAGGGCTTATTCTGAGTCAGGGTCAGTTACCTAAAGGGTATAAGACTTTGGAAAACAAACTCATTTCAGGCTTGGACCCTTTTCATTTAAATTGAGGGTATTAGCAAAGCAGGTTTCACAGGATTTTATGCATTCTTTCTTAGGCCTGATCGCCTCGGGGAATACGCCAATTCCAGCAGAGGACTGTACTGCCCTCTGTCATTGTTTCAGGTTTAAATCCAGCAGGGGAAGTAAGGCAACCAAGAGATTAGGAGACTTCTTGCAGACAGAATGAGGACTCAAGCTATGTCAAAGCCAAGGGGCGAGGGTCCATCACCCCCTTTTTCTATAGCCCCCCAAGTCCTTCCCTGTGGGCCTCTTTGTGACCATGCCTGTTTTAGGTTGTTCCTCCCTTGAGGAATCTTACCTGTCATTGGCTAACTGGTCAGGCTCAGGGCCAAGCAGGGCAAAGTGGGCAGAGGTGGCGCCCCTGCCAGGGAGATAAGCTTTGTCTCCTTAGTGGCTTATGGTCCCAAGGTCTCTGACTCAGCCTTAGCCATGGGGGTTTACAGCTTCTGAAACCAGGCAGGGCAGTTGCCAACACCCCCCCATACTTTTTTTTTGCTTGTAGTAGTTTAATGATTTTTCTTGAAAGAATTCTGTGTTACCAAGGGAAAACATACCCTCCCAAGCCAAGCCCAATTCTCCAATTTTTGGGTGGTCCCCCTGATTTACCACTGGAGCTCCTCACAGTTCCCATGTTGATGTCCTTTCCTGCCATCAGGCATTACACCGCCATCAGCCTTGGAAAAGCCTCATAACTCAGGATGACAATATCAAGACCATTAAGCCAACATACATCGGCAAAACTGCCTCACTGCTGTCTCGGCTCCAGGTTATAAAGATATGTCACAGCACACACAAGCCCCTCAAGCACTGGACTTGATGGGTTGTGCTCAGAAGGCCACTTCTAAGACCAAAGCCATTTTTCACTCAAGGACTCTGCCCACGGAGCCCTAAAATGCTGCACAGTAATGCTGATGGTGATAGCTCTCGGGTATTACCCAGGCATGGCCCTTTGCTCAGATCTCAAAACTGGCACTCAGGTCTAGTTTGGCATGCTTCAAAACATGCGCATTCATACACATACACTGAAACATAAATATAAATTTCCCTTTATTTGTGATTGGGTAAATTCCATAGCCTACAGTGTAAGAAGCCACTTGCTAGGTTTATGAATGAACTGATCAGGACGGTATAAAGTCAAGATCCCCCAACCAAGTCTAATAACACCCCCCCCCATCCCATATAACCAGAAACATTTCTGGAGCCTAGTGAGGAAGACAGTTTTCCCAGAGCCTATAAAAATGTGACCTGTGTTGAACCTACCAAATTTCAATGGCCCTTGGCACACAGGCTGTCTCCTGGGATCTCTCAGCTTCCTCTTCTCAGCCTACATCCCAGCTTCCACCCCCAGGCAGGTTAGCAAAGGTCAATGAATGACAATGACAAAAACACAACAATGATTTAAAAGCAAATGACAAAGTTGTGAGCACACATATTAAAATCTCAAATGTACATGACATTTGCCATGAAATCTGCCCATTTTCTGTGAAACTATAGCCAAAGGCTACAAGATAGTATGACCCCATCTCTTGTTCTTCTCTAGGGCCTGATAATGACATCTTAATTGTGAAGTGCCATGTAGCTTGCAAAAACTAAACTTGAATTAGGGCTCTCCTTCATTTTCATATCAGATCCCCACCAATTGAAACTTCTCATGGCAATATCCATCCAAATCGCCACTGCTCATTACAACGTTTGCAATGATAAAATGTTTTCATTCATAAAGAAACCACTAGTCACAGGTGGCTATGGAGCACGTGAAATGTGGATAGTGCAACTGAGGAACCGAATTTTGTTTATTTGTAATTAATTTATATTTAGCCACATGAACATAGTGGCTACCGTACTAGACAGCACAAATTCTAAGGGCTCACGACATGGACAGTCTTTGCATCCGCAGCACTTAGGAAGCCCTAGGGTGATAACCTGGTGCAGAATGGCATGGATAAAGAAGAGGAATTTAAACAGGACTCAGACACATCAAATACCAGAGTGAACCCGGGACAGGCCTCCCAGATGCAGAATTTACATGAGAAATGACCAGTGGAACTGGTTCCATGATTCTTGGACCCATTCAGTAAGGAAAAAGGCTATAAAAAGGAATCAAATTATGAAGAGGGGAGAGGGTGTGATGAAGAGATTCTTTGGAGAAAGTGGCTGCTACTGCTACCTTATGATCTGCCTGAAATGCTTCCAGAGTTTGGTAGGACAAAATATGATAAGGATTACCTATAGACATGGGTGAAAGAGAACTGGGCTAGTGCTAGTTAAATGTCACGCAATAAGACTGCCTGGAAGAGCATTCTACAACCTCATCTGGGCAGGGTAGACCCAGGGGTGTGCTGATGAACGTTTCAGAACCAACTCTCTGGAAACAAGCCAAAAAGATTGGATTTTGTGCGTTTTTTCCTCCAATTTCCCGAGTGTGAATATTCCCACCATGGCCAATTTCCAGCTACCAGCTTGAAGTCCCTGAACGTACAGTTGGGAATGGATGTGCACCTATACCAGGTTTTGTGAAGCGGTGTAGGCCAGCTCCAGCACAGCACTGGGTGGACGTCTGGGGAAGAACCTGACCTCGGAAATGGAGGGCACTCACCACAGTGCAACACTTAGGTGTATGAGGTTCCCAGTGATGAGTGTGTCCATAGGTCTCAAGAGAAATAATGAGTTTACTTTCCAAACTGAGAGCATAAGTCACCCAGCCAGGTTAGAGCTCTCCTTTCCTCTTACATCTGTTTCATCCTCTGTCCCTTCAGCCCTTATAGAATATAAAATAGCAATTTGGGAGTCTGTGATAAGGTGTGTGGGAGAAAGAGCAGAAACCAATCACAGCCCCTTAAAGGCAGGCAGCTGCCAACCACCAGCCTTAGCTCAGAAAAGATGAGGAGACCCCTCACCCCTGCATGAAGAAGACTGAGACACTGATTCACATCACGGACAGGTTTATTCTACTTACTGAATTGAGATTGTGTGTTAGGACTTAAAGTGACCTTAGAACCATCGAGTATTTGCCAACTTTCTTTCTGAAGGCAGGGGATGAATTTAGAGAGACAGTGGGAACCCAAAACTGATAATAATAAGTTTGAGCTTTTATTACATCCTAAGTTATGCATATTCAGCATTAAAAATAGAGCCAGGTTTGACTGTCCCTTCCTCCCACATCTTTATCTTCACAGCATAACTTATAGTTGTTAAAATAAGAAATCAATACCACCAAGGATAATGGGAATCTTTTAAAATTTTTAAATTTTTATAAAAAATTTAAAGAGACAAGGTCTGGTATGGGGAGCCAGATAGCAACGGACAGGTCACATTCTCTAAAGTACCTGACCTTAGTAATGTGTGCACTCGGGTGGTATTTAATTAGAACCAACAAGATGGGAATTAGCATGAGCCCCTGACATGTAGGACACTCAGCCTCAATACATCTCCACCCATTCATGTCTGATAGTTTTACTTTTCTCTTTAAAAAATAACTTTTAAAAAGTATTAATGGACACAGAGTAATGGACAAGGTTGGTGATGGCCAGAGGGAAGGGGGGTGGGGGCTGGGTGGAGGTGGGCAAAGGGGGAAGGGAAATGGGGACATCTGTAATAGTGTTAAAAATAAAAATAAAGTAAAAGAATAATTACAAAAAAGTATTAATGGAAAAGAAAATAGCAGTCATTTCAAGGAGTATTCCAAACCTCTTGAAATCAGATTAGTGTTTGTTCACTTTCAATCTCAAAGTAAGCACTCACCTCCCTGCACTTCAGGGGGCAAGGTGGTGACCTCAAATAGGTAGGGGCATAGGGGGCGGGTCATGGTAGCTGGACACCCCTGGGCAACTGCTGGGTTCCCTTCTAACTGCCACATCGACAAACCGTAGATGTAGGACAACCCCAAAGGGATGGGCCTGGAGGATGTAAAGGAACCTATAGTTAGTCTCAACCTACAAGAACTTATTCTGCAAGGAACATTTTTTATTTATGGCTAAAATTTGAAGCTGGATGATCTGTCAGCCCTAAAGGGATGGCTTCATCACGATCAAAATCCAGCCTGATGACCAGGGGAGAGTTTTATAACTTTCCCATCAAAGTCAGCAGCCGTCCATCTTGAAGCCCCCCTCCTGATATTCAATGTCTTTGCATGAAGCTTTTCCTCCCGGATCTCCTATGGTGAGACAACCAAAGGAAAGAAGAATGCGGGCATCTCCCCCTGTGACATAGGATAAACGTGAACACATTTCCACTCTTTTTCTGCAGCCCCAGATGTTTGCTCTGGACATTCCTCTTGGTCTTCCAGCCAGGCACCTTCAGGGAATACATGTTCCTGGTCTAATTCCCATCAGAAGCCAAGGAGCAGGTTGATGACTCAGAAAGAGTAGAAAAACTTGCTAATGTTTGGCGAGCACCCAAAGGTGTCAAGCTGGAGAAATGGCACAGTTTGATCTGGAAAACAGCCTCTTTTTTCCTACCTGAGGGGCAGAGGAGATGGAAGGTGCTGCTGCTTCCTCTTCCACGTTCAGGACAGATGCCACCCTGAACCCACCTTCTCCCTCTGTCTTCTTGATTTTAAGCAGAAACTCAAATGATGCTTAAACCTTGGGACTTGGGGCTATTTGCAAATTGCAAAGTGTACTCAGATCCCCAGAAGAATACGTATATGCACATACCCAGATATCCCCCAGATCCTGTGTATAATTTAAGGGGGTTCACAGACAACACTCACTTGCACCCAGAATCTAGAGACCTGAGGTTCAGAGGCCCTGTCTCAAGGCAGGTGCTCTGGTGCTAACGCCTCTGGATGAATATCCCCACCCCCACTCCTTCCCACCATCCCCCAATGGCCTGGTTTCAGCCCGAGTTTGCTTGCCAGTTGAACTGACACCATGGACCACTCAGAAGTTGTTTCCTGGGTCCAGAGGAAACAGCTAACTTTCTTTACGCAAATTGTTTCTTAATTACTTGAAGGTTTTGAGGATCCTTGATTAAATCACAAATCATTGCGTCATCCATCTGACACTTCAGTCTCTTAAACCAGACGTCAGTTTCTTGGGGGCCCTTCACCTAAGACATACTAGGTTCTGGATCTCTATACGTCATTAAGCATTAACAATTAAGGATCGTGTATTAGGTGTCAGGCATTATTCTAAGCATGAGGGATAGAGCAATAAACAAAACAGGCCTGATCTTAATTTATTCCAACTATCTCTGTTTTAAAAACAATGATAATAATTATTATAAAGCTACATAAGTTATAGGTTCTGTGCTTAGTATTCTATACGCATTATCTCATTCTTTCTCAGAAAACTTGGTGAGGTAGATATTATCATCCCCATTTTACAGATGTGAAAACTGAATCAAAAATTTCCCTCAGCTAGGGAAGGGCAAGGACAAAATGTAACACCAGGCAGATTCAACATCCCTGCTTGTGTTCACAAAGCAAAGTTAGACCACTGAAATGAGAACACGTGTCTCACAAAAAATCAGTCTGGCAATGGCATGTTCGTAAGCAGACCCTGGGGCTAGCTGTGGTTGCCAAGAGGCTCGAAGGCAGTCAGCATGAATGTAATCAGGAGGTACTGATGACTTCGTTAAGCAGAGAAGGTCTGGTGGTCCTAGAAAAAAAGTGGAAGGAACATGCTGGGAAGCTAAGGCTGAGGGTTGCTAGACTTGAACTGGCAGCCAAAGGACAGACAGGACACATGTTATTTAAAAAATATATATGTTTCAAATGATATATTTTTTTAAAAAACTGTATTTGGGCAAAAGAGATGATTACACTCCAAAGTCAATAACTGGAGAAAATACAGAGTAGATACTAAAAAAGTCGGACCAGTTGAAGCAAATATTTAAAAATAGCAGTCTGCTACATTCATGGCTTCCAAAGCCCCTAGTTCGTGCGAATGGACACTCAGATGAAATTTCGGACTGGAAATCATTCAAAGAGGTAGCTCCTAGGAAGGGGTGAGTCCACATTTTGCAGGTTATACAATTTGGGTGACTGTCCATTAAGAAAAATTGCTAATACAAAACTAGGTATTAGGGGCCCCAGAAGCTTCATCTACATTAGCTTCCCAGTGAATCCGTCTCTGCCCAAGTGTGTATTAGACCCAGAGAGGAGGTTGATGAGAAACACAGACCCCATTAGTGCCGGAATCACAGTGCCCGAGATAAGACTAAAAGCCTAATTTGGAGAACTTTGTGATCCGAACAATTTGAAGGCAGTTCGATAAGATGCAAGACAATAGTGGAGATGGTTTAAGGAGAGGCTTCTGGCAATCCAAACCGTCTAACGGACACCCAATGTGAATTGGAATGAGACACCAATTTCTCCGTGTCAATTTGTAAAGATCATGCCGTTAAGCCAGCCTCTAGCTAGCGCCTGCAGCACCTGTGTGGGATGTACAAAAAGACATCTGCGCAGACAGACAAGGTGAGCAGAGAGCTCGTGCAGGTGAATGGCACGGCAATCAGGTGGCCCTCTGGAGCATGACGAAAAGCATTCCTTTCCCTCTACATAGTGTCCCACTCACAGGGTGCAAGGTGGGCACAGGACACACAGTCTGATTTCTGCCCCGGCTCATCCTCTCGTCCTCAGCGCTTTGTACGCTGTTCAACGCAGCCAAAAGGGCGGTCCTGTGCCTTAGAGATGTGACTATGGCATGCTGAGAAGGACTGAAAAATGCGTGACTGTCTGGCCCAGAAAGGCCACTTTTTGGGGATGCATACTACGAGGATTAGGGGTGGTGAACACACAATACGATGTACAGATGAGGGGTGCAACGGTTCACCTGAGACCTGTATAGTTTTGTCAGCCAGTGTCACCCCAATACATTCAATAAAAGGGAAAAAATAAAGTAGTAGTAAAACTAGGAAAAAACCCTGAAAATTATCAGGGAAAAGGACCAATGTATGTAAACTAAAGCATGTAGAAGTAGTATTTCTGCTGTGAAAGACGGAAAACAGCCTGTATGCCCAGCAATGGAAACTGGTTACTTAGCCCCTGACTCAGTCTCTCATAGAATGTGACCATCCATTGAATGACTTCTCAATGACACGATTCTAAATTAAGACGCAAGAAAGCAAAATATGCAGATTTTAAAAATATGTGTGTCTGCTACAAAGACTAGAAAGTTTCCAGAACTTTAAAAGTAGTTATTGAGTGGTAGTGGAATTACAGGTGATTTTTATTTTTACTTCACATTTTTCCATATTATTATTCTTTTTTTACTTTGTAAATGTCTTATTACCCTCACTGCAACTACATATTTTTAAATGGTATCCGGACATCCCAGGCAAAGACAAAGTGGGAGCAGGAAGGAAAGTGTTGCTTTGACCTCGTGGGCGTATTGTTCGTGCCTCACCGATTCCCACTTCTCTCAAGCCCCAGCCCCTGGCTGGCTGGTGGCACTTTGCTTCATTGCCCTCTCGGACTTACTGTGATGGATGGTCATTGGAGGAACATGACATCTCCCTATGACTGTCACTACCTTTCCAAGCCCTAGGAGTGTGTCTCTGTGTGATTGAGTGCCGTGGCAGGACAGCTTCAGGTCACCAAAGACACTGAGATAGCTAATTGACTTAGCTACTTACTTTCAGATTTATAGGACACTGGTGCTGAGTGATTAAAATTACTGAGCTATTTCCACAAGATATTAACTTGATGTAATCCTCACTAAACAAATTGAGAGCTCGGTTGGGTTTTTTTTTTCTTTCTGTTTTTCATTTGGAATCAGTAATTAAAGATTATTTAATTATGATAATGTGTTTCTATTAGGAATGGTCTCTGTAGCGGAAGCCTGATGAACACTATGGAGTTTGGATGACAAGGATTTTTTAAATTTTATTTATTTTTAGAGAAAGAGGAAGGGAAGGAGAAAGATTGATGTGGGAGAGAAACATCAGCCAGTTGCCTCTCGTATGCACCCCGACTGGGGATCGAATCTGCAACCTCGGCATGTGCTCTGACTGGGAATCGAACCAGCGACATTTCACTTTGCAGGACGACACTCAACCAACTAAGTCACACGGGTCCAGGAGACAACAATGATTTCAACATACTCTCATAACGAGTTGCAAATGGAGGAGACATGCTTTCTTACTTTTTCTATGGCTAGCTGTTCCAGAACCACCTTTGATTCAAGGCAGATTTTCTTCCCAGGGTTAGAGTTGGACAGAGTTAGGCAGTGTGTTTAGTGCCTGGGAGCCCAGGCACACATGGCACCATGGGGACCATTTTAGTCCAAGGTAGGTAGAAACTGGAAAGGGCCTCAGGTTTAGTACTCGTGGTTAAATGGTGACATCAAATGGTCAGAGAGAACAGCTCAGGACCCCAGGATCACGAATCTCCAAGGAATGAAGGGACATTCTGCACTTGATTCATGCTGGCAGGAAGGGCTACACAGCCTGCGCTGGCCTCTTTCCTCCAAAACCACTCTTGCCTCCGGCTTCCCTAGCAAACATTTGCTGAGTGCCGGATGCTGGTGCACAAGGGTCCCTGGTGAGCACACAATCAGCACTCCCTCTGGCAGGCATTTAGCAGCTACTGGAGCAAAAGGCAAACCCAGGTACAAATGACTGACAGGCAGGTAAATTACAGCTCCAGGCTCAGCAGGAGCCAGACCTCTCTCCTTGGTTCAAGCTCTCCCTCGGGGGATCAGGGGATGATGCCCCAGAAAGACCAGCAGAAACACAGGCTTCTGAATAATGCTAGACCTGGTGGTAAGTCTTCTTATCTTGGGCGAGTTTGGTTTGCTAAACGTCAGTTTTCTCATCTGTAAAGTAGAGATGATAGCATGTAACTCGTGGAGGGGACTGTGAACTTAGCAAGACACCAGATATACTGTAAGCGTGCAGCACAGTTCCTGACACATGGTATCTGTTCTCTTCCACAGCTCTCAGACGCCTCCTCTCCATTAATCCTTGATCCCAGCAGCTACGCTTTTGAATCACCTAGGAAACTTGTAAAAAAACACAGTTGCTTGATCCCTGTGTTCGTTATCTATTGTTGTGTAACAAATCACGGCACAGTTCAGTGGCTTAAAAAACATACATTTATTATCTCACAGTTTCTGTGGGTCACGAATCGAAGCAGCTTAGCCAGGGAGCTCTGATTTAGAGTTTCAGTCAAGGTTCCAGCTCGGCTGCAGTCACTTGAGACCTGACACTTGACTGGGGTGGGAGATTATACGTCCAAGCTCTCTCATAGGGCTGTTGGCCACAGTTCCTCACCGTGTGGGCCTTTCCGTGGGGCTGCTCATGACATGACATTTGGCTGTCCCCAAAGCAAGTGATATGAAAGAGCCAGAAAGCAGAGCCACATGCCTTTTAAGACCTAGTCTCCAAGTCACATACCTTCACTTCCACCTTATTCTATTCACAAGAAGCAAGTCACAAAGTCCTGCCCACACTTAATGGGAGGGAATTATAAAAGGGCAAAACACCCAGGGGAAGTATCACTGGGGACTCTCCTGGAGGCTGCCCTCCAAAGGCCCCATCCACAAGATTTCAATTTAACTGGTTTGGGGCCCAAGCATTTTTTTTTTTTTAACACTCTAGATAATGCCTGAGAGCCACCAAGGTCAAAAAACACACTATACAATTTCTCCTAAGTTACCTTCTCTTCAGCCCAACTTTGTCGATTTAATCCCTTCTCTTGTCATATCCTTAATTGGCTCATCAACTCCTGCTGCTAAATTCTCTCAGGTCCTAAGCAGTCGGGGCAGAAGAGTGTCCCAGGGAAGCAGGGTCCTTTAGAATGCAGGGATAAAAGCAGCACGGGGTTGAAGTCCAGAGAAACAAGCAGCTCCTGAGGTGAAGGGGACACAACCACGGGAGCACCCCGGAGCTCCTGGAGCAAGTGGTTAAGCAAGGAGCCAGGGGAAGTCAGCAACGGGGAAGGCTAAAAGGGTTACGCATGCACGGCCAGCAGGCCAAGGCAACGGAGACAAGTGACCACCAGCAAGAAGACCCCCAACGCTGAAGCAGCCTACTGGCTCAGCCTTGGCTGCCTTAGAGCTCTTTACCCTCATGACAGCCAATCTGAAAACACCTCCCTAAAGCGCCACAGGAGACGCCAGCCTAAAGCAGTATGAAGTGTGAATTCAAAGAAGGAAAACAGACTCAGCTTCCTGGCAGAGGCGGTTCCCCTAACACAAGCTGCCCTCAACCCCTCTTCCAGTAAGCAAGCTTTCCTGGCTCGTTATAATGTTGGCAATGTCATGTACAAGATGAAAGTTGCCTACAACAAAAATAAACATAAAATGATTATGATGTATACATCGCTGGGGAGCAGGGTGTCCATCATCACAGATGGCTTATTCATCTTTGTGTAATGAAATCCAAATTATAATTGCATATATTTCCAGCCTGTTGTCTCTCTCTGCTCACTAAAGAGATATCTGGCTTTGTCTGTTCGATCAATTGCTGCCTGCTCTGGCCGTCTGGTCCTTATGTAGCACAGACACTAGAGAAGGAGGAGGAATAGACGGACCAGAGTGATCAGAGCCAGGGCTGGGGCGAGCCAAGCAGCGGTGGCTCTGAAGAGAGGTGGGCAGCATTTGCAATGTGCAAGAAAAATGGATGGAAGAGAAAAGGCTGTAAAAAGAGAAACGTTTCCCAATGTCCAAGAATAGCAATTAAAAAACACAGTCATTTGCACATTTCTTTTTTGTTGATGGACTATGGTTTTTTGACCATGATCATATCTTGAGACTGGATCATGGGGCCCTTGCTTTAATGATATTACATTAGCATCCACAGTAATGCCCACATAAAGGGATAAATGTACGGAGAGTGTCTATTCCGCACTCCAAATAGACATCCTGATTGAACTGGTGGTTAAATAGCAGGCCACATCAAAAACAACCTTTTTTGCCTTTGAACTGTATCCTGTAAACAGCAGGGAGCCAGTGAAGAATTTTAAACAAAGGAGTCCCAGGATTCTATCTGGGAGGGAGGGCAATGAGAAGCTTACAAAACTGGAGGCAGGGAAACTAGTTGATGAGGGCTTGTGCTAAGATAGTAGCAGGTGGGTACAAAGAAAAGGATTAGATATGAGGAACATTCAGGTGATAAAATCAACAGGGCTTAATGATTTCTAGATCTTTGATGGGACAGTGGGCCAGAGGTACCAGAGAAAGAGGGACAAGTCAAAGCTGACTGTTGGGGCCCAGCTTTGGCACCTGGGGTGGAAGGTCATGGCAGATTTCATGGACATGAGTGCTGGACTCGGGTTATAGGCGACATTGACCAGACAGCACCGCATTATACACAGCGACAGTGTCCTTATGTCTCTCATTGCCACCCTGTTTCAGCTTTTACAGTAACTCTGGAACTTTATAGAGATACAATATTTAACAATTGTCTTTCCCAATAATGACTAGGTTCGGCTATTCTAGGCACTGTGGATGACCGCATCACCCACAGCCCCCAGACTGAATCCTGTGACTCCTTTGTTTGAAATTCTTCCCTGGCTCCCGGCTGTTTACAGGATACAGTTCAAAGGCATAAAGGTTGTTTCTGATCTGGCCTCCTGCCTAACCACCAGTTCCATCAGGGTGCCTATCTGGAGGCCGCGAGCCCTCCATCGATTCCCACCTCTGTGCCTTTACTCAGGCTCTTCTCTCCACTGAATTGCCTGCCGTTCCATCACCAGCACCTGCACCCCATGCTCCCAGCTGGAGGGCACCTGCAGAGTCTGTACTGCGTCAGTCCAATTATCACCCATCCTAGATACAATTAATTCCCTCTTATTTTCCCTACAATGCATACTCCCCGCACCCCCTCCCCCATCCCCCCGCCCCATGGATGATTCCGTCACGGTATTTGTTTACAACTTTGCTGCACCTGTTATTTTGAGTTTCTGACTCACCTAATGAGGTTGAAAGCTTTCAAGAGCAGGACCTTCTCCTGATAGTATATATTGATAATCAGGAGCTTGTCCTGATAGTGTATAATAATAATAACAGTTTTGTTGTTGGGAATGTTGTTCGGGAGCATTTGTTGACCACCTAGAACGTGGTAGAGCCCGTAGTCCCTCCAACACCATGCTGCCTTTTCCTTTTTGTCGTATTTACTGGTGTGCTGGCAGGGTCTGGCATATAGCAGTCACTCAGCAAACATTTTTGAACAAATAGATCGGTGTCTATTTGTTGATTTGAAAAAGCAACAGGGAGTTTGGGTTTTACTCTTGTTACTCCTCTTCTCTGGTAGACACAAGGCCTATAAGCCAATATCCCACTTCTGACCTCCCAGAAGTGAGTTGTTAGGAATAAATGAAATAAATGTTACACAATCTTTTAAAATATACATATATATGCTTGTTTTTAGATGAAAATTTCTCGAGCAATGAATAGATGATTGGTGGATTACTTTTAACATTTCAATGAGAGGAAGGAAATTCAAATGTGAATGTGAAATTTTAATCAGGCACAGTCCATAGTATAAGACTTACCAACCTAGTAATTGTCTTCATTTTTAAATTTGATCCCTGAAGTTTTGAGCATTGTTGTAAGTTTTTCATGGTGCAATAGCCCAATGATTGTTTAGTCTGATTTATGGGCATATGGAGCTTCATTTGACTATTTTCTCTACTTTTGAGTGTCTTTAAAGTTCTCATAAAAAGGCACAAACTTTTCAACGCAAGCACTGTTTTAGGATGTCTCCTGGCCATGGACTCAACAGTAACTGCATAGTGGTTTCCTGCTCCTCTCCCAAGGCTCTCTTTTCCTAATGAGCTCCTAGACCAGATCGTTTTGATGAGCGCTAGGTCAACTGTGACACATTATTTTATCTGGTGAAATCACTCTTTGATATGTGCATGAATTTGCTTTGGGCTTGAGCTGATTTGCCTAGGTGATGTATGCAGCAGTGATTCAAGCCTGAACAGTCACCTGGAGAGGCAAATCCTTCTTCAGGGGACAGCCCGGCGCATGAGATGTGGTCAGTGACAGGCATGATGACAGCAAGATTTATCTGCCAGATGGGGACATAGTTAGGGACGTTTTTCAGCTCCTGGGCAGCTCCCAGACTCAGCTGCAATGCTCCTCAATGTCTGCAGCTCGGAGAGGGTAGGATTTTCCTTAGTCTTTAAAAACCTCAGCCACACCTCTGATCCAGGAGAGTTGCAGCTTGAAGCTCAGCAAGGCATTAACCACTCCTGGGGCTCAGAGATGAGAAGAGCAGATGTAGGAATAAATTTGATGAAGCATCAGACTTTCCAGATTCTTGACGGGGTAAAATTGGGTTCAGGTTATTTTAAGTTTTTGGTGGGTCATAGGACATCAACATGGAAAGAAAATTAAGTTTTAGACTCGATCAGATATAGATTCTGATACTAGGAAAGGCATCACCGACTCATGACCTTGGATACTATTTAAGCAGCCTGAGTTTCCACTGTCCCAAGTAAAGCATGGAGGTAATCTTATCGAAATGATACACGTCAACATAGTAAGTTCCCAACAAATGACAGGTGTATTGCCCTGGAAGATTTCTGGCTGAGTCAGCAATTTTCCAAGAGGCCCACAAGAGAGAAAGTAAGTGCTGGCCTTCTAGATTAGAATGAAAATACTGAGGAAAATGCAGGGAAATCATACATTATGTAAAGATAGGTGAAGAAGACATCAGACAAATTAAAAGGCAGCCAACAGAAATAGAGAAAAATATGGACAGCTAAGTTTGTCTCATGTAGATTTCAGCTTTTTTAGGACTTGTTTCTGGTTTTACAAGATGTTAAATTATCAAAGTCGAGCCAAAGTCTCCCGAACATGCAGCATCTCGTTGTCTTGGTTTGGAAGCTTGTAGCACTGACGTGCAGTCCCCACAAAGACACACAAGTGCTGGGCCAGTGCTGGCCTGTAGGTCACCCTCAACGCCCACTACCCATACAAAGAAGCAGAACAGACAGTAGATGAAGGGTTGCTAGTCCAAGCCATTTTCCTGTTACACTTCTTCCATTCCCCCATCTTTGTAAAAACATTACAGTTCATTACTTTTGTGGGGTTTCAGGATCCCGAGTCTTGGATTCTTGGTTAGTGCTGTCCCGCATGCTCCGGCCCAGACGACAGGCGTAACTGGTCCCCACCCACACATCGGCGCCAGTCCAGAGACTCTGGGTTCAGACCTAGAGACGCAGCTTTGACTCGGGTGTTTAACATCTGCCTGATTTATGGCCTCCTTGCTTTATGAAGAGAGCTGGTAAAAGCTGTTGAGGAGTATTTTGATGCCACTTGTGTTCATTTTCGGCAATAAATTGAAATGGTGGCATAGGATAGAGTGTAACAGACAGTCAGAGTCTATTATGGTATAAGTCCAGCAGCATCCTGGGAAAATCACAATATATAAGGGATGCAAAAATCTACTACTGTCAAGTATCACTAAGGGCATATTTTTAAATACCCAGAAAATTAGGAATATAGACATTAAGGTTCCCCACAGCCACACTAATTGGGCCACATGATTATCTAGCTATAAAATTGTGTTTGGCATTGAGAAGGGCAGACAAGTGTCTCAATTAGACCCTAAAGTCAATCAGCCATCTGCAGCATGGAACTGTCAAGTCGAATGGTCTTAGTATTCTTTGTGTTTGTAGTATAGCATTGCACACAGCTCATGCAGCGTCTCCTAACTTAGCGTTACAGTCACATCTCTGGTCTCCTTTCCCTAGTTCTTCCCTAGGGCAAACCCTCACTGCTTTTCACCCCAAAGCTTCACACAATTTTCTCTGGCACGAGACACTCCCCCAACATCTATTCTACAACAGAAGGCCAAACCAATCTTTCTAAAACCCCACTCTATGCATATCAACCACTGCTCAAAAACCACCAGTGGACTTCCACATCCCTTAAAACAACCTATTTCACAGCCGACTGGCTGTGTGTATCTGGTATTTCAGGGCACCTTCCCTAGACCCCCCATTGTAGACAATTTTTGTGTCTTCCCAATTTGACATTAAACTCTCTGATGGCAGAGATAGTGCCAGCATATAGTAGGTGCTCAATAAATATTTGCTGAATCACTAAACGAATCAGCCTGTTCATACATAGTGGGTGGCAATATGAACTAGTAAAAATTCTTCTGGAGAGTAATTTGCAAATATCAATATTCATTAAAATATTCATAATCTTTGACCTTAATATTTCTGAGAATATATTCTAAGGCAATCATTCATTGGGGAAATAATGTTTATGAAGTATTACCTTTAATAAAATGTTGGTTGAATTTAAAGCAATAATAAGAGAATGGTTAAGTAAATTAAGATAAATCCACTCAAATGAATATTGTAAAGTCAATAAAAATTACTATAAAGACTAGTTAGTGTGACATGGAATGTTCTGAGGACCTATTTCTTTTTAAACAGTATTGAAAATTAAAACTATATCTTGTTTTATTCATTTATGAAGCAAAGGTGGTAAAAAATGCTCAAAAGTGAAAATGGTGGCACAGAAATTTTTTCTTTTATTTAGATTTCTGGTAGTGTGGTAGTGCAAGTAAAAAGATCACCTTCCTGCCCGACAAATGAGTATTTCAATGGCTCCCTATTCTACAGAATAAAATCCAAATCCAGCTTAGCATTTCAGATGCTGAACAGTCTCTTCTAAAGCTATAGTTCTTATTCTTTTTTGGTTGCAAACTACATATACTATGAACATACAAAAAGCACAGAAATCTAAACTGTGTAGGTCAATGATGTCCCATGAAGTGCAGCCAGCCAGATCAAAAAAACAACATTCAGGCCCTGGCTGGTATGGCTCAGTTGGTTGGAGCATCGTCCCATAGACCGAAAGGCTACAGGTTCAATTCTCTGTCAGGGCACATACCCAGGTTGTGGGTTTGATCCCCTGAAGGGGTATATATGAGAAGGCAACCAATCAATGTTTCTCAAATCAATCTTCCACACCATACCACCCCCCGACCCACCGCCACATCCTTCTCCCTCTATAAGCTATGAAAAATAATGTCCTTGGGTAAGGATTTAAAAAAAAAGAAGACAACATTCAGAATCCTCTCCCAATTTGCCCCTCCCACCTCTGCAAAGGAAACGACCATCTTGCCTTTGTTTGGAATCAATCCTTTTGTTTCTTCATTGTTTTTTCACATAAACATTATCCCTGAATATCAGAGTCACAATTTGTTTTGAACTGACTTAAATAGAATCACATAAATAAAATGTTTGGCTTATTTTAGTCAAGATTATATTGTTTGGCTTTATCCAGGTTACTGTGTGTGGCTCTATTTCGTTTATTTTCTTGATTGTCCAGCATTCCATCACGTGAACACACAGCATTCATTTACCCTTTCTCCTGTTGAGATGTTCGTCAAGGTTCTGTCCAATTTGAGGATATCAAGAATAATGTTGCTCTGGTAGGCATTTCTTGGTGCTCATGTGTATGTGTTTCTGTTGGACATTTTCCTAGGAGTGGCCTTACTAGATCACAAGGTATGTGTTTTAAAGTATTTGTGCCAATTTCCATTCCCAGCAGCAAAGTATGAGAATGCAGACAGCTCCATATTTTTCCAAAACTTGGTATTGTCAGTCTTAGGATTTAGCCTATTCTAGTGAAAATGAGGTGTTATTTTATTGTGGTTTTAATTTGCATTCCCCAAGACTAATTAAATTTTTATATGTTTATTGCTTATTTAAATATTCTCTTTTATGAAGTACCTATGCCTGTTCAAATATCTTACCTATTTTTCCACTGGGTTGTCTGTTATTTCTTATGGGTTTATAAAATATATTATATATTCATGATGCCAGTCCCTTGTTATATATGTTCTGAATATCTTCTCCCACTGTGTTGCTTGCCTTTTAATTCTCTTAATGTCTGTTGATGGACAGTGGCTTTAAATTGCAATGAAGTCCTATTTTCTACTTTTCCTTTATGGCTACATTTTTACTATCCTGTTTAAAACCCCTTTTCCTATATAGAGGTCCTGTATTATTTTACAAAAGTTTTATTTTTGGCTACTCACCTTTAGATCTATAATCTACGATCTGAAATTGATTTTGGGGTAGTATGTGTGATAGGGCTGTTTGTGTTACATTCTTTTTTCCCCCATGATCCGCTTTTCTCTACATACAGCTTCTTCATTTTTCACACTTGTCCTCATACCTTTCTCCCCAACATTGCCTGCCTTTTCCATCACCAGCTGTCCAGACTCTGCCCATACACCAGTCCTAGCTTATATGTAATCCCAGGGCCCAGTCCTCAGAATTAATTTCTGTGCCCATTGTCTCTCCTCACCATGTACTCCCAAAGTTCATTTTCAGTATCTCTCATCAGTTAACACATCTGTTCACTGAAGAATATAAAAATAAAGTGTTATTAATACATCTAATCGATTTTACTAAATAAATTTCCTAAGCAAAGTATATTTCTTGTTTTAATCATTCATGAATAATGAAGGATGATTAATATTTCCTACCAGTCAGCAGCAATGGGGCCTCAAAACAGATTCAAGTGAATCAGGAAAAATAAAGGAAAGTGACATTTCTTTCATCAAAATTGTGGGGTAAAAGTCACACCCCTTATTTTGCCCCTAAAATTGTTCAAGGGTCTACCAAAGACCAAAAGTTCCTTAAATCCAAGATGGAGCATAGCCCGGTGGATTCTCAGAAAAGAGTGGGGTTTGTAGAAGGTGTTCAAACACCTGTTGACTGATGTCTAATAAAGGGCTAGATGGGGTGGGGTGGAGGGATGGGGAGAAAAGGCATACAACTGTAATTGAATAACAATAAAATTTTTTTTTAAAAAAGGGCTAGAGAGGTGTTTTAAGAAACAGAAATCCAGTTAATTGTTGAAGGTAGCTCATCTGGATTACTGAAGAGGTGAAGTGTCATTCCTTTCTTTTACATTTATTCAACATGTGTTCACTGAGCACCTACTATGTTCTAGGCACACTTCTAGGTGCTGGAAAATAAAGTTCCAGCCATCATATACCTGACAATCTAGTGAAGAGAAGCATAATAAGCTAACCAAGTACAGGCATTGATAAGTGCTATGAGAAAAAGCAAGCAGGGAGAGAAGTTAGAGAGTGAAGGCAGGATGGGGTGGGCACTGTTTAGATTAGGGAGCCAGAGACTTAAGTGGCATTAACCAAATGGCTAAAGTGGGAGAATGGGCATGGTAGGCAGAATTGTAGTCCCCATGATCTCCATCCTCTGTTGCCATTCTTGTAATTATATGGCTATGTTGTATTATATGGCAAAGGAGACCACTTAAGGTTACTAATCAGTTTGACCTTAAAATAGGGAGATTATCCAGAAATATGGGGTGGACCCCATGTCATCAGGTGAGTCCTTCAAAGCAGAAAGCAGGAGCAGAAGAGGAAAGCAGCAAGATGCAAAGTGTAAGGACTCTACATACACCCTTGCTGACTTGAAGATGGAGGGGCCCCATGAGGACTGTGGGCTGCCTCTAAAAGCTGCTAGATGGGCAAAATAAGGACTTCAGTCCCACAACCATCAGCAACTGAATTCTACCACCAACCTGAATGATCATGGAAGCAGATTATTTCCCAGAGCCTCCTGGTAAGGGCCTGGCAGCCAACACCTTGACTTCAGCTTTGGGAGACCCTGAGCAGAGGACCCAGCCCCATTGTGCCAGACTGCTGACCTATACAACTATGAGAAAATGAGTGGGATTGTTCAAAGCTGCTAAATTTGTGATGATTTGCTACTACTGCCACAATAGAGGGCTATTACAATGGGCCATTGACTCTCTGTGAAAAGGTAATCCAGCTTAGTGAACAGGGTAGCAGCCCTGATCGGGCAGCACATTGGCAAAGTCTAAGAACAGCAAGTCAGCCAGTGGGGTTGGAACAGAGTGACAGAGAGGAAGGTTGGTAGGAAATGAGGTCAAAGCTACTGTTAGTGGTTGATCCTTGAAGACTTTCAACTATTACAGGAAGCTATTGGAGAGTTTTGAGCAGGGGAATGATAAAACATGAATTACATTTCAAATGACTTTAAAAGGATAACTCTTGCTATCACATAGTAATTCACTACAAGATGGCAAGTAAGAGCAGTAAGGAGTCTCCTGTTGTAGTTGAGGAGAGATCACTATGGCTGGGAGGTGAGAAGAAGATGAATACTGAATGTATTTTGAAGACACGGCCAACAGGGTTTGCTGATGTAGTGGATATGGAGCAAGAGGAGGTGAGATATGGAGATGTTGAGGATGGATCTTGATGCACAAGGAGACTTGTGCAAGGAACTGACAGCAGAGAGAGTCTATTTCAAGCCATAGGACTGGAGGAGACTTCCTAGGGGAGTGAATGTAATTAGAAAAGATAACTGTGCTCTCCTGCAGACAATAGTTAGAGATCTGGAAGAGGTGGAGCAAGTAAATGAGGTACAAGGAAAACCAGGGGGTGGTGTCCCAGAAGCCATAGGCTGCAAGAGGCAGGGGATGAAGAGTGTCACACACTTCTGGAGGCTGAGAACAGAAGGACTGGGGATGAAAAACTGGATTTGCAGCAGGGAGGCCACCAGTGACCTTAACAAACTGACTTTGTGGAGTAGTGAGGAGAAGTGCCTGTTTGGGTGGTCTCGAGAAGAAGCGGAAGAAGTAAAGATAGTGAGTACAGGCACATTTTTTCAAAAATTATTTTACTGTGAAAGGAAGCAGAGAAATGAGGCTGCAACAGGAGAGAAATGCAGGGTCAGGAGAGGGTAACTTTCTTTTAGGCTGGGGGCTATTACAGCATGTGTTTGATGTCAATGGGAATGACTGGCAAAGAGCAGAACAGGGATCCAGAATCCAGGACAGGAGGCAGAGTGGATAAGCACAGAGGTCAGTAGATTGGAACACACGGCAGGCAGGTGTGGATGTGTCCTGTGGAAATCACAGCAACTACAGGTAACACAGCACTAGACACTTGACAAAGAGATGCCCCTTCATTGCCTCCTTGGAGTCTCAGTGCCATGGGCCTCATGTCACATGCAAAGACAATTGTACCTCGAGGAGATTAAGTAACTTGCCTCTGGTCACCCATCCGTAGGGTCAGAGTCAGATGGTAGGTCTTAGAACCAACTTCAGAGACCTACTTCTCACTTGGCCTCTTCCAGATCCCTGAATGGCGCCTGCCTCAGAGCGCAGTCCTCTTTTCTAATTACATCCACTCCCCAGGAAATCTCCTCCAGTCCTCCGGCCTTAAATAGCGTCTCTGCTGTCGTTGCCTTGTAGGACAGAGAGAACAATTCACGGAAGTTTTGATGGATTGATTTTCTCAGTCCAGGAGATGATTCACGCTTAGAACACCTGGAGACTACCAGGAGTAAGTCAGGCCTGCATGGTGGAGAGAGCTCAGAAGAATTAGGAACAAAGAGATCTTAATTGTTTTGTGAACAGAGGAGGTGAGAGACAACATATATTAACTAAATGAAACATATGTGGAAAAAATATATAAAATTAGGAAGAAAAGGGGAATAACATTTGAAAGGGACTAAATTTTATACCTGACCATCACCTACTTATATAAGTTTTTTGCCCAGAGAGCTTACCCCTTATAACAAAGCCTCTTGGTACTTGTACCCCAAATGTCACCTGCATCATATTACAATGTTTCCAAGGCCTCCACCCATGCCGAAACTTGACAACTGTCACCATTTTATTATGGGATACACACAGATGCCCAATGAACAGTCTGCCAGCTTCAGAATCCCTGGTGTCTGCCTTGTTCTTTTCAGACTCCTGTTCCCACCTGTTTCTAGCCACACCCATGCTTCCCGTGTTCATTACCAGCTGCTCTGTCTAGGCCAGGGGCTGACTTACCTGCCTGGCTTTGGGTGGCCTGTGGGTGCAGGGAACTGCGCAGAATGAGGGAGAATGTCTTCCTTCCCAAACTGGGCCACATTTTTTTATATTGCTTTTAGAGAGAGAAGAAGGGGGGGGTAGAGAGAGAGAGAGAGAGAGAGAGAGAGAGAGAGAGAGAGAGAGAAAGAAAGAAAGAGAGAAAGAAAGAAAGAAAAGAAAGAAAGAAAGAAAGAAAGAAAGAAAGAAAGAAAGAAAGAAAGAAAGAAAGAAAGAAAGAAAGAAAGAAAGAAAGAGAGGTTGATTGGTTGCCCTCTTATACACCACCTGACCAGGGATCAACTCAGGTGTGTGTCCTGACCGGAAATCAAACCTGCAACCCTTCAGTCTACAGGACAACGCTCCATCCAACTGAGCCACCCAGGCCAGGCTGGGCCACACTTTTTTTCCTGCAGCGCAAGCAGCACTGTGAGGTCAGAACCCTCCTATGAGCCCCGGCCTCAGCCCTAGCCCAGTCTGCCACAAAGACATCATTGTCCATTTTTGACCTCAGGTGAGTTAAGCCCAGTGCAAAGCAATGGATGAAGAGTGGACCTGACACCCTTTCTACCACTTCTCCCTCTTTCCTTTTTATCACTGGCTCCCAACCCAAACCCCTCCTTTCTCTGCGTTTAAGTCAAGGTTACCAACAGCTGGGGAAGAAGGGGAAGTGTTCCCGGTGCTGACTATGTCTGTACCCCAGGTCAGGCCAACCTGCTTCTTCCATCCTCTACCTGACTAACAAAGGGCAGACTGGCCACAGGTGCCTGATTGGAGTGGGAGAACAAAGAAGAAAAGGGAAAAGGTGGTGGCTGGTGGAGAACATCTCACCATCCTCCTTAAGCTCTGTGAGGGGTTAAGGTTTCCAGGGCTCTGTTTACTTAGAGCTAGTGAGCAAAGAAAAACAGGTTCAAACTGCATTCGCTCACTCACCAGGACAGCAGGGTGCTGAGTCTGACTTCCTTTTAGGCTGTAAGACCCTAAGGGCAAGGAACGTGTTTCTGCTTGACCTAGTTGGATACCACGCACAGACAGAAATAAGCACTCATCTAAACTGTACACAACTTGAGGGCAAGGAATGTGTCTGACAGTGTTCTGGTTACTCACACAGGGCTTGAAGGGTGCTCATTTTACATTAAAAGCTCATCCTATGCCCCTGACTAGCTGTTGTTGAAAAGCAGGCCAAGAGCACAGGAGCGGGAAACAAGGGAGCTGGCTTACAGTTTCTGCTCTGCTCTGTGACCTTGAGCAAACCCCTCCACCTTTCTGAGCCCCATTTCCACAGTTGTAAATAAAGGACACCATTACTCTGCAAGGCTGTGTGAAGTCAGATGAAATAGCGTAAACAGAAGTCTTGAATACACTCAGCTTGAGGCATTGGGCAACGGAAGGTTACTTCAACTCGGCCTTTCCCTCTCTCCTGCCACAGGGCACAAAAGGCACTTTTTAGAAAACTTTGGAATCGATGAGCCAGCACTTTCCAACCACAGAAATCAGGTCTACAATGTCAAAGCTGTTAGCAGACAAGAAACACAGAAAGAGGAAGGCACTTCCATGCACTCTGGAAGATCAACAGGAAGGCACCGAGAAGAGAACCTCAGGAGCCCTGGAAGGAAACCTGTCCCCAAGCCCAGGGTTACTCAATTCATTCTGCAGAGACCCAGAGTCAGAAATAAGTGGGCAGCAATTTAGTGGCAACAAGAGGCATTAAGGAGACACTTGCACATTTTTACTTTTCCTGCAACCAGCTATGTTAGAAATAAAGCTTCATCTGGGGTCTCCCTAAAGTTAATGAGTCTGAGCTGATAGTTCATTGACTTGATTCGCAGAATTTATTTTACAAGTGTCTTTAACTCACATGGTTCCTCTTCCCTTTGAGACTCAAGTAAGGGAAACGCCAGAAATCCCATGGCTTATATATAATACTTACCATGTTACCTCAGACACAGTGTTCACACAATCAACATAATTACTACTGCATTCTGAGAGAGAAACCACTATTTGAGAGACGATGTTAATCCACATGAGCACACACACTCACACTTGTGTGTGTCTGAATGTTCAAGTTCTACTTACAGATTTCCCCCAGGAACTGAGCTTCCTGTTCAATCTATCACCCAGGTGCATTTTCCAGGGGGAGGCTCTTCCCAACTAAAACTTAAAGATTTCCCAGCTGGCTCAGGAGAGAGAGAGAAAGAGAAAGAGCTTGGACTACTGATCTTTTTCAAGGCAATGTTCCCAGTGAAGGGGCAACCCCTAGAGGGGATGACAGCACGCCATACTCAGAGACGTCCCCAGTCCTGAGTTGCCGGCCACAGTGAAGATTCTAATGTCCTAAACATGGTATGGGAGAGTGGCAGATGGGCCTGAAGGGACCGTGAGATCTCAGAACCAACAGCTCACGTACATAAGTGACCAGTGTCATCCCCTCCACTCCACTCCACTTGGGACATAGAACATGAAGAACGACTGAGGTTAAATTTCCTTCCAACTCAGTGAAATGAGGAATCAGAGTCAATTTAGAGATTATAAAAGAAAGATTTATGCACTCTGAGTTTATGGACAGAGTTCATATCTATTCCAATGGGGAAGTAATTTATTACCTAAATGAATACCATAGCTAGATCACTCAAAACTTAGTGTCCATGGAGAAAAATCAAAGTGGTTGTGGGAGAGGGGTGTAGGAGGCAGGAGTCCTCAGTGGTGAAGACATTAGACATTGAGTTTCTGCCATAATCGCCAAGCACGCAGCACTTTCTCCTCACTGCCCTCCCCTGCCGCCTCCTGGTCTCCCAGGAAAGACCACCTTGGCCTTAGGGACCAATGCTGACTTGCTTTGCTTCAGACCATCTTTTCATCGTCACAGTTAGTTCATCACTACCCCTCCCTCACCTCAGAAAGGCAATCTCACAGGAGTTTGTCCAACGAGAGAGGCAGGATGCATGGGTTGGCAAGTTCAGCCAGGATCCCTGGGCTGCAGAACAGAGAGAGCCATTCAGCTTAGTTCACACTGGGGAAGTCTATCACAAAGACGTGCACGAAAGCAAAGAAGGGCCATGAACCCCAGAAACAGACACATAATGGCCTCGAAGAAATACAGGAGCCTAATCCAGATATTCTCTCAGTCAAAGCATTTCATTAATCCCTACCCTGCACTCCACCATTAGCATGGACGCATCCCCATCTCTGCTCCCGCCGCTCCTGTCCCCACAAACTGAGTCCGACTCGACTCCAGCGACCCTTCTCTACCTCATCATTTGTACGCTCACTCTTAGTATTATGTGCTCCTGGACTCTTCCACGCTGTGATACGGTGTCCTGCCTTCGCTCACTGTGCTGTCCCATTTCTGCCCCTCCTGGAAACTAATTAATCCTCTGGCCCTAATTGTAGTCCAGACTTCCGAGGAAGACATGATATCCCTGTCTGGCAGAGCTTTCATGCCATGGGACGTCATAGACCGCCACTGGCCAGCCTATGGATTTCCTAATCTATACATTTCCTAATCTATACACCTTTTGCTGATCTAATCGGTTTAAGCTATGGCAGTGAGCTTCCACTCTGTAAAACTTAGTCACTACTTCCATCATTAGAAAGCAGTTCATGAGAATCCTGTAACATGAGGCTGTGTCAGGACAGACTTTGCAAGGCTTAGCTCATTTGGACTATTAGGATGTCAGCGATCCACTGTCAATTAGCTGAGTATACTTTTGCCTATCTCTTGGATTGTGTTAAATCAATATAATTTTTGAAAACTGTATTTTATGGAAGTTTACCTGCTCCATTTTAATAAAGACAATAACTATAGATATTTGACCCCAGTTCCACTTTAAAGTGGAAGATATCACTGCACAGAAAAGTGACTTTAGACGCCGGACAAAAGGCCCAGTTGAAGGGGCCTCCTACTGAGAGTGTCAGGCTTAGCAGGTTCACCGATGTCAGCAGGCAGTTCTTCCTGAATGGGAAACATCTCTGTTCTCATAATGAAAGAAGCTCGTGTTTCTAGAACCGTTCAGAAGACAACCTGCCCAAGAAGGACTGTCCTTCCCACTTAGTTCCACTGCCTCATCAGTCCACAAGCAGGGCACTGACACGGGGCTGAAGCTGCCGTGAGCCTCATGCAAGACATGGGCCCCAAGCATATATCCTCTGGCCTCTGACTCTAAGGGGGTGGCTCAGCAGGAGGGTTGGCTTGGTCACTGGAGGCCCACAGGTTGCCTCTGTGGACTCCTGGGGTCTGTAGATGGGACTGCTGCCTCCAACCCCACGTCCCCAGAAAGTGCCACTTGAGCTGCAATCAAACAGGCTGGCAAAATGAGCACACTTGTGCTCAGTGGTGCATCTGGAAATTGGCCTTCTTTGGCTTTTAACACAATATTGCTCCAACAGTTTTATGATTATCAAGGACAATCAGGACAGTTGGAAACCTGGAATATTTGTACCGTTTACTCTGTTTGGGCCTCAAGCACTGAAAACAGGAAGTCAGTACCCTAGAGGGTCCCTCCCCTTTAGAGAAAAAGTTTTCATAATTAAAAGGCACTGTATTTTTGTACTTATTAATTTGAAAATATTCCCCAGTCAACATTCTTAGCAATTAACACGATTATTTACTGCTTAGTGATGAGCTGAGAATATGACAACAGTCTTTCTCCTACCACCTTCTGTTTTCTATCAGGAATAAATAGAGGCACTCAACTGACTATTCACAGTATCTGTTAGCAACCAGTGCAATTTTAAATACTGTACATAAACACCTATTTTTTTCCATCAACTTTTGAAAGTATTTTTTGGCCGTCGCCTGCCACTTACTATCTTATTGTCCCTAATTCACTGTCCCTACTGCTCTACTTATCCATACTTCTATTGTATATTTTCTTATGCATCGTTGATGATAATAACATTTAAATGCTATTCCATAACCTTAATTAAGTCTTCCACACGTTGTTTATAGGGTGAGTCTAAAAATTAACAAGCCAATAAATACCTTTTTTGCTGTAATTACTATGTAAATATTATTCACTACAGTGTCAAATGGTATCATATAATTATTTTTTCTTCTGTACAGATAAAATACCATACCTCCTGAAACATTTGGAGAGGAACATTGTGAGTGTCAAGGTCAAATACATTACCTGTCCAGATGCTCAACCAATGCTCCAATCATGTCACAATACAAGAAAACTATGTGACCCATGATTTTGTTATAAACCTATTTGGGTTTCCCTGAGATTTCTAATTGCCTTTTGTTTTTATTAAAAGAAAACTAACAGGCTGTTAAAGTATCCTCAATTTTTTTCTTTTTCTCAATGATAGTGTTGCACGGAAACTCCAATTTCTCAGAGACAACGTCCAAGAGCCTTCTCTCCCTGTGGCCTGATCGTTCTCCAGGCCCGACGCACAGCTGCCGGGCTGGACTTCCCTTCGCCACACTATTGGGTTAGAACCACTCTTTCCTTAATCATGGCTTTCTTGTCCCCCGTTTTTGCTGGAAATCACTCCCTTATTTTGCCAAGGAAATATTCTCATTCTCTGCATGTCTAAAACTGTATTTTAATTTCTCACTTGATTGGCAGCATGGCAGATACCAGAATTCTAGGTCAAATAAAATCCAGGTCAAATTAATTTTCCCTTTGAACTTGATGGCATCGCTCCATTAACTCCTAGCAACCCATGTTGCTGCTACCAGCTGATTGTTGTTACAATACAGGGTATTTGATCTGCTAAGTGTTTCACACTGAAAACTTTTAGGATC
Source organism: Desmodus rotundus (assembly GCF_022682495.2). NCBI lineage: Eukaryota > Metazoa > Chordata > Mammalia > Chiroptera > Phyllostomidae > Desmodus > Desmodus rotundus. The sequence goes on from NC_071393.1 coordinate 109,994,375, forward strand.
TTCTCTTCTTCTGACCTTTCTGAGTCAGACGAGATTCTTCTTCTGCGTGCGTCTTTTTTCCTTTCGCGCTGCTCAGCACTTGGTGAGTCCTATCAAATTAAAGACTTGTGTGGTTTTTTTCAACTCTTGGAAAGTTTCCTCATAATAAAAAATTTTTACTCTGTATTATAGAGTCTGGTTCTTTAACTACCATTAGTCACAGGTTGGACCCTGGGTTGATCTTCCCTTTACATAAGAGTTTATCTCATGATTTCTGTCTGTCTTTCCACTCTGTGGTTCGGAATGTTGCTTTCACTTCTCTATCAACACTTGTTATTGATTTTTAAAGATTCTTAACATAATTTTTACTACAAAAGTTAATTCTTTGACAATTGTTATATCACTCTATTCTTGTCTTGAGTGCACGTCTTGTGAATTCTCCATAAAGACATGATCGGGTTTTTAGAAGTTATCTTCTGTTTCCTGAAACAGCTTCTCTTGGGTTAGTGATATTTACTTTAGTCTTTCTTTTACGTACCGCTCTTCTTCCTCATATATTGTTCACTCACAATCCAGAATAAGGGACAGGGCTGGTCATTCTAGGTAACTGGTGTGGTTTCCATCTGCTGCTTTATAGGTCTCTATGAATCCTTTTCCCGACAGAGCCCTGCCTTGAATTGTAAGGCTAACTGTCACCTCTGTGTATCTGGGTGGGATGTATTTAATGGCAGGCTTTGCTTGAAGGTGCTCAGAGACGGACAACCTGCCCAAATTCCAGAAGAAAAAATGCTAAATTCTGGGGCAGCAGTATCCATCAAATGGCTTAGGTCTCTATAGATTGTTTGTTCTCTTTTAGAGAAAGAGAATCTTTTCCAGTTCTGGTTTGTCTGGCTTTTTTTTTTTTTTTTTTTTTTTGCTTTTATTTGTCTTTTAGTCTTGGAGTAAATGCCATCCACTGGTTGTTCCACGATAGGAGGCCAAGGAGAAGGGGAGAACGGGCTGACTTCTGCAGCTCTCCAACCGATGCTTCTCTTTGCAGCTCCCTCTCACTATTCCCCTCTGTAACTACTGACACAGCGCGCAGGACCTCTTACCGGTTTCACAGAAAAGATCAGCTTCTTCCTCTTCTGCAAACCCCACTGTGGCTTCTTCTGCTTTGTTCCCTAATCAATGCATTTCAGTATCCCTTTCTGTGAATTTCTTAAAATAATTTATTCACCAATGGTATCTCTTCCCATACTCTTTGCCATTGTAAGCTTATTCCTTTTTCTGTTTTCTCTAAGTCCGGAAATTTCAACCAGGTCTCAGGGCTTAAGAGGCGTGCATGAGTGAGCAGTTTTTGCATCTTGAATCAGAAGCCCTGGACACTTGTTTTGGGGGGGGATGTTTAGACAAGAGGAAAGCAGTATTTCCTCTCCCCCAGGGCCAGAGAGAAAACATCAGCGGTGGTCACCTGGGGAGGACAGTTGTGCCCAGGAGAATGGCTCTCACAAGAGTCATGAGTCGCAAAGGCTGTGTGGCAGCAGAGACAGAGGCCAGGGTAGAAGACATTAGGAGACAATTGTACCAATTGTCTAGGTCGGACAATTGTGACTTGGTGAGTCAATTGTCTGCAGAATTCCCGTGAGTAACTGATTAACTTCCAGAAGTGACCATTACCTCTACTACTGCCGGGTAGCCCATTTTTCCCCCAAGTGCTTTCGTTTGTAGACAGACATCCTGGCGTTAGGCAATCAGCTCCTCTAGTAATTATGCTATCGTCCGTTCCTCACTGCTCTATCCCTCCACCCCCTTTCTACGCTGACCTTCTACCTTTCATACCTAAGCCCCCTGTCCCCAGGACTCACTTTAGCTCTTTGCCCACTAGAGGCACTACGATAACAACTCTCTGCCCTCACCACCATCTTCCTTCATGAGACAAATGTATTGAGCAGGGAAACCTGGCAATCATAACCACCTGTCCCCAAACTGCAGTGGACTAACCTAGTAAATACTACTTCTCCCTCATATCACAGTCCAGTGCAGGTTGTCAGGACGTATGGGTGAACCCTAGTTTCACACAGGCACTCAGGGCCCCAGCCTCCTTCACTTTTCAGGCTCCACACTTCTCTGGCTTTCTGGAGGTCTCTCTCGATTACATGGGAGGGTTTCATGGACCAGTTCTAAAGTGTCACTTCTGCGGACATTGATTAGCGAGGTTCTTATCACCTGGCTTCACCTAATTAATTACAAAGGAGTCTGGAAAAAGAGCCCCAGGGAAGAAAAGAAAAATACTTGGTGAACAAGTAGCCAACTCACACAGCGATAAATATTATATTATGTTGTATAAAATAATATATGATAGGATATCATCTGACAATACTGGTGATTTTTAATGGTGTTTCATCCACATTCCTGGATAGATTTTGAGATCTTTTAGGACAAGGATTTTATAACACTTTTTCTAGAACAGCATCTGATACTTAAGAGTAGCTGCCCAATAAAGGTCTGATGAATGAATTGTGCTGTGTTGGAGCTAAAAGAGTCCTTAGAGATTTTCTAATCTAAACTCTTCACTTGGAAAGTAAAGAATCTGAAATCTAGAGATGCTTAATACTTCGCCCATGTTCACTGGCAAGGCCGGGGCCCATTTTTCTCAAATGGAATAAGCTTTTAAACCATCTTATCTCATTCCCGCAACCAAATGAGACCTCTTTTTAACCAACTTATCAGAACTTGCACATCTAAACAAGTATTATTTGCTCCAAAGAAATCTCCACTAGTCAAACACTACTGCCATTTAAAAAATTCATGGAGCTTCATTTTAGGAATTGCTTTCATAGCCTATGGCATTTTCTCTAAAATCCCATTAATAGTGGCTGATAAGTATTCATCCTTTGGGGATAAATTTGAGTTTGAGAAAGTGAAGTTGTTTGGAGCCCATCTTGCTAGATAAAGGTGAGTGGAAGTGATCCAGCTATGCATTACTGGGAAAAAAAGAATACTGGTTTAGATTTTAAAAAATGAGACGGTGAATCACTTTGAGACAGGCCATATGACTTGCCAGCCAGCTTGGGGAACAACTCCAGGAGCAGAGATGTATGGACATTTTGAGCAATGGCATCGTTGTTGGAATAAGTTCATGGATTCCTAAGATGACTAGTGTGAAGAGAAACCACAGCCATCTGAAATGTATGCGTTCTCATTTGTAAAATTCCCGTGTCGGAAATGCCTGCGTTGCTTAATGCCCATCTTAATTTCTAGTGCTGGAGATTCTACTAAGAAATTGAGATGATTTTGAGGCTCATATTAGCTCTTTATTCAGAAACCAGCCACAAGATGGGATAAGGAATTGTTAATAGCAGAAAGTTGCTAACCTAGTCCACCCTTTTCTTGGAAGATAGGAAAAAATAAGAACAAAAGACTGCAAAAAGTTGACTGTGCACCCAACCAACCTTTCAGTTCAGGAGATGAGAGGATTCTAAGAGCAACCACGTGCCTAGTGAGGCTCCAAGAGGAGAACTCCCCTCTCCCTCAACAGGCCCCAGGTCAGGAGAGACCTGTCCTCCTTGGAGATGGTTAACAAGTCCAGAGGAAGCAACGGGGCCCTTGATGAGATTTTGCCACATAAAATAGAGCGGTGCGCTGCATCGTGTCTGGGGTTCTGCCTTCATTACTCTACGGTAAGCCGTGGAAGAGGGAAGTCAAAGTTCAGAATCATTGCTTTTGTTTTATATGCTACACAAAAGTTTAAACCTCAGACTCAATACTTTGTACTCACACCTGGCCTGTGTTGAGACGCTCCACGACATTTCCCAGACAATCCAATTTAAAGACTTTTCAACTGCATGATTACTCACTTTTGGTAAATCACCATCTTGAGCAAGGGCCCACGTGGAAATAAAAGGACTATTGGCACATCTGCTTCTGGGGAAAGTGCTGTTATTCTGCACTAGGGGTCTTTTCCAGAGTCAACACTCATTTTAGGAAATGGAAACATGCGAACATGGGGCCACACACAATCATCCATGGATTCAACTAAGACCCCAGCCTAGACAGCTTGAAGGCCTCCTCTGCCCACACAATTACATAACAAGAAATCACCATGGTGCTCCTGTCTCTAAGCCACCCTTTTGTCAGACTGAGCTCTAATGCCTCTTGGAAGGGGCATTTCCCAGACAGCGGGAGACATGCAAATACACTGGTGGATGAATTGTCCAGCCTCGTGACCCGTTGTAGCCGCCTCACCCCAGCAGCTGAGCTTCTTAAAACTTGTTTCCCTTTGGCATTTTCAATGACGCTTACCTGAGGAAGTGCCGAACCCTGATGTATAACTCCTGAAAGGATAGTTATTCAGACACCAGCATCTGGGGGTTTCATCCTCACAATCACCAATAGGTTAAATTGTCCTCAGTTAACAGTCAAAAGCTGACTCCTCTATCTGCCAGCCCTGCAAACTCCACCTAGGGCGAGGGACCCAGGGGTGCTCTATTCTGCCTCTCACATCTTCAAAAGTAATAAAGCCTCAGCAACGGGAACTTAACTGTCAATTTTGCTGATGAGGCAGCAGGAAAACTAGAAACTATTTCCGAGCCTGTAGCTGTGTTGGACCCAACAAATGCTAACTGGAGCAAAAAGTTGCGGCTGCTCACTTAAGTCAGCAGCCAGGACCACGGCTCGGGGCTCTGGCATATTGACTGAGAATGGGGCATTTTAAAATAGTCACCTTGCTGCCCGTAACTCTTATTTTAAAGGAGGCTTCTCTGAAAATTGACGGTTATTTAAAATCTGATCTCCTAAGTTAAAAATCAAAACAAACAACTTAGAAATGCCTCAAGCAGATTCCCCGGAGACCAATATAACCTAGAAAATGTAATAACGCAAAGCCTAGGCAGCTGAGTTTTCATTTTTGCCGAGCTTCAGAGAGCCAAACCCCGAAGGGGTTTGAACCCAAGGTTCATTTATTCTTTATAAGCTCATTTCCAGGGGTGCTGCCAGCCTTCAGCTAATGACAATGGCATCAGCAGCTGGGGGAGCTGGATTCCAAAGAAGAGTGGGGATCTAATTGAGAGAAATACACGCGTGGACTCATGTCAGCATTCACTAATGTCCAGGCCCCACGTCTCATGTCTGTAGTAGTTCGTTCAGCATGGACTCTCCAGCCCCCGAGAAAAGAGCGCTTCTTGGTGCTAATTGAGATGGCCCTGGATACACAGGGGGTAACAAGCCCCTTCGCTCCACCATCCACAGACCTAGTTCATAGCTACTCAGAGAAGCTTGTCCTGGCCCACAGGACAGAGAGGAGGCCTGCCCAAAGTCACATTCCAAACTAGCTGTCTCCTGAGTCTCCTGGTCCTGAGTCTTTACCACAATGTCATGAACTCACAATTCACATGCTCTCCAGGGAACTAGGTGTGTGCTCCCTGAGGAATTCAGGGCTGACAGAGTCCGAGTCCGCGTGAGGTGAAGGATGGGGGCAGCAACGTAGCTGCTCTGTGGTCAGCTTGGTCTCATAAAGCAACCATCCTCTCGCTCCACTCACCTTCCCAGGGCTCCCAGACTGTGTAACTCAAGTGATCCTCCCTGTTCTCTTGGCCAGATCATTCTGTAAACAAAAGCAAAGCATTTCCAAAATGGTGTCAGCAAAGGAACAGAGTGAAGTGAACTAGCCCACAAGGTGTTGTTGGTTCTTGTGTTTCCCTAACAGAAGGTGAAGAGGGTTTCTTAGCTGAGGGCACATCTAAAGCAGACAGAGGAGCATTCTTGGTAGAAATCACAGGGTGGAAACACTACATCTAGGAGGCCTTTCTGATTTCTGGTTCCCAGCTGTCTGCAGTCTAGTCCAAGTAGACTAAGGAGACTGGTGTTTTGCTTTCCACTGAAATCTGTAGCCTGAGTCACAGAATCAAATCTGCAGTTTGGACTCTTCCTTGGGTCTGGATCTGCAGAACCACTGCTCCTCAGCATCTCCACTTAAATATTTTAAATGATTATTGAATTCCACCCATCCAAAATGAAATTTGTGATAGTCTCTCCAAACCTATGAGTCTCTTCCTATGACACCTCCATGGATGACCCCATCATCATCCCAGTCACCTTAGCCAGAAACTAGGAGTTGTCTTTGATGGATTCCACTCCGTCACCCACCCCCATATTTAATTGATCATGGAGTTCTATATGTGTTATCTCCCAAATGTCTCTCAGATATACTCCCCCCTCCATCTCTGCAAACACTCCTTCTAGTGCAGGCACCTTGCATCGCTCTCCCAGCACACTGCCACTGACTCCTGTTCTGTCTTCGTACTGTCACCTTTGCTCCTCCGCAGGTAATTCTCCACACAGTATCTGGAGTGACCTCTTTGTAGTGCAAATCTGGTATGTCACTCCCACGTTTCTACCATTCAACTGCTTCCCATGGCTCTTAGGACAAACGCCAAATCCTTAGCTTGGCTTATCAAGCTTTCCATAGGCAGGCTCCTACTTACCACCCCAGCTCTACTTGCTGTTCTCCGGACGCATTGACTTTTCCTCAGTTCCTAGAGGTGCCAAGCACACGTACTATCACAGAAACTTTACACTGACGGCTCCCTCTCCCTGAGTCTTTCCCTCCCTCTATGTCACAGTCCCTTCTTCAGGGGCTCCTTGCTGACCTCCGGACCAGGTCGACAGGAAAATTGCATCGGGTACCTCCCTTTCAGAGCCCTTACCACAGTCTTTCTTCTCACTCCTTGATTAGTGTCTCTGCCTCCCAGTTTGCTGTAAGCTGCATGAAGTCCATTTTTCCTCATTAAGGTATCGCCTTTACAATGATGCATAGTTGGCATTCAAAAATTGTTACAGAAATTTATTAAGTGCCAGAGGCGGTAAAACAATGTCTACAGATTCTTGAAGGAAAAAATGTCATGGCCCAAGAGATTGCTCTAGGTTTTAATTTTACTTGGAATGTGTCACACCCTCCTTGCTTTAAAAAATTAAAATCCTACAGCTGGCATTAGCAGGGTCTCTGACTACTACCCACTCCCAGCACTATACTACACACACACACACACACAATCTATTCCTTACTTAACAAGAGTAACTACTGTTGAAAATTTGGTGTATGTATCCTTTCAGAATTTTCTCTGTACCCTTACATATATACACATGTACCCAGAAAAACACTTAACACTAGTTTGGAAGAATGAGGGGGTAAGGTCCTCAACAATTTTCACCTTGGATAGGTTGCCCTTCACTTGCAAAGACAACAACATTCCCAGATATACAAGCACTAAAAAAATACACCACCCACGTATTCTTGAAAAAAGGTTTAGAAAAGTCATTTCATCTAAGGGAAGATAAAAATGGTGACCATAAAGGACTCTTAGCAAATCTCCACACAGTTTAGATGCCAGAGTTGTATTTATGTTTTCAGATGAGGTCTGTTGTCAGAGGACCAGCTTTCTTTACAATGTTTCATGTTATTTTTCCCTTTTTGTTTCCACACCAATTAGTGCCAGGAAACTGGGTCCTGAGCCATATACGTCAGTCCCCAGGGCTTGCTAATTTTCTCTAATAATATTATAAAATAATAGTAATGCTGTTCCAGTCCTTGCTAATAACAATCAAACTCCATGTGGATAGGATGCTGTCCCAGGAGAACTGCTAGAAAAATCTTTTTTTTTTCCTTCACAAAAGCATAACTGTAGGAAGAGCATATTATCCCTTTCATTGCCAAAGAAACCGAGATAAGATTAGCTGCTTTAAAACTCATTGTGTTTTTTAAGTGGTGAAGAAAACAAGCCAGATGCTGTCTGTCATTTACACTTCATTTTTTATCTAATATCTATGAAGGTATCTGTGTTATTGGTGCTTAAAAAACAATATACAAATGAACTATGTTTTACAACACATATAAAAATAAAGACTCCAAAAGGTAACAATTGCTATATGTGAATTTAATTAGCGAACAAATATTTATTGAGACCCTGTTTAATGACACAAATGAGGGATGATGCGACAGACAAGACAGATAAGGAAGGGTAGTGGAATTCTGGCTGTTTTAGCCCTATTTTATCATATTCTATAATAACTTATACCTTCTACAAATTTGAACATTTCTTATACTTTAGGGCTCATTAACATTAAGCTACTCCTAACATTCTTTTATAATTTCTTAAACTTGTTTGCATAAGTAGTTTTGGCCTCTGTCTCATTCTTGATGCTAGTTCTTTGTGGCTTCTGCCATTCTTTTCTGAATTCCGCCAGAGATTTGTAAATTTCTTAAAGCTCTTCGAACGAAACTTTTATTTTTGTTGATCCCTTTACTGTAACTTCTTTTCCCTAGATCATTCATTTCTGTCTTTTTTTTTTATTGCTTTCTTTCTTCTATGTGTTTGGAAGTTTATATTCTTTTTAACTTTGTAATTTGGATGCTAAACTTATTTCTTTTCAGGTTTCTTTTCCAGTGTGAACCTAATAGGCTATAAATGTCCCTCTAAGCAGCACAGATATTTAAGACTATAAATTTCCCTCTGAGAACACTATCACATTTTAATACACAGTGTTTCTTCGTTGATTATCTCTAAGTGCAAAAGAACCCTGTAATTCCTACGATCTGTGCACTCTCTGCATTTGCAAGCACCGCAATCTGTCACAGTCTACACCTGATCTACGTTTTCCAATGACTCCCAAGCAAGAAGCTACTGCCTAAACTAATTAGCCCTAATAGTATTATGAATAAGTACTGACTTGAGCATAAACTCTGCCTTTAAAATCTGAGTACAAAGACTGACCAAATAGGCTAAGACCACTCAGCACTCATTCCCTAGGAAGTTGCCAGTCCTTCAATTTGGTAAACAACCTCATCTTTCTCTCTTCTTGAATAAAAATTCTTTCCCAAGTACCCTTGAGAAGTTATTTTCGTCACTGTATCTCATGTATACATCTATATGCCTGTTGATGTGTACAAGTCTTTAATAATAACTTGGCTAGTGCTCAGCTCAGCTAGTGCTTTTTGCTTTAACACACTTTTTAATACCCATGGTTTCTGACATATGGATTATTTAGAAGTAACCATTAAAGTTTACAAATGTGTGTCTTCTTAAGTTATCTTTTTGGTGTTTAACTTCTGATTTGTTAGCATTGCAATCATTGAGTATGATCTGAACAATATCAAATCTTTAAAATCTGTAAGGACTTAATTACTTTGAATCACTTTTTATAAGTGTTCCATGAGAACTTAATACAAATATATACAGGTTTCCCCCATTATTTGAAAATATAGTGTTCCTATGAAATCTTTAGTTAAGTCAAAATGTGGAAAGTAAAGAGTATCTCCTGCTTTCTGAAAATCTGTGTTAAGCCATTTTAATTTTACTAAAGACCTACATTAGTACAGGGACATTTCTTTTGTAAAAGTGAAAATCTTCTTTGGATATCCTTTGGTTAGCAAAGACAGCATATCTTTCGATCAGGTCCAGATCATTCTGAAGCGAAAACAGTTCTTTCCTGATGCATTTATATTGACACATATTAAAAACAAGGAACCTCGACTGCTAGAGGAAGCTGTCAACTACCATCCTGCTCAGTGGCTAAAAACTGAAAACTTTTTCTCGAAGATCAGTAATAAGATAAAAGTCTACTCTCATCATTACTATTTAACATAGTAGTGGAGTTCCCATCCAGAGCAATAGGAAATAAAACATATCCAATTTAGAAAGGAAGAAATTTGCAAATTATATGATATTGTATAGAAAGAAAACCCTAAAAACTCAACCAAACTGTTAGAACTAATGAACAAATTGAATGAACTTGCAGGATACAAAATTAACATACAAATATCAGTTGTGTTTCTATACACTGACAATGAACATCTGAGAAAGAAAGAAAGAAAACAATCTCATTCACAATAGGATCAGAAATAATAAAATATTTATGAATGTATTTATACACTGAACACTATAAGACACTGATGAAAGACACTGAAGAGGATGCAAACAAATGGAAAGATACCCCATCTTCACATATCAGAATAATTATTATTGTGAAAATATTCATATGACCCAAAGCCATTTATTGATTCAATGTAACTCCTGTCAATATTCTATTTTGATTTTTTTACATAAATGAAAAACAGTTCTAAAATGTATATGGAATCACAAAAGACGCCAAATAGCCAAAGCAATCTTTAGAAAGAAGAGCAAAGCTGGAGGAATCATACTTCCTGATTTCAGACTATACTACAAAACTATAGTAATCAAAACAGTATACATTTGCATTAAAAAAAGACACATTGACCAATGAAATAGAATCAAAAGCCCAGAAATAAACCAATTCATATATGGTCAACCAATATTTGACAAGGGAGCCAAGAATTCTCAATGGGGAAAATACAGTCTCTTCAATAAATAGTGTTGGCAAAGCTGAATATTCACATGCAAAAGAATAAAACTGGACCTCTACCTTTTGCCACTAACAAAAATTAACTCGAAATGGATTAAAGGCTTAAATGTAAAATTCCTAGAAGAAAACATGGGCAAAGGTCCTTCACATCAGTCTTGGCAATGATTTTTTCGAAATGACACAAAGCACAAGTAATGAAAGCAAAAACCAACAAGTAAGACTACATTAAGCTAAAAAGCTCCTGCACAGCAAAAGAAATAATTAAAAAATGAAAAGATAACCTATAGAACGGGAGAAAATATTTACAAATCATATATCTGATAAGGGGTTAATATCCAAAATTTATAAAGAACTCATATAACTCAATACCATCAAAAACAAATAAATGAACAAATAATGCAATGTGAAAATGGGCAAAGAACCTCAACAGACGCTTTCACAAAGATGATATGCAAACATACAACAGGCCCATGAAAAGGTGATCAACATCACTAATCATCAGGAAAATGCAAATCAAAACCACAGTGAGATATCATCTTACACCTGTTAGAATGGTTTTTATCAAAAGACAAGAGAACCCTGGATAGGTGGCTCAGTTGGTTGAAGTGTTGTCCCCATGCACCAAGGTTGTGGGTTTGATCCCTGATTAGGGCATATGCAGGAATCAACGAATGAATGAATGAATGAAACAACAAGTTACTGTATCTCTCTCTTTCTGACTTCCTCTCTCTCTAAAAAAATTTAAATTAAATTAAATTAAAAATTAAAAAAGGAGGAGAGTTAGTGCTGGTGAACACTTGTGCACTGCTGGTGGGAATGTAAATTGGTACAGCTGTTATGGGAAATTGTATGTAGGTTCCTCAAAAACTTAAAAATAGAACTACCACGTGAAATCCCATTTCTGGTTACATATCCAAAGGAAATAAAGTCACAATCTCGAAGAGGTAACTACACTGCCATGTTCACTGCAGCATTATTTACAATAGTGAAGACATGAAAACAACCTAAGTGTCCATAATGGATGAGTGGATAAAGAAAATTTGATACATATAATAATAGTCCATTACATATAATAGAGTATTATTCAGCCTCAAAAAAGAAGGAAACCTGCCATTTATACAACATGGAGAAAACTTGAGGACGCTATAATAAGGGAAATAAGTCAGAAAGAGAAAGGCAAAAATATTAATAATAAGCAAACTCATAGAAACAGTAGATTGGCGGTCATGCGGGTGAAGGTAGCCAAAAGGCACAAACTTCCAGTTATAAGTTGAATAAATAAGTTCTGGGGATCTAACGTAGAGTATGGTGACTACAGTTAACGATACTGTATGATATACTTGAAAGTTGCTAAAAGAATAAATCAGAAATGCTCTCACCACACGCATAATCAAAAATACAATAGCAACTGTGAGGTGACAGATGTAGTAACTAACCTGATTGTGGTAATCATGTGAAAATATATACATATATCTTATCATCACATTGTACACCTTAAACCTAGACAATGTTGTTTTACCATTATATCGCAACTGAGCTGGGGGAAGCAAGTTTTCTCTGTGTTGCTCCATATTGACATAGGACTGGCAGTAGCTTTATCATTTTTCCCAAAGCATTCTACGATATAGTAACATATTTCTGGACATTGGAAGGGTCTGATTCCTACCTATTTACCTGTCTTTCTTTTTTGTGACTCCCTCCTTACTTGTTTCCCTACTATCACCTGCTGTGGGTGGTTCTCTTTTGGTCTCTTCCTTAGACCCTCCCCCACCCCCAGGCTTAGCACTGGATATCCTTATCTTTATTTTAACTTCCCAGGGCCTAGCACAGTGGTTGAGCTGTAGAAGTCCTTCCTTAAACGTCTGATGGAGGGTAGAGGGGCAAGCCATGCTTCTATGAGGGACGGACTTCGGTGGTGCAACATACATACAAAGAATCCCCCAGTGGGACAAGACACAAAGCCTCAAACTCCACCATTAAAGAAAAGACCGATAGCCCTGACATGAGCAACAAATCAACTTGTTTTCACTCATGGCTGCCTTACTTCTAGTGCTTAAACTAATTAGACAGACATCTGGGAGAGAACTATGAGCTTGGATTCAATTCACAACCATCCAAACAAATGCTTGAGATCGTGTTTGCTTGGACCGTGTTTTCTGCATTTGGAGAATCCAGAAATAGATCAGATACAGTCTAAAGGTGGGTCCAGACGGGGTAACAGGCAGTGGGGAGCAGCCTCAATGTGTGTGTGTCATTGCCTAGAAAGTTGTTTGAGGTTTAAATGACACAAAAGTCTTGGTGAACTAAAAAGCCCTAAGCCAATCTTCCAGGTTGTTATTATTATGGTGGAAAGAAAACATTCATGAACTGCCGGAAGGAATGTCACCCCACTCAGGATTCAGGCTGGGGATGACCCTGCTTAGCTACAGGTGCAGCAAAAGCAAGGTTCTCAGGGTGTCTTTGATAGGTTTCAAGCTCTGTGCTTGTCTAAGCTGCCACCCTCCTGGTTGGCAATGGGCAGGACTATTCTGGTGCAATGCACGTAGTGGGGAGTGATTACAACAAATCCCACAGGAGCTCTCAGGCATTTGAGTCCACTGGGCTGAGCTTCCTTCCCGCTGGCTAGTTTCCTCTCAGAAACCTGAGCACCAAGCAGGCGAATCCCCAGAAATCCACCTTTTCCCTCCCCCTTCCTTTTAAAGACACCTCAAGGAGCAATGCACCAGCAATAAGCCCTTCAGGGCCCAAGGAGAGCTCCGCTTCCAAATGCTTAACCAGCACACCAGGGTAAGGAGGAAACATACGGTATAAAACCTGCTTCCCCAAGCAGAGCTGCTCTGGGGATTCTCCTCTCAGTTTCACAGTCCCCCTCCCCACCTGATAACTCTCAGCTCATTTTTTTAGGAGAAAGACAAAATGAACAGATGATTCCTTAACATCCAATGGTTTATTTGTTCAACATGAATACAGGAGTTTAGCACAGATTAAGAGAATTAAACATAGAGGCTTGCACTTGTATCCTCCATTCGATGGATCCAATTCAAAACAACAGGGGAGATGGATCACAAGGACAAACAGAATGAGAGACCCAACCCCCCAAATAATGGGTCTTTGCCCATAACTACGTACGCAGGGTGTTCTAAATAGGAATTTTAAATATTGGATATGCATTTATGAAGGTCCTTTTTCCTTATTTCCTCGTTTGCTAAAAATGATCTTTGGAAGGCGGAAGGCCTGCCCAGGCAATCATTTCAGACCCTCCCTCCTGCACCGTCCAGCCCCTCCTGAGGGAACTCTGCACAACCACACGGTGGCAAGGAGGAAAACAGGGCAATGGGGGGACGAGAGATGTGGGCTGGACGGGAACTGTAATAAAAAGTTCATCCTCGCGTTTTTTCCTATGTGGGTTTCATTTAGAGAAATCTAATGAATTTTCTGCTTTAGCCAGAAACACTTACAGATTTAGCTTTTCGAACAGACTGTAATTGCATTAGAAATGAAAATGGGGATGGAACTTGGAGAAGGAAAGAAAAGATTTGAACTCAAGAGGAAAAAATAAACAATGTACAAACTTCAAATGGGTGTTGGGAGAAAACAGTGACTTCACAAAGGTACATAGAGGGTACCTCCGCTTGCAAAGTGCCCCTCACAAGCCTAGCACATTTCTTCTGGAACCTCAGTTTCAGAAGAAAGGTTTGGAAAATGCTGCACTAGCAGTTAGAGTAGCCAATGGCAGCAACTGTGCTGAGTGAGGCTGCAGTGTCCTGACAAGAACTAAAGACAACAGAGAGCAGTTGAGAGCATGACCTCTCCAGTCAGGTAAAACACAAAAGAATAACCCTCCTGGATCGGACGCAACGCTGCGCATGCGCCATCGCTACAAATTCCACCTGCAGATGCAGATGCAAATCCCGGCACCCTTGACTTACTTTGAGAACGAGAGCACGTAATTTCTCAGAGCTTTGGTTTCTTCATTTGTAATAATATTACCTACCTGATAGGGCAGTAGCGAAGGTCAAATTGGAAAGCTCTGTAAACACTATATCTAGCCATCAGCGCTCAATAAATCTTGACTAGTCATTTTAATTATTATTGCTCATGTTACCAGGAACTGCATCACTGTTCGAGTCAAAGGGGAGTAACTGTTTGCTCACCTTGAAGGGTAAAGCCATATTTTCATCTATTCTCTTCTCAACACGTTTCATACATAAGGTCAAAGACTCCCTTACTCTCTTTTTGTTCACTGGCCTTTCCCTAAACTGGCCTACGACATGGAGGGATCTATTTAAAAAAAAAAAAACATACAAAAATCAATTTCATTTCTACCTACTAGCAATGAACACATAGACATGAGAATTTACAATACAATACCAATTACAATCACTCTGAAAAAAAAGGCATGTATAAATCCAAAAAATATATACAGGATGTTTTTGATGGAAATGACATCACACTGATGAATAAGATCAAAGATCTAAATGGAGGTACCTGCCCTGATGGTCTATGCTCTTTGTTTCAACCATGGGTCTGCTGAGAGGTGAGTTTCTGCTTCTTTATTTTTTGGAAATAAAAGGTGGAAGATAAAGCCCCTGATACTTGGGTGCCCGAGGTTGGTCTCCATGACATCCACCTGTGTGAACATCTTTTCCAATGCAGTTTGTCAAAAATAAAGGTTTGCTTTATCAAAAATTTAAGTTTCTTTTCTGAAGTCATTTAAGCTCTTTGAATCCATCACTCCAAGGATGCATGGGAAACAGTGTGGGGTGTTCTGGTTTCACTTAATAATAAAGAACCTTTCTGAGACCAGCTATGGAGCACTGCTCCTCCTGAAGGTAACGCCTGCCCTGCATTGTCAGTGCCTGTCCCGGTAACGTTCCTCCTGAGCAGGAGTCTTGACGACCCTCACCCTTCAGTGGGGTTCTGTTGGTGTAGTTCGCTGAGAAGAGAAAACTCTTAAGAACCACGTATTTGGAGCCGGAAATGACCCTGGGGACTGTAGATCTAATAATTTTTAAAAGTAAGGCCCAGAGAGGTCATGAAAAGCAGAATCCGTCCATCTAGAGGCAAAGCCAAGGTTAGAACCAAATCTCCTCATTTGGGGTTTGGGACTCTTGCCACTATCCACACTCAAGATAGAGACCTGGTCAAGATTTCCATTCTCACCCAACATTCATTTATTCCCACTTTGCTCATTGGTGGCTCAAAGGCAACCCTGAACACAATAGCTCTGTGCTTGTAAGAGTGGCCCCGCGACTTCTCCAATCAGCAGCTCCCCTTTATCCATTGTTACATTGGCACTGACGTTTTTCAGCAAGCCAGCAGTTCTCCAGCCTCACATTATTCATCAAAATGGAAATGGACAATTTGTACTGTGACCCCCACAAGGAAGGTTAAAAGCCCCGAGGTGTATTTTACCCTGGTCTCGTCAGGGTGCTCATCAGCAGTCAGCCTTTGAACCACAGCCATTTGTATCCCTGCAGGCCTCCGCCACCAGCTGCAACGACAGACGCTCTGAATGAAAGAAAGCTTCCTGGTTTTGTGTCTGAAAAGCAGGGATTCCCAGAAATGAGGAGTCTGCGTCCTGGGAAGACGGTCCTCCTGATTGTCTCCTGAGAGGAAGCCAGGAGGCCCTCTCACTGAGCGCAAGGAGAGGGAAGCCAACACAGGGAGAGGGGCTTAAAAAATATTGAGAAATTGACACATGGAGAGTCACAGAGATAGGAGAGGAAGAAGACATATAAAAAGAGAAGGAAATGAGAAAGCTGAAAAGTAGAACTGGGAGCTAGCTGGTGAGGCTCACAGTAGAAAGGGCACTGAGGACAAAGCCGGCAGCTGCTCCCCAAAGAGCCCATCGGTACAGTATATGTCACCCCTAAATATATCACTTTGGCAAAAGGATTATTTTTTCTTTACTTTTATTAGCATTTATTTTATGCTGAATTTACTGCCGGGCCATAAGTTTTTGTTTCCTCAGTTTCTTCTGGGATATCTTTTTCCTCTGTGCAACCTCCTCTTCCACTGAGGAACAGTCTGCCCTTTTTCAGTGAGGACCCTCTCGGTGAGGCAGGGAGAGCGCGTGCATGGGTTACTGCAGCCGTGAGCTCTGTAAGTTCTGCACTGCGTCTTGGGAGCCTTGTTTACTGGACGTGCTCAACAACCAGAGAATCTACGTTTAAACCCTTAAGTTCAGCATTTCTCTCTGCATTTTTAAGCATGTGCAGCAAAAATTCATCACTTTGGGGGGCCACCAACCCTGTGTCCAGCCCCACTGTTCAGCCTGGGCTTCCCTACCAACTCCACCATTGCGATGACAGAATGGTACACATGTCGCTTCTGCAAAGGGACGTCCTTCAGATCCTTGGCCGCTTTTAGGATATGCTCACCCTTGATGGCATGGGCAGCCCCACTAGTGTTCTTCGAGTGAATACAAAGATTTGAACCTCTCAATCTGCATGATTTTGTGCGGTTTTCTAGGTCAAGTGAATAGGGAACCATTCTCAGAGGTCACCTCGGGCTGCTTTCTGGAAGAACAACATAAGGATTATCTTGAGTGAAGGCAACTGGAAAGAAGAAGATACAAGAAAAGCTCTCTGCCCTCCCCCTATTTATCCACAAGCAGGACGTGAGCTTATAAAGGTGACTCCCCTCCCCGGGCTACAACCCTAGACAGAAGTTAATCACCAGAGACAATTCTATGCCCTTATCAGGCCACAAATGGCACCAGCAGAATCTACACAAACTTTACTAAACAGCCCTTATCTACCTAAATATATAGGTTCCCCATATATTTATTTCCCACAGTTTGTCTGCCTAGAAACTCAAAGTCCTTTTCCTTTTTTTGGTATTTCTCTAAAATGTATTGTTCTTTTGTTAAGATGCCACATAAGGCCAAGTTCTAACCGCTCCTTTGAATTACTCATTACTAGGTGTCCCTGTGTGTATCTGATCAATGCAGACGATAATACACTTCTGTTCGCTTTGCTCTGGTTAATCTGTCTTTTGCCCGTCTAATGTATAAGGCCCCAGCCAGTGAACCTGACACGGTGGTGTAGGCTGCACGCCTGTGTCCCCACGACATTCTCGTGTTAGGTGAATGTGCTGCCATCAGGAGGTGGGAACTTTGGGCCGTTGTTAGGATGTGAGGGCAGAGCCCTCGTGAATGGGATTAAGGCCCTTATAAAAGAGACCTGAGAGTGACCCCTCACCCCTTCTGCCACACGAGGAAACAGAAGAAATATGGCATCACCAGACTGAATCTCCTGGTGTCCCGACCGTGGACTTCCCAGCCTCCGGGACTGTGAGAAATAAGTT
Organism: Desmodus rotundus; assembly: GCF_022682495.2. Classification (NCBI taxonomy): domain Eukaryota; kingdom Metazoa; phylum Chordata; class Mammalia; order Chiroptera; family Phyllostomidae; genus Desmodus; species Desmodus rotundus. Next base: position 110,012,024 of record NC_071393.1, read on the forward strand.
TCTGTTGTGTATACGCCACCCAGTCTGTGGGATTTTGTTATAGCAGACTGAATGGACTGATACATAGATTAAAAATTTTTCTTCTTCAATAGGTCAGCCAGAAATGGTGGTCTAGCCTTCAGAAAAAGAAAGTCTAGACTTGCATGGCTTGGCAATCCTTACCGTTTCCCCGAAGGAGAGATGTGATGGATGGTCCAAGACACATGGAGTTGCTTCTGGATATCAAAATAATAGTACTCAGTAAATCATAGTGAAAATCCCATCCAAACGCCAAATGTCTTTGAGACATTTTGAGGGGACACCAGGCCAATGCTGCTGAAACTAGTGCCCAAGGAGGACTTGTGTGTACCTCTGACCCACTCATAGAAAGCAGAGGCAAGGATTACAGAATAGAAACTTGAATGTAGAAGGTTGCAGTTGCAGGGGTTCAGAATGAGTCACCCTAAGGTGTGCCTCTGTGATACATGAATTATTTTGAGCTAAAAGCAACCAAGACCCTGCAGGCTGGACAGAAACTTCTGTGACCCATGGCCCGCCTCTCCCCCGTCTGGTGCTACATAGAAGAATTCAAACTAGGGGCCTTGCTCATAATAAGAGATTATCAGAGATATACTTTTTGACTTATCTACCTGGCAGGGCAAACTACTAATTACAGGGTCATTCTGCAATGACCTTCCTCCCCAGTGAAGCCGCAAGGTGCTTTATCTCATTCTTAGCTCAGAATGTCATATGTGCCTCATTTTAACTTTCCCTAACCCTCTCGTGCATGTGGGGTCTCTGACTCTCACGTATGTGGGTTCTCATAAGTACGTATATAATAAAACTTGGTTAACTTCGCTGTTAATGTGTCTCGTGTAGATTTAATTATTAGATCAGCTGAAAAGACCTTGACGGGGAGAGGAAACTTTCTTCCTATCCCACAAAGCGACACACATCAATGGGATTGAGTTCTTGTGTTCCCAAAGTGGAGAGCAAAGTACGCTAAATAACAGGTAAGGCTTTCCACATCACTACCTAGAAGCATGCAGCTCACACATCTGGGGCTGTTTCCCTATCAAAAGGAATAGAAAATGTAAGAGAAAAAGCACAAAAGAATAACCCTCCTGGATCAAACGCACCACTTCAAACATTCCATTGCTACAAATTCTACCTACTACGTACAACACAAAAGCCTCTAGCTGTAACATTTTTGGATTCAATTATCGCTCCTAAAAATAATGAAGGTAAAAAAGTTCCTTCCATGTATCAACTCAACTCCTTGGAAGCTTTTTTCCTAGACAATTCTGTATGCCCCAGGGATTTTCTGAACTTGGCGCTTTGGTTCATGACCCTCCCAGTAGATGGCTGGGTTTTTATATTTAAGCTCAATATTTTGTAGTGTTACTGTTATACTTGTAATTTGCTGCACATACCTAATGTAAACATCTTTAAAACCTTAAACATGGGTTTATCTATAGTGTTGAATAAATATACTTTGTAGGATCCCCATTTGAAACTATTAATGAGGAATTAGGTGTACTATGGCAGATATAGACCGACTTCCCCAAAACTGCTGTGTGCACCCTTTCCCCCTCATTTTCCTCTGCTATAGAGTACACAAAGCCAAAATACTCACCTTCCCAGTTTCCTTTACAGCTAGGGGTAGCCATACAATTCCTGAGTAGGTTTTCCTCCTCCCAAATATGAAGAGAAAATCTCAAAAAGAGAAGGATTAGGACGTTTCCCCTTCTTCCCTCCTGGAATTCAGAAAGAAATGCCTGGAGGCATAGCAGCCACCCTGAAACCATGAGGATGAACCTGAGGATGAACCTAAGGATGGAAAGCAGGAGGTGGAAGGAGACTGGATCTAATGCCCCTATAAACCATGCACCAGCCTAAGACTGCTTATCTCCAGGCTTCTTGGTACATGAGAAAAATAAACACCTTACTGGTTTAAGCCACTGCAGGGTAAAGGGAAAAAATGAAAGACGTTAACATGGACCGATTGTCTTCAAAGGAAACTTAGTCATTACCTAATGGCCCTGCACTCTTCCAGCTTATCTGATTCTATGGAGTTTCTGCATGTTTCGGTGTTGTGAGCCATTTTACGGCTCTGTAAATTATATGGGGCTCCCAGCAACATAAAGGACTCTTGCCTGTAAATATACAATTGAATTTTGTTGGCAGAAGGGCAGCTGATCTCCCCCAGTTTTACTCTACTAAGCAAATTCATTTCAGTATTCCTCCTTCCTGTAGACGCCTCTAGTCTCAGAATTTTCCTTTGAATAGGTTTTAATATCTTACTGGTTCCTTCTTTAGTTAACGAGTTAAATAAAATAATTGGTATGCTTTCATTCTACATTTGGGCTATTACTTGCAGCCTTACTAAACTAATCTTAATTGAGGCATACACCTAGCATGACTATATCCAAGTAAACTGGTTCCCAGGTAAGAGCTGAAGCCACCACCACCACAGAAAAGTGTAGCAGGAGAAACGACTCATTCTAGCAGACTCTGACCAAACCAGTGTCACCTGGACTTACCACACATGGCCATTTCCTATACATCAACCCTCACAGAAGAGAACGAGCAGGGGAAGTTGCTTGAAAAGCGTTTACTTTCCTTACAAACTCCTGAGATAATTTGGCAGGAGAGAAAACAGGTCTAATAACGTCTGGAAGAACCTGTGTGGCTTTCACTTTATTGCTGGTGCTGTAAACTGAGGGTTGATTTCGAGGTGAGTTGGTGCACTTCAAGGAAGGAAGCATCATTCCTGCTCCGTCCACTCTCTTTCTCCACCCACAGCAAGACTCCAAAAAGGAGAAGAAATGTTAGTTAGGGTTCGTCTCTTTGGCCTCTGACATAAGAAAAAAACCTCAAGCACCCTTCCCCCTTATGCTCTGTATTATTGGTCTAGCCCTCTCTGGTCCCAGAATGTATCATATCTTTCCTTGGTGGAAATCCCTTGAGGGCTGGGAGCATGGTCTTCGAGATGAATCTCATAAAACACCCAGCACACGAGGGGCATGTCATTTGAATTAAAGAGCACACTGGTAATTGAAATAAAAAATTAGCATTTTTCTTTCTCTGAGGGATTTTGTTGCAGCGGTCCCTGGTGGCAACCTCAGTTACACTCTAATAAGCGTGAGGACATTTTGCTTGGGACTATTAGCCCATGTCCTATCCCACCTGGCTCCCACCGTGATCTGACCTGCAGGAGCTGAATTCTACTGTCTGTGCGTGGAGGCGTACTCGCTTGTGTACTGGCATGTTAAATGGTGGTGGTAGTCCGGACAGCACTTTCCAGGACAGGTGGACAAGGGACCAGGGGCTGAAAGGGAGATTTTTAACATTTGAAAGAGAATATTTTAACAATCACGCTATTTAAGCCAAGGCATATTTGATCTAAAGGACAGTCAAAAGCCTCTCCTGGGAGAAAGAATGCTTGAAAACTGTCCTCCCCCAAAGATGTGGATTCTAAAATAACCTTCCACTGGCTGGTTCTGAAGTACTTTTCTTGGAAAGTAAATTAGCGTTTTAAGATGCTAGTATTTGAATGATGTTAAATGCTCCAGGACATAGCTTTGGAGTCAGACAGGCGCTGGTTGTTGTCACATTACGTTAGATACATAGGGAGCTTGACAGGATGCCTGGCGCATAGCACCAGTAAGTGGTCATCGTTGATGAGGATGGCAAAGTGTATCTGGCTTATCTGATCTCGCTTTGAGGGCTGATGGCCTGGACTAAGCCAGTGAGATTCACTAGAGAGAGAGGAACTTTTATAGAAGACTGGTAAGACAAAAGGCACTGGGATCAATTTGACAGCAATTAAAGGAGGCAAAGACGTATTCAGCCTGTGTCTCCAGTGCCCAGACAGGGCCTGGCACAGAGAAGTCATTCAGCTGCTGTTTGCTGAATCCAAGAAAGACCAAAGAGCAGGAGGTCCAGCTCCCTTCTCAGTACTGCCAAGCACTCCAGGCGAGACAGTGCTTCTATTTCCCTGGTGGTTGTTCCTCCCTCTCTCTGAGCTCCCACCCCACACTGGCCTTTGAGTCTTGTTCACCAAGGATGGACACATGGACACTGGCCACTTTCTCTTATAGTCCCACTAACATCTCTCATACCAGGCTGCTGTGTGAAGTGGACCTTTTCTCAATGGCAGATGAGGATTAGGGCACTGTTCAGGAAAACACTCCCCTTGGAGGCAGGGCATCACTGGCCTGGAGCCTCTGGACCATTCCCACCACTGCAGACCCATGCTAGACCTGCTCTCTCCCAAGCACTTCTGTGTCAGGTGCTTGGGACTGGTTTCCCCATCTCCTTTCTCCCCAGAGAGACTCCCTGCGTTGGCTCCCATGCTGACAGGTTGGGGGTGGCTAGGTGGCGAGGGAGGGAGTGGCCCAAGAGTTCTGCTCAGGCAGAGTGGGTAGACCTCTTCTTTCTTAATCACTCTCTTTCAAACTGTACCAAACTCTTGTCTTTCAGAACCAAAGAGGCCATTGACCTATTTCATAAAATATTCTTCTTTATCTCCCCTAATACACCCTTCTTCCTCCAACCCCATCTTCAAGTTCAAAGGCCAACATGTTCAACTCTTTCCCTGTCTTTTTTTTCCTGACACTCCCTTCCATATTATTAACCTGATGCTTACACTGCTATTTCCTGATTTATCCATTTTAGACATTATTAACTGACTTCTGTACCTGTCGGACTCCATAAGCCTATGCCAGATAATCCAGCCAAGGAAAATTTAGTCTAGGGCGTTGGTTAGAAAGTGCTAGAATTGCTGAAAGAGCAAATGGTGGTCAGTAGCTCTTATTCCTGCCATCCCCAGGGCTGGCGGGACAAGGGGAAGGACACGTTCCTCAGACACCCCAGCAAGAGGGGAACTACTGGGGTTAAGTGGCAGAGCATGGAAATGCTAGTCACTGTTGAGTCGGTACTGTGACTACATTTTCTTTCTCAAACAACTTTTGTGGTTTTTCCTGAAATAATTGCATTTTGGGGTGGTTTACTATAAAACCAGTGCCAAGTGTTGTCCAACACTCACCAGTCTGTGAAACCTAATGCTCTCCTCCACTTGATCCAACACAGAGATGAAGAGTTTCAGAAAGCACCACCCCAAACTATGCTGCTGTGGCACATTGGTTTGAGCCGGAGGCACTTGAGAAATAGCAGCTGCCGGAAGGGCTCTCTCCATTCCCCGTTTCTGCCTGAAAGCAGATCATAAAATTCCCCATGAGAAAGGTACCCTTCCTGTACCAGGAAGAGAAAAACAATCCTATCACCAGAATCTGGGAGTCTATGCCAAAATGGACCTGCTCAAACTTGCTCAAACAACCCTTATCTTCCATCAGTTCCCACCATGCATTTCCCAGGCCCAGGGCCACAATTCACTGCTCAGAGCCCAAGCCCCATTGTCTTGTCACATCCCCATGATTTATTATTCTTTGTGTAATAAGGTTTGTTAAGCTTCCTTCATCTTTATTTTGAAGACTACAGTGTGCACATACTAAACGAATTTGTATGTTTTCTCCTGTTTATTTGTCTCATGTTAGTTTCATTCTTGGGCCAGTCACAGAATCTGAGGGGGCAGAGGAAGTTTTCCTCCCCTGCACAGACAAGCCATCAGTTCCACGTACTTTCCCTGGAGACCCTCCCCGCCACACCCGCCCCTGCCTGCACTGGCTGCCGTCTGAGCCCGGACCACAGCTGTCATCCCAGGATCTCCTATCACTGTCGGCACAGGGGCTTCCATAGCAACCTCTTTCTTGGTTTACTGCCTTATTGTGCTGAAGCAGGTTCTCCACAGAAAAATAAAAGTACACACTCTGGCTGGTGTGGCTCAGTGTGTTTCTCACTGGCCTGCAAACTGAAAGGTCACCAGTTCGATTCCCGGTCAGAGCACACACCTGGGTTTCAGGACAGGTCCCCAGTTGGAGCCGTGCGAGAGGTAACGATCCACTTTCTCTCGTTGATCGATGTTTCTTTCCTTCTGTTTCTCCCTCCTTTCCCCTCTTTCTGAAAAAAATAGATAAAATTTTTAAAAAAGAGAAGAAAAACTAAAAGTACAATGTTTGAGTCACGCTTGTCTGAAAACACCTTTGTCCCATCCTTACCCTGAACTGGATCCCAGACTGAAAGCTGGTGGTCCGCTAGCATTTTGAAGGCGTCGCTCCATTTTCTTGTAACCTCCATCGTTGCTTTGAGCAGTTCAGTCCCTTTCTGGTTTCTGATCCTTTGTATGTGACATTCTTTTCCCTCTGGAATCTCTTAGGATTTTCTCTTTATCCTTGGAGTTTGTCCTTGGTCTGGGTCTTTTTTTTTTTCTTCTTTTCCTTGTGTTGGCCAGTGCCAGGATCTTTTCATCCATACGAGGAGTCGCCATCGTTTTTTGGACAGGACACGGTGGTAAGTACTTTAGGCTTTGTAGACCCCACAGTCTCTGTCCCAACTCTCACCTCTGTCCTTTAGCAAAGCAGCCATGGGTGACAGGTAAACAATGGGCACGGCTGTGTTCCAGCAAAACTTCATTTACAAAGCAGGCAGCAGGCTGAATTTGGCCCATGGACCATTATTTGTTAAACCCTGATCTAGACTCTGGATACTCATGACCCTCAGTTCAGGGGCATTTTCTTGGGTTATTTATTTGATGATATCCTCCTCCCCATCTTCTCTCTTCTCCCTTTCTAGATCTTCTATTAGTCAGGTGTTGGCCTTCTTAGGTTGATTCTCTAATCTTAGTGTCCACATCAGTCTTTTTGCTTGAGTTTATGGAATTTCTCCCACTACTGGATGTTTGTGCAATTCTATTATTTAATTTCTAAGACCTTTTTTGTTCTCTGATTCTTTTTTTTTTTTAAACAGTAGCCAGCTTTTATTTTGCAGATTAAATATTTTTGGCTTTCTAAGAATAGTATTATGGAGGGTTTATTTTGAGGTTTTGTTCTACTCCGGGCAATATCTCTGCTTCCTCTGAGGGCCTCTCTTCCCAAATTCTCCCCCCTTTTTGTTTGTTTTGTTTTGTTCTCTGTCTTTATGCTGGATGCTCTCCTCAGACATCTACGGATCCTTAGCTGTTCGTTCATACTTAAAAGTCAGGTGGAGAAAAGTGATAGGAGAACAAAAGTTACCAAAAAATATCATATTTTGCCGTGTATAATGTGCACTTTTTTGTCCACGTTTTTGAGGGAAAAATAAGGGTGCACACTATACATGGGTGGTACCTGAAATACCTTATATCTGTTCTTTGTTTTATAATTATTTATCACATAAAATTTCTTGTACCATAATATGTTCAAAAATAAATGCTAAAATGGCTTTATAATACAAAAAACAAGTGTCTAAATATAAATGAATAAAAAGTTGAAATAAAAATTAAAACTAAAGATTATTTTCCCGAACTTTTGAGGCCAAAAACATGGGTGTACATTATACATGGCAAAATATGGTAATAACTACCGAAAATGTAGTTCCTATTAGCTTTTATCAAACCAACCCTCCCCAAGAAAGGGAGGCTTGTCAACTCTGAACAAAATATGAAAATCAGACACATGAAAGCCCTGAAGAGCCATCAAAAGTAGCCAGATATTGGAGAACAGTTGACGTTTAGAAGCCAAGGGTCATTTCTCATTCTGTTATGGCTTCTAGCCTGAGAGCAAGTATCATTCTATACCGAGCAGAGGGCAAACATTTTAATAGAAACCCTCAGGCTTGCTGGCTTGAATAATCAGAGTCTTGGGCAACAACGAAGTGAGAGGCAATCTGGGAAGGAGAGATTCCGACAAGTGGAAGCCCAAACTCTGCGTATAAACTCCCCCCTGGCCCTGGCTGCCTCCCCAACCGCAGTGAGCTGGCAGGCTTTCAGCCACTCAGCTAAGGCTAAGACATGAAACTGAGATTTCAGCTGCTGCCCACCACACGGCAGAAGGAGTTTTCAGTTTGAGTTCGGACTTGCTTCATAAATAAATAAATAAAAAGAAACAAATAAAGATAGAAGTGCTGGGAAGTTCTGAATGCCTAGGCCAGACTTACCAACTTGTAAGGTTTAAGGAGGTCCTCAAAGACCTGTAAGCATTTCCTGTTCAGGTTCCTCAGAGAAGAAACAACCCCTCCGGGGCAGGGCTAGGCCCTGGCTGTAAGCACATGCTTGGGCCCATGAAAGAACGCATGGACATCGTTCATAGTTTCCCACATTTCCTCTATCCTGCGCCTCAGAGCATTCTATTCTTTGGCAGTCACTAATAGGGAGGTTGCAGGAGGAAGGAGAGCTGCCTGCAGTGGATTAAACTGCCGTGTTTAATTGGAGGGAACTATGATTTTGGAATATGCTCAGCATCCAGCATCGGATAATCGTGGTATCAGGCAGCCCAGGAGAGAATACCGCAAGAGGGCCGACAAGGTCAGCGTTGGTTGCCCTGGAAAAGCAGTCATGGGAAGAGGAATGTTTAAAGAGCCATCTTTGGGTGTCCAGACTGCCCTTTACTCTGTCTGAAGAGGACAGCAGCAGGGGCTGGGCTTTTAGCTCTGAAGTGCTGATTTGTAGGAAAAGAAAAAAAGAAGCACAGCCCCATTCCCTGGCAGATCATCAATGGATAAAAGCCACAATGTCCTAATGTTCTACTTGAACCTGCCCTCCTTTTCTGGCGTCCATGTGATTTATGCTAGGGCCTCTCTCAGGTGACAGCTGCCCGTCTCTTCTCCTAGACAGAGCTTCTGGCTGCTTCTAGACTCCTTTTAAGGAAACAAAATAGCGTTTTTCACAGAACATGAGGGGCCACCTTGGGTTCAAGTTTCTTTCCCAATTAAACTGCTAGAGAGGGAAGCCAGGCAGCCTCCCTCCCATCTGTACCTTTGGCACTGTGCACATATCCAGAATACAAAGGGAGCCAAAGCTGCCTCACAGGTGTGTGAAGACGCAGAGATTTCCAAGGACCTGAGGGTGGCATTCACTGAGCAGCAGCCCTAGCCAGTGGAGCTAGTGCAGGCTGGGATTCAGGGCTGGAGTGAACTGCTGCACTCACCCCCTATCCCCAGGCCTTAACGGAGTGTCTAGCATGTGCAGAAGGACCTCAGTGAATATCTTGTGACTATGAAAGTGAATGAGAACAGGTTAAGTGCCTGATCGAGTCCACTAACTTGCACCTGAGGGAAGGGGAATTGGAAGCCAGAACTGTATAACTCTCCTGCTGAAGTCGGAGCCAGTGCTGAGGACAGAGGCTAGGCCAAAGGGGAAGTAGCCCCTCACTAGAACTGCTGAAAGGCCACAGGATCCACCCACATCTGGCCAATCCCAACTTGAGTCTGCCTGGATGAGCCTCCTTCCTGCTTCCTGAACCAGCCAATTGTGCAGAGTTTTTCTACAACTTGAACAGACCAACTGCAGCAAATCAATACGCTTGGATCAGGAGCTGCCACCTTCCATCTGCAGAAAGGCTGTTTTTCAGCAGTAAAAGAAATCAATTCCTTCCGTAGTTACTTTAGCCAGCTTCCAGGATGATAAGGCAGCATCTCCTGCCTAGACACAGGGGCTCTGCCCCTAGCAGGGAGGGCATCTGCCCAGGGGCCTCAGGTGGGCTCTCCAGGGCACTTTCTGGAAGAAACAGACAACCAAACTGGAGGCCACGGAAGTATGGATGATCCCTCCAGATGGGAGCTGTGCCCACCCCAGCCACTGCACCCACAGTGCTGTCATGCACTTCACATGCTGATCAACAAGTGACTTCACTGGTCCACACTTCACCATCAGGGACATCTGTCCTCTGTCCTCACTCAAGAGTCAGAGAGAGCCTCCTGCCCTGAGCAACCCCATAACTATTTTCCCTGAAAACAAGCAAAAAAATCAGCCAGCCCCCAAGCAGCCAACAGCTCTAGATAGCTTCTGGAAGTAGTAAGAAAAGCATTAATCGACAGCCCTTTCTAAAGAAAATTCTGGAAATTGGCTTCTCTTCACCATCAAGAAAAATTGATCTGCCTTTCTTGTCTCTCTCCTTTTCATCTGCTCCCAGGAAGAAGTTCTCTTGGTTGTTAATCTCTCGCAGGAGGGGGATTGTCCCTCTGCTATTCCAGGGACCTGGAAAGACTTAACCTCATTTTAAAAAGAACTCCATTTCCCAAGGAGCAGAAGGGATCATACCACATAGATACAAAATAGGGTTTATTGGGGGAAAATCTACAAATAGAGAAACAGCTGAGCAAATTAACACCTGGACTTCTCACCATCCCATGGCCCAGGCCAAGTGTAGATGGTCCACACGCGACACCCAAAGTTCCCATTGAAGGGATCTGTCCCTGGGGTGCTCTGCACATGTAGAGGGGCAGTGTACGATCATGCCAGACACAGCTCTTCCAAACCCCATGATGGAAGGCTGGCGGGAGGGCCCCTGGCCAGAACAAATGTATACTGCTTCGGAAATGAACTGTAATTTCCTCCTTATCTCCTTTTGGGAGCAGCTTCTCGTCCTGTGTGATTGCTTCTTGACCCTTTCCCTCTGCACGTACACACCAAGGTTACGTACATAGTTGAGTCACATGCAAGACATGTGCCCTCTTTGTCTGGGACCCCTTAAAACAAGGCTTGGACTCGGGGGTGCCGTCCTGCTTCGCTGATCTGCCGCAGTTGGTGATCCCTGTAGTGTGAGTAATAGAGGCTGTGGCTGTTCCATCCAGTCCTCCTTGCGGTTTTTTTCGGGCTATCCAAATGAGCAATTAGCGGTCGAGATCCCTGGGCTCAATCTCCTGCGTTACAGGCAGGGAACAGCTCTGTGACTGCAGAACAAGCGGAAGGAAGCTCGCTGGTGGCTTTGTGCTCCCTGGCAGCTTTGTCAGGGACAGACCTTAGAAGCCTAGGGGCAGTTGACCTGTTGAGCTTACTCAGCCAGCACTCTGTGAAGTTGCTGGGATGGGTGGTGGAGGAGGGTGGGGCAATAGCAAGCTGCTGGGACATCCATACTTGTCTCTTAAAACAGAGAGGAAAAGGGCTACCAGGATGCAGCATTCCTTCTACTGGACACAGGGGTTCAGGCGAGACCAGGCCTAAAACAAAGGGTGACTCAAAAAGATGAAATGTTCTTCTCTTTCAAAATCAAAGGGCACAGTCCCTCTCAGCTACAACTGGGGAGTGGAGTCTTCAGCTCCCCTCGCTCCTCATCTCCATGCTCTTTCCCTGTTTCCATCATCTCCCATCTGCATCCCTTCCCTCCTCCTCCCAGGAAATGAACTTGATCAGTCATTAAAATCTTATAATCAGCTGTGATAGCTAACTTTTGTGAAGAACTTTAGTATTTACAGGACAGCTTTGTGTCTGTTCTTATTTGATATGCATAATAGCTTTTTAATATACTCATAGCAGGTAGTAAGTCCTGCACTAAATGATGGGAGTCCCAGCAGAACAGAATTTAAATGTCACCCAAATGTCTGCTACCTGTGTGTGCCAAATTACCAAGTATTTCCAGGCCACCATTCCCTTTACTTTGAAAGATTAAATGGGTTGAGAATCCCTCCCTCCCTTCATTAAACCCCAGGGTTTCCATGTGTTCCTGAAAGGGCTTGTGTCCTCAGAGTCATCTCTCTGCTGGGCTTTCCCTCCCCACTAAACTTGCAAACAGCCTCCTTTCAGAGCTTCCTGTAGACACGTCTCTCCAAGTCAGTGTTCCTAGCCTGCTCCCTCAACATTTTTGGCAATAGCTTCCCATTAGAACAAACTCCAAGGGATTATCCATATTTTTATTTAAGCCAAATTTTTCCCTCACTGAAAACTGCCTGATACAAATGGCCATTGGGAAACACTGGGGTGCACGGATTTTCACAGCGATGACACTGCACCCGTGTTTGAAATCGTCCATTGGCTTCAAATTGAATTCTTTTCTCTGACCTTCCAGAAAGGGAGATGCAGTTGCTCAAATCATCAGCACAATTTTATTTTATTTATTTTTTTAAAATTACTTTATTGTTATTCAATTACAGTTGTCTGCATTTTCTGCCCACCACTCCCCCCCACCCCGGCCAAACCCTCTTCCTTCCCTTGCTTCCACCCTCCCCCTTGGTTTTGTCCATGTGTCCACGTGTCCTTCCCCCTTCCCCATAGTCCCCTCCCCCCTCCCCTCTGGCTATTGTTAGATTGTTCTTAATTTCAATGTCTCTGGTTACATTTTGTTTGCTTTTTTCTTTTGTTGATTACGTTCCAGTTAAAGGTGAGATCATATGGTATTTGTCCCTCACCGTCTGGCTTATTTCACTTAGCATAATGCTCTCCAGTTCCATCCATGCTGTCAAAAAGGGTAGAAGCTCCTTTCTCTCTGCTGTGTAGAATTCCATTGTGTAAATATACCATAATTTTTTGATCCACTCATTTGCTGATGGGCACTTAGGTTGCTTCCAGTACTTGGCTATTGTAAATTGTGCTGCTATGAACATTGAGGTGCATAGGTTCTTTTGGATTGGTGTTTCAGGGCTCTTAGTGTATAATCCCAGGAGTGAAATTGCTGGGTCAAAAGGCAGTTCCATTTTTAGTTTTCTGAGGAAATTCCATACTGTTTTCCACAGTGGCTGCATCAGTCTGCAATCCCACCAACAGTGCACTAGGGTTCCCTTTTCTCTGCATCCTCTCCAACACTTGTTTGTTGATTTGTTTATGATGGCCACTTTGACCATGTGAGATAGTATCTCACTGTGGTTTTAATTTGCATCTCTCTGATGGCTAGTGATGCTGAGCATCTTTTCATATGTCTCTGGGCCCTCTGTATGTCCTCCTTGGAGAAGTGTCTGTTCAAGTCATTTGCCCATTTTTTAATTGGTATTTTTGTCTTCCTGGAGTGGAGTTGTGTGAATTCTTTATATATTTCGGAGATCAGACCCTTGTCTGAGGTATCACTGGCAAATATGTTTTCCCGTATAGTTGGTTCTCTTTTCATTTTAATGTTGTTTCCATGCAGAAGCTTTTTAATTTGATGAGGTCCCATTCGTTTATTCTTTCCTTTATGTCCCTTGCTTTAGGGGACATATCAGTGAAGATGTTGCTGCGTGGAATGTCTGAGATTTTCCTGCCGATGTTCCCTCTAGGACTTTTATGGTGTCATGACTTATATTTAAGTCTTTTATCCACCTTTAATTTAGTTTTGTGTATGGTGTAAGTTGGTGATCGAATTTCATTTTTTTGCATGTAGCTGTCCAGATCTCCCATCAGCACAATTTTAAATGATATGGAGCTATCCACCTCCCCGCCAAAAAACCAACCTCTCTTGGGATTCCAGGAAAATCTGGTAAGGACAGAAATGTATTGGCATGTGTAATATCAGGAAAATGTACAGACCTCATGATAGTCTCAGAAGTAGCCAATACAATGCCTCAAGCCTATCTCAAAGTAGTCAATTTTGTCCCCAAATATATACAGGTCAGTTCCTTCCCCAAATTATATTTTTCATAATATCCACCAGGTTCGACATTCCACTGACCTCTAGAACAACATTCCGTAAAAAGCAGTAGCCATATTATTTTTTTTTTAAAAGATAGAATGGCACATCTTCAGGTACAGTATATGCCTTGATTGAAAGCACTTGTCTCAGGACTACTATCTGATGTTATTATCTGAGGAGTCTGTAAAGTGCTCTAGGGAACCTACAGGGCAAGGTTGAAAGTCTTTGGGGCAGAGGATTGTCTATCCCCCAAACATTTATACAAGGGAAATAAAAGGAAAGAGATTTATAAGCCAAAGCACATGTGATATGTCTACTTAATTCAGGACTTGCCCTTACATTTGGTACTTAGTATAAACCTCAGCTAAGTATGAGCATCTCACCTTTTAAAACTCCGCAACCCATGTCACCTAGTTTTGAGACCGCCAACTGTCCCTGGGTTCAGTTACCATCCAGAATCCGGTCAGAAGAATCTAGCTGGTGCTGGCTGATGGTGTGTGAGCAACTGCCAGTGCATGAGTCTGTGTGCGTGGGGTGCCTTTGAATCCATTTCATTTGGGCAGCTGCTTATCAAGACTTTTCCCCAGAAACTGATTTAGCCTAATGATTGTGAGAAGCAATGACTTTTGCTTAATTAGTACAGTAATCAGTGCAAATTCCCCCTAAATGGTAGAAACCCATTTGGCAGGTGCCAAGCGATGCTTAACCAGGTGCTAAATAGGTGTGAAAGCTTCAGTTCTGGTCTTTCCCAGCTAGTTGCCAAATATGTAAAGATGAAATGAGGCCCTAAGTATGCCTGGATGGATGAGTTGTTTAAAACTTCCCTCTGATTGCTGGGAAGAGCCACCTTCTCTCCAACCTCCCCACAGTGAGCCATTCTGGAGGCAGAGACCAGGAATGGAATAGAGCAAAAGAAATGTCACCATCACTTGGGTATCTCTGCTCCTGATTCCTAATTCCTCCTTTTTCCCAGCCCCCACTCAGCATTCCTTTCCTGGTCATATGTCCTCATTTCTAACTTTGTACTTAAAAATGAAGCTGCTTTTCATGCACAAATAAGCAGGACTACTATCCCAGTTTTTGCAGGCCCTGTAATCCGTTCTGATAGGAAGTGAGATTGTGCCCATAGACTAAAGGAGGGAGTAAAAATAAACATTAAAGAGAAAGAACATTCCAAAGACAGACAGGCAGGCATATGTGATTGTCCCAAATAGTACTCTCTCCATTATTAGGAAAACCAACTAACTTTTACTGAGTGTTAGCTATGGGTGGAAATGGCCATGGGTTATACTGTTTAATTCTTCCCAACACCCAGGCCACCCCATGCTAAGCCAATTCATGCGTGGCATTTCACTGTTGGCTATTTGTCCATGGGTAGGCACATGTCCTAAGAGGGTCTTAACAGATGGAAAAGAAATGCCTATATTCAACTGTTGGAGGAGGGCTTTTCTGTCTCCTGAACAGGACATGGAGGAAGCATATTGCCTCAGTTACTGTTAATGACCTTCTTGCAAATTCAAAGGGTACCAGCTTAACAGCAAAGCTGAAAACCAGAAGAGGACAGAGACATGAGAACTGGAGAAAACTTAAACTTGGCCCCAATGATTCCATTACACCTGAAGCCTACTCTATGTGAGCAAATAAATTTCCACAATGTTTAAGTCCATTTGAGATGACTTTTCTGTTATCTGCTACTGAAAGCATCCTAATTAAAACTACAACATTCTGGAAAGAAATGGTAATATCCATTTTATAGCTGACAGACCTGAGGCACAGGGGTTGGCCGAGGAACTGGCTGAGTCAGGATTCAAATCCAGGACTGCCTGGTATCTGAGCTGTCCAAGCCGTCTCCCTGGGATTGAGAAGAGCCTGAAAACACCCCCAAGAGTGGCAGAGGTTCATCTGTGACAATTAATTTTATGTGGTAACTTGACTGGGTCAGAGGGTGCCCAGATATTTGGCTAAATTTCATTTCTGGGTGTGTCCGTGGGATTAAATCAGTGGCCTCAGTAAAGCAGATGGCCCTCCTCCATATGGGTGGGCATCGTCCCCATGTGGGAGGGGCTGCATAGAGCAAAAGGCAGAGGAAAGAAGAATTTGTCCCCTTCTGCCTACCTGCATGAGCTGGGACATTGGCCTTCTCCTGCCCTCAGCCTGGGGTTTACACCATCAGCTCCACTGGTTCTCAGGCCTTCAGACTCCACTGAATTATGCCACTGGCCTTCCTGGGACATATTCCTAGAATATATGTGTATGTATCCTACTGGTTCTGTTTCTCTGGAGAGCCCTGACTAATACAATCCCTTATAGTTATTATTTTTAAACAGGTAAGTGATTGGGAGCCAAGTTTGGAAAATCAAGAGGGGTTCAGGCAGAGAAGTGACATTCTTGGCTAAAGTTAGGAGCCCTCTCCCCTGTGGCTGAAGCCAGTCCTACAGGGCGCGTTCCCAATACTTTTTAGCAAAGAGCATTGTCAAAACAAGACCAGAATTTCCTAAGGTCACTACTTTGAAGGATCTTACTTTTTAGAGGCACATATTCTAGAGTATTGAAGACATCACGGGATCTTGATTACCCTAAACACATCTCACACACATTCAAGTCCCAGGCTTGAATCTCTGGAAACATCTCTGAGTCCTCCCTCGCTGTCTCTGCTCCAACACAGAGTCCCGAATGTTCTTATTCCTCCTCTGTCTTTGCAATTCATCTTCACCTTTCCATTCACCTCAATTTCACCACAAACCCCTTTCTCATTTTTCTCCTGACACCAGTCACCACTTCACCGTCTGGCCTGTTGTAACAGTAACCTCACCTCCAGACTCTCTGCTCTGACCTCCCCACCTCCCCACACAACTTCCATTACTCCTGCCTTTAAAAAGACTCAAGACCTGCAGTGCAGCCTCGTACTAAAAAACACAGGCCTTGTCAAACAGCCATAGGGCCAGATCTTGATTCTGCTGTTAATTACCTATGTGACTTTGCATAAGTTATTAAGCCCTTTTAAGCCTCAGTTTTTTCATCTTTAAAATGGCAGTAATAACAGGTACATTATGGGGTTGCTTTGAGGATTATAGAGAAAATGAATACTTACTTATTTAAAGAGTGATTAAGTGAGATAGCACATTAAACATCTACTGTAGGACCAGATAAATATTAGACATTTAATATTGGCACCAATCGTTACTATTGTATTTACCATATTAATTATCATGCAGTATATGTTTCTGTCATCAGTGGTCTAACTACGTGGTTTGACAATTAAGCTTTACCAGATGCCTAGGCTTACGAATCTGCCCTCTCTGATATCAACACTTCACTCCAGTCATACTCTTCCGCTGGCTGTCTTCTAACTGTGATTCATGCATCCCCAGCTCTAAATACCAGGTTCTTCTGCTACCCATGCCTGAAGCATTCTTCTCATTCCCCTTCATTTATCTAAATATTATCCTTCATTTAACATCTTTAAATCATCCTATCTCCTCTCTAAGTCATTTCTGACTGTACCAGATCAGAGCAATTTCTCCATCAGCTAAGCTTTTTCTCCATACCAAGCATCTACCACTTAGCTTAAGTGGGTCTTCCCAACTTGAGTATAAACTGCTTGAGGATGTGGACCTCACCCTATACCTCTTAGATCCACAGTGCTTCGTGAAGCTTACAGCACATAATAGGAACTCAATAAATCTTTACCATTATCATTATTATCGTTGTAATGTAGTGAGGCCACAACATTTTTTTAAAAATCATTATTTTATACTACCAAGTATCTATGAAGCAAAATCTTCTCTTCCTGATTTGTGAGGTTCTAGGTATGGGTGCACATTTCTGAAGTTAGAAATATGATTCCACCAGCAGTCCATTTAAATAGATCTTGAGAAAACTCGTATCCATAGAAGTTGTTTGGGCTTTTACTGGTTCCAACATCATGTCTGAGATAAAAGTAGACATAAGGAAAGACAGTTAGATAGATATTTATATAGTTGTTTTTTTTAAACTGGAGGTTTGCGACATTCACAGGTACCAGTTCTGAATACTTTGATTAGATCAGTAACCATGGAACAAGCTTCTCTGTGTCCCATGTAAGTACTAACCAGGCCCAACCCTGCTTAGCTTCCCAGATGAGACGAGGTCGGGCACATTCAGGGTGGTATGGCCGGAGACTAGCTTCTCTGTTTATTGATGATAAATTAGCTTGAGAAAACCTGCTGAGGTTCCACTCCAGGGAAAGTACCATGTGAAGAATGAGTTAATAAAGGTGAAAATACTCTACCAACTGCAAAACAGCAGTTCATGGATGAATATTACAATCATCATCATCAGGGTTATTACCCCCGATAATAATTAAATCACAGGGATTCTCTGAAGAGCAAGAGATGGTCTTACACTTCTTGGAATCTCCTCTACCACCTAAACTAGCACCTCATTTTTTATAGTGACCAGCTAGAAAAAACATTGAAAATTCTGCTTATTAATAACACTCCCTCCAAAAAAAAAAAACCCAACACTCCCACAAAGAAAGAATATGAGAGCTTCAGTATGAGTGAATACATGTCTGGGTGTGTAATAAATAGCCCAAAGTTCTCTAGAAACACCTGGAAGGGAGCCATACCTTCTGACAGTGCCATTAACAAGCTGTGTGCATTCGTTGTTCCCATGCACGGAGCTCCCCACCGCGAGCCGGAATCTGTGAGCAGGGGACCAGCTGCTCTGCCAAGCACAGATTTTAACGAGGGACTCTGCAATGGGAAGCCATAGCTGCCATTGCCCTTTACATTACTAGGGGCTAGGGGCTGCTGACTGGCACCGAGGAGGCTTGCCAAGGTCTCGGGGCATGTGGAAGGGAGCAGTGAGCTGTGTGCAGACAGATTTTGTTACATGTCATTGACGGCCAGTGAGAGCAAACTACCCAAACGTAGCTCCCGGCCACATGAAGCTTGCCACATTAAACTTGTCTGGATAGAAAATACAAAATTAAACTTAATTTCATTCAGATGCATGCTGTTACATTTCAGGCAGAAAAGAGTTTGCTTTTTCATGCAAACCTGTCTTCCTCCAAACCAAGGTATTTATAAATAAATTAACCAGATCCAAGATTCGGAATCAGAAGTTCTGGATTTAAATCCCAACTCTATACCTTATTTATTAGTTGTGTGGTTTTGAGGAAATCATTTAAATTCTAGGAAGCTCAGTTTTTATTTATGAATGAGAATCAGGAAAGTAAATTTTAGAAGAATTTAATTCTCATAGAGTGTTTGTGAGAATTCAATGAGATAACATTGTTTCCCAGAAGCAGTGCCTGAGATGAGGATTCACAGGCAAGTGATTCTGTAGGAAATGCTCCTGGGAGGAATAGGTAAGGCAGTGGGGAAAGCAGGACTGGAAGAGGAAGCAACCAAGCCAGGGTGCAGTTGCAGGCAAAGGCCCATGGGGAGTTCCTCCCTCCTGTACCCTCAGGAGAACTCTGGAACAGAAATTATGCCCGAGTGTGTCCCAACCCAAGGCCAGGGAGCCGGCCTTTCCTACTCCACACCTGTTAGTCATTGGATAAGGGTCACCCCAGGGACCTCGAACTTCAGGCCCTGACAGAAGGGAACAGAAGCAGCCAGATGGCTTGGTTGGAGGCAGTCTTCAGAGAAGGCAAGCAGGAGCAGGCTGCTGGAAGCGCAAGGGCACCGGAGCTGTGCTAAAAGTGTATGGTTACAGTAAAAAGCAGGTAGGAGTGAACCTGGGCCTGGGACACAGTAGGGGCTGGGTCTGAAGCTGTCAGTGGGCAAGGATTGCATCTAATATTTCAGGTCACAAGGTGGAAGATTTTAGGCAGCTAAATATCTACAAGCCTGAAGGGTTTTCTGAACTGTTGGCCCTGCCCAAAAGCTCTGTGTTAATGTTCTGGAGAGAGTCTTGAAGCCGCTTCTTAGGAAATATAATCGATATTTTCTTCCTCATTGCTAGTCAGGCCGTGAGTAAGAAATCGAGATGAGGTTGACAGTAAAACAATGAACAAGGAGCAATTCAGGGGAAATGAACTGAATTCTTCTTGAACCTTTGGAGATTTTTGGCAGAAGATGGAAAGGGGTCAGGAAATGGTTCCAGCCTTGTTAATAGACAAGTTCCCAGAGTTGACTCCTGAAACAAATTTAGCAATTCCTCTGTAAAGATGGCTCTAACCACACTCCTCGGGCAGAACCAGCTTCCGTCAACAACCACAAAGAAGTCACCAGGCAGCCCCTAGTGGCTGTCTCATTATATTGTCAGTGGCTTTGTGGGGTGCTTTTAAACTTTCAGAGACAGGAGGGGCCAAAACTTGAAACCTGAGAGAAGCTGAGATGGAACTTTTGATTCCATTCATCCCTGAAATCAGGAGGCCCCAGTACCCCTGGATCCTGGCACTTTATCTGCCATGAGGCACTACATTTTGGGATTTAGTCAGTTGATGAAAATCTGACTCCTACCATGCGAATAAATGACTCTCCAAGCATGTTTGTTGCTTCTTCCTCTAGGTAACAGGATGACAATGCCCCAAATATTCAGTCTTCCTGGGGAAGAATAAGGAGAGAGCTGAAACCGAACCCCAAAGCTCCACTTACAGACCAAGAGTTTCATTCCAATGAACAGACAGTTATTGAGCTGTTGCTGTAGGCTGGGCTGCCTGCCACACGCCGGGGGCAAGCAGAGATGAGCAGGGGGGCCCTACAGTCACACACTGGGGAAAGGCGCACTGCGCAGGGCCTCCCAGGCACAGTGGCGGCCCAGCCGAGCATTTCAAGAAGGAGGGGTGGCTGTGAGGGACAAGATCTTAGGTGGAGGGAGAGGGAGGATAAAGAAAGGGCAGAGGGATTTTGAGTGGGGGTAGAAGCCAAGATGCAAGAGTGAGTGGGTGGTGAGGAAGCAGAAGAAACAGCAAAGATCGCTAGGGTGAAACTATTTTTCTCTGTGTCTCAGCATTCTTACCTTGAACTTCTTACTCAGCATTTTTACCAGAGAAATATCTGCATTTGGGGAGCACTGGGGGAAGAGCTGCTGCCTTCATCCCCTCCCCACTCACTCTTCCCCAAGGCAGGAGATAAGTCTTGTCTAAGGGGCAAACCATATCCCAAACCCCTGAAGATTATCACAAAGACGGCTCACACTAAATGTGAAGGAGGGATTTGGTTTCTAAGCAGATGAAAAGGAGAAATTGAAACAGCAGCAGAAATGAAAGCTATTTGAAGAATCAAGGTTTAACGGTGTGCGGGGGAGGGGCTGCAATGGTGATGACGTCAAGGGCTAGTTTTTGCAGGATAGCCCTTGCTTTGCCTGTTGTCCTGGCTTCGTTATTAATAGTTGCCCCTTTCACTCTCAGTAGTGTCCTAGTTCAGACAATAAATTACATAGTCATAACAAAAGAATGGGATCAAGCATATAACAGGGAGAGTAGATGGTCTCGATAAAGGAACATCTATCCCTAAGATAAAAGAATAAGGGAAAGATGATTAATGGGTGAAAAGTCAGTTCAAGTGGCCAAAAGCAGCTTTTTATCCCAACCCAAGAAACTGGATTGTTTTAAAAGCCTCTTTCAGCTCCGAAAATTGTATGATTCTATGATTTTCCCCCATAACAAAGTTAGAGGGGGGTGTTGGGAGCTTTGTGTGGTTGCTTGGCAAGGAGTTACAATGGAATATTTACCTTCTGGATTTCCTCTCCCTAGTATCTCACCTACAGACCCCTGACTCTTGCCCTACCCACTAAGAAATCACTAACTGGAGTAGTTTTGATCGCCAAGAGATTAGCTGGAACCTAATTAAGTGCACAGAGAGGTATGTAAAAATAGAAGGGGAAGTGGTCTTGAAGGAGTCTAGGCAGAGAGAGGCCAAACAGTAGAACTTGCTGGTATGCTTTCAGCAATGTCCAGAGATAATGGGTCCTTTATATGGGCTTGTACTTAACAAACAACTTTTAAAGTTATAACATGGATTTGCCTATAAAGAGAGAAGGATGCAGTCAGCCAATTCAATACTTATGGAGACACAAATACACACTTATCCCTACCACATTCCAATAATTATATAGGCCATGCCTGAGCTGCCAGCTCACTTCTCTTTCCAGAAACTTTGTCTATTCTTTCTTTAACATCAAGAGCCAGGAACTCTGAACAGCTCCAGAGCTTCTGGGGCCCCTCTGCTGTGGGTCAGATCCGAGCAGCTCAGGCAGGGCCCGTGTTGGGACGGGAGCTCTGAGTCCTCCTGTCTGCACCCTCTGGGCAATACTGGACGGCCATCCTGAATTGCTCCTCTGAGTAGCCTAAGTGCCCACCCCATTCCCTTCCCCCTGGGACTACCTTCCCAGCGTGGATAGAGTGGCATCTCCTGCCCTCGCAGATACTTTCTCTATTCAAGGAGCCTCCTCGGGCCAATAGAAGTTCTCACTAAAACAGTAAGAATCTCTTTCTTAATTTCTTGTCTTTGCCAACCTATCTGACTTGGCAAACGTAATTTCCTGCTATTCTCCCCCCAGCCAGGCAGATGTGGCCAACCCCGTTCCCACCAGGCTCAGGTCCCTTGCCAGCAGTGCTCACTCCCTTCCCTCCAGGCCCAGCCTGCGTGCCCCTCTCTCCAGGAGGCTTTCTTTATGGACTGCTTCACTTTTCTCACACCCTGAAGTCCTCTTGACTTGCCAGACCAAAAGTCTAGCACTTGCTCACACCCCAGCAGCAAGTGAGAAGCTGGAATAAGGGAAGAGAACATGGTCAGGAAGAGAAGCCTGGAGCCCAGGGTATAATCTAGTAGGAGCTGTGTCACTTAAGGTCACCCACCCACCAATGACCATTTTAGACTTTTAGGCATGCTGAACGTGATATTTTATGAAGAAAAAGACATTTTCAGTAATACACTGGCATAAGGTGCTGTTAGTGCAGAAAGCAGGCTGGAAATGCCTCCTGGTTAGTATGCCTCTGTGTGGCTGCATCTTTCAAGCCTGATTAATACTTAATGGGATTGCCTTTAAAATCTGTCACTATTTGGCAGTGATCAGACGAGTGCCAGTGATAGAGGCACAAATGTTTGTACTAAGGCCATGCTGTCAGCCAGGGTTATATGATTAATAAGTTTTGCCTGATCACCCACAGAGATTTTGTTTTCTAATTTATCCAGCAGTAGTGTTAACTGAAAATGCTGGAACCAGTGTGAAAAAAAAAAAAAAAAAAAAGAGGAAGGGCAGGTTGTTAGTAGCTTTGGGTTTTTTCCTTTAATTATTGAAAGGGTAGCACATTGCTTAAAGGGACTAGCTGACAAATTTAAAAGTCCTCAGAATCCTGTTGGAACCAGAGCACACTTTTGAAACCTGAATTTCACCAATGCTGACAGAGTCTGAAGAGAGGAGACTGTGCCAAAGAAATGCTTTAAAATTTAAAGGGGTGGGGGGAGGGGGGTGGGCACAGGCAGGAACAGAGATCTTGCTGCAGGGAGAACAATTAGATTAGATAGAGAGAGAGACAGATAAATGACAGGTAGATCTCAGAGAAAATGCACACAAAATCCTCAATGCTGTCACTTCAACAAGCCAAAGAGAACCACACTACATATTTCTGAGCCAGAAAAAACATCCTGAGAGGAGACAGAGAAAGGAGTGCCAGGCTGCAGCTACCCCAGTAACAGCTGGGAAGTAATTACCAAAGGCTTTGCCTGCTCTAGGCAAATCCTAAAATTTGCCTTGAACTCCCCAGTGGTCACAGGGTGGTCACAGGGGGCACCATGTTCTAGTTTTTCTGATTTCACATGGGAAGAAAGGCCTGCAGCTCTCTCTCTAAGGCTTCCTGACTATGTGATTAAACCACCTATTCGGAATCGCTAAGTCTTGCAGGGTGAGATTGTGGGTTCAGAGGATGGGTTTCAGTCACTCAGAACTGGGTTTGAATCCTAGCTCCGTCACGTACTAAGTATGTGATCTTGGGCAAGTTACTTAACCTCTCTGGGCCCCAGTTATCTCATCTATAGAATGAGGACAATACTTGTGGTAGGGGGGATGAAGGTTTGAGATTTAAATGATCTGTAAAGTGAAAAGTAGTGGTCAGTATTCCTGGAGACCTACACCTTCCAAATATCTCATTTCCTACCTCCTTCCCCTCCTGTCTTTTTCTCCTTCTCTTTTACCTTCTCATGAAATGTCAATTTTCAGCCACCCTATCAATAACAGCTCATTAGGTCTGCTGGCTTACCTGGACATTCATCTCCACAATATACATAATCATCTTTCAAGTACTAGTGCAAAGGCATTGATCCAAACAAAGAAAGAGCAGTCCCTGCAGGATACACTGTGAGCAGAGGGGGCTAGGTCAATCATCACTATACTATTACCGCCATCGTCATTAAGTAGGAGCCTTCTGTGTGCCAGTTTTATAAATGATGACTGGCCACCTATGTCCTGTAAGATAAAACCAGTACATTGCTAGCAAGGCCAAATTACTCTGTGCCAAAAGCCAAGTACTGTGCAGGGTGGTGTGGGTGTAGAAAGGAGAAACCAAAAGAGAAGAGGGGTTTGGATTCAATGGCCAACTCCGAAAGCTGACAACTGCCTGAAAGGAGGCTGATTAAGGGGATAAGCCTGCAGGCTTCTTTTTCCCCAGCTTTATGGAGATGTAACTGACATATAACGTTGTGTAAGTTTAAGTTATACAACCTGATGATTTGATGTATGTACATATTATGAAATGATCACAATAAGGTTGGTAAACACATTTATCACTTCACACAGCTAACTTTTTTTTTTTTGGTGTAGTGAGAACCTTTCAGATCTACTCTCTTAGCATCTCTCCCGTGCACAACACAGTACTGTGAACCATGGTTACCTTGCCGTACGCCAGACGCCCAGAACTGGCTCATCTTATAAGGACACTTACACACTTGACCACCTTCCCTACTTCCTTTTTTAAATATTCTACATTTAAGGGAGATCATACAGTACATCTTCTCTGTCTGATTCATTCCACTTAGTATAATGCCCTCAAGTTTCATCCAGGTTGTTGCAAGTGGCAGGATTTTGTTCTTCTTTATGACCAAGTATTATTCCAGTGTGTGTGTGTGTGTCACGTTTTCTTCACCCACTCATCCATCAGGGCACTCAGGTTATTTCCAGGCCTTGGCTCTTGTAAATACTGCTGCAGTGAGCATCGGGGTGCAGATATGTCTTCAGGATAATGACTTCCTTTCCTTTGGGTATATACCCAGAAGCGGCCTTGCTGAAGCACTCTGCAGCCTTGAAACAGTCAGTAGGACACCCGCAAAGGAATCATGCCCACAACCTACGCCTATATTCAAAATTAAAATTTTGAATATAATGCCCAACATATATAAATGCAAATACAATTAAACATACACACATATATATTATATTATTATATTATAAAACATATTAAAAATAGATTAAGTGAAAGGATATATTATAACTACTAAATAATAGTTATATTCTAAAGTACAAATTCTAATATTTCTTTTATCTCCATGGATCATCTTGTATAACTTGTGAGATGTGTGCACCCCACTTTGGAGATGGTTGTTCTAACAATTAAGACCTGAGCCCATTCAATAAGGAGTGCCTATTTCAACTATTTCTGCTAAGCTGAGAAAATTCTAAGGGTGAGCATCTTCTATGAGCCAAGATGGAAAGACGAACAAGTCAGACCCACTCCTGACCCCCAAGGTGCTCAGGGGGTAGTGGGAGAGAACCGTAGGAAACTGCCCCTGTTGGTAGAACGCTGGCAGTTGCCCGGGCACCCAGCCCAGCCTCGGGAGGAAGAGTGAGTAATGCTTCCAGGAGTTGTGCGGCGTGAACCTGGTTGTGCCGCTGAGTGGGAGTCAGGAGTTGAAAGATGGTGATCAGTCAATTGACTTAAACTTGTCTTTCCATGCACCATCCAAAAAGCACATCATTGAAAAGGACATCGCTGGCTAATTGAACCAGAGGATTAAAACCCAGAAAAGAATATTAAAAAGGCATATGTAACATGTCCTGACCTCTGAATGATTAATTTGGAATTACACTAAGTCTAAAAGACAATATCTTGGCATCCCATTTCATTCTCGTCAGCCAAATCCCCGAGAAGCAGGAAGTAAGGCATACAGAACTTCTTGAACTCTATGACCCCCTCCTATAAAATGGAATGTCAACAGACCAGTACTAACTGCAGAAAATACTTTAATTGCTAAACATGCAGAACTCCCTTATAAATAAAAATGCATGCTGTTTTGAAGCTTGAATCTAAGCCATTGCCTAAGTATTGATGAACAGAGTTTAACTATCCCAATGAGATAGAACCAATTTTCAAAGGGAGAAACTGAGTCATAAGAGTGACAATAGCCTCTCTACACTGGCACTGTGGAGCCTCGGCTTATTTTCAAAGCCTCTACCCATTCACATTCCCTACTGTCCCTGCAGTTTCTACCTGGGGCCTTCTTCTCCATTGTGCCCTCTTCCTGGTGAATTTACCATTCCCACACAGGTGCCCTCACACCTCTATCTGTAGCCTTGACCTCTATTATGAGCCCCCTGCCCATGCATCAAACTGCCTCCTGGCCATTTCTCCACTGGAACTCCCAACCGGAATGGCTGAATCAAAATTCTTTTCCCTCGACACACCTGACCCTATCCCTGGGTTTCTTAGTTTGGGAGTGGTAACAACATCTACAAGATTCCCCCAGCCAGAATTAGGGAATTACTCCTCCTTCCATTTCTCACTCATTGATCATGCAGAACAA
Source organism: Desmodus rotundus (assembly GCF_022682495.2). Classification (NCBI taxonomy): domain Eukaryota; kingdom Metazoa; phylum Chordata; class Mammalia; order Chiroptera; family Phyllostomidae; genus Desmodus; species Desmodus rotundus. The sequence continues at coordinate 110,038,143 of NC_071393.1, forward strand.
TAGACTTCATCTCCTAGTAGATCTCAAACCTCAAATCTCTCACACCTCTCTATCGCTATGGCCATTACCCCACTGACCTTTTCTGAGATAGCCTTCTTCCCTATCAATCCATGTTAAAAATGCTTAAAACCCGCCATGGTTTTCTGTTGCCCTTTGTATAAAGTCCAAATGCCTTAACATGCTTACATGGCTTTTAGGGACCTGGCCCCGTCTACATCTCCAGCTTCATTTCTCACCTCTTCCATCCCCAGACCCTATGGGCCAGCCATGTTGAATTCTTTCTATCCCATTAATATACTACACTTTCTCTCACTGCTGGCTTTCATATAGACAGCTTCTCTGCTTGGAATACTCATCCCTCTTCACTTGGCTAATTCCTAGTTATTTTTCAAACCATCTTCCTCTAGAAATCCTTCCCTCATGCACTAAATTAACTTGTTAGCCGGCAGTGGATTCCCAATCCCATCAGGAAAGGCTGCTGCGGCGACCGTGCACGCCAGCACTTCGGGACTTAACCACATCATCTCTTACCATTTAATTTGGAGATAATTTCAGACTTAAGCAAGTTCTAAAACTAAAAATCATACAAGGGACATCCACATCCCTTTTACTGAGATTCACCTACTGTTCACATATTACTCCCACTCGCGTCAGTATTTGAGGGTAAGTTACATGATCAATGGCCCTTTACCCCAAAATACTTCAGTGGGCACTCAGAATAGAGAGGTCTCTCATATAACCATGGTACAGTTGTCATTTTCACATGTTTACATTAATACAAGACTTTTAAAAATTGAATCTAATATTCATATCCTGATTTTGATAGTTAATCTAACTATGTCCTTTGTAGCATTTTTCTGCTTCCAGTACATTATCCATTCTAGGGGCAGACATTGCTCCTTTTAATCTGAAATATTGCTACAGTCTTTCTTTGTCTTTCCTGACATTGACATTAAAAGTTTATTTCTGCCCTGGCTGGTGTAGCTCAGTGGTTTGAGCACCGGACTGTGAACCAAAGTGTTCCTAGTTCGATTCTCAGTCAGGACACATGCCTGGGTTGTGGACCAGGTCTCCAGTTGGGAGTGCTCGAGAGGCAACCACACATCAATGTTTCTCTCCCTCTCTTTCTCCCTCCCTCCCCCTCTCTAAAAATAAATAATAAAACCTTTAAAAAGGAGTTTATTTCTCATTCACATCACAGTCTGAAGCAGACTGGGCCACCCTTCTCCATCTTATAGCTCTGTTCTCCAGAATATGTGGCCTCCGACGTCATCCAGGCAAGGTAAAAGTGAGCATGGAGAAAGTATGCCTTGGGTTAAAGTGACACATCACTTCTACTCACGTGCCTTTGATCAAAATTAATGACATAAGCACACCAAATATAAGGGGCTGAGACGTGTAGAAAAGCAGATGAATGGGATGAGAGACACTTAGCCTCTGCCACGCTTCCCACACTCCTTCTGCCGTGAGACTTACCCCATCCTTTTGTAAGTGCCTGTGGAACTGGTGGCCGCACGTACAGATTTTGGACTGTCGTGGCAGGGTTTGCCTTGGTCACTGCCACCTCCCGAGCGCCTAGCGTAGTACCTGGAACATAGTCAGGCCTCATTAAATATCTGAATGAATAAATCACCAAATTTGCTCAGTTTACATGGTATTTCAAATGTCATGCACCTTCAAGAATGTTAACAAATTGCACTCACCCCCAAGAAGTGTAATGGCATGCAGAACGCTCAGATAGAGCCTACACATTGAGTTTGGTCAAAGAATTTTTCCAAAACTTCCAGGTAATCCTAGAAACAGGATGCAAGTCTTACCAATGATCATAAATAAAACCAGGATTAGATTTCTTACCCATTCATTGCTGGGTAGAATATGTGAATTAAATGAAAGCAGAAATCTCAATTAAGTCATCTCCAACCAGTCGCTAGAGAGAGCCTTTAACATTTATTAGAGATGATTCTGTGTCTCTTCCTTAAAGTCCTTGGGTGGAACTTAATGTATATGTGGAGGGTAATAAGACAAGGATGTAAGACCTTAAAAACCTATAGCCCACAGCTGTAAAGTCACCCAATATCACAAAACTGGCAAATGGCAATGACAACATTAGAAGTGAGATTTCTGATTCTATTGCTCACGCTACCCTTCCATTCTACCCAGTAACGGGGTCAAGCCCCAGCCTTGCTGAGCTGTGGCTGCCTCTGTTTAGCTGTTTCTATCTCACCATCCAAATTCCCCTCTCAGTTAAGGTCGTGGCCCCCTGGTGCTCTATCTCCAGGCTTAGACTTAGAAATCTCTAATTGTGTTTGGGACTGAATACTTCGATATCTGTTCCTCACATAATAACTCTGGGAAATGGATCCCTGTTTTCTTCATTATATTTTCCCAAAGTTGACCAAAGTTGTTAATTGGCCAGAGTTGTTAAAGGTCTGATAGCACATGCTCCCAGGTTCCTGCACTGTTCTGTTGCACCGAGGTTTCCTGGTTAGAAACCTCAGCCTTGGCCGGCACAGAAGAGGCTGGGAAACGGGAGGCAAAGGCTAAGGAAATGTATGCATCACTCTGGCTCAAGTAACGGTGGCTTTCATCATATTTCTCTTCAACACAGCGCAGTTAGCTCTTTTGTAAAGCTTTACCTTGACTATCTCTTACTAATTAAGCCCATTCCTTCCTTCCCGGCAGTCTCTTTGTACTGCAAATGGAACTCAGCGCTGGCTGCTTTGTCATTTGCAGCCACGTGAGTTACAAAGGTGCAGGGTACCCAGAGAGCACTCCAAACGGGGTGGGAGAGGAGGAGAGGGGCCAAAGGAGTGGTAAATGGTTTATTTGTTCCAAGTAAAAATTTCATATCCCCTTCTAGACTGGCATACTAGGCACTGAATTGTTGTATTACCAAGTCCTGAAAAGAGACAGAAAAATGAGTATTAGACTCGTGGAAAGCCTACTTTAAAGGATTAGATCATTTGGGAAATAACATGAAACAGCGCTTTTTTTAGGCTTGCATTTTCTTAATAGCCAACATACAGTATAGTGATTACTTGATGCCAGACACTTTTAAAATACTTAATGTATTCTAATTCTTTGGATCTTGCATCAGTCTTATGAAGTAGATGACATTATTATGCCCACCTTACAGGTGGGGAAACTGAGGTACAGGGAGATAGACTATAGCCAGGTCTTATAATACCAAGCGGCAGAGCTAGGATTTGAACTCGGCAGTTTGACTTCAGAGTCGATGTACCTAACCACTATACTAAACCCTCACAGAAAAAAGAAAACTATCACTAAATTTCCTCGCTTAGTGAGAGTTTTATGTTGAGCACTGCTTAAACTCCATCTCTGTTTCTTCATTGGGACAATGAAACTAGTAGTCCTCACCTTGCCAGGTGGCTAAACAAATTAGTGGCGATGTCTGTAAAATGCCTTCTATGGGAACCCACCGCAAATACTCCATAAGGATAGTTTTTATTATTATCTTCATCGTTTTTTATATATCAAGGGGACTCCACAACAGCTTCTTATGTAAATAGAATAACCATGCAAAGATGTACTCATTTAAACCCAAGCCCAAAGTCATCAAATAAATCTTAATATTTACAGTTTTTAGTATAGAAAATCTAACCTCAGGTAAACAAATGTTATGCATCCAAACACCCAGGAGAAATTTTCTGCAACCTTCACCTGTCTCTGCCTGTGGCTCCTCAGGTTCTGGTCAGCTCCCAGGGCCAGCCTGACAGTGAGGGGCCCTTGGGTGGCCTGCCCCCCCACCGAATATACCTCATTCCAGAGTTCCCCCTAGAACCCAAATTTGGTGTAGCCTGGGCTAATTACCTGGAGAAGGTCCAGATTGAAAGCTCTCCTGGAAAGGAGGAGGAAGAGAAGGGTAAGAAAACACTTCAAAGTTCTCTGTTTCCTGGGCCCAGAATAAACCGGGAACCTGGCAGAAGGCTAGTTCATAAGTGCCTTTCAGCTCTGATGCAAAGTTTTTTCATGAGAAAAAAAAAAAAAAGAGCCATAAAACACAGAGCTTCCTGCTGGGGCCTGATAACCACAACAGGCTTCTAGCCCAAGGATGGAAACCCAGTGGAGAGAAGGGAGATTTAACAAAGTGGATGCCCGTGGAAGCTCAGCCACATGGAGGACATCCCTGAAGAACAGTGGGAGGAGGGTCAGACGAGGGTGTCTGTCCCGCCTGGGGTCTGCTGAGGCAGAGGGGAGAGCCTCAGAACTTTACAAGGCCTTGTTCTTTTAACATGGGGAGGGGGTCAGGGAGGGACACAGAAGCTGGCTCTTTGAGAATGAAGTTGAAAGGGATTATCTTGATGTGTGGTTTTGTCAGAATGGGATAAAAACTGTCACTAGAGAAAGAAAATTGCTCATGAAAGGGCGTGAGCCTTTCTCATCTACACAGAGGAGCGAAAGAAAGTGCATCTGCCCAGCTGCTGAACTCGGCTTGAAAAGCAAAGAAAAATGTGTGAGCCGGGACAACTCACCATATCTCTGCTCAGGGCAAGAATTCCTGGTCAAATTAAAACTTCAGTTTGAAGAAGCTGATGTGAAAACCCCCAGATATGAAATTAATGTAATTAGGGTATAGCTCCTGAACTTAGATCTTTCAGCAAGCTGGGGGGGTAGGGGCAGCGGGAGGCAGCTCGGTGGGACCTCATTAAAACTAAGTGAATAAATGCCAGCTTGCAAAAGAACTCCAAGAAAAAAAATGCCATGAGTGTAAGCTCAGGAAGGGGCAGAAGCAGAGCAACAGAGCAGAAAGACCTCTAAAGTGGGTGTCAGGAAATCGGGGCTTGGCAAAATGTCTCAAACCAGTGTTGTTGTCTTCTTTAATTGCAGTTGACACACAATATTATACTCGTTTCAGGTGTACAACACAGTGATTAGACATTTATATAACTTACAAAGTGATCACCTGGGTGAGTCTAATACCCGCCCCGGCATTGTACACAGTTATTATGATATTATTGACTATATTCCCTGTGCTGTACTCTACATCCTCATGACTGTTACCCAGTGTTTCTTTTTACTTCCTTTACTTTTTTTTTTAAGAGAGAAAGGGGAAGGGAGGGAGATAGAGAGGGACAGAAACATTGATGTAATAGAGAAACATTGATTGGTTGCCTTTTCTACATACCCCTATGCACCGGGGACCGGGGACTGAACAAGCAACCCAGAATGGAACCTGCAACCTTTTGGTTTGTGGGAGGATGCCCAACCAACTGGGCCACAAAGGCCAAGACTTAGCCAGTGTTTCTTGAACTACAGCATAAATCAGTCCTCTGGAGGGCTAGCTAAAATGCAGATTGCTGGGCTCCAGCCCCAGAGTTTCAGATTCCATAAGTGTGGGGGAAGGACTGGTTATTTGCATTTCCAAAAAGTGTCCAGAGAAGGTAGATGCTGCTGGTCCCAGGACCACGTTTTGGGACCCACTAGGCCTACCTGAGCCTCGGTTTCCAAATCAATAAAATGGAAAAGGAAACCAGGTTAACCTCTAAGCCCTCTTCCTGTTGCAAAAGTCTATGAGATGAACAAGCAGGGAAAGCAAAGCAGGGACAGCAGTGAGACAATTACTTGGTAACAGCTTGCACACTGCCTGGACCTTCAGGAAGCGGATGTGCAAACATGTTGCTGGAGAGGAGCTTACCGGAGTCACTTGGCTCATTTGCAGAAGACCAGACAGCAGGACAGGGCTGTGAGCAGTGCGTCCCATGGCGGCAGCACCTGTTGGACACACCCGTTAAAAAAGGAAGGAGAGAAAAGTGGCAGAAACATCAGGAACGTCATCAGTCAAAACAATGTTAGTTTGGTGAGAGTCCCAGTTAATTCGTGAGGAAGACCCAACCACAAGTGACTGAGGAAAGACACTCAGTGTTTCCAGAGATAGGAGAACTATTTGAAAAGATAAAAGTGACCTGTTTTAACTTGAAATGCAAAGTCAATGGTTAGTTTCTGCACCCTTGACCACTTTCGTATGCTTCTTTATGAACATAGTGGCTATGCTTGACTTTTTGGTAGGAAAAGTAAAATAGCTTTTTCAAAAACTACATATAAACTCCAGCGCCCAGTCAAGGGTCTAAGAGCCCCATGCTCACTCTACACCGGCTAGTGTGTGTAAGTGATTCAAGTAACAAGCTTTGAGTCTTCAGTATCCCTTGACTATTCAGTCTGTGCCCCCTTCATTATTAACAAATACATATCTCTTATAACCATAACATACGTGTGAGAGTGGGCAACCTGACATGGCTAAGGCCTGTTAGCAAATCTGATAGAAATATGAATCTTTATTCAGTTATAATTAGTTGAGTGTATATATACATATATGAATCTGTGACTATATAATTAAATCATGTAAGTCTCTTAGAAAAACTTATATAACTTTTTCATATAATATTTATATGCTATCTCTTCCACAACGTCTCCCCTAATCCCTCACAATCAGTTTCATGTAATAAAAAAAAATCTCACTTTTAGATGAAAGCCTTGTTTAATTATTTTTGTGGTTAAAAATATGACTTTGGAGTGAAGCCACCCGAAATTCAAATTTTGGCTCTACCCTGTGGTAGCTAAGAGACGCTGGGCAAGTAACTTAATGCCCCGAACCTTGGTTTTCCCCAGGTAAAAATACTGAACCTAATAGGGTTATTGTGAGCATTACATGAGTTCATGTATAATAAAGCACCCCATTTATGAAATGGTAGCTATTACTGTAAAACAATGTGACAGTTTTTTTCATTAAAATATTAAATAAATTATGTATAAGAGCTTTAATAAATATTAAATTAACATAATCAGTTTCTAACTTAAAAAATTAGGTCTCTGTTTCCAAGGTTACCTTCAAAAATATTATAGACTCTGTCAGATGGATCTCAAGGAGGGAGAGGCTGATAAAGGCAGTAACCCAACAAGCAACGGCCATGACCTAGGGGAACGGGCTTATTTGACAAATGTGTTGGTTGCTCTTTTCTGTTAGATCTTTAGCCATGAGTTATAGTCAGTGCTTCATGTTTGAAATGGTCTTTTTTTTGCCCATATCTCTAACCTTAACTACTAGCTTATTGGATTCTCTTACCACCACTTTCTGCACGACATTCTCTGCCTACTGGCTATTTCCACACACATCCCTCTTCCGTGTTATCAGCCTAGCATCATTAGTGACATTTACGGACAGCTCTAGGCACACACTTATTGTGTGCAAAATACGTAAAAAGACTCAGTCTTTGCCTTAAGCATCCATTCTTATCTAAGGTCTTCAACTTTATGTTTGGTCAGTAATGAAGTATGTTTATTATATCAGCAAGCATTTAGAGAACCACTCCCTGGGCCAGGCTGCGGGCTGAGCACTCAGGGAGACCACCTGGCAGAAAAAGCACGATCTTAGGGTCTGACAGGAGAAACAGTATCCGTATGCACAGAACTACCGTAGGTAGAAAGTAGAACGCACTGAGTGGCATAAAAGAGAACTCCAAACTAAGACATGCAGTTCAGAAGACAAAAATCTCTCCCTGCTGAGAGAGGTCTAGGAAGACAGGCTGGAGGAAAGGACACTGGGCAGTTTTGAAATTTTGTATTTCTCTAGAAAAGCATAAGTTAGGGGAAGAAACTCCACAGATATTGACATATAAAGGTGGAATTTCCTTCGGCCACAAGTGAAATAGGGAATGTAAAGGAGTGGATAATAATTGTTACTACTGACCAACATTTGCTGCATACTTGCTGGGTGCTTCATGTGCGTTTGTCCACTATTTTATTTAATATTCATAACAGCCTTTTATGGAGTAGGTATTAACTGAAATCAACATATTTTCCTATCCCTGGAAACAATACTAGGACCAGGCAAAAACAGTTGAGCCCCTTGTTGCTAAAAATAGCTACTCCTGGAAGGTAAGACTGTGAAACACCTGAAATAACTCACTTCAAGACCTTTGCCTCAGTGCCCGCCAATCCAAAGCCATTGTCATAACCTGCCCAATCCCAACCTCTCCCACCTTTCAAGACCCACCTTAAAGTCATGCAGCCCTAACATCCTGTAAACACCATCTCTTGACTTCCCCCCTCTGAGACACTATAGGCTTTGCCGCGTGGTGATCTCTCCCTTACTGCAGTGAGCCGAATAAACTTAAGTCTAACAAATCTGTGCTTGTTCAACAGGCTTTTAAAGTTGACTTTGAGGAGTCAACTGTTGACCTTCTAACATTATACCCATTCCCATTTTATAGATTAGGAAACTGAGGCACAGAAGGGTGAACTAACTTGTTCAATGTTTCAAAATTAAGCAACAGAGCTGAGACTAAACCCCAGATATTTCTGATGCTAAAGTCCAAGCTCTTAACCAGACAGGGGAGGCAATAAATGGCAAGTTGGAAGTTTGCATATTTTTGGTACCCAAAGGGATGTTCAAATGCCCCTCCTCCTAAAGCCTTCCTGCCTTGTGCCTTGCTTAGAAACTTCCTCAGCAACATCACTAGCAAGGGATCATGTAGCTTCTGTTTCAACATTTCCAGATATGGGTCCTTGCTGACTCAGAAGACAGTCTCTGGCATGACTCAACTAAATTAAACACTCTTTAGCACTGGGCATTTATAAAAGAAAAGAAGCCCATTTATTAGAACATGGGCCACCCAATATTCCTTCACCCCTGGCCCAAGAGTAGAAGATGCTCCAGGGTTCTTCTCCTCTGGATGGAGTTAGTTTATAGTATCATGATTCTAATCACTCCATGGTTTAGCTTAGTAGGCCCCTTGATTTTCATTCTGGAGCAGCCAATGGAGTAGGCTTGGGCTTTCGTACACCTCCTGATGCTTCCAGTTAGTAACCAGGGCTCAGATATTCACACTGAATTTTCAAACTTCTGTTCATCAGAGCACAACCAGCTTCTCACAGGTCCTTTTCACTAAGACTATTACTTCAAAAGTAGGGAGCAGGGTATGGATTGGGGAGGCATGGAGGAAGATATCACTCATTGACTTATTACCTCCTGACACTCAGGCAGAGGATTCAGGGTTTAACGTCTATTGGACCACTTCTTTTCTAAATTTAATAAGCAAGAACATCCTTCATCCTTCTGGCTGAGTTGTGCTGACTGGTACAAAGCTAGCTTTTATTACGGATCACTTCTGAGCCAAAATATAATTAGAAATTCCTTGGCTTCTGTCTTTTCCAAAGGGGATAAACATATTCAGATGAAAATTATCTTAAGACAATATCTCATTTGTCTTTTTTAATTCCAGCCTCAAGTTTAGAAAACTACCCAGAGAATTTTAAGAATTCAGTTCTTTAAAGATATTAACTTAGCACCCAAATTCATATCAACCATAAACTTGAGCGTGAAGTCTTCCACCAAAATCATTAATTTTTTTAAAGGGGTGGGGGTGGGAGCAATGCAAGGTCCTGGAATGCGTTTTTATAAACCTTCCTGCAAGTTTGTAGTAATTCACTTAACAACTTCAGTCTACCAAACCATACAATCTCCCAGGCTACAGTGCTCCAACTTCTCCACAAGAATTGCATTCAGGCTGATGAGAATTCTAGCTGAAATTCAGATAAGCTGAATCTTTATCTGCCATTCTCCTTTAACTCTAATGATCCTTCTAAAAGAGAGAAAACAAGACCAATCTTAGGTGATTTGTTCATAGTGAGCTAGGTTCATCCCATCTACTTATTAATAAAGTCTAGAATATATGTCTAAATATAGATATCAAGGTCACTAGACCATAGAATATAGATTTCTATATCTTTTATAAAAAATTCAGACATCTATCCATCTTAAATCTCTCAAGATTTTTCCAAATCACCACCATGACCTAAATTTACCCAGTTACCCAACAGTTTTCAATCGTACCTCTCTCAGCTCCCAGAAATGAAATCACCTGTGCACAGAGATTTGAGGCCAGTTTCAGAAACTAAGTACAGTCTCATTACCTCCTCCTAAGTCTTGTGTTTTACTTTTCTTAATAATTCTTAATTAGAATTGTTTTCCATTCTGAGAAATTACTATCTCCCTCCTCTGTACACATATAGCAATTGTTGGTACTCCTTTCTTGCGCCCTGCCCGGGTCTACCACTCATCGTAAGCACAATGCAGGGATCAGACGTTAGTTCTTCACGTGTCCCTTCAGTGCCTATCACTGTGTGGGGAGGAGCCCCATCACTGCTTGTTGAGTTGCTGCAGAATGGAGCCAATGCAAATGACATTTTGAAAGAGTAGTGCAGGATGACTGGTCTGGCTATGGTGTGTAAGAGACATGGAGAAGTGTGGAGAAGAGAAGCTAGGAAAAGACATGGATGCTTTGGGGTTCCTGGTGGCATCCAGTACTTTGGAGAATGGTGGCATTGTCTTAACATAAGGAGAGGTACCCAGAGGAGGACCATTTAAGAGGGAAATATTAATACCCAGCCAAATGACGTTATCATGTGAGGAAAGTGCCAGAAACTAGGAGTCAGAAAGCTCAGCTCTAGACCCAGTTGCTCCCCTTAAAAAGGATGTCTTCCAACAAGCCCCTTAACTTCTTAGCCTCAATTTCCTCATCTAGAGGATAATATATGGAGGTAAGTCTAATGAGCAATAAGTAGCTATTCCAATGTAAAATGGCATTATTATCATCTTATTGTCCCCTTTTAAAATTGTGGGGGACATTCATCATCTAAGTGAGAAAACCACGGTCACATACAGCAGTTACTATAACCAGGCACTGCATTAACTCGTATCGTTTTTATGACGTGGGCACTATTATTACCATCATCAATTTGTAGATCAAAAAATTGAAACACAGATGGGTTAAGTAGTTTTCCCAAGGTCACCCACTAGTAAGTGGAAAAGGAGGGATCAAACCCAAGGCAGCCTGGCTCCCAAATGGGTGTTATTTATCACCGCAAAAAGATGTCTTGTCTCAGTACAGCATCTTCATTTTATATGTGGAAACTCAGGTCATGTCACACAGGTGGTTATGCACTAAATATAGACCACAGTGACAGAGAAGGCAATTTTCTCCCCGGGAAAATTCTAGTTTCTTATAAAAGGCTGGTTCTGCAGAAAATCACTGAGCTGAAACTGCATAAACTACTAAAGAAACTGAACCAGATATTTTGAGCAGAATTTGTGTTGATGGAAGAAAAAACAAAAATGAGCCTTACTGTTGCTATATCTTTCCAATATGAAACAGGAGGGAGAAGCAGATGGATTTATTTAAATGCTTCCCAGGTAAACTTTTCCTGTGGTTCTAAGACATATCAAGGTCCTTAGAGAAGTGAACTCTAGTCCCTTGAACCCCTTTCAGTCCAGAGCAGAGAAACGGCCCCAGGGTGACCATGAGGCCAGATGGAGCTCAACTCTTCTCCTGAAAGCACGTAGTCAGGATAAACCAGGCACGAGGAGCTGCCAGGAGAGCGCACAATATGCTCCTCCTCCTCCTCGGCCCTCCTGAGTTACTCCTCCGTAGGAACCTGAACAGAGCCCCTCGACAGGTGGTTGATGGCAACTGAACCTCCTTCTGGGCCATCTGTGAACAGGACTCTGCCCCTCCAGACACCAGCTAAAGCTGTCATGTGAGAGTGGCTTCTCCTGCGGTGTGACTATTCACAATTGCTTACATTCAGATCAGAGAAAACCTCCCGTTCTGAAAGCCCCAGGGGCAAAATGGTTCTCCCTGGAACCAACGAATGACAGGATTCTCATGTCTTATTCATTCCTACTAATTCTGTTTGTGGAACGTCATCCTTTTCTTAAGACACAGGTGGAACAGATGAATTTCCAGATGGCTAGGCTGACCCTTTTTTAGCCCACACTGAGACAGACGCAGCCTGTGGGCTGCTACAGACCTAAACAGACACTTCTGAATATGTTTATCCTCCCTGTGAGGCCTGTTTATTTCTGACCACTCGATGACACTGAATGATTTTAAATGACTCAAAAAACAAAACGCATCGACAAATATCTTTGCTATGAAAAGTGAATAAATGATAAGATAAAATCAAGAAGAAAAAACAAATCATAAGGAAAAATCAGGAGAGAGGAGAGGTTAAAGTAGGGGCATTTGGAGTCTGACGAAGAGAAAGAAACCGATTACTGCACAGTTTTCTCCTTTCAGTCCCAAAGCCAAGGGCCTGAAGTACAAAAAACACCTGCCCCTGAAAAACAGGCTAATGCAGAAAGGCAGGGAAAACAGTAACTTTTTTCTTTTTGGACTTCACCACTTGCACAGCCCCTCCTAATTGGTCTTCCCAAGAGCCCATTTTATAAGAAACTGAAACAAAATTATTTCAGTGATTTGCTCAAGGTCACAGAGTTCTGAACAGAACAGGTCTACGAATTCCAGCGCCAGTCTCTGCGCCCCACTCCCTCCTACACCACCGAGTGAACTTGTAAAAATTGCAGTTCCTACCGTCCGCCAGCTGTGTGACCCAGGATGAATCACTTCTTTCGGGCCCAGTGTCTTCACTTGGGAAATGAGGCCACGCTAGAAATGGGTGGCCCACAATTCCAAAAGTCTGTGAATCCAGAAGTCTGTACATCCGTGAAGTTTAACAAACCACTGTTTTTTAAACTGCGGTTATGATTTATTAGTGGATCATGAAATGTATTTGGTAGATAGCCACCATTCCCTCTTTTTTTTCTTAATGTGAAATAGAACAGAAAATAATTGAATAGACTCAGGTAGGCTAAGGTAGAAAAATAATGGAGTAGGAATAGGGTAGAAAAAATGTCCGTATGCATTCCATAAAGTAAGCATGAACGTTGTTTTGTAAAACCGTGTGTGGGTACTGAGTCATAATGAGATTTATTTCTTACTATGAGACACAGTAAAAAAAATTATGGAAACTCATATTTAAATTATAGACTCACACGACCCATGATAGCAGAGTTTTACTATCTTCCCCAAATATATACACTTGCTGTTTTTTGTGGTTTCTTTTGTCTCTGGTTTGACTTTCTCTTTCCCCTCTGGCATATTTTCTGCTGTGCCAGGAGTTGTCATCCCCTCCTTCCCTGTCCCACTTGCTCAGCATCGTCCTTCTTGGGGAGGTTTCTGGCTGCTGCTGGAGGTGAGTTCTGAAGGAAGGGAAGGCATCAAAGTGTTGGATGGAATCGCATGTTCTGCTAAGCTCATGATACCTGGTTTCCTGAAATGGGGAAACACGAAGGATGAGGGAAGTCTAGTTGGGATGATAGGAAAGGCCCTGGAGATTCTGGACAAGTGCCACAGTCTGGGAGGGCGAGGTCACCATTAACCACATCGATGGCTCCTCCGCCTTCTCCGTGCAGGAGGGCAATTAACATAAATGTGTCACAAGTCCTCAAATGGGAACCTGTGTTTAGTGAAATGGGGGTTGTATCTGTTTTCCCAAGGCTGGCTTTCCAGAAGAAATTGTCTAGAGTCATAAAGAAATGGATGTTTGGGGACGGAATTTTGAAGACTACAGCTTCTAGTCTGTTGCTCAAAACTACCCTCCCCCAAAAAGGTTTTGCCCCTTCTGTTTCAAGTTTAAGCAGGTGAGACAGGAGCTCCATGAGGCTGGAAAGGAGTTCCATGCCCCTGGAGCCTCCCATGGAATATTTCCCATTGTGACCCTCTCCTGGAGCCTCTTGCAAACAAAAACTCTGACTTGCTGTGTAATTCAAAGTTTGAAGTCCAGGTGAGTGGTTGGAAAATGAAGCTTCCCTCCCCCATCCTTTCAGATTCTTAGTCATTCAGTGTCTGAGATGAAAGTCACTAAACATTCGACGGAAACCTTTAATTCTTGGTCATCCAGGTAAAAACTAGAGATGTGACATCCCAATTCTTCCCATTAGCCTGGTCTCAGGACGGCTTGGCTTGGAATAATGTCCAGGAAATTATTAATAGTGAGAAAATATCATTCCTAGAAGACACAGTCTATTATTAAAGGGATGTGAATCTTTCTTTCTCATGGGTCCTACACAACTATATACTTTTGGTCCCTCAATGAAAATACCAGTGTTTCAAGTGCCCATCAGTAAATGAGTGGATCAAAAACTGTGGTACATTTACACAATGGAATACTACACAGCAGAAAGAAAGAAGGAGCTCCTACCCTTTGCAACAGCATGAATGGATCTGGAGAGCATGATGCTAAGTGAAATAAGCCAGGCAGTGAGGGAAAAATACCATATGATATCACCTATAAGTGTAACCTAATCAACAAAACAAACAAGCAAGCAAAATATAACCAGAGACATTGAAATAAAGAACAAACTGACAGTAACCAGAGGGGATGGGGGAGGGGATAACGGGTGGGAAAAAGGGGAAGGACCATCAAGGAACATGTGTAAAGGACACATGGACAAAGCCAAAAGGGGGTAGGATTGAGGTTGGGAGGTGGGGATGGGTGGGGGAGGGTTGTGGGGGGAAAATAGAGACAACTGTACTTGAACAACAATAAAAGAGAGAAAGAAAAAAAAAAGAGAGAAAGATACCAGTGTTTCCTTCAAGGACCTGCAGGTGGGGGTAAGATGAGGCTATAATTGGCTCCCTTTGCTGAGCTCATCACACAGAGGATCACAGTGTCCATTCCGGACGTGCCTGGCAAGGGTGCCTTGTCAAGTGTTACTGTGTTAAGCAGCCCCTGCGGCTTTAAAAACAGTTGACCGGCTATTGACCTGTTCTGTGTCACTGGAGCTGAGGAACAGTCTCTCTGGCTAAATACTTACAGGCCCTACGATAGATTACATTAACTATTATAAAGGCGCAGCTAAGCCCAATGACTCCCAACTGCCCCACAGCACAAAGAGCGGCCCCTGTTGGAGGAGCAGAGGTGCACCTCTCAGGAAGAGTGCTAGGTAACAATCCCCTCCTGACTCCTACCTCTCTGAAGAAAAACAATGGGTACACAGGGGGTGGCTCCACATTTTCCAGAAGACAAACCTTTCCTAAATTTACTCCCAGATCTAGAGGGGCCCTAACAAATTTCCACAGGTAAAATCTCATCTTGATCATCAAAAATGACTTCCAGGAATTATCTTTCTATGCTTGTGACGACGGGACAAGGGATCATGTTAAGCATCAGTCCTGCCCTGTCCATAGTCAAGTAAGTTAGGCGCTTGCAGATAAAAGAACTACCACACTAAAGAGATACTTAGTTTAGATATAATCAACGTTGACTTCACCCTGTAAGATGCAAGTTCACCAAAGTTGACAGAAGAGGCTGTTGGCAGTGCAAGTTTGGACAGAGTAGGAAAGGCTGCTAATATTTTTGAGCACCTACTATGTGCCACACACTGTGTTAGCTAATATATATCTTTTATCTCATTTAACCTTTATCATACTTTTAGGGGAAAGGTATTACTATCTCCTTTTAACAAAAGAGGAAGCTGATGCTTGGTGAGTGTTTTGCTTTTGTTTCTCCAGCGTTATTAAAGTATAACTGTCAATTTTTAAAATGTTTTTTATTCAGTGTGTACAACTTGATTAGATATGTGAAATATAGTGAAATATATACAGTGAAATATATACAGTGAAATATCGCCAGAACCAAGCTAATTGCACATCCATCACCTCACCTAGTTACCACTTTTTTGGGTGTGGTGTTGATGAGTTTTAAGCAACTTGCTCTAATATCAATCTCCTATTGGCATGTGAAGATTAAATGAGATGATGTAAATAAGTCCTTAGAACACTTGGTATAATGCCCAATGCATGCCATTTGGTAATTGCAAAGGTTTTCCTCACCTTGAAAAGTATGATTGTTATTGTTAGCTAAGGGGACATTTGTCATTGGAAGAGACCAAATGGGACAGTCAGTCAGGATGGCAGCCTAGGTCCAGGAGCTAAACTCTATAGCCCATCGATGTCTCTAGCATGGTCTTGTTTATTGACTTGTCTATTCATTTGTTTATACCAGTCCTCATTTTTTGATATATTATGAGATGTATCACAGGGTACCAACATATGTTTAAAATTCAAGATCAAGAAAAATAAGAATAAGTGAAGACAAGACCAAAAACACAGAGATGGAGACCATCAGGAGCTGGGCAGCTGCTAAGCGGAGCTTCGGTTTACTGACAACTGAGTTTCCTGGGCACCGACACACAGGGAGCGTGATGAGCTTACCCAGCTTTTTTTGTTCAAGAAGAAGGAAGTATGCCAATTCCTTAGAGGAAATAAAGTATGTCCTTAAATTTTGTCCCTAAAACGCATTTCTCCCATGAAGCTTCAGGTCAGATGCAATGCAAGGACGATGCCCCCAACAACAGAATGCAGTCACAGGGCTTTGTCATTTCTCTCCGTAAAAGCCAGCAGGAGAACAAAGCACAACTCATGAAAGCAGTCTGCTGGAGGCCCGGCAGGACAGCCTGCCCGCATCTTTCCTCTGGCTGGCTCATCCAAGGATGAACAGAACATCTGAAGAAATGGATGGACCTTCCCACGGTCCTCCATAAAGAATACTTTCTTTGTGGAAAACACTAGAGCAGTTGATCACGGCCTGCCCCACCTTCCAACTCGCCCTCGTCTAAGACATGTACTCCGTCAAACCACCAAGACCCCACCTGCCCTGGACACAGGTGGTTAAAACAGAGCAGACATCTCATCCGATGGCCACACACCTGAGAAGCTTGACTTGAAAGATGATTGGCCCATCAGACTGTTGCCCCAAAATGTTAATCCAAGGTCCAAGTTGGAATCTGAAATGGTTCTAAAGGCAGGGCTGGGAAAGACCGTGCTGGCCAATTGCTGAGATAGGGGAAGAGGATGTAATCGGGAATAGCAAACTGCTGAAGGGTAAGAGCAGAGCCCATCTACACACGGAACGAGAAACACCATGAGAGAGAGACTGAGACTACACGCTCCTGAGAGAGAGACAGTGTGACCATATACTTACCCTGGATCCAAAACCACCTGCCTTTTCCAGACCTAGCTGTGATGACAGTCTTAATTTCAGATTCCTGGAGAGCCCTGGATTCTCGTAATAAACCCCTATTTTCTTGGTAAGGCTGAGTGGGTCTTTATTTCTTGAAAATAAGTGAGTCTGACTAAAACACAGGCCTTTAATTAGAGTTGAACAATGCGCAGTATGATATTCTAGTCTCTACACTGCAGGCATTGTGTTGTCTGTTGTCAGGAAGGCAGATCCGATACAGGAGAGATCAAAAGCAGATGGTATAACACACAATGATGTGGATGAATCTCAAAGGCATTATGCTGAGTGAAAGAAGCTAGTCTCAAAAGATTACACTCTGTATGAATCCATTTATATGTAATTCTTGAAAAGACAAAATAATAGTGATGCAGAATAGATCAGTGAGTCCCAGGGGTAGAGGTTGTGGGAAAGCATGACTATGTAGCACAAAGGAGTTTTGGGGGTGATGGAACTGGTATGTATCTTGATTGTAGCAGTGGTTACATAAATCTATACCTGTGTTTAAAGACAGAGAGTTGTACAAAGAAAAGAAGGGAGGGAGGGAGGAATGATCTGTCTCTTGAGTAAGCAGGGTCACTAAATAGACCTTCCATCGGTCCAGAAGGAGGGCCAACTCTCAGCAAAATCATCTCAGCTCACAGTTCCCCCAGTGCTCTTAGCTTTATCTTTTTGCCACTCAACTCTTCCTCCTCTTCTTCCTGGCTGGCCTCGCCTTCATAACAAAGTCAAGCCAAGGAAATGAGCAATGCAGGTAGAGTTTTATGTATCAACCAAGAGGTGAAGGACATTCCGATAGGTCAGATTAGGTCTTGCCATCCTTCCTAAAATCACACCATAAATACAGAAAATCTTTTATTCTTCCTACGAATGATCTTGGTCTGGAAGAAGCAGGATAACCTAGAAGGAGCACTAAAATTTCTCAGTGATAAGGAAAGAAAAATTCTAAGCAAGGAATAGGCTGATAGGAGGGTAGAAAGAATTAAGGCAAACGCAGCTTTCACTTGAATCAGGATGATTATGCCCAAGAATTGAGATTAGAAGGCAAAGCCTTTCGGCTGTGGCTTAAGCTCTTTGGGTCTTCCCAGTGAGACGAGAAAGGGCCTTTCAAATGGTCCAGCCCAGCTTCCTGGTCCTGGCTGATAGTGATGCCTTTCTTTTTATCACTTCTTTTCCATACAGATATTTCCTTTGGGAATCTTGCAGGGAAGTGTGGCCAGGGCAGCACAGAAAATGAACATTTCTGTGTCCCCTAACCAAACGTTATCATAATACTATCACATCCTTACCCCAGTGTGTTATTTTTAACAATGGTGTCCTATTGCCCTAGATATGCTGGTTGCACAGTGGCTAGGCCTATAGCACACAGCAAGTAACAGACATTTATTGAGTGGGAAGATGCAAATAGAGAAAGGGAGGGAGCAAAGGAGGGGGAAAGGAGGAAAGAAGGTAGAAACAGGAACAGCCTAAGGTTCACACCCGAGGGAACACGCTCTGTGAACATAATAGTCACTCATTCAGCAAGTATTTATTCGGTGCGTGCTGCTGAAGATCTCCCTCTCCTGTCTACTTAGCTACTCCCTACCCTTGTCCACTCCGCTCTGAGCCCCAGAAGACCAAACTATGAGGATTGCATCAACAGGGTGCCCTGCACCCAGCAACCAGCTGGAGTCAGTCCCTGGGGAGTGTCAGTAGGAGATGAAGGAGGTCGAAGAGTCAGATCAGAGAATTGATTTCCTTGCTCCCTCTCTCAGGGTTGCCCAGGGCAGCTTGCAGCCCTTGAATAAGAAGGTCCTCCCTGTTCACACAGCCCTCTGGGGCTCTGGGGCTCTGGGCTACAGCAACCCCTCCCTGCCTCATCCCTTCAGGCTTGGGGTGGTAAGGGCACAACGCTGTTGCTACACAGGTGCTGTACTATACCTTCTGGTTACCTACATCCTACTCACACCTTTGTAAATAATCACTTTAGTAAACTTTGTGTTAACTCTGTTTGAGTTGTAGACGAAAAAGGGACCGCATACTAAACCTGACAAACCCAAGACAGACCTGCATGGTGGGCCTTACAAACTCAGAGACAGAAAGCAAGTGCATAGAATGGTCTGAACATAAAAATTCCTAACTAAAAGCAGGTCATGGTGGGTAGTCACGTCCTAGGCCTGTAGCTTCTTTGACCAAAGTCAGTCTTTACCTTAGGTGAGCCTGTCTATTGTCTTTTTGCATCTAAGATAACATCTAAGATAACACACCTTCCGAGTGTCTGAGTGATCCACTTTTCCAGACCACTCAGAGCACAACCTCCCGAGACCACAGAGCCCCTCATGGTTGTCTTCTTCCCTGTACACCATCTCTGTGTGCTATAGATGTTCATTATTGACTATTATATACCCACCCACGTAAACGAAGTGGGTGATCTCCGTTTTACTTTTTATCCAGTTTCAGAGACTTCTCCCTTTTGCTTTCTCCCACCTCCTTAATCTACCACTAATGGATCTAATGTGACCCCACTTACATCTCCTCCATTGGTTCTAATATATAAAAAAAGGTTGTAAAACTGCCATTCTTAGGAGCATTTTCTCAATACATTGAGAGTTTGCTTCCCGGCAATTGTCATCAGTTTGGCTAAAGTAAACTCTTCTAAAGCTTTTTCATAGGCTGGACATTCTTTCATCAACAGAGTGCTGTGACTTCTTTCTGCCGAGGCCCTGAGTGATACAAGCACAGCTGTGGGCCAGGCACTATGCTAACCTCCTGGGCTGCAAATACAATTAGTTGCTCCTCTAAGAGCTCACCATATAGTAGGTGACAGGCACATCAAATAAATACCAGCGCAGGCTGGGGTTTGCAGTAAAGGGGCTAAGCATAAGGTGGTACTGTCCAAAGCCAGCTTATGAAAATTCAGCCGGGATCTGCCTCTCAGCAAAGAAGTAGAAAGGTCCCATTGTGCACGGTGGAAAATCCGGAGATCACGCTTGCAGAGCTCATCATGCTAAGTTTTTTACTGGTCCCTGGAAAAGTAAGGAATGACTTGCATGATACTTTCAGTTTGTAGTTACCAAAACAAAAGCAAGTTCAACATGAAATCTAGCTGTTTAACTGATTGAATTCTTCAGGTTCTCCCACTAGCTCACCACAGCCTCTTACATCAGTTTTAGCTTCTGCTTACCCTTAAGTAAGCTTTGCTAATTTCTTAACCTTTCAACATAAAAAAAAAAAAATTACTGTACTTTTTTTAGTGAACAATTAGGGTTTTACTTGTCTCATATGACAAGAAAGTTAGAGACACGCTATTGCTGGTGTTGTTTCAGCAGCTCAACATGGTTACTGAAGACTGAGATTCCATTTCTGCTCTGCCCACTGCAGCGTGGGAGCTTTTCCCCTTCATGCTTGCTGCTTCGCTGTCACACGATGACAGTCACACTCAGGCAGCATGGACAAGTTCAAGGACAGAAGGAGGCAAGAGGTTTCCTCTCCTGCCTATACTTTTTATCAGAAAAGCGAAGATATTTTCAGGTACCCCAGGCAGGCTTCTTTTTGCATCTTATTGGTCAGAGGTCATTCACATGACCCCTTCCAGCTGTAAGCAAGGCTGGGAAATTGATAATCACCTGGCTTTGGTTTCTGTGCCTGGTCTTCTTTTCCTGTCATGACCAAGTTCATTTCCCCCAAGGTTTTTTTTTTTTTGCACCTAACACAATGTTTTTTTTACCGGTTCAGAAAGTCACTCCTCCAGCTTGCTAAAGAGATACTTCACAATATTTTTCCCACACATAGGGCCCAGAGGAAAAGCTTGGACTGGTAATTCTTACTTGTCTCAACTTTCCTCTTTATTGGAAGATATTAGTGTGTCCCGGCTGACCTCAAAAGCTTTAGCTATAATAATCTTGTGTGAAATAAAAGAAAACCTGTGTTAGTGTATAAAACAGTGTAAATACACATCCTGGAGGATCTAAACTGGAACTTGAACAAGATCCTCAGATAAGTAGCAACAAAAGGGTGTCACGATTTTTTACAGAGGGGTGGAAGATAACTTCGCAGGCCAGCAGGACTCAGAAACAACAAAAAAGGAGAGTGGGAAGGCCATTTATACCAGAGCTGGCCATCCACTAGTCATCTGCCATCTCATATGGTCATTATCGTCCCAGCCACTGAAGTGCACAGGAGGCAGGGTGCCAAAGGGTCAGAAGTAGGGTCCCTGGAGCCACACCCCATCACTACCACTTCCTAGCACCATGATCTTTGGCAAGTTCCTTGGGCAAGCTTCCTCAGCTTCCTCCCTCATCTATAAATGGAGATAATAATAGTACTTGTCTCATACAGTTATGGAGATTAAATGAAATATAAATTTAAATCACTTTAAACGGAGTCTGGTTGATGATAAATATTGTGAATAATAACAGTTGTCTACACAGCAGAGAGAAAGAAGGAGCTTATACCCTTTGCAACAGCATGGATGGAACTGGAGAGCATTATGCTAAGTGAAATAAGCCAGGCAGTGAGGGACAAATACCATATGATCTCACCTTTAACTGGAACCTGGTCAACAAGAGAAAAAAGCAAACAAAATATAACCAGAGACATTGAAGTTAAGAGCAATCTAACAATAACCAGAGGGGAGTGAGGAGGGGATAGTGGGGAGAGGGATTTTCAGGAACTACTATAAAGGACACATGGACAAAACCAAGGGGGAGGGTGGAGGTGGGGGAGGGAGGTGGGTTTGTCTGAGGTGGGGGAGGGGGAGGGGAGAAAATGCAGACAAATGTAATTGAACAGCAATAAAAAAATAAAATAAATAAAATAAATATTAAAAAGTAAATAAAAAATAATAGTAACAGTTGTTATTTTTACTATTATTGGAACTTTAATCCTTTGAGTAGTTTTGATGTTAGTGGTAATAACTAGAAGAGATTGAGTTAGTGACCAGGTTGTAATCCTTCCACTCCCAATGACTAGCTGAGTGAACTTGAATAAGTTATTTCCCCTTCCTAGGCCTCAGCTGTTGAACTTGAATAAGTTATTTCCCCTTCCCAGGCGTCATCTGTCCACGATGATATTACATCTAGTTCCTTACAGCTCTAAAATTCTATGGTTTTAATCCCAAAGTTTAGTCACTAATGTTTCAAAAGAAACATCACCTACAGTAAAGAATTCAGCTTATACTACCCAGATCCTATTAACTGGAGAACAAAGACAAGTTACTGTAAATAAGGGATCTCAGAGTATAGAATCTACTCCAGGAGGTAAACTGGGCACCCACCTTAGTTACAGGGCTCAGCTTGGTTCCCTCAATTTCCACTCCACCCATTTCACTCCCAGGAAAATTGCCCTCTCTCTGTTCCTGACCTTTCATAACAACATATATATGTAGTGTGTATGTGTGTGTGTGTATATATATAAATATAAATATATATTGTTGGGAACCAGCCTGGTTTCAGAAGCTGTAACCCCCCATGGCTAAGGCTGAGTCAGAGACCTTGGGACCATAAGCCACTAAGGAGACAACGCTTATCTCCCTGGCAGGGGCACCACCTCTGCCCACTTTACTGTGCTTGGCCCTGAGTTTGACCAGTTAGCCAATGACGGGTCAGATTCCTCAAGGAAGGGACGACCTAAGACAGGCATGGTCACAAAGAGGCCCACAGGGAAGGATTTGGGGGACTATAGAAAAAGGGGGTGATGGACCCTCGTCCCTCGGCTTTGACATAGCCTGAGTCCTCATTCTGTCTGCAAAAAGTCACCTAATTTCTAGGCTGCCTTACTTCCCCTGCCTGACTTAAGCCTGAAACAATGACAGAGGGTGGTGCAGTCCAGTGCTAGAAAGGGTGGATTCCCTGGGGCTATCAGGCCTAAGAAAGAATGCATAAAATCCTGTGAAACCTGCTTTGCTAATACCCTCAATTTAAATGAAAAGGGCCCAAGCCTGAAATGAGTTTGTTTCCCAAAGTCTTATACCCTTTTAGCTAACTGACCCTGACTCAGAATAAGCCCTCAGAGTTCTTTGTTTGTTATCTGTTGTTTGATCCTTACTGCCTGACAATGATTGATGCTCTTCACCTGTATTCCTGTTCAAATTGAAACCAAGAAAAGCCCATTGAGGAAAAGGCTCTTGGCCCTGGTCCTTTGAGAGATCAACCACCTTTCCTCCCCAAGAAGATCATGTCTTGGTAGACTTATTCTCATCCGTGGTGGCTGGGGGTGGGGGGAGAAGGGGGTGGTGCCCTGTGGGTGGAGCCCCCCCACTATATATATATATATATAAAAATACTGAATTATTTTCTGCAGGGTGGATTCCTTGTGGTACAGGCTTCCCTGCTAGGTGGGTGTTCTAGGAACCCTCTGTATCAGTGTACCAGCTAGTGGTGTTGTGGGAGGCTGCATTTGGCTTCAGTGAGTTTTTTTTTTAAAGACTCAACACATTTGCTCATCATGATGGGTGATTTACCAGCTCACCTGCCTACACTGTGCTGAGTGCTCAGCAGTTTTTGACCAAACACGGCATGACCTCGGTGCCCCACCCACCTTATTCATTCAATCTCGCCCCTGAGCAACAATTTTTGTTTCACTGGATGTAAAACGTCCTCAAACAGAAATGTTTTGCCGATGTGGAAGAGGTAAAACAAAAAATGGGAGAAGCACTAAAAAGCATCAAAATCAATAAGTTCAAAAACTGTTTTGAACAGCGAAAAAACATCTTGATAGGTATATTGCATCAAATGGAGAGTACTTTGAAGGTGACTGAAATTTAACATGTAAGAGTAAATACACAATTTTTAATAAATAAATTCCAGTTTGGGGAGATTATGTATTTATATATATATGTATATATATATTTCTTGCAACATATCAAGAACTTTAATGCATTTCTGGTAATATTTTCAACAGCATTGTAAAACAGCTATTATTGCCCCCATTTTACTGATTGTTAAACTATGGGTGAGAAGTTTAATATAAAAACTTGCTTAAGATCACACAGCAAAAGTCATGGAGCTATTTTTAAAAAACAAGGTCTGTTCTGAGTCTGATGCCCAAAGTCCGTCTCAGTCTCTGGGTGTCATTCAGAACTGCTCTCCGTAGAGAGCCCCGAGATAATGACCTTCACAGGCCCCTTTGCCATCCCTATCCTGCCAGCTGCCCTTTGCAAGCTCTCATCTGTAGGTTCAGCCGGACCTTAGGCTCCAACACCAGTGCTGTTCCTGGACTTGGTGAATTCAAGAAGCCTTAATAAAGGCCAATGCTTAGTGGCCCAGTACCAAACCAACGCAATCTCTAGTCCCTTTCTGACTATCAGCTTGTCAGCTTTACCTGCTTGTCAGACACCCAACACCTGCCTGGCACCCCAGACTCAGGGACTGGGCCCTTATATCGACCCCAAGTATAATACTGCTCAAAAATTCCATTTTTCCTCTCTCCACAAATGACTGTCAGCATCCAGCTGTGTGCCTTTGATTCATCCAAGACCTCCTGCTTCTTTTTCCATGTATTTACTTATCATTTATTGATCCCTGGTATAAGCCAGCCCCATGACGTCTTTGTCTGTCCTGAGGATGCAAACATGTTCTATTAACACATCCCTTTCTGCTACCAACTACAATTAATCCATCTCCAATTATTGATTACTCAATACAAATTAACAAGGCAAATCTTTACTATTAAATACTTTTTACATTTCAAAGTGGGTTACAATTTTCAATTTAAAATGTATTTATCTTCTCTTCTAGCCACAGATGAGGGACAGCTTATTAGATCTTATGCATCAACATAGATTATCCATTTTAAAAGATGCCACATGACTTCTTCAAGATGTATGTTCTATGAAAGGCAGAGCATCACCCCAAAGAAGAGCTCAGCCAATAAGAAGAAAACAATGAGGTACCCTAAGGACATTGAGAAGCAAAAGGATAGACTGTAGACTTACTCGGGCCTGGATTTTAATCCTGTCTTAACCTCACACTAGCTTACTAGAATGGCAGTTTAAAACTATGGTCCCAAACTTCCCATCAACAGGTAGAAATATATAGCTAGGTATAGATATTATATATAGATGATATAGGTATACATTTGCATATGCACATGCATATATACATACATATACATACATTTTGGATTCTGTGACTGCTTGATCTATACAATACAGTAGAGATGAGGCTATGCCAGTTTCCAGGTCCAGGCTTTAGAGGCTTGCATAATCCTTTCTGTTTCTTAAGATGCTTGATCTTAGAGCCCAGCCACCATGCTGTGGGGAAATCCAAGCCATCCCACAGAGGGGCCACATTGTAGAGAGAGGCCACAATTTAGCATCCTTGCCAGCTGTGTGAGTGAGCCCTGCTGGAAAAGAATGACCCAGACCCAGTGGAGCTGCCCCAGCTGGCTCTGCATATAGTTGAATGAGCTGGTTCCACCAAGTCTTGCCCAAATTCATGTTCAGGTTCATGTGCAAAATAAATTATTGCTTCAGGCCACTAAGTTTGGGGGTGGTTTTTCTAATGCAGCACTAACTGGAACACTGGTGGCCAAGTCCCTTAACTCTCTTTGAGTTTCATATCCTCATATCTAAAATGGGAGTGGTAATACTTAACTCATAGGGTTTATTGTGAGGATTTAAAAGAGATGGTGAACTTGAAGCACCTACCCTATACCTAGCACCCTCTGAGTGTCTGAGATCCAATCCCCCAGAAGCTGGCCCTGAGATGAGGACTCACGTACACATAATTTATTCGGGAAGTGCTCCCAGGATTAAGGGTGTGGGGAACACAGGCACAGAAGGGGAAGAAGCTGAGTGCAGGTGCAATTTGGAGTCAAGTTTGTAGAGAGTAGCTTCTGTCTGATGCTGTGGGAGAACTCTAGAGTGTAAATTACCCTGCATCAAGGAAACTAGGCTTTCATGCCCCTAAACCCATCAGTCATTGGATAAGGGGTGTTCCTAGGGGATGTAAATGCCAAGGCACTCCTTGTGGCCAAGCAGGCCCTAGTAGCCTAAGGGAGGAGCCTGAGAGGCAGTCCGGGGCGGGAGGGAGGGGAGGTAAGCTGCAGATGCTGGCTGTTGGAAGTGAAAAAACACCAAAGCCCTTTTTGTTGCACTTACCTCTCTCACAATCATTGTAACACACATACACTCACAATCATTACAGATATTCAGGGTGATCTGGGTGGAAAACCAACATTGTCCAAGGCACAGAAGTACTCAAAAATGCTACTTCTCATGAGGATATACCTTACAACGAGCCACCCTGCTCTGCAAGAGGAGTCTAACTGAATGAATTAGGAGACGTTCTCCATGGGAAGATTTATACCAGTAAGACAGGGAGTAGTAAATAAAAGCAACAGATTAGTGCAATATTACTAAATCCCATTATTTAGGTCCCTGCCTGGCAGATTTAACAAATGAGATCTATGTCTCCTTGGTGGATGCACAAGCATAAGTACCATCTAAATCAAGTCTGCGGAGAATAAACTGACCTGATGGATAGCTATCCTTTAGCTCAGTATCAGTAACACATGGAGGATTTGGAGGCATTTGTGCCAGGAATCAGATAATGCAGTATTTGTCTCGAATTAACTAATTTTTCTAATCAGTGTACTGTGAGTGATATGCTCCTGCCAAAGGAGATTTGTGACCTGCCTGAAGTACCAATTATGTTCCAATTTATACAGTAAAATTTGTTTGGTAATATGAGGTGTTGTAGCAATTTTAACACATCAGCAAAGATGGAAATCAATTTATTTTCCTTAGTATTTGGCAACAAACTTCGTAAATAAAAAAAAGAAAATGTGGGGTTTCTAGAATCAGGCAAGCCTTTTGCTTTAACATTTTCTACTTCCTGGCTGCTGGCTGAGGGCAGGACTCATCCCCCTGTGGTTCCACTGACTCAAGACCAAGCTAGTGTCCCCTGGGCCTCTAGCTTCTTAAGTTGTTGGAAGAGTGAGGTCTTCAGGACGGGCCTGTTTCTGGGTTGATGGGCTGGAACTGAACTCTAAAAGTGTGTCAGAGACTGCTACACATTGTTTTACCTGGCAAAGGAAGTGGGGCAGAAATTGGCATTCCTACTTTAGAAATAAGGAAGCCAAGTCTCAAATATGACCAAGGATTTGCCAACAATAAAAGTTCTAGACCCAAGTTCTAGAACTTCTGATAATAAATCGTGATTTCTGTCTATGACAGGAATTTGATGGTGCAGTTATTGTGTAAGCCTGCCCCTGTCCTCTGAGAAGATGAGAACATGAGGTCACCGAGACAAGTAGGAGGAGGCCAGGCAGAGGAAAGGGGAGGGAACTGCAGGCACAGCAAACATGTGCAAGAGCAGGGAGGCTTATAAGCACATGGCGAGACACCCAGTTTCCACTTGAGAGAGAGAAATCTGGAAAGAACATCACTCAACAGTTAAATATTTTAAATGGCCAAATAGCACATCCCAAATTTTGCTGAAACCATCAAAGAGTTGAAGTAACAAGACAACCAACTAACCCAAAACCTAAGGAAAGACAGGTGCTCGCGAGGAGAGATGAGAAGTCACAAACTCTTGCTTACCTAGGATGGATATTACTGGACATTGAAGGATTCGGCTAAAGTTGTTAACAAATTGGTAAAGGCCTAGTATGAGCTAGTGAGAGTGTTTAGAACCCCTGGGGGCCAGTGAGTATACAAGAAACCCACTTGCATTCTCTTCTTTATGGACCTAACTGGACACTTAAAAAATTCCGGCAAGAGTCCTGAGAAACCATCCCTCATGCGACAGTATTAGAGGAAGAAAACAGCAGCTGCTGCAGGAAACACAAGAAACCAGACCCAGACCCTGCTGCTCTGTCTCCCCAACTGAACAAAAGCTTTAAAATGGAAGAAGAACAACACACACGGTTGCCTTAGAGCGCGGAAGAAAACTCACCGTGGCTGAGAAAAGAATATAGGCAAGAACCCTCTGCTCCTGGGGGTGGGGCGGTAATGCCTTCTGAGCCAGAACCTCCTCTGGGAGGGAGCAGAGGCACTGAGAGCACCCAGGGGCAGAGCACCTGCCTGACAATCCCTAAATATTTAGGATGACAGAGAACACCTCTCCACTCTCCACCACTTCCCATGGCCAGGCTAACAAGCAGTGAGGAGCAAATAATCAAATATTGCTGCTGAGTTAGCGTGGAGGCACAACTCAAAGAGACTACTGAAACCTGAGAATGGAGAAGACATTATGAAAAACCTGACGAAACAGCCCCCACCCTAAACACAGGCAAAGCCAGAGAAATGTTAAGCCTGCGATGCACTGAGGCTAACCATGAAACAAAAATATGTACAGTCTCTACTACGCTATACAAAGTGTCCAGCTTTTTAAACTGATAAGAACAGATACTACACTTGATCTTAGCCTAAGGGCTGAGAAGCAATACAATGTCCAGCTTTTTAAAAAATGTCAAGGCATAGGGAAAAAAGAAGAAAACAATATTATCAAGGTACAAATTCCCCCCCAAACTAGGCATATTATTAAAAATGCTGAAAACACAACATAACTTTTCAAATCTTTAAGAGAGCCAGGGGAAAAAAGATACATTACATACAATGAAACAAAGATAAGAATTACAGGAGACTTCTTGTCAGGAGCCAAGCAAACCTGAAGACAAAGGAGGGACATATTTAAAGTGCTAAAAAGAAAAAGGGTTAACCAGAATTGGATAAGCAGGAAAAATATCTTTCAAAAATGAAGTAGACATACTTTCTCAATCAAACAAAAACCCAAAGAATGCATTGCCAGCAGACCTACAGGATAATAAATATTGAAGGGAAATTCTCAAGCAAAAACAATACTCTGCCGGAGAGAAACTTAGATCTGAAGAAGGGTGCAGCCAAGAGGAGGGCCCCAAGAAGGGATTTGTAATGGGGTCCAGAACTCAAGGTGTCCAGGAAACATTAGAAAAACATATATAGGATGTCCTCACCCCCACAAGCCTGAGCCAGGGGGATGGGACACATGGAGCAGGGCCATTCAGAGCTGTTTTGGGTAGCAACAGCTTTGCAGCTAACCCCTGGCACGGTCATTTAACATATCAATAACCTTTAACTGGTTTCATGGATATGTTAAATAGCTGTGAACATACTTTGAGCCAGGGGGATGGGAGCGAATTCCACCCAAGATGGGACTGGGAAGCAACTCCCCCTGGTTACAGGGCCTGCGTGAGAGCTTGGTGATGATTGGCTCCACGCCATGGGGCCACACCTGCCCAGACTTACTATGGCAGCCCAGTAAAGCTGGAAGAATACGGGGATGCTGGCAGGTGTAACTGATTGTAGGAGGAGTCGGAAATGGGGCTGCAAAGGAAGATGGGTGCTGGGATTTAAACCTGGGTGCAGCAGCCATAGAGGAGGAGGACCGCGTGGTTCTGAAGGAGTGAATAGGAGAGGACCATGTGGTTTTGGGGTGCTTCTTTTTGCCACGTGGCTTAGGCAGCAGGAGAGACTTTGCCAGGAAGAAAAGAGGAGAAAGGACTCTTGCTGGTGGGTCATGAGAAGGTGCCACATGGCTTTGGATTAACTGGAGATTGCAGCAGCCACACAGCTGATGGTACCGGGAGCCTGAATCATGGACTTCTACTTCTTTTCCTGAGACACGGTACCCCGGACTGGGCACAGGGAGAGGGAAGGACTGTGCATCTGTGGGTATTCTAAAGAACTTTAATATCTTATTGAAGACATTAAGTCATTACTCTAAGTCTGTGTAACTTTTAAATAAATAATTTCTTTCCTTTTCACCAGTCTCTGGCATTGAGAGACGTCTTTCCTCTGGCAGCGGGAATTTCGAACCTAGCAGGTGTGTGTGGGAGGGGGAACCTCCAGAGACAGAAAGGGGGGATCCTTTCTGTAATAATTTATCATGAACCACCCCCTGCTTGCTCTGTAACAGATCCACACAAAGAAATGACAAACATTAAAATGGAAAAAGGGTAAAAATTTTTTTTTCTTATTTTAATGACTAAAAATAGCGGGTTGTTTAAAGTAAAAATAGTAGCCATGTATTATGTTTCTATCCTATGTAAATAAAAATATAACAACAGTACAAAGGATGAAAGGGAAGAATTGAGACTAGACTCTTAGAGGGTCCTGACATCACACACAGAGAGGTATAATATTATTTGAAAATGTACTCTGATTAACGACAACTTTTACAGTGCAAACCTACTGGCAATCACAAACAAATTTAAAAGGAAAGGTGTAAATAATAAGCCAATGGTGTCGATAAAATGGAATCATACATTTTTTGATTAATCTAAAGGTTAAAAAGTTGGGAAAACTTCTAAAACAAATGGAAAAAATAGAAAACAACTATCTAGATGGTAGATTGTAAAGCAACCATATCAATAGCAACACTAATTATCAATGTTCTAAACTCATCAATTAAAATGCAGAGGTTGTCTAATTATATTAAAAAAGCAAGACCAATTATAAGCAAAAAAATAGTCAAACTAAAGGAAAAATTGACAAATCTATAATTACACTTGGATGCTTCACTCCTCTATCAGTAATTAATAGAACAAAAAGATAGAAAATCAGTAAGAAACAGCACTATCAACCAACTAAAACTAACTGATAAGATACTTCACCTAACAAAAGTAGAAAACATTCTTTTCGGAATGAATATAGGCTATTCAGCAGGCAGGCCATGTTCTGGACCGGTAAACTCACCTTAACACATTTAAAGGAATAGAAATCATACAAAGCATGTTCCCTAACCATAACAGAATTAAACTAAACATAGTAATGGAAGGATCCCAGACAAAGTTTAACTAGAAATCTCAGAACACCAGGTTAGGAAGCTCAGTGGGCTTTTGGACTACGCTGGTTTAAAAGCAGGTGTTGCCCATGCTGGTTTAAAAGCATGTTGCCCATGCTTAAGTCAAGTGAAAGCTTTATACTTCATTCTAAAGTTAACACACACAGCAAAAAAAACAATTCAGGTTGTCACAGTCTTTCCCAACCATCAGGAAATACCGAGGCTTTGCTATGACTTGAGATGTATATACATAGAAAGGCTGTGGAATAATGGGAATCCAAATGCAGGGCTTCCTGCTGCTCATGCAGGCCCTTGTTCCTCCCTGTCTTCCATCAGGTCACACAGGGCAAGCAATACAGCGCGATGACTCAGCCCTCAGGCCTCAAAGACCTGGAAGACAGGCCCAATTCTTGTTCCTCTGTTCACCAGCTATGTGGTTATGGGTATATTACTTAAACTCTCCAAACTTCATTTGCTCATCTGTTAAGTGGAGATAAGGACTGTACCTATCTGAGATGGCTTTGTGAGAATTAAATGAAGATGATGTGTGAAAGTACTTAGCACAGGGCGTCCAGACCACAGCAAGTGCTCAATAGTTCCCACCATTTTCATCCATTATGATCATTCCTAGGGAAGAAATTCTCTGGGCAAGTGCTCCATAAGGCTAAAATACACGTGTTGTTTAGAGACCATCTATTTAAATTTGGAACCTGTCAAGGGACATAAAATCTATAGGTAGGAAGAAATTAAATCTGCCGTGGTTTCCTGTCTCCTCTTTGGCAAGGTCAGGGAGAATAAAATGGAGCCAAAACACAGGGCCACCCTCACACAGACTCCCTCACGGGAAGCGCCTGCCCCACTCCAAACCTCTGGGCTTCCTTCCTCTGCCTGATTGTTGGTGCTTGGAATTCTTTAACTAGAAACACTCATTCCACAAAAGAAATATGACTTAAAATGTATATAGTACTGGGATGGGTGATATAGTATATTACATTTCTATTAATGGAAAAAAGCAGGTTTTACATTAGGGAAAAGTGCCTTTTATAGGAAGAGTGAGCAATTAGGAGGTTCTCCCTTAAAGGGGAGAGAGTGCATCCTAAAGACCTCTTGAACCCAAAGGAAAAAGACAATAAAACTAGAAGGATCCTGGAGGCACACAGACTAGAGATCCACAAACACCAGTTTGTTAGAATCACCCAGAGTATCAAACATACAGACTCCGGGGCTCCACGCTAGAACCACCGAATGTGAACGAGGAGGGCAGGGATGATAGGATTTGAACAAGCAGGAGGAGCCACATACGGGAATCATGTATCAATACTAACTTTGCACTTTACAGAGGACAAAACTGAGCCCAGGATAATGAAGTGACTTTGTCCGGGTCCACTTCACAGCTGTTTTCAACACACTTGGCTTGGCTGTAACTGTGGGAGTGAGAAAGCAGTGTGAGTGGGCAACTCTACTCACTATCCCACCTGCCCCCTTATGGTCCACCAAGGACTTTGCACATGTAGACAGTGTCACCCTCCTGTGATCCCAGTCTCTCTAAGCTATCCATAGGGACACCTTTCCCAGGATGGCTGATTGAAGTCCAAACTCTAAGTTCAGCTTCTTGATCATACCCTCGACTTCTCTCCAAATGATAAAACCATCAGTGGGGGCCACGTCATAGTTGGCCAATAGCTGGCAGTCGTGATTAGAGCACATACTAATAAGAGGAAGTAGCAAGAGGCCAAAAATGAATCAAAAGGGAACAAAGTGACCTCTAAGCAACTGCAAAACACAGGTCAATAAGCTGAGAAAATCGATGAAGTGAAAATAGTCTGCTCAGGAAAATCGATAGAGTGCAAACCAACCGCATTCGGGCCTGTGGCCTTGCCCATGGCTCTGACCCCAAAGTTGAACTGCATCTTCCCTGCTCCCCAAGGACAGCTCCTCATTCCCACCTCACCCTTCTCCCCTCAACATCTGCCTCTTTACTCAAATGCGCATTTCACCCTGAAATGCCTTGTCACCAAGTGAAAAGGTCCTCTCTCCATCCTCCCATGGCCACCACTCTGGCCAAGCACCTCATCATTTTATATCTCAATTGTTTTCAGAATTACTCTCTCTGCCTTCATCTGACCCTGGTACCACACTGGCCTACAAAGCTCAGAATAACCTGCCGCCCCTGTCCCCCAATACACCCTTATAAGACTCCCCTGCCAATCAGGCAGATCTCCTCTTTATGCCTGCCCGAAACTCAAAGCTTTTTTTTTTTCAGACTGGTCCTCCCAATACCTGTTCTCTTCTCTCCCTGAATATTCAGATCTTCTACCTGCTTTGGTCCGTGAGCGAAAGGGCCCCCTTCTCTAGTAAGTCTGCCTGGAATATCATCATCCCCCAAAGATCTCCTCTCTCAGCACTGATGGAACTTTTCATCTGCACCCCTCATTTCTATATTAAGCAATTCCCACTTTCACTGTTACCATGTTGGGGGTTAGAGGAAAGAGGTGGTATCACCACAATATTCTCAACTCTTGGAGAAAGGCAGCAGAGGGTGGAAAGCACACTGGGATGAGATGCAGGAGTTGCTGATTCTGTCCAGCCCCTGCCTCTAATAACTGTGGGCCCCTAGGCCAGCGATTAAATCTCTCAGGGCTGTTCTATAAAATGAGATGGTTGTAGAGAAGATAACTCTCCTGTTCCTTCTCATTCTGATATTCTAGACTTCCAAGGCAATAATTGTCTCTTAGTATTCCCCATAACATTTTCAGCTCTTCGCCCTTAATCTTCCTTAACCTCCTAAGATTCTCTTTCCTAACTTATTAATGAGGTTGGTAATAATACCTTCTTCGCTTTGAGAGACTCATATAATATACATCTTGTAAGATTCATAACACAGTCCGGACACAAAGTAAGGGCTCTGTGGATTTTTGTTATTATTATTAAATAATAGAAATATATATAAATATCTCAGATGAATAAATAAAAAGAACTTTTAAAAAATAACTATTGTTTGAGGCTAAAAAGAGATCTCAAGAACAATTAATTGCTATTCATATAATAAAGCATGTTATCTTTCTGTTTAAAACAGAAAGTATTTTGTTTTCCTGAGCTATAGAGTCTCATTTATGACAGCCCATCTGCATCTGCATTGAAAGCAGAAGCTCAGAGCAATTTCTCAGCCCACGGTGCTGGACAGTGGGTCCCAGGGAGGCCAGGGAACGATATCCTTGCCTACCCAAGATGGCACTCCTGGAAGTCAAAGTTGCTGCCCTTCCCCCCAAATAGGAAGAACAAACATCCCCTTTAGAGAATCTAGTTACTTTAGCCTGAGACTCCAAGATGGCGTTCCTTGAGAATACAATGTGGAGAATCTATAGTTCAGAAGCTCCAGGTACCTGGCTGACAAGTTATTAAAATGTCAATGAGCTCATTGAGTGAATCCTTTTCCTTCTGAAAGCAAAGCCACTTGACGCTGCTTCTGTCAGTCAGAACATAGAGAAATCTCACCACTGGTGCTCATTTACTCAGCCAGCCAAGTACAAAGCAGAGGAAGCATGTCCCGAGGCAGCCCCCAGAGATGAGACCACACCCTGAGCTAAGCCACTGGGAGGAAGAGTCTCCACTCAACCAATAGGAGAGTTTCAGAAGGAACCATGACAAGGCCAGCTGCCCAGTGGCTATAAGACGAGACAGTCCTGCCATAAAACAGTACTCAGGGAAATGGGGTTAGGCTGCCCAGAGCTGGTTGGGAAGCCAGAATGCATGGCATTTCAGAATTTGAATAACCCAGACCAGATTTAGGAAGAGTCACAATGACATCCTCAAAAATATAACAACTTATTAAGTTCACAGAAGAAAGAGCTATATACAATAAAAAAAGTTTTTACTACTGTTTATGATTCTAAACATTTAAAGTATTGCTTCAGCCCTGGCTGGTGTGGCTCAGTGGATTGAGTGCCAGCCTGTGAACTGAAAGGTCACGAGTTCAATTCCCAGTCAGGGCACATGCCTGGGTTGTAGGCCAGGTCCTCAGTTGGGGGCCTGTGAGAGGCAACTATCTATGTATCTCTCACACATCGATATTTCTCTCCCTTTCTTTCTCCCTCCATTTCTGTCTCTCTCTAAAAAAAGGAAATAAATAAAATATTTTTTAAAGTATTGTTTCAAGTATTGGTAATATAAAAATAATAAATCCAAAATAATGTAAAAATAAAAAACCAACATGTTTCCTCTCCTTTATTGGAATTCTACTGGGGTTGGGAGGCAGGTATGAGTGAAAGATGTACAAGGTGACTTAAAAAGAAGTAAACACTTTTAAAAATGCATTACTCCGAACTGGGTTATAGATGAATGGTTTGTAAAGGAACTGTCCCAGTATATATATATATATCTAATCCTACATATGCTCGGAATGCACCCCCATGTCATAGGACCCACCTCAGTCCTGAAGCTGAATCCATTCCAGACCCTTTGTAGGTTGATGGTCAGAACGGCAGCCACAGTGCCTTCCTTCATTTACTCAGCATCACGGGGAAGGTGGAACAAACACAAGCTTCTTGAATTCTCTCTGCAAGAAGTCAAATGGTGTGATGTCTGGGGATAAGTTCAACCACTGTTCAATTGTTTTAATCACTTGTGATTTTTTAGGGTATGTGTGTTGATATCAGATATATAAAGCACAATAAGAAAACTTGAGCAGAATTATTTGGTAACAAGGGAATGCTAAACATGGATACTGTCTACCATGGTGATGTCTACGGGACAACAAGGGGGAAGGAGAAGAAAAGGTTATAAAGGAAGTCATAGAACAGAAAATATTGTATTTAGGACCAAAAGAAGAGACACATGTCATCGCTGTGCCTCTTACCAAATGTAAGACATTGTATAGGTCCTTCTGTTCACTAGGTTTCGTTGACTATAAAATTGAGAAAATAGTAACTGTTCCTTGTGAAATCAAAATATCATTTTTTCCACGCAGAATCACAGGGAGCAAAGTATAAAGACCAATCAGTGATAGACCCAGAATCTTGATATTTAACAGATTTCTGAATCAATTTTAAAGATCTGCAATTTGTGTTAGAATTTTCTAGTTTTAGGGTGACTAGCATGATCCTGGGCATGACATAAAGTGTCAACCCTGAGTCCCTGAGTCTCTGAATCACTGAGTCCCCGAGTCAGGAAGACCCTGCAATACAGTGAGAATCCAACACAGAACTTCTGCCACAGAAGCTGGGACTGAACGGATAGGTAGGTACTCGTGTCTTTCTACCTGCTCTGGTTAATAAGGCACAAGGGCAACAGTTCATTTTTGTTTCCTATCCTACAGGAAGTCTCATGGCCTGGTCTCCAGGATACTTTTCATATGTCAAAAGGAGGAAGATTAAGTAAATAGGTTAGTCCTGCTTCTACAACAGACACCTGAAACTTTGTACTATATTATGTTTCTTCAGTATCTGAAGAAACTACAATAGGAGGGCCCTGGTACTAGAAAGCCACTGACTTTGAAGGAGAGAAGCCAAAGTGACAAGTTCAATCCTAGTACCTATGGGAATCGCATTCCTAATCCATAGTTATGGTCTCTGAGTCTGCCTCGTAAGTAGTTTCAGCAAGTCTCGTGGCCCTGCCCTCCCCTCGGTGTCTAGTCCCTCTGTTGTGCTGAGGCTGCCAGCCAAGGGACCAATTAGTGTCAACAGTGATGTCAACACTCGCCTGGTGAGTCCTGCATCCAGCCACAGCTTCCTAATGAAGCTCTGAACTATTTAATTAGGAGCCGCTCTGACAATTCTGTCCTTGTCACATCACCAATAGATTGGAACACAAGGGAGAAAATTTTCCATTGAACCCACGCCACAGCATTTGCTATGTAAATTGAGATGAGTGGGATGCACTCACCTTGCTAATGCATAGAAATAAGAGGTAATGCAGTCTCTCACTGTATCAAATGGGAAGGTATAAAGACACAGCCGTGCATAAAACAAAGGATGTTTGTTTTTCTGCCCAACCAAGCAGCTATTTGCTCACCATTTCTTCTTTTTGAGACATATGTGTGCTGTGTTTAGGATATTGCCTTTAGAGGCAGAGACACCTAAGTTTGAATTCTGCTCTGGCCTTTGTTCACTGCCTGACCTTGGTTAGATTCCGAACGTCTCTGAGCCTCAGTTTTCTCACCTGTTAAACAGAGATAATTATGCCTACCTCTGAAGTTGTTCTAATGATTAGAGTAAACCAAAAAATACATAAAGCACTAAGCATAAGTACTAAATAAAGGATTCTTCTAATTACTGTCACATCTAATGTCCTATGTTCTAAATTAAAAGAAGAATTCCACACTGCGATAAGCACTGTCTTCCATTGGCCTCCCCCATTTCCTACTCCAGACACTTCTCTTTCCTAACCTGTTACTTCAGGAGTCCTTATATAACGTACGGTCTGTCAGGGAAAAGTCCAGCCACTGATAATATAATGAGAATGGTTTGCACAACATTGGTATAACCTGGAGGGCAAGGCCAGTGGACTGGAATGTGCATTCGTGGACAATGATGGCTTCACTGTACTAGTCAGTTGGAGTGGTAGGTGCCGTCGAGTGAGCGTGTGTACTGTGTGGCCATCACATTGAAAATGACTGAGCAAGTAGAGCAACAAATCTGCATCAAATTTTGCATTAAGCTTGCACATTCCTCCACACAAACTATTTGGATGATTCAGAAGTCCACAGCTATGGGCAACTGGTGACTGGCAGCTTCATCACCACGACATGCCCACTCATGGGTCATGTCTCGTGCAGTTTTTTTGAAAAACACCAGATCACCCAGGTGACTCAACCCCACTACAGCCCAGATTTGGTGCTCTGTGACTTCTGGCTTTTTCCCAAACTAAAATCACCCTTGAAAGGGAAGAGATGTCAGACTATCGATGAGATTCAGGGAAATATGACGGGGCAGCTGATGGCGACTAGGTGAACTGTGTGAGGTCCCAAGGTGCCTACTTTGAAGGGGACAGAGGTGTCATTGTCCTATGTTCAGTGTTTCTTGTATCTTGTTTCTTCTTCAATAAATGTCTCATACATTACATGGCTAGGTACCTTCTAGACAGACCTCGTAGGTTTCAGCCACCTTACCACCTTAATTGTCCTCCTTGATTAATGCTAGTTTATAGGTAATTTTCAAACAGTGTGGCTCCCAAGCCTGAACTCCAAGTCACTATCACAAATTACAATGGGACTTTGAACTGGATAACTTGCTCACTAATTCAGTCTTGGATCCCATTAACTTTTCAGCAACCATTCCACATGGGGATGGGAAAGGACCCCTCTTGCCCAATGGCCAAGAAAAGGTAATTTATTTAGAAAAAATATAACCTAACTCCACCCATTTCAGTTTTCATTAAATGGAGAAGAAGTGAGATCTTGGGTTATATAATTCATTTGTGATTATTGCATTCTTTGAAAGGTTAGGGTGCTTACCACAAACTACAAACCAGTAATCAGCATCTTTACTGCTGAAAATTCAGGAGGAGAGCTGGAAATTTGGAAGGTGACCATTCTGCTAGTCTTGGGAGACAGAGTATTGGGATAAAGTACGACAATCAAGGAAAATGAAAATAAAGAGTAAAACTGATAAAGAGTAAAATTTCACTGGGTCTTCCCTTTTAGTTCAAAAGAAAACAAAGGAAAATATGGATCTTTTCAAAAGCTAAAATTGCCTTAACAAAACAAGTGTGATGGGATTTCTTCTTTTTTTCTAAGGATGATCTTTTTAAACACAATCCTTTTACCCTTGAAACCACCACCCCTCCTCCCTGAAGGCGCCCAAGCAGACCCGTCAGCAGAGAAACAATGTTCCAGCAAAGAGACCTGCAATTACTTGGTGATCATAGCACAAGAGAAGATTAATTGGGAGCAAGAGCCATTTAGAATCTTTTATTCCCCATTCAATTTTTACCCAGGTCAACAATAATTTTTTTGTTGAATTTATTGGGGTGACATTTTAAATAAATTTATATCAGTTTCAGGTGTTCAGTTCTATAATACATCATCCATGTATTGTATTGTGTGTTCACTACCCCCACATCAAACCTTTTTCCATCACCCTTTATCCCCCCTCTGCCCTCTTTTACCTCCCCCCACTGTTTCTGGTAATCAGCCTACCATTGTCTGTATCTATGAGTTTGCGTGTGTGTGTTTTGCTTAATCCTTTCACCTTTTTCACCCAGCCCCCCAAACTCCCTCCTCTCTGACAGCTGTCAGTGTGCTTTTATTTTTTGTTATTTGTTTATTTTGTTTATTAGATTCCACATATGAGTGAAATCACATGGTACTTTTGTTTCTCTGACTGGCTGAATTCACTTAGCACAATGCTCTCTAGGTCCATTCATGTTGTTGCAAAGAGTACGATTTCCTTCCTTTTTACAGATAAGTAGTATTCTGTTGTGTAAATGTATCACAGCTTCTTCTCCACTCATCTACTGATGGACACTTGGGCTGCTTCCAAACCTTGGAGATTGTACACAATGCTGCAATGAGCATAGAGGTGCATATATTCTTTTAAATTAGCATATATTCTTTTAATTATTTAATAATAATTTTTTAAAAATCTGTCATGGATTCCCATGTTCCATGTCATCCTAATGCAGCTGGCGCATTTGCTAAGCCCTTATGTCCCTACAGAGCCAGGCAGAGAAAGAAGAAAGAATGGCTTCACCGAGCTGAATTTTGTGAGAGCATGAGCAATCTGTGGCAAAACCAGAACTTGATGATGACAAAGATGGGAAGTCAAAACTCTTGCTGCAATACTGACAAAGGAGCGTTGTCACCAACTACGTGGTAAGAATTCCTTAACAATCCCACCAGAAGGGAAGACCAATAGGGAAGGTAAAATCATCTGTCCCCTCAACCTGAACATAAAACCAGGAATACAGAGGCCCAACTGCTATACACTAAGGACTCTCTCTGGGAGATGTAACTGACAGAGAATGAATGACATAGAGAGACAGAGAGCCTGAGGGAGCCGAGAGAGAGAAATGAGACAGAGAAGTTATGACTCAAGAAGTTGAAAGAGAGAAAGAGGTGGGGAGACAGAAAGGCAAGAGGCCCAGGGTGAGGGAAAGAGAAAAGTGGTGAAAGGAAATCAAAAGCAGAATGAACATTAGAGGAAAGGCATTTGTTGGGCAGGCCAAAGGAAACCTAAAGGAAAGGAAAAATAATCGAATCAAAATGGAAAAGGAAAGTGGAATGGACTCACGAAGGCTGGGCTGCAGACACTGAGAACATGAGGAAGCACAAGGCCTTGTCCTTCGTGCAATTCTTCGGGAGACCTGGCGGATGCCCAAAGCTATTAATGTTTGCTTTCCAAGAGCATGGACTTTGCGGTCAGGCAGATCCTGAATCAGATCTGTGGACAAGACAAAAAGTTTAGTTTGCACCTCTGCAAAATGGGAGTAATAACATGCTTCACTGGATTGTTATAAGGATTAAATATAATAAAGTACATAAAATCCCATCATAATATCTGACACATAATGGGTGCCTTATGAGTATTAGTCTCCCTTCTTTTCTCCATATTAGGCATTCTACCCTGGACATTTTCATCATTAATAATTCTCTGTACTGCCTGCCAGCCCCACTGCAAAGCCTGGCTTTGGCTTTTGACTCTAACTTCTTTAAGGGCAGAACTTCTGTCTGATTCACAAGAGAATCCTCAGCACCTTGCACAGTGCTAAGCACCAGGCCAACTCAATAACTGAATATATGAAGGTTTATTGACTGAACAAACCAACACACAAATGAGTTAATAAAAAACAGTCTTCCTGTGGGGGAGGATTTAGTTACTACACAATCAGAATTCAGTGCAGGAAACAGAAACTACCCCAGGTAATTCCAGCAAAGAGCTTAATATTGGCTATTGGGGGCTTACAAAGACATTGGCAAGACTGAAGAAACATCAGTCAGAGCTGCCATTCAAATACTGATTTCAAGGTTACTCCACCAGGACAAGCCACAGATCAGGAGTCTGCTGCTTTCGCCATGGCCACCACTACCCTTCACACCCACAAATTGGTGACTAGACAGGAATCCTGATTCAAACAACCCAACTCTTCCAAATCTTACATGTTATGAGCCCAGCTTGCCAGAAACAACAGCTGTAGTAAAATGGCATCTGCCTCCTTTCTTCCAAATCTCAGCCTGAGTGCACCTAATTGGACGAACAACATGTGCATCTTTGAGTTTGGGACAAGGCCTTCATAGCTTTCTAACATATCATACTAGGAAGAGGGTGGAGTGAGGAATGAAAAAGTCAATCTATGTCCAAAGGTTTTTTCAGTCTAATGAGAAAACGGGTTTCAGTCCTGACAGAGAACAAAGCAAGAGAAAAATCAGGAAGGGCTAAGAGAAAAACATAACTTGGCCTTGATTTTCTAGTATTGTTCCTATTCAAAGACGTGGGCCCATCATCGGACCTCATGTCTATTTTGGGGGTTTATAAAATTGCTAACATCAGATACAGAAGAACTAAATTCACCCTGTTCCTCAAATATCATTCCTTCTATGACTTCATCTGCATAGAAGACAGCCAGTATTCTGGAAAAAAATTACAGTGATTTGAGATGGGGATCTGTCCTACCAAATGTTTTCTCAGAATCTTGAAAACATTCCCATCTGTTGCATAGAGGAAGCATGTTTTCCAAACCAACTTCTGAATACATCACAAGCTGTGGCAGCCATGAGAACGGGTTTCACGCTCTTCCAACTGCAGGGAGTGTAACTGACCAAGAGCCTCAAGCTGCTGCTGGCTCTGCCACCCACAGAAATTCATCACTGCCTTGGCCCTGAGGCTACTCTTCCCACAAGCTGCTCCCAGGCAATCACTAAGCACAGAAAAGGCAGTCGCGGGTAGATGTGCAACTCACTTGATGGGTGGATTTGGCTCAAGGACTTCCCCAGAGCCTTGCCAAACTCTCCTTAGAAATTTCTTTAGCCTGCTCAGCACTCTAAGGCGCCTTTATTCAACTGTTCTTTCCTCTATCCTTCCCTCAAAGTCAGACTTGCATTCTGATCTGCAGCTCTCTCATACTCTCTCAGCTTCCTCTCATTTGCTCTGACATGTTCCCAGCCATTTTTCTTAATAAAATACTGTCTTGACATATGCGTTTGGCTGAACCTGGACTACTACATAAGGCATGCCTGATGGCTGATCTTTAATGTTCTAGTCCCCAGCATGTCATCTGGGTAGGCAGGGGGATGAGAAGGAGGTAGGGATAAGAGGATTGCTATGAGACCATCCAGAGTGAGACCATCCAGAGCAGGCAATGGAACCGTGTTTTACATATATGCATATCGAATAGGAGCACAGAAACGAGAGAGGAGGAAGTCACAGAACAACCGGAAGGGCTCAGGAATAAACATGACTACTCTATGACCTTGAGTCTCCAATATTATTCCACTTCAAATATTCTGGCCCATCACCAGACTTCATGCACATTTTGGGGTTTGTAAAAATATGCTCACATCAGACACAGATACAGAAGAACAAAATCCACCTCATTCCTTATATACCATGTACACACATACACACATGTGTGATTGTACAGGCGCAAAAACTGTTTAAAGAAGGACATTTTTTACTATTAATTCCTGTCAGGAAAAATAACCTCCATTTATAAATAAGTAAAATAATGAAAATGTTTTAAA
Source organism: Desmodus rotundus (assembly GCF_022682495.2). NCBI lineage: Eukaryota > Metazoa > Chordata > Mammalia > Chiroptera > Phyllostomidae > Desmodus > Desmodus rotundus. Next base: position 110,080,440 of record NC_071393.1, read on the forward strand.
GCTTTTCTTCTCCTGCCTGTATTCAGACAAAACTTTCTTGCCTTTTGATGAGTTTTTACTATTGAGTTTAGTACTTCTGTTTAAACTGTCACTGAATCAGAGTTTGCCTTGATTATTTTATTTCTGAATATTCTCCTTGTTTGAATAGATACATGATTTTAGAAGTCTAGTCTGTAAACTTCATTTCAGCCTCGTTAAGCACAGTAACATCAGTCCCTCACCCGATGCTGGGCATATAGTCAGCATGTTCAAAAACAAATTTTGTTGATTACGTTTCAACCTGGATCCTCATGAAGTCTGACCCAATAACAACATAACTCACAGAAGTTTCTCCTTGCACTTCTTTTCTAATATTTGCCAGGCCCATAAACAAGGACATATCTAGGAGGAACTGGATTTGGAGCTAACTTTCGTGGTCCAGATCTTGTGAAGTTGAGAAAGGGACTGCCACCTGCCCACATGGGACCTTCAGTGTTACCTGCCCCTCTACAACCAGGCATGATTACCAAGTAGGAAAAGCTGACCTTCGTGAAGTCATTCAAAAATTACTTATTGAGCATATACTATATTCCAGGCCTGACCACGATAAGCAAAATTGACACACTTTCTGATATCATTAAGGCTTTAAGTTTTGGAGGCAGACAATAATAAAGTAATCCCACAAGTCAAATTATAAACTGAGAAATGTGTTACAAAGAACAGGATGCTAAGGACAGGTTGCTAAGAAATGTGTTACAAGGAACAGGAGCATCTCAGAAGAAGTAACAAATTGAGTGAGTTGTGAAGCACGAGTAACACTTAACTAGGAAGAAGTGTTAGATAAGAATTGCAGGGAGGGGTGTACGGGCAGGTAGATCAGTGTGTAAACATGCAGGAACAAACACAAAACATTTCAAAAGCTGGAATAAAGCCACAATGGCTGAGCCCCAAGCCTGGGAGGGAGTGCAGTGAAATGAGACCACGGAAGCAGGCCACAGCCAGACAGGTCATTAGGCCCCTGTAGGCATGCCAGGGTGGGCTTTTCTTTATCCCCTCAGCCCAGAGCTGGGTATCCTCGGAGCTCCTCCAAGCTTGCATCTGGCTCAGCTTTGTACTCTCTCCTTATGCAGTTCAAAGTCCTCTCTCACCCTCCTTCGTCCCCTGAAAACACCACAGCTCTCCTCCTGGACTAGCCTGCAACACCACCATTCCAGAGCCCCCCTATCCCCCTCCCATCCCTGCCTGCTCCCAGCTCTCTTCCTTGGTCCTGCAGCTTCTTCAGTGTGAAGTGTCTTGCTACTTTTTTCAGCCTTAATTCAATTTATTCTCAGACCCTCCCTTTGTTGATGTATCAATGCCTTAGAGCCTACTGTGTAATCTTCCCAAGTTTACGGGGCATTCAAAAGGAAAGCAAGGCCTCTGTGCTTTAAGCCACAGCAAGGAGGTCTCCAGGAAACGTACCTTGCAGACAGAGTTGCTATTCCTGGGCTGAGCATTCCTGGTGGTCCTCAAACATGCCACAAAAGCAACTGCCATTTCTCCCAGCTCTTCTTGTCTAGTTCCTAGTAGAAACATATCTGAGAGGAGATCATCCACAACTGATTATCCATTCAGTAAGCTCATTCTGCCCCCCAGGGGACTTAGGGACATGTTGATTGCCATGTTGGAGTCTGGTGGTGATGCTACAGGCAGCTAGTGAGTGGAGGTCAGGAAAGCTGCCGACATCCTGAACATCCTACGATGCGCAGGTCAGTCTCCACAACACAGAATTATCTGGCCCAAAGTGGAGATAATGCTAAGATGAAAGAACCCTTCAATAAACCTTCCCAGCTTTGACGTGGCAGTTCAAGGTCTACACCCCTCATGCCTGATTAATATCATTAATTTATCATAATTAATATAATTTGGTTGATAGCGCCTCCACAATGCGCTCACATAATTATTGCCTGCATTTGTATGTATTTTTGTTGATTACAATTTCATCCTTTTTGTCTCTTCAACTTAGATATTTAAGGTCTTCCAGAAACTGCTATGTCATATACACGTTGTAATGCACCAACACCTGGTTGAGCAGTTGGCATTCAACACTCTTACTCTGTGCTGGCAGACACCATTAGATTGTGGAGCAGTCCTAGGTCTCCCTTTGGCTTTGCACATTCTCTCTACATCGGGGATGGGACTGCTGTAGCGGGCCCCAGGGCTCCCCATGTAGGGGGAGATAAGGGTCTTTAATGTCATGACCTCAAAATCTCAGTGCTTTAAAACAACAAGATTTTGTTGCTCACTCATGCTGCATATCCATTGCAGGCCAGCTGGGGCTCTGCTCCTAGTCACTCAGGGTTCCAGGCTAACGGACACTGCCATTTCAAGATGGGTCTTCGACGTTTTATCTCAGTGTGAAAGGAGATGCTAGAGAATCATGCTTCACCCCAGGATTCATACAGGTCACTTCTGCTCATGGCTCATGGGCCAGAAATAGTCATATAGTCCCATCTAGACTAGAAGTCATAGCAAGAAGTCTGGTAAATACCGGGTGGCAAATAGAATATTAGCTGAGTTTGTGTTCCATTTCTTCTCTAAGCCTCAGCTTCTTTTCAGTGTAGATGCTACTTCATGGAGTAATTGTGAGGATTAAATATGATGTTTTCTATATAACTGTGAGATAGTAGGAAAAACACCTACAGGTTTCCATCCCAGTTCCTGGCTCAGAGCTCCTGAAACCCTTGCAATCTCCTAGGTGATAAGAGCACTAGGAGCATTTTTTGTTCCAATGAGGCCACTCTGGGTGGGCTCCCAGGTGGCTCCATAAGGACAAACTCACAATTAGAAGTTTGGATTTTCAGCTCTGCTCCCAACTTCTCTAGGGTCGGGAGAGCGGCTAGAAATGGAGCTGATGATTGATTATGCCTAGAGAGGAAGCGTCCATTAAAATTCCAATAGTACAAGTTTGGGGGAACTTACAGGTGGGTGAACACATCCACACACAAGGAGGGTGACACTCCCCAACTCCAGAGGGCCAGAAGCTCCTGTGCTGAGGGCACTCCCAGCCCCTAGGTATTTCTCCCTACGTGTCTCTTCATCTGGCTGTTCACCCATGTCCTTTATCACAGCCTTTAATAAACTGGTACATGTAAGTAAGTATTTCCCTGAGTTCTGTGAGTTACTCTAGCGAATTAGTCAAACCCAAGGAGAGGGTCATTGGAACCTCTGGTTTGTAGCCAAGTTGGACAGAAGCTTTGCCCTCCTGCAAACGGGACTCTGTGGCAGTAACCCCCTCTTATCCTCGATTCTCCTTTCTGTAGTTTTGGTTACCTGTGGTCAACCATGGCCCAAAAATATTAAATGGAAAATTTCGGAAATAAAGAATTCATACGTTTTAAATCACACATCATTCTGAACAGTGTGATGAAACCTCATGCCATCCTGCCCTGTCTCGCCCAGGACGTGAACATTCCCTTGGTCCACTGTACCCACAGTACACTCACTACCCATCAGTCACTTGGCAGCCATCTCGGCCATTACATCAACTATTGCAATATCACTGAGCTTGTGTTCAAGTAACCTCATTTTACTCAATAATGCCCCCAAAGCACAAGAGTAGTGCTATTTGGCAGTTTAGATATCACGAAGAGAAGCCAGAAGAGTATGTATGTATGTATGTATAGGAAAAAACATAGCACAATATATAGGGTTTGTTGGAAATGGAGTGGCTTTAATACTGAGGCAAAATGCAGCACAGACATTTAGGGGTACAATGCAAAGTCGGATGGAATAATATCAATCAGACTTCCAGGAAAACCTATTAACATAACCATTATTCAGTCTACGTTCCAACTGCAAAGGCCGAAGAAATAAAATTGAAAGCTTTTACACAAGTATCCACAAAGAAATTAATCACACACCCAAACAAGTCATGCTGATAGTTACAGGTGATTGGAAAGCAAAAGTGGGAAATAAAGCAGAATCAAATGTCATTGGGAAATGTGGACTAGGGGTCAGCAATGCGGCAGGAGATCAGCTCATGGATTCCTGTGAAGCCAACAACCTGTTCACCACAAACACATGCTTCAAACAACTGACAGATGATTATATACATGGACATCACCAGATGGCCTATAGGGAAATCGAACAGACAATGCAACTGGAAGCAGGAGATGGAGAAGTTGTGTTCTCTGCCCAAACAAGACCAGGAGCAGATTGGGGTACTGACCACAAACTGTTTATACCAAACATTAGCGAAAGCTGAGGAAGAGCACTAAAAGAATAGTATTGCCCAGATATAATGTAAATAACGTTCCTAATGGATTTAAATTTCACATGATAATATTTGCGATGTTGAACTTAATTGACTGAGATCAGGTGTGTGGACTGAAACTAGAAATATTATTAGAAAAAAATACAAAAGGCAATGTCAGAAGTAAAAGGAAAGAAAAATTGGGTAGATGACAGGAGAAACATTAAAAATTGTTTTAAAAAATAGGTGCAAATGGGAAAAAAGATGACAAAGGCAGGGTTAGAATCCTGAATGCAGCTCTTCAAAGACTACCTCACAGAGATAAATAGAGCTACTGCCGTAGTCACTGTAAGAAGCTAGAAGAGAACAACAACAAATCTCTACGGAAGATTCAAGAAATAAAAAAGACATTTGAACCTAAACTAGGAATGCTGAAAACCAACAAAGAAGCACCTTATCTGATCAGGGGAAAATAAAGGGAAGGTGGAAACAGTATACTGAACATCTATACAGAAGAGACAAAGGATGACAGATATGTTTGAAGAAAACCCCTGTGAGGAAGAGCCTGTAGCTCTGGAGAGCACTGTGAAAGCTGCCCCGAGAGTACCCGGAAGAGATAAATCCCCAGGGGTCGGTGAGGTACCCATGGAATTCGTTCAAGGCACAGGGACAGAGTCTGTCAAACTCTTAACAAGAATATGCAACAAATATGGAACACAAAACAATGCCCTGCAGGCTGGAAATGTTTCACATACATCCCAATCTTCAAGAAAGGAGATGCCCTGGCCAGCGGGACCCAGTTGGTTGGAACATCACCTGTAGCCAAAAGGTTGCGGGTTCAATCCCCGGTCCAGGCAAGTATAGCAGGCAACCAATTACTGATTCTCTCTCACATTGATGTTTCTCTCTTTCCCCTCCTCTCTCTCTCAAGGCAATGAAAAAACAATGTCCTCAAGTGAGAATTAAAAAAAAAAAAAGCAGAAGATACCAAGGAGTACAGTAACTATAGCACCACAGCTCTAATTTCCCACACAAGCAAAGCAATGGTCAAGGTGCTGCAGCAAAGATTTCTGCCTTATCTGGAGCAAGAAATGCCAGATGGTCAGGCTGGTTCAGACAAGGAAGAGGCACTCGAGATCTAATGGCGAGCATTTGTTGGACACCGAAGTGCTCCAAGCATTTCCCAAGAAGGTTAGCCTATGTTGCATAGACTATAGTAATGCCTTTGACTGTGTCACCATGAAAAGGTATGGGTTGCTCTGAGAGAAATGGGAGTGCCTCAGCACTTGATTGTTTTGATGCAAAACCTGGGTTGCGGACAGGAGGCTTCCTTTAGGCAAGGGTGTCAGATAAGGGTGCATTGTAACTCCCTACTTGTTTAATCTCTAAGCAGAACGTATATAAAAAACTGGGCTAGACTCAGAGGAAGGAGGACTGAAAATTGGTGGAAGAAACATCAGTAACTTAAGATAGCCAGATGACATCACCTTATTGGCAGGAAATAGCAATGATTTGAAATAACTTCTGATGAGACTGAAAAAAAGCAAAGGGCCAAAGCTGGACTGCATTTGAATATCAAGAAGACAAAAATCATGACTACAGAAGTAATACACAACATTAACATCAGTAATGAAGACATGGAAATTACTAAAGATTTTGCTTCCCTTGGCTCTGTCATCAATTCGAGTGGACAGTGCAGCCAAGAAACAAGAGAAGGTGGAGACTTGGAAAGGTAGCAGTGGAAGAATGAGGAAAGATCACCGAGGGCAAAGACGTGTCCTAGAGACCAAGGCTAAGATCATCCACACTCTTGTGTTCCCCAATACTATGTACAGATGCAAGAGCTGGACAGCGAAGAAGGCTGATAGGAAAAAACACTGGTTCATTTAAAATACGGAGTTGGAGGAGAGCTCTGTGGATACCCTGGACTGTCAGACAGATGAACAAGTCATAGAGCAAAGTGAGCCCAAAACATTGCTAAAGGCAAAAATGACAAATCTAAAGCTGTCCTCCTTTGGGCACATCATGAGAAGGCTGGGTTTTTTGGAAAGACAATAAAGCTGGAAAAAAAACAGAAGGCAGCAGGAAAAGAGGAAGACTGAATATGAGCTGGATTGACTCCATAAAAGAGGCCATAGGCGTGAGTCTACAGGAGCTGAGCAGGGCTGCTGCGAACAGAATATTGTGGGCATCCTTCATTCATGGAGTCATCAGGTGTCAGAGCCGACTCAATGACACTTAACACACACAGAGTTTGCTACTACTCGTGGTTGCAGGCATCCACTGGGGGTCTGGACTGTATCCCCTGCAGATAAGGGGGACTATTACACTTGCATTCAGTATCTGAAGTACAGTGGGGCTGTCTCTGTGGGACTGAGCCCTTAACCTATGGAGTCTGATGCTATCTCTAGGCATACAGTATCAGAACTGAGCTGAATTGAAAGCTAATCATCTGGTGTTGGAGAATTGTTGGTGGTGTGGGAAAAAAGCACACACACTTACACTCTTTGAAATTGAGCTCAGAGCCCTTTAATAACTCATAACATACTTTATGTATATAGTACTGGCTCAATAAATGAAAACTGCTATTGTTGTAACAATGATGACAATAATAATAATGTTTTTCTTGGTCTTTGGGCCACTAGCATGAGTAGGTCCAACAAATCATAATGTAAAGTGGACCCCAAAAGAGGCTACTCCCAGACTGTGGTAACACAATGCCTTGTCAAATTTTCTTTTGTATCCCTGAGAATAAAGACTTTTACTGATTGTTCACTCATCCAAAATAATTTTGGAATACCTACTATAATATCATGCAGATGCCGAAAACAGGAAGATAAATAAGACCTCAGTCCTGTCCTTCAAGAGTTCAGTCTGGAGAAGGGAAGAGTTTAGGTCTGTGGAAACTGGAACAGCACCCTGCAGACCAGGGAGGCAAGAGTCAGGTCACAAAAGGCAAACGGAAATTATCAGGGAAGGGGATGGTCTGAACAAGGAAGAATGACCCAGCCAAGGAAAGAACCTTTGCAAAGGTACAGAGAGAGCCTGGTACACTCTTGTCGTTTAGCAAGGCCAGTGCACTGAGTGAGGGAAAGGGGCAAATGTAGAGGGACCATCTACACAAAGAATTTAAGCAGGGCAGCAATGTGATCAATTTTGGTTTTGAAAGACTCCATTTAAGTGGGTATATTAGCCTATGAGGGCTGCCATAAGAACTTACCAGAGGCTGGGTGGCTTAAACAACAGAAATTTATTTTCTCATAGTTCTGGTGGTTGGAAGTCCAAGATCAAGGTGGCTGAAGGTCTGGTTTGTACTGAGGATCTCTCTCCTTGGCTTGCAGATGGCCACCTTCTTGCTGTGTCCTTACATGGTGTTTTCTTACATGTCCTACATGTTCATGTGGTATGAACATCCCTACTGTCCCCATTTTCTTATGAAGACATGCCATATTAGATCAGCACCCACTGTTATGATCTCATTTAACCTTAATTACTTACTTAAAGGTTCCATCTCCAAAACAGTCATATTGAGGTTACAGCTTCAACATATGTATTGGAGTGTGTGTGTGGGGGGGGGTGAGGGGGGGGATGACACAATTCATTCCATGTCATTGGGCAAGTGTGGTGGCAGAGAGGTGAAAGGCAGAGCAGCAATCCAAGCAAAAAGTTATGAGGCCTGCACTGAGTTAGTGGGAGTAGGAATGAAGTAAAGGGGAAGTATCTGAAAAATAAAAAGTTGACATGATTGGCGAGACAAGGTAGCTGGCTAACCGTGGTATGACTTAGGCAGCTGTGTGAGGAATGATCATACCAGGCACTGAGGTGGAGGAAAAACAATATGTAGGCAAAAGGTGAAGAGTTCACTTTTTCATTGGTTTTGGGTTCCCTGGGAGACATATCAGTGGAGAAATTAAACAGGTTCTAGGTATGAGGTCTGGCTCAGCAAAGAAATCTAGGCTGGAAATATGGATTTGGGAATTGCCAGCACAGATAGGGGCTGGGTAAGAACGTGAGAGTGAGTGAAATCACCCAGGGAAAGTAAGTAGAGTGAAAAGAAGACATGGCCAAAGCCCAAACCTCAGGAAAAAACATTTAAAGAGTGGGTGGAATGAGAGTTGCTTGCAAGGGTGCCTGAGGGAAAAAAAAAACAAAGAAGGTAATTGAGAAATCAAGAGCATTTGAGGTGACAAAAGTCAGGGGAGCAGAGGGGTTCAGGCAAGGCCTGGTCAGTAGGGTCAAGGGCCACAAAGCCAGGAGCAACATGCATTTAACATAGAGTAGCACACAGACATCGTCAGGGACGCCGTCAGAACAGTTCCCGCACAGCGCAGGAGGCAGAAGCCACTCTGGGGTGGGGTGCCTGATAAGAGGGAGTAAGGTAGTGGGTGAGCAAACCAACTCTTTCCATTTGTTTGACAAAAATAACAAGGAAAGAATAAGAACTAAAAGGGGATTTAAAAGCAAATTACAGACTTGATTTTGTTCAGGTAAAAGACTAACAGGGGTGTCAAACTCATTTTCATTGGGGGCCACATCAGCCTCGTGGTTGCCTTCAAAGGACTGAATGTAATTTTAGGACTGTATAAATGTAACTATTCCTTAACAGTTAAGTGAGAGCTCGGCACTGCCATCGGGTAAAAACAAGGTGCCGGACCAGATGAAATAAGGTGCTGGGCCGGATTCGGCCCATGGGCCTGTGTTTGCCACCTGTAACTTAAAACATCCTTATATGCAAGGGGATATGCCAGTAAATAATAGATTCAAAATATAGCCAAGTGTAGGAAACTGATGGTATAAAGATTCCAAGGAAACAGGGGGATGCAATCCAGGGTTCTGGCAGGGATGGCATAGGAACCTTTTGCACGGACCAGTTAGGTCCCTGAAGTCAGAAGAGAAAGTGAACATGCAGCGGCTCCTACCTCGCCCCACCTTGTCCTCATGTTACCTCTCATGCTTCACCGGAGGCCTTTGCCTGCTCAGACATCTCCCCCTTTTCGAGGACAAACACATTTTTTCCGGGTTGGGCTATCATTAGCTAGACATCTGAGATTTAGCACAGTCCCAAGTGCCCAGTAGGTTCAATAAATGTTTGCCAAATAAAGAAATCTAGGGGTGGCACCTTAGCCTGTTCAGTGCAGACCTTGTTCTCCCACGGTCACTGGAGCGTGGACCAGACAGCCGTCAGGGGAAAAGAAAAGGCAGATACTCTTGCAGGGAAGGTCTCTGGGTAAGATTCATTATTCATTCCGTGAACATTTACAGAGAGCATGGTGCTGCCTTCAGCCATAGAACAGACTGCTCAAGGCAACTAATTCACAAGGACTCCTTCAAACTGGAGGATTCCCTGCTCCCTGCAAATGACAAATCAGTGGCTTCTACACGCACCCATCTGCCATGATCTGGAGCCCAAATATTCTTCCTGAATCCTCAGCATCGGGAAGCAGATTACAACCAATTTTTCTTCCTGTCAACAGGAGCTAAGGAATAATTATGCCCAATTGACATAAGCAACTCCAATTGCCTTTAGAACTTGGCCTGAAGCCCAATTTTATTTCTCTAGCTTGTGCCACGGCCCATGAGCAGTACAATTTGTTTCATTTCTTTCTCTAGCTTTTCAGAATATTCAAAAAGCTCAGTGAAACCAACCAAGCGTGTTCCTTAAGAATAATTTTGAGCACAATCCATAAGCCAAGTTAATATGATATATAGTCTGAGAAATTTAGTTGAAAGCATCTAGATATATTGTTTTTAAATGATATGCACATGAGTAAAGTATATTGCACACAAATAATTTTAAAATGCTAGTGCTAGGCTGAGTATAAATCACAACTGTAAATTTGTACATGTACACCCATGAGCAGTTTTTAAAAAACTATTTTTCTAAGCTGGCTGTTTGTAATTTAGATTGTATGTTTCCAGAAATAATAACGTAAATGGCGGGCGGCTTTCCAGGGTCATCTCCAACAACCAACTGCACCTCTCATTCAAATGAACTAAGTGGATGGTCTGGTTCCCGGGGAGAGTGGGGAAGAAAAAGAGAATAGGGGAGCAAGGATAGGGAAAGGAGCACAGCTCCAGCTAAAATCTGTCAGTGGGCCGTGTTCTGTGCATCCTCCCCTTCCCAAGACCCCATGCTGCACTAGTCTCAGGCTTTCTGGAATCCTTTCCCCAAGCGCAGGCCTCCAATTGATACCAACAGCTCTCTCTGTACCAACTGTGCTTACCCTGCCCGTGAGCAAGTTCACGTTCCCGCAGAATCATGAATCTCACCCCACGAACAGACCCGCACCACCTGTGGGCTTGTCCTCAGGACAGGGCCCAGTCTGGAACCACCAGTGAGGCCCAGACCAAAGGAAGGTTTGCATGACTCGCTTAATGGATGCTTGTTCAGTCTCGTGTTCTTTTCTTTCAAACTATATTAGCTGCTAACACTCTAAAGCCAGGAGTATAAAGTAGATATTACTAGTGCTCACCAATATCCACTTACCCTCTTCTGGGTCATATTTTCCAGCCCCTTGGTACTGGTGGGGCTACAGACTGCTCCTGGTCAACAACAGTCTGTGAGCAGAAATGACGTGTGTTTTGAAGCCAAGGCAGGGAAAAGCTCCTATGTGTGTTCTCTAGTCTTTCTGTTTCTCAGGGTATTAGTTTCCTAAGGCTGCTATAACAGAGTATCACAAACTGAGTGGCTTAAACTACAGAAATTATTGTCTTCCCGTTCTGGAAGCTGGAAGCTGGAGATTAAGGTGTGGACAAGGCCATGCTCCCTCCACAGGTGCTAGGGAAGGGTCAGTTCCAGGCTTCTCTCCTCACTTCCAGCAGCGCCTTGCTTTGTGACAGCATAATTCTTCACATGGCCCTCTCCCTCTGTGTCTTTCTCTGTGTCCACGATTTCCCCTTTTCAGAAGGACACCAGTCATATTGGACTAGGGCCTACCTGGTGACCTAATTTTAATTGATGACCTCGATAAATACCCTAATAAGGTCACATTCTCAGGCACTGGGGGTTAAACCTCCAACATATCTTTTTGGGGAGACACAGTCCAACCTGTAACACTTGGCCACAGGAACATAGAGACCTGATGTTCGGATGGTGGAACCTGGTCCCCTGGGTTGATGCGTACAGGGAAGCTCCCTGGAGAGCTGCCCAGATTCCCAGAGGACTGGGAGAAATAAACTTTTGTTAAGATGCTGGGATTTCAGGGCTATTTGTTATCACAGCATAGGCTGGCCTAACTACCTAGTCATACAAGAATATTTCATGTAAAAATCCAGATTTCTTCCTTGGCAGGTCTAGCCTGCTGGGTCTGTATCTTAATGGCAGCCATCAGCAAGCAGGCAACTGAAGAGCAGCAGGTTTTTATTTTTAATTTTTATTTTTATGGCATTTTTTTTACTGTTGTTCAAGTATAGTTGTCTCCATTTCCCCACCACCACTCTCCCCCACCCCCCCCCGTCCCCACCTCCCACCCTTTATCCTACCCCCCTTTGGCTTCGTCCATGTGTCCTTAATGTATGTTCCTTGATGACCTTTCCCCTTTTTCCTCCCGTTATCCCCTCCCCCCTCCCCTCTGGTTACTGTCAGTTTATTCTTTATTTCAATGTCTCTGGTTCTATTTTGAAGAGCAGTAGTTTCCTTTAGGTGAACCAAACCCTGCTCCCCAGTCCCCAGCTCCCTGCAGTCCACACAACTCCCTACTATTGCAGCCCAATTTTTATTCAGCTACCATTTTCCATTACATGTCTGTTGCTATTTTTCTTACTCTTACCTGGCTTTATTTGTTTATATTACTTGCCCGGACTCTTTAAACTTGTGAATCTGCCAGCTCTGCTCTAAACTGGTCTTATTATTCATAACTACCTCCTGACTTCCCTTTCTGAAAGTTATAAATTATAATTTGTGTGTGTTCACAATAGCTCCCTAGGTGGCTGCAGGTTATAACATGGTAAGTTCCTCCTACCTCTCAGAGTTCACAATCACTTGTTTTTCTTGTTCCCTTTTAATGAATATAGAGGCATAAACACATTTCAGAGGCAATTCCAAATATTATGTTGAAAAATCATCATAATATCATCAAGAGTACTTTATACTCATAACAACTCTAATGAGTTAGAGGCAGAAATATTACCATCTCTTTATCAAGGAAGAAACTAAAGACTAGTGACATTAGGTGATACCACTGCAGTCCCCGAACGGATCGCTGGTGAAGGGGGCGCAAGGTTGCAGCTGTTTGGACTCAAAAGCAGTGTTCTTTCCAGCGACTGGGTCTCTGTCTCTTCAGAGACAAAAGAAGTTATTAGATAGGAAGTAGGAGTTTCCAAACTTACACTTAGTTGTGTAAGTTTTGTTCTAGCCAAAGCTCACACAGTGCAGCCGAAGTCAGCAAGTGGCACTGGCTGTCGTGGAGCTGAGCTCTAGAGTCGGGTAAGTGCTGTTTTAACGCTGGCAGATGTTTTGACCAAGGGACATTTGACTGAGGAAAAAGTAAAATCAATCAAACTTTCAATTTTTTAAAAAAAGTTACCAACTTTCCTGTTATGTTATTTCAATTTTCCTTTTTAAATTACCAAATGCAGTGGGTGGAATGGTGACCTAAAAAAGTATATCTACAACCTAATCCTTGTGAATATTACCTTATATGGCAAAAGAGTGAATGTTGTCTTATTTGAAAAAAACTGGGGTGTCTTAGCAGATATGATTAAGGGCACTGAGATAAGGAGATGAATTGTCCTCCTCTGGATCATTCTTCCCAGCCCCTTAGTGCATCCTCCCCTTTTGAAGCCCTAAGTCCAATGATACGTGTCCTTACAGGAAGCAGAAGAGAAAACACAGTCACAAGAAGAGGGAATGACCACATGGAAACACAGGCAGAGATTAGAGTTCTGCAGCCACACAAGGAAAAACTCAGTCCATCAGAATCTGGAAGAGACAAGGAGAGTGTTCCCTAGGGATTTCGGGGGAAGCACAGCCCTGCTGACACTTTGATCCATGGCCATCAAAACTGCGAAAGAGTAATTTTCTGTTGTTTTAAGCTGCCAAGTGTATGGTAGTTTGTTACAGCAGCCACATGAAACCAAAACACCAAGAAATTGTGAAAACCCAATGAGCCCATACTACGCTTTTACCACACTGGCAATGCCATTCCAGGGTAGAAAAGTAGGGGTGAGGTCAAGTTGAAGGATGTGGTGAGAGGGTGTATAAGGTTCAGAGACAGGGCGAGGCTCAGGAATGCTCTAAGAATTTACTTACACCTTGGCTGGCCCAGTCTCAAATTCTCTCACTCATCTATCAGACTGAAAGACACTCTGTGTAAAGATATTCAGTCCTTTATTCTCAGCTCCAGACAGCACAGGAAATTGCCAATTATATTTCTAGCAGTGCTCTCAGAACTTTTGGTAATATACATTTTCACTTCGTAATATTCCTATGTGATGCTGGTTTGGGGAGATAAGCCTAATGCTCGTAAGAACTTATCCTAGTTTAATAAGACTTCTAAGAAATATCTTTAATATTTTTCTGGGTAACAGTAATAAATATGCATAAAAATTCAAACAATAGATAAGTGAATAAAATAGAAAATCAAAATCACCATAACAGGAGGAGCTGGGGTAGAATAAAGATCAAGGGCAGCTGCTGTATACACCATTGATTATTAGAACCAGTGATCTTCTGGTTTTACGGGGTCACTTCGTGCAGCCATGGCTCAATATCTGCACCCAGAGGACTGAGCCCAGATGACTCTTGTATCAAGACAGGCCCGACAAAGTGCCCTGCTTCACCCCTAGAACTGTACAAACCCTGCCCCTGACCTTACAACCCCCAGAAAATCTCTTAAGGGATTTCCAGGAACCCCTAAGAGATCTTTGGGACACAGTTTTTAAAAATACCAGATGAGATGTACTTAGAGTGTCTTTCAGCTATAACATTGAATACATGTGTATAGATGTGAATGTGTTTAATAGACAGTCATAAAAGAACACAATACAACAGAAAGCTATTAGAATGGGTACCCATAAACCAGTTAATGCCTGCCAGCAATCAAGAAACTAGTGGGTCCTGCCTTTATTGATACTTATAATTGCCACATAATAATGTTTTTACTTAACTGATGGCAGCTGTCTCCAGGAGAAGCTATTAGCACATTAGGTCTTTATTAAGACTGGCAAAGAAATAAATAATGTCTGTGACTTCTCGTTTGTTTACAAGGTTAATTGTTGTTTAATAATATTATTTGGATTGTTAAGAGCTCCTGAGGAATTATATACGCAGACCATCAGACTAAAAACAGACGTCTCAACAATCTACTAGTTTATAAGTTGTTGATAGACCCGAGATACACCTGATGATCACACATTCATCCTGATTCTTCCATTTAAACCGACAATATGCGAAATTCGCTTATTTGTCAATATGCGAAACTAGAAACTCTGGGTACAGGTACGATGTTCTTGAGAAACATTCAAAGTTCTCGAGGAGGAAGCCATACTCGCGTTAGGTAGATTACTGAATGAACGGCTTTCACAGGATGCGAAGAGAAAACCACTCCAGCTGGCTGAAATATATCATCTTTTTTACACATTGCTGGAGCTGGCTTGCTAAAATTTGTTTAGAAATTTTTTAAGTCTATTCCGTTTGTGTAAGTCACTTGGTTACTTTGCTACTTGCTGCCAAATACACCCTAACTTACTTACCTAGGCACAGTTCTTTAGACACCACTCCCCTGGGAGTAGGACAGGACCTAAGAGATCATTAATTTCAGTCTCTCTATTCTCCCAAAGAGAAGGGTGCAGGCCAGAGAAAGGAAAGGATTGGCCCAAATCACATGGCAGCAGCAAAGCCTGGACCAACCAGGGCCCACGCCACCCAATCTATTTCCTTGACGCCTTAGAAGATGGTCTCAGTTGGGCCGGTACTGCCCATTATAGCTTAGCTTTCCCAGTTTGTACACAACAGCTCAAATCCCAACACACAAATTAGACACATAGGCAGAAAGGGAAAAAAATGATGATGATGATGATGATGGTGGTGGTGGTGGTGGTGATGAATGAGGAGGAGAATGAGAAGAAGAAAACGCTCTATTTAGTGAGAGCATAGGACCAGATGCTTTACAAACACATCTATTGTAATATTTACAGCATCTCTCTGTGGTAGGTAATACAATTATTCTAACTTTGCAGATAAGGAACAAGTGATGCTAGATGCCTGCAGTTGCCCAGTAAGTGGCTGCTGGTAAATGTGAAACCCCAGGTCTGACTTCAGAGTCTGGATTCCAAACCACAGCCCATGTAACACTATGGGCTATGCAGCTTCTGGAAAATCCTGCCCATCCTCCACGTCTAACAGGGACTAGACAGGGACAGAGACAGTCCTTGCTGGAGTTGGCTAAGGAAGCCTGGAGAAAGGCTCAGATTGCTACAGCAGCCCCAAATGGCGCTTTTGATGTTCTTGCTCTCTGTGGTGCATTCACTTACCAAGACAATCATCTCAAATAGGAATTCCAATGAAGCTCAGAGCAAATTAATTAGCCGTGCAGCAGACACATTAAGACTCTAGGAGCAGTTACCATAGTAGGTAACCTTGCATGTTTTACTAAGTATGGTGTTTTCATTTCAGCTCACGTTGAATAATGAATAATTTTCCCTGCCCCCTGCTACACAAGTGAATGATGACAAGCCCTTTGATAATTCAGTGATGTTGTATTAATCTGACGGCAGAATATCCACATTTTTTCCTAGGCCATCATCCCCTTATCCTACTGGTCTCTTCCCCTTTTCCTCTCTCCCTCCCCCACAAATTCCACCACATACCTTGAAAGAAAATGGTGCTCTATTCCTGGCCACAGCAGAGGCAGCATGAGCTGGCAATGCCCAGCAGGAGCAGGTCTGCGTGGGAGTGGGAGAGTGCCGGATGCCACTGGCGTTCCAGGCAACCCAGAGGCAGCGCTGCTGCCCAGCAGCCTCGGCGCCCACCCCAACGCACCTTGCCTGAGGCGTCACACAGCATGGCCTTCGAGGAAGACAGTCCCAACACCCTCCGTGGCTTTCCAGGCCCTGCCCTGCTTTCGTAGTCTTCAGAAAAGTTGTATATTTATTTGCTTTTGATTTTATTTCCCTGCTTTGAATGTGAACTCTGTGACAGCAGGGCCTTTGTCTTATTCACTGCTGCACTGGGGAGACAGCACCTAGAGCAGTGCCCGGCCCACAGAAGAAATGCAACACCGCTGGCTGAGCAGGTGAATGAATGCTCTGAGCATTTGCCAGTGCACCGGTTTTACTGCGGCTTCCCTGGCGAGATGCAGGAGAGAATGAATTCATTCCCATGCAGCAAGGCTTTCCCCCAGTCCCCCCCTGGACATCTGTTTTCCGAGGTAACCCCTCCCCTTCTCCCACCCAGTCTCCACAAATGCTCCTCAATGGTCCCAGCAATCTGGGAGGTACATGTCATCAAAACAAAGCCAGAGTCACTTTGTTTTGATGGCATGTACCTCCAACTTAGAAATTTCTTCAGCCAAACACAAAAGAAGCCAATCATCAACAGGGAACTGACTAAATAAATTATGGTACATTTATAAGATAAAATACTATGCAACCATTAAAAATTTGGCTCATGGGAGAGGGAGAGGAAGAGACAGAAAAAGAGAGAGAGAATAATGGCCAAGACATTGTTTAATGAAAAAAGTAAGGCATAGTACCACACATATAGTATGATTATATATGTGAAAGAGATATACACATATATTAATACTTACTTAGTGATCTTTGGAAAGACACATAAGAAATTGCTAGTGGTGGCTGCCTATAGGAAATAGAACTAGGAAACTGTGCAAAAGAGTGGAAGGAGACTCCTTTGTAGGAGTTTTGGGTACTGTCTGAAGTTTAGCTTTGGGATTTTTTATTTTTGGTGTGTTTGAATTTTTATGTACATCAAATAAACATAATTATAAACTGAAGGAAATAAAGAGTGTAGGTGGGCAGGGAAGCGAAGCCATCAATCAGAATTTACCCAACCAAAACAGGAATATGATGCGTTGGGGTGTCTGCTGAGACCACGGTCTTGAGGCTTCACCCTTGCAAGAGCGAAGCCTCAAAGCACATAACAGCACCCGCGATGCCAAGGCCAAGGAAACTCAGGGAGCCGACAATGAACTTAAAATGCATTTGCTCAGAAAAGCTATTTAAATGTAACTATGAGGTTGGTTTCCCCAGAACTTTTAGTTCCCCCAGCCATTCTTTTCATAGAAAATATTTTTTAATCAGAATAAGTTGCCTTCCGTGATAACAATAGAATGTAATGAGTGTTTGGAAACATTATATTTACCAAAGAACTTTCCAGTCACATCAACTCCGTTTTCTGGGATGTATTTCTTACTGAATTATTTATCATCTGCTGGTCCTGTTGCCTGTATTCACCGATTATCAATATGTCCTATGAAATTGTTAGGTCAATTTGGGGGAGTAAGAGAGAGAGAGAGAGCAAGGATTTTGTGCCAGTGATAATCCCTGGGAAGGACCCAGCCTGCTCCTCTCTGAAGGGCACTATGGACTCTGCCAGGGAGACCCCGTGGATGCTGATAATGACTTTCAGTGGCTGACCAAGCCTAGTTCCAGAGGGAAGCAGGGAGTTAAGTCAGGATTCGAGAAACATTCAGTCTGGGCCATCCCCACCTCCCACAGATTTTCCCAGGCCCCTCATCTATTCCTACACACACCCCAACACCTATAACTACACCTACAACTATACCTACACCTCCATCTATTCCTACACCTACACCTATACCTAACCAGTACCAAGATATCAATACTCTTTCCCTTTGACCGAATTGGACGAAAGGCTGAGGTGGATTGAGCTCAGACAAGGGAAAGGGAAGACTGGTGGATTTCATGCTTGAAAGCAGGAGAGGCAAAACCACTTTCTCCTAAAGTGGTTTTGCCTTATTTGGCACCATCAAGGAGCCCATGGCAGAAAGAGCAGTTCCGTTCTGGTTGCCATGGAACAAACGGGGTTGAATTTTATACTTCCAAGACAGCTGAATTTTATACTTCCAAGACAGTTTGTGATGAGCATTGAAGAGAAAGGCTGTGCCATTAATTTCTGGACAAGTCAGATGAGATGGCCAGCACAAACGTAGGTGAGTTAAGCTGGGCATACAAGTTTGTTTACTTATTTATTTATTTAAAATTGTTTTAAGGCGAATGGGTTCAGATTCATATCTTCCTAACTGTCTATTTTGCATCGTCCTGGAATTAAAGAAAAATTGCTAATGTAATCAGCAAGTTCCTAGATCACTGACAGTTGTTGAGGGTAATTGAACACAAATGCATTTTAATTGAAGAGCTGATTAGCTAATAAAAGAGGTGCCATTTAGAGCTTCAATCGTCTAATTTAAGGCCTTGACAGTCAGTATCAAATCATTCAGGACAGAACCCACCGTTCACCTTTATTAGTCTTTCATACCTAAATGTGAATCAATACATTTTAGACCTACTTTTAAGAATAGCATTCAACAGGAGGAAGAGGGACAGGGCATGGTCCTCAGTGTCTGAGGGAGTTAAAGAGGAGGTGCGGGGTGGGGGAGGAAGGATGTGGGGACTGGGAAGAAGAGATGGAAAACAGAGTATAAGCACCAAAGACAAATTTCACTGATTTTCTCGGGGAGCTGGGCTCTCTGGTGACAGAGAGCTTTGCCCATTTCCCGTGCCTCTGTGTTCTGTCGGAGAGTGTGGGGTTTCCCAGCACCTCCGGATTCATATTTCTACCTTTAAATCTTTATATAGAAAGTAGCCTCACCCAGGGGTGGCTGTCAGCTATTCAAGCTGTGTTTGTCCTTGATCCATTCATTTAATTAGCAGCAGAACAGCATCACCTCACTCAGAAGTTTCACAGGAATCACTAGACAGCATCACCTGCACCTGGCCATTTCTTCTCCCTCTTAACCACAGTAATATACACCTTGAAAATCCTCATTACCCAATAAACGTAGAATTCACAGTGGTTTATGAATTCATCTGCATGGTCTGTTACTGTCAATTTCTTGAAGAATCAACTCTAATGTTAAACGTAACTTCATTAAGAAAGCTATTAGTCTACATTCAAGCTGACTCCACAGCCAGAGACCAGACACATAGGGAAAACTAAACCTCACCACTATGAGTTAAAATGCGTCCCCCAAATTTATCTGTTGAAGTCCTAACTTCAAGTACTTCAGAGTGTGACTGTACTTGTAAAGAGAATCTTTGCAGATGATCAAGTTAAAATGAAGTCATTAGGGCGGTTTCTAATCCAGCATAACTGTGTCCTTATCAATGGGGGGACTCGCACACCGAGACAGACACATGCATGTCGGGAGAATGCCACTTGAATATGAAGGCGGAGATCAGGGTGATGTGTTTACAAGCTGAGGAGCAACAAAAATTAATAGCAACCCACCAAAAGCTGAGACAGAGGCATGGAACAGATTCCCTCTCACAGCCCTCAGAAGAAACCAACCGTGCCTACCTTACTCTCAGACTTAATCTCTAACTTCCAGAACTGCGAGGCTGTAAACATCTGTGCTTAAGTCACCTAGTCCACAGTTCTTTGTTACAGCCGCACAAGCAAACTAATATACTAACCTTCAAAGCCCTAGCTCAAGATCTATTGATGTAAACCCTAATGTCTAAAAATATTCCTTTCCTTACCCAGCCATTTCAGGAATCATCCTTCCGTCAAAAAGCTCCAAACAGAGGTGGGTGTTCAGTTTCCAACTGGGGAAAGAAAAACTTGGATTTTAGCCCTGGTTGACTATTTGTGTGAACATGAGCAAGTTATTTGGTATACCTCTGCCACAGTTGCTTGATTGTCATATGAGGCAGTTGAACAAAATTTTGACTAGCAAACAGATTTCGTCTCTTGTGCCTATTCTGGTTCATGGCAGCAACACAGAGCAGAGCCTTGACCCCTCTGTGTGGGCCGGGTCCCTGCATCTCTGAGCCGACCCACTGGCCCTGCTCGTCTCATCAGGTGAGAATCAGATACTTTAATGATTTATATCCATCCCTTTTGCACACTGTTCCAACAAGCTGTAAGTGAGACTTTACATTCCCACAGAGCAAGCACTTCCGCTTGCCACTCAGATGTCTTGAGTGAGGAGAAAAAGTGCCATGATCGATCAGCAATGTCTTCTGTGGATACAAGATGGGAAATTTGCCCCCCATGACCTGTGGGTCTGCCATCCTTGGGCTGATGGATCTCTGAGCCCTTCTGAATCTAAAAACTTTACAATTTCTTTCTTCACTGATCCAGGGCTGCTTATTATTGCCCTCATTATCACTTTTAATCACTGCTGCTGCTTTACGCTATTCTCTCCAAAACCATCTGCTCTTTATTTTTCTTTCTTCCCCCTACCTCTTCTCCAACTGTGATGGTTAATTTAATGTGACAACTTGACTGGGCTAAGGGATGCCCAGAGACCTGGTAAAACATTATTTCTGGGTGTGTCTGTGAGGGTGTTTCCAGAAGAGATTAGCATTTGTATGGGGAGACTGAGCACAGTGGAAGGCCCTCCCCAAGGCAGGTGGGCACTACCCAATCTATTGAAGACCTGAATAGAACAAAAAACAGCAAGAGTACACCTGCTCTCTGGTTGAGCTGAGACACCCATCTTCTCCTGCCCTGGGACACTGGTGCTCCTGTTTCTTGGGCCTTTAGATTCCAACCAGGACTTGCACCATTGTCACCTCCATTCTCGGGCCTTTGGACTCCGACTGAATTACATACACTGCCTGCCTTCCGGGGTCTCCAGCTTGCATATGGCAGATCGTAGGGACCTCTTGGCTTCCACAATCATGTAAGGCAATTCCTATAATACATAAACAAATCAATCTATCGATATATGTGTGCCTACATATGTATTTGTGGATATATGGATATATCCTGTTGGTTTTGTTTCTCTGGAGAACCCTAGACCACCAGCTTCATCCTGCTCTCTCTCTCCTATGCTTCATGGCTCTGGTGCTGACAGAGTTCTCTGTTATAGCCATCCCCAGCCAATCAAAATGTACTTTTTCTTCTGGGCTGATAAAATGACCAATCACAGGACATTGTCTATGGCCTTTCAGTTTAATTTCTTGGCTATTTTCCTCACTGGTTACACTAGTCTCTTTTTAAGTCTCCTGTGGTAGTGCTGGACAGCTATGAGTGGTGGGTTCCGATAACTGGGGCCGTGTCGTGATACCACAAAGAGCCTTCCCAACATTCAATGGAGGCAAAAACCACAGCCACGGTTTCTGAAAAGGAGGCGATTACACTGCAGCAAACAAAGTCCTGTTTTTATCTACAACTTTCCATATATTATCCTGTTCGATCTTCACAACCTCGTGATGTAGGCAGTACAGGAACTCTGTAATTCCCACACTACATTCAGGAGTCAAAATCAGAGAAACAAAGTGACTCCATTACACAGAATTAAAACATTTCAGGTTGTGTCATTTCACCAGCCACTTGACAAATTACTTAATGTCACTCATAGAGATATTATCACATATGAGTAGATCCTTTTCATTAACCATCAAGATCCACTGAATGAGGAGGGTACACAGCTTGGCCAGGATCCCACAGACTAAAGGCTTCGTTTAATGGAGCCTTAAACTGTGTCCAAACAGCTTTTTCCCAAAGCAGTGGAATGGCTTCTCTCTGAAGCACTCTCTCTTCCAGTGAACCAGTTTGCAATAATTTCAGACTCAGGAACTCTGCTTGCCTCATCCGGTGTAAATCCGATAAATTAAAGAAATAACTAAATTCGTTTGCACATGATTCCAAGTCAGTGGGCCAAGCGTGAGGGCCTGTATGTTACTCTACACTTACTGCTCCCCACCCCCAAGGGTAATGGGCTTTGGGGTTTTCCTTGCTACCCTATGGTCTAGATACCATCAGTGTGTCTAGGGGCCAAACTCCCCATAAATATACAAACACATTGCCAGCACTTCCACAGAACGCAACCAATCTTTCATGTTTATTAGGAAAATAAGGAGACCATAATGAGGTTTATGCTGTGTATAGCTGCCACTTTTTTCAACCCCTGCCAAAGGGCTTTTCTGAAATATTAGCGAATGGGAATACCAGGTTCTTCTTTAGCCTAAATTTTCCTCTGGACCAAATTCTTAAGAAATCCACACCAAGAGCTCACACAGAAAGGGCTTGCTGTGAAAAGGCATACATCTCCAAGATGAGGAATCAGTATTTCCTCTGCCTCCTGGTTCTGGTGAGACACCCAGCACTAGAGGGAGTTCTGCAGTGGCGCCATTGAAAGCTCACCTCAGGAGGTGCAGCTGTGTCCAGGTTTAGACCAAAAACTACAGGCTTGCTCCCTGAAGATCTGCAAAGTATTAGGAAGAAGTAGCAACACCATCATCCTTCTCTGCTCTTGACAGGTATTACTCAAGTTATCTGCCCGAAGGACAGAGCACAGGTTTCCAATCAGTCTTTCAGGAGGAGATAGCTCATCTTTACCAAATTAGAGATGGAGAGCTACCAGGTGGTGGTAGCCAGGCAGGCCTCCCACAGCCCCGAATCACTCTTCCCGAGGCTGTCCACCCACACACCTTCACGAGTTTGGTCATCGATCAGGTGTCCAGTGGGGGGGGGGGGGGGGCTCAGACACTCAGATACTTTTTAGGCCTTATTTTGCCAGCCTTTTCAACAGATAAATCATATTTGATCATTCTCTGCTTCTTTAAATCCTCTTTTTTCTCTGTTTGGATGACCCTATACTCTCCTGGGTTTCCTCCTACCCCTCTGATGAGCTCCTCCCCGTATTTCACTTCTACCTTCTCCTCTTACTAAGTTCTGAATGCCAG
Source organism: Desmodus rotundus (assembly GCF_022682495.2). Classification (NCBI taxonomy): domain Eukaryota; kingdom Metazoa; phylum Chordata; class Mammalia; order Chiroptera; family Phyllostomidae; genus Desmodus; species Desmodus rotundus. The sequence continues at coordinate 110,103,487 of NC_071393.1, forward strand.
AGTTCCTAAAAGTGCATTTCCAGTTCCTGTTCTGTTCTCTATCTAGACTTTTTCCTAGGTGATCTCATTCACTTTATCATTTAAAATGTTACCTATATCCTGCTCACACTGAAATTTTTCTCCACAGGGATCTCTTTTCCAAGCGCTATATTTGCTTATTCAATAACTTTTGTGTTATCGTACCTTAAGTACCTCAAAAGATCTTCACATTTAACACAATAAAAACTAAAGTCTTGATCCAAAAAAATTGAGACTTCCTGTATAGATTTTGATCAAGAAGGACAGACAGTCATCCATTCAGGGAGAATCACTTCTGTGGGTGATGAGCTAGAGAAATCAGACCAACTTTCCCAATGAGAACAACTAGAAGAGCTGAGAAAATAGTTCTAAATCTGTTTGAGGAAATAAGAGAACTAACATGATAGTGAAGAATCATTAGGCCAAGATCCAAAAAAAAGGAAACCCAGAGAAATAAACCCAGCTTTGGGGACCACTTTTTTATCCCATGGGAGAGCGTGCAATCGTGTCTAGAGGCAGAGAAACTGAACAGGGCTTTTATCAAACTTACAAGGCAAGGGGACAAACGTGAGAGTTTAGGGCCTGCCAAGGATGGAAACCCTCATTAACACCCCAGGCTTTGGTTTGGGACCCCATATTAGTCAGGGCTCTCCAGAGTAACAGAACAAATATGAGGTGTATGTGTATTTACATGTGTGTATATGTGTGTGTGCACACAGTCATACCTCAGTACTTGTTGGCTTCAGAACTGGTCAAATCCTATACATGTTGCATTTTGACAGGAAAAAAAAAATGTTTCAGCACTCAGCACTTGCTCAGGACTCGTAGCACTTGCTAGAACTTGTATGAGTCACAATGTTGCCCAGCAAGAGAAAAATTCTTCATTGTTCAGCACTTGTTGGTTTGGGCATTCATCACGAGTTCCAGAATAAATTAACGAGTACCGAGGTAACACTGTGTACACGGTCTGTCCTGAAGGTATCCAGCCATGTAAAATGAAAAATAGAGACATTTATTGAAGAAGATACAAGATACAAGAAACATTGTACATAGGACAAGGATGCCTCAGTCCCCTTCAAAGTAGGCACCTTGGGACCTCACACAGTTTCCCAGTCGCCATCAGCTGTCCTGTGGTATTCTCCTGAATCTCATCAATGGTCTGAAATCTCTTCCCTTTCAAAGGTAATTTTAGTTTGGGGAAAAGCCAAAAGTCACAGAGTGTCAAATCTGGGCTGTAGGGGGACTGAGTCACCTCGGTGATTTGATGTTTTTTCCAAAACCTCTGCACGAGACGTGATGCGTGAGTGATGCATGAGCAGGAATGTTGTGGTGATGAAGCTGCCAGTCACCAGTTGCCCACAGCTGCAGCCTTCTGGATCATCCGAATAGTTTCCGTGGAGGAATGTTCAAGTTTAACACAAAATTTGTTGCAGATTCATTGCTCTACTTGCTTAGACATTTTGAGTGTGATGGCCACACAGTACACATGCTCAGTCAACGGCATCTAGCGCCCCCACTGACTCGTACGGTGAGGTTGTCATTGTTCACACATATGCATTCCAGTCCACTCTCCTTGGCTGCCAGGTTACATCAACGTTGTGAAAACCCTCCTCGTTATATTAACAATGGTTGGATATTTTTCCAGGAAGACACACACATTTCTATAAATGTGTATATGTATGTGTGTATATATAGAAATGAGAAAGGAGAAAATAATAAAGATAAGAACATATATTAATGAAAAGAAAACAGACATAAAATAGAGGGGATCCCCCCCAGAACTGGTTTGTTAAAAAGACTATTATAGTGATAAACTCCTATCACTGTACATCCTACAAACATTGCAAGGATAATAAATATATTGTTTTAAAAAGCTACATGCAATAATTTGAAAATTTAAATGAATTAGATATATCCTATAAAACACACACACATAACCTAGCAAAACTAAAATAAATTTAAAAATTAGTTCCCTGTTGAAAAACTTTCCCACAAAGAAAACTACCAGCATTGATGGCTTCATTGTGAATTCTACAAAATATTTCAAGACGGAACAATGTCAATATTTTTCACATGTTCTTTCAGAGAGGAGAAAGGAAAGATTGGTCTTTGAGTCATTTTTAAGGCAAGCATAATCTTGATACCAAAGCTGGACAAGGACATCAAAAGAAAGAAACATCTCCACCATATCTCTCACAACATTGATTTTTTTTTTAAATTCTAAACAAATTCTAGCAAATCAAAAGCAGCAATGTGTGAAGAGACTATACATCACAACTAAGCCAGAAACAAACAAAAAAAAATGCAAAGTTGGTTTAACACTCAAACATCATTCAATGCAATCTGCTCCATTAATAAAATAAAGGAGATGAATCCTATGATCATCTCAATAGATGCAGAAAAAGCAATTCATAAATTCAACATATGCGAGTTTAAAAATATATATAGGAATCTGGAAGTAGTAACATCCTCTTTGATAAAGAGTATCTACAAGCCCCTCCCCCGCAAAACAAGTTCTCAATTATTTGGTCCAGATTCACTCTTCTTCCGGTCTTCCCCCATCTCAGTAAAATAACATCTCCATTCATCAAAAATTGCTAAAGCCTAATATCTAAAAATTAGTATTTAGAGTTCAGTCTCTCTGTCTCCAGTCCTTTGCCAATCTATTGATTCTACTTCCAAATGTTCCCAGAGCTTATCCACTGTTTCGATTTCATTCATTACCACTCAGGGGTACTGCTCTCTCTCACCTAGATGACTGGCATAGACTTGTAACTGGTCTCTTTGTTTCTGTTCTTACCCCTCAAACTGTATTCACATCGACTTAGCAGACAAAACGATTTTCTTAAAATGTCAATCAGATTACATCATTGCCTGTTGAACAACTTCCCAATGTGCTTGGGGAAAAAAATACAAAAGTCAGATCAGTGCCCTATGCGTCGTCTGATCATCATCCCCCAACCCTCGGCTGACCTACTACCTCACATTGGCCCCTTTGGGTCATTTTCATTAGCACGCGAGTGCCCTCTGCAGCACTGCGCCTCTGCCTCTAGCGTTCTGCCCACTTCTCATCCACCAACCCTTGGTCAGCCTACAGGCTTCAGCTTCCCTGATATTTCTGTTCTGAACTTTTCCTGGTCACCCTATGATTCACTTTCTTATAATCATATATTTTTCCTTCAGAATTCTTATTATAATTTGCAAGCCTCTATTATGTTGTACTTTTACTTTTTAAATGTCTGCTTTCTTCACTACACTGTAAGTTCCACAAAAGCGAAAAGCCATAACTGCTTTGTTCTCTTCTATTTATCTCTGTCTATCCTAGCGCCTAGTACATGATGGGCATTCGATCTCATCATTTATTGTTGAAATAATGAATAAATGAATATATATTTTAAGTATATTGAAGCATGTGCAGCTTTTTAAGCAGATTCCTTCCAGCATGCACATTTCGAGTCATCATTGTTAGTAAGTGTGACTGCGAGCAGTTTCAGGCATATACCCTTGAGCTTTCAGACAAACCTTGAAGCAAATGAGCATCATGCCTCAGACCGCTGCACTTAATTCTAACTCCTAAAAAACCTTATCTACTGACACTAGGGTTTGCTATGCATGGATCTTATAGGAAGTCGTTGCAAACAGACATAAAAGCACCTAAGACAATGTCTCAAGAATTAAAAGCTTTTATCCAGCTACAAATACATTTTTCTACTGAGCAGATTTCAAAGTCAAGTTAAAAGCCTTTATTTTGTGGTAAGCAAATAATGTTCCTAAAATAAAATGTGCAGCCAGTGATATTTATTTATAAATACCCTATGACCACCTTCTTTGAAATGCTAAATGATGGCAAAACTTAAAAAGGCGTCAGCACAACTAACACAATATTTTTGTTAAAAATAACATCATCTTCAGATGATAATCCCAGAAAAGCAATCTTTATTACACTTGCAACTAATCTCTAACTGCAGAATGATACAAAATTAATTTGGTTGTTCCTTTGTACCTCATTTTATCTACTTGCAAAAAGTGACTGCTTATCCTATGTGAAACCAGAATCCACAGGAGCCCCCTATTCCTAATATACTTTAGTGATGGGGTCAACTCTCTCATTCATTACCCTGCAAAGAGAGGAAATACATTTTTTTTTCTTCAGAGGTTGAAAGACATGGCCAGGCTTTGTGCCATAACTGGAATCAACTCAAAGCTAAAGCTCTTCATAGAATTAAACCAAACTTATAATCACCAGCTGATAATTGATACAAAAGGGTAGTTTAAAAAGGGGGGAAATAAGAAGCACCCACTGCCTATGTCCTTACATGACATAAATGAGAAGAGTTCAAGTAAATATGAAGCTGTGGACCCAAGGGCAGTTGAAGGGGACGGTTCTAGAAGCAATAGGGACTGGTAAGAGCTCTGTACTCTCATGGTTGTGAGTTCAGATCCCAGGTCTTTCACACAGAAGTCGTGTGACCCTAGGCAAGTAACCAAGTCTCACATAGCTTCAGTTTCCTCACCTATGGAATGAGGATAACGATGCTGCCTCAAAAGGTTCCTGTGAGAAGTTAAAGATTATCCACAGGAAGTACCTGGCACATAGTAGGAGTTCAACAGATGGTAGTTATTCAGTGGAATAGATATTGGCCTTCTTTCTAGTTCCCCTTTGTTAAAAATAAAGAAAAGGAGCATAGAACTAGCAAAAGGTGTTCTTAAATACTAACATGCCACCTGGGGATATTTTTTTAAATTATATTTTACTAATTATGCTATTACAGTTGTCCTGATTTTCTCCCCTGTACCCTCCTCCACCCAGCATGCCCCGCTCCCTCAGGCAATCCTCCCACCATTGTTCATGTCCATGGGTCATGGGTTCTTTGGCTGCTCCATTTCCTATACCGTACTTTATATCCCAATGGCTGTTCTGTAACTGCCAATTTATATTTCTTAATCCCCTCACTTCTTCACCTATTCCCCCTACACTCCCCTCCCATCTGGCAACTATCAAAATGCTCCCTGTATCCATGACTTTGTCTCTGTTCTTCTTGTTTGTTTAGTTTGTTTTTTAGAGTCAATTGTTGATAGATATGTATTTTTGCCATTTAATTGTTCATAGTTTTGATTTTCTTTTCTTGAATAAGTCCCTTTGATGTTTCATATAATAATGATTTGGTGATGATCTCCTTTATTTTTTTCTTGTGTGGGAAGCTCTTTATCTGCCCTTTGATTCTAAATCATAGGTTTGCTGTGTAAAGCCATCTTAGTTGTAGGTCTCTACTTTTCATGACTTTGAACACTTCTGGCCAACCCCTTCTAGCCTGCAAAGTCTTTTGAGTAATCAGCTGCTGGTCTTATGGGAACTCCTCTGTATGTAACTAACTTCTTTTCTCTTGCTGCTTTGAAGATTCTCTTTTTATCTGTGAGCTTTGGCATTTTAATTATAATGTGTCTTAGAGTGGGCCTCTTTGCATCCATCTTGTTTGGGACTTTCTGAGCTTCCCAGACTTGCATGTCTATTTCCTTCACCAAGTTAAGGAAGCTTTATTTCATTATTTTTTCAAATACATTTCCAATTTCTTGCTCTTCCTCTTCTCCTTCTGGCAGCCCTATGAGGCAAATATTGGACTTCTTGAAGGTGTCCCAGAGGCTGCTCAAACTTTCCTCATATTGTTAGATTCTTTTTTCCTACTTGTTGTTCTGCATGGTTGTTTTTTTGCCTCTTTATGTTCCAAATCATTGATTTGATTCTCAGCTTCATCCACTCTACTGGTGTTTCTCTGTAAATTGTTATTTATTTCAATTAGCATAGCCTTCATTTCTGACTGGGTCTCTTTTATGCTGTTGAGGTCCTCACCAAGTTCCTTGAGCATCCTTATAACCAGTGTTTTGAACTCTGCATCTAATAGATTGCTTGTCTCCATTTCGTTTAGCTCTTTTCTGGAGTTTTGATCTGTTCTTTCATTTGGGCCATGTTTCTTTGTCTGCTCGTTTTGGCAGCCTCCTGTGTTTGTTTCTATGTATTAGGTACAGCTATTTTGACTCTGTGTCTTGGTAGTGTGGCCTAATGCAGTAGGTGTCCTTTAGGGATCAGTGGAATAGCCTCCCCTATCACCTAAGCTGGGTACTCAAGTTGTGCCACTTCTGTGGGCTGAGTATAACCTCCTCGTGTAGTTGAGCCTTGGTTGCTGTTGACAGATCGATGGCAGAGATTTACTCAGGCCAGTCAGCTGCAAGGACTGGCTGTGACCACTTACCAACAACCTCTGCCCTCTGTGGAGGATCAGCTATGCAGAGTCAGGGTGGTGGTGCTCCAAAGTGGTCTGTAGCTATCAACTGGGTGTGGTCACCCTGGGGTCGACCAGGTGGTGCAGGCCAAGGTCAGCCCCCACCTGTGTTCTGCCCAGGATCCCCCACCTAAGCTATAAAGCAATCTGAGATAGATGCTATTTGTTCTGGACTTGGAGATTCTCAGGCTAAGCCAAGCTGTGAATCTAATCTGGCTGCTGCTAGTGCTGTGCCTGGGGCTCACTGAGGCCAGCTATTGCTTGTTTGGTAGCATTTAGGAAGTTGGGAAGCATGAGCCAAGACCAGCCATTCATATGGAAAAGGAGCTTGGGTGCGCCATAGGTTGGGGGGGGCAGAGTTCTCTGGGGATCTCCAAAGTGGGTCAAACCGTGGGTCAAACAGGTTGATGGAGTCTCAGATATGGCATCAGCTTGCCAGCTTTGTTGGGGGAGGGTTTAAAAAAGGGACAATGGCCTCTGTTTGTCTTGATGCCAGATACTTCAGTTCCTGCCTGTATGCCACTGGTGCCTTTCAAGCTGCTACCTCAGTGCTGGAGCTCAGAGGGAGTGAGTCTGAGTAGGTGAGTCTGTGTGTGAGTTCTTTAAGAGGAACAGCTTGGGGCTCCAGCAGTTTCTCCCACCAGCTCAATCCCCACTGGTTTTTACAGCCAGAATTTGTGGGGAGTTATCTTGCTGGTACTGGGATCCTGGGCTGGGGGTCTTGGTATATGGCTGGGACTCCTCACTCCTGAGATATCCTTCCTGAATTTTTATCCACCACACATAGGTGAGAGACCAGCCTGTTCCAAATCTGCCACCCACCTGCCCGTCTGGATGGATGTGGTTGCTTTAATTCCGTAGCTGTCAGACTTCCATTCAACTCAATTTCCGACAGTTCTGAGTGATGGTTGTTCTATATTTTAGTTGTAATTTTGATGTGGTTGTGCAAAGAGGCGAGACATCTTTGCCTACACTGCCATCTTGACAGGAATTCTTCTCCTGGGCATATTTAATACTAGCAGGAAACCAAAAAAAGGAATGTGAGCCAGATACAAACATGACTGGTCACCAGGACTTTGCTACCTCACATTCTCAAATTATCATTATCTGATAAACTGAGTGACATCAAATCCGTACTAAATTGAGAATAATTGTCAGAATCCCATGGATAAAAGATAGAAAGGAAGGGAATAGGAGAAAGAGATGAAAGGAAAAGGAAAGGGAAGGGAAAACAAAGGAAAAAAAGACAGAAACCAACCAGCTCCATCTGGATTCAATTTGTTTACAAGCGGAATGGTGTGGGACTACCTTCTTCTTTCTGCTATATTCCCTATGCAGCAAAGTCCATAGCTGCTTTGTTCACTTCTGTATGCCCGGTAGCTAGCACAGTGCCTGGAACATCACAGGTACTTAATAAATAATTGTGGGCTGTGCAAATGAATAAATGAATGCTGCTTAAGTCTCTGGAGTCATAAATATTCACCCTACAACTGAGAACTTGAAAACCCAGAGGACTGACTTTATGTATTCTCTCTAGGCACTTGGAACTAGACTTCCAGAGATGACTGCACCCTGGTTTGCACCTACCGGCTCTGGCCCTGTAAATGGCCTTTTCAAACAAAGACTTGAGGGTCCTGTGGGGTGGCCTCAATTTCAGCTCTCACTCTGCCAGTATTCTCAGTTGCCTTATAATATACTTGTAGTTTCTGGTGCTAGATATTAAAATGCAGAAAGAACTGCTTAGAGGCTCTGAGTTGTATTTTTAAAAATGAAAGATAGAGCTGAACAGTTAAAAATCAGTCAATATAGTGTCCACTCTCATTATTGAGAGATGCTTAATCTCATTATTCAGTTTCTGGAGACATCAGGAGGCAAGTAGTAAAATTCAATACAAACAAAGTATATAGCCTCATCTTAGCAACCGATAGGGCAATGCTGCAACTACCAATTTTAACATGTTTACCTCTCCATAACTATAACTATTTAATCAAAACATTGTAAGAATATTTTTTGGTGCATTGCATGTTAACATCTCTTAATCTATTAAAAACAGGTCAAATGTCCCATTTAATTTATGCTTTGGGATTTTTTCTAGGACAATTCATGTAAACTCACTGCTACCAAAACACAGAGCTGTGAGGATTCAATTTAACTGTGTATATAGAAGTGCTTTGCAAACATTTGATGACATTGCTTCTTTATCAGCCAGTTTGCACGTAACACGTAATGATATCACCTTCCATCCTCACCTGCCTTTCTCTTAGAGGCAAGATTTTTCTTATTTCCTTCTTAAACTAATGAGATTGTTAGAAAACAATCTCATCCTCTCAGAAGCCACCATATTTCAGAAATGAAGTGATTTACGGGTGGTAATTACATTACAAAAAGTTTATACATCGTTTGGGCTCCTTCAGGGGAAACAAGTCGTATGTTACTGCTGTTATTAAACCCCAAAGACCCATTGATCAAGAATAGAAAGATCAACCAGTTGTTTTGTTAAGTAATTAATTAAGTCTTCCCCACAGCTCCCATTCAGCTTTAGAATAATCCTGTTTCTCATCGGCAGTCGGTCCCCAGCAATGGATTGAAAAGGACTACTGAAAGGTGATGCCAATTAATTGCTAAAAGTAATTGTCATTTTGAAATCACATTATTGTCTAATTTGTTGCCACTAGATTGTTAAAGTGCCAATTATGCATCTCTGCTCTAATGTATTAATAAAAAAAACAATCATGCATTTATTGCCTTTATAATTCCTGAGATAATTACACAACAGGCTGAAAGTTTATTTCTTCTGTGATACAACAAACTTAGCAACTACATTGAAGGTTCCAATGGTTAGAAAATTAACATGCCAGAACTGACCTAAAACCAAATATTCTCAGCTCCTTTATTTGAAGTATCAGAGGGCCATTCCATCGAATGAAGTGGTGAGAAAGTAAGAGCTTGCCTCTGCAGAATAACCTATTTCCTCTTTCTCCATTCTTTCCCAGGTAGGAGTGAAATAGAAAGAAAACCTCGTTCAGAAACAAGAAAGTGTTTTCCAGGTTGGTTTATAGGTTGTGTGTTCTCGAGTAGGTATGTGGTCCAGAAGAGGCCGCATTTCTGGGCTACCCATGGACCACTGTCACCTTCAGGAAGTCCCATCCCTGCCTAAGGGGAGGTCAGAGCATTGGTACAGCAAGCAGAAGGAAGCTGGGGGCTGACGGCGCAGCCTAGACACAATGTTTTCAGGGTTTGGTTTCACTATTGCGCTTGACATTCCGTGAACATCCGGAATACAAATCTCTTTTTTTAACATAGATATAAAAATCCATTCTGCGAATAAATAGAAACAATTTAAGGAGTGTTTATTCTGAATTACTTGTCCTCTCTACTTTTTTTTAAAAAGATTTTATTTATTTACTTTTTAGAGAGGGGGTGGAAGTGAGAAAGAGAAGAAAAGAAACAGTTGGTTGCCTCTGCCCCTGACCCGCAAACCAGGCATGAGCCCTGATCAGGAATCGAACCCCAGGGACCTTTTGCTTTGCGGGATGATGCCCAACCCACTGAGCCATACCAGTTAGGGCTGTCCTTTCTACTTTTAACATAAATGAGTTTCAATTCAATTGAAGTATCCTTTCTTATCAAAAAAGTCGTGGCATTGCATGTGTTTTAGTCCACTTTTCTCTGTATTTGTCACATTAAGATTCAAGCAGTTGTAGTCAGGGCTCCCTGGAGCTACACATGTGGCAGAATTCCCCAGGATATTGAGATAGCCACACTCTTGTCTCACAAAGGATTCTGTGCAAGTTGCTTCTCCAGCTTTCACAGTCCACTGTTATTCCTTTATTCATTCCTGACATTGTTTGAGGAAAGAGGTCAACAAACTACAGCCTGAAGGCCAGTCCAGCCCACCTCCTGCTGTAAAGTTTGATTGGGACACAGCGATGCCCATTTGTTTACATATTGTATCTGTCTGTGTCTTTGTACAACGGCAGAGCTGAGCAGGTGCAACAGAGACCATGCCCACAAATACTTTCCATCTGGTCCTTTACAGAAAAGTGTGTCTATGCCCTGAGCGGTATGGCTCAGTTCGCGTTGGGCGAAGTCCCGCAAAGCAAAAACTCCCCGGTTCAATTCCAAGTCAGGGCACCTGCCTGTGTTGCAGATTAGGTCCCCATTTGGGGTACGTACAAGAAGCAACTGATCTGTGTTCCTCTTTCAACTCGATGTTTCTCTCCCTCCCGTCTACTCTCTGTAAAAATAAGTAAAATCTTTTAAAAAGGAGAGAAAAGTTTGCCAATCCATGTTCTAGTGGGTTTTTTCCAGCTATTACAGAATCTCCTTCCCCACAAATAAAGACCTTCATTGTTACATTGCTTAATGTTCTCCTTTTCTTCTCTCTGAATTGTTCTTCCTAAATTACAGCGTCTTCTTTAACGCCTGAAATCAAACTCCCAGTAACATTTCATCCACACACTCCCCGGTGACTTTGAGAACAGTTCCCCAAGGATGCTCACGAAGGCACTTACTTGACAACATCTCCTTTTGATCAGTAGTCTGATAAGAAGTCACCCTCTGAGTGGATCAAAAAAATTTATTTATCCTTTCAAGTGATAGTCACTTGATAAAGGTCCTTGCCGTGCCAGGCACTGGTGCTGAGATGTAAAAATCCATAAATAAGACACAGTCCTTCCCTACCTAGAAACCCAGTCAGGCAGGGAAGACCTTAAACAATTCAGGATATTATTGTTGTTTGTTTTAACATTTTCATAGTTACAGGCTACTAGCTGTGTTGAGAGCTTTACGTATATTAACTCATTCAATCTTCAAAATAATCCTCCAAGGAAAATGCTTTTACTATCCTTATTTTACAGATTAAAAAAACTTAGGTATGCATAAGACAATATAAATGTGAGGTAAAATTATAGCAAAGGCGTAGTGATTTGCCCAAGGTCATACATTTATTAAGTAGTAGAGCTGGGATTTCAACCAACCAGTCTAGCTCCAGAGTCTAAGCTCTTAATTGCTTTGTCAATAGTAGCTTTTGTTTTGTCTGCCCATGACCTTAGAGGAGACGTTGCTCCCACGTGGAACACCCCTGAGTTGCCCATCACAGCACAGCAGAGGGTCTGAGTTCCCCTGAGCTGACGCGCGCACTCCCCAGCCTCAACCTGCACCACTTGTGGGAAGATATGTAGCTGCTGGCACCTTTGGACTCTCCGTGTGAGGTCTGGAGATTTGGGAATATTCTGATTTCCTAGCTTACGATTATCTTATCTGACTAGAGCTTCTCAAAAGAAAAAAAAAAAAAGGTAGTTGAAATTCCCCAGTAGTGGGAGGGGGGATCTATGATCTATTTTAGCCAATCTGTTGGCGGCTACTTCTGACTTCCAGGGGAAAGGCAAAAGTTCTCTCTCCAAGTGAGACAATTCTTAGTTTAGGAAAACATTTTGATGCACCTTAATGGGGTGTTTTTATTTTGTACTTGATTTGGGTTTATTTGTTTATTTTCTGTTATTGGGAAAGGCCGCTGAGCATAGATGTTTAGGAGTGTATGAGACAATAAGGGTTGAACTACTCTGCATAATAAAGAAAATTTGAGGGCATCCCAAAAAGAGTAGATAAGGGGCTTGAGGTTATTGATAATGGAAGAGGTATGAGGGCAACCTAGAGAGAGAAGGAGATCCAAGAAGGGGTCCATGCATTGGGACCGTAAGGAGAGAAAATTGGCCAGGGAGGGATCCCCTAAATGGAGATGGTCAGCGGCCATTAGGACTGTGATGGCTGATACCAGGTTTGAAGTTGCTTGCTGTGCTGTGTGATCCTGGGAGAGGGCAACAGCTCCAGAGGAGAAAGGAGCAGTGACCGGGAGAGTGGCATTGTGGGAGCAAGACTGGTTTTAAACACAGCCTCCTAATTACAGGCATGACCAAGATTGGAAAGGAAGAAGTAAACCTCTATTCACAGATGGCATGATCTTGTACATAGAAAATCCTAAGGAATCCACAAGAAAACTATCAGAATTCATAAATTTCTACAGGGTGGTAAAACATAGGATCAATATATAAAAATCAATTGTATTTCTGTACATTAGGAATGAACAATCCAAAAATGAAATTAAGAAAACAATTCCATTTATGATAACATCAAAACAAAATACTTAGGAATAAATTTAACCAAAAAGTATAAGACCTAAATACTAGAAACAACCCACTATCATTGGAAAAATTAAAGAAGACTTAAATGGAAAAACATCTATGCGTATTGATCAGAAGACAATATTGAAATGACAATTTGCCCCAAATTAATCTAAAGATTTAATGCAATCCATGTAAAAATTCCTGCTGTCTTTTCACAGAAATTGACAAGTTGATCCTAAAATTTACATAAAAATTCCAGGGATCAACAATGGCCAAAACAATTTTGAAAAATAACAAAGTTGGAGGGACTAGGACTTCCTGATTTCAAAACAAAGCTACAGTGGTCAAGGCAGTGTGCTGCGGACGTAAGCACAGATAGATACGGCAACAGAGTAACCTGAAAGACTAAACCTCCACTCAACTGCTTTTCTACAGGGGAGAGAAGTCAATGGGGAAGAGTAATCTTTTCAACAAATGGTACTAGGCCATGCAGAAGAACGAAGTTGGACCTCACATCACATCACTGCACAAAAATTATTTCAAGATGGACCGAAGACCCAAATGTAACTATAACATACTTTGAAGAAAACATAGGCACAAATATGTATGGTTTAGGGGTGAGGCAATGGTAACTCAGTCATGACACCATTAAAACAAGCAACGAAAGGAATAAATAGCACGAAAATTTAAAGCTTTTATGCTTTGATGGATAGCATCATGAAAGTGATAGACAAAACCACAGAAAGGGAGGAAATTTTTGCAAATCCTGTATCTGGCAAGGGACTTGTATAAAGAATTTATAAAGAACTCTTATAACTCAGCAAAAAAAGCCATACCAATTAAAGATGATCAAAGAATTTTAACTTTTCCCCAAAGAAGATACACAAATGACCAACAGGCACATGAAAAGATGACCACTTTATTAGTCATTAGAGAAATGAAATCAAAACCACAGCAATACGATCCACACCTACTAGGAAAGCTATAGTAGAAAAATGCACAGTAACAAATGCTGGGGAGGATGTGGCGAAATTGGAACCCTCATATATTGCTGGTGGGGATGTACAATGATGCAGCCACTTTGGAAACTCTTTGACAGTTCCTCAAAAAATAACACAAAGGGGAAATGTGATCTTGGAATTTCATTCCTAGGTATACAGGGTCCAGCACAAATAACACCCCTTCTTATTATAAAACCTTTTATTTCAAAATCATAAGTATGTAATTCTGTAACATAACAATACACACTCAAACACACCATATGACATTTTAGGTGAGATGTTCAAATTAAAACTATAGATTATTACACCCATGTCATTCCCCTCCCAACCACACTCAAGCGGGCCTTACTTCCGCCAGACCCTGTAGGGCCAAAAGAAGTGAAAACACACGTCCGCACAAAAGTTAGCACATAAATGTTCATAGCATTTGTTCATAGCAAATGTTCATGGCACTGTTGATTTCAGACAAAAAGTGAAAACAACGCAAAGTTGTTCACCGAGTAGTAAATGTGGTATATCCAAACAATAAAATGCTATCCATCAACGAGAAGGAATGAAGTACTGATAACGCTACAATGCGGATGAACCTTGAAAACACTACGCTGAGTTAAAGTCAGACACAAAAGTTCACCTACTGTGTAATTCCATTTGCATGAAATGTCCAGAATAGGCAGCATATACAAACAGAAAGTAGAATGACTGTTGCCAAGGGTTGGGGAGAAGGGATAATAAAGAGTGATGGGTATAAAGTTTCCCATATAAAGTTTACTACTGAGGGGTATAAGGTTTCTTTTTGGAATGATGAAAATGTTCTAAAATTAGATTGTAGTAATGACTACACAACTTCGTGAATATGATTTAAAAACCTGAATTGCACAACTTTAAAGGCATGAATTTATGATATATGAATGATACCTCAATTTAATAATATTTTTAAAAAGCTTCCTCTTTACCAAACACAACCCAAAGAAGGTGACGCTGAAAAGGGAGGGAAAGAGTTGGCAGGGGAGGAAGTCACCTCATTCCTTATTTCTAAAATAAGAGTGTTGGGGTTTTTTTTATGTGGAGAGAATTAAAGACAGTTTTGAAGTACTACACCAAATAGCAATTTCATCTAAACTAGAAAGTGGTTTCAGACAGTTCTGATTGAAAAAGAAAGGGAACAGAGCCTTCCAAAATGATGTGTTTGGGGCAGGTCTTTTCTTTCTTTTCAGAGTGGCAGTTCAAAGGAGGCGTAGGCAGGATTCTCTGGCTGCAGAAAAGCCTTCGATCTCTTAAAATGAGAAATGTTCTCAGAAAGGGCAGGCTTAGAATATATCAGGGGCCTGAGAGCCAGCCACAGCTAGGAGTCGCCCCAGTACAGTGATGGGCACGGGCTTGGGCAGGCTGTGAGGCCTGGGAAGAGGAATTACCTGGGCAACACAGCCCCTGCACAGCCCCTCTCCACTGCCCACCAGACACCCGTGCTGGGACTTGCGGCAGGTCCAAGGATGCTGCAGACTGCACAGGTCCCTTGAGGGGACTGTGGCAGAGGCCATTTCTGCAACCGGGATGATAACTGGAGCAAATTAGGGAAAATAAGTGTTTCTCCCAGTTCTATCGCTCAACTCCCTAGGTTTGCCATTCTCTCTTCACTGGAACTTATTTTCCAGAACGCTTATGGTAAGAATATTTAGAAGTTAGGAAATGCCAGTTAAGCAAAATGCATTTTCTCTGGGTTCTGTGTCAGCACCAAGGCCAAGCGACCAAACCCCTCCACCTGCCCTCTCAATAATGTAAATAAGCCCCCTACTGAGAGGGCCTTTGCGCACAGGGGGGCTGCACAGGGGGGCTGCACAAAGGTTGGCTCCAGGGCAGAAAAGAGAACGGAGAACCAGACTACTGGTCAGACGTGGCAGAAAACAGGACTCCCCCTGCTTGAGAATGCTTCCCAGTACTTTCCACCAGACAGAAATCACTTTTCCCAAAGGTACTGAGTGAGGGTAATGACTAATTGGCCATCCTCCCTTCCGTCATTCGTCTTCACCCAATCACTACTAACTGAACAGGCTCTGGGTTTGGGGCTGGGAAGCCAGAAAGGGAAGGCAGGGAGACCGTAGAGGAAGAAATAAGCACCTGCATAGGTCAAAATTTGCTGCTAACTTTGTGAGACTAGTCGTGTCTTGATGGGCTTGAGACTTTATTCTTCCCGAAGGGAAGTGTGGACACTGAAGGAGGGAGCTGTTAACAGGAGAAGACAGCAGAAGCCCAGGTCAGTGGGGCAGAGGTGGAAGATGCAAAACACCCTCAGAAACCCTGGGAAGCATCCTATGGGAAAAGCCCAACACACACACACACACACACACACACCACCCATCCCAGACTCTACTCCACCCACAGCCCAGGAGTAGCCTTGTACAGGAAAAAGTCAAAGGAAGCTAAATCAAGTGCACAATACCAGAACCCCCTCTTCTGTGAAACCCTAGAAGTGAAAAAGGGGTATCACCTACTCCTACCTCTTCAACAGTGAGCAGCAATACTAACCGTGGACAGCCTGCAGCATGGGTCCTCATCTGTAACTCAGCCAGAGAAACAGCGCCGTACATGTCTCCAGCCTCCTCCTCCTCCCCACAGAAGACCCTTCCCTGAGATGGCAGAATGTGTTGGGTCTACTGCACAGGTTCAGCCCCCTGAGGTTAGGTACCTCCCAAACCACCTCCTATTGATACTGCAGACTCTTAGCTCCATTTCTGAAATCAAGCAGTCTCTAGTTCGAATCTCAGCTTTTCTTCTAATAAGCTAGTTGATCTTGGACAAGTTGTCTTCTCAAAACCATATAAGAGGGGTTTTCAGGTTTGATGCTGACAGAACTAGACCAAGGACATAAACTTGAAAGTCGGCTGCTACTGGAGGTAATTGCAGATATGGCTTAGGTGAGATTGCTCAGAGAAAGCACAGGATGGTTAGAGAGCTCAGGGCTGTCAGGGGAAATTACCAAAACCTCGGAAATGGGCAACAGAGATTACGGAGTTCTGGGCATCGCTCAGTGGACCCTCCAGGGATTATCTGGTTCTATAGGTGGGGGCACCTTTGATGGTCTTTTAATTGGCCAGGCTATTTCACAACTTTGTAGGGATAGAAATTGATGTGTAGAAAACTGATGTAATGCAAATGATTGTGGTCCACAGCTCTGTGAATGAATGTTGTCCCAGTAGAAATATATTGGATTTTTACCCTACATCAAAGATGCTCCAAGAATTACATCTTATGGTTCTATAGGCTAGTTTATATCTATTACCAAATTCACGTCAGCATTCCCGAGAATATGTCTGTTCTTCAGATTCTCCTTAGACCTGATTTTAATGCCTTCCTGGTTTCTTCATTAGTGAATGAGTTACATAAAATCTTTGATGTGTTCCTTGTACATTTGTCTGAGAGTCTTGATTTTACCTCTTTGTGAAAATGATACGTTAGCAGGACCAAGCTCTTGAGCAATGGCAACAGACAGAGGAGCTGATCTTGCAAAGGACGAAACGCAAAAGCAGCCAGTGGGTCAGGGAAAGAAGCAGAAGTGTCGGAGCACAAATGTCAAGGTCAGACAGGTGTTTGGGAAACAGGGAGTGAGCAATTAAATCAAAGGGCATTTAATTCTTTTTCGTTGTATTTGACCACACTACGACATTCAACACCTAGCCCTCCCTGCTGCTGCTGCGCACCACCAATTCCTCCCACGAGATATGAGGCACCCTTTTCTAAACCACTCAAAGCACAAGATGTCTTGTGATTACCTTCTCCTGGGACCAGAGGCGGCTAGTCTGACATCTACGTAACCAAGAGAGCCTATTAAAGCATTCTTTGTGAGACAAGGGACATTTACTTCAAGGTGATTTTCTGTTCCCAACTCAACTGAATCAGAGGGCAGTAAAGAAAGAGAGAGAGAGAGAGAGGGAAAACCTCCAAATTTAATCTACTAATGTGCCTCTTTAAAGACAGCCTATGTACCCTGCTACACTAACATCCTTAGAGGTTGTCCCACAACCTTAACATCCTTGGAAGGAAATCAGTTGGCATTCCAACTTCCTTCACTTCCAACTCGCAGATGGGAAAATAAAATTATGCAGTTGAGTCTAAACATGTGTAAGTTACTCAGCCCCCTCAACCTTTCTCATACTTCTTGTGTGACCTTGGGATCCACATAAGCCTAATTTCACCCTCCATTCCCCATGCTCTGACCTCCAAACAGATTGTATTCACCATAGCAACAATGTTCCTGTCATTTTCCAGCCCCTACAGCCTATAGAAGGCAGGAGCAGGATGTAGAAAAATAACTGAAACCCCACCAATAGTTTTTAAAAAGTAAAGCCCTCCAGATGTTTTCTAACCTTAAAAAAGCATAAGCCACAGGCAACAGCTTGAAGGCACTCTCATTTTTTTTTTACATCTCCATTTGTCCAGGTTGAAGGAAAATGTAGCAGGCATCATTACTTTTCATTTGTTGAACGCCCAATGGACAGATCAGCCTCCTGAATTAGGTGATCTACTGCGCCACCTGCTAGCATCTTTCCAGGTGCACACGCCAAAGACACTTTAGCTAACAAGCCTAAAATTCTTCTCTTCATCAGAAGGGCACTTTAAGAAATGACCCATTTATCTAGCACTACGGGCGGCTGACGTTGCTGGCATCCCAGATGGTCCCACTTTTCAGCAGTACAGATTGTAGACGAGGAACTTGATACAGTGGAGCTCCCTCTCCAGCGCCCGCCTTCTCACTTGCTTTCTGAGGGCAAGATGTCAAAGATGCCCCAGGGCAGGGGTGTCCAACCTTTTGGCGTCTCTGGGCCACACTGGAAGAAGAGTAGTCTTGGCCACACATTAAATACTCAAACACTAACGAAAACTGATGAGCAAAAAAAAAAGGTCTGTGCATAATTTTCGTGATCTACGTCACCACAGATAAGCAGAAAAGTCCTCACATGATTAGGCAGAGGTCCTTTCGATAATTTTTGTAAATTGTCGAGCAGGTTCCAAGTTTGTGATCACTAGTATAGAAAATGTACATATCTAAGTAATAAAACTAAGTATAAAACTTGGTCATAAAACTAATGTTTTAAGTAAATTTACGATTTTGTGTTGAGCCGCTTTCATAGCCCTCCTGAGCCGCGCGCGGCCGGCGGGCTGCGGGTTGGACACCCCTGCTAGCGGTTGTTTTCAAACTTCAGAGTTCCTGGTGCCCATTATAAAATAAGCACAGCCAAATTTAGATGGCATTTGCGAATGCATGCCAATCAACACCTCTGATAAATTCCGACAGTTGTCTTCAATTTACAAAATGTTGGGTAATTCTTCTGAGTAGCCACGAGATGGCAGGCTTGAACCTCCTAAAGGATCTCCAGGGCTGCTTCGGGTCTACTGCCTGCAAGGCTAGGGGACCCTGAAATGACAAACTGTGGGCAGAGGTGTCTCTTCCATGTATTAATATTCCCAGGCACAGCTTGAGAAACTCTCACTTCATTTTAGGGAACTGATTTGTTTGGACATTCATTTGGTTTAAAAAGAATAATTCCCTAATCATTTGTCAGGTGATGTGCTTTTACATTTCAGCGCCTGCCTTTATAGAAAAAAATGTCTATCTTCAAAAGAGTCGTGACAAGGAACTGTGTCTATGTACAGAATATTCACCTGCATGTCAACAGAGAAACGCTGTTTTCCAGGGAATAGAGAATTTACCGACTGACGGAATAGAGGCAGGTGTGTGTTACTGGAACACACATGCACACATCAGGGGGGAAATCACATGAACAACAGCTTGTAAATATTCTATCAAGTTCCAACCGTAACTGTAATGTTCACATCAATCCTGCTTGTTCTTTCTGACTCCTAATGACTCCATCACCTACCTGCTCTAAGACCGGGGAAATGACATACTGGAGTCTGCATTTTTAAGGTGTCAGTCATATCTTTGAAAAGTAGAAAGCAGAAAGTCTGTTTCGGCTCCTTTGGAAAGAGATAATTACACACTTTACCCATGGAGAACCTACCAGTTGGGACAAGGGGCTGCTGAGGAGGGAAGGCAGGGGAGAAAGGAGGGCAGGGACCCGTGGGGGAGAGGGGTAGTGGTTATACAAACAGAAATAATCTAGGTTCTCTGGAACACAGTGAGGAGGTAATTTAGTTGTAACTGGATCAAGAGGATTTCAGAGCAAGGAGAATCAAGTAAAGGCAACAGAGTTAAGAGAGGACATTTTAGACTCACAATAAAGATATTATTTCCTCGAGGCCTTCAAAGTAACAATAGCTTCCAGAACGTAGTTAGCAGGCAGACTTGGAGATTACTTCAGCACACCCTGTTTACACAGACAGACACGTGGGCCCACCCACAGGAGCAGTAATTAGGCTCCACCACTCCCTGTCCCGAGCAGTCCTGCACGGCGACCGTTAACCCTCTGCTCCAGAGGTAGGAGGCGGGACTGAGAAGGCTGGGTGCACAGGCCAGGGCTCACCCTGACAGCAGCAATTACCCTCCCTCTGAGTGTGTGTCTGCCTCCCGTTGGGGGGGCCGTGCACTTAGCACATTAAAAAGCATTTATAAACAGTAGGTTTGCAGGGCTCAGGGGAGGAAGAGCTGTGTAACGAGTGACGGTTATTAATGACCATTATCCTCTTTGTCCTGACCTAAGCACCATTCCTCTAGGAATGTTTACTTAGTATGCAGCACTGGAGCTGAGTCAGAGCTGAGGAGCTCCGAAACTCTGCTGTTAATCCACCAGTTTTACAGAGAGAAGAAATAGCTCCATGAAGTTCTCTTCTCCAAAATTAATATATATAAATGAAAATTTTAGCGCTCCCGTGTTCCACCAGAAGAGAAACAGATCAATTCTCTGTGCGGTGAGTCACGTAAGGGAGGGCAACAGGCCAAGTTTAACATGAGTGAGATATTGATTTCTCCTTGTTACTTGATTCAGCTTTATTCCTTTTGGATTGCCACAGGCCTCCGTGACACTGCAGGCTGTGGTCGGGAGGGCAGCTGGGAGCTGTATTTTCTGGTCCTTTATTTATTCATTAAAGTTTTGCACTAACAACATCTGAGTAAAAGTGAGGATTCAGTAAAAGTCAACAAGTACACGTGGCCCTTGTCAGACTTCATAGAGAGAGTGTGCAAGTCACTTTTGAGAGTCGGAGAAGGGACAGGTGGGCTTGGTATGATTCATGCTATTTGGGGGGGGGCTTGGTTTATTTTTTTTCCTGTTGAAATCTCATAATTTAAAAATATAGTCATGTTAATATTTGATATAATGCAAAAAGACTTTGAGGGGAAATTGAACCCTCCCTTTCACATGCCTGCCCCCCTCTTCCAATCCGTACAATGGTAACACTGTTAACACTCAGACATGTGTCCATCCAGGATTTTCTGTGCAGTTACATCTATGTACACATATATAGTTTTGTTTTCACCAAAAAAAAATGGAATTATGTCGTATGCATTGTTCTGGAATGTAACATGTCCTGGAGATGTTCCTATGCTGGGAAGTCCCTCATACTTTCTAGCAGCTATGTAGTATTCTATAATACGGATATTCCTTTACTTAATCATTCTTCCCAAGGATGAGTTTGCAGTATGTTTCCACTTTCCAGTTGCTACAGTGATGCCACAGAGCTCGCACACCTGGGCCCCATAGGAGGTCTCTGTCACGTGGGCAGCTAGACGAAAGGCAAAGTAGTGATAGGATAGGTCTGGGGTGGCAGAGGCCTGTGCTGGGACTATACCACCCCTCCTCCCTCAGGGACAGGCTCCGGACTACGTCTGAAAGGTTCTCCTTGCTTGACCCCATTCTGCACCCACGTGGCTCCAAACAGATGTAAATGAGGCTGTGTGTGAGTGGGCAGACGTGGCGGAGCCTCACAATTAAGATGAGGGTGTTGAAGCCAAGTAATCTGCTTGGATGCAGTGACCTGGTGAATGGTGCGGGGAGTGGACACTTCAGCAACAGAGCAGTCAGAGCCACCCAACAAAGAGAGACAGAGCCGTATCAGCAAAATCCAGGGAACACACACCTGTGTTGAGGACCACGGCCTGGGGAGAAGGGCAGGGGAGAAGGAGGAGAAAGATCTGAATTGCCTGAGTATTTCTTCCAAAGAGACTGAGTTCATTAGAAGACTCCCACATTTGTTTTGAATTGGCAAGATCGAGTTTATCACCATCATTGGAGAAAAAAAGATTTGAGTGTTGTATTAGTTTGCTAGGGCTGCCATACCAAAGCACTACAAACTGGGCAGCTTAACCAACAGAAATTTACTCTCCCACAGTTCTCTCTGCCTCTCAGTTCTGGGGGCTAGAAAACCAAGATCAAGGTGTCAACGTGGTGACATCCTTCTAAGGGCAAAGAGGAGCTGTTCCATGCCTCCCGCCAGCTTCTGGTGGGTTGCCAGCACTCCTTGGCTTCCTCGGGTTGTAGAAGCATCACCCCAATCGCTGCCTTTATCCTCACAGAGTGTTCTCCCTGTGGGCATGTCTGTGTCTAAACTTCCCGTTGTGGTAAATACACTAGTCATATCGGGTCAGGCCCTACCCAATGAACTCATTTTAACTTGATTACCTGTGTAAAAACTCTACCTCCAAATAAGGTCATATTCTGAGGTACGGGGAGCCGGAACTCCAAAGATATCTTTTTGGAGGGATAAAATTCAATTTGTAACAAGTTTTAAGTTTAGTTAATAAGAAATAAAGTTCTACTTTTGCACACCTAAATTATGCAGATTGAAATTTGAACTCCCAAAACATTTTACTTGCATCAAGAAATAGGAAATGTAATGGAGAAATCTGTCCTTAAAGATGCTTGACCTGTAGCCAAGAAAATGTTTTCACACAAGGTTGTGTCTAAGTTTGGCAGAATTTGCAAATAATCCCCTAAAATTCCATTGTCTTACCTCTACAGAGGTGAGACCCTCGAGGCTCCAGGGACAACCCCATTGGCCACCAAGTCTGTCGCAGAATCAGCCCTAGGAGGCAGCAGGGTAAGTTACCGTGTGGTGGGTCCCGTACTGCAGAGGTACCAGAGAAGAAACCTAAGACCAGCCACGGGGGCCTTCCAGGGTGTCTGGGCAGAGTGCAAACAGCCGAGAGCTGGGAACAGTGCAGAAGCCAGGAAGCTCAGGTGATGTGTCCGTTTGACATGCAGCCTTCCCAGGATCCCCTTCATCCCAGAAAGAGCCAGAGAGTGGCCTTAGGAAGTGGGCCTCAGTCACCAGCCCCCAGGGACGGTCATGTGCTCCTGACAGCATTTTGAATGGAAGAGAGCTGGTAGGATCCATCTCAAACTCAGGGAGGGAGAAACTTGTCAGAAGCCAATTCACTCTCAGCGAGTCGATATCTGAAATGAGGTCAGCAACTCAGCAGGAGCAGGTATTTTCTGGAGCTTCTGAAGGAATGTAGTACCTGCCATCCATCTTGACAGTTCCTATAAGACCCTGTCCAGTTAGGGAGTTAGTTATGGAGCTTTGTTCGAGGCTGTTGTTTTCTTGGATGTGTCAAAGGTTGACGGCTGCTGGGAAGGGAGTGGGAGTTGTCGGCACAGTGGTTAAACTGCTGAAGGCTGCTGCAGAGCATCGACCGGGAGGGGAGCTTAGAAAAATTCTGGTGACAAAAACAATACAGCACACAGAGACAAACCACAGCAAGCTGACTAGTGGCTCACACCTAACGGCTAGATTGGGTTTACTCCAAAAAGCGCAAGTTACATATCATGGACATCGCAGGCTGGAAGCACCGGAAGAGCAGCTTCAAATGATGGCTGATGGAGTGTGGTAAACAGGCTCCCTCATGGGGACTGGTCAAATTCTAGGCACCTGTTGTACACCACTGTAGAGTTCCCCAGGGGCATAAACTCCAGTCACCCAACTGGGTGCTTGAAAAACACCCCTTGACTGGCTGCCTCCCTTCCCTGTCTCACTCCCCCTTCTTCTCCTGGTGTTTCCTGACATCACTTCCCAAACAAACTCCTGGCACCCACATCCTTGTCTCAGGGAAGACCCAACCTAGGACCACCACTTGCTGAAATGGATTGTCGCTATTTCACCAAGATCTAAACCAAGATCTGGACACACGTGTGCTGAGAATCCTACGCTGCTCAGTGCTGTGTGAGCTGAGAGGAAACCCAACACAAGCAGATGGCAACCTCTGGGATGGCAGCAAGTGGGCTCTGTGGTTGGAGGCACGGAGAGAATCTGGTTTCACCGAGAAAGAGAAGGTGGGTGTGGAGGAGCTACTTTCCCCTGCTATTCCTGCATCATGTCTTAAAGTTGAACCTGTGCCTTATCTCTATCTTCTACGTTCCCTTTATGGCCCATTGGCCAATACAGGGAAGTGTCCTGAGCACCTGGCTACCTCTCAGCTCTCTTTTGGAGCCAGCCTGCCCACAGGCCTCAGCAGACTCCCCACTCCAGGACTTTTTTTGTGCCTTAAAATCTGTCTTCACTTACCCCTGTGGAATCTCGCTGCCCTGGCTGTGATGTTAAGTTCAGTTCACACGGGGAAGACTATGAAGTCCTTTCTCCCTGGTATCGTCAGAATTCCTTTGAGTGAAAGTGACGACTTATGGAGTTGACTTTGACTCCCCTCTATTTTATATGCTAGTTAAAAAGTAAATCGCTTATAAACTTTGGCATTTATTATTAGCAATAGTAAATTATTCTGCAGTTGATTGACAGGACAGACTAATATCAACTCACTGATTCCCAAAAGTTAGTAACTGACCCTAGTGGGGTTTGGAAAAGGGCAGCGTGGGGAGAAGGGAGTTGGTGTGAATCTGAGTGCCTGGATGCATGAGCTGTAATTAACAGATATTGGAAATGTGGCAAGAACAGGGTTTTGCAGTGAAGGCAGAGAACAAACAGGCATAAGCAGCTATGTGCCTTAAACTATATTGAGGAATCTAGACTCTAAAATGTTCAGTGGGCATGAAGTGGTACCTCATATGGTTTTGATTTCCATTTCCTTAATTACTAATGATGCTGGATTTTCACAGATGCTTGTTGCCTGTTTGTGTATCTTCTCTGAAGAAATGTTTTTTTGAGCCATGTTACCTTGGAATTGGAATAAGATGGGTCCAACTGAACCCCTTTGAACTCCTATGCCTCGTTCATAACTGGTCCAGGATCCAGAGGGCAAATTACATGAATAACTGGAACTCTCAAACACCAAGTCACTAGATACGCTGTCATGATGGGACAGTGGCAACAGGGCCCATTCTCTCTGCTGATACAAGCAGTGTTTTCATCTGCTTCATTGTGTGGGCAAAAGGTCAGAGGGTCGACCCAGAAACAAACCGGCAGCAGTAGGTGGCAGGAGTCACAGCCCAACTCCAGCTGCAAACATCTGACTTCTCTCTGACTCATTTAATGAAGAGGAGTTCTCCTCACCCCCTCAAACCAGCGGCTTTGGAAAGCAAATCTGCCTGATTTGCGGCACAGGGAAGAGAACAACCCATGTACCCTTAGCCAAGTCACTTCAGCTCCCAGGGCCTCAGAGAGCCCTCACCCCCATTCTCCTGCCTTCTTCCCCAGGTCTGCATTACTAGATCTCCATGATCAAATGTGTTCACGCCTGCCAGGTCTTTGCCTTCCCATTGGTCCTGTGCTGCAGCCAGCCCTTAAAGCGGCTTCCGCCCAAACCCACCTCCATTGATTAGATCATCGTAACACCCCTTCCAGCTCTAGGACCCCTTAATTCTGTGTGTCAGATTCCCCCATATATAGAACTTCTTAACACAATTCCCCCATCCCGGACTCACTGCCCCACCCTACCTGGAAGTTGTGTAACTATCTGTACATAATCCTCAGAAAAATCCACTGCAGAGGCAAGACCATCGGGACTCCAGGGAAAACCCTACCGGCCACCAAGCCCACCTGGGGAGAGCCCTAGGAGTCAGCAGGGCAAGTTACCACACGGTGCATTGTGGGGAACCGTTCCACATGTGGGAAACGTGGCCCAGCCCCCACTCGGAAAAGCCAGTGGGGAGCGAGGTTGGCGGGCAGCACCCACGTCCATGGATAGGTTCTCCCGTGGGAAATCAGGCCTGCATTGTACCTAGACTGCTATGAGCCTTGCTTTTGCTAAAACTCCCTCACCCAGAGGCAACAAATGTTTACTGAGTCTCTTTATCTTCCTAAAATCTGAGCTAGACCTCCCAAGAATGGAGCATAACCGGTTTGGTTTCGAGCACTTCTCCCTTTACATTGCAAATATCCTTCTTTGATGTATTTAACAGCATCCTCTCTGTTGTTGTCTGTAAAAGGTAACCACCCAAAACAAACCTATACATAGTAAATGAGGACCATCCTCCATGTAATGTGCCCAGAAAAACAATAAAAGCCTGTCAAGGCAAAGGTTGGGGTGCTTTCCTCTTGAGAGAGTGGCCACGCCGTCCCTTTTCCTCCACAGGACTCAGTAGTCCGTGTGTATTTGTCTATTGCCGCCACAACACAGGACCCTGCGGGCTGGGATCTGCGTCAGTGCGTCCCGCACTACAAAGGACAGAGAACCGTGCACTGTGTCACCGAGTGTGGGGCGGACAAGCAGAGGTAGAGGTGAGAGCGGGCCTTTGCTTTATAGGTACACTCCACTCCCTCTGGACTTCCCCAAAACTCATTTCTGTGAGAAATATGAGGGGAGGGAGAATGTTCCATCACAGAGAACTCATGTAAAACATCTATTGCTAGGCACCAGGCACTGGCATTCACAGCTCAAGTCAGGATGATGTGCATTAACACCAAGGGAGTTCGAATAGCCCTGGGGCCTTCATTGCAGTGGGATCTGGCCAGCAAGGTTTCACCTTCGAGGAACTCTTATTCTCCATAACCTGACACTTGAGGCAGCTTTTCCAGCTTTCCCCTGGGCAAACCATTAGGGAGGGCCTCAACCAGAGCAAAAAGGTCAGAATAACAGCATTTCTGAGGTAGGAGAAAAGAAACCAACCAATCATCCCTTCTCTGTGAAACAGGCACAGTTCAAATTCAACAGGGCAGCACTTTCACCCCCGAGGTAAACACCAAACATCGGAAGTGTCATTTGTATTCTCCAGCCCTAATGCCCACACACTCGGACAGCGTGGGAAAAAAGTAATGTTCCACTTTTGACTGCTTCTGCCACCCTTCCCACCAAGTGGGGTCTCTCACTTCTTCTATCTCCCTTTCCACCAGGTGGGATATTGAGTCCTGGTACTAAGAATACCATTCTCAAGTGTACTTATTAGTACTTTTATCTCACCCTGGCCTAAAGGTGAGGACCCTGGGCTAACACTTAAGAACTGTGGGTTTGGCTTTGGCTCAGCACTGAAAAGCTGGAGATCAGAGGGGGAAACCTGTTCTAAATTCCATTTCTCTGCTTTGGAAAATAGATGAATAAACCAGGAAATCTCTAAGGTTCCTTCTATCTCCTAAAATATCTCTACTGTTATTCAATTTAAAGACACATAATGGTTTAATTGCTTGCCTAGACTATACTCAAGAACAGGGATAAGAGGGACAGATGATTGAGAATAACACTTTTTCAAGACACCATTAAAAAGTAATTTATATTTTAAGACTCCTATTCTGTCTTCTTGGAAAGCCTGAAAGACATTCCTTCTTTTATCTGGTTGTCAGTCAACTTTTTTTATTGAGGTTTTCATTTCCTTTTTTGAAAAAGAAATATAAATCTGTCTTTAGATACCTGCTTAGGAGTGAAAGCCGACTTCAGGTGTCCCTCAGTAAGAATGTGAATTATGGCTGCCTATCAGTAGTTTGACTCAAATTGCAAAAATTTAAGAGGAATGCTTTAAGGCAGCCGATGAAGGTACAGAATGGAGAGTAGATACTGGAGGCTAGAAAAAGCTATAGAAAGAGTAATAATTAAATGGTGCATTGTGTTTAGTGCTTCTCTAAAGAATCCTGCAAAAATGTCTTCTCAAAAAGTGTTTCATCCTCATATTAGCATTTTGAGTAAGAAGGACAGTTAATCCCTTTTTAACTGTTGAGCAAATTACACCCAAAAGGATAAATGACTTGCCTTAATTTTCATATCTAAATAATGACAGAGCCCAGGTCTGCAGACTCTCCAGCTTGGTGATCCTCTTCTGGGAGAACATCTACAGAAGAAAAAGAAAGGTTATTTTCGTCAGTCCATTTTCCTCAGGTCAGCAGCCTGAGAAGGGCCAGGACAGGGAAAGATGAGAAGGCACACAGGCAGATTAGGCAGGGTAACTGTCGGCCAGAAAATCCAGGATGAATTTTGTAGTGGGCAAGAAGAACCACATTTCCCTTGTCTCAAGTTCTTGCCCAGTCCATGGAAAAACATTCTCTCCTGGGCCATCAGGGCACCTCTTCTTGTCAGGACTCAGCACAATATTTTAGAAGGAAACAGAAAGAAACATTTGAGTTGAGACCCTAAAATTAGGGTGCAGCCCAATTCAGCAGACTGAATTGTTTTATTTCAGAAATAAGGACCACTTGTCACATTGTAATTTATTTGGTTATATGTCTATCTTCCTATTAAACTATAAAACCATTGAAGCATTCAGGTCTATTTAAATCGGCAGGGAGAAACCACACCCACTTAATCTGTGAGGTTATGGGCCCAATTAATTTGGCCAAGAATGCTGGAAGCAGCAGGACAGCCACCCAAAGCAGAAGCAGGGAAAGCTGTTCTTCACAGTTTCCCGTGGTACCTAAAGCACCTGAGGGACTGGGTGTTATGATGCTGCCCAAGCCTAATCCCTTCATATTCCTCTTGTTCCCAGTGTCTATGTATCGGCTGGTCCATGGTTTGCACTTCACACGTGTTTTCAAATTGACTATTGCAGCTGTCTCTTAGCTGAGTTTCCATGTAACCACACAAATACAGTGTGGGCCTTGGAGATATTCAGTGATTTGAATGTTGACCCAGCTAGTGAGTAGCATGACCCAGATCTACAAGTATTTCATACTATCATTTTTTCTATTATACCACATAATTCCTCTCCTTCTAAAAACCTATAGTACTTCCCTTAGCATAGCATACCAGATTTAGATGTTTCTGGACAGTCTTCTCACCCACATGCTTCCTATCTCTCCATCTTCATTCACATGAACAAAAGACTCTCTTTACTAATCAAGCATACCTTCCGGTCATCTCATTTTTGCCTTCTCACAAGCCCTTGGCCATACAGTAAAATTCACAATCCACCCCCCCCCCCCGCCCCGCCACCGCCAAGAAATTTGGGTCAGACCTCACCTCTTCCAGGAAGCCCACCCAAACTAGTACCATTTCACTCCAATCCACTCTGACCATGCCTCTACCAGCATTTCAGCAGTACTTAAATTCTCTTCATTGTTTACACTGACTGACATGCACTGGTCACTGAATAAAAATTTGTTGAGTGAATCCAATAGATTCTACTGATTCACCTGGCCAAGATGGAGGCATAGGTAGATATACTTTGCCTCCTCGCACAACCAAAAGAAGGGCAACAACAAATTTAAAAACAAAAAGTAACCAGAACTGACAGAAAATTGAACTGTATGGAAAGTCCAACAACCAAGGAGTTAAAGAAGAAACATTCATCCAGACCAGTAGGAGGGGAGGAGATGGGCAGCTGGGGCAGAGAGGACTCATGGCAAGGTGGTGGCTGGAGGAACTGGGTAGGCGAGGTGGTGGCTAGCAGAATGGGTGGTCCCACATTTGCACGTGGATAAACTGGGAGGGAAAAATGGGGAGCGAGACAGACCACACAACCCAGGGTTCCAGTGTGGGGAAATAAAGCCTCAAAACCTCTGACGTTGAAAACCTGTGGGGCTTGAAGCAGCAGGAGAAACTCCCAGCATCACAGGACAGTTTATGGGAGAGACCCACAGGGTCTTAGAACGTACACAAAACCACCTACCTGGGAATCTGCACCAGAAGGGCCCAATTTGCTTGTGGGTAGCAAGAGAAGTGACTAAAAGCCAGCTGAGAGCTGAGCAAGTGGCACTGTTCCCTCTAGGACCCTTCCTCCACATGCAGCACCACAACGCAGTCACATGGGTTGCCCTGCCCTGGCGAATACCTAAGGCTCCACCCCTTACTATGTAACAGGCATGCCAAGACAAAAAAAATATGGCCCAGATGAAAGAACAGATCAAAGCTCCAGAAAAAATATAACTAAGTGACAAAGAGATAGCCAACCTATCAGATGAACAGTTCAAAACACTAGTAATCAAGATGCTCACAGAAATGGTTGAGTATGGTCATAAAGTAGAGGAAAAAGTGAAGGCTATGAAAAGTGAAACAAAGGAAAATGTACAGGGAACCAACAGTGAATGGAAGGAATCTAGGACTCAAATCAACAGTTTAGAGCAGAAGGAAGAAAGAAACATTCAACCAGAACAGAATGAAGAAACGAGAATTAAAAAGAAATGAGAAGAGGCTTAGGAACCTCCAGGACAACATTAAATATCCCAACATCTGAATCATAGGCATGCCAGAAGGAGAAGAGGAAAAGCAAGAAATTAAAAACTTATTTGAACAAATAATGAAGGAAACTTTCCCTGATCTGTCAAAGGAAATAGACTTCCAGGAAGTCCAGAAAGCTCAGAGAGTCCCAAAGAAACTGGACCCAAGGAAGTACACACCAAGGCACATCATCTTTAAGTTACCTAAGATTAAAGATATGGAGAGAATCTTAAAAGCAGCAAGAGAAAAGAAGAGTTACCTACAAAGGAGTGCCCACAAGTTTATCAGCTGATTTCTCTAAAGAAACTTTGCAGGCAAGAAGGGGCTGTAAAGAAGTATTCGAAGTCATGAAAGGCAAGGACCTACATCCAAGATTACTCTATTCAGCAAAGCTATCAGTTAGAATGGAAGGGCAGATAAAGTGCTTCCCAGATAAAGTCAAATTAAAGGAGTTCATCATCACCAAGCCCTTATAACAGTAATATGACAAGAAACACAGCTATCAACAACTGAACCAAAAAAGAAAAAGAAAAACAAAAACAAACTAAGCAAACAACTAGAACAGGAACAGAATCACAGAAATAGAGATCCAATGGAGGGTTATCAGCGGTGAAGGGGAGAACGAGGTAAAGGTACAGGAATAAGAAGCATGAATGGTAGGTACAAAATAGACAGGGGGAGGTTAAGAATAGTATGGGAAATGGAGAAGCCAAAGAACTTATATATATCATCCATGGACATGAACTAAGGTGGGGGAAGGGTATGGGGTGGAGGGGAATAAAGGGGAGAAAAAAATGGGACAACTGTAATAGCATAATCAATAAAATATATTTTAAAAAAAGATTCTACTGATTCAATGTCTTCACCATTTCCCAAATGTGCCTTTTCTCCCCTTTCCCACCATCACAGCCCTAGGAAAGGCTCTCAGCATTGCTCCCATGGACCATCAAAACAGTGTAAGAGCTTCCTCCTCCCTCCCCCCTCCCTTGTGCAGACTCCACAGTGCCACCTGAGTGAACTTTCTGAAAGAAATCTGATTGTCTCCTATTCTTCACGGTTCCTCAGTGCCTTTGAGATCACATCAATAAGGCTCTTCACAATCAAGTCTCAAACAATTCTTCCTGTCTCCATCACTTTCCACTATTGATATATCCATGGTTAAGTTAACCCTTCAAGCACAGGGTGCATACCTTGTTAGTGTTACTTCTTTTGCTAAAGGTATCCTCCCCTCTTCACTGCCCAATGGACATTGGCTTCTGTTTTGGGAATTATCAAATACATCACCACCACAGGCGGGTGGCTGCCCCACCTAACCCGAGGGGTAGCCCTGCTCTTTTCTGGACCACAGTCAATTTGGTCTTGAGTTGGGGGTGGAGTTGTCACACTGAGCACCGTGCACTGTAATTGCTTGTTGGTCAGTCTTACTTCTTGTTTCGTGAGCCTTGTGGAAGCAGGACCAAATGTTCCTGTCTTTTACATCCACAGCACCATTAGATTTCTTAGCTCCTAGGATGCTCTCAGTGTTGCTGCATTAAAAGCATTTGTTCACAGCATGTTAATTTGCATTCACTCAGAACCATACACGTTTAGAGCTGAAAGTGATATCAGAAAATATCTTTTCTACCCTCTCATTTTTTACATGAAGCAACTTCAACCTCCAAGGATTTAAGGGACTTGCCCAAGGTCATAAAAATGTAGCAAGAGGCATTGACTTTGGTCACCTGATCCATGCCATATTCTGCTTTA
Source organism: Desmodus rotundus (assembly GCF_022682495.2). NCBI lineage: Eukaryota > Metazoa > Chordata > Mammalia > Chiroptera > Phyllostomidae > Desmodus > Desmodus rotundus. The sequence goes on from NC_071393.1 coordinate 110,135,075, forward strand.
TTGTACATAGAAAGTTGTAATTCCAAAAGACAGCGTAAGCGCCTCAAGGGGGAAAAAGACTGTCTTTCTTCTTTTGTGTTTTTCTGTACAGGGGGCTATCTATCCTCATATGAATTCAACAGATGTGACAGACTTAATAACATGTACTGAGCTGCATCTCTGCTTTGCAATTGGGCAGCTGCCCCAGATATCAATTTTTTAAAAGATTTTATTTATTTATCTTTAGAGAGAGGGAAAGGGAGAGAGATGGAGAGGGACAGAAACATCGATGTGAGAGAGAAACATCGATCAGTTGCCTCTCACACATGCCCCGACCAGGGACGAACCTGCATCGCAGGCATGTACCGTGACAGGGAATTGAACCCACAACCTTTCACTTTGCAGGACGATGCCCAAGCAACTAAGCCACACCAGTCAGGGCCTGTGATATCATTTTGAAGTCCATTTTAATGAGTCAATTCAGTTGTCTTGAAATTTTATAAATTCTTCAGAACTCCCCTTAAGGTGATGTATAGGAAAAGATTTAAGTTAAATAATTATGGACACTGACCTCCTCAACTACCCAAGATCAAATTACAAAGTTCCTAACCTATGCAATTAATGTAAACAGACACCAATGTCTGGTTCTTCCATTCAACTTCTGTTTTGCAATGATACTTGGCATAATTTGCACTTGTAGGATGGGAAAAGTCAAAGAAAAATGGTAATCGTGATAATCATAGTAGTAACAGACACGTGGGGAAGCAAAGGAACTGACACGGTCAGTCAGTGGGAAAATGGGGAACTCGTGTGCTTTTTAACCATCTACAACACTCTAACACAAACACAATTTTTTTCAGGAAAAAAAGTAGGTGAATTTATACTTTTTAAAGCTATGCAAGGCAATGTGCCCTCTGAATTCATCACTGCTTCCTACCTGTTCACACTATCAGTCATGAGTTTGCATTCTTCTAACTACAGAAAGCACATGTCTTAAAGGGTTTGAAGAATTTTATTGAAGTAAATACACAACAAAGATGTTTCAATCATTTGCCATCGGAAGGGACATAGCACTTTAGAGAGACTTGGTAGCTCTAACAGGACGTCGTGCACTAATGTATTCACAGCCTGCAAGCAAGGAGGTTATCTTTATGCTCCCGTTAAAACATTCCATTTCCATTCCTTTGTCCTGCTAATAGTTAAAACAGGCTTCAGTAGTCACATTGCTGTCATTTTGTGCTATCTCAAAGTTAAATTATAATGAGGTTTGAGATTATTAGTTTTTTCTCTTGTTTTTGCTTTTCTGCAGAAATGCGGGCTCCTTTTTTATTTTGAAGAATCTACGTCTCCAGGTTTCTATGATTACCTCTCACGCCTTCTCTCTTCTTTTATTCTCTTCTCTTCTTTGGCTCAAAAAGCAAACTCATTACCAAACCAAATGTATAAGCCTCCCACACAGAATCTGGAGGAGAAAGACATCCCAGTTAATTCAGAGGAGCCATTGCAGAGGCTAGCTGCAGTCCACGGCTGCACTGGCCTACAGGACTCGCCAAGTGTAGCCTAGCTAAATACAGGGCTGTCTCTTCTGGGACGGCTCTGTGGTCTAAACAAAGTCACTGACGTGGAAAATGGCTCCTTCTCCATGGAGTAGCTCATTCCCAAGCAGTTTATAGTTTAAAACTTAAAAACAATTATAATAACAACAACGATAATAACAAACATGTATAGAAGCAGTAATGTGTGCCAGGCACTCATCAAAGCACTTTACAGGCATTATCTCATTAAATCCTTACAACAACCCTACGAGATAGACAGTCTTATTATTTTTATTTTACAGATGAGTAAAGTGAGGCTCAGCAAGGTTAGCAACTTGCCCAAGATCACACAGCTTGCAGGTGGGAGATACAAATTAAACTCCGTAAGTTCATGAACCACTATGCTAGGCTGCCTCAAATTAAAGGACAAATGTATAAGAGAACTGTACACCTGAAACTTAGTATAATGTTGCTGTTAACCAATGTTACTCCAATAAATTTAACTTTTAAAAGTAAATAAATAACAATGTGTCTATTAATGATATTCTTCTCACCAAAAGTGTCATGGAATCAATTTTGAAACTGCATAGTAGGATAATAATAAAAATAGTAAGAACAAATATTTATTGAGGACCTATGTGCCAGACACATGAGTTATAAAACAACCTTATGCATAGGTGTTATTATTACTCCTGATTTTCCAAAGCGAACACTTAGGTTAAGTAATTTGCCCCAAATCACACAGCCAGTAATTATCAGTCATGAAATGAACTCGCGCACCCTGACTCCTAAGTCACCTTGGCATCCTTCTCCCTCTTGTTTCCATAAACATGGAAACATGAGGCACAGAGGGGTGTAGTATGTTATATAATTCAGTAACATGATCTGACCTTTTCAAAGAGAGTTTTTTGAAAGTCAGCCCAAACTCCAGGTCTTCTGAGTCTCAGCCATGTGCTTTTCCCATTGTGGCGGCCCCTCCTGTGTACCTTATCAGTGAATGCTGCCCCCTCCACTCACCCAGGAGTCCAAGTGAGACACCTGAAATCATTCCTAGTTTCTCTATAATGCTCACCACTCTACAGCTAACTCGTCATTATGATCTCTTGAGCCTACCACCAATCGCTTCTTAATCTATACCTGTTGCCTATGGGATAAACTCCAAATTCCTTAAGGCCATTCATGATATTACCTCAGTCTTCTTTGCCCGTGTCTCGTCACCACCACAACTGGCCCCAACACGCACGCACACACAATGTACTCTGCACTGCAGTCACACTGAGCTACGCGAAAGCTGTTTTTTTATACCCACAGCTTTGCAAACTTCTTTTTGCAGGCATTACACTATCCCAAACTCTCCATTTCATAAACTCTTATGCAACCCATAACGCCTTTCTTTGCTTATCCAGGGAGTTAGTTACTGCTTGCTTGGTACTCTCTGTCGCTTCTACAGTATATATCTTACTGTTTTGTTATTTCTTACCAGACTATAAATTCTGAGAGGGCAATGACTTTATCTGCCGTATTTTGCTGTGTATAATGCACACCCATGTTTTTGGCCCAAACTTTCAGGAAAAAATCTCGTTTTAATTTTTCAATTCAATTATTTATTAACTTATATTTAGATACTTGTTTTTTGTATTATAAAGGGATTTTAGCATTTATTTTTGAACATATTATGGTACAAGAAATTTTATGTAGCAAATAATTACAAAACACGAGAACAGATACAAGGTACCACCCATGTATAACGCGCATCCTTATTTTTCCCTCAAAACTTTGGACAAAAAAGTGCGCATTATACATGGTAAATTCCTTTGCATCTCTATCACCTAACATCATGCCTGCTTCATAAGTAAAGATTCCATAACTGAGAGTTGAATTAAGCCGAACTTCTCTCACGCTTCAGTGGCCCAATTGGTCTAGCTCCATGTTATTCAAAGTGGAATCCAATAGTAAGGCTCTAGTGACTAGTATTTGAATCTCCCTTGAGTGACCATTTCCAATAATCTGGAATATAGTTTCCTTTTTCACATAACCCATATAACTGAGATTAACTCTATTAGTCTCCTAAAATTTGTGGGAGTTCACAGGTATGCAAAATTGCACAATGAGGTATTGTTTCCTTAGGTTTTATCCAATGTAGAGATACTATATTAAGGTAACGTTTCCCCTGTCAATATAAAACAAAATAATTCAGGAAAATCAGAGTTATATTGAGGAGGATAAAAAAATGAAAATTTCTTTTTAAACAATTACAATAGAAATATAAATATTCCAACTTGAAAGTATTTTAAAAATGCATTTATTAATTTTAGAAAGAGAAGAAGGGAGAGAGAGAACCAACTACGTGAGAGAGAAACATCAACTGGTTGCAACCCATAAGTGCCCCAACTGGGGACAAAACCTGCAACCTAGGTATATGCCCTGACTGGGAATTGAACCCTCAACCTTTTGGTATCTGCTATGATGCTCCAACCAACTGAGCCACAACAGCCAGGGCCAACTGGAAAGTTTTCATTGGCCTTGAAATTTTAACTAAATTAATACATACATTAAAAATATACAGAGTATATTTCCTTATCATTTTTCAGACACAAAATATAAATAGCAGAAGGAATTGATAGTGTTTCACATTTAGAGCTGCTAAGAACCTAAAAACGTTTTTTAATTAGTTTTTCTTCCCAATTTCGGGTGGCAGGACCATCTGGCTACTCATTCATTTTAAAGATGAAAAAAATAAAGCACAGAGGGTTAAGTGATATGCTGAAGTTCCCCAAACTACCGCCTTCTGGTAGTAAAATAGTAGTAATCATTTATTAGTGCTTGCTGTGTGACAAACGCTGAGTATTATGAATTATCTCAGTCCTTTCACCTGAGTACCATGAAGTAGGTGCCATCCTATCTCCTCATCTGTGAAACACTGATTTTTATTTTTATTTTTTACATTTTCAAATGGGTCGTTTAGAGCCCTGGCCAGTGTGACTCAGTTGAGCATCATCCCACAAACCGAAAGGCCACACACGTTCTATTCCCGGTCAGGGCACATGCCTGGGTTACAGGTCCAGTCCCCAGGTGGGGTGGATACGGAAGCAGCCTCTCAGTGTTTCTCTCTCACAATGACGTTTCCCTCTTCTTTCCAGGCTCTCTAAAGATTTTTAAAAGTTTTTCTTAAATGGGTGATTTTGACAATGTTGTGTTTAATCGGCGGCAATTTTTATTTCTTAGTTTACTTAAAGGAACGGTGGCATCTATAGTAGTCGCCCATTTTTGCAGGTGAGGAAACTGAGGCGAAGTGAAGTGCAGTGTTTTGTCCACGGTTAAGCGGCCAGTGAGTAATAGAGTCGAGGTTTGAACCCAAGCCCACACACTCAACTACCTATGGCACCACATTTGTCAGGGAATTTGTACTCACAGCATCTCAGTTGCCAGTATGGTAGTGAATGTTTCTACATTGGTCCTACAAGGCAGTGGTCTCATTGGTTGCCAGAGTCTCTGGGAAGAATGGTTTATGAGGACTGAATGAAAAATTAAGTTTTCCTTATCGGATGGCCTTTGACTTCTTTGGGGCTCCTGCAGGGATACAAAGCGTCTATTAGCAGGGGAGGGAATGCCTGAGGAAAGTGCTCGCTCCTCCCAGAAATTAGAGTTGGGTTACAATAACTTCCAGTGCGTGCCCTGGGGCCACTTTAACCCCCAGTTCAGTGTATCCCTCTTGCAAATGGAGCCAAGAGAGAACACACCTCTGATTATATCATAAACTTCTGTGACCTTATTCTAAAAAAAGCCTGACTTCTCTCTAAACTGTGAAAACACTTTTAAGGCACAGTTAAGTTTCCACTATTAGTTCAGTTTTAGAAACAACTTGCTAAGTCTTAAACTTGGCAATAACAAAATAAATACATATTTTTCATTAATGTGCATTAGAGTGCAGTTATATGCCAGAATTAAAATGTGTCATCTACCCAGAGAGACAGGCTATTGATTTGGGTGGCAGTGTGACTAATTAGGTTTTCTTTTGTGAAGGAATTGGTTTGTGTTGATTTATTTATGTCTGGTGCAACCCCGTGCCCGTGCAAAGTCCTTCCCGTGCCCAAGAAGCCTGCCTGGATTGGCAAGGGATAAGAAGCTGGCAGAGAAACTCAACTAGCTATTAGGAGGGGTGTGTACCTCTTGTCTGAATCAAGTGTGCAGGGCCAGAGTGACCAGATCACCCTTGCAGGTGTCCATTCCCTGCTTGACACAGGACAAGCCTATGAACTATCCCTGCTGGCTGGATATGGAAGCCCTAACACCAGGGTTGCCCTGGAAAACCACTGGAGGGAATTCAGACTGAGCTTCAGAGAATTTGTTTTCCTGATTCAATAAACTAAACCAAACAGGGACCGACTGTGTTTTGTTTGCTGGAGACAGCTCACTTTCCCTCTGGATTCAGGTCTTTCCTATCACTCCCACCATGGGTGGAAGAATCTGTCCAGGAACAGAACTCAGCGCTAGATCAAAAAATCCACGCAAACAAAGAAACCAAGGCAATTTTCAGTGTGAACAGTGCTTTTCAAAGAGAATTAAGAGGCCTGCATTTCAGATATGGTTTTATAACTAACTAGCTGTATATCTTTGTACTGAATTTCTCTTGGCCTGTGTTTCCTTATTTTGTAAGATATATATATATATATAATCACCAGGAAATTTATCATCTCTAGAGCTCATGCAGAGTCATTTCTCACAAGAGACTGATGGTTTTGCACTGAGTTATCCACACTCTTTTGCCCAGAAACTTTTGTCTCAATACACACAAATTCCAATACACAGACACAGTCTGAAGGTCTGCACCCACAAATCTCATTTATTTCTGTGAAAACATTCTTTGAGAGACTAAGTAAAGTCACTGATTAATAGGGGGGTGAGATGTTGACCCAGATTAGCCCCAATCCTAGACTCACCCCTTTACTGTTGCTTTACTGCCTGGGGACTGTGGAAATGAGAGGGAGGAGTTCCTAAAACAATGAATCCTCAGGAAAAAAAAAAAAAGAATGGAAACCCTGCTTGGGCATGCCACAGAATTTATAGAGAAACCAGGGGACTTTTAGAGTAACTACCAGAGACAAAAAGCGTAAAATTTTTAGTGCCAAAGCAGGTAGTAGAACAGGGGCAGCTTAAGGAAATTGTTCTGAGAATAGAATGTTCAAAGGAAGCCAACCCTAGGTCATGCTAACCCGAATAGAATGGCAGAACATAGGAAAGGCTGCCAGTCCATGTCCCAGTGAGCACAAGGAGAGAGATTTCATCCCAATACTCAGTGAGCATTTTGGGGGCTCAAATAGACAGGGCTTTGTCGTCTCACTATCTCCCTGCCCTTGGCAGGTGTAATTTCAAATAAGTAGCGATGTGCATTGATTAAGGTATTTGCTTACAAACAACAGAAACTGACTCTAGCTAATTTGAACAACAATAAAAAATAAATTTCGGGAAGGACATGGGGCAATTCACAATTTCGTTTTTTGGGTTTTGTTGTTTTGTTTTGTTTTTGAAAAGCTGAACCTCAGACCTTAGAGAAGTCAGAAGTAAGGGAAGTCTGGGAGACCTCAATAGGACTTTTGGATGGTCACTTCAGGTCACTCCTCCAACCACTTTTTATCCTTGGGTTAATGTACTTAAAATTTAAATGCCTGAATAGAATATCAAATTGGCCTGGCTTTTCATTTAGGGTGTGTGTGTGTGTGTGTGTGGTATTGAGATTACAGTAATCACTTATTAAAAATATCCACCTGTTTCTACATTATGTCAACAATTTAAATGCAAACAATAGGGCACCTTTCCCATTGCTCCCAAGACTTTGTCTCTTTCTGATGCTAAAAGCAAAGATCGCTTCCCTCCCTCTGTCTTTGATGGGCCATGAGAGAATTCCAGAGTTTCTGGCAGTTTTTATATTTCCAGAAGTAAGTGGAACACCTTTTCCTGCCATAGCTATTCTCATCCATATGTCTGGTTGAAGCATCAGATTTTGACAAGCGTGCATGCACACGCTAAGAGAGGACACACCTCAGCTGGAAGTCTCCCCAGTAGCTGCCTGCAGTGCCGTTGTTACCAGCAGCAGGGAAGGATCTGGGGCAGGCAAAATCAGTGGACATCCACTACAGGGTCTCAGACCAGCCGTTCTACAACAAGAGACTAAGAGGGCAGATCTTGTGTCTTTCCAGGAGCTATACCTGGGAAGTTTCAAGGAGCTAGATGCTATTCAGAGCTAAAAAATAAAAATCTATGCAAGAAAGTAAGTGCTCAGGAATAGGAGAGGCTTGAGAATCAGATATTCAGAGGCAAACTGGTAGACATCAGGCCTGGACAGTGAGACAAAATTTCACCCAGTCAGAATTGTCTTCAATTTTTCTTGCTATGGGGGTTCCCATCCAGAACCTGGGTTAGCCAGCCCCCGGCGCTTGCAGTGACAGAAAGGGCAAGATGTGAGCTGTTTAGGATTGGGTAATTGTAAGTCTTGCCACTGACAAGATAGAGAAAGCTGCAACACTTAGTTCTGCTCACAGAAACTGAGTGGGCCTGAGCCGAACAGGGCAGGAAGTATCTCTGAGAGCTCCGGGCTGTGCCCCACTGCACATTTAGAGATACACACACACACACACACACACACACCCCACTCTTGGGGTAAAACCAGGAAAATACATGCTACTGTGTCTTCCTAACTTGCTTCAAGGACTTAATTTAGTGTCCCTGGCTTTCAAACCTCCTCCCCATGCTTCTTCTATACAATAGCAAAGTCGTTCACAGTGTGTTATGCTTTTGCATTTTAAAACTTTTATTCCAACTGTGGAATAGAATATTTTATTGCTAAAATGTAGTAAAAAGAGCATTTCATTTGGTGTCAGGGGATTTATGTTGATGAATCTAGGCTGGTCTCCTTTTCAGGCTCTATTACTGCAGGGTGATGCTCATGGTGAGGAAGAGTGTTCATTCGTCTTTCCCTCTCCTTGGCCACTCCTCCCCTCTAAGTCCAGTGGTCCCCCTAAGCTTCTATTCCTTGTAACTAAGTTCCATGTTTCAGGCCCAGCCCAACTGAAGGCAATCTGGCATAGAGGAAAGCACCTAATTGCCTCAATTCAAACCTCAGCTCTGCCACTGATGAACTGGAAAACCTTACACAAATTACTTTATCTCTCTGATGCTCTGTTTCATGATCTGTAAAATGGAGATGATTGTACCTCTCTTTCAAGAAGTCCTGAAATCATTTATGTAGAAATAAATGCCCACAGTAGGCACCTGATGGCTATTATCATTACCTCTCCCACAAAGCCTTCCCTGCCCAAACCTTTCCAGTGATCTCTCTTTTTACTCCATACCTTTGGGTGAATTCTCTGTATCATTTAGATAGTCATCAAGTGCCCTGGGCTGCTAAAATGTCACCTTTATTCTAACACCTATATCAATAAATTTCCCCTCGTGTGCCGTTTAAAAAGCTTATTTGACAATATGGGAGCCTGTGTGCTCCTTTTCCAGGAAATGCCCTACTAACTAAAGTCTCCTTTAGATTTCATCAGCATTAAATCCTGTGACTTTAGCATTAAATCCTATGAGTAAGATATTGAAAAAGACTGTTTTAAATAAGAAGTTTATAACTACATGCTAAAATATCCAAATCTGTGTTCTTTTTCCTTTTCAATTTAACCGCAAAAGATTCTTCAGGCAGACATGCTCTAAATTTCCAAACCTTGGGATAGCACTTGTTTTCTTACTACCCAGAGTTCGTCCCTTTTCTTTTCCTGCTGTTAGTCCTATCTGTACCAGCTACAGCCTGCCAGTCCTGTGTCCTAGTTGTGCATCTTACCCTCTGTGCTTCGGTTGTGCTCAGCATTGGGATTTATTAACCTAGGAAAGATGCAGAAGTGGGTGGAAATAAGAGCCAGGCTTTGATAGAAGCCCTCCCTACTCCTCCCTTTCACACCTCCTCAGGCACCATAGCCTTCTAAGGAGTTACTGGATTTGAGTCTCATTTCATTCAATTTCATCAAAAGTCCAGCAACAGATGCTTCGTTTGAGTAAAAATGCAAAGACTGAGGAACTTTAGAGCCATAATATCAATTCAGCAAGTGCAAATCAGAGACGCAATCTGGCTTTAGTGGAAGAGATGAAAGGGCATGGTTGATGGCTTCCCTGGGTGAGAGGGAAATGAAGTCTGAAGGCTGTTTCTGCTGAGCGTGCTTATTGTCAGATGTCTGGAAACAGATGCCCCCAAATTGAACAAGATCAAAGGACTCATCAAAGAACCATTCATCAAAGTTGGAACTCCACGCAGCCTGTGTTAGAAACTGTGTCCTCTATCCACACCCAGGAGAAGCTGCGTAGGTGGAGACAGTCTTTGCTCCTGCTTATTGGTGTAAATCAAATAATACCCAAAATGGGGAGAAGAGTAAAAGATAAATGCCAGGAAAATCAAGGCCTCTGAGACCTCTATGGCCTCTTGAAACTCTTAAGAAAATCTCTACTTCCTTCTTCCTTCTCTTCCTAGGAAGGCTCTAGCTACCACCAAAAATTGGTTTATAGTTCTTACTATTTGTAAAAAGGTAACATACCGAATGCCGGCAATGATATCACACAATGTACAATTAGATCCAATCTCTATTCTGTGGGCTCATATTCAGAAGAGATAAACCACTGAGGTATAAATGAGAGAATAGACATGGACGCCCTCGAGAAGTGTGTGCATGTGTATTTACACATATTTTCTCAATTTCTCCACTGAGCTGCAGAACAGTGGTGAGCTCTGCATCCAAGGGAGTGCCTTGCCTGTATTACGTACTCTGAGAATAGGTAAAAAATTGCAATTTGTTTTAGCTACTTTTGAATACTAAATGAAAACTGAAGGAGTTTGCCCTACTCCCAGATGATAGATAGGCAGAAAGGAAATGCCAGAGGCTACATCTATCCTTGATAAAGGACAAAACCATGACTGGCGGACAAATTTACCACTGCATTTTCTGGAGAAGCAAAATGCGTGCTATGAAGAATCAGGCTGAATACAGACTCACAGCAGACACCATATTGCAATTAAGGTTCGTGAGTTTCTCCACATGGTCTCGGAGGCCAAGCTCCAAGTGGAAGGGAACAACGGATGAAATGTTTCTCCCTCAAAGATCTTGGTGAAACAATAGATGATGGCTTTTACATATTCAAGGTTATGAGCCCAGATGTATTTTCCAATAAGGACAGAAAAATAGGAGTCAGGTCTTGACATTGTCAAATCACTGTGATAGCCAGACAAATCTTGTCTTCACTTGAGAGCATCTAAGAAATAGGATGCTTCTTTACAATGGCTTCCCAGTATTTTCCACAGAGCAACACCAAAGGTTGCAGAATTTGAAAGAACCCAAAATCATACGATTCGATTAAACTTTCAGGTGAGAACTGAGTTCTCTCAAAGGAGGTCTTTTCATGAGGAAACTGAATCCTCATTTCCTACGATGTTTGGGGCTTGGCTACAACTAGCCTTGCTCTTTCTTATGGATTTTGACCCTCTTCCGGGAAGTAACAGATGAATGCAAAATTAGGATGTGATCTTACTGGGAGGGCAGTCACACCAGGAAGACTGTTCCAGGAAGTAGCCCCTGCGGGAAAGAAATCCACACACTTCAGTGACAACAGTGGGAAATGTTCTCAACACGCTAGCTACACGGCCACCACTGGGAGTGGGGTGGAGGATGTCACTGCCTGTCAGACACATAGCTTTTACTTTGGTTTCTTAGGAAAATAGTACATGCCCTTTCTGCTTCCCACTGAGACTGAATTACTCTTGCCTGCGCTCAAGCAGAGAGAGGCTGACTGGGCTGGGAGCACTCAGCTACAGCCTATTAAACTAAAGTTGCCTTTAAAGTTGGTTAATGACAAGAAAACTCTGTTTCCGTCTATCCATATATCCAAGCTCAGCTACAGAAGGAAAAAAAAAGTCTATGCAGAACAATGCTCTCATTTTACAAATCTGAATATGTCACTGACTTGACATCTGAAAATTCTTACTAAAGACATTGCGATAAAACTAAAAATGCAACTTGAAAATTATTAAACCTATATTCTATGATGATTCAAATACACACATGCTTGTTCACACACTGACAAATAAAATGACTTTCCCGGAGGTCAAACTGTACACAGCTCGGTTAGGCAAAGTAAGCAGCCATACCTTCCCTCCCACTCTGGATCATTAACATTGGTGTTTAGCATTTACACAGCACTGCACTTCTGGCTGTTCTTTATAAGCATTGCTATCAGCTGGTCCTCAGGAGTAACCTTCTTTTAGAGGTCAGGTCCGAGAATGCCAGTTTGCAAATGAGACACATAGAGGCCAAGTTATTGGCCTAGCATCTCAAATCAAGAAAAATATTTGAGTGTATGTCTTTTAAGCAAGGGTGGAAAATTAGGTATATAGCCGTTGTACTCCCAATTCTAGTTGTTAATCAGTTAGGTCATTTCCTTAGAAAAAATTTCAGGCCAAACTTGTGGCAATTTTATTACTCATTTCCTGGTATTTTTCTCTTTATTCATTATTACAATTCAGTAGGTGATTCTAAGATGAATTTTCTCCTATGAAATACCATTAATATAAAAAAAACTACACTCTTGGAATTATCCTTCTATCAGTCTTACAAAGCCGGCTTTTGTTCTTTATTTGTTTTAATAGTCAAAGGCCATATCTAAATCTTAATTGTCTAAGTCAACTGACCTAATTACTGCTATCGTAAAAAATACCATCGTTTAATTATTTCAGATAAGTAAGAGTTGGTAATTGCGCATGTGCCTTTCACAATTTTAAAAGACAAAAGAACAATTTCAACATTCAATAATTTAATGTTGGCCTTAAAGGAAAGTAGAAACAGGAAAGAAAAAGCATAGCAAACTCAACATCCTGTGCACGGTTTGTCAACTATGAAGCACCATACAAATGCTCGTTGGTAGTGACAATGATGGGGAGAATGAGGAAGAGGAGCAGGAGGAGGAGGAGGAGACAGTTGTCATTTCCACAGAAATGGTCTAAGCTTCATTTCTGGTTTAGTTTCAATCACATAGACAATCCCAAACCAGATTTGAAAATGCTACACGTGCAACATGGTTGGGGGCCTGGTCTTGAAATCTAAGCTTCTGATTGGAGATAAACTGACCATATAACATATGTATTTTGATGGAGTGACAGGATCTCAGCCATTTATCTAGTATTTGACCCGGGAACTTCTCAAATGGCAGAAAGATTTACAATGTCATAAGCTCTAACTGGAAATAACCTGGGACTAACTTATTCTTTTCTTAAGCAAAGGACACTGAGAACATCAGGTGTCTTTTCAGAATCGGAACATCCAATGACCTGCACTGATTTTAGCCAGGCACAAAATGTGAACATTTTGAACTCAGATTGTAACCCATTACAGATTTCCTATCTGAAATTCTGCAGCAACCAAGCAAATAAGCACTAACTCGTGTACTTTGGGCCTAAAGTAAATCAGACAATAAGCTGCAAATAGCTAACCCTGGTTTCTTTCTTTGTGCTGTTCCCATGAGTATCTGTGCAGACAGATAGCCCAGAAGTGTCTGGCAGAAAGCACCTTCACTGCATTCAGATGTCCTCCTTTCTGGGACAACATGCATCTCGCCATTGCCTACAAGTATTTATTTCCTGAACTCAGGCTGCTGCCTCCCCCATACACATCCCCTCCCCCGACCCCAATCTTTGCTCTCTAGCTCAAGTCAGTGACTGAATAATTGGTTAACTGTTTGACTAACCAGCTACCGCTGAGACATCAGTAGTAAGGCTGTGTAGTGTGGTGAAAGAGCCACAGACCCAAGTCAGACTTCCCGGGCTCGAATCTCAGCTTTGCCAGTTTCTAGCTACTTGACCTTGGGCAGTAACTGAACCTCTCTGTATCTCACCTTCCTCCTGTGTAAAACAGGCATGTTAAAACCGCCTCACCCATAGGCTGGCATGAAGAGTGAATGCGTGAATATATATAAAGTGTATGGAGTAGCACCTAGAACACAGTAAGTATTACACAAGTCTAAGGTGTTGAACAACCTCACCAATGTCCTATTTCTGGAAAATATTCTGCCTTTCTCTCTGGGTAGAAAGGCAGCTCTCTGGACACTCTGGGGCCCTTGACAATTCTCTGACCTTCTTGAACACAACAGATGGGACCGCCGCCACCAAGCTAGTACAAGCACTGCCTGGACTCCATTCATCTCTCTGTCACTCATACATCTCCTAATCAACTCCTCTGGCCACCACCACTCACCAGTGTTCCTAGAATGCATAGAGATTTGAGTGAAATTTTCTTGGGCAATAAAGAAATAAGATTGCAAATGTTAGTAAGAGAACTATAATAAGGCCTCTTGTTATCTCCTGTCTGAATACCCCAGAGAGTAAACACCCTAGAACTCCATTCTGCATAGACATTCTGTCCCTCTCCCCCGCCCCCTTAGCAGAAACATCTATTCAGTTCTTCTCTAGCCAGAACCTGCTGTTTATTTAGACGATGGATCTCAACTACCCCCATTAAGGCTTCCTCCCTCTTTGAAAAGCCCTAAACAGGCCCACTTCTCTCCAACATTTCTTGCAGATTAAATTTTAAAGTCATGTAGGAAGGGGAGAAAGCAGAGGCCAGAGGAATTCTCATTGCACCTTACATTTCTGACCAGCCTGTTTCTGCGGATGCTCACATCACATTTGCTGCTTTTGGTCTTTCCTTATAAAGTGTCAGAAGGAAGATAGCGGCTGGGAATGGTCAACATGGCGGGTCCAATTTGAAACTGATTTTGAATGACATTTTTTTAAAGCAAAGATGGAAGAGCAAATACCAGCATGCCAAGTGCTAGCTGTTTTCCTCTTGGGAAAAAAGTAACAGGCTGTAAAGTTTGTTATTAAATCAGCTACTATCCTATAATATAGGATATATTATGTTCAACCATGAGGAGGAAGTAGCAAATAGGTGCTTTTTCAAATGAGATCTTGGAACCCTCCAGGATCTACAAAGTACATCATTACATTTTTTTTGAATTTTGTGACTTCATGGTAGTTACTTTTTAAATATATATATATATATATATGTATATATATATATATATATAATGTAAGAATTGCTATAGACTGAATATCTAAGTCTCTCCAAAATTCATATATTGAAACCTAATGCTTAATGTGATGGTGCTTGGAGGTGGGGCTTATGGAATGTAATTAAGTCCTGAGGGTGGAGCCCTCATGAATAGAATTGATGCCCGTATAATAGAGGCCCTGAGACCTCCCTTGCCCCCTCTACCATGTGAGGACACAGCAACAAGAATACAGCCCTCACCAGACAGTGAATCTACTGGCACCTTGATCTTGAACTTCTCAGCCTCCAGAACTGTGAGAAATAAATCTTTATTGTTTATAAGCCACTTAGTTTATGGTATTTTGTTACAGCAGCCCAACTAAACTAAGAAAAGCATATTCGGGATCACAGGCTTCTAAAATCTCAAAACCCACAAAACATTGAGAAATCCATAAAAACAGTTCACTCTTGAACAAAAATATGGAAAAATGTATAAAATAAACTCAAGGCTAACAGATACAGATAAGCAAAATGGAAGCCAAAAAAAAATTATCTTAGAATTGGTTCTCTCAATTTTTCCAAATGGAAATACAAATTCTCCATTTTATTTTAGAAAGTATGACCTTGCTAAGCCCTATTTATAATTATTATGGGAAAAGCATTTTTCCAGACTCACAGTCAACTTAGGCAATTCTAACAAGAAAAGTTTCCAAGGCTTTATCTCTCTGTCTCACTGGGCTGAAGTGAAAGCTGACAACACAGACTCTAGTAGTAGCTCTACCTCTAACTTATGTTGCAATCTCCCTGAGACTCAATTTCCCACTTGTGTAATGGAGATGATGATTCTAAATAAGATCTCTTTATAAACCCTAAAGGAAAATATCTGTATTCTAAGACAATGTATTGCTCCAAGTGGCAAGTGTACTTTCTGTAAAGACTACAAGGGCAAATACTCAACTAATTTTTTGTACTTAATTTTGGTTTGAGGTTCCCCAGTTCTTGATTCTATACATTATTTTAGTGAAAGATACATCCCTCCCTTCTTCTTAAGTCCTTATAAGTAGTGGAAGGTTTTTACTAATTTGTTGAGGGAAGGGAATAACTATTCCCACACAAACATTTTGCAGAACTGAAAAGTTAGGCCAACAAAAAGAAATCTATCTTGGTTATACCTGAGTTAAAATACAGAACAAAAGGAAAGCCAATTTCTTTCATCACAACTTCCCTAATAAATCTCTTCCATTCATGAATTGGCTCAGCCATTTGTTCAACAAATATTGATGCCAATTATAATCACAGGCCCTATTGTTGACCCCAGATACCCAGCAGCAACAAACGGAGGCCCTGCTCACATTGAGTTCACACTCTAGTCGTGGGAGGGAGTAGAAACAGACAATAAGTAATTATGCCAGGTGGTGGGTAGAAAAATAAAGCAGGCTTAGGGGGCGGAGCAAGATGGAGGGAGGGGGTGTTAGGTAGGGTGTCTTCCTCATTAAGTGACATTCCTGTTGAGGCTTAAACAGAACAAGGCACGAGTCATTCCGATACACAGAGACAGTATATCCCAAACAGAAGGGACAGTAATGAAATCCTGGAAGCCAGAGGGTACTTGGCATGTTCTAGGAAGAGCCAAGAGGTCCGTGTGCCTGGAGCAATGGGAGTAAGAGGTCCAGTGATGGCCCATGAGGTCAGGGAGGTAACAGAGGGACAGATGGTGTGGAGTCTCGCAGGCCATGGTAAGGATTTTGCATTCTATTCACAGTGAGAAGAGCAGACATGATAGATTTTAGTGTAAAGGAGTGACATGATCTGATTTACATGTTTAAAAGATGTCTCTGAGGATTATATTTTGGGGGGAGAGGAAAAGGGTAGAAACAGGAAGAACCATTAGAAGGCTGCTGCACCTGTCCGAATGAGATGTTAGCGAGCATTAGTGTGGTAGCAGCGGAGGTGGGAGAAGTGAGATTGTATTGTGAAGATACAGTCTGGGGAGGTTACTAATGGCCTGAGTGTGCACCAGAGACAATTACTGCATCGACCGGAAGAGTGGTGATGCCCTTGTCGGAGAGGGGGAAGCCTAGAAAAGGAATACATTTGGTGGGAGGAAAGAGAACCGAGATTTGTTTTGGACATGGTAAATTTGAGCTGCCTGTTAGAAATTTAAGTGGAGATGTTGAGGTTATTAAATATGCAAGATTCAGTTTTCATTAAATATGTAAGATTCAGTTTTCCCATCTGTAAAATGTTCAGGAGAGGGATTTAGGCTGCAAATAGAAATTTAGCAGTCATTAGGGAAAAGTCTGGGTGGATAAATTTGTCAGACTCAGGAAATAAAATTATGGGACTAAAAAATTATTGGTTGTCTATCTGAAATTCAAATTTAATTGGGAATCTTGTATCTATCTTTCAGCGGAGGTCACAGTGGAAGTAAGCTGGTGTGAACTGAAGGGGGAGAAGAGGCCCCAGGAGTGAGCCCTGGGGCAATGCAATGTTTAGAGGTCAGACAGAGGAGTAGGAGGAGGCAGTGGAGGAACTAGAAGGAAAACCAGGAAGCACTGTGTTTTGGAAACCAAGAAAAGAAAGTGTTATAAGAAGAAACGGGTGATCAACTGTGTCAGTTGTTAGATTTGACAAAATGGAGGTGGCATGGGGGAGGAGAGTCTGATTGGAGGGGATTCAAGAGAAAAATGGGAGAAGAGAAACCAGAGAGCACAAGAACATATGCAATACTTTCTGAGTTTTACTGTAGTGAGAGGACATAAGTGGACAGGAGCTTGAGGGTAACTTGGGGTCAAAGGTTGTGTTGGTTTTTTTTTAAGATGAAATAGTGGTCAACAACTGGGGCAGATGACTGAACTGGCATCCTGTCCCCAGAGTGGCCTTGCACTTGCCACTGAGAAGCTGGCACTCTCCTGGTTTGCAGACACAGAGCTGTGGCAGCCAAGCTGATGCGGAAGAACCACAGGGGGTTCCTGGCCAGGAGTGTCCAAGATGTACACAGTGTGACAGCAGGTTTGACTTAATCCCCTGAAAGCACCACTGTCTCCAGGGTGGGAAGTGCTACTACACATAAATTCTTTGCCCTGGGGGTCTTGGGTAGACCCTGGGCAGACAAAGGGTCCTACTACTTGTGACTTCTGGAAAATCAGAGAGATCTGAAACTCTGGTTTGTTGTCTTTTCAGCAAACAGAGACCTTTTTTTCTGGATAGAAACAGGCATTATGGAAATTGCATGTATTTCTACTGTTCAGATAATTAGGACTTCCAAGAGGTAACTGGAGACCCCAGGCATGTCCTTGCAGCACTCAGTGTTGGGGCAAAGGATGTGACCAGATGAGGGGTGCACCTGGGGGAGACTTGAAGTCCAACAGGAGACAGTCAGTGGCCATTTACAGGGCAGCCAGGTGCCTCCATAAACCACAGAAGCAGAAATTCCAACAGCGTGAGATGAGAGGTACCGATGAGTTTACTCACCTGAACTGACAGAGCCAATCTGGCACCACACACCTGCCCCCTCTATCCTCAGAGGTGATGAATTCTCTCAGTGCTGAGAAATACAATTGAAAAATTTGGAGAAGCAAAAGTATTCTTTTTCCTTAGGCAATATATGTGCAATTTATGAATGCTCTAAATAGCTTTACATTTAATAACTCGTATATTATCTTTCTAGTACTTTCTTGGGAGTAGGAGAGTCTAAGCTATTCCACTTTAAACTAATTTTAACATTATCTTTATCAAAATTACATGATTTCCCATGTTTACTAGAAGTTTGTGGCCCATCAATGTTCCTTTTATTAATTCTTCCACAGAAACCTGGTAGTAACTCCTTTCTGCTTTATTTTGGAGTCTATCTAGTTTTAAATATAACAATTAACAAGGTTAGCTTTAGCATATTTTACAGAATGTCTGTGTACTGTATCACTAATTTAGGACTTTGAAAACATGTTTTATGCCTTATTGAGGAAAAGAAGCCAGCTTCATGCCTTTTACCTTTTGACCTATTTTCCCTTATTAAAATAAGTATATATCAATTTGTTTGTATAGCTTATGATTAACAACTATATTGAAAAATTTTAAAAGATGGGATATTGTAACATTATTGTATGTTCACAGCAATGACCAGGTAAGGAGGCAGAAACCGACCTCGCAGGAGACATAACGCAAAACTGCAGCAGCGCTGGCTCTGAGTGCCCAAGGGCGGGCCGTGCAGAATCGAGCACACAAGTGGGAGGAGGTGCGGGGACGGTTCGCCCACTGCATCAACAGCAAGAGCTGGCTTGTGGGGACAGGTGCAGCTGGGTTACGGGTTTCGGTGATGACATGTGGAATTTCTCCTCTGATTGCTTGTATTCTCTCAGTGAAATAAGAAATTAGGTCATGAGCTGAGAGTGAGGAGTAGGGAGGGGTGTTGGAGGTGGAGGGGAGAGGAGAAAGTATGAGATGATGATCCAGGAGGGAGAGAGGGAATGAATTGACTAGGGAAATGCTGCAAGACTGGCTGACCACACTGTGCACCGGATGTCTGTGGTAATTAACTCAGAGTAGGGTGGTGGAGAAAGAAAGGGCAAGGGGACTGAAGGTGGTGTATGCAGGGGAGTTAAGGAGAAAGGCGAAGACATGAGAGAGAAGGACCAGGGCAGTGGAGACAGCGTCGAAGGACCGGAGGTGAGGAGCAAGAGCTGTTTGAGCACAGATCTAAAAGACATAAACTGGAAAAACAGGAGATGTGGAAAGATATCAGAATGCTTGGAGTGGAGATTAGTAAAGGGGGTATATTTCTGTAGTCTCATTGCCTGCCATTATTTCCAAGATTCAATACAAGTCAGTTTGATATTTCCACTAGAATATTACATCAATGCCAACAAATGTGGTTCAGAAACTCTCGTGTCCTCCTTCCTTTAGTCCTCCCTCTCCTTTCATCTCCCCCTCCCTCCCTCCACCCCTCCTCATAATTCTGAAATGGAATATAACTGCTCAATTTTGAATTTAACCAAAACAGACTAACACCAATGCCCGGTGAAAGAGCATAGTTCCATCGCACAGAAGATACAGCGAAAACACAAAAACAGCTTGTTGCTGGTAGAAGCTGAGAGGACGAACACAAGAAATAGTTGTCTCTGACATATAAGCAAGCCTGATGCTGCGTGTTTTTAGACTTATGTGACTGATAACTAATACAAGATTCTCTATGGAGGATAAATCCAAGTGGAAAATAACCAATTGAAAAAAGAAAGGTATGTGTTCGTGTTCATAATCACAACAAATAAAAAGGCTGAACTATTTTGAAATCCAAGATACCAAATTATGATTTTTCACTCGTCATGTATATCCATTGCAATTAAGTTTCTTTTAACTGCCCTCTCCCTCTCCCTCTCTCTCTCCCTATCCAAAAAGTCCTAATGAATTGTGTCACTGATCAGGTAAACTGAGGTCCCACCTATTAGAAAAGTTCAGTGCTCGCTTCGGTAGCATGTATACTAAAAATTGGAATGACACAGGGGAGATTAGCATGGCCCCTGCACAAGGATGAAGTGCAAATTTTGAAGCGTTCCATATTTTTATTTTACCCTTTGCAGCAGTGTGGACAGACCTGAAGAACATCATGCTAAGTGAAATAAGCCAGTCAGAGAAAGACAAACACCACATGATGTCACTCATATGCGGAATCTAATGAACAAACTGGAACTAACAAGGAACATGGGGACAGACTCTTAGATGGAGAGCAGGCTGACAGCTAGTGGTGGGGGCAGGAAGGTTAGGAGGTGGAGGGACTGAGCAATAAGGAAAAAGGACTCATGGACATGGACAGCAGTGTGGTGATTGCTGGGGGGAGGGAAGTATAAGAGGACTAAAAGGAAATGTAAAAACGTACAATAAAATTTTTTTTTAAAAGAAAAGTTCAAGTCATATATTTTATTAGTAGGGATTAATCCTGAAATGTCCTTTTACTTGGAAAATTATTTGTCTGTTTGTCAAAATATTTCTTTTTTCTTTCTCACTCAAACACTTCAGCAAAATTCTTCTCTTCCACATGTGGCATTTACAAGCAGGGGAGTGTTTCTTGGAGAAGGTGGTTGGGGTCGGGATTACTATGCTTTTCCTGGGAGTGAACTGATGTCCAAAGTGAAAAAAAAACCCATTCACTTTTGTACACTAAAAATTAAACAGTTTGACATTCATATTTAGCAGGAAAAAAGCAAATGGCTAATAAATAGATAAAAAGATGTTCGATGTCACTTGAATGCATCTATTTAACTCAGAGTGCTTATTATGTATCAAGCACAGCTCTAAACACCAGCCACTGTTCTAAATCTTTACAAATATTAACTCAGTTACATCCAAGAGTAATCTTACCCGGCAGGTACTATTGTTTATTTCCCATTTTCAGTGGGAACAGTGAAGCTGAGTTACAGATCAGTCACGTAACTTGGCTGAGGTCACACAGCTAGCAAGCAGCACAGCCAGGCAGCTGGGCTCTCGGTCCACGCTTTTGGACACATGCCATTTGGTCTAGCCAGGGAAATGCAAATTCAAGCAAGACACCATTTTCTCTCCAACAGATTGGCACAACAATTTTAAATATTGGAAACATCAAGTGCTGGTAAGGATATAGGCAAATACACACTCCAACGTTGTTACACCCATTTTACAAGGCAATCTGGCAGCACTGGCTAAGATCTGAAGTACACAAAACCCTCCACATGACATTTCACTTTGAGGACTCTGGCCTGCAGAAATAAACGCATCAGTGTACAAGGCTGTACATGAAATTGCAGCATTGTTTATGGTCATTCAAAACTGCAAATAGCACACATATCCCTCACAGGAGCTATGGCTGAGTACATTGTTACATCCATACTACAAAATATTATGCAGCTACTACATAAGACTTAAATCTATATCTATTAATGCAGAGAATGTTGCAATAATGCACAGTTGGATCCTACTTTTTGGTAAATATTTTTATGAGCATATTGAACAGTTAACTCAGAAAGTAGGATGGGACAGAGAAGATTATTAATATTTTCTATATGTACTTTTAATTGTTTCACTTTTTACACAGGGTTGTATTGCCTCTGCAATTTAAAACTCTAAGTTAAAAATAGAGTTAATATTTTTAAGTTAGATTTTTTCTAACTTAAAAATTAAAAATTTACTTAAAATTTTTAATTAAGATTATTTCTAAGTTAATAATCAGCCTAGAAAATATGTTTGAGACCTTCAGCTCTATATGGAAAATATATAAATAATGTAGCTTTTAAATCAGATGTGAAAGACTCAGATTTATACTTATGAACACTTCTTATGTACAGGCATTGTAATTTATAGTTCTCAGCAATTACAGAATAAACATTAATTTTCTTTCATGGGCATTTCCGGCCTTAGAAAGCAGAGGAAATAGTTTGTTTATTCTTTGTCTAATACCTAGGCAGTGCATGGTAATATCATTTCTAAAAGTCTGTGTATGATCTACAATCTGTTTCTATTCCTTCAGTTTCACACTCAAATGGAAAGAGAATCCACATTTAGGAGGGAAGTGGAGGGACTAAGTAGTGCTGAAAGGTTTAAAAATGCCTTTCTTCCTTGATAAAGAAGATTCGACAGACATTTCTTGAGCTTGACATCCTCCTCCCTACGCTCTCCACTGTGCAAGGCTCAGAGAGGGAACACTGAAATCTGAAACAGTGGCTGGCAATGTTGGCGGGGGCGTGGAGACAACAATAAGGAGACTGCAGCATCCTCTGATTTCTGCTTGCGTTAACCATAGGGCCTTCCTGGGCTCATGAAATTTAAAGTGCTGCTGCCATCTTCAGGAGTTCCCCATTGTCATATCGAAGTAGAGTCACAAGTAAGTTGTAAGTACAGCCTCAAAACCCTCTCCAAGAGTCCTGAATTGCAGCTAGAAAACAGACACCCCAGGTGACTGCTAAAATGAAGGAAGGCAGTTTCTCATATAATCTTAAGATGCTTACCTACCTAGTAAGGCAGTTTTAGTGGGTATGTTTAATGTTATGAAATGGTAAGTTTCTCCTGTTCAGCAATATGAATTCAGTAAATTTTTAGGGTCCAAAAATGGGTGTGACTGAGAAGCCAAGGCTTTAAAAAATGAGGGTGGCCATGGGGAGTAAGTTACAGCATTTCTGGACACACTGAGTGGCTCTGAAGCTCGTGGAGTTGTTCTCCCGGAGGACCACGTGCTCAGTCTCCACATTCTCAATTAAACTCCAACACTGAGTTTAGAGAACATTTTGTCACAAGCAACCTGTGGGCTTTCATTTTTACCTGATTTATTGGGTGATTTGTTCATTAATTCTGAGCCTGTCTCTTCTCCGATTGCTTGAGTTATGGCTACTTGATAGGAAAAGCCAAACTGTCTAACAGCCCTCTTAGCGCAGAGCTCCACTTCCTTCCGGAAATAAGTCTGCTTCGTTATGTTGTGAATCAAATTAATTAAGCCCTAAAATGAAAACAAGTCCATTACACTATCTTTCTTTATCGTTGTGAGAGGTGTCCTCGAGTGGGCTGGGAAGTCCATGAGAACATGGATATCGCTAGAGTGTTCCTGGCGGCTCTCGGGGGACAGTGGTCCAATCCACAAGCCATGGAACCACAGTGCTGTCTGCAAATGCTCTTTTGAGAACCCGAAGTTGCCCTATAGTTCATTTCACACTGGTCCTTCTTATTTCTTCATCATTTTAAGCAATCTAAAGTTCTCACAGCAAGTTAGAATCTACCTCACAGAGTCCATTTTTGCTCTTGGTTTGCATTATTAAAAGAAAAGAACAAATCCCTTTCAATTCACCTTTAGAAAAATTCACAACATTTTAGGAGATAGGCAAGTTCCCTTTCACCACAAAACTAGCAATTGAAAAACGTGTATTGAAAGAAAGGGTTCTAATACATAGCTAGTGCCATAATGGATTACATGCCATCCGCATGATACTTCAGAAACTGCTGTGTTTGGAAGGCCGGCCATGTCCTCTGAAATTTTGTCTTGGAGTTATTCATTTCTTTGGCAAATACTTTCTAAAGGCCTATCAATATGCTAAGTATTCGGATAGGCACTTTTCATATGTTATCTCTTCATTTTTTCACAATGATTCTGTGAAGATCACACACTCCCATTTAGCAGATGAGGAAACTGAGATGCAGAGGGTTTAAATAACTTGCCTATGGAGTCAGGATTAGAGGCCACGTATGCCTCACTCTTATGCCTGCGCTACTTGCATAACAGCATCGGCAAAGGCGGAAACATTCTGAGCACTTCCCTGCCTACTACAATTATGAAACAGTCATTCAATGAACACTTGACTCTTTGCTACAATCGAGGCATTGTGAATTTTATTAATAGAGCAGTAAGAGAGGAAAAATGAGTCAGGCCTAAAAATTAGGCTATAAAACAAGGAAAAGTTATAAAAATGGAAAGTATGACTCAAAGCATATTGAGCTATTTGTGCTCACGGCCACTGGGGGCATTGCTGACTTAGAAATGCAAGAAGAACAAGTGAACAGATCACGTACCAGAGAAACTCCTTAACCTTAAGATGATTTTGAGCCCATCCATAATACCACACAGAAAAAAAAAATGATTAGAAATCTAAGACATGCCAAGATGCACCTAACCATAACTTGGAAGATGGGCCAAACTATGAATTTACAATTTTTACTTGTACTTTACTTCTTATCCTTCTTACGTCTGAGCACTCAAGCCTTAAAATGGGAAAATGAATGATCCTTCGCAAAATTTACCCTATCTTGTTTTATGTGTAATGTCATTACTATTTCTGGACCTTAGAGCCTATAGCCTTAATCAATGTTAGGGCAAATCTGGCCATGTTCAATTTCACTGCACTCATTGCTCTGTTCTTGCTCCGGAGTTCCAAATGACCCCCGACTCAGAAGTTGAACAGTGAAACCACCATCTCAGCCCAGTGCCCTCAGAAGCCTCTGGTGCCACTACACAGCTGCTTAAAGCTTAATGAACCACTGTTTAGTGTGCTGCTAAATGAGGTTGCAAAGAGAGAACCATCCCAAATGGCATCAGCCTTTCGCTCGAGGAAAGAAGTTCTTCTCATCACTTACCAGACTCCGTCTGAAGGACAAAAATACCCCCCAGACCTTCACATTTGGGTAAACTGGAACTCTTGAGGGAGCAGATCTGTCTCTGCCTGCCGAGCTGGTTTTCTGCTCTAGCAGCCGTCGTTAATATTAATGCCCAACTGGAAGGAGAGACATTGGGGTCCTCAGGCAGAAAGTCAGCACAAAAGGCTGAATGTGAATGAGGCAGGATGGATGGGCCACACTTGGTGCTGATAATGATGAAAACTTTACATTGCCCGAGAGCTCTTTGAGGAGCTCAGACAAATGTTACCCACATTCAGCCTAAAAGCAGTGCAACCACTATCCTGTGGTGACATTACATGAACTAAAATTAAAAGTTAAGGAAATCACTTGTATTTCTGTCTTGGGATGTAGTCCATACTCAAGGAGACCCTTCACCCTGGAACTGTTAGGGACATTGTCTGAGCCCCTTGATAAAACTACCCCAAACACTATGAGCGTTCAGATTTTCCTATCGCCTCAACCTCAACATGTCTAGAATATTATCTGCAGCATCCCCAGCTTCCTCCTAAGCCCACTTGATACCTCAACCATGCCAGTGTCTCCAGCTTCAGCAATGGGATCTACCCCCGTTCCCTTGGCCCCTGCATTCAATGTCATCAGGTCTTCCTTACTGAAGTTCATTTTAGTCCTTCCATCTGCTTTTCCCTTTGTCTAGATTCTCATTGTTGCACTTCTGGTCCTCCACTAACTTGATGCTGAAGGGTAGCAGAATATGCCAACACAAAATATGTCACTTTGATATATTGATTATTTTGAGCTGTAGGCCCATGAAAAACAGCAAATTCAGGGTCAGGCTTTCTCTGAACTCCCCTTATCTTCCAAAAGTAAGATCTTCCAAAACTCACTTGTCATAAATCCTGTCTCCAGGAGTTTCATCAACCAGAGAAAATTGACTTTTGTCATAGGAGAGGAGCTAGAAGTCAACGCTATACCCAGACACCTTGTCACAAGCTATCATTCTTCCCATCTCTTCTTCTCAGGGCCTATTTTTTCTTCCTAAAATCCATTTACTCTCTCCAAAGAGGCCTGCATCTCCCCTCCCTTTTCCCTATTAGGATGGTATTTAAGCTTGAATTCTAAGCCACCTTGGGAGGCTACTCATTTTTCTCTGGGTATCTCACATGTATATAAAAGTTATACACATTAATAACCTTCTGTTTGTTTCTCTCTTGTTACTCTGTCTCTTATTACAGAGATCTCAGCTAAGAACTAAAAGGGATGGAAGTAAAATTATTTTCCTCCCCTATAACCCTTAACCAATCTCCTGGCTTTGCAAATTCCTTCATCTGTTCAGATTAATTTTTCTAATACATTTAATACTGATGAATAGCCCTAATACATCACACTCCCTCATTCAAACCACTGTGGGTCCCAAGTCTTCAGAGTAAAGTTCTGACTCTTCAGCCTGGTACTCAAAGTTCGCCACAATCACTGCATGCAGGGCTTCAGCTGCTTCCCCTCTGTGCTCACACTGCTCCAGTCACACCAGTCTCCCTTTCTGTCCCTTTAACAGGACATGTGCCTTTCTGTCTCTGAACTGTTACTCGGGCCATTCCGCCTGCCTCTTCTTTCATATAAATCCTACCTCTTTTCAAAGACTCAGCTTACATGAACCACTACCACCCTCTCCATAAGCTTTCACAGCTCATTCTTCTGTGTTCTTTTCTTTTCAACATTATTTCTTTCTTTATATTACTACTTCCCAACAGGATTTACAGATAACTCCTGCAGAGATTGCTGAATGTGCCACTCATTTACCAGTTTCCATAATAATAGTAGCTACCACATATAGTGCTTACTAAAGCCAGGCTCTGCGGAGTGCTTTACATATGTAAACCTATTTAAAGCTCACAACAACCCTACCAGGCAGGTACTATTACTATCCCCTTTGTACAGAGCAGACGCTGAGAGCTCTCACAACTTGCTCAAGGACACCCAGCTATGCAACTGCAGAGCCAGGATTTTGACCCAGGCAGCTAAGCTCCAGGAACGATGCTCTTTACTGCATTCTGGTAGATAATCTCTTTATTATTCATTAATTTTTACACCTACTCCTGTTTCCCTAACCAGATTCTTTAGGGGTAGTCACTACGTGTCATGCCTAATGTTATCCCTTTCAGGAACTAGTATAGAGATTCATGCATAGTTAGTTCTGTACAGTTTGCTGATTTCATCTGTGTCAAAGTAGTCTTAAATGCTTTCCTGGCAAAAAGGTAGGATATAAGCAAATAAGAAGCTATGAAGTCTTCTTACACACCATTCCCTTGCAAATCTCTGACTTACGAAGACTTACAAAGACCTTGGTCATCTTCTTTGAATCGGGTTTGAGAACTGCAGTCTGGAAAATCTGACTTTACAGAATGTTTGAATTCTAATACCAAGAGCTGTAGGTGAAACAATGTCCCACCTCTCTCCACACACACCAATTAAATATGTGAATATTTAAGTGTTTTCACAGAAAATGATTTCCAAGAAAATAATTCTCAAATGCATTAAATACAAAATTCTTATTGAAGAAGGTTTGGGGAGAGGAGTCAGACTCTTAAAATGCCGGTTGCATTATTATTATCCTAAAAGAAGTTTCCGCAGCATTTAGACCTTTGGAATTGGTCATTCTAAGTGTGTAATCGCTGGTGAGGGCAGAAACTTTGTCTAATATCACATAGGTATTGTTCGAGCACCTAGCATAATGATAGACATATTTACGTCTTTACAAATTCTCTGGATTGATTTCTCCAGTTTTGGAGTTTCTTGCCATCTGATTGCTTTTCCCATCTTTCCCTGGAATATATTAATGTCTCCCAAACTTATGGATTTCCCTTTCCGCCCTGCCAGCTCCTGCAGCTTTATCCTCTTTGTTCATCTTTTACTGGGCCATTCCATTGTCTAATAGAGTTACTTAGCCTGTGATATCATATCTGCCAGCAGGTGCTGCCATTTGCCACAGGATTTGCTAATTTTCAAAATTCCATAAATCTGAGACTCCAGATTGTGCAAATAGTACAGTGCCTAATTTATCAACTTGGCAGGTTTGAAATGCTATCAAATCAGTTATTCAAAATGAGTGATACTTGTAATGTGCTGCACAGTTTTAATGAGCAGAGCTCCACTGCTCCATTAAGACACCAGGAAACCACATTGCAAAACAAGCAGCGAGAATGTGAGGCTAAGAAAATAGCAGGGAAACCTGCTTCTTGCCACAAGATCTCAATGGGAACAATGTGTTCAACAAAAAATTGGCTTTCTTGTTGGCAAGTAAAAGGGACTCATCTTAGTGTCTTTCACGTCTGTCCTTCCTCTCCATTTCCATACAAGGTCAGCCCTTTATTATCCCCTATAAATATTATTCCAATAGCCTTCTATCTTTTCTCCCTACTCCAAGGCTCTTCCCACCCCAAACCGTCCTATGCATTGCTGGAATAGTCTTTCTAAAATGACACTTGCTTAAAAACCTTCAGTGATGCCCCCATTAGAGGCGGCCGTCTTCAGTGTGACACACCAGGCCCTATACGAACTCCATTCTCAAGTTACCTGTCCAACCTCACTTTCTATTATCCCCAGATTCTCCACAGTGACAAAGCAGGAATTTTATTTCTCCCCACAGATTAACCTTATTCCCATCTTAGTACCTTTGTGCCTGCTATTCCACACACCTGAAATGCCTTCCTTCTTCTCCTAACTCCTTAGTCAATGCTATAGCTATATTAATTTCCCAGGAGTAATTAAATGCATGGAATATTGCTGGTTAACATAATTCCTTCTCCCAGCATCCCCGGAAACATCTAAAATATAGGACAAGCACTCTATGACAGAACAATATTAATGAAATACAACACTTTGAAACACTTATATAAAGCATTAAGTCAGCAGACAGCATACAGATAATTCTTGGGGGACCTCGGTCAGCACAAGCCCTTCTACTTGCCCACAGTCATTTTTGCATTCCCAGTGATTCTGAAGAAGCTTCCTCACTTTCTCAGGAATCGTCTCGACTGCATGAGTGAAATCTCAGAGGTAACTACCGGGGAGAACCCTCTGCCCCATTTAAGCCCCATCTCTCCTCTCTGCCAGCCAACCCACATTTCTTACTCTCCTGGCTTCCTGCACGTCACAGACTGCACTGTGTTGTTATTTGCCCTGCTCCTCAGGCACACGCACCATCTAATGCACTAACCGCACCAGAAGGAAGGCCAGCAACATAATGTTCCCCTCGTCAACATTTCCATATCCTGACCAGAGTCACTTTCCAACTCCAGTTAGTCCTCCAAGGGCCTCTCTGCTCACTAAACTGGTCAACCTCTGTCTCCTCTATGATACATCCCTCATTTACTATTTTTAGATGAGATATGAGCTATTTGGAATCAGAAATCAAAAGACTTAGATTCAAGTCCTAGACCTGCTACCGTCTAGCTGATGTATTTGACCCTGTTTCCTCAGAGGTAAAATGGCAACGATAACTTCCATAAATTCCAGAAGCGAGATCAAAGGGGATAATATACCTGAAGCACACTGGAAACTATAAAGCACCATACACAAGCAAAATGTCATGTATTTTTTTTCTGCACTCACTCAGTAGCAGTCATAAACACACAGTTCACCCCATGAGGTCGAAACAACATAAACAAAACTAAAACCCTGGCGGGAAGGAGCAACTCTCCATTTTTTATTTAGCATCATTAAGCTACAGAAATAAGAATTTGCCCACGAGCCCTATCTGAATGCCATCTAGTGGGCACAAAGTTCCTGTGAGAACTGAAGTGCTGTGAATAAACACCAGCGACGGTCTCTAAGGCACGGGCTCCTGTCGGTTCTGTCAGTACACAAGGGAAGTCTGAGCCTTGCAGGAGGCAAATTAGTGGCCCCCTGTGAGGTACAATATACAGAATTCTGGGTAAAGTCCTGGTTCTTAGTGATTCTTCCCCTAACCCTAATACGGCCCCCTCAAATGTCCTCACTAGAGCTCCATTGTTTCAAGCATTGGAAGGTTATTAGTCTTCAAACATCTTTTATTAAAATTAAAAGGCCTCTGAGCAAAGAACCTTTAAACATCTTTCATCTCACATCTTAGCAGGGTTTAAATGAAGGGAAAGAACAACACAGTGGTACAGAAATAGAAACCAAGAGGGGCAGGGAGGAGTGGAGGGCAATGGAGAGTCATGAGAGGGTCCAAGAAGAGACCAGGGAAACCAAAGACTCCGTACTCGCCCCAGATTTGCTTGAGCCAGGCCTTGTTAAAATATATTGTTTGCCTGACTTTCGTTCTTTTTGTATCCTGCGGCTTACCATTAACTTTAATGGTTGATAAAGTCTATATTCAAGCAAAAGTGGGGAGAACGTGTATTCTTTAAATTTTAGGTATATCTCTGAAGCCATCTGGGTACTCACAGAGGCCAGTGGTGGAATGGGGTAGAAAGAGAGGGACGTGCCTCGTGGTTTAAGTCCACAGCCAATGGGGATTCCCAGCAGCATCCCTAGCTTCTTGGCAGCATGGCACTGAAGGCAGACCTCTTTGGACTCCTATCAGAGCTCCTCAACATTTTCTATCTACAGTATTTGGAAAGATGAGAGACAATGCTGCGAAGAGCACAAAGGCTTTTGCAAACAATCTCTGGCTTCCTCATCAAAGATGTCGCGATCCGGGTTGGATTTAGTAACTTGGCATTCACTTGGTAGGACCACCCATGTTCACTGCCATCTGGAGTCTTTTGGAGAATTTTTAAAGAGGCGCTGCTTAGAGGGCATTTTGGAGTGAAGAAAGCACCAGTGTTCAGTTCAGGAAGCCTGGGTTTGAGCCCAGCTCCAGCAGCTTAGTGACCATGGGCCATCCAAGGAATTTTCTTGAACCTTTGTTTCTTTGGCAGGTAAGTGATTTGTCAATTCCTTGCAAGATTTAATAATAGTCTCAGGCATAGAGGTTCCCAAAGCATAGTCCCTGGGCTAGTAGCATCGGCATCATCGAGGAACATTCTCAAACTCCACCTAGGCCTCTGGAATCAGATACTCTGGAATTAGGGTCAGAAATCTGTATTTAAGAAAAGCTCCAGGTAATAATTCTGACACAGTCAAAACCCAGAGCCATTGCTGTACGGTTCTGTTCTTCTCTTTCTGCTGCTTCTTCTCTAAGTGTGCCTAGGCAACCTGATTTGCAGCTGGTCAAAGGTGTGCTGGAGGCCAAGGGAAGCACTCGTGTGCAAATGTTGGCTGACCAGGCCAACATTTGCACATGAATCAGGTGTAAACAGGGCTCCTGGGGAAGAACCCTGCATTGCTCCCCTAGACCCTCCCATTGCTGAAGTTCCAGAAAAATTTGAGACTCTCTACAGAAAAGACATCTTTTTGGCCATGTTCTCAAAGCACATTTTTACAACATCAAAAGCAAGCGTGGAAGTGGCTTTTGTTAATGATGCCAACCTCTCTTTTTACTATTTTTGTTGCTAATCCCCACAGATACATGCCATTTAGTTCTGGGCAAGGAAAATTACTTTCTTTATTTTAGCTTTTTGTTTTTCCCTCTACCTTTTCTGACAGCTCTTCGTTTCCTCTAAGTTATCAGGGACAACCTGCAAGTGTTGCTCTGGGTTCCACCAGGGAACGTGGTTTCCTAGCAACAGCCAGAGCCTGCTGGGCCATTCTCTGAGTCACCAGCTCCAGGCAGCTCCTGATAAGCAGTGCTGATTGCAGAGGAACCCTCTGTGGACCTCACACGGGAGCCTGCCCGCGCACACCTACTTCACAGGGCAACAGGATCAGATCTATAGAGAATAGAGCCCTGGTAGGACTTAGGAATACCATACCAGGGCTCCCTTTATTCTAAGCTAAATGCATCTTCTTGATTTTTCTATGAGGTTTTGAAGGAGGAAAAGAAAGAGGGCGGGATGGAAGGGCAGAGGGAAGAAAAAAGAAATTTTTTCAACAAACATTCCCTGAGTATCTGCAGTATATGCTTTAGCTACATCCTGGAGATGGGAAATCAAATCAGGCATAGTCCTTGCTCTCAGAAAGCTTACAGCCTAACAGGAGAGACAGTTCAGCAAATCCAATTTGCTTTCCATCACAATAGCTGTCATCACAGCGGAGAACACTGGTCCCATGACCAAGTAGAAGTGCAGGGCCTCGGGAGCCCTACTAAGGACGGTTTCAATTTTGCAATCTTTTTATTTCCCTATGCAACCAACCTTATTGTTGAGATTTTCAAATGTATTGAGTCATATATAGTATGGCTCTTACAATGTGTTTAATCTCTCTATCTGTGGTTACATTAGATTTCTTTTTTAAAAAAAGATTTTATTTATTTATTTTTAGAGAGGGTAAGGGAGGGAGAAAGAGAGGGAGAGAAACATCAATGTGTGGTTGCCTCTCAGGTGGCGCCCACTGGGGACCTGGCCCACAACCCAGGCATGTGCCCTGACTGGGAATTGAACTGGCAACCCTTTGGTTCCCAGACTGTGTTCAACTCACTGAAGTACACCAGCCAGGGCTAGATTTCTTATTTTTAAGGCTGTGTGTTTCAGTCTTTTCTCGCTTTTTTTTTTTTTTTTTGCAATAAGGTGTTCCAAGAGTTTGTCTCTTTTATTGATCTTTTTGAAATAGGCTCTTTGTCAATTTATCAATTCCACTTTTCTTTTAAATGTATTGATTTCTGTTTTTGTTTTTATTGATTCCTTTCTCCTGCTTTCTGAATGTTTGTTTTTATGTCCTCTTGAGTTGAAGCCATAATTGAATCCATTTCTTTTCATTTTTCTTCTGTATTAATAAAAGCACTTTAAGCTGTGAATATTTCTGATTTCAGGTTAGGCTGCTGCCATGCGTCTTAATATGAAGTCGTATTGAATGCCCCTATTTACTTTTGTCTGCTTGATCTGTCATAGGGATTAAAGTCCCTTCTACGATTATAGTTCCTATGGATTTCTCCTTGCATTTCTAAAAGGTTTAGATGGATATATTTGCTGCCATGTTATTTAGCACTGAAAGTTCCAATGATTCCTCCATCTTTGTCATGGATTACACCTGTTAGCAACAACGGAAAAAAAAATCCTTTTTTATCTCACTTAATGGTCTGCTTTGAATTCTACATCATCTGATATAAATTTCAAAATATCAAATATAAAATTTTCACTGCTTATTTACTTTTATTTTCCATAGTTCCCTTTACTTTAACATAGAGGTGTGTCTTGTATTTCAGCCCAGCATGTTTGGTCCTGGACCTCTACTCGTCTACTCCTTGTCTGTCAGCTCTGCATCACATGGGGCCCCTACGGACGGTCAGCGGCTTCCCACTGGGTCTGGCCGACTGAACAAACCAGCGGGGGAAGGGGATAAGCAGGGAATTCCATTCTTCCTTCCTCTCGTGTGTTTTCTGCAGTAACTGTCTTTCCCCTCCAGCTCCAGCTCCTGCTGAATAGGCCTGTCCTGGTTCTAGCATCTGCCAAGTGACCCCAGTAGTTCTGTCTTCTCCTTCTAACGCTGAGTGGGCAGTGGCTTCCTGAGATAGCTAATCTCCACACTGCATTACTGTTCCCTGCTTAGCTTCTCTACTCTTCTTCCCACCCAGCCCCACTGTGTAACCAATTTCCTGCACTAAATTCCTTTTGTTGTAAATATTCAAAGTAGTTTCTGTTTTCCAGAGTGAACCTTAATAAACCCACTCTTTTTATTTTGTATAAAAGTTTTACCTATTCACTTTTGCAGCAAATACTGTGGGTTGACTTACTTAACCCCCCTTCCAAACTCCTTTTTTCTTGCTTTCCTCTACTATGAAGACTGCAAGGCCCAAAAACTAAACTCTCTTGCAGCAAGCAAGGCCATGTAATACTATAAGATATAAATAGAAAGCTAGTGAGGATTTCTGGAAGTCTTGCTTTCCAAATACAGCTATTGCCCTTTCCTTTTCCAGCCCTTTTTTTTTTCTTGTCTGGACACTGGATTTGAGAGCTAGAGCTTCAGCAGCCCCTCTGGGCTATGAGGAAGAGACAAATAGAAATACAGAGAGAAGATGGTGACATAAGCAGACATGGTTCACCTCGTCACACAACCACATCAAAATTACAACTAGAATATAGAGCCATCACTCAGGAACATCAGAAATCAAGTTGAATGGAAGTCTGACAACTACAGACTTGAAGAAACTACATCTATCCAGACTGGAAGGAGAGGCATGGAGGTGGAATGGGCTGTCCCCACACACAGATGGATAAAAATTTGGGAGGGATATCTCAGGAGCGAGGAGTCCCAGACCCACACCAGGCCCCTCCAACCCAGGATTCAGGTGCCAGCAAGATAAGTCCCCACAACCTCTGTCTGTGAAACCTTGCAGGGATTGAGTTGGTGAAAAGGGCTGCTGGATCCCTAAGCAGTTCCTCTCAAGGAACCCACACACAGACTCAACTACTCAGACTCATTCCCTCTGAGCTCCAGCACCGGGGTAGCAGTTTGAAGGGCACCAGTGGTATACAGGAAGAGGCTGAAGTGTCTGGCATCGAGGTGAGCAGAGGCCATTGTCCCTTAGCTAAGCCTTCCCCCAACAGAGCCAGTAGGCTTGCGCCATATCTGAGACTCCATCAACCTGGCTAACACTGTGTATTAAAACTACAATAAGATACCACTTCACACCAGTGAGAATGGCCATCATAAACAAATCAACAAACAACAAGTGTTGGAGAGGATGTGGAGAAAAGGGAACCCTAATGCACTGTTGGTGGGAATATAGACTGGTACAGCCTCTGTGGAATTTCCTCAGAAAACTAAAAATGGAGCTGCCTTTTGACCTGGCAAATCCACCGCTGGGATTATACCCTAAAACCCCTGAAACACCAATTCAGAAGAACCTATGCACCCCAATGTCCGTAGCAGCACAATTTACAATAGCCAAGTGCTAGAAGCAACCTAAGTGCCCATCAGTAGATGAATGGATCAAACAACTATGGTACATTTACACAATGGAATACTACACAGCAGAGAGAAAGAAGGAGCCCCTACCCTTCGCAACAGCATGGATGACACTGGAGAGCATTATGCTAAGTGAAATAATCCAGGTGGTGGAAGACAAATACAATATGATCTCACCTATAAGTGGAACCTAATCAACAAAACAAACAAGCAAGCAAAATATAACCAGAGACATTGAAATAAAGAACAAACTGGCAATAACCAGAGGGGAGGTGGGAGGGGATAATGGGGGTAAAAGGGGAAGGGTTTTCAGGAACATGTATAAAAGACACATGGACAAACCCAAAGTGGAGTAGGATCAAGGGGTGGAAGTGGGGATGGCTGGGGTGGGGGTGGGGGGTTGGTGGGGGGGAAATGGAGACAACTGTACTTAAACAACAGTAAAAAATATGTTAAAAAATAAAATAAAATATTTTATTCATAAATGAAAAAAATGCCAAAGATTAAAGATAAAGAGAGATTCTTAAATGCAAGGGAAAAGAAGTTAGTTACAGGAAGGTTGCCAGATGGGAGGGGGAGCAGGAGAATGGATGAAGAGGTGAGAGAATTAAGAAGTACAAATAGGTAGTTACAGAACAGTCACAGGCATGTAAAGTACAGGATAGGAAATGGAGTAGCTAAAGAACTTACCTGAATGACCGGTGGACATGAACAATGGTGAGGGGATTGCCTGAGGGAGTAGCAGTGGCGCTGGGTGTAGGGGGACAAAGAGGGAAAAATCAGGACAATTGTAATAGCATAATCAGTACAATATAATTTTAAAAAAGAAGAAATACAGTGAAACTGAGCCCCGATACCCTTGAGCCGCTGAACCTATTCTAGCAACCTCCAGGTTTCCTGTTACATAAGGAAATGAAAATACTTCCGTGTTTAAATTAGTAATAGTAAAATTTTCTTTTATCCTTAGCAGAATGTAATTCCTAATTCAATATTTTCCAAGAGGATGTAATTGGTGTTTGGGGCTGGTCAATTTTTTTTTTTAATCCTCACCCAAGCCTATGTTTATTAATCGGCTGCCTCCTGGATACACCCCAACTGGGATGGAACCTGCAACCCAGGTATATACCTTGACCAGAGATCAAACCTGCAGCCTTTTGGTGTACAGGACAGTGCTCCAACCGACTGAGCCACTCAGCCAGGGCGGGGCTAGTCAATTCTTTCTTGTGTAGGGGTGGACTTGCCGGCAGCAACACTCACGTGGTGTGCATATCTAAATCGTCCCCCATGCATCTCCAAATGTTTGGGGAAGGAATAGAGTTGTACCCTCTCCGACAAATAATGCACACACACAGCACACACATGAGGTTTTGTTTTTAAAATGGCATTTCAGAAGTTACACAGATACACTCTCTTCCCCCTAGAAATTCATCAATCTTCTAATAGAATCATTGCTGTAAGGACATAAGGTTAGATATTTATAACACTGTTGGAGGAGTGTGGAAGGTTTTAAAAATAAAGAGAAGTACAAGAATAATATAATAAACACCCATGTATCCACTCTTCAGAATTAACAAATGTTAACATTTTGTCACTTTGCTTCAAATTCTTTTGCTTAAAAGAAGTTGAAGTTCTTTTTTCCAATCCACAATCTCAGAACTCTCCTTCCCTCCTCCCCAGAGATGATCACTATCATGAATTTGGCGTGTTTCCATTTAGTTTTTGTCTTTACTGTTATTTGCTGTGTATGGAGACATACACAGTTTATAGCGATATGGGTGTGGCTTTGAGTGTTTGTTAAATGTACATGAATGCCAGCATGCTATCCATACTTTTCTGGAATTTGTTCTATGTTTTTGTTATTTAGTTAAAACACAAATGTAGCTCATTAATTTTAACTGACGTATATTATTAAATTATATGAATTCACCACAGTTCATTTATCCCCCTTTTGATGGACCTTCAGGTCGTTTCCAACTTTTTACTATTCCGAATCCCTGATGACAATCCTCGGAAGAGTTCATGGGGCATATCTGCAAGAGTTTCTTTAGGGAACACGCCTAGAAGTGGAATTGCTGAATCATGGGGTATGCACATCTTCCACTTTGTTCTATATTTCCAAACTCTTAAAGTATTAGTACTAATACAGAGCCCCACCAACAGACTAAGAGAGTTCCTGTTTCCCCACATAGTAACCAATACTTAGTACTGTCAGACAACTGGTCTTTGGCAATGAGATGACTGAATGGGAATTGGCATGTTTTTGTCATTTTAATGTGCATTTTTCTGATTACTAATTAGATTGAGCATCTTTTCTTCATTGCCATTTGGCTTTTATTTTCTTCAAATTGCCTACAAATTGTGTTTTTGTTTCATCTTTTTATCAGGTAGTCTTATTATTGATTCATGGCAGTTTAAATTCTAATTGACTGTAGAGATTTAGCAGATTTTTCCTTCATTCATGAAACACCTACTATGTGCCAGGTACTATTCTAAGTCTGGGGATGAAATAGTAAACAAATCAGATGAAATTCATATTCTCACAGAGCCTCTATTTATTTCCTCCTTCTTCCTCCACACTCAAAAGTTTATATCTTAATAAGCTATCTTTTTAAGTCCAGGTTACTATCATTTTAATGTTTTGCTAAAGTTGATAATGATAAAATTCATAACAGCAATTATTTTTTTAAGATTTTATTTATTTATTTTTAGAGAGAGGAGAAGGGAAGGAGAAAGAGAAGGAGAGAAACATCAATGAGAGAGAGAAACATTGATGGGTTGCCTCTCACACCTGCCCTGACCGGGGACCAAACCCGCAACCCAGGCGTGTGCCCTGACCGGGAATTGAACCTGAACCGGCAACCTTTTGCTCTGTGGGATGTTGCCCAACCAACTAAGTCACACCAGCCAGGACCTTAACAGCAATTATTTATACACATAATAAGTTTTACTGGTCTCACTTCACACAAAAAGTTCTATGGTGCTCTGGCTTCCTCTAATTTGAATTATTTATTTTGATTTTGTTCTTGAATTGCTATAGGACTTCTTTACAAATTTTTCTGAGGAAGAGGAATACTTTATGTGTTTTTGACCATCTGAGAACAGATTTTTCTATTGCCTTCACACATGAACTGAATAAAAAATTCGTGGGTAACAATCTTTTCCCTCAAAATTCTCTATGTGTTATTCCCTGTCTTCCAGCAAGGAGTGTGGTAGAAAAGCAGTGTGCTGATGCTCTTATCTTTCCCCCTTCTAGATAGTCTGTTTTGTTTGCTGGTCTTGCCTGAGCCCAGGAAGGAACCGGCATCAGGCCCTCCCTCAGCATAGGAGTCTGTACCCTGATTCTACCCTCTTCCTAGTAGATCCTTTCAGTCTGAAAACTCATATGTTTAAATTTAGGATTTTTTTCTGTCATTCCTTTATTGTTACTGTTTCTCCAGCTGCTGTACCCTTTTCATATTTTTATTACACCTACATTGGACCTGGTGGATTTTCCCCCCATACATCTTTCCTTTATATGCATCGTGCCTAAGTTTGTATATTTTCCTCTGCATCCTAGGAGAATTTCTCAACCTCATTCACCTAACTCACCAATTCAATTTACTTCAGGATTCAATTTTCTCTACCCTGCCTTTACTTAAAATTTTAATCTAAGGATAATATTTCTGATATTACGGCAATATTTTCTAGTCTCATTGTTCTGTTTTCATAAATATAGTGTCTTCTCTAATCTTGTATGGAAATATTAAAAGGAAATGGTGATTCACCTAAGTCTTTTCTTCCTGTGATTTCTTGGAATATATCCATTTCAGAGGGGTCATTTCCTCTGATTGCCCTGACCGGCCTGCCTTGTTTGAATAATTTGGATAATTATTGAATAATTCCTCAGGCCCACCTGTTCTTCCCTACTTACCCATCCTTGCAGCTCCTTGAATGTCCTACACTCTCTTTTGTCTTGCCTTCGGGTCTTTGCATACGATGTAAACCCCTGAATGAAACTATGATCTTAGCATAATGCTTGGCACATAGTAAGTGTTCAACAAAAATTTGAGTTTAATGAATGGATGTCTACATTTTTTTCTGTTTGAAGATTTGAAAGGTGGCTTATCAAATAAAGCTAGAGCTTTCTATCCAAATTGGTTGGTTTCAGACAAAGGAGAAAGGGAAATTTTCATATTTTTGCAGCTTTATTTTTACAAGATTGACAGTCTACTTGGTATCCAGAAGTGAGGCAAGAGCATATGCAAGAAAAGTTACTTGCTTAGCCTACTGTGCTCACTGGATGCTTTTCTGTGTTTATTGTTGGCCCCCAAGCCAGCCCCTCCCCTGACTGGCACAGCCCTCCTCAGTACAAAGCTGCTGTGATAATGTATCCATTTTACTTGACATGGTAGGTCATGGCAATGGTGGAGTCAAGAGCCCACTTCCCAAGGTCATTGGTGGGGTTCGGGTGTGCCCCACATTTACTTAAGCCTCCGTTGGTCTGAGCTTGGAGATTCTGCAGGGGTCTGCTGAGGCAATCTGCTCACTTATTTTCCTGGTGAGTCTTTTCCTCATCTTTTCCTTCACATGTGTTGAATTGCATCTGGTTCAGTACTTCCTTAAATCCATTTTTTAAGGTTTTCATTCATGCTTCTATTAGTTTCCTAAAGTTGTCATAACAAATTGTCACAAACAGGGTGACCTCAAACAATAGAAATTTCTTTTCTCAGTTCTGGAGGCTGAAAGTACAAAATTATGGCCACGCTCCCTCTCCAGGCTTTAGGGACAAATCCTTCCTCGCCTCTCTCTAACCTTTGGTGGTAGCTGGTGCTCCTAGCTGTTGCTTGGCTAGCAGCTGCTCCACTCCAATCTCTGCCTCTGCTGTTACAGGGCCTCCTTTCCTGTGTATCTGGGTCCAAACATCCCTCTCTCAAAAAGGCACCAATCACTGGATTAGGGCCCACCCTAATCCAGTATGACCTTATCTTAGTTTGATTACCTCTATACTCTTTTGGAAATAAGGTCATTCATCTGTGCTAGGGGTTGGGACTTGCTTATTTGGAGGGCTACAACTCAACCCATAACAGAGTTTTTGTTTTTTCTTAAATCATAAAATAAGCGTGTCCTATTACTATATAGTAAGACCCTAAATCTAGTTTTGTATATACCATATCTTACAGAAATTTCTTAAAGCTTCTTGCCTGATGGTGGCATAGTTTTCTGTTTTATAGCTCTGCTATAGATGTAACCTAATCTTTCCTTGGCTATTTCAAATGGAATTTGGGTGGAAAGAAGGAGAGTAAAATGTGTGGATACAAATCACCAACTGAAAGTAAAATAATGTCATTAACAGACTTCATCAGTATTCACTTATTGATAAATGTTAAATGGGATTCATCATGAGCACTAGGAGAAAATATCAGTGCTATGTTTTCAGCTATTAAGGAAATACAGATAAAATGACCATTGATGTAAGAAAAAACTTCTGCCCTGAGGTTTTACTGAGCCACAATTCAAGGTGCATTCCTCCCCTCCATTCAAGAGTAGTCTTCCTCCAGAGAGCTTGTTTAGGTGCCTAGAACAGAAAACATCTAAGAGTGTTTCTCAAAATTTTTCTAATGTCAGTAAAAATGGAAAGACAATGTACAGTGACCTTTTGTCTTTGTTCTAGCTGAAGGGCAATGAGAAGCCTCGAGGCACTTGTCGAGCTTCGGAGCACTGTAGAGTGGGCAACGGGGATGAGGCTGATGGCCAGATGTGGGGAGAGATGAGGCACCTTCTCTGTACCCACATCTGACCAGGCACTGTTCATAGGTTAACTCACATAATCCTCACACAAGTCTACAAAGTGAGTGGTAGTAATGCTGTTTTTACAGATGAGGAACCAGGCTCAAAGGCATTGGTTTGTCCACTGTCATATACCAGTTAAGTAACAGAAGTGAGGGAGAGAGGGTGGGCTGCCAATGAAGAAGTAAGTGCTGGGCTGAGCAATGAGACAGGGATGACATACCTTGGACACGGCTTTGAAATCACACTTATTCTAGTCTTGCCTCTGCCAAGCACCAACCAAATGAGCAACTTCAAGCAAGTTACTGTACTTATCTTCTCTGAGATTGTCAACTCACCTGCAAAATGGTGTTAAATGAGACAAAATATGTAATGCCTGTTTCAGGAGAACATTAGTTCCCATCCTAGAAGGGGAAATGTCCCTAAGGGAATTCTAACCTGCCTAACTTTGTTGTATGGAAACTTTTTCTTT
Organism: Desmodus rotundus; assembly: GCF_022682495.2. Lineage (NCBI taxonomy): Eukaryota > Metazoa > Chordata > Mammalia > Chiroptera > Phyllostomidae > Desmodus > Desmodus rotundus. The sequence continues at coordinate 110,175,913 of NC_071393.1, forward strand.
TCATTCTCAAAGTACATTCACATGTTTTAACCTAGTCAAAACTGGTTAGGAAAGTCTAACCCCCACTTCACACTCTGGCAGATGAAGAAACAGCCTCAGAAGCACTGAGAAATCTTCCCAGGGTTACAGAGCTCCAGCTGGAACTGGGCTCCAGATCACCTGATTTCCGGTTACAGCTACACCCAGTGGAGCAGTCCCACAGCACTGCATTCGCCGAATTAAAAAGTGCTGTAGCTGTACATCAAAGCCAAAAGCTATAATAAGCTGCTGTGACAGCAATTTCGGGTTGAGTTTCTACTGACCTGTTAGCCATCCACCCTGACTGAGGCATCAGCTATCTCACTCGCTCCATGTACAACATGGAGCTTCAATAAAGAGCCAGGTGGGGACGATCCATCAGTGTCACCTGCTGTGGCTAGAGGGCCTCTTGGAGACAGGAGTCGTGGAGAATAACATGGCCCACGATCTGTGAGCTAGGAAGCAGGTTCACCTAAACATTTAAATGGCTAGTCCATGGACACCCACCCACTCAACTCCACCTCTCACAAAGGGCCTTATCTAGGAAACAGAACTGAAAAACCCTCTCCCCTTGGCCCCGACAAAAAGCAAAGAATAGTTGTAAATTGGAAGTAATGTGTAGTCAGTAAAAATGATCTGTAAGGCTCACTCTCATGTCTTACTTCCCACTTTTAGGTTTCTACATCTACTACTTAACAGTATCACACACACACACACACACACACAGAGAATCTAACCCAGGTTCAGATTATTGGTGTAAATTTATCTTGACTTTCACAGAAAACAAGGCAAATGTTAACTTCTTCTCCCCATTTGGATCCAAATCAATAATTTTTGAGAGTCTGAATATTAGGAGACAAGTTTCAGAGTAATGCTCGGTTAAAATGCCGCACAGCCAGCCTCATTTCCATCGCAGCATTTTAATCTCCTGAGTGTTAAGCCTTCTGTGGCGGGAATCCCTTACTTACTATTCCCCTCATGTGCAGTCTGCACTATTAGCAGCTTAAACGTGAGCCATGCTTTATTCCAAGGTGATCTCAGGCTATTGCACACATTACTCAGACTCTGCATATAGGGGAGATAAATCTCAATGACCCTAAAATCTTTCCCTCATAATCAGTTTTCTTTCTTACAACTGCATCTCTCTTAGACTGTTTGGGGCTTTGCTGCAACAAATAAGTTAATGTACAAAAGTAAATAGATGGGCTTGACTGCATTCTGGGATTTTATAAAGCCACTCATTTTGGAAATTGTAAGTGAGGTATTGACTACAAATTCCCCAAAGGCATGAATTAAGAATGGGAATTTGGTTCCCATTATTGTCCCAAAGAAGGACAATAATTACAGTTCTAACCCACAAGTGGCCTGAGAATCCAATCAGTAGCACTGAGGGTCTAAATGCTAATTCCAGGACGGTCTCTAATTCACTTTATGATTTTGCACATCGGCTAACAGCTCCACACTGGGTTGGAGTTTTCATTTGCCTCACAGGTTTGATATAAGAAGTATCTGTTCAAAGTGAACATGTTGCTTTTTACTAGCCCCTGGAGAGTTTTGTGCCTTGTCTTAAAGAAAGGTCCAAGGCTCAGTTCAACTTAAAAACACCAAATTGTCAGGGAGAGGAGTGGGTGGAGATGGAAAAGGGTACAAGGGGGAATAAATGGTAATGGGAAAAATACAACAAAAAAAGAGAAAATTTTTAAAAAATAACAAATTGTGAACTGACCACTTCCAGTAATTGGGACTACACTAAAGGTGGTATGCTAGGGGTGAAGTTGGGGTTAGACCTCCCCTTCTTTTCTGAAAACTGTGCCACAGTGGGCCTCTCCATGTGGGGGACAAATGCTGGTCTCACCTGAATCCTCAATCAATGCTCAAAGGAAGCCCCTCCCTTCAGAGCAGCTGCTAACTTCCCAGAGAACTCCTCTCAAGTTTTCTTCCTCCACCTTACCTACCCTGAGGGTACCCTCATTCCCCACTTAAGGCCTGGGTGGCAAATCTTGCAGAGGACAATAGGTCAAATATAGTACAGGGGGTTAAACCATTCCAAAGTCTGTCTTTTTTTTTAATCACCTACATAAGATCTTAGTTTTTTCTCCCAGAGTATAAAGTAATATGATATATGGTAAGAGAAAGGCTTGGTGAACACTCTCTCTAATAGCTTCCATGAAAATTAACTTTCATTGATTTGCTATTAAAATTCTACATCCATAACTACTTTGTATAATGATTTACTGGGTAAGGCTGATTTTGAGTCATGAGCTGGCAGGTGCATAGGTACATTTATAGCAGAGGAGGCAATCCTTTTAAGGATGCTAGGAGATGCCTAACTGAGAATCACTATTCACCTCAAGGCTCCTGAACATTGGAATCTCTACATCTTGCAGAGAGGCAGTTTATAGAAACTAGTGCTTGCAAAATCAGAATGTTGCCTGTGAGGTCATCGGACCTTGGTCTAACCCTAATTTGAATAATTACATTTTGTTCCACCCTGAGTCAGTAGAGGTCCCAGATTAATAATCAGCATTTGCTACGTGCCAGTGAAGTGTTTGCTGCTATAAATAGACAGAGTTAACAATCAAATTAACTGTGGGAACTGGCAAGATGAACACTCTATTCAGGGAGAAAGATAGATGGTGTTTTTAAAGTTTGGGAGCACTGAGCTGTCCCTGACCCTAATCCATTAGCAGTTATTGTCAAAGGTCACTCTGTTAACCCTCATCTTTTTGAAAAAACCTTTCCAAATGATGCCACCTTTTCTTCTTGGGGGCAGGTATTTCAACAATAAATATTCTATAATGATATGTAGAACCTTGAGGGGCTTAAGGAGAAGCGTGCTGGAGAAGCATGTATCACTGGCATTCTAACACTTCTACCCACTCATTGTTCCCAGCCCGCGGACTTGCTGCCCTCAGTGACCAAGCCCTTGCCTCTTGTGGCCAGGCATGAACAATTCTGCTATCCCCTGTTTCACATCAGAGCTTAACTCTAGTGGAATTTCTTTGATGCTTTCTTTTACCCAATTATAATGAAATAAAATTTAGTATAGGACAAGCCTCCTGGAAAAAGAGTGTGTTCTATTCAGTGATTTATAAACTGAAGTTCACAATCTTATATCCATCTGGGAATACATTAAATTAAAATAAACTTTTTGCCAGCAGTAGGGTTTCTTTCCCCCCACCCTCATACTTTACTTACAATAATGTGTTTCCTTCCCTTATCTAGATCCTCAACAGAAGATGTTTGAGCCCTGGAGTTCCAGGCCAGCTTAGCTGTGACCTCACCAGTGAGCCGATCGCTGGCATTTACAGAGGGTCTAGAAGACAGGATCTTTGTTGTTCACACATTATCTAAATACCTATACAGTCCAGTATCTTAATGAGTCTATGGGTGTATCTCCATATTTGACCTTAGATTATATATTTCTCTCCTTATTATCATCATACTTTTCTACTGAGTCGTACACAACTGTTGTGTTGGGTCTCTACCTTCACTGCTGTGTCACATGTCACTAATAGGGACCTAATGACAAAATGTCATTCCCATAGATTTACTGAAGCATCTGCCACCACTGAGCACCTTTTACACTCCATCTTTACGTTCTATATAACTCTTTCTTCCCTTTGGTATAACTAACATTCTCTTGGTTGCCTTTAACCTTGGTGATAAGGTTGCCAGATTTATCAAATAAAACCATGGGGCACACAGTTAATTTTGATTTCAGATAAATACGCATGGGACATATTTATACTAAAACATTATCTGCTGCTGATCTGAAATTCAAATTTAACTGGGCATCCTATATTTTATCTGGCAACTGTACTTGGTAATGGTACTCCTCTGTCACTTTCCATCCAGGCTTTAGTGTTTGTCCCCATTATTGCCTTTATCTTCACTTGCCCCTCTCTAAATTATCCATTCTACTAGTCTCAACTATCATATCCCTTCCAAATCACATCTCTCCCTTCTCTGAACTCCTTAACCCTATTCAGCAATTTAATATGCCTCCCTGTCACACAAATCTCTTCTATTGTATTAAATTAATATTTGAATCATTCATGTGTTTATTATTTATCTTTTACACTTGATTTTAAATTCCTGGAAGTAAGGGTGGTTCCTTGTATCCCAATGCCTCCAACAAGACTTCCATGGGTGGGTTGTCAGCAAATGTATGAAATTCCTATATCCTTTGGTTTCTACTCATCCAAATAATCCCTTACATTTTTATACAGTGCTACTTGGAAATCTTATCACTGCATGTCCTTAGAACACTCACTCTTCTGCTCTCCTGGATGTTACACCTCTTCATAATTCCATCTCTTCCAGCTCCTCAGTCTCAGCTGATGGCCTCACTTCGTACATTGCTGAGGAAAGAGAAGCATTCAGAGAAAACTTTCACACGCTCTCACTTGTGTCTGTACCCATATATTCCACCTTCATTCCGCCTATGACAATGAACTGCTCGTGCTCTTTTCCAAAGCTGCCCTCTCCCTTGCTCATGGTCCTCATCTTCCCCACGGACTCAGGTCATCACCAGCAGTTCTCCCTCCTCTGCTCTCTACAGTGCTCTCCCTTTTATGGGGACGTTACCATTAACATGTGCTAATATTTCCCGTTTTAATAAGCAAACAAACCTCCCTATCCCTTGATATCAAATTACTCCCCAGCTTCTACACTATTTTTTGGCCCCCTTTACAACAAAAGTCTCCCAAGGGGTCTGTATTTTCTGTCTCCACTTCCTTTCCTAACATTTTCCCCCGAATCTATTGTAATCAGGATTTTGTCCCACCTACACATAAAGCATTTTTTGTCAAGTTATCTATTAATAACTTCCAAACTGTCATATTAAATGGAAATAATTTGGACTCAACTAACTCAATCAGTCTGCAATTATCCTTCTCTTTCCTGTGTAGTAAGTTTTGAAACATCCTTGGAAGGGCATCTTCCCTCGGCTTCAATATCACCACTCCCTTTGGTTTTTTCCTCCTACCTCCCTGGCTGTTTCTTCTCAATCTCTTCTGCCTATTACTTCTCATGTTCCTGACCCCTAAAGGGAGGAATACCCACGGTCTCAAACTCTGAACCTATGCTTTATCTGTACTCACTCCCAAGATGATCTCATCCAATTTATACACTTAAACACTTTCTATATGCTAACAATCCCCAAGATTTTTGTCTCTGGACCTTTTTCCTGAACTCCAGACTTGTAAGTTCATTTGTGTGCACAACATTTCTACATGGAAGTCTACAACGAATCTTATATTAACTACACTGCTTTCCCTACTCTTACCCCAAACCTGCTTCTACCACAGAACTCACCATTTTAATAACTCTTAAATCGTTCTTCCAGTCGCTCATATTAAAAACCTTGAAATCATCCCTGACACATCATTTTCTCCCACACTCCACATCCGATCAATCATAGAATCCTGTTATGTCTACCCTCAAAATGTATTCAGAATCTGACTTTTCTCACTAGCTCCACCTCTGGCCTGCATTATTAAAACAACCTTGGTTTACCTACTCCATTCTTGCTCTCCCAACCATCTAGTCTCCATGCAGCAACCATAATGATCTTTTTAAACCAGCCTATGAAACACAGCCCTTTCAAAACATAGTTACATCGGTCATTGTGCAGAAGGATAATTACATCCTCTTGTAAAACTCTCCAAAGGCTGTCTGTCTAACTCAGAGTGTCACTGGTCCACAAGGCCACATGCTCAGGCTTCCCATAACTTTCTGACCTCCAAACCCCTCCTCTCCCATACTGACTTCCTTGCTGTTTTTTGAAGATACCAAGCAAACTCCTTGGGATTGCTTTTTATTTGCTATTTTCTTGGCCTGAAATAATCATTCCCTAGATACCTACTACTTCCTTCACAGCTCTGCTCAAAGATTACCTTATCAGACAGGCCTTTCCTGAAGACTTTATACAAGATAACATCGTTCCTCTCCTCTCTCCCATCTCCATCCCTATTCCCACCACCCTGTTTAATTTTCTCCACAGTAATTCCATGTCAAGGTAGAAGTTTGTTTTTTTACTATTTCCCGCACTAGAATGTAAGCTGTACCTGAACAGGAACTTGGTCTGTTTTGTCATTGCTGTATGTCTGTACCTAGACCTATGCCTAAAACTTGGTAAACATCCAACAAAGGTTCATTCATTTAACAAAGTTTCATTCTTTCAACAAATGCACATTGACGGTTTACTGTGAACCAAGTGTTTTCCTAAGCACCGCAAAGTAGAACATACAGCTTGGAGAACAAAAAAGTCCTGTCCCTCGTACTGAACAGCTGTGTTGCCTTTGGCACGTAAACAGCTTCCCTAAATTTTGCATTGATCAGCACATTAGGTCAAGAAAACATCCACTTTGTAGGGCGATTGGAAAGAACAAGTAAGATAATGATTTACCTGGATGTGCTCTGTAAATATTCTAGTGCCATGTAAATGTAAATGTAAATCCTTACCGATATGCATAACAACTTTATGAAGCAGCTAGGGCAGTAGTTTTACAATAGTCCCTTTTTTTTTAATTTAAAAAAATCCTAAAAGTTAAGTGAGTTTCCCTCTAATCAGAACTAGTTAGTAGCAGAGCCAGAGATATATCTCAGGTCTTTATGCCCGTGTTCAAGCTCTATTTTCATAGTACTCTTCCTTCCACATAGTTCAATGAATGCTGTATGGGTGAATGTAATTATGTTTATGAAGGCTTTCAAATGTCTTTGGCAAAAGATCGAGAGAAGTAGCTCTATTAGTTTTCTAGGGCTGCCATAACTATTACAACCTCAGTGGTTTAACACAACAGAAATGAATTCTCTCACAGTTTTGGGGGCTCTAAGTTTGAAACCAAGGTGTCTGTCAGCAGGGCCATGCTCTATTTGAAGGCTCTAGGGAAGAGTCTTACCTTGGCTCTTGCCAGGTTCTGGTGTTCGCCTGCAATTCTTGGCTTTCCTTGGCTTGTAGAAGTCTCACTCCAATCTCTTCCTCCATTCTCTCTTTGTGTCTGTGCGTTTGTGTCCAAATTCCCTTTTCCTATAAGGACGCCAGTTCTTAGATTAGGGCCCATCTGAGTCCAGTATGTCCTCATCACAATTTAATTACATATGAAAAGAACCTCTTTCCAACTAAGGCCATTTGCACAGGTACTGAGAGGAAAAGGAACATATTTTGGGGGGACAAAGTTCAACCCACAGCAGCATTTGAAGGGCCTGGATGTTTTTAAAGAGCATGCCAGGGAGAAAGTTAACATTGTTGGAAGCTGTGCACGCCCAAAGACAGTCCAGCTGGGCATGGATCAGACACACACCGGAGTTTGCCTTGCAACAGATAAACAAAAGCAAGGAGACTCAACCTAAAGGCATGAAATTGTCATCCTGGTAGAAAAGGGTTTGGCAACGTGCTCTGGTTTCTCTGCGAGGCAGATTGATTCATAACGTAATCTACCTTAATCAGCATTATGTAATCCCTCAAAAGGACGAGAAATGGAAGCAACGATGCAAGCAGGGCAGAGCTCAGGGAGGAATCTTGCCCTACATTGTTACACAGCGCTACTTACTGCGCAGCTGGCGCACCTTTCAGCTTGCTCTGCCTCAAGCACCTCGCCTGGCAACTAACCCAATTTAGTCAGACCTTCCAATGTTAAGGGAGGTTCTATATTTAGACAATGTTTCCTGCCTGAGGATGAACTTTACTGGCTGCAATGTCGTACCTTAACATAGCTCTGTTCCTGCCCTTTGTTTTTGTTGGGGAAACCAGCAGCCTTCTCTGACATATGAACTTAAGGTATTTTTAGAGCAAGAGAGACCCCAGCTCATCTAATTCAACTCTTTTTGCAGCATCCAAGTGGAGATTTTGGAGCCACCACCTGGGTATGAATGGGAGTCCCAACAATTCCAACTGCTCACCTTTGGACCAGTTCCTTAACCTCTGTGTGCCTCATTTTTCTACTCTGCAAAATGCAGACAATACATAGTAGTGTTTACCTAAAAGGGTTATCGGAAGAATTAGATCCATGTAAAGCACGTAAAGCAGGGCCTGGCGCACAGCAAATGCAAAAGAAATTTCAACCACGATTTTCATTGTTTCAGACGAGCACACTAAGGCTCAGGGAGACACGATGTGAACTGCCCGGGTTAATCAGCAATCTAGTCCAGTCAGAGCTGGAATTGGTCCATTGGGTGATACCTCTCATTTGGTCCACAGTTAGCAAACTTAAAGTAACTCCTTTGAGATGAATAAAAAAGGTAAGAGTCACACCTCGCCAGCTCTGGCTTTAATTTGGTTCCCAGATCACCCAGTTGTCACTGTGAAAGTCCTGAGACGGACCTAAGGGGATGAGGTGATACCAACAACAGCAAGTTAGATTGAAGGGGTGTGAGATTGAGGGCAAGGAAATCGCTTAGTGGCCATCACAGGAGTCTAGGTGGTAAATAACTAGATGGGAAAAAACGAAGTTTATTACAAAATAATAATAAACTAAGGAGGTTTAGTACCAGGAAAAGTACAAGGCAACCAAGAGAAAATATAAGTGTCTTCCTGGATAAAACCACACAGCATGTAAGATTCGCTTGGTAAAAGCATATGGTCTCTTCAGCCAGTTAGAAGTTAGGAGTAAACAGATCTGCTGAGGTGCCCAGGTGGAATGGAATCAGTTTCAGTAACTATTGCAGTCATGGGGGCGGGGTGCGGGTGGTAGGTGGGGATCACCGAGGGGGAAGAACTGCAGGAGGATTGATTCCTTTACTCTGTCTATGCAGTTGAGGGCTGATAGCCCCGTGAAAGCCCCCTGGTCTTCACAGCTTAGAAGACCCTGGTGTGGCACCTGACAGCCAGGTATCTTGGGGAAAGCTACAGATGAATTTTCCACAGGAAAAGAAAGGAAACTAATATTTTTAAAATATCTCTGAACTCCAGGCATGTTCATTCATCTAAAGAAATTCTTGGGTCCTTCATCAGACCGCAAATGATACAGGGGTTAAATGAGGGTGTCCCTTCTTTACAGGGATGAGGAAGTATTGATAAAACCTGGTACATGACTGGATGTGGGGATAAAGGAAAGTAAGGCCTTAAGGATGATGCCCAAATGGAAGGCTCCTTACTGAGTTTGGAATTAAAGCACATCCACATCCACTCCTCATTTCTCCAAAGTACCTTAAAAGACGAGTAAACGCAATACAAAATATTTGTTTTTCATACCTGTTCTTTTATTTAATCCTCAAAACATCCCTACTAGGTAGCTTTGTTCTTACCTTTATTTCACAGATAAAGAAATCAAGATTCAAAGAGGTCCTAGAACTCTGGTGTCCTGATATCACGTTAAGAGACTTTCCAGTCAGTGAGCCTTGTGGGGAAGGGGAACGGAGGAAGCTTCACTCAGACAGAACCTTGGTCTTCAAATGCCATATCCAATTAGCAGAAGCAGGAGAACATTCTAGCTTCACTCCATTTGTACTAGGTTTGGTGCCCTCAGAACGTGGGCCTTTGAAAAATCCTGGAACAAATTCATTCATTCATTCATAGATATTTTTGAGTGCCTGCTATTGCAGGCTTGTCAAGGACAACACAGTTTCAGTGCTTGGGCACCTAGCTTGTGAGATACTAACAAATAAACAAATAAAGTATCTTCAGAAAGTGCTACAAAGAAAGTAAACGTGAGGCAGCTGGTACAGGGGATCTGAGAGGGTGTTCACGAGGTGGGTGGGTGAGGGAACACACCCTGTCTACATAGCACCGAAAAGTATTCGGCAGGAAAGAGTCAGCCTTGCTGAGATTTGGGCAAAGCACTTTCCAGGCAAAGAGAAGAGCAGATACGAGGTCTGAGGCTGAGTCAAGTCGGAGCTACGGTAGGACAGTAGGTGATGAGGCTGGAGGAGCAGGTGGGGGCCAGTCTATGTAGGTCTTGGCATTCTCAGAAGTTTGGATTTTATTCCAAGTTCAAAAGAAAACAAGTGGAGGGTTTGGGCAAGAGTGACATTATTTGATCTATGTTTTTAAAAGATTCCTCCTGCTGCCATGTGCAGAATGGATTGTAAAGCAGCATGAATGACAGAAGACTAGATAGGAGAGTACTCTATAACCTAACATGAGAGATGATGTGGCTTGGATTAGGGTGAAAGCAATGGAAATGGAGAGAAGTAGAGGGACATGGTACATCCCATAGGCTGAACAGAGAGCTAATGGACTACATGTGGAGAATGGCCAAAAATACAAAAGGACTCAAGCAAGACTAATTGTTATCTATTGTGATGATAGAGAAAAATTTTAAGCCTAGGCCACGGATGTGGTAAATCAAGGCAACCAAGCTGGTATAGAGCTTAGGAAAGACTCAAGTTTTGTTGGCTAAATTAAACTCAAGCTCTAGGCCCACCATTAATAACTGTGTATATCTTTATCTGTGGAATGGTAGTAGTGAGTGTCTCCTTGAATTTTTACTAGCTAATCCATGGAAAACACTTAAAACAGTAGTAGTATATCTTAAGTGCTCAATAAATGCTAGATTACCATTATTTTTTTTTCATTAAGAATTGTTTACAGGGAAACAGCTGTCACTTCTTTGTTCTCTTCCGAGCTTAGCTCTGGGTTTCTCATTTCTTATTACACACCTCATCACACCATCTTCACTGATCTGATCATAGTATCCCTTTGAGTTGGGTCCACAAAAGAAAGGCAATTGATCAACGGCTCTTTGGTGTTTACCTCATTCCAGCACGCACGAGGCTTCTGAGTCTGCCCCAGGCATCCTTTCCAGGGACGTCTGACGTTTTTACAGGGCACCCCTGGCCAACTCTGCCCAAGCCAGCTATGATTTCCTCGACTATGTTTGGTGTATTCCGAAGCACAACTCAAGTGTTAATGCTACATGGTAGATAAGAAAGCTTAGTTATGCATGATGGGGTTATGTTGTGACATAATTGCATTAGTTACCTGCCAGGCCAGCATCTTTAAAACAGCTTTTTAAACCATGACCTATAATAAAAAATACATCATAACCCAGTAAACAGTGTGTAACGGAAACCAACCATCATGAAACAGCATTTATTCTTGCTACATATGGCACACTCTGAATAATTCCTGTCCTGTTTCCATCACACCTTTTGTTTCAAATTCTGGTCACAACCTATTAAATTGATTTCATGACCTCTTAATGGGTCCTGACTCAGCTGGAAAAGCTAAGCTGAAGGGCCACAGCAAACAGATCGTTTTACACAAAGTTTCTGTTTCTCTCCCCTCACCCTGTGCGGTTTGTTATGATTTGCATGTGTTCGAACTCTCCACATCTGTAAGAGGCATTCATTGCTTGTAATTTTTCAAAGGATGCTTCTAACTCAAGTGTTATCCCATCTGTTAAGACCTATTTATTGCTTTTTAAAAGAAAAAGAATTACAAGCAAATTAGGAATTCCAGGCTTACTCTAACCAGGATTTGTTCTCCCTTTTGTAAAAGCCTTCCATCTGTCTGCCCTCTTTTGCACAAAACTCAAATAGGGGCACACATCTTATCAACTCAAATGTGGGAACTTTGTTTTTTAAGGAGAATTAAAATCAGATTAACAGAATGAGTTGTTTGTTTTGTTGCTTTTTCTTCCAGCCTTTGTAGAAACATGGATCCCAATTTAGCACAGAGTGTGTGTGGTAGCCTTCCAGGGACAGCCCTCAGTGCACTAAAGGAAATGTGGATAACAGTTCCTCTGGGGCAGAGATTAGTGGTGGATTAAAACCCACTGGGCAGGGTGGGGTAGACCAAGAGCTCCAGCTCTGAACCCCTTTAGACTAGGAAGCCCAGAGTGAGGACGATGATCCAGTCTGACTTGTTTTTCTCTCTCCCGCAAAGCCTAGTTCAGAGGGGCCCAATACCCTTCAATTCCATTCCCCTGGCAAGTTAATCTTTGACAAGTTCTCTCTTGACCTACCTAACTTTGAGATTTGAAATAATAGCTGTCTAGCCACTCTCCAAAGATCTTCTAAGAATAATCAGTAATTAAAGGCCATATGTAAGTAGACAGAGAGACTGAACAGGTATTGCCCAGTTATCAGATGACAGAGCCCTGAAGTCTGTTGGAGAGGCCTTCCTTTCCCCACTTGACGGGTGGCCTCGGGACTGCAGCCTCAGACTACAACCCTACCACCACCCAGGATGGATGCCTCACGCAGAGGTGCGCTGGCGCTACGAAATGGTTCAGAGCAGACTGTGAAGTCAGGCAGACCCTGGCTCTCCTGTTCAGATCTGTATGACCGTCAACAAATCCCATACCCTCAGTTTCCTCCTTGTTAGGGGATGAAATGAAAACAAATCGTAGACAGCCCTTAGTTCACAGTAGCCAAAAGGAAGCCCACAATGGCTGATGCTATTATTATTGTCTTTGTTATTGTTATGAAAGGAAGACACTTTACTCAAGTATCTCGTAGGTATAGAGCGATCAAAATGTTAGACAAATCTGTAAAAAAGAAGAAAGGGGACACGTGTGAAATGAATAGGGTGACAAAAACAAATGCTTAGACTTGAAAAACAATGACACAAAACAAAAGGGATAGATGAAGGTTAGAAATTAAAGCTGGAAAATTATTGTAAATGAATCAGTTTAATGTCTAGTGGTGAGTCCTTATTTAATCATGCATGTGTCTTCGAACCTAATCATAGAAGCAGAGGCTTGTATTTCAATTTCCGTTCACATTATTTTCATCTCTTCTTGTCACTTTCTCATTCTAAAGAATCTTCCTCCTCAAGAAAGTTAATATTTGTTTATTGAAAATATGCTTGTTATGGACTCTAGCTCGTCTTCTCCGCTAATACTCTATTATGCCCTGTGATGTTAAGTAACCTTCTGTGGTTCTCTGATCAACGTACCTCTTGAGTAGTACTTGGGTACTGCGTGCACATCTGAAATAGAACCAATTAAAAGGAGGGAAGGAGATCTTCAATTCGAAGACCCTAATGGAGTAAAAATAACTGTGACAACATTTTTAGGTGGGTTTTAGCAGCAACTCTTTACTTGTGGTATAATCTATTTAGCTGGTTTACTCATTCATAAATAAGAATCTTATCTCCAGTTTTCAATTCAGTTTACTGACTCTCACAGTATCTTCCAGGTGCCTTTTAATGCAAGACTTCTAAAATATCTTTCCTAACTACCTAGGCAGACACCGTTCAGTCCAAGTCAGTGCGGTTCTAGTGTACATGTACTTATGGAACATGGAATATATTCCGTTGTATTTTCCCATGATTTATTTCTGTATTGCAAACTTCCTTATCCTTATTTCCGATTGATTGGAAATTGTAACTTAAAGAGATCCTGCTATCTAAGAAAATTTCTTTGTAAAGTATTACTTTATAACATAAATACATTTCTAATGTATCTAAGTTTATATTTAGATTTCTGTAGAGTACTTTTCTTAAAGTGAAACCTCAAGGCTATACCAGAAAGTCCCTATTAAAATCTCAGTATATCTCTTCCTTGCAGTCTGGGCAAGATATTTAGCTTATCAGAACCTCAGTTTTCTTATCTATTAATGGCAGTGATAATATCCACCGTGAGTGTTGTGAGGATTAGAAGTGAAAATGTTTCTGGCACATAGCAGGCACTTAATAAAGACCAGCTATTATTATAAACAGAGTTGCTAATAGAAAATAAGAGACTGGTGGAGCTAAATAATAATGTCTGGCTGGAAAATAATTTTTTAAATGGAGTACTCAGGAAGAACTACTTTTCGTGAATTAGTCAAATCTCTGTGGTGATAAATCATTCAGACTAAGCAGCCAACCATTGGCTACTGACCGGTGTGACTCTTTGGGGGAAACCTGGCGAGTTTAGACTTCTGTCTCATTGGAGAACTTGCCACTGCTCCTGCCATTTAGCAACCAACCTTGTTTGAGTGTTATCTGGATATGGTCCTTTATTAAAGATTAGTACTGATGTTTGTTAATGTGATGATCAAGCAGGATTAAGTCAGATAATGCAGGGCTGGCACCTTAAGTGCCCCCTTCACATTGTTATTTCCTAGCTGGTAAAATGATTAGAACCCACAGACATGGACAACAGGGTGGGGATTGACTGTGGGAGTTGGGGGGAGATTGGGACAACTGTTATAGAACAACAATAAAAAAATTCTCTAAAAAAGAAAAATGATTAGACAAGGTGATCCCTGGGCCCCTGAATTCTCTTCTTTTCTAATATTTCATGATTTAGACCCAAAAGATACTTGCATGGTTTACTGAAAACTATGCAAAGTCTTTAACTTACAATTACAAAACACGAGGTGTTCCTGAAACTGCAGTTGTTCTTTTTTTTAACTCATCTGTCCACAAACCTGACCTGAATGGCTAGGAAGCGATTTAGAGTCCTTACATACTTCACTGAAGAAATAGTCACGCATTTGGTTACAGGGTGCTTGCCACAGACTCTGTTGGCCGTTACGTAAGATACACATTTTGTGTAAATCTCTCACGGTGGCCTGTAAATGCTATAATCCAGGATCATTTCTGGAAAGGCCTGCGATTCACCCATCACCAGCTTCTTTCCTACAGAAAGCTTGGCACTATACCTTGCCTAAGGCAGACTTCCCCACTCACCTGGCTGGATTCTGGTGAAGGACGTTCCTGCCTTGTAGCTCTTCCTGCAACCCAGGTTCTAGACATTTGACGTGACGAAGGTAAATATGGGAAAAAGCAAGGAAACAAAATTAAATCAGTAAATTTGACTAATTATCAGCTGCTTGGGAAAAAAGTGATGGAAAAAACACTATTGATATTATTGGGGGAAAAAATACCCGCACAAGATTTAGGCGTCTTGTGGACATTACACACACGGACACACAAGCACACCCTTCTAAAGAACTTCCACATGTTACTGTCCCCAAAGAAGCTGTGTGGTCTTTAAAGAAATATACCCATTTTTACAAATGAGAACACTGAGACCCCTCAGAGTTTTCTAATTACCCCGGGCAACATCAACAACAACAACAACACTGTCTTTGTGTAAAAGAGCACAGTAGCCCCCCCTTATCCACAGCTACAGCCGCAGGTATATCCCTCCTCGACAGGAACATATTGTTCCAAGGCCCTCAGCGGATGCCTGAAACTGCAGATTCTACCAAACACTGTATTAGTCTTTTTCTTATACACACATACCTAGAGTAAAGCTTAACTTATTAATTAGGCACAGTAAAAGGTTAACAACAATAAAATAGAGCAATTATAATAGCATATCATAATAAAAGTTATGTGAATATGACCTCTCTCTCTCAAAATACCTTATTGTACTGTCCTGACCTTTTCACTTAGAGGAAGCGCTTTACAGCTTCTCCTGGGCATGTCTGAACTGCCCGCATCGCTATGCTTGCACTTTGGGGCCATCATTCAAATACGTAAAGGTTATCTGAACCCAAGCACTGGGACACCTCAGCAGTCAGTGCACTAACCAGGAGGCCACTCAGATAATGTGTGGAGAGTGTACAGAGTGGACATGCTGATGGCTGATTCGTGTCCTGGGTGGGACAGAAAGGGGACGTGACTCGCAAGATTTTGTCAGACTACTCAGAAGGCACATAATTTAAAACTTATTGTTTATTTCTGGAATTTTCCTTTTAATATTTTCAGACTGGGGTTGACCACAGGTTACTAAAAGCAGGGGCAGCAAAACTGAGGCTAATGGTTAAGTACCGTATAGGTTATTGACACACTCGGAAGTAAGGTGACTTATTGTTTCAGTTTGTCAGGGAAGGAGGGATTTCCCAAAATGTGGGACTTTCAGCTCCAAAACAGGAAAGTTCTGGGCAAACGGGGAGGAGTCATTTTCCCTACTCTGTTGTTCTCTTGGTCATGATTTCCTTCTACTCTTTTCCTACTTAGAAAGGTGACCATTTCACTTTTGAACAAGTAGAGTGTAAATCATAAAGAGAAGATGATTATAAAAACTAATTTCAGGTAACACATGTACCCAACTTCATAGTTAAACTTTATGCTATGCCAGTAAAAAGCACAGAACAAGTCTGAAAAACAATTTACTACTAATAGGCAGATTCTGTTTCTTTCTCCAGGCTTTATCTCTATATTTTAATTCTTCCATAACGGTCACACATTGTTATACTTTGAAAAAATCATGCTGTCACCATATGATCCAGCAATTTCATTCCTAGATATGTACCAAAAAGAACTGAAAATAGGAACTCCGATGCTTGTACATTAATGTTCATTATAGCATTATTCACAATAGTCAAAAGGTGGAGACAATCTAATTGTCCATCAACAGACAAATGGATAAATAAAACATGGTATATACATACAATGAAATATTAGCTATAAAAAAGTATGAAGTTCTGATATATGCTACAACATAGATAAGCCTTGAAGGCTTTATGCTAAGTGAAAAAAGCCAGAAATGAACATATAAACATTGTATAATTTCACTTGTATGAAATATCTAGAATAGGCATATTCATTGAGATTGATTGGAAGTTACTAAGGGTTGGAGGGAGGGAGAGTGAGAACTTATTGCTTCATGGTTAGAGAGTTTCTTGATTGGGGAGATAAAGCATTTTGAAAATAAATAATGGTGATGGTTGTACAATATTGTGAATATAATTAATGCCACTGAATTACACATTTAAAAATGTTTAAAATGGTAGATTTTATATTATATATTTTACTATAATAAAATAAATACCAACCATCATCATGTCTAAAGATTGAAAAAAGTGAACAGGGAAAATTTAGGCAAAGTATTTGAAGTTTATGGCTAACATAGTAATAGAATATTAAACCAGTTGGGTGTGCTAAACCCAGAATTATACCTAATGATATATGAAATACACCTATCTCTTCAACATATTTCCCCTTTCTATACACAGGTCTCTAGCCAAAAATTAAGCATTTTCAAAATATAATTAGAGATCTCTCCTATATGCTCTATGAAAATAAGTTCCTTAGACATGTGGAGGGGAGATTGTTTAAATATCAGAGAAGAGGCAGCTTTTCAACTCAAACTAATAAATAACATACTGTGTACTTAACACCAACTTTTAGAAATATAAGTCATCCCTGAACTTGAGGTAACAAAAACACATCCCAGAGGTGAAATATACCAGGAATAGGCCTCTCCCAGGCATCACCCTGTACGGCTCCAAAAACACTGAATCTTGTTTCCAATCGTCCATTCATACAGTTACTCTCTACTAAATCACACCTGAAGAATACTTTTTGCATATGCATATCCAATTGTCCCAGCAGATTTGTTGTAAAGATTACATTTTCTAGGGCTGGGTAAAAAACATGAAAGAATTAAAAAGTACAGATTGGCAGTTACAAAACAGTCACGGGGATGTGACGTGCAGCATGGAGAACACAGTCAGTAATACCGTAATGACTACGCATAGTGCCGGACGGGCCGTTGACTGATCATGGAATCGCTTTGTAAATTATATAAACGTCTAACCACTATACTGTACCTCTGAAGCTAATATAATATTGAATGTCAACAGTAATGGAAAAGAAGTTGAATGGAGATATACTATTAGGGAAAAACAATAAAATTAACATTTTAAAGAAAGATTATGTTTTCTATGTGTTGCCTTGGCACTATCGTTGAGAGTCAATTGACCATATATATTAGGATATATTTTTAGATCTTCTGTTGATCAATTTTTTTTGTCTTCATGCCCCAAATCACATTATCTTGATCATTTTAGCTTTAAAATAAGTCTTGAAATCAGATACTGTAAGTCCTCCAACTTTGTTCTGTATTGCCAAAGTTGACTTCTCTATACCAGGTCTTTTGTGTTTCTATATAAATTTTAAAATCAGCTTGCCAATTTCTATTCAAAAAAGCCAACAAAGAGTTTGACACCTTAACTATATTGAATCATTCAGTTTAGGAACATAGTACAGCTCTCCATGTATTTAGGTCTGTAATTTCTCACAATTAAATGATATGTAAGCTTTCAGTGTACAGGTCTCAAATTTAAAACACACATCTGTAACTGACCACAGTCTACTTTCAAATAATATTTTACCACCTAAGTATATTATAAGACTGACCACAGTATGCTTCCATTTTCCCCCTTTCATTTGTTGTGCTGTTGCAGTTCTGTATTTTATTTCTGCATACATTATTAATCCTACAGTACATTGCTATTATTTTTAAATAATCATTTTAGAATTTTAATAAGAAAAAAAGGTCTTCTATATTTACTCATAAATTTGCCATTCCCAATTCTTCTCATTCCTTTGTGTAGATCTAAATTTCCATCTATTATTATTTTCCTTTTTTGAAAACCTTTTGATTATATTTCTTGTAGTATAATCTGCTGGTGATGAGTTTGTTCTGCTTTTGTTTTCATAAAAATGCCTCTTTTTTGCCTTTATTTTTTAAAAAATATTTTGCTGCGTATAAAATCCTAGGTTAGATATTTTCCCTTCCATACTATGAAGATATTATTCCATTGTTTTTCTGACTTGCATTGGTTTTTAACAAATCTATTATCATTTCTCTCTGTCCATTTTATGTAATATGTCTTTTATCTCTAGCTATTTTAACATTTTGACTTCTTTACTGGATTTCAGCAATTTTATTATAATACATTTTCTGTGGTGTTCTGTTCTATTCAAGCTACATTGAACTTCTTGAATCTGTGGGGATTATAGTGTTCATTAAATTTGGAATTTTCTTTTTATTCCAGAGAGAGAGAGAGAGAGAGAGAAACATCGATGTGAGAGAAACATTGATTGGTTGCCTTCTGCACTTGCCCCAACTGGGATGAACCCACAACCCAGGCACATGCCCTGACTGGAAATTGAACCCGTGACCCTTCAATCTACAGGACTACACTCCAACTAGCTGAGCCACACTGGCCAGGGCTAGAATTTTTTTACTATTAATTTTTTCAAATATTTTCTGTCTTTCCTTCCTGTTTTCTTCTCTAGGCTCCAATTACATGTAAAATAGATCACTTGATAGTATCCCAGAAATCACTTATTTTCTCATTACTGATTTCTTTCTCTATATGCTTCATTTTGGATAGTTTTACCATGCTATCTTCAAATACATGGTCTTTTTTCCTGCAGAGTCCTAATTACCTACTAATTCCATTCAATGCATTTTTCATTTCTGATACTGTATTTTCATTTCTAGAAGTTAAACTGGGAGGGGTTTTTTAAATATATTTTTCTTTCTCTCTCCATCATTTTATGCTTTTGTATCTCTTCTGAAACATATAGATATGAGTGTTTTAATGTCCTTGTCAGGTAATTCCATCATCTCTGTCATTTCTATATATGCTTCTATTGATTTTTTCCCTAAAATGGATGATACTTTTCTCCTTCTTTATTTTTTATTTATTTAACTTATTTAATATATTTTGTTTGAAGAGAAATGTTAGGCTCACAAAAGAAATGAATGGAATGTGCAGAGTTCCCATATGACCCCATTCCCACACATGTATAACATCTCTGATTATCAACATTCCCCAACAAAGTGGTACATTTTTTACCACAGATAAACCTACATTCACATATCATTATCAGACAAAGTCCATAGTTTGCATTACAAAGTCCATAGCTCACTCTTGGTGTTGCACATTCTACAGATCCTAATTAGGTGTGTGCACAGCATCTTTTCATACAGAATAGTTTCATTGCCCTGCCAACCATGGATCTTTCTACTGTCTTCATACTTGTTGCCTTTTTCAGGGTGTTCTAAAGTTGGGATGGTACAGTATGTGGTTTTTTTTAGGTGGGTATCTTTCAGTTAGTAATACTCATTTAAGGATCCTCTATGTATTTTCATAGCTGATTTCTTTTCAGTGCCGAATAATATTCCAGTGTCAGGACATACCACAGTTTGCTTATCCATTCACTTACGGAAGGTTATTTTGATTGCTTCCAAGTTTTGACAGGTATAAATAAAGCTTCTATAAATATGCCTGTGCAATTTTTTTTCTGTGAAAATGTAAGTTTTCAAGTCCTTTGGGTTAATACCATGGCACACAATTACTGGATTATATGGTAAAAGTATGTTTAGTTTTATAAGAAACTTCCAAAGTGTCTTCCAAAGTGGCTCTACCATTTTGCATTCCCATCAATAATCAATGAGAGTTTCTGTTGCTCCACATTCTTGCCAGCTATTGCAGTTCTGTGTTTTGAATTTTGGCCATCCTAATAACGGTGTAGTGGTATCTCATTGTTGTTTGATTTGCAATTCCCTAATGACTAATGATATGCAATACAATGTGATGTACATTTTTAATATGTATCTTTATATCTTCTTTGGCAAGGTATCTGTTCAGATCTTTTGCCCATTTTTAATTGTTTGTTTGTTTGTTTCATTCAGGTTTTTCCTATACTAATTCTTAAGTTTGGTTTATAAAATTTTATTTAGAGAGAGGAGAAGGGAGGGAGAAAGAGAGGAAGAGAAGCATCGATGTGAGAGAGAAACATCGACTGGCTACCTTCTATATGCACCCCTGACTAGGGACTGAACCTGCAACCCAGGCATGTACCCAGACCAGGAATCGAACTGGTAACCTTTCAGTTTGCAGGACAATGCCCAACCGACTGAGCCACACTGGCCGGGGCTTATTCTTAAGTTTTCAGGGGACTTTTCATAGTTTTGGATACCAATTCTTTATCAGATATGTCATTCTCTTCTTTTTTTAACTGAATTTATTGGGGTGACGTTGGTTAATAAAATTATGTAGGTTTCAAGTGTACCATTCTATAATTCATCATCTGTATATTCTATTGCGTGTTCACCACCTCAAGTCAAGTCTCCTTCCATCACCATCCCCACCCCCCCTTCCCCTCTGGTAATCACCATATTGTTGGCTGTGTCTGTGAGTTTTGTTTCTTTTCTTTTTTTTTTCTTAATCCCTTCACCTTTTCCACCCAGCCCCCCAACCTCCACCACTCTGACAGCTGTCAGTCTGCTCTCTGTATATATGATTCTGTTTTTTCTGCTTCTTCAGATGTTTAGTAATTTATGTTGGATATAGGCCCTTTTTATTAAGAAGTCTTACCACTCTGGCTAGTGAGAACATTAGCTATTCCCAGTCCTGTGAAATCAACCTACTCCTTTTCATGGACCTTTCCATGGCCTTAGGTAACTTTCTCACTTGCATGGGCAGATAATGTCTCAGCCAAAGACTCAAGGAATCCTTCTACAGACATTCAAAGATCTCTTTTCATGAAGTTCTTCTTCCCATATTTTTCCCTGAAAATTCTAACCACTTGGTCTGACTAAACTTCAAACTCTGTGTCTTCAGCTTAGCAGGACTGCCAGTCTCTGTTTGTGTCCCCCTTCCCTGTGCTGCTGTCTGGAAATTCTCTCCAGGTAAATAAGCTATTGTAATTGTAGGACTCACCTCGTTTGTTTTCCTTGGCTCAGGGATCTCTGCCCTGTACTGCCTGTTGTCTGATGCTTGAAACCCATTGGTTCATCTATTTTTTCTAATTTTACAGTTTTTTAAAGAAGGTGAGTAAATATGGTCCTTGTTACTCCATCATGGCCAGAAGCTTCCTCATGGGTTCTTTTTAATGCGAGACATTTTAGAGATAAACGAAAGAATTAATTAAAATAATGGAACTGCTTTTTGATGACAAGTAAAGGTTGGATCGTGCATAGGAGTTCAGTGCATAGACTGTAGAGTCAGGTTGCCTCGATCTTGGTGCTGCCATTTACGAGCTGGAGGGGACTGGTCCATGATTTCGTCTCCTCTTTGCCTCTACTTCCCCATCTGTAAAATGAAAGCAATAGTACTACCTATTTTATGGGGTCTTATGAACATTAAGTGAGCCCTGTGCGTGCAAGGGACTATATGCATTATCTATTGCTACATTACTTATATAACAAAATACTCTACTCTAAAACTTAGTGGCTTAAAACAAGAATCACTTATTTAGCTCAGTTTGGTTAGATTATGATTTTGACTGGGTTTCTCTGGGCAGTTCTGCTGGTCTCATTGAAACTTATTCGTGCATCTTCATTCAGTTACCAATCAGCTAGTAGGCCCTCCTTCTGGGATTTGGTTCATTGTTGGCTCTGATGTTGGAGGTGAATGAACCACGTGTCCCTCATCCTCCCACATAGTAGCCTGGACTTGTTCACATGACTGTTTGGGGTTGTGAGAGCAGCAACAGCTCCATTGCTCAAGCACTTCTCAAGTCTCTGCCTCAGTCACACTTTCTATTTTCTCATTTACCAATACAAGCCATATGGCATAGCTCAGTCAATGAAGAAAGGCATCATCAGAGATATGAATATGGAGAAGGGGCAAATCTGTGATAGATTGCCATTTTTGTAATCTGTCACAGACACAGCAAAATTGTTTAATGCATCAGTAATTTTTCTTAATTTTATTGTAATATATTGTAATAAATACAAGCATGTTATAGTTATCATTTACAAGTAATAGACAGTGATAAGAACCAGGTGGCTGATGTGTTAACTCTGTCTCATCAGTACACTGTTATAGCTAAAGTGAATGCGTTTGTCTTGGTTCACCGAATCTTTTCACTGTGCTGCTGTGCAATCACTACAACTTCAGGGGACATCTCTTGCCTCCAGTTCTATACTTGTGTTCTGCTGCAGAATTCTCTCTGCACTCTTCAGTGGGAACAGTTGAATAAATCACCAAGAATGTTGGCAAGAGCAACTTCTGGGCTGAGTGCTTTTTGAAAAACATCTTCCCTGCTACCCAGAACTCATTTACATAGGTTAATTCCTGTGGGTTAAAATTCACAGCGCCCCTTTTGCTGTAGCAACTGTGGGAGAAACTGTGTTTTTGCTGCATTACAGCGGGGTTACTGCTTAAGCATTTTATGCACACACATGTGGACACCCCGGCAACAAAATGCTATTTATTTTCCTGCACATTTAGGTTTGAATAGCGTTCCCTTTCTGGGTATGTTACTCTCCTGACACCAAATACTGTAATTATTGTACTAGTGAAGTATTGCCTAAGCATTTGTGGATCAAGCACTCATTTGCAAATCATTGCTCTATCGTTCTCTGGTCTCACTTCCTAAACTTGATTCAATCATAGATAGTGTGTGCATAACCCACAAGTCTTCACCAAACCTCAGTAACCTACAAATCACCTACTCCTCTGTGGCAGGATGATTCATTGAGACATTAATTTTACCCTGTTCTTGCTGCAGTAGGAGAATACAAAGAATGAAAGGGAAATTTTCCTCATCCTCCTCCCTACCCAGAAGGATAATCATGCCACAGTGATCAGCCTCCCTTGCTTGTAGGAATTATTTTAATAGCTTTTTTGTATTTCAGAAAACACCCTGAAATCAACACCTTTCCAACCCCACCCACTGAAACCTCACACCCAGCTCTTTGTTTGGGAAGAAGCTGGTGCCCAGAAAACAAGGATTAATGGCCTGAACTCTGAAGAAAGAGAAGGGTTCCTGTAGAGTGGGAGGTTGTTGGAGGAGGAGAAAGGAATTGTGTGTTTCAGGTACAGATAGAAGACTTGGACTTCACTCCTTTGCTGTGGCCCAGGAGTGGGGTCAGACCTCTGATGTGACAACACATGGAAACCAGGTACAATGCTCTTTGAAACCGTGACCAAGTTTGGTGTAAGGGAGTGTTCATATTCTAATGGACCAGATGGGCTTGGACAATGAACATTTTAGCAGCATCTACGATAAAATAAAGACCGAGGCCCTTTCTCCAAGTTTCCTATAATGTGTACCTCCTGGTAAGGGAGCATCCTGGTCCCCACTCCCCGGCCCCATGTGCCCACAGTTAGATTTCCTGCTAGCCCTAGCTGGGAAGAAAAGCGTGTATTGCCTTTTTCACATCCTAGTCAGAGTGCAAAATTATACTGATGTGCTCATAAAAATAATATCTTCATAAACAAGTTCCTGGGAGCTGGCCTTCTAAACTATTTTGCATCCCTGAAGTTTTTGGTTTTAAGCTAGTCCCCAGAAATCCCAGAGATAACATGATAACGCGAGTTGGTAGGAGTCTAATATGTCGGTGCTAAAATCTCCTCTGGATCTGGCACACAATAAGCGGCTGGCTGGCGCCAGTAGGCTGCTTGCAGGTGTGAGGTAAAGAGGATTCAAATCCTATGATGGCTCAAAAAGCAATTATCCAGAAATGTTGCTGCAGGACTTAACATTAAAAACTCTCCATAAGTTCTAGTTGGCTCTATCCACTAGTCCAAAGGCAATTTCCTCCCAAACTTTCAGCATTATAGATTCCCTCTTTCCCCTTGAACCTGACAATCCAGCTGTGTTCTCTCGCTTCTGACATCAGCATTACTGGCTTTGGTACAGCCAACCATCTGGTCGATGAGGCATGAGGCAGAATGAATCCAGCTCCCGGTCCCCTGCCGTGTGCACATGAACACTACAAAGTTCACTGGCATCACCGCGGATGGTGAGCTGTGACTCAGACTCCCAAGGAGTCAACATGTTACACGGTCCTGGACCAGGACTTCTGATGACCATTACTGACATTATCAGGTGGAGATTGAGGTGGCTCTTCTCGTGATATCGTGGAACTTTGGGGGGCACTGTTAGTCATGTCGTCTCCCCAAGGTCACCAAATAATGTGATCTCCTCTGTGCAGGTGAGAACATAGAGATCTAGAATATTGAGAAAAGGAGTTAACATGTTTAGCTATGTCACTGTTTCAATCATGAAGTGTATCTGCTCATTTACTGCTTGAATTCATACTTCTTCTAAAGCTGCTCTTTATTTTTTCCTACTCCTTTTCAGCACCTTATCTTTAAGGAGAAAAGTTTTACCCATCAGCATTAACCACTTTCTTCACCTCCCACCGGCAATACCTCACTCCTCCAGCTTTCCTGTCATTTCTAACTTGGGGACTCTAAAGGGGAAGAGAGAAAACAACCACACACACACACACACACATACACAAGGAGTGAGAGTAAGAAGAGGCAGCATGGGTGGAGACAGATTTTGTAATCAGGAACCTGGATTTAGCCTTCACTCTGCTACTTACTAAATGATTGATCTCTGTGCAACATCATTTGAACTCTCTGCACCTCTGATTCCTGACCTGTAAATTGGGGGAACAATAGTAAATGAGGCAAGGCATGGTCTGTGTAAGCTAGAGAGTCCTTATAGATATTATTTATTAAAGGAAAATTGAGAAAAGGATTTTGAACCTCATATTAAACAAAAAGTAGAGGCAATAAAATGAAAGTTGCTAAAGAAAACTAGTTTCTCCTCCTCATTTTCCCCATGAGCACTGAAGTAGGGACTATACTTGTTTGGTTTAGTGCTTTCATTATGGAGATGAATTCTCTGAATAGATTTTCCCTGGCAGGGTGAGAATTTCTCTTGCTCTCCTCTCTCTGCAGGAAATGGAAATTTAGGATTCAGGCAGCAACACTGGGCCCTTTACTCATTTATCTGTCCATGGACTGTCCCGTCAACCTTTTCCAGCTTTCCTTTGAAACTAAAATATACAAAGGAAAGGATACAAATATCCACAGCTTTGCTTACTGTGAATGTGCAAACCTGTTTCATTCTTACTTTGTATTCAAGACACATGCGCTCCTCCTCCTGTAGTATTTGCTGATATACTTTGCACTCCAGCTGCTGCAATATTTAAATCAGTGATTCAGTACACAAGCCGCACGATGTGCCACTACACTCCAACAAGCAAGGTCTGTCTCTCCGTGGGGACAGAGGATCTGAGCATCTGTCATTCTCCCCCCTTCACTTATAATTAACCACATACCCCTCTACACACATAAATATTTATGCACAAAAATAAAACTCCCTGGTGCTTTAAGCCAATCTCTCTTCTCCTCAGTGAGCTTTGAAAGCTGCCAAAATATTTTTTTTTTACTTAATTCAAGACTCTATAAGAAACTCTTTGGTGTGAAGAACTTATAACATATAATTATATTCAAGAAAATAATTATAAAACCTCAGAGTTAGAAATATTGTAAATATGTGCAAACGTCCAGAATGTAAGCTTCATGAAGGAGCAATCGTTCTGTATTTCATTGGTATGTCCCAAGCATTTAGAACAGTCCTTTAATATATAGAGTGAGATTAATGAATTTTTTAATGTTAAATGAATAATTGCACAGGAACCCCAACAACAAGACATGATTTTGTTGTCTAGGACAAAGAATTGAAGACCAGAACTTCTAGTCAAACTTCAGTGGAACCTGAAAGAGTTGATACTCTGATGGTAACTGAGAATAAGCCAGGGTGAGAACTAATCACCCCCTTATTTATTTGTTCACTTGAGAAATCATTATTAACTATTGTCAAGCATCATCACATTAGGTCCTGAAGCAACTGTAAAAATAGATAGTGTTCTTTACCTTCAAGGAACTCTTGGTTTTTATGTGATTCTCACAGGATGGTCTACTGATCTTCTATCGTTATTTTTTACAAGTGCAGATTCCCAAACTTACTGAATCAGAATCACCGAGGATGACCCCAGGAATCTATATCCTCAACTTGCTAGGCACAATCACTGTTTAAGAAGCTGGTCTGTTGAAAACTCATGTTATCTGATTGTTTCTCAGAAACTGTGTGTTCCCTGTTTCCATTCAGATAACATTTATATTGTCACAGACAGACATCCCTTAGTGAACTGATAGAAAGTAATAATATTAAAATGACATGACAATCTTAGATTAGTTAGTTGTTATCTTATTGATTGGACCCTACAAAAAACAGTCCTCTTTTTAACTAATTCTTACTGGGACTGGTGATTTGAGATGAATTAAAAGGACAAATGTTTAGCAGGTATAGACTTTCAGAAACAGACCTAAACTGAAATCCCTGCATGTTCACTAAGTTCCTCAATTTCTGCTAATGGTGTTTGAAACTGACCTCAGGCCTCAATAATTTCAAATATCCCAGTGTCTCCATTCACCTGTCCTGCTTAGCACTGACTGCAGAATTGACTGACAACCGCATACCTTCTTGAGAAAACTTAATTAGGTCCTCGGCGCCCAAGGTGTAGTCAGAATCAACTACCATCTGGCTCACAATGGTGAAGCCTTAACACTCTGAATGTTTAGTTTTAATTATGTGTTCCTGTAATTTAATGCAATTTTTCTATAGACTACTGACAAATCACATCTTTCAACAAATTTTTTGACTCCCTGTGCTTTGTAAGATCCATTTCCCAGTTGTTCTTGCCATTTAAATATCTCCTTGCACCAAGCCTCAGCAGGGAGAGACTTTCACATATATAATTTTTAATGTCTTATTCGCTTCTGCTCTCTCTTATCCACACATTGTTCGACTCTGATTTCTACTGGCTCGTAGTCATGTCCTGTATAGATCCCGGCACCTTTAACAACCATGCTCTTCATTTTAACATTGGTACCGACCATTCTCCAATTCTTCACCAATTCTTTTTGAAATGATTTGTAACCATTTAATATTTTGTTATTTTCCTTCTTCTATGCTTTCGAACTGTGTTGTTTGCCATTTCACTAAGTATAGAGTTCTTATAAATTGAGAGTTTGATCACATACAAATGTGGTTATTATTTACCTATAATATTATATTCTTATTCTCTGCGGAAAAGATACATTAAATTCAATGTCAGCCAGAAAAAAAATGAAAATGATTTGGGAATTGCAAAGATTGGTCACTGAGCTAGCTACAAACACCTCCTTGACATTCCGAGGGGAAAAAAAGATTACTAACGATTCGAGAAAACACCCTTTAATGTCTTAATGGTAACTGTGCATATTTGCTGCTAATCAAAACAATTTTTTCAACTCAAAGTAATAGTACTTAATGTTCTGTTAATTATGCAAGGAGCTAATCAATTTGTCCCTTAAATGGGTGTTTAACTGATTAAGAGAAGCTAATCATCAGTTATGAAATCCATATGGCTCAGATGAGTCAGGGATCAAATGCTTTTTGCTCACTTAGGGCCAACTCATCTCCTTAAATTACCTCCTATTTTAGTCGGGAGAAGTTCTTTTCTTAAATATGTAGGTGTTATACTCTTACTTGTGGATTAGAAATTAAAACCTAGGTTAACCTATACTTTACGAATCAGACCACAAACAATGCTGTGATAGGCTCAACTTCCTATGTAATCCCTAAAAGACAGTCACTGGGCAAAGGAATTATATTTTGACATTAAGGATACCTTGTTATGACTGAAATAGGATGATTTACAATTTTAACTCCCCTCAATTCCATAAAGAGAATTTAGGTGTCTTAATTGTTCAGTACTCTAAAAAACATCATTTTTCTGATAATATTAATCCATTCAAAAATATTTATTAAGCATCTATTAGGTGTCAGGTACTATGCTAGACGCCAAAAATGTAAGTTAGGGTATATAAGTTACAGTTCCTGACCTTAAAAGGCCAACAAAGAAACAAAAAGTAACCACCAAGGTTGATCTTAAAAGTTCTCATCACAAGAAAAAATATTTTGTACTATGTGTGGTGATGAATGTTAGACTTACCGTGGTGATCATTTTGCAATACATACAAATATCTAATCATTATGTTGAACACCTGAAACTAATGTAATATTATATGTCAATTGTACCTCAATTAAAATTTTTTAAAGCACCCAACATGATACATAATCAGATACATTTTTACTTATTAGAGTCATTCAAAAATAAACAAATAAAACAGAAAAGAAAAAGAAGCAGATTTATATACCAACATGCTATAGCTTATACATCAAGAGACTAACAGGCGAACAAAAGCTACCCATGTCAGAAAAAAAGCACAATTCAATGACTCCAAATTTAATGAACTGGCGGTCAGGATGTCTGGCCTTTAATTCTAGCTTGTAGCCATCACTAATGCCCTTTGGGAGTATTTAAATTCTCCCTGCATTTCAACTTTCTCATTGGCAAAAGAGCAGTGAATTTTTCACCGTGTGGTAGGGGTCAATTTCAGATCATTTGGAGAAAAACCAGAACATCCTCAAGGGCCTCTGTACTTGGAATCCAAATACAAAGTGCATTAGTCAATCAATCATTCAGTCGGTAAGTATCTATTGATTATCTCCTGAGTGCTCTCCATGGTGCAAGGCCCTCTGAGAACACACAGAAGAATAAATAAAATGATCACTTTCTTTATTAGCTGCCAGTCTTGTTGGAGAGAAAACAACTAATATGTAATAATAACGAAGAAGGAAATTAATAAGTGATATGCCAGATGCTTTTATACTTTTTAGACTGTAAGTTTCTGTCACATGTTATGCTATTTGAGAGTGAGCAAGTGTATATCATCAAAAGGTAGGCTGTGTCATCTGTTAAGAGCTACAGAGGTTGGAGGAGAGAACTATCAATTAGGCTGGATTGAAATGAGAGGATTTGAGCTGAGCCAAGATGTTGAACCGTTCAAAAGGAGAGGAAGTTGAATACAAAGCACACTCCAGAGGAAAAGGGTCAAACCCAAAGCAGCCAAGGAACAGAAAATGCTAATCACAGTATATTTATGGGCATATGCTTTTACTGAAACAGAGGTCTTAGAGACACATGACGGCGGACTTTAAAAGCCTAATTTAAAATTTGCAGGAATGTCAATTTAGGAAAAAAGTGTGTAAGAAGAAAGAAAATATTTTAAATAACAAGAGGATACAATTTCTAGAGTAGGGAATGCATGATATAAAAGAGATTCAAGGGACATCGATCTGGTAATGGCATGTCGACTAGATTTTAGGGTGCAGCAACTCGACCATCAGGAGATTGTCTCCTTCTGACCCCATATTTCCAATTTCTGTAGCACCTCAGTAATAGACTTTGCCCTTATCATTTTCAGGATAACATATCTGTTGTTTGGTTTACAGAAGCTGCAGTGGCAGGTGGCTTATGCAATACAAAACACTAATCCTACTTTGTCCAATTTGAGATTTGTCATGCAACGATTTCCTCAAAAACAGAACAGTTATTTATTTGCCCAACTTTTATTCCTTCATTGTCTTCCTATCTACTTTTTGGTTCAGTGTTGAGTTAAAACAAGGTCAGCACGGTAATGCCATTAATCCTTTTCTTCCCTTTAATTTTCAGGCATGGTGAGTGCCTGGCAGAGGTGCAATAGGGGCACGAGGTCTGTGGGGTCCTCAGAGCTTTTCCTGGGAGAAGGAGCTGGAGGTCAAAGACAGAAAGAATAAAAGTAAGAGCTACCACAGCAGCGGTCCTCGCGGCACAGTGGCTGAAGAGAGCTCGAAAAGAAGAATGTGATCTCTACTCAGAGCTCAACCTATTTTCAAGTCTAGGAGAGTAGCCACGGGGCCACTTCAAGACACAAGCTCAGTTCTGCAATTGCTTGGAGCATCCAAGAAAACTCCTGGTCAGCAACCCTCAGCAGAAACATTTGCATTTTGTCCCTCCTCCTCTAGTTCCCCTGCTCTCTATATGTCTCCATCCTACAACCCTCCTCCTCTGCCAGCAACCAGTCCTTTCTGTAAAATACAGACCCACTTCAACGTTCAAAGGCAAAAGGAGAGGAGTTCTTTTGGTTGCACACAGGGTGGGGTAACATTTGGTTTTTACAGTGAGTACATTTTTATAGGTTATGCTTCATGCCTTTGTCACTGGGCTTCTGGTCACTGGACATAACACAGCAGTGCCGAGATGTCTCACTGTGTCGGAGAGTTAGAGGAGAGACGATCTAGACTAGCGTTTGAATGGAACTTTCTGAACCTTTTCAAGATTCTGTTTTCTTTATTTCTAAAATCAGACATAATCCCATCATTTCTAATTTTTTGTTCTCCTCCCTCCCTCTTCCCATCCTTTCTCTTACACACACACAGCATGCTTTATTCTTTTTTTATAACAAAGAAGCCCTATCTAGTCCCTGTGTCTTCCTCCACTTCAATTGCATGTAAAAGCTATAAAGCTTATGATTTGGAAACACCACAGTCTAATTAGGTAATAATGCACGGATCATCGGTACGATGTTTCAGATCAAGGTATGATTACATTTCCACAATGCCCTAACCCCACTCTGTGGTCGATTTTGTAAAGGAAATGGGTACGTTTTAATAAATATTGTTCAAGTTCACTCATTCTGAACTAGTCTTCAGATTACTTGTCAGCCCTTAACTTAGCTTTTCAATCACAAGTACTCCTTAAGTAACATAATATTCTCCATTGTTAATAATAATTTTCCACTAGCTAATAAATAAGCTTCCTTTATAAGAACTTTGGCATCCATCTGAGTATTAAAATAGAGGAATGGAAGAAGAAAAACAAGACAGAAAAACAAGAAGTAGAAGAATGAGATGCAGTAGAGAAACCACCATTGTTTTGTATGTGCTGGGCATAGTATCAGACACTCACCAGTTTTATTCTTAATCTTATCGTGATGATTTGAAAACAGATGAGGTCACTGGCAGCCAAAATTTTAATGCTTTGAAAACACACTGGCTCTATTTGTCTGACAAAGATTTATTTCCATGATTTTTCTTCTAATGCAGGGATATAATATCTACCTGCTGAATTAAGTAATCTCATTCCATTTTAGCCTATTTAGAATTAATTTTTAAAATTAAAATACTTTTTGACTCTTCCTGTCTCAGAACGTCTCAGACACACACTGCTACCTCAGACACATTTTACACCCACATTAATCAAAGCGCTGAGAAATTATTACTGAAGATGTGAGATTGATAACACTGTCTTTTGAGAAATCTAAAGCAAATACTAAACTGCACAGAAGATAATATTCCACCCACACTCCCATCTGCCCTCCTTGTACTTCTCAACGGATCTTTACTAAAAGTTTTTATTTATAAGGCAAAGAATCCACCACTCAAGATGAGAGAAATTGTTGAAATCTTCTTCACACTGGATCTGTTTTTGAGTGTTTATTGAGCAAACAAATAGAACAAACAAACAAAAAGAATAATCAATGGCTTATGTGATTATTAAAGTTCTGCCCAGGTAAAAAGGCAAGGGGAACAGAAGTCATCTTTCCCTGAAAGCCACATTGCTTTCCATTAGCTGTAATGTTGCCATTTGTTTTTACAAAGCTCATTCACATCGGGGCTCAGCAATGTTTTTCCTGAAAGCACATTCATTCTTCATTCAAAAAATATTTATTTGACATCTACTATGTGCCGTACAAACTCAAAACACTGGGAATACAAGATTCCTCTTTTCCTATAGCTTATATTCTAAAATAGAATTGAATACTAGAACTTTCTGTAATGATGGAAATGTTCTATATCTATGTGTCCAACATAGTAGTCACTAGTCATGTGTGGCTGTTGAGAACTTGAAATGTAGTTAACACTGTTTGGAAACTATATTTTTTATTTTACTTAACTTTAATTCATTTAAATTCATATTTAAACAGTGACATGTGGCTACTGGCTAATGTACAGGACAGTGCACCTTAGTGAATGTGTGAGTGTGGTGTGTGTGTGTCTGTGTATTGAGGGGATAGTGAAAGACGCAATAATACATAAATGGATAAGAAATGTCAAATTGTATTAAGTGCAAAGCAGACAATTATAGCAGGGCGAATGTGGTAAAGAACATTGGGGAGGCTATATTAGAATGGGTGGTTGAGGTAGGAATCTGGGAGTAACATTTAAGCTGAGACAGGATGATGAGAAGGATCCATGCAAAGATGAGGGAATGAATATCCCAAATAGAGGGAACAGCTAGTGCACAGCCTGGGGTGGGAACCAGCCAGGTATTCCAACACTAATGACAGAAGAGAGAGCAGAGTGGTTGAAGGGTAGAGAGCAAGTGGAGGGCAATAGAAGTGAAGCTAGAAAGTTATAAATGCACATGCATTAGTTTCCTAAGGCTGTCATAAAAGATATCACAAACCTGGTAGCTTGAAATAACATAAATTATATTCTCTCACGGTTCTGGAGGCTAGAAGTCTGAAATCAAGGTGTCAGCAGAACCTATTTCCTCCAAAGGCTCTAGGCTTTAGGAGAGAATGTTTTCCTGCCTCTTCCCAGCTTCTGCTTTTCTCAGCAATTGTTGGTGTTCCTTGCTTTGTAGCTACATTATTCCAATGCTTGCCTTTGTCTTTACATGGCCTTCTCTGTATCTCTTCTGTCCCTGTGTCCTCCCTTCTTCTTATAAAAGCACCAGTCATTGGATTTAGGGAACATCCTAAATCAGTAGGATCTCATCTTAAATATATCTGCAAAACCTTATTTCCAAATAAGGTGTCATTCTGAGGTTCCTAGTAGACATTAATTTGGGGACATAATTTATTTAACCCACTACAGCACCAATTTTGTAAGACTTTGAAAACCAAATTAAGAAGTTTGGGTTTTTTTCTAAATGTGATGAGAAGACATAGGGGGATTTGGAGTAAGGGAGTGACTAATATGATTTATTTTTCTGAAAAATCATTCTGGCTATAGGGAGACTGGATTTTGGAGAAGAGTGGGAGAATGGAGACCAGTAAAGAAACCGCTGCAACAGCCCAGAAATGAGATGATACTGTCTTGGATAAGACAGTGCTGGTGAAAATAGAAGTGGAAAGATTTGAGATATGTGTTGGAGTTAAAGGCAATGGGGTTAACTAATGGATTAGGTATGAGAATGAGGGAAAAAGAAGAATCAAGGAAAATTCCTAGATTTGGGGTTTGATTAAAGTGGGTTACAATTTATATGCCAGGGCAGGATAGGAATAAGGCAGGTTCTGTTTGGGGATGTTAAGTTTGAGATGCCTTCAGACAGCCAAGTTGAGACAGCAGCTAAGTGATTTCACATGCAAATCTACAGTTCTGAAGAGTAGCCAATCTGGAGATGTAAGTTTGGAGACTCAGATGAAGAATCTAAGGCACAGAGAAGCAAAGAAATTTTCCCCAGGGCACACAGCTAGTAAGTGGCAGAGCTGGGACTGGAACCTACGTAGTCTGACTCCAGAATCCATGCATTTAATCACTTTGCTATACTATTCATTAGTTCTTAACAGTAACTGAGAATTTTGAAGGATGGAGGAAAAAGCAATGGGGGCAAGGAAAACATCTATGGCAGCTGATCACTGTACTTGAGTATAAACATAATCCTCATTTATTTACATATACGTGCTTTAAGTTACTCTTATATTAGTGTGTGCATATCTCTAGCCATTTTAAAGGATGATAAAATGTTATGGGAGTCCATGTTTTTTCAAAATACATTGTTGACTTGTATACTGTCAGTTAATTATTGAGAATAAAGATGTTCACGTACTATGTGGGAATCAAAACCTTTGCAGCATTCTTTCCTGGTAAGAAGAGTTACTACAATCTTTCCTATGTGTCTCTGTATTCCTGATTGACTTTCAGGCTAATTGGAACAGAAAGAATATAGCCAATGGGAATTCAGCAATGCCTGATCAAGTACAAGTATACAAAAATAATTATTTATTTACATCAACTATCAGAATTTAGTAGTTAAACTGTAGCAACATTTGATGCAGTACCTTATTTTTAGAATGAATCAATTTTAAATGACATCCATAATTAGTGACAAATAGTAAAACACTTAAGGTTATTGTTGCTGTGTTTATTACCAAGAGAGAATGTGGCCTTGGTAGAAAACTTAAACTTTTGAAAAGAGGGAGGTTGGAGATTTTAGAAAGATACAGTGTGCATTGTAGACTATTATTTTGGGGCTTTCCTAGCTCATAAGCTTAAGAAGCCTGGTGTGTTGGACAGGAAGCAACAATGTGGTTATCAAAAGCACAGATGGCTCTGTGCTCTGCCATGTACTAGATGTAGGACCCTAAGCAAGTTGTTTAACTTCTCTTGCCTCCAGTCCTTACCTACATCTTAGAGTATGGTAGGAATAAAGTGAGATGATACATAGAAAATGCCTAGAGTACTGCCTGGCACGTAATAAACACTCAAAAAATGTTAACTGTTTTCAGATTTCCTCAACCTGTCTGTCTTCCTGGCCTTAGTCTGAAATAATTGTCTAAGTATGAGGTGGCAAATATATATTCCATATTTCTAAACTGGCTAGACTAGAGTTTCTTCAGAATCTCCCCCAGTATGAAAGGGGCCACCCTACTGCTTCTTTTCTCCTCCTTCTTTCTGCTCTTGGGAGTTAAATGTTTTTTCTAGGAAATCATTCCAAATCTGCATTGTCAACCAGGAAATTCCACTTGTATAATTTACTAAATTTATCCTAAAAAAGCATTAAGAATTTATGCTCAGTTTTAGCTGTGAGGTTGTTAATAACATCAAGTGAAGAAATAAATTCAGAAAAACTTAGTGAACAACAATAGAGGATTGGTTGGATAAATTGTGGAGCACCGCAAGACTTGAAGGAGCCTCCTGAATGCAGTCATCCACTCCAAAGAACCTTGGGGTGCAGCCATCACTGCTTGGCTGGAGCTGGAATGTGAAGCCGAAGGACGCAGAGCCTGGGCAGGGCAGGGAGTGCACACCAGCTGCTGCTTTCATCTAGAAAGATTTCCTTTTTATGATGAGTTTCTACACACCCCGACAATGTTCTCAGATCTCCTAGACTGTTGAAGTTGAAGAGCCATGGTGGACCCTGGATGCCACCTGTTTCAACGCTTCAGCATACAAGACATGGCAGGGGTTGAGACTCCTAGTCAGCCAGCTAGAGGTGAGAACCTATCAATGAATGAGCCCCCAATAATCAAAGCCCAAGCACAACAAGAGAGCCCCCATAGACTGAATAAAGGGCAACCCTAGAGCACCCAGGTCAGGAGATCAAAGAGACTGCACCACTGAATCCCACAAAACTCCTACCGCAGAAACCCACCCCATGAAGACAGGCAGGCAAAGCAGAAGCCCGAGACACAGAAACAAACAAAAAGAGTCACCTAAAATGGGGAGACAAAGAAAGAACACCCAATCGAAAGGAAAGGAAGAATCCCTAGAAAAAGAGCTAAATGAAACTGAGGCAAGCAATTTATCAGGCATAGAATTCAAAATAATGGTTAAAGGATGCACAAGGAGTTCAGTGAGAACTACAAGGAACTTAGTAGGAACTACATCAGCATGAAAAAGGACATAGGAACTATGAATAAGAACCAGGAAGAAATGAAGAATACAGTATCTGAAATGAAAAACACACTAGAAGGAATTAAGCACAGGCTAGGTGAAGCAGAGGACCAAATTAGCGAGCTGGAAGACAAGGGAGAAAGAAATACCCAGTCAGAGGAACAAAATGAAAAAAAGACTCAGAGGATGAGGATAGTTTAAGGGAGCTTCAGGACAACATGAAACAACATGCACATTATAGGAATATCAGAAAAAGAAGAAAAGGAGCCAAGGATAGAAAACCTGTTTGAAAAAATAATGACAGAAAACTTCCCTAACTTGGTGAGGGAAAAAGTCACACAAGTTCAGGAAGCACAGAAGGTCCCAAATGAAGAAGAACCCAAAGAGGCCTAATCCAAGATGATCATAATCAAAATTGCATATTTAAAGACAAAGAGAGGATCTTAAAAGCAGCAAGGGAGAAACAGCTAGTAACATACAAGGGCACTTCAATATGGCCACCAGCCCATTTCTCAACAGAAACACTACAAGTCAGAATGATTGGCACAAAATATTCCAGGTAATGAAAAGCAAGGACCTACAACCAAGATTACTCTATCTAGTAAGGCTCTCACTTAAAATGGAAAGTGAAATAAAGAGTTTCCATGACAAAAGAAGGCTAAAAGAGTACATCTCCACCACGCCAGTAGTGCAAGAGATGCTAAAGGGACTGCTATAAAAAGAAGAAGAGAAAGAGACAGAGAGAGAGCAAGAGGTACTGATAAAATGGCAATGAATAAGTACCTATCAATAATAACCTTTAACATAAATGGATTAAATGCTCCAAACAAAAGACACAGGGTAG
Source organism: Desmodus rotundus (assembly GCF_022682495.2). NCBI lineage: Eukaryota > Metazoa > Chordata > Mammalia > Chiroptera > Phyllostomidae > Desmodus > Desmodus rotundus. The sequence goes on from NC_071393.1 coordinate 110,212,701, forward strand.
CTGAATTGATAAGAAAACATGACCTGCTTATATGCTATCTACAAGAGACCCATCTAGGAACAAAAGATCTAACAGGTTGAAAATGAAGGGCTAGAAAAAATATTTCAAGCAAACAGATATGAAAAGAAAGCTGGGGTAGCAATACTTCTATCAGACAAAACAGACTTCGAAAGAGAAGCCATAAAAAAAAGGACAAAGAAGGTCATTATATAATACTTAAAGGAATTGTCCAACAGGAGGATATAACCCTTATAAACATATGTACACCCAATATAGGAACACCTAAATATATAAATAAAATCTTGGGGGACTTCAAGAAAGATATTGACAACAACACAGTCATCATAGGGGATTTTAATACCCCACTATCAACAATGGATAGATCTTCCAAACAAAGAATCAACACAGATATTGTGGCACTGAACAACACTCTAGATCAAATGGACTTGGTATATACAGAACCTTTCACCCCAAAGAAGCAACATATACATTCTTTTCATATGCTCATAAAACATTTTCAAAGATAGACCCATGGTAGGACACAAAACAAGCCTCAACAAATTCAAGAAAATTGAAATCATATCAAGCATGTGCTCAGATCACAATGGATTGAAACTGAAAACAAAATTCAAGGAAAAAACTCAAAAAACATTCTAATACATGGAGACTGAATAACATGTTATTAAATAAGGAATGGGTCAACAATGAGATCAAAGGAAAAAATCAAAAAGTATCTGGAAACAAATGAAAATGAACACACAACAACCCAAAACCTATGGGACACATGAAGGCAGTCCTGAGAGGGAAGTTCATAGCAACACAGGCTTACCTAAAAAAGATAGAAAAATCTCAAATAAACAACCTATCCTTACATCTACAAGAACTAGAGGAAAACAACAGCCAAATCCCAGAGCGAGTGGAAGAAAGGAAATAATCAAAATTGGGGCAGAATTATGACATAGGGACTGAAAAAAACAATTCAAAAGATCCATAAATCCAGGAGCTGGTTCTTTGAAAAGATAAACAAAATTGACAAACCTTCAACCAGATCATTCAACAAAAAAGAGAGAGGGCCCAAATAACTAAAATCAGAAATGAAACAGAAGTTACAACTGATACCATAGAAATACAAAGGATCATAAGAAATTACTATGAACAACTATATGCCAAGAAATTGCACAACCTGGGTGAAATGGAAAAATTTCTAGAGACATACTATCTGCCAAAACTGAATCAAGAAGATTCAGAAAGCCTGAATAGACCCATAACAAGTAGTGAAATTGTAGCAGTAATCAAAAACTACCAGCACACAAAAGCCCTGGACCGAATGGCTTCATAGTGAATTTTACCAAACCTTTAAGGAAGAACTAACTCCTATTCTTCTCAAACTTTTCCAAAGAATTGAAGAAGAGGGAAGACACTCAAACTCTTTTTATGAGGCCAATACCATCTTAATTCCAATACCAGATAAAGACACAACAAAGAAAGAAAACTACAGGCCAATATGTCTTATGAACATAGATGCTAAAATCCTCAACAAAATACTGGCAGTTGGATTTGGAAATACATTAAAAAGATCATACACCATGATCAAGTAGGATTCATCCCAGGGATGCAAGGATTGTACAATATTCGCAAATCAATAAATGCAATATACCACATAAACAAAATGAGGGACAAAAATCACATGATCATATCAATAGATGCTGAAAAATCATTTGATAAAATCCAGATCTCATTTATAATACAAACACTCAGCAAAGTGGGAATAGAGGGAGCATACCTCAATATAATAAAAGCTATTACGAGAACATTACAGTCAACATTATACTAAACTGGCAAAAACAAAAAGCTTTCCCCTTAAGATCAGGAAGAAGACAAGGGTGTCCACCTCCACCATTCCTATTCAACACAGTACTGGAAGTTCTAGCCCCAGGAATCAGATGAGAAAAAGAAAAAAAAGGCATCCAAATCAGAAAGGAGGAAGTAAAACTGTCATTATTCACAGATGACATGAGAGTGTATATAGAAAATCCCATAGTCTCCACCAAAAAACTACTCCGCTTAGTTAGTGAATTTGGCAAAATAGCAGGATATAAAGTCGATATTCAGAAATCTATGGCATTTTTATACACCAACGGTGATATGTCAGGAAGAGAAACTAGGAAAAATCCCATTTAGTATAGCAATAAGAAAAATAAAATACCTTGGAATAAATTTAACCGAGGAGGTAAAAGACCTGTACTCACAAAACTATAGAACACTGAAGAAAGAAATTAAAGAAGATACAAATAAGTGGAAGCAAATACCATGTTCATGGATTGGAAGAATTAACATCATCAAAATGTACATACTACCCAAAGCAATTTATAGATTCAATGTAATCCCTATTAACGTACCAACAGCATATATCACAGATATAGGGAAAAAATGTCAAAAATGTCAAAAATTCATATGGAAAAAAAAGACCCCAAATAGCTTCAGCAGTATTGAGAAAGAAGAACAAAGTAGGAGGGATCACCACACCCAACATCAAATTATATTACAAGGCCATTGTAATCAAAACAGTCTGGTATTGGCATGAGAACAGACACATAGATCAGCAGAACTGAATAGAGAACCCAGAAATAAACCCAAGCATCTATGGTCCATTAATATTTGACAAAGTGGGGCAGGAGCATAGAATGGAGTAAAGATAGCCTCTTCAATAAATGATGTTGGGAAAACTGGACTCGTACCTGCAAAAAAATGACACTAAACCACCAACTTACACCATACACCAGAATAAACTCAAAATGGATAAAAGACTTAAATGTAAGTTGTGACACAATAAAAGTCCTAGAGGAAAAAACATAGGCAGGAAAATTTCAGATATTCCACGCAGTAGTATTTTTGCTGATGTATCTTCTAGGGCAAGGAAAATAAAGGAAAAAATAAACAAATGGGACTATATCAAACTAAAAAGCTTCTGTACAGCTAAAGAAACCATCAGCAAAATGAAAAGGGAACCAACTATATTTGCCAATGATACCTCAGACAAGGGTTTGATCTTCAAGGGTTTGATCACCTGTTAGAATGGCCATCATTAATAAACCAACAAACAACACATGCTTACGAGGATGTGGAGAAAAGGGAACACTCATGTACTGTTGGTAGGAATGCAGACTGGTGCAGTCACTGTGGAAAACAGTATGGAATTTCCTCAAAAAACTAAAAATGGATCTACCTGTTGACCCAGCAATTCCACTGCTAGGAATATACCCTAATCCCAAATCACCAATATTCAAAAGAATTGATACACCCCTATGTTCATAGCAATACTATTTACAATAGTCAAGTGCTAGAAACAGTCTAAGTGCCCAGCAGTAAATGCGTGGTTCAAAAAACTGTGGTACATTTACATTACGGAATACTATGCAGCAGAAAGAAAGAAGGAGCTCCTTTGGTGACAGCATGGATGGAACTGGAAAATATTATGCTAAGTGAAATAAGCCAGGTGGTAAAAGAAAAATACCATATGATCTCACCTATAAGAGGATTCTAGTGAACCAAATAAACTAACAAACAAAATAGAACCAGAGGCATGGACACAGGGAACAGACTAAAAGTGACCAGAGCGGCCGGGGGCTGGATAATGGTGGAAAGAAGGGGAAGGGACTAGACAAAGAACATGTATGAATGACACACCGACATGGACAACAGTGTGGGAATTGACTGTGGGAGTGGGAGATGGGATGGGTGGAGGGGAGCATGGGGAAAAACTGGGACCACTGTAATATAATAACAATAAAAAATTATTACAAAAAAAAGAAAAAATTGTGGAGCACCACACACACACAATAGACTTTTTAAAAAATCTAAAAATAATATTATATAAAAATAATGAATGACAGAAAATGAAGTTCAAAATATTTTTTTTCAATTTTTAAAAAGCAGGCTGCAGTGTATGTAGCATGTGCTAGATGGTACTATTTTTTAATATGTAAATATAAGCATAGAAAACATTGGAGAGTTTTGGTCACCAAATGTAGTGCAATACCCACTTATTCCTCCCATTAACATTGGAACAATCTACTAGCAATTCTAGATAACTGGCCATTCTTGTATAAATGCAACCTAAACTTTCTCTTGCTAAGCAAAGACTGGGAAGAAAAAGGGGACTCACTGGTTATCACTAGAAGGTCAGAGTAGCAGTTTGCACCTTTTTCATTCTCCCCTTTATACCTCTCAATTTTGATAGAGTTTTCTCTCCCCTGGGTCTGTCCTGTGACAGTGTCCACATGTAGCTAAAGGAGTCATGGATAACCACAGAAGCAACAAATTGTATTTCCTGTGTAGGACTTTGCCCATGGTCACTGCCATGGCTCCAGCACCACCATCCGAGCTCTGACCTAGGCCATTCAAATGACTATGATCACTTAGGAATATAAAATAGTTCAAGTAGTAAATGATAAAAATTATTTTTTCTTTATTTTATCATTATTTGGAGTATTTTAAAAAATAAAGTATAGACCCACTTTATTATTATATTCTTAATTATGAAATACATGACTTTTTCCATCCTTATTAACTGTAATATTCATGAGTGCTTGTTTTAACTTCAGAAATGGAGAAGACTGCTGTGTGTTAAGGTAATCAATGTTTAAGACCATTAAATGTTTTTATAATAATTGAGATCGTCATTCCACAGTTCTAGTAGGAGGTTTGTGATTAACCATAAAACTTAGTAGTAAAGGTGTCAGCTTCACATATTTTAATGAAGGTGCTAGAATATTGCTCAGATTTTTTAGGTCACTTTTCAGTTCCTGGCATTTGAAAGGAAAAAAAAACAAGAGCCCTTTTAATGAACATTAAAGTACTTAATGTTTAATATATATTTTTCCAAGCTTCACTTTTTCTATCACTTAAAACTGTAGGCATAAACCAGCCAGTAATTTATAAACTAAGATCAAACCATATTAAATTGCCAATATTTGACCAATGAAAAAATGGCAATATCTCATAATATATCCTAATACTGTAATAAGAGTATATAAATGTTTTTTTTAAATAAAGCTTCCTAAAAATATTTTTAAACAATTATCTTACCCAAATATATTTGTTACATACAACGGGTATTATTTTTCTGTTAGTTTTTTCTTTTAATTTGAAGTTTACTGATGGTATTATAATCACAACGGTTCAGGCTCACTATGTTTTAAGAGGACCAGAAACATGGAAACATTTAGTAAAAGTTATGTAACTTGTCCTAGGAAATAAACAGGTTGAATAGGCAACTAAGGAAAGACCACCAGAGCTGAAATAATCTTGTTATCCATTCAATAGATATTTGCTGAACACATACTGTGTATCAGGCACTATGCCAAGTGCTAAGAACACACCAATGAACTATGTCCCTTTATGATCCAACTTTTTACTTAATTCTCATGAGTATATTTCCTGTGTAAATTCTAGCAGACTTTTAGCTCCAGTTTATGTTTTATCTTGCACTAATAAATGTAACTATTATTTTATTTGATTATGACACCAAAAATACTAATTTTTTTCAATGTGTAAGTTTATATTATTACTTATGAACTACTTCCATCCCACTGCATTTTTTAAATTGTGGTAAAATGCATATAATATAAAGTTTACTATTTTAACCACTCTGGTTGTATGCTTTTGTCATTGAGTATGTAAAGAAAGTGTTAAGTCTATGTGCACTTAATTCTGAAGATCTGTGTGCATTGGACACTGTAGATCCATCTAATGAAGTAACAAAAGGTAGAAAAAGAGTAGGAAACCAAATCAAGAAGACCAGTCTACCCTTTGGAAAACTGGCAATCAGAGCAGGGTACCAACTTGGCCACAAGTTCTAGATCAGTATTTCCCAAACATGCTTGATCTCATTATAATATGGTGATGAAAAACCAACATGAGTTCACAAAATATAAGCATCTGGATTAAAGTAGATGGTAAAAAAATGGTCTCAAACAACAAGCAATTGCTGTTAAATGTAGTCAAAATTTTATCCATATCTCAAATATGCATAATGTAGGCTGCAGATCATGAAATAGTTTAAAGTAAGGGTGTCAAACTCATTTTCACCAGGGACCACATCAGCCTCACGGTTGTCTTCAAAGGGCCGAATGTAATTTTAGGACTGTGTAAATGTAACCACTCCCTAACAGTTAAGCAAGAGCTCGGTGCTGCCGCCGGGTAGAAACAAGGTGGGGGCCAGGTTGGGCCCATGGGCCTTGTGTTTGCCACCTGTGGTTTAAAGATATTAGTGTTTAGATTACACTGGTAAGATGTCAAGTCTGACTCTGTATCACTAACAAACTGAGCACCAGTCAATTATCCTTCAGGTGACGTATGCAAATTTTCACTTCTCTTAGAATTGTCCACCATTTCTTAAAGACAGACTTTTACATAATAAGAGCAACGGAAATGTGCTTTGTGTTTTCTTACATATATTTTTAAATGTACTTTTTTATTATTGTTCAAGTACAGTTGTCCCCATTCCCCCCCCCATTACTCTCCCCTGCACTACCCACCCCCCACCTTCTACTTTCAACCCTCCACACCCCTGCTTGTCTTTATCCATGGGTCCTTTACACATGTGCCTTTACTTGACCCTTCCCCCATCCCTCTGGTCACTGTCAGTTTGTTCTTTATTTCCAAGTCTCTGGTTCTATTTTGCTCACTTGTTTGTTTTGTTGATTAGATTCCAGTTATAGTTGAGATCATATGGTATTTGTCTTTCACTGCCTGGCTTATTTCACTTAGCATAATCTTTGAAATGTACTTTTGAAGATAATATTACTAACACCATGTTTTGGGTTTTGTTTTGTTTTTGCTGAACCTGTTAATATCTTAGGACAGTTTGGGGGCATTGTTTTATGTGCTATGAAAAGTTATAAGGGATTAATAAAAAGGGTTTGGGCCATATGTGGCAGCTCACCAATTTTTTAAAGGTTTTATGAACATTGAGAATATCTACCAATTTATGTGGCTATGCATGATCTCCTCCACTTTTAAAAACTTCAGATCAGGACATTAAATAGAAAGCTATGACAACCGATTAATTAATTAAGGGATTCCTTCTTTAGAATATAAACTCAGAATAAAGAGAGAATGGGCTCCTTGTTTATATTCCTAAAGCACCTAGCAAAGTACCTTGCAAATAGCAGACATGTAATAACTATTTGTGGAAAAGAGGCAGTGTGGCCTAGTTGGACACCCCTAAATTCAAATTCTAACTCTACATCTTACAGCTGAATAGTCATGGGCCAATTTGTTAATGTTGGAATTTGTTAATTCTGTATTTTATATGATAGTGACAACTTGTTACACAATTACTATGAAATTTAGATTAGATAATACATAATGTGTCCAGTACACAGTATAGGCACATAATAGGATCCAATGAATGTTAGGTCCTTTCCCTTACTGTCAGGGTGTCCAACCTTTTGGCGTCTCTGCACCACACTGGAAGAAGAGTTGTCTTGGGCCACACATTAAATACATTGTGGCACTTAATTACAAAATTTCATAATGTTTAAAGCAAATTTACAGTTTTGTGTTGGGCCACCTTCATAGCCATCCTGGGCCCCTTGCAGTCCAAGGGCCGCAGGTTGGACACTCCTGCATATTCCTTATAGCAGAGGCCATCCTAGAAAAAATTATAAAGTGAGGCCCCCTTCCACTTCCCATATGCCCAAAGACATTTCCAGTTGTGGTGAGTTACTTTGGGCTAAGGTACAGTTCCCGTAGTCATGAGAGCTACTTTCCTTCTTTTGTCATGAGAGCTACTTTGTTGAAAAAGTTGGTGACCTTTGAAGGTTTCTTCATCTCAGGAATTCTTTCAGCTCATCATTCCCCTCCTCTCCTCTCTACCAAATTTCAACTTAACTGATAAAGTAGGCATTAGGGAAAACCTACTGCATATTGCCCAAGGCTTCCAGAGGCAATTTTCTGGGCACAGCAATTAGCTGCCCTAGGCAAAATTGCACAGTAGGCAAAGCTTTCCTCCTCCCTCTCCTGCAGTACCCACCCCCATGCCTGCAGGGTTCCTCAACTGCCTTCAGCTGCCAGGGCTCTCACACCTACTTATGATTCTGTCTCCTGTCCAAGCCTCAAACTCTAAACTCTCCTGATCTCCCCCTATATAACTTTTTATTCTCTCTTTGAGGTTAATCTCAGCTAGGCTATCTACAGGGTAATCTGATTGAAAATTTTCTGACACTTGCATTTAAAAAGAATGTGTTAGCAAAATAGTGTAATATTTATGGGAAATATTTTTAAACCCTTTAATATAAACCCATTAAGATGCACTTTGCTCACTTTAGGCTACCAGATCTTGCGATACCAGTTTTATTTCTTCAAAAGGCTAGAGATCATTTCTTATACCATTGCTTCTAAAACATTGCCAGTCCTTGTGATAAATTAATCCATGCCAGTAGAGTTCTCAGATAACATGCAGGTCTTGGTGATATTTTTTCATATTACTCTCTTAATCTGTAATGCCTCACTATCCTCCCTCCATATATACAAATCAGGAGTCTCAAACTGGTGGCCTGGGATACCAGTAGGGCCCTGGATATGCTTTGTTCGCCCATTTCATTGGGCCTATAATAGGTAATGAAGCACATATAACTCTTACCCAGCAACAGACACAGATTAGTATACATTGTGTTGTATTTGGTCTACTTCACATATTTAATTGTACAAGGCATACAAGTTTGTGAACCCCTATTCATCCTTCAAGACCCTCCTCCCATTCAGAAGTCATCTTTTCTATGAAGATTTGAGACCCAATCCTTTGCAGTATATTAGTTGCTAGCTGCATTAAACATAAGCACCTAGTCCTTACACAGGGGCTCCGTGGAGAATAGGTGATTGCAAATGCACCCAATGGAGAAGGTCTCATGTTGGAGATTTCAGACTGTAACATCCAGAAAGTAGGTATTTTGAGGCTCACTAGGCCTTTTGAGCTCTTAAGTGGTCCAATGTAGGATGCTAACTCCTTTATGTCTACAAATGTCCAGTACAGCCTTTTACCTTATAGTGGCTCCAGAGGCTGTACATGCCATTGAATGCTATTTATATATACACAGTGTCAATACGTAACCAAATTTTATTTGCATTAGGCAACATCATTTCTTTTTCTCTCCTCACATGTAAACTGAGCTATTTGGACCATTTGGACTAGAGACAGGATCTACTCCTTTGTTGCCTTTTCCCTCATCTGAGCAAAATAAGCAAAAGCAGCACATCCTATCTTCAATTCCCTCCCTTGTCATGACTTTCCCAAGAGGGCAAACATAATAATGACTGTAATCACCATTTTAAAAAAAGGCATAAATCTAGTGTCCTGGAGCTTTGCTATGAGCCTGCTATATAAGAACCATTCTCCTGGTACTTGGGTAACTGAACTTCCTCGGACTATAGGTCTAAGGGAGATGATATTCTAAATCTTATTCATTTGCAAACAGTATGATGGCAAAATTCCAGCATAATAATACTGACATTTACATAATACTCTTTTCACAGGCCTTCACAGTACTGTGCAAAATTTTCTATGTATTTTCTCAACATTAGATAAGAAGAGAGGGGAAGATCATGATTGATTCTAGATGGCAAAAGAAGGATAGGCAAAGCTTGAATCAAAAAGAAAAGAAAGAAAGAAAAAGAAGTATGGAACAGAAAGCTTAACAGTGAATTCCTCAGTCTGAACCTAATGTTTTCTCCACGATTCTTCTGACAGCAAAGGGTTTTTTCTCCTGTTGAGCCTGCTACTCATTAATACCAAATGAATGTTAGAATGGAAAAGAACATTAAAATGGCCCTTAGAATTGGACACAGATGAGAGACATGTTTAGAAGGCAGGGTTTATTAAAAACGGGTTGGTTCCAAATAAGCCTATTTTTAAAATTAAGAATCCAATAGCAAGTCAAAATTGGGAAAAATATTAAATACCCATAAAATGAGCTGCATCTTTGCATTCCACAATGATAGAAGATACAGGCAACTGTCAGCTAGAGAAAGACCAGACTATCCTCAAATAACCCAGAGGTAAGCAGAACAAATTATAATAATCTGATAAATTTCTCAAAACAAAAATACATCCACCTGGGGCTCACTAGGGATTTTTCAGAGTACTAGATTTAGATGAGAAAAAGAAAGTACTTGAAATAGAAAAGGGGGTGAGGAAGTAATAGAGTGATTTAAAAACCTGAATCTGACTTTTTTTTTTTTAAAAAAAGCAGTAACTAGAACTAGTGATGTAATAATAGCCCCAGGGATTTAAAAAGAATTTTTTCAAATATATCTGGGGGGTAAAAAATACTGCAAAGAAAATAGGTCCATTAATAAATGATGAATGAGATGAAATGAGATTTTGAAATAGTTGGGCTACTGAACTGCCTTTTCTTGTTTTAAATAGATCTTTTAACAAGGAAAACCAAAAAAGCAGCTACAAATAGAGAAGGAACAAGACTGGTCAGCAGAAGGCTGATAAATAGCAAGCAAGGGAATTCAGTCTTTGCAAAAAAAAAAAAAAAAAAAAAAAGTAAATAAGGATTTTCCAAATCAGCAAACTTTGGGGATATGCCTTATACTGGGGATGAGAAGGAACTGAGTAATTTATATTCTGAACCACATTTTCTCTGGCACCTTCATCCAGCCAGAATGATCAAACCATATTATGAACTCCAGGAGTTGCTTTGACTTCATGCAAATCACCTGCATTGCATTCTCACTCCTAAAATCCTCAGATAATCACATGCTTTTAACAAACATTAATTACCTACCAGCACCAAGCTCTATCACAGGTACTGTGAATACAAGCACTGAAACATTAACACCTTTTCTAGATCATCCAGCTTACCTTGGGCCCCTCAGTTTTGGTTCCCCAGATGCCTTTCAACATGTACATATATGTGCATGCACACACATGCAACATTTACCTACAAGTATACAAGGTAACACGTTTTTTTCCTTTATATAACATTTACCTATGTTTATTCCTAAATTGAGGACCTATGACCTTGAGCAAGCCAGTCATATCCCTGAGGTTTCTGGGAAGCTAATAGGCAGTCTCTTAAAAAGTATGAACAGTTTTAACTGAAAAAGTAATTAATGTATGTGGTTAACATTTCTGACTTTCAAAAGGATGCATACACAATTAAAAGTAAGTATTCCTCTTCTCCTAAATCTTCAGTTCCCTCCCCCAGAATTGATCACTATTAAATTACTCACATAGTCTTTCATATATTTTTCCTATACAAACATAGGTGTATGAATATCTTTTTTAAAAAAATCAATAAGAGCTGATTCTAAACCCTTTTCTGCATTTCACCTTTTTTAAAAGTTAATACTGTATCTTGGGCAGCTTTCCACATCAGTGCATGGAGATTTTTATAATAGCTGCATAAAAAATAGCTGTATAATATAGTATTTTATTGAACAAATTACTATAATTTACTTAGCAAATCTCATATATTGCACAAATTTATTGCTTCCTCTCTTAGAGTATTACAACAAACCATGTCATTTATGCATCTATAAAAAGGAGGTAATAACATAATTTTGCACAGAGTTAATGCAAAAATTAAATGAGACAATCTATGTGAAAGCATCTAGAATGCCTATAACATGTTAGGTATTTTTACCACGTGTTAACTAAATGAAGGAATTGAATGTGTGAGCAAAAAAGCCCAACGATGCTTCTGATTTTGTTTCCTGCCTGATGTCAGTCTCCACTCAGTAGATCGAGAGCCTCATGACAGTAGGGGTCAATCTTGTCTGTTTTCTCTCACAGCTGAATCCCTAGAGCCTAGAACAGTGCCTGCATATAGTAAATGTTTAAATAGATAATTGGTTAATAAATGAATAAATATCATCAGCCATCTGTTTTACTCTCTGACCAATAGTTTTAATTTCAAGGTAAAAGGACCTGTTTAAGATGAAAGACCATGCACCTTTCTTTCAAGTGAGATTATTTGCTATTTGATTCCAAGAAAAGTTAAAAAACAAGGCCACTCCCAGATGAATGTTGAACCCTGGCAACTCAACCAGTCCTGTCTGTCCAAAATAATCTCACTTGAAAGGTTGCTGCACCGTCAGCAGCTTTCATAAGCCTCTTGGGATCACATTATAGGCAGGATTTTTTAAAGTGATTTTAATTACACTCACAAAAGAGAAATAAGGGCAATACCTACATGGCCCTGCCTCCAAGTGTGAGGCCTGGAGTGTGGCTACCCTAGGTGCTCTACCTAAGGGATGAACATATAGAAGACAGCCGAAGTTTGTGAATTAATCACTATTTTCAAATATAGATCAAAGTGTAGTCAAGAATTGCTTTATGATAACATTTTGCCCACTAGCATTACTTTCTTTTTTAAAGTTTGGAGAGAAAGAATTGGAGTTAAAGAAATGTCTCTAAACCCTGGGTGCACCATAGGAATATACTTCGTATGGGAATGTCATCTGTCCTGTGTGTTACCAAAGAAAAATAGTTGACAACCATTGGGCTGGATTAGGGCTTTTTGGATCATGTGAGGAAGTTGGTCAGATGTCTAGATCACGTAATCACGTATCTGGGACAATCAAGTTTGGATGATAGTATAACACATAAATTGTATTGGGCCTCACTTGCCTCATTCTCAACACATTCTCATATTCAAGGACACACAGTTGGAAAGTCACAAAGTAATTATTAGTACAATACTCTCCTCATTCTTTATTCCTTGAGTGGACAAACGAGGCCTGTCCAGAAGGTATCCAGTTATGTAATATGAAAAATAGAGACATTTATTTAAGAAGATATAAGAAACAAGGTACATAGGACGATGATGCCTCAATCCCATTCAAAGTAGGCACTTTGGGACCTCACACAGTTCTCCCAATCATCATCATATTGGGAGATGCCCTGTCATGTTTTCCTGAATCTCATCAATGGTCTGAAATCTCTTGCCTTTCGATGGTAATTTTAGTTTTGGGAAAAGCCAGAAGTCACAGGATACCAAATCTGGGCTGCCAGGAGCTTAGTCACTGGGGTGATTTGATGTTCCACCCAAAAACTCTGCAGGAGACATGATGCGTGAGCAGGCTCATTGTGGTGATGAAGCTGCCAATCACCAGTTGCCCATAGCTGCAGCCTTCTGAATCATCCAGGTTCAGTGGAGGAATGTTCAAGCTTGATGCAAAATTTGATGCAGAGTCGTTGCTCTACTTGCTCAGTCATTTTGAATGTGATGGCCACATAGTACACATGCTCACTCAACAGCTTCTACTGCCCCCACTGACTAGTACAGTGAAGTTGTCTTGGTTCACACATGCATGTTCCAGTCCACTCTCCTTGGCTTCCAGGTTACATTGATGTTGCATTCTTGTCATATTAATGATGGTTGGACTTTTTCTGGACCGACCTCATATACACTCAAAGTAGAGAATGGATTCTGAATGCAGAGTAAGAATCTTTTAAGTCCTTTTCTGATTGTTGTGCCTCTCAGTAGCCTCACACAGATGGCAGCTACTCCCCAAATCATTTACTCTTAACATTCAACTTTTCCAAAACTCTACCCAAAACCCAACCAATGGGTCTATCTCTTTCCTTCCCCACCTCCTGAAAGCATTATCAATCTGCTTTGTCCCTTACACAGTGGGTAAATGCTTTGGGAGCATCAATGCTGATTGAGACAAATAAGCTTCATTGTCAGAAGTAACCCCAAGTGACTTAAAGGACCTTTGTTTGTTCTGTTTTTAATTTTATATGATTTTTCTTAATATAGATGTTTCAATATTTTTTCCATTTTTTCTGTACTTTCTAGTTTTTAAATTAGCATCTATTAATTTTATAAGAAAAATATTTGAATTTTAAGTTTATACACATTCATTAGAGAAATTTTGAAAAGAATGAAAAGATATAATTACTGAGAACACCTGATTTTAGTTCATTTTCTTCCAATCTTCTGAATACACACATGCACACACACACACTATACTATTCTGCATTCTTTTTATTTGACATTGAATTTTGAGCATTCTTACCTTTGTATTAAATATCTTTTAAAATATTATTTTAATGGTTCCATTGCATTCCCTTGTATAAATATATCACAATGTCTTCACCCATTCCCCAGTTGTTAGAAATTTAGATTGTTTCCAATTTTTCATAACTCTATAAAGAATGTTCATTAGTTTTAGCATCTATATTTCATTAGAAAATGGATCATTAAAAATTCTAAATCCTGAGCCAAATACTATAAATATTTCCTGAAATTTTATGAAAAATTTCAACTGTACCCAAATAAGAGAGACCAGTATAAGGAACTTCCCCCACAAATATCACCTTCAGTCAACATTTATCAAAATTTTTCAACATCTTTATTTTTAAAGCTATTGACATGCAGTATATAATGTAATTGCTTCCCAGAAAGATATCAATTTTCACTTTCACCAGCTCTGTGAAGCTCCTACAAGTTCTCTAGCCAGTACTGAGTGTTTTTAATATCTGATCTTTGCTGGCTAATATCGGTGAGGTATTTCAAACCTAAGCTGTCATTGGCATTGGCTAATCTGGCATTGTACTGTTCTATGAGTCTAGTCCAGATCCTTTGAGAATTCACTTCATCCCACAACGCAGTTTCCGTTTTTCAAGGTTGTCTGCCTATCTTCAATTAAGCAGAGGAGATCAGATTTTAACTGACAGTCCTTCAGCCTCTGGAGAGTGGATGTGGGCAGCAGCTCCCTCTCTATGAGAGTATCCTTGGTGTACTCAGGGAGCCCAAGCCCAGCTGATCATCCCATTACTCATCAGGACTTACTGTGAGTAATGATGATTGAAGGTAGTTGGCAGCTTTTAACCTCATGCTAACAGTTTCCATATGTCATTCTTCTTCACATTCTGCGTCTTTGCTGAATAGACTAAAACTTAGAACATTTAATTAAACATGGCTTCTTATACGCATGATCGAAATTAGGTTGGTCTTTTTAGGATTTCCGGCCAAGATGGAGGCATAAGTAGGTACACCTTGCCTCTTCACACAACCAAAAAAAAAGGACAACAACAAATTTAAAAATAAAAAATAACCAGAACTGTAGAAAATTGAACTGTATGGAAGTCCAACAACCAAGAAGTTGAAGAAGAAACATTCATCCAGACTAGTAGGAGAGGCTGAGACAGGCAGCTGGATTGGAGAGGACTCATAGCAAGGAGGCAGCTGGAGGACTGGGTGAGGTGGGGGCTGGCAGACTGGTGGTCCCACATTTGCTTGTGCATAAACTGGGAGGAATAACTGGGGAGCAAGACAGACCATGCAACCCAGGGTTCCAGCCTGGGGAAATAATGCCTCAAAACCTCTGACTGAAGAAACCTATGGGGCTTGAGGCGGGAGAAGAAACTCCCAGACTCACAGGAGAGTGTGTTGGAGAGACCCACAGGGTCCTAGAATGTACACAAACCCACCCACCCGGGAATCAGCACCAGAAGGGCCCAATTTGCTTGTGGGTAATGGAGGAAGAGACTGAAAGCCAGCTGAGAGCTAAGCAAGCACCATTGTTCCCTCTCAGGCCCCTCCCACACATACAGTGCAGCAATGTGAGTTGCCCTACCCTGGTGAATACCTAAGGATCCATCCTTTACTACGTACCAGGTGTGCTGAGGCAAAGAAATATGGCTCAAATTAAAGAACAGATCAAAGCTCCAGAAAAAATACAACTAAGTGATGAAGAGATAGCCAACCTATCAGATGCACCGTTCAAAACACTGGTAATCAGATGCTCACAGAAATGGTTGATTATAGTCACAAAATAGAGGAAAAACTAAAGGCTATGCAAAGTGAAGTAAAGGAAAATGTATAGGGAACCAACAGTGAAGGGAAGGAAACCACAACTCAAATAACTGATTTGAAACAAAAGGAAGAAATAAACATTCAACCAGAACAGAATGAAGAAACAAAAATTCAAAAAAAGAGAAGAGGCTTGGGAACCTCTGGGACAACTTTAAACATTCCAACACCCAAATCATAGGGGTGCCAGAAGGAGAAGAGGAAAAGCAAGGAATTGAAAACTTATAATGAAGGAGAACTCCCCAACCTGGCAAAGGAAATAGACTTCCAGGACGTCCAGGAAGCTCAGAGTCCCAAAAAAGTTGGACCCAAGGAAGCATACACCAAGGCACATCATAATTACATTATTCAAGATTAAAGATAAGGAGAGAATCTTAAAAGCAGCAAGAGAAAAGGAGACAGTTACCTACAAAGGAGTTCCCATAAGACAGTCAGCTGATTTCTCAAAAGAAACCTTACAGGCAACAAGGAGCGGGAAAGAAGTATTTGAAGTCATGAAAGGCAAGGACCTACATCCAAGATTATTCTATCCAGCAAAGCTTTCATTTAGAATGGAAGGGCAGATAAAGTGCTTCCTAGATAAGGTCAAATTAAAGAAGTTCATCATCACCAAGTCCTTATTATATGAAATGTTAAAGGGACTTATCTAAGAAAAAGAAGAAGATCAAAACTATGAACAGTAAAATGACAACAAACTCACAACTATCAACAACCGAACCTAAAAAAACAAAAACGAATACAAACTAAGCAAACAATTATAACAGGAACAGATTCACAGAAATAGAGATCACATGGAGGGTTATCAATGGGGAGGGAGAGGGGGGAGAATGGGAGAAAAGGTATAGGGAATAAGAAGCATAAACAATAGGTACAAAATAGGGGAGGTCAAGAATAGTATGGGAAATGTAGAAGTCAAGAACTTATATGTATGACCCATGGACATGAACTAAGGTGGTGGAATGATGGTGGGAGGGGGTTTAGAGGGTGCAGGGGAATAAATGGGGGGAAAAATGGGATGATTGTAATAGCATAATCAATACAATACATTAAAAAAACAAAAAAACTAGGTTGGTCTTTTTATAGAGAAATTTAATATCTCAGTGGCTTAATATTTTAATTTGAGGCTAGATGTTCACAAGCAAAGAATTATTGTTGTTGTTGTTGTTGCATAGTACTATAACATCTCTATGGTGAGCTAGAAATATCACTAAGATAGGAATAAGAGGTCAAAGTGTAAGCTTGACTCTGCTGTTAACCAGTTATGTAATGTTAGGTTAGTTTTAAAATCACTTGAGATTTAATTTTATTCTTAAATTTACTAAAATCCCTTTTAGTGCTAAAAATTTCACAAGTTAAAAATGTCTCAATATAAGTTATTATCCATTTGCTATTATAAATACACTTTAAAAGATGATAGCGTAGCAATTGTTACTATAGTATCTGTAGGAGTAAAGTAAGTCACCCAGTTGTGTGCTGGTGATAAATGGTTAACAACCAGCTCTCTGTGGAAAAAGTCCTGATATGTATCATTGCCCTACTTCCATCATGTAAATACATGCACCATAGATGATTGAAGCTACTATGTTGAAATCACTGAAAGCAGAATTGGGAAGAGGCACAGTTGTCCCACAGGCCAGTGTGAGTTGGCTCTGGCACACCACTGGCCTGGTGCTCCAGGTAGAATGCACTAAGCTGCAAGTACTAGAAACGTTGCTATCTATCAGTGGCTTAAAGAATAAAGGCATTTAAATTTTTTCATGTATCAAAAAGTCTGGAGGCAAGTGGTTAAAGGTTGTTTCATCAGTTTCACAATGTCAGCGTGCTGGGTTAGTTTTTTTTATCATTATCTTGACCATCCACCTCATTGTTGCAAAATGGCTACAGTAAGTACCTTCAAGTTTTATTTTAGGAGTGTCCAAAGTACCTCCAAGTTTTATTTTAGGAGTGTCCAAAGGAGTGAAAAAAGTTAGAGTGAATATATTTTTCCTTGTTTTTTTTTCCCTTTCTCCTATTAGGGAGGAAAAATTTTGCCCCAAAACCCCAGCAGTCTTTCTCTCATGTTTCACTTGTCAGGACTGAATCACATGTCCATCCTTAAACATATCACTGGCAAAGAATATCTGAGTTGTCACAAGTGGTTCAGACTGATTGTGGTTCCAACCCTGGGACTGGACACATGGAAGGAAGAGGAAGGAGCATTGATATATGAGGCGGACAATGTTGTCTGTTACACCAAAAAGGTTTCAAGCTGAAAAATGCTGATGCTTTCAACTAGCAATTTCAATTCAATTTTATAATTATTGTATCTATTCACTGGGCAAAACAAAAGAATTTATCTGTCTCTCTTTCATCGTGACTATACACCCAAGAGTGGCTTTATTGAGGACTTCCCAGAACAGTTACTAAACCACTTAACCTTTTAAACTTTTTTATGTTCTTGGGGCAGTATTATTTTTAAATGTCAATCCATATTATAACTTAACTTCCAATGAAATTTTACTTAATTAAAGTGAAATTCTTAAATCAATCTTTGTGACCCCTTAGACACAGGTGTGAATAGTTTTTAGTGAATTAAAAAATTTAGTCAGAGCCCAATCCAGGACTTCTGTTGTTATGACAAGTTACTACTCATATTCTTTCTTCATTTTGCTTAGCACATGCTTGCTTTATAGATTCATTTATAATACACGTACCTAAGTAGTAACACTTCATTTATTTAAAGTGATTCTGTGGTTTAGAAATGATGTTTTATTTGATGCCTCATTTCATAACATTCAGCAATGTGGTATAGTGTACCGAAACCACAGTTGGAAATAGAGTCTGATTTGGTATATCAAGCCAGTCTCTGAGTAAACATTTTTTGTGCGTGGAAAAGAGCAGCTCATAAAGCCAGAAGATCCTCAACTCCATCACCCAGGACTGCACAGCCTTTAAAAATACAATCCCTGCTCAGACTTTGCTTCATGATATTTTCCTTATTATTGTTTATACTCCTCTAATTATTTATTTGCAAGCGCAAATAAAAAAAAGAAAAATGCTGCTATGCAGAAGAAAGCCTTAGTAATATGACAAAAAATGCCATCTCTTATTTTTAGTATTTGATCCCTGAAACCACATAGGTGACAAGAATACATAGTTTGGTTTTATTTTCATTTTGGAGTGCCTAAAATTATACATGGTTATTATTAAATATAAAAAATTCAGTAGAGGAATGTTTTAGGTTGTTTAGTTTTTCAACTGAGACGGCATATGAGCCTATATGAACAGCTAAATCAGAATTATAGGATTCTCTGTTCACTTTAGACTACTGAGCCTACTTCTAATTCTGGCCATGCAATACGACCAGATTGACTAATTTAAGATGCGTTAGACACATATCCCTCCTACCTCTTTAGAAATTTTATATTTTATCTACATAATATTTTTATGCCCCTGTAGTGCATAACAATAGATGTCAAAAATATCCATTGTTTTGGGATTTTGGTTTTCATTTTATTTGGAAAAGTGTTACCTCTGTCATCCATTCTCTGACATTCTGAATCTATAAATCTATCAAATTAGGAAATGAGATTAAATGGACATTTTATATAATTTTAATAAGACACTTCTTGAATTATCTGGATTTAAATGCCTTCTTTAAAAATGATCACTCCAGTTCAAGAAAAGAAACAGTTAGAAAGCACAGAAAAAAAATGAGTTGATTTATCTTGAATCGAGTTTCCAAAATGTCAGTCTGCAGGCCAAATGAAGCCCACAAATATGTTGTTGGGTCCGCACAGCATTTAAAAGTCAAAAGGTCACATAAAATCCAGATTTCCATTTTCTCTTTAAAGGCATTACGAATTCACAGGATTGGGTCTGGATTTTTGGCTGGTGCTGAGTGGGGGCTCCCAACCCCACACCCCACTGTAAACTAGGCCTCTGCTGCCCTCTATCCCTGCAGTCTCCACTATGCAGTGAGCTCCACATTTACACTTAGCATCCATTCCCCTGCCAGCTCCTTTCTTTGGAGGCACCGACCTTGCATCTGGTTGCGCAGGTGTGCCGTAATAAGGACTCTCACCAAAGAGGCAATGAGGCTGCCCTCATCCTCTACCTGTGGTAGCCTTGCACCTGAGGGACCTTATTGCCAAGGAGGAACATCGAATTTACTGAAGGAGGCCATCACATTTCCTGGCCTATGCCTGAAAAGTTCTAGGAGCAAAAAAAAATTTTTTTGTCTCATTTGCCTTTGTAAGCTTGAGGCTGGGCAAATCTAGAATATAAAATGGGATTTTTATAAACATAGGACAAGTAAGTGATTCTTAGACACATATTTCTAGCTTCTACCCTCTAACAAACATTATTTTGAAGGACTGTCAAAAAATATAAGGTCTATTTGGAGGAATATTGGCATACTCATAGTCACCAGCCTTTGGGATCTGGACCTCCTTCAAGGTGAATTCTATGGACCTTGTATCTCCTTATTGACTGGTTAGACTACTCCATATTAAGAAATTCTACTTTTCATATTTGCTATGTACTACAGTTCCCTGATGGAACTGAAGCCTGAGCACCTAGCTAGCTCCCCAAGTCCATCTACTCCCTCCTATGCCCCACTTAACCAGTTGTGCATCTGAAATCCCAATATGCCTTACAGCTGAGGATGCCCAAAATATAATAGTAACTTCCATCAATCCATTTTCTACTTACATAAGCAAAGCAAACTTCCTTTACAGATGTGTACACACACACAGAGATGCACACATGCACACACAAACACACACAGAGATGAGTAAAACTAGAAAATGCTTTAGTTCCAATCTATTGTATCCATATATTTAAAAATATATATAAAGAGAATAATTTTTGCTCATTTTCTTATACTTCCCTAGAAAGGATCTGAGGCAATTTATTAAAATTGGGGAAAAAAGATTTAAAAAATCAGGACAAAGAAAAGTCTTAACTGGATTAGAAGGTCATAAGCAGAAGTTAGAACCCAAATGTCCAAAGTCACAAAATTATCTCTGAGATTACCTAGTAAACCAGAACAAAAGAAAAGCAAAACTAGTTTACTGATTTAGCCCTTAAAAACGCTGATATTTCCTCCAGACAAGCACCAATTTCTTTAGAACCAAATTCTAAAAGAAAAATACAGCACACGGTCACCTGTGAGCAGCAGTAGTGGCTGGGGGAACTGGTGATGGAATGACATCTTGGATAATTTTCTTTACAAATGCAAGAGGCTTTCACAAAATTTTCTCAGGGCATCCCAAGTGAAAGGTAAAGGTGTGACACAAAATATAACTCAGAGGAGGCAGTTCCACAGATGGCCCAGAAAAAAACAATTCAAGTAAGCAGCTTTTTGCTGATGCATTGTGATCTGAGAAGGAAACGAATTGGTATTTCTCAAAGGCCAGTCCACAGATCGCATGTGAAAATCACCAGGGAGTGCTCCATAAAACTGCACATTCTCCAGATGTACAGACTGGGCTCTCTGGGAGTGAGCCTGGAAATCAGTAGCTTTTAAAAGTTTCCCAAGGGGACTCTTAAATACACCAGAGCCAATAACTGCTAGCCCAGAAGCAATGGTCTTTAGACTTTTTGTTTTTGCTTGTATGCTTCTAAAAGAATGTTTAAAAACAAGCTATCATTTCACATGTTTTTAGGTGGACATCTAACATTTCTTACTGTTAAGTATAAATAATTACAAAAAACATAATTTCTGGTTTATTGTAATATTGATATTTTCAAATGAATCTTTTATATCACTTTTAAATGTATATGATTAATTTAAAAAGCCCATATCCAATAAAAGCTAACTATATAAATAAGCTCTTCTTTAGGAGTCCAATTTTTTACATTTTATCATTTTTCTCCTTGAACTGGTGTGTCCACCTCCGTTTCCCTACAGAATTTTATTCAAATGCAATGTAAGTTATGCTTGCAAGTCACTTTTTAAATCAGTTTATCATTTTTGTTTTTAAGTATATTTTATTGATTATGCTATTACAGTTGTCCCATTTTTTTCCTCCCCTTTAATCCCCTCCACTCAGTATCCCCATCCCCTCCAGCATTCTCCTCCCTTAGTTCATGTCCATGGGTCATACATGCAAGTTCTTTGGCTTCTCCATTTCCCATACTATTCTTAACATCCCCTGTCTATTTTGTACCTACCAATTATGCTTCTTATTCCCTGTACCTTTTCCCACATTCTCCCCCCTTCCCTTCCCCGCTGATAACCCTCCATGTGATCTCCATTTCTGTGATTCTGTTACTGTTCTAGTTGTTTGCTTAATTTATTTTGGGGTTTTTTTTTTTAGGTTTAATCGTTGATAGTTGTGAGTTTATTGTCATTTTACTATTCATATTTTTGATCGTCTTTTTCTTAGATATCCCTTTAACAGTTCATATAATAAGGACTTGGTGATGATGGACTCCTTTAACTTGACCTTATCTGGGAAGCACTTTATCTGCCTTTCCATTCTAAATGATAGCTTTGCTGGATAGAGTAATCTTGGATGTAGGTCCTTGCTCTTCATGACTTTGAATACTTCTTTCCAGCCCCTTCTTGCCTGTAAGGTTTCTTTAGAGAAATCAGCTGACAAACTTATGGGCACTCCTTTGTAGATAACTCTTCTTTTCTCTTGCTGCTTTTAAGATTCTATCCTTATCTTTAATATTTGGCAATTTAATTATGATGTGCCTTGGTGTGTGCTTCCTTGGGTCCAACTTGTTTGGGACTCTCTGAGCTTCCTGGACTTCCTGGAAGTCTATTTCCTTTGCCAGATTGGAGAAGTTCTCCTTCATTATTTGTTCAAATAAGTTTTCAATTTCTTGCTCTTCCTCTTCCTCTTCTGTTACCACTGTGATTTAAATGTTGGAACATTTAAAGTGGTCCCAGAAGTTCCTAAGCCTCTCCTCATTTTTAAAATTTTTGTTTCTTCATTCTGTTCTGGTTGAATGTTTATTTCTTCCTTTTGTTCCAAATCATTGATTTGAGTCCAGGTTTCCTTCCCTTCACTGTTGGTTCCCTGTGTGTTTTCCTTTATTTCACTTAATAGCCTTCAATTCTTCCTTTATTTTGCATCAATACCCAACCATTTCTATGAGCATCCTGATTACCAGTGTTTTGAACTCTGCATAGGTTGGCTATCTCCTTGTCACTTAGTTATTTTTCTGGATTTTTGTTTTTTGTTATTTATTTATTTATAAAATATTTTACTTATTTATTTTTAGAGAAAGGGGAAGGGAGGAAGAAGGAGAGGGAGAGAAACATCAATGTGTGATTGCCTGTCATGCACCCTCATACTGGGGGCCTGGCCTGCAACCCAAGCTTGTGCCCTGACTCGGAATCAAACCGGCAAACCCTTTGGTTTGCAGGCCCGCAGTGAATCCACTGAGCTACACCAGCCAGGGTATGGATTTTTTTAATCTTTTCTTTCATTTGGGCCATATTCCTTTGTCTCAGTGCACCTATTACAGTGTAAAGGCGGAGCCTTAGGTATTTGCCAGGGTGGGACAACCCACTTTGCTGCATTTTGGCACTGTATGTGGAGGAGGGGTCAGAGAGGGAACAGTACCATTTGCTCAGCTCTCGCTCTGCTTTCTGTCACTTTCCCTGCTTCCCAACTTGTGCTCTTTTAGGTGCTGCGCTGATACCAATTCCTGGGTAGGTGGGCTTGTGTACATTCTAGGAACCATGAGCCCCTCCAATGTACTCTCCTGTGAGACTGGTAGTTGCTCCTGCCTCAGCAACATGCACAGGTTTTTACAGCCAGAGCTCTTGTGGCTTTATTTTCCCTGCGCTAGAACCCAGGTTTGCATGTCCTGTCTCAATCCCAAGTTGTTCCTCCTGGTTTATCCACATACAAACATGGGATCACCTGGTCCACCAGCCTCTGCCTTGCCACATGTGTCCTCTCTGCCCCGGCTGCCCATCTCCACTCCTCCTACCAGTCTGGATGAATGTTCCTTTTTTAACTCCTTGGTTGTTGGACTTCCATACCATTTGATTCTGGCATTTCTGGTTGATTTTTTAAAAAATTGGTTGTTATCCTTCTTTTGGTTGTATGAGGAAGCAAAGCGTATCTACCTATATCTCCATCTTGGCTGGAACTCCTAAGCCATACAGTCTATCATTTTTCTCTACAAAATGTGTATACATACAGAAATTTAATTTTTTTCAGTGGCCTTAGGGGTCTAAGTGTTAAATTCCTTCAGAATTGCATTAGCATTATAATTTTAGTGGTACACAATTGATGAAAACATATATTTTTATAACTCCTATATATAACTAATTATTTTGGAAATGTTTCCATTAATTATAAGTAGACTTCCCCCCATTTAGTCTGTGTATTCATAAATGAATATTATTTATCTCTAGAATAAGACAGACTTTGGCATTAATTTTATTCATCTTTTTTGCTTACATACATTAGTCACTGAGAAACTTTTACACAAATAAGTAAATAGAAGTGGAAGGTGTTTTGTTATACCAGTGTCACTCAAATCTTTGAATTCCTTCTGAATTATAAGCCAAAAATACATATAATAATTTATTATCAAAATAAAATATATATTTTTTAATAAATTTAAGCTGACAATTTGATTAGGTCACCTTTCAGTTTTGTTGAAAGCAAAGCATTGGAAACCACGTGACCTACAAAAGAATCTGTAGTCTAATCATTAACAATCACTCTTTTTAACTCCAACACCAGTATTTTGAATTGTGGTTAGTTTAATGCCCTAGAGGTCTTCACACACCCCCAAAGAAAATCCCGGAAGTAAGATAACGAGTGGGAGAAGGCATGTGATTAGGAAAAGGGAGACGGGAAAGGAGCCCAAGGGCCGTTTTCAGGCAGACCCATTTAGCAAAAAGTACTTTTGGAAATTGAGGATCCAGCAAAAGATTCCCTGAAAACTGTCCTTATTTCCACATTCCTTGAAAAGTCTTTGTGAAAGGTCACATACCTCAGTTTGAAGGTCATTACACTAAGTATTTGGACACATTGAGAGAATGCATTACTTTCAAGAATACCTCAACAATAACACAGAGAATTCCAGAGTCCCAAAATTTATCTCAATCTTCTTAAATACATGGATTCACTCCAAATGTAGATGCAGCCTGGCTTGGAACAGCTATAGCAAGGGTTAAGGTGAAACAGATGTAAAATGGTCATAACAAACAGTATAGGAATATGTAGATGATCTTTAAGAGGCTACAAGTTTTACTATTATGATTTTGCCCACGCTTCGCAACTTATTTTAGTTAGTGGAATTCTTATAATGTTCTCAAGGGTTGAACTGGCTCTGGATCGGAAAGGACCGGAAGGTGTTCATTCTGTAATTCCGTGGCCACTACCAAAGTCAGGGGAGGCGAAATAGGAAAGCCTCTCTCTCTCTCCGTAATATGAAAATAATTGCTTCTGCTCTTGGAGATCTGGCTTAATTAAACTAATCTGATTTTCTACTGGTAAAGCTAACATTAAAATGCTATGCCTCTGAGTTCTCTAATTATAGAACAATCACGCTTTTTCTTAACAGATACTAAAATCAAATGCTATAATGTTGGATGAGGTCATTGTGAATAGTGTGTTATAATGCCTATTTTGAGGTACCACATGTATTTCCGTGATGATTATGCAGGGACAGAAAGCAACAGAAAGTTTACTGCAGAAAAAAAAATGAATTGCTACTACAATTAATCTAAACAGATGAGATTCCACAAGTTATTTCCTAAGATGTTCACTGGCCATAACTACCGGTTCTTCCACCACAAATTCCTTAACCTCAACCCCTTCCTGATTTCCCCTCTTAGCTACCCTTTCTTCATTTTCTTCCCTGCTTAGTCTGAATGCAATGTCCAACCTTTTGATGAATACTCTTACCAGCACTGTGAGCCCCCTTACACCTTTAAATGTCTGCCTATCCATTCTGCCAAGTCACAGCCTAAACAACCATCTGTTCTTTCTACTACTGCTCCTAGTTTGCCAAGCGCTGCTGGAGAAATTGTATAACTGCTGATTCATGCCATGACACATCTGCGGTTCCCAAACTCACCTTGACCTTTAGCACTACTTGGCAATCCTTTCACTCTTGCTTGGCTCCCTTTGCCACTGCTCAGGTGCTCTTTCAAACCTCAGGTCATTACTCTTTCAAAGTTTCCCACCATGATTCCTCAGTTAACAGATGACCTAACACTAGTGTTCAACTTCCCTTCTTTCTACTTCTAATGGTCAACTATAGCTTCACCCTTCCTACTTCTGTCCCAGAGTTAATGTAGTGTGTCATTACATTACAGTGATCCCCTTGTAATACTGGTTTTCTTTTTGTTTGTTTTCATATCTTAAAGTCTGTATACATTATGAAAAGATGAATTCTGTTTTTGTAAGTCATATTCCAGGTTGAAGACATGGCCATCGGAATGTTAGGAAACAAAAGAAGCTGATTGGCTTTGGCAAAGAGCACATCAGAATAGCAAGTATTCTTCCACTTTCAATCATTCACAAGCAAGGACAGCAAGGAAGGTGAGTTGGGATGCTGCCTGCCTATTAAATGTTTTAAAATTCTAACATAATTCTGCCAAACAAATGTCACAACATGAAATTTAAAGAGGTCATGCTTTAGTGATCACTGCTATTTTTGTCCTCTACTATTTGCTGTCACCTGCTGCATATGCAGTCCAAAAAGCTACTACTAATAATAATTAGTCCACTTAGTTCCTTTTCTTAACCGTGTGGAGTTGGCTCACCCCCATTCAATCCAAACTTTTCACGAGAATTCCTAGGGCAACCAATGTGAATTGTTTGTACTTGGATTGTAATTGGTTATACTTTACCGGATACAGCTGTTCTAATTTAATGTCATATTACACTAGCTATCATACAAAACTTACAAGTGACACACACATGCTTTAGAAGAAGTATTTGTTGATACTGCATAATGAGAAGTTTGGGTCTAGAAGATACTTAGAAGAGAGGTGTATCATATCCAACCCAGGGCAGACCTAGGTTTTGTGGGACCCTGTAGTGTAGATAATTTGGGTGGTTCTCTCTTTCCAAAAAAGAATGCAAAATTATGATTAAAAATGAGGTAAAGGGCCTTTGGTAGAGGTCTGTGAAAATGAAGGGCTCTAAAGCTTAAGCTTCATTAGTTTCATATAAACCAGCTTTTTTATATTTGGCTGATAACTTGGGGCATTAAAAAATCCCCATCCTCAAATGAGCCAAAAATACACTAAAATATGACATGAACCAGGAACATGACATAATACTATATTTCATTCTCATAATACACCTTTTTATTTACCATTCTCATTTTTACTAAAGTAGTCATTGAAGCTCTGAAAATTTAGTAATTTACAGCTCACGGCCTAGAATGAAGATGAGATATAAACCAAGATCTGATAAACTAAATCTTGTGTTATTTCCACTGCAATACTCTGCCTTTAAGGATTCCCAAAAGATAGAGGATTTAAGTTGATTTGGAGACAACATCTAGAAAATGCTTGGAAAAGTCAGTTAATACTTGAAATTACATGACTTAATTCACATCTGAGAACATCACTAAAATTACTCCCCTAAAACTCTGTTTAAAGGGCACGAAGAAACAAATGTATAACTTTCTGGGTTCTCTCCCGCACATTAAGTGCCGTAGATAAAAACAGGAAATCTTAGGGTCTAGGAGAAATGTGGCTCTAACAAGGAGAAGGAAGTGCCGGCAGAATCAGATTCTGGAAGTAAGTCTAGAATTCCAGCCTCTCAGGAAAGAGCCTGGCTGCAGAAGGATATACTGACAGCATGAATCTTCCACAGTTATGTCCTCTTGCTACATGTCCAATATTAGTCTACTTTCCCATCAAGACGTATCATTTAAAAAAATAGGAAAACAGTGTTATTTGCCACATATATAATATTACTCAATATTATACCTATACCTTGTATTTGCCAGTTTGGCCTCTATTTTTTAAAAATATCTTAAAGGTATCCTGCCCTCCTCCTAAGACCCCCAGAAGGTACATAGATGCTTTGTCTTTATCTTTTCTTCACTCACAGAATCCAGCACTGTGCCCTAGAGATAGTAGGCATTGCCATGGAAGATGGTGTTGATGAGTTAGTTCTTATAGGCCACCATTTTCTACCATAATAGGAATTCCATAATATAGATATTTTGTGATTCTATAGTATTCAATCAAAGATTTCAGAATAAAACTTTTGGTGTTGGTTAAAGTTAAGGCGAGAACTTATCAGATGTAACAAATAGTATTTTTAGTCAATAAACTGTCACTAATGCTAGAGTTATTTGAAAGACCTGATGATTCTATCATCGTAGGGCCATTGTGACCTCAAGCTGCAGTTAAAAATCAGTCCAAGGCAACAGGAGTTTCAAGAACATCAGCACAAAAATGATGACAACTGAATGGAACAAAAAGGCACATATTTTCAAAAAGACCTCTTTATCTTAAATGTAGACATTTCCCTTCAAGATGACAAGTAGTTCAAGTTCTCCAGGTTCTCACTTGCCCTCAAAAACAAGGTGAGTCTTTGACAGAAGATGCTAAGTAGTAACTACCCAGGAAGGAAAAGAGGGTCTTTTTGACCCAGACTAAAGGCAGACGTTATGGTGTCTCTTCCCACAGAAGTTCCAAAATAGAGTACAACTACCTGAAGGAATTGAATGAGGACTTAAAACTAAGAAAGCTGGAACTGCTAGAGATGCAAAAACCTCTCGAAAATAAGAACAACCTCTTATTCCAGAAGTTAATGTCGAACTTGGAGGAAAAACAAAGAAGGTAATGGTTCCCTACGGCAGAATTCCTAAAGGGAGAAAGCCTGGAGAACTTAGATCCATAGGATTAGCAATGTTTATTTACATTAAAAAAAAAAAAGGTTTAGACATCCAGCTATAGAACTTGTAATCATAAAGTCAGAATGACATGGAATCTGATCATTTCTTTTAGTAAAATTAAATATGACTCCGCCCTCATCTCGCAGGGTTACAGTAATTGCTCTTTTTCAATAGGGTATCTACCCAAGAAATAGATAAGAGGCTTGAATATCTTTAGCTTATCATGGACACACTGATAGCTCCTTATTCCTGTTTGTGGAATCACTTTAGAATAGATGGCTCTGCTCTTCCCTTGCCAAGCAGTGGAATGGCAATCTTTTCTGAGTCTCTAAGCACGGTAGGCAGCTGAGGTCTTAACACTTCACTAAGTTACTCATGTTCTTGGGACCCGCCAACTCTCTGTTTCCTTTCTAGTCTCGGGCAATCTCATCTTAATAGGACTACTACCTTCATTCTCTACCCTTACCATAAGCATCTCAGGAAGCTCAGATTTTTTGGAAAACAAATACCAGACAGAAAGTTGTGGTCAAGCAAATCCAGAAACTCAGACTTCTCTCAGGGCAAGAGAACACAAAGTCTTGCTTCTCTGCTTATAATTGGAGAGAAAATAGGACAATGAATATAAACATTACTAATCCCATTAAAGGATGTCTTCTCTCACAGGGAAAGACTTGCTATTAATTCAGATGTTGTTAGAAACTTCTTGATGGCTTGATTCTCTGGGGGCTACCATAAAGATGTAAGTCATTTCCCCAACTAACTCAAATGCCTTTATGTGGAAAAGGGAGACGGGGGGGATGGACAGTTACAAAGGTAGGGAGTAATTCTGGGATTTATCCTGAAGACAACATGTTCTTTGACTGACCTCCTTCTTCAAAGGGGCAAAAGTGCTCCTTTCTACCCCACAAGTCATACACCAAAACATCCTTCTGACAGGGTGGAGAGGAGTTTCACTGGCTGTTGAAGACCTAAGTTTTGAGCATTATAGAACACAGAAGTCATTATAGAGCACACAGCTAAGGCAATTAGGAATGGAGCCAACCTGTAAAGGCCTGCTATGTCCAGATGAACTTCCGTAACTGCCATGACTTCAGCCCCCATCTCACTTCCATGGCAGAGTACTGTCTGACTGGTTGCAAAATATTAATATTACTCTTTAGGAAGCGTTATCGTCTCTCTCTTCCTTCTAGTCTGCAGATCATGAGGCAGATCATGGCAGGGAAGGGGAGTGAAGAATCCTCAGTCATGGAGCTCATTAAGGAAGCAGAGGAGATGAAGCGGAGTCTGGTAAGAGGTCGATGGGCACTTCAGGGAATGACCTCGTGAATAGAGGTCAATTCCATTGCTGTTGTCAGGTGTGGAAGGAAAGACAGAATGCTCATCTCTAGTATCCTATGCTTCAACACTTATACCTCCTTGATCTACAAAGTCCAGGATGATCCAAAGGAAGTCAGATACAATGTTGTGTTTGAGTTTTTAAAAAACTTTTCATCTAGTAGGTAATGAAAACAAGCATATTAACCCTTCACATTCCAGGAGTAATAGAAAATACCTACCAAAATAAAATAAATAGTATGCTTTGAAAGAGTCTTATAAGATTTTAAAAAATCAACAATGTAAAAGATCTGAAAACCTAGAAATTAGTAGTCTTAGCTCCACAGAAATTGCCATGTGATAAGAATGTTTTAAATATTATGTGTGAGGAACTCATTTCTATTGATACCATACCATAATCACCATAATTAAAGTTATTCAAAATTGTTATTTTTTTTATTGTTGTCATCATCATCAAACTCATCTCTTATGGTCCTGGGCTAGGCTCATTTATTGCTTTCTTCTGTGCTTGAATATGTCCCTGTACCCCTCTTCCCCTATTACTTAATAATTTCTTCCAATTTCACTTTAATGATGGACAAACACATTTCTGTTTGTTTGATCCCTGCCCCCCCCCGCCCCCAACAGGAAAGGAAAAACAAGATGCTTCGGAAGGAAATGGAGATGCTATGGAACAAGGTGTGCCTCTAGGGATCTCTTGAACGTATTGTCGTACAGACCATGATGCAAAAAGCTTCCCTTTCCTATGGTCCTTGTCCTCATTTTTTTCATGTTCCTACTTACACTCATGCCTCATTCCAATTCATTCTTTGCACAGCAGCCAAAGTGATATTTTTAAAACAATCAAATCATAGCGTTCTTCTTATGAAAACCCTGTACAGATGCTCCTTATTGTGGCATTATCCAGCTCTTGCTTACCTCTCTAGTCTCCTCTCATAGAAGTCCTTCCCTCCCACGCTGGCCTCCTTGTGGTTCCTCAAATATGCCAAGGCTTTTCCTATCTCAAGGCTTTTGTTCTTGCTTTATCCCTGGCCTATAATGGTATTTTCTCAGGGTTGGCTCATTCTCACCCTTCAGGTCTCTGTTTAAATGTCACCTCCTCAGGGAGGCCCTCTTTGTCCACTCTACCAAAAATAGGGCAACTCCTGCCCCCTTCCTTCTACTATACAACTCTGTTCATGTCCTCGATAACATTTTTTATAATGCAACATTATTGTTATTTTATTATTATTAGTTTACTTGTTTCTTGTCTACCACCCCCTCCCTGCAATAGCAGCTCCAGTATCTTGATTGTGTTACCCATCTCTGAATCCCTAGTACATAGGACAATGCTTGGAACACAGTAGACAATCAATAAATGTAAATTGAATGAATGAGTAAGTGAATGAATGAATACCTAATTCAAATTCTCCTATAATTTTGCAATAATTGTTTAAGATAACAATAGCAGGGCCTTTTGCTGGAAAACCAGGCAGGGGTAGAAATTGCTTTGTGGGCTAAGTCCTCTGTATCTGAGTGCTTTTTCAGGCTCTGAGACCAGAAGAGCAGGTTGTGTCTTGTGATAAAAACAGGAGTGTCATATGATTTCTGACTGCTTTTTTTAAATCTCACCTTTCCACAAATAATCAGGATACCATCAAGCCTTGCATCTTATACTGAGATCTGTTCCTAGTTCTCAGTGGCAGCTACAAATCAGTTCTAAGAATTGTCAGAAGTTTTAGTTCCCGACTTCCCGAGTCTTTGTGACAGGAAATGTGCCAGCACAAATCCTCTATCAAAATCCAGCTTTTCCACAGCTCCCAGAAGACTTTTTATAAGGAATGGCCATATGACTTAGCTTGTGATTGACTTTCCCTACACATATTTTTAGACAGTGAGAAATGGAGAAAGCACAGCATGCCTAGTGGTTAAGAACATAGAGAAATCTGGTTCAAATTCCAGCTCTGTGCTTTCTTAGCTGTGTGCCCCCAAACAAGTGACTTAGCCTCTCCAAGTCTCAGATTTCTCATCTGTAAAATGGAAATAAAATAGTCTTGTGAAGTAAAGGAGAATGTTTGTAATGTAGTAGTGTAAGTAAATGGCTTATAGTAGTGACTGGTATATAACAAGGATTCAGTTAATAGTGTTATCATTATAAGGTAAACTCAAGGGACCAAATGGAAGAGCTTGCTCTGTTCTGAATCCCCTTTGCTAGTTCACTTTTCACGTTGGGCCCTGAGCAGTTGCTGAATGGCAGGAACCAAAAGCCTTGACCCATATTGGCTTTCCACTTCCCTTACTAATTCCTGCTCATTTAAAGCTTTGCTAAAATGTCTCTCTACAGACATTCAACACAGAAGAACCTAGTGATCAACAAAAAATACCGCAGATGAAAAACAAAGCAAACCTGAAGGATGAAAAGGCAAGTAGACTTCATGGTATTAGAATTTAAGGATTGCTGATGCCAGAAAACTGGACACTGCCTGTTGACAATCAGGGCTATTTGGGGATGGCAGATAGGTAGGATTTGGGCCTTGAGGATATATTGGATTTACTGTCTGCTAAGACATTGCACTTGTTTCCCGGGACCTCCTATTCCTTTAGCTCTCTTCTTCCACCCTAGGCTCCCCAAACCTCCTCGTCGCCTAGGAAGCCTGAGAATGAATCGGAGACATCATATACAGAGAAAGTAAAGGAGATAAGAAAGGTAATATGAACTTCCTGAATGGCATTGGCTTTTAGAGCTGACAGATTTGATATCTTTGATGTAGCAGTAATATGCCTAAACTATAGTGTGCTCCTGAACGGATGCAAAAATTTATAGAACTGACTCCCTTGCGATATTATATGTGAGTCAAAGTGACACTGCAGTTTCTGGGAAATCATGTTAGCTAGGGCAAAGTGAGAGAAGCTGTGCCAGCAACGACAACGTTGCAATAACTACGTGACATCAAAACACTTGTTAATGTGTTTTTGAACATTTATTTCGAGGTATTATGCTTGTATATAATTTCTCTCAGCCAACTCATCCGTAGAAAATGATCCTATTCATTTAGATTTTAACTTTTGGAGAGTGGGTTGTGCAGGTGAGGCCGATTAATAGGACTGTGAAGTTGAAACCCGACTTATTAGTAAATCTGTGACACCATAATTTTACTATAAAGTCTTTGCAGCATATTGAGAAAACTGATTATTGATCTCAATTTACTTTGTCACCCAGAGGCTCTTTCTTCCACCAGGAAAAGCAACAGAAGAAAATAGAATGGGTCAGGTATCAGGAACAAGCCAACAACCTTCAGGTATTAATATCTTGCCAGGTTAGACTTGGGTTACAATTTCATTCATACAATATAAAGGCTTTTAGTTTCATAAATTAAGCCCAATCCCCTCATCTCAATTACCAATTTCCCTGCTAAAAGAAATATTACATGGGGAGATGGCTGGAGAGAACGGTCTTCAGTTTCACCATGAGTAACTTGGGGTAAATAGCACTTTTTCCTATGGTCTTGATTTTGTCCTCTTTGAAAAGGGAAAAAAAAAAATCACAATACTTCCTCCCCGATATAAAAAAAACTAAGCATGATGGGATCATTTTAAACTTCTGAGTAAAAAGGATTCAGGTGACAGTGGTTTTAGAGAAGCCAATAATAGTATATGAGTAGTTTTGAAAAATGTTCTCTTGTAGAATGACTTTAATGGAAAAGTGATTGAGCTCAGAATTGAAGCCTGGAAGAACTACCAGAAGGCCAATGACCTGATATTATCACTGTACTTACAGCCGAATTTTCAGCCAAAGCAGGCATTTTTTTAATCTTCTTGGATCCCAAGGAGGTAGGTACAGTTTCAAAGATACACAGTTTGAGGTTTTGTTTTGTTTTACATTAGAGATCCCATTACATGTAAAGTGATCAACACAGTATCTGGCACATAGTAAGTTAAATGTTAATAGTGTTATAATAAATGTTATCACTATCATCATTATTATTACTACTCAGAAGCTCTCATAAAAAGGTAAAGATTCCTCTGGAGGAGATGAAATTTTCTTTTGTAATAACTAAGTAATAAATTATGTACTTAACATATACAGTTGATACATAGTTGGCACTTGATAAAATATTAGTTTCCTCCCTGCCCTTCCCCTCTCCCAGGAAGTAAAGTAGTTTGATGTCATGAATCTTATTGGCATAGACTCTGCTACTTCAGAACAGAAGGCCAAGGAGATAGACATCAGACAATGGTTGTATCACCAATCCAGATATCCCCCGGGAGTTTCAGCATTTTCCCCCAAGGAGTTCATGGCATCACTAGAGGAAATCACATAGTTAGCCATAAAAAAGAGAATAAAGGAATGGTTGCTGAGGGACAGGAGAAAAGAGTTCTTGAGTTTTCAGGGATCTACAGATCTGAATGCTGTCTTTTAAAAAAGAAACATAGAGTGAGAAATAATGGCTAAGGCATGACAATATTTTTTTATCAGTATCTGTAATGTGTATCTAATTTTTTCTCAATCATATTCCATATAGGACTTCAACAGTTTACAAAATAACACATAGCATATAGGATTAAATAAATAGATGAATAAATCAATGGAAAAGGAAAATAATTTGAAGACAGATAACTACATGAAAATGCATAATGCAAGTACTACATAGTTGGTAGAGGCAGCCTTCAAACTTAGTTCTGGATTTTCCAGAAAAAGAAATATCAATATATGGGGCCCACAAAATAACAATCACCAATTGGTCACGAGAACCATAGCTTTTGTTGGTACTGAGACCAAAGAGAACTTTCTTTGTAGCTCTTTATCACAGGGACAGGACACTCTCTGTGCATTATAATAGCTAGTGTCCACACACAAATGTGGGACAGCCTGGCCTGCCAGTCGCCACCTTGCCCACCCCGGGCCTCCAGCCACTACCTTGCCTTGAGTCCTCTCCGCCCAGCTGCCCATCTCTGCCCTTTCTACCAGTCTGGATGAATGTTTCTTCTTTAATTCCTTGGTTGTCAGACTTCCATACAGTTTTTCTGTCAGTTCTGGTTGTTTTTTGTTTTTAAATTTGTCATTGTCCTTCTTTGGGTTGTGTGAGGAGACACAGTGTATCTATCTACCTACGTCTCCATCATGGCCAGAAGTCTCCTACAATAGCTAGTGTCCTCAACAATACTTCTAAAATGAATTCAGAATATAAATTTCCTAGGCTATTTCTTATCTGTTACTTGGCACCACCTGATAAAAAATTATTAACTTGAAATTTAAAAAAA
Organism: Desmodus rotundus; assembly: GCF_022682495.2. Taxonomy (NCBI): domain Eukaryota; kingdom Metazoa; phylum Chordata; class Mammalia; order Chiroptera; family Phyllostomidae; genus Desmodus; species Desmodus rotundus. The sequence goes on from NC_071393.1 coordinate 110,247,941, forward strand.
GAATGATGAATCAGCTCAAGATGATTTGGTCCAGGTACATAGCACTCTGTTGGTCTGACTTGATCCATAAGTAAAAGTTAGAAAATCTAGAAGACTACACGGACTACCCATCCTTCAGGCAGTGTTCCATGCATATTTTTCATTTAGCTGTTGTTTTGATAAGAATTGGATGCAGAAATTTTGAGGTTTTCTTCTCCAAAAAGAACCTGGAATACAGCCAGAAGTCATTGAGATGCAAATGAAAATGATAGAGGAAAGAAGGGTTATGAGGAAGACCGTTTCATTTAAAATTAGTTGAGGGTCATTTTGAGGGGTCCATAGCATAAGGGGCCAAAATCCTTTTAGTTCCAGATTCAATCAAGCCAAAATTAGTAATGAATGAATGATTCCATTCAACTTGATCATCTCAGATTTTTTTTTTTTTGCTTGCTTGTAAAACTTTGAGTCTTTGAACTTTGAACTAGTACAGATCAACACCCTCTTTTCTCTTTGCTCTTCTTATGCTTCTGGAGAATTGATAGGGCACCAAACTGTTTAGTCACTGCAAGTGACTGTAGCCGGCTCCTGTGTTTTATTGCTTGAGCTTTCATTGAGTTTTAGGCATGGGTTTTGGGCAGTTTCATTTTCTGATACACACATATACAAAATCTTTTGGTTTGCTTGAGCCTAAGTGGGTCTGAAATCTAAGTCTTAGAGGATGGTTATACTGACCTATTTATAACCTAGTGTTTGATTATTCAAAACTAAACAAAGGAAACATCAGTTTTCTGTACGTTAAGATGATTACCGACAGTGATGTAACAGGAGGTAGTTTGCTGCTGCTCAATGTTTCCCAACTTTTGTGTCCCTCAGATTTGCATATTCAATATTTTTTGTTTAGATTGACTTGTTTTAACTTCTTAAGTGCATTACCTGAAAATAGTATTTACATATTACTGCTTTAAGTGAAATTCCGGTGTAGTTATTCATAATAGGAAGTTAACATAATAGGAAGTTTTGTTTTCTGTGTGCTTAATAGTAAGTACACAGAAAACAAAATTTTAATATTCAAACAAGATTTTGAAGCCTGAAGTGTGTTTTATCTTAATTAGGAAATGAGATTAGCAAGATGTAGAGAGTTTTAAAGAAATCCAGCACCAAATTCGGACTTTCTCCTTGATGACATCAAGTTTGAAGAGAATTTAAAAGGGAATAATTTTCCCACTGTGATTTATAGTATGTAGTGCGTCTAGCACCTCCTATTGTATATTTATCTCGGTTGCCACCTAAATCATCTCACCATCAACTTTTAGGAAGTAGTAATTTAATGTGGAAAACACTAGGTTGAGTCATGTATATGAGTTGAAGGCCTTATGCTGAGGCTAACCAGTTAAATAACTTGAGCAAGTCATTTAGTTTCAGTTTTTTCTTTATATAAAACAACCACAATGTATTATACAGCATGTTGAAAACATATGGCTTTGTCTAACCCTCACAACGACTCCATGGGGTAGTTATAGAACAAGAAACAAGTACAGAGAAGTTAGGTTTCTGACTCCATAGCCAAAGCTCATCCCCTAGAATACGCTATAAAATGGCATTATTAAAGTATGTGATTTTGCACGACTCCTCCACTTATCACTTGTTTAATGTATAAATTTCCAAATGAAGAATCATAGATGCTAAGATTTGTTCAGTAATAAAACGGTTCCAAAACAGCTTGACAGATATGTAATTCTGCATTTATCCCAGTAGGTGGCACCAATCACGTCCAGCCGTCTAGTCCACAAATCCTCGTAATTCAGGAAATGCTGTGGGAGCGATTGGCCTTCTGTTTAGGACAATATGTGCTACATTTATATATCAAATGAAAACACACACACACACACAACTATTTATGTTTTGTGCCATGCTCTGTGGCACTGATGTGTATTTCTGGCAGCCCTGAGTAGACCATATTAAACTTGGTATTTGGCTTCACAATCCTTACCTATTATTCTACTCCCTCCATTCCAGAGAACAGCCACTGCCCACTTCCTCCACAATCCCGACTGGGTTTGGGACACTGAATTTAAAAATCAGGCAATTGTACAAGGTGTGGTAAATTTTTGAAGGTTGAGAATTCAGTGCTTAATAGCACTGATAATGTTTCTTCTCTAGTTTCAAAAGAATTGAATTTCACAACCTGTCCTAATGAAAGGTGAATTATAGTTTTGGACATACTTCCCACAAATCAGGGTATTGACCCTTCTGTTCTAGGTATTGCCAAATAGAGAGAACACTTACTCCCACATCAACTGTCCTGCGTGTTGGTTGGCTGCGTCTTAGGGGTGTGACCTATTTGGTTGGCAAAATACAATTCTGTGTTAATAATACTGACTTTGTTACACTTCAAGCAAACACTACTTGCAAATCCCCTTGAAGACCAGGTTACAGTATTACCCTTGCAGGCTAATCTGTTTAGCATACCTCATCACCGATTCTTAGAGAAGAGAAAAACGTTTTTATACCTAGGGTAAAGTCTTTCCTTTTAGTCTTCCCAGAAATGGGTCACATTTGAAGGGATTTACTGCCCCACCAGCGTAAAATTACAATCTGAACCACAGTGTATGGCAGTCCTTCCCTGGCTTCAGTAGAGTTAAGAGAACAGTTTGTGGCCTTTGGCAGTCACCTGTCTTATAGAACACGAAGTAATCTTTAAGTTCAACTGAATTTCCCATCATTCATGCTGGTGTATAAAGAAGAGGTTTATCTTTAGTAATAATAGAAGTGGTGATAAGACATTTGATTCTGACAGCCTTGCTTTATTCTCCTCCACCCCTCTTCAAACTCTTAGCATTTCCTTGAGCTCTTTTCAGAAGCTGAAGGTTGGATGTGAATATTTTGCTATACTTATAAATTCAGATGAAAGTCCAGTGAGGTGGTAAATGAATACTCTTGAGACCTTATTTATTCTATAACTCCCTCTGTTCTGAAAGCAAGTCATTTTTCCAAGCTTTAACCTTTACTTCACTTTAGTATTACTCTTCCTGATGGCTGAAATGCACACCAACAGGTGCTCTTGAAAGGAAAATAGTATTGTCAAACTAAAATGCTGAAAACCCACAGCTAACTTAAGTCTGGGTCCTTGATAACTAGTATTGTTCTCAAACACAGAATTTTTTAAGCTTTGAGGCAACTTGATATCCAAGTTAGGTTTCTGACATTAGTAGATTATAAAGTTAATTTCTAAACTAGGTCATTCTTTCATTTCATATGAAACCCACAGAATTCCAGGGGGATAATCAAAGACCTCTTTCAAAAATATAAATTTTAACAATTTTTTTAAAAAGTAAACTGTACCTGTATTACTATTATTCATTACAATTATTTCAATGAGTGATAATAGATTCAAAACTTTTTTGCATCACACACTCAGGAGAACAGCAGGATGTCTGGGATAGGGTTATCATGTTTAGCAAATAGAGGTGGATGCCCAGTTAAAATTGAGTTTTAGGTAAATTCATTGCCTCCTTTTATTGCCTCCCTTCTCCTGCTCTATCTCAGCCTGTGCCTGTTATTCTCTCTGCCTCCTTTGTCTCCTCCCCACTCCCACCTTTATCTTCAGTTTGTTCTCCACAGTTGGCCATTTTTGTGAAATATATATCTGGGTTATTGGAGGGTGTGAATATACATATATATATATGTGAATTAACATCACATTTCTTCATTTAAAAGTTGTATTAGAACTACATTTTGTAGCCTCTCAAACACAAAATTGTTTGCATGTAATATTCAATGATTTTTTTCCCCTGTGGGACATGAGCTCTCAACAACAAAAGAAGGTTCATCACTCCAACTTTAAATACTGTTTGATAAAGTTATTTTCTAAAACAACAATTAGCAAATCCATATTAATGCTAATACAAGAGTCAGTCCTACAGTCACACAATGATATAATACTGCAATAAGGCTTAATAGCCTTGCCACTCAAAATAAAACTAATTTTTTGATTCATTTGTTTGTTTTTCTCAGAAAGCTCTCATTTTCCCAATGTTTCTCTTCAGGTACTATGGGCACTACAACTATGGGCAGAGCAACGACAGGAAAAAATGAATCTGATGTGGTGAGAACCACTGTCATTTTCAAAATCACTTTAAAGTCTTGAAAAGTTGTAGATTTTTGGAATGCATTTGTTAATGTACATTCTAATTTAATCATTTTAGGAGATTTGCAAAGTAAGCGCCAGGGCACTGGATGTCATAGCTGTATTGTTTTTCTTCTTCTTTTTTTTCTTTCCTGCTTCAGAGAATCCTGGGATCAAAGAGCTATACAGAACAACAAGGAATTAAAGGAAGTCAGTTTGATGATGTAGGAGGGAGGCTCTTCTTCCTGAGGTCACTGCCAGATGAATGAATCTCTGAAGGATTGAAGGTTTTCACTCCATTTGCTTGGACAGATTTAAGGACTAGGCATAGCCATGTGTGTTCATTAAAATCTCTCAGACCTTTGTTTTAGTATTGTTTCCCCTCTCGTTCCCCACCAAAATGGGTGGAAATGCCAGGTAGATGCTCATCTGTATGCACTTTAGGAATTTAGTCCTTTAGGGATTGTAAAACAGCCTCTGATTATTTTGATAGCTTTTGATTTTGAAGTGACTAGATTCAAACCACATTGTATATTAAGACCATAAAAAACTGCTCAACTTCATCTCTGAAATGTTTAATTCTAGGCAAATCCATCACTGGCAAATGAATACAAGTAGGCACAAAATAAGGAAAATTATACTCCATAGGCTCCTCTTACCCTCTCGCCAACCACATCCTACTACCCCGTTGATTCTGCCTCCTAGTTATCTACTCCTTGAACATCTTCTACCCTCCTAGTACTGCTGCTTTATTTCAGGTCCTCTTTCCTGCCTAGGTTACCACAGCCTCTTAATTGGTTCCCCTGCTTCCAGTCCCTCTAATCCATCTTCCACGGCACCACTGAAAGTGCCTTTTCTGAAAAAGAAACGAGATCATGTCACTTCCCACTGACTTTAGTGTGAAGTCCAAACTCATTCACAGACCATATAATAATGATTTGCCTCCTACCTATGTCCCCAGGCTCATTTCCACTATATTCCCCTTCCCCGTATATCCTACATTGAACTCTGCAGAACTATTTGCAGTTCCCCTGATGCATCACGAGTACTATTATCTCCATGCCTACGCACAAAGCTGTTCCTCTGCCTGAAAGAGTCTTCTTTCCTTGTCTGCTTGACCATTGCCTGTTTGTCCTAAGGGTTGAGTTTGGTGCCCATCTTTTATCCCAGTAATTCTCAACCCAAGTTGTGTATTAGAATCTCCTCAGGAGTTTTAAAAATACCAATTTATTGGGCCCCTGTCCAGATCATTTAAATCATGATCTCTGAGGAACAGGGCGAGAGCATCTACATTTTTAAAAAGCTCCCTGGGAAATTCTTAAGTGCATTCTCTAAGGTTTGAGAATCACTGTTCTAGGCTGACTTCTATCACAGTACCTAGTGAACTATATTGCAATTATTTGTTTACCCAGTTATCTCCTTCACCAAATGGTAGGTAGGCTCTTTGAAGCCCAGGACTATGTCTTATTCTTTTCATTTTTTCAAAAAGATTTAATGAATTTATTTTTAGAGAGAGGGAAGGGAGGGAGACAGAGAGGGGGGAAAAACACTGATGTGAAAAAAACATGGATTGGTTGCCTCCCACATGAACCCCCAAAAGGACCAAATCTGCATCCCAGATATGTGCCCTGACCAGGAATCAAACCATCAAACTGGTGACCTTTCACTTTGAAGGACCGACGCCCAACCAAGTGAGTCACACAGGTCAGGGCCATCTTTTCATTTTGACCACCTAAAACAGTGCCTAAGATTTGACAGAGGCTCAGACATTGCGTAATGCCAGAGAAAATTAATTGCAAAGTCCCAGGTTTCTTGACACCCTGTCTTATGTCGATATAATACTACTGGATCATATCGTAGCCCCTGAGACCTTCAGATTTTTTATTTATTCTGCATAGGTGTCATTAAATTTCTATCTCACGTCAGCATGGGGAGAGTTGATTTGTTACAGAACACTTCATAACCTGTGGAATCCCTTTTAAATTCTACTAATGAGCAAAGCAAACCACAATTAAAAATCTTTCTCTCAAAGTCAATTTAAATTTTAAAGGTGTATTTTAAAGTGTATTTTCTTAACGTACTTTTGGACTACAAAAGTTAGTACAAAATGATGAAATTTGGACTTTAGAAGGGACTTCAAATAAGCACAAAGTTTCTTCACAGAAGAGGAAACTGGACTTTAGCTATGTTGAAAGGATACCCAAAGTTCCACAGTCAACAGGGGCTGTTAACAATTAATCTGATTACCACAGCCAATCTAACTCACATTTGCCTCTCTTGACCACAAAAATAACAGGCCTTTCAGCCCTGAGATTATTATATTAGTCTCGTGTTCTACCAGCTGAGTTAGCTGAGAAAGTTAGCAGTCCTGAGAGATTTTCCAAGTCAACTGGATTACACAGAAAAATGAGAACAAAAATGAGGAATATAAAATCTGACTGTACCACTGACTACCTTGAACAAATCATTTAATCTCAGGGCCTTAGATTCCCAATTTAAAAATCAGATTAAAAGATTTTGAATGTTCAAAATCAGTGTTGTTGGTTTTTTACCCCTTCATGGGTTTTCATGAGTATCTGACCTTTATTCCTTATCTTTTGAACTATGTTGCAATTATTTGTTATTGTTAATTATTCATTAACTAAGGCATGAAATAAGCTAGTTTACTTGCTAGCCGAGACTTATAACTTCTTGAAAAATGAGTCATTTACCATCTTCAAAGTATTGAAATTGTATGTTCATTATCAGTCAGGCTTATCACTCTAAATCTTTCAACTTCCTCAAAACACAAAACTGAAATATTGTAGCTTTTAATTCTACCTTGTTTTTAAGACTTAATTTGGACTGTGGTTATTACGTATATGGCAGTGCAAAGTTACCGGATAGGCTGGCTACGCATGGATGTCTGTGATTTGATAAATTCAGTACATGGATCTCTGGTTTGTATGTACAGATTTGTTTGGTTTACTTACCCACCAGATCAGAGATTCATTCAAGCCACTCAAACTCCCAAGAGTTTCACTGACAAACCACATTAATTTAAATCACAGAAAGGGCTGTACTTTCCAATGAGGTTAGAATATGTCTATGTTTAGGGCATCTTGCATCTCAGAATCAAATTACTAGGGAAACTGAATTAGTAGTCAGAAAGTATTGGTGGAATTGAAACATTATGACAGTTTTATTTATACTCGTTATATTCCAATTATGTTTTTCAGAGAATAAAGCTGCTGATACCCTTGCCTGTACTTGGGGACACACTTTTCAATTTTAAGTTCAATTGAGAAAAAACTCTGTCCCATCAGCAATACATTTACAAACCATAATGTTGGGTAGTTTTATTTTTATGGCTTACTTAATTTTATCTTGATTTTCTAGCTATTCACGAAATACTTGCTTACATTTCACCTCCCACAGTTACCTTTTTTCAGTGACCTCAAAATGATTAGTAATGTTTGCATTACACTTCTTGCGTAAATGAAATAAGGCCAATACTTTCATCTTTAGTATAGAATTGCAGGCATCAAAGAGGACAGGTGACAGTATGAAACACTGTGCCTTACACTTTTAGACCGAAGCAGAAAATCCAGCTTTAGTATTGTTTGAATGAACTATGGCTACCTTAGGTGGTATCTACTCTTACAGGCAAAGGCTTCTGCAATCTGTTACATGCCAAGGCAAATTTCTAACGGCCCCTCTGGCACCCTGGGAGGAACCTGCATTGCTAGCAATTCAAAGTCCCCATTGCTTCATACGGTCTGTATTTAGTCATCAAATATTAGGAAATGGGAAGAGAACAAGGTTCAGCATTTGAAAGGGATACTTGATCTGCAACCAATCAATCCTACATGAGATCCACAAGCAGACAAATATGAAATGTAACTATTACAGGATAAAATAAGAATTTTCAGAACAACTGCTTCCTTCACAAATTCATTTATACTTCCTAACATTTACTTAAGGTTCATTTTATGCTAAAACTCTGTATGAACATCCCATGAGTCATATTTTCTCCAATTATTAGTAAACCTGAGAGAATATGAGATTATTTAGGTTAACAAACTACCATATTTTGTCATGTATAATGTGCTCCCATGTATACTGAACACTAACATTTTTGGCCCAAACTTTCAGGGGGAAAAATCAATTATTTATTTACTTACATTTAGATACTTGTTTTTTTGTATTATAAAGGAATTTTAGCATTTATTTTTGAGCATATGGATATCATTATTGCTTTCTAGAATTATACTTTTAATATTTATAGGCATAAATATAAGAAAAACATTTATATGAATACAGAATTAGTACTACCCACATGTAATGTGCATCCTTATTTTTCCCTCAAAAATTTGGGCAAAAAAATGCACATTATACACAGCAAAATATGATAATTTTCTTTGTGTATATTGCTTTTATAGAGACAAAACTAACTTTCTAGGGGAGCTGAGCTTTCAGTTGTTTGATGACCTGGGAACCAATTAATAATATTTAATAAAAACATGGTATTTTTGATTTTTTAAGGAGTTCACATAACTTTAATCCATGCCAGTTAATTTGGAACTGTCTTTCTTTCTTGACTTGTGTGTAATGAACACTAAGTACCGAAGGCCCGGTAAATGAAGCCCTTTTAAGAAATCATGTAGCTTCTGGATACTTAATGTTACTATTCCATTTAACAAACATCAACCTCCTTTCCCTTTTCCAGTAACTCTTTCCTCTTCTAGCAAATTCTGTCCTCCTTCCTTATAGTCTACCCTTTCTTTGAATTAAGGGGGGAGAAATACCACTGATTTCTTTAGAAATTAAAATGTTTTGTTTCTGGTTTTCTTCTTTTACCAGATAAGCAGCCATATAAATACGTGGTGACCTTGTACATTTGTAAATTGTCAGGACACGTATGGAAGAGTTTCTCTATCTTATGAATATTAACATGAGATGATGCGGATGATAGTAAAGGTATAAATTAGAGCCCTCAAAAAAGAATGAAATCTTTAATAATGGTAGAGAGAGATGGGTCTCTGTAAGAGTTGAATTGCCTGCTAACCTGTCGAGGCACCGGCCTTACATACAGTAGCTAGATCCATCTTCCCTTGATCTTAGTTCATCTTGCAGGGGACAGTTATCTCCATCCTCTGAGTGCGCACATGATCAGGGCCAAACCAATCAGAGAATGCCGCTCCTGTTGCCTCAATAAGTGCTTTGGGGATGGGCACATGACCTAAATCTATAGTTCTCAAGATTTTGTCTCAGGACCCCTTTACACTTTAAAAATTACTGAGGACTCCAAAGAGCTTTTGTTTATGTACGTTATATCTATTGATATTTATATAATGTTTTTAAATATAAAAATATGCAAGCACATTCTAGTAGCTATCAGAGTGATGATATTATACATCATATAGCTTCTGGAAAATTCCACTGTATCTAATGAGAAAATGAGAGTGGAAAGACAAATAATACCTTTGTGTTACTGTGAAAATACTTTCGACCTTGAAGATGCCCTGAAAGGATGTTGGGGATGTCCAGTTCCCCCAGAGAGACTCAAAAACTACTGATCTAAATTATAGCCTACAGAAATCAATACCAACTTTGCCATCAAGTACAAGGAGCCAATGTGGGAATTAAGTCAACGAAGAACAAAGCATAGCTGAAAGATGGCATCTCGTTGACATGGTTTCAGATCCTGAAGCTAGCAGACCCTGAAGCTTTACACCTGCTTGGACTTCCTAGCTTCGTGAGCTAATGAATTTCTTTTGTCTTAAACTAGGATCAGTTACTTGGAACCAAAAACATCCTCATTTATCTGAATTTCTGGAAGGGAATCTCAGAGGAAGAGAGTAAGGGTGGAAAAAATACAAAGGATGAAGGCACAACATAATTATTCAAGCAACAATCTGCACAGAACAAAAAGAATATCAAAAATGCAAGGAAAGTTCAAGTTTATTTTAAACATGGAAGACACTGGAAAACATCGTTCTAGTTGTTCCCAAATCAGTGCCATCGAACTCCACAGGCAACTGAGGTGGCTCAGCTTCACTTCACCAGAAGATAATGAGGGCATAGAACTGAAAGCAAAATGTTAATTTCATTAGTAGGAATGAATACATTTATCTCCCTAGACTTCAGAAAATTCTAATCTGGAAAACTACTTCTAGGGGGAAAGCATTAGGCTACTTAGGTCAAATATTAAACATTTGTCTAGCACTCCCTATGGAGTTGCATTTTCTCTAAGAGTGTGTCTAATTTCTAAAACCCAGCTTTTAAAGAAACCTTTGAACCTTCATTTCTGATAGGCTGAATTTTCTGTTTTCATGGCTATACACAGTAACGTAATCTATTAACTGCCCTTACTGGGTTTGAACAGTGACCCTCAAAATTTCACACCCACCCAGAACCTCAGACTGTGACCTATTTGGAATAGGGTCTCTGTAGATGTAATTAGTTAAATGAGGTCATACTGGATTACTGTGGTCCCTAAATCCAGTGACTAGTATCCTTATAAGAAGGGCACATGAAAACACATACAGAGAAGCTCATGTGAAGATGGAAGCTAAGACTGGAGTGACAGAGCTACAAGCCAAGGATTGCTGACACCAGAACCTACCACCAGACAAAGAATTCTTCCCTGGGGCCTCCAGAGGGACCATGGCTTTGTGATACCTTGATTTTAAACTTCCGGCCTCCAGGAATGTGAGAGAATAAATTTCTGCTGTTTGTGCCACCCAGTTTGTGGCACTTAGTTATAGCAGCCCTAGGAACTGGCACACTAATTCAGGCAGTCTAAAAATTCATCTTGACTATAACCAAGCTTCTGTGGGGGAAAACAATAGGTAAAAATCAACCAAAGTTTCACCTCGTACCCATTTTTTAAAAATTGTGCTAAATACACATAATGAAATTTACCATTTTTGCCATTTTAAGGTGTACAATTCAGTGGCATTAAGTATTATATTCAAAATGTTGCTTGCACCCATTTTTAATCCACTAAGTTTTAGTTGTGGCCATTAGCCAAACAGGAAAGAGGAGACAGTGAAAAGAGCCTTAGAGAAAGAATAATTCATTATAAAATTTGTTCTTGCTCACATCTAGTGCTAGTGAGGAGAATCTGACCACAGAAAAGTAAGCTTTTACCTTACTTATATGAAAATTGTGATTAACCACAGGAAAACCGAAGTGTTGATACCAGAGGACTAAGTGTAACTACACCATTACTGGAAAAAACTCCAACTTCCCTCAGTAATTCATCTCTACTGATAAAGTTTCATCTTCACGACGAAAATCATTACGAAAGCCAGATGTTTACCTTTTATGTTAACTCGGTTAATGTGAACTCCTATAGTTTTCATTAGTGAAACTTTTAAGAATGGAGAGAATAAATCCCTGGGCGCTTATCATTCTCTACATACAAACTCTTTTAACTCACTCTGGTTCTCCCTCCCAACATGTCTTTGAGACATTTGTCAGTATTTAGAAATGCTACTCTCTTCCCACCTTCCAGAAAATGTTCTTTGTTGTAACATCTGATTCAGGATTAATTTTGAAGAAATGTTGCATTGTAAAAGGAGTAAAAAAGCATGTGCATACTGCCATATTCATTCAATAGCCAGCAATCAAAGAAAAAAGGTCACATTAGACAGTAAGGTCTAATGGGTTTTTCACTGGGTTTTTCCTGTGTAAATTTTGTTACAGCTGCTAAATTTGGCAGAGATTAATACATTTGAGGAAAATTTGTTGGAAGACAAGCATCCATTATAATTGTCCAGTTTAGTTCTACTAATATCACTTTTTTCAGAAACTTTAGTACCATGTACTTTATAAGGTTTAATTCATATTCACCCTTTCTAATTAAATTTTGATGAAGTTTACCACTACTACTTTTATACAGAACACCCCTCATTTTATGCTGTGAAGCAAAAGTGTCAGTTTCTTTCCATTAATAATTGTAGAATTTCTCAGTTGAAAGTGTGCTTATTTAGTCTACCACCTTATTTAATTGATGAAGAGACCAAACTTGTTGAAGATTACAGAACCTGTTAGTGGGCAGGTTTAGAATTTATCTCTCTGAAAATTCAAGACATTTAATCTTTTCAAATTTGAGGGAACTGTAGGGAATAAAGATAGGTTACAGAGGTAACAATGTAACCAACTATTTGCTCTTCATCTTCAGAGATAAAGGAAACTTCTCTTGGACATACTTTCCCATGTAAGTGTCTGTATCTCATTTGAAACTTGTTAGGAATCCCTTGGTCACCAGGCTCTACGGTCATAGTTACAGGAACTGGATTCATGATCTGGCTTCAATTTTTAATCCATCGTCGAAAATACTAGCAATCCACATACTCAAATTTTATTTTACTTATTTATCCCACCTCGATTCCATTCACCATCTCCTTTGTGCTCCCATTACTTAAAATGAAATACATAACAGTGTGAATCTTAAGTGAGAGGTCAAATCCACGTTCCAAATGGAAGAATAAAAAACTCATAGCCATCAAACAGATTTTAATTGTGTACCAAGGTTGATTATACATTTCGGACACTTTGCTTTTCAAGTTTCCCAGGTTTTACCATGGCTGAGAACCAAAGGGAAAAATATATACGTGCATATATAACTTTTTTAATTCATAAGTTGAAAGGGCTAAAAGAAGGGAACTAAGAAACTGATATGAAATAGCCACAGGTGATTTACACATTTTATGCAAAACACCGGGGGAAAAAGGTGGTAACAAATACTGAAATGAAACTCAAATGCCTTAGCCTGGGCTCTATTTCCACATTTGTGACACGGTTAAGGTGGGAGGGACACCTTCTCCCTAAAATTGGTGCTTTTCATTGAAAAGCACAGACTGTAACGAAGCAGCCACAAAACCACAGGAGAGCCCCAAGAGGAAAAGCCAGGTGTACACTAAGGTGCCCCGCTGCAGACTCCTAAGCTTGTGAAGATCGCGTGTACGCAGACTTGGAGATGGGGTCTAAGGTACAGGAGCAGCAGAGTGAGGAAGCAATCGGGAAGACGAAGCAGGACAGGATACTTCTTTCTTCAACACCCACCGCGGAGTGTCAGTCAAAATAACCGCCGTTCTGCCACTCAGCTCCCGCCAGGTTCCCTGGAACCTTCAGGGAACCCGCCCGCAGCTCCTGGGGGATGCGAGGAGTGGCCCCTCGTGCGAAGCCCCTTCCTCTCCCGCTCCGGAGAGCTGCTCCGAAGCCCAGGGAGCCAGCCAGAGGCCCCGCCAACAAAGAGGCGCCCCGCTCGGCAGGGGATTGCTTCTGCCTGGCGCTCCGCTGAGGCTGCGTTCGTGCCCCGCGCGCAGCCGCTCCTCGTTCGCCCAGCCAATCCGGCGCTACTCGCGCGTCCCGGAGCGTTCCCCGGCCCTCCTCCGGCCGTGCCGGCTCCTTCCCGCTCCCAGTACTCCGCCACCGAGCTCTCCCTCCTCCCCTCACACTCCACGAGTTCCACGCCTCGCGGTGTAGCTCCGCCCCGTCCTCAAGCCCGCCCCCACCAGCTCCCGAGCTTGTGCTCCCCTTTCCGCTCAGTCTCCAGCCATCCAGCCGCTCTGGCTCTGGCGCCCTGCAGAACGGCCAGGGTCTCTCCGGCTTCAGACGGACACCTCCACGCGTCCTGCCCCGGAGGCCACAGCGTGTGCCCCCTGCAGCTCGCCGATTCCGACCCCGCTCCGGGTCGCGCGCCCTGACTCCGCCCCCTCCCGCGGACTCGCGCGCTCCTGGCGCGGCCTCCCCCGGGCGCAGGCCGACCGGCACGCGGCCGCCTCCCCCTCCTTCCCCGCTCACCTCGCGCTCCCGCTCTCGCGCTGTCCAGGGCGAGCGCGCTCCCGGCCCGCGCGCTCCGAGCTCAGGCTTCTCCCGGCTGCTGTCAGTGCGGTGACTGCGCTGGGAAACATGGCGACCGAGGGAATGATCCTTACTAACCACGACCATCAAATCCGCGTCGGAGTCCTCACAGGTAACCGGGGTGGAGGTCCGGGTCCGGCACCGCCGCTGTCCGCGACTTGCCTCAGGCTTCTTGCCTGCGGTGACCCTTCTCTGAGGCCTCGGGAGGAGGGAACCCTGAGAAGGGGGACGGGAAAGGGGGGCGTTTTACAACCGCGGAGATCTGCTGTAGGTTGGGGTGTTCCCGTGGGGCCCCCTGGGAGCAAGAACCGGTCCCGTGGGATGCCAGGCCCCAGCGCCTTCGCAACCGAAGTCCCTGGACCCTAGGGACCCAGGGGCCGGTGCGGCGGGCGCTGCGGGGCTCCTGGTTGCCGGTGCAGGCGGCGGGATCCCGGGGCTCCGCAGTCAAGCACGCCGCTGGGCTGGCCCGCGCGCTTCCTCCGCTAATGCACGTCCCAGAAAGGGGGGGAATCCCGTTTCCACCCCCTCGCTACCCTCCCCCACTCCAGTGGCCCCGCTCCGCTCCTGCCGTGCTTGCCAGGGGCACGGGCCGGACACGACTTGGGTGTTCATCAGGCGGAACTCTGCTCAGCCTCGGGCTGCCCCTCGCGAGCCGGGCTTCCCCTCAACCACCCATGGGACACCCTTAGTCTCCCCCCGAGAGGTGGGGGACCGGCTTGCACCGGGACCTCGGAAAGTGTCTGCATTTCGCCTTCCGAAGCTAAGGGCCCTCTGCCCGCCTCAACGTTTCCCTAAGAGGGACTGGCTGAGCGTGCTGCTGGGGATCCAGCCCTTTTCACTTGGGAGAGAAGGATTCCCCCACTTGGGCTCCTCTGTCCTCTTCCCCTCTAGATCCCTCCCTCCCCCGCCACCCCTTGGTCCCGAGGCTGGTGATGAGCGCACTTTTCCCGGTCGCGTTTCCCTCCCTCGCGGAAACAGTGTGTGCCCTGCATGTCTGATTCCGTTGCGTTGTATCGAGTACTGTCCCTCAGTTCGGCGGTAGGCAGCTGCTGCAGGGCATGACTTCCGAGATGAATAGCAAGCCAGTTTGTAGGGGTTTCTGCTGTGGTTCTGTAGTTGACAACGCTTATGTGTATGTAATTGAGTGGCAAGGAGGGGGTTAAAGAACTATATTTAGAACCTGAGGGTTTAGTTCAGAGTAAAGGAAATCCAAGATTTACTGTTGTGATTTCGGAAAAAGAAGTGATGTAAACGGGAATCCTAGTGTGTCGTCTCTCCCCCACCCCCCAATTCTTTTTAATTTTTTCTTCCTTGTGAGATTCTGACAGGTTGAGACGGTGCTCGAGAAGGGACTAAATTGAATGAGACTTGCTTTTATTATTAGGTAGGAAAAAATCTCTGCCGCTAGATACTGAGTGCAAAGCTTAATTTGGCTGCTGAGTTTTATGAAAAGGAGATACCCATGACACTCCACCCACTCTGTTAAGTAAATGGGTTGCTTTTTCCTAGTTTTTCTTTCCAGATGTTAATGGTGATTTATTGAATTTTTCTAATCGAAAGCTTCTTGGATAGAGAAACTAGTCTAAACCAATTGCTGGAAAGGGAATCCCCCCACATCAGAAGATGAGCTGTGCTTTTTCGCTGTCTCTCTCTCTCTGCTGAAACTGTTGCCTTGGGCAAAGATTCACTTATATCTCAGAATTGTTGGAATTAACATTGCTGATTTTCAAAGAATCTGATCACAGGGTGTAAAAGTGTATACCTTATATTAACTTTCAACTTACTCTTTGATTTCTAGACATGTTTTGAAAGCTAGTAGAGTAGTGAAAAATGAAACTTAACAAAAACCAAAGTATATCAGCTGACTATGGAAATGAAAGGTCATAGATGTTTTAAAGTTAAACCATAGAGATTAAAAAAAATTGTTTGTTTATTTAAGCTTTCCCTGAGAGTGATTTAGTGAATCATCTTACTTGGTTGGTGACATAGTTGTAGAGAATGCTTTGAAAGATGCAGCCCTTATGCGTAACCCCACAGCCCAGTGGGGGTAAGATTGATATACAAACAACTAAAGAAACAATGTATGCAATTATTTGGCCAAAATTGTCTAAATAAGTTATCTGTGCATTTGAGTACTAAATTAAGAGGAATTTCATGTTCAGATGGATTAGGATCAAATGTGATTACTGAAGGCTGAATTTAATACATTTACCAGAGGTTAAGTAAAAATTGGTATTTTTAAGGGTAGTTGAAAGTGGAGAACCTTGTAAGTGAAAATGTTGGTGAGGATGAGGCTCTTGAGCAGAATAACAATGTAATGTAAAGGCCTCGAAAAGCCCAGGTGGTGTTGGTAGGTGACACAGACAAAATGTCAAGGAGAGAAGAGAACTTTGCCAGTGGAAGTGAAGATAAACTGGGGAAGCTGTCTCATGAGAATGAGGTACAGTAGTTGAGGGGGAAAGTCTAGGGTCAGGAATAAGGATGTAGCTGAAGGAATGAAGAGAAAGTTGCAGGTTTGGGAGAAGTGGTAACAGAGTACAACAGGATTTGGTTATGGTATATTTGAAGTCAGAAAGAACTCTAAGGTTTTTACTTGAAAAGTTATTGATATAAACATTTTCTACTATGATTGAGCCTGGAAACAAGGAGAAGAATCAGTCGAACGAGCACCAGCCCTCAGTGTGCAAGTAGTGAATTTTATTACAAACAGCTTAATATTTATGCTCTTGACATTCCATTTAATTTTGTGCAACAAAAAAACCCTTATAAAAATGAAGCTTTGTTGTGCAATTTTGTGTCTTGTAGAACTTCAAATGTTGCAGTTTTACTGTGTGAAATTATTCTTTACTGAACTTAAGTACTATGATTTTATACTTAAGAATATTGAGTTAAGAGGCCACACTTAAAACTGTGATTTTATGAGTTGTAATTTGAGGCTCTTTTTAAAGGTGAAGGGCTTGTTTTATAAAATATCCTCTGCATGCTTCATAATAGGAATTTTAAATATTTTATTATCTAAATCTATTTTGCAGAAGTAGTGGGAAGTACCTCTACCTGTGCATACATTTTACAATGTGGTAGTATTTTTGTGAAACTTTATTGTCATTTCTAAATCTTTAATTGGTTTATTTGTGACATTTTTGATTTTATGTTGCAAGATAATATTTATACTTTGAAACTTTTCATCTTCTGGATTTTTAAAAAATCTTTAGCTCAGTTATGTATTTGACAACTATATTATGCAGTCTATTGACACCTCTTCTCAAATAAATTATTAGAATTTTGAAAGAATAGTGGTAGAAAAGAAAATATTTACTAAGTCATTTATTCTTTTACCCAAAATCTTGAGTTATTTAGGGCTTGGAAGTTAGATTATGATAATGAATATTTTAGTTATACTAATTAATCAGGAAAATTGGGAACATTTTTGTATACAAAATAGGTAATCATGGAAACATTTTATGTTGAATATTATTATTCATCTCTAGGAACAATATCTTCGTTAGTAACTATTTTATGTTGATTTGCTATATATAAATGAAGTGTTTATAGGTGTTTTGTGATCTAATATCTAGTTTTTAATATGTGTTTCTAATGTTTTCTACTTCTATTGCTGTTTATAACAGAGACAAAAGACAATATGACGATGAATAACAGGGCAAACAAACAAGTATCTGCTGTTTTGAAACTAGAAACAAGAAGTAGGGCAGATATAGGACTTTTTTTGATAGCTTTAGTAGTAATTATACTTTTAGAAGGTCTTAACAATTACACAGCCAGGTAACTATATTTCGGATTGTCACTTTTCACCTATTTTTTTTCTATTTCTAATGAAGCTGTTTATCAAGGGAGTACATTAGTTCTACCACTATAAATGTTTCTCGAAGACATTAGGAAAATAATGAATACGTGTATGGATAATAGAGAATTAGATCGATTATCTTCCATTGGGTATGTAATGTTGTATTAGCTAGCTACTGCTAATGTTCAGTAACAAAGCAGTTAGCTAATAGATGATAATTCGTTACCTAAATTTTCACTAACAGTGGCATGGATGAGAAATGATGCAAATATTCAGGAAAGGGCATTTTAAAAAATCATACTTTTGCTCTAGCAGTACTCTTTTTGAGTGCACTAAAGCTGTATATTTCTAATCAGTAAGAGATATTAGAACAAGATGTAAGACTAGATAATAGACATAAAAGACTAATTGTAAACTGGAGCACCTGATATATTAGTTACATGTGGGGAGTATTTCAATCATTCACAATATTTAAAAACCAAACTCTAAGCCAAGGAGATGATACTCTTGTAACTCTGGAATTGTTTAAGCATTTATTTCATTCTTTAAGCTTATCCTTGTACATTATAACTGTTAATATTACATCCTGAAAAGCCTATTTATTGATGAGGATATATAAATATATCTTTATTTGGAGAATAGATGTTGTCATTAAGTAGCCAAATCACTATTGCAAACAAAACCTAAATCCTACCAAATGGAATTGTGTGTTCTGGCGAACATACCAACATTGATCTATGTGACTTTTGTTGAAAGGAAGCATATCTCTTAAACTAGGTTGTTCTTTCATGAAGTTCTGATTACAGGCAACAAATTAGAGAATTAAAATTTTAGTTGAAGTATGAAATCATTAAATTAATTTCTAATGAATATACTTAATCCTATCATCACTGGCCAAAAACTTTATAAACTACTAGTAC
The DNA here is from genome assembly GCF_022682495.2 of Desmodus rotundus. NCBI lineage: Eukaryota > Metazoa > Chordata > Mammalia > Chiroptera > Phyllostomidae > Desmodus > Desmodus rotundus. The sequence goes on from NC_071393.1 coordinate 110,266,623, forward strand.
ATAGGTTGTTACATAGTAAGAACTTTAACTTTATTAAAAACCCGTATGACGGTTTCACTTTAACTGAGCTATATGGTGGAGAATCAGCAATATGTTATTGAGAAGGCAATGATGTATGAGTCTATTTTTACTCTTTCAGGTGATAGATTTCAGGTTAAATTGAATAGGGTGCTTTTTTGAAACAGTGAGTAAAACAGATAATATCTATACTTTGTTCCTAGAAGTAGTATTGAAGATCAATAAAGCATATTTGGAATTTGAGATGTTAAAAAAAATACTAAAAAGGAAAGTAATGAAACCGTAGGGATTTCTTCCTTCACATCTGGGCAGAGAGGATAAATTGGGAAGGAGAAAAGATTATTTAACCTGCTTAAAAGTAATTGGGATTGTAGTTACAATGATACGAATAGCATGCAATTCTTACCTAATTTGTGAGTGACCTTCCAAAAAGCAAGTGTCTAATGAAGTATTGACACATATAAGTTCTGTCCAGGTTGTTTAGTGAGTTCTAAGTGGATTGTATTTAATTAGTTTTAACTAAGTAAGTAGAACTTCTTGAAACTTGTAATTAAAATAAATAAGCCCAACAACTTTTACAGTAGTTTTGCCAGTAACTATACATTTTGTAAGAATGAGATTAAATGTATTATGATTTAAAATTTTACTAATTTGAACATAGAGGAGCAAAGAAATGAGTTTTGGTGAAAAGAGCATCACACAATTTGTGCCCTGCTTCTCAAGGTGGGGTACATCACATTGTGTTAAAGGATATGCTACTGATTGTAAACCTTAGAATCTAAGCAGTGGGAACAAACATCATAATTCTTTTAAAATTTTATTAAACTTACTGGAGTGACTTGGTTAATAAAGTCAAATGTATCTATTTTATTTGAGATTATGTAATTTAAACCACTTTAATATTAGATAACAATGAGTAAATTAGGCACAGAGTGTAGAGTTCACATGAGCTTTTAAGATAAAATCTGAAACTTCAAAGAAATTTCAAGTGAGTCCATTACATAACTCCAGACTTCATCATTCTTCTGTTATTACTACTTTGGCCCCCCCCCCAAAAAAACCTTAAAGGAACACTGGGTCATAGAACACTAGAAGATTCATTTTCTAATACTAGTATGGCCAGTAAAATCTTTATAACCTTGAACAATATTACTTAACTCTCCCTCTCACAACTTTTCTCACCACTAACATGAAGGAGTCATTCTCTGAGATCACTTTAAGCTTTGTGGCAATATGAATTACTATCCTTTAGCATCTTTACCACCTGGAAAGAGAAATATAGAGTATCAGGCTTAGTTAATTTTTTTGTCTTTACAATGGAAATGATTATGGGGGAGAGGTAAATTATATATAAAATGCAAGAGAATAAGAAGTGGAAGAAAAGATAAAAATTTCAGATATCAAGTACTGTCAGTATAAACTAAAGGAAAAGTATTTAGATTTTTTTTTAATTTAGAAATTTTTGTGCCATTAACCCTTTTTCTGTTAACAGTAGTTTCAGTCTTACCCTTAATTTCAAATTTAGCTCAAGCCTCACTTCCTCAACAAAATTTTTCCTAGGATTTATTCTCTACAATGATGTCTTTCTTTGTTTTCCTAAAGTGTTTATAAATTGTTGTCCACACACTGTAATCATGTACATGTGGGAGGCTGAAAGGGGGGTGTGTGGGGGGGGGCAGGTTATGTTTTTAGAAAGGACTTTGGAGTCAAACAGACTTGGATTTCAGACTCTGGTTTACCCTTAATAAGGGGAAGTCATTTATGTAGCCTCTTTGAATTTCAATTTCCTTCTCCAAAATGAAGATGGCAATACTTCACAGAGTTTTAAGAATTAACTGAGATAATATATGTGAAAGTGCCTACCATGTATGTCTAAATTAGAGTATATACAGTACTCAATAATCTTTATTTCCTTTCTTCTTCCTGTGTTGCTTTGGTGCATTTTGGCAACAGCTTCATGTATAAAAATCTTATTCAAGATAGATTTTAGAGTTCTTCAAACAGGTGATGTATTCATTACTTCTTTTGTGTCCTTCCTATTTTTTTGAAGATTTTATTTATTTATTCGTAGAGAGAGAGGGGAAGAGAGGGAGAAAGAAAGGGAGAGAAACATCAGTGTGTGGTTGTCTCTCGTATACCCTCTATTGGAAACCTGGCTTGCAACCCAGGCATGTGCCCTGACTAGGAAGCAAACCAGTGACCTTTGCGTTTGCAGGCTGGCACTTAATCCATTGAGCCACACCAACTAGGGCTGTTTTACAATATATTTATAACTGATAACAGGGTGATGTTAATAATGTGTATTTGAGACATTTTATACTATCAAATTTAATATATTGCCTCTTAGCTGATGGTCATAGTATATATGGGGATTATTTTAGGGTAATATTACAGTAATTTTTTAAAATGTCATCTTAAAAATGAACATTTAAAATTATAGATAAAAGAAATTTTGAAAATGCTCTTACTTATTTTAAGGGATAACTATAATGGTCAAAATAGCCTAAAATAAGAGTCAGAAGTTGTACCTCTTCTATCATTTTCAAGACACAACCACAGTTTACGTTTCCTTAGATTTGTGTGTGGGTAAGTATGCTTACCTTATAGGGTTAATGTGAAGAACAAAGGAAATAATGTATTTTATATTCAACACCTGCTACTAGCCAGGTCTTTCCCCTGCCCCACCCACCCTTACTCCCCACCTTCAATCCTTCCCCCCTTTGTTTTTGTCCAGGGGTCCTTTATATGTGTTCCTTGACAACCCTTCCCCTTCTTTCCCCCGTTATCCTCCTCCCACCTCCCCTCTGGGTACTGTCATTGATCTTTATTTCAATATCTCTGGTTATATTTTGCTCAATTGTTTGTTTTGTTGATTAGGTTCCACTTACAGTGAGATCATATGGTATTTGTCCCTTACCTCCTGGATTATTTCACTTAGCATAATGCTCTCCAGTTCCATCCATGCTGTCGCAAACAGTAGGAGCTCCTTCTTTCTCTGCTGCATAGTATTCCATTGTGTAAATGTACCATAGTTTTTTGATCCACTCATTTACTGATGGGCACTTAGGTTGCTTCCAGCACTTGGCTATTGTAAATTGTGCTGCCATGAACATTGGGGTGCATAGGTTCTTTTGAATTGGTGTTTCAGTGTTCTCAGGGTAGAATCTCAGCAGTGGAATTGCTGGGTCAAAAGGCAGTTTCATTTTTAGTTTTTTTGAGGAAATTCCATACTGTTTTCCACAGTGGCTGCACCAGTCTGCATTCCCACCAATGTACTAGGGTTCCCTTTTCTCCACAACCTCTCCAGCACTGGTTTGTTGATTTGTTTATCATGGCCATTCTGACCTGTGTGAAAGGTATCTTGCTGTGGTTTTAATTTGCATCTCTCTGATGGCTAGTGATGCTGAGCATCTTTTCACGTGTCTCTGGGCCCTCTGTATGTTGACACAAATTTTTAAATCATTATACATTGCCTGCTTTTTAAGATAGAAAGTATTGAATGAACATAATATAATTATTTTTGTTCAAACAGTTTTAATTATAGGTAATATGTATTAGGCCATTCTGTATTTGCTTTTCAATTCTGACTTTACATACTTGCCCTTCCCTGTCTAGTTTATAATCTGCTATAGCATTGAGAAGTGCATAAGCAACCTTCCTAAGAATTATGTATCACATTCAGTTAGACTTTAAATGAGGTCACAAGATTAAGTATTTTCACCTTTGGGTTGAAGGCATTGAAGATAAGTGGGTTATTACTTATAACTTCACTTACTCCTTTATACTTTGAGATTTCAGGATCATGGTTAACTGGATCTGCCTGATGCTGAAAATGTTAATAAAAATGCAGAAACTTGCAAAAGGAAGAGAGCAAGTACAGTATGAGTGCTAAGTAGAAATGAAATGTTTCCTTTTAATTGTCTACATACTGTTAAGTTCTTTTTTAAAAGAATATTAAAAAAGTAAACTTGAAATTAACAATTTGCAAAGTCTGATTCAGGTTAAGAATTTTTGGATATCTTGGAAGCAAGAAATTCAATAGAGTAAATATTATTTTCAAACATTAAAAAGATGAATCACTTAAAAAGGGATCACTTTTTCCCTTGCACTTATGAGTCAATACTGAAATTCTTTTTAATGCACATTTTTAAAATAGTATTTTGATAAAATTAATATCCATGTGATAAGAGTTACATTTGGATTTACTTCAGTCATATTTTTAGTTTTAAAAACTTTATAGAGTGTATTTGTGCTTTGTAAAATGTAATAGTACAGAAAGGTAAAGTGTGAAATTAAGCCCTATGTCCTTACTTCCTGAGTCTCTCTAGTGTTAGCCACTTTTAAGAATTTTGTTTTTTCTTCTATATACAAAAATGTCTTTAAATATGCACATATTAAATCAGACATTATGTCAGAGTTTGCAAATTGGCCATAAATGACTAGTAAACATGTTTTTTAGACCCACAATATGTTTTCATAAAAAAGTATGTTTCTAGCATTTTAAAATATATATTTCATATAAACCAATATTTTTAGCTTTTTAAGATTCAGCCACAGTGTAACCTTTCTCACATGACAGTAGTTTGTTAGAGTGGCTGCCCCCTTGAGATAAAGGCCTATTGTTGTCCAGTTTCCCACATTTCCCACTTAACCTAAGTCTGTTGATCCGCCTCACCCCACAGGCATCTGAGTTTTTAATCTTTGCTCAAATGTAACATGAGTGGTATTCTGCACCACCATCTCTCTCCAGCATATCTTGGACATCATTTTGTATCAGGGAAAATAATGATATTTAGCCTTATTGAGAGCTTACCAAGTATAGAATACTTTTCTGGAGCCTATTAATTCATTTAATCCTCGTAATAGTATGGCTGCTTTACAGTTGAAATTTTAGTAGAGGTTAAGTAATTTGCTCAAGTCACTGAGATAAAAGGCCAAGCTTCCTGTTGAACCCATGTAGTCTGTTCCTAGAGTGTAAGCTCTTAACTACTACATTATACTCCTTGGCATTTAACAGTTAGCTTATATATATATATATACACACACACACACATCTTTCTTTTTAATGGCTCTATTATAATTACATTATAGGTTATTATTCAATCAACCCTCAATTGATGGTTATTGAGGTTTCTAATTTTTTACTGTGACAAATGTAGACAATACTATTGTGCATTTATCACTGCGTATTTGTGAGTTTTTTTAAATGTAAGATTGCTTATGATAAGTAGATTTTTGGGTTAATGGTATATGAATTTTAAAATTTTGATAGAAATTACAAACTTGCTTTTGACAAAGCATGTGCTCACCTTCATTTGGTATTATCTTTTTAATCTTTACAATTTCTTTTGAGATTATCTCTTTTTTGAGTTAGTTTCATATGTGGATCAGGACCTTTTCATTGCAAATGACTGATACCCAGCTCAAAATTAGTTTAAGTGAAAAGGGGAATTTATTAACTTACATAGCCACAGAGTATAGAGGAGGACCTGACTTTAGGGACTCAAGCAGTGTGATCAGGTTATTAATATGATCACAGACACATTTTCCATTTCAGTGCTTTGGTTTTCTGAGTATGTTGCAGGCTGACTTCCTTTATGTAGCCAGAATTGAGGAAGAGGTTAGGAGATAGAGTGATAAACAATTTCATGCTTTCCCCTTCCCTACTAGTGAGTCCACAGAAAAGATTTTCTTTCTCACAGCATTTGTATATAAAACTCCAGGATGCTCCTTCATCCAGCTTGGCTCCTGTGTCCATCTTTGGGCCAGTCATTGTGACTATGAGTAGGAGGACTTTAATTGGCCAGTTCTTTATCATATGTCTATATTGGGAGTGGGACACCAAATAGGCAGCTTCACCAGAATAACATAGGGGAGAGGGAGGCCTTCGAAAGAAGGGGATTTTCTGCTACTAGGAGGGGAAAAGGGTGCTGAGCAGATAGTTCTTTCTAGAAGTTCCCTGAAGTCATAAGGCCTTAGTACAGTTTTTTACCTCTATCCCATTTCTTCTTTCTCTTGCTTCTTCCATGAAAATGATCCTCTGATAGATAGTTCTAAATTACAACTGGAGCAAGATAAGGTGTGAGAATTAGTGTGTTAACTTAAGGGTCCCTTAATGTCAACACTGGTTATTTATTTGGATTGTTTACAATAACTTCTACTTTTTCATACTCTGCATAGGAATGGTTATCTAAGAACATTTTGGAAAAGTAGTATACATGTAATAGAGAGTAAGATTTTAGTAGTTTTTACAATGGCCCTTTAAGTTGCTTTATTTTAAAATTTATGATCAGCATGGGTCTTTAGTCTCCCTGCCCCCGCCCCCCACAAATGATCGCTCCCATTGTTTTCTAAATTTTGTGCTCGCAACACTTTCCTGGGAGACGTTATAATAGGTATGTTAGGAAAAAATTTTTTCCTAAGGTCAAATAAATTTTACATGGTCAAATAAATTTGGAAAGTGGTATATAATATATCCCTCCTTTTGGAGATTCTCAGTCTATTCAGGCATATTAGCATATTAAAGATGTGAGAAATACAATTGTAAATCCTGTTTAACTGTAGTTAGTCTAATGTTTCCAAAACTTTTTGATAATGAAGTACTTCTTCAAGACACACCAGAGTTATATTCAACACCTCTTTGGGAAATAGTGATCTTTCCTTTGCAAGTGAGCTTTTGGAAATTTATGTAAGATCTGTATGTTTATTCTTTTAGCTTTTTGCTGTACAAATAGTGGTTTCCTACAGTCATCTGTACTATGAAAATGAATTCTTTTATTCTGTATTTACCTTTAAAATATATATTTTCTCAATCATTCATCACCTCTCATTTTTTCTTTTTCTTTTTTTACATTAAAATATTGGCTGGATATATTATCTTAGAAAATCTATTATAGCAAAGCCTAAGAAGACCAATCTTGATTATGTTGCTGCTTTATGGGGAAAGAACACTAGATCAATTTCTATTTTGGACTTTTTCCATTGGGAGTTCAGTATCATTATCTGTAAAATGTGAAGTGCAATAGATGATGTCTAAAATCTCATTCAACTCCCAAATCTTATTAATCCTAATCTCAGGAACATACCTCATATCTACCATTCTTTTATGGCTTGTATTCATGTTATCTACAATCTATTAATGCCAGCAAAATTACCTGAAATACTTTCCTTCAAACAGGAAAAATTGCTAGAAAAAGACACTGACATTCATGCCAAGTGTAAATGGAAATAAATGGCTGTTACTTCCACTGCATAATATGTGCAATTTTATTTCATTTAATACCACATGCTATAGAGAGTTAAGATTGCAAAATGTTTAGATTTAGAATAAAAATTACATGTATATCACCGTAATAACTGATTCACACAATCAGGCTTGGAAGAATGATAGTGATTTAGAGGTATTTCAGGTATTACCTTTTTCTTTTAAAATTTTAATTGTGGTAATATACTATGGATCTGCAAAGCAAAGTTAGTATTCCTTCCAAAAAAAGTTATGATTATTACCATTACATATTTAAAATAACTGCTCTATGTGTGGAGTTTACAGATATTCCCATGTCAGTGTGGGTGTTCTTGGGGTACTCTAGTTTCCTCTCACATCACACTGACGCGTACATTAGATGAATTGGTGTGTCTGAATCGTCCCTATCCGGGTGAGTGGGGGGTGTGTGTGATGTTCCCTGCGGCCCAAGAGGTCCTATCCAGAGCTAGTTCCCTCCTTGCACCCTGAGCTGCTAATACAGGTTCCAGCCACCTGCGACTCTGCAATGGAAGAAGCAGGCTGGAAAATAATTATCTATTTGTTTTTTATTAATTTTTCTTAAATGTAGGTATAACTCATATTTGTTTCAATATTTAATATTAGAAGTGTTTTGGGGCTTTATTTAGAAGTTTGGTTGTTGCCGGAAATATACTTTAAGAACTTAACTTTTGTTTACATCAGTTAGCCTATGGTAAAATTGATTTCGTTATATATCATTTCGTTAAAGTCACAGTTTCCAAGATCCTATTCATGATGTTAAGTGAGGACTTCCTGTACTCAGAAGAGTAGGAGTGATCTGGATTAGATCATCTGAGTTTATACTTAAGGTTTTAGAGTTACTTAAGTTCTCTAAGCTCCAGTTTTTTCATCTGTGAAATGGGGAATACCAATGCCTACCTTAGATAATTTTTGACAGGGGAGTTTGAGAATCATTGACTTAGGTTAATATCGGACTTGGATTTTCCTATTTTTTTCTGCAGATGGATCTGTGAAGCAATACTAATTTAAAAAATTGTCAATTATGTATCATAATGAAATATTTATTCTTTTCTGATTTTTAATACAATTCAGAAGTGAGTCATATCTAATACATGAGAAACTTGAAATGGACACACCCCTACCCCCATAGTAGGAATTTTTAAGCAGCTAAATAGCTATGGATCTGATTTTATTACTTGGTTGTTTTTCTGTCCATTACTAATATATTAGTCTAACCATAGCCTGACTTGTTAACAAACAGTACAACCCAGTTCAGTATTGTCTTAGTCCATTTAGGTTGCTGTGACAAAGTGCCATAGACTGGGTAGCTTATAAACAGAAATTTATTTTTCACAGTTCTGGAGGCTAGGAAGTCTAAGATCAAGGTACCAGCAGATTCAGTGGTCAGTGAGTACATACTTCCTGTAGACAGCCGTCTTATTTTTGTCTTCATACATGGTGGGAGAGGGGAGGGAACTCTTTGGGTCTTCACCCTCATAATTAATTACCTCCCAAAGTTCTTACCTCCAAACACCATCACACTGGGGAAATAAAGGTTTCAACATCTAAATTTTGGAGAGAGGGGTCACAAACATTCTATGGCAAGTATGCACCATTTGACGTACTTTGCATTGTGTTGGGCTACAACTATGACAGGCATTCCTTGGAGATATTGCGAGTTTGGTTCCAGACCACTGCAATAAAGTGAATATCACAGTAAAGCGAGTCACATGAATTTTTTTTCTTCCCCAGTATGTATAAAAGTTATGTTTATACTATGCTGTAGCATATTGTGTGCAATAGTATTATATTTAAAAAAACAATGTACATACGTAATTTAAAAAAAATACCTTATTGCTAAAAAAATGCTAGCCATCATTTGAGTTGTCATCTTTTTGCTTGTGTACACTTCTATCTTCAATTTGTAAAACACAACAAAAAAACAAAACAAAACACCCCACAATATCTGGGAAGTGCAATAAAGCAAAGAGCAACAAAACAAGATGTGCCTGTAGATATAGTGTCAACCTTTAAGTGTGAAGAATTGGCTGTAAGTAGGTTTACATGTTAAATCATTTATTATGTTAAGACACTTGCCCGGTACTTTATGATAAGGTTTGCCAAACTTTCTGTAAAGGGCCAGATAGTAAATATTTTAGGCTTTGTGGGCAATATGATTTCTGCCACAGGTACTCAGCTTTGTCCTTGTAACATGAAAGCTGTCATAGACAACATGTAAGTAAACAAAATGTGTTCCAATAAAGCTTTATTTGCAAAAGCAGATGGCAGGCCAGAATTGTCTAATCAGTGTTCCAAGACATACTCTATGTTAGGAAAGTATAATTCCAAGTTACTTGCATATGGATTGAACTTTTATATTAGTTAAAATTTGCATTATAAACCACCACAAAATTTAATTGCTTAAAACTACAACTTAATGTCTTTCACATATCTATGAATTAACCCAGTGGTTCTGCATTAGGAGCATTGGTTGGGGTTCTGGTATAGCTGCAGCCACCCGCAGGCTTAACTAGGACTGTTGTCCAGGGCCTTGGTTCTTGTATATGTGGGTTTTTCCACATGGCTAATTTATTAGCCTCATGGTATGATGGCAGGGTTCCAAGAAGTATTCCAAGAGCTAGCATTGTGATAGCAAAGAAGCAGAAGCTGCCAGGCCAGTTAAGGTTTAAGCCAGAAACTGGTGCGGCTTCACTTCTGCCATTACTCTCTTGGTCAAAATAGTTACGGGCCAGGATCAGAGTTATTGTGGGAAGAGACTAGGAATACTAGGAAGCATGTTTAATTGGGGTCATCAAAGTAACAGTTTAGCACAAGATTATTTTCGTTGCAAGTGGCAGCTCAAATTGAACTAGCTTCAGTAAAGGAGAAATTTATTATAAGAATAATGGGATGTCTGTCTCATAAAACCTAAGTATGGGATGAGGCCCTAGGTGTTTTGGACTCAGGGTTTAAGGTCCTTAAGACTTTCTTATCATTGCTTCACTCTGTAAACTTCATTTTCTCTTACCACAGATCTGCTTTTCCACAACAGAAAAAAACTGCCACCGACAGCTCCCGTGTTGTTTGTATCTTCCCATTTTAGCCATTCAGACCAGGACTGACTTTATTTTCACAGTTGTGTTTCTAAAATTCTTGAAGAAAAAAATTGTCCTGGACCAATCATTTGTGATCAGGGGATAGAAGTTACAATTATACCAACAAATGGATAGGAGCAGGGTTAATTAACAGAAAAGTGATGCTGAATATATAACTCCCAAGTAATTCACTTGTTTCCTTCTTAACCATCTATGTATGAACATAAACTAATTTGTTCGTACAGGCCTGGTACCTCTTTCTTCAGCTACCTGCATTTGTCTGTTTCACTGTTCTGCTGGAGAGAAGGCTCTTGTAAGGACTGGAATTAGTTTAGTATCTTGAATATTCACTGTAATCTTTTCTTGCTTTGAGTAGGGGACAGCAGCATTAGTATCTACTATTTCACTTTGCTACCATTAATATAAACTCAGATATGAAGGTGATCTTACTCCGTGATTACCCACTGATTTTTCAGAGTTGATTTGGCTGATTTGGCTGGCTGAGTGGGTATATCCTTCCTCTGGAAAGGGACTACTTGCGTACATGAAAGCAAGTAACTATAATACAGAATGAAATAAGAGCTATAATGGAAGTACAAGCAACATACTGTGGGTGTACAGAGAAAGGAGCAGTTAATTTTGACTGAATGGCTGTAGGAGGGATGGTATTTTAAATTAGACAGTGTTTGAGCAGGGCCTGGAAGAATGAACAACCCATGCTTAGAAAAGCAAGGAAAGGTAATCTGGCTGTCAGGTTCCTTGACTGCTGAAGGGGTGGCACCAGGATGTCTAGGCTAAAGAGATGAGCTTAAATATAGATATTGGGAATTCAGGATAAACAGCAACATGCACTTATCTGACTTTAACTTTCTTCAATTAGACTTACAAGAGCTAACTTGGTTTTGCTACATTCAGGCCTTGGGTGACTATATGGCAGTTTAAACTTTGAGAATCTGATTTTTTAAAAAGATTTTAGTTATTATTACAGAGAGGGAAAGGGAGGGAGAAAAAGGACAGAAACATGACATGTGAGAGATGATACATCGACTAGTTGCCTCTCACACGCCCCCTACTGGGAACCTGGCCTGCAGCCCAGGCATGTGCCCTGACTAGGAATCAAACCAGCAACCTTTTGGTTCCCAGTCTGGCACTCAACCCGCTGAGCCACACCAGGCAGGGCGAGAATTTGATTTTTTAATTAAGCAGTTTATCTCAAATACTTACATATTTGGATATAGAAAGAACTTTAGAGATTATCTATACTAACCCCCTGTAGTAGATGAAGAAACTAAGACCCAGCTAAATGATTTATTTAAGGTTACACATCTAAATGATAGCCTTAGGTCTAACACCTAGGCCACCTTATTTCTGGTCTTTCGATATTTAAAAAAATTTTTTACAGTGTACCCTCTGTAGTAAGAGTATTTATTAAAAATATATGCCCATTTGAATTACCTGCTGTAACAGTTTTTAAATTTGAGATATAGCATCCATACCATGAAGTGAACAAATGTTAATTGTACAACATGATGAAGTTTTCAAATACATAGACCCTTGTAGGTACCACCCAGATCACGTAATCACTATTCTGATTTATCATCAAGGATTAACTTAGCCTGTTCTTGAACTTTACATAAGTAGAATGACTTTTGCCATTCATTATTATGTCTATGATTTTCATCCATGCTGTATATAGCAGTTGTTCATTCTTTTTATTGCTATGTGGTGTTCCATTGAATGAATAGATCATTATTTATTCTTCTGTTAATAGACATTTGAATTGCTTCTAGTTTTTTGACTGAATTTTTTATACATATCTTTTGATGAATATGTTGTCTCATTTTTAGGTATACAATTGCTGGGTGGTTGTTTTCTCAAAAAGCTGTACCATTTTTTATACCCACCAGTAATGTAGGTCTACATTCTTCTTAAAGTTTGGTATTGTTGGTCTTTTTAATTTTAACCATTCTAGTCCTTGTGTAGTGGCTTCTAATTTATATTTCCCAGATGAGCAATGATGTTGAATACCTTTTCATATTTTAATTTTTAGTATATTTTTTAATATGGCTGTCTTAGGGATTTATACTAATTATTTACAATTCCAAATTATGGATATATGTAATAAACTTTGGATATATGTATGGCAAATATCTCTCAGTCTGTGGTTAGTCTTTTTACTGTCTTAGTAGTGTCTTCTAATAAATAAAAATTCTTAACACTAATAAAGTTTAATTTATTAAATTTTCTTTTTATGTGTAGTGTTTTGGTATGTATGTTTTATTTGTTTCTTATTTAAAAAATCTTTGCCGACTGCAGGATCACGAAATTATTCTCCAAAATTTTCTTCTAGAAATTTTATCATTTTCCCTTTTACTTGAAGTTCTAGGATGCATTTCAAATTAACTTGTATAAATAATGTAAGGTAGAGATTAAGAATTATTTTTTTAAACATGTGGATATCCAGTTAATTCAGCACCCTTTTTTGAAAAAACTATTCCCACTGGGTTTTAGGGTATGTAAATCAGATGAATTTGTTTCTGGAGTGTATATTCTGTGCAGTTGGTTCTTTGTCTATTCTTGCACCAACATTACCCTGTCTTAATAATTGCTATAACCTTATACTAAGTCTTTTTTTTGAATTCTTTAAATATATTTATTGATTATGCTATTACAGTTGTCCCATTCCCCCCCCCCCTTGCTCCACTCCATCCTGCCCACCCCCTCCCTTCCACATTCCCCCCCTATAGTTCATGTCCATGGGTCATACTTACAAGTTCTTTGGCTTCTACATTTCCTACACTATTCTTACCCTCTCCCTGTCTATTTTCCACCTATCATCTATGCTACTTATTCTCTGTACCTTTCCCCCCCTCTCCCCCACCCACTCCCCTATTGACAACCCTCCCTGTGATCTCCATCTCTATGGTTCTGTTTCTGTTCTAGTTGTTTGCTTAGTTTTCTTTTGTTTTGGTTTTAGGTGTGATCGTTAATAACTGTGAGTTTGCTGTCATTTTTACTGTTCATATTTTTTATCTTCTTTTTCTTAGGTAACTCTCTTTAACATTTCATATAATAAGGGCTTGGTGATGATGAACTCCTTTAACTTGACCTTATCTGAGAAGCACTTTATCTTCCCTTCCATTCTAAATGATAGCTTTGCTGGATACAGTAATCTTGGATGTAGGCCCTTGCCTTTCATGACTTGGAATACTTCTTGCCAGCCCCTTCTTGCCTGTAAGGTCTCTTTGGAGAAATCAGCTGACAGTCTTATGGGAAGTCCTTTATAGGTAACTGTGTCCTGTTCTCTTGCTGCTTCTAAGATTCTCTCCTGTTGAATCTTGGGTAGTGTAATTATGATGTGCCTTGGTGTGTTCCTCCTTGGGTCCAGCTTCTTTGGGACTCTCTGAGCTTCCTGGACTTCCTGGAAGTCTATTTCCTTTGCCAGACTGGGGAAGTTCTCCTTCATTATTTGTTCAAATAAGTTTTCAATTTTTTGTTCTTCCTCTTCTCCTTCTGGCACCCCTATAATTCGGATGTTGGAACGTTTCAAGATGTCCTGGAGGTTCCTAAGCCTTTCCTCATTTTTCCGAATTCTTGTTTCTTCATTCTTTTCTGGTTGGATGTTTCTTTCTTCCTTCTGGTCCACACCGTTGATTTGAGTCCCAGTTTCCTTCGCATCACTATTGGTTCCCTGTACATTTTCCTTTGTTTCTCTTAGCATAGGCTTCATTTTTTCATCTACTTTTTGAACAAATTCAACCAATTCTGTGAGCGTCTTGATAACCAGTGTTTTGGACTGTGCATCCGATAGGTTGGCTATCTCTTCCTTGCTTAGTTGTATTTTTTCTGGAGCTTTGAAGTGTTCTGTCATTTGGGCCTTTTTTTTTTTTTTTTTTTTTTTTTTTTAGTCTTGGCGCGTCTGTTACTCAAAGGGGCAGAGCCTTAGGTGTTCATGGGGGCGGGGTAACGCTGGTCGCTGGGCTGTGATGCTGTTCGTAGGGGAGGGGCTGAGAGGGAGCAATGGCACCAGCTCCACTCTGCCGGATCTCAGTCACGCCCTCCACTACCCACAATCAAACTGGGCCCCTTTGGTGCTGGTTCCCGAGTGGGTGGGCTTGTGCACACCCTAGGCCCCTGTGGGTCTCTCCAATGACCTCTCCTGTGAGGCTGGGAGTTTCTCCTGCTGCTGCCCCAACCCCCACAGGCGTTTTCAATCAGAGGATTGAGGCTTTATTTCCCCACGCTGGAGCCCTGGGTTGCGGGGTCTGCTTCGCTCCCCGCTGTTTGTACGGTTTATCTGTGCGCGAATGTGGGGCCGCAGGGTCTGCTAGTGGTCAGACTGCCTTCCCCGTTTGTCCCACACTCCGCCAGTCTCGGTCCCGCCACGGCAACACAAGTCCTCTCTGCCCCGGCTGCCTGTCTCTGCCCCTCCTACCAGTCTGGATGGATGTTTATTTTTTTTTTCCTTGGTGTCGGACTTCCTTGCCGTTCGATTTTCTGTCAGTTCTGGTTGTGCGAGGAGGCGCAGTGTGTCTACCTACGCCGCCATCTTCGTTCTCTATACTAAGTCTTGATATCTGGTAATGTGATTTCTCCAAATTTTTTATTTAACTTTTCTTTCCTTTTTGAACAAGAGGGCTGTACTGCAGCTTCTGTATTGTCATATACATTTAGAATCAGATTATAATTTAAAAAATCTGTTGTTATTATGATTGAGATTGCAATGAAACTGTAGATCAGTTTGGAGAAAATTGTCATCGTAACAATACAGAATATTCCACTCAATGAACATGGATTATCTCTCCACTTACTTGGGTCTTTAAATTCTTGTGGCAGTGTTTTATGGTGTCCAAGGTAGACATCTTGCACACATTGTGTTAGGTTTATGGCTAGCTATTTGATGTTTTAAGTGCTATTGTAAGTGGTATTGTTTAAATTTCATTTTCCAGTTGTTTCATATTAACACATAGAAATACAATTGATTTTGTAATTTGGTCTTACATACAGAAACCTTGCTAAATTAGCTTATTTTAAATTTTTAACAGTTTGTATATTCTTTTAAATTTTCTATGTATGCAGCCACATCATGTGAGAATAACAATAATATTACTTATTTCTTTCCAGTCTTCTCTATACTTTTTTCTTTTTTTCCTTATTGCAAAGACCAACACAACAATGTTTAATAGAAATAGTGATAGTTTTATTTCTGAACTTGGTGAGGAATGTTCAATATTTCACCATTAATTATTATGTTAGCTGTAGGTTTTTATAGGTCCCTTTTATCACATGAAAGAGGTTCCCATCTATTCCTACTCTTGAGTTTTCTAAATCATTTATGATTTTTAAATTTGATTGAATAGTTTTTCTGCTTTTATTGAGATAAGTCATATGGTTTATGTCCTTAATTCTATCATATGGTGAATTACACTGATTGATTTCACTGTTAAAGTCACCTTGCACTCCTGGGATAAATTCCACTGTGTCATGATGTATTGTATCACTGGATTCAATTTATTAATATTTTGTTTAGGATTTTTATATCTATTTGTGAGAGAGATTAGCTTGTAATTTTCTTTTCTTAGGAAATTTTTCTCAGATTTTGGTATCAAGGTTTGCTGGCCCCATAAGCCATTTGGAAGTTTTCTGTTTTTTATTCTTTGAAGGAGTTTGTGTTAGGTTGGTACCTTTCATGTGTACTAGAAAAGAATGTTTATTCTGCAGTTTGTTGATGTTAGTGTTGTATGTTAAAAAGGTCAAATTGTTAATCATGTTCACATGATTGGGGCTTTAAAAAAATGATTGGGCTTTTTTCCTGTTTTTATCATTATGATGAAAGAATCTTAAAATCACCAACTTTATACATTTATTTGTTTTTCCTTTCAGTTTTTTCCAAATTTCCCTTTAGGTATTCTGGAGCTCTTATGAAGTGTGTACAAATTTGGGATTGTTATAATTTATGTTTGAACCATTGTGTTTGAGTCATTATGAAATGTCCTTTATCCCAAATAGTATATCTTGCCTTGAAATCTATTTTAAACTTGTGTCAATATAATCACTCTATCTTTCTTTTCTTCAATATTTCTACAATTTATTTTTTCCTCTTTAGCCTATCTATATTTTTATATTTAAAATATGTCTTTTGGACATAGCATACTATAGATTTATGTGTTTCTTTGATCCAGTTTGACAGTCTTTGCATTTTTATTGGTATGTTTATTCTGTTTACATTTAATGTAATTACTATTATAGTTGGATTTAAAAAACTGTCATTTTATTAGGTGATATCTATCTCATCTTTTTAAAAAAATCTTTCTTGCCTATTTCTGATTTGTCAAGTTTTATAAATTTTATTTTATTAATTAGCTTTTCAGTATACATTCTTCTATAATTGTAACTTTAGTCATCCTAGAGGTTTTAGTAAACATGTTTGATTTATTAATGTATTATAAATTAATATTAGAAAATCTAAGAAAGTTTAACTTTATTTGCTCCTTCTTGGCCTTTGTGCTATTTTTTCATGTATTTTACTTCAACATATATTATAAGCCATATAGATATTATTGGGGGTTTTGGTAAATAATCAATATTCTTTTCTTCTTATCCATATATATATATCCATATATATATACACACACTTTTTGTACTCTTTATTCATTTTTGTATTTGTTTTCTGCAGTCCAGGATAGTTTTCCTTTAGCCTGAAGAAATTCCTTTAATATTTCTTGTAATGCTGATCTGCTAGAGGCATATTTTTTTAGCTTTTTTTTTTTTTGTATGTAAACACCTTTATATTGACTTTTAAAAAAATCATTGAAAATTTTTTCAATTACAGTTGACATACAATGTTATATTAGTTTCAGGTGTACACCTGAGTGCTTAGATATTACATAACTTACTAAATGATCATCCTCATAAGTCTTGTACTATTCTGATACCATACATAGTTATTAGGATATTATTGACTATATTCCCTGTGTTGTAACTTAAAACCCTATCACTATTCTGTAACAACCAATTTGTACTTCTTAATCCCTTTACCTCTTGACTCATTTTCATAACCCTCCTCCCCTCTGGCAACTGTCAAAATATTCTCCGCACCCTGGCCAGGTAGCTCAGTTGATTGGAGAGTCATCCCATAAACCAAAAGGTTGTGGATTCCATTTCCAGTCAGGACGCATGATGGAGGCAACTGATCCATGTTTCTCCTTCACCTTGATGTTTTTTTCTCTCCCTTCTTTTCCCCCTCTAAAAATCAGTAAACGTGTCCTCAGATGAGAATTAAAAAAATGTTCTCTGAATCTGTGAGTCTGTTTATGTTCTGCTTGTTCATTTACTTTGCTTTCTTAGATTCAATTCTTTTTTTTAAGATTTTATTTATTTATTTTTAGAGAAGGGGGGAAGGAAGGAGACAGAGGAAGAAAACATCAATGTGTGGTTGCCTCTCATGCACCTCCTACTTGTGGACCTGGCCCGCACCCCAGGCACGTGTAGTAACTAGAAATTGAACCTGTGACCCTTTGGTTCCCAGGCTGGCACTCAGTCCACTGAGTTACACTAGCCAGGGCTAGATTCAATTCTTGATAGATATGTATTTATTGCCATATTTTGTTTATATTTTTGATCTGGTTTTTTTGGTCTTCTTAAAGAAGACCCTTTAACATTTCGTATAATACTGATTTGGTAGTGGTGAAATCCTTTAGCTTTTCCTTGTCTGGGAAGCTTTTATCTGTCTTTCAAGGTAAATGATGGCTTTTCTGCATAGAGTAATCTTGGTTGTAGATTCTTGCTTTCCATCCTTTTAAATATTTATTGCCAATTTCTCTGGCCTGCAAAGTTTCTGGTGAGAAATCAGCTGATAGTCTTATGGGAGCTCCCTTGTAGGTAACTAAGTGCTTTTCTTTTATTGCTTTTAAGATTTGCTTTTTGTCATTAATCTTTTGCATTTTAATTATGAAGGGTCTTGGTGTGGGCTTCCTTGAGTTCATCTTATTTGGGACTGTGTGCTTCTTGGACTTGTACGTCTATTTCCTTCAACAAGTTAGGGAAGTTTTCTGTCATTTTTTCACATAGGTTTCCAATTTGTTTCTCTCTTCTCCTTCCAGCACCCCCATAATGTGAATGTTGTTACACTTGAAGTTGTCCCAGAGGCTCCTTACACTATCCTCATTTTCTTGGATTCTTTTTCTTTTTTGCTGTTGATTGAGTGTTTTTTGCTTCCTTATCTTCCAAATTGCTGATTTGATTCTCAGTTTCATCTAATGTATTATTGGTTCCTGTAAATTATTCTTCTGTTCAGTTAGTGTAGCCTTCATTTCTGACTGGTCCTTTTTTATGCCATTGCAGTTGTCACTAATTTCATTGAGCATCCTTATAGCCGTTGAACTCAGCATCTCGTAGATTGCTTGTCTCATTTTAATTCTTTTTCTGGAGTTTGTTTTCTTTCTTTCATTTGGGACATATTTCTTTGTCTCCTCAATTTGTCAGCATGCCTGTGTTTGTTTCTATGTATTAGGTAGATTTGCTACATCTCCCAGGCTTCGTAGAGTTGCCTTATGTGCTAGTAGGTGTTCTGTAGGGTTTACTGACACAAACTCCTTGATCTCTCAACCTCCACCCTCAAGGTATGCCCCCCCTCTGGGGTCGGTACATCCTCTTTTGTAGTTGAGCTTTGATTGCGGTTGGCATGTCAGTAGGGGGGATTTACTCCCAGGTTGATCAGCTGCAAGGATGGCTGCCACCACAAACCACCATGGAGGATCAGCTGTGCCTGGGCCCACCCAACAGTGCAGGACATACTTCAGTGGGGCTGTGGTGCCCACTGAGTCCGCTCCTTGAGTGTGTTGCTTGTGGAGGTTGTTGGATGGTGTTGCTTTGACGTGGTCTGAAGCTGTCCATTGGGTACTTTTGGGGCCTCTTGGGAGGTGCAGGCAAGGGTTAGCTGTTGCCTGTGTTCTGCCTGGTGCCACTGCCATGAGCTACATAGTAATCTGCAGATGGTTACCACTTGTGCTGGTATTGAAGATGCCCAGGTGAGGCCAAGCAGCAAACCAAAGCCAGCTGCTGCTAGTGCTTGGCCTGGAGCCACTTAGTGAAGGGTATGGGGCATGCTGAGGTCCAATACTGCTGTTTGAGAGATTTTAGGAAATTTTGAAGCATGAGCCAGTACAGGCCATTGTTATGGAAAAGCCCCTGGAAACAGCTTGGGTGGGCCTAAAAATTGGGAGGGGCGGGATGTCAGGGTATCACTGGGGCAGGGTAAGCGGTGTGAGCCAGGTTGATGGAGTCTCAGCTGTGGTAGCCACCCTGCTGGCTCTGTGTGGAGAGGGCTCATCAAAGAAACAATGGCCTCTACATGCACTTCTCTCTGGGAGAAAGCTACCATGCTTCATCCTCCTCCAACCTCCCCCATCTTTTGCCCTGATGCCAGACAATTCATTGCTTCCTTATATGTCTCTGGTGCTTTTCAATCTACTGCCCCAGTGTTGGAGATCAGAGGGAGTGAGTTTGAATGAGTTCACACACAGGCCCTCTAAGAGGAACTGCCTGGGATTCCAGAAGCCTTCGGCCACAGCCTCAATCCCCACTGTGTTTTTACAGCCAGAAGTTATGGCGGTTTCTCTTTCTGGCACTAGAATCCTGGGCTGGGGAGCCCTCCTATGGGGCTAGGACACATACTTCTCAGTAGGAACCTCTGAAACCAATATATCCCTCCCAATTTTTATCTGCTGCATGTTGGTGTGGGACAAGCCTTTTCTGCATCTCCACTCCTTCTACCAGTCTCAGTGCAGCTTCTTCTTTAATTCCCTAGTTGTAGCATGCTCATGCAGCCAGATTTCATGCGGCTCTGAATGATGGTTGTTCTGTAGTTTAGTTGTAATTTTGATGTAGTTGTGGGAGGAGACGAGTACCACCTTTATCTACACTTGACTAGCCGTCTTGACTGGAAGTTTGACCTTTTTTGAAGGAAAATTTTTCTGGTACAGAATTCTAGGTTGGTATCCTTTTTTTTTCTTTTGACTCTACAAATATGTCATTCTTTTCTGGCTGCTTATAATTTATGTTGAGAAGTCAACCATCAGTCTTACTATTGATCCTTTAAAAATGTGTATTTTTTTGCTGCTTTTAAGATTTTATTTTTGTTTTTAGTTTATAACAGTTTGACTACATGGTATCTAAGCATGATTTTCTTTGCATTCAATCTGTTTGGGGTTTTCTTGGTTGATGGTTTACCATGAAAATATTGATGAAAATAAAGGTAGAGTGATTATATTAATGGAAGTTCAGTTTTTAAAATTATATGCAAAATATTGTATGCCTGTATAATTTAACTCCAAGGAAGCTGAATAGGATATCTTCCTTCAGTAGTGGTTCTCCTTTTTAACTTTTAGGCCATTTGGGTAAGGTGCTGACACCTCAGTTTATTTAGGAATTGAACTATTTAATTAGAGTCAGTTGGATTTGCATTTTTAGTAAGATTCGGTCAACTCTCATTTGTCAACATTGACCTACTATGGTTTTGATTGATGGATTGTTAGGTTTCCTCTTCACAGTCCTGAAAGACTACCAGAGATTCATTTCCTTTCTTTGGAGATTTTGAGATTGGCCTTTGATCTCTTGCCTCACACTGCTTCAAATTCAGGCAGATGTTGGAGACCTGTCATGTGTTGCTTGTGGTTATTTCCCTTTTCTAGCAAGTTTTACCTTAAGTACCATGAAACTGAGGGAGATTTTACTCTGCCATTCTAGCTCATTCCTATAGCCTCCCGCATCACTGTAGAACTAGGCAAATATTCCTTTTAGTCTTGCATTTGAAAGTTTTCAGTCCACTACACAAAAGCTCTACTGCTTTTTGTTTTCACCAGTCCTTCTGCCTGGGCCAGTCTCTATTCTCAATCTATACCCAGAATCTTTAAATGATTTTAGGAAAGAAATAGAAAGTGATTGTCAATTCACCTAGGAAGGGTTCTTCTCTTCCAGCAGTTTTGGGTTATCTGCTTCTTGTTACTTTATAAGCTCTCCAATGTTGTAAAAATATGATTGCAATTCATTCGTTTTGTTCCTGGTTGTTGAAGTATAATAATAACTGCTATCCTTAAAGTTTGAAACAGTGAAATCTATTTTTTCTTATTATAAAAATAAAACATTCTATATTAACTTTAGCTAACTTATGCTGCATAATAAATGTTCCCAATAATTCATTGACTTACAACAAAAAGGTTTATTTTTTTCTCTTGCTATATATGTTACCTGAAGACTGGCACCGGTTCTATTCTTGCGCCATGTATCTTCTAATTCTGAGATCCAGGCTGGAGACCAAGTATTGTTCTTATAACAGGAAGAGAAAGATAATTGGCAAAATACAAATAAGACCTTTGTCTTTTTTAACCATTTACTCATGATAACAGAAAAGTTCTCAAACTGGGTGCATGTAGTCTTGCTTTGCCATGTAGTCTCAAATATAAAATATCTTTAACACAAGTTTGGGTCTGATCCATGACATTCAGTCATGGATTACTTGACTTACTTTGAGTCAAATAATTTCTTATTCTTGGGAAGATAAAAATCAGAATTTTGGGATTTTGTAAAGGATATTTTTTTAAGGGAGAAAGTGCTAGAAATAATAAAAGTCAAGAGCAAGAAATTCTTGATCCAGCTAATTTTATTTTACCTAATTCGAGGTCTGTCTGGAAAAAGTCCAGCCATTGTTAATATAACAGGAACGGTTGATGTGATGTTGACATAACCTGGCAGCCAAGGAGAGTAGACTGGAATGTGCGTGCATGAACAGTGGTGCCTTCACTTTACTAGTCAGTGGGAGTAGTGAACGCCATTGAGAGAGCATGTGTACTGTGTGGCTATTGCATTCAAAGTGACTGAACAAGTAGAGCAACGAATCTGGAACAGATTTTGTTTTAAGCTTGAACATTCCTCCATGGAAACAGATGATTCAAAAGACTACAGCTATGAGCAGCTGGTGATTGGCAGCTTCTTCATCACAACGAGCCTACTCATGTATCACATGTCATGCAGTTTTTTGGCAAAACATCAAATAGATCAAGTGACTCAGTCCCCCTACAGCCCAGATTTGGGGCCCTGTGGCTTCTGGCTTTTCCCAAAATTAAATTACCTTTGAAAGGGAATAGATTTCAGACCATCAATGAGATTCAGGAAAATACGACGGGGCAGCAGAGGGAGACTGGGAGAACTGTGAGATCCCAAGGTGCCTATTTTGAATGGGACTAAGGCGTCGTTGTATTATGTATGGTGTTTTTTGTATGTTGTATCTTCTTCAATAAATGTATCTTTTTCATATTATGTGGCTGAATACCTTCTGGACAGTCCTTGTATGTTTTATAGTGCTGTTTAAACTAGGTTAACCAGACTCCCTCTTAGAATGAGAATAACCATGAAGAGGGTTAAGTTTTTTTAGTCATTTTTATTTATAGATATTTTTCTATTCAGAGAAATTCTCAGTGGTTCAGATTTTCGTGAAGGGAGTACATCTGTAGGGAAAGTGAGTTATTTTGTACAAATTGGGGGAGGGTAAGACTCATTGTGAGTTTGGACACTAAGGACTCTTAGCATTTGGGACATGGAAGAAAAGGGAGGTGAAAGAGGACTGGGAAACATTTTCTACCTTGTAATTTTGCCTTAGGTTCAGCCTGGTGGAGGTGGCATGTCAATGAAAATCAAACTTGTAAGAGTGACTTAAATGAAGTACATCTGGATTCAGATTCTATTCCAGTAAAACTTGTGTGATTTGAGCAACAGACTTGTCTTATTTATAAAATAGAGATAATAATTGACTTATTGATTCTACCATCTTTTATAGTAATTGTCCCTCGGTCTCTTGAGTCATCACTTCTTTAGCCAACTTAAATTTTATGGTCTTTAATCCTCAACTCCCTGATACACACCCTTGACTATCTTCTCTCACTCTAACTTAATCATACTCACTTGGAAAAACTATACCCCCGGTTAACCCAATTTTCTTTCAGCTCCAAGTCTGTACCTTTGGAGCTGTTATGTGTTTAGAGGAAAATGTAAAATCATGCTGACTAATTTTACTTTAAAGTCATGATCACAAGCATTACATGAGTCCCTAATACTGCCTGGTATTCATACTGTATTTTCCTAAATCATTTTTTCTATTTTTTTAGATGGCTTATTTCTTGTTTTCTGTCATCAGACCTTCCAACAATATCTCATTCCCGGTCTTGAAATCAGCTCATGATTTTGTTTCCTAGCTCACTGAAAAATATTGAAGCAATCAGAAGAGATCTTGCATAAACTCATTTGACCACATCTACCTACCTACATTTCCAGTTCCTAGACTGTGTATTCTCACCTATTTTCTACCTTTCTAAAGCCAAATTCTTCCATTGTGTATTAGATTCTATTTCTTTATGCCTATTTAAGGACATTGCTCCAGCAATTCTCCATTCTCATATTTCTCAGTAACCACATCACCTCCATAAGAAGACAAAATTTACTGCTGATTTTATCTTTGAAACATCATTTACTATGCCCTACTTATCTTACCAGGTAACACTTTATTTGTTCTTCATTTGCAATAAACTCCTTAAAAGAGTTGTGTATGTTCACTGATTTCAATTCTACTCTTCCTGTTTCCTCTTAAATCCAGTACAGTTAGGCATTTTCCATTGCCATTGCATTGAAACTACTCTTGAAAAGGTTACCAATGACCTTCATATTGCTAAATTTCAAGTTAATTTCTCAATATTTATCTCCCTTGACTTAGCAGCAGCATTTGATTGAATTGATCATTCCCTCTTACATACATCTTTTTCACTTGGCTTCCAGGCAATTATATGACGTAGACACTGGCAAGCAGTGTCTGCAACATTGTGGCCGAGACAAGACAAATTCACAAGGACTACCGAGTCCTTTGGAGGAAAAGGGACAGCACAACCACTCTTTCAAGAGGAGAGTGCACTGACTCTTGCCTGGACAGGCTTTTATTGGTTAATTTGCATAGGAATACAGGGTGTATATGGAAAGCTCATCAATCATTGTCAGGCAGTAATAATCTAATAAAAGAACTCTGATGGTTTATTTTGAGTCAGAGTCAGGTAGCTAAAGGACCATAAAACTTGGGGAAACAAATTCATTTCATGCTTGGACCCTTATCATTTAAATTGAGGGTATTAGCAAAGCATGTTTCACAGGATTTTATGCATTCTTTCTTAGGCCTGATCTCCATGGGGAACCCGCCCTTTCCAGCACTGGGCGGCACCCACATTGTTTCAGGCTTAGGTTAAGCAGGGGAAGTAAGGCAGCCAAGAGATTAGGAGACTTCTTGCAGACAGAATGAGGATTCAGGCTATGTCAAAGCTGAGGGGCGAGGGTCCATCACCCTCTTTTTCTATAGCCCTCCAAGTCCTTCCCTGAGGGTCCCCTTGTGACCATGCCTGTCTTAGGTTGTCCCTCCCTTGAGGAATCTCACCTGTCATTGGCTAACCAGTCCTGCACTAGGGGCGAGGCAGGGTAAAGTAAAGTGGGTAGAGGTGGTGCCCCTGCCAGGGAGATGAGCTTTGTCTCCTTAGTGGCTTAGGGTCCCAAGGTCTCTCATTCAGCCTTAGCCATGGGGGATTACAGCTTCTGAAACCAGGCAGGGCGGTTCCCAACAATTATACTTAAAAAAAAAAAAAATCTTTTTCTTCTGCCCACCTCCTCTCCTCAGTCTCTTAAAAGTTGGAGTATCCATCTGGTTCTCTTCTCTGTCTACACTCACTCCTTTGATGACTCTGGCTCAAAATACCAACTTCATCCTGAAGACTCCCAAATTTATATACCCATGTAAGACCCTTCTCTTGGATTCCAGCTCATAAATATACCAATACATATCTATATAGCCATTTGGATGTCTAATAACATCTTATAATTAATATGTGTCAAATCAAATTAATGATTCCTTGCTTAAAAGTTGCTCTCTCCACAGTATTTGTCAGCTCAGTAAATGTCTACTAAATTTTTCCAGTTGGAGCCATCCTTGATTCTTGTCTCTTTTACTCCCACAACTCATTAGTAATGAAAATCTTGTCAAGCCATACTTTCAAAATATGAGAGTATATTTAAAATATATCTCTTCTCACTACCTCTACTGCTACCACTCTGGTCTAAACCACTATTGCCTCTCCCCTGGAGTACTGCAGTAACTTCATAACTTGTCTCTCAGTTGCCCTCTTACATACCTTCTTATAGTCTTTTCTCAACACAGTAGCCCAGTGAGCCCTTCAAAAAGTAAGTAAAATATTTCACTCTGCTCAGAACTCTCCAGTTGCCCCTAGGAACTACACAACTTCCTTAAATGTCACATTCTCAAACCACTGTAATTAAAATTACCACTTCTCTTTCTTACATATACTCTCCGCATGTATATTCCTAATTCCCCTTACTTGCTCCTTTTTTCCTATAACATTGTTACCATTTAACATTTTAATATATATATTAATTGTTAATGGTCTTTCTTTTGGGCAGGGAACTTTATCTATTTGTTTTGTTTACTGATATATTCCAAGTACCTGAAACATTGCCTGGCACATAAGTGCCCAGTAAATACTTGTTGAGTAAAAGAATGCCTGCCTCTCAAGATTTTGTAGATATAAAATGTGATAAAGTACTTGTATACCTCAAACAATAGCTGGGATGTTATACATGCTTAATAATTTTGTTCTCTTTCTTCCCTGCTTCCTAGTTACTATACTTTGTGTAGGTATCTGAAAATGTTAGGAGTGTTGTAGACCTCTAGATACCATATTTTATTCCATTCTCCCTGCTGTAGTCTTTGCAGTTGAACCCAGCTTTTCCTCATTCCTCTTTTTGCTCTGAGACTTCTTCCATCCAACAGAGGAGATGGAAGGAGTTAGAATCAAAGGAGAAGGGAAAAGACCTTGCAGATTCTTATAAGTGGGAGAAAAATTGATCAGACTTCTACTTTTAATGATCTTTGCCTTATTATTTTCTGGTTCACAGTTCCTGGCATGCAGTTGATGCTCAACAAATTTTTGAATGACTACATTTTCTCTGTACAGTGGAATTGCTCTTTGCAAACGTAGGTCTCTTCTATGGATTGAAAGAACCAAAAGAGTCTGAGGAGTAGGTGGTTATTCAGAATAGTGAGTAAAAGCTGATACAGCCCTGTGCTATGTGGGCCAAGAGGAGAAAATAGATTTATGAAGTGACTCAGAAATAGACAGTTTTTGGCAAGAACAGGGTGTTTAAAAAAGTATAGCCCTTAGATTGTATTAAATGTTTTTGTTTTATTCTTACAAAACTTCATGTTATCACATTATCACAATATTTCCCCATCACAGAAATGGGGAAACTGAGTTTCAGGGGATATATCCTGTACAAGTTCAAACAGTAAGTATCAGAGTTGGTGCTCAAAACTAGATCCTCTTGACAACTAATTTCATGCTCATGATAGTAAAACAAGGAAACTGAGGAATAGCACAAAAAATAGTCTGAGTCATTTATTCTAGGTTTATGGCTTGGCTCTGCACATTATAGGTCAAATCACATTCTTTCTCTGAGCCTGATGACCTTTTACAGGGTGATGGTTATGATACTTAAATGGGAGAATGAGTGTAAAATTACTATAAAAATGTGTTGTTGGTGTTATTATTCCATCATAGGGTGGTAGAGCATGACTGAATTGAGACTATAGAAAATGGTATGACTGAGGAGAGGCAAGTAAGAATACGAGTCTATCAAGCCCCTAGGACAATGTCACCAGAGACAAATAAGAAATAATGGGGCTGATAAGTCTGAAGAAAATTGGTAAATATTAAAATGAATTAGAGAAGTGAGAAGTTAAGAGAGAAGGAAGTAACTTCATAATTAGCAAGGGAAAGAGATAATATGAACTCCTAATTAATGAGAAGTACCTGTAGATTTTCTCCTTAACACATTACAACATAATCAGAGATTCTCAAACTGAATGAGACCTCAGGGTTCATCATTTTATAGGAAAGGAAATGGAGGAGGCTCAAAGAAGTCAAATAAATTGCTCAAAGATGTATAAATGGAATAATAGAAAATCCAGGGCTTTTCCTATCTAACAGGAAAAAAAACTAATAAGAATCATGGTTAACACTTATATCATGCTATATATCTATACCTCTCATTTACTCTTTTTTACTCCCTATATATCAGGCTCTGTACTGAGCACTTTTCGTGTATTAACTCAGTTAAAATTATTCATACCTGTTGGGATAATATAGCCTATTATTGCAATTTTACATATGAAGAAACTGAGGCTCAGAGGAGTGAAGTGATATGTCTAAGTTACAAAGCTTAATGGTGGAGCTAAAATTTCAAATTGGTAGTGTAGGTTGCCCATATTCTTTTTTAAAATTTAAATACTTAAATTTAAAATTAAATATTATTACTATTACAGTTGTCCCAATTTTTCCCCTCTGCCCCCCTCCGCTCAACTTGCCCCCACTCCCATAGTCAATCCCCACACCATTGTTCATGTCCCTGGGTCATTCCTATATGTTCTTCAACTAATCCCTTCGCCTTCTTTCAACTAGTCCCCACCTCCCCCCATTCTCTTATAGCTGTCAGTCTGTTCCATGTTTCTATGCCTCTGGTTCTATTTTGATCATTAGTTTATTTTGTTCATTAGTATCCACTTAGAAGTGAGATCATATGTTATTTGTCTTTCACTGACTAGATTATTTCAGTTAGCATAATAATCTCCAGTTCCATCCACGCTGCCAAAAAAGTAAGGATTCCTTCTTTTTATTGCTGCATAGTATTCCATTCTATAAATATACCACAGTTTTTTTTATCCACTAATATACTGATGGGCACTTGGGCTGTTTCCAGATCTTCGCTGTTGTAAATAATTATGCTATGAACATAGGGGTACATATATTTTTTTCAATTGGTGTTTGAGGATTCTTAGGATACATTCCCAGAAGTAGAATCATTGGGTCAAAATGCAGTTCCATTTTAAATTTTTTGAGGTAACTCCATACTGTTTTCCGCAGTGGCCATACCAGTCTGCATTTCCACCAACAGTGCACTAGGGTTCCCTTTTCTCCAGTCTCTGCGAGCACTTGTTGTTTGTTGATTTATTAATGGTAGCCATTCTGGCAGGCATGAGGTGATAGCTCAGTGTGGTTTTAATTTGCATCTCTCATATGATTAGTGATGTTGAGCATATTTTCTCATCTTTAATGGCCATCTGTATGTCCTCTTTGAAGGAGTGTCTATTCAGGTCCTTTGCCCATTTTTAAATTGGATTGTTTGTTTTCTTTGTGTTGAGTTGTATAAGTTCTTTATCTATTTTGGAAATTAACCCCGTATCAGATGTATCATTGGCAAATGTGTTCTCCCATACAGTGGGTTCCCTTTACATTTTGTTGATGGTTTCTTTTGCTGTGCAAAAAGCTTTTTAGTTTGATGTAGTTCCATTTGTTTATTTTTTCCTTTGTTTCCATTCCCTAGGACATATATCAGCAAAAATATTACTACGGGAGATGTCTGAGATTTTACTGTCTGTGTTTTCTTCTAGGATTTTTATGGTTTTGCAACTTACATTTAAGTCTTTAATCCATTTTGAGTCCTTTCTTGTGTATGGTGTAAGTTGGTGGTCTAGTTTCATGTATTTGCATGGACCGTCTAATTTTCCCCACACCATTTATTGAAGAGACTGTCTTTATTCCATGGTACGCTCTTGCCTCCTCTGTCAAATATTAATTGACCATAAAGGCATGGGTTTATTTCTGGGCTTTCTGTTCTGTTCCATCGATCTGTATGCCTGTTCTTATGCCAGTACCAGGTTGTTCTGATTGCAATGACCTTGTGGTATTACTGCCAACTTTGTTCTTCTTTTTCAGGATTGCTGAGGCTATTCATGGTCTTTTTTGGCTCCATAAAAAATTTTGTAATAGTTTTTTCTAGATCTCTGAAATATGCCTTTGGTGTTGTAATATGAATTGTGTTGAATCTATAGATTTCTTTGGATAGTAGGAAAATTTTAACAATGTTGATTCTTCAAATCCATGAACACGGTATGTTTCCACTTATTTGTATCTTCAAAAATTTCATTCTTCAATGTCCTATAATTTTCCAAGTATAAGTCTTTTACCCCCTTGATTAAATTTATTCCTAGATACCTTTTCTTTTTGGTGCAATGGTAAATGGGATTGTTGTCCTAATTTCTCTTTCTGATAGTTCATTATTGGTATATAAATTACCACTAATTTCTGAATATTAACTTTATATCCTGCTACTTTGCTGAATTTCTTTATTAGATATAGTAGTTTTGATGGAGTCCTTAGAGTTTTCTATGTACAATATCATGTCATCTGCAAATAAGGACAGCTTTACTTCCCTCTTTCCAGTTGGATGCTTTTTATTTCTTCTTCTCACCTGACTGCTGTGGCTTGGACTGTCAGTACTATGTAGAGTAACAGTGGTGAAAGTGGACGTCCCTGTCTTGAGGAACAATCATTCTTTTCAAAAGGAAGGTGATAGAATAAAAAGTATTATAAATAAATGGATACTGACTAAACTAAAGAAAAAGAATTACACACTTGAAACCCGTATAATTTTATTAACCAATGTCACCCCCAATAAATTTAATAAATAAAAACAACAAATAAAACTACAGAGGGAAAAGAGTGTAATGTACACACTGGTATACATTATTTATCCTTATAGAAATTAATTTTAAAACACTATGGACTTCTGTGTTCCAGTTTGGCAGGTGTGGAGCTTGGACGTCATTTATTTGATGTTAAAATTATAGTTCACTACTTAAGCAAATGCTATGGGATTTAAAGTCTTGAGAGAAAGAAATTGTATGGGTTCCTTTACAAAAATACTTGGTGGGCCAATCATTTATTTAGTTTATATTTTAAAGTGCATTTTTAATGAAGTCTTCAGCTACTTCATGTATATTAATGTACATTTAATGTAATAGAACCCCAAACCCTTAAATGTTCTATCTTTAAGAATAAATGGTAAAATAGTTCTGTAAAGACAAATTATGGGTTCCCTTTGCACTTCTGATCATAGAATTTTTTCAGTGACTATGAAAGCCTGTCTCATATCTGTTACCCTCTTCAAAAGAAGAAAGAAGCTCTGCCTGTCTTGTTCATTATCATATCTATAGTTCCAGGCCAAAAGTTGGTTTCCTTAAATTTTTGTGGAATAAATGAAGTAATGAATTAATATTTTATTTGAGATCATTTCTTCTTATAATGTTCTAGTTATGCCTTCCACGGTCTTTAACTTACATGAAAGGTACAAATAACAATGATAACATAAAGAGAAGAGCCTGATGGATAGAGTAGTTGGTTGTAGGTCCTTGCTTCTCATTACTTGCAATACTTCATGATAATCACTTCTGGCCTGTAGTGTTTCTGTTGAGAAATCAGCTGACAGCATTATCAGAGCTCCCTTGCAGGTAACTGTTTCTCTCTTGCTGCCTTTAAGAGTCTTTCTCTGTCTTTAAACTTTGCCATTTTACTTGTGTATATCTTGGTGTTGATCTCTTTGGGTTCATCTTGAGTGGGACTCTATGTGTATCCTGAACTTGTGTGATTTTTTTTCTTTCACCAGGTTAAGGAATTTTTCTGTAATTATTTCTTCAAATAGTTTTTTTTAACCCTTGCTCCCTTTCTTCTCCATCTGGTAATCCTTATGATGTACATATTGTTGTTTTCTGTGGTCCCAAAGCACCCTTAAACTTTCCTGATTTTTTTAAAGCTTTTTCTTTTTGTTGTTTCTACTGGATGTTTTTTCCTATCTTGTCTTCCAAATTGCTGATTTGATCCTCTGCTTCATCTAGCCTGCTTTTAATTCCTTCCACTGTATTCTTCATATCAGATATTGCATTCTTCATTTCCAACTGGTTTTTTATTCATAGTTTCTATGTCCTTTTTCATGTTGGTGAAATTCTAAATTCCTTGAACATCCTTATAACCATTACTTTGAACTCTATGTCTGATAATTTGCTCACCTCAATTTCATTTAGCTCTTTTTCTGGAGATTCCTCCTCTTCTTTCATTTGGAGGTTGTTTCTTTGTCTCCCCATTTTAACTGTCTCTTTTTGTTTGTTTCTATGTATTAGATAGATCTGCTTTGACTCCCTTTCTTTGTGGGGTGGCCTTATGTGGTTGGGGTACTAGGGGGCTCAGTGTTGCAGTATCCTTGATCTCTTAAGGGATGCTCTAGATTGAATGTCCTTTGTGTGGGTAACATGGGTTCTCCCGTTGTATTTGGGTCGTGATTGTTGTTGGCTGGTTCATTGGTGGGATCTCCACTCTGGCTGACTGACTGTGGAAGTGCTGACAGACCAAAGCAAAACAACACGAAAAACAAAAACAAAACACTGAAACCCCCTTCTCAACAACAACAGCAAAATCAGTGACAAAAGAGCAAAGGATAATAAAAATGAAAAAAGAAACAGAATAGTAAAAGAAAAAAAATATGAGAAGACCAAAGGAAAGAAAAGTGATTATGAGTGGAGAAAAGGTAGAGAAATCATAAGAGTAGGGAACAGAAAGAGGACAATGGGGAGAAAGAACAAATAAAGAGAAAGCATAACAAAAATAAGAAAAGGAAAGAAGAAAAAATGGAGTGTGAAAAGCTAAGATTAAATGAGAATTATGAAAAAATAAACAAAAATAGAATAAAAAGAAAAAATAATAAAAAGGCTATGGAGAAGAAAAAAATAACAAAACTAATGAAAAAGAATAAAATGGAATTCATCTCAGCAGTTTACTGTTGCCTGCTGGGTTCTCCCTATGGGTACTGTTCTGATGCTGTCTAAAGCTGATGTAAGCCACTGTCAGGTGCTGCCCAAGTCTAGCCCTCCACAGCCTGTTTAAAGCAACAAGCAACCCACAGTTTGTGGCTATCTCCTCTGGGTTTGGCTGCACACATTATGGGGTAAGCTGCACTGCAAGGCTGTCTTTTATCAGCATTGGGCTCAAGGGTGGATCACCAAATGTCCTAAGACACCTCAGGATCTGCCTCTGCCTGACTGCCTGCCAGCCTGCTTTAGTCTTTGACTAGACACTGACTCAGCTGTTTCTGAGAGGTCTTCTGGTGGAATCATGGTGATGGGACCCCTGGATCTCCCATGGGAGGTGCCATTCAGACTTTGGGGAACATGGTGGGTGTGGTTCCCCACCCCTGAGCCACGCTGCTGTTTCTGTCCTGGATTATTTTCCTGAACTATGGCAGGGTGGAGTCTCTAGTGGGCAAGCCGGTGGGGCTTCCAGAGTCCAGAGTTTGGGTCTGCCAGAAACCAGAAGGATGTTTCTGTTGCTCTCCTGTGAGGGGGAAGTGCCAGTCTGGTTCCTGGGAAAGTATGCCGAATGACTGCATCTTACACCCAGTCTCTGATACCCCTGACTCTGATATGTTGTTGTGTCCTTATCAGGGGTTAGGATGCAGGACTGGGGGGAGGGGAGGAAGAAGAAGAAAAAAGAACAAAAGATGCAAGGTGGGCAAGTGGGATTCTAGAGGAGGGGGCAAGCAGGATTTCTGAGGGTAAGTTGAGTGGTATCCCACAGAATGGGGTAATTGTTTCTCCCCTGTGAGGGGCTTGTTCTTCTCAAGAAGGATGGCTGCTGCAGTATCATGGTATGTCCTGGCACAGAAATCCCCACAACTGCTCCTCTATGTCCCTCCCCATTGCCTCTCATTCCAGACTCTCGGGTGACTCCAGTCTGCACTGCTGTCCTTTCTGTGGATTCCAAGGTGTATTGCTGTGAATGAAAAACCTGTGCTTTGACCTCTTTAAGAAAAAAAATAGTTGTTTTGTATCCAGTGGGCTCTGTCTCTCCCCAGCAGACAAAAACCCCATGGCCTTTCACCGCTAGGTGCTACGTGGGTAGCTGATCTCTGCACTGATGCTGCTCCGGCTTGGGAGCCAGATCTGGGGTCCAGGTTTCCTCCTCTCAGGGGGAAGCCCCCACAGCCATGCTGTAACCTCAGCCTGCCACTGGTAGGAACAAGGTATCCTCTTTAGCACCCCCAACATTCCTACCCATGTCTAGTTGGTTTCTGGCTGTCCTTGGTTAAAAGTCTCTTTTTCAGTTAGTCTTCAGTTATGTGTTTCAGGTGGCTGTTCCCTTTTTTAGTTTTATTTCCAGTTTGGTTCTGGGAGGAAGTGCAAGAAAGATCCTCTTACTCCACTGTCATCTTGCCACCAATGAATGGTTTGTCCATATTCTTAATCCTATTATGTTATATTACACTACAATTTTATTTCTTTGAGATAAGTGACTTGAAGATAACATAATTAGATCTTTGAATGAAATGTGTTTTTGAGTGAGGGAATTAACTCCTACCTTTCATAGACAGCATGGGCGGAACCGGAGAGTATTATGCTAAGTTAAGCCAGGTGGTGAAAGGCAGATGCCATATGATTTTACCTATAATAGGAACCTAATGAACAAAACAAACATGACCAAAATAGAACCAGAGGCATGGAAACAAGGAGCAAACTGACAGGGACAAGAGGGGAGGGGGGAGAGGGATAAGGGAGGAAAGAAGGAAAAGGGCCTAGTTAAGGAACAAGTATAAATGACCCACGGACAGGACAACAGGGTGGGGATTGACTGTGGGGTGGGGGTGGACAGAGCAGAGGAGAGCAATGGGGGAAAATTGGGACAATTGTAATAGAACAATAATAAAAATATTTTAAAATACAATATTCAGAGATATCTACTTAATTGAGTTAGCAAAGTGAACCTTTGTACTTTTCCAAATGCAAAATTATTCAGGTATCTAGTTTTTAAGTCACTGTATTCAGTCAATATAAAGGTATTATTTTGTGATTTTTTGGCTTATTTATGGTCAAGTGAATCAATTTAAAATGTTTTGGTATAGCTAAAATTGAAAGGAAGATGGCATTGAAATATCTTTTTTTCTAGTAAATGTGCTTAAGTTACCCACCTGTCTTTTCTAAAGTAAATGTTATCAATTTAGAATTAATGTAAAAGAAATATCATAGTAATAATTTATTGATACAAAATAATGCTAAAGCATGCTAATATTAATAAGTCATCCAATAAACTTTGGTAGCGTTTTGTGAAGTCCTTCAGTTAACTTAACTAAAAGCCAGGTTTTATTTTTTAAATGGCAGTTTAGGCAACCCCATGTAGGCTTATTCATGATAACTATTTTAGTAAGGATAGAGTTTATGCAATTTCCATGGCTCTTTTTCTCTTTTAAAGAAATCATCAACAAATCTGTTTCCAGGTTTCTTTGGTTGGTATCTGGTACCTAATTTACAGTTGTTCTCTGTATTCTGTCAGGTTTTCTTTATATTTCAATGACCATGAGCTCTTTGACTTCACTGTTAAGGACGCTGCCTCTTTTCTTTATTAAATGTACTGTGGTAAACAGCAAAAATGGCAACATTTTTTTGTATCTTCTCCTATTGTAAGATAGGGTCCTTAATATCACCCCTTGAATCTGGTCTTTCCTTATTACTTGCTTTGACCAGTTGAATATGGCTAAGGGCTATTTTGCAAGTCCTGAACCTAGACCTCAAGAGAGGTCTTGTAGCTTCCTCTTTTACTGCTTTTTGGAGCCTCTCCACTCCTGCTGTGTATAGGAGCCTGGGTTAACTTCCAGCATATGATACACACATGGCCTAGTCACCCCTATCGTCCTAACTGAGAGCCTACTTGCTGACAGGCATGTCAGTGCCACCATCATCCAGACATCAGCTGACACATCAGTTGATACATAAGCAAGCCCAGCAGAGATTAGCTGAGCTGGGTAACTTTTCCTAATTTTTTAAACTTAACTATCTAGTTGATCCACAGAATTATGAGCTAAATAAATGGTTATTTTTAATCTACTGAGTTTTAGTGTAGTGTGTTATACAGCTAAAAATAACAGATACACATTGCTCATGTCTTTCCTATCTTGTCAAAACTCTTCCTTGATTCCATGCTTCATCTCTGACTAATTTTAAAGTTGTCTTTTTTTTCTACCCACAGGTGAGCCAATAGCTCCATATCCTGTCTGAGGCCATGAGCAATGTTTTTGTAGTTCTTCATAAAAGAGAGAGTTTCTTTTTGACTTCTGGCTTTGTGTGAGAAGGCCAGTGCTAGCTATTCTCCAATGGCCATTCTTTTGGGATTAGGTATTAAAACCTTAGCCTTTAAGATATATGATTTATACCTAACATTTCTATATCACTCTGTCTCTGTCTCATTGACCCACCCTGCTTCCTAGTTCCAATTTCCAATGTAAGACCTTACAACAATATAGTTCTATTTTCTTGTTCCTTCTTTTTGGTGTGATTTGCATCATATATTTTACTTCTGTGTATATTATAAACTCCACTCTACAGTGTTGTTGTATTTTGTATTAAATGGTTATTTGACTTTTAAATGAATTATAAGATGACAGAAAACATGGTCTTTATATTTAGCCACTTACTTACTATTTTT
This sequence comes from Desmodus rotundus, assembly GCF_022682495.2. NCBI lineage: Eukaryota > Metazoa > Chordata > Mammalia > Chiroptera > Phyllostomidae > Desmodus > Desmodus rotundus. The sequence continues at coordinate 110,302,439 of NC_071393.1, forward strand.
GGTGCTCTTTGTTCCTTTCTGTAGGTCTAAGTATCCATTTGGTATTCTTTCTCTTTGGCCTGAAGGACATCCTTTAGTATTTCTTACAGTGCTGATTGGCTGACAGGCACTCTCAGCCTTTGTTTAGCTGAAAATTCTTCATTTCATGTTCATTTTGAAGAGTATTTTTGCTGAATATAAAATTTTAGGTTGCTACTTTCTCTCTGCCTCCCAGTACTTTAAAGATGTCATTCTACTGTCTTCTGACTTCCAGTGAGAAATTGGTAGTCATTCTTATCCTTCTTCTCCTTATTTATGATGTGTCTTTTTCCCCCTTTTCTGACTGCTTTCAGTATTTTTTTATCTTTAGTTTTTATCAATTTGAATATGATATGCATACATATGGTTCTCTTTATATTCACCCTGGTTAGGATTGGCTAAACTTGAAAGTTGATATTTTCCATCATATTTGGGAAGTTTTCAGCCATTATTTTTCAGATATTTCTTCTGTCCCTGTCTCATTCTCTTCTCCATTGGGACCACAACTAGACATACTTTAGATTATCTGATATTGTCCCACAGGCCCCTGAAGCTTTATTAATTTTTTTCTCTCTGCCAGGTTAGATAATTTTAATTGATCAGTTTTCAACTTCTCTTTCTTCTACCATCTTCAATATATTGTTAAGCCTCCTTTTAACTTGACAGGCCTTAAACTTCAATCTTCCCAACACTGTAGCCACTGAAATCTCTGCTCAGATCTTTAGCTTCCCAGTTGCCATTTTCTGCTGGCACTCTTTCTTTTAAAGATTTTATTTATTTATTGTTAGGGAGAGGGGAATGGAGGGAAAGGGAGAGAGAGAGAAACATTGATATGTGAGAGAAACATTAATTGGTCGCCTCTTGCATGCCCCCATCCGGGGACCTGGCTGGCAACCCAGGCATGTGCCCTGAGAGGAATAGAATTAGCGACCTTTCAGTTTGTGGTATGATGCCCTACCCACTGAGCCACAGTAGTCAGGCCTCTGCTGGCATTCTTAAAGTGTTTCCCTGTGCATGTGGAGTTAAGGAGTAAGTCAACAACTTGAGGGAATATCTTTGCAAGTTTTGGGGTTCATTCTCTGCAATTCCTTTAAATCCTTAGTCCCAGTAGTGGTTGACAGTAGTTTTATTTTTTGCCCCTAGCATTCTTTCCAGAGGATAGCTGTGTTGTGATATTGTGACAGTGGTTTGAGGTGTAAGTTAGAGGACTGAGTCTAGCTGTGGTCTTTCCTACTAGCCTATAGGAACTGACTGAGGAACTACTGTTGCTTTCTTTTGTACAAAGGAGTTCAGTAGGTCTGTAGCTTTGGCTCTGATCAACACTATACATTTTTATTTTACTTCTGGACCGTAGGGTAGTAATACATATGTATGGATTACTATAGGATATTTATACATATGTATATGTGTGTACGTACTGTCCAGAAAGTGTCCAGCCATGTAATATGAAAATTAGAGACATGTATTGCAGAAGATACAAGATAAAAGAAACAATGATGCCTCAGTCCGCTTCCAAGTAGGCACTTAGGACCTCACACAGTTCTCCTAGCATCTTTCCCACTGTTCAAAACACTCTACAAAAATCCTTTGTTGGAATAGTCATCAGCTGTCCCCATCATATTTTCCTGACTCTCATCCACAGTCTAAAATCTCTTCCCTTTCAAATGTGATTTTGGTTTTGGGAAAAGCCAGAAGTCACAGGATGCCAAATCTGGGCTGTAGAGGGGCTGATTGACCTGGGTGATTTGATGTTTTACCAAAAAACTGCACAAGATGTGATGCACGAATGGGTGCATTGTCATGATGAAGCTGCCAATCATCGGTTGCCTGATCTGTGGCCGTTTTCATCATATTGTATCTCTCAACCAATGAAGAACATTGAGGTGGTAACTTTATTAATTGTTTGGCCTGGAGGGATGCACTTTTGATGGACAATACCCTCTCAATCAAAAAACACAGTTAACATGGTCTTGATTTTGCTCTGACCTTGCTGTGCCTTCTTTGGACTTGGAGAACCAGGCAACATCAACTGGTATGACTGGGTCTTCATTCCTGGATCATAGCCATAGACCAGTGATTCATCTCCAATTATGACCTTGTTGAGGAAGTCTGAAATCAAGTCATTAGCAACTGCTGCACCATGTTTCTTCTATTCTGTTAGCAGAAGCCACAGAATGAATTTTGCCATGTGATGTTTCATGCCAAGATACTGCATCAAAATCTCAGATATATTTTTTTGGAATGACCAGATTAGCTTCTAGTTCTTGCACTGTTGTTCACTGATCTTTGTTGATTGTATCTGTCACGATCAACATTCTCATGTGTTCTGCTTGTAGCAAGCCTTCCAGACGTGGATCACATTCAACAGATTCTTGACCATCTTTGAAGTGTTTATGCCATCTACAGCCATACCACCCTGAACGCGCCCGATCTCATCTGAAGTGTTTATGCCATACTTTTATTAATGCTGAGCTCATCACATCATACCCAAAAGCCTTCTGAATCATCTGAATGGTTTCCATGGAGAAATTTTCAAGCTTAACTCAAACTTTGATGCAGATTCCTTGCTCTACTCACTCAGTCGACTTGAATGTGAAGGCCACACAGTACACGTGCTCACTCAGTGATATCTACCACCCCCACTGACTAGTACAGTGAAGTCGCCATTATTTATGCATGCACATTCCAGTCCATTTCTCCTTGGCTGCCAGGTTACAGATGTCATGCAAACCATTCTCATTATATTAACAATGGCTGGACATTTTTCAGACAGACTTCATGTATCTATTAAAACAAACACAAAGGGTTTTACACAAATGGTACATTTTTAGCTTTATTCCTGGATCTTTTCTGCCTTTACCCTTTTCAGTTTTTAAAGTTTTTATTTTTAATTTATATACTCTCATCACAGTTTTTGGATAACAACCAATTTAAAAACAAAGAACAAGAACTGCCAGAAAATCAAACTGTATGGAAGTCCGACAGCCAAAGAGTTAAAGAAACATTCATCCAGACTGGTGCACTCAGACAAAGAAATATGACCCAAATGAAAGAACAGATCAAAACTCCAGAAAAAGAACTAAGTGATAAGAATATAGACAACCTATTAGATACAGAGTTCTAAACACTAGTAATCAGGATGCTTACAGAAAGTATTGAGTTTGGTCGCAAAATGAAGGAAGAAATGAAGGCTATATAAAGTGAAGTAAAGGAAAATGTACAGGGAGCCAACAGTGAAGGGAAGGAAACCGGGACTCAAATCAACAATTTGGAACAAAAGGAAGAAATAAACATCCAACCAGAACAGAATGAAGAAACAAGAAATCAAAAAAACGAAGAGAGGCTGAGGAACCTCTAGGACAACTTTAAATGCTACAACATCCAAATCATAGGGGTGCCAGAAGAAGAGGAAGAGCAAGAAATGGAAAACTTATCTGAACAAATAATGAAGGAAAACTTCCCCAATCTGGCAAAGGAAATAGACTTCCAGAAAGTCCAGGAAGGTCAGATAGTCCTAAAGAAATTGGATCCAAGGAGGAACATACCAAAACATATCATAATTAAATTATGCAATATTAAAAATAAGGAGAGAATCTTAAAAGAAGCAGGAGGAGAGAGTTACCTACAAAAGGGTTCCCATAAGACTATCAGCTGATTTCTCAAAAGAAACCTTACAGGCAAGAAGGGGCTGGAAAGAAGTATTTGAAGTCATGAAAGGCAAGGACCTACATCCAAGATTACTCTATCCAGCAAAGCTATCATTTAGAATGGAAGGGCAGATAAAGTGCTTCCCAGATGAGGTCAAGTTAAAGGAGTCCATCATCACCAAGCCTTTATGATATGAAATGTTAAAGGGACTTAGCTAAGAAAAAGAAGATAAAAAACTATGAAGAGTAAAATGACAACAAACTCATAGCTATAACGACCAAACCTAAAAAACGAAAACAAAAACTAATCAAACAGCTAGAACAGGAGCAGAATCAAGAAATGGTGACCATATGGAGGGTTATCAGTGAGGAGGGGGAGAGAGGAGAATGTGGGAAAAGGTACAGGGAATAAGAGGCATAATTGTTAGGCACAAAACAGGCAGGGGTATGTTAAGATAGTATAGGAAATGGTGAAGCCAAAGAACTTTTATGTACAACCCATGGACATGAACTAAGTAAGAGGAATGCTGGAGGTTGGAGGCGCAGGGCAAGGTGGAGGGCTATAAAGGGGAGAAAAAAATTGGGACAAGTGTAATAGCATAATCAATAAAATATACTTTAAAAAATAAAACAAAATAAAATACACTTGTATTTGAAATTCTTCCTGATACAAGATACAAACAAATAAATGGTACTTTGTTTATGTTACATATGTTAGTATGTAACAATTAAATGTATATTGATAATTATTAATTATGTCTTTACAAGTGTTAATGTGATTTTAAGCCAAGAATTTTTTACCAGTATTAGAAAGCACTATTCCTTCTCATGTATATCATTAAATCTTTTTCTCAAATTTTATAGCACTGTGGCATATAGAAAGTTTTTGTTGGTTGTCATATATAAAATGGGGATGAAGAAGAGAGGGTTCAGTATGTATGTCAGATTTGGGTTAATTTAGAATGGATTTGAAATAAATTACCAGATGAAGAGGGTGTATTGTATGGCAACAGTCATGCCCATTCATAAAAATACAGTGTATTGCTGCAACCACAGTGTAAAGCACTTAGTTGTGGGGTTTTTTTGTTGTAAATGTATTGTATATTTTTTTGGTGATAGTTCTATGGCTAAATTTTGTGCAGTTCCCTGATTGCATTCTTCATAGTTTAGGCAAATTACTGAACTGTAGGCTGAGAGTCCTTCTCTTTGATGACAATGTACAACTTTCCAAATGGGGTGGTACTTTGAACTTCAGAGGTCCATTTTACCTGCGGTGAAAGGTTTCTTCATAGACAGTGAACTTGGTGTTTTGACAAAAGCAATCTGCTAAACTAGTGTGGGATACGTGTGTTTTTTTGTTTTTTGTTTTCTTTTTTTCCCATGCTGTTTCTTATTGTGTTTAGTTTAACTCAGATATGCCATTTATAATAAAAATCACTTCTCAGACAGAAGCAATGAATTTCCCCCCTCACCTGAGGACATGCTTATTGACTTCAGAGAGAGGGAAGGAAGAGAGGGAGAGAGAGAGAAACATCAATGTGAGATAGAAACATCCATCAGTTGCCTCTTATACAGGACTTAACCCACAACCTAGACATTGGGAATCTCATTCGTGAACTTTTGGTCTACAGGACAATGCTCCAACCAACTGACCCATACCAGCCAGGGCTGAATATGAGGTTTAATGTTGGGTGTTTGATCTTTTGAAATTAAGTCAGTTTAGTGAAGTAAAAAAATAATTTCCCTATTCATGAACTGAATGATCACACAAAATGGATAAAGGTAATGTTCACACAATCTTTATAATTCTGTATAACACAACCCAAGTAATTCTGGATGAGTTGGTTGCATGATGTGGTTCTAAGTTTGGAAAACTATTTCTCACTTCTAGGGCTTTTCTTCTTTTTAAATTTTTAAAATTTTTGTTCAATTACAGTTTTCCCCATTCCCCCTCCCCTTTACTCTCCCCTGCTCTACTCAACCCCCATCTCCCACATTCAGTCCTCCCTCTAGCTACCCTCCACCCTGTTGTCTTTATCCTTGGGTCCTTTATACGTGTTACTTGACCTCACCCTTCCCCTTCTCTCCCCGTTATCCCCCTCCTGCCTCCCCTCTGGGTACTGTCAGTTTGTTCTTTATTTCTATGTCTCTGGTTCTATTTTGCTCGCTTTTTTGTTTTATTGATTAGGTTCTACTTATAGGTGAGATAATATGGTATTTGTCTTTCACCATCTGGCTTATTTCACTTAGCATAATGTTCTCCAGTTCCATCCATGCTGTCTTGAAGGATAGGAGCTCCTTTTTACTTTCTGCTGTGTAGTATTCCATTCTGTAAATGTACCACTGTGTTTTGATCCTCTCATTTACTGGTGGGCACGTAGGCTGTTTCCAGTACTTGGCTATTGTAAATAGCACTGCTATGAACATTGGGGTGCATAGGTTCTTTTAAATTGGTGTTTCAGGATTCTTAGGGTATAGTCCCAGGAGTAGAATTGCTGGGTCAAAAGGTAGTTCCATCTTAGTTTTTTGAGGAAATTCCATACTGTTTTCCACAGTGGCTGCACCAGTCTGCATTCCCACCAACAGTGCACTAGAATTCCCTTTTCTCCACAACCTCACAAGCACTTGTTGTTTGTTGATTTGTTTATGATGGCCATCCTGACCGGTATGAAGTGGTATCTCATTGTGGTCTTAATTTGCATCTCTCTGATGGCTAGTGATGCTGAGCATCCTTTCTTACAAATGTAAATATACATATAAATATATATATTTTAAGGTTATTTAGCTTAAATACTGCTGTTAAGTTTCTTTTCTCAAACTCTAGATTGTCTCCTTTACAAAAATCCATGTTGTGATTATGATGATAATGATTATTAATATTTTTAAAGTGACCTATAGCTTGAGGTTACCATGTTTAAAGTTAGGCAGAGAATTTCTGCTTTGTAGGGTATGGAAGCTCATATTAATTTATGCAGGGAACAGAACTAAATAATACTAGTTTTTTGTGTTTGATCCTAAACTTTTTGAACACATTTTTAAATAGGCTAGCAACTGTGACTGTTGTAGTCATCAGCAAAAAACTGTATTCATTGCCTAGCTAAGAACTGTTTTCAGTGGGTTAGCAAGTTTGTACATGAGGGTTGACAAAAATAGGTTTATAGGTGTTCATATAGAAAAAGACATGCAAGTTATGATTATTACAATAGCATTAACTCAGAAGAATTTCACAATGAATTATTAGTGAGGATGCTATATAATAAGACTAATAATACAAGAATATACTGTGTTTCATGTACTCACAATTATAAACCTACTTTTGCCTCCCTCCCCACCCCTCCGGATTCATCAGCTAAGAAGTTAACTTGGGATTCAGACTATTGGCTTTAGTTTCCTCACTTTTTTCCCCCTTTTAAATAGTGGAGCTGAATTCCTAATTTATCATTGAAATCCAATTTACTTCTAAAGTTAGGTGACATTTTATGATTCTGTTTTTCCTCCTCCCTCAGGCCAAGATTGTTTTAAGTTTATTTAAATTTACTTTCTTCTGTGTATAAATATGGTTTAGGACTCAGAAATAGAAAGGATGCAAGTTCTAAATGAGACAAAATATTATTAACAATCCCTTTGCTGACCAAATGTATGATCTAATAATGAAGGAATTAAAGAATCAGGAGTTCTTGGCTAGTGTGAGGTGAAGGTAAGATTAGGTTTGTATTTCGTGGTGAGATAGATGCCTGTCTATGCATGTGTGTGTACACATTCTCCTACTGTCATATACTGTTATCATTAAGCCTCAATTTTAGGCAGGCATTGTGAACCTGAGTATTGGGATTATGGTCTTTACAAGTGTTCTTCTACCTCTTCCAATTGTAATGCTGGAACTAGCCTATATTTTTACTCTTTCGCAAGAGTAGAGCCACCTCTTACCCCATGTTTCTCTCTCCCGGCAGCAGTGAGTTTCCACCAAGCTGCTGTATTGATATACTTCTCACTACATATTAAGGATTTTGCTCCTTAGGGGAGATAAACCAAATGGGTCTGGTCAGTGTTTCTCACCTACGTTGAATGGAATTGCACCAGTGTCCTCAACTGCAGGTTTGCAGATTAAGCTTTGGTTTTGTAGGGGAGGCCATGTGGGCTAGATGGTTCTAGGTGGAGTTTCAACATTGTTTACTGTTCTCCCTTAGTCAGCAATGGGGAGCTGACTTGAGATTCTCTCTCATCTGTGTTCCTAGTGGGGTTCCAGGAAGAAGAGTGTGCAAGAAGGTGTGTGTAAAGGAAAGACACACTCTTGTGTCTCCCCTACTTTCAATACTCTACTTGCACCTAGAATGCTCTAAATTTCACACTTCTGACACCAAATGTGTGGATTTTCCAGACAAAAAGCAGTTTTGTGACACCATCTGGTTGTCCTGCATTTAACTCTATTCTGACACTATGTATTTGGAGTTAAGGATTTAGGCCTACAAACTGCCTCCTCCAAGCTTCACATGCTAGTAGCAAGCCCAGTTACCTGTGCTTCTGACTGATGTGCTATAAACCGAAGGTCCCTATGCCCCCATCCTTGGGTTTGATTCACTTGTTTGAGTGGCTCACAGGACTCAGGAAAATGGTTTACTCATTAAATTACCAGTTTAATGTAAAAGGATGTAACTTAGGATCAGCTAGATGGAAGAATGGAATAGGGCAATTTATATGGGAAGAGCTACGGGGCTCCCATGCTCTCTCCAGACAAAACACCATCCTGTCCTCTCCAAGGTGTTTTCCAACCCGGGACCTCTGCACCCTGTCCTTTTAATTTTTTTTTTTTTTATGGAAGCCTCATTACACAGACATGATTGATTAAATCATTGGTCATTGGCGATTGAACTCAATTTCCAGCCTCTCCCCTCCCCAAAGGAGAGATTAGGTGGTACTGAAAGTTTCAACCCTCTATCACTTGGTTTGGTTTACCTGGCAACTAGTCCTCATCCTTAGGTTATCTAGAGGCTTTCAAAATGTCACCTCATAAACTTAGGTTTGGTTGAAAGGAGCTCATTAGAATAACAAAAGACACCTGTATTCCTCTCACCACTTAGGAAATTCCAAAGATGTTAGTAGTTCTACCAATGATGGGAAGGAAGAACAAATACATATTTATTGTTATAAATCACAATATCATAGTGTACACACGCCCTGTGTTTACAGCCCTTAGGGTTTCATGTTCTCTTGATGGTTCATTAACAGTCAACCTTTAACAGTTCATTTATAATTTCTAGTTTAATCTCCTTGGTGGCTTAAAAAGGCTTTTATAGTGTTCCGTGGCATCTGTCCCAGGTTAGGAAAAGCTCAGGTCCTTTTTCATCCCGTAGGTGTCTGTCTTCATATTTCAGCTTAAGTCGTTTGACCTGTGGCCTCGGTTCTATGATGGACTTGGGAAAAGTTATTAATTTGGAGTTGTCCAGGTCTTTTTCTTCTTGTATTTATTGGTGGGAGTGATACTCTTTCCAGCTCTTTGCATCTTTGATCTTAAACTGGAAATCCTTTTGCTTTTTAAAAAAATACTTTCATTTGTATGCTGCTATTGTCCACCTATTAAATCATTGTCTTTCTTCCCTTTATGTCTTAAACATATTTATAATAACTGATTTAAAATTCTTGTATGCTGCCTTCTATATTTATTGTCAGTTATTTTTATTCCTATGAGTCACATTTTTCTGCTCCTTTGAATTTCTAATAATTTGTATTCTTTGATATGGGTATCCTGGATGCTCTTTTGTCTGTATGACCATTTTGAAGCTTTGTTAGGCAGATCTAGGTAACTGTACTAAGTTTTATCCTTTCTGGGAATTCATTTGAATGCCTGGAGTGTTCAGTGAGTTTGCTGTACTCTGGCTGGTCAGGACCTCTGTGTTGTGCAGCACTGTGATTTCTAAAGTACCAGTTTAGCTCAAGCTTCTTAGTACTAGAGTCTGCCAGATCTTGTAGAATCTCCTCCTGTGTATGCACAGTGTAGAATTTACCAAAGCATTAGGCCATTTTGCAGATTCTGGGGCTACTTCCCTGTAAAGTTACCTACTTTTCTATAAACTGCCTTGCAATTCCATCAATATTGACAACCCTAAACTCTTATCTCTGCCTCCTTAGTTCACTGAAGCCCTTGTGCCATGCTTGGCCTCTACCTTCCTACACAGGGTATTTTGGAATATGTCTCTGGGCAAAAAGCCTTAGCTGATGTGTTTTCCTTTTCTTATGGATCTCAGTCCTAGACCGCCTCTTGTTCTGTGTCTGAAAACATTACTGTTCTATATATTTTTCTCAGTTTTATAGATGTATGTGGTAAAAGGGCCAATCAAGTACCAGTTATTCTGACAAATATGTTATTTTGACATGTCTGGAAATGTAAGTTCTGTTATTCTTTTTCTGTTGAGTAAATTCTGTGCCAATCACCTTGTTAAACTCTTTACATCTTATTTAATTCTTGTTTAATTTTTACAAAAAATATTTTGTTATAATAACTTGTAGTAACTAATAATTATTATCATTTCATAGATGAAAAACCTCCAGAAAGGTTTAGCAACTTCCTAGTTGAATAAATCCCAGTAATTAAGTAGCATAGGCACATATTAACTAAATAGGTAACAAATGCCTCTTTGATTTTTTAACTTTTTATCTAAGATTGTTGGACTTTTTTAGTTTTTTTAAAAATTTAGTTATTTTTCCATTTATTATTTGATTTTGATATAGACACTAGAGCCCAATCAGTTACATTATGGGTTGGCATTGTTTTTCTTACAGGGCCACATAGTAAATTACACTTGTGAACCATATGGATTCTCACTTAATAATATTATGACTAATGTGATGATAGTTTTATAGTTAAGAATGCATCTTATGTTTCAAAGTATAAGGTAAAGTTTGCATTACTGTTATAACACTGCCATCTTCTTACCTATAATTTATTGGTGTTTAATTGGAGAGAATTAGGCTTATTTTCTTAAAGTATATGACTATTGGAAATAAGAATCAAAGGGGTTTTTTGTTTGTTTTTAATACAAGATAAGGAAGGCAGTGATTTTGTACTAGTTTCTGATATGTTCTATCAGCTGCCAAAAGTTAGCTCCACTGGTTGAGATGCAAGTGTATTTAATTAAATGCCACAAAATGAGTTTTTCCAATGTAAAAAACACAGCATATACTTCTCTGATATACCATTTCTAGTGCTGAGAAGCAAAGTTTGGAACAGTATAGTCACAAAATGTTTAGGACTCATAAAGGCTTTAGCGATTATTCACTCCAGCTCCTTCTCTTTTCACATTGTGATCTTTGCATTTTGAGTCTTGGTTTAGTTTTATATAATTTGATAACAGATTTGTTGAACCTTTGTAATTGTTAGGATTAAACTAGTTAATGTAAAAAGATGATGCTATAAAATGTTAATGTTTATTAATAGCATATTCAAAGTTATTACTACCTTAATTTTTAAAAGTCAAGACAAGCAGTAGCAAAAGATATCACATATAAAAAGACAAAACACAAGTAACACTCGAACTGAAAATGTTGCCTCTAAATTTCTGCCTTTATTTGTGAACTAATAGATATTAACTTATGTTTTTGCATTTTTAATTTTGTCTTTGTCATTTCACCACACTGCTACATAAATAATGAGATTTAAAATAAGTAAGGAAATACTGAAAACATGAAAATAAAAGATAATGTCAGATTCGAAAAATTCTTTTAAGACTTTGAGGAAAAATGGAAGCAATTAAAGAGAAAAACCAAAACAAAAGCAAAAAGAATATTCTTCTTTTGACTTTCTATCTACTTAGTTTAAAATCTTTAATTTTTTTAATATCATCAACTATATGGATCCCTTTCTTCTTGTATCAATCCCATTCTTTCTTCTTCTTGTCTTTTAAAATAGTCTCCCTCCACTCCCCTACCTTTAACTTTTACATATTGTCTTTAACTTTTACATGTTGGGAATTCACTTAATTCATCATCTTGCCTTAAAGAACCTTAAACTGAAAGCTATCTTGACATTTGTGTATCTTATGGAATACTTTAAAAAATTTCTGAAGAGATTTCATCATTGGGTATTTCATCTCTTGGGTATTTTCTTTATTCTGTAGCTGATATTAGAAGACAGCAAGGAAGTTTTATGAAGGAATCAATATGCTAAAGAATTGTATTAACTGTCTAACACATAGTAGGTAGCTGGTAAATATTTGTTTATTGTCTACTTTTTATTGCAGTCTAGGTTGTCTTTAATTAAGCCTAGCACTAACAGATAATCAGTTAATTTTTGTTTGTTGATTTGTTTTCTGAACTAGAGATATTTTGAGTTTTAGAGGTTTAATAGTGTTTATAGACTCCTAAATATTTTGCAAAATAAAGTTGGTTACATCTCATTTGGGGGCAAGGTTTCTCTTGGTGACACAGGGCTGTTGACAGTTATTGAGGAGCCTGGGACTTGAGGCCTAGCCTCTTTGGAACTTTGTAGCACAGATTAGGCTGTAGATGCTGATTTTGGAAATCGAACTGAGGAGTGAGAGTAACCAAAAGGTGTAGTGGGCTAGACAGTGTGGTTAGCACTAAGTTTTAAATGCAGCTGGTGCCCCTCAGGTAGTCAGAATAGATTAGGAAATTCAATAAAGGTAATCATCATGAAGGGATGTGACTGTTATCTTGGAGCTGAATTTTGCCGTTGAGCAGAGTTCTGAGACATGGCTATAGATCCCTAGATAAAGAACTGATAAGAAAACAGAGAAGCAGGTACTGAAGCAGAATCCTGGAAACTGAGCCTACTTGCTAAGGGAAAGCTAGACTGATAGTTCAGAGCAGCATTAGAGCCTAGAGGTGGTGGTATCTGATCTTCACATTTGTTTTAGCAGCCTCGGGAACTTGGGATGGTGGTATAGCCTTTGGCAGTACTGGCTGTATGTCAGTACTTGGTCTGAAAGGGTGACTAATGTTAAGCCCTAAATAAGTAAGGCTATTTAATACTGAGTTGATTTTATCTGGACTCTTCCAGGGGTGTGACCATTCTGTTCAGATATGAAGCAAGAAAATGAGAGAGAGGGGTGGGATATAGAGCTTACAAAACTAGTAGGTTTGCCTTGATTCCTGTTAAAGATCCCTAGGGATTTGTGCGGCTCTTGGACTGTGAAGTCATATATTATAATACACTATAGGGTTCTCAGAAAATACCTGTTGAATGACTGACCGAACAAAGGTAGTCACTCAGTTGTCTTAGGGCCTTTAATACAACCTATTTTAAGTTATGTAGATTATTTCCTTTACGTGATTGTGGAAATAAAAAATTCATCAATTCTGAATATAAATATGAAATTTCCAGGTTAAATTACCAGTCTTTATAATAGATTTTATTCGTTTCAGTTTTGTTGCTTTTGTTCCCTGATATATACCCACTCAGTAAATAAGTTAATACATTTTGTTGAAGAATATTATGTTTAGTGGTTAACTTTACTTTGTACCTTTGTTAAGTAGGTGTTTTTTCAGGGGCACCCTGAGTATGTTCCACCCAGCTCCACACTAAGCTCCACCCAGGACCAATCTGGAAATACAACTAAATGGTGGAGAAATTACCCAGAACAAACAGCTGAACAGTAGTGAGAGAGAAGCCTTAAAACCTCATACAGACAGAAGAACCAGCTTCAACACAGCCTGTCCACACCTGCACAACAGAATACAAGATGTGGTGAACAGAGTGACCCTCAGTTAACCAGCTGGAGGGAAGGACCCATCAAAGAAAGACCCAACAACAATCAAAACCCAGAGACATATGGAGAGCCAACATAAATGACAGCCCAAGACCAGCAAGCTCAGGAGATCAAGGAGACTGCACTACTGAATCTTAACAGGTCTCCTACCATAGAAGTTCACACCATAAACCCAAGGAGTCAGAACAGATCAATTTAAGCAGAGGCTAACAAGAAAAGTCTCACAAACAATAGGAAGACAAAGAAACAATCCTCAGATGAAAGGAAAGGAGGAAGACTCAGAAAGTATGCTAAATGAAATAGAGGCAAGTCAACTATCAGATACTGAGTTCAAAGCAGTGGTTATCAGGAAGCTCAGTGAGCTCACAGAGAAATATCAAAAACTGCAGGGAAACTATAATGAACTCACTGCCAACTATATCAACATGAAAAAAGGAAATACAAACTATCAACAAGGGCCAAGAGGATATGAAGAATACAATTTCTGAACTGAAGAACACAGTAGAAGGAATCAAAAGCCGGCTAGATGAAGCAGAGGGTCGAATCAGCAAGCTGGAGGAAACGTAGAGAAAAACACCCAGAAAGAGCAAGAAAAGGAAAAGCGACTCAGAAAGAATAAAGAGGGGTTAAGGGAAATTCAGAACAACATGAAACATAGTAATATCCGTGTAATAGGGATACCAGAAGGAAAAGAAGAAGAGCAAGGAATAGAAAACCTGTTGGAAAAAGTAATGATGGAAAATTTCTCTAATTTGACGAGAGAAAAAGTCACCCAAATCCAGGAAACACAGAGAGTCCCAAACAAGAGGAACCCAAAGAGGCCCACTTCAAGACACATCATAATTAAAATGGCAAAATTGCAAGACAAAGGGAGAATCTTGAAGGCAGCAAGGGAGAAATAGGAAGTAACATACAAGGGAGCCCTGATTAGGCTAGCAGCCAACTTCTCAATGGAAACACGCAAAGCCAGAAGGGATTGGCAAGGGATATTCCAAGTAATGAAAACTAAAGGCCTGCAACCAAGACTACTCTATCTAGCAAGGTTCTCAATTAAATGGAATGCCAAATAAGGAGCTTCCCAGACAAAAGAAGCCTCAAAGAATACACTTCCCAAAACCAGCTCTGCGAGAGATGCTAAAGGGTCTGCTTTAAGAACAGGAAGAAAAACAGTGAGAGAGAGAGGAACACAGGTACAAAAAAATGGTATGAATAAGTACCTATCAATAATAACCTTAAATGTAAGTGGATTCAATGCCCTAATCAAAAAGATGTAGAATAGATGAATGGATAAGAAAAAATGACCCACACATATGCTGCTTACAAGAGACCCACCTCAAAAGAAGACCTACACAGACTGAAAGTGAAGGGCTGGAAACAAATATTCCAAGCAAATGGACAGGAAAAAATAAAAGCTGGGGTAGCAATACTCATAGCAGACAAAATAGACTTCAAAAAAAGAGCCATAAAAAGAGACCCAGAAAGTCACTTCATAATACTCAAGGGAAGAATCCATCAAGAAGACATAAACATTGTAAATATATATGCACCCAACATAGGGGTACCCAAATACATAGAGAATATCTTGGAGGACTTCAAGAAAGATATTGACAGCAATAGAATTATAGTAGGGGATTTTAACACCCCAATGCCAAAAATGGACAGATCTTTCAAACAAAATATCAACAAAGATATTGCAGCATTGAACAATGCCCTAGATGAAATGGACTTCACTGATACATATATAGCCTTTCATCCCAAAGAAGCAAAATACACATTCTTTTCAAACGCACATGGAACATTTTCAAATATAGACCACATGATAGAACACAAAACAAACCTCAACAAATTCAGTAAAATAGAAATCATATCAAGCATTTTCTCTGATCATGGGACTGGAACTAGAAACCAACCTCAAAGGAAAAAACCCAAAATACTCAAACTCATAGGGATTGAATAGCATGCTATTAAACAATGAATGGGCCATGAATGAGATTAAGGAGGAAATCAAAATGTTTCTGGAAACAACTGAAAATGAACTCACAACAATCCCAAACTTATGGGACATAGTGAAGGTAGTCCTGAGAGGGAAGTTCATAGTGATACAGGCCTACTTAAAAAAGATAGAAACATTTCAAATAGCCTAACCCTCCACCTACAAGAACTCAAGGAACAACAACAAAGACAGCCCAGGACAAGTAGAAAGAAGGAAATAACCGAGATCAGAGTAGAATTAAATGACATAGAGACTAAAAGCTCAATCCTAAACATCAATAAATCCAGGAGATGGTTGTTTGAAAGATAAACAAAATCGACAAGCCTTTAAGCAAAGTCATCAAGAAAAAAGAGAGAGGACCCAAATGAACACAATCAAATGAAAGAGGAGACATTACAACTGATACCACAGAAATAGAAAGGATTGTAAGAAATTACTACAAAGAACTATATGCCAAGAAATTTGAAAACCTAGGTGAAATGGACAACGTTCTGGAAAAATATAATCTTCCAAAACTGAATAAAGAAGAAGCAGAAAGCCTGAACAGACCAATAACAGCTGACCAAATTGAAGTAATAATCAAAAAACTCCCAACACACAAAAGCCAGGGACCAGACAGTACCACAGGAGAATATTATAAAGCATTTAAGAATGAGCTAACCCCTATTCTTCAGATTATTCCAAAAAATCCAAGAAGACGGAAGACTCCCAAACTCTTTTTATGAAGCCAGCATCATCCTAATCCCAAAACCAGATAAAGATATAACAAAGAAAGAAAACTTCAGGCCAATATCGCTGATGAACATAGACGCTAAAATCTTCAACAAAATATTGGCAAACCACATCCAGCAAAACATTAAAAAGACCATAGACCATGTCCAAGTGGGATTCATCCCAAGGATGCAAGGATGGTGCAGTATTTGTAAATCAATGAATGTAATACATCACCTAAACAAAAGGAAAAACAAAAATCACATGATCATATCAATAGATGTGGAAAAAAGCATTTGATAAGGTATAGCACCCATTTATGATAAAAAACACTTAGCAAAGTGGAAATAGTGGGAATATTCCTCAACATAATAAAGGCCATATATAAGAGACCTACAGCCAACATCATACTCAATGGGCAAAAACTTAGAGCTTTCCCACTAAGATCAGGAACAAGACAAGGATGCCCTCTCTCACCACTCCTGTTCAACATACTATTGGAAGTCCTAGCCACAGCCGTCAGACAAGAAAAAGAAATAAAAGGCATCAAAATTGGAAAGGTGGAAGCAAAAGTGTCATTGTTTGCAGATGACATGATAGTGTACATAGAAAATCCTATAGACCCCACCAAAAAAAACTACTCAACCTAATAAGTGAATTTGGCAAAACAGTGAGATACCAAATATTCAGAAATCAAAAGCATTTTTGTACACCAACAATGAAATATCAGAAACAGAAATCAGGAAAAAAATGCCATTTGATATAGCAACAAGAAAAATAAAAGTGCCTAGGAATACACCTAATCAAGGAGGTAAAAGACCTGGGGTGGGGTGGAGGGATGGGGAGAAAATGCAGACAATTGTAACTGAATAAAATAAATAAGTTAATTTAAAAAAAAGAAAAAAGAAAATTGCATTAAATAAAGATTATCTACAAAGGAAAAAAAAATTAAAACAACTTCTCCCATGGGGGAAAAAAAAAGACCTGTACTCAGAAAACTACACAACATTGAAGAAAGAAATTAAGGAAGACACAAACAAATGGAAGCATGTACCATGCTCATGGATTGGAAAAATTAACATCATCAAAATGGCCATACTACCCAAAGCAATTTATAGATTCAATGCAATCCCTATTCAAGTACCCATGACATATTTCACAGATATAGAACAAACATTTCAGAAGTTCATATGGAACCATAAACGACCCCAAATAGCTGCAACAATTTTGAGAAAGAAGAACAAAGCAGGAGGGATCACAATACCTGATATCAAACTGTATTACAAGACCACTGTAATGAAAACAGCCTGGTACTGGCATAAAAACAGGCACATAGACCAATGTAACAGAACAGAGACCCCCCCCAAAAAAAACCCAAGTCTTTACGGTCCATTAATATTTGACAAAGGAGGCAGGAGCATAAAATGGAGCAAAAACAGCCTCTTCAACAGATGGTGTTGGGAGATCTGGACAGCTACGTGCAAAAAAATGAAACTCGATCACCAACTTATGCCATACACAAAAATAAAGTCGTAACACCATAAAAGTCCTAGAGGAAAACATTGGCAGGAAAATCTGACATTCCACGCAGCAACATCCTCACAGACATGTCCCCTAAAGCAAGGGACATAAAGGAAAGAATAAACAAATGGGGCCTCATCAAAATAAAAAGCTTCTGCATGGCTAAAGAAAACAACATTAAAATAAAAAGAGAACCAACAGTGTGGGAAAACGTATTTGCCAATGATAACCTCAGACAAGGGCCTAATCTCCAAAATATATAAAGAACTCACGTGACTCCACTCCAAGAAGACAAACAACCCAATTAAAAAATGGGCACAGGACTTGAACAGACACTTCTCCAAGGAAGACATACAGAGGGCCCAGAGACATATGAAAAGATGCTCAGCATCACTAGCCATCAGAGAGATGCAAATTAAAACCACAATGAGGTACCATCTCACACCAGTCAGAGTGGCCAACATAAACAAATCAACAAACAAATGTTGGAGAGGATACGGAGAAAAGGGAACCCTAGCGCACTGTTGGTGGGAATGCAGACTGGTGCGGCCACTGTGGAAAACAGTATGGAATTTCCTCAGAAAACTAAAAATGGAACTGCCCTTTGACCCAGCAATTCCGCTGCTGGGATTATACCCTAAGAACCTTGAAACACCAATCCAAAAGAACCTATGCACCCTAATGTTCATAGCAGCACAATTTACAATAGCCAAGTGCTGGAAGCAACCTAAGTGCCCATCAGCAAATGAGTGGGTCAAAAAAACTGTGGTATATTTACACAATGGAATTCTACACAGCAGAGAGAAAGAAGGAGCTTATACCCTTTGCAACAGCATGGATGGAACTGGAGAGCATTATGCTAAGTGAAATAAACCAGGTGGTGAAAGACAAATACCATATGATCTCACCTTAACAGGAACCTAATCAACAAAAGAAAACAGCAAGCAAAATATAATCAGAGACATTGAAATTAAGAACAATCTCACAGTAACCAGAGGGGAGCTGGGAGGGAATAATGGGGGGAAGGGTTTTCAGGAACTAGTATAAAGGACACATGGACAAAACCAAGGGGGTAGGGTGGAAGCAAGGGAGGGAGGTGGGTTTGGCTGGGTTTGGGGCTGGGAATGGTGTGGGGTAAATGCAGACAACTGTAATTGAATAACAATGAAAGAATTTTTTAAAAAAGAAAAGAAAAGCAGCAGTTTGTAAAGCACCTAGACTATGTATGAAGAAGATTCATTTGCTAATCTTAAAGTATCTGCTGGAGAGGCAGGGTCTTGTTGGGACTCTCCTTGTGGATGGAGGTCGCAGTGGGGACTGTTTTTGCTGTCTCTATGCTCTCCCACTGCCTGGCTAAAGTTGGCAGGTATGCACAGTCCACAGAGGGTACACTACTTTACTGCCTAGCTCTGGTGACTAAGGGAACTTGTGTTCCTGGGTCCCACCATTCTGTAACAATCAGAGACAGTTTTTGGCAGGCTACCACTCCCAGGGCACTGCAAAGACAGCAGGTTGAGACACACTCCCAATCTTTCTGTGAAAAGAGCTGTTTACCTGTTCTACAGCTTCAGCCTGTGGGGCAGGCTTCAGATTTGCCACATATCTAGAGGGTATGGAGAAGAAATAAGGGAGGGTATGTTAGGGAATGCTGTCATTATGATCTCCCTCAGCCTCATTGCCACTCACTGGTACCACCCAGTCTAGAGCTTATACAATTGTCTAGAGTCCCTATTTTTGCCACTGTCGTCTAGGAGACACCTCCAGATTGCCTGGTCTGGAGGTTAGTACCGTTTACAATGATGGTCTCACAGAATTGTATATGTTTGCATACTCTAAAAGCTTCTTCCTGAGAGTTTATCTTCCAGTAGCCTTCAAAACTAGGGGCTGACTGCAACCCCTCCCTTTGGAACACTGACAACTCTTGGCACCCTCAACAACTGGGACCTATCAAGAATAAATCGGGGTTGCTTAGATCACAAAGTTTTGAGAGGCTACCAAAAGGTAGGGCAAGATTAAATGATGAGTTTCAGCTCTTACTCAAGGCCACTCCCATACTGAAAGTGGTAGCTTTTTTCCCTTAAACACAGAATCTAACACAGGATCATACAAAATGAAGAAACAAAGGAATATTTTCCAAGTGAAAGAAAAAGATAAATTCTCCAAAGAAAAACCTTAATGAAAGAAAGTTAAGTAATTTACCTAATAGTTCAAAGTCACTTTTGGCCAAGATGGAGGCATAGGTAGATACACTTTATCTCTTCTCACAACCAAAAGATGAAGAACAACAAATTTAAAAACAAAAAATAATCAGAATTGCTATATAATCAAACTGTGTAGAATTCCAACAACCAAGGAGTTAAAAAAGAAACATTCATTCAGAGTGGTAGGAGGGGCAGAGATGGTCAGCCAGGGTGGAAAGGACTTATGGCAAGGCTACAACTGGAGGACCAGGTGGGCGAGGTGGCAGCTGGCAGACCTGCAGTCTCAACAGTTGTGTGTGAATAACAAGGAGGAACAACTGAGGAGGGAGACAGACTGAGCAACCCAGAGTTCCAGTGCAGGAAAAGAAAGCCTCAAAAATCTCCAGTTGTATAAACCTGTGAGGGTTGCTGCAGTGGGAGAAACTCCCAGCCTCACAGGAGTGTTTGTTGGAGAGACCCACAAGGTCCTAGAATGTATACAGATCTACCTACCCAGAAGTCAGCACTAGAATGGCCCAATTTGCTTGTGGATAGCAGGCAAAATGACTGAAAGGTGGCTGGTAGCTGATCATGTGACATTACTCCTTCTCTGACCCCTCTCCCACATATAGCACCACAACGCAGCAAAGTGGGTTGCCTCACCCTAGAAGTACTTAAGGCTTTGCCCCTTATAATTTAACAGGGGCACCCAGACAAAGAAATATGGCCCAAGTGAAAGAACAGATCAAAACTCCAGAATAAGAACCGAGGGATGAAAGATAGTCAACAGAGTTCAAAATGCTGGTAATCAGGATGCTTACAGAAATGTTTGAGTATGGTCGCAAGATAGAGGAAGAAGTGAAGGCTATGCAAAGTGAAATAAAGAAAAACATACAGGGAACCAACAATGCAGGGAAGGAAACAGGGACTCAAATCAATGATATGGAGTATGTGGAAGAAATAACATTCAACCAGAACAGAGTGAAGAAACAAAAATTTTAAAAAATAAGGAGAGGCTTAGGAACCTCTGGGACAATTTTAAACATTCCAACATCCAAATCATAGGGGTGCCAGAAGGAGAAGAGGAAAAGCAAGAAATTGAAAACTTATTTGAACAAATAAGGAAAACTTCCCCAATCTGGCAAAGGAAATAGACTTCCAGGAAGTCCAGGAAGCTCAGAGAGTCCCAACGAAGTTGTACCCAAGGAAACACACACCAAGGCACATCATAATTACATTACCCAAGATTAAAGATAAGGAGAGAATCTTAAAAGCAGCAAGAGAAAAGGAGACAGTTACCTACAAAGGAGTTCCCATAAGACAGTCAGCTGATTTCTCAAAAGAAACCTTACAGGCAAGAAGGGGCTGGAAAGAAGTATTCCTAGTCATGAAAGGCAAGGACCTACATCCAAGATTACTCTATCCAGCAAAGCTCATTTAGAATGTAAGGGTAGATAAACTGTTTCCCAGATAAGTTCAAGTTAAAGGAGTTGATCATCACCAAGCCCTTACTATATGAAATGTTACAGGGACTTATCTGAGAAATAGAGGAAAATCAAAACCTATACACAGTAAAATAACAACAAACTCAGAGCTATCAATAACTGAACCTTAAAACAAAAACAAAAACAAACAACTGGAACAGGAACAGAATCACAGAAATTGAGAACACATGGAAGCTATCACTGGGGAGGTGGAGGGAGAACAGTGGGGGAAAAGGTACAGGGAATAAAAAGTATAAGTGGTAGGTACAAAATAGGGGCAGGTTAAGAATAGTATAGGAAATGGAGAAGCCAAAGGACTTATATGTACGACCCATGGACTAGAACTAAGTGGTGGGGGATGCTGGTGGGATGGGGGTTGCATAGGGGCATAAAGGGGAGAAAAAGTGGGATGACTACAATAGGAAAATCATTAAAATATACTTTTAAAAAAGGAATTCAAAGCAATGGTAATAAAAATGCTCATTGAATCTGGGAGAAGGATGCATAAACAGATTGAGAACTTCAACAAAGAGACAGAAAATATGAGAAAATACTCTAAACAAAAGTCACCGAGCTGAACAATATAACAATTGAAAAATGCACTAAGGGTGTCCAACAACAGGCTAGATGATGTGTAAGAATGGATCAGTGATCTACAAGGCAGGGCAGTGGAATTCACCCAAATGGAGCAGAAAAATTAAAGAAAAAACATATTAAGTGAAGATAAAGCTTAGGAGCCCTTGGGACAACAAGTGGATTAATATATGCATTATAGTTGTCCCAGAGAAGAGGGAGAGAGAGAGAAAAGGGCAGAAAACTTATTTAAGGAAATGATGATTACGTTTAGTTTTATAAAAAAACCACCCAGCTGTATTCTAAAGTGGCTATTTCATTTTTGCATTCCCACCAGTAACAAATGAGAGCTCCTGTGCTGCACACACTTACGAGCATTTAGATTTTGGCCATTCCAAGAGGTGTGTAGCGGTGCCTCTTTGTCGTTCCCCAAGACATGTGATGTTGAGCATCTTTTCACATGCTTTACTTTGTCACCTGTGTGTCTTCTTTCATGAAGTGTCCATTAAGGTCTTCTTCAGATATTGTATTTGGCTTGTTATTTATTTTTGAGTTTTAATAACTCTATATATTTTGGATAACAGTTCATTTATAAGATATCCCCTTTTACAAATATTATCTCCCAGTCTGCGACTTGTCTTACACTTTTGACAGTGTCCTTCGCACAGCAGAAGTTTTTAATTTATGAAAATCCAGCTTATTAGTTTTTTCTTTTATGGATCATGCCTTTGGTATTGTATGTGAAAAGTTATTGGCACAGCTAAGGTCACCAAGATTTTCTTTTATGTTATCTTCTAGGAGTTTTATAGTTTTGTGTTTTATATTTAGATCTACAGTCTAGCTACTTTGAGGAAATCCTCTGCCCATTGTTAAAATGGGTTGCCTTTGTTGTTGTTACTGACTTGTAGACGTTCGTGTTCCTCATCACACATGTGACTTAGCAAAAGTTTTACATTCTGTTGGTTTTTTCATTTTCTTGATGATGTCCTTTGAATGACAAAATTAAAAAATTTTGATTATGCCCTGTTTATCTAATTTTTTATAGCCTGAGCTTGTAGTGTTGTGTTGAGTAAAAGTTCAGGAAGATTTACTCCTGTGTTTCCTTCAGTTTATAGCTTAATCTGCTACAGTGTGGTCTATGATCTATTAGGAGTTAATTTTTGTATATAAGGTAGGGGTCCAACTTTATTTCATTGTTTTTGGATATCCAGTTGTCATAGCACCATTTGTTGAAGAGAATATTCTTTCTTCATTGAATGGTTTGCCACTATTGTCAAAAAAACCATGTAACCATTGATGTTAGGTTTATTTTTGACACTTGATTCTGTTTTATAGGATTTTATGTGTCCTTTAGCTAATATCACAGTGTTTTGATTACCATAGGTTTCTAGTAAGTTTTGCAATCAAATCAGAAAGTGTGAGTCCTCCAACTTTATTCATCTTTTTCAAAAGTTTTGACTATTCAGGGTCCCTTGAAATTCCAAATGAATTTTAGGATGAGCTTTTGCATCTCTGCAAAAAAAGCTATTGGGATTTTGATAAGGGTTGCTTTGAATCTGTAGAATATATAGATTATATTACCATCTATAAATAGTCTTCCAATTCATGATCATGCTATGTCTTTCCATATATTTACATCTTATTTATATTCTTTCAAAAATATTTTGTAGCTTTCAGTGTACAAATCTTGCACTTACAAAGGAATTTCTAAATATTATTTTATTCTGTATGCTGTTGTTAATAGAATTGTTTACTAAATTTCATTTTTGAATTATTCATTGTTAGTGTATATAAATACAATAATTTTTTGTATATTTATCTTATATTCTACAACTTTGCTGAACTTATTAGTTCTAACAATTTTATTGTTGATTTCTTTGTATTTTCTATGTACAGTACATGATCATGCTTCTGCAAATATAGATAGTTTGAGTTCTACTTTTCCAATCAGGATGCCTTTTGTTTCTCTTTCTTGCTTTTTCTGATTCTCTTGCTCTGGCTAAAACTTCTAGTACAGTGTTCAATATAAGTGGTGAAAGTAAGCATCCTTTCTCTTGTTTCTGATCTTAAAGGGAAAGCTTTAATTCTTTCACCATTAAGAATTATGTTAATTTTATTTTTTCATAAATGTCATGTTTTCATGTTGTGTAAATTCTGTTTTATTCCTAGTTTGTTGAGTGTGTTTATCATGAAAGGAGTTGGATTTTATGAGATGCTTTCTCTGTGTCAATTGTAATTAGGTATTTTTTTTCTTTATTAATGTGCCCTTATTACATTAGCTCTGATTTTAATTACATTTCTTACTCTCATTAGCTTCATCTGTTTCTATAGTATTCATTCTTTCATTCCATCTTTTTAATGTTTGTGAACAGTGTCCTAGACCTATACTTATTTATTTTTGCCCAGTTTGTAAATTCTTTTATATATACCTCAAATTAAACATTATAATTTTCTTTTTACTGTTTTTAAGCTTTGCCTATGGATTTAAAAAGTTTTTAAAATTTTTTCTTAATCCTCACCCAAGGACATATTTATTGAAAGAGGAAGGGAGAAAGAGGAAGGGAGAATGAGAGCTGAAACATCAATGTGAGAGAGAAACATTGACTTTTTGCCTCCTATATGTGCCCCAACCAGGGACCAGGACACTGAACCTGCAACCTAGGAATGTGCCTGGACTGGGAATCAAAACCATGACCTTTCAGTTATAGGATGACGAACCAACGAACTGAGCCACACTGGCCAGGGCTAAACAAGATTTCTGATCACCGTTTTCACTACTTATAGCTTCCTTTTGAGGACATATTTCCTTTTCTTTGGTTGCTTCACTGAAAAAAATTTTTTTAATTTTATTTTATTCTTGTTTATTCTATTACAGTTGTCTCATTTTTTCCCCCTTTGCCCTCTTCTTCCTGCAGTCTCCTGCTCCCACAGTCCATTCCCCAGCCCCATTGTCCCTGTCTGTGAGTCATTCGTACATGTTCTGTGACTACTCCCTTCCCCTTCTTTTTGTGTATCTGAAAATGACTTCATTTTGGCCTTGCTCTTGGGGAGAGATTCCCCCTTTTCCCAAGGTACACCATTATCACTTTAGGTTAGTAGTTATTGTCTCTTAGCATTTTAAAATCATTACATTATCTTCTAGCTTCATTTGAGTTCTTAAGTCTTCCATAAATCCAGTTGCAATTCCTTTATAAGTAATCTGTCCTTTTGAGTGTTATTATTTTTTCATTCTTTCTAGTATCTTATTGTTCCAAGTACCATGCTAAGTAATTTGCTTGTATAGTTTTATTTAATTCTTACAGCTGCCTTTTTCTTTTACATGTAAGAATATCAAGACTGAAAGACATTAACTGACTTGCTCATAGTTTTTTATTTAATGAACCCAACAGTGTCTTCCTCCTCAACTTGTACTCCTAAAAGTCAAAAAGCAAAATAAAGAAATGTAAGGAAATTCAGTAATCATGTCTTCCACCTCTATAGTTTGTGGTCTTTAGCTGAACACTATAATAGTTTGGGAAGGAAGGCCATTAGTATAGTTTGTTTACATTGAGCTTAAGATGCTTTTGAGACATGGATCTTCAACAATTTCCTTACTCTCAAGCATAAAATATTGTTGGCTCATTTTGTGCATTTTCTTTCCTTACAGGGAAGAAAGTTGTTTCAGTGAAAGTGGTATTAGGGAGTTTAATCGGTTAGGGGTGTTTATTGTTACTTTGTAATCATTGTTTTTAAGTCCTTTTTAGTTTGGATGGAAGTAAGAAACATAAATCTCAAGTTCATCTTAATTCTAATTCAAGCTGAAGATTTTTTTGGATTTTAATTGACCTCATTTTTCTTTTTTCTTTTTTGTCTCTTTTTAAATAACTTTTTTTCTTCCTTATTTTAAGTTCATATATTTCTCTGCTATGCATATACCTTGGGGTTTAGTTTTATTATTTTAATTGTAATCAGAATTTTCTCATCATTTTATTTTTTTATCCTCACCCAAGTACATACTTACTGATTTTAGAGAGAAAGGAAGGGAAGGAGACAGAGGGAGGAAACATCGATTGGCTGCCTTCTTATATGCCCCTGACAGGGACTGAATCCGCAACCTAGGCATGTACCATGACTGGGAATCAAACCCGCAACCTTTTGATTTATGGGATAACATTCCAACCAACTGAGCCACACTGGCCAGGGCTCATTTTTTTATCTAAGTAGTTTTGGGGGATGAGAATATATGAAATCACTTTTTATATGATAATTTTACATCTTATTTACTAATTGGCTTATGATTTGTTATAGATTTTTATTGCTATTTTTACATTTTTATGATGTGAGAAATTATGTTATAAATATAGGTTACTTTACTTCTCTCCCTGCTCCCATTTTTGGCCTCTAATGTTATTTTTTAATATATTTTATTGATTATGCTATTACAGTTATCCCAATTTTCCTCCTTTGCCCCCCTCCACCAGATACCCCTCTTTCCCTTGAGCAATCCCCCCCAGCCCCAGTTCATGCCCACGGGTCATGCATATAGTTCTTTGGCTGCTCCATTTCCTATAGTGTTTAACATCCCCCTGTCTGTTTTGTACTTCCTAATTTGTACTTCCTAATCCCTGCACTCTCCCCCCCATCCTCCCCCTTCTCTGTCCCAACTGATAACCCTCCAAATGATCTACATATCTATGATTCTGTTCCTGTTCTGCTTGTTTGCCTAGTTTGTTTTTTAGATTCAGTTGTTGATAGCTGCGAGTTTATTGTCATTTTAACATTCATAGTTTTGATCCTCTTCTTTTTCTTGTATAATTACTTTTAGCATTTCATATAAGAATGGCTTGGTGATATTTAATGTTTTTCCTTCTCTAATTCAGTTGTTTAGTACTGTTACAGAGCAAAGGGGAGGGAGTGGTTCACGATAAATTATTACAGAAAGGATTCCCCCTTTCTGTCTCTGGAGGTTCCTTCTCCCACGCCCACCTGCTAGGTTCGAAATGCCCACTGCCAGAGGAAAGACGTCTCTCAATGCCAGAGACTGGTGAAAAGGAAAGGAATTGTTTATTTAAAAGTTACACAAACTTAGAATAATGACCTAATGTCTTCAACAAGATACTAAAGTACTCGAGAATACCCACAGATGCACAGTCCTTCCCTCTCCCTGTGCCCAGTCCGGGGTACCGCAACTCAGGAAAAGAAGTAGAAGTCCGTGATTCAGGCTCCCGGCACCATCAGCTGTGTGGCTGCTGCAATCTCCAGTTAATCCAAAGCCATGCGGCACCTTCTCATGGCCCACCAGCAAGAGTCCTTTCTCCCCTTTTTCTATGGCTGCAAAGTCTCTCCTGCTGCCTAAGCCGCTAGGCAAGAAGAAGCACTCCAAAACCTCGTGGTCCTCTCTACTCTCCTTCAGAACCGCGTGGTCCTTTTCCCCACTTCAGAACCACATGGACCTCTATCTATCTACTTGCTTCAGAACCTCGTGGTTCCCCCATTTACTTCAGAACTGCGTGGTCTTCCCCTTCCTTCAGAGCCGCATGGTCTCCTCTTTTCTCCCCCAAAACCTTGTGGTCCTCCCTACTACTTTGGAGCCGCGTGGTCTCTTCTTTACTTCAGAGCCGCATGGTCTCCTCTCCATTTACTTTTGGAGCCGCGTGGTCTCCTCCTTCTTCCCCAAAACCTTGTGGTCCTCCCCACTACTATGGAGCCGCGTGGTCTCTCCTTTACTTCAGAGCCGCATGGTCTCTTCTTACTCTATGGCTGCCGGGCCTAGGTTTTAATCCCAGCACCCATCTTCCTTTGCAGTCCCATTTCTGACTCCTCCTACAGTCAGCTACACCTGCCAGCATCCCCCCATTCTTCCAGCTTTACTGGGCTGCCATAGTAAGTCTGGGCAGGTGTGGCCCCATGGCATGGAGCCAATCATCTCCACGCTCTCACGCAGGCCCTGTAACCAGGGGGAGTTGCTTCCCAGACCCATCTTGGGTGGAAGTCACTCCCATCTCCCTGGCTCAAAGCAGGGCCACAGCTATTTAACATATCCATGAAACCAGTTAAAGGTTATAGATATGTTAAATGACTGTGCCAGGGGTTAGCTGCAAAGCTCTTGCTACCCAAAACAGCTCTGAATGGCCCTGTTCCATGTGTCCCACCCCCCTTGGCTCAGGCCTGTGGGGGTGAGGACATCCTATATACATTTTTCTAATATTTCCTGGACACCCCGAGTCCTGCACCCCATTACAAATCCCTTCTTGGGGCCCTCCTCTTGGCTGCACCCTGCTTCAGTACTACCAATAAATGATAGATAAGGAAGGTTATAATGGACATCCTTGTGTTCTTTATTTTTTGAGAAAGTATCTAGTGTTTCCTATTAAGATCCTGGTTATTTGGGTGTGCATAGACATGCACATATGTTGTTAAGGTTAAGAAAACGTCTCTTAATTTCTATTTTAAACCTAAAATATGAATGGTATTGAATTTTGTCACTTGAGTTTTTAGCAGTTATATCGATGAATATGTAATTTTCCCTCTTGGCTTGTTGATGTGATGATTTTTATTAATGGATTTTGAATATTGAAATGCCCTTGAATTTGTAAAATATACCCAGTTTCCATAATTTGTTTTTTAGTGTTTGGATTATTTTGAAAAGCATCATAAGATTTTTACATTGTTATTTATAAGTGTGATTGATTGATTTGTAGTTTTATTTTTGTCTTTTGTCAAGTTTTGAGATTAATATCATACCTATTTTATAAAAATAATTTGGACATTTCCTTCCTTTTTTCTATCAGGTTCTTATTTTATTCAGGCAGTAATTCAACAGAGGTTAGAGTACATACTATGTGCTAAATAATAAGTAATAAAGTAATAATGATAATTACTAGTTACTGAGCTCTTACTATGTATTTGGCCATTTTCTAAACACAGTTTATTCTCATTACTTACAGTAGTATGGTACTGCAAAGATGCCACATATACTGAATTAGTAGATACTGAACCATTGTACTTTGAGGAATTATCGTGGTAGGTTCCCAAGAGGCTTTGGTGACAACATTTTGGTCAACTGATCAGTACATGACCTTATTTTATACATGTCTCTGTTTAAAGACACCTTGTTTAATATATAGTTGATTTACTAACATTGAATTAGTAATTCAGTGACTCATGCCCAAATGAAGCTTGTCTAACACATTTTCTCCTTAAAGCATATCACAACCTTCTTGCGCTTCAGAACACTAAACAGCACTTCAGCACAATGCTAGGGGGGCATTCTAAACAGCAATATCAACAAAAAGAAGAAAAATGCAAAAACGTGGCACTAAATAGACTGTACAAAGGATGCATGCTTACAGTATGAGCACTGACAAAAGCAGAGCATCCCCTTGTTTAACCTCTGCTGAAATCATGTGAGTTAGGGAACTCAAGTTTTTCTTCACTCTGTACATGTTTGCAAATGATTGCATTTACATTGTATTAAGTAATCTAGACATGATTTAAAGTACTTGGAAAGGTGTACATAGGTAATATGCAAATATTACTCCATTTTATATAAGGGACTTGAGTATTCACAGATTTTGGTATTGGGGTCCTTGAATCAATCCTCAGTAGATATTGAGGGCCAAATATATTCTATTCAATTTTATAGATAATGACTTCTGATTCTTAAGAGATTTTTGTGAAAGTTCATACAAAGTACAAGTAGTAGAACCACTATTGGAATGTAGGAACTCTGGCTGTAGCAACCAGAATGTATGTCAATACTGATCTCTTCCTACTTTCATTTAAATGTACTTTTTGAAGTTTATTTGCTCTCATGGATTGTCTCCATTAGTGTAAAACTTGAAAATTTTACTATATATAACACGTATGCCTATATTAGGTTGGCGAAGAAGTTCATTTAGTTTTTTTCCATATGATATGGCCCTAGTGGTGCTTAGTTGTTTTTAACTTCATTCAAAACAATTTTGTTAGGTTGTATTGTGACAGCTGTTGTTATATCAGCATGCATTAAAAAAAAACATCAAAATTATGAATTTTTGTGCAGCCAATGAAAGAAGATATTCAACATTTTCAGCGTATTATGCTTTATTGTTTCAAGAAAGGTAGAAATGCAATTGAAATGCAACATTAAAAAAGATTTGTGCAGTGTATGGAAAAGATGCTGTGACTGATTGAACGTGTCAAAAGTGGATTTATGGAGTTTCTTAGTACTATCTTGCATTGGAAGATGTTTAGCAGCACCTCTGGCCTCTATCCATTAGAAGCCAATAGCTGGAGATAGCCAACACACTCAAAAATATCCAAATCAATGAAGTTACTGGTGAAAATGAAAAGTGTTTCTTATTTTATGGAAAAAACTAAACAGATTTTTTGGCTAACCCAATATTTGTATGTATATATGTTTGTATGTACTTAGGTGTGAATATGCACCCACAAGCACAACTTAATATTAAAAATATTAAAATAGTTATAGTTACTTAGTAGAGATTGGGTTATAGAACAATATCCATTAAATAAAATCTTGTTTCTGGCTATAATTAGAGTATAATTAAAATATAAATTTAAGTGTTTCTCTTTTAAACAATAATTTTTAAAAGTTTACTATTTTGTTCAGAAAAAAATATTCTCATATGTAACTGTATTTGTACTCAGAAGTGCTTATGTCTAATTTAAAATTATTCTTTAGTTTCAAGCCAATATGTTTGTTGTTATAAAGATGGACAATAGTATGTCCTTATAAAAGTGTTTAAATAATCCTAGAAGTTTTAATAATTGTGAGTTTAACCTTAAATAGAAATTTTCCACATAAGTAACTGCTATATAGTTCAGGGATATGAAGGGTTTTTACTAGTAATTTAGTTTTGTGTTTTTTTTTCTTTCTTCTGTAGAAGTTACATTAAAGCATTGGTGAGTTCTTTGACTAAGGTTTATTCCCTTGAATATAAAACATTATTTTCATAGCCAAAGCCATTGGTGGTAGTGATAGAGCTATACTGAAGAAATTTATTGGATTAGATGCCCTTAAGACCAATAGATATTCTTTTTGTTTTAACAGCATTTATATAATGGCAACAAAGTGCAGGAATATACTCATTGCTATTTGGAGTACTTTGTGGCAAATGTGGAATCCTTGCTTATGCTTTTATACTAGTTCCATAACAAGGTTATTTTTAAGACATATAAAACCGAAATTACAACATTAATTGAATTGACACTCCTAGTTGTAAATTAACACTTCCAGTTGTAAATCTTGAGAAAATTGGCATTAGACTTTAACGTACTCTGTTTTCAGTAGGTTAAGTGTTCTCAGTATTATATTGTGCTGAGGAGAAGAATCTCAGTGCTTAAACATCTTCAAAGCTATATAACTTGATAGTGGCCCATTTGAAGTCTTAACCATCAATTACCAACTCAAATGCCTGTTTCCTTGGCTCCCTAATCTCCCTATCATTGCTCTGTTAGAGCATTATTATCTCTTAGTGGGGACATTGCAGTGTTTTCATACTATTCTTTACATTACTGTTAGACCAACTCTGATCCTGTGATTGCCAAACTTGAACGTGCACAATGATTCCCTATTGCCCAATGTCTTTTCTGTGGCATAACATTTCAGGCTTTTATTTTGACTTTGTCTTCCATCTATTAGTACATTTTCAGGTCTGTCTCCCATTATTCCTTTTCCTTGACCTTATACTTAAGCTGGACTATTCCTTAAATAGCCTAACAGCAATAATACTTTGATGATGCAGGTCCCGGCCAGTGGGATCTGTGTGTTGTGGCAGCAGTGGACAAATTCACATGGACTACAGAAATCCTGTAGAGAAAAAGGAACAGCATGGCCACTCTCTGAGTGAAAGGGCGAGAGGGCCAGAGAGAGCCTGACCCCTGCCTGGACAGGCTTTTATTGCTTTTCTGGGCACATTACATGGAGGATGGTCCTCATTTACTATGCACAGGTTCACTGTAGGTGATTACCTTTTACAGACAACAAAGGAAAGAATGATGCTAATTACTTCAAAGAGAAGGATGTTACAGATCAAGGGGGAAAGTGGTTGAACTGGTTACACTCCATACTTGGGAGGTTTAGCACAGACTTTAGGAAGTTAAAGATACTCAGTAAACATTTGCTGCCTCAATCCAGGGTGAGGGAGTGTTAGCAAAAGCAAGTCTCATAGCAGCCTAGGTACAATGCAGGCCTGATTCCCCACGGGAGAACCTGTCCATGGGTGTGGGTCCTGCCTGCCGGACCTCACTCCCACTGGCTTTTCCGAGTGGGAGCTGGGCTACATTTCCCACGCGTGCAAGAGTTCCCTATACTTTTATGATTTTTAAATAGTTTTCTTTTTTTGAAATGGCCTTCCTTGCTTTTGCATGTCCAAAATATACCAAACATGCCCAATTCTAATGACTTTTCCATGAAAAACTTCAAACTAAGTTATCACTTTTCTCTTTTATAGAACTTTTTCTCCTTTATGGAGCTCATTTTCTCACATATAAATAATTCCTCTACATACTTGCTACTCTCCTTATTTTTTAACTTTTCATTTTGGAAAACTTAAGGAATATACATAGTAAACAGTATGGTATACCCCCAGGTACCCATCACCCATATACAGCAGTTATCATTATGATAGTCTTGTTTCATTTATATCTCTCCCAACTTTCCAACTTCCACTCAATGATTGTCCATTCTTTTGAGGTAAAAGTTATATGTTAAATTCACGTGTTAGCTGTACAGCATTGACAATGATAAGTGCACACTTGAAACCTCTTCTGCTTTCATAATATAGAATGTTTCCATCTCTCCAGAAAGTTTCTCATGCCCCTTTCCAGTCAGTCCTCCTACCCCGAGACAAACACTATAAAATTTTTTCACTTTATCTTTGTTCTCCCTTTTTTATTCTCACCATATAAATGGAACTACACTCTTTGTGTAAGGCTTTTTTTCTCTTGGCATAAAGTTTCTGATATTTATCCCTTGTTATTGTTTTTATTCCATTTTATTGTTGAGTACTGTTCCTTTGT
The DNA here is from genome assembly GCF_022682495.2 of Desmodus rotundus. Lineage (NCBI taxonomy): Eukaryota > Metazoa > Chordata > Mammalia > Chiroptera > Phyllostomidae > Desmodus > Desmodus rotundus. The sequence continues at coordinate 110,335,292 of NC_071393.1, forward strand.
ATGATTATTCCAGTTTATTTATTCATTCAATTAACAGACACTTATGATACTTTCAGTTTATGGCTGTTGAGAATACAGCTGTTATGGATATTTTCATATGTCTTTTTCTAGATACAGTTGATTGTCATTTGCAGTAGTTACGGTCTACTGTGAACACTGAATTTGTTAATACTGAACCGTTTATTGTAGGGAAAATATGGGATTAGGTTCCTATGAACCTGTGGTCACAATATAGTTTTGCCAACTGGTTAATATGTAAGCTTTTATGTATATTTTTGTTTAAAGACAACTTATTTAATATGTATTGTTGATTCATTAACATTGAATTCACGTCCAACAGCACTATAACTCATGACTGAATGAAGCTTATTTAACATTTATATCTTCTCTTTAAGGTATATCGTAGCCTTCTAGCACACACACAGAAAAGAAATACCAGATAACTACTTCAGCACTATGTAGGGGGCCATTCTAAACAGCGATATCACCAACAAAAAGCACACTAATGTCAAAAACATGTCATTAAAGAGACCACTAAAAGGACACTCACAGTATGAGGCTTAAACAAGGTAGAGTGTTCAACCTCAGCTGAGAATGTGCATGTCAGGCAACTCGATTTTTTCTCCATTCTGTGGAAGCACTTTGAATATTGATTATTGGGTTCCAAATGAATTTTAGAAAGCAGGTGAATTCACAAAGATGAATTCTTTGCGTAGTGAAGATCTGCGTATGTTTTCATTGATCGTGGATAAATATTTATAAGTAGCGCTACTGGCTCAAATAGTATTTTTAATGTTATCGGTACTGCCAGACCTTTTTTCAAACTGGTTTTATCATTTTTAATTCCCACCAGCAATACATAAGAGTTCCAGTTGTTTCAAATACTTACTAATGTTTGGTATTTTTAGTCCTTAATTTTAACCATTATAGTGCTCATTTTATTTTTAGTTGCCATAATTAGTAGTTCATGTTTTATCTTTCCTCTCCAAACTAGAAACTTTTAAATGACAGCATATAATTCACCTTTGTATTTGCTAAACTAATATTTCAAAGAGGTGGTATTTTAGCCTTGTTCTTAAGTATACAAACTTTGGAGCCAGATTGCCTAGATTCAAAGCTTAGCTCTTCTACTCTACTTAGAAGTTGTGAGGACTTGGACAAAAAAATAACCTAGTAGTAAATGAACTTTTCATAATTAATTAATTGTGTCTCCCCCCCAAAAAAAAATAGGTTTGAAAATCAAGCTTCTTTGAGGTTAAGTAACTTGTTCCAGATCAAATGAGTAGAAAATAGTAGAATATGATTTCAAACCCAGGCTTACCTAACTTCTATGCTTTTGACCATTATACAACATAGTATTGCCACCTTTAAATCACACTTTAAAACCTACTATCCTCAATTAAGTTGTGAATAAATGAAGGTGCATCTTTAAATGTTGAGCTTTCCAATCCATGAATTTGTTGTATCTCACCATTTATGTAGCTATTTTTATTTTTCTGAATAAAAGTGCATAATTTTTAATGGGGAGATTTCACATATTTTTCACTAGATATATTACTGGTTATGTGATATCTTTGGATGCCTTTGTAAGTGGTATCATTTTTAAAATCTTCATTTGTCAGTTCTTGTTGGAATTAACTTTTATATTGATTTTATATCTTTCAACTCTGCTAAATGTACTTACTAAATCTAATAATTTATCAGTACATCATTTGCAATTTTGCCTTATTGTGCTGTCTAGCACCACTAGTTTATTTTTGAATAGAAGTGTTGATAGTGGATATTTATGTCTCACTCCCAATTCGAAAGGGAAAGTTTTAAACATTTCACCATTACATGTAATGCTCGGGCTGGTAAAGAGAGGCAGGCACTGCTTTTTTACTGCCAGGGAGGTAGAGGGAAGAGGGGAAAAAGTACAGGGAATAAGTAGCATAAATGGTAGGTACAAAATAGACAGAGAGATTAGAATAGTATAGGAAATGTAGAAGCCAAAGAACTTATATGTACAACCTATGGACATGAACTAGGGGGTGAATGCAGGGAGGTGTGTGGTGCAGTGCGAAGGGGAATAAAGGGGGCAAATTGGGAAATTGTAATAGCATAATCAATAAAGTATATTTTAAAAAGCAAAAAAAAAGAAGTTCTACATTTGGCCTCCTTGATACTTGAGGTAGGGTCTCCATGGTACTGCCAAATGGTACTGGTGGTTCTGGTTTCCCACTGAGTCTTTACTGATATCTAATTATTTAGAATTTAAAGAATAACCTATATGGGAATGAATGGAGATACTTGGAAGTTCATTTCTGGGTATATGCACCAAATAATTGAAAACAGGAACTCACACAAGTACTTATACAGCCTTGCTCATTTACCTCTATTTACAAGAGCCAAAAGGTAGAAACAGTCCAAATGACCACCAAAGAATGAGTGGATAAATAAAAGTAAGACATACATACAATGGAATAATATTGAGCCACAAAGAGGAATAAAGTAATAATACATGCTGCAGCATGAAGAACCTTGAAACATTATGTCAAATGAAAAACAGACACAAAAAGTCACACTGTATTTTTCTATTTGTATGAAATATCCATAATAGTTATTTGTAGAGACAGAAAGGAAATTTGTGGTTGCCAGTGGTTGGGGGAAAGGGAGAATGAAGATTCACTGCCTAAAGGGAACCAGATTTGCCCTCGGGATGATGAAAATGTTTTGGAGATAGGCATAGGTGGTAGTTACACAACATTGTGAGTGTACTAAATGTCACTCAATTGTGCACTTAAAAATGGGTGTGTGTTATGTGAATGCCACCCAAATTACAAAAAATAGAGATTAATCTTAAATGAAACCAAGAATTATGGAGTCAGCCTTATTTTTCCTATATCAGGTATTAAAGTATCATATATTTTCAAGATAGAATAAAACAAATTAAGTGCTGAATTTTTTGGTTCTATTTAAAAATTATTGCATGGTGGCTTTTTCACTAAATATTTACCTTTCACCCTATAATCAGAGAGAGGAACATATTTGGAAATATATGTAATATACCCGAGAACCAGCTCTTAACTTTTTGATGTCAAATACTTGTTTTTTGAAATGCTCACTTCAATATTTTTTCCTTTTCTCTGATTTTAAACTATTGTCTTATTGTCCAATCAAACTTTGAATAAATTAATTGGAATTGTCTATAGAGTTATATTTCATTTTAATATCAATTGTTTTTACAGGGCCATTCCTTACTTTATAATTTTATTAAGACACTAGAGAATGAATGGGTTTTGAAATTGAATCTGTTTTCCTATTTTGTTTTTAGCAATTTTCAAATTTTTCTTTATTTTCGTGCTTTTAAACATGGGACAATATAATCAACTTTATAAATATTGAATTCTTCCTGTGCTATATTTTGAACATGAAGTTTTGAGGATAGAAATTCTCTTGTTATAGGCAAATCCTTCCTGACCAGAGCAAGGTAGAATATAAATGTTATCCTAGAAGTAAGAAAAAGATAGCTAGGTCTTTTATAACATAGTTCCTAATAACCATATGGAATCATTCAAATAATAGGACTTCTATATAATACTATATTATACTTTATACAAGTAAGAATATGTATGTGAAGTGCTTAGCATATAATAAATGTCAACTCGATTATTGACCAGAAAGATGAACATTTACAGGAAATGGTACTTATGATAAGTTAATAACATTACTAAGGTTCCATTTTACATACAATTTCTAAGTTTATACTGAGTTAGAATGCTGACTCTTACTGATCATAAGCAAATAGTGATTCTCATCTATAAAATGAGAGGACAACTAATATTGTTTTAAGGTATGTATGTAGGTACGTATGTATGCATGTATGTGTGTGTTTCAGCTTCTATACAATTTTCTGTAGCAAAATTTCTTTACATGTAATTTTTGAAGCAATATAATATATAAAACAAAGATAGAACTCTAGCTGAAAGAGAAAAAGGATGTCATTGATCCAAGATACCACCATAGAACCCATGAGATATGAAGTTATAGTTAACTAGCCACTTAACTAGAAGATCCCTAATTTTTGATTCAGCTTTTAAAACTTTAATTTTTAATAATACTTTGGATGACATTTATTACCTCATAATTAATTTTAACTGCATAACTTTTATTTGTTTTACAGTTATGGAAAGTTTTTCATATATTCTGCATGAGACTCCAGAATATATGAGAAATCTGTGAGAACTATGGTCAGTATTGCATAGTGGTTAAGAGTGCAGGCTCTGGAGTTACAGGCTCTGGATTGTCCCACTACTGCTATTCATTAGATATATGATCTCTAGTAGGATGCTTAATCTTTCCTTGCTTCAGTTTCTTATCTGTAAAAGGGGAAAGCAAATAGTAGGTATATCACTGGATGATTGGGAAGATTGAGATACTGATATGAAATGCTAGCACATCTTGATTATAGATCCAAAAAATGAACATTTACAGGAAAAAAAATGCATATGTTGAGTAAGAACTCTGCTAAAGAAGTGCATTTTACAAACATTTGTAATTAATTTTCCTGTTCCCCTCAAAGTTATTACATGAATATAAACCATATTGATATGCAAGTTTATAATTTTTCATATTAGTGCCATAAAGTTTGACTACCTGTTTCTATTGTAATTTCTTCTGTTTCATCTGATTTTTGTAATGACATGTTGAAGAATATTTATTAATCAGTGGAACAGAGAGCATGGTAATTTCTTTAGTTGGCAATATGCTGGGGGTAAAATATGACCAAGACAGATTCATTTTATGTGTTTTACACATGAAAGAGTATGCTCATTTGCTAATTAAAATGTACCATGTCTTATTTATAATTTGGAAACAATATTTGTGGCATTAGTGAAAATAATCTTAATTAAAAACAAATATATTTTATTAGGCAGCCAAAGTTTCAGATTTTAGTTTAAAAAACCTTTAGATTTCTTGCTTTGTTTTTAACTTAAAATATGGATGGGACATGAATTTTTGAAAAGTACCTGTTTTTAGCAAAACTCATTTCACAGGTAGCTGATTGACAAGCCTTTAAAGGAGCAAAGGTTTATTTGACTTTAATTAAGCCTCTCAAACTTTCAGGCTCTTGAAGTTCATAACTAAGCATTCATATTTGCCAAATTGGGCAAGAAACTTTATGAGAACAAATTTTATGATATAATGTATTACACTTTCAATTTTAGTTCAGCTCAACTGGAAACGAACTTTTCTTGAAGTGTGGCAACACTTTATTTATTTGTTTTTGGCTGTACTCAGGAAATGGTATAATTAAAAGCACTTGTGTTAAAATTATGAAAAGCAGAAAATTTGCCTAAAATCAACAGGTTGAGATCAGTGTTGTTAAATATGGAATAAAAATTATATGTTGATCAAAATTATTCCACTCATTACAAAAAAGGTGGGGGCATATTTTTGTAAATAATAAGCAATCCAAACTTTTTTCAATTTCAGATATTTTTAATGCATCCATGTTTGTGTGTATTAATCATTTATATCACAGGCAAATGCAGATTTGGGTGCTTAAAGCTTATAATTTTGAAGGACTCTCTGGTAAAAAAGGTAGTATAGTATCCAGATAAAAATTATTAGTGTATTTGAAAGAAACCAGGCAAGTGTTCTAGTCTTCTTGCTTTTTATGTAGGTTGTGTGTGTGTGTGTGTGTGTGTGTGTGTGCCTGTTGACTCGAAATAGAAAATGATCATTCAATATTTATGCTAACAAATTTTAAATATTTTATAAAGTTTTATTTTGTCTTTAATTTTAGAATTGATATTTTATTGAATTACAGACTTAGATTCTCAGATTCTGCCCTCCTCCCCCAGCATTTGAAACATGTCATTCCATTGTCTTCTGGACTCCATAGTTTATGTTGAATACTCAGCTGTAAATTTTCCTTTTCTTTTGATGGTAATGTGTTCTTTTTCTCCTCTTGCTGTACTTAAGATTTTCTTATTATATTTGATTTTCAGCCATTCGACTGTTGGATGTGATTTTTCTCTCATGTTTTTCAGTGTTGGATTTGCTATATTTCCTTAGTGAGTTAATGTATTGTATCAGTTTTGGTATATTCTTAGCTGTTTTATTTTCCCCTGTAACTATTATTTCATCCTCATTCTCTTCTCAACTGCATTTACATTGGGCTTTTTGATTCCCACATCTCTCTTATGTTTTGATCTTTTCATTTGTTTTTTTCTCTCTTTGCTCTAGTTGGGTATCTACTGGTCTATTCAAGTTCATTAACCTGTGCTTTGCTGTGTTGAGTCAGCTATAAAACCCACCCACTGATTTCTCAGTTTTACATATTGTATTTTTCAGTTCTAAAATGACTAATTCTTTTTTGTTGTTGTTCAAGTATAGTTGTCTCCATTTTTACCCCCCACACCCCCCCCCCTTAAACCTACCCACTTTGGCTCTGTCTATGTGTCCTTTATACATGTTCTTTTGTTGCCCTTCCCCTATTTTTCCCCATTATTCCTCTCCCCCTTCCCTTCTGGTTACTGCCAATTTGTTCTTTATTTCACTCTCTCTGGTTATATTTTGCTTGGTTGTTTGTTTTGTTCATTAGGTTCCACATATAGGTGAGATCATATTCTTTTCAATAGATTTAAATTATTTGTTGAAATTTTCTTTTCTTCTATGGCAAACATGTTTCCATACCACCTTTAACTTTTGTTAAAGTCTTACAGTCTTTGTCTTCTAAATCTGCGTCAGCTAATAGATGTTATTTGTTCTGTTGGTTATTGCTCACATTTTGTGTCCCTTCCTGTGCTTCATAATTATCATGGTATACCAAACACTGTTTATAATATGATCACAGATTCATGTAAATGTTATTTTTCTCTTATATTAGAAAAAAATGATGAAGTGCTAATCCCCTCAATTCAACCATGAATTGAGCTGGGTGATTTGAATTACAGCTTTAGATATACCTAGTCTACCTCTGGTTTTAAATGTCTTAAGGGCAAGACCTGTTGTGTTGCAGGTATTTCTTTCTGGTATGACTTTGTATTTAATGAACTGTGAAATTGTGGGAGATTTTACTCCACCTTTTGGTTTTTGCCTCCATTTTCTCATCCCACTCTCAAGGTAGGGTGTTTTTTGGTCTTGAGGGAAGATCTGTTGAAATTCTAAACTAAAAGTGGTAGGCACCACCTGTTGTAGTATGCCTTTGACTTCTATTCATCATAACACTGCGGAAAACATTACTTTTTCCTCTAGCTCAGCCTCTCCTTCTTTCCCGGTCTACTTGCGCAGTCTCAGTCCTCAGTAGATATCTCAGGAGAAAACTGTCTGATCTAGGGGGTTCCATTAGATTCCAATCTATTATACCAGCACATGAACCATAAAGAGCTATGCTGGTTTCTCTTTTTCTTGGTAGTGTCACTCTTTCTGATTCTTAGTTTGTGTCTAAATGGCAAATCTCTGAGACATGAAAGCAATCAGGAGGCTCAGTTTACCTAAGATTAAATGTTACTTTTCTCTTAGTTTATCCATTTTGCTTCCATTGCTTTCCAGTATATTTAAAAATATAATTTTGGGAGATAATTTATCTTTTTTTCTAGTTGTTGTGGAAGCAGTGACATGATGCTGTGTGCTGGTAAATTAGTTTTGTAAAAATAAAAACATAATTTAGACCCACATGTTACTCTTTTATGTATTATATTTATATAGTTTGTTTTTAGATTATTGGTTTGTTGTTGAATATTAATATTGTTGTAAATGTATTAGGCCCAGAAATTGGCCAAGATAGCTGTTTGGAAAAAGTATATTTTGAGAGCCAGTTTTAATTTCAAAATTCCTTTTCATCAGCAGTAATTTAAATGAAATGTAAACAAAAATTAATTATTTTTCTTTTCCCCTTTCTTGTCTAGTGAGTGATAGTTGCTTCAGGAATCTCGCAGAAGATCGCAGTGGGATAAATCTCAAAGATCTTGTACAAGATCCTTCTTTGTGAGTATTTGGCTTTTAATATTAATTATTATTTAAAATTCTATGGTTGGTGTGACTTTTCTCAAGAGTTGTAACTGAGAACTGACTTAAGGTTGAACAATTTTTTCTTTTCTAATAATTTTTGGGCTTTTAATTTCAACTACGTAGATCATTCTAATTTACATTATTTCTTTTTTTATTATTTTTTTGTTACATACAGTGAAGCACATAAGAACAGTTTAAACAGAGATAAAGTTACTCTTTAGAAATGTAAGAGATATTAGAGGAAAGGATAGTGTTAGGTTAATGATTGACTTTCAAGAGGTATGGCTAATGGCTGCTGCTATCTTCCCAGTAGATACTAGGTAGGGAAGATGACTAGTAGTTTCTTTGCTTGGGAAGGTGAGATTGAATTTATTCACATCAATTTTAAGCAATTTTTTACATAATTTATAATCATTTTTGTAAGATAATTACAAGTAAATAATAATTTTAATAATGAAATATTTTAATATATCAAATATATTTCTAATGTTTTATGTTAGAAACCTGTATATAGCACAAGGTTTTTGAAGAATTTTATGTGTTTCAATTTTTAATCTTATTGTCAATCCCATTCTGTATCAACATGTACTTTAATATAATGTCACTTTCTATTTTGTGAATAAATAAATTTTTTGCAGTTGTATATTTACTGGAAATTATGTGCACTGTCTTTTACATGGTAGTACCTCCCCAGGAAGAACACCTTTTTTGGAAAAAAAATCAGGACTAGTTAAGCCTTGGGCAGCAAAGAAAAGAAAATTGAGTGCTGGCAGGTGCTTTCTCTAATGATGTATGATGCATTCAGTAAATATATTTTAACAGGAAATCAGCCTTCCATATCACATGTAATCTACAGTCCCACAACTCTTGTAATTTATTGAGAATGTTGTGAGGAAAAAAAACAAAAATGTGCTGAACCTGAAGTTTATTGATTCCATAATGATTTTTCACTCATTAAAAAAATCTGGTCACAAGACAGACTGTTGAAAATAATTGAATATTCAATTTTTAGTGTAATCAGTTCAGATATGACTTTCCAAAACCAACTCTCTCAACTGTTTTCTTAACCTCTTTTCTTCAACAAAAGGATTGCCAAAATTCTTTTTCCATGATTTTTATTCCAATGAAGATTAAAAGTTGTCCTTTCAGTCCTATAAGTATTTAATTAAGATATGTGAATGTAAATATTCCTCCTGAATGAATATTGAATAATATTTACTTGCATGAGTAGTTCTATTTCTCTTATGGATATGAGAGGAAACTTTATAATTTTTTTGAAAAGATTTTACCCATTTTTAAGGAATAAATTAAATGACTTCATTATTGTATTATTTGTAAGGTGTAGTTCTGGTACAGTAGGATTATATATGTGTTTAGTGCAATCATTGTGAAAACTAATGTGCTTATGTGGACTTCAATGATACAAAAAACTGTGAAGAATTTACTTCAATAGCAGATTACAATAATGAGTTGTAGTGTTTTGAGAGAATTTGGTACTTCTTTCCAGAATGTAGAATAATATTTATCATGCAACCTATAACTAAATTCTAAATTTAATCTTAGTATTCTATGAAAAATTTATCTCAGATTACTACTGCATTGGATAGGCAAAATAATTTTGAATTTTCTGTTTTGAAGTAGCCAGATAGTATTTTAATTTAGGATAATTCTCTTAAGTTGCATTAGCCTACACTGTACAAATTCAGTAAAAAAAAATTTTTTTAGCCCTTGCAATGGATGTAGAAATTTTTTTAATTTAAGAATTATGAAAATTTACCATTAGTGACTCTAATTTATGTTTTAGAGATATATTTCTTACTTTATAAAAGTCTTTAGGGAAAGACATACCCAGTGTGTAAGAAACAATGTATGTTTTTCAGTTGTTATGATAAGAAGTATTTTATTCTGAGTCATCATTTTATAGCAATATTTACTTAGTACCTACCACATGGGTGAGGATTTATTTTTAAGCCAGCAACCTCTTTTCTGTGCTAGACTTATGACATAAGTGTTTTCTCTTTGTTCATTTATTCATGTACACTATATGGAGTTGAATTTTTTTTACAACATTGATTTGGAAATCTGTTGGAAATAACTTCTTTACAAAACTCCCCTCCTTAAAAAAAATCACTGGCACTTGATGAGTACTCCAGACTAGTGTAATGATTGAAAAAATTGCATATTTATGTTATTTTAATAAATGTCTCAAACAAAAATATTATCATTTTAGAATATAGTAATATATTCTAATATTGTTATACTAGAATATTGAATGAGTGCTTTCTATGTTAATATGCTCGGCAGATTTGTTGACCTGCTGGTACTGAAAGATGTTGATGTGTAAAGAAAAACTGGGTATTTCAATCATTAATGTTCTTAGAAAGGAACACAGAATAAAGAGAGAAGGAAAAAATAGGCTGAGGAAAACCCATATTATCTGGCGAGTATTAACACTCAGAGCAATCTGTAGTATGTCTTAATTGGATAAATGAGCAGGTACTGAATTTCTTTGGCCAAAGCAGAGAAATAAAGCTTAATATTGTGTGTGTGTGTGTGAAGTTTGAAGGGTCGATGGCCTCAGAGCAGAATAAAAAGGCAGAACAAAAGTGACTAATTCATACTCTAAATCTGATCAAGCTATTGGAATAACATGATAGGCCCTCTGTAATTTATCTAACTGTGTATAGTACACACCCAAAGATTCTGGTTTTATGGTACTGAAGTAATTACTGGACTTGAATGAATTGAGTGAGCTATATTGTGTGAGCATGATGAAGTAGTGATGTCATGGAAGAAGAGAAAGTTGTGAATCCTTAAGCAAAACTTCCTAATCTTAAGGTGTTCCGGTTAAGGTGATGGAATGGGTAAATGAGGTACTTGGAACCTCCTACAACCACATCAAAATCACAAGTAAACTACAGAACAAACATTATTCAGAACTGCCTGCAGTCTAGTAAACAGGAGCCCTATAACTAAGGATGTAAAGAAGAAGCTACAATAAGATGGGTAGGAAGGGCAGAGATGCACAAAGGGCTGGTCCCCTACCCACATCTGGTGGTAAATCAGGAGGGATATCTAGTCAGTGGCGGATCCCCCCTGAGGAGCCAGGGGTCCCATTCCCATACCAGAACACCTAGCCCAGGGTTCCAGTGCTGGGAAGAGCAGTCCCCAAAATTTATGGCTGTAAAATTCAGCCAGGATTATGGCTGCGTGAGATGGAGGGTGTCTGGAGTTCCATGGATTCCTCTTAAAGGGCTGAGCACAGACTTATCTGGACTCACTTGCTGTGAGCTTTAATACTGGGGAGGCAGCTTGAAAGTCACCACAGACATACAGGGAGGAACTGAATTATCTGACATCATGGTTGGAGCTGGGGGAGCAGCTTTCTGCCTGACAGAAGTGATGACACAGGCCATTGTACCTTTGATAAGCCCTCCCCCAACAGAGCTGACAGATGGGCACCATATTTGAGTCTCCATCAACCTGTCTAACACTGATTCCCTGCCCTCATGATTCCTTGCACCACCTAATTTGTAGGCCCACAAAAGCCTTTTCTAGTGGCTTTTTCATATAAACAGCCTCTCTTTTGGCTCATGCTTACAATTTCCCTAAAATCTCTCAAATAAGCAGCATCTGTGGACCTACGCCTGGCACTAGCCCAGCCAGCCTTAGTTAGCAGGTTGGCCTCTCCCAGGTACCTCCAAACCCAGCACAAGTGGCAGCTATTTGCAGATTGCTCTCTAGCTCATGCTTGGTGTCTTCTGGCACGGTACAGGTGGTAGCTGACCTTGGTCTATACCTCTTAGAAAGCCCCAGACCCAGTAAACCCAGTTGACATCTTTAGACCATGCTGGATTACAACCCAACCAGCTCCATGAGTGGAATACTCAAGGAATAGACTCAAAGGTCACTAAAGCACCACTGAGGCAAGTCTGCTCTGTATTGTTGGCTCCTGCACAGCAGATCCTCCACAGTGGTCATGGACAGTGCTTACAGCCAGACAACCTGATGGGGTCAATCCCTTCCAATGACATGCCAACAGGAATCAAGGCTCAACTACAATAGGAGGGTACACACAGCCCACACAGGGGTATACCGGAAGCATCTGGTTCGGGTGACTGTGGAGGCTGTGCCACTGTGCCCTATAGGACACATACTGCATAAGGCCAGTCCACCAATCTGGGCAACATAGCAGCCCTACTGTATACATAGAAAGAAACACAGGGAAGGAGTCAAAATGAGACAAAGAAACAGGTCCCAAATGAAAGAACAGGTGAAATCTCCAGAAAAAGATTTTAATGAGCTAGAGACAGGCAAAGTACCAGATACAGAATTCAAAACAATAGTTATAAGGATGCTCAAATAACTAGGTGAGAACTTCAACAGCATAAAAAAGGACATGGAAACCATAAAAAAGAAACAGTCAGATGAAGAATAACTAACTGAAGTGGGGAATACATTACAGGGGATTAACAATGGTGTAAGTGAAACAGAGGATTAAACCAGCAATTTGGAAGATAAGGAAACAGAAAACACCTAATCAGAACAGCAAAAAGAAAAAAGAATTAAAAAGTGAGGATAGTATAAGGAGCCTTTGGGACAACTTCAAGTTTTACAACATTTGCATCATTGGGGTGCCAAAAGGAGAAGAGAGAATGCAAGGAATTGAAAACCTCTGTGGAAAAATAAAGAGCAAACTTCTCTAAATTGGTAAAGGAAATATACATACAAGTCCAGGAAACTTAGAGGGTCCCAAACAAGATGAACCCAGAGAGGCCCATACTGAGACACATCATAATTAAAATGCAAAAGTTAAGACAAAGAGAGAATCTTAAAAGCAGAAAGAAAAAAGCAGTTATTACCTACAAGGGAGCTTCCATAACACTGTCAGCTGATTTCTTAACAGAAACTTTCTAGGCCAGAAGGAATTGGCACGAAATATTCAAAATGATGCAAAGCAAGAACCTATAACCAAGATTACCCAGCAGTGCTATCATTTAGAATTCAAGGACAGATAAAGAGTTTCCCAGACACGGAAAAACTAAAGGAATTTATAACAACCAAAGTGATATTACAAGAAATAATAAAGGTCTTCTTTAAGAACAAGGAGAAGAAAAAAAAGATGCCATCTTTTGTTTTTGTTTGTTTATTCATCCATCAGGGGATTCTGGGTTGCTTCTACATTTTGGCTATTGTGGATCATGCTGCTGTGGACGTGTATGTGCTAATATCTCTTTGAGAGAACGTGCTTTCACTTCTTTGGTTATATACCCAGAAGTAGAATTGCTGTGTCATATGGTAATTCTGATTTTTTTTTTTAAGAACTGCCATACTGTTTTTTCTAACAGTTGTACCATTTTATATTCCCATCAAAAGTGCACAAGTGTTCTAATTTCTCCACTTAACCAACATTTGTTATTTTTTGTTTGTTTGTTTGGGTTTTGGGTGGGGGTTGACAGTAGCCATTCTTATGAGTCTAAGGTAATATGTTCTTGGTATTTTTAATTGAACTTCACTTCTTCACATCTTGTCTTTAATAGTGATTTTGATGCAACTCATCTACTTAGTAAAAAAAAAAGACAAGGTATTGTCTATGTTTCATTACTATGATACTTTGGTATATTGTAACGTAAACTGTATAAAACTATGGTACTTATTTAGTACAATGGAAATTCTTTTCAATATCATTTTGAAGATTATAAAGTACAAATAGGTACATAGTAATTTTGTGACAACCACATTTTAATCAATTTATCATCCTTATTTTATATTGTATTATTTCCTTTGTATTACTACTGATCTTGTTGTACCTCATCTAAATGATTGCTTTCGGGAAAAAAAAAACTTTAAATTAGAATATTCCAGATTGGAAATGCAGGATGGTGATTAAAAAAAACAACAGTAAACCTGCTAATTTAAATGCATATTGTAGATCATTAGTGCTTGATAACAGCGTTTCATCTTTAAGAACAAAGATAAAATTGCCCAAAATAGTTGTATATGATTGTAAATTTCTTAGACATCAAGATTTTGTTTACCTTTAAGTACTTTACAAATTTTACCATCTTTGGTGGAAACTCTTCTTTTCATTGTTCTGAAACACAGCCTAATCTGCTTTAGTATACTTGTCTTCACACTACAATCTGATTGAATGATATTTTGGTTCCTTGGATCATGGCATTAAATATGAAGGAAGGCAGGATTGTCATCTGGAAAGCAATCATATCTAAATATAGCTGGTGTTAAGACAGGTTGCTATGGTGAATTGAATTTCTTAAAAATGCCAGTCAGCAGAGGATAAACAGTGGTTTTGAAGTGGTTATTTTCCATAGAGCTGTATATTCTCGTATTAAATTTTCAGGTAGATGAATTTAGTTAATTTTTTAATTTATTTTTTGCTTTGTTCTTTTCTTAAGTACATTTTATTGATTATGCTATTACAGTTTTCTCAATTTTTTTCTCCCCTTTATCAACCCTCTACCCTGGGTCCCCCAGGCATCTAGCATCCCCTACCACGCTTAGTTCATGTCCATGGGTTGTACATCAAAGTTCTTGGGCTTCTTTCTTTCCTATACCAATCTTAACTTCCTCCTATCTATTTTATGCCTACCAATTACACTTCTTATTCACTGTATCTCCCCCCCAATTCTTCCCCTCCCCCTCCTCACTGAAAACCCTCCGTGTGATCTCCATTTCTTTGGTTCTGTCCCTGTTCTAGTTGTTTGCTTAGTTTTTGTTTTTGTTTTTTTAGGTTCAGTTGTTGATAGTTGTGTTTCTTGTCATATTACTGTTATAAGGGCTTGGTGATGATGAACTCCTTTAACTTGACCTTATTTGGGAAGCACTTTATCTGCCCTTCCATTCTAAATGATAGCTTTGCTGGATAGAGTAATCTGGGATGTAGGTCCTTGCCTTTCATGACCTTGAATACTTCATACAGCCCCTTCTTGACTGCAAAGATTCTTTTGAGAAATCAGCTGATACTCTTATGGGAACTCTTTTGTAGGTAACTCTCCTTTCCTCTTGCTGCTTTTAAGTTTCTCTCCACATCTTTGATCTTGGGTAACTTAATGATGATGTGCCTTGGTGTGTTCCTCCTTGGGTCCAATTTCTTTGGGACTCTCTGGGCTTCCTGGAAGTCTATTTCCTTTGCCAGATTGGGGAAGTGTTCCTTCATTATTTGTTCAAATAAGTTTTCAATTTCTTGCTCTTCCTCTTCTCCTTCTGGCACCCCTAGGATTCAGATGCTGGGACATTTAAAGTTGTCCTGGAGGTTCCTAAGCCTCTTCTCCTATTTTTGAATTCTTGTTTCTTCATTCTGTTCTGGTTGGGTGTTTATTTCTTCCTTTTGTTCCAAATTGCTGATTTGAGTCCCGGTTTCCTTCCCTTCACTGTTGGTTCCCTGTATATTTTGCTTTCTTTCACTTTGGGTAGCCTTCATTTGTTCCTTCATTTTGCAACCAAGCTCAATCAGTTCTGTGAGTATCCTGATTACCAGTGTTTTGAGCTCTGCATCAGATAGGTTGTCTATCTCCTCGTCACTTAGCTCTTTTAATGGAGTTTTGATCTGTTCTTTCAGTTGGGCCATATTTCTTTGGGTGTACCTGTTATGTTGTAAGGGGGTGGAACCTTACGTATTTGCCAGGCCAGGGCAACCCTCTTTGCTGCTTTGTGGCACTGTCTGTGGGGGAGGGGTCACAGAGGAAACAATGCCACTGGTTTGCTCCACTCTAGCCCCTCTTTCAAATAAACTCTCCTGTGAGACTGGGAATTTCTCTTGCAATGACAACACCTGCAGTATTTTACAGCTGCCTTTGAGTCTTTAGTTTCCTGTTCAGCCAGCCCGCCTCTCCTGCATGGTCTGCCAACTTGCCATTCATCCTCTCCACTCGGCTGCCTATCTCCCATTTCCACCCCACCTACTGGTTTGGGGGAATGTTTCTTTAACTCCTTATTGTCAGAATTCCACACAGTTTGATTTTCTGGCATTTCTGGTTGTTCATTTTTTAAAAAATTCGTTGTTATCCTTTTGGTTGTGCAAGGAAGTGAAGCATTTCTATCTATGCCTCCATCTTGGCTGGAGCCAAATTTAGTTAATTTTTTAATTGTCCATTTTTTCATTTTAGAGTATCTTTGAGACCTTTAATATTTATTGCACAAAATAGAAGAATTTTTTATATTGTTATCATTGTTACTCTGTAAACTAATTTTATTTGATGAGGAATTGCATTTTTCTAATGGCAGCATTTTAAACTTTGCTGTGCCACCAATACTACTGCTAAAACTAAGACAACTACCAGTGCTGCCTTGTTTATAATGATATCTCTATGTTTTTATAATTTTAAACAGATTAATTTTTAGCTTTTGTATTTATTGGTCTATGAAGTGTATATTGGGACAATTCAGCTTAATCTAGGCTGGTGCTATGGTATTATTGTACTATGTTCTATTGTGAGAACTGCAAATACAAAGACTTGAAATTTTACTTTGCTTTTAGAAGACTCTCCTCATTTCCATCCTATACATTATTGAGAATGTATGTATAATTCTTTTGAGGGTTCATTCACTTTAGAATTTTTTTAATTGAAAAGCACTACTAGGTTCTTATCCAAAGTTCTTCAGCAATTATGTTTAACAGATATTGTTCTCATAATCAAGGAACATGATTGAAGAGGGACAGTATCTGAGTTGTCCACTTGAGGCATATAGATGTCAAATCCGGTATTTGAATTTTGTAATGAAATAAGTAGTATGTTATTTTGATTAGTTGATTCTTGTATTTTCAGGGTACAGATATCTAAGTCAGAGTAGCTCAGAGAGCAAAATGGAACATGATTGACTTATGTAATAGGAGTACCTCTCATGCAACCAAGAACTTCAGAAACATGATGGGTGTAGGAACCTCAAAGAATAGAATCAGGGAGTTTGTGCAACTGCTGTTATCTTCTCTGGTCGTTTTTAGCTTTAGTCTCTCTTTGTAGTGAGGCTTTTTCCCTGAACATAAAATCCCCTGGAGGAGTTCTAATTTTGTTAATCTGGTCATGTGCTCACACTGCAGCCAAACACTGTGGCCAGAGGTATAGGCTATATTAATTAACTAGACATAGGAATTCTGGCCTAGATGGAGGCATAGGTAGATACACTTTGTCTTCTCACACAATGAAAAGAGGGACAACAACAAATTTAAAAACAAAAAAACAACCAGAACTGCCAGAAAATCGAACTATATGGAAGTCCGACAACCAAGGAGATAAAGAATAAACATTCATTCAGACTGGTAAGAGGGGCAGACTTGGGCAGCCAGAGTAGAGAGTACACTCATGGTAAGGCAGCAGCTGGAGAATTGGGTGGGTGAGGCAGTGACTGGCTGAGGGGGTAGTCCCACATTTGCATGTCGATAAGCTGGGAGGAACAACTGGGAAGAGAGACAGACCGTGCAACCCAGGGTTCCAGCACAAGGAAATAAAGCCTCAAAACCTCTGGCTGTTAAAACTTGGGGGAATTGACCTGGCGGTAGAAACTCCCAGCCTTACAGGAGAGTTCACTGGAGGGACCCACAGGGTCCTAGAGCATACACAAGCCTACCCACACAGGAATCTGCACCAGAATGGCCCAATTTGCTTGTGGGAAGCAGGGGAAGTGACTAAAAGCCAGCCGAGAACCAAGCAAGTGGCACTGTTTTGTTTTGGACCTTCCCCTACATACAGCACCACAACACAGTGACCTGGGTTTCCCTGCCCTGGTGAATACCTAAGGCTTCACCCCCTAGAATGTAACAGGCTGAGACAAAAAGAAGTATGGCCTAAATGAAAGAACATATCAAAATCCAAAAATATAACTGAGCAATGAAGAGATAGCCAACCTATCAGATGCCAAGTTCAAAACACTGGTAATCAGGATGTTCAGAGAAATGGTTGAGTTTGGTCACAAAATAGAGAAGTGAAGGCTATGCAAAGTGAAATGAAGAAAAATGCACAGGGAATGACAGTGATAGGAAGGAAATCTCAGGACTTAAATCAATGATTTGGAGCAGAAGGAACAAGTAAACGTTCAACCAGAACAGAATGAAGAAACAAGAATTCAAAAATAGGAGAAGAGGCTTAGGAACCTCCAGGACAACTTTAAATGTCCCAGCATCTGAATCCTAGGGGTGCCAGAAGGAGAAGAGGAAGAGCAAGAAATTGAAAACTTATTTGAACAAATAATGAAGGAACACTTCCCCAATCTGGCAAAGGAAATAGACTTCCAGGAAGCCCAGAGAGTCCCAAAGAAATTGGACCCAAGGAGGAACACACCAAGGCACATCATCATTAAGTTACCCAAGATCAAAGATGTGGAGAGAAACTTAAAAGCAGCAAGAGGAAAGGAGAGTTACCTACAAAAGAGTTCCCATAAGAGTACCAGCTGATTTTCTCAAAAGAATCTTTGCAGTCAAGAAGGGGCTGTATGAAGTATTCAAGGTCATGAAAGGCAAGGACCTACATCCCAGATTACTCTATCCAGCAAAGCTATCATTTAGAATGGAAGGGCAGATAAAGTGCTTCCCAAATAAGGTCAAGTTAAAGGAGTTCATCATCACCAAGCCCTTATTATATGAAATGTTAAAGGGACCTATCTAAGAAAAAGAAGATTAAATATATGAACAGTAAAATGACAACAAACTCACAACTTTCAACAACTGAACCTAAAAACAGACTAAGCAGACAACTAAAATCGGAACAGAATCACAGAAATGGAGATGGCATGGTGGGATATCAGGTCGGGTATGGGGGAGAATGGGAGAAAAGTTAAGGGAATAAGAAACATAAATGGTGGGTACAAAATAGAGGAGGTTAAAAATAGTATAGGAAATAGAGAGGCCAGAGAATTTATACATATGACCCATGGACATGAACTAAGGTGGTGAAGGAATGCTGGTGGGAGGGGTGGTGCAGGGCTGAAGGGAATAAAGGGGAGGAAAAAAATGGGATAACTGCAGTAGTGTAGTCAATAAAATATAGTTTTAAAAAATTGACTAGTGGTAGTATAAGTGCCTGTTGCCAGAATGGTGGGATATCCTAATTAAATGAGGGAGGAGGTAGTCCCAGAAAAAAAGAGTGATAAAACCAAGAGATATGTGCTATACTTGTTTCTTAGTTGTTAACTTGAAGAACAATTAATACATTGTCATGAAGTGTTATTACTTTAAAATAGAGCATTTTTAGTTACCTGAGCATAGTATCTCAGTTAGAGAGGTATTGGTAATAACATTTGTAATCATTTCAAAGGATTACATAATTCAATTAACTGATAATAGTTGTTTCCCATTTGCTGATACTATTTATCAATTATATAAGACATACACATAATTGTGAAATGACTCAGATGAATTCATTACTAGTTTCAACTGGCTAGACAGCAGGTGGAATAAAAACAGGTTATTTCTGTTTTTCCTTCTTTATTTCCTAAAAAGATTAACTTCTTTATACATCAAAAAGGGAAAGAGATTCAAAGAGTCTCGTTTAGAGGCACATAAAAGTTTAATGGGAACACTGAGGAAGTATTCCAAGAAGAGGTGATCCCTGAAATGAAGTTTTTTGTTAGAAGAAAAAAAAAAGGAGGGAAGGAGAAGGAAAGAGAGGGAGAGATTAAGAGGAAAATGGGAACTCCATGAGTATGTTATGCAGTTTAGCAACCCTATTCAGCTGGAGATGAATAAGAATCTAGGAGGTTAAAATTAAAAACAAAATTTTGATATCTGTTTATTTCATTACTCCATAACTCATTGAAACATCTGACACTGATGCTTAGAGTTAAGAAATAAATTATTGCGTTGTCTGTAACAAATCACCACAAATTTACCATCTTAAAGCAAAAAACATTTATTATCTTAGAGTTTCCATGAGTCAGGATTTTGGGCACAGTTTAACTGGATCCTCTCTGTTCATAGTCACCCATGATTGCAATCTAGGTATTGGCTTGGTTGCATTTTTTTTTAATTGTGTTTTCATTTTTCAATTATAGTTGACAACATATATTATTGTATTAGTTTCAGGTGTATACTCAGTAATTAGACGTCACATAACATACTAAGTGATCATCCTGATAAATCTCACACCCACTGGGCCCCCGATAAAGCTATTAGAATACTATTGACTATACTCCCTACACTATACTTTACATCCCCATGAGAATTCTGTAACAACCAATTTGTACTTAATCCCTTCATGTTTTTCACGCATCCCCCCACCCACCTGCCATCTGGCAACTATCAAAAAGTTCTCTATCTATTAGTCTGTTTCTGTTAGGTTTCTTTGTTTATTTTTGTAGATTCAATTATTGATAGATATTGTTTATTACCATTTTATTGTTCATATTTTTTTATTGTTCAAGTACTGTTCTCTCCATTTTCCCCCCACCACTCTCCCTTGCCCCACCAACCCCTACTTCCCACCCTCAATCCTACCCCCCTTTGGCTTTGTCCATGGGTCATTTATACATGTTCTTGACTACCCTTCTCATTCTTTTCCCTGTTATCCCCCTCTCCCCGCTTCCCTCCCCTCTGGTTACTGTCAGTTCTTTATTTCAATGTCTCTGGTTATATTTGCTTGCTTGTTAGTTTTGTTGATTTAGTTTCCACCTATAGGTGAGATTATATGGTATTTTTTATCTTTTTTTTTCTTAAAACCCTTTCACATTTTATCTAATACTGGTTTGGTAATGATGAACTCCTTTAGCTTTTTCTTGTCTGGGAAGCTCTTTGTCTTTCAATTCTAAATGAAAACTTTGCTGGGTAGAGTAATCTTGGTTGTAGTTTCTTGCTTTTCATAACTTTGAATATTTTTTATATCCCTTCTGCAAAGTTTCTGGTTAGAAATCAGCTGACAGTCTTATGGAAGCTCCGTTGTAGGTACCTAACTGCTTTTCTCTTTCTGCTTTTAAAATTCTCTCTTTGTCTTAACGTTTTGCATTTTAATTATGATGCGTCTTGATGTAGGCCTCTTTGGGTTCATCTTGTTTGGGACTCTAAACTTCCTGGATTTATATGTCCATTTCCTTCACCAAGTTAGGGAAGTTTTCTGTCATTGTTTTTTTTACATCTGTTTTCAGTTCCTTGCTGTCTGTCTTCTCCTTTCACACCACCATGATGTGTTGTTGGAACAATTGAAGTTGTCCCAGAGGCTCCTTACACTATCCTCATTTTTTTTTTTAATTCTTTTTGCCGTTCTGAGTGGGTCTTTTTTGCTTCCTTATATTCCTAGTGGCTGATCTGATTCTTCTACTACTTCTACTCTACTGGATTCCCTCTAAATTATTCCTCATTTCAATAAGTATATCCTTCATTTCTGAATGGTCCTTTTTTATAGTGTTGAGATTCTCACTACATTCTTTGAGCATCCTTATAACAAATGTTTTGAATGCTGCATCTAGTAGATTGCTTGTCTCCATTTAGTTTAGTTCTTTTTGTGGAATTTGTTTTGTTTTTTCATCTGGGACATGTTTTTTTGTCTTTTCATTTTGGCAGCCTCTCCGTGTTTATTTCTATGTAACAGGTAGAACTGCTACATCTCCCAGGCTTGATAGAGCAACCTAATGTAGTAGGTGTTCTACATAGTGGCACAGCCTGCTTGATCACCCAAGCTTGGCACGTGAGGTGTGCCCTGCCCCCCTTACACAGAGAGCTGTATATACTCTCCTCTTGTAGTTGAGCCTTGATTGCTATTGCCACAACAGTGGGAGGTATTTATCCCCAGGCTAATCAGGTGCAAGGACTGTCTGTGACCACTGACCCCTAACCTTAGACCACTGTGGAGGATCAGTTGTGTAGGAACCTATCCCAGAGAGCAGGAGTTACATCAGCAGGACTCTGGTGCCCACTGAGTCCACCTGTTGAGTGTGTCACTTGTGGAATGCTTTGGGTGGTGATGCTTTGGCATGGCCTGCAGCTGTCCACTGTGTGTACTGACTCTGGCATCTGTCAGGAAGTGGAGGCCATGGTCACCTGCCTCCTGTGTTCTGCCCAGAACCAGCCAGCATGAACTACAAAGTGATCTGCAGATGGCTGCTACTTGTACTGGGCTTGGAGGTGCCCAGGCAAGGCCAAGCTCTGAACCAAGGCCATCTGCTGCTAGTGCAGGGTCTGGGGCCACTTAGTGAAAGGTATGGGGCATGTGGAGACCAGATGCTGCTTGTTTGAGAGATTTTAAGAAAATCTGAAACATGATCCAAGATAGGTCATTAGTATGGCAAAGCCAGTGGAAACAGTTGGGTAGGGGAGAACCTCAGGGAATTACAAGGGCAGGACAAACAGTGTGGGCCAGGATGATGGAGACTAAGGTATGGCTACCCATTTGCCAGCTCTTTGTGGGGAGGGCTCATCTAAGGTATAGTGGCCGCTGCCATCGCTTCTATCTGGCATAAAGCTGTACCCCCAACTCTAGCCCTGATGCTGGACAATTCAGTTTTCTCTGCATATGTCCCTGGTGTCTTTTGAGCTACTTCCTCAGCATTGAAACTGAGAGGGAGTGAGTCCAAGTAAGTCTGTGTATGGGCTCTTTAGATGAAATTGCCAGAAGTTCTGTCTCTCTCAACCTCGGTCCCCACTGGTTTTTACAGTCAGAAGTTATGCAGGCTTCTCTTCCTGGCACTGGAAGCCTGGGCTGTGAGTCCTGGTGTGGGACTGGGACCCCTGAACCTGAGGGTAGACCACCACAGCCAAGATATCCTTCCTGATTTTTATTGCCACAAGTGCTGTGGGACCAGCCCAGTTTGATCTCTGCCCCTCCTACCAGTCTCATTGTGGCTTCTTCTTTAATTCCCTAGATGTAGGACTTCCATTCAGCTATATTTCCAGTGGTTCTCATGATGGTTGTTCTGTAATTTAGCTGTAGTTTTGACATGGTTGTGGGAGAAGGTGAGTACTGTGTGTACCTATGTGCCATCTTGAACTGAAGTTCCCTAGGTTGCATTTTTATCAGGTGGCTTGACTGGGGAAGAATTGCTTCAAACAAATTTAAGTTGTTGGCAGAGTTCTTGTGATCGTATGACTAAATACCCTGTTTTTGCTGGGTGTTGGCTAGTTTCCATCCACAGCTCTCATCCTCTTTACCATATGTCACCTAATCATGGGAGTAACCTTTTGGTTCGAAACCAGTCACAGGTTCCACCCACATTCCAGAGGGTTACACAAAGAGTGTGAATACCAGGATATGAGAATTGTTGGGGTCATCTTAGGGTCTGTCAACCAGAATACTTGTGAAAATTTATTTCCTACATGGGAGTCATATTTAATTAGTTTAATCCTGTCAACTTAGAGATGTATAAACTAAAGTTCAACTAAGTTGTTATTTAGCTAAGGTAATGGGCTACATGACAACCAGCTTGTGCTCTTTCCACTTAACTCAGCTTTGGCTTTCTTGGTTTTGGTATCACATATATTGGTTTTTAAATTTTTTAAATTTTCTTCCACTTTTATCAAGATGTAATTGGCATATAGCACTATATAAGCTTAAGAGGTACAGCATAATAACTTTATATTTGGCTTCAATTTTTGTTACTAAGTTTATTAAAAACACGATGACTACCTCTTACTACTGGCAACCAGAAATATTCCTAAAATGGAAGAATAAAATAGATATTCAGATGTTTAAAAATATTTTTTTTCTTGTATGGCCTATAGCTGTATGGTTTTTGATTAATTGTTCTCTCACCATATATATTTTTTTTTTCTCAATTTTTTGTTAAGTGGAAACAGAATTTTTGTTTCCTTTGGTTTTGCTTTATATTGGTATCTGAGGAGTGAGACTCCAGAGACTAAAAGTGAGATTTAATACCTGCAGAAAGAACAGCTTCAATTCAGTCCTCTGTGTGAACTCCTGGATGGGTTGTTTAGTAGAGGATTGCTGGCTGTGGGTTAGGAAAACAATCAAACAGGCAGATAAAGAAGTTTGCTAAGTATGCTTCCCTAATGAGCTTTTTAAGAAACACCTGCTTGTGACTCAGCCAAAATTAGGAAGAAAATGACAACAGAAAAAGGGGACACCATTTTTTAAAAGATTTTTTTAGTTTAAAAATTATAAATTACTATTTTTAAGAGATTATGGAAAATTAAATTACCTCTACCCATCAGGGAAAATTTTCATAATATTAGACTATTGGGCAACAGTTTCAAGGAAGTCAGCCCTTCCTGCTTCTTTTTTCTACTGCTACCTAAACTGTGTAGTAAATGAAAATTACCTTAATATTTTTTTGCCCTCTGAGGTAAATGCAAATTAAGTTTATAATGAAGCCTAATTTTTAAACTTAGGGTAATTCATTTAGGAGGGAAGGCTAATTGAGCTTGGGTTTTTTCCTCTTGGAATCCTCCATGATCTCCCATGTGCTCCTCCTATGTTTTCGCTCAGAGTCTGTTATAGCTTTTACCTATATTATATTATCACTGTCTGTGTACTGTGTAATGTTGTATCACTACCACTCACTACGTATTTTAATATGTAGTAGACCCACCAGAAATATTCCTAAAATCGATGAATGAAGGAATGAATATATGGTTTAGTGACTAAGTGAATGTTTGGGTAACAGAGCGAATAACAGAATAATAGATCCAATGCATAGTGAACACACATTGGCAATACCTGCCTTTCCCTCACGCTTCACACAGTTCTGATTCTAACATTCAGCCTTTGTTCGTGTTCTGTTACACAAATTTACTCTCAGGTGATCTGATGGCTGTATTTAAAGTTTGATCAACCCAGGTTCCCTCTGCAGCCTCAGCATCTTTGTAAATGTGAGATAATGAGAGGCCTAACTCCAGGAGCAAAAGGAAATGATGACCTCCTTAATCCCCATGGTTTTTATTTATAGGCACTTACTGCTCAGATGACTGAGAACAGATATAAGTAAGAAAGGATTCCATATTTTCCTAATGAAATCAAGGAAGATCTCTGAAAGCATTTTCAAGGTATATTTTCTGAACAGGTCACTTTGAGAAAAACCTTTATAGCATAATTTTGGTAGAGAATATAAATATTTTGAGTGATTCAGTCTTAACTTATTTCTTAAAAGGCAGTAATTTAAAAAGTTAAGATGATATTTTTCTTTTTTCTCTTTAAAGTTCTATCTTAATCTCTGTCTCTTTTATAGATCACTACGAGCATGATCAAACTTGGAAAATATTTGAATTACAGGGTATCGGGTGAGGCGACACTTGTATTCTGGTCAGAATTTCACTTAGGCACCTGGCATTGAGTGTAAATTCTTACAGTTTACTTAGATTGGAAGCAACATAATATTAAGTCATGACCCTTTTTTTTTAGCATAAATAAATGAAATGCAATTAGGATACTTTAAAGTACTTATTTGAAAACATTCTCTCTTACTCTATCATAAAGCCATGAATTTAGGAAAAAACAGGTAGTGTATATTTGAGTACCTACTGTGGGTCATTTAATATGGAAAATAATGGTGAATAAAGTACACATGTTCCTTGTAATAATTTTTGTAACTGTGTAATAAAATCAAATTCAGGGTACTCTTTTTGCTATCAGGATACCTGTAAAGGACTGTGGCTTGGGAAATTTCAGATGTTGCTAAAAATAAATTATCCAGAGCTCAGTTGTCTATCTTGCTGAAGTATATTATATTCCAAAAAAAAAGTAAAATTAGGTCATTTATTACATACATTATTTATAACTTTTAAATCTAGTTTTTTCATTTATTTATTCAGATCAGTGATTTAAGATTAATTGATTTTGAGAAAGCCACCAGAATAAACTGTAGTTTGTTAGTGTTTCCCTTAAAGTGGTAATAAGAAGAACTGAATCCAGTACTTTATTTTTTTAATTTTTAATATCCTCACCTGAGGATATGTTTATTGATTTGAGAGAGAGAGAGAGAGAGAGAGAGAAAGGAAGGGAGGGGGAAGGGAGGGAGGAAAGAAGAGAGAGAGAAATATAGATGTGAAAGAGAAACATCAGTTGGTTCCCTCCCATACACACCCCAACTGGGGACAGAACCTGCAACCTAGGTATGTGCCTTGTCTAGAGATCAAACCCATAACCATTTGGTGTACGGGACAGCTCTCCAACCAGCTGAGCCACCTGACCACGAGCTGAACACAGCGTTTTAGATTTGACCTGGCTGTCACTGAGGAGACTGAAATATGCTCACGTTATGTTTGATGTTTCTTCTAACTCTTTGTGAGTGTATTTTAACTTCTTCGAGGGAAGCGGGGGGTGTTTCATAGTAATCTTTTTGAAATTTTTAAACCATTTTATTTTTAACTGAGATGTAAATCACATACCATAAATTCACCCATTTAAAGTGTGCACTTCAGTGGTTTTTAGTGTGTTCACAGAGTTGTACAACAGTACCACTATAGATTTTAGAATATTTTCATTGCCTCAGAACAAAGCCCTGAATCATTAGCAGCCACTCCCCATTTTCTCCCATCTTCACTCTCCTAAGCAACCATTAATCTATTCATTGTGTCTACATAGTTGCCTATTTTGGATATTTTTCATAAATAAAATCACTCGAAATATGTTCTTTTGTGACTGGCTTTTTTCACTGAACATAGTATTTTCAAAGTATATCTATCTTGTACCATATATCAGTACTTTGTTATTTTTTTATTGTCAAATAGTATTCCATTCTATGGGTGGACCATATTTGTTTAGTCAACGGGCATTTGGTTTTCCCACTCTCTGATATTATGAATAATGCTGCTGTGAGCATTCTTGTGAAGTTTTTTTTTATAGGGAAGTATGTTTTATTTTCTCTTTGATATATAGTAAGGAGTGGAATTGCTTGGTCATGAGGTAACAGTATTTACTATTGTCAGGAAGGGTGAAAATGTTCCATGAAGTGGCTGATCCCTCTTTTTTCCTCAATTTTTTATACATAACATAAAATGTTCCATCTTAAATTTTTAGTGTGTTCTTCAGTGATATAAGTACATTCATACTGTTGTGAAATTATCACCATCATCAACTTCAGAGTGTTTTCATTTTCCCCAAATGAAACTCTGTACCCATTAAACACTAATTCCCATTCTGTGCTCCTCTCCAATATCTAGCAGCATTCTACTTTCTGTCTCTATGGATTTGACTACTCCAGAAATTTCATATAAGTAGAATCATATGATGCTTGTTATATTGTGGCTAGCTTATTTCTTTAGCCTATTGTCTTTGAAGTTCATCCATGTTGTAGCATATGTCAAGACATCTTTCTTTATAGGGCTAAATAATATTGTATGCATATACTACATTTTATCAGTTCATCTGTTGATGGACACTTGGGTTACTTCCACATTTAGCTATTGTAAATAATGTTGCTATGAACATTTGTGTACAAATATCTCTGAGACCCTGCTTTAAATTCATGTGGGTGTGTACCTGGAAGTAAAAATGCTTATCCTATAATTTGGTGTTTAAATTTTGAGGAATTGTCACACTGTTTTCCATGGTGGATGTTAGCTTAAAGAAATCCCTTTAAAATTTCTTGTAAGTGAGTCTAGTGATGATTAACTCCTTTATTTTGCTTTTCTGCAAAACTTTTTATCTCTCCTTCAGTTCTGAATGTCAGCTTTGCTGGGTGGAGTATTGTTGCTTGGCAGTTTTTTTTTTTTTCTTTTTGCACTTTGAGTATAATATGTCACTCCCTTCTGTCCTGCAACGTTGCTGCTTAAATACTGCTGATAGTCTTATAGGGTTCCATTATATGTAACAAATTCTTTTTCTCTTGCTGTTTTTCAGATGTTCTTTGAGTCTTTAACTTTTGACAATATAATTACAATGTGTCTTAGTGTGAGTCTCTTTGGAATTAGCTTCCTGGTCTGGATATTTTTTTTCTTTCCCAACATTGGGGAAATTTTCAGTCATTTCTTTTAATAAGCTTTCTTCCCCTTTCTCTCTCTCTCCTCTCCTCTGGGACCGGTATTATGTGTAGATGGTATGCTTGATAGTGTTCCATATGTCTCTTAAGCTGTCTTTACTGTCTTTCATTCTTGTTTGGTTTTGTTCCCTTGATTGGATGAATTCCATTGTTCATTCTTCAAGTGTGCTTATCCTTTCTTCCACATTATCTAGTTGAACCTTTTCTGTAGAATTTTTCAGTTCAGTGTTTGTAGTCTTCAACCCTGTGCTTGTTTTCTTATATTTTCTATCTCTTTGTTAAAGTTCTTATTTTGTTAATGTATTATTCTCCTGACCTCAGTGAACATCTTTATGCCATGATTTTGAACTCTTTATTAGGTTTATCATTTATCTTCATTTTATTAGTCTGTTTTTAGAGTATTATTCTGTTTTTTGTAACATATTTTTTTATATCTCCATTTTCCTTGACTCTGTTGATTTCAATGCAGTAAACAAAATAACACCTATCCCAGTTTGATAGAATGGTCTAGTGTAGGAGATGAACTTTTTTAATGAGGCCAGCATGAGCTCTTGATTTTCTCTTAAACCTTTGTGTTTGTTTAAGCTACCACCAGTGGAACCTAAGGAACAAAACAAACAAATGAACAAAATAGAACCAGAGGTATGGAAATAAGGAACGGACTGATAGGGACCAGAGAGGAGCAGGATAAGGGAGGAAAGAAGGGGAAGGACCTATTAAAGAACAACTATAAATGACCCATGGACATGGACAACAGGGTGGGGATTGACTGTGGATTGGGGGTTGAGCAGGACAGGGGAGAACAATGGGGAAAATTGGGACAACTGTAATAGAACAAAAGAAAAGAAACCACCTTCATTTTTAGAGACTTCCATTAGTTGAGGCTGTCATGAAATCCATTTTGAGGTGCGTTTATGTGGTTATTTCAATTCACTTGATGTGTAGAATTTACCCAGCTAGTTTCTGTATTTGTTCCAGAGAGTTACTCTGTGTGTAGCTGTTGATTCAGTGTGTACATGACAGGTGGTGAGTTCAGGAGACTCCTATATTGCCATCTTGGACAACTGCACAGGTACCTGCCTCACGTTGCTGCCATAGCAAACTCTTAGGGGCAATATACAAGATAGTTAATTTTGAGGGAAACTGAGCAACATCATTTGGATACCACACAAATTATTGGCTCAAGGTAGTTCAGTTTCAACATTGGAGTGTATTTTTGATGATGTCCTGTTTTTGTGATGATAACAGTGGTTACTATGATAAAAAACAGATACTGCAGGTTTCAGAATATGTACAGGGTTCAGTAGGTACACCCATTTCATTCGTAAGTAATTGTGGTTATTTAATGATTAAAACTTTTTTTTTCAATTTTATTTGTTTACGAATAGCAACTAATTTGTTAAGACATACAAATGTATTAATTTGTTTGGGCCTAACTATTTAATAAATAAGACTGTGGTTCTTTTGACTTGGGAATGACATGAAAAAAAATTATTGAGCCCTTGCCAGGTGTCTCAGTTATTGGAACTTCATTCTGTACACCAAAAGGTTGCAGGTTTGATCCCTGGTCAGGGCACATGCCTATGTTGTAGGGTCCATCCCTGCTCAGTATGTGTACGGGAGGCAACCAATTGATGTTTCTCTCTCATATCAGTGTGTGTCTCTCTATCTCTCTCTCTCTCTATTTCTCCCCACTTCCTCCCTCCCTCCCTCTTTCTCTCTTCTCCTTCCTTTCTCTCTAAAAATCAATAAAAACACATCCTCAGGTGAAGATTTAAAAACTCAGTAAGAAACTATTAAAAAATTATTTCGATAGTAAGAGTACCTGGAACTGAGAAAATTTGGGAACCAGTCTAGAAGACATTTCAGTTTATAAGTGGCATATAGAGGACCACACAAGCTCACTGGGTGCTTACTGTATTATACACATTATTTTTAAATCTTGTTTAATACTTAAGCAATCCTGTGATATGAGTGTTATTATTCCCATTTTATAGGCAAGAACCAAAGGTCAAAGATTAAATATTTTGCTTAAGGCTACATGGATAAATGAGTGAAGCTAGTACTTAAAGGTAGTTCCAAAGCTTATGCTATTTTTATGATAGGGGACCGATATTTTTCCTGTTTCTGGGAACCCTGTCTGTAACGAAGGTGTATTGAGGTGATTCTTAAAGTATTATTTTCAACTCAGGGAATTAACTGGGTAGAGGATCAAGGTAACAAAATTTATGTTGTAGATTTTAGGATTGGAAGTAAACATTAAAGGTTGGATTTTTATGTTAATTCTTAGTCCTAATTGTATATGCTGGGGGGGGTTGTATCATTTTTTTGGATTATTAGTTTTCTTACGTGTAATTGCTAGCCTTATTTCCATAACAGACAATTAGTAAATATTATTTTAGTGTATACATAGTTAAGTTTGATCTTTTACAATTTCATAGTCCATAGAAGTCAAGTACTGCAGAGTTAACTTTTCACTATGAATTTTTCGTTTTGAATGGTTCTTGCCTTTGTGCTTACCAAGCATGAAGACTTTACTAGAGCCCCCAAAAGGCCTTTTATTATTTGTTCTCTATTATCTCCTCCTATAATTTCTACAGTATTTTGAACTGTCTCTACCAGTCTCCATATCTTTTCATTTTGTTTTTATTTTCTATATTTGGGCTCATTTTGCTGCATTCCTTGTCATTTCTTGAGACCTGAATTTACTTTCCATCTCTAGTCTCCTGCAGTTTCCTTAGTTTCTTCCCCATTCCTAACATATTTATAATATGTTTCATTCATGGATGTCTGATAGGTTATTTCAAATCTGCCTAGTTTTCCTACATTTATTACTTTGTCTAGGCATATTAAATATATTACTGTTCTTTATCTAATAATTCCTATATCTCATACTTCTAACACTTATTTTTTCTGGTCAGATTCTGTAGTTTGTTTTTTCTATATATACCCCTTGTGGTAGTTTTTCATTTGTTTGTTTTAAATTTATTTGTTGACTTTGGAATGTATGGAGTTCATTCCTTTATGAGAAATTTGATTCTCCCATGCACACAAAGGATAGTAGCAATCTGGAACCACTTCAAGTTATTGGGTGGTGTGAGTTAGGTCATAAACCTTCATCAGTGTGGATTCGTGGTTATTAATTCTAAGAGGAACCTTTTTTCCCTTTTTTTTAATACTTTTTGTATTGTATCCAGATCCAAGGTAGGCAGGCCTATATTGCTGTCAACTTTCTGTTTGGATTTTTGTTTATTTGTTCAATTTTGGTGGTTTATGATTTAGAGATTCTTGACTATATGTGGATTTTATATGATAGGCCTTCATGTCCAGATTGAATTCTGAATTCTTGTGCTTAAGAATGGGGCTCTTTAATATACAGACTCTAAGGTATACATCAGCATGTGCCACCAGGATCCAGAAAATACTGGCCCCAGATCTCTTTATTTATCTGGATTTCTATCTCCTTTTGTTTTATGGTCTTGTAAAAAAAATTTAGTTTCCAGTATATACACACACACACACATATGTATTAGTCTGTCTTGAAAAAGTCTCATTAATATAACGAGAACCATTTGCACAACATCGATGTAACCTGGCAGCCAAGGAGAGTGGCCTGGAATACGCATGCACAAACAATGACAACTTCACTGTACTAGTTAGTGGGGGCAGTAGACAGGTTGAATAATCATGTGTACTGTGTGACCATCACATTCAAAATGACTGAGCGAGTAGAGCAACAAATCTGCATCAAATTTTGCATCATGCCTGAACATTCCTCTGCACAGAAACTATTTGGATGATTCAGAAGGCTGCAGCTATGGGCAACTGCTGATTGGCAGCTTCATCATAACAATGTGCCTGCTCAGTGTGCCCACTCTCAATGTCTTGCAAAGTTTTTTGGTGAAACATCAAATCACCTAGGTGACTCAACTCCCCTATAGCCCAGATTTGGTGCCCTGCGACTTTTGGCTTTTCCCAAAATTAAAATCACCTTTGAAAGGGAAGAGATTTTAGACCATCAATAAGATTCAGGAAAATATGATGGGGCAGCTGATGGCAATTGGAAGAACTATGTGAGGCCTCAAGGTGCCTAATCTGAAGGAGACTGAGGCATCATTGTCTTATGTACAATGTTTCTTGTATCTTGTGTCTTCTTCAATAAGTGTCTGTAGTTTTCATATTACATGGCTGGATACCTTCTGGAAAGACCTTTTATATTTTCAACATTTTAAATTGTGGTATAGCAGGAGGGGAGTTAACCGAATTATCTTAGTCTGTCATAGTTCAAAAAGACAATCCATTTGATTTTCTGGAAGATCCTTCCGGGAATTTGTGCTCACTGGAGTCAGAAGCAGGTCCCAAACCTTAGAACTCTTCTATGTGGATTTGCTGTCACTTTACCCAGAGGTGGAATTAGGACCCTGACTGCCCTGGCCATACCTAAGAAACTCCTAATTCTCCAAGGAACATTTTAAATGGTGAAACTTGCCTAAAAATATATCTGACTCTTCTAAGACTATAGAAAATTTTCAAAAAGCGTACTGGGGTGTAAGAGGAGATACCAGTTGTTAGTTATTCTATAGTCATTTTAAAATTTACTCCAAAAAAGTGACAAAACTCAAGTTAGAATTAAAGCACTGTTAATTCAAAACTCTTTCTGCTTTAAAACTAAAAACTAAACTAAAACAGATTTTCTTCGTACCCAAAAATAGCTAGAGAAGAACAGTCTGTTGTCACAGAAGTCATTCTATTATAAAGTTATTCTATTATAAACGGTATCGTTTCTATTTAAAATGTTAAGTTACAAATATTTATCCTTTGAAGCCATCTGCTCTGCTAAATACTCATAAGTATTTTAGACTACAATCTGAAAAATGGAAATACTTGAAAACCTTTGCATTATTGACTCTTGGCTTTTTTATAGCATGGGTCTTGCTTTGAGGAGAAATAAATTGTGCAAAAGGTTATTTGAAAAACATTACATTAAGCTTATTTGGAAAACATTACATTACCTTCATTAAAAAAAGTTTTAAATCCCATTATAGAAAACATTATTTTATTAAGAATCTCTTAATTCCTAATTCAACTAAATAAACACAAATGAAATATCTTTACTCAATTTATTTATTCCCACAATAAATATATATAAGTCTAGAGTTCTGTTAGGTAAATTTATGTTCAAAATCATTGCTTTAATTATCTAAGAAAGTTTCTGTTAGAAATGTTAAGAGGAAAGTTTGCTTCTCACCACCTCCTAATGTAATCATTTTATATTATCTTTATAACTCCAGGAAGTTAATGTCTTTAGCTAGCCATTTCATGAATACATGTTTTGTTGACTGCTCATTTCATATTTCCTTTTTGGGTAGCATTTCTATAAATACGTACTTTTCTCCACTCCCATCACACACACACACACACACACACACACACACACACACACACACACACTCCCTTTCCTAGAGGACTTGAAGCTGGAAAGAAAGATGCATTAGAATTGGACAAAACAGGGACTTAAGAAAAGTCTCTGAGAAGTTGTAACCGTAAACTCACCTTAGAATTCGAATCACCTGAACTTTACAAAAAAATCTTAAATGTGTGAATTTAGTTCAAAATAGTCTATGACTGATCGTCCTTCTGAACATCTGACTGAAACAAATACAAATTCTTGGGTAAATATACTTTATCTTAAAACTCAAAGAAATACCACAAATTATTTCCCAAACAATATGAAAAGCCCCAAGGAAAGGAAGTGTCGTGAGTGAGACTTAGCAGAAACACTAGACAAGTGTGTGCAGTTGAATTTGCAGGCCATTGCATTGTGGGTGCTGTCCCAGTCAGATGGGACTGAATGTGCCTCTCAGTCTGTGTGAATCTTCCTGTAGAAATTTATTGTGGTTTTCTTACCGTCTAGTGTCCCGCCCCATTAGTACTCATTAATGGAAGCAATGGTGATGATATCCAGCAACCATGATGGTGGCCTGAGTTTGGAGTGATGTGTGGTAGATGGTGCAAGCCACGCTGTCACACTAAAGTCTGATCATTTTTCCTGTTGCCTTTGGGGTTGATTTTGTTTCCACTTAACCTTCAAACCCTGGTTTCCTGGTCTTTATTTGGTTTTCCAAGCCTCTATTTCTTAAGTTCATTCTCTTTTTTGGTTAAAGAAGCTAAAGTTAGGAGCTTTTGTTGTTGTTGTTTGTTTCCAACCACTTACTCTGTCTGATACACACTCACTGCCTTCACCTTGGAAGAACCCTGCACATTGCTTCAGATGTTTGTGCCTTGTGAACACACACCAGGGGGACTTGCCTCTCTTGACCTGTGGGCCCTGAACAAGTTCTCCTTTGTAGAGAGGGTTTTTTTTTAAATTGCTCCAATTTATACTTTTGGTTGATTTTTAATCTCTTTTTTCCTGTCTCAGTAGGTCCCACTATCATTTTAGAGTACCGTAATGGTGCTCTAGTCTCTATTCAAACACTTAGAGAGACAAAATTCATTGCTTTTCACAGTAACATATTCCATTTCTTTTTCCTTTAAAAAATGACTGCAACCTCTTGTATATTGAGTGCCAATTTTCTTATTGTTTGTTCTAACTCCCTTTACTAGAGCACCCAGAAAAGCTAACTCACCTTTCCATATAAAAGCACTTTAATTACTTAAAAATACCTTACAAAGTCTTGACTACTTTGTCTTTTTGTATTTTTCTTGTATTACCTTGTCTTGTCAAAAGTGAAAATTTTAGAATTTAATATTTACCAAGTCAATATAAGTGAATCATCATTGGTAAACAATAAATGTTAGCTATATTGTTATTTTAAATGAAACAGTTACATTTTATTCTTATTCTCAGAACTCTGCCTGTTATTTACACTACTTCTCATCCTTTCTCCTACAGGGTTCCAAGCTTGTTCAACTTTAATCATCTGTATAAAAAAGTAGCTCACAATTTTAATTAGAACAGTTGTATATAATAGGTTAGTGATATTGGATACAGCTTTACATATTCTGTAGCCCTCTATCTTGAACTTGATTATAAAATGACCTTGTGTACAGTAAGAGATGACTGAAGGCCTACTCTGAGTTACTATACTACCAGAAGTTTAATTTTATTACTTCTACTTTCCTTTCCATATCCTTTCATTCCTATCTCTTCTTCTTAAACCTTTTCTCAGGAAAAGATGTGATCAGCCAATTTACTAAAGATTTAAGTGGCCAGTGGTCTGAAACATGTTCATCTTCTGGAACTATTTGCAGTTTAAACAAGGAATGGAGTCATACTGTTTTTGGTGGGGAAGGGTGTGTGTGTGTGTGTGTGTGTGTGTGTGTGTGTGTGTGTGTATGAGATCTTCATAATAGTCATTAAATTATAATTATGCATGCAACTATCTACTTCTAAACCCAATGCTTAGAATGAACAATGAATTATCTACTACATTTTGCAATTTTATTGTATACCTTAGAAGAATGTGCATAAATTTTCCTATATGGAAACTATGGTCTAATGCCTGATCCAAAGTGAGAATTCAGTTCGTATACACTGATAATTGACTGAAATTTCAGAACACTGAAAAGGTAGGAATTGTTGTTGACAAAATATTTTAAGATGCTATTATAGACAAATTCACAAAAACTCTCGATCTCTAGATTGCACTCTGAATAGATGATTCCATCTAGAAAAGCAGCAATATATTTGAGAAGTGGTTTAGTTGCAATTTCTGGTTGGAAATCTAATAGCAATGAGTAATTTTTTAAAAAGCTTCATTATGAGGAATTATGATCCCAAGTAGTATTTGACATTTGGATAACATTTTGTGGGGTACAGGACCTTTATCTCTATGGTAGTTGTTCATAAAGCCTTAAGTCAAATTAATTTATTTATACTATTGAAGTTAGAAGGCCAGTTAGGGCACAGGACAGTGATAAGACCAAGTTTTAAAATGTAAAAATTTCTACATCTCAATACAGGTTATAAATACTACATTAAATTAATTTGATCATGAAGCCATTATGTTCACATTTTTGTAGTTACTGTTAATGCCTTAACATTTTGTTTCTTTGTTGTGAAAACTTTCATTTTTAGAAATGACAAGAACAGTATGATGAACACATGTTCACTCTATACCTAGATTCATGATTGTCAATATTTTGTAATACATGCTTTATCTTTATAAATCTATGTTTCACGTTTTTTCTCTATTTGAAAACACTTGAATAAATTACGGTACTTTACCCATGTATACTTCAGCATGTTTCTCTAAAAATAAGGTCATTTTCAAAATACCCTTATCATATGCCGGAAATTTATTGATATTATAATATCACTTATTATGCAGTTCAGTGTATATTTAGATTTCTCCAATTTTCCCAAAATATTATTTATAGATTTTTTTATTCAGCATTCTACTAAGGATTATATATGGCATTTGATAGTGATCTCTTCATTATGTTATATAAATTTCAGAAGTTTGATATAAATTAACTCTGTATTTTGGCAACTTTGAAAATTGTTTTAGGTGTCATGAAAAATATATGTAAATCCAGACAATCTAGAACTATTGCACTATGACTTTTATGATATACTTGATATTATTATTTAATGCAATTAGCAGGTGTGGCTCATTTGGTTGGAATGTAAGCCTGTAAACCAAAAGGTTGCAGGTTGGATTCTCAATCAGGGCACATGCCTAGGTTGTAGGTTCGTTCCCTGGTCAGGATGCATAAGAGAGGCAACCAGTTGATGTTTCTCTTTCACATTGATGGTTCTTTCCCTCTCCCTCTCTCTCTCTTCCTGCCCCTTCCCCTTTCTCTAAAATCAATAAGCATGCCCTTGGGTGAGGATAAAATTTTTTTAAAAAAATTAAGGTGATTTGAATCCTCTGAAAATAGTTTACTTACAGATATATGTGTTCATGATACCCTAGTTGAATTGAATCTATTGTCTCTAAGAATTAATTTTATTTTTATAATAATAGTACAGTAAAACTGGCTTTTTTTTCTAACTACCACCACAACAAGAACACAGAGTAGTTCCCTCATACCCCCAAAGCCCTTCGTTGTCTTTTCATTGTCACACCACATCTTCACACTCTCTGACAACTGCTGATCTGTTTTCTGTCGTCATAGTTTGTCTTTCCTAGAATGTCAAATAAATTGAATTGGGTAATATATACCCTTCTGTGACTAGCTTCTCTCAGCGCAGTGTTTTTGAGATTCATCCAAATTGTTTTGTGTATCAATAATTTATTCCTTTTTACTGGTGAAAAGCCTTTCATTTTATGGATATACCACAGCTGTTTATCCATTCATCCATTGAAGGACAATTTTATTGTTTTCAGATTTTGGCTATTACAAATATGAGGGAGGTATGGCAAAAAGAAAACTATCTTCTGGATGGCAGGCTCCTTGTAGTACGGGTCTCCTCACTAGATGAATGTTCTAGGAACCCATCTGTATCAGTGTACCAGCTGGCATTATTGTGAGAGGCTACATTTGGCTTCAGTGAATTTTTTTTTAAGACCCTATCAATGTATTTGCCCATTTCATAATGGGTGATTTGTGAGCAGACCTGCCTATACCATGTTGAGTGTTCAGAAGTTTTTGACCAAAAAATCGCGTGACCCCTGTGCCCCACCCTCCCTCTTCACCGGATCTCACAACAAGCAGCATTTTCCCCCCTGGATGAAAATAGTCCACAAAGGGAAATATTTTGCTGATATAGAAGAGGTGAAACAAAAAACGGCAGATGCACTAAAAGGCATCAAAATCAAGAATTCAAACACTGTTTTGAGCAGTGGAAAAAATGTCTCGATAGGTGTGTTGCATCAAATAGACAGTACTTTTAAGGTAACTGAAGTTTAAACCTGTAAGAATAAATATACAATTTTTATAAATAAATTCTGTTTTTTTAACACTCATGTATACATTCTGGTATGAATATAAATTTTCATTTCTCTATGATAAATACTAAGAAGTAAATTGCTTGGTCATATGGTAAATATGTATTTAACTTTTTTAAAAACTGCCAAAATATTTTCCAGCATTTGCATAATCTTCACAATCAAGTTAGTTGATGTCTTTTTCCATGTGAGTTTGTATCCCATATGTTTTATAAGACATGTAGTCTTATTTAGATCCCATGAATTATGTTGATGTTTTTGTTTTGGCCTTCTGTGGAGTGTGGTTCTAATGTCGGTTTGGTTTTACCAGACTTTGCAAAGCTGTTTGGGTCTGTCCTGCATGTGCATTGCCTAGTGGTTATTCTGGAACTGTGTGTAGGTTTCCTCATTACCTAAAGTCTTTAAATTTTTGACATGCTAGGATCAGACATGATCCACATGATCCACACCTGCTAATGACACGAACCATTACAGAGTGAGTCCAGCAGTTCAAAACAGCTTAACTGCTTTCCTTATCTCCTTCAATTATATCCCAGGTTCTCTCTACTTCCCTGGAGTCTGCTTTTTGTTCCGTAGGAAGAAACTTTTCCCTTTAGCAGTTGCACTATATCCAGAGTTCAGTGGGAAGACAGTGATATAGGGGAACAGCGTATAGGGTTTGGTCCTTCCCTTTTGGTGTGACTGCTGCTCTAAGAGGTAGTTTCACCTCTCAGAGTTTTGGCTTCTGCAGGCTCTCATTTTTGCCATCATTTATCATATCTGTGGTGAGACTCCCCAGGGGAGAAAAAGGAGAAAAAGAAAAAAAAGAACCTAGGGATTTCTCCTACTCTTCTCTCTGCATTTTAAGAGTTCAGAGAATTTCTCCAGGATGTCACTCACAACACACAGTGCTTACTTGGGTTCCTGTCTTCAGTGAGTTCAAGTTAGAGATAATAATAGAAGAAAATAAATGATAAATTTACTACTATTTCAGTAGTATTTTAAATTCTGATGTTCTTTCCTGAAACTTTCAGAGTATTCAAATAAATCTTCATATATTCTACCCAGTTTTATAATTGATAGGAGGTAAAGGGAGAATGGTTTTCAATCCATTTCAGAGGAACCAAACCACTAATAGAATTTTAAACAGTATTGAGGATATATGTGGTCTCTCCAGAAGGTATCCAGCCATGTAATAGGAAAACTAGAGACATTTATTGAAGAAGATACAAGAAACATTGTACATAGGGCAATGATGCCTGTGCGGAAGAATGTTGAAACTTAATGCAAACTTTGATGCAGATTTGTTGCTCTACTCACTCAGCCATTTTGAATGTGATGGCCACATGTTATACCTTGTGACTGAATGGCGTCTACCACTCCCACTGACTAGTACAGTGAAGTTGTCATTGTTCACTCATGCTCATTCCAGTCCACCGTCCTTGGCTGCCAGGGTACATCAATATAATGTAAACCATTCTCATTATATTAACAATGGTTGGACATTTTCCAGATGGACCTCATACTTGTTGAGCCATGTGTTTCAGTAAATAACTTCCCAATTGTGGAAAAAGTGAACTTAAAACAAAAATCAGACTTTTTTGGTTGTCATTGTTATTTGGACCTTCCACATGAGATAACATTTGTAGAAGGTATAACTAGAACATTATAAGAAGAAATTGATCTCAAATAAAATATTACTTCATTACTTTATTCATTATACAAAAATTTAATGAAACCAACTCTTGACCTGGGACTATAGATAACGAACGAACAAGATAGGCAGAGCTGCTGCTTCTTCTCCTTTTTATTTATTTACTTTATCTATCTATCTATCTATCTATTTTTAGAGAGGTGAAGGGAGAGAGAAAGAGAGGGAGAGGAACATCAATGTGTAGTTGCCTTTTATGTGCCCCCTACTGGGGACCTGGCCCGTGCAACCCAGGCATGTATGTGCCCTAGACTGGGAATTAGGCCGGCAACTCTTTGATTTGTAGGCCAGCACTCAACCCACTGAGCCACATCAGCCAGGGCCAGAGCTTCTTCTTTAGAAGGGATAACAGATGTGAGACAGGCTTTTAATAGCATGTTATTGTAAAAATTCTGTGATCAGAAGTGCAAAGTAAATCCATGATTTGTCTTCATAGAAATATTTTACCATTTATTCTTTAAAATAGAATGTTTAAGGGTTTGGGGCTCAATTACATTAGATGTACACTTAATATATTTATACATGAAGTAGCTGAAGATCTTGTTAAAATGCATTTAAACTAATTACATAAATTAAATAAATGATTGGCCCAGCAGTTATTTTTATAAATCAAGTCATACAATTTTTTCTACCAAGACTTTAAATGCCACAGTGTTTACTTAGGTAGTGAGCTATAATTTTGACATTAAATAAATAATGTCCAAGCTCCTTAGCTGCCAGACTGGAAAACAGAAGTCCATAGTCTTTTAAAATTATCTCTGTCAGTATAAATACCTTATACCAGTGTATATATTACAACCTTTTCACTATGTAGTATTATTTGTTTTCTTTTTATTAAATTTATTGGGATGACATTAGTTAATAAAGTTATATGGGTTTCTAGTGTATCATTGTTTTTTTAGTTTAGTCAGTATCCATTTATTTATAGTACTTTTTATTCTGTCACTTACCTCTTAAAAAGAATGGTTATTCCTCATGACAAGGATATCCACTTTCACCACTGTTACTCTACATAGTACTGACAGTCCAAGCCAAACAGTCAGACAAGAAGAAGAAATAAAAGGCATCCAATTGAAAGGGGGAAATAAAGTTGCCATTTTTTGCAGATGACATGATATTGTACATAGAAAATCTTAGGGATCCTACCAAAACTACTACATCTAATAAATGTATTTGGCCAAATAGCAGGATACAAAATTAATATTCAGAAATTAGTGGCATTTTTATACACCAATAATGAACTATCAGAAAGAGAAATTAAGACAAAATCCCATTTACTATTGCACCCCCCAAAAAAAAGTGCCTAGAAATATATGTAATCAAGGAGGTAAAAAACTCGTACTCAAAAATTATAGGACATTGAAGAACAAAATTTTGGAAGATATGTATAAGTGGAAGCATATACCATGTTCATAGATTTGATGAGTTAACATCATTAAAAAATGTCCCTACTATCCAAAGCAATCTATAGATTCAACACAATTGATATTACAACACCAAAGGCATATTTCAGAGACCTAGAACAAGTATTCCAAAAGTTTTTTGGAACCAAAAATGACAATGAATAGTCTCGGCAATCTTGAGAAAGAAAACAAAGTTGATGGTAATACAACAAGGTCATTGCAATCATAACAACCTAGTACTGGCTTAAGAACAGGCATTCAGATTATTAGAACAGAACAGAGAGCCCAGAAATAAACCCATGCCTTTATGGTCAATTAATATTTGACAGGTGAGGCAAGAGCATACCATGGAGTAAAGACAGTCTCTTCAATAAATGGTGTGGGGAAAATTAGACGGTCCATGCAAATACATGAAACTAGACCACCAACTTACACCATACACAAGAAAGGACTCAAAATGGATTAAAGACTTAAATGTAAGTTGCAAAACCATAAAAGTCCTAGAAGAAGTCACACAGTAAAATCTCAGACATCTCATGTAGTAATATTTTGCTGTTATATTTCCTAGGGAAATGGAAACAAAGGAAAAAACAAACAAATGGGACTACATCAAACTAAAAAGCTTTTGCACAGCAAAAGAAACCATCAACAAAATGTAAAGGGAACTCACTGTATGGGAGAATACATTTGCCAATGATACATCTGATAAGGGGTTAATTTCCAAAATAGATAAAGAACTTATACAACTCAACACAAAGAAAACAAACAATCCAATTTAAAAATGGGCAAAGGACCTGAATAGACACTCCTTCAAAGAGGACATACAGATGGCCATTAAAGATGAGAAAATATGCTCAACATCTCTAATCATATGAGAGATGCAAATTAAAACCACACTGAGCTATCACCTCATGCCTGCCAGAATGGCTACTATTAATAAATCAACAAACAAGTACTGGAGAAGATGTGGAGAAAAGGGAACCCTAGTGCACTGTTGGTGGAAATGCAGACTGGTACAGCCACTGTGGAAAACAGTATGGAGTTACCTCAAAAAATTCAAAATGGAACTGCCTTTTGACCCAGCGATTCCACTTCTGGGAATATATCCTAAAAATCCTGAAACACCAATTCAAAAGAATATATGTACCCCTATGTTCATAGCATAATTATTTACAATAGTGAAGATCTGGAAATAGCCCAAGTGCCCACCAGTAGCTGAGTGGATAAAAATAGTGTAGTACATTTCCACAATGGAATACTACACAACAGTGAAAGAGAAGGAAATTTTGCCTTTTACAGCAGCGTGCATGGACCAAGAGACTATTATGCTAAGTGAAATAAGCTAGTCAGTGAAAGACACATACCACATGATCTCACTTACATGGAGGAGGGACCTAAAAACGCCCGGAATTATTTTCTGGAGGGTGGGCCCCTTGTAGTACAGGCTTCCCCCACTAGTTGAATGTTTTAGGAATCTATCTGTATCAGTGTACCAGCTGACATCATTGTGAAAGGCTGCGTTCAGCTTCAGTGAATTTTTTTTTAAGACTCTTTTAATGCATTTGCCCATTTCACGATGGGCGATTTACCAACGCACCTGCTCACATGAAGCTGAGTGTTCAGCAGTTTTTGACCAAAAACAGCATGATCTCCATTCCTTACCTTCCCTATTCACCTGATTTCAGCCCAAGTGACTATCCCCCCCACCCCAGATGAAAAAAGTTCACAAAGGGAAACATTTTGCCTATTGGAAGAGGTGAAACAAAAAAATGGCAGAAGCACTAAAAGGCATCAAAATCAAGATGTTCAAAAACTGTTTCGAACAGTGGAAAAAATGTCTTCGGTAGGTGTGTTGCATCGAATGGAGAGTACTATTAAGGTAACTGAAGTTTAAATGTGTAAGAATAAATACACATTTTTTAAATAAATAAATTCAAGTTTATTTGTATTCCCCCCTCATATGTGGAATCTAATGAACAAAATTAAATAACGAGCAAAATGTAATCAAAGGCCTAGAAATGTGGGACAGTAGCCATTCTGAGAGGTGTGGGTTCTCATTGAATTTTCTATTTGCATTTCCCCAATAGCTAGTGAAGTTGAGCATCTTTTCATATATCTGCTGGCCATTTATGTCTTCTTTGGAGAGGTGTCTGTTCAGGTACCCTCCCCATTTTTAAAAAATTCCTGTGTCCCCAACCCTCTTTCTTTGGAAAGAACAACCAGTTTAACCAGAGAGCATCTCTCACCCTCCGTTCAGATTTTCCTTTTTCTGGCAAAGCACTAAAAAAGGTGGGGAAGGAATCAATTTTATCTCCAGACCAAATAGAAAGCAAACACTTCCTTATTGGAGTATAATATTTTACTTAAACAAACAACAACATAGTTTGAAACCACTCCATTGTCCCCTAAAGAAAGAAAGCCAGGTGCATCTATCTGATTTCTGAGAAATTCTGCAGTGGAACAGCAGTGGGAGCAGCATCCTGCTTTACTGAAGGTACTCTGGGGAGTTGAGCATCTAGCAAAACTTGAATATGTGACCACCAGGTAGAAAGTGCCGGCCAGGCAGCTCAGCGTGGGTGTGATTGGTCAGAGGGGCACCAGGGCTTCCGAGTCTACTCCTCTGCCCATTTTAATTGGGTTGTTTGGGTTTGTTATTGTTATTGAGTCATATAAATTCTTTATGTATTTTGGATATTAACCCTTTATTGTAGGTGTTGTTTGCAAATATCTTCTCCGATATGGTTGATTGTCTTTTTGTTCTGTTGACAGTTTATTTTGCTGTACAGTTTCTTTTTATCTTGATATACAGTGTTACCTTGGTATTCGTTGTTTATTTGTTCCAGAGTTCATGATGAGTGCCAAAACCAACAAAGCCACATGCAAAAGCATCATATCTTACAGGGCGGCATCATAACTCATACAAGTTATAGCAAGTGTTAAAGTACTGAGCAAGCACCGAGTGCTGAAACATTTTTTTCATCATTAAAATGCAATGAGTACAGGGTTTGACGAGTTCTGAAGTCTATGAGTACCGAGTTATTACTGTATTTCCAATTCGTTTATTTGTTTTTCCCTTGCCTTTAGGGAAGGGAAGAGAGTGTGATACCTCTGGCTTTATTCTTTTTTTCTCAGCTACTTGGGGTCTTTTGTGTCTCCATATAAATCTAATGCTTTTTTGTTCTATTTCTTTTAAAAAGTGCCATTGAGATTTTGGTGGGGATTGCATTAAATCTGTATATTTCTTTGGAT
Organism: Desmodus rotundus; assembly: GCF_022682495.2. Lineage (NCBI taxonomy): Eukaryota > Metazoa > Chordata > Mammalia > Chiroptera > Phyllostomidae > Desmodus > Desmodus rotundus. The sequence continues at coordinate 110,379,400 of NC_071393.1, forward strand.
AACATGGCCATTTTTAACTATGTTGATTTTATTGACAGAATATCTTTCCATTTCTTTGTGTTTCTTCAATTTCTTTTAATAATGTCTTAGAGTTCTTGGCATATAGGTCCTTCACATCTTTTAAGTTTATTCCTAGTTATTCTTTTTGTTGTAATTGCAAAAGGAATCATTTATTTAATTTTTTTCTGATTTTTCATTGTTGGTGTATACTAGAATGCCATGGAGTCTTGTACATTAATTTTTTTACATTGATTTTTTTATCCTGCAACTTTACTGTATTTGTTTATTGTTTATAATAGTTTTTTAGTGGAGTCTTTAGGGTATTCTATATAAATAATCATGTCTGCAAAAAGTGACAGTTTTACTTCTTAATTCACAGTTAGGATGCCTTTTATTTCTTTCTCTTGTCTGGTTGCCCTGGCCAGGACTTCCAGTACTATGTTGAGTAAGAATGGCGATAGTGAGCAACTCTTACCATTCTTACCTTGTCTTCTTCCTGATCTTACAGGAAAATTTTACAGTTTTTCACCATTGAGTATGATATTAGCTGAGGGTTTGCAATATTAACTTTTATTATGTTGAGGCAATTTCCTTCTATACCCATTTTTTTGAATGTTTTAATTATAAATGGATGTTGTATCATGTCAAATTTTTTTTCTGCATCTATTGATATGATCATGTGATTTTATTCTTTATTTTTTAATGTGGTGTATCATATTGATCAATTTGCATATGTTGAACCATCCTTGTACCCCTAGAATGAACTCCACTTGATTGTGAAGTATAGTCTTTTTAATGTATTGTTGTATTCGATTTGCTCATATTTTGTTTAGGATTGTTGCATCTGTATTCATCAGAGATACTGGTATGTGGTTTTGTTTTTCAGTTTTTTGAAAGAGTTTGAGAAGGATAGGTATTAAATTTTTGAATGTTTGGTAAAATTCACTATGAAGCCATCTGGTCCTGGGCTTTTACTTTATGGAAGGTTTTTGATGGTTGTTTCAACTTTCTCACTGTTGATTGGTAGATTCAGATTTTTTCCATTCTTTGTGGTTCAGTCTGGAAAAATTATATGTTTTTAAGAACTTGTCCATTTCCTCTAGGTTATTGAATCGGTGGCCCATAGGCTTTCACAGCATTCTTGTATGGTCCTTTCCTAGTTGTGTGGTGTTCTTCACAACTTCCCCCCTTTTATTTCTGATTTTGGTTATTTGAGTCTTTTCTCTTTTTTTTTCCTTAGTAAGTCTAGCCAGAGGTTTGACAATTTTATTTATCTTTTCAAAGAACCAAGCTCTTTGTTGCATTAATTTTTATACTGACTTTTTGTTCTCTATTTCATTTAATTTTGCTCTAATTTTTATTTCCTTCCTTCTGCTGACTTTGGGCTGCATTTGTTCTTCTTTTTCTAGTTCTTTAAAATGTAATATTAGGTTGTTTATTTGCAATTTTTCTTGTTTCTTGAGATAGGTCTGTAATGGTATAAAATGCCCTCTTATTACTGGTATTGCTGCATCCCATTTTGATATGTTGTATTGTAATTCTCACTTGTCACTATGTATCATCCGATCTCTCCTTTTATTTCTTCTTTGACCAGTCATTTTTAGTAGCATGTTGTTCAACCACATATGAGTATTTGTGGTTTTTCCAGCTTTATTTGTGCAGTTGATTTCTAATTTCAGAGCATTGAGGTCAGAGAATATGCTTGGTATGATTCCAGTCCTCTTAAATTTGTTAAGGCTAGTTTTGTGTCCCAACATATGGTCTATCATTGAGAATGTTCCATGTGCACTAGAGAAGAATGCCTATTCTGGGGCAAAAGGCTCAGTAAATGTCAATTATGTCCATTTGATTGATCAAGGCAGATATTTCCTTACTGGTTTTCTGTACCTAGTGTAAATCTATACACTATAGATTTACATCTATACCTATACCTACTGTAAATGGGATATTTAGGTCCCCTACTATAATCATTTTTTCCCTTTAGTAGTAACTGCTTTATATATTTTGGTGCTCCCTGGTTGGGTGCATATACATTGAGAAGTATTATGTCTTTTTGATGTGTTGTCCCCTTTATCATTATGAAATGTTCATCTTTGTCTCTTGTTAACGTTTTTATCTTGAAATCTATTTTGTCAGATATAACTGTAGCTATGACTGCTTTTGTCTAGATGCTTTTTGCTGGGAGAATCATTTTCCATTCCTTCACTTTGAGTCTACCTTTGTCCTTGCAGCTAAGATGTGTCTCCTGCTGAAGGCAGCATATGGCTGGGTTTTGTTTTGTTTTTTGTTAAATTTCCTACACTGCACCACTTTATTGATGAGTTCAGTCAATTTACATTTAGGGTGAATATTGATGTATGAGGATTTTCCATAGCCATTTAATCTTTTTGTTTTCTGGTAGCTTTGTGTCTTCATTGTTTATTTTCCCTTGTGTTGCTGTCTGTTGTTTTAGTTTTGTGGTATTCTGTGATTTTTTTTTCCTCTCTGTTCTCTTTTTTTCAGTTATATGTCTCAGTTTGGGTTTTTGTGTGTGTGGTTACCATTAGGTATATACAAAAGTAAGTTTTATATATACAGTAGTCCATTCTCTTCTGAATACATCTTATTTCCATTCCCCTTTGCAAAGCCAGGCCTTTACACCCTCCCTTTTATGTTTTTGTTGTCACAGATTATCTCCACTTATGCTATTAGTTCATTTCCAAATTGCAGTAGCTCTTTTCTTCTCTGTATTTTTAATGTTTTTACTTCATTTAACCTTTATATTTGAGTGTATAATATGCAATTCTGAAAAAGGGTTGCAATATTTTGCTTCTGTGTTTCTGTTAGTAATCTTACTCATAGTTTTGTATCCTTTTGTCTTTTGTTTCAGGTAGAATAACCCCCTTCAGTATTTCCTGTAATGGAGGTCTTGTGGTGGTAAATTTCCTCAGCTTCTGAATGTCTGGAAAAATCTTTATTTCTTCTTCATATCTAAGGACAACTTTGCTGGATATATTATTCTGGGCAGGTAGTTTCTTTCTTTCAATAGTTTGAATATTTGAGTCTTCTCATAGCTTGTCCAGTTTCTGCTGAGAAATCTGATGATAATCTAATGAAATATATATATTTATATTTGTCTTCTTTTCCTGGCTGCCTTAAGAATTCTTTGTCATTATTTTTTGGCAGTTTTAATATAATGTGTCTCAGAGAAGGTGTTTTTGGATTGAAATAATTAGGTATTCTGTTTGCTTCTTGGATTCGAGGATAAAGCTCTTTCTATAGGTTTGGGAAGTTCTCGTTAATTATTTGAGTAGGTCCCTGTTCCCCTTTCTCCGTCTTCTCCTTCTGCTATATCCATTACTATTACAATGCTCTTTCTGATGGAGTCAGATAATTCTTGTAGTGTGCGTTTTTTCTTTTTTTACTCTCAAATCGCTCTCTTCTTCCATCTGCATTATTTCTAGATTTCTATTCCTTGATATCACTAATTCTTTCCTCCAAATGGTCAGCTCTGTTTCCTAAGCTCACTAATTCATTCTTCATCTTTTTTATTGAGTTCATCTCCAGAATTTCTATTTGGTTCTTTTTTAAAGTTTTAATCTCTTAGGTAAAGTACTCATCTTGTTCATTGATTTTATTTCTGATTTTATTAAACTGTTTATCTGTGTTTTCTTGTATCTTGAGTTTTTCCAGAACTGCAATCTTGAATTCTCTGTCATTTAAAATCACATATATCCACATCCTTAAGTTTATTTTCTGGAGATTTTTAATTTTCTTTCTGAGCTGCCTCTTTACCTTGGTTATTCATGGTATTTGATGGATTCCTTCTGTATCTAGGCATCTATGGGAATGAGATTATTGAATGGCGCTTCTCTAGTAGATTGTTAAGACGTTTTGTTTTTCAGTTGGTGACACTGAAGCCCAGGGTTTTTAGTTCTCCTGCACTACTCTGGCTTATGGGATCTCTGTAGGGTGGTAGAAAATGCCCTTTATTGCCTGGGAAAGTGGGTGTCTCCTCTGTGACCAGGTCACCTCTATCTCAGGGGACTACCCCCAGGAGGGAATGTGCTGGGCAACAGGAATTCCCATGCTGTCCTCTGTAACCAGACACTGTTGACAGTGTAAAGTGGATGGGGGGTATGGGAGTGAGCTGTGAGAGGTTGTTGGTGCATTTGTGGCTTTGTCTCCTCCCAACCATGGCAACTGCCAGACCTCAGCCCCCTCACTATCTCTACCCTCTATCGCTGGGATCATCCACAACATGTGCTCAGCACTCAGGAAGAAATGCCTCCATTGTTCTAGTAGCCCAGCCCTCACCACTACAGTGTTCTCTAGGCCCACTACTAGCTCTGGGAGGGTTAAGGGTAGGGGCAACCACTGGAAGGGTGAGGGGGTGAAGCCAGGCTCCTTAGCTTTGTTGTTCTGCCTGGCAGTTGTGGCTCCAGACAACAGCAGTCGCACCTGTGTGCTCCGACTCTGCATCTAGTCACTGGATTCAGCCTCAGCATGGACCGGCCACTCACAGTATCTCCTTGCTCCTCTGGGCTCAGGGGGTAAGAGCAGCAACCTGATTCTTCCCCTTTTCTGAGACTCACAGTGTGCTTCAGACTCCATTCTTCTCCCTTCCCTCCTCCTGGCTTGCTTCCACTCACCCACCTTTAGATGTTTCAGTTAGCAGGTCTCTAAGACATCAGGCATGTTTGTGTGTTTATCAGAGAATTCTTTGTTGAACTTTAGCTGTTCAAATTATTGTAACTTAATGGGGAGAGACCAGAGGAACCTCTCATGTGCCATTACTCTGATGTCATGCCTTAAATAGCTTTATATCTAGTACCTAAGAGATCAAATTAATCATCAGGCACTTTTATAAAACAGCATTTGGATATAGAATTGACAAACCAAGTACTGAATTTGAACTAAAATCTCATTAGCTATAGACTTTAAAGATTGTTTTAGACCTGCCAAATGTGATATATTACTGATGAACTTTTTAATATCTAAAATATTAAAAATTAAGTAAAGTAATGAATTTGGAATTTGGTGACTTTGGCTAAGAACATTCATCATACCCTCCCATAGTTTTCTTTTTTTCCCCAGGGCCATTTTCCCCAATATCATTTCTTTACTGTACTTTATTTCATCTACTACTCCAAATGCTATTTCTAATATTTCCAATGTAAGGAATTTCTTTGTACCAGGATACTTCTATTTCATATAACAGGATATGAACTGTCTTGTTATCATTTTGTAAAGGAAAATTAGTGAGAAATTTAGGCTGTTTGATAAATTATTGAGAGGTCTCTTATCTCATTCTTGCAGTAAGCATGCATAATGGTCCTCCTGTAGTCAGGCATATTTCTTGGCTCTGGAGAAATGAAGAAATAGTTCCTGATCTTAAAGACTATATGTGGTAAGGTAGAAAGCCATGATATGATAATAAAACTGATGAAATAAAATAAATATCAATATATAAGAAATATAAGAATAACACATGCACATTTAATTGACTTCCCCTTAACTAATGCACTAGATGAACTTATCTTCTCAATTGCTTATGTAAATAAAGCACACTAACAGATGTATGTAATCTACTAAACCTTTACCATTAGAGTGATAGGCTACTCTCTAGCATAGCTGCATACTTCTGTTCCCAGTAATTGGCATTTATCTTTCAATAATCAATTATATTTATTCCAAATCAGTTTATGCTAATAGAGCTTTTTATTATAATTACTAAGATATTAAAAACTATTGGAATAAAAGACTGAAAAGTTTATTGGCATTAAAACTAAGCTTTAGAAAAATTATAAACTTACTAAAATTTTTTTTAAATTATGTATGATTAGGCTATTTATGGGATAAAATATTCTAAATGATGATTACATAAATAATTATAGGTAATTTTTGGTCTGGCTAATGAAAGACTCCAGATGCTAACTTTAATAAGAAGACTCATACTGAGAGAAAAGCCTTAGCTTCACATCAAAAGATGAGTGGGTAGATATTTATATTTTAAGATAAAATAAAATGCATAAGGAATTTATTATATTTATGACTTCTCAACTAATGTTATTAATCAACCAACATATATATTGAAATAGACAGCTTTCATAGTCAATAAAACAATTCTCCTTTTTCTAATGACTTCTGCTTTACTTCCTGTGAAACATCAGAAAAGACTTCAAATATTATGCAATTGTGAGGATTTTCCTTACATTACCAGTCCAATTTTTCCCCTTTTTTCCTTTAGTTTACGTCTTCTGAGTCCATATGCCTTTGTAGTCAGTGAATGCTAGCATCTTTTTGGAGCCAAAGTTTGGCAATTCCTTCTATAATACTAGTAATCATTAACATACAACCCAATTACTTTGTTCATTCTTTTGTGGACAGTTTATGTCTATAACTGTGTCTATATGTCTATACATTAATGTTTATAAATGCAAGTTAAAATATGCCTAGTATCATCTCTCAGATTTGATATCTGTTCTGCATTTCATCTGATGAGATGACAAAAGCATTATGTTGAAGTAGAATACTGGAATAGGAGCCAAGAGATATGATTTCTATAACTGGGTGCAGTATTAGAAGAGATGACCTTGGACAAGGCATTTTTGTGTTTGGGTTTTTTAAAAAATTGTAAAATGGAGAGTTAAACTAAGTTACTTCTGACATTTTTTTCTTTTTTTTAAGATTTTATTTATTTATTTTCAGAGAGAGGGGAAGGAGGAGAGAAAGAGAGGGGGAGAAACATCAGTGTGTGGTTGCCCCTCGTGCACCCCCTACTGGGGACCTGGCCTGCAACCAAGGCATGTGCCCTGACTGGGAATCCAACCAGTGACCCTTTGCTTCACAGTCTGGCACTCAATCCACTGAGCCACACCAGCCAGGATTGAAAATTTTTTTCTTTATAAAATCTAAACAAAATAACCCAAACAAACCCAATCATCTCTTTATATATTATGAGTTCTTTCAGAAGGCTGGGGTTCTGATTTTTGACTCTGGGAGTATGACTTCTCTGATACTAAAATCAGACTTATAACAACTCTTACTTCTGAACCTGAAAATATAGAAAAGACTAGCACAACAGTAGTAACCATGGTCTCATGGATCCTAAAATAAGAAAAATACATTAATTGGGGCAGGGGAGCACAACTAGAATGGATGGGGTCGGTTCCTTTTTTTTTTTAACAGGTAAGGTTGATTTATAATAATGTCAACATGTACTTCTTTTTTGGTAGCAGGAACAAAATAAATTAAAGCTTAACAAGGCTCAGTGAAATTCTAAATGTCATTGGCCTTCTTCTATTTTATCCATGTAGAAAATCTCATGATTAATTCTACAAATAAATGAATCTGAGACTGGAGTGAACATGTTCTAAGACATCATCATTTTGATCCTCCTGACTTATTTCCCCATGTTACTATTACTCCTAATTGTGCCAGATAGCTTTGGCTTAGATTCTAGCAAGGCAGGCAATCTGAAACAATTGTCCTGAAAATAAAGTTTTTTACTACTGGTATGTTATTTGGCTGGTTTTCTAATTTTCTTGGCCTTGGACCATAATTAATTATGTCTTACTTTGGTATCAATGTCAGACCTGTATTTATAGTATTCTTTTTTTTTCTAGAAATTGTGTAATTAACAAATAAATAGCAAACAAATACTAAATGATATTGAAAAATCTGTGCCACTCATGTTTTGGTCACGACCTTCTGAAGGCTCTTAAAAGAAGCATTGTTCTATAGTAGGCTGGCCTTGCTTTCTTTTATTTTGTCTTCTTTTCATACTAAAAGCAAATTCTGGTTAGAGGAGATTTTAGGGCACCTCCCTTCTTTTGTAAGCTTGTAGGTGTTCATGAATCACAAATTGAGAACAGAGAGGTCTACAGCAGTGTTTTTCCAAGTGTGATCTTGGACTACCTACATCATAATCACCTAGAGTGCTTGTTTAAAATGCTTATTTCCGACTCTCATTCAAAGCCTATTGAATCAGAATCTCCAAGGACGGAATTCAGGAATCTGTATTTTAACTAGCCCTCATGTGGTTCATATATCCACTCAGTCTGGAGTAGTGGTCTCTGAAGTGGTTTTCATGCACTCCAGAGTACAGCTTTTTTGAGACCATTGTGACAGAGATGCACTTATTCACCAAAACCACTGTCCCTTCTTTCTTTGTAACCTTCCATGCAGTTAGGTGTGGCCATGTGTTGACTGCCAGCCAATGGAATATGAACTTGTATTATGTGTTTGCTACTTCCCTGGTCTGGCCTATATAAATTTCTATGCCTGTTCTTTCATGTTCTTTCTTCATCAGACTAACTAGGATTGAGATGGCTGTAACAAGCTTAGAAACCAAATGTTGAAAATAATAGAGCATTGTCACTGAATTTTAGGGGATATATTACAGCATCTTAGCTTACTTATTCTATTATGGAAATGTTTTGTGTTGGTAAAAAATGTGAAAACATTTCTTTTTATCTGAAATTTTAGAATATAAACTTAACCAGTGTTTAAGATAGATATTGTCACTGCCATATAGGTGTAGTATGGTGAGGTATCCCAAGGGAAAAGGAAGTTCCATTATATAAAGAGGCTGACAGTGATGCCCTCATTGTTCATTTGCTTTTAGTTTATAGGTACCCTGGTTAAGTGGATTTTATATGTTGTATTATATACTTCTGATTACACTAACTCTTACAAAATAGGCAAATGGCTTTAAAAAATTTCTGCAAATATACCACGTTAGAGACAATACTAATAATATAAACAAGGAAATGACAGCACTGAGTCTTAATACTTTTAGCAAGACTTTTTTCTTTTTGTAGCCACATTATGCAATTTTTATAAAGCCTTCAAAATCAAATGTAATCAAAGGTCAGCCAGAAAATTATAATACTAAGAAAACCATTATAAATAAGAACCTATATTCACTTTCTTGAGCACTGAAATATCTCACCTTAAATATATTTTATATCTTGAGATATTACCTCATGGCAGTGGTCTTTTAATATACTTATACATAAATACACATACCTTGCCCTGACCAGTGTGGCTCAGGTGGTTGGGCATTGCTCCACAAAGTAATGTATCGCTGCTTCAATTTCCGGTCAGGGCACATGCCTGGATTGTGAGCCCAGTGCCCTGTTAGGGCATGTGTGAGAGGCATCCTAACTATATTTCTCTCATACACTGATGTTTCTTTCCCTCTATGTCTCCCCTCCTTCCCCTCTCTCTAAAAATAAATAAATAAAACTTTTTTTTAAAAGAGAGAGCTTTGCTGTGTTATATAACATAATATCTTTATTAAAAAATTAAATAAAATACACATACATAAACTGTGAGTGCATGTTAAACATTTTTACACATGGAATACCAAATCAAAAATATTTGAAAACTATTGGTCTAGGTCAGCGATTTTCAACCTTTTTTCATCTATTGGCACACCAAAAAAAATACTTTTCACTTATCTGACAAAAATTAGGTATAATTTTGATTCATTCACACCAATGACTATTGTTTTGTTGGCTGTTTTTATTTTTTCATTAGGCAGTCTAAGGGAAAAGAGGTCAGTGCCCATGACTACCGTATTTTGCCATGTATGATGCACTCCTGTGTATATTGCACACCATGTTTTGGCCCAAACTTTCAGGAAAAATGTCTTGTGTTTTAGTTTTTTAACTCAATTATTTATTTATTTATTTATTTATTTAGAAACAAAACCTATTATTGTATTTCAGGGTATTATTTTGCATATAGGTATCATATTGCCTTTAGGAGTTACATTTTTAACACATAAGCATAAGTAACAGGATTAAAAACATTTATATAGATACGGAATTAGTACTACCCATGTATAATGAGCATCTTTATTTTTCTGTCAAAAATGTAGGCAAAAAGTGCACACCATACATGTAAAAATATGGTAAACAGTCAGGTATTGCATGTTTTAAAAATGACTGTGACACACCAGTCTGCCTCTTGCAGCACATCAGTGTGCCATGACCCACTGACTGAAAATAGCTGATGCAGGCATACACCGTCAAGCATGGTAGCCCCTAGCCACATGCTGCTGGTAAGCAATTGCAAGGTAGCTAGTCCAGATTGAGATGTAAGTGTAAAATATACATCAGACTTTGAAGAATTCCATTAAAAAATTTTAAGTATCTCATCAATAATTATTTACATTTATTACTTGCTTAAATCATAATTAGTTATATTGAGGTAAATAAAATATACTATTAAAATTAATTTTACCCATTTATTTTTTAACAGTGCTAGCATGATGTACATACTCTCCTGCACTTGAAAAAATTTTCATATAGCTCATAAATAGTGTTCTATATTTTTACATTTAGAGCTGCCTTTTTTTTTTTTTTTTTTTTTTAAGCAATAGTCGCATGGTGTACTAGCTATAAAATACTGGGTTGGCCAACAAGTTTGTTTTTTTCTGTAAGATGGCTCTAGTAGTGCTTAGTTGTCTTTAATTTCATTCAAAACAATTTTGTTAGATTGTGTTGTGACAGCTGTCATATCAGCATACATCAAAAAAACGATTTTGATGAAATTTTATGTAGCCATTTTAATATTGAAAATGGAAGAATATATGCAACAATTTTTGTCGTACTTTGCTTTATTGTTTCAAGAAAGGTAAAAATGCAACTGAAATGCAAAAAAAGATTTGTGTGGTGTATGGAGAAGGTGCTGTGACTAATCAAACGTGTCAAAAGTGGTTTGTGAAGTTTCGTGCGAGAGATTTCTCGCTGGACGAAAAGGCCAGCTGAAGTTGATAGCAATCAAATTGAGACATTAATTTAGAACAATCTACATTATACCACATAGGAGATAACCAACATATTCAGTATATCCAAATCATTAAAGTTATTGGTGAAAATGAAAAATATGTCATTTATTTTATGGAATAAACCATACAAACTTTTTGGCCAGCCCAATATTAAAATTGAATGAGTCTCCTAATGCGGACCTTTGAATTGTTTTCAGTTGTTATTACAAACTTCATGAATATCCATAGTGTTTGTATTTGCATGAATATGCAAATACAGAATAAATTATAATTAATAAGAGTAGACTCACTGGGGCGAAGATTCATGTACACTTAATAGCCATAGACATTTCTCTGTCTATACAATTTATAATGTTAATGGCAATGCACTACAGAGCCTGTGGACCCACATCATTGTTAGTATAGTCAGGATAGGTGTTTTCTTTGTTGACCTGAGATGTTTCTTTTGTGTTTGTTTGCTTTGCTCTTAATTGGAGTAGTGACATTGATATTATTTCATGTTTAAAAGCCATTTTTATTTCCTGCCTGCTCCAGACCTTTGCCCATTTTTCCATTGAGTTTTTTTTTATTTAATCAGTAGTGTGTTGATATAGTATTTTTAAGTTTGTCATTTATTTTTTGACTTTCTAAAGGTATCTCTTTTGCGCAATATGTATCATTTTTATTGAAGTGTAATTAGCATACACTATTCTGTTAGTTTCAGGTATACATCATAGTGATTTGATATTTATTACATTATGAAATTATCACAATAAGTCTTTATCTGTCACCATATAAAGTTATTATATTATTGACTATATTCTTTATACTGTACAGTATATCCCCATTACTTATTTTGTAATGGAAATTTTGTACCCCTTAATTGCCTTCCCACATATCATCTGCCCTCCTTCCTCTCCCAATTATGGTAACCACCTCTTTGGTTCCTGTGTCTATGAGTTTGTTCTGTTCTGTTCTGTTTTGCTTTGCTTGTTAGATTTCACATATAAGTGACATCATTTGGTACTTGCTTTTCTCTGTCTGGCTTATTTCACTTGGCAAATACCCTCTAGGTTCATCCATGTTGTTTATTGCAAATGGCAAGATTTCATTCTTTTTTATGTCTAAGTAATATTTCACCGTGTGCACATCTATTAATGGACACCTACATTGGTTCCATATCTTGGCTATTGTAAATAATAATGCAGTGAACATAAAGTTGCCTATATCTTTTCTAAGTATTGTTTTTGTTTTCTTCAGATAAATGACTAAAAGTAGAATTGTTTGAGTGTATAGTAGTTCTGTCCTTAATTTTTGAGACATATCCATGCCGTTTTCCACAATGGCTACATAGTTTATAATCCCACTGACAGTTTATGTGGGTTCCCTTTTCTCTACATCATTGCCAATACTTGTAATTTATTGTCTTTTTTGATTATAGCCATTCTGACAGGTGTGGTGTGACATCTCATTGTGGGTTGATTTGTGTTTCCCTAATGATTAGTGATGTTGAGCATATTTTTATGCATCCGTTGGCCATGTGTATATTTTTAGAGAAATGTCTGTTCATCTCCTCTGTCCATTACTATTTGGATTACTTGTCTTTTTGATGTTGAGTTGTATTAATTCTTTATATAGTTTGGATATTAATCCCTTATTGGATATATCACTTGCAAAAGTCTTTTCCGTTCAGTAGGTTGCCCTTTTGCCTTGTTGATGATTTCCTATGCTGTGCAGAGGCTTTTTTAGTTTGATGTAATTTCTTTTGTTTAGCTTTCCTTTTGTTGCCCTTGCCTGAGGAGACTGGTACAAGGAAATATTGATAATATTCATGTCAAACAGCTCACTGCCTATGTGTTCTTCTAGGAGATTTATGGTTTCAGGTCTTACATTCAAGACATTAACTCATTTTCAATTTATTTTTGCATGTAGATTTCCAGTTTTTTCAACACTACTTATTGAAGAAACTGTCATTTATTCCCCATTGTATATTCTTGTCTGCTTTATCATAGATATTTGACCATACATGTGTAGGTATATTTCTGAGCTGTCCATTATATTCCATTGATCTATATATCTGGGTTTTGGTGTGTGTTTGATACTAGGACTATACTGTTTTGATTACTATAGCTTTGTAGTATAGTTTAAAGTCAGGGCACATGATGCCTCCAGCTTAGTTCTTTCTCAAGATTATTTAACTTATTTGAGGTTTTTGTGATTCCATACACATTTTAGCATTCTTTCTCCTAGTTCTGTGAAAATGTCATTGGCATTTTGATGGGGATTGCATTGTATTGTATATTACTTTGGTTTACTCATTCCTGTTTAATATAAATTGGGCTACCAGAGAAATTTAAATAACTATGCAGCTCACATAGATTTCCTTTGTACCGTAGTAATCTAGAGCTTACAAGCACTGACTTGGAAATTAAAAGCTCTAAATTTCCCACACAGTTCTTCTTACTCTTCATTTTTTCCTATCCATCCGGCTAATGAAGATGGCACATATCTTATTTGTAATTAGTATAGAGCTGAAGTCTGAACTGATCATTTTGGGTCCTTGCGAGAAGTTAATATATTAATGACATTAATGGGAAGAACTGTTGATTTTAGGAGCCTGCTAAGAAACTTTTAAGCACTACTGAACTTAAATGTGTTTATCTTTTATCATGTTTCTATGGATATAGCTGTAAAATCATTGCAAATCAGTTTGAGCTTAAATTTAGATTTTTACCAAACACTTGTGACATTGTCAAATGAAATTCTTAAAGGATTACTTAACACTTGAGTAATTGTGCTGGTTGCAGTAACATTCATAAATAATTCCTTGTTTTTAATTAATGAAGAATTCAATGGGTTTTTTTTAAATAATGTTTGTCTACATTTAATATGTGTCTGTTCAGTGGAATTTGCTGATTTGTCACAGACATACATGGATTTATGTGCAATAATTACTTTTTACTTGGGTACAGACACAACTAAAATTTTTAAAAACTGATTTTAATATTTTACCTAATGTATTTTCAGTGGAAATGTATTTTTAAAGGAAAGGTAGTGGTTTGTCTTAATTTCACATGTAATTTCAAATTATAAAATTTCTTATAGTAATCGTGAATGAGCCTACAGCAAGTACAGTTGATTTCTGTTTGCTATTTAAGGTGTAGTCCTTGATCCAGCAACCTTAGCATCACTTAGCACCTTATAAATTATGCAATACTTCAGGTTCTACACAGATCTACCCTATCAGAATTTACACACAGAAGTTTGAGAAGTGCAAGTCTAGATTTCTGCTGAGACTGCCACCTAGTGACAGATTTATAAAATTTCTGCCACTAAGAAATCTTCATTTTTTTTCTTTCCTTATCAAAGTAGTAAAATAATTCATATAGAAGTGAAGAGCATAAAATTAAAATGAAGATGCTACTCTTCCCATATCCAGTCCTATACCAGCTCCCTACAGATAGTTACTTTTGACTGTTTCTGATTTCAGTTACTCACATGTTTACTTTCATAACTACAGGTGATAGTCCTATCCTGTGTTTCTGAATCTGTCAAATTTAGAGAACATTTATGGATTTCCTGCTATAAAAAGTGAGGAATTGACACACCGTTTCATCTCTCCCTGCCCCCTTTTTAAAATAACTATGATGATTTAGTTCTTTGATGAATTTGTCTTCTTCACATAATGTTCATTCATTTCTTTTAAAATAAAGTTGAGACATCCTGTCTTTACAGAATAAATCATTCTAATCTTATACAATATCTACAAAGAAATTTTGTTAAAGGATGATTGGAAGGAAAGAAATGAAGCAGTCCAAAATTCATTCAGTTATACTAGTAAAACCTTGATACTGAGAAAAAAAAACCCAGCTAGCAAAGTACAGAGATTAATTACAGGACAGCATCACTCCTAAAAAGGAATGGAAACATTCAAAACAGAGTAAAAGCAAGCCAACAACGTATAGTGTGCATAGACAGGGAGTTTCAGAAGTACAGTGTGTTATTAGTCTCTAAAGTGGGTAAAAAGAAAAGAATAGTTAAAAAGAAGGCCTTCTAGAATGGTTCCAAAAAAATATTTTGGCTGATGAAGGAGCAAGAACAGTACAGGATTATACATACCACAGCTCACCACAGGTCCTGATGATCTTCAAGAGTTTCTCCCTACCAACTCATCACAATTAATTAACATTTATGCAATTATCTGCTAAATGTCTCTCTCCCTTTGTTATAAGTTATATGAGTGTGTGATTGTCTGATTTTTTCTTTATCCCCAATCCCACACCTTGTCTGACACATAATACTATTTCTCAAAACAGTATTTGTTAAATATATTCATAAATTGGAATGTTTAACTTACAAGTTAACTTAAAAAGTACTTTTGAAGAGCTTGTAGATTTATCGTGCATATAATACTGATATTCATTGCATGTTCATATGGCATGTTTTAACTCTTAACAATTATTTAGTGCTTATTTAAATTAAAGTTTGCAAAATCCCTTAATACTTTATTATTTGTCATCATAGTAATCCTGTAAGGTAGATGATGGTATTATTGTTTTATAAGTAAGCATTGTGGACTTTAGATAAATTATGTTCTACAAGGATTTATAAGTGACAGATCCTGGACTTGAACCATTTGTTTTTACTATTTCTTGTATTCCTGTAGTAACTTTTATTATATATGCAGTTCTTAATTGACTAAGGGATGGTTATGAAATTAAGGGACATATAATTACCATTAAGATATACAAATAAATAAATGAGTACTTTTATTTCACATGTGCTGAGAATAGTACTCATTTTTGATAATGAGCATGAAATTTCATGAATCTAGGTTGTGTTCATTTAAATCTGAATCACATAAATGAAAACAGACCAGTCATATTTCTAAATTAATTACATAAAGCTGGAATAGAAGTCCATGTAAGTTAATATGAAGTAACCCATAGTGGTCTTTGAGTTACTTAAATTAGTTATTTTCTTGCTAGTCCCATAAATACTTGAGATCAGCTCATTAAATCTTCTATTATTTCTTTAAAGTGAATGCAGTCAGAGGTACTACAAGGAAAGGAGATGAAAACTGATATTTTCTTATCTTATACAATATCTACAAAGGAGATCTTTGTATACAGTATCTACAAAGGAGATGTATCTATAAGGAGATGAAAACTGATGAAAGCAAGATATTTTATGGAAGAGCGGGTGTGTGTGAGATGGGGATGCAGTGTCCAGGAGAAGCCATGAAATATGAAAACATACAACTTAGCTGTATATTTATTGATAGACTCTCCAAACACTAAAGGTATTATTATATAAAAATCATCTTTTTAAAAAATATATGTAAACCTTATCGAAATGACTAATAAAGTATGAAGAAGTATGTATACTTACATAAAAAGGCCGTGTCTATTTCCATGTCTACACATGCCATTGCCTTTATATTCATAGAGGGACACAAAGGAAACTGCCATGTCCTAGTAGGGAGGAATATGTTTTACTATACTTCCCTAACTTTGGAAATGTTTTACCTTGCAAATGCATTATTTATTACAAAAGGTAACAAATGAAAAAAAATAATCGTTTCTTAACGTGATAGGAGAAAACTGTAATCAGATTGTTTTGTGATTTTTATGATTTTCAGTAGAATTTTCTCCAAGAATCTTTATTATTTTTAATTGGTTCTTAGTGTGATATAAACAATTATATTCTTGAAGATTTGTTGTGGTCCACTTGATAATAAAAAATTAGAAAGTAAGGAATAAAATGTTTTTAACTTTGTTGAGGTATAATTGACCTACAAAAAACTCCATACATTTAATGTATACACCTTGATCTATTTGGTTTTCTGCCTACACTCATGCTACCATCACCATAATCAAGGAACTGAGTATATCCATCACCTCCAAACATTTCCTTGTATTATGTTTTATCATTGTTATTCTTTGGTAAGGAGCACTACATGAAATCTATCTTCTTATGTTTTAAAGTACACAATATCTTACTGTTACAGCTATTATATTGAAAAGTAGGTCTCTAGCACTTATTTATCTTGCACAACAGAAACTTTATGCCTATTGAAAAACAATTTCTAATTTTCCCTTCTGCCAGCCCCTGGCAGCCATCATTTTTTCTCTGCTTCTATGACATTGACTATTTTAGATACTTCATATAATTGGAATCACGCAGTATTTGTCCTTTTGTGACTGGCTTATTTTACTTAGCATAAGGTCCTCTGGGTTCATCCATGTTGCTGCAAATGGCAGGGATTTCTTCATTTTTAAGGCTGAATAATATTCCATTGTATGTGTGTACCCCATTATCTTCTGAAGGACATTTGGTCTATTTTCATGTCTTGGCTATTGTGAATAATGCTGCAGTGAACATCGTGTGCATGTCTCTTCCAGATCCTGATTTCATTTGTTCAGGATATATATGCAGGAGTGGGATTGCTGACAATATTGTTGTTTATTTTTAATATTTTAAGGAACCTCCATACCTTTCCAGAGTGGCCATATCATTCTACCTTTCCATCAACACCATATAAGGATTCCTTTTTCTCCACATTCCACCCAACACTTGTTATCTCTTGGGGTTTTTGTTTGTTTGTTTTTGACAATAACCCTTCTAACAGGTATGAAATGATATCTCATTAAGGTTTTGATCTGTATTTCTGTGATGATTAGTGATGTTGAACATCATTAGTAATGACGAGTGCTTTTTCATATACCTGGCGGCCATTTGTATGTCTGCTTTGGGGATGGTCTATTCATGCCCTTTACCTATTTTTAGTTGGATTATTATTATTATCATTATTACTATTTTGCTTTTGCATTGTAGGAAGTTCTTAAATGTTTTGAATACTAACCTCTTGATAAGTGGTTTGGAAATATTTTCACTTATTCCGTAGGATGTCTTTTCACTCTGTTTTTTTCTTGCTGTGCAGAATCTTTTGCATTTCATGTAGTCCCATTTGTCTATTTTGATTTTGCTGCCTGTGCTTTTGGTGTCAAATTCAAGAAATCATTGCCAAGACCAATGTCAACCCCTAAATTTTCTTCTAGGAGCTTAACAGTTTTAGGTCTTACATTTAAGTCTTTAAATGTTTGGAGTTTTTTGTTTGTTTGCTTGCTTTTGTATATAGTGTAAGACAGGGGTCTAATTTTATTCTTTTGCATGTAGATACCCATTTTTCCTAGCATCAGTTTTTGAAGAGTCTATCCTTTACCCATTTTGAAATCTTGGCACCCTTCTTGAAGATTGGTTGACTGTATATAAATTGATTTATTCCTGGGGTCTGAATTCTTTTTCATGATAGATGTCTATTCTTATGCCAGGGCCATACTGTATCAATTACTGAAGCTTTGAAATCAGGAAGAGTGATGCCTACAGCTATGTTCTTGTTTTAGGACTATTTTTTCTATTTCTATTTAAAAAATGCCTTTGGGGTTTTGATAGGGATTGCATCATATCAATAGATTGCTTTGGATAATATGGATATTTTAACAATAT
Organism: Desmodus rotundus; assembly: GCF_022682495.2. Classification (NCBI taxonomy): domain Eukaryota; kingdom Metazoa; phylum Chordata; class Mammalia; order Chiroptera; family Phyllostomidae; genus Desmodus; species Desmodus rotundus. The sequence continues at coordinate 110,397,668 of NC_071393.1, forward strand.
TAAATCTTCCAGTACATGAACATATGTTATCTCTCCATTTTCATTTGTGTCTTTTAAGCTTTATTTTGGCAATGTTTTGAAGTTTTCAGTGTATAAGTCAGTTGCCTCCTTGGTTAAGGTTATTTATAATTATTTTATTATTTTTGATACTATTCTAAATGGAATGGTTTTCTAAATATCCTTTTCAGATAGTTTGTTTTTAGCATATAGAAATGCAACTGATTTTTGCATGTTTATTTTGTATCCTGCAACTTTGCTGAACTTCTTAATTAGTTCTAATTTATTGTATGTGTGGATTCTTTATGGTTTCTATGTATATAAGATCATATCATCTATAAACAGAGACAGTGTTACTTCTTCCTTTCCAATTTGAAAGCCTTTTATTTTATTTTCTTGTCTAATTTCTTTGACTAGGACTTCTTCTAGTACAATGTTGAAAAAGAAGTGATAAGAGTGTATGTCCATCCTTGTCTCCTTCCTGATCTTAAAGGAAAAGCTTACAGTTTTTCCCTGTTCAGCATGATGTTACCTGTGAACCTTTCTTTATTATGTTGAGGTAATTCCTTCTATACTAAATTTGTTGAGTGCTTTCATCATGGAAAGGTGTTCAATTTTTTCAAACACTGTTTTTTGTATCTTTTGAGATAGTCATGTAATTTTATCCTTCATTCTGTTAATGTGATGCATCACATTGATTGTTTTGGACATGTTGTACCTTCCTTGCATCCCAGGGATAAATTCCACTTCATCTGATGTACAATCCTTTTACTATGCTAATGAATTCAATTTGTTAGAATTTTATTGAAGATTTCTGTGGCTGTATTTTTTTAATATCTTTTTTCTCAGTTTCTGTTGGCTCACTACCTTACATTTCTTTTAGAATATTTCACTGTCCTCCTGACTTCTCTGTCTTTACTCTCTTACTAATTAAATCATTTTGCATACTATTCTTGTAAAAATAGTATACAAAATGGCCCTAGCCAGGTGGCTCAGTTGGTTGCAACATTGTCCCAGTACACCAAGGTTGTGGGTTTGATCCTTGCTCAGGGCACATACAAGAATCAACCAATGAATGCATAAATAAAGTGAAACAACAAATTCATTCTCATTGTCTCCTTCTCTCTCTTCTCCCCTCCCCCCTTCTCTCCCCTCCCTAAAATAATAAATTTTTAAGTTAAAAAATTATCATCTTATTCAAAATTCATAATGTGTTCCCAGTGCTTCCTTAATTCATTCCTTTCTTATTTAAATACATTTATATTTTACTAATTTAACCAAAATGCCCCTTACCTTTCTGTGCTGTCTTCTACATGAACAATTCTAATTTCAACTTTCATGCTTTTGTTCATACTCTTCTTTTATTCAAGATTATTTTTTCCTTTGTCTCCACCTGATCATATGGGATAGAGATTAAATATTTAAAACATTTAAATATTTACTTTTTGAAGATTTTATTTATTTTAAGTATATTTTATTGATTGTGCTATTACAGTTGTCCCAGTTTCCCCCTCTTTATCCCCTTCCACCCAACACCACCCCTCCTGCCAGCATTCCCTTCTGCCCTCTTAGTTCATGTCCATGGGTCATACATATTAAGTTCTTTAGCTTCTCCATTTCCTATACTGTTGTTAACATCCCCTTATTTTGAACCTACCAATTATGCTTCTTATTCCCTGTACATATTCCCCCATTTTCCCTGCTCCCCCTACCCACTGATAACCCTCCATATGATCTCCATTTCTGTGATTCTGTTCCTGCTCTAATTGTTTGCTTAGTTGGTTTTTGTTTTTTAGGTTCAGTTGTTGATAGTTTTGAGTTTGTTGTCATTTTACTGTTCATAGTTTTGATCTTCTTCTTTTTCTTAGATAAGTCCCTTTAACATTTCATAGAATAAAAGCTTGAAGATGATGAGCTCCTTTAACTTGACCTTATCTGGGAAGCACTTTATCTGCCCTTCCATTCTAAATGATGGCTTTGCTGGATAAAGTAATCTTGGATATATTTCCTTGCCCTTCATGACTTCTTTCCAGCCCCTTCTTGCCTATAAGGTTTCTTTTGAGGAATCATATCATAGTCTAATAGGAACTCCTTTGTAGGTAACTGTGTCCTTTTCTCTTGCTGCTTTTAAGATTCTCTCCTTATCTTTAATCTTGGGTAATTTAATTACAATGTATCTTGGTGTGTTCCTCCTTGGGTCCCATTTCTTTGGGACTTTGAGCTTCCTGGACTTCCTGGAAGTCTATTTCCTCGCCATATTGGGAAAGCTTTCCTTCATTACTTTTTCAAATAAGTTTTCAATTTCTTGCTCTTCCTTTTCTCCTTCTGGCACCCCTAGGATTCAGATGTCAGAATGTTTAAAGTTGTCCCAGAGGTTCCTAAGCCTCTCCTCCTCTTTTTGAATTCTTGTTTCTTCATTCTGTTGTGGTTGAGTGTTTATTTCTTCCTTCTTTTTCAAATTGTTGATTTGAGTCCCTATTTCCTTCCCTTCACCTTTGGTTCCCTGTATATTTTTTTCTTTATTTCACTTTATTTTGCATCTGTACTCAATCTTTTCTGTGAGCATCCCAATTACCAATGTTTTGAACTCTGCATCTGATAGGTTGGCTTACTCCTCATCGCTTAGTTCTCTTTCTGGAGTTTTGATCTGTTCTTTCATTTGGGCCATATGTCTTTGTCTTGGCACACCTGTTGTGTTGTCACAGCCTTATGGGACAGAGCCTTATGTATTCGCCAGGGTAAGCCAACCCACATTGCTGTGTTGTGGTGCTGTATGTTCGGGAGGAGTCAGAGAGGGAACAATGACGCTTGCTCGGCTCTCCGCTGACTTTGTCACTTGCCCCACTACACATAAGCAAATTAGCCCTTCTGGTGCTGATTCCTGGATGGGTTGATTTGTATACGTTCTAGAGCCCCATGGGTCTCTCCAACAAACTCTCCTGTGAAGCTGGGAGTTTCTCCTGCTGCCACAGCCCCACAGATTTTTACCAGCAGAGGTTTTCAAGGCTTTAGTTTCCTGTGCTGGAACCCTGGGGTTGTGTGATATGTCTCACAACTCAGTTGTTCCTCCCAGCTTATCTGCACAGGAAATTGGGACCACCTGGTCTTCCAGCCCCCCCTGCCTTGCAGTGAGTGTATCCTCTCTGCCCCATCTCCTTCCTCCTACAAGTCTGGATGAATGTTTCTTCTTTAACTCCTTGGTTGTCAGATTTCCATACAGTTTGATTTTTCTGGCAGCTCTGCTTGTTTTTTGTTTTTAAATTTGTTGTTGTCTTTATGTTGGTTGTGCAAGGAAGCAAAGTTTATCTACCTATGCCTCCATCTTGGCTGGAAGTAAAAATATTTATAGTACTTTATATCCTTCATATCTCTTAATTCTCTTCCTGGATAATATGCATAGACTTCAGTTGGAGAATCCAGAAGTATACTAGATGCTTCACATAGTAAAGAGGTGGCCAGAGAAAGGGGAATTAAACGGGGAAGGGTTCAGGTAAGAGGTGAGTTTTGAATGACTTTCTGAGAGAAAAGAGAGATTGCAATTAAATGAGATATAAGACTCTTAACTAAGAGATTAACAAAATAACTTTTAATAAATGCGGCTATGTTCAGGGAGTATGCAGTGTAATTACTTCCCTCATTCACATATTTTATCATTAAAATTTTATTACATATGTGAGAAAATATGAAAAAACATAAAATATATAAAATATAATCCAAAGTATATATTTTAAATTAATAGATTTTATATATCATGTAAACATACACATATATTATGTGATATATATATATCTATCTTTATGGTATATAAGCTATATATTAATATATATACACATTAGCCCTGACTGGTGTAGCTCAGTGGATTAAGCATGGGCCTGTGAACCACAGGGTTGCTGGTTTGATTCCTAGTCAGGGCACATGCCTGGATTGCAGGCCAGGTCCCCTGTAGGGGACACGTTGAGAGGCAACCACACATTGATGTTTTTCTCCCTCTCTCTTTCCCTTTCTTCTCTCTAAAAATAAATAAAATCTAAATATATATATATGTATACACACAAATTATACATGATATATATATATATATATATATATATATATATATATATATATATATATGTAAACACACAGACACACACACACATTTTGCTTTTCCATCAAGGTTATAATCTTCTTGGAACCAAAACCATCACTTCATATTCCACAGATAACCCTGAATATTACTAAAGTGAGTTTCTTTCCATTGCTTACTCTTTTAATCTTTGTATTTTGCTCATTGTATGTGTCTCAATTAAAAACCTATTACTTATTTCTTTTCCCTAGCAAGTAACTATTCTTCAGTTTCACTTGCTAGGCAATTTAATGTCTGGAAGATCATGTGTACAGAAAATTACTTGAAAACCAAGCAAGCCCTTGGAGATGAATTATATTTGAGTATTTTGAAGTGGAAATTTATTACAGTTCTTTACTTTGAGTTTTAGTTTTAACAGCAAGAAAATGCATAACTATGTAAATCTGACCTAAGAGCTGATAAGTTATTTTTTTATTTTTTGTATTTATTATAGGTAATGAAAAGAGAAAAATAAAGGTGAATGTTTATATTACAGGAATTCAGTTGACAATAGCCACCTTTTCCTTTCCAATAAGAACAGGTGGACGTGGTGGAAATACTGCAGGCTTATTTTTGCAGTTGTGGCAGTTAGTTACCATTATTCTTTCCTATGATAGTAAAAGAAGAGACTAGGCATGAGAAAGTAATATTGAATAATTTTCTCATAGAGGAAGACTAGTGAAAGTATATGATTTTTTGACTAAGGAAGAAAATCCATTGCTATTAATAAAAGTATATCTGCTATCTTTTATAACAAGTGTTTGGGGCTAATACTTAAGTATATGCTTTTTAAAATAGTGTGTTTTTAAAGATTTTATTTATTTATTTTTAGAGATGGGGGAAGGGAGAGAGAAAAAGAGTGAGAGAAACATCGATGTGAGAAAGAAACATGAATTGGTTGCCTGTCATAGAGGCCCTGACTAGGGCTGAACCTGCAACCCCAGCATGTGCCCTCACTGGGGATTGAACCTGCGACCTTTCGCTTTGTGAGACAGCTGAGACACACCCATCAGGGCAAAAATAATGTTTTTGAAAGAATATTAATAACTGTCAATGATTTCTTATGGTTATAACTGTAGAAATTTATTTTTCGTTTTCCACATTTTCTCCTTTTTCTTTGTATGATTTTCCCTTTTATTGCTTTTTCTCTCCTTTTACCACTTTGGAGAAATTTAGCTTGGAGTCAAAGTTTTTCTAGGTTTTGTTTAGATAGTTGTATCAGTCGTGATTCAGTCAGGAAAACAGATACCACTCCAGCTTTTTCAAGTAGGAAGGAATTTACTGCAGGGAATTATCAGCTTACAAAATTTGTGAAAATGCTAGAGGAATGGTGGTCAAGTAAGACCTGTGCTAGACCTTAGTTTTTACCACTACCATTGAGGGAGTCAGGAAGTTGAAGCAATTTCAAGAATTGTGAACTGATGATTATGGCTGCCTCCAGTTCCAGATGGGTAATTTGTAGGAAAACATCTAGAGGAAAAATGATAACTGAGTTAGCAGCAGAAAATCTGGCACCATAGTAAAATATATACAGAGGATATGGTTAATTCAATTGGAAAGTAAGCTCTATAAATTTCTTTAATGAGATAGGATAGTATGTTTTTTAATGCATCACATTCTATGTGGCTATTTGTCACCAGTGTCTTACTGTACCTGTAAGTACTGACTCTAGAAAATCACCAAATTCTAGCTGTCTCATGTCACTGAATCCCAATTATATTGCATAATTTATTTTTAAAGCATGAAGAACTGAAGATAGGCCAAATATGCCACCTTTAAAAGAATAGAATTATTGAGTGTACATTAAAAAGAAAAGTTTGTTTTCAGGTAATATATTCAAACGTTAGTAAAAGTAGGATAAAAGCAAATCATCAGGTTCTTCTACTACATTGAAAATACCTGTCCTTTTGGGTAGTGTTGTTTTCTAATAGACTATGGAAAGAAAAAGACAGGTAATTTCATACATAGTGTACAATAAAAAAGTGTCATTACTCATAATTTTTTAAAATGACTAATTTGGAAGGGAAAATAATCTTCCTATGTTGGTTACTGTATGAGTTAGTGACACAAAATCCTTCTCATAGAAATCCCAGAATGCCTGTTGCTAGGTATTTCCCGTCTTTGTCATTTACCTCAGTTAAGATTTTCCGTCGGAGAAAAGATTTATCTCACTGCATTCTTGCACCCTGATGATTCCAAGTGTTCAAGTACCCTAATGATAGAGGAGTGCCTGCACAATGTTTATGTGCACTGATAGTGACCAGCAATTTAGTTAATCATGATAATGATTGAAGAGAGGACAAGAAGATACAGACTGCAATTTTGTTGAGTCAGATTGTGATAATAAGCAAACATTCAGAGAATCATTAGTACTCCAAGGTAAATTTGTACACAAAAGTCAAGAGAATGACATTATTTGAGAATTTTAAAACTTAATAAATTTGCACTTTTAATTGTCTAGAGATCATGTACAGTAGTTTGGTCTTTTTCTGGGAAGTCAACACTCATTTACTTACAGAAAAATGTCTTAGCTAAACAAAGCATTTTTTTCCTTCAAAACCTTTGTCATCCTAAAGAAGCCAAAATTCATTTAAAAGGAGTTTCAGTTTTTTATTTCCACTCTGAAATGTTTTTTATGTAGCACAAAATTATGAAAATAATTAATATTTGTTGAAATGGGAGCAAAATAACACTATCTTTCCTACTCTTTATTTGTTTTGAATGTTCTGTTAGCCTTAATAACATATTTTTGATATTTTTATATGAAATATGTGTTTTTATACTAAATTTTACCTCCACAATAAGAAAGATATGTTAATGGAAAACACTGCTGTGCATGAAAGTGGCACAGTTTATGCTTGCCAACCTCAAAAAGTTGGTTTAGGAGACCCAAATTAAATAATGTATTCAAAAGTATTTCTTAGTGGATAACTGTCATACAGCTGTTAAAAACATTTTTATTAATTCCTTCTAAGGATCCAAAATATTTTATTTCAATACGTTTAAATAATCACATCTAGCTAATGGTTACCCTGTTTGGACAGCACAGATTTAGAATAACACCAAATTCTATACAAATAAACCCAGAATTTCAATGACTTAATCCAAATTTTATTTTTCATGTAATAGTGCAATGTGAATACTTCTGTATGCCTGAGGCAGGTCTTATTTCTTCATCTGTGGCTTCACCATCCCTTAAGATCTTGGAGACCTTTACTTCCAGACGACAAAAGGGAGGAAAAATCCACTTCATAAAACCTCAGCCAGAAAGTTAGAAAGATCACTATGCTGACATTCAGTTAGTGAGAATTAGTCATGTGGCCACATCTACATCCAAGGAACAGGGAAACGTGGCCCCTGGCTAAAGAGCCACTAAGCAGCAATAAATTTAACACTATGGTAGGAGGAACACAAATTTTTTTTCTTTCAATTTTATTTTGTATTGGTTTCAGGTATATAGCTTAGTGGTTAGACAATCATATACTTTTTCCTCAATATTTTCCTCAATATTTCCGGTACCCCAACTGGTACTATACATAGTTATTGCAATACTATTGACTGTATTTCCAATGCTTTGTTTATATACCTGTGACTTTTATAGCTAGCAATTTATACTTCTTCATCCCTTTACCTCATACCCAAACTACCTCCCTTCTGGTGACCACTAGTTCTCTCTGTATCAATTTTTTTTTTGGTTCATTTATTTCACTTTTTAGATTCTACATATAAGTGAAATTATATGGTATTTGTCTTTCTCTGACTCACTTATTTCACTTGGCATAACACCTTCCAGGTACATCCATGCCATTGCAAATGTTAAGATTTCGATCTTTTATATGTCTGAGTAATATTCCACTGTCTACATGTACTACAGATTTTTTACCCACTCATCTATTAATGGGCACTTCAGTTGCTTTTCATATCTTGTCTATGGTAAATAATGCTGGAATGAACATAGAGGTGCATATATACTTTCGAATTAGTGTTTTGAGTTTCCTCAGAAGTGGAATTGCTGAGTCATAAGGCAGATCCATTTTTAACTTTTTGAGGAAACTCAATACTGTTTTCCATGGAGGTTACATTAATTTACATTCCCACCAACACTGCACAAGGGTTCCCTTTTTCCTCATCCTCTCCAACATTTGTTGTTTGTTGATTTGTTGATAATAGTCACTCTGACAGGTGTGAGATAATATCTCATTGTAGTTTTAATTTACATTTCTCTGATTAGTGATCTTGAGCTTCTTTTCATGTGTCTATTGGCCATCGTTATGTCCTCTTTGGAGAAGTGTCTTTTCAGCTCCTCCACCTAGTTTTTAATTGGACTGCTTGATTATTTGGTGTTGAGTTGTATGAGTTTCTTATAAATTTTGGATATCAACCCTTTATCAAATTTATCGTTAGCAAACATGTTCTCCCATTTAGTAGGTTGTCTTTTCACTTTGTCGATGGTTTCCTTTGCTGTGCAAAACTTTTTAATTTGATGTAGTCCCATTCGTTTATTTCTCTTTTTTTCCCTTGTCTGAGGAGATATATCAGAAAAAATATTGCTAATAGAAATATCGTAGATTTTACTGTCTATGTTTTCTTCCAGGATTTTTATGGTTTCAAGTCATACATCCATGTTGAGTTTATTCTTGTATATAGTATAAGAAGGTGTTCTTTCACTTTTTTGCAAGTATCTGTCCAGTTTTCCCAGCACCATTTACTGAATAGACCCTCTTTACCCCATTGTATGTTTTTTCTCCTTTATCAAATGTTAATTGACCATATAGATGTGGGTTTATTTTGGGGTGCTTTGTTCTGTTCCATTGATCTATGTGTGTTTTATCAAGTAGCCTGCTACCTCCACTTTTGTTCTTCTTTCTCAGTATTGCTGAGGCTATTAGTTTTGGAGTTTGTGTGTGAACACAAATTTTTGATAGTTCTACCACGGAGAAAGGAAAGTAATGTACTAAAGTGAAATGGGCCAGGTGTCAGTGCATATGCATTCACTCTATGAGGGGGCAGGCAGAGCTGTGGCATGCCCTGCCTACACAGAAAGAAGTTACTGTTTATTATCAGCCAGTTACGTCCTGTTTTAAGGTGGGGAAAAATGTTGCCATATCTTTTAGTTTTAGGAGTTTTTTGAAATGAAAATCTGAAACCGATGTTCTTATGTGAAATGTCCCCTTATTTTTAAACATTATGAATAATTCTGTCACAAACATTCATGTACAAGTTTTCTATGAACAAATGTTATGTTTAACTGTTAAGAAATTGCTAAATTGCTATACCATCTTACATTACCATCACCATATGAGAATTTCAGTAGCTCTGCATCTAATACTTGGTATTGTCAGTATTTTTTATTTGGGTTGTTCTGATAGGTAGGTGTATAGTAGTATCTCATAATGGTTTTAATTTAACTTCCTTAATTGCTAATGTTGAACTTTTTTTTATATTGCTCTTTGTATATCATCTTTGGTTAACTATTTAATCTTTTGCCCATTTTAATTGGGTTATTTGCTCTCTTAGTGTTAATTTTAGAGACTTTTATACATTCTTCGTGAAGATGTACACAATCCTTTTTTTGGATATATGGTTCGTCAATACTTTTTCCCAACTTACAGGTTTTTTTCATTTTCTTAACAATGTCTCTCATAGAGCAAAACTTCTTGATTTTGATTAACTCTTTGCCTAATTCTAGGTCACCAATATTTTTTCCTGTACTGTCTTAACAAAATTTTATAATTTAACATTGAGATCTAAGATCAGTATAAATTAATTTTACATAAAGTATGAGGTTTAGATCAAAGTCCTTTTGTTTGCATATGGATGTCCACTGTTCTAACACCATTTGTGGTTAAGTAAAAAAGAAGTTTTGAAGGCTGCCAGGAAAAAATAAGTGATGGAAAAGATATTTCTTAACTTACGTATTCACATTATGGGACTTCCTATAAGGCTTTATCAGTCCCATTGTGTAGCAAGTTCATTTGCTATAATGTGTTGATATTCTTTGAAAATTCCCTAATTTTTATTAAGAGCATATTTGTTTACTAATGCTTACCACAGTAAATTCTAACTACACTACTCTTTTTCCATATCATTGGATTAAGAGTATAAACCTGTAACCAAGTGATTAGAGTTTATCTTTTAGCAAATATGGGATTAAACTCAATCAAAATAGAATTTATAAGCAAATGTTTTAATACTTTAAATGTGTGAACAGTGTGGTTATTGTGGACATTATGTACAGTTTTGTTCTAACACAAATTTGCTTTAAAATCTCCCTAAGATCATTCAAAAATTAATAAACCAAGAAAGCAAGAGGATTCCTCTTTCTTTACATCCTCACCAACATTTGTCATTTGTTGATTTATTGATGATAGTCATTCTGATAGGTATGATGTGATACCTCATTGTGGTTTTAATTTGCATTTCTTTGAAGATTAGTGATGTTGAGCATCTTTTCATGTCTATTGGCCATCTGTATGTCCCCTGGAGAAGTGTCTATTCTGGGACTCTGCCCATTTTTTAATTGGATTGCTTGGTTTTTTTTTGGTGTTGAGTTGTATGAGCTTCATATACATTTTGGATATGAGTCCCTTATTCAACGTATTATTGGCAAGCATGTTCTCCCATTCAGTGGGTTGTGTCTTCCTTTTGTTGATGGTTTCCTTTGCTATGCAAAACTTTTTAGTTTGTTGTAGTCCCATTTGTTTATTTTCTCTCTTGTTTCTCTTGTCCTAGGAGATGTCAGAAAAAAATATTGCCAAGAGAAATGTCAGGGGTTTTACTGCCTATGTTTTCTTCTAATACAGTTATCCCTTTCTTATGTTTCTGTCATCCTCTCTCATGCTCCACTACTGCTTCCAAAATAATCTTCCTGTGACGGTTAATTTTATCTGTCAACTTGACTGGTCTATGGGATGGCCAAATAGCTGATAAAATATTATTTCTGGGTGTGTCTGTGAGGGTATTTCTGTAAAGCATTTGCATTTGATCCAGTAGAATGAATGAAGAATTTTCCCTCACTATTGTGGGAAGGCATCATCCAATCCACCAGGTACTTAAATGAAACAAAAAGATCTAGGAAAGATGAATTCTCTTTCTCTTCTTGAGCTGGGACATCCATCGTCTCCTCCCCTTGAACATTGGAGCTCCTGGTGTAGGGCCTTGGGACTCTGGACTTACACCAGTGGCTCCCTGCTTCTCGGCCTACAGACTCCGACTGAATTATACCACCTGCTTTCCTTGTGCTCCAGCTTACAAATAGCTGATTGTTGGACTTTTTGGCCTCCTAACCTTGTGAACCAATTATAAATATCCTTATATATGTGTATTTACATGTATAGTTATATTCATATCTATAATCCATATTTTATTGGCTCTGTTTCTCTGGAGAACCCTGACTAATACACTTTCTAGATCTGCTTTCATGAGTTGTTTCCCTTACTAAAGAAATGTCAATTGCTACTCATTGACTTCATAATAAGAACCGTTTATCACCCTAACATTTAGGACCTCCCTGGTCCTGATTTGAATATCCAACTTTTGTTCTAGGTAATACATGTAGCTCCTTACTGTCTTATAATGTGCTTCTCACATGAAGTACTTTTTTTCTTTATCTCTACCTATTTAAATTCAATTCATGTAAGGCCCTAAATAAATTTCCTTTTCTCCTGAGTAACCATTCTAATCTATTCTGATGTCTGTATTCTGTGCTATACTATTTGGTAGTTCTCAGTCTGTGTGTCATTTATTTTAAATTTAATTATATGTCATTATACTTGATTATTTTACATTTTAATAACTATATTGTCAGTTATTGATAGGCCAGAATAATGACTTAAACTTGTTTGTATTATAAACCTTATTCTTTGTATTCTCTTAAGTGTACAACACAGTGCTTTGCATATTATAGTTGTTCACTAAATTTATTTGAATTAAATAAACAAAACTACATATTTGTTATTACTATTAAATTAGTATGTTGGAAAGACAGGTTGGAACAGAACTAGAACTTAATCTGTATCAGATCCATGATAAAGACTTTGTGAATGCTTCTAAAAAGCTATTTGGATTCTACATTTCTTTATTGCAAGATTTCTCATTCTCAGCATTATTGATATTTTAAGCCAAGTAATTGTTGCGGGAGGCTCTCCTGTGCTTTGTAGGGTGTTAAGCAGCATCTCTGGTCTCTACCCACTAGATGCTGGTAGCACCATCCAAGCTGTCACTAAAAAAATATGTTCAGACATTGTCAGATGTCCCTCGGGAGCAAAATCACTGCCAGTTGAGAGCTACTCTAGTGATTTCAGATTTTTTTTTTCAACAGAGCCTAAGTATGTAAAGAAAGCAATTAAAATTAAGATGTTATTGAAAGTGCCTCTTATTCTTTTTTAATGTTTTATTGAATTTCCTTGCTATTACAAACGCATGTTGCTGGACCATAAAGAACGCTATACGGATATGCTCATTCAGTGCTATTTAAATTTATAACTTTAGTAGCTTATAATATCTAAGGTAAATTGTCAGAATGTTGAATTAGCTTTGGCAGGAAGCCTGGACGAACCACTTACTAGGGAACAGGGAAAACAGGAATAGAGAATGAACAAGGTATATCCTTAATTGTTCTTCTTACTCAAGGTAAAACATCTTCATAGTATTTATTCAACAGTCATATATAAAGTGCCTTATATATACTTAAAGGATAGTGAACATTGAGTGGAATCCCTTTTTTTTTTTAAAAAAAAAAAAGGTAAGAACTATTCCTGCTTTTTAGAAATTTATAATGCATTTTGAAAATACACACACATACTCCAGAAACAATAACAAAAATGAGACCATGTATATGAGTATGTACCACATGAGTTGAATAACCAATGCATATTAAAAGTCTTAGGAAAATAGTTTATTTTGTCTCGGAATTGTCATTTTCCAAGCAGTTTTCATTTGAAGCATCTTGCATTTACTCTGCCCTTTCTCTAAAAAATCAGACTATCTTTGTCTTGTTACATTCCTCATTTAAGTTTTTACCAGAGTTTAGAGCTCATTTCATGGATCTGAAGTTGGAAGATTCCCCAGCCACACATGCTTCTTACCTGCAAGTTTCTAATCAATAATATGGGGTAATGCAATACTATGAGTTCTATTAACCTATCAGTAATTAACTTGGGAGTGAAAGTCAACTATTTTACTGTTACAAGTCATGATCAACACACTTTTTCTGCTTGTTAGTGCTCTTGTTTATTCTGTACTGTTAGAAGTTGAGAAGGAAGATAGGTACATTTGCAGTGAGGAGAACAGAAAAGACTGAAAGGTGACTGCTAGTTAATGATAAAAATAAAAACAGTGAAAAAAGATCAGCTACAGCTCAGCTTAGCTGACTTCTCCACTCTTACTCCTAAAAACATTAGAAGAGCAATCAGATTTTTCTACCATATAAACAACCTCCTTACCTTGTTGTTTTTCTTTTTTTAACTTAATTCTTATGCATTCACATGTTTTATAAAGTCAATTGGTTCTAAAATAGCTCATAACAACAACAAAATCCAGCTGTTTTCCCTGCTGCTTCCAGAAGCACTTTCTTTTAGTTACTTCTGATGTTCACATTCTTATTTCATACTATGTCCTCTCCTTTATCAATTTTAGGCATCACATGTTTACTTCTGTACTAGTTTTCTGTAGCTACCATAACAAATTATCACAAACATAATGGCTTAAAACAAAAATTTGTTAACTTGTAATTCTGTAGTTCAGAAATCCTATACAGGGTCTTACTTAGGCTAAGATCAAGATATGGACAGGGTTGCTTTCCTTTTTGGAGGCTCTAGGAGAGAATCCATTTACTTTCTTTTTCCAGCTTCCACTGGCCACATTCTTTCCTGGGCTCATGGCCCCCTTCTTTCATCTTCAAAGCAAGCAACGTGAGGCAGGCCTAGTCTTCACACTTGCTATTGCTCTGATTTTCTCTTCTACTTTTAAGGACTCTTGCAATTATATTGGGAATGCAAAGATAATCCAGAATAAACTCCCTTTTATAAAGTCAGCTGATTACAACCTTAATTCCATCTGCAACTTGAAATCCACTTTGCCATGTAACCTAACATATTCACAGGTGTCATGTATATGAAACCATATGTTTAGAAGAAAAGTACAGAATTATTTAAAATATTTTGGGATGGTCAGTAGACATTCTACTCCATGTGTTTATCCCCTGGAGTGAGAGTGAGACAAGAGATTTGAATCTGTAGTCCCCTTAGTTAGTCACAGGTCACCAAGTTCCTCTTATAATGTGAGCATCTGACCAAACTGACTAACTATGTATTTAAAAACACATGTTTTTGGTACAACACAGCCTCTAAACTTAAACTAACTACTTCTTCCTGGGCTCTGTTTAAAACAAAAACAATAGTCTGTTCTGATTCTGAAATAAAAATGATTAATGTTGGAGTTATAAGATGGATTAACTTTTGAAAATAGTATTGATAGTGTCTCATCATTGTGATTTTAATGTCATTGTGTAATTGTGCACTTAAAAATGGTTAAAATGTAAATTTTTTAAGTTAAAGTTAAAAAGGAAAACAAAAACTATAATGTGACATAATGTGATATTTATTCTCTTGCTTTATGTCTGTCCTTATGCCAATACCATATTGTCTTTTTTACTTTAGCTTTGTAGTAACTTGAAATCAGGAAGTGAGAATCCTCCAACTTTCTTCTTTCCAAGATTGACTATTCTGTTTCCCTTGAAGTTCCATTTGAATTTTAAAATTTGTTTATCACTTTTTGGAACTGAGTCTTAAGCCCAGCTCTGCTGCTCTTAGTTATAAAACCTTTGAAAAATTGCTTCTGTCATTTTTTATAGTCATTATTGTAGGTTATGTGAGTTAAGTGAGACAGTGTATGTAAGCCTAACATAATGCAAGATTTGTGCAGTGTATAGAGAAGGTGCTATGACTGATCGAATGTGATAAAAGTGGTTTGCCACGTTTCTTGGTACTATTGACATTTCGGCCAAATAATTCTTTGCTCTGGGGCTGTCTTATGCATTGGAAGATGTTTAGCAGCATCCCTGGCCTCTACCCACTAGAAGCCAATAGTGGGAGATAGCTGACATACTCAAAATATCCAAATCAATAGTTATTGGTGAAAATGAAAAATTGTCTTTTATTTTAGAGAAAAGAAATGTAACAGACTTTTTAGCCAACCTGATACTACTATTAATAGTATTGCTACTATTATTTACTACTGTCACTGCCAACGTAATACCGTATACATATGGTATTACATATGTACCATATATATGGTATATGCATATATACCAGATATGTGCATATGGTATTACATATACATATATACATGCATATTTTACTTCAGTGCTTAGATATATATATAAACACTAAAGTAAAATAGAACTCTGCCTCAAGTGTATCCTTTCTTTTTCAATGAGGACAGTGTGTTATAATGGAAAGAACCGGAGATTTGGAATGAGACTGCCTGAGTACAGTAACTATGGAATACTGATAGTATGTTAAATTTATAGGTATATTAAATCAAGCTGTGTTTTATGATACCATGAAAATAGAAATGTCATTTTCAGAAATCAGTTCAGAAGTCAAAGTTAATAGTTGGTAAAGTTACTATTAAGTTAGTTGTAGTCAGGGAATAGAAAAAAAACAGATGGGTTAAAGTAAGTTTATTCTTGATTTTTGTTAATAATGCTTATGACTTGTTTTCTTTAATTCTAGATTATAGAGGATTTCAGCACCTATGTTTATCAGGGATATTGGTCTATAATTTCCTCTCTTTGTAGTATCTTTATCTGGTTTTGGAATTAGGATAATATTGGCCTCGTTAAAAGAGCTTGGAAGACTTCCCTCCTCTTGAATTTTTCAAAATAGTTTGAGAAGGATAGGTGTTAATTCTTATTTGAATGTTTGGTAAAATTCTCCTGTGAAGCCATCCAGTCCAGGACTTTTGTTTGTTGGGAGTTTATTTTATTTTATTTTTTTAATTACTGCTTTAATTTCCTTAGCTGTAATCAGTCTGTTCCAGTTTTCTGATTCTTCCCGATTCAGTTTTTGAAGATTGTATGTTTCTAGGAATTTATTTGTTTTACCCAGGTTGTTCAATTTGTTGGCATATAGTTCATAATAATTTCTTATATTCTTTGATTATAAGAAATTATTATGATTTTCTGTGATGTCAGTGTTACTTCTCTTTTATTTCTGATTTTATTTATTTGCATCCTCTCTCTTTTTTTCTTCATGGGCCTGGATAAAGGTTGGTCAATCTTATTTATCTTTTCAAAGAACCAGTTCTTGGTTTCATTGATCTTTTATATTGTATTTTAGCCTCCATGTCATTTATTTCTGCTCTGACCTTTATTATTTCCTTCCTTCTACTTTCTCTGGACTCTTGTTCATTTTGTAATTCTTTTAGGTATAGCATTAGATTGTTAGAGATTTTTCTTGCTTCTTTTGAGGTAGGCCTGGAATGCTATTATGAATTCCCTCTCAGGACTGTTTTCAGTGTATCCCATAGATTTTGGGTTGTAATAGATGTTCAGTTGTTTCCAGGTAACTTTTGATTTCTCCCTTCATCTCATCGTTAACTTGTTCATTGTTTATTAACATGCTATTTAGCCTCCATGTGTTTGAATGTTTTGAATTTTTTTTTATTGTAGTTGATTTCTATTGATAGTTTCATACCAGAAAAAATGCTTGATATGATTTCAGTCTTCTTCGATTTATTAAGACTTAATTTGTGTCTTAACATGTGCTCTTTCTTTGAGAATGTTCCCTGTGCACTTGAGAAGAATGTATATTTTGTTGCTTTGGGATAAAATATTTTGTAAATATCAGTTAAATCCATCTGATCCACTGTCATTTAAGGTCACTGTTGCCTTGTGGATTTTTGTCTGGAAGATATATCAATTGATACCAGTAGAGTGTTAAAATCCCCTACTATAAATGGAACCTATTCAACAAAACAAGCAAGCAAGCAAAATATAACCAGAAACATTGAGATGGGGAACAAACTGATAGTAACTAGAGGGGCTAGGGGAGAGGGATAATGGGGGAAAATAGGGGAAGGTCCATCAAGGAACATGTGTGGGAGACACATAGACAAAGCCAAAGGGGCTAGGTTCAAGGGTAGGAGGCGGGGATGGGTTGGGCAGGGGGTCGTGGTGGGATGAAAATGGAGACAAGTGTACTTGAACAACAATAATAAAAAAATCCCCTACTGTGACTGTATTCCTATCGATCTTTCCCTTCATGTCCACCAGATGTTCTTTGTATATTTAGGTGCTCTGTATATATGTTTACAAAAGTTATCCAGTTGTTGTGGCCTTTGTTTTGAAGTCTGTTTTATCTGATATGAGTATTACTACCCCAGCATTTTTTTTGTTTCAATTTGCATGGAATACTTTTTTCTATCCCTTCACTTTGATTATGTGTGTATCTTTTGTTCTGAGGTAGGTCTCTTGTAGACTGCATATATATGGATTATGTATTCTTATCCATTTAGCTACCCTATGTTTTTTGATTGGGGCATTTAATCAATTCACATTTGAGGTGATTATTAATAGGTACTTATTTATTGCCATTTTATTCTTTATTCCTATGTTCCTTTCTTATGCATTTCTTTCTTTTTTCCTCTTCTTAAAACAGGCCCTTTAACATTTCTTGCAGTATTGGTTTAGTGGAAATGAACTCCTTTAGTTAGTTGGTTAGTCTGGAAAGCTCTTTATTTCACCTTCAATTTTAAGTGACAGCCATGCTGGATAAAGTAGTCTTGTTTGTAGGTCCTTGCTTTTCCTTCTTTTTTTATTTTTCCTTTTATTTGAATGTATTGGAGTGATACTGGTTAACAGTATATGCAGGTTTGAGGTGCACGATTTCATAACACATCATTTCTACACTGTATTGTGTGTTCATCACCCAAAGTAAAGTCTCCTCCCATTAGTAGATCTTTGATTTTTATCACTTTGACTATTTCACGCCAGTCCCTTCTGGACTGAAGTTTTTGTGTTGAGAAATCATCTGACAGCCTTATGGGAGCTCCTTTGTAGATAACTAATTGCTTCTCTCTTAGTGATTTTAAAATTCTCCCTTTGTCTACAACCTTTAGCATTTCAATTACAATGTGTTTTGATATGGGAGTCTTTTGATTTTACCTTTATTGGGACTCTCTGTGCTTCCTGAACATGTTTGACTTCATCCTTCACCAGGTTAGGGAAGTTTTCAGCCATTATTTCTTTAAATAGGTTCTCTGTCCCTTGCTCACTCTCTTTTCCTTTTGGTACCAGTACAATGTGGATGTTGTTACGCTTGATGTTGTCCCTTAGGTCCCTTAGACTATCGTAATTATTTAAAAATTTCTCTTCTTTCTGATGCTCTGCTTGGGTGCTTACTGTTGTCCTCTAAATGACTGCTTTGATCCTCTGCTTCATCTAACCTGATGTTGATTCTTTCTAGTGTATTCTTCATTTCACATATTGTATTCTTCATTTCTGACTGATTTTTTTTTATGATCTCTATGTTCTTTTTAATGCTTATTCTCTCTTTGTTGAAGTTCTCACTGAAATCATTCATTCTTCCCCTAAGACCCTTGAGCATTCTTATAACCATTATCTTAAACTCTGCATCTGGCTTCTTTGGTTGATTTCATTTCATTTACTCCTTTTTGGGGGGATTTCTCTTGTTGTTACGTTGTGGGACTTACTTCTTTGTCTCCCCATTTTGTCTCTGTGTATTAGGCAGATATGCTGTGACTCTCAATCTTGTTGTGTTCACTTTATGATGTAGGTGTCTTGTTGGGCTTAGTGGCACATTCTTCCAGATCAGCTGAGCTTGGTGTCCCAGGAATGTTTCCTGTGTATTACGTGCACTCTCCTGTTTTAGTTGAGTGTTAAATGCTTTTGGCCTTTCATGGGTGAAGTTAACCCTTCAGGCTGACTGACTATAATGATAAACCTCAATCACTGTGTGTGAGTCACTGTATAGATGCTGCTCCCAAAGGCAGATTTGTTCCCAGCATCGTCTGGTGCCTGCCAGAATCTCCCTTTGGGTGTGCCATTTGTGTGGCTAGTTGAGTCAAGCTCTGGTATGGTATGAGGCCCATCACTGGTTGTGTTGGCCCTGGGTCCACTTTTGCCGGATTCAGATACAGGTCAATGTCAGCCATTGTGTTTAACTGGCCTTGGGCTACCTATCTGGAGCTACCACCCTATTCACTGTTTGTGGCCTCATCTACTGGGCCTGGATGTGCATGGGAAGTGCTAATATGTGTACAAGGGTTGGTTTCTTCCAGCTTAGAGCTGAGGCAGGTGTATAAAAGGTCTGAGGCTCCCTGAGGTCTGCTTCCACCTGCCAGCTGCCCTGCCCCCTGTCTCCCCACTGAAGTTGCCTGGTCTTCCTCCAGAGCTTTCCAAATAAAGAATGCAGAGTTGACTCAGGCCAGCTGTGACCCACAAAGCCTTCCACAGGTTGAGGGCTTGGTCGGGTTGGGTGACTGGGGTTGGGAGATCAGGCCTAGTGGATCCCCTACTTCAGAGCCATGTAGTCAGGCACTCAATGAGGGGAAAGTGGCCCGAGCCTAACCACTCAGTCTCCTCCAGAGTCTCCAACTCTAGCTCTTCCAGGAAGATCATGCCTCGGTTTCAGGTTGGGTGCAGCCAGCCATCCCCTCTGCAGGAGCAAGCTCAGCAGGGCAGAGCTGCCAGGACTGGGGAGGACATATCTAAAGAGTCTCCCATTAGGGTGTGCTGGGCAAACCCACAGGAGGGGGACAAGCACTTTTTCCTGGTCCCAGACAATAGCCTCCGAGGGAGACACACTCTGAATGACCCAGATCTGAGCAGTACTCCTTTGCCCCTGCAGAATTGAGCTCAGCAGAGCCCAGTGGCCACTGGGATTTGGAGGGGCAAATCGAAACTATCTCCCATTGGGGGGGGGGTGCCAGCAAGCCTGTAGGAGTGGGGTGGTCACTTCTTCCCCTTCTAAGTATAGCATGGCCTGAGCTCACAGGGAAGGTAGGAGCGCCCACACCCCCTCAGGATCTGGCCACACAACCCAGTATCCACCCAAGAGATTCCCAGATAAAAGCTTCCTCAGGAGATATATTCTGAAAGACCCAGCTCTGCATGGTCCTCTTATCCCCAACTAACAACTAAACTCAGCAGGGAGGGGCCACCGAGTAGAAGGGCAGGCCAGGTGATTTAACAGGGTGCTTGAGGTAGGGACCATTGATCTCCGTTACAAAGCTACACAGTTCAATCATTGCCTGAGTCCCCGACAAGAGCTTCTCCAGAAAAAGAGCACCCCAAAGATCCCTGCTGGGTGCAGTCAGCAGACCCCTCTGCAGTACCCAAGCACAGCAGGGTACTATAGTTGCAGGACCAGGCACTGCACTCCCTAGGCTTGTGTGGTAATAATAAGAGTGCTCGACCCTGGGATGGTGGGTTCTGGGTCTCTAGCAGACTGTCTTCTTTCTCAGGCAGACTGCACTGATTTTCATAACCAGATGCTAGTGGGCTCGTCTTCCCATCTCTGTTGCTCTGTGCTGAGGATCACTGCCTAGGGTAGAGATTCCACTCTCCTGGTTGGGAAGGGGGGCAGGAGTTTTGCAGTCAAGATATCCCTCCAGCTTTTCAGGCGCCACACATGGGTGCAGGGGCCAGCCTTTTCTAAATCTTTGTCCTTCTTATCAGTCTTTATGTGGGTTCTTCTGTAAGTCCTTGGTTACAGTATAGTGGTACCTCGGGGCTTATTGTTAATTTGTTTCAGAACTCGTGAAGAGTGCCAAAACTGCTGAGTACCTAACATGACAAGTGATGAAGCACTTTCTCTTGTGGGGCAGCATCCTGACTCATACAAGTTCTAGCAAGTGTGATGAGTCCCAAGCAAGTGCTGAGGGCTGAAACTTTCTTTTTTTTTTTTTTTTTTGTCAAAATGCGGTGAATATAGGGTTTGATGAGTTCTGAAGCTGACGAGTACCCAGGTATGACTGTATTTTAGTTCAGCTAGCATTCAATTGGTTATTCAGGTTTATTGCTCTATAATTTACCTGTAGGACATTTTGGCACTGGGAACAGGTGAGTTTAGCTTCCATCTACTCTGCAGCCATCTTGGAATCCTAGGTAGTTTCTTTTTACTGAAGTTTTTCCTGGTGTTTTTTTTAATCAATTTTAACCTCCTTTCTCATTTCTTTGTTTAGTATAATACAGACACAGACACACTCCAACTTTCCAGTGTTTTTAGTCATTTGATCATATGATTACCCTATTTTGTCAATGTACTATTCATATGTACAATATTTATGTCATACATTCATTTTAAAACAAGTAGCAATATATTAAATCATGTATTTTATCTGCCATAATTTTTATCTTCTCCTGAGGGCATACTTATGTATTTTAAAGAGAGGGGAGGGAAGGTGAGAAAGGGAGAGAAACATTAATGAGAGACGGAAACATCAGTCAGTTATTTGCCTCTTGTGTGCATCTTAACCAGGGACCAAACCCCGCAACCTAGGCGTGTGCCCTGAGAACCGAACCCATGACCTTTCAGTTTATGAGATGACCCTAAATCAACTGAGCCATACCAGTTGGGGCTACCTGCCTTAAAAAAAAAAAGTTTCATTTATTGTATTTATTGGAGGGACATTGGTTTAAAAATTATATAGGTTTAAGGTATATAATTCTGTAATACATCATCTGTATATTATATTGTGTGATCACCATCCCATCTTCTTCCATCACCATTTCTCCCCCCTCTACCACCTTCCTGTGTTGCCCCTTACCCCCACTTACCTGCCTTAACAGTTGAAACCATTATCATTGGTTTGAAGTTGACGCAGGAATACTAATCTGGAAGTTTACCTTCCTCAGGTTGGGATTCCGGGAAAGGCAATATTTGAGGTAGTGTTAGCCAGCATTTATCAAAAGAAAAGTAAGTTGTTTGTTGAGTAAAATTGAAGTTCATCATAGCAAATTTCTTTTTATTTTTCTTCTGTAAATCAAGCATTAATATCATGGCATCTTTGAATCATTATTATAGTAACAAATTGTAATATTTCTGTAATTTATACCATTTATGTAATAGGTGTTACAGACTGCTTTTATTATAGCCAGTCTACTTTACAATGATAGGTGCTTTGAAAATTTTATTTTGAAATAATTTCAAACTTTCAGCCTCTAGTGTACTATATTACAGATATTTGTGTATTCATCTGCTTCCCTACAAAACTTTGATTTCTCTGCTTTCTCGTTCTCTCGATTGTATCCATTACAATCCATTACTATGAACTCAGTGAATAAAACAATGCACTCATTATTTGCAAGGCCATAAATTGAAGTCCTTAAGTTTTCAGTAGTGTTTTTGCTCTAATGTGTTTATTAATACCCCAACAATCTCAACTCCTAATCGTATAGCTTTAATAACTGACAATGAAAATGATTTTTAAATGGCTACTAAACCTCCTGCAGAGTTATATAATTTGTCATTTTAGTAACATCTAGTGCTGCTTTAGTTATTTTACTATGGTCTTATTTAGTGTGTCAGTTATGGACCTTATATGAATTAAGTTAAATTTGATTAGTGTTTTTTTTATCATTCAATCATGACACTCTAAGTATAGGGAATCTCAAATAAAGATCTGAACACTAGTTCCATTAGCAAGAATAAATGGTAACATTAAAGAGTTTAAATGTAGAATTTTTAGTAAAGATAATTTGGATTGTTTTTCCTAATGGAAACAAGAGTATCACTTATTAATTTATATCAGACAAGAGATATCCTAAAGTATCTGTAATATATAAGCTCCTTACTTGTGATACTCCTTTTTTGATATCTAGTACTTATAAGTCAAATAAATAATCAGAAAGTTCCTTTTCAAGCACTGAATTAGAGCAGTGTTAGGTAGGTATCTAGGAATTTTAAGAACCTAGAGCACCTGTCTGATAGAGATATGATAGTAGCCACAAATGCAAGCCATATGTGTAATTTAAAAATTTTAGTAGCACATTTTAGGAGCTAAAAAGAAGTCAATGAAGTTAATTTTAATACTGTATAGCTTATTTAACTCAATATATCCACAATGTTATTTTAACATGTAATCACTATTTTAAAATTAACCTTCTTTATACTAAGTATTTAAAGTCTGGTATGTATTTTACACTTAATATATATGTCAATTAACAACTTTACTTACTAACTCCTTCAGTTACTTAAGAAGATTACTGAATATTTTTGTGTCTCAATTTCCCCATTTTTTACAATGGAGACAGTTATAACAGTTAAATTGGATAATATATAACATGCCTAGGAAGTGGTAGGTGTTACATAAACCTTAGTTGCTTTCCAAAAATATTTCAAACACATGAACATGATATGTCATGGCATTACTGCCTCAAGGCCAAGATCATATATTAAACATTAAATCTGTAACCCTCCAACATCATCTCTTTTCAGTGCACAGTGCTGGGTACACAGATCTCTCTGAATCCTTGTTGAAATTATCTTTTAAAGGAAGCAAAATCAGTATTGTTTTATCAGTTGTGACAAATGTATCACAATAATGCATAGTTTTAAAAGAGAAAACTGGTGGGAGATCTGTGAGATGAATTTCTTTACTTATTGTTTAATTTATCTGTAAATCTAAAACTATGTAAAAAATAAAGTCTGTTATAAAAAACAAAACAAAACAAAAAAGGAAGCACCATATCTGTTATTTTGTCTTGATATATCTTAGTGACAGAATCCATCGGTAAAAGTGGCCACTTCAGATTCATTAAAACCATCAATCATAAAAGTTTAGTTATGGTTAAAAATCTAACTTAATGTTTTTCTTCATTCAGTACTCATTCATTATCCACTTCCTTTTAACTACTATATGGAAAAATTAATCACAAAATGATTTTTTTCTTCCACAATTATTGGGGTAGACATTGGGGATTATTGGTGGCACTGTGATGCTACTAGCAGAAATAGTCCTATTTTTTTAAACACTATTGCCAGTTTTGAGACTATTTTCTTCTGATTTCAGGTTGGGTGGGACGATATCAGCATACAAGATAGTACCAGATGAAATAGAAGAAATCAAGGTATAGTATGTCATTTTTCACCTCTACAAAGATTTAGTATCTTGGTGGGAAGTGGGAAAATAATATCTTATTCTTTATGCTATTGAATATTTAGGTATGTTAGTATAGCATTTAATTCCCAGTTATCCTATTTGAATTTTATAAATACACACACACACGCACAGGGTCTAGCAGAAGTAGCACCTGATTGAGTGTGGTTGGTAGGGTAATAATATGAGTGTACTAATTTATAGCTTTAATTTGAACACTTCACCTAAAATGTCATATGGTAAGCTTAAGTGTGATATTGTTATGTTACAGAATTGTTTGCTTATGATTTTATAAGATTTTGTAATTAAAATGGGGCATTATTTATGCCAGACCTGTCTATATATGTGTGTATATATATCAGATAACCACCATCATTATCAATGCATTTCTAAGAAAAAATGTTAAAAGAATCAAAAAAAGAACCCTTTCCTGTGAAATTCATTGGAAATATACTTAAGAAAACACTGCATGTAAGCATTAGCATGCACGATGTATTATCTTTTTACCTGGTTTTAATTTCTTTTCCCTATGAGCTTGCAGCAGTTATAAATAATATCAATCTTCTAGTAAATATTTCCTGGTTCCTTTGAAAACACTATGTCAATTTCAAATTTATAGTACAGTACAAAATGTACAGTACAGTATAAAATTTAAAACTGACCTTTTTGAAAATTATAGCATTACTTCAATCTTCTCTCTATCTCTAACATTTTACTAAATTCTATGGACTGTTGGTCTTCTAACATAACATGTGGCCCTTGTTTAAAAGTAATTTAGCCAAAATACATACATGCATATGACAAGGTCTGTCCAGAAAAAGTCTAGCCATTATTAATGTAAGGAGATTGGTTTGTGTGACTTCAAAGTAACCTGACAGCCAAGGAGAGTGGACTGGAATGCTCATGCGTGAACAATGACAGCTTCAATGTACTAGTCAGTGGGGGCAGTGTATGCTATTGAGTGGCATGCGTACCGTGTCACTGTCACATTCAAACTGACTGAGCAAGTAGAGCAACAAATCTGCATCAAATTTTGCATTAAGCCTGAACATTCCTCCACGGGAACTATTGGATGATTCAGAAGGCCACAGCTACGAGCAACTGGTAATTGGCAGCTTCATCATGCCAACATGTCCATTCATACATCATGTCTCCTGCAGAATTTTTTTGGCAAAACATCAAACCACCCAGCTGACTCAACCCCCCTACAGCCCAGATTTGGCACCCTGCAACTTCTGGCTTTTTCCAAAACTAAAATCACCTTTGAAAGAGAAGAGATTTCAGACCATCAGTGAGATTCAAGAAAATATGACGGGGCAGCTGATGGTGACTGGGAGGACTGTGTGAGGTCCCACATTGCCTACTTAAAAGGGGACTGAGGCATCATTGTCCTATGTACAATGTTTCCTGTATCTTGTATCTTCTTCAATAAATGTTTCTATTTTTCATATTACATGACTGGGTACTTACTGGACAGACCTCAGTATATGCATAGCGCAGTGTCACAGACAGTGTGGTAAAGGCCAGGGGCGGGGCCTAGGTGGCGGAGGGCAAAGAGGGGGAACGTGGGTAATATCTGTAAAAGTGCTTACAATTTAAAAAAAAAAGAAAAAAAAGCAATTTACTATCTAACAAGAACTGAACTTACTACCTTTTTCATAAATAGGATTTGAACAATTGGATAACATAGTCAAGGATAAACAATACTGAGTTAAGTTTTTTAAAATAACATGTAAAGTTCTCAACAAATCATTGAGCTTGATTTGGTCAACTTTTCAAAACTAAGTTCAATAAATTCAATCTTAATAAATAATTCCTTAATTTGTTTATTTAATTTTTAAATTAGTTGAGCTCGTTCTTTATTCTATAATATACTATTAGTTCCAGTATGTCAGGTGTTATATGTAGTTATCAGAAATTAATGCCATGATTATATTCTAGCATTTAAAAAAGGAGTGTCAAGAAACTTATTTATACTTGATATAAATTCACAAAATAATTGGCTGGGAGGAACTTTGGTCTAATCTAGATCTCTCATTTTTCAAAACAGAAAATGGGAATTAAGGTAAATTTAATTGTTTGAGGTCTATTACTTCCAGAAATATAATCAAGGGTTGGAATAATATGAGCATACTTCTTGGAATATATATGTCAGAAAAACTTAAATGGTAGAAACTTTGAGTAATCAATAAATATATATTTAATTAAGCAGCATTTATGTAGAGGATAGAGTTGAAATCCATCTCTCTAAAGGTCTCTGTCTGATTTACAATAATAATATGTTAAGCGATTAAGGTAAACGAAATTTCTTGAAAGACATAGGAAGAGCACTTGGCCATTTGAAAAAGATAATCAGCAGTGATTCCAAGAACTCAGCAAATTGGAGTTTTATACTCCAGTTCTATATTCTTTGAAAGCATATAAAAATGAGATAATATGGCAACAGATCAAAGAGTGTAAAATAAACTGTTGAGCTATAAGGCTGACACTGGGCTTTTATGCCATATTAAGAAATTTGGATTTTATGCTGAAAACTATGGGATGCCGTCATGGGATTTTTGGATAGAAAGTAACATAATCAGCTTGGTAAAAATGTTTAGGTTTTTCTGTGATGAGTGAGAAAAATGATTTCAGTGAAGAGGAGTTTCTGTCCATAACGAAGGAGACGAGGTTGCAGGAATATAGGCACAAAATGTTTAAAACCTGAGCTAAAGAGGTGGCAGTAAGGCTGAAGAATAAACTCAGATTAAAGAAATATTAAAGTAGAATAAAAAAAATACTTGATGATTTATTGGATATTTGGGAAAGATGGACTCGGGTGTTTGGATTAGGAAATTGAGTAGATTGTATTAACTGTTAACTTCAAGAAAAATACAAGGACTAAGTTTGAGAGAAAAGAGGGTAAGTTTTGGACTGACTTACTTTGTATTATATATCCCTCTCAGATAACCATATATTCACTAAGGCACTGGATAAATCAGCTGGAACTCAGAAAAGATAATTCTGTCTTTTGATTGATACTGGAATTGTCATTATGCAAGTTAGTTGAGGCCCTGCTCACACATGGGATCACCTAAAAAACCTGCCTGAGGTAGTAACAGTGGACTGAAACCCTTCACCTGTGGAAGGGCTATTATAGAACCAGAGGATTGGTATATTATTGTTTCAGCTTAATTGAGCACAGAAATATTGCCTATTTATTATAGTGATTTTTCTCTAAAGGATTTTCTTTTTCATTGTGTTTTTTAAAATTCCAGAGTTACACGAGTTATCACTTAAGAGATTTTTATGAAAAAAGCACAGTTCGCAGATGACATGTGGTAATACGATTTTTTTCTATCAATTACTAGTATTATATCTAAAAGAGCTTCAGAGAACTTGGGGCCTGAGGCATAAAAAATATGAAATTGATTCTTGCATTCTAAACTGTTAGAAGAAAAACTGTTATAAATTATTTTACCAGTATATGATGCCACCATTAACATTTTCAGCTGAAATCAGATAATATGTATAATTTTTTTGTTTTCATTGGAGGAAATGTAAAACATCTGGTTGTAATACTCATTTAGTTGGATAATATCTGAGTAACTTTTAATTATTTAAGTAGAGCAACTGAGTTTAAATTTGAACAATTCATTATTTAGTTCATACATAATTTGAATTAAATGTACATATATTGATTACAATAAATCACCTCATGGTGAATGGATGCTTGGCCAGAGGCTTAAGGGATAAAGAGTGAATACACTCCTGGTGCAATCACAACCATCACTTCCACCCAATATCCTGAGTTTTTAGCATTATTAGTCCCTTGCTTTTATTTAGTTTACCACTTATATGCACATTCTTAAACATTGTAACTTATTTGTGCTTCTGCTTAAGCTTTATATGAATTGAGTCACACTCTATGCAATCTTTTGTGCTTTACTTCATTTGCTGTGGGAACACTGGGATTCATCCATGTCGTCAGTAGCTAAGTTAGTTTTTTCTTTTCCTTTTCTTTTCTTCTTTCTTTTTTCTTTTCTTTCTTCCTTTTGTTTTCCTTTTTTTCTCTTCTCTTTTCTTTTTACTTTTTTTCTTTCTGTTTCTTTCATCTTCCTCTATCTCTCTCTCTCCCCCCCCCACCCCCTTCCTACCTTCCTTCCTCCCATAAAATACTCTGTCGTGGCACAAATTATGTAGAAATAGTGTTGATGGACATTCAGCTTGTTTCCAGTTGGAGTTATTATGAAAAATTCTTATATAACCATCCTGTGTAAAAAGTTTCTGTGAATATATACTAAGAAAGGAATTCCTGGTGTTTAAGTAGTGTATATTTGCAACTTTTCTGGGTGAAATCACTGTCTTCCAAGGTAGTTAAGCCAATTTACACTACTAGCTTGGGTGTACTTATTTTAAAGAGAGATTTTTGGCCAAGATGGAGGCATAGGTAGCATACTTGGCCTCCTCCCACAAACAAAAGGACAACAACAAATTTTAAAACAAAACACAACCTGAAATGCCAGAAAATTGAACTGTATGGTAGTCTGACAACCAAGGAGTTAAAAAAGAAGCATTCGTCCAGAGTGGTAGGAGGGGCGGAGATGGGCAGCCGGGCAGAGAGGATTCATGGCAAGGAGGCCAGAGGACCAGGGTGGGCCAGGCAGAGGCTGGTGGACTGGACAGTCCCACATTTGCATGCAGATAAAATGGATGAACAACTGGGGAGCAAGAAAGATCACTCAACCAGGATTCCAGTGTGGAGAAATAAAGCCTCAAAACCTCTGATGGAAAAAACCTTTGGGAGTTGAGGTGGTGGGAGGAACTCCCAGCCTCACAGGGAAGTTCGTTAGAGACCCATAGGGTCTTAGAACATATACAAGCCCACTCACACAGGAATCAGCACCAGAAGGGCCCAATTTGCTTCTGGGAAGTGGGGGAAGTGACTGAAAGCCGGCCAAGAGCAAGCAAATGGCAGTGTTCCTTCTTGGACCCTTCACCCACCTACAACGCAGCCACGTGGTTTGCCCCGCCCTGGCGAATACTTAAGGATCCACCCCTTACTACATAACAGGCATGGCAAGACAACAAAAATGGCCCAAATGAAAGAACAGATCAAAGCACCAGAAAAAATACAATTAATCTACAAAGAGATAGCCAACCTATCAGATACACAGTTCAAAACACTGGTAATCAGCATCCTCACAGAATTGGTTGAGTATGGTCACAAAATAGAAGAAAACTTGAAGGCTATGAAAAGTGAAATAAAGGAAAATGTACATGGAACTACCAGTGAAGGGAAGGAAACCACAACTCAAATCAATGGTTTGAAACAGAAGGAAGAAATAAACAGTTGACCAGAACAGAATGAAAAAACAAGAATTCAATAAAATGAGGAGAAGCTTAGAAACCTCTGGGACAACTTTAAACTTTCCAACATCCAAATCATAGGGGTGCCAGAAGGAGAAGAGGAAGAGCAAGAAAATGAAAACTTATTTGAAAACATAATAAAAGAGAACTTCCCCAATCTGGTAAAGGAAATAGACTTCCAGGAAGTACAGGAAGGTCAGAGAGTCCCCAAGAAGTTGGATCCAAGGAATCACACACCAAGCACATCATCATTATGTTACCCAAAATTAAAGATAAGGAGAGAATCTTAAAAGCAGCAAAAGAAAACTCCTACAAAGGAGTTTCCATTAGACTATCATCTGATTTCTCAAAAGAAAGCTTACATGCAAGAAGGGTCTGGAAAGAAGTAATTGAAGTCATGAAAGTCAAAGACCTCCATCCAAGATTATTCTATCCAGCAAAGCTATCATTTAGAATGGAAGGGCAGATAAAGTGCTTCCCAAATAAGGTCAAGTTAAAGACGTTCATTATCACCAAGCCCTTATTATATAAAATGTTAAAGGGATTTATCTAAGAAAAAGAAGATAAAAAATATAAACAGTGAAATGACAACAAACTCAAAACTATCAACAACCGAACCTAAAACAAACAAACTAACGAAGCAAACAACTAGAACAGGAACAGAATCACAGAAATGGATATCATATGGAGGGTTATCAGTGGGGATGGGAGGGGAAGGTATAGGGAATAAGAAGCATAAATGGTAGGTACAAAATAGGCAGGGGGAGGCTAAGAATAGTATAGGAAATGTAGAAGCCAAAGAACTTAAATGTATGACCCATGGACATGAACAAAAGGGGGGGAATGCGGGTGGGAGGGAGTGTGTAGGGTGCAGGGGAGTGAAGGAGGGGAATGGGACAACTGTAATAGCATAATCAGTAAAATATATTAAAAAATAGAGATTTTTAAATATTCACTCTTTAACCTATCTATAATTTACATTGGTATAAATTTATTTTTAGTTTTATATGGGATGACTTAAAATTTGCAGCCCGGTTTATTGAAAAACTATTGCCAACCCCCGGTTTGAATTGCCTCTTTTATCGTATACTACATTTTCATATTCCTACAGAAACATACAATAAGTCAGTCTTTTGTTTCATTGATCTATTTATATTTATCTTTTTTTTTTTTTTTTTGCTAGTATTATACATGAAGGGGCAGGGGTTGGGGGAGGGTGGTGGCACAACGTTTTTCAAATGCTAAAAAAATGAACTGTCAACCACAAGGTCTATAACCAGTGAAATTATTCTTTAGGAATGATTGGGAAATAAGGACATACTGAGACAAATAAAACTGAAAGAATTTGTCACTAGATAACCTACCTTGTAAGAATGGCTTAATAAATACCCTAAAGAGAAAGGAATTGATAGCAGAAAAAGGCTTGAAACTTCAGAAAGAAGGAAAGAGAACAGAATGTGTAAATATAGTAGACTATCTTTTCAAAAATGATTTCATTAAATCACATTTGTAGATTAAAACAAAATTATAATGTGTATATGTATGTAGAGTAAATAATGAACACAGTTATATTTAAAATGTAGGCGGGTAAAGGTACCTAAATGGAAATAAAGTTTCTCTATTTGACTTGAAATGATAAAATGTCAATACAATACCAGTGGGCTGTCATATATTTCATCTATAAATTATAATATTCAGAGCAACCACTAAAAGAAGTACATATACAAAATAATATAGACAAAAAAACCATAAAATAAAATGAAATCCTAAAAAGTTTTGAAGTATTCCACAATAAAGCATGAAGAAACAGGAATGAGGAACAGAAGGCACAGATTTAAGTCCTAAGATATCAACTAATTACCTTAAATATAAATAATCTGAAGACAAATTGATATAATAGATTTTTAGAAATGACCCAACATATGCTATTCTCAGATAAATTATTTCAAAAACAATGAGTCATGTAGGTTGGAAGCTAAAAGGATATAAAAAGATATACCATGAAAACATTAATTTTTAGGGAAAAGGAAAGCTCTCATGTCAATAATCTATGTTTCTTCCTCAAGAAACTAAAAGAAGAAGAGCCAGATATAGTCAAAACCAGAAGACAGAAAATACTTAAGAATTGGAATCAGTGAAATTGAAAACAGGAAAACAGTAGGGAAAAATTAATGAAATAAAAAGCTGGTTCTCTTAAAAACTCAATAAAATTAATATACCTCTTACTAGAATAACAAAGATAAAGGAAAGAAGACATAATCATCAATATCAGGATTGAACAAACACTATTACTACAGATTTCCCATCCATTAAGAAGATGATTAGAGAATACTGTGAAAAACTTTATACTCATAAATTGAATAACTTAGAAAAAAAATGGAATAGTTCCTAAAAGTTCACAAATTACTAAAACTAACCAAAATAAAATAGACAATTTGTATAGACTTATAACCTAAAAAACCAACTAAAAAAGAAATCTCTAGGCCCAGATGGTTTTACCGAAAAAGTCAACTAAGCATTAAAGAAGAATTAGCATCAATTTTACTGAGTCTTTTTCAGGAAACAAAAGAGGAGGAATATTTCCCAGCTTATTTTATGAGGCTAGTATTATATTGATAACAAATCAGAGAAAGAAAATACAAAAAAAAAAAGAAAGAAGGAAGGAGAAAGAAAAGGAAGGAAGGAAGGAGGAAAGAAAGAAAACTGACAAATATCTCTCATGAACTTAAAATCCTCAATTAATTTGGGGCATGTAAGAACAACTTGCCCCCCAAAATATTAATTAACATATATACTGTTGTGAGTTTGATGTGTGCACAACAGTTGGAAACTGAAATTTAAAACAATACCATTTACAGTTACTCCAATGAAAATTACTTAGGGATACACTTGAGAACACACAAATATATCTATGCTGAAAATTACAAAATGCTGAAGAAATAAAAGGGTACTTAAAGAAATGGTCAGATATACCTTGTTCATGGATTGGAAGATTCGACATAGGAAAATGTTAGTTCTCCCAAAATGACATAGAGGTTTATGTGATTCCTATCCAAAACCCATCAAATATTTTGTATCTACTATTATATAAATTTATTTTAAATTTATTTGGAAAGGCATAGGTCCTAGAACAGCTTTTTGGTGTGGGGGGGGAACGTAGTAGGAAGACTATCTCTACCCAATAATAAGGTTTACTATCAGGTATAGTAATGAAGACATTGTAGTATTGGCAAAAAGATAAGACACATATGTCGATGGAACTCCTGCGTAGACTGATACATGTATGGTCAATTGATTTTTAATAAAGCTGCAAAGGCAATTCATTGGATAATCTTTTCAACCAATGATGGCAGAAGAATTGGACATCCATTAGTGAAAAAAGAAAAAATGAACCTCACCTAAATCTTCTCCCTTATACAAAAATGAACTCAAAATGGATAATAGGCTTAAGTATGAAACAGAGAATAAAAGGAAACATGTTCAGGACCTATGCTTAAGCAAAGAGCTTTTAGACTCAATATTAAAAGCATAATTGATAAAAGGAAAATTTTTAAATTCTAAAATTTTTCTGTGCAAAAGAACCTGTAAGTGAAAACACAAGCACACTGGGAGAAATTATTTGCAAACTACATATCCAAAGAGGGTTTCTATGTAGAATATATTAAAAATTCTCAAACTCAACAGTAACAAAAATCATTTTTATTAATAAATGGCAAAAAATGAGACAAAATAGGTTTTTTGAAAAAATATTCCTACAAAAATTTAGATGACAGTTTATTAACTGTACAGTTATTTTGGGAAGCAAATACAGTCATGCACCAGTTAATGACTGGATATGTTATGAGAAATGCATTATTAGGTGATTTCATTGTCATATGAGCATCATAGAGTGTAGTTACACAAACTTAGGTGGTCTAACCTACCACACACCTAAGCTATAAGGCTCCTAGCCTAAAAACCTATATAACATGTAACTTTCAAAACAACACGAGATTTTTATAAAGTCTAAAAATGATGCAATCAAGAGACACAATAAACAGGATCTATATGAGGCTGCTGTTGGCATAACAGAGCATACTGTTTTACAGCATATTTTTATTTTTATTAGTAGAAAGAGTACACTGTAAAGTGAAAAAAAGTATAGTAAATATAATATAGTAATATAGTCACTTATTTTCAAGTATTATAATACTGTATATTAGTTGTATGTGCCTTTTATACTACTGACAATGTATTAGGTTTGTTTATACCAGCATTATCACAAACACGTGAGTTCTGCATTGTGCTGTGTGTCACTAGGACATAGGAATTTTTTAACGCCATTATAATCTTATGGGAACACTGTCTTATATGTGGTCCATTAGACTGAAACACTGTTATTTGGCACATAACTATATGTCTTTTCAATAATGAGTATTCACATTTAGAAATGTAATAGGAGTCCATAAATGAAGTCATTTAGTCTTGTTCATGTAGACCTTTGCAATTTCTTTTAAAATTCTTTTTAGTTATGTCCTATTTTATTTCTTACTATAAATGCAGTGTTTCCTCTACATAGTTTTAATGTAATCGAGGTATAGCATACCTTTAAAATTGGATTATTGACAAACCTACTTCTGTAAATTATGAATGAGGAACTCTGTTGGACCTATTAAGCTGTGAATCAACTATATCTGGTAAAAATGAAAAGTAAATAACCATTTAAAGTGTCTGTGCCCATCAATTATGAGTGGATAAAAAAGCTGTGGTATATTTACGTAATGGAATACTACATGGCAGTAAAAAATCAGGAATTCTTACATTTTTCAACAGCATGGATAGACCTGGAGGCTATTAAGCTATGTGAAATAGCCAGTCAGTGAAAGGCAAATACCATATTATCTCATTTATATGTGGAATCTAACGAACAAATAGAAATAGAGGCATGGATATATGGAACAGACTGACAACTGTCAGGATGGAAGGACTGGATGAAAGAGGGTGAAGGGACTAGGCAAAGAACATCTATGCGTAACCCATAGACACAGACAGCAGTGTAGTGATAGCCTAAGGGAAGGGAGGACAAGGACTGGGTGGAGATGAGCAAAGGGGGAAATACGGGACATCTGTAATAGTGTAAACAATAAAAATAAAGAAAAGACAAAGTATCTAGATATTGTTATAAACACAACAGCAAATGAGGAAACATTTATTCAAGTAATTCTAAATATCAGATGAAGTAGTGAGAGTGTATAGCACTTAGCCATAACCTCATTCCTGCCTCGCTCCTCCTCAGCTTGATGGAAACTTCACTCTAGTTTGGCCTCAAGCATGGGGCTCCCTCTCCCCTCAGCTCCCAAGGCAGACAGGCCTTCATTATTTATTATATCTCCAACTCTGTCTTGTGGAGGTTAAATTCCTGATGAATTCAGCTGAAAGGTCAGGGACTCCTTTCCTCCATCCAGTTCCTATTCATTGGATGGAAGCTCTAGCTCAAGTACAGCAGACTGAGAACTGGGGGCCTGATCACCTTTACCTTAGCTTGCTCATTGGGCAGAACATCTATACGAGGTGAGGCAAGTCAAAAATACCAAAGGCTATCAACACTATACATCACTTAGAACAGTGACTTAAAGATTTTATTCAGCATAGTCCTTAGGAACATATTGCTCTGAAGCTCTTCCTAAAGGAATGGCCGTATTTGAAACAGAATGTAGGGAAGTTCAAGCCTAAAGTCATTCTGAAAAACAATGGAGATTTTGGTGGTAAACCATTAAGACAAAGCTGATAATTGCTGTACAAGAGGAAGAAGCTAAACCAGTTAGTTTATCAGAAAGAACATGGGAAAGAGACAGCTAAAAAGAGTCCTCCTTGAGTCAAAACAAACTTGAAAGTCTAGACTGAAAAACTGTCTTGCCTGAATTTATTTGAATTGGACTATGGAGTAATTTATCTCCCAGGCATTTAGCTGAAAATTAGTGGGACATAACAGCAAAGTATGCTAACAAAGAGTCAGACAGCTTAACAGACAGATGAAGGAAAGAAAAGAGGCAAAGAGAACCCTATTAAAACCAATGTCACCTCAAGGTGACTTTGTGCATGCCTTAGGTGCACCCTCTGAGGAGCAACATCAAAAATAGGCTTTACTAAAGTAGCCCAGCCAATTCAGTAAACCAAGAAGCAAACAACAAAGCCCTGAAGAGGGGGTGGGGAGCCAGTATCCAGAGCTGCTAAAATATATAAGATGCCCAGTTTTCAACAAATATTCTAAGACATATAAAGAACAAGAGAGTAAACCATACACAGGAAACAAAGCAGACAGCAGAAACTGCATGTGAGAGGTTCTAAATCTTGAATCTAACAGATTTCAAAGCAGTTATATAAATATGCTCTTTACAAAGAAAAACTTATAGGACACCATACTGAAAGAAGTACAGAAAGCTAAAATGCAAATTCTGGCTTGGAAGTATAGTAACTGAAATGGGAGATTCACTAGACGAATTCACTCAACAACATTTCTGAGTTGGCAGAAGTATCAGTGGACTCAGTGAGGGATCGATCAATAGAGATTATGCCAGCTGAAGAACAGAGAGAAAAAAGAATGATGAAAAATGAATACCATCTAAAAGAAATGTGGGACATTAAGCATACCAACATATGGACATAGGAGTGTAAGAAGGAGAGAAAAGTGCAGAAAAAATTATTACAAGAATAAATGGCTAAAAACTTGCCAAATTTAACTATAAAGATTAACTTAAACATCCAGGAAACTATCAATTTCATATAGGATAAACTCAAATAAATCTACACCCACACACATAGTCTTAGTCCAGACAGCAAAGTACCATAGACTGGATGACTCATAAATAACAATTTATTTCTAACAGTTCTGGAGGCTGGAAGATTGAGATCAGGGTGGACATTATGGTCAGGTTCTTGTGAGGACCCTCTCTGGGTTGCAGACAGCTGACTTCTTGTATCCTTACATGTCAGAGAGAGAGCTAGCTAGTTCCCTGGCCTCTTCTTATAATGGCACTAATCCCATTTATAAGGATACCCCCCCCCCCTCATGAACTAATTACCTCACAAAAGCCCACCTCCAATTAGCATCACATTGGAATTAGGGTATCAACATATGAATTTTGATGAAACAAAAACTTTCATTCCATACCACCCATCATAGTAAAAGTGCCGAAAAACAAAGAGAGAATAAAATAAAAGTCAGTAAGAGAAAAAGACTCATCAGCTATTATACTAGTGAACTGCAATAAAATTAACATGCCTTTATCATCAGTAGAAGTGGAGACCAGAGGCAGTAGGATGACATATTTAAATAGAGAAAGAAAAAAAGCTGTCAACAAGCCAAGAATCTTTTATCTAGGAAAACTGTCTTTCAGAATTGAAGATGAAATAAAGAAATTCCCAGATAAAAACTGAAAGAATTGTTCCTAGCTGATCAACCTCACAGTAAATATTTAAAGAAAATTCTTCATGCTGAAAGCAAGTGACCACAGACAGTAATTCAAATCCCGCCCCACACACAGAACACTGGCAAAGGTAATTATATAATTATAAAAGACATACATATATAATTATATATTACATGCATATATAATTTATACATATATAATATACATAATTATATGTATAAATGCATATTTCATGTTCTTTCTGAACTGAAGAGTCAATTGTATAAAACAATACATATATGGCTGTTTTACCAAGTCTATAAAATACAAATGTAATATATTTAGAAATAACAGCACAAATCGGGTAGGTGGGAAAGCAAAGCTGCATAGATGGTATCTTGAATCCCAAAGAACAAAATAGGAGAACCACAAATAGTAAATAAGTTAATATAAAAAACTCTATAAATATATATTTGTCCTATATATTTTTACAACTTCTTTAACATTATTAATTATAGCAGTGTTTATTGTTGGATTTGATATATGTGTATCCATATATATTTATGTGTAAATATATATATATATATATATATATAAAACATGGATAACAATTATCACACAAAAAGGAAGAATAGAGAATAAAACTATATAGGAGTAACATTTATGTATCTGATGAATTAAGTTAATACAAATCCGAAGTAGATTCTGGAAAGATGTACATGGTAAAACCTAGAGCAACCACTAAGAAAATAGCTGAAATAAAATGTAGTGAAAAGACATTAAAGGAATTAAAATGTTACATTAGAAAATATTTACTTCATATAAAAGAAAAGAGTGAAGGAGTAATGCAGGAATTAATAAGAGACAAGTAGAACACATTAAATAAAATGGCAGATGTAAATCTAGCCATATTAATAATAGCATTAAATGAAAATGGATTTAGTAGTTCAATCAAAAGATACACACTGTTAAACTGAATAAAAATTTTTTGTGAAGACCCAAATATATGTTATCTACAATAGAGATACTATATATTGAAAGGTGACATATAGGTTGATATTAAAAGAATAGAAACACACTGTGGAAAATAACATTTTTTGTGGAATTTCCTCAAAAAATTACAAATGAAACTGCCTTTTGAATCAGCTATTCCACTGCTGGGAATATACCCTAAGAACCCTGAAACACCAATCCAAAAGAACCTATGCACCTTGATGTTCATAGCAGCACTATTTACAATAGCCAATTGCTGGAAGCAACCTAAGTGCCATGAGTAGACGAACAGATCAAAAAGCCATGGAACACAATGGAATACTGTACAGCAGAAAGACAGAAGAAGGAATTCCTACCCTTTGTGACAGCATGGATGGAACTGGAGACTATTATGCTAAGTGAAATAAGCCACTCAGTGAAAGACAAGTACCATATGATTTCACTTATAAGAGGAATCTAATGAACAACATAAACTAACCAGCAAAACAAAACCAGAGACATGGAAACAGGGAACAGATTGACAGCTGCCAGAGGAAAGGGGGGAAAGGGTGAATGGTGGAAAAAAAGGGAAGGGAGTAATCAAGGAACGTGTATGAATGCCTCATGGATATGGACAATGGAGTAAGGATGGACTATGGGAGCAGGGGATGGGGGAGATGGATGAGGGCAAAGGGGAAAAAATTGGGACAATTCTTAACAGAACAAATAAGAATTTAAAAATTATTTTTAAAAGAATAGGAAATAAAATATGCAAACAATCAAAAGAAATGACAATTAAAATTCTTTTTTAATCCTCACCTGAGGTTATGTTTTATTGGTTTTTGGTTTGGGGGGCGGGGGTTGAGGGAGAGAGGGACAACGAGAGACATCTGTTGGTTGCCTCCCATACATGCCGCAACCAGGAATCAAACCTGCAACCTAGGTATGTGCCCTAACCGGGGTCAAACCCACAACTTTTTGGTGTACAGAACAGTGCTCCAACCAACTGCACCACCCAGCCAGGACCAGAATTAAAATTTTTCAATTAACTGAAATGTATTTATGAATAGATGCTTCATCTTACCTACTGTTTAGTTATTCAGTGATACAGTTCATACAGAAAAAGCCAGCCTAAGTTCTTCTCTTTGTATGATTGCAGTTCTTCAGAACTTTGAGATGTTCTGTGGTGAGTTGGATTTAGTGTTGCATATAAATAGTGAAAATATAGACAAATCTTCTCTAATAGAGTAGCTTTTATTCAATTTTTTTCCTTTTATTAATTTGTTACGTATATTATGAATGTGTTTTGTTTGGAGTTTTTTTGCAGGTTTTGGCAGGGGGTTGGTGATTTATCCCAGGGTGCGTTACAACACACCTCTGTTACCTTTATTAATACTAATAATTACTTTTATCATTTCTAATAGTAATGATTGCTTTTTATTGATATCTTTCATCAGTTTGGGAGATATTGTTCGACATTGTTCTTGACTATTGCTTCTTCCCACTCTGTTGTTCTTCTCTTTTGGGGATCTAATTCTACATAAACTAGACCTTTGAGTATGTCTCACATATCTGTTTGTACTTTTTTGTTAATTTGTCTTTGAGTTTAATATCCCTGTCTCCTGCTGAATTTTTTATCTATATTTACATTCTTTAATTTTGATAAACCTATTCACTTAGATCTGAATTTCAGAAATTGTTGTTTTATATTGTTACTAATTTTCTGGTGAAATTCTCCATTATTTCATCTGTTTTGTTTTATATGTGTTCTCTTTTTGAATATGTTAATTATATTTTACTTTGAAGTCCTTTGCTGCCACTCCCCACACATCTATTTTGAAGTTTTTTATATGTTTTTTATATTAATAGTGGATCTGTTTCCTTGCATGCCAACTCATTTTTATAAATTCATTTTGAGTGTAAAAGAACCATATTGGTAATAAAGATTTAACATCCATCATAGATTGTCTCCCTTTCTATTGATAGGCACAAAGTATGAGAAAATGATCACTCCAATCCAATTTGAAATTGAGCTAGGTTAGAGATGGGTTGAGAATATAGTAGGTTTCTATCTCATTCCTGAAAGACAATAGGAGATTTAACTCTATATTCATAGATTCTGCCCTAGCTCTTTAGCCTGTAGCCTAATCAATATAGGCCTCAAAAACTGGCAGATATCACTCTGTCTTCCTTATGTATAGCACCATAATTTACAGTTGGTCATAGGAGGAAAAAACAGTCATGTTTGGCTCTAGTCAAGGGGTTACTAAGCATAATTGCAGGAGATGAGCCTGGAAAGTTAGGTGGGAGTCACATTAAATCATATGAATGTGTTAGGAAGGAAAGCTTCTAGAGAATTTGAAGCAAAGACATTTTCAGATTTTGTTTTAGAGGATTTACTGTCCACATCAAAACAAATTGGAAGGAGACAGGAGAAAGGCAGGACACTTAGGATGCTTTACACCAATCTAGATGAACAAGGAGGATAAAGACAAGGCTCATGTCAGTGGCAACAGTAATGTACAGTACGGGAGGTACATCACAGTGGTTAATAAAACAGGCTCTGCACCTTAATTGAACTGTGACCTTATGTATATTGTAATCATTCTGTGTTTTCCTAAAAATGATTTTGTTGGATCGCAAAACCTACTGTTGTTCTGAAGATTAAATGTTTATAATGTACTTAGCATAGTACCCGGTACATGGTAAACACAGTAAATGACAGTTATGTGAAATGATCCAAGTAGACTTGAGAAGTGAGGGTTAGAAATAAAGATTAACTCAGGTTTTTAGCTTAGACAACTCATGGAAGAATCATATTTGAGGGACATAATGAATGTTTTGGGTCTTTAAGGCATACAGGTAATATCCTATAACTGGAAGTTTATTCATTTCCCCAACCAAATAATTTAATAGTTTTGTTTGGTTTGTTCACTGTTGGTGACTTTCATCTTTTTTCTTTGCTGGTACTGTTCATTTAATTGAGACTTTCTTTTCTTACGTTAGAGCATCCCAGAGAAATGGTGGAAAACATACATATATTTGAAGTATAAGAGATATAAAATTGCTACATGCTTCCTCTCTACTGTACTTCTCATCATTTAGCACCGCTCCCCCTTTAAAAACCAAAATTTACCACTGTATAATATGGAATATGTAATTTTCCTCTCAAAGTCAGAACAGTCTGGTATGGTAAAGGGAAAAGTTCTTGTCTATCTTTGAAAAGATAGTTTAAACCTACCTGTCTTTCTGCTTTTTTTTCCTTTTTGGTGCCTATAGATCAATGTTCTATTGTTTCTTTTACTAATGATTACATAATATCTTTACAGAGAAGTCTAAGCTAAAATTCCACCAGAATACTATGATTTCTTTAACCTTGCTAAAATGAATTTCTTCTGGTATTTCTTACTAATGGACATATAAATTATATTATAACATCTTAAAGATTTTTTTACCATTGATATTCTAATGTAAAACAAAACCACAGTGACAGTTATTATATAAAAGTTATTGAAAGCTATCAGAAAATAAAACTGTTTCCAGATGGTTTTTGTTAAGATTTTTAAGTGGAATTAAATTAATTACATACTACAGTATTCATGCCCAGTAATTTTTCTAGCAATATTCAGCCTGGAACAAAATGTTAAAAGGAAAAGTAACATCATATACAAAACTCTGTCAGAAGTTTATCATTGACATTTGCAAAAAGGTGATGTAATTGTGATAGAAATTCTTTTATTTCCTATTCATTATATATATATATATATATTTTTTAAGAGTTTCTGTAATTTCTCTATGGACTGAAAACTAGTAAGTCAACTAGAAATGGTATAGGCACCCAGACCTGTCTTATCCTCAAACCTATTTATTCCCTTTCCATTATCTCTTCTTCTACCCTAGTGCCTCACAGAAAATTTATAAAGGGTAAACAGTGTTTATAGATGTGAAAAACCAAAAGCAGCATAAATGTTTATTAGTAGGGTTTTTAATTAAAATATACAGACTTTTATGTAGACTTAAAAATCATTATAGTGAACTTATTTGTGACATATTGTTGAATTAAAAAAGCAAGTTAAAAACACCTATGCATAATTGTCTGCATCTGTATACGTTGTCTATATTTGCTTACTTATGGAAATTTTTATGTAAGGATGATTAACCAACGTTTACAGTAAGTTATCGCTGGAAAAATTTTGGTGATTTTCAGTTCTTTATGTTGATTGAATTATTTTTGCCTTTTTAATAAGCATGTAGTTTTAGAATCATAAAAATCACTGAAACTATTCTCACTTGGGGCCAAAAAAAATTAAAAGTGGAACAAAAAATGAGAACAGGGTGAAATAGAGAACACTTTTTCTCATCTATTATCATTTCCAGAACCTATTTTATGATTGTGTAACAGATGATACATTTAATCAAACTTCTTTCTCATAGTCACTAATTTTCTTTTCATATTTCAGCAGTGAGTAGAATGGTTTGAAATGCTAGACTCATAAGGGGACATACAAAATTTTATTGATAAATAAAATAATAGCTGTTTCTTTGTTGGGAAGCTCTATTGCTGTATACCTCAGGAGCTCCTATCGGAAGCTCCTATCTGCTATCACAAATAACAGTTATAAACTCTGAATCATTACTCCGAAAGTAGTGGAGAGTGACCAAAATCAAGCAGATTCTGACATTTGGAAGGAGGCACTGGTTGAATATCCCATTTGTATCACTTCTACCCTGATTGTAAGCCCCAGTCTGACCTACCTGGCATCTCAAATATTCAGGCTTACTGGCCCGAAGAACAGTTTGGGGCAACCACAGCTGCTTTAAAATGAAGAATGAAATGCAAAAAAGGAGCGAGCCAAGGAAGGTAGCCTCAAATTTTGTAAATAGCTTCCTAGATCTCTGACTGATATCTAAACCATG
Organism: Desmodus rotundus; assembly: GCF_022682495.2. Classification (NCBI taxonomy): domain Eukaryota; kingdom Metazoa; phylum Chordata; class Mammalia; order Chiroptera; family Phyllostomidae; genus Desmodus; species Desmodus rotundus. The sequence continues at coordinate 110,440,520 of NC_071393.1, forward strand.
AATGTGCTGGGTAAACTACAAGCAGCACAGCTAGGACTAAAAGAATTAAATTTTGAACTGTAATCTACTACAGAGCAGAGAGAGTTTGCAGTTGACACAAGTCATCTGCTTACAAGAATAAAAACAAATCAACATTCTACAGAATAATATACCAAAACTGAGTGTCTCCTCAACATATCATTTACCATGTCCAGGGTACAGTACAAAATTATTCATCATAAGAAAAAAGATAATCAGCTGATATTTACCCCAAGATGATCCAGCTATTGGACTTAACAGGTACAGATTTTTCAAGTAGTTACTATAACCCAACTTAAGTAGGGCAGGAAAATATACTTGTAATGAATGAAGAGGTATGAAATCTGAGCATAAAAATAGGAACTATTAAAAATAAATGAAAATTTTAGAACTGAAAAATACAATAACAGCAAAGTATATTGAAAGCATCCTTTTATCTTTAAATTCAGGGTCCCACATGAACCAGTTTAAAATTGATGGTGATGAAATTGTGTAATAAATATACAGTGTTATTAAATACAACTTTAAAGCACATTGGATTAGCTTTTAAACAAATAAAATTTATACCTAGTTATTTGTATTTGGAAAGCTTTGGTATTGTTTATTAATGGAACTATACCATGGAAATTATGGGTAGAATAAAAGAAAAATTGGAAAATATTCAGAATTCTTACTGTGAAAAAACATTTGAGTATGAGATAGAAACCACATTAAAGACAATGCAGTGTTTTACCTTGACAAATTTCTTATGTAATATGGCATATTGATTTAGCTTACTAATGGGCAGTAAAATAGCTAGTTTGGGAGCTCCAGGCTCCCATCCGTCCACAGAGACACCATAAAACAAGCACAAACTGTTAGAACCAACTTTTTCAGAACACTGATTCAAAAAACAGTCAAAGGATTATAGCAACCAAGCAAACGCTGAATCAAGAATCTTGATTTGTTTGGGTTGATGAAAAAGTTTTGTTTTGTTTTTTTATCCTCACCTGAGGACAGGTTTTTGGGTTTTTTTTTTTTCCATTGATTTTAAAGAGAGAGGAAGGAAGACAGACAAACATTAATGTGAGAGGAACATTGATTGGTTGCCTCCTGCAGGCACCCAGACTGGGATCTTACATCCCTGGACCAGGAAGCCAACCCACAACCCTTTGGGACAAACACTCCAACCAACTGGCCATATGGGATGGGTAGGTAGTGCACAGTTTTAAAAATACATACTGGTAATAGTTGCACTATATTGTGAATGTAATTAATGCCACTGAATTGTACACTTATAACTGATTAAGATGGCAAGTTTTATTATATAAATATATTTTACCCCACTAAAAATGTTTGATAAAAATAGAATGATATATTGGTAACTGTTATAACATGTATAAACCTTGAAAACATTATGTTGTGTAACAGAAGCCAGTCACAAAAGACTATATAGTGTATGTTTCCAGTTTTGTGAATGTAAACTTGTGGTTGCTTGGGACCTCCCAATAAGAAGAAAAGTGACTGCTAGTGCTTACCAGGTTTCTTTTTGGGAGCTGAAAAGTTCTAAAATTAAATTACGATAATGGTTGTACAACACTGTGAATATACTAAAGAACAGTGAACTGTATATTTTAAAAAGATGACTTTATGACGTGTTAAATATATCTCAATAAAGTTCTTTTTTAAAAAAGGCTGTGGACTCACACAATACACAATGTTTTAAGTAAGCTTATTTCGTGGGATGGGAAAAATAGTGAAAAAATGGAAAAGATTAAAGGACTGGTAAGTAATAATTTAATATAGACTTTAATTATGTATTGTTAGCTTTACAATTCACGGCCTTAATTTAAAAGAATCAGGAGATTTTGGAGGCGAAAGGTGGCGGCAAGGTAGATGGGAGCTGAACCCACTTGCTCGTGCACCCAACTAGGACACCGATCTTCTGAAGAACAGAGTGAACAGCCAACAGAATCCCAGCTTATATGAAGCTTGGAAGCCGAAGATTGCAGAGGACATTTAAAAACAGATGCCCCTGATTACATACAGGACAAGGTGGGAGTTGTGAATACCAGTAAACCCACTGGAGGAAAGAATCTGCCAACAAAGGAGCCACCAACAGGTAAAACCCAAGTACAGCAAGAGAGCCCACACAAATGGAATAAAGGACAACCCTGGAACATGCAGACAAGGAGATCAAAAAGATCATACTGCTGAGTCCCACAGAACTCCTACCATAGAAATTCACCCTACAAAGAGCATCAGGAATCACAGAAACAAACAAAAAGACTCACCTAAAATGAGGAGACAAAGAAAGAACCTGCAATTGAAAGAATGGAAGACTCCCCCCTAAAAGAGCCAAATGAAATGGAGACAAGAAAACTATCACATATAGAATGCAAAAGAATGGTTATAAGGGTGCTCAAGGAACTCACAGGCAGCTACAAGGAACTGAGTGATAACTACAACACTATGAAAAAGGAAATAGAAACTATAAACAATAACCGGAAAGAAATGAAGAATACAATATCTGAAATGAAAAAACACACTAGAAGGAATTACAATCAGGCTGGATGAAGCAGAGGACCAAATCAGTGAGCTGGAAGACAAGGTAGAAAGAAACACCAAGGTAGAGCAGCAGCATGAAAAAGACTCAAAAAATATGAAGATAGCTTAAGGGAACTGCAGACAACATGAAACACAACAACATTCAAATCATAGGAATACCAAAAGGAGAAGAAAAAAAGTAAGGAATAGAAACCTTGTTTGAAAAAATGATGACAGAAAACCTTCTGAACTTGGAGAGGGGAAAATCCACGCAAGTGCAGGAAGCACAGAGGGTCCCCATCAAGATGAACCCAACGAGGCCTACTATAAGATGCATCATCATTAAAATGCCAAGTTTTAAAGACAGAGAATCTTAAAAGTAGCAAGGGAGAAATGAGAAGTAACATACAAAGGAACTCCAATAAGGCCAGCAGCTGATTTCTCAACAGAAACACTGAAAGCCAGGAGAGAATGGCAAGAAATATTCCAAGCAATGAAAAGCAAATGCCTGCAACCAAGACTACTCTACCCAGTGAGGCTCTCAATCAAAATGGAAGGCCAAATAAGGAGTTTCCCAGACAAAAGAAGGCTGAAAGAATACACCCCCACCAAACCATCACTGCAAGAGATGCTAACGGGACTGCTATGAGGAAGGAAAAGAGCATGAGAGAGAACACAAGTGTAAAGGGGGTAAAATGAATAATAACCTTAAACGTAAATGAATTAAATGCCCCAGCAAAAGACATAGAGTAGAAGAATGAATAAGAAAACATGACCCACACATATGTTGCCTACAAGAGTCCCACCTCAGGAAAAAAGACCTACACAGACTGAAAGTGAAGGATTGAAAAAACATTCCAAGTAAATGGACAAGAAAAAAAGCTGGGGTAGAAATACTTAGACAAAATAGACTTCAAAAGCCATAAGAAGAGACACCAAAGGACACTTCATAATACTCAAGGGAAGAATCTTTCAAGAAGATAAGAACATTGTAAACATATATGCACCCCACATAGGAGCACACAAATGTATAAGGAAAATCTTGGAGGACTTCAAGAAAGATATAGACAGCAACATACTTATACTAGGGGATTTTAACACCTCACTATCCACAATCGGTAGATCTTCCAAACAAAACATCAGCAAGGATATTGTGGCATTGAACAATGCCCTAGATCAAATGGACTGAACAAGTATATATAGAACCTTTCATCCCAAAGAAGCAAAATACACATTATTTTCAAATGCACATGGAACATTTTTAAACATTACCCACATTAGGACAAAATAAGCCTCAACAAACTCAAGAAAATTGAAATCATATCATGCATTTTCTTGGACCACAAGGGCCTGAAACTAGAAGCCAACCTAGAGGAAAAAACTCAAAAACACTCAAATTCATGGAGATTGAATAGCATCCTATTAGACAATGAATGGGTTAATAATGAGATCAAAGAAGAAATCAAAGTTTCTGTAAACAAATGAAAATGGACTAACAACAGTCAAAACCTTATGGGACACAGCAAAGGGAATCCTGAGAGGATTAGTGATACAGGCGTACCTAAAAAAAGATAGAAACATTTCAAATAAACAACCTACATCTATAAGAACTGGAAGAACAACAACAAACAAAGCCCAGAGCAAGTAGAAGGAAGGAGATAACCACAATCAGAGCAGAATTAAATGACTTAGAGGCTAAAAGAACATTCCAAAGAGTCAATAAATCCAGGAGATGGTTCTTTGAAAAGATAAACAAAATCAACAAGCTTTTAAGCAGAATCATCAAGAAAAAAAGCAAGAGGACCCAAATAAACACAATCAGGAATGAAAGAGGAGAGATAACGATGGATACCACAGAAATACAAAGGATTGTAAGAAATTATTATGAACAACTGTATGCCAAGAAATTTGAAAACCAGAGTGAAATGGACAAATTTCTAGAAAAATATAATCTTACAAAACTGAATGAAGAAGAATCAGAAAGCCTGAACAGACCAATAACAGCTGATAAAATCAAAGAGGTAATCAAAAAACTCCCAGCAGACAAAAACCCTGGTCCTGATGGGTTCACAGGAGAATTTTACAAAACATTTAAGGAAGAGCTAACACCTATCCTTCTCAGACTATTCCAAAAAATCCAAGAAGAAGGAAGACTCCCAAACTCTTTTTACGAAGCCAACATCATCCTAATTCCAAAACCAGATAAAGACAAAACAAAGAAAGAAAATTACAGGCCAATGTTGCTGATGAACATAGACACTAAAATCCTCAACAAAATATGGTCAAACCACATCCAGCAATACGTTAAAAAGATCATACACCATGATCAAGTGGGATTCATCCCAGGGATGAAAGGATGGTACAATATTCACAAATCAATAAACTAATACATCATATAAACAAAAGTAAAGACAAAAATCACATGATCATATCAAGAGATGTGGAAAAGCATTTGATAAGAGCCAAATCTTAGAAGGTCTCTACTACAAACTTTTTTAGTATATAATTCTGTAATGCTAGTCTCTATACGTGTCATAGTATTGTGGGGAAAAAAACTGTAAGCAATCATTTATTCCTACATCTTTTATTTAAGGCAACCATGTAAAATAAATCCCAAAATATTGTAAAACTTCCCTAATGAGCTTGAGACTTAGCAGAAAATATTGACAATCTCATGCAAAACATAGGGGAACATACATTGAGGATCCCACAGATCGAGTTTGAATCCTAGCTCTTTCTCCTTTAGGTTCTGAGCCCATAAGCAAATAAGTTTCTTGATCTCTCAGAATCCATTAATGAAAAATGAGTGAGTCTCTTTCTTTAAATATGAAATTGAAGTGTGAATATTTGTGGGGCAGGATTGGTGCAGTTTTTAATAATGAGATCATATAATGGACACATAGATAGTGCTCAGTTTTTTACACCTGAGTATATTTTGAATGGCTGAAAAGAACTTAGATATGTGAAAGGGGGAAATTGGGATCACAGTAATAGCATAAATGATAAAATATTTTAAAATAACTTAGATATACCATATGAGTACATAACAAACATTAATTATAAACTTACAGTATTTCATTGAAGGTAAATGTGTTCACATTTACTTTCAAGACTTTGATGCTTGCATATGGATAAAAGACTTAAATATAAGTTGTAACACCATAAAAGTTCCTAGAGGAGATCATAGGCAGGAAAATCTCAGATATTCCAAGCAGCAATATTTTCACTGATCTATCCCCTAGGGCAAGGGACATAAAGGAAAAAGTAAACAAATGGGACTTCATCAAAATAAAAAGCTTCCACACAGCTAAAGAAAACAGCATTAAAACGAAGAGAGAACCAACTGTATGGGAAAACATATTTGCCAGTGATACCTCAGACAAGGGTTTGATATCCAAAATATATATGGAACTCTCACAACTCCAGTCCAGGAAGACAAATAACCCAATTAAAAAATGAGCAAAGGACCTGAACAGACACTTCTCCGATGAGGACATACAGAGGGCCCAGAGACATATAAAAGGATGCTCAGCATCACTAGCCATCAGAGAGATGCAAATTAAAACCACAATGAGATACCACTTCACACTGGTCAAAATGGCCATCATAACCAAATCAACAAACAGCAAGTGCTGGCGAGGTTGTGGAGAAAAGGGAACCCTAGTGCACTGTTGGTGGGAATGCAGACTAGTGTAGCCACTGTGGAAAACAGTATGGCATTTCCTCAGAAAACTAAAAATGAAACTGCCTTATTTTCTGTGAGTAAAATAAGTACCCAAAACTGCAGTGTGTTTTCATAACAGTGAAATTGTTCCATGAATTGTGCTTCAAATTTTTTATTTTTATTTTTATTGTTGAAAAGAATGTGTTTTTCTTTACTATACATAATATATTTGAGTATGTGGATGTTTTGAGCAGACAGAAACATCCTTCTGCATGTGACATTATTACTGTTTTCTTTCAGGAAACCCTGATAGATTGGTGTGATGAAAAGGAACTTAATTTGATATTAACAACTGGAGGAACAGGGTTTGCACCACGAGATGTCACTCCAGAGGTGAGATAGAATATGCTTTTCTTGTATTTGTGTGCTAAGGGTGTGAAAAACTTGCTGTGGACAAATTATCTAAAAAAAATGTTTCTTGACTTTTTTCTTTGTACTTAAACTAGAAGTGATAGAATATGAGGAAGAGTGAGCTGATCCAGAAGATACTTCTGCATTTGCTCAGTGGTTTCTGGTTATCAGCTAAAATTCAGGCATGTTGTCAAAGGAGGTGATAACAGAACTCCGACTCTTAGCATGATATCTGGTCTGATGTGCTTTCTTAATGTACTTCAGAATGTATCTGATTTCTCTTTAGATACACTTGTCACTGGTGTTAAAGCACAGTAGAATGGTTGCAATAGAATATTTATACCAGTATTACAGTTCTTTCAATGAGAAAAAGTTGTATATTCTATAATTTTAAATGTGGATGTAATAAGTCAAAAGCAGAATTAATATCTAGGCTTTATGCCACAAGAATTACCTCAACCTTTGCACAGGGGGGTTGGGTAGGAAATTAGGGAAAGAATGAAGAGTAGCCAGTGCTCAGTGGTACAGGGGCAAAAGTCTTTTTAAGGAAGCCATAAACCCGGTGTCATTTTCAGAGTTATATGCATTGTTTCCTTTACCTCCCCCAAAAAGTGTTTCTTGGCTGAATTTCAAGTTAATGTTAACTGTGTCCTTCTATTTTCAAACCAGTACACTGTCTACTATCTTATTAATAGCAGGATACTTTTGCTCTACACATATTAAATATTATACTGTCCTTTTCAAACTTTATCCTGCACCACAAAGTGTGCTTGTTAAAACAGATTGTGGCCACTACCCACAGAGTGTTTTAGTCAGTAAAATTTGCAATGGTTGCTGAGATTTTGCATTTTTAACAAAGCCCCAGGTGATGCAGATGTTACTGGCCCATAGACCCTACTTCCAAACTTTGAGAACCACTGTTTTAGTATATGAAATTACAAATTTTTAAACAAGTTTTAAATTAATTTCTACTCTATGTAAAAATCATGACAGAAATTTTTCGGATACTATTATAAGTAGGCTTATAAATAAAATGGTTTTACTTTTAAGTGAATTAGAATAATGTTGTATGGAGAAATTCTTACCTTCAGCTGTTTAAAAATGCAGTCATCCTTGCATAATTTAGTTTCTGGGCCCTAAGGGGAAATGGTCCTTTGACCAACTTGTACATTCTTTTAAACTGTGAGACTAACTGAATATGTACAGTTGGAGGGAAGCTATCTCCCGTAGAGATGTGTTTGTGTTTGTTGTGTTTTGTTTATAAGAAAATTGCCTACACATGTGAAGATACTGATTTTTGGAGTTAGGTGTTGTGTTTGACGTAAATGAAATTAAGTTTATATGTCTCCATTTTTGTGTGTGATGGTTTGATATTTTCATATTACTTATTTTCACATAAGAAAAGTATAAAAAAGTTACCATGAATTCATTTATAACCAGATAATAACATTATTTTTAAGTATGGGGAAATAATTTATACCACAACGTTTAGTATTATTGTAATCTATGGAGTTTCAATACCAAAATGCTAGGCTGAAAATTCAAACCTTTGAATTCTGTGTGACTCTGCTACTTACTAACAAAGTAGCTACAGACGAAACTGCTCTGTGCCTCAGATTCCTGTAAGAGGAGTGAAATGAAAGTGCCTATCTACCAGGGGAAATGGAGGATTCAGTACTAGTGCTATGTAAGGGTTAACTTATAAGGGGTAAAGATTTTTTATTAGTTACTACTTAACTACCAAGTGGACAAATCTAGTAGTATTTTTTGTGTGTAACTACCAAATGAACCAAAAATCTTATACTAGATTTAAAGTATATCCGTGAAATTGTCACAATCCTATTATTTTAAATTTTGATATAGTAAGCTTTGTATTTTACTTTTTGCATCTCCATATAAATCAGGAGTCTTGAATTTCTACCATTCTAATATGTGTTTATTCTCCCATTCCCTTTTGGGGGACTGTTAGTTGACAAGAGTCTATCCCTTTCTATGATCTTGAGAAGTTCTTTATTCTTCAGCCACCTGTAAAACTTTGAGGTGTTCTTATATTCTTATATCCATATATACCCATAGCAACCAACTTGGTAAAATTGTATTAGGTTATTTTTTAACAATTTTAAAATATACATGAATATGTATTCTCTGTTTTTGAAAATAGGTGATTACCTCATTGTGAATTCTTGATCTTTAATATAATCACTTTATATTTTATATGTAAATACATATGGTATGATTATGTACAGCAAAAGTCCATTGGACTGTTAAACCTTTGAAAAAGTAAATATGAAAGCAATATAGAGCCCCCCAAAATAATTCTACTAATTTCCCATTTCCTCTACACCCATGAATAGTTGCAATTCTTGTAATATTTAAAAACAACTGAGATGTTGGAATCCAGAAATATAATTTTGAGCTTATAATAATATAGTTATTTGTCTTTAACTTGTTTGTCTTACACAATTATGCCTAAAAAGAGAGGAAACTATTTCTCGACCACATTTACCTATATAAAACTTAGGGTTGCAAATATTTTTAAATAGATTCAGAAGTTACTAATAGAAAACACAAATATTAATGGTAAATGTAAAATAATATAAAACTTCTCCCTTCAGGTACTAATATTTTACAGTGAGCAATTTTCAATAATTAGTTTTATCTATAATGAGAAAGGATGATTGTTTGTGATATGTGTGTGTTGTTAGGAAAAAATGAAGGCAGAAATCAACTGAATGAAAGAAATAAAGCATTCTAAACTTATCAGTGGGAATTAACTGTAGAGAAAATGAAAAGTTTAATAGACTTAGATTTCTTCCCAGGTCTATTTAAAAAATAAGGAATAGCAAGTTTAGAAAAGTATATCCTACTTACATATTTTATAGGCATAATGCAATCAATTGATTTTTCTAAATTATGAGTTTCTGTTTTTAGGCCTTGTATCTTAGAATATAGTTCGTCTGATTGTTACATGCCTGCTGGCTTGCTCTCTGCCTTTAACATGAGATACTGTCAAAACTAACATACAGCATAATAATCCATACTGTTCTACTTTTTAGTTTTATTTTCATATGAAAAGCTTTATTTTTAAAAAAATTAATTGCATTATCTCTGATCTTATAAAAAGGTTGCATAATCTGTTGGCATTAGTGAAATGCTAATTATTATAATATTCTGTGGAACATAAGAACTCATTACCATACAAAGTATTATCTCTTCATGTCCCATTATCTTTTCAATATGATTTATTTCCAAAATAGGTATTATTATGTAGTTTTTAATTACTTTTTAAAAATAAAAGTATAATTAAGGGTATATAAGTGAGGTGAAGTGAAAACCTTTTAGTCATAAATTCTAGAAGAGAATAAAACATTCAGAAGCATTAAAAGATCCTCACAATTACAAAGAAATGTTTAATATGTTGTTTAATAAATTAGAAAATATTAAGCTACTTAATATTTATAAGGTAAAAATAACTTTCATCACTTTTGAGTACTATGCTTTACCAGAATAAAGGATTGTATATTAATATATTATTTTGATCATGAATTAAAGTTAAATCAAAGCCTATAATACATTTTAGTTTTCATCCACTCATTCATTCATCAAGTTTGGTATTTTTAATTATTAATATGTATTTGATGCCATACTGGGTGCTAGAGTTAAAACAATAAGGTGTAGCCCCTATCCTCAAGAAACAATCTATCACAGGGGTCGGCAAATTATGGCCTGTAGGCCAAATCCAGCCTGTCATCTTTTTGTATGACTTGTGAGCTGAAGCATGGATTTTGCATTTTTAAATGACTGGAAAAACTCAAAAGGAGAATAATTTTTTGTGACACATGAAAATTATTTGAAATTCAATTTCGCTGTTCACAGATGAAGTTTTATTGGAACATAGCCACACTAATTCATTTACATATTGCCTGTGGCTACAAAAGCAGAGTTGAGTACTTGTAATCAAAACTCTATATCCTGCAAAGCCTAAAATATTTACCATCTGACTCTTTGCAGAAAAAGTTTGCCAGCCCCTGTTCTGTTGGACAATGGTAATTCATCTTTACTCACATTTTTATTGACTTTTTAAATTGATGTTTAATTGACTTTTATTGATTTTTAGCTTTGTTTTTAGTAATCTGAAATGATGTTGGGTTTCATTTCTTGAATTTTAGAAGGAGCTTAAAAAAACCCTTTTTTTTTCCGTAATGAAATGTATTGTCCCATTGATTTAATAGACAATATAGTGTAACAAAAATAAAAGAGCCCTTATTCTAAATAATGTATAAAATTTTCAACTTTCAAAACTGGTCAAATTAATGGATTTATTCTACAGTGTGTAAAATCTCTCTATTAAAAGATTTTCAAACTGTCATTCTTAGCAATACCTCCTAAAAAAACCCTCCTGATATAAATGGTCATTATGAGATAAACAAAAAGAGGAATAGCAAAAATTTCAGAAAACTATAAACTTGATATAAGGGATATTCATTTAAAAGGATGCTATGCTTCATTATATAAGCAAAGAGACATCTGACAAAATGACCAGTGCTGAATGACCAGTGAAAGGGGAGAATACTCATAGACTGGTACAAAGGATGAATTTCTAGGGAAAGACTATGATTTTCAGAAGTCATATTCTGCTTATAGCCTATATAATATTTACATTGTATTTTTTGGAACAGATCTAAGCCTGTCCACAAATATTTTTCACTTAGGTTATGGGTAATATTTTCAAAAATATCAAACCACAGAAAAAATATTTATTTTATAAAATGTTTTATAATCAATTTGTTGAAATTTATATATTTTATAATTTTAGGTGTGAGTATAATGATTACATGTAAATCATTATACATGTAATCATTATACTCACACCTAATAAGGTGTGAGTTCATGCAGTCATTAACCGTTTTTCTTTCTTATAACACTTTAAAAACATGAATACTGTGTAAGTTAAAGGAAGGAGACATAATTGCCCTGAGTTACTGACTGTATGTTAATGAGTGGTACTCATGAAAATTGACAGCTAACAGCTTCACCTAAAAGTTAACATTTGACATGTTAGCAATCAGAAAAACTCTCCTACGTTACAGCAACATAGCAAAAACACCATGTTTAATAGTTTCTGTTTTTGAAAGAAATTTTTCTTTCAATTTTATTTTATATTGGTTTCAGGTGTACAGCTTAGTAGTTAGACAATCATATATTTTACATAATGTTCCCCTCAATATTTCTAACACCCCATTTGGTACCACACATATTTACTGCAATATTGAGGTGAAGGGACTGAGAAGCACAAATTGGCAGTTACAAAATAGTCACGGTGAAGTAAGTAAAGCATAGGAAACATAGTCAATGATATTGTTTTTGAAAGAATTTGGTCTCTAACTTATGTCATTTAAAATACAGGGTCGGCAGAAGTAACACCTGCTTGTGTGTGGTTGGTAGGGTAATACTATGGGTGTAATAATTTATAGTTTTAATTTGAACATTTCACCCAAAATGTCCTATGGTGTGCTTGAATATGATACTGTTATGTTACAGAATTACATGCTTATGATTTTGTAATAAAAAGGGGCATTATTTGTGCCAGACATTGTATATACTTGTTCTCAAGTATATATCAGTATTGTCTAGAAAATGTTGATTACTTCCCTGGCAAAATATCTTATACTGGTACTGAATATTTATTTTATAGCTGTAGGATTGTTTTGACTAAATAAAATACCTGTTATATGTGCAAAGCTAAGAATAACTATATTGAGCTAGGATTTTGAGTATCATAAAATTGTTCTGTATGAATAGAATAACTCAACAATATGGAATTGATAATAGAGCAGAATACAAGAAAGCCTTATACTTGAACTATTTAAAAATAAGTTGAATAAAATATACTGCTACTTTATGGTCAGAGAAAGTTATATTTCATGCCATATTAAGGAGCTCTTTCTATAATTTTTATAAAGTAGTCTTGAAAATGGCAAATATGTTTCTTTGTCTTATCTTTGTCTAAACATTTTGGCATGCAATGCAATATGCTATAGTGGAAACATTAAAACTATAAAGTCAGAACTGAATTTGAACCCCAACTCTACTACTAACTATGAAATTATGGCAAATTAACCTATTCAAAGTTCAATTTTCTCGTTTGCTAAATTAGCTAATTCCTACCTCTTAAGGTTGTTTTTCTAATAATTGAGATAAAAGTAGCTAATAATAATAATAACTAGCACTTGTATGTAGAACTTAGTATGTGTCAGGTGCTGTTTTAAGCATAGGTTAATTTATTGAGGCAGGTACTATTGTTGGATCTCTTTTAAAGATGGAGATACTGAGACACAGATCAATTAATTGACTTGCCCAGGGTCATCCAAGCTAGTGACTATAATACATGTAAAAGGTACCAGTGCAGTGCCTGGTACCTTTTAGATGTTTGGTAAACATTTTTGTTTCTTAACCTTTTTCTTTCTCATTTAATTAATGTTACTACCTATTATCTCTACTTAGACATGGCAGCCCCAAATAAATCTGCTATTTACTGTTGTACTTCTTATATGTTAGCTTCTAATATATCTGGTACATACATCTGAAAAAGTAAAAATGTAAGTCAACATTTTTCCACCAAGGTATAGGGCAAAGGGACAATATTAAGAATTTCTATAATCTATTTCAGGGGGTCAAACTCATTTTCACCAGGGGCCACATCAGCCTTACAGTTGCCTTCAAAGGGCCAAATGTAATTTTAGGACTGTATAAATGTAACTACTCGTTAACAGTTAAGTGAGAGCTCGGCGCTGCTGCTGGGTAGAAACAAGGTGTCGGGCCCGATATAACAAGGTGGAGGGCCAGATTTGGCCCACGGGCCTTGTATTTGCCACCTGTGATCTGTATGATATGAAGAACATGGATTATTTATTTTGCTTTAGGTCTCTAATTTCTCTGTAGTTTACAATTGTTGGAAAATGGCTTTAAATGGCTCAGATATGTGATAGGATAACATTTTTGTAATAGCCCACTATATCATGGGGTTTATAATTATTTTGCATTATGCATTGAAAAGCAGTTAAAATACCAAAGAAAACATTCATAGTCTTTGTCCCATTTAACAAGTATTTATCAAGCACTTTAGGCCTTAATGAGTGAATGCTAAAGTACATGTACTCCTAAAATAGCAGCTTTACAAACCAAAGAATATAAAACTAGTACCAGAAATGTTCAGCCATTTCAGTGCAAAAGGTGTCTTTAAAAGGGAAAATTAAGAGAGAGCCAAGTAGTTGGGAAAATTTTTATACAAGTAGAATTTAACCTAAAATTGAGGGAGAAAAATAGTATTTAGATTAGGAGAGAAGAGGACAGTACTGATAGAAGTAAAGAAGAAGGGGAAATGTATAACAAGCTACAGAGGAAGATACAATTAAGAAAATCTTTCTGGCAAGAGTAGAGAATTCACTTTATATAGAAGGATGGATAAACTAGACCTATGTTATTTTAATCTTTCTTAGAACAGCTAGAGTACCATCTGTAGAGATGAAAAACAGCAACTGTCATTATTCAGAGATTCTTTAGAAGCCAGATTCAGAAGTCTACTATCAACACAGTAAAATCAGGCCATCAAAGCTCTCTAAAAATAGACCCTTTTTGAGATTTGGAATTTATTCGAATGCATATCAGTACATTCCCCAGATCTAACATCATTCTCTTTCAAGATTATTTTCATGCCCTGTATTTTTTTAAAGTCCTGTTGTAATTTGCAAACCTAGTTACTATCTACACCATGGTTTGCGAATTAGATTTAAATTTCTATGAAGTGTGAAATTCCAGTTTTGATATGTTGTTTGGAAACCTTTTCAGTTAATACTGATCTTACAATAAAAACAATCAAGGAATATTTTCTTATCATAGATTTTGTCCATGTTGAATCTTGAGTTCGCTTAGCATTTTACATAAAGTTACAAACAATATAATAATTGAGAAATCACAATTTCTCAGAGTTGGAGGAGATGCTATGTTCAGAGTCCTAGCATGTCCTTTTTATCATTCCCAGCCTTTGCCTGAACATCTCAGTCACCGCTTCTTCCATCTGGGAGTTCATTGTTTGTGGGACTCTAATTGTTTAAAAGTCTAAACATATCAAATTGAAACTTGATGCCTTGTAATTTCTACCTAGTAGTCCTAGTTCTGCCCTTTGCAGTGCACAAAACAAGCTAAATTTCTCTTTTACATGGCATTTCTAATATTTGAAGGTAAACATTCTATTTCTCCCTTAAGACCACTTACTTTAGTATTATTTTTGCAGTCATTTTTTTCCACCAGCCACAGCCATTCCTAAAACAGCTACCCTCTATTTTATTTATGCATTAAAAAGAAAAGCTCTTTAGTATAATTGTACCAATAGAAAAGTTACAGGTACAAAATTAAACCATTAAGATGATGTAATTAGGGCAGTAAGTTACATTACATTTAAAACTATCATGTTGAAAAGCTATCATTTCATATTGCCGCACAAAAGAGGGAAAAAGCACATTGATCCTCGGGGTCAGAATTTTTAGTATAAGGCAAAAATAAAAATTTCATATATAGCCCTGGCTGCTGTGGCTCAGTGGATTGAGTGTCGGCCTGCAAACCAGGGGGTCACTGGTTCCATTCCAGATCTGGGCACATGCCTGAGTTGCAGGGCAGGTCCCCAGTAGGGCGCATTCAAGAGACAACCACACATTGATGTTTCTCTCTCTCTCTTTCTCCCTCCCTTCCCCTCTCTCTAAAAATAAGTAATAAAATCTTTTTTAAAATGTCATATATAAAGAGCCTATAAATAAAATGCTATCTTCATCTTCCCTTAAGTATATTTCTTAATTACATGCCTGCAGTGTACCAGAATATGTACTCAGCTTTTCGGGGGTCTTATGGGGAAGAGAGATTATATCAGTAAAATAAAAATATATTTATTGTGACAAAAACTCTGTCTAAATAGAGCTCTTACTAGAAAAGTAGTGTTGCCCATATAACCATATATGAGGCACTAGGCACTATAACATAATGGTTAAAAGCATGGACTTTGTGGGTTGAATACTAGATTACTAGATTCACATCTTAATAGCGTGTGACCTTACACAACTTTATTCTCTCCATGTGAAAAATGGAGCGAATAAAAGTACTTCCCTCATAAGGTAATTATATTATATTAATTAATATAAGTAAAAATGATATTTACTTTCTACATAAATATTTGCTGTTATTACCTGCAATATAAATAGAAAGAGCTTTAGTTTAAAAAATAAGTAGATAATAATTGAATAAATACTGAAAGAATTTTTCCTTGGGGAAAAAATCAAGCAAGATGGGACCTAAAGTTTACAATAGTGTAGTTGTGGAAAAGTTAAAAGAAACAGAGATGGTGTGCTGAATATTGATATTTTTTGCCTTGAATCTGCCAGAATGCTAAAATCTTGAAATCATCTTTCCAGCTCACCCTTATAAGTGTACTTTCATAAAATGTACAGAGGCTGGCATACCTGAATACTTTAGTTTTGCAAAATATATGCTAAGATGTCGACAACTAAATATTATTAAATAAATTGCAGATACAAGTGCTAAAGAATATTTATGTGGAGATATATTTTCAGGAATGAAGTTTTCAGGATATTTCTTTATTATTATTGTCTGAAATCATGAATGTGTACTAATCTCTCTATGTTAGCTCTCCACCTATAAAATGGATTTAATGTTGCTTTTCACACAAAATGTTGTGACAACAAATGGATTTATATCTGTCAAGCCCTCTGAGCTTCTTAGAATTATATCACTGTATTTAGAAGGGCAAAATATTTGTAACTTTTTATTGCCTGCCCCAAAAGGAAACTTACAGGAAACAGAGAGTCAGAAAGTAGATTCATATAACAATAAAGTACTTGGAATTATTCTAATAATTTTACAGGCATTATTTTCTCATGTTGGAACTTGGAAAGAATATGGCTGCTATTAAAGCATGGAGAACAAATGTCCAATGGGGGGAGTAATCATTTTAGGTAATCATTAATGACAGACACACTGATGAGAATTTACAGGATGAATTTAAGTTCCTTCAAAAAATGCTGAGAAGCAAGAAGCAGTAAAGCTGTTGGAAGTGTGGATTCTGAAAATGAACTCTCATCAGTTTTTCAGAGAGAGAGAGAGAGAGAGAGAGAGGTGGAGAGAGAGAAAGAGAGAGACACCAAAAGTCAAAGGCAGTAATGCAGAAGAAGCAGTTGATTGTGCTAAAGGACCAGCTGATATAAGAGGAAATAAATTATACTATGATATGAGGATTGAAGATTGCATTGTAGTGATGGATGTCAGTGGGATTTAAGTGTATTTTCCCCCCACCTTCTTCCACTTTCCATACTTTGATTGCAGTATATGATATAATATCCTTTCATGTAATAACTCTCAGGATAAAACTACATAATTCTCAGGATAAATGAACTACATAATTTTATTTATTTTGATTGCAGTGTATGATACAGTATCCTTTTATGTAATAATTCTCAGGATAAAACTTTATGTACTGAGAAGATAGGTCAATTTTGCAAATTTTAAAAATACTTTTCTACAAAGTGTAGGCATTACAACCAATAAGAGGATGACTGTTAGTTTTGAATATTATATAAATATAATGGAATCTTATTAAAATGTGTCTATTGCTTGCTAAGATTTAAGGCTACATGTATACAGACCTCCATTATCATGAGGTCACTTTAGTATAAATCCCATTGATGAAGTTCAAAAGAGATTCACATGATGCCAATTTCCAATTATTGGGTTTTTTAAAAGATTTTATTTATTTGTTTTTAGAGAGGGGGAGGAAGGGAGAAAGAGAAGGAGAGAAACATCAATGTGTGGTTGCCACTCACATGCCCCCCACTGGGAACCTGGCCCACAACCCAGGCATGTGCCCTAGACTAGGAATTGAATTGGCGACCCTTTGGTTCACAGGCCGGCACTCAATCCACTGAGCCATACCAGCCAGGGCTCCCCTTATTGTTAAACAGGGTATTATGATACTTTGATATGAGATTTATTTTTGGGCCCTAATACTTTCTTTCCTCATTTCTTTCTGCCATTTTCAGGTCTTTCCTATACTATACCCTGTCCCTTAATATGGGGCTATTTTGTGTGTTGGATAGATGAATGAATATCATCATTAAAATTTAGAGAAATGAGAGGGCTGCTTTTATATAATACCGAAAACAAATCCTATTATAAATGGACCTTCCCTCATATGTTTACCTTGTACACCAATAGCAACAGTATTAACAATAACACTCTAGTTTATTTTTGTTTGAATTTTAGTTATTATTCTTTGCTTTCTAAACAAAAAGAATGCCTTAGGACAGGGGTCAGCAAACTTATTCTTTAGAGATAGTAAATGTTTTAGGCTTTGTGGAATATATGGTCTCTATCATAACTGCTCACCCTTGCCAACCCAGAAACCACCATAAGAGGATATAAATGAATGGGCTTTACTGTGCCCCGATCAAGCTTTATTTATAGACAATGAGATTGGATTTCATATAATTTTCTTATGTCATAAAATATATTTCTGTGAATTTTTTCATTCATTTAAAAATGTAAAAGACTGGGAAGAGCAGGTTTGAAGAGGAAGATCAGGAGTTTTACTTTGGTCATGGAAACTTGAACTGTCTTTAAGATACCAAGTGTAGATGTTAAGTTGGCTGTTAGATATTTGCATCTGGAGTTCAGAGGAGAAGTCTGGGCTAGATATATAGTGGTGTGTTGGTACTCCTAGTTAATTCATTCTGGAACTTGTGATGAGAGCCGAAACCGACAAGTACCGAACAATGAAGCATTTTCTCCTGCAACCAGCGTCGTGACTCTTCCATGTTCTAGCAAGTGTGACGAGTCCCAAGCAAGTGCCAAGTGCTGAAATATTTTTTCTTGTCAAAATGTGATGAGTACAGGGTTTGACAAGTTCTAAAGCTGATGAATTTCGAGGTGTAGCTATCTTAATGGAATGAAAATCCATGACAATTGAGATCACCAAGGTACTGATTAGTATTGCTATTTCTTTATTGGTATTACTGTCCCTGTTTTTTTTTCTCATTCACTTTCAAAGAAGTAGGCTGCTTCTAGTAACCTGTCCCCTCCGCTCACACACAAAAAAGGGTGCAAGGGATCCCATTGAATCAGAAACCAAACCTACACAGGAAGTAGTACTATTAGTAGGCCATTCTCAAATTTTACCATGGTGTAAACATGGGAGTGAATTTTCCCAAGTACCTCCTTGCTGGAAACTGTTTGCACTGGAGGTAAGTGTGAAAGGGGAGGGTGTGGGAAGTGATGGGGTGAGGGCTTCCAAAACCTTTCCCAAACCTCAGAAATGGCTTGATTCTGAGGAAGGGAGAAGTTTCAGGCTGGTTTTTATTTCCATGAGCCAGTTCATACAGCCCTAAATTTGATCTGCTTTCCTCAAACTGGGAGTCAGAAATCCCTTTTCTCTTCTGTTTTTCTGCTGCAGAAATTCCCAACATTCCCATTTTGTGGGCTCCAGAAAGGGGTAAGCGAAGACTTCAATCCCAGCCAATCATTTCCAAATTAATAATTTTTAGTGTTTTGGTTTTTTTTATCATGATAAAAATGCTTGGACCCATTTTTCCCATCTGTTTTATTTTTCGTGGATTGTTATGTATCTATGTTCTAGGGTCACTCTGTATCCCTGGGCAGTAGAGTTCAGATCCATTGGCTATTTCCATTTGTGCGCTTTTCTCTCGTGACTTCTCATATGCAGTTTATTGGTGACTGTTTCCTAGATTGAAGACACCAAATTCAGGAGATTGCTTCACTCTCAATGTCATTTTTTCCTGAATGGTGTTTTATTCCCCTGCTGACAGCTTTTCACTCCCCTACCCAACTGCTTCTGATGATCTGCCATTGCCTCTCTGCTATTCTGTCTTCCTGCTTTGACTGCCTTTGATTTTTTTCTCAACTTTTTCCCCTACTTTACTCATCTGCTGACTGATTTGCATTCTTTAGTCATTGGTGCTTTGTCCATCAGCAAATGGCCTGGTACTGCCATATCCATCTGCTATTTTAGCATTTTAGAATTTTAGACTGCCCAACATTCTCTATCAGCTCTCCTACCATACTCCTATGCCATCTGCTTGCCTGATCTTGCCCCGCCCAATCTATGCCTGTAATATTATATGTAGGCTCAGATTGTTTAGCACTTCTGCTATCTTTCTCTACTTGCTTTATGCCACTAAGTTGGACTGCTGACTAAGTTTGCTTGACTACTGTCTCCTCTACCTATCTAATGCACATGGCTGCCCTATTAATTAACTAGAGGTGTTATGTTTATCTCCTATGTATTCAGCCTTGAAACATGCTGATTGGCCCATATTGCCTCCTTTATACTTGTCTGCATTTGATAAATCACTAGCATTGTTCCTCTGTTATCTTGTAACCCTGATCAAATTTTATTTCCAAGAAAAGTGTTGCCTACATATTGTCCAAACATATCTTATAAATAGAAAAATGCTTCACTATTTAACAGTCCAGTCCACTTTATTCCTAAACTGACTTTCAAACTCATTACCACCATCCTTTCAGCTTTTTTATACAACTCTACAATTTTCTCTTTAGTTAGAAATACATTTCTTTCTAAGTCATTTGTTATCTTTGCTTCAGTTGCCTTTTCACATCATATATTATATACTTTTGTTCCTTGTGTATAGAATCTTTTAATAATTTTTCATATACTAAGTTTGTTTTCTAATTTATTTCCCCTACGTTTTCCAGGGCATCATTAGGACAGGTTACTCCTATTAATTTTATTTAAAATTTAAAAGTATCATCTCTAAAAATAATAAATTCACTTATAGTTTTTTGTAGTTAAGATTAAAGTAGCTTTGCACTCTGATTCATTTTTTTCCTTTGAGAATATCATTTCTCAGCTACCCCATAATTTATATAATATCAATTCTTTAGAGATCCTTTTGATATGTTTATCTTTCCCTCCTTTCAGGCTATTTTTTCTTGTGTGTGAGTAAACTTTTAAAATGGACATTTTCCCATTATTTGCTGAGTACCTGGCATCTAAAAATACTTGGAATAAAAATATTATCTGCACTGTAAAGCTTATTGTCTTATTCACTGATATTTAAACAAAAGACAAGATCAAACAAGAAATGGAGATTTTTGCAAATAATGTAACGAGCCCAAGGAGATTTAAAGTAGGGTATGTATATTTGCATACAAGTGTGTGTATCTATGTGTGCATATAACTACAACATCATTGTGCTTGAAGTGTGGAAAATGCTGAGTGTCCATATTAAATTTTGTTTTATTTTTTCAAACAAAGAAAAAAAGTTAAAAAGAAAGTTATAAATTTAGGGAATATACAAAAAATATATGGACAGGGTTTTTTAAATTTATTTTCCTTAATAATAATATTTCAGTAGGTTTTTGTTATGGTAAAATACATATAACATAAAATGTACTATTTTAACTAATTTTAAGTGTACAATTCAGTGGCATTAGTACAGTCATGATTTTCTGCAACCGTCACATCTCTGTTTCTAAAACTTTTTTATCATCTCAACAGAAACTCTGTACCCATTAAACAGTAGCTCCCCATTTCTTCCTCCTACAGCCCCTGGTAACCTCTGTTTTACTTACTGTCTCTGATTTTGCCTATTCTAGATACCTTTTAGAAGTGGAATCCTACCGTTTTTGTCCTTCTATGTCTGATTTATACTTAACATTATATTTTCAACATTCATTCATATTGTAGCATACATTAGAATTTCATTCTTTTTTGAGATTACTCTTCTATTGTATGTTTATGCGGCAATTTGTTTATTCATTCATCTGGACCCTTGAGTTGCTTCATCTTTTGACTATTATGAACAATGCTGCTATGAACATTGGTATGCAGGTGTCTGTTTTTCTTTCACATATTTTGAGTATTTACCTAGAAGTGTATTCAGAATTTTTAATGCTTTTGTCTAAGAGGAAATTAAATCAATGGCAAAGACATCAGGAAACTACATAATTAACATGACAATGGATAAGTTCAAGATACTGTATTAGGAGAATAAATTATAAACTTTTAGAAAGGTTACAGAGGCCACATGAAATTTAGAAGCCCCTAGATTCTAAGAATGAAAAGGAGAATGAAGTGAAATGACACACATAGATGAAGGACATCAAAGTGATTCTGAAACAGGTTGAATTTTAAAAAATACCAACTTCAGGACAGAGTGACGGCATGTCTTTGAAACAGAGTAAGGCTCACTTTTAAAGAAGAGAAGAGGGCTGCATTTGAAAGACAAGGTTTAAATGAAGACAATGGGCTGAGATGAGGCAACCAGGGTGTATTTAGAAGAACCAGCCACAAGAATAGGAATTCATTTCAATTCAGTAGTCCTAAATCCTGGATACGCAGCCTGCTACCTGTAGAAATTTTTCTAAAAAGATTCCTGGGCCTAACCCCTAGAGATGACGAACTGGGGATATGATTTAGGCAATGTGTGCATGAGTGTGTATGTGTTTTAATATACTGGTAAAAAAAACATTTGTTAAATTGAACTGTGTAGCATAGTGTCCTAGACCTTACCAAAAGTAACAAGTTGGAAAGAATTGGTCCTTGTCTTCAAGGAGTTTAAAACTGGAGTAGTTAAATTTGTAATAATAATGGATTTAGGAAAGAAGACTTTCAGTCCATTAGTAGATAATGTTTTCACTTGTCTTTTTTTTTTTTTTGGTGATTTTACATACTCAGTCCAGCCTTTCTCAGCCAAAGGTTCCTCATGTAACCTGCCAAAACAGCAAAAATTGAGTGACTCTCTTCTCAATTCTCCCAAGGTGGTACATAAACTTGTACTATTCTATATGCATAGGAGAGAGATTATTTCATCATATCCAATAATTCTGGTAGCACCTATTTAAAAGGCTTGCTCTATGCCATGTGTATGTTAGGAGTATATGACGCAAAGATAAGGCCTTGCTTTCAAGGAATTTGCATCCCAACAGAGGGAAAAAGCATGTAACAAAAAATGTAGTACCCACAACATTTTGTTATTTTCTTCTAATTCTTTAGGGAAAATGTTCAAAGAGTGATTGTATATAAGAACATTCTTTCACCTCTTGTAAGCATCATTGATTCAGGAATAAAAATGTCTCCTATGTTAATGCCTCATCACAGCTGTAGGATTCTGGTAATAGTTTAAATGCCAATAAGAATCTCTTTAATTTTAAAACCTAGAGCTCTTAGTGACAGATTAATGATTCCATTGGTAGCTGTTAGTAAACAGCATCACCTGAAACCAAGGTTACTAGTTTTATAGTGGAAAGTAGAGGTTGGCTAGAGAAAAGTAGATAACTAATGTTTAGGAAGTTCTTCTTGAATGTAATTATAAGCACAATGAGGATCCCCCCTCCTCCCCATGAGTATAACTATATACTAATATTGAAAAGGTTTGGGATTAATTTATTTTCATTATCAACGAAAGCTCACTTGAATTCCTCGTGTCAGAAAGTTCAGTCATATTAATTAGCTTTTGCGAGGGATCTGGTTAATTAGTCATTTAAACTAGGAATTTATTTGTCCTCCTTAAATTAATGTGTGCCTTTAAACTTGGACGCAGTTAGCTTTATTTTTATTGCTCACTGCTTCACACTGATTTTTCTAAAGAAATCTCTTTAAAGTGCTACAATTAAGTTTTAGTATCCTATTTTTCCTCCCATCTCCTGATGTCCTACTAGTAATTTATTTTTAACAGCACAGCTATGGAAAGATCAAAGTACTTGCGTCAGTGTTCCATTGTGTAAATGTGCCACAGCTTTTTTATCCACTCATGTACTGACGGGCACTTGGGCTGTTTCCAGAACTTGGCTATTGTAAATAGTGCTGCAATGAACAGAGGGGTGCATATATTCTTTCAAATTAGTGTTTTGTGTTTCTTAGGATATATTCCCATACGTAGGATCTTTGGGACAAAAGGCAGTTCCATTTTTAATTTTTCTGAGGAAACTCTGTTGTTTTCCACAGTGGCTGCACCAGTCTGCATTCCCACCAACAGTGCACAAGAGTTCCCATTTCTCCACATCCTTGCTAGCACTTCTTGTTTGTTGATTTATTGATGACAGCCATTCTGGCAGGTGTGAGGTGATATCTCATTGTGGTTTTAATTTGCATCTCTCTGATGATTAGTGACATTGAGCATCTTTTCATATGTCTGTTGGCCACCTGTATGTCCTCTTGTAGAGGTGGTCAAAGTGGGGAGGAAGATGTGGATGAAGAGACTTTGCTTGGGCAGTGGGCACACCACGCAGTATGCAGATGATGTTGTTTTGAGTTGTTACTTGAAACCTGTATGGTTTTGCTACCCAATGTCACCACTTAAATTCAATTAAAAAATACTTTTTTTCTTTTTTTTAAATTTTATTGTTGTTCAAGTACAGTTTCCTGCCTTTTCCCCTCACCCTTCTCCACCTCCCTCCTGTTTCCACACCACCTCTGTTATTGTCCATGTGTCCTTTATAATTGTTCCTACAAACCCTTCACCATTTTCCTCTGAAATTCCCTCCCCTCTCCCCTCTGGTCACTATCAGCCTGTTCTCAATTTCAGTGTCTTTGGTTATATTTTGCTTGTTTGTTTGTTTTGTTGATTCGGTTCCTGTTAAAGGTTAGATCATATGGTATTTGTCTTTCACCACCTGGCTTATTTCACTTATCATCATGCTTTCCGGTTCCATCCATGCTGTCGCAAAGGATAGGAGCTCCTTCTTTCTTTCTGCTGCATAGAATTCCATTGTGTAAATGTACCATGGTTTTTTGATCCATTCATTTACTGATGGGCAGCTAAGTGGCTTCCAGCACTTGGCTGTTGTAAATTGTGCTGCTATGAACATTGGGGTGCATAAATTCTTTTGGATTGGTGTTTCAGGGTTCTTTGGGTATAATCCTAGCAGTGGAATTGCCAGGTCAACAACAAGTGTTGGAGAGGCTGTGGAGAAAAGGGAACCCTAATGCACTCTTGGTGGGATTGCAGACTGGTGCAACCACTGTGGAAAACAGTATGGCATTTCATCAGAAATCTAAAAATGGATCAATTAAAAAATACTTTTGTTAGGAGAAAAGCACTAAAATAGAATTATACCCAGGTTTAACTTGTTTTCTTAACAATAATAAATGAGTTTAAAGATTTTGCTTGCATTTATTCTGAAAAACATTTTTTAATGCAAGAAAAGATTATACAGATATTTTAAAGTATACTGGGATAAAGGAAAAATAAGAATAACATCATTCTATTTAACTTGTTTATTAATAATAAATATACTTCTTTGTGATCTCTGAAATCCTGTTTTTATTTTGAAGACTGACGAATTGAAAATAGAGTTGTATAATGTGTTTCCTTTTGTGTGAAAGTTAACCTGAAAAGACCATATCTCTATCATTCCCTATTAGTCTTCAAGTCCTCTTTATATTTAATAACAAGAAATTCCTGTAAATTTCCTTGTGATCATCAGATTCTTTACAGGCAAATACTCCTAAACAAACAAGTTGTTATCTAATTCCCCCCCGCCCCCGCCCTCGCCCACTTTCTCTCCTGAAGAATTAACAGTAGGATATATTCTGGACCTTGCAAAGGAAGATGTAGCATCCTTAAGTGAACATTTTATGAAGGTAGTTTCACTCCCTGGTTTTAAAGATAGACAGTGAATAACAGGCAGTAATAGCCAGTCTCTGTGCCCCCTAATCTTTTTTTCTCCCCTTTGCAGTCCTACCATTAAATGTTTTAGTGTTGCTGGCAAAAGCTCACACATTACACCTGTAGCACAAGAGGTCTGGTGGAGTGAAAGGGGAAGTTAATTGCCTCAGACACAGAAACTATTTGGTTTAAAGCTCCTTTATATATATTTAATAGTCTTTAACATCAAAATAATTACCTGAAAAATATACTTGTTAGACATTTGGATGTTTATAAAATACAAAACATTTCCAAATTTTTTGTATTTATCTCTGAATGCTTTTAGATTTCTTACATTATTTAGTACTTATGAAGCACTAAAGTACTTCACTTTAGTACGTAAGAGATTATTTTCTGTTCATATCAGCAGCACTAAAAACATCTCAGATGTTCAGGAATTAATATTTTTTGTTCATAGCCATATTACAGTAGTAGATGTGTACATATTTATTTTGTAATCAAATAATTCCATTATAGAGATCTTAAGCAAATATTCTGAAAGAAAATACCTCTTATAAGTTAATTATTTTTTCATCCCAACTCACTGCCTTCTGGTTAAAAATAAGTCAATTTTGTGAGAGGATTAAAAGGCAGAGAGCTTTTTGAGATATTCTGCTTTTCATAATGTTTACTAATTTAAAAATAAAATAATCTGCAGGAAGATCCTATTTTATTAACAAGATCTATCTTCAAAGTTTTATTCTATTCCTATTGTTGGAATTTTAGGGTCACAGTACTTAGCATATATCAGAGGTGTTCAGTAAGAGCATGAAATGGTGACCTTTGTATTGTAACATAGTATTAAAGATGAGATTTTAACTTAAAAGTATATACATTTAGGGGAAGGAAAACATTTTTTGCTATTTATCTTGCCTTTTTTAATAGCTTTAAAAACTCCTGTTTTTATTAATATAGATTTATTTGTGAAGTAAATATAAACTACCAATAACCTCAACATATAATTGTTAGCCAGGACTAATTGGTTAATTTGAACAGTTAGTGTCCCATCATAAATACAGGTTTCTTAATAACATTATCTCAACTGTTACCACAGCTACTACAATTTATTGTGTACTTACTGTGTGCCAGACTATATAACATCTTACTTAATCCTCACAACAAGCCTATACAATGGGTACCACTTCACAGATAAGAAAATTATATTTAGAAAGATTAATCACTAAATGATATAACCCAGATCTCAGAGCTAGTAGAAGATAATAGAACTAGAATTTGAAATAGGTAGTCTTACTCCAGAGACCTTACTCTTAATCACTCTCCTTTTTATATAAATTAAGCTTTTTTTCATGTAATAACTGTTCTTTAAAAAAGGAGATCTGTCAGTCATATCAGAGTATAAATAAGCTATAAGTAAATTAATTTCCCTGTCATTGTTGAAGTTCTTCCTTATTTTCTATCATAAATATTCTCTTTATATAAATTGTCAAATACATTTCTGATTATCACTTTAGAAATATTTCTTAAACTAGAATAACTGAGTCAAAATTGCCCTCTAGAATATATATACAAATTTGTATGTTCATACTATCAGTTTGTGAGAATGCATATCCATTATCATTTTTAATTTTACCAGTTTGATAGATGAAAACTGCGTGCTTTTATTGGCATATTATATACTAACAGTGAGATGAAACATGTTTCTTGGATTTGTCCAATTTTGTTTCTTCTTCTATAAACTGCCTGTTTTCTTTGTTCAGGTTTCTTTTGGCTCAGAAGACTGCTTAAAGACTGTACTTAAAGACTGATTGTAATTACAGAGAGAAGTTTAAGGAATACGTTTGGCAGAGTCAGATTTATATTTTAACTATATCGTTTGTCATATAAGTACACACCAATTTATTTTCTCTTTTCTCAAATTCCACTAATATAATAGTACTCAATTATTTCATTACTCACCCTCTTACAGCAGAGGTCAAGTTCAAAATACATTCTGAATCAAAGGTATGCAGTTAATAAAACACAAACATATTATATTCTAATAAGTTACTTGTGGCCTTTGTGAGTTTTTTTTAATAGCTAATAGTTTATTTCCTAGCTATTTTTTCTTGTGGAAAGTCTATGATAAAAACTTTATAGATAAAAACTTATCGAACCTTAATATTTTAGAATGAATGTTTTGTTCATAGATAACAAACCATGGAAATAATTTATAATTAGGACATTGACTACATGTAGCTACTATTAGCAGTCATTTTTAAAAATACCAAATATATAGTTCTATTTGCAAATCATTTTTCTACATAAGAATTCCAGTGAAAACAATATTCGGGCACACAATTAATGTTTATGTTATATAGACACTTAAAGCATTTTACAAACTTTTCTCTGACAGGTAGAGCTTAACTTCCCTCAAAAGTTCCAATTTTTTTTTAATCTCCCCTAACATGTAAATCATCTCAAGCCCAAAGTTTTTGAGTAAGTGAATTGTTTAACACTTGGCTTGTATTTTTCCATGGAAACATTTGTTTATGTAAATGATTCTCAATCAGGGGGCATATCTGGTCTGCAGGGAACATTTGGCAGTGTCACAACTGGAGGGGTGCTACTGACATTGTGTGAGTAGAGGCTAAGGATGCTTCTAAACATCCTACAATGCACTGAACAGGCCCTACGATAAAGAATTCTCTGGCCCAAAGTGTTAATGGTGCAGAAATTGGAAAACCCTTATTTATATTGAGTACTATATATTATACAATACATATTACATATATATTGAGTAATATTATTGAGTACTCACTAACTGCCACATACTCTGCCAGGGGCTGGGGATACATGGACAGAAAGTTATCATCTTAGCCCTGGCCGCGTAGCTCAGTTGGTTATAGCATTATCTGGATATACCAAGGTTGCAGGTTCGATCCCTAGTCAAGGCACATAAGAGGCAACCAATGAATGCATAAATGGGTAGAACAACGATGTTTCTCTCTCCCTTTCTCTCTCTCCCTCCTTCTCCTTCTTTTTCTCCTCTCTCTCTTCCCTTCTTCTTTCCTCTGTCTCTAAAATCAATAATTTTTTTTTAAAGTTATGATCTTAGCACTCAAGGAAGTTACATTATAGTTTGTAAATGGAAAGAATTGAATAAGCAAAATATAACATCATCAATATAGTAGTGTGTGTATATGATATATTAAGACAAGATAAATTTAGTCTGAGGGAATTAGAGAAATTTTCAAAGAAGTGATAAGGAACTCTTTTTGTTGTTGTTTGTACTGTTTTTCTTTTACTTAAATTTACAAAAAGCACACAAATAGTGTGGTTACAGTTTAATGGATTTTTCAGAAAATGAACATAGCTATGTAACCAGCAACCTCCAAATCAATACACCAGAATATTAGCATCCCAGAAGATCCTCTTGGGCCCCCTTTCAGTTACAGCTTAACATCGAGAGTAACTACTATTCTGACTTTTGGTAGTATAGATTTTTTACTCAACTTTACATGAATGATACCATATATGTAATCTAGTTATGTCTGTATTTTGCTCAACATTATGTTTGTAAAATTGATTCGTATTGTAACGAATGTATCAATTCTATACAGGCAAAATGGCTGAAATCATAAATCTTCCAATAGGCCAGTCTGGCTGCAGACTGGGTTTTGAAAAGTGGCAGGAGAGAACCTAGAGCAGGAGATGAGGTCATATGATGGAGACTTCTCTGTGTCATATAAAAGGCATTTGGATTTTTCTGTAGAAGGAAATGAAGCTTTTTGAAAGATGTTCAACAGCAGTAAATTTAATAATATTTGCAATTTAGAAAGACCACTTTGGCAGCAGAGTAGAGGGATCAAGTGAGAATAAACTTAGTTATACCACCAATCAGGAGGTTATTGAAATAGTCAGACAAAAATTGCTGAGAACCTAAATGCAGGTAAGGATAGGAAGAGATAGATGACTCCCTCAGGATGGAATAGATAGCACTTACTGACTAACTGGGCATGGAGATCTCAGAAGGGAGTTTCCTCAGCCAACCTTCAAAAACCTATATGTGTTACTGAAATAGCAATGAAGAAAAATAATAGAATTTGATGTCAGTGATAAAAACTGAATTACAAATAATGTCCAAATTTATTTTTAGTGTTCAAAATTGTAGAAAAATAGATACCACTATCTGAAAATTAATAAACTGATGGAAATCTTCATGGAGTATCTGTAGGGAAATTGATAATAGTCTAGACTGATTAATAGTATTGGCCTTTGTTTTCATTTTAATTTAAAACTTAAGTCTTTTTGTTGTTGTTTCAGATTTCACTAGTTTCACTTTTCACTAAATTTATACATTTAGTGATGAATAAAGGTGTTTTCAGCTTAGGGAGGAAAAATGATAGAGGATATGTATGCATATGTATTATGTGTTAAATAGAAGAGTTGGGAGAAGAAAGTAAGAAAGGGGTTAAAATATGCTTAAAATACTGTATCTGGATGAATAGGAAGGAATTGATTGAAGTGCAATTAGTAGAGACCCTGGTTGTTATCTCTACATGGGATGATTACTGTATTTTAACTTGTTTGTGCCTGCATCCCTGAAGAGAATGAAGGCAGTAAGTCAGAAAATTCCCTGTAGTCAATGAGCAGTAGCATCACTTCAAAGATGTGTTGCTAGCTATCTAAGACAGTGATAAAGTTAGTTGTCTCTTTGTGATCTAGAGAATGAGTACAGTTAGCTTCTGGTAACATAGCACTGTCTCTCAGTGTTTTGAAAGATAAAGAACTTTAACATGACTTTTTAAGTTGTAAACCCTGTATTTATAGATAGGATTATTCACCTAGAAAACCCAAAAGAATCAATTGAAAAAGTATTAGAATCTCAAAAAGATCATGGTGGCTGAATACAAGAGTATTTTATTTTATAAATATCTATAGACTAACATTACTTAAATTAGAAACAACCCACTAGAAAATATAATGGAAAAATATCTTCTTCACAGTAGCAGGAAAAAAAGAAACATCATAATACCTAAGAATAAATTTAAGAAGTTTGCCAATTTTGAATGAAGAAAACTTTGTTAAAGGACATACAGTATCACTTGAGTGATTAGGAGGTCATAGCATGTTCTTAGATGCAAATATTTCTGTGAAATTGTCAGTTTACCTTAAATTGATTAGTAAATGTGATATAATTCCCATTGATTTGGGGGGAATATACCAGGTTGATTGTAAGTGTTATTTTAAATGAACAAATATATGCCCTGGCCAGGTAGCTGAGTTGGTAAGTCATCCCAATAGGCCAAGGTTGCAGGTTCCACCCCCCAGTCACGACACATACAAGGTAGCCAACCAATGAATGCATAAATGGGTGGAACAACAAATCTCTCTCTCTCTGTCACTCTCCCCCTCTCTCTCTAAATTCAATAAATAAAAAAATTAAAAAAAAGAACAAATGTATAAAAATAGCTAGTGATTTTTTAAGTAAAATGAGATTGCCTTACTCATTTTAGATGTAAAAACATAAGGTACACTAATTGAATATTTAGTACATTACATGAAAACAAACTCAGAGATAAATTAAACCTAATGATATTTCATCATTCTACATATGTATACACTTGGAATTTAGTATTTTATAAGTGTAACATTTCAAGACATTGGAGGAAAGAAAGATCACTCAATAAAAGGTGTTGAGAAAACTTGATATCCATTTTGGTCGAGAAGATCATGCAACAAAAAAATCAAACTACACATGTATTAAACATTTAAATAAACTGTAAGTTTATGATTTAAAAATTAATAGGTTATGCTTATGATCTCCAGGTAAGAGAAACCTTTCTAGTTGAAACATGAAACCCAGAAAATATAATACAAATATTTATAAAACCTCCTATAGAAGCATTTGAAATCTCTTAATGGAAATATCAGATATGCAAAAATTGTTACAAGCATCAAACTTAAAAATAAATATTTGAAATTACTTCACTGCCAACAGTTTAATATTTCCAATGTATAAAGTTTTCTAATAATTAAATAGGAAGAACATGTCCATCAATATAGACTAGTAGGCAAAAGATATAAATAGGCAATTTGCAAGGAGAAAGTTGCTTTTAAATATGTACTTGTTATAATGGGTAAAAAGATTCAGTTACTTTGTATACACCAGTTAAGTAACTATTTAAAATTGAGATTGCCTGGAAATGGCAAGGATTGGGTAAAAAACACGTTTTGGTTTGGGAGATAAATTGGGGAGTACCATCTCTCCGTAGTGCAGTCTGCAATGTGTCAAAAATTTCAGTGTAATAATATAGAAGACATCCATTTCATAGGGGAATAAAGTAGTTTACAAAAGTGTATGGTCTGAAATAATTGTTGATCTGGTACTTTGAAAATCTTCCCACTGTAGAACAATTTGACCTAGCGAAAGGACATACCCTCTAAGGCATACCCTGTAAAAGGACATGCACTGTCAGTCTTGAGATTTACTCTCTCCCCAAAATGCCATGAGTTGCAGGTCAGAGCAACAGGGAGCAGGAACTACAACTATAGGAAGCCAGGACTTGGGAGAGACACAAGGTTCCCTGAGACAGATACTCATAGCACCACTGATGGTGAGACACTTGTTCTTGGACAGCAACTATGTGTAAATTTCAGTTTGGGATTCCCTGAGACTATGAGAGCCTTGTGGGAGGCCAAAGTAGTAACTGTTAGTGGTGCCCTCCAGCTAAAGGTGGAGAAGGAAATAATTGTTCTCCAAAGGAAAATTTCCCCAGTTTAAATTAAGTTCAACTGTACTCCCAACAGAAGATCATATGCCTTCAATTACTATTATATTGATTCAGTTCAAATGTAATGTGTTTCTCACAACTGGTTTTCCTTAAGTCCTTCTTCCATTCTTTATGCTGTTGTTGCTGTACATTTTAATGTATGTATGCAATAACATGTAACACATAAATGCTATTGTTGCTTTAGATACTTAATTTTAAAGCAAGTAAATAAAATAAATTTTATTTTACCATCAATTTTTTTAAAAATCAAGTAACCAGTGTGCTACCAAAACACACCAACCACAAGTCAGCAAAACCATTATTCAATATATGGACTGAAAAAAATGACAACAGCTAGAACTATCAAATACAAAAATATAGGACATCTAAGAATTAGGCGACTGTTATCTTTTATTGTTCATTATGGGGAACTTTTGTTTAGGACAAACGCTAAACCAGACAGGATGCAGACACAACAGAAGTATATCAAACTGTCCGTGGCAAGCCAAGATGTATGGTTAACCTGCCTATGGTGAAATGTCCAAAGGAACGAAGACAGCCTAACAAAGATACATAACAAGAGACCATCATTTAGGAATGAGCAAATGTGGGGAGAGATGATACTCTTAGAAATAAGAAAAATGTAAGTTTTAAAAAATCAGTAAACAGGTAAAAGAGCAGATTAGACCAGCAGAAGAGATAATGAACACACTGAAGTATTTATCTGAGGAAATTACTTCATATTGGAAAAAACTACATAGAGACATCATTGAATGGAAATATGAGAGAGACCTACGTATGGTGAATGAAATGAGAAGGACCAAAATACATTACATCATGGCCCAAAAAGGAAAGAGTGGAGAAAAGGAAATGATCTTAAAAATAACCAGAGAGAAAGGGCAAATCACTTATATAGGAATGACAGCAGACAGAATAATAATAGAACAATATTGAAGAAGTATTCTTCAGGGTACTTAAAAAGTATTCTTCAAAGTATTAGAGGAGTTATATTGGAAATTACTTTGTACAGCTTATCATTTTGTGATGTACATATTTGAAGTGTTCACTTTGAGATTCACAATATAATACAGAAATTTGTTCTAAAATTTTGTATAGAGACATTTAGACCATATTCATAAGGTCAGGGCAACACTGATATCAAATCCTAGGATGACATGTACCTGTTGCATTTGCAGTTTATATTAAAAGTTATAAAGTTATTTTTAAATTAAAATAGTATTTGATTTAGAGACAGAATTGATAGTTCCTAAGTATCTTAGTTGCTTTAAATCTAGTAATCATATTTGACTTTATTTACCATGTTTTACCATGTATAATACACACTTTTTTGCCCAAATTTTTGAGGGAAGAATAAGGATGTGCATTATACATGGGTATAAGGATTACATAGAATAGGCATAATAATGGGTATAATAATCCATGTATAATGCATACAAAAATGTGAGTATGCATTATAACAGCAAAATATGGGACTAATATTTAATTAAAATAATTATATTTCAAAAATGAATCAAATATCTAAAATTGTATTATTTTCACTTCCTAGTGCATTTCATTCATACTTTAAATTTTTCTAATGCTACCTGCCATCTCACTTTGATGTTTTGGGGAGTAATTTTTTTTAATTTCATCATATAATAAAAATAATATATTTTAATATAAAAATAATACATTAAAGGTTTTGCTTCTCTTACATAACTTGGCCTCTTATAATTTTACTGTTCCACTTAATTGAAAAACTTTGAAAAATCTTGAGCACAATCCATAGCACAATCTTAATATGTCAGGATTGAAAACTCACTCATTTTTGAGCCTCACGTCATAGTTATCCATAGTTTAACCCAAAGCATTGTCCTTTATCGTTAAAGATTTATGCCCAGAATATTTCATATTAGACTGAAAACATTACATTGTTCTGAGGTAGCACCTCAGTAATTGTGAAGTTACATTTCTGTTATAATAATGAACCATATCACTTGTCTTTTGCTTTATATAATCTTTACTGCTTTTAACAGACTAGTATTTTGGATTTCTATTAATTGCTATTTATTTAGCTTTCTGACCTACCTCTGTGAATGATACAAGAACATTTTTAAAAATAACTTTAAGAATAGACCTATATTTTCCCTAATTGATTTAGGCCAGATTTACTTTGAGCTGCTAAAATGAATACTTTCATAATTTTATTTTTTTTTCTTATTTCTTTTGAAACAAACATCACTTTGATGTTTTCTTGTCATTGCTGTTGACAGTCAGAGACAGGTCAAGAAGATTAAGGAAAATATTTTGTATGTTGACCCATCATTTTATAATATGAAAAGGTTCTTAAAATAGAGAATTTGCAGAAGCTATGATATCTGAAAATTATTCTGATAAAATTATCAGAATAAAAAGTGTGATATCTTCTGGGCAACCTACAGTAATAAAAGAAAGACGAAGAAAAACTTTGGGAAACGAGGATGTGACAGAATCTAGTATTGTCAACCCCTGCATCCTCACCTATTTCTTTTTTTGCTGTTCTTTCCCTAGCAGCAAACTTGGTTAATACAGAAGTCTGCCCTTCCTATTACAGTGTTGAACAAAATGTTGGTTGCCTGTTACCCCATTTAATATTCCTGCTTTGGGTATCCTCTACACTTGGATACTTAATTTTTGTTATGTGAAGACAGGACCTGAGTTAACACTTTTCATAGTTATCTTAGTATAAAATAATATCATCTGGTTATCAAATCTTCAGGTTTGTTTTATAAACCTGAATTTTAAATATCCTTTGTTGGTTGGTTCTTGTAAACTTGGTTTGACTCCTGCATATCCTAAGCCACACTTCAGGATATAATTTCTACAGCAGATCATTCAGCCAAAATGATCATCAAGGTAGTATTAAAAGAGAAAATATTATAAATAAGTAGCCTTAGGATTGTGTGCACATGTGTGTATGTCAGTAGGGGTGTTCATTTCCACCCATTCCAACTAGGTGATGGGCAACCAACTTCTTCCTCCCCAGGCCCACCAACTGCCCTAATAGCATCAGCTCTTCAGTTGCCTATAGCCCTAGCCTGAAGAACTCAATTCCAGTCCTAGGATGTGTGTGTCTGCACCTACACACATATACATTATCCTTAGTTTTATGAAGTGCAATTTTTTTGTTGTGTGTACAAAGTTGGACTCTATTTTGACTTCTTTTAAATCATAAACTTGA
Organism: Desmodus rotundus; assembly: GCF_022682495.2. Lineage (NCBI taxonomy): Eukaryota > Metazoa > Chordata > Mammalia > Chiroptera > Phyllostomidae > Desmodus > Desmodus rotundus. The sequence goes on from NC_071393.1 coordinate 110,475,818, forward strand.
AGGTGACATAGGCTTTTTTTGGAGAATGTACTACCTTGTTCTGAGCACCATAGTCTAGGTGTTCTGAAAGCATCTGGGATCTTCAGACCTTAAATTGCAGATCTTGATTCTGAAATATCAGCCCAAAATCCCATACCATAAAAATACATGTGTGTGTGTGCATGTGTGTATAATGATTCCTTGAAATATTCTCATAGTTATAAAATAAAATGTATTTTAGCTTTCAAATTAGAGTATGCAAAAGAACTGTTATTTAATTTTTTCTTACCTTTTGTGACAGCATGGATGGACCTGGAGGTTATTATGCTAAGTGAAATAAGTCAGTCAGAGAAAGACAAATGATCTCACTTATATGAGGAATGTAATGAACAAAATAAAGTGATGAACAAAATAGAGACAGAGGCATGAATACATGAAACAGACTGACAGCTGTCGGGGGTCATGGCAGGAAGGGAGGAGTGGATGAAAGAAAGTGAGGGGATTAGCCAAAGAACATATACGCATAATTCATAGACACAGACACAGTGTGGTGATGGCCAGAGATAAGGAGGGGGGAGGGGCAAAGGTGGACAAAGGAGAGGAAACGGGGGCATTTGTAATAGTATCAACAATAAAAATTAAAATTTAAAAAGAATTTTTTTAATTTTTATGATCTTTTTTCATTTCTGCAATTTTACCTTTTTTGGTGGCAAAGGATAGCTGCACCTCTTTTTATTTTTTTATTTTTTATTGAATTTATTGGGATGACATTGGTTAATAAAATTATATGGGTTTCAGGTGTACAATTCTATAATTCATCATTTGTATATTGCAATGTGTTCACCACACCAAGTCAAGTCTCCCTCCATCAGCATTTATCCCCCCATGCCCTCTTCTACTTCCCCCTAACCCCTTTCCCTCTGGTAATCACACTGACAGCTGTCAGAGGTGAGGACGATTGCAGGGCTAGGTAAAAAAAAGTGGATTAAGAAAAAAAAGTTGCACCTCTGCCCTGGCTGGTGTGGCTCAGTGGATTGAGTACTGGCAACCAAAGGGTCGCCAGTTCGATTCCCAGTCATGGCACATGCCTGGATTGCGGGCCAGGTCCCCAGTAGGTGGTGCATGAGAGGCAACCACACATTGATGTTTCTCTTCCTCTCTTTCTCCTTCCCTTCCCCCTTTCTCTAAAAATAAATAAATAAAATCTTTTTTAAAAAAAGTTGTGCCTCTTTTCAGAAGGTTTTTAAAACTAGTCCTTTATTTTTTCCCTTTGTTTAGACATTTATCTTCCATATAATAAAGCTAAAATTTTTCTTTGATCTAACTTATGTCTATTTTATTTAGTAAATAATATATTTTTCCTTTTATATTTCTTGTAGGTTATAGCTCACTGAGTTTTTTAATCCATTCTTATATATGTAGAGACTCTTACAAAGTAGTTTTTTCTACTATGAAGTATAATGTTGGTTAAAATTACTGTGGTAAGATCCATCTGTTTAGTATGAGCAGCAGAGCATTAATTGAGTTGAATGTACTCTTTATAATCCCCAATTTTACATCATCCTGAGTCTTATTCCTGTCCTCACAAGAGAAAAGGCCCAGGCTGCAGCTTTCAATTTTAGTGTATGGTTGCTATGGAAATTAAAAATCGATACAAACTTATTTGGTTTACCAATTTAAATAATTTATTCACAAGTAGTTATAGACACTTGGTTGTATTTTGTTCATCTTTGCTTAGGTACATAATTACATTGCTATTTTCTTTTGGGCTTAGGTGAAAGCAAAAATTCACCTAAGATGAGAGCAAAAAGAACAAGGTGCTGTTCTTTTTTCTTCAAAAGATATTTTCAATCTTCTCAGGTTCTTCCCTCAATCTACTTCAGAGGTTTTGTAGGAATGTCCAGGACTATATAGCTAGTAATTGGTATCTCCAAAACTGTTATTTGATAAATATTTATAAAGTTTTCAAGATTCTTGATGGCATGTTTCATTCTTCAAACATATGGTAATTCATACATACTCAAAACAGACATACGCATAGCTTCTACACTGCTTATTATAGAACTGTCAGTTTCAGTTTTCATAATTGCCTCGACTATCATCTATAACTGCATTTTCTGCAATATGGGTGACTTTAGATTCATATAAATAATAGTACCAACTTTTGTGAAGTGTTTGCTATGTGTTAGGAAGGATACTGAGCATTTTATATGTTCTATCTCATTTAAACAGAGTAAGAGATCCTTCCTATATCTTAATAGGGAACAGTGCCTTATAAACTAACAGTACATAATAAAAGATTAATGGATTAAGTTCAGAACTGGAGTCTACAGTCCTAAATTCCCTATTGATTTACTTACTGTGTGGCTTTGGATTAGTCATAGAATTTATTGTTGTGTCTATTTCTTCACTCACAAAAAGAGAGGTAGTGAGATATATCTCCTCTCTATTATGTTATACAGGAATATTTTAACTATTTAAATAGAGAATATAGGTGTTTGTAAGAAATGTACCATAAATGACTTCTGATGTGAATATTTCTTTAATTATTAAATTATGTGGCCAATAAATAGTATTCATGTTTAGCTTGCCAATTTAATGAATAAGAGAAATAAAGAGTTTTTTCAGAGATTATAAATTTATGTGGTATATAATATTATAATGCTAGCATTTTAAGTATTGTGACATTCTTTTAGTTAACTAAAAATGCTTTCTATGTAGTGTTAACACTTTAGTTTTTAAGCAGGGTAACAAATATCATTACCCCTTTTTACAAATGGAAAACTGAGAGAAATAAATTTCTGGAAGCATAATAAAAGCTGATAGTCACTTAAACTGTGAATAATGAAGGGTAATTAGATTATAGGTGATGAACCACAGGCCTGATCATAAAGTCGGAAGTTAGGAGCTCTGAAGTCTTTAGAGGAACAAACTGTAGAGAACAATTTATTTATGTGTATATTTTTTATGTTTTTATATAGATAAACTTGTTGTCATTTGATTTATTGTTTTTGAACTTTTTTTATAATTGCCTCGTGGAACTTCAGAGTTAAGCTTATCTCAAGACAAGAGATAGATCGTATTTCTTTGCTTTTAGGAAATACTGTCCTCATTTTCCTCTTTCCCCTCTGGCTCCTAATTTAAAACTGAGGGTGGTATGAGATGACAAAATGTATCATCTTATAATAATAATTAAAATAGAAAGGAGCTGTTTTTGTGGGGGGGTTTCCTCTCTTCTCAGCAATTTTTTCACTTATTTCATATTCTTTACCTATTTCTTGTTTCTCTCACTTTGTCACTTGTGCCTGTTGTGGTGAGACACTAGTTTTGCAGAAAGAGAACCAAACATGACAATTTCATGTTTCTAATGTGGATACCTTCTAAAGATGCCAGCAGTGAGAATTATCACATCTCAGAGCAAAGGAGCAGAGTTTTAGACTCTCTAAAATCAGTTTACAGGGAGCCACTTGCCAATAGTACTTATAAGCCTAAAGTAGGAGCTTGTTTCTTCTCAATTAAGATGTTTAAGGACAACCTAAAGTTATGTTGTGATGTGAACATTAAAAACTTGCACTGTTTTTAGTAAACCAAGTAATTTATGTGTTATCTTAATACAGTGGAAATTCAACATACAGATTTTTTAGGAAGCTGTTAGATTTCTGCATATATACTACTAACCTCATGTAATATTGAATGCCAATTGTAATTGAAAAATAAAATAAAACAAAATAAAGTAAAAGTCCAGAGTAGCTGGAGTAGATAGACTGGGTTATATATTCAGCAGTTCAGTGGCCAAACAACAGCCTTTCAATACTGTTTCAAATCGGATCATCTTCCAACTTCATCTTGCTTCAGATTTGAGTAACAAGTTATTTCCCCATTATCTACATATTAACTTTTGAGGAGTATGAATGAATAACATTTTTTCCCTGTATAGTTGAAAGACATATAACCAACACCCTACCATAAGAGGTAACTTTGTTTTTCACACAATGCCAAAAATAAATAAATGCATGTTACAGATGTAAAAATGCTAATAATCCATTGAAATATCACTATTCTTTCACATTTATCTGGAGTGAGATATAGAGCAATACTATTTACATAATTAGAATATGAAGATATGTATTCTTGTGGAATCTTATATAATTTTTTAGCTGAGTTCCCTGATTTTTGTATCATAATTTTTTATATTTATTAAATTAATTTTTAGAAAGGGGAGGAAAGCAATGTGAATGATAACTGCATACAGAAAAAAAGTTGTAAAGCTAAGGAGTAATCACTGCTATATACTCAAGTTGGTTATTTAACAAAGGTTGGGATCTAAATATTAGCAAACAGAGTGAGACTTTTCATAGTTAAAGTAACTGATTTATTATAGAAGACATGTTCTCAGTGGCTCAACAATTAGTTTTTACTCTAACATTGAAATAAATAGTTGTATTGAGCCAAACAAATTGCTGGGCTTCCTTTTGGGACGTTATACATGAAACACTTATCTTTAAACATTAGAACCTTACTTTGCACAGTGTTATGTTAATTCAGTGATGCCTTGGGAAGCTAAGATGAACTGTAGAAACAGGAGAATTAACTTGGCATCTCATGCTCATTGGACAGTATACTTGTATGTTCACAGAATGGAATGGAAGATAAAATTGCCTGCGGTACTTCAACCTTTACTCTTTTATTTTTGCTTTCTCTCTGCATTTATACTGTCTCCTTGGATTTTTTTTGTCATAACCAGATCTTATTTAAATATTGTACAACTTTAACTGAAAAACAAAATGAAGTGTATCCATTTTGAAAAGCTTTCTGCTTTTTCCAGGAGTGGAAGAAGATATAAATGTTTAAGAAGGTGGCTAAAACTCCATGGAAAAAAGTACATTATCATTAGATCATATTTCCCAAGTAAAACTGAGATAACTTCCTGTATTTCTCAGTTGCAGCTTCTTCTTAACTACTTAATCACACTGTTATGAGACTTGATGTGTTAATGATTGATTGAAAGGTGTTTGCAACTAGTATAAAATTAACAAAATCTACAAATGAATTTTTAATTAATTAGAATAAATTTGAGGCTACCCTTATAGTAATGTGACTCTTAACTTTCATTCTGCTCTGTTTCTTAAATGAGAGGAGAAAGGAGTAGATTTATATCTGATATTCCTTGAACATTCCTAAGAGTTAGTCATACATATAAGTTTTATATATTATGTCTATGTAGTCCTGAGAAAAAATATGTTAAAGATAGCATCTAGGTACCATAGGATACTTAAAGGGGCAGGCTCTGAATTGTTATTTTATTATAACCCTTTTTTAAAGTATAAAATAAAATTAATGTGTTTGCCCTTTAATGGATAGAGTAAGGAAAATTTAATTGATTGGCATTAAACTGCTTATTTTTACCTAATTTATCTCCTCATTAGCCCTACATTTTGCTTTTATGAAGGATCCTAACATTTATTTCGGTCTACTTTACAAAGTTGAATATAAGGTGATCATGAAGATTAGATCAAGTAATGCACATTATCATGAATCTGCCTTATTACTTCCATCTGCGGTGTGTTTTTCAAAGTGTGGTTTTCTGACCAGCATTGTAAGCGTAACCTGGCATTTGTTAGAAATGCCAATTTTGAGGCCTCAGTCAGACATTCTGAATCTAAATCTCTGGGTGGGGCCCAGCAATCATTGTTGATCAAGATGTCTAGAAGATTCTGATGCACGTTAAAGTTTGAGAACCTCTCTGCTGACCATATCTTATCTTAATAGCTTTACAACATTATTAATAGCCATTAGATGGTGTTTCAAAGATTTTCTTTGTTACTTAAGATTATTTAATCAACAGAGGGCACTGCAGTAATTGTTACGAGGAAATTTTATTAAATCTACATGTAGTCAAGTAACAAATGTAAATATTAATACAAATTGTGCTCTTAATAAATGCCTATAAAAATAAGTAAAAGCACTATACTAAGTGCTTTTTCACAATCACCGTGCTTGTAAGGAATTTCTACACATTTGCATGTAGCTGTTGGGTGTCCTGGAAGTATTTAAACACAATTGTCTGTTAGCAATGACATTTTTTAAGGTCATTTTTCCTGTGAAGTTACAAATGGACTTGAACTTCACTGGCAAGTTCCCTGGCCTATAGAATCATTGTTTATGCACACTTTTTTTTCCTGTAACTTGAGCAGTCTTTGAAGCATCTTTCTGACTTTAATGTTATCTTCAAAGTGTCAAGGGTAAAATTAAAAGATCGCAATAAGTGATTTTCCATAGGAAGTTGAAACTTTCATAATTGAGAAAGTATTTAGAAGTTAAAGATAAAATGTCAAATTTAAAGATAAAAGCTGGATCCAATTAAGCTTCATTGTTTTGGACTCTTCTAGTTCAGAAAAGGTTATATCTGAAGTAGGAATATAAATTTCTACTATTGCTCAAGGAAAAAGAATTTGATAATCAAATTAATAATGTATAAGAAAGTGGGAATGTTAAGCTAATTAAGAAAAATGGTTTCAAACTTCTAATGGCATCCTTTTTGCCCCTGATTATGAATAGTTTACTGATAATGAATAATTGTTATCTACTTGTATATAATGGCATGGATAACCTTCATTATCTATAGCAAACTAGTGTACACGATTGAAAGGATAAAGCTGCATTTGTTAAAACTATTCTTTTGTTTGAATTTTTTAATAATTTAGATCACTTTTTCTTATTTTCTTGTTCTTTTTCTTCTAGTTGTGCCTTCCCTTCTATGGTTTATAGATGCTTTCACCAGCTCTTACTCTCCTGTCTCCTAATTCCCACATCATTTGACCTCCTGTTCCCTTTAGATGTCACTATTTCAGTGTTCTGCTTCCTGCCCCCATTTGCCAACACTCTGAGATTTAGGTTCTTGCTCTCCATTCTCCTTTCCTTCATCTTTAGTTATCAGCCACTGTTTATAGGTTTGGTTTCTTGATTTTTGTATTAATTCTGTTCTCTAACCAGTATGATCAAAACTGCAAGGATGTAAGGTCAATTGGAAAGTAGAGACATAGAGTTGACATGTATTGAATACCTACTCGGTGCTAGGTGATTTACTTATGTCATTTAGTTCTCGTAAGATGTAGGTATGTTTTATCATTATCTCCATTTTATTCATAAGTACACTGAAGCTCAAAGAGATTAAATATTTCGTTCTAATGCACTGAACAACTAAGTGATAAAGCCTGGTTTCAAACCCATATGGGTGCACTCATTCATGAATTCTTTTATTCAACAAAATTTATTAAGCACACATACTACATGTTGACTGTTGTGCTAGGTGCTGCAATATATCCATCCAGCCTGTATTCTCATGGATCTTAACTGTGTAGTGGCATTGTATGGTGATCTCACTGCTCTACCAATCAGCCTTAAAGGAAGAGAAAATAAAAAGGAAATAGAAGGTTCCAGTGTTTCATGGAAAAGATATATTTGACCTAGATGTGAGAAAGGCCTTAGTTGTGCAGTACTTAGGGATACCCCATTGAAAAGGCTGGTGTGTATCTAGTCGCAAAGAGTCTGACAATCTCTATCACCACCGTCAACACCAAAGCCTTTTAGTGGCATCAACACAATGTATGTTTCCCTTTTCTGTTCTAAAAATATAAGATTTATGTCTGTAAGCCAAAATTCTCTAGAAAGTCTTCAGAAAGAATTAACTGTCCTCCCTAAATTAGGTTTGGAAAAAGATGAAGACCTCTGTGTAAAGAATACATACATTCATTAATCCATCCATTTGTTATCCATATACATATATATCCTAAAAATAATTAAGATGATTTACCCAAATATATAAAACACAACTTTTAATAAAATAAATGTGGAAAAATAAGATAAAATTAGGTTGTGTTCAGGGAGCCTACTAAAAAGGTGTTTATGAATTTGGCTCTGTCCTCAAGGGTAACTTTTTTTTATTTACAGTTTTTACAATTTCCCCCCATTGCTCTCTCCTGCTCACTGATCCCACAGTCAGTCTGCACCCTGTTGTCCATGACCATGGGTCATTTATACCTGCTCCTTGATTAGACCCCTCCCCTTCTTTTCCCCCTACTTCCCTCCCCCCTCCCTCCCCTCTAGGCGCTTCATTCACAAGCCACATAATTTTTTTAAAAAAATACTGGCAGCACAGAAAAGAACCCATTTCTAGTTGTGACACTTAAGAGGAACTTTCTCCTAATAGATTCTCCTAAAGTGAACCACAGTATGGTAAACAATGGCCTCAAATACTTTCTAATATAAATAGGCATTTCAGAGACATTTCGTTGACTTCAATTGTATGCCACAAAAGAACCATCCAGTAAAACAATTATTTGAAATTGAGATGAGGCATTACAGGTAGTCCACTGTGATCTGGCCAAATACAATTGTATATGATAGGGCAGGAGTGTCAAACTCACTGTCACCAGGGCCCACATCAGCCTCACAGTTGCCTTCAAAGGGCTGAATGTAATTTCAACTCCTTAACAGTTAAAGGAGTAGTTACATTTATACAGTCCTAAAATTATTTTGGCCCTTTGAAGGCAACTGTGAGGCTGATGTGGCCCCCAGTGAAAATGAGTTTGACACCCTGTTTTATTAGAGTCTCTAGAAAATTTAATGAATTGCATCCCTTTTAGGTAGTTTTCTAATATGATTTGCCAATTGAGTTTTTTGCGTACTAGGTGACAGTTTACACACTCTTATATGTTTGTTTTCATTAATGCAACATCAATGTATAGAATTATTCCTATAACATAATAGATACCCTAATAACTAATGTAGAGAGAATAAATATTTCATCCATCTATTTAAGTGAAAGACTTCCTCTCTGCTATATGTTGATATTTTCTTCCCTTATCCATAAAGTATGCTACCATACTTTGGAGTGCATCATTTTAACATGGAAATGGTGTTTCTTATCAACACACCTCAAAATCATACCAAATATATTGAATTTGGAAAACAAGGGATGGATTCCGGATAAAGGTAGCCTGACAGTTTTTAACTATGTTTTTAAAGGAAAGTAATCAACTCCCAAATTTAGGAATTTAAGAATTTCCTTTTGTCCTGCCTGCTGACCCTCTATTTTTAAAGCACATTTTATTGAAAAGCATTTTGGTAGTGTTAGTTTTCCTTTAAAATTTTGGGGAGGGGAAGTTAGGGGGTAGAAGGATTGAGCATAAAGGAAAAAAGAACTCATGGACATGGACAACAGGGAAGTGATTGCCAGGGGGAGGGGGATAAGGAGGCTTAATGGTAATAGATAAAATATAATGAAAATTATATTTTTAAAAATCTGCCATTGTTAAGTATCATAGATTACATCAATTCTAGTAGTCCTTTATTCTGTGTAATTCTAAGGGATTAGCTAATTTATATCATCTTAAAAGCTTATTTATAGTATCAACTGACTTCTAACACATACTTGAGGTGTAATAACTGCTTTGCCCAGTCCTCAACCAAAATTTTTCCCAGAGCTATAATCTTATTTAGGAATATCTCTCTACTTCTAATTAAATATTGAAATATGAACCTTTCCCTCTGTTACTCTGTAATTTACTTCTTATTTTATTTGCATTTTTTCTTATGTACTGGAACACTTTCTTTTATCAATTTCATTTTTTTATTGCCTCCAAGTATTAAAATGTGCTATATTTATAGAAACAGAGGATTAGAAATTGATTAAATCATATATTTCGCTCCTAAGTTTTAACCTAAATCATATATTTACCATCACAGAATAATAAATATAAACCTATTTTGGTTCACCTTTAGAAAATGAAATTTTCCTGTCTCCTTGATTAGCTTATCCCAGGTTTATACACACTTGTCTGAAGAATGCCCTTTCTCAAAACTTCTATTATATGATTAAAGCCTATCACTTTATTAATTATTGTTAAAACAGTTAATTTATATTGAAGATATGGAATCTAGAGCTTTTCTTCTACCCAATACATGGGAAAAAGTTGACTGGTGACTTTTTGAGTTCCTTTTCATTATATCATAAAATTAGAGCTAGGAGAGACACAAAATAATATCAAGTTTTCATGGACTAATTATTTCAAGAGTAACTGATGAAAAAAAAAAATACCCAGATTTCTTACCCTATGAAAATCTATTATGCTATTATAGCAGTCTGATACTTCCTTTTAAAATTTAGGTTATTAGGTGATAGGAGACTTTTATTAAATACTTCTGAGTTGTAAAGGATAAGAAGGGTCTGCTAATATAAAAGACCCCCCTGGTCCTGGTCCTGAGTTCTTATTCAGTGGTCCCAAAGAACTGAGTCTTGATGCCTTAAAAAAAATGTTTGAGGCTCTACAAAGTATGATTTATAGAAAGCATGGTTTATAATTATTTTGAAGTTAATTTTACTACTCTGCATTCCTTCTTTTTGGCTAATTTCACTCAGTTTGCTATTTAATCTTTAATTACAGGCCACAAAAGAAGTAATAGAACGGGAAGCACCAGGGATGGCCCTGGCAATGCTGATGGGATCACTTAATGTTACACCTCTGGGCATGCTCTCTAGGTAAGAAAGTCACCAACATGTTACAAGGAAAATTAATTCCATACCACTAGTCATTACAATAGACTGACAAACATAAGAACCTTGAGTTGTAACACTTAAGTTTGCCCTATTTGTTCTCCAGAATTAAAAGTCTTAGTATTCTGTCCAGTCAAATCTTAGCCATAGTTTCTTTCAAATTCCTTTTTATTTTCATATTATACTTAAAGTTTTAAAAAGTATTATATTACTGCTAAAAGTTGTCAATACTAACCCAGAGGAGAGTCCAGTTTATTAAGATGTAAAATTATTCTTTTTGTGATTATCTGCCATCATTAATATTTATTAACTGTCATTAAATCCTAATTTAATAAAACTAAGCAGTAGAGTTTTATAAATAAGTTGTTTTCATAAGTTAGGAACTTTTATTCCAATTTTTAACTAGAGATATTAATATGTAGATCATGAAAAAAGCTCAATTAATGATATATTATTATTATATTAAATTAGTATATTTAAATCTATGCCTTTGTTGACATAGATGTTGAGATCTATCATCAATCTGATGGTTTAGTTATTTATTGGTTATTATTTTAGCAACCGTTAGATTAAAATTCCTTTTCATGAGGACAATATATATCGTTTAAGTTAAAGACAGAACTATCAACTTAGTGAGAATCTGTTGATTTAATAACTTGACTAAATAGACAATTGATCTCAGAGCAATCTAAATGCACAGCAACTTTATAATTTAAACATTTCACAATTATTATTTATAGCCATGTCTTGATCATTTGTGCAATATAATGTAAAAGTAAATATATGCATTTAATGCATAGGATATGAGTCTTAATACCCTTTCTGTTGCTTGGACTAAGTTTGTATCCCAGTAATGACAGCCACTTGAAGCATAGCTACTAGGAAATGTGAATGGTCATTAGATACTGTATTTCATTTGCTCCCACACATCCTATATTGTAACATTTTATTTTAGTAAGAGCAAAAATAGAATTAAAGTAGAAGGGTAGAGAGTTTAAATTTATAAGTCCATACTGATCTTTAAGGAACTCATATTGATTTTTTTATTGTTTGTTTTTTAACCCTTTCTCATATTACCTACACATGAATTCAAGGGGTCACCTTTGATCCCTTTCCTCTATGGAATTAAGTGTGGTGATCTTTGAACATAAAAAACTTTTTTTGGTATACAAGACATAAAGTCAAGAAAGACAAACTTTATTTCTTGTTAATTCTTTTATAATAAAAATTCTAAGTTATCAGACATGGTAAAGCTCTATTTGCGAGGCCCTGTATTAACCATTAGGGATACTAAGGAGAGAATAAGAAATAATGTCTGGTCCTTACCTTAAGGATCCGACAGTTGACCTGGAAAACTTGTTCTTTGCATCTGTGTAAGTAACTCTTTAAATCAACTATAGTTTTCTTGATCTATTATAGAAATATTAGTTTTTGTGTTATTGAAAGATTTTTCTGGATTAATTCCTTTCTGCCTTTTGAATCTATATAATTACTGAGCACTGGACTGCTGAGTAAGTGGAAAATTAATCAGCATGAGTTGATTCAAAGTACTTTGTATAAGCTCATCGTCTTTATGCTGAAGGCTTTGAAAATTAAAATATACAAAGAAGGGTAACAGATTCCACTGACTTTTCTTTTTGTTCATTACTGACTTAACTGAGAGTTTCCACAGATTTGAAACAGATAATAGTCTACATGAATTATAGAAAAGGGAATTGTAGAATATTTCCATGAATGTTCATTTTTTGTGCTTTTTAAAGCTTTTTAAAAATTTCACTCCTAAAACAGCCATGATTAGATTGATGCTTTCTTTCTACAGCATTTTTACCTCATATGTAATTTGGGCTTTGTATATGCTTCTGTTGTAACACATGCTATATTGTAATTATTTACTTACTTGTCTATATTACCTAGTTTGTATAAAATCCTTAAGGACAGGAGCTTTATCTTATTCATTTTTACATCCTCAGACCCCCAAAACAACTTTTGACACATAGTAAGTACTCAAAAAAATGTTTATTGTTGTGGTTGCTATTGATAAATCAATATTTCATTCTAATTCTAACAGAATTTTTTCGAGATAATGTATCATGTTGGTGCCTTGCATTCCTATTTTTATCGCTAGAGAGCAGAGTTAAATAATAACTTTAAAATCACTAAATCTGTTTCAAATTCATTTTTATCTACTTGATTACTTAACATACTACAGGGTTTCTGTGCAAGTAAGTTGGAAAATAGTATCAAGTAATGGTTAAGAGCATAATCTCTGAAGTCAGACAGCTGACTTGGGTTCTATTCTGCTCTACTACTTACTAGCTACTTAACATCTTTTTTGTTTTCTCATCTGTATAATGAGGATGTTAATAGTACCAATCTTCTTTGGATTAAATGAGTGAATCCATGTAAAGTGCTTAAAACAACAATTGATTTATAATGTCTTATTTAAATGTTAATCATTGTTGTGTTGTTATTGACTGAGAGTTCCAGTTCTTAGACAAATCTGCTGCAAAGATCTTCTAATAGCTTTCCTTCATCTGAAAATACCTTTATCTTACCTTCATTCCTGAAGGATATTTTCAGTAGAGAATTCTGAATCGATAGTTCTTTTCTTTCAGCACATATTCATACATACTCAGCTCCATGATTCCTACCAAAACTTAAGCGATTCAGAGAAACGAATGCTAATAAGGAAAGTTATAGCTGTAAATGCTTACATTTAAGAAGAAAGATTTCAGAACAACTGCCTAACATTACAACTTAAGGAACTAGAAAAAGAAGAATAAACAAAACCCAAAGCTAGCAAAAGGAATAAAATAATAAAGATCAAAGCAGAAATAAATAAAATAGAAAATCAAAAAACACTACAAAACAAAATGAACTAAACCAAATACTGGGTCTTCAAAAAGATCAACAAAATTGACAAACTTTGCTATATTGACTAAGAAAAAAAGATACGTAAACTACTAAACTCAGAAATGAAAGTGGAAACATTACTACCATTTCTACAGAAATAAAATGATTATAAGAGAGTACTATGAACAATAGTATGCTGGTAAATTGGATAACCTAGATGAAATGGACAAATTCCTACAAACACAAAGCCTAGTAGATTAAATCACAAAGAAATAGAAAATCCAATTAGCTCTATAAGATCTATAACTAGTAAGGAGATTGAATCAGTAATCAGAAACCTACCAATAAATAAAATGCCTATATTGGATGGCTTCACTAAATAATTCTACCTAACATTTTTTAAAAATGGACACTAACCCTTCTCAAATTCTCCCAAAAATTTGGAAAGGGAATACTTCCTAACTAATTCTATGAGGCCAGCACTATCCAGATAAGAAAGACAGACAAAAAGTATAAGAAAACTACAGACCAATATTCCTTATGAACATTGGTACAAAAATATTCAACAATATACTGGAAAAACAAATTCAGCAGCATTTGAAAAGAATTATGCACCATGACCAGGTGGGATTTATCTTTAGAAAGCAAGGATGGTTCTTCATACAAAAAAGCAATCAATGTAATATACTACAGTTACAAAGTAAAGGATAAAAAAACACTTGAGCATCTCAGTTGATACAGAAAAATCACTTGATACAATTGAGCATGTGTTCATGTTAATGACACTTAATAAACTGCAAATAGAAGGAAACCACCTTACCATAACCAAGGCCTTATGTATATATTTCCCAGAGCATTCTACACATTCAGTGCAACCCTTATCAGAATTTCATGGCATTTCCCACAGAAACAGAATAAATAATCCTAATAGAACCACAAAAGAGGCCAGATAGCCAAAGTATCTTTATAAAAAAGAAAAATCACTTCCTTATTTCATACTATATTACAAAGTTACAGTAATCAAGACAGTATGTATGGTTTTGGCATAAAAACAGACACACAGATAGGTGGAACAAAATAGAGAACCCATAAATAAATACACATGTATATGGTCTGCTAACTTAACACACAGGAACCAAGAATATACAATGGGGAAAGGATAGTCTCAATAAATGTTGGGAAGACTGGACAGCCACATGCAAAAGAATGAAATAGGACCACTATCTTACATCATAACACAAAAATCAACTCAATACAGATTAAAGGTTTGAATGTAATACCTGAAGCTATAAAACTCTTAGAAGAAAACATTAGGAGTAAGATCCTGAGCATCATTCTCAGCAGTGCTTTTCTGGAATTGACTTCAAAAGCAAAGCCAACAAAGCAGAAATCAGCAAGTGGGACATCAAACTGAAAAGCTGTGCAGCAAAGGAAACCATCAACAAAATAAAAAGGCAAACTACAGAATGGGAGAAGATATTTGCAAATAATATATCTTGATAAAGGGTTAATATCCAAGATAAATATAGAAGATACAGAGATCACAAAACTAAATCGAAAAAAATCAGATTTATAAATTGGCAGAGGATCTGAATACACATTTTTCCAAAGAAGACATCCAGATTGCCAACAGGTACATGAAAAGATAATCAATATCATTGATCATTAGAAACATGCAGATCAAAACCACAATGAGTTATCACCTCACACCTGTTAGAATGTCTGCTATCAAAATACAAGTGATAACATGTGGAGAAAAGGGAACCCTTGTACACTTTTGGTGGGGATGAATGTAGTATGGTTCAGCCAGAATGGAAAACTGTACAGAGATTCCTCAGAAATTAAAAACAGAGGTACCATATGATCCAGCAATTCTACTTCCAGGTATTTATCCAAAGGAAATGAAATCACTATCTCAAAAAGATACCTGTACACCCATGTTTATTGGATGATTATTTACAATAGCTCAAACATGGAAAGAAACTAAGTGTCCATTGATAGATGAATGGATAAAGAAGAAATCATGGCTGAAAATGTCCCTAATCTGGGGAAGGATTGTGTGTGTGTGTGTGTGTGTGTGTGTATGCAATGACATATTATTCAGCCATAAAAAAGGAATCCTGCCACTTGCAACAACAGGGATGGGCCCTGAAACCATTTGCTAAGTGAAATAAGTCAGAGCAAGACAAATACTATATAATCTCATATATGGAATCTAAAATAACCAGATCCATAGACATAGAGAGCAAATTGGCAGTTGCCAGAGGCAGGGATTGAGGAGTAGGTGAAATGTGTGAAGGTGGTTAAAAGGTACAGTCTTCCACCTGTAAGATACATAAATCCTGGGGATTATAGTTAATGATACCATTTTGTATATTTGAAAGTTTCTAAGAGAGTAGATTGTAAGAGTTCTTTCTCATCACAAGAAAAAAATTGCAACTGTAGTTATGGATGTTAACTAAATTTATTATGATAATCACTTTGTAGTAAATGCAAATATCAAACCTTATGTTCTACACCTAAAACTAATGCAATGGTATTTGTCAATTAAATCACAATTGAAAACAAAGTAATATGGAAAGTTAAAAAATAGCTGTCAACTTTTCTCTTTGTGAAGAGGAAAATTAAAAAAAAAAAAGAAGATCATTTTAGGTTGTTTTAGAGAGTGAAGTAGTTAAGGAATAAACTCAACCATAGAAGTTTAGGAAAATTATTTTTACATGACTTTTTCAGTCTTTGCAGTACAATTTTAGAAATAGACTGATCTAATCAATACCTTTGATTCAAATGATGAAAATAAGATGTTGCCACGTTAAAGCAACACAGGCAATTGTTGGTAGAGCATGATTCCAACTCATGAAATCCTTCAACTCTTATCTCCGTTTTCCAGTGTTTTCCTACTATTTATGTTTTGTATGTAACCACTTGGTTTAAAAGTGGCCTGGAAATTTACAGTGATCTCTGAAAGACCTTTTACATTAAATTGACTGTTTATCAATGGGTCTCTTAACAACTGAGTTCACCAAACCCTTCCCCACTGCCCTTCATTTGTGAGACATGTTATTTTACTTTAAAACTTATTGACTTCCTGAGAAGAGTCACGTGTCTCATTTTGCTCTTGAGTGCCTTATGTGTTAGACTTTTAACATAAATATTATTAAGCTAGTCATTTTTAATACACTGTGTCATTAAAATCATTTCATTTTAATTTTGGAGGTGGAGGGATTGAGCAGACTGGAAAAAGAACTCAAGAACATGGACAACAGTGTGGTGATTGCAGGGGGCACGGAGATATAAGGGGACTAAATGGTAAAATCTCACAACTGTATGAGATCTGGAGAACCTGAAGTTAGGAAAAAAAGATAATGTAATTATTATTTCTTGAAAATGGCTTTAATTTATTCTGATTCCATGTTCAGCACATATTTCCCATTCACCACACTAACCATTATTGTAAAAACCTCAGGCAGATTTCCCAATTTGTATAGATAGCAATTGGTGAATCTTTAGCCACAATGATTTTATTTCTAAAACAGTTGTTCACATGTAAAGTACAGTGATGATTTTTGTTGTTGAATGTGTATAAACCAACATACATTGCCATTTAGTATTATTCATCAAGTTTCTCCTTCCTTTCAGACCTGTATGTGGAATCAGAGGGAAAACTCTCATAATTAACTTGCCAGGTAGCAAGAAAGGATCTCAGGTAAGAAGCCTTGAGAAATACATGGTTTAGTGTACAAAGTTTTGGTCAGCTATGACAGTTAGCCAACCAATAAGTTGGAGCACTTCACAAGACTACCCTCACTTCTGATACCAATTGCAGTTCAGTGCATTTCCAAAGCCACTCTCAGTTTCAGTAATTCACTAAAAAGACTCACAGAACTCACTGAAAGATGGTATACCCACGGTTATGGCTTGTTACAGGGAAAGGATACAGATTAAATCAATCATGGAAGAAGTAGAGAATTACCAAATGGGAGCTTCTGTTATCCTTTCCCTGTGGAGTCGTGCATGTATTAAGCTCCTGGTATCAATGTATAACAACCCAGGGAGTATGGCCAATCAGGGAAGCTCCAAACCTTTGGTGTCCAAAGTTTTTACTGGGGCTTATCACATACTGCTCATATGGCTGACCTTTAGTCTCTAGCCATTCCCAGAAGTTGGACTGATACTTTTAATGTCCAACACTTTCCAGAGGCAAAACTGATACCACATTGCCCAAAGCCCCCCATAACAAATAACACTGTTAAACTGTCTGGTGGTCAAATCCCCAGTACAAAGATGTTCCTATCACTTCTCAGTTACTGAGGGCGAAAACCAGACTCTCTTGGAATAAGATTAATTCTTTATTAGAGAGGCTACCCCCTGGCCTTCGGCCAGTGCTATATCATATGGCAAAATGATTGTATTTGTTCGGCTGGACATCTATATTGACTACAGCATTTTTATTATAGACACAAAAACAGTACAAGTATGAATATGCCTAAGATTTGGAAAAGCCAGTGTGGGATTGGGATAGATTTAGAGAGACAACTAATCCATCCTTTATAGCAATTACATACATTTTCATATTTTTGTACTGATTTACTGATTTTCCACCTTGATCTACTATTTATAGTCTATGATACATTCACATAAAACTATTCATCATAGAAATTATGCATAGAAATTAGCTCTCTTGCTCAGGCCAGTCATTTTCCTTTGGTATTACATTTTGAGGAGGCTTTAACTGTTTCCTAGGACATAAAACCATAATATTAGTTGTATAATCTTACTGAACTGTCAGTATTATAACATATCGCAGTATAGTAGTAGATATAATGTGAAAAATAAGAGTCAGAAGATACTGGTGTGCATAACTGGATTTCTACATACACATTAAGAGTTAGCCTAGTCTATCATCATATCATATGACAAAAATGCCTCCCAGAATGATGCTACTCAGGTTTAAGGCTTGGCGCACTCAAAAAGCAGTAGTCTCAACAACATGTGGCTTTCCCCTTTCTGGTATCTGTTACAACTGAGCTAAGAAACAACATCATCTCTTGTATTAAACCTCTTTTGATACATCAATATAATACTGGATTTCCCTCACTGTTAATCCATTTATTCATTCATTAACTTTTAGCTATCATTTCTTCTCTCCGTTTATACCCAAACTTTTCCTTTGAAAATCTTCGAAAGAGGCAGTTGATTTGGTCACTGTGCAATCGAGATTGCCATCAATAATGCTTGTTTAGCAAGTACCTCCCACCCAGTTCATTTCCATTTGTAGAAGGTAGGGTTACTCAGGTACAGAACTAATAGGCACTCACAGTGACAGCCCTGGTCCTAGAGGTTCTACATCTGGTAGAAAAAAAAATTGAGGTGATGTGGGAGAAAAAAGTATAGTCCTAAAGTAAAATGTATATCCTAAGAGCATCCTCCCCCAACCCTCACTTCCCCAGAAAAGTAGAGGAATCTGTCTAGTGGGGACTGCCCTTGGCCTCCCTCATGTTGAATGTGATCACACACCCATGAAGGTGTGTACACCAGCCCTTCATGTCTTTATCTGCTCCCCTTTGAGATAACAAATATTTCAGTTCTCCATTCCAATTTTCTATCAAATCATTGCTCTGTAGATGAAAGTGTGTTCCTTGGTATAATGGTCATTGATACAATCAATATCTTCTGTTCTGATCCTTTCATGGTACACTGAGCACTTGTATCTACCAATGGGTAAGCAAAACCCAGTCTAGAGTAAGTGTCTATTCCTGTTAGGACGCATTTGTAGCCTCCAGGAACTACTGGCATCAGGCCAACTTGATAGCTGTGTGCAGGACCTTCCCTCTGTGGGATCTTCTGCATAGCCCTCTGCCATCTCTGTCTCTCTTGTTAGCAGACAGAACAGTTCTCGTTGGCATTTTGTGTCTCAGAAAGTGCAAGGGGAATATATCTACAGTCATCCCATCTCTGAAGCCCCCTAATGTCCACTGATCTCGTGGACCCAGGTATTTATTTCAAGAAGCACACCGGCATCTGCTCACCAGTTCCAATCAGTTTTTAATTCTGGAAGGGGGTTCTTTTGATGGGCATTAACATATTCTACTTTAATATACCCCTTGCATTCCCAGAGTGATTCCTATAGGGCCATGTCCCATACAGGAATCCCTTTACTAGACCAGTTTTCCATTGTCCTTCAGCCTGACCACATGGCCAGGCCATTAGACACTTCCCATGAGTCAATAAAACCCAAACATAGGGCCAAACATCATGCAGTTCAGCCCATCGAGCTGATTTGTTTTTACCTTCTTCAATCAGAGTGGCGGCCTTCCAAACAGGATGCTGTCCCTTCACCTTGGAATTGCCATCCATAAACCAAGCAGCTCTTTGTTGATCAATAGAAAGCTGTTTATAGGGCACCGCCCAAGTGGCCCAAGTGGCCATAGGATCCAGCAGCTCCTCAGGTGGTTCCGAAGTCGGCCCTAGGTGAAAAGAGGCTACCTGCTCGTGAGTACCTCCTTGCATTCTCCTGGTAGCATGATCCTATATCCACCATTTCCATTTTATTAGGGAACTCTCCTGGGCATTGCCTTCCCCATTAGAGCATTTCTCCGACATTACGTAAGACATTATGGATATTGCAGGTTTCACGATTATATTATTTTATGTCTGTCAATAATAAGAGAAGTCTCAAAGTTCAATAACAAGCTAGTATATGCCTTCTCAAATAGAAATTTTCTGGTCCAAAATCCCAGCAGTTGTTGCTGTGTGGCACTCACATGTTTTTGCCATATGCCCTAGTTTGCACTCCACTTAGGGTTCTTGTACAGCAAATTAATGGCCTTTGTGGGCTGGACAATCTTACTGATTTCACTTATCATATCCAATCTATATTGGTGGAAGAGTGGATTTACATGCCTTGTTTTACAATACTAAGTAGGGGAAAAATTCTCCAAACACAATATCCATTCCCATAATACATTCAATGTGAAGGATATTCACCACTTCACAAAAAGTTCACTGTACAAACATATTTCATCCAAACTTTTATCTTAATTCCTATTTCATTCCTATATCCTCTCAAATTAATAGTATCCCTCATTAGGACTTCAACAGGTTTTAGAATCACAGTACATGGGACTCTGATGTCAAAAGTTCCCCCAAAATCTCTTCTTCATTCCCTGACCATTTTACTCATTTTTGTGTGTATGGCCTTGGATTTCTAGGCCTGCATTGGGCCAAGGGACCCAGACTCTTTGTCTGGGTTTAGATTATGGGACCATGACTTTAAATGATTCAAGGTGAGGTTTCTTACAGTCATCTTTGCCTTCTAGCTTTTTAAATATTTCTAAACTCAGGTCAGTAGAGATTTGTTTAGGACTCAAAACCCTCATATTAAACCACAAAGCCCTCATATTAAACCCAGTGGCCATAGTCACCAGGAAAACAAAGACACTTCTATCAGGAGACCAGCAAGTGCTTCCAACTGTTTACTCAACCCACAACAGTGCTACATTAAGACCTTCAGTGCTCACTTTATTAGTCTTTTCATTTTTGTTTCTTTGTTTAATTATATTCATTGGGGTGACATTGGTTAATAAGATTATATAGGTTTTAAGCGTACAATTCATAATACATTTCTATATTGCATTGTGTGCCTACCACGCAAAGTCAAATCTTCTTTCGTCACTGTATATTGGACCCCTTTACCCTTGACTACCTCCCACCCCCTTGTCCCTGGTAACCACCATACTATTGTCTGTGTCTAAGGGATTTTGTTTGTTTGTTTGTTTGTTTGTTCTTTTGTTGCTTTCAGTTTTATATCCCCCTTACGGGTGAAATCATATGGTTCTTAACTTTTTATGTCTGACTTATTTTGCCGAGCATGATATTCTCAGTTTCCACCCTGCTAAGACAAGTTCCTTGTATCTCTCATTCTCTTTCCCCATTCTCTTATGAATCATTCTAACTTTATTCACTATTTATTGCTTCAACCTAACTTTTTTCCTTTAGAAGCAGCTCTGAGGCTACCAACTATATATGTCAGTCCAGCCAGAATCTCAGCTTGGCTCAGCCTCAGGATCCACCCAACATTCTCCCTTACATTCATTTTGGCTAGCACAGATAACAGTAACCAAGCGATTGTATATGTACCTTGTTTCTTGTTATTTTGCATTTATTTATGCATCCGATGGCACAGCTCCTTAGGAGTTGAATCTTTCATTTTGAAATTCCATTGCTAACATTTATCTTCAATAACTAATCGCAGCACAGCTGCATTTCCATTCTGTGGGTGACCCTGTGTTCATTCAGGCTCTAGAGAGTCATTATTCGTCACTCTCTCATCCTTCCTCCTCCCAGATCACATGTTTCATGCATCAGAGTCTTTCTAGTAAATGCCACTTCTAACACCAATTGTAAGGAGTATTGGCCAACTGCATAAGTTAGCCAACTACAACGATGGAACAGTTCATAAGACTGCCCTCACTTCTGACACCAATTGCAATTCTTAGGATTTCTGAAACCACCATCAGTTTTAATAATTCAACAGAAGGACTCACAGAACTTACTGAAAGCTATTACTCTCACAGTTACAGTGTTTTACAGGGAAAGAATACAGATTGAAATCAGCCAAGGGAAGAAGTCTAAGAGAGGTACCAAATGAGGAACTTCTGGTCATCTTCTCATTACCTTCTCTCCATAATATAAGAATATACACACATAGTATTGCTAGCTAGGTACTCTCACTTTTGCCTCTGGTGTCTAGAGTTTTTATTGGGACTTGATTGCATATTGCCCACATAGCCGACATTTAGCCCTTTCCAAAGGCAAAACTGATGACTTTACTGTCTAGTTCCTTCCAGAGGCAAAAGTGATATATTTCCCTAAGCCCTCATAATAAACCACATTGTTATACTGTCCAGTAGCTAAAGCCCCAGGCTTTTAGACAGAGGGAGAAAGAGAGAAACATCAATCAGTTGCCTCCTATACGTGCCCCAACCAGTGATCAAACCTGCAACCTAGATATATGCCCTAACTGGGAATCAAACCCACAAACTTTTGGTGTATGGGACAATGCTCCAACCAACTGAGCACCTGGCCAGGGCACAAAGATGATTCTATCAGGCATGACATTCCAAGGAACTAGAGATCAACTCCCAAAGTTTGAGTATAAAGGTTAGACCTCCTTTTGGTTAAGGTTAAATTCTTTTTTATACAGTCTTTATCAGTAAAGTGATTGAGCCATACAAAGAGAGGTCAAAATATTGGGCACACTTTCACATTGTCCAGTAACCCTACATGAATTTAAGATACGTCTTTACAGATTACATTTTAAGGTAAGTTACTTTAAATGTAAAAGAGAAAGGCCTCTGCCCAAACACGTTCCCCACACATATCTGGCCCTATGTTCTAATGTTAAACTTCTCACCTATTCTCTTTTTGGTGGTATATTGTTAATAGTGAGCAGCTGAGCAGAAGACTGTGTTGACTTTAATGCAGTGTTCTGTACCAACTTATATCTAATGTTGCCTAGCCGTGCTTTGTGATGGTAGTCAGAACTTGAGATCTCTGAATAAAATAGTTCTGTCCTCAATTGGTTTGTTATAGTGCTCTGCTCTTATTAGAAAAGTGAAAACTGTTTTTTTTCCCATAATATATCTTTAAACCCCAGAGGTGTATAAAAATTTTTTTAAATGTACTGTGTGCTTATGTAGTACTATAGTTCTTCAGAGAATACTGTAATATATGCCATGTCTACTTCATATTTCATATTACAACAGTGATGCTTTAAATATGATTTATTCTTAAGACTGATAAAGAGAAATACAAATCCAAAATCACAAATAAATTTGATTGCTTCCATTTTATATGCCTACAAGAGTGCTTCATCTTCATTTTTTTCCTCTTGCATACAGGAATGCTTTCAGTTCATACTGCCAGCTCTACCTCATGCCATTGATCTTTTACGTGATGCCATTGTAAAAGTAAAGGAAGTGCATGATGAACTTGAAGATTTACCTTCCCCACCACCTCCTCTTTCCCCTCCTCCCACAACTAGCCCTCATAAACAGACAGAAGACAAAGGGGTTCAATGTGAGGAAGAGGAAGAAGAGAAGAAAGACAGTGGTGTTGCTTCAACAGAAGACAGTTCTTCATCACATATAACAGCAGCAGCTATTGCTGCCAAGGTAAGCCTGCTGAGAGACTCAAAGATCTAAAGGACCCACAGGTAAATGTACTGATTTCATCAAGCTTCCCATGCCATCATTCCCTAAGTTTCAAATCTCTTCAGTACATCCTTTATAAAGAACTGGGTTACTCATGACACTCCAGAGCTATGTTTCTTCCACAATGTAGAGTCCTTGAACACAGTGAAGGATGTTCTGAGTTCTGAGACATTAAAGATACTGTTGGTACAGTGAAGTAATAGCTGCAATAATAAACAATGTGACATTGAAGAACTCTTTGGAGGTGTCATTTTTATTATCATACCAAATATACAATGTTCGTAAATTCAAAACATCAAATATTGACCAATTCTTAAAGGAACAGCAAACTGAAGATAGGAGACCTTAGATGATTCAAGAGATTATTTAAAAAGGAAATAAAGGCTTTTTAATATAAGGCTTTTCAGCAATTAACTAAGCACTTATTTAAATATAACTTGGCACAAATTACCATAGTGGTATAGAGAGGAAACGGATATAAGGTATTTTCATTTTAATTTAATAAAGTACTATTATTAGGACAGTACCAAAATATTAAAACTTCTTTTGGGGAAATTCTGGGAGTAAATAGAGTACCATGAGGTACTTGAATAAATTTGGTCATCTTAAAAATCATAGAACATGATTTATATTTTTATCCATACCTAGTGTAATCCACCCAGTATGCTTTAAAATCATCAGAAAATAACATACCACTTCTGGGAATAATGATTGTTTATTGATTGAAAGCATACAGATTGAAACTCTAATTGCCATTTTAAGTAACTCCTAAGGTTTTATGGATCATCCACATATTTTGATTATGATGATAGCATTAGGGTTTTGTTTGACATCATATTGATTATAAAGGATCATAGAGATCCTTTTGAAGTGTCCATTCAGATAACCAGTAGATGATTCTTTCACTGAAGACCAGATGATTTTATCTCCAGACCTATTTATTGACCCATTAAGTTCTTACTTAAGGCTAGTATTTAAGTTGTGTGTGAGGTTTATTTTGTTTTGTTTGTTTTTATGGAACTTATTGGTGAATTAGGTACATTTAAAAATAAATGTATGTTCCTTCTCTTTTACTCTTAATTAAAAGAGTAAAAAGCACCACCAATTTCAATCTTAAGAAAAAAGATTATAGCATTTGAAATCTAAACTGATTTGACATTTCATTGTTCCATTTGTTTTTCACCTTTTTTCCTTTCCAGTCATTTTGCTTGTGTAGTTTCATGTTTTCTTGTCACTATATTCATAGTTGTTATGTGTTGTGCATTAGAAGCATCCATTCTACACCAGTCCTGCTGCTATCATGGCACACGGTGAGCAGCCCATCCCTGGTCTCATCAATTATTCCCATCATGCAACAGGCAGTGCAGATGAACCGGTAAGAGGCTTTTGCATAAATGATTTTGCAAGCATACTGCCTACTTTCTATCATTGGAGGTAGGCTATAACATATTATGGAAGATGTGTTTTATTCTGAAGGATCTTCAGCAGTGCTCTCTTGTGAAAGTATAAGTGCCACTGAGTATATTCCATCACAGGATTTAATTTAATAGAGTTTCTCCTGTACCTAAACTACTCTAATATTATTAAGAATCTGTAGTATGTGGCAATGAGCTTTCATCACATGACTTCCAAGAAATTCATTGCTCAAACTTTGTTTTTGTCTTTAGCAATTTTATCATATACCTTCAAATAAATTACCTGAGTTTATTAAAGTAATCCCTTTAAGAGAGTCACCTTATGTCTTAAAACCTAAACTGGATTAGTCAAGCTAATATTTCATTTGTATTAATGTTGGATTTTTTTGCTCATGGTTTTGCATCTTATTTTCTTTTCCTTCACTATGTTCTCATTACAACTATTTAGAAAGTTGGGTCTGGATACAAATCCTGAGATTCCTAATCTTCCAATAGAAACTTTTAAAGATACATACCACTTCTTTCAGTCACTGGCTGAATTATATTTGCAAAAAATGCCAGACTAGAAAAGATTAAAGCAGTGATATTTTAGACCATGAATGAAAAAAAAAATCTATCTCAATCCCTAACATGGATATACCGAGAGGAAAAGAGAAGTAGTAAAGTAAAATTTGACTTTAAATACTTAGGAAGAACAAAAACTCAGAATTTGGGGAAGTGGGTGGGTAGAGAACTAGTATCAGTATTCTCTTGAGAGATACACTACCAAAATGGATATTTTAACCCTTACATCCAACAAGCACTGCCTGGTTGGAAATGAACTTAGGCTAGTCAAAGGACAAGTAGAAAATTTAAATATTGATTAGTAAAATTACTAATGAATTTCAGCTGATAGCTAATATGTGAATTCTCAATATAGCTCTGTTATAAGTTACAAACAATCAAAAATATACCAAAGCAGGACTGTTTTTCATAATCTTATCTTATAAAACCACAACATCTTATAAAAGAACAACTGTAATAATCATCCTGGTTTTCAAACTGAAGTATTTGTATGCATAACCAAACTTTTAACTTACGTATTTTGAGTTTTATATTTTTACGCTCAAAATTATTTTAGTGACTTTCTTTTAGTTCTTCCATGGATGGCACATAACTAGTACCATCCTAGATGCATAGAAGAGAAATTCATTATTATGTACAATGGATTCCTTTTATTATTAGGACTTCATTCTCTGAAGGAACTAGTTGATAATGGCTGTTTAAGTGTTCTAGCTCGATGTCATAACCCAGGAACTTCTTATTTATTGATTGATATTTAATAATCCCCTCTTTTAGTGGTTATGGTCTTTTTCACAGATAACCCAGTTTTATAAGTAGACTTCCATTTTTTGTGCTTTCTATATATCAAAGACTATAATGTTCTAGTTTTTCAGAACTAGCATCCATAGAAAAGAATGAAAAAAGAAGAAATAGGTAACAGAAAATAATTAAAAGGAAGGTTCTTAATGCTCCTAACGAAGTTATGTTAACTCTGTGAATGCTTATCCAGCACCAGCTTCATTAATGAGTCTCATTGGTTCTGAATGCCCTGGTTTATTATCAGTGTTTTAGATCTCTACATGAGAACAGTCATTTACAGTTTATCTATGAACTATTTGGCTGATGTTTACAAGCTTTACCCATGTAAAATTTAAAAATTAATTTTTGAAAAGGACAATCCAATTGCCTATTGGAGAGAAAACATCACAATTTCCCTCAGCTGGTTCCCATTCTAAGGCATGCGAAGCATTATGGGATAATGTAAAATTATTCAACTTAAAATCAGAAAAACTAGATGTAAGTCCTAAGTTTCCCAGTTAACATTTGGGGCAAATTATTCAGCATTTAAGGTTACATTTCTTATGTATAAGATGGAAATAATAATCGTCCTGTAAGTCACAAGAGGTTATTTCTTTGTACCAAATAATGCATATTGGGGAAAATTGTAACTAAGTTTAGAGTTTAATATTTACAAAATTCTTTCTAGGCACCAAACTCTATGCTTGATGCTCAGAATGCAAATATAAATGGATTGTTCTAGCCTATAAAGAATTTACAATATAACTAGGGAGTTTTCTATTAATTTTTTTACTTTCTTAACTCAATTATCTACTTATGATAAAGAATGTGAAGCCTTCTTTCTCTCTGCTGCGCAGAATTCCATTGTGTTATACTCTTTGCAACAGCATGGATGGAACTGGAGAGCATTATGCTAAGTGAAATAAGCCAGGTGGTGAGGGACAAATACCACATGACCTCACCTTTAACTGGAACCTAATCAACAAAAGAAAAAAGCAAACAAAATATAACCAGAGACTTTGAAGTTAAGAACAATCTAACAATAGCCAGAGGGGAGTGGGGAGGGGATGGTGGGGAGAGGGGTTTTCAGGAACTACTATAAAGGACACATGGACAAAACCAAGGGGGGATGTGGAGGTGGGGGAGGGAGGTGGGTTTGGCTGTGGTGGGATAGAGGAGTGGGGAGAAAATGCAGACAACTGTAATTGAACAACAACAACAAATAATAATAATAAAAATAAAGTGTAAAACGTGTTTAAAAAATGATGCCAATAAAACTCATAAATAAATCATTAAAAAAAAAAATGTGAAACCTGATCAGTGTACTGACTCTTCAATAGTTAGTTACTAGTGATCTGATTACTAGTTTTTGCTAAACTGATCAATTTGCTTTTTCAGAAAATAGAGGCTTGAGGAATGCCTCTTATAATAGATGTTTGTTGGTTGCCTCTCCAGCAGCCATTTCCCATTCCCTCTTTCTAACTCTGTACTGCATCTCCCAGTCACATGGTTTGGTGGAAGATTGACTAAACCTCCAGGACAGGTTGGCTTAATGTAATCAGCATATCCATTTCACATAGCCAGTTTTCAGTTCAAGAAACACATAATTCAGGCTAGTAGGAGCAAGTGGGTCTCATCTCTTAAGTTTTATTTGTAGTGGTGGGGATACAAATTCTGTTTCTTACTGGATATTAATGAGGAAATACACAGCCTCAAGAATTTAATCTTGGAACCATGAAAGGAAAAACTGGCAATAATGGAACCAACAGTAAAGAAGCAGTCCTGAGAAACAAGAGAAAGAGAGCCGTTGGGTCCAATTCACAAGGTTTGAACCACTCACTCAAACCCTTGTTGAGCTATACCCACCTCTTTACTTTTCAGTTACATGAGCCAATAAATTACTTTATAAAAGTTAATTAGAGATATAAATTGGTATACGGTTGTCTGTAAACCAAAAAGCATCTTAGCTAATATACCTCAATAGATACCATCCCATCAAACAGGTGAAAAGTCTTTCTTATAATGACAAATATATCAAATAGGAATCCCTGAAGTTTTATTTTTGAGTGAGAATCCTGTTTCAAAAGGATAGGGAGTAGGGGAATGT
Organism: Desmodus rotundus; assembly: GCF_022682495.2. NCBI lineage: Eukaryota > Metazoa > Chordata > Mammalia > Chiroptera > Phyllostomidae > Desmodus > Desmodus rotundus. The sequence goes on from NC_071393.1 coordinate 110,504,282, forward strand.
GACACAAAGAGGGAAAAGACGGAAAGTAGATCCTGTCCCTCTGTGGTTGCTGAGTAAGAATGAAGGTTTTTTCAAAGAGACTGGATCCAAATTTGAAGAAATTATAACTTGTGCAATGCAGCTTCAAGGCAACTTATACTTTAAAAACTCCAAGTCATAATGACAGGCAAAGAGGAATTTGAGACAAAGGAAAAAGATATCCAAAGAGATACATAATAGGAAATCTTGTCTCACTGACAGAAATTAAATCTTCTGAAGAAGTTCAGCACAATAATGATTATCCCCAGGCTCTACTGCATAGAAGAAAACCTGCTGCTTGCCCTGGGAAGAAAAATAATTGCTAATTTCCAGTTGGTAAAGGATAGGGCGAAAACAATATGTTGAATTCAAATGGCCAGTCAGAATGAGCAACCTGCCATCCTATTGACTTGTCAGGAAATAAATGATACCATTACAAAAAGAAACAGAGATACTTATAAAGTTTTGATAAGAAAATCACCCTGGCTGGTGTAGCTCAGAGGACTGAGGGCTGGCCTGTGAACCAAGGGGTCACCAGTTCTATTCCCAGTCAGGGCACATGCATGGGTTGCAGGCCAGGTCCCCAGTAGGGGGCACATGAGAGGCAACCACACATTGATGTTTCTCTCTCTTTCTCCCTCCCACCTTCCCCCTCTCTAAAAATAAATAAAATCTTTAAAACGTAATTAAACAACATAAACATATATGGCAGAAAAATTTCAGCCATTGTTCATATAATGAGAACAGTATGTGCAACATTGATGGAGCCTGGCAGCCAAGGAGAGTGGACTGGAAGGCACATGCCTGAACAGTGAAGATGTCACTATACTAGTCAGTGGGGACGGTAGACACCTCTGAGGGAATGGATACGTGTACTGTGTGGCCATTGCATTCAAAATGACTGACTGAGCAAGTGAACACCAAATCTGCATCAAATTTTGCATTAAGCTTGAACATTCCTCCGCAGAAACTATTCGGGTGACTCAGAAGGCCACAGCTATGGGCAACGGCTGATCAGAAGCTTCATCACAACAACACGCCCGCTCAGGCATCACATCTCGTGTAGATTTTTTGGCAAAACATCAAAACTGCCAGGTGACTCAGCCCTGCTACAGACCAGATTTGGTGCCCTGTGACTTCTGGCTTTTCCCAAAACTAAAATCTTTCCCTTGGAAAGGGAAGAGATTTCAGACCATTGATAAGATTCAGGAAAATACGATGGGGCAGCTGATGGCGACTAGGAGAACTGTGTGAGGTCCCAAGGTGTCTATGTTGAAGGGGACTGAGGCGTCATTGTCCTATGTACAATGTGTCTTACATCTCATATCTTCTTCAATAAATGTTTATATTTTTCATATTACATGGCTGGATACCTTCTGGACAGACCTCGTGTGATGACAGAAGATGGCTTAACTTTGGGTGGTGGGCATGCAATGCAATATACAGATTTCGTATCATAAAAATGTACACTTAAACATTTAAGATCCTGTTAACCAATGGGACCACAATAAATTTAATTAAAATATTAGAAGGATATAAGTAGGTTTGCTAGATGCATCACAACTGTAAATTTCGTGGACAGTTAGCATATGTAAAAAGAAGCCCAGCCTTCTCTAGGCTAAATTTATATAAATAAAAGTTATAACTATTTCAGCAGTTGCATTCTTTGTGTAAAGTCCCTGGAAAACTGTCAATTCCCTCATAATGTCTTTATGGTAAGGAGAAATGCTGCTCAAAATTTTTGAAATATCTGTATTTTATCCCCATTAGAAAATTTTACTCTCTTCCATTCTGATATATATATATATATATCCAGAAGGTATCCAGCCATGTAATATGAAAAATATAAACATTTATTGAAGAAGATATGAGATGTAAGACACATTGTACATAGGACAATGACGCCTCAGTCCCCTTCAACATAGACACCTTGGGACCTCACACAGTTCTCCTAGTCGCCATCAGCTGCCCCATCGTATTTTCCTGAATCTTATCAATGGTCTGAAATCTCTTCCCTTTCCAAGGGAAAGATTTTAGTTTTGGGAAAAGCCAGAAGTCACAGGGCACCAAATCTGGCCTGTAGCAGGGCTGAGTCACCTGGCAGTTTTGATGTTTTGCCAAAAAATCTACACGAGATGTGATGCCTGAGCGGGCGTGTTGTTGTGATGAAGCTTCTGATCAGCCGTTGCCCATAGCTGTGGCCTTCTGAGTCACCCGAATAGTTTCTGCGGAGGAATGTTCAAGCTTAATGCAAAATTTGATGCAGATTTGGTGTTCACTTGCTCAGTCAGTCATTTTGAATGCAATGGCCACACAGTACACGTATCCATTCCCTCAGAGGTGTCTACCGTCCCCACTGACTAGTATAGTGACATCTTCACTGTTCAGGCATGTGCCTTCCAGTCCACTCTCCTTGGCTGCCAGGCTCCATCAATGTTGCACATACTGTTCTCATTATATGAACAATGGCTGGACTATTTCCGGAAAGGCCTCATATATTAGGTTCCCTCCACTCTCCACCATCCCCACTTACTTCCCTCTGGTAACCACCACACTGCTGTCTGTGTCCACAAGTTTCAGTTTTATATCCTACTCATGAGTGAAATCATATGTTCTTAGCTTTTTCTGACTAGTTTATTTCACTTAGCCTTACATTAAGATCCATTTATGTTGTTACAAATGGCATTATTTCTTATTTTCTTGTGTCTGAGTAGTATTCTGTTGTGTATATGTACCACATCTTAAAATCATCAGACACCGAATAGCCAAAGCAATCCTGAGATAAAAGAACTAAGTTGGAAGTATCATACTACCTGACTTCAAATTATACTACAGAGCTATGTTAATCAAAACCATATGCTCTTGGCAGAAAACCACATAGGTTAATTGAACAGAATCTGTTAATTGAACAGAAATACAACCACATGTATATGGGCAGATAATTTTCAACAAAGGAGTCAAAAACACACAATGGAGAAAAGAAAGCCTCTTCAATAAATTGTGGTAGGAAAATTGGACAGCCACATACAAAAGCATGAAAGTAGATTAGTTTGTCCCCATATAAAAATTAATTTAAAATGGATCAAAGAGCGCTGGCCAGGTTGGTCCTTTGGTTGGAGCATCATTCCGTATACGAAAAGGATGCAGGTCCGATCCCCAGTCAGGGCACATCCCTGGGTTGCAGGTTGGATCCCTGGTCATTGCGTATGCAGGAGACAACTAATCAATGTTTCACTCTCTCTCCCTTCCTCCTACTCTAAAAATCACTGATCATAGCCTTGGGTAAGGATTTAAAAAGTAAAATAAGTGGATCAGAGAGCTAAGTATAAGATCTGAAACAATAAATTACCTAATTGTATCTTTCTTCACTCGTTTTCTATGTTGAAAGAACCAATTTTTGTAGTTTCTAGGAGCTTGCTGGGAAAATTCAAAGATATTTTCGGGTGAAATGATACCCTGAAATTTTTTAAATTTGTTTTATATGTAGGATTCAATTTTGAGTTGTCAGGGAAATTTACATACTTCATTTCTGATGGTATCCTGTAGACCTGTGAAGTAATTTTTGGTAGCCTTTTAATTAAAATGACAAAACATTAGTAAAAGCATAAAAGTTGCCACAATTTTTAAGAATTAGCTCTTTCATAAGTAAGGAATCTTTGTTATTTGTTTTTTCACCCTTAAATACTCGAGCATCTAATGAAGTTAACGTATAGCACAGAAAATTATTCTGGTAAGACACAGCATTTCTGCTGAGTAGATTACACAGATAGTAAAGGCATTAATCAAAGAACAGCACATCAAAATTAAGCAAATTTTTTATATTCAACACATTTTATAACTTATTCTCAGGCTCAGGTATTAAAAGTCAAAGAAAATAAACTTTTTAAGTTCTAGTCTTCTTTATGTTCTTTCAGATATTCTTCAATAAACTTTAAAGTATATTCTTGAACAAACTTTACTTTAGGACTGCAGTCTTTCTCAGATGATCCACAAGATGAAAACTATCCTCCTAATACTGATTTATAATTTACTTAACATGCAATATGTTAATCCTTGGTTTTTTCAAATGAATTAATAAATATTTTGAATTTTTGTTTTGTGTTGATTTATAATTCAGTAAATAATGAAAATTATAACCCACTTGTACAAAAGCTGTAGGGGTTCTAAATAAATTTTAAATGTGTAAATGGTCGAGAGACCAAAAGCTTGAAACTGCTTTAGACAAAATTTTTTTGCGTTAAAAAAACAAAAGCACATGCCCAGTTGTATTTCTCTAACACTCTTGCTCCTACTGTAGCTTCAGTGACTCATATTAATTATAACTTTTAGTGAAAATAAGACATTTTTAATTCACACAGACAATTGGGAGGGGTAGGTAGTTAAGAACTATCTGACATACATGTATTTTAGCAGACAGTAAAGCTCAAGTATATACATAATACAACTTTCTACAACATACAATTCTTTGACTGCTTGTTGAGCTCAAAATGAAGAAATAGACATATAAAAAAAGGACTGTAAACAGCACTCTGTCATCTTTCACCCAGTAGAGAATAAAAATCTGTAATCCATTTACAGAGATCACCAAGTGGTCAAAAACCAACGTCCCAATTATTGTTGCCACTAATAAGCAATAATTTCCTGGCAGTGCAAAAACTAGAAACAGATGAAGCACAAATCAATATAATGGGGTTTTTATTTCAGTTTTTTTAAACCTGGAGGAAACAGACAGTTATATAATTTCTATTGGCATTTGAGATTCACCTCTGGTTACAAAGAAAAGATTCCTGTGGGCTTAAGCAAGTGCTTAAAATTGTACTCCACAGCACAGTTTGTTCTATTAGATAAATCCACTGGGCATCTCAGTGGATGACCTCTAAAACTATTAAAAGTAAGTTTTTACATATAGAATTTTAATACAAATGTCAAATGAATGAATACATATCAAAGATGTTGTTTTATTCATTAGCTAATGATCACAGGAAGATGTTACAACCACTTCACAGAAAACAGAGAATGCAACTATATAGGCATTAGGAATGCTGAAATGAATTTACAAATAGATGCAATACTTGGTCATTATCTGCAGAGTAGTCCATTGCACCTCCAATAGAATCATTTGGACCAAAACCATTTATATTGCTATCAGTTTTTATAATTTAGAATTGTAAAATAGCTGAAAAGCTATGAACAGTGCAGATAATCGAGAATTGTCCACTACACAGGACACCTAGTAATACTGTTTTCTCCATTTCAAAGTCTTTCACAATTTCTCTCGACTCAAAAGGAGTATCATGATGTGTAGATGTTTACAAAAAATCAAATTTTTGCTAAAGATGTTTGTGTGCCTAGTTTGCATTTTTATTGTTTATACCATTATTTGTTTCTACTCATATGGATGCTACAAAGCAGGATTTTGTAGAAGGCTATATGATTTTTAATAATTAATGTTTGAAATCTTTATATAACTATTATAGTTAATAAAGGAATGTCTTGTTAGGATGCCAGTTGTTTTTTTCCTAACATTGACCTTTGAGTAATATTGTTGGATTGATTATGTATGTAAGTGTGATGAATTAGTAGTAAGTATTATTTGGGCTAATATATGTTCTCATAAGTTTTTCACAAAATTCACTAGTATTTTGTGAATAAAATAAATAGGAAAGTATGTTAAAATAAAGTACACAGACCTTTTTCAAATCTGGAAATCAGTATTCATTGTACTTAACATGAGCTTTCGCATCTGGTAGTTTTAGTTCTGTCAATTATTTATTCTCACATTGGATAAATTACTTCCCCTTCCTAAGCCGCAGTCTTCTCTAATAAAAATAACAATGATATTAACTCTATTATCACTTCATGAGTAATTTATGAATATTTAAATAAGAAAATGGATTTAATAGCACTTACCATGGTATCTGGATAAAGTAAACATTTAATAGTAGGGTGTTGATATCCTCACTAATACTAACTTAGCCTTCAGATATTACTTATACAATTCTCCCTTTCACACCTCTTTCTTGGCCCAACCAGACAATCCCTTTTTTTCCTTCTTATTCAGCCTTTAGTCCCTTTTTAACCCCTAGCTCAGTGAATGGTTCTTACATTTTTATTAATGGCGACCTCCTTTCGGAATGTGATTAATGTTGCTGTCCCTCTCCGAAGGCTCGTATACACAAACGTTGAGCACACGCATTCCTAACCTTACTCTTTGCCTGGCTAATGTCTGTTTATTCTTTCTGTTCCAGTTTAAGCATCTCTTTCTCACAGAAAGACTTGTCTGATCTGCCTCCCCCAACCTAAATTATTGCAGTTATTCTTTCCCATAGCACCATGTTCTTTTCCTTTATAGCACTTGTCACAGTTTCCGATTATATACTTATTCATGTGTTTGGTTTAAATGTATGTCTACTATAAGGTCCATGAGGATAAGGATTACCATCTCTTAGTTTATATGATCAATCCAGCATCCAACAGAGTTTGGCACATAGGATTTACTGTGTAAATATTTGTTAAATATGTTCCATGAAAAAATACAGTGCCTCATCCATCTCTAAGGAATAGATGTCCGTTAACTTTATAAGACAGATATAAAAATACAAGACAGGGGAATATAATCAATAATAGTGTGGTAACTTTGCACGGTGACAGATGCTTACTAAACTTAGTATGGTGATCATGTCACAAAATACATAAATGTCAAGTCACTATGTTGTACATCTGAAACCAATATAATATTATATGCCAACTATACTTTATAATCATCAATAAAGTAAGATATATTTTGTAATGCCCATGATGTATAAGGAACCTTCCAAGAAATAGACAAAAAAGAGCATATTCTCTCCCAATAGTAAGCCAATATATTAAGCAACTATATTAACAGTGATAACAGATAACTTTTGAATGCTATAATATAGAGCAGACACCATTCTAAGTGTTTTATATATGCCATCAGAAATTGATACTGAAATGTAGGTATCAACAAGATTATCCCTTTTCATTTTCCTGGAAGGCAAATTTACATAGGAAAACAAACGTTAATAAGGACTCTGATTAATACCATTGAGAACAACAAAAATTCTAAAAAAAAGTTTTAATGGGAGAATAATTTTAATAAGTATAGATAGCCCTTGTAAGAAACATTCATATGAATATTTAAGTTTTTACATTTATATAAAGGTAGGTTATAGTCACAGCTTACATGTTTACTGTCTAGAAAAAAAGTCAGAAAGTATATATTTTCTTTGTATATTCTTGTGGATTTTTTCTATCATTGATTTTAATCTAAATTCAGGTCTTCATATTTATTCTTGTTAAGTTTCATTTTGTTGCATTCAACTGATCAGTGTAGCCTAAGGAGAGCTTTTTGAAATCTATATTGGCCATTCAGTATATTACCTGTTTTTTGTAGCTCTATCACCTACAGATATATTAACTATGCTTTCATTCAAGTTACTGTTACAACTTTTTTTTAGGGTAGGCCATTGCATATACTACCAGAAATCCTATTGGCTATAATTGCTTGGTCAGCTAACATATTTCTCTTGTAGTCATCAAAACCCACTTTCTTTATCTTGTCCACAAGACTTATGAATGACTTGTCAGATACCTTACTAACTCAAGGTACACTAGTTTGATAGTTTTATCCTTTAGTAAAATTTTCAGTATACTTAGTCATAGCTATTAAAAGGATTAATACCAAAACTCTGGGAAGATATATAATGTATATTTTCTGAAAGAACCCATTTAGGTATTCATGTGCCATCTATTCTTATTCAGATCCATTTTGAAAATGTCATTTCACTGCCTACTGATTGCTGTGGTTTGTGTTGAGAAATCAGCTGTTACTTTTATTGAGTACTTCTTGTCTAAGCTGCTTGTCTTTTGCTGCTTTCAAGATTCTCTTTGCCTTTCACTCTTGACAGATTGATTACAGTGTTTCTTGGTTGATATCTTTGAGTTTATCCAGCTTGGGGTATTTGAGCTTCTTGGATTTGTAGATTCATGTCTTCAACAAATTTGGAAAATTTTCAGGCATGATTTCTTCAACTATTACCTCTGCCAGTTTCTTCTCCCCTGGAACTATCACGCATGTCTTGGTACAGTCATTGGTGTCCCATAGGTTTGATGAGTCCTGTTTATTTTTCTTTGTTCTTTTTTGTCTGCTCCTACAACTAGGTGTTCTAAATTGATTTAACTTCAAGTTCATTAATTCTTTTTTTCTTCTTGTTCAATTATGCTGCTGAATCCCCTCCCCAGTGGATTTTTCATTTTAATTATACTCTCCAACTTTTGAATTTCTATTTGGTTCCTTTTTATTTCTTTATTTTTATTGATATTTCCTATTGGCAAGACATCATTTCCATGCTTTATTTAATTCTTTGTCCATGGTTTTCCTTAGCTCTTTTGATACATTTTAAATACTTGGTTTATAATTTTCGTCTAGTCAATCCAATGTCTGGGCTTTCTCAGGGACAGTTTCTATTTATTCCTTCTTTTTGTTGAAAACTGGGTTCTTTGAATATTATAAATGGCAATTTGGAAATCAGATTCTCCTTTCTCCCTGGAGTATCTTATTGCTGCTTGCTATTTTTTGTTGATTAACTTTTCTGAAATATTTTTGTCAAGTCTATTATTCTTTGCTGTGTGGCAACTGAAATCTCTGTGCCATTAGCTTCATGGTCAGCTAGTGATTCAACAGAGATTTCCTTAAATACCTTGAGAAAGTATACATACAGAAAAAGAAAACTCTCCAATTCTTTGCAGATGGGTTCTTTGTATGTATCAGGGCATGTCTTCATCACTCAGCCAGGCAGTTTACAACTCTGCCTTACCCTTCACTTCCTGATGGTGCAGTCTGACCTTCAACAAGAAGTGAAAGATTAGATGAAGTCTTGCAAGAATGAGCCTAACCCTGGGCATACACATGAGCTTTTGGGTTCTTGGGAATATCTGGGAACTTTTCAAAGCCCTTATACCTGAACATTTCAGTTACTCTATTGTTTGTCCCAACTGTTATTCCTTGTCAAGACAGAGGTTAATATCTGGTTTTAAATTTTGACAATTACTGCCCCCCCCAATTAGTTTCCTGAACTCCTGGGATTGTTCCAAGCCAGGAGAAGCAAAGGCAAGCCCTTCAAGTGTGTCCTTCAGTGAGCCAACAGACATGTTGAAATAAACAGCCACAATTTTTGAGAATAAATTTTGTTCTCCTTCAGTTGTAAGAAGCTTTACCGGGAATGTGTACTGTGTTGTCCAGGCCACGACTGAGCTGTATAGTGGGTGATTCATTGGTTTTGGTTTTAATTGATTAACCCTTCCCCTGGTTGCTATAAAGTTTTAATTAGTTTCTAGATTTCTGGTAAAGTTGATTCTGACATTATTGCTAGTTAAATCACCTCTTTAGTAGAAGGATGGACTTTTGGCATTCCAACCCTGCCATTTCCACAGAAGGATTCCTTTTAAGACAGAAACTACTCACTATAAAAGAAACTATTGATAGATTTAACTAAATTAAAATATTATATTTATCAAAAGACATGATAAAGTAAGACATGATAAGCCTTAGAGTAGGAATAGATATTTACACCATATAAAACCGATGAATGACTAGTTTTTCAGAATAAATACAGGAATATAATTTTTAATTCAACAAAAAAGAGCAACACAATAAGGGGAAATTGGGCAAAAGACAGACAGGGACTTTACAAAAGAGAACATCTAAATGACTATGATAAATATGAAAAGGTGCTTACACTAACAGGGTAAGGAAAATTAAAACCACCGTAAGATATTATTACTACCTACCAGATTTGACTAAAATTAATAGTATTGACATTAGATAGAGGTAACTTGTGGAGTAAGAGCAACTGTTACTCTTTTGATAGACGTATAAATTGGCTTAACCAATTTACAAATTTGTAAAAGAAGGTATTCAGCCCTGACTGGTGTGGCTCAGGAGATTGGGTGTCATCCCACAAACTGAAAGTTCATCAGTTGGATTCCCAGTTAGGGCACATGCCTGGGTGACAGGCCAGGTCCCAGGTTGGGGGCATGTGAGAGGCAACCGATTGATGTTTCTCTTGCACATTGGTGTTTCCCTCCCTCTCTTTCTCCTTCCTTCCCCCTCCCTCTAAAAAATAAACAATAAAATATTTTTAAAAGAAGGTATTCATACCCTATAGCAGTAATTCTTTTCCTGGGAATTGATATCCTAGAATTAATGCATGTGGGAATTATGATACATGAACAAGAATGCTCATAGTAGCATTGTTCATAATGTCTCCAAAATGAAAACAATACAAATATCCATCAGCAAAGTAATCCATATTTATTGCCTCCTTTTTCTTACATCCACCTTTTTTCTTTATGTCTTATAATCAAGAATTTATCTTCATGAAATAAGCTCTCTCTCAGGCAATTAATGACTACACTCATCTTATTGAGTGTCTTTCTTTTCTTTTATCCCTCTTGGTGTATTCTTGCAATATGATCTTTGCCTGTATGATCTTATCTACCTATATATCTTCCCCAACCATATCTGTGCAAATGATTTTTAAGTATCTCTAGCATAAGTTTCTTTTTTGAGATGGGTTGAAAGTTTATTTCCAGGCGACATAATGAAATTGCAAATTTGTGGTTGCCAATATTGACAGGAGGATGGCTGATAATTCCTTTGGCAAATTATTAGTTGCCTTCCATTCTCATTCATCTCAAAGCATTAATCCAGATTTTTGTGACTAGTCTTCTAAAAAGTTATCTTTCTCACCTTTACTTCCCTGTTTTCTCATCAGTAGATCTTTACTCCCAGCATCAAAGAGAAGGGTACTAGTGAATGTCTCACTTCATTTCCCAAAAATTAACTTGTTTTATTATACTTACTTGCTTCCTTATTTTTACTCTTTTTACTTTCCTGGTAGCTCCTTTAATTGATAAATCTAATGGCTTCTTTCCAACTCTCATTCTACTCCTGTTTCTCCAATATTTGTATATTTTAACATCTCCTTGAAAGTTTATTCTTTTTTTCCTTCCCTTATAGCCACTCTTTCTTAATTTTCCTCTTTTGTCTCTAACAGTTTCTTAAAGAGAGGAAGACAACAGTATGAAAGTTAAGAGGAGAAGGGGCTTGGGGGAAGATGAAGAGTGTAAAGGGTTCAAATATAAATATGGAGGCAGAAGGAGACTAGACTTTGGGTGGTGAGCACACAATGCAATTTACAGATGAATATTGTAGAATTGTACACTTGAAACTTATATACAGTCATTAGCCAGTATCACCCCCAAAACTTAATTTTTTTAAATAGAGAGGAGGGTGAGATAATTTAGTTTCCAAACTGAAATACTTTGGAAAGTGTAAAAATGTGCTGTTTAATAATTGAGCCAGGATAATAAATATAAACTCAGATTATTCAAGGAAAAATAAGATTATGTTCATCCCATTTAGATTTTTTCCCCAATTCTTTTTCTCCTATAGCACCTCAGTATGGATATCACCTAGAATTTCAACCATTATCATTTGGTCTTTTATATAGTCTGTTTGGGTGATCCGAAACATTTGCGTGACTGCAACGACCACCTCCATTGATAATCCCCAAAGTACATATCCAACCCCTAACTCTTTCATAAGCTGTAGTCTCGTGTTTCTGATAGCTCATTGGGTGTCTTCAGACTGTTAACTTAAAAGGATATATCCCAAAATTTAAACCTATCTTTCTTCTCAAATATCATACTGTTTTGTTTACATTCATACACAGAGAGCGAGAGAGATGTGTAATATATGTACATCTGTGTAAGTCTGGAAATATGTATATCACATATACATACAACTTTGTGTAGGCATTTCATGAGGTACTGGACACACAACAGTACCCAAAACACCGTTGCATCATTATAACAGTGCATTCTAGAAAGCAAGCTAGACATTGATCAATCTACCACACATATACTGTAGTGTAAGTGTGATAATTGCTGTGAAGTAGAGGAATATGATATCATGTGAAATAGAATAGAGGCATTTGACCTTTCCAATTAAGGCCTTTTTATTAGGCATAACTGGCAACATATAGCTCTTCTAAATCAGACTACCTTAATTTAGAATATTTATCACAATTTGATACTCAAAAATACTGGCAGATGGAGCCATTTTTCTTCTCCGAATTTCTACTGCTTTTCATCCTAATTATGGGGATATTTTTCATAAATCACATAAACTGTCAAGCTTTGAAGTAGTGGCAGTACCATTGGCATTGAGGATGTTGGTATGGAAAGTAAATAAAAGAGCTTCTTTGGAAATAGTACAATATTATGTCCTTTATGAGAAAGAGAGGATATATAAAACCAGGAGCACCTTTCTAATCACTAAGTCTGGCTGCTGCTTCCTTCTTTTTACTTAGTGAGTGATATTTGTTGCATATTTTATCAAATGTTTTACTCCTCTTGTGCACAAAACTTGAAAGTGTTCAAGTTCTCACTTTGAGATTGGAAGATGTGCACCCATCAGTACTAGCCCAGAACATGAACTAAATTATGAATAGCCCCAAATAATAAATTTTATAGTTGACATAAATATTAATGATTTGAAAAATAAATAGTTCACATTATTTGTCCTTATGTTTACATATTTTTAGAATAGTGATACTCAATTACGTTACTCTTTATGGTGTTGATAGGTATAATATAATAATAATAATAATAGCCAGCATTTATTAAGTATTTACTATTTGGAAATGCTAGATAATTTATATACACTTTCTTATTTAACACTCAGTAGTCATCCATTGAGGTAGATTCTATCATTATCTTCATTTTTTAGATAAAGGAAATGGCAATTAGAAAAGTATATTCATCAGTGTTCCAGTAGAAGTCATGCATACTTAAATGGATAATTAAGAAGAGTTTAATAAAGGACTATGATATTTACAAAGGTTTGGGCAGATTTTAGGGAAAGCAACCTGACATAATGCAGTACCCTGGGACTAGTAATAGTGGAGACTATTAATACTCCTAGTCCTAGTGGGGCAAAGGGAAGGATGCTGTCAGAATCTAGAAAAGAACTATAAGCAAGTGTCATCCGACATGAGCTGTGATCCTAGCCAACTTATGATGACGACCTGGTAGAGAAGGAGCCAGGGAAATAAATACCAGACCTTACTTTTGTCCAACCCTTCAGTTTCTTGACAGTGCCTTCCTTTAGCTGAACCCAACTGGAAACCAGAGAGCTCAAGTTAGCTTGTTGATTCTATCTATACAGGTTAACTTCGAACAAAGAGGCTGAAGGAGAATAGAAATGAATCCGAAAAGAAATGGAAGATATCTAGGAAATACATAACTATTAAATGAAAGAGCCAGTATATGAGTACCAACTACTTTACTACTAAACACAATTACATTAAATCACAATTACGTTATGGTTAGGAGTTATTAAAAAGTTTAATAAAATATTGTTTGGCCAGGGAAAATATTTTAAACCTGAAGGGTTCTATTCTAGCCCAAATTGTTGGATGCTTTCTAACAGTACATGAGACAAAATACAGGAGCACTGTACAGCAAAGAACACCCTGCTCCCCCCAAAAATATTAGGTGTGGGTATTGATTTTACATACTGTTGGTAATGTCAGAATATTAAGCCATGCTTATCCCCCTTATTCAGATTCCAGAATCCATTATTTCTCGTGGCGTTCAGGTGCTCCCACGAGACACAGCTTCCCTCAGCACTACTCCTTCGGAATCACCTCGTGCTCAGGCTACATCTCGCCTTTCTACAGCTTCCTGCCCAACACCAAAAGTAAGTACAGTTCCTTAACACCGAAGTCTACTATGTGGAAAACTAACCAATATTTTCCTCTGCTTGTCAAGGTCAGATTGCATGAATGATAGTACAATGAAAAATTAATGGACTGTAAGATAGTTACCACCCATTGTTTCACAAATTGTCATATTAGGCCAACATTAGAACAATAAAAATTTCATGCAAAATGTCTACTCCTACATCATCACAGCTACAGGTATCACTCTCTGTAGATACTGTTTCTTTGTTTTAGACTTGTTGTTTTCTTAGCATACTCATCAGTATGGATGTGGAATTACATGTTTATGCAGAAGATTAATGCATTTCTGGCCAATAAATAATAAGATTAACAAAGTAAAATAATGTCGCCAGTGGAATTTTTTTTAACTTATCCAGGCTGGGGTAGCTCCCTGCTCTAGTATCATTCCAAATTTTTTCAAACATACTCAACTTGGAATGTTGCTGCCTAATATTTGGAAACAAATCTAAATTAATTAGAAAGAAAGTTTTAATGCCAACCTTTGGGGGAAGGAAGAAATACCTTAGTATTTGTTTTTTGTAATTTTCCCAACTACTGAATTATATATGGGGAAAATAAGGATTAGACATTCGCTGCCTCACATCTTCGTGTATATGATAAATTAAGTAACAGACTTAATTATGGCTGTGACTGCTAGCTCCTGGAATGTCTCCACCCTGGTTAAGATAGTCATTTGTGCCATTACATTTTCTATGAGGCGTCAAAAGGTTAACAGTAAAGTTTCTTTTTACTTAATAAGATATGGTGTTAGATATCAGGCTGTACACTAAATTTATTCTAGAGATCTTCAGGTAATTTTTCAAATTGTGACTTTTTCTCTCTCCTCAAATTTAGTGACTCACATAGCTCTCTTCGTCAACTCGAACTTTTCTGAATGTATCAGTGTTATAATTGGATTTAACTAGAAGTGATCTCAAGCAGTGCTTTTACATTCTGTGGTACAGCCTTCACAGCAGTCTTCAGAGTGTTAGTGTTGTATATCGTTGTTTTTAGACTTATACCAAAATTACTGATATTTATTATAGTTTTAAAAAATTGAAATCTTAAATCTTCAGTGAAAAAAATTTGTAAGAACATTCTAGACATAAAATGTATGTTAATGCCATTCAGATGCCAGTCACCTACATCCTCAACCGAATGAAAACAGAGTTCTCAAGACAGATTGGATAGATGAATCTCATTCATGCCTTTTAAATTTCTAAAACAAAATAATTAATTATTTGACTGCATTAAATTCTAATTATACAAGCTGTACTCATTTATCAAGACTGGGAAATAATTAAAGCTGAAAGTTAAGGTCACTATCAATTGTTAGCTATTCACCAAACATTAAGACCTAAATCTTGGGAATACAGAATTATTTTTCCCTTTACCAATATACTGTGAACATGAATATTTTAAGCATAATTTAATTATACTTAGTACTTGGGCCTTTTTAAAACTTTGTAATTACATTTTAATTACAAGGGAATATTAAATCCAATTTTAAAAATTAAAATTTGGTATTTTAATTTGGTATTTCCAAATTTACTTAAGTGAAATCCTAAAAATAAAAATCTTGATGTTTATTGCAAAACATTAGGAGAGCAGGTGGCTTTTCTTGACATTTTTTTCTTTAGTTAGCACTTAGTTGTTCAAACTGACAATAAATTAAAATAAAGCAGAGTATTTAAATATCTTTTTTCCTAAGAATTTTTTCATATTTTTATCTAGGAGTAAGAGTCTGTTCTTTTTACATAACTTTTACCAGCACCAGAATGTATACCTCAAAGATAAAATTATTGCTTTCTTGTCATTTTAAAATTAAACTGTTAAGGCTGAATCAGAATACTAGTATAATAAAAATCTAGCTTGAATATTGACATTTTTATATGTTTTTTATGTTTTTATTGTTGTTCCATTACAGCTGTCCCAATTTTTCCCCCATTGCTCTCCCCTGCCCCCCACCCCCATGCTCCCTCTCCCTCAGTCTCCACCCTGTTGTCCAGTATCCTGGGTCCTTTATACATGTTCCTTGACTAGCCCTTCTTTCCCCCATTATCTTTCTCCTCGCCTCCCCTCTGGTCACTGTCACCTTGTTCCTTCTTTCCATGTCTATGGTTCTATTTTGCTCATTTGTTTGTTTTGTTCATTAGGTTCCACTTACAGGTGAGATCATATGGTATTTGTCTTTGGCCACCTGGCTTATTCTACTTACCATAATACTGACTTTTCAAAGGAGCAAAGAAAGTCAAATTACTCTTTCTATTAAATGTCTCAAATTGTAAGACTTCTTGATTGAATCTAAATTAGATGCTCTTAATATGTGCTTTTATGTCAGTGACAGATATAATTTCTGCTGCCTTCATGGAGTTTACATTTTAGTTGATGGTATATTAAAATAAATAGGTAGATAAACATAAATAATTCTATTAATTATAATTTCACAATAACTTAATAATTACACATTGAAATTCATGCAAGAAGAAATGAAAAAGTCATAGTGATAGAAAGTAATAGGAGGGAACTGAACACTAGCTGGAGACAAGCCATGTAACCAGGGACAGATGGAAGAAGCCACATCATCACAACATGACTAGTAGGGAATGTGGAGGAGATGCGCAAGGGCAGGCTGGACTCCCATGGGTGGCAGCTGAAGTGTGAAAGAGGTATTTCAGCAGCCAGAGCATTCCCCCTGAACATGTGGGGTCTAAACCCCAAGCTGGTCTCCCCAGCCTACAGCGCCAGACCTGGGAAAAGAACCCAAATAACATACAGTTGTGAAAAGCAGTGCGGTTTCTGTCCGCCAGGGAGGGATGGCTAGAGATGCAGAGAGCCTCATAAAGGGCCAATGCAAAAAATTTCATGTGCAGCCACTTACCCTGTGCTCCGGAAGAGGAAGGGCAGAGCGGACTAGAGACGCTAAGGAGAGTCTGGGGTTGGTGGCTCTGGAGAGACAACAGAAGGAACAACTGCCAAGATACCAGACTCATTCCCCATACTATAGGAACCATTTTTTAAGGCAGAGCACTCCCCTATAAGTGGCATCAGCCTGAAGGGATGCAGTAGTCCTGCCCACAGAATACTCTGCCTCACCCTGTGGAACTTAAGCTAGGATGCTGAGTATAGCTTAAAGCTATATCACTGATTAGTTAACAACTAAGGTGGATCTTGGGGAGCTCTGAGACTTCAGCTGACACTCCCCCTGGCCTAGTGGTAGTTAAAGCCAGCCTTGGTGTTCAGCCTGGTTCTTTCGCACACACCCAGGCCCAGCAGAGGAAGCCACAAGCTCTGGATCGCTGACAGCTCCAAAAAGATTGACCAGGGCTAATTACAGGCAACATCTGACAAAGGCCTACACCGGAGTCTTTGCAAATCTACCTAATACATAGAAACAAATATATAGGAGCCAAAATGGGGAGACAAAGAAACAGACCCCAAATGAAAGGACAAAAGAATTCTCCAAAAGAAGAACTAGATGAAATGGAAGCAAGCAATTTATCAGATAGAGAATTTAGAGTAATGATTACAAGGATACTCAATAACATGAAAAAAGACATAGGAACCATAAACAAGGAATAGTCAGAAATAAAGAATGCAATATCAGAAACAAATAATACACTGGAAGGAATAAACAGTATGTTAGATGATGAAGAGGATTGAATCAATGATTTGGAAGAAAAGGTAGGAAAAAAACCCAAGCAGAGCAGCAAAAAGAAAAAAGAATTTTAAAAAATGAGGAGAGCTTAACAAACATTTTGGTCAACATGAAGCATAACAATATCCGCATCATGGGAATACCAGAAGGAGAAGAGAGCAAGCAAGGGATCGAGAACCTATTTGAAGAAATAATGACCAAAAACTTCCCTAATCAACACACAAGTCCAGGGAGCTAAGAGTCCCAAACAAGTTGGACCCCAAGATGCCTACACAGAGACATATAGTAATTAAATTGGCAAGGCTTAAAGACAAGGAGAAAGTCCTAAATGCCACAAGAGAAAACAAGATAGTTATATATAAGGTACCACCAATTAGACTGTCATCTTATTTCTTACCAGAAGCATTTCAGGCCAGAAGGCAGTGATGTGAAATATTCAAGGTGATGAAAAGTAGCCTACAACCAAGGCTACTTTACCCAGCAAGGCTATCATTTAAAATCAAAGGAGAAATAAGGAGTTTCCCAAACAAGAAAGATCTAAAGGTGTTAACTGGTTTGTTAACACCAAACCAGTACTGCAACAAATGTTAAAGGACTTGATAGAAAGAAGGGAAGGAGAAGAAAACAGAGGAAAATAGTCTAACAATAAAATAGCACTAAATATCTGACAATAATCACCTTAAATGTAAATGGCTTAAATGCTTCAACCAAAAGACATAGGGTAGCTGAAAGGATAAGAAAACACAACCCACCTTGGCTAGTGTGGCCCAGTGGTTGAGTACCAGCCAGCGCGAATCAAAGGGTCGCCAGTTCAATTCCCAGTCAGGGTACATGCCTGGGTTGCAGACCAGGTCCCTAGTAGGGGGCGCGAAAGAGGCAACCACACATTGATATTTCTCTCCCTCTCTTCCTCCCTCCATATCCCTGTCTAAAAATAAATAAAATCTTTAAAAAGAAAAGAAAACAATGCCCGTATATAGGAGTTCTTGCCCAGATGGAGGCATAGGTAGATACAGTTTGCCTCCTCACACAGCCAAAAGAAGGAAACAACCAATTTAAAAACACAAAAACAAAGTTGCCAGAAAATTGAACTGTACAGAAGTCCAACAACCAAGGAGTTAAAGAAGAAACATTCATCCAGAATGTTTCTATCCAGAAACTGGTAGGAGGGGTGAGACAGGCAGCTAGGTCAGAGAAGACTCACATGGCAAGACCAGGCAGTCTCACATTTGCATGCAGATAAACTGGGAGGAACAACTGGGGAACAAGACAGACCATACAACACAAGGTTCCAGCACCAGTTAAAGCCTCAGAACCCCTGGCTGTAAAAATGTGTGGGGATTATGGAGGCAGCAGAAACTGCCAATCTCTTGAAAGGAGGATAAGTGCCAAGGAAGCAGCATTGTTCCCTCTCTGACCCCTCCCCCACATACAGTGCCACAATGCAGCAAAGTGGGTCCCTCCGCCGCCTGCAGTGAATACATAAGGCTCTGTCCCAAACAAGGTAACAAAGAAGGCTAAGAAATATGGCCCAAATAAAAGAACAGATCAAAATTCCAGAAAAAGAACTAAGTAACAAGGAGATAGGCACTCCTATTAGACACAGAGTTCAAAACACTGGTAATCGGGATGCTCACAGAAATGAGTGAGTATGGCTGCAAAATAAAGGAAGAAGTGAAGGCTATACAAAGTGAAATGAAGAAAAATATACAGGGAACCAACAGTGAAGGGAAGGAAACCAGGACTCATCAATGATTTGGAACAAAAGGAAAAAATAAAAATTCAGCCAGAACAGAACGAAGAAATAAGAATTCAAAAAAATGATAAGTTTAAGAACCTCTGGGACAATTTTAAATATTCCAACATCTGAATCATAGGGACACCAAAAGGAGAAGAGGGAGAGCAAGAAATTGAAAACTTATTTGAGAAAATAATGAAGGAGAACTTCTCCAATCTGGTGAAGGAAATAGACATACAAGACCAGGAAGCTCAGAGAGTCCCAAACAAGTTGGACCCAAGGAGGAAAATACCGAGACACATCATAATTAAATTGCCAAAGATTAAAGATAAGGAGAGAATCTTAAAAGCAGCAAGAGAAAAGGACACAGTTGCCTACAAAGAACTCCCCATAAGACTATCAGATGATTTCTCTAAAGAAACCTTGCAAGCAAGAAGTGGGTAGAAAGAAGTATTCAAAGTCATGAAAAGCAAGGATCTACATCCAAGATTACTCTATCCAGCAAAGCTATCATTTAGAATGGAAGGGCAGATAGAGTGCTTCCCAGATAAGGTTAAGTTAAAGGAGTTCATCATCACCAAGCCCTTAGTATATGAAATGTTACAGGGGCTTATCTAAGAAAAAGATCAAAACTATGAACATTAAAATGACAACAAACTTGCAACTATGAATAACTGAACCTAAAGAAACAAACAACTACAACAGGAACAGAATCTCAGAAATGGAAATCACATGGAGGATTATCAGTGGGGAAAGTGGGGAGAATGGGGGAAGAGGTACAGGAAATAAGAAACATAATTGGTAGGTACAAAATAGAAAGGGGGAGGTTAAGAACACTACAGAAAATGGATAAGCCAAAGAACTTATATGTATGACCCCTGGACATGAGCTATGGGGGGAATGCTGGACAGAATGGATTTACTGAGTGGAAGGGGAGAAGGGGGAGAAAAAAGAATGAGGCAATTGTAATAGCATAATCAATAAAATATACTTCAAAGAAAATAAGTTCCATATATATGATACCTCCAAGAGACCCATCTCAGATCGAGAGATACACACAGACTAAAAGGGATGGAAAAAAATATTTCATGCAAATGGAAAGGAAAAAGAAAAGCTGGTGTAGCAGTAGGGCAGCAGTACTTATAACTGACAAAATAGACTTTAAAACCAAGGGTATAGTAAGAGAAAAAGAAGGGCACTACATAATGATAAAGGGAACAAAACAACAAGAGGTTGTAACCCAGTAAACATTTACACACCCAACAGAGGAGCACCTTAATATGTGAAGCAAATCTTACTGGACATAAAGCGAGAGATCAGCCAAAATACAGTCATAGTCAGGTATTTTAACACCCCGTTGATTTCAACGGATAGATCTTCCAGGCAGAAAATCAACAAGGAGACAGTGGCCTTAAATGACACACTAGATCAAGTGGATTTAATTGATATCTTCAGAGCATTTCACCCCAAAGCAGCACAGTATACATACTTTTTTCAAGAGCACATGGAACATTTTCTAGATTAGGCCACATGCTATGACACAAAACAAGTCTCAATAAATTTAAGAAGATTGAAATCATATCAAGCATCTTATCACAATGCTATAAAACTAGAAATCAATCAGGAGAACACTGAAAAAACATGCAGTCATGGAAGCTAGATAGCATGTTTTTAAACAATGAATGGGTCAACAACAAGATCAAGGAAGAAATCAAAGACACCTTGAAACAAATGAAAATGAGGACAAAACAATCCTAAGTCATTAGGACATTGGGAAAGCAAACCTAAGAGGGAAATTCAAAGTATTACAGGCCTATCTCAAAGAGAGAGAGAGAGAGAGAGAGAGAGAGAGAGAGAGAGAGAAGAAAAATTCAAGAAAAGCTGAAATAAACAATCTAACTTCAAATTTGAAGGAACTTGGAACTTGGAATAAAACAACAAATAAACCCCAAAGTGAGTAGAGGGCAATAAATAATAAAGATAAGAGCAGCAATAAGTGAAATAGAGTTTTAAAAAATAGTACTAAATATCAGTGAATCCAAGCTGTTTCTTTGAAATGATAAAAAAGGCCCTGGCTGGTGTAGCTCAGTGGATTGAGCATGGGCCTGCAAACCAAAGGGTCGCTGGTACGATTCCCAGTCAGGGCACATGCCTGGGTTGCGGGCCATGCATGTCCCCAGTAGGGTGTGTGCAAGAGGCAACCACACATGGAGTTTCTCTCCCTCTCTTTCTCCTTCCCTTCCCCTCTCTCTAAAAATAAATAAATAAAACCTTTTAAAAATAAAAAAAAAGAAATGATAAAAAAGATTGACAAATATTTAACCAGACTCATCAAGGGGAAAGGGAGAGGACCCAAATAAATATAAATAAAGCCAGAAATGAAAGAAGAGAAATAACAACTGACACCAAAGAAATTCAAAGGATTTTAACAAAATATTATGAAAAACTATATGCCGACAAATTGGACAACCTGGACAAATGGATAAATTCCTAGAAATACACAATCTTCCAAAACTAAAACCAGAAGAATCAGAGACTCTGAATAGACAGATCACACCTAGTGAAATTGAAGCAGTAATCACAAAACTCCCAACAAACAAAAGCCCTGTACTGGATGGCTTCACAGGTAAATTTTAACAAACATTACAAGAAGAACACCTCTCCTTCTCCAACTATTTTATAAAATTCAAGAGGAGGGAAAGCTCCCAAACTCATTTTATGAAGCCAGCATTATCCTAATCCCAAAACTAGATAAAGATACTACAGAGAAAGAAAATTATAGGCTAATATCCCTCATGAACATAGACACTAAAATCCTCAACAAAGTATTAGCAAACCGAATGCAGCAATGCATCAAAAAGATCATACACCGTGGTCCAGTGGGATTTATTCTGGAAATGCAAGGTTGGTACAACATTTCCAAATCAATAAATATGATTCACCACATAAACAAAATGGAGGTTAAAAACCACATGATCATATCAATAGGTTCAGAAAAAGTATTTTTATAAAATCCAGCATCCATTTATGATAAAAACTCTCAGCAAAGTGGGATTAGAGGGAACATAATAAAGGCTGTATATGACAAACCCACAGCCAGCATCACACTCAATGGGTAAAAACTACAGTCATTCCCCTTAAAATCAAGAAAAGACAGGGATATCCACTTTCACCTCTCTTATTCAGCATAGTACTGGAAGTCCTAACCACAGCCACGTACTGGAAGCATAGTACTGGAAGTCCTAACCACAGCAGTCAGACAAGAAGAAGAAATAAAAGGCATCCACTTTGGAAAGAAAGAAGTAAAACTGTCTTTATTTGCAGATAACATGATACTGTACATAGAGGACCCCAAAGATTCCACCAAGAAATTACTAGAACTAATAAATGAATTCAGCAAAGTAGCAGGATACAAAATTAATATTCTGAAGTCAGATACATTTTTATATGCCAATATGAACTAACAGGGAAATTAAGAAAAGAGTCAAATTCACAACTGCTTCAAATAGAATAAAATACCTAGGAATAAACCTAACCAAGAATGTAAAAGACCTGTACTTGGAAAATTATAAGACACTGAAGAAATTGAAGAAGATACAAATAAGTGGAAGCACATTCTGTGTTCATGGATAGGAAGAATTAACATCATTGTCCATATTACCCAAAGCAATCTACAGATTCAGCACAATTCCTGTCAATATTCCAATGACATATTTCACAGAACTAGAACAAATATTTCAAAAATTTATATGCAACCACAAAAGACCCCACATAGCAACAGCATCCTGAGAAAGAACAAAGTTGGGGTAATCACGCTTCCTAATGTCAAACTATACTATAAGGCCATAGTAATCAAAGCAGCATGGTACTGGCATAAAAACAGACACACAGATCAATGGAACATAATAGAAAGCCCAGAAATAAACCCACACCTTTGTAGGGGGAGCAAGCAGTCTAAAAATAGTTCATTCAAGAAATGGTGTTGGGAAAATTGGACAGATATGTGCAGAAAAATAGATCTGGGCCGCCTTCTTACACCACACAGAAGAATAAATTCAAAATGTATTAAAGACTTCAATGTTAGGCCCAAAACTATAAAAACTATAGAAGAAAACATAGGCAGCATAATCTCAGACATTGCCTGTAGCAGTATTTTATCAGCCAAATCTCCCCCAGCAAGGGAAACAAAAGAAAAAATAAACAAATGAGACTACATCAAACTAAAAAGTTTTTGCACAGCAGAGAAAATTGTCAACAGCACAAAAAGACAACCCACAGAATGGGAGAACATATTCACCAAAACATCTAATAAGGGGTTAATATCCAAAATTCATTGAGTACTTACAAAACTCAACAGTAAGAAACCCAGTTAAAAAATGGGCAAAGGACCTGACTAGACACTTCTCCAAAGCAGATGGCCAGTAGACATATGAAAAGACTCTCAATGTCACTAATCATCAGAGAAGGGCAAATTAAGACCACAATGAGTTATCATTTCACACCTGTCAGAATGGCTGTCATCAATAAATCAACAAACAAATCCTGGCGAGAATGTGGAGAAAAGGGGAACCCATTTGTTGGTGGGAATGCAGATTGGTGCAGCCACTGTGGAAAGCATTATGGGGATGCTTCAAAAAATTAAAAATGGATCCTTCTTTTGATGCACAAATCCCACTTCTGGGTATATATCTGAAAGAACCTAAAACACTAATTTGAAAGAACATAAGCACCCCTATGTTCATTGCAGCATTATTTACAATAGCCAAGATAGGAAACAGCCCAAATGTCCATCAGTAGATGAGTAAATAAAACAACTATGGGACATTTATACAATGGAATACTACATAGCTGTAAAAAAAAGAAAGAAAGAAAATTTTAACCTTTGGGACTGTATGGATGGACCTGGAAAACACTATGCTAAGTGAAATAAGCCAGTCAGAGAAAGACAAAATACCATATGATTTCACTCATATGTGGAATCTAATGAACAAACTGAAGCTACAAGGAAAACAAAGACAGACTCATAGAGAACAGGATGACACCTAAGGTGGGAGAGGTTAGGAAGTGAAGGAATTAAAGAAAAAGTACTCATGGAAATGGACAACAGTGTGGTGATTGCTTGGTGGGAAGTGGGGTATAAGAGGACTAAATGGCAATGGGGAACTATACAATAAAAAATAAAGTAAAAAATAAATACATACCTACATACATAAATCCATTAAAATAATCAATAGCAGGATTTGCCCACAGGGGTTCCAATATAAAAAGAAAAAAGAAAAAATAGTAGGGAAATCTTACTTAGGATGATCAGAGAAAACCTCTCTAAGGAGTTACCAAGCACAGGAAGGATAAATAAAAACAGAACAGAAGTTTTGTGCAGGGTGGAAGTTTTGAGAACTATATTCAGCAATAATGACCACTTCACAGGCAGTTGCCCCCAGCCAGTTATCACCAATCAAGAACTCTTCGACAAAATCATTAGTATTGAGTACATGAATGGTCTAATTCAGTGACTTCAAAATTCAGTTTTAGATATTAGTTCTTTTTGATTTTAAATAATGAATTTTTTTTTGCCTTTGCCCACTGATCCGATTTCAAGGCTGTATGTTTTAGCACTTCAGTCTATTCTAGGTGAATTATTTATTTCAATTTTTAGCATTAAAATTTAGGACAGAAAAAGTTAAAAAAGAAAATTAGGTTTTTAATTTGAGGTATGGGTAAATGATGATGTTTTTAATTACATTAAGGAATAAAAGAGAAGAAGCAAGTTTTGAGGGTGAAAAGAAAGGAAAATAAATACATTTTGGTTCTGACTGTGTTCAATTTGAGATATGTATGCAGCATCCCAGGAATGACATCCAGTACAAAATTATAATACAAGTTGAGTTTAACATTTTTATTGTTACTACAGCTTGGTTATGATATTTATAATTTAATTCATTTCAGTGTTTGCCAAACTCCGTAGAAACTCCACTCCTGCATTTCAGAATAGGCATGCAGTCTGTTATATACAGAATATATGTGCAAATATTTTTCTACATCAGCTGTGCAATACAGTCTTTAATGATCAGCACTAAAAAGAGCACTTGACTTGATAATGGAAGACCTGGATTAAATTGCTGAGTTCTCTACTTAATACTACATTAAACAAGTTGCTTAAATTTTCTGAGGTTTATACTAACTGATAATCCTTGCCTCCCCAACAGGGTTTATTAATTTATTAAATAAGTCTTTGCCCGGTGCTAAGAGAACAGTCATGAGCAGGTATTGTTCTTGCCTTTACAAACAAACAGAACAGGCACCTAAAATTATAGTAAAGTATAATAAGTGCTAGGATTTATCACCAGGAATATAGAATAATGTGGGAATAACCATCAAAAGAAATGAACCTAGTCTTTGTGAGAACAAAAAAGTTTTAAATAACCAAATTAGGATTCAAAACTAACAGTTCCAGCCTTTCCCTCTGTAGCTTTTAATTATGGGGCAGCATTTAAGCTGAAAGACTTCCTGTCCTTTTGCATGTGTGCATCTATTTCTTTTATGTTAACAAATGTAACATTAAACATTATTTTGGATTTACATTTTATACATTTAGTGCAACATGGTATCTTAGATTGCGCTTTGATCCTTTAAGATTAGTGAAAACAACATCTATAAAATATATAATCCAACTTTGGATTTCATTTTAGTACCTTTGTCACAATCTGATGAAGACAACTATGAATTATTGGATTTTTGTTTTGTTAATTAAAATATAGTTAACTTTTTAAAGCAGTTTTTCATTGAAAGGCATTGTCTGCAGCAAATATTTATTGCCTGACAACATTATTTTACTGTATTTGGGGGGGAAAGTTCTTTCTCTTTTATATCAGATATCTTCTTTTAATGAAATATGGTTAAAATGATGAATGATTTCTACTCTTCTTACTTTATGACACAATGAGGTATCTTTTAAGAACAAACTTGAGATTTTAATTTTTCATTTCCTTAAGTAAAATAGTGCCTAAGCCAAAAACCAAATGATAGGTAGATTTCATTTAAATAAGAAGTGGGTAACATGTAGAGGGCTCAAGTTCTAAAGTGGTAATAGTCTTCAAAAAAAGTGATTTGCTAAAAGAATATGTAATAGATAAATTCTATTTTAAAGTGACCATGATTCACCACTTAATGAGGGCTGGCTTTCAATTATGAAAAGCAGGAGCATTTCTATTAAAAATTAAGAGGCTTGAGGAAGAGAACAATGACCATAGCAAAAAAGGAAAAAAAATCCAAACTTTCAATCAATTTATTATTCCCTATAGATGTTATTAAAATAGAGAATGTTCTTAAACCAATTCAATTATTCTTTTATTCCCTAAGTATCTGAAGTTGGACCTTAAAATTAAATAAATAAATGTAGTCAATTGACACATTTTCTCTTTTACCTTAAAAGTTAGAATGGAATTTTGTGCCAGACTAACATGCAAGTTATTTTCCTCATGGGGAGAAAATATAAGCACTTTCTATTTAATTGAACTTAAGTTTACACTACAATTAAAAAGTATATTATAGTAATATCTTTACATGAATAGTATGTTCATTTATATACTGTCTAATCTTATATTCAAAGAAAATGCATAATTATGAATTCCTTATAGGTTTCTGTTATCCTTTGAACATAAGAGTTTACATTATTCTGGATAAAGAATAAAGTATTTTCTTAACTCATAATTTTTCATGATTAAGTCTTTGTGGAAGGCAGTGTGATTTCCTTTACATATAAAAATGGTATTGTTGATCCAGTATCAGGATACTTCCTCTGACTTTTTTCTTAGAGAAATAGTTTTATAAACTATTTCATATTATCACCACTTTCCTTTGTGAACATCAGGGTGGTTATGTAACACCAATGAACAGGGTGGCATGTTCATTGGTTCTAAACTTGAGGTTCACAAGTCTCTGGAGAATCTCATAAAGTTGCTAAAATTCTAGCCTAAATCATAGTACCAACTGGGGCCTGCAGATTATTTTCACTATCTCTAAGGTCATATACAAAATCATTAAGACTATACTAAACACTGTTTCTTTGCTTTTGTCTGAAATTATATCAACATTGGTATACCAACCTCTGTTCAGCTGTAAATGACATTATAGAAATATGGGTTAGTCCACAAATGCCTAAAAAATGTTGGAAAACACTAAATTAGTGATATCAAATGTGCATTCTCTAACCATAAAAATATAAGTTCTTTTGTGCACAGTTTTTGCCCCATCTGATGGTTATGAACAATAATATTCTCAACATTATTTGTAAAATCCAGCAGTACTCAGACATAGTGGTCTCAGCACCCCTTCACACACTTAAAAATTATTAAGGACCCCACGTATCTTTTGTTTATGTGGATTATATGTACCTACAGTACAAGAAATTAAAGCCAATAAATTTTAAATGTGTATTTGCTTCAAATAAGAATAATAAGCTTTTATGTGTCAACATAACATTTTTATGAAAAAATAATATTTCCAAAAAAATTTGAAAAGGATGGCATTGTTTTACACTTTTTTCAAATACATTTCGATGTTTGGTTTAATAGAAGACAGACAGATTCTCACATCTGCTTCTGTACTCAGTCTGTTGTGATATGTTGTATGAGTTGAAGAAACAAATCAGCCTCACAGTTATATAGTTAGAAAAGGAAAGGCTATTTTAATAGCATTTGCAGATAAATGTGGATGTTTGAAAATACACCAAAAATTTACAATTGATAATCTATTAAAAGTGTGGAATCTAAAACCCTGTCAAGGACCATTTTATACTCTGATATATTAAAATCCATTGTTCTCTCTTGAACTTTAAATGAGCCTTCTACCAGCCATGATTTTGTAACACATATAACTTGGAAAATGTTAATTCTCCCCATTGTTGACAAATTTCATTTTATTATATTTTGAAATCATTTTCATCAATATAACCACCACGCTCATCAAGAAAGACATAGAAGCATTGGAAGCTTTCAAACTCACCATAACATATATTTTCCACAACTTCAATTTTTGCTTAACAGCTAGAATTTTATCTTTGGCAAAACAATGATTCCTGTCTTGTTTTTCTTGAATTGACAGGCTTATTTCATTCATTTTCAAGGAAAACATATCTACCAAATATCTAAGACTGAATAATTATGGTTTGTCAGTATTCCTTCATTCTTTCAGGTAAAAATGATATTCTGTTCAAAACCTGACTAGTTCAGCTTGCAATTCAAACCACTGCGTAACCGTGCTTTTTCTTAAGACAGTCGTCATCCTTTAGTATGGAGAAGTATTTTATTCATGCTTCTCTTTTTGTCACACTCGAGGGACAAGTTTAAATTAAGTTAAATTAGTGTTTACTATTTTAGTGAAGACAATGTTAAATGAAACTAGCTTTTTTTTGTTTTAACTATTAGATTTTTTTTAAACTGTTAGTACATGATAGTGAGTAATATAATGACTATTCATACTGTTTGGATCCACTGCCTTCATTTGCACTAACGTGCCAACCCACCGCTGCTTTTGTACCATCATTGAAAAATGTCAACATAATGAAAGAGGCAAATGTCATAATACTATTGTTAAAATAATTTGACCTTTGGACTCCTGAAATGGTATCGGGGACCCTTGGGGATGTGGACCACACTTTAAGAACCACCAGTATAATCAAATTAGCAAACTGCTTATGTTTCTTGAAAATATCTTGGGTCAAAGTTACGTATTTTGAATCTTATTTTTCCAGTAAGACAATGTTGTCATGGTATTCTCAGTCCAGAGATCTTACCCTATGTGTAAATGACCACCAGTACCATGCTTGAGCATTATCAATGATTCACCCTCACTCTGTGATCCAAATTCATTCTAGGGAAGGGAACAGAATTTCCGCTCCCTGATTCAAAATGAAAGATGGCTTCACAAAGTCTTTTGAAGATACAAGACCAGAAATTATAATTCCCAGCCAACTGTACTCATTTCCACTCATGTGATACTATTTCTGCATTTCGGTAGTAACTAATGTCTCACTACGACATCTTGTCTACTAATAGAGAGAGACAGCCCTCTTTTAAGTCATAGGTTAAGTCATAACCTGGTTGTTGTAAAATCATTTTATTAGAGATATAATTGAGGGAGCTCTTTTTTAAAAAAAGATAAGTTTAGAACATTTAAAAATGGTGTGCTTTTAATTAAAAGTAAAATATTTCAGCTTTTCCTTAAAAAAATAAGATCAACCTGACATATATCAGTACTCAGCTAGCATTCGTTATACCCTTCAGGTTATTTTACTCATTTGCATTAAGTGACTGGCTCCTATAGACTTTTGAATGACTGGTTTCTACTCTTGTTCTTTTTTGTTTAGTTTTTCCTCCTTTATAACAACATGTTTCTTTGTGGTTTTTTACTTTATTTTTATTGTTTACACTCTTACAGATGTCCCCATTTCCCCCCACTTTTGCCCACCACCCTGTTTGTTTTGCTAATTATTCTGGTTTAATAGCAAAACAGATTTTGAGACTTCAAATAAAAGATGGTTCTCTTAGCCCCTGCTGGTGTGGCTCAGTGGATTGAGTACTGGCCTGTGAACCAAAGGGTCAACAGTTCAATTCCCAGTCAGGACACCTGCCTGGGTTGTGGGCCAGGTCTCCAGTAGGAGGCATGCGAGAGGCAACCACACATTGATGTTTCTCTCCCTCTTTCCCTCCTGTCCCCTCTCTAAAAATAAATAAATAAGATCTTTAAAAAAAAAAAAAAGATAGTTCTCTTATATACTTTTTGAATGAGAAAGGCACTTATCCAGCATGGTAAAGTATTTCATATTTTGATAAAACTGAAATTAGGTAATAGTGATATATTTTAGCTGTTACCATGAGTTTATAAATTATAAATTAGGTAATAGTAATATATTTTAGCTATTACTTAAGAGTTTACACATCATTTTAAGATCCTATATATTTAGCAGAAGGTCATAGAACAACTATTTTAAATGATTTGTAAAAAGTAAGAGTTTACTAATCATTTTAAATAGTTGTTCTATGACATTCTGCTACATATACAGGATTTTACATTGATTTTTGTTTCTTTGTTCATCTGATTGTGTCCCTTTTGCCTTTATATATAATGATAATTGAAACTGAAATTCCCCCATCCTTTTCTAATTAATGTTGATATAATTATATTCATCATTGACACTAACTATAACTTAACTGTGAAATGTGCAACTGCCACTCTCAAATCTGAACTTGAAAATGACATTTGATCAGGGAGCCTGAGAAGATATAGCTAAACAGACATTATTAGCTGTGGGGTTAAATTTTATCGCTTAGATAGTCTATAAGTGGTTAGGTTATTCTTTTATTCTTTTAATAAAAAAGGAATATATCTGCTCATTTTAGAAAATTTATATAAAGAAAAGAAAGAGTTCTTCTAAGACTATACTTAATATGTGACTATTAAAGTTTTGCTGTTATCATTCTGTATTTTTTTCTATGCAATGGAATATTTTACTTAATGGATCATAGTAGGAAGGCAGTGAATAAGAGCTCAGGTTCTAGAGTCTGACAGGCCAGGTGATGAATTTCAGCTTTACCACTACTAGATGTGTAGCTTTCAGAAAGTTACTTCACCTCCATAGTCATAATCATCTCACCTGTAAAACAAAAAATAATAATACTGTTTGCCTCAGGGTTGTATTAAAGTTTAAATTTTTAAATTCATATAAATCACTTATCACAGAGTTTGAAATGCAAGTAATGCTCACTAAATGTTCGGTATTATTAAGCTGTATAATATTTTAACCTTTCTTATTTAGTAATATGAACATCTTTACATTATTTTAAATAATCTTATACAGCATTATTATTGATTATTGTTTGCTATTCTAATTTCTGGATATAGCTTAGTTTTTTCAGCATCCCCTATTATGGATATTTCAGTTGTTATTTCTGCTTTAAAAACAATGATGTAATGGTATCTGGAAGTTAAATGTTTTACAGTTTTCTTTTAATTAAACTTAGCAACTTGTATTGATTGTACCTTTGTTTAAATTATACAGAAATTTTAAGCTATTGATTCATATAATTTATATTTATACCAGGAAGAGATCATTTTTGCATCTTGATGAATTCAATTCAATAATATTCTAGAAAAAGCAATTTTTAGCATTTGTATTTGACTTACTTACTGGCACACAATTAAAAATTATGGATCCAAAATTGTTTGAAAACTGAATACTGCGTATGTAAAAGTATTGCACTATGACACACTAAATATTGAGGATCTTCCCTAGTCTGCCACTTTGTAACGTTATTAAAATAGACCTTAGTTTCTATATTTGTAACATCATGGTATTAAATAGTAGCCTTTAAAGTTCCTGGTATTCTTATAAGTCTGTTCCTTTGAAATAAGTTTCTGCACTGACTGAATAAATATTACCATTCTGTTTAGCCCCTCTCTCTGATATTATATTACTATCCAATTAATATAAAATAATTTACATTTATTTATTCAGGCTTTGTATTCCATGTTACTCCATAAAGTTAGACATTATCGACTGAAAATTTTCAAATTCACTTAAGATCTTTTTCATTTAAGTCAAGCTGTTTCTGTTAAATGAAACAATGACTTCTTGTTATAGGGAAATAGGAAAGTGAGAACTGTAGAAATAAAAGAATAGTGAAATTAAGAATACAACCTTTCAATTTCACTTAAGAGTTTTGAATCCTATAAACTCCTTTTTAATTGTTTGGGGCATGTTTCTTGCAAAAGCATCTCAACAAAAATAACCTGTGCCATCATTATTTCAGCAATGGAATTTATTAGATAGAGCCATCTATTAAACCTATATAACTAACTAGCTATGTCTCATTCATTACTTTAATAAAGAGTATATCCCAAACTAAACTATTCTCTAGATTTTTATATTTTGAAAATGACATGTATTCTAAAATTGGTCATGTATTTTCTCACTCAAAACATCAGGAGTACCTGCTCTCTACTCATTCTACTTTTACTAAAGACAGAACACATTAATTCAGAAATTTATTGCATGAATATTTTTAGTACATATTATATCAAATATTTTGCTTTACTTTGCCTTAATAAATCATAAGTGAAACAGAATTGTTTTACAGTGAAGTACCAGTGGTATTCAAAGGGCTAAAATACAGTGAATTGAAATATTAACCAGTTTCTAAAAAGTATTTTATTTACAGGAGTTTGCTTAAATTTTGAGGTTTCAAGTAAAACTTTTTAAAATGTCCTCTTCTACATCATAACTACCAGAATCAATGTATAGCTATACCAATATACACTAAGTGATATTGGTTGGAAGACAAATAATTTCTAAGAAAAAATTTTATTTTCTGTCATTGATGCCCATACTTAAAAAAAAAAGTGACATAATAAAATAGGGTTGAAAATGTTTCTCTCTCAGGGTAATTAAGTGTAAGTTAGATAATTCTAAAAATAAAACAGTTCAGGCCCTAGGCCAAATAAACAAAGGAAGTGTAAACAAAAAAGTAAAACAACAGAATTATCAACAGAATTTAAACAACAGAAGTAAATAAACAAAGAAGTTTATAAACTTAATCTAAATCAATAGAAAATGTATCAGGGGAGAAGGAGGGGGGAGATCTGCGTTAGTCATTTCATAGATGAGACCTAAATTTAATGAGAAGAACTGAGATTCAGAGAATTTAATACCAACTGTGCTTTTCTTAATTTATAGTTCTCCACAAAGCCACTGAACCTCTTTAGACCGTATTTCTCTTATCAGTAGAATAAACATGTAAAATATACAACCTTTTCTCAGAAATTTTCAGCAAAGATCTGGAAGTGTGAATGCGTACACCCAGTGATATAGGCACTTTATGTGGATTACCTTTATGTGGCTTATATAAGCCTAAACTTTCTTTGAAATAAATTTTTAAAGAAATTAATATAAAATTGTCTTTCTACTCTAAAATCTGTGTTTGCTTCAATAAAAACATAGCACAACTACTTGTTATTGGCAGGAGAGTGTTGGATGGGGTAATTTTTTACCATGTTTGTAGTCAAAATGATTTTATGGTGAGCTCAATTTTGAAGAATTGGGCTAAACTAGAAGAGATCAATAACCCATATCATATATTAGCTTCTAGGCAATATTTCTTGTTGCATTATTCTAGTATCCAAACCTTTATTAAAAAGGTGAATACAAACAGCAGAATAATTTCACCGTTCTATAGGCCACATCCTGGAAATTAATCCATAACAGCAGATTTCCTAGTAATTAATCCCTGAAGAAAGATTCCCAGAATGTTGCAAAAGAAGCAATACAATGCAATATTTTCAGACTATTTTTAATGAATATTTTGTTATATATTCTGGCTGAGAGGCTGAGGAAAAGATTGAAACAGTTTTGGTCCTCTGGTTTATATCTTTTACAATCTCAGTAAAATTCTCATAAAAGGATTCCTTCAGGGTAGAAAAGTTATTAGTGATAACATTTTTTTGTTTTGGAATTGGCATTTTAATCTTCAATATATGTGAATAAACTAACAATTCCAACCAACTCATAATCCCTGTAGTTCTTTACATTTAATTCTCAAACTTCATTAATATTGCGATAATCCTGTATGTAACAGGAACATTTGCAATTTAAACTTGCTTAGTTACTGGTAAAGAATGTTTAACCTCACAGAAGAAAATGTATAAAATTAGATGACTTATGAAGCTCATAAAACTCAAGAAGGATAAATTAATTCATCTTATTCAAATGCTAATACTTTGTGATTTCTTTTAAATTCTTACCAGAGAAAAATGATACAGGCAGTTGGATTTGGTATGAATTTCATTCTTCTCCATCATAATTGATGATTAAAGGTTGATTAGAATAAATGAGAGCATTGCATTTTAAAATTTATTGTTTTGACTTTTTTCTACTTCTCAAATTTTAGTTTATGAGACAAATCTTTCAAATTCTCTCTGAATATGTTCAGTATTTGGTATCAGTACCTGTTTCAGGAGCCACAGAGAATCACATGGCACCTCTGACATTGATAACCACGTTGGTTTTCTAAAGTCTTCCTCTTAGGATAGTTTTGAATTTATAAAGTCTGATTTATATGAAGAAAATTGATGTCAAGCATTGACAAATGAGCCATCTGCTCTAAAAACCTTTATTTAAAATAGTATCATAGTCTGTGTTTCATGTTTAGTGATCAGTGGTGACTATCTTTTCTCTTATAATTCGATCTTTAAGTTTCTGTACTTGCACTTGCAAATGGGACTGAAATGGTTTAGGAAAAATGTCTTCCATAAATAAATACAATAACAAATATTCTTTTACAGATAGAGATCTATACATATATGTCCTCTTATAGGTATCAATTTTTGTCCTACCCATTTATTTCTAGGCCTATTAAGGGAATACAACTTTAAAGTAGCAATCAGGAACTACAGATATTGTGAATAGATTTAACATTAACATCCTATGTAACCTTGAAAAGATAACCTCATGTTTTTGGACTTGATATAATTTTAAGCTTTCTACTAATTAAAAAAAAAATGAGGAAAAGGGTGTCCACTTGTTACTGAAAGTCTTCACAATTTCTGAAAGTTTCCAGAAAGCATCATGAGACACTAGACTATATTTTTATGTGAAAATACATAGTTTATAATCAAGATGTTGTGAGTCTCCATTTAAAGTGGAAAACAGCTTTTGATATAAAGATGTTTTCCGAGGTCAAGAAAATAGCACAAGATAGTAACTAAATTATTAGGAACTCATTGTCCATCCAGAGGCCCTGTCCTATAGAATGGCCTAAATTTGAGAATTCTAAATTTGAGAACTGTGTTCAACCAAGAAGAATGAGAATTGGTGATTATCTTTGGGGCATAACATTTAGTTAATGCTGACGATTAGTAAAAACTATTTATATCAAGTGAAACCAGAAGTTGACACAATTCTTTTGTGCCAAGATGCTTTTCTTCAAAATGAAAATTCAATTCTTAGTATTTCTCCTAAGCAATCTCTATACTATCAGAGATGTCCCAAAAGGGATAAGACAGACAATCTATAGTGTGCCAGATACAGTTTTGTAGCATGGCCAGGTTTCTTTTATTTTTTCCAGAGGACTTTAACATGTGGCATCACTTTGATTCTTCTCTACTGTCTCCTAATACGAACAGAAGCATCACAGCTGACATGACCTATGCTGATCAGAATGGAGACCATCATTCTGCACATGTAGGAATCCACTTGATGTGAAACTTCTTTCCCCTTCTTCCCCCGCCTTTTTTGTCTTCCTCTTTAAACAAAATATTATTTGTCATTACAACGTATTAAAAAGCAAAGGATTAGTGTCTGTCATGACAAAGTAACAACAGAGTATAAGAGGGATAAGTGGAAATAGAAAAAATACAATAAAAAATAAACTCTTTTTTAAAAAAAGCAAAGGAGTTTCTAGTTCATACCTCATCTGATGAAACACTTTGTGTTAAGAACCTTCCTTTTCTCATTTGTGTAGTGATATAAAACAAGTTTTTAAAATTGCAGCTTTATTTTCCCCTATCTTACCTAAGAGGAAAATTCAAGTAAAATACAGAAAGCTTTGAGGAAGTGACTGTATCTGACATTGGTCTGGCATTAAAATTTTCTGGTTGGGCAGCACAATTGTTTAATTAGGAATCTCAGTGACAGCTGAATAGCCTCAGTGCTTGGGGTCAGCAAGCAGAGGAGCTTCACTCTGTCACCTATTAAGAATGATGCTTGTCAGGACTGATCTTGCCACTTGGGGAACCTTCATGTTTCTAATCATATCGTTGATGTTTTCTGATATTACAATGGAATAGACACTAAAACACTGAAAGAAACAAAGTTCTATGCATAGGTATATTTGTAATTCTTTGTTTTTCATAAGCCAAATGCAAATGTAACACTACTCCAGATACTGCTTCACCAGAAATCTCCAAGATAACTGAAAGTAAGTGCCCATTTCTTCATCTCAGGAATAGTGCCATGACGATGATTGAATTCTAGTGACCAGCCTATTTGCAGAGCATGTCATATGGCCTCTGGGTTAGTTAACTCCTTGACCTCCTAAGAGGTACCTCAAAGAGTCGATTGATGTTTTTGCATGTATTACTTACTAATGCATAGAAAAATTTTTAAGTTCACTTTTTCTTTATTCTGTCTTTTTTACCCATCTTCCCTCATTGTAGCAAATTAGACGGCCGGATGAAAGCAAAGGAGTTGCTAGTAGAGTTGGATCCCTCAAAGTAAATATGTTTCTAACATTTTTTGGCAAGATTTTGTCTATAGCCTACACTTCTTCCTTTTTGGAGGGTGGTGGGAGGAAGGGGGCTTTTTCCATTTTTCACCATCCCATTTTTTTTTATTTTAATATTTTTATTGGCTGTTGGGTCATATTTTTTGTTTGTTTCAGCTACACATAGAGCAACCAGCTGAAGGCAAGCTGCCAAATAACTAGCTTTGAATGGCACCACAAACAAGAAAAGGGGCAACTGCCTCACTACAGGTGCCTGTAATTTGGGGTTCTAGAGTAAACCGTTCCTCTGACTGATGTCACTATGTGTTAAGTTCCTGTTATACAGAGAACTAATATTTATTTTCAGAATATTTCCTTTTTACATTTTTTGTGAAAAGTAATTAAATGTTATGTTAGTGTCATTACCATTTGTAATTTAGTCCAGGAAAATAATTATTATGAGTGAATAACATATACTTTATACATATATATAAAATCTTAAGAATTAGAAATTTTATATGATGCTAGTATAATGGACTCAGATACAGCTAACAGTATTTAAGCACTCTTAATCCCCTTTGCTTTATTTTTTAAAGTTAAAAATTTGATACAACAATCAACAGAAACAATATATATCTAATGTTTGCCTATTCATGTATATGATGTGCTAATATACAACTTAAAGATTTCTGATCTGATGGTCCCATTTGCTCGTTGTTATATATCTTGGGCACTTGATATTCTAACCTTTAATCACAATGAAAAGGTAAACAAGTTATCACTCTTAAGAATTACTGGCATAGCCATTGATAACTTTTAATGCTTCCACTATAAATGCAAGATGGGAAATTTGAACTTTATAATATACAGAGGAATCTCCCTCCAAATTAATGACTTATATCTCAATCCCATTTGTTCTTACAACAGGAGTCAGTATTAAACTAATCAATATAACAAATTTCGCTGCACTGTGATGTCCCAAAATTCAGTTAACTATCATGAGGCCTGATATTAAGTCATTTCAAAATTTTACACACCTTCAATTTATTTCCATTTAACAATTTATGAAGCACTAATTTCCACACTGTTTCCTCTCCTTGCCTCTTCTGCCTTCTTAATTTTACTTTTTTTGTGTCCGTTTATTTATTTGTGTGTGTGCCACGCACGTGAGTGCACATGGATGAAGGTGTGTCTGTATGTTTGTGTCCTTTATTCCAGACAAGCCATCCTCTCTGTTCTCTAACACTGCTATATCCTGGGTAGCATTTTTTAAGTGTTATTTCACTAAGCATAATCAGAAGGGATGGGAAGTGTTGATCATATTCCTATTTCAAAAATGAGGCAAGGTAATATTACTCAGTCAGAAAAATATGAGTTTATGTATCCTGATGATGTAACAGTAGCATTCCTCACTGTCTATCTGTGAGGTGTCATATTTTACCTTTGTCTTTAAGGAAAGGTAACTCCATAATTGTTTAGACTATGGATTATGAACCAGACTCAAGCAAAAATGTGCAGAGCAACATAACTTTTTGGAAATTACTGACAGTGAAATAAAGATCAAATGGCATCCATACCTGCAGCACCATCTGCTATAAACTGGATTGTGTGTGAGAGTGCGTGTGTGTTTAATTACGTCTGCATTCAGTTTTTAGGTGTATAGGTACAATCAAGTTATAATTGTATGCTTATTGTTTTTAAGTGTATATATCGTATGATTATGTATATACACATGTTATGTATAAGACAAAAGATACATTTTAGGGTTCAGTCAGTTTAATATGGATGCAGCTGTAAATCAGAAAGTGTGTTTGGGAAAGAAAGGCAAATTTCATAATTTTTAAATATAATTTACCCTGTATTTTTACCAAATAGAAAAAGTTTAAGTAAATCTGCAAGGGATTATAAGGGTAGTTACAGGATTTCTTTTCTGTAATGCTTTTGGGAGACAAGATGCAATAATTAAAAGAATATATTGGCTTCCTAGTCGTGGGTTTATTGGGCATGTATTCTTGTGTTATACAAAGATCCCTGATGTGTTGAAATGTTTGCCAAAGGCAGTGAGAAATGTATAATTCTATGATCTTATTTTTAAAAGGAAAAAGGAAACTGAAAAGAGAACAAGTTGCTTTTTCAATTCATTTTCTGATGTTTACATGTAGCTCCATCGAAAGCTGGAGGAGCTCAGAGATCACCTAGAAGGCAATGTGAAAGGATACTCTCTCAGAGTAAATGTACGATTTCACTCGGTGATTTTTTTTTTTCCTAAACTTCTGCTGACTGGTAATTCCAAATCTGATTGGTTTGTCCTCTCATCTCCATCTTTTTTACTTTCTGTCTCTTTTCTCCCTTTCTCTTTCTTTCTTAGCTGCAGCTTCATGCTCTTTGTTTATGAAATAAAGATTAAATTGGCAGAGCAGAGGACCCTTAAGCCACACTGATATTGAGGTTGATTTAATAACATTCTGGCTTCATTACAAAATAAAAACTTTCTTTGCAAAATCTGTGTTTCTTATACAATTAAATAATTTTCTGTGGCTCTTTCCATGAAACTTCGTTTGGAGCTTTCCTATTGACGATGTCTTCTGCCCCCTGTTGAATGTGTCAGCAAGATTACAAATTAAGGGCTAGATCCAAGTGATAGAGGCTTTATGATCCAATTTCAATTGTCAAGGAAAATAATCAGTGTTAAGAGTGTTACCATAGCTTTCTGGCAAGTAGACTTTTTTTTCAGAATTAATAGACTTTTCTCAACTCAGATTCTTTTTATTTTTTAATTAACTGTAAGGTATCTTTTGTTTAAAAATAAGAAACCATCATGTAACATCTTAACAAATACTTGAGATAAAGGGTAATATACTCAAGATAAGACTTTGAAGGGCAATACCCTATAGCCAGTCAGTACTGTACATATATAATATAATCATAGGCAAACATAATGTTTTGTGACCATTAGTTCAGACTCAGAATGCTTTGCTGTTCTGCTGAATATGTCTTTTTAAGATAAATAGAAGTGAATCTCTAAAATGGTATATGGTATAAATATGGCAGAAGAAACACTAAATTATCACAGTAAATAATTTCTGGCTCTGTTTAGCCCTTACCTCCCATTCCTAAGGCTTTTTAAAAAGTTCCTGTGAATTCTAGCCATGATTTATATCTTCCAAGATTATTGCCGTACAATTAATTCATATTTCTATAATAGTTTTGTTATAAAGGATAGAATAAAAAATAAGAGTGATATGATAATTCTTTGGTTTCTCAACTTGTTTTTAATTATATATCACACAGTTACGATATCTCTATATTAACTTTTTGATTACTGAAGTCCAAAATTGTTTTTATTAGTATCAGTCATTATATTCTAATAGCTAAACAGAGAAGGAAAGTATAACAAATATCTCATTTTTCTACTTCTTTCTTTTGAGCCTGTCCTTCTTTTGTATTCATAGTCTTATAGCATTTAAAAGATCATCCATAATCAAACTCAGAATCTATTCCACTGTTTAAAAAAAGACTAACATAAATTTTATTACTAAATTAGCCTAAGCATACCTGGCTATTATTCTAAAAAAAAGCACAAAATATTCTGATTATATTAATTAATACATGTATTTAGTGTCATACTCTCCCTAACCAAACCAAGACCAGAAAATTGAGACTTGCTCAGGTCAGTTTGGTAGGAAGTTAGTGTTATATTAGGGTTAAATTAAAAGTTCTGTGCTTTGCAAATCAGTATATCTCGTGCCACTCTTCAATTTTTTTCAACACCTATACTCCGTAGTGTATATAGTACATAACCGCTGATGTCAGTGTCTTCATCTTTTGTTTCATTTCAGTGTCACAGTTTGTTCTGATCGCCTTTTTTCTGAAAAGATTGACTAGAGGTATATCATTCTAAGATTTCTGTTTACTACAAAAGTGTAGAAAAAAACTATCAAAAGGCAAATTGTATCTTCTCTAGACAGTTCAGCTAAAATGCAGAACAATGTTCAGCTGAGTATTCAGTTTCTCTCCTTCCCCTTTAATTCCCACTATCCCAGAATACCTTAAAATTTGCCTTGTACATTAAAAAATGTTGATTAGAAGCAGAAAAAAGTTATTCTCAGTGTGATACGCTATATAAACAGGTTTTGTTTCTCTTGGAAGATGAAGTAAATTGGAAGATAGTGACTTCCAATTTTGTGAAAGTTTATTGTAGGAGTTCACACACGAGAACAAATCTATGGGTGCCTTTTAATTCATTGAAATGTTTCTAAATATTTCATTGAGAGGAAACATTCAGAACCATGTTGCCACTTAAATATTTTATTGAATAGTTGTAGAAAGTGAAACGACCTACAGAAGTTGGGGATAAGGACTTCATTAAATAGTTGATACTTCAGTTAGTATCATCTACACAATATATTATTTTATAGAGAGAAAAGAACCTTGCATTCTTATTTATTATGGATAATCAATAATTATAAAATAGAATATTCTGTTAAAATATAATTTTTGAATATTATTTATATACATCTTTATCCTTAATTTCTTCTTCTATGCCAAAAAGTAGGATTTATTAGGTTCTTGATTCTAAATTAACCATTTGTCATCTTTTTCTATACATTGTAAAAAGCTGAAGTACTCTAAACCCCCAGTGTATTTTTAGTAATTTTAATAATAATAAAATTATCATTTTGTACCTAGGCAGAGTTTGTCTAATTTAATAACTACAAATATTACTACAAATCCTTAGATGGATAATGTATTCAGAATAATGACAAGAATAAAACCAGCCCTGGCTGGTGTGGCTCAGTGGATTGAGTGCCAGCCTGGCAACCGAAAGGTCACTGATTTGATTTCCAGTCACGGCACATGCCTAGGTTGAGGGCCAGGTCCCCAGTTGGGGACATATGAGAGGCAACCAATCAATGTATCTCTCTCATATCGATGTTTCTCTCCCTCTCCTTCTCCTTCCCTTCCCCTCCCTCTAAAAAAAAATAATTAATATTAAACAAAGAATAAAACCACAAAAGGAACAAATTAATTTTCCATTTAATCAAATGTCTGAATCTAATAAGAATACTAACAGTAACTCACAAGGTTGAAGAACAGTACAGACAGTGTTGAAAACTGCAAAACAGCCCTGACTGGTGTGGCTCAGTAGGTTGGGCATCATCCCCGAAACAAGATCACCAGGCTGATTCCTGGTCAGGGCACATGCCTGGGTTGCAAGCCAGTTCCCCAGTTATCTCATGCATCAATGTTTCTCTCCCTTTCTTTCTCCCTCCTTTTCCCTCTCTCATTAATAATTAAAAAAAGAAAATTGGAAAACATGAGATAAGAAATGGCAAACTAACACTATTTAAATAACATAAATCAAGGTAAATTTACAAAATTGAAATTAATTAGTTTTAAAAATGGGAAGCTTGAATATTAAGATATTTAGAAAAAAAGTTACATAAATTCTCATGAAATAATGGCAAGTAGAAAGGAAAGCAAGGACAGGAGTAAAAATACCTCAAAGCCACAAATTTTGTGTTCTCACTCAATTTATGTAATATGATAGTAAATTTCTATTCAGCTACAATTATGTACAGGTAGGTAACCAAATATGTTAATTTTTAAAGGCTTTCAGAGACAATAAAAGGGAAGATGGCTTATGAAGGCAGATTATTGACACAAAGTGAACTAAAAAGAGATGATGAAGTAGAAGGAATATGATAATTATTTGTTACGCTAACACAAATGAAAAAGATGGTATTATTTGAAGTGAAAATGTTAAGGGAGGAATTATCACTTAAAATAAGATGACACGTATTTTAGTAAGTTAAGGAAAATAACTGAATAATGTCAGAAAGTAATGTCTTTTTTATAATGATTTTTAATTATTTATCTTGAATGCCAAAATAAGACTGGTATGAAATAGGACTAATATAAATAATGAATTAGATGGTTGTGGTTTTATAGACCTTTTAATCTCAGTATTTTCATTTTTAACGTTAGTTCTGAATTACCTCTTATATTCATGGGAGGGTTTTTTTGTACATTTATATTCATCAAATCAATGCTGTAACTCAGGAGTCAGCAAATTACAGCCCTTGGGCCAAACCCGGCTTCTCTTTTGTAGGTCCACAAGCTAGGGGTGGTTTTTGCATTTTTAAATGATGGAGGAAAGTATCAAAAGAACGCCATTTCTTGACATGTGAAATTTATATGAAATTCAAATTTCAGTATCCAAAAGTGAAGTTCTGTTAAACACAGCCACACTCATTTATTTGCACGTAATCTTTGGGTGTCTTTGCACTACGACATCAGAGATGGACAGTCGCAGCAAAGGCCATATGGCACGCAAAACCTAAAATATTTACTACCTGATCATTTACAGAAAACATTTGCCCAGAACTGTTAACACTGGTTAGCGTCAAGATGACATTGACAAAAAAATTATTATTACAGAGGTTGTGTGAAATTATCTTCGTTTTAATGCTTGAAAAAGGAGAGCTGCTCATTTTCAACAGATGTTTTCAGATCATTCTGCATGGAACCATGTGTTGAAAAAATTGGTCCTCTGAAATCTTCTACTTTTACATTTTTATTCTTTCTTTTTATGTTGTTTGTTTTCCTAGCTAATCTCCCTTTATATCTCACACACACACACACACACACTCACAAAGTAAAACTCACTATGGAATTAACATTAAACCCTTCAAATATAGAGGCATCATGGAAAAAGTATAGATTATAAATTCCTCTTTTGGGGGAGACCCCTTAATGTATAAAGATAAATTCCAGTCTTGCTCTCTTAAACTTTTTAAACAATTTGTTTTTAAAGTATTTTTTGCTATATGCATTGCATTTCTTTTGTTTATTACGGCATTATTTCTTGATAAAGATATTTTCCCTGAAGATTATGATCAACTTTTGATTTCTACTGAATTTCCTATTTGACCTCACCTAAAAATCGTGCCGTCTTTCTGTAAGAAATTTCATACAAATGGGAAAGACTCCCTGACAGGAACAAGTAATAACATCATACCTTAATATACAGCACTTAAAAATCTAAAAGGTATCTGCATTGAATCAACCAACTTTTGTTGAGGTGAGGAAGAAGAGCTGGAACATTAGTCCTTAGGTGAATAAACATTCAGTAGCTTTTAAATGAGTAAACCTCAGTTGGCATACTCTTCATTCTTTAGACAAATGTCTGTGTCTTTCGGGGTTTGTATGTAAAACATTATGTGAGGCTTTTAAGTCTTCCTTTTTTCACATTTTGGTATTTACTCATGTTAATAATATGCATTTAATTTATAACAATTATGTAACATTCTGAGTACCTTGATAGACAATGTCTTATTAACATGATCAGACTTCAGTAATGATAAAGATGGCAGTAAATCAATTTTAGGGTTATCTCTTTGGAAAACA
The DNA here is from genome assembly GCF_022682495.2 of Desmodus rotundus. NCBI lineage: Eukaryota > Metazoa > Chordata > Mammalia > Chiroptera > Phyllostomidae > Desmodus > Desmodus rotundus. The sequence continues at coordinate 110,548,169 of NC_071393.1, forward strand.
GGCTAATTTTGCTACTTTTCACTTTGTTAGAATTCACTTAACATGTAAACTTAATGTAATTATCAGGTTACAGTTCTACTGAAAAATAACAAAAATTTATCTTGTGCTTCAAACTAAAACATTCTCATCTAATACTTAGAAAATCACCTGCAATAGCTTATGACATCATCTGTGAGTTGTTTAATGCTTACTGCAGAATTGCCCTTCTCAGAACTTTTTACAAAAATAAGGTACTAATAAAAGATCTCCTTGACAAGTAAATTTCCCTAGTAATAAAAACTGGAGAACTGATAGGCAAAGAAAGACAAGATCAAACTGTTTCAAAGATAAAGTTTTCAGTTTTATGGGTATAGTTATGGAAACAGAAGTAACATGCAGAGCAAGGTTTTCTAACTGGTATCTTGCTAAAGAAAATCAGATGTGCATGTGGTTGGACAAAAGGTATAATTTCTTAATATGTATGGAATTCACCATAATTTAGAAACTAGTTCAAAGTAACCCATTAAGTGGCAGTCATACATTTTATTATAAATCTTTGTAATGAGAAGTGTAAAACCTTTTGAATATTATTTCACACACTTCATTTTTTTAAGGAGAAAAGTGTTTCTACATTCATTCAATAAACATTTATTGAGTACCTACTACATTTAGCTGTGCTGGGTTCTGAAATACAGTTAAAGAGCAAATCAAATAATAAGGGTATATCTGATTCTTTCATTTTGACATTTCCTATACCTTCATTTTCCCACCCTAACTTTGTATTTTGGAACTTCATGAAGAAGTCTGTAACTAGAGAATGCATCCTTAAAAATTTACCTCACGTGGCATTGTGACAATTTAATAAAAGAAGAAGCCACAGAACTAAACATGAGTGTGACAACCTAGAAAGAAAAAACAGGCCAGAAATTTATCAGTTCAAAGTCATAGAGATAGAACATGGTTTTGAATATAAAATAGTCATTTAAAAAAAATAAAACATTGAAACCTTCTGATAAAAAATAGGTCTGGAGAAGAGTTTGTGTTTACGTTTTGTTATCTTTTTTGGTGTTGCTGTTGGCAGAGAGAGATTGATTCAGTAGTACCGAGAATGGAATGATAGGAACAGGAAATCAGACTTAGGATACTGGACGGCTTCAGTGCCCTCTTTAAGAATAACAGGAAGATGTACAGTAGAGTCATCTTGTAAATAATGTCACAGGTACTTTGCTAGTGTTAAACCAGTGAAGATCAGTGTGGTACCATAGGAAAAGCAACCAGTGCTCCACTTTCCTGTTAACCTTAAATAAGCATCTTTTCAGCAAGATTGTACGGGAGTCTGATCAGAGGGGTCATCTTCGTCATGGAATTTTTTTTAATAAGCCACGTATTTTTTTATCACAAGGTCTCTTCAGATCACTTGAACCTTGAGATTTCAAACTCAAGTGTCTTCTTATAAGGCTGTTTTATTATCTGGCAAGTGTGTTGGTGATGGAGCCACTAAACTTCTGGGACCCTTACTATGCTATCATTTCCTCTTTAACAGTGTTTTCTTTTCCCCACTGCAAAACCAGGCTCGGCTTCCCTCGTGTTCATCTACCTATAGTGTATCTGAGGTATACTTTGCACGTGTTTTATTACATGGTCAAAAACATGCTCGCCCTCACCATTTTTCTTATTTTATTTTTCTTTTGCCTTAATTTATTTTGCCTTGCACTTTGCATTTGGCTGAAAGGGGAAAAGTAAGCTGTTTTAAGGGGAAATTTCTATCTTTATACTGCACTGTTTCTGAGTAACTTTTTTCTGGCAATCAGTATCACATTGAATGGTTAAAGCCCAAACAGCCAACTTGATTATTACCACAGCCTTAATTACATAAAGATTCCTTTGAACAAAGTAATTCGTTATTAAACCCATATTGGCTAATGACAAAGATTCCAGTTTGTATAGGTCTGTCTCTGGTGGCTAAAGATTTACATTACATTAATGAAAACACTGTTTCATTAACTGTAGAAATAAGAATATATCGAAACAGATTATTAAACTAAAAGTTAACAATTCCCCTGTTCTTATATAAAAAAGAAGACTTGTTCCCTTTTAAAAAGCTAGTCAGGTTACTCAGGATACTTATATTTATATACATTTTTATAAGCTAGAAGAGCTTATCTTCATGTGATTCATATTCTTTTAATAAAATATTCTACATGAAATTTGACCTTTATGTTCTTTGCCTTTTTAGGGGTTTCATTTCTTATTCTTACTGTGTTAAACTATAGCTTAAATGGGTTTTCTGTTTTTATAAGTCAGACTTATTAAAATGTTATTAATTGACTTAGAATATTATTTCCAAAGCAGGGGTACTATTGAGTGGATAAAAGGAAAGAGTAAATATAACTCAAAATATGACTAGTAAATAAAAGGACTTTAATAGCCTATAAATTTTAAGATCTTTATTGGTTACTTTAGAGATATAACATTTCTATACATATTTATTTTGTGCAAGCCACAATAGCTACCATCCGACTGCAGAAATATTATCTCATAGTCTTATGACAAAAAAAAAAAAAAAGAAAGAAAAACCAACAAAAACCCCAGAAAGATGGCACTATCTAAAATACCAGATAGTGTATGAAGAGTAGAGGCAGAATATCATCTTCTGGCTTTAAATTTTAAGAAAAAGTCTTGAAGGGGTAACATGACTAAAACCATAGCCTCACAGATTTTAATTTATTGAGTCAATAGAATTATAGTCATCTTCTTTAATTTTTTTTCTTTTGCAAGTTGCAGCTTTTACAGATTTTTTCTCTTAAAGCTGATTTTGTGGATAATTAATTTCTTCTTGAAATATATATTTGTCAGGAGGAGCCAAGTAATGAAAAACAAATTAATTACTTGTGATTCAGCAAAGACTTTTGAAAGAGAAGATTGACATTTCATCACATTTTTTCATAGGTCTTTTCTTAATTTCCCAGGATTACAATTCCCAGTGTAAAAAATATATAACCCATTTCTTTCTGCCACTTCATCCAGGCAATTCTCCATTTCCCATGAGAGTGTGTAAGAAGTCTACCATTGGCATCATCTCCAATCACAGCCTACAACATCCATCAGGGTATTACTTTCTCTGTGACAGCATGTGTGCAGGAGGGCTCTCAGGTTGGAATGTGGAACTGGTTTCTGGGGGATGGGGTCCTGTGTGCTGTGGCATTTCCTCCATAGCACTCGGCTCTTAAATGAACTCTGGCTTTATATCTGGGTTTGTTTCTTTCATTGTGACACATGAGCTTTATTTATTTGTCATGAAGTGTGTTTCTCTTTTTGTCACTGTGGTAGGGTTTCTATATTCCACTCAATGCCAATACCAGGAAGAACTCCTTGGGGAATCTAATATTCATGATAATCATCTGGACAGAAATAGCTTTTACAGTGATTTTCTATTTCATCTTAAATTGGTAAATGATTGTTTCACAAATGATTTCACAAAATCACAAAATGATTGTTTAGTCTATAAAGTTTTAGACTAAAAACTTTAGTTTTTAGAATTTCAGGAATGGCCTCATGTTTTTCATATACAAGCCTCTTAATGGGACTGTTGATAAAGTGCATTATTTATTCTAAAGCATCGCTATGGAGGTAGCCAAACCTTCACTGAGCAGCCTTTTTCCCTCACATTTGTCTCATCTTCACTTACGTCCACTACTGTAGAAATAGATTCTCCAACCCCTAGTGCAACATGTTGGTTTTACCAATTGCATGTCACCATCATCTGTGGCATTCATAAAACCAAAAAATAATAAGCCTTGTTCAAAAGTAAATTCATCCATGAGTTGTACAAGAACACGGTAATTTCTAAGCTTACCTGGCTAATAATGCTCAGTAAATGTTACTCCATGTAATTGACAGCTCCCGTGTAAAAAAATACAGTTTTCTTAACTATGTGACAAACTGTGTTTATCTAATTTATTTATCTTAATTAATCTTCAGTACAGCTTTGTTTGGAAAATATATTATTGTCATTCTCATTTTACAGATGAGTAAGATACGTGTCAAAGAGTTTAACTGTCTTACCCAAAGCCATAGAAGCTACCAAGAGTGGGAGAAAATATTTTCTTAAATGCCATGGTTTCTGCTGGTCAGGACTTCCTAAAAGCCATCAGCTCTCTGAATGTCATGCAGTAGTCTTATATTTTCGCAGTATATTTACTTGGTTAGGTTGATTATATAGTTTTGGGTAATATTTTAGGAGAGGATGTAGATGTATCTATACGATAGAAAACTTTAATTCAAGAAAATGTTAGATATCACATAGTGTAAATTTATTATTATTTTATAGTAATTTAATATATATTTATTGTGAACCTACTATGCCTTATTTAAACATAATTATAATTTGCTAGTTATTGACCAATGGAATTGGCTTCACATTTAGAATGCATAAAAATATCATGAATATTTTCCTGACTGGTATGGCTCACTGGGTTGAGCATAGTCCCACAAACCAAAAGTTCATGGGTTCGAATCCTAGTCAAGGCACATGCCTGGCTTGTGGGACAGGTCCCCAGTTGGGGGCTGCAAAAGGCAACCCATGAATGTTTCTCTCCCTCTATTTTTCCCTCCCTTCTCCTCTCTAGAAAAATAAATAAACAAAATCTTTTTAAAAAAAGTTGCACTTCTTTTCAGAATAGTTTTTAAAAATTAGGCCTTTGATTATTTTTGTCCTTTGTTTAGACATTTCTCTTCTATATAATACAGGTAAAATTTTTCTTTGATCTAACTTATGTCAATTTTATTTAATAAATAATGTGTTTTTCTTTTTACATTACTTGTAGATTATAGCTCACTGAATTTTTTAATCCATTCTTATATATGTAGAGACTCATTCTAAGAGCTTCATATATATATTACCATCATATTCTATATAGTAACTACCTTGACATCAGTTTCTATCTGTAGCTCATATCTCTCTCCAAACTTGTAAGTACCTTAAACATAACTCAGCCCCCAAACTTTTTCCTTCATCTGCTATATATGGCACTACCCAATTATTCAGATCAGATAGGAGATCTAGGAGTTATATCCCTCATGACATAAGTCCTACATTTTCCTTCTTTTGTATCTCTAGAATCTATATCCTTCTCTCCAGAACTACTTTCAATGATTTAGTTGGATTTCTTATGTATTACTAGATTACTCTTCAAACTAGTTCCTCTACCCTCATCATTTATCTCATAAATATTGTAATCCATCTTCACATTCCTCATCAGAATGAAATTATTAAAATATTAATGTAATCATACAATTCTCTTACTTAAAATCTTTCAATGGCCTCTATAACCCTTAGGAATTCGTTCCTATCTACCTTATTAATTACTCCTCTTGCCACTCCCCATCATGATTAAAATTAGCTTCAACCATACTTTTTTTCTGAGTTTCCAGGGTCCCTAATATCTGTGACTTACACTTGCCTTTTTCTCTGACTTCCTACCTTTTCTTCACCTAACTAAATTATTATTGTCCCTTAAAACTCTGCTTATATAGCTCTGAGAAGCCTTTCCTGATAACCTCCCCAAACTCCCGCTCCCATCCAAGTTAGGAATCTTTTACATATTCCCAGCACCAGTTTGTACTAACTTCTATGATAGCACTTACCATGTGTGTTATAATTGATGTTTACGCAACTGTCTTTCTCTACAGTATTGTGAGGTCCTGGAGAACACAGACTGCTTTTTATTTCACAGGTTAGATCAGTTTGGTGAAAACAGTAGGTTTCGTAAGTGTGAGTTAAATGAATGACATCTGGTTATTTCCTAATTACTATATTTATAATATTATTCACTCTGTTATTAGATTACCAAACTTGGTTGGATAGAAACATTGACTTAGCTTCTTTTGGATTTTATACTCCCTTCTCCCATCTAGCACACAGTAAGCTAGGTCATGAGTCACAATATAACTAGGTCATGAGTTCAAACCCAGTCTCAAATATCCCATTCTGTATGTGTCAAATATCACTAAGATTTGCATGCATTTTTTTTAATTCCCTGAAACATATGTTAATCTAGGTCAACGATTTTCAGCCAGTATGCTTGGGCACACTGATGTGCCACCTTAATTTTAAAAACATATAATACCTGACTATTTAGTCAGGGACACGGACCTCTTTTTCCTTAGACTGTGACATTAAAAAAGGACAACAGCCAACACAACAATAACTATCCAGTTTGAATGAATCAAAAGTATACCTATGTTTTTTTGTCAGAGTGGCAAAAAATATATTTTTTGGTGTGCTGCAGAATTTTAGTAATTAGTTTATGTGTGCCATGAGATGAAAAGATTAGACATCGCTGATCTAGGTCAATGCTTCTAAAACATTTTAATTCTCCATTTCCTGACTGACTGTTCCTACAGTGTATTCTGATATTCCATTTTTTAAAATAAGTAATAGGGACAGCTGGCCCAATTTTTCTTGAGCGTGAGCTTCATCAATATGAAAGTTATTCCATTCTCTACAAGCCTAATTCCTATTGACCCTGAATGTGATAGGAGGGAAAGGAATCTCAAACTGTAGAATTGACTTTCTCACCCTATTGTTGAAACCTGAACTTTACCTAGAGCAGTGCAGCTTTCTTCTGTGACCCCAATCAGTCTCCTTGACATCCTGTTTGAAAAACACTGGGACTAAAAGTCTATGAAAAATCACGCTTTTATAAATTCAGATAGGAATTCATATGGCAATCAGAATTGGTACACAAGCAAAGAAAATATGTAGAAAGCTGAGATTTATTTGTTAAGCCAGTAGGAAATATTTGTTCATTAGCTTTCAACAAAATTGAAGTCAGAATCCAATGTTATTGAGTGATAAATAAGTCACATATATGCCTCTGATTAAAACTTCCGTATTTATTACAAGTATTGGTAGGCATTTTAAGTCAAAAGAAGAATCAAAATATAAATTTCCAGTGCCTTTTTTTTCTTACTTTCTATTCAAGGGTGAGGAAAATAGACAGCAAAGTGACTTTTACTTCTAACTGAGCTGATGTCCATCATTTCTTTCCCTCATGTGCCCTTACAAACACAGGCCAGCATTTTGTCTTCATTTTCCTTCTTCTTTCTTCATTAACCCAACTGTCTCTTCTGTATGGAAGGTAGTATAAGTATACTTACACAGCTTCCTGTAAATTACAGAGCAGGAATACTAAGAGGCTTACGGTCATACCATGTGGTGGTTCATATCCATAGATTTACAGACAGGTTTGGTTTATCACCATATCTGGTCTAATTTTTAAAGATTCAAAAAAGTATCTTCTTGACTTCCAGAAAGTAAATTTCCTTTTGCTTGTTCATACAAACATGCATTTGGGTACAATGACATGTATAGACTGGACTTCACCAAGTAGAAATGTCAGTTTTCTCTGGTCACCTTTTTTCCCCTTTCAAAAACACTTCTTTTCTGAACCAGGATTCCTCAAGCTCCTGTAAAAGTGGTGCCAGTCTAGATTCATGAAGGAGAAGCTAGTTTCTTACATACAGTGGATGTGTAGTGCATCAGGCTTCTCTCCCAGAGTTGAGAAAAATACAGTATAGTAATTCTTTTTCTGCTTTTAAGTTGTTCGGTACTTCGTGAAGCCATTTGTTATTTAACGTCATACTTAAAATTTCTACTTTGGGAATTCACCTTATTGCCTTTTTCTTTGGATACTAAAATCTCTAAATAGTCTAGTGCTTGCCATATAAATTTAAGATTTGAGGATGTGAGGTATGTATTTTATTTGAGAGTGTTTTTAAATAAACTTTTTCTGAAAGAATCAAGTTTAACCAGCTTCTCACCATATTCTAAAGATGTTTGTGCTCTTGCAGTTACATTTGTTTTCTCACATTATTGAAGTAAACTTACTGAAGATCAATTTAGCATAGTGCTTAAAAATTTTGAGATTGGGATAGATTTGAATCCCAGCTCTGGATTTGAAACCCAACCCTGCCTCTTACTAGCTTTGTAGTCTTAGGCAAGTTAACTTGTCTGCACTTAATATTCCTATCAAATGGGAATAATGGCACCCTTTTAGGGTACTTTAAGTATTGAGTCACTTAATACTGCTTGGTACAGTTCCTGGTATATGTAAGTACTCAATAAATACGAACTTTACTAAATGTACAAAGTAAAGTTATTTTTAGCTTGAACTCTGTCAGACATAGTATCGGACAAATCATGCTACATTTGTCATGCAGTAAAATATGTTTTGCATGTGGCTGTTAGCCACACTTTGACTGAAAAATCAAGTATTAACTTCACCGTCAACTTGACCTAACTTAACATCAACACTTGTACCGTTCCTCCTTGCTTCTTTTTCCTACACATGGTCAAGTATATTCAATAGGGTATATATGAACAACTGTTTCCTTCATTCAGCCAGTTGACTATCTTCTTCAGGTTTCCTCTTGTCTTTTTTCTCCAAAATCACTTTTCTGTTTTGTGTCTGGATTCCTTAGCGCACACACACACACCATCTCACTGAAGATTATAACTACTAAAAATAGTACTTTTTATTATAATTGTTATTTTAGGACAGGAAAAAAGTTTTCCTTGACACTGTTAGGATTCTTGGTTGAGTCTGAAGGTTAACCTGACAAAGATTAACAGGAGAGAAGCATACAAATTTATTTATATAAATTTTGCATGACATAGGAGCCTTCATAAGGAAGTAAAGACCCAAAGAAATAGTTAAGCCTGAGTGTTTTTATGCTGGTTTTGATGGTTAGTGGACAGTCACGGAGAAATAGGATAGGGCAAAGAGTGTGAAACGTAGCAATGCCTGTTTGTTCTGATTCTTCTCAGTGCCCCTTCATCTCCGACATGAGGATTCTCGTTTCCTTAGGGTCTTATGTCCTGTTTCAGGGGAGAAGGGTGAGGGAGAGATAAAAGGACCTTTTTGCTTCTGCCATTTTCTTAAACTTCTTCATTTTAAAATATTTAGTATGCCAAAGTGCCATATTTGGGGGTAGAGTGTCCCGAACCCATCATTATACTGTCCTTGAATTCCATTATATGTCATACTCTACAGGCACTTACCTTGTAAGTGGGGCAAAGCAGTTTTCCATAAAGATAACTTTATAAATGGTAACCAGATTTCTAGTCTACTATTCAAATGTTTATATTACCCTTAATAAGTTGAAATAGCATTATAGTTTAATTGAATTGAGAGTCGAATAGATATGTATGGATTTATATAGGGTTGTGTGTACTATTTGTAACATTATTTCTTGGGGAAAATGCATTTTAACCTCTAACAGAATTCAGCCTACTCCAAGGCATTTTTACCCTGACAATAGGATTTTACATTCTGTTTTCTTTTTCCAAGAGCTCCAATGGAACGTCTTTCTTAGAATACTCGCTATAGTGGAAGGTAAAGGGAGAGGGAAGCTCTGGCAGTTTAGGACAAGGACTTCTACACAGCAGCATCAATCAGTGTTGAATGAATTTATAAATTAGACATTTATATCACTGGTTTATATCTATACAGTTAAATTTCAATAGGTTTCTATAGTGTGGTGTTATTATTTCTAATAACCTCTTCCTAGCGAGTGCTGACTTTTATGACTTACTAAATGCCTTCTATGTCCTTACTATCCTGTAAACAAGATACATAGGTATTTGGAGCCAACTGAGAAAGTTAAATAGATGTATGACTATGAATCAAAAGAGATTATTCCTACTCCCTGGTCTGTTCATGAGAAAGCTAATTTATCATGAATATATCAAACAGGACTTTTAATCCTGTTAAAATATTAATGGTACAGTCTTAAAGGAATTTGATCTTGATTATCCTCTGTGCATTTTGCTTTCAGCATTAAAGTTCAGTCAGAGTACCAAATGCAGATTTAAAAAGATGCTTCGTGCTTGAAAGTTTGTAATGGATTTGGGTGTCTTGGGTGAATGTAAAAATTGAAATTGATATGATTGTGTTGTTTCTACTTGATTGTTTACACTTTTGGTTTTTCTAACATTACCAGTAGGTTATGATTAATCAAGTATTATTGAGCGTCTCTACTACAGAGAAGATACATACAGAATATAGCAAAAATTAAAAATAGAGCCTCATCTAATATTATGCAAATTGGGAATGTTGTATTTTTTTTAAGTCATTCTATGTATCCAGGCTAAAAATAAAAGCTATTCAGTGTTAGTGTCAAAAAAGTCTATAGGAAAAGCATCATTCTTGGGTCCCATGTTCACAAAATAGTCATGGGGGAGTTATTTTAAAATTCACCAAATTATTGTTAAGTCCCTCATAAGAACTTGCTTAAGGCTGATTTTCCTAGAATAGATATGAGTTGTTGAGGCCTTATTATATAACTTTAGAAAATGGAATAATATTTCTTTAGGCCATATTTGTCTCTGTACAGACATGGTGTCAGTTATTCTAACTTGATGGTGAGGCTTATTTAATTATGTGCCAAGGATAGACCTCCTTCGAAAGGGGAGAAAAGGCAGAGTATGATATTATTATTTATGAATATTACTTATTGGAGGAGAATGCAAATGTCCACCCTTTAAATGCTCTTCTCTGCTCTGAATTACCTCACACATTTGAGTGGCGTAGAAGACGCTGAGAGAGAGAGAGCTCAGCAAACATTATCGGTCAGAACGAATACCATATACAAAGGAGATACAGTTTACAAAAAGAAATTTGGTAAATGTATTTTAAGTCCACTCAATTCTAAATAAGGGCATGTTCTGAATTCTGTGGAATCCATTTAAATCATACTGATCATCTTTCCCATGTATTTTTAGCCTCTTATTTGTATTAGCTAATGTTTCCTTGTCTTACAGTCGCAGCTATCATTCTCCAGTGTAGGTTAATTTATAATGTTTACAGTCTTAATAATAGTGCCTTGCCTTTTATTCTAGAGCTGTTTAATTCTCTTTTTTATCTTTCTTTGGTAGCATCTAAGGCAGAATTTTTACTTTAATCTCATTTTAACAAGAATCATAGAATTAAGAATTATAGAGGAGTGTTGAGGGGTTTTCCACAAGGTATTCTATCATCAATAGGCTAAGCTAGAAGTAAAAATGGAGAATGTATGTTAATGTCCTTTCCATTAAGCTTTGAAAAGTTGAACTTGTATAATTACATGTGTATGATGTCAGGGTATTTTATATGTATGCTCATTTTATCACACTGACTTCTTTCAGCTGAAATATTTTGTGGACCCAAACTCATGTTTACTTTGTGAGGTATTTTCTACCCAGGAGTAAGTATCAATGCATTAGACGATAAACTGAAATCACATGCAGCCTTTGAAATATATGTGCTTGAACCATTTGTGAATCTCCCTTTTAAAGTGCTTTTGACCTAATTTCCATGTGACTTTTGTTACTACAGAAAACAAAGAATTATGAACATAATAAGGTTATTATATAAAATAACATTATTTATAATAAAATAGAGCTGGCTCTGTATTATACATAGGAAAACTAATATTGAACATATGCCTTGAAATTGAGAGTGCAGAAAAAGTAAGCATGTTGATGCTCAAATGTTTGCATTTTAAGGAAAAACGAGAAAGAAAAGAGGAAGGAGGCGGGGGGAGGCAGGGAGAAAAGGAAACAAGCACTGGTTTTCCATTGTTACCTGCTTCAGTATTTAAAGGATAGGTCGCTTATTCTGAATTTCTCCTAGTAACTAGTTGCAGAGCACAAGCAGTGACTTACAGAACAAGGGTGAATTCAGAAAGACCTTAAAGATATTTTTGGATTCATGTTCCATGAAACCCTGAATGGAATTCAGATTCACATGGACTTTTATAGCCATAGTTTGCAATTATATTAGCAGTTTTCCTTGTTCTATTTCTAAGTTTGCCTTAGGATAAGAAAAGAAGGGTCTGTTTTTGAACTTTTGTCCATGCCATTCTGCACTCAATATTACCTAGAGTCGTTTATAAAAATTGGACTTGCTTTCTTGTTGTTGTTGTTGTTGTTTCCTTGGGCAACTTGCCGCTATACCAGTACACAGCCTTTAAATCTAATTCCGTGTGGGCCGCCACGCCCAACTGTTCTTGTTGAGAAGTATAACATGGACTAATTCATGGCTCCTTGAGAAGACTGCTCTGCATATCTGCACTGAAAGAAAAATTCCTTTAGTAATCTAGGCCTTTGAATTTAATATTGAGGCTGCAGTAATAGCTGAGGAGCTTCAAGGGAATTTCCAAGAAATAAAAGTGAGAACTGAGGCAAATGTCTTCTGTAGTCAGATGCTGCTAAATTAGTCACTGGTACTTCTCAGGTGTGGAGGCAGGCGTCCCCTCAAAGCATGTATGAGCTGAAGAGTAGGAAAGAGAAAAAAAATGAGGCCTTTGAGCCCTGAAAGCAGAAGTGTGAGAAAACATGGAGTCAGTTTTCAATCTCAGATTTTGGCTCAGAGTGTAAAGTAGTTTGGGTCAAATTAAGAATGACTTTAATTGTCTTACCATCAAATTTCAGAGTCTAATCATATAGTTTTAAATATGTTAAACATGACTTAACTCCATCATATCCATGACAGTTCCAAACTGTTTTTTAAGTGAAGTTTATAATTTCTTCCAATATTTAACTATGTATTAGACACATTGATTTAATGATTAAGTGATCAGTACCCCTCATTAATTCCAGTAAATATTCACCTTTTTTCATGTGTGCATTTTTATTTACTAGAAAATAAATTAAACTAGATGTTGTTTTTCTAAGTAGAAAAAATATATTCTTTTTTTCCTTTCACACTAAAGTTTTATCTTGCAAAGATGGGAAGCAAGTGAATGTTCCTGAAATTGGGCATTCAATCATATTCCTAAATTATTTTTATGAACAGGAATTATTAAGTGTTGCTTAATTTATATCAGTATGTTCCCAAGGAAAATCAATGTGAGTACAGTAATTGAACCACAATTACTGTCACTGTCAATTACTCCAGCTTTTGAAATGTAAGCTAATGAAGTTTAAACAAAAAAAAAAAATTATGACCAGAAGCTCAGAATTATCTAAATGAACTCCATTAGCTCATTTCCCTTTATATGTAGCAAGTTTATCTGTAATCTCCCTAGTTCATCTGATTTAGAATCTGTAGTATAGTTTAAGAGTTCAAAAGACAAGTCAAAATAATCTTAGGCTATTCATTCAACCTCAACTGCTACCATTATGTATAGCAAGGGTCTCTGTAGCCATTCTCACTATTAGGTCAGTGACTATAGCATTGCTAAAGTGTTCTTGGGCTTGTAGGTACCTCTGTTTCAGTCCGTCTGTGTCACTATCCTTTCCTGGTATTTAACTTTTAAATGTGACTGAGCTCTGTTTCAAGACTTTGGTCTGAAATATTTCCCAGGTAGAGTTATCTATCTACTCCCTCTTTATTTAGTTACTTCTCCTGGTATATATTGTTGTACTACATCATTGCTTTAATGTTTGACGTTACAAATTTCCACAAAAAGAAATTTTGCTGTTCATAAGTCATGATGTGATTCAAAATACCTAGTATTTCTCTCATACACACACCTTTTTAAATTTTATAAGCTATGCCTGTTGACTCTGACCTATTGACTTTAAAAGATAATATCAGATCACAGATAATATTGGTACTTTTAAGGTCTGCCATGTGTTTTGAAAATTGAAGTAAGAAGTGTAAAGAGGGAAATAATCTATAGAAATCCCTGTTCTGTGATGTATTACCTCATTTACATTCACCCATTTTCTTACTGTAGTTCCCTCACTTTAATCTTCTGTGCTTCTTTTTCCTTTCCTTGTGTCTATATGTGTTTTTTTAATAGAAACTATCTATCTTTTTAAAATCTCTGTTTCTTATTTTCCTTTCTCTTTTCAGTGAGTAATAACCCAGCCCATCTCAGACAGTGAGAAAAAGTGTCAGCCTTAATAACTGTTAAAATGAATGTGTGTTTCTCAGTTTTCTATAAAGAAACAAAATGGGATGAGCATAGCTGCTTTCGTGTTTCAATCTGGCAATGCGGCCATATACCGTGCCTATATTCTAGGCCAACTAGCTCACAGGAATATGGGAGAGGTAATCCTGATGAAACCAGCATAAGTTAACTAGGCGTAACATTTCTACCTATAAAATATTTAAGTCATATAGTGACCTTGTAAGAAGACTACTTATGAAAAGAATATATATTCCTTTTTCAGCTTAGTTGAATTAAAACATAATGCAAATGAATGAGCCCAGGGTTACAGATTTGTAAAGTCAGTTAGCTTCAAAGTTGTTCTGTGATTATAGACTAAACTAATTCTAGATATTTTATTGCAGTTTATATGCAGGGGAAGGACTGAGGAAGGATGGATTGATGGTTCAGAACAAATCTATCAATAATTTGAACAAACAAAATAATGGTCAGTTTATACTAAGAGGTTTGAATTTTAGAAAAATTTAAAAAGCAAGTGTCTATTATTTTCAACAGCAGTTTCTTTTTTTTCATATTCAATAACGTTTGTCTTGTTTTTCACATGTTCAGTGAATATGGATAAGCAAAGAGAAAATGAATGTGTGTATCTCAGTTTGCTATAAAGAAACAAGCTTTGAACTCCCCCATGTTAATTGCTGTTAACATTTAGTAAAAAGAAATAATTAAGGATGGTGAATTGAAGAAAGGAGGGGAGAAAGGGAATTCTATGGAGAATGTAGAATAAATAAAAAAGCAGCATATATAGAAGGAATAATTATCTTTAAAGAATTCCCTATGTAGAAAAATTTTAAGAACAATTAGTGTAAAAGAGATTTAAGGGTTGGAAAGCTCTGGTGGATGAGTTTCTGCAGAATTTGATCAGATTGTATTCCTCCTGTAACAACCAAGCAATGAAAGGCATAGATAGCAAAGCTCCTTAAAGCAACCCTGAGAAGAGTAAAGGGACTAAATTGGTTAATAGTGAAACTGTCAAGGACAGTGGTAACAAGTTAACAGTGTTCTCAGTTCAATATATAGTTAGCCAAGAGGGGGGAAAAATGAAAAATACATGGTTTGAAAACATTGGCATTTTGTTTGTTCTTAGAGTAAAGAGGGCAAAAGCATATCCAGATGATCCCAAATTCTAAATTCAAGAAATCTAAACTAAAGCGTTTATAAATATCGGTGGCCTCATTTAAATGTCCTATGGTGAATCATGTCCTTTTTCATTTATTTTTGCTGTTCTCATTTTTTAATGAAATATATCAAATATATAACAAAGAATTAATAACAAACATCCTTTATTGACCACCTAGATTTAATAAGTATTAATGTTTTATTATAATATCTTTAGATCTTCTAACATTTTTAAACATTATGACAGAGCTCAAGTTCCCTTTGCATAGAATTGTAATTATATAAAAATAATATATGATAGAAAATTAGAAATATATTCTTTCTACATGTAAGGCATATATCAACCCTGCATTTGAATAGTACTGTATTTTTCAGGATTCGCTTTGATTCTCTGACACCCTAATACATTCCTGCTTCTATTTATTTTTTAAATGCTTGTTTAGTAGAATGAGTTGAATGATTTTTGGAGCTTGCTAATGGAAATAGAACATACACACACACACACACGGCACTATATGGGTGTACACACAAAATACAGGGGTGGGCAAAAGTAGGTATATGCGTATGTTGTGCTAAGATCACTAGCTTGACAATTACTATAATCTATGCGATGCATTTTTGTATAAATTTTGAAAATTCCTCAACATTTCTAATTAAGTACAAATCCATATGCCATCTGGAGCCTACTAACAAGTATAGTAGCTATCATGGGTTAATAGCAACAAGGTAGCACAAAAGCTTTTATGCATAAATCTTTAGTAAAACTTCAATAAACAACAATAAAAAATGCTATCTAAAACTACCTTATTTATTTGTTAGTTTAAGTGCTTATTATCTATCTACTCCTATTAGAATGTAAGCTCCAAGGTCCCTGTTAATCTTGTTCTTGTTTTAGTCCCTGAACCTGGGCTAGAGCCTGGCACTGGTGCTTAAGAAATATCTGTACAGTAAATGAATGATGTAATTATCCTGATTCTTGTACATATGGAAACAAGTGCTTAAAACGTTAAGTAATTTAGCCAGGGTCATGCAGCTAGCATAACTTTGTGCTTTTGACTGCTTAAAAAAGGGTTTGTCGCGTGCACAAAGTTTCAGTTTTAGTAGTAATAATGTATGGACTTGGGTATAGAGCTATAGGGCTATGTTGAAAAAAATAAGTTACACACATCTAAAATGATCTAACCTATCCTGCTCATCCCCAGAATGAGTTATATGAATGTAAATATGTGAACTTAACTCTAGTATGAGGGAGTAGAATCAGTAATATACATGGAGCAAATGAACATTTTGCAAGGTAATTAAAGTGGGCTAAAACAACTCCAAATACCTGCAAACCTAAATTTAACAATGTTCTAAGAAAGAATGTCACTTCTAATTCATACTTTTCCTTGTACATGATTATTTGGCTTTTTATTTTTTAAAAAACAAAGCATCTGAAATGAAAGTTCATCCTAAAAATATAATGGGTAATTATATAGTAATTCCATGATCAATATATTTACTTTATATAAATATATTGATAAAGACACACATTACATTGTGCGTCTTTGATTTTAATAGGTTGTTCTCTTCGCCTTTGGAGTTTGTCATGATTGAATCTTGACAAAATAAGGTATATTCAAACTGTTTTCATTGGACTTCAGTGAAAAAGAAATACAAAATTTTGTTGTGTATTAACACTTAGAAATTATGTTTTAAGGCAAATTTTTAATGGACATATATATTTCATTTAAATTTTATTTTTAATATGATAAACAACTATTCTAAAATTACAGTCGAAATAAAAACTGCAATCCATTTAAAAGTGAGTACAGTAAGTATTTCATACAGTCTTATAATCTTAGAAATTGACGGTACATAGTAGGGGGAAAATGCTCAAATACATCCTGGACTTTAAGTAACAGACATGAATTCTATTAATAGGTCTTCCCAGTCCATAAAGTTCTCAGGTAAAATTCTTTAAGACTTTGAAATATTCAAAAAAAGGTAATTGACTTCCCTG
This sequence comes from Desmodus rotundus, assembly GCF_022682495.2. Classification (NCBI taxonomy): domain Eukaryota; kingdom Metazoa; phylum Chordata; class Mammalia; order Chiroptera; family Phyllostomidae; genus Desmodus; species Desmodus rotundus. The sequence continues at coordinate 110,565,207 of NC_071393.1, forward strand.
TGTAGTGCTCTCTTCTGAGTCATCTCCTTTCGTTGTCTGAGCTATCATACAACACTAAATTGTAGCATGTGAATAGTAATGCAGATGATCCTAATTCCTAGAAATGCACATTGTGTTCAGTTGGAGAAGCAATTGATCTTTGCTCAACTGACCTGTCAATTCATTTCAATATTCCCAATGGTTCATGCATGTGTGTTTTCTAACTCTCTTTTGAATCAATTAGAACATCTTCCTGGCTCTTTGATTAACACTTTAGATAAAAATCTTTGACTCATATTCATTTGATATTCATATGAGAGTCTTGAGTTTACCTTTTAAAAAAAATAACTTTTAACATAGTTATCCCTTCTCTATAAGCTAAAAGTTTGGTTTTAGTGGCAATGGATTTTTCTCCATTTGATTTACCCCAGACATCTAAAACTTGAGACTTCAGAGAAAATGGAAAGGACATACATAATGTAAATGACAGTCTAATAGTACTGTGGAATGATATCTTTTAACTGTTTACTTGGTTAGATCATGAGAGGCTTGAATAAAAACGTAATATATACCACAAATGGATTGCAATGTAAGACTTCCAAAAACTTAACTCTTATCCCCGGTTTTCAAAGGAGTTTCCTAAACATTTGCAAATCATCGCTACTTTAATAATCCTGCAGAAATACGTTTGCCATTATACCTCTGCCATGTGCATTATGAATGCTAGCTAAGCATTTGGAGAAATAAGTCACAGCTTTCAAACCAATAGTGCAGTATACCAACCTTTGAACTAGAAAGGAAGACAGTGCAGACTGATTCCTTCCTGGCATATTATACTCAGTACAAGCAGTAGTCTGTGTGTTTGTTTGTTTGTTTTGTAATGAATAAATGATACGGTATGACACTTAAGAATGTGTAGGGGAGGAAAATAAATTTCCAGCTACCTTTCTGAGTTCTTGCCTGAGGCCCCGCTCTGATGAAAGATTAATAAGAGAAAACCAAACAGAAGTTTATGAACACGCATACCTCTTGTATACTTAGGAAATGCCCAGGGGAAAATGAGTAACATCCCAAAATAGCCTAAACCAGTGATTTCTAACCTTTTTCATCTCATGGCACACGTAGACTAATTATTAAAATTCTGCGGCACACCAAAAATACATGTTTTTAACTGATCTGACAAAAGATAGGTATTATTTTGATTCATTGATACTGGATGGGCATTGTTGTGCTGGCTGTTGTCATTTTTTTTATTTTACAATATAAGAGAAAAGGGGTCAGTACCTGGACTAAATAATCAGGTACTGCATGTTTTAAAATCTCTCGTGGCACATCAGTGTACCTCTTAACTGCCCACCATTGTGCCACAGCACACTGGTTGAAATCACTGGCCTAAACTACCAGCTTAAATCTTCAGCCAAAGACAAAAGAAAAGTGGGGGGTAGGAAGGCCAGTTTGGGAGAGGTTACCAGGAAAAGCACCTTAAAACCAGAGTTAAGATTTGTTATGAAAATTTAAATTAGTGCCTACTCCACTGATAAGATTCTCTTGTGATTTAGAGTCATCTTCTTCTAGCTATAGAGCTGGAGACACTCTTATAAATGGAGGTTTAATTTATAAATATATTGTAAATTTCCCTTACTAAAAGGTAACTTTAACTATTTTTTTCAGAGCTTCTTCTGTATCTGCTGTTTCTCAAAATAATCTTTATGCCAAAGGAGCACATTTTGGGGTGGCATGTTCTGCTACCCTTCAGTAAAAACTGAGGAGAACATCAAATCTAGTTAGAACTCATTATTTCAAAATTTGTGTTTAGTGAGAACTTATGTGATGTTCTTCCAGAAATGTCAGAAAATAATAGTAATTACAAATGCCCAATAACTCAGGTTTTTGTGTTACTGCTATCTCTTAGTCGCTGTCATAAAATGTATCAGTGCTTTTTCTAAACATTTTTTAAGTTTAGATCAAACTTAACTTGATCTAAACTGATCTTACTTGATTTTACTTATGAGAGCTGTCAAAATCACAAGAGAAATTATTGTAGTTAACATTCTTTATTGCAGGCCCAGAATATCATCCAAACAAAAGAATGACAATAATAACAACAAACATACTAATAGCTAATATTCATATATCATTCACTCTGGGCCAGATAATCTTCTAAGCAAACACTTTACACATATTATTTTATTAACAACCATATGAAATAGGTATTGCTATTATTTTCATTTTATGCATAAGGAAACAAAGGTATAGAGAAATTACGACTTATTCAGTGTTACACATCTAATAATGATAGAACCAAGTTTCAAGGCAGTTTGGCTTTAGATTGCTACTTCCCAACCTGCCTTTCATCATACCAGTTTTTCTTGTACATCCACATGCCTACTCTGATAGTTCTCATTGCTAAAAGAAAGAATCAGCAGCAAAAAGGCAATAAAAATTCATGGTCTGATTAGGAATGCACTGTTTGCTATTCACAGGTTAAAAAGACATGATCATCTACTAGTTTGCAGAAAAGTGAATTTGTAAGTCAAGAGAGCTAAATTCTGTTGCTAATGTTGGGGAGGATAAATTTTTCTTCTACTCTTCTAGGTTCTTTGGCTCATCTAATAATTAAATTGACATAAGACAGATTAACAGGAGAAAAGCAAGTTGTTTATTTTGTGCATATGGGAGCCCAATAAAAATATGAGACTCAACAGCAAGTCAGGCAGTTGAGGCTTATATGCCATCCTGAGCCAAGGAAAGGAGTGGGGGCCTGAGGCTTCAATGGGGAGGAGATAACTCACAGCATAAAAAGAAAAGCAGATATTTGTTCTGCCATTCAGATAAATATAGATAAAAGTTATTTCTGGTAATAGCTCTCTCTTTGAAACAGGCCCCCTACCTAAATTTTTTTAGTTTAAGTAAGGGAGAGGTAAAAATTTTTCTTGCGTTTGCTAGGTCTTGATTACCTCATGTCAAAATAATCCACGTGCCAAAGTGGAGCATGTTCAGTGGCATATTCTGCTCCCCTTCATCACTTTACTGTGTGATCTAAAGGCAGTAACAATCCCTGCTTCTCATCTCTAGAATGGATATAAATTTCTCTGTAAAATAGTCAGTTATTCATCTGAAGATTGTGAAATGGTGTCGTGAATAACCTGAAATCCCTATTAGTCAAAAAATATGTTATTTAGCTTTGTTTTTTATATATGGAATTAGGTAGTATATCTTCCTCATATTTATCATAATCAACATTAAAATTCTCAGAACATCAACTCAAAAATATTGCTGGTACAGAATTGGGAGTGGCTCAACTTATAAGTAAACATACATAGGAAATACATTAAGAATATTCATCATTGACGTTCGAACTCATACTCCCTTGAAACATGGTAATAACCAGTTTTATCCTTAGTAATGTTCTCCATATTGTACTATTCTCTTTAGGAATAAGGAACTCACCAAGTTACCTATAAAGCAACATAAAGAGGTTTTTGATTTACAATAGTAATTATAATTCACTTCACTATCTCTATAACCTGTCATAGTTCTAGCTTCTTTTAGAAGAGGTCAATACTGGAAAAAAAAAATATCTATATTTACCTAGGATTTATGAAAATCAGAGGAATTTAAGACAATAGTAATTTATATACCAGTGGCAAGACATTTAAGAGTGATCCTCTGGAAAAGATTTGTAAAATTCTTATTGCTTATGAATATTGTCTGCACCTTCAAAGGCTTATGTTAAACATAGATAACAGCATGTTGCTCTCTGCCATCCACACATGACTAAGAGCTCAAAGAATAATTAACTATAGAGGTGTGTGTGTGTGTGTGTGTGTAAGTTTATCTTTGGTTAGAGAGTTTTCAGTGTGATGACTATTAAATGATTAGTCCATTTAATTATCTAAACCAGTGGGAAAAGAGTAAGTGAAACAGAATTTCTTCTTTATAACTTTTTGATAACCATATTCCTTTTTTGTTTTGTAGATGATCTATTAAATGACCAATTTCTTAATTCAGAGACGAATTTTATATAATTTTTCTAAAAGAGAAGGACTTCTTTTACATATGATTTAATAAAGGGCAGCAGATGGAGGTGGGAATGGTTTCTTAGAGCCACAAAATTCTAGACATGAAAGGAAGGTTGGAAATTATCTTATTCTGGGGTTTTTTTTAACCTTTTTCTCCCATGGACACATTTGGAAATCTGGCAAAGACTATACTCTTCCTTGCAGAAAAAAAAATTAAATATATAAAATAAAATGCATAGGATTACAAAGAACACTAAATTGATATCATTATCAATGTGTGCATAAAATAAATTATGATATAATACTGCTTTATAAATCCATTAAATAATAAAAACCTAACAGCAAGTCGTTAGACTGCTGTAATTTGAAATCTTGATGAACATCACAATATTTTAAGATGCTTGTAATAACTTAAAACAATAGGTTCTGCTAATATGACAGTGGCTTGTCACTTAGGCTCATAATGAAAGAGAATACTCAAATTTATTTAGGTTCGTGAATATAAAAATTGTAGGGTTTTTTTTTCCTTCATTCCAGTGAATGGACCTTTCTGACTTGTATCCACAGGTTCTCTCTAAGGATCCATCAACCTCAACCCCTTTTCCAGGGGTTCCAGTTGAAAAGTTGAAACCCCTGGAAATATCCTCATTTTTGCAGTTGAGGAAACTAAGAACCACAGAAATGAGATAACTTGACTAAAATCATACAAAATGAAATTAGATTAGTCTTTGAAAGGTAACCTCAGACCTTTACTCAGCCTTTTTTGAAGCTTTAGTATAGAGATTGGTAATTATATTGTTACTGGTCCATGGCATGATCTGGAGCAAAGTCTTTGTTCTCATTGTGCCTCAGATTCTACCAATATACAATGCAGGTGACTTAAAATCCACACAAGGATAATAATAATGACAGATTTGTATTGCTCTTTTTTATTTGTAATAGTTTTCACTTTCACATATATTACCCTACTTAATTTTCCCCCATTTTATGGATAAGGAAATTAAAAATTCGAGATGTTGATTGTTGTGTCTAAGGCCACACAGCTAAGAAAAGGAAAAACCAATATTAGAAACCATACCTCTGAACACCCATTACTGTGCTGCCTTTTATGTGAGAAATAAACCCAAATTTTGAGTTCTTCAGTTGCATATGTGTTGTATTATCATAAATCTCATTGAACACAAATGGGTTGTCATTAGGCTCAGATGAGCCAAATACTTGTACCCTAATTTGTAGATAAAGTGAATGAGTGGAATTATGGAAGAGAGCCTTTCTAGACCAATCATCCATGTTTGCTATAAGAAATGGGAAGAGAAAGAAATAGAATTTAAGGGTCTGAGATTGTTGAGTTGCTGCCTAATGTTTAACTCAGTCCTTCTGTTTTGGGGTAGGCTAAAGAGGCAAATAATCTGAGGAAATGCCAATGAGGTTCTTTTTTTCTGTCCTCTCATTTTTGTGAGTAAATGGCATTCAATGAACTTTGTTCTTTCATAGACAGATCATTCTTAAATAAGTGTAATAAGTCAGAAAAATTGAAGTGAAAGGGGCCATGATGCATCAAAAATCTTTATTATCTCTCATTCTAGTGATCTGGCTGTATGAGATATAGAATATCCTGTTCTCTTGGAAAATAAGGAATCTTCTTGACCTAAACTGAAACTTTTGGTATAGAATACCTTTATGTATTCCACATGTCACTATTTAATAACCTTAAGTAATAATAATAGTAATGTGTTTTCCAAACTTTTAAGATCATTCTATAGGGTACCCATATATTTCTTAGATATAATCCATATTCTTCATATTGTATCTCTTAATATTAGCAGACCCAAGTAAGTAAAAATTATTTTTAAGCTAGTACAGGAATGGCTATGATCATACTGATACTATAAAAATCATTTTTAATCTGCTGAGATTGAAAAACTATAATTACTACAAACTAAATATTCAAATTTAGCAACTATTTACTCTGTACAAAGCACTATGTTTGACTTAGTAGAAAGAGAATATAAAGAGAATTAAAGTCAAGTCTTTTCCCTCCAGAACCTTCAGTGTATTTTGGGACCTGTATCAATAATTGGAATATTAGTTCAGATAAGAGACTTTAAAAGCTTAGGTAAACCTAAAACTAGGTTGTAGAGATAGTTGTACAGCCATCTAAATATATTAAAAGTCATAAAACTGTATACTTAAAATGAGTGAATTTTATGGTAGGTTAATTGGATCTCAATAAGGCTGTTAAAAGAGTTCAAGGAAAGAAGAAATCATTTTATTTCTGATTAAGGAATTTGGGCAATGTTTTTTGCACCTGGTATAATTTAGGCTGGACTTTTTTTCTTTAGACTGGATCTTAAAGAACAAGTAGTATTTGGATCAGGAAATAAGCAATAGGATATTCTAGAAAGAGAAAGCAGCTTGCTACAATCTAAGAGTTCAAGAATACAAGGAATATTATAGAGGAGGTAATTCAGACTTGGCCCCATGCCTTAGATTATATGGCTTGCCTTCCTACCAGCACATGTGGCCATATGGCTATGACATTTCCAAAAAGTTGTGGTTGATCCCTATTGAAAAACGTAACTGTACATGGATACATTTCTTCCTTTGAATTAAAAATAAGTATTTGCTTCCATTTTGAGCTGATGAGGAAGTTCCAATAACAGAGTGTGCTTTCGGAGTTACTTCACAACTGTCAGTGGCTCCCCTGATGACGACTCCTGATATTGGTTTCCACCTTGATAGCCAAAATCACTGATACTTATTTCCTTTGAGCCCCATGGTCTTTATTTTCCTATGAGGAAACTGAGATTAAAGAATGACCTAGAGCCTAAAATACAGACAAGCTAACAAGAAGGTAAAGATATTCTGGCCTGCTAAGAATAGGATGAGGGAGAGGAAATGGTAATATAAGTAAATGGTCTTTGAGCAATTAAAAAACTGCTAACTAAATTGCATGTCGCACGAGTCAAAATTCATCTCATACAAAAAATAAAATAGATGAAGTTAATTACTATCTTCAATTATAGAAAAGCACATTTGAATTTTTTCCTAAAGAGCTGATGTGAGAAAAAAGAGCTCATTATTGACAGGAACAGGAACAACCCATATTTAATTGACAGTAGAGAAAAGCACATAGGGAAGAAAGTCAGTAAAGTTTCTCAATAGATAGCTTTTTGTTGTTTGCTTTTTAAAATGTAAAAAGGTTAAAATTTAAGTTGAGTGTTAAAAAAAAACTGCCATAAAATTTCTCAGATTACATGAGTAAGCAGATATATAGAACCTTAATTTCTAATTTTAAATATGACTGCTGACCAGTAAAATTATGCTGAAAATAGAGAGGACTTAATATCCCTCAAAGATGACTTATTTTGTTCCTGACTTTAACCCCATTTGACCAACTGCTCAGAATTTTTCACTGAGTCATATTGTATTGATTAATTTATTCCAAGTGTTTATAGGGAAAAAGTACATATTAGCCTGGTGAGCAGCAAAATAGAGACAGTTTTTAAGAAACCTAAGTTGTGTTAACCTGCAGTCAAATATAATCTTTATTTTAATATTTATACATATTTATATTGTTATGAACCTCTTCTTAATGTGGATTTTATTTTATTTGTTTCTCTCCTCCCTCACTTCTGTGAGATGCAGAAGGGAAAGGGTGTTTGTTATTCACACATTGTACCCCACTAACTGGTGTTACACATCTGGCTTCCACTGGAGAGCCCCTGACATCGCAGGGAACGGTGATCAAAATTCCACACACTAGCTTCATGCTGGGGGCTCGTAGCTACTGCAGCATTGAAGAGGGTCTTTTCCTGGCTTCTTTAAATGAGCATGGTGATGGGATGGTTTAAGGGAAGAACACCTCTCAAATCACATGACCACTGCTGCGCTTCTGTGTGTCCCGCTTTCTTCATAACAGCTTGGCACTACATTCTTTCCCTGTATCTTAGTGGGCTTGTGTGTGTACGAGTGGGATGGGGTTGGGGTGGAGGCTTGTCAGAGGGTGGTTATACATCATGCATGCATCTTTCAATGTTAGAGTGATGTGCCTTCCCATATGTGTCACAGATTATGGTCACAGATTAAATCTTCTGTGTTCCTGAGAGACTGGGCTGTCTCTCTCTTACTGGTGTGAGATTCATGTGTTTTGATGTTTACACCCTCAACTGTTCTTCATGTTGCATTAAACATAAGTTGAAATGTTCTCCCATAAGAGTTAGCTTTTCATGTTGGGCTGAAAAAGTCTTTATTTCTGTGTAGCAATTCATGTTATTATAACCTATGGCTTTCAATTGTACCTCCCATAATGAAGAGCTGACTTTAAACACTGTGCTATTCTTGTTATGACCTAAGCATAAGGTAAGTCAATTCTCTAACTGTATCTACAGACTGTGGTTGTTTGCTAAAATTTTCTTGGCTTTGTTTAAAGCATTTTCACTTTTCCCCTTACCATTTATTACGTGCTCTCCCCCATTTTGTTTTCTATTTCATGACTTTAAGAATTGTTAATAGACAGTGTGATCCTCAGCAAAATTATATTACACATATAAACACATGTCGAAATGAATTAAATGAATTATTTGATGTCTGAAAGCAGTCTTGATTAGTAAATGAATATTTATATTTTTAGTAAGTCTCTTGTATATTTAATTTCCTCCATTGACTTTCATATAATACACTGTTTCTACACATTGTTTAGTTTTGATTCCAGTTGAACACAGACTTCATTGTCAACACCATAAAGTCAGATGTAGTCCAACAGAATAAAGTAATAAATAATCCAATACCATACCTTTCATTTTTAATTCTTGACAGATTGGTATTAGGCTTCAAAATCTTGGCTTTATTTTGTTTTTTAAACTTTTTTAAATTTCCTTTGAAAAGCCAGGGTAAGATAAAGAAAAATAAAACAGTAAACCGTTAAACTTAAGACAGACCCGTGTTATCTTCTTTATAGTTCATATGTGTAATAACAAGAACAATAGTTGTTTCTCAACTTTATTCTTTCAAGTAAATTCCATTTCATTGTGAGTTAGGTAAAATCTTTATATTGGGATTTCATAAAATGAAGTAAATACATAAACATGATCAGTTTCATGATGTAAGAGAGAGGGGCATCCACTACATGCATAAATATTTTTAAATTTTTTTAATTATTTTCCTCAATTTTTTTACATACATACTTAAGATCACTAAAGTAAAGTTTATGTAATTATATATTTTTAAAGTGATTTCCCTCAACTCTGGGTCAAATGCCCAATGTAACATAAATGAGAAAACATTGGTTTATACTGCTCTTGACAATTTGTGAACCTAAATAAATAATCCAGATTCAGGGAATTGAATTGTTTTTACAACCCAAATTTCTCTTCCAAAACAGTTTAAAATATACAGTTCTAAATTGAGGTGCCACAAAGCAAAACTTAGGTTTAGTTATTAAATTTATGGTATGAATGAACTTTTTGTTAATTTTTTAAGCCATCTAAGGAAGGGAGATGGTGTTCTTTTATTGTTGTTTTGGTTTGGGTTTGTTTTTTGTTTTGTTATGTTGTTTTGGTAAAGCCAGCTAGTTCTTCACCACCATTTCCATTTAGACATTATACAAATCTGTTGAAACATTTGATGAGACAAATTAAACTACTCATCTGAACTGTTCTGTTCATTATAAATCTCTTGTTTCTATCCATACACTAGCTCCACTCTAGATTGGAAGGGCTTAAAGATGAACTCTGGAGGAATAGAGGCTACGACTTAAGAGTAACTATTACTGATCACAGGAGCTGCTTTCCATTCGCAAACATTGCTTTGCGTTATGGGTTTGGGCTCCTTCTGTTTCTACATCTTGTTGAAGACTTTCTTGACTTCCATTTGACTTCTTTGAACTCTGTTTTTGTCTTTAAACATTTTCCCCTTTCTTTTTCTTCTCTCTCCCAGACTTTTCTCTCACTCTTTAGCTTTCTCTTGTGTTCTTTGAATCGCTTTTTAAAACGTAGTTTATCTCTGTTTTAAGCTTGTCTATTAATTTTTCTATTAGTGTTTGTTTATTTTCTCCTTTAAGGTTGTAGTGGTATAGTTACACTTATTTTCATTTCATGGTATGCCAACTTGCTTGTTTATCTTGCAGCAAGTTCATTAGTCATTCTTACATTCTTGGTATGAATTTTCAGTAAGAAATAGCACAGCATTCTGCATTTACATATCGTCCCTTCTATAAACCCATACTTTCTTTTCTATTTACTAGAGTTAACCCCTCAAGCCCCTCTCTTCTCTTTTTTTTCTCGCTCTTGTGTTTTCCTCCCTGTATTGTTTTAAGTAGTCATTAATTTGTTTCCCATTTGGTCCAGAATTGTTCCTCCATAAAACTTCTGAGTAAAAGAATATAAAAATACTGTTTTAGACTAGCTTCTTTATTCTAGTGTATTTAAAATTAATTCAACAATCTGGGCCAAAAGAGAATAACTTTAACATCTGAAATTATTTTTCCTCTTTTGTTTTCTCTTTCTTTTTCTTTGTTTTTTTAATTTTTTGGTGTGTGTGTGTTTTTTTCTTGTGTGTATGTTTGTGATTTTCTTTTTTGTTTTTTTTTTTTTTTTAAGCATTAACAATTGCTTTTTTCAGGGACGGACAACCATAACCCACCCTAAGTTGCAACATTCCTTTCATAAGTTGTTTCATTACAATAGTAGATTGTGTTAAGCAATAGAAGTTAATTTGTTGTGTATATATCCATTTGGGGCAAGCTGCTGTGGAATGGGAAGAAGAGGTGTGGAGTTTAAATACAAGTTCCTATAAAATTAATAAGTGGTAGTGCCATTCAATGTGGCTCTTGAAATCAACACTTTTTGTAGCATTTAAAAGAATGTTCCACTTAGAACTAAAATATTTGAATCAAAATCTAAGGATTTCTGATTAATAAACTATATACACACATACAAACTGATAAATGTGTTCAAGTTCATTGATTTCTAACAGAAGCATCTTTTATAACCAATATTAATAAATAACAAATGTCATTAAAATCACACATAAATATTATATCTGAAGATTTTTCTTTTTTTGTTTTATTACCATATATAACCAAAAATGACAATAGAATATTTGATTACAACTTTATTACTTGAATTGCATTATTCTAGTCAAGAGATATTCATAATGTCTTAACATTAAGGGTCTGTTTCACAACACAATATGTGGTAACTTGCATTTTTTTTTCCATATACTAATTTCAAATACACATCAATAAAAAATTGCCTTTGGTTTTACCTCTGTCACATTTATAATATTATATTCCCAATTTTTTTCTATAAATTAGTTGTTTAAAGTGAAGAAAGGATAATATAAAATATATGGAACAAATGTAACAAAATTTTACTAACAAGTTATGGTATCTGAGGTATATAAAACCTTTGCTCCTAGACCTCAGGAGCTTGCCCAGTAGGAATGTGTATATATCTGGTTATCTGTGTTCTAAGCCCTAAATTACTGAGTTTATGCTCTCTCTGCAGGTGCAGTCCAGGTGCAGCAGCAAGGAGAACATTCTCAGAGCCAGTAAGTATGTCCTTATTTTAGATGGGCTACTGATTTAGCGCTTGTGGTTCACCAGGAATGAGAACTAAAACTAACATTTTGGTAGAAGAATGAAGAAGGTAATAGGTAACATTTGTATCAAGAATGTGAATATTAGAGTTTTTACCTTCTGAAAGTATTAATATCAGCATATTAGAGGATCTTTCCCTTATTCTAATTGTTTTTGCAAGCTGGCAGCAAAACTTTGATAGCACTCCTAGCTAGGGTAGTAATGAGCTCCTCTGTGATTCTAAAATAGAGCCCTCTTTCATTGCCCACTGCCAAAATCTATTTAAAAAGACTAACTGAAAGCAATAATAATATGAATTCACTAAAGGGCTCTAACTAAAAAGCAAAAAGTAACTCCTGAGAGGGTACATCATAATCATTTTGTGAATATGAATTCCTGAAAGTTCTTTACCTCATAGGCACATGTTTTAGAAATAGTGCCCTGAACTATGGATGAAGAAACCTTGATTTTATTTTTTTTGTTTGATTACTACTAACACTGACTTGGAAGTCCTTTAACCTTTTATATTATTCATTTTTCTTATTTTATAAAAAGGAACTATAAATAGCTTTTCCTTACCTGTATCCCTGAAATTATGTGACATTGAAGGTTGTCCCTTAAAAGGTTTGGGATCCTAAGAGAAAAGTGCTACATGAGTGCTAATTATTTTAATATTGTTATCTTTCACTTAATATTAACGGTGTCATCCTTTCTTCTTCCTAGTATTTAAGAGAAAAAGTACAGTTGGATAATACTGAAATGGGTCTATTTGATACTTACACCACTGGAAGTTTTAGTAAATGAGATGATTTATATTTCCAGTAGAATGTGTTTATTATTTAACAATCAAAATATAATTGGAGTACTTGAAATAGGTAAAAATGAATTTTTTATTTTATTTTCTTTAATGTAAATTTTTCCCATTTCTGTGTTGTGAATCTGTGTCACCTTACCTTGAACCTTTGGATTGAGAGGCAAGCACATTGCAATTGTTTGCTCAGGACCTTTATATCAGAGTTATGTAAAAATAAACATGAACACCTCTGTTTAACCTCTATACCTTTGTGAGTTTCCACAACTTTTGGAAGACACGAGAATCTGAAGAAGACTCTTCAATTATAAGAGATGTAAAGTCCTATAGTCCCATACTAAGATTAAGAAACCTAAGAGTCAAGGGAATGATGATTGAATATTCACTAAAATAAAATAAAAGGGATAAATGAACTTTAAAATGATGTTTTATGATTACTGCACAATTTCCGTTTATGGTTGATCTTCAGATGGTGATGGATAAACTGATAGTGATTATGGTGATTAGGAACAAAAATAATTTCTTACAGAGAACAGACTTCTTGAACCTTTTTCACCTCTAATGGATCTTTGTGTTTTTAAGACTGTCTTTCATTTCAGTTAATGCTCTTACTGGCTTGTTGGCTGTTAATCATTTTGGCAGGACATCACAAAGGTCCAGGTTTTTCTTATCATGGTTTTTTCAGGTGCAGTTGTCATGTAAGTGATCCATATAGCCATTTAGATCCACGTAGAGAAACCCATCTAACATCATAGCCTCATAGTTGTGACTTCTGTAAGTTAAAATTCTTTCCTCTCAGCCCCACTTTATTACTTATACTCATACCCAGAGCTACATCTACAAGTCTTTCATCACCATAAGCTGTTCTAACTCTGAGTGTCCTAACCTCAATATCTCATTGCTTAGTCTACTTTTATCTCTCTCTATTTCTTCCTCTGCCATGTATTACTATATTGCAGTCATATAGACCCTATTAGCAGTTCACCATTCTCTCAGTACTATGTCCTGCCTCTATTCCTTTGGACCCTTCCGCCTGCTACCTAAAATATCCATTCCCCTTGTTTTCCTAGAAAATTCTTATCTGTTGAGACTGAGTTCATGTGATCTCCTCTGTGATGCCTTCTCCGAGTTTCCTGGAGGAAACATGATGGATCCTTCTTATATATCCCTATTGTTCCTTCTACTATTGTTCCTTCAAAACAGTATGGCACTTGCATTAAAACAGATACATAGACCAATTGAACAGAATCAAGAGCATCTGTGATTAATTAATATTTGACACAAGAGCCAAGAATACTTAACAGAAAATAGTCTCTTCCATAAATAATGCTGGGAAAATTGGATATTCACATATAAAGAATGAAACTAGACATCTATTTCACACCACTCACAAAAATTAACTCAAAATAAATTGAAGACCTAACTGTAAGACCAGAAACCCTAAAACTCCTAGAAAAAAACATGGGAAACAAGCTCCTTTACATGAGTTTGACCATGATTTTTTTGGATATGACACTTAAAGGATAAGCAACGGAAATCAAAATTCAGCAAGTGGATCTACATCAAACTAAAAAGCTTCTGCACAGCAAAAGAAACTATCAGCAAAGTGAAAAGACTGCATAGGAAATGGGAAAAATATTTGCCTACCATGTAACTGATAAGGGGTTAATATCCAAAATATATACAACTCAATCGCAAAAATAATAATAATCCAATTAAAAATGGGTGAAGACCTGAATAGACATTTTTCAGAAAAAGATATATGAGTGGCTAACAGGTACATGAGAAGATGCTCAACATCACTAATCATAAGGGAAATGCAAATCAAAATGACAATGAGATATCACCTTACGCCTATTAGAATGGCTGTCATCAAAAAGACAAAGGATAAAAGGTGGCAAGGATTAGAGAAAAGTGAACCTTTGTGCACTGTTGGTAGGATTATAAATTGGTACGGCCACTATAGAAAACAGTATGGAGGTTCCTCAAAAAGTTAAAATTAGAAATACCAAATGCTAACAATTTTACTTCTGGGGACAAAGGAAACAAAATCACTGTCTCAAAAAGATGTCTGCACCCCTGTGATCATAGCAGCCTTGTTTGCTGTAGCCAAGACATGGAAGGAACCTAAATGTCCATCAACAAATGAATGGGTAAAGAAGTTGTGATTAAAAAAAAAGAAGAAGAAGGAAATCCTGCCTTTTGCAACAACATAGACCTTGAGGGCATTATGATAAGTGAAATAAGTCAGAGCAAGGTAAATCCTGTATGATCTCACTTATATGCGGAATTTTAAAAATCATGGAAAAATAGATCATTTGTAGTTACCAGAGGTCCAGACATATTGGGTGGAGGAATTGGATGAAGGTAGTCAAAAGACACAAACTTCCAAAAATAAAATAAATAAGTACTGGATTTGTAATATACGACATAATGACTATAGTTAATGCTGCTGTGTGGTATACTTGAAGGTTGTTCAGAGAGTAAGTAGATCCTAAGAGTTCCTATCACAAGGAAAAAATATATTTGTGTCAATATAAGATAATAATGTTAACTAAACTTACTGTGGTAATCATTTCACAATATAGGAAAGTCAAGTTATAACACTGTACACCTTAAACTTGCACAATACTGTATGTCAATATGTCTCAATAAAATTGGAGGGAATAAAACAACAAAATTAAGCTTAAGAGGGTAAATCCCTTTCTCAGTCGGAGGAGCCTTCAGAACAAGATAAAGGGTTATTAGTCAAATTACCCAATTTTCTGACTTCCTTATTTGCTTCCTGGATTTTTTAGTAATATCAGTGATCCCAGAGAAGTCTACAGGCAAATAAGAACAACATTCTAACCCAAAATCAGCACGTGTTATTCTATGAGAAGCCAATGTTATAAGTAAAGCGGCTGAGCCACTGTCATTGTAATTCCATGAAACTTTCGAGTGAAGAGTTATTTAGCCTTCGTGGCATTATGCAACTCACTTGCTATTCTCTGAATCATATAGTATGTAGCACCTTCCCTACTTGCAGGGCCTCTTGTAAAGCTTGAAGTAAAGAGGCTTGAGAAAAGAAGAAAGAAATCCAGGATTTCTCTTGAGTTGCTAGGATTTTGAGTTTTAAATCAATGCCCACTTTTCTTACTTTTTAAAAATAAATTATCTAACAATCTAGCAATCTGTTTTTTTCTTAAAAAAGAAACTGATGGGCTAAAATGTATTCTGGAAGAAGCTCCTGCAGTATGTTTTCTACTGCTTAGTTTTCTCGTCTATAAAATGAAAACAATAGAAGGATATTTTGCATTTAGGGGTAGAGGTTTAGATGGCTTGATGTGAATCTTAATGGGTTCAACCCCAGCAATTCTCCTACATTTGTTGAAATTTTGCCCATAAAATGCAAAAGGTCTGGCAGCTTTTTGAAATCTTCAATTCGGGGTTGCTCTCCTTGAGAACTTCAATATCCAAATGAGTGTAATCATCACAAATAGGGGAGTAGTCAGGGTTTTCTAGGAAGGAAACCATCAGAATACTTAATCCAAGCAATTCCATTTATTCAGTATGCCCTGCCTATCAAGTTAGCAGGAATGATATTACAAAGGAGTAAAGACTGTTTCTATGTTAAACGTCCAGGGTGGCAGTTATGAAGGACATGGAACATGTATCAGAGGATTATTAGATACCTACCAATGCGTAGTTTTTTTACTCCAAGAAAGAGATGGTGTTGCAGTGTTGTTAAGTTTAAGGTTGATGTAGTGTGAGGAAGGGATCCAACTTAATTCTTTTACTTGTGGATATCCAGTTGTCCCAGTGTCATTTGTTGAAAAGACCATTCTTTCTCTTATTGAACGGCCTTAGCATCCTTGTCAAAAATAAATTTACTATAGATGTACTGGTTTATTTCTGGGCTGTCAATTCTATTCCATTGATCTGTGTCTATCCTTATGTCAGTCTTACAGTGTTTTAATTACTGTCAATGTATATAGTAAGTTTTGAAATTTGGAAGTGACAGTCTTTCAACTTTGTTCTTTTTCTGTATTATTTTTCCTCCTCAAGGCCCTTTGCCATTCCATATGAGTCAGAGGATTGGCTTTTCCATTTCTGGAAGAAAAAGAAGCTTTGAGGATTTTGATGGGTATTGCAATGAATCCATAAATTGCTTTGAGTAGTATTGCTCTCTTAATATTGCCTTCTAATCTGTCTTCCTTTGGATCTTAATGGCAGGCTCACTTTTACAACTCACTTTACCTTCTGTGATAATTTGTACATTTTCACAATGAAGTAGGCCACTGCATGTGGAGATTCCAGTCCCGGTCACAAAGTACTCTTAGTATTTCATTTCTGGAGGAACTTTTATCACACACTGTCTCTTGTATTTTCTTGCCTCAGAAGTGAAACCAACATATCAATGTCAAACTTAGGACTAGTATGATCTGTTGTGCCAAACTCCAGGCACCTCTCCCCAGTTGCCCCTCCACCCACTTCTTCAGCCAGGGCCCAGGGCCAGGCCGGACAGGCCAATCGCTAGTCCCGCGACAGGTCACCCCATGGCAGGCAGTGGAGACCAGGGCCCTGTGCCCACAGTGTGCTCAATTCTTGGGAAGGAGTTGTGCACTATAGCAGTACCCAAGCCACCTCCAGTGCAAGGTTTTGGGGGTGAGGGCTTAAAAGGGTCTTGTGTATAAAACTGTCTTTGATGCTGGCTATTTAAGAGCCTTTCTGGAAGTTCCTAGAATGAAAAATAAAGTAATTTGTAAGTTTTATCTTCCTAAGCAAGAGTTTTCTGGATTACTAACGTTATATTGATGAAGACAGTAGAATAATAAAGTCATGTTTCAATTCTCATTCTAATGTAATAGCTAATAGTAGTTATCCAGGCAGAAATATCCCTAGGGTGCAACATAATTTATATGCACCCTAACTTCATGAACAGGCACCCTGCTTTATTTAACTATGGTGTAGAATTCTATGCTAATTTCTGGAGATTCTTATTTAAAAAATTATAACATAAGTAAAATAGAGACTTCAGGTTTTGGCTAATATAAAGGCAAAACTGACTTCCTCTTTTGAATGAATCAGGAGATTTTACTACCTCAGCAGCAAGAAAATAAAATAATGATTCAGTTGAGTTACTACTGAAGTAAGGGATTTCCCATGGCTCTCTTTTGAAACTAACTCAGCATTGCTCTCCTTTTCAAATAATATTTTCTCCCAAATTGTTTTGTCAGTTCTCAGAGACTAGCACATTCATCGTTTCTAATGGGCTTTTAGTTTTAAAATAATTTTATCTTAAAGACACGTTTACTTGAAGACATTATTATTTTATCGGAGACATTCATTATATAATAGAACAGGGTTCAGTGGGTGTAGAAAAGAAAATATCATGCATCAAAATTCTTACCAGAGATATTAAATGAAAATTTTTAGGTATGTTAGTTTATCTGCAGCTCCCAACTTTCTGTGAGACTTTGCTTTTTCTATTTTGTGTGTAAGAGTTTTCTAGCCTTATGCTAACCAACTGAACTTTGTGGCTTTTAGGGTTCCTCCCACTGACCTTAATACTTCAATATTCCAAAGTTTTCAGAAATGAGATTAAACTTTAATACTGTTAAATAATAAATGATTTTTATTTATAATCTTACTTGTATCTCCTTCTTGTTCACATACTTTTTTTTTTAATCCTCACTCAAAGATGTATGTATTGATTTTAGAGAGAAAGGAAGGGAGAGAGAGAGAAGTGTTGATGTGAGAGAGAGATGGATCAGGGAATCGAACCCACATCCCAGCTATGACCTGACAGGGGTTCAAACTCACCTCTCTTTGGTGTGCAGGATGACACTCCAACCATGTGAGCCGCCAGCCAGGCTTGTTCACATACTTTTAATACCCACACGTACATGTCAGATATTCTACTTTTGCTGCCATTTTAATAGTAGTGATCTTAAGTATACTTAAGAAAACTGTCCATCACCCCACAACCATCAGCTTTGATAAATATTACCTGTAATGATAGATCCAGTCCATTAAACCCTTAGTATTGAAAATGTTATAAATCCCAAATGTTATTTCTAATTTAGAAACACAATAAAACAATTTTCAATAAGCAATATTTGTGTTTAACAAGCCTATACCCTTTAAATTGATCTGCTTAAATTTAGGCTTACACATAAGCAGAACAAGTCATTGCATTTTAATGTAAATTGAGGTACAATGAAAATCTGCAAGTATCACACACCTGTCCTCATTGTCTTACCTTATAAGAGAAAACATGCTCTAGGGTTAAACGTCCTCTGTTCACATCTTCATTTCTCTACTTACTAGCTGTAGGAGCTTGGGCAAGTGCTCATTCATTATCTGTGTCCCACTTTCCTCACCTCAGTTCCCCTTATGCTAATAAAAGTATACGCCTCATAGGCTGTTGTGAGGATTAAACAGCTAAATGCTTGGTACACAATGATCAATAAGTGTTAGCTGTTGTTACTGTTATTACTACTAGTATTACTGTTATTGTTATAACAATTGTTCTTTAGTGTGTAGGCATTGCCTTCTAAAAAAAACTACCACTTCAATGAAAATCTGTTAACCGGTTATGGTAACAAATTAAGCCTGTGGAATTCATTAATCTTAGATAAATTATCAGATAATCTGGCTGCCACCTCTGAGGGCCTAGTTTTAAGAAAATGGGTGTATACAGAAGGGAAAGCCTAAAGGAAGACAGGTCAAGATTGGATACTACTTCTAATCACTCCCTCCTTCCTGAAACAATTACCTACCTTCCTTGCTTTGTTCTCTTCTTTTACATTTCCTGTTTCCTTTTTCTCTGTCTTCTTTGTTGACTTCTACTTTGGGCCCATTCATTAAACATCAGTGTTATTCAGAGCTCTAAGAACTTGCATTCACATTCCACATTCTGCATGAATAAGGCCATCCACTCACAAAACCTCAGTAAGTCCTGTTCCCTAAATTTCAGAGTTATATTTCCAGTCATCTATTGTAGATCTCTTCTCGGGTACTCCACAGTTTCCTCATACTCAGCATGACCAAAGCCAAATTTATCATCTCATATCTCACATTCTTCACATATCTCAAGGAGTGGCAGCAGTATATACACCTAGGTAGGTGTCCAAACCAAAAATCTTCACAGTGTTTCTTCATCCTTCCTTCAACCACTTCTGTCTTTCTAAAATACAAATCTAAACCTTTCATAGTCCTTTAATGACTTTCATTCACCTTTTAATACCTTCTCATTGTTCTTTGTGTCCCAACTCCTTAAAACTCCTTACAATCTAGCTGCTGTTTACCTCTAGTTCCACCCTCTACTACTCCCGCCAGGAATTCAGTGC
The DNA here is from genome assembly GCF_022682495.2 of Desmodus rotundus. Lineage (NCBI taxonomy): Eukaryota > Metazoa > Chordata > Mammalia > Chiroptera > Phyllostomidae > Desmodus > Desmodus rotundus. The sequence continues at coordinate 110,584,932 of NC_071393.1, forward strand.
TCCAGCCAGATGAATCTTTCAATTTACAAATAGTTACCTCTTCCCTAAAATCTTGTTCTCCTATCTCTTCCCCTGGATAACTCTTACTTATCCTACATTTCTTCCAAAAGACTTTCATCACTGCCCAAATCTGAGCAAAGTATCCTTCCTATATTCTTCTCTAGTACCCTGTAGTTCCCATACCTTATTGCAAGCCTTTGTATAGTATAGTAGTCTGTGTTCTCCACTCCACCCTAAGCTCCTTGCGGGTACTTCATTTATCTTGTCAACTGGCACAATTCCCAGGATCTAGCACAATGATTGTCTCTCACTAAATTAGTTCAATGGGTGAGTATGTAAATAAATGAAAAGAAAATTTGAGCAAGCAGAGCAGGCAAGGGACCACAGAACATGCAAGTAAGAAATCAGAGTTAGTACAGAGAAGGAAAATAGTAAACATTAGCAAAAACACTAATGTCTTTGTTACCGATACTATTTTTCTTAACTGCTCCTTCTCTTCAGAGTATTTCGTGTTTTCATTCTGGCTTTATCCCTTCATTCATTCTCACTACTGCCACCCAGATTCTGGACCAGTAACTCACTACCTCTTGCCTGGAGTATTTTATCATGCTTTTTGTTCTAATCTTAAACCCTTCAATCTACCCTAGATTGATAAATCTCCTAGTTAATTTTCCTTTACCTCACTACTAAAAACATGAAGTTTTTTTTTCCTTTATGATTCCCAGTAAAAAGAATTATGGATAGTCCTTGAAGAAGTATGCTAAATTTTTGTAGTTCTTGTTTATAGAAAAATTTTCCTAATTCTCTTCTGCTACAGTCTAATCCCTTACCATATCAATTGGCACTTACTGGATCAGACAACAGCGCTTATCACCATTTATTCCATTTTTCTTTATATAACTAAAGACAATTAACAATTCACATCCATAAGAATTTAGTGAGGTATTATTTATAAGGACTGCCCTTCTCAACTTTCTCATCTAATATCCTAAATAAATCAACTGTCTCATATATACCCTCATATAATTTAATTATTTTATTTGTGAAACTTAATAATTCCATAAGCTAATTTAATTAACTAATTCAACTAATTTAAATTTTATCTCACTTGTCTTATTTTCTTAGATTATCACATTTCCTTTTATATGAAAAAAATGTGACTCATTTATCACTTTTTATCAACTTTTTCTGCCTCTTGTCAATCTTATATCTGCTATAGCTAAAAACATTAAGTTAATAGATCGTAGAGTAGGAAATTTCACCCTTCTGTTTCCCACAGAGACACCAACTTAACAACAACATATGGACCAAAATACATTTCTGAAAAGTCCAAAAACCATTTAACAGATCTCAACACCCCAGATGAACACAAAGCCAAGAACAGCTGCATTAAAATGGGAGGAAGAGCTTTTTCACTTTACCTCTCCTCCCCCAAGCCAGCACAGGTTGCCATAATCAGCTGAGCACACCTGGCTTGCAGGCTGTCGCAGAAGGGAGATTAAGAGAGAAGAGTGAAATATGCATACAACATGTTAGCTTTTCAGAAGGCTGCCTGAGGAACTGGTTTCTGTCTCGCCTGACTTGGAGCACTGATGGAACTGGCATAGTTCGGTGCCTGGGGGCCACTGAAAGCAAGGGAGAGTAGGGGCTGCTTGAGAGCCTGAAATGGTATAGAGACCAGTGTAGCTCAAGGAACTGGGGAGAAGGCACCCAACTCACAGCTTCTCCCTTGGGAAGAAGGAAGAAGAGTGAAGTGTATGTCCCATAGTTCAGTTTTTGGGGGGCTGCACGAAGGACTGGTTTCTATCCTCGCTGACTTTGGGCATGCGAGTCAGCATATTTTGGGTACCTGGAGGCCCCTGAGGATAAAGGAGAGCAGAGGGGTTCTGGTTGCAGCACCACAGCACCTGCACTACTACAGACAGACACCAGGAGGAGTAAGAGAGTGTGGACTTCTGGAAAAAAAACAACACTAGCAAACCTCTGCTTTGGAAGTTATACACACAGCAAGAGAAATTACACCAAGAAGCTTTCCCAGGCCCCCAGAACCTCCAGCGGGCTGATTGGTGAAAGCCTTCCCCTGTATGAAACCAGTTTACAAAGACTGGGAGATGTAGTTACTTTTCCAATTGCATAAGCTCAGGGAAAAAATTATGAGGCACGTGAATAAACAGGGAAACATAGGCCAGTCAAATGAATAATGAATTTCCAGAAACAAACCCCAAAGAAGCAGAAATCTACAAATTTCCTCACAAAGAATTCAAAGTAATTTCCTTGAAGCTAAAAGATCTACAGGAGAACACAGACAACTGTGGAAAATCAGGAAATATGCATGAACAAAATGAGAATATCAGCAAAGAGATGGAAACTATAAAAAAAGAGAACTATACAGAAATTTGAGAACAGAATACTATAACAACTGAATAGAAAAAAATTCACCAGACATTCGAGTAGACTTCATCAAGCAGAAAAAAGAACTTGAAAAAAAAAGGATCATTTGAAATTATCAAATCACAGGAGCAAAAAGTAAAAATGAAGACAAGTAAAGAAAGCTTAAAGGACTTCTCAAACAACATCAAGCAGACCAATCAATATATGCATCATGGGAGTTTCAGAGGGAGAGGAGTGAGAAAAAGGGATAAAGAGCTTATTTGAAGAAATAATGGCTGAAATCTTTCCAATTCTGAGGAAAGAAATGGATGTCAAAATTCAAGAACCTCAAAGTATTTTAACTAGGATGAATCCAAAGAGGCCCACCCTAAGACACAGAAGAATCAAACTGTCAAAAGTCAAAGACAAAGAGAAAATTTTGAAAGCAGCAAGAGAAAAGCAACTCATCATGTATAATGCAGTTCCCATTAGGTTATCATGTCTTTCTCAGCAGATACTTTACAAGCCAGACGGGAGTGGGATGCTATATTCAAAGTGCTTACAGAGAAAAATGCCAACTAAGAATACTAGTATAGCTGTTATTCAAAAATTAACGATAAATAAGTACTTTTGGAGACACATGCCTTACAAAAAAATACTAAACGCAGTCTTGCAAATTGAAACAAAAGGACAGTAAACAGCAACACAAAATCGTATTCAAATACATAACTCACCAGTAAAGGCAAATAGATGAATTCAGAATTCTATAATATTTTAATAGTGGTATATAAAGCACTTTTAATTCTGGCAATTTAAAACACAAAAGCATTAAACTATATATTGTGTTCATAAATACACAATATATAAAGATATAATTGTCGCATCAATAACAAAGTAGGAGTGGGAAGATATAAGAGAGTAGAGTTTTTGTATGTGATTGAAGTTATTATGAACATAAAGTAGATTATTGTAATTTTAAGATGGTTTATGTAAGCTCCGTAGAAATACAAAAATACCCTACAAAACATACATAAAAACAAAATGAAAAAGGAATCAAAGAAGGTTCATGTTAAAAATTAACAAAACACAAAGAAAGGCAGCAAGAACACAAAGGAGGGACAAGAAAGCTACCAGAAAGACAAATCAATTAACAAAATGATGATTTTAAGTCATTTGCTATCAGTATTAACTCCATACCTCCCTTGCTGTTCCATACTGGAATCACCTCTTGCTGTCCTGCTGGCTTCTCACATTTTCCTCATCACAAACCAGATCTAGTACCCTGCCCTCCAAGTTGTTTCTATCATTTTCCCTTAATTAATGACACTCCCACTTACCCTATTAATTAAACTTGAAATCTCACCATGGTATTTACTTTGTCTTTTCCAAAGCACCATCAATTATAGAACCCTTTTTTATGGCTCTTCCTAATATCCCTTTTCCAATTCCTACTGCATTAGTTCAGGCCTTCTTTGTCTTTCACCCTCAAGGTTGTAGTAGCATACTAACTGTTCAGTACATCTACAGTCTCTCTTCCTTCCAATCTACCGTTGGCCAAGAATTACAATTTTAAGTATGCATCACTTCTCTATAAAAAATCTTAAATAGCTCTCTATTTTCTATAGTACTAGGACTCTTCAAAATTTTCCTTAACTTAATTGGCCAGCCTTATGCCTTATATGTATTTCATCCTCTTCACCTCTAACCTCGTTAGGCACTTCCTCATTCTCTAAAAGTATGTACTTTGAAATCTGCATTATTTTGTTCATTCTGCTTCCAATGTTTCTCCCTTTTTATTATTTAAAGTTCAACTTAATTGTCACCTCATCTGTGAAAGGTTACAGTTTGTTCCATCAGAATTATTTGTTCACTTTGCTGTCAGTCATAGTATTTTTTAAATGAAAACATAAGCAGTTACGAGGGGGGGGTCACTTTTTCCTTAAAACACAGCCTGATTTGTGTGTTCCATGAAACTGTGGAAAACAGGAATCTTATTTTATTTCTTTCAACATCACTCCCTAATGTTTAATAAAATGCCTTATATCGAGAGAGTATTCAATTCATATTGAGTACATGAAGTTGAAGAAAAGAAATTTCTCTTTTTGTGATATAGGAGGGAGCACATCAAACTAAAAACTTGGAGATCTGGTCCTTTCATCTTGACCTACTATCTATAAGATCTGGTACAAATAATGCCTCTTTTTTATTACATAAAAATCTTTTATTACAAAATTATAAGCATGTATTTCTGTAACATAACAATATCACACTCAAGCACACCATATGACATTTTGGTGAAATGTTCAAATTGCTGTATATCTCATGTGAGACATTCACATACCCTACCAACCACACTCAATGGCATTATTTCTGCCAGACCCTGTATTTAGAAATGTGACTTTGAACTAATCTTTTAACTTTCCTACGGTAGAATTTGTTGTCTACCAGAAATCTATATATGTGCCACTCCCATGCTTAAAAACTTTAAAATGTTGGCTTATGTGATAAAGTTATGTAAATGGTTTCCCATTGACTTATATGATACAGTTCAAATTCCAAAGCCTAGCATTTAGGGACCTCCATGGTCTGGTTTTAGTTACTTTTCTAGCCTCAACTCCCACTAAACCTCACTGAAACCTAAGTGCTCTAACCATACTGATCTCTACATTCTCTCTGAAATATATTGTGTCTGGTTGTGTCTCACCTTGGCTGCTGTATAGTACTTAGTCCTGGCAGGAGTCACACAACACTCTAAACAAGATAATGAAGAAGAATTTAACTAAAGAATGAGTCGCAGCAGAGTAGCTAGTCCAGCAAACAGGAGACCTAAGGGATAGCTTGTCTCTGCTCTTCTTTTGTTCCCCATTTTCCTGCCAGTGCTTCCCATTGGATGAAATCAAGCAGAAGTCACAGGGACAGAGACTGCTCTCCATATAAATGCTAGGGGTACAGAGCAAGGTAGAAAATAGTAGAAAGTGATGTGGAGGAGCAAAGGGAGCTACTTATTCAGTGTTCAGCTGAATTTAAGTCTGTTTACCTCAAATGATGGCTCTATTAAAAATAGTAATGTGAGTATATAACATTCATGGAGAGCTCATCATGCTCTCGGTATTGTGACACACAGATGGAGGAGCAGGTGTAGGTGCAGGGGTTGGTGGGGTGAGAAAAGGAAGAGGCTGGAGAAGTGACCAGACTGTGACCTCCAATTGGTTGTACAGTTTTTACAGACGAACCTCCTAATTGCCTTGTTAATGGGCTTGGGCTTTATTGTAAGAGCCAGTAAAGGAATTTAAACAAGGAAATGACAAGATCAAATGTGAACTTTTGAAATATTTACTACTGTGTGGAGAATAGATTGAGTTGGGGTGAGATCAGAAGCAGGAGTCTGATTAGAGCTTGAATTAAAGCTGAAGTAATAGAAATAGAAAAAAAGCAGGATTTTTGAAATATTTAAGGCATCACAGTAGACAGGGTTGGGAAGTAGATATGGAGAGTGGGGTGACAGCTGTGGGGTGGGGGGATTAAGGAGCGAGGGATGGAGCAAAAAGGAAAAAAGACAACAGTGTGATGATTGCTGGGGGGAGGGGGTTATACGGGAGCTAAATAGTAATGAAAAAATTTCAATGAAGATTTTTTAAAAAGAAAGTCAAGAATGACCCCCAATTTCCAATTTGGGCAATGTATGAATTGTAGTACCTTTTATTGATATGACTTATACCTTATTTTCATAGTCTTAAGAGATATGCAGGTGTTTGCTAGTTGGACTAGAAGGGGAAGGACAGTTGAGACAGATGCATGGAAAAAATCATGCTGTGCACTAGAAATTATTGTTTGCTGTAGCTGGACTAAGGGTGTATATGAAAGAGAGGACAGATTATGAAAAGCCTAGCACATTATTCGAGGTAGTCTAAACTTTAAGGTAATAGGAACCTTTTGATGGTTAAAAATGCAGTCAGATGCTGTTGAGCAGTTTTCCTAGAATCACAGAATTTGGAAGATATTAGTTGGGATTGACTAAGAAACTAATTATTTCAAATAAAAAAACATTTATTAAATATTTTTAAGTGATGCATGATCATTGTCAAGAATCTGAACAATACAGAAAATTAGGAAATAAAAAATCATACTCATCATTCTACTTAGATAACCATGACTAATTCATATAATTCTTTTTTCCCAGTACATACATTGGATTATATTTTATTTCTGTAGATATAATCATACTATGATTTATATTTTTTTTTAAAAAGGTAGTGCTTGTATCAGCAGAATAGTAAATTAATCCCACTTTTTAGGTGTATAGAAGGATCTGGATCATATCAAGTACCCAATAAATATGGAATAAGGCACTGCATAGGCGCTCTCCCTCTGTAGCACACCCGAACCTTTCCTGTCCCCCTCTTCCACTCCCTCTCCCCCAGTGGCTACCTTTGCCTTTCTCTCTCCTCAGCTCCAAGGGCCCTTCTTTTGCTTTTGTAACTTGTTTCCTGTGCCTGCGCAGCCCAGCTGACTCACCTCTACTACCTCTGTGATTTTCTAAATAAACTTTCTCAAAAAAAAGAAAGAAACTACTTAGGTTTTATGTATCATGTGCAAAATACTTTAAAAACTAGATTTCTGTTTTCACCAGTGTCACAGACTCAGTCTTTACATTCTCTATGACTGATCATCTATTCAAAGAATTTCCTTTTCTCAACTAAACAAATTAATATCTACCATGTGCCTAAAAATCATGTTTAATAATGTTTATATCTTACAAAAGATATTAACTGAAACTTACTTTTTTATTAGTCTGTCATCGAATGGGCATTCTGGAAGTTGAAGACGTGTGTGCTCGTACCTAATACTATGAGAAACAGCATCATGTAGCAATGATTAACTAAGGGAAAGCGATTTTATGAGCTGATAAAATCTCCCAACTACAAAGATGACTTTGAACTTCTTTTTTCCCAAGACACTATAGAGAACAGTTAATGCTTAGAAAGCGTTCCACTTTTAGAGATATAATAGCTTATGATTTCTAAAGAAAAATTACTTTTTCTCTACTTTTGTTTAGAGAATGTTTAGAACAAGGACCTACTAAAGAAAACATAATTCTAATTTTGCATTTTAATACCAGTAGTACTTACAATGAAAACATTACAAATTCAAGCTGACAAAAAATAATATATATACATTTACATTTACACATTAATGCCTTTGAAATTGTTTCCTGACAAACTCTTTCTTTGAGCATAAGAGAATTCTTAATCAGCTTTGTGGATACTTGGGGTTAGAAAAAAAGGATTCTACTAGCCTAGCAAAGCAAGCTGTAGTTCAGAGATCCAAAAAGGGCACCAAACCAAAAATAAAACAGCAGGACAGAAATGAGCCAAGGGATCACAGCTCAAATAATATACAAGCTGTGAGATTTTCATTCCTAAACCAGAGTGACAGCAAAGCAAAGGGTAATTAACCAATAGTATAAGCAAAGACAAGAAAGGTCTGAAGAAAGAAGGGTGAAGGACAGGGGAAGATTGTGTCTGAAGCTTTTCTTTTGCCTTGGTGTCTATAACCAGAACCCACAATATTAATGTATATACAGCACTAATGTTATTAAGGGCAAAAACTCAAGGATCCCAATTTGAAACCTTCCTCAAGAGCTCTCAGTCCTTAAGAACACCTGGCAGTGAAGTCCAGCTTCATGAGACAGTCATGAAGCACTCCTGTTGACCAGCTGAAAGCCACCTCAACCCAAAAGACTTTGTTTTCCTCTCTTGGGAATGTTAGCCCTTGACCTCTACATTTATAGCTTTTTAAAGTAATTTTATCCTTTTTTTATGTTACTTTAGCAAATATATGTATTCATTGGTTATATTTTTAATACCATTTTTACTTCTCTTTTTACCTGTTCTTTCAACTAATGTCTATTTACCATAGCTTATTTGTATATGACAAATTGAAAATATCCTAATAAAAGCCAAAGGAAGGCAACTATAAAATAATTCACACCTGACCATGGGAGATAAATTACATTTTTCTCCTTTTGGCCTTATAATTATTCTATGGATTAAACCTCCTGATCTCAAAAATAACCTGTAAAAATTTGCTTACATTATTGTTTACAGTGTTATCATTTAGTCTTAAACATGATACATTAAACAAAGGTAATTTTCCATTTCTCTAATTATTGAACCTTAGCTAAAACTGGTCATTATCATATTTTCTTATTCTCCTTTTTCTTTTTACTACTTCATTGACCTTTTCACCACTTTTTGATTAAAAAGTAGAAGAAAGAAGAAAACTTTTGTTTTCATTGTTAACAAACATTTGCAATAGTTTTTTTAATGGACAATTCTAGCAAAAAGCATATTGAAATTATTGACCAGAATAAGGCTTGAAATTGGACTTAATGTTTATCTTTGTAGCCCATCTTTGTCGATGTGTATATTCTAGACTGGGTAAAGTCAAGCCTTTAAAACTCATTCAGCAAATTTTCTGTGTAACCACTGTGTAAACATCATTCTTCGGCCTTGCTCTTAAGATACTTTTTTCTTTCTAAAAGTGCTGATAATCTAGTTAAGAAAACAGGCACGAATATAAATAAATGCAAGTACCATAAAGCAAGTAGTTCAAACAATATGCAATGAGAATTTTAAGAGTATTTTATAGTGCCTTTGTACAGAACAAAAATGGAATGGCCATACATTGCTTCATAAAGGAGAGACTACTAAAAATGGTGGAGATTTTTATTTTGAAATAATTTCAAACTTCGGAAAAGTTACAAGAGCACAACAAAGAATTCCTGTATATCTTTCACCCAAATTCCCCCAAATGTTAGCATTTTGCCACGCTGGCTTTACTATTTCTCTGTATATTGAAGTTATTTTCTGAACTGCTTGTGAATAAATTACAGATATGATCATTCTTTACCCCTAAATAATTCACATGTATATTTCCTTTTTTAAAAGAGAAAAAATATTTAAAGTATCCTTACATAAGCACAGTACAATTATCAAAATCAGGAAATGAACCTTGCCACTATACTATTATATAATCTTACTCAAATTACATTTTGCCAGTTTTTTCTAATAATATTCTTTATAGCAAAAGGAAAAAAACAAGTTCCCTTCTTCTGATCTGGGAACCAATCCAGAACCATGCAGTACTTTTAGCTATCATGTGCCTTTAGGCTCCTTTATCTGGAACAATTCCTCAGGCTTTCTCTGTCTTTCATGACCTTGCCATTTGGAAGAGTATAGGTCAGTTATTTTGTAGACTATCAATTTAGACTTTTCTGATGTTTCCTGATGGTTTTGTCAGTAATACCTCATATGTGATGATGTGTCTTCAGTGCATCATACCAGGATGCTCATGCGGTAATTTTGTGCCATTACTGGTCATGTTAACTTTGATCACTTGGTTAAGATGGTGTCTGCCAGGATTTGCCACTGTAAAATTACTATTTTTCTTTGTAGTTAAGAATCTTGTGGGGATATACATTGAGATGATGTAAATATTATTTCTCTTGAGGTTTTCACCCGCTGATTTTAGTTTCCATTGATGATTTTTACAATGATGGTTGTCAAGTGGTGACTTTCTAATTCTAACATTTTTTCACTTACCAGTTGGCATTCTGTTGTAAGAAAGAATTTTATTTAATCATTCGTTTATTTATATATGATATGCTAACAGATTCTTATTTTTATTTTATTAAATGGATTATATAAACTGTTACTCTCCTAATTGATTTTGATTCTGAAGATATCCCAGTGTTAGTGAAAGAGAGTCTCTTCAAGTTGACTCCAAGATCCTTTTGACATGTTACCATCATTATTTGAGTACATCCTTACCAAAGAAAGTTGTGAAGGAAGAATAACTTCCAAGGGAAACAAAAAGATGAGACAGAAAATTTATTCTAGGCAAAAAGAGCATAATGTTCTAAGGCAAGAAAATATGAAATAGTATGGTATATTCCAATATCTACAATGGAATCAGTTTTCTAAGTGACAGAGTAATGAGTGATAAGGCTGAAAAGGAAGCAAAAAGGGTTTTGTATACTCTTCTAAGGATTTGAATTTTATCCTTTGGATGATAGTGAACCAGTGATATAAATTATAGAGCAAACATTTTGTGATAACAATACCCTGTTTTATAATCTAGATACACAGAAATCTCGAGTGCTTTTCTTTAATATTTTGTATACAACTCTAGAAAATAATGCAGTCCTTTCAGCCATGATATCTCGGTTTTATCAGAAATGCTGTGAGGCTCATTATCTTGAAAACAAAAATAAAAACATATAAAACTATTGTTGAAAACAACACATTATTTTCCAATATACAGAGGGCATGCCCCGTCGTCTTGAGCCTGAGAACTCCACTGTTACCAGTGTTTCCTGAGAGTTTTATACCTGGTTTCCCTTAATTTGACAGATTTCTATGAAAGACTAAATGCTTTGTATACCTGAAACACACATGGTTGGACCTACCAAAGTCCCTAGCTGTTTAGCCTAAAAAATATAACTATCATCTTCTCTAAGTTTCCTAGGAAAGCTATTTATTATCATAGGTGGTTTGCTGTTCAGAAAGATCCAGGAAATAGAAATACAAGGAAAGCAAGCTGCAAACACAAGGGGAAATAGAGGCAGTAATATTAATAAGGCAGAAAAGATCTCTTCCTTTAGATTTTCTTTATATCCAAAGAATGAGTATTGATTTACACTTTAGGTAGTTGGGGAATTCTTTTACTGATTGTTTTGAAGAATAAAGTTTCCTCTTGAGGTTTTAAATTTAATCAAGAAGAACCTGCATATACATCTTGTTTCTCTTATGTTCTGTTCAATCATCTGAAAGCATCTTTTCCTCATTTACTTCTAATGTAAAAAATAGATTTTCAAGCCAAGATGGGACATTGAATATTAAGAATTGGCAGATTAAAAAGGATGCACTTGAAGTGGGAAAAATCATTTCATTGGTAAAAAAAAACAGCTTTATTTCAAGATGGTCATGCTGTAAGGAAAAAAGATTACTGCTACACAATGAAGATCCTTGCTTATTCTACTTAGTGTAAGGAATCCATTTGTACTCTGTGTCCCTTTTAAGTCTTTCTGTATCCTAGACATTGCCATTGTTATTTAAACATGTCTTTGATAATGCGGTCCTGAGTGAACCTGTGCTGTTTTTACACTGACTTCTTATATAGTCTTTTTATAGCTGCTGCGTGGAAGCTAGGAAATCTCAACATTTTGAGTGCCTACAAAGATTCTGAACTAATATAGTCAACCTCATGTCTAGACTTATAAACCAGAAAATACAAATGAGACAACTTCAGCTTTACTTATGGAAATGTAGGCTTATTAGAGAAACTTTTAGATCATCAATCTGTGGCTAACTTAGAATCACTTTGATCCTACAAATCTAGTTCAGAAAGCTAAGCCATTGTGGAAGAATGCTATAATAATAATATAGATATTGTAATAATTCATGCTGTTACTCTTTGCTCAGTTTGGAAAGCTACTAGTGCAGGAGATGACTAGAGGTCCTTTCCCCATCCCCACACTCCACTCCCATGTAAAGTTCCCATATCCTAAAGCAATTTAAAGCTTATTTTTGTTCAACTAGCTAGCCCTCCTACCAATTAGTACTAACAGCCATACGTCACTGGCTAATTTTAGTATTGTTAGTTAAAATAAATATTCCCTTGCACACTATGATCTTCTCAGTAGAACCTAAGTTCACACGTTGGTTTTCTTTTTTCTGTTGCAGTGTAGTATATATGAGTTGAATGGAGCCAATGTCCTCACAGATCCTCTTACTGACCATTGGTATTCATTAGTAAGGTAGCAATCAGAATATATTTGTGGCCATGAAATACCTTTTACTTTATAGGAAAAACTATCCAAATTTTCTATCAAATTTTGGATATTTTCTCTATCTAAAAACCAAACTTCCTTTCATTATAACTTTCTTACTTAAAAAGAATTATTCTTTCCTTTGTTTCCTCCTTCTAAGTGGGGTTTATGGACTACTCAATGAAAATTGGATGCTAGGTGATACATCCCATCTGACCTTCAAGACAACAAGCTGCATACTTTTTTTTCTCAATATTTCTTTCTCCTATCAGATTGCTATGCTAGGCTCAATCAAAAAAAGGGTTGGTGTTAGTAGAAAATATTTCTTGATCCTTTTCCCTGCCTGATTGAGTTCTCTAATGACCCAGGATAGAAGTACTTTTTGAGGTTATAATTTCCAAAATAAGGAGTCAGAGATAACTATTCTTAAATTTTGTGAAGCTTTCATTTTGAAGATTCTTGTAAATCACTGGTATCAACGTCAGAAAACAGTTAAAATTGTGTTTCTTTTAAAAATGGGAGCAAACCAAAAAAGGAAACATAACCATTTGCTTACCAGATTTATTTTGGAAGTGTGTGCCATTTAAAAATGGGCCGCTCTCGGGAAGCCTGCACAAGAGCCCCTGCGGTATGTGTGAGTGCCACGTCCTCAGCCTAGGCCTCCCACTGCGGTTGCTTCTGTGTAGATGTCCCTGGTGCTGCTCATGGAGCATTGTCCACTTTTGATTTGGAAATGAGGGCACTGGATCACCTAGATCAATGGCTTTCAAACCCACTTTGGCTACAATTTTTTGTTAAGCGGGATATTATACAGACAAAGAGTCATCTTGTACATTGTGAGGGATAAAACACAACTAGGTGTGCTAATGTTGTTTAGTAGTTCCTTTTGCTTAAAAAGAGCAGCTATGGTCTGTTTCATTAATTTACTCTGGTATGTAGAAGGTCAGTTACAAATTCTGTTTTTCTCATATTTATAGGACCAAGTTAACCCTTCTTTCTTGGTGAAGTAGCTGACTGTTCTTACTGTGTAATTTTGGGTGGATCTGGAGTGGGAAGACACCTCTTGGCACATAGAAAGTGCTTTATAAATATTTATTGAGAACACACATACACCTTCTATTGTGCCGGAGAATTAAAATACTTCTTCTTAGTCACATTTCTTTCAGATAATTTATTATATATCTAGAAGGCCCCTCTGATAACATGCAAAAAGTTTAGCAAGAAACCAATATTAATGCATTAGCATCAAAGTTTGGATTATTCATCCAGTGAGTAGTCACGTTGTGGCAGAGTCTGTAAATATTAGAGGGCTTGGAAAAGCAAAAGGGACTTCTGGTCAAAATGGAGGCATAGGTAGACATGCTTCACCTCCTCGCACAACTGCAAGAAGAATCATAGCTAACCTCAATACAAAAAACCCTGACAACCAAGGTTTTAAAGAAGCCACATTCATCCAGATGGGTAGGAGGGGCAGAGACAAGGTGCCCGTGCAGAGAGGATGGGATGCGGCATGGAGAGACAGCAGTGGCAGAACAGGCACTCCCACATTCATAAAATTGATAAAAATTTTGTGTGTTTGATAAGAATTGGGAGGGATACCGGGGGAGCCAGCAATCCCAGCCCCAGACCAGACTGTGCAGCCCAGGGTTCCAGGGCCAGGAAGATAAAGCCTCACAACTTCTGGCTGTAAAAACCAGTGGTGGTTGGGGTATGGAAGAAACTTACAGTTTCTCAAGAGAGTCCATTTAAAGTGGCTGCATGGTCCTAGAACCCACACAAATCCACTGACTCTGGGAATCATCACCAAGGCCGCACTGAGAAGGGTTCTAGTCACAAATGGGAAATGGGTGAAGTGACTAGAAAGGGGGCAAATGCCTGGCAAGGCTCCAGAGGTCAGGCAGCAGCATTGTCCCCTCTCTGACCTTTCCCCTGCACACAGCACCACAAAGCGGTGAAGCAGGTTGCCCTGCCCTGGTGACTGCCTAAAGCTCCACCCCTTAGTGCACTAAGACAGGGAGTCTAAGCAGCTCTCCCTAATACACAAAAACAAACACAGGGAGGCTACAAAGTTGGGGAGACAAAGAAATATGGCACAAACAAAGGAACAGAACAAACCCCCAGAAAAAACTAAGTGAAATGAAGATTGCCTACTTATCAGATGCAGAGTTCAAAACACTGGTGATAAGGATGCTCAGAGAACTCACTGATTACAGCAAAAACACAAGGGAAGAAATGAAGGCAACCTAAGTAAAATAAAGAAAAATCCACAGGGAACCAACAGTGAAGGGAAGGACGCCAGGGTTCAAATCAACCATTTGGAACATGAGGAAGAAATAAACATCCAACCAGAACAGAATGAAGAAACAAGAATTTTAAAAAATGAGGACAGTATAAGACAACTCAGGGACATTTCCAAAAGTGCCAACACCCAAATCATAGGGATGCCAGAAGGAAAAGAGGAAGAACAAGAAATTAAAAACTTACTTGAAAAAAAAAAGAAAGAAAACTTCCCTGATTTGGCAAAAGAAATAGACATACAAATCCAGGAAGCATGGGGAGATCCAAACAAGTTGGACCCAAAGAGGACCACACCAAGACACATCATAATTAAAATGACAAAGGTTAAAAATAAAGAATCTTAAAAGCAGCAGAGAACAGCAGAGAGTTACCTACAAAGGAGTTTCCATAAGAATATAAGCTGATTTCTCAAAAGAAACTTTGCAGGCAAGAAAGGACTGACAGGAAGTATTAAAAGTGATGAAAAGCAAGGACCTACCACCTAGATTACTCTATCCAGCAAAGCTATCATTTAGAATAGAAGGGCAGATATAGTGTTTCCCAGACAAGGTAAAGCTAAAGGAATTCATCAAGCCATTATTATATGAAATGTTAAGAGACTTATTTAGGAAAAAGAAGAAGATCAAAACTATGAACATTAAAATGACAGCACTCACAACTATCAACAACTGAACCTAAAAAAAACAAAAACAAACTAAGCAAACAACTAGAACAGGAACAGAATCATAGACATGGAGGTCATTCAGAAGGTTATCAGCTGGGAAGGGGAGGGGGAAGAATGGGGGACAAGGTACAGGGAATAAGCATATTGGTAGGTACAGAATAGATGGGGGATGTTAAGAATAGTATAGGAAATGGAAAAGCCAAAGAGCTTACATGCATGACCCATGAACATGAACTAATGAAAAGGGGAATTGCTGGAGGGAAGGGTATAAGGGGCAGAGGGGGGCAAAGGGGGAAAAAATTGGGACAACTGTAATAGCATAATCAATAAAATGTACTTTTTAAAAAAAGAAAAGCAAAAGGGCAGAACAGGAAGCACCAGTTTGTCTTTTCCTTCCCGACTTTTGACTTTGCTTGAAAGATTGTTACTCATACATACAAGTATTTATTTGGTAACTACTGTAAGTATAAGAAAAAAAAAACACCGTTTTAAATGTGGCAAAGGATATAAAGATTAAGGAGATATAAATCCTGCCTTCAAGGAGTTTACAATTGACCAACATAGATAAGGCAAATATTTAAATGCTATAACCTAAGATGGAGGGCAGGAGGTACCATAAGAAAAATATAAACAAGGTACAAATTATTTTAAAGATGGGGAATATTTTCCCAGGCTGGTAGATATCCACATTATAATTTCTAATTTAAAAAGAGAGATAGAGAAAACTACCTATCTCTATAGTTAGAGAACCATCAGATGGTTTACTGCCCTTCTGCTTTTTTCTTTTTTTATTTACTTACATTTCTTCTTGGCAGGGTAATGTAATGTTGCCCTGGCCAAGCTGTAATGTTTTCATGGCAGGGTATATCTTATTCTGTGTATCCCAAGTCCCTAACTGTTCCTGGTTCATAAAATGCATGGACAAATATTAATATTTGTTCAGTGGGTGTGTATCACTGATAATCAAACTTGCTTCCTAATGACAAAAAGTCTATTACATTACAATGCATATTCAACAAATAAACTGTGCACAATTAACAAGTACAGCTTTCTAATCAGAAACAACATTTTGAAAGGATATCTTTCATAAGATTATACACAATTTGCACCATAAAGAAAGTCTATCTTAGAAAAGGTCAAATCCGAGATCTATAAATCTGAATAAAAAGCAGAAGCGTTCTATCATTCTCCCAACTACAGTGGTTGTGACAATATGTTTTTATGATGTTTGAATGACAAGACCAGGACTTCAGTAAAAGTGAGTTATAAATAATTATATGTATTTCAATTGCAAGTGAATGATAAATCATGCATCATCCTTTTTTATATATTCACTGAAGTTCTGAGTAGAAAATATTGTTCATGTTTAGTACTAAATAAATTTTCAGGGCTTTCAAGCATTGAATATTTTTTAATTTTATGATTATCCATGGGCAGGAATATCATAATTATAACCATCCTTATAGATATTTTTCCTTGAGTACTTTAATAATGTCATTCATCTTAGAATGGAAACTCTTTGAGGTAGTACCTTTAAGTGAATTCAGCAAACATGTAGGAAGCAGCTGCTGGGGTTTGGGTAAGAGTACTAAATTTAATAAATGGCAGTAATTAGGAACGAACAGACTACTGAGAGAGATATACACTCACTATAGAGTGATTAAACTGACGGAAGTTTGTCTCACTTATCAAACGTCTGGAAGCAGGCAGCTGAAGACTTGTCAGCAGCTCAACATTGTCAGCAGACGCTCAGGTTCTTTTTCCTTCTCATGTTTCCATACTTACTGAGTGGGTTTTCATCCTCGTGATTGAAAATTGCTACAGTACCTTCAGTATTTAGCCATGTTCCAAGTAGAAAGAAGGTAGAAGGGCAAAAGCTTTCTCTTCTTAGACCTTTACATCTTCATCATTTTATTTGTAATGGGAAGCCTGCCCCAGGGACTTCTTCCTACATCTCACTGACCAGAACTGTATCATATGGACACCCTTAGCTGCAAGGTGGCTAGTGAAGAAAGGAGTTGTGGATAGAGGTTAGCATAGCCAAGCAACGTATTTGCAGTTCCTCCTTTTCTGTTTATCCTTTGGGCCACGGACCCTTAAGGTTCCAAAGAAAAGGTCAAGCTATTTATGAAATAGAATAGTGTTCTAAGAAGGGGGTTTTTTTGGTCATTAAATATTATTTTTTAATTCAACAAATATTTATTTTTTTATTGCCTAATATATGTCAGTTACTGTTCTAGGTATTGGGGATAACAACATTGAACAAAAAGGTTAAAAGCTGCTGCTCTTATGGAACCTACATTATACTAAGAAGAAGAAAGCTATAAACACATGAATATAAATAGTATATATTATAAGTATATAGATATCAATATCCACATCTAGATGCATGCACATCCATATATATCCATATCTATAAAGAAAAGTAGGGTAAGGAGAATAGAGAGTGATGGTAGCTGATATTCCATATAGGAAGTTTAGCGAGACCCTCTAATGAGGTGATATTTTAGCAAAGACCTGAAAGAAATGAGGGATAGATGGAACCATAATATCAAGGAAGAAAGGTCTGCGTAGAGAAAACAGCAAATACAAAGACCCTGATGAGAGATATATTTGGCATGCTCAAGGACAAATAAGGAACTATATAGACAAGAGTACAGTGAACAAGGGGGAAAATAATCAATGAGAACAGTGGGGGCCATAATATGTTGGGCTTTGTAAGCCACAGCAAAGCTTTCTCTCTTAGTGAAATGGAAAGTCAATGGAGGGAGTGAATAGAGATGAGCACAATCCAATTTACAATTTTAAAGGATTCCTGTAACTACTGTGTGAAAGATAAATTGTAGTGGACAAGGACAGAAGCAGGGAGACCAGTAGGAGGCTATTCAGTTTCCTAGGAAATAAGTGATAGTTCCAACTGTTGTCATACTGGAGGTGGCGAGTAATGATCAGAGTCTAGAAGTGTTTCAAAGGAAGTTTAAATATGGTTCTGACAAGAAGAGAAAAATCAAGAGTGTCTCCAAGGTTTTAGACCAAGAACTGGAAAAGTGGAGTTGCTATTTACCGTGATGGGAATTGCAAGAGAATAAGACATTGTGTGGGTAGGATAGGAGGGTGGGGAAATAAAGAGTTTGATTTGAACAGGTTAGGTTTGAATTGAGAGTTACATATCCAAGTGCATGTTGGATGATTTATAACTGTGGAGATACATATTCTTATCCACCGGCTCTTTGCACGGCATACAAATCTATAGTTGTGGGTAGAGGTTGGGATTAGAGATATAAAATTAGGAGTTTTAGTGAATGGGTGATATTAATTCCATGGGACTAGATGAGGTTATGTTGAAATTAGTTAAGTAATAATCTGTTATGGCTTTTTTCAGAAGAAAGAAGATTTTCTGTGAGATCTTAAATAAGATCAACTTTAGATACTGCGTTTTACTAACTAGTTCATGGGATGTTCAAAGTTTAGTATAGTAGTAAAGGACCTGGACTCTTGAGGCCAAGCTACCTAGGTTTGCATTGTGGCTCTTCTGTTACCAGCTCTGTGATTTAGACCAAAACATGTAATCTCTCTAAACCTCTCTTTCCTCATCTGTAAAGAAGGATAATCATGATCCTTCCTGTAAGATTGTTGTGAAGATTGAGAACAGTGCCAGGACACACAGTAACACTCGAAAAGGACCAGACAATGTCATTAAAGTTCCACCAAGTTTTGACACATAATGCAAAACATCACTGACTTGCTTTAATATTCCACAAAGCAAGCTATATTTTGGAAGCAAGAGAAAATTTCTCACCTTGTAATCTTCATTTGTAGATATAAGAAATTGAGAGTTGTTGATATTTATATGGCAGCCCCACTTTTTAATCAGTGTTTAAGCATCGTATTCTCAGTTAATTATCTTCCTGTTTAGGTCACAGTGCTGTCGATATCACCAAGGTGGCTAGAAGACACCGCATGTCTCCTTTTCCTCTAACGTCTATGGACAAAGCCTTCATCACAGTCCTGGAGATGACTCCGGTGCTTGGGACAGAAATCATCAACTACCGAGGTACGATCATATTTGCCCACTGCCCTTTCTTTTCATTTTTTCCTCAAGTAAGATTCATAGACCATTAAAACCAGTTTCCCTAAAGACAATGGAAAGGTGGTGTTCTCCAGTGTTTTCAGTTTTTAATCAAACCCCTCTCTTTAAAATTCAGCATGAAAGTTATATTTAGTGCAATCAGAATAAAATATAGCTTCTTAATTATTTTTGTTACGCAGCTAAAAACAACACAAAAGGATTGATTTTACATTTAAAAAGATTTTATTCATAGATCATAAAGTACTCTAACTTAAGTAAACATTAGGGAGTATCTATACAAACACCCTAATTTTTCTGCAAGAAATCAGACTCCGATAGAACAGCAGAAAAGGAATAGGGCCAAGGCTCAAAACTCACATTCTTCTTTTTACTACACGATCGTGCTTTTCCAGTATGAAAGTATAAAAATGAATGACAGATAACAAAACAAATTATGTTAAAATTAAAAGACCTAAAACTAGTGAAATTTTAAATGTCAAATTCTAGCCCTTTGTTCCCTGGCGCTTAGACAAAAAAGTTTTATATAGTTCACACTAATCCTATAATATGTATATCAGTAGGCTTAATTTTTTTGTTGTTTAGTATTACTCCTCATTAAAGTAAATAAAAATTAGAAACTCGCTAGAGTGGGGAATTAGTCAAGAATTAACAATGTGATTTCAAAATCATTTTTAATGAAATGGGACTTTTCTATTATTAAATACAGGATATTCATATATTTTTATATCAGTCAACACCAAAACGTATGTAGAAAATATGAATGTAAACTTAAGTTGGAAAGAAATGTAAATAATATTTTACCTGTTAAGAACATAAATTAACCATCCCTGGCCTCCTGTAATTTCAGGGGGGTTTCCCTAACATCAGTACTTAGAAAAATCTCAGTGTATGCCAAGTCACATTTAAACAAAAATTTTAGTCCTTTTAAGGAAAAGAAAAGACTTGAAAGTGGCCATTTCTGTATTTCCTCTAGAAAAAAAAGCCTTCAGGTGGGTTCCTTTTCCCCCTTTATGTGCTTGTTTCCCCTTCATCTGTTCATCAAATCAGCTGTCACTTATACGTTAGCAAAGTCTTCACAGACGGTTAAAGTTCTTGTCAAGTGTTAATAGTGAAGTTTGCATTCAATCTTTGAATCTGATCAAACTCAATTTTTAATGCAAGAGTATTATAATTAAACCTCCTAGGCACTTTAGGTTTGTATTTTTAAAACATCATCTATAGAAACATAATTCATTTTGTTCCAAAAATATTTATTAAATATCTACAAAATGTTAGGTGCTATGTTAAGTCCTGGATAGACAAAGAGGAATAAAACAACACTTCTTCCCTCATGGACCTCGCTGTGTTGTGCGGGAGAGAGACAGGTAAACAATGGGATACCGGTCTCCTTCACAGGCTCTTGTAGGCTTGCCTTCCGTTGTCCATTCCTGGAATATAAACTTTCTATAACATTTTTGGTTTTGGTTCTTTTCACATCTTGCACATGCACTTCAAATAACCTTATACATGCTGGCGATTTCAAATACCACCTATTAAATGATTTCTAACTCTGTATCACTGCCCAGACCTGCCTGAGCTCAGAACTAATACACCAAATGTATACAGGCTGCTAGTAAATTGAACATAACCAAACTAAACGTAGATTCTTTACCTCTACAACACTTGCTGCTTCTGTCCTCTTGAATCCATCCCTTGTTTTCCATTCCCAAAGCTGTCATTTTGGTTTAGGTCTTTATTATTGACATCTGGGATTATTGTTCTCCTAAAGCAAGTGCCTAGATGTGTGTGTATGTATAAAATATCGTTTGTTTGTTTTCATATGTTTTGGCTATAGATGAACTCTTTATTATCTCTGGTCTGTCTTTTAGCATTTCTACTATTTTCAGCTCCTATCCGCAAGCAAGGCCTTTAAGGAGCAAGTGCTCCACTGATTATAAATACCTTCCTTTGGTTTCTTGCGAGAGGCATACCTGGCATAACAATGGATGATAATATTTGTAAGACTACCACTTATGATTCATCTTCTTTGCTTGTAAACTGGGTTGCATGCATAAATTACAACTTCACATTTGGTACAGTGCTAGCTACGGTAAAGCAGATTAAAATATTCTGGCATTATTTCCTGCAATTCGCAGTGTGTTTCAGTTAACAAGGGAAAAACTATGAGCTTTCGGTAGAAAGGATTCTGCTCTCTTAGGAGCATTATTTTAGATTACAAGCTCTAAGGCTTTCTTATTTAAGATTAAATGATCAGAGACTTCAGCATCTCTGACCTTGGCTCTTTGTTTTTCCAAAAAGGCTTAAGTAATTCTAGTCAAACTTTTAAGCTTTGCTGTTGGAACTCATTTTGAAGGAGTAAAGTACAATAAATATCTCTTTTAGAACACTGACCACAGCAAAGGCATTTCTCCTGTCTCTGACTTACAGTGAGATAACTGCCTGAAGATAGGCGATTATCTTAAGCAGGAATTACTGACCTCCAGAAGATATTAGAAGCTCCCTATTTCAAACTGTGGGAGGTTCTCACCAAAACGGTTCCCAAGTCATGCTAGGAAGTCATTAACTCCTCGCAAGGTTTCAGGAGCTGTCAGAGAGTAATGAAAAGTGAAGTAAGGTGTGCTGGAAGGAGCTTTGCCATCAAACATACTCTTTGCTTTGCTTTACTTTTCACTAGCTGAGAGACCTTGGGCAGCTACATAAGCTTTCTGAGTTTTACATCTCTCATACATAGGAATAATGTCTACCCAACAAGGTCATTGTGAGATGCTATTAAAGGAAATAAGTCGTCTAGTTTGCACTAAGCTGCCATATTAGAATTTAGTAAATTATTGCCTTCCCTTTTCCACATGGGGATTCCGAGAACATAGCCTTAAGATAAACACCTATAAATTATGGAATCAAAGCTAGAACTCCTTGGCTCAGCTCCATTTGCTGATCCACATGAACAAGCTCTGGATCCCTGTGCATTTTGTTGTGGAATTTATATGTCACCCACCTCGGTCATCTAAACAGCAATTTCCACTGGTTTCCCGCTTATTTCCGGTTGAGCTTTACAAAATTGAAACAGAGACTTCAGGTAGTTATTCAAATGTTTCAAGTGAAAGCATATATTTTTATTATCTGAATTACTGCCTCCGATTCTACCTCCGGTCTAGTAAGGTCTTCACCTGGGGTGATCCCATTTACTTGCAAATACCTCCTGGTACATGCTCACTCATGATTTTCTTCAGGTAGTCTCAGCTCTTCAGACTCTTTAGTCCACAAACTTCATTACATCCCTAAAATATGCACGTCTCATTATATCCTTTTTTATATCATTTTATGTATAGCATATCCTTTTATTTATATCATTTCCTTTGCACTTATTCCTGCATTCCTCAAATATGAACATTTGATTAAATCCCTCTACATATATTCATGGGGTGTTCGTGTGTATGTGTGTAACCACAACTGCTAGGCAATTATGCTACTGTTAATGTCCAAAACTGGTGATTATATTGCCAACCTGTTCTCTGTATGTGTGCTTTCAGGTGCTTTTCCCCCAGTATTGTGATTACCACATGCGTGCTGTTACCACAGTACTCGCCAAGCCCCCTTGTGTGGGGGCTTCATTTTTATAGTTGTATAATTAACTAGCCTAGGAATCAGACCTATAATGGCCTAATTATCCCATGTTACAACCAGGTAGACTAATTTTCCTATTTCATATGTCCTATGTGTATCATTATATATTTTCATACATGCTTTCTCTCTATGTGAAACTAAAGCATATTATAAGTGTATCTCTCTTGAAGCAATTTTGATAGAAAATAATCAAAATTTAACTAAAAGCAAGGAGTAACTAATTTTTCATATGATTTCTTTAAGTCAGTTTACACAACTTTTATTCAGTCTATCTGAGGCTAAAACAAAGTACAATTTTTAAATATGATTATTAGTGATTCTTAGTTTTTTATTTTGGGGGGGTACTTTTTCACATTTTAAATATACATCTTATTTGGTATAGTTTATTTGGCAGTCTTTTCATTCATTATCTATTTTGATAAATAGATAGTACCATCATATATTAACAATATTAGGTTAGGATTCAGAATGTAAGCAATGGAAAAAATGTTTCAGTTAAAATGGGACAAAAATAGAAAATTTCTACAAAGGAACAGCATGAGGATACCTTATCCCTGCAATGATCAAAATCTCGAAGAAGGAACTCAGATTTTTGGAAATTTCTGTTTGTTCTTAATTATATTGGTAGAATTATGAAAATTTATGTAAATATACAAGATTTTCCAAACTTTGGGGAGAAAATTAGTAGAAAGGAAAAGAGACAAATGTCAGTGTCAGTAAAGGATTTTCCAGTACCACCAGCAAGAGAATTACAAGGAAAGAAAACTTGGCAATAGCTTTTTTTTTTTTAAGTTTGAATTGATTAACTTTCCTATTGGAGCACCCAGTGCTGCAGTAGTTACCTTTCTGACTGTTTTCTGGAGCAAAGACTTTGCAACTCTTGGCAGGCTGTCAGCTCACCCCATAGCATGGGCTCTGTGCCAGGGAGATCGCAGTCTTCCTTTCATGTAACTGTGGGACATCAGCATATGAAGAAAGTCAGAGATACAATGATTCTATCATAATCAGCAATAATCTTTGTAATGTGTCTAAATGTGTATTTGAAATAGATTTGCAATAATTTTTAAAACTTTAACTCCATTTTTCAAAACAGAATGTATCTAAATAGTTAAAAATCTTATTTTCTCTTTTCTTAGACTCATTTTCTGCACAATCCCAATTTTCTTGTTTAATTTGCTAAAAAACATAAAAATCAACTATTAACATCTTGTCTTATCATTTGTAAATAACATTGAATGATTCTGTAATACTATTGCAACCTTGAGACTATATGCTTTACTAATTTCCTTCCTTTGATTTAAGCAATTTCAAAGTAAGTTACCAGTATTACTTCAAAGTCAATATTATGATTGGTACATTCAATATTTATTTCTTCTTGCATCTCATCTAGGAGCTTTATTTCCTCATTTGTCTTTTTCACTTTTTATAAAATACTTGTTACATATTACTTTTTCTTTTTTGATCATCATTGTAATATTATAATATAGGACAATTAATGTTGAAAAAGTTAGCAATTATTTTTAGGATACTAGGATATGTGGTTTATGCCAAGCAAAATAAAAGCCAGTCAGAGAAAAACAAGTACCATATGATTTCACTCATATGTAGACTCTAATAAATAAACTGAACTCAGGAGCAAAATAGAGACACACTTATAGAGAGCAGGCTGACAGCTGGGTGTGGGGAGGGTTGGGAAGGGTGGAGGGATAGAGCGAAAAAGAAAAAGAACTCATGGACACCAATAACAGTGTGGTGATTGTGAGGGGGAGGGGTGAGTGGAGGTGAGGAGGACATGGCGGGGAGAAGTGGTAATAAAAAGAAAACAATAAAAAACAAAATAAAATAATGGAAATTATAGTAAGAAAAAGTTTTTCTTGTGGAATATATTGTAGTTTATAGAACAGTGATTGAGAAATTACCAGTAAAGAAGAGTTTAAATTGTTCAACTATAGAAAGAGCATTTTGTTTGTTTCTACAAAATCCTGGCCAACAAATCTACCCCTTGAACTTACGTGCTACCCATTTATCAGTGATAGATACCCTACTCCTGCCACCTTGGCGTGGCAGTTTCCATCATTAAGGACCTCAAAGCGCAAGCATTTACTCTCATTTGAAACATTTTCTGAGACCTCAAAAACAATAGGTATTTTTTAAAACTAATATTCCCCCCAAAAAAATATAACTTTTGCTTTAATTAAGTTAAATGCTTTCTTCACTTAGTATTTTTAAAGTTTAATTTTTATATATAGAAATGAATATTTAACATAGATGTAAGTTATAGCACTCAAGAATAAAATTTACATCATGAAACCACAGCACAACCTAAGAACTAATTCATTACCAATTCCAGTGCATCTTTTTGTATTGCTAAATCATGACTTAATCATTTCTGATCATCATACCATGTACATTTATCCAAATTCTATAACCTTGCACAGAGCTTACTTTTATTTTATGATGTGAGAACTGTAATGCTTGCTTTCACTCATCACAGCGGCAGGTAATATGTATCCCTAGATGGAAAAATACAAGTGCACAATACAGTATCACTTTGAACAAGCTATGTGTTTTAAAAGCATAGGAATTTTTTTTCCAAATATTTTATTGTATTTTTTGCCATTACCATTTAGTCCCCTTATACCCACCTCACCCCCGCAATCATAGGGATTTTATCATACTATACCATGAACATGACTTCTGCAGTAACTAGAGATTAATTCATATACTTGTTTTCCTCAAAAAAAAAAAAAAAAATCCAGCCCTAAACCATTCACTCTTTCTCAGTATACACAAATATGAAGCCTGTAATATGAGAGGAGCTCAGCGCCTTCAGGGTATATGGCCTTACATGAAGCCTGTAATATGTGAAATTTATAATGTACCAATGTTGTATAGTCTTTCAAATTCACTGTCAAAACATAGGGAATAAATTATATTGGGATAGGCCTGAGGTCACTCACCATATTCAATGTCTAGTGTCTGTTAAATAATCATGAAGCTTTCTATAAGTATGTTACTTCATGATAAAATTTTCTTTGTTAATGTTGTAATAACCCAAATCTTTACCTGCTTCACTCTCCTCTTAATCCTTGGACTTACCTAATATTGTTCCTACTACTGGTCATTTGGCAAGGTAAGTATATGTATCAAGTCTGCCTTCTCAACTATTTTTGTGAGCAGAATGGGTAGCTATTAGGTCAAAAAAGATCTTTCAGGAGCCTCTCCCACAGATTGGGTGTCATGGTGGTTTTTAAATGTTGTAGTAAGATAAGTAAACTTTGAGAGTTTTATAATGAACAGAAAACTGGCTTATATTCATGCTTTATATTAGGAAGTCTTGGATAGTTATCTTTCTTTTCAACCTTCTGTTATCTACCACATTCTTCTGCATTCCTGAAATACTAACTGCTGGTATCTTAGTTAGTCAAAGTGAGGACAAGGAATCAATTTCCTGGACCACTGAACTCAGACTTTTCCCTTGATTTCCTTCTTAGACACAGGGAACTTTACAACTGTCCAAACATTTTGATAAATGACTTTGAGAAATTAACATGCTTTTCACTCTTACATCCAAAAGTCACTCAGTTCTCCTAACATCTCAATTTAGACAGCAAGAAGAGACTATTATCTAGGCCAGAATAAATGCCCAACCAACCAAATTAAATATTTACTTTTACCATTTAGAGAATGCATTTGGGTCCAATGCTCACGAATCATACTCAACTTTATAAATAGCTCTCCGTCTCGATTTTGCTTGTATGTATGTCCATTGTCAGCCGTTTGAATTTGTAAAGACTCTGAAGATATTTTTAGGCCAGTCATCTCAGTGTAAAAAGTCTAGCACTCTAGAGAGTAGGGAATTCACTAATGACTGTTATCTGTGGGGTGCTGACTTGAATTTGAGTTTCCTGCTGACAACATAAAAAGGCTACCACCTTTGGACCAGGCAAACTGCCACTGTCTTCTTACAGCGTAAGTGAGCGTACCACACAAAACAGCGTGAATCATCAGCCAGTCTTTTGCACTCCTTCCTTCTTGTCGACCTCTTCAGACCACTAAATGGTGTGTATGGCCCAGGGTCCCCAGTGATACATAGCCCTGCTTTTAAGATTTCTGCCTCCACAAAATCTAGAAATATGCATATATGTTATCATCTTCGTCAAATTGAACACGTTCTTGATTATACAGAACTTAAAGAATACAGTGCGAGGGGAAGAGTGGAAAACAACGGACATCACTTCCTCAGACTCCAGAAGTGGGACCACAGCTCCTTGGCACACAGCCTTAATTTTCTACAACTGAAAGGCTCACTTCTGACTATGAAGAGCTGCAAACTCCCACCAACTATTCCTAAGAAAGCATATTAGTTATATTAACTATATATTGGGGGAACCATCTTTTGCTTATTATACATAGGGTTCTCATTGGAGTGGAGTACCTGTGAAAAAGGAATTTTGCTCATGTTTTCATGAAATTATATATTTTAGTAAAACTTTTGGCTCCCACAGCTTCAGCTGCTCATTGTTGTTTCTCTACTAAATGAGAAACCTAAAACAGTCATAATATCTATGTTGAAAAGTTATTGCTGCCAGGGTCCCATTCAAATTTGAAGGCTGAGGCTCCGTTTTTCAAATCACGGGCCCAAAGTTTATTCAGCACTAATACTTGAGCTCCACCTATGGGCAAACAAAAGGGATGCTTTAACATCTACATATCTATATGTATACAGGAGAGACTATCCCATGTAAGGAAGTAATTTTCAGCACTACCACATACTTTTTAAGTTCCCACATGGATCATCCGGTCTGACATTGAATGAATTCTTATACTGACTGCTTGGAAGCAGTCCATTGTTTAGTTCCAAACCCTGTTGAGAGAGATGGATATACAGTAGGTGCTTGTGTATCTGACATTTATTCCTTCAATACTCTAGTATCCACTGAAACTGGGAGTCCTTACCATTTTTTAATCTATTGCATATTTCTCTAAAAATCCTGTCCCTTGTCTTCTTAGGCTTTTAGACCAAACCTTGAGGTAGTACATGTCTTTCTCTTTGAAGAGATTTAAACTCTGCTGTTAAGTTAATTTGATACCAACTCCCAAAGCAGTACTAATCCACTAGGGATGTAATTTATCTTATAGCAACCCTATATTTAGTGCAAGTCCAAAATAAAAAATACTGGCCAATTACATACATATATTAATAAATTTATATTAATAACCTAAGTATTGAACAGGTTTTTTCTTTCCAGGTGAAATGTTTTATTTTTCTTTCCATGACATTTAAAGGTCTATAAAGACCTGACAGTATATGTGTGCTATAAATATGATTTTTCTTGACTCACCTAAATATAGTTATGTGTTGAAATGAGAGGAATATTCTTTTTTAAAAAATCTCATTCCTGCCTTTTAAAAAATAAGAGCTTTATGGAGATATAATTCATATACTATATACTTCACCCACTCAAAGTATACAATTCCAATTTTTAGTATATTCACAGATATGTACAACCAACACCATAGTCAATTTTACAACACTTATCACCTCCAAAAGAACCCCCATTCATCCCCATTAGCTATCATCCCTCTCCTACCCCTTACACCCCCATTTATCTCTGAGTAACCAATGGTCAATTTTCTATCTCTAAGTTTATTCTGAACATTTCATATAGTGGGATCATAGGTGATCTTTCATGACTGGCTTGTTCTACTTAGCCTTTTCTTATAGTCACTAATTTTTTTAGGTTAATAAAGCCAAAATCAAGGTTCATTCATGCTGTAGCATGTATCAATAGCTCATTTCTTTTTTATTGTAGTAAAAAGCACATAATATGAAGTTCATTGTCTTCACCTTTGTTAATTGTACAGTTCAGGGGCATTAAGCACATTCACATTGTCCTACCACCTCACCAATCTCCAAAACCTTTTCATCTCCCCAAACCGAAACTCTGTAGTCATTAAATGATAACTTCCTAATTCTCCCCTTTCCCCAGCCACTGGCAACCACCATTCTACTTTCTGACTAATTGATTTTTAATATTCTAATTACGTCATGTAAGCGAATCATATAATACGTGTGCTTTTATGAGTAGCTTATTTCACTTAACATTATGTCATCAAGTTTCATACACGTTATAGCATATGTCAGAATTTCCTTTTTAAGACTGAAGAATACGAGATCTGTTCAAAAAAAGTCCAGCCATTGTTAATATAACAAGAATAGTTTGCACGACATGGATGTAACCTGGCAGCCAAGGAGAGTGGACTGGAATGAGCATGTATGAACAGTGACAACTCACTGTACGTCAGTGAGCGTGGTAGATGCCATTTAGTGAGCGTGTATACTGTGCGACCATCACATTCAAAATGGCAGGGAGTAGAGCAACAAACCTGCATCAAATTTTGCATTAAGCTTAAACATTCCTCCACAGAAACTGTATCAGTGATTCAGAAGTCCACAACTGGTAATTGGCAACTTCATCACAACAATGTGCCCATTCACGTATCATGTCTTGTGCAGAGATTTTTGGTGAAACATCAAATCACCCAGGTGACTTTGCCCCACGAAAGATCAGATTTGGCATCCTATGATTTATGGCTTTCCCCAAAACTAAAATCACCTTTGAAAAGAAAGAGAATTCAGACTGTCAGTGAGGTTCAGAAAAATACAATGGGGCAGCTGATGGTGATTTGGAGAACTATGTGAGGTCCCAAGGTGCTTACTTTGAAGGGGACTGAGGCATCGTTGTCCTATATCTTTCTTGTATCTTGTACATTCTTCAATAAATGTCGCTATTTTTTCTTTTTTAATATATTTTATTGATTATGCTTTCATAAAACTTGTTCCAAGTTTTCCCCTTTTGCCCTCCTCTGCCCAGTACCCCCATTCCCTCCAGCAGTCCCCCCTTATTTCATGTCCACAGGTCATGCATATAGTTTTTCGGCTGCTCCATTTCCTGTACTGTTCTTAACATCCCCCTGTCTGTTTCGTACCTACCAATTTGTACTTCCTAATCCCACACCCTTTCCCCCATTTCCCCATTCCCCCTCCCAGCTGATAACCCTCCGAATAATCTCCATACCTGTGATTCTGTTCCTGTTCTGCTTGTTTGCTTAGTTTGTTTTTAGATTCAGTTGGTGATAGTTGTGTATTTGTTGCCATTTTAGTGTTCATAGTTTTGATCTTCTTTTTCTTAAATAAGTCCCTGTAACATTCCATATAATAATGGCTCGATGATGATGAATTCCTTTAGCTTTACCTTGTCTGGGAAGCACTTTATCTGCCCTTCCACTCTAAATGATAGCTTTACTGGATAGAATAATCTTGCTTTTCATCACTTTGAATACTTCTTGCCAGTCCCTTCCTTCTTGCTTGCAAAGTTTATTTTGAGAAATCAGCTGACCGTCTTATGGAAACTCATTGGTAGGTAACTGTCTCCTTTTCTCTTGATGCTTTTAAGATTCTCTCTTTGTCTTTAACCTTTGGCATTTTAGTTATATGTCTTGGTGTTGTTCTCTTTGGGTCCAACTTGTTTGGGACTCTCTGTGCTTCCTGGACTTGTATGTTTATTTCCTTCACCAAATTAGGGAAGTTTTCTTTCATTATTTTTTCAAATAAGTTTTCGATTTCTTGCTTTTCCTCTTCTCCTTGTGGCATCTCTATGATTCGTGTGTTGGTTTTGTTTGGGGATGTCCCAGAGGCTCCTTAGTCTGTCCTTGGTTTTTTTTTTTAATTCTTTTTTCTTCTTGTTGTTCTGATTGAATGCTTTTTTCTTCCTTATGATCCAAATCATTGATTTGATTCTTGGCTTCATCCCCCCACTGTTGGTTTCCTGTAGATTTTTCTTTATTTCACTTAATGTAACCTTCATTTCTCCCTGGGTGTTTTCCTATGCTATTGCCATACTCAGTGAATTCTTTGAGCATTCTGATAACCAATGCTTGAACTCTGCATCTCATAGTTTGGTAATCTCTGTTTCATTTACTTTTTTCCAGGGTTTTGTCCTGTTCTTTCATTTGGGCCTTATTTCTTTGCCTCCTCAATTTGGCAGCCTCCCTGTGTTTGTTTCTATGTATTAGGTAGAACTGCTTTGACTCCCTGTCCTAGTAGCATGGCCTAATGTAGAAAAGTGTACCTGTAAGTTGTATGGAGCAGAGCCTTAGGTAATCACCAGAATGGGCAAACCATGTCACCACTTTGTGGCTGTGTGTGAGGGAGGGCTCGGAGCAGGGACAGTGCCCCTGCCTGGCCTCTGGAGTTTTGCCTGGGAAGAAGCTATCTCCCTGCACTCGCTCTGCTGCCAGTCACTCAACCTCTCCCCATATGCCACTGGTGCCCTTCCAGCTATTGCCCTGGTGCCTAATCCCAGAGGGAGTGGGTCTTCTTAAGTCCAAAGTTCGTTGTGGGCCCTTTAAGATGAGTCTCCTGGGAATCCTGAAGTTTCTTCTGCCATTCTAACCCCCACTGGTTTTCACAGCCAGAAGTGATGGGGACTTAACTTCCTTGCAGTGGAACCTTGGGCTGGGTCCCTTGCCCCCAAGGCATCCCTCCCAATTTTTATCCACCACACGTGGATGTGGGACCACCTGTTCCACATCTCCATGACTCTCTGCACCCCTCCATGTGTCTGCACCTCTCCCTGCCCCTCCATCACTCTCCACCTCTCCAAAATCACCAGAGAGGTGATTTTGCACCTCTCTGCACATGTCTGCATCTCCACCACTCCCTCCTATTAGGATGAATGTGACTTCTTTAATTCCTTGGTTGTCAGACTTCCACACAGCTCAATTATCTGTCAAATCTGGGTGATATTTGTTCTGTAGTCTGGTTGTTATTTTTGCTGTAGTTGTGTGAGGAGGCAAAGCATGTTTACCTATGCCTCCATCTTTACTGGAGGTCTGTCTTTCATATTACGTGGCTAGGTGCCTTCTGGACAGACTTTGTATTCCTGTTTGTATAGATCACATTTTGTTTATACATTCATTCATTAATGGACAATTGGGTTGCTTCCAACTTTTGACTATTGTGAATAATGCTGCTATTGAGACAGGAAAGTTAGAATATGAAACACTGGCCTCTAGCTCTACCCCTCCCCCTTTCTGTCTTTGCTTGAATATCACAGTCATGACCTTCACTGACCACCTATTCCCCCACTTCTCCCTCCCCCATTTCCTGTAATTGAGAAGACGAAAGAAAGAAAATTGCTATCTGGAGAGGAGGGACTAGGATGAACCACATCAGCAGTCACCCCACTAGCATCAGAAGCCAAGGACCACCTTATCCCCCACCCCTTGCCCATGTTTAAAAAGAACCTTTCCCCCAGAACCCATCGGAGCAGTTCATTCTTCGAGGTCACCTGTTCTCACTTCTCAAATGCATACTATCATTTTAATAAATGTGCTATGCTTTGCTAAATCTGTCATGACCTCAAATTCCTTCTTGGACTGTGACAAGAACCTGGATCAGGTTGAGGCCTCCCTTGGCCTCCCCAGGTACAACCTGGCATCACTGTGAACATGGGTGCACAAATACCTGTTGAAGTGTCTGCTGTCAGTTCTTTTGGATATACACCTAGATGTCGGATTGCTGGATCACATGGTAATTCTATATTAATTTTTTGAAGAATCACCTTGTAAATTTTCCTCACGTCAGAGAAATAAAGGAAGAACAATAGGTAGGGGGAACACGAATTGTAGCTATTGGCCATTGTAATAAAGACTGAAGTTCTGTGATTTAAACTTCAGTTCTACTTTAGCCACCTATGAAATATATGGCCATGGGTAAGTGATTTACCATGTTTAAATTTCTCTTTATTTATCTGTAAAATGAAAATAATAATGGTTTACTAGATTTTTATGAGAGTTAAGTGAAATTATGTATGTGATATTATTTAATAATTTATAAAATGCTATATATACACTCACTAGATTAACTGGAGCAGATTACAGAAAAACTCAGCCTTTGTGCTATCTTTGATAATTACTTTAAGCTATTTAAATTTCCAGCAAGCCATTCTCTTAGATTCTGAGCTGGTGTACAGCTCACGTTTTTATTTGCTACCCCAGACTGATTATTTCTCAATAAGGACTCTCCCAGGAGTTTTATTGCAATCCTAGGCAAATGCCATGAGGCTTACTATCAGAGACTACCTTATAGCTCTAGGTTCATTTGGGAGTTGACATTGTGTGTGTGAATGCAAACCCGACACCTGGTCCCACCACTTCCCTGATCTTTCAAAGCATGGTCCATCGCTCCAGGGTAGCTCCAAAACAGCCTCAACCTCCTAGAAGTATGTGAAGCTATAAATCTGCCAAGAAGTTCTCACTTCCAATTCAGATGTCACTTCCCTAAAAAGAAAGAGTCAACATCACTGTTGCTGTGGATCAGAGTAGAATATTTAAAGTCTCTCCGTCATTACGTCTTGGTTCTGGATCTTGAAACCAGGGGTCCTAGGTGGCTATGAAGGACAAAGCCGCAAACAGAAAGCAAACAAACACAAAAACTCACCCATCTAGCAATGGAAACAATGGGATTTTCTAAATTATACAAACATCTCATATAAATCAAGTCCGTAATTACTTACAGTCTTTGCAGAGAAATTTGGGTCTGTTTTCCTCACCCTCTTCTTCCTTCTTCACCTCCTATTTACCATTCTTTTACTTCTCTAAAATAACTAATGAAGATTCTGACTAGAGGATATAAGGAATTGGTCATGACTCTTGAAACTTTTATTCTTGTTGGCACTACTTCAAATTCCTGAGGTCTAGCCAGAAATTGTCATCCTGAGTGTTTTGAATAGTCACTTCACACTGTAGGTTACTGCCCTTCTCTTATGGTTGCTAATTTTTTTAGATTAATAAAGCCAAAGTCAAGGCAAAAATTCAAATGGAATGATAAGGAAGTTCTTTTCTTTACTTATCTCTTCATAAGGAGAAAATACTTCAGAAAAGTGATGTGATTATTTTAGAAAATTTGGAAATTTTCAGAAAAGTATATAGCAAAGGGAATAAAAATACAGAATTCTAGCATACTGAAATAATGCTTTACATTTCATGTATGCCCTCTCCATCTTTTTCTACTGATATATGCATGTATCTTAACTACATGTGCAATTCTGCATGTTTTTAACTATATCATAGGAATTTTCCTGTGTCAATGAATATTCTTCATAACTGTTAATTTAACCTGTATAATATTTTATGTGTCATAAGAATAGATCATTGTCTATTTAAATGTCTATATTATTGGTCTTTTGATTTCTTCCCATTTCTCACTAACGTAAGCAACTGTGAGATAAACATGTGCATGAAGATTTAGTCATTTTGTCTGGCTGGTGTAGCTCAGTGGATTAAGCACTGGCCTGTGAACCAAAGGGTCACAGGTTCAATTCCCAGTAAGGTCACGTGCCTGAGTTGTAGGCCAGGTCACAAGTAGGGGGCATGTGAGAGCCAACCAAACATTGATATTTCTCTCCCTTCCCCCCCGCTTTCCCCTCTGTCTAAAAATAAATAAAATCTTTTGGGAAAAAAAAGATTTAGTAATTTTATTATAATATATTTCTACAAGTGAAATTACTGGGTTAATGGGTATGAAAATGTTTAAAAATTGGCTTTTTAGAGTCATCTTTGGGTTGTCAAAGAATCAATGACATGTCAACTTGAACACATCTTTGATGACTTTGTAGCGACTCATTCAGATAATCTCTGCAGGCATTACTGTTAAATGACTGAGTCTAATCTTTCATTTCAGACACTAGGATGCATCTCTCCCTTCCCCTATTCTGTGGGACAGATGTTAGAAGGACTGACTGAGCACATAGACAAGCCTTGCCAGACAAGCACACGTGCATAACTTTTCTATGACTGCCTGTTTAACCGTTACTCTAAACATCCACGTTTTGCTCCTTTTCTCTTCTTTCAGATGGGATGGGCCGAGTCCTTGCTCAAGATATATATGCAAAAGACAACCTACCCCCCTTCCCAGCATCAGTTAAAGATGGCTATGCTGTTCGAGGTAAATATTTTGGTTTTCTTGAGTATCATGATAACTCACATTTTTTTCCAGACACTTGGCTCAGCCTAGGCACCCAACAACTATTAAATCTGTTTCCCCCTTGTTATCAAAATAATTTTATTCACAGATAACAAAATTAACCTATACCTATATATTTTCTGACACAATCTTGTTTAAAACTTTTCAGTGAAATTACCATAGTTGCTTGAAGATTCTTATTTACAAATAAATGTAGAGATTGGTTTAAAAAACACTCTACTATAATTTATTTCAACCTCTACACATAGCAGACAGGGAGCAGACAGTCTTGCTTGATCTGGACGTTTATCGTATGTTTTCCAGTTGAAAACATCTTTATGGTACAAGAAAGAAGAACAGATTCCCAACATAAGAATAAAGTGGGTGGTCTTTTCTCTTACTTTAAACTCAAACATCAATAAAGGCTTTATAAAAAGCAAGCATGAGGGAAACCCCTAATTCTTTGAAAGATGCCATATTCCAAATCTCTGAAGGCCCAGATGGTACCAGCAGCTCACACCTTCGGAGTTGCACCAGATTACATAAAGCACACATATGAAATAGCATTTTCCTGCCTAAAGTCCAACCTAAGAACCCAAAGTGAAAATGCAACTGAATTGCTTAGAAACTATTGTTGTTTATTAGCTCAAGCTTGATGTCATAGAAGAAATGTCTAAAAACATTTCCCAACTTATCAAAGCTGTTAAGAAGGCCAATTCCTTTTTAATGATCATTTGTGGAGTCTCTTACCTGGTTTTTTGTCATTATTTTGTTTTTACTCTACCTAGCTATTGAAATAATTTTCTCTCTTTTGAAATTAAATACATCCATTAATCTCCGCGTTCCATTGCCATCTCTTACCAGTATCTTTCTATGGTGGAGGCAGTATAGTAAGTGGTTAAGGGAATGGGCTTTGAGCAACATAAGAGTGATCTGGGTTCTAGTACCAGCTCCATCGATATAACTTTGAGCAAATTACCTAAACTTTTTGAGGCTCAGTTTCTCATCTGTAAAATGGTGATAATTGTAACAGTACTTACCCCAATGGTGGTTGTGAGGATTAATTGAGACTATAAAAAGGCTTACTAAAGTTCCTGGCACCACAAAAAGAAAAAGAAAAAAACCACTCCGTAATTGTGTTATGATGATAAACACAGTTACTTACACCATCTTTGAAAAAAGTATAACATGGATCTAAATTGTTAATCTCATATTCTGTGTAAATGAAATGGTGAAGAGACTAATTCCTACTAGTGTTTTCTTTCTCAGGAACACCGTCTTGGATGCACCTCGTTCAGCTTGATCTCACTAAATTAGAGTATTTCTGAAAACATAAATAACAAATCCCTAACAAATTTTTTCCAAGTGTTGTCCTTCTACAATATTTATTATATTATGTATATTGTCCAGAAATAAAATTATTTTAATCCCCTGATACCCTCATTGGATCTTTTTGTTTCTTATTCCCAATCCAAAATATAAATTCTGTTTTGAACTTATAATTGGTAGCCATAAAGTATTGCAATGATATCACCCACAAAAAAATTCTTACTTCCAGAATAGGACAAACAGCTACAACAAATGAAATAACAAAGTGGCAAAAAAAAAAAAAAAAAAAGGTCTATCTTTTACATCCTTTGTAACCTAAAGTAGGAGAAAGTGAGAAAATAAATTGAGGCAAAATTATCCTCAAATAGAATGTTGTTCTGTGATTTGTTCATGAGGTAGCAGCAGCTCAATAAAAAGAAACTATTGCTCTTGAATTTTCTTGTTGCCAAGAAGACCAGTGATCCTGCATGAGCCATAAAAGAGCCTTTTTGCTATAGAATCTATCAAGGAAATTTTTATGTAAAGTTATAACTCAGTATCTTATTCATTTTATTTTGAAGTGGTAGTGTTTTAGTTTTGTTTTACACAGAGAAAAACATCTAAAATGACATATCTCACAGTATAAAAGTTTCAACGGATTATATATCATGCATCTGATTCATATGATTTATTTCCTGTGAAGTCTTGATAGTTCTCTAATATATAGAACATACAGCAGAGACATAACAGGTAACACTATAGATATAGTTAAATCTCAGATTGGGAATGGTTGGTGTATCTGTATATATGTCAACATCATAATTAAAGCAGCAAAAGTCATCAGTGAACAAAAAGGCACTTACAAGAAAAGGTCTTATTCTTCCCTGTGTTATAATACCACTGCCAGGCAGTGTTTTGTAAAGAATATCCTTGAGGCTATTGTTGTGGTTCTCTACCACTCTACTTGTGTACCTTCTTCTCTCCACCCCTGTCTTCCTTTACTGTCATCCCTTTCTTCCCACTCCCTTTATTCTCCCTTTTTTCTTCTCCTCTGCCTTTGCCTTAGGCCTTCCAGTAATAACCAGTGAGCATTGTGAGCACTGTGAGCATTGCTAACCCTCCAGGTGTAAAGAGGTTGCTAACTTGCTC
Source organism: Desmodus rotundus (assembly GCF_022682495.2). Lineage (NCBI taxonomy): Eukaryota > Metazoa > Chordata > Mammalia > Chiroptera > Phyllostomidae > Desmodus > Desmodus rotundus. The sequence goes on from NC_071393.1 coordinate 110,622,298, forward strand.
TGGATCACTAAGCATTAGCCAGTACCCTTCAGAAATATGTGGCATAAAACTCCAAACCAGTTGGAGGATCACTTGCTTTAAGGTATGTGGGTTGAAAAATCAAGACAGTAAAAAAAAAAAAAAAAAAAAGACTAAGGAAATAGGAACAGCTTTAAAAAAAATTAAGATAGAATAGAATGTAAAGAAGGCAGGAATCAAGTGATGAGGATTTAAATAATAGGAAGTCTGGGACCTAATAAACCTAAAACTGCATTCAGGAGGGAGTGAGTTTGAAAGATAAAAGAAAATGAAAGCATATTATCAGTTGGAATCAATACAATATTTTCATATTTTTAAGTTATTTGTCCCTTCACATTCATTAAGCCAATCATCCTGATGCATTCATACTCTCCTGTAGAGATGTGAGTGGATTCCTATTATCTTACAATTTCTCCTTTTTTAAATTTTTTAATTACAGTTTACTTCAATATTATTATGTATTGGTTTCAAGTTTACAGCTAAGTGGTTGGACAATTATATACTTTACATAGTGTTTCCCTTGATATTTTTAGTACCCAACTGGACCTATACTAGTTACTGACCGTGTTCCATCTGCTTTACTTTACATCCCCATGACTATTCTGTAACTACCAACTTGTACTTCACCTCTTTCCCCCAGTCTCCCGACTCCCCCCACCCCCCCCCCCCCCCGCCTCTGGCAACCACCAGGCCACTCCCTGTGTGTAAGAGTAGGCTTCAATTTTGTTTGGTTATTTTGTTCTTTAGATTCCTCTCTGACTTATTTCATTAAGCATAATAGCCTCTAGGTCTGCCCATCCTGTTACATAAAAAAAAAAAAAAAAAAAAACCAATGGCATATTTCACAGAACTAGAACATATATTCCAAAAATTTTATGTAACCACGAAAAATTTCAAACAGTCTCAGCAATCTTGAGAAAAAAGAGCAAAGGTGGAGCTATCATGCTACCTGATACCAAACCATACTGCAAGGCCATAGTAATCAAAACAACATGGTTCTGGCATAAAAACAGACATATGGATACATCTAGGGAACAGAATACAGAGCCCAGAAATAAACCCATGCCTATATGACAATTAATATTTGACAAAGGAGGAGAGATCATACAATGGGGTGAAGACAGTCTATTCAGTAAATGGTGCTGGGAAAATTAGATACATGCAAAAAAACGAAACTACACAACTTTCTTACACAATTTCTTCTTACACATCAATAAAGGCAAAAATATCTCAGAATTCCAGATTTAGCTTTCTTGAAATGTACAATTTGAAAGGCTTATCCCTTCAGAAATTGTTTTGGGATCATTTAAGAAGAAGGGAAAATTATAATAAGCCAGCAATTACTCTGATAACTACATGTTACAAACAATTCTGGAAGGGTATATTAAGAGAAATCCTTGCCATTTGGGTAAAGTAAATTTTAAGGTTTTTCTCTTTTTTTCTGATTGAAGTACATGCTTATGGAAACCACAGAAAATGAAAAAGAACATGTAAAATTACCCATTATCTCACTGCCTAGCCACTATTAACATTTTGTTGTACCTCTTTCCACTAGATTAATTCAGTATGACCTTTTTTTCCATTTATTTATTTATCAGTGTAACCTTTTTGATTTAAAGCTAGTTCTTAGTCCTTCATGAAAGTCATGTTCCAGGGTTTTTGTTTTGGCCATTCAAAACCTCTTTGGCCACAGCTGCTTCTCCACCTCATTTGACAGCCAATTGAGTTCCACTATAGGATGCTCCGGATGAAGAAGAGGCCTTGTGATATGGGAGTACTTCTTGTGTGAGCAGAGACATAATTTGGAATAATTAATTTAATTCATACTCTATTTAAGGAAACAATATCTTTTTCCAATACTAAGAACAAAATGAACATTTTTCTCCTAGCTCCCTGCTTTCCATAAGAAAAGGCAACAGATTTAAAATTCCAAACAGCTCACCTGATTTGATCCCTCAGTATAATTGCAGCAAGTATTAGTTGTTTTGTGCTAGTCTTGTCACCTTCCCTTTCCCCACCCCAATTCTTCCTATAATCTTAATTTTAGTATACACATAAATACTATTATTGCCTATTATTGCCTATTATCCTGGTCTTAGATAGTTTGGTTCCATTATCAAAGTAAACAAATTCTTTTTTTTAAGATTTTATTTATTTATTTTTAGAGAGCGGAAGGGAAAAAGGAAGAGAGGGAGAGAAACATCAATGTGTGGCTGCCTCTCGCATGCCTCCTACTGGAGACCTGGCCTGCAACCCAGGCATGTGCCCTGACTGGGAATCAAACCCGTGGTCCTTTGGTTCACAGGCCATTGCTCAATCCACTGAGCCACACCAGCCAGGGCACAATAAACAAATTCTTAATCCCTCTGCCTTCTTCCTCTGTTCACGTTATTTCCTAGGATCTCTGCTATCTCTATAGTCTCACTTTATTCAGCCCTAACATGGAAATGATGAGGCTTAAAGAGAGCTCACATGTGGATGGAAAATGAAAACAAGTAATAAATTTATAGCAAATGGCTTGGGAAGATTGTGTTTTATACGTTGCCACAATGAAGAACTACCTAATGGAATTAATTTTATATCAAATGATATAATCATAAATCTTTAAATAAACAGGTAAATAAGACTACTTAAAATTGTTTTCTGGACGTTAACAAAAGGGTGGACATGGGAGCAGCTTCAGGATCTAGTATTAAGCATTATAAATTGCTTATATAACGCATTTGTTGTTAGGATTTGGTTTATATTGCTTTACCACTTTCTGCAGATTAAATTCTACTATTATAAAACAGAAAGAGAAAACTTATTAACAGAGATGTCAGAATTGGCGGGGGAGGGGGGACATGGGGTGGGGAGACAGGTAAAGAAGATACTAAACCTTTACAGAAATCCTTGGAATCCATTCATCTTTTCTAACGGCATACTGTGGCTTAATTTTATTTCAAGCTTTAGGTTCATAATACTATTCCTCCACCTCAGCTCCCTCACACCCAAGCTTGTAAAATTCATCTTGAAAATGGCAACTTCTCTTTTTTGCTTATGTCTTTAATAAATATTTTTAAATATATATCATGTTGGTTATTATTTTTCTGTCTTATAAGAAATAGTGAATCTTAGTGTTAATGTAAAATCAGGACTTCAGTTGTTCACTGATTTTTTTATTCCTTAAGTTTTCTCTTAGTCTGAGTTTGTCTATTTCCAGTGCAGTCCTCTCTGCTCCCCAAAAAGAGTAGTTCATGAATGAGCAGTATCAGCATCCACTTGTTAGAAGTATAGAACCTCAGGCCCTATCACAGACCCACTGCATCAAAATCTGTATTTTAACAAGATCACCAGGTGATTTATATGCACATTAAGGACTAAGAATCACTATTGTGAGGGAAATAATTTTTTTTAAAAAAAAACTGACTCCTCTCTTGGTTCCAAGAGCCTTCTGTAATGTTGGTTGACTGAGCCTTCAGTAGAGAGGCCTGTTTCCCAGGACAAGGTGGAGAACATAGTTTAAGTGAGCACATATTCTCTCCCCAGTTAGTGCACCTTCCCTAATCTTACTGCTTAGAATCATTTAAGGGCTCCTTCAGATGTTGGCCTCCCTGAACTCTCCACCAGGCCTGCCCCAGATGATCTCCAGCCACTCGTTATTCAGTGACACTTATTTAGAATATTTGTGCAGAATATCGCTGTGAACATTTTGAGTGTGTGTGCATTTGCGTGTGTGAGGCTACAGGGGCAGGAGGAAGATTGAAGAGAAGAGGGTTTCAAAAAAGAAATAGAGGAAATGATCTCTATTTCTACAGAGCTCCTAAGAGAGAAAATATATAGTTATGAAAGTATTTTTTAAAGATTTATAAAACACAATAGTAACACATACAATCAATTTACAAACTTCCCACCTAAGTATTATGAAAATGCCAAATTCATGTCTTCATTCTTTTAACAATATTTATTGAGTATTAATGATGAACTAGACACTATGCTTGACTGGGTCACTAGCAACATAATCTAAGCTACATGAAGTTAATCAGAGCAGTCTTTCTAAACATTCTAAAGATAGTGACTGTTGACACACAGTAGAAAACAGGATACCTAGCAGAAAATGAAAGGCATTCAAAATACAGCTTTTTGTGTTGAAAAATATTATTTATTTGTTTATTCATGCATGCATCTTTGTGAAAAGAGTCTTAGAAGCCATACTCATTTATTTATTGGACATTTTGAATACTTCACATATTGAACATGTATAGAAATCCTATTTTACAGCAAGTGCTAGGGATTTCCCTGAGAAAAAATAAGCAAATAATTGCAAATATATTAGGAAACCATAAATAGAGTTATTTGAGGAATAAACTGGAGAAACAAAAGAGGAAGTAGGTGACTCTCAAGGAAGGGGAGTCAGATATGACATCATATCAAGTGACATTTGAACTGAGTCTTAAAAGCTGAGAATTTTGCATCAAAGACAGGAATAAGGAAAGGACATTCCAAGCAATGGAAGGAGCACATGTTACGGAGCTGAAATACGAGTCATCTCAGGAAGCTACAGTGCTGGAAGCCGAGGGTGGCAAGAATATAAGATACAAGGAGGTCAGGAACCAGAGGCCTTTACACACACTGCTGTCTTTAGGTGACGAGCTTCAGATAGAGCACTTTCCACTTCATATCTCTCTCGCTCCCCCCTCCTCTGTCTCTCACACACACACATCCCTCCCTACCTTTTGCCTACTTAGCCTTATTCATCCTTCATAGTCAAGTCAAAAATCCTTTTATCAGGGTGGCTTTCCTAGAGCCTCCAGTGTAGTTTGGGTACTTTTATTGTGTGCTCTCATAAAACCATGTTCCTTTAGTGTGGTTTTCTTAATTTGTGTTTATATATTCATTAATATAATTACTTAAATAACTGTCTACCAGGTTATCTCAGTGGCTTTAGAGTTTTATTTTAACCACACTCATAGGAAGACACACCTTAAATAAAGTATACAGTACATGCCAATGATATACAATACACACAAATACACACACACACATGTAAATAAAAATAAATTTCATGAAACAGTATTTATCCTTACCATGTGTGATGAAATATATTTTCTATTATTTCTCATTTTAAAAAATTGTTTACTGGTTGATTTCACAGCTCACCTTCACTTGTGAATGGAAACAGTGTCTGGTTTCACTCTTGACTCTCCCAGCACCTCTGTGACACTGGGGGCATAGACGACAGTAGAAATTTAGTGAATGAGTGAAAGGAATGAAAAGCTTTCGAAGGTGTTAGTATTTTTAAAGAATGATGACCCCCATGTTTATCAACAAGAAAACTGAAGGCTAGAGAAAAGGTTAGCAATGTGCCGAAAGTCCTGAGGCTGATAAGAGGCAGGACCGAAAGGATGAGTAGGGTTTGGATTCAGCTTTGTTTTACTCTAAAACCAGCAAATTTCCCTTCTTGCAAAGAAGTAAAAAGTGAAAATGTCTAGGTTGCTACTGAGAGATGGCAAGCTGGTAATACCTTTAGTAGAAAAGTAATTTGAAATAAATTTATTCACATTTGAGATGCATTTAGTGCAGACCTCCAAAAGATAACTGACTTCTTATCGTCTACAGTAAGAAAATCACAATTTGCTTTAAAATACTGCAAAAATAAGTGGGGGGAATAGATGAAACAAGATTGGTAAAATGTTGATAATAGTTGAAGCAATGACTTCTATGTTTGTTTAAAATTGTTCATTTTAAAAAAGTTTTTAACAAAGAGGAGCCCATGAAAACAGCATAATAAGAATAGCTATGCAGTAGTACTGTTCTCTTTTTTACAAGTGAACACTGAAAATACAGTAACAATTTAAAAACACACACACACACACAAGAAAACCAAGAGTGTATTAACTGAGATAGTGTCTGTGGAACACAACGTCCAACATCTGGTACATAGAATATACCCAATGTTAATTCTTGTCTCTCTCCACAATAGGTTAACCAAAGCCATCTGTGCAAAAAGAGTGCCTCGTTGTAAACAGTATCGTTCATAAGCCTTTAGTAAAAATGCAACATTGTAGTCACATAGAGAAATAATGAATTTCATATGTCCCTTTGTAAAAAAGGAAAATACTTTTTATCGTTTATCGGCATGATTGCAAACATAATTAAAATAGTTATAAAGACAGTGTTATCTTTTCTGTGTATGTGTCTCAAACCCTTGCTGTACGCAGATAACACAGAACTAATTGTCCTTATCATAAAACTCATTAGATAGGCATTGCCATTTCAGTAGTATTGGTCTGAAATCCGTATCATATGTGAAAACCCCTTGGGAATGCATTTATCTCTAGGAATATTTTTATCCAGTCATTGCTGTATTGTATGTAGAAAAACAATGGGTGAGAAAATTCGGGTTTTTTCATCTCAATTGTGAAAGGTTTTCTTCCCATTCAAAAATAGTGGAAAACGTGATGCAGCGCTGCCTGTGCGTTCTGACTCAGAAATGACGTTTTGACCCATTCATATACATACACATACACGCGCACACACACTGTACTGGGAATTAAGGACTGGATTTTAGTCCTCGCCCTACCGCTAACCAGAACTTGTTCGATGCACTTAACCTTTTCTACCTGAGTTCCTTCATTCTGTGATTCATTTCCTTCAAATGTCAAATGAAGAAAAGAATGTATGTTTTTCCTACTTTACTGGGTTGTTATGAAGGTCAAGTGGTGATACATAAGGAAATATTATGGAATACTTTTAAAATTATATAGAAATGGAGAAATATTGATATATATGTATATGTATATATATCAATGAGTGATATATCATGGAGTGATATCCATGAATGTGGAGATGGTGATATTTTAGAAGGATAGGCAAAAAGAACTTCCTATTTTAAAAGTACATGTGTAAATTATCAAACAACAGGAAGACTAACCATCTCAAGTGACACCGAGAGCACAAATTAGGAATACTTCTATGGGTACTTGTGAGTTTTGGATACCGAACCAGAAGTAACAAAGCCATTATCTAGGCTAGGAGGTCAGAAATGTGTTCTATTTTCTTGAATCCTTATATGATCATTTGAGTCAAATTTTAGAATTCCAATACTAGGTTTTTATTCCTTGCTATAGGTCCATTCTGATGTTTGTTCTTGGTTCTGTTCATCTCACAGCTGCTGATGGCCCAGGAGATCGTTTCATCATTGGGGAATCCCAAGCTGGTGAGCAGGTGAGATTCATAGGCCTTGATAGGTCTTAAAGATTTCAGTTCCATGGACTTGCAGGGTCTAATTCTAATTTCCACCACCATTGTAAGGGAAATCTTAGAGAATCATTAGACAAGTTATCAAAGAGATTACAGGACAGTTCCCATTAGAAGAACCAATTCTTCCTTAACTGAAAGAACCTTCATCTATTGATATATGACATTGTGTTGTTCATATGTCTCACAGATATGCCAACAAACATTTTCCAGCCCTGTGATTGGATGATTCTTTGTTCCCGTATGAACATCGATGTTCTGAGTAGAACTACATTCCAGAAGTGTTTTTAAAAGTGCATGGAGTGCTTGGGGAACTGCAGACAGTTTGTGGTAGTCACAGCCTGTGATACATACGGACAGGTGGCACATTGTTAAGGGCTTTGTGGACGTCATAAACTTCATTTGCTAGTTAAGACCACCAACTGTTCTCGAGAACTAGGAGCACAAGAAAAGTTGTGAAACTTAAAAGTTGCCAACTTCTTGTAAGTTCTTATAAAAGTTTGGTGGGAAAATATCAAAATTACACCAAGAAAAAGTAGGTGGTTTTTTTTTTTTTTTCAAATTACCTGTATGTTCTTTTAACTCACATATCATACAGATGAGCCAAATTGCTCACTTACTGAAAGTACATACACGTGAGCGTTGAGGTGCCATTGCATACACTGAGACAGTGATTTACAGAATAGTTTCTTGTTGTACCAGCATAATTGGTCTTAAACAGCTTGTGGCTTGGTCCTATTGATCAGCGCTGGACACTTTCAAAGAAAATATTATTTAAGTGTACAGTGCTGTCATTGGGCAAAGCTCAGAAACTCCAGTTTAATATATCCATTAAAGAAAAATCAAGATTTTTTAAATTACTTTATTGTTGTTCAATTACAGTTGTCTGCATTTTCTCCCCAGAAAAATCAAGATTTAAACTCTTTTTCTTTATATAAAGCATATAGGTGTATCAATAAAAAATAAAGAACTAGTTACTAGTTACTAGTTAACAATCTAAAAGAAGTACTTCACATATTGCTAGTTTTGTAGTTGATTCAATTCAAGTGCGGTTTATGCAACCACTCTAAGTGGATATATAATGTCTTTACATATCCAATAATATCTTTTACATTGGATGTAATATAAGTGAGCTGGTAGTAATCTTTTATCTACCATTTAGACTAGTCTTGGAGAGGTGCCAAATTTTTTACTTAATAATCACACAAAAACACTTCATAAGTGTTGATTTAACTAAGAAGTAGAAAAAATTACACATATAACCACAGTAAACCTTAAAGTATATTCACAGAATATGGTACATTGAACCCAAAGGTAGGGCCTCATGCTAACGCACTTCAGCTTAAGAAGCAACTGCCCTGAAACTCATTTTAGGATTTACTTTTTGCTTTAGGCAAAAAGCACTTTCAGCAAAGGAAAGACCTCGTTAGGCCAATATATTTTTTTTTATTGTTATTCAATTACAGTTGTATGCCTTTTTTCCCCATCCTTCCACCCCACCCCAGCTGAACCCACCTCCCTTCCCCACCTGGACCCTCCCCCTTGATTTTGTCCATGTGTCCTTTATAGTAGTTCCTATAATCCCCTCTCCTCACTGTCCCCTTCCCACTCCCCCCCCGGCTATTGTTAGCCTATATTAAATGTCTTTTTTCCACAGTCTCAGAAGATTGTTTTGGCATTAGCATCTCTGCTAAAAAACACATATATCATATCAGATCTTCAGTGCTTTTCATCAGAAGTGGTCATACTACAAAAATGGTCATATACAGTGTATTAAGAGATGCACCTGCCAATAGGTGGTGGTGGTAGTGGTGGTGGTAGTAGTAGTAGTAGTAGTATATGGAGTTGAAAATTAAAGAAGAAATTTGAATGTATTGGGCCCTAAACTTTTCATTTTTAATCCTATTCAATACCTTGGTAAAAGATTACATTAAAATACAACAATTCTGAATAAGCCTGGAATGTCCTTTCTTCAGAGTATAGAGTAAGGGGATACACAGTTCAATCCCAAGAATCCCCTTCTCCACTGACTGTGGGAGAAAAGCGGGACAACACCGAGATGTAAACCACCAAGGATCGCATACTTCATGTAGTTGTGACAATGAGATTACTCATGTTCATTTATTCATTCCGGAAATATTTATTGACTGCCAACTTTGTGCCAGGTACCTTCTAGGCTTTGGAATGATAGAGCAATAAATATGTCTGGAAAGGGGTGATTATGAAGATTGATGCAGGGACTATATCCAAGATGTAAATGGGTTAAGGGAAACTAGCAAAGGAATGTGAAGCACTTGGGAGCTAACAGTGAAACTCCATTACCACCTCTTGGTCTAAAGAAGCAAATGGAAAGAGTGGTACCTGGACCCATGGAGATTCATAGCTATGGGACAGGGCCACCACTCAGTAGTAGATGTGAGACATAGCCTTCACCAAACTGTAGCCCGCAGGGAAAGAGCAAAGGGAATATAAACTCGACTTTTCTCTTTCTTCTCCCCTTTAATCACTTCTTGGCCCCTCCCATTGGTTTTACCTAACCAGAAGCCAGTGATGGGAACCTGGCTGAAATAGTCCATAGAGGTCAGCCTTTTAGACCTTAGCCTAGGATAGTACAATGATGAGATCTACAGAGGCAAACAAAATAAAATAAATTCCTGCCTTTTATCAGGCTTAGGTTGTTATAGAAACAAAATGTAATATTTCACTTAACACTATACCTAGCACAGAGTGAGGGTTCAATAATACCATTGGTGGCATTGTTTGTAGTGATAATATTGAAAGCAGCTTTTTAAGGCTGTTCTAATAAATAAATGTCCACTTTTACTTCAGTTGTATATCCAGTGGAGAGTTATATTTCCTTAGCTATTTCCTAAAAATCATTTTAATCTGTTAAAAAGACATAACTTAAAAAATACCATCTTCATCATTGTTAAATGTACAGTAGTGTTAAATATGTTCACTTTGTTGTGATCTAACATTTTAAATAAATATTTATGAAGCAGATCTTTAGGAATATGTTTTTATTGGGGAATTAATATTATCTCAGAGTTTTATTTTAGGAGAAATCTGAAGCATTTTTTCCCCAGTTCTGACCTAAAACATGGCCAGTGACAAGTGACTCTTCTGAGACCTGATCAGACCTATGAGGTGGAGCTTACAGAAATAAGCTTCTCCCTGTGCTGGGAGCAGTTTACCGGGCAGGCCCTGTGGCCAGGTTCCTGTACCGTTCAGTGAGAACGTTGGTTGTAGTGTTCCACCTAAGTCAGTACAGACACTGGGATAATTTTTAAATTAATTACATTAACTAGACTTTGATTATTAATTGAAAGGTGAACTAATATGTTTTAGAAAGATTTTCAAGGGCAATAATTTGATTTTTCTGACTTGCCTATATAATTAACCAAAAAGTTTAGTTACAAATTACATTTCTCAAATATCAGAGCTTCAGGAAATAACTAGCATGCTGGATTTTCATAATTGTCATTCACAAAAATCACGTTGCATGGCATTTTTTTTTCCTCAATTCTCAAGTCACTTTACACGTATTAAGAAAACCACATTATTTGAGTGAGAGACAGTAGTGGCAAATTTAAGTGGAGTTCTTCCAAAGGGAAACAGTACCAAGAAAGACATCTATCTAATGGTCGTTACCATAAATCAAGGTAAAGCCTCTTGGTGTGCGTGTACCTGTGTGTGGGTAGCTTTCATTACATTGGCCCAAAATGAATAAGACTGTAAGACTTTCCTTTTATGGTTTGTTTCTTAAAATGTTACATCTCCTGCAGGAAAATGTTACTTTTCCTTTGCGGCAGTAAAGTAAATCAAGTCTTTCTTACATGTTTGTGTTTCTAGCCGACGCAGACAGTAATGCCTGGACAAGTCATGCGGGTTACAACAGGTGCTCCCATCCCCTGCGGTGCTGATGCAGTAGTACAAGTAGAAGATACCGAACTTATCAGGGAGTCTGATGATGTACGTCATCACCAGGTCTTATCTCTGCATTCCTGCGGCAGTATTTTAAGTCATTCCCATTTTCTGCAGTGGTTATGAGATCAACCCAGTGTTTCTGGTTATGTGAGGATTTTACAGTGTAGTGTATGGGTCTCCACTAAATAAGGAATTGCCTTAGGCTTGAAAATCTTTTGTTATAGGAGATGTTTTTATGATCATCACTGTGATTATACCAGAATTTGAACCACATTTGTTCCAAGAAATTTCACATGCAAACAGGGAAAGAAACTGCCCCAAGACAGAAAAGCAGAGGTACTAATTGTTGACATACCTCCTGGCTGAGAAGTTTTTTAATTGAAACTACCTTCTGATAAAATGTGAAGGAGAATTTAATGGGAAGAATTTAACAAAGAACACTTGGGCAAGTGGCACTAAGCCAAACATTTGAACCAAGTGGCACTCAGCTCTGGTATCTGTACTTCAGGAGAATGTGCGCCACCAAATGACAGCCTGGGAATATTAAATTCATGCCAGTTCTCCCTCTATTGCCTGAAATGAAGGACGTTGGGACCTTTTTTGGTCTAAGCAGGCCTTCATTTCACTGAATCTACTGGCAATTATTGAAACCAGAGGATAGGCCACCAATAAAAAAAAAAAAATAGTTTCAACTGATGTTTTAATGACTGGCTATCTTCCTTGTTTTGTGAAGAAGTTTAAGATATCTCATATTTTAAAAGCTGGAGTTAATATTCTCCTGGTCTGGCACGTAGTAGAATTTGGCTATGCTGAGAGATGGTCACTTTTCTTGCCCTAGGGACTTTTTATATCATCTTCCCACATGTCAGGCTTGTAAAATGCAACTCCTGGAATACAGATCACGTTGCTTGCTGTTAAAACTGTCCGGCAGAGTCATGGCCATCACAGAAGCCAGCAGAGCATGTGCATCCACAGACTCTGCCAGATGACGAGACACAGATGCAATGTCACAATATTGTTCACAGCCCATAAGTGTAAAATTGATGATCATTATTACTTTACAGAAATGTCCTACCAGGCAAACGGTAAGTCCGTCACTGAAATTTCTACAGATAATTTGGGGACCTTCATATAGTATTGAACCCATGATTCTTGGGAAAGAAGAGAGAGGTTATCTCCTTACACATTCACTGCATCTATTCAGGTAGCCAAATATATATACAGGGTGGAGCAAAGGTAGGTTTACACTTGTGAGTGTGTAATACAGTTTATTCTCATATTATTTATTAATTGTATTATTTTCCATACAAACAACTATAAACCTACTTTTGCCCCTCCCATGTATATATAATTAGTTTTCCTTGAGAATGCTACATACAAAATAAGACTCAGTATTTTAATTGGTATATATTTTTTTAAATCTGAAAATATTGTATTTATTCCTTGGCATCAAACCTAATTTAGCAGGAACGTGTGATAGAAATTCATCATGTTCGAAGGGTTTAGCAAATGGTTTTTTGTTCCTCTATATTTGTATATATTCTGGGCCTGTCTGATGATAAAAGCATCTGAGTAGTTAAATTTTACTGATCAGAAATTCTGTTAAATTGTTTTGTCTGAAATTACAAGAATTCTTCTTACTCTAGGGCACTGAAGAACTTGAAGTCCGAATTCTGGTGCAAGCTCGGCCAGGCCAAGATATCAGGCAAGTTCATAACATATAGAATGTGTTGCTAACTTTTGTTCCTACATGATCTTGAACTGAGGAGGGCATGGCTATTATAAATCCACAGCCCAATCAATTAGCCATTAGCTTTCAGGGTTTTAACAAGTAGGAAAATGAATTTTCTGGATTCTACATCCCATGTCTGCCTTGCCTACATTGTCATGGAGATGGTAAAGGCACATGAAATAGTCAGAAGCAAAGATGAGACCACTGTCCTACCATAAGTAGAGCATATACTTTACATCATTTTTCTTACAACAGAATACGTTTACCCTGATTTCATTCATACTAATTTGCTCAAATCTCCTTGCGACAAAGCTACACTTCTCCCATCCCTATGTCAAGCGGCCAAGGTGAATGGACTGATATGAACACATAACTGGACCAACCTAAGGGACCCAAATGGAAATCACTTCCATGGCTGTAGTCTCATTAACATTATTGTCCTCACCACAAAACTAACAATCTATAGACTTTTTATCACTAATGCCATATAATTTCTTTCTTTATATCAAAGAACGTTTGCGGTTGGTGATTTTGACAATAACGTGGTAGAAAGCAATTTGTAAAATAGTTTTCAAATATGAAGTACCGTATTCCTGTTTAGCAATAATAGATACAAATCCTGTTTCTGTCTTCTATGTGATTTAATACTTTTAATTTTAAAAGCATGGAATTTTTTAGAATCTCTTCTTTTCCTTATTCTGCTCCTGACTCATCTCTTGCCATTTTTCTCCCCATGAGTGTCCTCCTTTGACACTAAAGTTTCCCTCTGAGTTGAGAAAATATTACTCTTTCTCATCATGCTTATGGTTCTACTTTGACTTTCAGACCCATTGGCCATGACATTAAAAGAGGAGAATGCGTGTTGGCCAAAGGAACCCACATGGGCCCCTCAGAGATTGGTCTTCTGGCAACTGTAGGTGTCACGGAGGTTGAAGTTAATAAGTTCCCGGTGGTTGCAGTCATGTCAACAGGGAATGAGGTAAAAAGGAGGTGGGGGGAATGGGACTTTCAGATAAAAGTGTTTCTGACATCTGTGTTGTATGTAGAACATTGTGGCTTACAGATATTACCACGTTCCTATGACAGAGAAATAAAAATTGGCTTCGGGATAGTTCAAGTGCAGAAGATGAAAAGGAAGAACTAGAAATTACATATAAATAATTCCTTTCACTTATTAGAATGAAATGTTACAACCAATGGCCTTTCCACACACACAGTACGATATAAGAATGTCGACTGATTGCTGTAGATACTCAGCTGTGCGAACTCAGTGCTTAGTCTATTAGGACAATGAATTGTGCCCCCTCCACTGTGATACAGGCCACCTCTGTGTGGGAAATAATTCAGGGAATTGGAATACTGTGACTAACCTTCTTCCTGCTAAAAGTCCAAGTGATCTTTATCACCAGGAAGGGTTTGATAATTAAGTTTTTTTTTCCCTCTAACGATAGCATCTCTAGTGGCATGCTATTTAGAATATGTCAAAATGTCATCTCAGCCCTGACTTAGGAAGGGGAATTTAGTCAATCTTTTTCTGAGAATTCTTGAAATATTTCCTATTCCTGTTTTGCTTGGGTTATACAGAAATTCAGTTGGAGACTCTAAAGTCAAATTAAGAATGTTGAAAAGTGAATCTGCTGAAAATTCAAAGCCTAAGATGAGAATCAGAAACTATTGATATTTTTTAAAATTAATTCCTTTAACCTTACTATTTATAGAAGGATTAACAGGATTTTTTTCTCTTCTCCTTCTACTTCTCCTCTCGCTCCTCCTCCTCCTCCTTCTTCTTCTCTTTCTCTAGCTTTAACTTTGTTCTGAAAGTAAGCCATTTGTTACCATTATTTTTAATCTTTTCATGTCTTGGGAATGAACATTTTCAAGGCTCTCTGTATACCCTTATAGTTCTCTCGGAAAGAACAAAAAAAGAATAAAATATTTTGTTTTCCTAATGGAGAGGTAAATCAACATTCTAGATTTGCTTACTTCCTAGTATATGTGTACTAGTCATTCCCTAAAACTAGTGATTGACCCCAAACATTCTTTTCAGTTGATTACATAGTGATGGTTTTAATTTCCCTAGGACCAACTGACACTATGTTTAGCATCAGGAAGTAATTTATTTTGAACTAAATCAACTATTCTTATTTGTGATTTATTTATATGTTTTACACATCTAAGTGAGAAAACTAAATAAAATGAGCAAACTCATAAATAACTAGTTATTAGGCAACTTTGTTTCAGTTATATTTCTTGTATTCTTCCTGATGCTTTTGTAGGGCTGGACTAATATTTGCAGTTACCCCCAAAGTATGTTGGCAGTATTTTTTAAAGCTATCTTTTATACTCTTTTATAAGCTACTCACTGCTGGTAGGGAAGGCGATGGGGTGAAGGAATAGAGAAGGAATTTACATTATGAAATCTAAGGAAGAATTTGTAGTCCTAGTTTCCTGCTCTCGTAGACTTGATAACCCTTGGAGAGGCTTTGATAGATTCTGTGTGACCTCCCTCCTCTACTCTCTCTGGCCTGTTGTATTAGTGGTTTTCCAAGGAAGTAATGCTTCTAAATTCTATCATCTCTGGTTCGACATAGCTCAACATTCCTCCCCTATTCTAATCCAAAATTAGCTGTTATGGTTCTCTGTGATCATGTAGTTTCATTCAACAAATGTTTATTGGGTACCTCTGTGAGTGGCACTATACTGGAAACTGGATAAAAGAGATAAATAAAGCATGGTGTCTCTCCTAAAGGTTTGAGATCCTCAAATAGCCAAAAAACAATAGAAAAATATTATTCATTTATTTTCAGAGAGGCCAAAAGAAATTACACTTGTCTTTCAGTGTGGCAAGTCTGTAACTTAGTCGTTTATAGCACAACTCTCCTTAAGTGTTAGTTCTATTTCCCCTGATATGTATGGCGTCACACATGTCCAGTTCTTGAATTCAGCGTGGTATATTGGTAAGCAGTACGGTGGCCTTAGGCAAGCCAAAGAATGCCATACAAGGTGTCTAGGTATACCATACTTAAAACCTACCCAATATTTTGTGACTACAACAGGATAAGGGAATGATACCAGAATCTGGGAGGTACAGTTATAGACTACAACTACCACAGTGTAGCCTCTGTAGACTACAACTTTTTCAGTCTTGTTGATTTCAACTGTGTATGTTAAAATTTAGTTAATACTATTCAGTAATTATACAATTTTAGGCATGTTTCCAAAGTCATGCATTTGTTCAGTTAATGTTTTTGAACAATTAATTAAATGCTGGAATTCCCACCAGGGGTTCTCTTTCCTAAACATCGGGCTTATAGGATGTAAATACGCTGTACTGTGAACCAGTGTACTTTGATATTGAGGAGGAAACTCAGCACTAAGAGGGCAGCAACAGGCATTCTTCAGTGGGACCAGTCTTCTTGGCAGTCCGCATAGCCGTCCCAGAGTATTTTCTCTGTTCTTCAAATGACATTCGGGTGCAAGGGAACAAGAATTTTACTAGAAGAGTGTGGGAGCCACCAACTTAGGGGCTCCATGTCCTGCATAGGAATTAGTATTTCTTGCAATCTTAGGCATCTTCTAGGTTCCTCACGAGAGAAATGCCCACTTACAAGGGTTATCACATTCGTGGAAGCCCAGTGCTCTAGTTTCCCACTAGGTATTTATAGTTTATTTGTATATTAGTTCCTTCCAGTACATATGCAAGTTATTTTTTATCATTTTTACCATAGAAATGTTGCCTAGTAACAAGCTGACATTTCATCTTTATTAAATTTTCAGGAGAAAAGTGTTATAAAGTCAGCCCAAGGTCAATTTTATCCTTAGAGATGGATAAATTTTTCATTAATCCTTTACTCTGAAGATGCATTATCTGTAGAAAATTAGAAACCAATAATAAAACTGACTACAGGTCAGTCTGCTTTTTATTAGCACCATGCACTGGCAACTTTAAACAATACCAGTGATAAAATGTTACTCTGTACTGGGTTAGACCATTCCCACCACCCATTCCCCTTAGTAGGCCGCTATACTGATACCAGGCACTGTTCTGACTATTGGGGATATAGCAGCATGTAAAGTAGACCCGTTCCCTGCTCTTACAAAATTTATATTCTGGTGGGTGAGATTGGGAGGGTGATATTCAATAAACAAATAATAGTAGTAAATGAAATGAAGAAAAAGGAAGGGTCAGGTGATAAAGAGTGATAGTAGAAGAGGTATATGCCAAGTATTACCTGTTAAAACTTACCCCACATTAGCCCTTTTATACTTTCCCGTAAACAATAAGGCTGGAAGCCTGAAAACTCTATTTCCCAGGCTATATTTCCAGCTGTGGTACAGTTAGGTTTTGCCATTGGGGTGCATTAACATGATATTTGAAGGTGGAAAGAAATTACCAGAAATATAATCTCCTTAATTCTAAGTAACATCCCTTTCTACCAGAAGCCCTGGGGATTATGGTGACTTCCTGCAGTTACTGATCTTTAGTAAGCAATACATTGGTAACCAATTCCCTGTATTAAATCCTCCTTTCTCGCACCCCCTTCCATTTGAAATACCTAGAGGAGTTTTGGTTTTCCTGTCTTGACCTGATTGATAAAGTCTTCTATTTTATATAGGGTAATCAGGCCTCACTGATAAGGTAAAATTAAAGTGGAACTCAGAAGGCATTGAGGGCACACGACATGTGAAGGGAATTGTGTTCCAAACAGCAGGGACAACAAACAGAAAAGCCCTGAGGTAAGGTGCATGCTTGTTCTGTTTGAGGAACAGCAAAGAGGTCATGTGGCTGGAGTATAAAGGGAAAGCAGCGAAGTAAAAGGAGATGAGGTTGGAGAGGTAACAGAAATAATATCATTTTTTCTAAATAGCCCATTTTGAGGAAGGAAAACATAATGTGAAATATAACATGTCTCTTTTTTTAATATAACAAGTCTTAAATTTTAAATGCTAACTCTGGCTTCCATGTGGTATGTTGTATAGGAAGGAAAAGGAAGAAAGCAGAGACTAGTTAGAAGGATCTGCCCTACTCTAGCAAGAGCTTTGGGCCAGAGAGGGAGCAGTGGGGATGGTGAGAAATAATCAGATCCAAGATATATTTTGAAGATAAAGCCTAATAAGTTTTGTGAGTGAATTCAAAGCAGGATATGAGAGAAAGTGAGGAGTCAAGATGAACTCCAAACTTTCTGGCCTGAGCAATTCTAAGGATAGTTATCATTTACCCAAATGAGAACAATTTAGGCAGTAGAAATCAGAGATTCTATTTTGGACATGTTAAATTTGAGATACTTCTTAGAAATCCTACTAGAAATATTGAGTAGGCAATTAACATATGTAGTCTGGAGCTTAAGAAAAAGAACAGAGCTAAAGGTGTATATTTGGAAGTTACCAGCATATACATAGTAGGAGTTTTTCTTTTTTTTAGCATATACATCATATTTAAAATCATGAGGCTAACTAAAGTCAGCTAGGAAGTACGTATAAATAGAAGGCAAGAGATGCGAGTTTACACTTAGGAGGCAGTTGTACGTGTATCTTCCTCCTCTTTACCAGCCTTTATATTTCCCAGTTGCATTTTCTAATTTTGACTTTTGATGACAGCATCTCTATTCATAAGATACATTCATATCCTCATTAAACTTTAGACAGGACCTACAGGTCTCTGGACTGGACAGCAGCTGGCCAGCTGCCAGAATCATCAGGAAGTCAAATTGTGTGTTTGTTTTCTACTTACCTACAGTACTAGCAATAATTATTCCTTTAGTAGATGCTGGTATTCTAGTTTTTAAGGTACTGTTTCAGTTACCTGCAGCCATATTTTTAACTCATTCCTTCATTCAAGTTCTCTTTCTCTTCCTTTTTTTTATAGTTTTCTTGGCCACGGTCAGTAGCAGAGGCCTGCACAAGCAAGTCTGAACTTTAGATACGTATGGTCTGTCTAAACTCTTTATGTAACGTGACTTGGGGCCTTCCACAAGCAACCGCTGTTATAAAGCTAGAATCTTTCAAATCCTTTTCCCCACTAAGAAGAGAAGGATTAGAAAGTAGAGTACCTACTATACCCAGAGCTGCTATGTGCTTTATAACTAAAGTAACACTATGAGGTTAGTATAATTACCCAGAAAACTGACAGTCAAAAACAAAGCAATTTTCCTAAAATATTTTGTGTAAGTGCTGTAGCCTCGTTTCATAGCTAAGTCGTCCTGCTGTAATAACTTTTTCCCACTATGCCACAATGCTTCCCACTAGAGCTTTCTTAAATTTCATTTCTCCAACTTTTCAATAGAAGTCTCTGAAGTCTATCAGGTTAGATTGTGCATTACTCTCTTCAAGCTATATTATACTTCTTGTCTGGATTGAAGACCATGGCTCACTACGTTCAAGTTGCCTCACTAACACTTCAGGTAACTTCACTTCTTTAATCTATTCCTTGCTTACTACGTTAATGCCGAAACTGGATGACTCCATCCTCCACCTACAATTTTGTTCCCAAGCAGGAAACATTACTGAAAAAAATTCATAAAACTGAAATTACCACTGCAAATTTCTACCATTTAATATCAACCTGGCACTTAAGCGTTGCTCAGTAATTCTGATATAGCTGTCTTGTTGATTTCCTGGTACATTCCTGCAGGAGATAGCTCATTTATGCCTTCAACACCCCCTTTAAACCTCAGCAGCAGCCCTACTTTCTCACTCCTGGCAGAGGACCTCACTGGTGACATTTATGAAAAAAATTAAGCTAAAAAAATACTTGTCAAACTGAACTAGATGGGGGTTCCCTCATTTTGCCTTCCCTTTACCTCAAAATTTTCCCCATTCCTTTAGCTGTCTTTCCCACAATGTGAAAACAAAAATTAGGACAAAGTGAATCAGATAATCAAAAAGTCTTGGGAACAGTATTCTTACAACAAACAAAATGAATATGGCTTGCTTTGGCGTCAGTGCTAGATGTATTACAATACATAAAGAGTCCCCCAAGCAAAGGGTCTCGAGAGACCTCAGTGAAGTGCAGCGTATCCAATATGAGACCGCTGACGGCGCGGGGTCCTGCCCCAGTCTTGGCAGGAGCTCGGTGACTGTCAAAGTCCTAATCCAGGCACAACCAAGGAAACTCGTTGATCATACAAAACTGGATACGTGAAAATTTCTGAGCAAGGGAGAGCATCACCTTGACAAAGTCTCAGTGGTGTCTCAAAAAGGGGAAGTTACGGAAAGATACTTACAGGATTTTGAGAGTTTGTCATGGAGTAGCTTTAAGGTAAAAGTCTGTAAGCAAGGTCTAGGCAGAAACTAGTCAAGATTTTATAAAATAAGTGAGTTGCTGAAATAGTCTTATCTTTACAGCATATGCGCCCATGTAGACTTAACCATGGTCTCAATTTGTCCAGTCTCAATAGGTCTGAACAAGCTTCTGTTAAAATAATTTGCCTTATAGATAGCTTGAGTTATATGTCATGGTTTGATACAGCTTATCTTGCAAGTTGATGTTTCTGTTTTATTTCTCAGAAGGAAGGAGTTTATAAGCAAGATAGTGAATTATAAGGCCTTTACAGAAACTCATACATATTGATTGCCTGAAATTGGGGGATGGGCAGTATTGATAAGAGAGTGAATGAAAACTTTGGGTCAAGGAGGATATTGATTAGGATGTTCTTAATGACTGAGACATTTGGAAAGATAGTGGACTGCAAAGGGGAAAAAAAGAAAGTTAAATGTTTGAAAGCTGAGAAGACAGTGGTACCATTGACAATAACAGAAACAGGAAATCAAAATTTAATGTGTGGTAGCTAGGAAAGTAACAGGGTATAGAGACAATGGGTTATGTTTTATTTTGCTTTTTCTTGTTCATTCTAGAATCTAAAGCTCTTTTTAATTAAAGTTTAGTTGGCATACGATATTATATTAGTTTCAGGTGTACAACAGTGATTTGACATTTATATACCATGAGAAGTAGCCACCTGTCACCATAAAAGTTATTACAATATTATTGACTGTATTCCCTAAGTCCCTAAGACTTCGGCCACCTAAAGTCTTTTGAATGGAGCACTTAGTCCATTTACATTTAAAGTAATTATTGATAGGTCTTCCGTTGTGATTGGGCCAAAACTGCTCTGAACACACTGCCAGGAGAGGCTGGTGTCGGCCCGGCTGGCTGTGAGGCCTGGCTGCACCTGTTGCAGGCACGGCGGTGTGGAGGGCAGGCCTTCGGTGTGGCTGGCTGCAAGACTCAGCCTCTGCTTGCTGCAGACACACTGCTGTGTGCTGGTGCTGACTGAAGCCACCAACCAGGTGTGGCAGCTTAGGAACCACTTTGGAGGGATGCCAGCCTGTGTTGGGTCCTCAGGGAAACACCAACGTAAGGTGAACAGTGTTAGCAAGGTTAATGGAGAGTGTCAGAAATAGCACCTGCCAGCATCAACCCAGGTAGATGGAAGAAGAATAAAAGGGGGAAATAAATAGTGCCCACCAGCACTATGGAGACTCTGGAGAAAGTTCCAACAGGTCCCTATCCCTCCAGCAGATGCCCTAAAATTAGTCAATGTACCACCTTTACATATGACCTAGATGCTTTTCCAACTGCTGCCTCTGTGCTGGGACTTGGGAAGAGTGCAACCTTAGTTTCCTGCAGCCCTTTGGTTCTCCCAGACCTAATCCCTGCTGGTTTTCAAAGCCAGATGTTATAGAGACTCCTCTTCCTGGTACAGGACCCCCAGGCTGGGATTCTGACCCCTCAACCCTCTGCAGTTGTGATATCGCTCCCAATTGGGAGTCACTGCATGGGGAATAGGGGGTAGGGTGGGTCTTAACTAGACTGAGTCTCTGCCCCTCCTACCCATCTCAGTGTGGCTTTTTTTTAATATCCACAGTTGTAGAAAATCTCTTCTGCTAGTCTTCAGGTAATTCTCAGAGGTAGTAACTATTATATAGTTGTAGTGTTGGTGTCAATGAGAGAAAGAGAGCTCAGGATCTGCCTAGTCCACCATCCTGAACCCAAAGCCAGGGAGGAAGGAGCCTTGCTCTTAAAAGCCAATTTAACTTGTCTGTGAAATATTGTTCCTTGTGGCTGGTGCACTGTCCCTACAACTACTTTGTATTTTATTTCTTTTGTATTTTAACTGTAATCACTTTCAGGCATCATTCCAGAGATGACCAGAAGTATGATACCAGAAATTAAGATTCAGTTTTAAAGGGGAATATTGTAACTTTTTTCTGTTGTAGCATATTCAGCCTTATAATTTTCCATTCAATTCCTTATGCTTTCTTTGAAAATACTTAAAATATGCTTTAAATCCCATCTCCTCATTTAACTAGCTATTATTTTATTATGTCAATTTTACAGACAATAACTGATTTTCCAATGATCTCTAATTATTCTGTTATTTCTGGAACTGTTTACAGCAAAACAGCACAGAGGAGCATGAATGGCAAAGAAAACACCCTAATAAGAGAGTAATCTTACTTAGCTGGTGGTCTGTACCATGTTGTGGAAAAAATTATATAAGCACAGTTTTCTCTCTGAAACAAGTTATCTCATTAATGGAGTTAAAGAGCTGCAAGCCCTGGCCTTTATAAAATTATAATGACTTCATTAACAGTGTGCTAACTGAGATCAGAAAATTAATCTATATTAGCACTGCAATAACAATTTTTCAAGCTCGGCCAGTGACTAATAATGAAAGTGGGCTGCAATGTCACATGGCATCTGATTAAGTTAAATCAATGCAGTATATGAAGAAAAGACTCCCAGCTAACACTAAGTAAGACAATCAGAGTTTTTCTCCTGCTATTACAAGGGGACAGCTTGTTGCAAAGCTACTACTTTTCCAACGTAAAGTCAAAGGTCCGGCCACATGAGTCAAAAGGAAGAATGAAGGAGCTAGAGGTTATTGTTTGGGAGAAGTGAGATATGAAGCCCTGAGTATTGGCTTTATGAGCAGCCTGAACATCTAAATATATGGGCTTGCATTCAACCTCCTAAGACAATATTCCAGATTTTTCTCACTTCAAATGTGTACAGTTTTTCATTTTATATTTCTGAAATCAAAGTGCATCTTAAGATTAATATATAAAATTAAAGTTGTGTGTTGTGTGTGTGCATGTGTGTATGTAAGGACTCCCTACTCTTAAGTATTTTATAATCTAATAAAGCTAAATCCATGTTCACATTATAAACTAATTTAATCTCTACGAGCCTCTAGGAGTAACAATATGAGAACAATTAGGGGGAAAATACGTGCTCTTTCAGTATCATATCGTAAAGAAAATAAAGAACATCATTTATGATATATTTACCTATATTAATGGAGTATTCATTATCTCAGTTAATCCTAACAACTACTATAGTAAGGTAGTTATTATTATTACTGTACCGTGGTAGGCAAAAGTAGGTTTACAGTTGTGAGTACGTGAGTTTATTCTTGTATTATTATTTATTAATTATTGTACTATTTATTTGTATTATTACTATAAACCTACTTTTGTTCACCCTTATATATTATAAATGAGGAAATTAAGGCATAACATTTTTGCACAACTTGAATTTGAACCTTGTCTGAATCCTAGGCTCCTTCTACTCTACTACAACTGTCTCACTGGAACATCCTAACATAGAAGAAGCTTCTTATATTTTCCTTATAGACATATGATGTTAGATATTAAATCTCTAAAGGGTGATTCAATTCAGAGTTATGGCCTTGTATTTGTAAATAAGTATTACTTGTTCAAGTTTACAAATAAAGAGATAAGACATCTGTCTCTTTCTCCTTCGAATAAGTTTAACTTCTTAGGTATTGTTTATTCTGCTTCAGAAAAGAGATCAAAAGCTTGAAAGAAAAGATAAATGACCATTCTCTTCAAACTCAAGACTATCATGTCACATAGTCTCTCCCTCAAATGGTCTCAAGGAAAGACAAATTGGAAAATACTATCGGGAGTCAAAGTCAAAGTTCTGTTGTTTAGTTTGCCCTAGTAAGCAACCACTGGGAAGACCAGCATCTCCAGAGCACTACTGTCAAATAAGCCAGAGCTGGTATGATATTTGTCCTTCTGTTTAGTCACCATTTAAATTTTTGCAACACCATTTTTTCATTTTCCGAGACGTTCAATATTTATTCAAAGATCCTTTGAGCATGTATCTTCTACATGCCAAACACTGTCGTAGATGCTAAATATGCTAACCTCTGTTTACTAGATGTATTTTTTCCACTAACAATAGGCAACATTATCCTGAGACAATAATTTGTGGTGGGTTTTTTTTTTCTTTTTTTTTTTTGACTTTGTAGCTGCTAAATCCTGAAGATGACCTCTTACCAGGAAAGATTCGAGACAGCAACCGTTCAACCCTCTTAGCCACAATTCAGGAACATGGTTACCCCACAATCAACTTGGGAATTGTAGGAGACAAGTAAGTACTGGATTTATTTTTAAGTTGTTATTGTACAAATATGAATTTGGGGAGTACTAACTAGGTGGGATTTTTGCTAAAGAGAACAAAATTAAATACCGTAATTTTCCTTTATCTTCATTCTTCAGAAGCCAAAGAGTTGTGGAGATAGCTGTGTCCATTAGGGACAGACATTTTCCTGGAATGCCTATTACAGAAGGAGAAATATTTTGCTCTCCTATGAGTATATTAAGTTTACAGGAATCTTTTTTGATAGTGTTGTCTTTACCCTAGTGGAACTAATGGTGATAGTGTTTTATTCCTATTGACACTTTTACTGTTTCAAGAAAGATATGGGTGAGAAGAGTAAGAGAGAATGTCAAAATTAGCACTAACTGATTCTTTGAACTTTGAGTACAATTGCTTTCTAGGGCTTCTATATTTACTTTTGTATCCTTATGTAATCTGAGTTGCTCCCACTTATAAGTTCAAAGGGAAGCACATTGACTATAATGTCCATCTCTAACAGTATATTTACTAAATTAACTCATCCCTCTGCAAAATTCCCCAAGTATTTCTGTGAATCTCCAACTATGTCTCACATGTGATCAAAAGCAAGTCTGCTCTTTCTGAGCATCCCACCACCATGCAGCACTGCCACTCAACCATATTTCACCTGGCACTATTCCAGGCCACCAGCGGTATGCCTCCTTTTAGTAACTCTAAAATATCAGCCAGGTGGAGACAGAGCTAGGAGACAAATCCGTGTGGTGGATACCATGATGTATCTGTCACCCACAATCGCCCTTCTCTCTCATCACCGCCTTGTCACTGAGTAAGGCTCATTATACTTGATCCTTCTTCCCTTGAGATGAGTGCTTGCTCGGGGATCAAATGGGCTTCTAAAGAGGCCCTGCCCTACCACTTCACCATGCATGTTCTCATACCTCTAAACCCCAGCTGAGGCTCAAACTGGGCACAACACATCAAATCTCAGTAACCTGAGAAGCAGTAGCTTTTATGTCATCTCACCTTTTAAAGGTCTCTTCTTTCCTCCTGATTTTATTCATTTCTCTGAGGACATTGGAGTAGAGGCTGTGAGACATATTTTCAAACATCATTCTTTTTAGATTCTTCACCACTTACGTTTGCCTGGATGTCCATAGAGAAGTTCGTAGCTAAGTACCGGCCCCCAGAGAACACGTGCTGGTGAAGCCAGTCCCACAGGTCACCAAACATCACCCTGATCCATGCTCACCAGCCCAGCAGAAAGAAACAACTGAAAGAAAGGGGGGAGGCGGTGGGGGGCGGTGGTAAGGGTAGGTATTTGAATTTGCACCTGACTAGTAACCTCTGCTTCCATATAAACTTCAAACACCTAAAACTTGTCCTGATTCAGATTCATCTTTTGAAAAAGCAAAAGTTAACTTCTGAGGAAAGATAGGACAACTCGAAGAGTTTCAGAAACACAAAGCAGGCCTGAAACTTTATAGAACAAACTCACCAGGTTGTTTAGGTTTCGCTTCCTGTCTCCCACCGGCTCCGGCCCTCCCTCCCAGAGCATTCATGAGCTCTAATAAGGCAAAAGGGACTTTGGGGGTGGGGTGGGGTGTCATTCTAATCTCAGTCTGTCTTGGACTGTAATTCTGCCCTTTTTTTTTTTCTTGTATTTTGGGTACTCTTGTATACAAAAAAAAAGTTACTTGATATACTTTATATGGTGCCATTACCTTACTATAAAAGCCAAAACACCATTGAAGCGTTCATATATTTGTCTAGTGTTTAGAGGCTATTTAATTATCTGGGGCCCACACTGTTGGTTTGTGGTAGCCATTTCCTAATAATTAATGTTGATATTACATATAACTCCAAGTGCATCTTGAAAACAGCATATAAAGAACAACAAAACTATAAACAAGATATAGGCAATTCTGAGAATATACAAATCTCCAGTGTATATCTTTTTCTAGGATTGAAATACCTTCATCAAACAGAACTTTTTTTTTAAACACAATTGATAAAAATCTAGACCTCCTCAGTCTAGAATGCTGTATTGAAAGGGCCCAGAGGAAATGGTTGGGAATGCAGAGGTGGAATGTGGGAGGAAAGACTTTATAACTGTTCTGATGGAAATTGTGCTGGGAGTTTAGCAAAAGAAACAAGGTACAATTAATCTGCAGCCTGTTGATATTCTGTGAAGGTTGCCTCCCTCTTCATTCTTTTCTTTCCTATGTAACCATTTACTGAAGAAAGTAAACGCTGTTATACAGACCTACCTGGAGCTCTCCACGGCAACAAGGAGGGTCATGACAGAAACTGCCCTGTGTTTAAAGCAGAGAAAGAAATAGCTCAGGAATGTCAGCCAGGACAAACCCTTCCTCAGCTATGACAGATAAGAGGAGGGAGTACGAGCTCTGTTCTTGAATTTAAAAACAGATTTGAGTCTGGTTTTAAAATTCCATTGATATATGATTCTACTTCTCGACTCTTATTCTTATCACATACCCAATTTTAACAATATTAAAATTGTGGAATAAGGCTGTGTAACATATTTGGATAGAATTGGGCTGAATTTTTGTCTTTGCTTATTGTACACTTTACTTAAAAAGAAGGTACGGTGAAGATTGTGGGAGGGATGCTTCAAATACCTGAGAGTTAACAACTATATTTTAAGAGCATTCGTCTTTGAATATTATGTGTATGTTAAAATACATCCCTTGAGGTATATTTTGTCACATTGTGTCAAACACAACACTGTTGGGGTTCCCACTGTTTTTCTCTAAAAAGACAAATTTTGAAACCCACATATGCTCAGTGAATTTGCTTAGCATTATACAAGGCAGTGGCAGAGGTAGGAATGGAATCAAATTTTCTTGAAGTTAATAATCACAATTATCTGCTAATAATAAATATAAATGTGTCAGAAGAGAAGCTTCACTATGGGAGAGTGGTCAGTTTTATAAAAACGAAGTTTTAGCTAGAACACGAAGGACGAATAGGATTTATATAGTTAGAAGAAGAGAGTATGTT
This sequence comes from Desmodus rotundus, assembly GCF_022682495.2. Taxonomy (NCBI): domain Eukaryota; kingdom Metazoa; phylum Chordata; class Mammalia; order Chiroptera; family Phyllostomidae; genus Desmodus; species Desmodus rotundus. The sequence goes on from NC_071393.1 coordinate 110,649,627, forward strand.
GAGTAGGAAACATGGAAACAACAAAAACAGCGAAGTAGAAATAAACAGCCACCCCAGTCAGACCAGACTGATGAGGAGGAGGTTCAGATGAGGAAGATAATGGAGGTAAATTTGGTAGAAACTTTGAAAGACTTTGCAGTCCAGGCAGAACGACTCAGTTTAGTTAAATGTGGAGCTCTTTAAAGCAGAATTGACATAACAAATCATTATTTTAGAAAGATAATTCGGCGGAGGTATATCACATGGGCTGAAATGGGAGGTGAACTAGAAATGAGAACAATACAACTTGTTTATTCATTGTTCAGTCAGTCAGTCAGCACGGATTGATTGTGTACCCATACAAATCACCTGGAGATCTTATTAAAAGTAATTATTCTTATTCAGCAAGTCAGGCTCAGACTTTACATTTCCAACAAGTTCCCAAGCTCTGTTCTATGAATCACAGAAAGTAACTAGGATGTAGTAAATTCTATCATGCATCTATTATAAATTTTAAGGCAAAGGCAATTGAAGATACAAAGCTGAAACAGACATAGATTTTGACCTTGAAATTACATGTATTAGAAGTGTACTATAAATTGTATCCTAGTAAAATAATAAAAATGTTTTTAGAATGTTCCAAAACTCAAATTTGGAAGTAGAGTTAAAAAGAAAGATTAAATCACCCCTGGCTGGTATGGCTCAGTGGATTGAGCACCAGCCTGCAAACCAAGGGTCACTGGTTCAATTCCCTATCAAGGCACATGCCTGGGTTGCAGGCCAGGTCCCCAGTTGGGGGGGTGTGAGAGGCAACTGATTGATATTTCTCACACATGGATGTTTCTTTCTCCCTCCCTTCTCCTCTCTCTGAAAATGAATAAACAAAATATTTTAAAAAGAAAAAGAAGAAAGATTAAATCAAAATACATTGTGAAGTCATAGAAGTCATTGTGATACATAGAAGAGTATCAGTGTTGATCCACCTTCGTCTGGATTACAAAGCCTTGTTTAAATTGTGTGTGTCTGTGAGCACAAAGAAAATGCCTGTAGCCACCGCTGTGGTTCTCTCAACACAATTACACATTTCTCTCTAGCAATATACCACTTCTACCTCTTGTTTCACTTATAGTTTATCCTTTCTTTCTTTTTTTTTTAAGATTTTATTTACTTATTCCTAGAGAGGGTAAGGGAGGGAGAAAGAGAGAGAGAGAAACATCAATGTGTGGCTGCCTCTCATGTGGCCCCCACTGGGGATCTGGCCCGCAACCCAGGCACATGCCCTGACTGGGAATCAAACCAGCGACCCTTTGGTTCACAGCCCATGCTCAATCCACTGAGCTACGCCAGCCAGGGCACTTTCTTGGTTTTTGTAGTTCTTCTTCCTATGCTCATTCCCTAAATGCAGGTGACAACATGGCTCACACTTGGCTTTCTCTCCTTCTAATTTCTTATGCTAATGGCTCGCAAATCTTATCTTAGTCCTAAATTCCATGCCTAGACTCACCTACTTACCAGATACATCTTTAAATTCAATATCCATTGCAAACTCAACATATCCAAAACTAAATTCATCATCCCCACCTTTTTCAATGCCCTCCCCACTAACATCTTGTTCCATTTCCTGTAGTTCTTCTATTTCAATGACTGCTACCACCATCCACACAGTCACCCAACCCAAAGGAAACCTGAATGGAAGTTGTTGTAGCTCCTCTTTCATACTCATACCTATATTTAAGGCCTATAGATTTTCCTTCCTCAGTGTTTCTTCTCTACATTCCAATCTCTTCGTCCTTACCATCCTGGCTTAGTTTGGGGCTCCATTTATTTTTGTCTAGACATGCAAGACTAGCCTCGTAACTGGTCTCCCTGCCTCAAGTTTTGTTGCCCGCTAACTCGCCATCTATTCTGCTACCAATATAATCTTTCTAAAGTGCAAAGTATAGACTGTGGCAGAATTGAGGTTTTATTATATATGGGTAAGCATACTGTAATAATTCATCAAGCTTTTATGCATAGTTATGCTACATCAGGCATTGTGCCAATCTTTGTTACTACAGAGATTAATGAAACAGTTATTAGTAAGAATTATTAATACAAAGAAGTTTTCTATTCTGTTCTACTCCTCTCTTTCCTCTCTACCCAATCCACGTCCATTTCCTCCAGGCTTCTCACCCCAAATATGTCAGTCTTTACTAAGTACCTACTATATATATATGGGGTACCCAAATGTAGGTTTACTGTTGTAAGTACTGAAACACAGTTTATTCTTGTATCATTATTTATTCTTGTATTATATATTTTTCCATACAAACAACTGTAAACCTACTTTTGCTGACCCCTGTATAGAACTATACTACATTCTTTTACTTGCTTCTCTTATTTAAGCCTCATGAAACATCAGAGCCACATATCTTTTATGCACATTTTGTAGATAACAATACTGAAGCTCAAAAAAATAGCCCGTTTGGATTAATGCAGCTAGCAAAAGGCAGAGTAAGGAATCTGAGCCAGGCCTGTCTAACTACAAGGTCCTTTCTCTTTTTGCATTACCATGCTGCCCTTAGAACTGGGGTTAGCACCCACAATTCATTAATATTAAGGTCAATAATCTAAATAAACTATATCCATTTTCATGAATGAAACTCCTAAGTAAATAGTAGCTGAATATTTCAAAAGGCAGAGAGGAAAATTTAGTTTAAATTTTAAATTAAATGTTGACTGTATATAAATAAATTATAAGAAACTGAGTTGCAAAATATGAGATCTTTAGGTGAAACAGAAGTGGAGAAAATGGCAGGAAGGCTTAATATAGTAGTTCAGGCTTGCTTTCCAGATTTCTAAATAATGCTTCTTATGCACTGTAAAATAGACTACTCTCCCTTCCATGGAGAGAAAGGCCCCTTTTCTTTTTTAATCTCTTCCCTTTTTCCTTTCCTCCCAAAACTGCTCAGGCTACTTTTGCAGCATTTATTACTTTGGATAACTCGTTATATCAAGTTCATGCTATCTTCTCTAGGGAGGAGAGGGAGTGAGAGGAGGAGAGAGGGAAAGAGAACAAGAAGAAAGAGTGCACACAATGTGAATATACGATAATTTTGTAGTCAGACCTCCACTCATTCAACTTACAAATGACCCAGGTTCACAAATGGCTACCCCTGTTCTCCTTCCCCTACTCACTGTCTAAGCTCCTCTGTCACTACTCTAAGAGAAGTTCCGGGAGAAAAAGCTTTTTGAGGAGTGAAACAGTTAAAAAAAGCCCTGAACAAACAGCAAGAACAGTTTAGCGGACAGTTAATCTCCTTGTCCCCTGACCCTCAAGACCCAGCCTATTGAGGAGAAGTTTTATTAAGCCCCAAAATCCTCCACACTAGCTAAATGTGTTCTGTTTATTTTGCTATACTTTCTGATAAGCTAATATTTAGAGATACATTTGTGTTAAACAGTATTCTACCTGCGAGAGTTCTTCACATATTAATGTGAATTTGTTCAGATCAGACATCAGCATCTAAGTAAATCTGTCCTAAATGCACATGAGCAAGTCATTTAGAACTTGGAATTCTTTGAGGCACAGGGCAAACCCTGATCAAGGCCACATCGGTATAGCCAGATACAGGAGGCCTGACCGGAAGTGCATTTGGCAAGAAGAAAGAACTGTACAGCAAGGTAGGTGGGAAGGTTCCATAAACAAATGCCTTAATTTGTCTTCCAGCCTGTCTCCCAGTTCAGGCTGGTAATTCAACAATCTATTAGTAACATTGTGAGCTAAATTAAGGTGTGCTTGGTTTTTTTGACTACCCTTGACTCTTGTCCACTATCTACATTAATGTTTTTTACAGAAATGGTTCCAGGTTCCAAACAATCAATTTTTTATGTATTCTCTGGAAGCATAACCTGTGAGTAAGGGACTGCCTATGCAAAAAAGACTCTCCTGAAAGGCTCAAGTTTGTACTGACTGCATGATATCTTTTAATACTGTAAGACATTGAAAGAGTTTAAATTGGGGATAACATGATCATCTTTTATTCCTGGTTCAGTTTTATTATGCACATCTTAGGCCATTGTCCTAGATATATATTTGTAATGTAACTTTTTAATCTTACAACAGAATAAATAAATGTTCATTGAAGAAAATTTAGAAAACATAGGTTAAAAAAGAGAAAGGAAATTAACCCATAATTCTATTTCTCAGTATTACTCTTCTTCCATTCTTTAATTCTATGCATGTACACTATATATGTGTGTGTGTAAGAAAACAAAGAAATCATATTTTTATTTAACCATCTTTTTTACTCAATATGTTGTAAACATCTGTCCATATCATTACATAGTACTCTGCTATATTATTTTAATGCTATGCCTACCTATTATTCTCTAGTATAAAGTGTAATATGATTTATTTATGTAGTCCCTTGTTGTCAGATAATAGGTTGCTTCTGGTCTTTCTCAACTGCAAGTAAATGATGAACATATTTATAACTAAATCTTGGCATATAACACAATTATTTGAGAGTGTTTTTAAATTTTTATTTTATTAATGTTATGATAATTTTTTAATATCTTCTATATGCAAAGCTATGTTAATAGCAGCAGCAGAATGATAAATAAAACAACTGCTGTCCTCAGCTGCTGGTAGGCGTATAAAGCCATTTGTTCATGGTTTTATTCTCAGCAATTAGAACAGTGGCAGTGCATAGCAGCTAGGTACTCAATAAATGTCAGGAAGCATAGGGAAAGGAAAGAGGGGAACACCAAATACGGCCTGAATATGAAACTAGTCAAGCCTAGAGATTTCTAATTGGTACAGATTAGTGTGAATTTATAGACTCCTTTTTTATAGAGAGAGTATACATATATAAACTTAAGAACATACGAAAGCTAAGAACCATCTAATTTCACTCATATGTGGGATAGAGTATTTCTAAGCTCCATCCTATTTCTACATTGAATATAGGTCAGTAGCAGGGAGTCCAAGATGGCAGCAGAGTAGGTGTAAGCTACAGTAACCTCCACCCAGGATCAAACTGGAATTACAACTAAGTAACAGAAAAATCATCCTGAATAACCAACTGCACACTAGCTGGAGAGAATATGGGTCAGTAGATGCCCTAGTTTTCTTTTCCCCGTGGCTGGTTCAGTAACCAGGACTCCAGAGGAAACATGAGCTACTGTTACCCTACTGTGGGGGAAGAGTGTTAGGCCAACGAGGGTCTTTGTGTAGGTAAATAAGCACAGTTACTACACGTGCTAACAAAGACAACTGCGGCCAGACTCGGTTAAGATATCGATCGTTTAGGCACATACATACTTATCTGTTTTTACTTTTTTTACCTTTTCCCTCAGTTTCCTGATAAAATTTCTTAAAGAAACTGCTATCTTTTGTGGCATAAACACAGTGGAAAAGGGGTTTGCTCATATTGAGCCAGGGTGCTTTCTTTCCCACCAGAGTATCAGCTTCGTGATGCCTAAGACAAGGTGTGTTTTTGTAACTCTACGTCCACAGAACTTGGGAAGAGTACATCTCCTAGATTAGACAGTCCTGCCATCTTTTCATATACCACCCTGTCTTTCCATGGAACTTACAAACTTCCAACAGTGTAATTGCCCAGCAGAATCTTACAGGGTCCCTTAAAGTGAGTCCAAAACCCTTAGCCATAGGAGCAGGCCGGAAAGCACGGCGTGGCAACAGAACTGCTTTCGTAACTAAGACACCTCTTCATAAAAGGTGCCATGTAAATTTTTGCAACTGGGGCGATTAATTTAATATTTCTGAAGAAAAAGAAGTATAAGATGGGGGTGAGGGCAGAATTCCAAATGGATTTAGGAAGCTTCTAATTAAAAAAGTTACGGAGCTGCTCTCTCAGACTTACATAGATGATGTTACACATTTACCTCTTAAAATATATATAACAAGCAGTAATCGTGATCCAGATACACCTAATTTTCTTGGGGAAATCTTTTTAAATAAAGCTTAGCATTAATTGAATTTATATTATTCCTAAAACTGATTTTAACTATTGAGCTGTTTATATTTCTACTTCAGCTGTAAAACAGCTTGGTGATATAGCTTCCAAACTATTGATTTGGGCCTTCTATTCTTTCGAGGCCTAAATGGCTGGGAAATGCCCGTGAATAAAAAAAGGGTTCCCCACTCTGGAAAACGGAAAATCACAGAAGCCGGCCCCACTCTAGTCGTGCTGGGCTTGCTTGGCTCTGTCAGAGATGCTGTTTTGGATTTGAATTGCCTGCTTCTGCTGCTGCCAATTTGTGAGGCTGCCTCTTCACATTAAAGCATGAACAGAAGGGGAATAAGCACTGAGATAGCAAATAGGATTTTTATAAACTGACACACTTAGCAGGAATTAGCAAGATAGACTTAACAGTACAGTGATTATTTGGGCAAAGCCCAGTGCCTTACATCTTCCAGTGTGTGAATGAAACATATGCTGACTTCCTAGTGCTTACCTAAGGTTCTAAAAGTGGAAAGCTCTAATTATCAGGGAGAATCTGATCTGAATTCAGTTTGTTCTTGTCATCTTTATAAACTGCCCGCTTCCCTTTTCTGCACAAAATGCAAAGAATTAATTTCTGAGTCAACATAATAGATTTCTTTTCAGCAGAGATCTCTGATTTTTATCAATTAACAAAAAAATTCATTCTATTTTAACAAGCATATGTTTAATAACAAAAATATTCTTCCTACTCTCAATGACAGACTCTTTTAGTGGCTATTACTGTTGACTTTCTTAATCCTTAAGAGTTGATGTTACTGATTCTCCTAAAAATATCCTCTAGGTTTCAGTGGACTTTTAGAAATTGTTTTCTTCCTGACCCCCATAAATATCCTCCAAAAAGCCTTTCCTAATTATCCCAAACCAATATTAATTATTTTGTCCCACTCAATACTTAAATCATTTCTCCTCGTATGCATTTTTACTTTAATTTTAATTATCATATTTGAATTCAATCAGTGATATTAATTTCATTCACTTTCCTAAATTTTTGCTGTGTTTTCTGCACTACCTTGTCAACTTAAAGTCAGAAACTGTGCTTTCTTCTGTCTTTATCTGTCTCCACAGTGCCCAAACACCCAGTGGGACCGATAAGGACTAAATGATGGCTACATGTAGTATGTAGTTTTGTTCCACACATGAAGGTGGCACCGGAAAATATTTGTAGTTAAGGAATTTATCCTTGACCTCTGAGGAAGTTAGGTTACATCCTTAACTATTTTTTTGTTATCTTGGTATGACCAACTACCCTTATCCCGAATCTCCAGTCCCAGAATTTCTTCTCACTCTCACTGTCGTCTTCACTCATCTTAAAATGATGCAGCTCACAGTTGGTGTGACAGATGAAACAGGAAACTAATTAGCAAGTGTTGTCCATCTGTATGTTTATATTAAATATTTTAAAATAAAACTGCATTTGCATTCTGAATGCTCTGTCTGAAATCCATAAAATCTAAACTTCGGTAAAAGCTCTGTCTTGGTTTTGAATTTTATTGTAGACTTCATGGTAAAGCCAAAAAAAGGGGGGGGGGGGGCGTGTGGAGTAGAATCAGGATTATGGTAACTTAAGGCAGATACAAATTTCAAAAAGCAAAAAGTCCTGTCCTGCCTGGTGTGGCTCAGTTGGTTGGGTGTCATACTGCAAAGCAAAAGGTCTTCAGGTTGATTCCTGGTCAAGGCACATGCCTGGGTGGTTTGGTCCCCTGGTTGGGGCTTGTGCGAGAGGCAACCCATCTATGTTTCTCTTCCTCTCTTTCTCCTTCCTTTCCCCTCTCTCTAAAAGTAAATAAGTAAATAAAATCTTTTTTTAAAAGAAAGCAAAAAACCCTGAAATAAAAGTAGGTCTCAAGAGCCCCCTGAAATCTGAAAAGATCTACCAGTCAAAAGATACATTGACGTATTCTTACTTCACAGAAACTGATTCATACATAAAGTTTGAGTAAGCTGTTTTTATTCTCTGATAGATGTATTTTGTTTATACTTCTTTTTTCTCTTTTATCTAGCTTTCTTTTAAGTTTAAGCTTCTTTGACATCTGATTAAGATAAAACTCTAGGGAGACTGTTGGTCTTATTATGGGTAGCCATCTCCCAGGTTGAAGGTGAATGTCAAGCTTTGGAAAGAAAAGATGTTTTGTTTTTTTTATGCAAGTCAAATAGTCAAATGTTCTTGATGTTCAAAAAGTAAGAGGGAAAAAAGTATGATCTACAAGATTATTATTATACTGCAGTGCTCAAGTCAATTTCTCCCCCTATGCTCTTGTCCGTGTGTGAAGAGAAAATGGTCATTTTATTTATATAAATTTCATTATTTCCATAGGATCACAAGATGTTAGAATTAAAGGAACTTCTGATGTTAGCTTAGTCAAATCTTTCACCATTGGAAGTGTTAGAAGAAATTTCTAACTAGCCATCAGGTTTTTGTTTGATACTTTAGTAAGAAAAATCTTATTTGTCTCATAAGGCAGCATATTCTATTGTTGGATGGCTGTTATTATAGGGATGCTTTTTCCATTTCATTGAGCTAAAGTCTTTATCACTTTTTCTTCCATTCGTTCGTCCTAATTCTGCCCTCTAGCATAACACCAAATAAATTGACTCCCTCTTTTATATGACAACCTTTCAAAGCAAGTACTATTTATGATTATATAAATGTTAAATAATATCTTCTCTTCCGGCCACAGACAATGTAATATCATTATAGTTGTAATAATTGTACACATTCATTCCCAAATCGACTGTGGAAAGAATGAGTAGAGACCAGGGTTTGTTCGGTTCATTTATCGAGTTCCTACAATGTGCAGGGGTTTGGCAGGGCCATCAAGAAGCTTAGATAATATGAGACCCTGTCCTGTGAGACAGTCATACATTGTTGTCTCATCTTTATAAATTTGACTTTAATCACAGTTTGTTGCTTCTCTTTATCCTTTTTAGTTCTTTTAACTTTAAATTCCACTCTGACATCAATATTCCACTCCTACTTTTTTGTTTATTTACATTTGCCTCTTGGTGTCTTTTTGCCCTACCCTTACTTTCAGTCTGTTGTTTTTAAGTGTATCCCTTGTAAATAACATTCCAATGGGATTTGAGCTAAAGAGGAAAAAACACCTCAATCTTGCATCTGTCCTAAATTGATGCACCCCTGTTCCTGGCATGGCATTTATTTTGCTTTACCACGAAGTTTGCTATGAAAAACATCCCTTGGTGTTTTCTTTTCCTTTATGTTTATGTTACATTGGATATTTACTATGTACATTTGATATATACAGCTTCATTATTTCTTTCTTGTCCTTTTTTCCTCTTGTTGGTTTAATCCAGATACTATTTGTTTCCTTTTACCCCTTTGTTATTTTTGAGTTATGCTAGAGTCTCACCCTCATGCTTTCCTTCCAGTGTCTGATACTCATAATCAAGTATTCATTTCTCCACTATTGTGTTTTACAGACACTAACTGTCCTTCCTACGAGGCATTCCCATTTCTTTTACTCGTCCCCTCCACCAGCGAGACCTTTAGAACACTTTCACTTCTCCATCTCCTCCCACCCCCTCAACTTTTACGTAGTATTGCTGCGATCATGCTCTTAATTCTAGGTTATTACTAAGTGTTCTTTTGCAGTATGTCTGTACAACTTCTGGGGAAATTCGTATGCAGTACATATAATTCTTCAGTTCATTTGATCATCATATATATTAGATTTAGCTATATATGGTTATGTAAAGGTGTGTGTGTTTCACTAGGTTTCTGCTTCTCTTCCCCTATCTTGAAATCTCTGATTCATTTTTCCAGAACATTACTTACTGATTATTCTCTGAACTTTGGCATTTTCACAAATACCACCCTTCTCTCCTGATTGGTGAGTGCTGTCTGACTGCATATAGGATTCGGTGGTGGCGGGCTTTTTTTCTCAGAATGTGCTCGTATTAATCTACTGTTTTATAAGTCTTGGTATTGTAGGTAAAAATTCCAAAGTCAATATTCTTTTTTCTTAGTAACTATGATTTTACTATGTGACAGCTTATAAGATTTTCACTTTATCCTTGAAATTACACAATCTTACCAGGACATTCATTCATATATATGGTTATATATATCTGTCCTTCAAAAAATCCAGCCATTGTTAATATGAGAATGGTTTACACAACAGGGATTTAACGTGGCAGCCAAGGAGAGTGGACTGGAATGCAGGTGCAGAAATGGCATCTTCACTATACTAGTCATTGGGGGTGGTAGATACAATTTAGTGAGCATGTGTACTGTGCAGCTGTTGCATTCAAAATGACTGAGCAAATAGAGCAACAAATCTGCCTCAGATTTTGCATTAAGCTTGAACACTCCTCCATGGAAACTATTTGGATGATTCAGAAGGCCACAGCTATGGAAACTGGTGATTGGCAGCTTCATCACAACAATGCACACACTCATGCGTGGTGCAGAGGTTTTTGGTGAAATATCAAATCTCCCAGGTGACTTGGCCTCTCTACAGCCCAGATTTAGTGCCCTGTGACTTCTGGCTTTACCCAAAATTAAAATCACCTTCGAAAGGGAAGAGATTTCAGACCATCGATAAGATTCAGGAGAATACAGTGGGACAGCTGATGGCAATTGGAAGAACCATGTGAGGTCCCAAGGTGCCTACTTTGAAGGGGACTGAGGCATCATTGTCCTATGTACAGTGTTTCTTCAACAAATGTCTCTGTTTTTCCTATTACGTGGCTGGATACTTTCTGGATATATATATACATACCTTGCCTGGAACTCAGTAAAATTTTCAATGTCCAAGCCCAGGTCTTTTTAATTAAATGAAATTTTCTTCTGTTTTCCCCTTCTATCAGTTCCTTTTTAATCTTTATGGAATTTCTAATGATAATATATCAATCTCATGCTCTGTCCTTCAAGTTTCTTATTATTTCCTGCATGACTCCCATCATTTTGTATTTTTGTTCATTTCTCTGAGATATTTCTACCACTTGGTCTTCCAGGCCACTAATTGAGTTTTCAACAGGGATATAGTCACCTTCTAAATTTTTTAATATTTATTACTAAATTGAAAATAATGTTTTTTGTTCCAGAATGTCCTTTTAATGCTGTAGTGAATCTCCATAAGTGTTTTAATTATTTGTGGTTGTTGTTGTTAAAATTATATACTTCCCCCAGCAGTTTTATTTCACTATGAGCTATCCTAAATATTATGCTCATTATTCCACCCACTATCTTAAATTGCTGATATTTTCCTTGCCTACTGAGAGTTCTATTTTCCCTCTGCCCTCAGAAAGCTAACTTCTAGGGTACCATAGACCTGATGGGAGTGGAGTTGTTGGAGAAAAGCGGACCACAAGTGGTAAAAGGCATGGAAGTCACAACCCCTGAATTGGCAAAGCACCAATGGCAAGCTGCCAGTTTTCTATTGGGGGGGAAAAAAAAAAAGGAAAAAAGCTTCTTTGACATTCATTTGTAAAGGTTTGGGCCTTCCCAGCCTTTTGGGATAGAGCAGTCTTAGCATTTTTTAGGTAGCCTTCTAGGTCAATTTAAAAATGATACCTTACTAACCTGGATCCCAGTTACCTTCAAGTGCTTTAAATCAGTGAACATTAGAGATGGGAAGGGCCTAGTCTAAATGTTCTCATTTTACAATAAGGATAATGAGACCCCCAAAAATGATATTAGTTTTTCAGTCATCTCAGCAATAGAGACAAAATTGGATTCTAGACCTTGTGACACTTAGGCCTTCAGTTAACGGTTCTATTTTCTGTCACCTAGTACTTACATTCTTAGCATTTAGTACTAAATCAATTCTCTCATAGAATGCTTTCCTATATCTGGTACTCTAAGATAACAATGTATAGGTACTTAATAATTTAAGTGAAAATGGATAGAAAGTGTTAGTAAGTTAATATTAATGCTAGTATTGATTTATCTTTAAATAAATGGTTAATCAACATCCAAATCTGATTAAAACTGTGGTTGTTAATGAAGGCAGAAGTAAATTATATTACAAGATCTACTGCTCTTTGAGAGAAGAGATGCTACTCATATACACCTAGAAAGCTTTTATCTTACATCCCCTCTAGTGGAAATGGTGAGAAGATATTTCTGATTTTAAAAGTACAAGTTGTTTTTTAATCATCAATGTTTGGCATGATTTATATATTTAGATAATGATAGCTTTTATCTGAAGGTATACTATGTATAACAAAGTGTCTTTCACAATGTCAATATTACTATAGTTTAAAAGAATAGAAGAATAAACATAAGGCGACCTTGAACCTGTTACTACCTCCTGTGACCCTCAGTACCCTCTTCTGCCCTGCCTACCTCATAAAGTTGTAAAATTAACACATAGGTGTTAAATTGTATTGTTCTTTTAAAATGTGAGTATTATTGTCATTTTTATTCTTAAATGTTAACTGATCTTAGATATAAGAAGTAATATCATATATAAGGTATATAAAGTCATATTATATGAGCATACATTCTATGATATAAAATCAGATTATAATGTTTTATAGTTTTATTCTCCTGTCTTTGAGGAAATTAATATGCTATGATCTCTTTATTTAACAAAACTGTGAAAATCTTGAATTGTTTTTATCCTACTATAATATCCATGATTTATAATTCTTATTACCTATTCCTCTTACCATTATTCAGTATAATCTCTTAGTCTTAGAAGGCAAACTCAGTTTTTATTTCTTAAAAGTAAGAAAGTGGGGGAGAGCGAATATGAAGTAAATACAAGAAAATATTAATGTTTGTCAAATCTGAGAGAAGGATACATGGGTGTTTATTATACTATTATCTTATGTTGGAAATATTTCACTACTTAAAATATAATATGAATCCCAAAAAGAGCAAATTCGTGACTTATAAACAATCCCTAAAGTCATATTTAATCAAAAGTTTCTTAGTTTCCATCTGAATATAGGAATCAGAGTCATGTTTGTTTCATTCCCAGGACTATGCCAACATGTCCACACATTCACTCTCCTGGTCACACAGACAGATCCCCACCGGCTGCCTCAGCACCTCTATTTGATGCTTTTCAACACGTGTCCATTATCATAGAATTTTCCTTGTATGACATGTCATATTTCTGAAAAAACTGGACAGTCACTCTGATTAGGTAGTGGGATGGAATAACGACTTAAGAAAGAGCCAGAGATCCTAGTCCTAGCTCTGCCACTTACTACTCTACCTGCCTTTAATTTACTACCTTACCTCTCTGAATATCACTTTCCTTTCCTGTAAATGGCCATATAATACCTGTTCAGTCTACCTCACAGGTGGTGAGAGAACAAATGGAATTATAATAACAGCATAAATGAAGTTTACAATAGATCCTCTGACTACTGTCACATATTGGTAGCTCTGCCTTTTCTAAGCCAAAATCTCTGACTAGATCTCAGACACCAGAACCATGCAACAGAGTAGAGTCAAAGAGAGGGCAAGGGAGACAGAGAAGGATAGGACCCAATGAATGTGCCTAGCTGTGATACCGAACATAACGGCCCCTAAAGACCTTCCAACTTTGACATTCAATGATTTTGTGAACCCAGCAGCCATGGAGTAGAAAGCAGCATTGAGCATATTCTGTGAAACATGAGAAATCACAATAACGATTTAGTATGAAATCCCTTTTAGTGGCTTCTGCAAATTAGAATTTTTATGTGGAGAGTCAATGACTCTGCAGTTTTAAAAAACAGGAAAAATATACCCTAGTATGTCCCAGATAATACGAAAGCAATGAATAAGGAAACAAAAAAAGTCACTGAAAAGTATGTTTATTTGCAGTTATCAGCTAGCCTGTCCCAAGACCTTTATCCACCTACAAAGATTAATAACATGGCGATGTGTATGTCACTGCTGCTTTATGGAGTCCACATGTTATCAATTATATATAATAAGACTGGTGAAATTAGCTAATGTTTATACTAACACAAATTTGTATTTTGTTGATAATATCTGTTGTCCATTCACCTGAACCACATTCCACATAATCCTGCTTTTTTGTAATGTTTTTCCCATTTACTCCATAGATCTACCATTTGGTTCAGCTTAATGATAATGAGATCCAACAAGGCATGCAGCAATCAGGAACCCATCACATGCATGTCTTGTGGTATTTCAACACAAAAGAATAAATTGGTATATTTTCAAAGTTTTTTTATGTTTTACACATAAATCTTACCTTTGTTGAATACCTGGGTATCTTTTTGGCTGCATAAGCCATTAACTGGATGACTTTATTTGAAGGGTCCCTATGTTGGTAGGTTGAACTTCATGAAAGCCATTTTTCAAACCTTTAGTTTTATCTCTCCTCCTTGGGAGCTTGCTCTTCAGAGCCAGGCAACCCCCACTGCACACATGGACAGGCACTGGCTTAAGGAGAAGGAGAACTTAGGCTTTACGCATATAGCTGTGTGAGTGCATCCAGTTTATGATTTTCCTCTGCGTTAGTCACAGACATTCTCCTGAATAAAAACTGCCAAGCCTGCTGGCGTTGAACTTTGCCAGGTTGTTAAGTATGTTTTTATGAGAAATGTCTGCCAATACCACAGCAACAACAACTACCTTTTTTAAAACTTAGTTTGTATCCATAAACTTTTATATGTATTATGTCACTTAATCTTCATAACAACCCTGTGTTATCCCCACTTTATAGATGGAAAACTAAGACAGAGAAGTTAAGCAACTTGTCCAAGGTTCTGCATCTAGCAAGTAGTAGCACCAGGATTTAAACTTGGCAGCCTGACTCGAGTTCACAGTCTTAATCTCTGTGCTATGTCACCTCCCAACTTGCTTATTTCTTGTAGAGCCTGTGAAGTGTAGCCTCTCCGGTAAAACCTCAAGCTCCTCTCTTCACCTATGTCACCCTGTATAAAAAATTAAGTGATGTCCTAGTTACAGTTTTTTTCTTCTTCTGCCCCTCCTCTTATTCCTTCTGCTTGAACAAACTTCATTACCATGAAAGATTTGAGAAAACATATGCTATCTCATTGACATATTTGATATCAAGTTAAGAAAAACCTACTGAAGCTAGCTTAAGCTAAGAGGGGATTTATGGAAAGATGTAGTCTTATATCATGGAACCCAAGAGCAAAAATAGGCCTCAAAAGGGACTAAAAGCAAGAACTAAAAAAAATCAGAAGCTAAGATTGCTCCCTTTTTAGATGTTAGCTGTCCAAGGGGGAAGAAGGGTAACACGCCTTCTTTCCCCACAGAGTAAGAAGTTTTCAGAAAATAAGGGTATAGTCTGAACCAATATTCCTCAAAAGGCTCCTTTTCTGTATTCCATCACTTGAAGGAAAACACAGGTGCAGTGCACATTTCCCAGCTGCCTTTATGGATTAAAAATAGTAACTAAACATTGTTTTTCAGCTACCGCCTTCCTGTCCCTCCATAAGCCCCAACACCTGGCATTTTATTTTTTTCTCATTTGATTAATCTCAGGTTAGGCCTTTGCTACCCTCTAACATCCAGATGAGAAGACCCTTGATTTCACTCCATCTTTTCATCCCAGGCCTTTAACCTGTGCAACCGAAGGGGCTAGTGCACTTGTCTTTTTAGTTGACTGTCAGGAATCTGCCTAGTTTCAGCCCCTCATATTCATCCTGTCTTCTACCCTCTCAGAATGTTTCATATGGTCTCTGCTTTCCTTGTTCTTTTTTTCCACCCTCTTTCCCCCCAGGACATACCTACTGGCTCCTCTTATTTTTAGTGAAACCCTGTACCCTTTTCCCATTAGATGAAGTCCAAATTCTTGAGCTTGAGAGCCCTGCAAAATCTTGTCATAAGATGACCCTACCTACCCCAGTCATTTCAACTCAAGTCCTTCACTCTACACAGTTTATTTTCCCCACTGATCTAGGAGCACCACGGGCTTCACCACAGGCTGATCATCTTCCCCATTCCTTTCCACCTATACAAGTCCAGCCCATTTTTCAAAACCTAACTAACTTAAGTCATATTCCCCATAAAGAGTCTTATGTGATCTCTCCAACAACAGGGTAAACAACTGTCCCGGTTTGCCTGGGATTTCCTAGGACATGAGACTTTCAATATAAAATTTGGGATATTTCTAGGCAACCAGGGGTGGTTAGAAAGCCTACCAACACCTCGTGTTTCTGTTTATGATGTTTCCTTGTCAAATAGTGGGGGGGGGGTGCCTGTGAAAGTACTGGTAGCCACTACCTTCCGTACTCAGAATTTTTTCCACAGTTAGGAGTTATGCTCCTGTTGGGCAGAGACCCTTTTGATTCCTACGTCATGCAGAATATGCCGCTGCACTCAGGTTAATGCCTACTCAAGGAAACATGTACTTTAGTTTTAAGCGGGCATTATGTCTGAAATATTTTCCTCGCGTGTTAATGTATTCATCTTTATTTTTTTCCAGCCCAGATGACTTACTCAATGCCTTGAATGAGGGTATCAGTCGCGCTGATGTCATCATCACATCAGGGGGTGTATCCATGGGGGAAAAGGTATGAAAACTGGGTCTTATGGAAATTTAGCCACTGTAATATCCTTGCATACAGTTTACTAACTGTATGTGATCTGGTAAATATCTGGTACATAACCAGACTCCCACAAAGCTGAAATCCACGGGGCTTCAGAAATTCCTGGGCATTCTAAAAAGGATGCAATATAGATCAGAGAGCTTACTTCAGGAGCAGCACAGAAAATCCCACAACTCACATAATGGTTTTTATCTCCCCCTGGAGATTTCTGGCTTTTTGTTCTCTCAACTTTAGTACATTACGACTTCCTTTATATGTAATATTTACCCCTAAGTTAAAGCTCCAAGATCCTTCCTTCTACTTAAATTTAAATTAAAGATGACCTCCTCCACCACATATTGTAAACCTGGTAAAGAATCCTTAGTTCCTCACAGAGAAGAAAAGAAAGAGTAGGTAGTCCTTTGCCCCTCTTGACAAATAATAATCATAATAATAATATAAAATACAAACATAGATATAAACATACAGGCTTTTACAAGACAGTATATTTGCATATGGTATATGCTTAGTCCTATAAAATTACAATTTGCATATCTCAGTATCATTAAGTTTATATATCTTATTGAAATTTGTTGGTTCATGATGTTTATTGGGTCTATTGAATAATGTGATGACAGTGAAATATTCTTTATTATAATAATCAACTTTGTTTTGGCACAATGACATTTCAGATTACAAAATATTTTGCCATCCTATAATCCCTTTCCATGTTTCTTTTTATCTCATTAATGACTGAACTGAAAATTTTGAAAAGATTTTCATAACAGCTTTTACTAAAATTCACATTTTTCAGGAGTTTGATGATTTTTTTGGCTAGCTCTTATATACACATGATTGTTGTTGGTGTCTGCATTCACTAGCTGCAAAACCGCCTAAGTTCATAACCCGACTCTGCACAGTGAACTCTGTCAGCTCTGGGAACAAATGTCTGAATTCAGTAACCTGAAGAGAGAATGCCTGCCTTCCATTCACAGCTTTAGTTTTAGAATATTTAAGAATAGCACTTCAGATGCCAAAACCATAGAAAAAAAAGAATCTCAGTCCAAGACTACCATCTCAAATTACATCCAAGAGTAAAGCTATTAAAGTGTAGGTAGGAAGTCTCCTTTTGCAGCAGTTTGCTGGGTTAGTCTTCCCTCGAGTCTCCCGGAAGTCTTTAGTTTTAGGCAGAGCAGATTGCTGCGGACCGCCTGAGTTTACAAAGGCAAGGGCTGAAGTCTGCATTGCAGGAGACCTGTAAGAAATTATCTGCAGAATGTCTGTTATTATTATCATCAAACTGCCTATGGTGTTCTAGTACCACAAGAGTAATCCTGAAGTTGAGTACTTAAATGTTAAATTTGTTATTCCAAGGAGTGTGTCACGTATAAATTATCTTAGTTACTAATGAACTTAATTATGGGACAATACCTATCTGTCAGACCTAGTTTTTGTCTTTTCTAGTACTTTGGAAGAGGCAACAAGCGTATAACTAACGAAGGATGTCATTCATCCTAGGGATTTGCTCACAAGCAAACAGAGCCAATGCAGTAGTGCACATTGGTTTTCTTTACCAAAGGGCCCCTGATGCTTTTGGAACCCACAGTCCACTATCCTCTTCTCAGCCAAAGAAAAATGACCCTTTCACAGTTGCTCCTCTCAGAACCTCTACCCAACCCTGCTCCACATAGACTTTTCAAAGAGTTTTTATTTTTATAAAACACCAAAAGTTTCAGGTAAACAGGATCTGCTTTTTGCCCTGAAAACTAAAGAATTATATTTATTACTATGCAACCTGCAGAATTATAAAATAGCTCACTAACAATGCATGGTGCAGATAACAAGGAAGATAACACTCAGACTGCCTACTTATGTGCTTCTTAATTTTTCCTGAATGTCTCCCTCACCTCACATGATCCAAATAATCACAAAGATTATTACCCATCACAGAAAAGGCTGGTCTCATAGGCTTGCCCTGATTATTTAGCAGCAAGAGTGTTAATTAACCATACACACCTCAAGTTTGTTTTGCAAATCTAGAGTTATACAGCAATAGAATATTAAAACTAATCAATAATACTCCAAACAAATAAATACAATAAAATTGTCCATATCATTTCATTCAGCCCGTGTCATTCTTGTTCTGGTAGACCTTAGCTCAGTAGTCTGCTTTTGTGACCCACCTGCTTCCCCTGTAGGGAGTCCTGGGATTCGTGGCTCGGTCCACTGGTCCCGAATAAAATTCATCTAAGCTATGTTGCCTCAGAAACCTGTACCAAGAGACTATTCTTTGAAGTGCCAATATTTTAAAGTACCTCTGACAGTCCTTCTCCCTCGTGCTCTGGATCTGCCTTTTTTGCAGATACAAACTGTTCACTGTAGCTTGTAGCTGAGCTATATGAAAGCATCAGAATAAAACAAAAACTTTCCACGAATGACAGATACTTCATGCCTGTACATCTTTTTCTGTTGTTGTTGCTGTAATCCATAATATCAGAAGATAAGTAAAATTTTCTGTTGAGATACAGTATCTACCTATTTCATAAAAGTTTTTATCAGTGTTTTCCCTGAGGGTAAACATGTAGTGGAAAGCAAGGGCATTGTCAAGTGTCCAGGCATTTCCCATAAAGCGTACAATTTCTGAAGCAGTCTTATTAATAGCATTTTACCTATACAAATCTAACCTTAGGGCACCCTGAGCCTCTCTTCTCAGATATGACAGCAACTCCCTCCCATGAATCTCTTAAAATGGTAACATATCAATCAAACCTATTTCTAACATTTTTTTAATAAGATGAAAGAACAAATCATTTTGATTTCCTGGAGACCCTCTAGGAAATTTCAAAGATAGTTGTAAAAGATAGTCTGAAATTTATTTTATTTTTTATTCTAAATTTTGGTCTGATCCTTAAAAGGGAAAATCAAAAGAGTTGTCAAAAAAGAATTGGGTATCTAATTAACGTCTAGTAGTTAGTTACCTAATTTTCAAACAATAAAAATTTTTTTAAAATAAGCATACAGTGTAATATGATTGTAAAATAACCTTGGCTTATTCATAAGTGAGTAAACTTAGTTCTTTGCTTTTTTTATTACCTTAATCAAAGGCAAAATAAAGGAAACAATATACATAAAAAGGTAGATAACCCAAAAAGAATAAACTTTCATATCGAAAGGAAGGCATTAATCAGTAGTAAACCAAAGAAGTGAGCCCATCAAACTGAGTGAGCTTGCTATAATTCTGGTATGTTTCCCAGCATCATTTCAGACATAGGTTATAAACCAAGTCACATCAGTCTCAAAGTTTTGTTCTTTATTATACTCTTATATTTTTGAACAAACTTGCTCTTTGCTTAAGAACAGAGTGGACCCCAGACCTACCAGGGTTCCTGAAATCCGGTAAGTCAGTGATTTTCAACCTTTTTCATTTCATGGCACACAAACTAATTACTAAAATCTGCAGCACACCAAAAATTACATTTTTTGCTGATCTGACAGAAAAATAGGTATAATTTTTATTCATCATATCAGATTGCTATTGTTGTTTTGGCTGTTGTTGTTTTTTTACTTGACAATCTAAGGGAAATGTGATCAGTGCCCCTGACTATAAATAGTAAGGTGTTCATGTTTTAAAAAGTCTTGCTACACACCAGTGTACCATGGCATACTGGTTGAAAATCACTGCTTTAAGGTGTCACAACTATTTTCATAATAAAACTAAGACTTTATATTGCCTTTTTGTTCTCTTTCTCTCGTGAGTGGACAGTGAGTGTTTGCAGTGGCCGCATGATGTGTGGTAGCTCATCAGAGTGAATGCAGAAGCGAATAAGAGAATCCAACTGACTCCCGTTAACTCAAGTATTAAAGAGATTTTCAAAATTATGTAACAATGCATAAAAATAAGGTGCTCATGTTACATGAAATGGCTTCATCATTGCTATTTCTATGATAAATTAACCCATGATAAGTATTTTTTTAATTTCTTAGTTTTAGTTTCTAATACAGTAGATATAAACCACATAAACAAAAGCTTTGGGATCTTTAATAAATTTTAATTTACAAGTATATAAAGAATCAAAAAAAAAATGTAAAGAATCCTAAGAACAAATATTTTGATAACTGGATTTTTTAATCAATATTATTTTTCCTTGAAAAATGGAAGAACACACATAATTATACTTTTTGTTATTATTGCTCTTAGCATAATTACAATCACACATGTTTATTATAATGTTTAAGGAAAATCTACTTTCTACTTCTCAGCAAAAACTGGAGATGCAGGTCATTGAGAAATCATGTATAAGCATTTAGCAGGCTAGCAGGTTCATAAACACACAGAATACAACTTTCTACAGCCACATACCTTCCTTTTGTACCTTCTTAATGTAGCAAAGATGAAAGAATACACTCATGACCCAAAGATACAGCCTCTCTATAGCATTTTTTTAAAAGCAAAATATATTAACTAAAAAATAAGAGTATGTTAACTGAAAACCATAATTAGTAATCAGTGATCCAGTGTTCTGTCTTACTTAGAAATCATCAAGATATATATGATGATTATTTATTAATGAATTTAAAATCAGTTCAAGATTTTAAGTAATTTTTAAGGTGACATACTACAAACATAATTACTCTTGAAATTAAAAGTTTATCATACCCAGCCTGGCTGGTGTAGCTCAGTGGATTGAGTGCAGGCCTGTGAAACAAAGAGTTGCCTGTTCGATTCCCAGTCAGAGCACATGCCTGGATTGTGGGCCAGGTCTCCAGTTGGGGGCGCACAAGAGGCAACCACACACTGATGTTTCTCTCCCTCTCTTTCTCCTTCCCTTCTCTCTAAAAATAAATAAATAAAATCTTTCAAAAAAAAAAAGTTTATCGTACCCAAAGTAATCTATGGATTCAGTGCAATCCCTATCAAAATCCCAATGGTATACTTCACAGAACTCTAATAATTCTAAATTTATATGGAACCACAAAAGAACCCAAACAGGAAAAGCAGTTCTTAAAAAGAAAACCAAAGCTGGGGGTATCACCATTCTGACTTAAAACTATACTACAAAGCTGTAGTGATCAAAACAATATGATATTGGCATAAAAACAAACACACATCAATGAAACAATTGAGATCCCAGAAATAAATCGACACAGGTATTGACAATAACCTATGACAAAGGAGCCAAGAACACAAATGAGAAAGGACAGTCTTTAAATAAATGGGGCTGGGAAAACCAGACAGCCACATGCAAAAGAGTGAAACTAGAACATTGTTTTACACCTTGTACAAAAATTAATAGATTAAGACTTTAATGTAAGACCTGAAACCATAAAATTCTTAGAAGAAAACAAAGGCAGTGAGCTCTTTGACACCAGTCTTAGTGATGTTTTTGTGGCTCTTTCTTCAAAGTCAAGGAAAACAGAAGCAGAAATAAACAACTGGCACCACATTAGATTAAAAAGCTTCTGCACAGCAAAGGAAACCATCATCAAAGTGAAAGGCAACCTGATGAATGAACAAAATAAAAACAAAATAAATTAAATTCAAAACAAAATAAATTCATAGATGCAGAGAGCAGGTTGGTGGTTACCAAAGTGGAAGAAGGTGGGGGCGTGGGCAAAATGGGTGAAGGGTCAGTTACATCATGATAGGTGGTAACTAGACTTGTAGTAGTAATCACTTTATAAGGGGTGCAGATGTCAAATTACATAATAAAAGATATTTTTTAAATTTGTCAGAATAATCTTGGATTTTGTTGAACCTAATTTTACATTTTTCACAATCTTAATTATTATGTAGGAATAGTGTTAGCTTATTTGATGAATAAACTCATATAAGTTTAAAAAAAAACCAAGTGAAATAAAATATATTTGCCTAATTATACATATACTTAATATTGATAAATAATAGAAAGAACATGTCTGGGTTTTCTTAGTAACCAAAATAATCGTTAGTCTCATTTCCCAAAGATTTACCTAAACTATGTGAACTTTGATTCTTAAAATTATAAGAATACTCCAGTATAGCACATTTAAAATAAGTTAAATTTCCTTATTATCTGAGAATTTTAGGAATATTCTATGTATATAAGCACTTAATTGTCTCTCTAAGTCAACCAGAACAGAGCACCTTTAAGAGACAATAGAACTGTTTTGGTGTTTGTATTTTCCCCCTTTGGCAAAACAAACTTAATTGTGGCCCTGAGATCAGACTCTTCTTAGGTCCTCAGAAACCAGAGAGGTGGTGGTGAGGCACTCTTGTGTTGCCCCACTTCCCCTCCCCAGCAACTCCATCACATTCAGATTCAGATGGAGAGGGTCTTGGCGGGGGTTGTCTTGAATCAACAGCCTACACCAAGGAAGGCCTGCACTACATGGCGGGCTCACAGACCCAGACACATAAAGAACATACAGCGTCAGCTCTCAGACTTCAACCACAGGCCAGAGAAAACACAGAAACAAGAAAACACACAACATTCTCAGTTATGGAACTGTTTTTCTTCCTAGACATCACAAAATCCTTAATTGATTTTGGCTTAAAATGACAGTAAGACAAACAAGAAAAATTAATAAGCCAGATTCTTTGTCTTCTCTTACCTAATAAAATTGATTTTTATCTTACATTTATGGGAATCACCAAATGGTCAAACTGTTTATACCATATTTCCAAACACTGTTACCACAAGTGGGAACACCTTACTGACCATGCACAAAAATAAAAATAATACTAAAATCAATACAGCAGCAAAATTAGAGAAACGAAAAGTTAGCAGAGTTCAGGTTTTGTTACTGCTTGGCATTTACTCCAGGAGCCAAGGAAAGATGCGCCCAGGTTTAAGCCACCCGTGAAGTGCACTTTGACAATCAGGTTTACCTGGTTCTGTCAGGTAAATCAATGGAGCCTCTCAGTGGCATCTCCAGAGGGTTTTTTTTTTTGTAGATTTTATTTATTTATTTTTAGAGAGAGGGGAAGGGAGAGAGAAAGAGAGGGAGAGAAACATCAATGTGTGGTTGCCTGTCACGCACCCCCTGTTGGGGACCTGGCCCACAACCCAGGCATGTGCTGTGACTGGGAGTTGAACAGGTGACCCTTTGGTTCGCAGGCTGGCACTCAGTCCACTGAGCTACACCAGCCAGATATATATACATAGATATATAAAATGAACAAATGAGATGTTATAGCTGGTTCATGGAAAATTCAGAGAACACAAAGTCAGGAATGATGAAATAAATTTGCTAATAGATGCATAACTATTCTGTATCTACAGGTGAATAATCAGAACTAATTTTCATTTCTTTGGATAATAATCATGTTCACTATCAGTTTTCTACAGCTTATTTTTGTAAAATAGCTCAAAGGTAATGAAAGACACAAATAACCCAGAAGGTTGTGCTACACTGAACATCTAACAATCTTTTTGCCCTTTTCAAAGTCTTTTACAGTTTTTCTGACATTCTTACCTGGGTTGAGGAAAAGACCTGGTTTCTTCATTCATTCATTTTTCTTCTTCCTATCTAACTCTACCTTTCAGAATACCAGAGATTCTTATTGCTTCTATAGGTAAATAAAAACATATCAGTAATGATGATTCTCAGCCTTTATTGCTGTGTCTGTTACAAGCTTTCCCTCTGTCAGAAGAAACATGAAGCATTCCTTCATGTTCAAAAAGAATATAAAAGGAGATTTTCTTAAGAAAAATAAAACACTTTCATTTATTTAGCAAGTATGTAATGAGCGTATCTATTTTCCAAACTGTCTCATAACCTTTAAGACCCTGCAGACATAGCCACTTTCTGTCAGTCCAGACTCACCCTTTGCTTCTTTTCTACTCGTTCGCTACCTTCCCTTGTCTTTGCAGTTGTAGGCACACCCTTCACTGCTTTAGAAGCTTTTGTGTGTACTTTCCTCTGCGTGGAATTCTCGTTCCTCCACACTTCACATGACTGAATCCTATTCATCCTAACCACCTCTTTTAAAATGGCCTTTTCGTATTCTCCACCCCACCCCATTATTCTCTACCCCGGTACCTTCTCATTTCCTTTATAGCATGTACCACACTTTATACTAATTATCTTATTTGTTGGTTTACTTATTGTAAGCTGTCTCCCTC
This sequence comes from Desmodus rotundus, assembly GCF_022682495.2. Classification (NCBI taxonomy): domain Eukaryota; kingdom Metazoa; phylum Chordata; class Mammalia; order Chiroptera; family Phyllostomidae; genus Desmodus; species Desmodus rotundus. Next base: position 110,674,210 of record NC_071393.1, read on the forward strand.
AGTAAAATGTAACAGAACATCTTTGTGCCAGTGACCATGTCTCTCTTGTTCATCATTAAATCTAGCTCATACAGAATTCATGATACATAATTGATATTCAAAAATATTTGTAGAACTAACAAATGAATGAATGCAAGTCATGTGCTACTCACTAGGGTTTCATTACAGATACAATGTGCATGCAGGGTTCCTCTTCTCAGATTCTATTCCAATAAAGGATGTCTATCAGTCATCAGGCAATTAGAGTATAACCTCAGTGTGGGGTGCCTGAAAGACATAGTAGTACAGGAGCACATAAGAAAGCTCTGGATATTTCTGCTCCTGCTCTGTGCAGTGGCTTATTTGGATCACTCCTCTCACCAAGAACAACTATAAAAGCTATATTAAAAATTTTTTTAGCCTTGACCTGTGTGGCTCAGTTGCTCGGGTGTCATCCCACAATGCAAAAGGTTGCCAGTTCAACTCCCACTCAGGGCACATGCTGGGGTGCAGATTTGGTCCCCAGTCAGGCACGTACAAGAGACAGCCAATTGATGTTTCTCTCACATCAATGTTTCTTTCCCTCTCTGTCTCCCTCTCTTTTCCTCTCTTTAAAAATAAGTAAAGTCTTTTAAAAATAAATAATTTTTAATACATTTAAAGAAGAAACGGTAAAGGAAAAGATATCAGAAAAAAAATGAACCACAGAGAATTAACACTGAAATTCTTCACCACAGTTTTCTTCAAGGCATTGGGTTGGCCAAAAACACGGTTTAGTTTTTTCCATAAAATGAAATACACATTCTTCATTCTCACCAATAACTTTATTGATTTGGATGTTTTGAGTATGTCGGCTATCTCCCGCTATTGGCTCCTAGTGGGTAGAGGCCAAGGGTGCTGCTAAACGTCTTCCAATGCATAAGACAGCCCCACAGCAAAGATATTATTTAGCCAAAATGTCAATGGTACCAAGAAGCTTCACAAACCACTTTTGACATGTTCAACCAGTCAAAGCACCTTCTCCACACACTACACACATCTTTTTTTGCATTTCAGTTGCTTTTTTACCTTTCTTGAAATAATAAAGCATAATACACTGAAAATGTTGCATATTTTCTTCTATCTTCAATATTAAAATGGCTCCACAAATATTCACCGGTTTTGATAAGTTTTTTAATGCACACTGATATGACAGGTGTCACAATACAATCTAACAAAATTATTTCAAATGAAGTTAAAGCCAACCAAGCACTACTAGAGCCATCATATGGAAAAACCTAAATGAACTTTTTGGTCAGCCCACTGCTAATTCCTAAGACAGGGAGACGGGAGGTATAATGGTACAGGGAGCCTGGAAGCCAAGCATAAAAGAATAGCTAATAAATTAGTAAAGTGAACAGAATTTTTCACAGTCTTAGAGATTCAGAGCCTGTCGTGCAGGCAGGGCCTTGGCTAATATCTCAGGCTTTCATTTTAAACCCTTGAGGACTGTGCTCTAGGAATAGGGGCAAACTCAAAAAGACTAAAATCCTCAAATTACCTGGATCTCTGATTATATCACGGTAATCTTAACTAACTGCCAGAAGAAATGAAACCCTTTCTGGAGGACTGTATCATCATCCAGAGCCTCTCCGATTTTTTTCCATATATAACATTTGGACTTCAGTTTTTTTAATTACCAGACAAAATGACCAACAACTAAGAAAGAGAAAGAAAATAGAAAAACCCTAAAAAACCATGGACTTTGAAACATTGTAATTAATGTTTAATAAAAAGGAATTACAAAGTGAAGAATTTCACTAGAAAACTAGAATCTACTCATAACAATTAAATGAAAATTTTAGAAAACAGATGAAAAAACATAAAAGACATATAGGATATGGCGAAAGGTCTAACATATGTGTGACTGGAGTCCCAGAAAGAAAGGAGAGGAAGCAGAAGCAATACTTAGGAGATACTGGCAGAGTTTTCCAAAACCAATAAAAGATATCAAGTCAGAAATTCAAGGAGCTCTGCTAATCTCAAGTAGGATAAATACAAAGAAACCATACTTAAGTAATTATACCAAAAGTACTGAAAGCCAAGGACAAAGAAAATCGTACCAAAGGGAACATTTCCTTCAAATGACCAACAATAAAACTAGCAGAAATGACTTAAGCGGAAAGGATGGACTCAGAAAACACTGGAATGGCATCTGTAAAGTGCACAGGAAAATAACTGCCTGTGTGGAACTGTGTATCCAGCAGAAATTTCCTTCAAAAATTAAGATAAAAACCTTTTTAGTCAACCAAACACTGAGCAGACCTACACTAAAGGGAGTGTTTTAGGCAGAAAGATTATGGAAGCAATGAAATTCAGAAAGGACTGAAGAGCAAAAGAAAAAAAGAAAGGGTTATTGTGTAGGTAAATATAAATGAGTATTGATTGTATAACATAGTAATGCCTTGTGAGATTTTAAATATAAAACATAAATATAGAATATATATCATCTGTATAGTATATAGAGAAAAGATAGGTATAATATTTAAGATGTATACAAACTTTGTGGTACATTATAGAGCAAAAAGCAGAGGAGTAAGTGGAGTTAACATGTTTTAACTTTCTTGTGTTTTCTGAGAAGTGATAAAACTACCAAATTATGATAGACTGTGATAAGTCAAGAATACATATTGTAATCTCTAAAATAATAATAAAAGATTGTGTAACTAACAAGCTTATAGAAGGGAAAGAAATTAAAATAACAAAAAAATTGGTGAATCCAAAAGAAGGAATGAAAGAAGAAGAAAAGGAAATAAAAACATAAATGACAAATAGGAAAAAAATAGTAGGGTGATAGTTTTAAACCCAAATATAGCAGTAATTATATTAAATGCAAGTGGACTAAACCCTTCAGTTAAAAATCGACACTCTGCATTTAAATAAACAATGAATTGTATGATACTTATAAACACACCTAATTTAAGAACACAGCTAATTGAAAGTAAAAGATTAGGAAAAATCACAGTGAAAGATAGTTGATGTGGCTATATTGATATCAGAGAAAAGGGGGGTAAAAAAGATTATTAGATATTAGGAGGGACATTTCATATATGTAAATTGATCAGTGCATCAGGAAAATATAACATTTCTAAATTTATTGCATCTAATAAGATACCCTTGAAAAAGATAAATAACATCATCCAGCCCAGAAATTGAGGGGAGGCTGAGGTGACTGGGACTCAGATAAGGGTGGGGTGGAGGAAAGAGGATGGTACAAAAAAGTATTCCGGACAGAAGGAAGAATATTTTTAAAAACTGGAGGCAAGAAAGCTTTAAAAACTGAAACCTGTATAGTCTTCCTGGGAGGGAGAAGGGGTAGATTGAGATCGATCGATAGATTGAGGAGTGGGACTGAGTGGGGAGAGGATTGCCTGATGAGAGCAATGATTGCTAAACGAGAGCTAGAAAACACAAGAATTGCAGGTGGTATTTAAAAGATGAGGCTTCTTCCTGGAAACCAGGAAGTTCCTTTTTTTATTGTTGTTCTATTAGAGTTGTCCCAATTTCCCCCTGTTGTTCTCCCCTGCTCTGCCCACTCCCCCAACCATCCTCCACCCCCTCTCCCACAGTCATCCCCACCCTGTTGTCCCTTGTCCATGGGTCATTTATACTTGTTCTTTAACTAACTTGAAGTGCTATGTAGAGACCTGATGAGAATTGTTTTCAGGAGATAACTTACTACTGTGGGGGGCAGTGGATGAGTGGAGGAGGGTGGCACTGCTGGCAGAGAGATCTGTTTCAATACTCCAGGTGAAGTCAGCCAACACTCACCTGTACAGATGGAGAGAGGGGAACTAATTTTAAAATTTTAGTGACCCACAGCTTGTGCAGTATTTCAAATTTTACTAGATTACTAGATTCACCCTTGGATTGCTGGTCAAGAAATTCAACAACAGATCAAGAGGTTGAGAAATTTTAAGGACTGCAGCTTTTTTTTCTTTCTGTCTGCAGAACAAACTGCTGGGCAGTGTTGCTTTCATTTCCAAAGATCTGGTTCTGTCAGTTAACTTTGGGTTGGCCATAACCATAGGTTGGTCTGTTTTCATTAGCAATTGTGCTAACAATTAAACTCCCTTTGCTTTCTGTTTAAAGCACCATCCTATTTTTCATTTTTGTTGGTTTAATTAGAATTGACAATCTGTAGGTAACGCCCAAGTCTCTCCTGAAGGAATGTACATTATTTTAAACCCATTAAGCGGATTAGTATAGGATACATACATGTCACTTCCCTTCCAGGCACAACTTCTTACGCCATAATTTGTTAACATCCTGTCTTGAGCATAAAATTCTGTCTTAAAAGAGAGAGGTGGAAGAGGGTGTAGGGGAATAAATGGTAATGAAAAAAATACAATAAAAATTCTTCGTGAGAAAAAAAAAGAGACAACAACCTATCAAGTTACGATTTACCTGTTAGTGTACTTATTTGGCTTATTATCTAAGTACTCCTACCAGGATCCCCTGTACCTAGGTTGGTGCTCAGCATACAACAAGTGCTCAGTAAATATAAATATTGAATGAGTAAATGAAGGACTGAGGAATGAAGGAATATTTGTCTTAAGCAAGTCAACTTCACTGAAATAAGATGGTTTTTTATTGTAATCTTATAAATTCATTTTATCTTCATTTAAAGTTTCGAAAGCCCGGTATTGGAACGTGTCTGAAAGTAAAGTGGTTATTTTTGTGTTTGCAGGACTATCTCAAGCAGGTGCTGGACATCGACCTTCACGCACAGATCCATTTTGGCAGGGTTTTTATGAAACCAGGGTATGAAATACTCTCATTCTCTCATATATGGGGTTACTTTGGCTTGCTCTGACTAACGAGGCTTTAAATGCTTTCTTTTTATATATTCTGTTATGGATTATATATTCTAATAAAAGAAATATGACAGTATTAGAATTCTTTGCACAAGAGTAGCTTCTATCTGAAATGTGAATTCATCTTCCTTATGAATCACTGAGTTTGCTATAAATAAAGCAAAGCAACTTTCCAAACCTTTTTCTCCTTAATTCCCATGTCTGTTTCTCTGTTTTTCTTTTTCTCCCTCTCCATGCTGATTCTTTGTCTGTCTTTAAAACCTCTTTTAATATGAAAAGGCTCAAACATGTACAAAAGTAGGGAGTACAGCAAACCCCCCATGAACCCATCACCCAGCTTCTGTAACTATCAACATTTTTTCATAATTGTTTTATCAGCCTCATCCCTCCCTTTTGGGGGGACAGAGGGCTGGATTATTTTAAAGCAAATTCTAGAAATTTCATTTTCATATACATCTCAAGTAATAACAGCATCAACAGCAGTGTTCTCCTGTGTAATCACCATGGTATTACCTCACCTAACAAAATAAATAAGAATACCTTAATATCTAATACCCTTATCATATTCAAAACTTTCCTGTGTGTCAAGAAAAAGAATGCCTTCTCATAATTGTTTTGGTTGAATTAGAATTCAAGTGAGTTCACTCATGGTATTTGCCTGCTAAAGCATATTTACTGCCCCTCCCTTTTTTGTCAGGCCATTGACTTGGTAAGGAAACCGAATCATTTGTTCGGTTTCCTAAACGAATGGACTTAGCTGATTCTTTGCTTGTGCTGGTGTTTAATTTGTTCCACTCTCTCCAGGATATTCTATAGACTGGAAATTAGGTCTGAAGTCTCGATGAGATTGAAATTCAACTTTTTTTCCTTTTCATGCATACTTCCTAAGTAGGATTTCATACTGCTTCTAACTGCCTCCCAGGAGGAAAGAAAAATAACCAAATGCCAAGATCTTGCACATATCCTAAAAACTTAATAACTTTAAGGAATGACTGATAGAGGTTCTGAAGTCAATTGTAAATCCTGAAAGAATGCCAAACGTTGATGTTGATGAAATCTTTGTGGCCACGCCTTCAAGCAATAGTCTGGCTATTCAGACCACTTTCATTCCCTGTTCAAAGGCTCAGTGTGTGGGCGGGCTTTCCAGCACGCTGTCAGGGACAGCAGTAGTGATGCTTCAGTTCAGAAATATACTCTGACGGGTGCTCATATGAACCCTAGGAGAGAGGAGAGGTGAGACTTACCGGCTGTTATGAGCTATGGGAACTATTAGCATATTCCAGAAGCCTTTCTTAAGTGTCAGGCTAGCCCTCACAAATCTCCCTGACTTACTGCTTACTCACGTCAGCTCTGGGACAGAGATCAGGCTTTTGCCATTTTAAGTGTGAGGTTAAGATTATCCCTAAAGCTTTCTTTACAACTTGATAGACTTTAGAATGCTTGGCGTTTCATTTCAGTAGTTGCCCCAATATAGCTGCCATTGACAATGTTCTTTTATTATTGGAATTACTGCATTTGGATCATTCTTATTAAAAATATTTTACCTTAGACAAACATTGCTATGCTGTGGGTGCACAGGCTTTCTTATTTTTCTGTCTCTGTGAGCAGTACTAACTTGATAGAGTACAGAGGACATCCCAAAAGCATGTCAGTGTGCTTCTAACTAATCCCTAAAATTAGATGGTTATTCCCTTTGCAGTGAGGCAGAAGCTGGTAATCTTGACCCCACTGCTAGAAGAGAATTATTTGTGTAATATATATCATTTCAATCAATCTCAGCACCTATGATGTATAATTTTGGTACTCTTTATTTTCAGTCTTTTATTTATCAGTTGCCTCAACTTTAGGAGTTCATCAGCCCCTAATGCTTATTCTCCTCACTGAAAGTCATAGCCCTCGGGGACTACAGTCACTGTAGACATTCTGTTGTAGTCGGAGCTCAGGAGAATTGAACAATAAGTGCTGAGCTCCAAGGAAACGGCTTCCCAGAGCTTAGAAGAAAACAACTCTGCGGTCGAGCAGCAGGACACTTGTGATAGTGACGCATGGCAACAGAATGTGTTCTCGTAGTCCAGTCTTTTTTAAGTGAGTGCCTTTAGGGAAGTCACAGTGCCTGTCTGCAGGGTGCACAAGATGATTTAAATTGGCTCTAAGTCCAGTAGAAGGAAAGTGTTACACATTCCCTCCTCACTCTTATTATGTGTGTTAGTTTGCTGTAATAAAGTGGCTTGGAAGTTTTAATGGGCTTCCTTTACTTGGCCAGAATTTTATACTTGTCTAAAGATAAGATTTTAAAAGTAATTGCTGCTTAGTAGAAAAGAACAAATATAAAAGCTCAAGAACAATTTAGCCTTGCTCTTCCCACATACAGTGCTTTCAGAATGTAATTAACTTCTTTCATTTTAGACACAGAGACACTAAAAAGAAAAAAAGCATCTGGAGTATTATCAACCAGATCTACCAATCACAGTTTTAATGGGTCATCTGCAGTGAACATAGCTGTTTTCAAGGATGTATCTTGGAAATTATTTTCATCACACAGTAGCGATCATTGCCAAGTAACCTGTACGTAAATCAGTACGACAACCTAATCTCGTTCTTCTAGAATACAGCAAAGAAGCAAAAAGTAAGCAAAAAGCCCTCAGAGTCGCCAAAAACAGGTGTCACACAGTCCATAGACAGCATACCCTGTCTATGCGAGAGGAGAGCCTCATCAAATTAGGAGCCATACAGTTAGACAAACCTTGGTTCAAATCTTTGTTTCCTCACTTAGTAGCTAAGTGATTTGGGGCAGATTGCTTAATCTCTCTGAGTCCTAATTTCCTCATCTGTAAAATGGGATGAATAATTCCATTTAATTTTCAAGCAATCTCATGAGGTGACAGTAATTTTCACCTCATGAGATTGCTTGAAAATTAAATGAAATAATGGATGTTGTGCACAGATGTTTCTTTTAAAATAGTGACTTTTATTATTGCTATTAGCATTATCATTCTAACAATATAACTATTACTACTACTCTCTGGTTCCCAAACCTAAATCAGGCTTTAGGGGTTGAGATGATGGCAGTCTAGCATTAAGGGCAGCCACAGAAAAACACGGGTAAAAAGACCAGAAACAACAACTGTAGAAACACAGCAGGGTCTGGTGTGGGGTTAGGGTCTTTCAGTGAAAAGGAGAGTAGAATAAGTTCATAATGATGTGTGAATCATCAAAAAACATTATTGCTAACGATAATGAGTGAGTGACCCATTTTTGAATGACCAACCTGCAAAAACAGTAAAAATAAAAGTAATTTGGGTGCTTAAAAACATAATTTTCCAACTAAATGGAAATTTCAACATTCCCTAAGGATTCTATATCACTCAAGTTTCATTAATATAATGAGAATTGTAGCTGAAATTCTGTATAAAGGGTAATCAATAGAAAAAAAATCACTCTTCTTAGCTGCCCCCCTCCTCCATGCCTCTCACACTCCTTCCTCTCCATACCCCTCATGCTAAGGATTCCTGTCAGAATCTTGAGGAAGCATAATTTGAGAATTTTTTTAAATTGCTATTGTTTTAATTTTGTTCTGGTCAAAACACTCCTTTCATAGGAGGAAGATTCTTATGTTTATTGCTAAGTACCGTTTTAAAGGGTTGAGAAATGCTCATATTGAGCAATAGGCAGTTATCTGATAGGCACGTATTACTAAGTAGTCTCCTTATAATAAGAATGATTGTTTGGAATCTCCAGCAACCGTAATATAGACGCCATTAGCCAGATGGGTGGAGAAACCCCAGGGCCTGGTATACTCGTGCAGGACACTGGCAGGAGCGGGGAGGGTAAGCTACAGGAAACGGGGGAGTTTGGTCACTTAGGAACAGTAGATGCTAAAAATAAATTAATTTAAGTGCTCTTGAAACACTGCAGGGTATAAAGGTTGAAAGAATCAACAGAAAAGTATTTTTATATGATGAAAAAGTATTTTTATCTCTGTATGGAGAGCCCCATAACAAGAAAACCGGAGCACCGAATTTACTCATCATACTACTTTGCAGTCACTAACCACCTCTTTTTTTCTCCAGACTGCCAACAACATTTGCAACTTTGGATATTGATGGTGTAAGAAAAATAATTTTTGCACTACCAGGTAAGAATAATTTAAATAGTTTATTTTGCCTTTTCTGATTAAAAACAGACCAAGTTTTTTTGAATCCCAGGTGACCAGTATCCTGTCAGACACTTGATTTGGGTCTGAAAGACCCGGGCTCAAGTCCCAGCTTTCCTTACTTGGAAAAATCACTTAACCTCACTGAAGGTGTTTCTTCATCTCTGCAGTGGGGCTCATATCGACTTCACAGGGTTGGTGTGAAAGCCGGATGAGATCGTCTCTTCCAGAGACATTCCGAGTGTTGGCTGTCCCTGGAAGTTTCTGGGGCACCTGCTTTTCCCTATAGGAAAGCGGTCAAAGCTAGCAGTCTGACCACATCCCACAGCTGGAAGTATCGTACTCAAGGGGCCAGAGGGCCGGGAATCACCCACACGCAAATGCTAGAACCAAAAATAAATTTCAAAATAGAGATATAAAGAAAAGAAAGCGGGCAGGAAAAAATGTAGAACTTTAGAATCATTTTTAAAGCTCCAACATATAAGCATAAAAGAGATTAGATTTCTATCATATAGGAAACTTTAAGAGAGAGCACATGTAAGTTAAGAAGTCTTCAAAATTTACCTGCAGCATAGAACTCCTTAGGGCCTTTAATGTGTCCTTAGATAGTCTAAAAACCATTACGTGAAAAAATATGAGCCTCCTTCTAGCTTTAATTTGCCTGGAAGACACTGCAGACTATCACTGACACGTATAAAAAAGGCTGTTGGAGTGGAGGCCTCATTCACCGTTATCAAGGAAGTATTGTTTATCTACCAAAGGAGTTTTTTAAAATAATCTATACTCAAATGGATACTTTAATTTGAAATTCTCTCTGCTCAGCCTGAATAAACCAAAAGAGGACAGCAACTGATTGTTCAGATTGTAGAAGCAGCAAAGAGGTTCCCTTACAAGGATTTTAAAATTCAGAATTGTATTTCTGCTGTCCCAAGGGCCATGCATTTAAACCCATTACTAATCTTGGTAAGTTTTAACGCAGTTTAAAAGTTTTGTGTATCGACCTGCTATTTTCGTACCTTCTTAAAATTACTGTATAACACATGTTCACTATGAAAACATTAGAAAATACTGGTAAGCATTAAGAAATGTTATCCATAATCTCCCTTTTTTTTTTAAATAACCACTATTTCCAATTTTTATATCAGTCTTTCCAGTCCTATTTTTATAGAGTAATTTTATAAAGCAATAGAAATTACAGGAATTCTGTAATCATTGTTAAATGAACAGTAGCAGGAATTTTTTTCCAGAAAAATTTCCATCTATTTGTATTTTGAGGCAAGGGAAAAGCAATTTATTCTTACTGAGAGTCTGCTGTTCTGTTGGACAACTCATTTTTCTGTTGAAATAATAAGTATCACTCATTAAAAGTGATAATAAGTATCACACAACTTAAAAAGTCTATTCTTAACTACTTTTGTAGGTAGAAGAAAATTAAAGGTATGGTTTTAGCTAATAATAGACTAAACTCACCATTGCCTTTTACTTTAACCATACAATTAGCAGCACATAGCCAGGCCAAGGGAACCTAAAAACCTAATAGCCCATCATCTATCCCCAGTGTATGCATATATATGCACATACAGCTGTATAAACGTATTAATAGAATTAGAACTTGAGAACCAGAAGAGATACTGAGAATCATGTAGTGCACCCTTTTGTTCTATGAACGAGTTCATTAAACTCAGAAAGGTCTGGAACCAACTATGGTCACACAGCTTAGTTAGTTTGAGTGCCACAAAAGAAACTAAACCGGTTATTCTCTGCCCAGTCATTTATTTCATAGCCCACCTTCCCTCCTTAACCTATTCCCCAGATTTCTTCTTGCAGAGGTACAATTGAACGTCTCAAATTTTGTTTATAACTCTAAAAGAACTTGGGGTTCATCTTAGTCTGCTCAGGCTGCCATAATAGAATATGGCACTAGATGACCGGATGACAGATAACAGAAATTTATTTCCTCCCAGTTTTGGAAGCTGGGCATCTACAGGCCAGATGCAGGCAAGGATCGTTTCTAGCGAGGTTTTTCTTCCTGGCTTACAGACGGCGCCTTCCCACTGAGCCCTCGCGTGGCCTTTCCGCTGTGCACGTCCACTCCTGGTCTTTCTCTCTCTTCCTCTCTTCTATTGAATTAGGGCCCCACCCTGATGACCTCATTTCATTTTCCTACCTCTCGAACGGTCCCATCTCCAAATAAAGTCACGTTGGGGGTTAAGACATCAAAAATGAATGGGAGGAGAAACAACACAATTCAGTCCATGTAGTGTGTATCTTCAAGTCTTTCACATTTTAAATCACTCAGTTTTATTTTTTTAATTTAAAGAAATGTCCAGGTAGAAGGGATTATGGATAAATTTCTTTATGCTTATCCTACGTTCTAATATTTTTTTGTACTGACATGTATTACTATGGAAATTTTTAAAATAGCAAGTAGAAATGGCTTTCAATTTACCAAGATTAGTAATGGCTTTCAACGTGTAGCTCCAGAAAAGTAGAAATAAATAGTGTTAAACAGCTTCTTAAACATCAGAAGTTTCACTGCTAAACCCAAAAGTTTGCACCCTGTGTGGCATTTGGTTGGCTACAGTTCTATTCTGGCATCCTTTTGGGTTTAAGGTGATTCCGAAGAGAAAGACTACATCACTTCACTCCTCTATGATACCTGAAGGTATAGACAGTCACAATTATTTGGCAATTTTTTATGTGTATACTATAAATAACTGCTTGGTTGACTTTCAGGGAATCCTGTGTCAGCCGTGGTCACCTGCAACCTCTTTGTGGTGCCTGCACTGAGAAAGATGCAGGGCATCTTGGACCCTCGGCCAACCATCATCAAAGCCAGGGTAAGGTAACAACCATGGACTGAAATTAAAGCCTATAACACAGAAGGACATGATCTAGATCCAGAAATATCTAGAATTGTGTATTAGTTTTGAAAGTAGAGAGGAAAGGGTCACTTTCATTCCCTGCCCACATTACTCCATGGGTTCCAGCGTGAATAATTTTCTTCAGCACGCAGCCCGGGTGGGAGTGGAGATATAGTGACAGAACTGTCCATAGGCGTGGCGGGCACTAACCTAACACTAAACCTACATGCAAGGAGGGACAGGAATTCCCTTTCCCCTGTGTAAACTCACAGAGGACAGCGATTTACCCACTTACTTTTTCCGTAACCTCACTGATAAATTTTAAGAGACATAGGACTAAAAAGAGACTCTAGTGAATCAGAAGGAAAGGGTGACCGTTTTGTCTGGAAGAGGACTACCAAGGCTGAGGAATTATACGTACAGTAAAAGCCACTTGGAAATTAGAGTCCCCTTCTCTACCACCACTAGCTTCTATTTGATTTACTACTACACAACTAATTATATAACACACGCTCTATAACTAATGAAGAGTTGTATTGGAAATATAAACTGCAGTACCAAACCATGGCTTTTTTAAAGCTTTATTGAGGTATAATTTATATACAAAAATTGCACATATGTAATAGACGTTTTCATGTGTCTGGACGTGTGCATACACCCATGATATCATCACCACCATCGAGTACCGAGCATATCCAGCACCTCCAGAAACATCCGTGTGTTATTACTGGTTTGGTTTGTTTGTTTCGTGGTAAGAACATTTAGCATGAGAACTGTCCTCTGCATTTTGAAGTCCACAATATCCTATTACTAACCACATGTTATACAGCAAGTCTCTAGAACTCGTTCACCTTGTATAACGAAACTTTATATCCATTGAGCAAAAATTTCCCATTTCCTTCTCCCCTTAGGCCCTGGTAACCAACGCTCTATTCTCTGCTTCTGTGAGGTTGGGTATTTTAGATGCCACATAGAAGCAGAATGGTGCAGCACTTGTCTTTTTGTGACTAACTTATTTCACATAGAATAATGTACTCTAGGTTTGTGCATGTTACCAGAAATTTTTCTTAAGCTGAATAATATTTCAGTGTATGTATGCACCACATCTTCCTTATCCTTTCATCCGTGGAGTACATCCGGGTTGTTTCCATATCATGGTTATCATGAACAATGCTACAATGAACATGGGGATACAGGTATCGCTTTCATTTCAATTTTTTTGGACATATACCCAGAAGTGGAATTGCTGGGTCATGTGGTAGCTCTACTTTTAATTTTTTGAGGAGCCTTTATGCTGCTTTTCATAGTGATTGTACCATTCTACATTCTCACTAACAGTTTATAAGAGTTCCAATTTCTCCGCATCCTCATGATTACTTACTGTCTTTTACTGTTTTGTTTTTAATAATAACTATCCTAACAGGTTTGAAGTGATATTTAATTGTAGTATTGACCTGAATTTTTGTATTGATTAGTGATATTGAACACCCTTTCATATATGTGGTAGCCATTTATATATCTTTTTGGGGGAAATGTTTACTGAAGTCCTTTGCCCATTTTTTGAAAAGATTTTATTGATTTATTTTTAGAGAGAGGGGAAAGGAAGGAGAAAGAGAGAGAAAGAAACATCAATGTGTGGTTGCCTCTTGTGCAATCCCCACTGGGGACCTGGTCTGCAACCCAGGCATGTGCCCTGACTGGGAATCGAACCAGCAATGCTTTGGTTCACAGGCACACACTCAATCCACTGAGCTACACCAGCCAGGGCTGAAGTCCTTTGCCCATTTTTAATCAAATTATTTGGTTTTTGCTATTGAGTTTTAAGAGATTCTTATATATTTGGGGTATTAACCACTCATTAGTTGCATGGTTTGCAAATATTTTCTCCAATTTCATAGGTTGCCTTTTCACTCTGTTGATTGTTTCCTTGGCTGTGCAGAAGTTTTTTAATTTGACGTAGTCACACTTGGTGACTTTTGGATTTGTTGCCTGTGCTTTTGGTTTCAAATCCAAGAAGTCATTGCTAAGACCAATGTCAAGAAGCCTTTCTCCTGTGTTTTCTTATAGGAGTTTTATAGTTTCAGGTCTCACATTTAAGACTTTAATCCATTTTGAGTTGATTTTTGTGCATTGTATAAGAATCCAATTTTTTTCTTTTGAATGTAAATATATACTTCTCCCAGTACCCAAACCATTACTTTTCAAGAGCTCTTAATAATTCAGATATGACAGAATGCTATGATTGGTTCACAGGAAGAATATAAAATATAAAAGTAAAAGGAAATGTTAAAAAAATATTATTCTGAGAATATACAGGATAAAAAACATTAAGAAAATCTAAGCTTCAGATGTTTTAATACTGGCCTTCTAAATACCGAGATGTCTAGACTAGTATATAAAGGAGATATTCTCCTTAAAATTTCAGTACAAGTTCAACTAGATATTTCTGAAATCAGTTTCTTTAGTTTTTTTCAATAATCACAGTGGTAGTCTTATTTTAAATTAAGTGGAAAAGGAGATAAAAAGCCATTAGTGATTCCAACCAAATCAAAAGGTCAGAGCCATGAAACTTAGATTTCGACATTTAAATCAGAAATTCTGAATTTTTCCAGTTTTCGTATTTGCTAAATTTAGCAAATAGGGAAAACCCATACTGTTATAAGAGAAAGAAAGAGGACTTCTCTTTAACTTTGCAAAGTTACTATGAATCTTCTTATTTATTTCTCATTTTTGACATCACCATCTCTTCTTTAAAACTGACATTGTGGCGGTGATTTGTTCTGACAGCATAGTGCTCTGTAATCAAAGAAAGCTTAGTACATTCGTTGTTCACGGTGCTGCTCATTCCTGTCAGCCCTGCAATTGAGAACTGGCCTAAGAATCAGACAGACCCCTTCCTCCCACAGAGCAGTGTCACTGGGGCTCAGAATGAGTCATCGGTATTCTCGGCTGCTCGCCTCTTTTGTTTTAACTTCCCAAATCCCCCCACATCTTTACTGACTTAACTGCCACTTGAAAACATAATCCTGTTCACTTACTCGAAACATGGTTAAAGCTTGTTGTCTCAACTTTCTGACCATCCGAGATGCAGCTTACATGCACCTCTTATTACTGCTCTCCAAAACGTCGCCACAGTCACAGCCTCTCCTGATTCCTGCTGCTTTGGGGAAGTGGGGTGGGTCTGAAATGCTGGTGTCGGGAACTCCCACTGCTGGACTGGGATCTAGCTGTCCTGTGGGTAGGGCATGCGGTACTGTATTAAAAGGTCAGGTGTGGTTGAGATTGAAATACTCGGATTTTTAATAGGCAATCAGAAACACAATCCTAGCAATTCATCCAATAGAATTACTGACCTAAAGTTTCCACAAAAGGACATCCTATCATGTGTTTCCTTATTATCCCATCAAAGCACCCAGCACTGCCCTTGTTCTCAACTTTTTTCACCAGGAACATGCCTGAGGTAACTCCTAGTGGTAGTAACAGCTCACCTCATCGCAAGCATTGATTAAGAGAAGGAAAAGGGAAGATACTTTCATCTCCCATGGGACCAGGTCAGCATGTCCTAGGAGAGTTCAAACATGTTGGAACCTCACTTGCCAATTCTAATTTGTCCACCTTCCCTCTTCTCTTGAACATCAGTGTCCAACATGCTATAAGAACTTAATGCTTTCTGACTAATGTCATAAACAGTAAAATGCAAAGCATTTCAACAAAATGTTTATATTGTTTGAAAATTGCTAAGGTGTTTGCAGTTGTCAAGGGAAATGTGACTGTTCGTTGTGACAAAATCAGTCGTTGATCATCACATGTTACTGAATGCCTGTTATATGAGCATCTTGTAGCCTACGGATCAAACACAGATACTGAGAATGGTAGAACTGTCCACGATTTATAAGAAATACACAAATCAGTTTTAGCTTATTATTAGGAAATGAAAAAGATACCTAAGTTACAGAAATCTTGGGAAAAATGAATTTGAAACTGATCCATACCTGCATGTGCAAGGTTTTTTAAATCGCATGATAAATTTTAGACAAGTGATTTATAGGGTGAAAATCCCAAGGTCCCCTCTGGTAGACTCATGAAATTAGTGCCTCGTGACTCCCATAGCACTCCTCAAAAACTTCTGTGTGTAACTCCTTTAACCACTTGTTGGGAGCTTTGGCCAGATCCAAGTGAGGCCAAGCCCCCAGCACCCCCAGGTCCTCGAGAATGTCATCTTTGCCCTTCACCCAAATGGAATCCCCTTTGGTCATTTGTTTCCTCACAAACTTTCTTCTCCAGCCTCCGCAGCTCCTAGTCCCAACCTGTTCCCCCAAATCTTTTAGAGCTTTCACCTTCTCATTACCACCGTCAAACCCTCCAAAGACAGTCAGGTCTTCTGTTCTCTACCTCACCTCTCACCGTCACTTGCCTTATTTCTGTAATTCTGAACACCTTTATTTCTACCTCGCAACTCACACACACATCCTTTTTAATACCCAGAACTGCTCCATTTTAAAAATCACCAACTCTGACCCCTGGCTGGTGTGGCTCAGTGGATTGAGTGTTGGCCTGCAAACCAAAGGGTCACTGGTTCGATTCCCAGTTAGGGCACATGCCTGGGTTGCGGGCCAGGTCCCCAGTAGAGGGCACTCAAGAGGCAACCACAGATTGATGTTTCTCTCCCTCTCTTTCTCCTTCCTTTCCCCTCTCTCTAAAAATGAATAAATAAATAAAACCTTTTTAAAAAATCACCAACTGTGATGCACAAATTAGCAATAATGGCAAATTACCAATCAGTAGATATAAGAGAGTATAAACAACCCTATAACCCTTAAACCTTTCCCTCCGTCCATAAGCCCCTTCTGGATTTACCACTTTCCGCACCCAATCTAAATCCTGTGTTGCATCACTTCAACATTTTCCCAACACCTTCAGCTTATTTTTGCCTCTTCTTCCCTCCACTGCAACCCACTCTAAGAATCTACAAACTTCTTTGCCCTTCACTTTTATTCCAGGCCACTAGGCACAACTAACGAAGAGTAAACAGCTGTTCAAGTTAACACTTCCCATTCACAAATCTCAGCAGGGGCCAAAATTTTCTTTGGTGATTCTTGTGCATCCCACAGATCAGCTGCTGCATTCCTTACTGGTCATATTTCACTTCACCATTCTCCTAAAGCCCCTCCACCGTCCACATCCCCTGAGTTTTGTAGCCAAATGAGCCCTGGTTTGAATGATGGCTCCAACGTTTACTAGATTATAACCCTAGGCATATCTCATTGTTTCCATTCTACTAATCTTGCTTCCTCTTAAATCTTTTTTCTGTCTAACTTCAATCCTAGCAACATCACCAATTAAAATCCTCCACTGCTTCCCATGGCCGCAGGGTTAAATACAAACTGCTCCAGTGAGCGTGGAAGGCCCTCTGTCCACAGCTTCTTCTGCTTCCCATTCTGCACTGTGACCATACCGAACTCATTACTGCTTCTTCCACAGTGGACATGAGAGCCCCTGCCTCTGCCTGTGTTTATTCTCCTTCCTAGAAGGTTCTCCCCTCACCACCACCATCTCCTTTCTCAGCTTAGGAAATTCCTTAGTCATAAGACTCAGGCATCATGTCCCCTGGAAGCCTTTCTTAGTGTCCCTAAGAATGGTTGATCACTTACTTCTTCATGCCCTTTTCTACCACAATACCACATGAAACAGCTCTGTGATAATATTATTACACTGTATTTGCAATTAATTATTTGAGAATTCTTCGAGGTCACTTCTCTATAAGATGGGCAGGGAGAAAAGGAAGGATAAAATATATCTGCTTTTTTCATTAAAAATTCTGTGTTTTTAGAGCACATTTAAGTTCATAGCAAAATTACAGGAAGCACAGAGTTCCCGTAGACCTCCTGTCCTCACGCACATGCAGCCTGTCCCACTGTTGAGGTCCTGCACCGAAGCGGCACATTTATTACAATAGGTAAACCTGTTTGTCACCCGAAGTCCATAGTTTACATTAGAGTTCATGTTGGTGTCCTATGTTCTGTAGGTCTTGATAAACATATAATTACATGCATCTGTCATTATAGCATCATACAGCATAGTTTCACTGTTCTAAAAACCTTCTATGTTTTGCCTATTCATCCCTCCCTCCCCGCTAACCCTTGATCTTTTTACTGTCTCCCTGGTTTTGCCTTTTCCAGAATGTGATATAGTTGGAATCACACAGTATGTAGCCTTTTCACATTGGCTTCTTTCACTTAGTGATACACATTTGGGATTTCTTCATGTCTTCTAATGGCTTGGTAGCTCATTTCTTTTCATGCTGAATAATATCCCATTGTCTAGATGTATCACCATTTATCCATTCACTTACCGAAGGACATCTTGGTTGCTTCCAACTTTTGGCAGGTATGAATAAAGCTGCTACAAACATTAGTGTATAGACTTAGACATAAATGTTCGGTTCATTAGGTAAATACCAAGGAGCACAATTACTGGATTGTATGGTAAAAGTATGTTTTATTTTATAGAACGTGCCAAACTATTCTCCAAAGTGGCTATACCATTTTGCACTCCTATCAGCCGTGACTAAGAGTTCCTGTTCCTCCACATTCTGCACAGGGTGTGGTGTGGCCAGTGTTTTGGATTTTGGTCTTTCTAGTGGGTGTATGATGATATCTCATTGTTGTTTTAATTTGCCATTTCCTAGTGACATATGATGGTGAACACCTTTTCATATGCTTATTTACCTACATATGTAGGTAAATAAGCATAATAAGCACTGAAGATGATATATATATATATATATGTTTATATATATATGTTTATATATATATGTTTATATATATCTTATATATATATCATATATAAGATATATATATATATATCTTCTTCAGTGAGGAATCTGTTCGGGTCCTTTGCCCATTTTTTAATTGGGTGGTTTTTTTTTCTGGTTGTTTTATGAATTCTTTGTATATTTTGGATCACAGGCCTTTATCGGAATGGCCTTTTGCAAATATTTTTTCCCAGTCTGTGGCTTATCTTCTAGTTCTTTTGACCTTTTTTCCCCCAATTCTTTCCCTTAGACATTTACATCTACAGCATATCATATAATACTACACTAAATAATACAATTTCATCCCTTGAATGACTACTGTGTCAGGAAAATATGCCAAGGAAACAGAGGAAACAGTCCTAGCCCACAGCCCACTGCCCATTTTGAATGAATAGAAGTCATCAGAAGTGAAACACCGACCATTCACAATGCTTTTTCTCCAGAAGTCGTGTTTATTCATGGTACATCATTCTTGCAGGCGTTGAAGCCCGTAGTGAACAGGTGCTTCCTTAAGCTTAAGTGGTGTAAGTAATATGCCAGCACTATAATGTCAGTATGAATAAACATATTGGTTAATAAAGTGTCCTGCATTTCAGTGAAATACCATAAAACCTAATCAGTTTTATCTTTTGCTGCAAAAGGAACAGCTATTTGAGAAGCTATGAAAAACTTAATTCACTTCAATTTAATGCAACTGATTCTTGTTCCTTCAGTTAATTTAAATATCTCCTTTAAACAAACAACCCCCGTCTGTGGATGAACAAACCCGCATAGGAAAACGAAATAACCAGGACTGCAGCCGCCAGTTAGCAGTACACCTGGAAGTAGAGCCCGGCGTCAGGTATCACCTCACTGCGACATCTGTTCCGCTGCCCCACCACGGAGCAACGGCGCAGTGCTGGGCGGCTGCTTAGACACGCAGCAAGTCACACAGCCGTGCGAGCAGCTCGTGTAGTGTGGCGCTGGAGGACACACGCACACACAGGGAGAGACTGAAGAGATTTTTGCCCTGAGGCAAGCACAAAATAATTTAGGAATAATGTAAAATTAACCTCCAGTATGCATGAAATAGAATATAAACATAAGCAAGATTAAGTGAAACAGTGGAGTATGATTTAATCAAAGAAAACACTCTAGAATTAAAATTTATTCTGGATTCCAGAGGAAAAGCATGAATTGTCGGAGTGAATGATTAGATTGCTTAAAAACACAGTAAACAAAGTGGATTGAAGACAGGCTTACTTGAATCAAAATCTCCAGTTTTAACTGTATAATTTATCTAAGCAACATCTGTGTTAGTTGAATAAAGCCTTTCTAGATCATTTTAAGGTAGAGTAAATTAAATGATTATTATGCTAATAAAAATGTTAATTCTTATACACTGGAACAAGTCTTGTTTTCATTAACATTGAGCTAATCTTCGGGCTATTGTCCATAATTATATATTGTATAAACTTGTTGAAATATTACCTTTTAGGCACCTGCTAACACATTATCACATTAACTTACCAGATTTCGGTGTGATTTTTTTTTTCTTTAATATTTTTTTTATTGTTATTCAATTACAGTTGTATGCCTTTTCTCCCCATCCCTCCACCCCACCCCAGCTGAACCCACCTCCCTCCCCCACCTCCACCCTCCCCCTTGGTTTTGTCCATGTGTCCTTTATAGTAGTTCCTGTAATCCCCTCTTCCCACTGTCCCCGCCGCCCCCCCCCCCCCCGCCCTGGCTATTGTTAGATTGTTCTTAACTTCAATGTCTCTGGTTATATTTTGTTTGCTTTTTTCTTTTGTTGATTATGTTCCAGTTAAAGGTGAGATCATATGGTATTTGTCCCTCACCGCCTGGCTTATTTCACTTAGCATAATGCTCTCCAGTTTCATCCATGCTGTTGCAAAGGGTATAAGCTCCTTCTTTCTCTCTGCTGCGTAGAATTCCATTGTGTAAATATACCATAGTTTTTGGATCCACTCGTTTGCTGATGGGCACTTCGGTTGCTTCCAGTACTTGGCTATTGTAAATTGTGCTGCTATGAACATTGGGGTGCACAGGTTCTTTTGGATTGGTGTTTCAGGGTTCTTAGGGTATAATCCCAGCAGCGGAATTGCTGGGTCAAAGGGCAGTTCCATTTTTAGTTTTCTGAGGAAATTCATATTGTTTTCCACAGTGGCCTCACCAGTCTGCATTCCCACCAACAGTGCATTAGGGTTCCCTTTTCTCCGCATCCTCTCCAACATTTGTTTGTGGATTTGTTTATGTTGGCCACTCTGACTGGTGTGAGATGGTACCTCATTGTGGTTTTAATTTGCATCTCTCTGATGGCTAGTGATGCTGAGTATCTTTTCATATGTCTCTGGGCCCTCTGTATGTCTTCCTTGGAGAAGTGTCTGTTCAAGTCCTTGGCCCATTTTTTAATTGGGTTGTTTGTCTTCCTGGAGTGGAGTCGTGTGAGTTCTTTATATATTTTGGAGATCAGGCCCTTGTCTGAGGTATCATTAGCAAATATGTTTTCCCATACTGTTGTTTCTCTTTGTAATTTGGTGCTGTTTTCTTTAGCCATGCAGAAGCTTTTTATTTTGATGAGGTCCCATTTGTTTATTCTTTCCTTTATGTCTCAGATTTCCGTGTGAATTTAATAACATATTTAAAAGACAGTGGCTCCAGCTTGAAGGCTGATTGGCCGTTCTGTGTCCTGCATGTGAACTGAGGTGCCGTGATAGAAAGGACCTCATCCTTGTTAGGAGAACATGAAAGATGCCATTTCATGTCAAAGACTCATTCAGAGGAGTCCTTGTATTACCAATGATGCGGCTAAACCAAAACTTGTAGTAGGGACTACTTTAGATGTCTAGGGAGCTTGTATGTCAGTATTGGGACATTAGGCAAGTATTCAAGAGAAAAAGAAAGTAGCTCTCCCGTTTACATCAGGGATGGGTGTGTGAATGGGCAGCTCAACAGCACCTCAGTAAATACTTCCTGTATATACAGATGGATGGACCGATAGATGGGCATACAGATAAATGGGTACAGATCTTTTTTGTTGTTGTTTAGATCTGCCTCCTTTATTTTCAATGTTAAAATTTTTGAATTCATAGGTCAGAAGTACCTGTCCTCACAACCCATAGTATTACACGTCAAAAATAGACCTTACCTTTTTCGTCTGCCTTTTCCACCACTGTGAAAACCAACTTCTTGGCTCTTTTCATCCAAGCAACTCTGGACTTCCTATGTTAAGAACATAAGGTGGTAGCGATAGAAACAGATACTCACTGTTTTCCATGTCCACTGTATTCTTTGCACCTCCACCACCCTGTAGTTTAAGAAATGGTCAAGTGATCAAATTTGTTTTATTTTCCTCTTTATTCTATAGTTATCATGTGATGTGAAACTGGATCCGCGCCCAGAGTACCATCGGTGTATACTGACTTGGCATCACCAAGAACCACTGCCTTGGGCACAGAGTACAGGTTAGTCACTCACAAATGCAGGTATGTCTACGTACCAATCCTGCCGAAACACACCTTTATAAAAGAGGTCTGTCCAGAAGGTGTCCAGCCACGTAATGTGAAAAATAGATACATTCACTGAAGGAGATACAAGATACAAGAAACACTGTACATAGCACAGCGACACCTCAGTCTCCTTCAAAGTAGGCACCTTGGGACCTCACACAGTTCTCCCAATCGCCATCAGCTGCCCTGTCATATTTTCCTGAATCTTATCACTGGTCTAAAACTCTCTTCCCTTTCAAAGGTGATTTTTATTTTGGGAAAAGCCAGAAGTCATAGGGTGCCAAATCTGGGCTGTAGAGGGGCTGAGTCACCTGAGAGATTTGATGTTTTGCCAAAAAACTGCATGGGACATGACGCATGAGCAGGCACATTGTCGTGATGAAGCTGCCCATCACCAGTTGCCCATAACGTTGGCCTTCTGAGTCATCTGATAGTTTCCATGGAGGAATGTTCAAGCTTGACACACAAGTTGATGCAGATTCATTGCTCTACTGGCTCAGGCATTTTGAATGCAACAGCCACACAGTGCACATGCTCACTCAACAGTGTCTACTGCCCCCACTGACTAGTACAGTGAAGTCGTCACTGTTCATACATGCGTATTCCAGTCCACTCTCCTTGGCTGCCAGGTTACATCGATGTCATGCAAACCATTCTCATTGTATTAACAATGGCTGGACTTTCCCCAGACAGACCTCGTATATAACCTCCTCCCTTGGGTGTACCTAATTTGGAATTGTTATACATTTTCCTTTTGGAAAGATTAGATGACTGACATTTTCCTAAACAGTATAGCATAACAGGACAATAAGAGTAAAATAATAATAATAAAGGTTTTGTTATTCCATGGAGCCAGGCTTTCTAGATAAGCATTTGAAATACAAATCTCGAATTATAAAAGATTTTTTATCTATTTGTTCAGCCAATAAGTTCTGAGTATAACTTTGGTTGTAGGAAAACGAGGGATTGTAGCTGTGCCACCCTGAAATGTGAGATCAAAGCCCAATTATGTGATTCTCTGTAGCCACTAGTATACCCTAGATGTTGGTAAAATTTAAGGACTGAGAAATCAGTATTGACAATTTGGAGTGCTATAGTTCCCTCTTGTAAACTTTAAACTTTTATCCCCAACTTCTCTAG
Source organism: Desmodus rotundus (assembly GCF_022682495.2). Taxonomy (NCBI): domain Eukaryota; kingdom Metazoa; phylum Chordata; class Mammalia; order Chiroptera; family Phyllostomidae; genus Desmodus; species Desmodus rotundus. Next base: position 110,697,528 of record NC_071393.1, read on the forward strand.
TCACAGTTTGCCTAACTTCTATGTGACTCTAGTAAAATTGCATTGCCCTTTAAACAGAAGTCCTCTCAAGTGTTGATATCAGCTACCACATGGCTAAGTGCACAGGCCTTGCCCTCTCAGAGACTTGAATTCAAATTCGCCACCAAGTAGTTAGTAGGACCCTAAGCAAGTTACTTCAACTCTTTTGAGCCTTGTGAGAATAAGAATTAAATAAGATGGTTAAGTAAATTGCCTACCACCTTGTCTGCCATTTAGTAAATACTACTAAAGAAATGGTAGTTGCTGCTATTATTATCATTATTATTTTAATAGGTTTTTAAAAGCCTCTCTTTTCAGACACACATAACATTTCAGCCTGAAGAGAGATACTCTGTGGCATTTGCATAATGCTATAAAATCCTGGTTTTATTCTTATGAGCCGTAATTTCTAATGTTATTTTTAGAGTTTAGTGGGAAGGTTGTAGGATACGGCAGTAAGGCTACCAGAAAAAGGTACTGGGAAGTTTGACCATCTCTCTTTGTCTCGAAGACCTGTGTTTCTGTTCATGGGCTCTTACGTTGGAAGGAACAACAAGGGCTCCAGACGTATCCACGGTGACACTTAGGCTGCTGTAATGAGAGTATTTCTTTCCAGGTAATCAGATGAGCAGCCGTCTGATGAGCATGCGCAGCGCCAATGGATTGTTGATGCTACCTCCAAAGACAGAGCAGTACGTGGAGCTCCACAAGGGCGAGGTGGTGGACGTCATGGTCATCGGACGGCTATGATGGTCGCCGGCGGGAGAGAGCTTCGATGCATGCCCACATATCACTGACTGTACCCTGTAATATGCAACGGCACAGCTGGTTTTTCTGATTTGGATAAAAGTTGATCTGTATAGTCAACATCTTGAACTATATTTCAAAAAGAATTTAAATACCTTTTAAAGAAAAAACACCTAAAAATAAATCTTAACAGACAACTCTATTCTGATTATATCAAAGCAAATTTTTCCTTTCTCGCAGTTGCTTTGTGTGTTCAATGCTAGGTCCGATAGCAATAGCTTCTAGTAGACAGCAGTAGGTGCCTGCAGAACTTGTGTTTTTCTCATCTTTGAACAACTACTTATGCTCTTAAATCAAGGCTGTCTGCTTATTTATACTAGCGTAGGCAACGCTTGGATTTCCCTTCTTAGTATGCTTCATAACCGCTTTACAGAGAGCTTCTGCTTGCTCTTTACCATGTATCTCGTGCTTCTGTGCACAGTGCCAAAAGAAGAGTGACGGGGCAGCCTGCCCTGCCTCCGGGAGACCCGCCCCCACAGAGCTTCCGGGGGAGGCTCTCACCCCAGCAGCCTCCTGGCACAGTCCTCTTGGGCAGTAACTGGATACCTTTTATTTGAACAAACAAACTGGGGGAAAAAATGCTTCCTTAAGTGCTGACAGCCTTTTTAACCAATACATTTAAAATTGTACAGAACAAAAAATAAAATCAAAGACTGATCTTGTACAGATATTAGTGTTACCAGCATTCATGTGGAAATCAAGAGCAAAGAAAAAATAATGTTAAACAACTCTGTACTATAACATTTTCTGTAATGATACTGAAACTTAATGAATAAAAAAATCCTTGATCATTATATAAAAATCCATGGTGTTGGCCTTGTTATTTAAAACGAGAACGTTGTCCTGCACTCTGGCAGGGTCTGCCTGGAAAGAAGGCGTGTTTAAGGTGACTCAGCACGGCCGAGGGATGCGAAGATTTCCTGTGTGGTCTGACGTAACTGCACTTCCCTGCAGCATCATGATCCGAAGAGCTGTGAAGGTACAGATCAGAAACCAGCAGAGAACCTGCAGTTGGTCTGCTCTTCCCAGTCATAGCTGCAGAATCACAAGCGAATTCAGAGGAAAGACAGTTGATAATTTAGGGGGATAAAACTAAAATCTTACTTTGGATGCCATAAAAACAAATTTCAAACATCTATGAACCAGCAAATTTCACATGAGTACCTAGAAATTTTCTGATCGTGTTAGAAAGGAAGTGAGAAACAGGAGAACTCTGTGCTGATCACACAAAGCACAACCAATGACATCCACTCTGTCCCCAGGGCTCCTTCAGTGAAAAATCAGGAGCACTTTTCAGATGGTGAGAGCAGGGGGCGTGGACTCTGCTGCAGGGCGTACTGAGTAAAGCGAACAACAGATGTTGGACTCCTGCTGAACAAGGTGCCAGGTGACAAAGATGGATAAAGCCAAGTTGTAAATGACAAATATTTGATACTAATATTTGATATTTCCAGAGTTGAAAAATAAAATTCTATATTTTAAGGTTTTTTATATTTGCAATTAAAGAAGACAAGGTGAGTTAACAGAGGTCAAATGAAAGGTCATGAACAGTGCTTTACCCACATTCATTCAAAAAATATTGATCATCTAATAGGCATTTGGGTGCAAGGCATATCATGCTACTGTTCACAAAGAATAGAGATAGTACCTAACATTGAACTCCATTGAGGGGGATAATAAAAACATACGAGTAACTATAATATTTGATGTGTTTGATACTTGAAAATTCATAATACAATGTGTAGAATATGATAAATTACAAAATTCATATTTAAAGAGTTGGAGGAGTTCAAATGATAACCGTCTACAAGGTAAGATTTCAAGGGATAAGATGACATTTTAGTGGGCCTTAAAGGAAGTGTGCAATTTTAAAGATGATGCAGGAAGAAGGGTATTCCAGAAATAGAGAATTATGGACAGTTAATAATTATTTTTATTACAAAATGTAAGCTCTATGAGCGTAAGAATTTTTGTTTGTTTTATTCACTTACATTATTCCCTAGTCCTTAGATTTCCCGGCATATGTATCTACATGCGGGCATCAGTAAATATTTGTCCAATGAAATACATTATATAGAGCTTACTCTATGCCCAGCACTTTTCATTTGCTTAATTTTCACAATAACCCTGTAAGGATTATTATTTCTGTATTACAGATGAGGAAGTTAAGGCACAGGAAGAAAGGTTAAACAACTTGTCCATGGCCACACAGCTAGTAAGACAAGGAGCCAAGATTCAAATTTACCAATCTGGCTTCAGAGTCCATACTCAAACACTAAGCTATAGCCAGAGAAAACACAGAGAAGAGGTCGGGGCCGGTGGGAGCATCTCAGTTTGGAGTGCTGGAGGGGAAAGTCCGTGAGTGGAATGAAAGGAAGAGCATTCCGCAGAACAGCAGAAACCAGGTAAAGCAGTGTTGCAAAAACCAAGCAGCTTCCAAAAGGAAAGAAAATCAAAAAATGTCAAAAAGGATGAAGGTTCAGGAAGATTTATTGATTCAGCAATCATTCCGGAGCTACAAGAGGGCAATTTCAATAATGGGCTGAGGGCAAAAGCCAGATGGCAAAATAGAAACCATGAATATAAATGCTTCGGAACTTGTGCATAAGAAAGATAGACACAAGATGACAGCTTGAACTGGTAACAAAATGGAGGAAACATTTTTGTTGGTGGGCTTTGAGAAAAAAGAAACAGTGGGCATATTAAAAATGCAAGAGTAAGTTCCCAGGTGGAGAAAGGGGAAGGAAAGGCTGGATTTAAGGAACCCGGTGGCCCAATCAGCCTAAAGAAGAAAAGAAACATTTTTCCTTCTGAATTAGAAAAGGGGAAAATATGAACATATCTGTAATAGGTACAAAGGGAATGTATTTACTTATTTTTAATATTTAGTTAATTTTTAGAGAGGGGAAGGGAGGGAGAAAGAGGGAGAGAAACATTGATCGCTTGCTGCTTGTATGCTCCCCGAGCAGGGACTGAACCCACAACCCAGGCATGTGCCCTGACTAGGAATCGAGAGGGTGACCTTTCACTTTGCGGGACAATGCCCGATCAATTGAGCCATACCAGTCAGGCTATTTATTGTTTAATTGAATTTATTGGGGTGACATGGGTTCCTAAAACCACACAGGTTTCCATTGTACAACTCAATGAGACATCTTCATGCTGCATCGTGGGCCCATCGCCCCAAGCAAAGTCTCTCCATCCCCATTTTCCTACCCTTCGCCCACCTCCACCTCCACCCCACCCTCCTTTCCCTCTGGCTGTCACCACACGGTTGTCTGTGTCTATGTGACATGTATATGTACACATACATATTTTGTTTGCTTAACCCCTTTATGTTCTTTCATCCAGCCCCCAGCCCCCCACCCCTCTGGCAGCTGTCAGTCTGTTCCATGTATCCAGGCCTCTGTTTCTACTTTGTTCATCAGTTTATTTTGTTCATTAGATTCCACATATAAATGAGATCATATATTTGTCTTTCCCTGACTGGCTTATTTCACTTGGAATAATAACCTCTAGGTCCATCCATGCTGTTGCAAAAGGTAAAATTTTCTTTTTCTTTTTATGACCAGTAGTATTCCACTGTAGAAATACACCACAGTGTTTTTTTTGTCCACTCATCTACTGACGGGCACTTGGGCTGTTTCCAGATCTTCGCTGTTGTAAATTACGCTGCAATGAACATAGAGGTGCACAGATGAGTATTCTTTCAAATTAGTGTTTCAGGTTTCTTGCAATATATTCCCTGAAGTGGGATCACTGGGTCATAAGGCAGTTCCACTTTTAATTTTTTGAGGAAACTCCACACCGCTTTCCACAGTGGCTGCACCAACCTGCATTCCCACCAACAGTGCACAAGGGTTCCCTTTTCTCCACATCCTGGGCAGCACTTATTGTTTCTTGATTTATTGATGATGGCCAATCTGACAGGTGCAAGGTGATATCTCATTGTGGTTTTAATTTGCATTTCTCTGATGATTAGTGATGTTGATCATTTTTTCATGTGTCGGCCATCTGTATGTCCTCTTTGGAGAAGTGTCTATTCAGGTCCTTGTTCATTTTTTAATTGGGTGTTTGTGTTCTTGGTATTGAGTAGTGTAAGTTTATATATTTTAGAAATTAACCCCTTATTATTGGTAACTACATTCTCTCATTTAACTTATATTTTTTCTCCCATTTAACTTAAAAGTTAAGGTTTAATGAAATGGTTCTTGACACAGTGGAAGTCTCAATGCCATCTAATCTATTTGCATTTATTTGACCAAAATTAATTTAGAATTACACATATGTGATGTATTATAGTCTTTGTTTTGGTAGTGAACATTAAAAGACTATAGAAGATGATTTTAGATTCTTGCTTATAGCTGTGCAGAAGCTAAGTGGTTTCTTTTCATCCTGCTTTTTGGTTCTATGTATGGGTTGTTTCAAACCATATCACACAAAAAAATGTAAGCAAATTGAGTTTACCGAGTAAATGCTATTAAGTGGTATTGCGCGTTATAGCAAGTGGATTCTTCGAATGGCTTTCGTTTTTAAAATGATTTGCCAACAAAACTTGGTGGCTGTAACCCAGAACAAACTCTTGATCTTCATGAAACCCTAACAAGGTAAGTCACTATTAATGCTCAAGTATAGAAAGGGGAGGTTTATGTAAGTGCAGAATTCAAAGCAAATAAACTGTGTAGTTTGTTATTTCAGTGACGATGGATTCAAGTTAAATAATACACTGTATTTTAACATGCCTATAAAAAATATTAAGCCGGACTCCATGACAGAAAGGTACATTGTTACCGAGTTCACCAATAACTTGGCCTAGAACCAAAATGTTAAAGAATTGCTCAATTCTGGCCAGTGTTTTATGGTCAGTTACCAATAGTTCTCCTGTAGCTTTTTGTAATAATTCAATAATTCATTGGACAAGCATTTAGTAAGTTCTATAGTAGTATGCCAGTCTCCGTGCAAGGCACTGAGGATGCAGTGGTGAGGCAAAGACTGATATCCAACTGGAGAAGATAGATTATGAGAAAGCAAAAAAAATATTTTTTTACATATAGGTTCTGGAAAGTCTATGAAGAATTGCAATGATACTCTGGAGAATAAGTGGGTGGAAGCCTAACTCATATTCCATTAGTGTGTCAGGGTCCAGCCATTGAAAAAGGCAGAAATCACACAAAGAGACTTGTATGTGGGAATAAGTTAACTAGGTGTTAGATACCTGGAAAAGTGCAAAGAAAACATCAAGATGCCAGACACAATAACTACAGGAAGTAGGTAGCGCAGCTAGCGTTGGGGAGGTAGGAGGAAGAAGTTAGAGTACTGTGATTAGAGCCCAGAAGCTCAGAGGTTGGACCTTGTGGAGATAGGACTCAACCCTATAAGGAGAGGGCCCTGCCCAGGTGTTGATTCCGAGAGCACAAAAACAAAAGTCTAGAACCAGTTGCTGTTGCCAGAGTAACAGTGACAGGAACAAAAATAAACAAGAAGGAACACAAGTCCCTTCTTCCCTCCCTTTGCTTGCAAAGCTCTTTGTAGTCCAATACAACCTATTGTTGAACCTAACAGGAAAGTCCGCTGGGAAACTTCCAGTCCCAGCACCGCAGAGCAGAATGCAACGGCCGATTTGGAGCTGCGGGACCATCACGCGTCAAGAGATCAAGGAGGGGCTCTCTAAACAGGTAACATCTGAACTCAGATCTGAAAAATGAAAATAAGCCCCACATGTTAAGAATTGAGAGAAGAGCATTTCCGACTGAAAAGGGCTTAAACAATCCATCGGAAAGGAGACAGAAGTATCATGAGGGAGGTGGGGAGGGGCCTCCGATACAGCTGAAGGAAAGTGAAGCCTGGACGGAGGCAGATCACACTCGCACATTTATGGGCTCTTGGGAGTAATACCCAATACACACGTACACAGCGTGTGATGTGTGTCAGATATGCTCAGAGCACTGGGAAGCCACTGAAGGTTTAAGAAAAGCAATACATTATTTACTAAACGCCCACTGAATACAAGGCAACATGCTAGACGAGGGTTCCCACAAACAAAGAACTGCTTCTCTCTACTTCCTACACCTGCTCCTCTGCCTGTATTTTGCTTTCTGGTTAATGACACCACCACTTACCCAGTTTCCCAAACCAGAAACCTCTGAGTCATTCCCGCATCGTTAGTCACCAGCTTCTGTCAGCTCTGCTGAAAGTTCCTAATCAACCCTCTGTTTTCTATTCCCACTGCTACCAACGTGGTCCCTGTGCCCCCAGAATCGCCCTCCCCAAATCCATCCTTCCTGCTGCTACAAGAATGATCGATCCGGAACATAAATCTCCCTGTGCTAAAACTCTCCGTTACAAAGCTACTGTAGCAGATGCGGTCCAAGCCCCCAGTAGGGCATCCACAGCCCTCTGCCATCCAGCCTTCCTCTCCTCCGCCTTTGCGCAATACCTGGCCATTTGCCGTTTCAAACCGTGTCCTTTATGTCCTGGCGCCTTTGCTCAGGCTGGCTAATCTTTCAAGATTAGTTTGGGCATTAACTCTTCCAGGAACCTTCCCTCAATCCCCAGATTGAACTGCATGCCCCGCATCTCTGCCCCTGCTTATCACTGCGCCCCATTGGATTACTCTTCTTATAAGATCCCTCCCCCACTTCATCCCCCCTTGAGGCAGAGACTGTGCACCCTTGTAGGCCAGTAAATTGTAGGTACTTATTACTGGACTGACCAAAGAATTGACCTTGTGTTACACTCACCAAGGAACCAGAGACAGAACCTTGCAAGGAGAACTTCCCACCCCAAGCCTAGAACGTGGGATCCACAGAGAAGATCACATCTCGTGTACACAGGACAGAGGGCTAATTGGTCATGGGCCTCTCACTCCAACAACGAGCCTCAAATTCTGACTCGTGGCATCATCTCCAAAGAAGTTATACATAAGGTTTTATATTCTGTGTGTGTTAAAAAGCATTCATATTTTGAAGGTAAATATTTAAAATATACCATGATTTCTCTTTCCTCCCTTTGCTATTTCTTCACTTTTTAATATACCAGCAGCCTCAAAAAAAATGGAAGTGAGATAATATCAAAGTGTTTCATCAAAGTACATCATTAAATTAATAACATCAACTTGGAAAAGATGAGATCAGATTTATGTTTAAAAATGTTTCCTGGCCCTGAGGCAGGAAGAACAGGTACTTGGCACGTGGATCATGCAATAAACATGCTGGATGAAGAAATGGGTGGCTAGACATCTAGTCCATGGCAATCAGACAGCTAGGGGAAGAATTTGTCCATCCGAGAGAGGGCATTCAGGATAGACGATGGGAAAGGGGGTGGCTGAGGCCAAAATAATGGGAGATCCTTGCGCCTGCACACAGAGAGACTTCCCTTGCCTGCAGGCTGAGTTTGTTATCACCAGAGCCTGGTGCCAGGAAAAAACTCAAGTTGTACATCCGCCCTCGCCTCCGCTTCTGGGAAAGCTGCCTGCTCTTACCCTATAGGAGTGGATCCCATGGCCTCCCCGCCGTCAACACCTGGTCTCAAATGGAAGCCACAGTTCTTGGGGAAATAGGAAAACTATAATCCTCTCAAAAAACTCAGTTTGTGTTTATTCTGGAAGACTGAATATTCTCTGGGCCCTGTCAAAAGCATGTGTTTTCATCTAGAATATGGTGACTGAAAGGAAGTGGATTCACCAAGGATCTCCCCCCACCCCCAGGCCTCCATGGTCCACAGGTAACCCCTTGTGCCCTTCCATCCTCACGCGCAGGTGAGGAAGTAAAACTGCACAGATGGGCGTTGGCAGCACTTGACTGAAACACAAAATGTGAAGAAGGATGATGACACAGGGAAGGGGAGAGCCTCCTAACCGCACAGAAGAGCAAACCTAATCTCATGGCCTCACAAGACAATGCCGTGTGAGTATTTATGCTCATTCATTCTCCAACAGTACTGATCGCCTACAACAGCCTGTGTCCAGAACACACTCAGTGGTGGAGTCTGAAGACCAAGAGGCCTCTGCGCTCGAAGAATGCTGCATTCTTTAGAAGTTTCTCCTCACAGAAGTTCAAAGTGACTTAAATGTGTGTGTCTCTGAAAACTGGAATATTGGGAGATGGAATGATAAATTACCAACTGAGTGATAAGTGATATAAAGTCTTTTCAACTTTCTCAGTATCATATCTCAATATCTTCTCCATGGTGATTCTGCGCCTACAGTGGCATTTCTCTCCCAACTTTTCCTCTAAAACTTGACCCTGCTACCAGAACTGCAGCCGTCCGGGCTCTGCGGGAGGGCCGGCTGCACTGAATCTCGGACTGGCCGGGGGCTGCTTCCCAGGGCTCTTCCCAGAGTCTTCAGAGACTCTGTCAGCACATTGTGATGCAGGAGCCAGGGAACAATGCCCTGAGCAGCCTGGCCTCCTGGGCCAAGTGGTTACCTGCCTTCCAGGTAGACACAAACACCTCCTGCCAGAGAAATGTGAGCAGAGTTGGAACAGTGCTATTTGGAGACCAGTCTCCTAGCAGACACCCGGGAGATCTCTGGAGTCGACTACAGCCTCGCCTCTACGTAAGTGACTCTGGGTGCAGCAACTTTGGTGTGAATTTCAGAAAATTCAAGGACAACATGTCCATTTTCTTTTGATCTTCCTCTTTTCCTTCTAGTTTCACTTCTTGTACCATAACCAGAATAAGCAGGAAAACTCAGAGACAACATCTAGTTATTGGATGTCTTATAAAGAATTTCACTGGGATTATGAGATTGAAATAAAACAAGTTTTCCAGGTTCTTTCCTAGTTTCAATTTTCCAAACTGTTACCCCAATTTTCTTACGTAAATGCCTGAGATTGAATGAATTTGTGGAAAGACAGTCATTTCCAATTGTTCAAATGGGAGAGAAGGTCCTGAACACAGGGCTTTTCTGTCCAAAGCTTCAAGGTTAGTTGAGGGGTCCGGTTGTCGAGAGAGAAGGGGCCACAATATTCAGACCTTTTCAAAGGCGTACCCAGAAATGCAACCTAGAATTGTGACGACCAATCCTGAAAATGTCAATGACTGCGTTAAGAATCTCAGGAAAAAAATCATCTAAGTCCATGCTATTCTTCAAAGTGCTGTGAAGAACTAGCTCCAAAGCACCAGGTATCACAGAGTAGAGCTTTTCTCCCCATTACCTTCTAGTCCCCTTATACCTCCCTCCCCCCAGCAATCACCACACTGCTGGCCATGTCCGTGAGAACAGCTGCAACAGTGATGGGTAAACACCGTCATTTAAGAGCTTTAATGTAATTACAGAAATGATACACAAAGCAAAAGACAAGAGATTTTAGGTGGTTAGTATATGAGCGTTCACTACAGAATTCTTTCAACTTTGCTGTAGGTTTGAAATTTTTTTATAATAAAATATTGGGAGAAAAGACCACATGGGGAAAGGTAAATAGCAAATACATATGGAGAACACTTGATGAGCTTTGCTAGACACCCTCCTGAATTAGGTGGTAAGAAAAGCTGGCAGAAACACTTCTGGCTGACAGAAACACAGGAGCTGGCTCCCAGATGTCCACTCCCTCCCCTTCCCAATTTCCATTAAAATTCAAGTTGTCCGGGTTCCAGAAAATTCCCAAACAACTGTTTATTCCGGAGAAGTGAAGACATCCCACCTCCACTACGGGGTGGTACCTCACATCCACGCTATTCTTAGCTCGACTGGGGCCTTGGTCACCTTTGGTGCGTTCCCCAGGTGGGGACGTCCTGGAGGCATCATGGAAAATCTATAGAGCGAAGCTGGAGCCGTTCCCTCCTGGAGATGTGTACAGCTCATTGCGTCTCTGGGCTTCGTTTCCCTGCTAACCCACAGGCACTGGCTTCTGGCCCATGATCGTGTTTAACATGGAATCTCTCTACCTTTCCTTTTACTAAAAGCCAAAAGAGCTTTTTTCAAATGAAAATTATACTGTAATTCTGCAGAAAAGTGCAACCTGGCATAAATATCTGCTGAATTAATCTCCACTCAGAGTTGCAAAAATGGGGAGAAAGGAGGATTGAGAGGAGGAAAAACAGTATTAAGAGAAATGACAAAGACTGTGAAGACTCTGCTAGTGACAGGGTAAGTTGGAGCCCACATCAAATAGCCTCAGGTCCTTTATGCCTTCTTTGCTCAGCAACAGTTAAAGCCCTGACCTTCAATATCATTTTATACCTTGCTTGCTTAATCAGATGTATAGGACATCTAATGGGCTTAGTGAAAGGTACAAATCATTGGGAAAACATAAACTGTGACTGTGAGAACTATCACACAATACTAGTAGAACAAATCATAACAAGATTCTGTGTGTCTGAAATGAAGCCAGCTTTGCGTCCCACGCTGGCCTGCAGCGACCCTGCTTTGCTTCTCTGCTTTAATTACACATTCCCTCAACACACACTTCTTGCAGTCCCACAATATGCTCATTCATTGGTCCCTTGTGTGATTAATCTATTTTTAATTTTTTAAAGAAGTAGCACATTTATTGTATTACTTCTAGATGATAGACATATACTGCCCATGTAATAATGAATGAAGTGAAACAGTATGGACTTTCATAAGGAATTTGCATAAATAAGCCTTGCTTTATTTTTAAGATATTTATAGGGAATTTACAAATGCCCAGCTTATTAATATGAATAATATTATTGCAAATTTCCTTTGCATCTTCTCTCTACTCTGACTTTTAATCCTAACGATATGGTCATATTCTCTGATATGCAACTGTCACAGGGCGACGTAAGAGAAACGTCAATGTGCTGTTCAGGTTCTTCATTTATCCTTATTAAAAATTTTTCCATGGAAATGATGAAAATGTTCTAAGGTGAGATTGCGGTGCTGAGTGCACCATTCTGGAAATATACTGAAAATCATTAAATTGAACCCTTTAAATGAGTGGAATCCATGATATAAATTATATCTCGAATAAGCTATATTAAAAACTGATCCATGAATAAAATGATGAGGAAAACAAAACTCTCTGTAAAAGTTCGGCCCACACAAATCTGAGTTATGCTGAATCAGCAAAATTAGCAACAACATCTCAGAAAGGGGTGGAAGCTGCCTGTTGGCAGGCTCCTGATGGGACAGTCCCAGGAACTTGGAGCAGAACCTGGGCCGCCTACGGCCTTTTAGGAGAAAGTCATTCTCCAACATCCCTTAACCATTGGGCACAATACACTTTGGCACATCTTACAAGAAATTGTGATGTTCCAAATAAGCCCACACCATGATTAGTATCTATTGATTTAATGTTATGGGAAAATATGAATATGTATGATATGTAATACATAATATACATTTATATACATATAAATTTGTAAAGCTAAATAGATATCTATGTGTATATGAGTATCTACATACATATGTATATGAAAACTTTAATACTGTCTCCAGGTATTGAGAGTAAACCAAACAAATAGTTAATTTAAGAGCTGATCCTTCTTTTGGACCATTGATAAAATGGGGGGTGGTGTGTGTGTGTGTGATGCACAGAGCAAGTCATACATCTTAGGAACAGTGCGTTCGTGACTAGTTAACCAAGAGAAGTGGGGGGGTGGCAGGGTGGAGGGGCGGGGAGTTGCAAGGTACAGATCATTTCAAACCACAGTTAAAACTAGTTAAAATTCAGCACACATTTGCCATCCATACACATCATTCAAACGTGTCAAAATAATTCCAGAGCAAAAGTTCAGAAACAACAACTAAAAAGAAAGAAAAATCACACCAGAGAAGATTAAAGACTTTGTTACATTTTCTGCTCCGTAGCGACACCCTGTTTTGTTCCAAGGTTCAGCAGGGGACAAGTTCAAGTCCCAGCTGTGGCTGCAAACCTGCCGAAGTCCTCGCCTTCCTGTCATTTTCTCCTTCCTCTCTGTGGCCCTGAATCCACAGCCACACTAGCTCCCCTGGGAGGTCATCCACTGATCTCTCCCTGGAGGGATGATGTTCTCATGTACAAGGGATCCTGGAAGCCGCATAAATGACTGCGCTGGAAGTGGGCGTTCCCTATTCCCAGTGGCCACATGGCATCTACTGATTAGCACATGCTTGTAAACACTACACACACCCTTCACTCTGTGGGTGTTGTCACTTTCTTTTTTTTTTTCAAAAATGTGTACTTTATCACCTACTTCTGGATGAGCAAGAGTTGACTATTGCATTTTATCAAATCTAAGATTCATACATTATAAGATATACCATTATTTTACAGACCACTGAGAGAGAGAAAATGCTGCCCATTATATAACACAATGCTTTCTTATTACTTAGATTTCTTCCACACCATATCCGTCACCCTCTGCGCCACCATCCCTTGTGTATTCCTTAAAGGGGTGCTTCACTCTAGTCTCTGGGGCCTCCGGCGCCTCCAACTTGCATTCTGCAAGTTTTGTGCTGGAATTTCCTTAATCTTACCAGAAGATGCCAACAAAAGGTTTTCAGTTACCCATGAGGAACATATTTTAATTGGTAATTAAATGCAACCTGTGTCATGCAATCAAGGTACATAATTTAATACAAACAGCCATGATGAAGTTCACGCATGTGCCACCAAGTAACACCCACCACGCCATTGTCCCCCACTGGCCACAAGGTACACTGCATTTCAGAGTTGTCAAGTGGGGGGAAACGTGGGTCTTAGAATGGAAATTTGGGAAATATGAAACCAGCATTTGCAAGAGGGAAGCCAGCCCAGCAAGTGCTGGGTGGATTATACTTTCCATAGACCAATACAGGCACCACTTGGTGCTCGCCGTTTGAGAGCCACGGTGTGCGGTGCTTTTTATATGCGGCAGTGCATTCAGTCATCCCAGCGCGGCCTTGAGTCGGGTAGTTTACCCTCATTTTATAGATGAGAAAGTGAGCTCAGACATGTGAGTGATGTGTCATAAAAGTAGCGGGTGGGAGAACCCCGATATGAACCCAGATGTGTCCGACTCCAGAATCCATTATCGTATTCCCCCCAGACCAGTTTCCATACTGGCCTTGTGTCACCCAAATTCTGACAGCAACTACGGTTATAGTTCACCTGGCCAGGTGTTCCTGAAGGGGTTACTTACGTCGGAAGTTTAGGGAGACAAGATAGAATTGTCAATAGTGACTGTAATCACAATGTGATAGGAGAACTATACACAGGCGACAAAATAGTGAGCATAAGTATATGTAAGTGTGTACATACAAGAACAACCAGCTAGGAAGTTAGAGAGTTTTTAGGCTATTAAGGCTTAAGCACAGAAAGAAAACTCTCAGGCTTCTTACTGCCCTCCATTGCTAAGGCTATTCGAGTTGACATTACTTCCTTTGTCACATTATCAAATATCTTCATTGGCCATAGGAGGCCAGGATTTCACAGTTCGGCAGTTTCAGGCCCGCTGTGGGGTACAGGCTTACGACTGACTGGTGGCACTCCCCGAAAGACGGTGACTAGGTCACTGACAGCAGCTCGGCCCAGGTGTGGGCAGCAGTTCTCTGCGTACTCCACCCACCAAGTTCAGCTAGAAGAACGCTTTCTCAGCCGCGGACCTCACGTTTGAAATAAGAGTAAGGATTAGTGTTGAAATTTTCTTGAAATTATACTATAAACTTTATTTTCTATTTTTTGTTTCTTTCACGGAAGACTTCATCATGAAAAGGAGGAAGCCCAAGCTGAAGTGAGTTACAAACGTCTCCAAGAGAGGGCTGTGGCTTGGCCTTGACCTGAGGTAAGACGCGACAGCGTGTCCAGGCGGGACTGTGTTGAGCTACACCAGCCACACTCTCCTTGGCCGTGTCTCTCTTCCTTTCCCTCCCTTTCCTACTTTACTTCCCAGGCTTTCTTCCCCTCTTTCTCTTTGCTGGGAATTCAGTGTTCCCAGAAAGATGCTGCTTACGACGATCAACTTCCCTAGATGTCAAGAAGGGACACGTGAGCTGATACGAGAGTCTGAGGGGAGAGGGCCAAGAGTGTAGGAAATCCCAGCTAACCTGGAAAAGGAAGGGTGAACCGTTACTGTGTTGCAGCTTGTAAACTTGACCAACAGGACAGCTGACCTTTGCTTTTCTTACCCGTGACACCATGCTCTCCTTTAAAAGCGACCTTTTCTAATGACTTCTTGCCATGTTTCAGGAGATCTGCATATATTTGGGCCCCCCAGAGAAGCCAGGTGAGAGGTGAGGCGCAGCTTCACTGTCTCTCAACCCCTGAGCGATGGCAGAATAAAAGTCTTCTCCTACTGGATACATTTTGGAGGAGAGAATACGCAAAGGGGCTTTTTCCTAACCATCCGATCACCATGAAAAGTCTCCCGCTGCTGTAGCAAAGCTCTGGCTTGGGAAGCCTGAAATGGTTTAGGAGAGCCTTTTGCACTCTTGTGTTCATCCGTCTCCCCTCCCCCATCGTCTCCTCTCCACCCTTTTACTTTCTCTTTCTTTGCATTATTGCTCGCATTAATTTTTTTAAACAGTCACAAACTTACAGAAATAATATTTCCTGAATCTTTTGAGGGCAGTTCTCCAATCCAATGCCCTATTATCCCCAAATACTTTAGTTTGTGTTGCCTACGATTAAAGATGTCCTTCTACATAGGCAAAATATAACCATCAAGATCAGGACATGAGCATTGCGTGTTACCACCACCTAACCCTGACCTCCCATTCAACCTTTGCCAAATGCCCGGGTCAGGGCCCGCATCACGAGAGGACCCGGTTCAGAGTCTCACACACTGCGCTCAGTCGTCAATCTCTTCAGTCCTTCAGTCCGGAACAGCGCCATCGTCTTTCTTTGTCTCTCATTATGCTTACAATTTTTAAGATCACAAGCCAGTCATTTCATAGACTTTCCCTGAATTGGATCTTCCTGCTGTTCCCTAATGCTGGGGTCCAGGCCACGCATCTTTGGGAGGAACGTCTCCGGAGGACGCTGGGTGCTGCCCGCTGCACCCTGTGGGGCGGCACACTATTTTGATCTGTCCGGTTGCTGACAGTGTTCGCCACTCAGTTCATTAGGAGGCGTCTGCCTGTCTTCATTGTAAAGTCACTTTCTCCCCCTTTGAAGTTAATGAATACCTTGGTTTGAACTGTGTAAATATTCTATTCCTCGTCGATCTTTTAATTAATTAACTAATATCAGAATAAAGCCTCATGGTCTCTTATTGCATTAGATCAGTTCCCCCGGATGTGATCTAATCCCTTAGATCAACCCTTCCACCATCCTCCCTCCCACTTGGATGCCGCCTCACCCTGCTGGCGCTCTGATTCCTTACACTGGGCTGCACCCCTCTCCTGGTAATAGACACCCTCTTGTCTCCCTTGGGTTCTGGGCTGTAGCTCCCCACTCTCCCCGCTACGGATTCCTGCCTCTCTTGGTTTAGCTAATGGATTTAGAACTACATTGTTCAGGAAGGGACAGGAACAGAAAGAAGGGGAAGGATACCTTCTGTATCCTTTGATTCTCCCTCCTTTTTTCTCTTTCCCATTCATCCCAACCGATCCTGACCCCTCTAACCTTTGCCAGTCCTCACATCCATCTTTCCAAGCACTCAAGGCAGGATTGAATCTTGAGCAACAACATAACGTCCTCCAGTCCGACCATGAGGGTCTTGTCCCTGGTGTGTAGGGACACTTGCAAGCTGTGCGATGTTGGGTAAATTACCTTCTGTCTCCAAGCCTCAACTGCATAGTATATGAAGTGAATATGTTAATAATGCTACTTCATAGTCTTATCAGAATTAAATGAGGCAGGACATATAAAGTCATTATTGTCTCCCACAAAACAAGCACTAAATTAAAATTCTGTGGGTTATTATTTCCCTTCCTCTCTGTTCTAGATGGTAGTTGTTTTATATTTCCCTGAGTGTGTTTTTTTGTGGTGGTGGTGGTGGTGGTGGTTTTGGGGTGGTTTTGTTTTTTTTTTTGTCTCATTCTTATCATATTTTGGTTTCTCTGGATTAGTTTACTTTCTGGCTCTTCTTGACTCATGGTACTTCCAGTATGGTCATGCTTGAGATGCGCTAAAGATGAGATCTAATGACATAGAGCCATTGTTGGCTGGTGAAGCAGTTTCCGGAGAGAGAGCAGGAGATGAATAACTGACATTGATCAGATCAATACCAGCCCCTCCCAACCGAGAACTAAGCTTGGTCACGGGTGAATGATCAGGAAGGAATGTTCTCGGTTTAATATAGTTTGACACCCTACTTATAAAAAAATGAATTGTGAACCCTGAATGATGGAAATGGTACTGGTGCATCAATTGGGAAGACAAGGATTAATGGTTTGGGGTACACCGGGCATACATTGGGAGGCCTCCTAGAGAGGCCTTCCCTAACCACCCTAATTAATTAGCGTTGCCAGCGCCACACCCCAGGCGCTTTCTATTCCACGTATCTGTTCTAGAGTTTTCGTAGCCCTTATCATCCAACACCATTTTTTTTGCCTGCTCACTCCATGTTCCCCACAGAGCGCAAGCCGCAGGAGGGGAGGGACCCTATCAGTCCCGCTCACAGGCGTCTCCAGTGCGCAGCACCGCACTTAGCGGATCGTAGATGCTGATGAAATTTGTTGAACAAATGAATGAATAAGTGAGGCTCCTTATGTGTTACATTAAATTTTCTCTGCATCTGTTCATGGTGTGCCCACTTCGTCGGCTTCCTGAGGTCTGTGTATAAGCACCATGAAGAAGAACAACAGGAAGTCTACCGCGAGGATCCGTGAGCAAGAAGCCTTCTGCGTCCCACCCTTGCATGGTCCTGGAGGTTTCCAAAACATGATGGATGGAGGGGAGTATGCCCCTTTTGTGTCTCCGCCCATGTTAGAGGGCAACTTTATCCAGGTAAATATTCGAGCCCTGAATTATGTTGTACTAACTTCAGTCACTAACTTACTCAACAATGAACAGCTTGGGAGGAGAATTGCTTTAAATGTGACAAGGGGGTGTGTGATACAATTAAAGGGGTCAGTTTGGGAATTTAAAACAACTGAAAATAATTATACTGTTGAAGAAAAATTCATTTCAAATTTTCTCAACTCTAACCTAGGAATTCTATCCTGATTTTCCTGTAATTGTCTCTCATAATCTAGCCAAAATTACATGAAGGGACAATAGTCATTTTTAGGATGTCCTGCCATGGGAAAGGACCCCCTTGGTCCTTTCTTAGACCTAGAAGACATTTTAAAGCATAATATCTACAACACAACTAGGGTTTAAAGCAAATTTTCACTCTTAGTTCTGAAGGTAAAATATAATTGTCAAATTGTGCCAGAGAGAAAAGTTTCCTTTCAGAAAAACGTACCTATATTCTGGCACGTCACCTAGGCAGGAGGTGACGCCTCAATGAACACTAATGTTTAAGTGATACCCCAGAACACACGGGATTAAGTCATAATTTTATATACTTTACTTTTCATATGCTTCTTTCCTGCTGACAATCTTTTTATTTCATTTTTTGCACTTCTTCTGGCACACTTTTCAAATAACCTTTGCATGTTCTGATGAACACTGGGGAGCAGTCAGCATTCTACATTCCATCCACGGCCCCTCAGGCATAATTAGAGAAGGTTATTCCCTTCTGTAGACCCAACACGTTTAAATGAAAAGAGAACAAAAACTACCTCAAATAGAATGCAAGAGCCTCAGGGCATCAGCTCACCCTCAGGGAGCCACCCAGGACCCAGGCCCTCTCTTTCCTCTGATGCCTGCAAGTTAGCTCCGCTCCAACACCCCATGCAAACGGGACAGTGACAGCTCCCAGCAACAAAAGAGATGCCTCTTGTTATATGCGAGAGCGAGATCTCTCGTTCCAGGAACTGACGGACTCAGACTCTTAAGAGATTTATAGATGGTTTATTGGCCAAACAAAGTTTTTACCTGCGCAGGGGCGAACTCTCCGATGAGAGCCGCGCCAAACGCTCACAGGCTAGCTCTTTTATAGGGTGAGGAGCAAGCAAGCAAGTTACAAAAGCAGGAGTTGCTGTTATCTCTGCATAGCTCTTGGCTCTGGAGGAACATTAACCAGATGTTAAAATTTTCTTTTGAAACCCTGTCTCCTGTCGATAAGAACCACCTGTCCCACTTAATTTGTACCCTCAGTTTAAAGATAAGGGTCCAGACCCGAGATGAGTCCGGCACCCAAAGTTTTATGGCCCTCTAACTAATTGGCTATAACTCAGAATGAGCCCTCTGCAAATCACGTATTGTTTACCTTTACTTTGGCCGACAATGTTGTTTCTCTCCCCTATCTATTCTGGTGACCTTCAAGAGGTTTTCTGCTTAGCAATGCCTATAATTGCCTAGCTCTCTTTCCTAGCTCTCAACATTCCCCCATTTCCTTGTTGGCACTTATGAGTCAAATCCTTGAATCATCTTCTTCATGGGGAAGGATAGTGTAGGGCTGGGCCAATACTATCAGCTTGACGGTCTCTATCCTTTCCTTAATAAAAGACGTAAGCTTATTAATGACGATGGGGCTACAAGTTAAACAGGAGTATAATTAATAAAGGCCTACTAATAGAGGAAATCAGGGTAGTCAGCTATGGGGACATCTTATAGATTCCTGTGTACTATGTTGGTTTTTCTAGCTTTTCTTGTTCTTTCAGTCTCTGGGTTAAGACCTTAATACTATCTCTAATTATCCCTGAATGATTAGCATAAAAGCAACAAGTTTCTCCTAATGCTGCGCATAATCCTTCTTTCCTTAAGAACAATAAATCTAATCCTCTCCGATTTTGGAGAGCTACCTCTGCCAATGAATCTACCTGTCTTTCTAAATAAGCTACTTGATCTTGCAGCAGAGATATGTCCTTAGAGAAAATCTGCAAAAGCTGTCTCAACTCTAATTCTCCCTGAATGAGGGCTGCAGCACTGAGTGCGGTGGACCCTAAGATCCTCACAGTGGCTACTATGGGTATAAGGGGAACTCTCTTCTCCCTAGTCCTGGAGGGGAGAACAAAATCTGGGTTTCCTGCATAGATACACTTGGGGAATTATGTACCCAGTTACACAAAACTCTGGATAAGAAATTGGTGGCAAACAATGGTACACCTTGAGTTCTGGATCCTATTACAAATCCCTTCTTGGGGCCCTCCTCTTGGCTGCACCCTGCTTCAATCCTTCCTTTCAGATATATAACCCCTTTATAATTATATAAAGGACAATGGACGAAGGTCTCATCTTCTTGTAACTGCTTCCGGCTGGACATGGACGTTGTCCTACCTAACCTTGGGTCAGGGGTGCCCTGAAAGGGGGTGCAGCACGGAGGGAGTCCTTTCCTGTAAGGGGAAGGACCTTACAGAATCCAAGTCAGTTGGCTGTCACTGCAAAGTTGCAGGCTCGGTGTCCAAAGGCTGGCCTTACTGGACAGTTGACATCCTCGTTGTATTCTGGAGGTGAAAACAGACTTGGCAAGAGAGTTGGAAGGCACAATTAAATCATAATTACTGAATAACAAAGGCAGGCACCTAGGTAAAGAATGGCTCATCTGGAGGAAGTTGTATGAGACATGCTACACCTATCCAAAACCCTGTGGCTCACTACACTTCGCTCGGGCTGAGGGGAATATACCAGGATTTCCCTCCTTTCAGATCTCTGGGCCCTTTCTGTCTTGGCTATTAGGACAGAAAAGGGAAGATAAGCTCTGAAGTGAAGCCTACAGACCGCTCAAACCCTTTAAAATTTCCCATGTCCTGCATTACTTGCTGTGCTAATTTTAACCCTCCACCGACCGTAGTGAGTTCATTGTAGCCCGGCTTCCTTCTAAGTTCATAACAGGAAACCTGGTGATTGTTTTGCTGTAACAGCACTAATTTCTTCAAGCCTGGCCTCAACATTCCCCCCTTTCTCTTGGACGATGGGTCAAACCCTTGACCAGTCGGTCTGGGGTAACTTAGTATATGGTTGGGACAACACTATAAGCTTTATAGTATCAATTCTGTCCCTAATGAAATTAAGAAGCTTGTTTATTTGCATAAACACACTAAGAGCAGCCTGGATCGCCTATGATCTTTAAGTTCACTTTGCTGGAACTTACTCAGGGAACCTTTAGACTGACTTTAGTCTGCCCCTCAGGGCATAGAAGCAGAGCCACACATCTGCCACCTGGCTTCGCCTGTACCAGTCGTTTTACTTAAATCCTTGAGGCTTCTATTGTGCCTACAGGTTCCTTTTTAGCCGTCTTTCAGGAAAGCAACCTCTGTTCCTTCCCTGGAAAGACTGCCATGAACCGCACAATCAACCAAGGTACCAGGCTTCTTCTCGTGGGCTTTTGCTAGCTTCACAAGTCAATCCTAGTTCCTCAGGGCTTCCTGGTGACAACCAGAACCCAGACATGCCTCCTTCAGGCGTGACATTCCAGTCAAAGCATCGGTTAACAAACTATTAATGACTGGTCTTAATGGATTTATGCAGAGAAACCTTATGTTATTACTCACTCCTTCAGAATGCCAAATTCTGGAGGGATCAAGTAGGGAGAAAAATACTAAGTGCGAAGGAAAATCCTTTTCCTTCTGATATCTACTAAGATTGCATCTCTATGCCTTATACCTTCTATTACTGGCCCTATACACTTTCTTTCCAAAACTTTCATAAACTTTTATAACCTTTTATATACCTTTTCACAAACCCTCTTCTATCTTCACAGCTTCGTACAGACCTTCTGCAACATCTACTAACCTTCTGTATCCTTTTATACATCTTTATTTATATATCTTGTACTTTCCCTTGTTCACTTTCCCTTGTTTCACTACAGAGTGTGAAGTTTTAACTATCCCTGGAATCCTCAATTTTCTTTTTAGAGAAGATACAGAACAAAATCTAAAACATAGACAGAGTTCTATAAGAACAGTACACAGGTAGAGGCATCCTCTTGCACCGGTGCGTCTACTGGGGCCTCCACAGAGACATGCTATTCAGGTCCCGTCTCTTGGCAGAGACATGCTCCTTTGCCTCAGGCTGAAACACATATCAGGCCTAAATGACCCTTCCTGGGTCCCGAGTGGCAAAGGCATTCTCTCTAACCGGTTACAGGCGACCTTTGCTAGGTCTTCAGGTGACCCTAACTAGGTCTTCAGATACAGGGGGTTTCTGATTAGAAACGGAAGCAAAATGAAACTACATTCCTATAAAACCAGAAAACAAGTAGTTGAGGTTTCCTTTCCTCCAGGTTTAAAAACTTTTACAATCTTTCTATATATTTTTGCCTATCCAGATTTAACTACAGTTTACCTTTAATTCCTGCTCCTTTCCCACCCTGGGAAGGACTGCAACCTTTTACTCAGCACTTAAACTCAGTACGTGGCAGCCAAAAGTCCCTACCAGTACAGGCATCTTCTACTCAAAGTTCCTAGATATGCAGGGATATCCTGCAGCTTTTTGAAGATTAGACCTTGCAAACGCCCCATCAACTCCGCCCTCTGGGCTGAAGTTCCTTTTGGCAGGGCTTGCTGCCAAATGACTTCAGTTTCCGTGGTTACCGCAGCCCCGCGTACCGCTGCCCTTCCCTAAGGAAACTACTGCTATCCGAGAACAGAGTGAGCCCTGGTTTTTCGTATGCCTCATCCCGCAAGTCTGGGCGCACACCTGTGACCCGCTCTAATATTTCATGGCAGCTATGCATGATGGTTGGATCAGGGGCTGGCAGCAGGGTGGCTGGATTCAAGGCGGCGCTTTTCAGGAACTGGACTGCTGGGGGATTCAGCAACTGCACCTGGTACTGAGTTAGCCGTGCATTAGACAACCAGCGATCAGGAGAGGATTTCAAAATTCTCTCTATATGATGCTCCCCAATTACCTGCAAATTCTGTCCAAGGGTGAGCTTGCTGGCCTCCTTCACTAGCATGGCTGTGACAGCTAAGCTCGTAAGCAGGCTGGCTACCCTGAGGCTACTGGGTCCAATCTCTTGGACAAATAGGCCACGGGCCTTCTCCAGGGTCCTAAAGCCTGGCTCAGCACTCCCTTTGCAATGCCTCCGTTTTCTGCCACGCACAGCTGGAATGGCTTTTCTAAATTTGGCAAGGCCAATGCAGGTGCAGATACCAAAGCTGCCTTAAGCACCTCAAAGGCTCGGTTCTCTTTTTCAGTTCAAGTTATATTTCCCTCTTTTCCCCTCGTAAGTTCATGGAGAGGCTTAGCCAATTCTGCAAACCCTAGAATCCAGAGGTGGCAATATCCTATTGCTCCCAAGAACTCCCACACCTGCCTCTAGTAATCTTTCTAGGAAAGCAGCGGGAGATTCCTCCCTCCCCTCGATCACTTCACTAATCTTCCTAAAATTGGTGGGCTTCCTAGCGGCTGCCTTTAATCCCCTCAACAGAGCCCTGCGATACTGAAGGAGCGCGTCCCTTCCCCCGCTCGTGTTAGGGTCTCAGTCAGGGGGCTGACTGGGCAGGATATCCTCCACCTCCCTCCTTCCCGCCGCAGTCTCTCCCTCTTCCCCCATAACTGCCTTGGCGGCCCCTGAGAGTATTCTATCCCTCTCCTCTGAGGTAAAGAGGGTCTGTAAGATCTGCTGGCAATCATCCCAAGTGGGCTGGTGCATTCTAAAAATGGTCTCCAGGAGGGAGATTAAACCCTGAGGTTTCTCAGAAAACGGGGGGTTCCGATGTTTCCAATTATATAGATCACTAGTGGAGAAAGGAACATATATCAACTGAGAGGGTGCTCCGGCAGGGGCACCCGGTCGGGGCGGTGCCTCACGGAGTGGCAGAAGTGCCGGAGGTGCTGGGGACACTGGAGCCTCCTCCCCTCCGTAGTCCCCCCTCGGGTGTGAGGAAGGCTCCCGAGTGTCCCTCCCTCCTCCGGCTGGGCAGAATGCGGCACCTCCCTCCCAGGGCAGGGAGGGAGCGCATTCAAGGGGTCTAACACGTCCTCCCCAGGTCCTGGTAGTGGGGGGGGTAGAGTTTAGGCACCCTCCGCTCTCACAGCGAGGAGGGCTCCAGGAATTTCTTTTGCTTCCTCTTCCCGCGGCTAACAGAGCCGTTCTTCCGCGGGAGGCACTCCTTCTTAGACATTTCTGAATATAGCCTGGCTTGTCTGGGGCTATGTCTACCCACACATCGATGTAAACTATCTGATCGGGGTGTGGGGCTCTATAAACTGTGGCCTGAACTGCAAACAATACCGGGAGGTCGAAAATTCCCTCTGCAGGCCATCCGACACCAAAAGTCGGCCACTCTAGTTGGCAAAGAGTCCGCAGGAACTCCGGATCGAGCTGCATGCTCCCGTAGCCGCGTGCACGGCGCTGGAAATCAGAAAAGTTATTCAAGATGCAATCAAGCAGGGAGTTTGGGGTGGACTCCCGCTGGCCCATTTTCATAAGGGTTAGTTTCACATAACTGAGACAAACAAACAAAACAAAACAAACAGAAATGACAATTTACTTTCACTTCGTCCGCCTGGCCTCTCCTCTCGCGAGGACTTAGGTCTGTCTTAGCTAAGGCTGCCCGCGTAGAGTCCGGGTTAAACTCCCAGCCGTTATGCCATATGACAGACTAAGGAACCGCAGGTTAGGACCCACGCACGCTCCGTAGGCTGTTGCCCGTGGAGCCACACACTCTGTCCTCACACAATCAAACACAATGTTCACACTCCTATTTAGACATACCGCGGTTGTCACACTCACACATCGCAGCGCAGCGCAGCGCAAAACGAAACTAGTTCCAGATGCGACGGCGCGCAAAATGAAACTGTTACCAGACGCGACAAAAAACCCTTGTCGCGGGGAGCCGAGCTCCCCCTCCCCGGGGAGCCAAGCTCCCCGTCCCGAGGGCGTCCCCTCGTCTCTGACTCCCGAGGGCGTCCCCTCCTTGGGAGTCCCCTGGGTGGAATTCCAGTGGCGTCCCACCTACCACCTCAGGGCCCAGACCCCCTGGCCAGGTGTTATACCGGACGGACCATCTCCCGGCCCAAATCCAAACCGGTCTAGACCTCTAAAACTCAGAATGAGGATCCTCGTTGTCGCTTACCCAGTCTCCCTTTCAGTTCCCAGATGGAGAATCCCGCTGGGGCCTCCAAATGTTATATGCGAGAGCGAGATCTCTCGTTCCAGGAACTGACGGACTCAGACTCTTAAGAGATTTATAGATGGTTTATTGGCCAAACAAAGTTTTTACCTGCGCAGGGGCGAACTCTCCGATGAGAGCCGCGCCAAACGCTCACAGGCTAGCTCTTTTATAGGGTGAGGAGCAAGCAAGCAAGTTACAAAAGCAGGAGTTGCTGTTATCTCTGCATAGCTCTTGGCTCTGGAGGAACATTAACCAGATGTTAAAATTTTCTTTTGAAACCCTGTCTCCTGTCGATAAGAACCACCTGTCCCACTTAATTTGTACCCTCAGTTTAAAGATAAGGGTCCAGACCCGAGATGAGTCCGGCACCCAAAGTTTTATGGCCCTCTAACTAATTGGCTATAACTCAGAATGAGCCCTCTGCAAATCACGTATTGTTTACCTTTACTTTGGCCGACAATGTTGTTTCTCTCCCCTATCTATTCTGGTGACCTTCAAGAGGTTTTCTGCTTAGCAATGCCTATAATTGCCTAGCTCTCTTTCCTAGCTCTCAACACCTCTCATCTTTACACCCATTTGCGAGGGTTCGGAATCCTTTCCCAGAGCCACCAGCGGACCCCCACTAGTGTCTCATTGGCCAGGCCTGGTCACATGCCACTGCTGAAGGCAAGCACTGGCAAGGGGATGGGTCACCACGACTGGTTTAGGTCAATCACAGTATAATCCCCGGCTTGGGGCACCATCCCTGAGGGGTGGGTATGGGACAAAACCAGAATTCTGTTCATTGGGAAGAAGGGGGATGGCATTGACTAGATCAATTAATAGTGTGGCCTGCAACATCTTTCAGAGTATATTTGTTTTTAAGTGGTTTATTTATTTATTTTGAACCAGTTATTGTACAGCGGAGAAACCAAGTGTTGCTGGAAGCCTCTCTGGCTTCCTTCACATCCCTGTCCACCCACTTCCCAGTTTCCTCCTCTTCCAACTAGCAGATTTTACTGGCCGAGAGTCTTAGGCTTTGGGGCTATTTATTGCACAAGCAGCTCCTCAACCTGAAAGTCTACGCAGCCAGTTTGTTCTGGTCCCACCTTGCTCTGGTCTCAGTGAGAGGCCCTTGCTCAGGGGACACTTCTCTGAGCAATGTCTGGCCGCCTGGTGTTTAAGAAGTTTGCAGGTGGTTGTTCAACACAGCCATTATTAAAACTTAAATTATATAAACTTTTAAAATTAAATTATATTCAAAACAAAGGCAACAAATACTCAAAACTCATCATTCCTATTATTTCACTACATTTTACTATTATCTATGCTCTTCCGGCTACGGATACCAGAGTTTGGCAAAGGTCAATAAAGACTTTTGTGAAAATCAGTTGGCTGAATGGAATTTAAAACAAAGGGTGTTGTATATCACTGTTTGTAAATTGTGTGCTTCTTATGTTTTATATCAGTAAAATGTATGATAAACATATGTGTGTGTACCTTCCAAGAGACTGTTGTTACACATTCACCAACACACCCCTGCCCACATCCCCTTCTAAGTCAAGTCTCCCATTCCATGCCCGACAGCACAGCGTCCTGAACTTGTACTGGGTAACTCTTCTTCCAATAGTAATAGTGACAGAGCTGTTTAATGCTCACCTTCCCTGGTGGACGTCCATGGGTCAGGCACCATGCCTGCCCTCTCACTGTGAATGCTCCAAGAATTCCCGTGAACACGTGAGTGAACCAATGCATCATACGGCTTATTGCTCCTTTATTGCCTACACAGCTCAGGCCAGCAAGGTTGTCGGGACCATGCGCTTTGTCAGAAAACCTCTCTTCCTGTTCTCTGTCTGTCTTAGGTCAACAGGAGAGGTGAGTCCATTTACCTGCATAACAGAGCCAACTGGGTGACAGTAGGCATCTGCTCTTCCAGCCACGGCCGCAAGACCCCCAGTGTGATGCTGCTAGCCCACCTGACCCCCACCGCCCGGAAAGATACAGAACCCCTGTTTAAAAGCCTCCTGACATCTCATTTTCCTGCAAAACTGGTGCTCACCAGGTGAGTTACAAAGGAAGAGGTGAAAGATGTTTTAGAAAATACGCTTTGCCCCTGAGGAGCTAAAAACATAAACAGCTGCTCCAAGGGAGCTTCTCACTGGCCATGAGGCAAATGGCCCAGTCGCGCCCTCAAATTCTGAGAAAATAGCGCATGGCAACCTGGCAGCAGCCAAACAGAAGGTTAACTTTTCTTTTTAAATTAAACTTAAGTAGCAGGAACTCAAGACTCAAACTGCCTCTCTAGAACATGCCCCTCTCCCCCAGCATCCCAACTTCTATCAGAATTATCTCCAGTCTTGTCTCAAGCCACCGACTTGCTATATGACATAGAGCAAGTGGCCGAAGTTCTCTAAGTCTCAATTTTGCAGAATGAAATAGGACAACCTCTTGGGGTGAATAGCTGATACTCTGATTTTTTTTAGTACATCAGAGCCCTAGGAGTGGGATTCAGGTAAGATGAGCCCCTAGGACCAGACCTGGGAACGTGGTGGCTTCAAGAAGGCACCGCCGGCCCCATGCCTGCCCCTGCCCAGGCCCTTGTGGGAGGCAAGCCTGTGGTCCCAAGTCTCACTCTTCAAACTGCTGTAAGACATCAATGGAAAAGCCTTTGATAGCTTTGCAGTCAGGCCTCCAGATGACCTGTGCGTCTGTTTGCAGGTTCCTCCCCCTGCAGTTTGTGACTCTGTCTGTGCACGACGCAAAGACGATGCGCCTCAAAGTAAAGCTGGTGAGTGGCCGAGCCTACTACCTACAGCTCTGCGCCCCTGCCTACAAGCAGGACACCTTGTTTTCTCAGTGGGAGCAGCTCATCTCCCTCCTGAATCAGGAGAAAGCCAGAGCTTCCAAAGTGTCGGAAGTCTCAAGCCTCTCGGAAGTCACCAATAGCACAGACATCACGGGCTCCACAGACATTGTGGACATTGCAGCATTCACAGCTCTGCAGGCCCTGCACGCGCACCCAGGCCCAGACCCCACACATGCTGTAGAAAGCGCCGAGTTCTCGGAATTAACAGTCATCACCGACATCACCGATGTCACAGATGTTCCAGAAAATGAGGTCGCTGAGGCCCCAGACATCAAAATTTTCACAGAAGTCACAGAAGTGACAGACCTCCATGATGTCACAAACAGCTCGGAGGTCAAAGTGGTATTTGAAAATGACGACATACTACGGGCCAAGGAAAAGGTATGTGGCATGGCAGACTTTCATTGTTCACTGACCAAAGGTAAGAGCGATCACCCAGATTCTGGTTAGCTACATGATGTGGATCATCAAAATGCCGTGGAACTCGCTCTGAGTCACCCGATTCCAATAATGAGATTGGAGCCCTGAACCCTGTTGGGATGGAGTCGTCAGGTGTCTCCTGAAATAGGTAGTGACCATCCTCACCGCCAAACTTACTGCAGTGTGGGAAGGCTGTGGTGGGCTGGGACCAGCCGTGGGATCGGAGTCAGAAGGCCTGGGTTGGAATCTTGTCCTGCTGCAGAGCAGTGTGGGTAAGTCACTGAGCCTGTACGAGCCTCTGTCTCCTCATCTCTGAAACGAGGATGTTAGAACCTTGGAAGGGCTCTGTTAAGGTTTAAATGTGGAGGAGGAGGCAGCACATTGAAGGGTGGGGTGAAACTTCAGCAGGTAAAAGTGAGGGTGGAAACAGGACACTAAAACACCACAAGGAGTGGCTGTAGGAAAGGTCAGAAGTGGGGGAAACCCAGAGCCGCAGCCAAGCACGGTTGGTTCAGTTCGGCTGGAGCATAAGATACGCGCAGAATATTTGGATACGGGATGATACGTTGCTTGCAAACCTTGCATGCCAAAATAAGAAGTGTGGGTTTCAGCCTTTGGGCAAAGCCTAGCCACAGTACCCCTTTCTGGACAAGGTCTGAAGGAGCTGTGTTTTTAAAAGATTAATTTGATGGCAGAATGGATTGTAGGTAAAGAAATCAGTTTGAAGGCTACTGCAGAAAACCTCGATGGGGCCCACAGTTTTTAAAACATGACAAAGGGCAAGGAAGAAGGTTCAGAGAAGAAACTTCCAGTAAATACAGTGGAAAAAGTTTTAGCCTGGCTAGTAATCAAAGAGATGCAAACTTTTAAAAAACCTGACCCTATCAAACTGTTAATTAAAACGAAAATAGCCAATGTTAGTAAAGCTGTGGTCAACATGGAATTCATACGGATTCCTGGTATGAGAATGAGAATTCTCATGCTAGGGATGAGAATCGGTGCAAACTTGCTTGCAATCATTATGAATCAAGAACCTAAGAATGTTTATAACCTTGGACTCACTGATCCCACTTCTAAGAATCTTTCTAAAGGAATTAATTAGAAACAGGAATGAGGATTTAGCCATAAAGATGTTAATCATACCACATCTATACCAGGTTTATTTAAAAAAATGAAAATATGGTCGTAATCTAAATGTCCACTACAGGGGAAATGGCCACGCGGACTGAAACCCATGACGGGCAGTCCCCGTATCTGTCTCACTCAGGACTGACCTCAGTGCACATCTGGCTAGAAAACAGGCACTTACTAAATATTTGTTAAGTGAGTGAATACTCTGTAGCTATTAAAATTGTTGAAGAGCTTTTCTTTACTGGAGAAATCTTCGTGATATAGAGTGAAAAATTAATATAATTCCTACTATATAAAAATACTTTTAAACACGTTAAGACAATAGAATAGGGAAAAGTCATATTGGGATGGGGGGGTCATAGGCAATTCATGTTTTCTTCACGCTTTTCTGAATGTTCTGTTTCCTAAAATAAAAACTAATTTTTAACTAGAATAATTCAATTTATAATAAGGGGAATGCGTAAAATAAATAGTTAAGCGGAAAGTGTAGGATATGAAATGAAAATCTAATCACAAAGTATACACATACAAAATAAATAAATGGACAAAAAGACCAAGTGAAATGTGCCACTGGAATAGTTATTTCTGGCCAATGGCATCAAGCAAGCAATAATATTCTTCCTTTCAGTATATTTCTTATAGGTTTTTTAAATTATTCTGTAATAACTATATATGACTTTTGTTGTCAGACAAAATGAAGTTTTTAAGGAAGGACACTGTTGCATTATTTTCAAGGGAAGGTAACGGAGATGACGGACTAGGGAGGTGCAGGTGGGAGGGCTGTTCCAGGGTCGTGGTGCAGGAATGGCTGACCCACGCCCCAAGGCCTGAGAGAGGTCCCGAGGGAGGCAGTGAGCCACCGAGAGGTGGTGCATTCACAGAAACCAGGACGTTAGGAGAACAGGAGAGAATTTAGGGTATTCAGTTTTAGGTAGAAGTCATAAGCCTTTTGAGATCTAGTGTTATTATGAACTTTCAATCCCTCTCACCTATTAGATGCTCTTAAATCAAGAACAACCTCAGACTGGGCAGTAGGTAGCAAGGTGTTTCTAGAAAACCTTCCTTTCCTTGGCAATTCAGGGAGAGGAGGTACCGTAATTAACTACTAATTTTCTTGTGGGAGGTGCCTTTGGGGTGCACGCCCCCATGGGCTTTTCAGTGTGCTGTGTCAGGGCCCCAGGTTGCCAGCCTCCAACACCTGCCCAGCCAACTGGGCCACAGTGCCACGTGGAGCCCCATTCCCTCCTTATTGCCCCTGCACGCTCCGGGGCGCTCAGTAAATCGGAATGGAGTGATGGTTACTGTTTTAGACATGG
This sequence comes from Desmodus rotundus, assembly GCF_022682495.2. Lineage (NCBI taxonomy): Eukaryota > Metazoa > Chordata > Mammalia > Chiroptera > Phyllostomidae > Desmodus > Desmodus rotundus. The sequence continues at coordinate 110,728,045 of NC_071393.1, forward strand.
CTCCACAAAAAAATCTGTTTTTATATAATGCCCTTCTGTTACCTGACTTGCTCATGCTTATTATATTCAAAGGAAAAAATAGAAAACATCCTGAAGCCTGGCAATCTACGAGATACAGAAAGTGAGAATGAGTTCAAAGCATGCTCAGAACACATCAGCATCTCAAATGTAACTCTGACTTTTGAAGGCGAAAGATATTTTCATACTACCTTGACTCCAGGAGAAAGTGAGACAAATACATTCAAAGAGATGAGTGATAAAACCTCAGAAATAACGTCAACTGGTTTTAAAAGCACAGCTCTCAAGGCTGAAGAATCCAGGTATGAGAGACAAGGAAATGCCTGGGGATGCTAAGATGTGAGGTAATCAAATGAGCTCGTGCTTGAAAGGCCCCGCCACTCAGGCGTTTGTTGCCGAACATTCTCAGATACAAATACAATACAAGCGAATGGCATAGTCAACTCTTGATTATCCACATTTGGCTCAACCTCGTCTGATATCGCACCCACTTCCCACACCATTCACTGGGCATTCTGGGCTGGCTGGCTGGGGTTGCCTCTGCTGAAGACAGAAGACCGGAATCACAGGGTCCACATTTTGGGGTTCGGAGACTCGAGTTCTAGAGGGATGATGGGTACTTTTTCTTCTTTATACTCCTCTATACTTTCTCCTCCATACATCCCTTATACTTTTCAACATTTCCAACTAATAATTTCATCTGAAAGAAACTGTTTTCACAATTTGAATATTCCATTGCAAGATGAATGGGAGAGGACACTATACTATTATAAAGATAAAAGTTAATCTATCATTCTGGAGTAACACCTAAAAAGAAACCTGAGAAAAATGTAGATCTAAATGCTTATATTAGCAAAAATGAAAATGAGGGATGCAATGAATTCTGTCTAAATTCTTTTTAAATATAAAAAGGGGTTTTTATGGGTTTCGACGCATGCATGGTGACACGTATCTACCATCACGTACAGAATAGTCTCATTACCCTAAAAATCCTCTGAGCAATAGATTAGCTCTTGACGGCTTTTTAAAATATTAAAATTGTGAGATTAAAATAGTTTTACAATGAAAAATGCTCTACAAGTGCAAAGTTGTGTTAGTTTCACTATTATGATCACTTTAGAAATGAAAAAATTTTTGGCCTTAAATAGCAAAAAACAATTTACAGAATCTTAAAGATAAAAGGGATCTTGAAGGTTAGCAAATCCCAAATTCTTCAAGGCCCCGCCTGCCAGTCTCTCAGCTTCCTGTATCATTTATCTGCTGACTTTACCAGGGAGGAGATTAAATAGATACAAATTTAAAACACAAAGCAAAAACCAAATTTCGGTTTTAAGTAATCCTCTTTAGCCCAATTTAATCAAGCCTGGATTCTTTTTTTCTTGCCAGGGTGCATCAGGAATACAATTAGTAGCTAGAGCCTATTTTGAAAATGTTCATTATGAATGATAGGTGCCATCTAAGAACAGAGTGGAATTCACTGGTGCTTTACTCCTGGGACAGCATTCCTTGTAAAACAGTGTAAGAGCTGGAGGACTGCGCCAGGCATTGTGAGAGCGATAAATAAGTTCTACGTATTTTTCTTCTTCAAGATCATGAATTTCGGTGACATTTCATAACCATGTACTTTGGAACAATGAAAAAAAAAATTAAACAATGACCTTGTTAGATACTTTGTCCTCAAATTCATTATTCTTTAAAATGTAAATTCAGAAACTCAAATCTAGATGAGTGGAAGACTACGGAACCCGCTATAATGTCACTTGAGGTCCTTTGGAAGTGAAGGATTTACTTTGCAAAGCATTAATATTCCTTTTCATGCCTTAATAATAGTACTAGTGTGACTCTTCCCTTTGCTTTATGGAGGATAATGGCAGGCTTTATTTTAACTTGCACCTATTTAAAGTACATTTATTTTATATTTCTCAGTCTCTTGAAAACTTTTATCATTAAGCTTAATCTTCATTTAAATCACCAGACCTATTTAGTAAAGGCTACATGAACATTTATTTGCAAACTCCTCAGAAAATTACTAATTTAACCTTTACTTTGAAAAGATCCATTAGTAGAACTGGAACTGGATGTATTTGCCAGAACCCTTGAAATGGATTGTAATTATGTCCTCGTACTTACCTGTGAAGGTATCATCTAAGGGTAATTATTTTCCTGAAACACTTTCTTTTACTCAAACAGCAACAGTTCCAAAATATTTATTGAAAGTGTGACAAAGAAACAAAGATTTGGTGAAAATTAAGTGAGTTAGGTTTATATTTTAGCATGCCAATGAGGTCAAGAACATAAGTACTTTAATTATTATTATTAACTTTTAAAATTAGGAGTGCAGAAAACAAACTTCTTTATCCAAAGATATTTCTGAAAGTAAAATAGTCTGAAAAACTGACAGCTTCTCTCCTATTTTAGCCACTAAGCCATAAGAAATATAATCACCCGGGCAAATACTTCACCTGTGTTGGGGAAAAAAAATAATTTTTCTTCTACCCTTCAAGTTCATCTAGCTGGTCTAATAATCAAATTAACATGAGACAGATTAACAAGAGCAAATAACCAAATTCATTACATATGTACATACATGGGTTCCCTGAGAATGTGGGCTCTCAGACAGACTGGGCAGTTGAAGTTCGGATGCCGTTCTAGACCAAGAAGAGGGAGGCAGGAAGTAGGCAACAGGTAGAGGAGAAAGAGCAGACATTAGGGAAACAGATCTGGCCAGGACCCCCAAAAGTGATGCGACCCGGAGGGGAGTCTAAACCCCAGCTTGGCTTGGCTTCTTCCCTCCTACCACACTGAGACCATCTTACGACACTAAGGTGACATCTCCCCTCCTCCGAGCAGGTTTTCCTATCTGAATTCCTGTAGGCAGGTGGGGGGGGGCGGGGATCAAAGGTTCTCTCTGGGTCTTTTGTTTCTTAAAAATAACCAGCTTAAAATAATCAATATTTCTAAAAGGCGTATTTTGGGGCTGACAAACTCTGCTTCCCCTCACCTGCAAGATTCCCAGGCACTGTGGCCCCATCAGGGCCACTAGAGACCGTGAGGAAGAGCTGCCAGCCCCAGGCGCCCGTCCACTCCTGAATCTCCCCCCAGCCTCTATGGAAGCTTATATCCCCACCACAGCTGACTGTTTAGGTAAGCCCCTGAGCGTCTCTCAGGCCCGACTCCAAATAAGTTTTCAGGGGCTGGAGAGGAAACAGAATAGGGACGCCCCGGCCTCACTGAGTGACAGGTGACAGACAATAAAAATACAGTATATACTATTACACACAATTTGCTTGTACGGCTGTTACAGGTGGGATAGCTTGCATGTTAGAGGAATTTAGGTAACTCTACTTCAATGGGTTTTATCAACACCAACGCCCGCGCTGTGCTAGTCATGTGTCGTGACTACCTACAAAGCATTTAGAGAATGGTCAGTTATCTCACACCTAGTCATTATTTTCTAAATATTTGTGGTTACACTGGCAACATTTTTGAAACGTGTTGTTTATTTTTACAGGAACATGAGAACTGATGCAAACACTTCAGGTATGGAACAAATTCCACGACATTTCTCTGAAATCCCTGGTATCCAGGAGTCACCTCCGGGTCCCTGAACAGTGTACTTGAGAGCAAAGGAACCGAGCGAGATGTTCTGATGCACTCGTTATCCTGCCTTTGCTCCATTCGGAGGGTTTCACACTGCAGGGCCTCTCCGCAAGCCTGTGCTCGTGCTGTCTTCCAAGTGGGAGGCTTCTCTTCACATTTTTCTGTCTGGTAGAGTTCAGTTTCCTAGTTCCCAGTATCTAACTCTCTGGGCGTGAACCACTCCCAAGCTAGCTCTGCAGGCAGAACCCAAACAATAGGGCCCCTTGTCCTTGCTGATTTGGAAGGGGAGTGGTCCACGACTAAATCTCTTGGTAAATCTGAAATCATCTGGCCCCTCTTTTCTTCCTACTTTCAGCTCTGGCCTCTGCTTTGCTGTCAGGTGATACCATTTAACGTTTTGTTTGGCAGTTTCTTCTTTACAAATTCTCATGTCTCAGGATTTTAAAACTGTAACACAAGCTTCTAGTGTGGGGGTTGTCCTCTGGGCACCAGTGGAGATCGCTTCCCATGCCTGCTGCTGACTCACTTCTAAGTTACTGTCTAACCCGGGGGTGGCACAGACCTCAGCTCCAGTCATGCACACAAAGAACGTCACGGAAGGAACACAGAGGCACATTTCACTGGACTTCAGTGGAGAGGGGAAAAAATACTTCCACTTTAGAAACCAACACTAAAAGGCATTTTTAGCCACATTTATGAGTCCTCCTCAAAAAGGCAAATGATTAAAGGATAGGTGTTTGTACAGATGGGACCTGTCTCTGGGCCTTCCCACCGGGCTTAATGTCCAAAGTGCCAGATCGACTTCACTGTAGTGTGACTTCACCTATATTACAACCCACAATATTGAGCCTGAGAACATCGTAGGGAAATGCTATTGTGGTTTACAAGAAAAATGCAAAACCTCCTTTGTAGTATATCGAATTTTCATTTATCAATTTCTACCCCAAATGTTATTTCAAAAAGAAACCAAAGTGATTGCATCCACCGATGGACCTTAAACAATCTGTTGTTCTTTTGGTTTGCACTGGGATGCGAAAGAAAAAAAATCCCTGCGCTTTCTGTCTTTGTGGCAGCCCAGATTGAATAGGGGACTACGTCTGCCAAAAAAACAAAAAAGAAAAGAAACCAAAGTGAATTTGTAGAAATTCCAGAGATGTCCAACTGGCAAATATTTTCCTCTCATTCTTCAAAGGCAAAGGATCCACCTAGCAGCAGCCTTATCACTAACACGTAGTGCATCAGCACATAACTGCATGTACTCTGAAGCGCTCATTATTTAAGCCATGGAAACTTTACATTAATGTACGACGTCAATAGTTTTATCTTCATCCTACACGTGACCGATTCTTTCACTTGTCTTGGCACAAACTCAATTTTGTTCAACTGAACAAGCACTCGATACCTATCTATTATATATGAGGTACTGGCAGGCTCTGGAAGAGATCAGAACTAAATAAATAACAGGACATATTACCTGGCTCAAGATATGTGCACAAATAACATACATGTTAATGGTATAGGCACTTTAAGAGAAAAATGGAGAACCTACTTTTAGCTTAAGAGAGAAAATCATGAAAGATCCTCTGAAGGAGGTGGTCTGTGAGTTGGAGAAGGGGGAAGAAACAAGAACACCCAGGGTACCGAGAATAGTGAGCAAAACCAAAGGGAGGGGACAGTGCTGGGCCTGCTCATTTCCAGGAATAATGAAAGATGCAGCCGGAAGGCAAGGCAGGGGCCAGGCTATGCAGGTCTTGGGCTGTGCTAGGGAGTGTGGATATTACCGTTTGGTAGGTAAGGAGAAGGCACTGGAAGAGACAGAAATGACAAAACTAGTGTTATGTTTCTAAGAGAAGCTGGCGGAGACCAGAGATAGGAAATCATCATAATAGTCCTGACGAAGGGTGCCAAAGCCTTGGGCCAGGTAAGAAGCAGTGAGACTAAAGGAAATGATTACAGGGTCAGAAAGATTTGTTGACTAACTACCTGTGGGGAAAGAGAAAAAAACTGAAGATAACAGAGTTTGGGAGGCAATGTGACTAGAAAGTAGTGCGTCCATGAAATAGGCTGGGAGAGGAATTGGAAGAATTTGGGTGCGTGAAGAAGTCTACTACCAAACACAGAACTTAGAAACAAAAGCCTTGGATTTGGCCTCTAACTGAAACTACACTTCCTCTGTTTCCCGGATGCCATATTGAATCTCTCTGGGCCTCAGTTTTCTCAACTGTCAAATGTGTGTGCATATGGGTGGGAGAATGAAGAGGGCGTGATTAGCTGTCTCCGGGCCCTTTCACCTGTTAAGATTTTATAAGCTGCTATGTTTGCGGTCGTGGTGGCCCATCTTTGTGAACATAGCAGGCAGCTTGAGACAGGGCTCTGGAAATGAGGAGCAAAGCAAGGAAGTCCACGTGCAGCAAAATTCCACCCTGAGCTTGTTAAATCACAAGGACGGTACAAGATGCAAACCTGGCATGCAGTTTTCACAAAAGTATTAATGATTTTCCCTGTTTGTTTTCTTTCACATACTTTCCCATTCTTTCCATTTTTCTCTTCTATATCTTCCCATTTTTCCTTACTTAGGATTGTATAGTTTTGCAATTTTCCCTCTGATTTGCATTTCCTTCCCCTTTTTCACTCTCTGAGTCCCTTCGTTTTCCCCTTTCATGCTCTCTCCCTCACACTTAAAACTCAACCCCAAGAAAAGCAAAGACTAGTAGAATCATAATCCCTCGTCCTATTGAATTTAGACTGAGTGTAGACTAACACTGAGTCTGTACATCTGATTTCCACCCTGGGCAGAAGCCCGAGTAATACGTTCCCACTGCTGTAAAACAAAGTCCTGGAACCATGAACCTCGCCAGATTTACATTCACCCCAGTCTGGGCAACGGCTAGCTGGGGGGCCGCAGTCTCTAACACATCTCTCAAACCTCTCAGCAGTTTAAACGAATCACCCTTTTTCTCTTTTCTGAATCAGACTTTTGGTAAAGTGGCACTTCAAATGTCCTTTTACAAAAACGCTACAAGGCAGGCCCCGGTTAAACCTGTCGCTCGGGATGCGGGTCCATCTTCCTTCCTGACTTTTCCATTTATCTTCCTGGGCTTTATTCTCCTTACCTTTGCTGATTTCTTTACAGTGAGCCCACACAGTAGGCTTATCTATGGTTCTATGTTATTTTCCAAGGTGAAAAGAAATGAGACAAATAATAGAGATTCAAGAAAAGAAGAGGGGAAAATATTTATGAAATACTGGGAATGCCCTCCGCCCCCTCCCCACATTTCTTTGATTACAAATCAAATTCCTTGGAATCCTCAGCAGCCAGGTTTATTCTACCTTGATGAAACCCGGAACTTGTTTGTGAAATTTAGCAATGGGCTCCATTGGAAAGAATAAAGACATTTTTGATGAGGTGGCTAAAACACCATTTGAATTTAAGACCCAGAATAAAATTCCTCTCCTTTTGTGCCTTTTTTCTCTCCTGCTTTTGGCTTTTTCCTTTCTTCCTCACTCCCTGTCTTCCTCTTTCCCCACCATTTTTCTTTTTGCTCTCTGGTTCTCTCCCCCATGCCAAACCCTCTTCTGGAGCCTGTGCCTCATTTGTGTCCCCCTTTCTCAGGGGAATGGATGTGAGGAAAGGAAAAGTAAAACAGAAAAAGAAAAGGCCAATGGAAAAAAAACATGTAAGACAACCTAAAGGTAATTTTTTACGATTATAAATCTCTATAGATAAAGGGGTAGACATGACACTTTCACAGAAAGTTGTCAATAAATTGAACCTTTTAACATTGACTATCATTGCTTCTATTGTAGTAACAATAGAGGTGGACTGGAAAGTTGAGGCTTGGTTGGGGTTTCTGCTCCCGCATCCATCATGGGTCCAAATGCAGCAGCCCAGGAAAAGAGGGAGCTTCAGATAAGGCACCGGAAGAGAATTACTTGCTTTTGCTTTTACTAGCGATTCCCTTCATCCTCATTCCTACTCTTCCCCTTTGCCTCCCTCATCATACTCTTTCCAAACATGCTTTCTTAGATTAGCCAACACAACCAAGGCCTCTTCTTTCATACCCACATTATGAGAACATTCACAGAGTACCTACCGGGCTGCCACGTACAGCTGTGCAAACTGTGCGCTGCCTGGTGTCGGGGACCCCAGTCGCGCTCTGCGCACAGTGCGTCACCTGCATCGCTGTATGTGACCCTGGCCTGCTGTATGTACATTTCTTTGAGACACTAGCTGGCAGTGAACGACTTAGGAGTAGAACTTCTCTCGGCAGTCTCTCCCAACATAGCTAATGTGTGTATGTTCACACATGTGCATACTTAGGGGGTGAGTTCACAGAGTTTAAGGGAAGATTAGAGAAGCAGGAATGGCCTTGGCAGGAACCACATGCCCATCTCATCAGAGCTCTGGTGATGGAATGGAGGTGCCCACCCTTCTGTCCCTCCTCTGTCACTCTGCCACCAAAGGCTGCTAGTTTAGCACCGCGCACTTAGTTTAACAGGGCCCCACCCAGATGCACACCATGGGCCAGAGGTTATGCACCAGCGGAAAACAATGTGGCCAAAAAATAATCAATGTCCACACAAAATAATCCCCTGGCATCCACGTATACGCCTTTGTCTTTGCCTATTCTTTTGTCACTTCCATTTCCGCTTAAGTATGTTCTTAATATTGCTCTGTGGTCATGGTGGACAGTGGCAGGGCGGCACTCAGGGTGACATGTGCTGGTTCCTACATCCACCTGGAGAGAGTCCCAAGCCCTGCTAGCTCTCAGTGCAGGGTGGGGCAAAGGTAGGTGTATAGTCATTCATATGGAAAATAATACAATAGCTAATACATAGTAACACAAGAATAAACACTCTGTTTTTCATACTCACAACTGTAAACCTACTTTTGCCCCACCCTTTAAATTATACAATTTAGAGAAAGAAATTCCTTTAAAGATAACCCAATATGCTCTAATGATTTCATCCTTTGATTGATATATTCTATCACAGTGGCATTTCAAATATTGGGGCCTCATTAAGAACTGCAAATGCAAGGAGGGCAAAAATGATGATAGATATTTATACCATTTTAAATTTTGACTTCTGAATTTTAGAAAGTGGCTCCCAGATATTCAAGCTGTGAATTGCTTATGTATGGGCAAAGGCAGACAATTATTTTAAATGGTGAAAAAACAGTTTGTTACTAATAAAGACTCCATATTACTACCGAAGTAATTTGGAAGTTATTTGGCCCCTTATTTCCACAAGCATATATTACGCGCATGTGAATCTCATGTACCTGTGACTTATTTTAGGGCTCAGTTTAGCACAGATCCAAAACTTGCAAAAAAGTTCAATGACGTGTCTGTCTATAAGTCTTAAAGAATAAAAGCCCATCATCTTAATCTTGACATCTTGATTTATTAGACTCTCACTTGGGTAGAAATAGCTTAAAACAAAAATTTTAAGAAAGGTAGAGGTTCCTCTTACATTGCTTCAACCTCTAGATTTGAAAAATGAGTGCTTCTCTGTCCAAAGGATCTTCATTGTTACATTAAGAAAAGCTGTACTATCAATGTAATTTTACTTATTTCAATCACTTATTTTATACATAGTTTTTAAAGCTTTTTACTTAACAAAAATAACTTTATTCTGTATTTCAGACTTTTGAATTCATTGAACTGACTTCTCCGTGTTTTTTTTTCAGATAAGTGCAAACCACTACACTAAAAAACAAGCGCAGCTCAAGAAATGACAGTCAACAATGGGAAAAACAAGGCAGTGTCCTCCACACAGTGGAAATAAAGGCTCATACTGATCACTAAGTATTTGCACGCACGCCAGTCTAATTTGTTAAATCTTAATCACTGTGGATGTCGATCTCAAAGGAAGGTAGCAAAGTATATGCAACTATAAGGTTTTTGATTCATAAACTCAATTTTCATCCGTTAGACTTCTTTTCTTTGGGGTCGTGGGAAAATTTGTTATTCTCTTTGGCTTTACTCTTCTCGACTGGACATTAGCCCAGGATTATGTTATTTCTAACATCAGGCACTGTGGTGTCCTTGAAGGTGGGGGCCACGTTCCTTCCATCTTTGTGTTCTAGCCAAGCACCGGGCCTGAGAGACAGTATTTATGGAATCAATGAATGCCATTTTCAGACAGGTTTTAACCCCCATACTTTAAAAAATAAAGAAACTAGCCTTGGCTGGTGTGGCTGAGTGGATTGAGCGCTAGCCTGTGAACCAAAGGGTCGCTGGCTCAATTCCCAGTCAGGGCACATGCCCGGGTTGTAGACCAGGTCCCCAGTAGGGGGCGAGCAAGGGGCAACAACACATTGATGTTTCTCTCCCTCTTTCTCTTCCTTCCCCTCTCTCTAAAAATAAATAAAATATCTTTTAAAAAATTTTAAAAAATAAAGAAACTACAGACAAACCCATCCAAAAAATAGTTTGGATTTTTAAAAGCCACCACTTATCCATTCTCAAAAGGCTGCCAGTCATCCAATAATGTGCTTTTCATGATTCTCAATCTTCACAATAACCTGAGGATATTATTACTTTCCTGTTTTACAAGACAGATGGTAAAAGCGAAGCTTAGCGAGGTTAAGTTACTCGCTCCACATCATACAGCTAACACAATATGCACACTATCACAGTGGCCACGATGTTGAGAAGAGAAAATATTGGTGGAAAAGAGCCTATTGCAGCAGTCCAGGCCGAAGATAGTGATGTTTTGGAGTCGGGTGGCGGCAGTGGGTGTGTTGAGGAGTGGTTAGGTTCTGGGTGTGAAGGTAGAAATGGAAGGGTTTCCTGATGGATGTGGACCTACAGTAGGAAGAAAGCCTGAACGACTGGAATAGTAAGATTACCATAGACTGAAATAAGGAAAACCAGACAAACATGTTAAATTGTTAATGATCATTAGAAATTTAAATGGAGATGTTGAGCCAATAGTTAAATAAACAATTCTGGAGTTACGGCAGAAGTGCAGGCTCGAGACAAATTTAGAGGTGATAGTGTGTAGATAGAATTGAATGCCACTGAGACCTATGCAATCACGTAGGTAGTGAGTGATAAAGAACATGATGATAAGAATAAGGGCAAATAATTAATGCATATAGCGCTTGGCATGTTCTAAGCACTTTGCGTAAATAGATTCATTTAGTCTTCATAACCACTGTGAGAGATCGCTACTTCTATTACCAATTTATACATGAGGAAATTGGATCTTGAAGAAATTAAGTGACTTTCTTCTGAGCAAACAGCTAGCAATTGGTAGAAATAGGATTCAAACCCAAGCAGAAAGAAATAAAATATTAAATATTAGAGCCCTGGGACACCCCAACTTTTCACAATCAGGAGACAAAGAAGAACCAGCAGAGGAGACTGAGAAGGAGGTTCCAGTGGGTAGAAAGAGAAGCTAGAGTGGTCAGGCTCCCAGAAGACAAAATAGAGAAAACACTCAATGGCATCAAATGCTTGCTGACAGATTGAGGAAGACAAGGACTGAACGCTGACCTTTGCATTTCGCTAAGTGGCTCTAATAGGTGACCTTGATAAAGGCTGTTTTGAAGCAGTGATGGAGTTAAATCTCAATCAGAGTGAGTCCAAGACAGGATAGAAGGGACATGAGAGTTCATCTTTCTGGAGCTCAGCACAGATATACTACCGCAGACCCAGTTGGAGGTATTCACTTATGGATATGAATTAAAGTGGCAGCTGACATTTGTTACATAAACAGATTTGATTGGGAGCTTGGTGAGGAAAAGGTATGGGTAATTTTATAGTCCCTTTTTAGGAGATTAAACCTGATTTCCTTCCTCTTGGCATTCAGGCTTGGTCTTTCTTTTATTAGAAAAATTTCCAAGCTCCAAATTTGCCTGCCTTCTCTCTCCAAAATGAAATTTCTCCTGGACCATGTTTTATTTGTCTACACATCCTCAGCCTAGCACAGGACCACCCAAGAAGGGTACAAATTAGAGTGTGATAAATGACTAACATTCTAAATATTGAGTACACTACTCTGAAGTTACTGTTGACTACTTACGTTCCCATAATAAGCCCATGCTTTTCTGCGTGCTTCACTCATTCGAACTGGTAAAGTTTTATCTTTGTAAAGCCACGTATAAGATCTTGATTTTCCTATTACTGTGGGTATTTTAATAGGAGTTTATTTTCTCACCCTGTCACTCTCCCTCCTCATTAGACAGCAAAGCTCCTCCTGTATAAGACTGGACCATTCTTTGAGTCCACGGAGCCTTGTTTTCGTTTACTATATTCTATTCTACCTCCACGAACTTGTCCCTTTGCCCACCTTACTTCCTTCTTCCAGGACAGGAAGTGTCACGTTTCAGTTCCCTGCAGCAGAGTACGTAGCACGTAAGAAGTACTCAGTATATGTGTTTTGAATTAATGAGTGAATATTTATTATAGTCAACTGAGTTGAATGACACGCACCTGTACTGAATGATACTGATGCTAAACCCACCAAAGACAGTGGGACCTCCCATTCCACATGGTGACAACTGCATAATGTCCTTAGCTTAGGGACATAGTAATTTCAGCTAGATTTATGAAAGGTTAAGAAGTACTAAAAAAATCAAAATAATAACAACTAAGCCCAATTAAATTACAAAATTTCATGGTTTTTGGTTTGCTCTTTGGGCTTTTTTTTGGAATTTAAAATCTTTTAGATATTTATTTAATTATTAATATACCTACTAATTTGTTTCATAACTTCTCATATCTCAACCAGTGAGTATTCTTTTAATTTATATCATTTCTGACCACCTGGTTTATACAATTATAAATGATTAGGCTACTAATTCAGTTATGAAAACTTTGGCTTACACCCATACATAGAAGTGATAAAACCAAATATAATAATAGCCTTAGTTAAGGATTTCACATATAACAGTGAATGGTAGAATCTTGAAAACTGAGATTTCAGATCTGTTGCAAATGGCTAAAATGCAATATGAATATATTTCCCCCAGGCTTTCAACACAATAAAATGGTACAACATTTTATTACATAAACATGTAATAGAGGTTGTTGCCATGTGATAGGTTAAGCAGATACCAAGAGGAGGAAGGAGGAAGGAGGAAGGGTATTTACTATGGTCACCCTCTGCCATGCACTTGTTTTTCCAGTTTGTCTTCCACTACTCACCCAAAATACTTAGTTACAGATTTGCCAGGGTGATTCAGTGGGTGAACCTGCCATGTGACAAGGATGAACAACTCTTCTGACAGGGGATTTTAAACCATGGATCACCCATTGCTTTCTGTTGGGATGAAATCACATTTTCTTAACTCTCTGTGCCATTCATGCTAGATTAAATATTTTTTAAAACTACTAGAATCTTAAAACTAGTAAAAAATGTAATTAACCTGTTATATTATGGATGAGAAAATTTAGGCAAGTAAATTTAGGAAGCGTTAGGAAAAGTTTAGGAAATTTTTCACACATACAAGTCACAGAACTAGTTAGCATCAAAGCTAAATCTCAAATCCATTTACCTTACCTGCAGTTTCTATATCTTACATTCTTCATTTTTTGCACACAAAGCCAGTAATCTGAGTGATTTCGGGATTCTGGGAATGGCTTTATCCACCAGAGAATAAACTTTTATTTGTCTTAAGGTCTACCCTCTTTTAAAATGAAAACACCTTTGAGAAATAAAAATAACTAATGTTTGTATAGAACTTTACATAGGAATCTCCACATATTTTGAGAATGTCAGCTGCTATCTCACACAGTGATCATCTTTTTATCCGTGTGTGGTCCTGTAACAGCGGTCTCTAAGCGGCAGGGGAAACAAGCCTAGGTAGCTGGGCGTTCATTTGGTTAGGCGTGTTATGCAAAATTGCTTGGAGCCAGGCAATTAGAATGCATGGGTAATGGGAGACTCTCTCTGAAGAGTACATTTCTTTGAACAGCTAGATCAGTGGTTCTTAAACGGAGATTTTGGCCCCAGGGGGACCTTTGGCAATGTATAGTGACATTTTTCATGGTCATAATGGGGGCAGTGGTGCTATTGGCATCTAGAGCGTAGAGACCTGGGATGCTGCTATATAACATCCTACAATGCACTGGACAGTCCCCCACAACAAAGAATGCTGTGGCCCGAATGTCAATGGCCCTGAGGTTGAGAAATCCTGAGGCAGAAGATGAAAAATTCATTTAGGAACTAGAGGAGGCTTCTTAAATTATTTTATGCATTTAAGAACTTAGAAAAGGAAATAGCTCACACACATAGGCACCCTTTTTTGTATATGGCTAACAGTTCCTAGGGAACTCTAAACATTGTTTATCTGGATTTTCTTGCACTGGGTAGGGGTTGGCCCAGGACACTCTAAACCCATCCACTCGAGTTTTGTGAAACAGCTGTGGCTCTTGGCATTCTTCCTTTCTGGTTTTCAGAACTCGATCCAAGCTGCTAGCTTTTTGGAGTCTTCTGCGGTAACAGAGAATTCTTCTGCGGGACACTACATGTGTAGTGTTCAAGTATGTCACGTTAAAAGAAACCCACAAATGTTAAATCATGTGACGTCTTTCATAGGACAGGAGGAGTGGCCTCGCGGGGAATCAGATTTTCTTTAGGAGCGGACAGTCTTCCACGGAAAGAAGAGTCAAGGGCTGTAGAACGGTAACCTGCTCCCGACTACGTCCCAGGGATACCTCGCATCCCCACACAACCTACTAGACCCAACCTCAACCCCAAAGCGATTTCCTTTGCCTACAAGCCCCGAGCAGCTTGCCATTCATACAGGGAGACGCGCCAGTGCGCGCGACCAGACGCTCGGGAGTTGCAGAACTGACCAATGAGAGGGCTGGCTCTCCGCACCGGCTCCGGATTGGGCGAACCGCGCCAGCCTTTCTGCCTAGCAGGGGGCGGGGCGCGCCCAGGAGGGACTGGGATAGGCGCTCCCGCTACGCCAGAGTCCCGCGGGCGCGTGCGCGGTCTTGCGGCGGCCGCGGGGGCCGGTCTCGCGCGGTGCAGAGGTGGAGTCGCCGGCGGCGGAGACGGCGGCGGCTGGCGTCGGAGGCGGGGGCGGGGACTAAGGATTGTGAGGTGGGGAATCGGGAGTTTCTGGATTCTTTATCCGGTATCTTAAGTGCCGTTGGGGAGCTGTCGTTTGTGCAGTATTTAGAGGCTGCTGGGGCAGCAGGATCCGCGGCCGCCGTGGCGCAGAGGTAAGAGACGGACCGGCGGCGGCTCGGTGTGGAGGTCTTAATCAACAGGTCCCCAGGAGCGCGGCGGGGGAGGGGCAGTCGGGTTCGTCCCCTCCCCCACACGCCGTGCGCTGGGCTCCGGAGGGACCTGGGGCTGCCCTGTGGGCTGCCCCACGCCGCGGGAGCCCAACCTTTGTCCCTTGGAGGAGCGCTGCCTGGCTGTACCCAGTCCCTCTGTCTTGACGAGAACGCACCTTGGCGGCGCTGCTGCCCTCCCAGCCCGAGTTGCGGGGGGCGCGGCAGGGAGTCGCTTGTCCTCTGCACCTCCATCCCCGAGTTCGGGACTCCCGGGACTCCCTCTGAGCCGGGTCGGGGAAATCGGCGGGGCGAACACTTTCCTTGAGAACGCGGAATGTAGTCAGCGTTCCTCTGTCTGACTCAGCTCCTGGTACTGAGCTGCTCGTTGCGTTCTTTAAACCAATAAACAATTCTTACTTCCTTGTGACCGATTTTAAAGAAAAACCTATTCTCGTAAGTAGTTTCTGATAATTTACTCTAAGTTTGCAAGGTGAACTTTGAAGCCTGTAAATTGTCGGAAGCTGCATTTAAGAAAGTTGCTTTAAACAATCTTCGGTGCAAATTATGTAACTTACTAATAATAACCCACCTTATGCTTATTTGATCGACACACAGTAATGTGTACGGAATTTAGATTTCGGTCCCAAAGTTTTAATTCAAGCTTTAATCCGAATTAGGTTTCGATTTCAAGTTTTGGGTTTTTGGTGGGTTTTTTTTTGGCATTTGGCGCTAAAATTAAAATCTGATACCTAGGAGGTTTTTAGAAGTAGTATATAGTCTACGTTTTGTCTCCGTACTCGTTTAGAATTGTAAGAATTTAGATTTGGAAAGTGTAGAACAAGAATTTTGAAGTTTGATTTTACCGACAAGGTGAAAGGTGTTAATATTTCTGCTTTAAAAAAATAATGTTTTAATGATTGTGTTCTAATTATGCTTTTGGATTATACCAGAAGTTAATAGCCTATTAAATCCTGCAATAGGAACAAATGACATGTTGGTTATTTGGTGTCTTTGAAGTGTAAGTATTGGTGGTAATGAAATTGTTAAATAAGCTTGTTTGGATTATAAAGTACTGATTTCTTTTTTTACTAGACCCCTGTGCCATGGCATATTACAAGTTTTTAAAGGCTCTTTATTGTAGCAGGCTGAAGCTATGAAATTATCATGTAAGGTCTTTGTATATAAAACAGGCAAAAACATGAAAGGGAATCCATTTTATCTTTGTTTTCAGAAAGAAGCAAGTGCATCATACCTTGTACTTAAATGTTTTTGGCTAGACAGATCTGAACTTGACAGTAAATGGGCTCAATATTTACTTGTTTTAGAATGTTAGAATGAAAGAGGATATATATGTTTTACTTGAGGGTAAGCTGTTTATATTTGCCTTCTGAATTGTGATATTGATTGAACAGGCCAAGAAATTTGGTCCGTTTTATGTGTCAATATACTAAGATGTTTTATTTCTCTGATAGTTTCAGATTTCAGGGTGTCTGGGGAAAATACTTTCTCTAATAGGGGCTTTAGAATATAATTTTTGATTATGTACTTATTAAATCATTATATAATTGTTGTGTTGGAAATATTCTTAGTGGTTGTATAGCCTTACCTCTTCATTTTCCAGGAAAAGTAAAGTGAGCTTTATGTAGTAAGTAGCCCACAGTCTTGACTTCTAAAATGCTTGTCTGCAGATTCCAAGTATGGTGTCCTTTTAAGTTACCTTTCACAAAATCACATGTGTAGCCAGCAGGGTTGATTCTTTTTCTTAGGCATTTTTTCCTTTCCTTTTTGGAATAACTACTAGCCACAGTCAATTCATTCCCTTACTGAAGGGTTGTTTTCGGTTTTTCACTATTTCAAACAATATTCAGTGACTGTTTGCACGTGGGCTCGAGCACATGCGTGAAGACTCCCCTAAAATGTATACTTACCTGTAAGTCGAATTGCTGGGCCATAGGTTGATGTGCATTTTCAATTTCACTAGCTGCAACCCAGTTATCCCCTAAAGTTTGAACAGTTTGCATTCCTTCCAACAGTATGTAAGTCATTCTTGCCCGCACTTGGAATTGTCAGATTGGCATTGTAAGATTTGTACATTTCTGTCAACCTAATGAGTGAGAAATGATGTATTTGTAGTCTTTCCTTCAAAAAGACTTTATTTTTGATTTACATGAAATGAAATTAACTTTTTGTTGTACAGTTGTTTTGACAAATGCATAAAGCTGGGCAATGACCAAAATGAAGGTACAGAACAGTTCCAGCACCCAGATTCCCTTGAGCTGCCCTTTTGTGATGGACCCTTCCTCCACCCTTAATTCCTGGCAGCTAATGATCTGTTGCCTTTCTCTATACTTTGTCTTTTCCAGACTATCATATAAATGAAACAGTACCGTATCTAGCCATTTGAGTCTAGTTTCTTTCATTTGGTAAAACACATTTGAGGGTTCACCCACGCCGTGAAGTGTATCTGCCGTTCCTTCTGTTTTATTGCAGAATATTGTATTCCATTTTCATGGATGTGCCACACTTTGTTTATCCATCCACTAGGTGAAAGACATTTGAGTTATTTTCCCGGGGTGGGGGGGGGTCTATAAATAAGACTTCTGTAAATCTTTGCGGATAGGTTTTCGTGTGAACATGTCTTTGTTGCTCTTGGGTAAGCACCTTGACGTGGAATTGCTGGGTCATATGACAACTGTATGTTTAACTTTATTAAAGCTGTCTGTTGTAAACAGAATAATGTCCCACCAAGATGTCCTAATCCCTGGAACCTGTGAATAAATTAGGTTACAATGCAAGGATGAATTAAAATTGCAGGTGGAATTAAGATTGCTAATCAGCCGACTATAAAATATTAAGATTATCCTGGATTATCCAGGTGGGCCCAGTGTATCACAAAGGTCCTTAAAAAGGAAAGAGAAGCAGTAGAGTCAGAAGACAAGATGTAACAAGGAAAGAAGGGCCAGAGAGACATGGAGTACTTGGTTTTGAGGATGGAGGAAGGGGGCCATAAACTAAGGCTGGAGTGGTCTGGAGAAAAAGCTAGGAAATGGATTAACCTTTAGAGCCCCCAGAAAAGAATGCAGCTCCACCAGTGCCTTGATTTTAGCCCAGGGAGTCCTGAATCAGACTTTTAACCAACAAAATGTAAAATAGTAATAAATTTGTGTTGTTTTAAGCCACTGAGTTTCTGGTTATTTGTTACAGCAACATAGGAAGCTATAACCATAGTTACAACAAAACCATAGGAAACTATATGCTGTAAAACTATTTTTCAAAGAGGCTAAACCAGTTTGTATTTCCCTCAGCAATGTATGAGTGTTTGTTATTTTATATCCTCATCAGCACTTGGTATGGTAAATCTTTTTACTTTAGTTATGCTAATAAGTATGTAGCAGTATCTCATTGCAGTTTTTATTTGTATTTTTCTCATGACTAATGATATTAAGCATCTTTTCATGTGCTTTTTGCCATCTGCATATCTTCACTGAAGTGTCCAAATATTTTACCCATTTTAAATTAGGATTTTCTCATTGTTGAGTTTTGAGAGTTCTCTATAGTCTTTTGTCAGATATGTGATTTGCAAAGATTTTTCTCCCAGCCTGTGGCTTGCCTTTTCTATTTTTTTAACAGTGTCTTTCGAAGTACAGAAGTTTTAAATTTTGATGTAGTCCAAAACATTAGTATTTTCTTTTATGGATTTTACTTTTGGTGTTGTATCTAGGAACACTGCTTAGCCCAAGGTCACAAAGATTTTCTCCTACGTTTTCTTCTACAAGGTTTGTATTTTACATTTAGATCTGTGTTTATGTTCTGTTTTGAGTCCATTTTTGTATGGAGAGAGGTTTGGGTTGAGTTTATTTGTCACATTGTTCTGTGACCATTTGTTGAAATGATTGTCCTTTCTCCGTTGGAATGCCTTTGTCTCTTGGTCAAAAGTCATTTGACTGCATTGTGTGGGTCAGTTTCTAGGCCTTTGTGTTCCATTGATCTGTTTGTCTATACTTTGACAATATCACGCTGTCTTGATTGCTAGAGCTTTGAAATAAGTCTTGAAATCAAGTAATGTGAGTTTTCCAACTTTATTCCTTTTCAAAATTGTTTTCACTATTTTAGTTCTTTTGTCTTTCCATGTAAATTTTAGAATCTGCTTCTTAGTATCCACAGAAAAATTCTGCTGGAATTTTTGGGGGGATTGTGTTTATAGTTCAGTTTGGGGGTAATTGACATCTTAAACAAATTGAAATTTCCAATCTGTGAACATGGTGTTCTCTATTTATTTAGGTCTTTGATTTCTGTTATGAGTGTTTTTAGTTTTCAACATACAGATGTTTTCAACATCCTGCCAATATTTTATTAGATCTATACCTAAGTATTTCAGTATTTTGGTCCTGTTGTAAATGGTCATTTAAAAAGACTTGGGTTTCCATTTGATCATTGACAAGATATAGTACAATTTTTTTTTTCTGTATTTGACTTTGTACCCTGAGTTTTTACTCATCTATTCTATGAGCTTTTGGAGCGGTAGGTTTCTTGGGATTTTCTGAGTAGACAGTCGTGCAGTCTATTAGACACGTGTTTATTTCTTTCTAGTCTGTATGCTTTTTCTTGACTTACAAGAGTGATGAAGGGGAACATGCTTGCTTTGTTCACCAATTTAAAGGGCACGCATTCAGTCTTACATCTTTACAATGTTAGCAGTAGGTCATTTGTAGATTCTCTAAATCAGGTTAAGGAAGTTTTCTGAGGTTGCTGAGGGCTTTTATCATGAATGGATGTGGAATTTTGTTAAATGTCTTTTCTGCATCTGTTGAGGTGATCATGTGGATTTTTTGCATTAATCTGTTAATATGGTGAATCACAAAAAGTAATTTTCAAATATTGAACCAGCCTTGCATGTTTCTGGGAATAACTCTAGAACTTCAAACAAAAATCATTTTGGATTATTTTTCTTTAACTAATATACATTAATACTTTTTAAAAATGAAGAAGGAAACAATACTAAGATTTTGTGAATTAAAGTGTTTATAAAACAAAAGGAGAAAGGTATTCATTAACAGTTGTATAAATTTTACATGTTTGTAGGACTTAAGTTTTCTTGACCTGTACTGGAGTTTGTGGACCGTATTTTACCTAACTGGAGGACTCGTGTTTAAAATTACTAAGTGAAGAAAGAAAATGTTATTTATATCACTGTAATGACACATTCCTTGTGTTGGGTGAATTTAGGCAAGTTGTTTAAATGTATTTGGTGAGTGAAGTATATTTTGAATGAAGGTGAAATGATATAATTAGATTTTTTACTTGGAATGATAATGGGAATTTATAAACAACAACAAACATGCTTTTTCCTAACACTAGAATAAATCTGTTACAGACCCTTGGGTAATCAGGTAAATGTTGGCTTGGTCAGAGTAGAATGAATTCGTTGAGTGTATTAAATCAAAAATGTATGAAGTAAAATATGAAATAAAGTACTTAAAAGAAAAAGCCAGGGTCTGTTTTTCTGTAATGAAGATGTTCCTTCGTGGAAAATGTGGGTGCTTGGTAGAAATATGCATGCTCATTAAATATATTAAATACTTTTGAATTGTGAGGTTTTTCCCACATCAATTCAGACAACAGAAGACAGTTTAATTAAGGAGAATAAAGGTTCAGTAACCTTGTAATCAAGCTGTTTAAGTTTATCATTTTTATAAATTTGGACTCACGTGATTTAACCTCAAGATCCAAGCAGTGTGGCCTTTTGTCTCTATTTTATTTATTTATTTATTTATTTATTTATTTATTTATTTATTAATCGTCACCCAAGGATATATTTATTGATTTTTAGAGAGAGAGAGAGAGAGAAACATCAATGTGAGAAACATCAATTGGTTGCCTCCCATACGCACCCCAACGAGGGATGGAATCTGCAAAGTAGGTCTGTGCCCTGACCTGGGATTGAACCTGCAGCCTTTTAGTGTACAGGGACGACTCTACAACCAAATGAACCACCTGGCCAGGGTGTCTCTTAAAATTTTAAAGTTCCATCTTTGTTTAATAGTTACCTCAAGTACCCTAAACAATGAAGTTTTGAGGCCTTGAAGGTTCCTGACATCTTTGATTCTTCACGGCAGGGGATGGCAGCTTTCTGTAAAGGGCTGGGTAGTCAACATTTTACGCTTTTGAGGCCATATCATTTCTGTTGCAAGGACTCTACTCCACTGTTGTAGTGCAAAGTGCAAACCAATAAATGTGACTGTGTTCGATAACACTTTATTTATAGAAACTGGGTGTGCTTGATTTGGCCTGTGGACTTAGTTTGTCTACTTTTGTATTAGGCAAAAAGTCAGCAGGAAAAATGAAAATAATTGTAGTAATGTAGTGGCAAGAGCCTTAGAGTCAGCTGAGTTGGGAAGTTACTTACGCTGTAGTTCACAGCCAAGCCTTCACTTTGCTCATCTGTAACATGTAGCCACCTCATACGATCAGAAAGGTTAGAATAAGGTATGGAAGGCACTGACCAAAATAATTTGACATATGGTAGATAATAAGTATTTGCTTCCCTCCCCCTTCTTGTTTTATGGCTGCACAACGCTTTGCTGTCAAGAAATCCACAGATGTGAACTAATTGAGGAGGTTCATTTGAGGAGATTCACTTTTAGTATATCTAATTAGTTATTCCAAATATTAGAAATTATAACTTTATATTTATAGCTAAATTGTCTTGAATTATGCTTTCTTTGATAAAAGTTGCATCTGTTTGGCTCCATAATACAATAGTATCAAAACACTGATAATTTGTGTTTCGTATATTGCGGGTTTTACATTGGCATGGGAAATGCTGGATGATGACACTTAACATGTATTACAGTACTTCGATTTGACCTAACAAGTACGCTTCCTGTATTTTACTTGTGTGCTTCCCAAGTACCTCTAAGACTGCATTTATTTAAAATCACTGGCTGCCTTCTACGCATACGCCAAAGTGGGTGCTGTGCTAGGATTTGGTTGCACTTACAGGATGCCTCTATATGTACTTATTTTTGTGTAATGTTTAGGATATAAGTGAGGCTTCAGAAAGTTGTTTTTCTTCCTTTCTGTATTTCTCCTAAGCTAGAGCTGGATTTGAGACTTCTAACTCCTCTTTCCACTCCAAAAAAAAAATCTGTGCTCCTTCACAGATCAGAGGCAGGATTGCAATGAACTGCATTATATTTGATAATGATATTTTTGAATAGATTATGTGATTATCAATAATTCGATTAAGCAGTTTTACAGAAATTGTGTGAATCGGTTGTCAGACTGAGTCAGTGACGACTCACTGTATTTGCATGCTGAGGCAATAATAGTGAAAGTCAGAGGGAGAAAGCGATTTTCGTAGCCCTGCTCATAAACGGTGTGCATATGTAGTGAGATCGAGTTGTCAGCTCTATCAGTTACTCTAGGGGGTTTTTCACTAGGTTGTTTTTACTATACACGTTTAATTAGGCTTTAAAAAATGACATAATTTGCAGACTTGAGTTGTATTGCAGCGATTTAAAATCTTGTTTCAATAAATCACTTAATTTTACCGTCAGTGTGCTTGTGTTAATGTTTTGCTTACTTTTCTCCCTTCTGTGCAATAGATGCCTTTCATATCTGTCTTGGGTCTTATATTTCCCATTTATACAAGTTTCCTTAGGATGCTCTCCCTCTCCAGGGCACTCCAGTTGCATTTTCTGCAGCCGTGGTACAGCACTTACCCAACAGCATGGCAATTGTGGAGGCATTTTGTGTACTTGTTTACTCACTGAATTTCCATACTGGGTTTTAACTTTCTTTTTCTTGTCAGTGACTATCCAGGTGTTTCTATCAAGTGGGTACTTACCCTGTTGAATGAAAGTATGGTTTAGTAACCTTCTTTAACTGCAGAATTTGCAGGATACTAGTTCCCTCTTATTCACGGTTTCACTTTATGTGGCTTCAGTTACCTGTGGTCAGCTGTGGTTTGAAAATATTAAATGGAAAATTTCAGAAGTAAACAATTCATAAGTTTTAAATTGTGCATTGTTCTGAGTAGTGGGATTCCCATCCCCACCTGGGATGTGAATTATTCCTTTGTCCAGGGATCCACACTGAGTATGCTACCTGCCCACTGGTCACTTGGTAGTCATTTCAGTTATCAGATCAATTCTTGGGGTATCACCAGTGCCTGCGTTCAAGTAACCCTTATCTTACTTAATACCGGCCCCAAAGTGCAAGAGTGGTGATGCTGGCAATTCAGATGCCAAAGAGAAGCTGCCAAGTGCTTCCTGTAAGTGAAAAGGTGCGTATAGTACCATAAGAGAATTTGTGAAAGAAACCACATTCACGTAATTTTTAAGAGTATAATGTTGTAATTGTCCTATTTTATTGTTAGTTGTTGTTAATCTCTTACTGTCTCTAATGAGTTAAGCTTTATCGTAGGTATGTATGTATGAGGAACAAAATGGTATAGATAGGGTTGGGTGCTATATGCAGTTTCAGACCTCCCGTCCCCTGGGGGCCTTAGAAGGAGTCCTCCACAGGTCAGAGGGATCTGCTGTGTAATCTGTAAGATTGACCTTTTGTTTCCCTTTCTTGTTATATAACCGCCTTATGTTTTTCCGCCTTCTAAGACTATCTTCAAGATCAGAACATGGCTCATACCCTCCGTCAGCACTGCTGCTGTACTAAAAGTTCATTGGGTTCTAACCTCGGTGCCGTTTGCATCCTCATTAGTCGTCTTCCTTCTCAGGTTCTTCCTTCCTGTTCTGATGACACAACCCTACTTCTGGTCCTGAAAGTACTCTGTTAGTCTAATTTATAGGTAACAACAGATGTGAATCTTTATTCCTAATTTTGCTTAATGTTCTTATAACTACGCAATGGTTATTTGGTATTTCTTCAACTGTCTCCTTTTTTATGGCCAGTCATTGAATTGCATGCCAGTAAGCCATCTAGGTAGAGGTAGTCATCTCCTTATTTGCCGACCTTTGAAGCATATTGTTTTCTCTAGGAAACTATAAATCACTTGAGGTCAAAAGTTGGAATCTCCACCCTGACTGGGTCACTCAGTTGGTTGGAGTCCATCCCCAAACACCAAAAGGTTGTGGGTTCGATTCCCGGTTGAATGGTATGGTCAGGACACATACCTAAGTTGTGGGTTCCATCTCTGGTTGGGGCGCATTCAGGAGGCAACCAGTCGATGTTTCTCTGTCTCTCTGTCCCCCGCCCCCTCTCTCTCAAATTGATAAACATCCTTGGGTGAGGATTAAAAAAAAAGTTGGAATCTCTTATGTTTTTTAGAGACCTGAAACTTGTGATAAGTAATTGACTAAAAAGATCGATACCTGAGATTAAAGGGCATAGGGAAAATCTGTATGGAAGAAGCGTGAAAATAGGCATCTAGAAAGCAAAACCATACTGTGTGACTCGGTAGTTAGGATTCTAAGAGAGTCGTCATGGTGCGTTGTTATCATGGTGAAAGACTAGATGCAGTCGGACTGACGACCAGGCTCTGGAGTTTCTGCTACAGGAAGGGCTCAAAGGCAGCAGTTTTGTTACTCTATTTTCAAGTGTAGGTGGTCCCTTTGGGAATCTTCCTTATAATTAATGCCTTTACTCCTTTAGTAAACTGGTTCCCTCTCATTTTTAAATTAAAGATGTAATATATTCATTTTTGTGTGGTAGAGGAAGTCCTGACTACTAAAGAACCATTCTAATAATTGCTTAAGTGCTTTATTTGAAAACTTTTAGTTTATTGTTGCATTGTATTTGAAACTGTTTATAGTCTTAAGGATACTATTTTGACTGCTTTTTCTAGTAGTAGTGTCCAACCCACAGCCCACAGGCTGCATGCAGCCCAACACAAAATTGTACGTTTACTTAAAACCCTTTTTTTGCTCATCAGTTTTTGTTAGTGTCTGTGTGTTTAATGTGTGGCCCAAGACAACTCTTCTTCTAGTGTGGCCCAGAGACGCCAAAATGTTACAGAGCAGAGGGGGGGGGGGGGGTGGTTCACGATAAATTATTACAGAAAGGATTCCGCCTTTCTGTCTCTGGAGGTTCCTTCCCCCCACGCCCACCTGCTAGGTTCGAAATGCCCGCCGCCAGAGGAAAGACGTCTCTCAATGCCAGAGACTGGTGAAAAGGAAAGGAATTGTTTATTCAAAAGTTACACAAACTTAGAATAATGACCTAATGTCTTCAATAAGATACTAAAGTCCTCTAGAATACCCACAGATGCACAGTCCTTCCCTCTCCCCGTGCCCAGTCCGGGGTACCATGTCTCAGGAAAAGAAGTAGAAGTCCGTGATTCAGGCTCCTGGCACCATCAGCTGTGTGGCTGCTGCAACCTCCAGTTAATCCAAAGCCGTGTGGCACCTTCTCATGGCCCACCAGCAAGAGTCCTCTCTCCCCTTTCTCTATGGCTGCAAAGTCTCTCCTGCTGCCTAAGCCGCGTGGCAAGAAGAAGCACTCCAAAACCTCGTGGTCCTCCCATTTACTCTCCTTCAGAACCGCGTGGTCCTTTTCCCCATTTACTTTGGAGCCGCGTGGTCTCCTCCTTCTCCCCCAAAACCTTGTGGCCCTCCTCTACTACTATGGAGCCGCGTGGTCTCTTTTCTACTTCAGAGCCGCATGGTCTCTCCTCTACTTCAGAGCCGCATGGTCTCTTCTTCTCTATGGCTGCCGGGCCTAGGTTTAAATCCCAGTTCCCATCTTCCTTTGCAGCCCATTTCCGACTCCTCCTACAGTCAGCTACACCTGCCAGCATCCCCGTATTCTTCCAGCTTTACTGGGCTGCCATAGTAAGTCTGGGCAGGTGTGGCCCCATAGCATGGAGCCAATCATCTCCACGCTCTCATGCAGGCCCTGTAACCAGGGGGAGTTGCTTCCCAGTCCCATCTTGGGTGGAAGCCACTCCCATCTCCCTGGCTCAAAGCAGGGCCACAGCTATTTAACATATCCATGAAACCAGTTAAAGGTTATAGATATGTTAAATGACTGTGCCAGGGGTTAGCTGCAAAGCTCTTGCTACCCAAAACAGCTCTGAATGGCCCTGTTCCATGTGTCCCATCCCCCCTGGCTCAGGCCTGTAGGGGTGAGGACATCCTATATACATTTTTCTAATGTTTCCTGGACACCCCGAGTCCTGGACCCCATTACAAATCCCTTCTTGGGGCCCTCCTCTTGGCTGCACCCTGCTTCAAAAAGGCTGGACACTCCTGGAAAGGTTCCAGAACTCTTAAAAGGGCTTTGTTGCTGCTGCTAATTTTTATAGACTTTTAGAAGATAGTTGTAATTTAAAGTTTCTGTGTTTCTTTTTCTTTCGAAAGATAATGTCTTTGTTTCCCCCCCCCCCCGAAATTATAAAAGTAACTTTTCTGGTCAATATTTTGTGAGCTATCCAAATAGTACAGAAGTATAAGTAAAAAATAAGACCTGAACGGTCTGTTATCCTTGCTTTTCATAGATGTTAAATGAAAACACATTTTTTGTCAGTAACTTTAAAACATATCTTTTATGTGTGTTGGTAAGAATAGGATGATATATAAACACCATTCCAAAGCTTGCTTTATTCTCTTGCCTTTGTTTCATACTCTGGGGCCACATTAAAATTTTTTTAAATAAATAGGTAGAATTCATTTTAATAGCATATTATTTCACACAATGTATTAAATATATTAGTAATGGACTATAGAAATGATCCCTGAAAGTATAGTCTTTGTGTTAAATATATTAGGTCCAATGTACTCGATAACAAAAAAATAGGTAATAAAATGTTTTACATCCATTTTTCCATACTGACTTCTTCAAAATTCAGTGTATTTTACACTGATGGCAAATCTCCGTTAGAATGATTAATTTTCATTGCAAATACTTGATCTATAGTTATGTTTTATTTGCAGTTGAGCCCTGGCTGATGTGATACAGTGGATTGAGCACTGGCCTGCGAACCAAAGGGTCGCCAGTTCGATTCCCAGTCAGGGCACATGCCTGGGTTACATGCCAGATCCCCCAGTAAGGGGTGTGCAAGAGGCAACCACACGTTGATGTTTCTTTCCTGTCATTCTCCCTCCCTTCCCTTCTCTAAAAATAAATAAAATATTTTTAAAAATAAAAATAAATTTACAGTTGAAAAAGTAGATTAACATACCCAGATAGTTCCAAACATACTCTATGGCATAAATTTCTAGGAAAGGAATTGATAGATCAACGGTTTATTTTAAATTTTTGGACATGATTGGCCACTCAGACAGACACAAAAAATCCTCATACCAAAGTAAATACTTTTACATATTTATGCTAATTTTTTTCCTTCCTACTGTATTTGGAAGAAAAGAATCACTCTCACTATATTTTCTTGGGGAGAACAACAAAAGAGGCAGACTCAGAAGTCAGGAGAATCTGTGAGGAATTAAGGTTGGGGGCAGGGATGCAAATGAGTAACTCAAAGAGGATGTGATCTGCTGTAGTACCAAGTAAATCAAGATCCTAAGAAACAGACTTCAATTTGAGGTCCAGTTGTGCCATTTAGCTTTTTACATTGGAAAAGTTACTTATCTTTACTTAGCTAAGTTACAAAATGGAATGGGAAGATGGTTGTGAGGGTTAATGAGATAATGCATGCCAGATACAGTGAATGAACGGGTACATAGCAATCCCTTAGTAAACAGTAGGGGAAAGACAAAAAAAGAAAAAGTTTGAAAAAGGTCACTGTAAGCTGTGCTTCAGGAAAGATAATATGGCAGTACTGTGTAAAATGATTGGCAACTAGAAAGACCAGGGTTGGGTGACTTACCAAGTTCTAGGAAATCCATGGAAGAAAAAATGTGTATAAAATTTAAGGTAGTGAATGAAAAGGGAGAAACTGGGAGGGGTGTGTGCGTGTGTGTGTGTGTGTGTGTGTGTGTATGATATTAAGGAGGGAGAATTGATGGGAGTTGATATGATTAGTTAGTAACATTTAGGGTATTACAGTTTTGATTTTTAATACTTAAATTTGACCCCAGGGGGATACCTGATTTATCTGACAGGAGCTAGTCTATTATATTTTACGGTATTAATTTTTTAAGGTATAAATTAATATTTTATTAAACTGTTTGTCAAGGCAGGACATGTGGCTCACTTGACAGCACATACACTGGAGGATTACAGAGTAGAGAGTAACAGTCTAAAAATGTTAACCAGGATCCGGGATTGTTGGTAATCTGATTTCTTTCAGATGAGTAGGAAAATTCACATGCATTCTACCATTTCTCCACTTAACTACAAATTTAAATTTTGGGTAGATGTGGCTGCTTGGCTGAGTATTTAGAAACTTGGAGCACTGTATGTCCTCCTGCTGCAATCCGGTGTACAGTAACTGTAGTCTGTTACAATGTACCACAGTGAAATACTACGTTAGAGTGCACTTGTTCCTTTTATGAAGCAGGAAGTTGAGAAAAAGAATAATCATTTTAAAGGTAAAAGAATGATGTACAGTTGATCCTTGAACAACACAGGAGTTAGGGGCACTGACTCCCACACAGTCAAATCCTTGTATAACTTTAGACTCCCCAGAAACTTAAGTTGTCCCTTAGTATCGACAGGGGATTGGTTCCGGGACCCCTGTGGATACCCAAAACCTTGGATGCTCAAGTCCCTTATGTAAAAAACAGATCGGTGCATACAGTCTGCCCTCCGCTTCCAGGGACTCCCAACTGCATAGTCAAAAACAGTACAGGTATTTATTGAAAAAATCTGCTGTAAGTGGAGCTACTCAGTTCAAACCCATGTTGTCCAAGGGTAAACTTTATGCGATTTTTGAAAAGGGGGGTATAGTCAGCATGGTGTTATCTTAGATGGAACTCACGTGGAACTATGGATCCACGTAAGGGTTCACTGATACAGATTTTAATGCCTATTCTATTAATATCTTGCTCTGTGACTTACCTTGTAGTACCCGTATATCTTCTGGAAAGTGGGGACGTCTGACCTGCTTACCGAAATTTCAGGGCAACTGTGGAGATCAAATGAGATGTTTGAATTTACTGTAGAAACTGAAAAACTTTACAAATGTAAGATATGAATATGTAAATTACTTACAGATTTTCATTTCTAGCCTATTCTATTTGGTTTCCCCATCTAGAAATTAACAACCTGTCAATGTTCTCACTTTAAGTGCAGTACTTCAAAAATGGAACTTACCTTCTTTCCAGTTCTCCCCATCTCCCTTCTCTCCCTCCCAGGGAGAAAATCCACATTCTCTGAGTTATACTCTTTTAAGGTCCTATAATTTCTCCGAGATTCAATTGTCATGCACGGTATTTTAGAATTATATTTAGCTCCTGGTCTCTAAATCTTGTCAAATCATCCTTTGTAGAAACCATTGTTTGAAATTATCCCTTTTCATTCCTTCTGCTACTTCCTTTATCTTCCCATGCATAAAGTATTAAAACGTTTTATTATCTCTCTTGGCTGCTCTACTTATGTTTCCCCTAGTTAACTCTGTTAACAATGTAAAGTAAATTTATCTTTCTAAAAAAGCCATTTTTTAAAAACTCAAACCCATAGTTTCCCATTGCTTGTAGGAGAAATTCAAAGAATTTAGCTTAGCATTCAGTCAGCTGTGGCTTTATCTTCTATCTCTTACATTGGCTCTGTTCTTATCAAGACTGCTCCTGTTCTGCAACTAGGCCATATATATTCTTGATCCTTAGCACTATTCTGAAAAGCCATACTCTAAGTAACTTTATTCCGCACATTATATATAAATGTCACAGTCAGTTTGAAATGTTATGAATTACCTTTTGTCCCAGTGCCTTTAAAAAAAAAAACTTTACTAACCTTTTGGATTCATTTAATCTTTTATAACGAAGTTGTTGGAGGTGATAATGGGGCAGTTCCAGTAACCAACTATTTGATATCTTTGATACTGTTTGGCTCTTAACCAATTCCTTCTATGAGTGTGTGGTCTTGAATATCACCAGACACCTTCAACTTTGTGTTTGATGTAAGTAAATGGAGAATTTTCCCACTGAATTAAGAAAAAACAAAAACAATACTTTCATTTCAGAGAATATTACATGTAGTATATAGGAAGCTTAATTATCTGTTTTTCAAAATGATTTCTTGCTCTCCCAGCTCATCTTTGTACTACAAGGTACTACTCTAATACAGCAGTATCCAAATTTGTAAAAGAAAACAGTGAATGATGATGCATTATGCAGTCCCATTGGTTCCTGGGAGTACTTATGGTCAATGCTGTATTTTAAGTATAAAAAAGCAAGAAGCAGCTACCAGGTATTTGGGTTTGCACATGTGTTTTTCATAGGATTTCATTGTTTAAAAGAGAAAATATCTGTGGACAAGTGAAGGCAAATCTCAGAAAGGTGCCCTTCAAAGCACTGAACTGAGAATTGTCATAATCCACTGAAGTTTTTCTTTTTCTTCTCTTAGTATTGGAAAAGACTAAATAAAAATAACGGCAAGAGGGAAGAGCTTCTGTTCTGAAGTCATAGAGACTTGGTATGAGTCTCCACTCTACCATTTAGATTTATGACCTTGGGAAGCAGCCTAACCTCTCCATGTTTGTTTGCCACACCTGTAAACTGAGGATAACTCTGAGAAGTTGCAAGGATTGAATGAGATGATAATATGTGAAATTCTGGGCACTCTGCCTGGCAAGTAGTGCTGTTGCTTTTACTTCTGCTGTTAACCACTGTCACCGTCACTGCTTACTCAAACCATTTACATAATTACTCTACTTTCGTCCTCTGGAAAATGCCATACAAGGATGTTGTAAAAACCATGTTATAATGGGTGTGGAACTATGTACACAGAATACCTGTTGTAACTGTTGAATATTTATTTAGAGGTGCTCTTTGGGCAAAATCTTTGCTTCTTTAAACCTGTCTTCTTACTTGTCATTGGGGATAACAACAGCACTTAAAGTTGTAGGATTGTTTGAGGGTTAACAACGTTAAGTGTTGTGGTGCTGTGTTTAGCACACAGTAAATAACATGGTAATTAAATATGTTTTGTCTGTACTTTTTTGGTCTTTTCTTGTTTGGGCCACTCTTTTTTGTAAGATTGTATTTATTTATTTTAGAAGAGAAGGGAGGGAGAAAAAGAGAAACAACAATGTGGAAGAGAAACATCGATGGGTTGCCTCTCTCACATCCCCAACCCAGGACCTGGCCTGCAACCCAGGCATGTGTCCTTATTGGGAATCAAACCAGCAACCTTCCAGTTTGCAGGCCGGTGCTCAACCCGCTGAACCACACCAGCCAGGACCTGGGCCACTCTTACGTAGCTATTTATTATTTTATATGCACGTTTTGTTTCTCTGGCTAGATTGTAAGCATTTAATGGTGGGCGATATATGAGGGATATATTACTAAAATTGGCCTTGCTTTCCCACTCAGGTTCCAGTATACAGTGTAAAGCAATTTATTTGGCAATAGTTGTTACTCTATTTATACTGTTGCTATTCTGTTGGCAGTCATTGCTTTGTTGAATTTCTGGGTTTATTGATCTCTGCCACTAAGTATTTGTGTAACCTTGGCAAGTGACTTAAATTTTCTAATCCTTCCTTTGTCATATGTCAAATAAGAAAAATTCATTAAGTAAATAAGTTTGTTTTGCTATTTAAACATTTAAGTTAGTTGAACATTTTCCCCTTGAAACTTATAAAGTAAAAGCGAGCTTCTGCTCTCATCTTCCTATCCACTGCCAAGATTACCCTTGAAGTCCCTTCCTGAACATTTTGAGAAACGCTGGATTAGATGATTTTAAGGATCTTCTAGGCTCAGTATTTATTAATTATTTGAAACCAACAGTACATGAAAAAGAGTCGTAACACAATAAGCAAAAATACCACTAGGTGGTTATCAAGGAAGCTTGGCTATTTAAAGTTTGTCTTGAATGTGTGAAAAACAACTAATTTTATTGAATGGGTAAATGCCTCAGTTTTGGATTAGTTGATATTCCAGTGTTTGTTTTGTTTAACTCCGGCTTTCTCAATGTGGGTGGTATTGACATTTTGACTGGGTAATTCCCTGTTATGGGGGGCTGTCCTGTGCATGTTGAGCAGTGTTCCTGACCTCTGCTAAGCACAACAGATACCAGTAGCACTCCCCCCAGTCCTGGCAGTAAAAAATGTGTCCAGTTGTTGTCAAAATTCTCCTGGTGATGACAGCGGAAGGAAGAGCCACCCTTGATTGAGAACCACTTGAATCCAAATGTAAGAGTCAAGGGGATGATAATTTGTAAATAAATTTATGCTAAACTTTGTTTAAATGAGGATTTTAGGATATACATGTTTAATAGATTATAAATGCAGCAGTATTTTTCCATCATATTTTCCATGTTGTCTATTTGTTTCAAGGCAGTTTTATGGTCTAGAGTCATGGGGTGAGAATAGGAACTTGTAGACTGAATCTTTTTATAGCAGGTGTGTTTTAAATATGTACAGTTTTTGCCAGGAATGTTCAAAGCTGCTTTCTCTGAAAGTTAACATCTGAGAAGGTGTATTTTCTTTTGCTGTCTGTGAGGGCAGATGATTTATGTGTTGTTAGTTATAATGTTATTTACCCCTATTTCTCTCTGAAATTTTTACTTTGAAATTTTTTTCAGTTAAGGGAATTTTACTTCCATTCTTTACAAATTTACCTGGCATGGTACATTCTAAATATACAGTAGTTAGTTTTAAAGTTAGTAAGAATAGCAATGGCTTCTTTGGAATGCAGTTATATCTATCCGAAACCTAAACCATGAATTAGGTAGAAGTTTCAAAATATCCTCAGTATAGGACTTGTCGGAATGTTCCCTTAAAAAGTAAAACCAGGACATTTGTGCTCGGTCTTTTTCTTAATGTAAGGAGCTTGATTTGTCCGTTAATAGCTTAATTTTTTTTTCTTTTACATTGCACCTGTTGAGTTTAACAAGTTCAGTTTACTTCAAATAAATATTTTTAAAATATTTTTCATTCTCCAATGTAAATAATTGAAAAATTAGTCTCTCAGTTAACTATTGATTGAGTCGAGTCTATACAGTTTTGTTTAAATTGTTGTCAGTAATAACTTCTGAGCTAATACTTTGCACAACTAGCCCAAATATGTTTGAGTTTTGACTTGTATTTACTTAATTTTAGGCATAGCTAAGTTCATTCTCTGTGAAGATGATGCTGTTCATTGTTGGAAACAAATGTATGCATTGAGTTAAACATTTATTGAGTAAATAGGGGTTTGCGATGTCAGTATATGACTTGTTTTTGGAATATACAGTGGTCTTTTTAAAAATTGGTTTGTTGAGATATAATTTACATGTGGCAAGATGCAAATTTAAGTGTATATTTAAAATCAGCTCAGTAGATACACTTACATTAAAATTCACCAATCCTAAGTGTTCAGTTTGATAAGTTTTAAAAACAGTTTGAGTACAGTTTGAGTTTTTTTTATTACTTTTATAGTATCATGCAGATATCACTGAAATGTACTTTTATTACCCTTCGATCACCTAAAAAAAATTCCCTTGTCTTGTTGTAGCCAGTTTCTGCTCCCACTCCCAGTTCTAGGAAACCACCAGACTGCTTTCTCTAACGGTGCTGGTTTTGCCGCCTCTGGAAATACACGGATGGAGTCATGCAGTATGTGCTCTTGTATGTGGCATTGTGTTTTGCAGGCCGTCCGCGTTGTTGCATATCGTCACTAGTTCATTCCTTTTTATTATTGATAGTATTGTGTATTTTATTTATCTGTTCACCAGCTAAAGGACATTTGGATTGTGTCCAATTTTAAGTTCTTTACAAGGCTTCTTTGAATTTTCCACACAGATCTTTGTGATTTTTTACAAATAAAAATATGTTTTTGTTTTTCTTGTGTGGAGTCGCTGGGTTATATCTTACACGTTTAGTGTTTTAAGAAACTGCCTGACTACTATTTTATAACATCCTCATCAGTATTATTTCAGTATTTCAGTTCTCACGTCCTCTCCAGTGCTTAGTATTATCAGTCTTTTTAATTTTAGCTATTTTATTGTGTTTGTAATGGTATTTTATTCTTCTTTTTTTAACAGCTTTATTGAGACACAATTCACATACCATACAGTTCATCCATTTCAAGTGTACAGTGGCTTTATTTATATTCAGAGTTATTCAGTGATCACCACAATTTTAAACATTTTTCATCACCCCCCCCAAAAGAAACCCTGCACCCCAATCACACAGCCCGAGCTCTAGGCAACCACTAATCCACTGTCCATCTATACATTTGACTGTTCTGGACATTTCATGAATACAGTCATGCAGTATGTGTGGGGTCCTTTGTGACTGGCTTCTTTCATTTCTGTTTTCATGATTCATATACGTTGTATCATGTGTCAGAACTTTATTTCTTTTTATCGCTCAGTAATATTTTATTATGGATATACAACGTTTTATTCATCATTTGATGGACATTGGGATTTTTTCCCTAATTTTGGGCTACTAGGAATTAATGCTGCTATGAACATTTTTGTGCAGGTTTTCTGCATATAAATGTTTTCATTTCTCTTAGGTGTATACCTGTGAGTGGAGTTGCTGGAACATATTGCTAACTCTGTGTTTAGCTTTTTGCGAGCTTGCCATTCTGTTTTCTAGTGTGGCTGCACGATTTGACGTGCCCGTCAGCGGTGTATGAGGGTTCCAGTTCCTCTGCACCCTCATCGGCACTTTTTGTACCTAGTCGTCCTCGTGGGTGTTAAGTGGTTTCTCATTTTTTAAGTTCAAGTGTAATTGACATACAGTATTATATTAGTGTTAGGTGTACAGCATAATGATTTGACATTTTTATCCATTGCAAAATGATCACCACAATAAGTCTTACCATCTGTTCCAAAACAAAGTTACATAACTTTCTTTTTTAAAAATAATTATTTTATTGTTCAGTTACAGTTGTCTGCATTTATCCCCCTCCACTCCCCCCAAAAACTTTCTTAGCAACTTTCAAATTTGCAATATATTGATTATAGTAATCATGCTGAACATAACATCCCCATGACTTACTTATTTTTATATCTGAAAGTTTGTATCTCTTGATCCCCTTCACCAATTTTGCCTAAGCCCCAACACGCCCTCCTACCCCCGGCAACCACCAGTCTGTTATCTGTATATGAGTTTTGTTTGTTGTTTTAAGATTCCATATGAGTGAAATCGTACAGCATTTTTCTTCCTCTGATTTTTTTCACGTAGCATAATTCCCTCCAGGTCCATCCATGTTGTTGCAAATAGCAAGACTTCTTTTTTTTAATGTCTGAGTAGTGTGCCATTTTGTGAGTGTGTGTATCATATCACGTCTTCTTTCTCTACTCATTCATTGATGGGTATATATTTAGGTTATTAACAAATCTTGGTTATTGTAAATAAATGCTCCAGTGGATGCAGGAGTGCAGATAGCTGTTCAAGTGAGTGTTTTCATTTGCTTTGGACAACTACCCAGAAGTAGAGTTGCTAGGTAATATGGTAAGTCTATTTTTAAATTTTTTGAGGAACTTTCATACTGTTTTCCATAGCAGCTGCAGCAATTTACAATCCCACCAATAGCGCACAAGGATTCCTTTTGCTCTGCATCCTCATCAGCACTTGTTACTCCTTGTCCTTTTGATACTGCCCTTCTGACAGGTCTTGTGGTTTTGATTTGCTTTTCTCTGATGACTAATAAGGTAGAGTATCATTTCATGTGCTTACTAAAGGCCATTTGTATATCTTCTTTGGAGAACTGGATGGAAGTTCTCCCATTTTTAAATCAGGCTATTCTTTTTTTTTAATCCTCATCTGAGGACACACTTACTAATTTTAGAGAGGGGAGAGAAACATGGATGTGATAGAGAAACATCAATCAGTTGCTTCTCTGCATGCACCATGACCGAGAACTGAACTCGCATCACTAACAGGGAACCGAGCCTGAGACCTTTCAGTTTACAGGATGACACTCCATCCAACTGAGTTACACCAGCCAGGGTCATCTTTTTATTACAGAGTTGTTGTATGACACAAGTCCCCTATCAGATACATGCTGTGTAAGTTTTCTCCAGTTCTGTGGATTGTCTTTTCACTTTTTTGATGATGTCCTTTGAAGCACAGTTTTTAATGTTGATGGTGTGTAATTTATCTATTTTGTTGTTGTTGCTTGTGCTTTTGATGTCCTATCTTAAGAAACGATTGCCTAATCCAGGGTCATAAAGATTTACACTTGTATGTTCTTCTAAGAGTTTTATGGTTTTAGTTCAAACATTTGTGTTTTTGACCCATTTTGAGTTAATTTTTGTGTATGGTGTGAGGTAGGAGTCCATCCTCACCCTTTTTATTTGGATATCCAGTTGTCCTAGTGCTATTTGTTGAAACGAATTTTTTTCCCCATTTAATAGCCTTGGCATCCTTGTTAAAAAATCAGTGCCTATAAATTTGAGAGTTTATTGGACCCAATTCTAGTCCAGTGATTTCTTTGTATCCTTATGTCACTATCTCATGGTTTTAATTTGCATTTTTCTGAAGATTAATGATGTTGAGTTATCTCTCCAAGTGATTATTTTTGCCATTTGTCTGCCTTGTTGAAGTGGTCAAATCTCTTGCACTATTTTTTAAAAGTTGATGTTTGACCCAGTCATAAGAGTAGTTATAGCAAGCAAATACTTTGCAAATTTTTTTTTTTACTTTTGCCTTTTCATTTTCTTAACAGTTTCTTTAGTAGCATATTCTGCCACCATTCAGTGGATTCTAAAAGCCTAGTGAAATCAACTTGGCAACTGATTGGATAACTAGGGCTTGAGAAAGATCAAGATCTTGGAAGTAGTGATATAATTAATAGTAGGAAAAAGGTTGTCAGTTTGGGATACACATGATCCCTGACATATGATGGTTCGAGTTATGCTTTTTCAACTTTATGATGGTATGAAAGCAGGGTGCATTTAGTAGAAATCGTACTTCAAATTTTGAATTTTAATTTTTTTTCCCATGCCAGCTGTATACAAGGTACTATACTCCCTCGTGTTGCTGTGCAGTATTAAACGCATTTTCAACTTAGGATATTTTCAGCTTACTATGGGTTTATCGTGATGTGACTCTTATCATAAGTCGAGGATCATCTGTATATCGAAATTGAGATTCCTAGTAACATCCATATAGAAATGTGCTTTCTAGTCCCTCAACCTGGAAACTTATTTCTGGATCTTCTCACAGCTCACTCAATTTGTCTTCATTCAGGTTTCAGATAACACCTCCTAAAATAGGGCTTCCCTGACCATATTATCTAGTGCTGCCCCTGCTAAGCATCACTACCTATATTATATTGATGCAGGTATTCCAGAGGTGTGGGGGACCCAAGAGTCAGCGACCCACTGTGGGTTCTTGGCTTGGCAAGGGAAAGAATTCAGATGCAAGCCATCATAGAGTTTAAAGTAAGAGTGACTTCGTTAGTGAAGCAGTGAGACAGAGAATGAGCTACTCCACAGACCAAGCAACCCCCCTTCAGCAGACTCTGCTTCCTTTATTGGGGTTCATTTAATTGGGGGTTAGGGTATTCGGTGAGGGGGAGAAATAGTTAGGATCCCCTGGAAAGGGGGTGGAAATTTCTCAGGGGAGCTCTCTTGGCCATTTTGTGTCCTTATATGGGCTTTCTGTTTCTGGTCCTGGTGTGACGGGTTGTGTTGTTTAGCATGCTAACATATTACAATGAGCGGATAATTAAGCTAGAAGTTGCCATTGGGTGAAATTAGTTGCCATGTTGTATCCAGCTGGTCTCTGCTGGTTTTAAGCCATAAATCAGATGACGAGTGGTCTTCCTTCTTCACAGTTTCTGTAGCAACTGTGAAGCCAAGTACCCTATCTCAATATTACCCTGTTCTGCTTTCTCTACAGCCCTTTATCTGAAGTCATCTTATTGTGAATTTGCTTATTATCTATTATTCTACCACAGGGATTTTCAACCTTTTTGATCTTGTGGCACACACAAACTAATTACTAAAATTCTGCAGCACACCAAAACATTACTTTTTTGCCAATCTGACAAAAAAAATAAAGGTATAATTTTGCATCATTCCCACCGGACAACTGTTGTTGTGTTGGCTGTTATCATTTTTTTTAATTTGACAATCTAAGGGAAAAAAGGTCCGTGCGCCTGAGTAAATAGTCAGGTATTGCACCATTACTGTTATGGCTCGGTTGGCACGGTCCCGAAAAGTGAAAGGTCACTGGTTTGATGCCCAGTCAGGGCACATGCCTGGGTTGCGGGTGGGGTCCCTGGCCTGGGCACGTATGGAAGGTAGCCCGATTGATGTTTCTCTCTCGCATCAGTGTTTCTTTCCCTGCCTTTCTCCCTTCCTTCCCCCATCTCTAAAAATAAATAAAATCTTTAAAAAACAGATGTTGCATGTTTTAAAAATTCTCGTGGCACCCCAGTTGAAAATTGCTGCCCTACTGGAACGTAAGCTCCATTAGGGCAGGATCCTCTTCTGTCTTGGTCTCTAATGTAGCATCAACATTTCGCCTCTGAATTAGCTGTGGTTCCCATCTGTCAAATTCTCATTTTCTAAACTTATTTTATTGGCATCATAAACTATTCATAATGTTTAAAATTGATCCAGAAATTGTAGTTGAAACAAAGAACAAAACACTGCATTTTTGTTTGAGACTTCACCTAAAGGTCAAAAATGTCATGAAAAAATAATCTGCAAGAACTTTTAAACCAGTTACATTTACCTCTTTCTCATCACTGATTTCAGGTAATTTATACTGATTTTAATGTATGTCCATTAGAGATTGGGTGGGGGTGCATTTTTACTACTTTATACTAAGAAATCCTAGCCACCTACAAACAGTTGGATATCATATTTAATTAACCTTTTCCTCCCACTCGCTCTCTGAAAAACACTGCAGACTTTTATACTTAATTGCCTCTTTTCTGTTTTACAGAGTAAGAAAGCCTGAGTTCTGTGAAAAACCAGAGAAGAGAAACTAAAAGAATTGTAGACAAGGTTTTTCCAATTTGCATAATGTAAGTTCTTTTCACTATTCTTGGCCTGAATCTTATGTTAGTTGAAAAAGCTGTTTCTATGGAAACAAATAGTCCAACTTCTTAGAATGTCAGAGGAATGCTGATCACTTAGACTTCCCAGCTGCTGGTCAAAGGGCATTACTTGTGGGAGAAGGGGAGGAGGAAAGATAAATAGGAAAAATAATCTAGAGTTCTGGACTCTAGTGTCGACCAACCATGTTTATGCGTATGAAGTGTATGTTTTACGTTTTCCACTGTCTAAAAATTAGGATACCGGTTATATAGGAAATTGCCTTCCTACATTATAACCACGTTATAACCTTTCATGTTTTCCAGCTCTCACACAAATGGTTCTATTTCTTGGTGTCGATTTTTCAGTGGGCCACTATTCCTCATGCTATTTCACGCTCCTCAATTTCAATCATTTGTATTTATCAAAGCTTATTTAGCATCCTTTTACCTCCTCTTTTCCTGTAGCCAATTCACAAAGGCAAAGCCCTTTTTTCCCCACTAGTTTGAAGTTAACGTTGAAACAGTTTTGGCCTGCCAACCTGAAAATTCATTTTCTTGTCTTGTGGACTATGTAAAGACTTCTGATTGATTTTTTAAATTGTTTTCAGTTTTTCTTCCACCAAGGAGGGAGGAGTATGAACTAGGACTCTGATGAGGATTTGAAATGTGGGCTTTTAAGGCATTTAAAAAATGTACTGTTTATAATTAGAGGATTGAGAAAAGAGGAATACTTTTAAAAAAGATTTTATTTATTTATTTTTAGAGAGGGGGGAAGGGAAGGAGAGAGGGAGAGAAACATCGATGTGTGTTTGCCTCTCACACGCCCCCAACCCAGGACCTGGCCCAGGCGTATGTCCTGACTGGGAATGGAACCGGCAACCCTTTGGTGTACAGGCTGTCACTCAGTCCACTGAGCCACACCAGCCAGGGCAGAAAAGAGGAATAGAAACTTGTAACTGTGTTGTCTGCATAAGGTGGTCTCTTATTTACATAAAAGGAGATAATTCCCTAGTTCAGTTATTACCAATTTCTGAATTGTCAAACATAGGCCTCCCTCCCTCCCTCCCTCCCTCCCTCCCTCCCTTCCTCCCTCCCTTCCTTCCTTCCTTGGAGGGAAAATACAGTTCCTTTGGACCGGGACTCTGTCACTGTTTATTGATATGTATTGCCTACATAACTAAGTTAGAGTATTCATGGTTTGCCTCTTTAAACATTGTAATGATCTTAATTCTGAAACTATAGCACACAGCATAATGTTTC
Organism: Desmodus rotundus; assembly: GCF_022682495.2. Taxonomy (NCBI): domain Eukaryota; kingdom Metazoa; phylum Chordata; class Mammalia; order Chiroptera; family Phyllostomidae; genus Desmodus; species Desmodus rotundus. The sequence goes on from NC_071393.1 coordinate 110,768,171, forward strand.
TGATTCTGGAAGAACTCTTTTGAATCTTGCATGGCCTTCATGAATTAATTTGAGTGGAGTTGTATGTGGAGTGTTGTATGGTGAGATTATAACCAAGGTGGTCTGGAAAAACTTAGCGAAGGAAAAAGGTTTTGTAGTAGATTTTGAAGGTAGAAGAGGAAAGGAGAAGCAGTTCCTATTTTGTAGTTCATGAGGCATTTAGGCAGGAAGAAGAAAAAGATACAGGATAAGTACAAATAAGGACTTAGAAGTCTTGCGTAAGAACATAGTAAGAGATACAGTTAGAAAGTTGGGGTTTACCTTGTGATTTCAAACTCTATTCTGTAGGCAATATGAAAGCTGTCAGAGGTTCTGAACAGTAGTGATTGCTCATATACTTAATTAAGCATTTATCTCTTACTAGATATCATGGCTTTAGAGATCCCTATAGAGACCAAGACAGGTCCCTGCCAATTAGATCATTTACCTGTGTGATCTAGAGTCACTGTGCAATTAGTGTCCCAAACTAAACCTGTATGACCCTTTCATTTCTCACCCCTTCTAATTCTCTCTCTCCTGTTAGTCTCAGTCTCGGTTAATGACATTGCCATCCACCTGGTGACCCAAAGATAGTGGCCCTGGAGTCACACTGTCTGGGTTCATATCCTGAAGCCTCCTGTTTGCTTGGCCCTGTACTGGGCACTGTCACAGATCCAGACGAGTCAGCCTGTGTTCTGACCTCTACGCACTTCTAGTTTGGTGGGCTGATAGATACAAATAGTTGCAATCCAATATGATCAGAGATGTGACAGGGATTGTGGGGTTCTAGAAGAGTTACATATCCAGTTTGGGGAGTCATGGAAATCCACAGGAGGATGTATTTTAGCTGAGACTTAAAAGGAGAGTAGTCAGGGATTAGATCCTACGCAGTCTGATCTGGTTCTGTTCTCCTAAGCATTCTGCAGTCTTGGGTGACTAGGTGGGTATAGTAGCATTAATTAGACGTGAGAATGGAGGAGATGGAGGAGAGGATTAAAGGGAAATATGAGTTTAATTCTGGACACATTAATTTCTAAATTAATGTAGGACATTTTGGTATGTAAACTAATAGGCAGAGATCTTGTCTCTATAATCATAGTACCTAGCCAGGGATAAATGCTCAACTAAAGTTATGTGCAAATCACCCCTGTTTTCTAAATCTTTGATGGCTTTTCTACTGTCTTGAGTATTAAGAACTTGTATTTAAGACTGTTGTTCTTAAATTGAACCCAATCAAAGTTTCTAGCCACTATCCTGTTGTACAAGCTGACGGCTTTAGTTCAACTAGCCTTATAAATACTTTCTTACTTTTTCTGTTCCTGCCTTTGGCTCATGTGGCCTCTTCCTTATTCCTGCATCCTATCTTCAGGGCCCACTTTCATCCTCACTCCTCACCTACAAAGCAGGCATATTTGTATGTACTTTTATAGTTGTGTTGAGGATTAAATGAATGAGTACTGTAGAGTGCCTGCAATATTGTGCAGCATGTAAGTGCTCAGTAAGTGATGTGGTTGTGGTTACTACTGTTACTATTTCTTCGTTTTCTTCTTCTTGCCCTGCTATATGAAATAGACAACAAGTTCTGGTACTCTGTAACAAACATATTTCTTTAATATAACTTCCTTAACTTTACTCTTAGCTCAGGACCACATTTCTTATAGTTGCCTTCAAACTGGTCTCATTGCCACCCTTTAGTCAATCCTCTGCCCTTCTGCCAGAGTGGTGTTTCTCTAAGTGGGCATGTGATCATGCCGTCCCCTGCTTTGGTTCCTGTAGTAAGTTTCACTACTTTCAGGATGAAGGTCAGAGTCTTCAGTTCTTAAACCCTTCTCAGTCCGGACCCCTGCTGGCCTCTCCACTTTTATCATTATTCATCTATGACATGCTCCCATTGTCCCATTCAGCCGTATTGCATTCTGTTTTGTTTTTTGAAAGTCCCATACTCTTATGCCCCATCTTCCTGTTGGTCTTGTGATTTCCTCTGCTTGCAACAGTCTCTTCTACCTGGCTAAATTTAGTTTTTTGAAATGCCTCTCAAATACATCCTTATCTTTTGAGTGTTTCCTGTGATCCCTTACCACAGACTAAGTTTTAGAGTCCTTTGTCTGTCTGTGCATCCTCTGTGAATTTATGACATTTCAAAGTTTGGTTGAACAAATATTTATTGTGCATTTCCTGTGTTACATTTATATTGTTAACCTCTGGGGGATGTAAAAATAAGACATGATGCCTGTCTTGAATGAGTTAGAATGTAATGAGAAGAGACCAACTGGGGAAAAATAATCATTCGTTTGCTTTGCTGTCTCTCCCAGTAGACTGTGAACACTCCAAGGGAGATGACCAAAATGGGATTTTAAGTGAATTAATACCAGGTTGCAGAAGTTTTGCTGGGAGTCAAAGGCAAGATCCAGATAGATAAGCATGAGAACTCTTACCCAGATCACCTGGCCCAGTCTCTTTTGTTACCTGATCTGTAATCCGCCCCCCATGATCTGGCATAGTGAATGTGGACATGGTCCTACGGTTTTTAAGCTGACAATTTTAATTTCAGATAATAATTTTTGTAAACTATCTTATAAAGTAAAAAACACATTATTATTAAATTTTATTTTTAATATTCAGTAAATATTGTAAATAGAGAAAGTTGAGAGTTTTAACTTTCTGGAAATATGTACACTCTTAGGTTTTTAAAATTAAGCACAGAACTACAGTAACTCTTACACAAATTTCTGCTTACTTGTAATGAAAACATCAAATAAGCTGAATTTTCATTTGCATAAATTAAGAATTTCCCAGTGTAATTCCAGTGGCTGTTATTTTAATGAAAAAGAAGGCAATCTAATGATCAATAAGATATTTATGTGCAAATTACATGGTTATTTAGAAGCTAAGATTTGGATGGAAGACAGAAAAATCTCCCAAATTCTTGTGAAATGTAATTCTGGTGGCTCATGTAGTTGTATGTCTTTTCCTGATTGTTGGTCTAGTGGTTTTCCTGGTAGTTTAGGTGGGTTTATGTTAAGCAGTCTGTGGCAAGATGTTTGACAGAAGTTTGGCTGGCATTTGGAATTTTGTCTGAAAACTCAGCTTTTGCTTAGTAGGCATGTGCTCTAACAAACCTGCTTACTGAAGTGATGTTCAGCTCAAGGAGGCAGTAGGTTTATTATTGTAAATATTTTTAAAGTCTTGAGAAAAAGGAAGACTAATTAGATTTAATGTGTGGGTTTTCACATATATAAACAGTCTGCCTTTTCATGCTCAAGAAATGGCTTGATGAAAAGCCAGTGTCGTGAAGCAAAATATTTTTCTTGTCTAAAATATATTGAAGGATTTTTAAAATGTAAGAAATTAATACTAAGAATTAATTTAAATATATATTTTTTAATTTTAAAAGTTGCATACATTATCATTTAAAACTCAGGACAAACCTGTGAATAAATTCTCCAAAGGAGTCTGAGGTTCGGAGAGAGAAACTGACTAGTCTTTGATCATAAAGCTCTCTAGAGGAAGTGTTAGAGCCAGAATTAAAATTCAGTTTTCTGGCCTCTGAGTCCAGTATGTTCTTATTTTCTATGTAGTATGGCTTTAAAATGTTTTTCAGTGGTAACGGGTACCATTTTTCTCTGAGTGAACTTCCTAAAGAATTAATCCTAATTCTTCTGTTAATGCGACCAAGTTACAGACACTGATAACCCACATAGTCTTTTTCTCACTGAGTGTGGTTTTATCCTGTAGGTGCCTTAGCTGCTAATTGAAGTTTCTTTTTCACTGGGTATCTTCTTCATTTTATAAACTTCTAAAAGTGAATCCCCTAAAGTACTACCTTTACCTCATTTGAGCCACCAACATGACATGCTATCTGCCAGTTTCTTTAGAAATTAACTAGGAAGCTATTTTAATCTCTCGTGTATTAATTGAGTATAAAGTACTGTGTTGATACAACTATACAAAGATGATTAAACCATCTTTATACTTTAAGCAACCTATTCTCTACTAAACCAGTACCCAAAACTTTCTTACTTTCCAACTTTGCTAAACCTTCTAATATATCATTTTTCTCAGCTGTAAAATAACAATGTGCTTTAGATTCTTGGAAGGGAACTTTTATTTGGTGGGGGGGGCAACACCTTGATTTTTCTCAGCAATGTCTAAAATGAAAGGAAAGTGCTTTGTAGAGCAACAGAAAGTACTTAATCTAATATATTTATGGGATATTTTCTATATTGTATATAGGGATTAGAAGTGGGTTATGTGAAGTCTTTTATATTGTAATTCTTATACTTTTTCCCCCCCCATCTTTCCTCTTAGATTTCCTTCATGGATACATTTTCATAGCATTATTATGTGATGGGAGAAGTTTTTTTTTTTTTTTTTTTTTTGAAGTAACATGGATTTTATACTACAGAATCAAGAGATTGGCTTTATAGGAAAAATTGATATATAAAAAGTGGTACAGGTTTTTATAGATAACCATGACAACATCCCATATGAATGGGCATGTTACTGAGGAATCAGACAGCGAAGTAAAAAATGTTGATCTTGCATCACCAGAGGAACATCAGAAGCACCGAGAGATGGCTGTTGACTGCCCTGGAGATTTGGGCTCCAGGATGATGCCTGTACGTCGAAGTGCACAGTTGGAGCGTATTCGGCAACAACAGGAGGACATGAGGCGTAGGCGAGAGGAAGAAGGGAAAAAACAAGAACTTGACCTTAATTCTTCCATGAGACTTAAGAAACTAGCTCAAATTCCTCCAAAGACTGGAATAGATAACCCTATATTTGATACAGAGGAAGGAATTGTCTTAGAAAGTCCTCATTATGCTGTGAAAATATTAGGTAAGTAAAAACAGAGTAATAGAAAATATTTTGCTTTTGTTTCTCTTAACATAAATGTGTATAGGATGGCAGAGGAGTATAAAAGAATATAAAATTCTTGAAATTTAAATTTAAAGCCTTGAAATTCACCTTTTACTTGAAACTCAAACTTTTATATCAAAGTTAGTCAAAAGCAATTTTGAACTTCTGATTTCATTAAGATTTGTAAAATAGTAATAAAATTAATACCTGTATCTTAAAACTTACTTGATTTTAATTAATATTACTAAAAAGAACTGATGCTGTTTATATGGCATCGTATACATAACACATGGCTCAAAATTCCCTATGCTATTTATTCCTAATACCATTCTGGGGGTGGGGGGGGAGCTAGTGCTGTGAGATTTTAATGGATACAAACAAAAAAAGTGTTCTGTGATCAAATGAATTTTGAGAACAGTGGGTTAACTATGTTAAACAGCTTCCCATTACAGGACTTCTTAGAGCCTCTAGACTGCAAACATGCATTATGAGTCTACAATAGAGATTGGTGTCAAGTGTAAATTTCCCAACGTGGTGTTTGTGATTATCGAACTTATTCCCTTTCTTCCTGCACACACGTAAGCGGGATCACCGAATTAGTGTTAAAAGTGTACATTTATTTGTGTTCCCTTAAATGTTATAACAAACACCAGTCTATGTCATATCCACAGTAGTCCTGTTAACAGGGCTTTGTAATTGCCATTGTGGAGATAAAGAAATCGAACCTCGGTGAAATCACCTGTTGAAGACTCCAAGCTTATAAGTGGTAGAGCCAAATTTGAATTTCCCTGTTCTGGACATGTGGTTGGTATATTATACAAGGCAAAGAGGGTTTGAGTGGAGACTGGCATCCTACCTGTCCTTCACTCACTGGGCCAGAGCTCTGGCTACCAAGAGAAGGACTACCTTTTTCTGGTTTTCCTAAAGGCACCTTATGTACTAGATTTGCTCCTCACCAAGTCTCTATATTCTAAATCTTGAGCAGTTTCTTCGACACCACATCATCTGCTTCCTTTCTTTGCTGTAAATTTATTAAGGGTCCACAATTCTTGACAGAAAGCAATGTACATGTTTCTCTGGTGTTTCAAGAAATTGACGTGTTTGGTGATAGTGAAATCTGCTAAATGCCTTCAGATGTTATAGTGAAAGCAAAAGATTACATATTTTCTAATTCATTTATCTGAAGGAATTTTATGTTCCTTTCTTCTTTATAGTTTTGTTAGAGTAAAAATATTTCATTCCTGATTACTTCTATAACTGGCTGTCATTTCTCACCACCCCCATTTTTTTAAATTAAAATATTCTGTCAGTATTCTCTGTGACTTGGAAAAAGTTTATGTTGTAATACATCTAGCCCAAACCTGGAAGATTATTCTGTTTTTCTGTTTAAATTAAGATTAATGTATTGCTAGTCTATTTGCTCTACTTAATTTAGGCATAAATGTCCATCTAGTAAATAATATTCATGTAATCTCAGTAAAGAAACGAATTTAGCTTAAGCCAGATTCACTTGCAGAATTCATTCATTAATTTATTTGTTTGTGTATTTATTTGCCTAAGCAAGAAAACTGGAAACCATTTCTCTTCAATTTTTTTTTGCTTTTTTTCTTTTTCTGTTTGTGTGTTGGTGGCTAACTTATCTGTAAGTACAGATTAAAGGACAGCTATTTATTCTTCCAACTTGCAGTTCATGGTGGTTTGTAAAAACACCTTTGTGCAATCCATGAATTTAAGGCTGTTTTACATATTTTATTTTAAAGTGATTTGAAATGTAGTACTTGGTATCTGTAATTCATTTTTTGGAGAGGAGAATATTAATATGTTGAGAAATAAGTGATAGATTTAATGTTAATATACTCAACACAAATGTGTTAATTGTAGGAAACATGAAAAGTTAGTGTAAGTTAAAATGTTATTGTTGATCAAAGCTTTAGTGTTTGGATATACTCATTTTTAAGTTTTTATTTTAAAATGAAGTTTAATAGCTTTGTAACAAACATTCTTTTCATGTTCATAATTTGCCAACACATCATACCACGTCAGACTTACTCCCTTAAGTCTTATGTGTCTCCCTGCCAGCATTTTGATTAACACACACATGCCGGCAGACAACTTCTCAGCCCTTTTTACAGCCAGCAACGGCAACCTCGTTTTAAGTGAGGAAAGAGTGGGCAGCTGATTTATTTCTTTCAGAGGGAGCCTTCATTTTCCAGATGATACATCATCATTTATCTGTGAGTAGAGAAAATAATTCTTTCAAGACCTGAAAATGTGATTGGAAAGGTTAGATACTTTAACTGGCTGGGTGGTGGTGTTTAATGAAAGTATTTATAAATTTGGCACTGTGCAGTAACACAAGTGCAGGGATGGAGGAGCCACCTTACAGTTTTCCAAAGCAGGTGCACCGTTTTACATTCCCACCAAGAACGCACCGATAGTAGCTCTCCTAATGCGTGTGAGTTTGCCTTGAATTGTCAGGCTGTAGAAATGTGCATAAGGTAAGTGGGTATAATTTTCTAACACACTTAGAATAAATAGTGTCTGTACAGAGTAAACTCTGGGCTTACATTTGTTAAATAAATACACCAGTCATGAAAGTGAAAAACAACAAGTTAGGGATGGATTTGATAGAAAACATTCAGAAAGGATAAATTGAATTTTCTTGTTTAAAAGCACCCAGAACCTTATTGGAAATTAGAAAATAGTGATGTGGGAATAATTAATAGTAAGTAGTATTATTAATTATTCGTTAATCAAATGAATAATTTGATTAATGAATAATTAATAATAGTATTATGAAGTATAAACAAGTTTGATATATTTAAAATATTTTTGAACTAATGCCAAATGTGTAACTAATATTAGTATTATAAATTATAAACATTTTTGATATATTGGGGAGGCCTTCCTTAAAATTGGCATGAGTTATTAAAACTTGCTACAAGTAAAATATCATCGTCTAGTTTCATTCATAAGCACACTATCTTGTGGGAGAAGTCCTGAGAGGAGAACAGAATGCAGGGTAAAGAGGGATGAGGTAGAGCAGACTCACTTTCAGACATGTCTAGATCGTAGATTTCACTGTGCTGGTTTTTGTATCCACAAATAAGTAATTTGGGGCCACAGTTGTGGACAAGTAAATACAATAGACAATATTTAAAGGAGATAAACTCACAAACGCTGCCATCTATCATATATGTGACTACATGATTATTGCATCTCTGAAAAGAGCTTAGGCAAGGCACACTCAGCCACCATACATATGCGTGGTGAGCTGTCTGTTTTGTGGTTAATAAAGAGACTCCTGAAATTTGTGATGAGGAGCTTTCTTATTTACACCATAAGAACATGCTATCAATGTGAAGAAAAAATTTAAAAAGCTACACCAAGAAGAAGAAAACTATGAATAAAATATTTGTATAATATTAATAATAGCGTGTTTCAATCTTGATTAGTGTCTGCATATTTTTTCTTGCCAGATAGCTCTGAATATTCAAACTGTTAAATCAAAGGTACTTTGATGTTGTAAAGTCAAAAATCTTCCACATTTATTTCTGACAGTGTTTGACTTTTGATTGACTGTGGCATATTCTGAAATATTGCTGGATTGTGACGAACTTTTAATATTGGCTTTAAAATAAAGTTCATTTAAAGCCAACAAACAAAATTCCAGTGGCAATAAACCTTGAGATCAGGGTACTCCTGAGAAATTAATTATTCTTGCCATTAAATTTACGCTCAAGTGCTATAGATACTGTAGGTATTTTCACACTCTATTAGCCATTCTTTGAGGGACCTATAATTTTTTCTTTCTGGAAATGAAATGATTGGTATTAGGAAGTGAAACCTATTGGTATTAGGTTTAGTGTGTAAAATGTTTTGGGACCACTTGAAATTTTTCTCATTTGTTAAGATTGCCAAAATTAGAGCAAACCTAAAATAAAGATTAAAAAAATTCATTAGACTATAAGTGTAATAATGTAATGCTTGGTTGTTAACTACACTTAATTCTACTGAAAAAATGATTAATTCCTACACTATTCAGTCTTCGACACAATGCATCAAAACTTAATTTCCCCTAATAAGTAATAATACATTTTAATTTTATCCCTCTTTCAAAGACTTGTTATGTTCAGAAATGCATGACATCGTTGCATATTGTCAGGTGCAGGGGATGTCTGGAATCAGATGGAGAGTTGACTTTTTATCTAAACTTAGTTGCTATTAACCTTGGAGAAGTTACTTCACTTTTCTGAGCCTCAGTGTTAGGATTCTCTTGAGCACCAAGGGAGAAAATGTTTATAAGGATTTGGCATGATGTGGGTTTGACTGAAGTTCAGCTTTTGTAGGAACCAGAAGCCACCATAGAGATCACCTAGTTTTCTAGTCCATGAAACTAATTTGTGGATCTTAAATAGTAATTTTTAATTTCATTTTTTTAAATAGCAGCTTCATTAAGATAGAATTCACATATCATAAAATCCACTCTTAGAAAATGTGCAGTTCATGAGTTTTTAGTATATTCACAAGATTGTGTACCCGTCACCACTGTATAATTCGAGTGTTTTCATTTCCCCCAAAAGACAAACTCTGTCTGTTAGCAATCACTTCATATTCTCCCCTCCCCTAACTTCTGACACCCCTTCTGTCTAAAATATCATTTCTTTAATTGAGACATTTCATTCATATAACTGAATCACAAAGTATGTGACCTTTGTGACTGGCTTTCTTCACATAGTGTGATGTTTTCAAGGTTCACCTGTGTTGTAGCATGAGCCAGTACCTCATTCCTTTTTATAGCTGGATAGTAGTCCATTGTATGGACTTTTTTTTTTGTTTATCCATTCATCTATTGATGGAACATTTGGGTTGTTCTACCTTTGGGCTATTGGGAATAGTACTGTTACGAATATTCATGAAAAAAAATTTTTTTTAATCCTTACCCAAGGATATGTTCATTGATTTTAGAGAGAGAGGAGGGGAGAGAGAAACATACATGCCCTGACTAGGGATCAAACCCGCAACCTAGGTATGTGCCTTGACTGGGAATCGAACCCACAACTTTTTGGTATACAGGACAACACTCCAACCAACTGAGGCATCCTGCCAGGGCTATAAGTTTTTGTTTGAAGACCTATTTTTAATTCTTTTTGATATATACGTAGGAGGGGAATTGCCGAATCATATGGTAATTCTGTGTTTAACTTCTTATTTAACCGCCATATCTTCCACAGTATCTGCACTGATTAACATTCTCACCAGCAGTGTGTGAGGGTTCCAGTTTCTCTACATCCTTGTTATTGTTATTACATGTCACTTAATATTTGCTCTCCTATCAACCAGTAATTTCCTTAAGAACTAGAATAAAATAGGAAATATTAAAGCATATTATATTGCATGTAAGTATTCATTAATTTTTTATTTCAAAAGGTATGTGTATACTGGGTTGAGAAATAAAAAATATTTTTTAATGAATTGCCAACAAAAGTTTGAGAAATACTATCTTAGTCAAACCTCCTCATTTTGTAAAAAGGCTCAGAGACTTGAAGTGGGTTGTCCAGTGACATGTAATGCAACTAAATAAATGGTCAAGCCATACCAAGGTCCCAGGTATTCTGACTCCATATTGGGAGTGGTTTTTTTCTCACACCGGACCCATTTCAGTTTCATCCAGAGAAAAATCATGAAGCTTTTGTACTTGATTGAATTGTAGTCACATCAATGACAGTTTCCGTTGTTTTATCATTCGTGGGGGTAAGGATTTTGCTCTGCTGTCTCACTCAACTATTTTCGCTTATGTACTTGTATTTGTTTGTAATTTGTAACCCAATTTATTAATGAATAATTACTGTTCAGGCTCTTTCATGAGCTTCTGCTTACTTTTAATAAGTTCAATTTGATCTAGTCTGCTAAAACCCAAAGTTCAGATCTAAATACAATCTAAATTTTATATTCTTAAGTTTAAAAAGAAAAAAAAGACAAGACTACTTATATTTAAGGAAAGATTTTCTGAATGAAAGTTCTAATTTTGATTCAGCAGATAAGATATGCTGGAAACTTACGTAATTTTCTCATACTCAATAATATTGAGTTTCTGAACTCAATATTATTCAATATTCAATTTGACTCTAAAGTTTAGAGAAAAAGAAGAAATCTTAAATGTTTCAGAAAATAGTCATGAAGTTGGTTGAAATCCAGAAATTTCTGAGCATAGGTTGAAAGAATTGATATTATTTAAACAACAAAATTGAAGAATCTTAATGGTAGACTAGCATTTTCGTGTGGGGTAAATGATAGAAGTAAGTAAAAATAAGCAAAGCTAATCCAGGGTAGGTGGTTATCTCCATTGCTTTGAAAGCTCTCAAGAGATGGAGATTCCTCAGCTTCCTTGGGTAATTTTATTATTTACCCTTACACGAAAACATTCTCCCCTGGGGCTGCCCAGAGTCTGGTGTGTTTAAAGATAGAATTTTCAGATAGAGCAACTATTGGTGATTACTTTCTGTTGACTGTTTTAGTCTCCTTTCTTTTACATTTTAGGCTGCCAGGAGAGGGCCAAAGGAGGAGTAGAGTGTTTGGGGGAGTAGATTTGTGACTTAATTTGTGGTTATCTGATTAATTGTACCCCAAAGCCAAATATAAATGATTTATCTTTAGGTGCTATGTCCTCTCTTTTAACATAAATAATAAAAGATTTTAAGTATTATATGAAATGTTAGAGAAAATGATGGAAACGTGAGAGAGTTTCTTCCGAATACCTAGAGGACAGTTTAAAGTCCAGGAAAACAATCTTCAGGGTCATACTGGAAACGTCTTTCACTCTGGAAGTCAGGGAAGTAAGATCTGTGGACACAGGAGGGCTGGAAAGCAGAAGAGCACAGCTGAGCCCCAAAGAGGCCGATGGCCTAGCACATAGTAGTGGGTTCTGGGAGAACATTGGGACCATACCAGTGCGGGAAATACGGTCAGATTTAACTGGGCTGAAGGTTCACGTTTTTTAGGTTAGCATTAAAACCAGTTTAAACTTGTTAATTATCATCCTTTAGAGCTTCAGGCACCTCTATTAAATCTTACTTACACTTTTGTTCTTTTCTTAGAAAAACTGTTTCACTGAAATTATCTTTTTTTAGTAGTTATCTCCAGATTTACATCCGTCAGTGTTGCCAGGCTAAAGTCACTTGCACTGAAGCTCAGTTTTACAATGAAGTATCACCAACCAGTATTGAAAAACTGAAAATGCCTATTTGTCCTGAAGTACAGATACAGAACAATATCATACTATATACATATATTACTTTATGTAAGCCTTCTAAGAACCCTGAGAAACTTTTCCCAGTAAAAATAAAAACAAATAAAAAACCCTCATCAAAACCAGAGACACACATAATTCAGATCAAATCTCTCCACATGGAGAAAATGATGATGTACTCAAAAATGGCACCCGGATGGAGGATTCGTTTCTCCAACTTCTAAGGCAGTGCTTTTTCTGCCACACTAAGGAAATAATAAAAGATAAGATTTTTTTTTGCAGGTTCTAGGGCTTGATTGCGACGTTACTTTTCGGTTGTAGAAAAGCTGTCCTGAGATGTATTTTCACCCACTATAGCAGCATGTAATGTACACTAACAAGTATTTAGAGAAGCTTACACATTCTAGTTATGTTACCATGAATCGGGGAGAGAAATTTCCTTCAGTTAACTGTGTTTGTGCATGTTTTCACATATACTGCATGTAATGAGTATTAATTCTTTTATGTACTTTTTATAATCTTGTTGCTACTTTTATAATATTGATGCATTTTACTTATGCTATTTTAAGCAAGTTTCTTACGCTTTAAATATTTTCTCAGAGTATTTCAACTCCAACATTCCAGTAGCATACTAGGTAGTATGAGGAGGGGGCCCAAAAAACTGGAATTCATTTATAAAAAATTGTGTATGTATTCTTACGTGTTTAAACTTCAGTCACCTTCAGAATGATCTCCATTTGATGCAATACACCTATCAACATTTTTTCTACTGCTCAAAACAGTTTTTGAATTTGTCGATTTTGATGCCTTTTAGTGCTTCTGTTGTTTTTTGTTTCACCTCTTCCACATGGGCAAAATGTTTCCCTTTGAGGACTTTTTTCAACTGGGGAAACAACAAAAAAAAGTCGCTCTGGGTGAGATTGGGTGAATAGGGAGTGGGGCACGGGGGATCATGCCATTTTTGGTCAAAAACTGCTAACCACTCAGCACAGTGTGGGAAGGTGTGCTCGTAAATCAGCCTCCGTGAAATGGGCAAATGCATTGAAATAGTCTTCCAAAAAATTCCCTGAAGCTGATGCAGCCTCTCACAGCAGTGCCAGCTGATACAGTGATAGAGATGGGTTCCTAGAACACTCACCTAGCAGGGAAGGCTTGTACTACAAGGGGCCTGCCCTTCAGAAGATAATTCCAGGGGTTTTTTTGGGGGGGTCCCCCTCGTATATTGAAAAAGTTCAGCAAAAGAAATCAAAACTGCAATATCTGTGAATGTAGAAGCTGTATGTATCTTCCTCGGAAATGTCATAAAGCACCTTTGACAGTGTTGCACTAACCCAGGTAGCAAAACAGTAAAGCAAATTGGGTAACTGTGGTTTACACAGTTAGTTTTTGGATAAATTCTGTATCTGCTTTCATGACCAGTTTAGCTGGGAAAGTTTCCAGATAGCATTTTTAGGCTGGAACAGTGCCCAAAGTTCTCTCATCCCTCGAATTCAAATATGTTTTCATTAAAAGTGTTCAGTGAATAAGCAGAACAGATTAAGTTAACAGATACTCAGAAGAGTTTTTAAAACTTTATGAAATATATGTAGCTTAATAGGAAGATACGGACTAAACCATATACAGCTGAAACAAACGAATGTTTAAGAGAAAATATGAAATACCAAATAATGCAAAAGAATGAAATTAGTATATATTTACAATTTAACAATTTAAAGAATATTAAAATGACGCTCCCTCTATCCAATAACAATTTTAAGATCACATAGAAAGCATCAAGTACCTACAGCATTAGTCTCAAAATACTGATGATGATAAAATGAGTTCACTGTCTTTACAGAGTTTTTTGTTCAAAAATTCCATTCCATTCTGAATGGAATTCTGACAAAGGGTCTTTTCTTTGATAATAAGTATGATACAATAAAAAATAATTTTTAGCAGCATCAATTCAAGGATTCTCATTTTGACATTCTTATTCATGTTTTAGTTTCATAAAAATTCTTAGTTTCAAAGGTCAGAATATTTAGTTACAAGTTAAAAAAAAAACTTCCTTCATATATGGTATATATTTAAAAGCACTTTACAAATACTTATTATTCAGGAACAGTTAATTTTCTACACACTTAAAATGTCTCATTCTGATGCTGCGGTTACATTTTCTGTTATTTCAAAAGCCACCTAAGTTCTCCAGTGTTCTGTGCAATTTCAGAGGGAATTTTAAAAATCCAGTTAGATGCAGCTAAGTCAGTCCTGTCATAGGTACCCTCTCCTGTAATAAAGGTGAGACAGACAACAAAGACAGGACAGGATACAGCGAGAACAGAGACTCCCTTCCACGCCCACAGACAGACACAACAGACATAAGGAGAAAGCAATGGACAGAGGAGAAGACAGGTGAATGGAGAATCATAGGGCCAGTGGGAAAGACCGACACAAGTGCACTGTGGGAGTGGACAGTGAGGGGGGAGTCGAGGCAGAGAGGTATCTAGGGCAGGACAGGATGGAAGGAGGGCAGAAACAGGGGCACTGCAGAAGAGAAGGCAAAGACAGGTAAAGCAAATCTGCTTCCATGATAAATTCTAGCTTATTATGAAATAAACTATTTATTATTAGAAGCCACGAGAAACTACAAAAAATGTAAGTAAATATTTGATGACCTAAGGAAAGAAGTTTATAAGCATAGAGACTGAAAGAAATCATGGAGGAAAGGGTAGGTTATTCTTTTTTTTTAATTTATTGATTTTAGAGAGAGAGAAACATCAGTTTTGTTGTTCCACTTACTTATATTCATTGGTTGCTTCTTGTTTGTACCCTGACGGGGAATCAGACCTGCAACCTTGGTTCATCAGGACAACACTAAGCCACTGAGCTACCAGGCCAGGTGGATCGTGTTTTGTTTTTTGCTTTTTAATTTTAGTTTCTTACTGAATTTATTGGGTGTGACAATAAAGTTATATAGGTTTCAGATATATGATTCTACAGTACATCATCTGTGTATTGTATTATATTGTGTGTTGACCACCCCAAGTCAAGTCTCTGTCCATCACCCTTTATCTCCAACGTCTCCGACCTGTCCCCCACGCCCCTTCCCTTTGGCAGTCACCATACTATTGTCTATGTCCATGAGTCTCTTTTTTTTTTTGCTTGATTAATCCCTGAGTAAAGGGATCATTCTCAATACATAAGAGTTGAAAATTTCTATAATAAAAGCTACACAAGTACAATTAACAGACAAATGGAAAAATTAGAAAACCATTTCCAACGAATGTGACAAAGTGTACACGCAAACACATATCTACCTGTTGGGGGACAGGGATGAGACACCCCCTGGTTCTTAATCATTTTGGAATAACTCCCAGAAAAATGTATGTGCTACCTGTGGACACTAACAGGCACATATACACATACTTATATATGTTACAACTTCCAGTATAATTTTAGGAGACTCGTGTTCGTAAGAGTTTAATGGACCACAAAAGAAGTACCTGGTAAATTTGAATAAGCTTTAAGTTCCCTTAAAGAAATCGAACCTCAGTTAAATCACCTGTTTAAGACTCCAAGCTTATAAGTGTAGAGCCAATTTTGAGTTTCCCTGTTCTGGACATGTGGTAGGTATATTAGATAAAGAAATTGAAGATTTTTTAAAATGGTGCTGTTGAATTTTGGAGAAAATAATTGCTAATAAGATTTAAATTATCAAAATCTCCCTGGAAAGCTGTTTGGCTTTTAAAATGTCAGAATCTTATTTTAAAATTGTATTTCTAGGAATTATTTTAAGAAAACAGCAGAATCTCACATTTTTATACAGCAGTGATCACTGTGTACTGAAATGCTTACTGTTACTTAATAGTAGCAAAAAAATGGAAGGAGCCTGAGTGCCCAGCTTTAGTGTAGTGGTTATAATAAATTATGGTTTTAGCCATGTAATAAAATATCACAGAGCCATTATATATAATGTTTTAAAAGACTTTGATCTGAGAAAACAATTAAAATGTACTGTTAAATGAAAAAAGGCTATGCTGTAAGATATTTAAAGTTGTTTCTAGTTGGTGGGACTACTGGTGATTTTAAGTTTCTTTTTTCATGTCTGTATCACACCCCTCATTTATTTTTATGATGATTATATATTAGTTTTATGTTTAGAACACTTAAAAAAATTTTATTCTGCCTGTCTGGTGTAGCTCAGTGGATTGATGGTGGGCCTGTGAACCAAAGGATCGCCAGTTCAATTCCCAGCCAGGGCACATGCCTGGGTGGTGGGGCCAGGTCCCCGGTAGGCAGCATGGGAGAGGCAACCACACACTGATGTTTCTCTCCCTCTCTTTCTCCCCCTCTTCCCCTCTCTAAAAATAAATAACATCTTTTAAAAAAAATATTGTGTTGTATAATTTTTAGAGTTACTTAAAAACTCAGTAAAATGACTGTCATTGACACTCATATATATATGTTTTTTATGAAAAGGTAAATTGTTACTGCTTCAAATAATTTTATCTTTTTTATTGAATTAAGACATAAAACTAATTTATTGATACTTTTTTCTTCTCCTGCTAGAAGTGGAAGACTTGTTTTCTTCACTTAAACATATCCAACATACGTTGGTAGATTCTCAGAGCCAGGAGGATATTTCACTGCTTTTACAACTTGTCCAAAATAAAGATTTCCAGAGTGCATTTAAGATACACAATGCTGTCACAGTACACATGAGCAAGGCCAGTCCTCCGTTTCCTCTTACCTCCAATGCTCAGGATCTTGCACAAGAGGTATGTATTCTGAAGGTATCGTTGACCTGTACACGGTAACCGTTAGCAGTAGTACGGCAGTATTACTGGGAAATACTGGTGGGGTATAAGGCTTGTTTGAATTAATTACTACTGATCATCATAATAACTTAGTGTTGGGAAAAATTTGCTACATACATTTTATCCTGAAAAAATACATATTATTTCAATCAGCACTCTGTTTTATGAAAGAAGTGAGTTATTTTTGCATATAAAATTATATATTTGCATGGTAAAAGAGAGATTTATCTAAATTACTACAGGGGAACATTTTTAAATGCTTTTTAGTTTAGTTTTAAGCATTATATATTACAAACTAAAGTAAATGAATACTGACGTAAAAATTGTATCTGATAATCAGATATTATAAATATATAACTTCCAAGATTTGTTACTTGTAAATATACTCTTATGCTTCGTAATGACATTTCAGTCAACAACGAACCACATACATGGCAGTGGTCCCATAAGATTATAATGGAGCTGAAAAGCTCCTTTCTCCTAATGGTGTTGCAGCTTTCCTAACACAGTACCACAAGGCATTACTCAGGTGTCTGTGGTGATGCTGGGGTAAGTAAACCCACTGCACTGCCAGTCCTGTGGCAGTATACGCCATTACGTTGTGATTGCCTGCAGTGCTCAGCGCTGTAACGTGCTGTACGTGTCGGTGGCCTAGGAGCACGAGGCCAGCCGCCCCATGGGCCATCCACATTCGTGTGAGTACACTCTGACGTGCGAATGATGAAATTGCCCGATGGCGCGTTTCTCCTAAGGTGTCATCATCAAGTGGTGCGTGGCTGCATTTTGAAGTTTCTCCTCTATAAACACTGTAGAAGGTCAAAAATAATTAAATTTTAATGTACACTGAGGGTTCTAGTTTCTGCTGCTTATCGATGTCAAATGTTTAACATCTTTTAAATTGAAGGTTTTAAAAAATATAAGCCATCCCCTACCTTGGGGGGGGGGTGGCATTTCGTCGTCATTGTAGGATTTTAAATTATTTTGATATCATAAAAAACCAATAATCCTGGAAGCCTGTCAGGTAAATCTATTTCATTGAGTGCAGACAAGACAGAAAGTGGGGTGTAGGGGCAGGGTAGGACCTCCAAAGCTACAGACTTAGATGAAATGGGTTGAGGAACTTTTCAGAGTAGCACAGAATGTATAGTCCTCACTTACGTGCCTGTGACGGGCGGAGATCTTGTGTGGGAGAGGACTGAGAGACGTCTAGTGTTGCCCCTGGAAGGAAAGGGGGGCCTGAGAACCTGCTCCCAGGAAGGAAACTTTCCATCCGCTAGAGTTTAAAGGAGAGCTAGTTGAAACCTATTCTTTGTGCTCATCTTTTATTATTAAAATTAAATATGCAAATTTTTTATTCAGAAATTACCCCTGTACTTTTACTTATAGTTTGTATGGTTTTTCTGAAAATTATTTCCCTTACAGAGATTGGAATAACCAACATCACTTTGATCTTATTTTACTCACAAATATAACCTAACTTCTATTGTTACAGGGTTGGAAGAAACACATAATAAATAATTGTAATTTTCTTCCCTATCTTTAGGAGGAAGTTTTGTCCAGCTAAATACTGGGCCTTTGTTTTGTTGAATACAACAATAGATGGAAAAGAAAATGAGATAAGTGAGAGAACAAAATTGCTCCAATTGAAGAATGTGACAGAGACCACAGAAAGGATGAAAAGAAAGGATAAAAACAGCAACATAGCTTAAAGGGTTTTAGAATTGGGAAAAGCAAAGAACTAGAAGTGACTTAAAGAGTAAAAGCTTTGGGAAGGAAAGAAATGGTTGAAAAGGACTTAAAATCAATTTTAAATGTTAATTTTAGGATATTACTATAATTACATGGTCCGCAATTTCAAAAGCACCCCGTCAAGGAGATTTTCCAAAGGTTGGCTTTCACATCCCTAAAATATCTTCAGTAATACTTGAGAATTGTATTGCTTTGGTGGTGGAGGGATATGTGGGTGATAGTGACCTTGGGCTGAACCTGGTCTTAAAATGAGTCCGAGGTGATGAACCTAGACAGCCACAATGTTATGGTTGTGCTGCACTGTCAGTGACTTCGCCTGGGGTTGGGCATGTGCAGTTGTACGGCAGCCCTGACTTACTGTACATAATACTTAAGTACCCACTCAGAGCTCATCAAAGAAGGGTATTAAGTCTGATAACAAAACTGAAAGTTAAATGGACTCGTGGTCTTTATTTTACAGTTGGAAAAATCTTAGCAGTCACCTAATTCAACCTTTTTGTTTCATATTTCTGAATATTGAAGCCAAGTGAGGTTTTGTGACTGGCATAACACTAACTAGGCTGCTCGCGTTCCCTTTGCCTAATGACTTGCTTTTTAGCATTCATAATTCCAGCTATTTAGTATGCAGTATGGAAATTACCTTGTGCTTCAGTTATGTTATTTGTATGTGGAAATTTAATTTGAGGAAGGGAAAAAAACAACGCAGGAATTTAGTGAATGAATGTCTTATTAGGGACTGTTCTTTGCTTGTATAACTTAAAATATCAGTTAGGTATGAATTATATAATAGATAATACAGATTATGAAAACTTCAGATTTGGAGACCCATATTAAATCTTTCACAATCTAGGATATTTATTAATAAACACAAAGCAAGCTTTTTAGTCATTAAAGTGTTTTATCAAGAAAAGGTTGAGAAGTTAAGTTTCAATTAATGAACTTTTTGCTTATCCAGTAAAAATGCAAGCCGAACAGACTGGGAAATGGTATTTGATTGTTTGATTCTGAGATATTGAGGTACATACGTGTGTGTATAAGTGTGTGTGACAAAAACTTACATTCAAAAGAACTCTCACAAATAAGAAAAATACTACACAGTTTCTAAAGAATGGGCAAAGGACTTGAACAGACACTTCACAAAAGGGGGAGATCCAAATGTCCAGTACGTTTGAAAAGTTCAGCGTAATTAGCCAGTGGAGAAATGCGAGTTAAAACAGAATGAGATAGTACTGCATGGACCAGAATGACGAACGTAATTTTTTTTTTCAAGTCTGGCCATATCACATGTTGGTGACCTTACAGAGCAACTCCGTCCGAATTACTTTCTCCATCTATTAGAAGATGTATGATCAGGAACTATGAATTTTATTTTAAATTAATTTAGATTTGCAGTATTTTAAGAAGAAAGGCACCCTATTTTAAAAATCAGCATGTATTACTCAGTTTTGGATTACTGCACTTGTCTATTAGTAAGACTTTAATGGAATTCTTTTTTTATCGATTGATTTTTTTAGAGAGAGAGGAAGGGGGAGAGAGCAGTCATCTGTTGTTCCACTTACTCATGTACTCAGTGCTTAATTCTTGTATGTGTCCCTTGGCCTATTGGGACAACATTCTAACCATCTGAGCTGCCCAGCCAGGGCTGGAATTCTTGGAGTAGATAATTGCTCTGCCATGCTCTTCATACATACAGAACTCCGCAATTAGCAGCACGTTTCAGTACCAAAACCAGAGGACAGGCTGGTTTTGTTGCTGTTGCCACATTGATCCACTTGTGCTCAAAGTAGTTAATCTCAAAACAATCGCCTAGGTTTGATAGCGGAATTACTAAAAGGTGATTTAAAATAGCCATAAGAAGTATTAAAGAATTACTGGATTCCTCTTTTAATCATGAGTTACTTTTGTAAAAAAAAAATCTATGTATGAATTAGCTTTTATATGTTTTTATTAATGGTGATAATTTTGGCTTGTTATCTGCGTTATGTACTCTTTTTGGTGTGTAATTGAGTTTGTAAATAGAAAAGGGAAGAAAATCAGAGGCATTGACAATGAGAACATGGATGGTATAATCTTTGGGGGCAAGTAGTCCACAGAGCAAAATTTTTACCTTTAAATATTTATGGTAGAAGAAAAAAGATTGAAAACATTAACATACAACTTAAGTGATTAGAAATTAAAAAGGAAAATAAACTAGAGCAGAAGAAGGAATTAGATTGTTTAAATGGAAAGAACAATAGACTGAACATTAGAAGCTGTTTCTTTGAGAAGTATTGGGTTGGCCAAAAAGTCCGTTTTTTTTTTTAATAAAAGACACATTTTTCATTTGCACCAATAACTTTATTGATTTGGATACTTTGAGTATGTTGGCTATCTCCCATACTGATTGTTCTCAGCGTCTCTATTTGATCCCTATCAACTTCAACTGGTTTACCTACCTGTGGAGCATGGTGCAGCGAGAAATCGCCAACACAAAAATCTCTAGCAAACCACTTTGACACATTTGATCAGTCACAGCACGTCCACGCACTGCAGAAATCTTTTTTTGTATTTCAGTTGCATTTTTACCTTTTTTGAAATAATAAAGCATAGTATGCCAAAAACGTTGCATATTTTCTTCCGTTTTCAGTATTAAAGTGGCTACACAAAATTCCCCAGTTGTGACTTTTTTTAACTGCATGCTGATATGACAGCTGATACAACACAATCTAACAAAATTATTTCGAGTGACGTTAAAGACAACTAAGTGCTACTAGAGCCATTTTCCTTGAAAAAACAAAATGAACTTTTTGGCCAACCCAAAACAAGAAAGTAGAGAAATCTTTGACAAGTTAGATGAAGAAAAGAATATCAGTAACATTAAGAAATAAAAAACATGAATGCAGACACAAAAGATTAAAAATTATAATAATACAGTTACAGCTTTTTTGCATTTTTAGTAGCACTTTCTAAATGCGAAAGTGCTATTAAGTATGTGGTTAATACTAAGAAAATATAAATTGTCAAAAGTAACTTAAAAAAAAATAATCAGTAGTTATAGATAAAATTGAAAGTCAGAATTCTACCCCTAAAAATATCTACTAGGCCCACATGATTTTATGTATAAAGTCTATCAAAACATTCAGGATCATATAATTCTAATGGTAAATAAACTGTTTTGACACAAATGTTGACTATTTTCCCATTCATTGCACTATAACAACTTAGTAAAGCCAGATAGTTTTGTAAACCAGTGTGCATTGACCACACTCACCAAATAGAGGCCCATCCAACTTAAGAGCATTAATATAGAAACCTTAAAATATTAATAGCTCACATTTAGAAATATTGATAATTATGTGCTAAGAACTGTGCTAAGCAGTTTATATGGATTATCTCAATGTTTTGAGAATCTTAAATGGTAGCTGCTGTTACACAGAGGAGAAAACAAAGGCTTAAAAATTGATTATCAAGTGGCGTTTATCTTAGGAATGCAAGAATTGCTTCACATGGGGAAAGTTTTTAATGTAACTCACTATAATATGTTGGTGGTTCTGTTACTCTTGCATAAATTTATCCTGTTAGTCTCTAACGTTTGAAAAGTGTCTATGACTTAAAATATAGTTGCATAAACATGATTAAAACATATGAAATCATTGTTAGTCTTTTATAGTAGGTTGGGTGAAAGGAAATATAGTTCATTCATATGCATAAATACCAAAATTCTATCTAGTATTTTTTTTTAAGTAAAGAATGTTATTGTTAACTATGATAACAAGATTGAAAACTGTGAAAATATTTAGTGTCTTTCTTCTAAGTAGTTTTTATGGTTTTAAATTGCATCTTTTTAAAAAATACCTGTCTAGGTGTTGGTGATATTTTCTGTACTCTAGGAAGAATTCATCTTTCTATTTGTTCCTTAGGTGCAAACTGTTTTGAAGCCAGTCCACCAGAAGGAAGGCCAAGAATTAACTGCTTTGCTGAGTGCCCCACACGTTCAGGTAGAAACTGGACAGAGCACTATATGTGTGGTGTTCCCACATTTAAAGTCTCTCTTAAGTCAGAGTCTCTTAGGGCTAGGAGAGACCTCAGGCATTATCTCTAGACTGTTTCAATTGTTGGATTATATATTTCCATATTTAAAATTAACATTATTTTTGAAACAACATCTTATTTAAAAGAAATTCCTCTCCTTTTTGGTTATATTTTTCATAAATTTAAATTACGTAAGGCTTTGGGCCTTTAAATAGATTTTGTTTTTTACAGTATAATAATCACTTTAGACTTTCATAACCCATCCCAGAGTATGCCCTGCTATACCTAACACATCTTTACTTATTATTGGCTATGAAAGATACAAGGTTGCATCTGTACTTAATTGGAAAGTTTGGAAACAGGTCTGAGTATATCATTAATTGTAGTACTTCTTTTAAAGGTTTAATGATCAGAATACTGCAGGGTGTAGGAGAAAAGTGGATTTACAGTTTTGAGTACACAAAACAGTTGATTCTTGTAGTAGTATTGTAATATTTTCACACAAACAACTGTAAACCTACTTTTGTCACACCCTGTATATGATTAGGTTAAAATCTCTAGAGAAGGGAGTCATGCTGTTCCTTTAAATCCTGTGGATTTTCTTTTGGAACAGGCACTTCTACTGGCCCATGACAAGGTCGCTGAGCAGGAAATGCAACTGGAGCCCATTACAGATGAGAGAGTTTATGAAAGCATTGGCCAGTATGGAGGAGAAACTGTAAAAATAGTTCGTATAGAAAAGGCTCGAGATATTCCATTGGTAAGTATTCTACGTCTCTGATCTGAGTGAGATTTTTGCTACACAGAGGTCTTGTGTGGCAGATAGGTGAACACTCCTTTATGTTTCTAGTAGTTTTTCTCCTTTGAGGTCAGTCGGTTGGAATTCTTTCATGTTATTCCTCATACTCCTTATTCAGAGAAAAATTTGTTCATCATCTTCCTCACCCATAATTTGATGAAAATATAGCTTGTGAAACAATTTTTGAGGAACAAAGGGACAAGTGTATTTTTATTCCCCCCACTTTAAAAAATAATTAGAGTCTGATTTTTTCATTTAGTTAAATCTATTGAAACACAATTACTTACACACTAAACATGTACTTAGAAGTTTATGTTCCTTAATGTTAATATTTGTTCTATAGCTTTTATATGTAGAACTTTTTTCAGTCTCTTCTTAGTCTGCTCTTACTCCCTTAATTTTCCGAAGATATTCTTGAATCCTGATCTCAAATTGTGTTTTGAATAGTGTGATACATGAAATGGGGCCTGTATATTATGAGCAGTTTATGTAACTTAGTGTTCTTCCCCACCATAAAAAAAGTGGGAGTTACAACAAACGTTCGGGAGAAAATGTTACAAACTTGGTCTCCTTTCAGGCTTTCTTCTGTATTTTATATTTCTATTTTTTCAATGTATATATTTCAGTTGTGTTTCTAATTCATGTAATAAATATTAATGTTTAATACATTTTAACGTGCATTGGATGTAGCTATAATATTTAACATTTAAGTAATAACCAAATTAGTATTCATTCCTTTATATTTTTAATTTTTAAAAAGGAGTTTTATAGTTATGTCATGTTCACTAATTACACCTAAATATAGTAAAATCATTTTGCATAATATCCAGAATACAGAGAACAAATTTGATTATAGTCTTCACACTGTTGTTAAGCAAGTACATTTTTCTGTTGTATGCTTCAAAAGCTTGCTTGATTTTAGAATTTTAATGAATGGAATGCTTCTGAAGCAGGATATGTGAGGAAAATGGTCAGCTTTCAAACCTAATTATCATGATTAGCTGTGTTGTAAGTCATTTTTTCCCACAAGATAAATGAAGGCTAGTATTATTGAATAGAAAAAAATAATTTAAAAATGAAGAATGTTCAACCAAAATTGCATTTTCACTTCACAATTGAATTTGGCATTGTTTCAGGGTGCTACGGTCCGTAATGAAATGGACTCTGTCATCATCAGTCGGATAGTGAAAGGAGGTGCTGCCGAGAAGAGTGGTCTTTTGCATGAAGGAGATGAAGTTCTGGAGATTAATGGCATTGAAATTCGGGGCAAAGATGTCAATGAGGTTTTTGACTTGTTGGTAAGTTGACACAGGTAGAATAGTAACTGGTAAGTTCTTGAGAGCTGGGTTGTTTGGTTAGTAGACATCAGAATAAAATATTTTAAAGCACTTTAAAAATAATTGTTAAGAGCACAAGATCATTTCTAGCCTAATTTTCACATTATATTCTATAATATTCATCAGTTTTATTTTAGGATGGGTACTACTGATTTTTTTTATTTTGAGCTTTATTACATATATTTATTCACCTCTGAAGTCACTAATGTATCTCATTAATTCATTCAACATACATTTGAGTGCCTCCTATGTGCCAGCTGTTAGAGAAAGAATAACAAAACAAAGTCCATGCCCTCATCATTTTTATATTCATTTTGTTTATTACCCACAGTTGATTGTTGTTTACTTAACAACATTAGATAATAGCAGTGGTATACAGCTACACTGTCTGGTAGCTACGAGGGGTGGTTATTCCAATTTAAGTTGAGCAAAATTTAAAATGGAGTTTCTCGTTCCTACAAGCTGTATTTCAGGTGCTCAGGAGCAGTATGCATCCATACTAAGGTGCATATGTAGGTCATGTCTGTCATCGTAGGAAGTCCATTAGTGCTCGTATGATCGGGAAGCCATTTGTAGACAACTTTTGACAGCAGTTTATGGTCACTACGTGTAAACCCCCAAACCAGATCTCTGTTCCTACTCACTTAACCGTAGTTGTTACAATAGAGTCTCTCCTATCTGCTGATGTCTGTTGAAGAATCTAAAACATGATTCTATCCTCATTTGCCCTAAAAATCCTCTATGCCCTGTCTGTTCATTCATTGCCTTGGTAGAGCAAAGTGCCAGTGGTCATTGTGGTTAGCCCTTGTTTTATTGGTCACTCTCTCTAGGTAGAGCGCTGCTTCCTATCTCAGGACTGGAAATTGTGATCACTGTATCACTGTCTAGGTCGGAGGTGTTTGAACAGTCCACTTAATGGTGTGCTAGGAAACAATAGGGAACCTAGCAGTGAGGCTCTATATAGTTAGAAAATAGAACGGATGACAGAGACAGGGCATCTGGGAAGTAAGAATATTTGTATATTTGCATCACTTTTTTAATCCTGGTCACAGTTACTATTTCAAATTCTGTATTAAAATTGATGTGTGTCAGAGTAGATAACCCAAAATTGTTATCGCACTGTGGTATTGTCCAACCCTGCACTGTGGAATCTTCCTAACCTACACTGAGTAGAATGCCAGCACCCAAGACTTACGGGCTAAGTGGCCTTCCCCAGTGTGCCAGAATTACAGAATGCCGTACACCTGGGCAGTTCTACTGTGATGGAGTCCACGGAAGGCAGAATTTGTGCTTCCTGATGAAGTGGGATTAATCTTCGCTGATTTTCTTGAGTCTCCTAATGGTTCCAAAATAGTCCTGTTTAGGGAATATTGATCATAAGATCACGAAATGATTTTCGTAAGTATGGATTTAAAAAATTACCTAATCTCTCTGTTGCAGTCTGATATGCATGGTACTTTGACATTCGTTCTGATTCCCAGTCAACAGATCAAGCCTCCTCCTGCTAAGGAAACTGTAGTAAGTGATTTCTTTGTTCATAACTTACTGTCTGATGGCTGTTTTTAACTTTTGTTTCTAAATTAACGAGTTTATTTTCTAGAGTAGTTTTAGGTTCACAGCAAAATGGAGCAGAAAGTCCAGAGTTTCATATACTTAACTGCACACACGGATAATCTCCCCCACTATCCACATCCTGTGCCAGAATGCCACATGTGCTACATCACTGAGCTGATGGTTCCATTATCACTCAAAGTTCATAGTTTCTATTAGGATGCACTTTGGATGGTGTGTGTTCTATGGTTTTGACAAATGTATAATCACATACATTCGTTCACCCTTGTATTGTACAGAAGAATAGTTGCCCTGCCCTAAAAACCCTCTATGCCCTGTCTGTTCATCAGTTCCTCCCCGCAGCTGTGGCAACCACTGACCTCTGTAGTGTTGCCTTTTCCAGAATGTCATATGGTTGGGATCTTACAGTACACAGATGGCCATTTCAGGTTGGCTTTTTCATTAGGGATAAACATTTAAGTTTCCTTCATGTCTTTTCATAGCTTGGTAGCACGTTTCTTTTTACCACTGAGTAATACTCTGTTGTCCGGATATGCAGGTGTATCCACTCACCTACTGAAGAACATCTTGGTTCCTTCCAGGTTTCGGTGGTTAGAAATAACACTGCTGACAAACATCCATGTGCAGGTTTTTGTGTGGACATGTGTTTTCAGTTCTTTACACTTAAATCCACACAAAAACTTGTACCAACAATGCCGTTGTTTGAGTATCAGAAATGCTGCCCTAAATATTTCTGGCACGCAAATGTGAAAACAAAGAAAGTCAGTAGATTTTATTTAAATAACTATGAAATGTCAGTATTTCAAATTGAGTAAACTCATATGATTTCTTTCAGAGTTTTTATGACTAACAACATTGAACTTTGTCTTTCTCTGTCATTATATGTGGGTTTATGTAACAAATATACTTAGTGTAGGGGGGGAAGTGCTTTTACAAAGTATGTATAATACTTACAACGTGTATTGCTCTTTATGTTATATTAATTAGCTATATTAAAAGACAGACTTTCTTACCTTATGACCCAGCAGTTCCATTTCTAGGTGTATTCCAAGAGAATTGAAAACATGTGTCTCACACAAACTTGTTAGTGTTCGCAGCAGCATTATTTATAATAACCAGAAAGTAGAAACAACCCAAATGTCTGCTAGCTAATTTGTGGAAAATGGAATATGGGATACTATTGGGTAACAAAAAGGAATAAAAGTACTTATGTAATATGCTTCAACATGGATGAACCTTGATAAAATTATGCTAAGTGAATGAAGCCAGTCACAAGAGGCTGGCTATGTATTGGCTCATTTATATGAACTGTCCAGAATAGGTAAATCTACAGAGACAGAAAGCAGCTCAGTAGTTCCTTAAGTGTAGGGGTGGGGAGTTAGGAGGGAATGGGGGGATTCCTAATCAGGAGGGTGTTTCGAAAATTGTTGGTGGCTGCACGGCTCTGAGTTGACTAAAAACTGTCCAGCTGTATACAGAGGTGACTTTACATAGTTTATGAATTACACCTCAGTTAAAAACTACAGATTTTAAACTGCTGGATGAATATGGAAGCCTGATATATTACATCTGTTAAAGTTCTTTGTAGTAGGAGAAATGAGGAAATAGTTTGTCTCTAAATTTCAGTAGCCTGATTCTCTGCCTTATGCCTTTCCACCTGCCTCTCCTATGAACAAGCCCTGAGCGTCCCAAGTAGCTCTGCACTTTGAGAAGACACAACAGAGAAGGGCTAGAATATGTCCTTACTTACGTGGCTTTAAAAAAGGGGGTGGGGGGAGAGAGAAACAAAAAGATGCTGTCTTAAAATACAGCATTTGATGGTAGAGATCTTTTCAAAGTAGGAAGTGTTGGTAATATTTCTATTTTCCTTCATTTCCTCTTTTTATTGTGAAGCACTCTCAGTTGCATTACCTCTTCCAAAGTTTTTCTCAAACCTAACTGGCTTAAAATGATCTACTATTATTAAAGTTCACACTGAAGGATTCCAGAAAGAAAACAGTGATAGGAAATCATATTTGGCATATTCAGAATAATTATAAGTGATTTTAAGAAATTAAAACCAATTTATTGAGCATTATTATGGTACAGGTCAGGATCTAGCAAGAGCAAAGGTATCTTTCTGATGTGTGTTTTGTGATACTAGAAACATGTATTTAAAATAAACAAAATAGGTATTATCTGAAACATCGCTGTGATCCCTGTCTGAATTATACCATCACTCATGGCAAGAGTAAACTGTGTCAGGAGAAGGACTCCCTTATGCATCACACGTAGCAACAAGTGGCTGCTTTATCATTTGCAGAGGGAAGGAGTTTTGACACCTTTGTAGTTCACTGCCTGGGTGACTGACCCATTTATCCCAGGAAACATGCATTGCTTAAACTATGTAGTTTCTTTCTCTCCACATGGACTTAAAAAAAAAAGAGTTCCCAAACAACTTTTTCATCTAGTCTAATGCCCTAATCTAACAGGAGTAAATTGAAATGTACCAAGATCCCAGTGGATATTAGTGATGGAATATGCACTAGAGAATTCAGATTATTGATTGTCCAATAAACGTTAGCTATTACAATTACTTACTCTGTGCCAGGCACAGTATTAATTGTTTTATATGTTTTATCTCATTTAATCCTCACAGCATCCCTATGAAATGGAGATATCTTATTTTTAAAATTACTTTTTGTTCAATTACAGTTGTCTGCATTTTCTCCCCACCCCAGCCAAACCCACCTCCATCCCCTGCTTCCACCCTCCCCTGCTTCCACCCTCCCCCTCGGTTTTGTCCATGTGTCCTTTATAGTAGTTCCTGAAAACCCTTCTCCCCACTATCCCCTCGCCCATTCCCTCTGGCTATTGTTAGATTGTTAACTTCAATGTCTCTGGTTATATTTTGTTTGCCTTTTTCTTCTGTTGATTATGTTCCAGTTAAAGGTGAGATCATATGGTATTTGTCCCTCACTGCCTGGCTTATTTCACTTAGCATAATGCTCTCCAGTTCCATCCATGCTGTCACAAAGGGTATAAGCCCCTTCTTTCTCTGAAATACAGATATCTTCTTTATTCCCATTCAACAGGCATTGAAACTAGAACTTAGAAAGGTCAAGTTAATTGCACAAGCCCACAGTTGGTAAGTGACTGAGGCAGGACTAGAACCTGTGCCCATTCCAGAGCCTATGCTCTTAACTGCTGGGTAGTGTAACAGGTAATGTCCTTCATAACCACTGAATACTGGGTTTCTGCCTTACTGTTTATCATCAGTGCAAAGAAAATAGTTACAATACCATGATAGAAAATTGTAACTATAGATGAATTAACAACCTCTTAGTAAGTGATAGTCTGGATTCTGAGAACAACAAAAGCATATTATGAGATTTTAGTATTCGAAATTACCTCTAATAAGACTGGGAGCATGCCTTCATGAATTCTTTTGATTTGCGGGGTCTAGCTTGGTAGGATAGAGAGAAGTCATTTAAGGGGAACTTAAAGGCTCAGGATAGGAGGATGCTAAAATTACAGTGTAGGGATCCAAACCACAGAATTAGCCACTAGCCCAGTGATGTTAATTATTGAAATATTTTCTTAGGGATCCCAAGTAATTCTTTTCCTTACAATGAATATCTGTTGGGTCTCTGTGTACGAGGCACTGTGCTAAGCACTGAGTTTATAATAATGAACATGACAGAAAATTATTATAGCTTGCAGTAAGTGATGAGGTAGGAATAAGCAGCAAATGAACATTGAGAATAAAAAGAAGAGGGATGGTCCAGAAAGGTCTCTTGGAGAAGGCAACATGTAGCTGAGACCTGCGGGATGGATGACCAGGCCTGTTAATTGCCAGCAGAGCGTTCAGGTGTAATTTCTGAACAACTGTGCTGGGACAGCCTGAGGGCATGGAGCAAAGCGGGAGCGTAGAAAGCTAGGGAGGGGATCCTGAGAGATGCCGCTAGAGAGGTAGGTAAGGCCAGGTCAAGTAGGTCTCCTTGGCCATGGCAGGAAGTTTGGATTTTAAATACAGTAAATGATCTGATTTGTATTTGAAAAAACACTCTGGCTTCTGTGTAGAAATTGGGTCAGTACAGCCAATAAGAGTAAGAGTCGTCAAGGAACATGTATAAAGAACACATGGACAAAGCCAAAGGGGATGGGTAGGATCGAGGGTGGGGCAGGGGAAAGTGGTGGAGGGGGGGGGGCCAGAATGGAGACAAGGGTACTTGAACAATTAAAAAAAAAAAAAAAAAAAAAGAAGCAAGGGGATTTAGGAAACCGTCGCTGAAGTTATTATGAAGTATGATAATGGCTTAAATTTTGATGATAGCAGTTGCAGTGGAGAAAATGAATCAGGCAGTGTTTTGGAAGTAAAGATGACAGGACCTTGTAATGAAAATGGAGAGTAAAGGAAAGGGAGGAAGCAAGGATGCTTGAGCAAGTGGGTGGATCGTGGTGCTGCTTATAAAGCAGCAAAAGGAAATCTGGAGCAAAACGGATTTGGGGAGAAAGATGAAGAGGTTCATTTTACTGGTGTGAGATACCTGAGGGGGGCATTGCAGAGTTACTGTTTTTACAGGTCAGGAATGGTGGGGGTGGGGGTGTCTTTATTACATTCCTTCTGCTTCTGTTAAGCCTTGGAAGCTCTTTAGTACCTCAGCTTGTTAGTGGCTGACGTATTGTGTTTTGCATACTCTTACACATGTTTGCAATCAACAGAGAGATGAACTTAATTGAAGAAAACAGAGGAGCCTGAGAAAAATATTGCCCCCCAAATACTGTCATTTAACTAAACCTCCCTTCTTTCAACTCTTAATTTCTTTGTACTAATGAAACAATGTAACACTTTAATTACATTTATGCTCAATATTTTGTGTTCCCATTTCATCATTTTTTTTCCATTTTACCCATTTTATCTTTTAGATCCATGTAAAAGCTCATTTTGACTATGACCCTTCAGATGACCCTTATGTTCCATGCCGAGAGTTAGGTCTGTCATTTCAAAAAGGCGATATACTTCATGTGATCAGTCAAGAAGATCCAAATTGGTGGCAAGCCTACAGGGAAGGAGATGAGGATAATCAGCCTCTAGCTGGGCTTGTTCCAGGTAAGGACAATATAGTAGAAAGTACATAGTTAAAAAAAATTTACAAAACAAACCTTCATAGAGGAAACTAACTTTTTCATCCCTTTTTAAAATGATGTAATTAGCCCTGGCTGATGTGGCTTAGTGGATTGAGTGCTGGCCTGTGAGCTCAGGGGTCGCTGGTTCAATTCCCCATCAGGGCACATGCCTGGGTTGCAGGCCGGGTCTCCAGTTGGGGGTGTGTGAGAGAGAGGCAACTGATTGATGTATCTCTCGCACGTTGATGTTTCTCTCTCTCTTCCTCCCCGTCTCTCTAAAAATAAGTAAATAAAATCAAAATAATAATAATAAAAATGATGTAATTACTTTTCATGTAGTTGGGTTTTTCTGTTATAGCCGTAGCAGAAGTATCTTGAATATAATTTTGACCAATTTGTTGGGCTTTAGGATGAAATTATGATGTAATATAATATTTACATTTGTCCTTGAGGTTACAGAAAACCAGAAGTCATCTTTTTAAATCCAAAAGCTGGAAACAGATCTTGCGTATACTTGGTCATATTTCCAGAAAGGAGGAATGAGCTCCTTATGTCAAGTGTAGAGGGCGATGCTCCACCCTTGACCCTTCCCAGCAGCAGTTGCAGGACATGCCTCCGGAGTCCTGGAGCACTGAGCAGCCGCCATGGTTCTCTGCTCAGTGCTTCTGCCAGATACCAGTTCGGTATCTTCTCACCATGCCAGCCTTAGCCCATAAATATTTAGAGCTGGTGTTTATTGACAGGTTGATTGCATTGACTTTCTGAAAGTACTCATATATAGATCAGTCAAGGAGACTTCAGTGATATCATTTGCAAGTCTTTTTATAGGACATAGTAAATAGACCCTCCAGAGTTTGAGCATGATAATGGTTTTCTGTTAGAAGGGTTTTTAAGAGGCCATAGTGTCCCATTATGTCCCATTAGTGTCTGCCCCTGTTTCAAAAAGTTACGTGTGCACACTGTAGAAATATGCCCTAGACGTATGACACTGTAATGTTTTTAAACATTTTAATATATAAATGATTGAAATTATTTTCTTCCTTATTTTTTAGTCTGTTAAAGACAAGTACTCATTTTTAAATATTAACGCTCTTAAAATTTTCCCTCTAGTTGTAGTGACTGGTTTCGCTGGGGTGCAGCCTGCACAGCTCCTGCAGAAAACGCGGTTTCCTTTAAGGCTGCTTGTGTGTCCAACTCAGTGTTTTTGCTCACGCTTTTATGAAATACACTACATTTTATAGATTATTCCACCATGGATGGACATTGCCTAGAATTAGATATAAAAATTAAATTAAAAACTAGAACTTCAGCCCCGGCTGGTGTGGCTCACTGGATTGAGTGCCAGCCTGTGAACCAAAGGGTCACCAGTTCGATTCCCAGGCTAGGACACATGCCTGGGTTGCAGGCCAGGTCCCCAGAGGAGGGCATGTGAGAGGCAACCACATATTGATGTTTCCCTCCCTCTCTTCTCCTTTCTCTAAAAATGAATAAAATCTTAAAAAAAAAAAAAAAGGTAGAACTTCAACCTAGAATTTTCTAGGTAAAACTATTTTTAGCCTTCAGAAAAAATACATTTAGTTTTAAGATAGGTGTCTAAAAGAAGATGAAGGTCAGAAACCTTGAAAGCCTCCTATATTAAAAGCTTAAACCTGAACGGAAAAACTGTGTTTTTTCATTTATCTGTGTCAGTAGGAAAGGTGACAACAAAAAAATCATTAAAACATACACATACATACATGCAACAAAGTAAAAGAGCCACAGAGAATAATAAATGCAAGGGAATATGTTTAGTGGTGTCTTGGAGTCAAAAAGTGATGAATGTTTACATATTATTTTGGAAAGTTAACTTGTAGAATGAATTCGCTCGATCTCAGATCATTCTAAATGATCAGAACTGTTGTAAGATCCAGCGTAGTGCTTTCCACTTAGTAATGCTTTGTAAAAATTGAACGATTAAATTTTCTAACACTAGAGTTTATTGTTGATCTTTTCTAATATGTGATATATTCTAGTAATACATGCCTTAGGATTGGTTGAGAGTGAGGTTAAAACTTACTACTTTAAACATTTGGAAGCTTAAAATCACAGCTGACACACTCTTAGGTGGCAGAAGGAATTAGAAGGGAATATTAATGACTAGTTACTTCTGGTGTTTTTCCTAGTTTGTTTTTTTTTTTAACTTCTATTCTTTGTCTTAAATATTTTATTCTTTTTCTTTTTTTCTGTTAAGGGAAAAGCTTTCAGCAGCAAAGGGAAGCCATGAAGCAAACCATAGAAGAAGATAAGGAGCCAGAAAAATCAGGTTGGAAATTTCTGTCTGACATTAGTGAGAGGTTTCTTGGGTCTTCATCTGGAACCACATTCACATTTACATACCAGAACTGTCCAGAAAGATGTGTTCACGGCAGGAGTGATGTGCGAGGCAAAACTGGTTATCTTAGAACTGTAAAGAAAGGGCGAGGTTTAAATATTAAAGGTGGTTGGTCTATATAATGTGAGATTAATGGAAAATTATAAATACTTCCCTGAAAAAAGTTTTTCTATGAACAATGTAATAAGTGTTTATAAATTTAAACTAAAAACTAATGAACCAAATAAACTAATGAATGAAACAGAAACGGAGGCAGAGATAAATGGAACAGACTGACAGCTGTAGAGAGGAGGGGCTTGGAGGACTGGATGAAAGAAGGTGAATGGATTAGCCAGAAAACTTACATGCAGCCCTGACTGGTGTGGCTTGGTTGGTGCGTCACCCTATAAACCAGAAGGTCACAGTTTGATTCCCAGTCAGGGCACATGCCTTGGTTATGGGTTCAGTCCCTGGTTGGGGCGCGTACATAGAAGAGGCCACAGATCAGTGTTTCTCTCTCTCTCTCCCACTTCCTTCCCCTCTAAAATCAGTAAGTTTGTCCTCCAGTGAGGATTTAAAAAAACGTATATACATAACACATAGACACAGACAACAGTGTGATGATAGCCAGAGGGAAAAGTGGGGTGGGGGCTAGGTGGAGGGGGGCACAGGGGGGCGGAGTGGGGACGGAAGTAGATTATGCGCGGGGCGATAGGCACACAGTGCAGTGTGCGGGTAATTTATTGAGCTGTGCACTTGAAACCTGTGTGGTTTTGCAAACAGTGTCACCCCAATAAATTCAATTAAAAAAAGAAACCTGTAGCTTCTTCGATTGAAAAACTGAGTTCTTCAATTTGAAATATGTAGCTTTATTCAAGGAAACAAATACCATATTTAGTTATGTTTATGATTATTCAACAGGAAAGCTGTGGTGTGCAAAGAAGAATAAAAAGAAGAGGAAAAAGGTTTTATATAATGCCAATAAAAATGACGGTAAGTTCCACTCTCAGAGGTGGCTGGATTTATATCTGAAAGAGGCCCAATATTTAGCTCTTCAAAGAAATTAAATTGATAGTTTTAGGTAGTTTTTAGTCCTGTTTTGCCTCTTAGTATGACACAAGGGGTTAAGAAAGTAATTTAGCAAAAATGATTTTCTTTTGGAATCCTGTGAGTAATGCAGTGTTTTGAATTCTAAGAAAAACTGGTATAAAAATTAAAGGACAATTAACATATATAGTGTTATATTGACACTTCTTTAATTTTGAGGAAACTGACTTGAAATTCCTCTTCTTTCCTACTTAAACTCTCTATTTGTGAAATTAATACAAGCTTCTAACAAATTCTAACAGTACAGCTGTATTTTACGTGAACAGTGACTATTTTGTCCATAACAACTCCTGTCACCGAGGCAGCCCGTTCACTCCACAGAGCCTGCCGCTTGCTGGAGGGGCAGGCACACAGCAGAGCCCAGTAGTTCTCTGCATCAGAAGCTCTCATGGCACGTGGCTCATGTTCCCAAGTGACAACATTCTGCAGGACCTGAGTAGTGGCTACCGGGTTTACATTGGGTACCTGCTGTCTTAGTTCAACAGTTTCTACAGCATCCAATTTTTTATAAACCAAACCTGACTGACTTTTTTCATTACCTTCTTCATTGGTCCTTTTGGGCATCAGACTTCATTACCTCTGCTTTGGTGCATGTTGGAAACAAGGCAGGTAATAAAGTCAAGGCAATCTTTAACTTCTTAAACAATTTATAAGGCTTATTCTCGCAATACCTTGAAATATTTTTTAGGCAGCATAAATTAAAGCAATGAAAATAAAATGTTATAGATCATTGAAAAACTCCATATAAAACTAAATCTGAGATTCTATTTTAATAAAATTTTTTTTTTCCAAAATAAACATCCTTAATGGCAATTGATATGAAACTAAGAAGACTTATTGAATTTTTAAACCTTTTTTCTGTATGCAGGTGACTAATATCTTTTTTTCATCATTTCAAACATACTAAAATTAATCTTTTTAGCTCTAATACCTATTACATGCTAGAACACTTGCAAATCTGAAGTCTACAGGTTGTGAACTAGGCCTGGAAGTCACAGTGCTGCCGCAGTCTGATTATGCACGTTGGAAGAAGGAACTCCAATTTTGCAGAGTAAAAAGCGTTTTGGGAAGGGAAAGAATTACATTTCTGTTCATAATGGTGTCATCATAGTATTTTTATTAATGATAACTTTTTATAATAACTTTTATTCTAGGGGGCTAACTGTATATGCTTTAGATACCTTCATCCATTTAGTTCTCACAGTAAATTCCGTGAGGTTCCAGATTGGTAAATTCAAATTCGGACGTTGAAGTGCCCTGCTTGGGTTCTTACAGCTAAGATATGGTTGAGCTGAAGTTTAAACAAATACAGTTTGTGTTCCTGCTCTGTGCTCTGTGCTGAGCACTCATGAGACTAAGATGTTCCCCTGCCCCCACGGAACTTAGAGCTGAGAGGGTCTGACCGACCACACATTGGCACTTTCTCAGTCAGATGAATTCACATAGAAGGTGGCAGGCTGCTACTGTGGGCCTTTGTTCTAACCACTTACCAGCTCTGATTTCATCTGACTTACGGGCTTCAGGAGTGTTACCCCACCTATTGTAATTTATAGCTCCTTTTGAATCGTGACCTCAGGTATTCCAGGATAAAGTAAATATAAATGCAGGAAATTTAAACGGCACAGACAACAACCTGTTTTCAAGTTCTAAAATCACAGAAAAGTATTCCAGCATTCTCTGATGCCGCTAGTCATAGCCACTGCTTGTGAATGTTTGTGCTGGGTATCATGCTCAGCATATGCGTTATGTCTAGTCCTTAAACCAACCCTCTAAGTAATAAAGTGTTAGTATCCCCGTTTGACAAGAATGGTAGATACTATTCTCATTAGTTTATCCCCTGGTGCCCCACCCTCTGTCAAAATGTTGGCTGCAAATTACCTATTTTACATAAGAATCAGTGTAGTTCTATTGTATTAAACATTCAGAAACACAGTATGAAACAAGAAAAGCAATAAACATTTCTACAACAATTAATATATGGTCTGATGTATTTTCATAGTGTCCTGGAAAGGATATAATGACTGGGAAGATGCTCTTGGTATCTTGATCCAAAAAGTTAGCGTTTTTAATAAATTGTGCTCTTTCCAATTATTTTGGAAGACCTATGGATATATGTTTATTACATAGCACTAATTCTGTCTGAAGGTCTTAACTTTTTCTTTTTTTAAAGACTATGACAATGAAGAAATCTTAACTTATGAGGAAATGTCACTTTATCATCAGCCAGCAAATAGGAAAAGACCTATCATTTTGATTGGTCCACAGAACTGTGGCCAGAATGAATTGCGTCAGAGGCTCATGAACAAAGAGAAAGACCGCTTTGCATCAGCAGTTCCTCGTAAGTTTGGATGTTTTCCCATTTTCCTGTGCTTTTCACTTCACCCCCTTAGAACCTGACTGTGTGGGGGAATTTTTTGTCTATTTCATCAAAACAGTGTTGCCCCGAAAAGAGGAATCTTGTTTTAACCAAATCTTCTTGGGAAATTTCTACTTTTCCTAAGAATATGGTACTAATTACTTTCTAAGTGAATTTTATTTTGTACTTCTTATGGTTCCCTGTTCAATAAGAAGTCACCTTCTGTTTTTTTAAACTGATGCAGAAGATAGAAATTTAGACATAATCTCTGAACACAAAAATTCTGTTTAAAAATTATAGGGTACCTTATATAGTACCTAATCTTATGGAAATAAACTTCTGGAAAGGTGAGTAGTAGTGTTTTAAATGTAAGATGCAGTAACTTAAAATGTAACAAAGTTATAAATGTAACTATTAATAATATATTAACATATTTCTCAATCTAGAAATTAAACCAGTGTTAAACACATGAGCTCTTAACATTTTCTCAATTATTTGTCTTCTATATCATACAATAAAATCTTTTTTTGATTAACAAGATGATGCCCCACCCTTACCCTGATCTATGCCAATTATTTTTATCTAATTTTATTTGCTTAGATACAACTCGCAGCAGGCGAGACCACGAAGTAGCTGGTAGAGATTACCACTTTGTTTCTCGGCAAGCATTCGAGGCAGACATAGCAGCTGGAAAGTTCATTGAGCATGGCGAATTTGAGAAAAATTTGTACGGAACCAGCATAGATTCTGTACGTCAAGTGATCAACTCTGGGAAAATATGTCTTCTAAGTCTACGTACACAGGTAAAGCTCTTTTGGTTTAGGGTATTGAACTTGAGGGCATTTTTTGCGCAGTAATTTAGGGCGATTGTATTTTGGTCCATAGGACCTAATTAAGTTCTTACATAGCTTTTCCCACTGTTTCCCTGTGAGAAATCAGACAGATTGCTAAATCTCAGTTTCCTCAGAAAGTAAAATATATACCTACATATATTCACGAACATATGTCCTAAAACATAAAATACAGTAACTGTAATACTGGTAGTACTTTAAGGATTTTAGCGGTTATAAAAGAATTTCCCTTTCCTGATTCTTATATGAAAAATATTAGAATAGAGGTCATACATATTTGTGGTTTTAAGTACCATCGTTCAAGTATTAGCAAGTATCATAATAGATGCTTAGTTGTATTAAATAATGAAACTTCCATTGATTTCTGTTATTTTGCAGACTAAGCAAAAACTTAAAAATAATTAATTGCTTTGATTTCCATTAAAAAATAATTTTAGAAATTTGGGATTTTTAAGATTGTGTTTGTTGTGGGAAAGTTTTTCTAGATCAGGCAGCTTCAGCATAAAACATTCCTTAATGTGGCAGAATCTGCCGCCTAGGTCAGCTCAGGAAACCTAAGCAGTGGTCGTTAAATACATGTACAAGGAGGGGAGTTGACTCTACACCGGCTCTCTTGAAATAGTAATTAGGTTTTCTTTATTTTTAGTGGGTAAAAAGTTTAGTCTCTCTTATTTCAGTTGTAAACATGTAAGAGAAGTATAAATGTATTTACTAAATTCCTTCAGAATTCTTATATTATGTAGGCTAGCAGTTGTACTAAAGAACATAGGGAAATTAAGCATATTGTCTTAACAATGTTTTTAGATTTAAAACTAGGGAGCATGTCCCTGCAGTTCCCGTTGTGATAGAGCCCTTCAGTTACGGACACACTGTCATACGGTGGCAGAGAGAGGTGAAAACCACAACCTCCTCTTTCAAACTGAGTCTGCTTTTTCTTGGATGGACTTTTCCAGACTTCCCCCCCCCCCCCCCCCGCCCGGCCCCCATATGTGTATGTGAGGTTTTTCTCTCTGATTGTGCTTGGATTTAGACCCTGGCATATTATAAGGTGACTGCTCGTTTCTAATTCCTCTACAATGGATTTTTGATGTAGTTATTAAAATCTGCTTGTGACTTCTGTGCAGGGCATTTCAGCATCACATGGTTGTAATCTTCCATTGTCGTTCACTTATATTTCGTTACATAAAATGAGCGAACCAGTATCGTGTGTGTTTGTGTGTGATTTTATAAGTACACAATATATTTTTACAGTGAATGGTAGGATCTTAAAATATTGTGACTTTTTTGTTACAAAGATGTTTGGAAACACTCGTAGGTAATTTTTGTAATGGCATTATTATATTGCACTTATACAGAAAGATAATGCAGGAAGATAATTGGGAAGTAGCTAAGTGATGAAAATTTTTTAAAGATCCAAAATATCTTTTCTTTTCAGTCATTGAAGACTCTCCGGAATTCAGACTTGAAACCATATATTATTTTTATTGCACCCCCTTCACAAGAAAGGCTTCGGGCATTATTGGCGAAAGAGGGCAAGAATCCAAAGGTAGAGTTATTACACTGTTTTACTATTCCATTGAAAATGAACGTGGAACAGTCATGGCCTACTCTGTCACAATGCTGAAAAGCTACATCAGCTTGAGCTTTCAAACTGGTTGTTATTCCGCATATCACTTTCCCCAAAACTGCCTTGGTTGCCAGTTGCCTCTGGCCGGACGGTGGCAGTTCTCCAAAGAAGGCAACTTTTGTTGTTCCCTGCATGTTCCCTATTGTGACCCCAAACGTATGGTAGCTTTGGCAGTCCTTACCATTTCTTTAATATTTGTAAAATGTGTGTGTGTTATTTCCAGCAGAGATTATGTGACACCCCCCACGCCCCCAAATAAAGGAATCTTCGAATTCTTAGGGTGGCCCTCTGTGCTCTGTAGAGACATTCTGCATATACATGGAGCCAACATTGAGTGCTTTTGTTTTTCTCTTTTTTTCTCATTGAAATTTTATGTTCTGTTTGTCTCCTTCCTTTGATTTTGTCACATGATCTGAAATGGAAAACTTTTAAAAATATTTTAGATGCTGGACATGATTGACGTCCATATTATACTAGCCATTATTAAGTATGATCCAGTGAGAATGTACTGATAATCAGAAAGCATTGGCTTTTTATTTAAATGTGAGAAATGAAAGTTTATGCGAATTGCTATGTCAAAGTAACAAATACTCTTCCCTGGGTTTTGCTGATTTTATAAACATTTCTATTTAAGAGGAATCACTCAGGGCTCATCTCATCTGTTGTGCCTCTAAATCTCTTTAAAAGTCATTCCAAACACAACAGCACACCTTTCCTTTGATTCTTGACTGTCTACACAGCCACTAACTCTCCTTCTTCCGCCTCAGGCTATCTTTTTTCACTCTAGCTCTACTTACATTTCCTACTCAAACTGTGCATGTGGGGAGGTAGTATTTTTCAGTGGCTCAGGCTGTAGACATCAGGTGCTTTCATATCCCACATGTTGAACATAATGTTTAGGCCAGATAGGCTAGCTGGTTACACTAGTGTTTCACCCCCTTTTTATTCTTTGCAACACAATTACAAGTTCGCAAATAAGTGAAGTCAGAGTATCTGTTGTCCTTAGCCCTTGGGATGGTATAAAAGACATAGAAGACGTGGTCGCTTGCTGTTCTTGAGGAGGATCGCAACATATAATAAGGAAAACAAGGTTAATACTCGGTGAAACTTAGTGGCCAGTAACCACTTTGGTAAACAAGAAATAACCATGGTTGTTCAGGGGAAGGGATGCACCTTAAGGACCAGTGAACTCTGTTCTACTTGTTCAGCTTTATTTTCTGTTTTTGAATACACACACTTTTTAGGTAGGCTGTTCTTCTTCTCAAGGATTCCGTATCCTGCCCGGGGCCATATACCATTCCAGAACATGTCGAGCAACTTTCTTTTGTTTAGTGGTCTCTAGCAGTGCTCCCATGGAATTTTTTAACCTACTTTATTTTGAATTATTTATCCCAAATTGAGTGAAGTCTAGAAAGTACCAATTATACATATTTTTAAAGCATGGACTTAACCATTACCCACATGTTTTAACAGTATACAGTATGTTTGATGTGCTAATTAGAATTCTCTAATTTTCAAAAATCGACTTCATGGAGGTTACTTTACATAAGTAAAATGCATACGTTTAAGTTATGTAATCACTGAGTTTCAGCAAAATGCGTACTTGTGTAAGTAACTACTATGCCAATCAAGATTTAGAGCATTTCCATCACTCCAAAAAATTCTCTCATGCCCCTTTAAAGTTAATTACCCCTCTTTTCTTCCTTAGGCAACCAGTGATCTGCTTTATGTCACTATAGGTTTGTCTATTCTGGAAGTTAATGTAAATGGGACCACACAGTATGTTTTTTACATCTGGCTCTTGATTAGTATGTTTTGAGATTTATCTGTGTTGCATCTAACAGTAGTTTATAGCTTCTTATTGCTAAGTGCTTTGTACGAGGCCTGTCCAGAATGTGTCCAGCTATGTAATATTAAAAATAGAGGCATTTATTGAAGAAGATAAAGACGCATTGTACAGGGGACAATGACACCTCAGTCCCCTTCAAAGTTGGCACCTTGGGACCTCACACAGTTCTCCCAATCGCCATCAGCTGCCCTGTTGTGTTTTCCTGAAATTTCAGGAAATTGAAATTTCAATTTCAGTCTGAAATTTCTTCCCATTCAAAGTGATTTTAGTTTTGGGAAAACCCAGAAGTCTCATGGTGCCAAGTCTGGGCTGGGCTGTCTTGTCACCTGGGTGATTTGATGTTTCACCAGAAAACTCTGCACGAGACGTGTTGCACGAGTGGGCTCGCTGTGACAAAGCTGCCAATCACCAGCTGCCCAGAGCTGCGGTCTTCTGAATCATCCCAGGAGTTTCCATGGAGGGATGTTCAAGCTTAATGCAAAATTTGGTGCAGATTCGTTGCTCTGCTGGCTCAGTTATTTTGAATGTGACGGCCACACAGTACACGTGCTCACTCAATGGTGTCTGCTACCCCCCTGACTAGTACATTGAGGTCGTCATCATTCACACATGCACATTCTAGTACACTCTCCATGGCTGCCAGGGTACATGGATGTCACGCAAACCTGAGCAAACCATTCTTGTTATATTAACAATGGCTGGACTTTTTCCAGACAGACCTCATGTACCACAATTTGTTTATTCACCAGTTAAAAACCATTTGCATGTTTCCAATTTTTAGCTAGTGCGACCAGAACTGTCCTAAATGTTCCTAGAGTTTTGGTGGGCATATGTTTTCATCCTCTTGAATTGCTGGATCAATTGCTAAGTACATGTTCAACTATAAAAACTGCCAAGCTTTTTAAAAAACAGTTTGTCATATTATGCTCCCACTTTGGTTTAATTTGCTCCACATTTTTACCAACTTGTGCTGCTGTTGGTGTAGAACAACATTTTAGTTCTAATAGGTTTGAAGTATTATCATTATGTGTTTTCCTGGTGAATGGTGATAGCATCTGTTCATGTAGTCATTTAGGTGTGTTGTGAAACCTCAAATCTGTGTTTTTTGTTTTTCTTCTTTATATCTGGATATAAATATTTTCTCAGACTCTATCCTTTTAATGATTTTTTTGAAGATCAGAAATGTTTAATCTCAGTTAAGTATACTTTTTCATTTTTCTTATGGTTAAGATTTTTTTGTTTTGTTTATTTTTTAAATCACATATGGGTATCCCAGTGCTCTAGAATCATTTCTTAAAAGACTACCCTTTCTTCTGTTGAATTATACTGTCACCTTCGTTAAAAATGACCTGACCAAGTATGTTGGGGGGGCATGCGGGGTGGATTGTGGATTATTTCTAGACGCTTCTGTATTTATGCTAATGCTGCACTATCTTGATTACTGTAGCTTTATTATAAGTCTGGAAAAACAGTCATCAAAAGGAATGAAGTACTGATACACAGTACAACATAGATCGTAGATTGTGTGATTCCATTGAATGGACTGTCCAGGATAGGCAGCTCTACAGAGAGCTAAGCGGATCAGTGGTTGCCTAGGGCTGGGGGCTGGTAGAAAATGGGGAGTGGCTGCTAAGGTATAGTTTGGAGGGTGCGGGGGAGTGATGAAAATGTTCTGAAATTGATTTGTGGTGTTGATTACACAGCTGTGTGACTACACTAAAGCCTGTTTAATTGTACATTTTAAATGGGTGAATAGTAAATGAATTATATATCAAGAAAGCTGTTACCATTAAAATATCTCAGCAGGCTTTATTGTAGAAATTGAAAAGATTTTAAAATTTATATGGAAATTAAAGGAGTAACCAAACCCTTTAGAAAAAGAACTAAGGACTTTAGGCTTTGTTAATTTTCTATATTTATTGTGTTTTCTTTTAATTGACTTATTTTTATTCTTTATAATTACTTTGGCATTAATCTGTACTTGTACTTGTCTGAAGGAAACTTAGAGGAGTTTTAAATCTTCTT
The DNA here is from genome assembly GCF_022682495.2 of Desmodus rotundus. Taxonomy (NCBI): domain Eukaryota; kingdom Metazoa; phylum Chordata; class Mammalia; order Chiroptera; family Phyllostomidae; genus Desmodus; species Desmodus rotundus. The sequence continues at coordinate 110,811,836 of NC_071393.1, forward strand.
TTCTAATACGAAGTTACAGATTTCTCTCTAAGGGGTTCTTTACTTGTATCCTATAGATTTTAGGTTGTAGTTTTCATCATTATTTTGTTAGAATACTTTCTAATACATGTCTTTTTCTTCTTTAACCCGCGGGTTATTTAGAAGTGTGTAATTTACACATAGTTGGAGATCTTAAAAAATATTTTACTGATTTATAATTCCACTGTGGTCGAAGAACATACTGTCAGTCTTTCAAATTTGTTAAACCTTATTTCATGGCCCAGCACATGTCCTACCGTGGTGTATGTCCCATGCACACCAGTAAGAATACGTACTCTGCAGTTGCTGAGTAGAGGGTGATGTATCTGATTGCCTTTGGTCTTTCCAGTAGTGCTTTGTCACTCACAAAATAGAAGTGTTGAATAAAACCAAATCCTGTTTCAAATCAATGAAACTGTTATAACTGAGAAAGTGATGGCGTTTCTCTGGATGCAAAATATGAACAGTCATCTGATTATACTCGGAATCTGTTCTGTTAAAAGGGCTTGAGAGTGGTAAACTGATATATGAACTCAGAGTCACTTTTCCCTATAAGCTGACTTTGTCAGTCCCAAATATTTTGAGCAAAACCACTGTTTCATTTTAATTGTGAATTATAATTTGAAAAATAAGAAATTAAAACACAAGAAATGGTATAAGCCATGTTGGCAAAGGGTGAAATAATGCCTTAAATTTGATAAAGAAAAATTAGATGGATTGGATATTTGTGTGAATCTATGTAAGATGTGGGGCTTAACATTTACATTTCAATGTAAATGTTAATGTAAATGTGGGCGAACTCCAGCCCCACAAAGGTTAGATTCTATTTTGGGTCTGTAATGTTCTTCCAATAATCGTGAGCTTTGAGTAGACATTTTTAATAAGATGTCAGTGTGTCCGGTTGCACCTGGGGAGCAGAGTCCCTGTTGGGTGACGCCTTGTTAGGGAACAAAGGATTCTGTGTGCCACAGCCAGATGCACGGCATTCCAGAGGGAAAATTAGAGAACTACACAAGAAACTGCCTCGGGACAAGCCGGAGATCTCATATTTTTAAATATGTTTTCCTGCTGTTACAGAAGTTCAACCAGTTGAATAATATAAATTGTCTTGTCTTGCAGGTCCATTATAGTACTGATATGTGACTTTTTAAAAAAAAATTTTTGTTACTCCATTACAGTTGTATGCCTTTTCTCCCCATCCCTCCACCCCACCCCAGCCGAGCCCACCTCCCTCCCCCACCTCCACCCTCCCCCTTGATTTTGTCCATGTGTCCTTTATAGTAATTCCTGTAATCCCCTCTCCCCACTGTCCCCTCCCCACTCCCCCCTAGCTATTGTTAGATTGTTCTTAACTTCAGTGTCTCTGGTTATATTTTGTTTGCTTTTTTCTTCTGTTGATCATGTTCCAGTTAAAGGTGAGATCATATGGTATTTGTCCCTCACCGTCTGGCTTATTGATACGTGATTTTTATACCTGAGACATTTGGACCTGAGTTTAATTGGTTCTCTGTATTGACAGGAGTGATTTGGAGGCAGTTCCACTTTCTTGAACAATTGTGGCTGAAAAATCAGAAGCACGTAGCCTTGCCACCTGCGCTTGTCTGTGTGAAACAGTTGTTGCCCTTACCCAGTATTTTAAATAGCCTGCTCTATATCACTTCCCAAACTCTTCTGAAGATACTTTTTGCATCTTCAAGACTGCCGTTGTATATTGAAGACAGCAGCTATTTAACATATTAAGCTGAGTGTGTCCCCAAACATATATACACACGGTTGACTCTTAAACAACGGGGTCAAGGGCACTGATCCCTGTGCAGTCGAAAAATCCCACATAAGTTTTGACTCCCCCAAAACTTAACTACCTCTGATATCTGCAGGGGACTGGTTTCAGGACCGCTTGTGGATTCCAAAACCCACAGACGCTTAAGTTCCTGATGTAAAATAGTAGATTGTGCAAACTCAGCCGTTAACTCTGCATATTGTTGCAGAAGTGAGGGGAACCAGGTCTATTGAAGTAATTGTAGTGATAGAGATGAATTAGCCTTAGGAGCTCCTGAGGTGTCCATTCTAGCCCAGTACAGAAAACATTAGTAAGTATAGATCAAGGCACACAGCCTGCCTTCTGCATCTGTGCACTCCCGCTGCAGACTGAACAGTTACAGACATTTATTGAAAAACCTGCATATAAGTGGACCTGTACAGTTCAGACCCATTTTGTTCGAGGGCCAGCTGTCTTTGATTGTTAAATATTGGGTTAAGAAGCAGTGTTTTCATTAGAAAGATACCTGTTCTGTTGATCCTTTGCTTTCCCGATAATGTTTACCTTGCCTAATTCTACAATAAATATAAAGAACAGGGGCTCTATACGAGCCAAGAACAGATGGCACTTTGGGTCCTGCCACCCTTGCTCCCACCGGAAAGGTTCACTCTGTGTTCCAGAAGATACTCTTTTTAGGAAGAGGTTATGATGCCCTAAAATATTTAAAACTGAATGTGTGGGGGGAACTCAAAGTCTGTGCGCTTGAAGCACTTAGTCTTGTGGGTGAAATAAGACAGAACTGTACGGAAACCTAAAAACCTAAATCACGGTGTAAACAGATTATATTGAGTCCCAGATGATTCACAGTGTGGGTCCCAAAGATGCCAAGGCATCTGGGGCCACGACAGGGTTGGGAAGGAGCACAAGGCTGAGTGTTTTAAGAGAAGGAAAGCAATGTAAGGTTACTTCTTGTTCTTTGACCATATCTGACGTGTATATTTCAGTAAGGAATGGAGTTAACCACAGTTTTTATCTCTTCACAGCCAGAAGAGCTGAGAGAAATCATTGAGAAAACTAGAGAGATGGAGCAGAACAATGGTCACTACTTTGACACGGCAATTGTGAATTCAGACCTCGATAAAGCCTATCAGGAATTGCTTAGGTTAATTAACAAACTGGATACTGAACCTCAGTGGGTGCCATCCACTTGGCTGAGGTGAAGGAAGCCCTTCGGCACAGTCGGACTTGACCTGGCAGACTGCCAGGACGAAGGTGAACCTGATGCTTCAGCAGGACTTGGAGGGTAAGGTGGCAGGCAGTGTAGACCTGTCCTTCGTCTCAGACTAGTGAGAAGAAAATCCCGTAAGTAATTTGTGCACAGCCGTCTTTATTCTCTGTGGCTTTATGTTCTTGCCTCATTTGGGGATTCTAAATGGATGCTTTCAACAGAACAGTTCCATTTTATCCACGTAAAAACCTTTGTTTTCACCTAAGTCTCTTCTGCTTAGTCATATTTCCATGAAGTGTGTGTTTATACACAGCAGTCCATGTCTCACAGTTATAAATATTGATGTTATTTAACAGTTAACTTAAATGATTTCATGGGAATGGGGGGAGGGGGGTCAGGGACTGTGCTTCTGTGTACTGGGCAAGACTTTATTTGTAAGAAAACTGGTTTAGTCATCAGAAATACTTTGCTTAGATTTTTTTTTTTATGTGCTGCAAGTATAATATACACATCAGATTTCAATAACTTACAACAAAAAGTACATTGTTGTTGTTTATAGTGATTTAAAAAAATTTTTTTAAGGTGCCACTTTGGTCTGGAGCCACTCTGTTAGGCTTGAATTCATTTGTATGTCTTTTAACTGTTCAAAAACATTCCATTAGAAGCACCAATTTTTAGCTCAGACTTTGTGAATCAGACTTTACTGCACACTCAGCAGACTGATCTACTTAAGCATATACAACATGCTGCTCTTTTTAATGATTTTCTGAGTTTTGTCCTTAAATTGTCACAGCTAATTAGATAACCGTGCTTCCTTTCTCTGCTCTGCATAGTATGATAGAATGTATGTTACATTTTTATGAATGGTAGGTGTTCATGTAAACTGTGTTGACTGTTCGAGTTTCTCACGATGTAGTTTTTTATACACGTGAGGACTAGCACATTGGAGTTTCCGCCTTCTTGTATGTGAGCACAGTAGAGTTTGGTGACTGTGCTGTACATAGGTAATAAACTGGAATTCTGTGATGAATATAGCTGCTGTACTGTAAACTAATATTTAATAACAACACTTGTGTTCAGCATTGTACTAAAATTTTATCTGAGGGAAATACTATGACAGTTGACTTTGAGATCAGAAGGAAAGGATGACCTGAAAGTCATTCGAACATTTTAGGAAAGAACATAGAGGGGCAGGCCGGTTATACATAGATAGAGGTTTTTACCCTAACAAGGCCTGCCCCTGTGACCACAATGCCATGGCTTGCTAAGCCCTGAAGGTTTAATTTAAGCTAATGGGATTTTCACACTGGCACGGAAAGGTAGTCTGTGGCCTTTTCAAGCCTTTAGGGATGGTGTGATGGACAAACAACCTCAAATGTGAATATCTTCGTTTTACTTCTGTGATGACTTCAGCTACAGCATTTCCTGTTCTCAAAGCTAAACACTGGAGGAATACTGAGTTGTCACGTAATTTAATTAGTGGTTTGTCTCAGTCTCATGTATATATTTGATTATTTTCTCTTAGACATAATTTTATTTGAACAAATGTAGACAGTTTGTAAGTTGACTTTTTCTGTTCAAATTTGCATGGCCTTGAAGTTGGCTGCAGAGAGTGTCTTATGCGGAAGTACTTTATAGATACTGCTCGTTAGGAAGACAGTAACATTCCTGGGTTAGGGGCAGGGATGCTCTACATACTGTCTCTTCAGGTCGGAAACAGTCCAAGTTTTTCATAGCAGGAAATGCAAAGCTCACACTAATTTTCAGCATTGAAAACCAAGGAATGTAAGTACTTCATCTTTTCAGTCTTGCAGTTTACTTTCCCCTCAGGAATGAACGGTAGTCTATGGTAGACAGTGGAGTTGCGACAGCTGTTTTCGACCCTAAGATCAAAACTGTTGGCATTTTTGAGTTACATTAGATTGAGATTCCCGGTAGTGTCAGTCAACGGCTGTCGTGCTGTCCCGAGTTAGCCGGCAGGTAGATCCACACGAGGCCATGTGCCAGGTCTCAGACACGGCTTCAACAAGCAAATCCCCTCCCAAGGCACGTGCCGTCGTCCACTTTAAGAAGTCTAAGGTGACGTGATGTTTTTGGCATCAGTGGAGTCTTACAGTTCCTCCCTAGTCAGCAGTGGTGTGGACAGCGGGATGGGAATGTTAGTCTGCCCATGCTGATATGTGGCCGTGCTGATACCCGCAGAGTCCCTAAACAAAGGGAACAGAGTTGTTGCCGACTTCCTTGAAACAGAACGGAAAACACCCTTGCTGGTTACCTGGCTGGTTGTCTAGCCGCGTGGCCAGGTCTGTGTCCTGTCCCTCTGGTTCTGACTGGAGACCCTCAGTAGGGAGGTCTCAGCCACTTACAGGAATGATGCCAGTAGCTAACACAGTGCATGTGTCAGTTCAAACAGGGAGATAGCTTCCTTTACTAAATTGTCTTAAGTCAGAACAGATGGGAAGGAGAAGAGTATTCAGACTAATCCAGATTTGCTTTCTATGAAAATCCAATATTTGGATTTTTCCCCCATTTTTCATGGTCTAAGGAGTAAGTATTGAAGAGGAATAATTTGAATGTAATTTCATGAGCGTGTGTGGAAAACATGAACCAGGGATTTAGCCTTAATAAGGTAACCTTTCTGACATTTATCGTTAATCCTCCTTTGCACTCTCATCCTGTACCTGCACTCTTATTTTGAGATGTCATACTGCACACTGTATTGTAAAAATAAAAAGTAAAATTATATTTCAAATAAAGAAAGCCACTGAGTACTTTCTCTTGCTGTATTTATATCCTCTGCCATTCGAGATTTCACCATATCTAATGACTACCCTGGCTTCATGTTTTTGCCAAAAGTAGGTCCATTGGAACCTCTGGGTGAAACACACGGTATCTTTTTAACTTACTCTTCACCATGAGGCAATGCCCTCTATTGGTACAGATAGAGGTTCTATTTCCTTAATTGTTGTCTTAAAAAAGAGGAACAACTCATTTTAAACATTACTGTTTATACCAGAGTCACATTGAAATTGGCAAAACTGCTTCATGACAGGCAGAACAGAGACCTGTCATGAAAAGCAACGTAAGTGAGGGCTTCCAGAAAGCCTGAGGACAGTAGTGCCACAGTAACACAAGGAGGGCTGCAGGGATTGCAGAAGACAGCGCCCGGTGTGTGAGCAGGTAGGGAGCGATCTCCCGCAGTAGCTGGCCTGAGACCACTGCTGGTTCCTAAGGGGGAACTTCTAATGTGCTGGGTAAGCCGGTCACTTGTAACACAGATGCAGGTGGAGTAGCGTGCTCTTCTGCAGCATAAACTCATACAAGTTTCTGGACAGGTTATCGAAATCTCATCTGTGATAAATGGTTGCTAAATTAGGATTCTGCAAAGGTACTCCCATAAATGGGACATTCAGGGAAATTTTACAACCAGTGAAATTCTTAGGCTGAAAAATAAACACTTACACAAACCAAACCTACACACTGTGAACTAAAGTGGTGCCATGTTAGGATTTCTGAAAGAACTAGAGCAGGAAAGACTATTCAAACAGAAGGTCCTCATCCTTCTCTTCAGCCAGGAGATTGGCAGGCTCCGTCACCTCTCCAGCTGCCCTCCGTTGTTCCAAGTCCCTCTCAGATTTTTCCTTGAGAATCTTCTTCTTCTCCTGTATTTTCTTTAACCTGTAAAATAAAGGAATTCTTTCAATGCTGTTTCAGTACCGAACTAGATTTGCTTCTAGTTTTGTAACAAGGATAATAAACACAAATTACCACAAAATTTTACGTTAATTTCAGTTCAGTAATTTATAGCCCATTAAAAAAGATTTGAGGTAGAATACATATATTTTAAGCTAATAAATGATTTCAAAAGCTTCTATCCCAAGGTGAACAACCTTTGAAATCCATTCCCTGGTAATGGAACAGATTTTGAGCACTTAGACATTTATTAAGACTTCGGAACACTCCATTTAGACCTCCACAGCCCTGCACGTCACTGAAGGACCGACACTGACCTCCGATGATTAGGGTTATAAATCTCACACTACTTAGGGTTCAAGATGGCAATGTCTCCCCCGAGTCTGTCCCCCACGTCCATGAACCTGGCACACTGACCCTGCACACCACCTGTTCAGTCCTTACCGTCTCTACTGGCTTCAGTGTTCATGACCAACTACGTACAGGCATCATTTCTCTCCCTGTACCGCACTAATTAACGTAATATCCCCTTCTGGAACACACTCAACACGCAGTCCATACTGAGTGACTGATTAGTTCTGGTTTCTTTTTATGTGGGAGACACCCAACCTAAATCACTGCTTCATTTTTTTAAAATAATCAAGTATTTGACCAAAAGTTTGGAGATGTCGTGCTTTTAGTTACGTGAAAAACTAAGCATAGATCTTTGGCAATATTATTTCTTGCCTCTTACATATCAGAATAAAGTACAAGCTGTGCTGATTTTAAAGAACATGAGCTAACAAGAATTTCAGAAAATAGACACTTTGGAATATGGAAAACTGAAGATGATCAGTAACTGCCAGTTTCAACAAACCTATAGAACTCTTCTCGCTCTCTCTCATCCAGCTCTGTGATGATGTAGGCGAGGGTACGTTCGATCCGGGGAATGATGACTAGGGTTTAAAAACATATTCACATGTGAGAACTTCAAACCACCTTTTTTCAAATTGCCAAATTTGAAATAAGTATCTTGTATACCAGATACTTATTTTTTTCTATTTATAAAACCAATGTACATTTAATGCAGAAAATGTAGAAAACAAAAACATAAAAACAAAAGTATAACCCAACCACCCTGAAGTAATTGTTTTAAATATTTTGGTATATGCCCTTCCTAGTGTCTTTTCTATAGACCGATAACATGAGACCACACTGTATATGACACTGAATTTGTATGAATATATAACACTGAACCACAAGTGTTATTTTAAATCTACAGTAATGCACTCGAAAACTGGAGCATGGAGGCAGAATGCAGTAGGTGATTTTTGTGTCAGTCATAAGGTTCTATTTTACCTAGAATTCGCCTGTTCTCATTCTAGAATGTGAACTCCTTGAGGGCTACAACAGTAGCTCATCCCTTTTGTTTTGCTTGCAGTTCTGTGTACAAGGGCTGGCACTACCAAGCAGTCAGGAAATAACTTCCTGTTTCACACTAACAGAGCCCGAGCAAAATCATTTCTTTGCTATTCAAATTTTACTCTTTTACCTTAAAACTGAAAAAATGTTCCTTTAATGAAAACTGAGTTTCTTAAAAAGTATATCAACACTAAGCAGTCAGTGTTTTAAAATAATGAAATAAAAGAGATGGAAAATAATGCATCAAATGGGAAAATTTATTTTCAGAAAAAAGGACACTTTCTAGAGAGGGATTTCAAGTTAAATATTTAACATGTTCAGAGAGTTGTATCACTCACTCAGTCATTGGAAAGAACTAAAGAAAACACTAGAGCTCTTGTGAAACAGTCTCTAACCCTTTATTCGTGTATAACTGGAAATGAGTAAAATATTCCATAATTTTGAACTCCCCACGCTCGTCTAACTCCCCACCCCCCAAATCAGCTCCTTCTACCAAAGCACTTAACTCTCTGGGGCACTGCTCGCTGCACTACCCGCGTGGGCAGTGCCTGACCCTAGCAGCTGGGCAACGGAGGTGGAGGCAGGGACAGTGGATGAACAGAGGGCTTCACAGCAGCTCGCACTCACCATGTTCAATGGCATTTACACGCCTGTTGGTTATCTTAATGGCTTCATCCAAAGTAACAAAGGAAGTCTGAAACAAGAGGACAAATGCTGTAAGTACAAAGTCTTCCTAGTCATGCCCTGTTCGCTCAGCCCCACTCGGCTCTTGCAGAGGACACTTGCAAACCAAGACGACTCCTTTTCAACATGTTAAAAAAATTCCTGTGAGATTTCCATAGGGGTAACACTTAATCTCCATGCTATTTTAATTTATTTACTTCAGACTTAACTAAAGTTACAAAACTGACGAGAGGAGAGAGTCATGCATGAATGACCTAGATACACATTCACTGGCCACAACGGGGAAAAAACAACACGGCTTTCATGTGTGAACCATGCTGTCTTTCCATTGAAATCTAGCACAGACTGCTGCTGTTCTCATCTAGCAGAGTGAAACTACACTGCTCGCCTGTCGGTAGCCAGAGCTGGGACGAAGGTGCAGAAGCCACCATTTCAGAAATCAAAACCCCTTTGGCTTGTGTCACAGACGGCCGCGGACACAGTCTGAAGCACCGAGTGCAGTGTGCTCTAGTCCAGATCTGAATGTCCACACTCAAATATTAAAAATCAAACTACGGGAGTGCTCCAGCAATTCTCTGCCTACCTGCAGCGAGGCCAGTTCCACCAGTAGTTCCACTGCTTTGGCGTAATTCCTCTTTAATTTAGCCAACTGTTCCCCACCTCGGGCTAAACCGGTCAGTTCATAACCTGAAAGAACCAGCCAGACAACATTTGTAATTGTAGAATAACCATCTTCCCCCTAAAATTCCCCAAGAGGTAGGTCAGAACAATGTCAAAATGGAAAGACCAATTCACTATCTCTGTTAAATGCAAACACGAGGTGCCCACCATCTCTCTCCCCAAACATTAACAACGTGATGCTGAACAGTCTTCCGCAAGGATCCTGTTCTAACTACAGAAGTTTTCAACCAACCCCCACTTCACTAGACTGCTGGGTTAACCAGTGAGCCCCATTCCCTTTGCAGACCACGCTGCCTGATGCCCAGCACGGCGACACTCTCTGTGAGCAGGTGATTCTCCAGAATGCTCTACTTCATTCAAGCTGTACAAAATATTTTCCGTGAACCAGTGGAAGATGAGTGCCCAGGAAAGAATGCTGTTGCTTCTACAAAAAAAATTACTTCAGACAGACTGAATAAAGATGTTTTGCTACTCCAGAAATGCTGTCAAATTAGGGAAGGGTCAGATAATTATAAAAAAATTGGGAAGTGGACCATTAAAATCTAGGATGATTCAGCATTCAGATCACATCACAGTGTCCAAGATCTTACTCTACTTTAAAGAAACCCAAAATGGAAAATACAAAAATGCATCATGGGTGTGGTTTATGCAGAAAGACAACACAGAAGTCTAATCACTGGATTCGGACGCAACGAAAGATCATGCACTTCTGTTTTTTAAATGTTAGGCTCTAACACTGGAACCCCCAACTCAACCTAGCACCGCTTCCCAGAGCAAAACTCGTTTAAAGAGGAGTCAGGAGAACCCAGAGACACACACTTACTGTCAGTTCCTTCGTGGTAGTGTTCAAACACTGGCAAAGTGACACCTGTTCAACACAAAAAAAGTCAGCAGACTGTCTAGAACCATCACTGGTTTCCAAGAACGAATTTAGGAACCTGCCTTCTTAAGTGTCCAATCCTATTCAAAAGTTAGCCTCAGTATAAAAGAGCTGATTGTTACCATGGGTTTTTTTTTTCCTTTCAGCTTTAATGTACATTTAGTATACAAAAAAACCCTGCATGTATTTACTGTATACACGGTACACCCACGGTAATAAACATATCCATCATCTCCAACAGATTTTGTGTCCCTTTTCCTGTGCGTGTGTGCAAGATGCTAAGAGCTCTCACCATGAGACCTGCCCCTCTTTGCACAAGTTTCTCACTGCACAACACCGTATTATTCTGTTGGCACGCCGCAGTCCAACGCACCTCTAAAGTGCACTCACGTTGTATTGCCCTTGCGTTATACCCACTGAACAACTCACCAGTTCCCCGCCCCACCCCCCTGGCAACCCCCAGTTACAATTGGCTCAACAGGTAAAGCCAGTCAACTTGTTCTGAGTAGAAAGGATTAACTGGGATTTCAAGATCTTGCCGTATAAACAGGTTAACTTTAAAATGTCACCTTTTCTCCCCCAGGGGTTCTGAAGGGTTGGAAAGTTACCTGCTACATTATCTTTCTTTGCTCGAATCTTCACTTGGGCTTTATTGACGTTTTGGATGACCGTAGTGCTGCAGGGGGAGAAGGGCCCTGGTTTAGTTAGGGTTTCAGAGTGAGAAACCCACTGGGTAATTTTAACAAGAGTGAGATTTCACAATTAAGTATGTTTTGATAATTGTCTTTCTCCAGAAAAGGCAAAAAAATCACTGCTTCCAGAAGAGGGCCTCAGAAAGCAAAGAATGAACAATATTCAAAAAATCAGCCATAAGAAAACAACAAAGAATTATTTTAAAGTATGCAGATTGCGTGACTTTTCATCAGACATGCAGGAGTTTCATTCTGCTTATGTAATTTAGAAAAACTTTCCTTCCTTTGGGTTTGTTGTTCAAACCTTCTAAGTCTGGCTAAGCAGGAGTACAATTCCTTTATTGTGGAACTTATCTAAATTCCATCTGGCTTTGTCCTTATCATAAAATAGTATTTCCCCCGTAACCACCCTAAAACATCCACACTACTGATTCCCTCCCTCTGCTGGAAACATCAGTGCAAGTGGTTATTCCCACCAACATTGGGGAAATTTGTCTACTCCCTCCAAAGGCCTCATGCCTCTCAGGTTGTAAGGCCTGCCCACCAGGAAGTGCTCCTAGATAGATAATAAAAACTAAGAAGAAGGAATCGTGTCACTGGGTAAATAAGACTAAAATCAAAACCCCTGAAAATAACTTCCGCCCCTGCCTCTAAATGGCCATTTGACTCAGAAGAGCACTGAACTCAAACTGAGAATAACTGCTTACCTGGTCTGCTCCACAGGCTTACTTGGAGAATCACATAACATGTAAATTGGCAAAACCCCTGCCCTGGTTGGTGTAGCTCAGGGGACTGAGTGCTGGCCTGTGAACCTAAAGGGCACCAGTTCCATTCCCAGTCAAGGGCACATGCCTGGGTTGCGGGCCAGGTACCTGCCTGGAGGTGTGTGAGACTCAACCAATCGATGTATCTCTTTCACATCGATGTTTCTCCCTCCATTCCTCTCTCTCTAAAATAAATAAAATCTTTAAAAAGTGTTTAAAATATTGGTGAAACCCCTTGTAAAGCAGTAACTATTTTGTATGCTTTCTAAGGCTTATACGGACATGACAAAAGCCATAAAGTTCATGCCCTTTAAACAGTCAATTCCATCCTCAAACATTTATCCTAAGGAAATAATCCACAGAAAAAAATCCTTATGCATGAAGATGTTCATGGCACTTTCCTAATATTCTAGAACTCTGGAAATCAACCCAAAGTTCCACCACTAGGAGAAAAGGTTAGTAAGTTATGACACATCTACAGAAAGATGATGCAGTTAAGTAAAAACAAGGGAAAATGTTGCTGATCGAATGTTAAATGAAAACGGACTATGGAATACGAAGCACCCCACGCCTGCAGCTACGTGACAGGTACCTGTGGGTAGCAATGAAGATGGTGGTGGTAAGGTGATATGCTTAAAACTGTCCTTCCTTGTTATTACTAGTAAATTAAGTGTCATGAATGCTTATATTTAATTTAAAATGACTTTTAAATGAAATTGTGAACATGAAAGAACTCTGATTTTTCAAAACACTCCAGTCAGTCTTCTTACCTGAAGTCCCCTGCTGTGAACTTGGCTTCAGCAAGTGAAAAGGCAGCTTCTCTCATCACTTCCCCCATCAACATTTTGGTCTGGAAAAGCAGGAACCCATTGCCAATTCAAAAAAGTGTTTCACAAGGAAAAATCACGTAATCCTGTTCCTTTAACAATCTTCAGTATTCTGTGTCAGGTGTGCATGTAAACGTTGATTTGGTAATGATAAAAATGCCCCAATTTTGCCTGAACAGCTTTGGTTACGGTCCTAACAATGTTGTGAAGCCATGAGTTTTATAATTAAAACATCAAAATAAAGACATTTAGAAACAGAAACCTGAATGGGTCCGTGAGAGTCTGCTCGAATCAATGTCCTGAACTCCCTGCAGTCAAAGTCCTCACGGCGCAGTGATTCTAAAGTCCGGAACATTTTGTGTTGAGAGTATCCGGGATTTTTTTGAGAGAGAAGAGTAACGGGGACAGAAGGGTAGACGGTTACCTTACCAAGTATTAGAAATGTATAGCTATGCTAAGAAAATAAGTCTGGCACAGGTACAGGGAAGTCAGTGAGACGAAGTAGAGTTCAGAAGAGCCCCGGACTGTCCTGGAATTTCCTTCTGTGAAGAGACCATTTAATGAAGGTCCATTTATGAAATGAAACCTCTAAATCCCTGCCTCCTCACATCAGTCCCCCCAAATCCAGGGATTATTAAAGATAAAGGGTTATTTCTTTTAGCTATAAAATAAAATATAATAAAATATTTTCCTAGTCTTTGTAGAGCTTTCTAAGTATGTAACCCAGAAGCTATGTAAAGGACTGAGAGATTCAACCAAAAAAAAAAAAAAATTTTAAGAAAGTTACACTTGAAGAAAATATTTTTAGCATTTTATAGCCTAACTTGAATGTATATAGAACTTCTACAAAAAAAGTAAGAAATTTACCAAGAAAATCAAATTACCAGTAAACGTGAAAAGATGATCAACCTTACAAATACTCAAAGGTAGTACAAACTAAAATAAGATAGCAATTTTAGCCCAATAGATTGGCAACAAGTAAAATAAAAATGCCCAATTAATTTAAGAAAGTAGGTCCTCTCACTAATCAGTTGGTAGTATGTAAATTAGTATAACAACATGGAGGGCAATTTGGCAGTTATCAAACACTTAAACGATTCTTGAGATTCTAAGATTCTTTCCCAGAGAAACGCTGGCACACATACACAGAATTCGCGTGTACGCTCCCCCACCAAATGGTAACACTACACACCCATCAGTAGAGAAATGGTTAAATTCCATTACCCGTGCGCCAGCCCTGTTCTAGGCACTGAAACAGTTTGCTGAAAAGACAAAGTCCCCCGCTCGTGGGACTTCCCTTCTCTAGTGGGGGTAAACAATCAAACAAGAAAATATGCTGTAGTGCTCGCTGTGATAAAAATAGGGACACGTGACGGAAGTAAATACGGCAGTCACTTCAGATTGGGGAATCTGGTGGCCCCACTGAAGAGACCATAATGGCCAGAGGAGCCAGTCGTAAGGAGTTCTGGGGAAAGAGAATTCCAGGAAAAAGAAATAGCTAGTGCGAGGGCCCTGGAGGAGAGTGTCGGGAAGAATGTGGCAAATGAGGTCAGAGGAGCAGGCAGGGGCCGAATTAGATCAAGCGGGGCTAGCAGACAAGCATAAGGAGTTTGGATTTTTATTAAATGAACTATGTAAAACTCATTACTTTATAGTGATATTTTTACTTTTGAGAGAAAAAAAATTAATTAAAATAACAAAGAAAAATTAAAATGTCAATGGCCATGCTGGATTCTCCTTAGATATTTCTAAAATAAATACTGTCCTAAGTAAGCAAAGTTCACTCTACCTCTATGATCTTCTTTAGGATCTGTCGAAATCGAAGAGTTAAGGCATCAGACTTTTTCTTCAGGAGGTTTCGACCTGTCTGTGCTCCTTTTAATCGAGCCTTCATGATGGTCTGTGCCCTGTGTGAGCAAAGGGAAAGATGTCCCCATTGTTTAAAAGAGAGAAAAATACCTCCCCCATACAATGTTCAAATTATGCTTTATTCTTTGATGTCACCCGAGTAACATACAGCATTTGTAGCCGACAGGTTTAACTGGTTTCTAACACTGCAGATTTCCACCCTCAGGTGTTCCATAAATGAAAAGGTCATTTATTTAAAACAAACAATGTTTTAATATCTAGAATATTAAGTCATGATAAAATTTATCAGGAGTGCTATTTTATGATGCCAGCAGAGTTTAAATACTTACTTGACTTATAAATTAAAACTATATTTGTTTCCATTACAAGTGTATTAAGGATTCTTTTTTAAAAATCTGTCTACTAATTTATACCACAATTCGAAATGCACTTGCCTTCAGGACCAACGATTCCACTTTGAGGACTTTATCCCACAGAGTTACTCCCACGTATACACAAAAAAAATACATCCCAGGTTGAGAATGAGTACTCCAGCATTATTTGTAAGAGCAAATGGGTGGAAACAAGTTAAATGTTTCATAAATCGTGATTCTTTATGTAATGGAATGATATGCAGACATTAAAAAAAAAGATGCAGGCTCCCTACATTAGTCTGCGTGTGCTCCCTACATTATACTGTTCTAGCTGTGCAAAGCAAGGAGGGATAAATATGCTTATATAGATACAGAGAACAGACTAGAAAGGATTCAGAGAAACTGGCAACAGTTTCCTTTGGGAAATGGGACTAAAAATAATTAATTTACTTTTACTATTATATTTTTGTAACTTTTACATTTTATTCCACAACCATTTATTACTTTTTCTATTAAAAGTGTGGCATTAAAGTGTTTTGATATCATCAATCAAGAGCCTACAACCAATTAGTTTGTAAATGACTTTACATAACAAATGAATGTAACAAATTAGGTAACAAATGACTCTGAGTAACTTATAAATGACATATGTAAGTAAAGACTCCTGAGAAGTGACAAGTTACCTCCTATTTCAATCTTTTCCCATCAGAATACCAAATGAACTATGGTATCTTGACCGATACCAAAGTCAAGAAACCAACAGCAAAAATTGACATTTCTGTTCTTGCCACCGTATGCCAGATAAGATTTAACAATGGAAAAAAGTGGGTAATAAGATTCAACAACAGATTATGTAACTTAGATACTGAAAGTGGTGTAAGGGGATATAATTTCATATGAATGGTGTTATAACCAGCTGCAAAATAGTGACTATTAATGGACCTTTTGACTAAATGTTTAGATTATATTGAAATCTTTTATATAAGGGCAAAGGTTACTGAGACAATTCTAGAGCTTTAGACATTATCCTGAAAGTTAAGAAAATGAGGCTCAGAAAAAGGAAACACCTTTCCCACAGCCACTCAGTGGAGAAAAGGCAGAGCAGGACTTGAACCAGCTTTCCGACTCCAGTGACCTGCCCCACACCCAAACTAAGGCTCAAACCTAAGCCCACTATATCCCAACCACAAGGGACCCCTCCTCCCCTACAGGTTATAAATAGCATCAGAGGAACAGTTCTCTCTCCGAGCTGACTGGAGGTCCAACCAAGTGAAGCTGGCTTAGTTTCCTGCCTGAGCAGGAGCTAGCCACCCAATGTGTACATTTAAACATAATGTACTGTTGACACTAACCACTAGAATTTGGCCCCAAAGAGTTGGATCACATTTAAGTAAAATGCTGGTACTGCAGATTCTAGTAAGTTCATAGTAAAAAGGAAAACTGGTTGATAAAAATGAATTTACTATGCTAATTTTCATTTCCTCCTAGGTAATGGCACCTCTGTAAAACAGACAAATTTTCACTCTTGATACTCAAAGAGTGATGTGCCCAAGGGCTTATAGCTCTTGTAGTTATTATAATCTGGACTTAACTGACTTCTGTTGATACCGAATCCTTCTTGCCTCTTTTGATTCCACCCTAAACTTGTTTTTCTCTCTCTGGCGTGTAAGTGGGTGTCAGCCCCATTTCCCAGGCTAACTGTACACTGGAGCTGTTTGAAACAGAAGGCACTAGTGTATTTTCTAACCTAACTCTTTAAAAAACTGCTCTTTACAAGTTTCAGAGCTGCCCAGCCCTTCTTAAAAGTGTCTGACCTTCAGCTAGGATGATAACTTTGTTTCCAGATGAATCAAAGGCATCTGACTACATGACAAAGTACCTGCCCTAAGCCTTGGGGAGAATATTTAGAGAAGCAGTTACTTCCTGCACCTGATTTTCCTCTTAAATCACAAGTTGAGTGCTGTCAAATAGTAATTTCCACCTTCACAAACCTATCATTCTTCTTGTCTAAGCCCAAGGAAGTCTGTTTTTACCTCTTAGTCTTAAAATTGAAGCCATGAAAACAGATTTTATTCAGGAATCACTGATAGTAGGAGAAAGAGCTGAGCTCCATTCTGATTTGTGCGGAGGTGACTGGACATTTTGAAGAATGAGGGAGGGAAGGAAGAGGGGACTCCAGCAGAGTCAGGGAAATGATGAATTACAGAGAGCTGGTCAGTAGAAATGCGATTAGGCCAGCTGTGTCTGCCAGCTGGCAATTATGGAAGTTAGGATTCTATACTCACTGAGGTCCAATCCTCCCCAATGATTACGTTTCAAAGAAATGATGTTCAGGTCCTTGAGAAAGACACCTCTGATTTCCAGGGGAGACATATACACTCAATGGGAAAATGATGGATTCACCACTGTAAGCCCTTTGCAGTTAAAAATGCCCTAAGAAAGGCCAGGGATCCACAGTCAGGTGTTGGCTAGGACAAAGAGCAAATTCTCCTGGCAGCACTGAGCTTTCTCAGGCAGACAATTTGTAATGGGGGCTGGTGTCATCCTAGGAACACAGCCTTAGGCTGCTAGCAGCCACTCTAGGTGGAGTTTGGCTGTTTCTCAGTGCAGAGATCTGGACAAAGTCAGTCATTAAGTGTTGGAAGCTCTGCAGTTTTCACTACCCCGGGATAGTCCTGGTCCTTATCTATTTCTCAGGCACCGCCCTTCTCCAGACCGCCAGGACGCCCATCTAGTACAAATAGCAACTAGAAAGTCAGTAGGTGAAAGTAAAGAAATAGTGATGCCCATCTAGTACAAACAGCGACTGGAAAGTCAGGAGGTGAAAGTAAAAAAATAAACAAAAAGCCAGTAACTCCCTTCATTTCACTAAATGCTGCAGCCACTCGGGCAGAAACTGAAATCTAAGTTTGGGGTTTGAAAATAACTCTTTTTAGAGTCCTGATTCTCAGAGGAAAAGGTCAGGATAAAGAAAAACAACAGAGTACTTCCAAAAAAAAATAGGACCACAGTGAAAAAGATCTGAATGTCGGAGCCAAAACTAATTTTCTGCTCCTCACTGGAGGGGGGTGGGGGAGGAAGAAATGGAGGAGAGAGCAAATAAGAACATCTTGACTTTCCACATTGTTAGGTAGGTTTGAGAAAAACCTCAACATTTTCTTTACAGACTAGCAAACACCTAGGACGATATGCTATTTCTGCTGCCAAAGAAGTCAGGCGGAAAGAGAAAGGCAGCCCACAACCGAGCAGATGACACGCATGGGTTCATTCAAGGAACACTTTTTGTGGACTGTCTATGGATTGATAACCCAGACACACTCTCATCCTGGAGAGAGCTCACAGTCCAATGGGAAAGATAGGCAAACAATTACGATCCACAACGTGACGGGTAATATTAACAGAGGTCTAAACGAGGTGCAAGGGTGACCGTGCAAGAGGAGGGCGTCAGGAACTCGGGGCTGTCTTCCCACCGCAAGTGACATTTCATGAGATCTTGGAAAATGACTACGGGGAATCTAAGATCGAGTGGGAGGTCCCCGCTAGGGCATTTCGATTCAACGACACCCAGTATGGCGCAGAAGTCTCTTCTACATGCTTCCCACCGCAGTGAACTTCCCTTCTCAATGCATTTATCAAACCCCGTTGGCATGTCCATCTCCCCGCCAAGCTGAGCCCTGTTAGGGCAGGAATGGCGACGATTCGTAGTTACATAAATCCGGTGCCTGGTTCAATAGGGAGTGTGGAATGAATGGCTCGATTAATGAGTAAGGTGAGCGGACACCCACACAAGCCAGCAGGCCCGGCGCTTGTTCCTATGGGCCGCGATCGCTGTCACAAGTCCGGTTCACTCAGAGAAAGGAGTGAGGGGACCGAAGACACCGGGAGAGCTCAAGATCCGCCCAATCGGGAACCTCGCTGCTGGACCAGGGCACCGAGGAACCGAGAATCCCGCCAGGCGTTCCTGAACGTAATGAGGGATGCTCGTCCCATTCTTTTACTTACATTCGTGAGGGAAAGATTTCAATTCGGTCTTTGCCCGACATTCTGACGACGACTGTTCGCCTCCAGTTACCAGCCGGGCAATCGGGGCTGCCACGGACTCGGCCACAGAGTCTTCCTGTACCAAAGTCAGCTGGTTGTGTCACCTGACCCCACCTCCCGTTGCTAAGAGGCCGCAGGGCTACGCATCCTCCAGTTCCGCTTCCTGTTGGCTCAGGGAGGAAAAGGGTGGGAGGAAGGGGAGGATGTGAAAAAGGCGATGCCCGGATGTTGAGGCGCGCGCACCAACAGGTGGCCCCTCACTTCCGGTTCTCTTCCTAGCCCCTCCCGCTCCAGCTCCAGGCGGCTGCGCAAACCTCTGCAAGCGTGACACTAAAGGAGAGTACACTCCTTGTGTTCTTCCGCTTGTCATTTTGGTCACAGCGCCACCTCATGATTTACCGAAGCTTTGGGAGAGGATTTATTCCTTGGGGACAAAGAATCAGAGTCCTGCCTCTTCCTCGCGCCTTGAAGGTTGCTTATCGAAAACTAAAGAGAGCGAGAAAGCGTACTTTTCAGGTCCTCCTGTCATCGACGCTCTTCCTTGTTCTCGGAGGACCCGGACTCTATGGTCAGTGACGAAGAGGGGACCTCTATTCTGTTGGCGCTTGCGTGCTGCGAAGAGGTTTCGCATGCGCGGTGGGGTTGAGCGAAGCGCACGCTGAGAATCGACGGCTGCTGTGAGTGGGTCACTGCTGTCTCTTCGATTACAGAGCGCGGTCCGGGACCCCACTACGGGACTCACACGTATACCTCAGGTGAACAGTCCTTTAGATCGGGTTCTCGAAGAGCTCACTCTCGCTGTGTCCAGTTCGTGGGTGGTCGAGAGCGGGTAGGCCCCGGGCTCACTCCTCTCCCGTCCAGGCGCGGGAAGTGTCTGACAGCACCGCCACCACCCGCGGGCTTCGGGGCGGTCTTTCCGTGTTGCGGAGGTGCCTTTGTACGAGCGGAGGAATCTCGCGAAGGGAAGTGGGCCAAGTGGCTCTACAGCCTCTTCAATATCGTACTTAAAAGTGAGGATGCTTTGAGGTGGGGGCGCCCCGGGAGAACGCGGTGACACCCCCGCCGCAGGTCGCTCAGCACTTTCCGGGCTGGAGAGTTCAACCTTTTTTTTTTTTTTTCGGCCCCGGGAAGTACTACCTCTCAGTGATAACCGGTGAGGACGACACCTCAAGGGACTCGTAGGATGGGTCACAGTGTTTGCTTGAGCTGGGTTATAAAGGGTCCATGAGTAGTTTATTCCCTTGATCGTTTATTTTTAAAAATTGAAACTCTCGCTACCTTATCGCCCGAGATGTGCATTTCCGTAAAATGAGTCACCCTTTGAGCTAAAACATGCTGTTAAATAGTTTAATAGGCTTCCTGTCGGTTTGCCGTGTTTCAGCACCGATGAGGACAGAATTGCAGAAGCACACGCTGTGGTCTTACAGTTAAGTAAAACTAAAACATAAGGGAAGGGAATTTTAGGGTTCGTACATATTCAGCCTGAGGTCCCTTTTACTATCCCCCAAACTTAAGGTACTTGAATTTTCATTAAACAAGGAACAATTTTTCCTGTAGAAAACGTGTAGCAGAAAGTCTTGTTTTTTCCTCTCGTTTGAAGTTGTTATTCAAGGAAAAGACTTGTGAGTCTGCCTGTGAACAGTTTGGGAATTCTGCTTACAGAGCCGTACTGCCGCTTCTCGGTTCACGTGATGCCGAGTGACTGATTCGCAAAAGATCGTAGAGATGCACGGTGATGTTGGTAGATATCGGTGCTTCCTTTTTCAACTACAGTGAGATGATTTAAAGCTTTATTTTCTGTTGCACCTCTGTACTAAAAACTAGCGTTTGGAGAGCGTATGTTAGGGTCTAGTTAAAATGACCACAAGAGTTGTTTCTAACACAGAACACATTTCGCTTTGAAAAGGAATGGGGACTTCCTGTGTCCATTATGGTGACTTGACCAGGCACTGCTTTAAGAAAGAAGTCCTGCCCACCAGTTGGCCAGGCAAAATCCCTGACAGTGCAGGGTATCTGAAGTTAGCCTGGAGTGCAGTTACCGTATTCTGGAAGGCGGATGTTCTTTAGGAAAAGAACATACGTTCAGGAACATAGGGCGCTGTAGTGCTCTGACATAGTGAGGCTCTGTGGGTTAAAGACACTGGATTTAATGTCATGGACTTGGGTTTAGCTCGTGTTCGAATGCTTATTAAGCATTTGTCCTTAATAAAGTCACTTAGTGTTTCTGTTCCTTGGTTCCCTGTTAATTGCCCCACTGTGTCCTTTCATAATACTTTTTATTGCAATTATTTGCTTATTACTTTGTTTCCCACACCGAACTTAAGTTCTTTAGTTAAGACCCTTCACTGTTTTATTGATAGTGCTCGTTACATGGTAGGTACTGAAAAAGTAATTATTGAATTAAGTTACAAAATGGAAATAACATTTTCTTTGCCTTTTTTATATTTATACACAAATGTCATATTTGTATAGCACATTACACTTTTAAAATGTTTTTACATGTATTTTTTTTTAAGATTTTATTTAATTTTAGACAGCGGGGAAGGGAGAAAGGGAGAGAAACACCAGTGTGTGGCTGCCTCTCACGCACCCCCTACTGGTGACCGGGCCTGCAGCCCAGGCATGTGCCCTGACGGGGAATCAAACCAGTGACCTTTTGGTTCACAGGCTGGCATGCAATCCACTCAGCCGCATAAGGGCATTTTTACTTGTATTTTATCTCATTTGATACCCTCCACAAATCCGTGTGGTGCAATGGAAAATAACGTTTCTCAAGTGACCGCAGTTGCTTACTTACTAGTAAGTAATATAGTAAGGACTGGTACATCTAATAACTGTTGCTGAAGTTCACTGTGCTACTTGCCTGACCTGAGGATTTATTTGAGGGCCAAATAAAATAAGGCAAAGTGCTTTGAAAATTATATAAAATTTATGGCATCATTTTTCCACAGTCGGGGGTTGGGAGGGTGAGGGGACAGGAGGCTGGGCTCAGGAGGTAATGCGAGCCTAGGGAGCCACTGTAAATACAGATGAAGCTTCACTGGGCTGGCGCTCACCTCCTGCGGTGCGGCCCCAGTTCTTAACAGGCCACTGGCCCCTACCAGTCCATGGACTGGGGGTTGGGGACCCCTGAATAAAGGACTGATAGATATGGAGCTTGTGGCCTCTATTTTCCTGGCTGGTTCTTTTAAAAGTTAGTGTAATTATCAGCATAAATACGGAGATATGTTCGAAATCTATGAACCAGTATTGCAGGTTCTTTGGGAAATGCTCTCTTTTTGTAGTTACCAGCTACTTTCTTTTTACTGTGAGAAACATACTCACTATCGGCAGTATTCCTTTATTTTCCTATATATCGTAGAGAGACTTGACCCTCCTAAAGCTGTAGCATTCGTATATCCCTTCAGGATTCTTTTGCATTATTACCTATGTTCTTTAACCTTCAAATTAAGCCTTGCTTTCCCAAAATTATCAGCTTTACTATTTGAAGAAACTTGATAAGTAAGTGTGGTTAGCACATGTTAAAAAGTTATTAAAACTATTTTATAGTTTCATGACATTTTATTTTGATACCCAGTTCAAAGCATTTTTAGCTCTCAAATTTTAGTAATTTATATACAGATATTTGACAACAGTTGCCCCTCCCCCCCCCCCCCAAAAAAAAAGCCCTCCTTAAAAGTGAAATGACCAGATCAGCTGTTTTCTTGGTGAGTAATTCTGGCCATTGAATGTCTGCTTCCCTTTATTTGCTAAATCCCTGTTTTGTCAAGCTACGAGAGAGTAACATCTCTCCAGCTATTATCAGTATGCTACTTTTTTGTTGTTGTTAAACAGGATACCTTAGTACTGAAAGTTTTCATTAATCTGTAGTATATGCTTCAGTACTGAATATATTAACGTTGCTCTTTGCTTAAAATGTTTCTAATATATTTATCAATAATGTTGAGAGAAAATATTGCCTGATGAATAAGCAGAGACTATGGATCCAAACTTCATAGGTTCAAATTCTGACACTATCACTTGTTAGTAGTATATGACAGAACAAGTTGCTTAACCTGTGCTGCAGTTTCTTCAACTATAAAATGGGGGGGACTGGGGAGAAAGTGGTACCTCAGGGAGCTAGGCAGCGGCCAGATGGGATAGGACCCTGGAGGTAGTGGAAAGGTGTGTTTAAACTAATGGGAAGCCACTGGGAAGATACAAGTGGGTACAGTGAGCAGTTCTCAGACTGCACGGCAACAGAACTGCCGTGTTCTATGAGCTGGATGTGAATGCTCTGTCTTTAAGATCAAGCAATGGCAGGCTTATTTCCCAGTTATTAAGAAAAAAATAAGTTAGTGATTTTCACAAATTTTTCATAGTCACTTAGGTCCTATAACTTCAGCTTGTCTTCTGAACTTCGACAAGGGTAAACTGGTTAAGTTAGCAGAAAAATGTGAAAATCATCAACTATGATTAGTTTGAGAGCTTCCATGTAAAAATATATTTCTACTCATGGTATGATTTCAGGCTTCTGGGTCATAAAAGGAGTGGTACTGAAAGTAGGTTGGGTAGATCAAAGGGAATAGTTTTAAATGCATTTAGTGCTTGGAGATTAAAAGAAACTTGAACTTTATAGTAATGGGGATCTGTAAAGCTATTCCCAAGGTTGAGTATAGCTATTCAACAAAAGAGAATAGTATTTGGGAGTGCTGGAAAAAATAGAAGCTAGAAATTATGGAAATTGTGAATTAAAGTTTGTTTTAAAAGGAAAAAAATTGGAGAGGAGGATACATGATAGTAAATTTAATATCTTTTGAGATTGTAGACTTAGTTTATGTCCTGGCATGTGATGTTGTAATTTTGTCTATAATAAATTATAGGGTATATTATTTGTTTAGGGTTTGGGTTTTAGTTTAATAAGATTCTTCCCTTTTTATGTAGTGGGTAGTAGCATATACAGTCGTAGCTGATTTGGAGAAAGAATAACTTTAGAATTGGCTGCTCGGTTTATAATGGTAGTGATGCTTCCCATCATTTGTGTTGTTGTCTTTAAGATTTTATTTTTAAAGAGAGGGGAAGGATGGGAGAAAGAGAGGGAAAGAACATCGATGTGAGAAAGAAACATCGATAGGTTGCCTCTCCTGTGCCCCCAACTGGGACCCTGGCCTGCAACCCAGAAATGTGCCCTGACCTGGGAATTAAACCAGTGACTACCCGTTTTGCAGGATGACGCCCAACCCACGGAGCCACACCAGTCAGGGCCATTTGTTATGAAGTGGTAGTACTAAAATAGTATTTTAGTCTTGAGGTGTTTGTGCATTTAATCCTTAGATCTCAGAGTACTTTATAAATTGTCATTATTTCGTATGATTCCCCTGAAACTGATGGCAGAGAATCACCCAAGACTTACAAAAATGTGGACAAAATAAAACTTAAAGCTTGGTTCCTAGACATCATCTGTTTTCTGATACCATTTAAGAAGTTTAAAGAAGTAAGAAGACTAACAACTTCTTCCATTGGCAAAATGTGGAAAATTGACTGACATTTCTTTATTTTTCACCTTAACTGAGCACTTACTTGGTTCTTTTGTTTAAATTGCAGAATGCCGGGTCTAAGTTGTAGATTTTATCAACACAAATTTCCCGAGGTGGAAGATGTAGTGATGGTGAATGTAAGATCCATTGCTGAAATGGGGGCTTACGTCAGCCTGCTGGAATACAACAATATTGAAGGCATGATTCTTCTTAGTGAGTTGTCCAGAAGGCGTATTCGTTCTATAAACAAACTCATCCGAATTGGCAGGAATGAATGTGTGGTTGTCATTAGAGTGGACAAAGAAAAAGGTAAGTGAAAAGAATATCTAAAATACAGTGTGGGGCAGAAGAAGGTTTACAGTTGTATGTGACAGACTTTATTCTTGCATTATTATTTATTATCTTACTATTTTCCATACAAACAACTGTACCCCTGCTTTTGCACCACCCTGTATAAATTTCAGATTTAAAACGGTTTATTATAAAATGTAGTTTTGTAAATTGCCTACTGCAGTAAAAAAAAAAAAAAAAGAAAGAAAGAAAGAAAATAAATTCTTTTACATACAGAGTTATTAGAGAAGGATGCCAATTAGCCATCTAAGCAAAATTCCTTTAAGTTAGTAATTTAATTAATACATCCCAAGGTTCATTTTTATGGGTCAAAAACTTAAATTCCCAGAGGAATTTTCCATTTAATATTTTTAGGCCATGGTAAATAAACAATTTATAAGTTTTACCTTGAACGTCATTCTGAGTAGCATGGTGAAATCTCTAGCCATCCCGCCCAGGACATGAGTCATCCCTTCGTCCAGCGTGTCCACGCTGTGTACACTACCTACCCATTAGTTACTTAGTAGCCATCTCAGTTATTGGATTGACTGTCAAGGTATTGCAGTGCTTGTGTTCAGGTAACCCATATTTTACTTAATATTGGCCCCAAAGTGCAAAGTGGTGATGCTGGCAATTCAGATATGCCAAGAGAAAAGCCATTGAGTGCACCTTTTAATGAAAAGGTATGTCTGTGTAGGAGGGAAATAGTATATGCAGGGTTTGGTGCTATCTGCAGTTTCAGGCATCCACCGGGGGTCTTGATATGTGTGCCGTGTGGATAAGAGGGGACTACTATCTTCCTTAAACTTAGTAAGTCTTCATACCACTGCCCCAGAGCACCCTAGATTGGTGTCCTTCCAATCTATTTGGTATTTCTTCCTTATATATATGTAACAAGAAGGAATCAAATTTCCGCCTACAATCAGAAAAATGTTATACATATATAGTAATTTACATGTAAAAATAATTTCCATAGCTGCATTGTTTGTACAGTATTAAATATTAATGCTGTTTGTACAGTATTAAAAGCAGGAAATAATCAAAATCATGGTAAAACAAATCATGACTCATCCATGCAATGCAGTTTTATATAGAATGAGATCTGAATATTCTGACATGGAAAGATAAGCAGAGTAAGATAAGAAAAAAAAGGAAAGTGCAGAAGATCCTATGGAGAGGATCCATTTCTGATACTAGGAGATTAGGTCCACTGGATAAACCTTTAAAAATAACAGCTATAAACCCTAAATAAATATTTTTTTTAAAAAAACTAAAAACAATGGGAATGATCAAAAGCGTGGTGAAACTGAAAGAAGAAAGGAATTGTGTTAGGTCAGTTTTGCAGCTTTTCCCCTGAATGCATGTCGCAGATATCTTCAAGCAGGACAGCTAAACTAGTAGTGGAGACCTACAGTCTTAATGTCTTGAGAACCAGAGGTGAAAGTTCTGAAAGTTCTGGACAACCAAAGCAGTTGGCAGGTAGTTACAGAGATCCCAGAAAGGAGAGACACGGGGAGAACCCTTAAATTTACATATAACGCCCTGACCGGTGTGGCTTAGTTGATTAGGCATCATCCCACAAACCGGAAGGTCATCATTTGGTTCCCAGTCTTGACACATGCCCGGATTCCAGTTTTGGTCCTTGGTCCGGGCACATACAAAAGGCAACTGATCGATGTTTCTCACATCGATGTTTCTCTCTCTCTTTCTCCCTCCCTTCCCCTCTCTCTAAAAATAAATAAGATCTTCTAAAAACATAAATTTATATATAAATTCTACTCACATCTCTGGCTGACCTCTGAAATACTAATACACAGGTTGAACTGCAAGCAACCCAACAGGGTACAATTCTAAACAGATTTCATTTGCTTTCCACCTGGGAGACAGAGCTTATAGTTTTGAATCCAGACAAATTAACTGCCTACTAAAACAAAATCAGCATCATACTTAAAGGGAACAATACAGGAATTTGGAGTCTGTTACATGTCACTCACAATGTTCAGGATACAGTCTGTATTTGCCAAACATTTGAAGAAACTGGAAAATATGACCCATGCAGAAGAGAAATGACAAGCGATGGTGACTGACTCAGAGGGGACCCTTATGTTGGAATTGGCAGGTAAGGATTTTAAAGCAGATACTAGAACTGCTCAAGGATATTAAGAAAGTGTGCTTAAAATGCACAAAATGAAATCTCTGTAGAGAAATTAGAAACTCTCACCAAAAAGAAATAATAAATTCTACAAATCAAAAGTGTACTATCAAAAAAAGTTCACTGGATGGCTGACAGATTAAAGATGACAGAAGGCTCAGTGAAAGTTGAAGGTAGCTCACTTTTAAAAAGAACTAATCTGAAGAACAGAGGGGGAAAGGAAAACCAGTCATATCAAATGCCCTATTCCAAAAGAAAAGGGCAGAAAATATATATGAAGAAATCGTGGCTAACAGTTTCCCATATTTGCTGAAAATATATAAATGTATAAATTGGAACAGCTCAGTAAACCTTGAGGATAAATACTAACAAGATTGCATCTAGGCACACCAGACTTGAAAAACCTAGAGAAAATCTTGAAAACAGCCAAGGAAAATGACACGTTATTTGCAGAGGAAGAGTAGTACGAATTACTGTGGCATCCTTATTGGAAATTATGGAGTTCCAACCTTCGAAAGACATCTTTGAAGCACTCAAAGAAAAAAGCTGTCAAACCAGAATTCTGTATCTAAAGAAAATATTCAACAGTGAAGATCAAATAAGACCTTTTCAGGTAAATAGAAACTAAAAGGGGTTTTTTTTTTTACCAAATAGGCCTGCATTATAAGAAATGGTAAAGAAGTTGTTCAGACCAAAGAGATGTGATACCCAAAATAAAAAATATGTAGGTAAATTTTAAAGACATTTTTTCCCTACTAAATTCTTTAGAATACATTTTACTGCTTACCTCATTTTGTACCAGCAGGATTTTAATTTATGGAGGTGACTGATGACATGGAGAGGCCAATGCTATTGAAAGAAGATTTTTATTAAGTTTCCCAGGAGATGGGGACATACCCGTGCCATGCAGAGCCACTTGAGGAAGCACCAAATTTGGTCAAGAGGCAGAAGGAGCAAGGGGAAAGACAGATGGGGTAAACAGTTTAGGGTTGGCGAGTTTGAATGGTTTTGGCAGGCCTTGGGGCATCAGAGCTGTTCCTGGCGGTCTGGTACCTTGGCTCTGGGCTGATTTAGGGCAGGAGGAATACTGACTTCTGTGTGAGGCTTTGATGAGGAGATGGTTGGAGGAATGGGCTCTGGCCTGGTTAGTTTGCATGTGAAAAGCTGTTCCAGTTGAGTCCTTTGCTCTCTAAGAATTGACTAGCCCTGGGAAGGGGCTTTTCTTCTCACCCAGTCAGCCGGGCAACAAATGTTAACGCACCAATGCAGACAAACAGTGCTGCTCAGATGAATAGAAGAGCCTCTGGGACTTCCACTCCTTTGTCCACATGTGTGATTGCAGTATTGACATACTATAGAAGCCCAAAGTTGATCACATCTACTCATCCCAGATGACAGCACCCTTGATGATCAGAGTGGCCCCAGAGAGTCCCCAGCCAGACCCTTTATCCACAGGGATGATTCCAACATGAGCTTGGTACCACAGAATCCAGCTGGTCCCACGATGTGGAAGAAACACTAAAAACGTACCTCTTGTGTGCACCCACAGCATGAATAGTTGGAGGCTCTACTTTCCTACACCATGTTTCCAGATAGAAGTCTCCAGAAGGAACTTGCTTTGAAACCCAACCTACCAGAGCCAGCAGTAAAGGCTTTGGTTTAGGAATTGGTGGTAAGTCAAATTGAGGAAGCAGCAGAAGCAAAAGCAGCTATCACTAAAGCAACCAAACCAGATTCTTCCAGCCAAGAACGTGCCCGTGTCACCCACAACATCAACCAGTCCTTATTTTTTTCTGTGTGTTTCAGATTTCTGTAGTTCCATTCCAACTCATGGGGCTCTATCATCACTGAGAGTCCCACAGGTGATGTCCAAATGCAGGCTCCTCAGTTAGAGGGGCTAGTGGCCTCAGTTCCTGCTTTTTACTGTTAACACCTGTGACATAGCCCAAATCATGGAACTTAAGTTTTCCTGATGAGGATGAAATATCCAACTCTTCTTTCCATTGTGTCTATCAGTCTGTCTCACCCACAGGCCCCAGCTAGAAGAATAGGGTTCTTCTCTTAGCATATTTGCTGCTGTAGCTGTAGGTCTATCTCCTGGGCAAACCTCATCCAGTATGACAAGCTGAAGCTGTGCAACCTGCAGTCTAAGAGACAACCTGGAATTTCAAAACCCCTCCAGTATGGTTGACTGTGGATTTCTCTGATCAAAGTACTAATCCCAGATTGTACAGGGGAAGAAAAAGAGAATACAGAAAACATAGTTTATTCAGTTGGCCCTATGATGCATGGATGCCAAACAGAATCTTTTGGCCAGCTTTCATCTGGGTAATTGAAAAATTACTAGTTCCCTCCAACGAGGTAATAGAGAATATACAGATAGTAGAGAATATACAATTACATGATAATAATAAGATACATTTCTGAAAACAAAAAATTTCTCATCTCGTGCAGTATTTTGTCGATAGGATTTTAGTGGGGAGTAAGTACAGGTATACCAACCAGACAGCTGGTTGTGAAAATTCGCCACAGTGGTATGCTGACAATCTGGACAGAGATGATTTTTTTTTCAAAATTTTTTCGTGCAGGATACATTGATTTGTCAAAAAGAAGAGTTTCTCCAGAGGAAGCAATCAAATGTGAAGATAAATTCACTAAATCCAAAACGGTAAGTTGATTTTTTTTTTTTAAAGATTTTATTTATTTTTAGAGGGGAAGGGAGAGAAGGAAGGAGAGAAACATCAGTGTGTGGTTGCCTCTTGCATGCCCCCCACTAGGGACCTGGCCCACAACCCAGGCATGTGCCCTGACTGGGAATCGAACCAGCGACCCTTTGGTTCGCAGGCCAGCGCTCAATCCACCGAGCCACACCAGCCAGGGTTGTAAGTTTATTTTTGAGTCAGATTAATCCAGTATTTAATGTGCACGTCATGTTCCTGGCAAAAAATAAAAATTAAAAAACTCATATTTTCCGTAAGTATATTTTCATTTCCAATTATGTATTACATAGAAAATAATTTAAAGACTTAATTTCAAAAGAGTATGACTACAGTGTTTTTATCTCATGGTATTACTACTTTAAAGTATTGCTTATGATCTAATATTCTCAAAGCAGTACTGGATGTTAGTGTTTTTAAGCTATTTTAAGAATAAATTAATTATTATCTGTGGTTTCACTTGATTTGGCTTATCATAACATGTAGTTGTTGACTCCTGTCCCTCTTGGGATAAGGGTCACAGAGTCAACCAGCTGTTGTATGTTAAGAATGAGCTGGGTTTGTAAAATGTTTATAAATCTAGGAAAGCAAGGAAGGGGTCTGTTACTAGTTTGGGGTTTGTTTTTCCTAGTTAAAGTTCTTTTTTTTCTTTTTTTTTCCTTTTGTTGTTGCTGCTGCTGCTATTTTTGCTATAATTTCCTGCTTCCCCACAGTAAGCAGGAATAAAGCAAGGACAGCGCTTCTGCATTCATCTTCTGTCTGGATTGTTCTGTTCTCTGGTCCTGTTTAGATTAGCCTTCATTCCCTAGGTCCTGGGTTCTTGATGGCACCGTGTCCATTGTTTCTCATTTGTTTGCCTTCTCTTGTGTCTTCTTTTTCTCTTCTGCCATGTGTGTTTCTGCCCCCAAGATAAAATGCCAAAAAAACAATGTTTAAATGCAGAGTTTTTTTAAAATCTTGCTTAACCCTAGTGAAACAGAGAGAATAAAAATCTAAGTGCCATCAGACCATTGCCAGATTTTCCCTCTCTTTTACTGATGTGTTTACTGTTACTGCATTGTGGTTTACACATTCAAAAGCATGTCACGAAAATCTTCTTTTAATAAACTTGGGGCCTTGCCACTCAGTATAGTCGGTGGACCAGCAACATTGGCATCACCTGATTGCTTATTAGAAATGCAGGATCTCAAGTCCCAACAAATCTGAGAATCCACATTTGAGAAACACTGCTGTTGGAAACTTCCATTTTGTCCCGTCAACAGAGTGTAAAATGACTCCGTTAGCAGATCTTACCAGGATAGGATGAATAGCCAGTGTTAGTACCTTTTCTCACTCAATTTTCATGTGTAATTAACATGAAAATCTCCTTTCTTATACTTCTCTTCTTTAAGCCCTTTATTTTTTGGAGATTAGAAAAAATCTTGGCAGCAGTGGGTAAGATTGAAGGATAACCATTAAATTATAACAGCAAAAAAAATACTAAAATCTCAATCTTGGTTCCACGTTCTCATATGGAGTGGTAGTAATAATGTCTTACATTTCTCTAACAGGATTCGTATAATATACAGACTTTATATGTTCACATAAAACATTTGTATAATGCTCTCCATTTGTAGTGTGCATCTGTGTGCGTTTGATCTGCGTAAGCGCTCTGTACAGTAAAAAAGAGAGGTTCAGGATCTCTCTTCCGAATGGGAAGACAAATTCAGAGCGGTTAATGTGTGTCAGGGTAAAGACTTAATCTGGGTGTTAGGACTATTTCTGTGCTATTTCTATTTGTAATATCCAGTTAACTAAAGTGTAAAAATATCTATGTAATAGGTCTCTTACCTTTGAATTGTTGAGCCCTTCATTTTGTCCCTAGGTTTACAGCATTCTCCGTCATGTTGCTGAGGTGTTAGAGTACACCAAGGACGAGCAGCTGGAAAGCCTGTTCCAGAGGACTGCTTGGGTCTTTGATGACAAGTACAAGAGACCCGGATATGGTGCCTATGATGCATTTAAGCATGCAGTCTCGTAAGCACATCTTGTTGGCTCTGCTGCTACCTTCATATCACAGCTGCCGGTTGGGTCTGGCATGCAGACTGAGAGCCTGACGTGTAGTAGTACAACATCCGTGTGTTAAGTCCCTGCCAAATTTAGATTAAATGTTTCAGTATAAAAGTGTCGTCATATGGGCCAATCCTGTATAGCCAAGCCTATACAATTTCTTATATCCGTTACATAGTTTCATAAGCTATATAGTTTCATCTTATACTACTCCCTTAGCCATTTCCTTCTACTTTTTTTATTGTCCTAGATGACTTTAGAGCCAATATCGATGTCTCATCTAAAACTGTGACGTCTTGTTTTCCTCACGATTCCTTAGCCCTTCAGCCCATGCCACCTTAGCCAGTCTTCCAGATGGCTTCACACTGGATCTACTACTGTCACCAGGATTTGCTCTGCCTCCAAAACCTGCAGTTCATACATTCTTTTCTTTTCTTTTTTTACCACAGCCCCCTCTCCTTCCAACTCCCCTGTAGTTAGTCCTACTCTATGTCTTTGTAATTCTTATATCAGGTTCTGATTCCAAACCTTTTTTTTTTCTCCCTCTCTTTTCACTCCTGCCTGCCTTCTCTTTCTTACTCAACATAGATACAGCATGGTCCATCATTTCAACAGCTTTCTGGCCAATATCATCAGCTTTTGCCTTGTTTTTCCTTCTGTTACGTCAGCCTTGGAGCGCTGTTCCTGCCTTCTCTGCACTTGCAGACTGCTGGGTGCTGCTAGGAAAAACCAGTCCTGAGGGTTGGTGCCCTGCATATTCATGGTCTCAGCCTCAGCCGGCTTTCACTGCTGCCCCACATCCTCGCTGCTCCTGGTCAGTTCTTCCTCCCAGTCTCAGAGTGGCTGTTCCAGGGCTTCTCCACACTCTTCCCTCCCCCTCACCCGGTGCATGCACTACCTGTTTTATAAAGAAAATAGAAGCCATTGTGCTGCACACGATCTCCTCTACTTCCTTCCACTATCTCAGCTGTCATTACCTCCTTCCTGCCCTCCTGTCACACTGGAGTTCATACCCTTCCTGCTTTCAAACCAGTCCTAGCACCTGTGCCCGCTACTGCTCAGGGACCTCTTTCCCTCTGTCATTCATTCCCTCTTTTGGGTCTTCAGTCTTTTCCTTAATTGGTTTCGCTATAGCAGCATAAAAATATGTTCTGATTTCTCCCATTTACACCAAAGAACAAACTTCTTGATCTTCTCTACTTTGTCCTGAGCAAGCACTGTGTCCTCTCCTTTTAATAGCGAGACTCCTTCAGTTCTCTCTACTTCTGCACCTCCCACTCCTTCCCAAATGTTAATGCTCCACCAGCAGCCTCACACTGCACAGAGGATACTTGCCCAACCTCTGTGCTGCCAGGTGGTAATGGTCATCTCAGCCCCGGCGAGCGGCACCTGGGACTGCTCGAGCTGACTCATTCGGTTCTCCAAATCCCTTCTGGTTTACCCCCAAATGTAACTTTTTTCATATCACATTGTCAGAGAGATGAAAATAGTAATAATAATAGTAGCTAATATTTATACAGTTCTCACAACAACCTGTACGTTCTATTAATCCCTATCTTATAGATGAGGAAATTGAGGCAGAGAGTCAATAGTTTGTCCAAGTTGACAACAGCAAACAGTAGAGCCAGGATTCCAACCCAGGCATTCTGGGTTCATCCAGAGTTTATGCTATTAACCATTAAGCACTGCTGCGTATTTCTGTCCTCCCTGACTTCAGTCCATCACTCCTCAGTCAGCACGTTTCTTCCTTTGGCTTGCTGTCGTCATCTGGCCCCGGCTGACCCTCTAGCTCCCACCTCCAGCACTCCCTCCATTACCTACCGCTCAGCCTCGGCAGGTATTCCCTTTCCCTTAACATTCTTCTCGTGTTATCAGTCACAGAGCAACTGTCCAGATTTAAGTGATACTAATTCTTTGCCACATATGCTTAATATTTTTCTTTTAATTAAGAAATAAAATTTCTAAGATAGTTAGAAATAATGTTTTACCCTTCCCAATCCATTCACCTCACTCATCAGTGGTAACCACTATTCTGAAAGTAGTAGGTATCATTACAATTTCTGTTTTTATGGTTTTAATAGTTACAGGTATTCAGGAAGTACATATAGAATCATATTTTTTGTATTTAAAAATTCTATCAATTTATGTTTCTGTACCTTGAATATTTACTCATAAGGCTATTATTAAATAGATTTTCTCCAAATTGATAGATATATGCCTACTTCATGTTAATTTCTATGTAGTATTTTATTGTAAAAATATGCTTTATCTGCTCCTGTATTAAGAGGTTTTGAGGTGATCCCACCTGACCCCCTTTCCCCCCATTTTTTAAGCAATGCTGTTATGTGTACTGATGTACATGTCTCTGTGTGTTCACATGTGGGAGTTCTGTGTACCTAGGATAAGCATAAAATTGTTTGGTCACAGGATTAATTATATGCATCTTTAAATTTACTCAGTTTTGCCAAAATACTCTCCAAATCAGTTCTTTATTTATATTTT
The DNA here is from genome assembly GCF_022682495.2 of Desmodus rotundus. NCBI lineage: Eukaryota > Metazoa > Chordata > Mammalia > Chiroptera > Phyllostomidae > Desmodus > Desmodus rotundus. The sequence continues at coordinate 110,845,992 of NC_071393.1, forward strand.
CTCTAGCAATTATATAAGCATCCCCATTTTTCTTCATCCTAACCAACATTTGGTATAGGTCTCAGATTTTTTTTCCTTTTGTCAAACTGATGGATGGACAATAGTATCTTGTTTTGATTTACATTCTGTTGATTGTGAACTTAACAGCTTTTCATGTTTTTTGACCATTTATAGCTCTTCTATGAAACATCTGTTTATTCATCTGCCATTATCTGTTGATTTGTCTTTTGCTGTGTAGGTGGTATTAGTTGAATGAAAGTTCCCTCAACCCAAATTATTTTGCCTTTCATTCCTTAACCTATGCTTTAAGTCTGGTGCTTGCCCACACCATTTCTTTTTTAATACATTATACCTTTCTTAAAACAGTTCTGCCTTTGCTTGTTAAAATTCTGTTATTCTTTTAGTCATTTCATTTTTTCATTTGTCATTTGTCAACATGTCATTGACTTAACACCCTGGTCCCTGTCCTGTGGCACTTAGGAAGGTCAGATGGAATGCCATTTTGTCCATGAAGCCCTTGATGACCCACTCACTGAAAGTAATACCCTTCTCTCCTAATTCCCACAAATGCAGTTTTAGTTTTTAATTTTTTTCCATGGTTTTGTTCTTTTCAAGTTAGATTGTAAACTCTCTGAAGCAGACTGCTAGTTACATTAAAGTGCTTAATTATAGTGGGATGCCAGGTGTATTGAGAAACATTTTGAAAGTCTTGCTCTAGCCAGATCTCTAGCTTTTCTTGGAATAACAATTACTTAGGTGTTTTCTACTTGTCATATATTACTAAATGCTGCATTATCTCATTTAATACCATAATTAAGTGAGATACACTGTTTTCCTCTTCATTTTACACATTTAGAAACTGAGGTTTGGAAAGGCCCAAAGACACATAGTTATCACACGACAAAGCTACAATTTGAACTCTAATTCCGACACTAAAGCCTATGTTCTCACACAGTATTCTCTGGTATTGTGTTTGGTATTTCAGTTGTCAGTAAAGTAACCGTGACCTCTTTTTTTTTTTTTTTCTTTTTTTAAAATCAGAGACCCATCTATTTTGGATAGTTTAGATTTGAATGAAGATGAACGGGAAGTACTCATTAACAATATTAATAGGCGTTTGACACCACAGGCTGTCAAAATTCGAGCAGGTGAGTTTTTAAATGATGTTAAAAGATTTTGCATATATCAATAAACCTGTTAAATAGTGAGTCTTACCAAAGAATGTTACTATATTAACATCTATAAGTTTTTCTAAATGCATATTTTTCAAAAGAAAAGTTTAAGAACTTAAAGGTTCGTGCTGAATCATCATAAATGTATAAAATGTATATATTAACACCTTAAGTTGGCCCTTTTTTTAAGGAGGTGGTTATTTCATTTAGTGCATACTTGAAAATAATCTAACAGGACAGTAATGTACTCCCATGTCTCTGGATTAACCACTGTTAGCAGTTTAGAATATGTTCTTTTAGGCATTTTTTCCTATGCTCGTATGCTGTATAGGAGTGCCTGCTGTTTATATTCAGGTGTAACTTTTTGTTTTTACAAAGATGAGGTCATGCTGTGCAAAATTTTCTCCAACTACCTTTTCACACTTAGTGTATCATGGCTTGCCCTTCCATGTAGAGCATAGGAATCTTTTTCATTCTTTTTAGTGGCCAGGTAACAGTCTATACACTGGTAAACTTTAACCCGTGCACTCTTGAAGAACTTTAGGTTGTGCCAGTTTTTTTATTATTATAAAAAACACTGTAAATACATTTATCCATTTATACAAGTGTTCTGTGAGGCACACTCCTAAAAGTAGAATTGCTGGGTCAAAGTGTATGCCATTTCCAAACTGTTCTCAACAGTTTGCAATTACTGTTTCACTCAGTTTTTAAAACACTCCTCCTTTTCTCCACTTTACAAAGAAGAAACTGAGGTACTGAGAAGTTGGAATCATGATTTTAACCCAGGGATGGCTAGAGTTAAAGGTGTGTGTTAAATGTGTCTGCCTGAGAGTTTCACCATTCACGGGCTTGATGTGGATGAGAGAATATAATTTCAGGTAGCTTTAATTAGGAAAGTTAATAGCTGGGATTGGTTTCTAATTGAAAGGATGATAAACACTTTTATGAGTGTCTGAATATCATCTGCCACATCTCTGATTTCTTTTATGCCTTTAAATATTTTTTGCAGTATTTTGGTGTAAGCTCTTGCATTTTGTAATTTTAGATATTGAAGTGGCATGTTATGGTTATGAAGGCATCGATGCCGTAAAAGAAGCCCTGCGAGCGGGTTTGAACTGTTCTACAGAGACCATGCCCATCAAGGTGAGCGGTCGGTTTTCTCCCTCCCTGCGGAAACACCCACCAGAGCCAAACCAGATTTTTTAATGATCGTGTTTTATAACAAGTGTTACAAAAAGTGGTTCTTGGTGATATTCTAGGGGATGTTTACAATTACATATAGGCTTTTTGCTGTAGCTACTGTTCCTGTCACAGTGGATAGAGACTCCTGTTGGTGTTTAGTGCAGAGGGCTCCTTTACAGTAAAGACTTCTACCCATGATGCCCAGAGTCTTGAAAAAGGCAACATATTCTCTCCATTTGTGTGTTCTCATACTCACACACAACTTTTAGGAAGTTTGCTCTGAATCTTTCATTAGCAAGAAAATTAACTGGTTATTATTTTGAATCTCTTAGAAGAATTTCTTCTGTCAGTTTAGTTTAGAACCAGATTGGAATTTTTGTCTGTTTAAAGACTTTATTCATTATGTTGATGATGGCTGTAGTTGGTTTAGCCACCAAAGACACCCGGAAGTCATAATTCTTCATATTCAGTATTTCAGTAGATTTGATTAGATTATGGTGTCAATAGCTTTTGCTACATTAACAAACTACCCAAATTACTGATTATAAAATTGGGAGTTAAGTTTTGGGGTGATTTGTGAAGGCAGCAGGTTAGCATACCAATTCTTGAACATCCTCAGAGTTGTGTGTTCTATAGGTATACTCCTAACTGAATTTGTATCTTTTTCCTTAGATTAATCTCATAGCTCCTCCGCGGTATGTGATGACTACGACAACCCTGGAGAGGACAGAAGGCCTCTCTGTCCTCAATCAGGCTATGGCTGTTATTAAAGAAAAGATTGAAGAAAAGAGGGGTGTCTTCAATGTTCAAATGGAGGTGAGATCAAGTTTGTTTTCCCCTCGTTTTTAAGAAATTTAAAACATATAAATTAAATATATTCTAAAATCTTAAAAAGTGGGATACATTTAGGATTACAACTGTGCTAAGCATAGAATAATTTATTGACTCAGTTTCTGAAAGGACGTTTTATAGGCAAATAAGAACTGTCATGGGATGGTTATTGAGAACTGTGGTCACTGGTGATGTCGGGTGTCCTACTGTGTCATTTATCCCTCTCCCCGACCGCCTACCAGGGAAATAATAGACAGTGAAAATTAGTAATTGATTATTGTCAGAATTTAATACTTAAAATTTGATCTCAGAATTAGAAGTGAGTAGTTGCCTGTATTTCATCTCAACAAGAATAAAACCTAATTTTCATATGTATATGTTACATGTGTATTTATATAACAATTCCTTCTCTGGAAAAGAACAGTAAATAATTTATTTTAAACCTAGAAGATGCATTTTTATAGGACCTCTTTTGGGTTTGAAGGACATATATAGCCACTGAGATTATTTTCATACAGTTTCAGTTTTACCTTGTAAAAATAAGAGGAAATAATATTTGATTTTAATATACACATATTTCTTTTTTCTGTATTGTATTATTCTCATAAATTCCTTCCATTGTTGATCTAATGAAATCCATTAGTGGTATGTCAGCACGCAAAAGTGAATAGATATGGCAATTGTTAGAAAAGTGTTTCTTTACATAAGAGTTAAAATAGTAGGCAATAATAGTATTGAAATTGAGTTTTGTGTACTATTTAACTACTTCACTTTGCAATTATGCCTCTGCTTCCACAGCCCAAAGTGGTCACAGATACAGATGAAACTGAACTTGCAAGGCAGCTGGAAAGGCTTGAGAGAGAAAATGCGGAAGTGGACGGAGATGATGATGCAGAAGAAATGGAAGCCAAAGCTGAAGATTAACGTTGTGGGAAACAGAGTCCAGTTTAAGGAACACAAAACAGCCCTTCCTGGCTATAAACCCTAGACTTAAAAGTTTTCCAGTATTGAAAACTTCAAAGTTGAATATTTTTTATTTCCAAGTATTTAAATGTTCTAACAGACCAAAACGTGAAATGCCCTCCTAAAATGACAGCTGTTTTCACACAGTAGCTCCAGCACACTGAGCATTTTTAAGCTAAGAACAGTCATAAATCGGGTTTTCCACTTCTGATGTCTCCAGACTGACACCCCTTTCTAGTTCAGTGCCTCCACGTAATTTACCAGGGGCACCCAAAGCAAATAGTCCCAACCTTTCTATATAAATGTATCAAGCAAATGTTAAATAAATTTCTGGGATATTTAATTAATAGGCTTCTTCCTTCTTGTCACCAGTTAAAAGCATTATGATTACTAAGACCCTAATTTTATTCCTTCCCGTCTACATGTAGAAATATAAGGGCAAGTGTTCAAAGAATTTATATGGCAGATCCTTTTAATAGGAGGGGTTAGAGGAAATAATTTTATTTTTACCACAGTGAAAGTTGACTCTTAGGAGGGAAAGCCTTAAAATACAAGTAAAGGATTATATCGGTTGTGTGGCTTTCACTGTTTGAGACTGACGCCACGTGTGGGAGAGTTTACCACACTGGTCCTCGTTGCTGTACTGAGCTGCTTGCCTTGAGTTTGTAATTCAAAGTGGTAAAGTATTTTTTTTCTTTCTAGATGGTGCTTTTCTTTAATTTAGTTACTTTGAGTACCAACACCCAACTTTTTTTTCCCATTAAAATACTCACTAGGTGCCACCTAAAGAACTTCAGTTTTCTTTATAACAGAATAGAGATCTGTTTGAACACAGTTACACCGATTTTTCTACGTTTTCATCGTTTTTCTCTTTGAAGAACTGTTTTAAAGGTAAACAAATCCATAGATAACACATGGTTTGAAGTTACAGCTGTAGTAGCCAGGGTGTCTGTCTTGAGTTACTTTGGTTTTTGTAGATCTGTTCTCTCAGTACACTTGAGATACTAGATACACTAATTTTATTCATTATTCTTAAGAATAGCCATTTAAATACTTAGATTAAATCATGCCCACCTTCAACAATCCTGTACTAGACTCAACATTAAAGGGACTGGAAAATAGGAAGTGTTGGTGAGATAGTTTGTGCCATATGTGAAGGCTGACCCTTTGATTAATTCAGCAGCCTTCATTATCAGCTTTGTAGATCCAGAAGGCTGGGTTCACACAGCTGTTTCCACAAGGGAACCACGAGAGCGAGCATGCCATACTGGGAATATGTAGAGGAGAGTCTGAATGTATTCAAAATTAGCTCATAATTTTCACCTTGGTCTTTTTGAGGAGGCAAAAAAATACATCCATAGAGCTCACAGCATTAATATGTCATCAAAATATAAGGGGTGCTCCTTACATGTTTGCTATAGACAGGGGAATTGAATTTTTGTTTACTGAATATTTTTGTACTTGAAAAGCCATAACTATACCGGTGGCCTTCATGGTGAGTGAATTTATCCCATGCAGGCCTTTTGGTCAGTTCTGTAATGGTTGCAAATTCATGGCCCTTGCCAGAGAAAAGATCAGTATAAAGAAATATAAAGAAAGAGTTAACTAAACTTAAGGAATACATATACCCTACTGACCTAAAAGTATCACTTTCAAACATGAGGACAAGCTACACACCCAGCTTCGATAACCTGAGGAACAGACTGACCAACACAATTGACCAGTTTATCCCAATCTTGGATCTCCTCCAAAAACCTCTTCGTTAAAAATCAACAAGTTCATCTACTTACTCTGCCTTTGAGGTCAGGTGGTTATCAACTCAAAACGGAACATTAGCAATAGTTTGGGTCTTATGCATAATTAACTGAAATTAATTGAAAATGGCTGACAAAAAAATAAGAACAAGCCATTTTTGGTATTTTACAGCAAAACAAGACAAACCGATACTTCGGATAATGGTCAAACTGGGAATCTACAGACCCGCGAAGCACTACGTTATGCTAAGCAGTACAGTTACGACTCAGCTGCCATACTTTGAGACATTCTCGGTTTAGCTGCTTTTACATCAAACCATTGAATTAAGTTGGATCAGGATTTTTAAAAATTGAAATGCTAGTACCTTGACAAGAGTTGTTCCCTGATTTGCCTCAAGGTGATGGTCATCTACTTTTCAGTGCTTGAGGGTTCTGCTATGTCCTCTACAGTGTGGTGCAGTTGTGCCAATTTAGGGTCCGGAAGCCATCAAGCCAAATGCAGTTGAATTCAGGTAAACACCTGTTGATATTCAAAAAGCAATAAACTAATTCCGGGGACATTAGACCTTGGTAAAATGCCAAATGGAAAATTGGGGGGTTAAAAGGCAGTCTTTTACAATGTAAGGAATGAGTTAAAACCTCATTAGCTTGGAATTTCTGCTCATTCAGGTCAGGTATTTTAGATGGGATTAAGGGAAGACAGTTCAAACTATGGAAGAGGACAAATTTTTACTTAAAACACTTCGGAATATCTACTCCCCTTAAGTGTAAGTTACGCATCATACCAGTCATTAAAGGACATTCACGCACTTGTACTTTGCAAGAACGCTGACGGTAGCTTGTGCCAGGTCACTGTATACACTTGAATGCAATAAAAATGTTTTTAAAAGTATTGTATGATGCAGACTTTTCACTACTTCAGATTAACCTCCCAACTGGTGAAGCCTCTTGGTACCTATTTGTCTCAAGGTCCACTTGAAAACCCAAATATCGTGCCTTGATTTAACTCTCCCATTTACATATTTATCCTTCAGAGAGCTCCCGCTCTGCGTCTTTCTAAATGCTATTTTCCATAGTAAAGCTATAATTTCACCTTTCTTTTCCTTTTGGTATGTGTCTCAATCTCTTCAGCTGAGTCCATGACCTTTCTGTGATGTATAATCCTTATACAAGCTTATCTTTCAAAAGAAAATATTCTTTAAATGTTCAGTAAAATTTTGCCACCTTCCCTACTTTAAGATGAAGCAAAACTTAACCACAGAGATTACTTGAGATGTCTTCATAATCGCCTTAATTCACATATCCTCAAGCATGAATAAACTTTGAAAACTATGAAACTTTGTAAGGGAATTCTAATAGTCAAAAACAAATGTCAATTTTTATTAACTGAAAGAAGGGGTTAAGAGTTGCTAACAGCATTTCAGAGAGAGCCACCGTGAGACTAGCATTTTATTTAGTAGTATAACATGGCCGGCTAGTGTTATCAGGAAAAACTACTTGGTGGCCAAAGAATGGCTGACTGTGATAATGGGCAAAAGTCAAGATGATGGCTCCTAATGGCTGTGCTAGCGTTTCCCGGCTGTTAACATGAAGGTGGGGACGGAAATAGCACCGTTACTGACTGTAATCTAAGGAACTCTTCACCAGTGTCACTCTAAAACAGCGCAAAATGAAGTCTTAACACACTCATTTTCCAGGAAACCCCGTCTGGTAGTGGGAGGAATCCTGGTTTTGTTCCCAAGGGTCCTTGTCACGTCAGCTTTTTGATAGCTTGAATCCACTCAACTCGCTCAGCCTTGCTGCTGGCCTGGATGTAATAGTGTATGTCATCTTTAGTAATGATTTTGAAGAGATTTCCCTGGACATTCCCTTTAACACCTAGGCAGGAAAAAAAAAATCAGTGAGTGAATATCCATGTCTGCTTTCTGCTGGAACCAGCTGACAATCAAGTGAGACATGAAAGAAAACAAAGTACTTATTAAATATTAATGTATATGGTTAAGGAATCCCACCAGATGCATGCTTTGCTCTTCTCCTCCCTTCCGTCCCCTCTCCCTCGCCTGTGTCCTAAGGCCTGCCAGTGGAATATCTGAACATCCTTGGAAGCTCTCTTGGCCCGTACCCTATGCTAACCTTAGATCTACACTTTCGTTCACATCAAAGATCCTTCAATGTTTATGGAAAAAGCAGGCACAGACTTGGGATTTAACTTTTAACTCCTTTGAACCTCAATTTCCACATCCATTAAAAAGGGAATAATACTTTCTTCTTACCTTAGCTGGCTATTGTGAAATTAGTGTAATAATAGATATTAAAATGTGTTGCTAACCCTTAAACACTGTGTACCTAATATTATTCTTATTAGGTGGAAGCTTATGGGCAAGTAAACAAAGAAACTGAAGGGAAAGAATATAAAAGACAAGGATTATATAGTTGAAGTGTTGAAACACTAAGAATACATGCCCTTTAATTCTGAAACTGGCTTCAAAACTCACACATTCATCGTCTCATTGAGAAAGCCCTACTCAACTCCCAGAGCTCAATCCTTCATCGGCAGAGTATTATTGAGAGCGCAGGAGGGAGGCCCCTGAGAAGGCCGGGACCGAAGTTGCATCTTACCAGTGGGAACGCCGTTATCCTCCAGAGCAGACACGAGTGAACCACGAAGAGAAAACCCGCCCACCGGCCGGTTCTCTTCCTGCAGAGGAAAGGAGACCTGATTCGGAATTATGTGAACAGACAGAAGGGAAGAGGTGCACTCTCCCTATTACCACCCTCAGTCATGCTAGCCAGAGAAGCCAGTGAGAGTCATTTAAAACAGATGAGGCTGAACTTGGACATAACATGGTCAAGTCAAAAGCACCAGTGAGGAAGTTTGGGCTTCCTCGTTTCCCACCAGCGGCTGCAGTGCCTCAGCCCTCCCTGGGCCCTTGGCTCTCACTGCATCTGGAAGGGTCCCAGGACCTCCTTCAGGCTCCTTCACATTCTGGGCTTAGGGCCCCAGTCCCTGACCAAAGCTCCGGGAGGAAGGAACCGCGCAGTCCTCACTCTTTCAAAACATGAGTGGAAGTCATACATCTACCAATGACAAGGTTGGACAGGCCAACTAAAAGGCCATTTTTCCTTTCTTTGGATTGGAATTGGATCAACTCAGCATGCAGTAATACTTATTATCTGAAACTCAGAATACCAATCCTTCAATCAGAAAAAAAGAAAATTAGTAAATTATGGCTTAAAATTATACAGTAAAAGGAAATTTACAAAACATTGGTGGGGGCAAGAGTCTGAGAGGACAGAATTCATGGAATCTGTGGATGGAAAGGGGTGAAAGGCCAGGAAGCACCAGGTTTGAGTCTACCGACCCACCTCACCCTCCCCAGCCACACAGCAAGCTTTGGAGAAACTAAAAGATGCTTTTCCTCACAAAATAGTAAAGACCCCCTGCGCAGGCAGACATGAAAGAGAAGAGTGATTATACTTTTTATAAGAGAAGCTTGGATTGGGGAAGGAAAAGCAGTTGCAGTAGGGATGCTGAGAGAAAGTCGAGCCAGCCACCTACCAGGCTTGGGAGAGAAGTATCTGGAAGTCTCACACGGGTACCATGTGAGCCTGCGGTACTCACTTTGGAAGGGTCATAGTAATGCAGGAAAGCTGGGTCCCTCCTCAGAACAAAGCGCCGCACCTTCCAGTTCTTCCTCTTGTGGCCCTGAGGTAAAGAAAGGGTGCAGGGCTCACTGGGAACGGCTCTGAGTCCCTTCCTCCCACGTCCTTGTATCGAATGCCAAACCTCCAAGCCAGTTGGCTCCAGTGGAACTACTTTCAGAGCCCGCCAGAGACTCGAGGATTGCAGTGACGTGTCATGGACTTCCCTGCTCAGTGACACTGAGCAAAAGCGCTGCCACATTTAGTTGAGTTGACAACGCCAAAGAGGCTCATCACTGAAGGAAAAGGGGAGCACTGCCAGGACATCGCCCAGGGCATAAGGAAGTTGGGGGCACCAAGGTCAACTGCACTGAGAGCTCTCGAGAAAATTTGAACCCAAGATCACCAACTTAAGTGTGAACTGAGTCCCAAAACAAACCTACAGCTGCATGTATGTAAGTGCACACGTACACAGGAAGAACCGCTTTAACATTCCGCATCAGAAAATGTAAGAAATGATCAATCGGGTATTAAAGTCCAAAGGTGTAAGAATAGCCTCTTTGTCGGGCACAGGTAGGAACGCCGCAGGTGTGACTGTGACAAGGTGGTCTCCTGTTGAACAGGGCTGCCCTCCCAACCATGGCTAGGAGTAGTGGCCAAGGTCAGCTTCTAACACAGAGATTAGCCTGTGAAATGTCACCTTCAACCTACTGAAGTAGGTGGAGAAAATACGTTTTGTTCAGAAAGTATATCAAGGGGGCGTGCAGAGTCCCACAAAAGAAGGCAGAGACCCCAGGGAGCCTCAGGGAGCAGAAGGCAGCAAATGCAACACACCAACCCAGAGACAATGCCCTTCCAGCCAAATGTGTGAGCTGGGCAGTGACGCAGGCATTGTTTTCTCCCTCTTCCCTGAATACCCCGGTGTCTGGGACTGTGTGGGTGCATGCATGTGTATATGTAGGGGTCACATGCATGGGGCCATGGCTGTCATGGCCTCAGGCGGGTGGCTGCTAGGCTCCTGCTTTAGCTGATTCTGCTGATAGTGCCCTCCAGCAGTCTCAGTCCTTCCCAGGCCTTGGAGGACCTCCTGCCTCCCCTGAGTCTGAGAAACGTCCATCTCCTCCCTGCTCAGAGGCAGCCATACCTGCTTGGCCAGATAGCCTTGCTTTATCACCGTGCCACTTAACTCCATGGTGCTGAGACTCATTTCTTCCTTAGGACTTGTCCTCTCCTTGAAGCTCTCAGCCTAGTGGGAAGAACAGAGCTAGGACTCTGTCACAAAATGCCCCAGTTGCAGGCTATGGTGCTCCCACAGGGAAAACGGAAATTCCTGCATAGAGAAACCCACTCCACCTGGGAGTGAATCCGTACCCCCACCCAGAGCTTCTCACCCACCCACTGTGGCCTCCACTCTGTGACCCCTTCCTTCCCTCTCCCCTGGTGGCAAGAAGAATACGTTCCATAACTTACAAACGTGTACAGGGCCGTGGAGTCGTCCAGGAACTGCTCGGCCAGATCCCCAGACCGAATGGCTCCCATACTTCGAGCGCCCACTGGCCTAAGGAAGTTCTCCTCCATGAGCACGGAGGCCAGGGTCACGGCCTCCAGGCGGTTGGCGGCAAAGTTGTTGGAGATGAGCCAGTCCACCAGGGAGGAGCCTGCGTCAGGGCAAGGGCAGCGCCAGTCAGATAACAGGATACGGGCCAGCTTCCTCCAGGATGCCTGGCTGTGAATATCATTGACTTTGTCCTCCTGGGCAGCCATGGGGCTCTACACAAGAGCAGCCCAAAGGCCACATCTGCCATGCAGAGCTGTGGCCACGCTCACAGCTCTGGCCTCAACACAAGCTGGTCAAGCACAGCAAAGTCCCAGACCCCCATGCCCCAGGGTTCACTGCCCGGCCTGGCCCTGAGAGGGAAGGCTCACCTATGAAGGTCTTTTTGTAGGTGCTCCCCTGCTCCATGTTGGGGCTTGGCCGGATTCCACTGTTGCCGTCATGCATCCTGTCCACGATGCGACTATGGGGAAGGAAGGCAAAGGAGAGGGGACCCTCGTCACGCTGACAGATACGAGAAAGGGTCCCAGGGTCGTTGCTAAGGGTGCTAAGCAAGTGGCAAACAGTGCCATACACATCACAAAGAGAGATGGGTCAGGGTTTGAGAGGTAGGATTTTAGATCATTTCTTTTCTTCTTGCTCATGGAAATGTTCGAATATTTCTATGCTACACAGGTATTGCTTCTGTAGTAAAACTAAGAGCTCTGACTTCTAATTTAAAAACAAAAGAATGGACAGTGGTTCTCTATGATCTACAACGTAGAGTCCAAACTCCACCAACTACTCCTCAAAATCATCCGTCACTTGAACCCACGCTTATCTGCTGTGCTCCCCCCTGTACTCACTGTGGCTGGGGATACAGGTCAAGGTTACAGGACCTGGTATGGAAGGAAGGTTTTGGCGAGCCTGGGAATGGACCCACACTGCGTCTTTGACAGGTATAACACTTCTGCTGCTTGGGAGATTAGGGGTGTTTCCTGCAAATGGGCTGTTGTAACAGTTTCCACCTTGGGAATTCCTTTCATACACCCCCATTTTGTAGTATCACCTCCCCCCTGACCTGCTTTCCTTCTGTTCCGTGGGATGATTCCTACCACCAATGGAAGGTCTTTTTTTCATTTTCTACTTCTGTACTTGGGCTGGAAAGCCCCATTTGATCACCTGAGACTCTGGCACTGTGTATGGCATGCAGTAGGCACTCAACTATTTCACGATAGTTAGTGAATGAATAAATGAGGAACACCACAGAGCAAGAACGCAACTGCTCCCGGGACACATCAGCCTTGCCACCAGGCTGCAAACAAGATTCCTGGGGAGCTGTGTGTGGCCCTGCGCACCCTGGCTGAAATTGCAGGGAGGCTCTCGAGACACTGAGATGGGCTGAAATAGGAGCAGGGTGGTAGGCAGGGCCATTCCCAGGCAGAGAAAACAACACAAAGGGACAGTGACAGCGAAAGGCACTGGTGCATAGTGGTGGCACCAGTCAGGCCTGGGCAGCAAGAACGGAGCCCCCTGCCCACCGCGCACACAGACAGGAGAGGCTGCAGCAAAGCCAGGCAGAGGGAGGGGGTGGTGGTGGAGAGGGGGCGGGGGCCCGGCACTCACTGCAGGCTGATGTGCGGGGGCAGCTTGAAGGAGTTTCTCTGCATGTGGAGTTGCTGCACCTTCCCTGGCTGCCCAGCGTGAATAGCCCCTGTGATCTCAAAGGCCCAGGCGTCCCTGTCTTCCCGAGAACAGGCCTCCAGGAAGTATTCTGTGGACGTTCTCGTCTTCAGCTTAATGAGGAACTGCAGGAAGAGACATCCAGCAACCTTATTGGGAACTGGGCTTCGTTCCTCAGAGTTTTCATCAGTCCCTTCTCTCATTCAAAACCTTCAGTGGCTCTCCAGTCCCGCCACCCGGCCCCAGCTGTCTTGCACTGCTCCCTCAGTGAACACTTTGCTCCGGCTACACTGGCCATCGGCATCTCCAAATCCATCCTTCCCTCTCCCCCTACTTTTGCTCAAGACCTTCCCCCTGGCTGGAATGCCTGCCTCTTCCCTCTTTTAGATCTTTGCCCAGATCTCTATTCCTCGCAAAGCCATTCCTGACCCAGACATCTTCCTCCTCTCTGGAGTGCAGTGTTCTCTACGGCTAATAACGTTTAAAATGACATTTGAAACGCTGAGTGTTTTTCAGTTAACCACGTGCTTTCATAATAAGATTATTAACTCAAGAAATGATCTCACCTTCCTTGACTCCTTCAAGCCTAGCAAATTTCTTGGCACATACTGGGCCTCGGGCAAATGGCTGAGGCAGATACTTTTCCGATGATAGGGTGGAAGCTGCCCCTGACTTTTGGAACATGCACCCCTTGGGGACAAGAATGATCATACTGAACCCCAAGATAGCAGTAACTACTCACATTTAGTGCCTCCTAGCCTGCAGTGTTTTGACAGGATGTTTCCTTCAAGATCCTCATCACAGTCACAGGAGATAGTCAGGGCTTATTTTTCATCCCATTTTATAGATGAGGAGCTAAAGCCCAGAGAGGTTCATTACTTGCCCAAAGTCACATAGCCAGTACGCGGTGCAGCCAGGATTTGAACTAGGTTTTTCAATGATAACTCAGCTCTTCTCATTACCCACACTACCTTCACCAGAGGGGCCATAGGTGCAAGGGCCTGGGGCAGGAAGGAGCTGGGAAGCCGGGGCCTTCACTTACAGGTCGGTTTTCGTACTCTAGGCAGGGGCAGGTGATGGTGCAGCCATCCAGAAGGATCTGGCCCTTGGGAGGGGTCACCTTCCGACCCCCCTCGAGCTTGTAGTACAGCAGCGTGTTCTGCCGAAGGACGAACCATCGCACCTTCCAGTTGTGGACAATGTGACCCTGCGGACAGACAGCAGAGCCCTGCGGTGAGACAGCCAAGGGGATGACGCCACGTTCAGGGAGAGGCGCCCCATGGGACAGGTGGCCAGTCTGGTCGTGAAAGCGACTCTCCAACAAGGGGGATGGCGCCCTTGTTGGAGAGTCTTTTTAGTTTTAATTTAATTTACTATCTTTTTTTAGTTTAATTTAATTTTTTTATTTTGAAATAATTTCAGTTCAGAAGAAAGATGAAGGACTTTTTTTACAGAACAATTTAAATTTTTAACATGATGTTCCATCACTTCTGAATATTTTATTATGTATCTCCTACCAAAAAAAAAGTATGTTTCCGACAAAACCACAATACAACCATTAACATCAGGCAACTTACACTAATATGTTGTTCTCAGCTATTCCATAAACCCAGTGCAAGATGTACCAATTGCCCCAGTAATGTCTTTAATGGCCAAAGGACCCAGTTCAGCACGATACGTTTTATTTTCATTTTCATGAAGAAAGCACTCCCTTTGTCTGGATTGGTTCGTAATCTCCCTGGAGTACGCAGCAAAGATCTTGGACCTTCTCATTCCCACTTAGTCCTTTTTCTAGTTACAAACCTTGAAAGACACTGCAAAGTATACAGAAGAAAAACTCCTATTTCCAGGACACAGCCATTGCTAACATTCTGTTTTTCCTTCCAGTCTTTTTTCCTTTTAGCATTTATTTTCCAGGGGTTTTTTTTAATCAGGACCACATTACATATACTTTTACTTTCTAGTTTTTGTTTTGTTGAGCTTTGCTGAGCGTTGTCTCACACCATCATATTTCTTTAAAACATACTTTTAAATGACCACTAAGTAGAGGCATTATTTGCTTGTCCATCTCCTGTGTTTGTCTGAGGTTGTTTCCTTTTTTTTCAGTTATTACAAATAATTCTGCAATGAATATCCTTGCACATAAATGTCGATCTTCAGCTCTCATTTTTTCCCTTAGGATATGATCCTAGAAGACTATTACTAGTCACAGGATGGGGGCAATTTGTAAAGTCAAAGCCACACACAGTCTGCCAGTGCTGAGGATGCTATCGGTCTTACCAGGTGTGGCACAGCGAGCCTAATAGGCCAGGTAGTTTGGGGGGATCTCAGGTGGGCCACAGAGCCAATGGATAGGATAGTTACATGAAGGCAGAGAGTCTGTTCCTAGATCAGAGCAAAGGATGGGGGAATGTCTGCTGAGGAATCAGAAAGGAATGGATTTAGAACACTCTCGTGGAAGCAACTTTCTTGGTATATTTCCTGAGCAGAGCCCAATACGGGCTAGGTTCTAACCAAGAGAGATGCATTTTATCTCGACCAGAGACCATTTCCCCGATCCCCTCATGTCCTGACCCAGCGTATGTTCCTTTCAAAGGCCCCTGCAGGCCCCACATCGGTGGCCCTGCGGCTGTTCTACGCTCTGCGCGCACCGTCAGGGAGCAAAGTTGTACAAAGGAGCTGACCTCGTAAGTACTGGCCTGCACCCGAACAGAATTCACTGTGGCAACTAAATCAAGCTCGTAACAAAGGTGATCTGACCAGAGTTCACCACCACGTCTAAGGATCACCACGCTACACGTGATCAGGCTGCTCACGGGAGCGCTCAGGCAGCCCAGCGGTTTCACGTTTTCGCTCTCCTCGCTCTGCCCAGGACACAGAATCCGCGTGGGATGGGGCCGCGGACAGCTTTCCTGGACATGGCGGACATGCTTAAAGAAACAGAAAAGATTTGGCTCCGATTCCTCAGCAGCCGGGGTTCTCCAGGGTTCTCCATCCACGTTGCCTGTCCCTGAGACCGCCTGCTGAGGGCCCTGGGGCAGAGGGAGCAGTAAACCACTGGCGCACAAGATTGCGGCTGGTGCGTGGGGAGGAGAATGCAAGCTAAGCCGATGCTGTGGGTGCTGGTGTGGGGTAGAGAAGGAAAGAGGGTGAAATAATCTTAATCTTTTTAAAAAATTATTTTTAGAAAGAGGGGAAGGGAGGAAGAAAGAGAGGGAAAGAAACATCAATGTGTGAGAGACACAGCGATCAGTTGCCTCTGGCACACCCCCAACTGGGGACCTGGCCCACAACCCAGGCATGTGCCCTGACTGGGAATAGAACCAGTGACCTTTCAGTTTGCAGGCAGGGGCTCAATCCACTGAGCCACTAATCTTAAACCTTAAAACACAAGTGTTAGGAGCTGAATTATATCTTCCCCCTCAATATTCACATGTTGAAACCCTAACCCCCACCACTTCAGAATGTGACTCTATTTGTATATAAGGCCTTTTAAAAGGTGATTAGGTTAAAATAAGGCATGAGGTGCACCCTATCCAGTCTGGAAATTTGGACACACAGAGAGAGGTCAGGGAGACAAACCTGCGCGGAGGAGAGACCATGTGAGGACAGGGAAAGAAGGGGAGAGAGGCCTCAGCGGAAACCAGTCCTGCTGACTCCTTGATCTTGGACCCCAGCCTCCAGAACTGTGAGAAAACAAATCTCTCTTGTTCAAGCCATCCTGTCTGTGGTATTTTGTTACAGCAGCCCTAGCAAATTAAACCAACAGGGAAAGGAGAAAGGAAGCTGGAGGTGTTACGGAGAGAAGTGTAACTAACAGAACAAGCCGATAAGGAGATATTGTACTTTCCTGCACAAAATGCCACATTTCCCAGAATCCCCGGCACGAAGGGAACAGGTAGATGACTAAGTTGCTGCCAGTCCCTTGCATGGAGGCCTGTTTGGAAGCAACCACATGTAGGAAACAGAACAGAAGAACCTGTTTCTCCACAATGTCCTTGCCAAAAATTCCTGACACCAGCCCAGGGGTATCAGGCACAAGCACCAAACAGTGTCAGCCGTGGTTTCCACTAGAGACGTGCGGTTGGGTACTCTGTCTGGCTGCAGTGTCCCTGGCTGGGGAGCATCCCAGCCAGGTTCTCTAGCCTTCCCAGCTATCCCTGAGTTCCTCAATCTTTGTCATTCTCTGTGAAACCCCTATTGCTCAAACTTGCTAGTGGCAGGTGTGATGAGCAGCAAAGAGTCCTGGCTGCCGGCCAAGGAGACAGGCCTGAGGAGAAAGGCTGGCGAGAAAGGATTTGTTACGTAGGTAGAAAACCTGAAGCAGCTTGTGACCCTCAAAACAATGTTCAGATTCTTTGACCCAATAATTCCACTTACAGGGACCTGTGCTACACATTGAAACACTTGCAGGATTGTGACTTATAAAGGAAAACAATGCAAAATATGCTAATGCATGACAATTCTGTGTGGCTGCGGAGGAGAGACTACAGTCCTCACGGGCGGTGGGAGAGACCACTGGGCAGTCCCTGGGAATCAGAGCAGCCGCGGTCTCTGACATGAGCGAAGCGCTTTTACTTACATTACTTCATATATGATACGCAGAAATAACTCTACTGGTTATAATAGAACATTTCTGGAAGGATATCCCAGAAATGTTAGTAGTTATCACCTCTGGGTGTTAAGACCGGATGCGGGGAGGTAAAATGGAAACTTACTTTTCATTTTACACCCTTGAGTATTTTCCTAGTTTTTAAAAATAATATGGGTGTATTATTTTTATAATGGGAAATAAGTTTAAATTCAAATAAACAAAACTCCTGATAAGATGATCAGGGAAAGCATTCATTCCTCTATTCATTCAATAATCAGTGACTAAATTCTACTGCACCAAGCACAGTGCTGGCAGCAGGGAGGCAAAGATGAGCAACGCATTCTGACCCAAGACGGCAGGGGAGACAGGCGACAACCCCACTCAGGGTGCTGGTTCCAGGACAGGTGATCGGTGGGGCCCCCGCCATGGTCCCCACCTTCTGGTGTTCACACGCTGTACAGAGGCTGGTCCGTGGGATCAAGAGACTGTGGCAGAGTGAGAGTTTGTCACTTCTGAGATTGGGTTATAAAAGTCTCCATAGCTGTAGTCCTAGGGTCTCTCTCTCATTCTCTCTCTACCCGCCCACCCTACCCTGGAGAAAAGCTAGCTGCCACAGTGTAGCAGCCCCTGTGCAGAGTGGAGAGAGGAGGCGCTGTGGCCTCCAGCCACCGCCCATGACAGTGAGTTTGGAAACGGGCCCTCCAGCCAGTCCAGCCCACAGGCCGCTGCCACTCAGCACCGTTTTGGCTGCAGCTGCATGAGAGTCCCTTAGCCAGAGTCTTGCAGCCGAGCTGTTCCTGGTTACCTGACCCTTAGAAACTGTGTGAGATACTAAACGTTTGTTGTCTTAAGACGTTAAACTGTGGGGTAATTGTTACACAACAAGAAATAACTAATACAGGGCGTGATGCAGACCCCACGGAGGAGCTCAGATGGAGGAGAGTTCATTTCGAGGTAGTGGAGGAGGGTGGAGGAGGGTCCGGTAGGCTCCCTGAGGAGTGGATACTGGGGCTGAGTCGGGAAGGTTGTGTGGAGCTGGCCAGGTTAGGCAGGGAGGCCAGAAAACTGCTGCGAGTTCTGGAAAACTCTGAACAGTTCTATGTGGATAGAGTTCAGAGGCTGTGAGGAAGGGACGGGTGAAGGGATGAGGGCCCTGTCGGCTTCAGGTTCTATGTTGTGGCGTTTGATCTTTATACTGGGGCCAGAGGGGAATCTTCAAAGGCTTTTAAGCAGACGGATGCCAAGCGTAGCTCTCCTGTTAAACAGATCGCCTGACCTCGCTGTGGTAGTGCAGCTGAATGAAGCAGGCCACGCTGCAGCGGGCAGCTCAGTGGGCGGCCACTGTGATAATCCACAAGATGGGAAGGGAACAGCAGCGCCTCTGCTCCACAGAGAAGTCACACCATGCTCACAGGGCATAAGGGACTGGTTCTAAGTCACCAGGCAAAGGGGGTCAGAGGCCAAAAACACAGTGATGTGAGCTGAACAAGGTCCTCTACCTGGGCAGCTCCCTCCCTCTCCAGGCTCCCTGTCTGTAAGTGCCTGCCTGGGGCCATCAGCCAGCCCCACCATCTGCATCTTAGAGCCCCTAAAGCTTCTTTAGGGGGAAGGAAAAGAGTCCCTCAGCTGGGATGGCAACCCTGGGCTGGGCTTAAGAGGCACAGAATGTCGCAGCTGGAGGGGCCCTTTAAATAAGCCTAGGCTACTCCCTGACTGTGATGATGAGGAAACTGAGTCTCAAAAAGGTCTTGCCCAAGACCCTATGATCCCAAAGAAGCAGATATGCTACTTGCCATGGGTTGAATTCTGTCCCCCCAAATTATGGAAGTCTTAACGCCTGGTACCATTGAACGTGATCTTATTTGGAAACACGGTCTTTGCAGATGTAATCAGATTAAGATGAAGCCATACTGGATTCGGGTGGCCCCAGTGACACCATTATGACCGGTGTCCTTACAAGAGGAAAATCTGCACACTGAGAGACACACACGGAGATGGTCCTGTGACCATGGAGGCAGAGATGACAGAGATGCATCTACAGGCCAAGGAACACCGAGGATTGCCCGCGTGACATAATAGAAAATACATATACTGGTGTCTGCCGCTTCTGGCGCAGAACTCCAGACACCTTCAGACTGCCCCAGGTGACAGCAGTGTCCTTTTTCTAATGGGGCACCTCTGGGTGAGCTCCTGCGTGGAGGCTGATGTCTGGAAAGTCCAAGCCATGATTAGAAGTTTGGAATTTTCAGCCTTGCAGCCCTATTCTCTTAAGAAAGGGGAGGGGCTGAAAATGGAGTTCATGATCAATCGTGCCTATGGGATGAAGCCTCCATAAAATCCCGAAAGTACGGGGTTCGGAGGGCTTCTGGGCTGGCAAACACTGGGAGAGCGAGCGGTGTGCTCCGCGGGGGCCTGGAAGCTCCACGCCCCTCCCCGCATACACTGCCCTGTGCATCGCCCCCCTCCGGCTGTTCATCTGTGTCCTTTATCATTTCCTTCAGCCAACGGGCACACAGAAGTCAGTGTGTCCTTGTGTTCTGTGAGCCGCTGCAGCAAATTAATCAAAGCCAAGGAGTGGGATATTGGAACCTCCTATCTAGAGCTGTTTGGTCACACCAGCAGCTGAGGGTTGTGTGTGTTGGGGATGGCAGTCTTGTGGGCCCTCAGCCTGTGGAATCTGACACTGTCTCTGGGTATATCATGTCAGAATTGAGTTCAATTGTAGGGCCCCCAGCTGGTGGAGCAGAGAATTGCCTGGTGTGGGGAAAAATGTCCACACAATCAGGGACCAGAAGTATCAGAAGTGAAGTGTTTTGTGCAAAAGTAAAGGAGACTCATGGGATAAACACACACACGCGCACACACACACACAGTAGGAAAGAACTAGGTTTTTCTCTATATATGAAGGAAAAATTGGGGGTTTTCTCTACAGCCTGCAAAGACCAGGAGCAAAAGAACAAGGAAGCAGCTCCCCTATGAGTTTTAGGAGGAGTGTGGCTCAGCCAACCTCTTGACTTCAGACTTCCAGCCCCCAGAACTTCTTCCAGGCTTTTCTTTTCTGTACTTTTTTCTCTCTTATATTTCTATTCCTTAAGTTATAATACTATGAACATTTTAACATCAGCGTAACCATAATTTACACAATAATTTGTCCATTTGGGGAGATATGTAGGTGGTTTCCGGTGTTTCACTACCTAAATAACACTTTGTTCACACACCTTTGATGGGGTTTCCTTGAGGTGGAGTCCCACTAGGGAAACTTCCAGTCATCGCCACGCCATTTTCAAAGGGTGCTATTCAAGGTTTGAGCGGGGCAGCCATGCCAGAAGTGGGTCCCGCTCTTCGGAAAGGAAAAGCAGTCCTCCCCACACTGATCCTGGCTTCCTAACCCTTCTTCCCTCTTTAAAGCCAGGACTAGTGAGCACCCTGCGTTTTGCCTGGAGCTCTAATTCTTTCTTGCCTGGGCAGGATTAGGAGCCAAATCCTTCATGCCCCTGCCTGCCCCTGCTTCACCCTCACTGATGATGACTCTTCCGTGCACTGGGCTTCCAGCTTGAGCCCTGCCCCCCACCATGAACTGCAAATCCTCCTAGATCTATGGGATCCCACAGGCCACTGGCCACAGTTCTCCAGGGGACACAGGGGCTGCCAGAAAAGGGGATATGTGGGAGAGAATAAGCGGAGATTGGTCACATATGCAGGGGCATGGGGCCACATCCCTCACCTTGCAGGAAAGGGTGTGGCTTCTGCCTCCCTCGGGGTCAGGCTCCAAACTCCTGTCTCTGGGTTTGGCTGCAAGGAGCTTTGTGTACGTATTTCGGCCAAGCCCCCGTTGTGGGGGGTTTGGGTCAGACCTGTTGACTTCCCTCACTTCTCTGCACCCTGGACTCTGTAAGCTGGACACCCAGGACTGGCAGCCTGCGCAGAAGACGGCTCATGCCCTTCCTTGCTTTTCATCATCCCCTGACTTTGCATGGTGGCAATGGTGGGGAATCATGTACATTAACCCCTGGGAGCAGGGGACGGCCCACAAGGGCCCATCCCAACTCAATGGGCCCCTGCCCAACTCAATGCCTTCCCTCAAACTTCAGAAGCTGCAGGAAAGTAGGAGATCACAGAAGTTCCCCCATAGGTGGTCTCTTTGAGGGGCATCTGCCTCTAAAACCATAAGGGACCAGCCTATGACTTTAATCACAGTGGCATGAAGCAGGTGTGGAATTTTGTACCTGCTTGTATCCAGTCTGACCCTTGATCTGGTATTTACCTCCCAGCAGTCCTCTGCTTACAGTTCTGAGCAAACAGCACACCCGCCCTCCTATCTCAAACAAGGTGTAACATACCGTGGCTGCGTTACCTACAGACTGCCACTTGAGACTTCAGAGCTGATCCGGCTGCCAGAGGAGACGATGGGAGATCATCCTCCCAAAGCTGTACACTCAACTAAAGGGCCTAAAGGCTCCTCCCCAGGTTTTATGCTCCACTACCATGCTGGCATAAATGCTGAGCGTGACCATCAACACTGAAAGAACTTTAAAACATCAAACTTCCTCTTGCACCTCCTCTTGGTCCATTCCCACCTTGCCCCTGCGTGGCCCTGTTGGTCTGCACTCCTGCTGGCTGTGGGAAACCCATGTGGGGTGATGGGGCAGCACTGGTGGTGGAGGCTCCAGTCCTAGCTGTCACTGGCCCTGGGGTTCTGGGCCAACAATTTCATCTTTCTGGCCCTCAGTTTCCTCATCTGTGGCCGGGCAATAACAAATACCCACCCAGTGGTGGGCAGGAAAACTGGGGGTCCACCGGAGTTGTCTGATCCTGCTCCTTCCCCAGCTAGCAGCCAGTCCCTGAGCAAGCTGCCTTGCCTTTTTGAGCTTTGTTTTCGAGAAAGGGGAGGCCACGTGGTACGACCACCTGCAGGGGTGTTGGGAGGATTAAAGGAGGCAATGTCCACAACTGGGGCACAGTAAGCACTTAGGAAGCACAGGCTTCCTCCCTGCGCACGGGGGAAGCGTACAGGTGAGCATTACCTGGACGGGCGCAATGAACTACAGGGCACGCTTACGGTATTTTAATCCATCCTATTTAAATACTATACTCTATATTTTAGTAAGTTGTTGTGGTGAAGATATCCACTTTGTAGTCACCACCTGCACGCCACCTGCACTAGCTGATCCGGACTGTCCCTATACCTCAGCCCCTTCGCTATAGAAAGCCGACCTCCAGCCTCTGTCCACCAGCTCTCCCAGGTCCGCGAGCCCTGCCCCGCGGAGGCCCGGGCAGCCGATCCGCCTTCCGGCTGGGGCTGCAGACCCCGTTCAGGTGAGCGGGCTCCCGCCCGCCACGAGCCGCCCTGGCCGGAGTCCCGACAGGCTCCGGCGCCCTCACCCTCTTGACGAGGAAGCCTTCCTTGAGCACGCCGTCCTCCATGTCGCCACCCGCGCCGTCCAGGTGCGCTGTCACCGCGAAACACGCTCCTCCGCGCGCGCTCCTGTCCTGGGAAGACGAGCCCGGCCGCTGCGCAGGAAGCGCCCCAGACCCGGTGCGGGTGCCGCCTCGCTGGCCCGAGTCCAGGGCCCGGGCTGCCTGCCGGGCGGGGGCCCGGGGAGGAAGTAAGACGAGGCTGGGATTTCTGACGCTCCCCCCAACTCCACCCCACCCCCGCCCCCCAGGAGTTCTGCTCAGTCCTCAGAGTACAGAGTCTGGCGACTGGAGTCGCCTCCTGGAGCCCTCCCGGCCCCTGCTCTCTCCGACTGGGCAGGGCACCCCACCCAGGTTGCTGCATCCAGCTCTGTGCCTCTCACCGCACCGGTCTTTGTCCCTCTCCTCCTTCTCCCACCTCCTCCTGCTCCCCCAGCCTAACCAGGTGTCTGCCTGGCACTTAGTACATTGCCCTTGGGTAATAGCTATGGAATTAAACAGAACAGAAAGGATTTCCAGGATTTCGAGCAGCGGTTTTTCAACCTTTTTCATCTCATGGCACATATAAACTAATTACTAAAATTCTGTGGCACACCAAACAATATATACTTTGCCAATCTGACAAAAAAAATAAGTAGGTATAATTTTGATTGATTTAAACAAATAATAGTAATTACCTACCCTTTTTTCTCCAAAGTGACATTTTGAAAAATCAGATGCCTATTCTTGTATATAGGGATTTCTGGTACCAAGAATTAACCAAGCAGACGCGAACTTATTATGCCATGTGGCCGATCAGATGCAACTCTATAATATGACCTATGTATTTAAATGCCCAGTTCAAACAGGGCATTTTCACACTGGACAGCTATTGTGTTAGCTGTTCTCATTTTTAAAATTTGACAATCTAAGGAAAAAGGGGTCCGTGCCCTTGACTACATAGACAGGTAGTGCATGTTTTAAAAGTTTTGGGGGGCATGCCAATTGAAAATAGCTGATTTTGGTCATCCCTGAGTTCAGTGGAAATGGGGGTGTGAGAGCGGGTGGGGTGGCACCTGGTCTCTGGTAGGGGCAGAGAAACGCACCCCCTGTCAAGGGGCAAGGTCGCAGGTTTAGGGAAGTGGGCACCGTCTGCAGGGGTCCTCTGCCCTCCAAGTACTCCTCTTCCTAAAAAGGGCTACAGGGGAAGATTTACCCCTAGGGGCAAAATTTAATGGAGTGCCAAGGGGCTCAGTACTCTAGGTAAATATCAAACACTTTAATGCAATATTTTTAAAATTGAAATTAATGCCAAAAACCCACATTGAGCAAAATACCATAATTTTAAAAGACAACTAAATGAACAACAGACCATACTGGAGCGTGAAACAAAAGGAAACCTCAGTAATACTGACTCTGTCTACCACTGTCACTTTATTTGTTATCTGTGCTGCCGTCTGAGGCTCAATATGAGGATGATTCACAGGGAAGGGGAAAGGCCCCAAATGCCTGAAAGGGAAGAGAAGGCTCTAGACTGGAAGAAGGTGCCCCAGGCTGTGGAAGGCCAGCTGTGCCTTTCAAAACTAGCCTGAAGCTGACACCCAAATCTCAGGGCGTGGGGGTGGAGGTGGGGGTGGGGGTGAGGCTGCCCTGGAAATGGCCCACTTCAGCCTTCCGCACAGACTGCCCTTCAGGTCTCCCAGCAAGTCCCAAAGCAGCCATGCTTCCACTTGGTTTCAGAATGGACAGGGGCTCAGCACCTTGTGAAGCTGGGCCTGTAGAGGGTGCTAGGTTTTATTTAATGCACAGCAACCTCATGAAGTGAATTCATTATCCCTTTCTTTCTAGCCAAGGAAACTGAAAACTTGAAGAAGTTAAATAACTTGCCCAAGGTCCCCAGTTTTTAACTCCAGGGCGGTGTGAAGGCACTTGCTCCTCAGTTCTCGAGCAGGGAAGCAGAGGAAAGCACAAGCTCTGAAGCCTTGCTGGGCTGAAACCCAGGACGTGAGAAGGTGGAATGGGCAATTTCTATCCTCTGTGGCTGTAACTATGGTCTCCTATTCTCCTTCTTCTTCCCAGATGCCGGGGGAAGAGCCTGTCAGCACAGAGGTTGTTTTGGCCTTTCTCAGACACACCTTCTGAGGCTCAGTAGAGGTGGCATTTTCTTGGGCAAGAAGGGTTCCTGAATGAGCTCACAGAAATGGGAGAGGGAGAAAGATTGGTTCTCTCTCCTGCCCCTACCAGGAGCTAAGGCCTCTGTATACTTAGAACTGCTTCCCATCCTAGGATAGCCCCTGGTCCAGCCCACCGCAAGTCTGACTCATTAGACCCAGGGCATGAGTCATACCCCCACCTCCCCTGGTCATGGCAGCTGAGCCATCAGTCAACCAGGGAACCACACTGACATAAGCCCGACTCAACCACAAGGAAGAGGATGGAGAGAGAGGAAGCAGATGGAAAGTAGTGAACAGCTGAGACTGGGGGAAGGGAGCAGGGAAGGGAAGGAAGCTCCTGACCCAGGAACTTGTCTTGCTCTTCCAGGGAGACTGATGTGGAAGGGACCCTGACTCTCTCAGAAGGGCCAGATAATGTCTAGAATGTGTGAGCTGTAGAGAGCTATAAAGCCAGGGTTTGGATGTAGGTGATTCAGTTTGAGGTTAAATTCCACCATTAGAGAGCCACTCCTTTAGCTATAAACAAGAATCCCCTGTTTAAGATACTTACAGTAGAGAAGGGTAATCATGGAGCCTTATTCACAATGTATACCTTGACTCATTGAGTTTATCAGAACCACAGAATCAGAATATAACCCTTAAATCATCAAGTCTAGGCACTTCATTTTATAAATGAGCACCCCCAAAACCCAGAAAAATAAAATGGCTTGTCTACAGTCCCGCAGCCAGTTAGTGGCAAAGCCAGGACTAGTGTATAGGCTATACGTGTAAGTGCTCGAAAGCTTGCTGCTGGCAATGCAAGGGCCCCCCCAGCAGTGGCCTGCGACAGAGCCGATGGCAGTGAGGGAGGGACTGCACAGGCCAGGAAGAGCTGTCTGCGAAGTCGGAAAAGACTTTACACAATGTTTTCTGCTTTT
This sequence comes from Desmodus rotundus, assembly GCF_022682495.2. Classification (NCBI taxonomy): domain Eukaryota; kingdom Metazoa; phylum Chordata; class Mammalia; order Chiroptera; family Phyllostomidae; genus Desmodus; species Desmodus rotundus. The sequence continues at coordinate 110,871,832 of NC_071393.1, forward strand.
CCGACCATAAACATAATTTGCACGCGTTATGGAAAATTTAGAAAATGCCAAAATGGATAAAATCATTGAAATCCCATTTTTCAACCTTTTTCATTTCATGGCACACATAAACTGCATACATTAGTTTATGTAGTTTATGTATGTATGTATGTATGTATGTTGAAATTCTGCGGCACACCAAATGATGGATTACAATTTTTACTGATCTGACAAAAAATAAGTATAAATTTGATTTATTCACACCGGACTGCTCTTGTTGTGTTGTCATTCCTTTTTTACTTGACAACCTAAGGGAAAAGAGGTCAGTGCCCCCGCCTAACCAGTCGGGTAGTGCGCCGGTGTGCTGTGGCACGCGGGTTGAAAATCGTTGACCTAGACAGATGGTGAGTATTTTTACATGCACATATATGTATATTTTAAATTGTGCCCTGCCTTCTTCATTTATAATAGCTAATAAGCATCTTATCAAATCATTAAAAACAACTCGAAGATGTAACTTGAATGGCTGCATAATATTTTATCATGCCTGTATCATAATGTACTTAATCAGCTCCACTCAGGCTGCCTTTCCTGTTTCACAGTACACTGGTGTATACTCTGTACGCAAGCTTTTTGTCATGCCCTTGTTTATTTCATATAAATACCTACAGCGTACTTTTATGTCGAAGAGCACAGTCTCTAAAAAGTCTTGATACATATCATCACGCTGTTTCCTAGAAATGTTTCACACGATGTCCTCATATTTCCTAGAAGTGCTTTACCAGGTGTGTACGATAAGACCAGTCTCAGGTGTTTATACCAACATCAAGTGTAGCATTTCGGGACATCTTTGTTGATGTTATCAGAATCAGTAGAGACCATCCCAATTGCATACACTCTAGGTAATCTCTTCAGGGGGACCCCAAGGGACTCCCAGGCATCAGCCAGCTGGAGGAGTCCCCCCTGAAAGAGACCCAGGACTTGCTGGGGAAGAGGGCAGTAAGAGGCCCAAGGCCAGACACAGCTCCCACGGAACAGAGGGTATATGGGGTCCTGGGCAGCCAGAAGGGCACTTCGAAGGCACTTAGAAGCTTGGGCAGAGACAAAAAGGGGGAGGCAGCAGGAAAAGCTAGAAGAGAAATGTTTCCTAATTCACAGCTCTGCCCAAGGCCACCACGTTGCCACGTTACAACCAGAAACATATCATTTGTTCATCTGTCAATTTATTCATTCATTCACTGGTGCAGGAGACTTGTATTGTGTTCTATGTACAAACATAAACCAAGTGCCATGGGCAGTAATACACAGACCCTGCCCCCCACCCCCCGCCTCACATTCCAGTGCAAGCAAGGCATCACTCTGGTTAAACAGGAATACAGTCACATTGCGGTACCCACAGGGGAACTGGTTCCAGGACCCCGTGGACACCGAACTCTGGGATGCTGAAGTCCCTTACATAAAGCGGAATATTGTTTGCGTATTACCTATGCACATCCTCCTGTACATTTGAAACCATCTCTGGACTACTTTTAATGCCTAATGCAACGTAAGTGCTCTGTAAATAGTTATTAATACCGTACTGTTCAGGGGGCAATGACGAGAGAAAAAAGTCTGCACACGTTCAATACGGACACCACCTCGTAGGCCTAACTACAGAAGAGCACATGTCAGTAACAGCCTGACATTTAAAAAATATATATTTTTGATCAGAGGTTGGTCGAATGGCAGATGCGGAACCCACAGCTGCAGCGGGCCAACTGTGCCACCCTGGTCTGCCGCCGAGACAGGGCAGGCCCCCCAGCACACAGCGCCGTGCCCCAGAGCAGTGCCGCTCACGCCATCTGGGGTGAAGGCCAGGCTTTTCCATTTTTCCTAACCAGGGACAACGGTGCGGCCCTCCTGAGCACGACTAGAACACAGCCTCCACCGCACACACTGTCCCAGAGACGTGCACGTCCCCCAGACTGGGGGACATTCTGTTCAATGAAACGAGGCCTCAGCCGTGCACTTGAACGCCGTGGCAAGGCCCAGCTGCCGTTACTCTCAGTGTCTGTTCTCATCTTGTCACAGAGCAGTACCAAACAAACCCCTCTAGAAAAGCATTGCTCTAGAGCGTGGATTCTGGCATCAAAGCATGGGTTCGAATCCTACCTCTACTGTGTGGCTTGGAACATCTCCCTGACATGGAGGGGTGCAGCGGACTCTTGCTAACACCCTGAAACCCACCTCCCTGTTCCACTGGAAAAGCTGGAACAACTTGAGAGGGCTGTCACTCTCTCCAGGATGCTCAGCCGGCCTTTGGTGAGGGACAGTCTAGACTCCCGGCTTCCCCGCCAGTGCTGTCAGCCCTGTTTGCCCCTCAGACCCAGCCCCGAAGGAGAAATGCTGGTTGGCAGCTGTCTCCTGGCCAGTAGGGGTGGGGCAGGATGCACAGCATGACTCAGCTGAGCAAGCAGGCAGAGCTGGACCTGTTTAATATAGATAAGGGCCCTCCTCTCCTTCTCTTCCCCCTTCCCTCCCCTTTCCTCCCCTTTAACCTCCAGGCCCTAAATGTTACTCCTGGAGGTTAAGCCTTCTTTTTGCTTATTTTGTGTGGGTTAAAAAAAGAAAGGGGCAGAACCCTGGCCTGGGAATGTCTGAGGAACCCCAGCAGGGAGGTGGTGGCTACAGTGCCACGTGCTGGCCACGGTGCCACGTGCTGGCCACGGTGGAGCACACCTGGTCACATCCACTCTCCAGGCCTCAGAGGCTCCCACCTGGCTGATCACCAGAATCACCTGCAGGGCTTTTACCAGCTCCACCCAGGGCCGCTGCTCAAAGAGGGCACGTGGCAGGTCACGCTCCACCGTCCACGGCACACACCCTGCCCTGGCCTGCCAGTCCCAAAGGGGAAAGACTTTTCTTTACCTAAAGTCTCTGCCCACTTGCCAAGGCACATCCCAGCAGGACTGCATCTGCCCAGAGTGAGGCTCTTTTTTCTAGTGCCTACAAAAGCATCAGGGAGCATGTCCACCCCCAGGAGATTCTGCCTCCTGGGCTGGGGAATGCTTGTTTTAGAACTCTCACCAAGTAAGGAAAGACTCTCAGAGGTTGAGCTGCCTCTGGGAATCTTGGCCCTGGAAAATCCCTGAGCTTCTCAGCCCTCCTCTGGGAAGGGCTCTCTCAACCCCCAAAACCTAAGATGCCAGGGGCAAATCAGCTCCCTTGCTGAGGTGGAGCCCCAGCTAGATGCCTGCCTCTCCTAGGTGATGTGAATACGGAGGTGAACCCAGGTAAGCAGCCAATCAATGCCCAGCCTGGCCTCCACCTGAACCCTGAGGCTGGCAGAAAAGCAGCCCCAGGCCCCAGGCACCAGGCCCCCAGCTCTGCCCAGGGAGAAGCTGTCTGTTGCTAGGTGGAGCAGTTTGCTGGGGAGTTGAGAAGAGGGTGAAGCCAGCCAGCCCCAGCAATCTCCAACGCAGAATTTACAGACAAGTGAAAGGCAAAGGGTTGCTGTGGGCTTCCTGGGGTTAAAAATGGTAACCCCTCCCAGATGGTGGGAGGATTCAATTCTGATGCTAAGCAATCACGCACCTTTTGGGGGTTGCCCAGACCAGAAATTCCCAGGACCAAAGCCCGGCGCTTCAAAGCACCCCTAGCGCTCAACAGCGAAGGCAGGCAAAGCCCGGTGGTCCCAAATCCCAGCTAACTGAAGTCCCAAGAACACCCGCGGCCCGACTAGGGTGGAGTGAGCAGGAGCCTAGGACACAAAGTTTAAGGAAGCACGTACTTAGTCGTGCAGGTGCAGGGTCGGTGCCAGAAATTTAGTGCCTCCTTAAATTTTGCGCCCCAGGGCTTTGCCGGCCCATCCTAGTCCCGGCAAAATCCCAACTCAGCGTGGGTGCACCGTCTGAATTAGCAGGCGCTTTTGACAGCCTGTGGGGCGCCCGCCCACACAGTTTTAGGATTTAGAACACCTAGAAGTCCATCTCTCACGAGCAGAGTGAATCTCTCGCGTAAAGATCAGGCATTGAGGTCTTAATTAAAGACACGTTTCCAGTAAATGCAGACATGGAAGAAAACAGCGGACACACAGTGATTGAGATCGCAGGCTCTGGAGGTGTCTGACTCGGGACAGTTATGCTGGGCCCGGGACTCTGCATTCTAACCAACTCTCAGATGATGCAGATGCCACTGGTTAGGGGCAACAGAGTAAGTATTCACCCCTTCTAAGGGAGACCTTGAATCAGGACTGGCTGCATAATTTGCAGGGCCCAGCACAAGATGAAAAGGTAGGCTCCTGGTTCAAAAAAAAATTCAGAATTTCTGCAGAGTATTAAAACAATCACGGGGACCAGTGCCACTCTTGGAGCCGCAGTCGGGCTGCTGAGAGGATTGAAGCTTAGCTGTAGGAAGCACCCTGTCCCTGTGCGTGGCAAATCGTCAATAACAGTAGCGATCACAACTGTCCAGCCCCAGCAGCCTCTCCCCGAACACATGAACAGCCAGGCTGCAAGCTCTTGTAGACCAACCTTCATGTTACAGAGGAGGAAATTGAGCCCCATACTAAGATCAGAGGAGCTCAAAGAATAAGTGCTGGGTGAATGGGGTGACTTGTTGAGGGTCACACTCAGGCTTCCAGGGCTGGGGTTTTTTCCTTCCTGGCTGTCTTCTCAATGGTCCAAAAAAAAAAAAAAAAAGGTGATGACAGCAGGAGGTAACACCGCATCTCTCAGAAATTCAGAAATGCGGAGAGCTTGATGCTCTCTCAGTGGGTGAGAGTTGGCCCTGGACAACACAGTTCTAACGCAGGATCATGCACCTGTTGGGCCTCCAGAGATGTGCGTTCCGAGACCATCAGCAAGAGCGTGGAATTCTGCAGGGACCACAGAGGCCCTCAGACACTTGGCCTCTGAGACAGACCGTGGCTGCTGTGTGTCGTGGGCTCTTGGTCTGCTCCTCGTAGTCTCCCTGTCTCTTCCCTCACTGCCGGTTGCCACTTCCCATTGCCATCAGGGCGCCCTCTGCAGCAGCTGCTCTCTGAACTGCTTGCACTCCGAAGAGACTGGGACAAACAAGCCAGGCTATTTACAGTGTTGCTTAAAATAAGGATAAATGGCACCTGGAAGCATTGATGCTTTCATCACGACATCTAGTTCATCTTCTCCAGCTTTCTCTTTTTCACCTGACTTCTGATTCCGTGCTTTGTTTTGCATGAGTGAGGTCACCAGATACTGAATTCTGGATGAATGAGTTACCCCTGTAGAAGTAGGAAACTAATAACAGAAAAATTGCAGGTTTTAAAAACTAGCGTCATTATTCTCCACTTCCTGGAACCAGTCAGGGTAACCCATGCTCCAGTGGCAGGGTACCTTCTCTTCCTAGAGGCCCCCCTCGGGCAGCTTACATTAAGGGCAGAGCTTTGCTATTGACCCCAAGTGCACTTTCCCAGGCATAGGGGCTCACTCTGGCCAGAGATACCAAGATGGGACGGAGCGCTCTCCAGCCCTCAGATTTCCGTCCACCCCAAACCAGGGCACAGATCGTGGCTACCTCTTCCCTGTCACTCCTCAAGGCATCTCATGACTGGCCGATGAAGGGATAGATGGGTGAGACTCAGGGTGTCAGCCCAGTCAGGTAGCCCTGAAGGCCCATTATGCCCAGTAGCCCTATGAGGGTAGCTTCTGTTGTTCTTTGCATTTGCTGTTGAAACAGAAGTGACTTGCCCAGGTTGTATGGGGCTGACTCCAAAATATGGGCTCCTAACCTCAGATGAGCATTGACTGTGTATCACATCCTGGGGAGGTGATGTGCCAGGGAGCAGAGCAGCACAGAGGCCTGGAGCTCCAGTGGCTTCTGAACGGAACGAGAGAACGAACGCCTGCGTGTGTGTGCGCGTGTGGGGGTGGAGGCGTTTCAGAGGGCTGGCATCTCTGCCGCACAGCTCCAAGGAGTTGCCTGGGCCCCCAGGGCCGAAATGCTCTGCTTCTCCTTGTCATCATGGCCTGCTCAGGACATTGCTGGTTCCTGGAAGTGGACTTGGGTAGCAAGCTTGTCCCTAACGATGGCAAGGTCTCTGGGAAGTAGTCCTGATGGAGAACAGTCATATTCCCCTTGTGACCAGGAACAACTTGAGAGAATGCAGTATTTGTGAGAGACCCTGAGGTGCTCAGGGAGGGAGGCCTGGTCCTGGAACAGCTCAGTCCTCTCTTACGTGACTTCATAAAACAGGAAGCCCATTTGTTTTACCCACCGAGTCCTTGTCTTAGGCTCTGAATCAAGGTAGCAGTCAGGGCTCCACTCTTGCATCTTGTAGCTGCACAGGAACTGTCTTCCCCTTCTGCTTCAGGAGCAGTACCGGGAGGCCCTTCCTCCTGGGGCCCAGCGTCAGGACGGGATTCCAGGGTTGTGGGCTAGCCCCAGCCTCGCTGTCTCACAGATGGGGCAGGTTTGGGACCTCTGGGTGGGCTCTCCTTCTGCAACTTTACCCCTGGTCCAGCCCTGCAAGTGGTGTCGATGAGCTCATCAAGAGGCCTAGAGGTGGCCCCCTGGCCTGTCTACCACCCATTCACACGTGCACACATGTGTACACACATGTGCACACACATGCCAACCTCTGGATGGGTCTCTAACAGCCAGTTCATCCCAATCCATCCCGATGTCTTGGCTTGGCAGGGAAAACAGACCAACCTCCTGTTTACATGTGTCCCTTTTCTCTAAGCCACTGTTGCCCAATAAAGCTTTCTTTGCTCATGGAAATATTCTTTATCTGCTCTGTCCAACACTGTTAATGACTACGGAGCACTTAAAATGTGACTGGTGTCAGGAGCTGAAGTTTAAATCCTGCTTCATTTTAATTAGAATTTCTACAGCCACCAAAAGGGATCAGCATGCTTGCCAGAGAGAAACTTAGAAGCCAAGGCCTGATAAGTGGAAGTGGACATGTAGGGCAAACTATTTGAAATTGGGACTAGTCTGCTAATTCCTGGATGCTAGATCTGTGCTTGAGCCCTAGCTCAAATTTAAAAGCCTCATCTTTGCCCTGGCTGGAGTGACTCAGTTGGTAGGAGCGTCATCCCATACGCTGGAAGGTTGCAGGTTCAATTCCCTGTCGGGGCACATACCTAGGATGCTGGTTCCTTCCCTGGTTGGGGCATGTACAGGAGGCAAACGATCAATGTTTCTCTCTTGCCTTCTCCCTTCTTTCCTCTTTCTCTAAAAAAACGAAGAAAAATGTCCTTGGATGAAGATAAAAAAAATTTTTTAAACCTCATCTTTGTCCCTCTTTTATACATTTTTATTTCCAATCCTCACAACTCTGTAAGGAAGATCATCTTATACCCTTTTTGCAGATGAGGCAACTGAGGCTTAGAGAGCTAAGTGACAGCTCCAGGTCCCACAGAAAGCTAGGGTTTGCCCCCCACACCCGGCCCCCAGAGCTGTCAGTTTTCAAAGCTGGGCTCCTCCCATTGGGCAACACTGCCTCTCCTTAGGCCTTTTAAGGCAGTTTATCCAGAAAGTGCCCCAGCCCTCCCACAAAGCCCCAGGCACTGCTGCTGTGAGAACCTGGAAGGAAGGCTGCCACCCACAGAGCCCAGCCTGCTCCCCAGACTCCCCTGTGCAGAGCCCACAGGTGTCTTTAGGAGGGAGCCAGGGGACTGCCTCGAGGGAGGTGAGATGCCAGAGCCCCCCTCAGACCTAAAATTGTTTGCTTGCTGTATGAATTCCACCAATGACAGGCTGGTTCTCTCTCCCTGTCCCTTGGAAGAAAATACAGGAGAAAATACCTTGGTTTACAGGGAGGAAAAGGAGGTTTTGATCATGCAGAGTCATTTGAAGGGCAGGGTAGAGGGAGGAGCCGATCTGAGTGGAACCCGAGGGTGGGCAAACTTTAGTCCGAGCCCAGACAGGGCTCCTGGGGCACAGTGTGGGATGAGCACGGGAGCACGGGGCAGGGAAAGCTGGTGGGCCAGACTTTGAGGTGGGACTGAAGGTAAATCTTTCAACCCATTTACACTCAGTAATACTGCTCCTCTCAGGGATCTCATGCCCACCCCTGGGCCTTGGCATACACTACTCCCTGTACCACCAACCTTCACTCACTTCAGCCTGGTTCTCCCCTTCTCTTCCTCCTTCAGCTCCCAGGTGGGAGAGCACTTTCCCAGGGAGGTCTTTCTGGCTCCCAGGCTTTATATTGCATGGATAGTGCCACATGTTCCCACAGCCTCTGCTCCTTCCCTCCATGTGCTTAGCTCAGCTTCTCATTATTGACTTGTTAGAATTACTATCTGACTAGTGTCTTACTCCCTCACTGGGTTCCAAGCTTCATGAGAACTGGGGCCATGTATGGTTTTTCTTGATTTTAGCTACAGCAGCTCACAGTGATGCCGGGCACATCAGTGCCACTCCATAAATATCCACTGAATAAGTTAACTGAATCAAGGTGAAGTGTTTCCATCTGCCATGGGATTTTCTGCCCCTTTTCACAGAGAGCTAGGGTTTGCCCAGACTGAGCACCAGAACTGTGATTTGCCCATCTTCAGTCTCCCTTAACTTCCTTCTCTCATACACATAAGAAAATTAGTTACAACGCTTTCGGCTGCAAGTAACCAAAAAGTCAACCAACAGTGACTTAAACCCTAGGGAGATGTTTTTATTTAATTAACAAGAAGCCTGAAGGTAGGTGATTCCAGAGTTCATTCAGTGGCTTGGTGCAGCCTTTAAAAACCAGGCTTTCCCCATTTTTCTGCTTTGTCATCCTCATTGCATTTGTTGCCACAGCAACAAACATTACCTTCTCCCAAAACAGTATCCCAAGCAGGAAAGAAAGGAACAAAGAGGGATTGGGAGGTTATTTGTGTGCAAGAATGATTTAAAAATATAAAGTGGCAACCTGGCTAAGACCTTTAGGATAGTACTTATGCCATGGTTCCACAGTTATTTCTTTAACCCCACCCCCACCCCCGCCCCAGCTAGACCCCCAACAAGCTTCTTTATGCCACAGACTGTGTTTGGGGAATCTCCTTCAGCAGCCCATAGCGCGGGCCAGGCACCCGTGTGCTTTCAGAGGGGGGAGACTTTCAGGGGGACAAGAGAGGAAGGTGGGAGGGGCCACAGAGGGGGGAGAGGCTGTGTCCTCTGCCAGGACTAGGGAACTCAGGGAAGGTGGGCATCAGGGTGCTGTAGCACAGCAAAGGGGAAGTGGTGAAGTGGTGAGTCTGAGAAAAGACAGGAGGGAGTTGTGGTGAACACCAGCACAGTCGGCGGGGAGATGCAAAAAGCAGAAGGGAGTAGACCCTGAGATTTGTGCTGGTTCAGCTTCCTTTCGATCCCACGTGTCTCTGCCATCTCAGCGGTGTGTTTCCCGCCCCCACCCCCGCCCCATGGGTGGATAGTCCTGATAGCTCCTGCAATATAGTTGGAGAAACGAAAGGATTTTAAATCCACTTCCCTCTTCTCACATCTTATAGTCCGATGGAATTGAATGCTCAACACCAGGCTTTTTTTTTTTTTTTAAAGTAGAGGGGCAGAAGCTAAAAAACCTGGGATCATTAAGGAGAGAAGGAAGTGGAACCAATCCCCTGGCCCACCCCTGTCTCCCCTCTCCTGTCCATTCTCAGCATCTGGCATTCTCCCTAGTCTTGGGTCCTGACCTGCCTTAGGAGGGTCCCTGCTGAGGTGTCCATGGATTGGGGGGGAGGGATAAAACTGCCAGGGTGAGGGCTGGCTCTCAAGGTGCCATTGATCCGGAAGGACACGCCCTCTGCTGTGATCCCACCTTGTGCTTGGAAGTTGGTTCCCTCATGGTTGCAGCCCAGCTCCCCTGTATTGCCTCCTCCCCTCTCACTGCCTTAATTCTTCTCCTGTCCTACCCAGAAAGGAAGGACACCATCCCGACTGGCTCAACTGCTTTGTCTTGCCTGGGGAAACAAAGTTAAATTCTGGGAATGAAATCATCTTAGCGACTGGCTTACGCTGCCCCAAACAAAACATCTCTAAGTGGTTTCTCAGAATAACACGTCAAAACCCAAAACACACCCAACATCAAACATTTAAAATATTCAGTATGACTCTCAGATTACCTTTTTCTATGGAAAGATAATCAGAGCAACAGGCTCTAGGACAGTCTCCATGCAAGGGAAGACATTGTTAAGACTGATAGCATCTCTGCCAAGCTACCGAGGAGGGTTTCCAGTGACCTCGGCAAAGCAGTTAGAAAGCCAAGGCCAGGCACCATGGCTGTGAGGCCTTGGGAAGTATGGGAACCTCTGTAACTTGCCCTGTCGGAGGTTTCATTATCTGCAGGGACAATCGGTCAGCCTCTCACAAGGTCAAGAGTGATTACCTTCAGCAGTGGCAGACAAAGGGCAGATTTAGTGCAGGTTTGAGGGGATAGTATGGGTGCTGTCTGGTTTTAAGAGGAACTGACAGTCTGAAGATGCTGGGGGCTTGAGCTCGAAAGCAAAGACAACTCAGAGCAGTTCTGGGCCTGAGGCATGTCCAGGGGGCCGGGACCACCCTGTGAGAAGACAGAGTGTGGGCACGCTGAGTACAGGGGGCTGTCACACTCTGCAGCACGCTTTCTGGTTCTCTGGCTGGAGTGAGAACTCACCCAGTCCTTCACAGGCTTCTCCAGGCTCCTGAAGGGACCCTTTCCTCCACCCATTGGCAGAGATTAGATATGCCAAGGGAAACTGAAAGGTACGGTGTCAGAAGTGGCTGGGGAGAGTCGGGGGAGACCTGCTCAAGGTGGTAAGATACTCAAGCAAAAAAAGCTAGTATTTACAACAGTGTTTTATAACTGACTGTAAAGCACTATCCAAAAGCTATTATAAAATCTGGTCTCCACTAATTTTAAGAGAACTTCTGCATAGTAGCCACTAGGGGGCAGCCAAGTCCCACATGGCCCATATGGTCCCTGGCCTGGTAAGGTCCGTGGTCCACCAAGGACAGGAGGAGAGGAGGCAGATCTGGGGGGCTGTGGCCCATAGATATTCTGCCAACGGCAGACCCAGTGGCCCTGAGGCAAAGCTGAAGCAGGCTGCCTTGGTCGGGTGCTTCCTTCCTTCCTCTCTGGAATCTGCACACTACACCCAAAATACTCAGAGCTTTCAGCCCGCCATCCAGGGCCCCACCCACCTGCTGTCCCACAGAGTTGGCCAGCACTGACCTGCCTCATCCAATTTTAGTTCTTCTTCCCTTGGGTTCTGCTCAAATATTGGCTAAGCTGAGAGACTCATTTGCACTGAGGAGCTAATGGCAGATGAAAATTCACTATTTAGTCCATCCCAGGGATTTGATCACTAATAATAATGGTGTAACCTGAGTTTCCGCAGGCCCCTGCATTGAGGGCTTGTAGTAACAGCCAGACACCATATTTTCCTGCCCTATTCTGCCATCGTTGGGGGCCCATCCGAAAATCTCTTACACACATTTCTGAGACTTCCCAGGGGTGGCATGAAGGTGTTCCACCTACACCCCAGAACTCCACAGTCCGCATGGAGATGGCTGTGCCTGTGTCTACCGCAATGTTAAAGGGACCCTGGCTTCCCCCACACAAAGCGCAAAGCAGTGTCTTGTTCCCTTTGGTTATTATAATATTCATTTCACAGCCAGCACTTACATAACACTTACATGCCTGGCACTTTCTGAAGTACTTAGATACATTTAGTTCTCACAACAACCAGCAGGGGAAACTACTATTATTACCCAGTTTCCCAAATGAGAAATTTGAGAAAACCGGAGAGGTTCAGTACTTTGACCAATGTCACACAGCTGGTGCACGGAAGAGCCAAGATTCGAACCCAGGGCGTGAGGCTCCGCAGCCAGGTTTTAACCAGCGCACATGCTGCCTCTTCAGAGAGCTTGGGAAACTGTATTCTTGGCCTCTCCTCCCAACCTCCTTTCTCATTAAGACTCAGTGTGACCTACTCAGACTCTTGACCTACTCAGCTCAACCCCTTCCCTCCAATCTCAGAATCTCTGTTTTTTCAGGTAGGCCTGGGCCCAGCATTGCTTCCTTTAGGATTAGTTGTGTACTAGGCTTCTCCTTCAGAAACGCTCCCCGCAGCCCCTTCCCCCCAGTCCCTCCCCACCACTGCCCTGTGATGCAGACAAGATAGCCTTGGGTTTTGGAGAAGCCAGGTGGGCTTTGGCAGCCTCTTTTTTCTCACCCTAGAGGTAGCCCCCTTGTCTGATGGCACTAATGGCAGGAATTACCCCATTAGGGTAAAAGGGATTGCAGGATCATAAAGCCTGAAGGAATGTCATGGCTCAAGGCCCATTGTCTCATTTTACATCAAAAAAGAGCCCGCAGAGGGAAAATAACTTACTCAAGGTCACAAAGCTCAGCTGGGCTGAAGCCACAGCTAGAAACTAGATCGTCCCATTATTAACTACAGCAACATCTATGGTATCTAACATTTATTAGCCATCGACGATTATACATGCCAGGCAGCAACACTAAGCCCCTTACATGCCTTGTCTCATTCATTCCCTTCAACAGCCCTGGAACCCAGCTCGGGTCTATCTTCATTTTACAAATGAAAAAACCCGAGATTCCGGGACATTAAGTAATGTGCTCAGGATGGCATGGCCTGGGGCCAGAGCAACTGGGATTGAACCCAGGCTTGTCTTTGACTCCACAGCTGCTGCCCTGAACGATTGCAGTGGAAAGGGCATCACGGCATCCTCGTTAAACTTCCGCCAAGCAGAGCAAGCTGGGTAACGTCTTGGGTGGAGCCAAGGCTCAGACATGACAGCACGTGGAGACAGGCATGATCACACGTTCTAGTCCCCTCTTATGCTTGACAAACCCCCCACCTGACCCAGGGGACAGAACCCGAATCCCGTGTACAGTTTGCCTGCATCAGTATACACTTGGGGCTGGGGAAAGGGAGGTTACGGGGACTAACATGAGGGCAGAAGGAGGGGAAGCAGCTGTGGGTGAGGAAGGGTCCTGGCCTGGTGGCCCTGACTCAGAAACAAAGCCACAGTGGCCGTGGTTCTGGTGGAAGCCTGCGCTGGCCCCGTGCCCAGGGCCCGGCTGGAACGTCTGTGTGCTCCGAAGCAGAGGGCTGATCAGCAGAGCTGAAGGGACCTTCCCCTTGGGGGCTCAAGGGACTACTGTAAGCCTCCCAGCCCAAAGAAAGAGGAAGGGGGGCCTCTCTCTGCTGGCAGAGAGGCAACCCGAGGGGAGGGTCATATTGACTGGCTAGTGTAGATGGCATCAAGGGGAGAGAGCTCCAGAGGCCGGTGGTGACACGGGAGGAGTTGGGGTCTTGGCAGTGAGGGGGCTGGTGCAAGTGTCAGCTGCGGCCCTAGGACACAGAATCAAGGGGAAGGACCCTGATGAGACCTCAAGACCCTGGAGGGCCTGCCCATCTCCTGGCAGGAGTGGGTCAAAGATCCTTATTCTGCGGACCTCAGGGCTCAGCTTCCCTTTCTGAGCCTGTGGGGATTCTGATCAAAGCTGGCATTTCTGGCTTTGCCTTTGGGATGTGCCTGAGACGCCAGAACACTCTGGGAAATTGTCTTCCAGATATGCCGTGTCTTTCCACACAATCCTGTAAGTTGGCCCAACCACTAGGGAAGAGGGTCCCTGCTCTCTCTAGATTCAGAAAGATAAATCAGACAGTGTGAAATCCGTGGCAGACCCGGACACCCAGTTCTAGTTTCCAGAATCTGGGTTAACAGAAGGAAGGGGGGAACTGGCTGAGGAGGTGAGAGCTGGGTGGTGTCCCAGAGGCTCCCGCACTGGAAGCCCAGGGGGAGACCCAGGTTCCCACTCGAGGACCGTCAGCGCTCACAACTCTAGATGTCATCTTTGGGTGACATCTAGACACGCAGATGTTCAGACACACAGATGGAATCAGACACGCAGGTTCATGTACAGTCTCCCCTTCATTGCACATAGAAATGGTTTTCTAACACACAATTTCCAATATATACATGAAACAAAAAGAGATATGGTGAGAAGTGAGTGTCCCTCCCACACTTTCGCCCTGTCCCTCCTGCCCCGCAGGCATCCACTACTGAGGGTCACATCTGCCCAGCGCACTACAGTTGATACAACGATTCCCCACAAATTATGTCATTGGATCCCGGCAACAACTCCCTAAAATATGTTAGGGATAACATCTTGATTGTCTCCTGTCACAGATTGGGAGTCCAGCTCCAAGAGATTACGTGACCTGCTCTGGATGCCACTGCTAGGAAATGGCAGAGCCAAGACTGAGACCCAGGTGGTGGGAGCCCAGCTTCTGAGCCCTTTGAATGATACCACCCTGCCTCCCTCCGCGAAAGAGCCCTGGGTTCTCAGAACTCGGGGCATGCTATAAATAGTTCGCCAGCTACAAAGAGAGACTTGTGGTTGGTCAGGAACTAGGAAAACTCTCATCATTTCTTGATTATTTACATTCCAGAGGGGACTGTTCATCCTCCCCTTTGGGGCCTGTTTACAAGAGTACTTCTCTGTATTTAAGGTAATTCCTACAATTAAAAGTCGGTGCTGGGGAAGCTTTTGGGCGAGACTGAGGATCCTGCGTGGGCTAGCCTCCGAGGGCTGCCAAACACAATACCACAGACTGGGTGGCTTAAATCAACAGACATTTATTCTCTCACGGTTCTGCAGGCCAGAGTCGGAAATCAAGGTATTGGCAAGTGTGGGTCCTTCTGGAGGCTCCAGGGAAAGTCTGTTCCAGGCCCCGCTCCCAGTTTCTGGAGGCCGCCAGCCATCCTGGGCGTTCCGCGGTCTGTCTGAGCGTCTCTCCAGTCTCCGCCTTCCTTTCCCCTGACATTCTTCCTCCCTGCGTGTGCGTCTGTGTGTGTGTGTGTCTGCGTCTCTTTTTTCTCTTTTGTAAAGACACTAGTCGTTGGATCTGGGGCCCACTCTCACCCATGTGTGTCCTGTTTTGTTTAACAAGTAGGGGTGGCACTTCCAGAACGCTCTGCGCCTTCCTTAGCCAGCTGTGTCCTAACCCAGAACGGCGGTGCTGGAACGACACTGCCCGCCTTACAGGGAAGGAGAGAAGGAGTAAGACAGACAGAGGTCTCCACAGAGTCACTCACAGGCTTCTGGCCGAAGCCAAGAAGCAACATATGTTGGGCCTGGGGACAGGGAGTGTGTCATTTTATCCACCTGGCTTTGGGTCAAAATGCTTATGTTTTAGTGAGCATGAGAATAAAAGCAGGACTGAGGGAAGGAAAAAAGCTGGTTTATTCATAAGAATGACTACCCCTCCCCCCCACCAAGTAACTAGTGGGGAATTAATTTAAGTTGGAGTACATGATACTTTTTCAAGGAAAATTTTAAAGTGGGAAGAGTAAAGGAAATCGTGAATGAATGAAGAGTTACCCTGTGATTCTGCTTGTGAAATCTAAGTAAAGTTACCATTGCAATGGAACAGAAATTAAAGACACCATGAGATGCACCACAGGGTTTAAAAAATAAATAGTAAAACTCATTTGGCATATAAGCGGACAAAATGCCAAAAATTGTTTGGGATGAACTTGGAATAACTATACACCCATTGCTATATTTTACTGAGGAGAAGACAAGAAAAATTGGCCAGGGGAATAGAATGGAATCTATAGAAACAGATTCATCTTATTTAAGGACTTGATGTAAGATGAACAGCATCGGCACAAAGCTCGACGAAAGAGTCACTGTTTAATAAGTGTCATCTAAATGGTAGGACATCCTCCTGGATCAGAATTAGCTCACATCCATATTTCTCACACCATGCACTACAATACATTTCAAGTGGGTCATAAAAAACCAGAGAAGGAAACGGAAAAGCCAGTGTGTTTCAACTGCGAGGAGGAGAAAACATTTTGTCTGTTGATGAAACAGACACCCGGGACAGGGTGGATGGAGCTAAATGTGTTTTTAAAAGCCTTTTGTGCCACAGAAAGTAATAAAGCAAATACAAAAATGAAAGCCATAGAGGAGGGAGAAGTACATGTGGCAAATAAAGCTTTTTATCCAAAATAACTAAGCAATTGATATAACTATAAAAAGCCAGGATCCGGCTCCCGTGCTGATAAATGGTCACAGGAATTGAGTGGATAGTTTACATACTTGGGAGAGTCTGGACAACCTTGACTGGACAATAATATCTGGTGACATCCACAGGTCCTGGCAAGGAGCCCCAAGGCTCTGGGCAACAGTGGGTCTGTAGGGTCCAGGACAGGGGTTTCTGCGGGAAGCAAAGCTACAGTGGCATTTCCATGCCTCAGGGACCAGCCTGCAGGGAAATAAGCCCTCTGGGACTCAGAGTCGCATTTGCAACCCACCCCATCAGACCTGTCTCCCCTCCTCTCCCTGAAAAACAATTTTACAAGTGAGGAAACTGAGTGCAGGAGGAGGGGTGACTTGCCCAAGGTCACAAGGCTGGTTTGTGACAGAGCCAGGGCTGGAAGGGAGGTCTCCTGACATTTTGCCCCATGCTCTTTGCACTGGACTCTTCTATGGCCCCTAATCGAGGCCTATTTAGGACTCTTTTACCTGCCAGTGACTGAAACCCAACTCAAACTGGCTTAAGCAAAAGAAAAATCCAAGAAGTATTTCAACCTGAAAAAGAGTAAACAGATTTTTGGCAGGAAAAAAAACATTGGATGCCCATTAGCCTCCTGGAATAGACCTTATCACAACCAGAGTCTCCCCTCTCCGGTTCTAAACCCATCACTAGACTAACCCCCGTCTCTTTCTTATTCCCCAAACCCGCAAACACACACATATAATCCCCTACACAATCACACATACCACACACAAATACACACCACATATGAGGTCTGTCCAGAAGTTATCCAGCCCTGTAATATGAAAAATACAGACATTTATTGAAGAAGATACAAGCAACATTGTACATAGGACAATGACACCTCAGTCCCCTTCAAAGTAGGTGCCTTGGGACCTCACACAGTTCTCCCAATTGCATTAGCTATCCCATCGTATTTTCCTGAATCTCATCAACAGTCTGAAATCTCTTCCCTTTCAAAAGTGCTTTTAGTTTTAGGAAAATCCAGAAGTTGCAGGCCACCAAATCTGGGCTGTAGTGGGGCTGAGTCACCTGGATGATTTGATGTTTCACTCCAAAAACTCTGCACGAGACACGATCCATGAGTGGGCTCATTGTTGTGATGAAGCTGCCAGTCACCACTTGCCCACAGCTGTGGCCTTCTGAATCATCTGAATAGTGTCTGTAGAGGAACGTTCAAGCTTAACACAAAATTTGATGCAGATTCATTGTTCTACTTGCTCAGTCATTTTGAATGCAGCAGCCACACAGTACACATGCTCACTCAATGGCATCTACCACCCCCACTGACTAGTACAGTGAAGTCGTCATTGTTCACACATGCACATTCCAGTCTGCTCTCCTTGGCTGCCAGGTTACACTGATGTCGCTCAAACCATTCTCGTTATATTAACAATGGTTTGACTTTTTCCAGACAGACCTCATATGTAACACACACCATACACATACCACGCATATCACATATACCACACACATCACACACACCACATACATACCACACACACAACACAAACACACACGCACCTCATTCTGAGTAAGCCCATTCTTTGACTGAAGCCTTGTCTCAGGATGGACTGGCCAGGAGTACCTAACCTACCCCCCACATCCGACCCATCTTCCTTGTTCTGCAGAGACAGCTACCTCCCCAGCAAAGGTCATCAGAACACACTGTCCCCAGCAGCCTTTCAGCCATGATTTATTAGCTAGGCAATTATGGGAAGCATCTGCATTTTCTGTATTGTGTTGGTGATGAACTGCACACAGCCAAAGAACTAAAAATAAATAGCAGGAGGGCTGACTTGCTTGAAGCTGGGTCAATGTTCATTTTCTCAAAGATCGAACCTCCTTGATATGGATATAGAGTCACATGAAATGGACCTGAACTACGTGGACGGGGGTCTGTAGTTCCAATACACAGGTGAGGAAGATTTGCTCGGAAAACCTGAACTGTAAAACCTGTTTCTCTTGCCTTGCCCTGCCCCCCGGTCACGCCTAGAGCCTGGGAGACACACTCGGCAAATTGCCCAGTTTGCCCTGGCGCTGCCCTGATTCTGACACTTCCCCTCCTGCCTCGGCACATTGAACAAATGCGCATGCTTCCCCAGGCCTTCCTCCGTCTGGCGAATGGGCAGATGGAAGAGCGGGTAGGAAAGATGGCAGACTCTCGGTCTTAACCGCTATAGTGTCATTAGTTCCTGACAAAAAGCCTCCAGCCTTTCTCTCTAATGCACTTTTCTCCAAGTAAGGGGCCAATTGTCCAGGCATAATGAAGCCACGGGGTAAAAATGGAGCATCACCTTTTATTGAACTACTTTGGAGGAAAATAAATATGAATAAAATGTGGAGTAGAATATAAATTTAAAATATATTTTTAGAGTAATATGCCCATGAAGGCACAAGTGCCTTAAGCCTATGAAAGTCATAACATGACCCTGCTCATACTCTGCAATGCCCCATCCTTGCGTCCGGGGTCTTTTTACCTGGGAGCTAATGTCCACCCATTGGTTCAGTGGGTTGACCAGCATGGTGTCTCTATGGCCTTGTACTTGCACTGACCTTGAAGGAGAGGTAGGTTACTTCTGGAGCTGTCAGTCTTGAGTTGTGTCTGTTAATAGAACTCCGTGTATTTGCAGTGGGGCATGCGTCTAGCAGTGCAGAGAGCAGAGTAAGCCAGCACCAGGCAGACAATAGCAATAGCTTCTACTTCAAAAGGGGATGACTACCCACGAGTACCCCTCGCTGCTTTTATCTACAAGTTCCCTGTGCCCTGTCCTGGCTCTTGTCTAATCAGGTGGACCTCGCTCGCACAGACTGGGAATGAATAGGTAGCCTGCGTGGTGTGTCGGACACTGCCCAGGAAAAGGGTAAACAAGGCGCTTGCAGCCCTTGCGGGCAAACAGCCTGCAGACCTGCAGGAAGAGCACGGAGCGCACGGTGAGTGCTATGGACGGATCACAAAGGCTTCGCAGGGGAAGGGCATTGACCGGGGTGTAGAAAAATGGATATGATTTCTGACCACACATGTAGCCCCAGGGAATAGGGAAGGGTGGGTGTATGTCTTTCCAACCTCCCATTAGGAAGAATTTTTGGCGATGGTCAGAAATTTGATAGGACCAATAAAAATTACTTTGAGTTCTGTAAGTTGTAAGCCAAAAAGTACAACTCTGTTTGTTCTGTAACAGTGTAAAATGATTTATTCCGGCCAAAAAAAAAAAGAGAGAGAGAGAAACAAATGCAAATTAAGAGCACCCTGTCTTAGAAGACACACCACCACCATAGAGTATACTGTGCCCTGAAACCTTTTCACTCAGCCGCAGTTCGACAGGGAAGAAGAAAAAGAGGGGCATTCCAAGCAGAGGGCACGGTGCAGGCAGGGGGAGAAGGGCCAGTGCTCTGGGAACGGCAGGAAGTCCTGTCTAGTCAGAAGAGTGTGAGAAGGGCGTGGCCCCAGCCAAGCCCCTGAGCCTCAAGGAGGAACCGGGTACCAAGAAAAGGAGTATCCTTGCCTCTCCTGGGTGGAGGATGGCCTCTTAATGATGCACACGATAAAGTATGTGTCCGGAGTTGGGTTTCAGGGCTCTAACTAGGAACAGCCTAGCTGACTGAGAACCTATATGCTTGTATGTGGCACAGTGTGAAATAATTTTTTAAAAATGTGGTCTTTGTCCTAGGTTCCTTATATAGACTCCTAAAACCCTTGGAATTGCCTGATAAGAGTGTCTTCCTTTTATTTATTTATTTATGTGCTTATTTATTTATTATTAAATGTATTGGGATAACATTGGTGAGTAACATTACATAATTTTCAGGTGTACAAGACTATAATTCGACATCTCGTACTTTGCTATTCATAACAAGCCCTTCATTAGCATAACACACTGGAGTTATGCTAATGAAGTGGTTCTGGGTGACACCCCTAGACAGCTTCAGGGTGGGGGCTGATCACCAGAAAGACCAAATACGCTGTTAGAGGGTGAGAATTTTCAGGCCCACTTCCCAGACTCTGAAGAGGGGAGGGGCTGGAAACTGAATTACAAAAACTCTGGAACAAGGAGATTTGGAGAACCCCTGGGGTGGTGAACACTTCGAGGTGCTAGGTGGGTGATGTGCCCAGAGAGGGGGTGGAAGCTCTCCCCTCCCCCAGCTCCTCTGCTTTGCCCTATGTGTCTTTTTCATTTGGCTGTTCCTGAGTTGTATCCTGTGGGGTGTCCAACCTGTGGCCCGTGGGCTGCAAGCAGCTCAGGATGGCTGTGAATATGGCCCAACACAAAATTGTAAATTTACTTAAAACATTATGAGATTTCTTTGTGATTACCTGTTGCAAGGTATTTCATGTGTGGCCCAAGACAACTCTTCTTCCAGTGTGGCCCAGAGATGCCAAAAGGTTGGACACCCCTGCATGATAATTGTAAACAGAGCACTTTCTGAGTTCCGTGAATCATTCCGGTGAATTATCAAATTTTGGGAGCGGGCAGATGGGGAAATCCCCTATTTGTAATCGGGCAGGCAAAAGTATGGGTCATCTGGGGGTCCCACCTCAGCTGCACCTAAAGTAAGGTCAGTCTTGTGGGACTGAGTCCTTTAACTCACGGCATCTGAGGCTAAACCCAGGTAGATGGTGTCAGAACTGAATTGAGTTGAACTGAATTGAACTGAATTATTGGACTCCTAGGTGGTGATGGAGAATGGGAGAATTGACGTAGAAAAACAATACATATTTGATACTGGAAAAAAACACATACATTTGAAGTCAGGGAAAAAATTGCACATAGAAATGACAATTCACAAGGAAACAGCATCAACCGGCTTTAAGGGAAACAAATTACAAAGCAGCTCATGCATTTCCCAGTTTGCTTTTGGCTATTGCAAAGTACTTTTGGCTTTAAAGCCAAGCCTATGAGAAACAGTCCAGAAAAAAGGTCTTCCCAGGGGAAATCTAGATCTTTTGTTCATTTTAATGGCACGCTAGGAGGCCCAGATACATGAGTACCCCCAGTCCCTGTCCTCTCTATCTCAGGACTGGTATAAGAGAAGGGCTCCAGGGACTTCGTGGCTGGAATCTCACTGGAGGCAGCTCCCTTTGGAAGGGAAGGGAAAGAAGGAGCAAGACCCTGGGCTCAGCCTGGCCCTTCCACAGATGCCCTCCATGCCTTTGGGCACACTATTCCCTTCTTGGGCTTCAGTTTTCTCATCTGTAGAATGAGGGGTACTGGATTAGATGATGCTAAGACCGACTCAGCCCTAAGAGTGGAATAGCGAGGCCTTAACTCAGGGAGGCTGCCCTGGATTGCTGGAAGACACAGTAAAATAATGGGTGTGGGCCTTTATCACATTGCATAATGAGGGTTGAGGAAAAGAGCTCCTCAGAGGCCCTGGCCTGGTAGCTCATTTGGTTAGAACCTCCTCCCTATACGCCAAGGTTGTGAGTTTGATCTCTGGTCAGGGCACATATAAGAAGCAACCGATGAAGGCATAAATGAGTGGAACAAGAAGTTGATGTCTCTCTCTCTCTCTCTCTCTCTCTCTCTCTCTCTCTCTCTCTCTCTCTCAAATCAATACAATTTTTTAAAGAGTTTTTCAGAGGAGAAACCAGCCTCAAAATTCATCCTGCCCTGCCAGATGCCCTCTGCTCTTTGTGGTCCTGGCTTCTCCCCAGTGTGCGCTTTCCCAGGAGAGCAAAACAGTCACCACCTAGCACCCTTCCCTCAGCCTCAGCCTGCTAGTCTGATGCACCATCAACACAATGAAAACTCGTTCGATATGCACACGACACGGAGCTGCTGTGCTGGGTGGTAGAATCAGGATTCAGAAATATGCCCGAAGACTTGAAAGATTGGTTGAAGCTGACAAGGTTATGTTTAACACAGAGACATGAAAATCCCAGGCTCACATCAGGAAGACCAGCTTGATCAGGAGTTGACAAACCATGGCTGTGTGCTAAATCCAGCCTGAAGGAGTTTGTGTGAAACTAGGTCTCATTGGAACACAGCCACGTTCCCTTGTTCATATCCTGTCTGTGTCGACTTTCACCCCACAGTGGCATAGGGACTGCGTGGTCCCCAAAGTCTGCAATATGTGCTACCTGACTGACCCCTGAACTAGACAAGGGAGTCCAGATGGGGAGATTTGAAGTATAAAGGGTTTTTGTTTTCTTTTGAGTTTGTGACTATTCAGTCTGCATTAATGGCTTTATAACATTAAGAGTAGAAATGTATTCGACAGATCAGTCTCCTTCAGAGGTGAGCGACCAAAACTAATATGAATTAGCTCATCTCAGGAGGAACGTATCAGAGGGACGGTGTGGTAACTCACAGATAACCAAGCCCCAGAGAAGGTGGGTGAGTCTCAGAAAGTCTCATCGGGACTTTCTCTCCATCTCTCACCTCTTCTGCCTGTGATTGCTTCCCTCAGACCCGCTTTCTGTGCGTGGCCAAACCGTGGCGACTGCAAGTCTCCGTCACTACCTTGCTACTTTTCACCAGTCTTTGTTTTTTTCCCTTCTTCCTCAGCACATAGAAAGATGATGTCTACCTCTCCCAGCCTCCCCTGCGGTCAGTTAAGTGAGGCTATAGATTGAAATCTGACCGAGGAATGGGGGGTGGAAGTGACGGGTATTAGTTCAGGCAGAAGCCATTCAGAGCAGGTGGGCTTCTCCACCCCCCCACCCCTCCCACCCCTCCACTCCCTTCACCCCTTCTTCATAGCTCAAAGTGAAAGACATGCTTACAGGACGGAGCCTCAGGGTAGAAGGCTCTGGGATCCCTGACTTCCCTGGAGGAGAGCTTCCCAGAAGTACCCACCCCCATCAAATTTTGCATAAGGAAGAAATGCATTTTTGTTAGATGAAGCCACTAGCACTTCCGGGTTGATTCCTTTCCACAGCATAGCCTCCTCTATCCTGGACAAAGAGGAGCCAGTAGCCACTGAGTTTTACATCTCACAGTTCCAGTCACCAGAGGGCCACTGAAAGCCCCCACAACCCAGAACACGAGTTGACTGGAGCAGCTCACATGTAGTGCCAGACCTCTTGGCCCACCAACTCTCCCGGGGGGCAGAATCGTGGATGAGCATGGCCGCCCCTACCAGGACCGCACGGGTGCAGTTCCGAGGGCTCAGTTTCCGGAAGAAGGCCCGGGGAGCTGGAGGGGATGGAGGGGGGCGTGACAAAGGGAGGCGATGGACAATAGTGCTGGCCCGCTGAGCGCTAGAGTGTCATGCTCTGATCTTGTATTTTGAAAGGGATCCTGAGTCAGGATTGCTGACAAATCCATGAGAACAAACTGGGGAGTGGGGGTGTGTGATGAGGAAGAAGCCTTGAAGAACTCTGACCTAAGCGGTACAGCTGAAAGAAGTGGGGAATATTTAATCTAGAAAATAGAAGACTTGACATGGGCACGGGGACTTCCTCCAAGTTGGCCAAGGACTGTCCCACGAGAGGGACTCTCCTCCAAAGGGCCACACCAGGCCCAGAAGGTGGATCTGACAGAAAAGTCAGATTGCAGTCCAACTTCAGGAAGATCTCCTAACAATTTTGGCCAGCCAGGAAGGGCTCAGCCGCTCTTTGGAAGGGCTGAGCTGGCTGACACTAGCCATCTTTGTGAGAACTGCTGGAGATGAGATTCTGGCATTCCTGTCTACCTCTACTTTCCAATACTGAGATGCTCAGAATTACTTTAAATTGGTCCCAGTGTGACGCAGAGGCTGAGAAAACTCTAATGCAGGGGAGGCTACAACCTGTCCGCACGGTGCACCTTGTCCAGAAGCCAGCCGCTGCCCTTGTGGTGCCCTGGGGCCTAGAAGAGGCCTGTGTGGGCTCTCAGGAGACCCTGAAGACACTCTTTCACGGTCCCTGTCGCTGGTCCTCGAAGCCAAGGCTAGGAGGCAAGGTATGCCATCCATGTGGGTAGCCAAGGGGCACCCTCTCTTGACAACTGTCCCAGTACTTTGTGGGCCAATGGGAAGAGACAACACTCTCAGAAACAACTTGGAAGCTAAGATAGTGCCACATGGTATAGAATCAGGGTCTTCTCCCCTCATTTTACAGATAAGGCCCAGGTGGTTGTGTGCCTTAAATTACTGGCAGGTCCAGGGTCAGAATTCTGCTCTTCAGGGTCTCATAGGGAGCAGGGTAGGGTGGTGATGAGGGGCGCAGGCCAGAGTGAAGCCACCAGGTTCTTCTGCTTACAATCTGTGCGATCTCAGGCAAATCAATTTATCCCTCTGCGCCGCAGTTTCTCAAATAAAAGCTGTGACTGGAGAGAGCACCTACCTCAGAGAGCTGTTTTGAGAATTGGATTGGTTGTTATTTCCAAGGAGCAAAGATCCCCATGGACTCCATGTAGACAGGAAGAGGCAGATCTGGTATCTGAATCCAGATCTGCCTGGTCCGGAACACCAAGCTCCTCCTGTCCCCGACCCTTGCCGTGCTGCCCTCCTCAGCTTAGAAAGGGGAATTTTTTTTTTCTGTTACTGTCTCGGGAAGGGCTCCCTTGGTCAAGCCTGTATGTGCTAGAAGCTTGAAAAGCTTCTGTTCTCAGACATAGGGAAACTGAGGCACAGACCGTCACAGTGACATGTGAGTGGTGAAGCCTGCACCAGATGTCTTTGGGTCAGGTTCTTGAGGTGAAAGTGACCAGTGCGCTCATAAGCTGCTCGGAAGCCCCGGACGGGCCCGGGCCTGTGCTTGGCCCTAGGGCTCTGTGTCAAGGGTGGGGTCCAATTACCCCTCTCCCCGGTTTCAGGTGCGTCATAGACCCGTGAGCCACTGGGCATAGGCAGCCCCTGACAATGGAGCAGGAGAGCAGGGATGGGCAGCACCAGGAAGAGGATACTGGCATCCAAATGGTGAGAGGGCGGGTCTGCCTGAAGCTCCAAGCCCTGCCTGGGAGGCCTCTCGTGGGCCTGCAGGTCCCTGGGATGCTGACTGGCTGAATCCTTAAGCACCTTCCCCTAGGTCAGGCTGTCGCCTTCCTGTCCAGGACGGGTGTATAAATAATTTTAGCTGCACCTATTTTTCCCCCCGAAGTTGCTGATGGACTTAGCTGTTCCTAATCCATGCCAGGTTGGGAGGGTGTCCCCATCTTGGTCATGATGGGTTAGAAACTCACAGCTGGGACGGCAAGCTGGGGACAGGGAAGGGGCTGCTGAGTCAGAAATGTGCACGGGGCGCGGCCATCTGCCAGGCCCGTTGGCTGAGGCCCATGAACCGCAGAGGGCATGGCAGAGAAAGGACAAGGTTTAGAGCCCGGCCGAGAGCACCAGGGGGACACGGAAGGAGGTGGGAGTGGCTGCTATCAAAGCTCCTGGCTCTGCCACTTACTGCTGGCTGGTCTTCGGTAGGTTAAGCTCTCCGAGTCTTAGTTTTCTCTTCTGCAAAATGGGGAAGAATCATACCTCCCTCTCAGGAGGATCTTTAAAAAGATTGCAATCCCTCAGGTATGCCAGCAAGAGCAAGGACTGGCTGGAGAGCAGTGCGGGGTCGGGGTAAGGGCCTGGCTTCCGGGTCAAAGTGCTGGGGTTCGGAGCCCGGCTCCGTCACTTCCTGGCTGCTCCGCCCTGGGGTGTGTACTTAACTCTCTCTGCCCCTCAGTTTCCTCATCTGTAAAACAGACATAGTCATAGTTAAATGTTTCATGTGGTTGTTATGAGGATTTAAGTGGCTTCATACTTTCAAAGCACTTAGAACAGTGCTTGGTGCATAATACAGCAAGAGTCTGCTACACACCCAGCCTACGTTCTCATTCATCCTTATGAATGCATGGGACTTTACCTGTCAAAATTCCCTGAGGCTACTGGTAAACAAGTACTCCTCGAAGCTATCAGCCCTCCTTTTGTAAAGACAGCACCTTCAGTCCTTCTCGCCTTCATGTGGCCCTCTCTACACAGCATCCCCTGACCTTTCTCTTCTATCCTTCTGGATCCCTCCCCTCCAAAAGGAAGCAGGGACCCCTGTCCACACTCTCCTGTTTGCAACAGAGCTTAGCTGGGGCTTCCTGACTGTAGAAATCCAAACAGTCATCCAGTGCCCTCCCTGATCTGAGAGCACTATATTCATTCACTCATTCATTCACTCATCAAACACTAATGGGACACTTAGCATGTCCCAGGCACTCTGTGAGCCACTGGTGGCATAGGATGAATAGCCAAGATCCTCTGCCCTCAAGCAGCTCACTAATCGAGAGACAGGGAGACCAAAAAGTAAGAAAACAGATGACCAAAGTAGATGTTTGTAAGTTAAATGATAGGAGAAAGCTGGCTTCCATGGGAACACAGATGAGGAGCCCTGACCTAGGCTGAGGGGTTGAGGACAGTCTCCTGGAGGAGGTGACATCTCCTGGAGGGCACCATGCCCTGGCCCAGGGCACCTACTGAGCACATCTGAATGCTGCTGGCCATCTGCTGTTGCTCTGGCCTCACCAAGGGGGCTGGCCCAGTCTCAACTGCCCCTCACTGCCGGCTGTCCCTCAGCTTCTCCTCCTTGCACACTGCCCCCCCTCACCAGGACTTTCCCCTGCCACCCCCTCCTCCTGAAGCACTCTTCCCTCCCTACTTTGGCTCCCAGGAAATGACTTTCTTCTTCTGGATCTTGGCTCACACGGGACTTCCTCCAAGGTAGCTTCCGCCGACCTCTCCGATGAGGTCAAACGCTCCCATCACAGATGCTCACAAAACGTTGTGCCCTATTTTGTAGCCCTGAAGTACACATCATGTGGCTATTTTATTTTCGTCTCTCCTAGAGATCAAACACAGGGTTGAATGAATCATAAGTCAGGACAATGTGTACGTTACTCCTCATAGACTATGAAAATTACCGCCTCCTTTTAAAATCATGTAAAATCGCTTATTATAATAATTATCACATATATAATAAACATTGGAAAAGAGTTCATTTGTTGGTTCATTCATTCATTCACAGATATTCATTAAACACCTGCTTTGCTTCAGGCACAATTCTCGGCACTGGGATGAGTTAGGTGTGTCCTGCCTTCTGGACCTTATATTTGGGTGGTGAAGACAGAGAATAAAGAGACAAATAAATCAAGGAAAAGAATCAGACTTTGGAGAATGACCGGTTCTCACAACCCCACAGCTGCAGACTTCCACAACTTGTCTTATCTTCTAAGATATCACAAAGAGAAGGATGACATTGACTTAAGAAACACAGGAAAACTTGGGAAAGTCCAGCTGCTGGGCCAGGTGTTAGCCCCTTGAACTGGCTCTACAGCGCATACTGGCCAGGGGGTCTCTGTCGTTGGCACCAAATGCTCAGGAGTGGCAAGCTAGCTGTGCCTGGAGACCTGAAATCCTGTCTGGTGGTGGGTAAGGGCATGGCTGCTCTCTGTTGCCAGCTGTCCTCAGCTGGCCAGAGAGCTTCTGCTGGCTGCCTGACATTTCCCTGCCTCAGAAGCCAGGCACGGGAGATGAGAGTGGAGCTGGTCAGTCTCTTGTGACAACGACTCTTGCAGCCCTTGAAACCTGAGGAGAGAGGCTGAGGTCAGTGCCTGCCTCTGCTCCCTGGAGGGTGGTGAACTTAGGCGTGGCCCTTTGCTGCCCTGAGTGAGGGATTCCTCGTAGTGGATTCCTGGGTGAGAGGATCAGGGTGGGGAGGGCTCTAAGGGTGATAGCTGTTGGGGAGGGGCTGGAGTGGAGTTGGCCTCCTCCTCAGGCTCAGAGTTGATGGAATGATGTGAGGTTTTCTGCCCTTATAGACGCACAATCACACCCGCCCATTCTCCCCTCGTCCACTCAACAAAGCTTGTTAAGCTCGTACTATATGCCAGACCCACCCTGTGCTGGGTGTTTGGGATGTGGCAGAGAATGAGACATGGTCCCCAGACCCCCTCAGATCATTTGAGCAACACTTCGTTCTTTCTAAAGTAGTTGTCAGGATCTCAAGTGATCTTCTTCTCAGTCCGGTGAGTTCTGTGGGAGCATCGCCGTCACTCCCATACGACGGATGGGCAGGAGGAGGCAGAGAAGGGTTCGGTCATTCGCTTAAAGGAGTTAGATGGGACAGCAACCAACTCTTGCGTAGTCCTTCACTGACTGCCCCCTGGCCCCACAAGGGGAATCAGGGAAGGCATACTTTATGTTGATTTTTAATGGCTCACACTGATGGTTAAAAAAGTGTGACTTGATGAGTGAGGGAAGGCTTCATTATTTTCCTTATTCACTATTTCATTTTTAGCACCTTGCTCCTGAGCATAAGCAAGGCCCTTGCCAGGCAAGGGGATACATCGGAGGCCTATTTAAAGTTCTCGCTTTCACCACTCGGGCCACACACTCGGGTATCCATCTTGACCCGCCCTCTCAGAAAGCCGCATTGGCTGGGTGCAAACCCAGCTTGGTTTGAAGTTAAAAGGCTTCCCAGGGGACCCACACGCTTCTTAAGGGTAAGTGACATAACTTGTGGTTCTGTGCCGCCTACAGGCACCAAAGAGCACCCTGTTCCCCACACAGGCACTCAATAACCCCCAATTGATTGCTTGATTAGGAACAACAAATACATAGGCAAAGTGCCTGGAAACACAATCTCCCAAAGGCTGCCTGCCAGCTGGGGGCTCAAGGGACAGGTGTTTTTGGATCAATGTGCTTGCTCATCCCCGAGGCAAAGTTTAAAGTGAGTGACTGAGCATTATTTTTGAACAGTGAGAAACTGGAAACATGCAAATACCTTGCAATGGGGGAATAGCTAAGCTAACCAGGTTATATTCAGATTCTGGAAGATTTTATAGATTTTTTTAAAATGACAATACACTATACTACAATACAGTACGATGCAATACAGAGAAGTATGTTCCAGGTACCACAGTGGGAAAGCAGGAGGTGAGAAGAGTGCACAAATATACCTATGTACACAGCTCGGAAAGAGAGAAGAAAACCTGAATATTTAGTAGCTTTTTTTACAAAATTCATTTAGCAAAGGCAATGGTTGTGACAGGGTCCTGTTCATCACACTGTGTGATGTGATGGGAAGAGTCCCGGGGACAGATGGCCAGGTGACCCAGGAGTCCTGTTGCTACTGAGTATGGACCATGTGATCTTGAACAGCCCGCTATTCTGACCCTTAGTTTGTTATCTGTCAAGTGGGAATTTTAACACGTGCCCTGCCTGCCTCATGAGGTAAGGAGTCTTTATTTGCAAATAAAGTCTTTATTTCCCCCACTTAGTGTGATATTCGTAGGTTTCCATGTAGGTTTCCTATGTTGACTATGGGGCGCTGACTCACAAAATATATAGGGTACGAATTTTATTTTTCTTAAATCCAAAAAGTCTGACAAAATCCCATGGGTTTGAAGTAAGAAATCATGGACCTGTACTAAGCATACTGGACATATCCTTTTATTTAACTTAACCCTTACAGTTGAGAAAACTTGTGTGTATAGAGATTAATTTGCCTTCCTAGTAATAATAAGTGGCCCAAGTCCAGAAATGCTTACTAGCGCTTTTGATTTGGGAGGCTTACAAAGGAGGACATTTCTCCTGGCATCGGACATTCACTGCACGCTACGCACTTGACAAGCACTGTCTCCTCTGATCTCCACGGTGTGGGAAGTATGGACTGTTGGTCCCACTTTCAGATGAAGAAACCGAGGCTTACGCAGGTATTGTAACACACTCAAGTGAGTCAAAGACCTAGGATTCCAGCTCAGGTCTAATGACTTTAAAGCTATTTGCATGTTTTCTTGGGCCATCAGGAAGTTCCCATGGGAAAATGAAGTGCAGAGGGCCCCATTCTGGGAAGACTGAGACAGTTATAAAAGTGGAGCAATCGGGCTCCTTCCATTTCCTTCCCCTGCCCCACCCCCTCCCTTACCCTCACTCTCCCTCCTCCTCTGGGACAACAAGGTCAGCTGTCACCTCAGGGGCATGAAGTGTATGCCAGGATTTGGTGTCAGGCGCTTTCAGTAGAGTCATGGGAAGGAGAAAATACGTAAATAACAAGAAGGAATGCACCAATATGTCAATCAGAAGGAGAAAAAAGTTGTTTCTTCGGCAGTTCAGGGTGTACACAGAGGCAGACATGATGAGGTATTCCTGCAAAGGTGCCATCTGGTCCTGCCGGTCAGCAGGCCTGAGATCCCGGGAGACAGACTGAGTGAAAGTCAGCGAAATAACGCCTCACGTCATTCTGTTTTCAGATCTCAAGTTATCCAAGGAGAAAGTGGGCCCTGCCTCCTGCCTTGACCCTTGGCTTTAGTTTACAGGAGAGACTGGGCAAGCCAGGGAGGTGGCAGGCACTTGCCGTCCTTGACCGTGTGCCCAGAGAGGTTTGGCAAACTGCTTGCCTCGAAAGGACTCCCGCGGACCCCACTGCAGACAAGCAGAGCCCCTACATCAGATCTGTCTTGGCTTCCGCAGGGAAAGTCCTGCATTCTGGGAAGCCCCTTAGTTTTGGCACAGCTGGTCACCCTACAACCGGCGGGGTCCAGAGGGCCGGGGGGCTGCGCTGGCCAGCGAAAATTCCCCCAAGGGCAATGCTCACAAGACCTTTGTTTTAAAGGTTTTATTTATTTATTTATTTTTACAGAGACGGGGAGGGAGAAAGAGAGGGAGAGAAACATCGATGATCGGCTGGCTCTCACACACCCCTAAAGGGGAACCTGGCCTGCAACCCAGGCATGTTCCTTGACCAAGGATCGAACCAGTGACCTTTCGGTGTGCTGGATGATGCCCAATCCACTGAGCCACACCTGTCAGGGCTCACAAGACTTTTAATAACGGAGGTGTCTAGGGGGCATTTCATCTTAAAATGTTTACTGTGCAGGACTGGAACCTACCCCCCTCTAGTTGCTCCAAACCTTCCACATAGTGACTCCTACATTCAGCCATGGAGGAGAGGAGGCTAGAATGTGCTCCCAGTCAATTAAATAAACTGACTCAATTTGCACTAAATCCACTGAGCTAAATCCCAGAGGGGCTCAGTGTCTTGTCAAAAGTCAGACAGTAAGTGGCAGAGGCAGGGCAGGAATTAAAGCCTGTCTGATTCAATGCCTGTGCCTTTGCCCCCTCTCCCTGACCTACTGTTGGGTGTCCTAACACTTTCAAGGCCCCAGAGACTCCCGGGCCTGTGACTGGAATGAGGGCTTGAGTTCCCAGGTAGCTTCAGGACGGCCTTTGCGGGCCCCGCTCACAAAGGTTAGGGTGTACACTGTGAGTGTGTGTGTGTGTGTGTGTGTGTGTGTGTGTGTGTGTGTGTGTGTGAGAGAGAGACAGACAGACAGGTTGAGATTTAGTTTGTAAAGCCCTGCAGGACCCCGCCTGGTGCAAGCTACTCCAGAGGGCAGGTGTGCTTATGTGACAGGTAAGGAGGAGCATTCCCAGGAACCAAACAGACCCAAGTTTTACTTATGCTCGCCCCGATCCATGATCCAGCCTCTAGGAAGACAGGACAAATGTTAGGGGGACAAAGGACCTCAGGCCCTGCCTACCATCTTCCCCTGCCTGGTCCTGCCCTTCAGGAGGGATTCCCAGGCCCCCGATTCTCTTTTTAAAAATCTCTCATATCCCTCTCTTCTCCCCGCACTCTCCTCCCGCCCAGGCCTCCAGAGCCCCGCACGCTCTGATCCCTGCCCATTTCTCTCACTCACATGCCATGCTCCTCACCCCCTTTCTTGCCAACCTCCAGCCTTACCAGCCTTTTATCTGCTCCCCAAAATGTTCACACTCAATCCATCTTTGGGCTTTTGCCCTAGCTGTTCCCTCTACATGAAATATTCTTCCCCCATCTTCACATGGCTGGTCTTCCTCATTATCCAGGATTCAGCCCAAATATCATCTCTTCCCAAAGACCTTTTAAGGGCTATCCAATCTAATGAGCTTCCGATTCATTTACATAGCACTCTGTTCTTAATGCATCACAACCTGTTTTTTTCTTGTTGATCTCCCGTCTCTCCCTGCCTTGGCTTACAGACATTTCCTGACCCAGGCCTGGCTTCCCATGGGCTCCACCATTCACCCCTGGCTGCTTCTGCAGACCCACGGGCTCCCAGCCTTTGCACATGTTGTCTTTTCTACCTGGAGACCTGCTTTTCATTCACTTCACCTCCCACTCCACCCCATCTCCTGGCTGCAGCAGACAGAAATAGTTCCTGACCCCCTAAATCAAGTTAATTTCTTTTTTTCTAAGTCAGTTCATCAGAGTTCCTGGCCCCCTGTAATTCAGGTGAAGGCATCACGCAGGGAAGGCAGAGACTGAGTCTGCCTGGTACAACCTCGTCCCGCAAGCCTAGTGCAGGCCCTGCTGCAGGGCCGGTGCCAGGGCAGATGAAAGTCCGCGGCACTGCTGCGCTGGAAGGACTTAGCTACTGCTGCTGCAAGCTGTCACACGGAGAGTTTCCAGGGCGACAGCTCCCATCCTGCATTTGCTGAACTAAATTGAGAGCTGGGGCCAGGGAGAGCTCGAAGTAAATAGAGACCAAAGTTGCAGGCTGTACGTGAGCTCCTCAGTCTCTAGTCAGCCCGGAGAAGTAGTGAGAGTGTTCCAGGAACAGGAGCACAGGGACTGCAGGCCCAGAGGCAGTGAGCGAGGAGCTGATGGGGAAACTACAAGTCATTCTCCCTGGACTGCATGGGTCTGAGGGGGAGGCGAGAAATGAGGCCAAACCACAAAGGACTGTGGAAGCCTCACTAAGGCGGTGAGCTTGATCCGAAAGGCAATGGGAACTCATCGAAGTGGTCTGGAGTAGGGAGTGAAATGGTCAGATCTACATCGAAACAGAAATCACGGCCGCTATAGGGGGTGTTTAGGGGTAGAGAGCTCCATCCTCAACCTAAGTCCTTGAGTTCCTTCTCAAGTCACAGCACACTGTACTTCAGCTCTCATTCTTAATGAATTCCTAAATGGGCGCAGGATACAAGGGCTTCAGCAGAAATCTCCCTCCTTAACTCCCGTGAAGGGTTGAATGGTGGTCCGCCAAAAGATGTGTCCTCGTCAAAATCCCTGGAAAATGTGGAAGTGACTTTATTTGGAAAAGGGTCTTTGCAGGTGTAATAAAATGAAGGACCTTGAGATGAGATCATAGTGGATTTCCTAAGTGAGTCTTGAATCCGATGACAAAGTGTCCTGAGAAGAGGCAGAGAAGACAGAGACACAAGAGGAGCAGCACAACTTGGAGTGATGCTGCCACAAGCCTAGGAAACCAAGACATGTCGCAGCCTCCAGAAGCTGGAAGAAGCAGAGAGCGATTCTCCTTTAGAGCCTCCAGCGCCTCCTGCTGACACCTAGATTTTGGACTTCGACTTCCAGAACCGTGAGAGGATACCTTTCTGTTGTTTGAAGCTACCCCTCTTGTGGTACTTTGTTTTAGTAGCCCTAAAAAATACAACCCTGCTCTCGAACTAGGAAGCTTCATTCTCGGAACCTTCGTCGTCAATGGACCTTTATACACCAAAAAACTTCCTTTGGAAGGTGTGATTGTGACAGAGGCAAGGAGCCAGAGCAGACTAGCAGTGGGTCCTTCTTCTCTGCACTGACTGGCACTCAATGATAACTTCTCCCACACCGAGAAAGTGTATCCCAGGGTGAAGCGATGAGCAAATCAACAGAGCTCGCTCTTTGGCCAAGGCCCAGAGACACTGAGAGTGATGCTGGGATGCTGGCAGGGCTCTGCGGGGACTAATGGTTTGGAAAGAGAAAGCAGGGCAGTGCCTTGCTCTACGGTGGTGGGCACAGATATGCAGGGAGGTTGTTGTTCAAACAGGATTCCTAGCTTCAGGTTCCCAAAGGAGCCTTGGTGCTCTGGAACACTCAGCTTGGCTTTTAGGGTAGGTAACTGGGGCTGACCCTTGCTGGAACTTCATCAAGAGTTTCTGAAAGCACCCACTGTGCGCCGGCTTTGTTTTGTACTGCATCCTTCTAGGCACCTCCGGGAGCACAGTCAACATCTGCATTTCCAGATGGCGAGAAGCCGGCCTACCTCTGAAAGCATTGGTACCCGACCTCCAGGTCTGCAGTGTCTCTTCCCTGGGAACCCTTAACTACAGACAAGACAGGTTCCTCTGTTGGAGGCTTCTCCTTCGGAGGACTGTCAGCAATGTAGTGATAGAACAATCGTGGGGAGCATCTGCACAGCATCTTTCTCCCCCACTAGCTGTGTGCACCCCAGAAACTAGCCTGGTCCCTGGCTCACTGTAGGTGTCCAATGAGAAGATGAAGAACTAACCAGGTCAATTCTCAGGCCCATCTGAATTTTCAGAAGGGGAAAGTTTTCATCTGGTAGTTTTAAACCCTCTGAGGACATAGAGTTAGGGGCCCAGGCTTAATCTCAAGTAAATGAAATAGGATCAAAGGAAAAAGACTCAGGATATAAAAAAAAGACATGAGGCAGGAAGAGGTATCAATCCCAAACCCAGGGTTGAACAAGGCCAAAATTTCACAGCCCTCCTTCCCCAGGGATGGATTCTTGTCCCAGGTGTTTGAAGTCTTGGCTAAGGTGGCACCCCCCACCTCCTTCCTTAGAGCCCTGTCTCTTCCCCCAGCTCCCCCACTCCCAAACGTGAAGTCCTGTCTGTGAATAGCATTTGGGTGGGTTGGACTCTAACGTTGTTAGTAATCTCATCAAAGTGCAAAAGGCTACCTGATTCATCACAGTTCCTCCCCAAAGGGTCTCTGCTTATACTTAAACAAGAGTGATGTGGCAAATCCGGGTGGCAGACTGGTTGCCACCAGACCTCCTCTGAAAACAGGGAAGTAACAGTGCCCACCTCAGATGGGAGAAGATGCGAACGTGCCTTTGAGCCCCCGGGGCAGTGCCTGGCCGCACTGGTGGTGCACGGCGTCATGGGGCTAACGGTGGTCGGAACCGCAGCTGTTATTAAAATTAAGTCCGGCTTTTCTGACCTGTGGTGTGATGAGTCAGTCACTTCCTTTTGCTGGACCTGCTTCTCTGTCCACCAAACACAGGCAAGCCAGCTGTGCCTGGGTTGCACCAGGGGCAGTACAAACAACACACCCTGCTGAGACAGGTACCCTCAGCAGACAAGGCAAGGCTGTGGTCGTTCATTCATTGTTCTTAATGACGCGTTAGGCTTTCACCAACATTGGGCAGATTTCATAAGATGCAGCCAAGGTCCTTAGCTTTCCTAGAGAACTTCTCTCAATACAGTGTCATCAGAAGGTCCTTTTGGATTGTGTGAGGAGGTAAGGAAGGAATGTAGCAAGAATGGAAGGCAACCCTGACTGGTGTGGCTCAGTGGATTGAGTGCCAGCCTGTGAACCAAATGGTTGCTGGTTCGATCCCCAGTCAGGGCACATGCCTGGGTTGCTGGCCAGGTCCCCAGTAAGGGGCATGTGAGAGGCAACCACACGTTGATGTTTCCCTCTCTCCCTCCCTATCCCTCTCTAAAAATAAAATACATAAAGTCTTAAAAAGGAAGAAAGGCACCCATTGAGTAGAGGACAGCGGTAGCCGGCCAGTAGAATCTTGAGTCCCCTCAGCCTTCTTGTTCTGAGCCCCCCTCTCGCCTCTTCTCTGAAGTTCCATAAGGTAGATCCTATTTCATTATGCTTGACTCTTTCTTTCTATAGAAACCTGCCTTATAGATTTGTTTACTCTAACATAAAAATGACTGTTGGGGCTTTATACTTGCTTGTTTTTATAAGGGGAAAATCTCTCAGTCAAAGATATAAATAGGTGAGTGGGGAAGGTAGAGGGCCTTCTCAGTGCTCAGAGAGCACACTGCCCCTCCATCCAGAAACCCAGCCTGTGGCAGGGTCAGGAAATGGGGTCCAGTGGGAGGGGTCAAGCCATGGTGTTTATTTGGACTGACTGAGCAAATTCTGAACCCTCCATCCTCTTTCTGGAAGCAGGAAAGTGGGCAGGAGAACAAGGAGGAGGGGAAGACAAGGGCCGCTAGATAGAGCAGAGGTAGACAAAGTAGGGAGAGACTGCTTCCTGCAAATGCACGTCTCAGAGATGGCAGTGCTGTGGGGGCAGGGCAGGACTCTGTACCTTCAAGGTGTGACTCAACGTAATGGAAAGTAGGAAGTCTGGCTTTCCAGCTCTTGGAGGTGCCCTCAGCCTCCGACCCTGTGCCCTTCCACCTCATGAGACACCCCAGCACACAGACGGCATGTTCAAGAGTGGCTCATCTCCTGTGCAGATGCTGCTAACCTATAACCAACCTGGGTACTGCCCAGGACTCCCCAGCTACCTTGCAGCCTGGGACCAAAGTATGGCCTGGACCAGACTATGCTACTGGTGGGTGCTCAGGGGTTGGGTGGAGAATTCAGGTTACCAGGCAGGGTCAGAGTAGAGACAGTGAAAAGGACTGGCAGTGTGTGCCACCTGCCCTTCGCACAGGGTGGCCTCACACGGCAGCCTCTTGGTTCAAGGTGTGATGCCAGGGTGTGGATGCCAGGGTGTGAAGAGCGCGGCCTCCAGTGGCCCTAGAAAAGGGCTCCACAGCAGAAGAAACAGAGATGGGCAGAGGCAGTCCTGGAACACAAACACCAATATATTTTATGTGCACAAACGTGAAAAGACAGAGACCAACAGAGACAGAGCAGGCAATGGGTGCACAAACCGGCCGTATGTCCTTCTGAAGAGCTGCCACAGTTGGGAGACAGTCCCACCTGCCTCAGAGGCCCTTTTGCAGACCAGGACCTGCAGCTCCTCCGGGTCTAGGATGGCCTCAGAGTGGAAGGTATTCTCCCTGCTTTAGCCATAGCTCCACCGGGGGCTGGGCCTCCCTCCACATTCCCTGCGATGATGTCTGCATAGCCCAGCACTTCACAAATACTGGTTCTCAGGAGCTGACCCACTCAGTGGCTGCCTCCCCAGGGGACCCATGCAGAGGGGCAAGGGACCAGGGCAAAAGGACTCAGGGGCACTCCCTAGGTATTATTGCTGAGAATAAGCATAGGCCATTGTGATGCCATTATGACTCACTGGCATCTGAGGGAACAGGGCACAAGGGACAGGATACCTAGCAGACATGGAAGCAGTTCAACCATGCAGGGCAGCACGTGGCAATCTGTGTAACTCAGAGATGCTGCTGATGTCCAGCGGAGAGGCCCAGGACACCAGCGGTTCATAAAGAGCAAGCGGACTCTCTCTGCCAGCACCCCCACTGCTTGGCAGGGCTGGGATTATCCTAAACTTTGAGTCCCTGGGCACTAAGGAATGGGGGCCCTGAGGATACCCAAAAAAGAGGAGTTGGAAGTCTGGGCTACCCCCAGTGAGCTCTGAGCCTGCAGACCCTGTGGTCAAGCCCTGGCTCATCGCCTCCCTTTGCGGGGGCTCTGTGCCCTATGAGGGACAGTAGGAGCCATGGGGCACCTGAATGAAGCAGAAACACAGTGCTCTGCACACTGCCAGGGGGGCAGGCTTACTCCAGGGCCTCCCGCACTTGGGAGTCCAGAGGGTCCAGAGAAAGGATGGTGCCAAGGAATGCCCACGGGGCAACATCTGGAGCAGCCAGATCCAGTGGGCCATCCAGGGGCTTGGTCAGGCTGAGCATTGTGGAGGCCTTATGCTGGGCTGCAGGAAAATCAAAGGTGGGGCTGGCCCTGGCAGAATGTGCTTCGTGCCTGCATGTGACAGTCTACCCGGACAGAGGCTGGGACATGCCCTTCATCCTGTCCTGGATGGGGTCAACTGCAGAAAGCAACCCTGCAGAAGACAGTCTCCCAGCCTTTCTCCCAACCCGGGACACCCCTCCTGCCCACACCCGCCCGCCTTCCCTGGGCCGGTGCTGTCTGCACAGTCTAGGAGCTGTGGCAGAGCAAGGAAGAGGAGATTCTCTCCACAGGTGGCATTATCACTTTTTAATGTTCCATAAAAAGGGAAAGGCTAATTTCTACCTCAGAGTTATAGCGTGGTCAAGAGGAGACCATGTACCATGGGATCCGCTGTGTTCTGATGGACCCCTCCCCTTGGCGAGTGGGGGCAGAGCCGGAAGTGGGCTGGAGTGAGGGTTTCACCTGTCCACTGCCAGCAATGGACCTGTCCCGGGGGAAGGCAGGGCAACCAAGACGACAATGCCCATGAGCGTGGCAGGGTAATACTGTTTAAGGGGCAAGCTCATAGTGTCAGCCTTGCTAAGAAGGGTGAGGAGGGGTGGCCCTGAGGAAGTTTGGCCACTGGGCTGGGGCTATGGCAGAGCCAGAAGTGACCTCTTCCCACCAAGGATGGGAGGGTCTCCCTCACTCATTCTCCATGGGTCTCCAACACTCGATAGTGCGCCCCCATCCCCTAGAATGCTAGATTGCCACTGAATGGATTGAAAATAAACCAGTCAGGTGTGCCTTTACCTGCGTCCCGACAGCCCCCCCCACCCCTCCCGCCCACTGATTTGTCTCTAGGTCCCCACTGTGGATCTGTGGGGCCCACCTTGGCCTGAATGTGTGTTGTGGGTACGGTTTTCAGCTGGAACACTGTGGGGAGGGGGTGTGGATGGAGGAGAGCACCAGGGGCATTGCCACAGCCCAGCTGGGGTAATAGCAGAGGGGAGGCTGCAGAGGGTGGGCGGGGTCTGTCTCAGGGTTCTACCTCAGGCAGCTGCTGTGTTGGCTGGGGAGTTGGAGTTGGGGATTGGTGGGTTATTGACATGGATACAGGGCTAAGAGTGGTAAAGGCCTTGAAAATAAGAGAGAAAAGGGGGAAACGCCACCGAACACACAGGGATTGAAACCTCCAAAAGCCCAAGGTTGGTGGGAATCCAGCACCAGGGGGCCCCCAGAAGGCCAAGAAAGCAGCGTGGGGCCCTGGGGGAGGGGAGAGGAGCCAAGGGAAGGCCTCCCAGCCCTTGCAGAACAGCACAGCTGCCAAGCAGCCTCCTGGCTGCCCAGTCTCTCCTTAGGCTGCAGCTCAGCGGCCCCAGGGAGGTATTGGTTGCAAGCAAGCACCTGAATATTGCCTAATGGAACCCGCCAAAGCCCAACTAAGCCAGGTGAGAGGGGGCCAGGTGGCCGAGGCAGCACCCCCAAGCCTCCTCAGACCTTGCCTCCCACCTTTTGCCCATTTTTCAAGAATTCCTCAGCCAGGACAGGGCCTGCCGCTTCCAAGTCACCCATGTCGCCTGGCTGCTGCAAGCCTCAGACCCCCTGCTGCCACCTCTGAGCTGGGCTGAGATCCATGGACCATTCCCAAAGTACCTCTGCTGCCTGGACAGCTGGCCTCCCAACACCAGCTCACAGTGGAGGGCCTGGGGGCTGTGTGGGCCCCATGGGGCTGAGGCTGGGATGGGGCAGGGCTTGTGCTGTACAGAAGGGGTGGCTCCACCAGCTTGGTACCTTTCCTCACAGGGTGCATGAGCGACCCCCCCCCACCAGAAGTCCCCTACTCAGTCGATCTTGACGTGGCCGTTGGCCAGGGCCAGGGGGCCTCCAGGCTCCCCAGGCTCGGCATCCTTGTCAAAGCGGAGGCGGAGGGTGTTCCGGATGATGAACTGCTCCATGATGAGGGCCCCACAGAACCAGGGCACTGCGTACTCCAGGGTGATGAGGCCCATGAAGTCAAAGTCGAACTGGGAGTAGTCCCAGGGGCAGGCGTTGAACTGGCGCAGGATGAAGCCGGTGGTGAACTCCCACAGGTAGGTCCAGAGCGTGTAGATGAGGCAGCGCACCAGCAGCGGGCAGCGGCCCCGCAGGCGCAGGTACATGCGCTCCACGATCAGGATGGAGGTGCCGTAGATGAAGAGCGCCCACACGCTCGTGACCCCCGGGAACTTCCAGTTAAAGTTCACCACAAACTCCCAGGCCGCTGTGAACATCACCTCGCAGAAGTAGCCATGGATGGCGTATAGGTACCAGCGGGACAGTGCCGTCAGGGGCTCTGCAGAAGCCATGGTGCCTACTGGGGCCAGCTGCTGGGGACACAAAGGAGATAGGTGAGGGAGGGAGGGAGGGAGAGCTGAGCCTCTCCTGCTGTCTTGAACTTGTCCTATTCAAGTCTGATGTAACCAGGGCAGAGTGGATTTCAAACCTGCCTCTCCACTTCTCTTTGGTTACCAGCCATAATCTCGATCTTATTCCATTTTCATTACTTTAATCCATATTCCTTACCTGAGCTGGGGAGCATGAGAAATGAAGAAAACAACCCCAATGGCTTCTTCTGAGTAACTCTACTCAAATGCTTCTTGGAAGGAGGTGTCTACTACCCTCCCTATAATAACTTTTTTGGATGACCTGGTGTCTGTGAAAAAGTCAGCTCTCCGGGCCCATCAGTCACCCCCATCTCTAGGCCACTAGCTGGTTTTCTGATGATGGCCATCCTAGTGGGTGTGAAGTGGCAGCTCCTTGTGGTCACATTTGTCCTTAACTGCTCCATTAAGCAGGGTTTTGGTGTCTTGTTTCAATGTGAAAAGGAAACCAGTGGGCTGACAGAGGAGAGAGTCTTCCCTTCCACTTCTATTCCCCTCCCCCTCCTTTCTTTTAAACGCAGTCTTCAAGGACCAGCCCACAGGCCTCACTGCTTTCTCCTCGCCCTTCACCAGCAACTCTCTGGACCACTCATGTGGCCTTGTATCAAGGGCCACCCTATCTACTATTTGAGGCACGTGCCCTTTGACCCAACTAGCCCGGATGCTCCTTGAGGGCAGCAAATGCCCCCAGCCTTCTGTTCCACAGCCGGCTCTTCCCATGACACAGGCCTCCCTGATCAGGCGTTCTCTGGAGGACACGTGTTGTTCACGTGGGCAGAGGGATGGGGGAGCACAAGGCTGCATCAGGAACAGGAAGGCGGAGCACGAGAACACGAATCCCAGCTCTGCCGGCTGCCAGTGGTCACCAGGCTCGACATTGCTGTCAGGCCCTCTCCAAGGTGCAAGAAGGGTCAGAGGTTAGCAAGATGGATCTGCAGTCTGCCCGTCTGTCTAGGAACCCCATTCTCATCCTTCAGCCGCAGCAGTCCCAGTCACAAAATACCCACCCTTGTGCATGGCCTTGGGGTCTTCCACGCACTCTCATTCACATCCTGTCGTTGGTTCTTACCTAATTAAGATCCACGTGAAGGGGAAGTAGTTTTGCTCCCATTTTTAAAGAGAGACAGTTAGGGCTCTGAGAGTGTAAGTCAATCGCCCCATATCCCAGAGCCAGTGAAGAGAAGAGCTGAGACTAGAACCCATACTTCTTGCCTTCTACATCAAAACTGCCCCCACTACATACCACTGCCCATTTCCTAGACATGAGAGCATAATGTCACTCCCCTGCTTATAAACACTCAATGGCTCCCCACTTCCTAGTGAAACCCCACAGCATCCTTGGCCTAGCATTCAAGACCCTCCGTGATCTCGCTCCAATCTACTTTTCCAGGCTTATTCTCACGGCTCGCTCTCTCACCTCCATGCCTTTGCATAGCCTACCCATTGTGTTTGCGGCCTCTCTCCTCTCACCTCCACAAGTGCAAACCCAGCTGACAGGTTCCCTTCAGATCAAACGCTTTTCCATCCTCCCAGACACCAGTCCTCTCTTCCTCCTCTGAATATCCACAACACTTACTCTGTCTCCGGTACAGGTGGTTTCAGTTCCTGTTGGTAACCTGCGGTCCCCAGCCAGATGTCTTTCCTGTGTTCTACACCTGCCTACCTCACTCTTTCCTCTTCTTTTTCTACCTCCACTTATATGTCCCACAGGCACTTCCAACCCCTTTCCTCGATCAAACATTATCTTTTCCCCAAAACCTGCTTTCCTCCTATGACCCATTCGGATTGCTGGTACCAGTTCCACCCAGTTCGCGGCCAGAAGCCCTGGCATCTTTCTAGCTTCCTCTGCCGCATCCCCACTCTCACATGAGCTCCCTAACAGCAAGGACTTGTCTGTGTACCCCCTGTGCCTAGAATAGTGCCTGGCACACGGTAAGCATTCCATACAAGAACGAAGAACAAAGAACATGCCTTTATCGGTCAGCAATTGCTACATAACGGGTCATCCCAAAACTCAGTGGCTTAAACCTACTCTCATGTACTATTACAGCTCACAGGTCCTTTCATGGGTTGGCACATCTTGGGACTCAGGGCTTCCATGCTGAGACTGCAAGTCCTCTGGGGGCTCTGTCCAATGTTTGTTTGGGGTGGCTCTTGCTCTGCTTGTCTCTCATCCTCCTCCTGGGCCTAGGGATTTGGCCCCAGCACGTTCTTCTCAGGGCAAGGGCAATGGCACCAGCGCTTTTCAAGACTCTGATTAGATTACACCCACTAACATCTCTGGCTGAAGCAAGTCACGTGGCAAAGCACCAAGTCAGCCATCATCAACTCCTGTCTGTTCTACCTCTTAAATATCTCTGAAATCTATCCTCTTCATTCCTCTCTCACGGCTGCTGCTCTGGTTCAAGCCCTTCTCATCGCTCACCTGGGTGAATCCAATCGTCCCCCAGCTCATCTCCCTCCTCACTTCCTTTCGGATGCACTCATCACACTATCCAAGAGTGTATACAAACAGCAGTCTTTCTAAAGTGCAAATCCAGTGTTTCTCCCCACTTAAAGCCCATTAGTGGATCTTTAACATCGTGGGACTCAAACCCCTAGGGATAGCTACCCAAGCCATTCGTGACTCCCCTTCTGCCTCAGATCCTGTCCTCTGGATCTTTACATGGTTGGTTTTGCTACTTGGGGTGCCCTTACAACTGCTACCCCTACACCCCACCTCACCACAGCCCATGATCCCATAATCCTTCAAGACCCAGCTCCTCTTCCGTGAAGGCTTTCCTAAGCACCTCCACCTCAGAGCCTCCCACTACGCTGTGTCCACATCTACAACCGGTTTGCCCCTGTGGCAACATTTCACGCTCAGCTTCACCATAATCCATCTGAAGGCCAGCACTGCAGCCACCTAATGAACGCTGGTTTAACACAATGTTAAGAGAAAAAAGCAGGACTCAGAACTGAATATTTAATATGATTTTGATTTGGCAAAGGCATACATACATGTAAGTATATAAAAAAATTTAACCACGATCATCTCTGGATGATTACATAAGTGACTCTTATTTCCTCCTTTGTACTTTTCTAACAAGGATGCATAACTCTTCTAAAAAAATTTTATCTGGAAAAAGTATTAAATGAATATGTATCAGTCATCTTTGTGCCTTGTATATAGAAGATGCTCAATAAATTTGCCAGGCAAATGAACCTAAGGAAACTTGATCCAAACTGCCTGGGTCTGCATCCTGGCTGATGCCCTCCACCCGCAGGGTCTAGGGCATCTCACTTGGCCTCTCTGCCTCAGTTTCCCTATAGGTAAAGTGAGGATAGAATAGCTCACTATCCCTGAGGGTCGTGTGGGACAGTGAGGGATGAGCTAAAAGACACCCTACTGAGAGTACAGCCAATGCTCAAGGAAGGGTGGCTATCATGGCTGGCACAGAGCCAGGCTTCCCGCTCACCAGCTCCTCCTGGAGTGCCCCCTTCTACTGGAGGCAGGGTCATTTGGGCCCTGCCCACACTAGAGGCCGGGCAGCCTTCTTTGCCAAGCAGGTCAGGTCTTTACCTCCACCCACAGCACCAAACTGGCAGCCAAAGCACCCTGTGAAAACGGTAACTGTATACACAGCCCAAGAATAAGGCCT
Organism: Desmodus rotundus; assembly: GCF_022682495.2. Lineage (NCBI taxonomy): Eukaryota > Metazoa > Chordata > Mammalia > Chiroptera > Phyllostomidae > Desmodus > Desmodus rotundus. The sequence continues at coordinate 110,915,336 of NC_071393.1, forward strand.
CAGCCAAGCAGAGTCAGTGTGAGCTCCCGGTTTCAGGTGGACAAGAGGCAGGGGGTCTCGGCGCCTGTCCTCTGAAGGCCTGGCTGGAAAAGAAGGCCGAAAGGAAAGGGCCGGCATTCCTGGCACAGCTTCTCGTACCCTCGTTTATCCTGAACTCCAGACAGACCACTCTGCCTCCAGCTCACTCGGGTCCCTCTGAACTTGCAGCTGTCCACCTGAGCTGCACTCGGACCCCGGGCTCCTCCACCCCACAAGGTCTGGGGAGGGGGCTTCCCATCCAGCAGCCCTGCATGACTGCATTCACCACCCAGGGCAGCCCCCATCCTGATGCTGATTTTTTAAAACCCTGCTCTCGCTGCCTCTTGGTCTCATCTTTTGAAACAGCCAAGAATGGTACCAGTTGGTAACAAATCAGAGGCTCCAGTCACCCCCGGAGCAGGTGACTTGGAAGAGCTGGACTCCTAAACCCTACGAGCAGAAGCAAAATTAAAGAGGTGGCCGTCACAGGGAAGGTAAGCTGCTGAACAGAAGAGAGGGTGGGGATGGGGGAAAGGAGAGGTGCCAGGGGCCTGGATTCCGTTTTTGGAATCTTCCAGAACTGGAAGAAAGGGAGGGGAAGCATACGTAGGCAAGGTCAGACCGTGTCTGAGGTGCTGTGCCAGGAGAACATGTCTGGTCCATGCAAGACAATGGAGGGGGGGTACCTGGAAGTCCTGGCTGGGGCCAGGAGGTGGGGGTGCAGACCGGGAACAGGGATTTGAGACAGTGTCGTCAGCTGGGATGGCAGCTCACACTGTGGGGGAAGAGACATTCTTGGTAGAGTAGGCATTGGCTTGGGTAGGTTTCCAGAAGCCACTCCCCAAACCCATGTCTGATATCCACAGGAGCTGTGCTCACACCTTGAGCTCACCCACCCTTGGCTAGACCCAACAGATACCTACTCCTGCCTTGGACTTGCCCCACCTGAGCCCTTTGCCCTGGACCCTTCCATTACCTCCTTGCTCAGCCCTGGGATCAGAACCCGAGGACAGTCAACATCAGGAAGAATCAGCAGCACACGGGATGTTGGCCTCTTTCTCCTGGTGACAAACACACCGTCTTCAGGACTATTACCCAGAAATGGGACAGCCCAGGAAAGAAAATTTAGGGTGGAGTAAAGAGGAGGAGAGTGTGGGAAAGACTGAAGGCAGGAGAAAAAAATTTGGAAAGCAGTGGACAATTTCACAAGAGGGATTTGGGGGAAGAACACTCAAGTACAAGTGTTAATGAAACTCCTCACACTTGTTGATCAAAGGGCCAGAGAACACAGAGTTCCAGCAAATGGCCGGAACTGAAGGAGGCTTATCAGGGAAGGGCACCGCCCCTCCAAGGGACAGGTGATTAGAGGGGAGGGGCTGGCTTTCAGAGCCCAGGGCCTAGGAGTATCTCACCTACTGCTCTCAGGGACTGCTGAGCTATTCCTTAGGGTGGCAAAGAGCAGAGAAAGCAGTTGAGAGGAGTGAAGAGAACGCAATAAAAGTACAAGGCAGGCTGGAAGCAAACCCAGATGAGATGATTGTCCTTGGTTTTGCCAAAAATTCCCCCATCTTGTTCCAGGAAGCTAAGGTGCCACAACACAATGACTCTGGAAATTTTTGTCCAGAAGAGCAGCCTGCTAGAAAACTGGGCTTCCCTTCCATGTGGCCAGGCTGGGCAGGCCTTCCTCTTTCACCCTATTTACTTCCCAAATTTTGCTCCTCATCTCCAGGTACCAACATCACTTCTGTTCTATGCTCTGGGGAGATGCATAGCCCTGAGGGCAAGGCAGTGGGGACACAGCTTGAGTGACTGGGAGCCCAGTCCCCTGGTAGACCCTGCGCTGCAAGTGAGTGGAATCAGTGAGCTACCTTTGCATCTGGGTGCAAGACGCAAGGTCTGAAACCATCCTGAACTTCCCCTGTGGTCAGCAAGCTGAGGGTGGGGGGCAAAATGCAAGTTTGCTTCAGAGCCAGAAGGGAAGCAAAGGGGGGAAATACCTGTGGTCATTGGCTGGCCCAGATGCCAGAGTTCTACCCTCTCTTGCTGTGGGCATCCCCTAGGAAAGCCCCCTGGGACGGTCCTCCCTCCACCTCCCAAGTAACAATAATATTAATAATCAGCCACTCTTCTCAGCACTTTCCATGTATTAACTCAAATAACCTTTAAGCCCATTTTACAGATGGTGAAATTGAGGCAGAGAAAGGCTAAATAAGCAGCCTAAGTTCTTACAGCCATAGAAGGCAGAGGTGGGATTCGAACCCAGCTCCAGAGCCTTCACTTCCAACCAGCACATTGCACTGCCTGAGTCCAACTATAGCTCCTCTGAGGGAACTACCATTTTCTAAGTTTCTGCTTCTGGAAACCTGGGACAGTCCATGGAGAGACAACAGGAAACAGGGAGGACACAAGCTTCTAGGTAGATCATCAAGGAAGCTCAGAACTGGGTGTCAGAACTACCAAAGGCTTTCAGCCTGTTCTGAGAGACCAAGCTCTGTTCTGAGGCCAAGGTCTGGCAGGATCCACGTGAAGGTCCCCCATGGTCAAAAGTTGACCCTCTCAGGGCCTCAAGGCACATGCCCTTCAAAGAATCCTCACCAGGACACATGTTACCTAGAGCCTCCCTGACTGCCAGCCCACCCCAAGGCTGCAGAGAATCTCCAATGGCCCAGCCCTGCCAGCCAAGGGCCGCGGCCAATGTGCAGGCTGCCCAGAGAAGTCCTGTGCCTGGACCAACCAATCCACATAGGCCAGTGGGCAGGGGAGGGCTTTAGAGGGTCTTAGGCACTAAGCAAATCCCAACTGCATTTGGAACACGAAGTCAGACCTGGCACAGGCTCCCCAGGGCTCAAGCAACAAAGGGCACCCTGGGGAGGGAGCCTGTAGGCCGGGCATCCCCAGACCTCACACGGCTGCCTCGCTGTTGTCACTCAGGTCTCAGCTCAGCTACCGCCCCTTGGAGACCTCTGATCTGCACTCCACAGCAGCCTCCTGTCACTCACATCTTCCCGCCTTGTTTTCTTCATAGCGCTCTCGCATCCGGACACTTTGATGCTGTTCACTGTGTCTGCCAATTAGAATGAAAGCTCCACGAGGGCAGGGGCTCTGTCCCATTCGCTGCCAGGTAACCTGTGCCTGGCAGGAAGGCCCACTAATGCCTGTGGAGTGAATGAATGAATGAATGAATGGGCCCCAACAGGCACAGGCCCGTCAACTCTGATGAGGGCAGGCATAAACAGCTAGTCAGCTCAGCCTTTCTGTTCTCCTCTTTCTTGGGATATGTAGCCTTTTTTAAAATTTTAATTCTACTGGGGTGAGGTGGAGGGATGGAGAGAAAAGGCATACAACTGTAATTGAATAATAATAAATTTTTTTAATTTAATTCTAGTGTTTTAAACTACATTATTTTTTCTGATTACAAATGTAATGTGCTCACAGCTGAAATTTAAACAGTACAGAACGGAATGACTTAGAAAGCAAAGTCCCCCCATCACCCCACATGGTAGAGAAAGCCACAATTAATGGTGTGTTGTGTATTCATCCAGATTAAATGTAGTTTTCGAAGAAAATCCATGTATCATAGAGCGAAAAGGCATTCACAGTTCCACTAAACTAGCAGCCACGGTCATTTCCACTTGGCAGTCTTTCCTCATGTGAGTATTTTACAAGTGACCACAATGTGCTGATCCTGTAACTTAACACTAGCACTTACTACGTCACGATCATTTTTCCAAGCTGATACATTGCCTATGTGCTCGTCACTATAATGGCTGTGTAATATTCTACAAGTAGAAAACTATAATTTGCTTAACACAGGTGGCCACCAAAGGGATAAGATTGTTCCCCTTCCCACGGTTATATGACACCACCAGAAGCGTCTTTTTTATGCCTGTGACAAAAGAATTCAGCCCCTTTTCTCCTCTGGGACTGCTTGTTAATGAATAATGCCAGAAATGGGATTACTGCGCAGAAGGGTACAACGGTTAAGGTGGACAGTGTGGACTGCTCTGGGGAGTTCTGTGGAATGTGGGGAAGAGTTCTCCGGACTGAGCCGCCGTGTTCCCACAGTGGGCTTCGCGGCCGTCTACCTATGCCCACGCCACTCCCGCCGTCCAAGTGCGCTCATACCACCCCGGCTGCAACTCAACCCAAGAACAAACTTCCTGAAAGACCCTCCTATCACAAGCTGATTTTGCAAGCCTGGGCTCAGTGAACATAGATTCTAGCCCTGAGTTTTAAGCTCTCCACTGGCAGTAGAGTCAAGCTCTACCTAAAGCTGAGAAATACCTAGTTACTCTTTTCCCTCCCTGCAAAGTCGTCCATGGAATCTAAGGCTCTGAGCTCCCATGGAGCAGCCCAGCTGCCCCTAAAAGCCTGTCCAGTCTGGAGTGCAGAGCACCTGCTCCCAGCCCTGCCTTCCAAGGGAGCGCTCCACCTGCTGGTGTCTGGTCCCACAGACAGAACAGCCTTCACGCAAACAGGCCTCCGGGGCTTGTAAATGCAGCCAATTGTCATTTTTTATAGCATCATCCAGGAAAAGCCAGAGGCCCAGCCTGGAAAGGAAGGCTGCTGAGGTCAGGCGATACTTCACAGCTGGGGGCCTCGCACTTCACATGGAGCTTATCTGGACTGAGGAGGAGACACAGCTAAAGGGACAAAACAGCAGACCCCCTGGCGGCCGGTTTTATGGCAGCTCAAGTGCCACAAATCCCTCCCCTTCCCCTAGATGCCTTGCCCAGGGTTGTCATAGAAACTGCTCATGGCATCTGGACCAAGTCGAAGTCCCAGGTGAGGAGCAATTCCTACTGCACACAAGTAGGGCCCAAGGCCCAAGCATCCACGAGCCAACCGACAAGAAGGGGACTTGGGGGAGACGCCGTCTCCTCTGTGCTGGGTGTCTCCCATCACACGCATCGGCAGTCTGGGTCTGGCCCAGTTCTTAGAGGCCAAGTGGCTCTAAGATGGCTCCAGCAAAGGACATGGCCTGAGACTGCTGGACACTCCCTTCCCATCCCTGCCCTATTCTCTGGGACTATTTCTTAATGCATAATTCCGGAAGGGGGGTGGGGGTCACTGGACAAAAGCGTACGACAGCTCTGGCAGGCCCTCGGACGAAAAGCGGGCTCAGAACCAGGACTTCCAGACCTGGCCCATGCTGCTGAGGTAGGAAGGGCCGGCCATCCCCAGGGCGCCTGTAACATACTCACTTATCACACCCTTGAATGCGCAGCTCAGAATAGACATCAGGATCACTCTCCAGGAGTGTCCCGGGTCATCCTTTGTCCTGGTGCCTGGCTGGGCAACGGTGCCATTCTCAGCAGTGTGGGTAACCATTAGTCCCGGGGCTCGGCTGATCTTCAGCTAGTGGGTGGGCGGCTTCCATGTGTCCCTGGGAATAAAAGGAGGTGTTCTTTAGCTTAAATTGTCCCCACCTCTAAGCTACCAGGCCAGCCAGAGAAGCAGCCCCAAGGCAAATACCACAAGGCCCCGGCTCCAGGCTCAGCAGCAGACACTCATCCTGCCCAGGCCACCTGACGCCTCTCCTGGAACCTGCCACCTCCTCTAGGCTGTTCTGTTTGCTCAGGTCTGGTTAGTCCGGTGATGAGAGCCTGGGATCCGTCCCAAGTCACATGTGGGACCAGGATTTAGGGCTTCTTTCACCACGAGGGAATGCATGCTCACTCACAGTCTGAGAGGGGATATACTTTTAGAGCCCGGCTCCGTTCTCATTTAGCTTCAAATTACACTCTCACTTTCACCCTGTAGTGGCTACATCTGTTCTCAAGGGCGGTCGAGAGCCTCACAGAAGACAGGCAACGTAGGACATTTGTTTCAGCATTTGGGAAGTTAAGAACGACACAGAAAAACAAGCACACCAACAATACGTGCTAAAACCCTCTATCCACAATCCCGCCACCCTAATACTTATTTCATTCTGTTATTTTATCATTATTGTTGTTGACGCCCTTCCTATTAACAACAGTAACTGAATACAAGCTGCCAACCAGACGTCCTTTGCCACATACGTATTGTTAACAAATCCCCAAGACCCGACCATTTGATAGAGTCTGCCACATACTTCATTTTTATATGAAGGTGCTGAAGCTTCCCTGAAAGCCCCTTGAATACAGCACCACCGCACAAGCCCAAGGACAGGGCCGGCATGGCCCCGTGGAAGGATGCACTGGCCACTCAGAAGCTAAGAGGATGTGACTGGGGGATGGGACTTGGCACCATCCCCCCGTGGATGGCCAGGCAGGGTGAGGCACAAAGGGGCCACCCTGTGCTGACACCCATAGTCACCTTCATTCCTCCACGACCCCAGGCTTTCTGAGCAGGGGTGACTCCGGCCTTTGTTCCCTAAGCTGACAACCTGCAAGGTACCAGGGGAGCTGAGAAGTGAAGGGCTGGGGCTGGGGACTCAAAACCGGGGTGTGCTCGTGTGCTGGCGGGCGGGGACGGTGTGCACCCCTGGGACAGAAGGCACCAAGGGCTCCAGGCTCTTGCGCTCTGCCTCGCCCCTGTCCCTCCCCAGCTCCTCCACGAACAGGAGCCTCCAACCCTGCCCTACCCGTCCACCCTCCTCCTGTCTCCCTGCCTGCCTGATAGTGGGCGAGGGTCACCAAAGCACGTACCTATCACCTCGAGAAAGGGCTTTAATGGGGCATGTTCGACAACCCCAGCACCAGCACGACCCTGTGGCCCGGAGAGCTCAATCCACCCCTAGGCATGAGCCCCTCCCCTTCCCTGGGCTCTCAGCAGACTACATCAGTAGCCCAAGTCCAGAGCAAAACTGAAACAGAAACCAAAGCCCACATCCTGGCCCCACAGCCTGCTGGTCGCTGCAGGCAGCCCTGGGAGCCCGTTGCTGGCCGAGGTACCACCCTGGCAGATGAAGCCGCAGCAGTGAAAACAGGTTCCCTCCCAAGCCAGCCTCTCGCTGCACACCTCCTGCTCCCTGGTCTGCAGGCTCTTCCCCGGGGAGCTGGCGGGGCTCCACGGGGAGGTGATGGTATAGCAGGGGACCAGCCCCTCCGACACACCCTACCCCTGAGAGTAGGTCCCGGGGTGCACAGGGCATTAGGCTCCTCTACGGACTGCACGGCCTGAGGCAGAAGCTTTAAGAGTATATGAATGTGTGAGGAGCCCTGATAACGACTAACACGTGGGTAGAAGTTAGACCTTTTTGAGTAATACATCACCTCCACGATTCTGCCAGGACTCCTGCGGGGGGCGGGCCGGAACGATCCCCCCTCACTCCCATTTTAGAGATGAAAACACTGAGTCTCAAGATATTAGGAAATTAGGCCAAATCCACACATGCAATGCGAACCCTGGCCCTCGGGCTCGGGGTCGCCCCTGCCCCACACAGCATGCCTTTCCACTGCTTCCATCCAAATCTCCTTCTGAAGGCACATGTCTGCACACACACACTTCGTTCCATGTAATCCACTCAGTCCACCCTGTGAGTTGCTTATTTGTAAACACCCAGCCGAGTCTGTCCATACGGCGTTTCCATCAACCTGCCAGGGCTTGCTAGGAGCCTGAGGGAGCAAAGACCACTGCGATTTCAAGCCCTCTCTCCTTGCCCTCCTCCGCAGCCCACACCCACTCCTCCAAGACCCTGCTCCCTCCCCATTCCTTTGATGGGGATACCATCTCCCATAGTCCCCCACCTATTCAATTGCCAATGTTCCCACAGGCCTTTGAACATCCTTCTGTTGAAACGTATTATGTATCTGTTTCCCTTCCACATAATGAATTTGTTGAGACCATGGAACTTCTGTTGGATGGATAGACAAGGAAGAGAAGGGTCCAGGTAAATTTGGGGGTGATTGCACCACCCAGTGATATTAACCAAACACAGTGATGGCTGGGGATCTTCTCTCCTTTGCAGGCTTCCATCATGGAAGGGCTTCCTCCACAAAGCACCATCAACAGTGGTTTCTCATGGTCAGGGCTGCCTCCACAGATGAGGAAACAAAGAGTACTCACTCTCCTTTCTCCCACCTCCAAGAGCCATCGCCTGGACTGAGAGGGGCAGAGAGATGAGGTCGAGGTGGGAGCCTTGGGTCCAGACAATCCAGAAGACATGTCACACAAGGAAGTCTGGGGCAGGATCACAGCGTCCCTGGCATAGCCAGAGACACTGCAGGCTCCTGCGTGGGCACAGGGCCAAGGTCGGGTTCAGGTCAGAGAACAACAATGCCTATTCTGTTACGTCTACAATGTGCTGGCACTCAGAAGGCACATCCAGTTTTCGTGCAAGCAGCATTCATTTCCCAAAGAGGTTTAATTAGCAGCTGCTGGCAGGAAATTCCTTCTGTACCATTCACTCTCCTCCCCTATAACTATTTAGGGCAAGCTGGGCTTGCAGGATTGAATCTCTGCTTCCCTGACCAGAACCTAAAACCAAAATCTAACCTCATCCCTGCCCTCACCTCCGAGGCCCAGAACCTAAGACTGGAGCCAGGAAGCAGCGGGCAAAACTCTCTCTCTCTTTCTCTCACTCTCCTCTTCCTTAACGCTCCCCGAATCTCCTTCACCCCAGGCACCCACAAAGGAAAAAGAAGATGTCCCAAAAGTCCGCTGGGGAGTCCTCCGGTTACCCAAAGCCCCCCAAGTGCTTCCCAGGTGACCCAGAATAAATGCTTTTACTCGTCCTGTAGTAAGACCACCCCAAACACAAGTGGATTTGGCAGGTTCCCAAACCAAGGAGTGACCAAGCTCGGAGGCAATTGGAATTCCAAATCCCTCTAGGGGAAAGGCTGTGTCTCCTCGGCTCCTCCTGGGGACTTGACTGGCATAGGGAAGGTGGGCAGAGATAGGGGATGAACTTCACCTGACCATGCCTTTCTACTCTATGCCCCTCACTCAGGGCTTGGAATCTGGGCTTTCCTGTCTGCCGAACATCTCGCCACCAGCCTTCTGTCTCTCCTAGAGGCCACCGTCTCCTGTCACCCTCCTCTCCTCCCTTCCTCTTCCCATCCAGCCCACCCTATTTACATGCCCCCCCCAATGCCTCCTCAGCACACACTCTGACAGCCCAGCCCCTATACCTTGGGGGGGTGGTCTCTGGCCCTGAGCCCCTCTCCTTTCCCTCCCATCCCACCTCCTGGCACTGGGAACTGCCGCCTGCTGCCTGGCTGAAAGGCTGGACAGCTGCTGGGCTCTCTAATTAGCTGCCTGGCCACCGGCCCGGAGTGAGGCACGTGTTACTGTAAAGAGCTGCCTCACCTCCCCTTCATCAATAATCCCCTATGCAGATCCCATCAGGCGGCAGCTGAAGGGCCCAAGAATCCGAGTCACATGAGACCAATGAGGCTCCTCCTGCCAGCGGGAGAGGGACAGACAGCTGTCTCACAGCCTCACGGACAAAGTGACCACACATTGATGTAACTGGGTTCTCCCTATCATTGCCACATCCTTAGGGTGTCCCACACGATACCCCCCACACCATGCCTTTGGAGCAACGGGGAGCCTGTCCCTCTGTTGTCTCCCCAGTGGAGGACAAGCCAGGACCTCCCCAACAGAGTGACACCCACAGCCCGACTTTTCACAGCTTTCTCCAGCCAAGTCCCCCCAGAGGTTTCTAAACAACCAGGAGACCTAGTCCAAGAAGCCCTGTGGAGGCTGGTTTGCTAATTCGAGGTATTGTATTCCAGTAGTCAACAAATGTTTACTGAGTACCCGCTGAAGGTCAGGCTCCCTACTCAGTGTGAACAAGACAGTGGCCCCGCCCCCTTGGAGCTCACAGGCTGGCGGGGGACACACGACAGGTACGCCAGCCAATGCACACTGATTTCTGATGCTGGGCCACGGGGAAGGGGAAAGAACTGACAGAGGACGGAAAAAAACTGGATGTTAGAGCGTGAGTCTTAAACTTCTACAAGGAGGTAACATTTGGGCATGGAGATCCGAAAGATGTGAAGAGGCCATGCAAAGAGCTCTGGGAAAAGCATTCCAGGCAGAGGGAAGGGTCAGTGAAAAGACCCTGAGGTAGGAGCAAGCTAAACAGGTTTGAGAAACAGCAGGGCAGGAGGAGCTGGGGTAGGTATAATGAAGACACGTCCTGCCCCTTATTGCAAAAGTCTTCTCATGGTCCCTGCAATGCCAGCTGGGCCAGTGCAAAGCCCCCAGTTGCCAAGGGAACGTGGCCAGTCAACGAAGATTCCCCCAGCAGGCAGGGGCTGGGAACTGTGGGTTCTCGTCCTGGGCTATTGTTTGGCTCTGAGTTTATTAACAAATGAAGGCAACGGGAGAGGTGTGACCGATGGCCCGTAATTTCCATCTGCTTCTGATCAAAGGAGTTTAAGTAACTTCACCAGGCCCTCTCTGGCCCGGGTGTTTCACTTTAATGAGAAAGTAACTATTCCCTTTTACGCCAGCTAGTTTCTTGGGCTTTCTGTCCCTTGCAATCAAGAAAATCTTGCCCTGCCAGGCGGCTTAGTTGGTCTGAGCATCATCCTATTCACCAAAAGGTTGCGGGTTCAATCTCCCTAGATGGGGTGCGTACAGGAGGCAGCCGATCAATGATTCTCTCTCTCTCTCTCTCCCTGCACCCCACCCTCTAAAATCAATAAACATATCTTTGGGTGAGGATTAAAAAAAAAATAGAAAATCTTAACTAACACAAGCAACTCCCATCTGGAACATACCTAATTGGCACGAGGATCACGGATCCAAGCGCCACTTGCCACTTCTGCTGCTGTGGAAACTGCCCCTTGCAGGCAGGGGCGTGCGGGACGAGAACCAGATGGGTCAGACGCCGGGCAAGGCTGGGCGGTGCCAGCAAGGCGGCTACAGCGTTGGAGGCCCTGCCTTCTGACTACTGTCCTGCCCCCTCGACTGGCAGAGGATGATTCACCTGACTCTCGCCAGCAACCTCTCACACCTTAGCTATCTTCTGCAAACAGGATGCACGGAAACTAGTAGCCTAGAGCAAGGCACCAGGCGAGAATAGGTAGTGCACAATAGTTTATTTTTCTACAAACCCCAGAGCGGTACTATCCAGTTTGATAGCCACTAGCTATGTGTGGCCATTTAAATTTTAATTAGCTAAAAGTGAGTAATTCCATTCCTCAGTTGCACTAGCCACATTCATGTGCTCAGTAGCCACACGTGGGGGGCGTCTGCTACTTTGGACGGTGCCGATGCAGAACACACCCATCACGGCAGAAAGTCCCGCTGGACGACGACACAGAGCCAGACCCTACCAAGGGTGACCAGAAGGCTGCCAAACACACAGACCTAAAGCTGAGCTCCACCTCCTTGCTCTTAGAAACCCTTTCCTTCTGAACAGACACCCCCACCCGGCCTCTTCCTCAGGCTCAGGCCAGGGTAACCGGGCTGCCGCTATCAGCTGGAGGGAGAGTCAACCCTTGTCTCCTGAAAGTCACTGTGCACTGTCTGAAGGGCGGCTTACACCCCCGAGCCCAGGAGAGGGCCCTGGCTGCCAGGCAATGAGGCCAGCCTCTGGGTCTCTGGCTCTAACTCAGTCCAGGGGTGCTGCCGCGAGCGTTCAAAACTCCCCACTGTGTACTGGGCGCCAGCCACGTGCCAGGCAGCTTTCACACCGACCATCTCCTCAGCCGCCCGCGCAGGTCTGTGAGGCAGACAGCAACTCCCACTTCTCAGGAGGCAAGAGAAGCCTGAAGAGGTTAATGGGAGGGCCGGCACTTTCCCTCCCTGCGCCCTCATGAGAGATGCAGACATATGGACGGGAATCAGAGACTTACTTTACCCGTGGTAACGGGACCCCTACAGTTGGCAAGAGGGTCTCATGGCAGACAGTCTCATGTGAGCTTCCCCTTCCAGCCTCAAGTCCACCCAGGGGCTTGGGAGAGCCACCTTCCAAGCGTCTGCCCGTGAAGGCCCAGGTAATGAAAGACATCACCTCAGAACCACAGCAGGGCCCTAGCACAGGCCGGGCAGGGAAGGCGGCAGGGGTCACAACACGGACGTGCAGCATTCCTCCCGGGCAGAGAGGGGAGGAGCACGGTCACAACTTCGTTTCAGAAAGCCATCTGGACCATGAGTTCCTTATCTTTGCGCCCATGTCCTGGATAAAACGTGACATACAGTAGAGACTCAATATCCAAGTGTCGAATGGGGAAAAAAAGGCAAAATACAGTCCCCCAAGAGTGAGGGGGCCTGGCCAAGAGAAGCCTGAAGGGCAAGTGCACTGGGTCACAGACTGAGGAAGGAGAGTTGTTCTGGCGGAGCTGTGAAGACGCTGTCTGCTCTGCACCTGACCCAGTCTGACAGTCCCTTAAGGAATGGCGCGGAGGGAAGGTCAGCATGCGCTGGGCCCGGCACTGTGGCAGCCAGGCCCTGGCCCCGTGAGCCTCGGCCCGGAAACCCTGGCTCCTCGCTCAGCCTCTCCCTGGGCAGCTCCCTCTAGCTCTGAAGTATTGAGCCTCGCAACATCCTCAAAATATGGCTTCAAATAGCACTTAAGCAAGAGTAATTAAAGGGAATGTTATCTCACTCAGTTTCTCATTAGCCACGTAATTAGAGTGCTGAAAATAATTAACATTCCCTTTGACAAAGGAAACAGAGGACCCAATCCATTCATTAGGACGGCCTCAAACAGCCTGAGCAAGGCCGGGAAGAGCTCATCCCCTCCCAGGCCTGTGCAGGCCAGCGTCAGCAGCGGGGAACTCAGACCAGGAGGAGAGGCCAGGGCTGGGCTGGGCTCTCGGCCGTGCTGATGCACTCGACGCCCTGATGGCCGCGTTAAAGGTAACAACACCACACTTGCACACAGTCAGAGAGAAAGAACGTGAAGGAAGTGCATGGCAGTCTCTAGATGGGGGGCCAGGGGCGTATGCCCGCCTCCCCTAAGGCCCTAGAGAATGACAGAAAAGGCATTTTCTACGAAGAACGAATCCATTACAGTCCTATAAAACAAGAAGGAATTATATGGGTTCCCTGAAAATGGAAGGCAGATGGGAATAAACATGGAGAAAGCACAATTCCCCAAAATAAAATCATGATGATAATAACAATAATGATGAAAGACACCTTTACAGCACAGACATACACCGGACATTGTTCTAAGAACTCTGGCGTATATTATCTCATTTAACCCTCACAAAAATCCTTTGGGACAGAGACTATTATTATCCCCACTTTATAAATAAGACCCTGAGTTACCCAGCTTTCCCCAGGCACAGTGCTAAGTAAGTGCCAAGACTGGGATTTGAACCCAAGCAGTGCAGCTGGGGATTCCATGCTCAGTCAGATGAGCAGCTCTGGGGCCTCCAAGTTTGGAACCAGCAGATTGGGGGGCCCAGGAGAAGCCCCGAGTGGATTTAGGGCAGCCGGGCAAGTGGGACCCTGCCCATCTCTTCAGCATGCTTGTGCCCTGGACACTGGGGTAGCAAGGCAAGGGGACACCTAGACCAGCTCCTGCCCGTCCCCAGCAGGCGTCTCCTACCCTCCAGCCACAACCAGTGGCGGCTGGCTCTGGAGCACGGAATCACACTCACTGAGAGGCAACTGGGGAACCTCAAACATGAGAGAAGAGCACACAGCCCAGACTCACCAAACACCCAACAGAAGCCAAGCCACGGAAGAAGCACCAAGTCTACGACCAGAAGTTCTAGCTAGAGGACAAAATTAACAAAGTCAGCAGAATGAAATGTTTTTCACAGTACAATTCATATCCTCTGTGGGGCAAGAGGGGCTACTGAATCCATGAAACAAAACCAGGCTGTCAGCTGAAAACCATTAAAGACCTTAGAAATGGAGGGAGCACACCACAGGTAACTGGTTATCTCTGGGGCAAAACAGCATGACTTCATTAAATTTTTTCTTTACATATTTCTACTTTCCTAAACCTCCTATACTGAACATACGTTGCTTTTAGAATTGGAAAAGTTTCTCTTTTTGAAATGTCTGGCCCGAGGTCGGTGCTCAATAAGATTTGGTTGCAAAGTAGTTATTCTGTAAAGCAAAAGCACGTAGATTCTGACCCCACAACAGCCCTTGGCCCTATCCAGATAGGCTGGCCCTCACCTCGCACCATCCCCACGCCCCTCCCTGGGTCTCTGAGCACACGGTTCCCCTCCTGGAAGGGCCTGTCTCTCCTCTCTGTTTCCGCACGAGTGCCTGCCCTTCATGCCCACTCAAAGATCACCCTGCCTGACCCACCCGACCCCTCCTCCCCCAGTCTCCGAAGGGCACCTACTTCTCCAGGATCACGGGACGGCTCTGGCGGAACTGTTCCAGGGGGTCACGGCACTGATAACATTTACGCCCCTTGCCTCTGGGTGAGCCCCACCCAGTCTTGCCTCCCCAACGCTACGGCAGGCTCCTCAAAGACACTGAGAGGGCGCCAGCCTTCTCTTTATAGCCCTCTCTGCCCAAATAAAGCTGAGGAGCTTTTGCAAGAACATTCTCAGATGTCAGTTGAGTGAATGACAAATGAGCTTCTGTTCCTGGTGGGAGTAGGAAGAGGGAAACTATTGTGGAAGCGATTATTCAACAGGGCAGGGCCCATCGCAGCACATGGGCGAGGCCCTCGGTGGCCTCCCTGGTCCCCAGACAGCTGTACCCTCCCACACCTTGTGTGGGATCCAGAAACACCTGCAAACCCAGAGGGTTTGCTAAATCCAGAGGTGAAATATGCATGAAGAGCAGGGTATTTACATGGACTTAAGGTATCTCCCCACAGACTCTGTACCAGCAGCAAAGGAGAACAGTAAATACACAGCGAAGACCCTGGACACCACCCTGGCCGAGCGATCCAACTGCACACGCACGGGGCGGAGCGACGACCGGTGCCTCTGGATGTAACGTCCCGAAAACACGCACATGGCCCCTGTGTACCCCGGCCGGGAGTGTGTAACCCAGAGTCTAATCATGTGGCGACATCAGACAAATCCACAGAGAACAATCTTTTTTTTCCTAAGGGAGAAGGAGGAGGCTATATTCTTCAAGAATGCCAGTGTCCTGACAGACACGGAAAGCATGAGGAACCGTTTAAGATGAAAGGGCTAAAGAGACATGTCAACCACAAGCAGTTGGGGCCCCAGACCGACCCGGAGCTGCGAGGAAAAATGCCTTACAGGACATGACCGGTCAACTGACGAACCCGCCATACGACCCGCAGACCAGATGAAGCGTCCTGGAGCGTTCGATTGTTGAAGGTTGTGTACAACAATGTCCTTATTCTTAGGAAACCCACACTGAAACATTCAGAGTTCATGGGCCATGATGGAGGCAAGTTACTCTTAACTGGTGAGAGAGACAGAGACAGGGGGAGAGAGAGAGAGAGAGAGAGAGAAGAAACATAAATGATAAAGTGAACGAGGCAAAATGTTAAAAAGAGTGAATGTGGATAAAGAGCAAATGGGTGTTTTTGTACTATTCTGGCAAGTTTTCTGTAAATTTGAAATTAATTTCCAAATAAAACATTTGGGGGAAAAACAACAAAAGGGTCTTCCATTAGACGGGGGCGGGGTGGGGCAGGCACAGGGCTCGAATCTGGGGAGGACACTGCTCATCACACGTCTGCACTGGGCTCAAAACTTCCTGCTCCGTCAAGACGCCCCTGGTGGGCACATTTCCTCTCCCAGTCTGGTCTCCTCTTTTCTTACTCTTCATCGATTTACCCTTCCTCTCCCAAGATCCGCAGCTCCTAGGAGTCCTCCCTGTGAATACCAGAGGACGAGACTGATAACCTTTTGGGTATATTCTTATACATAGTTAACACTTCTAGAAATGTTTTGACACCTATTTTGTCCACGAGCCCAGAATAACGAGGCAAGCTATATTTATTAAGCCTTCTGGGTTTTATAAGGCATTTCACTCCCCTCCAATTTTGTGCCTAATACAGCTCCTACTGCCTGCTCACCCCAGGCTTTAGGCCACGTTCCTCCTTTCTGAGATCTCATGCAGGCTTTCTAGGGTGGATGCCCCATTCCCCACACCACCACCACCATCACCAGCGTAACCCCAAAGTAACCCCCCCGCATGCCCCACACAGGCACGGCCTCCCTCCCCAGGTTCACGGTCTGCCACAGCTGGCTGTGGTCACTTTAAATAACTCTCAGCCAGACAGAGTCTCTTTAAGTGGCCTCGCTGCGGACTAAATGGAATCAAGCAAGCCATCGTGTTGTACACATTCATTTACTTATTAATTCAGAAACACTTATATGCATTGTTCATGGGCAGGCAAGTAGGCTGGGTATGAAAACTGAAGCACAACAGTGGGGCGGGTTGTTTTTAACACATTGGAAATATAACATATCGGAACTTCTACTGTAATGTCAGACAGCAGAAAGCTAATAATAATAATAACTTACATTCTGGCACTGCTTTTTACTTGAGTCCTTTCAAGTTCATCTCATTATTCACGCATTCATCCTCATGTTCATTAAATAATAGTATCTGTGTCATGTCACCAGATACACGCAGAGACCCCAGAGGCACAGAGCCAAGCCCCGGCCACAGGGGGCTGACGTTCTCGGTGCTCCTGGGTGGCCCAGCTGCCCCACTAGACACATGCTTAGGGTACCCCGCCCCCCATGGGGCACCAAAGAAAACTGTTTCAAAGATAAGAAAAAATGAGAAAGAATCGAAAAGTTCTTGTGGCTTCACTGCACAAGTAAATGCTGTTGTTTCTAAAACCATCATTTTATATTATAACTCAGAACCATGTTGATATATTCTTAATTACCTGTGGGGCCTAATCTGCTCAGCACTGAGGGCCTGTAAGAGTTGTCACCCATCCCAGAGAGAAAGTAGAGGTGGCGATCCCAGATGCCAACGAGCAGGCAACTCAGATTAGTGAAGGGCTCTGAAGAAAGCAGGACTGGGTGAGGGGTTCACTGGGGCGGGGCGAGAGGGCGGGGGGTGGAGGCTGACACCCTGACTTCTGACTTGAGCAATGGTGGCGTCATTCCCTGAGAAAAGGATCCACGCTGGAGGTGACTCACGATGAGCTGCCGTGTCTCACGTGCTCTACGTCTGGGAGTCCACGGAACTCCAGCCTGGGGCAGGACTGGGACCCCACTGGATGAAGCAGCACAGAGCGGGAGCATGCTGGGGAGAAGGTGGGAGGGGCGACAGCCAGGGCTGGCAGAGGACAAGGTGTGAAGGGGCCTGAGGAAGGGCCAAGGAGGCAGAAGGACACCCAGGAAAGGACCCTGTCAGGGAAGAGGGGGCAGGAGTGCGTGGGGGTGGCAGTCAAGTGCAGAGGCTGGGCCGACAGGGACTGAAGGGATTTGGCAGCACAGAGGTCACTGGGGGCCATCTAGGAAGGAGTGACTGACTGCAAAGGGAGGTGACCGAGGCTGTGTGCACCGCAACCTTTGGGAAATTTGCTTGTGAAGCAAATGAGGGAGAAAGCTGCCAGAGAAGCAGAGCTGAGAGGGTGTCTGTCCTCCCTCCCTGCCTTCCTTCTTTCCTGGATGAGAGAGACCTAAGGATGTTTAAATGCTAAGAAAAACAGCAGTGAGGGAGAGCGTGGGGATGGGCTATATGTTGGGGGGCGCACACGGATGGTCGGGCTGTCCTGAGGTCGTGGAGGGAGCACAAGGAGACACAGTCCTGAAGGCCAGCAGGACACATGTGTCATTAAACCCCTTTACAAAAAGGGGACACTGACCTGCAGAGTTAAGGTCACACAAATATTCAGGCACTACAGCCCAGACCTAGGGCACAGGTCTCCCAGTTCTAGTTCTGGTCCTTCTTCCAGACTAGGAGTGCGCGGGCCCCTCTATAGGCACCGCGGGGGGAAGGGGGGCTACCAGTACTGTCAGATGCCCAGAAACTCCCACAGCAGCACACACAACTATCTCACATGACTTCAGAATGGTCTGCTGGACATTCAAAGGTGAAAAGCCCATTTGTAATCATCTGCATCTAGAACCAAACTCTCTTTTTCAAATAAACACAGAGGTGTTTTGCCTAGTTTTAACATGGACTGAATTGTCCGGGAATGCCATTAGGGCCGAGGTTCCCAAGCTCTGGGCTGCAGACTGGTATCGGTCCAGGCCTGTTAGGAACCGGGCCGTGCAGCAAGAGGTGGGCTTGAACCACCCCAAAGCCATCCCCCCGACTCCCAGTCGTGGGAAAGTTGTCTTCCACGAAACCAGTGGCTGGTGCCAAAAAGGTTGGGGACTGTTGCCTTAGATACAAAGGAAGGGGATACTGTATTTTATGTTCTCTGGAACTTTACCAACAGTGGTTCACCCTTTGGGACAATCAGGTCGAGCTCAGCAGCATCCCTGTTGGCGCTCGAGTCACCCACACAGCATGCCTGGGCCGTGGGCGTGTTCGTGGTTGCTGTTTCTTCAGTGACTCTGTGTACAGGTTCAAGCGTCTGACTTCTTCCTTCCGTCTTCCGTGCAGCCGTGTTCAAGCAAACGTGATACCGCATCATACCTAACTTGTTCTTTATTTCTCTCTTCTGTTACAGTCAAGGTGTTTTCCTGATGTTTTTAAACGTATGTAAGTAGGTAGATCATATTATCTATAAATTCCGTTCATGGTAATTAGGAGGCATTACTAATATTTGCTAAATAACAGGGGGCACCATTCCACATCACGTGCACCTAGAGGCAAGAGAAACTACGATGCCGAGGGAAATGCAGGAGCGAGCGGAATCAGGGTGGCTTCAAGTGATCGATGCCACAGAGTAAATTCGTGGTCATTTACAGATCGCTGACGTGAAGCTCATGGATGATGGGTATACTGGCAACATGGTAAATCTGCGGGGCTTAAGAAAACTATTCACGTGGGCACCTTTGGGAAATTTCATTTCTATGATTAATTTAAATTATCCCCTACCTCAGCACTTTCCAGCATTTAATG
Organism: Desmodus rotundus; assembly: GCF_022682495.2. Taxonomy (NCBI): domain Eukaryota; kingdom Metazoa; phylum Chordata; class Mammalia; order Chiroptera; family Phyllostomidae; genus Desmodus; species Desmodus rotundus. Next base: position 110,934,176 of record NC_071393.1, read on the forward strand.
ACAAGAGGTAAAAGACCACAAGTCAATCCGCATGGGCCAGGGAAATGATAAATGTTTCAATGTCCAGAGGCGAAGATGAGTTTAGAAGAAGTCGAAGCAATAGGTGCCAGGCTTGGTCTGGGGAATATCTTCTTAATGGACGGGAAGATGAGTAAACAGTTTGTAAGAGGATGCTTGGGGAAATGTATTTATGGAAAATGCTATCTCGTGAAGAACCGTGGACAGGCATAGGGATAGAGAAATGATCTCAGAGGACCTCCCATAGGTTAAAAAGGCAGGCCAGAAATACCCAGGGATCAGATTCTGAGAGGGGCTGGTTATTTAATGGGGGGGTGAGGGGGGTAAGGAGGTATAAATTCCCATGGGCACTGCCAATCAGGGACCCAGGGAAAAAAGACTATGTCCTTCAACTGAGAGGGGATAGCTAACTCACTCAGGGAACCTCCCCAACCTGAGGATGTAGGGGCCTGGGGAGAGAGGAAGGGGCACCCTGCTGGCTTGCGGTGCTAACAGGATGTCCCTGACCCGCTCTCGCTCTCTCGGAGCAAGCGCTTCTACTAACACTCGCCTCTCATCTCTTCTCCTCTCAATTTTCTCATCAAAAAGTGAATAAAACACAACAGAAGACTTTAAATTCCATCGCTGTACATTTTCCTATTGTCTTCATATTTTCCCAGGTGCATTTGTGTCTTTATAAGAATTTTAAAACGTCAGATCAAAGCAGCTGTGGGACTTTAACAAGCAGACAGACCCTCCAATGAACAGCTGCATCACTTCTCAGAGGTAAGGGGAGGAAGCAGGATCCTGGGGCTCCAAAGGCACGCCCACAGGTAGGAAGTGCGTCCAGGAACCAGTTTACAAGTCCCTCTGGGGAGCTGACTCAGCTAAGGGGCCAACAGGGTCCCCACCCATGCTGCCTCAAAATAGGAACACCCCAGCGGTACTTCCCACCCTGAGGGCACACCAGTTCATCTCAGAGATAAGGCTGTGGGAAGAAGGAAAGCCTTCTAGGTTTAGGAGTCATGCAGGGCCAGGACAGACTAGCGTGAGGCAACAGAGGCATTCACTTCAGGCACAAAATTTAAATTTAAGGTGTACCAAAAAAAAAAAAAAAAAGGCTTAGGAATCAAGATATACAATATCGTAATGTCATGTTTTACAGAATCAAATTGGTAAACTAAGGTGCAGCCTATAGTTATACTAGAACCAGGGCCAGGATTAGGACCAGGCCACTGAGACGGGGGTCAGGTGGGGTTCTGTGACGTTGGAAAAGTCCCACATAACAAATCCCTGGTCCACCCCTGGTGCCAATAACACCTCTGTGGCGAAACACCACACAGCACCACGACCTCTTATCCAAAGCCCTTGGAATTCAGGATTGAAAAAATGTTTAAGCCCTGGCTGGTGTGGCTCTGTGGGTTCAGTTCTGGCCTGATAACCAAAGGGTCTCAGGTTTGATTCCCAGTCAGGGCACATGCCTGGGTTGCGGGCCAGGTCCCCAGTTGGGGGCATGCAAGAGGCAACCACACATTGCTGTTTCTGTCCGTCTCTTTCTCCCTCCCTTCCCTTCTCTCTAAAAATAAATAAATAAATCTTTTTAAAAACAATTTTAAGACGGTAATGTAGAGCTCATCCCACAGACTACACAGTTCCACAGCGGGGTCCGGGGCAGCACCTCCCATCAAACACAAGAACATTTCAGCAGCCACCTCTACAAACGGTCACACTCTGCATAACAGATGACCAGGGGCCTCACGTTTTGCCATCACACGAGTTACAGAAAAGCTTTCGGTTTTCACGTCTTGGATTTTGAAACTATAGACAGAGTGTGAGTCTTAACAGCACTACATTAGCTTTCTTATAGAAAAAAGGCAGCAGATTGGACCCAACATTTTTGTGATAAACTTACGCAGAAAAGACCTCTGCAAAGTCCGCACCAGTGAGCCCCCAGAAGAAGGTGATTTCTAAACGCTGGTCAAGGCCAGGGCAGACTTAGGGCAACAGCATTTCCCACCAGCCAGCCCACAGGGGTTATTAAACATCTTCTATGCATAAATCCTGTACACAATCCTGGGAAGTACTAAGACATACAAGACCCAGTTCCAGCCCTCGGGAGCTTAGGAGGTAGGAGGGACAGGGAGGTAAACATAAAACGTAGGATATTGACAACTGAAGGGAACTAACCCACAGCTACACTTTAAAAGTGATGAAACCAGGCAGTTAACAGCAGGAAGAGATCAGAATCGGGGTTAGCTAACTGCCCTGCACTGCCCCTCGTCTGCTGCTTGCTCAATCGTTGCCAACAGCGATGAAATTACGAGAGGCACGAAAGACCCCAGCTGAGGTGGTTTTGGCCACATGCACCTCGGCAGCAGGGGTGGGCTCTGACTTTAAAAAGAACTTTGGTGCCCTGGCCGGTAGATTGGTTGGTCTGAGAGTCATCCCATAACCAGGGGTGGCCAACCTTCTGGCGTCACTGGGCCACGCTGGAGGAAGAAGAGTAGTCTTGGGCCACACATTAAATACTAAGGAAACAAACAGTAAGGAAAACAAACAAAAATCTCATAATGTTTTACATAAATTTATGATTTTGTGTTGGGCCGTATTCATAACCATCCTGGGCTGCATGCGGCCTGTGGGCCACGGGTTGGACACCCCTGCCACCAAAAGTTTGCAGGTTCGATCCCCGGTCAGGGCACATATCTAGGTTGCAGGTTCAGTTTGATTCCCAGTAGAGGCACCTACAGGAGGCAACCGATCGATGTTTCTCTCTCTCTAAAATCAATAAACATATCCTCGGGTGAGGAAAATATACATACATAGTCTTCACTAAGGCACCAAGGACAATAGGTCTGATGTTGCCAAGCTGGTAAGAGGGGCTTCCACAGGACCACTCGGGAAACTTGATGTGTGACCCTGCAACTGGGCAAACAGGGTAGACTGGCATCTGGCCACCACCTGAGACACCCCCGGCACGAGACACAGGCTGGCCATCTGTTGTCGGAGGAGCCGAGGGAGATGGCTGTGCTGGGGGGTCGCTGTGCCAAATGATGTGTGATCGTTTCCTTGGACTAATATGGGCCACATGCAAGAGAGGCCCCCTTGTCCGAAAGGGCCCCTCAGGCAGGCTGAAGGACCTTAGCCAACCTGGGCTGGAGATGAATCACTGGATTTTAGAAACTCGGGGAAGAACAATGATTTGGCATAGAGGGTTATTTGCTCTTTGGAGACAAAGGGAAGTGAATGACCCCAGCAATTGGGGGTGGGGGGGCCTCTGAGAAGCCATGGACATGGCTGCGAGAGAAAGAACTGGCGTCAAATCCCTGCCAGGCCCAGGGGGCTGGCAGCTGGCAGCCAGCGGTGCTGGCCAAGCGAACCCCTTCCTGTCCTCCCCAGCCCACTGACAAAGGACTAGACATATTAAATACTGAACTGTGACTTAAAGTGACCGCAGGACCTTCTACTGCCTAAGAATGATCAGAAAAAAGGATGGGGACTGACTGGGTTTTCCTCCCAGGGCAGGGAAAGAACTACTCTCGCTGAGAAACATAAAGGGACGGTAGGAGACAAAATTAAGTCGCTTTATGAGCACATCCCAATGAGTCATGTTTCTTTATCCTAATTAGAAACACAGTTATTAAAATGGAATGTTTGTCCCTGTACCAGCTGAAATCATCTCTCGTATTCCCATCGGTATAGTAACTACCATTAGAAATAAGTGGTATACGGCAATAAGGAACTAAGGGGGAAAGTAAGACAGGCAGGGACCAAAAGAAAAAGATTATTTTTTGCTGGGTTCAGTGGGAACTCATTTACTCCTCAGCTGCGAATAGGGTGAAATGAAAATAGAAGGTGTATCGATGGATAGCGGAATCCGTGAGTCCCTGCACAAACAGCCTTGTTCAAAGGGAAATCCAGATGGCTCGATTCCGTGTACAGAAAAGCTGTGACTCCCTGGGTTTCTAAGCTGAGTTTATGATGTGCTCTTGCTCTTTTAGGCTGAGCAAAAGCAGCAGGGAAGAGGCACGCTCTCACGACACGGTGTCACTTGGAAAGCATCGGTCAATGTCCCCAGGTCCTGGAGCCCTGGGAGGATCCTGGGCCACACCAGTCCCCCGAGTCTGCCAAATCCAAGTGCAGAATATAAAGCATACGCCAATGCCTTCACTTGGGGACAGTTGGAGCATGGGGCGGGGCGTGGGTGAAGTTTAAGTTTTAAGACAAGATACAAGGGGTGCTCCCTGTGGTTTAAGAAATGTAGAGTATACACCTCTCCGCTGTCCCGTTTACATAGTCACAGGAAGAATTACCTGGCCCGGTGTCCCCTTCACAAACAGGTACTTACTCCAGCTCTGACTTTGTTCCTTAGCTTCCAATTTGGCTTCTTTCTTCTGGGGTTTCTCCTTCAACTGCCCCCACCCCCCGCCTCCCCAGCTCTGTCTTCCTACAGACCAGGCCAGCGGAGTTATTCCCTGAGATAGGACCAAATTAACCCGATTCTACTGGATCACCCAGTATTTTGGTTAGAAGAGTTGTTAGAGAATATCTCTTCTAACATTCTTGTTTTACAGATAAGGAACTAAAGGACTCATGTGACATGCCCAGAGTCACGGAGCTGAGGCAAGGGCCCAAGTGTCCTGACCCCGAGCACAATGCTCCACTAGACACCACCGTGCTACCTCTCCAGGGGGTTAGCTCGCCTCCTCCAGGCCACCACCTGAACCCTCATTCTTCTCCCACAATTACCTCCAAGTGGTAGAAGAGCCTCAGAGTTAACTTGCCTGAAATGAACAAGGATGACAGAGACAAGACCCATCTCGGTGAATAGCTGGTCACCTCTGAAGGGAGTCACCAGTGGCCACAAACCCTTTCTCAGAAGAGTGGGGTGGTCTGCTGTACTTTGCAGAGTGTGCCTGGGGCCCAGAGGCACGATCCAGTCCCCACAGCTGAGCTGTAACAATGCGCAGTGAGAGGCCCAGAAACGAGGTCGGAGGGTGAGAACCAGAGTCGAGGATCTGAAAAGATAAGCTGCCACGACTAGTGACAGTAACGTGATAGAAAGAAAAATGCCACCCAGAGAGTCTGTTAAGCAAGAGGGGAAAAGTTGGCATCAAAATGACATGGGGTGTATGAGATACATCCTGTGCCAAACACAGTGTATCCTCCTTACAGTCACTCCCAGGCCATCCGGTCTACTTCCCCAGGGCGGGATACCGACCTCTCTCTTCTTCCTGGGCATTCACCAGGACGTTTCTCAAATAGGAACCTGGACTTCCAACTCCTTTGAACTGGCTGTGTTTAACCCACACCACGTCTCCTTACAGCTGAACTAACACTACCTCCACTTTTACCTTCTCCCCAGCATGCAATCCACAGAACACGATGGAATCGGACAGACCTCAGATCAAACCCCAGATTGGACCTCTGCGAGCTGTGTGACATGTGCAACCATTTTAACTTCCAGAGGCTCAGTTTTTCCAGCTGTACATGGGGATAAATAAGAAGCCATCTCCTTGTTATGAGAGAAGAAGAACATGTATCAAGCCCAGTGCCTGGTATATAGTAAGTATTCAATAAATGGTGGCTGTTACTGTTACTATTGCTATGAGCCCCAAAGCCGGCTGCAGCTCCGTGTGTGGAGTTAAGTCTCAGAGGGCTGAGATGGTTTGTCAAAGGTCACACAGTGAGTCAGGAAGGGATCACAGATTTCCTGATTCCAGAAGCCTTTGCCACCCATCAGCTCCTACACAAACAACATCCTTGCCCAATGACCTAGAAATCTGGGTATCAGATCACATCCAAGTACCACAGCTGATGATTTAATAAGCCCTCACCATGTGCTAGAAACCATGCAGGCTATATGAAAGCTTTAAGGCTTCCACAGATCACAGCAGGAAGGTCATCTCCTTTTCCATGGCAGGCAGAAACGCAATTAAAAAACAACAATCGGAGCTGCTGCTTGCTTGAGTTGCCCCGTGGTGATGATATTTCTTGTCCACATTGAAGAAGGTAAATGAAAGTAGGACCAATGCCCTGGCTGCCTTATTCCTAGCTTGGGAAAGGCACTTCTGATCGGGAATAAGAGGGTGAGGGGTCCTCGGGACTAGAGATGAAAACAGGGTCTGGCTAAGGACAGCAGGGAAAAGAAGTTGGGGTCGGCAGTGGGCTAAGCAGAGGGCCCACCCCCACTCCGCAGAATGGCAGTGACTGTCCACGAGGTGGGCTTCCCGCTGCCCCAGGGCCTGCCCCTCCACCGCTGGCGCAAGCAAGAAAGCATGGAGCCTCAGGCAGCACATCTTATCTTGAAGCACGAACCACCCCTCAGCAGCCCAGAAAAGAAGCCTCTCCTTCGTGGCCCTCTCCTGTCTGGCAGGCATCCCTAGCGGCTCCGGGCTGGCGTCCAGGCCTTGCGAGGACTCAGGATGAGTGACCCTTCTGACAGAAATGAACCATTCCAGAAACTCACGCGAGGGGACACCCCTTAAAAACTGAAAGGGCACGATCAATGAATGAGTTAGCTAGGAGGCACTGGTCAGGCAAGCCCACCCACAGAATCAGTGAGAAATGGCTAGTGCATCTGACTGCAGGGCTTCTGGCACGGGAAGGAATGGCAGAAAGTGTGCTTTCTGATCAGGGCCCCAGTGTATTAGGTTCTCCTATATTAAGTTAGAATTTGATCATGCAGGTCTGTCTGTCTGTCTGTCTGTCTGTCTCTCTCTTTAACTGCCATGCTTCTGGAGAATGAAGCAGCAGGAAGGAGCAAACTGAGGACCCAAGTCCTGCCCGTGTAGACTATGTGCCCTAATTTCAATGCTGTTCCTGCTACAATGCCAGGCACACTGGGAGCCAAGAGCCCTGAAAAGATATCAAACTCCCTGTTGGGGAGCCAGCAGAGTAAAGGATAATGGGGAGCTTGATGTTCAGAAACAGAACTTGGCAATGACTTTGGTTACTCCTCAAATTGCCACACTGGATTGTAACTGACCCCCACAGTGGAAGCACCAATGTCTGTGGAGGGTGGAAAGTGACCTTTCTGAACCATCCTTCAAAGGAGCAGCAGGTCAATATCACTCTGCGACCTCGACCCCCCCAAGTTTACACAGAGGGGGACTGATGTGAAAATGGGCCTTGAGGACAGCCTCGGGGTGGAGGAGAGCGGGATCCACTCCTGCAGGACGACGTGGGCACAGGGAAGGGAGCAAGGCCTGCTTTCTCTCTGGAAATGTGACAGATCACTTGTTCAGCCTCCGTTCTATCTATGGATGTGAGTGGCAGGGGTGAAAACCACACCTTTTCCTTAAGTCACAGCAGCACAGAGCAGCCCGCAGCTCAAAGTCTGAGGCAAACATACATCTGAAACCGGACACATAGGTGCCTGAATTCCATCAGTGCCTCTTGGACTCACAAGGACAACAGTGCAACCCCCGGGTCTCTTCCGATTCTTGATTCTAAATATTCTTTTGTCATTGTTGTTCTGGTACAGTTGTCCCGATTTCCCCCAGTTGCTCTCCCCTGCCCTGTTGAGTCTAAACATTCTTAAATCCCAGGAGAGGAAAACTTCCCAACACAGACATTCATTCAAACCACAGCCAGCGTGCTCACAGTGTGACTCAAAGTGCCACCTCCTAGCCCTTCCCCAGAAATCAGCGTACCCTCTACTTCCCAGATACAGAGCCTCTAATGTCTGACAGGTGGAGGCAGAGAGAGCAAAAGACCCGACCAGAAAGGCTACATCTCTTCCTGCTCGAACATCAGAATCCCTTCCAGCCAGGTGTTGCCACAAAGGGAGCTGAGAGTTTGCCAAGTAAGAAATTATCCACATCTTAAAAGGAATGTTCCCGCAAAGAAAAAATTAAAAAAAATAAAAATAAAACCCAAACTGCCTCTTCTGTAAATTGGGGGTGAGAGAGGGAGGGAGGAGAAAAGTCAAGAGATAGAAATTCGAAAACAGCCAGGCGGTCAGAGGGTTAGATTTCCCTTCCCTCAAGGGCAGCCAGACCTTACATGGTTGCTGATAAGACCCAGCAGCTTCACTTTACCGCCCTCACCCAGATCTCGACTTATAACATCAATGTCCCCAACACCGTCGGCGACCCTTCCCGGTCGGAGCTTGGAGGGTGACTGACTGTCCCTGACGCGCAGGCTGGACACCGTCTACCTGGAAAAACCCTAGGAGGACGATGCTCTCAGGTATCTGGAGAGCAGAGGAAGGCAGAAAATCAGGGGCTGCCCATGTGCTACAGCAAGTGCCTTTTTGATGAAAAACTATACTTTTAAAACCCACACTGAGCTTCCCCGATCACAAAGCTGTCACTTAGCCCTTTCCTGCAAAAATGACACCTTTCCTTTTAGAAACAATATGTATATCAGATACAAGTAAAACACACAGTATAAGGCTCCCTAACTCATTTAACATCTTTCATTTAAGGGCCTGAGGCCCCTACGCACTTTAGAAATGGAAAGCGTCACGCCTCATCACTTTAAAAGAGGGAGTCAGAGGGAGCATCCTTTTCCCATGTCAGTACATGTGAGGGGCAATCCGTGAAAAACCCCCTTCGCTCATCTTTGGGGGTGGAGAGGTCAGGACTCCACCCGTCAGTATCCTCAGCTCTGAATAAACAGCTTGGTAAACCCAACGGGGTCTGAGCAACGTCTGCCCTGCCATCAAGAGGGGAAAGGGCCCTCGAAATGGGACTGGTGGTGCCCTCTGGTCTAGAGCCCGCACGGGACTCCAGCCACAAGATCCAGAACCACAGACAGATAGCTCAGGGGACTTCTTTTTCTCCTGCTGCCCCTTAGGGGTCCTGAAACATCCCTCACTCTTATGCCTTTAAGTGACCAAAGTCAACACTAAATCAGCTTGTCATTTCCCTACAAGGACCAGATAAATATTGGGTTGGCCAAAAAGTTCGTTTAGTTTTTCCCGTGCGAGGGCTCTACCAGTGCTCAGTTGTCTTTAACTTCATTCGAAATAATTTTGTTAGATCGTATTGTGACAGCTGTCGTGTCAGCGTGCATTTTTAAAACAAGCATCAAAATTGGTGAATTTTCGTGCAGCCATTTTAATATTGCAGATAGAAGAAGATCCGCAACATTTTCGGCGTATTAGGCTTTATTATTTCAAGAAAGGTAAAAACACAACTGAAACACACCAAAAAAGATGTGTGCAGTGTGTGCAGAAGGTGCTGTGGCTGATCGAGTGTGTCAAAAGTGGTTTGTGAAGTTTCTTGGTACTATTGATATTTTGGCCGAATAGCTCTTCGCTGTGGGGCTGTCTTGCGAATTGGAAGGTGTTTAGCAGCACCCCTGGCCTCTCCCCACTAGAAGCCAATAGCGGGAGATAGCCGATATACTCAAAACTTCCAAATCAATAGTTATGGGTGAAAATGTAAAATGTGTCTTTTATTTTACGGGAAGAAAACTAAAGGGATTTTTTGGGCCAATCCAATAAATTGGCCCTGCCCCCACTGTCTCCCCAGTTACCCACCTCTGTCCCCAGAGACAAAGCCTTGCAAAGGAGGGCCAAGCTTCTCCTAAGCCCATCCCTCCATGCCTTGCTAGACCAAGATGTCCAGCAGGCCCACCCCTCACCCAATCACTTGTATCATTAGCTCATTCTCAGGAGCAGGCAGGAGAGTCACCCAGCAAACCAGCTACCCCTCCCACCCCTGCCCTGTACCTGCTGGCTCCTCGAGCAAGCAGATGAAGCTCTCGCCTTGCAGCCAGGGGGAAAAACCCACTCTCAAAGGGCTGTCCTTTCTGAGAGAAAGAAAGGCAGTGGGCAGTCCTGCCACAGGACAGAAGCCAGTGGTCACAATGCAGGTGGCTTTGGAGCTGGAGTTACCTCATTTCTGAAGACACAAGGTCGAGATCTGGGACCTGGAACCTGGCCCATTTGTTTTCTAGAGAGAAAGACACTGTACCACCTCCAGGGCAGGCCGTTCGGCCTTCCCCTTTATCCATCTTCCTGGTTACAGCAAAGACAGAACCCAGGCCTCCTGATGACCCAAGTCTGAAGGCCAGAGTAACAGTTCATTTGTTACTAAGTGTGAGAACACAGCAGAATTGATGAGCAGAGCCCCCAAGGTTATACTGGCCCAGCTCCCCCAGGGTCCTGCTCTTTTCCTCCGGGGTGGGCATGCAGCAGCATCTGAACAACCTGCCACCCTAGGCTCTCTCTGTACCTGGGGCAACTAAACAACTCCATCCCCCGCCCCCCGCACCCCCGCCCAAGGAAAAAGAGGGGGAAAGGCAGACCTAGTCCTGAGAAGGAAGGGTAGGGGTCAGTTTCTGACTGGGCATACACAGAAAGAGAGGAAGAAAGACACCTGGGAAAGAGGCCAACGTCTCTCTGCCCTTGCGGGCAACCGGGATGAAACGGTCCTCATCTCAGAGCCCTGCATCTCCCGCCGAGGACTGGCGATAAGAGAGGGCAGCTGGAGAGCTGGCAGCCAGGGGGTGGGCCGGGCCGAGGGTGTGCAGTCCACCATCGCCTAGTTTTTCCACGCATCCCCTAGTTTTTCCACGCATCCCCGAGAGAAGGCAATAGGGTCATCCCCTTATGGAAGGTCCTCAGCCTAAAACTCCGGAGGGTCTGTGGTTTCTACTCCGAAGCCCTGGCTCCCTAGCTTCCACCCAGACTTGTGCCCCCCTTCGCTCTCCCGAAGAGGCCTGGGAGGGCGGGCGGCGCTCGCCGCCTGTTGGAAAGGGGGTGTCAACCTTCCACTGCCGGAGATCCCCGGCTGGCCCTTTCCTCTAGCATCTCCCCAATGCCCTTTGTTTTCAGGCGGGGAAAGTTGCCAACACGCCCCCCTGTGCGCCCATCCCCCTCAGGGAACCCAAGCCTGGGCGCACCCTCTAATCTGCGGCTAGCTCTTTAGCTGGGGCAGCTACTCCGAAACCGAAAGCAAAGAGGAAGCAGGATCTGGCAGCGCCCCCAGCCCGGTCTCTCGATTTTCCCCATCACCAACCGTATCATCGTTTGTACCCCCTGCACTGGCGCTGGCCGCCCCGTGCGGCCACCCCTCTGGGTGTTGGAAGGGCCTCTCTGCGGGCATCGGGGGCACCTACCAGTGCCGGGCTGGGGCCGCGGGCAGGGTCAGGGGCAGGGACAGGGCTGGGCCGGCCGCCTGCCAGGTGCAGGTGCGGCCAGGAGCGCCGTTTCGCCGGCTCGCTCCCGCTCCTCCTCCCGCGCCGGGACTCTGGGCGCTCTCCTGCGCCGCCTGCTCCCCGCCCCCACGCCCGGCGTTCCGACTCCCCCCCGCGCAGAGTTGCCGGCCGAGCCTCCCCCACACCGCCCGGCCTCCCGCGCCGTGCCTAGTCCCGCATTGTGCGTCGGCACCCGCCACCACGGCGTGGGGGCTGGGGGGCTGCAGCCACTGCTGCCCCGGCCAAACGGAGCCCCCGGCGGCGGCGGCACTCACCCATAGTACGGATGCGATGCAAACTGCACATGCTCGCGTCTGACAGGCGCCCTGCCTCCGGCGCCGCTTAACTCCTTGCTCGCCTGGTCGACCGCCGAGTGCGCTACCTCGCTGACCCTGCAGCCTCTGACAGCCTGGAGTCCGCCCCGCGCGGGGCGCTAGGAAGCGCATCCACAGCCTGGCCGCTGCGCAGGTGGCTGCAGTGCAAAGCTTCTTGGTCCTCGTGGCCCCCGCCACCTCGCCAGCATTTGAGATGTCTGCAGGAGCCAGGAGGAGAGGACTAGCCTGGCTTGCAGTGTTGTAGGGGACTGCGTGCACAAAATCTGCTGTGGATATCCTGCAGGCCGCTACTAACCAAAGGCCATGGGCCACAAGGAGTTGCAGACCCACTGTGTGCCAGCATTGTGTTCTGTGCAGTCCATCCATTGAAATGGCCCTGCAAGTTTGTTTTATTAGCCCCATTTTCAAGATGGAGAAACTAAGGCCTATGGAAGTTAAGGAATTTGCCTAAGGCAAGGCCTGAAACCTCCAACGCCCACAATTTGGTTTATACAGCAAAGATTAAACAGAAGATTATTCTTTCTGAGGTCGATCTAGATACTTCTATTGGAAGGTGTAAAATATTGGACGTCATCTGGAAAGCCTGGAGATTCTGGAATGTGGATGGTGGGGTATCCTGACAGAGGGCCCTGACTCAAGACAGGTCACTCAGGTGGGTCCTAGGTCCTGCAGAAAGGCTGAGCAGCCAGCGGGTCACAATTTAACCCACACCCCCACAGCAAGCCTGGTTCCTCCTGCTGGGTGCCGCAGCCAGGAGAAAGGGACGTTTAAAACATTTTACGTGCCTCCTGGAGTGTCCTTTTGTAAATAATCCTTCCGAAGGAGGCACCCTTTCTAATTCTCACACAAACCTGATGTGTGCCAAGGCCTGAATTGCAAGGGCTGGTGACTGCTTCTCTCCTAGCTCTCTGCCTTTTGATCACATGCCAGGGTGACAAAGAGTTCTCAGAGTTCTAAGGCAGCACGGAGTCTTCTAAGAAAAGGAACCTGAGGTTCATCCAGCTGGTCTTGCCGCACTCTGGGTGAGAAGCTGGTCTGCTTTCCTACTGACTGTACCTAATCCATTCTATGCTTTCCCCAGCTGCCTGATGGGGACTTGGGTCTTCCATCAACCTCCTGCCCCTGGCCGGGATGTTCAAAGGTACATCCCAAACTAAAGCAATGTGGACAAGGAGTTCTAAGCCCATCCCGTACACACCTGGTTCTTGGCCGGCTGCGTCACTTCCACAACGAAAGCCCAAGGGGGCAGAAAGAGTTATATCAGGTTTCTCAAACCAGTATAGGAAGTATACAGCTATGTCAAGAGCTCTTGGCTTCCCTGAGTTAGTTCCTACTCTGTAAAGTGAAGATAATATTGCCTATTTCATAAGTATATGTTGATGACTCAGAAACATCATGCATAGGCTTTCGATAACAGAACAGTGTTTTCTGCGGGGATTCCTCTGCAGGGCGTGAAGAGAAAGGGTCAAGGCTACAGTGAGGAGGAGAGCTGTCCCTAGAACACTGTCAAAGAGGCAGTAGACAGCCCCTTCTGAGGAACACCTTGGCAGGAAGTGGCTTTAGTTAATCTAAGAGCAAAGCCCACCTGCTGAAGAGGAACCTCCCCTGTGCCCCTGGCCTTGGAGGCCCTGTGCTCCTGCTCTAGTTCTCAGTCTGTGATTGGCAGCTGACTTGGCTCCCTCCTGGACTCTGGGAGGCAGTGTTGCATAGAGGAAAGCATAATGGGCTGGAAAGGCAGAAGATCTGAATTCAGGGTGACTTGCCCATTAGGCACAGGAGGTGCAGTGCCTAGCACCTACAGTATTTTAGGGCCCACAAAAATGTTTGAATTTCTTTTAAAATCAGAGACCAAAAAATAAACCTTGAGGTCTAGGAAAATATTTTCATATATGATAAACATTTTCATCCTTGGTATAGAAGCCATAGCATACACAAGCCAAGGTGCCAGATACAGAAGCAGAAAGAAGGAAGAGTGAGGAACTAAGGCACAAGGCTTGGCATCAGCGAGTCTCTACTTTATCCAGCTCTCCCAGGGCCTTAACTCCATGATCTGGGTTTTCCTCATTCCTAAATTAGGAATCATTTCTTCCTAACAAAAATGTATGCAATGCCTTACAATTGACATATCTTCTCTCTTTGGGTAAGATAGCTATTTTTATCCCCATTTTATAAAGGAAGAAATCAAGACTCAGAGAGATTATATGTTTTGGTCAAGGTTGTATTACTAGTAAAGGCAAAATGCAGTTCAAACTCAGGTCTCCCGGCACCCCATCCGAGGTCCTTTTCAGCTGTACCTAGAGGATTTCAAACAAGATCAGTGTGTGCAGGCCAGAGCAGTCTGCTGCAGACGCAGACGTAAAAATGCACTGAGTGGCTCCCTGGCTTTTCACCCACAGAAGGCTGAGATGTGCACACAGTGTTGTGTGAACGGGTGAGGAGGGGGCCCTGGGAGCAGGTAGGCATGGTAGTAGCAGTTTGATGATTTGAATACAGAGTCAGGTTGGAGGGCCACGGGACAAGCAAGGCCCCAGAGGATGCCATCCCCTCCTTTGTCTTATGAAAGCAGCCTGGATTTGAGTCAGACTCCATATCCTAGCCAGAAGGCTTAAGGCAGTCTGTTTAACCTTGCTGAGCCTAGTCTCTCATCTGCAAAATGGAAGTGGCCATAATACCCAAGCCCATGACTATTGGGAGCATAAATAAGATGATCCATGTTAGGTATTTAGCATAGTGCCAGGCACGTAGGCATAGTTAAAAGTCTGTCCCTGCCACAGTAGGCAGTTGGTGGTAGTTCTCTTCACATCTCTCTCCTACCACCAAGCAGGAAAAAAGAGAGACCTTCAAATGCCTTTTCGTCTCCAATGTGCCTTGCACACACATTAGGCTCTTAGTCATGTTTTCTGAAAAACAAGAACTTCCCTGCCTTTCTACAAAGCAAACCATCCATGAAGGGGTTGCTCTTGTCCGTGACACATGATATTCTTTATGGCTTTCTGTATACTTGTTAGTGCGGATTGGCTCCCTGGGGCTTGCCCTCTGCCCATAAGTCAGGAGAGATATGGCTCGTGAGGGTGATTTCAGAGGAGGGACAGGGTCCGCAGCCAATTGGGGAAGAACCTGGTAGGGAGCCCAAGCATGGAAATTGGAAGCCAGGAGACAACGATGTACAGTCTGTCCCAAATACCAGAAAAGAAAGAGAGAAGTGAGGTAGGAGCAGAGGAAGCGCTGGCGTCAATCTTGAGCTTGAAATCGTTTGAGCCAGCTTTACATGAAAACAAGCTGGGTGAGAGAGAACAGGGGGAACCCCCGGGAATCCCTAACATGCATGCAGAAATCTCTCTGTTTCCCCAAAAGTCATCAAGAAACTTACTTATTGTGGACAAGGGCAACCCTTCTATGGATGGATTGCTTTTTAGAATGGCAGGGAAGTTCTCGTCTTTCAAAAAATATGGGCATGGGGCGAAGGGGGACAAAATGAGGACATCTGCAATAGTGTTGACGAGACAGATAGATAGATAGATAGAGTCTTGGCAGTAAGAGAGGGAGTCAAGGTAATTTGCTGGAGTTTGAAAATGGGGGAGTTTCTTTGTAACAGCCCCTTCTTGAAACAGGAAGGAAAGAGGCTAAGGAGCATGAACCAGTTGTCATTTAAAATTCTTTGGTTGCCAGCAGCAGAAGCCATTTTTAGCTATTTTAAATCTAAAAGGAATTTATTGGAAGGATATGATCAAGTGGCTTATAGATCTTAAGGGAATGCTGGCAAAATGGACTTGAAAACGTTAGGACCAGGGCAGCTTTCAAGCCCAGAGAATGGGAAGTATTTGAAGGTCTCCTCGGGGCTCTTCTGCCAGAACAACTTCAATCTTGTTATCACTTCTGCTCAAGTGTAACCGAGTCAAATTTGCCTAAGTTGAGTCACACATCCGCCTCTTGGCCACGGAAGGGCCAGTGGAGTACTCTGATGTAAGTTCTACCAGCACCCCATGTCATGAGTGAGAGGTGAGTAGAGAAAGAGAAATTAAAGTGTTGTTATGCAAAGGAAGAGAAAAGCTGCTGTACATCCCCCCCAAAGTGAATGTTCACGACACGGGGCGGGGAGCAGGCGGTACAGGAAATGTCCGCTTTCAGGAAATGTACCTGAAAGGTTCTCCGTTATGAGAGAAGGTGAAGGGAAAAACGCATAAGCCTCAAGAAAGCAGCAGGAAGCTCTGAAAAGTGCCAGGACAGAAAGCACAGCCTGCTGAGCAAAGCCGCCGCTGGTGCTGGGGTTGGCACCGAGCTGGAGGCAGACGGGCGTTTCACGGACTTGGTGGTGCTTGAGCTGTGCCCAGGAACGGGTGAACTGTGACAAGGAAAGCAAGCGCAAAAGGTTGTTAAGGATGTCCCCAAATGTTTACAAATCGCCTCAGAGGGTTGGAAAGGGGTACCAGCAGAGGGGGAAAGAGGAATTGGACCCCCGGAGAAATGGTCAAGTTGATTGCAGCTTTATCAGGACGTTTGCTGTCCATCTGTCCATGTGGGCCAGGGGTGTGTACGTTCGCAGGGCTCTCAAAAGAACGCGTGTGTTTCTACGTTGGGGATATTTAAAAGTCATGTCCTCTCTCTTTTTTCAGTCGTCAGGATGAAAATGCAGTGGGGAAGTTCTGTGCAGTATCTGTGAACACCTTGCACCTAAAAAGGAAGAACTCACCAGCCTGCAATAACGGGAGTCCATCCAGCTGTGACCCTGAGGAGAGCTTTCCTGACGCTGGCGTCTGAACGAGTCAGGGCCACTCCCACAAAACAGCAGAAACTTTAGCAAACAGACGGGTTCAATTGTTGAGAGCCAGCCCTTCGCCCGACGGCAGCCCAGGCTGGCCAGTCTCCCCCGCACCGACAAGGTGTCCCCTCGTCCCCTCGGTCGTCCTCTGACAGTGACAGCCCCGAGCCTCGGACACTTGGCTCCTCTGGGAAAAAGGCTCCTTGTGGTGGAGAGGAGCTGCAGCCCCAGGCCACACCCAGGATTGAGACCCATCAGCTTGCAATAAACCCAGGCTCAGGTTTGATGAGCTCACCACCGGCCCTGGCCCCTTTCGTCCTTGTTTAGTCTTTTCTGGTCTGAGAATAACCTGGAGGTATTGAGGGAAAAAAATGAATTCATCCATTAAGCATGAAGACGTTAATGTGTGTGCACTACAAAAACCCTGAAAATTCGTGTAGTTTCATGAGACTAGCAGTAAGTTAAGGAGGGGAAAGGCCAATGCTAAAAAAAATTAGTGAAAATATGAATATACATTAAAACTATGCTACTTCTTACTTCTAAGCATGGGCTTCACTGTGAAAGTTGTAAATTTTGGGAGGATAGAGTTGATTATGAATCTTAGAAATCATGGAGGGACTCACCCCCACTTCCCTGCAGCTCTCATTTCTAACTCAGTAGTCAGCCCAGGTGCTGGGCAAATTTGAAAGAATTTCTGCCCTAGAGATTAGAAACCAAACTCCAGGCTGATCACCTCCCCTCCGTGCCTCCCTTTGCCAGGATACAAGGAGCTTAGTCGTCTGAGGCGGGACAAAGGAGTATTGTTAAGAGGAGCCTGGTTATGGGAAGGCTTTGCAACTAAAAGCTTTCGTGCTGCTATCTAAGCCATTCTGCCCAGGGGGACACTGCGTGCCTGTCCCAACTTCGCTGTATCAGTTCAAAGGGAAATTTCAGCCAGACGCAGTGATTGCAGAAAGCTATCTGGGGACTTGGCAACATTAATAGGTTAAGAATTTCTATCACAACATCTTATCCAAGTCCCAATTCCTGGCCCCACTAGGTCCTGGAACACTGTTGGAACACTGATGGGTTAGAGTGGAAAACTCTTTCTTTTTGTAGATCAGAGTCAAAAGCGTTCTCCTTAGGAGCTGGTTGAGAGGCAGCCCAGATTGGGGGTGGGGTGGGGGTGAGGGTGCGTATTGCCTCACCGAGGGTAGGATAAAACCAGTTTCAGTCCTTTTTCCCCTCCTGCTCTTGGCCCTTCTAGGAGAATTCTGCCACCTTCAGGAAAGGCTGCACAAGCCTGACAAATTGATGATCCCAGGGACTCTGTCTCGTCCGGGGAATTAGCTCACTTGAGGTGTCCTATTAGTCTCAAATGCTAATTAATTAATAAGTATGTCTTTAGTGTCTTCTCTTCCCCAGCACTGCACCCTTGTGGGGACTGGAATCCTGACTGCAAAGAACTTGTCATTCAATTCAACAACTGTTAAGGTACCGTGCACTGTGCTAAGGGTTAGGGTCAGACGCGTACAAAGATTGAGACCTGCCATATGGGTAATGAGGACAACGTACAATGGTCTGTGACGAAGCACTACCACGAGCTCCTAGTGACTGCTTTAAATGCTGCACCTCCCGTGCTGTGGAAGCTGTGTGTGTGATTACTTGTGTTCTATGACGGGGTTGTTTGCATGTCGGGCTTTACATCTACCATCCTCTATTTGTTTTGTTTCATTGTGTTTTATTGATTTATTTTTAAAGAGAGAGGAAGGGAAAGAAAAAGGGAAGGAGAGAAACATTGATGTGAGAGAGAAACATCAATCACTTGCCTCTCCTAGGTGCCCTGACCAGGGACCAAATCTGCAACCCAGGAATGTGCCCTGACCGGGAATTGAAGCCACAAACTTTCGGTTTGCAGGATGACACCCAACCCACTGAGCCATTCCGGTCAGGGCTACCACATTCTGTTCATAAAGTAAACTCTCAGGCTTTGGCTGAAAATTGATCAGTATTTGCAAATTTACACACCTTTTTCTGTCAAAACAATCTTTGCCCCTCTTTCTTGCCCACAGCTGAGGTCAAGGTTTGCTTTCTCTTCTATCCTTCAGCAAAACACAGACCTGGGAAGAGGGCAGAGCCATCTTTGGTGGGGTTTTCCATATCTGTGGGCAGTAATGTCAGGTGTTCAGGACTGGACCTTCCCAGGGGGTCTGGGGACTGGAGGGTAAGAATAGTGGGGTTTCCAATGACACAAGCGGAGAACACAGAAGTGCTGAGAGCTCTTTTTGGAAGCTGTGTGGCTGTGTTCGGTGCATAGCTTGAGAAGGAAACCGGTTGCTCAGGGAACTTATCTTGATCCAGTCAGTGTCCCTAAGGGCATTTGTGTGATGGAAATAAATACTATAGCATATCCTTGAGCCTTTCCTATTTAAATCCCCTGTTTAAACTTCATGTTCTAGGAAGACACTGGACCCAGGGGGTCCCCCTCCCTGTCCTAACTGCTACTTGCCAACCAGGCTGCAGAGAGCTGGATGATGTTCCAAAACTCTAAGAATGTCAAAGCAAGGGTCATAAGGGTCTCCAGTACCACAGAAAGGAGTGTGGAGGAGTGCGGTTGGGTGTGGAAGAGGGAAAAGGGGTAGAGAGAAGAAAGAGGCACTCCAGATTTCCTCCTTGAACTCATTTACTATGCTGCTCCCCCTGGAACCTCACAAAGTCAAGCCTCTGGACTACACTCAACTAGCTTCACCGTCCTTCTTGCCTCAAGAGGAGAACATGGCTGAATATGGCATTTCCCTTGCAGGATGGAAAATGGGTTTGGGTTAGAACTAGGCCCAACTTAACTCTGTTTCCAGTCCTGTGTCTGCTCTTTCTAGACCTGGACAACTGCCAGACCACGAGAACATAGTGTATAATAGGAATCCAGTAATGCCGTTGTGGTCATTAATTGCTCTGACCAGGTAACAGAGATCCAGCAATATCAAAAGTATATGAGTGCCCTCTGATCTGAACACTGACCCCTCCACTCCCTCGGGTCTCCACTGGCCATATCCCTCCCCAAGACTTTAACCAGTTAAAGGCAGTTACTCAGAAGGACTTAAATTTGAGTCCTTCTCAAATTTAAAAAGGCATTAAATTTGAAGGATGGAAAGTTACGAGGGCAAATTCTGACTCTTTGACTGGCAGATTGTGGCTTTATTGAGTTATTTCTCAACTTCCTTGAATCTCAGCTTTCTACTTTACTGAGAGATCAATACTTTTAAAACATTTTAATAGCTTTATTAGAAAAATGATTCATACTCCTTATAAAACATTTATATAATATAGAAAAAAAGCAAAAACTAAAAACATTACACCAAATTTCTAAACCCAAAGACAATCACTGTTAATGTTTGAAAAAAATCTTCTATCTATATTTATTTACATAGATATACATCGTTATGTATATACATATATATAATTTTACATAAAATAAGTCATGCTACACATACTTTTCTAGCAATTGTGTCCCTTGAAGTGAAAAAATGAATATCTTTCCATGTCACTAAATAGAATTCTTCCCTATAAATTTTAGTGGCTGCTCAGTATTTTATTTTCCAGATGAATCATACTAATTTACTTGGTCACTACTGATAAATATTCAGGTTGTGTCTTTTTCTCTATTTTGTTATTGTTGCTGCTAGTAAATATTAAGGACAAGATAGTCCTTTCAACCATTCCTCTCCTAACACAACTTGTGAGAAATGTAGAGTAGTGTAGCTCAAGAAAGCACACAAGAATCATGAGACCATGTCGGGGAAAGCAGGAATTCAGAGTGGAGGGAAAGGCCCTAGAAAACTTTCAGCGGCCTGACCTGTAGGAATGACTTCCGATCTCATGACCATTGCTGCCCATGTGCATTACCACCCCACTGGCTTTGCACGGCAAGTGTACTTAGGGAAACTCCTTACTCTGAATATGCCAGTGGATTTCTTTCAACGCTAATATTCTGCTTCCAAAAAAATCATGCTCTTCTGAGGAGCATTCTTTGTTCCAGAGATCCTGGGTCTACACAGGATTGTCCCCATGCCCTGCAGGGAAATTCCTGCTTTGGGGATCAGACCCTTCCAGAGCCATGTAAGGGTGTCCCCGGTGTGGCAATGTGTGCTGTTTGGAAGGAGCAGCAGCCGCAGGTCCCCGCAGAGCAGTGCTTGTCAGTTTCCTTGGTCCCCATCCTAGGAGTCCAGGTGGGGTGCCATTTGTTCCGACCTCCCTTCTGATGTAGAAGACCTGTCTGTGAGCTCCACGAGATTCCTTTGGGTGGGCCCCACTCCATAAAGGGGAAAGGACCAGTATTCCCTCTTCTGGACCTAGGCCGCAAAATTCAGAACTCGGATATGTGGAGATTCCTTTTGGGAAAGGTGCTCTGTGCATTCCATTTCTCTGTAGACCCCCAAGCTCACTTCTGCATGAACGAAGCTCCCAGTGTACGGATTCCCTCAGTGTTCTGAGTTGAGCAGTGTGGTTCCAGTTCTATGTCCTATCATGTAACCTGCGGTGGAGCAAAGATGATCCTTAGCCCACAGCTTGGACTTTGCGTCGAAGATGCCCATCCAGCCCCCTGCTCTCATGGCGCATCTGGCTGACATGGAATAAGTGCCCAGCTGGTGGTCTGGGGCCAGGTGTCCAGAGCTGGGGACGGGGAGATTGTTCTTTCCATCTTTCCCCACTTCACCCTGGCCTTTTAATACCACTGAATTTTTCAACCCCCTTCCCTGAAACTGTGCAAAATTGAACAGAAACAAAGTATGCAGACTTTAAAGTCTCCACCTTAGGCAGAGCTTAAAGCCCCATTAACCACGTTCTGAGGTGACGAAAGCATGCAGTGGCCAGATCAAAAGGGAACAGATCTGGCCCCAGGTATGGATGGGAGTAGAAATGTTGGGGCACAGGGTCCTTTAAGAAAATAAGCCAACCTGGTGTCATCTGGGAGGTTCTAGACTTATAGGGGTGATCACTTAAGTTATATAAATGTCTAATCACTATGTTGTATCCCTGAAACATATAATAATAGTATGTGAACTGTAAATGAAAAAAAAATGTAACAAACGATTTTCACCACTAGATGGCGCTGAGAGATAGCCTCAAATGTCCTGAGAGGTCAATGGCTACCACCAGGACTTTGATAGGAAAGACAGGTTATGTCATCTGAACTAAAACCCCTTCACAAAAAGGAACTGGCAAAGAGAGTTTCCAATAGGATGAGCCCTGACACTTCTGTAAAAATCCTGAGCCTGAGCGAGAGGATCAGAAGCACACCATGAAGGCCCGATTGACCAAAGGAGATAACAGACCTATCGGTTTCATGCCAGGCCCCTGAGGGAAAGAGGAAGGAAGAGCTGCAATGGCGATGTCTTCTCAGTCTATTCCCATATTTCCCGTTTTCCCTTCTCTGTGAGTCCTGGAGCACTTGTTGGCTCACTCTTACAGCAACCCCTCAGCCTGGAAGGCACCCTGCAGAGAAACGCCTGTATCCCTGAAGCAGAGGAAGCTCACACTCACAGCCCTACGTGCAGGTCCTCACCCCAGACAGTAGGCCACTTCCTGTCAGGTGAAGCGGCTGCTTCCAGGAGGGGAGGCCAGAGGCCCTCCAAGGTCCTGTTCGCCCTGAGGTGAGCCACCTGTTCCTCCACTCTCTCCCTCCCCTACATCCTGGCCCACAGGAGACATTCCCCAAATGTGTATTAAATGTACAAAAAACAGCACCTTGGCTCATAGAACCTCTCACACTGTTAGTTCAACTCTGAGATGAGCTGGTGGGAAACTCAGGCAGAACTGAGTGTGGGGGTAAGGTAGGGGTGGGAGGAAGACTCTTGTTTTTCTCAGCTTGGGCCTGTCATCAGCTGAAGAGATCTAGCAATGGCCAGCATCTACTGAGCATTTACTAAATGGCAGTAGTGAGCTAAGAGCCAGAGCTGGGATCGAACTCTGGAAGTAGGACCCCAGGGACCATACACTGTCACTTGGAGAACTCAAGTGTCTGGAGCTGCTACACACGTGCCACAGGAAAGGAGCCCAGGTGCCATAACCAGCTCCCTGACTGGCCTGAATTTCCTTGGCTGCTTAGAGCCCCAGAGTCTCTCCCTCGGGTGCTCTCCAGGCTGCTTTAGAATGAGCCAGCTACGTGATCTGGGCCCTGCCCGGCCCCTCCTGTGCCCTGATGTGAGCCACCATTGTTTCCATGTGTGATGAAAGCTGATGGACATGAGACAGCTGCTGCAAAACCATGACGTCACAATTTGTAAAAGGATCTAGAATCCCAGTCAGAAGGCTGCATTTCCCTGGTCCTCATTCCCGGAGTCCCATCAGCTCCCAGCTTAGTCTCATTTTTCCCTCCCGCCATCTTCTCTTTCTCCATTCCAGTGAGCCCCCTCCTCCTGGCTCTCATTTGCTTGGGGAGCCCACAGCTGCCCTGGTCAGAACATTCTGCACTGGTACGTGCTGTAATTGAGTCAGTTCTGCCCTGTGGTCCTCCACTGTTGTTGCTCTCTGAGAGGTCACTGGAGTATTGGAGTATGATGGATGACAAACCAGTCACTACCAGGTACCCTACTGGTCCTAAGGATCATGAAAATACAGAGCCCTGGGCCTGCTGATCCCGAAGCCTGGGGTTTGAGTCCATATTTTAATCAGTGCTCCCAGGATTTTATGACATGAGGTTAGACAGGGAATCACTGCCTACCTCCTCATTGGAGCCCTTCTGGACCAGACCCTCCTTCCACCCACTCCTCCTTGTTAGTGTCCAAGCCCCTAGGTCTTTGGGCATCTCGTTAGTCCTTTATTCCTTTATACTTTCATTCACTAACTCTTACTAGGTGCCTAAAATACGCCAGGCGCTGGGGCAGACCCTCTATCCCCTTTACAACCACCCCATAAGGAAAGAATTCTGATTCCTGCTTTACACAAGAACCCCCTTTCCCCCACATCAGGCACCTGGCCCTCTGCCTCCAGAGCCCACAGCGCACTGAACAGATTGTCTGCAGTGATACAAGTGGTAATTGCGTCAGTTCTTTACCTGTGATCCTTTCTGGGAAGAGCCAGGATTCAACCACCCTCATATCTCGTTCTGAAGAATGTGCCCGGAATTTATGGGCCGCAGTCGTCCCACTAGTTCTTACCTGTGATCCTTTCTGGGAAGAGCCAGGATTCAACCACCCTCATATCGTGGTCTGAAGCCTGTGCCCTGAGTTTATGGCTCACAGTTGTCACACTCTGTTTCTTCACACAGTGTCTGGAAAATGACAAGTATTTGTTCAGGAGTAACTGAATGAATAAATGAAAAAAGAGTCCGTGCTCAAAGTCAGGACCCCCCCCCAGCCTGACACACACGCACACGCACACAGAACTCTGCTTGTGGACCACTGCGAGTTCTTCCTACCCTGTACCCTACACTTCTCTGCACACCTGACGCTGCCCTTCCAGTCCCACTTGGATGGTGACCCTGAGCCTCTTTGACCCAGCCCGCGGTTGCCCTGGCTGCTCCCAGAGGATCAGCAATGAAACTAGCCTCCTGACTTCTTTGTAACCCAAGAGCTACCAAGCTCTGCTCCTAGCTCCTGAGGTGGGAGGCTGCACCAGGACGGGCCCAGGGCTCCTGGGCATCTGAAAACCCTCTCCCTTCTCTTTCCTCTCCCTCTTGCCCTTTACTGTCCTTCCAACTGCAACAGAACCAGGCCAGGAAGGCAGGAGAATGCATGCTTCATTTGGGAGGGTTCCAGTGAAGCGGGAAGGGTCTCCCTGGAGCCCAGAGCCCTGCTCAGAGAAAATGAGTGGGGTCTCTAGAAAGCCCAGAACACGGGGAAGATAAAGTGCCAAACATTTCACCAGTTCTCCCAGTTAGTTTTGTCTCTCAAGCCATCTTGCTTATCCATGGCAGTCTTACAGCCAAGAGAGCTCCTTGGGACAGGTACCACCTCTGACACAGTAGATGCCTGGTAGACATCAAACGTCCAGCAAATATTTGTTCAAGGAGTAAATAACGAAAGCGACTCTATATACATAACTTGCTACTATGCCAGACAGCACACTACCTCACTGAACCTTTTCAACGACCCTAACTGTCAAAAGTATTATCGCCATTTTGCAAGTGAGGAATTAACTCAGAAGGCTTCTGCAAGTGCCCCAAGGTTACATCAGCACAGAAATGGTAGAGCCGGGACTCGAACGGAGGTCCGGTCAGTTTCAGGGTCCCCCTTCTTCCCCACGGTGCTGCCCAGGGAAGCAGGCACAGACTGGAATGCTGTCCTACTGCTGTGTAGGAGTTTATTTTTAACCATTTCAGTCTGAACCGTGTGGCGTGCGTGTAGTCCTGGGCTCTCCTCTCCCCCCTGGAGAGGTTAGCGAGCATCTGACGCGCTCTCATCAGGAGCCCGCACCGGAAGGCGGTTACAGAAACGCTCCAACCGCCGTCCAAATCCGCACCAGCGCCGCATGTGCTGGAGAGATGCTAGAAACAATCTCTCACCGGTGAGATAAGGGATTTGCAAAATACGGACGAAGCCAGAAAGATGATTCGGGCCCTCTCATGAATGACGTGCAAAAGCCACACAGGCCAACTCCCTGACTCCCTTGAAGCAATTTGTGGGACTTCCTGTGCCCGCTGGCTAATGAATGCTTGTATATTTGGCAGACTACGGCTTTGGCCTTTTTAATATCTTACCTGCAGGAGGTTATGGAAGAGGGAACAAATGACCTCCACACACTTCTCATCTCAGTGGCTGCAAATATAAGAACCTGAAAGTTGCCAAAGGGCCAAATTGGTCCAGACTGGTCACGACGAGTGCCCATCCAGGCCTCACCCTCCTTTCAGAAGAGAAAAGGAGGTCCTCGGTTTCAGTGACCCAAATGACCCTTAGACTTGGGGCATGTGGTGGCTTTCTCCCTCTCTCCCGGCTCTCAGGCCAAACAGAAATGAGCTGTAGGTGTGGTGGGCACCATTTCTCCATGGGCCCTTGCAGGAGCCTGGGGGTCAGAGCCTTTCCCAGGCCCCCAGCCCCCAAGCTCCCACCCACTACAGCACCACCCAAAGATGGTGCCTGAGATGGCTGTTTCTGTACTTCAGTTTTACAAAGTCCCCCTCTGCAGTGGTGACTCCCTCATAATCCTGCCTTTTCTCCAAATTTCAAATCCTCTGAACGGAAGGGTAGCTGAGATGAGAAAATAATTTCTCCACTTTACAACAGGACAAAGTGAGGCAGGAAGCAAGGAGATGGTTCACCAGGCTCACAGTTGGGCATCTCATAGCATGCCTGGAACAGCTTAAAAGTCAGCTACAATGAATGAATGAATGAATGCGAATGAACGAGAGGAAGGGAGGAAGGGAAGAAGAGAGGGATGTCGGTGTCAGCTGATGTCACTGTCTGGATATGTAGAAAGTGCCAGAAGGCAGAAAGGTCATGGGGAAAAGACAGTGACTCAGTCATTCCAGCCCTTACTCTCAGGGGTAAGTTGGGGTGTGCCAGCCTGGAGGTCCATAGGGACCCATCCCTGAGGTAGGGTGCCATGAGTGTGGGGGCTGTGGTTCAGAGTGACATGGGAGCCAGGTCTCATTGGAGCCAGAACAGCTGCTTCTGCTGATTGGGGACCAGTGAGGGGGGTGGGGGAGGTAGAGGGGGCACCAGGAACCCAACCAGAGTTGTGGGGAGGTGGGGTGGAGTTGTTGGGCTGCCAGCATGGGGTGGCCGGGGTCAGACAGAGGAGGCAACTTCAGCAAAGGACAGTCCCCAGCAGTAGATGGGAAGGCCTGCTCTGCCTGTGAGCATGCCTTGTGCCTGGCTATTGATTACCTGCAGCCCCGGAAGCATGCCAGGGTCTGGGGCTGTGGGAGTCACTCTCTCCCTGGAGTGGAGGAGGGGATGCACCCAATCTCCTCTAATCATCCATTCATTCTGTGAGTGCTCGGTCGGGACTAATAATGATAAATAAAGGAGCTCTGAAACTCAGCTATAAAGGACATTATTGGGACAATTGAGGAAATTAGAATACGTCCTCCACTGTAGATGATAGTATTGTGTCCATGTTAAATTTCCTAAGAGTGATGTTTAGAGAACATCCTTGTTCTTAGGAAAGTACATGCTAAAGCATTCAGGAATAAAAGCTCAAAAGGTTGTGTAAAAAAATAAAGGATAAAAAAGTTGTCTACAAGTAACTCTCAAATGGGAGAGAGGGGCGGGGGGAAAGAAAATGTGGCAATATGTTAATAATTGGTAAATCTAGACGAAGACTATATGGGTATTTAATGTACTGTTTTTTGGAACTTCTGTAGGTTTAACGTTTTCAAAATAAAAAGTTGGGAGGAAAATTTGAAGGAAAAAAATAGCTATCACTTATTAAATAATTGGATACCAAAATTTATGCATCTCTTTTATCTGATTTAATCCTCAAACCAACTCCAGAGACAGATATTATGATTCTCATATTAAAGATAAGGCAACTGGGTCCCAGAGAGGCCAAGGAACCGGCCCAAGTTTACAGAGCAGGTTTGAAACTAACCCCAGAGCAGGGAGCCATCGGAGAGGGGAATGTGGCTGGGAGACTAATGGCTAACACTTCCTCGAGGCTTTTCGTGTGCTAGCCCGTGTTGTAAGGCTGCCCGTGCACATCCACTCATTTGCTCCTCTCCTTTCTGAAAGCTGGGCACTTTGTGATAAATCAATCATTGGCACAGGTGAGAGGGAATGAAAAGGCACTCACACACACTGATAGAAGTGTAGGTTGGCGCAGGCTCCTCTGAGGGCAGTTTGGCTGCATCTATTGGAATTTTAAATTCCCATTGTGTTAAAGCCAGGAATCCCACTTCTATGTATTAAACCATAAAGACTTACATGTGGACCAAGAAGTATCTACAAAGAGAGTCACCGTAGCAAGGTATGTAATAGAGATTGAAAACATCCTGAATATCCATCATTAAGAATACCAGGGAACCATTAAAAATAAGGGCATCTCTAAGTGTGCTGATATGTCACACTTAGAGTTCACAAATGGTAATGTCGAGGGAAAACAGCAAGGGATACTTCCTTAGTGTTGAAAGGGGAATATGAATACATATGCATTTATGAAGGCATGGATACTTACATATGCATAAAGTATCTAGAAAGGATACGCACAAAAACTCACAACATTAGTTGTTTTGGGGGAGGAGTGATCTGGGGAGCAAGGGAGAGGGTGGGAGGAAGACTCACTTTTCATCGTGAGTCCTATATTATTTGAAGTTTATTCTATGTGCATGATTACCAATTTAAAGTGAATGAATGCATAAATGAATAAACCTCCCTTACAAATTCCAGAGGACTTGCTTTTGGACTTCCTTAGGCAATTTCCAGAGGCCTGTGTCCCACAGACTGGGCTGACCATCCCAATTCCCAGGAGCTATTGAATCTATTTGCAATTCAGCCCCAGGAGTCCAGTTGGCCCAGTTTAACTTTCCACCTTGGCCTCCTGAACTCCTGGGACCATCTTTTCACAGAGTCTGAGCTCTCAACCTGTGCAGGAGAATCACCTGGGGAGCTTGCTAGCTGGCCAATTTCCCAGCCTTACCTCCAGAGATTCAGATTCAGACCTGGGCTGAAGCCAGGGGAGCCTTCCCTACCACCTGGCCTGAGTCTTCT
Source organism: Desmodus rotundus (assembly GCF_022682495.2). Lineage (NCBI taxonomy): Eukaryota > Metazoa > Chordata > Mammalia > Chiroptera > Phyllostomidae > Desmodus > Desmodus rotundus. The sequence continues at coordinate 110,962,042 of NC_071393.1, forward strand.
GAAGCTCCTTTGGAGAAGCCAGCCCTGGTGGTGTTTGCCTGTTCATTCGTTTGGGGATGAAAGTTTTACCCCATACGCACCTAACCAAAAGTTGAGTGATCCAACCCCTGTGTGTGTAGGATGACACTGGTGAGCTGAGGGATTGTAAGCCGTTGAAGAACAAGGGTGCACTGAAGCCAGCCCTGCAAACTGCCCAGCAGGCTGTGTCCTGTTGCTTTTCTGCCCTCTTGGGCATCTCCTTTAAGTAAGTAACGCATGCATACATACGCATACATACACATAAACACATATGCAAGCAAGCTACCCTCTGGGCTGCGGTGACTTTTTTTTTTCATCCATATTACAAATCAATCTGTACCCCAGTGGGACAGGTTGTTTGAAATAAGAACTTCTGCTTCAAATATCCGGGTGTTAAAGTTTGTACAGGTTGCCAGACAAATGCTGAAACCTCCTTTGGTGGTGGGGGTCAGGGTCTGGTCTTGCCCCCCTGAGAGGGTCCCACGCTTGTCGGGAGCAGAGCTGACCCAAGGGCACGCACACCGTCCCTTGTGACTGCTTGTGTGGCCTCCGCAGAGAGGTGGGGGCCGGAGCCCGGGAGACCCTCAATGTCCACGGGCCCGTCACCCCAGAGACGAGCCCAGCGGTGCGGAGAGGTGGGAAGCTGGAGCCCGCTGAGGTCATTTCCTGTGCCTCTCCGCGAGCTGCCCGAGAGCCGAGCTCTGCCTTTAAGGAGCGGGCGGGGAGCAGGCGGGGCGGAGGGAGGGAGCGCAGCAGAGCGTTGAATGGGGCGCAGGGAGGTGCGGCTGGCCTCGCCTTTGTACCGCCTGCCTGCGGGCACCCCTCCAGGCCCCAGCCTCTCCCTGCCCCGCCCATCCCGACCCCTGCTGCCGGGAAACGGAGACCCGGCGGCTGCTGTGGACTCAGACGATATCGACGCAAGGTCAGCGGCGGACACGCGGAGGGTGCCCGTGTGCCCGCCCTGTGCCGTGTGCCGGGTGCGCGGCTGGGACGCCCGCGAGCTCGCTAGAGGTGAGTGGCACCATGCGCCCCTTGGGCAGGGATGGGCTAGGGGTGTGCATTGGCCTGGAAGGTGTTTGGCTGGGCAGAGAGGACCGGACGCCTGTGGCCGGAGGGCGATTCCCGAGCAGGTGCCTCCCAGCCTGGAACCGAGCTTCCAGCAGCTGGGAGCGCTGGGAGCCGCGCGGGTTAGGCTCAGGTACCCACACCAGGAGGCGAAGAGTAGACTTTCTAGGGAACACCGGGAGTTTGCGACCGGCTGGATCCAGTTGCTCACGGGAAAGGCCCTCGGAGTGTACTTTCAGGCTTTCCACCGCGTTGCCTGTGCTCTCGCTTGGTTTCATTCTTCCCTCTGTCCTCCCCACCTTATCTTAGATTTTTCTCTTCTGTGATTTCTCGGTGATTCTCTTCAGCCTCGACTCCTAGAGGCAGGTCAGCGGTGGCGAAAAGAAAACAAGTCAGGCGCCGAACGACACCAGGAGCTTTGTGTCCTAGAAACCTCAGAGAGGAATCGGTCACTAGGGGCCAGGGGGCCTTAATGGGGGGATGGCAGAGGCAGTGAAGACCCTCATCAGAGAGCAGAATCCGCACCCTGTTGATTTCTCTCTGTTGGGTCATCTCCATAAGCTTCCACTATGAATCCACCTCATAAAACTCTTCCAGACAGAGCCTTAGTTCCAGCTAAAACTTCTGCGTGAACGGTCATTTTAGTAACAATTCCAATGGAAAAGTCATTGGTTCCTTCATAAGACTTTTTGGACTGATAAGCGCCAGACACTGTATATAGTAACATGGCATAACACTTTATAAAACATTAATTCCAGTATTTCTGCATATTATTATCTCCATTTTACAAGAGGAAACAGACCCAGAAAAATTGTGATTTGCTCAAGTTCATATAGCTAAAAAGTGGAAGAGGCCAGAGACATCCAACCGTCTTAAATTCCAAAGGATTCGGTCCACTGTCCAGTCACCCTCCCTCCATGGTAGGCTGCTGAGAGGGTCTGCTCAGAGCCGGGTTATGGTGGGGTACATCCTGTGCTCCCCAACTCATTGAAACTAACATTGGGGAACCTCTGGTGCCCCTTCTGCCCTCTTCAGAAATCACCAGCTAAGAGGAAGAAGTCTGTACCTCCCACTCTACTTCTCTCCTCCCTCTGCACCCCTCCTTACTAAGTGGTCCCTTCTCTCTAGGAGGCTGCATACTGTCTGTGCCAAGTCTGTGCTCCTTCTGGGTTGCACAGTGCTTTATTCATGCTGACGGTAAGGTGCCAGGACTCCCTCACTCCTGATCCAGGTAACTTCATAGAAAGCTGACTGCTGAGCCACCTTCCTGAAGAGTGGTCTCTCCCCTCTGTAAAAAACTAATGCAAAACTGTCCTCCTCCCCAGGGAAACAGGCACTTTTTCCTGACTGGAGTATGAATTAGAACAGCCACAAGGGAGGGCAATTTAGACTATTTGGCCATTTAAAAATGTATATCACTTAATTCTACAATTCCATTTCTAGGACTCTTTATTCTTCAGATATATTCTGATGTGTATGAAATGATGTATAGTCATTGAATATTCATTGCCACATTGTTTATTTTAGCAAAAGGTTTCAAACAACCCAAATGTCTGTCAATAAGGGACTCTTAAATACAGCCACCCACCATTTAATGATGTGGTTACATTTTGATAAATGCATCGTTTGGTGATGCCGTCGTGTGCAAACATCGTAGAGTACATTTAGCAAACCTGGGTGGTAAGCCTACTACATACTAGGCTATGTAGTGTAGCCTATTGCTCCTAGATGACAAACCTGTGCAGAATATTACTGTTAAAAAAAAAAATTAAATCAAGCACAAAACAAATGATGCAATCGAGAGGTTTTTTTAGTAAGTAGAAAGAGTACAGTCTAAAATAACAATAAAAAGTATTCTATAGTAAATACATAAACAAGTAACATAGTTGTTTGTTATCATCAAGTTTTATGTACTAGAATCAAAGTTATGCTGTTTGGACTTCCGGCCAAGATGGAGGCATAGGTAGACACACTGTGCCTCCTCACACAACAATAAGAAGGACAACATCAAATTTAAAAACAAAAAACAACCAGTACTGACAAAAAATTGAACTGTATGGAAGTTCAGCAACCAAGGAGTTAAAGAAACATTCATCTAGACAGGTAGGAGGGGTACAGACAGGCAGCTGGGCCGAGAAGACTCACAGCAAGGCAGTGGCCGGAGGACCAGGGGTCCCACATTTGTGGGCAGATAAACTGGGAGGAACAACTAGGGAGTAAGACAGAGGGAGAAACCCAGGCTTCCATGAGGGGAAATAAAGCCTCAAAACCTCTGACTGTAAAAATCTGTGGGGGTTGCAGCATCAGGAAAAACTCCCAGTCTCACAGGAGAGTTCATTGGAGAGACCCACAGGGTCCTAGAATGTACAGAAACCCATCCACCTGGGAATCAGCACCAGAACTTGCTTGTGGGTAGCAGGGGAAGTGACTAAAAGCCAGCAGAGAGCAGAGCAAGCGACATTGTTCCCTCTCAGACCCTTACCCCACAGATAGCGCCACAACCCAGCCAAGTACATTGGCCCGCCCTAGTGAACACGTAAGGCTCCGCCCCATACTACGTAACAGCTGTTCTGAGATAAAGAAAGATGGCCCAAATGAAAGAGCAGATCAAAACTCCAAAAATACAACTAAGCGATGAAAAGATAGCCAACCTATCAGATGCACAGTTCAAAACACTGGTAACCGAAAGGCTCCACCGAGGAAGAAATGCCAATCAGCCACAGAATTAGGCAATACAGAGCTTTATTGGGGTTTGTGCACCCAGGCGAGGTTGCCTGGTCCACAGAGCGGCCGGGGAAGTCTATCCTGCGGCCAATATGGCGGGGCTTTATACACCAAAATTCTGATTGGCTCCCCTTGAGGGCTGGGGATTGGTCTCCTGGAACAAAGCCATGATCCATCATTGGTGGTTCCCCTGGAGCTCCAGCTGTCAGTCGGATATCCCCACCCATCCTGATATTCTGACATCTTTAGGGGATAAGGGGTGGGCTTAGGTTGCCAGGGGGATATCCCCCGCCCATCCTAATATTCTGACATCTTTGACAGGATAAGGGGTGGGCTTAGGTTGCCAGGGGGATATCCCCGCCCACCCTAGTAACCAGGACGCTCACAGAAATGGTTGAGTATGGTCACAAAATGGAGGAAAAAGTGAAGGCTATGAAAAGTGAAATAAAGGAAAATGTCCAGGGAACCAAGAGTGAAGGGAAGGAAACTAGGACTCAAATCAATGATTTGGACCAAAAGGAAGGAATAAACATTCAACCAGGACAGAGTGAAGAAACAAGAATTCAAAAAAATGAGGAGAGCTTAGGAACCTCTGGGACAACTTTAAACACTATAACATCAGAATCACAGGAACGTCAGAAGGAGAAAAGGAAGAACAAGAAATTGAAAACTTATTGGAAAAAATAATGAAGGAGAACTTCCCCAACCTGGCAAATGAAATAGACTTCCAGGAAGTCCAGGAAGCTCAGAGTCCCAAAGAAGTTGGACCCAAGGAAGCACACATAAAGACACAGCATCATTACATTAGTCAAGATTAAAGATAAGGAGAGAATCTTACAAGCAGCAAGAAAAAAGGAGACAGTTACCTACAAAGGAGTTCTCATAAGACTATCAGCTGATTTCTCAGAAGAAACCTTGTAGGTGAGAAGGGACTGGCAAGAAGTATTCCAAGTCATGAAAGGCAAGGAACGACATCCGAGATTACACTGTCCAGCAAAGCTATTGTTTAGAATGGAAGGGCAGATAAAGTGCTTCCCAGACAAGGTCAAGTTCAAGGAGTTCATCATCACCAAGCCCTTATTATATGAAATGTTAAAGGGACTTAACTAACAAAAAGATCAAAATTATGAACAGTAAAATGACAACAAACACAACTATCAACAACCAAACATAAAAAGAAAAACCCCTAAAACTCAGCAAAACAACTAGAACAGGAACAGAATCACAGAAATGGAGATGACATGGAGGGTTACCAGCAGGGAGGGGGAGTGGGGAGAATGGAGGAAAAGGTACAGGGAATAAGCAGCATACATGGTAGGTACAAAATAGACAGGGGGGAGGTTAAGAATAGTCTAGGAAATAGAGAAGCCAAAGAATGTATATGTACAACCCATGGACATGAACTAAGGGGGGCAAACGCAGGTGGGAGGAACGGTGCAGAGTAGACGGGAATAAAGGGGAGGAAATGGGACGAGTGTAATAGCATAATCAATAAAATATATTTTTAAAAATATGTGCTGTACGTAATATGCGCTGTTCTTCTCTACGAGTGGCATCTCCACAAATATGTGAGGCATGCGTTGTGCTATGAGATTACATCGGCTGTGGAGACTGTAGGAGATAAGAATTTTTCAGCTCCATTGTCTTTTGGGAACCATTGCATATGCATTTCATCATTGACTGAAACATTGTTATGTAGCACCTAATAGATTTCAATAAAGATGTTAAAAAGCAAGAAGGGAAAACGGGGTATATTGCTACAGGATGATCTCTACATTATATTATGTACAGTGTGTTTAGTGTGCCACCATCTGTGTGTGTGTGCAACATATATATGAACTTGTCTATACACTGACTATCTCTGAAAGACACAAAACCCCGTAACGGTGGTTTCCTAGTGTCTCTGAAAGACATGGAAACCCGTAACAATGGTTTCCTGGCTAGAACTATGGATGAAGTACAGGGGTAAGAAGAATCCTTACTTTGCATTCTTTACTTTTTGTTAAACTTTCAAAGGTGAAGAGGTAAAATCATTTTTAAAAATCCCCTGACCTTCTCCCCAAGGTGGATCAGGTGGTAAGCACATCTGCGGGCCACATCTCCTCATCCGCCCAGAGCGCTGCTGGTTTGCCTTTGTTTATTGATGGCAGCTGTCATTTATTGAATGCTCACTGTGTGCCAGGCTTTTGTAATATCCCCTTTAATTCTCAAAAAAATCCACATAGCGTGGTCTACGAAATTACCATTTTTGTATGGTTCAAATTAATGTTATTGCCCTCAGTTTCAAACTGGAACTGAGGCTCACAGAAGTTGAGCAAATAATTTAAGGTCACAGGATTAATTAGTGCCTGAGCCAGTATTCGAACCCAGGTCTGTTTGGTGCCTGAGTGCGGGATCTTCCTTACTATACTCTGCTGTTGCTCTTTGCTGGTTTTGTTCTTTAGGGATGCTACTCCTGGTTGTCCGAGCCCCTTCTTTTGGTATTTAGATCCCGGAAGGCTGGAACTTATCTTTTCCTGTTCTCCCCCAAGGCTGAGAAATGTGATGCTCAGCACACAAATGGGGTCAAATGCGTGTTGTTGGCTTGATCAAATGATGAGGCCAGCTCAGAGGGAGCTGTGTCCCTGTGTCCACTCACCCTCCCACAGTTTATCCTCAGAAAGGGGGCACAGAGTTCTTCCTCTCCCACCATTGGGCAGGTGGTCAGGCTAGTTGAGCGGAGCACTTTCAGAAGATGGAGGTAGCCCATCACCAGCAAGAGGACATCACAAAAGGTGCTCACACTCAGGGAGTGAACCATAGTGAGGTGATACGAGAGAGCCCAGTAGAAATTGTACCCAGAGCAGTGTCCCCATTACCCTCTGATGCCCCCTGAAGGGACCTCTGACCTCTTTCTTTTAGGCTCTTGTGTTGATTGGCCACCTTTGCAGAGAAGTTCCAGTATATGCAGACTGGAGAGCTGAGCCTTGCGGGCCACCAGTCTTTATTCATCTTTATGGGACCAACATCGCACATAGGAATCACTTAACAAAAGTTGGTTGAATTAAATTTAATCTCAGCATTTTGTCAATTTCTGGTCAAATTCCTCAACTTGCCAGGGTATCTCAGGCCAAGTTTGTGTTTTCTCTGATGCAGGCCCCAAGTTTGAAGTCACCTAACTACTGTGCCCTCTTTCCACCACCCACCCTACCCGAAGCCCCTTCCTCCGAGGGGGATCTCTGCTGACCCCTGTGAGGTGACAGTCTGGGGCGCTAGAGGACTCAGCGAATTCAGAGCTGGTGTCTAGCCCTTGGCAGTCATTTGACTTGCGCTGCTTAGCAGTTCAGCATGCTGGGCACTAGTGGGAATCAAGAGAACTAGGTTTCACCAGAGTGGCCATGAGTTGATAATTGTAACTGGGGGGACGGTAGGTCCATGGGGATTTATTGTACTGTTCTCCCTAATTATGAGGAAAAAAAAGAAAAAAAATGAGCTTGTTTTAGTCTCCATCTCATGTCCTGTCTCTTATTTTCCCATCTGTTTTTGCCGTTAATGTTGTATCTGGGTTAAACCAGCCTGTTGGCGTGAGACTCTACCACCTCTGCTGAAGCATCTTCATGGAAAGAGGATGTTCTCTCTATTGAGGAATCAGGATTCTTGGCCCAGTGCTGGTACTACTTAACTGTCTCTAAGCAAGTCACAGATGTGATGAGTTTTCTCATCTGCTCATTGACCTGCATCTCGGGGATACTGAGAGGATAAGGAAACAATAACGCTCATGGCAATGCTTTGAAAAGTTAAGAACCATTCTGTAAGTTTATTTCTGCTCATCCTTGTGCATCTTTATGGTAGGTTCAAGTGCAAGGTGACTTAGCAGGTGAGATTCAACTTAATGGTATCTTCCCTTTATATCTTGGGTTTTATAGCTGCTTCTCTGACCACCTGCTTCTGTTCAAAGAGCCTCTGAGTGGGCCCTGTACTTGGCAACAGGCACCTTGCTCCAGATCTGTTTTGAAACTTCTTAGCTCTCCGCATGTGGAGACAAGCCTAGCGTGATGCCAGCCCTCTGGCCAGCATCCCAAAGAGCAAGGAGAGGATTAGCAGGCACCTGACTGGTTCAAAACCATGATGTCATGAAGATGCTTGATCAGGGGAAGCACTCCCTTCAGTCTAGGTAAAATCCTAGATGTCAGGGCCAGGCAGAGGCCGATGACACATTTTATTTCCAAAGATTTTGATAACTTGGATTTCCACTCCCCATGGAATCTGAGCCACACCTTTGACAATCAATAAGAGACAATTAAAATCCACCAAACTCATCACCACAAAACAATTGTTTTCTCTGCCCCTTGTTTTCACTTGGATGCTTTCAGGGCTAATTCGTAGCTCTGGGCTAGGTGCAAGACTTTCAGATCCTAGTTTCAAATGTACCACTTTTTAAAAATTCATCTGCGGAAAAGCAAAAGCCCCTTAAGGGACAAAGCAAATCAGATGTGAGGACTCAAAGCCTTCTCTGGGGGCCCCCACAAGGTTTTGTTTTGTCTTTTCAGCTGTGATCTTAGCTCAGCCGAGGTCATGTTTTGCTTTTGTCTTTTGTCTTTCTGCCCGTTCCTGCTGGTCCCAGTCCTTTGAGGTGGGGATTGCTGGGAGGTCACAATGTCGGGATTGTTTGCGGTGACACTTCCGGGAGAGCAGGGCTGAGATCATAGGTCCAGTGTTCTGAGCAGCCCAGAACCAAAAGACTTAAGACACCAGACCCATCAGTGGTTTAATTGTTGGGCCTTTCCCTACAGGCCTGTTGACCCTGTTTTTTAAATGAAAAGTCAGGACATGTGATAACTGTCTGTGCTTATGGAGTCTATGGTGTCAGAATAGTTAAGACCAGAGTACCCTGAAAAACCTGGAATATAGGCTCATCTTAGTGCCCACGATCCTGAAAGATCTTATAAAATATTTCTTTCACTCTTAACAGTCTACCTCAGTCTTTGTGAAATCAGAATTCCTTCCAGTTTCTAGATGGATAAAGAGCACAGTGGCTAAGAACTGGGACTTTGGAATGAGATCCTGGTGCAGACCTCCCTGTGTAAGCCGGCCAGTCTCCCTCTTCCTCGGTGTCCTCCTGTGGGACAGTGGACCACTGCCTACCCTTAACTCATGGGTTATAAGGATTAAAGAGGCCGCACGTGCCTGGCATACAGCAAGAACCAAATAAATGATTGCTATTTGTGGTATGTAATGGGAGAAAGATACTTATAAAAGTCAAATGGGAGGCGGGAAGCAACATTGGTGGTTAACCCATGGAAGACAAGCTCCCTAGTGCACCTGCGCAATCGTTGGCGGCAGTACAGGAGGTGGAAGGGTTTTCTGAGGCCTCGTGGCTCCTGTGAAAAGGGAATGGGGATGTGAAAAAGAACAAATGTGCGCTATGGAAAATTCCAGGGATACATTCAAGTTGAGAGACCAGTGTAAAGAACCCCCAACGTACCCCTCACCCAGCTTCAAAAATTAACATTTGGATAAATCTTACTTCACGTATCTCCCTCCCCTCCACTCCTCACGCCCTGCCATGACGTGTTTTGAAGCAAATCACAGACATTATGTCATTTTACCTGTATATCACATGTATCTCTAACAGATGACATTTTAAAAATATCAACCTAAAAAAAAGTACGGTTGTTCTTTAAAATTACCTAATACTAGGGTGACTGTATGTCATGGTTTGGGACAGACCAAGTTTTTGCTTGTTGCCAAACGTAAGTACTAGTGGCAGCCCAGAGCGGGGGTTTTAAAGTCCTGTTGGTGGCTGTGCCTTCCGGCCTTTCCCTCCTCTGTGTTCATCTGTGCCTGTATCACTTCTCTCATGCACACATACACCCTTCATTTTCTTTTTCTTCTCTAGGATATGTCCAGGAGAGTCTGGGTAAATTCTCCTAGCTGGAGAAATTATAGGTGTCTATTTGATTTGTTCTGAGTTTCTATAAAGTGTTTTCCAAAGGTTTGTGACTTTCTCCACAGGCTGCCCCATTTCCCTGCTCCTATTGATCTGTATATTGATTCGCTATTGTGACTGCATTGTAATTTTGCTATTAGATTTCCTTGAAAAACTCAAAGACAAGGGACCTCTGTTATTTATCTTTGCATCTCCAGTGCTTAGAACAGTGTCTGGCACATAATGTTCATTGAATGGATAAAAATTTGTTAAATGCAATTATTGAATGAAAAAATGAATGAGCCCTGCCCTGGCCAGTGTGGCTGAGTTGGTTGAGCATCATCCTGTAAACTGAAAGATCACTGGTTTGATTCCTGGTCAGGGCACATGCCTGAGTGGCAGGTTCGGTGGTGATACGGGTGCGTACAACAGGCAACCAATCGATGTTTCCCACATCAGTGTTTCTCTCCTTCTTCATCTCCCTCCCTTCCCCTCTCTGTAAAATCAGTAAGCATGTCCTCGGGTGAGGATAAAAAAAATAAATGGGACTAGATTCTTGTTATAGTTTCTCAGGTTTTGTGATCCCCTGAGGTTGCTCAGCTAACCTGTGATAGAATGAGACACACTGAGCTAAGAAAGGGGGGCCACAGGACAGAGGGAGAGCAGGGACTAGCTCACCTACCCCTGCCCTGTTTTCTCTGCCCCCCTTTGGTCTCCTCTCCTCCTCTCCCAACATAACTCTTCCTCCCACGCTTACTTATCTTTCCCTCTCTCTCTGTGTGCTGGTTCTCAGGACTCCCTGGAATATCCAAAAGTTGATTCCATCATGGCTGAGCTCAAGGTGGAGACACGGGCCAGCATGGACTGGCAGAAACGCTGCCTGGCCCTAGAAACCCAGCTTTTCCGGTTCCGCCTACAAGCCGGCAAGATAAGGGAGCTGCTTGCTGACAAGGTGAGTTCTGGAGAGCAGGTGGCTGCCTAACCTCACTGTAGAAGTCTGTGTCAGAGGGGGCCAGAGTTAGAGAGAGAGAGTTGGGGAAGGTGAACTTTCTTTTGTTGTTGTTTTATTTACGTATTTTTAATGGAAATATATTTGACATATAGCTTTGTGTAATTTAAGGTATTCAACATGTTAATTTGATACGTTTATACATTGTAATATGGCTGCCATCATAGGGATAATTAGCTCTATTGTGTTAATATTATAATTTCTTTTAAATATTTTATTTATCTTTTTAGAGAGAGAGGAAGAGAGGGAGAAAGAGGGAGAGAAACTCAGTGTGTGAGAGATACATTAATCGGTTGCCTCTCACACGTCCCCAACTGGGGACCTGGCCCACAACCCAGGCATTTGCTTTGACTGGAGATCAAACCTGCAACTTTTTGGTTCACAGGCCAGCGCTCAATCCCCTTGAGCCTCCCAGCCAGGGATGTCATTTCTTTTCAGTGGTTGGAATGATTAAGTTCTCCATATTCACTCTACTGCCCATTTGATCCTTAGGGCGTACTTCCTACTCATTACAGGAAGGTGGAATTTTTATAAGATGCTTTTCAAACATGCAAAATGAAACCCACCCAAGGAAGTCTTTTTTAAGACCAAAATCAAAGTAGTTTATTAAGCTGTTGTCCTCTGGCATCCCCCTGCTCTGCTTCTTTGCATGGCACACCAAAGAAATGACACAGATTGTCTTGGTCCTCCATCACCTCCTGCATCACATGTGGCTGCAGGCGAGGTTCTAATATTCCATTAACATCTCTTCCATGTGGGGACGGAGGATGTTCTAGGAGAGGAGACTGGAAATCTCCACCCTACTGTTCACCCTCCATTAAGCATAGGAGCCATGGAAGGCAGCCTGGTTTCCTGGTGACGAGAACACAGGCTGTGGAGCCAGACATACATGGCTCTGCCACTTATTACCTATGTGACTCTGGGCAAGTCCATTCACCTCTAAGGCAGGGACACAAATGTCTACCTTTTGGAGTTATTTTGAGAATTGTATCAGATGACATATACAAAGGTTCTGGCATAGAATAGGTCTTAATTGGGAACAATTATTATTTTTACAGGCTTGGGTGGGCTGGTCTGGGAAAGTGACTACCATTCATAATGTTTCTGTAGGCAGAAAGCTTCGAAATGGCTTTCAGTGGTGTTTTGGAACATAACTCCTCTAGAGAGTAGAGACCTTCACTAAAACCATATGTATAAAAATAATCTTAATTGAGTCAACCATTCTCTGTATAGTTTTGTTTGTAGTATCTGTCTGCTTAGCAAACCCTTCTTTTATAGTACAAAAGTAAAATTCAGGCCACCTTCCTCCCAGTAACGTCGAAGTCTTGATTAGTAAAGCCTGAATAAATGACCTGCTTTAGTGATAGGCCCACAGCCTGGAGTCCAGGCAGATAAGTTATTGGCATCAGCTTTGCATTTCCCCTGCTGAGGGGAGGGGCCCTGAACTAGCCTGGACTAGAACTCGTGAACCTTGGGTCTGTTGGCATTGCCATCTCATTCAGGCTTTGCAGAACAGATTGGCAGGGTTCCTACGTTTGTGGTTCAGGCCCTGCAAATAGAAAGGGTAGAATTCTACCACCTCAGGGAACGGGAAGCAGGCTTTAGATAGTGCTTCTCAAGCAGTGGTCCTAGGACCCCCTATGCCAGAAACTCAGAGTGCTTGTTCAGCATGTGCATTCCTGGCCCCCCAACCCTCCTGATTCAAGTCTCCTGGGGTGCTGCTCATAACCTGCATGTTTAACAAGCTCCCAGAAATGGATTTCACACACTGTGAAACTTGAGAACCTTGCCTTAGGTTATGGTATTGGGGAAGGTGTGCGAGGGAAGGTAAGGATACGTAGGGCTCAGCCAGCTAGTCTAAACACATCTCAGAGGCAAGAGACTTCCGTTTCTAGCAATATGGACAATGAAACAACCTAAAAAAATGACCACTGGGAAACACCTAGACATACTGGATTAAATATTTAAAATATCCTTCTTAGTTTAGAGCTGCACACTGAAAAAAAAAAGGGATACTCAGCGGGCAAAATAAAGAGGAAGAACCCAAGTGGTGCTCAACTCTGGCAGTTGAGAGGGATGGGGTATGTGGCTGGCCTCCCTTCAGTAATGAAAAGTTCGAGGTTTGAATTTTAACATCTGTGGAGAGAGAAGTGAGGTCTGGCCATTTGGAGGCTGGGCTTGACACTGAAACTTCCATGGAACGTCAGGACTATTAAAGGGCCTTGCCCTAAATGAAGGTAGACGAAGAAAAGAAAATCATCCGCCTGCAAGGGAGATGACAGAACAGCTTCTCATACTGAGCCAAGGCTCAGGGAAGAAAAAAAAAAAAAGAGGGAAAGAAAAAAAATGTTCCATGGAAACCTGATGATGATATTGGTTTAACATTAGAATTTCTACTGTATGAATTACAAACCCTCAGTGCTGGGGCAGAAATAACCCTGGGAAACTTTGTTGGAACAGGCACAGAACCTCTCTGGAGAAACAGACCTCAACCCAGATCCTACAGAATCCTCAAAAGAAAAAAAATAAGCCTTAAGGAAGGTGAATATATGATTCAGAATGACTAAATACTGAGAAAATAATCTACAGTGAGTGAGAGTCCAAATATACAATGACCATGGGGGTCTAGTCATAATTGAACTGTTGGCAAGATACTATAAAATAAATGAGTTTAAAACTATCAAAGACAGTTCTGGCTGGTGTGGCTCAATGGATTGAACACTAGCCTGAAAACTGAAAGGTCATGGGTTCGATTTGTAGTCAGGGCACATGCCTGGGTTGCAGGCCAGGTCCCCAGTTGGGGTGTGCGAGAAGCAGTCAGTCAATGTCTCTTTTGCACATTGATATTTCTCTCCTTCTCTTTCTGCCTCCCTTCCCCTCTCTCTAAAAATAAATAAATAAAATCTTTTAAAAAGACTATTGAAGACATAATGAAGTAATTGAAAACATGAGACAAGAACAAGACACCATTCAAAAAGATCCGGTAGACTTTAAAAAGAACCCAGTAGAACTGCTAGAACCCAGCAGAACACTGAAATGAAATGTTCAGTGGATAGATGAAACACCAGATTAGGTACCACTGATGACAGATTTAACAAACAGAAATGCGGACCTGAGGAGACCATGCAGAATGCGGCACAGAGAAAGAAAGACACAGAAGCTGAGACATGGATGCTAGAATTACGAGATCCTATATAAGATTCCAGAGGTGGAGCAGAGAGAGAAGAAGAGACATTAACAAAGAAATAATGGCTTAAAATTGTCTGAACTTGATGAAAGACATGAAGTCCCAGATTGAGGAAGCAGAATGAATGTAAACAGGATAAATTTTTTTAAATCCATGTCTATTATACTAGCTAGATTATAGTTTGGCTGCTGTAAGAAAGAGCCCAGCCCTGGCTGGTATGGCTCAATTGGTTGGGTGTCGTCCTGCAAATTAAAAGGTTGTGGGTTCAATTCCTAGTCAGGGCACATGCCGGGTTTTAGGTTTGGTCCCCAGCCTGCTGTGTGCAAGAGGCAATCAATCGATGTTTCTCTCTCACGTCAATGTTTCTCTCCCTTTCCTTCTCGATAGAATTAATTTTTTTTAAAAGAAAAAAAATTAAATAAGAAAAACAAGAACCCAAAATAACAATGGCTTCTATCAGACAGAGCCTCACTTTCTTCTCGTGTAGTACCTCAGACTTAAGCAGTCTAACTCTAGACTGATACCTGCTGCACGTTTGAAGATGCTTCATCCTAATGTCCACCCAACCCTTGCTTTTAAGTTCACGACCTGCAGGTTGCATTCATTTCTTCTGTTCACATCCCCCTGGTAAAAACTTGGTTACCCAGCTGCAGGGAAGATTGGAAAGCAGAGTTTTTATTGTGGATAACCATGGGCTCTACTAAGTTGGAAGTTCAATTTGTATGAGAGAGAAGGGGAGAACAGATGGGGAGCAGAACTGGGGAACATTTAGCAGTTGGTAAGTCTAGAATTTGAATTTAGGATAATAGGAATAACATATAGAATATATAACTTTCAAATTAATTGAGCAGGGAAATGGAATAAAGGAAGTCTATTAAATCCAGGCAGGAAGAGGAAAAAAAGAGTATAGAAAAAGAGGAGTAAATAGAAAGCACCAAATGCCTATTTTGGGAGGCTTCTGGCCAAGATGGAAGCGTAGGTGGATACACTTCGCTTCTTCAAACAACCAAAAGAAGGAAAACAACCAATTTAAAACCAAAAAACAACCAAAACTGCCAGAAAATCAAACTGCATGGAAGTCCAACAACCAACGAGTTAAAGAGGAAACATTCATCCAGACTGGTAGGAGAGGTAGAGACAGGCAGCCAGAACAGAAGAGGACACGTGGCAAGGCAGTGGCTGGAGGACCGGCGGTCCCACATTCACATGCAGATAAACCAGGAAGAATAACTGGGGAACAAGACAGACCACACAACCCAGGGTTCCAATGCAGACAAAATAAACACTCCAAACCTCTGGCTGTAAAATACTGTGGGGGTTGAAGTGGCAGGAGAAACTGCCAGTCTCACAAGAGAGTCCCTTCGAGGAGCCCACGAGGTCCTAGAACATACACAAGCCCACGCACCTGGGAATCGGCACCAGAGCAGCACCTTGAAGGGTGCAATTCATTTGTGGGTAGTGGAGCCAGTGACTGAAAACAGAGGAAGAACTGAGCAAGTGGCATTGTTTCCTCTCTGACCCCTCCCACACACACAGTGCCACAATGCTGTGAAGTGGTTTCTCTGCCTTGGCGAATACCTAAGGCTCCACCCCTTACAATGTAACAGGTACACCAAAAGAAAGAAATATGGCCCAAATGAAAGAACAGATTAGAACTCCAGAAAAAGAACCAAGTGACGAGGAGATAGCCAGCCTATCAGATGCGTAGTTCAAAGCACTGGTAGTCAGGATGCTCAGACAAATAATTGATTACAGACGTAAAATAAAGGAAGCACTGAAGACTATACAAGGTGAACAAAGCAAAACATACAGGGAACCAACAGTGAAGGGAAGGAAACTGGGGCTCAAGTCAACGGTTTGGACCGGAAGGAAGAAATAAACATTCAACCAGAACAGAATGAAGAAACAAGAATTTTAAAAAATGAGGAGAGACTTAGGAACTTCCAGGGCAACTTTAAAATGTTCCAATATCCGAATCATAGGGGTGCCAGAAGGAGAAGAGGAAGAGCAAGAAATTGAAAATTTATTTGAAAGATTATTGAAAGAAAACTTCCCTAATCTGGCAGAGGAAATAGATTTACAAGTCCAGGAAGCTTAGAGAGTCCCAAAGAAGTTGGACTCAAAAGAGGAACACACCAAGACACATCATAATTACATTACCCAAGATTAAAGATAAGGACAGAATCTTAAAAGCAGCAAGAGAAAAGGAGACAGTTACCTACAAAAGAGTTCCCATAAGACTATCAGTTGATTTCTCAAACCTTGCAGGCAAGAAGGGGCTGGAAAGAAATATTTGAAGGCATGAAAGGCAAGGACCTACATCCAAGATTACTGTATCCAGCAAAACTATCATTTAGAATGGAAGGGCAGATAAAGTGCTTCCTGAATAAAGTCAAGTTAAAGGAATTCACCATCACCAAGTCCATACTATATGAAATGTTAAAGGGACTTATCTAAGAAAAAGATCAAAACTATGAACAGTAAAATGACAACAAACTCACAACTATAAACAACTGAACCTAAAAAAAAAAACCCAGTAACAACAACCTACACAAACAACTAGAACAGGAACAGAATCACAGAAATGCAGATCACATGGAGGGTTATCAGCGGGTAGTGGGGGAGAATGAGGGAAAAGGTACAGGGGAATAAGAAGCATAAATGGTAGCTACAATAGACAGGGGGAGGTTAAGAATAGTCTGGAAAGTGGAGAAGCCAGAGAAGTTACATGTATAACCCATGGACATGAACTAAATGGGAGGAATGCTGGAGGGGATGGGGGTACCAGGTGGAAGGGGATAAAAGAAAAATATGGGACAACTGTAATAGCATAATCAATAAAATATACTTAAAAAAGTAAGCACCAAATGCAACAGTAGAAATAAATTCAAATATATTGGTCATAAGGAGACATATACAAGAATGTACATTGCAGCACTGATGTATGAAAAATGGGAAAAATTCTAAATGTCTATCCACCAGGGATGGATAAACATTGATATGTTTGTACAATGGAACACGACGTTTCTGTTAAATATAAATCAAGTAGAACCGCATTGGTAAATTCAATAAATCTCAAAAACCAACATTGAACCAAAAAGGTCAGAAGGAGATATATAACAATAAAGTTTGTGTAAAGTTTTAAAACTTGAAAAGTGGCAGTGTCTGTTGTCTAGGGGTACATACAGATCGTAAATACCAGGAGAGGAGTAACATTGGGGAGCAGTACACAGGAGGCCTTGGCTATCTGTGATGATCCATTTCTAAAACCATTTCTGACAAAAATTAAAATTTGGCATAGCTGGATGGGGGATACATGTTTTATTAAAAATGGTTCTGTACATGTTTCTGTTGGCCTGAAATATTTCAAACTAAGAGATGTTTTGAAGTGCCTCTCTCCCCTAATCCCCAGGCGCCTTAAACACATTATTAATAAACACCTTCTTTTTCCTCAGCTCCTTGGGTCTGGGTAGTTTGAACTCTCATAATATTAGCTCCTTCTCTTCCTGTCCACTTTTGATCTTCCTGTAACCAGAATGACCTCCCATAAAAATATTGGGAGCTCAGAAAAATGTTGGGACTTGGGTAAAGAAAGGGGAGCATGCGGACACAGGGCAGAAGAGACCAGGAGTGTAGGAGGAAAGAGGGGAGGACGATACCTTAAGTAGGGATCGTGGGCTGGGAGACATAAGTAAGCAAGAGGGCTGAGACTTAAGGAAGAGGTGTGTTGGAATTCTTGGTGGCAATTCTTCAGGCTCTAAACACCGTGTTGCTCCTTGTGGGATCTGTGCTTGTCACCCGATCCCACCTGTCACCTGATCTGTGTAATCACTCCCAAGCCAAGAGGTTTTCCACAGTGTAGTAAGGTAAGTTTCAAATCCCAGGAAGAGGTGATTGGGTTTCTCAGGAGAGCTCCCGTTGAGGCTGAACCCAGGTCCTGTCTCTGTCACTCATCCCAGAGCATACTTGTCACTCATCGTCAGTACCCACCAGGTGCACCTGGGTGAGCCAGGTCAGTGGGGTCCCTCTGCCCCCTCCACCTGTCCCCACAGCTTGCTCATCTGTGGCAAGGTACAGAGCCTGGATGACTGATGGCTGCTCACTCACTGCTGGCTGTCGTGCAAGGCTAGCCAAGCCTGAGTGTTTGCCAGGGGGACAGCCCTGCCCCGGATCAGATTCCAGCCACTGGCTGCTGAGGCTCGGAAGTGTGCCCTTCCTCCTTCCCCACCACGCAGCCTACTCATACCTGACTTCCTCTTGCAGAACTGCCATTCTGCACTTGGAATAATCTGAGCTAAAAATAATTCCTTTTTAAAGAAAAAATGTCAAGGCTGCCAGATAATCCCTCACTGAAGGGTGAGAGGAGATGAAGGGTGAGCGGGGAGACAGTGCTAACCTGTTTCTGCTGTCGCACCTCTCAAGGTCTGGTGTGTGGCTGTCATGGTGGCCAGGGCCACCCCATTCTGGAGCCAGGTGAGTTGGGGGTTCACATTCCATCCAGTACAGGAGTCAAGGGCTTGGCTAGTGTCTCAGAGTTCACCTGCGCTCTGCTCCCTGGCAGGCGTTTCCCCAGTTCTCTTCCTTGGTGTGCTGAGAGGTCACAAAAGTGAGTCACATCAATTTAAAACTTGGCTGCTGTTGTAAGAGGCCGTGCTGATGGCTACTGAAAGTCCCTTGGCCTCTCCTTGTTCTTGCTAAACTTGTGCCTCAGGTATCCCATCAGAAAACTGGGATGTATCTATCCACAAAAGAGCTTTGTAAGAAGTATCATGGCGAAATGGCATTGACATTAGAACTGATACAGGTTTTACATTTTTCATTTATTTACTTCCTACCTGTTCCCAAAAGGGATTTGAGTGGACTTAATTAAAAAGAAGATCTAACTAATAAAACAATTTTCACACTTTGGATTGAATATTTTTAACTGAAGCAGCTTTTCCCAAGTCCTGTTCTGATGGGACCGTGTGCACTTCCTGTTTTTTAGAATCCCTTACTAAGTTTGTTAACCAAGCTTTTGAAATACATTCAGTTTTATATTTATGTGTCAATGTCAACAATTTGTAACTCAGGACCTGTTTTGAATGTATAAGTGACTCAGTTCAGTTTCCTTAAACAGAAGAACAATGAGTATCGCTCCTCCCCCCTCTGACTGTGGATTATACAGAGTCCGCAGTTCAGTTTAGGCACCAGGTTTGCAACGTATGGATCAAACACGAGGCCCAGTGAAGACCTTGGAATTTTTGGAAAGGCCAGGGACTGTAAAAGGGGAATACTAGGACTGTGAGGAGTGTTTGGAAATGTGTTGAAATCAGCACCAAGTCATCACAGTCAGCCTTAGCAGATCTCTGTTGGAAGCAGGTGCCTTCTAGAACTTTTCCTCACTGTGTATGAGCATAGGAGCGTGCACGCCGGGGTGTGTGTGTGGTAGAGATTTTTTTACTGTCTTCCTGACTGCCCCATTTTTATAAGGCCCACTGTAGACAGTATTCCTCAGGACCCGTAGCGTCGGTAGAGCTCCGGACTCCTGTGAAGCCATTCCAGAACCCTGTGCGGAAGGGTTAGGCCTGGGGATGCCTCCCCGAAGGAATCAGTTAGCTTTACTTTGCATTCTGTGGCCAGTCTAGTGTTGTTCAGGATGTGGTCTGTGGACCACCTGCATCGGATCACATGGCATCTTCTTCTCAAGCACATTCCTGGGTCCATGCCTCAGACTTGCCAAATAAAAAGCTCTGTGGGCAAGGCCCAGGAATCTGCCTGTAATGGGGTCCCCATGGATCTTTGCACCCTGATAGTCTGAGATCTACCACTGCAAACGCCTGCCTGGCCCTGCCCCAGGGCCCCATTCGGCTCTCCTAGTGGGCGCCCTGAGCCCCGTGTGCCCAAAGGAGGTTCTGGGCTGTGGGAGTGCAGTGCAACCCACAGACAAGACATAGCGCCCTTTCTCTCCTGCCTCTTCTGTAGTCAGACACGGGGGCAGCCCCAAGGTCGTGTATGTTATATTTTGGGGAATATGCATATGTTTTCAGTTGAACAGAAGAAAAGATCTACTCAGAAACAAAGCTGAAAACCACCGTCTTTGATTACAGCAGTTAGAATCATTTAATAGCTAAAACTGGGGTTTGCAGACCCAGATGCTTGCAGGTAGCTTAGATAAGGGGACTCCGGGGGGACTCAAGGGCTGGGCTTTGGCTAGAAGAGGAAGAGGTTATTGCCAAAAGAAAATATAACCCTAGTGTGTCCAGATCTCCTGAGTTCTCCAGAGAAGCTGAAGCCGGGGATTGTTTGTGGGCTCTGGGTTTTTCCATGGCACGTGGGAGGCACAGCGCCTGACTCTACAATAGGCTCTGGAGCCAGTCCTCCGGAGTGTACATCGGGCTCTGTCTCTTCGCTGTGAGACCTTAGGCACATTACCTAATTGTTCTAGTCAGTTTCCCTATCTGTACAACAGGGATAATAGTACCTGTCTCCTAGGATTGGGATGAAAACCAAACAAGTTAGTACGTGTAAAGTATGTGAGCCCATGGCAGACGCAGAGCAGTGGCCTCATTTAGTTGTATCTGTGTCGGCTAGAGGCCCACAGCACTGTCGGTCTTACAAGACCCTCTGCAGGCTAATGGTTGGCCTTTAAACCTCCGGCTTAAAGCCATTCTTTCCGTAGATCACAGGTGGCAAACACAAGGCCCACGGACCAAATCTCGCCCTCTGCCTTGTTTTATCCAGCCGGGCACCTTGTTTTTACCCAGCGGCAGCTCCGAGCTCTCACTTAACTGTTAAGGAATAGTTACATTTATACAGTCCTAAAGTTACATTCAGCCCTTTGAAGGCAACCGCGAGGCTGATGTGGCCCCCGGTGAAAATGAGTTTGACACCCTTTTGTGTAGATGGATCCTAAGTAGGATGACCATATAACTTATCATCTAAACAGGACACTTTGGAAAGAGAAGGAAGACCCTGTTGCTAATTGTTACGGATGACAGATGAACAGACTGTCCCAGGCAAATGATGTCCCTGGTCCTAAGTGCCATCTTTGTATACGAAAAACCATTACGTGACATCTGTCTGTAAACTGCTCAGTAAGTGCCAGGCGGTCCACGCGAGTTTATGGGACGCATCTTGTGTAATCTTCAGCAACACCCTGGGAGGTGGAGACTCGATAACTCTTTATACCTGTGAGGACACCGAGGCACAGAGAGGTTAAGGGACTTATCTAAAGCCACACCATGGCAGAGCCATTTGGGTTCCAGAGCCTTAGGGAAGGATATCAAACCCTCTTTTCAAAGGGAAGCTAAGACCCAGGACGGCGTGGCTCTTGGCTCAGGCAGCTGCTTGCCATGGCGGACTGTGCCTAGAGCAAGGGGGAGCTCTCGCTGCGCCCGCCCACCGTCGTGGCGCTGATGTTTCACAGCATCACCAAGGGTTACAAGGAGCTGCAGACATGGATGGGGATTGAATACCAGGTCGGTGCCAAGTGCATTTCATCGGGTCGCTGCAGCCAGTTCTCAGGCAGCTGATGAGTCTCATGTGTGAGTCGCAGCTGGTGAAAGTGGATCCTACCTAAAAGTCAGCCGCCTAAACCCGACACCTCCTTGGCTGGTGGGTCACCCGAGACCCACAGACTAAAAGGACAGCTGAGGACACAGCCCTAAGGAGCCCTCTGAGAGAAGAAACAGTGCTGAAATGAGGGGTGGCCCACCCCGAGCTCCAGCATCTCAGAGCTCCAGGTACGGCCCTTTCAGCGAGTGTAAAGAAGAATGATCTACCATCATGAAAGGCACCGATGCTGGGACTGAGAGAAGGTGTTCTGGCACAGACACACCTGGTAGTTGCCTCGGCAGTGGAGAAATGTGCTTTCATAAAAAGTGGAGGGAAACACGATGCTAAAAATATTCTATTCAAACAAGAACGGCGAAGTGTTGGTAATAGTTGGAGCGCAATGATGGATATATAGATGGTCCTTTTAAAAGTTTCAGATGTTCAAAATGTTTTCCATATTCGAAGTTAGTTTTAGTGGAAAAAGAAGATTCCAGCATGGGGGTGGGTACAAAAGGCTTTGAGTCTGCAGTGTCCTTGCAGGGAAGATAAGGGCAGCTGGGGGGGTCGGCAGCAATGGGGACCCTGTGGCAGCCGGCCCAGGGCTGGGAGGAGCCCTTCCTTTCTATCTGCTTCGGTGATAGCATACCTTAAAGGGATATTAAAATCTCGAGGGGAAAAATGCTCACTACACTGTCAATAACAGAGCAATTTCTGGCTCTGAGCAGTATCCTTGGCCACTCTTAACCCAAAAGGAAATGTATAGCTGAGAGGTAGGACTCAAATATCTTTTATTCTTCACTCTACCTTGGTTTCTCCATTTGTAAAATAGGAAGACAAATGTTTCCATCAGATGAAGTTAGAAAATACCACAAACATGAAGGTCACAAACATGAACTATCACTTCCTGTGGGAGGCCTGTGTCTTCCCAACTACAGAGCAGATGCTACATCTAAATGGTCTAGTTGACGGTCCATCTAGGAGACTTATCAAGAATCCAGAGCCTTCCCATGCAGTATTTCATTGTATTCTTAAATGCTTCTGGTAATTGCATTATTTAGAGTTGGTTTTGACGTGGGCAAACTCCAATTCGGACTGGCTTAAGCAAACCAGGAATTTACCTGGAGGATCTGGGACAGCTCACAGAACTGAAGGAACCGCCTGATAATCACGACCTGGTGACGGGTGTGTCTGTTCTCTGCTGCATTTTTCTGGCTCTTATCTCTTGTCTTTTGATCCCAGATTTTCAGATTCCTGGAAAGAGAACCTGACTGACCAGCTCTGGTGTCACAGTGGGGAGGGTTATACAGTACGAACCTGGCCACTGAAGGCCACCGCTGTGCGTCAGCCCTCCCCCTGCCCCCGAGTAGAATTCCTTTTGCACTGGGTAGCCGCCCTGTGACCATAATACTGGTTTGTGCTGTGTCGTTATCTTCCCTGTAGCTTCAAGCAAATGTTTGAAGGTCAAGGGACTCTTGTAAGACAGGCCCAAGGACTGTTTGGTTGTGGAAAGGTCAGCTGGTTCTGCTGCACGTTTCTGGCCAGAACGAACCCTCCTTCTCAGGCCTGACCTGAGAGGTTTGATCGTGATTATTGAACCCAGGAGAGGCAGGAAGAGATGGAGGCCTCTTTGGTCTGAGCACATGAATACCTGTCACAGGTGGTGCTGTCCATTGGGAGCCCTAGGGGCATTTTTGTTTAAAATCTTGAGTTTTGCTTGGGAACCTCAGATCCTCTCAAGAGGAATGTGTACTGCAAGCACCTGTGTCTCCCCAGTCCCAAGCAGGAGAAACAGCTGGATGAGGAAGGGCTGCACTGAGAAGAGAGGTGCCCCAGCCTCTCAGGCGTGAAGTACCCCCGGGTAACTCTCCTTGGCTCCTCTTCTTCACCCTTTAATGAGGGGTAGAAGGGAGAATTTCAGCTGGGAAGACGAGAGATTGGGGAAGAGAAGGAATTGCTCTGTTCATTGGTGACTGTCAAGCCAGAGTCCAGGCCAAAAGGAGAAGGTTGAGTCATGGAGCGGAGGCCACGTCTGCAGAGAGGGTGTGGGCATAGGCTGGACCAGAGCTGGGAGAGAGCAGGGACCTGTCCGGCCTCACAGAGGACAAGGCTAGGATATTGTGCCTCTGATGTACGCTGAATGCATCTGTGCTGCTCTGGGGCAGGGCGGGTTGGGGAGGAAGCAGTTGGTTGACTGGGCCTTGGAACGGGGCCTTTGACAGGAGACTTGGATGCATGCTCAGTCTGCTTCTGCAGCCTTGTGTGATGCTGTGTGGTTAGGGCTGCGCACAGCTGAGCCCTGAACAGGGGAAGGTGGGGGCTGAAATCCAGCCACACTCCCCTTGCCATCCCATGAACTCCGTGGGCCGTGGGCCGGTGAGCAGCGCCTTAGGCTTCAGCTTAGATCCTGGTCCCTGACAGGCTTCCATCTATAAGAACATTGGTCTCTTTGCGTGGGCTTAAGATTCCGGAATTACCAGCCTCCTCAGACCTGAATGACATACCTCTACTGGTAGCAAAGTAGAATTTTAAAAATGAGTCTTGAGCTCCTCTACTTCTTTAAGACTAAAAGAAATCAAATAAGGTGATATCTATGAATGCCGTTTAGAGTCAGAGGCATCCTTGACGGGGTGAGGAAGTCTCTGTCCCCAGCCAGGGAGCTATTCTGAGGTGGGAAGGAATATTCTCTCACTGATGACGTGATGGCAGCTCGTGAGGGGACATGTTCCATGCCAGGTGCCTGGGCCAGTAGTGGCAGGGCACTGCCTGTGATCAGCGCTGAGAGGAGGGAGGCATCAGGGAGAGGAGACGGAGGCAGGACTGAGACCGGGGTGGGAGTGCCTCAGGAAGAACTACAGCAGCTCCGCCGACCTTCTCTGGGTGCCTGGCACAAGAAAGCAAGAATGAGGCTTTTCCTCCCTCAGCAGAGAGGACAGCACCGTGGCTGTTTGCCCTCCCCTAAGTTCAGGATATGAGCACCAATGGTTGCCATGGAATCTTTATCCTGACCCCCTGAGCCCACTTGAGATGGGCAATTCAAGCCCAGCCCCTGAGGAGTGTGTGCACAGTTCACTTGCAGAGCCTGGATGTCCTGGGCACAGTGGGGACACCATACCTACGTCTCCTCTTTGTCTTGGGTTGAGCAGATGCAGGAGCTGGAGCAGAGGCTGCAGGAGGCAGAACAGAGAGCAGAGAACGCGGAGACCCAGGTAACTGGGGGAGGGGATTGAGAAGAGTGACCATTGGCCTTTCCTGCCCCTTCCCATGGACTCTTGAATACACTCATCCCACTGAAGAGGTGCTCACAGGGACAAGGACAACCAGCAGTCATGCATTAGAACTGCTGAACAAATTAAGGTGTGGAGCTTTCGATGGGTACAGATGAGTGGTTAAGTGTCGGTACAGTGAGTGGGTGAGTGGATGAGTCCAAATACACTAGGTTATGCTGGGGTAACAAATTAAGCGTGACATCTCGCGGTTTATCACATTTACTCCTCACTCATCGTACCTCTCCACTGAGGGTGAGCTGAGGATCCTGCTTGACACGGTGATTCAGGGATCCAGGCTGGTGGAGTGCCCTGTCCGCTAACTGGAGCATCTGGAACACACAGCCTCCTTGGGTGCCATGGTAGGGAAAGAGCTGGGTGCTCATGCACCAGCTCTGACGCCCTTGAGCCCAGAAATATTGTGTCGTTCCTCTCAGGCCCATTGGCTGGAGTGAACTGCATGCCCATCTAACGATAGGAGGGCTGGAAATAGCGGAAGCATGTAGACATGCAGTGAGCAGCAAATGTCTGTGCCACAGCGAGACTGGAGCAGTTCCTCCCCAGGGCTGTTGTCCTGTCCAGCTTGTCCCTGCTAGGGACCCCAGAATTAGAGGACCCAACACCTTGTCAGTTCCTTCCCTCCCCCCAAGATGAGGCTTAATAAATGGTCACTGAATTAATTGACCCAACAGCCCTGGGTGAGGACTCTGTCTGGGAATCACAGTTTGGGGTATCAGGAAGAGTCACGTCCCAACCCTACAAGACAATTGGTCCTTTTCAGGTGAGTGTGATGGAAGAAAAGGTGAAACTGTGCAATCTGAAGGATGTGGGTTCAGCAGGCAGCCTGCACCAGAAGTACCAAGAGTTGCTGAAAGCCATGCAGGGCAAAGATGAGCTTATCGGCCAACTGGAGGCACAGCTGGAGAAGCAGGTAAGGGCTACCCAGCAGCAGAGCGCAGAGCGCCCGTGCCCTCTGCAACATCTGTACCCATTGGCCGCAGTTTCTTGAAAAGAGCCCCTCTGCTTGGTGGGGAGCTCACTCCCTCTTGAGACTGTTCTTTCACGTGGAGATTTCATTATTGGCAGGTGCATTAGGAGCCAGGCAGGGGGTGCAGCGGGAAAAGGACCTTGGAGGCAGAAGGATCTGGGTTTGAATCCCACTTCTAGCACCTGCTGCTCTTGAGCTGTGGGCAAATTACTCAAGTCGCTGATTCCCATTTTACACATCAACACAATAGAGGTTGTCATACATCAGAGAGCCGTCAGGAGAATGAACTCAGTGATCTGTGTGTTGCATCAGCCATGAGGCTGGTGTTTGGTAAGGAGAGCTTTGTTTCTCCACCCTGGCCTCCTGCTCTGCTAGCGCGAGGGACCTGACACTTGGCCCTGGTGTCAGAGCAGCATCAAGCTGGCCCGGCAGCCTTGGTCAGCTGGTTGGCCAAAGTTTCTCTGTGAATCCGAATCGGCAGAGACCAACATTACTGCCTCCTCTGAAAAGTGGGGCCTCCTATCCTGAGCACTTGGAAGCCCAGGAGAGGCCACTGCCCAGCATTGCCGCTACAGTGAGCCCCTTTACTCCCGAGAGGACGTTTGGAGCATCCCCCGCCAGTTCCCTATGCCCAGCCTCCTCCCCTTCATGGCCTCGTTAACTTCATCCTAATTCTGTCCCTTCCCTCTGCCATTGGCCTTGGCTACCCAACCTTTCCTGGTGCCGGGGCTCCATCATTTCCAGCAAACGATTCTGTGGTGTGGCCACATGACTTTTAATTCTTTAAGAAGGTCCCAACTAATCCTGGTGTACCTTCCCACCATCGCGGGCAAATTCATAATCACTCATCAGCATTCACTGACATTAACTTCGCGGGGTGTGGCTTTGTGATCTGTGGGGCACCACGTATTCTTGGAAATGATGGGAAAACAGAATTTTGACACATGGAATCTAATGAAGTTCCACTGTTCAGAGGATGCCTTCTCTTCTCTTCTGAGTGGTTCACAGGAGTGGCAGCGTGTGGGGATTGGTGGGCAACATGATTTCTCCTAAAGCTTAGGTCAGGGGAAAAAATCATTTTACAATAATCATAGGTCAAGATCAGACTGGAAAGAATGCTGGAATGCTGTTCTGTAAGTCAGTCCCAGCTGTGCCAGGAATGGACCAGGGCAAGTCGTTTCTCCCCTCTGGGCCTCAGTTTCCATAGACACAAAAAGAGGGTGTCAGAGTACATCAGGGGTCAGCAGACTTTTTCTGTAAAGGGCCAGATAGTAGATATTTCTGGCTTCGCCGGCCACGTGGTCTCTGTTGCGACTACTCAGCTGTGCTGTTGTGGTATGGAAGCAGCCCCTGGCCGTATATAAATGAGGGGGCATGGCTGGCTTCAGTTCACTGTATTTGCAAAAATAGGGAGGGGGAAAAGCAGGTGGAAGGCTAGATTCTGCCTGTGGGCCGGCTCACAAACCCCCAAACCAGATAACCCTCGGGCCCTTCCTGCTCTGAAATACCGAGTCTGACACTGTCACACCCCATTTTATCTGCACAGATGTGCTTGTCCGCGCTTACAGCCATCATCTTCCATTGGTGGCGCAGTTTTTCCCTGGAAGTATAACCAAAGTTGTTACTGCTGGTCTCTAAACTTCTCCAGAAAATACCAGTTTCCTTGCATTTTAGATCAGGGAACTTGTACTCATTATAGAACTGGTTGATTACTTGTGCCTCAGGCACTGTGTCCCTCCTTCTCCAGGGCTCCAGGGGGAGCTCTATCATCCCCCACTCTAGAGTACAGGTAGGCCCCAAGGGTTCCGAGTCTACAGCGGCAGATAAGCACTGCCCTAACCACAGGAGTCAGAGCCCCAAAGCCTGCGTTTCTCTCTATCCTAGGCTGCTATGCTTTACATACACACCTCACTCTTCAATCGCCTTACATACTTTTCATTGTTTTGAGGGAATTGCTATACTCTTGTGCTAAGTTAGCATGATTTTCTGGTTTTAACTGTAAAGATAATATATGTGTATAGTAAAAAAACACAACCCCCCCTGAGGCGTATAAAGTGACAACATGTTCCCTCTGTCCCCAGTCCTTCGTTTCTGCTCCTCACTGTTAACCACGTGCCCTGTGACTGTTTCTTGTGTGTCAAAGCACAGCGTTCCGCCTTCACATTGTGTTTCCAGCCGAGCCCTAGTTCGTGGGCATTTAGGTGATTTCCAGTTTTGAGGGGTTTGTTTTGGCCACTTTGTCAGATTGTAACTAACGATTGCTATGCAGTGGGTTTATTAGTTCAGTGCTATGTACATGTAAAACGTTGACTGATATTATCAGATTGCTCCCCAAAAGGCTTTGCCAGAGTGTGTCAGAGGGGTTGATGTCAAACCTTTAAATTGTGTTAGACTGATAGAGGAAAACGATGTCTCATTTCTGTCAAATTTCTTAGAGTTGTGATTGAGGATGAGCAGCTTTTCGTGGGTTTCTTTCCCTTTGCTAC
Source organism: Desmodus rotundus (assembly GCF_022682495.2). Taxonomy (NCBI): domain Eukaryota; kingdom Metazoa; phylum Chordata; class Mammalia; order Chiroptera; family Phyllostomidae; genus Desmodus; species Desmodus rotundus. The sequence goes on from NC_071393.1 coordinate 110,990,223, forward strand.
TTTTTCTGTTGATTTCCTCTTCATATCCTTTGTAGAGTCCATGTCCTTTGTGTGGTAAAGAATATAGTTCATATCCTTTGGATAGTTTATTTTAAATTAGCCCTTTGTGTGTATGTATGTATGTGTGTGTGTGTGTGTGTCATTTGTGTTTGCAAATCAGCCTCCTGTTGGTTTTTTGATTTTGTTTGAGGGATTTTTTTTTTTTGGTTAGATAATAATTTACAGTGATGATACAGATTTATTAGTCTTTTCCTTCATGACTTTTTCGGATTTCTCTTATGCTTTAGAAGGCCTTTCCCACTTTAAGAATATTAAAAATAGTCATGAAGGAATTTATCTTTTTCTATCAGGCCACCCCATCCAGTTGCCTGACATTTCTTCTCAGGGCATCCTGCCTCCCATTCCCCACCAAACCCGTGGGCTCAGCGCCCTCTTTTTCTTTTAGAAGCAGATGAGAGCCGAGGAAGCAAAAAATGTACAAGAAAAAGCTGCAAAGATCAAGGAATGGGTGACACTCAAGTTAGCAGAGGTGAGTCCCACACTCTTCTCGGGAGGGGAGCATGGGATGGGCGGTCCTGCGTGTGGGGTTGCCCCGCGCCTGGCCTTTCTCTGCCTCCTGCACTTGGAGGGGCCTTGACTGACCTTCACTTTGTTAACCATTTGTCCTTCATTCAGCTTAAACACTGAGACCCTTCCCTTCTCTGTCCCCATCCTCTGTCATGGTTGGGTTTCCCTAGAGCCCCTGATTAGCTGCGTGCTGTATTTCAGTTCGGGGAAAAGGAATGAGCCTCACATGGCAGGCAACCAGTCAATGTTTCTCTCTCACATTGGTGCCTCTCTCTCTCATTGATGCCTCTTTCTCTCTCTCTCTCCCCCCCTTTCCTCCTCCCTCCCTTTCCCCTTCCTTTCTCTTCTCTCTAAAAGTAATGAAAAAATGTCCTCAGTGAGGATTATATATAAACACATACACATATGTTTTATACATAATATATATCTCTATGTCTATAGATATATAGAGATATAGATATAGATATAGATATATAGGGATATATAGAGATATATAGATGCAGATATATCTATATATAGGTTATCTATATATTATATGTCTATATGTATATTATATATTATATATGCAATAGATAATAGATATCACAATAGATAATATATATCATATAGATAGGTAATACAACAGATAATATGTATTATATAGATAGGTAATATATATAGCTTTATTTAAGTGTAGAATTCAGTGGCATTAAATACTTTCACAACCATCACCACTGTCTGTTTCCACAACTTTTCAGTGCCCCACATGGAAACTCAGTGCCCATTAAATACTGACTCCGGTCTTTCTTCCCCGTCCCCAGCACCTGACAACCTCTATCCTAGTCTGCTTTCTAGAATCTCCACCATTTTTGTAGTTCATCACTTGCTACGGCTTTGTTTATGAGACTTGGGGCTTGAAGCTACAGTGCTACTAGCCAAACAAACAAACAAAGCAAGAAACTCTTCTTTCTACATACAAGGAAAAGGAATTGAAGTTTGGAAAAGGATGAAGACTCACTATTTTTTCCTCTGCATTGACACATACAACTCACGCCTATAGGGGTATCAGCTTATTTTGCCTTCTGTCCCCTTCTGTGGGCACACCTCTCAGGCCACCTCCTAGACTGAAGGTTCTTGGGGACAGAGCTGATGCCTCCACATGGCACAGCCCTGACCTTTTGCTAAAAGGTGTGTTGGATTTCATTTAAAAGAAAATGCAGCAACCAGGAGGATGGATCTCACAGACGTTATGTGTTTAAAAGAAGCCTGCAGACTCTCTAAGGACAGCCTGCAGAATTCCATTTATATAAAGTTCAAAAATGGGCACAGCAAAGCCAGTGTGTGTAAGGATTCGTACTTAGATGGTAAAACCCAGAACACAAGGAAGTGAGTCTAAGGGCTTGTAAACTTAGACGAGTGGCTGCCTCTGGGGAGGGAGGGACGAGAGACCAGAAAGGGGCAAGTCCAGGGCTGTTGGGAGTGCCGGCAAGTTTCTTAACCTGGGTGGTGGTCACATGAGAGTTCATTTCAGCATCGTTTGTTAAGCTGTTCACTGATGTGGTATTCAGCTTTCTGTGTACGTACATTTCTCAATTTTTAAAAGCTTAGAAATGAAGCTAGGGAAAAATAGGTGTAGGGATTGTCAAACAGAATTCTGTCCCAAACAAAACTGGTCAGCGCGGATGGAGGCAGGAAGTCGGGGCCAGCACTGTTCTTTTTCAAAGATTTCATCTTTAAAAAGGATTTTCGCCTTATTTTGAATTCTATGTCTAAACTTGTAAGCTGAGTATTCTAAATCTTCCTTTTTCCTTTTGCCTAGCTGGAGATGGAGAATCAGCACCTGAAAAGCTGTAATCGTCACCTGGTGGAGCAGGTGAGAGCCCTTCAAGATGCTCTAGAAGGTAAGGGGGCCTGTGACGGGGGGCTGTGTTGGTGTGGGTGTGCCTGTTTGGATGTGGGTGTGTTTGGTATGTATATTAGGGTGTGTGTGTGTCAGGCTGTGTGTGTGCATGCCAGGTATGTATATGTGCCCATGTGTGGGGGCATGTTGGGGGGGGGTGTGTGTTGGGGTGTATGTGCACACTTTGGGGTGCGGAGCTGAATAAAGGGAGCTCTTTGATGTGCCCGTTTTTGCCCCACCCATAGCTCTTCACATGGCACCTGCAGAGAAGCTGCTGGTGGTCCCCCAGGGAGCCCCAGAGGAGGAGTCTATCCCTTCAGGGCCGGGAGCCCAGCTGGTATGGCAGGACAGTGGTCCTCAAGCCCAGGATGCTTTGAAGGCGGCTCTGCCTGCACCTTCTCCAGTCTCTCTGCAGAGCAGGGACTTTAAACCTGTCCCCAAAGTGAGAAGCCCCGTGGAGGAGCCCAGGTCCATCATGGTGCGTCCTAGGGGAGTATCAGAGGCCAAGACCCTTCCACCTCGTCTAGAAAGAAAGGGGTCTCCTGACCAGCTGGTGCCGACTGCCAGATGTGATTTGGCTTCCTGGGATGAGAGCCTGGTCACTGCTCAGGGAGGGCCGCTCCCTGGGACAAAGGCCTCTGCAAGGGAAGGCGGCCCCGGCTGCAGCCTGACGCTGCCGAAGGTGCGGGCTCCCAGCAGCCCCCATGACAGTGTCCAGCTGGCCAAGCGGCACCACAGCCAGCCACATGTGGGCCCTGGGCGCTTCAAACACGTGGTGAGCATTGAGATTGGAACCCTCTCGGCCCCCCACCCCTCCGGCCTTCCCGACGTGGCCACCCTAGTTGAGCTCCAGGAGGAACCGGAGAAGATGGAGACGGACGGACAACCCCCAGGCGTCAGGAAGGAGGAAAAAGGGGGCCCAATGGCCCCGGGAGCTGAGGTGGAGGAAGTGGATCTGGGGAGCAAACCACCCACACCCCCCTTGCACCGGTTTCCATCCTGGGTAAGAGGCCACCTGGGGGCTGGGCAGAGCTGACGCGGTGACCACTGGTAGCCGAGCACAGCCACTCACTGATCCTGGGACGAGGCGGTGCCTCCAGGTGCCTCTGGGAGGCAGGTTCCACCGAGCCTGCCCAGAACACCCCACCATCAGGGGGCAGGGCCAGGATTAGGGATGTCTGGGTGGAGGCCAGCTTCCATGTCCTGAGTGTGCCACTCACCAGGCTTGAATTGCTAACTCTGTGACCCTGGGCAAGCTACTATACCTCGGGGCCTCAGTTTCCTTATGTGTAAAAGGGAATAATAGTGCCTCCTTTGTAGGGTTGATAATCCAGTAAATACTTGCAGTAGTGGGTCATAGGAAGTGGCCTGTAAGTGCGGGCTGGCACTGCTTCTGAGCCTGAGCTTCCTCGCTTGCCCCATTGGATACAGTGGTGGGATTGCTTCAGAATCAGTGACCTGAGGCAGGGACACTGATGAAACCAGACCAGCCACACACGCATCTGTGTAGAGCTGGGTGACGAAGTCCTACTTTATTCTGTCCTCTCCACTTTCGTGTCTGACGTTTTCCATGATAGAAAGTTAAAGTGCAAAGGGGGGTGGGGTGGGCATTAGTAAGGCTGCGCAGGTCGGCGGTGAGGATGAGGCAAGATAGATGTGGAGAGCTTCGCGCAGAGCCCGCCGCTAGGGCTGGACTCCTTGCCCATGCGAGGGGTTAGACGCTGGTGGTGGCTGTTTGTGTGTTTCTTTGTTACAGATTAGGAGACTGCTCTCCCCACAAACTTAGTCACTTGCCCAAGGTCATGTAATAGTGAGGGGCCAGTCTTCAGGGTAGGCTCAGCTGCCCCCAGACCCCGGCGCTAACGCTCCAGCTGACCTGCCTCTGAGGGGACATCGGGGAGTAGCTGTCAGCCTCTTACTGGAGGTCTGAGCCCTGGATGCTGCCCTGTGTGAGGCTGCTGGCAGCACAGGGAGTTGGGGACTGGGGGGGGGCACCACCGCACACCACTTCCTGGGAGGCCCGCCTTTTCAGCAGCACCTCCTGCTCTTCTCCTGGTCTTCTTTTGAAATGCTGTTAGTTCCCAGTGCTTCACCACCCCGGCTTAAGGGCCACACAGCCTTAGCAGTGATTGCCTCAGGGGACCTGGATGTCTCAAAACACCGCCCTGCCTGAGGGGAGGGCTGGGAGGTCCCCAGGCCAGCTAGTCTCGGGCCAAGGATTGCTGACCTACCTGTCCCTGAAGCCCCAGAGTCATGGGAGGGCCACAGTGAGCTGCTTCTGGAGAGGAAGGGGAGGAAGGTAAGGGAGCAGCAGGCAGACAAGGAGTAAAGACGCAGGTGGGGCAAAGGTGGAGAGGCTTTGAAAATGGAGGAAGGGCCAGGCAGGGTGGAATGCCCTCCGAACCATTTCTCCTTTTGTTGTCTTGTAAACACAAAGGCACTGGGACCCTAGCACAGGGGTGGGCAGTGAGGGCACTCTCAGCAAGGGGCTCGGCTCCTTCTGGGCCCTGAGCCTAGGTCTCTCCTGTCAGCATAGGAAGCCCCAGGGCCCGGGGAGCCCAACCTCTCTTCTCAGGGGAGACCAACTGCTCAGTGACCATCTGGGGGGAAAAGCCAAGACTAGAATTCCAACAACGTTCCTCCATCCGAGGGAGTCAGGTAGACTTATTTGCCAATTTAGAGTTTGCTGAGCCCTTTTTCTGTTGACCTCCAAAATAACCTTAGGTGAGTTAGCTGACTTTGACACTAGGTGACCTTTGGTGAAACACTCCTGTTTGTTTAATGATAGTTGCCTGAATCCCTAAGTGAAGGTGAACTTAAATTCCCCAAGCTTCATCTCATCCCCTGTGAGGTGTGAGGGCTTTTCCGCCACTGCACACGGTAACAATCTTTTTTATGCCCAATTTATTCACTGGCCCCAATTCCTCTGCCCACTGCAGTGCCCCTCCTGGGGCTTCCCCGCCGCCCCGTGTCTCGGACCTGGCCATCCCAGGCCCTCATCCCAGGATCTCCTCCCAGTCCCTCCCTCCCTCCCCCAGGTGCCTCAGCTGCCACTGCCTTACTGCCCTGAGCCAGGACCTTCTCTGGTCCTTGTGAGTCACCAGCTACCTGAGGGGCCTTTGTTGTCCTTTTATCTTGAGTGGAGAAAAGAAATATACAGAAGCATAGGTAGGGCCTGTGGGTTGCTAGGGAGCCACCAACACCATTAGAAAAGCTCCCCAGGCCTGCGGGTGGAGTGCAGACGGGGTGGGGGGGGGGGGGGGAGGGGGGGGGGGCGGGGGGTGCTATCCAGGGGCCAGGCAAGAGTTGAGGGCGGGCGTTCCCCATCCAAGGGTCTTGTATGGTGGGGTCCTTGGGCCTGGGTGAGCCGCACAGGCCTGTAGCTTGGACCGAAGCCTAACCATGATGTAACGTTACGACCATAGAAAAAATAATGTGTCCCAAACACCTGGCTTAAAAAAGGTCATGCCCTCCCCATGGGGCTCTGACTTCCTCATTGTCAACCTGCCATTTCTAAAGGTGAGCCTGAGACCCAAGAGCTGGAGAATGGGTCAGGTTCAGAGACACAGGTCTGTGACCCCTCTCCTCTGGAACCTCCTTTCCCTGAGGGAAGGGTGGGTGTAAGAGAGGGTGAATGTCTGTTGGATCAGGTGCTAGATGTTCTCATCACATGATGTCATTTGGGTTCTCACAACAGCCTGAAAGGTGGGTATCATGAGCCCAGGCCTGGCTGCAGACGCAGGTCTGGCTGCCTCCAAAGCCAGGCTTTTCCTCCACACCCGGAAGGGGCTGGGGCGAGCACATCCGTGGGCTCTGACCCTCCTGGGACTCTCATTCCAGGAGAGCCGGATCTACGCTGTGGCCACGTCAGGCATGCATCTCTCGGACATATCTCCCAGAAGCAATGCCACCTGCTGCGGTGAGTGCCACGTAGGGTGCCCGTAATGAGCAGGGTGGGCGTGCAGGGGAGGAGAGGATTCTGAGCAACAGCCAAGGCTAGGGTCACCTGGCACCCCATTCCCTCCCCCAGTAGGTAATGCTCAGGTGAAATCACACAGCTAGGGCCACCTGGGAGAGAAAAGGAAGCTGTGCAGGTTCAGCCCATCACCTGCTGGGCGGGAGTGGCCTGGAACAGGGTTGTAGCTGATTACAGAACTGGAAGGGACTTCCAAGGAAGGGTCCCCCAGCCCAGCCCCCCACCTGCACTGGCTTCTCTTCTGCAGCACAAGGGCTGTGGGTAGGAGGAGCCCCCAATACCTTGTTAGATGGGCCCCCTTTAGTGTCTCCTAAGTCACGGTCCAGCCACAGTGACGTGAAGCCACACAGCGCACAACTGGTAACCCACCTTGGCAAGAGCAGGACTGAAGAAGGCCTTGGCCCCCATCCTAAGATCTGTCACCCAGTCTTCCACCCCGAGTACTATTTCAGGGAACATTGTCTGCGTATTTCCTCCTCCTCACTCTGCCCAGGTCTCTGCCACCCCCACACCCCTTCCTGGGCTAAGGCACTAGAATTAATCTCATCCCTCTCCCCTGCCCCTCCAGGTTCAAGGCCTCCCACCCTTTGGTCCCCTGGGCCTTTCTCTGGCCTTGTCTACAAGAACTGCACAGCGCCTGTCTACACAGCCCTGAAGGGGGTAAGAAGCTGCTGTCCCAGGCGGGGGTGTCCCCATTCAGACAGGCCGCTCGTCCATCAGTGGCCAGGGCGGGGCTCCGGGGCCAGGCTTCTGCACGCACAGCTCTGGGCAGGGAGCTCAGCCCTCTGCATGTCATTTCAGTGTTCTTGTTTGTTGGACTTTTAGTGGAAAAATTCTACATTTACAAAACTTTGAGTCAATATGATTGTGGGCAAAGTAAAAAGTTAAACCTATGGCTGCTCCGCCTGTCCCCCAATCTTGTCACATGCATGCCCCAGAGGGCAGTGTGGCTCCTGCAATTTTTTCTATGTGTTCAAATGCACACTCCCATGTACACTCCCGTGACATCCCTACACTTTTTAAAACAAAAATCAGACATCAGTGCGACATATTTTTATATACATCTTTGTCATCTTTTCTTAGTAGTTTTTGAGATCATAAGTTACATACACTTCGTAAAACTCTTTGTAGAAAAATAAAAAGCTGAAAGTAAAGTTGCCTCTCGCATTGCTGTCCTGAGCCCCGAGCCCCAGAGGCAGCTGGCACCAGTGGTCGGGGGCCGACCCGGTAAGGCCCTCTGCCACGCTGGGAGATGCGTGTGCAAACATCCCCTGTGTCGCGCTCTCTCTTGCTCACACGCACACCTGCGTGCACACAGTGGGGATCATGTCGTATACGTCATTCTGCCCCTGCTTGTTCACCCAGCCACATGCCAGCTCTTCCTCCCCTTTTAGGGGCTGACCAGCACCCCTCGCTTAGATGCCCCATAACTACCTTAACCTGCCCTGCACTGATTGGCAGTTTAGGTCATGTCTCTTTTTTTTCTGAAATAGATGGTGTTATGGACACCGTCGTGCAAATACATCTCGGTGCACTTGTGCCCGCATAGTTGTGTGGGACAGAATGCTAGAGGGGGACTTTGTGGGCAAACATATATACATGTTTTAAATTTTGATAGGTAGTGCCAAATTAGCTTCTAAAAAAACTGTCACACTATAAAGTACCCTTGTCTTGACAATGTCACCAACATTGAGATAATCAGACTTTTTTTTTAAGATTTAATTTATGTTTTTAGAGAAAGGGGAAAGGAGGGAGATAGGGAGGGAGAGACACATGATGTGTGAGAGAAACATCAGTCAGTTGCCTCTTGTGCACCCCCTACTGGGGACGGGGCCCGCAACCCAGGCATGTACCCTGACTGGGAACTGAACCTTCCACCCTTCGGTTCGCAGGCTGGTGCTCAACCCACTGAGCGACACCAGCCATGGCGAAATAATCAGACTTTCAAAATGTCTGTCAGTTGAGCTGATCTCTCATTTCCTTACCCGCCCCCCCACACACATAATTGCCCCTCCTGTCTCACACTTGGCCATGGTGTAGCTTTCTGCTCCCCTAGTGGCAGGAAGTAGAGGTTACAGTGGTCAGGTGTTCAGCTGGCATGGGGCAGCTCCTTGATGGACCACACCATCAGCCTAAGGAGAGCCTTGGGTTGGGATGCAGGAGGAAGGTCGGGAAGGGACAGTGGTCTGTTGGGGGGCCTGGCCAGGTGATGGCGCCCATGGGCCCCAAGCAAGCTGTGTTGGCTGCCCGCTGAGCACCTGGAGCTGGAGTGTAGTGCAGCTGGGGTGAGCTTGCTCTGCAGCCTGAGCCGCAGTGGGAAGGGGTCTGTCTTACAGAGAGCCACACAGATCAGCAGTGTACCTTTTGTGGACGACTCCTCTGGGTCGGACGACGACTGCAGCTCGCAGGCGAGTTTCCGGACTTCATTCTCCTGCTCGGAGTCCAGGAAGACTGGTGCACTGGGCAGCCCCCGGGCTATCAAGAGAGGTATGGGGAACGGGAGCAAGAGAGGTGTGGGGCAGCAAGAGGCCCCTCACCCCCTCATGGACAGTCATCCATGGGGTCCCTGCTCGATCTCTGCCCGTGACCCTCAGCCCCAGACTCTGGGGTCCCAGGCTGGTGAGGAACTGGGGCGGGGCATGGGACACAGGCCTTGAATCTTCCCTCTTGACCAGGTGTCTCCATGTCCTCTCTGAGCTCTGAGGGGGACTACGCCATCCCCCCAGACGCCTGCTCCCTGGACAGCGACTACTCAGAACCCGAGCACAAATTGCAGCGCACCTCGTCCTACTCCACTGAGGGACTGAGCCTGGGCATGGTGAGTGGGGGGCCCACCCAGTGGGACCAAGGCAGGGCAGGTGGGAGCTGCCTGCCCGGGCCCTCCGTGCTAGACCCTAGGCAGCAGCTGTGAGAGGACGGGTTCCTGGGATGGGGGAAGGGAAGGCGGGGCCAGGGGGCTGCCACGGATGTGAGGCGATGGGGTGAGGGCGGAGGGGTGCAGTTACAGAGTAGACACACACAGACCCCATGAGGAAGAGAGGCCTGCTGAGCTCCGCATTAGACTAGGAACAGCCAGTTAGAGACCATGGCTCACTGAGCTCACTGAGCCCCAGGGCTTCACACACAGCCCCTCGTTTTAGCTCTGTGCTGACCCTGGAATGCTGGGCACTGACATTTATTGGGTCCTTCCTCTGTGCCAGGCACTGTGATCTATGCTTTTCACGTACTGTCTCATTGGTCCTCGTAGTCCTTTCAAGGTTATTACCCCATTTTTGTGGACAGGAAGCCTCAGGCTCGGAGACATGCCATTACATGTGGGAGCCAGCAGTGACGCCAGATGTCTCGTCCCCCAGCCCGTGCTCCGCACCACTGTTCTGTCCGAACCCTCCTTCCAAGCCTGGCTGATGTGGTCACTGTTCCTCAGACCTCTCCCTTCCCTGCTGCCTAGGGCTACCTTCCTCCTCCTGGCCAGCCTCTCCCCCTGTGGCCCCTGGCCGGCCTTCTGCTCACGGTCAGGCGTGCTCCCCAGACAGCAGGACCCTCTGGCACGCAGCAGGGCCGCCCATGCTTTATGTTGTCCCCTCTGATCCCTTAGCGAGACATGTGCCCTGAAAGCACACACAGTAGGTACTCAATATTTTTCTACCTGATGGCAGAGCAGTGACTCAACAGGGCCACTTTGGTCTGTGTGACGTCCAGGAGCCTCAGGGATTCCCTCTCTCTGTTCACCTTCCTCCTCCTCTGCACCCTTCCACTCCTGCAGGAGCCACTGGAGAAGTCAGGCTACCTGCTGAAAATGGGGAGCCGGGGAAAGACGTGGAAGAGGCGCTGGTTTGTCCTGAGACAGGGGCAGATTCTGTACTACAAGTCCCCGGTGAGATGCCCCTCCCCCGGGACTGTGGGGGGTGCTGGAAGAGGGGCAGCATGGCCCATGGGTGGAGGGCAGAGGTTTGGCCCGCGGGGAGCGGCTCTGAGCCACACACAGACCTCGAGGCCGGTCCCTGGATCTCACAGTGAAATCTGGCACCGAGCAGGCAATGGCAGTTCCAGACGAGCTGGCTTGGAGGTTCCTTCTTCCTTCGGAAGCCGAGTTCTTCTGGTTCTTTAAAAAAAACTGTTCTACCAGGTGGCCCATCACCTCCTCCCCATCCTTCCTTCACTGTTTGGAATTAGGGAGCCTTGGATGCTGGGGCCTACTTTGACAGGCCCTCCCTGGTCAATAACTAATGTTAATGGTTTGAAGAGGGTGAGAAGGCCTTGACTCTTGTGCACATCTGGTTGGTTGATAGTGGCTGTCTCAAACACCATGTTAAGGATTCTGAGCCTGTATTGCCCAATTGGCAGGCATGGTCTGATTGATTAGTAATGTCTGCAGTGGCACTGGAAATGGGAATGGTGATATATATGTCACTTATATGCCACACGTGATATAAAGGATGTAGGAGGAAGAATTTAAGGGCTGTGTAGCTTAGTCATAATCTGGTGGCTTCTGACCCAGTTTTGAAGGCTCAATATAAAAAGAATGAAATCTTACCCTTTGTGATGGCATGGATGAACCTAGAGGGTTTTATGCTAAGTGAAATAAGTCAGTCAGAGAAAGACAAGTACCACATGATCCTACTTATGTGTAGAATCTAAAGAATAGTATAAATACACAAAACAAAAAGTGAACAGAGAACAGACTGATGGTTGCCAGAGGGGAGGGGTTGGGGGACTGGGTGAAAAGGTGAAAGGACTGAAAAGTTCAGTCTGGTGGTTACAAAATAGCCATGGGGATGTAAAGCACAGCATAGGGAATACAGTCAATAAGACTGTTAATACACAGTTGTGCCCTGGAAATGTCAGGGGAACACTTTGTCGAGTTTCATAATTGTCTAACCACTATGCTGTACACCTGAAACTAATTCAGAATAATATTGAATGTGAACTGGGTCAGAGGGACCCATGGTTCATCATTGCTCCGTTTAGCTAGAACCGGAGTGCAGAACGAGTTACCCATCACACAGCCCAGGAAGGCTTGGGAATGAATCACTCCTTTGCCTGTGACCTGGAATAAGATCATTCCTTTCTTTACAGAGTGATGTCATCCGGAAACCTCAGGGTCAAGTGGAACTGAACTCCCATTGCCAAATTGTTCGAGGGGAGGGTGCACAGACATTCCAGGTGAGGATGGTCCCGGCAGCTGGAATTTTAGACAGCAGAGGTGCAGGGTTTGGAAATGGCTGTGATGGAGACCAAGACGGGGCAGAGCAGGCATGAGTGAAAGCCATTATGTCCACCTTGGGGTTTGATCCTAATGTGTGAGTGCGAGGAAGGAAGAGGACACAGAATGTGAGAGGGAGTGAAGGTAAAAAAAACAGGGAGCACAAGAGGAGGAGGAGGAGGAGGAGGGGCGTGGACCAGGGGTTCGCACCACCTCCGAGCCAGGTTTCTGTTGTTCTGTCTGCCCCCACCTCCCGTCTCCTGGCTCCCCTCCATCCCTCACTCCTCAGCTCATCTCTGAGAAGAAAACCTACTACCTGACGGCCGACTCACCCAGCCTGCTGGAGGAGTGGATCCGAGTCCTGCAGAACCTGCTGAAGGTCCAGGCCATTGGGCCTCTAGCCCTGTCTCAGGGTGGCACCAAGCCCACCGTGAAGGGCTGGCTGACCAAGGTATGGCTGGGGCTGGAGGAGGGGGAATGTGGTCGTTCTGAGAGCCAGGGCAGCCAGGAGCGGGAGTGCCCGGGGGCACTGGGTCCCCTCGTCATACACAGCCCCTTTCTCTAGGGATTTCCCCACAGGGCTTAGCTCGTTGGCCTCAAATATGGTCTGACCACATCGGGGATGGTGAGTGATTCCCTGGGAACAGGGGTCAGGGTTGTTAGAACAACAGCTGTTTCATGACAGAGGGAGGAAAGGACTGTCTTGTCCCTATTTTGAGGTCATTAGGGGTTACCCCCTCATCTGTACCCAGCAGTATGAATAGAAACTGTGACCTAAGTGAGGTAGGTGTGGCCACTCAAAACGTATCCCACGTCTGCCCTGAAGGCGTCTTAGTTAGGGCTCTGCTGGTTGCAAGGAGCCAAGGAGCACAAGTTAACCCCAAGGAAAAGGCAAGTTAACAAGGAAGCACGTTCACCAGGCCTGAATGTCGTCAGGAAGCAAAGTGGCCAATAGGAGCGAGCTCAGTGCTGGTGGGCTGGCTCTCCGACTCTGTTTCCCCTGTTCGGTCTCCTGTGTGTGCAGCTGTGGTTCCGCACGGTGCACACCTGCCCCCCATGGCCCTTCCCTCCCTCTCGGCATCCCTACAACTCCAGCTCTGCTGGCTAGCGTGTCCTTCCCGCATTCACACTCCTGGGACAGGCCATCTGATTGGCCTGGTTAATCTCTTTATGGAAGGTCGCGTGAGGATGGGTGGGCGTGACACAGCACACAGTGTTGTGGCCCCTGGCTGTGGAAGGGCTGGTTCTGGTAGTAGGGAGTGTGAATGGCATCTCCACTAAGGTCCCGAGTTTGACCTGGGGCTTGACATATGCCTCTTGTGGCTTCTCTGTGCCAGTCCTGGATGTACTTCTGGGGTCACCTGGCTGTAGTAATGCTGGCTCATTGCTGTCTTTCAGGTAAAGCATGGCCACTCCAAGCTGGTGTGGTGTGCTCTTGTTGCAAGAACCTTCTACTACTATCGGAGCCATGAGGATAAGGTACTCCCCGACCTCCCACAGCACCTGCTCTCCTCCCCCCACACCCCGTTCCTGCTGCTCTGCGTCCTGATGGAGCTTTCCCATCTACTCCTCTACTCCACCTAAGCCCACGACAAGTACACAGCCCGCCAGCTGGCTCCCTGCAGGGTGCAGGGCCCGCAAACCCTCTGTGGGGTCTGACCACACCTTCCCAAGCAGGCCTCAGCCAGGGAGCCATCCTTTCCCCGCCTCATCCTGGGGCCTCGGGGTTCCAAGAGGGGAGACTCCCCTGTCCCCTGCTGGCTCTCCCATTCACGGAAGGCTCATGTCCACAGCGGCCCCTGGGCCACCTGCCTGTGCAGGGCGCTCTCATAGAGGAAGTGGATCGGTCCTGCGACTCGGACGAGGACTATGAGGCTGGAGGAACCCGGCGGCTGCTTTCCTCCCACTGCACCCTGGTGATCCAGTCCCCAGAGCGCAGCCCCACCTACCTCCTCATTGGTACCAAGCACGAAAAGGTGAGGGAGGGGCTGGGCCCCGGGCTGGCCCCCTCCGGGGCCAGTGATTCCCATCTCCCCTCCTCTCTTTCCCCTGATCTTTCCCACACCCTTGTTTATTTCCCTCCTGGACATTTGGTGACTGGTAGTCCCTGATTACGAGTATTCCTGATACGGAGTTTCTCCCCCGCGACCATCTCTTCAGTGAGGTAGAACCACTGGCTTAGAAACTGGGGCTCGTGTTCACCTGATCCCAAGTCTTTCCTCCTAGAGACGGTGGCCTTGACTTGTGCACCCCAAACCAGCTGACCCCACCCTGACTTGGCCCCTTCGAGGAAGCCTGCCAGGAGCTCTTGCCTCCACCTTCCCCTCCCCCGCAACCCCCTGCCCACCCCCCCCACCCCCCGCTGCCCATCAGATGGCTTTCTGTCCTCTTCCAGGATACGTGGCTTTATCATCTCACTGTGGCTGCAGGTGGCAGCAGTGCCAGGGTTGGGACTGCCTATGAGCAGCTCATTGGCAAACTGATGGATGGTGAGGGAGACCCAGGTAAGGCCAGCATGGCCATCCTGGCCTGGGCTGGGGGCTGGGGGCTGGGCAGCTTTTGCTCAGGGGCCCAGAGAAAGCACTGCTGTACCTCGACACTATTTTAAAACCACCTGAACCTCAGAAGGGCATTCCCATCCCAAGCTCCAGGGCCCCTGTCTCTGGTGAAGCTGCTAAGGTGACCACTCTATATCCGGGGGAGTTTTGCTGGGAAGCACACCTTCCAGGGACCTGGGTCAATGTTTTACTTTGTTCATCCCACAGCTTTGCTGGCTGGGAGGAAGACTGAGGAAAGGAGGTAGCTGGTTAATCTATAGTTAGCATTGTTAATCAGTACGTGGTGCCTAACCTGGACCTGGGGTACCTTGGGGTCTTTATTTTGCTACTGATTTTTAGGAGCCGGAGGCACTAACAGCACCTACCACACACACGCCCCCCCTTGACTGCGGCTCCGCAGCGTGTTTATTTCAGGCTGACACACACTCTTCCATCCAGAGCCACCCCTGCAGGGAGGGAGGGGCTCCCCCCGCACACACGCGCTTGCGTTGCACTCAGATGCCCACGCCTCGCACTCTCGTCCCTGTTGCAGCCCTGCGAGCAAAGCAGTAGCCACCTTCCTTCCTATCAGCTGTGCTTGTGAGTGCGCTCAGTGCAATGCACAGCTGTGTGCCCCACAGGCTAGATATAAACCCAGCATGGCCTGCGTGTCCCAGACAGTTAACCCTTGTCTTCCTCACAGATCAGGGCGGGGGGCGGGGGGGGGGGGGCAGGTTCCCTGACCAGTGGTAACGGCCGCTGCTCTCCGCTGCTGTGCTTCGGGCAGATTCCCCCCTCTGGAGGCACCCCGTGCTGTGCTACAGCAAAGACGGGCTGTACACTTCCCTCACCACCCTGCCCTCCGAGGCCCTGCAGACGGAGGCCCTCAAGCTCTTTAAGGTAAAGCCGGAGCGGAGCCCAGTTCTGCCGACAGGTGGCGGGTGCCCTCACGGTGTGCCCAGGCCCTGCCCCAAGCAGTTCTTCCCCTCTTCTGGGGGAGGGGACCCATGCAGTTAGGGGGTGGTCCACAGAAGGATCTTAAGAGGAAGGGAGAGCCCCACAGGGCCGCCACCATGTCCTGCGGGACAGGGAGGCCGGAAGCTCTGGGACTTCATTCACGAGCCCTGGGGAAGCACCTGTGAAACTCGCAGGAAGCCGGAGGGGCGCCCCACCTCCTGTAGTGACCAGCAGGGAAGGACAGGTTCAAGTTGTTTCTGGGCCTGCGAGATTCCCACCTATTTTAGAATGTTCTTTGTGCCTGTCTGAATAGTCCGTCCTTTAAAAAAATGAATGTCTTGCTTACGTAATAGAAACTTTTAAAGAAGGAAGGATTGTATCCCTAAGTAGCCTTCTCAGCAAGCAAGCTGCTCTCAAGCTGTAGCAGTGTTCCCCCTTAGAAACATTCTCTGCAGTGATCTAGCCTCCCTGAGCCCGGGGGGGGCGGCCCCATTTGTCCATTGTCACGGAGGGCTGGTCGGAGCTGTTGGGCTGCCTGTGCCCACTGTCGTTTCCCTGCCAGTCCTGCCAGCTCTTCATCAACGTGCCTGTGGAAGCCACTTCGGTGGACTACCACGCATCCCTGGCCCAGAGGGCCCTGCAGGTCTGCCTGGTTCACCCCGAGCTGCAGAGCGAGATCTACTGCCAGCTCATGAAGCAGGCCAGCTGCCGCCCGCCTCAGAAGCACTCACTCACACAGGTAGGGGCTCCCAGGGCGACCAGCTGACAGGAGCCATCGGCAAGGGCTGCCCGGGAGGTGGGAAGCAGGAGGAGGTGATGGGGCAGGCATCGTCTGAGCCTGGTAGCCAGTGGGCAGCCTCAGCGCCCAAAGCTGCCTGGGCACAGCTGCCCTCTCACCGTCCCTTCTGGGTGTCTATGTACCCAGATTGGGCGACTGCTGTTCTGGGCACAGCCTGACCAACCTGGCCGTCCCAGCACCCAGAGAAGGTGGGGGGCTCTGGTGAAGAGAGTGTGCCGAAGGCCCTGTGGCTCAGGGCCGTGGGGGCTGACCCAGCACTCACCCCACACTGCCGGTTCCCCTGCAGTGCTGGCAGCTCCTGGCCCTGTGCGCCCCACTTTTCCTGCCTCAGCACCACTTCCTCTGGTACATCAAACAGCAGCTCCAGCGCCATGCAGACCCCAGGTGAGTGGGCGCCATTTCCTCTGCTGCCCCGTCCCTCCTGGCTGTGGCACGACTAAGTGTCACAGGGGAGACCAGGATGGATCACATGACCCCCCACCCTCCGAGATTTGCTCAGTGCTCACAGAGACTCCACCCATTGTGGTTTACACAAATGGGCACATGGATGGAGACCTGGGCATGCCTGGGCTTGTCTGCACACCAGTTCACACATGCATGGGTGTTTTGTGGGGGCTCATTGCCTGCAGCTCATTCCCAAATTTTCATTCCCTGTTGCCGTGTTCATGTAGGCCCAGAATGGCAAATCGATGCTGCAGGCCAGGCCTCAGGGTGTTTACGCGGCCTGCCCCAGCTGCCGACGTGGTCCTGGCTGTGGGAGCCGGGCTGTCAAAGTGGCAGGAGCAGTGGGTTCCCTAGTAGTCCCTTCTCCTTCGCCTGTCTTTTTAGCAATGAAACTGGCCAGTATGCCATCTACTGCCAGCGGGCCGTGGAGCGGACCCTGCAGATGGGGGAGCGGGAAGCCAGGCCGTCACGCATGGAGGTGATGTCCATCTTGCTGCGGAACCCCTTCCACCACTCCTTGCCCTTCAGCATCCCTGTGCACTTTGCCAACGGGACCTACCAGGTGAGGGGGCGGGCACGTACCCTGTCCTGAGTCTTCTCCTATCCCTGTCTTGGGGGAGGTGCCTTAGGGCCAGGTGGGTGCTAAGCCTCCTTAGGATCAGCAGGTTCTTAATAGGCAAACCAGCAAAAGGATGGGCACGGGGCTTAGGGGTTGGGAGTGGGGTGGTTAGTGCCAGTGCAGCAGGGGAAGGGAGCTTGAACCGCAAAAGCACGCCACTGTTTGATGTCCTGGAAGTAGATCTCCTGAACCCACTGTGTGAACAGGGAAGCTGAGATACTGACCAAGAAGATGGCCTGAAATGGCCTCTGCAGAAGGGGCCGTAAAGGAGAACCAGAGCTTCTGTCTGATTCCACTTTCCAGTGGGCGGGCTCACACCTTAGGCACGCACCCTCTGCATGTGAACACGGAATGGAGTCTTCCTTTGGCTCTTCCATTCACCCTCGCTCCTTGCAGCCAGCCTTTCCACCTCTGGACGCAGACCCCCCCATGAGACCCCTCTGGAACTAAGGCCTCTCCCCTGCAGGTGGTCGGCTTCGATGGCTCCTCCACCGTTGAGGAGTTCCTCCAGCGGCTGAACCAGGAGACAGGCATGAGGAAGTCATCTCGCTCTGGCTTTGCCCTCTTCACAGACGACCCTTCTGGCAGGGACCTGGAACACTGCCTGCAGGGGAATGTCAAGGTGATGACCTCCCCGCTAGGCCAGAGGAGGCCCTCCTGAGCCCCCGCCTGGCCCCGGGGTTTCGGTGGTGGGGAAGAGCCTGTCTGAGGGGTGCCTATTTCCCAGCCTGTTTGGTGCTGAGCCCAAGGTGCTCCCCCCATTTCTGCTCCCCCCATTTCTGTGCCATGAAAAGTTGTTTGTGCCCTTGTCTTGGGAGAGAAGATCTCTACATCCTTGTCTCCCTTGTGTGGCTGTGCAGCACCCAGGGGAACGCTGCTTCTCAGCCGGTGTAGGAAGGACAGGGAGGCACGTCTCAGCAGAAGCCCCAGCCAAGCCTGCCAGTTATACACACACAAACACACACACATGTGCACATACACACACATGCACACACATGTGGGTGGACAGCTGTATGCCTAGACCCACTGGATGCTGTGTCCTAAGCTGGCATTTCACTCTTACCCTGTCTGCCAGGGCCTGTGTTATGCCTACAGGCTCAGCCACGCTTTACAGAGATAGAGCCTAACGGTACTTGTGTATTAAAGGCCCTTCAATGGGACTAAGGGCCTGCCTGGTATCGCGGTCTGGAATCAGAGCCATGGTTCATGGCGTTCGTGGAAACGTGCTGTCACACGTGATGGGCTGCATGTTTGGGTCCAGTGTCTGCTTTCTTTACGGCAACAGGGCAGAGGCCTCTACAGTCTTTTACCATGGCCTGGGCACACGGTACCACCCACCTTCTTTGTAAATGTCCAGGCGTCTGCGAGGCTTTGTTACCCAGGAGGTCTCTGGGTGTGTTTGCTGAAGAGGGGAGCGGCAGTCAGTGGAACAGAAGGGGAGCTGGTGACATGAGGCCGTGGTGTCTGACTGGGACCCACCTTGCCTCTGGGGAGGCCCCTCACATGTTAAGGACAAGAGGGGCAGCTTTGCTGTGCGTTGCTGCTCACGCCATGCCCAGGTTCCACCTCTGTCTGTGAGGAGGTGGCAGGAACCTAGGGTCCTGGGAGTGGGAGCGGGAGGCCCCGCACGTCACCCCCATGGAAGACAGTCACTCAGCTCGGCCCTGCTGCGCTGCCTGAGTCCAGCCCTGCCTGGGTCTGGTTCCCCTCAAAAGGCGCTTTTCTGACTTCCCTGTTTTGCCTCCTCAAGATCTGTGATGCCATCTCCAAGTGGGAGCAGGCCCTGAAGGAGCTGCACTCTGGGAAGTCGGAGGGCGGCACTCGTGTCGTGAAGCTGATGTACAAGAACAGGTCTGGGCACTGGGCATGGGGTGGGCCGAGCCTGAGGGCTGCCACAGGGTGCACTGGCAGGAGCCCCCCAGAAAGAGCGCCGCATGGTGCTCATCGGCTGGAGCCAGGCCCACTGGGCAGCTCAGGCTCTCGGGCAGCGTGTGCACACACACAAACACACACACCAAGAACACAGACCAGCCTCATAAGGTGGCCGCGTGCATTATCTTAGGAGAGCAAAATTTTGTACAAGCACTAGATACTTGAGGCTAAAAATAAATTGCTCTTATACCAATTCCAGGGAATACAGAAGTAGACATCCTGACTTTGTATCAATTTGAATAAGAAAATTCCACCCTGGCTGGTGTGCTTCAGTGGATTGAGTGACGCCTGCTAACCAAAGGGTCACCCATTCGATTCCCAGTCCGGGTCCATGCCTGGGTTATGGGCCAGATCCCCAGTAGGGGGCACATGAGAGGCAAACACACACTGATGTTTCCCTCCCTCTCCTTCCCTCCCTTCCCCTCTCTCTAAAAATAAATAAAATCTAAAAGAAAGAAAGAAAATCCCATCCCAGTTATGTCTCCAGGCAAATAATTTTCCATCCGTCTCTTGGATTCTTAACTCATCCAGTTCCCTGATAAGCTATGACTCCCAGTACCAGATTCCCTTCACCAAACCCAGTAAATCTGATCGTGTATCCAGAATTAACCACGCGCTACCATTGCTCTGAGATCTGATAGCCCTATGTCCGTTCTGTGTCATGCCTACTTCAGTTTTTTTAGAGGCAATAGAAAACAGGCTCACGAATGGTAGAAAAAGAGTCATTTCTGTCTTTGCAAATCAAGGTAAACAGATGCCAGGATGACCGCATCCTTTTGGGACCCCAGCGGACCTGCTTCTCACTCTCCCCTGCA
The DNA here is from genome assembly GCF_022682495.2 of Desmodus rotundus. Taxonomy (NCBI): domain Eukaryota; kingdom Metazoa; phylum Chordata; class Mammalia; order Chiroptera; family Phyllostomidae; genus Desmodus; species Desmodus rotundus. The sequence goes on from NC_071393.1 coordinate 111,009,951, forward strand.
GGCTGTACTTTCGGAGTCAAGTCAAAGGGGAGACGGAGCGAGAACGCCTGCTGCTTGCCTTCCAAACCAGTGGCGAGATCGTGGCAGGCAGGGTTCCTGTCAACAAGGAGCTGGCTCTGGAGATGGCTGCCCTAATGGCCCAGGTCAGGCTCTGTTCGGGAATCGGGGGGGTCAGGGTGCCATCTGTGGACTCACAGGTGGAACGCACCACACAGCCTGAGACAGGAGGTTTGCAGATCCCATGGTGCCAGAGGACAGGGTGGCCTTGCTGTCCCTGACTGTGGAGAGATACTGACTCCTTACCCAGCAGAGGTCCTCACTGCAGGCACAGGCCACGGGCAGAACTCTGGGCATGGAATCTGGGTTTGAGTCCTAGTCATTTCCCTGCTGTGAGATTTTGACCACGTCACATCACTTGTCTATGCTTTTGTTTCCATTTGTGTAGACGGAAAGCCAAAGTACCTCCGCACCTGCCCTACAGGGTTGATGTACTAAGTATGATTCTTAAATCATGCATATCCCATAATGTATGTGATAAAATTTGTACTTAAAGCTGCCAAATATTTCACCTAGAATTAGAAAAAGGAACACATGTTCAGACTTTGACTCTACTCCCGGTTACCTTCAGGAGGCCATCTTGCCAAAGGTGTCTGGGTACCGGATGGTCCGCGTGGATCTGCACGCTGAAAAGGAAGGGGAAATGATAATAGCTGATCTTTAATATAATAAAAGTTTATCGAATACTCTAGAGAGGGCCCTGTGCTACATATTTTATATGTATTATCCCATTTAATTCTCATCCCCACGGAATAGATGAGGATGTTGGAGCTCAGAGAGTGTAAGTAATTTGACCAGGTTGTAAGCTGGTAAGTGGCAGAGCTGGGATTTGAGCCAGGTGTCTGACTCCGAAGGCCACATCTGGAACAGTCTGCTCCTCTGCAGTCAGTCAGTCCTCATGTAACATCGTCACCCAGTTCTGCAACTTCAAGCAAAACTATCTCATCCATGTTATAATGAATGACATTGAACAGATCAGTGTTGTATTCAAGGACCTGGGATCTGTGGCATCTTCAATCCTGTATCCCATAGTTTTGGATTGGCAGCCAAAATTTCTACATTGTTTTCCTTTGTCTGCCACTAATTAGCTTTTTCAGATAAGGCACTTAACCTCGGCTGGAAAATGAAAGTTGGTCTACATAATCTCTAATATACTAGGACTCTAAAGTTGTTTCTCTAGTGTCTGTGAAACTGGAAATAAAGGGTCTGTTCACAAGAAGTGTTTTCTCACATCCATTCCCACCTCACCAATAAAGTTATGAAGTGATGATTTATTTCACCTGTTTATTTCTCTCTCAGCAGCCCGCCCTAACCCCTCCCCCCGGCTCAGCCCCTCCACATCCAGGCTCCTGACTTGTGCCACCCGTGCTTCTCTCACAGGTAGAGTTCGGGGACTTGGAGAGGCCCCTCCCACCAAGTCCTGGGGGCACACCCCCTTCCAAGGCTCAGCATCACCTACAGCAGGTCCTAGACAGGTTCTACCCAAGGCGCTACAGATACGGGGCACCCCCTGAACAGCTGAGGTAGGCTACGAGGTCTCGTGGGGAGTCACTGTGGGAGATGTGGGTGCAGAGCTGGGGAGGTCTCGGAGCTGCTATGAAACTGTGTTGGCACTTCCCTGGCACTGTTTCTCCCTGTCTGTCCCATCCAGGCACCTGGTAGATCAGCTGACCACAAAGTGGGCTGCGCTGCAAGGCTGCTCCTCTCCAGAGTGCATCCGCATCTACCTGACGGTGGCCCGGAAATGGCCCTTCTTTGGTGCTAAGCTCTTTGCTGCTCAGGTAAGTACAGGTGGTTTCCAGTGGACGGAGTGGTGACCACACTCAGGAATGTCCTGTTTCTCCTGGAACTGCTGGCCCTACCTGATCGCGAGTCCAGGCTACAGCACTGGCCTGCAAACCAGCAACCACCAGAGGTCGCTGTCTCTCCACCCATTTCTGGCCTACTCTGCATTTCCCTTTCTAGAGCGGTTGTAATTCATTTGTTGCTTTGGGGTCAGGATTATTTCTGGGTGACCCTCCTCTTTCCTTTATTGATTTCTTTCTCAATGCTACCCCTGGGGAAAAAAGAGAGGATCAACTAATTATAAGGGCACATCACAGGGGGCCCCAGTTGGTCTGGAAAGTTGGGGAAAGCTTCTGAAGAGGGTGACCTGTCTACCTCCCCAGCCTTTTAGTTAGGAAATAGGAAGTCTGGATTGCCCTTCTGCAGCCCTGGCAGTGCACATTAGGAATTGTCCATTGAATCGTCACTTTTCTTACGGGTAGGGCCTAAGGCCTGTGCGATTTCATTCTTGCTTTCCTGTTTCTTTTACAGCCCCTAGGAAAGTGATTGAAGCAAGATGCACTTCAGCTGGGGGTGGGGGGAACTGGGTGGAATGCTGTCGGTTTCTGAGAGCTGGGAGGCAACAGCCTGCCCTCCACGGCCATGACAGAGCAGCCAGCGGTGCTGCGTTCTGTAGCACGGAGCTCCCCGACCAGTGTGCCCTGACAGGATAGGCTAAAGGTGCCCCGAGAAAGTGACCTCCTCCCACCTCGGGATTGTTAGGAGGTAGCCAGAGCCCCAAGGCCAGATACCTCCTGTACAAATGCCATCTTTTATGTTTTCCGAGGTGAAGAAAAGGTTGGAAGTCTTCTTCCTCACAAAGCTCTCGTAGTCCAGAATCCCTAGTTGCGGATGTGTCTCATGGGATGTTCCTGTTTTCCCAGACTGCCAAGGAGAACACTCTGGTGTGGATCGCTGTGAACGAGGACGGTGTCAGCATCCTGGACCACAACACTATGGTGAGGGCTGGCTCCCTGACCCCTCCTCCTGAATAGTCTTGTCTCCTCCTCTCTGGACTCAAGGGCCTGAGTTAAGTGACCATGGTCCTCCTACCCCCACCCCTACCCAGGCTCCGCGGTCCTCCAGTCTCAACACAGCTTGTAGACGTGGAAGGTGCAGGTGTAGAGATTACGACCACGTCAGAGTCCCCCTTCCTGGTTAAGGAGACCTGTGCTTAAACGAGACGGGGACGCTGGTTCCTAGCTCAGGAGGCAGGTGGAAAGTTTCCCTCATACTAACGGGCTCTTTCCCACAGCAAGTGCACGCCACTTACCCCTACTCTTCAGTGATGACCTTTGGCGGCTGCCGTGATGACTTCATGCTTGTGATTAGATCCACTCCGGACCAGAGCTCTGGGAAGGGCCACATTGAGAAGTTGATCTTCCAGATGGCTGCTCCCAAGGTGGGTCTGAGAGCTACTAAAGCATTTTCCTCTATTCTGGTAGGAAGAGATGGGCTTGGTCCCGAGGCAGGTGGCTAACTTGTTTGGAACATTGTCTCATACACCAAAAGGCTGCGGGTTCAATTCCTGGTCTGGGCAAAACCTAGGTTGTGCAGGTTTGATCCCTGGTTGGGATGTGCACGGGAGGAAATGTGCGGACGTTTCCCTCTCGTATCAGTCTCTCTCTCTCTCTCTCTCTCGCCTCCTTCCTCTCTCTCTAAAAGCAATAAAAATATATCCTCAGGTGAGGATTAAAAAAAAAAAAAGGTGGGTTTGGGATTTAGAAAGGAAGCTGGGATTATGACAATATTCTACAAGAGCTCCGTCTCCAGTTAAACTGTTGGCCTTGTCCAGGATCATGAGCCTGAAAGGTTCAGGCCGAGTTGCATCTCGAGTTGCACGTCAGTAGCCCACAACCGTAGCCACGTTGAGCTGGTGGGGGAGGGGCCGGCCAGGGAGGGAACTCCTGTGCTCTCCATCTCTCCTACTTCCCTCAAGCCTCAGCACTGTGCAGACCTGAGTCAGGGTCAGGGCGCACACTCACTGTTCTCCTTGCAGCAGGCCCAGGGCCGGGGCAGCTGCCTCCTCAAGATATTCTCACCTTAAGCCTCATTCTATATGAAAACAGGCGCTGTTTTTGAGCATGGTGCCCAGAAATTGTTAATGGGGCTACATGAGACACAGGTTGTACTTCCATCACAGCAGTTGTATTGCGGTGGTGACAATGAGACCTCTGTAGCTTTTTTTTTTTTTTTTTTGATGGAAAAGGAAAACTAGAAAAAATGAAAGAAAAAAAAGGTTCTCACTGTCCTGTCCCAAACTAGTCACAAAGTGGGACGGTCTGCGCATGCGCCCCTTTCTTTCAGGCGTGAATTCCAGGCAGACCTCTTTTGTCTCGAGGGCTTCATTCCCACCTAGGACAGGAAATGGTGGCTAGCAAAAATAAGAATTGCAGAGACTCAGAACTCTTCAGTCCTGATTTATAGTTCCTGACTCCCTTCTGAGAGTACCTGGAACCCCTCCGGTTGTGATCCTAAAATTGGAGTTGGCCAAATCTCCTCCTTTCAATACCATCCCTGCCAAACGGGAGGCTGTGCAGACCCTGTCCTCCAGGGAGGCCCCGCCCTTAGTGTGGAGCTCATGGAGTGGAACCTCGCCTCTCCTGTCCTCAGGAGGGTACTGTGCGTCTCAGAGGATCTCCAGAACTACAGGACCCCATTTCCTTGGACCCCGGAACCTCACAGTAATGATCCCTTTTGGACATTGGCCCCTGGGTGGAGCCCAGGAAGGTTATGTACCGTGTTTAACTTCTGGTGAGAAAGCCAGCACTCAAGCCAAGGCTAGTTCAATTCTTTTGTTTCTCTGTTGTCTCCTTAGATTGCAGAGGCTACTTTCATCACGGCCAGCTACATGAACCACTGTTCCGTAACTGTGAACCCACCCACCCACCCACCTGCTACCCACCAGCCACGGCAACTGGGTGGACAGGCGTCCTCTGCCTCTGTTCCACGTGCTGCCAAGAGGCCAACGTTGCTGTGAATGTTTCTCCGACCCCTTTCCCCACCGCCACCTGGTACCTCTGGGGTTGGAGATGTGTGTCCCGGGGCATGATACTACTGTGATGGGGCTAATAGCCCTCCCCTCACTCCCGCCCTGGCTTGTTCTGTGAAATGTGTATTTCAGTGTCTGTGAAGCCTTTACTCTCTAGGTGCCTTATAATGTTTCAGGTGCCCAACTTTTAAAAATCCAGACCTAGTATAAAAACCACTCCTCCCCCCACCCCAAGAACACTGAGCTCTGAATGCTGCCTGCTTCTAGACACAGACAGGGGTGTCCCTGGTTGCCAAGGGCATCAGTCAGAGCTTTCCCCGCTGACACCCCTGGGAGGCTGGTATTCTTTACATTGTACATGGTCCTTATGTGGGAATTTATACTTGAAGTTTTCCCAACATCCCTGAATAGGACTCAAATTCCCAATTCACCTGAACTCTGACCAAAGCCTAGACTCACTAAAACTGGACTTCCTTTCCCATTCGGAGGGGAAAGGAAGAGGGTCATCTTTCCCCTCCCCCCACTGCAAATGAGTAGGTGTTTTGCAGTGCCCCTTCTGGGCCGTGGCTCCTGTCTCTGCAGGACAAGGAGCTCTCTCTGTCCCTGCTGAGACTGAAGCTGTTCTCCCTTACACTGGACTTACAGGGCACAAGCACAGGCAGGGGCAGGTCCCACCTGACCTCTGTGTCTCATTTTAACTACTGGACAGGGCTCAGTGAAGGCTGTGCTCACTTCGCTACTGTAGGACAAGGTGGTCACCACTTGTCTCCCCGCTCTTTGAAAGACCGAGCAAATGCACTCCGCTGTTTGCTGCTCCGTGAGCCACCAAAGACAGTCAAAAACAGAAGACCCTTCCAGGTGCATGGGCCTGGATTCGCTCCTCACGACCTCGACCTCGGCGAACTTCCGCCGGGCATTAGTTTGAGGGCAGAGGACACCTGATACCTGTCCTAGCCTAAGAGCATCAGGTGAACGAAATTGAAGGTTTCCTTCGCCTTTTGCCTTCCTAATGATACCAGTATCCCCAGACCTCCAAGTGAGACCTTCTCTTGCATACAGAGGAGATGAGCTTTGTTTCCACCCCGCCCCCCAGTAGGAAAAAGGACAGAAGAGTCCATTGGTACTCTTGACTTTCCAACACTGGAGAAACTGAGTTTTATTTCACAGCTCTAAGGCAGTCTTACCATGTCAATGACGTGCTGAAAACCCTATGGTTTTAGCAGTAGCATCCAAGAACCATGCCTTTAGTCACAACGAAGTGTGTGTGTGTGTGTGTGTGTGTGTGTGTGTGTGCGCGCGCGCGACGCAAAACTGCACGGCCGGAACCAGTGTATGTGAGCACCCCAGCTGCAGTACGCTTCCCCTCACCCTTTACACTGACAAGCATGATTAAAAAGCAGCACGTCAGGGTGTCTGCCTTTTACATGGACTTGACTTTGCAAGGCTGGCAGTTTCATAGCTGTCTCCCATTTCTGTGCCTGCCTTTCCCCCGGCATTTGGGATCTAGTGGGAACACTTCTACCTCAAACAGGTCCACAGGTCTCACGTACCACAGGCTTCTGAAGAACCCCTCCAGCACGGTGTGAAAGGCAGAAATGATGACTCTGGTTTTGTAGTACCCCGAATGTCTCTAAGGCCCATGAGGATATTATCTAGCTGGGAGTTTTTAAAATACTGGGGTCCTGAAGAAAAAGTAAGCAAGAATGGAGCTGTGTTCATACTGAATTTGGAGGTCAGGCTACTTCCCCCACTCTTATCTCCTTCCCAGCCCTTCAGGAACTCTCCCTTAGTTTATGAAGAAACTGCCTTGTAAACAAAGTCTTCTGTAGTTTGCGTGTTTATCCTTCTTTAACATGCCTGGAAGCCAAAGTCGAATTTCCGTCTGGCCTGTTTGTCTCCTCTCTCTTGGCAAAAGCAGCTTTTGAAACCATACTCAACGCTGAGTAACGGAGAGCATCAATGTGCTTGACGCTGTGACCGGAATGCCACATCCGTGTTTGTCAATAAAACGCAGCCGTCTGGGAATCAGGCCCTTGTGTGTGTTTGCCAAGGAGAGCTGTTTATTAAGAGAGTCACCTTAAATCGACCCTGTACAGACCCAGGAGCTACGTGGACGAGACTTGTCTTTGGTAGGACATTTCTTCCTGCTCCCCCAGTACCTGAAGGACTTGACTATCACAGTTGCAAATTGTCTTCCCCGGTAGGTCCGATACCAGTTTCCCATTGTCTTGCTCCACAAATTTCAACAAAAAAGGGAACTTGAATTGTGCTTAGGAATTTCACAAAGTGCTTTTTGTCGACGTTATCTTTGACATACCATTTTTTAAGCCCCCCCCCCAGTTGGGGAAGTAGGCAGTACCTTACAAGGGGAGCAGTGAATACACAGAAATGCTCTGCTCGACACCACGCAGCGAGCTGGGTTTCCAGTCACCCGCTCTGAGATCCACCGCATGCGTCCTGGTTGCTAGGACCACGTCCACAGGACGGTTAGAACACAGAAAGTGCACCAGTCCCTACGGCTGAGCAGCCATTTCCCATGGAAGACAGTCCTGGCCTTCTGGATGCTGGGACTCATGGGCTCGTGGGTGCGGCTTTCTGGTGGGCCAGGATCTCCTGGCAGCTCCTGTACACTTCAATCAAGCAGTCCAGTCGGGGCTTGGCACTCTGAATTCCAAAGGGGAGAAATGCACAGTCAAGATGGACATAAGAAAGTGCTTAGCAGTGCTGCGCCCATGTGTAGCCTCAATCTCACCCCCACCAGGGGGTCAATGTGGCATGGGGGGGGCGGGCTGAGAAAGGTGGAAGTTCAGGCCCACAGCGGCCTGCTGGCAGAGCCCCTAACTAGGCCCATGGCCCGGCCTGAGAACTGTGTGAAGCAGGGTCTCGAAAGACCGTTTTTAATCTGTACAAATTCCATGATCTCCATCTAAGAGCAAGCATGAGGAACACCAAGGAGAGACCCTCCAGGGAAGTGTCACAACGGTGAGACAGTCCTCAGAGACAAGAAGGGCAGTTTGATATTGAAAAATATTTTGTATAATGAAATGTAATACCACCAAAATTAAAAGTCACAAAGGGAAAAAGATGTGTAGAAATCATATTTAATGAAAGTTTACTACCAAAACATATAAATTGTTACAAATGCATCATCAATATCTAGATTCTACTTGATTAATAGAGGAGAAATGGATAGTTTAAAACGAGAGGAGATACTGATAGGTAAATACAAGGAAATATGAAAAGTCTGTGTCATTTAAAGATACAAATTTAAAAACTTTAAATTCCTTTACCTGCACAATAAACTAAAAAATAAGCCTACTGTTAGCCAGGACTGGAGGAAAACAAGCACAGATTCCCCAGAGTACTGTTGTCCCATGTCTGCAGCCCAATCTCAAACTCTGTAAAAACCTATGAAACTATTCATGTGCTTTAATAAAATAATTTTGAACTATAATGCAAAAGAATTTTAGCTGCTTTAAATCCTCTGTGAAACAGGGCAGTGAGGCAGAGATAACTGCATACCTGAATTATACACCTACAAACTAATCTATTGTATGTGTTTTTTAATAAAAGCAAGGCAAAAAATAACCTGGATGTGATTTCAAAAGCTAGCAATAGAGTGGCTGCATAAACTGATACTCAACATGATGACATACTTCTCTATAATAGTAAGTGAAATGGCCTTTGAAAAGATGCATGAAAATGCGCATCTGACTTTAAAAGGAAGACACAGAACAGAGAACAGTATGTGTAGCTCAGTTACATCTTTGCACAACCACACTGTAGAACTGACAAAGCACTGGAGAGGAATGGTGATTTATAGGAAGAATTTGCTACCTATTTATTTTTTCTCTAAAATTTGTATTCATGGTATTGCTGAAAGTATATTTGCCTCGGGAGCTTCTGAAATCCTAACTCTGACTATAAGTAGCTGTCAGGTGTCTTCAAATGTTGGGACAAGAAAAGTGCACACTGCTACCCCAGCAGCAGCGGCTGTGCAGAGAGTGGGGGAAAGGTAGAGGGTTTCTGTGGGGAAGAGAGTTAAGCCAAGTGCTCACCTGGAAGACAGGTACTACTTGTGATATCCCATGTGGGTCCACCGGATCGTTCAATAAAATGCAGAGGTAGTAGATCACCTTCTGCTGTAAGAAAATAAACCAAATAGCAGTGATCTAAGTAAAACTCACTTTTTCTTCTTCATCAAGGGACGGCTAAACTTTTTCATGAACGGTTATCTCTAAGTAGTAGAACACTTGATAGACTTTGAAGTGAGGGAGAAGTATATTCTTGTGCTTTCAGTGCAAAACAGATGAAACAACAGCAATGACAACAACCAGAGATGATTCTGAAGCTGACCCAGAAAATATAAAGTGAATGCTGACTCCCTATCCATGAAAACCTGCCGTGTCTCTTTAAACATAAAGGGACGTATCTTTTTCCAATATAAGTTTCACTTTTATGGTTTTTAGACAGGTCAGCCCAAAGAGAAACACGTCAAGTACTGGAACAGAGAGTCCTCAAGTTTAATTGTTTGGCATCTAATACTTTATGTATTAAAACAGTTCAGATCCAAGCACACCCCAGGGGGTTGGTCCTCCAGAGAGGCCTGCATGACCCCTTAGAAACTTACCATATAAATCGCCTCGTTAATGATAACATCCTTCACCTTGCCCATCTCAATGAAGGTTGTGCTTTCTTTGCCAGAGGCATAGGATGAAGTCAGCTGGATGCCAAGGGAATCGATGATTAACAGAGTCTCCTGATCAATCTTCACAAAATGGAGGTAACCAAGCAGGCCTAGCAGGGTGATGAAGATGGCAGCAGAGAGGATCATGCTGTTCTGAAGAGAGAGCCAGACACAGGCAGTACAATTACCCAGCAGTCTGCACACGCCTGCTGTTGAAAAAGTCAACTCCAGGCAATGCAGAAAAAAGCCTTTGTTCTGCTGTGAGTGGGACAGATGAGAAGGACACGCATGGAGGACGAGGTCACCCTTGTGTTCTGTGAAAGCATATGATGATTTAAAACATCCAGACAACAAATGGGCAGGTCTGTGGAAGAGAACCTCCACCAGCAACATATCCACCGTCACACCACTCTGATTTTTCTTCCAAAACCGCAACTTAACGACTCAGACGGTTTCCTCTCACTCTCCCTCAGAAGCACAGTGCAAAAGCACAGACTGAACAACAATAAAAAGCTTAGCACAGTGTAATAGATGCAACTCAGTAACCACTCTCCTTCCTAATAGAACTTGGAGTGAATCATGATTGGTTCCCACTCCCGCCATTGACTGGTTTAGAAATGGACACAGGACACAACTCTAGCCAATGAGATGTGAGGGGAGATCTGTTGGAGGGGCTTCTGGAAAACTAAGTCCATCTTAAAAAGAGATCTAAGGATGATAAGGTCCCTTTATCCTGAGGTTTTGATGTCTGAACTATTTACTATGGACTCTGTCAGACCACATGGAAAGTTAGGCTTAGATGGGGTGCACCAAGATAGAAAAAAAAAAAAAAGTCTACTGAGCCTCTTACGCCCCCTAGAGGCCTCCTACCTCCTGACTTCTTGTTTTGTTAAATAATAGAAACAGCATTTAGTTGTTTTGTGTTGTGACTAACTTGTGTTAAGGCTGACTGATTAGCTGCTATGACTAACTGAGGTATTAAGGACTCAAAATGGTATTTATTCCTTTGATTCTAAGACCCATTTGCTACTTTGTATCATTTCTGATTGAAATGTGTTTTTCTATTGATGTGTGTTTCTTTCATGTGGTATTGTTTTCTTTTTTCCGTAAAGCTATTATATAGAAGGATGGCACAGGAAAAGAATCATTGACCTAGAATCAAGAGATTCAGTAATTTATGGCTCATTCCTTGAGGGCAGGAAGTGTCCTATTATTGTTACTGACAAGATGCCCTCCTTGACCTAACTCTAGTCAAGCTCTTCTAAGCCCCGGACCTCAGTGTAGCAAGAATCTCGCTAAGTCAGTTTAAGAGAACCCCCACCTTTAGTGTCTGATGACCCTGGCCTGTCTTCAGCACGAATCCTGGCAAATCAGTTTAGCCAGAATCCCCCTTTCCCTCTGAGGTTTCCTTTTAGTAATTTCCCATCCACTGACCATCACCCTGCTTCTTGGCTATAAATTCTCACTTGTCTTTGCTGTATTCAGAATTGAGCCAGTTCTATACCAAGGTCTCTTTTCTCCTACTGCAATAGTTTCTGAATAAAATCTATTTTTACCACTTCAACTACTGATGGGCTCTGATTTTCTTTGAAAATACCTTTCTACTTTCTTCTACCTAAGATACACTAAATGTTAGATCAGGGGTCTGCAAACTCTTTGGGCCTGTGATTTCTTTTTGTCTGGTCCACCTTGAGCTAAGAATAGTTTTTACATTTTTTAAAAGCGTTGTTTAAAAAAAAAGAAAAAGAAACAGAATATGAGACAGGTCTCTACCTGTTAAGCCTGAAATATTTACAGTTTGGCCTTTTAAAGAAAAAGTTTGCTGACCTCTGTGCTGGATAACTATTTTTTGATTAATGAATGGAGAATGGAGAAATCTATATACTGCGTGTCTGATGTTCCAGAAATATCTACTTTGAGCTCATTAAATGCCTAGTATCTAGTACAGTGTCTTGTACATAGTTTGCACTGAGTAAGCACTATGGAAGAACAGAGATAAAATTCAGTCCTGGCCCTTAAAGATTTATTAGAGGAAAGATCAATTCATATATAAAATACTTTTGGAGAACACTATGATACTGACCATAAATGCCCAAGAAAGCATTAAGGGGGTTGAGGGCAGCGGCAAATTAAAGCACACAGGAATGTCCCGTGAAGACTTCCAAGAAAGCAAGATTAAACTGGTGCAGAGGAGGTGGTGGTCATCGATACGTATACTTAACTGGGAAAAGGAGGGGGAAAGAACAACATTCTAGGTTGGAATAAATAAGGTAAAAACCTGGAATTTTAATAGAACCGTGAATTCAAAAACTAGAAGAAGGGCTGAAGAGCAATAAATGCTTAGGAAATTTGATCCGTATCAGCTTTTTAGGAAGGTAATCCCTGTCCAAACTGTATTCCTACCTACATTTTTAATACTTCATTTTTCTAACAGTTCAATATTTATTTAGGTTGAAGTCAGCCATGTTTTAATGAATTCCTCCATCAGATTTCTTCTGATTCCTGAGATTCATGACTCTGACAAGTAGTTTTGAATAGGAGGAAAGATAAGAAATTTCGGTACACAGAGCCCTTAAGCAGTGCTGCAGTGGAGTTTGAAGGAAGAGGAGGTTCCTGAGTCCCAGGCACTTGAGGCGGCTAAGTGGCACCATGATGAGAGAGACGAGTATAAATGGGAGCTGGCATAAGAAACACACTTCTCTGTTTAAAAATTCTGTCTAAGCAAGCCCTCCCCAGGGAGGAGACATCATAGTTTAGTGGAAAAGAAAGGGTTTCAGCCTCAGATCAGACAGCCTTGGGTTTGAAGCCGAAGGATGCCACTTACTAGCTTTGTGACTTGGATGTTATTAGTCTTTCCGAGCCTTTGTTTTCTTCTAAGGCTACAATGAGGCATTCAGTAAGGCAGCGGGCACTCGGCGGGCATTTAATGAGTACTGTCCCCTCCTCCTCACATGACCACATGGCCAGAACCCAGGCTAGTATTAAAATTCAATATATTATAAATTAAACCTTTTGGGGAGGGTTGGGGCAGAAGGGCAGTCCTGGCAACTTAACCATTTCAAATGACTTATGAAAGAACTTTTTAGATACAGTTTGGTACACATTAGGGCAGTCTTAATTATGCATATACCTATGCTGAACTGCCATACTCGGAAATACGCTGTGATGGCGAAAAAGCTAATGGATGCAGTAATGGAAGCAATATCCCAATTACAGAAACAAATAGCCCTGCTGTACTTGGCTCTGATCAGATTACTCCTCGAACAACATATTCAATTCACGGCACTACATTTGAAACTGAGAAGGGCAATTAGGATGATCCCTTTTCTTCCAGAACTGTCACAAAACTCCTGCATGGGACCCTCACAATACTTGGAGCTGCCACGGCAGATATTAATTCCATTTCAGAGATGTGAAAACTGAGGCTTGGAGAATAGGAATGAGTCTGGAAATTGAGCACAGAAAGCACCCATTCCGAACTCTCATAGTTTCTTGAAAGCACTTGAAGTTGGGGAAGCGATTGGGAGGAGGGGGGTTTAGGCTGCCTTGAAAAACAGAGATTGGGAAGAACCATCAAGGTCAAGCTCTTAAATAGGGAACTTGTGTGTGTATATACACACGCTACACAAACCCACACAGTAGAGACAATGACAGTTGCTGGAACACTATATATAAGGCACTGTTAGCAGTGATTCCGCTGAGGAGTGAAAGTGAGGGTGATCCACTTAGTTCTCCGAACCCTCGGAACTGAGTTACTGTGAGCGTGCACTACATAGAGCACATGCAAGTGAAAGTCTGAGGCTGTCACGCAAGGACTGGATGCATGTTGGATGGAACCACACAGCGACCCATGTGAGGGCTAAAGTACAGGAGCCCAAGCTCCACTAAATGTAATTTAAAATGCTGTCCAGCAGCGGAACGGCGTCCCCAGAGACAGCGAGTTCCTGCCCTCCGGCCTTAGGACTGCAGGAGGGTCCCGCGAGAGGTCTGGGTTCTATCCCAAGACCCCAAAGGCCCTTCCAAAATCGAGTCCCGGACACCGACCGTGGAAATGGGCGAGGAGCTATTACCTCGCAAAGGGTGAAGAGTCCGTAGGCCGCAAGCCACACGGTGCAGGTGACAGCGGTGAGTGAGCGCAAGGAGAGCCGAGGGCAGCTGAGGCAGAACTCCCGGCAGGATGGGGAGTAGTAGCGGCGCTGCAGGGCCAGGCGGCCGCCGTAAATGTCCGAGAAGCTCAGCTCGTCCTCCATGGCCGGAGGGAACCCACCGGGTCGCGCTGCCACTCCAGCCGCCAGCCCCGCTGTCAGCCCGAGTCCTCCCGCCGGCTCCGGGCCCACTTCCGGAGAGCGGGCTAGGCCACGCCCCTCCCGCGCTCCGCGCAACCTCAGTTCCAAGAGCTCCAGCGCGCTCCTGCGATTTAAGTTTTGTTCGCTCAGTCTCGGCTGGGATTCTAGGATTGTCTACTCCAAAGCCTCAGCTAGGGGGCCGGCAATCCAGCGGACAGCTTAAAACCAATTTAACGTGCTTTTTCTTGATAAACTGATTTTTATTTCTAAGCCAGAGTACACCCCAAGGAGACAAGCCACAGGTGAATCATTTATTCATTCATTCTCATTCCTTCATTCAGGTAGTTTTAGGTGCTGAGGGTACAGCAGTGAACAATATTGAGAAGGTCCCTGCCTTCAAGTACCTTCCTTCCTGATAAGAGAGACAATAAGGAAATAAGTTCAGAGAGTGCTGTTGGCAATACTATGGCCGGCAGGGATGGCTTGGGAACTTAAGACAAAGGCTCTTTGAGGAAGGACACTGGAGATACAAGGATGAGGAGCCAGACTGCTCTGCAGGAGCACTAGAGGAGGAAACTGTCGGAAGGCAGATCAGGAAAAGCAAAGCCTCTGAGGCTGGAGCACGGTTGTCTTATAGGAGGAATCAAAGATCGGAGAAGCTGACACATGGGGAATGCAGTTGGAAGTTGGGGAGGTGGGCAGGCAAGGGTCAGATCCAGGAGGGTCTTGTAGGGCCTGGAACGAAGTTTGGATTTTACTCTCCGGGAGTTCTCTCTCCCAAACCACTGAATGGAGCATTGAGTAGGCAGACAAGTCCTGGCTTGGAGGTAGGCAAGAGTGGAAGATGCAGATGATGGATAATAAAATTAATAAACTTATGAGTAATTGTGGCCTGCGGGTTCCCTCTTTCTCCTTAGGATACAGCCCAAGAATGGCAGCGTGGCCTGTTAAAGAGTTATGGTGCTTCAGGCCTGAGTCAGCATCATGCATTAAAGAATTGATTCCTTTGTGTGTAAAGATAAACCACATAACGGTCTCACCAGCTCTAAGTCTGATGAAAGTGAGGTTAAGTTTCTCCATCTTCATCTGAGCTTTTGTTTTTGTTTTGTTTTTTTTTTGTAAAAGATTTTCTTCAAGTGTTGCTTTGTTTTTCCAGTTTGTGTATTCTGAATCTTACCAAGCAAGACACCCCTCTCATTTTGGAAAATATCATGTGATTATTTTATGATTATAAAAGTTATGTTTGGATACTGTGGAAGTTTTGAAAAATACAGAAAAGAAGAAAAATTTAAACCACCAATATTTTCCCCATTCAGAAATAACCACTGTCCATGTTTTGGAGGAACCTCTAGTCCTGGAGTCCTTAGCCTGGACTCATGGGTGAAGAGTGGAGTTTCGTCTTTAGTTTCATTAACTTACAATTAAAATTCAACATTTCTTTTGGTTGTGAACATAGGCAACAAACCAATTAGTATTAACAATACTTGTGATTTTTGGCAGTGATAGAAACCCCAGATATTTTCATTTCACAATAAATGTTACTTATCTAAAAATGTGATTTCCATTTGTCTCTACTTCAAAATTGCAGTAATTAGACCCCCTACTAGATCTTGTTAGCTAATGTGTCAATAGAGACACATTACTATAACATTTAAAAAACTATTTTTGAAACTTCATTTTAATTTAGCTTTTTAAAATCCTATGTATTTTATTCCTTTTTAAACATGATTGTAACAAGGGGTCCCTTAGACTCGCCAGAATTATAGAGGGTCTGTAACACACAAAGAGGCTAAGAATCTGTGCAGACTCAGATGTTTCATAACATAGAGTCACTGAAAAAAAAAAAGACAACAAAATCACTTAATTTTTTGAATATTAAATTATTAGGGATAAATAGTATGGTAATATAATTCTAAAATCTTTATAACCACTTTGCTCTGTCAGATCGCAGCAGCATCGTAACTGTTACACCGTTAGGCACCTCAGTAGAAATAGAAACCCATGTATTCGCCGTTTACCTAGAAGCCACCTGGGATGTGACGTGACAAGTTGTCTTGATCATGACCCTGTGAAAACAGCAAGGGGTGATTCTTTAAGCTCTCAGTGTTGGACTTCAGAGTATTAGCAAGCCTCAAAAGTTCAGTGGACTATATCAGCAAGGAAGGGCAGCTAATGAAAAGAACTTAGATTTAGCAGTTGGCAAGTTCCCCCCGGAGGTGTAATATCTGTTTGCAGGGGCACTGAAGGAGTCCCACAACGAATTCCCTGGTAAATTCTATTGTGGAGAAGCAGAGAAAGGAAGCTTTGGAAACATGTGTACTTGGTGTTTGTCAAGGTAGGCTAACTGCTATTGAAAAAAATGAGTGGTTCACCACAATAAATGGGGAGGTATTGTCTGTCCACAATGCCATTTGGGTGCTTCTGGTCAGAGAGCTGGTGATGTTTGCCACGTGGTGATCCAGAAACCCAGGCTCCTTCGATCTAGTGGCGTCACCACCCCTGGGACCTCCTTATGGTCCTCTCCATTGGATCCTCTGCATCTGGCCAACAGCTGAGGGGCAAGAATGGAGGATTATACATGGCAGGATGTTATGGCCACCCTTTCCACTTACATTCCATTGGCCAGAACTCATCAATATGCTTCTACCTAACTTCAGAGGAGGCTGGGAAACAGGGCCTCTCAATAAGCCCCATGAGGAAAGAGAAAAGATTGGATGAACAGCTAGTCCGTCTTTGCTATACTCTTCAAAGAGTTCTGGCTACGAGAACCACAAATACATGTGAGTGAATTGAGCATCGTAGTGGCAGTACAGAGGATTAATGTGACTGACTTTTGATAGGATGGGTAATTATTTCTACTGGTGAAGTTATTCTTGGAACCTGAGAGTCTATGAATATGCATAATAATAAAACAATCTAGCCCTGACCAGTGTAGCTTAGTTGTTTGGGCGTTATCCTGCAAAGGGAAAGGTTTCCTGTTCTATTCCCAGTTAGGGCACATGCTTGGGTTACGGGTTCCATCCCTGGATAGGACTGGATGGGGCGTGGATGAGAGGGAACCTGTAGATGTTTCTCTCTCACATCAGTGTTTCTCTCACATCAATGTTTCCCTCTTCTTCTCCCTCCCTTCCCCTCTCTCTAAAAAATGAATAAATAAAGATTTTTTAAAACTTAAAAAAAAACCTTTTAGTATTTGCTTACTCTCATGGATTGAAAGGTTCTAAGAATACTGTTTTATACTGTAGTTGTTATTATATTTACTTTTTCATAATATAGATTTAATGATTGCTGCTACTGTGTTAACTGAGAGTAGGTCTCCTATTTAGGACCACTTACCAATCAGGGAGGAAAAGTAAAGACCCAAATGAATATAAAGAAATCCCAAATAGGCTTTTAAAAAGAGAAGTATTGCTAATTTATATCTCAATTTTTTAAGAAGATTTTATTTATTTACTTTTAGAGAGAGAGGAAGGGAGGGAGAAAGAGAGGGAGAGAAACATCAATGTGTGAGATACATCAATCAGTTGCCTCTCACAAGCCCTGCACCAGGGACCTGGTCCACAACCCAGGCATGTGCCTTGACCAGGAATCAAACCGGTGACCTTTCAGTTCGAAGGTCAGTACCCAATCCACAGCAGCCAGAGCTATTTCTCAATTTTTTAAAAAAAGCAAATGAAAATTAATTTAAAATCTGTTGCAACTGAGTGAAATTGATCAATAAAGTAATTTACTCTGTATAAATAAATACATAAAATACTCAGGCATATAGAAGTAATTCAAATTTTGAAGGATAATAGTAACATCACAATCTACTGTTCACTCCTCTCTTGCATAATAATGTGAAACTAGCAATTTGCCTCTGACTAAACCATGAGTAGTGGAAAAACACTGTAAGTGACATGCAGGATTAATTTAGAATGGTCAGGCTGGTGACTCCCAGTAAGCGCTCAAAAAATCAAGAGGTTTTTACAATAGTTCAGGAGGTGCTGAGGTCGTCTGTGCCAGTACCAACTTCAGAAAACACAGGAAAGGGGGGAGAATTGGATGGGTAACGGGCAAGAAGAAGGTACCAAAATAATCCCAAGGATCTGCCCAAGTGTGACAGTAACAGTGACTGTGAATCCCTGACCACACCCCTCCTCTTTCCTACAGTTCCCCACTCTGGAGAGCTTGTTAAAATTTAGGTGGCTGGTGCCCCACCCCCAGAGTAACTAAGTTTGGGACAGGACGCAATAATGTGCATTTCTGACAAGTGTGCAAATGTTGATGCTGCTGGTCTGGGACCACACTTTCAGCACCATGGCCTTACAGCAGCGATTTTCAACCATTTTCATCTCATGGCACACATACACTCATTACTAAAGCTCTGTGGCACACACACAAAATATTTTTTGCTGACCTGACAAAAACTGGGTATGATTTAGATTGATTTACAAAAAAAAATAATAGTAGTAATTATCTACCCTTTTTGCTCCAAAGTGACTTTTTAAAAACATCAAGTGCCTATACTTGTATGTAAGCATTTCTGGTACCAAGAATTAAGCGGTCAGACACAACCCTATTATGTGACGTGACCAATAAGATGCAACACTATTATATGACCTATATATTTATGGTTCAAAGCAGGGCATTCACACCAAGAGGGCTAGTGTTGTGTTGGCTGTTGTCATTTTCTAACTTGACAATCTCAGGGAAAAGAGGTCAGTGCCCCTGACTAAATAGTCAGGTATTCATGTTTTAAAAATCTTGCGGTACCCCGGTTGAAAATTGCTGCCTTACAGTCATACCTCCTTATTTTGCTGACTTCAAAGACATTTCTTTGTTAAACCAGCAGGGGGAGACAGGTATAAAATTTATCCTCTAAAAATAAATACACTGCCTTACACTACTAAAGCTACTAGGAGTTATGACATTGCCATGGAGACTTCTGCAAAATTTTGGAAAGCAGCATCTAAGTTGGCACCAGGTGAAATATTTTTCAGGTTTTTACATAAAAGTGTTTTTTGGTAGGACTAACACCCAGCTTCCTACAAGCCATAGTGTCATGGTTAAGAATTTGCAATCTGGACTCAGAGAGCTCTGCACCTTCCAAGCTATGTGACTTTGAGAAAGTCCCTTATTTTCTCTGATCCCCATTCCTTGCCTTTAAACTAGTCCATATAGTAGTCCCCCCTTATCCCAGGGGATATGTTTTAAGACCCCTATTGGATGCATGAAACCAATGACAGTACTGAACCCCACATATACTGTGTTATTTCCTATCCATACATACCTTTTACTTAACAGAAGTGCACTCTACAGCTCCTCTTGGGCATAACTGAATTACAGCATCATTACTCCTGCACTTCGGGGCCATTATTGAGTAAAATAAGGGCTACTTGAACACAAGCATTGAGATGATGCAATACGGAGACAGCTGATCTGATAGCCAGGACAGCTACTAAGTGACTAGTGGGTATCTTGTACAGCAGTGGATATGTGGGACAAAGGGGTGATGCACGTCCCCAGCAGGACAGAGCAGGATGGTGGAGATTTCATCAACAACTCAGGAGACATGCAATTTGAAACTTAGGGATTGCTTATTTCTTGAATTTTCCATTTAATCTTTTTGGACCATGGTTGACTGTGGTTAACTGAAACCTGGGAAACAAAACTAGGATAAGGAGGTATTATCATACCCTATAGAATTGTTAGAAAGCTAAAAGTTCTTAGAACCGTTGCTGGTTACTATTATTAAGATATTATTAATACTCTAGTTAATTGTTACTTTCAGCTTTTTAGTCTAAAATTTAGAAATAGTCCAGATACGTTGCTATGTTTGTTTTTTAACACCCAGTGCTCCCGTTATTAAGGTAAAAATTGAAAACGTCTAGAAAGTAATTGTTTTGAAATGCTAATCTCCCCAACCTAAAATAGGTGGGGTTTGATTAACGTACCTGTCCCCGAGAGCTCTGACCTAGCCTTGATCTCCTAGCCTTCAGTTCCCAAAGGTAAGTGTGTTTCTTGGACCTTGATCTCTGAGATGGAACGGGAGCAGATGCAGCCGGCTTGGTCTTGGCAGGGCACTCACGTAGGGTCGGGTCAGACCAACCCCAGCCCAGTCAGCGCTTCCTCGGTCAGCAAGAGACGGCCGCTCCCCGCTAAGGGACACACCTGTCCGTAACCACGCTTTTAAGGGCCAGACCCTGATATTGGCTTCAGGACGTAAGCCTGCAGGGTCTAGTCCCAGGAGGGAAAGCCCGCCCGGTCGTGGGGTGACGTCAGTGAGGGCGTGTCCGGCCCCGAGGAGCAGAGGGCGGGGCCTGCGGGAAGGTGTGCTGGGGGCTGGTTGGGGGCCCGGCCGGCGGGGCGGGGCCGTGACGTCTCCGGGTGGTGGTGTTCCGCTAGCGCGCGGGTAGGTAGGTGTAGCTGCGGGCGGCGGCGACGCTCACTGAAGGCGGCGAGCCGCACTGAGCAGCCTGTCGCTGTGCAACATCCCGCGGTGCTCACAATGTCCCTAAGAAGCAGCCTCTCGAGTCTCCGGACGCAAGTGCATTTCGTGCTGAAAAGGTCCGTCCACTCCGTGGCTGTGATTGGAGCCCCATTCTCACAGGGGCAGGTGAGAGCGAGGACCCGGCACCGCGGGGCAGGATCTCCGCCTTCCGCAGAACCCGAGAGAGCGGGGTGGGGGGCGAAGTAGCGAGGAGAGGATGGGGAGAGACGTGGTGGGGACGTACTGGCGGGTTCCCGCGATTGGACACCGGGAGAGCACGTGGGATTTTCTCCGGTAGAAAATGGGGAAGGAGGGAGGGGGTGGAGGGTACCCTTTGTGCGGCTCGGACCGGGTGCTCCGAGCTGGCGGGTTTCTGCGGCCCCCGGGGAGGAGCCAGAAAGTAGTGGGTCCCACTTGGGGTGATGGAGGAGAGAGGGAAGGAGGGAGAGGATTCCACGGAGAGGCTGAGGAGGAGAAACCGGCATGAATCCTCGGTGGACGGAGGTTAAAAAGGCGATCTAAGAACTCAGGATCCATTCTCAGAGCATTAACTGGGAAGGAAATTGGCGCTGGCCGCTCCAGCGGCGGGAGGGCGGGAGGGGCTGTTCAATGAAAGAAACCCGCCGCCGTGGAGAGCTCACTGGTGGCGAAGTCCGGGATCTGGCCCCTGCCTGCCACACGCACCCGACAGCCAGACCCTCACCTGGCTCAGCCCGTCTCGGCCTCCGCTTGCCCTTCACACAAAGGGCTTGCAAGGTTAATCTGATTCCAGTGATTGTTGTTTTCCCCTCCGTCCCTGCAAGCGTTCGAAATAACCAGACCTCCGGTGAAAATAATGATAATAATGTCAGGTTTTCAGAGGGCTCTATTGGGAACTAAGTACAGTAGTCCTCCCTCGGTTTTGCTTTCCAATATTTGTTATCCATGATCACCGCAGTCTGAAAATATTAAATAGAAAAGTCTATGACAGGGATTAGAGGGAGGGGGGAGGGAGATAAAGGAGGAAAGTAGGGGAAGGGACTAGATAAAGAACAAGTATAAACGACCCAGGGACAAGGACAACAGGGCGGGGATTGACTGTGGGAGGGGCGGGAAGGGGCAGGGGAGAGCCGTGGGGGAAAATTGGCACAACTGTAAGAGAAAACAATAAAAAAGTCTAGAAATACGCAGTTCGCAAGTTTAAAATCACACGCTGTTGTGAGCGCATGATGAAATCTCTAGCAGTCCTTCTCTGTCCTAGCGGAGACCAGAATCATCCCTTTGTCCTGTGTGCGCGCGCGCTGCGACCACCACCCACCGCGCAGTCTCTTAGCCCTCTTAGTTATAAGATTGACTGTTGAGATATCTCAGTGCGTGCTAAGCTAGTGGTTCTATTTTATTATTAGTTATTGTTGTTCATCTTTACTGTGCCTAATTTATAAATTAAAATTTTTCACAGGGTCTGGTGCCACCTGCAATTTCAGGCATCCACGGGGGTGTCTTGGAATGTATTCCTTGCGGATAAGGGGGGGATTGCCATATAGCATAGCAGATTTCTGTATTTTTGTGAACTATAGTCTTGTTTCAGTCATCTTCCCTCACACCTCACTGTGTAATTTATGTGACAGAAAAGAAAAGGGGTGGAACATGGCCCTGCTGCCGTAAGAGAAGCTGGCTTGATGAAAAGGCTCTCCAACTTGGGTAAGTGGGGGAATCTGAGATTTCGTGGGGGGTGGTGACAGGCGGGTTCAGAGTCTTCTCTGTCACATCCAGGGACCGCACAGTGTCAGCTGTGCACGGCCTCAAGAAGTGTCTCTCGTCTTCCCTTGAATTCCCTCTGCAGCTTAAGATCTATCAGAGTCTTCAGGCCAAGTCCTGTTGCAAAAAAGAGAGTGTTTGGAAGGCAAGGAGGAAGAGAGAGGCAGGGCCTGGGACAAGCTGTTGGTGACTGCAGAGTGGCTCTAAGAATACGAGCTCCAACTCTTAACTGCAGTCAACCTCTCCCCCTAAAATTCCACCTCTGCTGACCCAATCATGAGGTGCTCATGGCCCATCAGTCTAGCCAGTTTCCCCCTTCAGGTCGCTCATTTCTTCCCTAGGATTAATAGCTTTATATTGCTATAAGCAGAGCTTTAGCTTAGTGTTTTCCAAACTTTCCTGATTATGAAAATCACTTGGACTACTTGTTAAAAATACTGATTTCTAGGCTCCTCCATGGAAGATTCTGGTTCATTGGCACTGAGGCAGGACCCAGACAAGTGCCTTTTCACAAACACCCCAGGCAATCAGAAGTAAAGTTGCAGTCTTGTAATTAGGATGGTACTCTAAATTTACAGAAGCAGAAGGCAGTGGGACCCAAAGATAAATGCCATTTGTGTAGGAATGGAGAACCCTTCTTTCAGTAGTAAGACACCAAATTCCATTACCTTTATGGTGGGAAGGTTCTTCCTTATATCTAACCCAAGTTTTTCTAGTGGATGTTAGGGGCCATTTCCTCCACTCGGGTTGGGACTATTCACATATGTTTTCTGGAGCTACCAGTGCAGCAGGCATGCGCCAGGAGGCTGGAGACGCTGGAGACAGTAATACAGGATCTACGGTGTTGGGTTGACTGCTCAAAACTTTTCTTGTTAAATAATTGCAGTTCCTTCTTAACCACTTTAATTATTCTCCAAGGTTCACCACCAAATATGAAAGACAAATTGTTAAGATTTAGTCTTAATGTGTCACTCATTACCTAACGGAGAAGGTTTTTACTCCTGCTTATAAATGAGGATACTGCCCCTTTAAATCAGTTATATGCATTCTGCCTTTTTAAAAGCATTATTTTACACTGAAGACAGCCATCTCTGGTAATCACTGTTTTTTAATACTGGATAAACCTATGCAGCCCGTCTGATGAACTGGGCCTACCGTTGCTGGAACTGCCTGCTCATTGCTGGATTCTGCCTTCAAAGTCTCCTGATAAGAGTCATTTTCGGCCTCTCACACAGGAGACAATACTCAGTTAAGGCTGCCCAATGAGGGGGAGGGGCTCCCTTGCAGCCGCCTGTCCTACTGGAGCTTTGTAGACCTTCCTTCCTGTCTCAGCTCAAGGTACTTTCCCACTCCAGCCAGGGGCAGCCATTCTCCCTAAAATACAACAGTACTTCCTCCGTAAATGCTCAACCTCAAATGATGGTGAGGCTTCCGTTTATTTGGTCTTCCCTTTCATTAAAAAGATAGTTTTAGTTTTATAACTTATATTCTTACCCTGTAGCTGATGGTAGCCCAATCGGTAGCCAGACTGCTGGTGAGCAGTCTGGAATAGAATCTCATTGCATATTAAACGATTGTGGCACTCAGCAGATTTCTAGCGTGTGGTTGGGCCAAACTCCAGGAACATCTTAGAGAAAGGCACGGAGAGGAGTTTCAATGCCCTATTCTGAAACACCAATACTACCAGGATCACTTAAGTCCTTCGAGCACTTCCAAAGCAGCAGCATGCGTCAAATTTTGAGAAAGAGAAGACCCATGGCACGGTAACTTTTCCAGATCCCTTTGTTCCTCGCCTTCTGCACTGATATCACAGGCTGTCAGTGTTGCCATGGTACCGAACTTCCTGTTTTCTCAAACGAATGTATTTGACCTGGTGTTTGGATTTAGTAGGACACTCAGGGGTTCCTGGCTCAGGTAAGCACTTAAATATAATAAAGAGAACTGGAGAGAAATAAAGAGGCAATTGCTCTGGCAAAGCTCAGATGCAATCTGCTCCTGATTCCCGTTAGCTCTGACACCCTTTTTCCTTCTGTGGGGAAATATAGCTAGCTGTGCACTAAGATTAGCAGTTTGAGGTCTGTCTCATTGTAGTTGTGGTAATTTGACCTGGACTTCAAAGAGGTGACAGCCTCTGGCACAACTATCAAAATTCATGTGACACTGTGACCAGGCTAAGAGTCCTGGAGTTTAGGAAGTCATTTGAGAGCTATCCTAACCTATTGGGACATCTATTCCCATTTATTTGTCCCAATTTGGGACATTTATTCTTTCTGTTCCATTGGTGCTCCATCAAAGGAACAGGGATCTCTTTGGTTGAGACTCAAGAATCTGATCTGCTTCAGCACGAATTGACAAGAGGGCCTGAGAGAATTGTTTTTAACATAAGGATCTGACTTACGAGAGCTGTTTATCTGGAACAGATCAATGTATGAGATCAGGGATCTGTGTTTGCTTTCAGTGGCTGGTGGAGAATGTCAGCAATCACAAGCTTAGTTGAATGACAGTGATGCTGCAGCCCGGTTCCCGTCAGACCATTCCACCGAAACCAGCTTGAGCAAGCTCACTGATTTATCAGATGCTATGTTACTGGACATGTCTATTGCACAACTGACCACTTTATTCTTGCAATATTCTGTTAGTTAAGAATTTCCTCTCCCCTGAGCCTCCCCTCTCTGGCCCTGCCTTTGTGGGATCCTCTTCCTCTTCCCAACCCTCAAATGTTGATGGATCTCTTTTACATGCACCCACGCTTCTCAGTTTTGTCATATGCCATCTGATTTGCCATGTTATTTATTTTGGTGTTTTTTAATTGGTTTAAAGCTTCATACTTTTATTCTTTAACTTATTAAACTTACCGGGGTAGCATTAGTTAGTAACATTATATAAGTTTCAGGTATACAATTCTATAACATAACATCCGTACATTGCATTGTGTGCTCACCACCCCCACGCTAGTCTCCTCCCATCACCACACATTTGACCCCCTTCACCCTCTTCATCCTCCCCCACCCACTTCCCCTCTGGTAACCACCATAGTGTTGTGTGTGCCTATGGGCTTGATTGTGTTCTTTGTTCATTTGTTGCTTTCTGCTTTATATCCCATATGTGAGTGAAGTTATATTGTTCTTGTCCTTTTCCAACTGACTTATTTCACTTAGCATGATACTCTCAAGATCCATCCATGTTGCCACAAATAGCAATATTTCATCATTTCTTATGGCTGAGTAATAGTGCATTATTTATATATGTATACACACACACACACAAACACACACCCATACTTACCACATCTCCTTTATCAGTCATCCACCAAAGGACACTTAGGCTGTTTCCATATCTTGGCCATTGTGACTAATACTGCAGTGAACAGAGGGGTACATATAACTTTACACGTAAGTATTTTCAAATTTGGGGGATAGATACCCAGAAGAGAGATTGCTGGGTCATATGGTAGCTTTATTCTTAATTTTTTGAAAAACTCCCATACTGTTTTCCACAGAGGCTATACCAGTTTACATTCCCACCAGCAGTGTTCGAGGGTTCCCTTTTCTTACATCCTCCCCAGCACATTTCTTACCTTATTGGTAGTCGCCATTCTAACAGGTGTGAAGTGGTATCTCATTGTGGTTTTGATTTTCATTTTCCTTATAGCTAGAGAGTTTGAGTATCTTTTCATGTATCTATTGGCCATTTGTGTGTCTTTTGGGGGAAAAATGTCTATTCAGGTCCCCTACCCATTTTTTAATTGGATTGTTTGGGGTTTCTTTGTTGCTGAGTTGTATGATTTCTTTGTATATTTTGGATATTAGCCCCTTATTAGAGGTATTGTTTGCAAATATCTTCTCCACTCAGTTGTTTGCTTTTTTATTTTGTTGATGGTTTCTTTTGCTGTGCAGAAGCTTTTTAGTTTGATGTGGTCCCCTTCATTTATTTTTCCTTTTACTTCCCTTGCTCTTGGGATCAATTTCATAAAACCCCTCTGAGACCAAGGTCCGTAAGTTTAGTGCCTGTGCTTTCTTCTATGTATTTTATTGTGTCAAATCTTGTATTCAAGTCTTTAATCCATTTTGAGTTCAATTTTTCTGTATGCTGTCAGATAACAGTCACTTCATTCTTTGGCGTGTGGCTTTCCAATGTTCCCAACACCATTGATTGAAGAGGCTTTCCTTTTGCCATTGTGTGTTTTTGGCTCCTCTGTCAAAAATTAGTTGCCCATATGTGTGTGGGTTTATTTCCGGGCTCTTAATTCTATTCCATTGGTCTGTACGTCTGTTTTTCTGCGAATACCATACTGTTTTTATTATTGAAGCTTTGTTGTATAATTGGAAATCAGGGAGTATAACAACTCCAGCTTTGTTCTTTTTTCTCAGGATTGCTTTGGCTATTTGGTGTCTTTTGTGGTTCCACACAAATTTGAAAAATTCTTTGTTCTATTTCTTTGAAAAATGCCATTGGAATTTTGGTGGGCATTACATAAAATCTGCATATTCCTTCAGGTAATATGGCCATTTTAACTCTGTTAATTCTTCCAGTCCGTGAACACAGAATATCTTTCCATTTCTTTGTCTTCTTCAATTTCTTTCAACAGTTCTCAGTGAATGGGTCCTTCATTTCCTTTGTAAAGTTTATTCCTAGGTATTTTACTCTTTTTCTTTCTATTGCAAATGGGATTGTTCTCATTTCTTTCTCCAGTATTTCATTATCAGCATATAGGAACACAGCAGATTTTTGGTTATTGATATTGTATCCTACAGCTTCATTGTATTTGTTTATGTTTAATAGTCTCTCGGGTGTGGCCTTTCTCTGTATAGAATCTTGTCATCTGAAAATAATGACAGTTTTACCTTTTCATTCACAGTTTGGATCCCTTTTGGATCCCTTTTATTTCCTTCTCTCGCTTCATTGCTCTGGCCAGGACTTCCAGTGCTATGTTGAATAACAGTGGTGCGAGTGGGAGTCCTTGTCTTGTTCCTGATCTTAGAGGAAAAGCTCTCAGGTTTTCATCATTGAGTACATTAACTGAGGGTT
Source organism: Desmodus rotundus (assembly GCF_022682495.2). NCBI lineage: Eukaryota > Metazoa > Chordata > Mammalia > Chiroptera > Phyllostomidae > Desmodus > Desmodus rotundus. The sequence goes on from NC_071393.1 coordinate 111,037,034, forward strand.
TGTCATGTGTAGCCTTTATTAAATTCACATTCTTTCCTTCTATACCCATTTCATTGAGTGTTTTAATCATAAAGGAATGTTATGTCTTGTCAGATGCTTTTTTCTGCATCTGTTGATGTGGGGAAGCTTTGTCCAGCAGAGCTCCCCTGGGCTGCCGGAGATGAGAATAAGTCTACCAAGACATCATCTGCTTGGGGAGGAAAGGTGGCCAGTCTCTCAGAGGAGAAGGGCCTTGAACCTGTTCCACCACAGGCTTTTATTGGGTTTTAATTTGCATAGGAATACAGGGCATATACATAAAACTCATCAGTCATTGTCAGGCAGTAATGATTAAACAATAGACAACATTCACAGAACTATGAGGGCTTATTCTGAGTCAGGGTCAGATAGCCAAAGGGCCATAAAACTTTGGGAAACAAACTCATTTTATGCTTGGTCCCTTATCATTTAAATTGAGGGTATTCTTAATAAAGCAGGTCTCATAGGATTTTATGCATTCTTTCTTAGGCCTGATTCCTCCCCACCCCCAAACTGCCCATTCCAACAGAGGGCCGCACCCACCTCTGGCATTGTTTTAAGTCAGGCAGGGGAAGTAAGGCAGCCAAGAGATAGGAGGCTTCTTATAGATAAAATGAGGACTCAGGCTATGTCAAAGCCAAGAGGTGAGGGTCCATCACCCCTTTTCTATAGTCCCCCAAGTCCTTCCCTGATGACCCCCTTGTGACCATGCCTGTATTAGGTTGTCCCTCCCTTGAGGAATCTTACCAGTCATTGGCTAATCAGTCATCTGCCTGGGGCCAAGCAGGGTGAAGTAAAGGGGGCAGAGGCCAAAAGGATACACTTTGTCTCCTTAGTGGCTTATGGTCCCAATGTCTCTTTACTCAGCCTTAGCCAAGGGGGATTATAGCTTCTGAAACCAGGCAGGGAGGTTCACAACATGTTGATGAGATCATATGAGTTTTATCTTTTACTTTGTTAATGTGTATCACATGAATTGATTGGCATATGTTGAATCATCCTTGCATCCCTGGAAGGAACCCCACTTAATCATCCTGAAGTATTATTTTTTTAATGTATTGTATTTGATTTGCTGGTATTTTGTTGAAGATTTTTGCATCTATGTTCATCAGATATTGGCCTGTAATTTTCTTTGTTTGGAGGGCGTACCAAATTACTTTATTTGAAGGAGTGGTACAAATGAAGGACATAAGTGTATGATTTGGTACAGGTTATAGAAAAGGTAAAGGTAACTCCAACATGGACGTACTGCTTTGGTGACCAGGGAAGTCACCCCCGTGGCCGTGGGAAGGCAGCCTAAGGCTTAGCTCTCTTAACTGTCTCCCAGAGTGTACTTGTCAAAGAGATCCTCTGCCATGCCACACTCAGGGGTCCCCAACTGCTCCAGTTGGTTATGTGGTCACCCAATTCTCTGCTGGATTTCACCTGCTCATCCAGGTGGTGAGTCTCAATGAAGTCACACAAATGAGGGTCATTTTTTTTCAGTGGCCAGTTTGTGCAAGTCCAGTAGTGACTGATTCACACTTTTTCCCAAGTGTAATGCACACTCCATTGCATTCAGCCCTTTCTCCCAGTCATCATGGTGTGGTGTCTTGATATTCTGAAAGAAGATTTGGCCACCTCGTTGGTTCTGCAGCTTCATCAGTTTCTTAACACATTCCCTCTTCTCATGAGACTGGTGAAGAAAGAATTGGCCAAGTTCTTCAAAGCCCCATCACGGCAGTCAAAGTAGTAAGACATGGACAGGTAGAGGTAGGAAGCTTAGAGCTCCAGGTTGATCTGGCAGTTGATGGTGGCCTCCGAGTCCTGGTGGTAGTTCTAACGCACCGAAAAGGTGGACGTGGTTGACATGATAGGTGGCTGAGGACAGGTGGCTTCATGGCGCTGAAGTGGTGGCAGGGGCCTTGGGCGGTCCAAGGGCTCTGTGAGGAGGTGGCAGAAGGATGGATCTGGGCAGCTGGCTGAGACGCAGGGTCGAGCGCCAGGTTCTGTTCAAGCACTATTGACGCAGGAAACCATGGCGATTCTCGGCAAAGAGAATCCTGTAGCCTGCAAATTTCTTTTTGTGTTTTGTACTTGGCCTGGTTTTGGTGTCAGCACAATGTTGGCCTCATAAAAATAGGAAGTATTCCCTCTTCTTCAACCTTTTGGAAGACTGTGACAGAGGCTATTTGATGATCGGACCAGCTGAAAGAACCTTGAGGGTAGAGGAAGTTTCTTCTGCCCCCGCAATTGGCATCATGAATAGGATACCTCACTGGCTAGGCACTGCTGGTGCTGAAGCTCCTGCAGTGGAAAGAGCCTCTAGAATGAGCAGGCAAGGCAAGAATTCTTTCCTAGCACACTCCCGGATCTCTAGCTGCAGAGTTTGGTCATGGACTCTTCCAAAATATGTAGATTAGCTGGAGAAAACTTAGTCATAGTCATCTAATTTGCCATATATATTTTGGTTTTTACTTTTTTTAATTAGGTCTAAAGCTTCATACTTTAAAATGTAACCTGCCTCATTCTAGCTGGCATGGTTCAGTTGGTTGGGCATCATCCTGCAAAGCAAAAGGTCACTGGTTTGATTCCTGGTCACGGCACATGCCTGGGTTGTGGGCCTGGTCCCGGGATGGGACGTGTGCCAGAGGCAACCACCAATCAGTGTTCCTCTCTCACATCGATGTTCTGTGCCTCTCTTTCTCCCTACCTTCCTCTCTCTCTAAATAAATAAATAAATAAAGCCTTTAAAATAAAAAATTTTTAAAAATGTAACTAGCCCCTATATTAAACAATGAAATCTCAGGCTTGTGCTAGATACATTTTTCTAATACATTTTCATTTTAATAGTTTTATATATTTGTATTGATTGATTTAAGAGAGAGGGAGAGAGAGAGAGAGGAGAGGAGAGAGAGAAACATCAACTTATTGTTTTATTTATTTACGCACTCATTGGTTGATTCTTGTATTCACCCTGACCAGGGATGGAACCTGCAACCATGGTGTGTTGAGACGACACTAACCACCTGAGCTCCCCGGCCAGGGCTAATTTTATATTTTGATGTTTGTCCTTCAACCACTAATGGTATGTGCTCCACACTTAACAACCAGTAGAATAGGTCCTCCATAATTTGACCCTCATCTGCCCCTTTAGACTTGTTTCCATCCACATTTCACCTTGTTTTCATTGCAGCTAGTGTTGTGGGTACTTGACCTCGGCTCCATCAACTGAAGCACCCATCCTAAACTTTGATTTGAAATTCAAGAAAGGGCAGAGGCAAAGAACTCATTTTGTGATGGGCAGGGATGGCCGCAGTTGAGCAGTAGCTTCTGTCCAGCGTCAGCAGGGTCAGCCACCGAGGCTGCCAGTGCCTTTCCCTAGGAGTGGAGGTGGGAGCAGCCATAATATCTTCACTGTACCGTCCTGCAGTGTGACTGTTGGGGCCACTATGTCTGGCAGTGTGGCCTTTAGACCAGATTCTGGGACTTAGACAAGTTGAACAGATTGCTTTTCTGTTGCCTGAATTGATGATAGAACAGTTTACAAATTCCAATGAGAAATAAAATCTTGGACTGGAATCCTCCAAGCCCTCTCTCCCAGGTCTTCACTAATAAATCCTTGTTCTTTTGTTTGCTTTTTTCTCTAGTACGTTACACAATGTTCTTGAAAGTTAATATAACTCATTAGGTTATTGTTACTTTGTCCTTTAGTGAATTTCGGACTATGGTTTAGTCCCTTTGGAATTTACTGATTCTCTGTTCTCTTGGTGCTTTGATTTTTGAACCATCATGTTCCTTCATATGACTTCTGAGAACAACGGCCTGAAGTTTTAATTAAAGGTGTGTGCAAGTTCCCGGCCTACCTGACTGCAGTAGACAGACAGACCTACCTTATTGTGTTACTGCACATCATTTTAAATGTTCTGTATCTTACGCATGGTGGCAGTTACAGGAATATATACATATGCCAAATATTAATAAATAAATAAATGTATGTATATTTATATGCCAAACTCATTGAACTTAAAATGCGAATTAATGTAAAGTATACATCAAACTATTTAAACATCCTTTTCAGGTTTATTTTCCCTAGGAGCAGCTTTTCATCACTGAAAACTGTATCATGTTCATTCATTCACTGCTTTGTATATTCAAGAAACTGGAGCCCTACTAATTTCTAGGAACTGAGAAGACAATAGTGAACAGAACAGAAATTCCTGTTCTCATAGAACTCTCATTCTAACGAGGAGTGGTTTGACGCAGACGTAAGGAAAACGTATAGGAATCAGATGGTAATGGGTGCTGTCGAGGAAATGAAAGTAAGGGACAGGGGAAAGCAAGTACTGGGGAGAAGGTAAGCAGTGCGTATTGTAGGGAGCGAGGCCTCCCTGAGGAGGTGCCATGTGAGCAGATCCTTGGGAGGTGAGGACAGGAGCCGTGTGTGTGTATTTGGGAGAGAAGCATCTCAGGCAGAGGAAACAATAAATGCAAAGACCCTGAGATAACCGGTACCTGGAGTGTTCAGGGAACAAAAAGCTGGTAAGGAGCCCATGGCAGTGGTTGCCCAGGGCGGGGGAGGGCCTTCTACTCCTTTATCTTTGGTTTTGCAAGAAAAGCCAGAAGTCAGGATTTTTGTGGGAGATTTGGGTTGTTTTTTAAAAAAGTGATATATCCATACAATGGGCTATTATTGAGCCATAAAAAGCAGTGAATTGTTAACTTAATCAATAACACCGGCTGTACCTTGAAAAAGCATTATACTAAGTGCAAGAAGACAGGCACAAAAGGCCACATATTATATGATTCCATTATATGAAATGTCCGGAGATCCATAGAAACAGAAGATGGATTAGCGGTTTGCAGGTGCTGCGGGGAGAGAATGGGGAGTGACTGCCCGTGAGTACTGGTTTCCTTTTGGAGTGTGATGAAGCTGTTCTGGAGTTAGTAATGCACTAATGCCTTCGCAAAAGCATACATCACCGGTGGTGTGCCTGAATATAGGCGAGTCTATTGCAGATATTATTGGGATTTGGCAAATTTCAATATAACTACATTATTTCTGCTTATAAAAGCAGCAAATAATTTAACTTACATCTTTCATTTCAAAGTTTGATATCTAACATAGACACCGTGCTAGGCTCTTGCTATTGTATCATTCTTAATCTGTTAAAAGCAAATTATGATACCTGTTAGGTGGCTAGCATCAAAAAAATAATGTGTTGGTGAGGGTGTGGGGTTATTGGAACCCTTCCTTGTGCAGTTGGCGGGAATGTAAAATGGTACAGGCGCTGTGGAAAACAGTATGGTGGTTCCTCAAGAAATGAAAATATGACCCAGCAATTCCACTCCAGGCATATATCCAAACATTGAAAGTAGGGTCTTGAAGTGAGAGCTGCCTTGGCCTTTTAGAAAGAAAGTCGCAGAGGCAGACAAAGTGAGCCAGCTGGGCCGAGCGGACTCAGGAAACAAGTTACAGAGGCAAAAGAAGGGCTCCTGGAGACGGGTTCAGGGGATTATCCTGGGATGAGCTGCCGCTGCCTCCTGCTTCCCTGGTTACAAGTCTCTTGGGGACCCTTAAAGCTTAGGAGAAAGAAAGTAAAGATAGACGCCTGAAGAGAGAAGGCATGGGAGTGTGTGTATGTGTGTGTGAGAGAGAGAGAAAGTGGGCACAAGAGCGCACACATGTGCAGTGGGTCCTTCGTCTTAGGGTTTTTATCTGTTTTCTAAAGGCAGGAATTTTAGGGGAGGTTTCGGGAGGATCTCAATAGAATATTCATCACCTTTCCAGGTGTGCCCTTTAATATGCTGATTCATAAAAAAAACGAGCATCTAGAGGGGTCAGGGTCATGGTCTCTACTGATTGGTTGGTGCTAGGGTAGGGGGTCATTGGTCAGTGCATGTGGTCCTGATGCCAGCCATGATGTTGCTTCATCTGGTTTTGCTGCTTTTCTGGGCCTGGAGCTGAAATACAGCTGAGGCCTAGAAGCTACCTCTAGTTTGATCAAAATCTCTGTCTCTGTGGTCAACAGACCCGATGCTTTGTCCCTAAGGTTATATGGTGCTGGTCAGAACCTCAGTGTCCCAAGGGCTTAATGATTAAGGGAGAAGGAGGTAGGTGAGTCAGGGTGCTGGTTCAGGCCAGTTTGAATCAGCCATCCATCTCAGTTTCCCCGTTCTGCCTGCCAAAGAATTTTCCTAGCTTCTCACTATCTTGCCTCATTTCCATGTATTTTCAACAGAATGTAACACCCCAATGGCAACATATCCAAAACTGAACTTAAGATCTCCACTTCCTTCCCCTGTGTCTTTTTTGAAACCTGGCAGTCAGAGAGCCAGAAAGCTGGAGGGCAGACCTGTTCTCTCTCCACCACCTCCTAAGTGTTGCCGGAATCTGTTAGTTCTCTCCCACTGCTGTGTCAGGGCGCTGGTCTTCTCCAGGCCTGTCCATTTTCCACAGGACACCAGGTCACTGGATCTACAGTGCAGATTTGATTTGCCACTTCCTGACTTGGAAACCGCAGTAGCTTCCTAGTGCTTTTGGAATCTGGGCCCTACCCCGTCCTCCTCCCTCATGTCTCCAAAGTCCTCCTGGATGAACCCTGGGCCAGGGGGATTGTGAATTGTTCTCTTAAGGCTGAAGACATTTGCCTATTCTGCTTGGAAAGCCTTTCCCATTTCCCCTTTGATTCCTGGCTAAAATCTTCAAGATTCAGGTATTGCCTCTTCTGAGAAGTCCCCCTTGCTCTTCCTGGGTCTGAGTCAGCACCTTCTGCTGTTCCCACCACACCCTGTGCACAGTTGCATCATAACAGTACCATATGTGTTTTCCCTTCCTGTCTTCTCACCAGGCTATGAGTTCCTTGAAGCCTGCAGCCAAACTTTATATCCCTAGGACTTAGCAGATTTCCAGGCACATAGTAAGCACACAGTCAGCTTTTGTTGAAGGAAGAAAGGGGGCAAAGCATCTGAAGGGAGAGCAGAGTTTTCTAGCCAAAGAATGCCTCTTTGGGATATTGATTATTTCAGCTTGTCAATTTTAAGCAGTGGCAGGCATGGGAGAAGCCATGTAGAAGTTAGTTCCTATAAAAGCACATTTACATTTGTAAGGGTGTTTCCCTTCTGTAGCAGGCCTGCATTCACTGTTCCTGTAGAAGGCAGGGACTTAAATCTTCACAACAATCTTACTCTTGTTACTGTGCTTTTCCTAGTAACCTCCTATAGTCTACTTTCTGTAAGGGTGGTCGGTGATGTCGGCTGTGAAAAGGTTCACAAAGAGAAGGAAAGGCAGAGAGCAAAGTTTTATTCACTTTCCAAGAGGGGAAAGGGGCATGGTGTGGAGAAATACATCAGCAGCTAAATGTAAGGGCTGTGGGCTTTTTTGACTAATTGGGGTGGTTGTAGAGCAAGACATTTCAGTTGGTCTTACACAGGCGGCAGCTTGTTCTGATGTTATCTTTGGGCGCAGGGTCCAAGTGTTGAGGTCTAGCACATCTGGTTTTGTAAGTTCTCGGAACCTCTGCACCTTCTGGGTGCTTCTAGTAATTTTCTAGTACTGAGCATAGAGATTCGTAAAATGTGAGTCAGTTAAGCTAGCTCTGGCAAAGAGGGCCTGACAAAGGGGCTTTTGTCCTATTACTGTTCTTGCTTTCCAGTAATTTCCAGTCCTGGGGACATAAGTTCCAAAGAGTAAAATGGCAATCATGTTTAACAAGGTCATAGTCCTGCTTGGCAAGTGCTGCCACCGCAGCAAATGGTGCCACCATAGCAAATGGCACTGGTTGTGTCCTTTCCCTCTCCGTCCCCCACATCTTTTGTCTTTAGCTGAAGGTGGTCTTTAGATGGTGGCTTCTGTCATTTTGGTGAAACTCAATGTTCCTGGGTCTCCACCATGTGTACAGGAGACATACATGTTTTCCCTGCTAATCTGTCTCACGTCAATTTGATTATTAGACCAGTCAGAAGAACCTTGAAGAGTAGAGGGAATTTTTCCTCCCCAATACATGCTACTTTTCTCTTGTAACTTCAGTTGACATAGAACATCCAAACTTGTAGAAGAATTTTATAAGAATTTGAGTTGTGGGACAGGAAGAAACTTTCCTGAACCCTCAAGGTTCTTTCCGCCAGTCTAATAATCAAATTGACATGAGACAGATTAACAAGAGAAAATAACCAGATTTCATTACATACGTATGTGTGGGAACCCCACATACATGAGTCAGGGACCCCACAAACATAAGAGGTTCAAAGATGGGGAAATGGGTGTAAAAGACATTCTGAGCTGGGGATGAGGTGAGGTGCCTTGGGGCTTCAAAAGGTCATTTCAGAATGATAAGTGTAGATGATCCCTAATAGAAGTTTGCCCTGCCCTATAGACAGGGCAAAAGAGGTTATCTTTTATAGGCAGGGCCCCTAACGTAAGTTCTTGTAGGTGGTGAAGGGAGCGGTACAACTTTCTCTTGAGGGCAGCCAACGTTTCCTTTAGCTCAAAACAATCTATGTACTACTGAGGTACATCGTGGGGTGGCCATTCTGAACCCCCACAGAGCCAACCAGAGGACACTCTTGGAAGTAAGATTTCAACAGACTGAGAAAATGCTCCCGAGAATGACAGTTTTGCAGTTTCTTCTTCTTCTCCTTCTCCTTCTTCTTTTTTTGCGGCAGTTCCCTCTCGGACCCCTCCCCCACATCTGCAGCCTCTTTTATACATTTGGAATTAAGGAGGGAACATAAGGAAGATTACATGATGGTGGGGGAAGGGAGTAGATTACAGGGTGGTTAAGATTCTGTGCTCTCTGGAGGGTGGTCACGCCTCCAAGGGGTCTGAAAACGGAGGATTACTCTTGCATTTCCAAGGTGTGCTAACCTAGATGCACAGAAACAGTGGAAACTTGTTTAAAGCATCAACCTTTCACTAAAGAGGTTATATCCCTGGGGCATTAGGAATTTATGATCAGATCACCCTGTGAGATTACTTTCTGTCACTGGACCTGTCAGCTTGTAACAGGGTGCAGCCAGAGGAGGGCCCCAGATAGGGATTTGTAATGGGGTCCAGAACTCAAGGTGTCCAGGAAGTATTAGGAAAATATATATAGGATGTCCTCACCCCTACAAGCCTGAGCTGGGGGAAGGGACACATGGAGCAGGGACATTCAGAGCTGTTTTGTATGGCAACAGCTGTGCAGCTAGCCTCTGGCATGGTCATTTAACATATCTATAACCTTTAACTGGTTTCATAGGTATGTTAGATAGCTGTGGCCATGCTTTGAGCCAGGGACATGCGAGTGACTTCCACCCAAGATGTAGCTTGGAAGCAGCTCCCCCTGGTTGCAGCACCTGCTTGAGAGCTTGGTGATGATTGGCTCCACGCCATGGGGCCACACCTGCCCAGACTTACTATGGCAGCCCAGTAAAGCTGGAAGAATAGGGAATGCTGGCAGGTGTAACTGATTGTAGGAGTTGGAAATGGGGCTGCAAAGGAAAGCTGGCGCTGGGATTTAAACCCAGGCACGGCAGCCACACCTGGGAGAGGACCACGTGACTTTGGTGGAGTAGGGGAAGAGAACCACGCTGCTTTGGCAGAGTGGGGACTCCGTGGCAACAACACAGCTGATGGTGCCAGGAGCCTGAATCATGGACTTCTACTTCTTTTCCTGAGATACGGTACCCAGGACTGGGCAGAGGGAGATGGAAGGACTGTGTGCATCTGTGGGTATTCTAAAGGACTTAAGTACTGTAATGAAGACATTAAGTCATTACTCTAAGTCTGTATAACTTTTAAATAATTCCTTTACTTTTCAGCGGTCTCTGGCATTGAGAGACGTCTTTCCTCTGGTGACGGGCAAGGTGAACCTAGTAGGTGTTGGGGGGGACCCCCAGAGAGAAAGGGAGGGTCCTTTCCATAATAGTATATTGTTCACCACCACCCCACCCCACCCCCCGCCCCAGGTCTGTTCTGTAACAAGCTTAATTGGAGGCTTTTTGTCCACACTTCACATTGTGATCTATGGGATTTTCACAGATCACTGTTTCTTTCCTTTCTCTTAAAATGAGTTGCTTCTTAGAAGCCATCTGGTTTCCCAGATTTTTATGAATGTGTGACTCAAAGGGAATGCGACCAGATGACACTGATATTGAGACAGTTATTCTTTTAACTGTCATTTATCAAACTGTTTAATTCTCAAAAGGTGTTTGGCTACCAGTTGATGAATTATTCAAGCTAAATGTTAGTAGATGATAATGGCCAGTTTTTATCCCCTTTCTGAAACATGTTTTTGAACCAAGACCTGAGTAGCTAATGATGATTGCTTCAGGTAAGGCTGACCTCTAGTTCTTAGATATTGTGTTATTCTTTAAATAGCCAAAATAGCACAAGTCAGAGGCCCAGAACCTAAGGAGTTTTTGTGGTTGATCTAGATAATTTAACTCTTGAATAAATTTATTCTCTATTAATGACCAAACTCTTGGTAGTGAGAGTGAGTGTGTGTTAATATAATGAAGACGAAATCTTCCTGGCTCCCTCCCTCACCCCTGGAGGCCAGAACCACTGAGTAGGAAGAGAAGTAGGAAACACCTTCCTGTGTGACTCAAGAATTGGGTCACTGCAGGGTGGGGCACTGTGGTTAGGGCTTAGGGTGAACTGGCTGTTGGTTGAGCTGTAGTTTTTGTTGGTTTGTTTGGTTCAGCTTATTTGAGCCAAACTGATGACAATTGCTGGGAAGCAAGATCTCTGGAGAAGGACAGTTTGTAGTTTCTTTGATGCATTTGGAATTAAGGCGGGGCTGTGAGGAGGATTACCTGAATGTGAGAGGAAAGGTCGGTGGGGTGTGTATGTGGGGGATCTCCGACTGGGTTACGTGATAGTTAACAAGATTATGTGCTCCCTTGAGGGTGGGAAAGTGTAAAAAGAGAATTACTCTGTCATTCCAAAGGCACGGGAACCTAGATGCACAAGAAGAAAGGACAGTGCTTGCTTAAGGCAAAGATAAACCTCTGAGAGGCCTGGGGTGTGATGACCCACCAGGATCTGCCCAGTTAAGACTTTATGATCACATCACCATGATGTGTTACTTTTGGTCAGATTTACTACAGAGCCCCCTTTCATCCACAGTTCCTCCTATTGGTCATAACTCAGTCCCAAGGATGCATCAATGACCAGCCTTTTGGTTGGATAGTGTGTTCTCACGGTGCTAGGAAGGCTCATTCCTAGGAAGTCTCAATTTTGTGGTCATATTGTCACATTTTCCCAAAAAGAAAGGGCAGGTAAATGGAAGGCAGAGAGGTCTCATGGTCTGCATGTTACTGAACAGCAAGTGGGGGCCTGCTGCCCACCACCACCCTCTGGGCAAAATTCCAGAGGCAAAGATTCGGTGATAAAGGAAAAGAGTCTTTATTCAAAAGCAACACGATTCTGGAATGACAGCTTTCCACACGCATTAGTCACTTAAACCTATCCGCTAAGGCTAAACTCTTTGGTTACAGTGTAATCACTTAAATCTATCAATTAAGGCTAAAATCTTGAGAACACGTGAGCTTCTCTATGATTCTCCGTGTTAGAAATTATCTTACTTCTATAGGATTAGTTTACAAACTAAAACAACAGAAGACACAAAAGCTACACAATTTGAAAGAATGGCAGGCTTCCTCCTCAGAGCCTGTCCCCTCTAGAACACCCAAAGAAGAATAACCCTGCCACTCTGCCAGGCCAGCCCAATCCTAGGCTGCACCTGGAATTTCTTCTCCCATCCAAAATACCGTCCCTTGGGAAACACAGGCAGCTGCAGCATGATCACCCAAGCATCCCCAAGGAACACAGCCAGAGAGCCAGTTTCTGCCCTCCTTTTATTTTTTGTTTTTTTTTTAAAAACTTTATTTATTTACTTACTTACTTACAGAGAGGACGGGAGGGAGAAAGAGAGGGAGAGAAATATCAATGTGTGGTTGCTTCTCACTCACCCCTACTGGGGACCTAGCCTACAACCCAGGCATGTGCCCTGACTGGGAATTGAACCGGTGACCCTTTGATTAGCAGACCAGCACTCAACCACTGAGCCACACCAGCCAGGGCATGCCCTCCTTTTATTTTAAATCTTCTGGCCCAGAATTCCATGCTCTTTTGGAGGTATTCAACTTCTCAACCAATCCTGTTTTAGACTGTTTACCATTGTCTCGGGCAACCTCCTCCTCCTCCTCCTCCTCCCCTGTGATGTGGTCACCAATGGAATGATAATCAGGTCTCTATCATTCTTTGTTAAAAAAAACAAAAAACAAAAAAAACACTCTAGGTCATTTCCCTCCTGTGAATTATCATGGTCTGTTTTGTCACCTTTCTCATTTTTCTATATTTTAGAAAAATATCTAAAGCATCTAGTATAACATTTACATAAGCCATAACGGGAGAACTAAAAGTTATCTTACACATCCTCAGTAATCATCACCAGGTGGAATGTATAGAAAAACCCAAAGAACAAGTATAACTATTATTATGACGAACATCATTAGCAGACAGGTAAAAACAATTGAGCAATTGGTTTCTGAGTTCAACATCCATCTGTGGGTAAACAGGCCTCGTCAATGTCTTGGGACAGATGCTACCTCTGAGGCTGGTGGACTCCTGTCCTTGTGAAGTCTTCGGTGACTGCTGTAGGTGGAGGTGAGTGTCAGAGTCTGGGGCAGATGTCCATTCACAGTTAGGTGCCTGATACGTCCCTTACAATGAGGTTGGAGAACGTTACTTTATGTGATGTGCGTTCCAATAAACAGGATCTCCAGGTGGCAGTCAGTGATCTCTAAAGTCCTTGTATCCTGGGAGCTCTCTGTTAAAGGACGTAGTTACCTAGTTGGTATTCTCTTAAAGGGACTTTATAAAACCTTGGCAATAGTGTAAGGTTTATCCTTTTAGTAATGTCAGCTCATAGGTTCCTTCATCTAATTTAAGTCCAGCTTAAATTCACTGTGATGTACAAAGGAATTTAAAAAAAAAAAAAAAAAGAGGGGGTTAGCCAGGTAGCCCAGAAGAACCAAGCAGCTATTTTGGGTTTCCCATATCCCAACTATTTGTTTAATTTACACCCATTGTTTACCCAAACTGTATATCCTAGAATTTTTTTAACAGTTACAACGCTTCCCATGGAATTTAACATAAAGAAATCTTTTCACGCCACAAAGTTATTCCTATGTATTTGATATTTTAACCTTTAAAACTTCAATTTCTAATGAAAACTAAGAAGTAAGCAATTAGCATTTTTTAGCTCGGCCAATTGATGAAGACATTTTATAACTTCTGGAAACACTTCCTAGACATCAACCAACATTAATTATTAACATGGACTTATTTTTGTAAAGCCTGGATAAAATATTATATTTAATATCAATAAGTCAAAAGATATATCTGTTCTACTTAAACCAGCAAACTTAAACTAACTTTAATTTACTAAGGATTAACCTTAGATCACATGAACTTGAAAAGCTTTTGAGTTGGTTTCTGTATTTCTGAGAATTTTACTTTATTTTATTTATTTATTTATTTATTTATTTTGAGAATTTTATAAAACCCAGTCCTTACAATCTTTGCCTTCAAATCAGTTAATTTTAATGTATCAAATTAATTTCAACAATACCATCCAAAGGTAGAAAAATTATCTCACATTTTTACAACATACATAGGTAGACACACAGAGACCTTTGCCCTGAGGAAAAGTGATGCAGATCTCTGCCCACAAGATCTGCTGTTGAGGTTTCAGTATTCCAATACACATACACATGGACTACAGACGTCCTGTGGGGGGAAAAGGTCCTGTGTGGGAAAAGGCTCGGCGCGGCCACTCTCTCTAGAGGAGAGCACCTCTCAGCGCCTTGGCCACTCCCTCAAGGGGGGAGCACATTTGCAATGTAAATGGTTGAAAGGGCTATGTCCCATACCTGGAGGGTCTAGCCCAGATTCTGGGAAGATAAAGATACTCAGTAAACATTTGCTTCCTCAATTCAGGGTGAGGGAGTTTTAGCAAGAGCAAGTCTCATAGCAGTCTAAGTACAATGCAGGCCTGATTTCCCACTGGAGAACTTATCCATGGACGTGGGTCCTGCCCGCCAACCTCGCTCCCCACTGGTTTTCCAAGTGGGGGCTGAGCCACATTTCCCATGCTTGGAACGGTTCCCCACAGAAAAGCTCACTAGTTTATAAACATTTGGATCCAGATTTTGTTCTGGCAGTTGGGATAAGAAGACACTTACAATTTGTGTCTGTCCTTGACAAGTCAAGGAAGTTGCAAATGATCTTCCCCCTTTTAAAACTGACAGCTGTTTTTAATTCCTTGAAAGAATTGGATTGCCATGTGAACAACATCATAAGTTGATCCACTTATTTAAATCCTCTTTTTAAAGTTTTGAGATACCAATTAAAGATGCTTTCCATTCATTCTTCCTCATTTTATAGCTGGCTTTTTCTAACTGTGTGTGCAAAAGATGAATTCAGAGGTATCAAAGGATCCTTATTTCAGGAATCTTCCTGCAGGAGTATTAATGGGAGGCTGACTGTGGTTAGGCTGGTTGGCTTTAGAGGCACGATTTCCCACATTAATTTTAGTTTCTTTTGAGATCCATGGAGTCTGAACACACGCCTAGGGAAAACCAGCCTTTATATGCAAGTCTCTGAATGAGTCCAATGTGGGGCTACCCCTCTAGGACTGCTCCAGGACCCACAGGACACTTGTCCTCAGGCAACCTCACAACGATTCATAGGCATCTACACACACCTGAGATTTGGGTTGTGGAAGCCAGAGTCCTATCCCTTTCAGAGCCAAAGCAAGTTCAGTCTCTCACTTAACCAGCAAAGACTTTGTTCAGATTCTCAGTAAGCAATCCAATTAAAAGTCAAAATTAAAAGCAGCAGTCACCCATTGTTTTTCCCTTTCTCTGGGTAATCTCAACCCTTATCCACCTCGAGGATTTTAAAGATTTTGTTTATTTTACTTTCAGAGAGAGGGGAAGGGACGGAGAAAGAGAGGGAGAGAAACATGCAAGAGATACATCAGTTGGTTGCTAGGACCTGGCCCAAACCCCAGGCACATGCCTTGACTGGGAGTCAAACCAGTGACCCTTCAATTTGCAGGCCAGCATTCAACCCACTGAACTACACCAGCCAGGACCCACCTTGAGCGTTTTATAAGAACAGCTCAAATAAAGTCAGAACCTGCCAGTTAACACTGGGAGGGCTAGAATTCCAAGAGAAAATTCACCCTCATTCCCCCAGTGCAAAGCAGGGAGCTGGTGGGGCACAGCGGGCCATGCTGGTACCTAGCACCAGGTTCCAGCCCACAGGGTGGTCCTGGGCGGGCTTCTTCAGAATCCTGCTGACGCCAAGTAAATTTTGATGTCAGAGATGTCCAAACCTGCAGAAAATTTTTATAAGGGTTTATTTGAGCCAAACTGGTGACACGCTGGAAAGCGAGATCTCAATGCTCTGGTGAAGGACAGTTTAGCAGTTTCTCTTACACATTTGGAATTAAGGAGGGAAATAAGGAAAATTACATGAAGTGGGAGAAAGCAAGGTAGAGGAGAGCTAAGATTACATGCGCCCTTAAGGGTGGTGAGAGGAAGGAGGTCCGGAAAAGAGATTACTTCTGTCATTTCAAAAGCGCGTGAAGATTGGACAGGGCTCGCTGAAGGCAAAGGTAAACCTTTCATGGTCCTGGCCTGACTACCCGTCATGACCTGCCCAGTTAGAATTTCATGGTGTCATCACCCTGTGCTGTCACTGTGGTCAGACTGATTACAGAGCCCCTTTTCCATCCACATGGCCTCGCCTGTATATGCTTTTACAGGGAATGTAGAAAATTCAAGCTGTGTGTGAGAGCTGGACTCTTTAGGGCCCATTTCAGTGAGAAATCAGTGGACCTGTATTTGTTTTCTAATTCTCACCAAGAAGCCCGTCCTTAAAAATGACATAGTCATATCACAACAGGTTTCGGGGATGTCTTAGATTACACCATCAGTTTCAAATAACAGGAAAAGGGTAGGATGTGAGGGAAGGGGTTTGGAATAAGCCTCCCCCAAATGTGCCACTTTGGACTACTTTCAGCTGAAGTCAGCGAAGGCCCAGGAGGCTCAGCAAAAGCTTTCTCGTTTCCCCTTGAACTGCCTGAATGCATTTAGGTAGAAAGCCTGGTCCAGGAAGAGAGTATCACCGGACTAACTGCGAAGAGTACGGGCTAGGCGTGGTAAGCTGGAAGGAGCTCGGCAGGTCCCATTTGTTCAAAGTCCAAAGTCCTCTATTTCCGCCTGGTAGAGCAAGCCTTTGTTAACCAAAAATTTGCTCTTCCCATCTTCCTGTAAATTGTCTTCTTTCCCTTTGAAGCCCCAGTCACCTAACCCCTTCTCCAGTTGTCTGGGGGAGTCAATTTAACCAGTGGAAGAACCTAGAAGGGAAGAAAGGAGAAGTTTTCTTCCCCTGCAGGAAGAACCACAAAGATGCCTCATCTAGTTGAACTAATGCAACTCCTGGCCCGTGTAGGCTTTTTCTTATCTCACTTAATCCTTGTAACAACAGTGGGGGGTAGGAAAAGCTTAGAAAATGTACTTGGCTGGAGATCTTGACTCTCCTAGGAAGTTGTGGGCCAGATGGCAGGAAATTTCCCTTTGTGTCTGTTGTGGCGCTTGACCCACTGTGGCAAGACAGCAAGAGGCGGGCGATGTGGCAGCGCACTGCTTGCAGCCCAGAGCAGTACGGGACACGGTCTGTCGAATGTGAGGTTCCTGGGGAACACTCATCACGGTGCCACCAGCCTGATGTGTCTCCTTTTCAGAGCTTTCTGGAACCAGGTGGAGTGTCAAAGAGTTTAGATCAGAAAAGGTCACATTCTGAAGAGCAGTACTTCCTCCCAGGGGTTGTTGCCGTCTCTTCCTGCGGCTGGGTGTGGGAGTGGCTTGACATTTTGTCAGCAGACCATTTCTCAGTGCAGCTCAAGTCTTGCCCTAAATGAGGGAAACTGGCTTTGTGGTGGTGACTCAGGACACCCAGGGAGCGCTCCTCCTACCTCCTTGCCTGTGCTGAAGCCAGGTGCGAGGGTGCGGTCGGCTGACCGTCAGTCTGCGAATGACTCTCGGTGACTCAGGTGCAGAGAGGACTGTTGAGTGCGGTTCCTACGGCACACGTCACTAAGCCTGCCTTCAGACGGTGACACTCTCCGCTCTCCGCTCTCCTTAGGAAAGGGGGGAAGATGTAGCTGGAGAAGCAGTTATCAGGAAACGTTAATGGTGTTGCGAGTCATCTCAGTTACCTGTCTAGGGTCAAGTTTTCAAGTTCATTCTTTTACTCAAGGATCACATCTGTGCAAAGGCATCTATTAACACTACGTTTGTATCATTTGATCTTGCGGTTAACTCTGGTATATGTTAGAAGGACGTGTGTGAAATCACTGGCCAGGATGCCCAGGGTCACCTTATTCTCAAGGCCAAAGGTGACATGTGGGCCTAACAGATCTTACTAGGACTCGGCGTATTTTTATTGCCAGCCCTGGGAGAGAAGCAGTGAGGCCGCGTCGGTCTGCAGAGCTCTGCTTTTCCCACTGCAAGTCCCACAGGAGAGCCCTTTCCAGTTGGTTCCAAGTCTGTCTGTCATTCAAGCTCCGGGTGCCCGTCTCCTCACCCGCCTCCCTCAGCGGCAGCCTCACTGTGTCCGACAACACCTAGCCATTGCAGAGGCAACAGCAGAGCGGGGTGGGGAGGAAGGAGGTGTTGAGCTTGCCGGTCGGAGTCTTCTCAGGGACTCGGAAGAACTGGACAAGAACAAATATGTGTACTTGCATGATGGGATCTCTTTCCTGAAGGTACCGACCATGCTGGAGACTGGGCTTGAAGGAGCAAAGAGCTGATTTTTAGGCACCCCAGGACACAGGTTCTTGAGATTGTACAGCCTTGGGGAATTCAATGCACTAAATAAAACTCAGACCTCTTCATTTTATTGGTGGTAACCAAATGAGTTTACCTTAAGTTAACAGTCTCTTCAAGGTTATTAGTCAAATCACATTTCAGGGATGAGAGAAATTCTGCTTACTTCAAAGGGCCTGAATGGACTTGGGCATTCTTTTCCTAGTTTAGACCACCCCCAGGAACATTGCAGCTGTGTTTTCTATAAGCTGGTTTTCCAGGTACAGCTTTAGGGTTTTAAGAATTAGCAGGAGCATTCCTTTAAAATACTAGAAAATCCCTTTGCATGGAGCTAAATGTGCCATGTAGAATGTTTGAGTCTATAACTTTATTTTTTTTTAAGTTTTATTTATTTATTCTTAGAGAGAGGGGCAGGGAAGGAAAAAGAGAGGGTGAGAAACATCAGTCAGTTAGTTGCCTCTTGAATACTCCCGAACTGGGGACTGGCCCGCAACCCAGGAATGTGCCCTGACCAGGAATTGAACCAGCGACCTTTTGCTTTGCGGAACCATACCCGACCGACTGAGCCACACCAGCCAGGGCCGAGTCTATAATGTCAGCGTCTCTGTTTTTCTCCAGGTTTCACACACTTGTTATTCCTGACAAGTCATAAACACTGTCCTATTCAGGCAGTTAGAAAAACTGACACTGATGGGCCCCTAAGTTTCCTCCAAATCTGTTACTCTGCCAGTGGGCTCCCTGGGGCTCGGCGGACTCTCCCGTGTGTCAGCCCACTTCAAAACCCATCTCTCTTGACTTGCTGGGGGCCTTGGGAGCAGCTGGAGTTCCCCGTAAGTGGAAGTCAGAGCAGTAGGGAAAGTGCAGTTACCTTTATGCTGCA
Source organism: Desmodus rotundus (assembly GCF_022682495.2). NCBI lineage: Eukaryota > Metazoa > Chordata > Mammalia > Chiroptera > Phyllostomidae > Desmodus > Desmodus rotundus. The sequence goes on from NC_071393.1 coordinate 111,055,797, forward strand.
CTTGAAAAATGGCTGCTCACTCCTAACAGTCTTGTGTGAGTCTCCAACCAAAGCATGAAGCAGGCTGGCTCTTAAGCAGTTGGCACTGTTTAACTTTGCTGAATTTCTCCTTCCAAAGTCTGCGAAACCAGCAGAAGATGCGAGGATCTGGCAGCTATCTGTAAAGCCTCAGGCATCGTGTTGTGTGCGGAAGCAGATAATCATGTTCCTTTTCCCTCTTTGCTGTCACTGGCTTCTGATTCACTAGTGATCAGGACCCTAAATAGAAGTGCTGTCCACAGGCATTGCTAAGGTCAGGTCGGGCTGTTTTGGTTTCTTCCCCACCAGCTGGTTGCATCATTCTGTTGATGAAGTTGTGTTCCTGTTTCACTCCAGTGGAGCCTGGAGATGTTTATCGAGGCCAAAGGTGACATCTCGTCCTAAAAGGTCCTAATAGTATTCGGTGTATTTTTATTGCCAGCCCCGGGAGAGAAGCAAGAGGCCGTGTTAGTCTGTGCAGGGCTTTGCTTTTCCCACTGCAAGTCCCACAGGAGAGCCCTTTCCAGTTGGTTCCAAGTCCGTCCGCCATGGGCGTCCTTGAAGTTCCGGGTTCATTCTGTCCTACAGTGCCATCTTAAAAGAGGAAAGGGCAGCGATGAAACGTTATGTCTCCTCTGAGCTTAACGTGCAGATGAGTTAACCTGAAGCACAAAAAAGTTCACGAAAGGGACAGTGCCCTCAAGCATGATGGGCAGGTATTCCTTCTAAACTACAGAATTTGTTTTTTTCACTATTACTCTAAGATTTTTTAAAAATTGGTGAGATTGCTCTGACCAGCATGGCTCAGTTGTTTGGGCATCGTCCCCCAAAGCAAAAGGTTGCCAGTTGGTTTCCTGGTCAGGGCACATGCCTGGGTTGCAGGCCCACTTCCGGTTGGAGCAGGTGAGAGAGGCAACTAATCTCTCACACACTGATGTTTCCCTCCTGCTCTTCCTCCCTGCTTTCCCTTCTCTCTAAAACTAAATAAATAAAATCCTAAAAAAAAATTAGACCATTTCTTGTGCCTTAAAAAATATATATTTATTTATTTATTTTTAGAGAGAAGGGAAGGGAGGGAGAGAAACATCGATGTATAAGAGATATGTGGACTGGTTGCCTCTCGCACGCCCCCAACTGGGGACCTGGCCCACAACCCAGGCATGTGCCCTAACTGGGAATTGAACCAGCAACCTTTTGGTTCTCAGGCTGCCACACCAGCCAGGGCTCTTGTGCCTTTTGAACTAGAATTGCCACACACAGCACTCTGATAGTCATAGCTTCATTATTACTCAGTTCATTGTTCTCTTGCAATAAAATCACCTCCCATCAGCCTCCCCTCTCCTCAGAAACTCTGGCCTGTGGGTTGCAAGTCATGTTCTCTACAACCTCACATTGCGTTGCGCCAATGTGCAACCTTCTCATTTCTATGAACTTGCCCAAGTGTTTCCCAGACACGGCATGTACAATTCTTCTCTCAGGCTCTTGTTCACTCTTTGGAAACCAGTGCTGGGCTCCACTTCACTAGTCCTTTGGATGCTACAATGCTTTTGGAACAGTGGGCATTAGTGGAGGAAGCTCCCAAGAGGCTGTACAGGATGGTGTAGTATATTCACTGACTCAGCTCTGGAATGAACTAGAATAGTCAGGGTTACCACTAGTTAGGATCATAAACGTAAGTATTTGAGTTCTGAATCACTTACAGGTTACAGCAGTCAGTAGAATTTAAAAGTACTCATTGTGGCAGAGATTGCTAGCTGTCTGCCAAAATCCATTCTCATCATCTTCTGGACCTAACTTAGACCTGAATTTGCCGGCCAGGGCCACGTGAGCACGGGTGACGTAGCACTTGCTAGACCGGGACCTTTAAAAGCAGAAGTGTGCCTTCGCAGTGTTTGCTGCTGATTCAGCTGCCGTGAACCTGGGAAGACCTGGTTGGCCACACAGATGGCAAAGCCCTAGGTATGGCAGAGCCAGAAGCCAGAAGGAGCCTGGTCTCTGAATCACTGCATGAAGGAAAGCCTCCTGCTGACCTAGAATATCCATCTGGATGTTAAATGAGCAAGAAAGCAATTTACTGGGTGTGAGCCGTTGTTTTGGGGAGGCTTCGTTACAGCACTTCGTCCTATCCAACAACCTTATTTAAAAGAGTGGTATGGATGATGTTTGTGCATTAAGGTCTGGCAGGAGAGAGTAGTCGAGCTAGGGAGTGGGACAGGGCACTTTCACTGTTAGACAATTCCTTATCAATGTTATAAAAAATTTCTGTTGCCAGTAAGGGAAGAAATCAACAAAAAAAATAGCAAAACAGTGCTGGCACGAACTTTACTTGTAGGAGTCATTCCTTGGCCACCCCAATTGTCACTGAATTTCCCTTCCCTCCTTTAGCACTCATTCCCCCTCGTCCTTACCTGGGACGTGCTGTGGAAATTAAAGAGCAGAGCTGGGAGTCCTGTCGGGTAGGCCACTCAGAGGGGCCTCACAAGAAAGTAATCCCTTCAGGGGGTGTGGTCCTCCAAGAACAGAAGTTCTGATACGTGTGGAGCTTAGCAGGCTTTAGACCCAGAGATTCATGCGAACCATCATGTGTAACGCACATGCCCGTGCATAATCACGGTGGGCAACAGCCCTTCCAGCACCCACTGTCAGGAAGCCCTCTTGCTGTTACGAGCACAACTGGGAAACTAAGTAATAACCAGAGGGCTGTTTGGTGAGCAAGGAATCAGAGCAAATGGAGCTGCATAATCTTGAAGAACCCACCATCCAGCCTGTGAATTAATCTAGTGACCCACTCCACAGAGTTACACATTTAATGACCAAAATCCTTTTATGAAATTCAGTCTCTCTTCCTGGGAGAGTGTTGCTATAAGACTGCCAAACTCTTTCTAGGTTCCTTTTTAGGCTTTCTGCAGCCGCCTTCTGATGAATGAATAATAGTAAGTCCAGTGCTGTTTTCCGTCACACTTCCCTGAGTCTACATCCTAGATTCCATGGCTGGACTTGAGTGTTCCCCAAGTTCTGTCACCCCCTAGGTCAATCGCTTTAATTTCCATGTACTTCTTGGGCATGTAAAGATTAAGTGAATTCAAGTAGTTTTTCAAAAGTTAGTTAATACTAACATTATTTAATTAGATTATAAACCTTTTTAAATTATATACCGCATATTAATCACTAGGCAGGGCCCGGTGTGTTATACCTAGTAAGGACTCAAATGCTTGGTGCGGTTTAAGGAGGTGCTGAGATAAACTTGGACATGGAAGTAGAGGCACTGACATGCAAGTCCTGCCCGGCCGACAGTGGCAAGGCCCGACACTGACCCGAAAGTTCGTTAGAACTTCGTTTCTCTTAGATCTAAAGTATCCTCACATATTTTGAGATTTGGAAGTGCATAATGGTTTTACTCATGGCTGTTTTTCTTTTTCTTTTTTTTTTTTTTAAGATTTTTGTAAGTGTTTTATTTAGTCTTTTTTTTCCCCCTCATCCCACTGTGTTTGGCCTGTTGTCATATTCTCCTTCTTCTACCTTCACCACCTTCCTCCCTTTCGTGTTTAGTTGTCCAGATCATCTCTGGTTCAGGGCATTTTATATGATTACATTTGAAAATGCAGTGACCAAAAGATACATAGAGGATTCCAGCTGCAGGTGCATCTGCCCTTTAACTGGGAATGGGATAAGGTTTTCTGTTCTGCTTCCACTGTGCTTTTGAGGGTGACCCCTTGGTTGGCCTTATGTTCCAGGTCACTGTTGGGCTTGGGTTATAGGCCACTGCTTCATCTTACATTTTATATTTTTGCATTTTTAAACATTTTATCAATAGTTTGGCTTTGGGTTGAGTTTGGATTCAAGAAGTATAGCTCACAACTGTACAACTTACGTTCAAGATGGGTCCATGCTGGTCTGTCTGAATCCGAATCTTTAGTACAAATCTCTGCAGATATTAAGATTTCTGTCCTGTGACCACTTCCCCTCCTTCTCCAACATACCTGCACTCCAGTTGAAGCAGCAGGGTCTTAGAGATATAATTGTGTTCTCTGGTAGTTCAGATCCCTTCCTGATAGATTTGGATTATGGAGTCCTCACCCTCAATGTGGCTAAGATGCAAAGGCAAGTGCTTACACCAAAGATAAAAAATCAACATGTATTGACTGATGTCACAGTTCACTGGAATGTGTGAAAACTGGGTTGGAAAATGTTACAGCTTACTGTCAGAATATATCACTAGCTCTTTTTTTTTTAAATATTTTTTTAAAAAGAGAAGTCAGTGCCTTTATTGGCCAAACAAGCTACTTGAGCGGGGGGAAGCAGCAGTGGGTGGCCCCTGCTGCCCAGCCAGCCCTGCTTCATAGGCTTTTGTAGGCAATGGAGAACTCGCTCAGATAGTGGCTGATCATCTCAGACTTAATCCCCACCTGGGTGAAAGTCTTGCCTTTGTAGCCGCCCACCATGCTGTCCCTGTGCATTGCCTCAGGCAGGAGGATCCTGTCCCACAGGTGCACCTTCACCCCGCTGGCTTCTATGTGGGTGGTGGCTCCTGGTTGGCTCTGCACAGGTGCTTCGAGGGCCGCTTGTGCTGCTGCAGCTGGGCGCTGTGCAGCTGCAACAGCTGCTGGGAGGCCATGTCCAGCAGCTGGGCAAGGTGCACACCATGGTGGGAGAGCTTGTGGAAGGTCTGTCTGCTCCAGCTCCACGTCTAGCATCCTGTTCATTCTTCGGAGAGGACCGTCTCGTTCTTAAAGTGTTGTAATCAAGTGAGATTCTTTGGGAGATAACTGCCTAGTTAAGAATATAAATTGGGGGCAGGTGGCCCAGATTTGGATCCTGATTCTGACATATAGCAGCTATGTTTATAACATGAAAATTCCTGTACTTTTGTCCTAAATTAACTTTCTTTAAATCCTGTTGACTACTCTTAGTATTTTACTTCCATGTTAGAACTCTGAATAGAGGCCTAATTGCTACAATTTGTGATCGTTAGTTAACATTTCTGTGCCTCACTTTCCGAAACCCCTTCTCTACCCGCAAAGTTGTGTTTCTAATAGAATCTCCCCACAGGACTCCTGGGAGACAACCCTGCCAGTCACGCCACATTTTGAATCTCACCGTGAGAAAACGAGGATGATGTGTACATTGTCACAAGGTTTTGTTTGTGGCCCAGGCCAGTAAGAGTTAGAACAACATTTCTAATTAATCTTCCCATTCCCCGCTTGTTTCTAGGCTGCCGCCTGAAAGACTTTGGAGATTTGAGTTTCACCCCAGTCCCCAAAGACGATCTCTACAACAACTTGATAGTGAATCCTCGCTCAGTGGGCCTCGCCAACCAGGAACTGGCTGAGGTGGTTAGCAGAGCAGTGTCGGGCGGCTACAGCTGTGTCACGGTGGGAGGAGACCACAGGTAAGCTGGAAGCCAGGGCGGGTGGTGGGGCTAGACTGCATGGTGTTTGGGGCTGATCAATTAGCTGGTCTGTTTCCTGAGTAAAGTACCCTTCAGAGTTTTTAGGGTATGATGAAAAAAATTCATAAACAGAAACCTCATTTAAAGTGAGGTAGGGAGGCCAGGAGGAGAAACTCTCATGCCCTGTCAGTTGGCCTTGAAGTACAGCGGGAGGAACGGTCAGCAGCCCTCCCAACTTCTCTTCCCCTCTATAAAAGAATTTCTTCTCCTTTCTTTTAGTGGACTTGCATATGGCCCTCCATGCTTGCATGTTCTGAGTTCCAATTCTCTGTTGTCCCTGAAGAAACCCGTTTTCCAGAGAAAAATCTGGCTCTTTGTTTAAGGTCAACAGTGTGCATAATAGCATTCTGATGTCTAAGCTCATGAGCTGCTGGAGACACAAGTGGTTTTGTTAGGACACGTGCCGTAGGAGGGCAAGTTCAGAGGAAGGCCAAGCAAAGTTTTTAGACACGCAGTGTTCCATGCTTACCTCTTGGCACGCTTTCTTGAGAAACTCTACGACTTTCATTTGGCTCTTGGGAGAACTGGAAGGATCCATCGATAGGCTGGATCGGGGCTTCTTCTTCTTTTTTTTAATTTTTTTTTATTTTAAGTAGTTCTGCTAATAGGTTTGCTCCAAATTCCCCACTTGGCACATGAATACGTCCTCTGCCTCCACAGTAACTGCCCTAGGTGACTGAACAGTAGAGCCTTCCTCTCTCAGTGACCCAGCATGGACTTTATGGAGCGCTGTTCTGGTGTGTTCTCAAGGAGCACTAAGGATTGTGGGAAACTTGTGATCTGTTGGGCCTAGATGAAATAAATGCATGTGGAATGAAAGAAAATTCTACAGAATTTCAGAAATGAGTCTGAGCTAGTGTAGTCAGATTTCATAGGGGAGTATGATTTGAGCTAAGCAATGAAGGGTTTTGTTAGGGGGGAAAAACAGCATCTGAGTACTAGGAGTATTGAGTACTTCATGTATGTTTTCAGTTAATCATCATGTTAATGACATGAGGCAAATATAGTTTATCTGATTTACTGCTGGGAACACCGAGGGTCAGAGTTTAGGTAACTTACCCAAGGTGCAGAGCTGGGATTCAAAGCTGATGTGACTTTATAGGCAATGAACTTTTCTTTTGAGATGCAATCTGGCAACTTTCCTTAAGGTGCTTAGAGAACTTTTCAGATCATTTAACAGAAGTTAAATCTTTGTTAGAAGTAGAAAGGCAGGTAGATTCCTCAAGAACAAAATTGTAGGTAGAATAAGGACGGAGTCCCAGGTTCCCTACTAAGATTCAGCCGGAGTGTGGGCCTCCTGCCTCTTAGCTCAGTGCTCTCTCAAAGTTCATTTATATTGTCTATCTTCTCATTGTCTCACAATTTGGGGACCGATTATCTATGTGATTATCGTAGTGCTTGGTTCTTCTTTTGTCTGGAGCTACCCATATTGCAGCCCTGTCATCGCCCCCCCCCCCCCCCCCCCCGTTTTCCCAGTGCTAAAGCCTAGGCTACCTAGGAAGATTCTAGACAGGAAGAGATGAGTGTAAAACCTGAATAGCTATTGAACATTTTAAAGGAGGAGGCATTTTTAGGTTACTCTGCTCCTTTTACACAGTATAACATACAGTACCACCTTAATCATCAACCAACTTTGACTTAAACAGGCTGAGATTATCATCCCTATTGTGTAGAAAAGGAAATTGAAGTCTAGAGAAATTAGATGACCTATCCTAGATCACACAGCTCTTCCTGGGGGAACATGGGGTGGGGAGGTGGGGTGGTTGGGGACAGCATTCTGACCTAATCCGCTGCTTTTAGCACTAGACCATGCTCTCTTCTCAAAAAGGCCCTATGTGGAGCATGCAGTTTAAAGAGCTGTCTCGTGCTATATTGACCAAGGATGGCTATACAGTCAGATCCTAAGATGCTGAAGCTGCGTTTCCCATCTATGTCCAATTTTTTAGTTACTGGGAAGCTGGGCAGCTTTTCAACCACTATCGCTTCAGCTACATTCCTACCATTGAAACAAAACAGTTGACCAAGCAGAGACCACAGACAAGGAAAGGCAAAAAAAAAAATGATATTTGAATGTCATGCTAGTGTATATAACATGCAAATAAACTGTTTTATTCAATGTTCTAAAGAGGTCTTTAATTGGGTTGCCCTGTTACTTTAAAGACTTGTTAAAGACTTAACAACTTTGATTTTTCCTTTTAGAAAGTACGTAATATTTTAAAAAGCTATAAGGCTGATTTTTATCTTTAAAAAGTTAATGCAGTTAATTCTTTCAAAGTGATAATTAGTTCTCCCTGACTTCCCTTAAGAGGTATCAAGCAATACTTGTGAGTTACATATAGACCATATTCTTTAACTGGATTTCATTCTTGAACAAATATTTAAGGTCCTTTTCTGGGCCAGGCTAATGGATCACATTTTAGGGATTTGGGGGCGGTAATGACGTCTGTCAACAGTGAAGAGGATAACCAGTGGTCAGCTTTGACCCTTTGGAGCCTTCCATTTCCCCCTCACTCACTGAAGCTTAATCTTTGGGAACGACAGCCCCAGGGATTCTGCCTCATCCAAATCCAGCCTCAGTCTGGGGCCCTGACTTTGCCCTGAGGCCAAAGTATGAGCTCCAGTGGCTGAAGATATTTGTTACTGGTGATGTTTGCCAAGCAGAGGGCCTTGGAAATTCTTGTATGGTTGACCCTTGAACAACTGAGGGGTTAAAGGCACCAACCCCCCTGCACAGTTGAAAACCCAACTACAGCTTTTGACTCACCAAAAACTTCAGTTGTCCCTTGGTATCCACAAGGGACTGGTTCCAAGACCCTCCTGCTGATACCAAATCAGTGCCTGCTCAAGCCCCTCATCGAAAAGCGGCACAGATCAATGCATACACTGGCCCTCCGCACCCGCAGCCTTCTGTGGGTTGAAAATAGTTACAAGTATTCATTGAAAAAGAAATCCATGTAGAAGTAGACCCATGCAATTCAAACCATGTTATTCAAGGGTCAAGTATATTTGTTCTTTACAGCCTGGCAATTGGTACCATTAGTGGCCACGCCCGGCACTGCCCAGACCTCTGTGTGATCTGGGTGGACGCCCATGCTGACATCAATACCCCACTCACCACTTCATCTGGATGTCTCCACGGCCAGCCGGTGTCATTTCTCCTCAGAGAACTACAGGACAAGGTCAGTAGGCCAAAATGAAAATGACATTGAATGGCTTGCAGGGGCTGTGAGGGGCTAGTTCAGTGAGATTTCTGTGAAGGATGGGTTGCCAGTGGTAGAAATGCTTACCACTCCATTCGTTCATCCAACATTATGGGCCAGGCAGACTGTTCGATGCGAGGGACAGAAAGGTTCTCCTTGCTCCCAGGGGTTCATATTGTCTATGGGAAGGCAGGTGGTACTAGGTAACTCTAGTGAGTGGTAGACCCACAGACTGAGTCCTAGTTAGAGGCTCCCAGGCCTCACTTTCAGACCCTTTGGTCTCGAGCACAGGTGGCAAACACAAGGCCCGCGGGCTGAATCCGGCCCTCTACCTTGTTTTATCCGGCCCTACACCTTATTTCTACCTGGAGGCAGTGCTGAGCTCTCGCTTAACTGTTAAGGAGTAGCTACATGTATACAGTCCTAAAATTTCATTCAGCCCTCTGAAGGCAACTGCAAGGCTGATGTGGCCCCCCCTGTGAAAATGAGTTTGACACCCCTGGTCTAAGAGTCCAAGTAAAATCATGATTACCTCTACTTTTCTAGGCTGTTCAAAAGACATGGGAGCCCAGGCATAGACTAGAGTCTGTTTATTCCGTCCCTCAGTGAGGGACCAAGTTAAAGCAGGAATAACGAAGGTTACTCATTAGGCAGAATGCCTGTCCTGGCTGTCAGCAACTTGGGTGACAACTGGGCTCTGTTTCAAGAACCGATCTGTAAATAATTCAGTGCGGTACAGGGTTAGTCAGCAGTATTCCTGCTGTTTAGGTAAGAATGAGAAACCGAGACCACTTTAGGAGACGCGATTTATTTTTTTAATTCTTCTCGCGAAAGCTCTATGGTGTTCCTCAGCTGCCTCTCTGAACCACCTCCACTTGTATCAGTTCTCTTTCCAGATCAAGTGTGTCCTGTTGCACTGAGCATGCCCTGCGGGGAGGGGAGAAAGCAGGCTGCATACAAGGGGACGCACACAGCGATGGTCTTGAGGAGACAACAATGCTTGATGAGTCCTGTTCCTTCCTCTCTCCACAGGTACCACAGCTCCCAGGATTCTCCTGGATCAAACCTTGCATCTCTTCCCCAAGTATTGTGTATATTGGTCTAAGAGATGTGGACCCTCCTGAACAGTAAGTTGATTTTAGGGTTAAACTCGGGGTCTATCCCACCCACTTATGTTCCATTTAACAGGCTGTTCCTTGCCTTAATTTGTTGAAGATTACTATAAAGTCAAAACCCCCTCTATATGTGTATTGGATTAAAAATGCTATTTAAACTAAGAATTCCTTCCTTCATATCTCATCACAGCTTTATTTTAAAGAATTATGATATCCAGTATTTTTCCATGAGAGACATAGACAGACTTGGTATACAGAAGGTCATGGAACAGACATTCGATCTGCTGATTGGCAAGTAAGTAACTATGACAGATATCTGTGTCTAGGTCCCCAGGGGAATAAAGCAGCTCCCAGTGGGCAGCATACTTTAGCTTTTCTCTTGAGGATAGTAGCTTTTCTTTCAAATAGAAGCAAAATGTACAAATTAAAGATTCAAACAATTTAGAAAGGGAGAATATAAAACGTAAGTCCTGTTCTTCCTCAGGTTGGGAGGGAGTTTCCCGGAATTCATTGCCCAGATCCTCTCTCTCTCTCCAGAATTTCTCTTTAGCTTGTCTTTTGAGATGAGAAGCACCCATTGTTCCAACTGTCCCCCTTCTTCCCAGCCTCACTATTTCTTCATCTGAATGCAGACTGCAGTTCTCTATTAAGCAAAACTTGATAGTAGATAAAGAAGGCGGATGAATGCTAATCAAATGCTAGTTTAAGAGCATTTTCCCAGTGCTGAGTCTGTATTTTTGGATGACCCAGTAATTAACTGCCACCTGTTAAAAATTTTAGTTATTTAGCATATAGGCGTTGCATGTTAGTTTCAGCCACTGGACACCAGGTTAAACTGAAACTGGAACTGGGAGATGGTAGGGCTGGAGACATAAAATCAGAGTTAAGTTCAACTGCTGTTTACACTCTGAGGAATAAAAGCAACTATAATCAGCAAATGAAGTTAAGAGTCTATCAGAGCCCAAAGTCATACAGAAGTGAAGAATTCTCTCTATATACAGTTAATATAAGAGGCTCTAATGCTCAGGGTAAGTCAGAAATATAAACTGGAATTAGACTAAGGCACACAGAACAAATGGCAAAATTATGAAATGGTGTGTAAAAGCTAAATGCAAATACTCAGTAACTTCTGAAACGGGAAACCTGGAAATCCGCTGTACTAACACAGTCCCCAAACTAACAGCAACGAAATCAAAGAGCTGCATCTGTAGGAAGCATGAAGGTTCAGGCACAACCAGATGACTATTGTCTTATCCTTCTCCTTGCCAGAGGACAAAGGCCAATCCACCTGAGTTTTGACATCGATGCATTTGACCCGACACTGGCTCCGGCCACAGGAACCCCTGTTGTAGGGGGACTGACCTATCGAGAAGGCATGTATATTACTGAGGAAATACACAATACAGGTCAGTAGTGATCACTGTTTACTACGATAAGTAAACTTGCTGAAGCCTCTCGTCTGCCAGGGGAATCTTTTCTATTACATCACTGTAGACATGTTTTTGCTTAAACTCGTTACAGCTGAAAGTCATGTGGTCAAACTAATAAGGGACAGTCACTTAGAGGTATGTTTGGACCTCATACCAAAATATGGTAAGGTGATACTGAATACAAAGTTGTTTATGTCTCCTCAAACACTTATTAAATACAAGAATAACCTGCCAAACTAATACAGTTCTTTGCATCTGAACTGTCTAAAGGCAGATTAAGATTAAAAGGCAAGGCCATCTGTAGTTTTTACCTTAAATTAAGAGGTTGGTTTACTGGGAGTTGGGAAGGTGGAATTAAAGCTCCTCTTGGAGCTATTTTAATGCTACAATACCTTGGGTCCTTTCGTGTAGGATAAGCTTACACTGGAGCTTGTTAATAGGAGGTTTAAACGAGAGGCTAACGGAAAGATTAGTAAAATGAACGCTAGGTTGATTACGAAGAGTGGCTACCAAGGGGTCACTGTCCCGAAACTCATACTTGCTTGCAAACAGTTTCCATTTCTGTCAGAAAGCTTCTGGTTTTAAGGTTACTTTAAATGATCTTTAATTACAAAATTTAAACTACCACAGGATACTTCAATACCATCTCATGAAATGAGGGTCTTTTAGCATAGAGACCCCAGACTGAAAGGGCCAGGGCTTATGGGAAACCCTCGAGAATTTAGGATAGATATGGAAATTGAGGAATGGTTTTCTGGCTCCGGAACGCACTGGACTCCTAGGCACTACAGAAAGGAAAGGGATGCTTGTCTATCAGATCTGACTGTGGCCAAGTAGTCTCGTCTCAGACCCACATTCTTAGATGTTGGTTAACTGTCCTTGGGTTAGTGGCCAGTTAACCTGGGAGTTCAATCCTCCATTCTGGTTCCCAGTGATACCACTGGAACCAGGGGTCAGAAACCTCTGGCCTTAGATGGAGCAGTGGGCACACCCTGTCCCCCTATCTCCTGCTGTAACATTACTCTGTTCTACAAGACTATCTATCATGACACTGTCAACTAGATACATCAAACAGTTCGTTTAAACTAACTGATAGGGTGGCGATAATCTGGAAACATGGGTAATGTATATTTTTAATAGCTCGAACCTTCTTGGTTACTTCTAAGCTATGCCGAAGGCCCAGTGTCCGTCAGTGGAATTCAGACACACAAATTATCAGACACAGATGGCACGTGCAGGAACTGTTGGAAATGCTACAGTAACGTGCCTGTTCACCACATTTTGCACAGAGCACTGAGCTATGTGTTGCTAATGAGGGACAGCACACTGATGAACAGATGTGATGGCAGCGAGCATGTCATGTACTGTAATGTACTATCAATCAACCACTAGGTATATTCACTTCACCCGTGTGTCCAGGCTTTATGGCCACCCTAATGTTCTCAGATACAGCCTTGTATTCTCATACCAGTTTGTTCGGGGAACTCTTGAAGAGGTAGATTAACTTCCCTCAGGATAACGAACTAAAAAGTTCACTACCCCATTGACGTGGGGAGCAGGGGTTGGGAGAGAGAGAAGGCGGGTCTGGATAGGTTCTTTCAGTCTAATCTTCCCTTCTCAAACCCTCAGAGATGGTAAGTAGAGTCCAAATTAAAGTACAGCCAGGTCCTCCCTTGACCAAATACAAGATACTGGGCCATTCTGATGGGAGACCTAAAAACAGAGTCAGCGGTGGAACCGCCCGCAGGGCTGGGACCTGCACGGGCGACAGTAAGACATGCAGTTGTAACTGTACTTCAGGGCATGGGGTGCTTTAGGAGATGCAGGCACAGCGTCAGAGTTCGAAAGTGGGAACAGAGTTCTGGCAAGTGAGAAGTGGGGGTTCCCTTCACACAGCTACCTGTAGGCAGGCGTCTGGAAGGTTCCTTAATATTGGAAATGCACACATTTCCCCAACAAGCAGGTTGGCAGCCCCTTTCCCTACCAACCCCCAAGCTCACGCTTTCTTCTCTCCAGAAAGCCTGACAGCTGTGCCTTGTATGTTAGTTGAAGTGGGTTGATTGATTTTATTTCCTTTAAAGGTTTCTTTCAATTGTACTCTAAGATAGCAGTGTTTTAATAAATTCATGCCCAAGAGGATGAGGAGTAAGGGGCTTCCTGACAGTGGTTAATTTTATAGTAGAAAATGACTTTTTTTTAAACCTTGGCTCACTCTGCTCTCACTGCAAGTAGCAGCTGGGACTTTGCTGAGGTTTTGTCACACTTCGCTCTTGCAGGGTTGCTGTCAGCACTGGACCTTGTGGAAGTCAATCCTCGGCTGGCTGCTTCGGAGGAAGAAGCCAGGGCGACAGCCGGCCTGGCAGTGGATGTGATTGCTTCAAGTTTTGGTCAGACGAGGGAGGGCGGGCACAGCGTCTATGACCAGCTGCCTACTCCCAGTTCACCACACGAATCAGAAAGTGAAGAACGTGTGAGAATTTAGCAAGAGCTGTATGCTGACATACGTTTGTCACACTGGGCGTTCCAGAGTTGTGCGGTGTTTGAGGGGACAGATACTACATGGTCATCTGGGTCAATACTGCCTTAATGAGAACATTCGCATATTCTCACAATTGTAAAGTTTCCTCCTCCATCTCAGTGACCAATAATTATACTGTAAATATATTTGATCTTTTGCAGTTCACACGGTATTAACATATTGAAGAACTATGTAACTTTAAAGAAGTCATAAACGGCATTTATTACCTTGGTATACCACACTGGTCTCGGTGCAGTTCCTTCACATTTAACTGGTTGTCTGTCTTCCCTCCCTCTTCCCACAGTGTGGACAGACCGGGCATCCTTGAACCGTTAGCTGACAGCAGCAATATGCTTACTCCACATCTTTAACACCCGTCACTCACAAGGCCAAAGTTCTGGTCCACAAACCCTTCCTTGCAGGAAGTTCAATGCTTCCGAAAGAATTTGTAATAAACCAAGCCTCCCAAGATGGCTAGCTCCAGTAAGATGACGATGGAGAGTAGCAGCTTGTTGGTTGTCACTCTACAAACAGAAGCAAAGAGTAATCAGAAGTCTGGAGGGCCTTATTTCTCTCCACTCTTGATACAGGGAGGTCCAACTTAGGGACAAGGCTAGGGAATGTGAGGCAGACTGAATTTCTGTTTGGCCTCATGGCCACTCAGCACAAGGTACACAGGCAGACCTCAGAGATACTGCAGGTTTGGTTCCAGACCACTGCGATAACGCAAACAGAGCAACAAAGCCAGTCACGTGAACTTTTTGTGCCCCAGTGTGTGTAAGTTATGTTTACAGTAGACGGCAGTCTATTAATTATGCAATAGCATTATGTCTAAAGAAAACAATGTGCATACCTCAATTTAAAAGTACTTTATTGCTAAAAATGCCAGCCATCATCTCAGCTTACTGGAAAAAAGGCATCGATAAATTCCTTGACACAAACCTTCAATTTGTAAAAAACGCCGTATTTGCAAAGCACAGTAACTAAAAGTAGGCCTGTGTAAGGTTCTTTAGCTGTTCACAGGGAAAACACTACCTACCTCACAGAAATGTTGAAAACTGGGACCATGTACACAATAAACTGGGACAAAGGATAAAAATGTTCTCTTTTTTAAATTTTATTTTAAAATGTCTTCAAATAGTAGCTACTTCCTTACTTTAAAACTAGCTTTTCTAGGAGGGCCTAGTTAGGGAAAAAAAAACTATTAAATATAATATGAAAAAATAGACCATTTCCTAAAGGCAGGTTGAATCCTATGTCAAAACAGCAGTAACTACTCTTATCAATCCCCTTATCTAACCGTACAGAGCCGCGTGCTTACACACTGCAGCTGTGAGCACCTGCTGGGAGACGTGTTGGTGGGAAACGCGCCAGTGCTGACATCCAGCTCAGGGATGGGCCCTAAGTAACCACGAGCTGGGTAATGCCTCTTGTACTTTCTCTCCCCCCATGAACCCAAATGGAGAGCTCTACAAAGGCAATGTGGGAGCTTCACAAAGAACTTACTGTCTTTTGCCAATAAAAAAGAATCCCCGCTGTGGTTCTCATGTTCCCTCTAAACTAAAGGTTTCTCTCTGTCCCACAAGGAATTTACTGCTGTTTCAGGAAATCCCACACTCCTGCTAGTCCCACGGCTCAGCTACGGTTGTGTTTCATGCACACTACCACTTACCCCAAATTCATCCTCACTGGCAATGCTGCCCCCCTTTGCCCCTGATTTTGTTGCTGTCAGCACTTAAGTCAAGGGTTTTTGTTTTTTTTTTTTTTAGAGTTCTTGCTAACGAGAGAACTCGCAGGTAATGGGTTGACTCCCATGAAGAGCAAGCAGAGCCAAGGGCAAGTACTAAGCAGAAGTGGTGAGAAGTTTTCTAATCGAGCTTTCACAAATGCGACTCTATTACTCCCCTGTGCTGCCTTCCTTAAGGAAGGTAAGCTGGAAGTAAAAGTGCTTCCGGTGGGCAAATTTTACACTGCTCCAAGTCGGAGCAGTGTGCACTTTTAACGGAAGAGTCTGTCTTACACAAGGCAGTCTTCTTTATTTCTTCAGCTGTATTAGGATCTTTGTGAGTCACAATTAAAGCTTTGAAATTCTTGGTTGAAAGAAATTAGTGTTAAAGAGAAATTAATTCCGTGACTATTTTTAAAACTTACTTTCTAGACATTGACCGGAGAATCTTTCGACTTTTGCTCAGGTTTTCGCTTGTGTTTACCAGCTGAGAAGAGAAAATAGCAGTTATTTCCTCCTTCTTTCAAAAGTACATACTGTAGAATTTGAATATTCCTAAACTGACAGTGAGCATTAGGGATGTATGGTGGCCTCAGAGTGTAATTAGAAGAAACTGGAGAGAACAAGATACTATAGTACTTGTCAAGTAGCCTTCGGAATTACTATATGCCATGGCTGCTGCGAGGGACCTCTGGGACAGACAGAGCTAGTCCTTAGCTATGCAAACAGAGCAGCTTCAAGGGCACCTTGCCAGTAACTGAAGCAACTTCAGAATTGAATTTCATCAGCCAAACTCCAGGAGAGCCTCTTGAGTGAGTTTGTTTTTGTAGGCTGGTAGATTACCACTCTTGGGATATGGTTATTTTTTCTTTACTCCTTTAAGAGATACTTTCATTGAATTGTGAAAGGAATTAATCTTTTTAAAGCCTTTTTTTTTTTTAACCTTTCCCTTTTGATTGCCTGTTGCTAATCTAGACAGCTGGAGGGTATGTCAACAGAGGGCACCTGCCATCTGCCCCCGATCCCTAGCGACCTTGGTAAATTCATCTCAGATCATTCCTGGCTTTTAAATTCAGCTGATCTACCTGATGTTCAAGCAATCTGTAAGTTGCCGTCTCTGCAGTTTACCTTAAATTCAGTGCTTTATTGTGAATTTCTACTGAAAGAAGGGCATCATTCTGATTTACTTTAAGAATGGAGAATTACAGCTGTTAAGAGAAAACCATCCCAAACTCCCATACTGAACTAGTATTTTCCCAAGTCTTGCCCACAGTATGTTTTTCGTCTGGATTTGCTAAGAACACAGCATTCCATTGGCCAGTTGTACTATTTTCAAAATTTCTGTGCAGATATATGGAAAGGAAGGAGTAAGTTATTTTTCAGAGCCTCTTAAAATGACAGATTAGAGGCCCTGTTTCCATTTTCTTCCCACAGGACCCAGCATACCTTACGTAACAGTAAAGAGGTGTAGTCCAGGACTGAACCGCTATAGATTGTCAGTGGTGCTATTTTATGACACATGGAAATAGCCTTGTCTGTAAGTGACAGGAAAGCTAGGATATTTTCAGTAGATGATGCTTTCATAAGGATAGCAGAATATTCCACTAGATGTAAAAGAAATACAAATCTCAGACTCGTAATACAGGAATAAAAGGATGGAGTGGCTGCAATTTTATGTTTATTTGACAATCTTTAGTAAATGCAGAAATTGAGTTTCTTCATAATCTTTTTCCCCCTTCCAATGATCTCTAAATCTTAGGAGTAAATTATTCCAAAGGAAATCTCTCAGTGATGCAAACTAAAAACTGAGAAAAGGTAAGGACCTAACAGGCCATATACCCCAATTTCAGAACTGCAGTAGCAAGGCCCACCTACTCGGCCCACTCTTGTCCCTTTCCCCAGCGGCCCAGACTTACTCTGTTCTTGGTACGTTCCAACTGCTCGCGTTGCTCCCCTAGCTCTTCTATAATTTCTGAGCCAATCTGGTCAGTCTCTGTGGCAATCCGATGAGAACGCTCAATACTCTGGGTGGCCCGGTTCAGGCTCTCGGTGCCTTGCAAAAGCAACACCCGTTGAGACTGGAGCTGATTCTGACGGGATTATGAAAGGGAAATGTTAGACTTCTTCCATATTCTTTGTCAGCACAACCCTTACCACCACTCTTATGGAAGAAGGGATATAGGGTGCAAGAATTTCCATTATTTTAAGACAACGAAAGATGCTAATGAACTGTAAGATCCTATTTAAGGTCAGACTAAAGCAGCACTTGAAATTCATTACAGGATTCACAATACCTCCCACTCCAGTGCTTGTTACCTTAAGGCAAGGTCAAAAGGGTTGAAAATATCAGAGCATTTTCCTGCGTTTGTGATGAATTTAAACTGGTTTATGTGCTTGCTGGACTAGCAACTTCTGAGAGGCAGTAGCCCAGTTTTGGGGTGCAGGAGCTACCTGAAAATGCATATAGCCTGTAACTTGGATGGGCAGCAACCAAACCAACTAAATTCTACAGCCACAGGACAGAGTAATTCACTGAAGCTTCCTACCTGATTGGTACTGAGGACTGAGGGACCATGAGTAAGTTATTCATTTTCGGTACACATAGAAATCTGGGTACAACACTGCCACATTCTGGAAAAAAGTGGCCACACTACTGGTAAGCCCCCAAAGAATTGCACTTCAGGCCAAACAAAACAAAACTTCTGAAGTTGCCACACTGGTGATCTGCTCTCAGGGAAGGAGGTATTTGGGGCCAATAAGGTGCTCTAGCTGCCCCAATTTTCTAAATCCCCACCAAGTTGTACTCCACCTATCATCCTGAGTACAGAAGACATGAGGACAGAAGTGGCCGTTGTCCGGCCAGAATTTACCCCCGACAGAAGTGGGTGCGGCTCTAAGGTCTTAGCTATTCAAAGCATGTACAAACACACACATACACATGCAAAGGGGCAGTCTGCAGACCTATTACGAAGCACTAGACACCACCATCAAGCCAAAATCGGGTCCCCAGATCAGAAGTGACAAGAAGTCTTCACGTATGGTACAGAGACCAGTGGATAAGGAAACTACTGAATAAAGTTGAACTAAACCCCAGTTACGGCTTAAAAGAAGCAGGAATAAAAGCTTTTTAAAAATAAAAGATGGGGTTTTTCAACTGATCAGGTTGAGAAAATAGGAAAAAATGATAAGATCAATCCCAGATTTATAACAATTAATTCTACTAAAAGTGGTATATATAGTTAAATTGTTTTTATAACTTCTGAAACTAATGATTTAATTTTTTAAAAGATTTTTATCTATTAATTTTTAGAGAGAAGGGAGAGGAGGGAAACATCAATGTGTGGTTGCCTCTCACGTGCCCCCAACTGGGGACCTGGCCCTCAACCCAGGCATGCGCCCCCCGACCCAAATCAAATCAGCAACCTTTTGGCCCACAGGCTGGCACTGTATCCACTAAGCCACACCAGCCAGGGCTTAAACTAATAATTTTAAAGTAAAATTATTCCTTGGACTTACTTGCCCTTTTGTTGTTTTGGGTCTTTTCGGGGGAGAGAATAAATGACCAAAGTCACTTTACACCTCTTGTCTCATTAACAAGCTCCGCCTGCCTGCTGTTTTCCAGTCCCTCCCTTCACAAGCGAACTGTGAAAATCTCACACCGTTCTCACACACTCTAGTTCTGACATCAGCAACGTCAGGCCAGCAGCATTCGAATGTCTCTTCCACTATAATCAGGACGTGTCGTGACACGGGATTTATTTACAATGGTCCCCAGCCCTTCCACCTACGTGCAGCCTGCGCTTCCACGTCTCTCCTACACCACTTCCCAGGCCATTTCTGCTTTGTATTATGGGATATAATCCCAAATGCAATATATTCAATTTAAGCTTTCTGAAGTTTTATTTCTTTAATTCTCTAGCTTCTCTAGATAGTTTCAGTATATAGGTTTTCGATCCAGTCAGTCTAACTTTATAAATCAGAATACTGGAGGCTAGAGAAGCAACCTGTGGCTCATTTTCTATTATAACAGCACAAGGCATTAGCCCCTGCTTAAGAAGCAGCCGGCCTTCTCTCCGGTATCTGGGCTACTGGGCCATCTTGATATAAATGTAAAAGAAAGCTTGGGTTAATTTTGTAACGACACTCTGAAAAGTTTTTTGGGCACACGTGAGAAGGAAACTGGACCAATGGGTGAGAATACAGAGTTCAGATGTAGTAAGATTAGCTAACACCTGTCTACCACCACTACACACTAAGCACTGCTTTATATATAAAGGATACAAAGAAATGTAAGTAAGCGCACGGTTTGGAAAGATCTGCATTTAATCCAGTAGGGGTCAGCACTCTCCCTCTTGGGATCAGGCCCATGCCTTTCCCTTCTCCCTCTCCCTCCCACCAGGCACATTACCTCCCCCTTTCCCTCTCTTAAGCTCCAAGGGCCCTTCTTTTGCTTCTGTAACTTGTTTCCTGAGCCTCCACAGCCCAGCTGGCTCGCTTCTACCACTGCAACTTTCTAAACTTTCCCATAATTTGAAAAACAAATAAAAAACGGCAGGGGTAAATATCCAAGGGGAGAAGGGAACTAGATACAGGAAAGAGGATGAGGTGGGAAAAACAACAGTGTAGTATACACTGTAACATGAACTGTATACTCCACAATAGGGTTAATTCTTGTACTACAGGCCCTAAAGGGGGGGTGGGGACAGCTGACGCTTACCGCATGCTCATTCTCTATAGTGTATGTGCCGTATTTCATGTCTCCTCGGCCCCCAGGTGTGGCTGTCAGAGGGGTGCTTCTCACTTCCCGGTGGAGTTTGGCAAGGTCCTTCCGGTAAGTTCGAAGCTTAGACATCATGGGGTTCCGGAAAGATAGGGGTGCATAACGCAGTTCTTCTTCCATCTCTGCCAGCTGGGAAGATGAAAACAGTGAGTAGACGGCCTGATTTTTTTCCTGTCTCATCTGGGCATAGTCCAACCGTATGTGGTTGGACGAATTCAACCACAGACAACCCCGAGTACTATTCAACCACTGGCTTCACAAAGGCAGGGACCACATGTAACATGTTCACTCCCTTACTCTGGTGTCTGCACAGTGCCCATCAAGCACAGAACAGGCACTCAAAAAGTAGGTGATGAATGGGTGAAAAAACTAACAAGTACCTTACAGCTTATTGAACAGTTAATGCATTAAATTATATGCATTAATTTAATCCTCACAGCAAATCACCAAGATAGGAAATACTATTTTCTTTTTAAACATAAGACTTGATGAAAACTGCTCAAGATTACACAGTAAGAGAAATCGGGATTCCAAATCTTCAACTTCTCTTTTCAGTACCCCTAGTTCTTAGCCTGTTATTGTTGAAGGAGGCGCTTTCAGGTCTACTGTATTAAAATGATAAGGGTCTGGCATCAAGGTTCTCCCAATCCTCCTCCTCTTTCTGAAAATCAATTGTCTCCACGTCAGATTTCCATTTTTCTGGGATAAGTAAAACATAAAACCTGAACACGTTCACAAGAGGCCATACATTATTTTCATCTGCCTAGAATAGGCAGAGTAGGACTGGTTACTTCTGCTAGCTTCAGAGAAAGAAGGCAAGCACCAAATGGGTATTTGCTAAAAGATTTTAAAAATGCTACTAAGATGTTAACCAAAGAAGAAGACTGGCTCTGGAACAGGTATCATGGATATCGCAGGTGTACACAGATACTGAGAAGTTTCTAGCATTGCCATCATGAAGGAGACAGCCTCCGCAGTCCAGTGGGCTGATCCTCCTTAAAACTGATGTGCTCCAGGGGAAAGGGTGCAGACAAGCTCAGCTTCTCCAAATTTCACCGGAATAGGCAAGTTGTTTGTTCTTCAACAAGCAAGAAGGAACTTCTCTGGTTTAAAAGGAATTTTTCTTCTTAATCTATGCCAGGGAAGTAAAAACGAGGGGCAACTATTTTTCTAGAGTAGTACGAGGGAGCTGGATCTCAGCCCCAAACTCCTGAAGGGTTTGCTGAAGCTAGAGCCTAATAGACACAGTAGGACTCTTCGAATAGGTAAAAGCAGGTCTTTTTGTTTGTTTTGTTTTTGCCACAGATTATGCTCAGAAACCTGGACCAACTTCTGCCAGTTTTGGGTTCTGGGTTCTGCCTAGGAACTCATCCTGCCCACGCATGTCAAGATACGAGGTCCAGCCACTACGCTGTCTTTTAAAACAGCAGGGAATGTGGCTTAGAGCCACCTCTGAGCTACATTTTCTGTGACAGTAAGTTTAAAGAAAGAAGAATAACTGATCCAAATTGCCAGCTTTTAAATGAGATTTTAAAAGATCACCCAGGGAAAGGTAAGAGAATGCCCTTTACAACTCACATCAGGAATGTGTTGTCAAAGCCTCATTTCAGGAGAGGCTTCAAGCTTTACCCGCTTGTTTTTGTTTCCCCACCCCACCCCCCAGCCCCCCAAACTGGCCTCATTTAGTCAGAAATAATCAAAGTCGGAACAGGCAGGAAGAGAACCTGTGATCAGATCATACATAGCATTACTTTTGGAAAAGATGAACACCAGGCAGAAGTAAGGACCTGTTCCCTGTTCTCACCGTCTCATTGGCTTCCTGTTGCTTTTCATCGAAATCTCTGATAAGTTTCTTCTTCTCTTCTGGAAAAGACAAGACAAGTTTCACATGCTCAGTCCTGCTTCCTAACATTTATAGAGCCTATTCCCTCTGTGTAGAATACACTCCCCATTCCTCTCCTGCTGGGGGTAGTAGTGCTTCATCACTCCTAAAAGGCACTTAGAAATGTATGGGAATTCGTTATCATGTTATCACGATGACTGGGGCAAGGGGAGAGGGAGGGTGTTGCTACTGGCATTTAGGACCCAGGGAACAAGAATATCCATGGGTATTGACAGTCCTGCGTGCTAATAATCTGGCCCTGAAGGCCAACGATGTCCCTACTAAGAAACACTTCATGGCTAAGTTAAGTGTTGCCAATCTTTACCCCCAATCCTAACAGAGAGACCAGGCACATGAATAGAATGTTTAACCAATACTGGTTTCTGAAACCCTGGTCTCCACTTTCACCCACACTATGAATCACTTCTCTATTTAGCCCATATTCACTGCTTTTCTGCAGAACAAATTCAAAGCCCACCCACCTGCTCGCTGGGGAAGCTACACGGTGTGGCACGCCTCTCTGCCGTACCACTGGCGGTACTACGGAACTGACCCATAGAAAGTCACTCCCTTCTGATTCCCTTTCAGTCCTTCATATCATGTCCTCTTGGTGCTAATATGTCTTTAATGCCTAAAAATTACTACTCTCCCCTTGTCAACGAAAATCGAAGAGGCTTCAGCTTCAAAGCAATTAACATCTAACTAAAACAGCATCATTTTGCCTTCCCTGTATTTTTTCTGATCATTTAGATAGGTTCTACACATCACCCATTTAAAGTAGTGACATAGCCCTGACTGGTGTGGCTCGTTGGGCTGCTCGTCACTCTGCGGACCTAAAGGTCGGAAGTTTGCTGGTTCGATTCCCAGTCAGGGCCTGTGCCTGGGTTGCAGGCCAGTTCCCCGTTTGGGAGTGTGTGAGAGGCAACTAATTGATGTTTCTCCCCCTCTCTTTCTCCCTCCTTTCCCCTCTCTCTAAAAATAAGTAAATAAATAATCTTTAAAGTAATGACAGAAAATTTCCTTTTAAATAACTTCATGTATTCAATAAATGTATTTTACGTGAAGTGAGTTGATATAAGGAAAACAAGTAACAGTAAAAACGGTACCCAGACATGGCAAAAATGATGAAGGGGGTCCCGGCACGCTGCCACCTGGTAAACACCAGACAGGGGATAACTGCTGGCGAGGAAAGGGGACCAAGTCCTGGCCCCAGCTTTGGGCGTGACCTACTGCGTAAGCTTGGACAATTCTCCATCTCTCTGAGACCTGACTTTCTTTGGCTATAAAGTGAGGTAGGTCTTCTCTTCATCATCTAACAAGCAAAAACTAGCCCTATTAGTGAGGAGCTTGGTTTTTCTTAATGTCTACATTCAAATGTTCTCCCAGAAATCTACACATAATCTACTTATTACCACAAAGTTACTGTGGCTTACAATGTTTTTTGAACTCATCTTTTGGAATTACCTTCACAATTTGGGGATAGTCTTATTTTTAATTGTGGAAATATATATGTGTGTATATATACACACATACATAAAATTTACCATCTTGACCATTTTTAAGTATACAGTTAAGTGGCATTAAATGCATCCACATTGTTATACAACCATCACCACTACCCCAAATGAAACTCCAGAATCATTAAACACTAATTCCCCATTGCCCCCAACCCCAGACTCTGGTAACCTCCCTTCTACTTTCTTTTCTTTTTTAAAAAAAATATATTTATTGATTATGCTATTAGAGTTGTCCCATTCCTCCCCCACTCCACTCCATCCTGCCCACCCCCTCCCTCCCACATTCCCCCCCTATAGTTTATGTCCATGGGTCATACTTATAAGTTCTTTGGCTTCTACATTTCCTACACTATTTTTACCCTCCCCCTGTCTGTTTTCCACCTATCATCTATGCTACTTATTCTCTGTACCTTCCCCCCCTCTCCCCCTCCCACTCCCCTATTGACAGCCCTCCATGTGATCTTCATCTCTATGGTTCTGTTCCTGTTCTAGTTGTTTGCCTAGTTTGCTCTTGTTTTTGTTTTAGGTGTGGTCGTTAATAACTGTGAGTTTGCTGTCATTTTTACTGTTCCTATTTTTGATCTTCTTTTTCTTAGGTAACTCCCTTTAACATTTCATATAATAAGGGCTTGGTGATGATGAACTTCTTTAACTTGACCTTATCTGAGAAGCACTTTATCTTCCCTTCCATTCTAAATGATAGCTTTGCTGGATACAGTAATCTTGGATGTAGGTCCTTGCATTTAATCTTGGGTAATGTAATTATGATGTGCCTTGGTGTGTTCCTCCTTGGGTCCAGCCTCTTTGGGACTCTCTGAGCTTCCTGGACTTTCCGGAAGTCTATTTCCTTTGCCAGACTGGGGAAGTTCTCCTTCATTATTTGTTCAAATAAGTTTTCAATATTTTGTTCTTCCTCTTCTCCTTCTGGCACCCCTATAATTCGGATGTTGGAACGTTTCAAGATGTCCTGGAGGTTCCTAAGCCTCTCCTCATTTTTCCAAGTTCTTGTTTCTTCATTGTGTTCTGGTTGGATGTTTCTTTCTTCCTTCTGGTCCACACTGTTGATTTGAGTCCCAGTTTCCTTCGCATCACTATTGGTTCCCTGTACATTTTCCTTTGTTTCTCTTAGCATAGGCTTCATTTTTTCATCTGGTTTTTGAACAGCTTCAACCAATTCTGTGAGCATCTTGAAAACCAGTGTTTTGAACTGTGCATCCAATAGGTTGGCTATCTCTTCCTCACTTAGTTGTATTTTTTCTGGAGCTTTGAAGTGTTCTGTCATTTGGGCCATTTTTTTTTTTTTTTGTCTTAGTGCATCTGTTACTTTAAGGGGCAGAGCCTTAGGTGTTCCCCGGGGCGGGGTAACGCTGGTTGCTGTGCTGTGACACTGTACGTGGGGGAGGGGCCGAGAGGGAGCAATGGCACCAGCCTCACTCTCCTCCGGATTTCAGTCTTTCACTCCGCTACCCACAATCAAACTGGGCCACTCTGGTGCTGGTTCCCGAGTGGGTGGGCCTGTGCACAATCTAGGCCCCTGTGGGTCTCTCCAACAACCTCTCCTGTGAGGCTGCGAGTCTCTCCTGCTGCTGCCCCAACCCCCACGGGAGTTTTCAATCAGAGGTTCGAGGCTTTATTTCCCTGAGCTGGAGCCCTGGGTTGTGTGGGGAGCCGCTGTTCGTCTGGTTTATCTATGCGCGAATGTGGGGCCGTGGGGTGCTACCCACCGCTCTGCCTGCCCCGCTCTCCGCCACTCCGAGTCTGGCCCTCTCGGTTTATCTGTGCAAATGTGGGGCTGCAGGGCCTGCTAGTGCTCGGACTGCCTGGGCCGTTTGTCCCACACTCTACCAGTCTCGGTCCCGCCACAGCCACGAGAGTCCTCTCCACCCCGGTGCCCGTCTCCGCCCCTCCTACTAGTCTGGATGAATGTTTATTTTTTATTTCCTTGGTGTCGGACCCCCTTGCCGTTCGATTCTCTGTCAGTTCTGGTTGTGCGAGGAGGCGCAGTGTGTCTACCTACGCCGCCATCTTGGTTGTCTCCCCTTCTACTTTCTGTGTCTATGAGCTACACTACTCCAGGCACCTCGTATGAGAGGAACCACACAATATTTGTCCTTTCGTGTCTGGATTATCTCACTTGGTATAATGTCTTAAAGTTCACCCATGCTGCAGCATGTATGGGGCCACAGTCTTTTAAAGCTATGTATTTTTCATTCAGTGTGACTCCTAAATACAAGCCAGCACTTCCATCCATTGAAGAAAGAGCAATCTTTTCCAATGCCAAAGAAAACAGCTTGAGTTGGGCTTATGGAGGGGGGGGACGTGGGTACTCAGTACGCTGCCCTAAAATCTTCCTAGATAGTTTTGTTTACCCTGACTTTCCCCGTGAGCCTGGATTTTCAAACCCAATCCAATGTAGTATCACCATTGTGCTTCATATGGATTTACACTTTTGGTAATCACAATAGCATCTACCATGTCAGCTGTCTGCCGCTTTTTAAGCGATTATAAATTATTTTGGATGTGAACATTCTAATATAGTCTCAACTTGAGATCAAGCTCCTCCAGAACAGGGAAATTTACCTTTTCTTTTATAGGTCTCACAATTTTTAGAACCTTAAACCTGACAATGAACTCTTTATTATGCTTCATCCCTTGTCACGTGACATCCCCTTAATATATACAAGGCACTCCAGGCGAACTATTTCTTACTCCACACCACTCACAAAAACCAGGATCTGTTGTTTAAAAAAAAGAAAAGAAAATTCAGCCATGACAAATGGTGCGCACCTCGACCATCCTGACGAAATAAGCACCACAGCAGCCGTTACTACCCCTGAGTGGCTGTGTTTCCAGCCACTAGCAGTGAAATAACGCCTGCAATCAAGAACGGCTACTTCCAGGGAAAGGTATTGTATTGTGTCACAGAAGTGCCAAGGGTCACCAGTCCCCTGACTGGGCCCATCTCCAAACTCAAGCACACCCCTCCTGACCCAGGCCGGACAGTAAGCAGCAGCGGTCTGTGTGTAAGTGCGTTCCCTTCCCGGCTCCGATTTTCCTACGACTCTGTCAGTCACGAAGTCCCTTCCTACACGCTTCCTTTGCTAAAGGATATGAAAGTCTGCATTCTTAAGGGGCAAATTCTAGAATGATTCAAAGAAAAGAGCTACATAAAAATAGGTAGGGAGAAAAGAGGTAACCCATAGAATCTTGACTCTTCAATTTCTCTACATGATTCGGCTATTCTCCGTCTTTGTGGAGTTGGAATACCCCACTCGCTACCCGATTTCATGAGATATACATTCTCCTAGGAGTGTGGTACAGATTATATACTTTTAAAAGTAATATACTCAGTTCACCACATGAGTTCCTTTATGTAATCCTAAGATTTTTTATTACAGCCTTGGAAATCATCCCTTCTGATGATGAAGTCAGGGAGGCCGATATTTCGGGGTTGGCACGAGCTCGAACCCTACCCGGCCGGGCGGTGTCAGTAGCGCCGCTCTACCCTGCAGTCGCGGATTTGTGGAATCGATGACAGCTAGGCTGCGATGGACCTCCGAGATCACCCGTCTGGTCTGACCTCATCTCACAGTTGTGGAAACTAGAGCCTGGAGAAACTACCCTCCCCAAGGTCACAGGAGGAGTGTGCAAGTCTCCTGACTCCCGATCCAATGCTTCTATACACTATAGCACTGGCGGGCATTCCTGTGCCCCCAGGGTACAGCCTTTAGCAACAGGTAAAATCTGTTCCACTCACGTCTTCCCAAGCCAGTCACATGGGAGTTATGCACTCGAGACCGATTCTCTTTGGTAAACTGGGCGATGGCAGCACCCTGTCCCGGACAAGGAACACGACACATGTAGTCAGCTTTGAAAGACAGCTGGAGGAAGCCCGCCTTAATGGTCAGCAGGGTGACACCCTCTCTTCCTCACAGGAGGTCTGAGTTAGCAGCTCCAGAATTCTGGTCCATTAGAGCTGTGGAAATAACTTGGGTCTCACCAGGACCTTTAAAATCTGTGACTAATTTGCTTTTGGCGCCCCACTGTGGCATTTCTAAGACCTACATCCTCCATTTGTAGACCACTATGATCTACCTAATCTTACACTAGGGAGAATTTGAAAGCATCAGATTCCTCTCAGCCTATTTTCTCCTGTACGAATAGGAAATACAAAAGTACTCACCTCGTAGGGTAGTCTGAAATGGTTACAAGAGATAATAAACATAAAAAGTACTTGGCAAATGCCAGGTGTATTAACGGTTCAATAAATAGCAACTATCATTGTTTTTTAAAGTAAATCCTTAAGGAAGAACTAAGAGCAAAAGTAAAATTCACTAAACAATGTGAAGAGTGTTGCAAAAATTAAAAGTCTGTAATCACTGACTAATTGGCATTTACCAACCCGCTGCATAAGGTCCTCCATAGTTGTTATTTTTTTCTGGTTCACAAAATAATGAGGTCTCACATATACATATTGAGGTCTCACATATACATATTGTGAATTAAACTGAAAAACTTTCAATCTTACAACACTCAGTAAGACGTGGAGAAATGCCTTATGGTGCTACAAAAACCCTGACTATAGGCACTTACTATATTAATTGGGTAAGAATTTACAGCACTCTGAATATTTGGAGAGACCTTTTCAGATGCTTCAAAACTAAGACTAGAAATCACAGCTGTTTGCAACAATATTAATATAATATTAAACAGATTAATAATCACATATAATAAATTGTCACTGTCATACAAACTTGCTAAAATTGGACACACTGTGTCTGCTATCCTTTGTTTTAACAGGTATGTACACATCCATTTTAAAAGTGATGAAAATGTGGAAGATGGTTCTTTCAATACCCAATCACGTATTATTTTCTTCCTAACAATCCACAGTATTTATACAATCATTTGGCAAATATTTATGGAACACCTAGTATGTACTAGGCACTGTTCTAGGTGCCTAGGATACAAAATAAACAAAAGAAAATACATAACTTATGACATATGAGGAAGGAACATTTCAACTGATACTGAAACCAGACAAGGACACACAAGGGAAAATTACAGGCCAATATCCCTGATGAACAAAGATGCAAAAATCCTCAACAAAATATTAGCAAATGGAAATCAACAATACATTAAAAGAATCACATATCATGTTCAAGTGGAATTTATCCCAGAGATGCAATCAGTGATGGTTACCCACAAATCAATCATGACAAACCACATTAACAAAGTGAAGACTGTAACTCATGATCAGGCCCCCGCCTGGTAGCTCACACAGCGTCGTTCCGATATGCCAAGGTTGTGGGTTCGATCCTCAGTTGGGGCACATACAAGAAGCAACCAATGAATGCATAAATAAATGGAACAATAAATCGATGGTTTCTCTCTCAAATCAATTTTAAAAATCACATTATCATCTCAACGGATGCAAAACAAGCATCTGAAAAAATTCAACTTCCATTTATGATAAACTTTAAAATATGGATATAAAGGAAATATATCTCAACATAATAAAGACCATATAAGATAAGCCCATAGCTAACATCATACTCAACGGCGAAAAGATGAAAGCTTTTTCTCTAAGATCAGGAAGAAGACATGAATGTCCACTCTCGCTTTTATTCAATATAGTATTGGAAGTCCTAGCCAGAACAATTAGGCAAGAAAAAGAAATAAAAGGCATCCAAATCAGGAAGAAGTAAAACAGTTACTATTTGCAGATAACATGATATCATATATAGAAAACCCTAAAGACTCCACCAGGAAACTGTTAGAACTAATAAAATTCAGCAAAGTTGCTGAATACAAAATGTACAGTCCCCAAGTTACGATAGTTCAACTTACCAGTTGGACTTTTTGATGGTGTGAGTGATATGCACTCAGAAACTGCACTTTGACTTTTGAATTTTGATCCTTTCATGGGCTAGTGAGATGCAGTACAATACACTCTTGTGCCTCTGGCGCCAACAGCAGATGGCTTTGCCCAGCTGTAGGCTAATATAACCGTTCTGAGCACGTTTAAGGTAGACTAGGCTAGGCTACAATGTTTGCTGGGTTAGATGGATTAAATGCATTTTGACTTGTATTTTCAACTCACAATGGATTTATTGGAACATAACCCATCATAAGGTGAGGAGCACCTGTATACAAAAATCTGTTTTATTTCTGTACATTAATAATGTATCAGAAAGAAATTAAGAAAACAATGACATAATGGCATCAAAAAGAATAAAACAGGAAGAAATGTAAGCTAGGAAGTGAAAGTCTCGTACACAGAAATAGAACAAACAGTCCAAAAATTTGTATGGAGCCACAAAAGACCCTGAGTAGCAAAAGCAATTTTGAAAAAGAATAAAGCTGGAAGCATCACACTTCTTGACTTCAAACTATAGTACAAAGTGATAGTAGTCAAAACAGTACAGTACTGCCATAAAACAGACACAAAAATCAACAGAACAGAGAGCCCAGAAGAAACCCACATACACGGCCAATTAATTTATGAGGAGCCAAGACTACACAATGGAGAAATGTACATATCAGGAAAATGTACATATCTTTCCCCCTCTTATGTCTTTATCCCCTGTACGGAGAAAAAACCCAGTCCTTCTTCCTGGTTCTTTCCTGCATGTCTCCTTTACTACTCACACCGAACACTTCACTTCTAGTCACCAAATACATGGGGGCCTCCCCCCACCAAGAACTGCAACACCACCTGAGCACCCTACAGTTCAACACCATTCTGTACCCAGAGACAGCATCAGGTTCCATGGCTTAAGGGCTCAGATCCCCCAACACTGCCTCTCCCTGCCCTCTTCAGATCCAACGACAGGTAGGGGATCCTCAGATTACCCACGACTTCTGCTCAGTTTGGTGACAGACTGGAGGATCCCAGGGCCCTCTCCTCAGGCTCAATTAATCTGCTGGAGCAGCTCGCGGAATTCAGGAAAACACTTACTTAGGGTTACCAGTTTATTAAATGGTATGGTGAAGGACAAAGATGAACAGCCAGATGCAGAAATACACAGGGCAAGGTCTGGGAGGGTCTTGAGCATAACAGCTTTTGTCCCCACCGAGCTGGGTGCATCACCCGCCTGGTGTGAATGTGTTCACCCATCTGGAAGCTCTCTGAATCCCATACTATTGGGATTTTATGGAAGCCTCCTCACGTAGACATGATCAATTTTAAAATCCATTTCCAGTCCTTTTCCCCTCTCTAGAGAAGTGGGGAGCAGGGTTGAATATCAAGCTTCGAATCATGGGTTGGTCTTTCTGGTGATCAGCCCCCACCGAGGAGCCACCCAAGAGCCCACCCAGAGTTGCCTCCCTAGAACAGAAGATGCTCGTAGTGCTCTTATCACGGAGGCACGTACAGGGGGTTAGGAGCCCTGTGTCAGGGACGGAGTCAAAGACCAAACATTAGAACAAGATGCTCTTAGTGTTCTTATCATTTAGGAAATTACAAGGGGTTTAGGAGCTCCGTGCCAGTGACTAAGGGCAGAGACCAATATATATTTTTTCTATCATCTCACAGGAAAGGACAGTCTCTTCAATCAACGGTGTTGGGAAATCCTGACAGCCACATACAAAGAACGAAACTGGACCCCTATCTCACCCAACACACAAAAATTAACTCAAAATGGATTTAAGACTTGAACATAAGGCCATAAAACTCCTAGAAGAAAACAGGTCTTGGCACCAGTCTTGACAAAGATTTTTGGATGAGATACCAAAAGTAAAGGTGACAAAAGCAAAAATTAACAAGAGGGACTACATCAAACTAAAAAGTTTCTGCATAGCCAAGGAAACCATCAACAAAATGAAACGGCAATGTACCAAATGGGAGAAAATATACGCACATCATAAACCTGGTAAGGGACTAATATCCAAAAAATATAACAACTCGTACAACTCAACAGCAAAAACCCAAACAATCTGATTAAAAAATGGGCAGAGGACACGAATAGACATTTTTCCAAAGAAGACACACAGATGGCCAACAGGTACATGAAAAGGTGCTCAACATCACTAATCACCAGGGAAACGCAAATCAAAACCGCAATGAGACATCACCTCACACCTGTTAGAAAGGCTATTATAAGAAAGACCAAGAAATAACAAATGCTGGCAAGAACGTGGAGAAAATATAGACCTTATGTTCTAGCTCAGCCACTTTCAAACTTGACACACATCAGAAATCCCCTGAAGGGCTGTTAAAAGAGATAGTATGTTAAAACAATTAATGGTTACTGACTGGTTGGGGGGCCTAAGAATCTGCATTTCTAACAAGTTCCCAGATGATGCTGATGCTGTGGTCCAAGGACCACACCTTGAAAACCGCCATGCTACTGGAAGACAAATAATATACAGGGTCCAGCAGAAGTAAGGTCTGCTTGAGTGTGGTTGGTAGGGTAATAATATGGGCGTCATAATCTATAGTTTTAAGTTGAACATTCCACCTAAAATGTCATATGGTGTACTTGAGTGTGATACTGTTATGTTAGAGAATTACATGTTTATGATTTTGTAATTAAAAAAAGGGGCGTTATCTGTGCCGGACCCTGTACTACAGACACCATACATCCAGTAAAGTGTCTAGCATGTTAGAAGAGAGGCGCTCTAGGGAAAAATGGGAAACTAGAACAAGGTAAGAGTAGTTGTATACAGAGCTAGTATTCTCATGTTTTATTTAAATAAAATATCCACTTCCCCATATAACAGTATCAATGGCTAATCGCTCTTCCTATTGTCAGGCAGGCAGTATTCTAAGGGCTTTACATAGGTTAACTTACTTAATTCGTATAAAACTCTTATGAAGTAAATACTATGATTTGCCCCCCATTTTGCAGGGCAAACTAGTTAGGTTAAAGTTAGTTGTCCAAGGTCACACGGCTGCTGAGCGGCAAATGTAGGAATTGAACCCAGGCAGTCTGGCTCTAGAATCCCTGCTGTTAAATATACAACTATACACAGCTTCTTGATTCACGTTTAACGCAAGAACTCTTGGAACTCTTTAGGGCCCAGGACACTGACTGATACATAATAATTCTCAATAAACATTATTGAAAAATGACTGAATTCAATTATAGCACATAAGCTAAATGCAAGGGCCATGTTATGTGCATTATTCAGCGCCTAATAATTCATGATGGAAATTAAAGCTTAGGAAAGCTTATGAAGTAGTCCTTGAAGTAGAAATAAGGAATCAGAGATGAGGCCTGGTGTGTTTACTTAATTAAATTCAATTTATTCAAAAAATATTCATTGAGTAGTATGAACAAAGTAGTGCACAGGGAGATTGAAAATTGTTGAAATTCTTGTTATAACCTGAGGATTTGTGTATGCTGTATTTACTTACCCATTAAACAACTGAGTCTGTGACCAACAACTTATGTTAGAGTATTTTGTGCTTGGGTAGAAATTCACATCGTTTTGATTGCCCTCTTTGCAGAAATGAGGAAAAGGTTAGGTAGATGACAAAAGTGAATATAACTAACTCAGTTTTCTACTTTTCAAACAGAATGCATTAATTAACCTTAAATAAATGGGTATTGCAAAATTAAATTCAGCACCTGGCTGGAAAAAAAAAAAACAAAAACCCTGTATTTTTTCAACCCTGTAAATTAGATCCCATCACTCTCTTGCTCAGTATCCTTTAACTGCATCCCATCTCATTTAGCAACATGCAAACTTTCACTGAGGTCTACAAGACCCCACACGATCTGGTCCTGCCTACCTCTTTCCAGCTTTGTGTACTACCGCTATCTCCTGTGCTCCGTCCACCTCCAACACAACTGGCCTGGCCTTCCTGCTCATCCTAGAACATGCCAACCCCATTTCTGCTCAAGGACCTTTGCAGTGCTAGTCAGTCCTCCTGACACTCACTTCTCCCAGGTTTTTGAATGGTTTACTCACTTCATTCATGCCTCTGCTCAAATGCCATCTTTTCAAATAGGCCTTTCACAGCCCCCACCCCCATTTAAAATCAGAGTGCTCCCCCTCTCTCTACTCCTTTGCCCTGCTTTATTTTCCTGTACAGGCATACATTGGAAATATTGTGGGCTGGATTCCAGAGGACCGCAATAAAGCAACTATTGCAATAAAGTGAGTCGTAATCTTTTTGCAGGTAGAGGATCTTGTCTTAAATTTCTTAAAAACACAACATCTGTGAAGCCAAAAGGGGGAACTGCAATAAAACAAAGTATGCCTGTGTTGCCCTCAACATGGCCTCTTAATGTTTATACGTCATCATGCGGCTAAAATGAGGATTTGTAGGTCTTTTCACTGTAATTTACAATGTTAACAGCATCTAAGGCAGTGTCTGGCACACAGTGACCTGTCCCAGTAAGTACAAGTTAAACAAACATGACTTTCATTCTCACCAGTCATTTGATTCATACAACTTTGGGTAACTCACAGAGCTAACCCTCAAGCTCTGGCCCTTAAGTAAAAACAGTAAAACAAAGTCTTATCCGCCTTGCCATCAAGATCTATTTCGTTATGAGGCGAAGAACTGTGCTTCCTATGGATTTAACAGGACAACTCAAGCTCCTCCAGGCAAAGACTGCAGCCACCTGAATTCTGAAACCTTGCGGCAGGAAACAGTCTAAGCAGAAAGTTCATAACGGGACAACACCTAAAAGCCACAATCCTGATTTTAAAGACCAAACTCCCCAAACCGGTATTTACCAACCCCAAAAGCTATGATTCCTTTGGGTTCTTAACCATTTTGGTGCTAGGGATCGTTTGCCAGTCTGGTGAAAACTATGTACCTCTCTTGAGAATAATCATTTAAATGCATAAAACAAAATACAGAGGGCTCCAAAAGCAATCCGATCTACTGAAATAGAGGACCGCAGATTTAAAGTCTCCAATGCTCTTCTTGCCACAGTGAGAATGAGACGAGAAAAACTTGAAGGCAATCGGAGAATCAACAATCCCAAGGAAACGGTACTCCGAGGGTCCATCACTGAGCACCCTGAGTGGAAGCAGGGAGAGATCCTGAGCGCCGGGTCCAGCCAAGTCTAGGGGACGTGTTTGAAGAGAAGAGAAAAGAGCCCAGGTCTGGGAAGAGGGCTTTTCCTCCCAGAACGCACGGAGCTGAGTTACCCAGGGCTCGGCCCGCCTCCGCCTCACCTGTCCCTCCAGTCCCCAGGAGCCGCTCTGGCACCCCTCGTAGGTCTTCATGGAGACCGCGGAAGATCTCGTGCAGTTTCTCGAAATGCTCGGAAGAGGCGGCGGAGGTGGCCATGGCGCAGGCAGGGCTCAAGCAGCGGCCGCCGAGATTCGCACCCTGGGCCCGCTCTTGCCACAGCTATCAGCCGCCCAGCTCCGCAGGCATCACCGCGAACTCCTCCAGCAGCGCCACCGCCCACCTTGGAAGAGGCGCTTCCGGGGCCGCGGCTGGGTCCTCCCGACCCGGAACGCCCACCCCCTTCATCGCCGTCACGGAGGGAGAGCCGCGCGCGAAAGCCTTAGGGAAAGGTCGCGCGCACCGCGCCGCCCGGGAGAATCTTGTGAGAGCAGCGGCGCGCCCCTGCCAGCAGCAGTCCAAGACCTCCGGATACAATCAGCGCGGGTTTCGGGGGACCGCCACAACGGAAGGGATTATGTGGACCCGCGGGACTGGCAGCGCGGCCGCCTCTCCCCGGGGCCCCGCCCCCAGTGTCGGGCGGGCGCTGCAGTGCATGCCGGGGGCTGTAGTTCGGCCAGGAAAGCGCACTTACCGGAGGTCACGCGTCGAGGGGTGCGGTCTTGCGCCGGAACACACTGGAGTGAGTCTGAGCGTCTTGGTTTGGTATCATTGTGTGTCTGGACGTCATCTCACTGTCATAGCACTTTTGGGTCCCCCTTGACTTCCTTAGTTCGTGTCCTGACCAAATGTTAGCGTTCAGCCCTCGAAATGTAGTCGGGCCAGGCTCCTGCCTGCCCTCGAGCGGTAAAGCACCTTTCCTGGGGAGGTCAAGCGACCAGGGTCACCTGCTTTCAGAAGCGTTCCCTGGGCAATGTGACCACCCAAAATGTACTCAGCCTTTAGCGGCCGGATGGCCTTAGGGCTTTTCGTTCACTCCGCAGATGTTTGTAAGTGTTAAACAGTCACTGTGCGGGGGTCTGGGCACACGCTGGTGATGAAAAGATTCACTCTGGGCGCTTGGGTAATTTATAATGTGGTGAGCGTGGGGGACCCGGCTGCAAGTCCCATTCCTACTAAGCGTAATGTGTTAACAGTAACAAAGTCTTTTCCTGCATTCCATGGGTTTCCATCGTTCACTGGAAGGGAATTCCTATTTTCATTGATTACATGGTTTGCCTGTGGAGCTGGTTCTGGAATGTTTGCTTAGCAGCCCAATACTTAAAACTGCCCACACGTATTTAGAAATATATGACTGTTCAGGAGGAAATGATTGTGATTTATATCTCCTGGACCCTTATTTTTACTAGAGTGAGTTCAGTAACCATTGATTCAAGAAACTTGTTAAGCTCCTAATGTTAAGCATAGAGAAAAAGCAAACTCTTGAGATTTTTGGTGTCAGGCAGTGTACTGTAAAGTCCCACAGCATTGTTACAGAAGGGGCAAGTACAAAAAGGAGACAAGTAATCTGGGATGGAAAAAGTAATCCTTGAACAGCAACACAAAAGAAAAGCAGAAGATGGGTAACTGAATGATCAAATTATTACACAACTGAAGTTAATGGCATCTCAATTGAGACTATACTGTAGCTAGACTTTGGGACAAATTATTCTTAGAATGAGAAATGACTGCTTAACTGTAACAATGAAGTGTTTTCTTCTTTTGACTATAATTAAATTTTCATTTAATTTTTTTCTTCTGTTGACTCTAAACTTTCCTTTAATTCTTGTAGTTTTTATTCTGGTAAATTAAAACATGGTAAGTAATCAAACATTTTTATTTGTCATTGACAGTTCAATTAAGTAAAATATGAATTCAGTTATTCCACTGCACCATTACCAAGTTTTCCAGTTTTTACATAAAATAACCACTTCCAAATATATAGTTCAATGGTCAAAACAAGTTCAACAAAAGATTATTAATTTACAAATACGAGAAGACTGTGGTCCAATAACTCTTTTCCCCACCAAAGTGAACATACAATTGTTGGTCCAAGAAAATCACAAATTCTGTCAGGATAACATACTGTAAACAGGTGATGGAAACCTTACCAATTTCTCACACTTCCTTTGGCAACAGTACTTTTGATAAAAGTTCTCCAAATAAAGTGTAGATTCTTTTTAGGAAATAGACCTTTTAATCTTGTCAAGATAATGTAAGCAAATGCCCTAAGAGGTTATTAAATCGACTGTAACTACCAATATCAGTCCTTAAGTTAATGTTGCTAAAAAAATTGAGGGGTGTTTTTCGTTTTGGCGGTTTTTTCTGCCACCTTGGTTGACCGGGACTTACGACAGTGCCCCAATCAGCTTTGCTAACTCCGCTGCTCCCCCTTAATTCTTCTATAGCTGGATATTAGCATCTTCAGCTTTTTTTTTTTTTTAATCCTTAACTAGTCCCTTCATTATCTTCCAGGCTTATTCTCTTTTTGGAACTTGTTTCTTGCTTCCTGTGTGCTTCTTGGTGGGTAGTTCCCGACATGAACAGTCTGCTTCCCCTTGCAGCTCTACCCATCGCATCAGACTGTGTGACACTGGCTGGCTCCATCTCTGACCATTTGCCTGCATCAGGCTCTGGTTTAACACTGCTCCTTTAGGGCTATTTTGAATTTGTGAAAATACTCACAACTGCACAAATTCCCAGGAACACACATACTCAGTAGCCATCACCAGAGAGCCTTTCCCATCTTCTGGTTTTCTAAGGGAAACTAAGGCACCGAAAGGAGGCCTCCGTGGCCTGAGGTCAGTAACTGAAGTCAGGAGGCCTACCCTCTCAAATGGCTCCTTTCACTATCTCCTTGCAGGTCGGAGAAACAGCAGGAAAATGAGAATTTAAATTGATTTTCATTTCTGCCATCCTCCAGAACCCACTAACCCCTTAGAAAAGGAAGTTCTCCCACGGGCCAGGCATGGGAAAGGGCCTTACCAGCAGCGGCTTTAGGTTGTCAGAGATACAGCCGTGCCACAATCCGGATTTGGTTAAATTTCCCCAAAGAATCCAGAGGCTGGCACCATGATGGTTTTATTAGGAGATGAGGGACAAGCCCTGCTCTTGTGCCAAGCCACTGTGCCTCCTGGCGTTCGGCGGAGGCTGCGGGGTGGCCCTCTCAAAGTGAGGGTTGGTTGCTTGGGAGGAACTACATTGTGAACAAAGCTGCCACAAACCAACCCTGCCATTAGCTTAGGTTCTCCTGGGTAGTAGGTGTCAGAAGGAAAACATGAGCTTGTGGGTAATGAAGGTGTACTTATCCTATGGTGTCTTTAGTAACTGGCAATAACAGGAGCAAAGTAAATCGGGACAAATGCAAGGCGTTTTGATGAATTTGGCAGTGTATGCTGGGCTTTTGTCAGATGTCAAGTTGGCGAGTCTGAAAGGTTTGCTCTCTTTGTGCGCAAGGTTTTGGCCATCCTGAAGGAGAATCATTTTGGCAGGGAGTACTGAGTAGTCTACTGCACACTTCTCTTGGGTCCAGCGGCCTCCACCTGTCAATCCGTAGGGATGCCCAGCAGGTCACAGCTGACGTCCCAGAGCCGTCTTGCTATCGTCTCGTTACGAGCCTGGGCAGAGACCCATGTCACATGGCAGTCACTGGAAGGGAAAGAGAGAGGTGTAAAGCACAGGGTTAAGAATGGAGTCTGGGCCTTGGCCAGGTAGCTCAGTTGGTTAGAGGATGATCCCGATAGCCAAAGTTGCAGGTTTGACCTCTGGTCAGGGCACGTACGAGAAGTAACCAGTGAGCCAATGAATGCATAAATAAGTGGAGCAACAAATCGATGGTTCTCTCTCTCTCTTTCCTTCCTCTCTCTCTAGCATCAATAAATTTTTAAAAAATTAAAGAAAAGAATGGAGTCTGTTCTCTGCCTGGGATAGGAAATATAACAGAAAACCAACCCAGGGATGGCATGTCCTTTAGGCACTTCGCAGACCCAGGGATTGTCCCGTGTCTCCATTCTCCAATCTCTACCCCAGAGAAAATGTAATTTCCAGTTTAGAGCTCACTGGACCCCCTCTGATCAGAACGCTGTGCTTGATATAAATGCATATCACTTAGTCTTAATAGCCCCCTTTAATGTATGTATTTAATTGTAATATCAGTGCCTGCCTAACATGTGTATGTCCATCTTGTTCAAATAAGTCTCTGAGGTCCACTCTACAGGACACTACAGTGTTACGTAGCTTAGGTCCTGCTATGTACACTGGTCAGAGATGCTCAGAGTAAACAAAACAAAACAAAACAAAAACACAAAACACTTCTTGTTTCTGGTCCACCTGTTTTTAAACTGGAAGAACAAGTAAAGTCACTTTTATAAATAATGAGAGAAGAAAGAGATGTAGGCAGAAAAGAAACGGTAACAAGGTACCCAATGTTCCACATGCCTTCTCTTCATTGCTGTAATTCTAATTACTGTAGGTGCCCATTAAATGCAGGAGTTGTATCTCAACTCTGCAGCACCCAGAAATTTTTCTCAAGGATAATTCTTTTATTCATTCTTGTTTCTTCTGCATCTAGCCCACAGCAGGTATTCAATGAAGGTTTTTTTAAAAAATCATTGAATAAACAGATCACAATCTTTGAAATCATATAAAAAGCACTTTTTAAAACTATGCTAGTTCAAGAAAACTGCTTCTTGGACATTCTAAGCAAATTCTGAAGGTAAAAGGCTGAGTTGACAAGTCTGGAATGACCATGTGAAGCAAACGCCTCCCACTGTGTCCATTACGACAGCGCCACTTCAGTGTGGGCTGTGCACCAGCAGCCGGAGCATCACCTGGAAACCCGTCAGCAGTGCCCGTTCCCAGACCTACTGAATCAATCTCTGGGGTTGAGGCCCAGGAATCTGTTTTTAACCAGTTCTCCAGATGGTTCTTAAATGCACAAAAGTTTGAGAAAAACCACTTAAAGAAATCTTTGCATTTAAAAAACAAGCTGTATGCCCTGAATGATGTGGCTTAGCGGGTGGGAGTCATCCTGCAAACCAAGGGGCTGCAGGTTTGAGTCCTAGTTGGGGCACATGACAGGGCCGCCAGCCAGGTCCCTGGTTGGGGGTGTGTGAAAGGCGACAGATCGATGTTTCTCGTGCACATTGATATTTTTCTCCCTCTCTTTCTCCCTCCTTTCTCTACAAATAAATGAAGTATTTAAAAAACAAGCCTTATAAGTATAGTACTTCTGTTTAAGGGAACTCACCGGCACAACCTGCCATTTCTGAGTGAGAAGTCCCATCACTGGGAAGCAGAAGCTCTCCATGACTTTGGAAATGACCTGGCCTCTGTAAGCCTCTGCAGCCTCCGCTGCACTATGCCTCACACTCTGCTAAGTTTACGGTGAACAGCAAATGACACAATGGACATGAGAGTCCCTTGTAAGCTATGGCGCGCTGTAAAAATTCAAATTCTACAGTAAGAGCTACTTGAGTGTAGGTAAGGCACACGCACAGCCACGGTGCTGTATTCACAGGGGGGTTAATCAGTGTGGTAAAAGATTCCCCACGCATGCTGTCTCAGTTAATGTCACCACCAGTCTCCTCATAGCACAGGCTTCCACCCAAGTCACCAGATCTTCCCTGATTCCCTCACTCAGTTGGTCAACAAGTGGTAAAAACTCTGCCTTTTCACCTAGCCATTCTTTTCATTCCAATTGTCATCACCCTAAGCCAGGAACTCATTATCTCTCAGGGTACTTATTCATTCATTAAACAAAGTCAACAGGGATGCTTTTGTAAAGCACAGACCAGATTATGTCTTTTTCTACTTCAAATTTATGTATAGTCCATTCTTTAAAATTTTGGGTCATTTCCACAAAATTTTGAAGGTAGAGGTAAAAACACATTAAGAATGTGATCTTATGTGATACCTGAGATTTTCTTCAAAATAACATGGGGTGAAAAAAATATGGGAAGGGATTGCAGATTGGGATGGGGTAGGTCTGGCCATGAGTTAAGGGTTGTGGAGGCTGGATTATGGGTATGTGGGGATTTAACATGCTATTTTGTCAACTACTATGCATATTCAAAATTCTCCAAAATAAAAAATTTTAAAAGTCTTCACTCATTCAAGAAAGAAGTCCACTGATACTATTTCAGTCCTGAAGACAGTAGAGAAATACAGGTTCAAATTCTTCTTAATATAAAAAAAAAAAGTCCAAAAAGGAACAAAGAAAACTGAATTGACATAACAAAATACAGGAATAAAAGAAACAACCAGAAAGCATAATCGTCAGTAGAAAAGATGACATGAATAAAGCCAAACCTAGCAGTTACCACAAAAAAATGTGAATGGGTCAAATTTTCCTATTAAAAGGTAAAAAGCCTAAAGAACAAAAGCTATTTTAGGCAATGCACTTTTTAATTTTTTAATTTATTTTAAAAGATTTTATTTATTTTTAGACAGAGGAGGAGGGTGGGAGAGAGGAAGAGAAACATCAATGTGTGGTTGCCTCTCATGTGCCCTCTATTGGAGACCTGGCCTACAACCCAGGCATGTGCCCCCACTGGGGATCGAACCAGCAACCCATCAGTTCACAGGCTGGTGCTCAATCAATGAGCCACACCAGCCAGGGAGGCAATGCGCTTTTTAAAAAGGATACGGTATACCAAACAAATCCAAATTACTTCCTTTAGGCAATAAAATTCCATCTTCAACAACAAATATATTCATACCTGAAATGATTCCCACTTAGAATCTCAAGACCTTCTGTTAAAGCACAATACAAGCTGGTCTGGGCTCCCTCCTGAGGGGTCTTGATGAAGGAGGAGAAAAGCCGCCACATCCATTGCATGAAAGACGAGTGCCGAGTCAATTCAGACTTGACCGTGCCAGGGTGTACAGAGTATGTCGAAACGCCAGAGCCTGATGGGGGGGTGGGGGTGCCACAGAGAGAGGGAAAGGCAGGACTTAATGTTCCATGAATGGCCAAAGAGAGCAGAGGACATGAATAAACACTGCCCAGTTTCAAATCTTGTCTCTACCCCTCATTAACTGTGACCTTGGGCAAGCTCTGGATGTTGTGACTCAGTTTCCTCATCTGTAAAGTGGGGATAATAATAGCTGCACCTCACAGGATCGTTCTGAGGATTAAATGATGAGTTCATATGTAAAAGAGCTTAGAATAGTGTCTGGTGCGTTTACACATTTAGAAATGGCATTTATACATACGCTCTTTCAGGTTCCGGTTTCCTCACTGGAAACCTTGGGAGCAGAAATGTTTCCAACTTCGTTCCGTGTTATAAAGGTAATATAATACATACACACATACTGTTTATTACCCACTCTCCCTGTTACAGGTGAGGTTTTGTAGCCCCATGTGTTTTGGTGTCAAGCTTATTTAAAAAAATGAATTTTTAGGCCTTCGTGGATTTTACAAGTTGCAGATAAAGGATTGTGGACTTGTATTATTTTCAACTCGACCTCTGCTCTACATGACCCATATTTTACATTCTGAGTTCCAACCATAACAGCCTTCTCTCTGTTTCTCAGACTGAGCGCAACATTTCACACATTGTCCCCGCTCCCCGCAGCGTTCCTCGTGTGCCCCGCGCTGCAACCCACCTAAATTCTAATCACCCTGCAAAGCTCAGCTTGCAACTCACTTCCTCAGAAAAGTCCACCCTGGTCCCTCAGACTGAATAAGGCCCCCTGCAAATCTGTTACCGGTCCTTGTACTTCCCCTTTGTAGCATTTACCACAATTGTAATTACACAACAACAAAAAAGAAACAACCTAGATGTTGTTTAGGAAATGAATCGATAGACTAAGGCACATCTATACTCTGGAACACCACACGGCCAGCAAAAGGGGTGGGGTAAACCGCTATGTACCACATAGAAGGATCTCTAAGATACCATGTTGGAACTTCAGTTCCTTATGTATGATAAGTATGTACTATGTAAACGCCCAAGATGATCGGAGAGGTGTACTTTAAAAGCTGTTGGCTGTGGTTTCTTGAGGAGAGGAAAGTAAGGTGGGGAGAGAGGGGAATAAGTGAAGGGGGGTTTTCATGTTTAACTGTATGTACTTCCACGTTATTTGAACTTCTACAATGAAAATTCTTCATGTATTATTAGACTGATTTTACCTGTGACAGTTGTATAAGTACTTGTCAATTATCTCTCCCCCATTGGATCTAAACCAAATCAAGGAAGGGACTGCACCTGCCTTGTGCACCACCCCAGCCCCAAGCCCTGAATCCAGTGCATAGAATAGCTCAGGCACCGAAAGCTTGTCTGCTGAATGGTTGACTCAGCGACCCTTCTGAAATGCCCAGGTTTCTTTCATTGCACCACAGCCGTTTCCCACCTAGTCCTCCCATCTATCAGTCTTCTTCACTCGTGCAGCCTCTGCTTCATTCTGATCCTGAGCCCATTTCTCCACCTCCAGGCCACTCTAGCTCTCTGACCAACTCTTTGGATAGAGCCGATAAAGAATGTCATGTGGGCGGAACCTATGAACTGACCACCAGCTTCCTTCTGCCTCATCTCAGAGCGGTCTGAGTGGTTTGATGATCCTGTTCCAACAATGGGGCACTTGTGTCTGATTCCTTAAGCCTGAGTTCTGCACACTTCAACTCCTGGGCAACTGCAACTATCCAGCCTGGATTCCGTTGTCTTTACTGGAAAATCCAGAGTGAATGGTGCAAAGGAACCCTGTTTATTTGTGACCGGAGATTGCCCTCCTCAAGCATACATTTCCCTCCTATCGGACCCTTTGCTGTTAAGGAGACACCGCCCCTCTGGCCCCATCCCAGCTCTTGTTTTATCCTAATAACTGCATTTTGTGCTGGTTCAGGTCCCTGCCTTCCGCTTAGTTTCACTGTGAGTAAAAAACCTTGGCTAGCTCACAAAGCCTGAGTTAATTATGACAATAATCTGTGAAGCAGTCCCATTTTACATATGAGGAAGTCAAGTCTTGAAAAGGTAAGTAACTTGCTGCAGGTCACACAGCTAGTAAGTGGTAAAGCCAAGCCTTCAGACTCACAGCCAGAATTTCCCCGTCCCCTGGGTCACCTCCAACAATTCCGCTGTGGGCTGCTTCCCCAAACTAAGCCCAGACACAGTCATGGAAGCAGGTGCTGTCCAGAGGACAGGCTCCAGAAAAAAATCACTATTTCTGTGGGTTTTTAGCTACTTCCCTGACTCCTGTGTCCACACTCATCTCTTCTAAGCCTACCTTTTAGCCTCCGGGCCAGCTCCTTGGTGAAGAGAATGTTGGCTAACTTGCTATGACAGTAGGCCAGACCTGCACTGTAGAACTTCTCGCCATGAAGGTCATGGAAATGGATCCTTCCCAGGTGATGTCCTAGGGAAGACACATTCACTACCCTTGATGGGGCTGATTCCTTCAGCTTCTCTAGCAGCAGATGGGTCAAGAGGAAGTGACCTGTAAGAAAAAACAGAGTTAACTGAGTTCAGGAACAAGGCAGTGGTGAAGTGAGCAGGACTCTGCTATGGGAAGCAGAGAACTCAGGAGTAAGGCCTTTTGCCTCAATAATTCGCTATCACCTACAGATCAAGTTCAGCCAGCGTTTAAGGAAACAGAAACAGTCAAAGACACGAGACACCTTTCTGTGAGGTAGGTCTGGGTTATGTGAATATGAACATGATGTCCTGTCTCTCTCCAACTTTGATTAATATAACGCTTTAAGAGCAGGCAGCCTCTACCTAACACTGGCCACAAGGACCCCCACCCAATATGATTAGGCTGATCAAAGTGTCCCAAGGTAAACTGAATCTGAATCACAGATGAAAAAGTGGGCGGAACCAAGTGGGCCTCAAGTTCATCCCTGCGCTATCAGGCAGGACGATGATATGTATTATTTACTTATGGTCTATTACGGCCCAGAGGTCCAATCACACCACAAAGAAGGCTCATTCTGGTCCCTAAGTTTTCCAAGGAGAACTTTAGGTTCCCTATAGCTTTTGCGATGAGCCCAGATTTCTTACCCAAGTGGTTGACTCCTATGTGCATCTCAAAGCCATCTGCTGTCTTGGAGTAGGGACACATCATCACTCCTGCGTTGTTTATCAAAATGTGGAGCTGCTTTTCCTCTGCAGGGAAGAGGACACAGAACCACAGCTATGACATTTCAGACCTCTGCCTCACACCCAGGTTCTGGAAATGGAGATGCAGGACTTCAATCTTTCCTCCGTGTTCCCTTTATATTTA
Source organism: Desmodus rotundus (assembly GCF_022682495.2). Classification (NCBI taxonomy): domain Eukaryota; kingdom Metazoa; phylum Chordata; class Mammalia; order Chiroptera; family Phyllostomidae; genus Desmodus; species Desmodus rotundus. Next base: position 111,100,727 of record NC_071393.1, read on the forward strand.
CTTTGTATTGTTTTCACTCTAAGACTTTAGGAAGCTCCTGCATACTTCTACTACAGGCCCAAATTCCATCCTACACTATCAAATGACCTTTTCAATCTTTCCAGTTCAGGGGCTACTTACTTACTGCTTCTGGGAAGTGTTCCATCCGCCTTTCCCAACAGAAAGACTTCCCAGCTGAATGGGAAGATTCCAAAGCAAGAGAAAAAACGACATTTTCTATGCACCGCCACCACTGGGAGTCAGGCCCCAAAAGAAATACTGGTTCCACCTCTTTGTTGCATCTGCCAACTTTCTCTCATGGTTCATTTTCTCACGTGGTTAGTAATTTCTGACTACGCGCTCATATTGGTGGAAGTTGTTTTTCTTGGGAGGCCTGGTTCCCCGGGCCATAAGAGGATATGCCTACAGAAGGCTCTTGGATTTGTTTTTCATGTGATACTACTAGGTTTTATGTTAATTTCTCAGCTTAAGATTCTTGTACTTTTTGGAGGTGTGACTTCTACCTTGTCCCCCATAGATGATGCCAGATTGAGGTTCTAATTTCTTGCAGACAATTATTTATTCATCTCTGTCCTGAAGAGATGATAAGCTTCTTTGTCATGTCCCTCAGCTGGTGGCCTGGGCTTTTTTAATCTCCTGTACCAGGGACCAGATGGCCTTTTGTGAATCCCAACCTTATGTGGAGCCTCAGATACAGCTCAGCAGCTCTCAAGGACCTGAAACCTCATTTCCAGACCCTAAAACTCGTATTGAGCTCTGAAACTCCTGTGAGATTTTTGGCTTTAGTTCTTACGTGCTGCTATGACTTTTTGAGGTCACTTTTATTGCTGCCTATTGAGCATTCCTCTTTGTTACTAATGAGTTCAACTGTGAATCAAAAGCTTTTGGTTATATTTGATACGGCATTTCTATATATTAGACAGGGAGAGCACTCTTTTCCTTTTAGCTAAATCTGCCACATCAATCACAAGACCCACAACACAGTCTCGGGTTCTCCACTCACCTTCCAGGAAGCCCTTAGCAAAGGCTCGAATAGATTTAGTATCAGCCAAGTCCAGTTTCCGCACCAAAACCTGTTGGTTCCCTGTCACAATCTGGATCTCTCTGGCCACCAACTCCCCCTTTTGCACATCCCGGCAAGCTATGTACACACGGGCCCCTGTCAATCAACATATAAGAAACTGTCAGCTCTGTTTTGGAGTGGGTATTATAGCTCTGATACTGCTGCTGAATGTTATTTTCTCCTCTTTTATTTTTTTTACCCCTACTTCTCAACAGAGGTATATGATGAGTACAGTAGGAAAGAAAAATAAATCAATAACATTCATTAAGTGTCCATTATATATGAAGCATTGTACTAGATTCAGACCATCAGACCAGTGGGGCACTTGGAATGTTCTTGAATTCCAAGATTGGAGGAAGTAAATGAGAATGGTCCCCATTGTGGGAGGTAAAACAGCAGCAGCAGGAGGAAATCAGAAGTAGATAAACTTGCCTCTTTGAGCCAGCTCTTTGGCTGTCTCCTTCCCGATGCCTGTGTTGGCTCCGGTGACAACAGCCACCTTCCCGGGAAGCTGGACAGTTGATGTACACACCCCACTGGAGAACATTTTCCTGCAGACAGAGGAGGAGAGCTCATCAGTTCTTCATTTTCCTTGTTTCAACCAGAGGGCCCTGCAACCCCCTGTGTCTTCAGGCCCCAAGGATGGGGTTTGCTTTGGTTCTTTCTACCGCTGTCCTTTCATAGGTTTAAGGAAGGCTGGAAGAAAGAAAACAAGTTTTCTGTTCTCGCTTAAGAATAAAAGTGAGGCCCTGGCTGGTGTGGCTCAGTGGATTGAGTGCTGGCCTGTGAACCAAAGGGGCACCGGTTCAATTCCCCATCAGGGTACATGCCTGGGTTGTGGACCAGGTTCCCAGTGGGGGGCGTGCGAGAGGCAACCACACACTGCTGTTCCTCTCCCTCTCTTTCTCCCCCTCTTCTTCTCTCTTTAAAGGTAAATAAATAAAATCTTAAAAAAAAAAGAATAAAAGTGAGGCTATTACAAAGGCAATAATAATTGCTTAGAGCTACTCCCTACTATATAAGAACTGGATGAATATTTGATTAGCTGGGAATCTGACTTCGTTCTGAGCTCTTCTATAGGCTTAGGAAATCACAAGACTCAGCCTGGAAGAAAAAAGAACTGGTCCACTCATGCCAGTCGGTTTATATCAATAATTGGAACCTTTATGGCCTTGATAAACAGCTAGTCCAACATAAAAAGTTAAAATTATGAAAGCTTGTCAATTTGGGGCAAAAGAAACAGAAAAAAACCACACACATACTATTAAAAACAAGACAAAGAAAACATAAGTACAAAAGGGAGCTGAGATTCAAGTTCTGGTTTAATTAATTAGAGTCCTTGTTCTGAAGCACTGTACTATCCTTTTTTAAAAGAATGAATACACAAACGGGAGTCAGCAGGCCTCAGATCGTTCTCTGACAATCTTGAAACTCATGTTAAAAGAATCTGTTGATGAGGTGATGCACTTTTAAAGGGCATTTCAGTGAACTTGGAATTGCAAGCTACACACACTCCTAGCCGCTAAAGCTACCTGCTTAGTGCAACCAGGCGGATAAGAATAAGCCTCCTCCGCTAGTTTCCCACATCCCTTCAGCTCCAGGAGGGGCGATGTATCAGGACCTCTACTCAGCTCTTTCTTTACCTTAACAAGCAGGAATGAAGGGGACAGTCAACAGTGAAAGTCCAGTTCTGTCCTAGCTCCCATGACTCTTGGGTATTGTGTTCCTCAGAAAAATCTCGCTGAGATAATGAGCACTGTTTTCATTTCAGGTTCAATTTCTCAGTGAGATTCTATGTAGATAAGAGGATCTTGTGGTGGAAAGATTTTTAAAAACATCCGTTTTCTTCTGAGTACGGGCACCTAGCGTGCCTGGGGGTGGGAGCACTGAGTGTTCAGAGGACAGGAAAAATATAATTGGATGAGAGGCACGAGGAAGGTGGGGAGGGGGGAAAGAAGAGGTGAACCGGGTAAGAAATGACGGTGTAATCTAGCGCACCTGCCAGTTCCGTGGGACGGTGACTGTCCCAGCATCCAGCAACCCGCATCACCTCACCTCACCCCTCCGTGTCCTTTCAGTTTCTGGTTCACCGTCACCACTGGTGATTTACTCACAACCAATCAGCGGGCTGCCTGTCGTCCAGCTCGCTGCCGATGCTCTCGGGGCACTCAGCCAGCCACTGACTGACTGACCACCTGATTGGGAGACTGCTACCCTCATCCTCTCCGCCCCAGGGTACCCGAAATCCCAGGGCACGCCTCCGATCCCGATAATTCTGCTCCGAAAGCGGGAAGGGGCGCAGGGTTATCATTTTCCTTCCTTTATAACATCGCCCAGAGGCACAGAGAATCTAACGATAACAAGGGAGCAAGCAATGGAGATGCAGAAGTCTGGGTTCCCGTCGCGAACCAGTTTCAGAAAGCAGAAAAGTTGAATCGCCCCATTGTACTTGAAAGGCTGGAAGCAAGAGGCTCAACAGAGCTGGTTCAAGGAGTGGGGGCTATGGAGAAAACAGTCTTGAGGTCCACACCTCATTTTGGGGTCTGAAACCCCCAAAGCTGTAAACTTAAGTGTCTGAGATAGCCTGGCACTCGGGGTTTGCTGGAGCCGGAAGCAAGGGCTGCTCAGATGGAAAAGGGGACCAGGAGAAACAAAGCAGGGAGCTCCGGTCTGCAGTCCCTTCCCACGGCCTGGGGTCCGGTGGTATCACCCTCCGCGCGTCTAGAGCAGTCGGACCTCCCCCGACCAACCTAACCCGGCCCACGTGGACGTTTCCTTTTCCTTCTGTTGAAGAACAGAGCTTCATTAAGGATTTTTACCGCCCTCCCTCCCCCACAGACTTCTCAAGAGAAGGCAGTAGACTTGCACAGACCTGATTTGGGGTGCAGCAATGTACAAGAGAAGGGGGAGGAGGAGAAGCAGGAGCAGGACCCCAATCATCTTGCGGGGCAGCAGCTGCGGCGGGGCACCCACGTAGGGTGATGCTCCCGCAGTGCTCACCGAAAGTGGCTTCCTTTCCCAAACACGCCCTAGTCCAGTAGGACTGCAAAGCCGGGGAGCAAGGCCGTCTGGGAAATGTAGTCCAAAGCCTGGCGTGGGCTAACAGGCAGGGAGCATGCTCTTCCCAGTCGCGGAGAGAAGTTGAACCGGACGCCAGGTCAATTGCAGATCCCCAACCATCTAGGGTCCAGGGCCTTTGGGGTCTTCCAACCAGCTCTCCCCCAGCCCTCCTGGCCACCGGCGGTTCTCGGGAAATCTCCCCAGACCTCTATCTCCCGATGCCCACGTCTAGACCCCGGTTCATTTTCCCCCAATGATCGTTAGGCAGTTACCACATAGTTTCTCCTGGAGATCAAATATTGGCACCTGGGAAATGTTTTAAGGCCGTTGACACAGGAAAGGAGCAGTTGGCGCCTGACAGTTGGTAAGAAAGGAAGAGGTGAGAATTCTTCCTCCTTAGGGATTCCAATGGAGCAGAAGCAATTGGTCCCTGAACACATTCCCAGGAGAATCACTTTACTGTGCCTATTTTGAATTATGATGGTAATTATCATAGTTTTCCTGATGTTTGACGGTTGCTTGGTAATAGCATATGGTTTTCTTGATGACTTGGGTTACTAATATTAACCCCAAAGTAGTAATGAATTTCTCAGCTGTTTTTGCCAACTCATGAAAGTATTTGATCCCGTCTTGAATGAAGGCCATGAAAATTCTATGGGAATAAGGTTCCCTGTTCAGTCATTCCCTGCAGCTCTGCTGTCTGAGGACTTGATGTGGTTTCCAGGAGGTAAAGATGGGGGATGGTTAGCTGGTCAATATCTGGCTGTGATTCCTTATTGCACTATACAAATGTATTCTGGATCTTTCTTCTGGATAATTCATTTCCATTTGATTGAAAAACACAGACTCCAAGGTCAACTGAAATCGATGTATCAACTGGAGAAGAGAGGGTTTCCTTCATACAAGTTTCTACTGATTGGACATTAGGTTGCCCAATTTTGTCACATGTTCATTATCGTGTTACCTAATATTTGTACAGGGTTTACACCTTAATTAAAAGCTTTTCACATGTTTTGCTTCACGTGTATTCCTGTGCTGAGGTCCAACAGGGAGCCAGGCAGAAATGACTTCTGGCCTGTCAGGGGAGACCTTAAACAAGTGATCACTGTGAATAAATAGCTCAGGTTAGGGTTATGAGGGCGGAAAGAGAAAGCTTTGGGAGCTCATAGCAGGAGGCCCCTCCTGGTCTCGCGATCAGGAGCAGCTTCTTTGAGGAAACATTTGAGCTGAAGCCCGAGGGAAGGTCAGAAGTTAGTGGCAAGCAACCCCGCAGGGAAGAGTGCTCTGAGCAGAGGCAGAGCAGGCAGGTGAGAACGATGGGGAGCATTGGACTGGCTGAGGCATGGCGCAGGACGGAGGGCCAGAAGTGGCTTATTACGTGCCCGGCCATGTCCAGGTGCTCTATAACTATATAATCCTTTTATTTCCATAACAACTCTATTAAGTAGGTACTATAATTTCCCCTATTTTACAGACAAGGAAACTGAGGCAACAGGAAGGTTAACTAAGTCAGCCCAGGTCATAGTGGCAGAGCTGGAATTCAGACATAAGCGGGTTCTACCCGGGGTCTGTGTCCTTAACTACTGAGCCATGTTGCCAAAAGATGAGGCTGGAGACATAGACACATTTGCACATCCACACGAAACAGGCACACAATTTCATCTGTAGAACCCAGATTAACCACCACTGTTTAAACCCGATAACTGGAGATGGGTAAACAGACGAGTTGGCAAGAGAGGTGGTGACAAAAGGCAGAGAGGAGGCCCTTGAAGGGAGGCCCTCTGTTGAGGAAGGGGAGCCTGAAAGTGGCCTGAGAAAAAGGAGACAGAGAGATTGGAGTTGTGTCAGTCTGAGTCCAATCACGTTGGAGAAAACACACAGCACTTGAACAGGGAAAGTTTAATATAAAGAATTATTAATCATAATAGGGGATTGGAGTAATGAGAGATGGGCTAGTACAGGGGTTCTTAAACTTTTTCTGTAAAGGAAAATAAATATTTTAGACTTTGGGGCCATATGGTTGCAACTCAGCTCTGCTGTTGTATCGTGAAAACAGCCATAGACAATATGTACATGAATGAGCATGGCTGTGTTCCAATAAAACTTATTTACAAAAACAGGCAGTGGGCTGGATTTCACCTGTGGGCCATGGTCTGCCAGCCCATGGGCTAGTAAGAAGTAAAGAGAACTCAAGAGAAGGTAAAAAGAGCAGATATAATAAAAATATAATAGCAGATATAATGTAAAAAATTTAAAAGCAGATATAATATAACATAAACAACATGATATAGTCACTATCGGGGCTGAGATAGAGCTCCCAAGGAAGAGACAGACCCCTTTCACTCCTGGCCTGAGCCCCAGACCCTGCTGGAGAGGAACAGGAATAGCACCCAGTAAACCACAGAAGTCGCTGTGGTGCTGCACCAGTGGAATTTGCTGGAAATCTACTGTCTAGGGTGTCAGGGAAAGCTGTCCACAGAGTGTCTCACTGGAGGAGGCACTTTGCTGCAAACCCCCCAGGGGGACGGCTGCTGGGGGAGGCCACCTGCTGCTGGATGCTGATGGAGTCGGCTCCGGAGAAGCTGTGGGCACTGCAGGAGCCTAGTGGTCCAGGGGCCGAGCGTGTAGAGCTAGCCCGCCAGACCAGGAGGCACACCCCTTTCCCCAGCAATGTCTCTCCAGTGCCACCTGCTGACGAAGCTTAACATGGGGCCAGATGGCAAAGGAAAAATAAACAGTCCATTTCCACTTGCACAGAACAGGCAAAAAGAATGAATTGAAGCTGAGAGGCAATAAATTGATACCTGGCACAGGAGGTAATCTGGAGAATATAGTGTAATAAAACGTGTTGAAAGGTATTTCAAGAAGTCAGTTCTCACAACACAAAAAGCATTATTCATAAAACAAATTGATGTTAGACCTTAGCAAAATTAAAAATTTCTCCTCTTTGAAAGATAATAAAATCACAGATGAGAGAAAATATTTGCAAAACACATACCTGATAAAGGATTTATAGTCAGAATATAAATTTTTAAAAACTCCCAAAACTTGGGATTAAGAAAACAACCCAATTTTCTAAATGGTCAAGTGACCATTTCAACAGATGCTTCCCCAAAGGAGATATAGAGATGGAAAATAACCACCTAAAAAAGGCACAATATTATGTGATTAGGGAAATGAAAATTAAAACCATAATAAAATACCACTCTATACCTACTACAGGGCCCAGCACAAATAACACCCCTTTTTTATCACAAAATCTTTTATTACAAAATCATAAGCATGGAATTCTGTAACATAACAATATCACCCTCAAGCGTACCGTATAACATTTTAGGTGAAATGTTCGAATTGCTGTCCATCTCGTGTGAGACATTCACGGACCCTGCCAACCACGCTCAAGCAAGCCTTACTTCTGCCGGACCCTGTATAATGGCAAAAATAAAGAAGACTCACCACACCACGTAATGATGAATATGCGCAGCAACCGAAACTCTCATACATTGCTTTTAAGAATGCAAAATGGTGGGACCACTTTGGAAAACAGTTGGGCAATTTCTCAAAATTTATATATATTCATCATACAACTATTATTGTGACTCCTAGGAACTTTCCAAAAGGAATAAAAGTTATTTATATGAAGACTTGTACATGAATGATCATAGAAGCTTCATTTGTTATGATAAAAGACAGGAACCAATCAACATGTTCATCAATAGGTAAATGGATAAACAAACTGTGATATAGCCACACGATGAAATACTACTCATCAGGAAGAAGGAATAGAGTTTTGATGCACTCGTGGGCCTGAATGAGTCTCCAAGTAGTTATGTTGAGTGAAAGAAGCCAGACCAAAAAAAAGAGTGCATACTTTATGATTCCAATCATATACAATTCTAGAAAATGCCAACTGTAGATGGTAGAGAGAAGGCACACCACTGGCTTCCCAGGGATGGGAGGTGGTAAGGAGGGATGGGAGGGTTTTACCAAAAAAAACGACAAAACTTTCGGGGGTGCTGGATGTGTATCCATCCTGACTGTGGTGATAGTTTCATGAGTGTGTACAAATGACAAGACCTATCAAATTGTATACTTTTTTTTGATATATTTATTGATTATGCTATTACAGTTGTCCCATTTCCGCCCCTTCACTCAACTCCATCCTGCCCACCTCCTCCCTCCCACATTCCCCCCCTATAGTTCATATCCATGGGTCATACTTATAAGTTCTTTGGCTTCTACATTTCCTACACTATTCTTACCCTCCCCCTGTCTATTTTCCACCTATCATTTATGCTATTTATTCTCTGTACCTTTCCCCCCTCTCTCCCCCTCCCAAACCCCTATTGATAACCCTCCATGTGATCTCCATTTCTGTGGTTCTGTTTCTGTTCTAGTTGTTTGCTTAGTTTTCTTTTGTTTTTGTTTTAGGTGTGGTTGTTAATAACTGTGAGTTTGCTGTCATTTTTACTGTTCATATTTTTTATCTTCTTTTTCTTAGATAAGTCCCTTTAACATTTCATATAATAATGGCTTGGTGATGATGAACTCCTTTAACTTGATCTTATCTGAGAAGCACTTTATCTTCCCTTCCATTCTAAATGATAGCTTTGCTGGATACAAGAATCTTGGATGTAGGCCCTTGCCTTTCATGACTTGGAATACTTCTTTCCAGCCCCTTCTTGCCTGTAAGGTCTCTTGAGAAATCAGCTGACAGTCTTATGGGAACCCCTTTGTAGGTAACTGTGTCCTTATCTCTTGCTGCTTCTAAGATTCTCTCCTTATTTTTAATCTTGGGTAATATAATTATGATGTGCCTTGGTGTGTTCCTCCTTGGGTCCAGCCTCTTTGGGACTCTGAGCTTCCTGGACTTCCTGGAAGTCTATGTCCTTTGCCAGATGAGGGAAGTTCTCCTTCATTATTTGTTCAAATAAGTTTTCAATTTTTTGTTCTTCCTCTTCTCCTTCTGGCACCCCTATAATTCGGATTTTGGAACGTTTCAAGATGTCCTGGAGGTTCCTAAGCCTCTCCTCATTTTTCCAAGTTCTTGTTTCTTCATTGTGTTCTGGTTGGATGTTTCTTTCTTCCTTCTGGTCCACACCGTTGATTTGAGTCCCAGTTTCCTTCGCATCACTATTGGTTCCCTGTACATTTTCCTTTGTTTCTCTTAGCATAGGCTTCATTTTTTCATCTGGTTTTTGAACAGCTTCAACCAATTCTGTGAGCATCTTGAAAACCAGTGTTTTGAACTGTGCATCCAATAGGTTGGCTATCTCTTCCTCGCTTAGTTGTATTTTTTCTGGAGCTTTGAAGTGTTCTGTCATTTGGGCCTTTTTTTTTTTTTTTTTTTTTTTTTTTTTTTTGTCTTGCGAGTCTGTTACTTTAAGGGGCGGAGCCTTAGGTGTTCCCCGGGGCTGGGTAATGCTGGTTGCTGCGCTGTGACGCTGGGCTGTGACGCTGTATGTGGGGGAGGGGCCAAGAGGGAGCAATGGCGCCTGCTCCGCTCTCCACCGGATTTCAGTCACTTCCTCCGCTACCCACAATCAAATTGGGCCCCTCTGGTGCTGGTTCCTGAGTGGGGCTTGTGCACACTCCAGGCCCCTGTGGGTCTCTCCAACAACCTCTCCTGTGAGTCTGGGAGTCTCTCCTGCTGCCTCTCCAACCCTCACGGGTGTTTTCAATCAGAGGTTTGAGGCTTTATTTCCCTGCGCTGGAGCCCTGGGTTACGCGGTCTGCTTCGCTCCCCGCAGTTGGTCCTGGTTTATCTGTGCTTGAATGTGGGGCTGCGGGGTGCTACCCTCCGCTCTGCCTGCTCCGTTCTCCGCCACTCTGAGTCCGGCCCTCTGGGTTTATCTGTGCAAATGTGGGGCTGCAGGGCCTGCTAGTGGTCAGACTGCCTGCCCCTTTCGTCCCACACTCCGCCAGTCTCGGTCCCGCCACGGCCACGCGAGTCCTCTCCGCCCCGGTGCCCATCTCCACCCCTCCTACCGGTCTGGCTGTATGTTTCTTTTTTATCTCCTTGGTGTCGGACTTCCTTGCCGTTCGATTTTCTGTCAGTTCTGGTTGTGCGAGGAGGCGCAGTGTGTCTACCTACGCCGCCATCTTGGTTCTCTCAATTCAAATTGTATACTTTTAACATGTGCAGAGAGTTGCATGTCATTTACACCTCACTACAGCAGTTAAAAGTGGAGGAATAGGAACTGATTAGGTGTGCCATGCTACTGAGAAGTCAAGAAACATAAGAACTGAAATGTGTCCACTAGATTTAGCATCGTATAAGCCGCTGGTGACATTGTGGAAAACAGCTTCAGAGAAATGGTGGGTGGGAACCTGACTGGGCCAGGCTGAGGAGTGAGTAGAAAGTAAGAAAGTGTAGCCAACTCTTTCAAGCTGGAAAGGAGAGAAGAGGTTAGTATCAGGAGTGGGAGGTGGGACAGTAGGAGCATTTTTAAAGAGGGAAAAGTTGAGGATAAAGGGGAGATAGGAGATGAGTGATAGAGTAAGGTCCCGGAGAAAGCAGAAGAGGGTGGGCTAGAGAGAAATTCATCTTAAGAGAAACAGGAAGATATGATGAGTTTACATTCAAATAGACATATAAACTTGGTACCAGGATATTGAAGAGTTTCCCTTCTGATGGTCCCTATTTGTGTGTGTGTGTGTGTGTGTGTGTGTGTGTATGAAGAAGCCAGAAAACATGCTGAAATTGAGGGGAGTAAGCAAAAAGTTTAAGAAGGGTAGCAAATGTTTGAAGTAATTACTGTGGAGGTTAAGGAAATAAAAAAATATTGACAGTTTTATTGAAGTGATTTTGGTGGCTATGTACAGGGTGAGGCAAAAGTAAGCTTACAGTTGCTCATTTGAAAATAATGCAGTAATTAATCAATAATAATACAAGAATAAACTCTGTGTTTTGCGTACTCACAATGGTAAACCTACTTTTACCCCACCCTGCATTTGTAATGGCATCAACATGAAACGTGATGTGGTTTTTTCTTTAGCAGTTCTTATCAGCCAGCTGCACCAAAAAGACAGATGGGTTCATCCAGAGTTGGGGCTTCTCAGGCTCTTGGGGCAGAAAGACAAGAGGGCCAGGGGGCTGAGGATATTGGCAAGAAAATGACTGAAATGATGAGTATGAACTCTCAGTTGGATAATTCAAGGAAGTGACGGCAGGAGGGACTTATAAATTGTCTGGAGGTCCCCCTGGGGTTAAATAACTGCTGCATTGGGATTCATGCCCGGAGAGAGCTAGGTGAGCAGGAGGGTGGGGGGTCTGCATGTAGGACTTTAGAGGTAGGTGGTTCCACCTGCTGACAGACTGAGGGGCAGGGATGAGGTGGAGGAGAAAGTTCCCGGAGACGAGGAGGTCAAGGGCTTGAAGGTCCGGGGAGTTGCTGGCTCATCTGTAAAGATAATGAAGTCATTATAAACATATGTGTACAGGTCTCTGTGTGGGTATGTGTTTTCATTTATTTAGAAGATGTATCTAGGAATGAAATTGTTAGGTCATGTTAATTGTTTGAGGAATTATCAGACTGTTTTCCAAAGAAGCTATTCTACTTGACATTCCCACCAGCAGTGTGTGGGGTTCTGGTTTCTCTACATCCTTGTCAACACTTAAATCTGCCAGTAGATTTAAGTCATCCCAGTGGGAGGGAGGGCTATCTCATCGTGTTTTGTTTTTTAAAGATTTTATTTACTTGTTTTTAGAGAGTGGGGAAAGGAGGGAGAAAGAGAGGGAGAAAAACATCAATTGATTGCCTCTTGCATGCTGGCAACCCAGGCATGTGCCCTGATGGGGAATCGAACCAGCAACTTTTCAGTTCACAGGCCAGTGATCAATCCCAGCCACACCTGCCAGGGCTCACTATAGTTTTTATTTGCATTTCCTTGATGGGTGATGAAGCTGAGCATCTTTTTGTGTACTTGTAAGTCATTTTTTTTTTTGGAAACGTTTCCCTGGAGATGTCTATTCTGATCTTTTGCCCATTTTTTATTGGGTTGTTTTTCGTTTAAAAAATTTATTTATTTATTTATTTTAAGAGAGAGGGGGCGGGAGGGAGAGAAATATCAGTATAAGAGAGAAACATCCATAGGTTTTCTCCCACATGCCCCCAACTGGGGACCTGGCCCACAACTCAGGCATATGCCCTGACTGGGAATCAAACCGGCAACCTTTTGGTTCACAGGCCAGCACTCCATCCACTGAGCCACACCAGCCAGGGCAGGTTACTTATCATTTTATTGTTGAATGAAGTAAAGTCAGGATTTTGAATGCAGGAAGCCTGTTACAAAGTGGTACAAATTTTGTTTTATTGCTATTTACTCTCTGTAAGAAATTGGGTGAGAAGCCATTTAAAGGCTGGAAAACAGTTTCTTTTAGAGTTAAAAGCTGTCTTAGTTTGGGAAAATATGCTTATAGCAGCTTCAGGAAGGAAGGAGGAGATGAGACAGTTTGATAGTTGGACATCGCTAAATTTAGAGATAGGTAAATTGCCTCACATGAGAAAAATAAAGGAATTTGTAGAGTTCGGGTGAACAACCAGAAAGGATAGAAGACTTTTAAGAACAGAGTTAACAAAGCATCATGTTGTACACTTTATTTTTTCCCTTTTTATTAAATTCACTGGGGTGACACTGGTTAACAAAATCGTACCGGTCTCAGGTGCACAGTTCTGCATTGTGTGCTGACACCCCAAATCTAGTCTTCATCTGTCGCACATTGTAAATATCTTACAATTTCATTTGTCAATTAGACCTCATTAAAGCTAAAAAAAAGAGAGTTAAGAAAAATGCCAGGCCCTAGAGTTTATGAATAAAAGTGACTAGTGAAAAATGTTCAGTGACAGGGTGACTAAAGTACTTCAAGAACAGTACTATTTAAAGTTTAATATTGCCATTTATGTTGCTAAACTGTAAACCCTCTTCATCTTCCTAAACCTTTTTGGGAAGTCTACTATACAGACAGTGTAAGCCCCAGGAATTCACAGAAATGTGTTATTTTAAGAGCAGCAGAGGGGAGGGGAGGCGAGGGAGAAAAGGAGAGGTTTATAGTTCTTCTCCTGCTCTAATTTGTAAGAGGCAACTTTCTGGAGTAACCAGGTCAGGGATGACCAGGTGGCCAGTGGATTATGACCCCACTGGAATTCAGACCAAAGGTCAAAGCATGGAGCAGCTTTCCAGCTTTACAGCACGCCCTCGCCTCCAAAGGTGATGTTACCTTCTGACCTATGAAGAGCGCTTCCCTATTCTGCTGTAAGTGATAGGTGAGCGCTTCTTCATTGGTGACCTCAGGTCCGTTCCTGCACTGGCTCCTCTGGTGTTTTCATTTCTTTTGCTCTATTGCATATACCTATTCTATCTCAGGCTGAACATCCCTGAAAAATCAGGCCTCAGATCGGTCTGCGATCCCTTTGATGTCATTTACAGTGATGAAGTAGGTCGTAATAATGGCTTTGCTTATTCTGCAACACATATTTAAGAATGTCTCAATATGGATTTAAGAAATCCCCTTGTTTTGTGATATCACAATGATTAATTTAACAAAAATCAGCCATGGCTGGTGTGGCTCAGTGGATTGAGTGCTGGCCTGTGAACCAAAGGATCCCTGGTTTGATTCCCAGTCAGGGCACATGCCTGGGTTGTAGGCCAGGTCCCCAGTGGGGGGTGTGTGAGAGGCAACCACACATTGATGTTTCTCTCCCTCTCTTTCTCTCTCCCTTCCCCTCTCTCTAAAAATAAATAAATAAAATCTTTTTTAAAAATTTAAAAAATGAACAGGTTGTTTCAGAGTTATCTGGTTCTTTTTGCTAAACACTTTAATTTTCAATAAGCCATAGGTTATGAATTCACAAGGACCAAAGGGTACATTCAGTGAAAAGCCTCCTACTCCTGTCTCCATTCTTCTAGAAGCAACCATTGTTATCCCTTTCTTGTTACCTTGTTCCTTGTTATCTTATTATACAAATATGTCCATCTATTCCCTCTATTTTTTAAGCAAATGGTAGCATATTATAAACTCTGTTCTGCTTTTTGCTTTTTCACCTGATACACAGGTGGCAAACACAAGGCCCACAGGCCGAATCCGGCCCTCCATCTTGTTTTATCCGGCCCAGCACCTTGTTTCTACCCGGCGGCAGCACCGAGCCCCTTGCCCCTAGTTAAGGAGTAGTTACATTTACACAGTCCCAAAATTACATTCGGCCCTTTGAAGGCAACCGTAAGGCTGATGTGGCCCCCCATGAAAATGAGTTTGACACCCCTGATATGTCTCAAAGATTTTTCCACATCAGTATGTTTAAAGAGTACTATTTTTCACAGCTACATAGAAGTCATTTGATGGCTGTAGAATTGCTGGGCATTTGGAAGGGTTCCAGAGTTTTGCTATTACACACAATGGTGCAGTGCCAACCTTGGAAGTGGAATGTTCAGGTCAAGGAGGACGTGCATTGATTAGTCAGATGTCGCCACACTTCTCTCTCAAGCCTGTGCAGTCAGCTCTCCCACTAGCAGTGCATCACTGTTTCTGCACACCCTTGTCAATGGATTCTTTTGAAATCCATCATTTTTGATAGCCTTTTTGATCTTTGCTGATCTGATAAGTGATTTTACTTTGCATCCCTCTTATTCTGAGTTAGGTTGAAGAGCCACTTATATTTCTTTTTCTGTAAGCTGTTATTTCAATTTACAGAAAATTGGGTTGTTTATTCTTTTCGTAGTGATTTGTAACAGTCCTTTATATACTAAATAACTCTTGTCTACAATACATGTTGTGAGTATTCTTCACCCCATTCCACTTTCTCTTTCATTTTGCCTTGTGTATGGAGGGTTGTTTTCATGAAGATTTTAGTTTGTATTTTCTTTTTTCAATTTCTGGGTTTTCTATCTTATTAGAAAGGTCTTACCACTCTAAATTATTTTAAAATTTGTCCAATAGGTCTTAATTAAGTGGTTTTATTTTTTCATATTTATATCTTTGCACTATTTGAAATTTTGGTGTAAAGAGTAAGTAAGAATCAAGTGCACTTTTCCCCTGCTGGATAGCCAGGTATTATAATACTTTATTAACTAATTCATCTTCCCCCAGCACTGATTTGAAATGGCATTTTTAATCACATCTAAATCTCCATATGCATTGCAGTTTATTTCTTGGTTTTCCATTCTGTTCTATTGATTTGCCTGACTATTCATCTGTCCATACCACACCATTTAAGTTATTATGGCTTTGTAATATAATTTAATATTTGGTAAGAATAATCAATCACCTGATGGTTGTTTTTTTTAACAAACTATTTGTGTATTTCCACAATCTAGATGTCTTATATGCCTTCTAATATCTTCTCTATGTTGCTGTAGAGCACTGCATCCTGTTTGTTGGGGTTCTTTGCCTTGTAGACAAACTCGAGATAAATTGAGCATCATCTCTACAAATGCAGGGTATCTTGGGGGAGCCCAGAAGACATTAGTACAAAGGTACCCTTATTTGAGGTTATTAGATATACTGTCCCTTGCATGATACAGCATTGTTTCTGTCCCAATGGTTGACTGCAGCCCCGATTACATGGGATAGGGAGGACTCGAAGCATAAAGCACCGGCATATCTTGTCTTTACACATAATCTATAAGGTGTGGTAGGGTCAGTGTCTCCAGGTGGTAGGCAGAAAAGGACTCTGTCCAATCAGCAGGACCGTGTTGGCCCAGTGGACATCAACTTCTAGGAGGCTCCAGCCACAAGATGTCAGCAGCTTCTGGGACTTTGAGGTCTGTGCAACTGACATTGTAGGTCTCTGCAGGGAACTGGAGCCAGAGAAAGAGAAGGGGGAAAAGATAGGAGAGGCCCTGGGAATCCAGAGAGATTCTGTCTGTAAATTACTGATTGCTCCTTGTTCTATTTATCAGATCCATGGGATTCCAAGGGAGCAGGAATCGTGTATTTGAAGTACTTGGCACAATGCCTGGCACCAAGAAGTATGCAGTAAGTATAGATTAAATGGGTGGATGGATTGACAAGACAGAGAGTGAATACTTGCATGCCACAGGAGTCATCATACACGTCTTCCTGGAACTTCTGCTAGCTTCACAGGAAGGGGCAGAACTGGGGAATGGTCACTGGGGTCCTGTCTTAATTCCTTGCCCATTGTCCTGTCTAGGAGAGGAATGCCAGGTGGGCAAGCACTGTAAACACTACTTTCCATCTCCAGAGGGTTGTGAGACTTCCTGCTAGCTTGTCCCCTTGTGTTTCCTCTCTTCTTTAATAGCATTCAATTGAAACATCACCTTCATTCATTATCTCCCCCTTTTCTACACCAAACCCTTGGGTAAAGCAAGTGGGATAGCAAGGGAGGCAGGAATAAATACAGCTAATTATGACAGCCAATTCCTTTTTTTTTTCTTCTCTAATTTTATTGTTATTCAAGTACAGTTCCCAATTCTTACAGGTGTTTTATATGTGCTAGTCTCTGTCTCAAATTATCTACCCATTTCATTACCCATTTAATACTTAAAACAGGTAGGTATGTACTTTTTGTCATGCTCTTTGTACAAGTGAGGAAACTGAGTTAACACAGAGGCTTAGTAGTTTGCCCAAGGTCATGGAGCTTGTTAAGTAGATCAGTTGGGATTTGAACCAGCACTGAAGTCCAAGCACTGAAACACTGTACTTTTCCTTGGCATTTACACGGGTGTGTTAACTTCATTGAAGTATCACATAAAACTCAGAAAAGTGCACAAATCAGTGTATGACTCAGCACTCACCAGAGTTCCCAGCACGTATCTTCTTGATCTCTATCCCTTCCCCATCAGCGGAAACCACTGTCCTGGCTTCTCTCACCATTTTTCTGGGGGTTTCTTCCTTGTCTTTCCATTTTGATCACATTTGTATTTCAAGTATCATGGTGTCTGTTGCTAAAGCTAAAAATGTTCCATCTTGCAGGAGTAGAGGTGGGGGTGGTTGGAGAGAACACATTTCCTAAATAAAAGAAATAATCGAGGGTGGGAAAGTTAGGAACAATTGCTCCATTTTCCCTTATTCTCTTTGCTGGTCAGTGTGAGGTTTTACTCCTTCCTCTGTTGTCCTCCCCCAGGACTACATCTCCCAGCAGGCTGTGCTCTGACAGCTCTCGGATTTAAATAGGATTCTGGGCTATGCTTAGAGCCAGGCTGTTGCTGAGAGCTCAGGAAGAGCTAGAAGAGGGAGAA
Source organism: Desmodus rotundus (assembly GCF_022682495.2). Lineage (NCBI taxonomy): Eukaryota > Metazoa > Chordata > Mammalia > Chiroptera > Phyllostomidae > Desmodus > Desmodus rotundus. The sequence goes on from NC_071393.1 coordinate 111,118,047, forward strand.
GAAGCAAGAAGCAGCCAGGAGCCCGAGCCAGAGTTAGAGCTGAAGTTGTTTTTGCTAAAGGAGCAGCAACTGAAGAAGTTGAAACGATGATGGTTTTCTTGGGACTGCTCACCTCCTTCTTTTCCTTCCTGTACATGATAGCTCCATCCATCAGGTTTGTTTTAATTCAGTAAGTTCAGTAATTTTACAAAGTCTTAAATTGAGAGCCATGGAATTTCTAAGGAGATGAATTCTCAGCTGCTGAAAGAAGAGAAAGGGATAGAGGTCATGGGAGAGAGAGGGCAAAAAAAGCTGAAAGGAAGGAGGTAATCATGGGCACCGTGAAGGAGAACAAGAAAGGAGCACCTGGGGCTGGGAGTGGAGGGGCTGATTTGAATTCTGATGCTAGTGGAGGGCCGTCCAGATGACTATTAAGTAGCTTGACAGACACCTTATGTAGAAGTCCTTGCTCTTTCACTCTGTTCCCTGGGGTTCCTCGGAAGGTCCTCCTTTCTTCCTTTCTTCATTGTTTCTAGTTCAGGTATCCCTGCTGGGTTACCATGGGTGGTCATTGCTGAGGGACTCATTGTTAAGTGCCAGGCATTTGGGGAAGGAAACAAACTCTCTTCCCTCAACTAATGAAGGTTTTGGGGTGGCTCTTTTGATGTGGGGTTTCTGGAGGTGCCAAAGAAATGTGTGTTCTGAGTAGAGAATTTTTAAACTGCTGATGATAACAAAGGCTGAATGGACCTATCAGGGACGGGGTGTTGCTCTAGGACCTGGCATTGAAACCTGGGCTCACGTTTCAATTTTGCTACCATTAACCAGTGATTTGAACTTCTCTGAGCCTCAGTTTTCTCCACTGTAATATAGGGATAGTAAGAGAGAGGTTGAGAGAATTTAAATAAATTCCCTATGGAAAGGGCCTGGCAAATAAAGCTCAGAAATCATGTGTCCCCTCCCATCCTGTTTTTGGGACCTCTCAAGTAAACGCTATGTAAACAGACGCTCTCCGCACAAAGGTCTGAAAAAGGAGGTTTTCTCTCTGCGCTGATGGCTAGAATGGAGGCTCTAGGAGGATGGCAAAAAATCTCTGAAGAGGCTGGCTTTCTAAAACTGGAGAGGGAGCCCCAGAGCCACATCTGTCTGTGGGACCCCTTCATTCATCAGTTATTTACTGTTGGTGCTTTTTGAAAACCTAGCCCTCAGGACTACTGATTCCACTAATGCTCTTTGCACATTAAAAAAAAAAAAATGTAGGTTAGAGGAGGAAGCTGGCCTCTGGGAACCTCTAGAGAAAAGAGTTTTGTTATCTTTGTTATCTAATAAGGAAGGTCTCCCTTGGCCCCGGCTCAAGAGCATTTACTCTGTTTGCCCAGATGACCATTTGTAGCTCTTGGACATATGACCTTCCAACCTTAGCTGACGAGCCGGAGACCCCCTGCCCACTGGGAAAGTGTCCCCTGAAGGTCAGCTTCTTTAGGTCTCCTGACGACAATGGAAAGAAATTCTTCTCTGAAGCCAGGTGAATTTTATGTTTCTCAGTCTGGGATTGGGGAGGATGGTGCATGAATGCTTTTGTTTCTCTTGCCCGTAGGAAGTTCTTTGCTGGTGGGGTTTGTAAAACAAACGTGCAGCTTCCGGGGAAGGTGGTGGTGATCACCGGCGCCAACACAGGCATCGGCAAGGAGACGGCCAGAGAGCTCGCTCGCAGAGGCAAGTTCTTCCACTTCTGTGCCCACGGGCAGCCCTTCTCCCCGGGCTCTGCCCACATTTCCTTGTCTTTTTTCCTGGGCTTGGAGGCTCTGGCCAGGAATTCAAGGAACCTAGGATTCAAGTCCAACTGTGACACCAGCTTACTGTGTGGCCTTAAACCTTCCTCCCTCCCTGCTCCCTTCCTATTATACAAAGTAAGAAAAGCAGTGATGTCTGTGTATAGTATTGGTCAAGTCTGTTACTCTAAAAGGAGATGCTAAGCAACATTAAATATCTGAGTGTAAACACCAGGGCTCCCAGCCTGAAGTTGAGCTGATAGACAGAAGAATGAGCAGTACCGCAGTGAGGATCCCGAAGTGGCAATATAGCTACCCTCTGCTTAGGGAGGGCTAGCGGATGCTCTGTCTACCAGTCCCAAGCTCACTTACTAAACTCTTTTTCAGCCTAGGGCATGAACCCATTGCCCTCTTGTTTTGTTTTTTTTTTCTTTTTGTGGCCCCAGGAGCCCGAGTATACATTGCCTGCCGAGATGTACTGAAGGGGGAGTCTGCTGCCAGTGAAATCCGAGCTGATACAAAGAACTCCCAGGTTCTGGTGCGGAAACTGGACCTATCGGATACCAAATCCATCCGAGCCTTTGCTGAGGGCTTTCTGGCAGGTAAAGCCCTAGTCGGTAGCTAGAAAAGCAAGCAGCTGGGTGTGGGAGGGATTGTTCCACCCTAAAGCATCTCTTACATCAGAGATGCTTTAGGGTGCCTTACATGAGAACTCTTGTGGCTTCCACCAGACAGGTTCTGCCACATGAACCAGCCAGGCAGGAAAGTGGCAAAGGGATGGCAGGTGGATAAGCTGGGCAGGATCTTTATCATCTCTGTTCCTCCGCAGTGGGAATGTTGAAGTTATCAACTCCCAGTCTGGGCTTGTACCTTGGCATCAAGGTGTTGCCCTGATGCCACTCTCTTCTTTATCCTGAGAAGCAACTTTCATGGCCACAGGCACCAAATGGGGTTGTGATGCTGCCAAAATTTTTCTGTATCTTGAAAAATAGACAGCTTTTACCAATGACTATGAAATCCATGTAGAAGAGGAGCAATATCTGTCTTGTTTTACACTGTATGCCCAGTGCCCAGCAGTGTGGGCCTGGCCCAGAGTCAGTACTCAGGACTTATTTGCTGAAAGAAAGGATGAATGAATGAACGGTGTCCAGGAAGACAGCGGTAACTAAAGCTAGGTCCAAAGGCAAGATGTAAATACTCAGGTCTGTGAGAGACGGTTAGCAGACTCCTTGCAAACTGCAGGATCTCTCCCTGGTTGTGTTATAGAGGAAAAGCAGCTCCATATTTTGATCAACAACGCAGGAGTGATGATGTGTCCATATTCCAAGACAGCTGATGGCTTTGAAACCCACCTGGGAGTCAACCACCTGGGTAAGTATCTTTGAGTGGCTGGGCAGCGAGGCTGACCCCACCTTGCTCTCTGTAGGTATAGAGGACCTTATACCAGTACTGAGAATCGCCAGTAGTCCTGTTAGAGGCCAGGGTTCCAGATTGGACATACTGGTTTTTTGTTCACTGCCCCTCTCCTGAGTAGTCCAAAAAAGTGAGATCCTTCTATCCATCCCATTAAGAAGTTACCAGAGGGAAAAGGGAGTAGGGGAGAGCGGTACAAGAGGGTTTAAGGGGGATAAATGGTGATGGAAGGAGACTTGACTTGGGGTGGTGAACATACAATACAGTGTACAGATGATGTATCATAGAATTTGAACCTGAATCCTACAAAATTGTATCAACCAGTGTCACCCCAATAAATTCAGTAAAAGAGTAAAAGAAAAAGAAAAAAAATAGAAATCCCAAACTTTGGAGACACCAGGAAGAAAAATGCCATTCTTGGATGGAGCTGTGGTAGCACGAGGCTTGCCAAGCAGGGCCAGGCATGGGGCTGCAGGTATCTGTGTTTGGCTGGGGGTGGGGGAGTCACATCTATAACCGAGGGCTAAGAAAGCCAAGAGTTGGTTGATGGAGGAGGCAAACCTTGAGGACTTGAGGTATGAGAGAAGCTGGGTTCAGAGTTCAAGGTGATGGCTCTAAGGGAGGAGATCATGGAACATATCGTCTGATCCGAGACAAATGTTACTTTCCCCAACTATCCCACTCTTCCCTCTGTACACAGGTAAGCCTGGACCCCCAGTTGTGTGATCACAGCCATGGTGGGGCTGGAATCCAGCAGGTAGCATATCTCCCGACTGGGTCAAGGGCAGAGGTTCGAACAAGGACAGATTAAGTCTATATGGCCTTACTGCTGGTCTGGCTCTGGTCCTCGCCTTAAGGAATCCACTAACTCAGACTGCCTGACCATTACTGAGCACTGAGTTACGTACAAATTTGTTCATGCCCAGAAGACAGTGAACTAATGCTGAAGTCCTGGCGTTAGCACCCGCACCCTGAGCGTGGGCAGCCCCTCCACTCTTCTGTCTGCCCTGCTGGCTCTCCTTGCAGGCCACTTCCTCCTCACCCACTTGCTCCTGGAGCGGCTGAAGGAGTCTGCTCCTGCACGGGTGGTGAACCTGTCATCGGTGGTCCACGTTGCTGGCAAAATTCGCTTCCACGACCTCCAGGGTGAGAAGCGCTACAGCCGGGGTTTTGCTTATTGCCACAGCAAGCTGGCCAATGTGCTTTTCACTCGTGAGCTGGCCAAGAGGCTCCAAGGTAAGTCTGGAAAAAGGGCCAGGGTTTGGATAGCAAAAGCAGGGCTTTCAGTCCAGATTAGAGGTTCACAGAAATTTCTGAAGTCAGGACGTCAAGCATGCACATTATGGTGGTAGCTCTATGTACTAAGGAGAATGAGGTTATAAAGAAAATAAAAACAGAGTTCTTGCCCTTGGGAAGCTTCAAATTGAATAAGGGTTAGCAACCTATAAAGTTACCTTACACGTATGTCAACTCTTGTAGTTATTGTCTCATTTTGTTTTTCACAAACAACTGCTTGCAACAGGCAGAGCAGGTATTACTATTACATGGGTCCAAACTGAGGTCTAAAGAAGTGTTCAGTCCAAGTCTACACGGCAAGTGAAGGAGTCAGGGCCAGAGTGTGGGAACTCTGCTTTAAATCCAGGGTGCTTACTTCTGCACGCCATTTGCTGAGGCTCACACGGTGAAGTGAGGGACAGAGGTGCCACTGCGGGGAGCCAGGGCTGGATGTCAGGCCCCTGGGTCTGAGTTCTTGCTCTACCACCTACTAGCCACGTGTGTATATGGATATATGTGTGAATATATGTGTGTGTGTTTGTGTACGGTCCCTCTAACCTTCCCTGACTTTACCTTCTTAACTCTAAAATGAAGTGACGCCTCTCTTAATCCTATGATTCTGTGATTTCCTGGAGTTTTCCTTGAGCTGCTGCCTTTGACATCCGCAAACCATGGGGACCATTTGCCACACTGAACAAGCCAGAGTTTGGGAACAATGGTGTTCACTATCAGAACACAGAAGGTAGAAGACGAGGGTAATCACTAAAAGAAGTAATAATAATAATGACAGCAATAATTGAGAGTTTTGTGTTTGCCATGTACTATACATGGCTTAACTCATTTATACAATGCTCCTGAGGCAGGTGCTACTGTTTTTCCCCTGGCCTACAAAGAGAGAGAGAGAGAGATTAAGAAACTTGACCAAGCAAGTGTCCTAACTGAGCCAGGATTCAAATCCAGACAATCTAGCTCTGGAGTCCATGCTACTTAGATCAGAGTTCTGACCTTGGCCCTGAAACCTGCTAGGCAATGGCCTTGGGCAATTTACTTAACCTCTCTGTGAGAGCCTCCTCAGCTGTGCCTGGGCATCTTCATACAACCTACCTCACAAGCCCCTTTGAGAATCAAACGAGATAATGCACGTAAAGCATATAGTAGGCACTTTACATAGTAAGTACTAAACATAGTAGAGGCACTAGGGGCGTCCTGGGGAGTGTTAATCCCTGTCATCTCCACCAGCACCTCCTAAAGTGCGCTTGCCCAGCAAATGCAGCTCCACGCACTAGCTTCCCTCCTCTCAGCCAGTTTGCTTCAACCAGTTAAGCCCGTCCTGTAGAAATTCCCAAGACACCGCTGTCAATAATTGATGCTACTACCGCTACTAGTAGTAGTATTAGTAGTGCAACTAGTACATGTTGTCGTTTCTATTACTAATATTTAAGCCACAGAGAAAGGTGACATTGACATAGAAGGACCTTCAACCAAGCATTCCTTTTGGAGCACAGAAGGCTGAGAAAACTATAAATCTTTCTGGAAGAGATTGATTAATTACTAGTCAGATTGTACCTGGCTAGGAGTGGGGTTCTGTTCCCCGAGTCCCTTCTTCGCACTTGTGCATCTCGCGGCAGGGGGTGAGCTGTTTCTCGGGACTCAGAGTGTGTCCCTGGGCTAACTGTGCTCTCTTGGCCCTAGGCACGGGGGTCACCACCTACGCAGTGCACCCAGGCATCGTGCGCTCGGAGCTGGTCCGGCACTCCTTCCTGTTGTGCCTGCTCTGGCGGCTCTTCTCACCCTTTGTCAAGTCGGCCCGGGAGGGGGCGCAGACCAGCCTGCACTGCGCCCTGGCCGAGGGCCTGGAGCCCCTGAGCGGCAAGTACTTCAGGTGCGTGGAGTCAGTTCAGGCTCTCTCCCCAGCCTGTGGGCGGGTGAGACACAGGGCTCCCTGGGCTTTGCACCCCAGGTGGCCGAGTTTGCGCCTCATAGCAGAATCCTGATTTGAGCTGGGTCTGCAAACCAAGTGCTGTTACTTTTCCCGGGGAACTTACATTAGAAACTTGGCAAGAGTTGCTTTGGTGTCAATATTGTGTACCTGTGTGCGAAGTTTCCGAGAAAGGTTTGTAGCTTTCTGAGAGCTGTTAGAGAAGACTGTCTCTGTTGATTGTACTTTGGAAAGGACATTAGCAGGCTCTCTGGGTCATTTTTCTCCTCGTTGAAGCTTTCGGCTGACTTTTCATGTGTTCTTTAACACTACTTAGCACAAAGCGTCAGGGCAAGGCCACTGCCCCCATGCTGCCAAGATCGGCGCTATCTGCTGGAATGTAGAAATAGACGTCTCAGCGTTGAGTCTTATCACAAAGTCAGTTTGGGAATAAAGGGAAGCCTGCGATTAAAACTTCCTTTTCTGTGACTTGATCTTGCCCAGTCTGCTTTCTTGTCTCACTTTGTTCAAGGCTGTTCATTGGTGCACCATTCATAAGTGAAGCATAGGAAATAACCTCGGTGTCCAACACTAGAGGAATGGATAAACAATAGCTAATGTTGTTTGAGCTCTTACAAAGTGGTGGGCACTCTTCCAAGTGTCTTACATGTATTAATTCATATAATCATCACGGCTCTATGAGGTAGATATTATTACCCCCATTTTATAGGTGAAGAGACTGAGGCACAGAATAATTAACTTGCTCAGGGTCATATAGCGGTAGACCTGGGTTTTAGACCCAGGTAGTCTGGCTCTAGAGCCGTGCTGTTCAGTATGGTTGCCACTTGCTGTATGTGGCTATTGAGCACTTGAGACGTGGCTCGTCCAAAGTGAGATGTGCTATATGTGTAAAATGGGCACCGCATTATGAGAATAGAAATGTAAAATAATTAATAATTTTTATGGTGATTACATGCTGAAATGATGTGGCTACATTGGGTTAAATAAAACATATTACTAAAATTAATTCCACCCATTTATTTTTTACTTTTTAAAATATACTTTAAAAAAGATTTTATTTATTTATTTTTAGAGAGGGGAAGGAAGGGAGAAAGAGAGGGAGAGAGAGAGACATCAATGTGTGGTTGCCTCTCACGTACTCCCTACTGGAGACCTGGCCTGCAACCCAGGCATGTGCCCTGACTGGGAATCGAACCAGTGATGCTTTGGTTCACAGGACGGCACTCAATCCACTAGGCCACACCAGCCAGGGCTACTTTTAAAAATATACTTTAAAATTTTTTACTAGAAAATTTAAAATTTAAAATCTGTGGCTCACATCATATTTCTATTAGACAATGCTACTCTAGAGTCTAAATTTAACATCACTGCCCTAAATATGTGAAAAAATATCATCCTCACTAAATGAAATATTTCCAAATAACACTCAGTGAGAAAATGTTGGTGATATAATATCGTCGGAACAACTGCAATACAGAACTATATGATTATCATTGTAAATACAATTAAGCCCATCCGGAAGGATGCACGGCAAGCCGTAGTAGTGGTTACTCTGAAGGACGTTGAGGGAGAGTCAGAGGGAATGTGAAGGAGGATTGTCACTCTTTACTCCATGTACTTCTTTATTATTTAAAGAAATTTAAAGATCATATATTTATTGATTACTTGTACAATTAAAATATATATATTTTTAACAAGAGAAAGATATTCCTCCCCAAATAGATACAGTACAATCCCAGCTTTGTATTAAAGAGCGAAAGGCTGTAGAGCTATTTACATACTCGTGCAAACAAAGCAAACAAGAGTGCAAGGAAAAGTCAGGAACTCACAGGCTTTTCTTCTTTCTCGGTGCTGCATTTTCTGTGAATGCCGGCAATGAACTGCAGGATTGGTAGTGATACCTGTGACTTTGTCACCAGTAAGAGTATAATATTTTCACGTCGCATTCAGTTGCTGCAGATTTCTTAAAATGTCATTTCTGCTCGCCACTACTTTGAAATCCGGTGTTTATTAGGCCCAGTGCTGACTCTTGTTAATAAAGGAGCCCATGTATTACTATGTCACGGATTCTTTACAATATCTAAAAAGTGCATTTCAGTACAATCAGTTTCTTTTCATCCGATATGTTTTATACATCTAGAAACATATTCTGAGAAAGAGGCCACACGCTTTTCCGGACGGTCCATTTCCACTCCTGGATGTTTATACTCTTTCTCTGCCCCCCAGTGACTGCAAGAGGACCTGGGTGTCTCCAAGGGCCCGAAACAACAAGACGGCTGAGCGTCTGTGGGACGTCAGCTGTGAGCTTCTAGGAATCCAATGGAAGTAGAGCTGGCAGAAGAGCCACAAGTCTTGTCTGCGCCATAATGAAAGGGGACCAAGGAGAAGGCCAACCCTGAAGGACTGTCTGTGAACCCTGTCCTCCTCCGATTCTCCTGACCCTCCCGGAGACCTTTGTACACCACCCTCTCATGGGGCTGGCTCACCGCAGGGGATGTTCACACCTACAGAGCATTTGCTCCAGGACTTGCAGAGCTGGCCGCCCTCGTGGGGAAGGAGGTCAGGGTGTCAGATGCCAGGGTGCAGATGCCAGGGTGAGCATAGGGATGGCAAGAAGAGCCTGGCTCTTTGTGGGTCAGTACCAGAAACACCAGCCAGCATGCTCAGCTGAGGCGTAGGAGCATCGACATTATGCATTTCTAGGGACTATAGACTCAAACGCTTGACTGATCCTTTTCTTCTCTGAAACACTAGTCACGACTCTGGAGTCTGGACCAACTCAGGAAAACCTTAGCTCAGCCGTGGCCAGCTTTAGTTCCTTTCTCTGAGCACCTTGGGGCCACTGTGTGAAGCTGGACATTCCCAGTTTATTTTTCCACTTCTTTTTTAAAAATTAATTTTTTCCCCAGCTTTATTGAAACATCGTTGATATGTAACAGCGCGTAAGTTTGGACCTTCCCATGCTCAACCATGCAGATGGATTCCTTTCCTAAAGCATCCCCTTTACCTCAGTTTGCAGAGGCAACAGACTACACATCTCCTGGTTTTCTTGTTTCCTCAGGGTAGCAAGAGGGAGGTGGGGCAAGGTGAGGAAGCCAGCCTTCTCATTCAGTGAGCAGTATCTCACCCTGCTCACCACCCACAACCTTTTTATAATATCACTTCTCATAATGCATTATTGAGATGGTGTAAAATAAGATGTTTTGGTTGGGCATTTTCTCAAGTTTCTTCCAGCGCTCACATTTTATCATCTAAGAAGTGATAGAAGTGACTTTGGTCACACAAAGGCTGAGCTTCACTGTAGACTAAGGCCAGAGGGAATGTGGGACTTCATTTAATTTGACACGTGGATGCAGAAAAACCAAGCCCTGATAGACTCTCTACCTGAAATCTCTTTGCTGCTCTCCCTGCTCTCCTGTGCTGTGGCCTCGGGTGACCTGCTTCTTGCCTCAAGTGCTGAAGGTCACCAAGGAGAGGCAGAGAGATGTTCCTAACCTGTCAGCCTATTAACCGAAGATGTCATGTTATCGGTTCTTGTTCTAAAGCATCCAAAGGGCATCTGGTGACGAAAATGTCCTTTTCTTCCTTAGCAAGTAGACTTTCAAAAAAAACCCTTTTTATTATGGGAATTTTCAAATAGACAAAAGTAGAGCAAATAGTTTCGCCAAGCGCCCTGTCATCCAGCTTCAACATTGACATCTTGTCAATCTTGTTTCATCTGTGTTTCCCCCATGACATTTTTTGGGGGGTGCAGCAGGATATCCAGATACCACACATTCACCAATCAGTACTTTAGTGTGTGTCTAAATAAGAACACGACAAGTTCAGGGAGGCCACATGCAGCCTGACAAGCTCAGTGATCAGAGGAAACCACACAGAATGGCCTGATCACACAGCCCTACCTGGGTAGGTCACAGCAGGTAGTCATGTCCCTGGTCTACAGCTTCCTTAGCAAGGGTCAATCTTTACCTCACGTGAGCTCTGCCCATTGTTCTTATGCATCCAGGATGACGTATCTTTGAAGTGTCAGAGTGATTTTCTGTTCTAGACTCCTCGTAGGCACAACCACCAGCACCAGAGCACAAGACCACAGAATCCGTCTGTTATCTTGTTCCCTGCATCCCGTTTCTGCGTGCTGTGGCTGCTCGTTATTAACTGACCTCTACCCACCCATGTAAGTGTGTTTCTCCACGTTGCCTTTCATCCATGCTTCCTCCCGCCTCCTTAAGCCACCACCCATGGATTTCATGTAACCCCCTTATGTCTCCTCCTTTGATTCTAATGTATAAAATAAGCCATAAAATTGCCATTCTCTAGAGCATTTTTCAACCTGTTGAGATTTTGTTTCCCATCATACTTCGTCAGTTTGGCTCAAATAAACTCATAAAAATTCTCTACAGGCTCAGATATTTCTTACATCAACATGAAACTTATAGCAACATTAGTAATTCCTGAGTATCATTTAATACTTGGAATTCAAGTTTCCCTGGTTATCTCACAAAAGTCTTTTTACTGCTAGTGTGTTCAAGTCAGGGAAAGAGAAGCGGTTCTCCTGAAAAAAGTGGAGGCACAAATCTCCTCCTGCCTCATTGGCTGGAATAACTACTGGCTCCCTTGTAAACAAATCACTATGGCCAACTGATGGGCTATGTTAATCGGCTTAAGCCAATCACTTCCCACACCTGAAGCTGGGGTCCATCTCACCTACCCCACCCAGTGGGGAATTAAGGCCCCTGGGTTAATCAGGATTAGCTGTCCCCAGAGAACCCCCTGGGGTAGGGACTGTTGCTGTCCTCATTTTACTACCCAGAGGAGTCAAGCAGCTTGCCCGGTTCACACGGCTGATACACGGTAGAGCAGGCCCATGTAGTCTGACTAACACCCGCATGCTTAACAGCCCTGCTCTACGGTAGGGGTGTCAAACTCATTTTCACCAGGGGCCACATCAGACTCGCAGTTGCCTTCAAAGGGCTGAAATAATTTTAGGACTGTATAAATATAACGACTCCTTAACTGTTAAGGAGTTGAAATTACATTTGGCCCTTTGAAGGCAACCGCGAGGCTGATGTGGGCCCCTGGGAAAATGAGTTGGACACCCCTGCCCTACAGCTCCCCGCAGTGGAGGCAGCAACCAATTCCCTTAAGGAAAACTCCTGCAACGTGCATGAGCCAAGGGGCACGGGGGTGAGGGGGAATTCTGGGTAAGCAATCAATATATGTTCACTCCTGAGACCTGTTGCCTCATAGGTTGTGGGTCCACTGCGACGCCTGGTGACAAGGGGGAAAAGAGGAAGCGTGGGGGAACAGGAAAAGGCCACGCAAGGGTGGGAGACAGGGCTGGTGAAGAGCACGCACTGCACCGATGATCCTATGTCTCCTTGGGCTGGCGGAATGAGCCAACGTCAAACCCCAGGCCCGTGAGGGCCGCTGCCTGTGCCGCAAGGAGGGCAAGCAGACCACGAGCGGAGAGCAAAGGTCCCGTAAACACTGAGGCAAGAGGCGTGGGCTCGGGCGGGGGATTTATGCTTGTCGGAGACGGCTGGTTGTAGGCAGAAGAGACAGCCATGCTCGGGCTGCAAGGAGCTGGCTCCAGCCGCCACATCGAGGCCATGGGCTGGTATTGGTACTGGTTGCATAGGGTTTCTGCATAAAGCCGCTCACAGGGCTGGGCTCTTCCACGTTCCCATTCAAACACAGTCATTTTTATTAAATGGGGGTCTTTTCTCTATAGAACTTTTTCTTTTCTGGAGAGAACAGAATGCTAACCCATTCAAACGATTGTTTTTAAAACAGGTGGAATCCTTACATTATGTGTGTTGGGAACCCTTTGGACCGTGGCAGTTTACACCTCCTCATGTTTGCCAGGCTGCCTGCTAATGTGATCGGCTTAGCAAAGGTCAGGTGTCTTGGGAAATGGACTTTCTCTGAGATGGACACTTGCACACAGGAAGCTTGTGGGGAGTACCCTTTGGGAGGGTAAGGGAAGTAGGATGGGGCAGAAGGCAAGTGGAACTGGGGGGTGGTGACGACAAAGGCAGAGGTGACTCCGATACCACAGGAAGCTGTGGAACTGAGTTGTCCCGAATTGAGGAAAAGAAGCTGGCGATCCTACCCCTTCACGGACTGGTCACTGAGGAGAGCAGACGGCTAGGCTCTCGGGTTGTGATACGGCAGAACGGGGCGCCAGAGCGTCAGTAACAGAGATGATGCCCACTCAAACAAATGTACTATATTCTCAAACAAATATTTATATTCTGTGAAATGTGGGGCTTTTTAAGGTGCATGACCAAGGAAAGGAGCCCTACCTGCTTGGGCCTAAGGGCATCACTGTTCACATAGTCCTGGCAAGGGTACTGGGAGCCCAGCCCCGGGAATTGCCAGAAAAGAGGCCTCTTTCACGTGCCTGGACCCCTGTCTACCTTACAGGTTTAATGTCAATCTGGAAGGAAAGCAAGATCGAGTGTTTACTGAACATATGATAATTTTTGCCTCATAAAGTGTATGAGAGTATGATTACACAGTACATATCTCAATCCAGACAACAACATGGCACCGCAGGGAGACTCAGGGAATGGTGAGGTAGCTGTGGATGTACACGGGCTGCCCAAAGGACTGGTATTCGAAAGTGTGCCGCACGTCCACTCGGACTTGGTTCCCTGATCCCCTCAGCACTGAACGCATTCACTCCTCGTCAGTCCCCCATTCCCATGACAAGGACCACACCTAGAGAGCTTACTGTCACATGAACTCGCTGCTCCTTACATACCTTAACTTCTTCCAACACGCTACTCTGGCCAAACTTCTACTCTGCCAGGTTTTCCTTGCTGATTCAGGATATACTATAGTCTGTACAGTTTAAGTAAACAAATCTTTATTTATGGGCAAATGATGCACAAATAATTTGTACGTAACACGAAGGTAAGCAAGAGATGATCCCTGTCCTCAAGGAGCTTACGGTCTGCCAGGTGACCAAATAACAAGCACAGACCGACCGTCAGTGGGCAGGGCAGGAGAGCTTTACGCAGCACAGAAGGTGAAAGGAGTACATTTTATACCATGTATATTTTAACCATAAAAAAATGAAATGGCCCAAGGATGCTGGGGTTTGTATCTGCTTAAGAAGACTTCATACCTCAAGATTACAGAGAAGTCTGTTTATTCTTCTAGAAGTATTATTTGTTCACATGGGGTTGGTAGGAGGTATACTTTTTGGATAGGGGCTTGAGGTGAAGAAGAGGCTTCTGTGGCAGTCAGGGGAGGAGGTGATCAAGGTGAAGGACCAGGCTCTTCCCACTGGGAAGGCAGGATGATAGGACATGGCTTTCAACTGGGTATGAACTTGATGCATAGTAGGGACTGGAATGTTTGTTGAAAAAGGAGGAAGACATAGTCAATGCAGAGAACCCCTGAGGTTTGTAACTTGGGCAGCATGCTCAGTAGCAGTAACAACATTCATGAATACTAGTATCCACTGAAGGAGGAAGGTCAAGTTTATGGGTGGATTATGATGTGTTAAATTTTGGATGTGCTAATGTTTTTAGGTGTGAGTCAACCATGTGGGTGAGAGTTCCAGAAAGCTGTCAAAAGGCAGGTCTGATGTGGAGAAGAATTTAGGCAGAAAAATCTGGTTTAGAACTCAAGATGATTGCTGAAACTATGGGGTTGTTTGGGAGAGTGTGAGAGTGTCAGGAGAAAATAGATCCTTGAAGAATTTCAGCCTGCACGAGGAAAGCAGAGAAGGTACAGCCAGAGAAGCGAGTAATTTGTAGAGATGGCACTTGCAATGGGCTTGAAGGGGAGTTTTGACAACAGAAGACGGGAGGGTGGGGTAGGCAGTGGTGAGGGAGGGGTTCCAAGCAGAAATAACGTGCAGAGACAGGGGGCAGAGCAGCACTCCACCAACGATGCCACTCCGCAACCAGATGTTGACTGAATTTGTGGGGGAAGGATTGGAATATTCCAGGATGGGTTAGTCACCATCACTACTGTAGAAGAGAGGATGATGGTTAAGAAAAGGCCATTTCCCTCAGGGTTACTGTGACTATTACTATTTGGTGGCTCGGATATGAAGAGTCTAATAGCATCTGATCTGCTTTACTTAGGTTCTTGCCAAGGATATCTGGTAACTTTGGGGAGTCTCAGGTTACTAGGCTTAGTCGTGGTCCTCTATCTTAGTCCTCTATCCTAGATTCAGTTTGGTGTTCCAGTGTTCTTTGTGGTGACACGTCTTTGTGCCATGTCTCCACCAGGTGGTTTTCAGGAGTACTTCTATCAGTACTTTGTGTGTGTGTGTGTTTAACGAGAAATTGGAGGAGATCTTGTTTCTGGGGAAAGGAGTAATGGCAGCAACGCCACGGTCCGCGGCTCAAGTGTCATTCTGCAACCGCTCGCTCTGAGAACGCGGGGAGAAAACAATTTGAGTCCTGCTTTCCCCAAAGATCCGACATCTGCTTTCAAAGATTCATAATTCGGTTGATGTTAAAGATATGGAATTTAAAATATGACAAACAGCATTAAAATAAATTTCAGACTACCATTTTTCATTCGTTACATCGGCAAGGAACTACACAGTTTGACAACTGTGGCGGGAAGGGCGTGGGAAAGCAGGCACTGTCCCGCACACTGCGGGGACGTTTATCTGCTGTGACCTCTGGAAGGCAGCTGGCAATACTCACCAAATGCACGTCTCCTCTCACCCAGGTTATTCTGGGCAAGATCATTCACTGTAGTATAACTCTCTAGTGGCAAAGGATGACAAAGACTTAAAATGTCCATTAATAGAGGCTGGCTAAGTAATTATGGCAGATCTTCACCACAGAATAATACTTCATTAGCCCTGCTGTTCATGTATAAAACAGCTCTGGAACTATACACAACAAACTGTTGACACCGGTGGCCTCCAGGAGGGGACTGGGCTGAGGGGACAGGGGCAGGAGGGACTTTTCACTTAATAAATGTGTAACTGGTTTCCCCCTTTTACTCCAACAGCAGCAAAAAAATAAAATAAAATAAAAAGTCTTTCAGTAGTAGGGAGTTCACTACTAGTTTTGAACACACAGGAAACTTGAGAGAAAGTCATTAGTTATAGTGGGAATCACTTAGAGACACTGAAGAAAGGAAAGCCACCTGACGTTTCCCACCCACTTTTGTCTCCGCACAGAATATGGAGCAAAAAGAAAGGGAAGGGTGAGAGCAACATCACCAAGAAGTCACAAAGCCAAGCACTGCTGGGACAGAGACTTTATTGTGGCTGCTTGTGGTAAGACATCCAACCCTTCAACATGTGCATTCGGTTTTTTTGTTTCTTTCTCTTTTCACTGGAGACCACAGTGTGATGCTCGAAGGCCTTTATCCTCATCTTCTGTCAGTCTAGTCAATGGTTATTGTTTTGGTTACAGGGAAAAGTCAGGGGAATCTGGTTTAACATCCCAGTGTAAGGGCTGCACCATCTGCAAACCATTCATATAAAGTGCTTATGTTCAGTGCAAAAAGGGCAGACTCAGAAAGGCAAGCAGACGCCAGGGGATGGCCTTTCCTGGGAGACAGATGTATTCTATGACTCAAAGGAGGAAAAGCCACTTGTCAAACTTCCCCCCAAAGGGATCTAGTATTTTGTTTGCACTCTTTCCACTAACAGGAAAAAAAAAAAAACTTTGAATTTGACAGATGCCCAAAATAGTTGTTTATTTTCCTATCAAAACACCTAGCTAGGAGAGGCATCCACAGGGTTCTCAGCACCAGAGATGCTGACTTTGCTGTTACTCCTGTTTGTCTCAGCGGCAAATGTGAGATCGACAGCCTGAGCTCTGGCTGGTGGGAGGCTCAGAGCTGGTGGCAGGCCTCTCATCTGCAAATCCAAGTCACTGAGTATGACAGACCATTTCCAAAACGTTGTCACATCTTGGGTGGGAAGACAAACCCCATATTAAAGGGGCACATCACCTGCTTTCACCAACTGGATGGGACCGATTCATGGCTCTCCCGTCTGACTCTTGTCTGCAGGCCCACCTCCAAAGCAAACCCTTGACTCCCTCTGTTAAGACAAAGAAGTTCACTGCCTTCTCAGCGACCCAAGGTCTCTGCCTATCTGTCCTGGGGTCCCGAAGAGACTGAAGGGAAGCAGGAGAGAAGAGGAAGTGGTTTCCTAACCAATTTAAGGGGTTCTGATAGGACTGTAGCTCACATAGAAAGGTCTACCCATTCACTCTAGGATCCTGCCTACCATTCCTCTCCCCAGCCTCTCACTGAGGCAGCCACGTCCTCTCACTTTGCAGCAGGGATATTCACAAAAGCCAGCTCTGTGCTTGTAAGCAACCCCCCTGCATTCCCGTTTGGAGAGGCTCGCCTTTCTCTCCCTGCGGGGTGAGTGCAGTGGTGCCCTCCTGCCCGTGTCTGGGGCTCCAGACCCAATCACTTGTACGTGCAGCCACAGCTTCCAGACGCCAGCACCTGAGGGAGGAGCCTTCTGCTCAGACTACCATCCAAAGACTCATGAAACTCCTTGTGCTTTTGAGAGGAGACACTCGGAGCAGTTTTACTCCACAGGAAGCACTTGCTCCAAAGCCCCCTCTGCATGTCGGGAAGGTAAAGCAGGGAAAAGAGGCAACCCTTTTGGCGCTGCTCTATGATTCCCGATAAAACCCTTCTAATCACGAGAAGCTACTGGAATGTCTCCACACCGAGGGCACTGTGTACAAAGAGGATGACCCGGGTTAAAAACCAAAACGCAGGGAAGGTTTTCAGACAGCAGTAGTCTGAAGTAAAAGTGCCTCTTCAGCAGGGGAAGAGTTGCGTTTGTTCAGAAATGCTTGGGCGTAAACACGAGTGCACAGGGGCGTGCACGCACACTCACTCACTCTGAGGTAGGAAGAACTGGCGTCTCCAGACACACACACGGATTCCGCAGTTTTAGAAACGTGGCACTTGCGTGAAAGGGCCTGCCCTTGCCCAGGCCGGCAAGTAGCGTCCGACCCAGCTCCTTCCAACCCGGCAGAGCCAGGAAGTCTCACTGCTCAGGAGGAAAGAGGTGGGAGCATCTCCATCGACCCTGCCCCACGGTTCTCAGGGCCCGCTGCCCGCGGTCACTTCCTGGAGCCTGAGCCAAGGGCGCCTCGGGCGTGGCTGGTCAGAAGCCACTGGGAGCAGATGTCCTGCACTACAGCATCCCCACTGCTCTTGGCGGCCTGCTGCACCTGCTGGACGAGGACCGTGGCCCGTGCGTGTTCTTGCTTCACGGCAATCAGATAGGCAGAACGCAGTTTGCAACATGTCAGGTAGGCCTGAACCTGGCAACGGGCAGAGGAAACAGAGGGGAAACATCAGTGAGCAGTCGCCAGGAAACACAGCACCGCACCGGAGCTCAGGCGCCCACGCCTTCGCGTCTCGCCTGCCACACCAGCCATGGGGTTCTTACCTTTTATTACATCATAGCACTCTCTGAATATCCCGGGCACCAGGCTAGTACACCGTGTTATTTTATAGTGTAAAAAGTTATTACAAAGAAGATAATACAAAGAATTTCAAAGAGGAGGAGGCAAGCAGGAAGGCAGAGTCTGGCCTCTGTCCTTTTCCTCTGAGGCCTTCCTCCCCACCGTCCCGGGCTCTCTGCTTCCTCCTGGCTTCACTGCCCACACGTTGGGACTTTAGTTACTTGGGCGGTTATTTGATTGGTGTCTGTCTCCTTGACTAGACTTTACGATCCACGAGGATGGGAATAGCATCTGCTCTCTCCACCCTTGCATTCCTGGTGCCTAGCACAGAGCCTGGCATGTAGTGGGGATTCCGTGAGTACGCATCAAATGAATAACGAGTGACTGAATGGACAGTTACCTTGTCCCCCACGATGGGCACACAGGTCCCACTCCTTGATTTTTCTTTTCTTTTTTTTAATGATTCTATTTACTCATTTTTACAGAGAGGGGAAGAGAGAGAGAGAGGGAGAGAAACATCAGTGTGTGGTTGCCTCTCACACGCCCCCCCACTGGGGACCTGGCCTGCAACCCAGGCATGTGCCCTGACTGGGAATCGAAACGGCAACCCTTTGATTCACAGGCTGGTGCTCAATCCACTGAGCCACACCAGCTAGGACTGATTTTTCTGTTTTTAACCTTCTCAATTTAAAATCTTTTAACAGAGATTTGGGGAATGAAACTTATAAACATAATAAGAAAAGGCCTAACTTTTGTTGTTTGGATCAGAGGAAGCTCAGTTTTGGACATGGGGGTTGTCTCTCCTACGCTCCGACACCTTCAATCTCAGGACCCCCAGCCTGGTGAAGATGGGAACCCCTTTTCCCAGGTCCCAATCTCACTGTCACCTCCCTGACTAGCCGGTGTTCCAGGCCAGCGAACAGTGAGGCCCTTGCAAGAGGCCTCAGAGCTTTCTCCAGAAGCTGCCTTTCGGCTGTGACAGGCCCTCCTGGTGCTGGAGGGGACGCATCCCTCTGCGTGTTTCAGTGCTCCATATTCTTTTTTGTCTTGGTCGCTAAAGTCTTTCTTTCCTAAATTCAGTCATCATGTCCTACTCATCATCTATAGTTAGAAGTCTGGCGTGTTCTGAGCTCACTAAAGTGATCATCAGGTCCTGCTGTTTTGGTGTCTGCCTGCTGCCTCACATCAGTTCTCACCCAGGTCTTCAGTCCCACTTGGTACCCATGTGTACGTTAGATCCATAACACAAGCTGGCAGGCAAAATCCCTACCTGGAGAAGGAGGGCACTTTGCCAGAAAGGATGGAATAGGAACCGAATGAAGCTATTTTGGGTAAGATTTTGTGGCCTGAGATTACTTAAGTGTGTAGAACAGCTGCTGAAAAAAGAAACAACCCTTAAAAGTAATGACTGTAGATTTTAGTGCATGACTTTTGCAGGGACAAAGGCCCTGTCCTGTTGAGTGGGAGACTCACTGAAGGCGTGGAGAAGGACCGCAGTCTGGGACTCAGGGAGTCTGCGTGTCTGGCCTGGCTGGCAGGTACTCACTTGGGTTCTAGAAAAGTGAGCCTCTCCATGTTTCAGAATTCCATCCTTGCCACAGGAACTCATCAAGGTGTTGCAGAAATAAAGAAATGTTAAGAACATATTTGCCTTAACCCCTTAAATGAAAAATGCCCTGAAAATTTACTCCAGGGATGAGCAGTACCGCCCCTGGAGTGGGTCAGTGGTTGTGTAAGAAGCTGTTTGCCCGATACCGGTGTCCTTCCCACTCGGCTGCCGGGTCATCCCACTGCTAGTGGCCACGCCGTCTGGCTGGGTGTTCCCATGCCTCTCCTGGCCTGTGGGCCTTCCTCTAATGGCAGCTGGATCGGGTCTGTCAGAAGCAGCTGGGAATAATTTTATTTTGGCTGGCACTCCTTACAAAGGCAATGTGACGCAGAGGTTCACTGATTTCTTGCTAAACAGGGAAGAGCTCAAAGGGGGCAGAGGAGAAAGGACTGTTCCAGGCAATGAGACCCCGGTGGGTATGTGTTCATTAAGGGTTAGGTGGGGTCTTCATCCTACTGTAGATGGTACCCTTTTCCCTTCAGAGTAAAGAAATTCCTGTCCAGCCCAGGCCAGGTGGCTCAGTTGGTTAGAGCATTATCCTGATATACCAAGGTTGTGGGTTCAATCCCTGGTCAGGGCACATACAAGAGGCAATCAATGAATGCATAAATAAGTGGAATAACATATCAATGTTTCTCTCTCTATAAGAAAAAAAAAATCAATACATAAAAATTTTAAAAAAGAAACGCCTGCCCACTCTGAGAGCCTCATTCAATCAGTCACCTGATGGTGGAAGTGAGGGCTTTCCTAGGGCTGTCTGACAGAAGACCTCCACAGAAAATGGAGACTCAAGAGCAGCTGAGGACATGTGTGTCTTGGGGATAAAGAAACAGGAAGGTGGGGAGAAAATGCAGATGACTATAACTAAACAACAAAATAATTAAAAAAAAAAAAGAAAGAAATGGGAGGGCAAAGGCTCATGCGGTCAATGTTCAGGCATCTACTCCCTCTCGTCGCCCCAGATCCGGGTCCCAGCTCCGGCTCTGGAGAACAAAGAAGCTGAGATGCCAGGATGGATGGAACTGTCATGCGGAGCAAGGAGTAAAGATGACAAGGCAAGTGTACGGTGATCATTGTGAGCACCGCCAGGGTGTGGAGAAAACTCCGCTCACCTTGTTGTCATCGTTGTGTATTGCCTGGATGAGGGCCTCCAGCTCCTGTGCAGAACAGAAAGACAGCAGTCGTGAGAGGGGGAAGGGCCCCGGTGCGAGAGCTGGGGCCCAGTCCAGTGTCGGCCCAGCTCTTCCGACTCCAGGAAGCGGATGCCGGACTCTTTTGTTTAAACTCAACTCCTGCTGCAAGGGCAACAAAGAAAATCTAATGATAACACTAATCTTACGAATTTGAGGAGAAGGAACAGCTCTCAAGAGGCCTGTCTTTGGCCTTCACAAACAATGTGGCTCTGTCACAGGGGGACAATTTCACAGGCAACATGCTTCAAAGGCCATGTGCAGACCCGCCTTGACCTCCTCCACAATGACAGGGAGGAGCTTCACTCCAACAATCCATGGACACTTCCCGGTGTGAACAACATTAAAATGGATGCCGAGGGCTACCTTCTGGGTAGAGAGGTATTACCACGAATTTTCTTCCCAGAGAAAGGTTGATTAGAGTGAGGCCATTCATTATTACAGAAGGGTCAGAAAGAGAAAGGGGTCTTGCAGAGCTTCAGGTGCATTGTGGGGAACAGAAATAGGAAAGGGGGGGTGTAAAGACACTGAAACAGAGGGAAGAGCCAAGAGGTCTGGGAGTGAGTGCACCTGCGGTGGAATTCTCTTGAATGCTTCCAAGCAGTTGAGGAGGATGGTGTCCCCGTCACTCTTGGCTGCCATGCCTGACTCACTGACACATTTGAGCAGCTGTCGGATCTCACTGTATTTGCTCCTCTCCACCAGCTGCCGGGCGGCTCTGCAGTAGGTTGCGGCAGCATCCAGCTGGAAGTCCTAGAACAGAAGATGGGATGCTGGGCTTAGGGCGTCAGGGGATATGGGCAGCGGGAAAGAAGGCAGCACTTAAAAAGCTCCCACTATGCCTGGTGCAGGTAAGCCATACTGATTGTAGTCACAATAGAGAAGACACATATGACAAATAAAAAAAGTAAGCAAAATTTTCCTCTTTTGGAGTTAAGCAGACATTTAAGAAGTAACCATAAAAATTTAACCTTAACATCGAAACTGATACATCTCACATGCTGTTGTATCACTTTATGAAAAGATTCTAATCAAGTTCATAATAGCAGTTCATGCTGTCTCTGAGTCACCTTTTCTTGGGAAACGGATGCTGGTGCAGGTAGGTGCTGCCCTGGGTGCCGTTAGGAGGTGCCTTAGTGTTTGGAAACAGACCAATTCACCGAAAGACTGATTTGTTGGAAGCTACCCGACAAGCACTTTAACTTTAAGCCTGGTCTAGGACCATCCTTGCCACAGGGTCTGGGAGGAGCTGCTGCTCTACCTGATCACCAGGGGTATCTGTGTGTGGGGAGCTTTGTCCAACACGGAAAAGGGTGGGAAGAGAGAAATCTGTCCACTGTTCATGAAGCCACTGGTCCATGAGACACGCATAATGCTTGAGTGTAAGACCCTGCCAGCCAGAGTGGGGGTCCCCAGGGTGTCTGCATGCAGCTGTGCGGTAGGGGCTGGTCTGGAGAAGCCACTCTGCTCCAGGGGCACAGCTGTACCTGGGTCCTCTAATCACAGGCAACAGAAAACGTACCATATTTTGCTGTGTGTAATGCGCACTTTTTTTGCCCACATTCTTGAGGGAAAAAATAAGGATGCACATTATACATGGGAGCACTAATTCCATATCTATATAAATGTTTTTTTAAAGATTTTATTTATTTATTTATTTTAGACAGAGGGGAAGGGAGAGAGAAAGAGAGGAAGAGAAACATCAATGTGTGGTTGCTTCCCACGTGCCCCACACTGGCCCGCAACCCAGGCATGTGCCCTGACTGGGAATCAAATTGGCAACCCTCTGGTTCGTAGGCCAGTGCTTGATCCACTGAGCCACACCAACCAGGGCTATAAAAAAGTTTTTAATTCTTTTATTTATGCTCATTGCGTTAAAAGTGTAATTCTAAAAAAGCAATAATGATATCTGTAGGCAAAATAATACCCTGGAATAAGATAATTGGTTTTGTTTCTGAATGTAAGTAAATAAAAAATTGAATTAAAAATTAAAACAAAAGATTCTTTTCCTGAAAGTTTGGGCCAAAATGTGAGTGCACATTATATACGGGAGCGAGTTACACACAGCAAATTACGGTTCTCATCAAGCCGGCTCCTGGGCGAGTGGAGGGTGGCGGGGTGGCCCTGGCTGCCAGTGGCCCCCCCTGCTGAGCAGGACCCACCCGCCCCTCAGTGGCCACCTCCTGTAGTCACACTTCCCTGAGGGGCTGAGCAGAGGCTCTGCAGGTAAACAGTTATGGGGACGTGGCCTCGACTTGCATCAGGTATTTATTTGCTAGCTTTTGACGCATTTGTCACTGGTTACTTGGCTTTTGGTGAAGTGGCCTAGGGTCTTGAATTTGACCCAGCTCTCTAATAGCCACCTCCTTAATTTCATCCTTGATGTGCATGTAAATCTACTTTCCTGGAGATAAAAATTTTCCGAAAAATAGTCTCTCATGGAACCGGTAAGGTGCTGATCGCCCTCAGCATATCTCGAGCAATCCAAGTCATACCTGCAGAACGCGGAACGCAATTCCAAAGCCGTCTTCTACGCTTTTCCCTCCTAGCATGACCTGCAAAGGAGAGGGCAATGGGCTTAAAGGAGCAATGATTCCGGGAGTAGCCCCTCAAACAAGAGCGAGGGCCCCCACTTATTCATTTATTCAACAGATACTTGTTGAGACTGTACTAGGAGCCAGGCACTAGCCATACGGGAGTAATCAACGTGGACTTGCTCTCCAGGCCTGTGGCTCGTACTCTGGCTGGGTGGCAGCCATCGAACAACAGAAACAGTATCAGATGATCACAACTGTGATAAACGCTCAGAGGGGACAGTCTGCTGGGGGCCTGAAACATCGTGCGTACCTTGCAGGCAACATCCATTTTCATGTGGTTATTTCCAAACAGGGTTGGCAGAGGCAGGGTGGTGGTCTGAGAGGTCCCAGCACTTTCACACCGATGTAGAAACCTAGTCACTTCCATCTGCAGCTGAAGGGTGTTCATGTGCCTGCGGTGACAGGAGAGCCACCGTCTAGCCTCCTGAGGGGTTTCAGGAGTGACGTGATGAGGGCTGGGTGACTGGGAAATCATAACACCAGAGCAGTGGAAAAGGCAAAAGAAATGATGGAGAAGGAGAAAACAGCAAGATACCCTCAGAGCGACTATGAGAAGACAAACCCGGGCGGTCTGGTGCCCTGCACAGACTCACAACAGTGAAGGTGCTTCGTGGAACCGGATGAGGCCCAGTGCTTGCGTCAGTAAGTATTTTCGGAGCACCTGTGTGCTGCCAACCACAGAGGTCAAGAGAGACATGAACCCGGTCCTCACCGAGCCCATCGGCTGAGGGGAGGTGAATGATGAGCAAGCACAGAAAATAACCAGCAACTGGGTCTGTGAGGCGGTAAGTGATGGCGGTGGTGTGTTTAGATGTTGTGTCCTAAGCAGCAGGATCAGCAGGCAGAGGGGCTGCGAGGGCAGAAGGACTGGGTATGTTGAGGAGTCCCTGGGAGGCCGGCGTGACTGATGCTCAGCAAGAAGACAGCAGCTGGGAGAGGAGGTGGAGGCACAGGCAGGAGCCAGATCATGCAGGGCCCCTTTTGCCTATGGTGAGGGGTTTGGAGGTTCGTGTGCTTGTAACATGTGATCCCAACCCTCCCCTCACTCTGCTCTGTAGGCATTCCACACTTCTACTAGACACATCTTCGAGAAATGCTTCCTTTTAGATGAGTATATTCCCACCCCCCACCCAAGGGTTTAGGCATGGGCAAGAGCAGCTGGTTCCCCACAGTCGCTCAGTTCTACCCTTTCTGCCCCGCCCGGCTTGTTTCCTGAACCCGGAGCTACCTTGACACATCCGCTGCAGTCATCTTCTTTCGGAAGAAGGGGTTTTTTTTCTTTTTAGAGCTGCGGGAGGTTTCTTGGAGGTAGGTCTTCAGGTGGTCCTTGGCCTTAAGCAGCCATGAGAGCTTCTCTCCCAGTTCCGTGTATGTCTGTGCCTTGTGACTGAAGAACCGAATGCAGGTCATGGCTGCCCGGACTTGGTCCTGCAAGGGAAAACAAGAGTTCAGGGCAAAGGAGGTCAGGGATAGTGGAGGATGGGGGTGTGAGAATTCTGATCTGATCCCCACCTCTGACGCTTGCTTGCCCGCGCCCCTCCCACTGGCAGCTGCACTGCTGTCTTCTGTCAGTCACTCCTGGGCCCCAGAGATCCCACAGCGAAGTGACCGGCTGAGCCCTCGCGTAGGACAGTGTTCCACCACAGAAGAGATCTTTAGAAGGATACTGTTGATTCGCCATTCACCTTGGCTTCACTCTCACGGTGGCATTGAATAACTCAGTTTCCCTGTGATCTAGTACTGGCAGCCGTCAGCCAGATTGGGAGAAACTTGTTTCCTCTCCCTTCATGCGTCTTCTCTAAAAACACTTACTCCTTCATTCCTATGAATTTTGCACTCATGCCTCATGTTTACCCTGAAACTACCACCTACCTCTTTTTTCTCTTTTACATTACTTGGCTTCTGAAGAATGCCACCACTGACAAGATTAAAGTTTACCTCTTTTGGGTGGGGAGAGCAATCCTATTACTTAACAATGCTAGAGGGCAACTCAGATTTGCTCTAGCATCAGCCAAATAGCAAGGCTGGGAAGGAATGACTCCTGTTCCCCTGATCGGTACAGTCTCCCCTGGCGCGTGGCAGGGCATCAGTGACAGAGACAGAGGCAGGCTGGGGCCCACTCTCACCTTCATAAACTGCTGCAGCTCATACAGGATGTGGTAGTAGTTCTTCTTCTGTAAATGTTGGCAGGCAGCGAGCAGGTACTCTCCCCAGCTCTCCAGGGTTGCATCAATGGATTCTAGCAAGTTTTCCAAAACGTGCAGCTTTCCACTTTTATAGCTTGGCTGGAAAATGCCTTCTATGAAGACTTCTGGGGGACTCTCCTGCAGCAGGACAAAGCAGGAAGTCACAAGTCTTGAGCCCGGGTCTGGCGCTGACTGGACTTAGGCTCATTCTGAGTTTTTTTCTGGATCCTTCTAGACCACAGGTGGCAAACACAAGGCCTGCAGGCTGAGCCCGGCCCTCCACCTTGTTTTATCCAGCCCGGCACCTTGTTTTTACCAGGCGGCAACACCAAGCTCTCGCTTAACGGTGAAGGAATAGTTGCATTTATATAGTCTTAAAATCACATTCAGCCCTTTGAAGGCAACCGCGAGGCTGATGTGGCCCCCGGTGAAAATGAGTTTGACACCCCTGTTCTAGATCTTTTGGGTGTCACAGAAGTCTTCACGAATCCGACTCTCAATCCCACTTCACGAATCCCATTGCCTCCTTTCCTTCACTGAAAGATCCTTGACAGAGTTACCTGTGTTCACTGTCTCCTGTTATCTCCTGGGATTTTTCTCTTGAACCCACTCTTACCTAGTTTTGAACCCATGGCTCCATTGAAACTGTCCCTCAGGTTTCCAGTGACCTCTACTGTATTAGATCTAAAAGTTAATGCTTGTCCTTGTTTTCTGCCTGATCTACTGACAGCTTGTGATGCAACTGATGGCTTCCTCCTCCTTGAAAATTTTTCTTTATTTTTGCCTCCAGGACACCACCCTCTCCAGGTTTTATCTCTACTTTTCTGGCTACTTAGTTTCAGTCTCATTTGCTGACTCTCCTCATCTCCCCAGGGCTTAGGAGAAATCTCTCATTTTTCTACCTATTGGGGATTTCATATAGCGTCAGTGCTTTAAACACTGTTTACTTGTCGACTGTGCCTAAACCCGTTTCCAGCCTGTCCATTCCTTCTGAACTCCAGCACTGTGCACCCAGCTGATGTCCAATTGCCTGTTCAACACATCCTCTTCGGTACTTAGTAAACCTACTACATCTAAAACTGTGCGGGTAATTGCTTCTTCTAAATCTGCTCTTTCTGCAGTCTTCTCTTTCTCAGGTGGAGATTTCGTTCTTCTAGTTGTTCAGTCAAAATCCTCAGTCATCCCCTGCCTCCACGCAAAATTCATCAGCAATTCTATTGGCTGTGCTATCAAAACACATACAGAGTACGTAGGAATCTGACCACTTCTCGCCACCTCTACGGTACCACCCTGGCCCAAGCCATCATCAGCATGTGCTTTGGCTCCCATCCTCCACTTCTGCCTCTCTTTTGTCCAATGCCAACAATCCAACCTAAGTC
Source organism: Desmodus rotundus (assembly GCF_022682495.2). NCBI lineage: Eukaryota > Metazoa > Chordata > Mammalia > Chiroptera > Phyllostomidae > Desmodus > Desmodus rotundus. Next base: position 111,144,815 of record NC_071393.1, read on the forward strand.
ATTCTGTAAAACGTAAGTCAGATCACGTTATTCCTCTGGTCAAAATACTCCCATGCTTTTCTCTGTCACTCAGTGCGAAGCCCAAGTCCTTACAATGTCTACCAAGCCCTATGTGAGCTGGCTCCTGTTGCCTTTCTGACCTTACGTGTTCCTACCCGTCCCAGCCCAGTCTGCTCCAGCCACCCCGACCTTCGCTAGTCCCTCCGCCTGGACTGTGCTTCCTCCACAGTCGGCATGGCTCACTCCTACCTCCGTTGTGCCTTTCCTCAGATGTCGTCTTCCCTTGGCACCCTGTCTAAAACTGCACAGCCCACCCCTTCCCCTGCTTTATTTTTCGTGTTCTACTCATGACCTACACCATGTATTTTATTTCTCTGGCTTATTGTCTCTCTTTCCACTATCATGTAAGTTTTACGAGGGCAGATATTTGTGTCTGTTTTTCTCACTGCTGTATCTTTAGCGTCCAGAATAGTTCTCAGCTATAACAAATATGTCTTGGATAAATGGATAAATGATAAACACTATGTAACTCCTCAGGAAAGTACACAATATACTAACCCCCTTCCTTCTGAAGCTCAGCTGTGGGTCAGAGACCTTGAGCCATAAACCCCTATTCCACAGTCATGGAAAAGACAATCATTATGGCATTTAGATTTTAGGTCAGGAGAGTAACTAATGGAGAGTAAAAGATGGCTATAAGCTCATGGGAGTATAACCACGGCGGCCCAGTAGCGCCGGGCACCAGCTGCTTAGAAGCGGGTAAGACCTGGGCTTTGAGGACATCCACAGAGGGTGATTCTTTCCTGATTCTGGCTGTTCCTACCTGAGAAGCCCAGACCTAACCTACACGTTGTAGGACAGACTTTAAGGAGCAGAAGCATCAGCTCCATAGGAAAGATGGAATTCCTCCGAGGAGCAACACATTAAGGACTTCCACTTCATTGCTTCATCTATCCACTCACTCATCCATCAAATTGGCACCAGGCCAGGTATCTGAAAATACAGATTAGTAAAGCACAGGCCTTCTCGGTTCACATGGGTAGACACAATGGTGAACAAACTGTCGCAATCCTGTGGGAAAAATGCAGTAACAGAGCTGTGACCTAGTTACAAAGGTGTGGAAAAGGAAGAGATTATTAACATTATTTGCATGTTCTGTGAACATGCAACAGAGGAGGTCTGAAGAGATAAAACGAGTGTCCTCAAAGAACAAAAGGAGGGGCCAGGGCATTGTGGGTAGAGGGAGGAGCACATTTAGACTCGTGGAGGTAATAAAGCAGTACACGGTACAATCAGAAAAATTTAAGTGATTTGGCAAATCTGGAATATAGGGTATAGGTAGGATCTGTGGTGAAAATACGCTGGAGAAATAAGGGCCCTAATCCTGGTGGGTCCTGCATGCCTACCAAGGCATTTGGACTTCGTCCTGTGGCCATGGGGAAGGCCTTGTAGGGAGGAGAACAGCATGAAGCATGTGCAACATAAACAACACGTGTTTATGTTTTAGAAGCTCATTCTGGGTCAGCGTGGTAGGTAAAGGAGTGAAAAGGGCATACACCTTCTGAGACCCAGGCACTTAGTTACGGTTACCACTATGTGTTTTTCTGTTGTCCTCAGTCTGCCTGAGAACGGAGGCAAGGTATTCCAGTTCAAGGGTAATTGTGATCACAGGGGATGGAAAGGAAGCTTCCATCCTGGCTCTGATGAATGTAAAGGACGGGAACGCTGTGGTCAGCTCACTGTAAGATAAGTAAGTAAGCCGCTTAACCCTCTGGACTAGTCATTAGTTAGAAGAAATGGAACTGGGTGACTTCCATTCTCTGTCTGTGCTTGGGAGAAGCAGATTTACCTCCAGACTCATTTGGAAACAAGGGAAAGGAAAAAGTTAGCAATTAAACTCCAAATAATATAACTTTCACATTCTTCTTGAGACCTGGTCCATAGCTAAGGCCCAGTTAGTAGCTAAGTCGGTGCAGCGAAGCATTTCCCTCTCGCTGTCCTGTAGGGGTACAGTGACTATGACCCTGGGAACTCTTGACTTCACTTGGAGCAATCCTCCAAGGTACCTGCCTGTGTCTGCACACTTTTACTGGCTGCCATTTAGAATTAGGGTGGCAGACTGAAACTGAAGTATACCTTGAGGTCCTTTAATTTTATATGCAATTTGGTATGAATCAGCCAATTCCTCGTAAAGTTTTCATGGAACAGTCCAGTAAAAGAGGGAGTGCCACAGGGTCATGGTGAAACAGAGGCCAGACTTGGCTTAATTTTGCTTAACAATGGCTCCAAAGATGAAACGTCCTTCAGGGTGCCTCAGCCTGCTGTTGGGAGGAGGGCAGCGATGCCAGCAGGGGAAAGGAGAGCACAGCCTCCTCCCATTGGATACTGGGGCTCGAATACAGGGTTTGTGCTATGGGGGATTCCTGGCCCTCGTGGTGACCGCTCAGCAGACGAGCAGCTGGGTCAGCAGGAGGACACAGTCCCAGGGCAGGTGCGACGTGTGTGCAAACAGAGAGGTAAAGCAATTTGCCCAAACATCCGATTCCGGAGACCAGACTCCGAACTGCTATTTGATTCTGCTGTGGGCTTTGGGAGAAGAACTGAACTTCGTCACTGCCAGTCAGAAGGCAATTTGGGATCCCCGCTAGGACTGGCTGCACCCCCATCAAATCATGATTTGTGTAGACAGAATTTTCCATTTTGACCTGGCTCTGCCAGAGGTGATCTCACAGCTCAACACTGGGTTTAGTGTAAGGGGGTTATCGGTCCCCCCACCAGCCCCCTAAACCTGAGTGGCCAACCAGGAAGGTACAGCAGGCCCTGCCCTCTGAGAGCTGCGCCTGCGCCTCACCTTGCTGAGCAGGTGCAGCAGGGCTTCCCGCAGGCAGCCGTGCCTCACGTAGAAGCCGACGACGGCCAGGCTGGTGCTGTAGTTGTGCAGGTAGAAGAGGCATTCCTGGTAGTAGGTGTTGCTCGTGATCTTCCCTTCAGGAATCACCTCCAGAGAGAGGCTCTGGGTCCGAAGGGTAGCTTCCAGTTCTTTCAGGGTGGCCAAGTAATCATCGTCTTGCTGATAGGAGAGAGTGGGAGGGAAAAATTTCAGCTGCCCCTGAAATTATTGCCTTCAAACAATATTTAACAACATGGAAAAATGCTCACGATATAGTTTTAAGGGTAGGAAAACAGGCAGGATGCAAAATTCTATATATTAGAATACTATGTAACACCAATTGTCATTAAAAAACATAACAGAAAATTCACCAAAATCCAAATACTACTTAAGTCTGGGTATGAGATCATATGTGATTTTTATTATTTAAAAGTTTTCTGTAGTTTGCTTTGAAAAAAAAGGATTCTGTATTACTTATCTCACCATATATAGTCATTTATCCAACTAAATATAATGGAAAGAACAAAATCCAAGCCTGGCAGCTCTGAGCGGAAGTGGATCTTTTCCCCAGGTCATTACCGCTCCTGTGCCTCCCTCCCCGAGCGGTCCCTCTGCCTGCCGTGCTCTTACCATGGACAGGAGTGGCCTCACTGTGGACTCCAGGTACTCCACCATGTCCAGGACCAGTCTTGAGCCATGACTCAGCTGATTGATGTCAAAGGGGGGCTTCAGGCAGCGACTGAACTTCTCCCGAGCCGCAGTGAGGTTCCCAGCCTTGAGGCAGGCCATTCCCCAAGCATGCCATGCCCCAGAGGTATCAAGCCCAGTCTTTGTGGACACCTGGAGGAAAAATTGCTCCTTTTAGCTAGAGGTACCTCTGTCAAGGCCTGAGAGTCCCCAAGACCTATTAAGTCCCCTTGTTGCCATCATCTCTCCTCACCCCCAACCTCTGCAAACTGGTCATGCCCTAGATACTTCCCCATGGCCAAGAGCAACTGAGAGATGGCAATCCCTGCTTGCATGGCTAGGCAGAGGCAATTCACTACAGTGCGGTAGGGTAAGCTTTGTCTTTGTCTCACCTCAACGCCTAGTTGGTAGTACTCAGCTTCCAAAAGTTGGTTCCTCAGCCTGGTTACTGCAGCCGGCTGCAAGAGCTGGTCCAGAGATGGCACGTGGCGATAGGCAGCAGCAACTAAAATATTCAGGACGTCTACCTTGCTGATGTAGCTACGGGAGGAAAAGGATAAGGCAATGAGGCTCCACAGAGTCTTACTAAGAATAGTTGCTGCTTACAGGTTTCCTGTTTCCTTTCCAATGTGAAATGGGGTAATGAGAATCGGGATGTACACAGACACTAGGAACCAAGGCTCTGGAGTCAGACTCTGAACCTCAATTAGCAGCTCTATGATCTTAGGAGAGTTAGTTAACCTTTCTCTGTCCCAATTTACTCATCCATAAAATGAGTATGAAAATGAAATCACCCAGAGTTTAGGTAAGAGCTTAGGCTAGTGTCTGGAACTTTGCAGGCACTCATTAAATGTTAGATATTGACACGTGGGGTAGAGACACTCAGGTCTTCTGTTTGCGGCATGGCCTTTACACTGAATGTTGGAGGCTCACAAGTGACCCGTTTGCTTTTTGGTCCTTTTGAACCCTGCCTGCGCAGGAGAGAGCAGAGAGGCTGTATCCATGGCTTGCGCTCCTGGTCCATGCAGAGGTCACATCATTACCGTTCCCTGGAGGCGCTACTGGGCAGGGGCTTCCTGGTCCTTCCCTTGGGTTCTAGTCTCCTGGACTTGACTTCCTTTCCCTGGGCTAAGAATGGGCTCTCATGACAGCCCACTGGGACTGCCACCTTTATTGTGCTCCTGGTACCTGGTGACTGCAAAAACCTTACAGTGACAGAAAGCCCAGAGGGGTGGATTGTTCTGTCTACTGCTGCCTGAACGCAGGGTTCTCAAATCTTGTATCACAGTTCTAGCAAGAAACCCCATGGGTCCCGACTTGTCCACCGATTTCCCTGAAAAGGGATTCAGGGTGTGAGTGATGCTCAACCTAGCGTGAGTGGAGTAGGAAAGTATAGTGTGTAAAAGCAAATTTGGTGTCACTGGGTATTATTCATTTGTAATAGGTGGTGTGAGTTTTGTAAGAGTTAAAAACAGTAGAAAAATACTCTGTAAACCAGTTCTAAACACATATGGGAGATGTATTCACTCCTCTCAGCAAATAGCAGAGACAGCAGAGTGGATGTATCTGAGCCCAGGGTAGGGGAGAGAGATGCACAATTTGAAACCACTGCTGAAGGCCATGGTGCCTGGGGTGGGTGAGAACCCTGCTGAAGGAAGGACTCCCTTAATCTCTGCTGCCCTCGGCCTGAAGCGGGTATTTCCTCCATCTGTAGATTTTGAAGGAAGCATAGGAATTCATGTTAATTTTGCCCCCCCTACCCAATCTATCTTTTTCTTTTAATACTTTACCCCACTTACATTACTGATATTCAAGTTATATTTAGATATATTTTTATTTTTGCCTTAAATTTTATTTTTTTGCTATAGGGAGGGGTTTCTGTTCTTTCCCCCTCTTCTCCATTTCTGATGCTTTTCATGGTTATTTAAAAAACTTTACTTAAGATGTTATATGTATGGATTCATTTATCAACTTGAAAAATGATGTAGCATCTAATGCCTCTTGATATAAAAGAGTGAAATTAACTCCTTAATACTTCCTTCCACTTTCTGTCCTGCCTTCTTCTGTCTTTCTCAACTTTTTGTTTTTTGTTAATAAAAATAATAAAGCTAACATTTTTGAAATGTAGGTTCAGTTTTTAGCCCTTTACATGGATATTCTCACTTTATCCTCATAACAGACCTATGAGATAAGTGTTATCATCATCCCCATTTTACAGAGGAGGAAACTGAGGCCCAGAGTGGGTAACGGACTTGTTTAGGGTCACAGAGCTCGGAAGTGGTGAAGCCGAGATTCACTGCAATCTCTGCTAGCTGGTGAGTCTGCAGGCGAGGACTCTGAGCAAGCGCCCAAAGGTACTACGAAGACAAGTAGGCTCTCTGCTCCCAAATCTGGCTAGGACTGAGTGCTGGGAACACGCAGCATGAGTCACACCTGGGCGGACAAGCTGGGAACTGGGAGTTTTCATCGTCAAGTTAATACATGGAGGCAGAGCAGGTTGTGCAGGGACCCGGGGCTTAATCACACATTTCCCAGAAAGATTTCTACTTTATGACTCAGATTCCTCCCTGTGACACAGGGATACGTCAGTCCCTGGTGTGCTTTATAGGTCAGTTACTCAGAGCCTCCTGAGGCCACAGTCTGAATCTGGTCAAGGACGGGGCAGAGTTTTGGTCAAGGGCAAGCACTGGACATTCAGGGAGGACACATCTTTAAAAGCCAGAAAGTCCCACAGAGATTAAAGGTGCTCCCCTGAACGACCCATCAACCAGAGTCTTTAATGCTGCTCTAAACTGGTATCACGTACAAGTCAACTGGAGTCTTCCTGCCTGGGTATAGCTAGAGAGCACTCTGCTTTGAGGATCCACTCAGGGAAAGAGAAGGACAGAGACTGCTAAGGTAGGGTGAAGAAGACCACGTGTGATCTGGTGACAGCACTACATTAACACCAAAGTGAGATGCAAACGTGTCAGTACGTCTTGTCAGAAAGGGTGGTGAGGTGAAAACTCACAGTGGGGTCAGGAAAAGAAGCTGGAAAGAAATGACCGCCATGCAAAAGAACAGACACGTGTTCCCACATACCTGTCACAAAGAGCCAGGTCCTGGCTGCGGCCGGCCTTGACAAACATCATCTTGGCGCTGAAGAGCAGCTGCTTCATGATGTCTATGAGCAGCCCTGCGTCCACCTCCGGGTTGGCGAGGCCCTGGGACAGCCCGCAGCAGTGCTCGATCAGCTGGTGGCCGCAGGCAGTGCTGTCCCGGTGCAGACTCAGGATGGCGATGCACAAGGAGGCGCTGGGGGCCTGGCCGGTGGAGAGGAGGGAGAAACACCCCGTGAGTCCAGGGACGGGAGCATTCTTCAAGTGCAGATAGTGGGAGTTACTCTTCCTGCTGCACAAAGCTCGAAAAACACCGATGAAGGAGCCAAAATTCCACAGTGAAGCAGAAGTGAAACAAAACAAGTTCCAGATGTTCTAAGTAGCACCACCAAGGCTCTGGCTGCTAGGTTTTGTCACCTTTCTGGGAAGAAAGCAGCAGTGTTCCTGTCTTACCTACTTCTTGGGACTGTCTAGAGGTCCCTCCTTTTCCCAGTTGGCTGTCCTACTAACACAGGTCTTCCTTAGTACTGGCCTGGACTACGACACCCACCGTGCTTGTCTGACCTCCTGGAGAAGACTCTGCTTCAAGTCACTGGACACGCTGCTGCTAAATTAATGCTCCAAAAGCACATTCCAAAACCTTTCCTGGTTCCTGATGCCAACTAAGTACATATTCCTTACTGCAGAATTCAAGTCCCTAAACATCACTAGCCCATTTCAATTCTACCTTCTCCTACGTCTCTACTAGCATCCTATCCCTCAAAATAGAACCGTTTCCAATTCCCCATCATGCCTTGCAATTTCTGACACTGTACTCAGATGTTTTAGTTTTATACTCTCTGGCCTTCCCCTATCCTCACTCCCCTCACAACCCCCACATTTCTGCTTGTCAAACTCCTACTGCTCTTCCAAGGCTCATCTTCAATGCTACCTCTTTCATGAAGCCTTTCCTGATTTCCTCTTTTGCATTTCCCAAGATGCTCCTCATTTTCTGCCTTACCTGGGTTACTTGTTTCAACTCCCATATTGGTACACTAAGCAAGTAAAGGTCAGGCTGTGTTCACTTACCTATGCATTCCCTACCATACTAATACACATCATAAAGGAACTCTAATGGCCATTACTTTGTATTGCTATTACCTGCTCATAGTAAAATTCGTTCCGCACCAGCTCATTTTCCTCCTCATTCAGGTCCAAGATCCATTCCACCTCAGGTGCTTTGGGGACTCTCACCACCGCGGAGTATGGAGGGCTTTCACTCTTGGAGCTGTCCGGTGCTGAGATGAGAAGTGCCATCCCTGTCAGTGACTGGCCAGCGGGCCAGCCTGGCCCAGCCCAGTGAGCCGGTGGGAGTTGCAGGCAGACCCTTGCCTGCTATGGGAGTGCCCTTTCTCTTTCCTTGGTCCTTTTTATTTCCTTTAGGAGACTTCAATAAGGCACCTCAAACTTTCTACCCAAGGGTGACCTGGGATGAGTGTTACAGTGTTTTCGTACAACCATGAAAGGAGGGCTGAGCCACTGGCTACTCAAAAACTACCCTTCTGTGGATGTATATAGACTAAACTATGAATAGTAACTAAGTAGGGGGAAGGGGGGAGCTTTGGGAGGTAGGATGATAGTGAATAGGAATCTAGGGGTTAAAAAAAAAAAAGAAAGAACCTACTAAAAGTTATGGACCAAATTCTTTGGTTACTGGCCTTCTCAATGCTGGAAGCTAATCGGCGAGGATGACAGGTGAATATGATGACAAACTTTAAAGGAAATCACTTGATTCCAATGCTAAGAATTTTCTTTGGCCAACCCGTTGGACTGTATAGCCATTAGGGTATCAGCTGTAGCTGAGACTGAAGGAAAAGCCAATCTGAGCAGATAAAGTCACAGGGAATGTGATTTGGCCTTACCTTCTGGTTGTCCTGGATTCTCCTCTGGCACACTAGAAACAGAGGGAAAAAAATTAAATACCTGAATCTCCTCCTCTTTGTTTTGAGCGTGTTGTATAGCATTGACATTTACTCTGTTACCTGAGTGAGATATCAGGGAATTACCCAAAACTCTTCTCTCCCTCACTTGTCACAGCCACCATTTCCTGTTCACTCCAGCTCCTAAGTGTCTCTTTAAATGTCCCCCTCTTTCTCTTCATCCTCGCCTCAGAAAGGGTCCTCATCATTTATTGGTAAAGCCTTTTCAATAGATTCCCAACTGCTCTCCTTGACTTTGCCAACCCATTCTTTACTCCGCAGCTACAGTAAGCTTTCAAAAATGCAAATCTGGTCAAATTATGCTTCAGCTTAAAATTCTTCAGTAGCTCCTCAGGGTAAAACTGTTCCACATTTGCAGTTTGGCAGACAAAGCCCCCTTGTGACCTGACCTGGCTACCTTTGGAGACCATCTCTTGCCATCCATGACCTATGCTCAACCCATAAAAGTCCTCTCCACTCTGCCACTGTGGTCAAGCACGTGGCACCACCAAGTGCCACCAAGCACGTAGTCCTGATTCCACAAACTGGAGCCCAAATCCTGACCTGGGTCATAAATCATGACCTGCATTAGAAGCCTGCTGGTCAACCCCAACCCATGCTGCCAAAGGGCAAGCTCCCAGCCTTTGTGCCATTCCTAAATCCTTCTGGCTCAGCTGCCAGCCTCTGAGTCCAAGGTAAGCTGGTCAGAACCTTAGCCCATCACCTACCTATTTACACTTTCTCAACAACCACCCATACTTTCTCCTACCCTTACTCTTACATTTGCAGTTGTCCCTCCCATTTCTGGGCATGCTTTGTTTGGGCTTCTTTTCCAGTAACTTCTCATCCTCTGTGGCTCAGATCAGGTGCCGTACCTCTCAGAAACCCCCGTGACCACTATACTTATTCAATGACTTTGTGAGCCATCCTCCCACTAAAATGGGGTTTCCTTGAGAGCAAAGTGATTATTGCTGAGTGATTACTGAATGAAAGAATTCCCATCCATACTACTGCTCATTTCAAATCTCAGCAGTATGGTAGATAGGTAACTCCTCCATGCCCAACCTGAGGGAGGCAGTGGTATGCCAGGGTCACCGAAACTGCAGTACAAGCACGGGCACATCTTCCTTCCTTTAAGATCGGTAATCATCATGGCAAATAATGCCACCCCTCTCCCCCCAAAATGCTGTTACACTATTGAGCAGAATGTAAAATCTATTTAAGCCTGTAAGTAAAACATGAAGAATTCAAAGTAATTTTGCTTTTGGATAGTTGCCTTGGCTCATATGCTCTAGGAGTCTTAGTTCCACCTCCTTTGCTGCTAGGAAGTAGTGCAAAAAATTGAGCAACACTGGGCCAGCCAACACAGCCCTGATCTGTCTTGTCAGAAGTATGAGCAGTTTCTGTTATCAAGTGAACTGTGTGTAGGAAAGTATAGGATTAGTGGAAAGGCTCTTCTAATTATGGATAACAAGCCAGGATGACTCACTAGATTAGAGCTGATGAAAGGGATGTCCAAACATTTAGCAGGTATGAAAGTGTCCTTTGAATCCAGCTGAAACCAAATGGAGCAAATGTGGCTCTAAAACAGGTGAGGAGCTTGATGAGCTATCAGTGACTGCACTCAAGGGATGGGCTGTAGAACTGAATGTCTCGATCTCAGAGCGACCATCATTTAAGAGCCTTGAACTTGGCTTCCTCTCACCCCTATTTCCTTTCTTACAAGTTCCTCTGACCAACGTCTAACATTTCACTGTAGAGTTAATGGCATTTCAGTGTGAGTGTTAAGTTAAAACTTTTTGTAATTGTTCCAGATTTGAGACATTCTTCATAGTGAGTCTCCTGGGAGTGTAAGGACTTGCTGGAGGGTGCAGTGGTCAGTTAACAGTGGCAGCCCCGCTGCAGAACACTCACTCTTTGTTGTAGTAACTATAGCACTGGTCACACACGCGAGTCGGGTTCTCTCTGCAGCCTTCCACAACCATTTTCTTAGCGGAGCAGGAACTGCACACTAGCCGGCCGCAGCGGCGACAGTGATGACGTCTGTTAAACTGAGGAGTGTCAGCGGAAAGAGGAGGAAGTGGGGAGGAAGAGAAGGTGAGATTTTGGGAACTGAGTATAACTGTCAACCCATTTATCGTTGGTATCAGTCCTTGTGACTGATAAAGAACACCAGGTGATGCCCTGGCTGGTGTGACTCAGTGGACTGAGTGCCAGCCTGTGAACCAAAGGGTCGCCAGTTTGATTACCAGTCAGGGTGCATGCCTGGGTTGAGGGCCAGGTCCCCAGTAGGGGGCGAGTGAGAGGCAACCACACATTGATACTTCTCTCCCTCTCTTTCTCTCTCCCTTCCCCTCTGTCTAAAAATAAATAAATAAAATATATATTAAAAAAAAAAAACACACCAGGTGCTTGAAGGTCTTTTGATAAAGAACACACTAGTGCTTGCCTTTAAGAAGCTAAGACTTAAAGATATCTCTTGGCTGATGAGCAAAGGTGCCCAAGTCATGGGCAGTTTTGTAATGGTTCCTGGTTGTCTGTGGAAAAAACATGTAAAGATATAGCAAAAAATAGTGGGGAAGGGTGACTTTCTCAGCCAAGGCAGATCAGATTTCTACATAGTATTAATGATGATGAAAAAGAGTTCTTTTTCAAAATGTTTCACAAGTATGTCTCATTTCATTATATGAGATTACCTTTTATAAACGAGGAGGGCACAGACACCGAGAAATCACACCATCACTGTTTTCATCAGCACTGAGTAACACACTAGTCAGGCACTACGTTAAGTGTGCTAACATCTGTTATTGTTATCACTCCTTTCAGTGACGTGACACGAGTAACATATCATCCCGAGTTTACAGGCGAGTACCTGAGACTGGAAGAGTTGCAGTCACGCTGCTAGTAAGAGGCAGGGCTGGGCTTAGAAACTAGGGCTTCGGCCTCCAGAGGCAGCACACGTACCACTATCGGGCTCCTGTCTGACTGTGAAAGACGGGGGAGCTGGGAACAAGGCCTGATGTCTGGCGATTCCTCCTGCTATACTGGTCTGCCTCTTTTTTGGTTTTTTGTGAGAATGGCAAAGATTTTAGAATTTAAGGCTATTTGTGGGCATCTCCTACCTGTTTGAATCCAGAAAATACATTCTGGTCAGGTCAAACATAAATCCAAAGTCTGGATTTGGTAGTTTTTCTGAAAATACCAATATCTTCTTGGGGCCATGAGGTGACTACAAACTCAGGCTCATGAACTAGAGTTCTCCTTCAATGTCTCCTTCAGAAACAGCTGGAGACTGACGCTGCTTACCATGGTGAAGTGCTCCCTGCAGCAGACCATGCAGACGCTCTGGCTCTCGTCCGGTACCCACTGGTGCCTGGCTGGGGGCGTCGCGGGGGGCACAAACTGCAGTGGGGGCTGACTCTGTGCATCGGGCCTCTCCCTCGGACCAGGGGAATGCACAGTGGAGACACCTGGGAGTCAGAGCCAGAAGTCAGAGTAAAAGGTGATCAACAGGTCAGCTCATAAATGAAGAAGCAATGAGAGAATTAGAGTTTCACCATTTTACTAATCCCTACTGGAGTAACAGAGCCAGTCAGTGGCCATCAGTGCTTCACAAGAAGAGAGACAGCTGTATGTTGTGTATCTCCTGATGGGAGGCGCACACCCTTCCCTCATATATACATACCCCAAATATTAAACCTGAATCAAATCAAGTTTCTAGATATTGCTATCAGGATACCAGAAATATAGCGGATAAAGACCCAGACTGCCACAGGGCAGCAATTAGCAAAAATCAGCATGTGGGATACTCTTTAGGACAAATGACCTAGTTTCCTCCACAAATAAAAAAGAGGGAGGGGGGAAAAAGAGGTAGGGAACCTAATGTTAAAAGAGATTTAAGAGATATTTTAGCTAAATGTTATATGTGAACACTACTTAGATCTTGATTCTAGAAAAATCAATTCTAAAAAAATCTTCACGAGACAACTGGAGAAATCTGAATATTCACTGGGTAGTTGAGAATAATGAGGAATTGTTAATTTTTTTAGGTGTGAAATAATGTCATGGTTTTATTTTATAAATGTCCTTACTTACAGAGATGGACAAGGTCTGTCCAGAAAGAGTCCAACCATTGTTAATATATTGAGAATAGGTTGCATGGTATTGATGTAACCTGGCAGCTAAGGGGAGTGGACTGGAATGTGCATGTGTGAACAATGACAACTTCACTGTACTAGTCAGTGGGGGCGGTAGACACTGTTGAGTGAGCATGTGTACTGTGTGGCTGTTGTATTCAAAATGACTGAGCAAGTATAGCAACAAATCTGCATCAAATTTTGCATTAAGCTTGAACAATACTCCACGGAAATTATTTGGATGATTTAGAAGGCCACAGCTATGGGCAACTGGTGACTGGCAACTTCATCACCAGAAGCCCATTCATGCATCTTGTCTTGTGCAGAGATTTCTGGCAAAACATCAAATCACCCAGATAGCTCAGCCCCACTACAGCCCAGATTTGGCACCTGGCTACTTCTGGCTTTTCCAAAACAAAAATCACCTTTGAAAGGGAAGAGACTTCAGACTGTCTGAGATTCAGGAAAATATGATGGGGTAGCTAATGGTGACAGGGAGAACTATATGAAGTCCCAAGGTACCTACTTTGAAGGAGACTGAGGTGTCATTATCCTGTGTACAATGTTTCTTGTATCTTGTATCTTTTTCAATAAATGTCTCTATTTTTCATATGATATACTTTCTGGACAGACCTCATATATTGATAGATTTATAAGTGAAATTATATCTAGCATTTGCTTCAAAATAATCCAGTAGAAGGACAGGGGCATAGATCAAATAAGAATGGCCATCATGAGATAATTATTATTTTTAAAAGATTTCATTTATTTATTTTAGAGAGGGGAAGGGAGGGAGAGAAACATCAACGTGTGATTGCTTCTCATATGGCCCTTGTTGGGGACCTGGCCTGCAACCCAGGCATGTGCCCTGACTGGGAATCAAACCACGATCCTTAGGTTCACAAGCCGGAAGCTCAATCCACTGAGCCATACCAACCAGGGTGAAATGATAATTATTATAGCTGGGCAGCAGGTATGTGAGATTTCGTTGTGCTATTCTCTCTACTTTTGTGTTTTGGAAATTTTCCACAATAAAACCCACCCCCCTAACAACATAAACCAAAGCTGCTCAGGCTGCCTTGTGCAGACATGTGAAGCTGCTCATATGCCTCTAAGTCTGAGCCCGCCCCTCAGGTCCGATGGTTTTCATGAGCCATGACTAATTCTGGAAGAATGGCCATGAAATGCCACAGTCTTTGGTCTATGGTATCTAGGGAGATTTCTGGTCACCTTGCAGAGGAATGTTGGCTGGTCACAGAAAAAGGAAACTGAAAAACATAGTGACCCTTAGCAGTACCCAGAGAGAGAGGCTTCAGATCTCTCCCCAGTATCCTGCTCTGACTGCTGTCAGAACAGACACTTGCTGAGCTTCTTTAGAGCGGAGGCCATCGTGCAAGGGGCCAGACACTGAGGGAAAGGAGGGACGGCAAAAAGGGGCAACTGACGCAGAGCTGAGGCCTTGAAGGAGCTTGCGCCCCATATGGGTGACAGACGTAAGCAATTAGGTGCAGTTTAGGAGCAGAATAAACATGAGGACTAAATACAGTCAATGCTCCTTATTAACAGATTCCCTATCTGCAAATGTGCCTCCTCACTAAAATTCATTTGTGACCTCAAACTCAATGTTTATACTGCTTTCACAGACATGCAGAGTGGCGGGTAACTTAAGTCTCCCGACTGTGGTTCTCAGCAAAGGCTGGGAAGGTGACAGTCTGCTCTCCCATTTTAGTGCTCACGCAGAGACAACGGGCTGACGGAGAAGGTAGGGGACAGTGTAGTGCAGTGCAAGAAGCTTGGGCTCGGGCTCCGGGGCTGGTTAAACAGGGTTTGCTTTCTGACTCTGGCACCAACAGTGGGCGGCCTCAGGCAAGTCCCTTAACACTTAACACTGCCGAGCCTCTTTCTATTTTTTGCAAAATAGAATCTACTGGTACAAACTGTTTTCAGTTTAATATTATAATCTATGTAATATATCTCTCTAATCCATGTACGTGATATACATCTAAGTCACATATAAGTATATACAACATATATATGTGATATATATCTACAGACACATGCGTACATATTTTCCCTAGCAGCAATGGTTCAGTAGTCACTAAGTCAGTGTTTGTAGAAACTAAAGATACACTCCCACGAAAACCAAGAATAAACTGTATGTTGACTTTTCTGGGGTATACAATGTTGACAAGTGAAGAAAAACAGCAAGGATGTTGTAACTGGAAATAAAAAAGGGGGTAGAAGAATCAGAAAGTCAGAATGCAGCAAGATTGAGCTAAAGTTTGGGTAACTCTCAGAACCTGTTCTTACCAGGCGCAGCAGCAGAAGAGAACTCTGCTGATGGGGACCTTGTCAAGGTCTCGAGGTCTGGAGCCTGACTGATGACTTCCGGGAGGTGAAGCGCAGAATCTGCAGAGGGAAAGTGCTGTCAGAATATCGTTCTACCACGAGCACCTTTACTCACTGCGCTGGGCGCTTAGTATAAAGCCCTGTTGGTTTCACTGGTTATCGTCCCACGATTCTACCAGGTATCGTTCCTATAGAAGGAACGGTCCAGGTACTTCTAAGCCAGTAGCATAAGTGCTTCGTAAAGTCCTCAACAAGGTGAGTTTATAAAGGCACATGCGAAAAATAAAGTAGATGTTAGGATTTTACAAAATAAATTGAAAAGTGCCAGCGGGAAGTGGAAGAAGATGCCTTTGGAGGGTAGGGGTAAGAAAAAGGAGCTGGCTGGGAACACCAGCCCGTATTTACTCCTGTTCTTCATTCTTGGAGGGGCTGAGGCAGCTCACATACCAGGGACAGCTGAGAGACGCCGGAATGGAGCACACCCTCAGTACAAACAATGGCACTCAGGGGCCGCTGCACCACGGCCACACAGAGACCGCTTCCGGTATGTTCGTTTCCCAAACGTTTATGTTATCAAGCGCGCGGTGGTCATCTACCATTTTAAAATTCTGGTTAGCTTGCTACTTCCTCAAGACCAAGATCTCTCCTATTCTCTTTCAATCTCCATCAATTCAAAATAATAGAAGAGGAAAAATTAAAACTAAGGATGTAGCATAGAACTTCTTCCTCCACGTGAAACCCCCCTCTGGGGTGTGGGCAGTCACCTGATCGCTTCTCCCTCAGAGAGTACGGGAAGTCCAGGGCTTTTCCAGCGTATCTGGAAAGTAGTGCGTCGACCTCGTCCATGGTGAAGCCGATCTCCTGCCCGGCCAGCAGCTGCTGCAGCGTCTGCACGGCCACGGTGGCCCAGTCCACTTTCATGTTCATGAGCAGCTGCTCCAGCATGAGCAAGGGGTTGGAGGACAAGTGGGAATAGCTGGCCTGGTGCTGCTCAGGCAAGGTCAGCAGGACCTGTTTGCGAGGCATAGCCACAGAGCAAAGAAAACAGTACACAAACCTGAGAAGAAAGCTGAGATTCTTACCAAGGGTACAAGGCTAACTACCGAAACTGGCTAGTAGTCTTTTAGGAAGCAAGGGTGGACTCCTACCTAAACCCCCCTGGTGGCAATCAACAAATACGCCCTTCGCCTAGAGGAGGGGTCAGCAAACTTTTACTGAAAGGGTCAGACAGTAAATATTTTAGGCTTTTTGGGCCATAAAGTCTCCGTTGCAACTACTCAACTATGCCAATGGAGTGGAAAAACAGCCATAGATAATATGTAGATGAATGCAAGTACTTCTGTCCAGTAAATCTTGATTACAAAAGTAGGCTGAAGAGTGGATTTGGCCCACTGGTGGTAGGCTGCTGACCTCTGGCCTAGACCCTCCAGGAGTGGCTGAGCTCTGCTTGAACTTAAAGCCGCCATTGGGTCCATCTGGGCCTTTATTAGAATGAGCAATATAAGGTGATATTAGTGGACTGCGTAACCTGGCACCTCCAGCGTCCTACAGGTAAACATGACTCTAAACTTCTTCTAGAGATGGTTATCCCTAGGCTTGAAAGATTTTCATTGGCTCTGTTTACTGCCAGTTTTCAAGGAGGCCCCCATTTAGGTATAGTGCATCAACGAGATTAAAAAAAAAGGGGGGGGGTATTGTCTTTAGAAACATTTTATGTAGCTGAACTCTCAGCAAGTGGGCCAGTGGTCATATTCCTGGCTTCCCAACACTCATCGTTCTGTCTGTGGGCAGCATGTCCGACTGCCAATCAGAATTATGAGAAGAGGGTCAGAGGGCCCCATCTCTCTCCAAACACTCCTTCTCTGGATTACTTCTTTTGTGTTTAAAATTATTTTTCTATTAGTGTCTCCAAGGTTATATATCAAAGTTAAAGGCCTATTACCTCATCTTATTACCTAGACATTTAATCCTTTAGCAAGCAGTAGTTTAAATTCTCACACCAGACTCCCTTTGGAAGATAGCCAGGCCCTGTTGCAAGAGACTCAGTTTTAATCGATCTGGGGCAAAGACGTCAATTACCGGTATTTTTGAAAAGTCCAGGTGATTCTAATACATGGCCAGAATTGAGACAGCAGATGCCAGGGAAAACATAAAGAGAGGGTCGGGTCCAACTCACTTAGGAGGAGGGGCAGTGAGAGAATGACAAGTCCTAAGGGACTCAGCTAGGCTGTGGTGCGCTGCTAGGGGAAAGATTTTATCTAGCATAGGCCCAAGATGGCAGGAGCCTGGAAGAAGAGCCATGGACAGGGAAAATTCTGAAGTGGGAGCTGGGCCAGCAGACTCCCCCTCAAGTGTGCTTTCCCAGCACCTGCTTTTCCTCCTTACCTTGGACCCCATGTACAGTGCCTGGATTTCCCGGTGTCGAACAGCGGTCAGTTTTCCATAGAAGTGGGTGGTGAGGTAGTTGGCCAAGAAGTGAGAAGTGGCCAAGCTAGGGTGCTGGTCCAGGGATTGCTCTGTGACCTCAAGGCACATGGAGGGGTCAGGGATTCTTCGCAGAAGCTGTTGCAGGAGAAGGGTAGAGAAGAAAGGTAAAGCCTGTAGAAGAACACTCAATCCTGACTTATTTTGTTTGAGAACAAGACATTTATTTGTTTTGGACGAACAACTTCTCTGCACTCATTTTTTCCCACCCCTATGGCCTCATAAATGATGGCTTTGACAGGACCAGAGCTCAGCAGAATCCTGGACCCGCTGCCCCTCTGGCACTTAATGCAAGTCTAGGCACTTTCTGCTCAAGATTCAGATCACAACCAGCTCCTGAAGGACAAGAAGGGGCAGATCTGAGATTGCGAATATTTGCATAGATTTAGCAGGAACAAAGCCATGTGGTGTGACTCATCTTCTTGTCCCTCCCCACCCCCAAAATGGGAAAAGTTGGAGGCTTACTTTCAGAGCCTTTTCATGATCTCCTCTTTCTAGAAGGTAAAGAAGATGCTTTTGATGCAGGCTGATTAAATCTTCTCTTGGAATAGGGTACAGGTGGCCCCACTCCTCACATAGCTGATACTCCTGGAAGGAAACACACACACACACACCTTCAGTCCCTTTCCATGACTGGCCTTGGCACCCATCCAGCTTTTGCCTGATTTTTCTCTGCAATCGAGTCTGCCAGTCCCCCAGAAAGTTTGGTAAGTGCTGGTGGGAACTTCACTACAGGATTAAAGTGGGATCATACACTCAAGTGGCAAGTTAAGTTATGAAGGTGAGGGAAGCAGGCTGATTGTTAATGACATGATTGGCATCTCAGCTGTATTATAAAAGAGAAGGGCAGATGACACACAGTGACCGACACTTGGTGTCTGCCTGGGAGATACAATGGAGGTGGGGAAGACAGAGAAGACTATCCAGAGGAGACAAGGCCTACTCAGCTTTGATTGTGGCCATATGAACATGTGGGCCCAGTGTTATTAGAATTTAAAAAATTAAAAAAAAAATTAAATTAAAAAAGTCCCTATTTTACAATGCTGGCAATGAAATCACTATAAAAAATAAAAACTCTGCAGACTACTACTGCATGCGCCAAACAAACGTGTTTGGGTTGGATTCCGCCCACGTCTTCCCTTGCTACCCTCCCACCCCTTATTTGTGAACCCTGGATTAAGTTTCAGAGGACAGAATTTCCAGGGCTTTGTCAAGAGTTCTGACATGGCGGCGCCTGAAACGTTCTCCCTGCAACTCCGCCTGGTGCTGCCTTCTTCAGGATGCTTCCCCGTTTCTCAGGCCACGCTAGGCCCCCTGCTGGTGCGCCCGCTACAGTACTGGCTTACTTCTGACACTTGATACACAATGATTACCTAGGAATACATCTCTCACAGCCCCACCTCCCAAAATGTGAGCTGCTCAAGGACAAGGACTAAGCTTAATCATCTTTGTTTCAACACCACCTAGCACAGTGCCTAGCAAGTAACAGGTATTCAGGAAATGCTTCCTGGATGACTGAACATCTGAATGAGCATATGTACATTCTCAACTATAGTACATTAGCTCCTAAAAGGTAGATAAATTCTCCGTATCACTCAAGTGCTCGATGAAGACATGAAAAGATATTCAAGGTCACTACTAATCATGAAAAGTAAAACGACAAGATATGTCCTATTGGCAAAAGGTGAAAAGTTGGACAATACCAAACGTGAGTAAGGGTATGGAGCAAAGGCACTGTGAGTGGGAGTGTAACCAGGGCAACTGGTCTGAAGGGCAGTTGGTGACATCTCAGTGAAGGTGAGATGCTCATGCCCGATGACATAGCAGTTCCACGGCTACACAAACACCCTGCACCCTGTGTATACAGTGTAGCAAATTGCACGTATGAGTGCAAGGTGACAGTGCAAAAGCATCAGCTGGTATCAGTTCTACACTTCTCTCTGCGTCAGTAAATTCATACACACACACACACACACACACACAAAAGCGAAGAGAATGCGATGCAGTTATAAAAATGGGGCAGTGATATGGGGGAGGGGTGCACACAAGTAGTTAAAGAGCTCTAACTCTGGAAAGAGGAGGATGGGGAATACCGCCCAGGAAAATGGTACCTTTGCTTCTAGAATCATGTCCATGACAGCTGATGGGTCCTCAACGCAACAGTTTCTCAGGTTCTGCCAGTCACACCACACTGGGGTAGCCTGCAAACCTAAAATCTAAGGAAAGACAGGAAAAGCTATCAAACCACAATGCAGCATCTTCCTCCACGGATGAGTCACTGGAGTTTGCGGGGATGAGCCATCCCTAGGTCTCTCTCCCGAAGTTGGGCTGTCATATCTTGCCAGGAGAGAGGAGGAAATGGAGCAAATGGGGCAAAGACTGTTGAGAGGACAGTGACCCTACTGGGGAAGCACAACCAGGGAGACTGAGTGGGGAGGGCAGGACTGGAGCCTTTCACTTGCGAGGACAGTTCTCAGAGGTTTCTGTAACTTTACAGCTTGTTCTCCCTTCTAGGGCCTCTCGTCCCATCCTCTTCCATCTCAAAACTCTACTCAAGATTGTCTGCCGACTTGATGCTCTGTGGGATCACCTTTCATGCAGCATTTAGCTCTGTGCGAAAACTGAGCAAGGCTGGGAAGAAAATCTTGACCTGCCAACTTCACCTGCCTTTCCCTGGTGGGGCTCTCGACTCAGTTCAGTTCCAAGTACACATGGAAAAACTGGCGTAAGTTTTATACTTGTTATCACCTGAATCTGTCCCCCTGAGCCTCTTGATCTTGAATGTAATACATATCCTACAAGACTCTCATTTTTGAAATCATCATGTTCATGCATCCTTTCAAATAGCTCTTGAAATTCAGTAGAGGTTGAAACAATCTTTAAAAAAGACATATGATGAGGTAAGCTCTATAAAAACTATTGAAGAACAATAAAAGATGCAGTGGACATAAAACATATACAAAGCTCAAATACACAGGGTGGGACAAAAGTAGGCTTACAGTTGTTTGCCTGGAAAATGATACAATAATTAATAAATAATAAAGCAAGAGTAAACTGTGTTTTGCATACTGACAACTGTAGACCTACTTTTGCCCCATCCCCTGTATATGTGAAAAGGCTTTGTGGACTATAAAGCATCATCCAATGTGAATTTTTTTGTTTGTTTGATGCATAAATATTTAAAATAATAGGAGTAAATAAAACAGGAACCAGATGGAGGCCTCCTCGCTGCTCACCTAAGAACAGAAGCCAGATGCAAAGCAAAAGCCAGGCCTAGCTTTCTGTTTCTTAAAACCCAGTCACACGAGAACGGACTGGGCAAATTTGGTAACAGGGTGCATAGTCCACTTCCTTTCTCTTGATGCCTTCCATACCTTCTGATACACCCGCAGCTCCGCCAGCTTTCTCTGTAGTTCGCACTTTAGTTCATCTTGGACAGCTGTGTCTGAGACGCAGTAGGCCAGGATCTCCAGACACGACTCCAGGGGCCACCTGTCCACAAACTTTAGGGTTAGCCGGCTTCTCAGTGACGCATCCTTCACAGGAAACAGGTACTGCCAACCTTCTTTGTCTACAAGACAAAAAGATGCCCAGAGGCAGCAAGCCTGGCACCCAAAGAGCTCCAGAGTCCAGGCTACTTCTTAAAAGAAGAGCTTTGTTCAATTTCGTGAAACAGGAGTTTGGAGGATCCTTAAGTTCCACCTGACCTTAACTAGTTTTTACATTTGGAAGCATCACTATATGGCAAGGAGAAGTGTTATGCCCCTGTGCTTCTCTTTGTGCAAACTTAGGCAGAGTCGTGAGACTTTTTGGAGCGGAAGGAGAAAGAGAGGAAGAAATAGGGAGGAAGGGAGAAGAAGGATAAAAAGACAGAACAGATGACACTCTCTCCATGTTCTGGCATGCTGCACATACAGCAACATTTCAGACGCAATGAGTCAGTGGAACTTTTCATTTTCCTTGCAACTTTCACTCTGTGACATACATAGTGACTTCAAAGTTATTTCAGGCAAACTAGTTTCACTCCCTCAATATCCTATCATTATTACTTAGAAGATCTTTCCCTCTCTGTCCCCCACACCATCTCAGAGCTAAAAAACAGACTCCAAGCAGATACGACTGCATAACCAGTCAGCCAGTGGACTTCTCCAGGGCAATTTTTCTCCTTTCCACAGGGAAGCCAGGCCCTCAGCCTAGAAGCCATTCGCCATGGGCCGCGGACTCTTGCTCCCCCTGGTGGAGTGTTGTAGGTCATGGGCTCTCAACTCTGGGCACACATCAAAATCTCCTGGGAGCTTTTAAAGTACAGTTGTCACGCAGTGTGGCGATTGCTGGGCGGGGGATATAAGGGGACTAAATGGTAATGGAAAAAATACAATAAAGATTAAATATAAATAAATAAATAAATATTTAAAAAGATAGGGGTTGTCAAACAGGCCCACAGTCTGTTTTTATAAACAGTTTTGTGAAAATACAGCCACGCTCATTAGTTTATATATCATCTATGGCTGCTTTCACGCTACAATGAACAGTTGAGTAGTTTCAATGGAGACTCTATGGCCTTCAATGCCTTAAAAGAAAACATCTGCACCTGTTTTAAAGTGAACATTTGCCTAACTTCCACCCCATGCTTTTGGGGATGGAGCTTAGATATTCGTGGTTTACAGAACTTTCCAATGATTCTGATATGCAGGGCTGAGAACGTCAGTTATGAATATGTGTCCAAAAGTTGGACAGACTTAGGTTTCAAGCGCTGCTCCACCACTCACTATCCTGGACAAGTCTCCCACCCTTATGGAGGCACCTTTCTCTAAAGTTATGGCGAGGGCCAAATGTGCTGATACGTTCAGTGAACGCTAACTACTGTTAGTACTGCGGGGCGGGGGGGGGGGGGGAGGCAGAGCTTTCCACTCACCACAGGCCGCAGCGCAGCTCAGGACTGCATCCTGTATGCTGCTCAAGCCGTCCACGTCTCGCCCGTACACCTCCGTGAGCTGAAGGGCCCGGGGCCAGTCTCCGGCCACCAGGGCTTCCTTGAAGGCCTCGGTGAGCACATCCAGGGCAACAGGAGAATGCAGGCCAAGGAGGACAGTAGAGAGACTAGCCTGGCCACAGAGACTCGCTGCCACACTCTGCTCTTGCTTGGAGGATCCACGCAGCGGCTCCCAGGCAGCCAGGAGGGAGGCCTCAAGCATAGGGAACTGTTCCAGAAGGTGCTCACACTCCCGCGCTACCTGCTCTGCAGTCAGAGGTACCTCCCTGCGGCCACGAAGCTCCTTCCACGACAAGCTGGGCTTGGTGACCTTTGTTCCCCGGGAAGCCCCCAGACAGGCCACAGTAGCCAGTAGCTTTGAGCGGGACTTAAGGAAGGCCAAGGTGGAGGAGGTGAGGGTGGAGGGTGATGAATCCCTTGGGGAGGAGCGGGGCTTTTTCTCTGATGTGGGGTTCTCAGGTGGCTTTGGGGAGCTCTGTGTAGAAAGCGGGATGTCTTCCAGGCAGTGGGAGGCGTGCAGCTCAGCCAGGATGCCCAGGTGGGTCAGGAGAGATGATGTCTGCTGGCTCTGCAGGGAAGAGCAAAGGGCGAGGGGCTCACAGCAGCAGCTGACGATCACCTGTGGCACACTCAGGCTGAGTCTCTCTTGGGCCAGAAGGGCTGCTAGCCTGGAGGGAGAGAAGCAGAGGGAATGCAAAGCCTGAGTACATGGACACCATCACCTAATCTCAGAATTTCTTTGTGTTTACACAAGCAAATGTAAATGCAGGCTCTTCAATCGTTCCCACTACTTTTTCCAAACACGAAATGTAGATATCAGACATATGCTCTGTCCTTTGCTTTTTTCCTTTATAACATAACTGAGAGATCTGTCCATATTCCTCTACAAAGAGGCCCCTCATTTCTTTTCACAAGTACATGGTATTCGATTATGGAGATGAACCGTAATTTATCTGGTCTCCTATTAGCGCATGCTGGCTTTTTCTGATCTGTTGCTATTACATATAAGACTATAGTAAAGTGACGCTGTACATACGTCATTTTCCATATGATGAGAAAGCCGCAGGGTGAATCCCCCAGGGTGGACTGCTGGGTTAGAGAGTGCGTGAACTTGTCATTTTAGCAGATGTGGACACACTGACTTCCCAGAGGGGCTCGCACCAGTTTCTACCCCACCAGCAATCTACGAGAATGCTTGTTTCTCCACAGCCTGGGCAACTACTTTGTTATCAAATTTTCAGATTTTTGCCTATCCCTAAGTGAAGAGTCTTCCCTTACTTTTATATTTGCAATGTAAATTTTAATGGTAGCAAGAGAGAGAGAAAGGGGGCACATGGAATTTGAATGTAGCTGTATAAGAGTAAATGCGAACCAAGGGCAAAGTCTAGAAGAACACCCACACTGTATACTGAACCCAAGCACAGCCCCACGGAGCCCTCGGTTCCCCTGATGAAACAATTAGGAAGGCCCGTGCTTGCCTCTCAAGGGGCAGCTCCTACCTGTCTGGTGGAACTTGTCGCTCAAGCAGGAGGTGTGACACCAGCTGGGAAGAGCTCTGTTGCAGGAGAACAAAGGGATTTCCTACTTTGACCTCCACAGGATCTGCAAATGTAAGGACAATGACCTTGGTCTGCACCACTGAGTGCAACAGTTCAGAGCCCCGATTTCCAGAATCAATACAAAAGTAGTGTCGGGACAGAGACTATGTTGCCTGCCCTTCTGTTGGTGTTTCTTTAGCTAAAGGGTATTCTCAGCATGACCCTGACCACAAGTTTGGCCACTACTGCTGCAAACACTTCCCACTACAGACGAACTCCCGTGGGCAGGTCCAGGCACCAGCAGCTCATCCGGCTTGTCCAGCACGACTGCCGTGCATGCAGCACTTGCTCTGCAGACCCCAGTGACACTCTGGCACTCAGAGCGGAGACCTGAGCCCTCTGCTGGTCCTCAGTCCACAGCGGACTGAAGGTCTGAGAGGTATTTTTGAGTCACATGCCGTCAAAACTCATCAAGCGCTCCCATGTGCTTACAGCTGCACTATTATGGGGGAGGCGAAGCTAAATACAACACAGAAGAATAAGGGAAGACCTTATAAACCTAGTGTCCTTGGCTACTGCTGTGCCCAGAACCTCTTAACTGAGTGTCTTTGCTCTTCTTTGCTCTAAACACTTGCAAACCAGTTGTGACTGTTTCTTCTTTCTTGCTACTTACCGGGCTCAGAGCGCAAACTCTGAAGAAGAACTGCAGCCAGGGTGCTGCAGTAACTGAAGAAGGTGCCCATGTAGTCAGTCTGCCCGCTGCCTGCTGGGGCCTGCTTGCCCAGATTCTTCTGGAGGAGCTGAGTCTGGATGTACACAGGGTGGGCCTCTGCCTCCGGAGCTTTCTGGGCCGCCTGCTCCACCAGGGAGGACAGCGGAGTACTCCTGGGCTCTGAGAGGAGTAACGCAGAAAGGATGTTGGGTTTAGTCTGTGCATCCAGCTTTGGGTCAATTTCCAACACAACTATGTGAACGGGGCCTCTGTACACTAGAAGGAGTCTCCTATAGCTTGGGTGTTCCACCTACAAGGCAGCCATAAAATCCTAAGTTGGTCACATGTACAAGTGACTCCCAGCCAGGAAGAGCTTTGAGTCTGGAGAAATCAGGCTGGATGGTGCTGTCTTCACCCCAGTGTCTGTGGGGTTGGAACGGCTTTATAAAGAGCACATAAATCTTTTGGCGAAAGGTTGATCAATATTTCCTGAGCAACTTTGGGGTACACTGCTCATTTGGAATAAGAAAGATGTATCAGCTAATGGAGTGTTAACCATCCCTTCATTAGAGAGGGAGGGGACCAGGTGGAATTAGTTATGGGACATGATCTGGCTAACTAGACGGCTAGGAGGGCTCACTGCTGACGCCCTAAGCCTCTGCTCCAAAGTGTTCCTTCATTTTCAGCCATTTCCTCTCCCTGGTTCAGTCCTCATCTGCTCCCACACTTGGGCCAGTACCTGGCAGCTCTAGTGCCTCTCTCAGCGACTGAAGAACCTGGTCCAGCTGTTGGGAGAGGGTGGCGTGGCTGGCAGCACAGTCCTCAGTGAGGCTGGGCCAGCACATCTGGAGCAGCTCAGCGATGCTGCACCGTGGAGGACCTCCTCCTTTTTCTTCTCCACTCTCTGTGCAATGCAAATCAGAAAGAAAAAGTGAAGTCTGATGCTGACCTGATGTTCTGAGTCCAGGAGGAAAAAAAAAGGGAGAAAAGCAACTCACCTGATTTAGTTTGTCCGGCTGACACAAGTGAATAATTGAGAATCTTACTGATTTGCTGAAGAACAGCCGGAAATCCTCGAATGCCGTCAGCATTGAGGAGGACATGGTCTAGCTGTCGACCTGGGCATGGGTGAAGGGAGAGGGAATGCAGAAAACACACGGCACTTTCAGAGACTGTTACTCAGTCCTGTATTTACTCGCACAATCTCATCTTCTCTAATATTGAGGAGGACATATATGCTGTGCCATTTTAGGTGACAACCAGCCTATGTGGACTTTCTACACCTGATGTTCCAGAGCTCCCTCCTGCAGATGCCTTAGCTGTCAGCAGGAGCAGGCTGAGAATCTCTGGCGCGCCTACGGAATTGCTGTCCTGAGCCAGTCAGGTACTCCTTGTGGACTTGCCTTGGTAAATGCCCTCAGCTGGACTTGACCTGAGATCACATTCCTCTTTAGCTGCTTTAAGTAGGATCTTGACTAAACTATAAGCAATTTTATGAACAGAGATTACTCATTATACCTCTCCTGTACCCCCATATATTTGGTATAGTCTGGAAACCCAGGAGGTACTAAATTAATTCCTAATTGACTGAGCTGAAACTGTTTCAGCTACTAAGAGTTTGGATAATACTGTATCTCCTTTCATTTTAGAATATAAGTGCTAGACAAAGGGGAGGGGAATTGTCCCCAACCCCAAAAAGAATTCTGTGTGTCACAGTATACTTACTTAGCAGGACTATATGAACATTAAAGGACATTTTAACCAACAGCTCAGGTGTGATTTAGGGAGGTGTGCAGAAAAGAGTTAACACAGCAGACGTGAGGTGTCTATCCTTAGAAAGGCATGCTTACAAGGCTGGCCCTTGGCTGCTTCCTGTGGACTTGACTGGTAAGTGGTTTCCTAGACTGATATTAAACTTGCCCTAAATGACGAGAGTGGCTCACTGTGCCTACCCTCTCTGAACACCTGCTTTCCTTCTGAGAGCCTGGAGTTTCAGTACACAATGGGCGGAGGGTGCCTTTGTCACCAGACTCTGGTGACAAACTGTGGACACTGTGTTTCTAATGAACTTCCCTACAGACAACACTTCACCCTTGTCACAACCCCTGCTGGAAGAATTAAGCCCATCCTGTGTGACTTCACAGGGAGAGGACTCTTGGAAGCCTTTTGCCTAGTTTTCTCCAGACTATCCCATGAACTCTTCCCTCTGATTTTGCTTTGTATCCTTGTGCCGAAATAAATCTTAGCCATGAGTATGACTGTATGCTGAGTCCTGCGAGTTCTCTAGTGAATCCCCGAACTTGTTCATATTATAACCTGTTCACCATTCCTGCCTCCATATTACTGAGAGAGAACATACTCCTTTCTCCCTCACTGGTCAGTTCTTCCAATGTTTGGCGTGTGAACTTTGCCTAATTCTATCTTCATATTCTTCTACCTTCATTCCTCCAAGAATTGCATGTACATATTTTGATATCATTTACCTCAAGGTACAATCCTTCCTCCAACTGAGATGCACTAAGTTTTCCCTTATACCTGGTTTACAAACTCAAGACCACCCCCAGGTTATAGGTTAAGTGGGGTTCACTCAGGAGGGGGAATGCAATCTAAAGATACAAATTCCATTTATATCATTTTTGAATGTATATTTATTCCTTGAATTTATCTGTAAATCAGAAAAGAATTTCCCCAAAGGATTGCACATTGCTATGTCTAGTAAGAAGGCAAGGCTCTCAACAGACTATTTCTGCCATCAGATCGGACACGAGGAAATGAACTAACACTCTGTTCTCCCTGTCCCCCCTTCCCCAGCAAGTACTTTCTTCTTGCACGTTTTATCAGGTATCTTGGAAATCCATTTGAGAAGTAAGGAATAAAGCTAAGGAAGCACACTCACCCCGGCTCTCAAGGCTGCTGTTCAGACGTCGTTCAGCCGTTTCCAAGAGCTGCTTGCAGGTTTTCCAGAGCTGACACTGAGAGCAAGCGAGGTCAAACGCAGCCATGGCAGGAGGACTGAGGTCTTCCAGAACCTCTTTCAGGGGGTCGGTGGGCTCCACCAGCGTGCTGCTTACCCAGAAGTCCTCCTGCAGTGTGGGGACGGGGTCCCCAGAGGGGCTGAGCAGCTTTTCCGTCACATCAGAAATGGAGTAAAACACCATCCCTGGACACCCAGCAGTGGAGGAAAAAGTAAGAGGTTAAAGTGATTCTACACACCACCTTCACTGTGAAAAGCAATTATTTAAAAAGTGTTTGAGGTCCTTCTGCACAGGGCATCTTCTATGTGCCTCAGTGCCATCATTGCGGCCCATTCCTATGGCATCAAGGCAATGGCACCGATAGGAAGACCAAGAGAAGCTCAAGATGGCTGAGATCAGTGAGGGCTTCTTTCAAATGGGACGTAAAAGGAGGCTGGGAAAGAATGAGGTGGATATGTGTGCTAGTCAGAAAAGAAAATACACTGCAAAAAAAACAAGGTAGAGAACAGTACTTGTTGTAAGAGCCCATTTATATTAAAAACAAAAAGGAAGTGCATGTATGTCTTTGAATAGCTACTGAAAACTTCTGGGAGAACAGAGAAAGAGCCACGCGTGACGCTATTTGACACACAGAGCCCAGACCAGTAAGATAACGGGAAGGCATGGGGTGAGATTCCACTTTTGAGAAAATGCGACAGTTTGAATTTATGGCAGGCCTGCCCTGGGTCTCTCGTAATGCCCCACGTCAGAGCACAGTGTGGCCCTGGACCACCGTCTGGCCTCTGCCCAGAGGCCAGGCACAGTGGATTAAAAAAAAAGAAAGAACGAACAAAAGGATGAGTTTTTGCAGGGCAGCCAAGGCTGAGAACTGAGATCTGTGAATTGCAGGCTATTGGTACTATACACAACTTCTTCACTTTACAGAAACGTAGAAGAATATATTTTATCCCTGAATAATTATAGGGGAAGGAAATAAACTCCTAACCATCCCCCAAAGTCCAAGATAGTGACCAGCAAAAGACATCGTAGAAACAGCATTCACATTCTTCAGTTTAGGTCATACAGGACAAGCTTAAAGGTGTAGCTCGAGTGGCAGGTATGTGACCACTATGATCCAGGAGGCTGGGCACAGGTAGAAACTGACTCTCACTGTGTGAGGACTGCCACTCTTCAAGGCAAGTGTCCTGCTCTGGATTTCAGCTCGTCTTCACGATGAGCCTAGCATTTGGGTGGCTTTTCTCCTGAGACCCGCCTTCCCCAGCTACCTCACTACCTATGGTGGCAATGGGGAAGACTGACCTGCCGCCGCAGCGCTTCCAATGGCCTGTAGCGTTGAGCGGCCACTGCCTGTTCTTCGAATGGTGCTGCTACCCCCGTCTGAGTTCTGGCTCTCGATCTTGTGCTCTACTCGGGCCAGCTCCTGGATCACCTCCTGGTAGCGCTCCATGAACAGCAGCTCCCCTGAGCTGGGCGAGGACCTCAGGTTGAACATGAACACCACCTGGTACAGGAAAGGGAGCAGTGTGGGTCATGGTAGCCCACTGAGTTGGGGTCTTGCCTGTCATTAGACTATGACCCTAGAACATCTGCTTTGTAGGGTGGGAAGAACACTGCATATTAGAAGAGTAGATCAAAGATAGAAATAACTTATTCAAGCCAGCAAGAAAGCCACCAAAACCCCATTAGAAAATTGGCAGAAGACATGGACAGTTTCAAAGAGAAAATACATATGACTAATAGGTAGAAGAAAAATGTTATGCCTTCCAGTAATCCAGGAAACGTAAGTTCTATTAATACCATTTGGCATCTATCGCAATGACAAAGTGTACAAATAAACGCTCAGGGGTGGTGGTAAAATGAACAGCCACAGCCTTTTTGGGAAAGCAATATGGCAAGCCATAAAGCTTTAAAAACATTTATATTCTTTGACTCCGAAATGTTCACGAGAAACTTTCTTAAGGAAATAATTCAAAAGGCTGACAATAATTTAAACGCTGAGTAACAAGAGAATGGTCAAACGCAGGTCCTTGATCAGACTACGGTAAAGTCATTAAATCAACTATAAGGCGAATGTTAAAAAGGCATTATATAAAATTTTAAATTAAAAATAATCTTGGCTATATAAAGGTTGCATATATCTTGGAAAAATAAAGGCAAAAAATATATTTCACCTTTAATATTGGTCCTGGACAATAGGGTTACAATAATATTATTTTCTTTTTAATATTTTTGGTATTTACTTATAATACACGTGGCTTATTCTCAAATGAGGTTAAAAAACATAAAGCTTTTATGAAAAAGAAATACCAAGGGCCC
This sequence comes from Desmodus rotundus, assembly GCF_022682495.2. Taxonomy (NCBI): domain Eukaryota; kingdom Metazoa; phylum Chordata; class Mammalia; order Chiroptera; family Phyllostomidae; genus Desmodus; species Desmodus rotundus. The sequence goes on from NC_071393.1 coordinate 111,174,951, forward strand.
AGGAAAAGAAGAGGAAATAAGGACATTTAAGGGTAAAGCATGAGGGGGCTCAGAGTTGACTTCCTCCAGACTTGAGGGTAAGAGAGGCGGGGGAGGGCCCGGGCCTCCCTAGAGGGTCGGAATTAGCATTATTAGGAAAGTATGGGACCTGAAGCTAAGGTCACATAGCTATGACCAAAAGCTAAGCGAAGATTCTCCTATCGCCTAGATTTCTCCTTGACTTATTCCTCAACAACTGAACTCGCGCGAAAGAAAAGTCCTGATCCGCATGTTAAGGGATGAGTGTGGTGTGATAAATACACGTGTACCAGTGGAGTTCCAAAAGTTAGAATGGTAGGTTTCTATGCTATTACATCTAACAAGAGCAGAGGATTCTTATATTTCTCACAGTTTGTACAGAATCCTCTTAATATGCCCATGAGGTAGGACAAACAGGTATTATATTTAACTCCAATTTTCTTTATTTTAAAAAAAGATTTTATTTACTTATTTTTAGAGAGAGGGGAATGGAGGGAGAAAGAGAGGGAGAGAAACATGGATCGGGTATCTCTCACAGGCCTCCAATCAGGGACCGGGCCATAACCCAGGATGTGCCCTGACCAGGAATGGAACCAGAGATCTTTTACTTTGTGGGATGATGCTCAATCAACTGAGCTATGCTGGTCAGGACTTAACTCCAATCTTCATATGGGGATACAGAAGCTCAGGGAGGGTAAGTCTTTCTGATTTCTTCTTGTGCTTTTTCCTATACAACATGAATATTTTAGTCTGGTATCCCCTACACTTGTATATTGAACTGGCATTCTATTTATTATTAAACATTGTCTACATCGTGATTTTTAACTATATAAAATCATATATTTGTTCAGAGAAGGTTTATAAGAAACAAAAATATTTCTGTATTTTAAATGGTGAGATTGTAGTTGAATATTTTATCTTTTAAAAACACTATTTAAGAAAACAAGCCAATGATTCAACAGCTTAAGCCTCCTCCAGGTTGGGTCTTGAACTCTGCAATGCTGAGGACTGGGCCTTGTCCATGCAAACTCTCTCCTGTTTCTCCTGCTGGATGTGGCCCCTCAAACCTTCCCAAGTGGCTCTGGCTGCACAAGTGTCCAGGTGTACCTAAGGCCCAGCAGGTTCCAGACAGCTAGGGGCTGCCTTCACATTCTTTACTGTGACAAGGGGAGGCCTAGGTACCAACACCTGCCGCTCAGCCCCTTACCTGATGAGCTTCTGCAAAGTTCCCCCGGAGGATGCAAGATACCAGCAGTGACTCAGGTGGGGAGAACATCATGGGGATGAATGAACTTTGGGTTTGGGGCTGCAACCGACCATCCAACTCATTCCTTCCAGACACAGTGTTGAGACTTCCCTCTGTTGGGACACAAGAACGTGGGGGCCATGGATGCAACAGCAGATGAGGAAAAACTACTGCTGTAACCTCCCACCACACTCTGATATCTTCAAGATTGTTTGTTTGTTTGTTTGGTTGGTTTTTTTTAAAGACCATTTATTTATTTTTAGAGAGAAAGGAAAAGAGGGAGAAAGAGAGGGAGAGAAACATGATGTGTGAGAGAAACAGTGATTGGTAGCCTCTCTCACGCCCCCAAAGGAGGACCTGGCCTGCAACCCAGGGCATGTGCCCTGACTGGGAATCGAACCAGCAGCCTTTCGGTCAATCCACTGAGCCACACCAGCCAGGGCTCAAGTTTCTTTTTAAAAAGGTGTGTAAATGGATATTGATTTTTCCTCAGTCAAAGGGCAAACCTATGTACACTATCGTCTTTGAATACAAGACTTAAGTACCATTCTTAGGTATTCACTTCTGTCCTCTCTGCTGATAGGTAACTAAATTGATAGTGAGACAGCCCTTTCCTTATGGAAATCTGTTTGGCCATCTAAAGAACCAAACTTCTTTTTTTGAAAAAATTGGTATATAATTGACATGAAACACTGTATTAGTTTTAGGTACACAACATAATGAGTTTATATACTGTGAAATAATCACCAAAGTTTAGTTAACACCCATCATCACACATGGTTGCATTTTTTTGTGTGTGATGAGAACCTTTAAAATCTACTTTTAGGAACTTTCAAATATACAATACAGTATTGTTCACTATAGTCACCATACTGCATATTACGTCCCCAGAACTTCTTTATCTTACAAGCGGAAGTTCGTATCTTCCTGAACACAACCTCCCTGAACTGCTCGGTCCAGGTTTGCACACCATGGTGCACGGCAACTCCCTCTCAGGGCAAAGCTGCTCGAAGCTGGCGACTGGTCGGGACGCCTGTACCTGAAGTGCTCGTGCTCAGCTCACTACTGGTACTTTCCAGGGAAGGGTTGGAGCCTCTGTCCCGGCCATCTGGAGGTGTTAGGAAGAAGAGAGAAAATCAACCAGCAAGTCCTTCCATGGAGAAAGTGAGAAGCTGGCTTGAAAACCAAGAGCTGGGTAGTCAGAGGGAGAGGATAACAGTTAACTATTACACCTACTGCTTCTTCTATAGCCAAACACAAGTTCCTATGGACCAAAGGGGAAGGGCAGGCTTAGCGTGGCCTCGATGCTCATTCGGGCAGTAGCTTACACCAGTGGTCTCGAACCTGTGGGTCTCAGAGCCCCCGGGCTTCCAAGTTACTTCTAGGGGTCAGCAACCCTCATCTGCTCACTAAGCATTATTGATATTCTGAAGGAAAAAAAGCACTACAACTATTATGTCTAGAAAGTAGTAGTAGTAGTAGGCTGCAGAAGGAGGGCACAAAATTTTCTGACCTAAAAAAAGTCGTTCTCATACTTGAGTAAGACCTGGTCTGCTAAAGACCACGTTATTGAAAGCCCTCGCAGGGGCGTCCAACCTTTTGGCGTCTCTGCCACACTGGAGAAGAGTTGTCTTGGGCCACACATTAAATACATTGCAACATGTAATCACATAAAAATCTCATAATGTTTTAAGTAAGTTCACGATTTTGTGTTGGGCCACAGGTTGGACACCCCCTACAAAGGAAAAGTTTCTTCTCAACACCTGCTTTTCCTAGTGAATGGGGCTCACTATTCCTTAGTGTGGACATTCGAGGGTAGTATCAGCCCTACGTGAGGTCGTCTTCTCGGCTCACTGTTTGGAAAGGAACACGCGGCCGTAGGAAAGGTTCCTTGTGCATTCTTGGGGTAGATGGGTCAGATGGACGCAAACTGTGCCTTCAACTCAAACCAACTAATCGAGCAGCTTAAGGGCCTTAGCAACTCAGCCTTGAGGTTTCCCGGGTTTCTCTCATAATACTCTCCACTCTACCCAGTGTGCTCACTTTTCTCAGGGCCACTTAGCTGGAGCCTTTGCATTCTTCTAAGCTTGGTTCAAGAGTCAACTTTTCCATAAAATCTGTTTTTCTGACTTAAGAGATATCTTCTGTTTTCAGGCAGTGCCTCAGTAAAGTTTAAGGTTTTCATATAAACCATCTATGAAGATAAATTATAAATTGTTTAAAGGCAAAGTCCTGATGTATGTCTCATGCACTTCCCTCAAGATACCTAGTGTTGGTTAGGACATAGGAAACTCCTATGAATTCCTATTAATTATTTAAAAACCAAAAAAGGGCTTCTGTCGTGAGTAGCATACATAGGGCAGCTTGATTGCTCTACATGAGGAATCAAAGAGATTTCAGAAGCATAATTTTTTGGTACCTGGGCAGCTAGTGATCGTTGGTCCTGGCAACTGTGGGGGAAAAAAACCCCAAAAACTCAGCACCAAAAACCACAATGGAAATATGATTACCTAAAAATTTAACACTCCTGTATAAAATTTAAGAAAAATTCAAAGTCAAAAGACAAAATGGAGAAAAAAATGTTAGTACATAATAACAGAATATTATCCATAATGTATAAGGAGCTTCTTACAATTCAGCAAGGAAGATGAACCCAATAGAGAATATGGACCTTAGGTAGACATGAATAGGCAGCTCATAGAAAAAATAGAAATGGCCAATAAATATATGAAAACATTCAGTCTCTAAAAACAAATATTAAAATAATGACATATAATGCTCTATTAATCATATTGGCAAAGATTTGAAAAAATCTGATACGACTCATTTTTAATGAACGTATGTGCAAATAGGCACTCATAACATTTGGTGGGAACGTAAATTGGCCCATCTTTTTTTTTTAAGGCAATTTGGTAATACCTTAATTTTATATCCACATTTTATCTTAGATTTTACTATTCTACTGCTAGAGTCTTTTCCTATAGATACACTCGCACAAGTATGCACAGGCGTTTGTACAGGGTTGCTTACTGTGGCGCTGTTTATAATAGTAACACTGGAAACAATTTAAATGACCACAGAAGGGTACATAGGATAATGAAATATTAAGCAGCATTCAAAATGAGTGAAAAAAGTAAGTTCTCAATATATAGTATGATACATCTGTATACATAAAAGGACATAAGCGAAAAAAGTTACAGTTCTCAATGATATAGCTGCATATATAAAATTACATAATTGTACTCTATGGAAAATATCTAGAAGGAAACTCTTAGCATGGGTTACCTTGGTAGAATGGGACTAGGATAGTCTTAGATCGCTTCTGTTTGTTTGGACCATGCGCTTTATCTTAAAGAATATTAGACAAGTGGCAATATACCACTTGCCTGGTGCATAGGAATGAGGCATGAGGAGAGCTCATCAGGTTACCTGCCCGGCTCCTTCGCGTCCGGCGACCCCGGCGGAGACTAGGGTGCCGCATGGCAACGGGCCGGTATCTTCGGGAAGGTTGCTCCTCTGAAACAGCAAACCCAAAATGTCATATGGCAGAGTGATCAATTTTGACTTGACCCACCTCCTGGGGTAACAGGTAGGGGAAGACTTGGACTGGGCTTTGAGATGTGGTTCTGACACTATTTGCTACGGTAACATGCCTTGAGTCGTGGTGTAACTCCCATGTACTCCTCGCTCTCTCACATTCCTGGGATTTTTCTCCCTCCTCACTTTTTGGACCATTGATTCTGCTACCTCCTCTCACCTGAGCCCTGGTTGCTTGTTACAACCTTGTATCTCCACTGGGCCTCAGAGAGAACCTTGGAAAAGCGGTGCAGGCGGTTCTGCAGTCCATCTCTGCTCCCTGAGCAGCTCTGACCTTCTGGCAGCTTTGGCTCCTCAGGGGGTGTGTGGCTGCTGAGCTCATCCAACTGCTCCTGGAGAAGCCTGAGGAAGGCCCCCATTGCAAATTCATCAGCCAGGAACCCACTGATACCACTAGTAAAGTGCTTTAGGTCCAAAAAGCTGTGCCCATGGGGTCCTGGGGAACCGTCTTTTGGCTCTGTCCTCAGACAACTTGGAATTGTGTAAGCAAGGTTCCTGGGGACTCCCAGGGAACCCCGTTCTGACTTCCTTTCAGGTTGTGCTATGTGCTGAGGGCTCTCCGGTGGGGACTTCAAATCCAGTAGGCCCTTCCCCTCAACATCCTCCTCCTCAGCGTAGTCCTCGGGCAGGTGAGGCTCTGGGTGCAGATCGGCAGAGGTGATGAGGAGCAATGAGAAGATGTTTTCTAGAAGTTCCAGGCACAAAGAGTCAGGAATACTGCGCAGATACTGCTGACACCTGGCCAGGTATTTTGAGAAGAGATTTGAAGCACCTAAAGAAGCATATGTTAAGAGAAGTGGGCAGAGAAAGAGAAGAGAGAAAATGCAGGCATTAGAAACATTACTTGCCAGACTCAAACATTCTCACAACTCATTTATTTATGTTTTAATGACTAAGGGAATTGCAGTCATAGTCAGAAGAATAAGAGACTCTTCAGCAATGTCTTTTCATGATTTGCAGAAAGATTTTGTTACCTTAGTTAAAAGTACAGCTCACTGAATACTTGTTATTTTGTTTCAGCTTTTTATATATTACATTATTCCTCATCTCTGACGAGCACTCCAGTACACAGGCTCCTTACTCCTGAATTCTACTTTCACTAGCTGTTACACTAACGGGGATCAGGGGCTACCTAGACCTCCTAAGAAATACTCACTGGTCAAAAATGACCAAGCTCAGAGGTGAAGGTCTATTACAAAGCTACAAGGGAGAGGGAACAGACCAGCAGCAGTCACACTTGGCAACTTAACATTTTTAAGTTGTTAAGAAAAATGACAGAGGATAGGACACAGGTTCTTTTACATGGTAGCTATGACTCATGACATTGACTTAGAGGCTGCATTTTTAAAAAAATGAAATACAACAAGTAATCAAGAGCATACTGTGTGTGGAAGGGTGAGTATATTGTTTCTCAAAACTGATTTCAGTTTATATATCACTTATATACATACATACAAAAACATACAAGTTACATAACGACATGCAGACTGCAGTGTAATGTGAAATGCTACTTTTTTTGTGGATTATAGTAAAAGAAAAGGCATTTGGAAAACACTGCACTAGGTGATCAGACTCTATCAGAAGTTAGGCAAGTCACTCGCTTTCTCTGTGTCTCTTTGATTAGCGAAGGCTCATATATAGAAGAAATTATTCCTGAGTATAATAAAACCAAAGGCCACTCCCCCAATCCTGGTGGAAAGGGGTTCCCACATAAAGAAATCTCTGGAACAGGTTCCCAGCTCATACAGGGATGGGGGGGGCTGCTGTACCTGAGGAGGGGACAGACTCATTCATTGGCTCTGTAGCCACAGCCAGGTCCTCAGAGGGGCTGTCTTTGCACTCCTGGCACTGGGTGTGCAGGTGTGAGTTCACGCAGAGGGCATAGATGGCATACTTCATGGCACAGAAGCTCTGGTAGAGTGTCAGGTTCTGGCACTGGCTCAGGGGCTCAGGCACCAGGGCATGAGCTGAATCTGGATTGCAGAGAGGAACAGGCAGAACTTCAGAGCGGGTTCCTTCAGGTATGGGCTGCAAAGATGGCTGAAGTAAAGAGATGCTGCGTTTCTCTGTCCTTCCTGTCAGTTTGATCTGCGCCCTTCAGGCCTTTTCCTCCACTCGTCATCAACTTGCAGGCCCCTCCGTTTCCTTTTCCTACTAACCTCCCTTCTATGTGTTTGTTCGACATAGCCCTTATGGCTATTTAATGAGACTTCTCCTTAAATTTCTTAAAATCTTGGCTCCCCTTTTCTAAAAAATTAAAACTTAGCAAATGTGTAGTCTACCTCGTGCCACACTATCTAAGAGGCAGGCTTAAAACGTGTTTAGATTGAGTAATAAGAGCAAGGGAAGCAAACATTTTTTTGAAAAAATCTTTCATATTTTATAAAAGCAGTGAAGCCCTGGCCAGGTGGCTCAGTTGTTTAGAGTGTCGTCCTGATACACCAAGGTTGCAAGTTTGATCCCTGGTCAGGGCACATACAAGAATCAACAAATGGTAGAGGGAGGTTTTTTTAAAAGATTTTATTATTTATTTTTAGACAGAGGGGAAGGGAGGGAGAGCAGGAAAGAAACATCAATGTGTGGTTGCCTCTTGTATGCCCCCTACTGGGGACCTGACCTGCAACCCAGGCATGTGCCCTGACTGGGAATCGAACTGGCGACCCTTTGGTTCGCAGTCCAGCACTCAACCCACTGAGCCACACCAACCAGGGATAAACTGCTTCATCTGTTCAATAGCGAATGAAGAAGATATGGGAAAGAAAGGCAGGCAGAAAGTGTGCTTTGAGAAGGTTTATGAAGAGTGGAGAGACTTACCAAGAACTGACAGAAATACTGATGGCCAAAGACAATGCCGTGAATTCTGAGGGCAGTTCCTAGTCCCGGTTCAGTGGAAGGAGGATGCGCTAGTGGTTCTTGAGATGGTTTCATGAGGACAAAGGTTCCTATGGGACTGTTCTCATAGGGTTCCCCACACTTCATCAAGAAAGGGGAGGCTTGTTCCTACAGCCTGTCATCTCCTTGGGGCAAACAGCACTAATTTAGAGGGGACCTGCTAGACCACCCATTTGGACAGATTACACCTAGATAAATCTTGTGCTGAAAGAAACTTGGGCAAGTGACTCCACTGCCAACTTACCATGCTCTTGCTGGGGGTCCTTGGTTGGCACCCTCTGTAAGAGCTTGAGAACATCTTCCTCGCCAAGGGCTGGAAGGCTTGTGAGGTGATGGAGAGAGTAGAGCACTGAGTGGCTGTCTCCACCATGCAAATGACACAAGAGATCTCTCTTTGGTATGGGGTGGCTGACAGGGAAAGACGGGAAAATGGAAGGAGAGGCAGTTTATGTAACCACTCTGAGAAAGACCAGTCTCGATTCCCTCTTGCTCTTTCCCTCTGGCCCAGAACACTGCAGGTTTCACTTCCCCAAACACTAAATTTCAGTTGGTTTGGGATATAGCAGAGCAATTATTTACCCTCAGGGAAGTACATCCATCAAGTCAGCTCTTCTTGTTTAGAAAGGACCATTTTGGTCAGTTAAGCCTGCAGATTAAGTTTCCCAATTTCTGTACTCTTCTTAGCTAAGAAGTGACACAAGCTTCTCTAGTTTACTTTGAGTAAGGGCCTCTCACTGCTTCCCACTCTGCCCACCCTACTTCAGGAAGCACTGCTGAAGTGGACGAAGAACAAACCAGGAACCCGGACCTGGGGAAGACCTAAGGCTAAGTCCTCAGGGACACATGGCTCAATCACAGTTCAACAGGCAGTTACTGAATGAAAGTGTGACCCAGGATAACAGATGGCTAAGAATGTGGGCCACAGTCACTGTGTCACTTTGGGCACGTCACTTAACACCCCTGGGCTTCAGTTGCCCCGCCTTTAAAATTAGGATAATATTGGTATCTACCTCATAGGATTAGTGTGCAGCTCAGTGAAATCATCCACATAAGGAGCTTGGAGGTATGACTTGCACGTGGTAAGTGCTCAGGAAATTGTGAGCTATTGTTCTTTTATGTCATCCTTGAATTATCCTCTAGTTACAACCTTATGGCTATGGTGAAGGTAATTATTACGTATGTTTCTTTCCTGGTTTAATAGTTGGAATAATTATTTGTTGCCAGTCAACATTGTCAACTCAAAACATTTAGGGAAGACGTCTTGAAATGGTCACATGCATAGTAGTACGTGGGGTCAAGTGTGCCCAATGGTGGGAAGGGCGCTGGCTGCCCTGGGCTGTACCTTCTCTGCTGTACACACCACTCCAGGACCTCCAGGTGAGCCCACAACCCATCACAGGCATCCCTGAGGAGCTTGTCACAACTTCGGTCCTGTGTTGACACAGAAGAAAGAGATGGTGACCCAGGCATCTGGGGTCAGAGATTACAATGAACTTCAGGACCTTGCATTCTGCCCTAACCCAAAGTCCCACGGCACTCACTTTTGAGAAGCTCAGGCTGCAGAGCAAGAGTTACCTGGGTCCTGTGGAGTGTCTGCAGCAGCTTCTTGGCTGATGCGAGGCTCTGGCAGTGTGTCCAGCCCAGGAGCACGAGCAGTCGACTGAGAGGCCTGAATTCTCTATCTAGCAGGCAGCCAAGACTTGGGAAGTCTTCCTCTTTCAACAATGTTAGAGCTGTCACCTGTAAGTCAGAGGAGGCTGCTGTAGGCACTTGTGTGGACTTGCTGCTCATCAGGGGAAGCAGCTTTTTGGCATAGCAGGGAGATTTCTGCCAATGACAGAACTGGCCAGCTGAGTAAAAAAGGTCCACAAAAAACTAGACTATAAGCTCAGTGAAGGCAGGGACTGACTTCTGCTGTAATCCCAGCTCCTACAGGGCACATAGGATGAAGTTAATAAATATCTGTTGAATTAATCTGAAGCTCAGTTGCAATCTGGAAGGCGGTTAGAGTAATTATATCCCTGTCAGCTAGGCAACATACTGCTACCACTATCTTATTTATCTTGTACCCTCTGGAAAGCCTACAAGTATCCAACATTTTAGTTCTTGCCAAATGATGAATATTAAATGTCTACAGTTCTAATTACAAGTGATACTGGTTCTGAAAGACTTCTGTCCCCTGGGACTAAGGGATGGACAGAACCAAATGCCTCCCATTAATTAGACTTCTCTGTGTTGGATGAGTGGGAGAGAAATGGGAAACGAAAAAGCCTGCAGAGAGTCCCTGGGTACTTCTGTGATGGAAAATAATTACGTTTGACCTACCAGGATCTGCTCAAGGAAGTGCTTGCTGCTGCTCAGGCAGTAGAAATAGGCCAGTTTCCAAGACTCGGCTGGGTCAGGATGGGAGAACAAGGCCAGCATTGCTCGCTCAGGATCCAGATGATCTGGTGAGACTGAAAATCAACCCAGACAGGGTTACTGGGGAACTGGAGCTCTAAAGCACATTTGAAAAACCAACTGATAGAGTTCACTCTTTTAAAAACTTAAAGCAGGTTTCCCATACTTCTATATTAAAGACTCTTTCCTTCTCTCATTAGCCTCTGAAAAGCTCTTTGCTGCTATTATATTACTTTATATATTTTTTTCCATCACTCCATTTTAGACTACAAAGTCGGTGCTTTTACAAAAGAAGATCTCACCATTTTTTTGCATAGCCTTTCCCATTAGTCTTCCTGAGCAACATGAAAGGAACTCCAGAGAGGTTAGGCATAGTGGAATTACCAGCACACCAGGAGAAGCAGCAAAGGGAACACACCTTTTCCCGACAAGGTGGCCTTTGGTGGCTTTTCTGCGGCCTTCTCTGCATAGGTCTGGCAGTACAGGGACAGCAGGCTCCGCCCAGCCTCGTGCAGCAGGCAGTTGAGCAGCCGGTGCTCCTGCAGGGGGCTCCCTTCCCTCCTGCAGGCCTCCAGTAGTTCCTCACACAGGATGCGCAGCTCAACCCCCAGTGGCTCCGCAGGGCAGCGTAGAGTCCGCAGGGCTCTGTAGATGGCATCTACTCCCCCAGGAGGCCCAGTGGCAGGGTCTTGCATAGCTCGCAGGGCCTTTCGAATGAAGTCCACCAGTGCCTTCTGCAGAGGCTGGCCACAGAGGCCGGTGCCATCGTCTTCCCTAAGCAGAAGCTCCAGCAGGGCCTGCGCTGGCTGGGAGGCCTGGCTCAGACGATCCAAGAGCACAGAGATAGTTTCTGAACTGAGCCGAAGGGTCCAGCTCTCCTGCCTCCGATTTCTGTCAAGCACAGGGTCCACGGAGTCGGTGTCTTGGGATAAAGCCTCATATAGCTCCTAAACCGAGGATGGGGGGTGTACGGTGAGCACGTACGTCTAGGATGTCATCACCTGTATGCCTTTCTGTTCTCCTATTTTCAGTACGAGTGTGTATGTATTTATTAGTAACAGCAGCAAACACTTTTGCAGTAGTTACTATGTGCCAGGCCCTTTAAAAATCAAATCAATCCTTACAACCACCTTAAGAGGAGGACACTACTATTACTCCCATTTTACAAATGAGGAGATTGAGGCGAAGAGATTTACTCAGTTGCCCAAGGCTTCCATGCTCAAGCTTGTCCTCCTTACTGCCTCCAAGGGCACACTGCCACTCTAAATCAATGACAGCAAACTCATCGACTAAGCGGTAACAACAGGCATATGACCTTGTGCCTAACTCTAGGCATTTAAATTCAACTTTTAAAAGAATATTACACACCAGCTTTTAATCCTTGGTCTAAATCCTAGCCATGCTTTAAGGTACAGCCCATTCCTCATCCCTCTATAGAACCTTCTCCAATACCTCCAACCCATACAACTACCCCTCTTTATTGGGCTTTCAGTGTACTACAGATTAGTACCCTATGGTTTATAATTGTCTCATGTGTCTATTAGTCCTTCTGCTCCGACTAGACTAAGCCCTTAGAGGCAAGAACCTCTTTGCCTGGAATTTGTTTGCAGGGTGGGGCAGAGGGAGAAAGGGGGTGCTTTAGTACCATGCCTATGGAAGGTGTTCAGGGATGCTTCTTCATTAACTGCCTCCAATATGGTCACAGAACCATGACTCCTTGACTTAATATAAGTGAAAGTATGTACCTTAAATCCTATTGCTAATATGTCTTTATTAGCAGATGATAGGGTGATGAAGAAGGTAAGTACTGAGCCTCAGAGCATACCTCAGGCACTTAGTACAGATTAGTTAAGACTTAGTTTGAATGTGGTCCCTGAAGGTTGCTGTGAGAATTAACTCACATATTCAATGTACCTGTTACAGAAGGAATATTCAACAAATAGTAGTCCTTTCTCCCTTTACATCTCCTAACATATACTGGTGAGAAATTCAAACACCTAGTTTAAGCCCAAGTTATGTATCTCTTTTACATGAAATGAAAAAACTTTAATCACAGCCATACTCAGTACTTCTGGACAATCCACCTCTAAGAATTCTAAAATCAGGTAAGTTTGTCCTAATTCTAACCTCCCCTTGAGGGGCTACTATGTAGCCTGGTCTTGCCAACCCCTTGGGGACCCATCTCTGCTGGACCTCTGGAAACTGAAGTGGCTGAGTAACTGCGACCTGGGGCAGACGGCTCCAGAGCCTTCTCTCACCTTGAGGATATCCTCCGGAATGTTACCTTGGAGGTCTTCTGACAATAAAAGAAACTCCAGCTTTCTCCGGAAAACAGCTGGGAGTAACTTCTAGAAAAATCGTAAGAAGGAAACACAGTGATTAGCATGCTTCAGTTAACAAATTGTAAGTAAATATTCTCTCCAGTTACTCCTTTTTTTTTTGCTGCAAAAAATTTTATTTTATATAGCACCAGCCGTAAATCTTTGTTATTCGTTATTACATAAATGCCGCCACATGCCATTATCCACGTGGCATGGTCATTTTACGTCCACAGCTCACTCTGCAGTTACAGAACTTTCATGATTTACACAAGCACATCTACCGGTGAAGGTTTAACTCTGAGATGCGCTCTATCCGCCACATTGTCTGATGTTTTGCACATAGCAATGTCGAAAAGATGTACTTTTGCTCACCTTTTCATTTGAGTCAGTTTACGTAAAGAAATAAATCAAAAACTTCGAGGTTCTAAGTCACTAGAAGAGATTTTCCAATATGCTCATAAAAATGGTTAAACAGTAAGGCTCTCAGAAACAACTTCCACGTCAAACTGCTCTTGGAGTTTCTGTGCCTGTTTGTCTTCCCGCTGCTTTCTTTGCATGGAAAGGGGACCAGATGAGCTAAATGTTTTGATTGACTTCTTTGATGTCCTGAGCTTTCTGTATTTATTTTTCTTCAACCTGCTCATTACAAATTTACCTTGACATTTCTGTTTGATCTCTTCGACTCTCTTCACTGCATCAATTGTTTTATTTCACAGCTCTTGCTAGTATTTCCTAGGTTCATTTCTACGTTTTTCAAATTCAAATGAATTATCTACTGTAAACTCTTTATCAGCTACGGACTTCTTTAGTCCGCCTGACCTTGCGAGGATTGTGCTTCTCTGACCCTTGGATTTACAGAACCTGAACACCTTGCAACCGCTGCGGATGAACATGATGCCGTGGCCGGGGTACGTGGGCCCGAAACAGAAGTAACACTTCTCGATGTCTCCAGCTACTTGTATTTCTGCTGTTTCTCTAAGATAACCATTACATTTCTAGAAAAGTTTTGAGATAATTTTCCTTACAAACAAAAACTACTAAGCTTGGATGCAGACCTTTCTTAAATGCTAACACTTAAATCCCACACGGATCAGCCTCAAACTTCAAGGTTTGCTAATTTCATGTGACTTTTTTCTGTCATTTGAAGTCTTTTTCCAAAACTCTTTCCAGCAGTGACCAAAATATCCAGTTATGAGTAAGCCTGGGAGGGTGTGGACCACATCGTCCTCTTTTGGTCCAAATCCTGGATTTTGGTATTTATTATAAGTTGGAAAACAAAAGTAAACTGGAAGGATCTAATGTTTATTAAACACTTATTATGTGACAGGGCTATGCACTACATTTTTGCATTTTTTAAAAATATCATTTAATCTCTAAATCACAGAAACCTGTGTCTTAAGTAGATATTTTTAAAAATAATCTTTACTAAAAATGAAATAGTTAGAAAGTACTTTCTAATTATTTCAACCATGAAAAGGAAAAAGTGATCCTAGTGTTTGCTGATGAGACACACCACGGGAGAAGGCTAATGTATAAAGGAGGACAGAGCCTCTCTTTCGGTACCTCTTGTTTCACAGTTACTTCCCATTACCTGGTTCTTAAAAGTAAAATTATAATCTCCCTTTCTCCAGATACTCGTACAAAGAGATAAAGTCTGGAGATAATCCTGACAAACACAGCTTTATATTAGAGACACCTGTAAATCATGTAGCTGGTTAAAGCCTCCAGAAGCTGGGTTTTATTGAAAGGTCCCCTACCTCAAGGCAAGAAATACCTATAGGAGTGTGTGTGTGTGTGTGTGTGTGAGGGGAGTTTACAACACCAGATCCAATGCTTCTCTTTTTGAAGCAGCAGGGCAGTGAACATTTCTGCAATGTAATCTTCACACACATATTTACACACGTAGAGATAGTCGCTACAAGATAAAAATGCAGAAGGCAAAAGTGGCTGAAGGAAAGGGAAGAAGGAATCACTGTTTAATAATTAAAAAGGAAACTTTTGGCACAAGGTGAGAGACTGGAAAAGGATAGGAAGCCAGCAAGTTTCAAGAAGATGAAAGCCACTCCAGGACAATGACGGGCCTTGTAGAACTACTCCAAGAATTCACTTGAAATCTTAGTCCTTGAATAAAGTTTTAAAAATCTCTGAGGTCCTTGTTTAAAGTTTAAAACAGTCCCACAACTGTTTAAATAACTGAGGCATTGGACCAAACGATCTTCAGTGCCGGCAAAAACAAGAACAACTCTTAGTCTGTGCTAAGGAATCGGGGAAGTAAAATCCACCTCCTGATGCGGTTGAGCAACTGTCTACAAAATAAGCCACCAGTCAGCCATGAAGTAATCAAATACCATTTAGTGAGGGGCAAATTCATCTGGTTTGATAAGTTCCGTGTTTGTCCCGGAAATATCTTCAGTCAATAACAATAAAACATTTATACTTTTTCTCTTTGAAGATACTACTAAATATTTTAGCTCAAGTTTTTCTCTTTTAAATCTGAAATTATAGCTAATTCTTAATCATCCTAGGGTATTTTTCAATTTTGCTTCTCTTTCTTTCCTCCTAGACTTTAAAGCTCAGATAAGAAATACATTTAGATTAGTAGTATCTGTTACTTTTTGACAGCTCTGTGAAGAAGGGTAGGTGTTGAGCAAAACTGGAACTAAAGACAAAATGAATCCTGATGACTGAGGGAAGTAAAGAAGAAAATTAGGCTCAGTTATAGAAATTTACTCAATAGAATTTATGGTTTCTTTCTTTAAAGCCCATGAAGGCTTAAGAGCAACTGATATTGGGGTGGAAAAAGCAGAGGAATGGGAACTCAAAGTCAGGAGCTCTTGGTTCCAGCTCTAGTTTTGCCAGCTTTACGGTGTGACCTTAGGCCAGTCATCTCCCTTCAGAGTCAGAGGTTCCTCACTTAAATTTTAAAGCCCGAGATTTAACACAAAACTGCCTCAGAGAAATACCTTTAATGGGTATCAATTTCTGATAACTATCACACACTTCCTAAAAAGGCTTTTCGTGGCAATGTTTCTTCTGAGAAAAAGTACTTCCTTACAAGTTTGCTTTCAGTATTAATTTGCTTACTTTGTTTTTTCATTTGGTATAATATCATTCAACTCATGTGAGTTACTAAATTATTAGAGGTTGAAATCTGTAAGATTTCATTGTCCTGGACAAGTTAAAATATGATTTTTGGAAGAACAACCAAGGTTCAGCTCAGTCCACTCTCCATTACTTCAGTATTATGAGGGTCATACTTCATTCCCTGACTTGTCACTTTCATGGAGTCCTGCAACGTTCTGCTCAGGCACAACTCTCATAATGGTATTTAACAAAAGGGTATCACTTCACATGGTATTACATGTTAGTGAAATTAATGAATGAATTTAGGTAAGGAGACAGCAGTAACAATTTCAGCCATTGTCACTGTCAACATGGAGAGAGGATATGACAAACCTCATAATAAATGAAGTTAACAGACAGAAGGGAAATCTCATAACTACTTTCAAATTGTTCTTAGTCTCGGCCTCAGGAGAAAATTTGAAATAGAAACCTACTTACCTTTTCCTGGGCAAACCATTTTTCCAGTACAAGAAGCCAGACCCAGGCTAATCTTTGAGGGTTGATGTCCTGTCCACATCTGAAAAATGTAAAAAGAAAAGAATTTCTAGACGAAGAATTTCCATTGACTTTTTCTCTTTTGTCGTCCAAAATTTAGATTTCACTGCTTAGTCTATTTTAAACGCCAACAGGAAAGACGATCAATAAAACTAGAACCAGAATACAGCTAGAAGCTTTCATAAAAAAATAAAGAAAAAGATAGTAATCCTACTTCTACCTCCCTATCTACTCTTTATTACTTTTAAACAAAATAATGTTACATAGAAAGCCATAAAAGCAAAGCTATCCAAAGTGTATTCTTGAAAACAGAAACTGAATCAAGTAGTCTTAAAGAAAAAAAGGAACTTGATAAAAATTTATTTTTAACTCTAAATGAAAAAAAGGGTTATAGGAATTCATAAGTCATTCTTTGAAGTTAGTAATTTAAATTAGATAATAACAGGCTAGAACCAAAGTTTAAGGGGAAAAAATAAAGGAAGAAAAGAGCCACCTAAGTCTCCTCTCTATTCAGGGGGCAAAAGTAGGTGTACAGTTGTGAGGACACAAAAGAGCTTATTCTTGTATTATTATTTACTAATTATTGCATTGCTTTCCACATGAACGACTGTAAACCTACTTTGCCCTACCCTGTATATGCTAATATAGCACATAAACAATATAACATAAAGTAAGGACAAGTGAGGGATAGACTGAACAGTACATTTAATTCCTATACCACTAGTTATTAGCACTGCTGGAAGAATTTCATTAAAAATTTAGGTAGAGAACAGTGGTTGTCAAGGGGCAAGGTGGGGTCAAAATACAACGAGTGAGGGAATTCTTTTGTGGTGATGAAACTGTGTATCTTGATTACAGTGGTAGTTACATGAATCTATGCAGGAATAAAATTGCACAGAACTATGTACACAAAAATGAATGCAGACTAAAAAATGCATTCTAGTTAACAGTAATTACCAACGTTAATTTCGTGGTTCTGCTATTGTACTGTGTCTATTACAAGATGTCACAACTGGGGGATGCTATCGAGAAGGTACTTTTTGTATTATTTTTGCATATCTTGTCAGTCTTGCAATTATTTCAAAATAAAAAGATTTAAGTGAGTTTACTTCCATTTCTTTGAAGTGAACTCACTTCAATCTCATAAGCAAGAAGAGAGCAGGGTTTGCTTTTTTGGAGGCAAAGAAAATGCTTTTCAATGCAGCCCCCACCTACTTTAATGACAATAAACAAGAAACGGTGGTTTCAGGCACAGTTTGCTGGCCAGGCTTAAACACAGTTCCGAATGATAATTTAAAGCCAATACTGATTAAGTAATAGGCATGTATTACAGAGGTAAATTTTTAGAGCATGTGAAATACACTCTTCTTCTGCTGATTCTTCAGAGGGTAAGTTGAATGAGGCACAGTGACCAGAGCCCAAATATTGAACCTCGTGTCTCCCCCACTGTGACTGCATGGCAGGAAGAAAGATCTCTTACCTCATCTGATTTGGACACACTACGAGGGCCTGGAGTATATCCTCCACCTTCTTTGGGATATCCCCTTGTGCCTCGTGTAGCTGAGGTACACATGCCTGTGCCAGCTCCCACTCTCCTCTTCGAAGGCACTCACAGAAAAATCCAAAAAGCTCCTTCTGGGAAGCAGTTTCCTCTTCTCCAAATGGATGATGCATTTTCCCAGCACCGAGTGCAGGGAGATATAAAGAGATGAATTACGCAGAACACATAGTCAATTTTCTCATTCCTGGAGCGCCTCCTATAAACAATATACACCAGACTAAGAAGAAATAAAAGGAGCTGTGTTTCGATAAATAGTAACTAATAGTCCGACTGGGAAAGGGGGAACTTACTTTCCTAGTTATCATTGTAAGATTGATTTGACATGCTACTGTCTTCCGAGAGGTTCCACGTTTCCCCAAGGGGTGGATCTCACCTCTCTACAAGCATCCAGTATTCATTTAATATTAACGGTCATATTAGCCCGGGACACAGATCCATAACTCCACTTTCGTATTCCCTCCTAAACTTTAAACCCAGTCCCGCTCCAAATCCCCAGGTGGTCGCCTCCTTACGGACGAGAAATTCAGCAGGAACCTCCCTAGTTTGAGCCCTCCCTTAAGGCAGAGGGTTGAGGATCCGTAGGGGAACTGTCTTAGAACTGGAGGGCAGTGGGAGTTGGGGCACATGGGCGCTCCCTACAGGGGTCTTAAAGAGCCTTCTCTGGGGTGCCTTACACTCACCTGCTCCCGGTGCCCAGAGAAATAATGCTTTGAGCGCAGCCATGTTTGAGTCTAGTCAGGTGACAGATCCCTTTCGGGTGGTTGCGGGGTGGGGAGCGGGAGGAGTTGACAATGACAACGGTCATTCCTATTGGTCAACGGAGGGAAGATGCAAATAAGGTGCCATATTTGTTTGGGTCACGTGAGGCCACCTCTAGGGACTAGCGGTAGCTAGTTCGCTCCAAGAGTAAATCAGCTACCTTCAAGGAACATCCTTCTCAGTTTTGACAGCTCCTCTACTTGATACCTTCTGTTCTGCGTTCCGCTGAGCAGGTGGCAGTCATAGCTATGTTCCTTCATTTTGTTTTTCCGCTCTCCTTTTTTTCTAGAGTTTGAAGTCAGCGTTTACTGAGTTCCAGCCGGTGTTAGTGCCTTGCCCGGCCTTGGTCAGGATACTCAGATCGAGACCTGAATCCACTTCCATAGTTATTCTATACGCTTGGGCTCTTTTTAAATCTCAGAACCCTACGTTCTGAATTCACATTTTCTTCTATTTAACTCTATTCATTCATTTGCTCATTTATCCGACAACCGTTAACTGAGTGGTGTGCTAGCCTTGAGAACCTGACTAAGTTGTGGTCCCTGTCCTCAAGGAGCTCAGAGTCTACTGAGGGGTGCCAGTCAATACTTAGGATAAAGTACGCTAAATTTTAAGATACAGGTATGCCCAGGAGAGGTAAGAGCAAAGAATGAGCAAAACTTTTTGCATGTATAATAATCTGAAACTGAGAAAGTAATGGTTTGAGCAATTTTATTCAGCACTTCCCAAACTATTTCACCACCAAAGGGTGATGAAGAAAACAAGCCAAACAAACCAAAAGCTCCTTTCAAAACCTTTCCTATGATAGGTGGATTCTCATCTATTTCCAGAACACTAAAATGGTCTCTCTGATTCATTAAACAACTTTTAAATGTAGTGACAAAAGAAAGAAAAGCGAAAACTTCAAGCAAGGTTTCTTCTGGCCTCATAGACTCCTTACTGACATTTCTGTAACCCATTTTGATAATCACTAGATTGAGAAACTGGGATTTACAGCTTTATTATAAAGGGCGAACTACAATTCCCAGCAAGCCGCGGAGCCGACCTGGCTCTGCCGGCTTCTGATTGGATATTTCGCCGGGAGACGAACCAACCAGCGCTTTGATTGTTGCTTTGCGGCGCTTTTCGCGGGGAACTGTGTGATGGGTGGGGGAAACTTTGAAAATTGGATGCTGCAGACTCGGTACTGGAAAATTTCATCTTGGGGGTGGTTGTGGGGAAGTGGGACGCGCGCGTTATTGTCTGCTCCCTCTCTGGGCCTGCGGTATTGATATTGGGACAGCGGAGAGTCTCTCTTGGGTGCAGGGCTCGCCCCCTTAATTCGGTAGGGATCTTAATACGAACCTGCCGCAGATTTATGGGCTTCCTGTCTTTGTGGGGTTGCAACGAACCTGGTCCTTGTTGAAAAAGCTCTTTTTAGGGGGGTTTGGGGTAGTGTTTTGCCTCTTCAAGCTCCCCTCCCCCTCTTTCACTTCCGGGCAGCTTGGTGTCTAGGTAGGGAAGCCCGTGATTGGGGGAAGTTTAGGGTCTGCCCGCATTCAGGTTTTGTTGCAGGAGAGGTGGATAATAGCGTGGAATCTGGAGTCAGATCCCTGGATTCGAAAGCGAACTCTATCATATGCTAGCTGTTATCAGACTGCGCAAGCTTTCAACTCAGTGCCTCCGTATCTCTTTAATCTGTAAAAGGAGTAAAACATCCCAAGGGCTTGGAACAGTGTGGGACCTAATAAGGGCTTAATAAATATTAGCTATTATTGTTACTTCTCAATTTTCATTGACCATCTAAAGGAGGATTTTTCTTTCTTTTCATGATGAGGCGGAGAGGGGTCAGTCTCCAGGGTTGAGTATCTTCCCTCATTCCCCATCCACGTGAGCATGTGCACACACATACAGAGCAGGAGCTCACAGTCTCTGGTGGAAGACTCAAACGTTCAAGCCATAATAAGAGTTAATCATCGGGCGAATATGTACAAAGTGATGAGAACATTGGAGAAGAAGAGACTGAGTTTGGATAAAGCTTTGTGAAGGAAAGTCAGGGAGGCAGGATGGTGCTTGCCTGGCCTACCAATATACTGGTGTGGCTGGAAAGCAGTCGAGTGAGGCTGCCAATGATGTTTTTGCTCAGTGAATTGATAATGATAATGATTGTTAACCTTGAGCATTATGTGAAATCCTTTAACCTTCATTACATTCCTATGGAGTAGGTATTTGAATTACTGTTGTGTTACAGCTGAAGAAACTATAGGACAGTGGGATGTGCAGTAACTTTGCTAGAAAGGTCAGGATCTGGGCCTTGCAGTCTGATGTAGGAATGAGAGGGAAATGAGGAACCAATTTATGCCGGGGCTTAATCCTAGGAAGTGTGGAATGTATCCTGTAGTCTGACGGTTCCATGGGCAGTTTTAAAGGATGAAGGTGACAGGATGGGAGCAACTTTTTGAGAAGCTCACTCTGGCAGGCTTATGGCATGGCCTGATGTTTGCAGGCCAGTGTTGTGCTTCTTCCTGTCCATAGCTCATTTAAATACCACTGACAGTACTTATTGCATGACGAGTTATTTTTGTATACATCACTTTTCTTCTTTTGAGGATGTGTTTATTGATTTTTTAGAGAAAGGAAGAGGGAGGGGAAAAAGAGAGAGAGAAACATCGATGTGAGAGAGAAACATTGATGAGTTGCTCCTGGTACGCACTACGACCAGGGATTGAACCTGCAACCTAGGTATGTGCTCTGACCAGGAATCGAACCTGCCACCTTTTTGGTGTACAGGACAATGCTCCAACCATTTGAGCCACCAGCCAGGGCTGTATACATCACTTTTTATCTTTTACTGTGAGTTGCCAAAGGGGAGGGAATATACTTAAATGATTCTTTAAAAGATATTTTTTAATTTATTGAGAGAGAGAGAAACATCAATTTATTGTTCCAGGTATTTATGTGTTCGTTGGTTGATTCTTGTATGTGCCTTGATCAGGGATGGAACCTGCAACCTTGTTTTATCAGGACAATGCCTTAACCAACAGAGCTACCTTGCCTGGGCTTTAAATGATTCTTGTACCCCAGGACTTAGCACTTGTACTCCAGAACTTAGCAGAGTGTGTGCTTAACAAACCCCTGCAGAAGGAGCAAACGAATGGACTTTCTTTTCTCCTGAGGCAGGGAGTGACCACATGTATGCAATAGTCCAGGCAAGTGATGGGAGTGGCCCTAATAAAGGCGGAAATAGCCGAGTCAGTCTTTGTTAAAGTCCAGGCTGTTTGGGGTTTACAGGTCTTTTTCATTGAATTTACCAGTCTAAATGGTGTCATTTCCTGGAACTACCTGATCTGTAAAGACACCAGGGAATGACTTAGGACATGCCACTTAGTAAACTTCCTACTGGGGAAACAAATCAATACTGACAAATTCCCATTAAGAGAAATGAGAGGGATGTATTCTGTGTTTATGGGAGGTGTGTGTAGAAAGAGAGATAGAGGTTTGATCCGATAGACAGAGATACTCAATCTGATTCAGAGAATTTAGATGTTAAATAGGAATTTGGATCATGGTATTAGAGAATATCTATATTCTCAGTATGTATTTTTTCAAAATTTTACTTTTCTGATAATTATATTGCTTTATCCCCTGGAACAAGAAAGTTCCTGTTTCTACTCTTTCCAGAGGATATTTTGCCATCTCAGTGAGATACAAAGCCTATCTTTGCATACATTGTTAAGGGGATCACAGCGCTTCTATTCTAGCTCCCTTAAGGCAATTATTTCAGAAACCTTATTTAGCCCTAGTGAGGTGCAACAAGAGAGAAATTTAATAGTCTTTGGGAATGTGATCAGCTAGTGTAGTATGTAGGAATGTGGGCAGCTGGTAGGATAAACAAAATTCAGCTTGTAAATAACACCTGGAGTAATAAAATAACATTTGATTAGAAGATTTGCCCTGACTCAGAAAAAGAAGTGAAATATGATTATAGACTGGTAGTAGAGTGTAATGGTTAGGAGGATGGACCTCAGAGTCAGAACTCTTGGGTTTGAAATCTGGAACCACCCCCACTTTTTCTGGTGATAATAGAATAGCTAAGCTTTTCAGGCTTTTGTTTTCTCATATGCAAAAAATTGGGTTAATACCCTTCCTTATAGGGCTGTTGAAACAATTAATGGTGATAATTTATGTATAGCAACAGCGCCCAGTACAGTAGATACTCAATACATTTGTTGTTTCAGTGCAGTGAAAGTAAAGGCTTTCTAGGAGTCCTGTTTCAAAATATGTCTTGCAGGTTATTTATAATCCAAATTTATAAATGGATTGAAGAGCTCCAGATGCTTTACAAATGTCAAGTAGTATTATTATATTCATGAAATAAGTATCAAAGGATGGTGTGAAATGGATATTCTCATCTTACCTTGTTTCTCTGTGTGTGTTTGACAAACAGTTGTCTCCCTTATTTAAAACATTTAGAAATGAAACATTTAGAAAGGTTCTATAGCCTTCCTTTATTTTGTAGGTAATATTTTGAGTACTATACATTTCATTATGCATATGAAAAATTTGAGTAATTTTTTATTTTTGAGAGTAATTTGGATAATAGCCATCTATTATTGCTTATACTATTTTCAATGTTTTTTCAAGGTGGTTCTTCTTGTCCAATCTGGAGTCATGAGTAGCAGGAAACTAAGACGAGTGGGTTTATCCCAAGAGCTATGTGATCGTCTGAACAGACATCAGATTTTTGCCTGTCAGGTAAGTTTTATTTAATTCTTTTTCAATGAGAAACTTTAAGTGTAAATTAATTTTAAATACATGTATACCTTTATAACTCTTAAATAAACCTGAAATATGAAAAAAAAGGATAAATGATAGTCTAAAATTAGTTTAGACTAATTTTAAAATATTTATTTATTTTTAGAGAGAGGGGAAAGGAAGGAGAAAAAAAGGGACAGAAACATCTGTGTATGAGAGAAACATCAATTGGTTGCCTTTTGCACGTCCCCAGCTGGGGACCTGGCCCACCACCCAGGCATGTGCCCTGACCAGGAATTGAACCAGCGACCTTTTGGTCTGTAGGCCAGCACAAAGTCCATTGAGCCACACCAGCCAGGACTCCATAGATAAATTTTAAATGATAAGTCACTTGGGTTAAACTTCCAAATATGATTTCATTTGTCCAAGTTCAGTATTTTTGCATTTTGGGCGGATGGATGCTCATGGCAGAAGGTAAAGGACGCCTGTGCCATCTATTTGGGATTGTCGAGAAGTTGTACCTACTTAGGAGAAATTTTGTAGTTATGAGAACTATGACTCAAATGAGGAGATGGTGTTCACTGGATAATTCCTCTGGAAAGCAAGAGAAATTAATAGTTTGGATTATCTTCCTAGTGCTGGAGTGAGAGAAATGTATAGAGAGGTGTTGCATTTTTAAGCACAATAGTGAAGAAAATCTCTCAGATTAAGTGAGATTTAAGGTTTTAGATTAGGATTTACTCCGTAGACTTTCAGAACATGCTGCAATTTTTAAAAAATTACCTTGTATGTTAACGGTATCTTTGGTTTCTTGGTTAATATGTTTAATAATCTCATGTGCATATTTTTAAACATTCTTAAAAGTATGAAATTTAACATTTCATTCCATAGTCAGTTTTATTCTCTGTCTGTTATCCACTACTGCCCCCGAATATCATGTAGTTAAGGAAGAAGCACCTTGCAGCCTGACACCTTCTGGGCCTCACTGGTGTCCAGACTGTTTCAGGTCCAACTGTAGTGCTCAGAGACACACGGGCTGGATGCTGCTGTTCTGTGATGTTGCTTGGTGTGACCTCTGGCACATGCCAGCTCAGTTGGCAATTACAAGATAAAGCTATCATCATCTTTTAGTTAAGGCATACTTTGAGGGGAAAGTACTATAAGAAACATATAAATCTTTGACCGGTGATAAATTTCACTTTTGTCTATACATGGACGATATCAGTTGAAATTTTCCTTTTAATTTCAATGTCTTTGTTACACATATGTTCAAAATATTCTCCTTATGATTCTTTAGGACTTTTTATGTCTATCCCCACTGGAGCTTATGAAGATCACTGGCCTTAGTTATCGAGGCGTCCATGAACTTCTGCGTGTGGTCAGCAGGGCCTGTGCCCCACAGATGCAAACGGTATGTGTATAATTGACATCTGCCATTCTTTCCGGTCAACGTGTATGACATATTTCTAGTTAGGTAACAAGAGAGAATGGGCAGGAATTCACTTTAGTCTCCACTGACATTGCCACTTGAGCTGCAGCCCAATGCCATTCCAAATGCCAGTTCAAGAACTTAGCTTTCTCTTTTATTTTATATTCAGTCTTGTAGCATTCTTTTGATTTGAGTCCTGCCTTAACATTGGCTTAGCCTTAGTTCATTCCTTCAAGAAAGACTTTTTTGTCTGTTTATTTATTCAGTCATTTATTCTTGCCACCAGTATTTATTGAGTGCCAGCCATGTGCCAGGTCCTTTGGCAGGTAGCGGGGATATTGTAGTGAACACGACTGGTAATGTTCCTGCCCTCTTGTAGCTTATACTAGCAGGAGAAGTCAGAAATTAAACAAATATTTACGTAAATACTTAGTAAATTGCAGCAGTGGTAAGTCCTATTAGGGAAAAGTTCAAGGAGTTTTGAAACTTAATAACAGGGGGCATTACTTAATTTAGGGAAGGGCTCCCCCAAGGAAGCGACACTTAGGCTAACACCTGAGGGATGAGTAGGGGAGGGAGAGGCAAAGGAGTGGGGGAGGGAGGTGAGCGTGGGCAGGGCCCGCAGGCAGGGGGCTAGCAAACGCGAAGGCTCTGTGAAGAGCCGCAGAATGGCGCTTGCTTGGCCATGAAGTCAGGCTGCTGTGAATGGAACAGTGCAGCGAGGAAGAGAGTGTCAGGGGATGAAGTCAGGAAAGCAAGCAGGCGTCAGACCTTTAGGGCCTGCGGACAATGTTAAGGATTTTGGGCTTTATTCTTGGGGCAGTGGGAAGCCATAAAAGGGTGTAATTAAATATGTGTTTTTGGAAACTCAGTCTTGAACATAGACATGTAGTTGAAAAGGAGCAAGGAAATATTAGTGAAGAGTAGATATCTATTAATATATTCCAGACAGAAAGTGATTGTGACATGGATTATCAGTGTGGTATTAATGCAGAAGGTATAATGTCAATTAATATGAGAGACATTTAGGAGGTAGAATAGGAGTTGGTGATTGTCTGTGGGTAATAGCGAATACAGGAAAGTGTCAGAGATGAGTCCTTGATTTTTGCTTTGAAAAATTGGGTGGTAAGGTTAGAGAGGAGTGGGTACATTTGTGGTTCATAAATATTAATATGCTGGTCTTCCTACATCCTCCCAGAGGCAGAAGAGCCTTGGATTTGAGATATAGATTTATTAAATCGTAAACTTTACGTGGAAACAAACTACATCTTTCACTTTACCATTTTATTCCCAGAGCCTATCATAGTATATGGCAGGCAACAGGCACTGTAATTTATTGAATGAGTTTTTATGCTTTCATTTCATTCACAAAATTTCATTTATAAAAATGAAATCTTTAATGGGAGAGATTGCAAGAGACAAGTGTTCTTATGTATTACCAGTGAGCATATAACCACATCAATCACACCTGCAAAGATCTTTTTTCAAATAAGAGCATTCCCAGGTTCCAAGGATTTGATACGGATATTTCTCAGCCTGTCACACCTACCCGTTAGCTATTCTTCACAAACCAACCTCAGTCTGAAGTGATAACTTGATCATGTCACTCTTTGGTGCTCTTGGCAATAAACTCTGAACTTGAACAAGGCTCTCAATGATTTGGCCCCTGCTTACCTCTTAGCCTCATTGCTTGCCACACCACGGCCACACTCCATCTTTGAACTCCATCTTCTAAATGAACTCCTTGGTTTTTTTGTAGTTTTTGTTAGTTTTCATTTCCTCCCTTTATTGCTTCTTGACCTTTCTCTGTACACTCTCCTTTTTGGCAGGAACATGCACATTTCCTTTGCTTGTCTAACAGCTATTTCAGATTTCAGCTTAGTGTAGTTCTTTCACGGAGTCTTCCTGGATCACAGAGTCGAGGTCAGGCGTACTGTCTTTATGTTTCCACTTTCCCTATCACAGTATCTCTTATTACTTGTGTAGTAATTGCCCAGTTTCTAGTCCTGATGGTTGATTGTAAGTACTGTGAGGGCAGGGGCTCTATCTGTTAAATCACATCCCCGTAGACTAGCTCAGTCCCTGGCAAAGAGTAAATATTTGTCAAACAAATAAATGATAGAGAATAAAAAGTTGGAATTGGTGTTCTAGCTGCTAAAATTTGAGGTTTAGAGTTGGTTTATGCTTTTGAAGAGCTTTGATGTTGAAAAGATCGAAATCTTTTTCTTGTGCAGGCCTACGAGATGAAGGCACAGAGGGCTGCTGCTGTCTCCCCTGCCTTCCTGCCTACAACCCTGTCTGTGCTGGACGAAGCCCTGCACGGCGGTGTGGCTTGCGGATCCCTCACGGAGGTAGCGGAGCCACTTTCCAAACCTTTCTTCCATTCCATTACTTTCAGAGCGAGGGGGAAAAGTTTAGTTAAGAAAGCCTATTATTTCATGGAGATTAATCTGAATTAAATTACAAGCACCTCAGGGCATGCTCCTCTACTCAGCGTCTAATGTAGTTGCTCTGCAAAAAAACGTCAGAAAAATCCTCGTTGACTGACTGGTCTGCTTTGGTTGCTCTTTGAATTAATGTAGAAAATGATGAATCTTATGAAATAATATTAAACAATTTGGGAGAATGAAAAAAGGATTGTTACTTAGTGTATTAGAGAGGAAAATTTGAAATTTTACTAATAGTTGGGAAAATTACAGTATTAAACTGAAATGAGCTATTTTTATTTCCTGTTATGGATAGAGTTTGGTTCCAGGAAGTGATAGGTATTTGTTATATATTGTTGCATAGCAAATTACCCTAAAACTAAGTGGCCTAAAGCAACAAGAAAACACTGATTTTATTTCTTTAGGAGTGGCTTAGCTTGGTGATACTGGCGAGGAAAGCAGTATCTGAAGGCTTGGTGGGGCTGGAGGTTATTTCCACGGGGGTCACTCATATGGTTGTGGACAGGAGGTCGCGGTTGCTTCCCCGGCGGGCTCTCCACAGGCCGCTTGGGTCCTCTCATGTCATGATGGCTGGCTTGCAATAGGACGAGGGATCCAAAAGAGGGGAAGATGGAAGTGGCGATACCTTTGATGACTTAATGTGGAAGTTACACATCACTGCTTCTGCCAAATTGTCTTCGCCAGAGTGAGTCATCAAGTCCAGCCCACGTTCAAGGAAAGGGCGGTTAGGCTCTACCCTTGGGAAGAAGCGTCAAGAAAAAATTCGAGGACATTGAAAAACCACCACAGGTCTTTTCCTTGAAAACAGCATTGGTGTGCGTACTGGTCCTGATGTGGTGACTCCATAGACTGTATTTACCAACACACTCCTGAGGGACTTCTCGCCTGAGAGTTCCAGGGGTGTAGATACTTCAAGCAAACCTCCAAACGACAGCAGACTCTTGCACTGATAGTCTTAAATTTAACTGTAAATTCTTCCTTGAAGACATAAAACCCTGTTTTAGATAATAGACCTTATCTTATTTCCTTCCTTCCGAGAAAGGTTTAAAAATGTGTGTGACTATGCCCAGTATTTGCCAACTATGCCCAGTACTAGGTAGTTGGTAAAGAAATGAATACAGTAATCTAAAAAAGAACGAACAAAAACCTGCTACTGCAGAGTTCTGCCACCAGATGGAGCCAGAATGCTATTTCATATAGTCTTTTTGTCATTTAGTTGGACCTTTGCTCAAGTTTTTAACAATAGTGAACCACAGTTACAAACTTATTTAAAAAACAAAAAAACTGAACGTAAGGAAGATTAGCCAACAACTACTTATTTTTTAAGTTTTAGAATAATTTTCAACCTTTTCACTTAAATTCTTCCTGAATCCAAGCAGTAGTTACAAGCCATTTCAGTGTTTTGTCACAACCTGCTTGCTGAATTGGGATATAAATCTCTGTTTATTAGGGGCAAATTCTCTGTGTTCTGTTTCAGCTACAGGTAGCCTATTCAGTCTTCTTAGGATTTTTCAGCTGATTACAGGGAGCATTTCTATTTACTTTTTGTTAAAAAACAAAACTTTCGTAGTTATTTTGTGTGCACAGAATTAAGTATATCCTGCATATGTAAGTTGTGGACTCCTGTGAGCGCATGACCCAATGTAAGGGCCAGAACCAGACCAAAGCCATCAAAACTAGCTGCGGACTCCTCCCTGACCCTATCTTTGGCCTTCTCTTGGGAGGTGATGTCCACCCTGAATTTCTACCATTCCTCTACTTTTTCCCCTGTAGTATCTTATGCCTGTAGTTTTCTTCACCACCTACATACATAAGAGGTAAAACATTTTATTTAGTTTTGCTTATTTTTAGCTCTGTTATATCATGTATCTGTGGTTAAATCATATAGTTCTGTCTGCTTCTTTCACTCAGTATTGTTTTCTAAGATTTATCCATGTTGTTGAAGTTAGCAAGAGTATCATTCATTGCTGTATCATATTCCATTTTGAAAATAGGCTCCAATCCATTTATTCCTTCTCTTGTGAGTGACTGTTTGGGTTGCTTCCAGTTGCTACTAGTGTAAACAAGTTCTGTGAAACTGTTGCACGTGCCTCCTGGATCACATGTACAGGTATTTCTTTAAGGCAGGGATTGGCGACGTACTTACTGCCCAGTGGTCAAATCTGGCTCACTGCCTGTTTTTGCAAATACAGTTTTACTATAACACAGCTGTGTTCATCGTTTACATTTCGTCTGTGGCTACAAGGCAGAGTCCAGTTGGCTGTGACAGACCTCATGGTCTACAAAGCCTAAAATATTACTGTCGGGCCCCTGTCTAGGGCACCCACTTTGGAGAGATTTGCTGGTTATGGGTTATGTGCACGTGTAACTCTGCAGAATCAGGGCAAGCTGTTTTCCAGAGTGGTCGTTCCTGTTTACATTCCTATGAGTGATGTGCACAAATTCCTCTTGCTCCCTATTTTCGTGTCTTGGTGTTATCCAACTTCTTAATTTCTGCCCATCTTTGTAACCTTAATTTTCATTTTCCTGATTACTAATGAGCTTAAATGTATTTTCTTAAATCATTTGGCTATTAAAAAAATAATTTTATTAAGGTTCAATTTAAACACTATAAAATTCAACCATTTTAACTATATAATTCAGTTAGCAAATTTATATTAAATCCTCACCATAATCCAGTTTTAGGACATTTCCATCATCCTGAAATGTTCCCTTGAGCCCCCTTGTAGTTAATCTCTGCTCCCATCCTTATCCCTAGGCACCCACACTGATCAGCTTTCTGTCTTAATAAATTTGCCTTTTCTACACATTTCATCTAAGTGGAATCATGCAGCATGTAGTCTTTTGTATTTGGCTTCTCCCACACAGCGTGATGTGGTTGAGGTTCATTCCTATTGTTGCATGCATTAGTGGTTTTCTCCTTTCAGTGCTGAGTGTGAATGTTCTACTGTACGGCTGTGGCGCATTTTGTATGCCACTGCTCAGTCGGTGGACGCTTGGGCTGTTTCCCGTTTTTGTCTGTCGGGGATAATGCTACTGTGAACATTCACAGACATATCTGACTGAAGATAGGTTTTTGTTTCTCTTGAGTAGATTCCTAGGAATAGAATGGCTAGGTCACACGATAGGTGTGTTTAATATTTAAGGAAGTGCCAGACTGCTTTCCAAACTGGCTGTAACACTTTACATTCTCACCAGCATGCACGATGGTTTGTTTCTCCACCTCTTCACCAAGACTTAGTATAATCTGTATTTTTTAATCTTCACCCGAGGGTGTATTTATTTATTTTTTTTAGAGAGAGAGGGAGAGAAACATTGATGAGAGAGAGAAACATTGATGAGTTGCCTCTAGAACATTCCCCAACTGGGGATTGAACCCACGACCTAGGTATGTTCCCTGACTGGGAATCAAACCCACAACTTTTGGTGTATGGGACTATGCTCCAACCAACTGAGCCACCCAGCCAGGGTTTTGGTATTATCTTTTTGATTGCAGCTGTTCTAGGGGTTGTGTAGTTGTATTTCACTGAGGTTTTAATTTGCATTTTCCTGATGACTAACGAACGATATTGAACATCTGTTCATTACTTACTGGCCGTTTGTATATTTTGTTTAGTGAAATATCTATTAAAATCTTTTGCCTATTTTTTAATTGGTTGGTTGTTTTGTTTTTTTGAGTTATAAAAGTTTTTTATATATTCTGGATATACAAAGTTCTTTCTCAGCTATATGATTTACAATTATTTTCTTTCAATCTGGGGCTTGTCTCTTCATTTTCTTAATGGTAGCTTTTGAACTTTAAAGTTTGGTGTTGTTCAGTCTATCAGGTAAGGTAGTTAAAATAGTCCATTATATTGTTGAGTTAAGTTTACTTGTAGTTGTATTATTTTTAAAAAAATTTACTTATTTATTTTTAGAGAGAGGGAAAGGGAGGGAGAAAGAGAAGGAGGGAAACAAAGAGAGGAAGAAAGAATGGGCTGCCTCTCACCCCCAACTAAGGACCTGGCCCACAACCCAGGTATGTGCCCTGACAGGGAATCAAACCAGCAAACTTTTGGTTTGCAGGCTGGTGCTCAATCACTGAGCTTTGAGCCTATTTTATTGTGTTAAATTAACTCATTTAGAATTGTCACGTATTCCTGGAGAACTGAACCATATTCTCCTACGTGGCACTTGTCACCGTTACAATTTTGCTGTTTGTGTAATTAGTTAATGTATGTCTTCCTCATTGAAGAATAAATTCCATGTGGGCAGGGATTAGGTCTTTTTCTTCTTATTATTAAATCCACAGTATTAGATATTTAACAAATATTAATTGAATGAATGCATTTGTTTTTATTTATGTTTTAGCACTTGTTTTTTTAAAGATTTTATTTTTAGTGAGAGGAGAAGGGGAGGAGAAAGAGAGGGAGAGAAACATCAATATGTGATTGCCTCTTGTGTGTCCCCTACTGGGGACCTGGTCCACAACCCAGACATGTGCCCTGAATGGGAATTGAACCAGCAACCCTTTGGTTCGCAGGCTGGCACTCAATCCACTGAGCCACACCAACCAGCGCTCTTTTTTTTTAGCACTTCTGTGGTGCTTTTTTATTATTAATGCTTTGGTTCCTACTGCTTCTCTTACACTTTACCTTTTTGTCTTGGAATAACCTAAACTTCAGGAACTTTTAATATTATTGCTGTTCCAGAGTATTTCTTTACAGTGTTGTTTTCACTGGTATGCCATTTGTTTCTTCAAATTATCAAAATATTCAGTAGTACATTTAAGGAATATGATTTTTCTACTTAATTGATTTTTTAAATGATTTTATTTATTTATTTTTAGACAGAGGAGAAGGGAGGGAGAAAGAGAGGGAGAGAAACATTGATGTGTGGTTGCCTCTTATGTGGCCCCCACTGGGGACCTGGCCCGCAACCCAGGCATGTACCCTGACTGGGAATTGAACCAGCGACCCTTTGGTCTGCAGCCCGCACTCAATCCACTGAGCTACACCAGCCAGGGCTTAATTGATTTTTTAATTAATGAACCTTAGTGATTCTTTTACTTCAGAAGGTTTTTCTTATATGTTTTTAAAGTTATATGTCTCTGAAGTCTATATATCTACACATTTATGTATTACTTTTGTTATATATTGCTGTTTAACAAATCATTTCAAAGCTTAGTGCCTCCAAACAACAATAAATATTTATCTCACAGAGTTCTGTGAGTCAGGAATTCAGGAGTGGCTTAGCTAGGTGTTTCTGGTCATGACTTCCCATGAAATTACGTCAAGATGCTGGCGGAAGCGCAGTCACCTGAACGCTTGACTGGAGCTGGGGGAGATGCTTTCGAGACGGCTTACTGACGTGGCTGGTCCCGGCTGCCAGCAGTTATTGGCCACAGGAACCTCGCCGCACGTCTGCTTGAGTGTCTTCGTGACGTGGCAGGTGACGTTCCCTAGAGTAAGTGATGTAAGAGAACGAAGTAGAAGTAAATGGCTGTGTCTTTATGGCTCAGCCTTGAATCAGATACCATCACTCTGCCGTGTTCTGTCCCTCCCACAGACATACCTCGTGCAGGGTGGGAGGGCACGAATACCAAAGTGAAGATTGTGGGGTCCCTCTTAGAGGCTGGCTAGTACTATAAATGTGTGCGTGTGTTCTATATGTGTATGTAAGCATACATGTATGTGTATGTGTGTGTGTGTATGGTTTTTTAAAAACTTTAATTTATTGCCTCTCTATTCCTTGAGACTTTGTGGTAGGTAGAATTTTTAAAATGTCCTTCCGAAGATGTTCTGCTACAATCCCTGGAACCTGTGAATATGATTAGCTATCGTTCCCATGATTATGGTATGTTCTATGGCACAATTGACTTTAAGATAGGGAGATTATCCCAGTCTAAGCTCATGAGCCCTTAAAAGCAGAGAGCTTTCTCTGGCTAAAGATGAAGAGAAAGCCAGAAGGATTCAAAACATGAGGATTCAGAACGTAGAAGGGGCCACATGAGAAGGAATGTAGGGGCCTCTAGGGGCAGGGAGCAGCCTTCAGATGACAGCCAAAAGGAAACAGGAGCTCAGCCCCACAGCTCCACAGAAGTGGGTTTTCCCAGCAGCCTGAGTGAGCTTGGATGCTGATACTCCCCCACCCTCAGCCTCCAGATAGGAATGTAGCTCAGCGGACACTCTGGGTCCATCGGGACTACTAGCCTACAGAGTCGTGAGATAAAAATGGGTGCTGTTTTAAGTTGTTCAGATTGTGGTAACTTGTTACATAGCAATAGAGAACTGACACAGATGTCACTGGAGTTGGCTAAATAATTGCATTGCGTGATCTTTGTTTCTGGTTAAGAGGCCAAACCTAGAGTCCAGACATCAGGTAGAATTTAGCTCTGGTGGAGGTGAGGGGTAAGGCAACCGGCTGAGTAAACTTGGGCCAGGAGATGACCGAGGGAGTAAGAATAAATCTGGAAACATTCTGCTGTCATTTGTATAGCTGCTCTTTCCTGACTCCACTTCAAAGCTTCCTAATTTATTTATCATCAGTTTTGATTTATGTGAACTTCACTGAATCTGTGTCTATTCAGTTCCGGCACCAAGATTAAAGGTGGAGCTAGAGAAGCGCTGCCTGTGCCCAAAGCCGAAGCAGCAGAGGAGAAATCAAAGAGGGACCAGCTCTGCTGAGTCACTGATGGAAGTGAAAAGATAGGGCTCTGTCCCCTCCCCGACAACATCACATTCCTCACTTGTGGGATGTGTAGCAGATAATTCGACATCTGTTCTAACTGAGTATTGGTAGCAAAGATACGTTTGAAGCTTAAACTTTGAAAGTTTGCATTATGTGGAGATCAAACCAAGTGCTGGTAGCCTGGCCATGTGAGAATAACATAGATCACATCAGTGTTTCTCAGCCCCTGTTTCAGTATCGCCTCCTGAAGGGCCTCACAGACCTTTTTTTCCTTAATCACCCCACCAGGAGATTTGAATACCACACGTAGGCTGTATGTAAGTTTATGTACAGTATGTATACTTGTGCTTTCTACATAAAAACAGTGAAATTATCCCACTCCCCAATCAACCAGGTTTTATCCTTGTGGTTAGTATCACCCCTGCTGGGAATGCACAACAAAGATTCTAATGTGATTGGGTAAAATTAAGATTGTATTTGAAGGGATCATCAAAAGAGGTATTTTCATATTGTAATCCAGAGATTACAGGACTAGAGAACTAGCCCAAATTCAAGTTAACAGAAAGATTTAACATTGGCATGCCTTAGTTCAAGAGCATCCCTAGAAAACCCAGGAAGGACGGTCAAACCTTTGTAACGTTTAAGAGTGATGATTATGCCCAGGTCCTTGCTCTAAGTGTTATTGATTGGCCAAAAAGTTTGGTGTTTTTTTTTCTGTAAGATGGCTCTAGTAAGATGGGCTCAGTTGTCTTTAACTTTATTTGAAACAATTTTGTTAGATTGTATTGTGACAGCTGTCATACTAGCATGCATTTTGAAAAATTTTGATGCAATTTCATCAAAATTGGTAAATTTTTGTGTAGCCATTTTAATATTGGTGGAAGAAAATAAACAACATTATTGGCATATTACACTTTATTATTTCAAGAAAGGTGAAGATGCAACTGAAATGCAAAAAATTAAGAAAGAGATGTGTCCAGTGTATGGAGAAGGTGCTATGACTGATTGAAGGTGTCAAAACGGGTTTGTGAACTTTCTTCTCGCTGGACGATGCTCTACGGTCGGGTAGACCAGTTGAAGTTTATAGCGATCAGATTGAGACATTGGGAACAGTCAACGTTATATCACACGGGAGATAGCCGACGTGCTCAAACTATCCACATCAATGAAGTTATTGGTGAAAATGAAAAATATGTCTTTTATTTTACAGAAAACACTAAACGGACATTTTGGCCAACCCCAAAATAAGAAACAATGTAGCACATTCTCCATTGTTTGTATTTCTATGCTTTGTTCATGATTGCAGGAGACAGATGGTCCTCCTTGAGTGAGGCAGTTTTGCTTTAGAAGTGACTGTCCTGTCCCAAACAGGTAGAGGCAAGATGACAGAGTCCTATCTTGGCATCCTAACCTTTCCTCAGAACAGTTGAATGTTCCAGTTTTTTTCTTTCCATGGACAGTTTGCTGTCGCCCACAGGATCCCAAGGGTTGTAAACTCAAATGCTTGCACGGGCTGGGCATGTGATAGAAATGCATAACAGTGAGGTGTAAGACATACCATTTCATTAGTTAATTTTGGTTGCTTACACTGCTTACAACAACAGCAAAATTTATTTTTCTTGCTCATAGGTCTGCAGGTCGGTCGAGGTGGGTCTTGTCTCCTTCCAGCTGCAGCCAGGTTCAGGTGAACTCCGTGTGCAACAGCAGCCATAGGGAAACTAGGGAGAGGTTTCTCACTGGTGTTCCTTGACCATAGTCTGCTCCCCAGTGTTTTGAAAGGCAGGATAATCAGGTCCTAATGTATGAGTTTAGCATATGTGGTTGATTGGATTATAGTTCCAATTTTTTATTCACCAACTGATTTAACATCTTTCTCCATAAAGGTTTTGTAGAGTCTTTCATATGTCACATGTTATTTGATTGCTAAATGAACGATTATATCCCTTGATACCGTTTACATTTTTTATTTTAACTGTGAAACTTGGGACACTTGTCATTTCCATGTCCTCCTGCTTTTTAAAAAGATTTGTTCCCCCTCTTTTTCTTTTTCCCTCCCTTCCCATTTACTTCAAAAACAGCAGTTCTC
Organism: Desmodus rotundus; assembly: GCF_022682495.2. NCBI lineage: Eukaryota > Metazoa > Chordata > Mammalia > Chiroptera > Phyllostomidae > Desmodus > Desmodus rotundus. The sequence continues at coordinate 111,210,728 of NC_071393.1, forward strand.
AATATGAGAGGGACAGTGCAGTGAATCCAAGCTATAAAATCTTCCACATGTTGATGTAGAGTAATTTAAGATCAAGGCAAAGTGCTTTCTGGCTTCTCTGAGATTGTTGGCTTTTTGGGGGTTCATATGTTTATTTCAGGATTTAGAAAGTTAGTTATTTTTAAAATGAATTCTGTAGGTCTGAAGACCTAATCATATTTCTACACAATTGTAGAGCAAATGGACACACATAGATGCTGGGTAGGGGCTGGAGGTTTGGGGGTGGTCATTAAAAAAAGAGATGCGAAGCTTCCACATGCTTTTTTCTCAGATGAGAACCAGGCAGTCCGTAAATTGTCTTCTGCAAAGTATTGGGTGGGAAGTTTGCACCACCCTGTTGCCCCACCTGACTATGAGGAGAATTAACTTGGTAGATTTTAGGTCCCAACCGGTCAGGGTTTCACATTCATCTCAACCATTTAGTCTCATTTAAGATTAAAACGACTAGGCTTCACTTTTACTTTAGCACAAGTAGACTTTCCTTTCTTAGGAAAAATTCTCTTGCTTCTTTAAACCGATAATTAAACCAGTCATTAATACCCTGCATTGCTTCCTTGTCGACATTCGAGTGACCTGTACTACTTTTTATTTTCTTTCAGATCTTTCACATTTTTCGGGCAGGGTTGAAACTCAGGCTCTAATTCTCTGAAGCTAATCGTGTTTTACTGGTGTCTTCTGTGTGTAAATGTTGTATTCATTCTGAGTTTCCAAGAAGCAAATAACTTAGACTATTCTGGTTTGGCATATTCTCTCTTTCTAACCAGAGAAAGCTGTTGGAGCTGAACCTGGGAACTGAACACAACTTGAAATTTTGTGGTTTGGCTGCTAGAATTCAGAGCTAAACTATCTGAAGCTAAAAATTATTAATGTTGAAATGTTTTAACCTACTATGTAAACCTGAAAAAATAATACAATTTAACTTTTATCTAGATGTCAGATGTGTGATGAGTGCTTAAAAGGATACCAATGTTGATTTTATAAAAAGCTGAATGGTAAAGTGTAGAGCTTTTTAAAAAATACAATTTTTAAATATATATTTTATTGATCATGCTATTACAGTTGACCCATTTTTTTCTCCCCTTTAACCCTCTCTGCCTGTATACCCATTCCCTGTGGCATTCTCCACCCCCGCTTAGTTCATGCCCATGGGTTGTACATATAAGTTCTTTGACATCTGCATTTCCTGTACTATTCTTAACCTCCCCCTGTCTATTTTGTGCCTACCAATTATGCTTATTCCCTGTACCTTTTCCCCCATTCCCTTCTTGCCCACTCTCCGCTGATAACCCTCCATGTGATCTCCATTTCTGTGGTTCTGTTCCTGTTCTAGTTGTTTGCTTAGTTCATTTTTGGTTTTTTTAGGTTCACTTGTTGATAGTTGTGAGTTTGTTGTCATTTTACTGTTCATAGTTTTGATCTTCTTCTTTTTCTTAAATAAGTCCCTTTAACATTTCATATAATAAGGGCTTGGTGATGATGAACTCCTTTAACTTTTCCTTGTCTGGGAAGTATTTCATCTGCCCTTCCATTCTACATGATAGCTATGCTGGATAGAGTAATTTTGGATGTAGGTCCCTGCTTTTCATGACTTTGAATACTTCTTTCCAGCCCCTTCTTGCCTGCAAGGTTTCTTTTGAGAAATCAGCTGATAGTCTTATGGGAACTCCTTTATACATAACTCTTCTCCTTTTCTCTTGCTGCTTTTAAGACTCTCTCCTTATCTTTAATCTTGGGTAATGTAATTAAGATGTGTCTTGGTGTGTTCCTCCTGGGATCCAACTTCTTTGGGATCCTCTGAACTTCCTGGAGTTCCTTGAAGTCTATTTCCTTTGCCAGACTGGGGAAATTCTCCTTCATTATTTTTTCAAATAAGCTTTCAATTTCTTGCTCTTTCTCTTCTTTTTCTGGCACCCCTATGATTCAAATGGTGGAAAGTTTGAAGTTGTCCCAGAAGTTCCTAAGCCTCTCCTCATTTTTTGAATTCCTGTTTCTTCATTCTGTTCTGGTTGAATGTTTATTTCTTCCTTCTGCTCCAAATTATTGAGTTGAGTCCCAGTTTCCTTCCCTTCACTGTTGGTTCTCTGTATATTTTCCTTTATTTCACTTTGTATAGTCTTCATTTCTTCCTTTATTTTACATCTGTAATCAACCATTTCTGTGGGCATCCTGATTACTAGTGTTTTGAACTCTGCATCTGATAGGTTGGTTATCTCTTTGTTGGTTAGTTCTTTTTCTGGAATTCTGATCTGTTCTTTCATTTGGGCTGTTTTTCTTCGGGTGCACCTGTTACGTTGTAAGGTGCGGAGCCTTAGGTATTTGCCAGGGCAGGGAACCCACTTGGCTGCATTGTGGTGCTGCATGTGGGGGATGGGTCAGAGAGGGAACAATGAGGTTTGCTTAGCTTTCACCCTGCTTTCAGTCACTTTGCCCGCTACCCACAAGCGAATTGCATCCTTCGAGGTGCTGCTCTGCTGCTGACTCCTGGGTGGGTGGGCTTGTGTACATTCTGGGACCTCATGGGCCCCTTCAGCGGACTCTCCTGTGAGGCTGGGAGTTTCTCCCACCACCACACCCCTACAGGTTTTTACAACCAGGTTTTTGAAGCTTTCTTTTCCCGTGCCAGAACCCTGGGTTGCATGGTCTGTCTTGCTCCCCAGTTGTTCCTTCTGGTTTATCTGCACACGAATGTGGGACCGCCTGGCCCACCAGCCACTTCTGTGCCACGTATCCTCTCCACCCTGGCTTCCTGTCTCTGCCTCTCCTACCAGTCTGGATGAATGTTCTTCTTTAACTCCTTGGTTGTTGGACTTTGATACAGTTCGATTTTCTGGTAGTTCTGGTTGTTTTTGTTTTTAAATTGGTTGTTGTCCTTCTTTTGGTTGTGTGAAGAAACAAAGTGTGTCTACCTATGCCTCCATCTTGAAAAGCCAACCTCTTTACATAAGGCATAGAGTTTTTATAGTGCTCTAATGAAGTGGGGAGTGACCTTGAAGTTCAGTTGAATTACAAGAGGTTCTTTAGTTATCTCACAGCAAAGATTGTAAAACAATTGTTGAATTTAAAGATGGTGAAGCCTTTTTTTTAATGCAAAGACAGTGTTTGTCCAATTTGCTGATCTTTTCTTTATGAAAGTGGCTATGCGACAGGCTTCATAGCAGATTAAAAATCAACCAACCTACCAGCCAACCAACGGAATACTCTTACTTCATCCCCTCAAAGTAAAGATGGTGTTTTAACAATGAGTGACAGAGTAACTGCCTTTTTAAAGACAGAGATTCAAGTACAAAGAGAGAGTGTTTTTTTGTCACTGCTTGGAAATGTTTCTTTTATAATGTGATTTTTCTTGTAAGAGATACATGTGTCTAATGAAAACTTTGCTGTCTGCACCCTGTGAACAACTTGTAAGAATATTTTCTATACTGTTGAAAACCTTTCAAGTAATTTCAGTTAATTTTTAAACCAATTGTTAAGAATGTAAAAATGCAGTATCTTTTGATTACTTTGCAAGAACAATTGAAAGGAGGGAAGATAGAAATTTATTAGATAAAATTCAACAAAAACGAACTGATGGGAGTTATTGAAAAATGAAAATAGTGATTTACAAAGTACAAAAATGATATGTTACTTTAATTTCAGTCCTCACATTTTTGCAGTTATCCCTTGCTCTACTATATAGCCATTACAATTAAGTGCTGAAATAAGCAGAATTTAGGACCTGACATTTTAATCACCTAATTACAAAATATTTAAATCAATATTTAAATATAATATAATTTCATTTATTTTAAAAATTATCATTGCTCCGCTGTCAGTATTAATACATTTTTATGGGAGTGGAAAGACCTCTACAACTGTTGGTGGTAGAGTGGCATAGGGTATTAATTAGACTGGTGGAGTCAGATCAGACCTTGGTTTAGCAACCTCCGTACCTGAGTTCCGGCGAAGAAAGAATTCAGAGTCAAGACTCAAATTATAAGATAAAGTTTATTTAGAAACTCATAGAGATAGAAGAACTGAGCCATAGAAGAAATGGGCTCAGGAAATAAGTTACAGAGGCAAAAGAAGGGCCCTTGGAGCTTAGGAGAAGGAGAGGCAAGGAAACATGCCTGAGGGAAGAGGCTGGGGAAAGGCATGGGAGTGCTTCATAGAGAGAGCCCCGTTGGGTTCTTCGTCTTGAAGGCTTTCATTTGCTCCCGAAAGGTGGGGTTTCAGGGGAGGTCCTGCGGAGGATCTCAATGGAATATTCGTCAGTTTTCCAGGTTTGCCCGTCAGGGCCATGGTTTGCACTGATTGGTCGTTGCTAGGTGAGGGGGTCATTAGTCAGTGCATCTGATCCTGATGTCAGCCATGGAGTCACTTGTCTGGTTTTGCTGCTTTTCTGCTCCTGGAGCTGAAACACAACTGAGACCTAGATGTTATTTCAAGGTTTAATGCTTAAGGGAGTGGTTGTGCCAGGGCCCACATGGGAGTCCCATGAGACCACCCTTCGGTCCCCTATTCCTCCTCCAGTGGTGTCTACTGCATGACTAGTGACATGCCAGGGGAGGAGAGGTCAGGGGAGGGTCCAAGCTGCATGACCAGTGATATGGAAGGTCAGGAGAGTCTTAAACCCCACTGCCAATGTTATGAAATGTCAGGGGGGTTAAACCGCATGACCAGCGACATGCTATGGAAGAAAGGTCACCCTGGGAGCAAGGTCCTTGTTTTCCCCGTTTTGCCAGTTGCTCAGCACCTAGGGCTTTCCATCTGGTGACCTTCTGTACCTGTCTATCACCCTTGCTCTGCTGGTGTCTGTCTGACTGCCTACCATACAACTCAGTTGTAAAACTATTTTTAAATGCTTGTAACCTTTCATTCTTTTTAATCCCTATTCTATGTATGTTCTATATTGCAATACTGTATTGAATGCATAGTAAAATAGTATGTATATAATAAATGTGCATATATTGGAGGACCATACTAAATTTCTGTTTGTTTGGTTTGTCAGAGTATGTAATCACAGTTTGGAGACCTGTTTTCACTGACCACTCATGATCTGGCAAACTATTATTGGTAGTAGCAACTATTAATCCTTAAAGTCTAAGTCACTGTTTTCTAGATTACAAATCAGCATATAGTTTTTAACTCATGAGCTTTTGTTTTTTAATGTGGAGCCTTGATAAATGAAATTTAGCTTTAGTGTAAATTCCAAAAACAGTGGTTCTCAAAAGTGTAGAGCATGCCCTGACTATTGCGGTTCAGTTGGCTGGCTGGGCATTGTCCCACAAAGTGAAAGGTCACTGGTTTGATTTCTGGTCAGGGCACGTCCCTGGGTTACAGGTTCAGTCCCCAGTAGGGGTGCATACGAGACAACCAATAGATGTTTCTCACTCACGTTGATGTTTCTCTCCCTTTCTTTCTCCCTCCATTCTCTTCTCTCTAAAAATAAATAAATAAATAAATAAATAAATAAATAAATAAAATCTTTATAAAAAAGTGTACGGCAGCACCAGCATCACCTAGGAACTTAGCAGAAATGTAAATTTCCAGGCCACATCTCAGACCTATTGAACCAGAGATACTGCTTAGCAAGGGGGCTGGATAATTCTAATGCTCGCTCAAGTTCGAGAACCACTGGCCTAACTGATTTAGACTGGTGGGCCATTCCTTTCTCCTATTTCATGATTTATCTGAGACAGTTTCTTCCTATCTATGGTCTGTCTCAGTCTTAGCCCAGACTTTTTTCATCTCTACCTGAGATTTTCTTCTCTTCTCCTTCCTTCCTCCTTTTCCTCTCCCTGTGGTGAAACATTGTTCATTAGTGTTATTTTCACAAGAGGGATAGTGTTTTGGCTCTTACCTTTGGGATGCCACAGCCCATGTGACATGTTTAAAGGGAACATTTGTAGCATTTAAAAAGTAATATTTGTAAACTACTTCCAGTTGGACTGGAATATGCATTGATTAATATTCTATTTTTCTGTCTATACCCTTTTGATTTCAAATTTTATAATCTTGAAATACCTCTCTACCAACTAAAATTTCAAAACAAACATTTCAAAGTATGAGTCATTTAGATTCAACAATTGTTGAATTTTGTTATATTTGTATTATCTCTTTCTATTCATACACACACACCCACATATACACACCTTTTTTGCTGAACTATTTGATAGTAAATTGTATACGTTAGTACCCTTACCCCCAAATACTGTATGCCTAAGAATAAAGCTCAGAGTAGCTTTTAAGGGTACTAGTACTAAATTGTTCTGAAAGGCCAATTCTTAGCAAATGTTAAACCAATTATTAAAGCCTCTTGAATATTTTATTTTTTAAAGATTTATTTATTTATTTATTTTTAGAGGGGAAGGGAGGGAGAAAGACGAGAGAAACATCAATATGTGGTTGCCTCTCATGCACCCCTACTAGGGACCTGGCCTGCAATCCAGGCATGTACCCCGACTGGGAATTGAACCGGCAGTCCTTTGGTTTGCAGGCTGGCACTCAATCCACTGAGCCACACCAGCCAGGGCAACCTCTTAAGTATTTTCAAGATCCTTTTATAAATGTGTTGCTGAGGAATAGAAAAGTTATGAATATATAAATGAGTCCTCCAGCCTTTCTTAACCAAACTTTTTCACCTGAACTATAGAACACACAGGATGATTTGAATGACTATTTTGTTATTTCTCCCAAGGATGGTCCGTAACTATTACCTATCTACATGCATAGGGGAAAAGTGAATTCATTATATACACTGAACATCTCTAGGAATCCAGTTTAGTTGGACTGTGCATGTGGCAAGTTTTTAAAGAATTCTGCTTTGACTAGCTTGTAATGTTTATACAAATAACTTTTTTTTTCAAATTTTTTATTTTAGATTACAGGTCCACCAGGTTGTGGAAAAACTCAGTTTTGCATAATGATGAGTGTTTTGGCCACCTTACCCACCAGCATGGGAGGGTTAGACGGAGCTGTTGCATACATTGACACAGAATCAGCGTTTAGTGCTGAAAGGTAGGAGATGTTGTTATTTCGCATTATAGTAGTTTAGTTTTGTAACTTATATATAGTATGTAACATTTTCAAATAGGTTAACATTTACTCTTTTTTGAGAACACAGAATGCTACTGTTTTAAAGGAACTTTCCTTTTAAAATTGACAGAGGAAGCCATTTCTTTTTATCTTGTCTGTTTATTGGTTTAAGTGGGGTTCCTGAATAAGATGTGTTTTAGAGAAAGTCAGGAAGAAAGAAGTTCAAGTAAGAGAGAGAAATGTAAGTGGAAAATGGGAAAGAGGGAAAGTTAATAAGAAAGAGAGGAAGTAAGCTGCTTTGTAACATATTTCTAGTTGGAAGTAAAATGTTAGTGAATAGAAAAATTGTAAATTTCCAAACACTTTTTTTGATTGAGAAGTATTTCACTCTAATCTTTGAAATAGTATGGTATTCATTCTAAGAAACACACTGATAGTAAGTGTATCTTTGCTTGGAAAGAAAAGATTTCCTTAGTTTGAAAAGGACCTTTACCATACTATAAGAGAGGCATTTGGTCATTTGTGTATTTCCACATACCTGAAAATAAGTTTGGTCCTCATCCTTCTCTGCTCTGATTGCTATTCATAAGTGGGAGTGCTTGTATATTTAGACTCTGATTCTATCCTGTTCTCTTAGTCAAGGTATAGCATAAGTATAGGCCTTCGAGTCTCTATGTCGTTATGAATCAGATCTCTCCCTCATTTCTCTCAATGAATACTATTTAAATCAAAGCATATTCCTTGACCAGATAAGTTCCACATCAATTATTTTGTGTAGAGTTTATTTGCTTTGTTCTACATCTCTTGGTTATCTATTCTTTCTAAGTATATGCTACTGGTTTGTCAGCAATTTGAGTTTGTGTTAGGTTTGTATCTTTAAAGCCAAATCCAGTGACTGATGCATAAAAACGTCAGAAAATATTGATAAATGAATGGACAGGTGTTACTCTCAGATAGTGAAGTTCTGATATATTTTCTTCTCTTTTTTAACTACAATTGACACTCAATATTATTTTATATTAGTTTCAGGTGTACAGCACTGTGATTAGACGGTCATATACTTTACAAAATGATCCCCTTGATATTTCAAGTGCCCATCTGGCATGATACATAGTTGACTATATTTCATATGCTGTACTTTAAATTCTTGTAACTATTTAGCAACTACCAATTTGTAATTCTGAATCCCTTCACTTTTTTTACCCAGCCCCCTAACCCTTCTCCCGTTTGGCAGCCATCAGTTTGTTCTCTGTATGAGTCTGCTTCTATTGTTTGTTTGTTTACTTTGTTCTTTAGATTCCACATATAAGTGAAGTCGTAATTTATTTGTTGCTCTCTGACTTATTTTACTTAGCATAATACTTTCTAGGTCCATCCATGCTGTCACAAATGGTTAAGATTTCATTTTTATGCTTTGAGTAATTCCCATTGTATATATGGACCACTACTTTTTATCCACTTGTCTGTTGATGGGCACTTGGGTTGGTTCCATATCTTGGCTACTGTAAATAATGCTGCAGTGAACATAGGAGTGCCTGTGTCTTTTGAATTAGTGTTTTGGGTTTCTTCAGATATATACCCAGAAGTGGAATTTCTGGGTCATAAGGCAGTTCCATTTAAAATGTTTTGAGAAACCTACTGTTTTCCATAATGGCTGCACCAATTTACATTTCCACCAACAGTGTACTAGGGTCCCCTTTTTTCCACATCCTCACCAGTACTTGTTTGTTGATCTATTGATGGTAGCCATTCTGACAGGTGTGAGGTGATATTTCATTGTGGTTTTAATTTGCGTTTCTCTGATGACTAGTGACATTGAACATCGCGTATGTCTATTGGCCATCTGTATATTCTCTTTGGAGAGAATACTGTTGCCAGTGGAAGTGGGTTTCTTGCAGTGTTGCAAGGAGAGCGTTCCAGGAGAACCCCTCATGGGAGATTGTAGCATGGCAAGATTTATTTGGGTGGAAGTAGAAGGTTGCCCCTGTGTCCTGTCTCTGTCCTGACACGGAAAAGTCCCACTGTGTCTTTAGCAAGGCCAAAACAAAGGCCAGTGTCCGTAGTTTCTGTTTCTTTTTTCCGGCATTAGAAGTTTCAGTCCCTGTCCAGGTAGCTTAGCCCTATTCCTGGCTGTGCTGCTGTACCCAGGCTCCAGTCTGGAGCTTGCGTTTGGAGTCTGTGTGGCTGCCAACCATATGGTTGCTAGACCCACAATTATTACGGAGAGAATGCATGAATGGATGGGTCCAGCTCATGTTCCTGGGGGAGAGAGAGAGCTTCTTGGCTAAACTGGGTTATGTTATCTCAGGCTTGGGATGGACCAGGCGCTTTTTCAAAGTAACCAACTTCCCAAGCTTTTGCAGGCTTCTAATGGGTCCACTCCCTGGCCAATTGATCCCTTTCCCAGGTTAGACTGACAGGCCTTTATGGTCAAGCATCTCCCCCGTACCACTTTAAGTTCTGTTGCGCATGTGCTTACCTCCCCGTATCCCCTGCCAACAATCTGGTACCAAATTGGGAAATGGAGGGGTGTTAATCCTTGGCGGGGCAATGCTGAGATCCACTGGAACGTGTGAAGCTGTAGGTAGCTTCCCTGCTAAGCAAGCAGGCTTATGCTCCCTGATTGAGTATGCTCAACAATGTCTGATTCTCTTTGCTTCCTTCTTTTATTAATATCTAGCTAACTACATATGGTAACATTTCCCCCCTGAAGACCTTGGGCCTTATAATCTTACAAGGGTAAATTGATGAAGGTCCCATCTTCTGTAATTGCTTCTTGCTATCAAGGGTCATAGTCCTATCTCTTCCCAGGCCCAGAGGCTCTTCCTATCTGCCAAAGGAAGAAAGGAACAAAAGGGAAGGGGAGTCTTCACACAGGGAAGAGGGATTTTTCGAAGTCTAAATCAGTCTGCTGTCCCTGGGAGGCAGCATATGCAGTGTCTAGAGGATGGTGATGCTGGACAAGCTAGCATCCTTGTTGTCGTGACCTAGAGAATAACTCATGTGATGAGAAGTAATGAACCCAAGATGTAGTTCAATACCTTTTTCCATTTGGCTGATCCTGAGTTGTATCCTTCATAATAAACTGGCAATAGTAAATAAAGTGTTTTCCTGAGTTCCGTGGGACATTCTAGCCAATTATTGAACTTGAGGAGAAGTGTGTGGGAATCCCTGGTTTTTAGCCTGTCAGTCAGCAGTACAAGAGGACCAAGACTTGCAGTTGGTGTCAGACATCAGGGCAGTCTTGTGGGACTGAGCCCTTAATCTGTGGGGTCTGAGCTAACCACCAGTAGTTAGTGTCAGAATTGAATTGGCTTGTAGGACACTCAGTTGGTGTCCAGAGGGAATTGGAGAACTGCTTAGGGTGGAAAACCCACACATTTGGTGTCAGAAGTATTATGAGTAAAAACAGTTCATAAACATAGAAGCCTGCTAGCATCACAAAAAGACAACCAGTCATTGTGGTACCTCCTGATGGAAAAACAATTAAACCTGACTATAATCAAGCTTTCAGAGCCAACTACCAGTTTACAACATATACAGAGAAGAGAGGTACATGTTAAAATACACCAGAGGGATGCAATCAAGCAAAAACCAAACTGTGGTAAATGACAGAATAAACAATCTGGTTTTGTAAGAAATAAATAGTTAAGATTAAAAAAAGAGTTAGCGGACCAAGATGGAGGCATAGGTAGATACACTTTGCCTCCTCGCACAACCAAAAGAAGGACAACAGCAAATTTAAAAACAGAAACAACCAGAAGTGCCAGAAAATTGAACTGTATTGAAATCTAACAACCAGGCAGTTAAAGAAGAAACATTCATCCAGACTGGAAAGAAATGAAAAGGAAACAGATGAAAGCTCCAAAAATAGAACTAAGCAATGAAGAGATAGCTAACCTATCAGATGCAGAGTTCAAAACACTGGTAATCAGGATGCTCGCATAAAATAGAGGAAAAAGTAAGGGCTATGCAAATAGGAAATGAAATAATAGGCTATGAAATGAGGAAAAATATACAGAGAACCAACAGTGAAGGAAAGGAAACTGGGACTCAACTCAATGATTTGGAGCAGAAGGAAGAAATAAACATTCAAGAATAGAATGAAGAAACAGGAATTCAAAAAAATGAGAGTCTGAGGAACCACCGGGACAACTTTAAATGTTCCAACATCCGAATCATAGGGGGTGCCAGAAAAAGAAGAGAAAGAGCAAGAAATTGAAAGCTTATTTGAAAAAAATAATGAAGGAGAACTTCCCCAGTCTGGCAAAGGAAATAGACTTCAAGGAACTCCAGGAAGCTCAGAGGACTCCAAAGAAGTTGGATCCCAGGAGGAACACACCAAGACACATCTTAATTACATTACCCAAGATTAAAGATAAGGAGAGAGTCTTAAAAGCAGCAAGAGAAAAGGAGACAGTTACCTACAAAGGAGTTCCCATAAGACTATCAGCTGATTTCTCAAAAGAAACCTTGCAGGCAAGAAGGGGCTGGAAAGAAGTATTCAAAGTCATGAAAAGCAAGGACCTACATCCAAGATTACTCTATCCAGCAAAGCTATCATGTAGAATGCAAGGGCAGATGAAATACTTCCCAGACAAGGAAAAGTTAAAGGAGTTCATCATCACCAAGCCCTTATTATATGAAATATTAAAGGGACTTATTTCAGAAAAGAAGAAGATCAAAACTATGAACAGTAAAATGACAACAAACTCACAACTATCAACAAGTGAACCTAAAAAAACCAAAAACGAACTAAGCGAACAACTAGAACAGGAACAGAACCACAGAAATGGAGATCACATGGAGGGTTATCAGCAGGGAGTGGGCAAGAAGGGAATGGGGGAAAAGGTACAGGGAATAAGCATAATTGGTAGGCACAAAATAGACAGGAGGAGGTTAAGAATAGCACAGGAAATGGAGAAGTCAAAGAACTTATATGTATGACCCATGGACATGAATGAAGGGGGGGAATGCTGGTGGGAATGCAAGGTGGAGGGGAAAAAAGGGGAGAAAAAAATGGGGCAATTGTAATAGCATAATCAATAACATACTTAAAAAATAAATAAAACTGCTGGGAAAAAAGGGTTAGAGGGAAACCTTTGGATTAAAAGATGTATTGCTCTCTTCACATTGCATACTTTTAATTTATTTTTAATTAAAAAATTTTTTTCAATTAAAGTTTCTACATGGCTTCTTTTTTATATTCTTAGTTATAAGATTGTGTTCAGCTAGTCTGCAGGCAGTTCTCAATGATGGTTGTTCTGTAACTTAGTTGTAATTTTGTTGTGGTTGTGGGAAGAACAGTGGCTTCAACGAAAAGAGTTTCATTTTTTTCACATAACGAGAAGACCTGAGTAGGTGATTGCTGGCCTTGGTTCTGTTGCTCAGTGATAATAGAGAGACCTAGGACTGGTGCATTTTCAGGCATCGTATCCACTCTGTGCTCAAGTCAATGAGAAGGGAAAGGGTCAGGTATATCTTTTATCCGGAAAGTATACTACTTTCTTCAGAGTAGCCACTTTCTCCCCTCTGCCAGTTTCCTGTCCATCCTCTGGAATCCTGCAGGTTTCTCACTGAGTCACCCCTATACGCAAGGGAGGAGGGGTAAGTCACTGGAAAGATTGTTGTAACAAGCATGATGAGTGTCCTGGGGCTGGTTAATATTACTTCCTGTATAAAATTAGGGCTCTCATAGCAAGGAAGAAGTGGAGTGGATATTGGTAGGTAATTAATAGTGTCTGCCGCAACTGGGTTGATTTCTGGACTTAGAGAAGAGATAAAGCAGGAAAATATAAGACTCAAAAAGAAGTATATTTTAGCTCTCAGTATGACTCTATATGTAGCATTGTCTCCATTTTGTACTTACAAGCAAGTGGTCTGATCAACACAAATGAGAAAGTGAATTGAAAGATTAATATGAGGGAAGTTTAAAGGATTCACATATAGTTTGAGAACTTAGGGTAAGTGATAAAAATGGAAAATAATTTCTGCCAATAAATTGCTAAGATATCTTTTTATTAAGAAGGAGGGAGAAAACAGAGGAAGAATAAATAAAAATTATTTTTGTTTAAAATGTACTTAAAAAGAGAAAACCTTGTGGGTGATATACTTAAAAGCAGTTTAGAAAGATTAGTTTTACTTATTTATTTTTTTCTCATCTGAGGATTTTTTTTTTTTTTTTTTTTTTTTTTTTTTTACTGCTTTTAGAGAGACAGGAAGGGACAGAAGAAGGGAAAAAAACATTGATGTGGGAGAGAAGCATCGACTGGTTGCCTTCTGTAGGCACTGGGATTGGGGAATCATACACACCCAGACAGGGGGGTCAAACCCACCACCTAGATGTGAGCCCTGACTGGGAATTGAACCCCTAACCTTTTGGTTATGGGATGACCTGCCAACCAACTGAGCCACATTGGCCAGGGCAACATTAGTTACATATTTTTTTTCTAAATTTTTTTATCGTAGTTATAATTTTAAAAGCAATGCACTAAGTAGCTTATTTTTACATGTCTTTGAGAAGATAATTTAAGATAGTATATCAATCATTCTTATTTATCATGAGCTGTAATTGTATCTCTCAGACTGCTTAGTAATTAAATAATAGTATAGCCTGGTGCTAAACCCTTGGGTATTCAGGCTTTGCCTTGGGGAAAGGAGAATGCTAAGGAGACCAAATTCTGATTGATTCAGTAAATAGCCTGTTTTTAATTTGTCTTACTGATGGGGACTCCAGCCAGTGGGGTCCATGTGTTCTGGCTGCAAGGGCCAAATTCACACGGACTACAGAAGCCCTGTGGAGACAAAGGGACAGCATTGCCACTCTCTGAGTGAGAGAGGGCCCCGCCCCCTGCCTGGACAGGTTTTTATTGCTTTTCTGGGCACATTACATGGAGGATGGTCCTCATTTACTATGCACAGGTTCGCTTTAGGTGATTACCTTTTACAGATAACAAAGGAGAGGAAGTTGCTAATTACTACAAAGAGAAAGGATATTTGCAAATGCAAGGGGAAAGGTGGTTGAACTGGTTACACTCCATACTTGGGAGGTTTAGCATAGATTTTAGGAAGTTACTTTAAAGATACGCAGTAAACATTTGCTGCCTCAATTCAGGGTGAGGGAGTTTTAGCAAAAAGCAAGTCTCATAGCAGCCTAGGTACAATGCAGGCCTGATTCCCCACAGGAAAACCAATCCATGGGCTTGGTTCTTGTGTGCTGACTCACTCCCTGCTGGTTTTCTGAATCGGGCTGGGCTACATTCGCCACTGCCACACGGATAGTTTCTTATATTTTACCTATTGGATTTATACTTAAGATCCAATATAGTTTTAATTGCTGTGCACTTGTATATGCTTGAATAGTATGGATAAATAGATTAATCTAGTGATCTGCTTATGGAAAATTTGGCAATCATGAGAATTCCAGGACCCATGAATTGAATGGATACTATATTGTTCCTGTTGGAGATAATTAGAAAAAGATGGAACTGGAGGTTAAGAATAAAAAAACAACAAATACTTCAAATTGGAAAAAAAGGAAGATGGCATGAATGGTAAATAATAATAGAGGTTTCAAAGTAAAAATTTGGGAGAAATAAAATGGATAAAGGAAAATAAAGCCGAGTCTTAGGACTACAAATGGACATGTGATGAAAACTGAAGGATCTACTGAGGCAGAGATAGGACCCAGGGCTCTGGAAGGGGAGGTAGGATATAGAATTGGAATATTAGGAGGTAGAAGTAGACATTCCTGAGTTGTCATGAAATCTGAAAAGCTTTGAACACTAGTCAGAAGGGGAGAAAGACATTAATCAAATAATCAAAAAATGTAAAATGATAATAATTGTAACTGAGTATGCACAGCGGAGGTGTGCTGTGCGAAAGCAGGGGCTCAGATCTGCAGTCACTTCTGCAGCTGTCAAGTGCCCCTGAGCCAGTGCCTTTTGATTCCTGCCAAACTATTTAAAGTGTCACTACTTACGAATCAGTGTATCCAGAGGGAGGTAGAGGGGTAGTGGGCAGCCATGACTTTAGCTGATTCTGAAGGCAATACCAGTGTGGTCTTGTTATAGAAAATCCCGCCCCCCACTTCTGGGGGTCTTATTACTCCATGATTCTTTTTGCCTGCTGCTGGTAAGAGTTGTGGCTCTCAATGCCAGAGTTTGGTAAAAAGGAAAGGAATTATTTAATTAAAAATTACATAGGTTTAGAGTAATGGCAGAATGTTGCGATTAAATCCCAAAGTCCCTTTAAAACACCCACAAACACACACACAGTCCTGCCTCCCCTTGCCAAACCAAGCCAGTCAGGGGTATTGTAATAGAAGTACGTAGCTCCGCTAGGCGCCCCTTCTTAATCCAAAACCATGTCCTCATGGTGGGCCAGGGAATCCTTCATCCTTTCAAACTGCATGGCCAAGGGAGAGAGCTGTATGTGGCTGCTACATTCTGCTTTCCTGCTTTCAAAGCCCAGTGGTCAAGAGAGCTCCTTCTCTGCTCCCAAACAATGTAGTTAAGCCCCAGGACGGCTGCCATGCCTGGGTTTAAATCCCAGTGTGGATCTTCCTCCGTAACCCCATTTCCGACTCCTCCCACACTGGGTTAAACCTGCCAGTAGTCTGATTTCTTCTGCCTTTCTCTGCTGCCATTGTTAGTCTGGGCAAGCGTGACCTGGTGATTCAGAAGCTGCCTCCAAGCCGCTCTCTCGAAGGCAGGCGCAGGAAGCCTCTCTGGCTACATGGCATCTCCGGTTAGAGTCATGCCCATCTCCCTGGCTCCCAGTGCATGCACAGCTGTAATAGTATTAAACCACTGACGGAGTTCTTTAGATAAATATGCAAAGTCGCTCTCAATGGCCCTGCTCCACTTCCCTCATCCCCCAAGTGATTGCTATGGGGGTTTTCTCCATTTTGGGGGACTTTCAGCTCAAGGCCCGATTACAGTCTTAGTTACTTATTTGCTAGTTTGTACAAATCCAGGATCTTTGACCCAGGGGTAGACAGGGGAAATAAATTCCCTCTCACCATTTTTTTTTTAGATGGCTTCATGAGTCTGGGTATGTTTTCCTTAGTCCAGCTTCAGCTGCCTTATCACTTGTGAATCTAGGTGAATTCATTGGGTGAAACTCTTCTATCCTGAAGAGTTTCAGATAGAAAATGGAAATTAGTTGTAAGTACACACTTATTATTACTAAAACAAAACTTTGGGATTTTCTGGAATCTGTAAGGAACTAATAGATTCACATTATTATGGTTAGTAACCCCACAGTGCTGAGCAAGCACATATTGAATTAATGAACAGGAAAATACTACATATGTATAAGGAGCTTTGAAAAACCATACACTTTTATTTTAGCACATTTATGATGCAATATTTCAAGTAGAATTTTGGAAGACTTTTTGTTTGTTTTTACATTACGCATATGTTTTGTTTCAAGTTGGCATGTGGTCACTAATGTAAAGCTTTTAACTTTCCTTTTATACAAGAGCTGTGAAGTAACGGGGAACTAATAACAAAAAACCTTAGTCCGAATCCATTCTTTTTCACTTTAATGAACGGTTAATTCCGTCTTCCAGATGCTGACCCATTTTGTCAGGAAACCCCTTCAGCTCCTCTTCTGAACTGCATCTTGGGTTCGGTAATCACACGAGCTGTTCTTTAGGTCAGGACACCCCCATCTCTTATCTGGGCTACTGCCCTAGCTGATCTTGTTTTCACCCTGGCCCATCTGCAGTTTCTTCTTCATTTGGTAGCCAGAGTGATTCCTTAGAAAGAAGTCAGGTCATGTCCCATCCTACTCCTAGGCTTTTACTAAACGAAATCCACTAAAACCCACAGACTTAAGGATCTTGTGTGATTTTGGCTCCTGGCTGGCCCTCTGACCTTACTTCTTTTTTATTCTCCTTCTTGCTTCCTGTGTTTCAGCTACATCAGCCTCCTTGCTATTCCTCAAACACCCCAGGCATCTTCTTACACCTGGGCTTTTGCACTTGCTATAATTCTCTCTTCCTGTTCACTGTTCTGCT
Source organism: Desmodus rotundus (assembly GCF_022682495.2). Classification (NCBI taxonomy): domain Eukaryota; kingdom Metazoa; phylum Chordata; class Mammalia; order Chiroptera; family Phyllostomidae; genus Desmodus; species Desmodus rotundus. Next base: position 111,227,805 of record NC_071393.1, read on the forward strand.
GGGTATCCACATGGTTCATTTTTTTCATCTCCCTTAAAACATTGCTCAAAGGTACCTATTGAAAAGAGGCTTTCCCATACCACGTTACGTAAAATGGCACGCACTGCCCTCTGTGACAGTCTGTCCCCTCATCCTGGCTCACTTTTCTTTAGAGCATTTATGATCTGATGTATGATATACTGTATTTCTTTGCTTGTCTCTCTCAGGAGAATGTAAGTTCCATGAGGGAAGGCTTTTGTTTTGTTTTGTCATTGTTCATTGCCATATCCTTAGCACCTAGAACAGTGCCTGGATTACAGTAGTTCCTCAATAAATATTTGTTGAATCTTTAGTGTGTCCTTTGAAAGGAATACTTTTTATAAAAAAGATGTCCACTAGATGGCATTGCTTTCAAACTTTATATAATTAATGTCTGGTAGCAAAAGATAGATTCTTTTGTGTTGCTCCAGACAAAACAGATCTTTGTGATAAAGATTGTCATGAGAAATTGCTATGATTAACGTGAGGCATATAGAATACTACATCTACATTTGTTTTCTTAAAAAGATTTTATTTATTTATTTTTAGAGAGAAGGGAAGGGAGAGAGGAAGAGAGGGAGAGAAACATCAGTGTGTGGTTGCCTGTTGTGCGCCCCCTACCGGGGACCTAGCCCCAAACCGAGGCATGTGCTCTGATTGGGAGTTGAACCTGCGACCCTTTGGTTCATAGGCCAGCACTCAATCTACTGGGCCACACCAGCCAGGGCTATGTTTGTATATTTGTACATTTTTAGATTTCTAAAATTAAAAAGACATTTAAAGAAACTTACAGAAAGTTAGAGCATATTGGACTGTTAATAACCATTTGATACAGTTATTTAGCCTGGTAACACAGTTATTGTTTTTTATCTCTGTACACAATTCCTAAGTTTGTAAGGTTATTGACCTTAAGTTTGTCTAAGCTCATTAAGCTTGACCTTAAAGGCACCACCATCCCACTTAAAACTTTTGGCAAAAACCATATACAATTTTATTTTTCCCTACCATTTCTAGTGGTTATTAAAGTCAGTAAGGCTTGTTTAGCTTATTTCATCCCAAACCAGGTAAATTGTGCATTTTCAGGATAAAAAGAGAAAATACTCCCATTGCTTAGTAATGGAGTATGTGATATATTTAGTATTTAGAAGTAAATTTTGACATCAGCAGAACTGTGGACTTTACATTTCATGGTACTAGAGATATTGCCACTAACCCTGCTCTTCACCAAAGCATTAGGGAAGGAGGAAAGTATGATAACTATGAATAAAGTAAGTTCACGTCCATGTCGCGGCCACCTTCCTTCTGAGGGATGTCACTGGAATGAGAGAGCAGTGATAAGTTCCAGAGCCTGACACCCCTAGTTGAAATCCAGCTGAGTGCTGGAGGCAGAAAATTATTGTCCGCCAGCAGTGCAGCTGTTGCCAGTGAGTTAGTTACTCAGTCTGGTTCCTGATCAACTGAGCGTCCAAACTTTGAAAACCTTCTGTGTTTCTGATAGGTGTTGTCATACCTATCCTCAAAAATCAGTGAGTTCCAAGTGCCAGAGCTTGTTAGCTGATTTCTCTGACTAAACTCAGCAAATAATTGCCCCAATCAGAAAATTTACACATTTTCCCAGACCCCCAAGTATGCCCATCCTGCCTTTGCCAGTGCCATCTCTTTTCTTGATCTTGTCACCTCATTTCCGTTTTCCCCAATTCCCATGCCTTTCTCAAGAACTTCTCTTGAATGGTCATTTGATCCATTTTGTTCTCTTTACACGTCCTTACTCCTAAAATAACTTCTCTTCATCTTGTTCAACCTAATGATGTTTCTTCTTTTCAAATTGCTTAAAATATGCTTTACAAATGTTATTGACTAGATTCTTTAATGTTTCCCTCTTCCTGTTTTAGATTTTTCTCTTCCATTTCTGATTGTGGCATATTGAGGAACTTACTTTGTTGATCTATTTAAAGTTCTCAGCCTCTTCTTGTAACTCATTAACTATCTAGAAATGGAAACACTTGCTCTTTTGTACTTTGTGTCTTTAAATGGAGCATACAATATAGGATGGTTTTTGTGTTTCCAGTCCTTTTTCCCAGTTGCCCTTGGGTGGTTAAGTATGGGGCTGATAAAGTATCGTTTTAAATAGTTATACTCAAAGACTTACATTTTTACATTTTTAACCAGAAATATTTGAAGTTTCTAGTATTGCTCTCCCTGCTCCATGTCTTGTGCTATTAATGACGATAATTGCATCTGTGTCAGCTTGTCATTGTCCTGTGCTTACCCCAAGTATTAGCTCTAGTTTTGAGGTTGGAATTCAGTGTTTAGAAAATCACTTTTTTATTTACTAAGAAAATATTGGACAACATTTATTTGCATAGAAAATAATCTTCCATTTACCAAGGATGTACTGAATAGCATTTATTTTGTATGTATATTTTTTGGTCTGAGATGTGGAGACTCACTGATACTTGATTATTAGAGTGATAATATTCTACATTTGTTAAAATATATTTTCTCATGAAAATAGAAGCATTTTTCTTATTTACTAAACATATATTAGCTACTAGTCAAAATGTCATTTACAAAAAGTATTTATTCCCAGAAACATATTTATTCTCAGAGGCAATGCCGCTTGCTCAACGTTCGATGGGATCTAACAGCCCTTGCTGGTCTCATGCTCTGTCTGCTAACCTCTCTTAGTGCTTATGTTGCAAACTTGTATATTAAGCCATTTTGCTTGTACCTGCTCTATTGAAAAGGCATTTTTTTTTATTCTGGTGTTCCTTGTGACTTAAGAATTTCTGAAGTAAAATTCATTAGAGGTTCAGCCATGTGGCCTTAAATGTCATTGGCTATTTTCACTTATGCTATTTTTTTTTAATTCCACAGGCTGATTGAGATAGCAGAATCTCGTTTCCCCAGATATTTTAACACTGAGGAAAAATTACTTTTGACAAGCAGTAAAGTTTATCTTTATCGGGAACTCAGCTGTGATGAAGTTCTTCAAAGGTATGCCATTTTAGATTTTGGTATTTTAGTAATACTTTGAAGATTTAGTTTTTGTTTTTCATGTTTTCAGTTTCTGAGTGAAAAAAAGTCCCTACATTTTAGGATTATAGGAAATAATTATTGCCATGTTCTTCTTTATTCACTATGGCTTGTTGTGGAAGTATTTCTTTAAAAATGAAAAAAGGAAATGAAATGAGTAAAATAGTTTATATTAATTTAGAGGTGTATTGATTATTGTTTCATTAACAAATTATCCCAAAGAATAGCAGCTTAAAATGGAAAACGTATGTTGTCTCACATAGTTTTTGAGGGTTAGGTATCTGGGAGGGGCTTGGCTAGGTATTTTTGGCTCAGGGCTGCTCAAACGCTTGCAGTCAAGCTGTTGGCCAGGGCTGTAGTTGTCTCAAGGCCTGCTTGGGGCTGGAGAATCTTGGAAAATTCCAAGGTCACTCATGTAGTTGCTGGATGGTCTCCCTTCTTCCCAGATGTTAGCCAGGGGCTTCGGTTCCTCACCTTGTAGGTCTCTCCACAGGGCTGTTTATAGTGCAGCCACCTGCCTCCCCCACAGTGAATCATCTGAGAGAGACTGGATAAGTGATGGAGAGTCCAGGATGGACGCTGTAGTCATTTATAACGTACTCTCAGAAATGCGGGACCCTCATGTTGTCGTATGCTGTTGGTCACAAGACCAACTCTGGTACAGTGTGAGAGGAACAGGGGTTGGGGGTAAACGGGGGCCATTTTGGAGACTGGCTACCACAAATTTAGAATTTTACCCTAAAATTGGAGCTTTAGCAATGTCATAGGAGAACTAAGGAATGAAAACATTTTGGTTTATTTCCAAAAGAGTGCCATATGTATAGCAGAAATACATAACAATAAGTTATGTTTATTGGATACTTGCAGTCATCACTATAACTAAGGAAAGAACAATTTGTTGTTTTTAAGTTGGTCAACCTTTGCAATGCCCTATTTTTTATTATTACTTAAACTTTTCTACTATTTTACTAATTCCACTTTTACAGGATTGAATCCTTAGAAGAAGAAATTATTTCAAAAGGTGTTAAACTTGTGATTATTGACTCTGTTGCGTCTGTGGTAAGAAAGGAGTTTGATACACAACTTCAGGGCAACATGAGAGAAAGGAACAAGTTCTTGGCAAGAGAAGCAGCCTCCTTGAAATATTTGGCTGAGGAATTTTCAATCCCAGTGAGTTTTTCTTCTTTTCTTTTTCTCTCTCTCTCTCTTTTTTTAATATTAAGTTCACCGACATAATATCAAGTAATATAATTAGAAGGAAATGTAAAGCCTGTCCAAAGAGCCTAGTCTAATTGCTACAGCAAATATCATCTTATTACATTTGTTCATTTATGGAGATTATCTTTTCCTTTTTACAGTTTGAGCCTGGAGCGGATTTATTTACTTATTGACATATAGTATTATATGAGTTTCAAGTGTACAACATAGTGATCAGACAGTCATGTAGCCTACAAAGTGATCAGCCCGTTACTGCTGGCTTGACTTTCAGTAGTGGGGGTTGTGATCAGGAATGAAGATGAGGATATATTGCAAGAGTTTGTGGTAGGGAAGCTGATACAAGTGTTTACTGAGTTACACTCCCACCAGCAGTGTGTGGGAGAGTTCTACTTGTTCTTCAGCTGTGCCGACATTTAGTATTGTCAGGCTTTTCAGTTTTAGCCATGTATCATCTCAACAAAAGTTAAGAATTCCTTACACTGAGATAAAATTTAGTTATGATTTTATAATTTTCAGATTTGTGTGTTTGGAAAATTAAAATCTTGGGCCTTATAACATAAACAATATGCACCAAGAGTGTAAACTACCACACAGCCTTTGAGATTTATGAAATCAAGCAGTGGGTCAAGGGAGAAAATGTGGCATCAAAAAGGCTTTGCACATATTAGTGGCTTTTAAATTCATATTTTAGATTATATGATGTAATTCCTGGTGAAGTCAAGTACAGTAAAGTTTATCATGGATGATGCTTATCTTTTAAATTTTATTGTCGTTGCTTAAAATGATAACTCAAATTCATGTTTTCCCTGGTCAAGGAGAATAAGGGAATCTAAAAATATTTTATAGCACCCTGACCAGTGTTGCTCAGTTGGTTGGCCTCTTCCCACAAAGTGAAAGGTGGCCAGGTCGAGGCACATGCCTAGGTTGCGTGTTTGGTCCCCGGTCGGCTCGCGTACGAGAGGCAACAGTCAGTGTTTCTCTCACACATTGATGTTTGTCTCCCTCTCTTCCCCTCTAAGAAAGAAAGAAATAAACATTAAAAAATATTTCATATCAAAGGAGAAGAGGGGAATTTAAAAACATATAGTTGACTGATGAAAAAGTACATATGCTTATTGTATTAATTCACATGCATGCATCGGCTCTGGCAGCTCATGAAGAAACTCTGCTGGTTGCATCTGGAGAAGGAGAGTAGGGGCCAGAGGGCGACTTAACCTTTGATGCATTAGATCTCATCCAATTAGTTGTCCGTCTTACAGACATTACCTGATACCTCTTTACTTTAAACACTGCTCTGCGTCTTTTAGCACATCTGGTTGACTCCATTTCAATATACATTCAGTACCTGATTACTTACCACCACCTTCCGTGCTAGTCCTCTGGTCCCTGGTGGCCAAGAGTCCTGGCTTTGGAATTGGCTATTGGTTTGAACCATAGCCTCTCTGTTTGCTAATTGTGTGAACTTGAGTAAATTACTTATCCTAGCTCCAACTCTTAGTTTTTCACTTGAAACAGGGAATAACAATATCTGACTCATGGGGGTGTGACGATTAAATGAGATAATGTCTGTAATGTTCTTTACACAATGTTTGACACATTCAGTAAAAGGTAGCCATTAATTATTAATTTTAGTAGTTACCTCATTCCAGATGCTTGGTATATTTTATCTCTCTCTTCCTAATACTTATTTTCACAAGGCTTCAAGCTCCTCAAAAGGACAAATCATGTCTTACTCGCTGTCATATCTCCTTTTAGCTGTTTTGTTGATGGATACTGTACTGCCCGGATCCTCCTATACCTGGTAAACTCACTCATTCTTTGGATCTCTGACCTTCCGTCTTTAATTCCACCCTCAGCAGTTGTGTACAAAACTCAGTGCTAGGTACTGTGAGATCATAAAGATGAATAAAACATAGTCTTTGCCCTTCAGGCTTCTATAAATAAGTTAATTGCAGGTGATGAATATTTAGCTTTCTGTGATATAATGGAGAATGAAATAAGCGTCTTGTGTACTGTTCTTATTCTGTTTCTAGCAGATATGGAAGTAATTTGGTACCCACTTCTTTGTCCTTTCTTGGGACTACAGATTACACAGAGAAATGAAGGCAGGTAGCATTGATCTTCATGGACTCTAGTTAAACTCTTTATTATCTCTCACCTTGACCCTTGCTGTCCATTCTTACTCAGAAAGAGAGTGCTTGTTTGGAGACAGACAGATAGTGGTTAAACTGTTAAAGCACAAGCATAATTCCCATGTTGTTGCTCAGAAAAAATTAGAAATGAAAGGAAGTTGTGGCTCTTAGGTTTTAGTGTTACTGAAACTGGAAAAGTTGGTGTTCATGCTGCCTGTCACTACCAGAGCCAATAAATAGAGACAAGGATTGAATTTTTATGGGAGCTCTATTCAGATGCCAGTAATCTGAGAAGATGGTGAATTGTGTACCCTCACCATATGATCTCACCTTTAACTGGAACATAATCAGCAAGAGAAAAAAGCAAACAAAATATAACCAGAGACGTTGAAGTTAAGAACAATCTAACAATAGCCAGAGGGGAGTGGGGAGGGGACAGTGAGGAGAGGGGATTACAGGAACTACTATAAAGGACACATGGACAAAATCAAGGGGGAGGGAAGTGGGTTCAGCTGGGGTGGGGTGGAGGGATAGGGAGAAAATGCAGACCACTGTAATTGAGTAACAATAAAAATTAAAAAAAAAATTGTCTTAGGTAAGGGTTTGGATAAAAAGGTTAATCAGATAAGAGTCCCAGTCCAGCAGGGATTTTCCTAGTATTTCTTTATCTGCTGATCAACAATTCTTTATCTGCATCACAGAAGTTCCCTCCTTACAGCACCGTGGCTCAGATGTCATTGCAGACCCCCTGGGGCATGGAGGTTGAATTGCTTGTAGACCTCCTGTGGTCACTCATTCCAGTTCCTAGAATAACACCTTTCCACCTTCATTACTCACTTAAGCCTATCAACTCAAACTACAACTAAAATCTTTAAATCTTGAGTTCCCCTATACCTTAACCACTTAAGCCCTATCACAGAATCATTAATGATTGATTTGAATTAATGATTGGGATTTGAAGTCCCTTTTAAGATTAGGGACCTTACTTAGCATCTCAAAGTTGTAGCATCATTTGTGTTGTTTTACTGGCAAAAGTAAGTAGTTGTTGAAATTGTTCTATCTTATTTAAATAATCCACATTTATTTATTTATTTATTTATTTATTTATTTGAGAGAGGGGAAGGGAAGGAGAAGGAGGAAGAGAAACATCTGTTGGTTGCTTCTTGTCCACACCCTGACTGGAAACTGAACCCACAACCTAGGCACGTGCCCTGACTGAGAATCGAACAGGCGACCTTTTTACATTGCGAATGATGCCCAGTCAGCTGAGCCACAAGAGCCAGGGCTAATAATCTACAGTTTTAAAAGGCTGTTAATAAATAGCTGTGTCTTACTTAATACTTACTTTTATTCCAGGTGTTACAGTGAATGCATTTAAAACATTTTTTATTTAATACTTTAAATAACTTTGTGAGGTAGGTTATGTTATTCCTGTTTTATAGATGAAGACATTGAGGCTTATCAGGGTGAAGTAACTTCCCCAGAACCACGTGGCTAGTAAGTTGAAGGGGTAGGGTTTGTACTCAGATCTGTTTCATTCCGGTGCATCCGCGCTCTTATTCACAACAGGACATCGCTTCCTAGTGCAGAAGTCAGAATTATTCTGCTCCCTTGCCTCTTACTGACTAAAAGCTATTCAGTACTCAGAATTCTTTCTTCCAGTCCTTTTTCAGTGAAAAGTTTCACACTTTGCTTTATGCTTTGTTGCTTTTGCTTCTGTTAGTGGTACCAGTATTTCAAATAAGAGAAATACTTGAACACTTGCAGCTTTGTTTGCATTTTCACTTATATAGAAATCATATGTGTATGTTAAGATTAAAATTAATGCCTTTTATCTGCCAGTCAATATATTAAAGATTTGTTGGGTATCTGTTTTCTAAAGCTGAAATTGTCAAACTTGTAGCTGAAGTCCTGTGATAAGTCTGCTGTCTTAGGAAAATAATTACTAAATATTTGTACTTTGGACCTCTTTTGGGGAACATCTGAAGTACAGACAACCTCCTAAGATTCTGCTTTGAGGTTTAATGAAGACTTAATATGTGTTGCAACTGGACAGGAGACATTCTAGTTTCATGCATTGCCAGATGTGTCCAGTAAAATCACTGTTCGTGGATTTAATGAAAAGTCCAAGGAACTTAAACTTAAGGTAGTTTTTATAAGCATCATGACTCAAAGGGTCTTTGGTGTATGTGTTCGAGGGAGGGACAGTTCTGACGTGAACTGGAAAGTGATGCTTGCAGTTGTGTGGACCAAAGTGCACTCTTTTAAAGAAATAATGAAAATGTTATAATGTGAAAAATGTTTCTTTTGTTCCTAGCTTTAAGTTACTAAAATTGGTTTCATTTCTGAGACTGTATTATAATGAATCTTTTTTTTTTCTTTGTGATCTTTAGCTTAGTTTACTGGGTCGTCCAATAATATGGGATTGGCCTTCCTTGCAACATTAGAAATGACAGTTTTGTGCCCAACAATAGACTCTTCTTTCGCTTTTCTCTTCCAATCTGTAGGAATCATGCTTTTAAAAGTAAACATTATACTGAGTCAGCCTAATGCAGTAGAAAGTACCCAGAATTTCAAGTCAGAAGATACAAGTTTAAGTACGGGCTGTATCTCAGCCAGCTGTGCGATTGTGGACCAGTCACTTCTCGTTTCTGAGCCTCAGTATCCTTCTCTGTAGACAGGGGATGAAGTTTCCTGCCTCGTAAGGTTTATTATTATTATTGCTAGTAGTATAAGTAGATGCATAATAGTAAATATACAGGGTCTGACACAAATAATGTCCCCTGTTAATTACAAAATCTTTTCCTCAAAATCATAACCATGTAATTCTGTAACATAACAATTTCACACTCAAGCACACCATATGACATTTCAGGTGAAACATTCAAATTAAAACTATAAATTCTGACACCCATATTATTACCCTACCACCCACACTCAAGCAGGCGTTACTTCTGCTGGACCCTGTCTGTATATTGCTAGATTACTAACCTTTGTGGAGGTTTTTACAGTTTGCAAAGCAGTTTTGTATCATAATTTATAGGAAGATAAACATATGTAGATATACAAACACACAAATATACAGTTGACCCTCCATATCCATGGTTCTGTATCTGTGGGTTCTATCAACCTGGGATCAAAAGTACTTAAAAAGAAACCGCAGTGTTACGTTGTTGCTGGTGTGTACTGTGTCCTTCGGCCTACCATGGGTGCATCTGTACTGGACACGTAGAGAATTTTTTTTCTTGTCATTATTCCCTAAACGACATAGTATAAATGATTTTTTGTGTAGTGTTTACGTTGTAGTTCGAATGATAAGTAATCCAGAGATGATTTAAAGTGTACAGGAGGGTGTGCGTAGGTTAACTGAAAATGTTATGCCATTTTCTGTAAACGACTTGAGCACCCTTAGACTAGGGTCTGCAGGGCGTCCTGGAGCAGTCCCCCACAGACGCCAAGGGATGGCTGCGTGTGTATCTATATCTGTGTCTGTATGATATATCTGTGTGAGAGCACGTCGTAAGTTCTGAAGCATTATGTGAATATTAGTTGATGTTTTCATAACCCACTGAACCCGAATTAGCGGCTGTTTTCAGCTTTAGTTATTTCAGTAATAAATCAGGGTTTTCTAAATTCAGATAATGAGCTCCTATTTAGCTAAAATAGTTTTAGAATGCTTTAAGATTTATTTTAAAATTAAGATTGACATCTGTCTGATTTCTCTATTATCCTTATTTTTAAAGAAATAGACGTAGTGGCTCAGTAAGAGTCCTGAGGTGAGTGGTCAGGGGCACGTGGGGGCTAGTATCATTGTGGGGAGCCACAGTGAGGTTCCTGCTCTGCTAAGAGTACATTTGTCATTGAGGGATAAATCAACGTGACTACTTAAGCATAAATATTTAGGAACTTTATGTTTACAAAATACCCTGCAGTTGTTAATTAGCCCACTCCAATGTTTATCTTTATATTTTGTGCGGGATTTCCAGACACGGTTGTGATGGCTTATTTTAACTCTGGAGTTAGTTGATATTTGTCTGTATAGTATAAGGGATCTTCAAAGCTTATTCAGTTGTTCAATTGCACTTGCATTTTCTCAGGAAAATTATTCTGAAAAACTCCAGAAAAAAATTACAAAACCTTTTCTGTTTGTTTCAGAACCTCAAAGTTTCTAGGACCTAAAAGTTCTAAAGTGTAACTTAAATGTTTCTGTTCAGAAGTTAAATAGGTATTTTTAGAGTAACCATTATTTAAGGTATTTTGTAATGATACAGTCTTTGCCTTCAAGACTCTATTGTATTTCTTAGTGGAGAACAACACATTTAAGAAACGATCAGTATGATACAAGCTAGTAGATAGCAAGTATTAAGTAAGTAGTTGCGGCAGGTACTGTTATTTGCCTCCCCAGTGCTCATTTCCATCTTCCCCTTGTTAATAGGACCCTGGTGGTTTTTAGTGACAATGTGCCCACCTTAACCAAAAGTCTGTGGCAGTCACGTTCTTCTTCAGTGGCAGGTGGGCGATGAGACCCAGTTCTGCCCAATGATACTTGTTTTAGTTCTGTATTATTATTTATAATAGTAATGTAATGTTGTTAATGTAATGTTATTAATGTAATATTAATGTAATATTATTTATAATAATAACTCTAAAATGTACTGACTCAAAAACAATTACCATTTATTGTTTCCCATATGTGCCAGGGATTCACATAAAGCCACTGCGGACAGATTGTTTCTGCTCCATCAGGTCTGAGGCCTCAGCTGCAAGACTCAAAGATGGGGCTGGAATAGCATGAAGGCTTGTTCATGCTGTTTGGCAGTTAATGCTTGTATGTACTGGGAGCCCGGCTAGAACATTCATTCATGGTTTCAACATGGTCACTGGGTTTGAAGAGCTTCCTGAGACACAGCCCCAGATGGAAGCTGTATTCTTTTTGCAGCCCTGCCTCAGAAGTGTGCTGTACTCCGTTGGTAGAGACTATCACGGTACCCTCTCCGACTCAAAGGGAGAGAACATGAATTTTCAGTTGGAGTGCCTGTCACATTGTAAAAAGAACACATGGGGTGGGATAAATATGTTGTATGGCCATCTTTGAAAAATACAGGTGCCACCACATTTAAGGGAAGGCTTATTAGTAGGGAGGGGGAAGCTACTAAGAAAGTCTTTATTTCCCAGGTAAAAGGGAAGTGATATTTCTAGCGTGGTCCTTTGTTGTGTATTTCTTCTTTCCGCCTTGAAGGAGCAGCAGCCACCTTGTACCCATGAGGTTACAAACCAATATGCTGAGGATGTTGACATCATTGGATGGCAGCCCTGGACTAACTGCTTCCAGACTTCTTCTGTGAGGCAAATAAGTAGCTATTTGTTCAAATTACTATTGTAAGGCTTTTAGCTTTTTTAAAAAATTGTTTATTTTATTTTTATTTTTTAAACTTAAAAAAATATTTTATTTTTATTTTAGAGAGGGGGAGGGAGGGAGAAAGAGAGGGAGAGAAACATCGATGCGTGGTTGCCTCTAGCAAGACCCCCACTGGGGACCTGGCCTGCAATCCAGGCATGCGCCCTGACAGGGAATTGAACTGGAGACCCTTTGGTTTGCAGTCCAGCACTCAATCCACTGAGCCACACCAGCCAGGGTATTTTTTAAACTTTTTAATTATATTTTTTTCCATTACCACTTATTCCCCTTGTATCTTCTTCCACCTCCACCCATCTCCACACCCCCAAAATTTATTTTTTATTTTTTAATTACAGTTAGCCTACATTACTCTATTAGTTTCAGGTGTACACTCCAGTGATTAGGCATTTATGGAACTTATTAAGTGATCATCCCAGTAAATCTCACACCCATCTGACACCAGTCTAATAATTAATGGATAGTGTCAGATAGGTTTTTAGTTTTCTACAGCCAATCATAATTACCAAATTTCGTGGTTGTCAATCTTGAGCATTCATAGGAATCACCTGGGTGGCTCCCTAAGGGCTAAGTTAAAGGGAGAGGTGGAACTTGGGGTAGATGATACGATTGAAGTATTACAAATGCTATGAACAAATACATGCAGGCAGGAAAGGTATGAAGATCTTTTTTTAGGACTTCCGGAGCCTTACTCTTTGACCGACCTTTCCCCATTTTGCCCACCCTTCCCCTGCTTAATCACAATTCCACCCTTTGTTTCTATGATTTTGACTTTTTTTGTTTTAAAGATTCCACATATAGCCCTGGTCAGTGTGACTCAGTTGGTTGGAGCCTTGTCCCCATTAATGGAAAGGTTGCAGGTTTGACTCTCAGTCAGGGCACGTGCCTAGGTTGCAGTTTTGGTCCTGGTTGGGGCACATAGAGAGGCAACTGATCAGTGTTTTTCTCTAAACCGATTAGTGTTTCTCTCACATTGGTGTTTTTCTTCCCCTCCCTCTCCCTTCTTTCCCCTCTGTGTAGAATCGATAAGCATGTCCTTGGGTGAGGATAGAAAAGAAAAGAAAAGAAGGATTCCACATATAAATGGATCATTGTCTTTCTCTGTTTGACATTTTTCAATAATGTAATGTCCTCCGATTTCATCCATGTTGTCACGAATGACAGAATTTCCCCCTTTCTTAAGGCTAAGTAATATTCCTGTGTGTTTCTTTATCCATCCATCACTTGGCACAGGCTGTTTCTATATCTCAGCTATTGTGAATAGCGCCTTTAAAATTTTACATTTCACTAGATTTGTGTCGTGCCAGATTAGTGCAGCGACTTGAATTAGGAACCAATTAGAATTCAAGTTGAAAAGCATGGATCTATATTGGAAGATAGCCTTGTATAATAATTTATATTGTGCATTGTAGACCTGGAAATAGTGAACCCAGTCTGTAAAATGATCACATTCCTTTAGGATTACTAGTTTAAACAAAAATTTCTCATCTGTTAGTGAATTATGACTGAGATGTTTGCCAAGTTTTTTCCTAGGAGCAAGTGTTGCACAAGATTTGAGCCCATACAGTTGGCCCCAGCCTTTGCTGTCCGTTCACTGGCACGGAGGGCTGCTTGCAGAGAGCATCGCCTTTCCTGGGTTCAGCCCTGTGAGGCAGAACGACGTTAAGGGTCAGATCACACAGCCCACATTTTTGGTGGTATTGCTTTCAGGGATCTCCGATGCAGTTTATGTGACCCTGAGTTTTGATTAAACTAAGTGGCAAATGTTTGGCATTTGTGACACATGTGGCTAAATCCTTTTTAGATATTTTTCTCTATAAGTTGTTCTGTATTATTAGAGACATATCACAAAGTTCACCCTAGGGGGAAGTTTTATTTCCATGCAAAGATGGATTCATAAGCAAAGCCCAAATTTCTTTCTTTCTTTCTTTATATATCCTACAATATGAATTTATTTATATTTTTAATTTTATTTATTTAGTTTTAGAAAGAGGGGAGGGGAAGGAGACAGAGAGGGAGAGAAACATCGTTGTACAAGAGAGAAAACAGTTGCCTCTCACATGCCCATAACCAGGGACCTGGCCCACAACCCAGGCATGTACCTTGACTAGGAATTGAACTGGTGACCTTTCCGTTTGCAGGCCGGCACTCAATCCACTGAAGTATGCCAGCCAGGGCTGAGTTTCTTTCTTACTTTACTTCTAGGCTACTATGTATTCTGTTGCCATTTTTATTCTTATTATGCTAGAACTTATAGATTCTGAAATAATTAAGTTCTCTGTCATTTTAGGTTGTTAAAAGTATTTTGAAATTATAGTTATACTCAAATATGAACAAAAAATGCTAATAGATGAAGGAGCTTAGAAGCCACCTTGAAGAATGATTTTAAATACTATAAGCCATCTTATAGTAAAGATTATAAATGAGATTTCTAAAATCAGAAAAAGTTGATGCAGTGGGTTCAGAACAAAATGATACTTTGATGGGATAAGGGAAGAAAACATTTACTTATATTGGATGTCGTTTACTGCCTGCTGAGCATCAGTTTCTCTTTCTTCCATCCTAACGGACCCATGATTTCTCCCGTGCAACCAGTAAGCATCAGGAAACTTGATCCCACTCTCAGTTCAGGGGTAGGCCTTGTTGGCCCAAAGGTTATCTACTCTCCCTTGCCAGTCAGTGGTTCAGGTGTGAACACCTGACCTAATTCTGGAAAATAGGGTACAGGGAAAGTCTTTCAAGCTTCTGGGAATATTCTTGCACTTACTGGAGATCTGTGGGATGATACTTTGTATCTTCTGTAGGACGTGATGAAGGAAGTGTATAGCCCTGGTTATTATTGTCAGACATACTGTATCCAAGAAGGTAGAGCTGGTTATTATGATTAGACATACTGTATCAAGAAGGTAGAGCCAGCCTTAGGATGAAGCTGACATTTTGGATGGTAGAGCAGAGAGAGAGAGAGAGAAAAGCTATGGGTCATTCATGAAATTTTTGAATGGCCTTTTCTCTGAGTTTCCAGGTATGTTAATCTGTGTATTTCCTTGTGGTTTAAGTCCTTGGTACTGAAATTGTGGTCCATTTACTACTGGCAGCATCAGCACCACCTGTGAGCCTGTTGGAAATGAATTTCTGCCCCAATCGTAGGCCTACAGAATCAGAATCTCCATTTTAATAGGATCCCCAGATGAATTATATGCACAAAAATGCTGGAGAAGTGTTATTTTAAGCCACTTTGAATTGGCTTTTTGTTTACTCACTAATGATAGCATTCTGATACGACGTCCTAGAGTTTTTTCTCTGAGTTATATCTCCTTCAAGCATGCCACATGGAAATAATGTTGTCGCGGGGGGTGGCGGGGAGCACCATTTCTGATTATATTGGAAACAGCATTTATTGGATCATGATAGATTTTTTAAAAAGTCTCATCACACTTTGACTGATATATGGTTTTTTGGGGGTGTTGCTTTTTATAGTTATTTTTAGATGAAACCTAAAACTGTAGTCCTTATTACTTGTGGTCAAAAAGACCCTAATGTTATTTTTGGCAAGTCAGGAGATATGAGCTTAGCAGTGCTGGCTGAAAGCCAGCTTTGGGAGTTGGATTTTATCTCCCTTAGGATTATTCCTTCTCATTCTCTCCTCAGCTCCATTTCTATTTCAACTAGATAGAGTTTTGTACTGTATTTCTATTCTGGAACCATTAACCTCTGGGGAGTGACTCTTATGTACTGCTGCCTTGTAGACCAGATGTGTATTTCAGTCACATGAATAGAGAAAGGAATTTTGTTCCACTGCTATAAATTGTAAATTATCTGTGCATATAAGCATTAAATACAGCATGAGTAAATTAAATCCAGTAGCAATCTAGGAATTTTATTTGAGAGAATTTTCTCAGTTTTTATACAGAGTTAGATGCAACATTCCAAAAAGCAAAACATATTATAAAATTCTCATTTACCCATTTTCTAAAGGCCTTTATAAGCCTGTGGCAGGATGAACTAGGTGATTTCAATTCACAAATTAGATGATTATTTCTGTAGTTAACTGGGAGTGAGCTATGTCTGTGGTGTGCTTTAAAGGTCTGTATTTACTCAGAACTGTTTACTTCTAAAAGGAGTGCTTTTAAGGGAAATGGAACTATGCTGATTGATTTTATTTTATTATTACTTGTTGAGTTTATACTATGTGCTAGGCATTATGCTAATTACTATGAAAATTTATCTCTGATCCTAAAACGTATGTGATTTTATCCCCATTTTAGACATGATAAAATTGAGACTGGAAAGATTGAGTAACACCCCTAAGGTCATGTGGTTAGAGCCCAGGACGGGTGCCCCCAAGCCCACACAGGCCCTCCAGGCTCTTACTGCCTGCTGAGCGGGAGACTGACTTGTGTTAAACAGCTCACTGGGAGAAAATGTGAGATGCAGTAAAATTAAAGAGAGAGAAACAAACAGCTTTATTTAGTGAGAGCTTAGAGGAAGAGGGAGGGCATGAATCTGACCGGGAAGATCAGGAAAAAATAATTTATCTCCTTTCCTATTTCTGTAATTCCTTAATAGGCTCCACCTGACTTACTCTGTTAATGATATCACCATTTTCTTGGTACTCAAAACTCAAAACCTTTGATACTTTAATTTTCTGCATATTCTCACATTTCATCCATCTTTAAAGCCTTTTAGTTCTTAATGGGGTTTCTTGCTGTCTCCGACTGTCCAGTGTCACTGCCATCGTCCTAGTTCCATCTCTCACTGACGGAAGCATCTAGAACAGTAGTTGCCAATCTTTGGTGCACCTAAGATTCATCTAATGGTCTTTGTCGACCTGGAGATTTGATTCGCTAGTATAAGGTCACAGGTGATTCTGATGCACACCAAAGATGAGAACCACTGATCTAGGGCGGTAGTCTGCAAAATTTGATCTGGGGACCCCTGAGTGGCGGGGGGAGACCCTGGGGGTCTGCGGAGTGGTAACTATTTTCACAGTTATTCTAAGACGTAATTTGCCTTTCACTGTGCTGACACTGGCACTTGTAGTGCCTCACACAAATAAAGGTCTTCACCGCCACTTACTTGTGGAAACATGTCATTTTGCTTGAGAATGTTCTTAGTCAGTAAAAATCATAGTGTCAGTGAGCCGTGTCCCTGAGGACATGTTATGTTATTGCTCTGTTAGACGGTGTAAATGCTCATCAGGCGCTTACTTGTGTGTTCTGCAGTACGGTGGTTGTCTCAAGGAGCAGCATTTTTGCAGGGTTTTTTTTTTTTCCATGGAACACCATGACTGTTAAACAAACCGTGATTTTTCAGACTTTGATATTTGACAGAAATTTTCCCCCAAATGAACAAAAACAATTTTCTCATTGCTAGTGATAAAATTTAAGCTTTCAAGCAAAAATGAAAATACAGAAAACTTTCCAATACTTAAAGACTTTTCTGATGAGGCCGATGGGGCTTGAAATGTGTCAACATTGGGAAGATCTTCATAACAAACTTACTCCACATGACCAGTGCATGGTGTTATAAAAGCGTTCAAAGCGCAAGCTAGAACAATGGGTTTTAATGTGACAGAACGTTCACTGAGAAAGCTCCAGAGTCCAGGTTGCAACCTGCCTTTAAAATCTGACCACACGAGTTTTGGTATACTCTGAAGGAAGAATAAGTCATTGAAACACTTATTTTTCCAGCCAGATATCTGTGTGAGGCCAGATTATCTTCAGGTACTTAAACCAAAACTGTCCGTTGGAACAGATTGCAGAAGTAGAAGTGAGAATCTAGCTGTCTTGTACTGTGAGTTGCAGACATTTAAAACAGTGCCATTCTTTTCATGAGTTTTCTTAAAAAATACAGTTATATTTTGCAATAATGTGTTGTTTAAGATAAAATAGAAAGAGTTTAATACTGTTACCCTAACATAAATGGGTAAGTATTCAAGCAGTTAATTTGTTTTAATTTCTAATATGGCACAAGTGGATGAAAAGGGGCTCTGTAATCAATCTGACCAAAAGCAGCCTCACGGGGGGATCCGTCATAAATTCCTAGTTGGGCAGCTCATGGTGGATAGTCCCCTCCCAGGCCTATGAAAGGTATATATTTACCTTAAGCAAGTCCTGTCCCTTGTTTTTGTGCATCTAGGTTAATACAGCCTGGAAATGCTTCCTTTTCAGACCTCTTGGAAGCATAACCACCTTCATGAGAGTGTCAGCACTGGGAAGATCTTCATTTTAGACAGGAGAGTTAATCTTGTAAACTCTCCTGTCTGGGGGCATCTAACCTGCGGCCCGTGGGCGGCGTGCAGCTGGTGATGGCTGTGAATGCGGCCCAACACAAAATCGTAAATTTACTTAAAACATTATGAGACTTTTTGGTGATTACATGTGACACTGTATTTAATGTGTGGTCCAAGACAACGCTTCTTCTTCCAGTGTGGCTCAGAGAGGCCAAAAGGTTGGACACCCTTGTGTCCAATCACAGAGATTTCTCTGTCTTGCGTTCTCCCAGGTTCACGTAATCTTCCTTACTCCTTCCTTAATTCCAAATGTATAAAATAAATTGTAAAACTGTCGTTCACCAGAGCATTTGAGATCTTGCTTCCTGGCATCTCATCAGTTTGGCTCAAATAAACTCTTACAAAAATTCTCTATAGGCTTGGATTTTTCTTATGTCAACACAAATACTAGGGAATGTAACCCACATATAAAAAAGCTCCTTGGGAGCCTCAATAATTTTAAGCGTGTAAAGGGGTCTGTAGTAGGTTCAGTGTTCCCCCCGCCAAATATGTTCAAATCCTAACCCTGGTCCCTGTGAATGTAATTTTATTTGGAGATAGCATCTTGGCAGACGTATTAAAGTTAAAATGAAGTCATAGTGGGTTTGGATGGGCCTTAAATCCAATTACCCATGTCTTTAAAAGAGAAAGGAGATTTGGATATAGAGGCACAGAGGAGGCACATAGGGAAGAATGGCATATGAAGACAGGCAGAGATTGGAGTGATACAGGTACAGCCAAGGAAAAGCAAGGACTGGCTGGGACCCACCAGAAACTGGGAAGAGGCAAGGAAGGATTCTTCCTTAGGACTTTTGGGAGTGTCAGTACCTAATTTCAGACTTACAGCCTCCAGAGTTGTGAGAGAATAAATTTCTGGTGTGTCAACCCACCCCATTTGTGGTACTTCGTTATGGTAGCCTTCAAAACTAATGCAGGGCTGGTCTTGAGAACAACAAGTTGAGCATCTTTAAACCAGGCTGTTAGAAACAGCTTCCCATCTGTCTTTCTCTCAGAGTTTGTCCTGTCAGTACCTGCTGCTCACTTCTGCAGATTACTTATCCTAAAACAATTATTATGCTTCTCCGATGGAGAAAATATCAGTGGTTCCTTGTACCTAAAGTTCAAAATGGAGTTCAAACTCCAAGTTTGTGTTCAAAACCATTTATAATTTGGCCCTAACATACTTTCCCACTGTGCGTTCCACATTTCCTGAGACACACCCTTTGGAATGTTTGCCCGAGTGTGCCCCCAGTGTGCCTTCACTCATTTGTTCATTCACCAAACAAAACCACCTGACCTCGCTGAGTTCTCTCTCTGATACTGCGCTCTCTAATACGGTAAGCACTGGCCACAGGTGGCTATGCGTTTTAAATTAATTAAAACTAAAAAGATTTCAGTAGCTACATTTTAAGTCTTCAATAGCCACATGTGACCAGTGGCTGCTGTACTGGACAGCACAGACACAGAACATGTCCACATTGTAGAAAGTTCTTTTAGATGGTGCTGTTCTTATGAGCAGCCCACTCTGTTCACCTTGTCCCCAGATCACCCCGCATAGTTCTCCTTTTTCAGCACCCCTCACATGCCCTTCCCTGCACTGGCTCTCCCCACCACACCCTCTGCCCTTTCCTGCGGCTCCCTGGCGTGCTTTTCTTCATGTTACTCACCAAAATCACCCTTTGCTTCTGACTTAAATAGTACTTATTTCAATATTACCCTAGCTGGATCTGATCCCTTATTTCTTTTTCTGTACCACTAATTTTATTCTGAGATGTGTTGGTACTGACTTGTGTTTGTCACCGGGCATGCCGGGTAGACAGGCCTGGGGATGACCGGATGGATAGCTCCTGTTAGCGCTCTGGAGGGTGAGAACCTTGTCTAAGAGACTGTGGCAGACTTACCATCATATTGTCAATAGAAGAAAAGGAGAAAAAAGACAGATGAAACAACCATTCCGTGAATATATTCATCTTAAAATCTTAAAATTATATTTAAAAAATTCTCCCAGGCACAACCCTGTAGGTGGATAGAATGTCCTAGGAATAAGAATATATTTTTATAGTAGGTGTTTTTTTTGTTTGTTTGTTTTTTGCGGGGTGCGGGTGATAGTCTTCTGTTTCATAGCCCGTCTGATTGTCTACTACGTCTGTCTTCTTGGATGTTCCAGAAGCTCTTCAAATTCATGCTCAAAACTGAACTTCAAATGTATGTGTAGCTCCTATTGGCCAAAGGTGAGAAAATGTGAGTTAGAAAAAATAAAACAACCAAGAAGCAAACAAACAAAAATACACCCCCCACACAATTGAGACACATTTAATACATAAAAATCATGTATATCATAATAAAAGGAAAATATTCAACATCTCCTTGGAAACCATTGAAGAAAGTGGGGTACTAACTCCTTAGTCTGAAAAGTGACAATTTAAAGAAAGAACTCAGCATTTACCATATCTTTTGTATTGACTATATTTCAGGGAAATTAAGTAACCCTTTACACAGGAATCCTAGCTAACAAATAGGGAAGGAATGATAGATCATCATTTTGGGATCTCTAGGGAAAAAAGAAATCACTGATTTAGTCAATAATTATCAATTGGCCCTGGCTGGTGTGGCTCAGTGGATTGAGTGCCAGCCTGCGAACCAAAGGGTTGCTGGTTTGATTCCCAGTCAGGGCACATGCCTGGATTGCAGGCCAGGTCTCCAATAGGAGGCATATGAGAGGCAACCACACATTGATGTTTCTCTCCCTCTCTTTCTCCCTTCTTTCCCCTCTCTAAAAAATAAATAACAATCTTAAAGTATAGCACATACAATTATAAAAAATAATAATTATCAATGGATAAATTTTGAATAGGTTAAGTATGATTGTTTTGTTTCTTTACCTGAATATACATGATGCCTATTTACCTAAGTATGCACCTAAATTGCAGAAAGCTCTTCAGTTTGAATTTTCTCATGATCAGATACAGAATATACTCTTCTTTTTGGCAAGAGCAACACAGAAGTAATGTGTGTTCTTTTCAGAGTATTATATCAGAAGGTACATGATATTCTAACTTAGTGCTGGGAAGGTCTTGGTGCCTAACAGCGGGAGGAAGTGGAGTTGGAGTGGACAGAAGTAGGAAGCAAATAAGGAAGGAAGAAGCGTTGGAAGGATCAGAAAGACGGCTCAATGAGAAAGAGGATGCATTTTGACTGATACCACATTTTATTATTCACTTGGTTAATCTGAGGCTGAACGTCTGCTGAATAAAGAAGTAGAAATAACTCTAAAAGTATTGCATACACTCTCCCTTTACCATCCTCTGGACTTTGCTAGCAGCTTGAGTGAATATAATGATTACCTACACAGTTTTAACCCTGAACATTGATCTTTGTCTCATCTCTGAACTTCTGGCTGGTCCAGAAATCAAATGCGATTTGCATAGCTCCCAGCAGCCACAGGGAATGTCTGTTGACTGCCTCATATTAGAGCATGTGTATATGCATGTGTATATATGCACACATGCATATACATGTATATATACACGTGTGTACACACACACACACACATTTTTTCCCTTATTCTTCTGGGAGTAGTGAGCTTCAGGTGAGATTTAATCCAGAGGGTTCAAATGATTCCATAAGGACTCAGTCTTCTTTCTCTTGATCTTTCTGTTCTACCTTCAGTGTTACCCTTATTCTTGGGGTCTACTTTTGGCAAAATTGCTTTAGACCTATGTTGCCTCTTCCTTTTAGCTCCTGTACACATTCCTGAGGTTCATTCTGATTGGACTAGCCTGGTCCTATGCCCACTGTGGCTGGGGGATTTGTTGCTTCTGCTGGACCCGGATGGCATGCTCTGCCCCTGTTGTTAGGGACGCAGCATCTCCTAAAACATGCAGACTGTGGATCTGGAGGGAAGGTTTCCAGAAGAAATGAGGTATATTTACCAGGAGAAGGTGGAATTAGATGTTAGTCAGGCATAACTAACAAGTGTTTGCTGCAAGGTTTATTGGATAGACTTTAATTTAATAGTGAATAAAAAAATGGTGGTACTTTGGACAAAGAAAAGGGCCCAAATGAATCCTTTAGGAATAGACGCCTGACTGCTTGCTTTCTCCCTTGCTTTAGGCAATAGCTAACTGTTTTTTTCCAGAATTGATTCCTGTACTTTATGGGCTTCTATCATCCTTGCTGGAGGGAAATGACATCAGGTAAGTAGGGAGTGTGAAGGAAAATAAGTGTAAGGGTCCTGTTTTCCTGTAGCTTTAGTGCTGCCTACCAGACCTGCTGCCAAAGACACATGAAAGGCCTCGTCCCAGCTTTCGTCTTGACTTCAGGGGGTGAAATTTGTCATTCTTACATAACACACAGAATATTTATCAAATTACATACTTGTACCACAGGAGTTTGATTTTCTTTGTTAGTTATTGTCTAAAATTGCATGTAATAAGTCTTTATCCTTGCTTTCTAAGCTTGCCAATGCAAAAAAAAAAAAAAAAACACACAACTAGTATTTCCTTTTGGAGCCTGAAGCTTTTTTCCCCCCCCTAGCTCTTATTAAGAAGAATATGTAATTTAGATGTTTGAATAGGAATAGGAGAAATAGCCAAAAACTTTTCAATAGTCCAGTTAAAATACATAATAGCATGTGGTTAAAGTAAATCTTTGGAGGAAAGATTGGAAAATCCTGGATAAAGTCATACATCATATGCCTCAAAGGCATGCCTTACTAAATAAGTAAAAGAAGGAGGAAGCAGTATGTATCCTAACAGGGGGTCAGGGGGTCCTCACTTAGAAGTTTCTGTGGCAACATTGTTCCCATCTTGGTAGTTGAAGTGCTAAAAGAAATTTCCAGCTTTGTTTAATCTTCTACATTTTGTGTTGAGTTAAATGCCATCACATTCCGTAGCCTCACAGATTTGCATAAACACTTTCCCTCTGAATTTATACAAAGGAATATATATTTTGTATGTGTTAGAAATATGATACTCCTCCACCCCCACCTTGGAAGTCTGTGGATAATTCACCTCATTTTAATCACAGACATGGACGAGGGGCAGTCTAACTTAAACATGTGGACTTTGGCCCCAGGCCAGCATAGGTTCTAACCAGGTTTTTTATGTTTTGAGTGTCTGTAGACTTCATTTCTCTCATATATAAAATAGGTATTCAATCATTCATTCATTTGACAAATATTTAATATTAATCACCTTCTAGGTGCCGGGGATACATCAGTGAAGAAAACAATGAAGATCAAACTTTCTTGGTGCAGCTTATGTTCTAGTGGGGGGAGAAGCAATAGACAGTAATTGTATGTCAAAGATAGTAATTCCGGTAAGAAGAGTAAAAGTAGAGCAGGGTCAGAGAGATGTGGACTAGGGAGGAGAGCAGGTGCAGAGTTAGAGTAGTCAGGGTGGCATCATCGAGAACGGGACATGGGAGCAAAGACTTGAGCGAGGTTTTCCAAGACTCACTCTGGTTGCAGTCTGGAGGATGGACTGTAGCGGGTGACAGATACCAGCAGAGAGAGCTGTTAGGAGGCCTTCCTAGTACCTGGGTGTGAGATGCTGGTGACTCAGAGCAGTGGCACAGAAGGTTGTGAGAAAGGGTTGAATTCTGCATATATTTGGGAGGTTCAGCCAACAGGATTTTCCGATGATTTGGAGATGTTAGTGAAACAGAAAGAGGGGCCTAGGCTTTTGGCCTGAGGAACTGGATGGATGGAGTTGCTGGTAACTGACAACAGGAAGACTGTGGATAGAGCAGGTTTTAGGGGGAGCTCAGGAGTCCAGTCCTGTGTGGACATTGAGTTTGAGATGTGTGTTAGGCATCTCCATAGGGATAGTGATGTTTACCTCTAGGTGCGTTGTGATAATTAAATACGGTGAATGTAAGTCACTTAGCACAGTGCCTGACATATTACCTCTGTGGCACCGGAGGATATACTGTGACATGAAACAGGAATAAGGGGTTGTAAAAGGAATATTCAGGGAAAAAGAGCTCCTAAAGTATAATAGGAGAACTTTAAAAACAATAGATTGAAAAATGGAGGAAATCTTCCAGAAAACAGAAATCAAAGAGATACAAAAATATTAGAGAAATATTAAAAATAACAGAGAATCCATGAAGGAAGTCTAACTCTTTTCTAATAGGACTTTGAGAGAGACAGATCAAAGAAAATGGAAGGGAAGGAATTATCAATGAAATTAGCAGTACATGAAAAATTTCCAGAACTGAAAGACATGAGGTTTTGAATTGAAAGTGCTAACCACTATGAATGGGAAAAAAAAAGGGGATATATTACCAGCACATTTCAGAGCACCAGATAGTAAAAACAGGTCACAAAGTAACAGGGAAGAGCAGAGTGTCAGACTTTTCAAAAGTAACACTGGAATCTAGTAGACTGTGGGGCAATGTCTTGAACGTTCTGAGGGAAAATTATCACAAACATAGACTTCTACCTCCAGCCAAACACCCAATCAAGTATGAGGGTCAAATAAAGATATTTTCAACTTCAGGTTCTCAAAAATTTATCTCCTATCCTTCCTTCCTCAGGAAGGTGTTGAGGAATCCGAAGGAGAGGTAAGACATGAGAGACGTGCAAGAAAAAAGAAGACGTGGAAAACGGGGCTTGATGCTGGGGAGAGAGGAAGGAGACCCCTAGAACGGTGATGAAAGGCGGTCCAGGGTGACCGTGGGTAGCGGTCCGGAGATGACCAGGGCACATGGGAGCAGGAGGACGGGAGACCAGGGAGAGGTCACTGAGGAGCACGTTGAGTTGAGACGTGATGTGTTTGACCATTCTGAAAGGGTTCCATCGCTTTTTCAGAGAGTTAGGGCCTAGACTGTCTCTAACTTGAAGGAGCTTGTACTGCAGTAGGGGCACCCACAAGGGAACAGGCAATTTCAGTGTTCTGTCCAGGTTGGTAAAGGTTAGTACGCTGTTCCTAGACCACCCACGGTTGGAAGGGAGGCTTAGAAATCTAGTGTTTAGCTCCGTGAGCATCTGTAATTGGACGGGCAGAGCGACAGCGTGGGGCAGCCTGTCGGATTAGTGAGGAACAGTAGTCCCTGCTGCACTCCAGAAAAGAGGGTTAAAGACTTTTTTTTCTATTTCAGGGGTTGGGCAAGGGAAACCATTGTTCATTATGAGTTGAAAGAATTTAAAGTTCGTATATACATATATATGCATTTGTCTGTTTTTATTTTTGTATGTATGACACTATCATGTTTATAAGAAATCTTACGTTTCAAATGATTGTACAGCAGTGCAAGGGAAAAACTTTCAGTTGGTAATTTTAGTATAGAGAGAAACTGCGTTTCCTGTGTAATAATAATACACTTCACCCTCCCGGATGACTTATCTCCCAGTGACTCATGCCAATAACGTGATGTCCTCCCGATAAAATACTGGGGTTTTTTCTTACGGAGTTCCTCACTGTAAAGTTATTTTGTGGTTGGAGATTGATTAAAGACAAGTTAAGATTTTACTGTATGAATTATGCTCCCTAATTAATTATAAAACCATTTGGCCTAAATTTTGCTTTTTTCCCTTTGTGTAACTTTATTTATAATATAAAATAAAATGTAATTTTTTGTTACATCAGTATTTTTCATATCAATGTGGAACTGTTTATATCTCATCTTTTTGTCATTTGGTCAGTTAATATATACTCAGATAAATTAAGCAAGTTTATAAAGAAAAATTGCAAGGGGAGAAAAGGATAACCCAAATGAAGATTATTACTTAGTAATATTGCGCAAGATTTGATTGTAGTTAAGTTTCTGTAACATACAGTCATCCAGGGTACAGGAACACTAGCTAATCCAGTCAACAAACATTGGTATGGTAAGCTTTGTATTAGATCTTGGGGATACGGGACAAGTTATGATGTCATTTTTGCCCTCTAATAATTCTTTGTCCAAAAGAAAGAAGTGTGAAATAGGGGCAACAGAGAGTTATAATCGCTATAGATAATATTTACCAAGTGAATACAGATGGAAGGTCACCCTAAGAAAAGTGTGTATGAAGCAGACAGATGTGGACATGTAATACTATTTGCAGAAATAGCAAACATTTCTGTTTGCTTGTAGCGTGGAGTCGAGCGGGGAAACACGCGAGGGCCATCTCGCAGAGCATGCGCGCCGCACTCCGGAGTGTGATCCGTTCCTCCCACGCGGTGTTGCTCGCACCCGTGTGATTATAAGAATTGCTTAGACAGTTAAAGCAAAACAAAAGCCAAATTCCTCAGACTGGGAAAATCACAATCTTCAGAGGAGGGCTGGGAATCTGTGTTTTTAATTAAGTGCCCTGGTAGTTCTTATAACCAATTTATTGAGAAAATTCAGTTTCTTAGGATATACATAAATATTGTTTCCAAAATTTTCTAGTCTATGTAAGATTTCAAGCAAGAGCACACACAATTTCTCTCTCCCCCCACCCCCATGTGTATGCATGTATATTTTGTTATTATTAGAGCAGTCTGGGCCTGCATAAGACTTTGGGAACTCGATTCTCCCGCTGCAGGCTAGACCTGTGACTCAGGCTGCGTGTGGTCTACCTCAGAGACAGTGCCCTCCCTTTTCAAGGTGCAGATTCTCTGTATTGGCAGTGGAGTATGGGGAGAGGGGCTTTACAGGTCTTCAGAGTGGCCGGTGGAGGGCAGTGTTCTAAATATTCCAGCTCTCGCTGGGCAGCTCAGTTGGTTGGAGCATCGTCTTGTGCACCAAAGGGTTGCAGGTTTAACCCCTGGTCGGGGTGTGTATGAGGAGTGCGGGGCAACCCATCTACATTGCTCTCTTTCTAAAAAAAAAAAAAAAAATCAATAAGCATATCCTCGGTGAAGATGATAAATCAATCAATCAGTCAACCTTCCAGTGTCCACTGTCATCCAGACCCCTTCTCTTGGTGAGGAACCTCACAGAGTAGGGGACCATGGCTCCCCACACTGGTCCCTGTCAGTGCTCCATTCTTCCTATGGCGAGTACACTCCTAGGCACCCACTTTGTCCATCTTCCTTTTCCTTCACGCCTCTGCCGTTGGGGTTTGGGCTTTGGGCCTGGACTGCTCTAGCTCGTGCTCTTCTTTCAGAGATCTCCAGACAGTTAGCTACATGTATCTCCAGGTTTGGGTGCTCTTAGGTCTGCAGCCCATTAATCAGTCAGCTTGGGCCCAAGCTGCCAGTGTCTCCTCCTGCAGACCTTTTCACCTCCCAGTCTGTAGGAAGTGCTCTCTTGAGTCTGCGTGACCAGCTCTCTTGAAGTGCTTGCTTAATGTTGCCACCCCCGTGAGTCTAGACTTCCAGGCTCTCCCTTTCCCTGCCTTAGTTTCGTGCTTGGGAGGGTTGGATTGAATGCACCAGCCACTTAGCAAACCTTGGGGGAGATATATGGACATAATTTGGGGTGCTTTCCCTCAGATTTGGGCATTTACTCCTTCTTGCTCTCACTGTAGACCTTCCTCACCAATTCTGGGACAACAGGACGAATGCCACTTAACATCTTGTTAGATTATGATCAGGGAAGTTTAGGAAACATCATTGTAGGTGGCAGAAAATAACATCAGATTTGTATTTCATAGTGTTTAAGCATAATTGGAAAAAATCTCTTAATGGAATTGTACCTTTGCTAATTCTATCAGAGTTGAAGTAACATAATTTGTCTACTTTAGGGTAAAAAACAAAGTAAATATATGTATGACTATGAATCTTTGTACGATGTGAACATTAGTAACTTCTGAAAGCTTGGTTGTATATATGAAAACACATGGGTTCAGTGTGTCTCATGTTCCCAGAAGACCATCTGGCATCACAGAAGACCTGGAATTCATTGATGTTAGCTAACTTTCAGGTTTTCAAGTCTTATTAACCGGTACCTTTTGGGTAAAGGGAGATTAGACCACTAGGTGGCGCTTTATAATTAGAAAATGAAAGTGCTTTTTTGCTCTATCAATCTAGCAAAGCAATGGCCAGTGAGAACAGCTGTGGCAGTCCTAAAACATAGGTTTAAAATAAGAGAGAAGGATAAACAGAGAGAAAAGAAGTAGGAGGGGAAGGAAAAATAGAAAAGAAGAAAGGAAACAGGTGAAGCAAGTTGTCAAATGCTGTCAATTGCCTCAGGAAAGTGGCTCCTATGGCATTTGTTGCTGGTTCGTTTCTTTGGTTATTCAGTTATTCGACATGCATTTAATGAGAGTCATGGCTAAGGATACTGTGGTAAAAGATGTTCTCACTACCTTCTGAGCTTATAGGTAACTTAAAAATCTTGATCCCTTCTTTGTAGAGTGTATTAAATAATATGGAAAGATACTTTTTAATTTTAGTTTTATTTGTTTTACATCTGCTATTTCACCTTCCTATGAGATAAAACCTCTCCTAGCCTCTAGCAACTACTGTTTTCTGTCTGTAGGGATTTGCCTATGCTGGAGATTCCATAAAAATGGAATCGTACAATATGTGGTCTTTTTTACTGGCTTCTGTCACTTAGCATGTTGTTTTCAAAGTTTATCCATGTTGTAGCATGTAGTCAGTAACTCATCGCTACATAACATGCCACTGTGGGGATATCCTTATTTTGTTTATCCATTCCTCAGTCGATGGGCATTTGGTTTGTTTTGGGGGGGCTATTATGAATAATGAATGCAGTTGTGAGTGTCCATGTGCAAGGTTTTGTGTGCACATATGTTTCCATTTCTCGTGTTTATGTAGGCAGGAGTAGAGTTGCTGGGTCATGTGGTAACTGTGTTTAACATTTTGAGGAGCTGCCAAACTGTTTTCCGAAGTCGCCTCACCATTTTAGAATTCCATCAGCAATAAGGGCTCCAGTTTCTCCATACTCCATCGCCACATCCTTGCCGATACTTGTCTTTGTTTTTGTGTTTGTTTGTTTAACTATAACCATCGTACTAGTGGGTATGAAGTGGTGTCTCTTTGTGGTTTTGATTCCCATTTCCCTAGTGGATAATGAGGTTGAGAACCTTTTGATGTTTTCCTCGACCATTTGTATATCTTCTTTGGAGGAAAGTTTGTTGAAATCTTTTGCACGTTTTAAATTGGATTGCTTGTCTTTTTATTATTGAATTACAAAACTCATTATGTTTTCTGGATATGTCTTTTACCAGATATTTGATTTTCAAATGTTTTCTTTCATTCTGTCTGTTCACTTTCTTGCTCCTTTGAAGCACAACTATGTTTACATACCTAAAACGGGCAGTATTTACAACACAATGAAATAAGGTGGCTCAGATTGATTGCAGTGAGTGTGTGCGGGTGTATCACGTAGGTTGCCGTGAAAGGGCATGGACAGGGTGCTGACAGTTGTCTTTTATCGATACTCAAGGCTGTTCCCTGCCTCCTCATGGAATGCTACTGTAGGAGGCCCCCAAAGAGCTAACCTGCTAAGAGTGAAGCGTAATGCCCTCTGGCGTAGAATACACCTTCATTCTGTCTGTGTCATCCCAGTTCCACACCAGTAGAGAGATGCTAGGGGTTGGGATAGTGAGGAGAGAATAGTTGTTTCCTTCTTTTGTGGTTCATGCAAGATACACTCTTAGAGATGTAGCTAAAAATAAAAACAAAAACAATAAAGGACCATCTGATTCCAGCAGAGATTACAGTAGTTCTACTTTTGTTAGGTCACCAAGGGAGAAATGCCTTCACAATTAATCAATACTGTAATGCTACAAGCTCTGGTCTTTCTGTAACTTACGTACAGCGCCAGTAACCCTTTGGGTGCAAAGTCGTATTCAGACAGTGGAGAGGAGGTAGGTGGAGAGAACAGATGTGCATTAGCCGAAGCCTGGCTGCAGGCGTTTCCCTGTCAGTGTGATTCATCATGGAGCGAAACACCTAGATGGTCACGAGTTGCTTGCCCATCTTTTTGGCCAGCTCCTTCGAGTAGTACCTTCGAGAGAATTCTTTGTCTCCTTACCAAACTTTCAGCTTGACGTCCAATACAGGGGCAGTAGTGAAGATATTTTTTAGGTTGACTTGATAAATTGAGAAGTGGTCACTTCTGACAAGTGATGGGCAACAGATGAGTGATTTTTTTTTTTCATTAAGAGTTTGAAATAGAACATTCAAAGCCTTCTGAGAAAGATGTTCACCTTGTCAAGATTTTCCCCGGGGCTGGTCTGGCAAATTTATTGTGGACTCTTGACCAGGACCTCTCAGCCACATCGCTGCAGAGGTGTGGGCATGTGCTGTCCTGCTTTTACGTTTTTACAGTTTTCTTTTTTTTACAGTGTAAGAACTAATCGCAGACTGAGTTAACATTTATGTGAACAGTTGCCTAACCTGTGTTTCCTAAAGTGTAACAGATGAACCTTTCAGAATTACAGTGAGTTGTCCCTTAAGAAAAATCCTTAGATTGATGTCTTATGACTGGTTGAAGTTCCTCAGGGGCATTCTCTCTGGCTCCTCTCCACACCCAGAAAGGTATTTTGGATCTTTTTACTCTTAATCTTGTGCTTTGATCAGAATGGAGAGATGAGTCAGAGAAGTGTGCTAACACTAATACTTCTGGGGGAGGTCGCACGTATAATTTTTAATCTGAAAGGGCATCAACTGTCAGTTTACTCTTTCAGGCTGATGGACAAATTTGTAATCACGAGCGTATTGCATAATGGTGACATAGCTGAGGGTGTGGGCTTATCCTTTAGAACATAGCCCCCAAGGGACTTGTGTTCAGCACATAATGTAAAGCTATTTTAAGGTGGTTGTGAAAGTCCTTGCTGTCAAATAGCAGGGACTTCTCAGTCCCTTTGTACAGAGTTTTCGTTGTAGACGGTGCTGTCCTTGCCTGGAAAACAGTTGACTCCTCCATGTCTCACGAGCCTCTGTGGTTAAGTACAGCTCCAATACTGGTGGGATAAACTTCTGTAGTCAGCACTCCATGAGTCCTGAGGAAGTGGTCTCATGTGACATCGTCACTGCCACTTAGGATTTTGTCTGTGTGTGACGAGGTGACGGCAGTCTAGGGCGATGGTTGATAAACTCGGGCCGGGGGCGTGGGGACAGGGGAGCTGCCAGAGGGAAGGGAGCCATCAGAAGAGTCGTGTTGCTGCTGGCCGGCTCTGACCGTGGAAGAGTTAAGGCGTTTGGGCTCTAATCTGAAAGACAGTTGAAAAATAATTATTTGACACTTATTCTGTGCCTATCACTCTGCTGGGTACTGGGAAGTTGGAACAAATAAAACATAATTTCTGATCTTGAGATACATTTGGGGGAAGAGGAGACGTATAAGCAGGTACTATTTTTCACAGATTGGGGAGGGACATTTTCCTCCCTGGTGTGAAAGCATACACAGAGAGGAGTCACAGGTACATGTGAACACTCCATCAGCCGCAGGGAAAGCTATTTTTATAAAAGGCAAGAGTAAAATAAACGCACGGTTCAGAACAGTGATGGCCAATGGGAGGGAGGCAGGAAGGTGGGATTCAGGAGGGGACCACGTGTCACTTCATGGGGATGGGAATATTCTAATTAGTAAATTAGGTGGTGAGTCCATGGGTATGTATGTATTTTCATGCATACCTGCGCAGCACTATGCCGCTGCACAACCTACGTTGTATACACAGGGCAGAGTAGAAGTAGGTCTACAGTTGTGAGCACACAAAGCAGAGTTTATTCTTTTACTACATATTAATTATTGTATTGTTTTCCATATGAACAGCTGTAAACTTACTTTTGCCCCACCCTGTATATATTCTTTTGTATCTATCAAACGTTACATAATTTCAAAAAAACAAGAAAGCTCAGTAAACATTTCCCCATCTTAATTTATTAAAAGCTTTCGTTCACCTAAGGGTAGTTGTGGGAGAAGAACTCACTCAGCCAAACTATCTCTGTTTTCTACTGTTTATTCATCCATCCCTCTATTTTTTACTTTGATTTTTGAAACAATGAAGACAATGTAGAAGCCTTTTCTCATGACCCGAATGTCCTGTTTTCCTGCCCACTCCGGTTCCATGCACTCTATCCAGAGCTCAGTTTGTAGGTCAAAAGGACTCTGTCTGGACTGGCCAGCCAGACGTTTAAGTGTTCATTCATTCTCTCTCTCCCAGGCTCTCTCTCTCTCTCCCTCTCTCTCTTTCTTTCTCGCTCTCTAATGTTTGTGCATGGCTTAACAAGGGATTTTGAAATCTTTGTAGGGTTTTCCTATTTGCTGGGTGGTTTTAGAATTGAGGGCCATCAGTAGGAAAAAAAAACAAAGAAAAATACTATTTCCTCTTTCATCTATGTCCCATAGTATACAAGTGTTCTGAAAATAGCACCAATTTTCTGGGAAAGGTCGTGACTGAGAATTTTCTCACCCGTTACCCCTACACTCCAATTCATGTTTTCTTCTTACACCGTGGTCATGTGCTTGCCCAAGTCTGGCTTATGCGCCGTGCAGAATGTTTGTGCACTTTTGTTTTCCAAGCCCTGCACTGTGCACATGATGCGGTATTTGATTTGGAATGGGCTCTGAGTTCAGTCACACGTGCTTCTCGTGGTGTTTATCTTGGAATGCACGAGTAGGAGGGAAGTATTTTTGTATTTTATATATCTGGACATTGTTCATGGTCCTCCTGTGACTTGGGAATTCTGTGTGGGGCAAAATCCAAAGAATAGTATTAAAAATAATATGGAGTTATAAATGACATCTGAGTCAAAACCCCTGAGAATATGTTTCGAATCCCAGCAGAGTTTGATTTTGTTGGTGGACTTTTTCAATCGTGTGGTTCACTGTTGGCCTGAGTAGATTACTGGGATTGTAAGGTTACCCGATACCCTCGCATGCAGGCTGATTGGTCGCCAGACTTTTTGAAAGTCTACAGCAGATTTGGCTTGTAGGGGCAGGTTTTTGCCTTGATTTTGCATGGGGTAAGGTAGGTAAAGTGATTCTGTTCACTGCTGCTTTACCTCTGCCACTCGCTTGCTCTACAGGCACCTTAAGAGAGACCTGTGAGGTCACTCCCCTGATCCTGCCTCATTCCACCTGCTGTAGAGCTAAAGGTTGACCCTGAGAACACTTGAGGCGCTGTGTCAGGACGGGCTTGCTGTTTTACACAGGACTGGATATGGTATGGTTCAGCACCTCCTCCTTTTGGCTAGGGGTCTGCTGGAATGGAAAAAGTGGGCAGGGATGTACAGGAGCCATGCTGCTCTTGAATGAGTTTGCATATGGACAGCATTGCTTTTTGGCCCCAGTCTAGTTTTCTTTCATTCCCACATCTCATCTTTTATGCAGCTGCAGAGAGCAGGCTGGGAAAGCAGAATGAAAGCTTCAAACAGATTTGCACTTGAATAAAAGAAAGAGTGATTTCTCTTGTTCAGAGTACAGACTGGTTTGAGGAGAAAGTTGTTTGCTTTTTTACTTTCTGGGTAAGGACTGTTTGCTTTTCCCCCTTCAAATGTAATAAAGAGGGGAAAAAGCTAATAAAATAGTTGGAACTGCTAGTTATAGTTCATATAGAATTTTCAAATATGCTCAATAAGTTTCCTCATATGATTTTAAAAGAAGTAAATAATTGGTGGGCAAAGGTCAAAATTCTGTTGAGGTTTCGGGATCAGTTGAATATGAAGTGGTTTGAGTGTTTGGATAAGACCACTCAAGCAGGAGCTGTTTTCTTTGCTGGTTATTTTGGCCTCTCCTTTGGGAGTTTTTTCCCCTTTACTTTTGTAATGCATTTTGCAACTTTCAGTTTAAAAAATCCTTCACAGTTTAAACTTTTAGTGGATAAACACATCCCGGTCCTAGGATGGGAATGACAACATAGCAGAGAATGGATGACTTCGGCTGGAGAGCGGTTCATAGTAGGAACCCCAAGGGCTGATAACAAGATCATGCCTGTTTGATGTTTTAATGACTCCAGAAGGAAATGGTGAAATCTGCTGATGACACCAGATTATTTTTGCTGATCCAAACAGGGATTTCTGGGAAACTTCTTCAGTACTTGGAATAGTGGGAGAATTGGGCAATGTGGTGGCAGACACACTGAACTTGAAGTGAAGGTTTGCGTGGAGTAGCAGCAGAAGTGCAATACCAAGCCGGCCAAGTCCTCTAAGAGGGAGACTGTGGAGTCCCTGTGAAGGACTTAGCCTTGACTCCTCCTGTGAAAGGAAGACTTAGGACAATGAACATTTCGATGTATAGAAAATGGAAGCTACTGTGCCAATAATTGTGATTATAAAGTGTAGTGTTTGAAAAGTATGGTGTCTGAGTTTATTAATGCCTGCGGTAGTACATCCAAATAAAAGATGTTTCCATTGCAATGGTCACAGAGAATCAGGTACTCATTTTACACGTGCTCCTTTGTGGAGGGGAAGAGCTTCGAGTACACTCCCTTGGCTATTTTCCTGTAGTGGCAGGTCTTCATTTCTTAGGGCCCTCCATTCTCTGCTTCTCTGAGCCTCTCCTGTTTAGATGCCACATGTAGGTGAGATCATGCAGTGTTTGTCTTTCTCTGTCTGGCTCATTTCACTTAGCATAATGTCCTCCAGTTCCATCCACGTTGTCACAAATGGCAGGATTTCCTTTAGGGTAAATTCCTGGTTGATTTATTTCACAAACATCATTCATTTCGATATGTGATGGAGGCTTGTTAAAATGCCTGTTTCACTGCATTATAGACACCGTGTTTAGAAGTGACCTTCTCTTTTTACAGTTGTTAAGAATTCTGTGTTCCCAGTGTACTCTTAGGGAGGAAGCGGGAGGTTGTGTAACTGGCGATTCCTTTAATGCATTGACATTTTCTTGCGAGAGCCTGCATCTGTGTAATGAAAAAGACCCTGTGAGTTAATAGAGAAAGTTAGATACCAGTGTCACAGGAGCTGAGGGCTGGCCATCTATATCCATCTGTCCGTCCGTCCATCCATCTATCCATCCACTTCCAAAGATCGAGTTGCCACCCTTTGCCTCCAATGCTTAGTTTTATTTACATGGGAGGATATTCATGCACCAGTGTCAGCCGAGTAAGTCAGTGGTTTTTCAGTGTCATCCATGGGAACTTTGTTTTAATTAAGTGCGGGTGAGAGGGGAATGACCCCAAATCCTTGTCTTCTCTTTTCTCCCTCAGTGAAAATCCCTGGGGTCACTTTTGAAAACCACTAGTTCAGAGAATAAGTCATCTGGAGAGTCAGCAAAGATTTTGTGTACAGAAGCAGCTAGGGAGACATGTCATTTGTCTTTACTCTTCCGAGATTATTAAAACAAAATAAAAACATCTTTGTTTACCAATCCTATGCTTCCCTAAATTGAAAGTCAGCACAAACATAAAATCCCTCACATATTTTGCCCTTATAGTTCTCTATATTTAAACTCTTAAAATAAGAGAAAAGCTAGGAGAACTTCTAAAAGCAGGCGAGTAGCCCAAGAGTAAACATGTTGCAGAGCTCCACGTCCTGACTGCAGGGCCCCACGCGGGCCGTGTCAGAGTCAGGGGGGAACTTGGGGGAAACAAAGCTTTCACATTCCAGCTCAGACGCCAAATCAGAATCTCCAGAGCAAGGCCCTGGTATTTTAACAAGTTTTCTCTGCATAAAAATATTACCTTCTAAATATTATACACAAAAAAAGCCTAAAGATAGGATGCTGTTAGAACGTATTGAAATAAAACATGATGCAGAGTTTTTCTTAGGCAGTTCTGATGGCAGGAGTGTGATTAATCTTTGAACTCATTGAGAGTAATAGGAAGCTTGGTTAGCAGGTGGATTCTGGAGCCAGAATGTTTGGATTCAACCATAGATTGGTCACTTAATAACAGTATAATATAACCTTGGGCAAAGTTTTAGTAATTCCTCTGTGCTTCAATTCCTTATCTGTAAAATGAAGGCAATATTCATGGCACCTGTCCTTTGGCACCTGGGTTTTTGTGAAGATTACATGAGACACGAATGAAAAGCACATAAAATACTGTTTGGCACACAAAGCCCTCAATAAAAATTGCTATTATCATTACTTGTACCTTTAATTTATAGAAGTAAGCATTTTGGTTACTATTGCGATGCTTTTAGTAAAGGGTCCAGGCCTACTTAAGAAGAAAGTGGAAAAAAAAGCAGGAACTGTGCTCAGGTAGGAGAATGTGTAGGTGTGCATTGACATCTAAGTATATCGTATAAAATATGTAATTGTAAAATAGCACACCCTCTTTAATTTCTGTGGCAAAGGATTTTAAAGTAACCGATTCTAAATTCCCTGTATTTTGCATTTCTGCAGCACTCTGGGATAAAACCAACAGAAGTGATGTAACCCTAACAGACACAGTAGATGGCGCTGTAGACTTAGTTTTTAAAGAAACCAGTACAGGAGGGGAAAGAAAACTGAAGCACATACAAACGGGCTTTTTTCCCTACCATTAAGACGATTTCATCTTGGGGTACGTGTCCCTAAGAAGTGAGGACTTTTCTGACAGAACTGGATAATACGTTTAGCTAAAATAATTCTCCTAGATGCTATGTTTGGGCCAGGCTTATCACTTCAAAAGTATTAGTTGTGTTTTCAGTTTATAAATATGTAGGCAAGTTATTTTGTTTTAAAATACTGCCTTATTTATGAGAGTCCCCCCCCACTTTGTCTTGGTATTTAATATTTTCACTCTTAGTTTTTTGCCCTTTATTATTTATTTTATAAAAATGTAGTCGTGTTTAACAATTCAGCTATAGTTTTTCTAATAGGCCTTAAAATATAGGTCTACATTAAAGGATAATTACAGGACTTTTGTTACTACTCTATTGTGCTTTCTTTTCTTGATCTTAATCTTAATAATAACTCTATGAGGACTGTTACTCCCTTTTGCAAAAGATAACTGTCTCAGAGATGTATAGGAACTTGCCAAGCTCACATACTTAGTGTTTGAACTAGTAGCTGCTTTAAGAGTTACATTCAAGCATTAAAGTTGCGTTTTTTGAGAACCTACTGTGTGCCAGGCATTCTAAGCACTAGGCATTATGTAGTGACTGAAATTGACAGGGGCCCTGCCCTTACAGCCCTTGCAGATTATTCAGTACTTGATAGAGTCTCTTTGAAATCTGTAGGATTGGAAGTAGGTGGGCCGTGGAGACCCAAAGATATGTTCAGAGTCACCGTGACTATTGGAGAGACCAGGGAGCACTGTCACCAAAGAGAAAGCACCACACCTGCCTTGAATGGATTACTGTATTAGAATATTTACTTAGGTGTACTCATTGTAGCCACGGGAAAAGCAAGACCTCCTTTTCCTTTCCAACTCTTGACAGTTAAATCATAACATCAGCAATAAAAAACAACATGAGCTAAACTGTCTTCCAGGTAAGAACCAGGAAGAGTAAA
Source organism: Desmodus rotundus (assembly GCF_022682495.2). NCBI lineage: Eukaryota > Metazoa > Chordata > Mammalia > Chiroptera > Phyllostomidae > Desmodus > Desmodus rotundus. The sequence continues at coordinate 111,265,171 of NC_071393.1, forward strand.
GAAAATATGAGTATACTAGCATGTCAAAGTTTTCCATTGGTGAAATGGTATTGAAGTGTCTAAAGCAAAGCTGGCGGTCAGTAGGAGTCTGCGGGACTAGCGCAGTTTGCGCACAGTAAGACGACAGTGGCTTCTAGGGGCTCGTGCCGTTTGGTGAAAACTTTCTGTGTGCAACCAGGCTAGTGATACTTGGAATTGCTAAGGACCCCTTTCATCTTGGGACATTTAATATTTTTCTTTTGATTAAATTTTTTTCCAAAAACTTTCACTCTATTAAATTTTCACATATGACCCCAAGCTCCTGTGAGGTAGAAAGGTATGTAATTGATCAGGAAATACAGACCAAGAGTTTTAAATTGAGGTCCATGACTGGGCTTCGGTAAGTCTATAGGACACCTGAAATTGTGTAAAATTTTCTCTGTAAGTACTTGGGACTATTAGGGAAGAACGTCCATAGCCTTCACAAGATTCTGAAAGTTCTATGACCTCTAAAAAGTGAAGAATTATTGTAGTTAGGACTTTACCCAAAGGGGTCTGCTAGATTCACTCCAATTCAGGGTCATAGAAAGAGAGGTTTGTTCCCAAATGGGCATCTTGGAGAAAGAGGGGCTGCTTTTGATCCTTTTGAGGACAGCAGTTTTGAGATTCTGTGTGAATCTGGACTTGAAGGTGTGTGTTTAACAATGGGGTTTTGGAACTCCCAAATCTCAGTCAGATATCCTGATTTGAATAAAGGGATCCTTCTGGGGAATTTGAAAAACCTACTTCTTTCCAATTCAACCTTTTAATCAGGTGAGTGGTTATTTTTAGAAAATGAAATAGAAAGAAGCAGGAAAGGGAAGAGTTGTTAGATCTTTTCAGAGGAATAAGCAACTAAAGAAATTAATTCCTAGATATTTAATTCCATCACAGGTTAAAAGAGTTCTTTTAGATCAGACCAAAGTCTTTGGTATGAGTCATTTGGTAACACAAATTGATTTTGTACTTTTTTTGGATATGGAATGAAGGGGGGAGGGGACACATATATTTTTCTCTTCCTTGTCCTAATCTTTGCATATATGCTGCTCGAGAGTAGGTAATTATAACTTAAACTTACAGTTGTATATTTCTGATAACGCTGTTACCTGTGATCTAGATAGAAAAGTCAAGAAGTAAAAGTAGTTTTCCAGTTTGGTGTATTTAAGTCCCTTATTTTGATCTCATATGTTTGGATTAAACAGTGGTCTTTTAACACTAGCCCTGTCACGCAGAGTAACAGTACCTACCACATAGTGTATGGGTGGGGGGGCAAGACTGAGTAATAAATGTAATGTCTAGTGCAGGGTCTGGAATGCAGTAAGTGCTCGCTGTGTTAACTGTTACCATTGCTGTTGTCATCATCATCACGAATAACATACATGACACAATCTCATGACTGAATGTATAGCGTAAAGCATAAATAGTAAAATCACCTAATGACACAGAGGAATGGGAAGGTCAAGTTGGTTAGCCTCTTGTCTAGAGGAACTGATTATCACAGGAGTTAGGAGAGAGTGTCCTGCAAGGCACGGTTAGCTTTCATTCGTGGGTTGATGACAGTGTGGGTAGCCTTTGGATAGGAGGAAAAGAGAAGTGTCCTCAAGTCGATGTAAGCTTCAGTGAGGGCAGGGACTTGTGTTGTTAGCTCCTGTTGTACTGTCTGGACCATGGTTGGTATTCCATTAATATTTGTCGTCTTCTGTCTATGTTTTCTTGTTTTTCATTCAGTTTTCAAAATAGTTGCTGTCTCCATATTCAGACTTTTTAATGAGTCACATGAGTAATGTGACTCTTTTAGAATTATTGATTAAAATACAGATATTTTAGGGATGGTGCTATTTTGTTTGAAACAAATTGCTTGGAGATAAGAGTTAATTCACCTTAATATTCAGGCTTAACATGTTTTTTGTAGAAAGGTGAATATTTGATTTTAAAAACCAAAAAACTTGATCTTCATTCATGTATACATATATCAGATAATCACTAATGTGTTTTTTTATTATAGGATTTTATTCATTTATTTTTAGAGAGAGGGGAAGGGAAGGAGAGAGGGAGAGAAACATCAATGTGTGTTTGCCTCTCGTGCGCCCACTACTGGGGACCTGGCCCGCAATCTAGGCATGTGCCCTGACTAGGAATTGAACTGGAGACCCTTTAGTTCGCAGGCCGGCACTCAATCCACTGAGCCACACCAGCCAGGGCACAATCACTAATGTTTAATACTTAAGTTACCTTGTGTACTGGCGTATAATTGATAATGTAAAAACTTGCTGCCTAAAAAGCTGTATCTTTAAAGAGATATTTAAGGTGTCTCCTATTTTAGAGAACTTTACGTAGACTAGAAAAACATTTACAAGTATGGGAAACATGACATTTTTTAGAAATGAATACTGATCATAGGGAAGTATGGCCACTGTGACTAAGTTAGGTAAATCATTTTGGGAAATACTCTCTGTCTTTTGGAGCTGTATTTGAATTAAATATTAAATTGGACATGTGGGGTTAGTATTCACATTGCATACTAGAGTCAGATACACACAGGCCCAGAGTAGTTCGTTACAGTCTGCAGGGGCATTGTAGATACAAACCTTTGGAAAAATGGACTCTCATCAGGCTTGGTAGGTTCTAGAATCACCCAAGGTTGAGTTCCAATTAGGGGACATTTTGTCTTCTTTGGTCATAGAAATATTGTCTCCTTATTCCCTGCAAATAGACAGCAAACTCTGGACATCTTCCTGACGGAGCAGAGACAGTATCGATCTCCTGCAGCAGGAATAGGGTCTGGAGATAAATGCTATTCAGTGTGCAGTGTTACAGAATTTTTTTCTGTGGTAAATTTGCTTACAGTATATGCAGCGGGTAGCCTGTGGTTTTTGTATCCACTGGTGGGTTTGTAATAACAATGTCGTCTGGTTGTCAAAGGGCTTTGGTCTTTTTCTCTACGGTAGAGTGCTATGGCTAAGTGAAATTTTTATGAAAATTTTCCAAAAAATAGAAATTGAAAATGAATTATTTATTAACCATCTAGGGCAACTGCCTCTAGACTTTAGTGAAGCATTAATTTTTTCCCAAAACGCATTGTCCTCTTTGTTTAAAACACTTGGACAGAGAGGAGTAAGAACGGCTGAAAGTTTTGAAACTACAAAGTTGCAGCCTGTGTCCTCTTGGTTGTGTGATCACAAGAGTCACAAAGAGTGGATCTTTTTATCAGTAGACAAGAGTTCAAGTTGATTTGAACTAGAATATTAAATTACATTTTAACCGTGGTAGCATGTTTTTAAAACTTCTATAAATCATAAATGACTACTATTCTGTTGTTTTGCCAGGTGATCTCATGTGGCTGCAAAGTTGTTCACAGGTAACCCTGAAGTTACATCCTTCTCATAAGGGCACCTTCTGTAGCTTAGTGTTTATTTGCAAAACAAACCCCGTTTTCCTGTCTTATTAAAATGATGGAACTGTTTTCTAACACATGAAAACACTTCTGTATCTCATGTTCTTTCGAGCACATAACCCTATGTGATTTACAAATGTTGGTAAAAGCAATAGATATTTCCAAATGATATTAGAATGTTCAAACTAATATATAGCAACTAAAAAAGTTCTTCATTGGAATGAAGACTAGAATGAATGGTAAAGACTAGTCACTCTTTACAGTGGTTTAACTTCAGAATTAAAAAAAACTTTTACTGCTGCTGTAGTATCAGTATCATCACAAAAGATACTATAGTCATCTCCTCAGGTTACTGAGTGCAGCCCAAACCAAAGGTAGAAAACTCTGCCGGCTTCATTATAGAGAAAATCATAACTGGAAATTTTAGAAAGTTCGAACTTCTGAAAGTATCATTTTCAACTACCATTGTCAATATCAAAGTGCATAGCCCTGTGAGATTCTAAGCAGATAAAGTCTGTGCACGGGAGGAGAAGGCAGTGTTTCTGCAATACTGATGGATTACCAGCTCTCTGGGGAGAAGTCAGATTAAGACTGTCATACATTCTGACAACGCGTGTGAACACGGCCAGAGCGCTCACCAGAAATAGAACACATCCCGCAGTAAGATGTGCGTCTTGTGGTCTAAACCTGTTCCTAAATGACATCTTGAAGTTCGGCTTGGCCCAAAAACATCTTTTGAGGAAGGACAGATGGTATAGCTGCTGTCTTCAAGGGAAAAAAAAAGAAAAAGCGACATCACAACCTTACATTAAATGCACTGAGGTGAAGTAAAGGCGTCCTCTGAAAGACTGGGGAGAGGGAGATGGAGGGGAGTAGATGAGGATTAAGAAGACACCTTCGGGTTTGCTGGTTTTGAGGTCACAGGTGGTGTTTGAGGAGATAGTTTTAGTACAGTGTTGTAGGTGGAAGAATCCAGGAAGGCAAAGAATGAGTCAATTGTAAAGAATGAGTTTAACTATTGTCAACTACTCTTCAAGGGTTCAGGAGATGTTTGCTATAGGTGTACGGGGGTGAAAGGAAGGCTTTTTCCCCCCTTGTCTCTTTTTTTCTTTTTAATGGGAAAATGAACATACTTATAGGCAGAGGTAAAAGAGCCTTTGTAGAAGGAGGGAGAGAAATTACTGGAGAATAGGGGGTTGATAACTGATTGACAGGTCTTGGAAGGGTCTGGAAAGAAAGAGATCAAGTATATGGGTTGAGGTATTGCCATTGGGAGGGAATATTTAGAGATCAGAGGAGAGAGAGTACTAAAGATGGGTGAAGGTACAGGGAGCTTCCTGGAATAGAGGACAGGTGCTGTGGGTGGAGATGCCTTATGGTCTCAGACTTCTCATTAGAGAAAGGTGAGGCCGTTGTCTGGGGATGCGGAGAAAGGAGACGAGAAAAGAGCTGGAGTGGTTGCAGTGATAGTTGAGATGAGTTGTTGAGTTTCAGTGAGGATGCCATTGAGGATAAACAGTTGATTTCTTGCTGCCTTTCTTTAGTAAAGTTCTTCCCCCCTCCCCCCCCTTAAAGCAACAGAAGAAAATTCCATGCAAGTCTGCACTCAGAATTGTGAAGACTTTTTTTCTCTTTTCTTAGAGACATTTTTCAGGGACCTTAATGACTTCCTTGTCTTTCAGGCTTGTAACATGGCTTTACTATTGAAGAGAACTGTGAAGACTTTTGTTGTCAGCTAGCTTATGTGGTGCACATGTCTTGGATTCAGAAATATAAGTGATGATGGTACTGTTACTGCTTGTGCTGGACCACAAAAAAGCAATATACACTTAAGACCTGAAGATATTTTCAAGTGCTATAAGAAAAGAGAATCTCTCCAGGGACTGGTTCTAGGAATGTAACTTGGGAATTCGCCAAGGATATCTCTTCTGCCACTCAGTGGCTGGCTTTGCATGACACAGTGTCCGGCCCCTCTTGTTTCCGATTTCCTCTGTTTCCCGTGAAACATGTTCTCTAGGTTTGGAAATTCACCAGATCAAGAACAGCCTGATGGGTAAAAGATGTTCGACTCAATCCAAGAAGACTTTTAATTTCTAAAATTTGTGATCATAAAAATGAAACGTTGCATATAGGTATTGGTGATAGTTCAGAAAAGTGAAACATCAATTCGATGTGGCTAACATTAGTTGTATTTAATGAACTTGACCGATATCTACAGAACAAAGCAGAATTGAATCATCTGAGAGGACTTTGTAGGTAAGACAGATCCCATGCTTTTTTGTCATGGCAAATGCTTCATGAAGGAGTGGCACGTGAACTTGACCCTGTAATACGTACCGAGTTTGGGCAGATTAAGATGGGATTGGAGTAAGAGTTGGCTTTTGGTAAAGAAAATGGGTAGCTGCTTATTGATACTGCGGAGGACACGGTCCAGGTGACATAACGCCGTTTTTCTTTGTTCTACTGTAATGGTAGTGTCTGGTTTTTGGTTTTACCTGCTACTCTCAAACTGGAAAGAAAATAAGAGAGACATCAAGGTCTTTACATTTGAGCAGTTGGCTTCTCCATTCAGTTTAATTGTACAACGTTTTAAAATAGCTACTATGTATAAGATGATGATGAATACGATAAAAATCCTGGCCTCAGAAATTGTATATTCTGTTAGGAGAATTTATACTGCAGAAGTTTTATTTATTTGAGCAAACTGCTTTAATGTCCAGTATATTAAACCACGTAAGCAAACCAAGTTATGCATAATTATTTTATATTCCCATTGTGATTCTAAAGCTACACTGTCCAATATGTTTACTACCAGCCACACATGGCTGCTGAAGTGAATGAAGACTAAGTAAAATTAAAAATTCAGTCACACTGTTGTATTTCAAGTGCTCAGTAGTCACACACGACTAGTGGATATTGTACTGGACAGCACAGACATTGAACATTTTTATTATTGCAGAAAGCTCTCTTGGGGAGTACTTCAGAGGTACAGACATACTTTAATTGTTGTGGTCACATGACTGGCTTATTTATTCTTCAGCAACTTTCATTAAATGCCTTCTGTGTGCTTGGTGTTGTGTTAGAGCCAGGGAATGAAGAAAAGTCCCACTTCCTGCCCACATGGGCCTTTCAGTCCTGTGGATGATAGAGATAATAGGTGAATAAAATAGGACGTAATATGTGCCAGTGTAGGAGGAGAAGTCCAGGAGGCTGTGAACGTATTTTAGAAAAGGATGGGAGGTGAGTAGATACTGGCTTGGTTAAGTTGGAGACAGTGAGTGAGAGGACGACCCAGCCAGTGTAAACTCCCGGATATAAAAGAGCACAGCGCATTTTAGGTACTGAGAGGTGTTCACGTGACTGGATAATCTCTAAGGGCTCTTAATTCAGAGTCCTTTTATGATGTATTTAAAATATTTAAAAATCAGGCTCCTTCCTTTTTTTTGAAACTGGAGGGAAAGTGTCCCTGGTTCCCCCTCACCACCACCCCCACTATTTGGGGAGCTTCTTACAGCTATGTTACATCTGTAGATCCCACAGTTAGAGGAAGACAAAAAAAGTTAAAAGGAAAACAAAATTGGAGAAAAGAAGGAATGAGGAAATGAAGAGGGCAGAGGACGTTTCAGAGAAGTAAGACAGGTAACGTTTGATGGGGAATGACAGTACCAATTATACAGCGATCAGACTCCGTGTCTCTAATCAAAAGTTCAGGTCAGCCATTTCAGAAGTTCATGTCCCCAGATGGTTAACTGGGTATTATGAAGTATATTATAGGATAATATTTTTGACGAGGAATTTAAAAGTTGAATTTCTATCCTGATTCACTTCACTAGAAATCATAATGGAATTTTCCATGCTACCGTCTCATGAGTCTATGCACTTATGATGTATACAATCTGCAAGAACCTTAAATTCTATTATTTCATTTTTATAGGGCAACAAACGGTCACTGTAAGATTAGAAGCTAAGGTCACACAAGGAGTCAGAGATGGAGTAGGATCTCAGACACCAAAGAATTGTATCGTTACTCAGCCCTCACCAGTTCCAGAGGTTATTCGATGTATTATACAAAATTCATTGCACATAATAAATCTTTCACATCTTGTAAATATTTAGCTGTTGTTGATTTATTTCTGCCCTCCTGGCTGCCATCATGTCTCTGTTCTGCATTGTGAAAGTCTGTTTATATCTCTGTGTCAACATCATCTGCCTTTGCAAGGAGGCCTCTGGAAGGCAGGAATCATGTCTATTTATTTCGCATAACACTTAGCATAAAGCTCTATACTTGAAACTTTATTTTTTTTGATGATGATTTTCTTTATGCATTTGTCTCCTTTCCTGTCTTCAGATTGACCAAACCGGCTGATAACTATTAGTCCAGTAGAATACAGAGAGGGGGCCTTAACTGTCGGATGCCTAGTCAGGCTGGGCAGCAGAGTGCCTCACACAGCTCCACGAGGTCTCATGCCACAGCAGAGAGGTGCCCTCTTATAAAAGGATGAGAAATACAAAGCCGCCACCCACGTTGGTTTTTATGAAGGAAAAATCTGGTGTCTAGTTTTACCACCAAGTGCTTGTCAGATAAACTTGGTATGAAATCAACACTGAATATAGTAAACAAAATTCAGATAAAAGCTATAGTGAAGAAATTCTGCTCTTTATTTTCATCCCTATTTTTACTTGGGACAGGCTTCTGGAATAGTGTTGGAGAGTTGAATGTAAATTTGGCGAAATGGATCTGGAGCCAAGTGAATAAGGTCTCAATATTTTTTTGAAGATACTCCAGCTTTTGTTTTAGTTGAAACAAATTTTACTAGTTTATCTTCCTTCAAACTTACCATGTTTTCACTAGCATTACTAAATCATAAAACAGGACACCCAAAGTCATCATGTGGATACAATTATTAAGTTTAGTTTTCTTTGCTAGAATGTTCCAGACACTAAAAAGAAACTTCCTAATTGACAATGGTGGGTTTTAAATAATTCCTTGAAATCCTTTCTTTTTCCCCTTATCTTGCCTATTCTGCCCTTTATCTGGATTTAGCATGAGTTTTTCTATTATATTTCAAAGAACCTTCAGAGGTTACTAGCTACATTTTTTTTTGGCTACATCTTTTATTGGAGTCAGTTTTTCTTGTATTATTTGATTTCTAGATTCTTCAGTTTTACATTTTATTCTGTAACCTATTGAGGTTTATATATATAAAGTGGGAATCAACTGCCAGTCTCATCAATCCTGAAATTCAGATTATGAATTTTGTTATTTCACGATGTTTCTGTTTGATTCTCCTGGGTTCCTTCGGCCAATACTTTCATTTGAAATTTATTTTAGCATTGAAAAATAAAGGTAGCCCGGGGATAAATATGGCGCTGTATCTCTAAGTGTTATTAGATGATTAATGATTAGTTTATAAAATTGTCTAAAGTTATTAGACTATGTCCTCTTTATATATATATGTAACTAAAACTTTTCTTTATCAATTATATATCTGCCTATTCCTGCCAAGAATAAAGCTTTCTTTGTAAAATCACTTGTAAACTTTATAGAAGTATATAAAGTTAATATTCTATATTAACTATATAAATGTACTACTGGGCAGAAATAATACCGATCATCCATGGAGCAAATGAAGAATCAAGTTTAGAGAAGTTAAATCAAAGTCTCACAGCTTGGTAAGAGTTGCGACTCAAACTCAAAATGCTTTGACTCCATTTGATCTTCCTATGATATCTTTTCACCCCTTCCTGAACAAAACCCAAAAAACCCAAAACCTGAATCTTTTTAATGATCATTTTCTGTAAACCACATTTGTTTTCTTAACCATCAGTAAAGGCTTCCCTGCCTCCCCATCCCAGCTTAACATTTCAGAAGGCCTGTAATTTTTATCTTTCACTTTGAAAAAACAGGTTTTTGTTCCAGGACCCTGTCCCAAGATTTTAGGAATGTGATAGCATCAGAATGAGTATAGGTATATCAATATACCCATAATATATCTTAAGAGGAAATGCAGCCTAGACATCTTAATCAATAATTTACTAGACTCTGAGAGGAATTTCCTCCTCCAGATTCAGTTCTGATAGAGAAATTGTACAAGGTTTATAATTGCTTAACCTCTGAAACAGAAGAGCTAAACCAGTCGAGAAGAAAGTAGGAGGGATTTTGGCTCAGGCGCACTGCGTGTCTGTGAGGCACAGGCTGTGTGCTGGTGACCAGACAGCTGACTCACTGCTCTCCTGGTTTTTCAAGACTACAACTACACCTAGCTGAGGAAGATTATTGTTATTGGAAAGTTGTGCATTTTGGATCATTGACGTACAGATGTTTAGCCCTTGACTAGACACTTCAGTTCTCTTAAAACTGTAGCTGTCCACTCAGAAGCAAATATCTTGGAAACAACATAGTACAGTTGAAGGATACCATCCCACCAACTTTGTTTAGACAAATTATTTCACCACCTTGGTCTCAATATTTTTGTGTAAATTGTGATGGACATTTTTGATATGCACAAATAATAGATTTTTAAAAAATAGCTTCATATTGATGAAAAATGAGATTTCCTAGAGCTAAGGAAATAAATTGAAGACTAGCAGAACACCACTAAAGAACTAATAAGTGATACAGAACAAGTAAGGAGTAGAATAGAAGTGGCTGAAAATTTACTGCTTTGGAGCAAAAGCTTGAGCTAATCACAGTAAACACAGGGATAAAATACTAAAGCAATTTAGTTAACAATGACAGACTTGACAGAGCGAAGTCAGGAAAAGGATTACTGAGGTCTGTGAGGAAGAGGGCCCAACCCATGAAACAAAACGTTCTTAGGGAAGCCATACAGCAAAACTGCATTGAAATGGAAAACGAAATCTGCAGATCAAAAAGATACATTGAATACTGAAATTGGTAAAGAAAAATCAGTAGCTACTCGAATCCTGTTAGTCATTCTCACAAAAAGCAGGGGGAAACTGGACTGGTCTCGGACTTCACGACCAAGTACAATACTACAGGAGCAGTGTCGGGCAGGCTCTGAGGAAGGAAAGTGGGGCCCAAGAACATCGTTCCTAGTCAAGTCGTCTTTGAGGAATAGAGGCAACAGGCATGTAATGCTCAAATGTGAAAGAATTCAGAGAATATAGCATCTGTGAAATCTTACTGGAAAATCTACTGGTTAAATTTAGCCAACCAAGAGATGAATCAAAATAAAAACTGGTTGTGAATATTAAATGAATTTATATATCGATCTAAGATTTAGAAACTGGTAACAACAGAATGTAAGTATTATACGTCATATCAAATAAAAAAAAATTCAGAGGTAGGTAGAAGGGAAATGGAAATTATTAATCTCCTTATCTTTCGTAGTGCCAACTCAATCAATACAGTTTAAAATAATTTTAAGTAATATTAATCTACTCTATATAGTTTTTAAAAACGTTTTTTCCTCAGAATTAGAGGGACTTTTACAGTTAATATTCTTTGAGTGAAGAATTTATCTAAGGTTTAGATTTTCCTGTTTTCTTTTAGCTTCTGTTAGTTTCAAGTAATATATATATACTTATATATATATATTTCTCTTCATTCTTCTGTCCATCCATATATGTGAAATAGCTGTCTGGAGTGATTTTCACTAAATATTAATACTGAGTATTTCTCAATGGTGAGATTTCTGGATCACGTACTGCATTTTTCACTTGTTTGTTTTTATATTATTTGAATATTGACAGTGCAGATGTTTCAGTGAGAGTGAAACGATGAATTTATTACCCTGAAAAATGGATGTATGCTTATGCTTTTTAATACATAGTTTTATATATCCTCCTGTCTTTTAAAAATTTCCCTGACCCCGTTTCTCTTGCTATCATGTTTAATAGCTGCACGATATTTTATGGATGTGTTCTATTGCTTTTTCCGATCTTGATCTCAGTTTCTTCATCTGGAATGACAGAGTTGGATTAGATTAGTAGTTTGCAATGTTTTTCTTTAAACTGTAGAGCATTCCAATAAATAAGACAATTTATAACTCTTGGAATATAGTTTCAAAGCTTAACGAATTAGGTAATTTCTGAGGTTTATTCCAACACCATAAAAACTAGGTTTTTTTTCCTTCAGAATATTTTTTTGAGTGTTTTCCATGCATTAAAAAAAAATTCAGGTAATAGCCATGATCTCGAGTCCCAATTTTAAAGTGAAAGGGAGGGTCATATAAAAGTCGTCCAGTCAATTTTCCTACCTTTCAGATACAAGGAAGCCAGTTTCAGTTGCTTGACTGAAATGAATGAGACTTGTGCCCAGATCTGCTGACTTCCTGTGCTGCTCTTTCTCCTACAGCACATGTAAATATATATTTAAATGATAGGCAAGAGAGAGACAGTTTTATCTTAACCTATTTCACGTGTAGACTAACTCGTAACTGTCAGGAAGCGTACTTAATTTATAGTGTATTTATTTTCTTCCTCGTGGAAGGGGATCAGCAGTGCAGGCATTTGCTGAACGCTTAAGTTCCAGGAGTTCGAAAAAGTAAAGTGAGTGGGATTCTGGCGAGGACGAAAGAAAAGCATTTACTTGTCAAAGATTTGGAATTTACTGTGGTTACTGAGATTAAACTAAAACTAAAACTTGACTTGGCAGAGGATTAAAAACAAAGCAGCTCCAAAGTGTGTGCGCATCTTGGAGAAGACGCCATTTTTCCTTCGGGCGTCCGAGGGGGCAGGGAACATTGTTTCTTTGTGTTGCCAGGGCTGATTTATTTAGTTATGATTTCCACATGCCTACAAGGCAAACCCCGGAAAACAATGCACAACAACATGAACCAGAAGAAATCGTGCTTTTTTTCTATAATCTCCCTCCCCCCTTTCAGGCTTTTCAAATAAAACAGCAGTGTTTTTAAATTTTTTTGTTTATTTCAGATTGTTTAAGTGTCTTTGATATGTTTGACTATTAGGTGTGGCAGGTTTTAGAATCTTAAGTTGTAGTACAGGTTCCTGAGCAAGAAAGAGAATGAAAGGTGATGTGGCTTGCTTATTGGAATGTGTAGAATGTAAAGTTGTGAGAGGTATTATGGCTTGCCTGAGGCTGCTCTTAGTAATAGACCCTCTTGTTAAAAGCCCTATTATTATTGGAAATTTATTTTGGAAACTATGAAAGGAGAAATTTGACAGAAAAGTAGAATAAACCACTTTGTCTCATATTTCCTTTCTACATAAGCACTTTGAAGAGATACCTTAAATATTGTGAAGTCTTAATTATCCTGGGATAGGTTATCATTATCGTCATCCTCGCAAACTTGAATTAAATGCACATGGCATTGCACTAGGTGTGACACAGATAAAATTAGCAAGCAAGATTCTTATCTTTTTGGAGCTTACAGAGAGTCGATGTCCTAGCGTGCAGTGCAGCAAATCCCCAACTCATCCTGGCTGGGTTGAGTTGGTTAGTGTTGTCCTGATGCGCCAAGGTTGAGGGTTTGATCCCCGGTCAGGGCACATACAAGAATCAACCAATGACTGCATGGATGAGTGGAGCAACAAATCAATGTTTCTTTCCTTCTCTCTCCCCTTTCCTGTATCTCTCAAAAAAATCCAAAACAAACCAAAACAAACCTCACTCATTTTTTCACACACTCTCTAAACAACCCCTTCCCTTCCCGTGTTCCCTGTTTCTTTAATGGCCTCCCCACCCTCTCAGCTGGAAACCTCACGTTCATCTTGAGTCCTTATGTTCCCTTAGTCTCCACGAGGAATCTATCAACAAGTGCTGTCTCTTCTATCTCCAAAATTGCTTTTGAATATGTTTGTTTCCTTTCTTCATTCTCAGAGCCATTGCCCCATTTAATCTTTCAGTTCTTTCTCAGGAGAGCTGCTTTTCTCCTTGCAGGCTTTCCATTTTCCAGTCCATCCTCCATACTGCTATCAAATCTCTTTCTTTAAAGAGAGATCTGCTCATACTATTCTCCTGCTTAAAAACCTTTGATGGGTCCACATTATGCTTAAGGGATAAAGTTTAAACTTCTTAGCTTGTCATGCAAGTGCTTCGTAGTCTGGCCCTCTCCTGCTTACTCGCAACTCATTTTCTGCCACATTCCTCCCTCCCCACCCCCACTCTCTGTTGCCAAACACATATGCACATTTACTCTTGTCCCACCAGCTCCCTCGTAGTTCCTTGAGCTTGCTTTCTCCTGTGCTTTTGATCATACTGTTCTTTGCTGGAGCTCATATGGAGAAGCTGAGGAAACCAAAATTTTACAAAGACTACGCTTGACAAAATAGGACAGAAGAAACACGCCATGTGTACAGAACCAGGCAAACGGCACAACCGTTAGGAAAGAGTTCAGACTAGGAAATGCAGACTACGTCCTTCCGAGGCCAGCCAGGAGGAAAGACTCGATTCTATAAGGTACTGGAGCCAGAGCAGTGGCGAAACTGGTTTGTAATGGTATTAAATGAATGTCTCCTTCTAGTAATGCAGATAGTCAAGAACCCGCTCTTATTGTAATAGCTGGAAGATAGAGGGAAAGAGCCATAGTAGATTCCTGGTGGAGCAGTTAAGCTCAAGAAAACCCATTACTGGCCCCGGCCAGGTAGCTCAGTTGGTTACAGTGTTGTCCCGATACACCAAGGTTGCGGATTTGATCCCTGGTCAGGGCACATACAAGAATCAACCGTGAATGCATCAATAAGTGGAACACAAAGCCATGTTCTCTCTCTCTCCCTCTCATCAATAAATAAAAGAGAAAACCCATTATCTGCATCTGCCTGCTACTCCTACCTTATTTCACTTTGCAAGGGAGTAGAGAATGGGTAGGAAACCACAGGATTAAGTCTTCACACTGACGCATTGTTAGTCAACACAGTAGAGCCAGAGACTGGGTGTAAGGAGTGAACGGAATGGGGAAAAGAGCAGCTGTCCACCTGGAGCTCCCGGTGAAGCAGGGGCTTTCCCACGCTGCGCCTACGCATGCTTCCACCTAACCTTTGCACGTTTTTGATTAACTTCTGTCTTTTTTGTATATGTCTGAGTGTTTAAACTTTTTTCATTAGGTAAGTAATATATTAATATATTGAAAGCAATATCTATGGAGACCACTTTAAGTTCACAACCATCATCCCCATTCCCAGTTGCCTCCTCACCAACAGCAGGAAAGGATGACGGTTTTCAGTTTGGGGTGTATCCTTCCGACCTTTCTGTGCTTGGCTGAGAAGTAGATGTGTTGGTAAACAGGCTTATGAAAGACATGCAGTTTTGCTTTATTGCTTTGTGTTTGTGTTTGTGTGTTCTTTCCCACAAAAGCAGTGTTGTATGGTTACTGCCTCTCGTTCGGCAATCTTGCTTTTTAGATTCTACAATACATCTTGGAGATCTCTTCATATTAGTACATGCAGATGATTTAGCACATTTTTTAAATTAATTTCTACCACATGGTAACATCTTCAGTGCTAGCCTGACTTTTCCTTCTTCCCTTGGTAGTCTCATATGGACAATTAGAAGGTCAAAGAGAAAAAAATTATAGGAGCGAGTATTGATTGTGATGCCAATTACATAAGGAATAAGCTTGCCATTGTTGGCTGGGGGAGGAATGTTTTCCTTAAAAATTAGAATGCCTTAAAAACACTGTTGGACTCAGTTCAAAGGACATCACTGACATTAACACCCTCTCCCCTCCTTTTCCTCCCCCTCCCCCCGTTACTGGCATTGCTGGAAATTAAACGTAACCAGCAATCTTTGCGGTATGTATACATCTGGTTTTTCCTTTTCCATATGCTTAAGGTCCTCCCTTCTCAATTGCTTCTGTTTTGCACTTAACTTAAATTCCCAAGTTAGTTCAAGAAAAAAATTTGAAATCTGTAAAGTGAGGGGATTAAATTTTTTAGGGCTTTGCACCTCTAGGATTCTTTTAAGTTGTAGACAGAAAAAAGTATAGGACGGAGTCAAAGTGAACGGGAGGTTTGCGCATATTATAGATTTGATTATTTAAAGATTTAAGAGGTACCATTATATACCAGGAGCTAAGGGTTAGGAGTCAGGAATTGAGGGAGTCAGTCCCAACTCATCACTGACTCTCCTTGTGATTGCAGGTCACTCCTTGCTCTTAAATTTTCCTCTGGAACATGTAATAGATATTTCTGGCTCTTAACTTACCCAGGGATGTTTTGTAAAAAAAGGAAGATAGTCACTGCCAGTTATTTTGTGCTCCTCGGTAAAGATTCTGCATAAGGTAATGGCAGCAGTATGATGGTTATTGCATTTTGAAAGAAAGTTCTTGACGGTAACAAAAGTACTCAGAATAGGTCACCTGAAGTTTTTATTATTTCTCAGGTCAGCCAAGAGTGCGCTGCGATAGGCAGAACAATGCCGAAAACTGATAGAGCAGTGAAAGTAAAAGGTTTGTACACTGTAGGGGCCCATCAGTGCTGGATATAACTCTAACTGTAATGTCTGAGTCATTGGGTGCCTTTACTAAAGTCAGCAACCTATGTTTTATTTTAGGGTTTTTTTTTGTATATTTGTATTTTATGTTGTTCAAATATTCTTCATGAGTTCGGCCATTTAGAGGTTGTTGGAATAGAAAGCCATTTGTAAAATTTGCCACTTGAATTCTAAACCTTTCTGTAGAGTTACTGTGTCAGGCTCTCTCTCTAAATTACACTTCTCACCTTCTTGTAGTTGGTTGCTCTTTGTTATCAGAAACATCTAAGAGACTCTTAACCTCCTTGAAAACTACCTGTTGTTCTTTGGTTGATACAAAACACCAGTAAACTTTTTCTTTAAAGAAAAAAACAATTGTAGGAAAGGAGGCAGTTCTTTTGAGGGAAGAGTTTGAAGAAATGCACTCTGTTCTCAATGCCTGCTCTCCAAACTGACGTCCCCGCGGGGCTGTGAGGACCCTTTCAGAGCTCAGAGCCCAGCTGGTGAACAAACTGACGCTGGGTGGTGGGGGTCCGGCAGCGCTTGCTGCGTGCTTTCTGCCCCTGGAGACTATTCTGTTATGATGTGGGAAATTGAGATTGCAGTTTTTAAAGTATATATTTCACAATCAGCGTATGTATAAACACTTGGAGCTTGGTCTATGTATAACCTATGAGAAGTGGAACAGCCCTGTTTATAGCCCAGCAGGTAAACTGCTCTGCAGTGCTGCAGACCAGTCTCAGTCGAGGCAGGACATTTTGAACTGATTTGGTAAGGAAGGGTCTGTTTCCTTGTTCAGCAGTTTCTTGTGAATTTTAAAAGATGGCTGGTGTTTGGTTTAGTTCCCAATTTAAGTTTGTTATGCTTGTTATGCCAATAGAATGTGTTTTCTTTCTATCTGTAAATTTAGTAGAATTGGCTTTGGAATATGGCTTTGTAGGTTAAAAAAAAAAAAGTTTCTCTTTTGATTCCTCTTGAACTTCAGAATTCAAATCAGTCAAGTAACCAAGAAGGGCAATCAGAGAGGATACCATGGGCATGCTTTGCGTTTTTGCTGTTTTTCCTTTCTTTGCTTGAAAACTTCAGCTGAAATGCAGCTTTGTACTTAAAAAAAATTACTATTCAAATAACAACAGTTTAATAGCATAATAGAAAATTTGGAAAATGGATGGAGGGGAATGAACTGTAATAGGTAGGATTTGCCCCGAGTCTTGAGGAGTACATAGTTCTTGCTGTATTCCAGACTTCCCGTAGGAGACTCTTGGTTCTGTGTGAATGTTGTATGTTATGTGTTGTATGCCTGCAAGAGCTACCCTGCCTTGGGGGGAAGAGGTATACTTAGTCTCCAATTACAATATGATTTTAACACGTGGCCTTGGATGAGTCACATCACTCCACCTTGCCTTCATTTCTTCATCTGTAAAATGATAATGGCTATATAATTTGAGATTTATTTAATTCAGTGGAGGCAAACCTTTTAAGTTTCAGAGATGACCTCCTTTTAAGTTTCAGAGATGACTTTCACTGTGAATGAATTTCACTGTGAATTGCCACAATAGTGCATTCTTTTACCTTTAAGAATGGAACACATTTTTTTTTGCATAAAAATAATGATTAGGCTCCCAAGATAGTTTGAGTGCCTTATGCATGTTCTAGCTGGCAGTAATCTTAACCATCTTGCAATTCAGCATCTGTTTTGTGCATGAGACCTCTATAATCAGCCAGCAGTCCTTCATGGCCTTGTCTTTCAGGAAGATTTATGGTACACCTCAGGTGGTGTCAGATAGCAGGCAGAAGACTAAGGAGCTACCTCTCTTAGTTTAGAAAAATTGTGTCCACTTGATACCAACATTGTTAAAATAAAATATCTTTTAAAAAATGCTTTCCCTCTTCATTTGAAATGATTGATAACTTTATTCTCTGAGCAAGCTAAGAGGCTTAAAGCTTCTTGGGTGTGGTTTTAGTGTCTTAGGAAATCTGGGAAGAGCTAGTGTTTAGAGGGGGTAGGCTTGTGGTGTGTTCTGGAGTGTTATGCAAGGAAGAATTATTAGGCCAGGTGCCTTTCATGTCTGTATCTGCCACAGTAAAAAACTGTAGAGGAAAGAGTTTATCTCAGTGTAAGTTTTCATATGTTCTCTTCCCAGGGCAAAATGACTTTTAAGTACGTGCAAGAGTCCAAATGATTTATAAGTAATCAATATCAACAAAAGGTGGGTTTGTTTCTGATTGGTTACAAGTTGATACACACTCCTATGGCTGTGTTCTGCTTAAACCATAATTATCAGAGATATCTCGTTAAACAGGATTTTCTGAAACGAAGCCTGTTAATTACATCAGACCCTTTGGCTTTAGGTGGAGCTATTATCATGGCGTGAATTGAGAGCTGATTGTGCAACCTACTTATTTGGGAAATTCTTCACCTCAAATTTTGCTTCACATCCATTACTTCTAACGGAAAGGTCACCGTGAGAGGCAACAGACTTCTAAGCTAAACTCTTTTCTTTAAAAATCCCTCAGTGATCAAATCGCCTTGTATGAGTAGATTCCCATGAAGGATTTGGGATTGCTTAGTTTCAGGACATCTTATCTAAGCATTCTTTTAGGGATAGGTCTGTGCTGGCTAGACCCATAGAAATAAAAATGATCAACGCAGTGGTGATTAGCCACATCTATCAGCAGTGAGTAATCAACTGTATCTAAGGCTGCTGTGGTCAAATTCTGGGCCTACCCTTGAGTCACATTAACAGCCCTCAGGGGTTTGGACTGAACTCTGTAAGTGGCATTGAATCTAACCGGGAACCTACACTGTACATGTAGGTAAAAGGTGTACGAAGTGAAGAAACTAGATCAAAACAATACCTTACAACTAGGATGAATTACGACAGAGTGAGAAATGGGCGGTAAGGAGTTTTAGTGAATAAGACCCTCAAAGGAAGCTTAAATAAGTGCTTGTTGCATTCAGGCTTTTTTATTTAAAAAACATTGTCTAAACTGTTATAGTAGATTTTATGTAAATTGTTTGTGCTAAATATTTGCATTATATATTCCTATTCCTTTGTGCTTCCCCTTGATGAAGTTTTCAAACTGTGGTTTGCTGGAGGGGAAAATAAACCCCAAACCCAAACCACACAGAACAAATTGAATTTCAAACCTGGTGTGGTCCTTTAACTCAATTACATCTAATTTGTGTTATTTTAGTCATCCTGGGTGGCAGCTCTTCTGCGTGAATGCCCACAAACATTTTCAGTGTAAGAATTTGTCCTGATTATAACTCCTTAAGATTAGTAGTAGTCTATTTCTATTTTAATAGGCAAAATTATAGATTAATTTGGTGTATCAGGGCCATTTTTAAAAGTAAAAATTCAGTTGGCTTGTTCTTTAAATAGACTTAAAAAATTAAACATCTAATGTGTATTTTAAATGTTAATTTTTAAATTATTTTACTACCACACCTCATTTTCTTATTTCTTATGCTTCTACTTAAGTTTCTCCCCAAAATAGCCTCTTAATTACTTTATTCAGGTAATTATCAGTTTGAAAGCAGGAAAATACAAAATTTTAGATTTTGATGTACCCAAATAAATATTTTGATGTCTGGAATAACTGGGGGAGAAAGACATGAAAAAATATTGTTCAGTTCAATATAATTGATATGGAAGTTTCAGTTAGAATTGAGTTAGGATTGAGTCTGAATTTACAGAAATGAAGACATTGAAACCCAAAAGACCTACGCAAAAGCTGATACAGGAACCCCTTATCTGATTGTTGTTTAACAAGTGGTAGCAATATCCTTCACTCATCTCCCTGTCTTTAATTATTATTATGTTTTTTTCTGGAGATTCATCTTTTGAGCAAATACTTAGTTTAATTCACTGCATATTACTAACTTGGTTAGGAAAAGGATATTAGAAGTGAAATATGCAGAATATCAATCTAGAAGATAACATGTAGAAGGACCTCAACTAATTTTCTAAGGTGGACAAATGCTAAGAAAATTACAATGAAGAGATACTATCTAGCAAAGATAGACATGGAAGAAAAATCTTAATTCCTCCCAAATGATCTATGATCTATGAATACATTTCGAAAAACATTGTTTTTCTACTACATTTAGTAATTTTCTGTTGGCAACTGAACATCTGCCGCGGACTAGGTATTGTTCTAGGTACTGAGCCTTCAAAAATGAGTACGTTACAGGTTCCTACTTTGGAGGAACTTACGTGTGACAGGAATGGCGAACATGTAAATAATAATTTATAGCACCATGTTGTTGAGTAATAGAGGTTTGAATAAGTTCAAAGCTTTGCATTTTGTTATGGGGAGTGTATAGGATTACAGTTAGGATATTAGATCAAAACAGAGGTGTATTTAAAAAAGATACTCACCACGGTACATGAGACATACTTTTCACTAGCCATTTAATCAGTTACTAGTTGATCCATTAGATTGAAGAATATAAATTGTTTAAATTTTTGTTGTCTGTCAGCTGACTATACTACTTCCCTACCATTCTTTTCTTCAGGAAGAAAGTAACAATAGGATAATTTATTCTAAGCACTTTCTTTTACGTAATTTCATTTTAATTAGTTGTGAACTATACCAAGTTCAATAACACTTTTTAAGGCTTTCATCATCCTGTATTCCTGTTTTATATTTGACCTTGACTGTGTGACTTTCTTGAAACTCCGCCCCCCCCCCCCCCCCCCCCCCCGCCGTGATTTTCAATGGCAGTGTGTTTTCGGTTCCTGTCTTGCTTTCTAACCTTACTTTGTGTCCCCTTTGCTGGCTTCACCTCTGCATAATTAGCCATTGCTATAACAAATTACCCTAAAATTTAGTGGCTTAGAATGGCAAGTATTTATTATCTCAGTTTCTGTGGGCCAGTAATGCCATATCTATCTTACCTACCGTCACAGGATAAACATGCAGTCAGTAAACATTGTTGAATGCTTCATATATGGGTGCAATTATTCTTGTTGAAGTTCTCATCATTCAAACCTAGTTGGCTCCACCAACTTCTTTGCTGCCTTCCAACCTCTACCCTACGCTGCTGTTAAACTACGCTCTCTGCATAAATTCGTGCCGCCGCTTCCCTGATCGATAACCAAGTGTGACTCTCATTGACTTACTCTTTAGGTTTATATTGGTCTTCTTGGCATTCAGAATGTTCCATGTACCTATTTATTCAACCATGTTTCTTAACAAACACCTACTTTACTCAAACTGGTTATTTATACCTTGTACCAACCCCATCCCCATCCCTAATACTGTATTCAGTTTTACGTCTTGCCTTTATTACTGATTTTCTCCCTCACCTATAAGGCTTACTCTCCTTGTTTTTTCATGTCTTACTGATTCTCTTAGCTCAATTCCTCATTATGTTCCTTTCGCCTTTATCATAAAGCCACTTTGGACTTTTCTGGCTCACTAGTTTTTACTCTTGAAATGCTGTTATAGGATTGAGCTCAATATCAAACAGTGTATTTCTTTATCTTTAACTTTAGTTTGAGTTAATTTCCCTTCCCAACTAGAATTCCAGTTATCTCAGGGCAAAACCCTTTCACTTCTTCTGTCTCTGTTGTACTGCGCTTTATCAGGACATGCTGGTTGATTGGCTGGAAATTAGAAAACTTGGCTTCAGTTGTAAAAAATTCTCTTTGTGATGCCGCTGGGTGAATTTTAACTCCCAGAGCCATAAATGAGGATAAACTGGGACTTCAGGATGGTTTGTAACTACATTTCATCATCTTCATGAAGGAGCATTGCTGTATGAAGAGATTAATTTTTAAAATAGGTTCCCTTTGGCCTACTATCAAAACTGGCTTTTAGCCTTGAACTATCAAAGCTAGTTTCAGTGTAGCCTGGGGCACAGCAGGTATTAAGTAGCAAGCAATTCAAGGTCTCTGATCCCTCGCCTGCTTTAGCAATGGCACTGGCCAAAGCCCTTTGGCATAGGTAATAGAACAAGGAATATACTTTTTTCTTCTCTCTCTCGAAAGTTTCATGGATTCAATTCACAAAGAAAGGGCAATAACTAAAATTTTGTATCAGCATCTTCTCATTCACCTGGAGAAATTGAAGGCAGGCAATACAATAATATTAGTCGGATCACAAGTACACATATAGCCTGAAAATAGTGTTGGGGCTAGTCGTATTCTGTAGTATTCCTGGTATGTTTTGTACCAGACTTGGAGAATGAGGCCTGAGAGCCGGTGGGAACTAAGGCCTGTGTTCTTTTGGCAACTTTAATTTTAGCTCTGTGCTTTTGCTAAGAACACTATTAACATTGTCGGTTTCTATTAATATTATAGTTTACCCACTTAGAACTTTCTTGTTTTCCCTCTCTCTCTCTCTTTCTTTTTCTCTTCTGTTATTTCTCCCCTAAAGCCATAGGCAGGTGTTTGGTCATGGTTAGAATATAAGAGGAACATTCACATTTTCATTATAACTATCTCAAAATCTTATTAGGTTTGTACTGTAGGGTTATTTATAATATCAGGTATGTGCTGAGGTTATGATTTGCACAGTTTTGGTTTCCCTGTGGCTTAATTTCTGGGGTTCGTACAAAAAAGTTTTACCTCTTATTATTTGTTCACATAGGTGTTTCAGTCAAGAGTCCTGTATTTAGTCCCGGAATATTTCAGTTAGAGAAATTTAGGGAAATTGACAAGGTTAAAGCTCTTGATTCTTGCCTTTTATCCTTCCAGTTACAACTTTTGGATGCGTGCCCTGGAGAAGATAAAGGATATCAGCTATGAACTTACCTGGTTACTGCCCAGATAACTTCATTTCATACATCCTGTCTGTGCATCCCTCCCTCTGGAACCCCTGCACCTAAGGGCCGCTTTGTAATGCCAATCCGGTGGTAATAGCCCTATTACATTCTCAGTTTTCTTCTTTATTCATCCTGTACTTCTCACATACTCCACTCATCTACCCAGTGAGCAACCTCCAGCTGTATTTAAAGGCAGAAGAGGCTAAAAAGTGGGAGGAGAGAGTGAGGCAGGGAACAGCAGAGCCAAACAAGGAAGGTCTGGTGGCAGGGTGAGCCCCCAGAGGTCGTCCCCAAAGGCCTGGCTGCCTTTTCTCACTGCTGCCCTAGTCTGCCTCGGTCCTGTTCCTCCCGCCCTTTTCAAGTTTCTAAAATGAGTTTGAAATGAACATTAAACAAATCTCTTTAAATATTAGGCCTCAACATTCAAATAATAAAAGCACTTTTCCGAAAATCTCCAATGATGTCCTTATAACCCTAACTCAGGGGTTTTGCGTTGTCTCCATCTTCCCGATCACTCTGCTGCATTATATACAAATTTAAATATTCCCTTCTTGAAAAAAAAGGAAAGAACTTATTGAACACAACTTTTGCCACATGAAATCTTGTCTAATCAGCCTCATTTGAAAGTGCACATTTTATTTGAAGGCATTTGCAAATTATCCCACCCCCACCAGAACTGGCCATATGAAAACGCTTCCATATGCCGAAAGTTAGTGTCCTCATTTTGCGGAAGGAGAAGGAAAGGCAAACGTGCTTTGTTGACCTGCCGCCCTATAAACACGAGGCTACAGTGCGGGCTGGTGTGGCAGTGGCAGCCCCTGCAAACACCCCGCAGCCTCGAGGCCTCGCTGCTGTGCAAGACGAGTGTGCAGGGCTGTTTTTGCCCCACAAAGGTCAGTTGTTAAAAAAGCAGTTGTGATCTGTATATGGTTGTAAAGTATTCAAATACAGTTAGCATATACTATTAAACTCTGATTTCTAACGGGTTTGAACATTTTAAATAACTCCTTTCGCTTTCAGATTCTTTGTGTGTCTCAGGGCATCTGTCTCCATCACCGCTGCTCTGGGCTGGGCCCCCAGCACCTCGTGCCTGATCAGAGCCACAGTCTTCTCCCTGATCTCCCGAACACGGGTCCTTCTCCCTTTCAGCTTGTCCTGCCTGGTACCGTAGGGTGATCTTCCGTAAGGAACATCGTGCCTTCTCCCATCAACTGATCTCATTTATCGTAATCTCACCAATATTTCTCCCAAAGCCTGATTTATAGCTTCCTGTAAGGAGGCTTTGTGATAATCTCATCTGGCCCTGTTTTTCCTCAGTACTAACACCTATTTTATTTTATTTATGTTGGTTTATCGAAGTTTTTAAAAAATTGTATGTGTGTTCTTTCGTTTCTAAGTATACATTAGTGTGGTAGAATACTGTCTTCGATTTCTTTTTGACTGGAATCTAATGGGCATGTCTGGTGTAATGAACTTCCATATGCCGTTCACATAGCTTCCTCTGCTGTAACATTGTGTCGCATTTCCTCTTTCTTTCTCCAGTGCACATATACACACACACATCCCATACTTTTGTTCAGAACCGTTTGCTAGTAAGTTGAAGAGGCTGTGACCATTCACCCTAAATACTCTAGCTCACGTATATTTAGAACAAACATACTATTTTACATAACCACAGTATGTTGATCAGATTTCGGACTATGTTATTACCTAAGATGTGGTTCATACTCAAATTTTGGCTTTTATTGCGCAGTGTGACCTTTATGGCTGTCCCCCCCCCCCCGCCACCAAATCCAAAGATTGGGGCATAAGGTTTTTTGTTTGCTTGTTTTTTGTCATGTCTCTAGTTTTCTTTACTAGAGCAGCTTCTTACCTTTTCTTTGTCTTTTCTGACATTGACGCTTGTGAAGAGTACAGGTCCTTAATTTTGTACAATGTCTCATTTGGGTTTGCCTGTTTCCACTATACCCAGCTCCTCCCCTTTGTTGTAGTTTAATTCTCTCTGTGTGTGTGCGTACATGTGTACGTCTTCTTTCCAAACGAGGCTGTAAAGTTCCTTGGACACAAAATGATTCATCTTGTTCATTTTTGTTCTTCATGTTTTTAAGCCACATAAACTTTGCCTATAATAAAAAATAAATATATTCTTAAGTCAAAAGTCCTTACCCATTCTATAGGTTAAAATGATGCTTTAAAACATACAGGGAAGAATATGTCAGATTAATTAACTCTCAGTAATTAAGGACGTCAAAGCATGCCATGGCAACAATAGAAGCATTATATTTCCTTTTATAGAGTCTTGAAGGAAATTGGCTGCTGCAGAGTGTAATATAATATGGGGCATGCACAGAACACTGTGAGTCCTGTACTAATTGACATGTGTAATTTCTTTTCATCATTCCTCTAAGGAAACCCTTAGCAATAATATTCAACCTCTTTTCCATACACAGAGTTCCAAAGCAGCATTTGCGTCTGACCTGGTATTTCAGTGGGCACTGAAATTAGCATAAAGATCTTAGACTTTAAAAAATATGCTTCTTAAGATCGGAAGTGCCTAAGGTTGTCAAGAAAAGGTGTTTTATTATCCGTATTCTTTCATTATCAAGTAAGCAATGTTAGGAGAAAGTGACTTATCCAGAGTTTTAGGGACAAGCACAAGTCAGAAATTTTTCGTTTTGAAGTCAGCACCTGCAAAGAGCATTTTAGAGGTCTGAAACCCATTGCTTGTTTGTAAAGGTTCGGAGGAAGCTAGAATTGTTATTTAGGATTACTTAGCATTTTTAAGTTGGTAAGATTTCAGGAACATTGTTCCCTCTTGTTTTGATGAAGAACATTTAATATACTGGTTTTCTTAGCATTGACTTTCATAACTCCTCTAAAGACAGTTATTATCCCAGTTGATTGTTTATCTCTGAAGGCCTATTCTAACTCTACATTTATCTGAACTTACCGAGCAGCCCCACATTACTCAGCACATACTTCACGGAAGACACTCTTAGGACTAACGGCTGACACTCTCCATATTGTGGTCTGTCTCTGTGTATGTGCCTGTGGATAACTTGGCAATCACTTCCTCAGTGAAGTAACAGTCAGAGTGGTTCAGCCAAAGTTTAAAGGAATGAA
Organism: Desmodus rotundus; assembly: GCF_022682495.2. Lineage (NCBI taxonomy): Eukaryota > Metazoa > Chordata > Mammalia > Chiroptera > Phyllostomidae > Desmodus > Desmodus rotundus. The sequence goes on from NC_071393.1 coordinate 111,290,875, forward strand.
ACAACCAAAGTGGTAGTTTGTTGTGTAATGCCAAGTGATACTATCCTTGATGCTTTCTTATTGAATTAATTGCTCAGGTAGTAGGTAGTGTTTCATGGCCTTGGAAGGTATTAAAAACAAAGCAATGCAAAGCAAACAAAGAAAAACCAACAACAACCAACAAACAGGAAATGCCAGGTAGTTCAGATGACCTACTTTCTTGCCACAGTGTTAGGCCAAGAACATGTCCTGTAACTCAGAAATGTATGCTTAGATCAGAATCTGATTTTGAGAATGAAAAACATCTTGTCTATTTTTTTCAGGATCAAGTTTAATAGAAAAGTGGTGATACACTAATCTTTTCACAGACATGACTTGGGAATATTTCATGTGTTTGTCAGTTTTTTAAAAACAGAATTTTTTGAGGTTTGTTCCTACTACAGCAGGAAGAAGCACTGTGACTCACGGAATTGTGTGAATTAAAGGCCCGATCAAGGGAAACAGGCCACCGAAAATGATGGCCCTGCAGTGTTGAAAGTGCTTTGATCTTTTGTTTTGACATGTTGCGTTTATCTTTAATTATATGTGATGACATTTGATTACTGTACACTTAGACAATTATAATGTGGTTTGTAAAATGTAGTTTGTACTATATAACTTCAGCCCCCGTGTTTCTGTAGCTTGCAGAGATATTTTAGCTTTGTTGATGTGGAAACTATTAGATTTCTGAATTAGTAGACACGTCAAATATGAAGTGTTTGGGTGTCAGGAAAAGTGTGATGCTTGTGTGGTAAGGATTATCAGGGTGCTCTGTTGCGACTAGTGTCTTGTTTTACGGAGGTGACAGAATGATGTGTGGTTATTATTCCTGCTAACTGGATGCTTGACTTTAGGCAAATTACTTAGGTGCTCTGGACCTTTGAAAAGTGAAAGCCTTAGGCTAGATGATTCACAGGTTTCAACTCTGAAATTCTATGATTCTACTCTTCTATAAAAGCCCATGATTGACATAATTCAGAATACAATAGAAATCCCTGACACATTTTTTAAAAGAAAGATTAAAAAAAATTGCATGAGTTATTGGCTTTTGATCTTGTATTTTCATATGAAATGAGATACTTAAAACACACACACACACACACACACAGTGACTTTTTCATCTTGCTGGGGAGGGGCATTAGGATCGGTAGGCAACCCCACTATAAGGGCACAACTGTAGAGAGAAGTTGCATTTGGAATTTCCTGTATTATGCCATCACCTTAGCCTTGAGGATATGATGCCTTTCTTTGAAATTGCTTGCTTTACTTGCATTTACATGCCAAGCTCTGGATTTTTCTCAATTATATGCCCTATCTATGACATGTCTTTAAGAGTTTAAACTGATTGTAATTCTCTAGAGGAAATTACAAAATAATTCTTTCTTTTTGAATGGTAGCCAGATATAGTGATTTGACCTTTAACACCATTTAAATCAATGTTGCCAAAGTTCCTAATGGGACAATCAGGCAAAAAACAAAAGCAAACCCTGGCTGGGTAGTTCATTTGGGTAGAGTGTTGTCCTGGTACGCCGAGGGGGTGGGTTCAGCCCCCGCAGTCGGGGCACACGCAAGAAGCAGCGGGCGAGTGACTAAATGAGGGGAGCAACGAATCTGTCTGTCTGTCTCTCTCTCAAATCAATTTTTTAAAAAAGTAAAAATGATTAAACAAACAAAATCCTTCAGTCTAGTGGTTGTTTAGAGAATATCATTAGGGAGCATAATATTCTATGTGTTTTTGTCCTGATTTTTCTTTATCTTTGTCATGTAACCAGCTCCTAACTTACTAAGATGTTTTCCATTGTAAGAAACCTAACTAAGGGTAGGGCCTTCTAGAACCATGGGTAGTGGTAGGTAAGTGGTAGAAACTCAAATATTTAAGTGAATTGCAATTTCAGAAACATTTTTCAAATGTACACCTGAAAGACTTAGACTGAATTAATGCTTGAAATTAGGAAGCTTATTAATGAACGCTAGAGTTACCTTTGTAGGACAAATGAATTGTATTTTTTTCTTCTTTTTTAATTGACTATAGGATTTACTACTTTAAATTCTGATTTGTCACACACAATTATTGAATGTGATTATTTACTGCCTAAGAACTAAGTATTGGTACTTATATTTGGGTTAGTTTAGTTTTGTTGTTTTCTTTTTACTGAGGGATCATAGTACGCTTTATCTGGGAGTACTGCATTTTTGGGACCATAAGACGCACCTAGGTTTTAGAGGAGGAAAAATAGGAAAAAGAAACCCTGCTCCACTGCCCCCCGTCTATTGGACTATAAGATGCAACCCCCCCCCCCATTTTCCTCCCAAATTTGGAGGGGGTGGGGAATGTGTGTCTTATAGTCCGGAAAATACAGTACGTTGGGATTTTTAAAAGCTAACATCCTATACATATATCTTATTTGTAAGGAGGTGACAGGGTGAGAAGCAGAAGCTGTAAGGTACTAACAAACAGATGCATCTCAGGCTATTGTCTTTCTTGATCACAGACTATTGCTGTTAAGATTTTAGCATTTGTTTCTTTTAGAGAGTGGAAAGGTGAAACCTCAATATAAACCATTTCAAGATAGTTAACTATATTTCATATATTGATGGAGGAGTACAGGTAAGTCAAAACAGTAGATGATTCCTCCTTTTTACTTATATAAAAATATAGGAGAGGTGTTTGGGAACAGGAACTGGGCGGGCACTTAAATATGGAAAACCCGTTGTCGGTGTTTTTTCCCCCTGCCTCCATCCGCAGCTCGGTCAGGATCCTTTGAGATAGAGCTTCAGGCAGAAGGATGAGGGGAGAGAAGAGAGAACAACTCACTGAGCTTTCCCTCAACTCGCTGGGTTTTCCCTCTCTTGTTCTCTGCACTGGTGAATCTGAAGTGAGTCCTCGGTACAAATTAAGGGTGGATGATTTAGCAGATGGTTGTGTTGTACTCAGAAGGAAACATGTTGATCTCCAGCAGCCAGGCTAAGTTTACAAAGTAATGTTATTATAGATTAACCTAATTTTATTCTCCTTTGGAAGGTTACCAGATTGTTAATCACACAATACCTGTGCCTTAATTTTATGCAGCTTTTTGGCGTGGCCCACCGTGATACCATTGTGGGTAAAATGGACAAGAGCGGTATGATATGATAATACAGTTACGTTGATTTGTAACTGGTCTAACAACCATATGGAGAGTTTAAAAGAAAAAGTGTTGACTTGGAAGGAAGATTCTGCAATACCACAGGAATTAAGAATCAGTCTTCAGTGTCATGTTATATAAGCAAAGAGTTAAACGAAAATATAGCTGGCACACTGATCAAATTTGTAGATAATACAAATTGGGGAAGGATAGCTAACATCATTAGGTGACAGACCCAGGAGTCAAAAAAAGGTTTAAATATACTAGAATGACGAGTTGGACCAAGAAGATAAAATTTACTAAGAACAAGTCTGTAATGTAATATATAACACCATGTATTTCAGAACGGGGGAGAACTGGCTGAGATGTAGGAGTAGGGAAAGAGGAGTCAGCATCCTTAAGTTAACTCTAAATTCAATATGAACGACTTTGTTATGTTCCTTTCTGAAAAACACAGTAACAGCTTAAGCTACATCAGTAGAGTGTCCAGAGTAGACCTGGGGAGAGTCCTGCTTTACTCTCTGTGCATCAGACTATATTGTACTAGATTGTTACACTTGGAGTAACGAGCCTCCAGCACTTCTGGAAGAAAATGGCTAAAATAGTAAGAGGATGTTTTATATAAGCAGGCTAAAGAAAGAAGGGATGCTAACCCATGAGGGTCATAATAGCCATCGTCCGATATTTGATGGGCAGCCCTATAGAAGAGAGGTTAGAATGAATCCATGCGGCTCCAGGACACAAAATGAGAGCCGATGGTTAGATGTGATATGGAGAGAGATTTTGGCTTCATGTAAAGAAGAGTTCTGTGATCCTGAAATGTGTCCAAAAAAGCAGAACGGACTGCACTGGGAATTAAGTAGTGAATTTTCCAGGGTGCTGCTGAATTGCCTTCTGGGCCTGTGGTAGTAGAAGAAATTTATTCATCAGATAGGGACTAAAACTACTTGATTTTTTAAGACACAGTCTGGTTTTTTGGGGTTGCATGTTTTCTATTTGTTTGTAACTAATCTTACTTTTTGTCATTTGGCTAAGAAGAGAATCTCTTTGACCACATATTGAGAAGTAGGAGTCATCTCTTATTATAAAAAAAAAAAGCCTGTTGCTTTTGCATGGAGCTTTATTCTTGTCTACTCCTAAAATATCTTTCTGAAATTAAAAGTACTTAACGTAGGAATTTAGAAAGGATAATAATGTTGTTTCCAGGAACCAGTATTTCCATAATCGGCACATTTTCATTAGCACCAGCACCCAAATCCACCACGTGGCAGCTGTTAGAAGCCAGTACTGTGAAGCAAGGACACACAGACACAGCAGAATCACCAGGCTCATTGGTTTGTTCACTCATTTGTTCTTTTACTCATTCGCTCACTCGTGTTGTTTGACTGCCTGGCTAGTGCTGGACGCTCTGCTCGGTGCTGGGAAGTTGATATTTACTGTAATTTCTCTGATTAAGAATCTGCTGATAGGCTTTGTTTCTCACAATGTGCTGGGAAGCACTTTTATTAAAATGGGAAACAAGTGTCACTCTTTTTAACTTTTTCATGATACGAACTGCAGAGGAAAGGATACAAGAAACCTTGGGAAACCCTGAGTCTAACTGTGTATGTTAACTGTGGTTTGGATTCGTACAAAAATCACACCTTTGTGTACATTCTCAGTGGGAACAGTGCTTGGAAACTGGATTCTGGAGTAGAATGTAGTTTTTCAGGGTTCTCTTTATTTAATATCAGAGTTTTACATATTTTCTTCTTTTTCTTTTTTAGACTCTTGACTTCCACATTGTTCTTCGAAAGGGAAAGTAAAATGTTGTGTAAGGGGTTTAAAAATACCTACTAACCACTATTTTTTTGTTGTTGCTGTTGAAGAAAAAAGCCTTTCTAGCGTCTTGGCTAAATGTTTTCAGCCAGTTGTAATTTCAGTGTGTGTTATTGCTAGGTAGACAAGAATGATCTTGAAAAAAGAAAGCTTTTGAAGTAGTAAGCCAACAAAGGCATTGCCTGCAGAATAAGTTAATAGTTGAACATATTCCCTGGTTATACTGCCAAGTGTTATCTTTATTTTACTTTAATACAAGATGGTTTATCCTCTGTCTTTTATCTTAAAAATACATCTATGAACATTAGCTTATAAGTCATTATCACATCCAGGTAGGGTAGATTAGTAGTGCCTAGTTTTACTATTAGAAATATAAAATGAGAAGCCAGTGTTTGCCTGTGACTATAGCCAAGCAGGGTTTAAGGCAGCAAAGGGTCCCCACTGGTTAATCTTTAAGTCATCCAGGCATGTCTGAGGCTGTTGTCAACTGCCCTGTTGTCCTTCTCTGTAGTCCACCAGCATTCTTTGGCAAAATGTTAGCTCCTGCCCATCAACCTTCCCATCTGCAACTTAGGGTCTTCTCTGACATTTCCCGTAATCATCTCAAGTTTGCAGAGAAATGGGAGAGATATTTTGTACATTTGTGTTTCATAGCAGCATTATTCACAGTAGCCAAAGGGCGGGATAATCCAAATGTCCATCAGTGGATGCGCGGATAAACAAAATGTGATATATACACACAGTGGAATATTATTCAGCCTTAAAAAGGAAGGGAATTCTGACACATGCTACAACATAAGTAAACCTTGAAGACATTATGGTGAGTAAGCCAGTCATAAAGCAACAAATACTATACGATTGCATTTACATGAGGTACCTAGAGCAGTCAAACTCAGAGAGACAGAAAGTGCGATGCTGGTTGCCAGGGGCAGGGGGAACGGGAAACAGGAAATTCTTCATTCCTCTGTGTGGATCCAGGTTTTCACTGGGTATCGTTTAACTTCAGGCTACAGAACGCTCTTTTACATTTCTTATACTGCAGACACGCTTGCAATAAATTCTCTCAGTCTGTTTTTCTAAAAAGAAAATCTTTATTTTACCTCTTTTTTATTTGAAGGAATCTTTATTTGGAGTTAACACACTCTTTCAAAATAATGCTTCATTTGGCAACACTGCAACTTAACTTTTAAATTTGATCTGGATATTCCTCATCATGAGTAAAGCTTCGTCCTGTTGAATGATTTTGCAATTCATTTTATGTGATCGGTAACGCTATTTTTTAAATTATAATTTACATTCAATATTATCCTGTATTAGTTTCAGGTGTACAGCAAAGTTTATCTTTATTTTTTAAAAATATCCTTCCTAGATACAGAATTTTAACCCGACAGTATTTTGTGTTTTTTCCTCGTAGCAATCTAAAATTGTCATTCCACTGTACACTGGCTTGCATTGTTTTTGATGAGAATTCAGTGGAATTCTTAGCCATGTGTATATAATGTCTTTTTTTTTTTTACTGCTTTAAAATTATTTTCTTACAACTTTTTTAAGTGTTTTAATTATAATGTACCTTTGTGTGGTTTTCTTTATGTTTATGTCGCTTGTTGTTTGTTGAGCTTCTTTTATCTGTTTTTTAAAAAATATTTTTCATGATAGATGGTACCTTTGGTGTTTAGTTTTTCAAATATCGTTCTGCCCCCTTGACTCCACCCATGGTATTCTAATTACATGTATGTTAAGCAAGTTATTATCATTCCACAGATAGTGAACCTTTGTTAATTTTGTCTCTTTCCTCTGTTCCTCGGTTTGAATAATTTCCACTGTGCTTCCAATTTAGTGATCTTGTGTCTGATTTGCAATTAATTCTACCCAATGAATTTTTCACTGCAGATCCTCTGTTTTGTTTGTTCGTTTTTGGGTATCTTTAATTTCTCTCATTTCTATGTTTTCCTTTACATTCATGAGCATAAATTTAGTTATTTTACAAGTATTTACTACTATTTCTATGTCTTTGTCACTTACTGTACATGCCTGTCTTATTTACTGATTTTTTTCCCTGTTTATGGGTCTCATTTTTTTTGCTTCTTTGCATGTCTGATCATTTTTATTGGATGCTGGATATTGTGAATGTTACAGTGTTGAGTGCTGAAATTGTCTTTTTATATAGGGTGTCAGGCTTAGTTATAGCAAGTACTAGTTGGAGTTGAGTTCAGTTCATTTGAAGCTTGTTAGAATGTGTCAAGAGCTGTCTTTCCTCCAATGCAGCGGTTCTCAAAGTATGGTACCCAGATCAGCCACCTCAGTAGTACCTGGGAACTTGTTCAAAATGCAAATTCCAGGTCTTTGCTCCTGAATCACGGAAACAAAAACTGCGGGGTTGATGCTTAGCAGTCTGTTTTATCAAACCCTCCAGGTTATTCTGGTGTGCTCTAACTTGGAAGAATCACTACTCTAGAGCTAGTTTAGCTTTGCTAGTAGTATGTGACTCTTCTAGCATCTCTATGCAATGCTCTAGGTAATCAAGGTCTCTAGCTGGTCAACATGTCTCACCGTCTGGATATTGTTCAGATTGCCCCTCGTGGTACTGTGCCTGACTGGGTGGCATTTACTCTATGCACATGCAGCTTGGTTTTCACCCCTGTGCAGATTCCTCAAGCTCTTCTCTGGATGACTCCCTTCTCATTCATACTCTGTCCTGCAGACGCCATCTTTCCTCACGGTGAAACTCTGAATTCTGCCCACCCCAACTCAACAAGACCTCTCTACTCTGCTTGGATTTCCACGTCCTGTTTTGCATTTAGAAATGCTTCCAGACAGACATCCAGGGCCTTTGGGGGAATTACCTTTTTCATTTTCCTTTGTTTAAGGATCATAGTCCTACACTGACTTTTGTCCAATGTGTGACAATACTTCTTATGTATATTTTGTCCAATTTTCTCACTGTAATAGGAAGACAACTGTGGTCTCAGTTACCCTGTTGTCTGGAAGCCAGGTACTGTATTTTTTGGACTATAAGACATACTTCCCCCTGCAAATTTGGGAGGAAAATGGGGGTGCATCTTATAGTCTGAATGTAGCCTGGCTCACGGCGGGGGGGGGGGGGGATATCATGATATTTATGTTATTAAATATTTTACCACATTTTTTGCTTCAAAAATGTTTTTCCTATTTTCCTCCTCTAAAACCTAGGTGCATCTTATGGTCTGAAATATACGGTACTTATTTTTTATGGCCTTAAGGTCACATGAGAACTAATTTTTTGAGAAAAATGAACATTGTATTAATTTTTTCACATTACTTCTGCCACTACTAGAGGGTTTTATGTACTGCATGCTAGCCACTTGCTAGCACAGGAGGATTCAGACCTGAATAGCCTTTGAAGCCTTTGCCTTCAAAGATCATTTAACCTGCAAAAGCGGACTAACGTAAGAACTCATTATGAGTCCGTCTGTGATAAAGGTTATAACAGAGGCAGCATGAAGTCCTATAAAGTCCATGGCTGTGAACTCAGATAGGCTCCATTTAAATCTCAAACCCATGACTTATTATTGCGCTGTGTGACCTCTCATAGCCTTAGCTTCCCATTCTGCAGACTGGAGAAAATAGTACTTTGCAGGATGTCAAGAAGATTAAAATAAATTTTTTTATAGAGCACTTGACACACAGAGGAGCACTTAAATATTAATGGAGAATTCTGTAGAGGGGAAGTGACATTTAAATTGTGCCGCGAAGGTCCAGTAGGATTTCGATACTTGTTCGATGAGTTCTAGGGACCCTCTGCTTTAACGGAACTGAATGAGCAGCGGCTCAAAGGTGTAAAAGGAGGTGAAGCCTGCAAATATACTTACGAAAGTTAGCATAGCCCAGAGCCTTAAAAAAGCCATTTGGAGCTCAAAAACAAAACAAGACAAACAAAACAACCCACCACCATCACCAGGAACAAAAAGCCTAGTAGTAGGAAAGTAAAAATGAAGGAAAAAACAAAACAAAATATAACCCATAGTAAAAGTATATTCCTTAGGCCATTCCTATTTACTGCCATGACTAATAAATTTGGGAAGGCCTGTGGAAAATTCCTGTGGGCTGATATTTTCCTAACCACTATTCAAAACTACTTTAAGTTGATATTCTAAGCTGATCATGCCATTAATACTAGACTCCAGAACATGTCCCCAAGTTTCCAAGGGTTTGCTAAATTGTTTTTTCTGTTATCTATTTCCTTGGGTTTCTTCCTTTTTTTTCTTTCTCATGTTGTAAAAATTGATTCCCTAGGTTTTCTAAGAGATTGATAATGTGAAAATACTAAAAAACCTTTCCTTAGACTCTGGAATGTCTTTCTGTTTTCACATTTGATAAGGAGTACTGTCAAGGGCTTAGTAAAATATATAATGTACTTTCTACATTTCTTTTGGTGGGGATTTCTAGACTTAAGTATTTGATTTCATTGAGGTTAAGATTATCCTAATGAGGGTTTTTTGTTTGTTTTAAATTATTATTTTTTGTAATGTCTAACAAGAATCAAATGGCTTCCCGGACTGAGTTTGTTTCATTTCTCCAGTGGGTAGCTTTTATCTGACCTTTAGATATTTATTCTAATATTGTTTTGTTTGGTTTCAGAAACTCTGGAATGTTTTAGGAAAAATAAGGCTCATGGAGAAGAGCTGTTATTCCTGAAAGATGATGAGACCAGAAATGGGGAAAAAATTCAGAAATCAGGATATCAGTTTTTAAAAAGTTCTTTGCCTGTCTCTAATACCAATCATTTGGAAGTCTGTCCCTCTACTCTGTGATGTGTTATCAGAAAAAACTCTTCATACTAGAATTACATTGAGTTCATAAATTAAATTGGGAAGAATTTACTTATTTCTTATATTGAGTTTTCTCATTCTTAAAAATGATTTATCTCTCTCTTTATTTATTTATTTATTTAGATCTTCTTCAATGATATTGATAGAATTTTGTCCCCAACGATCCTGCACCTCTTTTATTAAATTCATTCGTGGGTTTTTAAGAGTTTTCTTTTAAAAAATGGGAGTTATTTTTTATTGCACAAATTGGTTGTTGTCACAGAAAAACTGATTTGTATATGTAGATTTTGAGTTCAGCAAACTTGCTCTACTTGTTACAAGAATGGTTTGTAGATTTTCTTGGATTTTTCCAGGGAGAGAGTTGTAACATATGCAGGGGCAATTTTTCTTTTTCTTTCTTGAATAAAAGTAGTGGTAGTGGGACCTTGTTTTGTTCCTGATTTAAAGGGACTCCTAACATATTTTTCGTGTTAGAAAGTTTCTTTTTGTCTCTGGATGGTTGGACATTTTTTAAAAGTAGTTAGCCAATATAGGATTGTACAAATATTTTTTTTCTATAGCTACTGAGATAATCATGAGTTTGGGTTTTCTCTTTTATTCCATTAATGTAGTAAAATAAGTTAATGGATTTTCTAGTGTTTAACTATTCTTGTATTCCCAAATTCAGTCTGGCTATTTAAAAATAAGATATTGCTAGATTTCTTTTGTTAATATTTGGTTTAGTAATGCCATGTAATTTTTCTTTCTAGTATTATACCTTTTATTAGGTCATAGGATAAATTTGGTAGATTCCTCTTTTTCTATTATCTGGAAAAATTTATATAATGTTGGATTTATTTCTTTCCTGAAGGTATGGTAAAACTTATTTTACATTCTCTGTACCTGGTGGTAATTTTAGGTAGAAGACTTTTTCGTTGAGATTTTTAAAAAATGAAGTATAAAATACATATGGAAAAGTACGCAGATCATAAATTCATAGCTCAATGAATTTTAACAAACTCAACAAATCCATGTAACCTGATTTTAGATCAAGAAAATGACAGTTACCAGTACCTCAGAAGTCCTCATTGAGTGCCCTTTCAGCCCACCCCCTGGGGTAACTGCTACTGTAATGTCTAACCCATAGTTTAGGGGCTTTTGGTTTGGTTGGTTTTGAATTAGATATAAATGGAATCATTCAGGATGAGTTCTTTTTTGAAAAAATTTTTATTGTATTTTTTTCCATTACCATTTAGCCCGCTTATACCCCTCTCTCCTCCTGCAATCACCACAGCTATTCATGTCCGTGAGTCCTTTTTCTTTTTTGCTTGATCCCTCCAGCCCCTAACCTCTGCTCTGCCCCCATAGCTGTCATCCTGAATTCTTTTGCATATGGTGTTTCTTACTCAACGATGTATTTGTGACATTTATACTGTTTCATTCATTCTATTTTCTGTGTAGTATTCTACTATTAATGGGTTTTTGAGTACTTTCCAATTTTTGGCTAATAGGAACAGGGCTGCTGTGAACTTACTATGAACATTCTTATAGATGTCTTTTGGTGAGCATATTTGCACGTTCTCTTTACTATAGGAGTTTAATTATTGGGTCATAGGGTCTGCATATGTTGATGTTGCCAAACAGTTAAGTTGTTGAACTGATTTATACCTTTTATTAGCAGTGTTTGAGTTCTGATTGTTCCACATTCTTACTGAGGCTGGTATCGAACTGTTTAATTTATCCATTCTAGTGGGTATGTTTAGTATATAATATGCTGTTAATTTGCCTTTCCTTGATGGTTAAGTACACTAAGCACCTTTTCTATGTGCTTGTTGATCATTTTTGTATAACTGCTTCGGTGATGTGCCTGTCCAAGTTTTTGTCCATTTGGATTGTCTGCTTTTCTTGTTGACTTGTCGCAGTTCTTTATATATTACAGATGCCAACCTTTCTTATATTTATATACTACAAATATCTTATTGTATGGGCAGCTTTGAAATGAGTTTTTCCCTTTCTAATAGTTATTTAAATTTTCTATTTTCTTTTGAGGTCATTTTAATAACTTCTTCTAGCAAATTGTTGATTTATCTGTTTTCAAGTTTACTGATATAAAGTGTTTCAGTCCAGAAAATTTTCAGTCACTCTGTGTAAATATTGCATATATAAGCACATGTGAGTATGTGTGTGTATTTTTAACATAATGGGTAGCATACTCTACATATTATTTTGTACTATGTTTTTTTCACTTAACAGTATTTCTTGGAAAGCCTTGCTTTTATATATATACAGTATCCAGCAGAAGCACAGCCTGCTTGAGTGTGGTTGGTAGGGTAATAATATGAATATAGTAATTTATAGTTTTAATTGGAGCATTTCACCTAAAATGTCATATGTTGTGCTTGAGTGTGATATTGTTATGTTACAGAATTACATGCTTATGATTTTGTAATAAAAGATTTTGTAATAAAAAAGGGGTGTTATTTGTGCCTGACCCTGTATGTGTATATCTCCCTATTAAAAAAAATAGATTCATAGTATTTAATAATATTATGTAAAATATATTTGTACAATCTCCTATTGATGGACATTTGAATTATTTTCAGTCTTTTGCCGTAACAAGCACAGCTGCAGTGATGATAAATTCGTAAAGTGCAATCTGGCCTCTTTAACTCCTGGGCTGGTACAGGGTTAACTTTTAGGTTTATTGTTCTGTTTTTAATTTTTTAAATCTTTAAAAAATTGAGATCTAAATCATATACAATGACATTCATCCTCTTAAATGGTTTAATTCTGTGGGTTTTCACAGAGATGTGCAACCACGACCACTGCGGAATTCCAAAACATTTTCATCATTCCCCCAAGGAAATGCTATACTCACTTGCAGGCCCTTGCCCTCCCCCAGCTCCTGGCATTGGCTAATCTACTTTCTGTCTCTGTATCTGCCTACTCTGGACCGTTCGTACAAATGGAATCATACAAAACGTGGTATTTTGTGTCTGGCTTCTTTTACGTAGTATGTTTTCAAAAGTTCATCCATATTCTACTATGTATTAGCATCTCATTCCTTTTATGGCCAAATAATACTCTGTCGTATGGAGATACGGCATTTTAGTTGATGGACATTTGTTTTGTTTCGACTTATTGGCTCTCATGAATAATGCTCCTGTGAGTGTTTGTGTGCAGGCTTTTGTGTGAACATACACTTTCAGTTCTCTCGTGTCTGTACCTGGGAGTAGAATCTCTGCGTTATATAGTGACTCTGTGTTTGACTGTTTGCGGACTGTCAAACTGTTACCAGCTCTATCATTTTACATTCCCACCAGCAATGTGTGAGGTGGGAACTTCTTCACATCAATTTCTTCACCTCTTTGTCAGCACTTATTTTACACATATATACATATATTTACACATTGCATTTTCCTAATTAATGATATTGAATATCTTTTTTATGTGCTTATTGGCTATTTATGGCTTTTTTGGAGAATGTCTATTCAGATCCCTGCTTATTTTTTAACCGGGTGTTCATCTTTATTGTTGAGTTGTAAGAGCTCTTTATTCTGGGTAGTAGATCCCTATCAGATGTGTGATTTCCAACTTCCCGTTCTGTAGGTTCTCTTTTCACTTTCTTGATAGTGTCATTTGAAGCAAAATTTACAAAATTTTAATGAACTCTAATTTATTTTTTTCTTAGATCAATTTGGGGACTATTGCCATTTTAATAATATTAAGTATTCTCCAATCAATGAACATGGGATGTCTTTCCATTTGTTGTTAGGTCTCCTTTAAATTTTTCCAATAATGGCTTTTGCCACTTCTATTCAGCATTGTGCTGGAGGTTATAGTCAGGGCAGTTAGGCAGATTGGAAGGGAAGAGTAGAACTATCTCCTTTTACAGATAACATGATCTTATAGAGACCCCTCAACAAGTTCCCAAAGGAAAATAAAACTTAGAGACAGATAATAAATGAGTTCTAGGGGGTTGCAGGATTTAAGATCAATATACCCAAATCAGTTGTTTTCCATACACAAACGATGGACATGTGGAAGTATAACTAAGAAAACAATTCCATGTATAATAAAAAGAAAAAGAATAAAACACTCAGGAATAAATTTAACCAAAGAAGTATAATATTGTTCCCTTCTGATTTCCATTCTTTATCCTGGGCATTTGAGGATTTTCCTTTATTTATTTGAGGTTCATCTATGTTTTTAAAACAAAAATGTTCATATTTTATCTAATATTTCTATATATCTGAAGAGAAGAGAAAGTAATTATATATCTGTTGTATGATTGGAGAGTTTTAGGTCATATTATTTCCCCATATTGCCATATTGCTGGAATTTCACTAGCTGATTTTATAGGTATAAAAAACTTTTGGTAGATTTAGCCAAGTTATAAGAGAAAGATATTAATTTTTCCAGCATAAATGTAATGAAGCAAATGAACAAGAAAATGCTGCTGATAAGAGTGACTTCATGAAAAACTTAAACACCTCTACATTAGAAAAACTTTAAAGGCCAATTAGAAGGAGGTAGAGCCCTGGCTGGTGTGGCTCAGTAGATTTAGTACTGGCCTGTGAACCAAAGGGTTGCTGGTTTGATTCCCAGTCAGGGCACATGCCTGGGATGCGGGCCAGGCCCCCAACAGGGGGCGCACAAGAGATAATCACACATTGATGTTTCTCTTCTTCCTTCCCCTCTCTCTAAAAATAAATAAATAAAATCTGTTTTAAAAAAAGAAAGAGGTAGAAATATTTGTAACATGTATGTTGATAAGGGGCAAATATCTCTCTATATAAAGTGTTCTTTTAAATCAACAAGAGAAAAAAGGCTAGCTCTTAATAAAAAACGGCCAAATATATTTTTAAAAAGGAATTTGCATGAGAAATACAAGTGGCTAATAGAGAAAAACATTTATCTTTATTAATGAAATAAATGCGAATTAGAATACTGACATGTTATTCTTTTGCCTTGCATATTTAACAACTATACGCCTTGTGATCGTGAGTATGGAGTGAAACTCAGATAACTCCATAGCAGAAATGTAAATTGGCATTACTTGTATGGAGGACATTTGACAACATTTCTAAATTTGAGATACTACATTTACATAACTAAACCTAGTAGTTTTACTTGGAATTGATCCTGACAAAATAATTGTTATTTTTAATATAGGTTAAACACAACATTTATCCCAGCATCTTCTTTAATGGTATAAACTTGGAATTGACAATAAAGAGATGGTTAATTGCATGCAGTAGAATATTTTACCATTATTAAAATTTGTGTTTTATAATATGAATACATTGCTCTTCATGTAATGTTAATGTTAAGGGAAAACTAACAGGATACAAAACTTTGCAAGAAGTATGACACCAGTTCTATCAAAAACAACCACCCACACAGAAATCATTGGACACATACATGCATATACATATGGAAAAGTAAATATCCATCATATTGGAAAGAAATATTCTATCATGGACAATTTATCTTTGGGTGATGGGATTGAAGTTTTCTCATTTATATACTTTGAAATTTTCCAGATTTTCAAGAATAAATATGTATTGCTTTTTAATTAGGAAAAAAAGAACAATACTTATGAATCGGATGTTTTCACACAGATGAAACAGAGTATTATGGCTTGGTGAGAACTTTTTCCATGTGGCCCGGGGTTTCTTCCCCTGGTCCATGGATCGGAGTGCCCACAGAGGTGAACTGGTTTGCAAAGCAATAGAAGCAGCTCTGAAATTGAGAGTATTTTAAGTCCTACGAATTTACAGTGAAGAGAATATAGGGGCAAATCATGTCAGTAAGTTTTGACATATATTGCTAACTTGTCACTGATTTGTTAACATCTGTGTAATGATAACTTTGTTATTTCTCCCCCATTTGTTAGTGTCCTAGCTTCACCCTCTGCTAAGCCCCTGCAAACAGTTCAGTGTTGCAGTAATAAGCACTAGGCATCTTTTGGGCAGTTTTCTCTCACTCTAACCCCCTCCCAAAACTTACCCCTTTTCCCTTTAAATGTTGCATTGTATTTATTGTTGCGAACTTTCAAATAGGATTTCTGTAAATAAGGAGAGCCATCTCTCATCATGGTCCCTTTAATTATTATAGAGTTTTCATATATCTAGAGTATAAGTCTGAGTTAATTCCACCTTACTTTGCACTCCTATGTGCCACTGTACTGATATAAAGATATAACAAAGAAGAGACTGTGATTCTAGTAGAGACTTTATCATATGGGGGGAGAGAACGGCATAGTAATTTAAAGAATGAGTTACTTTATGGGTTTAAGTACTAGATTGTTATTTTACCCCCCAGTATCCTTATCTGTACAGCGGGAATACGAGTAATTTCTTCCATCACCCTGTTTTGGCGGTCTCGCCCAGTGTGCCTGCTGCAGTGCACACGGGGTGGGCACCATGGGAGGTTTTACAGCAGGCACGACCTGAGTAGTCAGGGGCACTGACCCCTTTCCCCTTAGACTGTCAAATAAAAAAATGACAGCAGCCAACCCAATAGCCGTCCTGTGTGAATGGATCAAAATTATACCTTTTTTTTTTTGTCAGATTGGCAAAAGATAGATTTTTTTGGTACACTCCAGAATTTTAGTAATTAGTTTATGTGTGTCATGAGGTGAAAAAGGTTGAAAATCACTGCTCTGTTTCCTTATATTTGTCTCTCTTCTTCAGTGAGTTTTCCACTTCCAAGATATTATGGTTTTGTTCATTTATTCACAATAATATAACATCTTGGAATACCTCACATTGTCTGGTTCATTTAATGTATTTCTAACATCTAGCAGAGTGGCTCCCGGTACTGCCGTTCCTTCCGGGAGCGTTCTTCCTGCGTATTTGTAACAGAGTGCATCCTCATGCTTGCTTAGTTCCCTGCTCAAGTGTCACCTAAATAGAGAGGCCTTGCTAGACAACCTCCTGCATAAAATAGCATCCTCTCCTTTTCTCTGTTTTATCCTGCTTTATTTTTCTCCGTAACACCAACTCTCTCGATCTGTTATACATCTGTCGGTTTTCTTACTGTCTGTCTTTTCCACTAGACATCAGATCTGTGAGTGCCTGCACTTTGTTTACCCCTTTATCCTCAGTTTCTCACTAGGCATATTAGGCTCTCAGACGTTTGTTGAATGAATAAACAAATAAAACTATCGAACACGTGGATGAATAGGTAGGGAATATAACTGGCTTTATGGGGTTGCTATGAAAATAAAATAGAATAATCAAAGTGTTTCACTTTCATGGTGACTGATACAAGTAGATATATAACAAATGTTGGCCATAATACAATGTTGCTCAGAATTTCTGACTCTTTAATGTTTCAATATTAGTATTTTTATTACTATTTTATGGATGAGGAAGTTGAGTCTAAAGATGTATTCAGAATTTAGAAAGTTCTGGCTACTAAGGGCTATCTCAGGAATTCAAACTGTAGTCCCTCTCATTAAGTTGCTTTCAAAAAAATATCAAAGGAGCCTCATGGGGAAGGTACCATTTGAACTGGCTTTCAAAGGTAGATGAGAGTTCTGGGCACACAGTTGGGGGAAGGGCATTCTGAGCCGGGGGAACACCATGAACAATGATGGGAATCGTGGCTGTACAGGCGCATCTGTGTAAAGGACCATGTCCTAGCTCCCAGCTCTGAAGAGCACCAGCAGAATTTATGACTAGGGTGTTGTGGACACTTTGGCTACCAGCCTTATCAGTGGATTTTACAAGTATTTAATGGGCCTGTCTGTGGCCCACATGCCGTATACCTAAGCTGTCCAAAAGGGTAGCCAGGAGATATCTGTGGCCATTTAAGTTTGAATTAATTAAGCTGAAAGGAAAAAATTCATTCTTCAGAGGCACTAGCTGCATGGTAGGTGCTCAGAAGCCACAGGGGCCCAGTGGGCACCACCCTGGACAGCACAGACATGGAACACGGCCATCGTGCAGACCGCTCTACTGGACGGCACTGTTACAGAAGGCTAGTGAATGACTAGAGAGAGGACGCCCGCAAAATATTTAGAAAGAAGAAGAGAATAGTGAAAAAAACATGTTTCCCAAACTAACAATGCTTTGAAAAACAGAGTGGGGAGCAATTATTGGGAATTCTGAACTAATCAAGCTTTAAAAGGCCAGTAAGGCTTTTGTTTTCCTTTTGGATGGAAACTTCAGTTCATTTGACTAGGGTAGGGATACCAGCCAAAGGCGTCACAGTCTTGGGAGATCACTTTATGGATGTAGATTTAAAATTATCTAATACGCTGCCTCCCTCCCCCCATTAGCCATTAGCCTGGCTTGCCAAACAAATGGAGTCAGCAACCCGGAGCCGATCCTTGATCTAGGCTCTGAACCATTCGGACTGATCATTAACTAGGTAAAGAACTGCCTTTACCCAATATGGATCTACAATCATCTTCATATTTATAGAAGTTTATATCCTGGCTCTTCTCACTTTATAAAAACTTCACATAAATCCTCAAGTATCCCCATGAGGTTGGCTTTATTTCCTCAGATACAGCAGTAAGAGTGCAGACTGACTTGTCCAATATCATATAACCAGGCAGTGGCGGAGCCAATATGCAGCCTCAGATTTTCTGGTGCAGAAGTCAGGTGCTCCTCAGATGCTCTTTACAGTGAGGATACGTCTCTGACCAGGATAAAAACGGAATGTGAAGCTTTTGTGACCAAAATGAGAAGAGCTCAGATGAAAGGTCAGATGGGAGCCCTTAGAGAAGTGACTGTTTTGTGGGCAACAGGTTGACCCTCAAAGTCATTGGAAGTCACCAAAGTCCTCTCCTTATAGTAGAAAGAGTAGCGTGATGAAGCAGTCTGCTAACATTTCGGGGTTTTATTTGCTCCAGTGAGGAGCAACTGCGTGATTGATTATGTTTCGTGTTGGGAGTCTGGTGAAGTGTTACAAACAAAAGACGACCTATGCCCGGACTTTGTTAGTAGAAAGAGATTTAAGGGGATAGATTAAGATACATTTTGAAGAAAGAATACACATTTTTTACAAAAGTATCACTATTCCAACCATTACTCAGGCCTAAAATGTTGGTCTTCCTAGTTCTACTCAGGATTGATTGTGTAATCCTCTGGACTACAATAGCCTGTTGTTTATACAAATATTCATTGTGGCCAAATTTCATTATTTTTAGGGACCTTGTCTCCCTTACTAGATTTTGAGCACCTTGAGAGTTAATTGTTTGTATTTTTGAGTGCCTTGCACAAAGTTGGGTTTCTACAAATGTTTGCTGAACTGAAACTAATCATTTTTGAACAATTCTTTCTATCGTATTTTCATACTTAATAAATTACCAGTTTGTAACTTTATTTTTGGTCTCCCTCAATCTATTTATTTGTTTCTATGCCCATTTTCTACTTCCCTCCATCATTCTGGTTCAGGCACTGGCCACCTGTGGATATCCACCTGTTTTGTGGATAACTGACTAGTTTCTTAATTTTGTTTTTTTTTCCCCCCTCTTGTCCTTCAACCTTCTAATCAAATCTTCACGAGACCATCTAGATTATTCTTCTTCAAAAAATTGTTTTCCTCCTTTTCAGTGTCTTGCCATGATCGCCTGAATTAAGTGTAAATCCTTAAGTCGGTATTCAAAGCTCTCTGTATCTCATTGAAACCCACCTTTCCACAGCACTAAAGAGAGTTTTAAGGAAGTCTGTAGTTCATAAGATTTGCTTAATGATATGTTTGGGTGGATATGAGGTTCAAAAGATTTTAAAGACATAGAGTATCATAAGAAATTCCTTGAAAACAATACAAACCTGTGTAGTGTAATCAACCGCTTGACCACGTGATTAGTCCGCAGATGCTATAGATGGAGTTCAGAGTAGCAGATCGTTGAAGCCTTGCGTCATCAGAAATGGAACTTCATTGGAGAAACTTATGGTTGTTTGGGGTCCTGTAACACTTATTTATTTATCAAGACCAAATTTCTCCTTGTTTTTCTAATACAACTATTTAAGATTTTAGAGTAATAGACTCTGTTTTGTTGGTATAGAAATATTTCCTGTGTCAGAATTCAGATACTTGCAAATAGATGCTCCTGCTTAAATATAATTCTTTTAAATGCTATTGGATCCCTTCCCAGCCCTTGGAAGACGTATATACCTGAGTTGTTTCTTCTGATTGGCTTCTACTGTGGACACTTAGTTTGAAGTCATATTGGAATAATTTGAGGAAAAGTAGAATTTGGCAGATATTATAGCATTTGAGTAGCTATCATGAAAAGTAGGTTTCAAACAGAGTATGGCGTTGTTTAAGCTCAACTTATAATAAATAGAGTTTGTCAATTATGTAGCAATATAAATTAAAAAGTGCTATTTTTATGGGGGACAGATTTTTCTGTAGGGTTAACTGCTCTATTTTGTACATGATACAAAGAAATTTAATTTCTTTGTCTTTGCATGCAAGAAATATAGAGAGCAATATATAATAGTAAAAATATCAGATTTCTTGAAATAATACATCTAATTTTTCAGGAATTTCCAAAAATAGAGGATGCAAATTGGCTAGCTCTGCCTAAATAGTGATTGGATTGGTTACTTTTATTGATGACTGTTCTAATTAATTTAGCAAGGCAACTCATTTCCGTTAACATAATATGGCTAACACCTTAACTACTAGTAATCAATTCATATCTATTCTCAGACTGTAAAGAAGGCTGTCTATAAACCTATAGTTATTATTTCTTACTTAAACTTTATTTACTTTTGCATTTCTAAGAAAAAGGATTAAAAAATTATATGTATACATAAGTTCATTTCTTCACTCCAATACTCATTCTAGTCTCCAAGGGCCTTCTGATTTACAGGCTCTGAAAAATCTTTCCTCTTCCAATTTGAATATAAGTAATTAGATTCTTCCTAGTTTGGAACTTCAATTTGAAAACGTGTGTGTGTGATTTGGCATTAGACTGGACATCTTATTCTTAAATGAGGTCATGTAACTTCAGTTTTAAATGAAATTGCCAAGCAGCATCTGTGTAGTTTTGAGGAAACTGGAAAACGACTTTTCTGCTAAGATTATGATTCTCCGCGACAGTCATTTTAATGACAGGTAGGCATGTCTGTACCAATTCCAGTTTAAATAACTAGGTTCTGAACCTGCTTTTGTTCTGATTAGGAGATTTGTTTACATGCTCTGAAATACAGAGGCGCAGCCTGTTAACGGCTGCAAATTTGGTTGCTTAAGCTGTGTGTGGGCAAACTTACCAACAAAGAAGAATATGGGATAAAGCTGTATGTAGCCCAAAGAGTAAAGTGTTTATTATCTGGGCTTTTAAGAAAAAGTTTGCCAACCCCTGGTTTATATTGGCAGTAATCATAAGATGATCTTACAGGTATTCGAAGAGTGCCATCTGAGTCCACAAAGCAAGAAGAAACTAGGTTTTTCATGGTTTTAGTCCTGGGGTGTTTTATTTCTGATTTGCATGTGAGATATAAGATGGAGATAATACAGCAACTTCGCAGGATTTTTAGGAGTGTGGAATCATGGCTCCTTGTAGTTCTTTCCACATAGAGGGCAGTAACAATTACTGCCGTTGTTATAAAAATATGCTGGATTCCTGACAGTTGTTTCTGCTTTGAGTCTCTCTTCTGTTTTATCTCAGCCCTGTCTGCATAACATTTAATTTTGTAACAGACTGTGAAAAATGCTTCCCAGAATGACAGTTTGCAGCTTCTTTTATGCATTGGATTGGTTAAGCATTGGGAATTAAAGAGGGAATGTAAGGAAGAAACTTAATTGGGGATTGGATTACCGGATAATTAACAAGATCATGTCCTCTCTTGAAGGTGGTTTCTGAGGGGTTTGGAAAAATAAAACATTTCAAAAGGTGTATTAACCTAGATGCACAGAAACAGTGGACTGGGCTTGCTTAAGGCAAAGACAGACCTCTTACTAAACAATGTGCTTGGAGTGTGACTACCCACCAGGGCCTGCCCACTTAGGAATTTATGATCAGATCACAATGAAGTTTCTTTCCATACAACTCCCATCTTTCCACACCACTTCAAAATCTTTTTCATTGCAGCTGAAAGGCAAGTCCTAAGTGTAGCAATTTTATAGCAGGGTAACAATGTCAGTGTAACAAATTATCACAAAATTTAGTGGCATAAATCGATCAGTTATTATGCTCACAGATTTTGTGGATAAGAAATTGGGGCTGGGCACAGCAAGGACGGCTTCTCATTGTTCCACGGTGCCTGAAGCTGGAACACTCAAAGGCTGGGAGATGGGATATCTGAAGATCATTCATTCATATATTTGGCAGTTGTTGCTGGTTCTTGGCTAGGAAAGCTCTCGTTTCTCTCTGCATGTCCCAGAACAACATTTCTATCCTTCTCTGGTGATCAGAACAAGTCACAGGTCCATCTAGGTTCAAGGGGAGTGGTAAGGTTCTTGAAGAGCATGTAGGACCAGAAATATGCCTGAGGACATTTTTGGAAATTTAATGTACCACAATTATATCACATAATTAATTACACATATAGCACTTAATCTATGTGCCAAGTATTATTCCAAGTATCTTACAAATATTAATTCATTTAATCCATAACAGTCTCATTTAACAGATGAACAAACTGAATCATAATATTGGATTAACTAGAATACAATTTTCTCTGACCTTGAAGGATAACAAAGAAAGTACTGTGATTTTTTTAACATTACGTAGTATTATTTATTTAAACATTTAAAAATATTTCAAATGTATATTTCTATTTCTTAACTGGGTTTAAGAAAGGCACACTTTCGTTGGGCATATTTCAAGCCCTGCGTGTGTTTTCGTGCTCTGGTCAATTCTGCCGCGTGGAGATTTAGCAGTCTCTCTCTGGCCAAGTTGCCTGGGGGCTTTTCTATCTTATTTGTCCCTCGGAACCCAGTAGTGTTGTTTTAAGGGCGGGCTAAAGTGACTTTCACCCGCTGTACAATTGTGACACTGTTACACTTTATCTCCTAGTCTCTACTACCTATAAAGATATATAACAGGTATAACGTACAGATAAGAAAAGTGTATCCTTGTTAGATTATCAAAAGTCAAATGGAGTGTCTAACATTCTTTTTGAATCTTTATTTTTCTTTCTAATTGGCAAATTTGGGATATTCTTTAAAAACATATTTGATCAGGAGTACATGTAGAAATTTGCATGATCTAAACGTAGCACATCCAAGCCTGACTTATTTTATATTTTTAGATTTAGAGATGTAAGAGAGACCTGTACTACTGTGAATGTGAATGACCTGATTACATTGACTAAAATTAAATGTGACTTCTTTGAAGTCTCTATAATAATGTGGGAAAATGCCGTATGGTTAAGTGAAAAATAAAAAGAAAAGATAGAATGCTGAATATCTAACTTATAAAAAATGATCAAAATTTAAAAGATAAAAAATATGCTATATGAGGGAAATGTTAGTGTTTGGAGGTATTGAGGATATGGCTATGTTCTTTTCTTTATTCTTTTCTTCATTTTCCAAGTTTCCAGTAATGAATGTATTTTATATTTATACTGAAAATGTAATATTTTTGTCACAAAATCAAATTATAATTTATAGCTCTAAATTTTTGTTGAATTAAAAGACATTATTAAAATAGACCTTTTCTGGTTTAGAAGTTAAATATTTTCTTTGAACGACCAATAGGATATACAAATTGAATTTACTTATATGGATTAATTCTGGATTTCCTCCCCTACATTGTACAGGCTGTCATAGATTTCCACTGAAGATTTTGAATTTTCATAAAAGCATCCTACATTAAGATTTTAAACTCTGGAATTATCTATTTAAAAAACTGTTTAGTAGTTAAGTAACTATAATTTTAAGAAAATTAAAGTATATTATTCCAAAATTGAGGCTGGGTCCTGTGAATCCCATATTTCTGTCTAATCTATGTGTTGTTAAAGTTTTATTTAACCACTTATAGGTCTTCTTTTGTGAAGAAATTTTTCAGACCTCTTCAAATTATCTTCAAATGCAAGCAGATAATCTAATTTCACACACTTCCAGAAAAGAATTTAAAATTTTCCTGTACCTTTTTCATCAGTAATTGGTTGATCTAGTAGACAATTCAGAAAAACTAAGCTTCTGTGTGATTTTTTTGCCCTAAAGATTACGATGTGTTAGATTATTCTTAACACAATCTAACAATAGCCAGGGCGGGGGGGGGGGGGGGGTGGTGGTGGCGGGGACAGTGGGAAGAGGGGATTACAGGAACTACTATAAAGGACACATGGACAAAACCAAGGGGGAGGGTGGAGGTGGGTTCACCTGGAGTGGGGTGGAGGGATGGGGAGAAAAGGCATACAACTGTAATTGAATAACAATAAAATTAAAAAAAAAATTATATGAAGATAAAAAAAAAAAAGATTACGATGTGATGAAACAAATCTGTGGAATACCTTATAGGAGGTAACTGATTTTCTGATGACTTTTAAAAGGTATTAATTTAAATGTCAACATAAGTTCTATTAAGGTTTTTATCTTTATTTCAAAGTTGTAATCTCTTACCACTTCATTTACTTAGTTTGGATGGGTTTCAAGAAGGATTTGGTTTAAAGGTAATTTTCTGTATGTTCATGCAGGAGAAATTGAAGCATTTCACGATCTCTCATACTTAGCAATCTTTCCCTCCTTGTACTTCTTGTTATTTCTGTGTTTTTCTCATGTACTATTATTAATCTTTTGAATTATTCAGCTTTTATTTGTCTGGATCTTCTCTCCAAAACGCCACAAACTCCTGGAGGCAGACACTTGTGTTTGCCATGGGGTATGTAGTGAGCAGTGAACTTTAGAGTAAGACTGGGTCCAAAGTCTGACCTTCACTTACCCTCTATGGAACCTTGGGTAATTCTCCTTCTGGCCTCAGGCCTCTTATCTCTGATATGAATATAATAATCTCTAGCTTGCGGGGTTGCTGAGAAGATTAAAGATATGTAACATTCCTAGCATATAATAGACATTCCATATGTAATTGGTTATTATGGGTTCAGTAATGATTGAATAAATGACTGTGTATTAGTATCCTTGGGCTGCTATAAAAATCTCATAGACTGGGAATCTAAACAACAGAAATGTGTTTTCTCACAGTTCTAGAGGCTTATGATCAAGATGCCAGCTAATTCGGTTCCTCTCCCTGGTTTACATGTGGTTGCCCTTCTCACTGTGCCCTCACATGGTGGGGAGAGAGAAGTAGTAAGCTTTCCGGTGTCTCTTCTGACGGGCACTAATTCCATCATGAGGGCCCCACCCTCAAGACCTAATCGAAACTTAATTACTTCTCAGAGGTCCCCTCTTTAAAATTTTGTTTAATCTTCACCCAAGGACATTTTTTCATTGCTTTGAGAAAGAGAGGGAGAGGGAGAGAGAGAAACATCAACTGTTCGCCTCCATGTGCCCCAACCGGGTATCGAACCCACAACCTAGTATGTATCCTGGCTGGGGATTGAACCTAAAAGCTTTCAGTTTATGAGACAATGCTCCAGGCAACTCGACAGAGCTCAGCGGTCCCATCTTTAAGTACCATCAAGTCGGGGGTTAGGACTTCAACACATTTTGGAGAGACATTATTAAATCCATAGTGGACTGCTTCAGGGAACTCTTGATTACTAAAAGGGCCATTAAATACATACAAAAAATGTAATTATAGTTAAAACAGTTTAGAGAAATTGACCATCATAAGATGATAAAGGAGCCTTGTAAGGAAACTGAGGAGGAGCAAATAAAGAGATGGAAGCAAACTCTAGAAAGTATTGATTCAGTGGAGAAAAAGAGCTTCAGCAAGTTGGCGTGATTGACAGTGGCAAATTTTATACAGAATTCAAATGGGAAGAAGGTTGAGAGCTGGTATTCTTTGAATTTGGTCATGTTTATTATTTACCAGTTTCCACTGGTATTTTTTAAAATCATCATTGTTGATAAAGGTATAGGACTGAATATAAGGCAGGCTGGAAGGAAAACAGTTTAGAAGGTAATTTTATCAATTAACATTAAGTTGACTGCATGTAACAAAAAAAGAGAGATTTTTTTAAAAGATGTTATTTATCTATTTTTAGAGAGAGGCGAAAGGAGGGAGAAAGAGAGGGAGAGAAACATGATGAATGAGAGAAACAGTGATCAGTTGCCTCTCCCAGGCCCCCAACTGGGGACCTGGCCTGCAACCCAGGCATGTGCCCTGACTGGGATTCAAACCGGCAGCCTCTCAGTCCACAGGCCAGAGCTCAGTCCACTGAGCGACACCAGCCAGGGCAAAGAGAAATCTATCTTATTGCTCCCTGGTTCCTCATTCCTAGCATATTGCCTCCTGGTCCGGTATTACAGGTAGAAAGGAGAGAAGAAGAATGTGCCCCTTCCCTTTAAGAGCACTTCCTCTGTGGCTAAAATCTAGTCACATGGCCACAACTAACTGCAAGAGTGGCAGCCGGGAAATATTGGTTGGGCATTAATGTGTCCAGCTAAGAATTGGGGTGGTTATTACTAGGAAGACGAGAAAAATGGGTAATGAGGAAGTTAATGTATTTATCTATGCTACAGTAATCATTTTTATTTTCAAGTATTTCAATATTTATTAGGCAGTTGATAATGTGTTGGCTTCTTTTTTTCATTCTAAAAAACACATAGAAAATTTGTGAGTTGCTTCAGATCCTTCATAGAATAACACCCTTTAGTTACTAGTCTGGACCTACAGAAGATGATGAGCATGGACCCTAATACTGTCTTTTTTTTTTTAAAATTGAATTTATTGGGGTGACATTGGTTCACAAAATCATACGGGTTTCACGTGCACAACTCAACAAAACATCATCTGCACCCTGCATCGTGGGCCCATCGCCGCAAGCCAAGTCCCTGTCCGTGTTTGTCTTCCCACCCGTTGCCCACCTCCGCCTACCCCCACCTTCCCAGAACCTCTCCCTCCAGCTAACACCACACTGTTGTCCGTGTCTATGTGTTATATATACATAGTTTTTGCTGAATCCCTTCACCTTCATTCATCCAGCCCCCAATGTCCCTCCCCTCTGATAGCTGTCAGTCTGTTTTGAACTTTCAATGTCTTTTTAAAAAATAATTTAAAATTATTTTTAATTACCCTAGAAATGCAATTTCTTTTATTTATTTATTTTTCTTTATTCATTTTAGAGAGAGAAAGAAAAGGAGAGATAGAGAATAAAAGAGGGGGGGAGAGGAAAACATCGCTTTGCTGTTTCACTTATCTGTGCATTCATTGGCTGTTTCTTGTATGTGCCCTGACCGAGGATTGAACCCGCAAACTTGGTGTATCAGGATGCTATCTGGCCAAGGAGAAATGCAGTTTCTTTTAGAAAAAAGTCAGAAGACATATATAGGACTAACAATAGAAAAGTAAAACTACTTGTAATTGCACTGTCCACCATTAACCACTTTGGTACATGCCTGTGCAGGCTTATCCGGTCTTCGTGCGTCAGAACGCATTGTTTCTGTGTGGTGGGTACAGAGGTTACGTCTGGGAAGATGGGAGTTTGGAGGTGGATTGTGTGACGGTTGCGCAGCAGTGTGAACGTGTCCCATGCTACTGAAAGGTACACTTGGAAATGGTTAAAATGGTAAATGTTATGTTATATGTAATTTACCACAATAAAAAAATTTATTGTTTGCAAATGAGATCATATTCAACATCTTATTTTATAATCTGCTCTGTGTACTCAACAATGAAAAGAGAACCCCTTTCCACATAAATAAATACATTTTTGCATTGTGATTTCTGTGGCCAAATATTTATTTTATCCTTTGGATGTACCACCTTTTATTGAGGGCAGTGTTAAAGCAAATAAAAAGGAGTGTTTGCCCTTTCCTTTTTAAGTGGATTCACAGAGCGCTTTGTGATGCATGGCAGCGGACTGGGGAAATAACCAGATGGTGGAAACTGAAAACCCCCCTTGGGTCCTTCAACTGTGTCTGCCTTGTTCAAATGACTCTCTAAATAAACTGCTTTACTGTTCTGATGTCAACATGGCAGCCTGGCTTTTTTTTTTTCCCCGAGTACAATTTTAAAAATTTGTCTGAAAGGATGTTTATTCCAGACTAGTGGTTCTCTTGGATTTCTTCCCTACTACGTTAATGTCATATTAGAGGAATCACAGCAAGAGAGAAGTGTAGATGGAGAACATCCCACCCTGAGAAATGGTTCCTTCACACAAGGATCAGATGTCAGCGATGGCAGGCTCGTCTGAAATTTCAGCGTTGGTAATCCACTCTGAGGAAGGGTTTTCTCCTGACTTGAGGTCTGGCTCTCCCCGGGAAGCCATTTCCCCTACAGCCTTTCTGAGAGGCTGCTCTCATTTTCCTTCACCTTCACTGTCACAGGACCATCGTCCTCCTAAGTACCCCCGCCGCTTACAGACCACCGTTTCCTGTTGCAAAATACTCTGCTTCTTTGAGTACACTTTTGTTAGTTAGCTGCACCAACTGCTGTTTCTCTTCTGTGCTATCACGTCCCCTGCTTCATTCTTTGTCTTCTTATCCTTGGGGGATACATTCCAGGACGCCCAGTGGATTCCTGAAACCACAGATAGTACCAAACCCTACATATACTATGTTTTTCCTATATGTATATATCTTCAATAAAGTTTAATTTATAAATTAGGCACGGTAAGAGATTAAAAAATAACTAATCATAAAAATAGAACAATTATAACAATATACTATAAGAAAAGTTGTGTGAGCCCTGGCCGGTGTGGCTCAGTTGGTTGGAGCATCATCCCCTCACTGAAAAGGTTGTGGGTTCAATTTTGAGTCAGGCCACGTGACTGGGTTGTGGGTTCAGTTCCTGGCGGGGGCGTTTGTGGAAGGCAACACATTGATGTTTCTCTCTCTCCCTTCACTCTCTCTAGAATATATATTTTGAAGAAGTTGTGTAAATGTTGTCTCTCTCTCTCAAAAATAATGTATCGTACCGCGTGCCTTCTCCTTGTGCTGGTGTGAGGTGAGGCAGTGTCTGCGTGGTGAGATGGAGTGAGGTGAGTGGCACGGGCACTGTGATGCAGCATCAGGCTACTCCGAGGCTTACTGGAACGCAAGCACCGTGATACCAGGACAGTCGACCTGATCGGCGAGATGGCTGTTCCGTGACTAAGGGGTAGGTAGCACATGGATACACGTGCAAAAGGGATGATTCATATCCCAGGTGGAATGGAGAGGGATGGTGTGAGATTTCATCACGGTACTCAGAATGGGGCACAATTTAAAAGTTAAGAGTTTTCTACGTAATAGTTTTAGACCACTGTTGACTGGGGGTAACTCAAACCAAAGAAAGTGAAACGGCGGATAAGACGGGACTACAGTATTTGTACCTCCACTTGTCCCATTCTTCTTCTAATACCTTTGTCTTTCCGTTAAAATAAAAAACCACATCTTTGAAACCCTTTTCTTCCATGACCCTCTTTTCACCTGTCTCCTGAAATTCAGATGTTTTCCTCTTTGACCATAATTTCTCTTTCCAGTTTATGTGCCAAATCTTCAGCCTTATGGGGACTGGCAATTATATGGGACAAGTTCCTCGCTGTCCTTTCTCTTCAGTTGAGATTCCATGGACCATATCTAACTTCTCTCTTAACTTACTGAACTCTTGCACCCCACTCGCAGTCAGATCTGCCTGGTACATTCCCACCTGTGGGTAGCTTTGAGCTTTGCCAGTGATTGCTCCTGAGCTACTGACTTCAGTTGGAGAAAAATACAGTGAGGCAGATTCAGTAACATCACTGTAAATACAAGGGCACCCGCCCCATCTGTTCTCTGAGAATTACCCAGCGATCTTGTTTCACTACCTAAATAACTCTGTCCTCCATTCTGCATGACAACGTGCTTCACCTAAGGCTTCTTGGGTTTCAGGTAATGTCTATGCCTTGTACAAACCTTCCCCCGAGCACCTCAAGTGAAGCACTTCTCCATAAACACAGTCCCATTACTGCGCTTAATTTCCGCTAGTACAGTGTCACTATGTGAACTTATCTGATTTGCTTATTGACTTCCTGTATGTGTTCCCCTACAAAAAAATTAAGGATCATGTGAATAGGAATTTTATTTTATTTTTTTACTGCTATAATTCTGTTACAGAACAGACCTGGGGGGCGAGGGGAAGTGAACGATATACTATTACCAAAAGGGCCCCCCTGCTTTTCTCCGGGGGTTCCCCCCAACCTACTAGGTTCACTTTGCCTGCCGCCAGAGGAAAGGTGTCTCTTAATGCCAGAGATTGGTGAAAAGGAAAGGAATTATTTATTTATAGCTTATACAGAATTAGAGTAATGACTTAATGTCTTCATTAAAATACTAAAGTTCCTTAGAATACCCACAAACGCACGCAGTCCTTCCTTCTCCCCTGTGCCCAGTCCGGGGTACCGTATCTCAGGAAAAGAAGTAGAAGTCTGTGGTTCAGGCTCCCGGCACCATCAGCTTTGTCGCCGCCTCGTTCTCCAGTTAATCCAGAGCCATGTGGCACCTTCTCAGGGCCCACTGGCAAGAGTCCTTTCTCCCCTTTTCTTCCAGGCAAAGTCTCTCCTGCTGCCAAAGCCATGTGGCAAAAGGGAGCACCCCAAAGTCGCATGGTCCTCACTCTTACCCAAGCTGCGTGGTCCCAGCCTACTCCGCCAAAGCCCAGTGGTCCTCTCTCTTATGGCTGCTGCACCTGGGTTTAAATTCCCATGCTAGTCTTCCTCTGCAGCCCCATTTCTGACTCCTCCTACAATCAGTTGCACCTGCCAGCATTCCCTATTCTTCCAGCTTTACTGGGCTGCCATAGTAAGTCAGGGCAGGTGTGGCCCCATGGCATGGAGCCAGCCTTTTCCAAGCTCTCACGCAGGCACTGGAACCAGGGGAAGTTGCTTCCCAGTTACATCCTAGGTTGAAGTCACTCCCATCCCCTTGGCTCAAAGCATGGCCACAGCTATTTAACATATCTATGAAACCAGTTAAAGGTTATAGATATGTTAAATGATCACGCCAGAGGTTAGCTGCAAAGCTGTTGCTGTACAAAACAGCTCTCAATGGCCCTGCTCCATGTGTCTCATCCCCCAGCTCAGACTGGTGGGGGTGAGGCCATCATATATATATATTTTTCTCTAATATTTCCTGAACACCCTGAGTTCCGGACCCTGTTACAAATCCCTATTTGCCCCCCACCCCCCACCCCTTGGCTGCAGCCTGTTACGATTCCAAGTGCCTAGAATAGTACCCAATACATAGTGGTGTGGAAGAAAAGGAGCCACATAATAACCTGACAAGCTCAGGGGAGGCCTTCGAGGCAGCCTTACAAACTCAAGAGACCTAAAGTAACCACAAAGGATGGGCTAAATTGAAAACTTATTAACTAAAAGCAGTTCCTGGTGGGTAATCATGTTTTACGCCAGTATTTTTCCCTAACGAAGGTCTGTCTTTACCTTAACTAAGCCTGTCTATTGTTTTTGCATCTATGATAACATACCTTTGGAATATCAAAGTAACTTCCCTTTTTTCCCCAAACCCCTTGGGCACAAGCTGAGACCACAAATCCCCTCATTGTTGTTGTTATATTAATTGTTGATTGTTAACTATCTTTACCCACCTATGTAAAAGAAGTATGTGTCTATCATTTGCTTTTACACAATCCCAGGGAGTTTCCCCGCTTTGCTTTCTCCTGCCTCCCCTAATCTATCACCAGTGCACTTCATGTTACCCCTTATGGCTCCTCCTTTGATTCTAGTGTATGAAGTAAGGTGCTGGGCTGGCACCTTACATTTCTCCAGAGCATTTCTCAATCCGTCGAGAAGTTGCTTCCTGGCAGTTGTCACTTTGGCTCCAATAAACGCACCAAAAACTCTCTGCAGGTTTGAATGTTTCTTATTTTGATAGTGGGCACTGAAAAACTTTTGTTCATTGAATAAATGGTGATCTTGGTTGTTTTCTACTCTTCTTAAATGTCTTACTCATTAATTCTGTCTTGATACTCAGCAAATGACAGGTTTTAGGTCAGTAGGAAAGAGAAATCATCTTTAGATGGAAAACTCCCTCGTCTGCCATCTAAAGTACGAATCTTCCCTTGTGGTTATTTTTCCTTTGTCCCATCTGCTACAGAAAAAGGTTTCCCCTTATTTCTTAAAGTCTGGGTCCTATCCTTTTTCACCTTAGAGGGATCTTGGTGTTTCTCTGATGTCTCTCTCCTAAATCTTGTATGCAACCTAGAGATTATGAGCATTGGGCTTTGTAATCAGACATACTTGGGTTCAAATTTGAGGTCTGTCTCTATGGAATCTCGGGCAGTTATATAACATCTCTCGGCCTCAGTTTCCTTGTGTGTTAGTTGGGGATAATCGTACCAGTGTCATAGGGTTGTTGCGAAGATGAAAAGAGATGATACCATTAAAGCGCAAAGTTCTATGGCCGGTACAACGTACTCAGGAAGAAAGGTCCTTGTATCGCTATCATTGTCTCACTTCTACTGGCTCCTAAGCTTGTTGAGTTTGTCTTTAAAAATTGATCTACTTCAGCTACTTATTTACCACTCAATCTTTTTCTTCCCTACTACACCTGTTCTCTACTTTTTACCTCCTACTCAGTTTGGAACCCATTCAGTCTGGCTTTCCAAACATTTCAAGGTTTATTCCCAATCCTGATCTCATTACTTTCCCACCCCTCCTCCAAGCCTATCCTGCCTGCAATGACTTCATCTCCCCGAAGTGGTTCAAGCCAGAAACCAGGAAGATACCCTCGCTCCTCCTTCTCCTTCCCTCCTTACATTCCCTTACCAAGCAGAATTCCAACAAGTTTGCCTCCTAAATCCTTCCTGAATTTTTCTTCATCTCTGTGGCTTTAGAACCCACCCTTCCAGGCCAAGGAGCTGTGGTTTCTCACAGAACTGTGACAGTAGCTGCCTACCACTTACTCCTGCAGCGCACTACTCCTACTCCGCGCTGTAGATTGGGTGATCTTTCAAAAAAAAATGCAAAGCTGGTAATGTTATTTCCCTTTCTAAACATTGCTGCGACTTCTGGTCCTCCTCAGGGCAGAGCCCTTCTCCGTCAGGTTCTGCTTACCTCCTCAGCTTCATCTTGCACCACTGTTCCCGTGTCCGTGCCTGAGCCCTGCTGGAGTTAACGCCTCTGCATCCTGTTCAGCTGGCTCTGAACTCTGAGCTGTCTCCCATACTGTTCCCCGGCCTCTCTCATCGCCTCTGTTTTGTCTAATTTCTGCACAGCCTTCTGGTCTCAACCTAAACCTCGCTTTCTCCAATAGGTCTGCCTGTAGTCTTGGTGTCCTTGTGGTCTGTCCCGTAGTGCCCTGTCATCAGAGTCACAGATCCCTGATGGCGGGAGCCACACTCTTTCGTTCCTCAACGTGTTTCTCAGTACAGAGCCTGGCCTATAGTAGACACTCAGGAAAATTTTGTCAAGTGTTGTTGTTAAATAATTTATTCACTGAGGAGAAAAAACATCCTATATCATGTTTGTTAGGGTGTGAAGCTACATATATATTCCTGTATTTGGCTTTGAATATTTATTTAAATGTAAGTCAGTGTGGAAAATAATAAGACTGCTTCAACACATGCTCTTATTTTTCCATCCTCACACATTCCCTCTTTGAAGTTTCTTAATGTTTGTTTTGAGTCTGTACTACAAATACAAATCCCCCACCCCTGTCCCCCATTTGGATGCTTTTGAGTAAAATGCCACTTAACGTCAGCACTTCTGCCAACTTTTATTTAGTCTTCCAGTTACATTTGCATTTCCATGGCTAATTTTGTGAAATTTTTCAACTCAAAGTTGACTTTAAATTATGCAGCTTTCAATTCTGTGCATCCTAAAAGATAATGAACCCTTCTGAACTGTCTTGTTCTCCAACAAGCTAAATAGAAGGCACTAAGAGGGCAGAGGGCAGAGGGCAGAGGGCCAGGACATCGTCTTTTTTGGCCTCTTCGTAGCCAATACAACAGGCTGCTCATGGGGACTGCTTGGGGGGGCCTGCTGATGGGTTGAGGATCCTGTCCTTCCCTCCCTGTCACCTTTGGGCTGAAGTAGGCAGTGGAGCTGAATCATCTCTGACGTGGAAAAATGAATACTCTGGGTAGACCTGGGTGAATATAGCTTGCTAGTGAAGCAGCATGTTCTTCAGGTTTATTTACAAAAGCTTTATTATGGAAGGTAGTTGATACTCAGTGTGTTTGATTGTGTTGGTCCTAAGAAAGATGTCTTTCTTTTTTATCTGAGATACAAATAGATCATTATTCATTAATTTTCCTTGCCTACTAATATGACTGCTAGTTGACAGTTTGATAGTGTAGTTTGGGGAGCTCTTGTTCCTTTTTTTAGTGCATCTTGGATCAAAAACATAATTAGAAAATTCTACAGGGAAATATTCCTAACCTTGCAATTACTGGGCCTTTCATACCTTTGGAAGATAGGATTTGTCAGAACTCTTTCTCTGGCCCAGCACAGTTTATGCTTTTGTTTTTAGATCAGTAATGACTGTTTGCTATTAAATTAATCTATAACAAGAATGTTAGGAAGTTAGTTTATTTATATAACCCCATTTGATACAAAATGATCATCACCTAGAGTTAATTAAATAATGGTTGTCCCTTGTGCACAGTTTCAGGCAGACTGAGATACCACTCTTAGCAAAAAAAAAAAAAAAGGTGAATCAGTTGTTGTGAAGTCCCCCAGGGAAAGGTTATGCGCAGCCACTAAAATGTCCTTTAGGGAGGGAGAATAAGCCACTCCATTCTTTCCAACTGTTCTCTGGGTATCGCCTAAGCCCAGAGAACCCGGAGGGCTCATCCGAAGGCCTAGAGATCCCTAATGTTGCAAATTAGGCAAATTTATCATAAATCCGAAGCCATAAGGGGACATGACTGAAAGGAATGAACTGGGGGTCTCTAAGGTTAATACATTCTAAGTTCTTGTTAGGGATAGATCTGCTTCCTGGTTGCAACGTGATCTCAGATTCTTTTGGAGTCTGATGATTTCCCCAGTTTGTTTTCCTTATGTAGATTAAACTGGAGAGTTTATATTCATGAATTTTACCATTTTATCTCCTCATTTCCAGAGGCTGATTTTTTTTTCTTTTTTCTTTATCTTTTTAAAAAATAAGGTGTTTGTATGTTAGGAACGTTGGCAGGATGTCAGTTTTAAAGTGTTCAAAAAGGAGCCGTTTTTGTTTTCTGTACATGCTCAGATGCTCTGTGAAAACATCAGCTCACACAGGAAAATTAATTCAAGTCCTTAAAAAGTGAAGAGTTGCTTTCTCACACGTTAACAGATTTTGAGTCATATTCTTGGGTGCGATACAAAATCAAGCAAATACAAGGTTGATCTCCCCCTTTTAAGTATTCACATGCCAGGAAAGCTCACCCTGGTACCCTGTCACAGCTGCGACACTACGGAAGGTGGATTCTAGTCGCCGTTTGTGAAGCTAACTCTATTTACGTGGGAGACCTACATCCAGAGTTAGGTAGGGCAGAGCAACCAGACGGTGTTCCCATCTCATCACTTCCTTCCGCGTGATTGCCACAGGGAGGGTCGGGGCGGCAGAGTCTGCCAGTGTTCTCAGCACTGAGAGGGCTGTGCCTTCCTGTGGCAGCACGGAGAATACTGCACGCTGGTGGGAGGCCCCACAGCACAGCGGAAGAAACACGGACATTTGAAGCTCATGTCCCTGTTCTGCAATGTACTTGGTGTTTAGTCTTAGGCAAACTGCCTTTTGTGATGTTCAGAGAGATTAAATGACTTTGAAATTGAGTGAGACAAGTTATGACATTTCAGTTTTATTCATCAGGTAGAGCTGTGTCTCCCATTATAGAGCATAAAAAGGAAGGCACAACCTTGAGAGGCAGAGGTACATTACTATCATTGCCCTATTACTGACCTTGATGCCAGTTTGTTAATGACATACGCTAAGATTTGTAAGATAACGTAACACCACATTCAGGCGTCCTTGTAGTGCACACGCGCACACACACACATCAGAATCAGTTAAAGCTAGAAGAATGTAAACTGACCTCCTACTCCTTCCTAGAAGAAGGTGATTGAGTACATGGTAGTTTTCAAACCCTAAGTATTAAGACTGTGGTCAATGGAACAAACACAGACTATGTCAAAAATATAGAAGTTTTGCTAAGATTGTTTATATACTCAGTTATTCTCTCCCTTTTTTTTTTGCTCCGGGCAATTTCATGTCACATTATAAATCTTTAAATGCTGTTCTGTTGTCATATAGTATGTTAGTAAGAATCTGGCATTTGAAATGTGTGGCTATTGTGAATCAAGTGTCTGGGGAAAGAAAGAAAGAAAGAAACTGTTGCCATCATTATATGTGCAATAGTTAGAAAATAGAAGTTATGTGCATTACAGACATTAGAGGCTGTAGAGAGAAGTTTCAGTTGGAACCACTGTGCCCAGTAACTTCAATGCAAATACTGGCATATATCCAATACTAAGGTCAATTAAATGCAATTGTTTCATCACGCAAAATCATTTTTCCACCAAGAAATCTTGGCAGCCATATTGATGACTTCTCATGAGAGAGGCAGATGGGACTATAAAGAGGCCTGAAACTTATTTTTTAAACTAACTTTCTAATTCCTCTCTCTCTCTCTCTTTTTTTTTTTTTAATGTCAGGAGACGAGCTAGGCCTAGAAATCAAGCACCCTGGTTTTTCCTCTGGTTTTCCAATCATGAGTCTAGTTACTCTAGCTGCCTCTTACCTGCTCAGATGTTATAATTTGTAGTGACGGCATAAGTGGATGTAAAAGAAATGAAAATTGGATATGATCTAGATGGCAGATTATGGGCTTAGTTTCAAAGACCATTTTTTACCTGGAAAATGAATAAGAAGGGTTAACAGGCGTTTGCCAGGGATTGGTGGTTTATCTGCTCCTTGTGTTCCACCTTGACTTAGCCACAGCTCTCTCAGGAAATGCTAAGGCCTCTCCTGCCTACGTCAGAATTCATTCTTTTGCTCCTGAAGAGATCAAAGCTTTTATGGGCATTATTTATTGTAGCCTCACAGTATTCTAAGGAGCTAAGTAGAGGTTATGTGGATGCATCTTTATTTTTAAAGCCAAGTGAGGAACAGATAAATCTCTTCTCTGAGGTTACAAAATGAGGCCTTGGCAGAGGCAGAAATAGACTCCTCAGTCAGAAGCATAACCTAATTCTGGCCCTTGTGTCTAAGATGCAGTAGATTGTTTGGCCTTTCTCTAAACAGGCCTTTGACGCTGGGAGTGTGTGGAAAGTATGTGCTTCCGTCAAAGAGCTCTGCTTGTTTAGCTTTTCTTTGCCTGTTAAAGTAATGGCTAGAGGACTAAAGGAAATGGGAAGAACATCCAAGCCTCATTTCAGCCTCTGTATTTAGTGCATGTGAGCTTTGGACGGAAAGTGCTTTTATTTCCTTGGGACTACTTTTCTGTCTTTATACTTGACTTAGAAGTTTTCTTCATGGCCTCTGATATTCAGAAATTTAGTGGGAATTATTAATTTTTATTAAAGCTTCATGTGTAAAAATTAGACTTATAAAATAATGTATATCTCGATACTAGACCACTTGAAAGGGGACTTAGGGAGGAAACTGCAAATTTCTGCACTTTAAAATGTAGGTTTAGTGCCTTTATTTCTTTTTTGCCTAAAAGCCCTTGTGAAAATAGGTTCTATTTTAAAAATTGCCTTAATTTAGTCATTTATATTGTATACATTAAAGTTTTTAATAAACTAAATTGGTTGCTTTATAATAAATATTTTTTAAATGATTTTCAACAGTATTTTTATTTGAATATTTATCCCTCAATGGCTATTTAATTTATGATTTTAATTATTTCCTTCTTTCCTTCCTTCCTTCCTTCCTTCCTTCCTTCCTTCCTCCAAATCCATAATGCTCATTTGGAATTTTTAATACAATACAGGAATTGTTTTTCTTCTTTCCTTTTCTTTAAGGGCTACTTCTCAAATTAACCCGCATGTCTAAGCCTGTGTTGTATTTCAGAAACAACGGTGGACTCTTTGGCACACGATCCGTGTGCAAATCCAGGTCAGCACGACCGTCCTCCTGATCTCCCGAATGTTGCAGTTTGTGTAAACTCCTCCGTGTGCCTCCAGCAGCCCCAGTTTGTGAACTGGTCTCACCGCATTATCCCTGTGGCCCACGTCCGCGTTTGTTTTGCAGTGTGATAATACTTGACAGTTGTTAAGTTTTTCCATATGCTCCACCTTGTACAGATAAACAGTGTGTGCGCACTGTACAATTCCCTCAGCTTTGAAGACTTACTTTTGAAATAAATAATTCCATAGGATATTACAGTCGGTTTGGAAAGCCGTTCACGTAAGTGTATTCTCCATGAAAAGGAAGGTAGTGAAGTTTCACCGTTTTCATGTGAACTGGTTCATTGAAGGGTGAATTTTCACCCTTTTCATGTGAGCTTTTTCAAGGGATTGAGAGCAACTTAACTGCTTTTAGTTTTTCAAAGATTTACCCGGGCATACAGACCTGTTTTTGAAAGTCTTTAAAAGTGCTAGTTAATATTATAAATGACCCATTTTATGTAATAAATTCTTTCATTCTCTCAGTGGTTTACTTTGGCTAGAGGGATTAGTGAAATAGCTTTGGATTTCCTTATAATTTCCCCTTTTATATTTTACAAATTAAAACATTGGTATTGACATGTAATGATGGCTTCTAAAACATTTATGTTATGGTGGTTGTTTGTCTATAGAATCTTTATGATTCATTTATAAGCAGCTATTTCTTTTATTTTGGGTTCCCTTTTTGACCAGTTTTATATGTGAAAATTGATGCAGATACGTATTTTTATTCTTAGTTTGATGTCCTTTTTTTTTTTTTAACCCAAACAAGTATCTATTGCCTGCATTTCTTTCCCTCAAGTTGCAAAGCTGCTTTTGTTTGTTGATTTCCTAAAGGTTTTGGTGCATAGATGTTTCATAAGTTTCCTATTGCTAGCTACAAACCGGGCTGTGTACAAAATGCATGTTACATTATCTTATGGGGTTTTTGTTGTCGTCTCCTTAGCACACACACTTCACCACATTTCTCCAAGAGATTTTTCACTTCTAAAACTCAACTGACATGGAAATCCGGCGGTGTTAGCAGTACTGTGTGGGAGGTGGAGTGTGGCCAGCACGTGCTGGAGCCAGCCCCCACCAGCTCCCAAGAACCAGCTAACGAAATGTTCAGAAATTTTGTGAGCCAGTTGTCATTAAAAATTAAACTATATGAGCTTACAATTAAATAAAAAATATTCAAAGCTCATCACTTTATAATTATTTTTACCACATTTTACTATTATCTCTGCTCTTGAAATTATTTATGGTTACTGTATCTGTATTGGAAATACTATATATTGACGTGTCGGATTGCACTTCTCCCCCAGCTCTGTGCTCACTGATGTGTGTCGGTAGCTTGAAAGCAGTCATAGCAAGGTATTAACACCACGGAAATTGGCAAAAACAGCAAGTCAAGGCTTGATTTATTGTTTTGTTAATTGTCTAGACTTAAGAAAGTGATGGAGAAAAAGTTAACAGTGCAGATTAAACTTAAAAGTGTATCATGTGTATAGCCATTATACTTTGAATTGCACACGAAAGACTTGAGAACATATTCTTTCAGTATTTGAACCCATTATCCTATTCAACAAAGAAGGGGTTCACATCATGAATGAATGAATGAGTGAAGTTCTGACATATGTCTGTATTCCCTTCTTTTTTTTTTTTATTCATTAGCTTGAACAAAACCAACTAACTACAGCAGAATTAAAAGAATGATGTATTGTTTCAAGCACACCAGACAACAGATGCTAATACATCAGGAAGCCTTTTATAGTTCTCTTTTGAAAACCATGCTACTCACAAACATGCCGCCCCTTTTCCAACTCATATGACTTCAGACTTCCTGTCTTTGCTCTAAAGGTTGTTAAAGGGTTTGACAAATTTGTTTGCGAAGCAGTCATTCATTCATATCCACAAATTACATTAGGATGGTGTTACAAAATGTTGATGGGAAAATAGAAACATCATAATACTGGATTTATGAAATCATAGTTTTCCTTCCCTGGAGGCATAATACTATTAGTTAGCTCACTGTTGGGAAGTAGTTTAAATTGGTTAATTTGTGTATTAAAGGGGGAAATGGCCCTGGCTGGGTAGCTCAGTTGGTTAGAGCATCATCTCTATACACTGACTAGGTAGGGTTCAGTCCCCAATCAGGGTGCATACAAGAATCAACCAATGAATGGATACATAAATGGAACAACAAATTGAAGCTTCTTTCTCTCTTTTCCTCTCCCTTCCTCTCTCTCTCTAAATATCGATAAATTAAAAAATAAAAATTAAAAAAGATAAAGGGGAAATGGCTTCATTCCACAGAATTTGTTTTTCTTAGTCTTATGGATAGTTGGATGACCCAGGAGAGTGTAGTTATGCACTATGCAGAAGGAAGTGTGGGTAAGAATATCACTTGGTTAAAGTGTGGCCAGTTCGAAACGCATTCAGAACTCTGTCACTTACCTCTTCCTGTAATGGGATAATCCAGTCAAGCCCCTGCCTTCAGAAATTTAGTAAGCCTGTGTTAACGGATGTTTCCCACACTTCAGTCAGTTGAGTATCA
Organism: Desmodus rotundus; assembly: GCF_022682495.2. NCBI lineage: Eukaryota > Metazoa > Chordata > Mammalia > Chiroptera > Phyllostomidae > Desmodus > Desmodus rotundus. Next base: position 111,331,265 of record NC_071393.1, read on the forward strand.
CCTCCATTATTTTTGTCATATCCATGTACTTCTTGTACCTTCATTTATTTAATAATAAAAGAAAAGACTTTTTCTTTTCATCTTAACTTTAAGTGATAATACCCATGAAATCTTGAGTTTAAGGTAACAGTTGCCTTTTTTCTAACACATATTAAAATATTGCTTAATGATTACAAATGTTAGAAGTTTGTCATTGGCAGTGTGGTACCACCAATGGAACTCATACCACACTGAGGGAACTACTGTGCCAGTGATGGGAATAACTAGACATTAGGCTAAATAGTCTTATTTCTCATGTCAACGTGATGGGGTAGGCCTTAGTATCTCCATTTAATAAATGAGGAAACTGAGAGGTTGGAGCATTTAAGTAACTTGTTCAGGGTCATGAGGCAAGCCAGAACGTAGCTGACCAAGATCCATGCCAACCCTTGCTACTCACAGCATGGTGCGCAGAGAGGCAGTCTTAGCCTTACCTGGGAGCTCTTTGGGAATGGGAAAGCTCTGGCCCTACTCCAGCCCTAATTAGTAAGAATCTGCATTTTAACAAGATTCCCAGGTGATTCTCATCCCAGTAAAGCCTGAGAAGCCTTGATCTAGACTTCAGAGCCTTCCGCCTCCTGTAAGAGAAGATGGATGCTCAGCCATTGGTTTGGCTGGTCTCCTTGTCTCCAAACTGTTATTTCCTACATGGCTCGCTGCTCTGAGCCACAACGATTTTTAAGACACTTGGTATTGATGGGCAGGTAGAAGAATATTCTCAATCATTTTGATTATGTTTCTCTCTTAAAGTCATCTTTTGTATACTTTCCTTCTTTCCTTAATCAGTGTAACAAGGCTAGGCTGAGAGGTCAACATTTCCACTCTTTTCTTTGTTTCCTTCCCCAGCTTCCACAGATCAAATTCTTGCCCTTTGCATTGACCATTGTGGTCCTTTTCCTGCCTACCCAAATCTTCATAGGACCTGAAAAACGTCTGTAGAGCTACAACTAGTTTTCTTTTTCTTTTTTCTTTTTTTAACAAATGGCATTTGGTGCCATTTGAAAAATGAAATATTTTAATTTTTATGAAATTCAATTTATCTAATTTCTTGCCATTCATATTTTGTTGTCATAAGTAAGAATCTATAGCCAAATCTAAAGTACACGTGGCTAATCATATATATTTTTTTATGTTCCATATACTGTGATGGTTTTATTTTTGTTTTTTGGATTTAATCTTCATTGTATTTTTTTTCCATTACCATTTAATCCCCTTAGACCCCTCTTCCCCCAAGCCATCACCACACTGTTGTCCATGTCCGTGAGCAAAAGGGAGAAAGGACTCATGGATGGTTTTAATAGTATGTATTAAAACCCGCGTGACTCTTGGCTTCTTAACTTCATGCTCCTGGTCTCTGCCACTCAGCTGTTTTACTGCCTGTTTTCCTTTTACTAAGGTGTGCCTTGGCATTGGTGAGGCCTCTGTTTCCACTCTACCATGCCTCTCACTCTTACAGTTGTTCTCACAGTTTTCAGTTTAATACCCACAGCAGCCTCGGGAGAGCCCATAAAGACAACTTTCTGGAAATGGTCAGAGTGTCGGGAATTTGATGGCTGGCTCTGGGAACATTAGGAATGGCTGTGCCTGACGATCGTAGCGGGCTGTAAATTTTGAAGTATTTCAATGTGTCGTCAGCGTTTGTCCGTGTATTGTCTTTGTGGTTTCTTCAGAGTTTTCCTGTGAATCCTATGCCTGGAGCAGTCGGCAGGGTTTCTAGACACCGCACCCAGTTTGTACATTTATAGGCCCTCTTTCTTGGTATTTATGTAGTTGTTTATTCAATCTCCAAAATGACTAGTTATTTGAGATGAATGGAAGTTGGACCGATTCATGGGACCCGAGCTTGCCTTCCTGCTCACTGGCAGCTCCTTACAGGTTATAATAGTATTTTATTTTCTCAACTTTGAATAGTGTTAAAGGGGAGTTGACTCATTTGAATTATACGAGGTACTGAAAGAAAACTGTTTTATTCATTACATTTTGTAAAGCGAGAAACAAAGAGAAATAGTTGTTTCTTAACATAGTGATTTCAGACTCTGAAAGATTTGTTTATCAGCCAACTGCAGACACACCTATCCCAACCCAGATATTTTTTTTTAATGGCCTTCAGCTTTGCAATCATTTAGAATTAAGGGTTTTTCCTCCTTTCTGCCACATTTTTTTGTACACACCCTTCTTCCCTCCCTTGTGCCATACTTTTGTTTCTTTGAGAAAGGGAGAGTCTCTCTCAGAGCGCAGAATAAACATGTCTTTGTGAAGTGTGGCTTATTTATGCTTCAGGGGTTGTCAGTGTACACACGGTGGAGAAGGTGGTGGAGGCCCCCAGGCGTGCCAAGTCAGCACTGTGTGCGTGTTAAGGCCAAAGAGCACGTTAAGCAGGCTAAAAAAATTTAACAAGTCAGAACATTTTACAATTTCCATATTTATCAAACATGTCAGGGGATGGGATCACAAAGCCTTCCAGGGATTAGCTGCCTCTAGGAGGTGAACTGTTGTATTCAGATGGAGGAAGCCAAGTTCTCAACACCCCATGATTTGCTCTAATAACCACGAGAGTTAGAATGTAGGTGATCCTAGCTGAATGAAAGGTAGTCCTGGGGCTAAAATGCTCCTGGAATGGAAAAAAAAATGTTTCTTTCAACAGATGAACTGTATGCAAATCTATTTGACAGAGTTTAGAATTTGAGGTTTATTTACCTAGAGCTTTAGCTTTATTAATTCTTTCATTGGTGGTTCTTGACCTTTGACACCCAGGGGCTTAAGTAGAAGATGGTCGCTCCCAAAGAGAGATGGCCGCTGGCTTTCCGGAGCTACGGTTATTATTTGTTTTCAAATGTTTGGAGTTTGGCAGATACTTACATGCACTTTGCCAAGCACTTTCCTTTGAATTTTAGTACAAGAATATCTTGGGTGGAATTTAGTTGCTTTATTGTTAATTCATTTGCATTTTACTGATCAGATGCTGTTTTGGAAAAGATATTTGCAACAGAACTATTGGGAACTTTACAGTTTTTTTAGTAGCAAATTTTTTCTTAGACGGGGATAAAAATGCAATTTAAGCCCCAAATATTTTCAGTAAGATTTGGAAGTTGGAATCTTTAAGTAGTATTTTCCAAATCTGTCTGTATCACTTTTTCCACAAAAGCAAACTAGACTCTACTTCTCTGGCTTGATCTGTAAATCTTTAGAAAAGTTACAGAGTTAATCTGCAACCTTGGACCAACACTTAAATTGAAAATTAATGTTAAAAAAATGTTTTCAGCAAGTAGTAGAGAGAGCAACCCCCTTCTGGGGAAATAATTTGGGACTAACACAACAACCTCCTAGGGAGACTAAGCATAGGGGAGATTTTTGGTTTGAAGGCCAAATTACCCGGGATGACAAAACCCCTGAGAGGGCTAAAGTTATATAAGGTGCCACAAAGTAGCTTTTCCATTACAGTTTGTAGAAACGGTTGTAAAAGAAGGAAGCGTGCTGAGACTACACATCTGAGGACTAAGCCATACACTTTTTTAAAGAACAGGGTAAGGACATGACTAAGTATGGCACCAAACTTCTTACTGCCCATCAGGTTGCAACAAAGCATGATGATAAAAACAGGTTTCTCATTGTCTGTCAGCTTCCTATCTTTTCTAACAGACCCAGATAAAGCATTGCCAGCAACTAGAATGACTACTCACCACCTCCTAGAAAAATTAGTGCAGATAAGCATTCAGCAGAAGCATTTTAAGCAAATTGACTTGGATGTTTCACGTTCCAATTATTTTGAAACCAACTGGTAGGAAGTGTTGGGAAATTTTAGTTCTGAATTCTGCAAACTAGTGTGGTAAGGAGAAGGACACAGTGATACAGAACTTTTATTTGCTTCAAATAGTGGGGTGCAGGAGGTTATAAGCATATCATGGTTTTCTCTTCTCCCTCAATCCACATTTTCTTTAAATTGTTTAGAATGCCATAGAAGCAAGACGATCTTTGACTTTACCCTGGCATTTGTGTAGCTGGTGAGGGTACTGGGTGGGCTGTAGAGATCCACACTGATGTAGGTCTAAAATATTTCATTTGGACCCACTTTCCATGTATTTCTGTAAGTAATTCTAAGTGTTCCTCACAGTATAAGAAAGAAAACCATGTCTTTCTTCTTAAACTTTGGTCCTAATTCTTTAAAACAGACAAGTTATTAGCAAAGATAACCTTTTCTTTCTTTTTCTTTCTCTCCCTCTGGGTCCCTCCCTCCTTCCCTTTCTCACCGGTTATACTCTAATTAGTGAATGTTTATGATGAGCAGTGGGAACTTTGTGACATTTCATTTTTTGCCTAGCTGCTGTCTGTTCTAGCAGGCAGGATTTGTGTGGAGAGGAAAGGATGGATCCCATGAGTCTGCTGCTATTACTTGTTAGAAAATGGAAATGATTTGTGATATTGTTGATGGCTTATGTTAGGTTTTGGTAATAGAAAATGTAAACATTTGAAGGGCAGTTCTTGTTTTATACTTCTTATTTCCCACAGGGCCCTTTACATAGGAGAGGCTGAATTTTAAAAAAATTGTTACTGATTTTAATCCAGTTGATGTTTTTGTATAAGGGAAAATCATTTAATTCTGTATCTTAATATGTTATCCTGGAGTGGTGGACAGTATTTTCTTCTAAAAATCCATTAATTTTACATGAAATGAAAACCAGTCATATAAGTAAAAAATATCTTAATTTAGGTTTTTAAAATTTTTATTTATTGATTGATTTTTAGAAGGGGGGGAGAGAGAGACAGAAGGAGAGAGAAAGAGAAAGGAACATTGACTTGTCGTTCCACGTATTTATGCATTCATTGTTTGATTCCTGACCCAGGATTGAACCTGCAACCTTCGTGTTTTGGGACAATGATGTCCTTACCAACTGAGCTAACTGGCCAGGGCTTAATTTCGTTTTTATAGGTTTCTATTTTTTTGTTTGTTTTTTAGAGAGAAGCATAAAATGTTCTGTACATCTGCATTTAAAATTAAAATCAAGGAGTAAAGCATTCTCATGAGTAAATATGTGAAACAATAATGTAAAAATATCTTAGTTCTATGTTTATTGCTTTTTATACTGGGTATTAGTGCCTGGGGACAATATGGGATAGGAGAAATGAGAGTGTCTTAGCTCAGGTTGTTATACGAAATACCTTAGGCTGGGTAGCTTAAACAGCAGATATTTATTTCCCGTATTTCTGGAGGCTGGGAAGTCCAAGATCAAGATGCCTGCAGAGTAGGTTCTGGGGGAGGGCTTTCTTCCTTCCTGTGCACAGGTGCCTTCTTGCTCTGTACTCACATGGCCTTTCTTTGTGCTTGTATGTGGGGAGAGAGCAAGATCTCTGCGTTCCTCTTTTTTATAAGGGCGCTGATGCCATCACAAAGGCCCCACCTTGGTGACCTAATCTAAACCCAATTGCCTTTGAAAGGCCCCACCTTCAAATACCATCATATTGGGGATTCAGGCTTCAATATAGGAATTTGGGGGGAGGGCACATTCAGCCTGTACTGGAGAGCGGGATATATAAGCCCTCATGGATGATGATTTAAACTGCTTCAAAAGAAAAGCCTTGTAGATTTGTTAAGGGTTTTAAATTATTAGGTTTAAAAAATATAAATATTTAAAATTTTTTTCAAATCTGGAAGTGGAGGCCTCCCTCAGTTTTCTGTTTTTCTCTTCTGAGATTTCGCAGCAGCACCACGAGAAGCCCTAGCCTCCTCCTACGGAAATTGTAGAATGCCACATCTCCTTGTGGAGGAAGAGGTCCTGTGCACTCACTTGTTTACCTTGCAGCCTTTTGGAGCATTGCTTCGAAAAAACTAAAAAAAAAGAAAACTTTTGAAGATATCTACAAACCTTGTGATTTTCATTAAAAAATGAGATATTGACACTTCTCTACAAATCAGAATTATGCTCTGGTTCAGCTCATTGGGTGAAAGGTCTCCCATTTTAGTATAGTGTTTCTAATATGTGTGCATTTAAAAAAAGTTCACAAAATAGGATAATAGGATTCTGGGCTTGTTGTGTTTTTACTCTAACATTGTTTATATTTCCACCACATTAAGGGGCCTTGTCCCATCACACACTGACTCCTGGAGGCTTATTAAAGTGTGCCACGTATCTACATAAGAAAGATTTCTACTTAGATGTGTGCTTCTTTAGAATCAATTTTTAGTCATTAAAAACTTCTATTTTTTGAGGTCACAAAGCAAAAAATAAAAGAGTAGTAGATAGACAACTTTCAAGGAAACAGAAGGAACAATGGGAGGAAAATAAAGTTTGTGAGAAGAAGTTGATTTTGCCACTGAGGGAGTCAAGGCGTCCCACAGAGGCACAAAGTTCTATCAGTGTCTCCTCGCCAAGGACAGTGGATTCCTTTCATGGTCCCTCCTCTGTGCGACGGTCTGTTACCGTTACATATTTTCACATTATAATTATAAAAAAAAGTGTGCCCATTGTGTGAAATTTGAAAAGAATGAGTAAAAATGAAGAAACTGCAATCAACCACCTAACACTACCATCTGAGATAATGACTCTTAACTTTTCTTAGAGTCGCACAACTTTATTAATACAATTATTGATTCATTTTCATCTTTATTGAAATATAATTCACCTATAATATTATGTAAGTTTAAGATGTACAATGTAATTATTCAATATATGTATATATTGAGAAAGGATTACCAGACTAAGTTAGTTAATACATGCATCACCTCACATAGTTATAATTTTTTTTGTGGTGAGAACGTTGCAAGATCAATTTTCTTGCAACTTTCAAATATACACTACAGTGTTGTTAGCTATAGTCCCTGTGCTATCCTTAGGTCCCCAGGACTTATCCATCTTAAAGCTGGAAGTTGGTATTCTTCCACTTCCTTCACCACCACCCCCATTCCCAAGCCCCTAGCAACCACCAGTCAGCTCTTTGTGTATGAATTCGGTTTTTTTAGATTCCACAGAAGAGAAATTGAACAGAGTCAAGAGAGGGAGAGGCAGAGAAGTCAAAGCAGTTAAAAGTCGGGAGTATTTGTCTTTCTCTCCCTGACTTATTTTACTTAGTATAATGCCCTCAAGGTGCATCTGTGTTGGCACAAGTGGTAGGATTTCTTTATTTTTTATTGCTGAACTTATGTATATATCCTCTGTCTCATTGTCTTTACCCACTCCTCCCCTGGTGGACACCGGTCATTTCCGTGCGTTGACTGCGGTGCGTGATGCTGCAGTAACCTTGGGGTACAGTTATCTCTCCGAGACAGTTCTTTCGTCCTTTGCATACACATTCAGAAGTGGAATTGCTGCATCATGTAGTAATTCCATTTTGATTTTTGTTTTTGAGGAAACTCCATACTATTTTTCATAGTGGCTGTGCCAATGCACAGTCCCACCACAGCGTGCAAGGGCTCCTTGTTTTCCACATTCTGGCCTGGACTTGTTACCTCTTGTCTTTTTGATAATAACCATTCTAGCAGGTGTGAGGCGATATCTCATTATGGTATTGATTTGCATTTCTTTCCCTGATGATTAATGATGTTGAGCACATTTCCAGGTACCTGTTAGCCAGGTGTACGTCTTTGTAAAATGTCTGTTCAGGTCCTGGGCCCATTTTTTTTATTTGGGCTATTTTTTTTTTCTGTTGAGTTGTATGAGTTCTCTATGTATTTTACATATTAACCCCTTATCAGATATGTGATTTGCAAGTATTTTCTCCCATTCAATAGTTGCTTTTCTATTTTGTTGATTGTTTCTTTTGCTGTGGACTCTTAACTCTTTAGTGTACAGGGTCCGGCAGAAGTAAGGCCTGCTAGAGTGTGGTTGGTAGGGTAACAATATGGGTGTGATAATTTATAGTTTTAATTTGAACATTTCACCTAAAATGTCATATGTTGTGCTTGAGTGTGATAGTGTTATGTTACAGAATTCCATGCTTATGATTTTGTAATAAAAAGGGGGGGGGCGTTATTTGTGCCGGACCCTGTATGTCTTCCTGATATTTTTTCCATGTAATTTAATATAGTTGAAATTAAGCTGAGTAAAGTCTTGGGCTGCTGTTGTTTTCGTGGATCACTATTTTGTGTTTCCGTCCTGAGTAATTACAGTGTGCCAGGCACCGTGTTCACCGCTTTACAATGACCTCTTCTCGTCAACACCATGAGGGTAGGTGTTACCATGCCTTGAGCTCGTGTTTCCGGGAAGGTCTGTAAATGAGTTGGGTTCTTTAAGTGGGCCTCACCGTTTGGCGAGAATGTAGGTAACAGGAAGGAAAGCTACACATTTTCATGTATTCTGTGTGTGTGTGTATGTGTTTCTCTCTCCCTCTGTCTTTGAGGTTTTGTTTTGGAGGGAAGGAAAAGGAACATGCCCTCTTTAAAAAAATAAGGCATTTTTAACTGAAACCATATCTGCAGTGGTTCGTGTGTCAACAACTGCTAAGCTGTGAGGAAGGCTTCCCAGAAGAAATGCTGCTTTGGAAATGATACGGACGGATTTGTTGGGTATTCACTACTCCAATGCCTAGATGAAGTATACAGTGGAGTACACCCTCTTCTACCTGCACCCACCCACCTCCCCCCGCAGTCACCACACTGTTGGCCACACCCATAAGTCCTTTTTCTTTTTGCTCAATCCCTGCACCCCTACCCTCCCACCCCAGAGCTGTCAGCCTGCTCTCTATCTATGAGCCTGTCTCTGTTTTGCTTGTTAGTTCAGTTTGTTCTTAGATTCCACATGAGTGAAATCATATGGTTTTTGTCCTTCTCTGACTGGCTAATTTCACTTAGCATAATGATCTCCAGGTCCATCCAAGCTGTTGTACCCACAGCTCAATTAAACATGAAGGTAAAGAAACCTTCCTTCCAGCTCAGTGGGCAGATCTCCCTTTTTCTATGGATGAAGAGCAAGTTTAGGTAGGTTAAATATAAATATGGCTTCCTGTAAAACTAATGTGTGATAAGACACAGAGCAAAAAGAGGCAGAAAAGGCAATTTGGTGTTCACATGACAGGGAGGCATGGAAGTGAGAAAGATAAAAGGAAGACACTAACACATAAAACGAGTAGAGAGATCTGCATGTGACTAGAGATGATGAAGCAGGAATGAGGAATAAGGGTAGGAAAGGGATGCCTGGGCAAGTCTTTGACAAGAATGAGGTGACTCTGTGGCTACCAAGTTTTCCCTACATCTTGTATGGAAGAGACTATTCTTTTCCCATTGTATATACTTGGTTCCTTTGCTGTAAATTAGTTGACTGTGTATGCACGAGTGTATTTCTGGGGTCTCTATTCTGTTCCATTGATCTAGGTGTCTGTTTTTATGCCAGTATCATACTGTTTTGATTACTATAGCTTTGTAATATAGTTTGAAGTTAAGAAGTGTAATGCCTCCAGCTTTGTTATTCTTTCTTAAGATTGCTTTGGCTATTTGGGATCTTTTGTGATTTCATGCAAATTTTAGGATTGCTTGTTCTATTTTTGTGAAAAATGCCGTTGGAATTTTGATAGGATTGCATTGAATCTGTAGATTATTTTAGGTAGTACGGACATTTTAACAATATTAATTCTTCCAACCCATGAACACAGACTGTCTTTCTATTTATTTGTGTCATTTGCAACTTCTTTCACCAGTGTCTTAGAGTTTTTAGTGTGGAAGTGTTGCACTTGTTTGGTTAGATTGATTCCTAGGTATTTCTTTATTTTTGATGCAATTACAAATGGAACTGTTTTCTTAATTTCTCTGTCTGATAGTTCATTATTAGTATATAGAAACACAACTAATTTTTGTATACTGGTTTCATATCCTGCAACTTTACTAAATTTGTTGATTAGTTCTAACAGTTTTTTTGGTAGAGTCTTTAAGGTTTTCTACATTTAATATCATGGCATCTACAAGTAGAGACAGTTTACACATTCCTTTCTGATGTGAATGGCTTTTATTTCTTGCCTAATTGCTTTGGCTAAGACTTCCAATACTATATGGAATAAAGGTGGTGAGAGTGGGCATTTCGTCTTGTTCCTGAAAGCTTGCAGTATGATATTAGCTATGGGTTTGTCATGTTACCTTTATTGTGTTTGGTTACTTTCTCTATACACACTTGGTTGAGAGTTTTTACCATGAGTTGATACTGAATTTTGTCAAATGCTTTTTCTGCATCTATTTAAATTATCATGTTTTTATCCTTCATTTTGTTAATGTGGTGTATCACATTGATTGATTTGCAGATGTTGAATCATCCTTGCATCCCTAGAAAGAATTCCACTTGATCAGGGTGTATGATCCTTTTAATGTATTGTTAAATTCAGTTTGCTAATATTTTGTTGAAGATTTTTGCATTTAGTTAATTAGGGATATTGGTCTATGGTTTTCTTTTCTTGTAGTGTTCTGGTTTTGTATCAGGGTAACGTTGGCCTTAGTAAGATGATATTGGAAGTGTTTCCTCCTTAATAAATTCACCAGGGGATGAACGGTTATTGATTTAGTTATGTACTTATATATGATATGGTTATCCAAGAACTCTGATGGTATTTCTGATCTGCAGATAAACAGTATTAGTTTATATCTTTTACTACCTGCAGTAAGAAATTCTTTATCATTAAAGGCAATAATTCTCCCCTAAAAGTGGTTCTGAGATGAGGTTAAAATGCCAACAAATTGGACAACCTAGAAGAAATGGATCAATTAATTCCTAGAAATATAAAGGGTCTTACCAAGACTGAATCATGAAGAAATAGAAAATCTGAATAGAACAATTGTTAGTAAGGAGATTGAATCTGTAATAAAAACACCCCAACAGACCACGTCCAGGAGCAGCTGGCCTCACTGGGGAGTCCTGTCGTGTGAGGTGGAGAGCGATCATGTGATGACAGCCGCACAAGGTCAATGCTGGACACAGAAACTTTGCTGGATATTAAAATACAGGGTTATATCTTATGCTTTATAAAAAGGGAAGATAAACACACACACTTTCTGGATGTCCATCGTGCCTACTGGAGTTGAGTATCACAGTACTACAGTAGTAGTTGGAGTTACTCTATGGAGTAATAATACTCTAACTCTGTTGGAGTCACAGTATTATAGCTTGCAGTAGATGCCACTGTCTGATACGGTATTCTCTTGACAGTCAGAATATTATAATTCTTACATTCTAGGCCTCAAATACTCTTAAAAAGTTAGTTTCATCCATTATCTAGTTTATAAAATTGAAAGTCTATATTTCAAGCTTATGGAAAATGAAGGTCATTCCAATTATCTTGAATATTTAGTATATACTTCTGCCTAAACTCTGGTATGTTTGAGAAAGAAGAGGGTATTAGAGCAGTATTTTTCCCTTCATTAATAGTGGTAGTATACAGGGTGGGGCAAAAGGTGGTTTACAGTTGTTTGTATGGAGAATAACACAATAATTAATAAATCATAATACAAGAATAAACTGTGTGATTTGCATACTTGCAACTATAAACCTACTCTTGCCCCACCCTGTGTATTAATAACAACGTAAGTAAATAATTTAGAATTCAAATGAGCCTGCCTATCTCAGTGAAATCTAAATCTTTAGTTGATTTTTATTTTGTTGCTGCTGCATCCAGTGTTATCTGAATATTTAGTCAAAGTGCATTGAAAATATGAAAGGTAAAAAGGCAAAGTTTTTTGTCACTGAATATGATATTAGACTACATCTAAGCCATCTATTTTAAAATGAATTTTATTTATCCCTATTTGTTTCCCTAAAGATTGCAGGTGTGTTTCTCTCTTTCTCTCTCTTTCCCTTGCTCCATGCCTGTCTCTCTCTCTCTCTCTCTCTCTCTCTCTCTCTCTCGCTCTCTGTCTCCCTTGCTCCATGCCTGCCTGCCTGCCTGTCACACACACACACACACACACACACACATACACACACACAGTCCTGGAAATCAAAGACCATGTCTCTCCCTCTTTCTCCCACCTCATTTGAACCTGGCTAAAATTATACTCTGTGTGCATGCAAGTGATGCTTACTTATTATTTGGTGGTTATTAAGTAGTTCACAAATGTCCTGAAGAACAGGTAGAAACAAGAAATGGGATCTTTTGGGGGTAAGAAAAGGTTAAGACAGTCAAAGTGCATTGAAAGCAGGAGTATGGCATCAGGAAACTTAGCCTTAGTGTTCTTACTCAATCATTACTTTTGTAAACCTGTAATTTTTTCCACATTTTTACTTTCCTGCTTCATGCCTTGATATTTCTGTTTACAAAATAAAGAAACAATTGCTTCCCATTTACTTCATAGATAATTTAGGCGTGGACAGGCTAGGCTAGTGTTTCCCTCCCCTGACATGCTGACTTAATCTTATTTGTATATTTTCTGCCCACACTTCTGATTTCATTATATATAAAAAATGAAATATATGTATATATATATACTTTAAATTCTTTTATTTACATTCTTTTCTTTCTCTGAGGATTTTTCAAGATCAAAGTATATTAATCACATTCCATAATGAACTTGAGTACTCAAGGTTCTTTTCAGATATGGGCAAATGTTTGAATAGCTGCATTTGCTTTTTAAGTGTCTATCCAAACCCAAGCCCCAGACCCTTGAAGGGTATATACTGAGAGGGGTGTCCCCAGTCTGAAGTGCAGATAGTTGCAGGGTGAGCGTTTCAGTCTTTTCTGAAACCCTCTTGGGCCTCCTCAGATGCCTTCCCTTCCTTTAACCTGGATGACTGTTTATGAAGCCGCGCCATGGCTGAGGTTTCAGTGTGAAGGTCTGTCCAAGAGCATTGCCTGAGAAGTCTGATTTCTCACCTGAAGAACAGATGCCTCCCCACAATCCCCAGCATGGATATGCCTGGGTTGTGGGGTACGGATTGGAAAAAAAAGAAAACATAGTTTAGCAGTCAATATATGGTGTCACCATCAATTACATATAAACTATTAACAGTTAAATTTCAACGTAAGTAAAAGAAAAAGAGGGCATTGAAACTTAGACATAAATTATTCTTTGATAGAATTTTACTGAACGTCAGAGCCAAAATAATGCCTAACCATTTATAAGGCTGTGCAGAAAACCCGGCCCTGATCTGATTTATGGAGTCCAGTGAGGGCAAAGTACTTACCGTATTTTTCAGACTATAAGACACACCGGACCATAGGACACACCTAGGTTTTAGAGGAGGAAAACAGGGGAAAAAAAACCCCACTCTACCACCACCCTCCCTTCCCCCAGCAAGCCAGGTGAGCTACATTCGGACTATAAGACGCACCCCCATTTTTCTCCCAAATTTGTGGGGGGGGAGTGTGTCTTTCAGTCCGAAAAATATGGCAGTTAAAGACTCAGTGTCCTTTAGCACTAACATGACCTGGAGATAATTCCCTTGTTCTGGTAGATTTTGAAGTCAAGAGTTCACTTTATAAAGTCTCTACCACTTTAATATGGCTCTTACAGAATTTTTAAAAATTTTGCCCTCTAATGAGATGCCTTAAGAATGTGGTACCTAGGAAAGACAGTTAATAGTAAAAAAGGCATTAGAATTGTTACACAGTGGCATTGGTTTGATGGCCACTCGATTAAGATAAAAATGGAGAATATTTCTTCTTTCTCGATTGTCAAAAATAATCAGTTTCTGTTCATATAGGTCACAGGTGGCAAACACAAGGCCCGAGGGCCGAATCCCGCCCTCCACCTGGTTTTATCTGGCCCGGCACCTTGTTTCTACCCGGCGGCAGCTCCTTGCCCCTAGTTAAGGAGTAGTTATGTTTATACAGTCCTAAAATCACATTCAGTCCTTTGAAGGCAACTGCAAGGCTGATGGGGCCCCTGGTGAAAATGAGTTTGACACCCCTGATACAAGCAAAGCATCTTGATTTAGGGTTTTTGTTTTCTGAGAGAAATACAACGAATTCCACTTACTGATTTTTTATCTTAGAAATAGGAAACATCAATCAGTACAACAGACAATAAAACGTATTTCCCAACTATGTTATGTTTGGTTAAATACAGTGGAGGAAATAGACAGGGGCTGTGAGGGAGGAACGATCTTTCTGTTTTTCAAAACCATAAAAAAGCAAAGATAAAATGTGTGTGTGTACACATACCTGTTGAGGCATTTCGTTAGTGTTTATTTTTGTTGTGAGTAGAGAAAGAAAGCCTTCAATAAAAAAATAAGTCATATCAGAACTTGTTACAAATATGTATATATTTTACCCAGAGCTGGAATGTCAAGCTGTTATTTAAATTTTATTTCCATTTTTTAAATTGAAGAAATCCATTGGTTTTTACCCTAGTGGAATGTGTCATATTTTTTGTTCAGAGGAGATAAGTTTTTATCGTGGCATCCTGGTAGCATTTAGAACTAACGTTATGATGGTAGTGCCTTGTTTTTGCAACTATAGACCTGGGCGTTTTTGACATTCTGGGCTGGATAATTCCTTTTTGTGAGGGACTGTTCTGTACATCATAGGATATTTGGCAGCCTCCCTGGCTTCTATCTACTAGAGGCCAGCAGCAACACCCTCCGCGAGGCAAGAACATTCCCAGTTGAGAACCACTACTGTAGAAATACCTGGTGATGCTACACCGCAGGTTTAAATATGGGTCCCATACCACATTCAAGATATATTCGGCCTGATGCGCCTCCCCAGGGTTAGTAATCTGGAGCAGCACAGCAACATAAAGACACAAGATTGGGGCAATACATTTTTTTCCCTAAAACCACCACTCAATTTTTAGAAGAATTTTTAGGAAACATTAAAGCTAGCCCTTGGGCTCTGAATTGGTTGTTTGATTCATTGATTGATTAATTGATAGGTTTGTCCATTCAACAAAAATATATGGAACCCCTGCTATAGATCAGTCTCAATATTGGTGGCTTGTGTGATGCGGTGTGGTTACGTGGCTGTATGTAATGGATGGTGGGCAGTCAGCTTGCAGGTAGACCAGTTAGGAAGCTGTTGGGTGTAATATAGGTAAAAAAATGATGGTTGCCTGGATTTGAGTAGTGACAGGGGCATGATGAGAAAAGATTTTATATAGAGATCTTTAGGAGGTAAACACATCAGGATTTTGTGATTGATTGGCAAAAGGGAGGAGAGGAGTCCAGAATAATTCCCAGGGTTCTCAGTGAAAAGGGTGAAAAGTGGTGGCATTCATTCAGATGAGGAATAGAGTGGGAAGAATGGTTTTTGTTTTTTAGGCGTGGGACACATATTGATTTCCCCCTTTGACATTTTCAGTTGGAGGTGTCTTGAGACCTCTAAGAGGATGAGTTAGACAATGAACTTGGGAATTGCAGGAATCATGTCTTTTGTTCCTTAGTGAAACGTCCATTCTTTGGATGGAGTCTGCATTTCCAGGAATGGAGATGGAGACAGGTTTAGCCTTGGGTGCATCGATTTGGTATTCTTCAGGGTAGAGCTGGGTTCGTTTTTTTTAATTAAATATTTTATTTATTTATTTTAGATATTTAAATTTTATTTATTTATTTATTTATTTTAAAATAAAATATTTATTTTAGAGACAAGGGAAGGGAAAGAGAAAGAGAGGGAGAGAAACATCAATGTGTGGCTGCCTCTTACGCACCCCCTACTGGGGGGCCTGACCTGGGAGGGACAGAAAATTTCAGAAATAATCCTGGGCCTAAAAACATCTTTTATTGGCCTACATGTCATTATAGCACATAAAGATAAAAGAATTAAAATTCTCGATTCTTAAGGTATATGGAAATAAATCAACATTTTTATTGGATTCCTGTTATTTTTCATCAATGTATCTCATTTTTCTATTTAGTTTTTACATATTTAGCTTCTTCAACCCATCTTTCCTCTGCTTAATATCTCGTTTCTCCTTTCTTTTCCCTCTTCTTCCTTTTCTTCAGATTATTGGGAGCTTTCTCATGCCGCAGTATTTACCTCAATGGGTCAATCATGCCAGGGAAGCTTCCTGTCTGTGCACCAGGAATGCTGTGGGATGTGAGCACCTAAGAGAGGTGGAGAGCTGGCCGGGGAGGAGAGGGTGGGGGGTAAAAGTTGGAGGGAAGCATGGACAGAGATAGGGTCTAGGGTAATTGTGCTGGTCATGTCTTTTCCTCCTTGAGAGACGCTTCAGATATCTGTTTTGCTCTGGCTCTGTTGCTCTGTGGGTGTAACTGAAGAAGGGGGTCAGAAGGGGGAGAAGGCAATTAAAACCTTGAATGCTGTAAAGGCTCTTCTTAATTAAGTGGTGAGGATGGAGAAATAAAAGACCTTCTTAGGCTTTATTTCTGTTCTCCCTTTAAAAGTCTGCTGGGGAATTGGAGTTCATATCCCTTAGAAAAGATAAAGTTCAAAGTAACAACAGTGGAAAAAATTATGTACTTTTCAGATAAAGTCATCTTTATTTGATTTCCCTGGGCCCCTTGCCTATACCTACCCACCCCCCTACCTCCACCATCACTCCAACTCTGAAGCACCCAATTCTCTGGAGTATTAATGGAGACACTTCAAGTATCTAACTGCTCCGTTTCCTTTGTTCAACTTGCTTTTGGTCCTTGCTGGGAAATGCTCTGAAAACTGAACTGGCTCCTGAACACAAAGCCAAACCTGTGTTGTCCCTCCCTGTAACGCACTGTGTGATTTGTTCCCACCTCCTGTTCATGACTCATTAGTCCCTAAGTACAGAAAAGGTTGCTCCTCTGAAATAAAAGGAACGGACCCAGCTCGGAGTCCGTTTTCGCCTTTTCCTGTGTTTTATTTGGGTGCACTCACAGTTCTCCACTTTCATTAGTGACCTGGCAGGGGGCTGGCACAGTGCTGAGACCAGCTTTTGCTGGTTCCCTGGGGTGTATCAGAGATCTCAGAACTCAATACCCTACTACAAAAATAAAATCCTGTGCTTCAAACGACCTTTTGATGGAACAAAGCCCCACGTCCCAATCTGCCTGGGCCTCTCAAATTGCCATCCTTGCCCAGAGCCTCTCTTGCATTTTGCACAGGGCCCTCCCACCCCTAGCTCTCCCCCTCTTCTGAATGTGCTTCTTTTGGTAGCCTCTGTGTTAGGTCAATGTTTCTCTGTGTGTGTGAAAATGTAGGCTTTGGGCAAGGACCCTTTGAATTTGAAGCACACTTCAGGATAGTAGTTTCTTAGGAGCAAGGTAGGCAGCAAATATTCGTGGGCTTTTATGCCCCAAGTGTTCTTTGTTTCAGATTTATATGTAAAGTTTGGGAAAATGTGTGAAAACTAGAGATGCTATAGAAAAATGAGTTCCATATTTATAATTCAAGTTGTTTTTCCTAACTTTCTAGAGTGATCAAATTGTTGTCTTATTTAAAACTCAGGCACCTGGAGAACTTTCGCTGACTCCAGAGCCACGTGTGTGAGTGAAGTCCTTGACGAAGTGAGACGTGAGCCACAGTGTCCGTCAAAGCTTCCTTTAAAGCCCTTGCAGCACCCGCAGCCTTGTGCCTTGTTCACCTTCCGGCACCTGCATGTGATAATTCTTGGGAACCGATTAGTATGCTTACTTTTAAGGCAGCATGGGGAAATAAAAATAGGAACATTTTGTTGTTAAATGACGAGTATAACCTCAGAGAACTCAATTTTCTTATCATTTGATTATCACATCATAGCTACAGGGTAATAAATTTTTCTAAATTTCTCAAATACAGTCTCAAAGTCCATTGCTATAATATTTAAATAATGTTATATAGATTGAATGAAATATTTAGGGGTTTTGTATTAAGCATTTAGTTAATTTAAGAAAAATTCCTTTGATTCTATAGGAATATTGTAAACATTCGCAAACGTGAGATATTTTTGTTTTGTACTTCGGGTTTGCAGGCATGCTCTAATTTTCTACCGAAGTTATCAAGATAAGGGATCTATATTGTCCTAGTCTGGGTCTGCAGAATTTTGCATTACATAAGAAAGAAGTGGACGGTCCCTTCTTTTCCGCTGCCTCGGGACGATGGTGCGGGGGGCCATCTTTGTCCCCGCGGTGTTTGTGCTCAGGACCGGGAGCGCAGCACCAGCGGGAACACGCGCCCTGCCCAGCGCTGCCGGATTGTTTCCTGGAGCGTCTACGTCCCACCAAGAGGAAATGAATGCTCCTTGCCAGGATTTTATATGTTTAGACTTTCTCATTTTTCCAAACTGTTGGGTGTAAAGTGATACTTCATTTTAATTTACATGACTCTGATTACTAATGAAGTTAAGCATGTCTTTATATGCTAGTTATTGGGCTTTTTATTATCGTGGCTTGATTTAAGGCTTTATGTTGATGGAGACCTTAATTTTGAGCTTTTCAAATATATCATGTTTTCTTTTCTTCTTCTTTTTTTTTTAACCTTACAGTTTATGCTTTTAGGATTCAGAGCCATAGGATTGATCTCTGATCTGATACTTTTTTTCTGTTCTCTGCCTTACACTTATACTTTAATGCGTCTGGAGGTCACTTTTGGATAAAGCAGCGTTGTTTGAGGTCGCAGACTCATGCTTTGGAATACAATGCAACAGTTTGGTCTGAACTAAAGGGCCTTACCGCATCATGGGTACAGTTTGGAAAGATGATTTCGTGAAAAAGAAAAGAAGGCTATGCATAGTACGTTACCGCATGTGAAAATTTAAAAACATGTATATATGCAAAACAACACTTTATATTTTTCAAATAAATACTTCCTACCCAAAGAGAGATGCCAGAAAATTAAGTGTTTGCTCATGTAGGAGGAGAGAATAATTGGAGATAAAGATGAGGGGGATTAAAGTATAATAAAAATAATCCCAGTCTGTGCGAGGGAGGTGCCTTGCACAGACTGATACTAATAGTATTCTCTGGACTGAGAAGCATGGTTAACCCAGTGGTCTGGGGGTGGGGTGAATATAATTTAGGAGAGATGACCAGAAAATAGGTTAGGTAACCAGCCAATAAAGGCTAATTGAATGAAAATAAAAATACAATATTTTAAGTGTTATGATTCTTAAGTAAGATGCCTGTAAGGAAGAAAAATACTCCTAAATAACCACATCTGGTTGTGCTTTTTTGGCTTTTAAAGCATTTTGGGGAGAAACAGGAATTTCTCTTTTTTCCTTAGGTGAAGTTATCTGTGAGAAGGAGAGCAGATGGTGCTTTTTAAGTGTGTGTATACACCCGCCGTAGCACAAAATGAGTAGTTACTATTGAGAATAACAGGCTCTGGTTATTTTTTATGTTGCTCATTAAATTAAAATTCATTTCCTGGCAAGTATAGGTTTATAATTAAGTCATTTATCATAAGTGTTCTTTTGGCTGCATCTTAAATTTGATGACATGCAGAAGTGATATGTAGGTGGCTATTTAGAAATTAGATGAATGAGTTATTTGATTGGCCTTTATCATTTGATGTATAGGTTCTTCCTATTTATAACAATCACTGGACGCTGACTAATTATATGCAACGGAAGGAGGCAAAAACGGTCTTGGTTTAAAACTGTGTTCTCAACTTACCTTCCACCCACCGGCACTCTTGAGGACTGTGACACAGCCCCGTTGATGGGAGTGTGCTCTCTTGGTGCCGCACACAGTCGTGCTACAGTGTACTTGGGTCTCTCTTTGCTGGACACGGGTTCCGTGTTTCCCTCCCCTGAATATCACGTGTACTCTTGGTCTTCTGCCCTGCACCCCCTCAGTTATTATGTCCACATACTCAGCACTATACTAGCACTATATATTTTTTTTTATCTCATTTCAACTTGCGTATAGATCAAGGAAACAGACTCACAAAGGTTAAGTGATTTTTCTAGGTCATACAGCAATAAGTAACAAAACCAGGATTTGAAGTCAAGTGTAACTCTGAAGCTCATCTTTTTGCTAATTACACTGTATTTTTCATGGAGTATCGTCTACAAATCCATACTTGTACAGTGGGATGTCTTCATTAAGCTGCTTAATTTTTTGAAAGAGGACTGTCACCCTATCCTCTGCTCCAGCTATTTATGCTAAAGGATGCAGGCACTTCAACATTACACCAGAGGCAGATCTGTGTTCAGGTTTCTTTTGGAAAGGTTCAAACTTCAAACTCTCTGCTGTCTAGCTACTCAAAAACCTGTGTATGGACTATTGTTAAACCACTGGCCTTCAGCGGTGGTTGTTACAGCAAGCAGCTGGGTGCCATTCGCTGTTGTGCCTGTGACGGAGATTTGGGGAGGGCCTCTGGTGCACCACACCACCTCATCTTTGAGAGGCCTGGAGATGGAATTCTGTTTTCCAAAAAAAAATCGCTATTAGGAATCGTGTATTTGATTGTATTTTGTTCTTTACATTGATAACCAGGAAGATTGGAACCAAACTGCAGACCATCTCTAATAAGCTATGGAGGCATAAACAGTGTCCATGAGTGTGCTGATCTCACTTCTGGCATGATTTTCCTTCCTGTGCGTGCTCCTCGTGGATCTCACGTTGCTCGTTTATTTGTGTGTGTCGAATGTGTTTGCACAGACTGCCGCAGATCATTTGGCAAGTGCACAGGTGTGTGTACGATCAGTTGAAGGCTTCCGGACTTGCCGGTTCAATCACATTCCTGCCAGGAATGTCATGCGCGCACGCTCATATTTCTCATTTGTTTTCCTCCTTTCTTTTATCTCCTACTAATGTTCTCTTATGTTTATTATGGCTTCCCCCCTTGATGAACAGATTAGTAGAATTTTAGTAGTGCTTTTTATTGTTGAGTATCAACATAAAGGGTTGTTTTTCTTTTTCTTTCTTTTTTTTATCCTCAGCAGAGGACATTTTTCACTGCTTTTAGAGCAAGAGGAAGGGAGAGAGAGAAACATCGATGCGAGAGAGAAGTATCTACCGGTAGCCTCCTGCGAATACCTGGACTGGGGATCGTATGCTGGGGTCGGGGATCAAACCCGCAACCCAGGCACGTTCTCTGACTGGGAATTGAACCTGCAACCCCTCAGCTACAGGACAGCGCTCCAACCAACCAAGCCACTTCAGCCAGGGCAATAGTTATTTTTCTGAAAAATTAGTCTTTTAATTTGTGTTTCTCTAAGTTCATATTTTTAGTAAAGGTATAAATTTAATATTTATGAAAATATAAGAAAGAAATTTAACTAATTTGATTATGGTTTTTATCTGAGAATAAGAGCAGGGAAATTTGGAGTATCAAAAGAGTACCCTTGTAGAAGTTTTTGAGAGGTTATACAGAAGGGAATTTTTTTTTCAATTTGTTCTCATGAGTGTAGTGAATTCCCTGTCTGTTGCCTGATAGGCATCTCTAATTGGACATCGAACTTGTACTGCAGATTAACTGAAAGGGCACATACTATCACCTCTCCCGTTAGATACTTCCATCATTTCCCCCTCACACTTACCTGTTTTATTGTCTATTTCGGTGAATGGAATGACTCTGCGTCTAGTCACCCAAACCATAAACACGGCAGTCATATTAGAATTTCCTAGTTAGTCACGTGGTTCTTTATATTTTACCTACTTCACAGTTTTAAAACTGGCACTTTTACATTCCCATTGCTGTTACCTATTCCAAGTGCACTAAGAATTCTTGGTTGAAGAAATGAAATAATGAAT
The DNA here is from genome assembly GCF_022682495.2 of Desmodus rotundus. Classification (NCBI taxonomy): domain Eukaryota; kingdom Metazoa; phylum Chordata; class Mammalia; order Chiroptera; family Phyllostomidae; genus Desmodus; species Desmodus rotundus. The sequence goes on from NC_071393.1 coordinate 111,352,816, forward strand.
GCAGGGATGGTTTGTCTTAGTTTCATTGTTTCTGTTTGGACTACTGCAAAATCCTGTCTTCCTGTCTCTCTCCTTGTCCCTACTAACGTTGTCAGAGTGATGTTCCTAAAATGCAAGTCAGATCACGCCACTCTTCTGTTTAAAACCTTCGATGACTTCTTCCAGCCTCCAGGAGTACGTTTAGTTTAGCATCAAGGCCCCTCATGCTAACTCCTCTGCATCTTATTTGTCTTACTCCCCACCGTTTAACAGACCTTACAGTTTTATCACGTGGTTGCATATTCCATTTCCTCCCACATGCTGCAGCTTCACTGGGAGAACTTGACTGACTCTGCCAGTCTGATTTAGATGCCCTCACATCCCTTTATACACAGTGCCATGGCTGCCCCATATTAAACTGTTATGACCTCCTTACCCAGGGGCCTTTTCTTACCATATTTTCTTTGGCCTAGACAGTCTCCAGCACTTAGTGCATCACCAATAATTGCTAATTGATTGACTGACTATGGAATAGAACAAGTCTGTAGGTTTTATTCCAGTCTAATCATGTATTCATTCAATGCCAGATACTGTTTGAGAGGCTGGGGTTTCTGCAGTGAACAGAAATGGTACCTACCCTGACAATTAACAAGTGGGCAAGTAGATAGATGAGGTCTGTCCAGAAGGCACACAGCTATGTAATATGAAAAAATAGAGACATTTACTGAAGAAGACACGAGATACAAGAAACATTGTACATAGGACAATGACGCCTCAGTCCCCTTCAAAACAGGCACCTTGGGACCTCACACAGTTCTCCCAATTGTCACCAGTTGCCCCTTCTTATTTTCCTGAATTTCATCAATGGTCTGAAATCTCTTTTCTGTCAAAGGTGATTTTAGTTTTGCAAAAAGCCGGAAGTTGCAGGGTGCCAAATCTGGGCTGTAGGGAGGCTGAGTCACCTGGGTGATTTCATGTTTCACCAAAAAACTCAGCACAAGATGAGATGTGTGAGCGGATGTGTTGTCATGATGAAGCTGCTGATCACCAGTTGCCCATAGCTGCGGCCTTCTGAATCATCTGAATAGTTTCCATGGAATAATGTTCAAGCTTAAGGCAAAACTTGATGCAGAGTTGTTGCTCTACTCGCTCAGTCATTTTGAGTGCAAGGACCACACAGTACACGTGCTCATTCAACAGTGTCTACCATCCCCACCGACTAGTATAGTGAAGGTGTCAGTGTTCACGCATATGCATTCCAGTCCACTCTCCTTGACTGCCAGGTCACATCGATGTTGCGCAAGCCGTTCTGGTTATATTAACAATGGCTGGACTTTGTTCCGAACAGACCTCATTTATCATACTTTTCTTTAATTGCTTGGAAAAAATCCCAACGTGGGAAAGTCCCCTTTTTTCTCCCTGTCTTTCACTTTCTACTGTTTTTTTTTTTTTTTTCTGGGAGAAGAGCCCATAGATTTTTATTGTTTAGAGGCTCCTAACACAGTAGGGTACTGATTCAGGGGCCAGCTCTCCAATATGTCCTTATTTAATCATGGTGTTCAGGGACATGTGAAAGTGTCTTTGAGTTGATCTGAATTGTGGATGTGAGTAAAATTCCCTTACCTACTGTTCCCTTTTTTCCAGGCCCCTAGCTCAGCCCACGACTCTGGATAAAAGCTTCTTAGACCCTTTTGCCCCAGTAAGACAAGAAACCATAATTTTAGATGCTATTGCTTGCTCTGTCTCCTGCTGACTGCCTAAGTTAAGTCTATTTTGTGGCAGTTTCCACTTGTAAGAAGTGTACCCTTCCAGTTAAGTTATAAAAATCTATGTTTAAGTAAGCCCCTATGCCATCAAAAAAATAAGAGCTATAGAAACATAGAGTCCAAAGAGGAAAAAAAAGAAAGAACATTCCTAAGAAAACTGTCAATTTGCAAATTTGTTGTTCTCTGGCAGCAGCTGACAGGTGGAATGACAACCCAACCAAATAACACTAGGGCCATTGTGATAGGAGAGAACTTAATATTGTTATTGTTACGCTTAGATGATATTTGTGTGAGGCTGTGCTAGCTCTTGTATTGAGAAAGCCCAATCAGGCGGAAGACTTTTCGGTTTCTGCATTTAACGCAGCCCAGCAACTGAGGAAAACCTATGAAATCTCGAAGGTGGCGGCTCCCTTGACAGGCTTCTCCGGACACCTTTGAGGAGAATCAAAGATAAATAAATACCACACTTTATGAGAGGAGTGTGGGGGGAGTGGGAGTGCCTGCACCGGAGTTAAAATTTCAAAGGGCGCGGGACGTTCTCACCGCCTTTCTTCCTGATCAGACTCTTGTCTCATGACCTCGTTCACGCTCGGATTAGAGCCTGCCCTTGTAAACATGTGTGAGTTTGGTAGGGAAAGAAGGAGATAGAAGTACGTTTTCAACAACCCCAACTGTAGAGGACAAGGATCAAATACAAATGTCCTTATTAGGAAAAAAAATGGCTTTTAAAACTATTTATAAATCACATTGAATGCTCGTTTGTTTATGGAACGTGTAAATACTCTGGCCTGTCACACAGACATTTAATTTTGAAAGTCTGTGATTTCTTCAGGAAAAGTTTGTGACTTTCAGTGTGGCCCCTGCGCTAAGTTCAGTGGGCTACCTCAAGGTCAAATGGTCCTTAACTCCTCTAACTTACCAGGTGTAGACCCTGATCTCATCTCTCATCCTGCCACTGTGCCTTACTTATTTTCTTGTAATTTTAATGAATAATTTTTACTTGACCTTGACCTACCTCAGAGGGACCATGGATATTTAATTGGCTAAAAATAATTCATTTTTTTCATCCATTTATAGAGCGTTAGAGATTATTTGACCTGTCCGTGCCACTTTGCAAAGAGTAAACTGAAGCCCAGAGAAGTTAAGTGGTTTGCTGAGGGGCATTCAGCCGGCAAATGGACAAATGCAGGGGCTCTAACTAGACCCTGGCCCCAGTATGCTTTTATTCCTGCACCAGCGCATGCCTGTGTAGCCGCATAGGCTCCAGTGTTACGTACAATGGTGAGAACTGTAGCAGTTTACTTTACTGACTTATAAAGAATAATTAATAAAGTAGTTAAATGAATTCCTTGTTTAATTCAAAATTTCATGTGAGTCACCATAATGGTTTCAATCTCTTTTTCCATCAAAGTTTTTATGAGAGCAACTAGGAAATAAATTAGTGTGTTGGGTTTCTATTTGTTGTGTTTTTCTTCCTGCTGTGGAGAATATGGTGATTAAAAAGAAATAAAATGAAATAGCTCAAAGTTTGGCAACCGGGAGGTGAAGAACAAACCCAAAGGTATTAGGTTATTAGGAGCCAATAATAGAAATTCTAAACTATTACTCCTATAAATATAGTGTGGGTCGCTGTGACTGTTATAATGTTTCATGTCTGTCTCCACAACCTGCAGTGATTTCTCATACTCTTTTCCCCAGTGTGCGAAATTAATTTAATGTGTTAGTATAAACCGAGGAAGGGAAGCCTTCCTAGATTTTATTAGGAGATAGACTGAATACGGAAGGGTCCTTGTCCCAGCTAGGGTAAAGGAGAGGAAAATATATTATTGACTGCCTTTGACAGGCCACTTCAGACAGGGAGCAAACAAATTGTTTTAAAAATCAATTTTAAAAAATGCATTAGTATCAAATAAGTCCTCAAGAGAAAGGGGCTTCATGAATAAAAAATATAGTTAATTACTCCCGTAAAAACTTAGGGAATTGTGCGGATTCAATATATGTTGTTCCCTGTTAGAAGTGGCAGTCGGCGTTTGTCGGTGCTGGCTGTCAGTACAGTCAGCATCAGTTGTGGCTTGCCTGGCCCGCCGTCCTTCTGTCTTTGTTTTAGGGACTAGAGCTCACCCAGTCCCAGTTTTCAGACTGATGTAACCTCCTTCGGGGTGACAATAGCACTGTTTATGTTGGAGACAAATCCCAGAAACTCAAGGTACCAACATACACGGAGCGAGAGAGTACATCCGGGAGATTGTTGTTTGGCACTTTTACTGCTAACAATCTACAGAAGTTTCAGTATTTAGTGCCAGGTCAGGCAGAAGGGATGGTTTTATAGCTGTGTGATTCTGAAGGGTTTAAAGAATCAGCAAAAGATTACATAACAGATAACAGGGAATGCAGAGTCTGGCTTCCATAGAGCCTTGCAAGGATATGAGGGGAGGCGAACCACTGCTTCTAGTTTTGTTCTTGTTCTTAATGAAAAGAACTCCAAAAGAGCAGTATGGTTTTTGGTTCTTTGAGCAAGGCCTATGCTTGTAAAAAGTCTCTGAAACCCACCTCTCTCTTCAACCAATACGTACTTTTGTGATCAATTTAAAAAGCAGGTAAACAGAGAAACAAAACACTTAGAAGATAGGCCTGGCTTACATGGTGTGACCAAAGCGATTCTGTGCCTTAAAACTCAGTTATCTAATCTACCCACTCCATGGCTTATCCCGCTAGCATTTGCTATAAAGTGCTTTTCATCACTGTAGAGTTTTGCAGTGAACAGGGTGGCTTTGGAACAAGGTTATCTGCAGATTCTGATGACATCATGTCTCTGCTCACATACCAATTGGGTGAATATTGGCCCACATGGTTCTGGTCAGTGGATTACAAGGAATCCATGGTAGATTTAATTCCCTTCTGATGCAACCAAGAACATTCTCTGATGAGCTCCTTATTGAGATATCCTTTATTCGTTTATTACTCAAGGTACAGGTTGGGGCTTGTTAGCTCTCTGAATTCTTAGGCGCTCAACTGATAAAATCAAATCCATCATTTCACTGTACTTTCATAGGAGTTAGCTGAATTCATAAGGTTCACCCTTTATTTCCGCTTGTTTGCATAAGAGTACAGATGTGCACAGGGCTGCTGAGCCTGCCCAGGTGGCAGAGCTGTTGCTGTGGGCGAAACTAGATGAGGTGCCCCTGATGGAGTGAGAGGAGTGAAACAGTGGGAGAGACCTGAACAGTTTGTATCTTCTTCAGTTTAAACTAAACTTCAGGAAACTTATTTTTCAATTTGAGAAATGTTCTAAGGTCCATTAGGAGACTAATATCTTTAAAATCACGCAAGGAAGAAAATACTAGGGTAGTGAGAGTGAGGAATAGCTCTGGTAGTTAACTAACTTGGAGCAAATTAGCTAAGAAACTGAGTTTCAGTTTCCTGAACATAGAACAAGGATATTGGTAAGCGCTCTCTAACATTGCTCCAAGCTCCTAGGTTCTCTAATTAGTGTATTGTAATCGTAGACCGATAATTTAAAAAATTAGATACATGCGTACTTTTATCTTTTAATAAAGGAGATGATTTATATTTGTCAGTAGTAGAATTGAACTGTCTTTTGTGTTTGTATGATAGCTTATACTCTCCAGTGCATGAAAAATTTCAGGTTGTTAATAAGATACAGTTAGTGGTTTCTTTTGGGGAGAAGGACAATGTGTCTGGATAAGAGTGGGAGAATTCTACATTCACTTTATACTGTGTGTTAGCTAATATATTTTTTTCTTACTATGTCCATTATTGTTTAAAAGTTAAAAACTTAATTGGTTTTATTATTTTTCAAAAGATAAACAGAAGACTCAAATCATTACAGAATGCATACCAGGATAAAAATATTTGGAATTTAATTTCAGATCCAAATATTTTATATAACCTTAAAGTATTTATTATCTGAAATTATCAGTAGATTTTTGCTTTTATTATATTGAGAAAGGTGTCTTAAATCTTGCCTGTCAATGACAACAGCTGCTTTTGTTTGATGAGACAGCGGCTTCAAAAGCACAGAAGCAAAGCTTAGCGACGTTAATGACAGAATTACCGAGCTTCTATGTATTTGGTTCTCGGAAAATCTTATTATTTCTTTATCCTATTTGCGACAGTTTCTAGCATGTTCTTGCTTTGATTTTCAGCAGTGGGAATGAAAGAGTTGGAAAAATATTGGTTTTCAAACCAACTAGTAGCGAGGAGGGCCAAGCTGAGTGTCTGTCTTATTACCAGTGTTAACTAAAATGGTAGCTCTCCTGCAATCTTTTTAGAAGGTAAAACTACAGGACATGAAAAGGGAGCCTGCTGAAACACCAAAGGCATTTTTAGAGACTGCATATGGCAACTGGACTTGAATTTGGCTTCAGCATTAGTTTTTGTCCTTTTCCCCTATGTTTATAGATGCTTCTATGACATTTTGAGAAACTGTAAGAACCCAGAAACTAGATTTTTTTTAGAATTATATTTTATTGATTATGCTATTAGAATTGTCCTAATTTTCCTCAAGTGCGCCCCATCCCGCAGGCAATCCCCCCAGTGGTGGGATTGTTCATGCCCATGGGTCTTGCGTCATGACTGTAAGTTCTTTGGCTGCTCCATTTCCTATACTGTACTTTATATCCCCATGGCTACTCTGTAACTACCTATTTGTACTTCTTAATCCCCTCACCTCCTCACCTTTTCCCTACACTCCCCACCCCTCTGGCAACCATCAAAACTCTCTCTGTATCCATGATTCCGTCTCTGTTCTTGATTGCTTAGTTTGTTTTTCAGATTCAGTTGTTGATAGATTTGTATTTATTGCCATTCTATTGTTCATAGTTTTGATCTTTTTCTTAAATAAGTCCCTTTAACATTTTGTATACTAATGTTTTGATGATGATGAACTCCTTCAGTTTTTTCTTGTCTGGGAAGCTCTTTATCTGCCCTTTGATTCTAAGTGGCCAATCCCTTCTAGCTGCAAAGTTTCTTTTGAGAAAGCAGCTGACAGTCTTATGGGAACTCCCCTGTAGGCAACTAATGTCTTTTCTCTTACTGCTTTTAAGATTCTCTGTTTATCTTTCACCTCTGGCATTTTAATTGTGATGTGTCTTGGAGTGGGCCTCTTTGCATCCATCTTGTTTGGGACTCTCTATGCTCCCTGGACTTGCATGTCTTTCCTTCACTAAATTAGGGAAGTTTTCTTTCATTATTTTTTCAAATAGATTTCCAATTTCTTGCTCTTTGTCTTCTGCTCTTGGTACCCTTATGATGTAAATGTTGGACCTCTTGAAGTTGTCCCAGAGGCTGCTTATACTATCCTCATGTTTTTGGATTCTTTTTCCTTCTTGTTGTTCTGCATGGTTGTTTTTTGCTTCCTTATGTTCCATCATTGATTTGATTCTTAGCTTCATCCACTCTACTATTGTTTCTCTGTAAATTGTTCTTTATTTCAATTAGTGTATCCTTTGTTTCTGACTGGATCTTTTTTTATGCTGTTGAGGTCCTCACTGAGTTCCTTGAGCATCCTTATAACCAGTGTTTTGAACTCTGCATCTGATAGATTGCTTATCTCCATTTCATTTAGCTCTTTTTCTGGTGTTTTGATCTATTCTTTCATTTGGGCCATGTCTCTTTGTCTCCTCGTTTTAGCAGGCTCCCTGTGTTTGTTTTTATGTATCAGGTAGAGCTGCTTTGGCTTTGTGACTTGGTAGCATGGCCTAATGTAGTAGATGTCCTGTCCCTACTGGGCAGGGGTCCAGAGGCACAGCCTCCACTATCACCCAAGCTGGGCACTCAAGATTCGCCCTTCATGTGGGCTGAGTATGCCCTCTTCTTGTAGTTGAGCCTTGGTTGCTACTGGAAGATCAATGGGAGGGATTTATCCAGGCCAGTAAGCTGCAAGTATTGCCTGTGACCATGAACCACCAACCTCCGCCCTCCATGGAGGATCATCTGTATGGGGGCAGTGTGGTGGTGCTCCGACGCGGTCTGTAGGTGTCCATTGAGTGCGCTGGCCCCGGGGTGTTCCAGGTGGTGCAGGCCAAGGTCAGTGCAGCCCTGTGTTTTGCCCAAGGCCACCCTGCCTGAGCTATAAAGCCATCTGAGATGTCTGCTACTTGTCCTGGGCTTGGAGATTCCCAGGCGAAGCCAAGCTATGAATCTAGGCTGGCTGTTGCTGATGCCAGGCCTGGTGCTCACTGAGGCCAGTTATTGCTTATTTGATAGAATTTATGAAGTTGTAAAGCATGAGTCAAGACCAGCCATTCATATGGAAAAGTAGCTTGGGTGAGCTCATAAGATGGGTGGGGAAGAGTCTCTGGGGGACAAAAGTGTTAGCCAGGTTGATGGAGTCTCAGATATGATACTAGCTTACTGGCCCTGTGGGGGCGGGGGAAGGATAGAAAAGGGACAATTGTCTCTACTTGCCTTGATACCAGACACTTCAGTTTCTCCCTGTATACCACTGGTGCCTTTCAAGCTGCTACCCTGGTGCCGGAGCTCAGAGGGCATGAGTCTGAGTAGGTGAGTCCATGTGTGGGTTCTTTAAGAGGAACTGCTTGTGGCTCCAGCAGTTTCTCCTACTGACTCAATCCCCATTGGTTTTTGCAGCCAGAAGTTGTGGGGACTTAACTTCCTGGCACAGGAACCCAGGGCAGGTGGGCCTGGTGCGGGGCTGGTACTCTTCGCTCCTGAGATACCCCTCCCAAATTTTTATCCACCACATATGGGTGAGGAACCAGCCAGTTCTGCATCCTCCCACCCCTCCTACCAGTCTGGATGGATGTGGTTTCTTTAATGCTGTAGTTGTCAGAATTCCATTCAGCTTGATTTCTGACAGTTTTGAGTCATAGTTGTTCTATATTTTAGTTGTAATTTTTATGTGGCTTTGCAAAGAGACGAGCCATGTTTGCTTATGCCGCCATCTTGACTGGAAGTCCCTGAAACTAGATGTTTTTAGCCTGGCATGTTAAGGGATATTTTTTGTTTTTATCTTTCTTTTTGAAAAAAAAAATGGACTTTACAGAAAATGAAAACCTTAGGAACATTCCATTCTATTTTTTAAATTTTAGAGGACCTTCTTAGCACTGTTAATGGATTAATGTTATAATTAGTATAATATAGACATGGTGAGTTTTTTATTTCCAATTGTTCTGTCAAACCTCGAATATTTTCCCATATCTGGCCCAGTGTATTTTAGACTTTCCCATATTCAACAATAGCAGCTAAGCAAAAGTTAAGGATGAACTGCCACATTGGAGTTGTTCAGGTTTTCCTTTGTTCTTATTAGATTTACATTATCTCTGGCTAAATTTATTTGTACTTCCATTTCACTCAGGTTATAGTACATTATAATTTGGTTTACTTATTATTTCTTTGGAGCCTTAGGGTATTTATGCTAATGTTGATCATTGCATGAAAATGATGATAGTAACTACTGCTGTCATTTATTAAGCCCTTAATTTGGCTAGATACTATATTAGACATTTTGTTAATTCATCTTAGCAAGTACTTCCTGAGTACTTTCTATGCCCAGGCATTTATCTCAAGGCTAAAGATATAATAGTGAATAAGACAAAACCTTTAAGAAGCTGTGTTTCACATATTGTTTCTAATCTGTAGAACATCGCGTAAGGTAGATACTGTTTTAATTTTTAAATGAAACAGCTGAGACTAGAGAAGGAAAACATTTTCCAGCATTCTGTAGTCTGTAAATGATCAAGTTGAGTTTGAACCTGTCTTATTTGATTCTAGTCTGCATTCTGATCCATTCTACTGCCTCTTGATAATCAGTACTATTTCCTTCTTCATTAAAGACATTTATAAACATCCAGGATTGGTCTAAACATGCTTGATTATGAATATAATTATTCCTTTTTAACCTTGTTGCTTCAAGAAAGCTAGAAATACACTAAAACCTATTAAATTGAGCATAAACATAATACAATACTTAGAAATAAATTTAACTGAAAATTTTGCAAGGCTTGTACACTGAAAACTATAAAACATTGAAAAAATTAAAGAAGTTTAAGTAAATGGAAAGATATCTCGTTCATGATTAGAAGACTCAGTATTCTTAAAATGGATATTTAGTTCCTAAATTGATCTACAGATTCCACACAATCCCTATCAAAACCACAGCTGACCTTAAAATTCACTGAATCCCAGGATAGCCAAAACAATCTTAAAAAGAGAACAAAGTTGGAGAACTCATACTTCCCAATTTCAAAACTTACTACAAAGCTGCAGTAATCCAGATAGAGTGATGCTGGTATAGGATAGAAATATAGATCAATGAATTAGAATTGAGAGTCTACAATAAACTTTTACTTATGGTTAACTGAGTTTTGACATTGTTACTAAGACAAGTGGGGGAAAGAATAGTCTCTTCAATAAATAGTAATGAGAATGCAAAAGAGTAAAGTTGAACCCCTACTTCACACGACATACCATATAGACATTTAAATATAAGTTAAAAAATTCTTAGAAGAAAACATAGGTGTAAATCTTCATGACCTTGGATTAGGCACTTGTGTCTTAGGTATAACACCAAAACAAAAACAACCAAAAATTGAATGTTATCAAAATTAAAAACTTTTGTTTTTCAAAGTACATCATCAAGAAAGTTAAAAGAGAGGCCACAAAATGGAAGAAAATAATTGCAAATCTTATATCTGATAAGAATCTAGTATTCAGAAAACGTAAAGAACTCTTAGAACACAACAATTAAAAGATAAATAACCCAAATAAAAACAGATAAACATTTTAGTAGACATTTTTCTAAAGAAGACATACGGCCCTGGCCGGTGTGGCTCAGTGGATTAAACACTGGCCTGGGAACCAAAGGGTCGCAGTTCAATTCCCGGTCAGGTCACATGCCTGGGTTGTGGGCCAGGTCTCCAGTTGGGGGCACATGAGAGGCAACCACACATTGCGGTTTCTCTCCCTCTCTTTCTTCCTCTCTTCCCCTCTCTCTAAAAAAATAAAATAAAATCTTAAAAAAAAGAAGACATATAGATGATCAATAAGCACATGAAAAGATGCTCAACAGGATTAGTCAGTGCTGAAATATGAATCAAAAGCATGGTATCACTATATACCAGTAGGATGGCTCTAACAAAAAAGACAGACTATCACATGTGTTGTTGGTAAGGTGTGGGAACATTGAAGTTCTCATGCATTGCTAGTACTGGGAATGTAAAATGGTGTAACCATTTTGGGAAACTGGCATTCCTCAAATAGTTAAACATAGAGTTAGCATATGATCCGGCAATTCCACACCTAGGTTTTTGCCTAAGAGAATTGAAAACATGTCCACACAAAGACTTCTAAATGAATATCCATAGCAACATTATTCGTAATAGCCCTGAAGTGGGAACAACCCAAATGTCTCTCAACGGTGAATCCATAAATAAATGAGGTGGTATATCCACACAATGGAATAGAATTTGGCACCGAAAAGGAGTAAAGTATTGATACACGCTGCAACATGGCTGAACATTATGTTAAATGAAAGGTGCTAGTCACAAATAGCTACTTATTATATGATTTGATTAGTATGAAATGTCTAGAATAGGCAAATCTATAGAGACAGTAAATACTTAGTGGTTGCCAGGATATAGATAGAGGGAAATATGGGGAATGGTTACTAATGAGTTTCTTCTGGGCGGTGATGGAAATGGTCCCGACTCAGGTATTGATGATGGCTGCACAACTCTGTGAGTATCCTGGAAAACACTGCGTACTTGGAAAGAGTGATGTAATGGTATGTGAATCATTTGTCAATAAAACTGTTATATGTATTCTTAAAAATCTGTGACTTTATTTGGGGGGGTTTGGATTCAAATGAATTATCTGTTTGTGTTTGAGGTTTTTCAATTTGAGTAAGTACAATGCAATCTAGACTTTTATTATCCAGGAGGACCTTTACTCTTCTTTATTTTTATCCTTTTGTATCGGCCTACTTTATACCAACTAGCCTTACTACACAGGCAAAAACTACTACAGATGTCATTTTGTTTACACTTCCTTCTTTATCCCTTTTTAAAAAACCTTAATGTTATATTAATTTTCAAACCAAGAATGGCATATTGTTGCAATTACATCACTTGGAAGTGTGTTTATTTTCAAGAGTATGAATTTGAGTTAGAAACTGCTTTTTTGTGACTGTGGTATTTGATGGTCACACACTTGAAATGCTTGCTGGCCAGACCACAAGAGCCTTTGGGTGAGTGGGTGGGTGGGTGTCAGTGTAAAAATCATTCATGGTTTGATAAAGTGCAGACTGGTTGAATATGACTTTTATAATGTGGCTGTGAGCCCTGCTCGTGGTATGAATTGGTCCATGTCTCTTTTATTTGTAAACATGAAATTGAAGTAGGTTTTATTTCTTGAATGTTCTGGCATGGTGCTAGTAAGAAATATGAGTGTCCTACCCAAAGCATTATATAACAGGAAGCAAAGTTTTCTGAGAGAAATAAGGAGCTTGGTAGGAAGAGAAGATAAAAATCTTTGCTTGGGGACAGTTCTTTTCCATTGATATTCCCATTGCATTTTCCCAGGGTGTGCCTGGGGAATCTTCTGCTGGGTTGCTAGACAATATTCCCCTTATCCAGGGTGATTGGATAAAGAAACTAGTTATTTGGGGCTTGGAGTATAGACAGCAAGGAGCCATGGTTCTGAATGTGGTATCTGGCCCAGGCTTACTTGCTAGTAATGGCAGCATGTGCTGGACAGGAAGGAGTGGGTGGCAGCACTTGATAACGTGAGGCACTGGCATCGTCACTTTCATTCTGGTCTTTTCTTTCAAAATAGGTTAGATTTTAGCCTCTTGTCAAATTGCATGCTGAATATCCCTGTAGCTATTGCCTGCCAAGTCATCGACATACATGGAGATGATTCTCTAAGGCAGCTTCAGTTTCCATCCATATTTGAATTGTTAAGTTTAATCTACTCTTTTATATTGGTCCTACTCACCAGCAACTTCTCCTCTTTGCCTCTTAGTCTTTCTGCCCAATTCAAGCGATAGCAATGTCCAAATGCACCTCTCTAATCCCTGACTGACCCTATAGTTGTTGCTTTCAGTGGCCCTACAGTCAGTTGGCATATTTTTAAAAAATTTATCTTCTATTCTTCAAAGCAGTTTTAAACCTAGATTTAAAAGTGCTGCATCTTACTTAAAGTAGAATAAACTATTCAACTTTTAAAGGTGGATATTTGTTCACCTGAGTTTCTAAAAAAAAAAAAAAAAAAGGTTTCATGCTAGAAACATATTCTAATTATTACACCATCTTAGAATTAAATGGGGACTTCCAGTCAAGATGGAGGCATAGGTAAACACGGCTCACCTCCTTGTACAACCACAGCAAAAATTACAACTAAACTACAAAACAACTATCACCCAGAATCGTCAGAAAATCGAGCTGTATGGGAGCCTGACAATCAAGGAATTAATGAAGTCACATTATTCCAGATAGGTAGGAGGGGTGGCGACGCCCCTCTTGTGAGAAATGGGAGGTCTCACACCCAGGTGTGGTGGATAAAAATCGAGATGGATACCTCAGGAGTGAGGGATCCTAGCCCCACACCAAACCACTCAGGCCAGGGTTCCAGGGTCAGGAAGATGAGTCCCCATAACTTCAGGCTGTAAAAACCAGTGGGGGATGGGGCAGCAAAAGAAACTGGAGATTCTCAAATGTCTCCTCTTAAAGGGCCCACGACAGACTTAGGACTTAGGCAGACTCACTCCCTCTAAGCTCCAGCACTAGGGCAGCAGCTGGAAGGGCAGCAGTGGCATACAGAGAGAAACTGAAGTGTCTGGCATCAGGGCAAGTGCTGGGAGACAGCTTCCTCCTAGACAAAACTCCAGGGGCTAGGCATTGACACTGTCCCCTTTCTGAGCCCTTCCCCACAGAGCCACAGAGCAGTGACACCATATCAGAAACTCCATCAACCTCATTCACACCAGTTGCGCTGCCCTGACAATTACCTAAGGCTCTGCCCCATCCAACTTACGCTGCACTTTTCTACATTAGGCCATGCTACTAAAACAGGGAATGAAAGCAGCTCTACCTAATACATAGAAACAAACACAGGGAGGCTGCCAAAATGAGGAGACAAAGAAATATGACCCCAGTGAAAGAACAGAACAAAACTCCAGAAAAAGGACTAAACAAAATGGAGATAAGCAATCTGTAAGATGCAGAGTTCAAAACACTGGCTATTAGGTTGGTTGCTCAAGGAACTCACTGGGTAATTCAACAGCATAAAAAAGACCCAGGCAGAAATGGATGTTACACTATGTGAAGTAAGGAAAAATTTATAGGAAACCAACAGTGGAGGGGATAAAGCTGAGAATCAAATCAATGATTTGGAACATAAGGAAGAAAAAAACATTCAACCAGAACAGCAAGAAGAAAAAGGAATCCAAAAAAACAAGGACAGGCTAAGGAACCTCTGGGACAACTTCAAATGTATCAACATCCGAATCACAGGGATGCCAAAAGGAGAAGAGGAAGAGCAAGAAATTGAGAACTCACTTGAAAAAATAATGGAAGAAAACTTTCCTAATTTGGTGAAGGAAATAGACATACAAGTCCAGGAAACACAGAGCGTCTCAAACAAGACAGATACAAAGAGGACCACACCAAGACACATTATAATTAAAATGCCATAGGTTAAAGATAAAGAGAGAATCTTAAAAGCAGCAAGAGAAAAGCAGAGAGTTACCTAGAAAGGAGTTCCTGTAAGACTGTCAGCTCATTTCTCAAAAGAAACTTTGCAGGCAAGAAGGGACTGGCAAACAGTATACGAAGTGATGAAAAGCAAGGACCTACAACCTAGATTACTGTATCCAGCAAAGCTATCCTTTAGAATTGAAGGGCAGATAAAGTCTTTCCCAGACAAGGTAATGCTAAAGGAGTTATCATCACTAAGTTATTATTACATGAAATGATAAAGGGACTTATTTAAGAAAAAGAAGATCAAAACTATGAAAAATTAAAATGGCAATAAATTCACAACTATCAACAATTGAATCTAAAAAACGAACTAAGCAAACAAGCAGAACAGAAACAGAATCACAGAAATGGAGATCACATGGAGGGTTATCAGTGTGGTGGGGGAGAGGGGAGAGTTGGGGAAAAAGTACAGGGAATAAGAAGCATAACTGGTAGGCACAAAATAGACAGGGGGAGGTTAAGAATGGTATAGGAAATGGAGAAGCCAAAGAACTTATATGTACAACCCATGGACGTGAACTAAGGGGTAGTGATTGCCAGAGGGAATGGGGGTACAGGATGGAGGCGGGCAAAGGAGGAAAAATTGGGACAACTGTAATAGCATAATCAAGAAGATATATTAAAAATATAATTAATGGACTCTGAGGTATCATTCGCCCTCTTCTTCATAACAGAATGCTTTAGCTAAAATCATCCTAGGAAACTAACAATCTTAAGCAAATTTGAAAACCTCTTAGATCACTCATTACAAAGTTTTCCAGTTTTGACTATCAGTGAAATTGTGCTTTAAAAATTTTTTAATTGATTTCCTTTGGAAGGTTAATTCAATTTTCTCATATGAGGTAGATGTTGAATTTATTCAACCTGAAGCAAATCATTCTTCTCTACTTTATACTAAATATTTCTCCCCTAAATAGGGAAAAATCTGTTGGACAAGTGGCTTCACAGTAACACTTGAGTTCAAGTTGTGCTTGAACTGTACATAGAAGTCCGGTTTTATTGCCTGGAGAGATGCTGAGACTTAAGTGTTAGAGTCTCGAAAGCCCAAATTTTGCTGAAGTTCATAACTAGACATCTGCTGTTTCCAAGGACTGTTATATTCAGGAGCTACTGAGAATGGGAAAAGTAAGTTTGGTGTGTCTTCTGAGAAAAGTGAAAGTTTAAGATGGTGCAGAGCTGCGTACAAGGGACAGCAGGCCTGCTCTTTGAGGCACCCTTTGGCATTTGAGGTCCCCTGGTGCGTTAGAAACTCAGAGAATGGTATCGTGAACATGAGGGGCAGGAGTGCAAGGAAGTGGAGGGTGAGGCGGTTCTTAACTGTGCTAAAAGAAATGGAAGGTACTCACACTATTCCATAATCCTTTCTCCTTACCATTATTACTTAAATGAAAGGACAGAACTGAATTTCCTTCCTTTCCCATGTTTATCTCAAGGTCGTTTCCTACGTTGGACGGAAGGGAAGTGGGGAGGGAACAAAGAGACTTATTTTAGTTTCTTTTTTTAGGCCTTTGGGTGCCAACATCTTGTTGATGGTCAATTTAGGGTTTTATGAGCAAAAGTAGCAATAATAATTATTACCATTTATTGAACACAGGAATGGTGGTAAGCACTTTAAGCACATTGTTTTATGTGATCTGTACAGTTCTATAATATAAGCATTTCTCTAAGCTAATACATGTAAAGCACTTAGAATAGTGCCTGAAATATAGTAAGAGCTCAGTAAATATTAATGATCATTTTGGAGATCAGAGAACTGGATCTTAGAACAGCGTTGGTAGAATTTGAATCCATGGCGTTTAAACTCTAAAGCCCATGTTCTAAACTGTTGTGTGTTTCTCTCCTTTGAAGAACACAACTTCCTGTACCAAAGTCTTTCCTGCTATTCTCCTGCGTGTGCATTCTAGGGTCATGCTTGTTTTTTATTGTATGTTCCAACTTGTTCCACTTTGTGAGTTCTGCATCCTCCCCCAGCCCGTGCCTTTATCCCCAGGGAAGTTCATTTTTCAAATTATCAAGGTCTGGACCAAATTTCTTTGGTGAGAATGTAGAATTTTCCTTACAAGATTTTAAAAGGACAAGTAAGATAATTACATGAAAGGGCCTGTTTAGGCTCTTTTTGCATGGTAGGGGGTGGACCCGATAACCTTTGGATCACTTCCACTTGTAGAATTCACCATTTCAGCAGGACAGCAACATTTCGGGCCAAAGTTCAACTTTTTTTTTTTATTATTAAATTCTTTTATCGTCGCCAGGAAACTAGAGAAAATGAATTCTTCACAGTGTGCCTGCACATGCAACATGAAACGGTTTGCACACCAAATGAAATTAAATGGAAGACAGCTGTTTGGGAAGGAGCTGTCAGACACTGATTGGGGTGAATTAGGGGAGAATAGAGGCTGGGAATACGTTTTCAGAAACAGGATATCAGTGGCTTACAAAGCAAGCAAATTTACATACACGAAAGCTCTCCTGTGGTTGTGCTGTTGCGTGTCTCCTCAGTTCATCCTTCTTAAATTATCATTTGCTCCTGATGAGTAGGTGTCTGCTTTCAAGGCTTCTTTTCACGTATCGACTGTGTGACAGTTCTTTTCTTTTCTGAGAAGTAAGTACAGCGCCACCCCGCTACAATGCCATTCTAAGTACTTTGGTTTTGGATATACTGCAAGCCCAGTAATGCTCACCAAGCCACTTCCTTTATCCAGCAGCTCTTTGTTCCTGCCCAAATGCCAGTGGCTGCCAGAGGTGCCACCAGGGTCTCCTAAAATGGCTACTAGCCAGAGGGGGGCAGTTGTATCCCAAAACAGACTCCAAGCGCAGATGGTAACCTAGGTGATAAGTATTTTAACTTTTTAAAGCCTTGATTGGTGACTGTTCTTTGCACTTCCCAGGCACTCAGGTTATGTTACCTGTGCGATGTTCCCTCCTCCCCCCGCAAGACCTCGTTGCTCATCGTTTGGGCCTGTGTTCTCACTGCTGACAGGCTTCCCTCTGCCGTCTCTCCAACCCTCCTGCTGGGTGGTGGCTCATAGTGGGATCTCCGCTGGGCCCTTCCTCGGCAGATACAGTGTTACACATGGAGCTGCCTTTAAAGGAATGTTTTAAAAAGCCTTTTGGTGTTTTACTATTGAAGCATAGCCTACCTACAGCATAACCTCATACAGGAAATTCAGTTAGCATTCAAAATTAGGAATCTTAGTATAACATTGCACTAGTGCAGCCTTAGTCTCTGGAGCCCCTGCTCACACTGAATGTTTACATTTTTGACCCTTTTTCACGATGGTCTTCCATAATTCACTGAGGCCCAGTCTCAACTGCCTGCCTTTGAGATCTCGCCTGCTACCCCTCAGTACCTTCTTTATTTCTTCTGATTCAAAATGCAGCCTCTTCCTTGGCTGAGATTAAGGAACCACATGATTCATAGCACGGCCATCTACAGTCCTGCCTCCCTGTCGACCTACCTCGTCACAGTGTATAATCGGATCCCTGCCCCTGGACTTCCTGAGCCCAGGTCTTCTAGAGCCATTGAACTAAATGGTATTGGAGGACCTGCCGTATATGAATAAGCCAGTGGCCTCCCATCAATCACATTACAACTCCTACGCTCCACAAAGTAAAGGGGGCAGGCCCCAGGTCAGAGGTGTGAGCAAGGTTCCCCGTCTTTAAAATGACATTTACTGAAGCAGATGTCATTACTGAAAGGACTCTGTGAACTTAACAGTGATTTTCTTGGTGAAAATATTTGCTTCTCAGGTCTGGAAGTGCTTCGGGTTAACTCCTGTGAATGCTTTCTTCCTTTTCCTCCTGGTGAAAATCCGGAGTACCTGCCAAAACTATTCCTCTGTGAATCAGGAAGTTCTTGAGCACTCATTCTGTGGGAGTTGTGGCTAGAAGGGGCAGAGTCCATGGAAATTAGGAAGAGTCGGCTTATTTTTTCCGTGTCACATAGAGAATTGTGTCATCAGACTTGCCCCACTGTCACCTAGTTAGAGACTTAACTATCACCTGACTTACTTTCATATTCGGGCCAGCTGCTTCCCTCATTCATTCAGGAGGTCTTCACTGAGTACCTGTTCATACGCTAGGCGCTGTGGGAGGACTGCTGTCTGAAAAATTGGCAGGTGGAGTTCTCCGCTCTTGAGAGCTTATGGGCTGCTGGGCTGTGGTGAGGAAAGTGTTTTCTGAGTGTTGATATGGTGATTACTTGCTATTAGTGGCATTTCAGTCAATAATAAGCCTTAATAATGTAGTTCTCTTCTTTATTTGGACGATATATTTATCCCTTTCACAAAATACAGTCAGCCCTTTTGTCTACCTGACCTCAGATGAGGTGACAAAACGTGCATAAGGTCATACAATGACACAGCCACCAACCTAGTTTTGTATGCAGACAGTCTTTCTGAATTCTTGGCAAATTTAAATGTCTAATGTTGTGAGTCTTAGCTGTGGTAATTCAGATTTAATTATCATGGGATCCAGCTGGGGTGATTGTTTTTAGTGCAGCCACAGGAAATCAAAGCTGACAGCTGGGCGGCAGCTGTGTCCCAGCTGGTTCTGTGGATCTGTGCTCAGAGGGGAAAGTGGTGGCAGCTCCCCAGGCTCCCCAGCCCCAGGAGATGGTCTCTTTGGTTGTACCTGCCACGTGTTTTTGAAGCCCGTGCAATTAACACTCAGGAAGTGAGACTTCAGTGAAAAGGTATTAAGAACATAGTGCGTGTTTAGTGGGCATGTCATCATCTCTTTCTTCTTTACAAATTCAATAAACCCACTACATTAGGAAGTATGTTTACCTTACATAATTCATTAGGCAGTATGTTCCCCTAAATTGCAAAGATATGCCCTTAAGATTGGCTGTCTTAAAGCTCTCTGTACTGTCATAAGATTTTGACATATGATGTCTCATTTTTGCCTGAAAATCTTTTATAGATTCTCTTGGGTAAAATAACACACTTCTGTTTAAAATATATTCATTTGGTTTACTGACTTTATTAATTCTCACCAGAATTTGCATTAGCTACTTCTAGCTTTCTTAGAAGACAGGCATTATTTGTAAATTACATTAATCAACATTATATCTATTGTAAATGATACTGTGAGAGCTGGAATAAAATTTTTGCAATGAATAACAAATGAGTGGCTAATATCCATAATATATTAAGAATTGTACAAATCAATTAAAGAAAACCCATAAGAAAACTAGGCAAGAGTTTGAACAGGTAGTTTACAGATGAAACACTACAACTTGCCAATAATAACCTCAATAAGACTAAAGAAATCAGATTTTACTGCCTTCTATGGGAAGGCTCTTCCTGGTGCATTAAACTGTCAACAGAAAGGTGTAAGACTCAGTGAGACTGGTGGAAATAACGTAAGGTTCCTGAGCGGGCTTTGTTCGAGTCACTGGTACAGTCACTGTTTTTGTCAGAGACTCTCGCATATATTACATTTCCGCAGCATGGGACCTCTGCTCTACAATTGGGTCGGATTCCTGTGAGGAGGCTTAGCACTTTGGAAAAAACACATGGTTTTTCTCTGGTGTATGAATGCTCTGATGCCCACTAGACCGGGGGTCTGGCTGTCAGGGTAGCCGGATGGAGGCCTTAGCACAGTCGCTGCATCCATCGGCTTTAAGTATGAGCATCCTAAGGTGTCTTCGTATTTGACCTGTCAGTGAAAGCCTCCTCGCAATTAGTTCATACGTAGGTCTAGGTTTTTCTCCTGTATGAGTTTAGTGATGCAGCTGAAGATGTGATTTCCTAGCAAAAGATTCCCTTCAGATACTGTATCCATGAGACTGCTCTGCAGTGTGAATCTTTTGGTTGGTGATCACCTCTGACTTTTGTCTGAAGGCCTGCAGACATTCCGTGCAGACAGTTTCTCTCCAGTGAGAATTGTCTGGTATGAAAGAGGTCTTAATTTTTTGGTGAGGGTTTTCCCACGTTCAGCACATGTATGTGTTTTTTTCTCCTGTGTAAACTCACGGATGCCCTAGCAGTTGGGGACCATGCTTGCCTGACTGTTTTATCCTAAAAACTTGTGGTCATTGTGAGTGACAGCCATCCAATCTCGAGTCGGGTAGAGCCTTCAGCCTCCCTGAACAGCATGCTTTGCACCAAATCACATTTTCTGCTTTATAGCTGAATCTGTTAAGGTGGAGTAGGATTATTTTCTGTTATATAATAGAAATTGTTCCAAGTTACAACATGGGAAACCATTTGTTTTATGCTGAAAGATTATTTAGTATAGATCCATTTATATAGATTGCATACTGACTGGCCATAATATTAATCTTTCAGTTATGCAATCCAAGTGTAGTGCAGTTGAATGACAAGTCACTTTCCTCATCTACCATCTTGGTGTGATAGTCACTCTTCTAGTTGAAGCTTTTGAGGAATATACATAGCATTTTGTCATTAAGTTTGGCAGTTATATATGATGGTTTTTGTGTTATATTCTACAATACAGCAACATGTTAAAATTGCTTTGGCAAGAGTGTTTTTTTCTTAATCTTGCTACTCTCATCGTGATGGGTTTCTTACTATCAGACGATGGGCTGAGTATTACTAGCTCGAGTTTCATTGTCATGGGCGTAATGTACAAGTAGAAGTATTGTTATTTCCCTAAGTCTTCCACAACATCATTTTTATCGGACACCAATGGATATGTCAGAGTTAATTATTATTAACTGTGTATCATTTTAATAAGTACTATGTATTGTGTGCTTAGTACGTAACACAGACTGTGCAGAATACTTCGTGCACTATCTCCTTTAATCATCTTAGCGCAGCATCGTGCTAAAACTTACTTTCAAGTGGGTGATCGTGTCATGCTGGCTAAGTAAAGCATGAGTAGCAGGGGCACTGATTTAAAGTGGTTCACTCAGAAAGTGCATAAAACTAGAGCAACAGAGGCTAAATGATTCAACTCCTGTTCAGATACAAGATTCTCCTTCTGCCTTCATAGGATTCTGTCCTGAGTGAGAAAATATGGTCTTATGTTTAAGCAGAGTATTGAGAGTCGTGAGATTAGATCATGAATCTTTGTTTTTTTTACCTGACTCTGTAAGTTGTTACATTGCTGTTTCAGTCCCTAACTGAAAATGCTGAGTGAATGTGCTTAGCTGTTACTAGGGTGCGTTTTGTACATTCACAGGCTTCGAACATTTGTGAATACTCTTTGGTTTTCAGTTAGTTGTGTTTGTTCCTGGTTCTGCATCCTGTTGAATTGGACGTGGCTTATATAAAGAAGTGTCTATAAAGCCACAGGCAAGTAAAGTTGGAATTTCTTCCTTGGGGAAATCTGAAGTGTAGAGTTATAAGCAAATATTAAGGTTCAAAGTGGGCAATATAATGAGCACATTCAAGGAATTAGTAAGTATTTATGTAACACTTCATGTGAGCAAAATGTTTTACAGCCATATTCATTAATTTACATAAGTCCCCTGGAAGGTAACAATGTTATTACATCTGTTTTATAAGCAAGACAGGCAAAATATAGGCAAATTAAATGGCAAAAAGGAAGAGAAATTAAGACATCGATTCTAAGGCACGGACCTATATTGTGTACCATGTTGCTTCATTAGGGAACTAAAGAATTAAAATGCTTCTGTTTTGGTATAGACTTGGGCATAGTGCCTATTTGGGTAATTGTTTATAAATATTTATATAATTTTATATATTTTCTTACACTTTCTGGTTATGTGGCTCAAAGGCCTTCCCACACAAACTTCAGTGACTGGATATCTAAGCTTATTAACTGATGGATGCGACTCTGGATTAAACGTTCTCAATCAAATGTTGCAGCTGTGGTGACCAACAGGCCGGCGAATGCGCCCAGGGGGTGCTGGGTACTGACCTAGACAGGACGCACTGGGAGGCCAGCGGTGGGGTGACCTTGTCAACCACACACCGCGTGAGGTGGCTCACTCTCTGTCACTCTGTTTTCCTTTGTGCTTCCCTTTTCTCCCCAAAGAACAGTACATTTATGGCAAAGAGTAATACGTTTGTTCATACCCTTAAAAAGGTAAAATGAGAAAATCTTCCATAACAGAAGAGATTAAAAAGTTACCCAGACTCTTGCATTAGAAAGCAGGAAACATGATAAATTATTGCATTCAATTAACTTTTCGTTTACTCACCGGGTGCACAGAAACTGCTTTAACACTCTGAGGTGCGACCATAAGGTAATGAAGAGTGATTTTTTAAAATAAATATACCTTAAGGTACACTCTTTAAATGAGAGCTACTCTTCAACAGAGCCACTCTTTACACAAGTCCAATGATGCTGTCACTGCAAAAAATATTTGTAGAACTCGTCCTTTTGAATCCCCTTTAGAAGCCATTTATGAACTGTAAAAGAAAACAGTCTCGTATTTACTTAAAGTCACACCATGTTTTCTTGGTCAGCCCCTCCCCTGGGAAGAAGCTCATTACCCAGATGGATTATTGACCTTTCCACCAGCCTTTGTCCTGCGCTCATCTTTCTTTTCTTGTTTGTGTTCGAAAGCAGTTTTATACTTTAAAAATAAAGACTTGCCATCAGTGAGTGTATTTACTTATTTTTTAGCTTTTTATTTTAGACTTACAAAAAAGTTGCATAAATAGTACAAAGTTCCCGTATATCCTTCACCCAGCTTCCCCTTCTGTTAACATCTAACTTGAGCGTAGTACAGTTATCAAAACCAGGAAAGTAACATCAATAAAATAATATTTGTTAGTCTATAGACATTATTTAATTTCTCCAGTTTTCCCCACTAATATACTTTTTCTGCTTCAGGATGTAATCCGGGATTCCCACACTGTATTTGGTCTTCGTGTCTTCTTAGTGTCTTCTAATCTGTGACAGTTCCCAACGAGAACGTTCCAAAGCAAAGCCTGTCCTCCCCCTCCCTTCAAAAGGAGAAAGAGTCTTAGACTCTGAATGTGATTCCAAAAGTGTCTCTGTCTCCGTCTTGTCTGTCCTTTCTTTCATTCGTGGGAGTTGTGAGCCTCCCGTGTGCCCAGTTTTTGCTGATGCTGCAGTAAAAAGAAAAGGAAGATTTGCCTGGACACAAAGGAGCTCACAGTACACGAGGCAGCAAGCCTACCTGTAACCATGGTGCAGGTGTACGTCAAGCTGGTTTCGCGATGCTCAGAGTCTCTTGCGTCTCTGCCTCTTTCCACTTCTTCTGCCGTCACCTTATTTCAGATTCTCACTACCTCATGCTTTATCTATTGCAATGGTTTCTTGTTTTTTTTCTTAAGCTATAGGTCCCCTTCCCGCTCCAGTCCATCTAAAAATGCCTCTTTATGTGTATTCTCTCTCTAGACAGTAACTCTTTGTAGCTCTCCCCGAGTTTAACTTCTTAATAATTTTCCAATTTCTTAAATCAGTGGCTCTGATGTTTCTGTTAATCACTGAGATTACTCTGATGACTCCCTAATTGGTGGAGCCACATCTGCTCTTGTATAGGCAGAGTGATATTTTCAAATGCAGATCCAATCACATTGTGCCTCTGTTTAACTGTTTCAGTGGCTTCCCATTGTTCTTAGGATGCTATCCAAAATCTTGAGGAAGATGTATAAGCCATGTATGACCAGACCGTAATATTATTGCCTCATAGAGCTTTTGGAAATATTAGAGCAGTTAGAACTCATAAAATGCTTAGAAAAGTGCCTAGAATGATTTCCCTTATATGTGGAATCTAACAAAACAAAATAAACAAACAGAACAGAAACAGACTCATAGATACAGAGAACATTTTGATGGTTATCGGGTGGGTGGGGTCAGGGGAATGGCTGAAAAAGGGGAAGGGATTAAGAAGTACAAACTGGTAGTTACAGAGAGTTAGGGGGACGTAAGGAGCAGCGTAGGGAATGTAGTGATGAATAGTGTGATAACTGTGTACAGTGTCAGATGGGTACTAGATTTATTGGGTGATCACTTAGTTATATAAGGTCTAATCACTGGGTTGTGCACACCTGAAACTAATACAATACTGTATGTCAACTGTAGTTGAAAAATAAAATTCACTTAAACTTAAAAAATCTGGAGATGCAGTTACAGGGTTGGTGAGAATAAATCTAAGATATGCAGAAACAGGTGCCTAGAATGTGGTAAGCAGCCAATAAAAACATGTTCTTCTTCAACTAAGAGTTTTATTTAAGAATAGATGGGGAATTTTATAAAGTGCTTTTCATTAGTATAGAGGTGGTAATTTTTCTCTTGGTATTCCAATATGGTAAATTATTTTAACAGATTTATCTTTTATTTTTTTTAAACTTTTTATTGTTGTTCAAGTACAGTTTTCTCCATTTCTCCCCCACCAACCCCCACCCCCACCCCAGCCATCCCCAATTCCTACCCTCAATCCCACCCCCCTTTGGTTTTGTCCATGTGTCCTTTATAGATGTTCCTGAAAACCCTTCCCCTTTCCCCCCCATTATCCCCTCCCATAACAGATGTCCTAATATTGACCAGTCCTTGCATCATTCCTAGCATAAACTCCATTTGGTCATGGTTATTAGTTAGTTCTTCAAAGTGCTGCTGGCTTCTTTTTCCTAATATTTTATTTAGAATTTTGTATTCATAATAAGTGAGATTTGTCTGTAAGATTCATTTTTATGCTAATTCCTCATTCTCTAATTCTCTTGTTAGATATCTAATATCCCTTTTATAGCAGTTTCTGCTACTATAAGTAATTATCTGTACATTAATTTGTTCAGTGTCTGTTTTTCCTGCTACAATGTAAATGCCGTGGAGGCAAGAACCAGCCCCTTTGTTCGCCACTCTGCCCCTAACACCCAGCACAGCTCTGACATGGCATGAGTATGTGTGTGTATGTGTGTAGATATGCCTGTGTGTGTCTGTATGTAGATATGCATGTGTGTGTGTATAAAATAAGTAAATGTCTTAATTAGTAATAATTAAATTGGAAAAGTGCATTTCTATAATTGACTTGGGCTTTTTCTAATGCAGTAAGGGGCTTTGTCGATACTATACAGATGCTTTAAAGTTAACCAATTCCAATAGTGGCTCTTTCTCCTGTTTCCTGTGGACTATAAATATTGAGATTTAATAAAGCAGTTGAGTAATTTTGTGGGAAAAGTTATTGTATTGTTCCTTAACTACAGTACTTCCAGTGAGGCTGTACAATTGACCGTAGAACAACACGGGTTTGAACTACACAGGTTTACTTTATATGCAGATTATTTTCAATAAATTCTGTAAAAGTATTTTCTCTTTCTTATGATTCTGTTAATAACATTTTCTTTTCTCGAGCGTACTTTATTGTAATATAGTATATAGTATAGAATACAGTATATAATACATAGAACATACAACATATGTGTTAATCAACTATGTTATCAATAAGGCTATAACTAGTTAAGTTTTGGGGGAGTCAGAAGTTGTACATGGGTTTTTGACTGTGTGGGAGATTGGCACCCCTCACCCCAATGTTGTTCAAGGTCAACTGGAATTCTTATTTAAGTAAGAAATGCTGCATGTACAAGGTTAAATGTAGCAGGGAGCTAAACAATATAACATAATCCTTTGCCACTTGTTCTTAGGACTCTGACCACTTAGAATTTTTTGGCTTTTTGTTTTTTCTAACACTTTTTAAAGGAAAAATTTGACTGTTAAGGATAACCCACCACTGGCATAGTTGAAGACCAGGTGTTGATTAGTCCAGATTAGCTTTAAGGTTAGTAAGAGGGCACCGACCAGTCTACAGATTGTAGATTCTTAGGTCAAGTTTGGTATCTTTTATCCAATTGGTGAGGACATGGGGGTGGAATCACATGGTATAAATTATGGTTGCTACCCCCTAGCAAGGTGAACTAACACCCCCTAGGAGCTTGTAGGTAGGCAGGTATCATACATAGAACATGTCTACTATAGCTTCTTACTACCATGACTCATTGGAAAAGTTTCATAAATACTCTGGCTTTCAGTTTCTTTACTTTTAAAGTATATTAAAGTAAAGTATATTTTATTGATTTTGCTATAATCAATAGCATAATAGTTGTCCCATTTTGTTCTCCCCTTTATCCTCCCTTGCCCTGCACTCCCCCTCCCTCCAGCATTCCCCCCCTTAGTTAATGTCCATGGACCATACATATAAGTTCTTTGGCTTCTCCATTTCCTAGACTATTCTTAACCTCCCCCCATCTATTTTGTACCTACCAATTATGCTTCTTATTCCCTGTACCTTTTCCCCCCATTCTCCCTTCCCCCTACCCACTGATAACCGTCCATGTGATCTTCATTTCTGTGGTTCTGTTCCTGTTCTAGTTGTTTGCTTAGTTTTTGGTTTATTTTAGGTTCAGTTGTTGATAGTTGTGAGTTTATTGTTATTTTACTGTTCATAGTTTTTGATCTTCTTCTATTTCTTAGATAAGTCCCTTTAACATTTCATACAATAAGGACTTGGTGATGATGAACTCCTTTAATTTGACCTTATCTGGGAAGCACTTTATCTGCCCTCCCATTCTAAATGATAGCTTTGCTGGATAGAGTAATCTTGGAGGTAGGTCCCTGCTTTTCATGACTTCAAATACTTCTTTCCAGCCCCTTCTTACCTGCAAGGTTTCTTTTGAGGAATCAGCTGACAGTCTTATGGGAACTCCTTTGTAGGAAATTGTCTCCTTTTCTCTTGATGCTTTTAAGATTCTGTCCTTATCTTTAATCTTGGGTAACTTAATTATGATGTGCCTTTGTTTGTTTCTTCTTGGATCCAATTTCTTTGGGACTCTCTGAGCTTTCTGGACTTCCTGGAAGTCTATTTCCATCGCCAGTTTGGGGAAGTTTTCCTTCATTATTTGTTCAAATAAGTTTTCAATGTCTTGTTCTTCCTCTTCTCCTTCTGGCACCCCTATGGTTCGGATTTGGGAATGTTTAAAGTTGTCCCAGAGGTTCCTAAGCCTCTCCTCATTTTTTTGGATTCTTGTTTCTTTTTTCTGTTCTTATTGTATGTTAATTTCTTCCTTTTGTTCCAAATTGTTAATTTGAGTCCCCATTTCCTTCCCTTCACTGTTGGTTCCCTGTATATTTTGTTTTATTTCACTTTGTTTAGCCTTCATTTCTTTCATTATTTTGTGACCATACTCAATCATTTCTGTGAGTATCCTGATTACCAGTGTTTTGAACTTTGCGTCTGCTAGGTTGTCTATCTCTTTATTGCTTAGCTCTTTTTCTGGTGTTTTGATCTGTTCTTTCATTTGGGCCATATTTCTTTATCTTGGTGCACCTGTTACGTTTAAGGGGCAGAGGCTTAGGTATTCACCAGGGCGGGGCAACCCTTCTTGCAGTGTTGTGGCACTCTGTGGGGGAGGGGGCAGAGAGGGAACAACACCACTTGCTCAGTTCTCACCCCGCTTTCTATCACTTCCCTTGCTCCCCACAAGTGGATTGTGCCCTTCCAGGTGCTGATTCCCAGGTGGGTGGGTTTATGTATGTTCTAGTACACTGTGGACCTCTCCAGCGGACTCTCCTGTGAAACTGGGAGTTTCTCCTGCCTTTGCAACCCCCACAGGTTTTATAGCTAGAGGTTTTGAGTCTTTAGTTTCCCATGCTGAAACCCCAGGTTTATGGTCTGTCTTGCTTCCATTGTTCCTCCCAGCTTATCCGCATGCGAATGTGGGACCACACAGTTAGCCAGACCCCACCTCACCCTCATGGTCTGCTGCCTTTCCACGTGTCCTCTCTGCCTGGCTGCCCATCTCTGCCCCTCCTACCAGTCTGGATGAATGTTTCTTTAACTCCTTGGTTGTTGGAGTTCCATGCAGTTTGATTTTCTGGCACTGTGGGTTGTTTTTTGTTTTTAAATTTGTTGCTACCCATATTTTGGTTGTGTGAGGAAGTGAAGCATTTCTACCTATGCCTCCATCTTAGCCAGAACTTTTAGTTTCTATACTTTTAAAATAAGACTAAAAAAGGCTTCTGGTCAAGATGGTGGCACAGGTGAATGTGGTACTCACATCCTCCAAAAACCGCATTAAAATTACAACTAAACTACAGAACAGCCATCACTCAGAACTACCTGAGCTGAAGTCTCGCTGAACAAAAGTCACAGAATGGGCTGGTTTCACATCAACATGTGGCAGTTAAAAATCAAGAGGGATACCTCTGCTGTGGAGGTACCCCTGAGGAGTAAGGGGTCCCACCTCACACCATGCTCCCCAGCCCAGGGTTCCAGTGCCAGGAATAGAAGTCCCCATAACTTCTGGCTATGAGAACCAGTGGAGATTGTGGCTAAGTGAGGTGGAGGGCTTCTGAAATCTCAGGCATTTTTCTTAAAGGCCTGTACCGACTTACTTGGACTCATTAATTCTGAGCTCCAGTGCTGGGGCTGCAGCTTGAAAGGGACCACAGACATATGTTGAGAAACTGAATTCTCTCTTTGGGGCAAGAGTTTGAGGGTCAGTTTTCTCCCAGACAGAAGTGCTGACGGGCCATTGTTCCTTTGCTAAACCCTTCTGCCAAAAGTGGGTGCCATATCTGAGTCTCCATCAACCTGGCTAACAATCACTGTCCCACCTTGGTGATTCCTTGAAACACTGCTCCACCCAACTTTTGAGTCCACCAATGCTGTTTCCAGTGACTTTTCCACTGGGTTAGTCTTGGTTAATGC
This sequence comes from Desmodus rotundus, assembly GCF_022682495.2. Classification (NCBI taxonomy): domain Eukaryota; kingdom Metazoa; phylum Chordata; class Mammalia; order Chiroptera; family Phyllostomidae; genus Desmodus; species Desmodus rotundus. The sequence goes on from NC_071393.1 coordinate 111,381,909, forward strand.
TTTGGACTTTCCTAAAATCTTTCAAAGGTGCATAAACCTCAGACAAGTGGCACCTGGCCTCTGTGTTCCCCACACCTCTTTCTAAGTGGCTCTGGGCCTGGCACTGGCAGCACCTGACCTTGGTTTGCAGAGTGACCTCTCCCAGGCACCTCCAAATCCAGCACGAGCAGCAGCCACGTGCAGATCGCTCTTCAGCTCTTGCTGGGTGGCCTTGGGCAGGGCATTGGAAGCAGCTGATCTTAGTGATTTGGAAGATATGGAAGCAGAAGATACCGAATCAGAACAGGAAAAAGAAAATAGAATCCAAAAAATGAGAATAGTTTAATGAGCCTCTGAGACAACTTCAAGTATACCAACATTCGCATTGTGGGGGTGCTGGAAGAAGAAGAGAGAGAGCAAAGAATTGAAAACTATTTGAAAAAATAATGGCAGAAAACTTCCCTAACAAGTCCAGGATGTGCAGAGTCCCAAACAAGATGAACCCAAAGAGGCCCACACTAAGACGCATTACAACGAAGATGCCAGAGATTAAAGACAAAGAAAGAATCTTAAAAGCAGCAAAAGAAAAGCAGTTAGTTACGTACAAGGGAGCTCTTGTGATTCTGTCAGCTAATTTCTCAATAGAAACTTACAGGCAAGAAGGGACTGGCAAGAATTATTCAAAGTGGTGAAAAGCAAGGATCTACAATCTAGATTACTCTATCCAGCAAAGCTAACGTTTAAAATTGAAGAAGAGATTAAAAGCTTCCCAGACAAGAAAAAGTTAAAGAAGTTCATCACTATCAAACCAACATTACAGGAAATGTTAAAGGGTCTTCTTTAAGAAGAAGGGAAAAAAAGATTAAAAAATATGAATAAGAAAATGGCAACAAATACATATCTATCAACAATTACTTCAAATGCAAATGGATTAAATGCTCCAATCAAAAGGCATGTGGTGGCTGACTGGGTAACAGATGCTGTCTACACATGCTATCTACAAGAGACTCATTTCAGATCGAAAGACACACACAGACTGAAAGTAAAGGGATGGAAAAAGATATTTCATGCAAGTGGAAATGAAGAAAATAAAAGCTGGGTAGCAGTAGTTATACCAAACAAACTAGACATTAAAACAAAGGACACAGCAATTCCATTTATGGATATTGATCCAAAGAAACCCAAAGGACTAAATTGAAAAGACATGCATCCACATGTTCACTGCAGCCTTATTTAAAATGGTCAAGGTATGGGAGCAACCTAAGTGCCCACCAGCAGAGGAATGGATAGAGAGGAAGTGGTGCCTATATACAATGAAATATGACTCAGCCATGAAAATAAAAAGGAAATCTTTTCTCAGAGGCTCATTAAACTATTCCCTGCAGCAACATGGATGGACCTAGACAGCATTGTGCTGAGTGAAATAAGTCAGACAGAGAAAGACAAGTGCCATATGATTTCACTTATATGTGGATTCTAAAAAACAAACTAAATATGTAAGCAGACCAGAAACAGACTCATGGTACAGAGAACATTTGACAGTTGCCAGATGGGAGGGGTTTGGGGACTGAGTGAAAAAACTGAAGGGATTAAGAAGTACAAATAGGAAGTTACAGAATGATCATAGGGATGTGAAGTGCAACCTAGGGAATATAGTCAGGAATATTGTAGTAACTGTGTCTGGTGTCAGATGGGCTGTAGATTTATCAGGATGATCACTTAGTAAGCTATATAATGTCTAATCACTGGGTTGTACACGTGAAATTAATAAAATATCACCCATCAGCTGTAATTCAAAAAATAAAATTTATTAAAAAATAAAATATGGCTAATAATAAGTCATGGTTGCAAAGTTACTACCATGATTAAAGATAACTATGTAAAATGCCTGGTATACAGTAATAATGAGTTGTAGCTAGCGTTATTCATCTACGAGATAATAATAAGAAGTGTCCTAATATGGAATACACAAACGAGAGAAGTCTATACCTTTTCACGGGGTAAAGAGCTGATGCCATGAATTCAGAGATACTAACTTTCTTATAACCCATTCCTCCCTATCAATTTTTACGTTGTACAAGTTTTAAAGAAGTGGTTATTATCATTCTACCTCTGGCAATATGTTAGAAGATGAGTATATTATGTTTTAAAATATAAAATCTACCTTTTTAAAGCATGGTTCAGCTGGAGATAAAAGAAGAGAAGTAACTATAGGCCAGAAGGAAAAACTGAGGAGTGTTTTCCCCTGAGAACAGCTGCAAACCCTTAGGGAACTAGCGCCTGGTTTCTAACGAGCCCATGACATACTTGCCCTGGCGGGGAATAAGACACAAAGCGTGGCTCAGGCGAGAGAGGAGGTTAAATGGGAGACCTCTACTTACAGCTGAGACTGGGTGAATTAGAAAAAACTCGCCCTTTTCAGTCACGGCTCTGGATGGATCAGGGAAAAAAGGTGTGTGTATGTGAGATCTCTCATTTAAAAATGATGCATTAGCTCCCTTGGACTCTGAGTAGTGGTCCATAGGTCAGAGACCTCTGGTATGCTATTTAAATCATTTAGCCAAACAGATGTTTAGGGGTAGAATTCTTTCCTCACTAAAAAAAAATTTAATTTTGTAATGGTAACTAATTGTGTGATGAGCACATGTGACGATTGGAGCCATCATTTTGGAAATATCCTTAAATAGAAGGAATGTTCTTAAATAAATGTCCTGTAGTGCAAATCAAGCCTTATTTTTTTTCATTCCTGCTATGGAACTACTGGGCAACCCTCACTCAGCAGGCAGTTTGGTTCAGTTTTGACCTCAAGCCTTTGTATTCCTAATGGAGGAGCAATCATCTTGGTGCCTTTCTTATTTAGAGAGTGGCAGGTTAATGAGACTGCGTAGCTTCAAACTTCTAACGAGACAAAAAGGACTTCTGTATACGAGACGGGTGGGTTTGGCGCTTACCTATTTCGTGTGACAGTCTTCTTTGAGGCTGTATCAGATAGTGCCCCTGTGATGGAACAGTGAACTAACTCCTTGATGTTTCTGCGTTTGCAAATTGTTTTTGTTTATTTTGAATAGTGAATGGGCCTCACGAGTTAATAATAAAAAAGAAGACAGGCTTTCCTACTGTCATTTTAATGATGAGAAAAAGGTACAGTCGAAAGAGCTTAGGTAACTTTCTCAAGGTCTCATGACCAACAGGTGACAAAGCTAAATTTTCCCACATAATGTCATATCGGATGAGAAATGTATCCTTATTTAAAATATTATATCAGTGAGTCATAGGCTTTGCGGAGCTCTCAATGCCAGCAGTAATGTTACTAAGCCCCTTTGGGCACATGGCAGAGTGGTCTGAAAGTTGGATAGAGCTCTAGCCTTTATTTATGTAGCATTCAAAACAAAATTAACTTCGAGTCAAGCAAGTGGAACTGCAGAACTTAAGGGGGTGAGAAGTGATGGTCTGTGTTCACTTCTTTTCTGATCCTCTCATTTTCTGTAGTTGATGTGCTTCTCAGACGCCCGAGTCCAGTCATGGTTGCCAGATGACTGGGCTCGGCCGGCGCACCCAGGGCCTGCGGCGGTGCTCGTTTCCATGCGAGCTGGAAGAAAGAGGCAATGGAAAAAGCACATGCAGGCGTTGTTAAGTAACTGGCTGTGCAGCTCTCAGCGCCCTGTGTTCCTCTGAATGTGAACTTAGTCTGATAACTCTTAGAACTGGGGCTTCGTGAACACAAATTGCAGTGCCCTGAGCTTACCTGAGAACGGTGGCCGAGCCCTTTGTGAGCCGTGCACGCACCCAGGGCTGTGCGGTAATCTGCGCAACTGGACTTTGGTCAGTCTGGTTGCCCAGAGGGGTGCATATGCCTGGGAAAGGCATCATTGTCTCTCTTCTGGAGTGATTGTAACCACTTCAATATGTAAGAGATGTACTTTTTTTAAGGTAACCCTCTTTTTGGGTGACCAGTTGGTCTTCAGCATCATGCAGCCTGCCAGGAAATTTGATGGTAGGTTCTGCTCCTAGAACTGTCCTTGCATCAAAACCCGTTCCCCTGGGGTCATTTAGAAGTTAATGAAATAGGGTCCCATAGGATCCTATAAAAACAGTACGTGTAAAGGAGTTACTAACATGATACTTATGAAGTCCAAGCAACATGTCCCCTTACCTGATCTTCATAGTGACTAGCAGTATGTCTGTTGATGGGGGCTCGAATTCAACCTGGTGTTTTCCCATGGCGTTTCTGGTGCTAGGTCTGACATGAATGATGTGGCTGCGATAATTGTATTGCACTGGAGATTGAATTATGTACATCTGCATCTTATAGCCATTCAGTTTCTTTAGGCTGATAATAACTTTTTTTTCACATAGTAACAAAAAAATCATACTTTTTATCAGTTGTTAAATATTCATACACAGCTTTTAGTTTGTGTGGCCTAATTTTTCTGATCACTTTCATTATGTTGGTGCTGTTTTTGTTCATATTATTTTTCTGGGGGAACCATGTAGTTCTTGTGTGTGGCAAAAGCATCGTATACTCAGCAGTTGCAAAAGTTACTTTCTTCTCTGTGGACTATTCTATATCCGAGACTTCCAGTTCTAGATCACTGTCAGCAAAGATTGGAAGCAGCAGCCAGCAGTGCTTTCTACTCCTTTGAACAACTGTACAAAACTATGAGTGGGGACCCAGAAACCTGGAATTTATTTATTAAAAAATGTGTATTTATTCTTACATGTTTAAACTTCAGTCACCTTCAAAGTACTCTCCATCTGATGTAATACACCTATCGAGATGTTTTTTCCGCTGTTCAAAACAGTTTTGAACTTGTTAATTTGATGCCTTTTAGTCCTCCTTCTGCTGTTTTTTTGTTTTACCCCTTTCTTCCATATCGGTAAAATGTTTCCCTTTGAGGACGTTTTTCATCTGGGGAAACAAAAAAAAAAGTTGCTTGGGGTGAGATCCGGTGAATAGGGAGGGTGGGGCCCGGGGACCATGCCATTTTTGGTCAAAAACTGCTGAACACTCAGCGCAGTGTGGGCAGGTATTCTCGTAAATCACCCTTCATGAAATGGGCAAACATGTTGAAAGAGTCTTCAAAAAAACTCACTGAAGCAAATTAAAACCACAATGAGGTACCATCTCACACGGGTCAGAGTGGCCAACATAAACAAATCAACAAACAAGGGTTGGAGAGGATGCGGAGAAAAGGGAACCCTAGTGCACTGTTGGTGGGAATGCAGACTGGTGCGGCCACTGTGGAAAACAGTATGGAATTTCCTCAGAAAACTAAAAATGGAACTGACCTTTGACCCAGCAATTCCGCTGCTGGGATTATACCCTAAGAACCCTGAAACACCAATCCAAAAGAACCTATGCACCCAATGTTCATAGCAGCACAATTTACAATAGCCAAGTACGGGAAGCAACCGAAGTGCCCATCAGCAAATGAGTGGATCAAAAAACTATGGTGTATTTACACAATGGAATTCTATGCAGCAGAGAGAAAGAAGGAGCTTATACCCTTTGTGACAGTATGGATGGAACTGGAGAGCATTATGCTAAGTGAAATAAGCCAGGTGGTGAGGGACAAATACCATATGATCACACCTTTAACTGGAACATAATCAGCAGAAGAAAAAAGCAAACAAAATATAGCCAGAGGCATTGAAATTAAGGACAATCTAACAATAGCCAGAGGGGAGAGGGGAAGGAATAGTGGGGAGAAGGGTTTTCAGGAACAACTATAAAGGACACATGGACAAAACCAAGGGAGAGGGTGGAAGCAGGGGAGGGAGGTGGGTTTGGCAGGGGTGGGGTAGAGAGGTGGGGAGAAAATGCAGACAACTGTAATTGAACAACAATAAAATAATTTAAAAATTAAAAAAAAAACCCCAAAACACCTCACTGAAGCCAAATGCAGCCTCTCACAACAAGGCCAGCTGGTACACTGGTACAGATGGGTTCCCCAAACACTCACCTAGCGGGGGATGCCAGTACTACCAGGGGCCCGCCCTCCAGAAGATAATTCTGGGGTTTTGGGGGGTGCCCCCTCATATCTACTCTCCCACCCCAAACGTATTTTAAATTGTGACACCCGATGAGGCTGAGATGGCCGCTGGGCTGAAGATGAGGCTGCGCAGGGGCCTTGGGAGCAGAGGTGCTTTTTGCTTCCTTCGTGCTTTGAACTGCAGCATCTGTTCTATACCCAGAAGTGAACAGCTTGTTTTCCAATCAAAAGGGATTCTTCTGCAATTCGACCTTTTTTGGAAATTAGGTATACTTTCCAATGTATATGTTTGGAGGCCCTTGGGTATTTGAAACATTTCCTAGTCTACTTTCCCAGACATAAAAGATACCATGTGTGAAATATGTGGAATGAGAATGTCAAGGTGTTTGGGTGGATTCCTTCTGTAGAAAATATATCTGCTTATTGCAGTTTTTCTGTAAAGACTTTACAGTAAGTAAGGGTAGTCTAAAAGCACCTCTCAGAACTGAAATCACTTATGTCTGCTGGTATGAATAGAACCTTCCAGAGTATAAGCCAATGAGCCACCTCAAATACCACCACCTCCTTTATGAAGCCTTCTTCAATGCCCTGTGAAAAGAAAGTAAGTAGCCCTCCCCTGCTCCGCTGTTCCAAAGCACTTTCCACTTCCTTAAAAGTGCGTATCTCACATCTCAATCTGCCTCTAATTATATGTTTTATTTTTTCCCTGTCTACTATTGAAATCAGGGTAGGGATTTTGCCTGGCTAATTTTTGTATTCCCTCTATTGCTACCCTGGACCCCTGAGTGTAGTCACAAATCAAGCCCCCACCCCAACCCACCTGGTTTCCTCCACTAGGAAGTTGTGCTCGCTCCCAGGTCGCTGCTAGGATTATGTGCTCTTAAAGCACTATTCACGCACTATTCCAATGACTTGTTTACATAGCTGTTTCTTCTATTAGACTGTAAATTTCATGGGGACACGACTATGCCCTCCGTCTGTATTTCCCCAGGGCCTAGCACAGTGCTGGGACACAGAGAGTACTCATTAAATTCCTATTGAGTGAATGTTGGACTTACTCAGTGAACAGTGACCTTGAAGTATATAAATGGAAAAGATAGGGGCCCATTTTCCAACGTTAGCTTGACTGCATAATAATAAGGCATAAATAACAATTGCGCGTGCGATAGTGTTTCTTATCCCTGGAAAACTGTTAAGAACCAAAGAAGTATTCTGCTGCATTATGTTCATATCATCGTGACAGGAAGAATGTGTTGCTTTTAGCTTCAAAACCCAGAGATGGTAATCTGTCATCTCTGAGCAGTTTAAATAGAATTGATGGCTATGTTTTTTCCCCCCTCTGTAACCTGATTCAGAATTTAATTTTGAGTTTTCACTGTTTCTGTTGATGTAACTGCCTGTTGATTAGTCTGTGTCCCCTGGGAGTGTAAGCTCCTGAGTGCAGCCACCTTGCCTCTTATCCCCAGGGCCCTGACGAGGTGCCTGCAGAGTGTAGACAATCAATACATATCTATGAATATAAAACTGAATGTGTGATCCACCTAGAAAAGTCAATACAAGTTTTTTGCCTTAACTTCAGAATGAAAGTTCTTGTTCCTGCTTGGAAGGAATCTCTGGGACCAAATGGCTTTAAAAAGATGTAGTGAACCCTTGTGAAGACGGAGGTATTTACGAGTCAGAATATGGGCTGGTGTTGGTGGTTGCCAGATTCTTCCTTTAGAAGATTAAGCTTCAGTCCTTGAGAAGCTTAATCCTATCTGTTTACCCATTTCTCTCTTGGATTTTCAGCCAGAGAAATAGACTTTCAGAAAAGGTAATGTGAGGAAAAGTCAATTAGGTGAGAAGAATAAATTTTCTCCTCAATCAGATGTCCTATAATTTGCCGATCAAATCTAACGCAAGTACAGGTTTTGTTGGTAACAGGTTTCTAGATCCTGTGCTGGGTCTCTATTCTCACATGGTATGAAGTTGCTATTAAGTATAAACTTCATAATAAGTTATTCCCTTATTCTTAAAGTGGCATTGAAAATTTTTAATTTAAATTCTCAAGCTAGATTTGGTAACCCTCTATTTAAAAGTTAATATGTAAAGAAAAAAATTTTACCCAGAAAAGAAAAAGTAAATATGCAGTTTGTCACTGAAATGAACGTCTTTTTACTCCCAGAGACAACTTCCTAGAGATAGAAAGGTATCTAGTCTTTTTCTCTTCTTGTGAGATATTGTATAAACTTAGCCACTTGCAATACCATTTACTACTTTATATCTTGCTTTTGTCATCATGGACACTGGCCTTGCTTCTGGAGGAATGTGCTGTGAATGAGCACCTTGCTCAGCAGGAGACCTTAGAGGTCATCCATTTTGATCTCCTTGGTTTACATATGAGCAAACGGAGGCTCTGAGATGTTAATTGACTTGCATAAGATTACACAGCTAGTCCTGGTAGCACCTATGCTGCAGCCTAAGTCTCTGGACAGCTCATTCAAGACCGTTTCTACTGTGCCTCATAGGCTTTCTTTATTCAGTGAGGCAGGATGCTCACTTCCAGGCAAACACTTACTGCTGAAACTCTCAGAGTTGTATGAGTTGAGAGTTTTAGGTGGCAACATACAGCTAAAATGTAAACACTTAAATACATTACATTATTCTTTAATTAGAGACAGACATTACTAGTGGAGACACCACATGAAACAGTAATGAGGTGCCTCTCACTTAATGAGGGAAATGAGGTTTTCCTTAGAAAGTTAAACTAGAAATCAGTAAGTGCTGGGTTGCAGTGGATAATTACAGTGTCTTAAAGAGTACAATCCCAAAGCAAAAAAGACTTCACTGCAAAACTAAATACCAAGTATTAACATACCCAACAGTGTGTCAGTCAGAAAATATGTTGGGCAGCTATTGAAGCACAGGTAAGGCCGAATCACAAGGTCGCCCGGGCTTACTGAAGCATCAGGTATTTAGTGGTTCTCAAACTTTTGTGTGCTTCATAATTAGCTGGATTAAAACACAGATTGCTGAGCCCTACATCCAAATTCATGTGGCCCAAGAATTTGCATTTCTAACAAGTTCCTAGATGATTCTGAAGCTGGTTGGAGAACTATACACATTTTGAGAATTACTAGTCTATAGATATATTAGTTTTTTACTGTGTAAATTACTAAGCCGAAACAAATATAGCAGCTTAACACAGCACCTATTTATTGGCCCTCAGTTCCAGAGGTCAGAGTTCTGGGACAGCATGGCTGAGTTCTCGATTCAGGCTGAAATCAAGGGTTGGCTGTCAACATCCTCATCTGGAGCTCGGAGTCTTCTTCCAAGTTCATTTCTGTTACTGGCAGAATTAATTCCCTTGCAGCTCTAGGACTGAAGTGCTGTTTTCTTATTTTCACCTGGGGACTGCTCTCAACTCCTGGAGGTCACTCTCAGGTCCATACAGGCTGCATTCGAGAGGAAATATGCTAGTCTGGCTGACTCAAGTGTTCCTGGTTTATGTAGTATTGAATTTCTCTCCATAGATTAATAAATCAGCATCCTGATTATGTACATCAGCCTCTGTGAACTTACTTCATGTGGATCTCCTCTTAATACCGGGCCCCACTCCTGCCGTGTTGAACAGATTGGGTTTTGAGACTGATTAGCTGAGATTCAGATGCTGGATAAAAATAAACTCACCACGATGAGAACAAATGTTGGGGAGCCGACCCGGCAACCATTCTGCTTCACAATGGTACCTGTTCTTCAAACTTTCCATTATGTAGCATATCCTTGTTTGTAGCCATAATTAAAAGTAAAATGTAAAAGTTTTCAGAAATTCAAACAAAATATCTAATGATTTCTCTTTAGCCAGTTTCCCCAAACTCTTTTTGTGTGGGAATTGATTCTTTTACTGAAGCCGTGGGATTTCCAAGCAATATAAAGTTTCTGAACTGAAGTGGGATCCTGAAAATAAAAAATTTAAAGGTGAAAAAGTGGCAGCCTCACTTCTTTTCCCGTGAGAATTCCTGCAAATACCAGGGAGGCAGGCGTGGCAGTGGTGAATGGCTGAGAGTTAACAAACAAGGCTTTGTGATCCACAGGGTTCTAACGCCTGGTCTATATGCCTAAGTGTGTGTGTGTGTGTGTGTGTGTGTGTGTGTGTGTGTGTGTGTGTTACCTCCATTTGCCTAATGTTTCTTCATTCCTTAGGAAAAGTCTAGCTTTACTTGAGTAACAATGGCCAAGAGGTCCTTTCATACAAATTTAATTAACTGACTCCTATCTGCAACCTGAATATCCAAATACAGAATTCCTATATTCCTTTAATAAAGATTGGTAATCAGGATTATTTAGCTCATTTCTTTGTCTGATTAGGGTGGCCTCACCTTGTCAGAAGATAAAGCTCTGGCTGTATTTGAGTCCATTCCTAAAGTCGGTGAGAACCAGATTAGAACACTCATAATGGTAAGCCTTTGCAGGTGAAACCAAAATGAACTGCATGAATCCAGCACGTGGAAATGTCGCTGAGACTTTAAAAGTCAGCTATCTAATTTAGGGCTGGAGAGATTTAACTTTATAGAAGTTAATGTGAAAAAGACTTAAAATTTTAGTTGTCTGTAGATTCAGAATCTGCCATGAGCCTTGTATGCGAGAGACACGGACTTTATAGCTCCATTAACATAAGCACATGTCTAGGCCAAAGGTGGACACGTATCCCTGTCTCCGTTCTGGCTAGACCACCTTTTGTTTGACTCTCCAGAATGATTTTGATTTAAGTCATTTTATTTGGGAGTAATCAATCAGATTGAAGATTGGAAAGCAAGTCACGTGAAGTAATGCACACAAACTGGGATTACTTAGCCTAAAAGAGATACGTTTATGTTTATGCCATCAAAGAATCCTAACTTAAACTAACTTGTTAACTTAAATAGTAACATCCTTATTGGAAGGGTATCAAGGAGCTTACAGAGTCAAAAAGGTGGAAGAACTAGGCTTAGAAATTAGAAAGGAAAGGGGCCAGAGATGCTTCAGAGGTCTTAGTTAAGCCAGTGATGATGCTGAAAGGTAAGCATGTTTTTCAGGGCTTCACTGCCAGAATAATAATGCTCCAGCACCATTCAGCATGTTTGTCATGACTGAAAACGAGGGGCTCTAGCTGGGGCCATACCCTCACTGTCTGGCTCGAGGAAGGCACCTGGACGCTCGGTCTTACCAGACTATATGCAGTAGGGCAGAAGTAATTTCTCTGGAAGAACTAGGGTGCTGCTAGTATAATAGTAGGGACATGTATGCTACACAGACTAAAAGTACTAATGTCCACAACAGGTTATGTGATCATGGTCTTTGAATATTTAGAAAAGGGGTGGACTTGGCAGGGATGTAGGGCAGGGCTGGAATGTCAGGCAGGGCTTACTGTGTTTCAGCATGGGCAAGAACATCCTCCCAACTGGAGCTGTTAACAGGCTGCACTGTCAGGGTGTGGACTTAAGCATTTATGTGAAGATTCTTTTGGTTGCATGTGGCAGAAATTTGAATTGCACTAGCCTGGTGAAAAGAGAAAATTATTAGAAAAATACCAGGAATATCTGAACTCATGTGAACACAGAGAGGATTGGCCAGACAAACTGTGGGAAGGGCAGACCTCCCACTGGGCCTCAGAAGCATCAAGAAGTGGGGGCTCAGATGAAGCTGGCCCGCTTTCTCTTTTTCTCATCTCTGTTTCTCCGAGTAGCGGCTTCATTTTCTCTCTCTGCACACTCTCTGCCGTGGGCTTCATGTGAAAAAGTGCCCGAGTTTCGTATCTCACACCGCTGCAGGGAAGCTCTTCTGCTATCACATTTGGCGAGACAAATCTTGGGAAAAGATTTGGACACGAGTGTCCAACTTTGGGTAAACCAACCCCGGCCAAGGAGTGGTGCACTCAGTTTGGTTCCAGCGCCTTTTCTGGACTGACCTAGCGGATGTGGAAAATTGGCTCCGGGAAGAACCCCAGTTGAGAAGAGCAGATTGCAGGAGGAAGAGGGATGCTTTTGTCAGCGGGAATGCGGTGGGCAGGCAAGCATTAGCGCCCAGTGCTCTGCCGCTGTGCACGTTCGAGCAGAGGTTGGAGGAGTCGGAGATATTACAGAGGATTCTCAGGCTGGTGGGAATCTGAACCGAAACACTCCTGAGTTCTTTCCAGCTTGGACATGCAAAGATTCCTGCTGCTTTTAGATAAGGCAGGCGCATACTGGTTTTGAGTTCTATCTGAAATTATCTTTGTGTGTGTATTTTAACTCAAGGATTACTCTGGGTGGAAACAAAGGAATAGTTAGTTATTCAACTATTTCTTTGAGTTTGAAAATGGAAGGAAATATTTTATTATTAAAAATTGAATGTCCAGTGGAGGAGGAGCCATGACACTTAAAAAATAAGTAAAGATACCTGGGGATTTAACATCACATTAGGGACTTAACATCACATAGGTTGCCTTCAAAAGGCTAGAACACTTTTAGATCTGAATGATTTATTCTAAGACAGTTTTTTGACTTTTTGAATATTGAAACAAGTGTAGATCCACAGGAAGGAACAAAGAAGTGCTCAGGGAGGGATGTCTCCTGCACCCTTCAGCCAGCCTCCCCTAACATTAACCACTTGCACGATTCCAGGACAATATCGAACCAGGGGAACTGACACTGGAAAAATCCATGGGACGTACTTAGTTTTCACCAGTGCTATGTGTGTGTGTGTCTGTGTGTGTAACTCAGTGCTGTTTCATCACATGTAACCACCAACACCATCAAAATACTTAACGTACTGTTACCCCAAGATTCTCTGTGTCCACACCCACAGCATCCCTAGCTCCCTATCCTCTCGCAACCACTGATTTCTTCTCCATCTCTGTAATTTTGTCATTTTGCAATTGTTATGTAAATGGAATCATGAAGTATGTATGTTTTTGAGATGGACTTTTTTCACTCAGTGTAATTTCCTTAAGGTTCGTCCAAGTTGTTGCATGGATATAAAATTCATTCCTTTTTCTTTTTCTTTCTTTCTTTCTTTCTCACTTTCTTTCTTTCTTTCTTTTTTTTTCTTTTGGAGTATTTGATCCTTCTTTTTTCTGCTACTCTTGAAAAAAAAATTTTTATTGTTATTCAATTACAGTTGTCCCCATTTCCCCCCATTACTCTCCCCTGCCCTACCCACCCTCACGTCCCACATTCAGTCTTTTTTATTGCTGAATATTATTCAGTGGTATGGATGCACCCTAGTTTGCTCAACCATTCACCCTTTTAAGGAAATTTGGATAGATTCCTATTTTTGGATATTATGACTAAAGCTACTAGGAACATTCATGTATGAGTTTCTAAATGAAAATAAACTCTCATTTCTGTGGGATATGTGCCTAAAAGTACAATCCTGGGTCATGTAGTAAATCCATTTTTAGTTTTAAAAGGAACTGTCACACTATTTCCAGAGTGGTCGCTCCACTTTACATTCTCACCAGCACGGATGAGTCATCTGGTTTCTTTGCGTCCTCGTCAGCGTCGGTGTTGTTGCTAATTTTCATTGTAGCCACTTTGATAGGTACCTAGTGACATGCCACAGTGGTTTGGTTTCCCTCTTTCCGGTGGCTAACGTTACCGAACACCTTCCTGTGCTTCCCTGCCCGCTGGGCGGCGTCTTCGGTGGAATGTCTGTGCCCATCTTGTGGCTCGTTTTCTAATTGGATTGTTTGGTTTTTAAATATGGGATTCTGAGAATTCTCTTCATAGTCTAGATGGAAGTACTTTGTTGGATACGGGGTGTATGGATAGTTTTTCCCAGGCTGTAAATTGTCTTTCATCCTCTGAGTGAGGTCTTTTTCAGGGCTCGAGTTTTAAATTTTGATGAAACAGATTCTATCTGAAGTAATGAAAGAATAGGTTTTGCATATTTGTGGTTGATCTAAAGAAATTTAGATTGCTAAATTACCTGCTCCATCTTCTCTGTTTTCAGCTTAGACATGATTACATTTAAGATGAATCAAATCATCCATTATACAGTGTTCAAGTGTAGTGAAATGCCTGTGTGTTCTTAAACCTATTTTTCTCTTTAATGGTATTTGAATTAATAAAGACAAAGAAAATTTACCTGTGTTGAGGAGGTAGTTTCATTATGAGTTTCAGTGAGATTTCATTACAGACTGGAAAGACGACATGTAATTAATTCTACTTGAACCACTGACTTCTGCAAATAAAGACACCCCACATTGCTAATATTTCCCTCTCCATGCACCCCAAACATACCAGACAGTGCAGCAACATTACATGTTGCTTTGTGTCTACACATTTAGCCCGTGCTTTCTCCTTCCATCAGTCCGTTTGTTCATTCCACAGATACTGCACACCTCCCTGGGTGTCAGGGTGTGCTGGGCTTGGGGTTACAGTGGGGAACAGGGTAGAACACACAACGGCTGCCCTCATGGAGCTTACACTTTCATTCTTACTTGTTCTTCTTTTAGGCTTGTGTTGTCTGTCAGTGTTTCACTGATCCAATGAAAGATCCTTATTCCCCATCTCTATTTACAGAATCATTCGCACTCATCTGAAATACAGTGTGTCTAAAGCTCAGTGAATGGTTTTAGTGCTTTGGGAGTGGCTGCATTCCATTAAGGTGAAAACCAAGCCAAGCAAGTATTACTTACAAGCATACACACGAGACTACGTTATGAGGAGAGTATCCTCATATTTAGTTACTTTCTTGCCAATAGGGAAAATTTTGGCAGAGCCTTCAGTTAACCTTGAGCCTGACTGAAGATGCCGAATGAGACATCTCAAAGGCTGCAGTTCACCTTACTCTATAGAATGAGGCCCAGCCATTTGAATGGCCAGTTCACCAAATTCCTTTTGGGTATTCCATGGTTTTAAACATCCTGTTCTTGTATTATTTATAAAAACTGCGATTCCATGTTGGTTTTATGTTGTAAATGAGATACTTTTCCTATCTGTAAGTTGGCTGACTTATTGGTAGTGTGGCTTAAATGTAACTTGCCCACGCATAAAAGAAAATTCAAAAATAGGATCTAAACTGTTGGTTAAAAAGCAAAATTAAACATTCTGAGTTGCAGATTTAATTTTGAGTTAAGTGTTTCGTTCCCAATAGCCTTTCACATTTTGTTCATTGTGAGCAGGTTCCCATATGACAGGTTGTAGATAGATCAGCCATATTTTAAAAAGTTTATTGTGATAAACATATACTGTTTACTCCGCACTGGGCATTCATAAATATTTACTAATTAAGTTATCATCGTATTACTAGATGATATTAGTAGCCCCATTTTACAGATGGTGAAACTGAGGCACACAATGGTGTATCTATCCAAAGTCATACACTTATAAGCAGCAGAGTCAGGATTCAAAACAAGTCCGTATGGCTGTAGAGGCTATGCTATTCACCACTACATAACGGCTTCCTCTTGTAGTTAATCAATTCCTTTTCCTTATAACACAAGGCAGGCATTGAACTGAGATCTCCCCATCTTTGAGAAAGTAGCATGGAAAAGGAAGTAATGCGTGGCAGTCCTGGCAGAAGACACACTGGGCCTACAGTCAGCAGATTTGAGTTCTGGTATTACCAACCAGGCGGGGTAACGGAGTGGAGGCAGCTACGTGTATTAGCTTCCTATTGTTGCCGTAACAAATGATCACAACTGGAGTGACATAAAACAATGAAGATTTTGTTCTGAAGGTGAGAGGTCAAGATGGTGGCAGGGCTGCCTTCCTTCTGGAAGCTTCAGGGAAGAACCCATTTCTTTGCCTTTTCCAGCTTCTAGAGGCTACCTGCCTTCCTTGGCTCATGGCCCCTGCTTCCATCTTCAAAGGGCATCATCGCTCCAATCTCTGATTCTACTGTTACATGTCCTTTTACTGTCTTTTACCCTCTTGCTTCTCTCTTATAGGGTCCCTTATAACTACACTTGGCTCATCTGGATAACCTAAGGTATCCATCTCAAAATCCTTAATTTAAACACATACTCTGTAAAATCCCTTTTACCATGTTCATTAACTAGTGATGAATTTGGGGGATTAAAAATAGCCATCTCTAGAAGTCCACAGGTGACAGAACAAAGCGAGGTCCACTTTACTTCTGTGGACCTCAGTTTTCTCACTTATAAATGGAGGAGCTGAACTCGGTGATCTCTGAGGACACTTCCAGCTCTGCGGACATATCTAATCCTGCCCCGAGTTCTTGTTGCCTTCATCAGAAGTAGAGCTTTCACGGCGGAAATCTTGTTTGCAAATGCGAAATATTGTTCATATTGCATGTTAGTCTTAAATTCTCAGAGGAAAAGGTGAGAGGATAAACAGAAATTAGTAACACAGGGAGAAAGACACTAAGGTTCTGTGGCATTATTGTAGCCAAGCTTTGGGACCTGCACTGAGGTGGAGAGTTCTCCTGGGGTTTTGGTTGTATTCAGACTGGTGAAAGCCTGTTTATTAGAGAGTAAAACAAAAATAGAAACGAGCTCTGTTATTAGGTTGTGTTTGTCTGTAAGTTACAAAAACTTCAACTCCAGGTGATTTAAACAGTAGGACATTTATCACTTTGTGATCTCGCACAAGGATACAGAGTTGGTACCCATTAAGCAGCTCATTGGTTTATTGAGAACTCACATTCCTCCCATGGCTCTACTCTGCCACTTCAGTGGTGAGGCTTTGCCCTTCGACTGGCTGCCTCGTGCTCAGAAGACGGCTGCAGCATTTCCGTCGCCTTCTGAACCAATGCTGTCCAGACACAGAGGAGAGACCGTCTCTCGTGTAACTTCTTCAGGAACAAGGAAATCTTTTCCAAAAGCCATTTGACAGCCTTTTCCATGTGTTTTATTGTGCGTTACCTGCACACCTTGAGACCAGTTTCCGACAAGGAGAATGGGGTTGCCATGTTTGACCAGACCCCACACTGTCCAGCAGGACTTGTTTAGTGACGGGGATGTTTTATATCTGCGCCGTCCAATAGAGTAGCCCCTAGCCACACATGGCAATCATTGCGCACTTGAAATGTGGCCAGTGCAACTGAGGAAATGAGGTTTTTAAATTAATTTAGATTTAAGTAACCATATGTGGCTAGTGGATACCATATCAGTCAGTTGGGATAGAATGGATGTTGAGTAGGTAACTACCATGCTCATTAGATCTTTAACTAAGACAGTAGGCAGGTAGTGTATTTGTCTTTAAAATTTTAAAATAATTACTGACCCACCTGGGAGCTCCTTTGGAGACAAACCAACCAACCAGATACTTAGAACCAGCACTTATGTGTACAAGGGCTGACCATGGCAGAACCTCCTGGGTGAAGGGGTGAGGTGCCATAGCATGGTGTCCTGGCACATGTCAGCATGTGGTGGCATGGAGGTTTGATGGGATGTAACTGGCTAAATACTGGTGAGCAACAGGCTACTCTTCTCCATTAGGGAGCTAGTTGGTGTTGTGTTGTAATAGGGAACGGCAACTCTGGTTAACGTATACTGTTAAAGCCTGCCTGCCTTGGAGATTGGACAGGTGGGGAAATACAAAGGTGGCATCTCGGAGGATTCATTCAGCCAATAAATATTTATAAATCACTTGCTGTGTGCCAAGAACTGTTCTAGGTGCTGAATGATAGTAAACAGGACTAAGTGTCTGTCCTCAGGGAACTTACAAACAAAACGTGATACACTTCAAACTGTGATTAAGTGTTAAGAAGAAAATAAAGCAAGATAATAGGAGAGAGCGAATGAAGTAAATCTTAACAAATGCCTAGACCTGTGACTTTCCTGTCAAATGCTCAGGGTTTTTAAGTTTTTCCTTTGGGAAGAGGACATTTGGTTTATGGGGTTACTTAGTTTTACACACACACAAATAAAAGGGCTCTGTTTGGATTAGCTAATTGCAAAAACACAGAAAAAGTGAATTTTTAACTAAGAAGGCAGTATATTTCTCTGATGTTTGAAAATTAAGTTTTGCCTGCTATGGTGAGTTTGTGTGGCCCAATAATAGGATGAAGTTTCTTTCCAGTTTGATCACGTCCTACATCCTTCGCGTTATCTGAGAACTTTGGCTGTCTTGAGTATGCTTCTGGGCTCCAGCTTTTTTTCATCATAAAATGGGATTATTATTGATAGTTACATATTAAGCACTTTCATTAAGATTGAACAAGTCATTGAACCCTTCTGCGTCTTAGTTTTTAAGTGGAAAACAAAGTGGTTGTAGCGTTGTCAAGAATGTTAGGAAGCAGGTCCTCTCTTCCAGTCCAGGTAGAAACCAGTTGTCGGACTAATTACAAATTCTTTAAAACATGTATAACTCTTTGTCCCAAGGAACAAACCTGAACAAATGTTCAAAGGGGCATGATTAGGATGTTCATTACACTGTTGTGTATGATGGCAGAAGACAGTAAACAAATGTTGAACAAAGGAATTCGGTTCAGTTAGGGTGCATTCCGTGTGGAAGTCTAGGCAACTACTAAAGATGATGATAATAGTGTTACTAGATATTAGCAGAATCGGGAAGACGTTCACAGTGTACTAGCATTTGTGGCGACTTATGCCTCTGCACTTTGGGGTACTATAAACGGGGCAGTAATTGTGGTCACTTTTTAAAAAATCTAACAATAATGGCAGAGGATTATTGAGCACGATGGTGCCCTGGGCACTGTGCTAAGCTTTGTCTGTTATCTTCAAACTTCATATTAACCCTATTGAACAAGAATGATTTGGAACCTCAGGTTGCAGATGAAGAAACCAAGGCTCAGAGGAATCAAGTACAATGACTCGTCTAAGACCTTAAATTCAGAGGTGGCAGAGTAAGAATTTGTACCCAGGCGTTTGGTCCAGAGGCTGCATTTTGAACGCATGAAACAGACTGCCTCTCAGTAAACTCTCTTCAGGCCCCACATGGGACAGTTCTCACCGGTATATTGTGGAACCTCCCTCACATCTTTCCCTGTAACTACGCTCTTGTGTGGGATGACTTTGGCCCAGGTATGTGGCAGAGGAAGGGGTTTGGCCCCTTTAATACACAGGCCAGCAAACCGCGGTCTGTGGGCCAAAGCCAGCCGGCCGCCTGTTTTTGTAAATCGTGTTATTGCAGCAGAGCCATGCGTCTTCATTCAGGTGTTGTCTGTGGCTGCGTTTGCGTTGCAGGGGCAGAAATGAGCAGTTTTGGCAGAGACCCTATGGCCCCCAAAGGCAAAAATTTGTATGATCTTGTCCTTCACGGAAAAAGTTTGCTAACCCTTGCCTTAATTCATTAAGAATCTGGAAGTTATGTCTGCCCTATTACAGTGGCCACGTTCTTTCCTTAAAGAGAGCCATTTAAAAAACAAAACAGCCCCGTTTTAGGGTTTCTGTCCTGCAGAAGTCCAGGCCACAGGCGCACAGTCCGTTGCCGAAGGGTTTTCTGAGGAGGTGAACAAGAGCAGTCTATTTCAGGACTACTGAAGGCCCTCTGTGCCGGGCCGACTGGCATTCTCCAACTGGGCCTTCTGGGGGTCTTGAACCTCTGCCTGTTGCTGCCCCTCCGAGGGGGAATGTGTATTCACAGAAAATGAGGCACTCCATTAGTCATGGTGCATTTCCTGGGCCCTGGAGACATGGGCATGACATCACCAAGGGCCAATGAGAAGAGGTCCTCCTCCGCCCAAGCCCTCAACTGTCTTCAGAGGACTGTAGTCTGTGTGTTCTGTTCCCTGGCCCTCGGGGTGTGATTTGAGACTGCCTTCCAACCCAGCCATATTCTGGGCACAGAAGTCTAGCTTCCAGACCCAAGAGGCCAGGGCAAGCTCGAAAATCTGCAGAGCTGGAGGCAGATTCCCATTTAGTATTTTTTTCCAGGGCTCAGGTTTTTATTCCCACAGAGTTTTCCACTCCTAATGACATCGTTACTTCATGCGGTGAATGGTGGGTGGTGAAAGATGAAGTCTGCATTAGATAAAAGACCCTTGGCGGTTAAAGTTTCTGGATAAGTGTAGGCTGGTAGAATAACAAAATCAGAAGCATATTTTTCCATTTTGTTACATTACTTTTGTGTGTAGTTTAACATAATAAAACAACATCTTTTAACACAAAGGCTCCTAGCAAAATTAGTGTGGCTTAGAATAGGGCGATTACCAAAGGAACTTTATTGAGGGGATTAGTAGCTCATTAAATCTTTTATCTTCAAGAAGAAAAGAAACTTCTCTTTCAATTCTCCTTTCTTAAGATTTAAGAAAGCGTTTTGGATTAAAAAAAAAAAAAAAAACCTCTCTCTCTCCTTTACCTATTTATGAAAATGACTTGTGGATTTTAGTCTCGGGGATAACTTCGTTAACTCCATGTCCCGGAGTATATACTCCAAGACTTGTTTTCTAGTTGGGAATAGCTCAGTCTCTCGCTAACAAGCCACAATTGTAAAATTCCCCCTTTAACAATTGCTCAAGGAAACTGAGGCTCAACACTTAACGTGAGATCACACTGGACAGATTTTTATAGTTTAATTCAGGATCTGAACCCACGACTTGTGTTGTCCAATCTGGCATCTGCGGTTGAATGAGAATGAGTCTGCTAGTGCTTGTTCATGTTTGGATCCCATTTTGGTGAAGTCTAAGAGAAACTGGGAAACACAGCCGTTCGGTTAGTATGTTATCTGTGGCTGCCTTAAGCCACAGAGGATGCCACCCCTGCCGCTTTAAAAAAGAAATTCCTTGTTTCTGCAAGACAAAGATGATTGCTTTTTGTAATTATAGAGGTTTTTTATTTTTAAAAAGAATTACACGAAGGCATGTGAATTTATTTCTAGTTCCTAAGAACAAATATACCAGTAATTAAAGGAATTTCCACTAAAACTGTGCAATATACTGTAAAAAAGGGTGTTTTGAGCACTTCATAGATCCTCCCTCAAATATCTTTGTGCATTCAAAACATTAATTATACAAATTTCTAAACATCTCTTGGAAATACTCTACATGGTATTTTTTTAGCCTTTATAGACGAGGAGACCGAGGTGCGGAGGGAATGCTCTGGCGTTGTCGATCAGAGGAGGAGGTATTGGAGGTATTGGTGCATAAGCCATCTCATCAAAACCCTGAAGAGGACCTTCCTCTGTGTCTTTACAGAAAATTGTTCTTGTTTTCCTTTGACAGCCTCAAGCTTTGCCTCATTAACAACAATGCTTGTTTTTCACAACCCTGAAAGGGGTCAGTTACCATAGGGCTAAATTTGTGGGGGCAGGGCACCGAGAGCTCACCTACTGCTTCACTCTCAACAGAGGGCTTAACTCTCTGCAATTCTGCCTCCAACTTTTCCCACCTGAACTAATATTTGCCTCCTCTCAGAGGGCTGTCATGGATGATGATGAACTTAATGTTGATAGAAAGCTGTGACCCTTTGGGAAGAAAGGTCTTGTATAAGCTCACCATTAGTACTGGCCCCATTACCAGTCACAAGCTTCTTGAGTGGGCAGTAGGCACCCTCGGATTGGGTTCACCGGATCCCCGTTTTGGTGCGCACGGTCTCTGGAATGGGGTCTGCTGCTGCCCTGGGACTACACGTCTGGTTTGAAGTGTTGAAATCCCTAAAGCAGCGACACAGTAATGTCTCCCCACTGCTTTTGTTGCCTGCTAATTTGGGGAGCAGAAGATGCCTCCCTCAGAAACCCTTCCGGAGTGTTGGCATGCCGGGCTCGTCATCTCACAAAGCCCTAAACTTTCCCTGCAGAAGAAAACTCACTCTCGGAAAGCTGTTCCAGAGTATGACGGCGAGAGGTCACGACAGGACTGGTTTATGTAAAGTTAAGGATGAGTCATGTCACTCCTAAAAGGATTGGCATCAATTTATTATACAAAACCAAACACTGAAAGAAGAAAGCCTTTAGTCTCATTAAGGAACCCAGACAAAAATCCCACTTAATCTATCTTACTTTTCCTTTTCCTCTAACTCAGCTGGTGTGCAGGTGTAGGGCAGCTTGGCAGAAGCTTTGAACATTTGGAAAAGGGAGTCATTACTGAAAGTCACTGACACACACTTCCCTTGGAATGCTGCTGATGTCATGGAAAGCTGGGACCTTAGCAATAACCCCTAACAACCAGAGCTACAGTAAACAGTAAATGTTACCTCCACCAAGGCATTGGTTTTTTGAAGAGTTTTAACAGGCTAGGGCTTGCCAGCCACAACTCGTAAAAATGTTCTTATAATTTTACCCTAGTCTCTAAAAGCATTGGATGACCGCTGAGGTTTCTCTGCCACTCCAGGCTGCAGAGCCAAATTCATGTCAGTTTCAGGGTTCACTAATCAGAATTTACAGCATTTCTTTTCCAGTCCTTTTTCATACCCCGTCCCCCCGCCCCCCGCCATGCTCACGGGGTTAGGCCTGGTAGACTTAATACTTTTTCAAAGAAGGCTCTTGTCCTACTGAGTTGCCTCAATTTCTGGTGATTGGCTGAGTCTATGTGTTAGGTTTTGCCTGGTGTTTTATTAGCCTGGTGGTTCATCCAGTCTGGTTAATTTGCAGCCCTCAATCTATAGGTTATATTTCCACCAATTTGAAACAGTTGGGCAAAATGACATCCTAAAGTTTCTGAACTAGGTGCATAGCAAGAGGACAAGCAGCATGGGTTGCCACACAGAACTGTCAAGAATGGTGGTTGTCACAGTGTAAGAAAGCAAAAGAAGACGCAGAAACCGAGAGTTTTCTCCGATGGGTGGCTGCGGTTTGGGAGGAGTAGGCGGCATATTACCCTGTGAAGCAGACGCAGCACGGCTTCTTTTAGACCTGCGCGCAGCGTGGGAAGAAGCAGAACGCTAGCACTGCTTTTGCCAGGCATTGTCACAGCGGCCTCAGAATTTATCATTCAAACTGAGACACTTTTGAGAGTGAAGGGGCGTTATTAATGATCACTCTGGACAACAGGAATAGACTGGGACTGTCCCAGGCAAAGGAGCCCACCTTCATCACTGGGCCAAGACCCACCCAGCCCAAGCCTTTTGAGGAGCTAGTTTTCACAGTGACAGAGGGTGGACCCATCCGTGCAGCACCGGTCGTCCCAGTTACAAGAAAACAAGTCCGCTGGTAGAATGAGCAGGCTGAGTAATGAAATGTTACGGCAAGATATCCCTAAGTTCAAACCTCAAAGCAAGCTGGAATACACACTCTTCATTTATCAAGTTTTGAACTTTGCTGTTATTGCTATAAACCAGTGGTTCTTAAAATGTGGTCTGAGATCTCTCAGGGTCCCAGGAAATCCTTTCAAGGGGGTCTGCGAGGTCAAACTATTTTTTTGTAATATTAAGACATTATTTGCCTTTGTATTCTCATTTCCTGGACATATGAAATATGCTTTATAACACCTTGAGTGAAAAACCAGATACAGGTTCTAACGGTCCTCTCTGAAGCCAGACATTAAAGGGGTACACGAGAATGTAAAACAATGCCACCCCTCCTGCTAAGTTTTTTTTTATTTTAGAAAATATCATTTTCA
Source organism: Desmodus rotundus (assembly GCF_022682495.2). NCBI lineage: Eukaryota > Metazoa > Chordata > Mammalia > Chiroptera > Phyllostomidae > Desmodus > Desmodus rotundus. Next base: position 111,405,305 of record NC_071393.1, read on the forward strand.
TCAAAACACATTATTTTTGTTAAGACATTATAGTTTTATTAGTTAACTTGGAAATGAATAAATAAATGCTTTAACAATTCATCAGTTTTAATTTCTGATGAGGTAAATACATGCCTTATAAGTAAAAGCTCTTTGAGTTCTCAATAGTTTTAAGAGTATACATGGGTCCCAAGACCAAAAGCCTTGAGAACTGCTGCTCTGGACCTTCCTCTCTCCCTGAGGAGCGTACAGGTAGAGGGAGATGATAAACTCCTTGATGAGAGAGACCAGCTTCATTCCTTATGTTCATTTATATTCACTGCATCTGCTACAGCACCTAGCAAATGCCTTGCATACAGTCAGTGCGCTGTGTCAACATGGGTAGATGAAGCTCCCGTGACAACTCTGACAAGGTACCGTGTTCTCTCATGTTTGGGTGTTACATTAACATTAATGTTTAGTTGGTTACAAGTCATTGCTATTGAAAGCATTCTAGTACTCTGTTAGAAATCTTATTTTGAACCCTGGCTGGTGTGGCTCAGTGGACTGAGATCCTAAAGGTGCCGGTTGCCTGTCCCGGCACATGCCTGGGTTGCGGGCCAGGTCCGCATTTGCAGGCGAACAAGAGGCAACCATTTGATGTTTCTCTCCCTCTCTTTCTCCCCCACTTCCCTTCTCTCAAAAAGTGAATAAATAAAATCTTTTTTAAAAATTTTATTTTGGTATAATAATGTCATTGTTTTCTTCAAAAGTTTTATGAAATAGATCAAATTCTCCTATGAAACAAGTATGCTAGATAGAAGATATACATTAAGCCTAGCTAATCCTTGTGTATCCTTCATCTCGGCACCTTCTTAGGTTAGCCCTCCGGAACCTTCCCAGGCTGGCCTAGTACCCCGCCCTTGTCCTTCTGAAGTATCCTTAATCATGGACGTGCTACTCTGGTCATTCCATGTACACTTTGGTTTCCCTCAGTTAACTTTAAGTGCCTTTGTGTCAGAAATAGTGTCTTTAATCTCCATACTCCAAGAATCGAATAGTGTTTGGTAAAGGATAAACAGTTAAAAAATATCTGTTACATTAAAATGTACAGAAGGAAGGAAAAGTTAGCTGATTTCACCAATGAGTGAAGTGTCTCCTCCACCCACCCCAATCAATAGAGGACATTTCTTATATCTTTTTTTTTTCATTTCTTATATCTTTAAAATGCCTTTGGAGTCATCTAGCATCTTGTTTCCATAGCTGGACAACTTTTACATCTTATTTATCAGCCTGCTGAACTGTTCTTTTTTTCACCATCCAAAACCTTCAATACTTTTGGTTTTAAGTGTTGTGGCTTGCTGAATCAAAGCAGCTGAATTTGACACAAGTTCAATGTTGCTTCCTTCAAGAATTAACTCATCTTTCTGGGTTTGAGATACCCTGTGTATGTTTCTTCCCCCACCCTCATCCCCCAGGAAATTCTGGATTTCAACCAGAGAGTTGTTTTTCTGAATAACGATGTTGCTGGGGAAGTGGGCATACACAGACTTCATCTTGGAACGGAAGCCCAACGGAATGCCCTCGGTCATGTCCGGTACATGACTACAGACCATGCGAACCACAGCCAGTTGTTTGATTTCTCCACCCTTTGTCGACCTGGAGGCCCTTTCCAAGGAGACTGAGGCCTACGTTGCTGTGACTAGAGTCCGTCCTCAGGGTGCCTCTGGGACCCTTCACAGTAACTGTGGACACTTTCTGGAATGTCAGGTCTAATGGTTGAGAATAGTGTTGTCACAGTAGATGCAGCAGAAAGAGATGAAGTTATTTTTTTTGATGTTATATAAATGGTTTCCATAGTGTCACAAGCTATTTTTAGTAGAAGAAGCCATCATTTGAGAGAAGAAGGTCGTTTCATTATGACTTTACACATAAACCGACACACTCGTGTATCCACCTCCCCCTCCACACTCTCAGACTCCTTTCAGAGTCAGAATCTTTTAAGCCTTTGAAGGTTATCTATTTCTAAGAGTATAAACCTTTCTCAATATCAGAAATTATTTCCATTGGCAAAAAGGGAGAAATTTTTGTCATGTAGTTTCAGTTTTGTCATAAATAGCATTTCATTCTTTTTTGTTGTTTTCTAATTTTTTGTTTGTTTGTTTTCCATTCCTGGGACACAGAGAGAGAGAAACATCAATTTGTCATTCCACTTACCTATGCATTCATTGGTCACTTCTTGTATGTGTCCTGACTTGGATTCAAAGGCTCAACCTTGGCGTATTGGGGTGATGCTCTAACCAACTGAGCTACCTGGCCAGGGCTTCTTATTTACTTTCAAGTGAAGATATTCTTTTCCAATTTTTAAATTTGTTCCTTAAGCTGGAAACACTACTTTTTCTGAAAAAGAAAAAAAAAAAACTTGCTCAATTGAATTTAAACGATGTCTCCAAGGCCTGAAATTAACCTGCTATTTTGTAAAACCAATGTGGCAGGGTAAACTGAGGCCACAGCTTTTGGGGGTAGCATTACCCTCATGGTTTAATAATAGTGGCAGTTACATCAAAGTCCAAGTCTACGTTTAGGTAGCTAGTTGTTAATGACATGCATTCTGCTTGGCTTCAGCTTGGTTATTTTTCTCTGAATGTTATGAGTTTTCAAGTTTCTTTTTCTCAACACTTTTGGGATAATTACTTAAAACTTACATGTGAATTTTTGATCAGAAAGCAGAGAAAGAGAACACATTACAGTTCCTACCACGTCCTCATAAAAAGAATCGGTGGGGGCAGCTTAGCACGCTGGCTGAGACGGAGTCGAAAGGAACACCAATTTTTGCGGACAGGGCGCTGGCTGGATGGGAATGGGACAGCAGGGCGCTTGCCCTGACTTCACTGCTCTCTAGACACCAGAGTGATTTCAGCAGATCACCTTACCTCCCTCCACTACTATTAGTTCCCCCACCTGTAAAAGGAGGCTGGACCAGAGGGTCTCCAAGGTCCCTTGCAGACCATCTAATTCTGCAGTTTGTTTTGTGCTCTCGTCAGGATCTCACGTTCTGGGAGGCCCTAGTGGACAAATACGTGGTGGGAGGAAATGACACAGTCTTGAATAACCAAAATGGATTTTGTCCACACTTACGTGCTAATCCCCGAAGAAGAAGAAAATGCACACGAGCCAGGGGCTGAGCATGAAAATGGTGACAGTGAGGAAAACACTGAAGCAGGCAGCTGAAGGCTGCATTTCCTGGCCCGCCCACCGTGAGAAAGGCTGGGCCTGCCAAGGCCTGCAGGCAATCAAGGCCAGAACTTGGGCTAACTCTTATTTTGAGCTCCCCTCGTACCACACACACTAACCACACAGGAAAATCGTCTGTCTTCCTTCATATTTGTGCCTTTTGGCTACACTTCTACTCATGCCAAGTCCTTGCCTAAGCCCCTTCCTTTCAGCTGTCACTACATTCTGCCTGTTGTTTTTGGGGGCTTTGAGGAGCAGCTGCAGCCTTCAGTGGGAGCACGGGGGTGGTGGCCTTGGCGGTGGGGCGTTGCCGGGGTGTGTGGACTCTGTCAGAACCAGCAGTCACTTTTACCTGGTTTATAGGCCGTTTGAACAGTGTTCTTCCTCTCCTTCCTTAGCAAATGTCAGAACTGATGGCTTTAATTCTTTCCCCTCCCTTCCTCTTTGGGGCGTTTTTCCCCCCTCTACATTCCTCAGCCTTTTTGTCTGCAAACATCCTGTGGAAGATTTGGTTTGTCTTAGGTCCTTTGGCCAGGCTACTCATCTTTTTCTTTCTTTTTCCACATAAAGCACATTAATCTATCTAGAGAGCTTAGGATGGATAACCAGAGTCTCCGTGCCCTCTCACAAGCCTAAAGATTTGACCTCTTCTGATCTCTGACTTAGGAGTATCCCAAACCAATAGGTCTCCCAAGGCCCAGAGGGCCCCTCGCTACTCCGTGTCTGTCTGGCCCCGGCCAGTTTTGGTGTCCTTTCACCTCTGGCCCGTGGTGTTTTCCCACGGAGCTTGTCTGCGTACTTCTCATATTAGCTCTTAGTGATGGCAACTGAGCAAAGAGGCACTTGGTTCCCATCATTTTAGAAAACTGAGGAGGAATCAGGAAATCTGATTGAAGAATCTTGGCTGAATAAGGAGAAGCCATGTTTTATGAAGGTTTTAAATCATTGTACTAGGTCCAGACCTTGCTGGCCTGGATATTGAAAGCAAAACAAAAGAAAAACTCCACAGCCATCGTCTTTTCTGGTACAGGATTGTCTTTTATTGGAGGAGAGTGTTTGTAGACACAAATTGTTCTTCTCTGCCATTCTTTCCAGAAATGCCATCAGTTCTCTTGCACCACCCCTGGCACCGCCAGCCCATATGTCTGTTCACACAAGGGCGACCCTTCATGGTCTTCAGAACCTTGTGTTAAAAAAACGAAACTTAAAGCGTGTCTGTGTTTGGATTGGTCTGATGGTGTCCCATGTCTGTATGTATTTTGTATTTTATTTCAAATAATGTATATGTTAATTGATGTTAAATTCAAACAGGTGAGTCTATTTGATAAATTCTTTTGTGGTAGGATCTTGTCAAACTTTATATATATTTTATAAAGTCTTTTTATTCATATTGGGAGTATAATACTACAAAGCCACTCTGCTTTCATTTCTGCCTCTCGCCTCAAACCCAGACTTGTATGGCCACATCGTCACCACTGCCCAGTTCACCCATCTGTCTGTCCTCCTTTGTCTCCATCCCACGTTTTTGCATTGTCTGTAGTTTGTAGAATCAGAGTGTGATAAACATTGATGTGAGAAGCGCCCTTAGATGTCAGCTACCCAAGCTCTTCATTTTACACATGAGCAAAAGAAAGCCCACAAAAGGAGCGTGATTAGGCCAAGTCACACGTCAGCCAGAGTCTAGGCTCACAGGTGGTTTTCACTGTACTCCCCCAGGCCCATGGGGGAGGAATTTCCAAAGCACCAGACTAGTCATAAATACTCAAGTGGAGAGGGAGTGCATCCTACTGGAAAGGGCACTGGTTGGAGAGCCAGACAGATTTGGGTTTGAGTATCTTGCTGTGACACCTGCTGGCAGGGTAAGCGGGGCAGGTAACTAAAGCTTTGGGGGACTCTGTCTTTGCCTCTGTAATATGGGAATAATTAGAATAATACTTTAGGATTATTGTGAGTGTTGAACTATATAATCTATATATAAAGTGCCTGTTATATGGTGTTCAATAAATTATTATAAAAATATGTCGATCATAGGAAAATGTTATATCATATGTATAATAACAATTTAAAATAGGTGTTTCATAATTGGCTATTTTGAACCTCTCTTATTCCGTAGTATTCTCATAAATTCTGCATTAAAATATGAATGGAGTTGTCGGGAAATGAATTCCTAAAAGTTATTTATACCATGACTGAGATTCAAGCATTTCCCTTTTCTTTATGACTTTCATCTGTACTTAGCTGCAGTGTATCTTGTCCAAAAATTTTTGTACAAGTTGAACTCATTCAAAGAAGACATCTGGAGTGTCTTTGGGTTTGGTCCCTGCTTTTCATTTAGCTAAACACTAGGACATAAATCTAGAATATAATCTGTAAGGAATGTCACATTCATATTTTTTAGAGGTTTGAGATGCCTCATGTTGTTCTGAAACTCACTGAACTGTGTGATGAACAGCTTCGATGTGAAATTATACGTACCTGTGCGAAGCACAAATAGAAGTTATGTTCAACCTAAAGGGGCCCAAGATTGTTCTGTTAAAAGGAAGCAGAATGACATTGTTGAACCCCATAGTATGGGGAGAAGGAATCAGTTACAAACAAAAGCTAAGACTGAATTAACAAAGGCCAGAAGCAACAAAAGAAAGTTTGGAAGCTTCAGAAGAAGTGATTCAGGGGGAATTTGGGTTGAAGGCTTTTCAGATTGCAAAGATGTCGTTGGCTGACTGGAATGTACTTTAAGCTTGAAGTTGATATAAAGACCTTGAGACACTAGACAGAAAGAATTTTGCTTCTCTAATAAACGGAGGGCTTGGGAGAAAGAGCTTTGGCTTAGATTGTAGACAGAAGTGCAAGTAGAAAGAGGCACTATGTGCTTTTCTCCTTACGGGACCCTTACTTGCCAAGGAACTTTCAAGCTCACATAATTTGGTCCACAACTGGGATTAGCAATGTAAAAGCTGTAAACACTCTTAGGGGTTTCTTCATAATTTTTTCAGTGAGGAGAAAGTGAAAGAGAACAGCAGTGATGGAGAGCAAAATGGACGTTCCTTGTGCCTGTTTGTACCTAGTATCACACATTAGAGTAAGAACTGTAGGCCAGAAGGTCCTTAGAATAAAAGTAGGCAACCTTTTAGAGGAATACTGGACAATCAAATATAGCCAGGAAGCAGAGGTGCTATTTTGCTATATTTTGGGCTCATTCAGATGGGATCAAACCAGAGGAATTTGTCAAGCATTGGGACTCATCGCTTAGAACTGCACCGAAATAGTTGTGGTAGCAAAATAACTTCTCCAGGAGTCTTATTCCACTTTAGGCGTGACAGCCAGAGATTCCTGGTTCCTTCACGGAAGAGTGCCAAAGCTGATAAATTTTAGGATAAATTAGGTGATACTGGGACTATGTGTTTCCATAATTTTCATGCAGAAGACATGCCCTGAGTAAGTGTGGCCTGGAATCCACTGTTTAAAGTGAGCTCTCCCCTCACCTCATATCCTCCCTTTGAGACTGAGTATATTGCAGTTTATTAAATGAGAAGATTATAAAAGAATCTGACTTTAAGAACTTGTATTTGGCTTCTGTATCTGGTTGAAATTCTGACATACTAACCTTGCCATTTTTTGAAAAACTTTCTGGCAAGAGCTCTACATGACCTAAAATGTGCCTTCCTGTTTAATCATCTCTGAGCCTTTTTATACCCTAGCAGTGTAATCCACACCGGCCACTGCGCTTCATCATCATCGGTATTATTTCCCCCGGGTCACCTGGCATCTACCCTGCATCATCCAATTGTATCTCCCTTAAGTGCCCCAGTCCACTGGCTCACATAGAGTTCTTTAATGAAGGAGTAGTTCTTTATATTTTAAACAACTTATGGACAGAGACACAAGTATATTTACGTGAGTCTATTTCTGGGCTCTCTGTTCTGTTCCTTATCTAGTCACCTATCCTTTCGCCGATGCCGCACTGTATAGAACGTTGTAGTCTTGTAGTAAGTCTTGAAATTGGGTAGTTTCAGTCCTCCAACTTTGTTTTTCTTTTCAGGATTGTGTTGACTATTATGGGGGGGGTTGTCTTTTGTTTTTTGCTTTTCCATATAAACTTTAGAATCGGTGTGTCCATGTCTATAAAGTAACTTGTTAGGATTTTGACTGAGATTGCACTGAAACTATAGATAAATTTGGGAAGAACCACTATCTTGACAATATCGGGTCTCCCCTGTTCATGAACATGGAATATCTCCCCATTATCTACATTTTCTTTGACTTCTTTAACCAGAGTTTGGAATTTTCCGCATATAGATCTTGTACATATTTTGTTAGGTGAAACCTCAGTACTTCTCTCTTTTTTGTGGTGCTACTATAAGTGGAGTTATGTTTTTAATTTGAAATTCCGGTTGATTGCTAATATGTAGGGAAGTAATTGAGTTTGGTAAATTAAACTTGTATCCTGTCTTCTTTGGGATTATTTTTTTTTATTCCTTTTTATCTCCTTTGTCGTCTTATTAGCTGTAACTCTTTGTTTAGTTATTTTTGTGGTTGCTTTAGAATTTGAAGTCTACATCTTTAACTTACCTCGGTCTATCTTTAGGTGATACTGTGCCACTTCGCAGGTAGTATGAGAACCTCAAAGCAGTCTTACAGTGCTTGTCGTATGTATGACTTACATGTCGTACGTAAGTTCTAAACCCTACAGCACAGTATGTTTAGGCAGTCAATTACCTTCAAGTGTATTTAAATAATAAGGAAGGTATGTCACACACTTACCCAGTAGCTGGCATTTTCAGTGCTCTTCATTCTTTTGTTTGAAAGAATGTTCCAGAGGTTATTTTCCTTCTACCTGAAGGACTTCATCATTTCTCATAGTGTAGGTCAGCCGGTGATGAATTATTTCAGTTTTTGTACTTTTGAAGAGGTCTTTATTTTACCTTTGTGTTTGAAAGATAGTTTTGCTGGGAGTGGAATTCTAGGTTAACAGTTTTTTTCTTCAAGTTTTATAAAGTTGTTGCTTCGCTGTGTTTTCACTTCATTGCTTCCACCGGGAAACTGCACTCATCTTTGTCTCTCTGCACATCACGTATTTTTCCTCATGTTTCTTTTAAGCTTTTCTTTTCTCGTTGGCTTTGAACAAATGTAATTATGAAGGACCTTTGTGTAATGTTTTTAATGCTTGTAGTTTGTTGAGCTTTATTTTTTGAGATTGTTTTTTGATATATGGATTTATAGTTTCCATCAAATTTCAAGAAATCTTGATCATTATATTTTAAAATATTTTCTCTTTCTCTCCTCTTCTGTCTCTGTTACACATATAATAAGCCATCTGAAGTTGTTCCATAGCTCACTGATGCTTTTTTCATTTTTTCCTCTGTTTTTCATTTTGGATAGTTTCTGTTGTTACGTCTTCAAGTTCTCCAATGTGTAATTAATACCATCCACTGTATTTGTAATGTCATACATTGTAGTTTTTATCTCTAGAAGTTTGATTTGGGTCTTTTTAGTGTCTCTACTTAACTTTTTAGACATATGAATTATAGTTACAGTAACTATTTTATGTCCTTGTCTGCTCATTCTAGCATCTGTGTTTGTGCCAAGCCCATTTCAATAGTTGGTTTTTCTCCTTATTGTGGGTCTTACTTTCCTGATTCTTTGCCTCTCTGGTTATCTTTGTTGGATACCAGACACTGTGATTTTACCTTCTTGGGTACAGTCTATTTTGTATTCCTATAAATCTTGAGTATTGTTTTGGGATGCTGTGAAATTACTTGGAAACGGCTTGATCTTTTTGGATCGTGCTTTTAAGCTTTGTCGTGGCAGGACCGGAGCCATTCAGTTTAAAGATAATTATTCTCCGCTATCAAGGTAAGACCTTTCTGAGTACTCCTCCCTGGGCTCCATGAATGATGAAGTTTTCCAGTCTGGTTGGCAGGAATAGGCGTTATTCCTGGCCCTGGGTGAGTGCCAGGCACTCTTCTCTCTGCTCCCCTTGCATCTTCCTTCCCCAGGCTCAAGTGGTCTCCTCACAGCATGCACTAATCAGTGCTGGATATTTGAGGGAGACTCTCCGCAGAACTCTCTTGTGAATTATAGCTACTTTCTGCCCAGATGTTAAGCTGCATGTCCTCAAATCAGGAAGTTCGTGGTACTCTGCCTGGGTTCCCTCCCCTCACATCATAGCTTTCCAGTAAGCTGGGGCAGTGCTAGAGCTCTCCCTGTTTGTTTCTTGTGTGTAAGGGATCGCTGTCATTCGTTGCCTGATCGCCAGTGTCTTGGAAAAAGAAAGGTTGTGTCATGTTTTGACTTAAAAAATTGGGGGGTAAGGGGTTGTGATAGGTAGTAGGGTAAATGTGGCTCCTCTTACTCCATCTTGGTCAGAAGCAAAAGAACTTCGTTGAAGTTTTCAGTGGTGGTTATAGAAGTGACCAGTAGCAAAACAGGAGTCTCTTAACTGAAATAGCCGTGGTGTTTCATCATAAATTGAAAGTTTAGAAAGAGAGTTAATCTCAGAATTACCATTATCTATTCTTCCCATTGATATCCTTCACTAACATTTGCATAACAAAATCCCTTGTACGAACTGTTGACCACGTTGTTGATCACGTCAGTGGGTAGATTATTGAATTTTGGGGAAACAGATACACAAGCTACTAGATTTGTAAGTTTCATAGGACACATAACGTAAAAAGGAAATGATGCAAAGGGAACGGAGTTGGTGTTATTTTAATTTCACTGTATCAGAAAATAGCTGTGAGATTTTTGTTTCGCTTATTTATTTGTGCTTCATTGGGAATCCAAATGATTTTTGGCAAGAAAAGAAGCAGGAAAAAGTTCCAGGAAAACTAGAGAAATGGCCCTGGTTGGTGTGGAGCATCGTTCTGTAACCGAAAGGTTGCCGGTTTGATTACTGATCAGGGCACATGCCTGGGTTGCGGGTTCCGTCCAGTCCGGGCACATCCGATCCCTGGTCCGGGCACGTACAGAAGGCAACCAATTGACGCTTCTTTCTTGCATCAATGTTTCTCTCCACTCCACCCCCCACCCCCACCTCTCTAAACAAAGCAATGAAAAAATGTCCTTGGGTGAGGATTAAGAAAAATACTAGAGAAATGTAGGTTATTTCCTTCCTGTTCTTACAGCCCCTGTCATGTCAGCCAAGTCAAAATGCCTGCAAAATCCAGCTAGAGTGTGATAAGGGAGCTGCCGCAACTGCTTTATCCTTTTATAGAGGGTTTGAAAAGTGAAAAAGTTCACGGATAAACAACAGTGATGAGAATATTGTTGTGAATTTAGGATGCAGTTTGCTAGTGTGAGTTTCATATTGACTAGACCCACAGAGTAGAAGGAGACCCTTCTAAGTCTGACTAGTAATGCCCAAGACTGGGAGTTCATCTGCCGAGTTTTACGTGGCTAATGAGCACTTAGAGTTTCTTCAGTAGGGGCTAGAGAAGTGAGAACTAGATCTCTTGTGAGACTTTTTTTTTTTTTTTTCCTGACTTGTGTTTCTTAAAAGAGGGACTTGGACTGTTGAACTGGAATGAAACAATTAAACAGACTTGAGAATGAAGCCCTGACATGCGGGCTGCTTACCTGCTCTGTGGAGGCAGCTCTTTTCCCAGGAAGAGAATGCTTTTTTCCTTGTTGTTGTTGTTGTTTATGTGTTTGTTTCCAGACAATTTCCTGCATCACTTTTGTGTGTGTGTGAGCCAAGTGTTTGAGGTTGAGGATGTTGATAGAGTTCTTGGAGAATGGAAGGGGTTCATCTCCACAGAAAAAGGCTTTTGTGTTTCAAGTTTTAAAATTTTGGAATATTTTTCTATTACATTGTTATTCCTAGTCTTGGTATTGCCTATTTGTGGGGGAAAACTGGTCGCCCCTTTTCTCCCCTTTACTTTGTTATTAGGTGGATTCCCCTTTTAAATTGAGAAAGCACTTTAGAAAAACTATTTTTGGCACTTAGGAAAGTCACAGCAGCGTATCCGTCTCCGCATGGGTCTTAGTTTGTCATACAGAGTGACATTTATTTGTCAAGTGTTTGGAAAAATATATAATATGTCTGAATTATGATGATTTCCATTTATTTACAAATTTCCTTTGATTAATGATGCACCCAAGGTCATTCTTGGTGATTTGGGAAGAAATGTTGATAACTTCTTTTTTTTCTGGTAAGATTTTGAACTCTTTTACATACAGGTATAAACTCTTACTCATAATTGAGTCCTCAGTCTGGTTCCAAGTTTCGCTGATCTAAAGAAGGTGTCGTAGTTTATAAAAGACTCCCTTTTGGTAGAAGAATAAGGTGGGCTGGGGAGGTGGGGATCAAGGAGGAGGAATTAGGTATGCAAATATTTACCTAGTGTCTGTTGTGTGCCAGGTGCTGGGCCAGACAGCTATAAGTTATCATTTCATAAACTGCCATTTGTGAATCGCAGACAATGGCCCGACTGATTAGGTGGGATTTGGAGCAAAACTAGAAAACCTTCTTATTTTTCAACCTATTCTTACAAAAGAGTATTATTAAAGTGTCACTTTATAGGAACACTTCTTTTTCTCTGCTTCAGATTAAACTTTTTCTGTGGGCTAATCAATAAAGAGATTAACTTTTTAAGCATGTCATATGACAGGGGTAGCACAGTGAAAGATGGGGGGACACTACATAGAAGGAATAGAATAAAAGATATGGAGTTATGTAGGTAATCTAAGAATTTTGGAACTAAAAATAATCTTAGAAATCACTTGGACCATGTATGTCATCAGACAGATGAGGAAACTAATGTCCTCAAGGATACTAGCCTTGCCCAACAGAGCTAGTTAGTGTAGAGAACCTAGGGTGCTTAACTCCCACCTCGCTGTTCTTTTTACTGTACAGTCCATACCTGGGTGCTCGTCTGCTTCAGAACTCGTCAAACCCTGAGCTCATCGCATTTTGGTAAGAAAAAAATGTTTCGGCCCTTGGTGCTTGCTGGGGACCGTCCCACTTGCGGGAACCTGTATGAGTCACGATGCTGCCCCACAAGAGAAAGTGCCTCGTCGCTCGTCGCTTGCTCAGTACTCATTGCTTTTGGCACTCGCCACGGGTTCCAAAACAAATTCATGACAGGTACTGAGGTACCACTGTTTTAATTCTGTTTTCTGCCTTATTTTAGAAGCAGCCATCCACCTGAGCTCTACATCCTGAATAAAAACGGTAATAACAGCAACAAGGAACTGTTATGTTAAAAACAGAATTTATTTTTGTTTATTTTTATTTGATTTGTCACAAAGTCTTAGGGAGGGAGCCAGGTGTTGTCTAGGGCATGGCCTCTAAAATTATGTTTAAAGTTGGACAGAAATAATTGAAGAAGACTCCTCTTCTTTTTTTTTTCACATTTTTTGTTATTGTTCAAGTACAGTTGTCTCCATTATCCCCCCACGACTCCCCACCACCCCAGCCAATCCCCATTTCCCCACCTTGATCCTACCACCCTTTGGTTTTGTCCATGTGTCCTTAATGCATGTTCCTGAAAACCCTTCCCCCTCTTCTTATATAAACATTTAAACTGTTCATTTGAATGTTCAGGTGGTTGTGGTCTCTGCTAGTCCTCAAAGTGATAGTCCTCAAAGACATTGCTTGGGCTGCAGCTGGCTGTTCTGGAGGCCATGGAAAGAGGAGCCTGCTGTGATGTAGCCCATGAATAATGAACAACAGGCAGCATTTAGGGAAGCCTAGCTCATGACACACTGTCATCACTATACGCTTCCCTTAGCTTTTTTCCCCTTTCTCCCATCCCATTCCAACCTGCCCTGACTAAATGCAATGAACAGGAACCATGGTATTAATCGGAAGGAAAATGTTTTAAATATGTGAAGTTATAATGACTTGGTAAGTGCTATACAAATACTCTGTAACTGAGTTGGAAGTTGCATCATCCACCCTGTGGCACTATGGACTGGGCCCAAATGGTATAATTCTCCAGTGTAATACTGAAGTCATTTTTCATCTGCCAAGTAAATATTTTAGATTTCAAACCTATGAAATGGCAAGCCATGATTGTTCAATTCCAGTGAACCACTGGTGCATTTAATTTTCCTCCTTTACTTTTTACTGTCTTCTTTAGGTAGGTGACCCAACTAACCAAGGACTGTGTTCTTGTATGAATCCACCAGGTGGGCTTTACAGTCAGTCAATGTATTTGAATACCTACATATTATATAACACTACTCTTTCAAGTATACAAACTCCTTAACAGAGTCTAAGTCCCTCTCATTTAGATAAAACGATCATTTTCATCCACTTGGGTTGTAATAATGTTAGAAGTGGCCTATTTTAATGACAGAACGTGGGGACCCGAAACATGGGGATTTGTTTTTGCACTGACTGTTGATTTTTCATTTGATCTGGCTCGAATAATTTCTTTTTTCTTTTCAGTGTCTTCTAAAGGTGAATAATACTTTCATTTGCCACACAGAGGTGCTGGGAGAATGAAAGAGAAATTCTCCTGAAGTACTTAGAGCTGCTTCAAAGAAAGACTTCCTTAAACAAAAGTTGATTCCATGTTCTATCCATGTTCTAAGTTCAAAAACCACAGCGAGTGTTAGAAAGGGCTCGGAAGGTTAGGTTATTTTTCATAACTTCATTTATAGGTAAGGAGGTGAGTGTAATTGCCTGCATTTTACAAACAAGGAAACTAAAGCCCCAAAAGATGTGTTCATTTTGAGACTTAAAATGAATAGCCCTTTATGGGAATTGGGGTAAATCAGTGGGAGTATAGATGCAGTAACATTGGCCATGAGTTGATAATTATTGTAGCTGTTAATGGGTATGTGGGGATCATTATACTATCCTGTATACCTTGTCTGAGTTTGAAATTTTGCATAATACAAAGTTAAAAAAATATTGATTAAAAATAGCCCCTGTTTTTATTTTCAAACTCCTTTTTAAAAGCTACCGGAGTCCTTTTATCTCTGAGGCATGGAGAAATTTTTTATTTCTTAGAGTTCAGCAAAAAGACTGAAAACGATTTTATGCATGGCCCTGCCCAGAGACGCTTTGGTGTTTCATACTCAGTTTTTATATTTCCAGTGCTTTCCACGCCACTTCCTGCTTTTAGCAGTTTTTACTTAACATGCTATTTTTTTGAGAGATTACTTTTTTTTTTAACTACCATTCCAAATGCTTGTCACCTTCTCTTTGTCATTGTTGATTTTAGATTTTCATTTTCCTATTTCTGGAAATTGTTGGGAATTATGAGCAGTCACTTATTAATCCGATTACTTTATGCTTCAGTGGACTTGTCAGTGGGTGGCCGTGTGAATTATTTTAGCTTTTAGAGACGCAGATCAACCATGCTACCCTTTACCCACAACAGAAAGCTGCCGACCTCCCCACTGGAGGATCTGGTAACTGAATGGCATTTGGAACCTGTGAGAGCACTCACATTAAACTACCGAAAAGTCACCCTCGACCTGGGTTATTCTCACGGGTAGACTCGAATGGTTCAAACTTGTCATTTCATAAGCTCGTAGATAACACAAATGCTGCACTTAAACTATAACGTATTCGATATTCATTTGTTTTTAGGTATCAAAGGAAATGAAATTTAGAATGTAATTAATGAACTTTAGAGCTAAGAAAGATCTTAATAATCATCTGGGATGCTCAGTTTATATAAGAAAAAATGAAGGATTAGAGGCCAAGTGAGTTGCTCAGTTATATACCTTAGTACTGGCAGAACTTGAACTTGAACTTGAGTTCCATAGCTTTCTATTCAGAATTCTTCACTAGATTGTCTTTCAAGTGCATCTAAGTCCTTGATATTCTTTCTGGACACTAGATAAGTCTCTGCTTCTTACAGTTTAGAAGTTTTGCTCTATTTTGCAATGCCAGCTGAGCCACGTTTGAGCCCAAGGTAAAATGAAAAATCAGTGATACTATCATTACTTAAAATTCTGATATTTTCTTCATCATGGATTTTTGACATTTTTGAATGTTAAAAATATTATTTATCTTGATAACTGAGTTTTGGGCAGCCTCTCAAATTTAACATTGGAGGCAGGTGCCTTACTTGATTCATCCTAGTCCCAGCCCCGCTATTTTGATTTAATCCACTAACTCTATAAATCGCTCTTTCAGCCTTCTGGCAATAAAATAAAATCATAAGCTATGGAACCTTTCAACTCAAAGCAAACCCTTACTGCTGGCCACCTAAAAATAACGGCGACAAAATACACCAGCACTTGCGTGTGCTATTCATGGACCTGATTGTAGGGAACAAAGTACAGAAATGTTTGGCTCCACGGAGCTAAGCTCTGTTCGAGTGTCTACCAGTTTATTGAAAAGAGCTCAAATCTAAGTCATTGGGTCCAGTTGTCTGGCCCTTCACAATACAGTTGCCTGTATTGTGTTTTGAACTCTTACATAATTATGTTTGTTTTCATTTCTATAAATTGAAAATCAAGGGAAGGAAGTTCTTTATAGGTTTATTGTGTTCATTATTTTATTTGGTCCTCTCAACAATTGTTTGAGATAAGTAATTTACAGGATAGGATTCTTTCGGTTCCAAGTGATAAAATCCAACTCACACAGACTTGAGTTAAAATGGAACTCTTTAGCTGACATAACTGAAAAATCTGAGGGTAAATCTGACTTCAGGTGTGACATACACATCATTTCATCAGGTCTTGGTCTCTCTGCATCTCCTGAATGTGTTTTCCATTGGGTTGGCTTTTCCCACACAGAAACTCCAGGCTTATATTCTTTTTAGCTTAGCAACTTCAGTGGAAAGGGAATAAATCTGATTGTTCTAGCGACAGCCTTTGAATTGAGTCCAGTTGGCCCAGGATGGGTCATATGCCCATCCCTGAACCATTTACTTATTAAGGCCTGAGGGATGCAATTACTGCGTTGGCTAAGTCTGGTTCACATACTCAGCCCTGGAGCAGGGGCTAGACCGAGAGTGGAAGAACCCAAAGGAGGAAAGGACTTCTTAGCCACTTCCCCCCAAAAGGGATGCTGGATGCCAAAGCCAAATGTCTACTAGGATGTTATTCTCATTTCATTAATGAGGAAGTCAAGGCTTAATTAAGTTAATTTTCACAAGGTTCCACAGCTAATGAGTAATAGAGTCCTAATTTTGACACAAATCTGCTTAACTCAAAACCCCACCCTCTTTTCCCCACACCTTGTGTATCCCTTAGCATACGGTGCTCCTCCTCCTCTTTGAGACTGAGATGGTTGCCATTCCTTTACAGCAGTAGTTTCCAGCTGGGGACGGGGCGGGGAGAGTTTGCCTCCAGAGGAAATCTGCCAGTGTCTAGAGACATTTTCTTGGTTGTCGGAACAGGGCAGGGAGGTCGGAGGGGTGCTACCGGGCAGAACCCAGGGATGTTGTTAAACATCTGGCAGCGCGCAGGACAGCCCTCACAACGCAGAATCACCCGGCCTAAGAAGCCAGCAGTGCCCAGGTTACGAAACCCTGCTTCATAGGGCCCATTTCCAGCCTATTACTGTTAACATGAATTTTGAAAGAAAGATGTAATGCAGAGCAAGATTGAAAGAATTCAAATCTAGGTAAAATTCAGTAACCTCTCGATTCAGGGGAATTTTGTTTTATTTTCATAGCAGCCAGTGTTAGAATACTGAGTGCTTTTGTTTAATGGGTAAATGGAAAAAGCATCTACATTCCTTTTTAAAAAATATTCTTTCATTCAACTTCCCAGGTGTAATTTTTTTATTCCAAAGTCATAAAAATTATTCTTAAAATATAAATCTAGCGATATTGTAAATCAAATACTGAATATTTTTAAAACAAATACATTAGCCTGGCCTGTGTGGCTCAGTTGGTAGGAGCATCATTCCATATACCAAAATGTTGTGGGTTCAATCCCTGGTCAAGGCCTGATGCCTGGTTGGGGTGCTTGGGGGAGGCAACCGATTGATGTTTCCCTCTCATCGATGTTTCTCTCTCTCTCTTCCTTCCTTTCTTTCTCTCTCTCTGGTATCACTAAATATAGAATTTAAAAATATTTTAAAAAAACAAATATATGTTTATCTCAGAAGCCTTTTAAACATTTCAAATAGAAGATTCTATACCAGGGGAAATAATTATTTTTAAAACTCTCAGCCAAAGCATTTTTAAAACATTCTGTTGATAATAGATTTAACGCACTAGAAAATATACAACAATCTTCTTTCTCCAAGCAAGCGCTTTGGGAACAAATAATGAATGCAGAAAAGTGCATTTAATGTACTAGAGCTATTAGCTTGGGATGTGACACTTCAGAGACATCAACCTTCTTGTTTAATGACATGAAAATAGTTTGAACTGCCTACCTCCCTGAGGCTGCAAGTGGTTTCTGCACCGTGCGAATCTGAGTCATCCTAGGAAAGTTGTGCTTCCGTGTAGTCGAACCGCAGATGGTGTTCCAGCAGAACAACCGAATGATTAGAGGGGATACTACAGATGGCATTCACATAAGAGAGCTTTCACAATTCAGCAAATCAAATTTACTATCGGAGTAGGAGGATTTGGGGCTGAACATTTTCTCATTTTGCTGACTTACACAAATAATTTTTCAGTATTATGTTCCAGAGACCTCACTGAGTCTGTGTGTGCATGGAATTACAAATTCATTCCTCACTCTGGTTCTTGTCAGCCTCATCGGACCCAGCCCAGATCAACAATATTTTCTCTGATTTCAACCAAAGAATTCCTGCTTGCCTTGATATCTCACGTGGCTGACCCTCCTCGAATCTCTTCATCACTTGAGGCTCCTCTGAGTCGTGCCTGTCATCCCCACAAGCTTTGGCTTCTCTTCTTCACCTGACCATGCTACCTAGTCCAGAAAACACTCATTGCTTTTTGTATTTCTTCTGTTGTTCTTTGGCCTTTCTTCCCTCCCCTGTGTTGTATGTCCGCTTTGCCCATTCCTCCTTCAGTTGCCCAAGCCTTGTTTACTGGCTGCATGTCCTTAGACTTCCCCATTCTCTCTTGTCCTCCTCCACTAAGGTGTCTGATGTCTACCCACCCAGCGCATTATGGTAAGGTGTTGTGTGCGGGTCAGCCATCTATTCGCTGTTAGTAGATCCAGTGTGCGGTTTCCTTGGAAATGAGCCAGCTGCTGATCTTCAAACCACCCAAGGACTTAGTCACCAGAATGCCACTTCCTTTGTCACACTAGGAGGGGCAATGATATTTGTCTACAAAAAGATGTTGGAAAAATACCTTGCTAAATGGTACTGGGTTTTTATGATTCATATAGTTCTATTTTCCTTGAGAACTGTTCTTGGAGATTTGGAGTTTCTTATCTTTCTATTTATAAGCATTTTCCTGCGGCTGTCAGAAGTTTGCTTCTCTCTTTGTGATGTAGGTTGGTATTCCCAGGTTTGTAGAGCAGAGAGATGAGAGGCCACTTTCCTAATAACAAGTCAGCTGGCTTGTTTAGAATTTCCCAGCAAGCTCATTGCAGAGCCCTTGAGTTTCTGTCTCTTACTCCCACGACATAAACAAAACATGGTTTATTTTGCACTGCTTATTTATAGGGGTGCCTTAGAGCATTCACTTTCCTTTAATAAAACCATGAAAACTATTACCTGGTAAGTAAATTGTTAGGATAGGAAAGAAATGAACTAGGCACCCATGTATCTGGATTTGGTTACCGCCATTTCAGAGGGCTTGTAATGGGGGATGTTGGTTCCTAGGCTCTCCTTTTTTGTTTTGTTTTTCTTTTCTTTTCTGTTTTATGTATCTTTTTTTTCTGTTTTATCTTTGTTTTGGTTTTCTTCTTCTTTTTCCTTTCTTTTTGTCTCCATTGGAATTGAGAAAACTATATTCATTTTGTCGTTCCTTGGTGATGTTGCTTGAAGCCCTTTGCGGGCGAGGGGGTGCAGAATAGAGCGAAATGTTGTTATTGATTAACTTAAAATGGCCCTGTTTGTCTGCAAAGCTCCCTGTGCTTCCTGGGGCGGGCGAACCCACTGGTGAGTTTTGTGGAGTGTGGTGGGAAACAACCATGTCTTGATCATTTCTTTTGGATTTCTAGAACCATTTTTCTGTTGAGTCGAAATGGGAAAACAGTTTGCGGAACTGCTTTGGGTGCTGCTGTGAGCATGCTCGGGAGGAAAGGGTGCATTCCGATGGTATGTTAGGGGGGTATTAACTGTTCAGGAAAAATAACCCCTACCAAAGTTAATGACTCCCACTAGCATTTTCAGTAACATGTACCAGATGTGGATAGTTAATTATTCTCAGATCTGATAAGTACCTGCCAGCCAAGGCTAATTTTATTTTCAGTAAACAGTGGCCAAAGGTCCTAGCTGTTCATTTGATAGGATAGGGCCTGTTTGCACTTATCTATTAATAAAAGCACAACGCTCCTTTAGTTTTCCTTTCCCAGGGCCAGATGAAACATTTCAGACACTCAACGTATTTGTCTTAGTAAATCAGACAAAGTAAACAAATCTGGTAGATTAACTTGGTAAACAGAGAATGGTTAAGTGTTACCTTTCGAGTTTAGCTCAATGCCATATAAAGAGCATTAATCGCGTGGTATTTTCAATAACCTTTATGGAGCAAGACAGAGTTTTTTCTTTTTTCTTTCTTTCCACCGCTAGGGACATAGTGTGTTTAAGTGCTTTCAGATGTCCTTCTGCAGGGGAATTTGAAAATCACTTTAAAATGAAATTTATTCTTTTGTCCCATTAGTAACACGTCAGGAACTTAGCACCAGTAAGTATATAAACCTGGAAACCTCCGTGGTTCATCTCAGAAGGAGAGTAAGACTGCACAGTGGCATGAAGCTTTGGCAGACAGAGAGAGTGACTGTCTCGGGCGACAGTGTCAACCTTTTGCGTCTCTGGGCCACACCGGGAGAAGAGTTGTCTTGGGCCACACATTAAATACACAAACACTAATGAAAACTGATGAGCAAAAAAAAGATTTTAAGTAAATTTACGTTTTTGTGTTGGGCCACATTCATAGCCATCCTGGGCTGCGTGCAGCCTGTGGGCTGTGGTTGGACACCGAGGTTATTGATTTGGGTGGAGCAGTGAGAGAGGGATTGGCTTTCATGGGGGAGAGAGGAGGTAGGTAGGTAGAAATTCAGACTGTATTTATCCAGATTTTTATCTCTTGGGAAGAGCCCTGTTACGGTCAGAAGTGCTGTTTATTTTGTGATGTAGAGGCTTGTTTTGGGAGAACTGGTACGAAACCAACCAGTTATTTCACACTAGCCAAGAAAGCACTATTATATCAGAGCAATTTCTGTCCCCATCAAGCATGGGCTAGATTCGTACTGGTGTCCTGGTGGTACAGGGCTTCAAGCCTCACGCCAGCTCTCTGTGTCATATTGTCTCCCTCATTAAACTCTCTTTTTTAAGTAATGAGACTCAACAAAATCAACTCTCTTATATATATATATTATCTTCTGCATTGGCTTTATACTTGAGGTTGCAAGTACTTTATAAAATTCTTTTTAGTTTTGCATGCCATGTATTATTATCCACTTCATTTAGTAATAATGGTCCATAAAAGAAATAGTTGAAAGGCCATAGGGAAAATTCCTTACCTACACCTTCACCCACCCCTCTAGTAATTTCTGCACTGATATTTTATTCTATAAGAGGGTGGCCTGGCACAGTGCCTTGAATATAGTGCCAGGTTCCCAGCTGTAATGTCCTAAAGGTGATTGATGATGATGATGATGATGATAGTGTGGAGGGGAGAGTGACAGCCAGGGGTTTGGGTATCGGTATTCTGTCTCCACCTTCATTTAGTGACCTGGGCAATCACAGCCACGTTATTTCTGCTCTTTTTCATGCTTTAGTTTCTCCAGCTCTCACAGGAAGATAAAGTCGTAGTCCATGTACCTACCTGACAGGCATGTTGTTAAAACTAATGAGAGAAAATAAAAGCTCTTAGAGTCTGAAGGAAAAGAGGTGCTACAACCAATGGGTAGAAGATATTATTTAGTTTAGAAGAGTAAGCCCTTGGAGTAAACTTTTTAAATAATATTGTTACCAATCTTGTGTTTAACAATCATTTATTTAATGGTTTTTCATGTTTAATTAGACCCAGAGGGTAATAAAATCCATAGCGTGCCTTTCAGAAGTAGTTATTTTGTAATCTGTACTAACTCTTCAATTAAATAATGTATTTTTGGCTGTAAATCAAGTTGGATCTTCAAAACGTTTTTGATTTTAAATGATCTGAGAATACTTACCTGGTGGCATGGGCTGGGTAACGTAGGAGTGAAGAGAGTGTCGGAAAACTGTTGCTGAATTTATAAGTCCAATGTGTCAATATGTTAATTATTTTCAAATCTATATTTCTACTCTAGATGCTTTTCCTAAGTTCTAGACCCATAAACCCATGTAAGTAGGCAACTACTCTACCTGTATGGCCTATAATAATTTCTAGCTCAACGTGTATATAACTGAAGTTAATATATGAGACCCTGGAAATTACTTATAAGTAATTTTTCCAAAAAACCCTGAAATTTACTTATAAGAAGTTGTGTATTTATTCTTACATGTTTAAACTTCAGTCACCTTCAAAGCTCCATTTGATGCAGCGTACCTATCGAGATGGTTTTGTAGTGCTCAACAGTTTTTGAACTTGTCGATTTTGATGCCTTTTAGTGCTTCTGTCGTTTTTTTTGTTTCACCTCTTCCACATCAGCAAAACATTTCCCTTTGAGGGCTTTTTTCATCAGGGAAACAAAAGAAAGTTGCTCTGGGTGAGATTGGGTGGATAAGGAGGGGGGGGCATGGGGTATTGCCATTTCTGGTCAAAAACTGCTGAACACTCAGCGCGGTGTGGGCAGGTGCTCTAGTAAATCACCCTTCATGAAATGGGCAAACATGTTGAAAGAGTCTTCAAAAAAAAAATTCCCTGAAGCCAAATGCAGCCTCCCACAGCAACGCCAGCCGGCACACTGATACAGTGGTTTCCTAGAACACTTGCCTTGTGGGGGGAGCCTGTGTTACAAGGGGCCCGCCCTCCAGAAGATAATCCTGGGTTTTCTGGGGCCCCCCTTCATACTATTTCAGAATCTTCTCTCTGTGAATGGAATCACCTATCTCTCAAGCCAGAAAACTTTCACCCCTTACCCTTGAAGTATATCAATTCAACTAGTACTTATTTTATGACCCTCTTCTCTATTCCCCTGTTACTACCTACATTAGACTCTTGCTTTTCTGTCATTGGACAGCTGCAGTCATCCACCTGCTACCAGACTTATCCAATCACAGTCTACTTTCATTCCATTTCCCTATTAACCTTTACAAAATGCAAATCATAAAGTTACTTTCTCACTTAAAAAATTGGTAGTGGCCTCTAATGCCCTACAGGGCAACATTTATACTCCTTGTATTAATTATCGAGGTCTCATGATTTTTACTTTGAATCCTGTTGTGATCTATGCCCCAGCCGAACATTGGAAGTTTGTGGGTTCCTAAACATCCCTGTTGTTGTACATGCTGCACATTCTCTGTCCACTTCTTTGACCGGCAAACATCTATTTATTTTTTAGAACCCAATTCCAGGATGATGTCCATATATGACTCAAATGGAATTAGCTACTCCCTCCTTATTTCCCATCATACCCTGTGCATACTTCTTACATTGTTCCTGTGAAACCTATGACATTCATTTGATATAGAGGTCTGTCTGGAAAAAGTCCAGCCATTGTTATTATAACAAGAACCGTTTCCGCAACAAAGTATAACCTGGCAGCCTAGGAGAGTGGACTGGAATGCACAGGTGTGAACAACGACGACTTCATGGTATAGTCAGTGGTGGTGGTAGATGCCATTGAGTTAGCATGTGCACCGTGTGGCTATCACGTTCAAAATGAGTGAGTAGAGCAACAAGTCTGATTCACATTTTGCGTTAAGCTTGAACACTCCTCTGCGGAAGCTATTTGATGATGCAGAAGGCCGCAGCTATGGGAAACTGGTGATTGGCAGCTGCATCATGACAATGTGCCTGCACATGCATCATGTCTCATGTACAGTTTTTTTGCAAAACACCAAATCGCCCAGCTGACTCAGTCCCCCTACAGCCCAGTTTTGGCAGTGTGTGACTTCTGCCTTTTCCCAAAACTAAAATCACCTTTGAAAGGGAAGAGATTTCAGACTATCAAAGAGATTCAGGAAAACAGGACAGGGCAGTTGATGGTGATTGGGAGAACTGTGTGAGGTCCCAAGGTGCCTACTTCGAAGGGAACTGAGGTGTCAGTGTCCTATGTACAATGTTCCTGTATCTTGTATCTTCTTCAATAAAAGTCTTTATTTTTCATATTACATGGCTGGATACCTTCTGGACAGACCTCTGTCCTTCTCTTCATACTTGATTACGTGAGGGATTATATCATGTCTTCATGTCCAGGTCAGTGGTTGGCACAGAGGTAGGAGTTGGTTCATTGGTGGTGGATGGATGGGTAGATGGATGGATGGATGGATGAAGTAAAGTCCTATGACCATATCCTTGCTCAAATCCCACTCCCTTTTCAGTGTTGCATGGAAATGGCCTTAAAAAGTACCCAGATTAAGATTTTATAAGCAGGCTATGTCTTTACTTTATTGGTATGATTGAAGAGCCAAGAAGAATGCTCCATAACTCCTACATCTACCTAGGCTTCTGATATTCCACCTGCATTCCCTGTACTTTTAGAACTTTATAGTTACAAAGTCCTTCCATGAGCATTACTTAACTTTTACAACAAACTTATGAGGCAGATTTTGTCATATATACTTTAGAGATGAAGAAATATAACATCAAAGCAAGTCACTGATCTGCTGAAGGTCATTCCATTTCATGGCGGAGCTTGGGTTGGGGCCGAGGTCCAGTGACTCTAGAGTCCTCTTTCCCTTAGCCCCTTGCCTTAGAAGGCAACACAAATTTATTAGCAGTTAAATACCTTAGTGTATATTAGTCACATGGGTCACTTCCTCCATGCCAGCTCACCAAGCGCAGAATTCTGAGGAAATAAGAATTTTGGTTTCTACATTGGGAAGAAGTAGTACAGACAGAGAAGAGGTGGAAGATGATTTTGGAGACTGAGGCAAGCACTGGGAGGTTGGACTTTGGTTGGCTGTGACAGTGGGATGTCCACTAGGATGGACGTGATCTTAACATAAACGCACCAAATTTGTATTTCTTAATTCATCACTTTGCTAAACTACACTTTAACTTAACCTTAATAAAGGTGCAGTGAAGTTTTATTCATCATTATAGTGATGATCATTCAGATCTCATCAAAGTACAAGATGTTGAATATTGAAAATCATATCATTAATATCCCAAGATGTATTCTTTAAAAATCTTTAATTATTTCATTGGGAAACACAAGACATTTTTATGACACAGGTAACACCAATCAGGTTATGATTTGATCTTTGTCTTTCACGTCGGAGACTTCCTTTCAGAAGTCTGGTGTCTGACAATCATTCATGCTGATGAGCAAGAGGTGCGTGTGTGCGTGTGCACACGCACACAACACGGGTAGCTTAGGTATATGGCAGTTCCACTGATTGGTGTCTTCATTAGAAGGTTTCTGGCAGAAATCCCACCATTCTGTTGGTGGACCTCCAACTGGCTGCGTGTCTGTTCTCTATAACTCATCTCTTTGTCCTGGGAGGAATCTTCTAATTTTCTTTTTTAGGGTTAAACAGCTGGTTGCCAGAGTTTAGGAAGCTGAAGAAAGGGAAAAGGATAGAGATGGGAGGTCATCTCTCCCAGCATGTAGACTTCTACTTAATCTTTCATTTCAGCTCAATTCAATTCAGTTCAATTTAGTGCCTCCTCCGGCCCCACCCTGTCTTTGAGTCCAGAACCCTTTGGATCTGTTTCTCCAGGGAATATACCTCTGAAGTACGTGTGGGACGTCACATCTAAACTAATAAGTGTGGGTAGGATTTGAACACAAGGAGGCAAAGAAATCTTTCTGCATGAGGAACAATGCAAGCAAAGACATGAAGTTGGAAGAAAAAACAGAGTGAATAGCAAATAGCCAACAATTCACTTTACCTAGAGTGAAGCATACACAAAGAGCTGTATTAGAGGAAAAATAAAGGTGGGTACAGAGACTAAGGCATCCAAGACTAAGAAGCCTCGACTTTCTTTTGGAGGAGTTAAAGAGCCAGCTCCTGCATACTCATTTGTTTGTTTATTAAGATAGTTTTTGAGCATCTGTTAAATTACTAATGTGGGTTTAAAAAAGAATTAGATTGGGCTCCTGCTCTGTGACTTTGACACAATTCACTATTTTTCTGTTGAGTTCTCGTGTGGGGAAAGACTCCGTATGTATAAGACTGGAGCTCACAGAGCCTAAGAAGCTTGTCATGCCTGGGAGGCTTGATGTTCTTTTTTTGTGACCTGCACCTCTCTGATAAGAAACTGTTTTGTTAGGATGTGAGAGCTTGGGAATGTCTCCCAGCATCTCAACACTAGAGCTTATTAGTTACAGCCCCGGTGTCTCCCCTTGGGGTGGATGCATGGTCACGGAACCAGAGACACTCAGATGAAAGGACATCATCACTTTGTAAATGATATTTTATGAAATATAATAGAAATTGACTCCTGGGATTCTATGCCACCTAATTAGGACCAAAATGCAAGACAAAACTTTTGTATGTTGGCTAGAATAGTGCTGGTTTTGCAGAGGCCTTTTATGCCTCTGGTGGTGGTAGTGGTGATGGTGGTGGTGGTGGTGGTGGTGATGGTGGTGGTAGTGATGGTGGTGGTGATGGTGATCGTGGTGGTGGTGGTGGTGGTGGTGATGGTGATCGTGGTGGTGGTGGTGGTGATGGTGGTGATCGTGGTGGTGGTGGTGGTGGTGGTGGTGATCGTGGTGGTGATGGTGGTGGTGGTGGTGATGGTGGTGGTGGTGATGGTGGTGGTGGTGGTGGTGGTGATTTAGAAGCAGTTTTGCCCATGTACAGTATACCCTGGTAATGCAGTTTTCTTCCTTAGCAGTCCAGGAAGAACATCATTTTTTATAGACCTCGGATACAAATTCTGTCCTTTGGACTGTTTGCCCGAACCTTAAAAATATGGCATGATTACACAAGCACTCTGGAATTTAGATTAAACAGCATTCAATTTGAAAATCTAATCACATCATCTAAATATCATTAAGCTATAATAGGCTGATTGATAGGGACCAAAGCTGCTTTTGCCTGGTGCTGCATGCCTTTCACTCAGCCAGCCTTTTCAAACTAAGATGTTGATAAAGGCATCTATAAATCTTAATAGTTGGAGACAGTTTAAAAGCATAGTTCACTGGGTAAGGTCACACCCACTTAAGTGTCCTATTTTGTATACTTTTCAAAAATAGGTTAATTAACTTAATAGAAATAATAGGGCTCTTGTATTGATGTGCAATTACTACTAAAACAAGTTTTTTCTTTCCAAGTGAACACGATGTCCATGCAATTGAGGGCATAATAGCCGTGACAAGAACCAGGCTTAGCAAGGCAGGCCGTGTTCAGCGAGTATATTTCAGACATGCCCTTTGAAACCCTCTTTTATTCTGGTCCTAGGACGTGGGCATACCTCCACCGAAGCATTTCACTCCTGGCACTCTCCTGTTTCGGTTTTCAGGAACAGTTATTCTTGCTGTTGTTGTTTTCCTAATCACTGTAACAGCAGCTGATACAGCCCCTGCTCCCTGAAGACTCCAGCATGCAGAGGAAGCTCAATGAATTTTGGTCTCTGCTCTTTTTCATCTCAGGCTGTTTTCTTCATTCTTCTAACAGATGGCTCCTCAGGCACCCCGGGAGAAGCGTGGTTCCCAAGGGGGCTACAGTATAGGAGGGCAAAGCGGGGCCTGGGCCAGAGTCGTGTTTGGGACAAGTTATATTGTCCTGAAGTACCTCGTTTTCACTTACTTGTTTAGTGCCTGATTCATATGTTTTACTCCCAAATTATTTAACCCTACTCCTCAACCTGTTGTTGGTGGTTATAGCCTTCTTATTCTATGGCTAGTCACCTAACTTCAGGTAATTTGATTTTTCTATTCATCTCTTTCTTAAAATACACCTTATTAATATCTTGTATCTTAAATTGAACACATATTATGTTATTCTTCAGAACTGTGAAATCTATTTTAAGTAGCACATTATGTTTTTAAAAGTTATCCCCTCCCTCAATGTGATGTCCTGTATTACAAATAACTCTGTGGATACTGCTGAGTCCGGGCTTGAATGCCCGTGTGGCCCAGGTGGCCTGGGAGGCGGTCGGCCCCGTACACATTCACACCAGGGAGGCTTCCTGGGAGTTCGTCAGGAGGGACGCATTTTGAACCAGACGGCCTAGATGGACTCCTAGTTCGCCTTACAGCAATGCCGTTTCTCCACTTGCTTGCACTGCCCTGCCAACACGGCCTTTTCTCCATGGAAATAAGTCTCGTTTGTATGTCTGTGCGCATGTACACAGAAAAGAGAAGAAACTACTATGCCATAGAATCTTAGCTGTGGTGGAAAGAACCTTTTAACCATGTCTCTGCCTTAGGTTCTTCATTAGGAAAATATTTTTCTTACAGAGTTGTAAAGATCATGAAGTTCAGTTTTCTGATTTCTTGATTAGAGCACAGGCAAACGAGGGTGCTCCGGGTTTGTGTGGAGCGTCGGAGTGGTTCGCCCTCCTGCGCAGGACGGAGCCCGTCCCGTTCGAATATGCCGCATTCCTCACTTCCTCCATTACTGTCGGCGCCTTTGCACGCAAACATTGTCCCTCCTGTGTAGCAGCGTCCCTTTCTTGTAGTTCTTTCATATCCTCTAATGTGCCTCGAACAGGGCCCACTTCTGAGCAAGCATTCATTAAAAACTTTTTAGTTAATTAACTACAAAACTTCTGGCTTGGGTTTAGGAGTGAATGAGAGATTGGGTAAAGTATTGGTGTACAGGAAACCTAAACTCAAGATGATTTTTTTGCTACTGTTTTTCTTTGTTAATAAAAGTAGTATTTGTACTTTGTGGAAATTTTTGGGAGCATGACAATGTTTTAAAAATCACCCATCTGCTCCTAGGTGTATGCCTAAGATTATTGAAATTAAAATGTATGCAAATGTTCACAGCATCATTATTCATAAATACAAAAAGTGGAAACAGCTTAAATATGGTGGAAACAGCTTAAATGGGTGAATGAATAAACAAAATGTGGCATGTCTGTACAACGGAAGATTATTTGACAATGAAAAGAAGTACTGATACATGTTACAACCTGGATAATCCTTGGAAACATTATGTTAAGTGAAAGAAACCAGCCACTAAAGACCACACATTCCATTTATATGAAACGCCGACAACAGGGACATCTACAGAGACAGAAATCAGACTAGTGGTTGCTGAGGGATGGGAAGAGGGGTCTTTGCAGGTAATAGCTAAAGGGCGCAGGATTTCTTTTTGGAGTGATAAAAATGTTCTAAAATTGATTGTGGTGATGGTTGCACAACTTAGTAAATATGTTAAAAATCATTAAGATTCTTTCAATGGGTGAATTGTTTGGTATTTGGATTATATCTCCACAAAGCCGTTATAAAAAATTAATTACCTAAAACTATACCCTGAAATGTCTACTGTTAATAACTTTGTTATATTTCCTCCCAGTCTTGTTTTATATAAATTTAAATTTTCACATAGTTTAGCTCATATTTCATGTAGTTTTAATGTAGTATTTTCACTTATTTTACCACAAACATTTTATTAATCCTATTAAAACCTTTTTGCAAACAGACTTCTAATGTCAGCATAATGATCTATTTTATGATTATAACAATTTCCATAACTATGCTTCTAGATGACAGACATTTAAGTTGTGTCTGTTATTCACAATTGTAAATAGCAAGTCGCATTTTGGAAAGGCTATGAAACCTTTTATTCTCATTGTTAAGCATAAAGGGTTTATGTGAAAAATAAAAAGAAAACATGCAGAGAGTAATGTCCTCATTGAGTTTTAGACCAAGGCTTCCAGAAATAAAAGCTTTGTGTCTCGGTTTAGCCTTTGGGTGGCACCATGTGAGTTTTTATCAGGAGTCACTCACTGGGCAAGTGCCACCTGCCCAGCGAGAGTTTTAGGTCAACATACAGATTAGCACCCCCAGCTCTGCCCCCAACAAGTAGCAAGAGTCTCTTGCCTTCCTGTGTGCACAGGTGGGCAGGTTCTCAGCCTGATAGAGTCCATGTATTTATACAAGAGGTTCGCTTTTTCTTGAGGAGGTTCTGCCTTATTTGATCATTCGTCATTTCCTCTATTTTTGCTATAGAGCTTTACAGAATAAAAAAGAAATAAGACATTTCTGCAGTAGAACCTTTTCTACAGTCTCTTATGAGAAATTTTATTTTTACTGTTTTCTAAATAAAAAATTAAATGCAGTGTTTTAGGTGGTGATTACATTTCATCTTATTCACCATATTTCATATTCTTATTTTAGGCTGATGAAAATATGTAAACCTTTACTCCTGTGTATCATAACCCCGTTTAAATGTGTATATCCACCAGCCGATTTTAATGCACTTCTTTCCATTAGCTTCTGTTTGGTCTTCAATTGAGCAGTATCTCCCCCCGATTTCACTTTGTACCCGTCCTTCTCTCCATATTGTGCCCAGTTCTCATTCAGAAGGGGTAAGGACATGCTCTGTCAGTTGTTGAGAGGAGGGAGTAGGTCTTGTATGTGTTTCTGTCACTACATTGCTCACCCAGTACATGTATATTTGTCCTGTCCTTACTCACTGGACCTCTGATCACGTGGCAAAGTACAGACGTGTTACCTATGGAAAGGAGAACCCGGCACTGATGGGCTCGTCCCTTTACTAGCCAGGCCCCACCTCAGATGAAGAGACTTGTCTCAGTCACACAGCAAGAAGCTTGGCTGAGAACTCTTGCCAAACTCGTCCGCAAGAATTCAAAGCTTATGAGGGCTTATTCACACAGCATATAAGAGGTTGTATAGATAAGAAAATTGAATATCTGTGTATCTAAGTAGAACTGATATCTCCCCGATTTCAAGTGAAGAAAGTCCTCAAAAGAAGAATTTAAGAGAATTAAAGTGATGTGACCTGAACCATGGTTCCTTTCCCATTCGATTATTTCCTTTTAACCGCCGATAGCTTTTTGTGCTTGGCTGGGTATGTTTCCAGCTAGTCAAGCCTGTGTTATGAAAGAGAAATAAGACACTTAATCCTGTGAATGATTAACCTGCATTGGCTGCCCTCCCCAGTAGCTTGCCCTTCCTGTATTGTAGTCTGTTTACTCGCTTCTGAGCCAAATCTCCAAGGTCTCTTATTATTGAGTATAGAGGCACTGGATCACAGGGAGGTGGGCCTCTGTTTTATTCTGAAGATGATGTGGCTAATTATACAGCTCTAGGCATTTGTGTTTTTCAAAGGCATTTTAAAGTTTATTGCTTGTGGAAACCCAGTTAGTGAAGTCTCATTTTTAAAAATGTTACGGATGAGGAAGGTGGACTCAGGGAAGTTTTGACCGAAGTCGGTGACAGACTCACACGGGTGTGTGTACACTCTTATAGCCTCAGCTCAGTGTCTAACTCAGTGAGACGTATTTCTGTTTCTTATTTGTAAGCCAAGTAGGGCTGGCGTGAGTCATTTGCGGTTAATAAATGTTTGTGTTTAATCTGTTGCCACTGAAGCCTAGGTGAGACTTAAGATAGAATTATATTCTCTGCATTTTTTTTGCAGAGAGCTGATTGCCATCTGGCCACACTGTTTGTGGGAGAAATCTGACCTTAAAACCAATATTCTCCAAGACAGCAGTAGGTGCGGGGAGACCTAACGAGAGGGGAACCTTGGGCTGTAGATTTTCCTTGGGTGAACAGGAAGTCCTAATCAGGATCACAGAGGTGACAAAAACAGAGTGATTGATGACTGACTCCTTGATTTAGATTCCAGGGGATACACACCTTTTGTGGGATAAGAACCACTTGGAATATGAGTAATTTTGTGTAAGGTCTCTAGAGCTTGGTTCAGGGGCATAGACGGTCTCGGTTCCCCGGCAGAAGAAACTTAGAGAAGAAATGACTTTTACGTTGACATAACGAAAAATAGCAGAATATAGGGCAGTGCCCATGTTTCTTGGCTCCGTTCCTTGGGCTGTAACCACTGGACGGCGTAGATAAATATTTATTCAAGGAAGAATGCATAGCATTGAAAGAGTAAAGTCTTAAGATGGATAAAATATACAAAATACTCCTACATGGGTCCTTATATTGACATTTGTGGCCACATATTGGTCCATGAAGGGGAAAGTTCTAGCCACTGAAACCTCAGCTGCTAGAAACTTACTCTGCAGGGTGTCTCTGTAATTAAGGGCACTGACTCGCCCCAGCCTGGGGTTCTTTCATCGTGAAGTTTCCAGTTTAGTGCCGACTACATAATGTGACTAGCAGCTGCCTATTATTACTCCACCCCTCTCATCCTCCTGGTGACTCTTCCCTATTTGTCTGTCTGTTCTTACTCTGCACGTGCTAGGCGTTACTCTGCGCATTTAGACTTCAGTGGAGGTGCTGGTAAGCTCCACTTTCTGATAGATTTTAAGAGTCCAAGATAGTCAAGGAATAAAGAACAGCAGTGGGAAAGAGAAAAATATCATTTTGACTAAGACAAGGATATAATTTTGGTGGGCTTCAGTGACCTCAGGCTAGGAAAAGAGCAGCTAGACTGAGAGTTTTGAGCCTTAGTGAAATATATTGAAGAACAAAGCGTACGGGCACAGGACAGGACACGGCGGAGAAGCAGAGCAGTGCTGGAGCAGCCACGGGCATGTGCTGAGACTCTGCTCAGTGCGGGCAAGACCAGGGGCATTAGGGTGGATCAAGGTTAGTGACAAAAATGCTCGTCTCCCTGATACATGCATAACGAACCACCTCATTCCCTTCAAGTCTTTGCTTCAATGTCACCTTCTCAATGACACCTACACATTTATTCCGACCGACACAGTTAAACTTGCAGTTAATTGAATGAGTTCATTGAAACCTCGTGTTGATTAATCCTGCATTATACAAGAAAATGTAATGCTGTAGATGGCGAACCTAGTGGTATAATCTACATCCTAGTTTTTGGTTTAGTGCTCTTTGCAAATAATGGTATTTAGTTAGTGCAAATGTTAATAATATTAGCCCAGGAGAGGCGAGCAGGATGCTCTCTCCCCTCCTCCTTTTGAAGTCGGGTGAGCAGGGTTTCCCTGAAAGACTAAACTAGAAATGAAATAAAGCCACAGACTGGTTTAGTTGAAACATGTGGTCTTTGTATATACTGATATACCACATTTTATTTCGTTTGTTTCTTTCCTGCTTTTTTTTCCTCATTGAAAGTTTGTAACTTCAAACTCCTTTTTCCGTCCTTTCGCCATAAGTGATGAGGGAAAGAACTCAAGGTGCATTTGTTGAACTTAAAGATAGTTGGTGTGTTTAAAGTAGAAATAAAACATATCAAGTAGGCACAGTATTTGAGTTTCATCAGTCATGCAGGGTAATTTAGGTATTAAATGTGTCAGATTGATTACTTCCACTTTATTCGTTGTAGGTATGGCTTATAAAGAGGTGGAAGGCGCCCTTGTCCGTGGCCCTCCCACCTGTGTTTGGGCTGAACTCGTCATTCCTCATAAACATGGCTGACAGCAGAGAGTCTTTACGTAGAGATTAACTAGGAAGCAGCTGGATGGGGCTGTACAGGATGAGCCATTGCTGACTCATTCCGTGATGCTCTTCAGTCTGAATCAGTGCCGGGGCGTGGCCCTTCGAGAGCCAGTGCCACAGCAGTAGCACCGAGTTCAAGGTGTGGAATTCCGGGGTCTATCTAAATTTCAGGTGGCTTCACAGTGAACTTTTACACATTGGATTCTTATCTCCTCGTAAGTTCAGAGTATTGGTAGAAAACGTGGATCAGGGTTCAAGTCTTTGAAACCTGGGTTCAAGTCTTTCTACCGCCTCATATTGTATGAGTTCTCTTTAGTAAAGCTCTCTGGGCTTCTGCTTCCTCATATGTAAAATCTGACAGTTCCAAGACAGTGGCCTCCCCATTTCTCAACCACATACTCACTTTTTACAGTAGTTGCAAAGGATTTGTAGTATCTGTCATCCAAGTGTTGCCTGCTCCCCTCCCCTTGCTTGTGTATCACGTTAGGTGCTATAGCAGCCTGCCTGCTGCAATCATTAGAAAGTGGCAGAGGTGCTGTCCAACAGGCTGGCTCGTCCTGCTGAGCTGGGCTCCCTTTGGTGCTGAGCTCTGTTAGCTGGGCCCTCGGTGTTGTGTGTGCCAACTCGTCAATCTGTCTCATCCTTAAAACACCTCTAGGAGAGGTGGAGAGGCAGATTTTCTCTCTCAGGTATGCATTTTGGGAAAGAGACCAACCCACAGCTATCTCCTTTTCTGGGCCTTTGGATGGGTGGGTAGAAAGTGAGGCCTAGATCCACAGCAGTGAATAGTGGAACTGGGATTCAAACCAAGTTCCAGCTAATTCCAAACCAGTATTCTTAATCAACATGCTGTTCTCAAGAGTGAGCTCCAAATCCTTCATCATTTCTAAAAATAAAATAATCAGATCTAGTGCCGCAATAGTAGATCAGGAAATGTAGATTTTCCTTCTAAGCTTCACCAACGACTTCGCCTCAGGCAACTCAGTCTCCCTTGGAGGATTTCCTCCGTGAGGGAAATGAGGATCACGCTGTCTGT
Source organism: Desmodus rotundus (assembly GCF_022682495.2). Taxonomy (NCBI): domain Eukaryota; kingdom Metazoa; phylum Chordata; class Mammalia; order Chiroptera; family Phyllostomidae; genus Desmodus; species Desmodus rotundus. The sequence goes on from NC_071393.1 coordinate 111,439,152, forward strand.
CACTAGGGGGTAGAGTAAGTATTAGAAACTGAAAGAAAATAGCATCAGTAAAGCCCATCCGTCTCCAGAGAGGATGAACATTGTAGGAATTCACAGTGTTAACATTTCATATGGAAGACTTCTGAGCACGTCCATTTCAAATGCAAAACTTTGGACTGTGAATATCCCGATTCTGGGAATTAAATGATAACCAACATGGAAATGTTAGCAGTGTCCAAAGAGGGTAAGATGATGGAACGGGATCACCCAGGTAACGAGCAGAGAAGCCTTCTGGATTGTTTCAATTAGCAGCAAGAGATGTATCTCATGGGCCCAGGGCATATTAATCAGCTGCACTATGCCAAGATTGAGTTCTGTTTTTTACTAGAGATCTGTTCTAAATCACTTTGTTCATAATATTGTCATCACGTTTGCCATCCACAAATGAGGCACGTCACAAAATGAGCAAAGGAGATTTGTTTTGCAGAGCGTAACTACCAGGATGAGCCAAGAGAGCTAACATGGAGGATTAAGGCTTGTTTCTGTGAAAGGTTTTTCTTCCAGACTCTAGAACGCCACTGAATGTGCGTTGTCTCTACCCACAAGGGCAAACAGCACAAACCTACTCAGTGATGTTTCTCCTGGAAACTGCAAAGTGCGACCTTTTCCTGGGTGCCAGGGAGGCACACCGCCTGCCAGCAGCTGCCTCTGCGTGTGCATGGGCGTGTGTGCACACACACGCGAAGGCGCCCGGGTGTTTTGTTCCTGTTTTCTGGAGCGATCCTTGTTGTGGGCCAGTACCACAGTGATCTAATTGTGTAGTGCGGGGCAAAAGTAGGTTCAGGGTTGTTCCTACGGAAAATAGTACAATAATTAATAAGTAACAATACAAGAATAAACTCTGTGTTTCATGCACTCCCAACTGTAAACCTCCTTTTTCCTCACCCTGTATATGCTTTCCTGACCCTATCTACCAAAATCCATTTTTGAAGTTTAATTAGTATTGCTCAATGGCTTTTTCTTTAAAAATATGCAATTAATCACCTGTGGTTATCTTTTCTCTCACTGGGATAGAGCAGAAGTTCATTCACAAGGAGAAAATATATGAAACTTAAAATTTTTGCATTATCATTGAAACTTCCCCAAGCAACTCTAAATTCACAAGAAAGAGAGAGGCAGGAGGAACAGGAGGCCGAGGGCGGGGGTGGGGGGGTGGGGGGGGCGTGGTGCAGGAGAGGGCAAAGGGAAGAAATTGAAATGAAAAGCAATTAAACTTAAAAAAGTCAGCTGAAACTCCTGGCAACATATATAAATAAATTTGCTTTAAGAAAGCCTTTCAAGGTCTAAAGAATTTAACTCTCCAGCCAAGAGGTTCAGACCTTCTGACCTTTGACTAACCTTTCACCCTGTCCTGTCTATTGATCACTGAGCCACTGTTGAGATGAACAGATGACCAGGTGTTGAGCGCACCTTAAAAAAAATTACTTTGCTGGGAAACTTTCCCTTACTCAGGTATCTTTAACAGCTCAGTGCACATGACCTTGGCATTACCTGAAAGGAGGCAGCTCACCCCAAGTAGGTAGAATACCAGGTTATGCTGGCCTTTTATTCATAATGCTCTTTTTCTAATATTGAGCTGGTGACTATGTTGCCTTCTTCATTTTGCAGTAATTAGGGTCTCCTTTCTCCTTTCTCACCTTCCTTCCCTGCCCTGAGACTGTTTTGTCAAAAGCAAGTGGCAACTGAAACTCCTATCTCTTCGTAGAACAAAGATCCAGAATGAATTCATTAATAAGTAGCTTTTTAAAATCATTTGACCTTTGGACCCATTTATCAAAATTCTCTATAAAATTGTTTCCTGTTGACCCAGGTAACGGAAATGCTCTTTCTGAAGCTGCGGGGGAAAGACTGTTGTTATTCTAGGTGCTTCTGTCGCTAGTTTAGTTATATGCCACTTTCTGTTCTTCAGTGTGCCGATCATGCTTTTTTTCCTGTCATTGTCCTCCCTGTCTCCCCTCTCCGGTCTCGTGAATGAAGGAACGGTGTTAGCTACTCCACCATACGCACTGGTATTAAAGAGTCAATTAAGGCTCCAGCCAACCAAGTAATCGAGCAAGGCACAGCCTGTCAGTCCCTTTCCTTCTCAGCTCTTCCTTTGTTCAAAGTTTGAAGGTCAGGAATTTTGATTTTTCTCTTATTCCTTTAGGTCAACAAAGGAGTTTTTAGGCTGTGTCTGGAGGGTTTTGACCGCTTTCCAGCTCTGGTTCACAGTTAGCATGTTGGAAATGGGCAGAATGCAGGGTCAGAGAGTAGGGAGTTCTCAGTAAAGCACCATGAAAATTCCCCTGCACATCCATTTCATTACGCCTGTTTTGGAGGACTGGCCACCGACGTCGTTTGGGTTGTAAAAAAAAAAAACTTGCCCCATTTTTAAAGGCAGACTTAATACAGGATTCTTTGAGGTCAGAACTGGAGCAGAGTATTTGGTTGCATTGAAGAAGCTGAAACAGGAAACACTTTGAAGGAGATGTGTAGCTGTAAGTTGTGCTTTGCTCTGCAGCACAGAGAACGGCACGTGTTGGTTGTGGAGGAATTGTGGGAGTGGCTTCTGCGCTGCTTTCTGACACAGAAGCAGGTGAGATCAATGCCCCGTCCTGCAAAGCACTCTAAACCCCCTGCTTCCTTCATTAATGCTTCCCCTTTGAAGATAAAGGAGCTGCTTCCAGCATGTGCTATCATTCCTTTTTACAGTTAAATTACTGTTTATTGTTACGTGCTTTCCTTGTTATACTAGCATGTGGTAGATATTCTTCATGTATAATCCCTGGATTTCAGGCTTTGTTTTTAGGATGAGGCTCTGTTACCTTTTCTTTTTCTTTCTTTTTTGGCAAGAATCTGCTTGGGGATAAGACACATTTTATGGAGCAAATCAAAAATAAATATTGAAATTCATTTTTTGCTTTATTTAAAAATTTCAAAACACACCCTCAGTCAACCCTCTGAGACAAACACATTTACTTTATCATTTACCTGCAGATAGACAAAGTACAGGATGTTAAAACCATAGTATCACATGGCTAATACTTACTTGGTTCTTAGTAATTGTTTGGAACGTATTGAATAGTAGGTTCTTTCTGACATTAATCTAGAGCAACGCTTCACAACCTTTCTTGTGTCATGGTGCACGTACAAATCAAGGCCATTTATATCGCACGTGGAATATATCTTTCAAAGAACATCTGTAGTACAAACATAATTTAGAGAGGCGTACAACTCGAAAAACGTTATGCTACATTGTTATTGTACAATTGTTTCTGCCAGAGAGCTCCTGTGTGGGAGTGCTGGTCTGTGGCAGGGCTAAATAGACCACACAGCCTCCACCCCAGACGAGTGTTACGCCTGGCAGCATGCTGGGGATACGAATGGCTTGTAAAGCACCGCAAGCAGTAGGACCCTAGCCAGTTCAGGTCTTACTTCGAGACAGTGGTTCTTATGCAAGTGGTAGAAATGGGTGTGCTCCACGTTCTACCTCTTACTGTGATCTGACACTTTGTGTCTAGAGCTGGGCCTATGGCACCAACCCTTTGTCAGCCATGAAGAACATGCATAGGTCAGAGCATTGCCTAACTCAAGTAGCCATCCTATCGGTCAAGGAAAGAAGTTTTATCACCCGTCACCTCCAACTACCCCAACTTCCGGTAGATTCTGAACAATAGTCTTACTTTTTAGAGCATTTGGTTTAATGGTGTTCAGAGTGTTTTGACAGCTCCATCTCCTTCACCATTGTTTTGTCCTTGTGTGGTACCCCCCAAACTTGTTTACCCTGTAGCATGCTTCCAGATGCCTCCACTTGCCCTCACCAGCTGTGCTTGGAGAGTAGGGAGCCACCCTGCCCCCTGGCAGACCAGGGAATTAAACTGTTAGGGCCAGCTAGAGTGGTACTTTTTTTTTTTTTTAAAGAAAGTAGTTGGCCTTGATAAAGGATGATCACAATGATCATCATGCTCATTGAATGCTTTACAAAATTTTAGTCACTGTTCTAGGACCGAGGATTAAATCTTCATAATAACACTATGAAGTATCTACTGTCACTACCCCCATTTTACAAATAAGAAAACTGCGGCAAAGACAGGCTAAGTAACTCTTCCAAGGTCATGCAGGTAGTGAATTGCAGAACCAGAATGCAAAACCAGAATGCCTACCTCCAGAGGCTGTGGCCTTATAATGCTCTCCTTCCCTATAAGCAGATGTGGATGGGGAGAGATGCCTTAGGGAGTGGATACACAGAATACAGTAACCAGAGTGGCTGGGCAAGCCCTATGCTGAGTTACATTTCAGGAGGTACAGAAAAGAGATTGGGAATGGCGGACAGACAAAGGGTTCTTCTGGGCGGGAGCAGCCATACTGGACGTCACGGAGAGGCTGGAGCCTGCCTGGTGACTACAGCAAGACTTCTCCTCTGTCCACGTTGGGGATACTAAGGCGGAGAACCAGCAAGACAGGTGATAAAGGGGAAGCAAACAGCGGAGGCATCAAGGTTCTGTATTTAGATGAACACATAGCCTACGTGAAAACTCACTCATTAGCTACATCAACACTGGATGCTCTTTAAAAGGTTTCTCAGGAGAGGCATGAGAATGAGCTGAGGGTGGGTTTCGGTCCTGACCCTGGGCCACAGCAACCAAAATGAAACTCTCCTTGAGCTAAAGGTAATCGAGATGAAAGTGTGTTTACATAGATGAGCAGCGGGCTTTATCCAGTGACTCTGGAAGGTAATCCCAGGGTTCAGCGCTCCGTGAATACCATGCTGTGCTCCTAAGCTGGTAAATTACTGGGAGCTTTTATGAGAATGGATTGTGGGAAGCGTCTAGAGATGAAATTCCTCCTGTTTCCCCTCGAGTCCAGGGCTCACTAATGCACTCCAGGTGTGCAGGCTGCCCAAGCTTTCTGCCTTGGAAGCCTCAAAGAAGAACTTTTCATCCCAAAAGGGAAGCTTTGAAGAATACCAAGGCCCTTTCTATCTCTCCTTGTTTTTTGTGTTCTTTCGGCCCACACTTGGTAATTGGAGATATGTGTGGTGTTAAAGCCAGACTTGTTCCTCCTCAGCCTGCCTCTCCAACAGTGAAATTTTAAGCCTGTGGCTTCGGTTGCGCACAGCAGTGATTTCTCTGCAGTGTCCCTCAGATGTAAAAGGAGAACGGCTGAAATACTAGAAAGGGGGATATAGGAAATCACCAAACAACAATTTTCCACGTCTATAGATCCTTTCATCCGAGGGCAAAAGAAGCTGGGGTGGGCGCCTCCGAAAGGCCGGGGGAGGGGGCACAACTTAAAACTCTGGTTGTGGGCGAAGGAACGAAAGATCAAAGGGCCGTGTCCTCAGAATTACACAGTGAGTCACTGGAAAACTCCGAGCAAAAGGCAGGCGTCCTCTTCTCCAATCTTATATGGCTAATAAGTACAGTTGGCTTTAAGCAGTACATGTATTTATTTTTTCAGTTAGGCCCGATGCTATCCTAAAGAATATAATTATGTGTGCCCGATAGAGTACATTTTGGAGCCTGAAAGCATTGCAAGGTATTTGGCCGTGATGACAACAGTGGGTGAGGTGCAAAGGGGCTGGAGAAGCCCTCCCGTCTGTCATGTGGTCCCTGCGCTCCCGTGGGGTATCGGCCTCCCTTACCAGCCACTGCCATTATTCAGGCCGTCTTGTGGCTTCCTTTTACAAGCTCCCCTGTAAGAGAGATTTTTCCAAAGCTAAATTAAGAGCTATGAGGTGTACTGGGTAAGCCTGTGATTTACTTTTTCCAGTGTTGACTGCTATAAGCATTTCAGTCTGTTGCCCATTAGTTCAGATCAGCACGTTGGCTTTAGCTTTATCTGCCAGTGGAATGGTTTAGCATATTATAGACACAGGTATTAGCAGAGTTGAGGGCAGCAGGATTCACTTGACTAGGGAATATGTAAGTTCTGTAAATTACATTCTAATATCCCATTCCATCTGGATTCTGCTTCATCTGTCCTCTTAATACAGGGGTGGGCAAAAGGAGGTTTACAGCTGTTTGTATGGAAGAAATATATAAGAATAAATAATAATACAAGAGTAAACTCTGTGTTTCGAGTGCCCACAGTAAACGAAATTGCCCCACCTTGTATATGCCAGTTTCTGATTGTGGGTGATCGGACTTGAAGGTCAGGTGACAGGCAAATTGTGTGCGTGTGCAAGTGTGGGTGTGTGCACTCATACACGTGCACGTGGCTGTGAATGTGCTAAAAGAGAGCCACAGAGATGCGACTCTTCTTAGCATCGACCAGAAGCCGGAGGAACATCTGCTGCGGAGACGAGTTCTAAGGTACTGAGCGTGTTCTGAGCATGCTGGAAGAGGTCACCTCCCAGGCAAATTTTGAGTCCTTTGCCTCTTAGTTTCTTAGAGATTTAAAGGGCATTGATTCTGTGCATCTGGAGAGGTGAGACATGGGGCAGTCACCTTTGGGGCCATCTGGGACGTGCATTAGAGCCAGGGGAACTTTTGCAAATCTCTTGAGAGGTGTGCAAAGGACAAGATAACAAGGAATAGTGAAAAGAACGTGAGCTTTACAGTCAGATAAACTAGTAAATTTACCACTTCCTAAATGTGGACTTCAGCTTGGTTACTTTATTGCTATGATCCTCAGTGTCTTCTTCTGTAAAAGTGAGAATAGCACTAACTACCACACAGATCTGTTGTGAAGATTAACTAGCAATATGTATGCGACAGCTTCTAAAACATAGTACATTCAATAAATGTTACTTTTACTTTCCCTCTGCCTTAGCCACCTTCTCTATCCGCACATGGTCGAGAGCAGAGAGAGGGAATAGTTGTCCCACGTGTCTTCTTAATGATTCCATCATGAGGCCTCTACTCTTATGACCTGATGACCTCCCAAAGGCCCCACCTTCAGATACCATCCCAGTGGGGTTGGGGTTTCAACATATACATGTTGGGGAGATAAAACATAATTCATAACTTTATCACCTCACTTTTGCGTATTGATTTAGAAGATCTGCATGCTGTAATATGTTTTAATTACATTTTTCTCTCCATCAAAAGCTATCAAAGTCTTCTCAAAGCTTGAGTGGGTATTTGGATTTTGTCGAATCTTTTCATGATTTGCTTATAACACACGTATGATTCTATCTGTCGTTCGGTTTTCTTAATCTATGTGAAACTGAGAATAAAAGTTCACCGACAAAAAGTAATTCAGCGTGCTGCCGGCATTTGTCCATCAAAGCCTGGTCAGCAGCTATGGCCCTAGACAGAGGAAGACAGGCTGGTGCACGACTATGTCAGAGTCTGGCCTTGCCCACGTGGTGTGCTGATATGTCACCTGTCAGCGAGCCTGTAACACTAGTTGTTGTACATAGCCCCCAAATCTCAATGACTTAATAAATACAAATTCATTTCTTGCTCCCATCAAGTTTAATTAGATGTTCTTTATTTGCGGCAGGTTGTTCTCCAAGCAGAAATTTCTTCTATCGTATGGCTCCTTCTATTTTATGGCTCCCCCATGTTCACCAAATGACTTGTAAGGTCACCCTGGAAAAAGAAAGAGCATGAAAGACTGCAAATGGGAGGTTTTTAGGGGCCAAGCCTGGAAGCGTCTCCTATCATTCCCACTCCCATCCATACTCCATTGCCTGGGACTTACACGGCCACACTGACCTGCAAGGACAACTGGAAAATGTGATGTAGCTCTGTGTCCAGGAAGAAGAGGAAACAGGTTTTGTCATCAGCCTGCAACCTCTGACAATGTATTTGTTGGTTCAGCCTCGTCCTTCCAGACTTGTATTTCTGTCTGTCTTTCATTTATCTATTTATTTATTTATTTATAGAGGGGGGGGGAGGGAGGGAGAGAGGTAGAGAAACATTGATGTGTGGTTGCCTCCCACACACCCCTCACCAGGGACCCAGCTGCAACCCAGGCATGTGCCCCAACCGGGAACCAAACTGGTGACCCTCTGGTTTGCAGGCCAGCACTCAATCCACTGAGCCACAGCAGCCAGGGCAGACTTGTATTTCTTTCCTCCCCTTGATTGACCCTTGTTCCAGGTATGTCAGTGGTTTGTGAATTTGATTCTAGCCTGGTTAACTCCTGCTTTGGGGGATTTTGACTCACTTAACTTGCCCACATGTGATATCCATCAGGATGAGAATTTTGACCCTGCCCTCTGGCCATTTTTCATTCAGAGAAGATTAGAATTGTTTCAGAGATTTTGGAGAATTTTAGAGATCATTGAATTGACAACTGTTTTAATACGAGAGGTGCTTTTTTCCAAAGACCATTGATAAGTGTACTTAGAACATGGAAACAAAACATGAACGTATCGACATCTGTGTACGAAGTTTCCTCTTTATGATGCTTGGGCATTTTGAAAGAGGGACAGATTCATAAGAAGAAAGGGACTTCCTGCTGTGAAAGAAAGTGTTCGTGGGTTTTAGCCTTAGCTTTGACTCTCATTAGCCATGTGAAAATTTTGTGTGCTTTAAATTTCCTTCCTTCCCTCCCTCCCTCCCTCCCTTCCTTCCTTCCTTCCTTCCTTCCTTCCTTCCTTCCTTCCTTCCTTCCTTCCTTCTGCAAGAGCTTTGTGAGTGTGACCATGGCTCTATTTTCATATTGGCCAACCCATTACTGGTCCTTGTTGCATAGATAGTGTGAGTCCTGAATTAATGACTTCAGGAAAACAATTTTCCTCCTGCCCTGGCATTCTCTGCAGCAATCAGCTTGTGAACACTAGTAAAATTTATGGGTGATGTTGATCTGCTCTGGAAAGATGGAATGAGTTATCCACCTAGAAAAAAATTGATCCAGTCACTCTCCATTAAAAAACCTCTCTCATATTCTCCTCTACAGGATAGAATCCAAAGTCATTAACTTAGTACATCAGATTTTCTCGGCTCGCCTTTCCAGCCTCGATCCCAGCATCCCATTCCCTGCACATGTGCTTCAGACACACTGCTTTCCTCGATGTCCCTTACCTTTGTCTCTTCGCATTGACTTACTCACTGCTAGGACGCTTTTTGGTAGCCTATATTATGGTGGTTCTGATGCTCTAGTTTAACTTACCTTATCTGTTTCAATCCTTTCTTTTAATTTTTTTTATCGAGGTACAAATCTTAAGTACATAGTTGATGAATTTGTGATGCCTGAATTTGTACCTGGACTATGAGCCTTCAGAATTGAGGAACCATATTTTAGTAATTCTTGTATTTCCAGAGGTACTCAGTGAGTGCTTGAATGAATGAGTGACCACTATAATTTCCTCAGTTCCCCTAGTGTAGATTTCTTTATGGGAAAAGGACATTAAAGGGTGTTTTTTTTTGTAAGACTGTGGAACCAAGTAACATTTGTTAATTTCCTTGCCATTAACCTCAAAAGTTAAGAGATTATAACCTAAAATACTGATCCCTTCAATGGCAATTGTGGATCCATGAATTGAAACAAATTTCATGCATTTTTCTACCCATGTGATAAAGTTTTATTGGAAACTATAATCCTTAAGACTTAAGATATTAGGCAGCAGAGAGATATAGTTAGGATCAAACTGCCTTTCCCTTATTATTTATTCCTTGTAGAAAAAAACAACTAACCCTTCCCTTAAATTAATGAATCTAGGTTTAGATTGCTTAAGAAATGGAATGACATTTAATTTCAGATTACTTCTCCCACTGAAAGTTGCTGACGTGTTAAAGGAAATGGTATTTATGCATTTTTTAAAAGCCAGATAACAGAAAACTGGCTCGGGGTAGTTTGATTGAACAAAGGGGTTTAGTAGTCTTCCTTGAAAGGTGATCCTGAAATCAATCTCTTTAATTTCATTGGGCCCTCTAAGGAAGTAAACACATTTCCCTGTTTAAAATGAGGCTGGCCCGGTTACCTCTTCTGTGCTAGAAAATCCAAGCTGAAATATCATCACTTTGCACTGATTCGAATTTAAACTCTTCTTTTTTAAAAGATAAAGAAACAGGCAAATAATAGCACCAAATGGACATTATTTTCTACTACCCGTAGACCTGGGTGGCCTTATGCCCTCTCAGCTTGCTTAGTTTTATTATGTAACTGTCTTCCTTCCATTAATTGATTAGTCAGTCAACTCACTCATTCACATAATCAGCCATTATTGACGCCTGTTACATACGAGGTACTCTGCACTCTGGAGATTCCAAGATGCCAAGTTTAGATTAAAATTTATTTCAACTCTATTTTTTAAAAATTAGTTTTTACTCCCTGTGGTTAAGGCTTAGTCTGATGAGTGTCCATTTAGGATTTATTGCTCGGTACTGTTCAAGGTCAGATCCATAATCTCTGTAGACGCTAGCAATTATCCCATTGATTTAAATAATGACTTACGAATTTCAAGTTCTTCATGTGGTTGATGTTATGTATTTCATTCGTGATCATGAAATTCAAGCAATCTCCTCTTTCCTGGGAAATATGTATCTCCTTAGTTCCCAATATTAATTGTCTAAGTACTTTTAGTTGATACTAGATCACTGCAAGCCTTTTTAAAAAACAATATCCTTTTTAAAAAAGATACTGTAAATACACAAAGAATGTGTTAACAATATCCTTTTTAAGATATTATAAATACACAAAGAATGTGTTTATGTTAGATAAATGTTATTATTCGTTTTTAGAGGAATTGAGTAGTTTGTTGACAGAGTTGAGAGTGGAAATGTAAATGCTTAAACTTTAAATTGTGTCAAGATACAAAGTAGCGATGAACAGATAAAAACTAACAGCATGAGTCTTGATCGTCACTTTATAGGGACCGTAGATCTGCTTCATGGAAACTGAGTTTCTGTGTAACGGAGTTTAAAACTATTACATGATCAGGCCACTCCGTAGGACAACGCAATAAAAGGTCATTTGAGCCCCCGTGATAAGAAACTGTCCAGGTACTAAGTGCGGTGATTACTTACCAACTGAAATGAGAAAAGTCGAGCTCTTCCTTCAGTTTTCGTCTATTGTGGGCATGGGGAAAGAAGTTCTTAGAATCAGGTCCTGAACCCATCTCACTAAGTCTTGGGGGACACGGGCCACTTTTCAGAGCACACTTTCTAGGGAAAGAGGTAACAGAAGACCCTTTCTTCCTTATCTGCTGTAGTCTCTATTTCGAGAGCCCAGGCCTTACACAGGAATAGATTCCAATGCAGACAATCAAGAGGCCAAGCCTTTTTCTCTTCTCCTTAAGAGAGTTCTGCCTTCAGGAGAGGGCAGAGAGTGTATGCCATTACTCACTCGAGAATTGTTTACCACCTTAATCTAGAGGGCACTTAGTAAGGTTGCCTTGGTTGTTTAAGAATAACCGGAGTGGTTTACTCAGACTGTTTGCGAATGTTTGGACACCATTCAAGGGCTGTCCTGGACCGACCAATCAGCTTTCTTTGTCATTGCTTTTCTCAGATTCACCTTTATACCATCCAGTCACATTGAGAGGAGCGGGGGTTCCCTGAAATTGCAACATGACTGACTTTCCAGCCACATGATACAGCTTTTCAGACACCGAGTTAAATTTCAACCCAGACTTCTCTCTTCAATTCAGGTCACATACAGGCCAGACGAAACCAAGGTCGTGTGTTGAGCCAACAACATAAGGAGTGTTGTTGGTTGCAATAACTATAATGTCATTCACTGTTTGAACTACTATGTCATGGTTAATCATAAGTTGCAGCTGTTGTGTTCTTTTATTTATGAATCTCTAATCAAGAGGACGCAGCAAGGGACTCTGTTGGCAAGGAGCCTTGCATGAGGTCTTCCTTTTGGGTGTTCCTTCTCTTTCCTGGTGAAAAGAAGAGGATTTGCAGGAAGTTATTGAATATTATATATCGGCCTCTCTGAAAACAGATTTTTCTGTTCCAAATTTAAAGGAACAAATTGTACTCTTTATGTTTAAGCTAATGACCGTAGAAACAGTCAACCCGTGCTCTCCAGATAATTCCTTTCAATTGGCCCCAAACTTGATTCGTTCTGAAATGTGGGTCAGACACCAAAAGTTGTGCATTGGCTCTCTGGAAACAGATTTTGGGATCCAGAGTTCAGGTTGTCTGTTTTTAGCCATGTATGTCTGCTGATGTTCATGGGAACAGCCCAGATTTCTCCAGGCAGCTCTTTCCACCGCCCCCCGCTCTCCCTCCCCACCCCCCCTGCCTGATGGATGAGACTGTAGATGTCTCTCTCAACTTTTAAATCCTACCTTACAGTGTGAGAACCCTCTTGGGAGTTACCAGTGGCGGCGTTTCTGTTTGGGGATTTGAATAGGATCATTGTGTGAATGAATTTTGGAATAAGTCAGTTAAATGAATGGATTTTTTAATCTAAGCATTTAGTAAGAGTTTCTGTTTTCAGATTTATTGATCTGTCAGCTTCGTCCTAAATTGGATTTGTAACACTGAAGTTGGTGCACCTGCTTTTCTCTGAGGCACTCAAAATAGTTCCAAACCTTAAAATCACATTTACTTTTTACAGATAGCTTTTTTTGGTGGATTTTATGCACGAGGACTTTTAGGCATCACTTGACGATCCCTCACGAAGCCTCTGCTTCAGCCACACAGGTTTCATATCGCCGCCCCGAAGACCGCACACATGCACACACCTTTGCGGCTTGGACGGCGCTGTTACTTGGGCTGGTCTTGTTTTCTCCTTCCACAATACTTAACGTTCTTTGGAACAAAGCTCAAGTGGTTCTTCCATCATGACACTCTGCCCCCTGCTTTCCAGCTGGTCTGAAGTGCTGCCCTTTGAACCACTTTATTTGACTTGTTACTGAAGCACTCAGTTCACTCCACCTGTGTTTTAATTGATTGCGTGCACATTGGCCTCCTCTTCGAGGGCAAACCTACTGAGGCCCAGGACCAGAACTTCAAGCAAACGATTGGCTTGACACAAAGTTGCATGCATCTCTTATGTCTTATAAATATGTGGGAACAATGATATTTAGATTTCTCAGGACTGCTATGAGGAAGGGCTGAGCGACTGTCAGTAAAACAGTGGTCAAATTCAAACTTCTCTTAAAAATAGTCGTTTTCTCTCAAAATGAGTAAGTACCTCCAGTTTTGAGTGACAGATATGTGGCATAACAATCTGCGTTTTTCTAAGATACCTAAACATCACCGTGGACAGTTGACCCTCCTAAAAGGCGGTATTTGCCGTCAGTCCCCATGTTGACCAAGTCAGGTTGCGGCAGTGAGCTTTTCCGACTGAGTGTGTTTGTTTAGGCCCTGTTCAAGCTTCTTAACCCCGGGCTCTCTCCCCACTTGTATCGCCTTTTGTGGGGGATGGCACGTGAGCACTAAGAAATAATAGGGATCATGCTCATTACACCAGCAATAGTCTGTCTTAGTGTGATCACATTCAGGGGACAATTTATTACCAGGAACTCCAGAGGAAACAGCGTGGGACATTCAAACAAACAAACAAGCTAAGATTGTCTGGGACCAAAGGAGCGGTGACTGGATTTGTTTAAAGAATTAAGCTTATGAGTTACACTTTCCCCGATTGCAGCACAGATAAAAATCTTCGCTTGAGCTTGAGGAGTATTTCAACATCACAGCTGCCAGTGTAATTTACAATGGAAAATGTTTTTCATTTTGAAAAGAGGCCATTGCTATTTGGTCCTGGAAGGCTAGGATGTCTGGAGATAAAGCTTGCAAGCAAGAGCAACACATTTTACCCTGGGCAATAGCATGTCAAGAAATACTAAGTGTCCACTGTGTTCAGGACTGCTAAGCATCGTGGAGGGCACAGTGAAAGAAGACGGAGCAGTGTCTGCCCCCGTGGGAGTGGGAATCTAATAGACAGCTGCTATGTACCAGGGTCAGCGAAGGATGGTGCCGGGCAGGGTGTCATCAGAGCGCACATGGACGACTGGAAACCAGAAGGCGACGAGTGAATTACTGAGGACTCTGATGCTCAGTGGCTTTAGATTTCTTGGATGTTCTCTATGACTCATTTATTTTCTTTTAAACCGAGGATTATACCTGCCCTCTATCTCTGCACCAAGTACATGGGAATAATCCGAGCAATGTTCCGACCGTGAATGTTGACCTCTGAGTCTCTTGCAAGTCAGTGGACATAAAGTGAGAAGGAGACTTTTGAAGATTTACTAGTACTCTCAGCAGTAAGAGGAGTAAGAGTGCTTTTATAGTATGGTTATAATAAAGATTTTTCTTTTAGTTTTATAAAATGTGAAAAAAAAGAGAAAAAAGTCTATGCCAAGTTTATTTACTCTTTCTTGACTTTAAGAAACACAGGACATTGCCTTTCCCCATAAGACTGATTACCTCCTCACTGTTGCTTCGCTCCGTTCATTAACTCATTTAGCGGGTAATTGCTGAGCATCTGTGTCAGGGCCTGTGGTGGCACCTGGGAGTATAAAGTTGGAGAAGACAAGGGCCCTCGCTCTAAAAATCTCATGAGGAGACTGAAGAAACAAAGGCAAAACAAAAACGAGGTTTTTAGTGTTTCAAACAGGGCAGATTTCCCCCTACAGTAATGTTTGAGGAAAACTGTAATTGGAGCTCGATTTACTGTGCCGTCCTCATTAGCTCGTTTGCTCAGTCACCCATTCGTTCATTTTTGGAGTTAATGGACGCCAGAAGCCTCAGTCGTCCTTGACATGTCCCTACCTTTGCCCCGGAAATACGATCGCCAAGTCCTGTCCAATGCCTCTCTCCAGGATGTGCTCAGTCGTCCACTTCTCAGCATAGGTACCATCTTGACTACTTCCTTTATCTCCTAACTGGCCTCCCAGTTTTCACTCTTGATTCCTGTTAGCAGCTTGCAAACTTTTCTGTGAGACACACACACACAGAAGATACCGTATTTTTTGGACTATAAGACACACTTTTCCCTTCACATTTGGGAGGAAAAGGGGGGTGCGTCTTATAGTCTGAATGTAGCTTACCTGGCTCGCTTGGGGGTGGGCAGCGGTGGAGCAAAACCTTTTTCCTATTTTCCTCCTCCAAAACCTAGATGCGTCTTATGGTCCAAAACCACGGTGATTTATGATGTCCTAGTACGTAAACATACGTGTAGATACTGCGTCTCTGTAAGTAAACCTGACGCCAAAGATTGATACCTACCTTTACTCTGTGTGATGCACTTCGATATTTTTTTAAAAGTCTACTCCTTTTTCATTCTGGGTATGATCATGCCCCGCTAATGGATTAAATGTGCTGTTCCAATCCTTTTCAGTGCAGCAGCCAGGGTGATGGGCTTCTATTGTTTCCCTGCTTAAAATATTTTTTGGCTTCCGGTTGCACTTAGGACTAAACCCAGAAATAATAGCGTGGTCTGCGAGGCCCTGCTTGGCCCTGCCTTGCTGCTTCGCTCTTGCCCACCTCTCAGCACCTTTAGACAGGCTCCTCCCCACGCTCCGAGACGCAGTCTGCCTCCCCTCTGTCTTCCCTGGCTAAGTCCTGTTCTTCGCGACTCAGTGTGAAGACCCCTCCCTTAAGAAAATTAGATTTCCCTTATACTCCCTCATTCTTCTCTTTATCTTTTATTCAATGTACTTATTATAGTTTCATTGTATGTGTTTCTTTGTGAAACGCTTTGTTTAGCACTGACGGCTCCCCCTGGACGTTAAGTTCCACGATAGCTAAGGCCGGGTCTGTTGTGGGTGCTGCATGCACTGCACCTCGCACAGCCAGCCAGTACGTCTCAGCGTCTGCTGTGTCAAGCTCTGGGCTCGGCCCTAGGGGTGCAGAGGTCAGTAAGGCATACGCCCTGCTCTCAAGGAGTTTGGCTTTTTTGGCATTTAGCGTGTCCGAAGACGAGATATCTAAAAGACACCACAGGTTCCTAAGCATATTAGGAAGGGTGTTAAATGCTGGAATTCCTACAGACAGTGCTTCCTTTAGTTTGAGACCCTGACTGGAGGAAGGCTTTCCTCATGTACTCATAATACAAATGCAGGGGACTGTAGTGGTATGATTGAATGACTGTGAATGAATTCACCACTGATATATAGAAGGATTTAAGCAAACATTAGGTGGCTTTTACTGTCAGTGTTACTGCTGTCTCATTATGTAGGTCGCAGGCTTAGCGTCTGAGGGTCTAACAAGGCTGGAGACCAGTCTCCCACTTGGTGCTGGAATACTCAGTTATAACATCCCTGGCAGGTGTTCGTCCGTAGCCTTGACTCATTCTAACATGGGAGAAGTAACTGCTGCGCAAAACGGCTTCTTGCATTTTGGAACAGTTGACTTGTTAAGAAGTTTTTTTGTTCTGTTGAATTGTTTTTCTGCCCCTTTGCCCTTTGGAGTCATGGAGATAAGTTTCCTCTCTCTTCCCCAGAACAGTTCGCCAGAGAGTTCCAGATAGCTCACCTGCCCAAGAAGTTCTTTTTCCCAGTTGAAGCAATCCTCATTTCTCCTGTTATTCCTCATGTGACATGATTTCCACACCCTTTCGCTTCCCGTGACACTCCTGCCACGCGCCAGTTTTTCTGTGTGTTCTTTCAAACTTGGCACCCAGATGCAGACGGCACTCCAGCTATGTCTAGACCAGTGTGAGCGCAGGGGGAGGGGGGGTTGGTTTTTCCATACTTTGAACACTACATTTCTGCTAATCTGGCCATCACTTGTGTTGGAGTTCTCAGCAGCCAAGTCACACTGTTGGCTGATGCAGTGTTCACAGTCCTCAACGGCCCCTGGGACTGTTTCACGTGAACTCCTCTTCAGCCTGGTCGTTCTCCCACCCTCCACTTAGGCATGTGACAGTCTCCTCTCCTGTGTCCACGCACTAGATTTTTACATTTATTCCCCTTCAGCCTTATCTTATTAACTTCAGACCAACCTCCTACTCAGTCGTTTGTGGAGTCTACCAGACTTGGCAAAAGAAAAAAAACTCAAACTCTAGTAAATACCACAAACAGTTATTTGCTTTAAGCTCAGGAAATGAAAAGTTATGCTGGTTTTAAGTTTCTCAACTTGCCTCCCTCCTCCCTCCACCCACCCCTCCCACCCTCCAGTGTTTGGGCTGAGGCCCTGTGGAGGACGTCTGCGACCAGACTCTGAGCTGAGGGAGGGCCCACGCTCGCGTGGCCTCCACACACCGCTGGTCAGCAGGAGCTGGGGGCTGCCTTGGCTGAGCCGAGGAAACCTCTGGCTTCCCCGAGAAAACCTGTGCTGCCCAGTGATATAAAACACGCCACCTACTTCCACCATAGCTTTGTCGGGGGCAGGTTTGGCCCATTGTCTCCCAGAGAAAACAGAAAGCAACCTCCTCCCCCTTCCCTTCCCACAACCTCTTTTGTCCCCGCAATCCAGCTCTGGAAAATATCTGAAGGCCACAGAAGTGGGAGTACACTTTGATGTTTATATTGGCTGGCTCCTTTTCCTTTTTACCCCCCCCCTTTTTTTTTTTTTTAATAATCAGAGTAGTAGAAAATGTGGAGAATTAACCGCATGACAGCAGCAGAGGAATTCATTAGAGAAACTGAGATGAATTCTGCTCAGATTTCAGGCTCTCAGGCAGGAGCCACAAAGGGGTAATCGTCTTCTAGTTGTTTTTAATCATTTCTTTTGTGGCACCTTCCTCGTCCATGAAACCAATCTCGGTGTCCAGCGTGAGGGAGCCTGAGAACACAGGCCGGCAGACGGAGGCTTTGATTTGGGGATTACCGCAGCGATACCGCCTACTTCCTTCTAACCCCCGGGACAAGATGGGGCTTGTCTTGGAGATGTCCATCTCCGAGAGAGTGCTGGGCAGCACTGTGTCCTTGCTTTTTTATTTTATGTGTTACCCATGACAAATTTGTTTCAAAATTATAAATAATGTGCATAGAACTTTACTACAGAAAATTCTTAAACAGACCAAAAAATTCTGAGGAGCAAAATTTTGCAAGTATGTTTTCTGACTTAATCCTCAGAAACCTTTCCTTTCATGAGTCTCAAAAGCAGCTTCCATGGATGGCTTTGCCCATGACTTAATTTATGCTTAAAATTTTAGGTGGAGGAATTGGGTAAAATAAAACAATGATTTTCTCCCTACGTGTATGAAGGCAACAGCTACAGTAGTATTAAGATTTCACCCCAAAGTGGTCCTAACTGCTTTGACTAAGTATTGGAGCTTCACTGTTATTCTAATTCTGCATGAATCTGTTTTTAAAATGAAATCATATAGGAAGTTCCATATTGAAACTAAGAGAAAAATCTTTTCTCAAGCATCTTCATACACTTTAGAAGTTCCTATTAATATACAGTATGGTGATCTTACCTGTTTATTCAAGCAGGCTCTCTAAAGCCCCTTCTCAGTTGGACGTTTTAGCATAGTTCTCAGAAATACATCTACCAGAAAGCAGTGAAAAGGACAGTTCTTTTGGGGAAGATAATTTATTAACCTGAAGTACTCATGCATATAATTAATTTTAAGCCATTCGGTTTTAACTTTAAGCTAACCAGGCCAACCTGTGCTTTCTTCAGACATCTGGGGCCTAACAAGGACAGGCCCAACACCACAAAAAATTCCCCAGGGAGCCCTTTTCTCATGGCTCATTGTGTGGTGCAGGCTGTACAATAGAACCTACGTAGAGACTCAAAACCAGACCATTGGTGAGTTAGTCGCCTTTTATATCATGTTTCTCCTACCTGCCAGGTGGAGATGTGGGTACTTGTCACCTGCTTGTCAATGAAAGAAAATATATCAATCTTTTTTTGTGTCAGTGGTAAGCCTGAGGGAGTGATACTGTGGCCTGTAGAGGTTGTAGGACGGCTCTGTGGAAGAGGGGAGACTTGTGTGAGGCTGGGAGAATACGTAGGGTGTAGTCAGTCAATGATCACAGTGATCAAATGATCAAAAAGATCAGTTTTTTTCTGACTTCAATGCAAAGATATTTAAGACATGTTGCCCACTTCTGATCTGGATTGGCGTAGAGGGGAGACAGGAAGGCAACATGAGAAAGGGAGTGAATGGTGAAAAACCCGTAGTGTGTTCGTGTACAGTGCACAGCGGAAGATGTGATTCAAGTTAAGTTTGAAAAATCCAGCCATTTAGCCCTGGCTGCGTGGCTCAGTCGGTGGAGCGTCGTTCCACGCGCCTAAAGGTTGCCGTTCGATTC
This sequence comes from Desmodus rotundus, assembly GCF_022682495.2. Classification (NCBI taxonomy): domain Eukaryota; kingdom Metazoa; phylum Chordata; class Mammalia; order Chiroptera; family Phyllostomidae; genus Desmodus; species Desmodus rotundus. The sequence continues at coordinate 111,458,233 of NC_071393.1, forward strand.
CTGGTCAGGGGCATATACGTACGTTGTGGGTTCAGTCCCTGGTTGGGGTGTATGTGGGAGGCAACTGATCAGTGTTTCTCTCTCTCTCTCTCAGAATCAATGGAAACATGTCCTTGGGTGAGGACATTTTTTTAAATAGCCATTTATCATAAAATCATTAAGAGATGAGTACAAAAATATATGTAAAATATTTTTATTTGTGCTATTTACCAGAATGAAAAATTGGAAAAAAACCCAGAGGACTGATTAAATAAGTTAATTACAAGTATAAAACAAGAGCTTTGTAGGTATTAAAACATGCTTAAAAATATGTATTGAAATGGGGAAATATTCATGGTATAGAGAGGAAGGAAAAATGTAGTTTATAAAGTAGATTGCACAGTATGGTCACAATTTTATGCAGTAGCTTTACTATGAGGGAAAAGTTGGAGAGGTACACGATAAGCTGTTAGCAGTGGTTATGCTCATGTTCTGAGCCTGAGTCATTTGGATTTTCTTCTTTCTGCTCTTTGATATTTTCAACTGTTTTCTACAATAAAAACACACTATTTTGCAATTAATTTTTTTTCTTTATCCTCACCCAAGGAACTTTTTTTTCATTGCTTTTAAGGAGAGAGGAAAGGGAAGGGAGAGAAACACTGATGTGAGAGAAAAACATCAATTGGTTGCCTCCCGTACATGCCCCAACTGGGGACTGAACCTGTAACCCAGGCATGTGCCCGGACCAGGAATCAAACCGGCAACCTTTCGGTTTACTGGATGATGCTCCAGCCATTGGTCAGGGCTGCAACTAATTTTTTTAAGCTAGGCTAAGAAGTTAGGCACTTATTTGTTGTTGGAATTATTCATTTATTTTAGGCAATATAAAGTCCATTCTGAAACTTTGGGTAGAAGAGTGACAAAGTAAAAATCATATTATTGGGGAACAAGTGTGATGAATAAATGTAGGATGTTTTAGCGTAGAGAGAGCCTGGTGTTGGAGAGACGAATCTGCAGATTGTAGCCATACTACTCATGCATCGTAAAATGATAAATGTATGAAATGGTGGTGGCGGAAGGATTTCAAAGGAAGGGACAGGTGGGAACCGCGATGGAGGCTATTGCAGGATACGGTGCGGTGACTCTGAGGGGTGAGAGAGACGAGTCTTGAGGACGCACACAGTGTTTCAAGGATACACAGTTTCAATCTAGGTTTGCTTGTGTGGTCGGTCGGTTTGTTTTTGTGGGGGGATTTTTGTCTTTTTTTTTTTAATTTTTATTTAGAAGTACAAAAGGGTTAAAAGAATCAAAATAGTACACTCAAATACCTTTGCCCAGATTCATAAATTGCCAATCTTTTATCATATTGGCTTTACAGTTTATTTGATCTATCTACCTGTCAATCATCTCTCTACATGTGCATATATTTCTGATCTATTTGAGGATAAATTACGTTCATCTAGATTCTCTACCCCTAAATGCATCAGCATGTGTTTCCAAGAAAGGGGATATTCTCTTATATGATCACTGTAGAGTTCTCAACTTCAGTAAGTGTGATTTAATCTACCATTTGTGTTCCAGTTTTGTCAACTGACCCAGTAAGACAATAGGGTCCTTTATAGCGTTTTTTCCCGTTAGCACAGGATTCAGTCTAGAATTAAGCATTGCAATTAGTTGTCATGTCTCTTTAGCCTCTTTTAATCAGGAACAGACCCATAGCCTTTCTTTATTTTTTACAACTTTGACATTTTGGAAGAATATGGGTCCCCCCATGTCTTTTAAATTTTATTTTATTTTGATTTTAGAAAGAAGAAAGGGGAGGGAGAAAGAGAGGGAGAGAAACATCAGTGCGAGAGAGAAACGTTGATCAGTTGCCTTCTGTAGGTGCCCTGACCTGGGCCCGACCTCCAACCCAGCCATGTACCCCAACAGGGAACTGAACTGGCAACCTTTGGTTCTGTGGAGAAATGCCCAGCCAACTGAGCCACCCTGGCTGGGGCCCACCCCCATGCCTTTTAAAACTTTACTCTTTCCTCATGATTAGATTCAACTTATGCCTTGTCAGCCGGGTGATGTTTTGTTCTTCCAACTGGGTGATGTTTTGTTCATGATTTTCCAACTATAACATCCCTCCATGTTTGCCAGTTATGACTAGACATTTTCCTCTCAGTAAGAGAGCTCTCTTTTCTCATCTATCCAACCATTTATTCATCAATCTACCCATTGATTCATTCTTCACCTTCCGGACTCATGGATCCCTAGTCTCCTCCCTGGGTAAAACTGCACTGAATCGTTTTAGTGTTCAAACTGCCCCGGACTTAGCCCCTGCATTCTTGTGTCATATCCCCACCACTCTTTTTTTTTTTTTTTTTAAGCACTTCCTTACTTCTTGGCATAATAGGCTATCCTAAGTTCATCTTGTACCCATCTTTTCTCAGCCCTCAAATTGCCCATTTCTCCAAGAATCCTCAGTTCTTTCTCAGTGGAAGTGGTATTGGAGACCAGCTTTTGGGGAGTAAGTGTGTTCCTCATGGTTGAGGAGTCTTTGCTTCTTGGCCTTTCCAGTAGACAGAGCTGGGAAATGCACACACATACATACATATTTATATTTGAGAAATCACAAATTCATCCTGATACCTCCAATTTCAGTCCATTCCAATAGGCTTTTTTCTTTGCTTGATTCAGTTTTACATCGCTTCCAAGTTTGAAAGAATGATGAGGCAAAATGGTAAAGATGTCTCATGCGCAATGGAGGAGATTGAAACTCAGAGAGGGCAAGTTCAGTGATGAAAGGTTAGGACATTATTCATACAGAGTTAGGGGTAAATACAACCAGAATGTGCCAAATCCAAAGGCGAGACTGTAACAGAAAGATACTGAAAGCGAAAGGTGCAGAAGATGGCCACTGAATTTCGAGATCCACGAAGTGGTAGAAGAAGGAGACGAACAGAGTGGCCCAGAGAAGAAGGTGCAGGAAATGAAGCGGAAATGGAGGAGGAGGGCCATGCTGTGTAGAGAGACACGGTCGAGATTGGAAGGATTTTCGGCAAATACCTCAGAGTGGTCCGGGAAATCGAAGACTGAAACTGGGCCATGGATTTGATATTTGGTTACCAAAGATTTTTACAACTGGATTTAGGAGCTTATTTGAGTGTACAACTATAAGTAACAAGGCAACTCACACTAATTAATATTTGATGGATGTTTTGGGGACGTTTACATTTAGATTTTAGCTATGTTCGCCAACTGTTACTTTGTTTCTAATTGCATGCTGGGCGAGTTACGCTCTGTGTAGGGAGGGCCCAAATATAAGAGGCGTTGCAGACAGGTTATTTTTAGGGAACTCGTGTTTTTCTTTAAAAGCTCAGTTAACATTTGGAATTGATATACAGTATAATATTTAAAAGAAAAACAACATATTTCCTCATCCCCCAAGAGGTTTCTTAAAATAGCATGTAATCTTACCTACAGTGGGAAAAGTCTCAACTTTTATAAATTGGGTTGACTCTAACTTAGATTACCTGACCAGGAGAGCCCCCAAGAAAAACAAGGTGTGGTAAAGGTTATAGGAATGGTAATTAAGAAATTTGTGTTGTGCATTTTGGGCCCCCCTCTCTAAACGCAGCGACCAAGCTTGTGGCTACTGGCACCATTTCTACTGCTGAGACATGCTGCTTTTGAGAGGGAAGTCCAAACCAAACCTCTGCCCAGTTTGAAAGCCAAAATATTCCCCTCATTCCTTTCAGCCACAGAAAGGGGAAAGCGTGTGCTAATAGGATCCATGTCTTCGTGACCTGTTGATGCACCAACCTGTTTTCTCTGCAGCATATAAGCAATAAAAGGTTTAATTTGAGTTGCTCTTCTTCACAGAACTGTGGAGTATTAGAAGTGCAAGAAGTCAGGAAGGATCTTTGAGGTCAACCGCTCTCAGCCTCTCACTTCCCGGATAAAAGCACCAGGGCTCGGAGAGGCAGGGTGTGTCCGTAGCCCCTCAACTGGAAAGTGGGAGAGCTGGAAGTCAGGCCAGCTGACCCTCCGCCGAGGCCTGCAGCTGTGCCGTACACATTGCAGCACCCACATGCAACACCCAAACCCCTTCGGGGTTGTACCCACGCCCTAGATATTGTGACAGGCTGCGCTACAGTAGAGTTGACTGTGCTTAGCAGTAGTTTGGCGGCCAGCACCCCACAAGCAAACCCTACAGGCAGTCAAATCTCTTCTGAATTGAATGGAATCTTGTGAAGATTTTTGATAGACTTGTCTTAAGTTGGTGACTCCTACCCCCCAACTTTTTTCTTTTCTTTTCTTTTTAATTATCAGCCCAGGATATGTTTATTGAGAAACATCTATTGGTTGCCTACTGTACGTGCTGAGTGGGGATCAAACCTGCAAGCTAGGTGTGTGCCCTGACCAGGAATCGAACCCGCAGCCTTTTGGTGTACTGGATGATGCTCCAAACAACTGAGCCATCCGGTCAGGGCAAGGTGAAAGCTCTTTCATGATGGATAGTTCAGTCTGTGGACTCTAACGGACCAGGAGGATTTTCTCAGCCTTCATATTGCAAGACTTAAGGACATTCAATTCAGAATGGTAGTTCTTTCTCCTTACTTCCAATGGAGAACAACTCTACTCTAGTACATTAGTGCCTGACACTGTGGGACAAAGGGGAGCCTGTTCCATTTCATCCGGCCTCGGTGAGCAAATACTGAACCCTGCGTGACCCACACACCATGCTAGGCACCGTGAGCCTAATAAGGGTGATTGAGAGCTGCTCGTCCTCCTCCCTAAATTCAGGGCCGTGAGAGCGTGCACAGCAGCCCCTGCTGAACACCCTGCTGGGGCCTTCGATGGGTGACGTCTCTGGCTCCCAGGGCCTCGCATTTTCCCAGCTTCACTGGTACTCCCTCAGGAGAAATTATCCCTCCCACTGGGGTTCCCTTCGACAAGATGAGGTTTTCCAGGAGAATTTAAAATTTTTCTTTGTTGTTTTATTCACTTCATTTTTCTTCAACATTTGAAAGATCCAAAGTGAGGACAAGGAGAAGGGAAAATATTTAGGTTGACTACACTGATAAATGTAAAAAAATCCCCTTTAAATCTACTTTTGAGAAGATGATTTTAAAATACTCTGTGCTCTCAGGATGCTACCGCCCTTGGATGCACATGCCTTAGCCGCCCTCCAGTCAGAAGATGCTGTGTTTCGGCTTCAAAGAAAGGAATTATACTGGAACTTTCCGTGGTAATTCTTTTATTGTAACCTTGGTTTTCTTCCTCCTGCTAATCTTTTAAAATGGGTATGGCAGGAAGCGGCTTGCCAGGCTGTAATATACCTCCAAGGAATGTGGCACATGATCTTTTCCTTATTTGGCGCTGAAATTTCATCGGGCTGTACTAATTTGAGTGAAACACACTCTAGGAATAGCTTTAAAATAGCTCTCCAGTTAGACGCGTTGAAGCCAGGTAACAATGGAGCCACGGTTTTCTGTGCCACGTGTGAAGCCGATAACGGGGTCAGTACGTGTGCAGCCATATTCAGGCATACCAGGGGCACCTACGTAGGACCACCTGAAACACCTTTGTGTCCACATGCGCCTTATTTTAAAGATGTTAGGGATGATAACGGCATTGCGCATGCACACCGGGATCACTGCAGAAACTGGCCCCGCCTGATTGGATGACTAGGCCTCCGCTCCTGTGTGTGGTGGTTGCCTTCAGTGAAGTCTGGGTGGCTGTGGCAGCAGCCCAAGCTGCTCGTACCGTGGAAAAGAGAATTGAATTTACAGCAGTTTCCTTACTTGTAACAAATGAATAGTAATCTCCATCTCGCAGAGTCTGTGTGAGGAGTAAATGAGAAAATACTTGGGGAAGTGCTTCGTAATCTCCATAGCACTGTGCAGAAGCAGGGGACTGTGCTTGTGATCATTATCACTGTGCCTGGAGTGAGTTACTCCCCAGACACTCATGATGAGGTTGTCAAAAGAGAGTTGGTAGGTGGCTTTACCAAACGGGATTCTGTATGTATTACAGAAACTCTCCGTTTGAGTCACTGAGTAAACTGGGGGCAATGAGAAGCGTGCTTCATTTAAAACGTTCATTTTCACATTCCATTCTTTACCAGCAAATGGCTTCACTTCATTGCCAGTCACTTTCACTTTCAAGTTCTCAAGCTTTGGGTTAGTGGTGGTGATATTCCCACACTTACAACTTTGCATTGTCTTCCTCTTCTCTTCGAGAAGTCTGCTTGTCCGACTTCTGTGCACTGTGGTCAGAACGGGAGCATTGCTCGTGGTGCACGTCCGAGGCAGGATGTCTAAACTCAGCAGGTGGCCTAGCCCAGGACATTTTCTGTGCCCCCCCCTCCCCCCCGCAACCCTTCCCAGCCTGGTGACTCTGATTTGCTTTTGCATAGAGCTACTTCCATTTTTAGTTCAAGACCTGCCTCCCCCGTGTCCTGTGCTCTGGAGCCCTTATTAGTGCCACGGTACCTGCTTCTTTCTATAAGTGAGAGTATTATAACAAGGCCATGAACCTTCCATGAGACTCTTGAGGACCCAAGGTTGTCTGGCCCAATCTCAGGAATTGTGGTCTAGAAAAGATGCCTAACATATATCTTTCTGTCTTCTTTCGGCATCCTTCTCATAAACCCTAGAAAATATTTAGCCTAGCCCTGGCTGATGTGGCTCAGTGGATTGAGTGCTGGCCTGTGAACCAGAGGGTCGCTGGTTCAATTCCCAGTCAGGACACATGTCTGGGTTGTGGGCCAGGTCCCAAGTAGGGGGTGTGCAAAAGGCTACCACACATTGATGTTTCTCTTCCTCTCTTTCTTCTTCCTTTCCTCTCTCTCTAAAAATAAATAAATAAAATCTAAAAAAAAAAGAAAGAAAATATTTAGCCTAAAAGAAAAGCCAAGCAAGTAGGATTACACTTTGTTTACTGTCTACGCTGGTGTGAGGCCTCTAGGTGTCAAAGGAGAGTATAGGATGAGATGTGTCCTTTGGGACCCCAAGTGATAGAACTAAGGCCATGGGCAGAAGCTACACAGAGACAAATTTTGACTTGGCAGTATGAAGATTGTTCTAACAGAGCTATCCAAAGATGCAATGAACTGCCTCAAGAGTGAGTTTTCAGCCCTGACTGTTGTGGCTCAGTTGGCTGGGCATCATCCCACAGCGTGAAGTGTTGCTGGTTCGATCCCCCTGGTCGGGGCACCTGCCTGGGTTGCAGGTTTGGTCCCCGGTTGGGGCACGTAAATGAGAGGCAACCAGTCGGTGTTTCTTTCTCATAGCAGTGTTTCTCTCCCTCACTTTGTTTATTCTCTCTCTAGAAATTAATAAATAAAATCTCTAAAAAAGAGTCTGGGTTTCTGTTCCTGGAAGTATTTAAGAGCAAACTAGACAACCAGTGGGAGTATATTGTAGAGAGGATTTATATTATTGAACTGGTCACTTTTATTTTTTAAAACTGATTTGGAATTTTAACCATGAACACAACACATGTATTTTATAGCAAAATAACATTGACTAAGTCAATAATCCTTTTTCTTGCTATTCTCTCTGCTCACATTACCCTCCCTATACCTCATTTCCCCACTGAAACCAATGTTTGGAGAAGGTAAAATAATGTTCACAGGAAACAGAGAAAAGTACACCTTAAATTCTATTTCTGTACTACTTTCACCAAACTGAATATGGTAGCTGTGTCTTAAGAGGTAAAGAAAAAGAAAAATAAGAGACATAGCAGGAGAGCTCCTCGCCATCTAGAGCATGGGGGTGACTCAGGAACTTGGGGAATGATGTACTCAGCTACCAAAGAATGGGTCAGAGCTGAGCTGTGCAAAGTCACCTAAAGGGAGTGCGTGTCTCTAGGCCACAGCCTGGCATAAACGTAAGTAAAGCACAAACGTGTCAGAAAGGGAGCTGGTCACCATCAGAAACACCCAGAGTCAGACACTGGTTGTGCCCTGTGCCCCGAGTAAATGCCCATAGGAATGAAGGTGTTGGCGGTCTCAGAGTGTCAGTCCCGCTAGCAAGAGTCCCCCTCCTTTGTGGGAAATTCGATCTAACAGTCACTCCTATAGCAAACTCCTCTTACACTCATGCCTTGTGGTTATAATTTGCCTCTGTAGGTAGAACTGTCTGAAGGGGAAGATGCTTCGGTTACTCTGTTGTGAGTACTTGGTCTGTGTAATAGATACATCACTATTGGAACCTGGCATCTTGGCTGGCCGTGCCAGTTTAGTGTGAGTTTTATTAGGGCGAGGCACCATGTCTCAGTCTAGTCCACTCTGGGGTACTGAGTGTCAGGCTTCTGCGCCTGCAAGGTTGGGACTGCACCCTGGCTTCCCAGCTCATGCAGCCGTAGGTATGGTTTGGTTCCAGGGGGAGAAACTACAGCACTGGGATGGAAGTCTGGGCTCTAGAATCTGATTGGCCCGGGTTTGAATGCAAGATCAGCCATTTACAAACTATGTGACATAAGCCTGTTTCCTTCTCTGTAAAAAGTAGAGTGATGGTCATAACACCAACCTCAAAAGAGTTATTTTGAGGATGAAATTAGATAATCCATATAAAATGCTTGGCTGAAAGCTTCACCTACCGCTGCCATCATCACCGCCGCCACCAATGCAAAGGATACCTTATGATGATTATCAAGAGCCGATGGGGGCTCACTAAGAACAAAGCATTCCTGTTTCTCACGTGCTTTCATTTCTTTCGCGGTTCCTCTGATTGGTCGTGGGAATGTCATGAAGCGGATTTTTATTTTCAGGAGGACTATGGCAGAGGTTTCTCATGATGTTCTGGTTCTCTAGTTGGGGTTAATTAAGATTCATATTTGGTTGACCAAGAGGCTTGGAGCTGATTGATGTCCACCAGGAAGGAGGTCATCATGGTAAGCCTCAGGAATCTGTTTGCTGAATGCTCTTCTGTCTCATTTTCTCATTTAGAAATTGTAATGAAAGCACAGATGTGTATCATAACATGTGGTTGGCTCAGCGTTGGCAGAAATGGCTCACACATCCAATCCAATCAGACAGTCAGGATTTTAGAAAGATCTGTGTAGGTTGATGGGATGGATTTGTTAATAATATCCACAGGAAACATTTATTGGGCCCTTACTGTGTGCCAGGCAGAACATCGTGTTACATGGATTCCCTCATTTAATCCTCACAATCGCCCTCTGAGGGCTATACTATTAATATTCCATGTGATAGGTAGATAGGGAGGCACAGAGAGGTTACGTTATTTACTCAAGTCCCACAGCCAGTAAGAGGCACAGCTGGGACAGGAACCAGTTAGCTAACACCAAAGCTCATGCTCTTAACCACTATAATGCTGCTAGAACCAGTGAGTCAAAATTCTAGAGGTCAGTGTGAAGTCCTACAATGAGGTTAACAAAATGCAAGTGGTAGGTAAAGTTTTAAGTGTGTTCGTGGATGAGAAACTCAAAGTGAGTCAACACTGTCGTGTACTTGCTTAGAAAAGAAAGAACAATAACTTTTGTACTCTGAATGAGAAGGGAACAAGATTCATGTCTGCACAAAAATCCTTGGAATCCTTGGAAAGGGCTGCAGAAAAGGGTGTGATGTTACTATAGCAGGAGGCCCCTCGTGGAAGCCTTAGGGAGAGGGAATTGTGTTACCCCTGGTACTTGTCAACTGTAACTCCAGGGGGCAGCCACGCCAGTGGGACACTGTTGCCCCTTAAATGTCCAACATCTGTGTGAAAAAGACTCTTTGGGCTTTGGGAGTGTTGGGGTCTAGATGACCTTTACAGCCCACCCACTTCCCCACACACTGGACAGTCACAACTCCGAGTTGAGCAGGTCCGTGGCTGAGAGCTGAGTTCGTCTGAGCGGTGAGAGGCCGTCAGTGTTCTGAGTGCTGCGGCTGGTCGTGTTCTGGAGGTGGCTTTGCTCCAACCCTTTGTTCCCAGTGTTTTGAGTTGAAGGGAATGACAGTCTACAAATTTATGCCCATGGCACTTCACAGAATAGAAAAAGCCAACTTCTGGCCTCATAGCCACATGTAACAAATAGAGCTGAAGTCCTTCCCCCAGGACTCAATTTGCAAGCCTCTTTATTGCATTGTGCTGTAGTAACAAGTCCCAGTTTTGTGGGTGATCTGTGCAACCATCCTTCCCTTTATTTCAACTTTGTTGTTGTTGTTGTCTTGCATTTATACCACGAATTAAATGAACTCTTAGGGATTCCAGTCGTATTATGGAAAAAAGAACTTAGAGCTCTAAGAACGTGAAGAACACTTTGTTTTCCTAAGTCAGATGTTTAGGACTTTCAGGATTTGGCTATCATTTTCCAAAAATTTCAAGAAGATTAATCATCCCTGTCACCTCAGATGGCAGAGACAGTATATTCATTTCTCTCCTGAGTGATAATCATAATAACCCAGTTCTTATATAATCTTTTCCATTTTACAAAACGCTATTTTACACAGGATAATCATCACAAATAACCCTGTTCGGGGGAGACAAGACGGGTGTTGTTGCCCCATTTAGAAACCGAGAACGTGGAACTCAGAAAGTGGTGGTGGTGAGTTGCAACCGACGCTTTCTGAGTGCCACTCAGTGCCAACTGCCTGCAATAATTCCTTTAATCTTTGTGACAGTAGTTCTGCAAATTAGGCATACTTGTCTCCAGTGTGCGATGGGGAAGCTGTGGCTCAGAGGGTAACTTGCCCAAGGTCACACAGCACTAAGTGGAAAAACTGGAATCAAACCCGGGGCTTTTGGATTCTGAAATCCATGCTCTCAGTCAATAGATTATTACCACAAGAGAGGGTGTGGACCTGCCCAGGGCCCTCTGGATGCCCGGTGGCCCAGGCAGGGCCCGAATCTATGTCTGCAGACTGTTTAGTGCATTTTCTACTCTATACTGCAGCTGCCACACTGGTTCTTTTCAATACATAAAGAAGAAACAAATGAGAGCTGAGCCAGATTTTGCGTTTATAACACAGAACACCCACTTAGAACCAAAGAGAAGATCAGGCACTTATGGCACTTTTCAGTGCTTGACGTTCTCTTCATATTGTTTGTTCTTCACCACCACCACCACCACCACCAAGTGCAGGTGGTTCTGGTCCGATAGTGATTCTTGTGGTCCTGTGTCTGGTGCACCTTTTTTACCATGTTTGGCATTTGTAGAAGCAGGATGATTCTGAACCAATTTTTAGGAAGTTCCGATATTAACTGTAGCAGAAAAACAGATAGGAGAGGCAATGAGGTTCAGCAGGAAGAGCGCAGACTCACCTTTGGGATCAGTCCAAGCGGAGCTCAAAATCCCAGCTCAGCTTCTTCCTAAAGCAGGTACCTTAAATAAGTTACTGAATATCACTAAAAATCTATTTATGCACTTCAAAATTGGAGATAACAGTTGACTCATGGGTTTGTTATAAAGAATGAACAAAAAAGGTAATTAAATTAAATAAATGTTTATTGAGCAGGTAGTATATGGTAGGTGCTGTGGTTACACCTAACCTCACCTAATCACTATGTCGGCCCAGTGAGATGGTATTGTTAGGTATCATCCCACGTCCAACCATTTGACAGATAAGGAAAATGAATCTTAAGGAGATTTTATAATGTTCCCAAAGTGAACTCTACTTTAGTGTCTTGTAAAAGTTTACAAGGGCCTCAAATCAAACATGCCTATTTCAGTTTCCCCAAGGCCACGAAATATCCCTAAGTCTCCCCAAAAGATTTCCTGAATAAGGCTAAGTTTTCTTAAAGAATCCCATCTAAGTTCTATTATCCTAGCTGTTTCTTCACCTTTTTATTTGTTATCATAGAATTAAATCTATAATTACATGGAAATATTTTAAGTGTACATGATATTCCTCTGCTCTATGGATGTACGTATTGCTTCCATCATCAGGGATGAAGAGAGGCATAAATACTTGGATGGGATCTCATTTCCCTGGACTTCCTCCCCTCCACCAACAGGGGCCAAGGGGACCCAGACAGCTGTCCCTCACTGAGCCAGCAGTCTCTGCCTCCAGTAATGTAGATCTAATCCCACTATGCTTAGAGCCCAGTTTAGATGTCACCAGAGGAGGTCCAAAATGTAGGAAATCCTTTACCTCCCAAACATTAGTTCCCCTCTTCCACCCCTTACTCCACTTCTCCCCAAGTCCTGTGTCCCCTCGAATTTGGAATCCAGCATCGTCAAACTCTGTGCTCCCCACCTCTCTTGGACACTCCTTTCACCTCCTCACTCTCACAGAAATGTGTCTGTCTCCCGAGCATATTGCCCTCTTAGGTGGTGACAGTTCTATTTTCCTCAGTGTCCCACCACTGGCCTTTTCTTCCTTGCTCCTTCCACACCCGTATCCTTTCCTTCTTCCTAAAGCCCCTCCAGCTTTGAGTCCCACGTTGTCACTAATACAGAGGTCTCAGATTGCTTAACCCTGCGTGGTGTAAGGGCAAGTCTTTTGTGGCTGATTAATGTAGATGCCTCTTCGTGTCTCTTTCACAAAGGGATCCTTTGCGGACGGTCCCTTGACCAAGGACATAACTGCATTTTTAGATACGTGGTCAGCGTCGTCTGATGGGGTGGGGTAGACAGGGGAAGTGGTGGGCTCAGCCTCGCTCGGCCTGGCCGGGACCCTGACCCACTCAGAGTGCAGGGACAGCCCTGTCGCCGGGTGGACACCATGTCTGCGGCGTGCTACTGGACCCGTTCTGAACATTGAAAGTGTACGCGTAGAATCCTGGGGCTAGAGGGCTATTCAGAAGATATTTTACTTGGTGGGACTATGTGGGTGGGGGGCCAAATTGAATTTGCATAAACCTCATTTTCACAGTCTTTGGGAGGAATAGGATCTGAAAAAATGGGGTGCAGAGAGTTGGGCACTCACGTGGAAGAATATCTTTCTAAAACAGAGGAAGTCATGGCGGACTCAGGGTCTGGAGTGTGAAGTGCATTTCTACCCAATTTTGAAAGGACAACTTTGCATAAATCAGCAAAGGCTTCTTGTTTAAGGTGCGTCGCAAACACGTGAGAGAGCCTTGTTGGATTTCTCCATAATTCTCAGTAGTTCCCAGAGGTCAGAACCGCTCCTTATCTATAAGCAGCAGCCAGCTCTCTGGATTATAGACCTAATGGGGATATAACTTTAATGTTGTGCAGTTAAACCGACTTCACACTATTTACAAGACATGTCATACAACACCGCAAACAAGAAATTAGAGTATGTGGAAACTATGCTACTGAAATTAAGCGGCATAAGGAAAATTAATATAAGCCTGTAAGTCACAGCTTGACTTCTGTTTCGGGAGCTGACCCAGAGGCCGTGGAGCCAAAAACAGCTTTAAGACCTGTTCTGTTCTGACTCGTGAGGATTATTTGCTGTTGTCTCCCCACCCCCATCTCACTTCCAAGTTAGGACTATGGGTTAGGAAAAACATTGTAAGATTGCCTGATTTGCTTCTGGTCTGACTCTGATTCTGGCTTCAGCAAGGTGAGATGTCTACTTTTTGCTAAGTATCACTGGCAGGTGGGAGGACATTTTCTGACAGTTTATGTACTGCCAGTAATATTTGCGACTCTCGGAGGATGGGCGCTGGAGAAAAACGTGCTTGTCGGAAAGCGTGCGGGGTGTCCGCAACTACCTGATTTTGCTGTTACCTGAACGTGAGTGCTAATGATGTGGCATTAACGTTGCCTTTATATCTGTTTCATCAATTTCAGTGGTATAATTATGACATCAGTACAGAGATGAAAAACAATAGTTAAGAACTGTGAAAAGCTGCCCTCACCATTCCAGAAAGTTCAATGTTGAAAAGCAGGCAGCAAACACAGTTCACAGCATAACTCAAAAGCTGGACTGTGTGGAACTCCCAGTCCGAAGACATGATGTGTTGGTGGCGGTGTGTATATAAGTTGGCAAGGCCCAGGGCTCCAGCCTGGCACTGCTGGACGAGGGAGAGCGTGCAGCCAAAAGTAGAAGTTGCCTGCGGAGTGGGCTGGGAGCGGGCGCGCTGCGGTTAAGCACGGAGTCTGGCGACAGGGCGGTGGGAAAATTCCTGCAGGGTGACAGACCGGTGGATGTGGGGCCGACAGCAGAGACACTTCCAGAATTGGGGGGAAGCTGCAAAGTTCTACAAAGATTGATACGGAGAAAGGGAACTTCTACGTAGGTGAAACGCCCAGCGTGTGAGTGTGGTTGACAGAGCACCTGAACCTGGGATGTCGAAGCTTCTAAGTTCCCTCGAAACAGAACTTCGTATATATTTTGTCTTCCAGGGGGACACTTTATGGAGGAAAACAGTAGGAAATTGTAATCATTCCGAAGAAATTTACTTTAACATAAACCTGGTTGGATTTCATTACGTCTTCCCCTTTACCCCACTGAGTTACCTTAAAGTAGAAAGGGCACCCCCTTTAGAGTCCCATAGTGACAGATTCCCAAATGTGGCTTTGAAAACAGTCTCAAGAAACCCTGAAGCCTCTGACTTTTTGAAGGGATCTTCGGAGGTGGTGGAGGGCCCACAGCCTCCCCGAGCGGCATCGCTTTGTGTTAAACTGTACGTGTACCCTTCCAGTGCCCGTCCTAGATCCGCGGTATTATCTCTTGAGCCTCTTCTTTCTGCTCTGGCTTCAGAGGAGAAGGAAAGCAGCTGGTTATTATTCTCAGCTTAAGAATCCTCATATACATGAGAAAACTGTTATTAAATCACCCCTTTGACTTTGGACTTTTAGACAGACTCTTTCCCATCTCTTTAGTATTCCATGTAAGTCTTCTTTCCCCAGTCCAACCAGCTTCACGGCTGCCCTGCAAACCCTCTGGATCCCAGACCCGATGCTGTCGTCCGCAGGGCCTGGCCGCTTCTCCAGTAAAAAGATTATTTTCTGGTTCCTAAGCACTCCTTTCCATGAATCCCATTGTCTTGCTTGATTTTTAACTTACAATTTTTAATTGAGCTAAAATTCACACACCATATTTCCATTTAAAGTCATAATTCAGTGGGGTTTTAATTTTTTTTAGTATATTCACTGGATTGTCCAACCGTCACCATTATCTAATTCTAGAACATTTTTATCACCCCCAAAAAGACACCCCGGAGCCCATTAGCAGACATTCCCCATTCCCTCTCCCCTCAGAAACCACTAATCTATTTTCTGTGTCTATGGATTTGGAAATTCTGGACACTTCATATAAATGGAATTCTTTCTTCTTATGGCTGAACTTTATTCCTTTTTATAGCTGAGTAATGTTCCATTGTATGAACACATCACATTTTGCTTCTTCTTGCTTGTTAAACTCAGGGTTACATTAATGCCAAATAATACTGTGTTCCTCTCCCAGGGATACTCTGTCCAGTTTGAGGTTTTGAATCTTATTTAGCTTTTCAATTCTTTATTCTTCAATTTAATAAGATACCTTGGAATCTCTAATTTTACTGCCCAGTGTGGTTTATTTACAAACTGAAGAGCAGGCCCCAAGCTACCCTGCAAACTGCACACAACGTTACTTGTTCTCTCTTTTGAAATAGACGTGTTCATTATGTAATGGCAATGGATACAAGAACCCCCTTTCATTCATCAGGTTCTCATTCGTAAAAGTTTGGGCGTTCACTTAACAGTCTTAGAGAAGAGCACTTCTCAAAGTGTGCCAGCTGCTTTCCCAAGGCACCCCGGGAGGAGGCAGGGCTAGACCACAGGGTTCGATGGCAGATCCTCGGCTATTACAAAACGCCCCTCTTGTCACCGATGGTGCTCATTTGTTCCCTTTGTAGGAGGAGTAGATACAGCATGAGGACATTTTTAAGAGCGTGGGTTTACCCCTGTGAACACGAGGCACGTCTGGGTGTCTTGGTTCCGCCGGCTGCGTCTCTGGAATGGAGCAGTAATGCCCACCTCGTAGGGTTGTTGTGACGTGTAAATGAAATAGCGTCTGTGAAGCACTTACAAATAACTCCTGGCCCGTGTCATGTGCTCAGTGTGTAATAGTTATTGTTCTCACAGGGGGTCTTGAGGATTTTAAAAAGAACTAAATGGTATAGTGGCCTCTGATCTCAAGGAGCTTAGTATTCTAGTGGCAGATACAAAATGGACAGTAGATAACCCTACATTTGAAAACAAAACAAAACTTACAAAAAATATGCTGAGGAGGTATAGAAAGCTTAAAATGTCTTCGTAGGTCACTTTAGTAAATTTTGGAGACTAGCGTAGGAGAAGTACCACTGATATCAAGAAAGAAATGTTGACTTTCTGAAATACTCCTGAGAGCAGTGACCTCCATTTCCTGGAACTCTGGCTGCGTCTCCTCTCGAAGCCTGGACGTGCCTCACGGAACGGCTTCACAGAATAGTTACCCCAAAGGGGCTTCCTGGGCTGCTGCCCGTTACAGCAGTCTAGATTCCACCCTGGGTTCCCTTCTCGCTGCCCGTTCTCCCCGGGCGAGCTCTCCTTCGTGCCTGTGGAGCCCACCCACGCCCCGGCCAGTCTGTGACACTCGCCCAGACTTCTCGCCTGTGCTCCAGGACTGTGCGCCCAGCTGTCTGCCGGAAATCTCCTCCTAGACGTCGTACAGCTCCCCACAACTCAGAATGCCCAAGTCCCAGCTGGGTAGTCTCTCTTTCCAAAAAGGACCATCTCTCACATTTTCCCCGCCTTGGTTAGTGGGAAAGTCATTATCTACATAGTTTCCTAAGTCACAATTTTGGGCCATAGGAACTCTCCCTCTCCCTTACCACCCACATCCAGTCGAAAATGTTTACATTCCTCTTTCTCCTTCTGGTTTAGGATCCCCTCCAAGACAGGGTCTCTTTCTCATTACTTGTTATTATCCCCTCCTAGCCCAAGGCTCACTCCAGGATGTGCGTGTTTTTCATAAATGTCTAATGAATAGGCACTTTTTTCTATAGCTTTTCATTTTTTTATTGAAAGGACATATACCCACAAACACATGTATATGCCTTTGAGCACATACATGTATTCACACGAGTTCTCCAAGTGCACCAATTCCCTTTAACTGCCTCAGTTTATTGGGGAGGTTCTTATATAGCGCAAGCCCATAGGCACATACAATTATAAAGGGGATGTGGATCGAGAGTTCTGCCATGATAAACTCAAAATTCCTCTGGCTAGTTGAGCCACATACTCCACTCTGCCAAACTATTCTCAGGCATTTCTCAACCCTTTTCCTTTTCCTTTGTTCACAAATTTTCAGAAAGTAAAAAAAAGGGAAAGAGAGAAAAGAAAATCCTACTCTAAGAACCCCCCTTTCTTGGCCATGGTGAGAGTGTAGTTTGGATTCCCAGTTGACCATTTTCCATTCTGTCACTGACGTGTGTTTGGAAAACAACAATAAACAGCCCCCCCAGCCCTGCCATTGTTTCTTTATGGTTTATGTTTCATGCTCTGCTGCTTAGCCGGCAGGGAGGGAGGCTTAACTGACAAACCCAATGTCTGTAGCTGTGCTGATATCATCCATGACTCAAAGCCACAGTAAAAAATTACAGATCAGCCTCAGCCACATTTCTTCTTTTTGTTGTTCTTCTTGCTGAGAAACACACGTGAACAGACAAAGAAGTCCCGCGTTTGCCAAGAGGGACCAAACGACCCTGATATGGAATGAAGACAAATTGTGAAACCAAAATTATTGAAACCATAAAAAACAAATGACTTTGTTTCCCCGGACTGCCTGGCCTTTTAAGCTGCCTCCTTTCATGCAGTCTCCACCCTGCACGAAGGCTGTTGTGTTAATGAGTTGTTTTCTTGTCCTGAGATCACACTGAAGTGGCATGATTGTTAACAGTACTTGGATGACTTCCCAAGAACAGCTTTTAGCTGGAAAAATTATTGTAAAAATAGCATCTCTCTGGAGGCTTCTGGTGAAGATGGAGGCATAGGTAGACACGCCTTGCCTCACTAACAACCCTAAGAAGGAACACAAACTAACTTAAAAATGAAAAAAAAAAAAAAAAACAGAACTGCTAGAAAATTACCCGTAAAAACACCCAGAACTCTACGGAAGTCGCCCAGGATTTAAAGAAGCTCTATTCATCCAGACAGGTAGGGGAATGGAGACAGGGAGTCAGGGCAGAGAGGACTCAGTGAGGCTGTGGGGGGTTGGGGGGTGAGTGGAACGGGCAGCCCCACATTTACATGTGGTGAATAAGAATCAGGGAGACACCTTGTGAGCGAGTGATCCCAGCCCCAGGCCGGACCACACAGCCCAGGGCTCCAACACGGGGAAAAAAGAAAGCCTCATAACTTTCGGCTCTAAACCCTGTGGGGTTTGGGGCGACAGAAGAAACTGCCAGTACATATGCAAACCCACCCACCCTGGAATCCACAAGCAGGACAGCAGCTGGAGGAATGCCAGTTGCATATGGGAAGTGGGTGAAGTGAACAGTCCCTTCGACCTCGTTCTGAAGAGACCAAACCCTCCCAGGTCCTCTTGGTTAGACTGAGCTTTCTTCCCGAGGGCTGGCGGTCACTAGGGTGTATTCCTGTTTGGAGACATGTACAGAGTGGCCCCACATTCAGGTTCTATAGTCTGACCAACCTAAGTTCAAATCTCTGGTCCAGAAATGGGGCAAGGGCCAGGCAGGCCCCTAGAAATCAGCCAGCAGGGGCATTGTCCCCTTTTTGACCACCCCCACAGAGCCACAGTTGCCCTACCCTGGCGAACACCCAGGGCTCCGCCCCATACAGCTTAACAGATGTGCTAGGACAGGGAGTCAACCCAGCTCTACCTAGTACACAGATACAAGGAGGCTGCTGAAATCAGAAGACAAAGAAATGTGGCCCAAATGAAGGAACAGAAAAGAACCCCAGAAAAAGAACTAAGCGATGTGGAGATAGCCAACCTAGCAGATGCGGAGTTCAAAACATTGGTGGTCAGAACGCTCAAAGACCCCAGTGAATACGGCAAAAGCATAGGGGAAGAAATGAAGGCTCTACTAAGGGAAAATCCACAGGAAACCAGCAGTGGAGGGGATGAAGCTGGGATTCAAATCAATGATTTGGAATGTAAGGAAGAGATAAACATTCAACCAGAACAAAATGAAGAAACAAAAACTCCAAAAAATGAGGAGAGTTTAAGAAAACTTGGGGACAACTCCAAAAGGGCCAACATCCAAATCATAGGGATGCCAGGAGAAGAGGAAGAGCAAGAAATTAAAAACTTATTTGAAAAAATAATGAAAGAAAACTTTCCTAATTTTACAAAGGAAATAGACATACAAATCTAGGAAGAACAGAGAGTCCCACGCAAGGTAGACCCAAAGAGGTCCACACCAAGACTAATCATAATTAAAATGTCAAAGATTAAGGATAAAGAGAGAATCTTAAAAGCAGCAAGAGAAAGGCAGAGAGTTACTTACAAAGGAGTTCCTATAAGACTGTTAGCTGATTTCTCAAAAGAAACCTTACAGGCAAGAAGGGACTGGCAAGAAGTATTCAAAGTCATGAAAAACAAGGACCTACAACCTAGATTACTCTATCCAGCAAAGCTATCCTTTAGAATGGAAGAACAGATAAAGTGCTTCCCAGACAAAGTAAAGCTAAAGGAATTCATCATCACCAAGCCCTTAATATATGAAGTGTTAAAGGGACTTATTTAGGAAAAAGAAGATCAAAACTATGAACATTAAAATGACAAGAAACTCACAACTATCAACAACTGAACCTAAAAAACAGAAACAAAAACAAACTAAACAAATAGCTAGAATAGGAATAGGATCATAGATATAGAGATTACATGGAGGGTTATCAGCTGGCAGGGAAAGGTATAGGGATTTAGAAGTGTAATTGGGTAGGTAGGTACAGAACAGACAGGCAGAGGTTAAGAACAGTCTAGGCAATGGAAAAGCCGAAGAATTTATATGTATAACCCATGGACATGAACTAAGAGGGCGGGGGTGCTACAGAGAATGGGGGTACCAGGCAGAGGGGGGCAAAGGGGGAAAAATTGGGACAACTGTAATAGTATAATCAATAAAATATGCTTTAAAAAATTACATCTCTCTGAAACCCAGTTTGGTTCTGTCCCAATCACTTCTTTGGCCAGTGGCTCATTAGCTGTGTGAGGGATGCTGTTCTGCCTGCCTTTGCTCCTTGTTAGTTCTGTGTGTGTTTCTTCAGCCTGAGCGTCACTCCAAACCCTACCCGTTCCTCGGTGTACAGCTTTCGTGTTGTCTCTGGGAAGCCTTTCAGGTTTGTATTAATGCTTTGCTCATACTCTGTCCCGCTTTCTCAGTACCTTGTTGTGCTTGGTGGGTATCTGATAAATATTCCAGCTGATGTTAATAAATGGCTCAGGAGATTGCTAATTTCATACCACCATGGTAGTAATTTTTTATGTAAACAACAAAAGACATCTTAAAGAGTATTCTTTTCAAGCCTCGACAGCATATATAGAAAATGTAGGAGAAATATATGTCTGTTAAAGAAAAAATTCAGACATACTATTGTGCAATTTAGAAAATTTTTTTCCTAAAATATTGTAAATTTAGAAAAATTGTGCAAAGAAATATAAAACACTGTAGAAATGATACATGTTAAGTAAATTGTGCCTCTGCAGCTCATTACTCCTTAGTTACCGCTGAATTATCCATACTAATGCAGGAATATTGGTGCACAAAACCTAAACCCACTTATATTTCTATTGATACACATTTTAGGGTTCTTGTTCAGCTAACTTACTTTCTTATGTCTTACCTGGGCTCTTGTTAAAGCCAGTCTGCCCCACTGCTCGGAGGGGAAGCAATCAGAAGCATGCTGAGACTTGGGAGATAGCTGGTTGAAGTTTAAGTTTACTTTGGAGAAGATGCAAATAATCTACTTTCAGCCTAAATTAAGGTTGCCTATAGTCTTACAAACCAAAGCATGATCTTGGATTGCTAATTTAGGGAACTCTCCAGTAGGAACCACGACACAATCGGCTTCCTGATCCACATTCAAATTGTAGTTGGAGATTGCGCCCAGTTCGCCATCAGGAATTAATGGGGAGGGGTTGAGATTAGAGGTGGCTGAGAGTTCAGCCACAAGGGTGATTAAAGGGTTGGGAAAGAACTATGAGGGAATTGAAAGAAACTGGTACTGGGCAGCTTGGAAAGAAAGGAGGATAAAGGGCAATTTAGTAGCAATCTTTGTGTAGGTAAAAACACGTAGCAGAGCCTAGTGGCCCGTGTTTGTCGCCTCACCTGAGGATAACATACGAAACTGAAACTGCAGGATGTAGGATATGGGACAGACATAAGGAAGTGTCTGCTAATAATCAAAACTGGAGCAGACTACGGAGAAATATGGTAGAATTTCCATCTCGGGATTAAAAACTATATACCATATTTTGCCATGTATAATGCATAATTTTTTGCCCAAATTTTTGAGGGAAAAAATAAGGATGCACACTATACATGGGTAGTACTAATTCTACATCTATATAAATGGTTTTAATTCTTTTATTTATGCTTATTCATTAAAAGTGTAACTCTAGAAAGCAATAATGATATCCATATGTTAAAAAATAAATGCTAAAATTCCTTTAGAATATAAAAAACAAGTATGTACATATAAATAAATAACTGAATTAAAAAATTAAAGTGAAAGATTTTTCCCCCCTGAAAGTTTGGGCGAAAAATGTGGGTGCGCATTATACACAGCAATATACGGGACTCCATTCTCTTTAGGTGTTTCCGTGATGAGTCTTGCTCCAGACAATCACATGGTGTTACTATTTTTAAAAGCTTCTTCATGGATAGCAGGAGAGAAGCAAGTACCCCTAACAGGTTAGGAAGCAGTGTGATGCTGAGAGCTGAGGGACGCTGTCTAAGGTGCACTGTGATTAACTGGGTGATCTTGGACTTGTCCCATAACTCCGTGCTTTGGTTTGCTCATCTGTAAAACGAGGGAGACAAGCTAAGTGAGAGTGGGGTTTAGAAGATGGAAAGCAGCACATTCAGGAAACACAGGTTTTTAAAAAGCCTCTTCTAGACCAGCCATTGAGCAAGACTCGTACATGTTATCCACTTGCGGCTCATCGTATCTAACCCATGTCACCTATGAGCCAACGGAGGGCTGGATTGAATACGAGACTTATCAGTTTTGTACAACTGGTTTCAGAGCTGGGTAGAAGCCAAACCTCCTAACTCCCAGGCCGGCGCTCTTTTAAAGAGCCACGCGCTGATAATCACTCTATGATACCATATTTGTGAATCCTTTCTAGTTTTTCCTAACCACTTCCCTGTCCTCCTTCCAGAAGTGTTTATTGTGTCTTATTAATGCGGCAGGCACTGTGCTAGGTGCTGGCTAGACAGAATGGAACTTTGATGATGTGAGCTTTCAAGGATTTTTAATGCACAGAGAAAGTGTTGCAGGTAGTGAAAGAGACTTTTGGATTTTTCCAGGCCCGTAAATACCTTCATGGTTCAATAATGCCTCCTTGTCCCAAGTCAGTGGTCAGAGGCAGAGACAGACGTCCCACTTTTCTTGTCCTTCCCATGCCCTCTGATAAGGACCTCAGCATGGCTGAGGCATAGGTAGAACTTTTCCAACTGCCAGGACCAGGTTCCGGAGCCCCAGGACCACACCTCTCCTCTCCCCTTGGGGCCCTGAAGACCCCCTGAATTCCAGTCCCTGCTTGGCCCCTCACTAACTGCTTACCTTAGATTAGTCCCTTAAGCCTTCTGTGACAGGGGGGTAATATTGATGTCTACCTCAGAGGGTTTTTGTGAGGATTATGAAACCATACAAATGAAGTTGCGATTACTACGAAGAAGAAAGCAAGAGGTGTTCGCACTCAGTAAGGTTTTGCAGTTTTGACTCTCCGGAAAGCAGTGCTACTCTCATCTCCTCACCAACAGTCCCTTCGACCTCGTTCTGAAGAGACCAAACCCTCCCAGGTCCTCTTGGTTAGACTGAGCTTTCTTCCCGAGGGCTGGCGGTCACTAGGGTGTATTCCTGTTTGGAGACATGTACAGAGTGGCCCCACATTCAGGTTCTATAGTCTGACCAACCTAAGTTCAAATCCCTGGTCCAGTGTTTAACTGGAGAAAACTCTATTGTAAGTGTGGTGGGCGTGCCTCTGTAAAGGTTTTGAAGCTTGTCTGCTGGCCATTCACGTATTTAGTTTCATTCCTATAGAATTGTTCCACAGGTCATATTTTTATGCCATTAACTGTTTTACTAGTGATAATAATGATAGATAATATGTATTAAGGATGTACACTATGCCAGCACTGAGCCAATTTGCATACATTATGTCTATTTTTTACGAAAACCATCTAGTATAAGTGGTTTCATCCTCATTTCAGAGATGAACAAAATTCAGAGGGAGGGAAGGTTAACAACTTGTCTGAGGTCACAGACTATTACCAGCAGAATCACAACTCAAACCCAGGTTTCCCCAGCTCTGAAGCCCAAAGCCCATGTTATTTTTCACCGTTGTTCCCCGTCTGCCATCCGAGGCAGGACTAGAGGCCTCACGTCTAGGCCAGCGCTACAGGTCATAGTGGTTTCTTGGCCTTACTAGGAATACTTTCCAGGCCTGAGCTTATTGACTTAGTGAAAACGTTCTCTTTTACTATCAAAACAATTCACGTACTGCTTAACTGATGTCGGATCATCATTTCTAGGATTGCACAACATTTTCTCGTCGTTGTCTCAATTCTCTTGCCTTTACCGTAGTGAGGAAATGTTCTAAAACGCTGGGAGGTATCACCTTTAGAAACCAACTTTGATTTATTTTATTATTTTAAAAGATTTTATTTGTTTATTTTTAGAGAGAAGGGAAGGGAGGGAGAAAGAGAGGAAAAGAAACAGCGATGTGTGAGACAAACATCAATCAGTTGCTTCTTGTTCGCTTTGCAGGACGACGCTCAACCAACTGAGCCACACCAGTTAGGGTTGATTTATATTTTGAAAGGAACTTGGTTTTATTCATTATTCTGTGCTTACCTATAACAGCTCCTGGCATATCAGATGTGTTTCATAAATTTGTGCTGAATGAATGAATGAATGAATGAGAATTTAGTAACTTTGTTTTAAAGCAGTTAACATAGTGAAACTGAGCGCTGGACAGAAGTCGGATGATCTGTGTGCTAGATTTAGCCTGGCCACCGACCGGCTGTGTGACTTACATCAAGTAACTGCTTCCTTGGGTGGGGGGAACATGGAGAAGATCAAGGTAATTACTTCGTGGTTGGACCTCACGGGCAGTTTGACCTTTGCAAAATGATGGAATTTAATCTAAGTGATTGCTAAGGTCCCTTCCAGGTCTCAGCTTTCGTATCTTTCTGTAGGAGATTGTGAATGTGGGAATCAAGTATGATTTTCTCAGTGACCTATCTGGAGCCCTAGCAGCTAGCAGATTTGGGGAGAAAACCTAATGTTCTCTAAAAGGGTTACAGGTTCCCTTTGTAAAGATACAGGTTCCAAAAGTCTACTTGTTGCTAAGCCCCCAAAGAGATACTTCATGCAAGAGCTAATCTCTTGTGTTGATGGGCAAAATTGACTGGCCCCTTTTAAGACATAGCTTTATACTTTTGAAAGTTCATAAATTGAAAGCTCATTTGTAAATGGACAGCTGAGAAGTAGCTCTTTTCTCCTACATTAAGTACGTTGTACATATTTCAGCCTTTTATACCGATTTACAGTTGCCCTGCTGGCCAGGCTCACCCTTTCCACGGCCAGGAACCAGGGAACCTAGTCCCTGTTGGCCTAGTTGCGCTCTTGGCCCACCTGTGGAGTTCTTGGCAGTTAGCACTTCTTATAAAACTCTTTCCCAGAGGGGCCTGCGTGGATAAGATGAGCAACACACTCACTGCATTTCAGAATGGTGTGTGATAAGAAACAAGATGTTGAAACTTCTGGACAGTTTTCATGTAGGTAAGAGCGTGACATTATATAAGATGCCTCTGGCTTACTCATCTCCACTATGACAGGAATTGCCACTTTCATGGTCTTATATGTGGCAGGGTGACCAAGAAATGACCCCATGGAGTAGACATCTGCAGTGAAGTCAGGGTTAACCTGCTCACAGCCCATTTCTGAGTAGAGCAGTCTCCGCGATGCTGCGAGTGACGAGTGACGAGCACCCAATCTCCGGTCCTCGGCTCAGCCTCATCCCTGCCAGGCCCTTGCTCATGCTGGACAGGGCTCCTTCTTCAGTCTGTCAGTCACCCTGGCTCCAGACAGAGAGGCTGGCCCCGAAAACTGTAACCAACCGAGCAAGTATCCCCAGCTCCAGGGTGGGGCTTGCCATGTCTTTTGGTTACACAAGCCCTCTACTTGGGGCCAGGATCACAGCTATATTGTAATCCAGTTGTATCTTTGTATCCTACCCTGCTCTCTGGATTGCCACGTCTACATTAGTGGTTTAGGGTTTGACAGAATGGTTTTGACCAGTATCTGGTGCCATTATTGGCCAGGCTATGACATCCTTATCTCATACAAAAATTTCAACTTTGATGAGGTTGAAGCAACTCATTATTTCTATCATGTCAAAGCATTTTGCCCCTGCTCTTCAGCATCAGTTAAAGTGTTTCAACTGTGTACCCGGGGCTGAGAAGGTACAGAGAACAGGCTTGTAGCTAGTTGAGAGGTTACAAAAGGCATCAAATTGTAGAATAGTCTCACACAGATGACTTTCTGATGCAACATAACATGGATTATATTGGTTGAGACTTTTTGATTTTAAGAGACAGAACTAACTGTGGCTAACTTAAAAGAGAACAGCAATTTTCTATGGATGTGGAATAGGTCATAGAATTGAAGGAAAAGTAGAACCAACAGATTTCTAGATCAGGATAGCTCCAGGAAAAGGAAACAGAAACTAATGGTTAGATCATAGTCCCATTTCTGGGATACATCCAGTCCACACATTTCCTGATCTTTATTGTGCAGCTAATTATTCACATTTCCAGAAGAGATTCGGATTGGCTGTTTGGCTTGGGTTGTAAGTCTACCTCTTAGGTGGGGGAAGTCCCTGACCCTTGATTGGCAGTCCCACCAGCACCACCTATAACAAAGGTCAGGTTAGCTCCTAAAACCCGGATGCTCCTACCAAATCAGAGGAGGTTCAAAGACAGCAGGTCTCCACTGCAAACCTGTTTCACTGGATTCTACAGGGTGGGAATCAGTGAATCCTTAAAGCCAAAGAAATGGGCAGCTATGCAGGGATTTCTTTTTCTTAGAAGTTGCCATAAAGATACTTATCCAGTTTAGGAGTGCTTGGCTGTAATTTTCGTGTCCTTTTGTCTTCAGTACGCTTTCCACATTTAAACCAGTAATTAGCAAGAGGCATCTTTGGTTATTGTAGTTGCCTGTAGCAAAACGTATTTTAAGAATTCTGGGAATGTGATAAAAATCACCACTGTCATTATCATCACACAGGGAAGGCCAAAATAAAGCCCCGTCAGTCATTGGAGGTAAATTATCAGAACCTCTCAGTGCCTGAGTTCTCACTGACAGTCTTGCAGATTGGCAGGGTTTGAGCCTTTGAGGGCTTTGGTGAGAGTGACTGACTTCAAACGCATGAGCAAGACAGATATTTCTGGTTCCATAGGCTGAGGGATTTATAACAAGAAGCCATATTGTGGATAGTAGATTAGAATAACAAAGGGGATTTTAAAATGAGGATGACACATTGATTGGGAATGTTTCCTCATCTGCACTTGCTTACTCCTAAATATTTTCCTTCATGCTTTCTTTTTCAAGGGGATAGCCAGCTGTGAGCCACCTTTTTCTTTCCTCCTTGCCTCTGTTCCTGACTTCCTTCTTTTCCTTACCCACTCCACTTTCCCCTCTCTAACCTTGTGTCTTCCCTTTAAATCTTCTTTTCTCTAACCCTATTTCATCTCCCCCTTTCTTTTCCTTATTTGATCTTACAGTCCATCATTTCTGTTCCTTTTCCTGAAATCCCCTTCCTTTCTCCTCCTCCAAATGAACATTCTAGTCCCCCACTCCCAAGCTGCTTATCTCTTCAGTGTTAATCCCCAGTGTGTTTACTGACCTGTGGGCCAAAAGGCAGAATCCCCAGGGCCCTCCCTGGGAGCCAGCGCGGTGAAAGCAACAGCTGTCGTTGCTCAACAAGTGCCTTGTGACACACCCGTCAGTGATAGGGACCCTGTCAGGGGGAGTTGACATAAATATGTTTGTGTGTGTATTTGAGATATATGACAACGTTCAAGCAGCCAGTTTGCTGAGTGGAGAGGTATTTGGATTTTTTTCTTTTTCTGGCAGGGAACAGAGTTAAGCAGAAAGTTTTGCCTGAGTTTATTTCTTTATTAAGTTAATGGATGAGGTCCTAAGAAATTATGTAAGGAAAGTAGATGATGTTAAAGAGAAAACCAGGGACAAGAGCCCGATAAACAACCAGGCGTTAGTGTATCCTGCTGACACATTAGTGATAGCAGACACGAAGAATGTATCCTAGATGCAGTGATTTAAGAGAAAGCAGAACCAGGAGAGAGATG
This sequence comes from Desmodus rotundus, assembly GCF_022682495.2. Classification (NCBI taxonomy): domain Eukaryota; kingdom Metazoa; phylum Chordata; class Mammalia; order Chiroptera; family Phyllostomidae; genus Desmodus; species Desmodus rotundus. Next base: position 111,485,649 of record NC_071393.1, read on the forward strand.
GCAATAATGACAATAAAATCCAAGTGATTCATATGTTTAACTGAAAGAGAGAAGGAAGAGGGCAGTGCATATATTGTGAAAGGGCAAGAAAATGGAAGAAGAGACATACGGCAGAGACAAATAGGTCAGACGTTTGGGAATTTCTCCTTGAACCAACAACACATTGCCTGTTAAGTAACAAACGGGGAACATACAATTAGACTACTCAGATGCAGTGTCAGAAGTATCTGTGGGAAATAAAAACTAGACAAAGATTAGAGTAGTGTCTTAAAAAACATGACTTCAGAAATCAAGCCCCTGATTTAAAAAAAGAGTGGAAGAATCCAAATGGATGAAATGGGGAACAGTGGCAAGTGACAGGAACCTTCAGCAGGAGAAGTGACTTTAAATGGCACCGTCAGGTTAACAATTGTCAAAATGGAAAAGCAAGGTGCAGCTATCTGCCCTGAGTGTTGGGAGACCAACCTGGCCTAAAACAGAGCAGACCTATCTCCTGTTTGCCAAGTACTGTGTCAGTTGCTGGACACAACTTCTAATTTAAGCCTCACTCTACATAAAAGAGAAGCCAAGGGCTGAGAATGACCTCCACTGGGAGGAAAAAGCAGAGGGAATTTTCTGAGCCACTTCCAAAGTCATAAGCCTCGGGGGGAATAACTTTGGTTTGGTCAAGTCAGAGAGAACAGCCAAAGGCGGTAGACATAGGACATTGTCCGAGGTAAATCACCCCGCTCAGTCTGTTCTGTCTTCATTGCGAGGTCAGAGGACCCTAGCAAACCGGCCAAGTGTTCTCAACTGTGGAAATCCCCTAACTTTCCAGTGGCTGTGGTCCCACCGCTCTGAGGTTTTGCTCACAGGATGGCTCTCTTCCAGCTTTCAAATCTCGGCAAGTTGATTAGTCATTTTCTTCTTTTGACTCATTCAGGCCTCTAGAAAATAGCTGTAGGTGCCGGATGGCTGTGCAGATCAAGGAGGTCAGATAAACTGGCTTGATGTTGGTTTATAGAAAATCCTAGAAGATATTGCCAAAAGCATTTGTGCGCACTGTCCTCAGATGTTAGCATGTGGATGGGTGGCCAAAGGCCATTGGCTCACTCATGTGTTTGAAGCAGGGTATTTTCATGCACATTAGGAAACGTGGGTATGTGTGGGTATTTTAATTTCTTAACACACGGTCAGCTATTGTAGGCTACTTACTTAGACAGCCGAATGCCATTATGACAACTTTTTTACGTCTATTTAGATGGACTAGTGGTCCGATTATAGCCCTCTAATAATGATAACAACAGTAAACACACGGACAGGGCGGCTATTTGTCAGGTCCTGCGCTAACTGTTTTCCCTAACGGACCCTGTTCGTAGGACTGAGGAATCAGTGCTGGCGGTCTAGGCCAAGGCCATACGTATTGTGATTCCATGATCTCCTCTGGCTGATCTTCCTCATCCAGAAGTTTATTGTAGTAGAAATGTTCCTTTTTAGATTCATGATTATGCTTTTACTTTACAATGGCAAGTCCACGTCTCTGGCTTTTGTAATGCTTTAATCTCCTGGTTCATACATTCAGTTCACAGACATTCATAACAGTAAGCACCTCGGCATACTACACTGGAGATACATTTGTGAACAAGACATCCCCTGGGACCTGAAGTTATTCCTTACATTAGTGCTTTGCGGTTGGTGTGAGCAAAATACTTGGGAAAGCACAGAAGAAGCAGCAGACGTTTCTGCAAAGGAAACATTTGAGTTGGAACTTCAGGGACATGTAGAAATTCTCCCGACTGACAAAGGTGGGAGGAACATCATCAGTAGGGGGAATGGCATGTGTAAATGCAGAGGTGTGAGAGAGCATAGCATGTTTAGGGTACAGTAAGACATTTTAAAAAATGGGGTTGTGGCAAAAAAGTGAGCTGAAGGAGGAGGTTAAGCTGGGGTAAGATCGTGATGGGCCTTGTATAGCACACTAAGGCATTATCCTGTAAGCACTGAAGGAGGAGGCTTATGGAGGTTCCTAAGGAAAAATAACTTCATTTGATTATGTTTTCAGAAGGGAATTCTGTTGATAGTGTGGGGTGGGAGAAAAGAGTCCCGCTAGAAAGCTATTGCATAGTCTAGAAGTGGTAGTAGCAGGGGCAGAGTTACAGGGCGTAGATTAGACATGCACCTTAGAAGTCAAATGGGCAGACCACAGTGACTGGTTGGATACGGGGGTTGATGTTCGGATGATGCCCAGGTTAGGGACTCAGGTGAGCCTTGGAGAATGATGAGGTCACTTTGTGACATGATGAGTTGAAGTAAAGGTGCTAATGAGATGGGACATTCCAGGGAGAAGTCCCGTAGGCAATCATAGTATGGGTCCAGAAAGAGATCAGTTGAGAAGTACTGGAAGCATTGGAAGCTGGTTGTATCGATTAAACAGAAGAGAAAGGGGGCCAAGGACAGCAGAGGGTGTGTTCTGTTTAAGAGTGTGGATCAGGAATCGCTTCAGACCCTGGAGAGAGAGTTTTAAGAATCACTGACTGGGTATTTCACAACCGTGTTTGTTGTCTCTGTGGCAGAACACACTCTGGAGTTTGTTATATCCCTACATGTGATTCATGTATTTCGTAACGAGGTTGGGAGCTGCAGTCAAAGGCTTACAGGACACTGACCCTACTAGGCCACCATCTGAGTGTGCTGCTTTGGGAGGAGTCGGAGAGCCACTCTCGGAGACATGTTCCCACTCGGCTTTCCCTGGCTGACCTGGATTCCAAGTGACTGCTGGCTCGGTGGGGATTTGCAGACATCTGCACAAAAGGAGTGTCGTTTGTATGCAGCCCCTTAACTAACTGTACAATCTGTTCCTTATGTCTCTGAGAAAGCATCCAAATCAATTCTCCAGTACTTGCTTATTTTCAAGGACACCTGTATGACCCTTCATCAAGTCAGCTGACCCCTCCCCCTTTTATTCACCTGCTGTTTCAATTATGTGAGCAGTGATATATCTGCCTCTAAACTCCCTGCCCTGGGAAATTTCTGGAGGGGAGAAGTATTGGAAAAAATATGCTGCTTTCCAGCCAACTCGGGGATTTAAATCTCTTCCAGCCCACAGAACACCTGGACTCCAGTGTCTATTCCCTCCTGACTCTGGAAGAACGAGCTGCTCTTGAACTGGCGCTCGTAAGCACACTGGGAAACGCTGGGTGTGTTTCCTCCTGCTGTCCGCCGAAGCAGTGCAACGTAAACAATTCCAACAGTGCAGAGCCGGTTTCCGCACCACGAGAGGGGCCAGCAGGGTACTGGGACTGGGAGCCTGGTTTCAATGCCGTGTGCATAACCGCCTTGTGCAGGCTGCTGGGGCCACCTCCCTCACAAACGCCACACTTGCCGTCTGGGACTTCCACTCTGGTGTCACACTGCCCCTAACTTCGAGTGCCTTACACCTAGGAGGCTTCTGATAAGTGTTTGTCAACCGGTTGGATTTTCTAAGGTGTGGAAGTAACTTAATATGTTATACAAAGGCCTCTGAGGTCCTCCAGGGCAGTCAGCTTTACTAACGGCAACAAAAAGTGACCCAAGGTCATGAGTTGGCTATCAAGGGATCCTCTGGCCCACAGACATATTTTACTTACCTTTCTCAATGATGTCGTTAAGAAAGTGTGAATTCAGTGGCAGTGTTAAAACACTGAGAGGTGTAAAAATCCAGGTTTCTGACTTCTCTTGAAACATGGAAGATCCGGCAACATTGGGCTGCATTCTCTCAGGCTGACAATTCTGACTCCTTTAGAGTGGGCATGCCCCTCCCATTTGTCAAGGTCACACATGACCCACCCCACTCATATATGTTGCTCCTATAGGCTTTTCTTTGTAGGCTCTACTAGCAAAATTATTTAGAACACGTACAAATTAGCATGATGTTTCAGAAACATTTGTAACAGTTTTATTGAAATATAATTCACATACCATAAAATTCATTAGTTTCTGGATTTCTCAAAAGAAACCTTGTAGGCAAGAAGGGGCTGAAAAGAAGTATATGAAGTTATGAAAGGCAAGGACCTACATCCAAGATTACTCTATCCAGCAAAACTATCATTTATAATGGAAGGGCAGATAGAGTCCTTCCCAGATAAGATAAAGTTAAAGGAGTTCATGATTACTAATCCCTTAAGAAATGTTAAAGGGACTTAAATAAGAAGTAGAAGAAGGTCAAAAACTATGAACAGTAAAATGACAACAAACTCATAACTATCAACCACTGAACCTAAAAAATAAAAGCAAAAACTAAGCAAACAACTGGAACAAGAACAGAATCAGAGAAATGGAGATCACAAGGAAGGTTATCAGTGGGGAGGTGGAGGGAAAGAATGTGGGGTGGGGGAAGGTACAAGGAATAAGAAGCATAACTGGTAGGCATAAAATAGACAGAGGGAGGTTAAGAATAGTATAGGAAACAGAGAAGCCAAAGAACTTATGTGTACAACCCATGGACATGAACTAAGAGGGTGGGGAATGCTGGAGGATGGGTGGGGTGCAGGGCGGAGGGGAGGTAAAGGAGAGAAAAAAATTGGGACCATTGTAATAGCATAATCAATAAAATATGTATTTTTTAAAAGAAAAAAAATCATTAGTTTCTGGTGTATTTAGTGTTGCACAACTATTACCACTGTCAAATTCCAGAGCGTTTTCACCCCAAAAAGAAATCTGAACTCGTTAGCAGTCACTTCCTGTTCCTTCCCTTCATACCGTTCCTCCCCCCTAGACAACCACTAATCTACTTTCTGTCTCTATGGATTTGGGCTATTTCTGCTTTGTAGCTCTTATAAATCAGGCTGCTATGAACGTTTGTACACAAGTTTTGGCAAGTTGAGACCACTGAGCTTGGTCTCAGCTCTTACCCCAGGCCGTGCCAGGTAATGCAGCGTATTCCCGGTTTATGGTTTGTGGAGTCCTCGTGAGCGGGATTAGTGCCTCCTAAGGGACACCCCAGGGAACGCTCTTGCTCCTTCCACCACATGAGGGCACAACGAGAAGATGGTAGTCTGCAGCAGGGGGGAGGGTTCTCACCAGAGCCCGACTGCACCAACACCCTGACTTCGGACTTCCCAGCCTCCACAACTGTGAAAAGTTTCTGTTGTTTGCAAGCCACCCAGTTAATGGTCCTTTGTGAGGGCAGCCTGAACAGACTAAGACAATGACCTTCCACAGAGGGAGGCAGTTGGCCTGCTCCAGGCTCAGGTGCTGCGTCTGCTCAAGAAGACGGGCTTTTTCGTACTCATTTCCCCGCGCTGAGCCCAGGACCCTGCTCCCGTGCCTGACTTTGATACCCGGTTTTCTTCTTTTGTCCCTGCTCTCTTCTTTCACTCTTTCTCTCCCCCACCCATCAGCGCAGCCTGGTGGCACCCATGCCATCCTGAGACTCCGGAACCTCCTTTATTGTCACCACGAACCACAAGAACCACATGAGGCCTCTTGGTCCAGCAGAATCTGACATAATTACCAGATGTTCCACCAGTCTCATTCCAATAGCCTCTTCCATTGTCCCCTCAAATATACTTGACTGGCAAGGTTTTTAGTTGAGAAAATTTGGCCACCGTAAGTGTAATTGAATATCTGAATTAAAAAACGAAAGGTCTCAGGTTGGATGTGAAAAAGCCACATTAGCCACACTGTTCGTCATTTTTATGTAGTCTACCCAGAAGGCCACATCTGACCACAGGCACATCCACATGGGCATCTGGAGCGAGAGACCTTGTCACAGAGTGTGACACTGAAGTTGTCCAGGAATCCCCAGCCCCCCTTTGCCAGCAGCAGTGGCGTTTATAGGGCCCCCTCATTGCCCTGGGGGCCGTATCTGCAATAATAAAGACTGCCTCGCATCTTCCGTTTCCCTCATCTCAGAACAGACCTCGTGGAGCACTTAGAGCCCCAGCCCCTGCCCATTCCATCTGTAATGAGAGGGATGACCTAAAACAGCACCTTTCGCCCAGGGTCTGGAAGCCTTTGCCAGCCTCAACTCCACTCTTCCACACACAGCCACTGCGGGAAGGACAGACCGTCAACAGGAACTTCTGGTGCCGGTCTGGTCAGGGAAGCCGGGGAGAGAAAGATGGTATGCAGTAGCCTTTTTCCCTCGGCCGTTATGACTTAAAGATCCTGTGGTTGTCCTGTGTACTTCTTCTCCAGTGTACATGTAATCAGTACTTTTTACTTACCCAATCTTTTGTTAGAAGTGCTTTACTCATCAGTTGCCTGGAGGTAAACGGTGATAAAGGAGGATTATTTCTCTAACTGAAGAAGTTGGAGGTTTCAACTGGCATGGAACTTGCTCTTTATGGTGAATCACTGGTAGAATGAGATAAAGTGTCCAGAGTACAAAAGGCCACTTGTTCCCCTGCAGCCTGATATTTGTTCCTGCCTCTGCCTTCATTTACTTTTCAAGGAAACAGGTCGTATTCCCAGACCCATCCTAACTCACGCGTAGGTAATGCCAGAACTCAAGTACTTTATTTAACCCACGGGAACTTGCCTTGTTCTTTCTTTCTGAAGACTTGCAGAACTGTTTTCTATTTCTCCAGCTTAAGCTATGAGAGAAAGAAAGGTTGCCTTATCTTGTTTGTAGGATGGGAAGAAGCTGAGAAGGAAAAAGGAAGGGACTAGCATTGGCTTAGCTGTGCTCGTCATTAAAATAAAGCCCGTTTTTGCCATGACGTGCCTGCTGAGAAGAGCAATTCCAGGGAGCGCACCGTCTGTGCTTGTTTATCGCTTGTTCCATTAACCTGCAGCTCGTGGTATATTGGTGTGGCTTTAACCCCAGAGACCCACCAGGGCCTGTTCTCTGACATCTTTGTGTCCCTTTCCCTTTAAAATGCTGCTCTGGTACATTGACAAACCCAAATTGCATGTTCTTCCCTCTTGTAAGCTGCTATTCAGGATCACAGCTTAGCATCAAACAAACTTCTTTTTCTCTCCATTTTTTTCTTTTTCTTTGTTGTGAGAAAAATATATTTATGCTCTTTTTAAATTATCAGTCATATGCCATGATAAAATATTTGGTTTGTCATTTTGGTTAAGTTTAATAAATATAGGTTCCGTTTACATTTAAATTCTTTTGGTTCTCAGATTTTATTGTTTTTAAACTTGTACTTTGTGCCTGCTTCTCCCAACCGCACCCCAGTCGGTCAGCTCAAGTGTAAACACCCCGCCATTCAAAATGCCGTCACATGGTCCCCCTGCCCAAGCATGGCTCCCTCTTCATGAATCCTGGAGTCAGACTGACCAAGTCGGTAGCCCATCACTTCTGAGCTGTGCAACCCCGGGCACACACTGCCTCAGTCTCACTTTCTGACAAAGCGCTCTGGGTTGTCATCAGGATCACATGACCTCGTCGTGTCCGCCCCATCTCCAGGCTTCTCCCACTTGGGTCTACCCCACACACAGCTGGCAGGAGTCCTTCAGTTTGTCGGGGGTCAGCTTGTCTCAGCCTGGCCATACCTTGTCTCTGAGCTTCTCTGGTCCCCGCCCCGCTGTGCCTTGGCACCCGAGGTCCTTCCAGGCTAGCCCGCACTGCCCTTCCCAGCCTGCTCCACCGCACCTCCGCATAAACCCCCAACCTTCGGCCGGCCTGGGCTCATCGTTCCCTGACGATGCACGTGTTTCTTCATGTCCCACGCAACTTAGTCTATCCTGTCTGCCCAGGATGAGTTCCTTTTCTCGTCTTTACTCGTCAGAAATCCCATCAACCTTCAAGGTACCCTCCATAGCCATCCTAACTAGGGAGCGGTGGGAGGTGACCTCCAACCTCTGAACTCCTGGATAGTCTGTGCATGGGTGGTTTGTTTAGCACGTCTTGTTTCTCCTTCTCGTTTGTGAGCTGCATGAAGGCAGGAAGTGTGCGTTTTCTTACACACCACTGCTTAATAAATATTTGCTGAACGAATAGGTACTAAAGCCTCCTTTGTCGCCTCTTTGTGTCCTCGGTTTGAATATAATCATTTCCTCTAATGTGACGTCAGAGGAGAGGAGAGTATAGATGCAGTCAGGATCTTGCCTCACTTCATCAACATACACTTTCTGAGTACCTGCTCAATGTTAGGAACTGTGCTAATTGTTCCGGTTAAATTAGTAACTACAGCTACGATTTATCATTTATTTCCTAGGTGCCAGGTACCATGCTGAACAAACACTTTTCACATGACCTCAATACGCATGACAAATTTAAGAGAAAAGTATGATCATGTAAATAAGCTACAGGCCCGAGAAGTTAGCAACTGGCTCAGGGTTACCCATCCAGTCAGCAGCGATGGAGCCAGGAGTTGAACCCAGGATGCAGCCCCCAAACCTGTGCTCTTCACCAGCTAAATAAGACACACATCTTCCCGCCGTCCCTTCCACAGGCCACATTTGTTCCCGCTCGGGACCCTTGTGCCTACAACAGTCCCCACACCTGACGGAATGCTGTCACCCCTGTGTTCACATAGCTGGCACGTGTCATCGTTCAAGCCTTGGTTAGAGAGTCGTCTTCTAGAGAGACTTCCCTGAACTCCCGGCTAAAGTAGCACTCCACTCCCCTGACCTCCGCCCTACACTCTACCCCAACCACCCCGCTCTATTTTCTTCTGGGCATTTATTACTGTCTGTCTAGGTCACATTTACTTGTGTATATATTCGTTGTCTGTTTTCTCCTGCCAGGATTGAAGCCCTACAAGAGTAGAGGTTTATTCACTACTGAATTCTCAGTATGTAGAATAGGCCCTGCAACGTAATAGGTGCTTCATAAATATTTGTTGCATGTTAAATGAATGGGCGAATTGTTGAGCAGATAACTGTTTCAGGTTGGGTTCCGCAAAAGCAGAGACTGAGGTGGACTCTGGGGTGCAAGATGTTGTAGGGATCAGCCCTGTGAAAGGCAGCGAGAGGAGTGGGTTGAGCAGAGGGAGGGACTGAGTTGTGATACAGACTCAACAGAGCTTCAGCCAGCCCTGCGGCAAGTTAGTTCTAGAGCAAATAAAAATAAAAAACTTAAAAAGCCACCCACTAGACTAATGAAGAACTAGCATTAATTATAGTTCATAATCAGGTTCACGCTAGAACTTGCCGTGGACTTTATATCCACCCCCTTCTGGAAGGACAGGGCCTTGGGCTAGGAGGCCCTCGAACACTGAGGCTGACCCTGAAGGGGCTGAGATGGGAGGCCCCCTGCTGACCGTACTCCCCAGAGCTGGACGGTTAGTTCTTCCTGGAAAGGGCCTTTTCACAGCACTTTCAGTACCTACCAGCTGAGACACGACCGTAAGTAGTGGGTACCTCATGCATTATTCTCCCTGTTATTAATTTAAGATGTAGTTTTCAGAATTAATTTACATCTAAGAGCTGGGACTATTTATACCAGAAATTTTTAAGCAAATCAGTACTTGCTGCCTACAAATCACTCATTGCTTTGATTCACATATGATAATCAGTGACGTTTCTTTTTTTTCTTTTTCTGTTTTGTAGCCACAATATTTGGTATTATAATTTCTGGAAATGCACCAAACACTTCCCCTGAGCTACTACCCCTGTTTTCTAGTTAACGATGTATCTTCAGGATTATTACATTTTTAACCTTTGAGAGTTTCAGTAAACTGAAGTTTCTTTTTTTTCCCCTGTATAATATTGTTCAGATTTTTTTCTTATATTTTGTAAACCTTTAGGCAAAACCTTTAGGCAAAAGAACAATTTTTAGCATATTACTTCATATTTTTAGTAGTCTATCTTTTTTGTTAAGTCATTTAGCATGTAAAAATTATTGAGTAACATTACTTCTAAATTGTCATGGTTGGTGTTATTTTGTATTTTCAAAGGTGCAGGGGTGTCCAAACTTTTGGCATCTCTGTGCCACACTGGAAGAAGAAGAGTTGTCTTGGGCCACATATTAAATATGTTGCAACACATAATCACCAAAAAATCTCATAATATTTTAAGTACATGTATGATTTTGGGTCAGGCCGCAGGTTAGACAGCCTTGGCTAGAGCTTGCTCAGTTTTTTAAAAATTTTATTTATTGATTTTTTAAGAGAAAGAGGGGAAAGGAGAGACAGAGGCCGAGAGAGAGAGAGAGAGAAAGAGAGAGAGAGAAACATTAATTTGTTGTTTCACTTAGCTATGCATTCATTGGTTGATTGTTGTATGTGTCCTAACTAGGGATCGAACCCACAACCCTGGCATATTGGGACAATGCTCTAACCAACTGAGCTACCCGGCTAGGGAAATCTTGCTCAGTCTTTTCCTTCCTTGGGGACTTCAGTTTCCCTTTGTGTATTTGTTTATAGCTCTGCTGTGGGCATGGTTTGGAACCTTGGTATTTATAGCTTCAGCTGCTCGATAGTAATTGACACAGTGCACATCTGGGGCCCGTGTGCCGTCCACACACGGACACACACTACCTGACGACTCAGAGAGACTGTAGTGAACCCCTTTGTCCTGGGGTATCCTGCAGGTCCTGCGTACAGTGTTGGTCTGTCCTCCTTCGACACGGGCCTGACAGCACTGACTGTTGGGAACAACTGACCTTTGATTCTTGCTGGCATTTCATCACCATGGGTGCATCCCAGTGTAATTATGTGTTGATCTGTAATCAACAGGGGCTTCCTCTCATTTCATTTTCTGCTTACTTTATCCTCTCCTGTTCTGGAAATCTCCAGGATCATCAATTTCCATTCCTCAGACAGGTTTCCTTTCACACAGGCCTGTTTCCAATCTGTTTCTTTTGTATTCACTTACTCTGTCCACCCATGTTATCCGTTCAAAAACAAACAAAACAAAAATGCTGATGTGTTGATGGCTTCTATCTAAAACGTTATGGAAAGAACTATTTATGTTATTACTGTTGCTATGAATTGGTTCAGTGGCCAACATCTCTCTGCTCTATAAGACGTGCTTGACCTTAAAAGAAAAAAAGTCTTAACCAGAATCTTCACGGAGGTCTGCTTTGGCTATAATAAGTATTCATCAAAAACATAGAAGCTGCACTTCCTAGGAAATGGAGGCTTTTTCCTGTATTTGGGAGTGGTAAAGGACACACCCAAGAACTTGGAACAGATACAGCGTTGGCAGACAAACAAAAGATCTGTAGAGCAGGACTTCCTTTTTATTCCCCGAGCTCTCGCTCCCATTGTCTCCGAGAAGATGGGGCAAATACCCAGACAGAAGCTGCTTCAGTATTGTCTTTTATTGATAGGCTGCTTGTGTTCAGTGGTTCCTCCGGCCCATAGTGCCTGTTGGACAGTTGGAGGCCTTTTGAAGCCATTGTATTGTTAGAGAATAATTAGGGTGAATGAAGCAGGGGGTAGGGGTTAACAACAATTCTTTGTTGCAAGCAATTGCTAGTCTTGGCATCAGTATTGGTAACAAGGCCAATCTACTGGAAGGAACCTAAACAAAAGATGGAAAGGTTGCGGTTGGTTTGTCTAATCCATCCAGCAGACCCACCCATGCGTGGCCATTGTGCCCTGCGAGCTCTCTGGAAATGCCTTTGGTCACACTGCATTCCAAGCCACGGGGTGGGTGATCTCGGGGCGGTCTCGTACATGGATTTCCTAGAATGCTTCCCATGGCCAAAAAGGGGATGCACAGGTGTTGCCTTGGCAATTAATCGGCATACTTCATAAAGAAAATAATCTCCTAATGTTTGGGTAGAGGCATGAGGGCTGTATGAAAGGCTCGTGGTCTCTGCCTTTGAAGGAGGAGTTGGAGAATGCCCTGACACAAAAGAACTGAGATGTGCTGATTGACACCAAGGTGAAGACACCTAGGCAGAACCATGACCCGGGTCCTCATTGTTTCCTCCGTCTTCTCTAGGCCAGTCAGTCCCTGTCCTGGTCCCAGGGCGCCCTGATTCTACTTCTGTTGTGATCTAGAGAGGATCCCCAGCCAGGGTGGGGTCTGGCAAACCGGGTGGCTATACATTCCATACTTTATCAGAGTGCTTCTTACTGGAAGGCTTTGCAAACTGTCCCCCCTCGCCAACTTGGAAGTGGAGGTAGGCACGTCTCCGAGGAGATTTTCGACCTTAGACACACGTCCCCGAAGGGTGAATTCCTGCTCTCCCATGGTGACTAGGGCTCTAATTCCACAGCCTAATTTACATCAAGGATGACTTAACATTCGAAATCTCAAGCCGGGAATGTTCAAGATTGATATTAGACTCTGAGCAGTGAGGCAGAGGCCGGTTCACCTGCGTCTCATTTTCAGAGCGTACCCACTGTCCCGGGTGTGTGAGGACTGGTAGGGCTGTCAGGGAGCAGGGGGGGGGCGAGACGTGGCGGAGGGGAAGGCAACAGCAGTGTGCTTATTTTCAGTTTGTCAGCTGCTCTGGAAAACTGCCAAAATGAATGAGATACAACAAGCCTTCGGGGCTGTTGTAAGCCAAGGAGAGGCAAGGCTTTTAAAAGGCTCTGTGGAATTTAGACTTAAAGTTTCATGTGTATTTTGGTTTGGGGGCAAAAGTGAAATCACTGAACTTTCCCCAGGAAAACGTGTTAGCTCCCAGGAACACACAGTGGGCCCTTAGCTCTCCGGACAGAGTCTTGAGTTAGAGAAAATAATTCAGTACCTTTCCACATAGCCTTCTGGCTCTGTTTGGCCAGTGGAAAAAGATTGATGAGAATCCTGATTACATCTGTCTCCATGGCCTCCAGCAGATTATTGGAAAGGCCTGACAAAATCCTTTTGATACAGGGGGTGGAAGTTCCAGGAGATGGGGGAAGGGAAAGGAGTCAGTCCTCCTGGCTAAATGTGCCAGGATGTATACAAACAGCAGGCGGGGAGATGGAGCAAAGCTAAGCATTTTTACAGGACTAGGGTCTGGCATCATCCTAAGGGACAGGGATTCTGGGGCGTTTCAAACAGGAGCTTGATATGGAAGAAGAGCGTGCAAGCCCCGTGCAGCTGTGGTTTCCGAAAGGGAAACCAACGGCTGGGATTTTCGGGGCATGGGTTGCATCCTTTATTGGCACTCGTGTTCCAAGGTTGATTCTTCTGCAGTGTGACTTTGGTCAGGAAAACTCCAGGCTGTTTTTGCTGCACTCTCAAGTAATGTTGACATTTGTAGGGAGAGAGGAAATCTGGATAAATAGAACTCCTTTCTTGGCGTTGTTAAAAATATTACTAAAAAGAGCAAAGGGTGTTTTCAGAGCTAAAGTCAAGTCTTTCTTTGGGATTTTGAAAGCTGAGGTAGGTGGCTGGGTAAGCATTTTCTTGCAGTCTTTCCCCCGCTCCTTTTTTTTTCTTCCTTTTTCTCTTTTCTTTCTTCCTTTCTCTTTCTTTTCTTTTTTCTTTTTTTAAGCTCACACTGGTTTCTGAGCAGCTTAAACAGATTCCGATGGAAGACACCAACCCACCCACCCTACAGCAACCGGCTCTCCTGCAGCTGTCCTTCCTACCTTGTGGCTGAGAATTTATACGACCTCTAGGACTTTTCTGGAGAATTACACTAAAGCTAGTCTGACACGATCTTTGAATTTTCCTTGAGTTTTGCGGAAGAACAACTTTTCATCACAGAACTGGGAGGAGCAGTTGTTTAATTTACCCCCTACTTTTTGCACATTCAGAAACTGAAATTGAGAGTTCAGCGGCTCGCCTGAAGTTCATCAGCTTAACTGGCGTGGGAACAGAATGAAAAGCTCCTGTTTCCTGATGCCTGGTTTATTATCACAGTGTAGGTTCTGCCCACAAGAAGGAAAGTTCAGTTCAGGTTCTCTGTGACCTTAAGAACTTGGGCGAATCTATCAATTTTAGTAGAAACAGCTAATCAAGATAGCCTTATCATTTTTCAACAGGACCTAATTTTAGGGAGAAACATTTGGAATAATTTTTGCATATGTTGCGTGACCATTTTCCCATTTCCTAGTTCTTTCGCCATAAAAGCGCTTCTTCGAGAATGAACACTGGCACTCCAGGACAAGTTCACTTCGCAAACTTGGGCCTTTACACAGAGGGCCACGCACATGTAAGGGACAGCCGTAACCCGGAGCAGGGGACAACAGAGTGGAACGGTCTTCATGGTGCTTTGGAGCTGACAGAATGCCTTCCCACGCACCGTCTAGATGATGCTCACACAGCTGCGAGAGCAGGGAGACAGGTCTAAGCACAGCTCGGAGGTACTGAGCAGCTCACCCAGCAGAGCTCGGAAGCCCCTGAACAGGGACTCAAACCCAGGCTTTGACTCTAAGCCTGCAGCTTCTTTCATTACCTGCCTCCTGCTGCACTGGCTACAGAAGTGATAAGGCCTTGTATAGCAATCCCTGCCTCTGGGTTTACTTTTGTCTCTCTTCTGAAGGGCAGCAACTGCGATGGCTCCATTTCCCTGTCCAGCTCCAGGTGGTTTCACTTCCTGGAATGTGTTATTCTATTATTCTATTATTGTGTTTGTGGTATTTACCTTCCATGGAGGGGCCAGGCCTTTTAAAAATCATTAAGGTGGGTTTTTGAGGTTATACTCGTTTCTCCTTCACATCCTCAGCTTCAGACCTAATGCTCTGGCTTCCCTTCAGAGAAGGGCTGTTGTAATTGTTGGCGGTGTCTCCCCAGGCTGCCAGCATAAATGCGGTGTCTCCCCGGGCTGCCAGCATAAATGAAGGATGTTCTTTTTTAGAAAGAAAAAAAAATACAATTTAGCAGTGTTCTTGATTCTTTTCACTTGTGTAACAAGCAGTATTTTTGAAGATGTTACTGGTTTATTTTCATGCGTAACACTAGGTGGCGGAATAGTTACACCGCAAAGAATGCTACCCTTTGTTCCTCGCTACTCCCAGAGCGGGGACAGAATAGTCAGGCAGAAACCATCTGGGGCCGCAAAGATCGGAGCGGCCAACCTGGCCAATATTTTCTTGACAGGGAACTGGCTGCAGTGATTCTAAAACATATGCTTCCAAGACACTGTCTTTAAGATTTTCCTCTTTCTTTCTTTTCTCCCCCCAGCTCGCCAGCATTTTAATTTTTCTGCGCCATTGCACCCGTGTAGCAGAGGGCAGGCAGGGCCTGCAGGCAGCTGCTTTGAAACAGCAGATTGGGAGGGATGCGCCCAGTGGCGCTGGCACTCTTGCCCTTTGTGCTGGTGGGTCATGGAAAGTGCGGGAAAGGCCTGAGCTCTTGCCCCGAGTGGCGTCAGGCGCTCTAGGCAGAGGCACGGCAGGGGCTGAGCGGGTGGGCTTGAAGGTGCTGGCCTCCCTAACTCAGGTAGACACAACGGGTTTTTGTTTTTCCTGACCGTGGCACACAGCTCGCGAGCTGGTTTAGAGACACTGCTGCGTAGGCTGTGGGACATGGCCTCCAGTTTCTTTTCCCGGTGACTTACTGGTGTCTCAGTCCCCAGCTCCCAGCGCGTCTGTTAGCCTGGATGCCTCACGTGCCACAGGGCGCACTACGGCTAAGTAAAGCCACAGCTCCAGTTGTGTCCTTTCCTGTCATGGCGACTGTGAACTTGGGATGTGGAAATACTTCTTTGGCTATTTGCTGAAAAGGAAAAGAGTAGCATTAACTCAAAGCAGTGCACACACAGGAATCGTGGTGATGCTCTAAGTGTGCTCTAGTTCAGGAACTCCAGTAAAAAACCGAGTCTGCGTGTATAAAGTTGGTCAAACAAAAAGAGTTTATTTCAATTACAAAAGCATTCTTTGCTTTACAACTAGAACCACAATCGGATTTTATTAAATAGCAAGTTCCTGACGTGAATGGTAAATGATTCCATTGACAAAAATAGAGAGAAAAAAAGAGAAGTATTTAAACCTTGACTTTGCAGGAACCCACTTGTTGCATAAAACAAAGACAAACTGGACTGTAGTTTTACACACACACACACCACACCCTCCACCATTTTCCACCTGGGAGTCTCAGGGCGTTTGTTTGGTTTGTAGCTGGGGGTGCTGGTAGTGCCTAATTTTGCGGACAAGGCACTGTGGGCTTGAAGGGGTCTTGTTCGTGTGACCCAGGTGAGTCACAGTCATCAGGGTGAAGCCTGGAAGCTGGGGACATGGGGGTTTGTTTGCTTGTTTGTTTGCTGGCCAGCGCTGCTATCTTTCCATAATGAGTGAATTTTGGAGAATACCCGAAACAACCTACGTAAATCAGACGGAGGGTGTCAGTCACCGGCCACCACCGCAGTGATTCTTTGAAGCCAGGAGAAGGTTGTGAGACCTTGTTTGCTAAGAATGAAATGTCATAAAAATTCCAAAGCAGGACTCAAATTTCCAGGGGGAGGGGACCTTTTTATTGTTTCCTCTAATAACTGTTGTGGTGCTTTAGTGAATAAATGTGTTGCACAAAATAAGCCTAGATTTAGTCTCTGAACTAGGGCCTGGCTTTGCTCCCACTTTTGTATTTTGCATCCATTCTGGATTATTGATTTATGATATTTTTGCTGTTATTCCGGCCTCCTCCCTCTCCAACGCCCCCCCACATTTGTCCCAGCTCTATTTTCACACCCTTCAGTTAATTGGTATCTTCTGCTCTTAGGACATTGGCAAATGTGTGCATTTTTCTGTGGGTCCTCACCGTGCTGGCTGTGCTTTTACATTTCTGGAATAAAACAATGGTAAAAATGAGTCACGGTTTGTTTCTATATTTGTTTCTGAGTCAAGAAGCCTAATTTTCTCATTATAATGCTCAACGTATAGAGCTATATTGTTGGTTTACTTTTAAGGGAAACAACCAAAACATAGTTCCTTTAATTAGATGTTTTCAAATATTCCAGAATTCTTCGGCTTTGTATTTCCCAAATGAACAACATAGTGGCGGTGGTTTTATTATTTTTATCCACAGGTAGAAAAAGCATGCCCCCAAATCCAAATCTTCTCCCCATTTCTCAGGGAACAGGCTTTTTGCGTGTTGCCCAGGCCTGCTCATGGCCCTAGAACACCAGCAGTAGCTCACTGCGGGCCTTATGCCTCCATCTAAATGACAGGTCAAAACCAGCAATCGGAGGGCCTGCAGTCTAGCAGGAAGAAAACGGGGCGTAGAGCGTGTTCACAGGAGGGGAGAGAATATTGGTAAAACTGGATGACAGAGGTGAGCTTGGAGTTCAGCCCCAGTACAATGCAGGCTTCTAGCAAAGGGTGACCAGAAGTTCAGCACCTCTACCCTCACGGACACAAGCTGTAGGTACCAGTTTGCCATGGTTTTCAGGGTAAAAACAAACAAACAAACAAAAAAACAGCTAATGTTCTTGAATGTCAGTTTATTGAGCTCTCCAGTGCAGCCTCATAACTTATATTAATTGGGAAGAAAATGCTCCCAGAGCAAAGAGAGACGCTGGACAAAACAACTTCGTCTTGGACTAGTTGTCAAGGCCCTGCTGTTTGGAGTCATTGGCAAGTCCTTGGTTCTTCTATGACAGACCCGGAGAAAAAGAGCGATTCATCTTCTTCTGTTGCACCTTTCAAGAAGGAATTTTTTTTTTTTTAAAGACAGATTTTGTTTATGGACTTAACATCGCTGGCAGTGGCCAGTGGGCTCAGACTCCTTTGTAAGGTATAATTTACTATTGTGCTCCTCCCTCCTAAGTTTGTGCACCTTGAAGAGCTTCATCCCATTAAAATTCCTTCTTAAAAGCACAAGGTGAAAGAGCCAAGCATGCGTCGTTGTTTTTTTAGAGGGGAGTGGAGCTACAGAAGGGACGAGGTCCCAGTCTTTTTCTCTTTCAAATGCTGGTAAATAGCTTAAAACCTGTTAAAGCTTTTGAAGGAATGTGGGGGAGTAGTTTCTTGACTCTCAGATTTAGGAAAACAAAATAAAGGAAATAATTTCACGAGAAGAGACTTTCCCATGATGGCTGTGTTCTCTGCAGCGCCCTGTGAGCGTCACGTCTGTTTTCTCCGTGTACGCAAGCGGACCGCAGCCCCTCCACGTCTGCTGGGCCCAACATCGCGGCTCATTGCCCTGCTGAACTTTTTCAGACTCTATGGCTGTGCTTTCTCAGCTCAGCCCCTATAAGTATGAAATACTACTTTTGAATGTGAGAAAGAATAGCCTTGTTGGAAGATGATATACTAATACATTTATGTAAAAATTCCCTATTTTCTAATGTCCTAGGAAACATACTTGTGTCTGTTGTGACTGAAAGCGGTTCTCAACTACACTATCTCAGCCATGCACATAAAAACCGACCTGTCTGCCATTTGGGGAAGCCTGTATAACCTTCATAACCTATAAGGCACAGGAAGGAACTGGGTTTTACTGAGAATTTAAAAGGAGTGTTTTTCACTGCCTTTTTTCTTGAGACCCTTATTTCTAAAGGGTCTTTTGCAGATTCCACAAAAAAAAGAGCTCAAATTCCTCTTTTAATCCTACAGCCTGAAGGAATTGAGTATACCAAGAGCCAGGCAGCTAACCCATGAAAACAGCAAAACACAGTGTTAATAAACATTTTTTATTGTTTTTGAGCTGTGGAAAGTTTGAACTTTAGAACATGATTAAGTCCTGGTTTTCTCAGAAATAGTCTGTGTAGGGACTCAGATGTAGGTCTTGAGAAATTATATGAACGAGGCATGGGGAACTAGAAGCCATCTAAAATAATGTGAATCTGCCTTGGCTAGTGTGGCTCGGTTGGAACGTAAACCGAAAGGTTGTGGGTTCGATTCCCATCAGGACACATGCCTAGGTTGTGGGTTTGGTTCCTGGTCAGGGCACATACTGATCAATGTTTCTCCCTCTCTCTCTCCCTTCCTTCCCCTCTCTCTAAAATCAATAAATGTGTCCTCAGGTGGGGATTTTAAAATATAATAATAAAATAAAATAATGCAAACCTAGCTTGGATATGTAATTTTGAACTTACATTTAAATATAGTCCTAGCTTAGATTCTGGAAATTCAAGGTACTCCCCCCAGCCTTACTCTGTTTTCCTACTTCTCCTTCACCTCTGGTTCTTCCATCACACACACACGCACACACACACGCACACACGCACATCCTTTGCCAAATAATGGACAAATATACACATTATTTTTAATGTGGTCATACTTAAATAAACTGTTCTGCAACTTGTTTCTTTTTATGTAAAAACATTACAGAAAAAATATGCTTTATTCTTTTTTAACAGCTGCCAATGAAGTCACGTTGAACACATGAGTACATACGATGTCTGTTTTAGACTCATTTGATATTGATGGACATTTAGACGGCTCCTAATTTTTCACTATTTCAAGCAATGCTGCAGTGTTACATATTTTTTCTATTAAAAGGAAATGTCTTCATTGTAAGTTCAAATTCTCCATTCACAAAGGCAGAAAAATATATTTAAAAAAAATCCCTTATTCATAATCCTCTATCCAGAGATACTTTTAACATTCTGATATATTTTTTTCCATGCTTTTTCAATGTATTTGTGTGGATATTTATAATATTTGTAACATGCTATGTAAATTTTGGTTTTATTTTTTTCTACCTCACATTTTACTTTAGGTATTTTCTCACATCCTTAAATCTTCTTTTGAACAAATTTTTTATATGTTGTATTTTGGCTTTTTGTGAGTTGTCCATTTTATGTCTTATGTTTATTTTTCTACTGAAATATTAACATGTGCTTTTATATTGATTTGTAAGAATTCTTTATATAGTAAGGCTATTAATCTTTTGTCTCCCATTTTCATTTTAATTATTTTTCTTAGTTTTTCATTTACCTTTTAATTTTGTTTGCAGAACCATTGATATACAAAAGTCTTAAATTTTCGAGTAATCACGTGTCAGTATTTTTCTTTATAATTTCTTTTAGACTTGAAAGTAATTTCGAGAAGCCATAACAATGCTAATAGACAACAGTTTTTTAGTGTTAGCTACCATGTCATCTGTTTTATGTGTATAAATTTATATGTATTTACTCTTTGCAACAAACCTATGGGGTAGGTGACACCAGTTCCATTTCACCCATCAGAGTCACACAGATAGAAGTGGCATAAACCCATGCATTCTGGCCCGTGAGCCCATGCTCTTCCCCACATCGCTCCATTGCCATAGGCAGTACGGGTCTATTTGGGTAGCCCACGGCACAACACTAAATCCTGTTCTGGCTCAATAATCACTAAAAACAAAAAAAAAATCCCCACATTTTCTCCTAGTGTTTTGAACAGTTTTAATTATATATTTATTTCTAATTTGTCCGAATCACACCTTGATGTGTGGTATGAAGTAGGGCTCATATATAATTTTTCCAATTGGTTGATGTCCCCAGTATGTTAAGACTTCTTTAGGAATTTAGAAAGGACTTTCCTTTTCCAAGAAACCTTTGTAATTGCTGCCACTTTGTGTTAGCTGTTTCTTCAGTTATATTTCTTCAGAGTTGCTGATTTCTTCAGCAACTTTGGTCTGCGTAACTGTGTGGGATCTCGTGGTGCTCTTAGAGTAGAAGATTCGTGAAAGAGGAGAGACTGACTCTTCAAGTTGTTTTTATTCTTTACATAAGAATAGGATGAGATTCTTATCCTAGAGCAAATCCATTCCCCTTCCCCTTCACCCCCCAAATCAGAATATACATGAACTTGGATAAGAAAAAAGTTACATCTCCATTCTCATTCACCTTTAACCAAATTTTAGTATTTCCTTTAATTTTGAATGTAGGCAACAAACCACAGTAGTATTAGCAGTACCTGTGATTTTAAACTACAGATACTTAATATTACATTTCAGTTGTTCCAGATATCTTGAAATACTCTTTACATTCATTACTACTTTGACATTATAGTAGTTGTATTAGACCCACCACTAGATTTGGCATATTTGTTAAATTTTACCTACTCAAAAATTATTTTGAAAATTGGATTTCTATAAAATTGGTTTCCTTTGTAATCCTATGTATCTTCTGAGAAAGGGTTCAAATCACCAAAAGGATCCATGGTATAAACACACGGAGAGCGCCTGTTCGAACACAAGGCATACCGTTGGGCTTGATGAATACTCGCTGGGTACTGAGTGATCAGAGGTGATTTGGGAGGAGCTGGAAACAGTCCAGTATGTCCCTCCCTATGGATGCTCTCACGTCTGGATTCTCTTTATCAGCCTCCACAGAACTCCTTGCCGTCTTTCCTGTCCTCCCCCTTTCATCCGCTCCTCACCCCCTTTTCATTTCACTTAGGACCTCTCTTTCTTCCCCACTCTCTCCTTCTTTTCTTTCTCATTCTCTTCCTTCACTTTGCTCTTTCTCCCTTTCTTTTCTTTCCCTACCCCTCTCTCTGTACTTTCTAAAAACATCAATATCTTAAGGAATTTGTGTTTCAGCTATTTAAAAAAAAAAGTTTTCTCTATTGAATCTAAGAATGAATTCAAGGACAGGGATAAACAAAGGGTTGATAGGAAGAGTTAATAATATCAACAAGAAGTTGAAAGCAAGATTTGCCAAAGATAAGCATGAGGCAATTACCTGGAGATAATTAAGACCTGACCTTAGAGGGCACCTACCTGGTTCGTTTGGCTCCAGGAAAGAGCTTGTGCGCCTTGGCTCTGGCCCCATAGTTCCAAGTCCTTCTTTCATATCTGACTCCTCCAACTTCTTTTATAAGTTGTTTGCCTCATAATTTTTAAAGTACCCACAGGAAGGGACCTGTTTTGCAAGAATGAGACAATTAGACTGTGTTATTGAGTTGTAGTCATTTCTTAGGGATTAATTCAAAAGAGTGTGTGTGTGTGTGCAAAAGTTATCACACGATTTGGTCACCTAAAGTGGAATTTTTTTGATGCCTGGAATAAGTTAGTGTTTAGTTTCTGAGATGCCTGTGCCACAGCCTCACCTACCTGCCAAAGTATAATAGCGATTCATCTTAGTCATCGGTCATGGATGCCTATTGATACAACCTGTGTGGCTATAGAATTTTTCCTCTTTTTCTTAAAGTAAGTTTTACATCTGGGATAATGCCATTTTTCTACACTAAAAACATTAGCTCGTCTTACAGCTAACATAAGCTGAAAACTAGAGGTGCCTAGGGGAGGGAAATGAGGCAGATGGATTGTTTACATGAGTGCTATAGTTTCACTCTTTATGCACCAGTCACCTTGGAAGAATTAATGTCCTGTAAGTTTGCCAATCAGATTGCTTCAGTCATCTCTAAACATTCCAGTTGGTTTATTCGAATAATAAATACTGTGCAAAGAAAGTGCCTCTGGATCCAGGGCATTATGCTGTGGTCAACCAAAGAAATATGTGCTGCACCTTACCTCTGACTAGATTTGGTCAGGTGGCACACTGCGTTTGGTCAGTGGATGCAGATTTACCCTATTTGGCACTGAATTTGAGGCCTGGTCCCTGGAGTTGAAGCCCTTATAACTGGAGCTGTAACCTGGAGTTACAGCACCTCTGCTGCCTGTCCTGGCCAGAGACAGTGGCTATTTCAGTGGCCATTTCTGTCCTGCCTCTCACCACCTGGTGTCTACTACACACTGTCTGTCAAAAGGAGTAAGACGTCTCTCTTGCATCCTGCCTGGTACATTGGGTATCTGAAGTCACCCCCAGAAAAGACATCAAAAGTTCATTTAAGTGTTTTATCTGATTTGATGACTATGAATTAGTTCCAAGTGGGGCAGTCTCAGTTTTCGTGTCTGGCTTTCAGGTCCCCGTGCTATGGCCCTTCTGTGCTGAGCTGGGCTTGTTGCAGCTGTTCCCCAGCAATACCGCCACTCCGGTCAGGGAAGTCGCCCTGCACGTCTGGTCTTGCCGCTCAGTCACTATACCTAGGTGTTTCCCCTTGAGCTGTTTTCCTTATCTGTAATGTCCCTTTCCTCTGACGCCTCCAAAACCTGGCGCAAATCCTGCCTCCTCCGTGAGCCTTTCCTATTGTCTGAATCCTTTACCAATCTCTCTTGTTGCTAAACTGCGACAGATCTGACATTTGGTACAAAAAGATAAACTTTTGGTACGGAAAGCAGTGGAATAGAGTCAGATAAATGCTAATTCATTGATATAAGATCTGGTTTTATTCATATAAGGTATATTAAAGAGATCATAAATAATCAATATTTCTAAGAACAAACTTTATATTTTAACATTTTATTGCTGGGCATTTAGGTCCTGGGGAAAAGTAGCAAAATACAGAATTTAAAAAGCGTTACAAGTGATCAATGCACCAATCAAGTTAATTGCAGCCTTTTTAGAAAGGGGAAAATGCCTTCCATGTCTAACAACAGCAGAATGACTAAACTATAATATACATACACAGTACACTGTGCTTCTATGAGTTCATAACAGTTTAAATTAAAGGACGACTTTGAATACTATGCATCGACGAGGGTTTTTGTATAATGGTCGGCAATAAAAGCAGAATGTAAAGCTGTAAAAATGTGCGTGTGTAGACCAAGAGGGGAAGGAGAGATGGGTACGTGAAGACAATTGTTTCGTTAAAATGGTGGGACCGGTCATTTTATTTTAGTTCAAGATTTCCATCATAAAGGTATTATGAAACCCTAAAGTTTATTATATAAATATACTGGGGTTTTTAGGTGCCGTTTTCTCTGATGCAAGCTAGCTCAGTTGTAAGCACCGCAAAAGCGGAGTCCATTACGTCTTTTATTGCTTCCACACCCTGTGCTTTTGAAACGCTGGGGAATCACGCAGTAGGTAGTCAGTGCTTTTGCTTAATGGGTAGATTTAGTAATTAGGAGGAAAGTAAGGATAATTCAGACTAAGGATGGAACTGATATCTTTTGAATGCTTACTATGTGGCAGACACAATGCTGTGTGTTAATATAGTTTCTTTCATTTAAGTATTAATAAAACCCCAAGATAAAGTTATTACTCCTTTTGACGATAAGGAATCTGAAATTCAGAAACACGAGCTGTGTGAGAGAACGAGGTCAGTATGGTTTGAAATCAATTGTCGATTTTCATTCACTGTTTTTTTTTCTTATCCAGAAACATCTCCTTAGCCAGTAATAAATGATTGTGACCCTGAAAGTTTCCATAGGCTTTGAGTCTTAATAAAACTTAAAGGCTCTGGGTTCACTGACTAATAAAACAGCATGTGTGTGTGTGTGCATGGTTGTGTATTACTAAGAATGATTTCTGTAGTTCCTTAAAAATATAATTATTTTACAAAACTCTGTCATCTCAAAGATATTCCCAATGCAGACCATGAGGTCCGATTGTGTATCTGTGTGTGTGTGTGTGGTTGGTCAACCAGTGAACGTACCTTTCCCACTATATTCCCACTCAAGGCCAAGGGCAGCTCATGACCGTGCCGTGAGACAGTTTACCGGAGAGCATTATTCTCCCTCCTGCACACACTGGCACTATTTGAATTAAACTTTTGTGGCTGTGGGGAATGAAGACCCACCCAAGCTAGCTCAAATGAAAGTAAAGGTTACAGTAAGTGAGGAAGGACCTCCTGGAAATTCAAGAACAAGAGCCATGGTAGTGTGAGCTTCATGGAGGCCGGCACCAGGGGCTGGACATCTGCAGCAGAAAGTCGTGAGGCCTCACTCACTGATGTGTCTCAGCTAAGGTCTGAGCAGCTTCTCCTGGCCCCGCCACCCACTGGCAAATTCTCCCTTCACTCTTTGGCCTTGACTCAGTTGCTTCACTCCTGCCTAGTCAACTTTGAGTGGGGATCGGCAGTTCTGGTCTGGAAAATGACCGCCTAGGCCACTGGCAGCGAAGGCTCTAGAACTGTACATAGGAAGCCATAAGAGCAGCAACAGGGTAGAGGGAGGAAGGATGACATTTGATGCTGCATTTGCAGAAAGTTTTATTTGTCTATGTCAGAGAACGTGAGGAGGAGGGAAGGGCTGTGCCTCGTACCGACACTGGCAGAGGGACTGGAGTAGTGGTTTCCCTTAGAAAGAGGCGCAGCTGTGGCAGGGCCAGAGTGTCTAGCGTAGGGACAGAAGACAGATACTGTAATTTATTCAGGCACTTTGGACTGTTTTTAATAAATTACTGATACCTAGACCCATATTTAGACTCTGAGTTCATTCAGAGGTGAGAGTCAGACTCCAGTTAGAGATGGGAAACATACAGGACCTAAACTGGAGGAGATCAGATTTATGAACTGTGTCACTTTGTAAACTGTAGTCGTCGATCAGCTTTCTGATCTCTGCTAGGCTCCCAGCTCCCTTTCTCTCCGCGTTGTGCTTATAATCATTCTTGATGACTCATTACCCAAGTAGATAATCTATCCAGCATTCTGGCTTCTTAAGATGACTCCTCTCCTGCAAGGATCTTGCCCTTCGTCTTACTTCAACAACTTATTCTGATGATCTTACCTTGTACCTGATGTTACCAATTTCACCGTCCCCTCCTACAAAGTCAGGACGTCAAGTATCCTTTGCTCTGACCCCCACCTCCTGTATTTACAGCTTATTTATTCTGTTCCCCCCACTCCAACAGCACTTTGTCCACATCAGGATCCCCAAACCAATAACTATACTACTTTTTAATTATTTTCAATTCCTCAGTTTCCTCCTTACCCAAAACTGACTCCATTGTCCATTGCAAATCACTGCTTTTTGTACATCCTCAATTTCTTTCCTCGCCTTTCATCGTACTCACTAAAGCAAGGCATTTGTTTTAAAAAGATTTTATTTTTTAATTTATTTTCAGGGAGAGGGGAAGGGAGAGAGAGAAAGAGAGGGAGAGAAACATTGATCAGCTGCCTCTCACACTCCCCCAACCAGGGACCCAGCCCACAACCCAGGCATGTGCCCTGACTGAGAATCAAACCGGTGACCCCTTGGTTTGCAGGCCGGCACTCAATCCACTGAGCCACCAGCCAGGACAAAGCAAAACTTCTATAGTAGTTTAACCTCTTTGTCGACCCTGCCTTCACTGAAGAAAAACACATACGGCCTGGATTTATATTCATAATCTTTACTCGAATGCCTCCAGTCCTGTCCCGCAGTTCCAACATTCCCTCTCTGAAATAACCATTTCATGTCTTCTCCTTTCTCTAACTTTAAATCCTTCCTCTCTCCTCCTCCCCGATATTTTTTTTTCTAATTTCATGAAGAAAGTGGAAATAATCAGAAGAGATTGTTCCTCATCCTCCCGCTAGCAAAGATAGGAAGCCATCTTCCTGTCTAAGGCCAGCCCTCTGCTTATGCGCTGGACCCACTCCCTCTCACCTACTCGAACACCTCACACCTCACACCTGTCTTCCCTTGTTCATTTTTCCCTGTCCACTTCCTACTGGCATTAAAACGTGCTGGAATGACTCCCATCATTAAAGTCTACAACAGACTTCACAGTTCCCCTCTAGTGATCCTGTTTCACTTAACTCAAAAGTCTTATGTAAAATCATCATCCATTTCCTTTCAGCCCACTCTCATTGTTCCTACCATCTCACTAAAACCTCTCTTGTCAAGGTTACCAATGACCTGCACCCAACTGATTCTAGTGGCCAGTTCTCAGTTTTCACCTTATGTGCAGGCTCTATAGCGTTGGACACATTCGATCCCTGAAACATTTTCTCCATTTGGTTTAGCTTCTGAGCCATCACGCTTCTCCTTCTCCTTCTCCTCCTCCTCTGCCCCTATGCCCCTCCTCTTTCTCTTTTTTTTAAATACCTTGTTCTCTCTATCTCCTCCTCCTCCAAGCTCAGAGTACCCCAAGGCTTGGGTCTTAACCTTTTTACTTTTCTATCTTTGCTTATACTCTGTCTCTTAACTTTAAATATCAGCTATGTACAGGGATGATTCCGACCCTGACCTCTGTCCATGTTCTAGACTCATATACCCAAATGCCTCTTAACACTGCCACTTGAATGTCTAATGGGCATCTCAAACTTAACATACTCAAAACAGAGCTCTTGGTTTCTCTCCAAAGCCAATTCTTCTATACTCTTTATGATCTCAGTTAATGGCGTACCGTTTACCCAGTTGCTTAGAACCAAGAACCTCAGGGTTATCCTTGATTCCATTTTTCCTCACTCCCACGTTGAACCCTTCAACAAGTTTCCAATCCTACTTTCAGAATAAGCCCTGAACCCCATTATCTTCTCACCCGCCCCGACCATGCTAACCAAGTCATCGGCAATAACAGCGTTAGCAATGGTAGCAGCCTGGCTCCCCTGTTTCTCCTTTTGCCCTCAGCAATCTATTCTCCATCCAGCAACCAGAGTGGCATTTCTAAAACATGAATCATGTCCTATTGCCCCTCTGTTCAAAAACCCACGGTTGTTTCTCATCTTTCTCAGAATAGAACTCAAAACCCTCATCATGGCCTCCAAGGTTTTGCATGGTCTCCCATCTTTCTCAGCAGATTTCTTCTTGGTTACAGCTGCACCTGCCTACTTGTCAACCCCCCAAGCAATGCACCGACATACTCGCCCTGCTACAATGTGAGCCCCGCTGGGGCAGGGACTTTGTTTTGGCCTCTGCTATAATCTGGACATCTACAACAGAGCCTGCCACATATAAGGTGCTCTA
This sequence comes from Desmodus rotundus, assembly GCF_022682495.2. Classification (NCBI taxonomy): domain Eukaryota; kingdom Metazoa; phylum Chordata; class Mammalia; order Chiroptera; family Phyllostomidae; genus Desmodus; species Desmodus rotundus. Next base: position 111,512,994 of record NC_071393.1, read on the forward strand.
TAGATATTTGTGGGATGATATGCCATGAATGACATGTGAGTCTCTTTTCAACAAAAGAAGGAGGGGTGCTCAATGAGCATCCTCTTGGGCTGTCATCAACGGATACCAGCCATTCAGTCAATGTACGGGATCTCTCCATCTCTTTCATATCTACCATGCCTAGAAATTACATGATTGGAGTGCTCTACTAAAATTCTCCATGTTCTCCAGGAAGTCCGAATGTTGCTTTTGGATGTCTGTGAATGAGTTTTTAAACGCTGAAAATCACATGTTGACGAAGCATCAGGGTTTCAGGAAGTCCTGGAGGAGAGTGCCATGGGGATGCTGGTCATCTCCACTTAACCTTTACCCCAGTGGACCTACCTGCTCCCTGCTACTTTGAAAAAGGAAAACTGAACAAGACGTAAAGGAAAGGAGGATGAATTAAAAGCTTCCAGAGCACAAATAGAGCACTTAAAAGGCCTTTGCTGGGGTCATCACATGTGATTTCACAGCAAGGCATTTGCCCTTTTTTAGGGACTAAAGAACAACTAGACAAGGTTAAGTAGGCGCTGCCCATTGCAATCTGCCGATGTGGTTATAAATGAGCATAGTTTCACGTGGTTCCAAAGCGTGACGGACAGCAACTAAGGATCGCACGGTCTGTGGTGGCCAAGCGCAGCGAGTGCCCCGATGCTCTTTCACGTCCGCTTGGGCCTGTTCCGGGAAACAGATAATGCCCTGGTCATCCTAGGACGTTTCCGTAAGCAGACGGTGATTGCATTGACTTTAGTCTTTTAAATTTTTAGTTAGATACTTTCCAGTGGATATTTGTACCAAAAATTTCTGGAAAATAGATGATATAGCTCAAAATTGCTATCATTATTTCTCTGCCATCTGGAAAAGAAATTGCCTTCTGGGATCTATAGCTTTCCTAAATTACATCCTTCTAGAAATTTGTTTTTAATTTGCAAGTGTAAGTAGTTTTCACCAAAAAAGCTGGATTTGGAAAACTCATTTGACGTGCGGTTTCGTGTCTCACGAGGACGGGTTATGTGATATCTTGATCAAGGAAATGGTTGTGGGCAAACGAAAGGAGGTCTGGACGCTGCGTGTTGAGATTTGGGTTCCAGTCCCGATGTATCCACATTATTCCCTTGGTTGCATCTCTCTGAGCTTCAGTCTCATGTGAAAAAGCAAGGATACAAATTGCATATCTCTCTGACATCATTTAATAAGAATGAAATAGCCCATGTAGAAGTGATTAGGATGATGCCTTGCTCATTAGAAGGCACTTGGGGAAATATTTGTTTACCCAATTCACCATGATTTGTTACTGTTGTGCTCCTCTATCCCTGATTCTCTAGTTAGCTAGTCCGTGTTTTTCATAGCTCGGGTTACAGGGACACATAAATCTGTTATTATTGGTTCCCCCTGCCTTCTATGTATTTTCTTAGTGGATTGCTCATTACAGCAATAAATGATTCTTGAAGCGAGCGCTCTTTGGGCTTCTTCTGGAATTTCTGGTCAGCCTTGTAGTATATATGCTTGTCCTATGCCTCCCATTCTTAAGTTGTTAAGTGCTGAGCCTACTGACTTTCTCATCTCAGAGCCCCACGTAACACTCCGTGCAGTGTCTGGTCCACAAGGTGTTCAGTCAAGTCTGTTGAATTGAATTTCAACAAGTGCTGTAAAAAGGAGTAGGTGTATTCTTAAGGTCACGGAAGAAAGTGTCACAAGTGTAAAGGTTATGCTGTTACCATTGCTGCTTCCCCAATAAGACTCTAGATGGGAACCCTGTGTTCCTACCGAGTCTGGCTGGGCCAGGTAGAAGGAGCCTAGGGCTTGGTTAATGCCATAGGAACTTGGTTCTGTTGGAGATCTCACACAGGGATATACCTAGCATATTTTGCTGTGTATAATAAGCAGTTTTACCCCAAATTTTTGAGGGATAAATAAGGATGTGCATTGCACATGGATAGTACTAATTCCCATGTATTGTGCAAATTTTACATGGGAATTAGTACTAAAACGTGGGCGCACATTGTACACGGCAAAATACGGTAATACTCGTGAGAGGTGATGGTTCTGCACCTCTGATCTTCCTCTTCTCCTTTCAGTAGGTAGGCAGGCAAAATAGTATATAGAGAAACCTCAAACTAACCAATTCTATGGTAATTCTTAACTCCCTATCATTTTAGGCTCTTAAAGCTCTATTTTCTGCCCTGGCTGGTGTGGTGCAGTGGGTTGAGCGTCGGCCTGCAGACCAAGGGTTGCTGGTTCGATTCCCAGTCAGGGCACATGCCTGAGTTGCAGGCCAAGCCCCAGTTGGAGGCATGCGAGAGGCATCTGTTAGATGTTTCTCTTCCTCTCTTTCTCCCTCCCTTCCCCCTCTCTAGAAGTGAATAAATAAAATCTTTTTAAAAAGAAAGCTCAATTTTCTCTCTTGTCCTGTTCCTGGTGCTTTAAGGTATCAGGCACCAGTTAGTCATGGTGTCTTTCCCATGATGCTGTGGTCCAAGTGGGAGGGTAAGTCTCTGCGGCCAAAACTTTATGGTTATTTTGCCTGCAAATTGTTTATTGTCTCATGAAATATGTATTGGACATCTACCGTGAGCCAGGCATCTACTAAGCACAGAGGGGAGAGTGAAAAGCAAGACAGAGGTCCTGCCCGTAAGGGGCTTACATTCCAATGGAGGGATTCAGACAGTAAGTAAAAGAACAAATATATAAGGTCTTTTCAAATAGTGGTAAGTGTGACAAAGGAGATAAAACCAGGGTAGGTGCTAATGGGGGAGATGGGGGTGGGTGGAGAGATTGGCTGCCCCCTAATGAGTGGTTAGAGAAGGATCCAGTCATGAGGAAAACATAATCAAGATACAAGCAAATAGCTGGTGCAAAGGCCCTGGGGTAAGAGCAGGAGTGGACTATTCCAGAACAAAGGGGCAACCAGTGTGACTGGGACATTGTGTATATGTATGGGGCAGGGAGGGCGGGGGGATAGTGGGGGCAGTGATATGAGATAAGTTTATTTTCTCACATGCATAAGAATATTCAATAGCTGACAATTATTGATGCTATATTTGAAAATATACTTAAAGAAGGACTTCTCAAAAAACAATAAGCATATTTACAAAAATTATTAATCTTCCAATAATTATCAGTGCCTAATGTAATTTTTGTTTTACCCCAGACTTCAGCTGGAATGCACCTTTCTTATCTATTCCACATGATTTCTCAGCGTTGATTTTCTCCTAAGGTTGGTGCATCCTTCAGAGCCCAAAGGCCGGCTGGGCAGGAGGACCCTGGGCTCCTCCAGGCTGTGTCTGTGGATGTTGCAGTTTAAGGAGGCATCTTTCACAGCCTTGTATAGAAGTTATTGCCTGCAGTGTCAACTGGCTTTCTCTTTCAGAAATCTTTTGTTCCTGCCACAAGGCAAAAACAGGAAAAGAGATCTGTGTGAAAGAATGCTCTCCCTTTTCCTTTTGTGGTGATTGTGTATCTTAAGAGATGGCCTCAGAGGTTCCCGGAGCTGTCGGTCTTTTCATGTAAATGGAGCCCTTAAAGCTACTTAGAAGTGTGCGGAACGCTTGTGGGTGTTGGGGTGAAAGATCCGGAGGGTAGCCTCAGCGTCCCATTTAATGTATGCGGGTTCAATTACGCGCCCTCTCTCTTGTCTATAATTAAAAATACTGCAGAATTGTATTTTGCACTCTTAATTTTAATTCAGCACTATGCAATTTACTGTTTACACGTATTACTGTGCAGTGTTGTAACTATATATTTTGTGCTGGGAGGTTTAAGGGATTTTCCAGGGTAATTTTGACTATGTAAATTTTGCCTTACACACCGACTCTAGACTGTAATCCCTGCGTAAAACACAACCCTCCGTATCAAATACAGTATTTTCAAATCCCTGCTTCTTCCAAAATAAAGGGGCTCATATTCACCCATCACCCTCAAACCCGTAACAGGGATAGGATTGGGATTGGACTTTGTGAGTAGAATAGGGAGGAAGAAGAAGGAACTTGTGAGATTCAAACAGAAAAGAGAAAAGAGCCAGGGAATCTGAGGCAGGAGGCGGTAGGTCAGGGGTTCCACGGTCAGGAGAAGGGGGCTGAGGGACAGTTCCTGGAGGAGACTCTTTCCTCTAGTGAGCGCAGAGCTCGCACCAGCCAAGGAGGCACCCCCTGCCTGGTGGACGTTGCTGCTGTTCCCCAGAATCCCTTCACTTTGTAATGATGCTACTTGTGCCTTGTTCCAGGGGAATGTCGCTGTGTGTGTATTCGTGATGTTGTACACAGAGTAGGAGGAAAAGCAACAGTGCAGGAAATAAGAGACAGGGAGGCATGAGGGATTACAGTCTGAGGTTTTAGGAGCAAGTTCTGCCTTTATTGTTCTGTGGCTGAGGCAGTATTAGATGGGGGGCCCTGAGGTCATGGGGGGGCGGAGGGAATGGAAGGTCAAAATCGTGTGAACCTTGCAGCAAGAATCCCAGGTCTCCCTGCAGTCCTGTTCCTTATTCCCTTCCCTCCCCCCACCCCACCCCTAAGGCAGAGTCTGTTTAATCAGACGCAGAAGACATTTGGATTTGGTAGTGAAGAAAGATAAACAACCTATCCCAACACACCATTTTAACTTTTTACTGAGTGCAGCTGAAATATATACTCATGGCCCCCTGCTGTGGGATTTTTGCCTGCCCCTCACCCAACCCCTTTAGGGAGTGGATAGAATTCAGAGTTCTATCCGCCTGGGTTGGAATCTTTCCCTGGACTCTTGGCCATTCGTTTTCAGCAAGTCTCTGAGCCTCGGTTTTCGCATCCGCTTGGACGGGAGGGCGCTTACCTGGCGCTGCCCTGTGGGAGTGAAAGTAACGAGACATCTGCAAGCACTGTCCTGTGACCTTTGCTGCACAAACCGCCCCAGCAAGGGAGCTTGAACACAAAAAATCTAATGCAGAATACGCCATTTTAGTCAAGACTCTTTCTTGCAAGTGATAAAAACCCAAACCTAGCCAGCTTGTACAAAAAGCAGAATTTCTTGTTACATCGAAATCAGAAGACCGATGGAGTGAAAGGGAGCGGAGGATGGCCCTGGCCACACAGAAGGGGTGGGATGGCAGGGGGGCTCACAGGCAGACGGCCCCCTGACGATACCGACGTGGTTTCAACCAAAGTTTAAATAAGGGTTTTAAGCTTCCATCTTATTTTATAATAATATTCATTAAGAATACTTTATTCTAACTTTACACTTTACATTTATTTGATATTGGTTACACATACAGTAAAGATTAGCCCATTGCACAATGTATTTTTATGACACTAGTTCTCGGTTGAACACATAAAACTACATTTTACTTTAAGCAAAAAAGAATATGTCGGGCTTTCAATTCAGAAACCTGAGTCAAATCTGCAGCCTCCTGGCCGAGGAAAGCTGTAAGGCCTACGTTCTTTCATAACGGGCCCAGCCCTCCCCCTCATCTGACATTTTCTTGTGGAAAACATCTGGTTTAAATGAGCACTAATGACAGCCTTGATCATCAGAAACCAGAATGCAAAAACCATAAACAATGTATAGTAGGTGAAAGGGATGCCAAAAAGCAACGTGCAAAGAAAAGTCAGCGGCAAATGTATTTAATATGTAAATTTCACCCTCTAACTGCCTCATACTCTCTTCTGGGGAAGCCCAGGCTCCCAAACACAGCGGTGGGTGATTGTTCCACTGTGGCAAACCCTTGAGATGCCTCTGCAGACACACCCTCTGACCTGTGCTCTCCTTGCCACGCCATCTGCATTCACTGAAAACCACGGATAGAGCTCTAGGGCCCCGGGCATGTTGCTAGAATAGGGGTGAGGGCTGTATTTAGGCAGAACTGTGGCTCCTAAATGAGTGGGACTGTCTTGACTGGCTATCTTCTCCTGCTAATCAGGGTTAGGGATGTCATCCTGGTTAACGTGCCTAGAGCACTGGGCATTGACCACCCTAAAGGAAATCTGAATGCCTAAAGAAGTTCCCAGTTTTCTAGGAATTCTGGGAGTGGGGATGCCTTATAGGCAGAGATGGAACCAGACTCCTGGCACATTATCAGAGTTGAGAAGCTTAGTGGTAAGATTTACCAGAGTGGGAAAGAAGGGGAAGTTTTCTGAGCGGCTAGCATTTCAGATGGCGGGGGGATTTGTGAGAAGATTTTGGGTGAGCCAGTAAGAGATACTATGGAGACTCAGGGACCCTACCAATTTGTGGGAAATGCCAGAGGTGTGGGAGACATCTCATAGGGTATTTACCTTTTTACAGACTAGGGAAGAGAGGAAAGGGAAAGTAGATACAAGTTGGTTATTGGAAGTTTTGTGGAGCCTTGAGACAGCGATCAGGGCCAGGAGTTGAGGCAGGGACTAGTTCAGTCAGAGAAGGGGATTGTCGTAGGGGTTGCAGGGTGCGGAATAAGATACTAGAAAATTTCAGGATCCAAGGGAGGTAGATGGCAGAGGCGAGAGCGAGGACTTAGCCTTGCGTTTTCACCTCCTTGGCCACGTCTCATCTGCCTTGTCTGGGTGTCACTGTCTTAGACTGAAGGTGTGTGTATGGAGGCTGCATAGCGTAGTGGGGGAAACGTGGGATATGGAGTCTGAAGGCCTTGTCTGCTGGAACTGTGCCTCAGCAGTGGCACACAATACTTCCCACCTGGTTCCGTGTGGAATGAATGGGACGTTAATCTAGGTCAAGTGGATTAGATGGAATACTGGCCCAGTGGCCCGATGTCTCAGCATGAATGGGAGAGTCTTCGATTCCAGGTTCCTATCCTGTATCCAGTTCACCTTACTGACAGGGCTTCCTCTTACCCTGATGTCTGGAGTGAGTAGACCCTTATGAACCGGAGACCTATGGTAACTTTTATCAGTGGTTAAAGTAGAGTTCTTAAACTGGATTTGGAGGTAGGGTTATCATGGCAGAGTTACTGTGCCTTTGGCAGAGTGATTTGGTCTTAGTAAAGTTTGGTCTCTTAAACTTTATCACTCATTCATGGCTAGGAATATCACAAACGAGTGTTAGGTGCCATAATGATCTGGGGATCTTCCTAGGGATCTGCTCTGTATCAGGTCCCGTGCCCTGGCACAGAGGTGAATGAGACGTGGTCCTCACTTTGAAGGTGCTCCCAGACAAATGGGACAGACTGGTTTGAAAACAACTCTACAGTGTGCGAGAGTAAATGCCAGTCAATTGGTACGAGTCAACTGGCACGGAGGAAGAAAACAATTCACTCTAGAGGGTCAGTGAAGAACTCCTAGAGAACAGAGTGGGATGGCGAGTGTTTTAAGGGGTGGATATTATTATGCTCAGCAAATATGGATTATAAATATAGTGATGTTGGAAATGCACCGTCAATGAAATACAGTGCTACCAGATTGGGTAAAGTGTGTGTACTGGATTTATATATGGTGGATGGATGATGTTCTTTATTTCTCTTCCTGCTCACGAGGAAGTTCCTGTCTAGCAAAGCGATCAGTGTTCTCCCTATTGGCAATAGGCTGTAGATACTTCCTTCCCTGTAATGGGATGGCTTTTTGACCTAAACGCAGTTATCAGGGGCGATGTGGTATAACTGGGTAGAGGACAGGGTATGGGACCGAATTAGGACCACGCCACTTAGGAACTCAGGGTCTTTGACAAATTGCATATATTCCTGGTGACTCCGATATCTGTATGGAGTAGGATCAGCAGCGGTGCCAACCTCACAAGGTTGTTGCCTCGAGTGCACTAATAAATGTCAACGCACTTTCGAAAGTGGCGCGAAAATACGTAAATATTATTATTTTATCAAAAACGTCAAGCCCTGGCTGGTATGGCTCAGTGGATCGAGCACCGGCCTTTGAACCAAAAACATCAGCCAGCCATTTATTTATGTAGTTCATGTATTATACAGAGCTACAGAGATATAGGACCCGTCTTTTAGGAAAACAGAATCAGAATTCTGAATCAGCTCCAAAACAGGAAACCAAAGCCTTGAGTTCTAAGTGCGCTTACCCTGAAGAATAGTCGACTTGCCAGTGTACCTCGGTGCAATGCCCCAGTGACCTGGCGTGCTCTTCAGCTCGGTGAAAGGCCATTTGAAAAGGGGAAGAGTATTGTGCTCTCAGGAAACACATTGCTTTTTTTGCCCTAGAAACTTTTGCTCTTTGGGTTTTGAGCTCTGAATGTGAGTACTCCAGTTAATTCAGATCTCAAGAGTACACCTAATAAAAGGAAAACTGTGAGAACCACAAATATTAAAAACATAGCTTAATTTAGGCAACAAAGGTAAGGCAAATACATATGGCACTATATAAAAAAAAATTCCCCTGTGCAAACCTGGAAACATAATTTAATGTCATAGCATTTCACATCAAAGAAATGATGACAGAGAGAACATGTTTACCACCAGAGGGTTTGGATAAAATGATTAGTCTTCTGGACAAAGGCAGTAGAAAGAGAATAAGGAAGACCAATAATTTATTTACAGAAAGCAAAATTGGGAGGTTACATTAACGTCAAATTTTGAAAAATTTAATGAACATACCAAACAGTGTATAGCTTGATGAGTTTCGGCAAAAGTGTCCACTTGCCAACAGCATTTTCATCACCCCCAAAGTTCCCTCATGTTCCCTTGCAATCAACACCTGCTTCCCTGGCCTCCGGCAAACGCTGATCTGCCTTCTGATGCTATAGTTTGACTAAAGTTTAACTTTAATTTATATTTTGCTGGTTAACAGAAGTGATGATAGGTGGACACCATCAAAATTTAGGGTTAGAATCTTTCCTCCTTTAGGAAGTGCTGTTCCAGTTACTTCTCTGAACTTAGGTTTTATCATATTAATGAGGATAATAACACTTTTCTGTACACTTCATGAGGTTGCTATGAAAAATCCAAAAAGATAGTAGATGAGAATGAGGTAATTAGGATTTGATGAGTTATTTAGCAAATGTTAATATTAATAAGAAGTATGGCACTTCTACAGGGGAGCCATTTTTATACCTGAGCTCCGACAGCACCTGCGCGGATTCCCGAGGGAGAGTGCTCCCCGGTTAGAGAGGGGCCTCTGAGAAATAGTTGGCTTATGGGCCCACAATTGAGTCTCATGTCTCTCTAGTTGACAAGAGAGGCTTACAATCTATTCAGGTGAAGTGTCTGGGTTAACATCAGATCCTTCACATATATCACTTTAGGTATGAATATAATATAAACATGTTCACAGTGGCCGCTGTTTTCCTAATGCCTTTCATAATAAATTACGCAGTTTATTTCACGCCTAAGCTCCCACTGCCCTGATTCTGAGGCATGTCAGTTGTTGAGAGGAAGAATGGCATTATATAAAATGAACCATTCTGAATGCCTAATTCAGTGGTGTTTAGTATACTCTCCCCATTGAAGTTCCCACTTTACACAGATAAAACTGAACTTTTGGGGTGTCAAGTAATGTCAGAGTCTTCCACATAGTGACAGGGGCGTCAAACTCATTTTCACCAGGGCCACATCAGCCTCACGGTTGCCTTCAAAGGGCCGAATGTAATTAGGACTGTATAGATGTAACTACTCCCTAACAGTCAAGCGAGAGCTCAGCGCTGCCCCCGGGGAGAAACAAGGTACCGGGCCGGATGAAACAAGGTGGAGGGCTGGGTTCGGCCCGCGAGGGCCTTGTGTTTGCCACCTGTGACATACATTCGCTGCTGTTATAAATCGCCATTCTTTCAAACAAGCGATCTAAATGCCATTTTTGTTGAAAATTGTTGAGTGGAGAGTAGAGACTAACACGTAGAACAGCTCCTCCAATTGAGGCCTGGCGTTCTCTGGGCAGCAGGAAGAGAACAGACGCTCCAGCTAGCCAGAGAAACCAGACCAACTTCATCTTCCCGCTCTGGGCGATAGCCCTGCGGATGCTCTGTGGACGCTCTGTGGACACACCTGACATATTCAGGTCTTGCTCATTTTTCTTGCATGAGCTGTTAAGATGCATGAGTGTGTGTGCCCCACATCATGCTGCCATTTGCCTCTGTGTGCATATGTATCACGTGCAGGCTGTGCGTTTTCAAAAAAGACAAATGATCACCAGCTGGTCACTCTCACTTCCTCCTGTGTACATTTTGTAGCTTCCCCATAGGGAAGTGAAACCGATGGTGGGCTGGAAGAGATTGAAATTTGCTGAAGTGGATTCAGCCAAGTGGCTGTTTATGGATGACCTTTATCTTCTTGGGGGTAGCGGCAGGAGGACTTACGGAATCCTGGCAGAACGTCTGATCATGTCTCGTTACAATTAGAATCATAAACCACGGGCTTTGTGAGTTCTTTCACCCAAGACTGTGATGAACCAGGAATCCAAAGACCTGGGTTTGAGCCGAACCTCTAAATGTATATAGAGAGAGTTTTATGTACCACAGTGGACATTTTCCCCCTTCTCTTCTGTCTTCCCTATGAGACTTTCAAATCCTCAAAGGCACACTGCATCTGTCATTTGCACAACGTTACTTTTTCATCTTTCTCCGTTTCTACACTGCATTTGGTAGAGATATGAGTACTTGCTGACCCGATAGAGTTGGGACCACAGCCTGCCTTGGATGAACTGGAACTCCATTTGAAGGTGTTTTCAGCTGGAAATATTCTGCTTCAGTGCTATTGCTGCTGTTAAGATTCAGCTGGAGCCGTGTGATCAGGCACCTTCTCCCCACAGGTGTCACCCTCCAGCCACAAGGAGAAGAGGGGACTGTGAGCACATTCCCCTGACTCCAGCTTAGACCTTTATCTTCGACTGTGCGTGTTTTTGAGACCTTGTGTTTTGTTTTGGCCTCTCCACCTCTCCCAGCCCTTAGCAGCCTGAAAAAGAGCTTCAGTGGATGTATTCCCCCTCCTCCTTTTCTGCTCTCTTTTTCCCTTCTCAATCCCTGCCCCCCTTTTCCCTTCCTCACTCCCTCCTCCTCTTTCTTTCACCAAGAGGGACTAAACTCTCATGGATATTTCAAGTGGGTTTCACCGAACACAAAATCTGTACCTTCACAAAGGAGATTAAAATGTTGGAGTTTCAGTTCCTCAGAATCAGCCCATAAACCAGATCATGTCAGTCTCTAGCCTTAAACCTACCAGAGGCCTCCCACGACCCTTAAAACCAGACCCCAAGCCTTTGTGCTGGCCTCCAGGATGCTGCCTGACTCACCCTTACCCACCTCTCTGACCCCTCTTCTAACCCACTAGGCTCTGCCCTCTCTGGTCTTGGGTTCTTAGAGCACCCCTCATTTGTGTCTGCCTCAAGACCTTACTGCTTGTCTCTTCTGCCTGGGACTCTGCCCTGAACTCTCTGCCACCCAGAGCTGTCCTCAGGTCTCAACCCAAATGTCCTCTCTCAAGCCTTCTCTGACTGTTACAACAGGAGCTCTGCACACCATGTTTTATTTCCTTATGTCACTCCTCGTATCTGAACTTGGCTGGCTCATCTCCTGGTTTTCTTGTAGGTCGTTGAGTTCTCACCATTGTGTGCACTCATGCCACAGGGCAGACGGAGGCTTTATTAGTCCTGTCTCTGTTACCGCTCTGGGACTTAGAATAACGCCCATCACCCAGTGGGTGCTCAGTCAACATATAACAAACGTGTGGACTCAGTGAGGGATGGAATCTGAAGTTATCTACCTCCCTCTTGGCTTTTCCTCTGTCTCTCTGTCTCTGTCTGTCTGTCTGTCTGTCTCTCTCTCTCTCTCGTGTTTTGCAGGACCTGCACCATGAAAAGCAGTGTGATCTGACGTTGGAGCATAGGCCCCAGATCAGGGCTCTGTGTTTCCCTGTCCTTTGATCTGAAGCTCCTGGTGACACACAGCTGCCAATGGGAAGCAGCTATTGTAGAACCGCTCTTTTCCACTGGTCAACAAGGAAATCAAAACTAGAATTCCAAGCAATCTGCGGTACTTTACTAACCTTAACTCTGCTAATAACTTTTCAACCTTAACTTTCCTTACCAAACTGCTGCTTCCTCAGGCCCCTGACTTTGTGGGATGCCATGCAATCTAGCCCAATACAGGAGAGGCCCTAGAAGATCCGTGCTGATCCTCAGATATTTCCAAAGAAATGTGCTGTGGGCTTGAAAGGGAAGATGGTCAACCAGGGACCATTCATAGAGGAGGCCAAGTACCAAAATGGAGTTCTTAGCTTTCACTCTTCCTCACTAGAAAGTTCTGACTACAAGGATGCATTCTCAGAATTTTCCTAATAAAGGAATTCCTTTTTTTTAGTAAGAAACATTGTCTGTAACTTCCCACAGCCCTAGGCTGAACTCCCAGATGACCCTCGCAGCGTGATGAGTTCGTACAGCAGGATGGCCTGCCTCTGTGCTCGCGGACGGGGTGACGCGGCTGCCCTGGTTGGTGTTTCTGGAGCTGTCACATTTGGGTCACTGGAGTTCAGCCAGTCTGTGACGGTTGCACAGAGCAGTTTTATGGGAGTAGTTCCATAATCCTCACATCTGTAGACGGAATTTGATGAAGACATCCCCCGATTGCCTGGGGAAGGCCACCCGCTTTGGGAGCTGATTCTTGATAGTTGAAATATTTGGCCTGTCTCCCCCCTTGCCTAGGTATGGCCACCCAATCTTACCATTTCCACCTGTAATGGGAGATGAGCTGTATGTATATTCTCTTGTCACCTTGCAGTTTACATTTTTGGCATATAGGTGACAACACCAAGGCCCTTGGGTTTTCGACGTTTTTGTTTCTTTAGTATTTCTACATGAACTAAGATGTTAAAGAGTTAGAGGATTTTCCTTTAAAGGTTTCTGGTGTGGAGATACAGCACTGACTGACACCCCGTGCCCACTGCCCGCAGCTCCTTAAGTCCGTTCCCTCCTTTCGTGTTTCTCCTTTCATATGAGGCCTCTCTCGTCCACTCCGGTTAAAATTGTAACTTGTTCCTGTACCTTATACCAGCAATTTTCAAGTGGTGTGCCACAAGAATTTTTTAAACATGCGGTACCTGACTATTTAGTCAGAGACACTGACCTCTTTTCTCTTAGATTGTCCAAAACAAAACACAAAACAAACAAACAAACAAATGGCCTCAGCCAACATAACAATAGCCAACTGGTGTGAATGAATGAAAAGTATACCTATTTTTTTGTTAGATCAGCAAAAATATAGGTTTTGGTGTGCTTCATAATTTTAATAATTAGTTGTGTATTCCATGAGATGAAAAGGGTAGAAAATTGTGCCTTATACTAAACCCCTTACTTTAGTTTTTTGTTTCTCATAGAAACGATCACTTTCTGACGTACTGTATCATTTACCACTTATTTTGTTCATTTTCTGCCTCCCACTGCTAGAATAGAGACTCCACAAGGATTTCTAGTTGTTTATTCACATCATGTCCTACCTGCCTGGGATGGTGCTTGGTGCACAGGAAGTCCCTGATGAGTAGTTGCTGAGTGAAGGAGCTGGCATCCCAGTGAATGGAGAGATGATGCAGTGTAGCGATGGAGATCTTGGGCTTTGCAGTCAAATGATCCTAGATTTGAATCCCAGCTTTGCCACTTATTGGCTGTGCGTCTTCAGAAAGTGATCTAACCTCTCGCAGCCTTTGTTCCTCATCGGCAGCAACTCTAACCTTGAAAGTGTGTTGTTAAGATCAAAAGAGACGATTGAAGAGGTGGTGGAGCACGGTGGTCAAGAGGCAGGGCTTTGCATTCCTGCAGGTCTGGGGTCCGGGCTTTGGCTTCAAGGTCTGCTCTCCCATCACCTTGTGCGATTTTTATAAACCTTCTAAGCTCACTTTCTTCACCTGTGAAAGGAATGCGCTACTATGGCCTGCCTCCTAGGACAGTGGTCAGGATTAAAGGAGATAATCTATGTGAAGTGCTTAGCAGGTGACCAGCTCATAGTGAGGGATCCATTAAGCTAAACTATTTTGAAGAGATGAAAATTAGCCCCATTGCTCACTCGTAGTAACTGCTCAATAAATGGTGGTTTGAGATAAGAGAACAATATTGTTAGAACTCTGGGAACTTTGAAATTTATGATGCCGCTTTTCTTTGCATTTTCTCTTCTCTAGGGGTAATAAAACAAATGCCTGTAATTTTTATGAGGTATTTGTTTTAACTTGAAAATAGAACAGCAAACAATATGTGCCATAAAATCCTTTGACCTGTAACCAGCCAGTTCTGTCATAATGTCAGGGGTTATGTTTAAGTGTTTGGGTTCAGTTGCCACAGGGACTCTGTTCTGTCCGGTGGTCATTGGGGGACTTTATGCATCTTGGGTGTTCAGCCAGCTCTTTTGAGAGCTAAGGGAGTTGGTTCCAGTAGCCATGGTTTGGGGTTATAGTGATGTCTCAAGAGGTCCGTTGGCTTCCACTTTTTTTCCACACGAGGTGCCTCTTCCCAGCTCTGCTCTTCACAATTGCTGTGTGAGTCCCAGCTAGACACTTCACCTCCGCAGGACCCTCCAGCGGTGTGGCCCATCTTGCTGTGCGACCCTGACCCAATTGTTCAGACTCACTGTGCCTTTGTTCTTCACCTTTGTAAATAAGTAGGGGAAAACAGAGCGGTCCTGTCTCAGGGTTTTGTGAGGACCGGATGAGATATCAGATGTAAAGGTATTTAAAAGTACTCAGGAATGCTTATTACTGTGTTTCTTTATTTTAAAATTACAGTAGTCTACTACTGCATAGTTTAGGTTTATGAATGCTTCGCATATTTTGAAGGTTCTGGAGTTTAGCTTCTGCCCACAGTGTCCTGTGGGATCCTGCAAGCACCTGGTGAAGAATAGCTTCGCATGAAAAGAGCCACAGGTGTCCACTGTGTCTTTCTGGAAGTGGCCAAACGCAGTTGCCTCCCGATTATTTAGTGTGGTACCGTGGGGATGGCAGTCATGAACTGGGTTGTTGCGAAAGTGCTCGAGGCAACGTGGGGGGAGGACCCTGAGGTTAGAGCAGCGTGGGGCAGGGGCTGCCAGCCAGAGCCAGGTGGTTTCTACTTGGTGATCTGGCCTGGGCCCAGTTTGGACCCAGAGCTTGTTGCACTTGGATGACCTTAGCCCTGTTCTTCGTCCCAGATCTCACGGGACAGACTGAGCTATAAAAGCAGAAGGCCAGCATTTTAATGTTGCGATGAAAAAGAGCTGTTCTATGCACCAGAGAGGCACAACTGTCTAACCAGCACCTTTCCCCTTCAAGACAAGTTCAATGATAAGTCAGGTTATTGGCAGGTTACTTGGTAAGTAGGGAGTGAATAAGGGAGCAGAGCGAGTCAGATGTCAGTGGGATCGGGCCCGGTTAGCCCGCTGCCCTTACCCCCACAGTCCAGACCCACCGTTGGGAGATTGTGTGCTCACTGGAGTTATGCCGGGCTCCCTGGCAGCTGTAGTTGGGCTTGGAATCAGCACCACCATCATTTGCCTCTCCGACTGCCCTTTGTAATAACTTTTTGGCTAACAGACTTCTTTCCCACATCCTTCTGATATATTTCTTTTCAAGATTTTATTCATTTATTTTGGGAGGGAGGAGAGAGGGGAAAAGAGAGGAAGAGAAACGTCAATGTGAGACAGAAACATTGCTTGGTTGCTTCTCATACACACCCCAACCGGGGACCAAACCCGCAACCCAGGCATGTGCCCTGACCAGGAATCAAACCGGTGACCCTTGGCGTTGCCAGATGATGCCCAACCAACTGAGCCACACCAGTCAGGGCCTGATGTATTTTTTTAATTTAAATTTTATTTTTCATCAAGGTAAAACATGTATTTTGTTTTCAAATCTAATAATCATGTATCACTGAACTGAAAAAAAGCATTTCTCTGCCCCAGGTCTCCTCTCCTTTGATGCTTCCTCTCTGGAAGCAGCTACTTTCAAATCACTGAGTTGCTGGTTCTGCTAGTTACTTCCATATTTCCAAGTAAAGTGCTTGAATTGCTGTTTCTCAGTTTTTCAATGGAAGATGATGTCTTCAGCTTCTTTCCAGTGCGGTCATATCTTGATATTTAGTTAAAACCCTATTTAGCATTTACATTATTATGCTAATGTAAGTATTGGTGGTGACTTTCCACATATAGCATGAGTTTTGTCTTCCTCCACCTGTCCCTTTCTCCCTGCCTCTCTTCCTTTCCTGTTTGTGTTTTTAAATTTCTCTCTAAAACACATTTTTCTCCACCCATCCTCCATCTTTAAATTGGTAAGGGCATTTGAAATCATAGCTGCTATGCCTTCACCACGCCTAGCAGAATTTAACAATTCATCCCTACATCTAATACCCAGCCCATATACAAATTTCCCTGAATGGCTTGGAGATGTTCTTTTACACTTGGCTAATTTAAATAGGGATCTAAATAAGGGAAACAGATTATATTTGGTTGTTACATTTTCTGAATTTCTCTTATTCGGTAACATTCTCCCCTCCCCTTTATCTGTGACATTGAATTGTTGGAGAGATCGCATGTAGAATACCACACATTCTAGATTTGGCCAATAGCTTCCTCAAGGTGTTGTTTAACTTATTCTTCTTTATCCCATGAATTAGTGGTTATTAGATTTATTTTAGACAAAAAATTTCTATAGGCGATGCTGTCTACTTCCTGTTTATCATGCCGTGACGCAGTAATATCTGGGTAACCTCCTTTAATGATATCAATTTGATCAGTGGGTTCGGAAGATGGCAGCTGGATCACTCCATTGCCAGAGCTCCCTAACAGTTTTCCCCCAGTGATGCCCTAACCGAGATCCTTCGTTCTGCGGGGCACTAATCTGTCCTTTCGTTTGTGATTCTGCTCCAAGGCAGTGAGTAAGTGCCGATTGCCTAGTTTAATTACAGAAAGCCATCTTATTTTCCTTATTTCCAAGTCTTGATTGGGGTCAGGGGACTTCTCTCTGACCCCCTCCCCCAATTTACTACCAAATAACAGACTGAATTTAAATGAAAGTAATATAGGTTGTATTGATGGAGGTTTCTATTTAAACATCTAGTTGAGCTTTGGTGTTGCCTTTAAAGCATAAATAGAAAGATGGAAAACTTTCTTGTCAGTCATGTTGAAAATTTACTGGCTGGAAAAAAAAATGTGTTTTTTTTGTTTTGTTTTTTTTCAGTAGTGGAACAAATCCGAGGACTCAGCTTTGCCTTATAATGCCTCCTTGCTCCAGCACAGGAAAACGCTGCAGCCTGACGGGGTCTTCCTGTGCGGGAACTGGAGGGAAGCTACCAGAACGGACACTGATGGTGCACAGTCATTTGAGGACTTTTTGGTTGTTTTGTTTTAGCTTTTACTCCCCAACTTTGCTAAGAAGTCTTTCATAAAGATTTTTCCTAAACCCTGTTGCATATGAATTAGGGCTTTTCCTGTCCTCTGTAATGGGGCCTGGTACCTTTTGATGTGTTTTAGCAGAATTTAGCTTCTAAATACAGTTTGAAACTTAGCTCTGCAGTTTGAACAGTTAGGCACACACACGCACACACACACACTGACTTTCTCGGCTCACTCTGTAGGACCCAACTACAGCAGCAGGCAGGACCGTGGAGATGACTTGCATCTCCTTCCGACCAGGGTGGGCTGTGCAGGCAAGAGAAGCCACATGAAGGGGAGACAACTCTCCAGTGTCTCTCAGCCTGGGGGGCAGGGTGCATTTCCACTTTTATCAGAGTCCTCTTTTTAGAGACAGATGAGTTCCTGGGATAAATGCCTGTGAGTGATCCTAGAAAGATAAAGATTGGTCACCTTTTCAGTGACTTCCATTATTCCAGAGTTGAAAGTCCTCTGAAATACTCTGCAGACCCAAATTATTATCATATTGGGGTCTCTTCTGCCATCTGAAACGATCTTCCACATAACTCTCAATGACCATACTGCACCCTTCTTTCAAGGCCCAGACCACATGACGCTTTCCCTTGGGCTCCCCGGATGATGCCATCCCCCCATTTCCCAGACGCCCCACTCTCTCTGCACCCTAATGGCAGGACTGTTTGCTCCCTCTCCCTGCAACTTGTTCACATGCTACTGCTGCTTCTCCTTTCTAATGCAAAATCATCCATCTTCGCTTCGTTTTGACCATGAGTAGTGTTTAACAAATATTCTATCATCTTAAACCTTAATAATTAAATTACTTAGGTAACTATTTTGTCAGATATCCCACTTGTATTTCAACTATGCTTCAGATATCTGTAGGGGAATCTCTCAGTCAAAGGACAAGCCAGACTTTCTATTTCAGAAGAGGGAGGCACGGTGGGGAGAAGGGTTTTCAGGAACTACTATAAAGGACACATAGACAAAACCAAGGGGGAGGGTGGAAGCAGGGTGGGAGGTGGGTTTGGCTGGGGTGGGGTAGAGGGATGGGGAGAAAATGCAGACAAATGTAATTGAACAAAAATAAAATAATTTTTTTAAAAAAGAAGAGGGAGGAAAAGGATGTGGAGCATGTTTAATGTGGATTTGGGAGTCAGGGGACCATATTCACACCTCCCCTCTTGCACTTCAGAGTCGCTGCTTTAGAGAACTGGTGTTTCACTAGGGGTGCTTTCCGGCAACGTGAAGACCAGTAGCAGAAGTCACCTAAGACTTATCCACGGTTTAGTTCCCTGGGAGGACGGAAGGAGATAAACCAAGGACGGCGTAGATTCATGAGTAGTGGTGGATGGCACAGAGATGGAGCTGGGTTCTCAAAGCCTTTCCGTGTGCTGCTGGCCGGGGAAAGGAGGTCTTCTGGGGGTTCCACTGTGGCTGTGCTGGGGAGGGTGAGTGGACAAAGCCCAGGGGATACTCGGGGCAGAGAGGAGATGGTGGCAGTTGCGGGGGGAACCTTAAATGTACCCTTTCTCTTTAACCTCCTTGCAGTCTTGCCCTGAGAGTCTGCCTAGTCCCAGCCATGGCTTTCTTTCCCTTCTTGCCTCTGTGATTCTCTGCTGGGTACTCCTTGATGAATAGGGCCACTTCTGATAAACCATAACCAGCACTTACAGGGAACCTCCCAGAAAGTGGAGGACCACCCTCAGAGAGAGCACAGAGGCTCTCACACCAGTGATGATCACCTCTGCAGAGAAAAGAAGTGAACCCAAGATCCTGTTGCCATGGGCTTCACCACTTCATAAGCAGCTTGTCCTTGTTCCAAAGACATTAAGAACCAGCTTTCTCATGGTGCCTACTCCTTCACCATCAGTCTGCATCTTTCCTAGGGGCGTGCGCCCCTTCAGCATCGAGAAGCAGAATAAAGAGCGTGAGACCTGGAGTCAGTAGACTCGGGTTTAGGTCCCCTTTACACGCTGTAAACTATAGGCTAGTTACGTTCCCCTCTGGTGTGGACAGAGATGCCATATCTGCATTATTGTTAGATGCTAAGGAGGTCCAGATGAGCTTTTGTGTGTGTAATATATATAAATTACATACAATGCGTATCACCTCCATTATTCTAAAGTGACATAAAGGATTTTCGCCAAACCAAGTTATTTCAAAGGCTACATCTTGCGTGGGTGAGAACCGGAGCCATGCCGTGGTCTAAGGGCTCTTCTGCTCGCTAGTGCGAACAATTCCCGATACCTCCGGGCGCCTCCTTTCCTTTCCTGTGAAACTGGCGAGAATATTAGTTGTCTAGACAAGAAACTTACATATAGTGGAAGGTGTGCGAAGCAGGCCAAGGGCTGCTGATGATGCCATTTCCAATATTACCCACTGAATTTTGTCCAGAAAGATTCAGAATACCCCAGCAGTTTTCCGGTGCAGTGCTTGAACGTGGCGTATCTGGCTGAAAGAAGCGATTTCGGAGTCCCATAGCTATTGCTGCTTGACGCAAGCTAGGCACGCCGCTGAATGCATGCATCCTTAAAGGAGAAGAGCAGCACCATCTCCTGCGAAGGGTTGCCCTGAGGATTAAAGAAGGTTATGTGACTAAGCCATCAGGGATTGGCACCCAGTGGGCACTCAGTATGTGTTAGTTTTCTTCCTCTAGACTGTATACTGCTCTTCAATTTTACCCTCACCAAATAGCATTGACTAAGAGTTCCACATAAGGCCTAGTACTCGATGCTTTTACTTGAACAGGGTGCTAAGGGAAGGTCAGACTGGGGTAAAGGGCGCAGGAAGCCAGTTATGTTTGTTTATTTTATAATAAACAATAGTGGTATCTCATCTCCTTCCTCTGGTCCTGAGCCTGCTGAGTCACTGTTCCAGCCCCTCGGCCCTGTGATCTCTGGCTGTGTCTATGGAATACAGCAAAACCCACAAGAAACCGGCACTAATAAATGGCAGAGCATTTTGAGGGATTTTTGTTTGCGTTCCTGTGCCTGCTCTGCTGGCAAGATAGGAAACCGTTAATCAGACTTTTCCTAAATGATGCTGCATGTGCAGTGCGGGTTTTTTTTTTTTTTTTTTCTCTGTTCTCCTAACAAATGGCCATTTTGTGAGGTTTCTTTTCATTTTTTTCTTCTTCTTTCCTGCTTCTCAGTACATTCCACAAAGAGCTTATTCCTCTGCTGGTTACTGATTGATAGTTCTACTCTGTGTGCCCTTTAATTTTGCAATAAACCAACAAGGAGTCGAGACCACAAGCTTAAAGAGAACTGACTTATTTATTTGCCTGGATTCACTGGAGCGACAGGCAGAGTTAGTCATGTCCGTGCGGCCCTGGCAAGGGCAGGAGGAGTCCCGCGAAGGAACGCTGTGTTGGAAATAAGCAGAAGAAAAGAGCTTGCTTGTCCTCCCATTCTGAAGCAGCTGTGCATCCGTTCTCCACCGCGGTCCCTTTCCGGGCCTTAATGGAAGCAGGAAGTCTTCCACAAGACTTGCCCACAGCTCCAGGATTCTGAATTCAGTGGGACTTTGAGATGTGTGGAAATGGATATCCACCACCCATAGGTCCTGTGCTCCCTTTTTTTTAAGGGATCCTGTTGTACTGTAAAGGGCCGCAGGAACCTGCCTAGGTTTTTGCAGGCCTCGCCTCTTGGCTGGATGACTTCAAAGACCAAGAACAAACCCCTGTCCCTGCCAACTCCATCCCAGCTGGGTTTTCACCACCAAGCCAGGGGCTCCATCAGGATGTAAGAGGCACTAATACATTCCATGAACTGATGATCAAATATACTAAGAATCAATTAATGTTTTTTTTATTTAGTAGCACCACTGTATGGAGTGACCAGTCTGAAAATAAAACAAACACCATTTCAAGTAGGACAACAAGAACAAACTTCTTGAGTCAGTCAAGTGGGGGTGCTAAGTCAATCAAAGCTAGCCCTTGTTTGAAAACGTAAATTTAAGTAGTACTCGATACCCAGGGCTGCTCCCTTTGAGTGGACGTGAAGCTGGGAAGACAGATGCCCGCACAGAATCCGCCCCAGCTCTGACTCCTATTCCAGACCCCAGTGTCGGCTGTGGCTTTACCACATTTAACCAGCTAACTGCCTGTTCTCACTCGGCTCTGATGTGGCAACCTTTCTTCTGAAACTCTTGTCATCACACATTAGCAGAAGTGAAAATATTAGCAGCGTGGTTCGTGGCGGAGACAGAAATAGACCCCAGGAGTTGGCGTCCTTTCTCTTGCTAGACCTGCTGGAGCATGGTTCCTTCCCAGCCTGCAGGCAGCGTTCCCACCTCTGCCAAGCAGCGTTCTGACAAGCCACTGGCTTCTCCTCGCTGCTGAAGATTTGTCTTTTCCTTAAACATTTTGTTTCATCTTCCTTTGTGTGTGACTTTGCACTAAACAACATGAGACTTCGTCAGGCTAATATCAGCAAATGCTCTGTTCTGAAGAAATTAATCAACACACATCCACGAGCCTGTGAGTATTCACGTGGAGAATCTTTTCTGTGGTAAATCCAGTGGAGGCTGAAGAGCCAGACAGACTTGGTTTGATTCTGGCCCTCCCACATGCTATTTGGTCTCAAAAAATTGCTCTACTTCTCTGAACTTTAGTTTCAAAGTTCATCTTCAAAACTAGGATAATAATGTTTACGTCACTGAGGTGTGAGGATGAAATGAGCTCATGTATGTTGACACAGGGTCTGATACGTGAGAAGTGCTTAATAAATGTTAATGTCCTCCTTTCTCCCTCTCTCTTTCAGAATGGGGGCGGGGATCCGGAAGTGCACAAAAGTCTCATCGTATTTACACTGGAGGTAGAGAGACAAAATAGCTTACGTGACACAATGAGAAGAAAGTTCTCCTACCGAGTTACTTGGTACTGATCCTAAAGTGGGAGCGCGTAGAACTAAGAGGTCAGTTGGGCCTCGCACGGTTAGGAAAGATTTCCTGGAAGAGGCAGTGTTTGAACTGACCCCAGAAAAAACAGGAAAGTTAAAGAGGAGTAAAGGAGGGCATCTCAGACTGGGACACGTGGGCTGGGATGAGAGTCCCCGTGAACCACAAGAAAGACAGAGATAGAATGACAGGGCCCCAAGCGTCAACTTTCCCACTGGAAAAACTGAAGTGACCTGCACCTGCTAGGTAGGTATTCAGCACTGTCCTGTGTGCTCTATAGGCCCATCATAGGCACTATTGTTATGCTAATTACACAATTAAAGAAGGAATCTACCTGAAATTATTCAGCTAGCAGGTGGTGGAGCTGAGATGGAAACCCAGGGGGTCTGACTCCAGAGCCCACCCTCCTAACACGCATCAGCTGCTTGGGGTACTTCCCAGCTGCTCTCACAAGGAAGCAAGGGTCAGCTAAGATCATTCTGTGAACATACTCTGAAAATTACAAAGCACCATGCCTACGTAAAATGGTGTCACTCATCATTCTTTTTAATGACATCCGACGAGAGGTGAACAAGATAGCCAGCTGAAAATGAGGGAGGAAAAATTACCGGAGAGCATGCCCATGCACTTCCGTTGGGCAGGTTTAGCTGCACCTGTGCCTCACCATCCCCTCTAGCAGCTCAGACCTGACACAACCTCCCAGGTCCTCTTGGGGCCGTGCTGCAGGTGGCTGCTCCCAAGCCGCCAGAGTGGGCATCAGAGACTTAGAAACCTATTTGTCTTCTGGGATTAGGGCTTGTGCCTTGACTGTGATCTGTCCTTGGCTAGGACAACTGTTTTATGGGCCTGTAGCACGTGACTGGGACTTGGTAGGGACCATGACGGAATATCTCCACTCCAAGGGCATTGCTGTGGAAGGAAGCCTGCCCCTACTCACCGTGTAAATATTTAGTCATTTTAATGTATTTGTTCTGGGCCTATTCTTGTGTCTCTCCTATGTTGACTCTGTTTAATTGTAGGTTATAATTGGACACAGACAGCATTGCTTCCACTCCCAATCCCCCCCCCTTTAAAAAAATAACACCTTACACAATATCACTTCCTCGAGGATATCAAATAAATAGTTTTTGTTCAAAAGCATATCTGATGAGGCTCCTGCCTTGGAAATTTGTTCCTGGGCAGACCTTTGACCTCCTTTTGAACAGATAGTGAGTGACCTTTGCTCCTATTTTATGCCACAGATACATTCTGGGGATAGAATCGGATGCACACATCCAGTTTCAGAGTTTGGAGAGCCATGCTGGGTAGGATGCCACTTGCTGCGGTGGCGTGGAGACACGAGGAGACAGACCAGCGTTGGCTCATCCTCCTTTGGCGGGGTGAGACCAGAGGCCTTTCTGGGCTTCCGCTTCTCCCTCCTACAAGCCACTATCTGTGTGGCCGGGGCTGGAGAATAACAAAGTCGGTGTTTTATCAGGCTGGACTCCCCCAAGAGCAGTATTTTCAGGCCCACACCCCCAAAGGGAGCAAGTGACTCAACAGAACTGTTTTCTTGGTTTCAAATGAGTCTAAGGAGGGGAAATCAGTTAATAGCAGCCTTCTGTGATGGGCTAATCATAAAGCTGTGTCTTTCTAATCCTCCTTACAAATCAAAGGGAGGGGAATCCCCAGAGCCCAGGAGGGCACATGAATAGAAAACACCATTAAGTAACAAAAACACCTAAAAAGGTCAGCAGAAACTCAGGGGGCTGTTGGAAATTCACCTCTGCCTGTCTGTGAGGTTCAGTGGGCAGTAAGGGAGGGGGTGAAGACAACCAAAAGAACTTCACTCAAAAGCCAAAGAGGCCACAGGAAATGTACAGTACAGTGAAGGCTGATAGGAAGGTTTCTTCCATGTCCGTGAACCTCAGAGTCATCTGACAGTTAGCCTTGTTCTTGTCCAAACCCCATCGGGCCAGAGACCTTTTTGGCCCCATGCTTACACACAGTTGCTGAATGCACCATCTGAAGCTACTGGGGACGCACTGTCGCCGTTCACCAACGGTGCGTGCTGTTTCCTGCAGCTGGCCCGAGAGCACCGACAGGATGCTGCCGAGGCTGGGCTGGAGGTGGAAAGAGCACACCAGCCTGCAGTTTGTGGCCTTGTTACAACTGTTGCTCCATTGGAGACCCGGAACCACCACGTGTTAACCTCAGCCCCATCGGGGTCAGTGGAACAGCGCGCTGACACGGGAACCGGAGCTCTTCACGCCTACGTCCGCAGCACGATAGTTGCTTGCCCCAGGTTTCCACTGCACCTCCTCGCACGTGCACCCCAGGAAAAGTAGGTCAAGGGGAAAGTCGCCCTACTGTGCCACACAGTTTTTTCTTAGGTTTATTTTGGCCAAATGGCAGACAGTCCTACCCCAATATTTCCCCTAAACTCAGTGGTCTGGGCAATGGCTAACATGAGATGGCAGAGGTATTATTATCTATCCCTTTGTGACTGAGTATGTTTGTGTTTGCCTTTGTGCAGAGCAGTGGAGATTCTGTTCCTCCGTCTATGTTGCCTCATACTGGGTCAGTGTCTTCTTTAGGTACCTCTACAAGGCAGAGTGTTTCTATAGCTGTGCGTGTGAATTTCACAGTGAAATCTACAAAAGAGATTTTTTTCCCCTCCAGTCCCCCCAAAGAGGTGTGAATTTTATGAAGATTTCTCCCCTCCTTCTTTTTTCTTCCCTTCCTCTCTTCCTCGGCCAGTGCCAATTAGTTCTGCGTAGGGTGGATTTCTTAAGGTTGCAAGATGATGAGAATCAATGATAACAGAAGCATTTAAGTATAACACCAATTGAAACATGTAACATTTTTCATAGCAGCCTGCTACATTCAGAGTCATGACACATTCATTTTCTTTTTTTTAATCCTTACCCAAGGATGTTTTATTGATTTTAGAAAGAGGGGGAGGGGGAGAGAGAGAAGGAGAGAGAAACAGTGGTGTGAAAAACATTGATAGGTTGCCTTCTGTATGTGCCCTGACCGGGGATTGAACCCACAACCTTCCGGTGTAGGGACAATGCTCCATTTAACTGAGCCACCCGGCCAGGGTGCATTTCATTTTCTTTATATTTTCTGTGGACCTAACACTTTCAGGTATAGAGAGGTTAGGAGCATTTCCCAGAATCGCACAGCAGGTTGGTGACAGAGCCAGAAATAAAAGGCAGCTGCCTGATTCCCACAACAGTGCCTTCTTCACGCCAAACTGAAGTGCGATCCTTTTACCACAAATATTTCAGAAGGAAAATCCCCCATAGCCTTTCAGATTTTCCCAGAAAACAATTGTCACGCATACCTTCAAGATGGAAAGAGCAGGCCGCAATACTACACTTTATCAGCTCTTTATTCTCAAACTGTCAGTTGATATTCTCTGGGCTGAAGCTAATGAAAAATTATTTTTTTCCATAATGGAATGATTTATACTATTTCAGAGCTTGGCAAAACTAAGCCAGTGAATAGTAAAACCAGATTTCTGATGCTCAGCTCCAAAATGTTTGGTCTGACTTCCCCTCACAACAAATATTGGATATCACTTTTCAAAGCTGGGAGCGACGGGAAGGGAGTGGGACGCGGAGTTGTCAGGGGAGTTGCCAGGATGACTTTCTAGACCCACTTTTGGGGCGGCGCACCCCTGTTCCCACACTGCATTCAGCGCCCCCTCCCACTCTTGTCCTTTTCCCTCTGCCTCTCACCCTTCCCTGCCCGCCCTGCCCCCCCAGCTCCTATCACAGCAGCTGGGTTGGGGCAGACCTTCGCGGTTGGAAGGCAAGAGGAGAGTACAGTGGAAACCACTCCAGGGCCTTGCTCTCAAGCTTTGGTGATGAAAGGACTCACTGAACCTCAACAGCTTCTCACAGGAAAATTCCGGCCTATGTCTCCTTAAAAGCAAGACATGCGGCAATCCGTAACAGAACAGGATTAAACCTCAGAATTTCTGACTTATTCCAGGCCTCTGCTTGGATAGAAGGCGCAGGTCCCTGTTATGTCCGTCAATCAGGATCATGTTAGTTACCCAAAGTAACATTGACAAAAGGTGTACTTTGAGCAGATAGACCGTTTTTATTTCTATAATTCTTTTTTTTTAGATTTTCTTTATTTATTTTTAGACAGGGGAAGGGAGGGAGAAAGAGAGGGCGAGAAACATCAGCGTGTGGTTGTCTCTCACACGTCCCCTACTGGGGACCTGGCCCTGCAACCCAGGCATGTGCCCTAACTGAGAATTGAACTGGCGACCCTTTGGTTTGCAGGCCGGTGCATAATCCACGGAGCCACACTGGCCAGGACAGGTAGGCCATTTTTAATACAAAAAGAGAAAAAATTAACGATGCCCTCAGAGCCGATGAAAAGCAGAGCCCTGCCAGTTGCGGAGTGCCAGGTTTAGTGGCAGGCAGGCAGTTTGTGAGCGGCCAGCCACCCCCAGAGTCTCTCTGCCTTTCAGGGCAGGGGTCCCCAACCCCAGGGCCTCTGAGTGGTACTGGTTGGTGGCCTGTCAGGAACCAGGCCACACAGCAGGAGATGAGCTTGAATGTAATGCACTTGAATCATCCCGAAACCACCCCTGCTACCCCCCGCATGCCCCTGTCCCTGGAAAAATTGTCTTCCACGGAATTGGTCCCTGGTGCCAAAAAGGTTGGAGACCGCTGCCTCAGGAGATGGCCAGGTTAGGCAGTGGGCTGCCTGTTTACTTCGTAGCCGTGAGTATCAGGACAATCAGTGCATCTGGCCTCAGCACCCAGTTAAGTGATTCTGAAACTTCCCTGCTTCTCTGTGTTAGAGTGTGGCAGATTTCTGGCAGGGAGTGGGCGGGAGGAGGAAGCGGGTGTTTTTATGGGCAGAGAAATGTCTCTGAGACGACTGAGGTTGCCTCATGATTCCTCTAGCCTAGCCTACCCCTTAACCTTGGTTGCATGCAGACAGGAGTTCTGCGAAGAGTTTTAGTTTCCAAGCCTCCTCTGGGTCTCGAAACTGATAAGCCACATGCTTCTGAGGGCACCGGAAACTACCAAAAAGACTGGCAGAATTCACATAAGATGCTGGACACTGTCTCAGAAGCTGATGCTGTTTACCTGTTTGACTTATGGATATTTATTAGTGTCAGAATCCAGAAGGACCCTTGTCGTAAGATCGGGCCTGTCGCAGCGCAGCGCTTTGATAATCTTTTAGTGTATTCTGGGATGTTAGAGCCCTCTGCTCATTACTTGTATAGATCAAGTTCTCTAGACCAGGACATCAAGGCCTGGAGAGGTCACCTGCCCATGGGTCTGGGCTAAGGGTTCTCCTTTCTCCTCTGCCCAGTGCTGCCTCAGGAGGGAGAGTGGGCAGGTAGGTCTGCACCTCCCTCTTCTTGCCTATTATTAACTATTGTCTCAGGTGGTTCTAATTCGTTCTATGGAAGGTGCAGCTTATAAGTTGCCTCTTACCTGTCCCCACAGAAAGCTGAATGAGGATATGTTCTTAGGTCCTTAAAAATTATTACTTGTAAATATTGAGTTGTTTTGCTGACCCTAAATATCTGTTCTGCCAAGCAAAATATCCTGTTCCAGTGTACCCTGTCCCTGGCTGACCACAAACTCCCTCTTCTCTGTCACCTTCCAAAAGTCAAATGAAAGGAGCTTCTTCCATCCAAGGCTGTTCCTTGAGGCCTGGCAGTTCCCCACTCTGATTTCTCCATGGCTGTCCCATTTTCTCTTCTGTCCACCATTTTCCAGTACTCGCAGTGAGTTGAATATACTAAGTAGCTATTCATGCAGGCCCTAACCAAGATGTTCCCAAATACTTCAATGTAGACACATACCGTGGCCCCGGAAGGTAGAATGTAGTCTGGACCAGGAGCAGGAGGTGTGAAGAGGTTGTGGATACGGCCTAGATGTAGTCTGGTCACGGCGTAGTTGAGGAGAGGCGGGTCCACTGCAGGTGGGTGGCCCACACTAGACGCGGAGACCAGCGGAGAGTCAGGCTTAACTGGTCGGGGGGCTCCAGCTCACCAAGCCCCTGACCCTTGGGGCTGATGGTCTTGCTGACCAGCTTCCTTGGCGCCTTCCCTCTTTTCTCGAGATAATTTGCTCTCACAAACTATCTTTTGGATACTCAGTAGAAATGAGTCATATATTTTTGTCTGCTTGTGTGCTGGTTTTTCATCCCCAGGATCCTCTTCATGAATGACCAGAGCAGCATTCATTCCCACCCTCTGTCTGCCTTACTAGGTCATTTGGTCTTTAACTGGCTCCTTTCTCTTCATCTCTTTTCTCTAGCTTATAATATATATATTGGTTAGTTATGAATCCGCACCCTGAGGTTCCTTCTTCTTCAGAGAATGTCCTTGTCCCCATAAAGTGAATATAGATGCCAACCTACTGTACGCAGAAGAGTCGAGTAGGATACATTTAGAAAAGCTAGGAAACGCAAGGGAAAACTTGGGCCTAGGTGCACGGTGTTTGAAAGGAGAAGTCCTCCCTCACCCCCATTTTGCCTTGGGAGGGGGTGCCAAAAATGAGACTCAGGGTCTGGTGGCATGACACGAGGGTCCATTTTCTGCTCAAGTGTGCCTGAAGCTTCCCGCAGCCAAGAGCGCAGTGCGGGAAGGCCTGGGAGTAAGTGGCCTCTCTGTACTTGAAGCTGCGTGGAGACCATTGTTACTTCACAACTTACAGGCTGCCTGTTCCCCCCAATATGTGGATGGTATTCTTCCTGAAGAGTAAACTAATTTGGATTCCATCTCCTCCTGGCTTCAGATGTAGTCATAACTATTTTTTAGAAAATATTTCTTCGCCTTCGTCCAAGAGTCTCACTCTGGCTTTCGGATTGGTAGTAGAAGGTAGTGTTGAGGCGGGGGCGGGGGGTGGTGTATTTTGTAAATAAGCCGTACTTTTAGGGAAATGGCAAAACTAGCAGGTGCCATTTCAATTCAGTTTTGGTTGCTTTTGGAACATATCAACAGCAAGTATCTGTTCTCTGTCAGCAGTAGGCTACATGCTGGACAAACAGGGGATCGGGCGGGGGTTTTCCATGTAACCAAGCGAGCAGATCAGCAAAGGGTAATGAAAGACAATGATGGAGGCTAACCTTCATTAAGCATTTACCATTGGCCAGACACCGTATACTAAGGACTTTATTCACATTATCCAGTTTAACCCTCGAAACTCTGCGAGTGAAGCGTTAGCCTGCCCAGAGGGGTTATGAAACGTGCGCAATGTCACACAGCTAGTACGTGGTCGAACTCAGGATCTGAACTCAGCTCTGTCTGACCCTAATCACTGTGCCAACTGCTCTCGCATAAATTTGGTACCAAGCAGAGAAGCTCCCACCTTCCCAGTGGAGGCGAAGCAGCAGGAATGCCCCTTCAAGTGTCGGTCAGAGCTCAGTGTTAGAAACCAGATAGTGTTACTACTCTGTTCGTAACTTGCAATAGTATTTTGTCAGTTATTTTAAGGATGTAGTTTTCAAGTGTCCAGGTTGCCTCAGAGGCCAACGCAGCTACTGGCTTCTGCCCAGTCATGATTATTTGTCATCCATACTATTTGGAAAAGTTTCCATCCTATCATTTTGCTATACTCAGATTTAGAAAAATGCAATTCAGTAAGATAGTGTGATTAGCTACCCCCTGAGTTTGGCTGCTGTGTACAGCTTCACTGATTTGGATTTTAAAGTTGTAATATAAAAAGGGCCAGGATTATTAGCAAAACCAGTAAGGAGTTTGTTATCTTGCCATTGGAGGGTGAAGTGTTCTCTTCTTCACCGACTCTTCCGCTGGAAGTGGAACGAAGAGTGGCTATCTTTTGTGGTGTACGTGTACCGTAGTTCTGTTTTAGGTTCTGCAGGGCATCCCGTTTATAGTTAGGTACAATAAAACCCCCCCTCAGAACAAGTTTCCACTCCTGGACCAATGAAATAATAATTGAGAAAAAGTGGTCAGAATATTTGAGTAAGGGCCTTATCTTTTAGCATGCAAGTTTCTAGCGAGGACATACGGCACTTCTACATCTGTATTTTTCCCTGTGTGTGCTGGTATGACGACATGCTTCGCATTGTAGGTATTCGCTGAATTTTTCTCTTATTACTGTTGTATATCATTAGAGCTTTATTCATTATCACCAAGCCATCTTTTAGAAGAACCCCCTTGAAGACAGAACTTACATATTTAGATCTCTCGGAAGCTCCACGTTTTTTTTAAACTGGGACAGACAGACATTATTTTCTTCACTGGTAGGCAAAGCACATAGTACTTCCAGAACCGTGCTAGTGTCTTATTGACCTTGCTTTAAATAATGACTATCTTCTTCTTACTAGGATTTTTGCACAAATTCTTTGCAATTAAAGAAAATTTGGTACTAAGATTGGTAGAAATGGTCAAGTATGAAAGTATATCCTGATGTAGAGAATTGTGATTTAGTGTCTTATTATCCTATCCAATTGTCTGGGGCACAGGAGACACGCTCACTTCCTTCCCTACATGATGTCTCTCCGGCAGAAGTAACGACAACCAGGGCTTCTGTTTATTGACTGTTCCCACGTGCGGACCTTGTGTTAAGTGCCCTACATCGATTATCTCATTCAATTCTCAAAACAACTCTGTAAGATAGGTGTTATTTTACCTATGAATAAGTAAGCTCAAAGGGTTAAGTGCCTTTCCAAGGCCCACCGACCGTGTCAGAGTCAGAATTTGAGCCCAGTTTTATTGAGCTCCGAGCCCCATGTGACATTATAAAGAGAAACGAACGCGTTCCCTCAGTCACGCTCATGAACAGGACTACTGGCTTCTGACTCTTTGACCGTTTCCAGCCATTTTAGTGGAAGGCATCGCATACACAGTTCCTTCCGGTCCAAGTGAAAAGTGGCAACACAAAAGAACACGAGCGATAAGATTAGCAGACGCTCAGTGGAACGCAGCACCATCTGACCCTCGCTGTGGAATAGCTGGAGACCCCGGGGGCTGAGCTGGCACACAAAGGCCTGGGGAAGGCGGTCTTCGCTCACAGATCACTCCATTCCTTCGCTGACCTTGCCGGCGTGCTCCTTCTCGGCCCTCAGTTAAGCTGCCATTAGTCTAGGATTTATAAGGTGTCACTGGCCATTCAAGAGACAGC
Source organism: Desmodus rotundus (assembly GCF_022682495.2). Taxonomy (NCBI): domain Eukaryota; kingdom Metazoa; phylum Chordata; class Mammalia; order Chiroptera; family Phyllostomidae; genus Desmodus; species Desmodus rotundus. The sequence continues at coordinate 111,544,256 of NC_071393.1, forward strand.
AACAGAGGTGTGGCTGAAAAGCGGGACAATAAAGAATGGACATGATTTTCATTTCTGTTCAAGCCAGCGTGATAACAAAACCATAACTGACCCCGGGACAGAACAAGACCGTCCAGCCAGTTGCATATAAATGATTCGTAACCTTTCCAGGAGGTACATTTTCTCCGATGGACCAAGATGCCCACAGTTTCTTCCTACTCGTGGTTGGAACACGCAAACCCTAGGAAGTGATCAGCATTAGTGATGTTGCAGTTTTCCACAAGAGAATCTGTATCCCATTCTTCCTCTAGGTTTCTAAACAATAGGGTAAATTTTATAAGTGAGAATTTTTAAGGAACTAATTATTTGTTGACTGAACCAAATGTGAAAATATTGTGTGGCAGTGGACCATGTGAATTAGGTAATTTTAGAGTGTTCTCTAGGAATTTTAAGTGTTATGAACTTTATTTTGAATAGGTAGGATTATATTAGTTTGTGTTTAAGATATATAGTGTGACTTCGGAATTCTTTTTTTAGGCTTCAAGTAATTTAAAAGAAGAGTGTTATCCCTTTAGGAATGAAGCTTATTTTAATTTCACAAATTTGAAAATGAAACTCTGACTTTTGATTTAAAAAGGGAAGAAGCCCCTGGCATCCAAATTTTAAGTTATTGCTCTTATTCAGAACTAGTAACATCCTGGGTTGTGGATAGAATCTTAAAAATTAAAGTTTAGGAAAATGTGTACACGTGCATATTAATTTTCAGATTAGCTATTATGCAGCTAATGTGACAACACCTCTCAGTCCCAATTTACTTAGCCCTTAGGAAGGGTTGGTTAGTGGTTGAAGCTCTGAAAAAGAGTCAGCCTGTTTCCTCAGTTCTCTGTGTTTTGAGTGACCTGTGGGCTTTGCCAGATATTCTGGCCTAGAGATAAAGCTGATGAAAGTCAGAGCTGGGGCTTTCCTACCTGTGTACTTATCAGTCTCCCCCTAAGCCACAGTCTGCCTTTTGATAGCTGTAATAATTAATTTGGTCTTCTCTCTTCTTCCTCCCCCGCCCCCACCTTCTCCCTGTCTGTTCACAGGTTATCTTGACGAATCAAATTACAACCCATCTGAGCAGAGCGCTAGCTTCTCAGGCAGACCTGGTGTCTCCAGCTGATGATTTGTCCCTGTCTGAAGGTAAGGGATCTGTCCTAGAGAGGCTGAAACTTGACACTCATACAGCCCCACCACCTCTCTGCCCACTGTTGGGAGCTAGGCGACGCAGCTAAGAGGCCCTGGCCAGTGAACCCAGCCGGAGCCTGGCGATTTAGGCTCAGCCACCTTTCCTGGCATCTAGTCCCTTATATTTGGAGAGTCTCTTGCTCTGTCACTGTAAGTGAGCTTCCTTTTTCACCCGAGTCATCTTAATAGGCATCCGTCACCTCCACCTTGAGGCTTATCACTCCTCTATAGATTGTTTTGGGTTCGTAGTATGAGGGCCGGGTGAACTGCTAACTGATGCGGTTTTTGAGACTGATGCTCAAAGGTTGGCTTTATCAGTGGTCTCTCAGCGATTTAGCCCTTTTTCTGGGCTGGGTACTTTCAGACCAGTATGATGTGCCGGTGATATGGCATTCCCTATCAGCTTTACAGAAAGATTGAGACAAGCGCTCGTGTTGGTAAATCTGCAAAACTTTCTCTGTCCTCCTATGTTAGCAAAGGTCAGGCTGGCTATGACTTACGTAGCTAGGGGAATTACACCACTGAGCCAGTGGGTGGTTTCTAGTTTAATTGAAAGTTCTTACTTGACATTTCTGAGTTCTGCTAGTTGTAATCTTTCAGGGCAGAATGCCATGGGCCTACATATATGTGCATGGATGTTCTGGGCCCCTCAGAGCTTTCCTCTTTCTGAGAATCATTCATGATGGAATACATGGGGTTCCCAGGCCTTCCAGGCTTACCGACTGTCCAGGTGGTCTTCCAGGGGTCGTCCTCAGCTTTTGGTCCCCAGATTACAAGGACTACACCCCTGCTTCTCGGCAGTGTTTTTTTCAGAGTGCAAACTAATTCCTTATTCGAAGCAATAGTAAAAGGCACTCTGTACCCTGTTTCCACATTTAGTGATGCATTATCGTGCCCCCCGTCGCCTGGACTTAAAAACCCGAGTCGTTTAATGTCCCTCCCGCTGCACATTCCTTTCACCCTCAGGTCTCCGTGGTTCTTCTCCCACGTGTATCTGGCGTCCCTTCTTTTTCTGTAATGTGTGTTGTGATCAGCTGACTTACTAAACTCACAACTGGATTATTTTAATAAAATTCCAAAATGTCTTCCCGACTCCAGACTCGACCATTTCCATTCTGCCACTACCATGTGGGACTCACCTGGTCTGGCTTTCTTGTACTGCGCCACTCTCCTCCTAAGGAAGCTCAGAGTCTTTCAGTGTTTTTTCCGAGAATGAGCTAAAATCAATAAGCTAATTTTAAACTAGTCAGGAATTTGTGATTTGTTCTCATGGAAATCAGCAAATGCTAAGAATCAGAGTTTTTTTCCTTCTTTTTGCACGGATCTGTTTCCCAAACACCACTAGGTAAAGTCAATGCTTCTTAATGCTTCGCAGTCTGGTCTTTCCTTCCTGTTCAGCCTCTATTTTTGCTATCATCGAGGCTGGAGCTCCGATGCCAAGTGTGCCGACTTGCTGCCTGTGGCCCCCATGGCTGCCCCCGTGCCTCTGCAGGGACAGCTCGCCATGTCTAGAATAGCATTTCCCCTTTTCACTTCTACCTCTTCTTTCCTTCCCATTCCCACTCCTTCAAGGTTTGTGTAAAGACCACCTCTTCCACAAAACCTCCCTGCCTGCTCCAGTGGGCTTTGGTCTCACTCTCTATTCCTCCTCTGTGGTCCCTCTACTGCTCTGCTATATAAGGAAAAGGTCTAGAAAAATTAACTTAACTTTCCATGGTTTCCTGACTCGATTGGCAGATATTTTAAGGACACAGACTATCCTGTGTACTTTTTGTGTCCACGTTGTGCCGGACTAGCAAAGTCCTAGGCACACAGTAGGCTGTAAATAAATGCTGAACGAATGCTGTAGTTAATGCTTCGTAAGAACAGCAACCCTGAGAATCACACAAAACACCTGTGAACATCATTAAAAATTGTTATAATTATTTCACATACCACACACACACAGAGTAATTCAGCTCTGAAAAGAAGAAAGTATCTTGTTTCCTTATTGGAAAATCAGTAAGGAAGAGTGCTCTGCTTTGTCTGGGCCTCCTGGTTTCCCTCAAGCACAGAAGAGGAGCGAAACAGTTAACCAAGGACACTGCTCGGGGGCTCCAGTGTAACCGCTTCAAGAAAGTGGTAAAGTCACGTTCATGGCAAAGGAAGGGTTACCGGCTCACTCTTCCACAACTTTTTCTCGTTACGAAATCCAAGGGAGAAGGGAAACAATTGATTTTTTTTTTTTTAGATCTTTTTCTTGCCTAGGTAACAAGGTTGTAGAAATATTTTTCCTGAAGTCTATAATGAAATTCCTTACCAGTGAATTAAAACGGACAAGTTTCTCGGAATATGTATATCTCTTCAAATATATGACAGTGTTTGTTAATATCACTATGATTAATATGGATAAATTGCTTTGTCGCCGTTTCAGGCATTTGTGGTGTCAGCTTTGCCATCATTTGTTACCTCTGTGATCCTGAGCAGGTCTTCGGTCATGTGGCCTCAGGTTTTCCTGTTAAATGACAGGTTGGATGGATACACGGCTGCCAAAGTCTTTCTCGCTCTAACATTGTAAGATCGTGATGCGGGTCCGAAGATCAGGAGCATTCCCTACGTGATGGGCTTTTAAATTCTGATTTTTCAGAGTGGGATGAATGACTTTGTTGCCCTAGATTAAGCATAATAGAAAGGATCTTCAGAAATCTTAGCACCGATACCTCTGGCATGCCTCTAACAGTCTCCTCTCCCATATCACTCTCTCTCTCTCTCTCTAAACATTTCCGGTCTTGTCTGTCTATCTCTTGCTCTTTCTGCTTTTCTTCCACACAAGTGTGCACACAAGAAGTGCATGCAAACCCGTGCAAGTGAGAAACACACCCTAACAAGGGAGCTCAAGGTCCACCCTGTCCTGTAATATATTTGATCTGCAGCCCAGAGGGCACAGCTTAAACAGTGCTCCCTTGAAAACAGTTGCAGGGTGGGAACAAGGGGCCACAGAGCAGTCAGCGATAAAACGGTCCGAGCTGACCTGAGAGGCGTACCCAGCAGGGGCTGATTCGGGAAATGAAGTCCCTTCTGCTCTGACACAGAGCACGGACTATAAGTGACCTGGCCCAGCTGAGAGATCTCTTCCATCCCAGCGGATCCTGTACTATTAATATCTGCCAGCTGCAGGCCCAGAGCGTCTGCCTGCTGAGATCAAAAGAACTCCTATCTTAGCTGGAGCAAGGTCATCTGCACAGGGCTGTAAAAGCTAGCCCTGGCTGGCTCAGGGACCTCTGTAGGGGAGGAGAAGTCAGGAGTGGGGAGGTGCTCTCTCACGCTCCTTTAATCTCGGCTGACCAGCTGTTGCCCTCCCAGTGTTTGTAAAGTTGAGAGTTCTTTGTTTTAGTGTTGCTTGTTTTTTTCTTCTTTCCCTTACTAAATGTGTGGCTAGGCTGTCGCTGGGATTATGTAGACCCGTGTTCACTGCTTGGGTCCGTGGGATGATTCCCTTCACTGAGGTTTCGTGTCTGTGTTGAACCACCCAGCTCCCAGGAGGGAGAGCCGCAGAGGGAGAAGAGGACCCCAAAGGCCAAGGCCTGGCCCAGCATCACTCCTACCGCACAGCTTTGTGCCTTGAGAAGGAATGACAGGACAAACTGAATTTCCCCCGTTTAGTTAAAATACCTCCTCATGTGCGTGGTGTGCTTGTCAATTTTTAGCCTGCCTTTCCCAAATGTTATTTCATTCAGTTAGGAGAATGGCTAACTGAAATTTCAAGGCTTGATGAAAATTGACCAAAGTTATTCTGTGAACCTAAGGGCAGAAATCAAGATTTTTTTTTGTTGTAGTTGTTGATAATCTACATGGTTCTCGAGCAGGCAATGTGAGTCAAAATATTTTCTTCTTTAGTTTTTTGTTTTGTTGACGGAAACTCAGGCATCTAGGCTGTTACAGAGTTCGGTGACTGGTTATTGACTAGGGTATCGTGACTGTTCTGTGGCCAAGGACATGGTCCTCAGATGCCCTTGCTGGTTCTTCCTGGTGGTCCGAAAATGCTAAGGATGATTGAATCTTGGTCACAGGGAATACCCCTTTTGCCCATGGTGATCAGCAAGGAAAGGACTTCACAGTCCAGCTGAGGAAGACACCGTATCTTATTCTGAAGTCATCTGGGGTTCAAACAGAAGGACTGAACCCCTCTTCAACCAGGCACAGTTGGAGGGTGAGACTGAAGAACGGCGACAGTGGGCCCTGTGTGAGACTGAAGCTCTGCTCCCCCTAGATCATCAGCGCTGTTCCCTCTGATGATTTAACGGGACAGCAGTTTCTTCAGTGTGGTCACGTAGCCATTCCAGCTGCCCCAGGAGACCCTAAAGACCTCGTTAGGCTGCCATCCTGGCATCCCCTGCATCTGGCATGTCCGTATTCTTCTCTCTGCAGTAATAGTTTCTGGTAGATAACAGCACTTCAAAACTAAAAATGAAAAGTGCATGGATGGGTCAAGGAAAGAACATAAGAAAAAAAGCAATACTTACTAGAACCAGGAGTGGCTTCCAGTTTTTGTACTGGAAGGCCTTTTAGTTCGGTTGAATTGATGTGCAGGAGAAAGTATGTTAGGATTCATACTCCCTGAGAAACCATCCCTGCAAAAAGCTGGAGTCCATTTGAAAGATTATATGCAAGTGCGTGGCTTGTGTCTCTTCTAAAATAAATTCACCAAGTAACAACAGCCCAGAATGGCTGGGGCGAATCAGGGATTCGTGGTTGTGAAAGAAGCAGACTTCAAAGCGTGGTATGAATTTTCAAGTTTTATTTCCACTCTTGCTTTCCAGCTGGATCTGCTCTGGATTTACTGCAGGATGTTTGAAAATGTGGCTCCCTGCTAATCTCAGACAGTTGCTGTGATCAATGGTTTCTTTCATTTCCGATAAAAAACACTGGTGTTTCTGCTTAAATTGTGTGTACTTTCAGCTTTATTATTACAGTCGTAATTTATTGTCCAGCATTACCCAAATTTGTAATCCATTAACCGCAGACTTTGGGGTGGGGTGGTCAAGTTAGCAGAACTCTCTCCACCCTTGAGCTCCAAGGCCCTCCACCGCCCAGGCCCGAACCTAACGCTCGCAGGTGTGGGAGGACCGCGTGCCAGCGGGCATGGGAGGAGCAACGTGAAAACATGCACCTCTCAGGAGCATGGTGCCGGTGGCCTATAATTAGAACTTTGAAAACATAAAGTGTCACCATGTGGTTAATGTTAACAACTGTGATCAACATCATTAACATTAATTTCCGTAGCATTGTAAAATGCCTTAAAATGATGACTCACTTAATCTATCTCAAGCAACTGAAGCCTGAGGGAGAGAAGGGCACTAACTGCTCCGGGGCCGCACAGTGAGGGAGAGACGGCGTCCCCCGGAGCAGAAGGCGGAGCCCCTCCCTCAAAACCCTGCATGTGGGCACTGCTGCCTCTTAGGAGTGAGTTTGGGGAAAAAATGTGTGTCCTGGGGACCTTTCCATTTTTGATTCCAAAGCCACAGACATATGACAGCACACAACTTACCTCCAGCCACTGTTCAGATGCCATGAGAGACCTAATTCATAGAAAAAGATTAAAAGCACCAGAAACCCGTGGTGTTTAGCTAAAGAAAGCCTAGATATCATGTGAGCTCTGGGGGTGGCTACAGTTCAGAGCAATTGGGCACAGCCTACAAATGGCTGAAAATCTCAAGAGGGAGAGGCACTTGAGGATTTTCAGCAGGGAGGCCAAGGGGCAGGAGCACCACGGCCAAGGGATCCAGTGAGAAAGGAGGCATCAAAGTCCGCCACCGGGAGGTGCTTCCTGGCCAGGAGCTGTGTTTTGCTGGTGACAGTTTGCCAAAGAGAGACACATTTAAAGCCCGATCAAATAAGGTGGGAGCCAGAGGGTAGTCTTTGAGAAGCAGTCTTTGAGATGGTCGTGGGAGGGCTGGGCGAGATGTTTTGAAAATAATTTCCCCTTGCCCTCAGACCTCTGCACCCTTTAGAACTTACTGGTTAATGTCCCAGATCTGCACATGTTAACATCTCAGTCACAAAGGCAGAAGGGACGAGAACACCCAAGCCAATTTTGTTCATTGCTTCAACGACAGAGATGTGGGGGCCAAAAGCCCAGAGAATGGGATGCCAAGAGGTGGTGTGATCCCGGCGGGCTTCCAGCTGGAAGCGTTCTCTGAGAAGGGATCCTTGTTTACCATCATCGAAGAGAACCCTATACCCAATACGAGAGGCGTCTAGGTGAGAGATCATGAAGAAAGGAAGAATGGCTGGTTTCCAGGAGTGGTGGCCAGGTGGTAACAGTTTGGGTTGGAACGCGGCATGCATTTTTGATGTTTACTAGGATTTGAGGAGGATTGTAGCAAGTCTGCCAAGGTGATCTGGTCCGAGCATAGTCCAGCTGAGCTCTGACCTAGGTTTGAATCTTTCTGACGGCTTTGCTTTTCTTCATTTTTCTGATAAGCCACTCAATAAATACTAGTTGGAGTAAACTGTATTTCATTGAGTCATACGGACATTTCCTGTGCATTAGCTGCATTCCTGCACATATCAGCATAGTTTTAGAGCTACGGTCCCTCCCCAGATTTTCTCTTGGCTAGATGAATAGACCTTTGAGTGCCTTTCAACCTGCTGATTTCATCAGTGGTGGAGCCCCTACCATACGCACCCTGTTAATGTTACAGGAAATCCAGAAATGAAGAAGATGGGGTCCCCACCCTCATGATATTTACAGTGGAATTTGAGAATAATGCTACAGGAGAACAATATTTGGAGAACGCGTGCGGCACTTTCAGACAGTGTGGCATGCCTCAAAGGCTCCAGGATTTAGGAAGAGGGGCTCTTTCAGCAGAGGTGAATCTGAAGGGTCCAGGGAGGAAGATGTAAGTGATGGGCCTTGAGGGATGGATATGATTTGAAGTAAAGGTCAGGGAATGCTATGAGCAAAGGCATCAAGTTCACAATGGGCCATGTCTGCCCTTGTCTCCTCTCATTTGTCCCCTCTCCAAAGCTGTTCTAGCCACACAGCCTCCCCTTCTGTCCCTCACACTGACTGCTGTGTTTCTGCCTCTGGGCTTTTGCATTTGCCATGCCCACTGACGAGCGTTTGTCCTGATCTCCCTTTGGCCTGCTCCCTCACTGCGCCTCACTCCAGTGTCATCTCCTCCAAGAGGTGTCCCTTCCTCTCTCCCTCCTTCTCCACCTCCTGGCTTCATTTTTCCTTATGGCCCTTATCACTACCTGACGTGCATTATAAATTTCTTTGTGGGTTTATGGTCTGCCTCTTTTGCTTTCATATGATCCCCTAAAAGGCAGAGACTTTGTCTTGATCGCTTTTGTAGCCCCTAGTGCCTAGAGGGTACTCAATAATATAGGATCTATGTCATAGGGAAATGCGGGGCATGTTGGGAAGGGGGCTAGGGAGCCCCATTTTTCTGGGGCTTGGGGTAAATGTAGGGAGATCAAATGCAATAAATCTAGAATTAGGTCGGGGTCAGACTTTACAATGGCAGACTGAATTTTTAGGTTTCATGCTAAAGCGATTATAACTACGCACTCCGAAGACCGTCTGGGTGAGATGTGCCAGATGGCTTAGGGATGGGGAGGTTGAGGTAAGGAGACCGTGAACTCGTCAGATATTCAGGAAAATGGGACACCCATTGTACACCAGGAGCCAAATTCGTGCTGAGGATGCAGAGGTGACACTGTAGATAGATCTGTCATTACCAAAGACACGGGGGCAAAACCCGCAACCCTTTGAAGCGCTGCCAATCATTCTGTACAACCGGCAGTGCAGGGGCCATAGGGGAGGACGACAGAGGGTCAGACTTGGGGAGTAGGCAGTGTGGAGCATGGACGTCTGGCCTGCCAGCTTAGGGGGCTTATGGTTTTTTCTGGAGCCTCTGTGGGAAGAATATGAGGATAATCCATTGGCAGCACATCATTTCCTCGATCAACAAGATTGATGAGGCTTATTTGACTGGCTAGGAATGTTTCTCTTTCCTTATAGTTCCATGTGCATCCCTTCCAAAGCCACATGCTCAATCAAGAAAGATGGATGACTCCCCGGAGAGAGTAGGGCTGTTCTTCAGTCGAGGATATGGAGTGATTGTGTTTCCCCACCTGAACCTTTGTTCCCGTGGTTCTCAAACCTTAGCATGCAGCCAAGTCACCCGGAGGGCTTATTAACACATGCACTGCTGGACTCCCACTCCCAGAGTTTCCCTCTGTCTGGGGACGGGTCAGAGAATTTGCATTTCTAACAAATTATCAGGAGTCGTTGATTCTGCTGGTGTACAGACCAAACTTTGAGAACTACTGCTTTATTCCCTGAAGTCCTTACCTGTGTTAGGCACCAGGAATACCAATCTCCACCTGAGATCTCGAGGAGACACTATCCTAAGAGAGGAGGCAGGCGTGGAGAAGGGGTGACGGCAGGCCTCCATGGCCGTACGCCTTCATCAGGTCACAAGTGGTGTTGTCTGCAGGCTTTGTCTCAGACCTGGGGTGGAGCAGTTACCGAACTGTTTTAGGGCTCTTTTAGTAGTAAGAAACAAAAAGCCACTCTAGTTTATTTTTTTTAAGTTCGGTCTATTAATAACAGTAGCTAACATTTATGGACCATGTACTGTGTGCCTGGCATTATATCTGTTATTGAATTTAATCCTCACAACAACACTCTGAGGTGGATGGTAATCATTATTTCATTTTATAGATGAAGGAAATGAGGCTTAGAAAACAACACAATTACTGGCAGAGCCAGGATTCCGACCCAGGGAGTCTGGCTCCAAAACTTACACTCGTATCCACTAAGTCCTTCTGTAAGGGTACAGTTCGGATTCTCAGGCCGTGGGCAAATAGGAACTAAAATACAGCCAGACCACATGGGAAAGGCTGAAACTTGGGTCATTCTCTTTGTTTTTCTTATGTCTGCTTCAGCTTTCCATGGCACTGACCCTTGACCTTATGATCTGATTGGCCCAATTTACCTTTTCACCGCTGGTGATTCTTTGAATGGGCTGTGCTTTGGTCCAGTGAGGCATGGCCAAGAAGTCATAGTATTAAAAACATGGCCAGTACTTCTATTCTTTTAGAAGGGTTCATGGATAGGAAACATTTCCCCTTTTAAAGGCTTACACAGCCCTGGCCAGTGTGACTCGGTTGGTTGGGCATTGGCCCACAAAGCAAAAGGTCACCAGTTCTATCCCCATTCAGGGCACATGCCTGGGTTGCGGGCCAGGTCCCCAGTTGGGGTGTGTGCAAGAGGCAACCAATCGATGTTTCTCTCACACATCAATGTTTCTCTCCCCCTCTTTCTCCATCCCTTCCCCTCTCTCTAAAAATAAATAAAATCTTTTCTTTAAAGGGTTATGCAAAAAGGGCAGATTTCTTTAGAAGGGACAGCCTATGAAGTGAATGCCCCAACGTAACATCTAGTTGAGGACTTTGTCCAGGTGAGCAGGTATTATTGTAAGTTTGCTAAGAGGGTCTGTATACCTCTGTCCCTTCAGCCACGTCCATTCTCGGCATTCTCCCCTCCTTCCCCATCTAAATGTGGACATTATCTTCCTATTACTAGTCTGTGTCTTCAAGCCAATATACTGGATTTAAGGAAAAACTTGAAAACAGTTTTTTTTTCCAGTCCCAGCTCTGGTTTTCTTTATACCCATAGTCAGCTGTAGAGTTTCTCTTCAGGGGAGAGAGAGAGATTTCTTTTGTTAATCCAGAATCCACTACCTACTCTAAACCGTTATTATCTGATAAGATGTGAGGCCTAAAATTACCTGTGTGTAAGTCACCTCCTACTCAGGAACATAAGACAGACAGGCTCACTAGCCCCGTGTCCCACGCTCCTCAGCCTTTATTCACCACTACTCAGGAGGAGATAGGCCCAAGAAACCAAGATGGCAGCTGGACAATGGGAATATTTGCATTGGAGAACTGTAAATTACATCTTTTCCACAGTTTATTATATTCTTGAGCAGAAGTAGTCCCTACCCTCAGGACACGGTCTCAGTTTTATGGGTTAAATGTAAGAGAGAGAGAGAGAGAGAGCGTGAGTGTGTGTGTGTGTGTGTGTGTGTGTTGGCGAGGGGTTTCTGTATTTTAATAGCAAGACAGTGAGTTCTTTTTAAGTTCTGGTGTGGATTTTCTTAACCATGCTTCTCTGTAATGGCCCCACATCAGCTGCTAAGAGAACCTAAGTTTCCTGGAAGCATTACTTCCAGCCACAGATGCTGGAGGATACCTTAGGGGGGCCGGGATTTGTTTTGTTTTTAAATATAATATATAGATAAAGGAAGCTAGAAAAGTGTCAAAGAAATTGCCTTGGAGCTGAATGACCAGGAGAACATGCCCCCCAGGAGAGCCCTAGACCAGAAATAGAATAAATCCTTGAAATCTTTAAGGTATAGCCCAGGAAACGGACATCAGGAAGTATGGGGCTGCCAGAGCCCAAGAGTGCATCCAGCCAGGAAGAACGCCCCTGTTCCTTCAAGGACCACACTGGAACCAAGGGCAATGACTTGCACTTTGATGTGACAGTACAACATTAAGGTAAATTTACAAAAACTTAATCCTGTCTTAGAATCATTAGAATATAAGCCCCTTGAGGACAAGAATCTCTCCTCGTTTGTTTACTGCTAGATCCCCAGCACCTAGCATAGTGCCTGGTAATAGCAGTTGCTCAGTACATATTTGGTAAATGAATGAGGCACCTGTAGCTACAAGGCAGGACAGTCAAAGAATTTTTTAAAGCTTTAGGCCTATATTCACCTAAAAGAAGCATGAAACTGATGTATCACGTATGCCCCAAAGTTCCCTCAGGGTGCAGTCAGCTTTAACTCTGCACCTGCACTGACCGTATGTGGTAAACACCCACGGGCAGCTCAGGGAAAGTGTCAGGAAAGAAAGACCAGGGGCCTCATAGCTGTGCTTTTGAAGGGGAAAACTTCGGCATTCACCCAGGAGTGGCCACTGAAGTAGTGTAGTCTGATTTACAGTAAGGATATTCATCAGGTACCTACTCTCTGCTAGGTTCTGTGCTAGGCAGACTCTCGGGATCCAGAGACAAAAGCTATAGTCCCGGCTTTCGTGAAGCTCACAGTCAGGCTGTGGTGGGAATCGTTACGGACGAGAATATACAGCACATTACGATAGCTCTACATTCAGGATATTGCTGGGGAAGCACGGAGGAGTCCTGGATTGGGGATGGGAGCTCTGTAAGAGGGCTTTTCAGAAGGAGACCCTGGATCTGGGTTTTGAAGGATCAGTAGCAGTTCCCAAGAGCAGAAAGAGGAGGGGAAGGTACTCCTGGTGGACCGTAAAGCCCAGATAGTGGACTAGAGGCAGGCCGTAGTGGGAGACCTCTGGGATGTCCATCATGGCTGGCGTGGAAGAGAGTGGCAGGAGGTCAGCCTGTAGAGATAGGCAAGGGCCAGATTGTGACAAGTTTTACCCAGCCCGCTAGTCAGCTTGAATTCTTTTCTGAGGATGGTGGGGAGCCACTGAAACAGGAAACGGATACAATCATTTTGTCATCCAAAGTGATTTCTCAGGTAGCAATGAACAGGTTAGCGGGGACGGAGGTAACTGGAGACCTTGGATTTGGATATCTTCAAAGGGATTCACTTTTGCATGGGGCTATCCCTGAGTTTCTTAAGGTACTGGGAACTTTATAATCAGCTTTTACCATTCTAAATTCTGGTGGCCAGATCTGGCTTGGATTTCTACCTCACTAACTTGGGAGAGATTTCTTTGGTGCACTAGGCTTCTGAGTAACATCAGATGAGTTCTCGACTTATCAAGGTACCTTACAGTTAAAAACGGCTGAGAATCTGTAATTCTCTGCTGGGTGGTGAGAGAAAATATCAAGTGACTTAAAGTACTAAGCAGCGCTATGGAAATAAGTACACTTTTATATTCCTTTTGCTAGTGATTATAATAATAACATTAAGTGTCTATTATGCATGAAAAATCCCAACAGCCTGTGTGGGGCTCAGTGTGTACCCCCATTTTACAAACAAAGAAACTGAAGCACAGACTGCCTGCATAACTTGCTGATGATCCTCTAACTACTGATTACTTGGGGATTTAAACCTCCAGGGCCTGGCTCAGGGTCTGTGCTCTTGACCTACACTCAGCTCTACAAGACAGTCATACAACCACCTCCTAAAGCTTACGATCGTATTCCTGCCCTTACCGGAGCTGAGAGGATTCCATGCTTCAATGTAATAATTGTGGTCATTTCTTTGCATTCACCCTGAAATGGCTTTACAGACGGACGTTCGAGAAAACCGTGTGTTTGCACAGTAGAGAAAGCACTGCATTTGGAAATAGGGGACCTGTGTTCAAGTGGCAGCTCTGCCACAAAACTGTTACTTTGCGCAAGTCATGTAATTTCTCTGGCCTGAGTTCCCTCAACCAGCATACACGGGGGGGCCACATACATCAGGTGATGCCCTCACAGGGCAGGTTGATATTTTCTCTTTTAAGCCTCAGGCAGACTTTTCTGTTTCTCTGTTAGAGATGAACAAAGCAAACCTCAGGCCGGACCAACCCCCCTATAAGCACTGTGGTACATCCCTTTGTCGTTGTTGTTACATTGGTTATCTAGAGCGGCAGTCCGCATTTTTTCAAATCTACCCCCATCCTTTTTGAGCATGGAATTGCCCCACACAAGTAACACTGCTGTCTGTAAAACACAGTGCCACTGGACCATTAAGGTATGTAAAACGCATGAGAAATAGAGATGTTTTCATAATGAGATAGGCTCTGGTATTTTCTTCCCACATCCCAATGAGTCATGACGCGTATGCCTGTCACTGATGTCGGGGAAAGTTCGAACTTCTCCCTGCCTCGTTCTCATTACAGAGCTCTCTACCGTCCTAAGAGCAGCGAGGCCAAATCCCAAATTTGAGCCTTGGCTTCAGTCTTTCAGCTGTTCGTTCATTCAGCTATGGAGCACCCGTAGTGTGATGCTCTTGCTGGGTGTTCACAGGTCACAAGAATAGTATCAGGCTTGGCCCCGGCTCTCTAGAACTTACGGCCTAATTCTATTGTTGTCATCCTTACCTGGCTGGAACGCTAGACTCCCTGCATACTACGGTGCAGCTAAACCTGGCGTCTGAACTGCCTGGGTGCATTGCATCACAGTGGGTAGCACAGAAAGATAAAATGAGGGAAGGCTGGAAGAGGTAAAGCCACACTAGAGCACAGTACCTGTGAATTGACAGAACAAGGGAGGCAGATGTTTAATGTCAGAGGCACTCAAGGAAAGAAGGGAGCGTCATGATCTTTGGGGGGCTGGGCCACCATCTTAGGCTATTGGGGCGGAACGAGGATGGACTTGCTGATCGGTCTGTCCTGAATCTCGGAGTATGTAGAGCTCTGGGCATCAGCCAACAGACCACCTCCATCCCTTGGTTAGACCCACTTGTGAACTGGCGGGCAGTACATCAGCCACATGTTTCACTGAGAACGCACCAGGCGGGCCAAGGTAGCTCGGTGTAGTTTAAGCACCTGTGGTGGGCGACTGTTTTTCTTGGCCAGCCGTTTAATGCGCACCGAATCAGATAAACTGCGCTTGGCTCCTAGGCTCTCTGCAGACACAAACAATTAAGTACATCCTGCTGCAATGCCCGTGCTAGGGAACCTGGCTTTCCTGCACTGATCGTCTGGTTTTCCTGGCCCTTGGGGCTGGAGTTTGGAGAAATCATTGAAGCAACCTTGAGAAAGCTGTTAACCCTTAAACGTTAGCTTTTTATCACCGTATATATTCAGAAGCGGTTTGCAGCCAAAGCCTTACTAGCCATGGCAGTTTTAAATAATGGTCAAAATCATGATTTTATTAATTTTGTCCTTCACTCAGGGTTGGCTTGGAGAAGTAGGAGATTGTAATTCATGAATCCTTTTCTGATTTTGTAACCATCTTGCACTCTCAAGTTGGAGTAATAACCTTGCCCTTCTCAGTTTATTCTTCTGTGACCATGTATCTGTTGAAATTTATAAATAAAACCTCATCCAGTTGGGTTTCAAATTTTGTGAGAAATCACCTTCCTTCGTGGGAAGTTGCATATCAGCTGAGACTGGCATGATTGATTCCAGACATGAATTACAACAAGGCCGAGCTGAGCAGTTCTCCCAGAAGAAGTCACCTAAAATTGGTACGTGCGACCCATTATGGCCTTTGGCCAACTGAAATCAGAACCACGATGGGCATGGAGGAACCGTAATCTTGACCTTTTGGCCTACTGATAAACATTCTTGCAATTCTAAATGTACCTGGGGTTTGCGATAAGTGTGTATTTGGGAAATCTTTGAAAACACGTAAGTTAGTAATGCTGTTTATCGGGAAGATGTGCTTACATGCTCTTAATGACCAAAGAGGGGTTCCAGTGGGAAGGGCCTGGTGGAAGAAGTTGAGCAGGAGAGGGCATGTTACCCACTGGAGGACAGAGTGCGGCGTACCACGTAGTGGACTGCACCATCGGGAAAGGAATCTAGAAAGGTGAGGAGACGCACGAGAAAGGAGGTAACTCCTGTTGACAAGCCACCATTGTTCAGGCTCAGTGGGGATGAGAAAGGAAATCCAGAAACCTACATGAGAGCTTCTCTTGGACTGGCTGAAAATATTGATTTTTTTTTACCTGGAATTTGACAGGGTCAGTTCACGTCTGGGTTTTCAGCACGTAGTACAGGGCCCTTTTGTCTTGGGAGGCGGCTGGACTGGTTTTTCCTCCAGGCAGGTGCACAGAGGGCATTTATTGTAGCCTGAAACACAAACACCAAGCCCCTAGGCCCTGATCCACACACTCTCCAGCACGGCTCAAGGAAATAAAGTGAACAATGTCTCTTGCAACAGGCGAGCACTGTAAATGCCACTCCTGAATGAAATATTTCTTAAAACTTTGTATCCGTAACTTGATAGTCTCTTAAAACTTAATTATATGTCAGGGAAAAGGAAGCTATTGGCTCCTCCAGCTGTCCAGGTTGAACAAGAGCGCACAATGGAGCATATCCGATTCTCGGCCTTACTTAGGTAATCAGATTAATATCTCCTGAATTGAATTTACCCTTTTGATACGGAGTCTTTCAGCTGCCTTGTTTCACATCTCAAATTCTGACAAAGCTGTGCGGCCTTTGAGTAATTTCCCTGAAATCTATATGCGGGAAGCCTGTGCTCTTTCGAGCACTTTTTTGGGACTTGTACCAATTAAATCTGTTTCTGGCACACTTTTAATGGCATACTTTCCCCTGAGTCAACAACCGCTCTAAAATCTGAGGTCATTTGTTTAATTTGAAAGCAAAGGTTATGAAACGACCATTTCAGGCTTCACCAGCCAAGCCCCTGTGGCTTTGAAAGTGGCGATGAGACAGGGGAAAGGCTAATAAAGTGGATTTCTTACACACAAAATAAATTAATTACTGTGTTTCTGTTAAATCAGTATGAAACCAGGTCTGTCCACACCCTCCCTGCCAGCCGCGCTGTCCCTTTCTCTTCAAACACATCCCCTTCTTCTGGGGCTCTCACACTCGCGATTGAAGTTCACCCTTCTGCTGTTGTTTTTGCAGAACAAACATCTGGACTGGATTTTTGTCAGCTGGAGTTGAGAGAGAACTGTAAATGATGCAGTGATTTTTTTTTCATCCTTATTAAATTTATTTATAGCCAGTCTAAAGCCAGGAAACATGTTTTTAAACTGCTAGAGCTCTTGATTGGAGGTTCTCGAGGAACATACAGTGGATGGTATTTTCCCCCTGCTGTTTCTAAACAGTATCACGGGTAGAATTACATAATTTCTCATTTTGGCATTTGTTGTTGTTGTTTTTTTTTCCCTGAAGGACCCTTCATTAGGACATTTTGTGCATCAAAATTCTTCCATTGTAATAGCTTATCTGATATGCCTTGTTTTCTGTCAGGGAGAGAAAAGGGAATGTCACTGGTATTTCAGAAAAACTGCAATGATGAGAGTGAGTTTCTGATTATCTGAGACATGAACCAGTGATGCGGGTATTTCCTTTTGCCAGAAGAACACACCTCGGATCCTATTCCTACCTTTTCCACTTAACAACCTCTAAAATCTTAAAGCTGCCAAGTCTTAAAGAATCTCATTCATTTTCTCATTATTTAAGATAATAAAAGGCTCCACAAGGGGCTAAGTAAAATAATTTATGAAATTCTTTGCTGTGCCCTTAGACCTTATTAAATAACAATGCCTTGGGGTTTCTATAATTATTAAAGAAACAAAACCTTCTGGAGGAGGCTGAGCCAGATGAAGATTTTTGGAGGTCCCTGACAGTTCTGTGATTTGAGACGATTCTTTCATTTCATTCATTGTCATTTGAAAAAAGAAGAAAGGAAAGGAAAGGAAAGGAAAATGAGGCTGTTTGGGAATGAGATTTGCTACCCACAGGCATTGTCTTCTCCAGAGAAGAGGCCCGCTCTGCTTCCTGCCACCCAAGTCAGTCATCCTCAGCCTGAACAATGGAGCTTAATGTTCCCCATCTTGCTAAGGGTTAGTCTCTGTTGTTATGAAAGTGAATTGAAACCAAATGCACTTTCTATTGGAAAAGCTGCCATTGATCTCGGCTCACGGACGATACTAAGAGCGATGGCGCTTACAGACAGGGAAGAAATCCTTGCTGTCATATCGTAATGCCAGTTATTTCACCGTTAGCCCCATGAAGACATCTCTGATGCAGCAAAACTCCACTTCATGATGTTCCTGTGTCACTTGGCGATTCCATGTTTAGTTCTTAGAAATGGGAACAGATTATTCAGCGAAGAATTACGTTGCTAATGGACTGGGAAAGCTATTCTTACAGCAAGACCCTTCCTTAACTAAGAGGCCATGCTCTCCACCAAGAAAGGCAGCTATTCACCTTTCTGATAGGTAGCATTTGAGGCACAGTGGCCTCATCAAATGGGGGTGTCTACCGCCTTCCACATTCCTGCTATTACAGTCAGAACCAAGTCCATGGCACTGAGATGGCAGTGAGATGAGCCACAGTGAGGTCACCACTCATCGCTAGCACCACGATTGAGAGCCCTGGAGCAGCAAATGGTAGGCGCGAGGTAAAGGACGTTTATTTTAAAGCATCGAGAAAGGAGAATTACAGACACATACAAAGAGAGGTAAAGGGCAGAGATGACTCCGGTTGGACATTAAGCAACACTGCATTTTCCAAGATCCTGAAGCCAAATGACTCCTGCTAGTTTAGCTGTTATTATGTTTGGCGATGACAGTCAGAGGGTGGGTGAGGGCGCCTGGAAAGCAGCTGCCGCTGGCCACTCTGCTAAGGGCGCGGAGTTCTCGGGCTGCACTTTGAACCTGCCACGAGCTATTTCCCTAACGACAACAACGACAACGACAAAAATAATGACGCTTGTAATCACTTTTATAAAATCCCCCTACAGAAGTATCCTGAAACGCAGGACTGTTTGCTGTGGAACGTTCTAACTTAACGGTAGAGTCAGGAAACCTGTCTGAGAGGTGTGGTGAGGGGACCAACCGCTGGTGTTGGACTCTAACAGTCAGTTCTTCTGACCACGAGAAATGAATAACCATGGAAATGGTTATTCTAGCTGTGGTGTTAGGGGATTTCAGTAGAATGTGATGGCTTAACATAAGGCATATTCTTAGATGTTCCAGGATGTTGTATATAAGTCACCTGGACGGGCCATCATGGGAAAACATAATTTGATTAACATGAGAGTTTTTCATAAGGTGTTACTTGATTTCGCTATATTTTATGTTAGTTTGGAGCCATTAATAGACATGGACATTATTTTGGTTATATTCCTGTTTTCTATAACTCAAGGCTTTCGAAATATTTTTTTAATTTTTAAAATATATATTGATTTTTTAAAAGATTTTATTTATTTATTTTTGGTCAGAGGGGAAGGGAGGAAGAAAGAGGGAAAGAAACATCAATATGTGGTTGCCTCTTGCATGCCCCCTCCCGAGGACCTGGCCCACAAACCAGGCATGTGCCTTGACTGGGAATCGATCTGGCAACCCAAGCAACCCTTTGGTTTGCAGGCTTGTGCTCAATCCAGTGAGCCACACCAGCCAGGGCTATTTATTGATTTGAGAGAGAGAGAGAGAGAGATCAGTGTGAGAGAGAAACATCGATTGGTTGCCTCCCATACGTGCCCCAACCAGGGATTGAACCCGCAACCTTTTGGTGTGCAGGACAACTCTCCAACCAACTGAGCCACCTGGCCAAGGCGAAATATGTTTGATTTTAATCAGCCAGTTGCCTCATAGAGCCTCCTGGGGAGGGTTGTAGAGCCTCATGAGGACGGCCACATCCCTCCTATGACAACCAGTAAGATCACCACACATGAGTATTGGAGGAGAACTCCACACCGGTGCCAGAACTGTTAGAGGTCTGACTGCTTCAGGTGGGAACAATCAGTCCGGATGTGAGGCGGAAGAGGATGGTCCTTAAAAAGCAGATCACTTTTCTATCTCAAGAAAGATAGTGTGTCTAAAACAAAAATAAACATTACCGCACGGTAAGCAGCCTTGCCCCCTGAACCCGGCCCCAGCTGTTTCTCTTGCCTTTTCTCACTAAACCCCTTTGCAAGTCTTTTCACTTCCTCTCTCACAGACTTCCTTAAGACATGGCAGCCATGTGCAGCCTCCCCCGTGGAGAAAGTTCCAGCCGTGCTGTTCTCCCAGCATTGGAGATGAACCTGTTGAGATAGTTGCCTCTTAGCTCCTCATCTCCCATTTTTCCAGGCCTGCGCGTCTCATCTTCATATGCATGAAACTCGGAAAGTTTCTTTTAGTGGAGGAATGCAGACTAAAGTGTTGGCACCAGGGCTACTTTAACTGCAGCCCAACATGCAATCTAGTAAAAAAAAAGAAAGAGAAACCAACAAAATCAATTCGAACAGACTACCCTTAGGCAGCTGTGTCTGAAGAGGGAATAATTGCAAATAAATGAGACTTAAGTAGGCCATTTGGGAAGCAGGCAATGACTATTTTAAAGGCTTGAAGTTCTAACCTATGTGTATGCTTTTCTCCCCTCATCTCTTGCAAACAGATAATGGTTTGCGTCAAGAGAAAATTCAGGAAAAAAGCCTTTTTTTATTTCCAGGAAATCTGGCCACTGTGTTCTGCAGCCAGTGATAAATGACTGCGCCACCAGCAGTGACCTAGGACGTCCTGGATTCTTGCTCTAAAGAAGCACTTGCATTCTCTTTTCAAAGGGTATCCTCTTCCTATTGCCTTCCTCCTGCTCAAGGTCATCTTCGTCCCCTACGTTACCACGCTTAAAATAGCACGAGGGCTGGTCCGAAGGGTCTGCACATAGATGTTGGTGTCACGGGGTGGGGCGGTGGGGGGAGCAGAGCGAAAGAAAAGTAACTGGATATGGGCCCCGAACATATTATAATTCAGCAAATTGACTGAAACTCCGCTGTTATTTCAACTCATGTTGTATAAATCAAACATTATTTCGTCCATTTGTGGGGGAAACCGAGTGCTGTTGATCCACACAAGCCCAGGTCCACATAGGATAGTAGCACAGGGGAGGAGAAATGTGGAATTTAAAAAAACAACAGTGCTGTGAGAGGTGTGTGCCCAGGGGTAAGTTAGAAACAGGGCAGCTGTTTCTGATTACCAAGATTGATTCACTTAGTCTTCCCTGACGCTACCTAAATAAGTGGGAGGAGCAGCCTGAGGTTCCCTGGGGCCACTCAGTTGCTTTGTACCCCTGTACGCTGAAAGCAGAATGTAGAAGCAATCCACTGTTCTGCCTCCCCACGGTCTGCCAGGTTAAAACATGTTGCAAACTAAAGTCCAGCAGGAGAAGACTCTACTGCTTTACTTCTTTCCCATCCAGCCAGCAAGGCAAGGTTGGTGGGAAGGTCCAGTGTTCACAGACCATGCCGATCCCTCAGTCTTAAACCTGGTGTCATCTGAGGGGGCTGGGTCAGCAGGTACACCCTTTACCACCCCCTGAAACAAGGCAGCTGGAATTTGGGGGTTGGCAGGCCAACCCTAGAAACAGTTTAAATGTTCTCAAAGCCAAATTAAACTAGAATGTCTTGTTAGCAGTTCCTTCCAGTTCGTGGATTTTGCCAGCAGCAGCATCAAGCTTTTGCCATTCTCTTTTCCACTGCCTTATTCTGGTTGACTTTGAGAGATACATATGTCACTTTTCTATTTGAAGAATTAGTGGAAGATAAAATATAGCTATGAACAATTTGGATAATATTGAATATATTAGGAAAGAATTGGAGGGAGGAGCCATTGTTAACAAAATACTGTATTTTTCAGACTATATGATGCACCAGACCATGAGATGTACCTAGGTTTTAGAGGAGGAAAATAGGAAAAAAAATTTTGAAGCAAAAAATGCGGTCCGACTTCTGTCTCCTGTGACCCTGCTCCACCGCCACCCGTCCCATCCCCCAATGAGCCAGGTAAACTACATTCAGACTATAAGACGCACCCCCCATTTTACTCCCAAATTTGGGGGGGAGTGCATCTTATAGTCCGAAAAATACGGTAGCCTTGTGAGAAGTATTGAGCTTAGAAGAGAAGAATTCAAGCCACTTGGGCCATCTCTGCCCAAAAATCCTTTTGTCTTCTCAACCACAGAAAAAGCCCTTGCTTGGGGTGTCTGGAAGAGTTAGAACCTGGGGTGGTTCCAGCGCTGTGCGTCAACCACCAAATGTTTGTAACTTCCAAAGTTTCGAGGGAAAGGGAATGATAGAAGTTTTGAGGTCTTTGCTGGTTTCTTATCAAAAACATTCTTTCAGTTCCCGGTAGGCGATTACAACTGTGATTGCTTATACCTGGTGAATTCTAATCTTCCTTAAGGGAAGGCCCTGCATGCGTGTGGGGGTCTTCCCATCTGCCTCCTTTGTGAATCTCTTCTCCTTTCAGTGCCTCCAAGCTTGGGCCCCGAAGAGGGGTACGGCAGCTGAATGTCATGCTCTTGGGCCTTGGCCCAGACATGTATCTTTCTGGAAGGATGACTGAATCCCCTTCTTAAGTCTAAAGTCGCCCTTGATTAACAGCTCCTTTTGTTTGTTGTTTTTAACGGCATCTCTGTCTTCCATGGGTAGCTTACAGGGATGTGTTTGAGAGCCCCTTCCAGCTGGGATGCTGCCCAACTCCCACCAGCTGAGTCGGAGGATGGCTCCCCTTTAGTTCCGCTGCTGCCTGTGGACTACAAGGACTCCACTTCCAGCCCTGGCCACAGTGGCCCTTGTCTGCTGTGCAAACTTGGCTCTGTGCTCTGGGTTTTCATTCTCCAGCCATCTGGGCATTTTGAGCACCCTTCTTATCTCAGTACCTTGGCACTCAGGACCACATGCCATCCTATCATAGAGATGGGAACAAAGAAATCCTTCACGTTTGGCCTGCGATTGCCCAGGGACCATCATAGGTTGAGTGACAGTCAAGGAGATTATAGGGGTCGGGGATAGGTCTGGAGTGATGTAAATGGTTTTGCTGAGAGAAGACAAGCCGAATGGTGTGACAATAGCTAGGATTGTTCAGTACCAGGATTCCTAGTGACTGGTTTCCTCCTTTTTCCCTTGGCTAATGGAGGAGCCAGGAACTAAAGACCCCTGTGGCCCCTGATTGTGGTAGCTGCTCTAGGCCTACCAGCCTCAGCTTAGGGGCTAGCAACGGCTGTGTGCCAGAGGGGTGAATCTCGCTTCCCACTGAGAATTCTGTGTACATCACTGGCTTTTAAAATGCCTCCTTCCACCTCCTCAGTTTCTGATTTGGGGAGGGGTTGATCAGAGTCACTCTCTCATCAGACCAGCGTCTGGGACGATTAGTTCCGGGAGCGCTGACAGCACACACCCTGTAAGCGTTCTGTCTCGAGAAGGGCAGACGACTGAAGGACAGTTCCACTGCCCAGGCTGCTCCCACCGCACTGTGCCCTCTCCCTCCCTACCCGCAGCCCTCTGACCCCTGCGCGCTTGCTCAGATCTCTCACCCTGTGCAGACCTCTCTCAGAGGTGGTCACGGAGGCAGCAGCCAGCCAAAGAAAATGCAGCCCAGCAGCGTTAAGTCATTTCAATTTTTAGGCCTTAGTAGTTGGGTGGGGCTGCAGCTTCTTGAAAGGCAGACCTAACATGCTTGCCTCTCTTCAGAGAATCTGATTTCACATTTGGCTGCTGGTCATTTGGTTACTGGCATTCATTTGTACATTGAAAGCCCAATGCTTTCACACACTTGGTTCTACAAAGCAGTAGAATATTAACACGACATGTCTTAATTATGGAGCCAAAAAGGTGATGCAACCTCATTTCACACCAAGGTGGGTGGGTATATTTATTCATGTTTTAATAGTTGAGGGCAGCAGAGACACAGGGGAGGGTCAGAAATTCCTTCAGGATCATCCAATAAGTCCACGTTTTGATCCTCTGTCCCTATGACAGGCAATGGTGATCACTTTCCTGTACAGCATGTGACCACAGTGACTGGAACTGTGGGTTCTAAATATGACTCCCTCTCCCCACCCACTGCTACCACCCTTCAGTTGCCAGAACCCAGTCAGTTTTCTGCAGAACCCCAGCTGACATTTTGCCTGGGTTCCCCCAGAAGGTCCTTCAGTCTCTGTCTCATTTTGCGTGTGCATTTCACCCAAGAAGATAGCTCTTCACATGTAAAATTACCTTCCTCCAGTTTTCAGTTTCTTTCCAAGAATCACCCACTGTCAACCTCTGGTTCCCTGTCTGGCAAACTTAAACACAGTGGTGGATTGCTGCTCCCAATGCACATGAGTGATGCACTCACCTTTTATGCATCTGTAAATGAGTGGGGAAGGAATGCATAGTCCCTGGCACAGCTGGCTCGACCACGTGGTTTGAAGTAAATGGTCATTTTATTTCACGTTAGGATGAGACACTTGGAGCAGTTTGGCAGCAGATCTGTGGCCGGGTAATTAATCTAAGAACTATAGCTTTCTTCCACATAGGAGATTAAATACCAGTTTTGGTCAGATCAAAGTGGGCCTCTTGGACTATCTGATCTTTGCAAAAGGCTCCATGTTGGGCCAGCACAGCAGTCTGCCTGTACTGCTACCTCTTTCTTAAGACCAGTTTTAATGTGTTTAAATAATGTCTGCCAGTATTTTTAGCATTTTAAACCCAAAGCAAAACTTGCATTTCACTTGCGCTGACTTTATATCAATTTCTACTACTAAAATAAGTCACTGTCTCCCAGAGTTTGAAGAAAAGTGGGGCTTTTCTGAATGCTCTTTGGGTAGTGTTACAATAAATAACAGTTTAGACTAATAGGGCATTTTCTTGAGGGCATTAACAAATAGAGTGTATATAATCTCTCATTCATTTTCTTGACATATCATTGAGACAGTTTGGATGCTGGTGCTATATTCTCCATCTAGTAAATGGAAAGGGCCAAAGTATTAAGTTCAAATTTGATGGATTATAAGAAAGCATGCAGACATTTGCGTGATCTGTTTTGCCAAGATGCTGCCTAGAGCTTTTAAATGTTGCAAGTTACGCATTTCACCTACCCACAGGGGTCTGAGCAGTATATACTTTGGGCCAGAGTGCAGGAGGCCCTGGGCCAGGCAGAACTGGACAAATGAATGGAACTGGCTCCCGTTCACCAACCTGGCACTAATTATGTCCTGGACAAAGAAGTGTTTTTTGAATCATGGGGAACCACTAGTGGAAATCCATTGGTGCTTTGATGGTGGCCTTTGGAGATACTTTTATCATTTGAAACCATCCTCCTGGCAGGCCCAGGGAGAGGTCTACTTCAGCCAACATGCAACATGAGGCAGAAGAAACAGGGCCTTTCTAAAGGCTGATTTGACCTGTGGGTGGGCCCTCTTTCACATGTTTCTAATTAGTGATGCAAGAGAGAGTAGATACTCCACGGTGACTCCGTTCCTCCTTGGCTGTGAGATAGAACAACGGCGCCTTTGTGGTGACCTCTGCAGCGTTGTTTACGTTCGGTGACCTGCCTGGGCACTGCTGCCAGCGTGATGCTCCTCCTGGCTAACAAGGAACAGGCATGCTGCCTATTACTCCGGTAGACCCTGGGGGTCAGAATGAAGAATGAGATGTTTTCCCTGTTGGGGAATTGTCTCAGTTAATTTACAGATTTTTTAAACAGATTTATTGAGGTATAATTTACATATCATAAATTCACCCATTGTAAGTCTAACAAATTCAGTGATACTTACTAAATTTAGAGAGTTATATCACCATCACCACAATCCAGTTTTTGAACTTCAGTTGGACTTATTTTGAAACTACCAAATAATGATTGTAATAGGAAGGCAGATCGTGCTGAAGTGCAAAAGAAAATTTTGAGGCTATCGGGCTAGGGAAGAGGACTGTCCAACTAAGAGGACTATTAGTTGTTTTAACTTAAACAACTAATACTTGTACTTCAAGTTTCTTAAAGTACATGAAGCCTTCAGATTAGCATTTATATTTGGGAAGATTTTTTATATTTTTGCTCATCTAATGCTATCACCTATATCAAGGAACCAAGAAAATGTTTGCTACAGAACCTACCTCACTTATCAACATCAATGAATGTTTCTTGATTGTAAAGAGAAGGTGCAGAAGATGAGAACATGTGGACCCTCCCCTCTCAGAGCTTAGAGTCCACTTTGAACGTCTCGTTACGTATTTATTTACATGCCTGCTCATCTTCAGGCATTATGTGAGGCACTGCAGACATGTAGATGAGTGAAATACCCCTGCCTTAAAGCCTTACAGTCCAGGGGCTTATGTGTAACAGACAATTTCAATATGACGTCATAAACTCCGCGGTAGCGATCAACACTGCATGGTATCAGAAAGGTCATCAGCAAAGATTTCCTAAAGAAGTTATTACTAAGAAATCAAAGATGTGATTAATAATCACATCAGTCCTGCTGCGACAGATCAAGTACCCTCTGTTCCATTTGGCCGAGGCTCAGTGAGATCTGGTCTGCACCTTCGGGGGGCTTCACAATTGGTGGGGGAGATAAGTCCATTACTGCATAATTCCAAGTAGATGTAATAACTGCATAAAAGTGGAAACAGCAAAAGATGTGAGGAATTTAGAGGCAAAAGAGAGACCATTTCTGGGACACCTTCCCAGAAGAAGTAGCCCAAAGTCTGAAAAAGCTCAGAAGCTGAATTTTGACAAATAGCTAGAATTTCAGCAGGTGTGGGTGAGAGTTGGGAAGCAGTGTTGAAGAAAGTAGGCCCAGGGGCAGGAGAGCTTGGGAAGTGTGCTGAGAGGAGTGAATAATCCAAGACAGCTTGATACATGTGTCAGACAGTATAAACTATGGCTGTGTATCTGTGTCAGAACCAGGCAAGGCAAGTGAATCACAAGCTCCACGCTTCTCTCCACTCCATCAAGGAAGGCTTTCCAGAGAAGCAGTTCATCTCACTCTGTCCCTTCTGTATGCTTTATGCAAGGTGATAAGATGATTCATTTTCTTCTGCTGTTTTTTTTTTCCATGATTCATCATGAGCTACCACCTATTGAGCCAAAACAAACCACTAGTGGATTTTCACTAGTGGTTCCTCATGATTTAAAAAAACACTTCTTGGGACTTCCATCAAGATGGAGGATTAGGCAGACAAGGCTCGCCTCTTTGCACAACCACATCAAAATTACAACTAAAATATAGAACAACCACCACTCAGAACTGTCAGAAATCGAGTTGAATGGAAGTCTGACAACTATGGAATTAAAGAAACCACATCCATCCAGATGGGTAGGAGGGGCACAAATGCAGAACAGGCTGGTCCCTCACCTATGTGTCATGGATAAAAATTCAGGAGAGATATCTTGGGAGTGAGAAGTCCCAGCTCCACACCAGGCTCCTCAGCCCAGGGTTCCAGTGCCAGGAAGATAAGTCCTGACAACTTCTGGCTGCAAAAACCAGTGGGGATTGAGTCAGTGGAAGAAACTTCTGGAGCCCCAAGCAGTTCCTCTTAAAGAACCCACACAATGGACTCACCTACTCAGACTCATGCCTGCTGAGCTGCAGCACCAGGGTAGCAGCTTGAAAGGCACAAGTGGCATACTGGGAGAAACTAAAGTATCTGGAATCAAGGTGAGCAGAAGCCATTGTCCCTTTTCTAAACCCTCCACCCACAGAGCCACAAAGCTGGCAAGCTGGTGCCATATCTGAGACTCCATCAACCTGGCTAACACTGTTTGACCCACCCTGGAGATCCCCAGAGACTCCGCCCCACCCAATTTATGGGCCCACCCAAGCTTTTTTTCCATATGAATGGCTGGTCTTGGCTCATGCTTCAAATCTTCCTAAATCCTCTCAAACAAACAACAGCTGGCCTAGTGAGCCCCAGGCCCGGCACATTCACCTGCCAGCCTAGTTTCATAGCTTGGCTTCACCTGGGAATCTCCAAGCCCAGCACAAATAGCAGCATCTGAATCAGATTGCTTTATAGCTCAGGAAAGGTGACCCCGTGCAAAACACAGGTGGGGGCTGACCTTTGCCTGTGCCACACAGGAAACCCCAGGGCCAGCACACCCAGTGGACAGCTATAGACCACATCGGAGAACTATCACCCTGCCCCCACATAGCTGATCCCCCACAGAGGGTGGAGATTGGTGTTAAGTGGTCAGAGCCAGTCCTTGCAGCTGACTGACTTGGATAAATCCCTCCCATTGATCTGCCAACAGCAAACAAGGCTCAACTACAAGAGGAAGGTGTACTCAGCCCACACAAAGGGCGCACCTTGAGTACCCAGCTTGGGTGATAGGGAGGCTGTGCCACTGGACCCTATAGGACACCTACTACATTAGGTCACACTACCAAACATCTCTAGATATACATAGGAACCAACACAGGGAGGCTGCCAAAATGAGGAGACAAAGAAACATGGCCCAAATGAAAGAACAGATCAAAACTCCAGAAAAAGAGATAAAAGAAGTGGAGATAAGCAATCTCTCAGATGCAGGTTCAAAACACTGGTTATAAGGATGTTCAAGGAACTCAGTGAGGACCTCAGCAGCATAAAAAAGATCCAGTCAGAAATGAAGGATACACTAATTGAAATAAAAACAATTTACAGGGAAACAATAGTGGTGTGGATGAAGCCAAGAATCAAATCAGTGATACGGAACATAAGGAAGCAAAAAGCAAGCAATCAGAACAACAAGAAGAAAAAAGAATCCAAAAAAATGAGGAAAGTATAAGCAGCATCTGGGGCAACTTTAAGAGATCCAACATTTACATCATAGAGGTGCCAGAAGGAGAAGAGAAAGAGCCAGAAATTGGAAATCTGTCTGAAAAAAATAATGAAAGGAAACTTCCCTAGTTTGATGAAGGAAATAGACATGCAAGTCCAGGAAGCACAGAGAGTCCCAAACCAGATGGATGCAGAGAGGCCCACTCCAAGACGCATCATCATTAAAATGCCAAAGGTGAAAGATAAAGAGAGAATCTTCAAAGCAGCAAAAGAAGTTAGTTACCTACAGGGGAGTTCCCATAAGACTGTCAGCTGCTTTCTCAAAAGAAATTTTGCAGGCTAGAAGGGACTGGCAAGAAATATTGAAGACACAAAAAGCAGGGACTTACAGCCAAAATTGCTCTACCGAGCAAAGCTATCATTTAGAATTGAAGGGCAGGTAAATAAATTCCCAGACACAAAAAAACTAAAGGAGTTCATCATCATCAAACCATTAGTATACAAAATGTTAAAGGGAGTTACTTAAGAAAAAGATCAAAACTTATGAACGATAAAATGGTAATAAATACAAATCTATCAACAATTGAATCTAAGAAACAAACTAAGCAAACAAGAAGAACAGAGACAGAATCATGGATACAGAGTGTTTTGATAGTTGCCAGATGGGAGGGGTGTGTAGGGAATGGGTGAGGAGGTGAGGGGAGTAAGAAGTACAAATAGGTGGTTACAGAATAGCCATGGGAATGTAAAGTACAGTATAGGAAATGGAGCAGCCAAAGAACTTATACACATGACCCATGGACATGAACAATGACGGGAGGATTGCCTGAGGGAGGGAGTGCATGCTGGATGGAGGAGGGGTAAAGGGGGACATCAGGGTAACTGTAATAGCATAATCAATAAACTATAATTTAAAAATAAAAAACACTTCTTTGACTAGCACATTTTTGTGCCAGGTTGGTGAGCTAGAACCAGTTCCATTCATTTGCCCAGCTCAGCCTGGCCATAGGCCTGTTGCCCCAGGCCCAGAAGTTTAATGTAATACTTTCAAGAAGATTCAAACAAACAAACAAACAAACAACCTGAACCATTGGCTGCTACTCTTTGAAGGGATAATTTCTGCACCTAGTAGAATTAGGAAGTGGATTGGGCAGGGGTGCCCGAAAAGAAAAAAAAAAGGAGAAGAGTGGTACCATTTGCTAAATTCCCAGGTCTCCACGGGGTAAGCCTATTTCCAAACTTAAGTTGCTAAGGACCTTGAACCTGGGGTTGTTTTTGGATATTTTGGAAAGTAAGGAATATTGTTGGCTTTCAATCAGGGAGGAAAGAACCCAGTTGGTTTTGATATAACTAAAGAAGAGGGAGTTTTGCATTTGTTTGTTTGCATGGATGGTCCACCTACTGTGTGGCCTTGTTCACGGGATGGCTGGCCTTTCCCTCTGGGATCAGGCTGCAGCTGTAGCTAGAGACCATAACCAGCACTGTTGGGCATTGCCCTTCAGGCACTGGAGGTTAATTTCATAGTATCCAATATTTTGTGGCTTTGAAACTGTCAAGGAAAATGCTGCTTCTTTTTGGAAAATACAATTTCTGTATGTGTATTTTTTTTCGTGTAGAATTAAGGAGCCCTGGCTGGTGTGACTCAATGGATTGAGCACCAGCCTGTGAACCAAAGGGTCGCCAGTTCGATTCCCAGTCAGGGCATATGCCTGGGTTGTGGGCCAGGTCCCCAGTCAGGGTGCGCATGAGGCAACCACACATTGATGTTTCTCTCTCTTCCTCCCTCCCTTGCCCTCTGTCTAAAAATAAATAAATAAAATCTTAAAAAAAAAAGAATAAAAGAGAGGATTTTGGGAAGAACATAATGTAGCCTGTTGATCTTGCTAGACAAGCTAAAAAAGCAAGAGGTCAGTACTTTTATAAGCATCATGTCTTAAAAGTCAGTTTGCCAATAATTCTTTACATGCCACTAGAGGGGAAATTCCCCTCCATTGTGTTTTTTTCCTCTAGATTGAGATACTTAAAAAAAAATCCCTGAGCAGAGAAATGATATATTTTGTTAAAGCCTGTAAATTTAGAACTGTATTTGCTGAGAAGGAATAGCCTAGAAACCGTGGGGGGTTGGGAGGGGCTATTTTCCAACGTAGTACTAATTATTGGTGGGAAGTGACTTTGCTTTGACACTTTGCAGGTTAGAAAGGGCAACTTCATGGCCACTGTTTAAGGTTGCCAGATAAAATACAAAACACCCAGTTAAGTTTGCATTTTAGGTAAACGAGTAATTTTTAAGTATAACTACTTTCCAAATATCGCACTGGGACAAACTTACACTAAAAAAAAATTCATTGTTTATCAGAAATTTTAACTAGGCCTCCTTATCTTTATCTGCAAAATCTGGTAACCCTACGTTACTTCTACAATAAAAAGGCTACCCAAGGAGACTGGGAGTTTTTATGGTTACTGAAGGTCACTATCGGGTTTGAACCAAAACAAAACAATATATGCGATGAAAATGAAAACCGAATCCGGTCAGGCACACAGAGGCTAACGGAGCCCCTTTTCGTTTCTTTATCCGCAAGTAGCGAGCCCTGAGGGTTCGTTCACGTTGGGAGTGGCCCTTCCTCATCCACTCTGCTCAGAGTCACACTTTGTAGATCCCCTAGGTGGCTTCTTCCTTCCAGCTTCACCGCAGATGATCCCTTCAAAACCGGGGCTCCCTTTAAATCCAAAGTACTCGACCCAGGTAGCTCTGGACCCTCTTGAGTTCTCCTATAAAATTCCTGTTCGGGCTAATGAAGTGCGCACTAACTAGACGTGTCTAAGACTAACACCACCTGTCATTCACTGGGTGCCTAACACATGCCGATGCTTTACGACACTACCAACTTTGCCCTGCAAGAGTTCACGCTGCTCCTAACAAGCCTGTGCGACAGGCACTTGTGCCTGCCTTTTACAAATGAGGGAATGTAGGCCCCGAAGGTTCAGTAACTTGGTGCAGGTCACAGAGCCACCGGAAAGGCAGAGCCGGCATTGGCACTCAGGTCAGTCTGACTCCACAACCCCTTTGCTTGACCCCTACGCACCGAGCCCTTGCAGACGGGCCCCTCCACTCTTCCACGCCCTCCCCAAGCCCCCAGGTGCACCTGGTGTGGTAATGACCCCTTCTCTCCTTGTTTCTTACTAGCAGGAATCAGTAGAGAACTTGCCATCTGCAATCAGCCCTAAGTCATCTTCGTCTTTGTGTGGCGTGCAGCCCTGCATGAGACGCAGAGCTTTGGGCCCTGGGAGCTGTTAACTTTGGATGCTTTCTGTTTTACATGAAAATGGTTAAATCAGTGGGGGCAGAAAGCCCAGAAACTTAATTACAACATTTTAAAATGTGTCATCATTTTAATATCTTTAAAGAGCCTGAAGAGACTTTCAAGCATGAGACTGTAAAGAGCCAACAGCTCCAAGATGAGCGTACAAAGAGGAGCCACAGGAGCGTTCCGGAATGGAGCTGCTCCGGTGCTCCGCCAATTGTCCCGGCAGAGGCAGCGGCCCCTCCGCCCCACCCACCCCCTCCTCCAACCTTCCTCTTGGTAAAAAGTAGCAAAAATATATTGTCGACACCAATTTCTTTTTGAGCCAGCACATGGTCCTCCTGGTTCACTCCTTACATAACATGATTTGTCAGCATTTTGAGCTCGTGAAGTAAAATGTTTTATTTATTTGTTCCAGCTAGGAAAGTTCATGAAGTTGGTCATTCCATTCCCATCGTCTGCTGCGGCCACGGTTGTTAAGTGTAGAATGGTTCAGTGGGTGTGGTCTACCAAGTGTCCCCATGGCATTTCTCACGCTGTGACCCGTGGACCCAGCGGTCCAGGAGAGTTTCTTTCCCAGGTCACACTGCAGCATCGACTCCTTGTGTGAGAAGCTATCTCAGTCTTTCTCCTCTCTCTGCCCACACACCTCCTTTCTTCCCCATGTGGCAGCGTGCTGGGTCTTCTCGCCTCTGCACTCTCTTAATCTGTCTCCTAGTCCCCAGTGTGCTGCATTTCTCAGCAGAGTTGGGGGCTTGATGTTACAATCTTCTGCCCCAGTCCTGCACGTCTGAGAAAAGTGATCTTTCTATTCAGCCGGACTAGGGCGGCCCAGCCACTCCCTTCTCTGTCACTCTCCCTCCTTACATTCCCCTTTCCTTGTGGAACCCCGCTCCCTACTCCGGGTCTAACCTAGTCAATTTGTGCACTTGGGAAAACTTGCAACCTCTGTGTTTTCCTCCTTCTGGATGATGGAGTGCTGGTGCCATGGGGGCTTTCGGGAATAATTTAGGAAGTGATAGTCTTAGAAGTTTCCAAAAGAAGCGCCAGGAAGACATATTGGTTAGTCAGTCTCTGCCCTTGCTCTTGGCCTCTGAGAGGCTCAGCACACAGAAGCACATGGTCTGTAACCTGCTCTTCCTCTGGAGCAGGAGCTGTGGGCAGGTACAGACCTTAGCAAGTCACTTAAACTCTGCACTTTTGTCTCCCCACCTATAAAAGAGGCAAAGTAAGAGTCATCCTGACTTCACACCATTGCTGTGAGGATTCAATGAGTTAATATTTATACATCACTTAGAACAGTGCTTAGCACATAGTAAACCCTAATTCAATAAGAAAATATAACAAAGCTAGTAATAATAGTAATAATGTCCTTCTTTTGATCCACGCCTGAATAATTATATTCAACTTCTGTATGACACCTTAAAGGTCCAAAATAAATCTAAGGGGTGGTTTGCAAGGACTGCAAAATAACACATTCCAATTTCACAAGGACTTTGACAACCTGCTCCTAAGTGACCCCTTCTCACCTGTATTTTGGCTAGACCGATTGACTATTTTTCATTCTAGCTCCCCATTCCAATTTCCTCCCCCATCCCCTCCACATGTAGCCAGTTGCCTTTGCTGCCTCATGTTAGCTGTCAACCTCCGTGGCCAGTGTTTTGGGGTGCCTGTTGAAATGCAAAGCCTTCTCTTCTAGTCCATAAGCTCCTTTGGAGGGGTGAAGGCCACATTTCTGGTGGTTGTGTATCATTCTTCATGCTTGTACATAAGTGGTACTCCATAAATGTGTCTTGATTGGCCAGTTTGAGCTTTTGGCCTAGAGCTAAGTGGCAGCTAGTCAAATCTTGCCTCTAGGTCTCATAGATGTGTTCTGTTGAAATGCCAACTCCCTGATTCTCGTTAGGATGACAAGAGCCTCCAGTGTAGGCCAGGGCAGACCCAACCACTGTAAAGTTAGGGGTGCGGGGCAGCGTGCTGGGATGCTGATGTGGGGTAAAGAGTGCCTGCAGGCCCACGGCCAAACGGTGTTGGCTTTGCACAATCACCAGGAATGCTTTTTAATTGGCACCTTGAAAAATTTTGGTTAAAAAGAGATAATTAAAATACACTTTTTATAATGCAAAGAGCTGCCTCTGAAAATCTTCCAACTTCGCAGGCCTATTGGAAAAATGACTAAACCCAGAGCTGGAGGCATCACAACACCTTTGCAAAAAGGTATATAGGTCGGAGCAAAGTGCAGAAATTGGCATATTCATTAGTGGCCCTCTCTACAAAGATAAAACAGTAGCGTGCTACTTTTTTGCATCCTGTGCAGTTTTAGGTGGATGGATAAACACAATGATATGGAAAACACTTTCCCAAAAGTAAATCCTCTGGCATAGTGGCATGTATGTCTACACTTTTATACATGTATTTACACAAAGCCACATGGCCATGTAACTCTCACACGTCAGAGACACATTTGGCAAAGACAGAAGCATTAAAAAGTACTGTGTTCTTTCCGTATTTGTGGGTAGTGTTTGATGTTCACAGATGCCCCAAGGTTTTAATAACCTTGACTAGTTGATATGACAACTGTGAGAATTTCAAAAGGGGAAGCCAGAACTCAGAGAGGAAGAACAGCTGTTGTTCCTAGGGGGCAGTCTTCCCAGTAGCACTTGGCCCAGAAGTGCTGGGTCCAAGGAGAGCCCAGGGACAAGGTAAGTAGGCCTTCCTCACCCCAATACAGGGACACCAGGAGACCAAAAGGTCTGGGAGTGGGAGCAGATGGGAAGGGGGAAATGGACAGGGGGAGACTGGGACTAGCTAAGGGGTGGACAGTCAATTAGTCTGTGGCAACTGAGCATTGCTGCCCATGCAGCAAAGGGCAAGGGTCCCTCAGGGGGCCCAGGATGTGAGCTTTCATCTGCTTGTTTCTTCATTCATAAACCTTACTGAGTGCTTATCATGTGCCAGATACTGGGCTGAGCCCCCACTTGTGATGTTGAGTCCGAGGCCTTGGCAGCTAAGGGTGATGTCCCTTAGAGAACTGAGAGGCGGCACAATACAAACTAGAAAGCGCTGCAGAAGCTTACCCCCCGCCTTGAGGAAGTGATGCTCAGGTGCCCCGTACCCGGAAAGCAGAAGCAGAAGCAGAGACATTTTCTGAGAGTTCGAGCTTAACCTTCAACCGTGATGTTTAGACACTAAGAGGACATGCAGTAGGGGTTCAGAGAATGCTGTTGACCAGGGTGTACCATTGTGAGCTTGTAGCTTACAAGCTACAATGACAGCCAGGAGTGGCAGGAAGAGAAGCTGAGAAGAGGCTCTAGGACAGGCACCTCCAGTCACTAGTGGCCGGAAGACCTTAGTAACGCTCTCAGAGGACCACAAACGAAACCACAAGCACAGTTGTCCATAATGTAATTTGTTTATAAATGCCCAGCCTATCAGTAAGTTGTGTGTAGTTTACTTACAGTGCTGCTGTGGTGGTTCTCAAATCATCTCATGCTTTATGTTCAAAAGTTGCCTCACATAGTGTCTGAATGGACCATCGGAACCCAGGCAGGTTGAACAAATCATCTGCCCCCAATCTGCCTATCTGGGCACAGGTGACTCTTGATGAACCTTCCGCCTTCACCTTGTACAGACTCTCGTTCGTCCCTCTGTTATCACGGGTGTCACAAAGTTTGGTAGTAAATTGTGAAGCAGCTTGTATTTCCAGTAAGTGGTGTGTGTCTTTAGGGGAAGTACCCTATTCTTGAGGGTAAGTGCGCCAGCGCCTGGCACACAAGGAGACAGAAACAGGCCCAGACCATTTGGATGTGCTGGCCTCTTAAGCTCAACCTGGCAGTGGGCTCGGTCCCTCCATGTTGCATTCTGAGCTTTCCTGCTTTTCAGTGGTATCTTCTCATGACATAAAAGACCTGACTTCTATAACATTCTTCCTGTTATATCACATAAACAATACATGTAAGTAGTAAACTTCTGTGTTTCATGTTATAGATTATTACTGAATACACTTTTTCCTTCTAGAGTATGACTGTTTTTCTACCCGTCGCTTCACGATTTCATCCGGATCTCTGTCCAAGTTGCCTTCTCCCTTGTAGTTGGTACCACCTCTCAGGCCACGTCTGGCCATCTGGTCAGGGCTTCACCTCAGCAGCACTTAGGCTTTGCCCCAGTTCTTCTTCACCTGTGCCATGTGGTGTTATTAATGCAAATGAGGTGTCCAACCTGACTGCCCCCGCCCCCCAGCACGTGTATCTTCTTCAGGGAAAACTCTGCTTTATTTATGTATTTATTTTTAGAGAGGGGGGGAGAAAGAGAAGGAGAGAAACATCAATCGGCTACCTCTCACATGCCTCCAAGTGGGGACTCGGCCCAAAACCCAGGCATGTGCCCTGACCAGGAATCGAACCAGTGACCTTCTGGTTTGTGGGACAACACCCAACCCGCTGAGCCACACCTGAGTCGGGGCAAAACTCTGTTTTTCACATCTCCGCCTCCCCCACAGCAGCAAACACAGTGCCTTTCATTGGGGCGGGTGCTCAGGAAATACGTGCTGACGAAGTTCCGTTGGTGGTGAGGAGTTAGGAGCAGGTATTAGCTCATCAGTGAGGGAGCAATAGTGGATGAGTTAAGAGCTCAAGGATTTGAGGGGAACTACCTGAGTTCTAATCTTAGTCCCTTCACAAACTGCTTTTGTGACTTTGAGGAATCTGCTAAGACTCCCTGTGTTTCAGCTTTGTCGTATAAGAATGAGGATAACAATAGAACCTACGCGATAAAGATATGGTGACGGCTAAGCGAGGTAAGATGTGCACTTTTAGCACAGTGCCCGGCCCTTGTGAGTCCCATCATCAGCAACAACCGCAGGCATTCATCATCAGAAGTTGGGTTTGAATGAGGAAAGTTCCCCTCGGTTCCATTCTTGCCAAGTCTTCTCGGATTCCTGGTGGAGCTCCTTGTGCCCTGCCCTTTTCCTCTGCAGGGAGCAGGTGCACTTCAGGGTTGTACAGACCATGTTAACTAAGAGTATTTTCCCCCTTCGTCCTTGACCTATATTTTTATCTGTTGCTGTGCTTTCATTAGATTCTCAAAGGGGGAAGTCCACGGCCCAAAATAGG
Organism: Desmodus rotundus; assembly: GCF_022682495.2. Taxonomy (NCBI): domain Eukaryota; kingdom Metazoa; phylum Chordata; class Mammalia; order Chiroptera; family Phyllostomidae; genus Desmodus; species Desmodus rotundus. The sequence goes on from NC_071393.1 coordinate 111,581,050, forward strand.
TCACATATCACTGAGGGAGACATTGATGATGTTCTCTGAAGAGGAATGAGAGGGAACCTGTGCACACAGTAGGAATGTACACTTGGGACACACAGTGTGGCTACTCATAGCACTCACCATCCACAGCCCCTTAGAATTTAACACTAATTCGTCTCAGTAAGTGTTTTCGTGGGCACTGTGCTAGGTGTGGGGACCAGAAGCGTGACTGAGACGTCGTTCCTGTTGCTGAGATGCATGGGGTCATAGAAATTTCCTTTCATGTTTTATTAAATACTAATGGAATCATCTTACGTGTCATTAATAAGTAAGACGTCTCCCCAGTTGGACTTAACTGTGTGCCTAGCACTCTCCTGGACACCATTAGGAAGGAAAGGGCACAGGCGGTGAGGATGAGGGAGGAATTTTGAGGACAGCGAGGAGGAGGCACCAGGGTCATGTTGGTGTGACCAAAGCTGGGCAGTCCCCGTGCCAGCCCACTCTGTGTCCATGTCTTAGTCGTGAGTAGGGGACTGAAGACTTTCTGGTCGTAAACCTCCTTATGCCTAAGCTTGGCCTGCATTCAGGTCTAATAAAAAAGTAAATAGTAAATGTTAAGAGTAGAAATAAAATGAGGCACCGGTTGCCATTAGTACTTTTTCTATAACCCAATTGCTTTCTCTTCAACCACATATATTACACGTTACATCAGTCAGAACCCCATCACGAGCGAGATGACACACTTTCATTTGGACCGTTCGGGAGACTTGAACACTCACAGGGGTACTTTCAGTGGGGTGGGCAGGGGGTGGGGAAGCCACAAGGGCCTGTGCGGTGTTCCAGGGCTAATAGTGGGGCTCATTAGTTCCCTCGGGCCTGGGAAGGGCCAGGGATGGGCTGGATTCTGGAAACAGGAGACTGGGAGGGCTGCCCGGCAGGATATGAGACCTTCCGTCAAGAGGTGCAGGAAAGCCCTAGCCTGAGTCCACTCTACCATCTCCAGCATCCTGCTGGTGCTCCCAGGGGCCAGACCCAGGAGAGGGTCCCCTGGACGTGGTCCGACAGGCCAGGTTCCGAAGCACAGAGCAGGGTGGAGGGGGATGAAGAGAGGTTCTGGAGGACACACCGGAAGATACCCAGCAAACATGTTTTTCGTGGTTGATTTTAGAGGTGAGGGTGTGTATTTCCATTTTTTTCTGTTTTGGCAAGCTAAATGTTTAATAGGTAATAAAATATTTTTCCCATAGTTATTACTCCATCAATTTGATGATCTCAGTTATTTTTCTCAGTGTCTTATTAGTTTAGCCCTTTTTTTTAAAAGGGGAAGTTGTGTGTAAATTAGCCTGTTTTCCTCCACAGCACACAGAGAATAAAAATGCTATTCTTCAGAGACTTTTTCTTTTTGCAGAGAGAGCTGTTCCATCTCTCCTCTCTTTTCCTCTCCACTGCTTTCTCCATCCACACTTAGGCCAAGAGTATATTACACTTGGAGGCATCGAGTGTGGTGCTTCCCAAACTTGCTCAACCAAAGGCTCCTCTGGGAATCCAACTAAATTTCCTGGTTCTGTTTCGCTTTTAAAACCAATGCCCATATTAACCAACGAGGTTATTTTTATTACTTACAAATATTTTTATAATTAGCTTAAGACCCAACAAGGAACCAAAGGTAAACAGACTGTAATTATTTCAAGTTCTAACCACTAGGAGTGGATATGCATCTTTGAGAAGCTATTATTAAAACACAATATACAACAGTCATAAATTAAATATCAAGTCACAATTGCAAAGGAATATCTGTGATTATAAAAGGCAAAATGAACTGGAACTTAGGAGTTAATCACTGTGCCATAATAAACCTGATTATGGCACATTTCAGCACAGTATTTGTGAGTCTTAGAAATTTGTAATTATTCACTAATATGTATTCATTTTACTATGATACTGAGCGAGAAAGCCCTTAAATCAATTTCAAAAGGTAGGTAATTTCCTAGCACAGCCGTCCTACCTCTGCCAAGAGCCCCGTGGTCTCTCACTTCCCCGTGGAGCCCCCGCTCTTCCTCCCTTCCCATAAGTGACCTCGTGCGTCTTCATCCAGCCTCGTTGCTCTAGCCATCCCTCTGCTTTCCTGAGCTGCCCTAGATGCACTGCAAAGCATTGGTCAGAACCTCACTGAATCAGGGATCAAAGAAATGGCTAAGGGAGTTTTCATTAAGGCTTTTAAGCATATGCTTCTTCTTAGATCCATGAGAGAGATTTCTCTGGTTCTCAGGTTGTCGTCCTTGAAATCATTCAGAAAAGGCTGTATCCTCTCAACTCTTTCCCCTTCCCCTCCTCTCCCCATCCCACCCCGGCAAGCATTTTCTCTCGTGCAATGCCCGGCAACGCTGCTGTTGCCATTAAGTGTTTGAGGTCTGATGTTGGTAATGGGCCAGTGGTCCCCAAGGGCCAGGCTGCTAGCCAGTACATTCATTCTTCAAGCCTTTACTGATTGATTCCATACTGTGGGTCACAGGCTGTGCTGCTTGTGGGCCCCCCCGAAAGCTATGAGGAGACCCTGAAAGGCTATGAGTAGAAAAGTCCTGTGTTCTTGCCTTCCCCCTTCTTTTGGAAAAAGCACCTGAATTTTCCTGCAGTGAATTCCCCCTTCCTAGTCTCCATCTGCGTGGTTCACACGACACTGATGCCACCCTCCGGCTCTAGAGGTTGGCTCTGAATTTGGAGCAGACCAAGCAGAGCTTCGGTGATCGCTTTAGGAATACATATGGGACCCAAGCTGAGGACATGAAAATTCAACACACGAGTTGGGCTGGAGCCACCAGGAAAGGCCTCCTGCCATCTGCTAGGGTCACTAACCTGGTAGAATATAAGCCTATGGCCACCATTTAGGGGGAGCCCGCCTAAGAATGCCAACACACAGGAAAGCAGAGTTAAAAGTGGAGAAAGACACATTCTTATCACCCTTCAAGTGCTCAGGTGCAGCTCCCTTGGTAGTGTGACCCGTTAGTAGGCCCTCCCTATTGTTTTGCCCATTATGACACTTTGAGTAGGTGCTCTGTCACTTTTAACCCGGACTCCTGGGTATAAAACACCCACACATCTGAGAAGTCCACACTTTCTGGAACCTGCAGCCCCATGGAGGCCACAGCTACTAAAACGTTAGTGGTCAGCTCAAGCCACGGGTCCCAGAGGGCCGCACAGGCTGTTGTTCCTTTTCTGTGATTCCAGAGAGCGTGTCAATGCACACGTGGGATTTGGGCATCCCAGAAGGGGACTTGGGACTGACAGCAAGGCGCATTACCGGCTGTGTGTGGCATCGGTGATTACCTCTGTCAAAATCCTGTGAGGGCTGGGTTTCACCTTAGGAAAAAACCATTCTGGGTGATTTGAGGATTTTTCACTTTTAAACAAGTTCACTTTTAAAGTGTTTTTTGATAATATAATTAAAGAGCTCAAAGTAAAGGATCAATTTTACATATATGTGTGTATGTGTACACATGTGTGTGTGTGTATTTATATGCATGTTTTAAGCACACTTTAAAATACAACAGGGTGCTGGCCTGGCGTGAAAAACTGAGTCAGCATAGTCAGCACTAACGAGACACTTGGAAGCAAAGCTTTCACTCAGCAGCCATGCCCGGCTTGGGCTCCTGCGTTTTGAGAGGATGTGGAAAGTAATTGAAATGATTAAAAGCATGGAAAATCAGATCTCTGAAGAACAATGAAAGTGGGCTATGTAATCTAAAGAAAAAAAGATTGAAGGGAGAACACGGTATTTAAGTGCAGAAAGAGCTCTTAGAAAGAAAAAGGGGCCGGTGTTTTCCTCCTCCTCTTGAGTATGTGAAGAGAAGATCGCCTTAGAGGTTTCGTTTGTACAAAAGAGGGATTTTTCAAGCAGACAGGGTTCTTGTCCTGGTTGAGAGTGGGACTAGGTGTCCTTTAACATAGCTCTTCACTAAGATTCTGTGATTACTAAGTTGAGAACTTGCTTATCGAAAGAACTGACAGACATGCTGCCTGTCTTACAAGCTAAGGTGAACAAACATTGGCTGGTTTGGTTTAGGTGTAGTTCGGCCCGGGAGTTACTTCAACACTCGTGACATGCCTGTGGAGAAGCAAATATTGTGTGTGGACAAACAGCACATCAGGGGGGCAAAATGGAAAACCCCAGTGGTAAAGTAATGATAAACGCTAGTATTTCTATCTTCTCCTCCTTCATTTTTGCCGTTAGGCAGCAAGTCACAGTTAGTTTTTGCATTAACTGTATAAATGAGACGAATCATGGGATAGCTCGGCATTGGTGCCAGTATTTCCGGAGGGGTTGAATCAAGCGTGTGGGCTCCATATTGAGGCAGGAACGTTTAATGCTGGTGCTGGTACGCATCTGGCGTGTGCCCTACTGTAACTTGACTAGTCTAATTTGGGATCCAGAGCCTTCAAATCAAGACTAAGGAAAATGGACTTAACTTAGAGAAACAATTCTACTTTTACATATGGAAAAGCTATTCTAAAGAACAATAGCTTTGGCATGAGTACTGCTCTTGATGGATGTAGATTTATTTAAAAGTTAGGATTAAAAAATAATTAAAAGCCATATGTTGCGCCACTTTTTTCCTGCACTACTTGGGCCATTACATTACGTTCTACTATGTAACAACTCACGATGCTCCGTGTAAGGGGGAGCTCCTCTGACTATGGTTTTCACGCATCCATGTATCCACTAAGATGCTTCACAACTGGGGTCTGCCGTCTCCATGGCCACATTGCCGAGAGGCTGCACGAAGCAGCAGCAGCCATTTCCCCTCATGGAGCCCACGTGGTCACTTCAAAGTGATTCACCCAGGAGGCTTTCCAGCCTTCAAGTGAATCTGCTAATAAGCAGAGGTCGACCGACTTCACAATCAGCTATTCTAAATAAATTCAAATGATAATACCTGTATTTTGCAAGTTACAGGAAATAATCGAGAAGAGGGAGGAATAGCAAGTCCACGAACATGTTGTTGGAAGTATTGGAGGAAGAATTTACTGGAGATGGTGATTTTGATAGAAAGGGACCTTACAATAGCCCCTCCCTACTCCTTCCTGATGGAATTATGCAAGAAAAATAACTGAGAACCAAAACAACCAAAACCAACCAAACAAACAAACAAAATACCTCCAAGTAACAACAGCCACCAAAACCTAACTTCCAAAAAGAGTTCACGTTATGTGTTTCCTTTTGGAAAACTGATTTAGAAACAGGAAGCTAGTTTCTGAGTCCACACTTGACTTGCCCTCTGAACCCCATCTTGTTGAATGATTCAGGGTATCAGATTCTCTCCCAAAATTTCCTTTCAGCAGAACTTACTGTATTACCCACCCATCCCCAAATATAAACGGCTAAAACAGCTGGCTCTTTCACTCTTGGCATATACACACAAACGCAAAAGAGGTGCACACACACGTATAATATACATCTCTGCATACATAAACACACACTTTGGTCATTTATTTTTTTAACAGCATAAAGGTCATTAATCAAAATATAATTCATTTTAACAGTCAAGCCTTGACACGAGATCATTATTTCAAGAAAACCCAAAGAGACTAAGCTCCCTTTCATAGCATTGTTTTCTTTCTAAACCTCTGTAGGGTGTGTGGCTCTTCTCCACCAAGAAAGCTGGAGGACCGCACCACGAAGCAGCCTCGGGCCTACATGTTAAAAGACCTAAGTTCTCTTGGGGAAGGAGCTTATGCTGTATATTCACTCACCTCCCAGAAGAGAACGTTTTACTTACATCTGCTGTATTTCTAACTATAGTCTGTCTCTACTTAGCCCCAGGGCAAAGAAAACAAAAATATTTCCCTGTTTCTCAAAAGAAAAAACTGAGGTGGAGAGAAATTACACTAAGTATTTTTTTTCTTATTTCATTTCAGTTTAGTTTCATCTGGACTTTTCTTAAACACTTTGTAAGCTGAGAAGGAACACATTTAAATCATCTCAATTATGGGAAACCTTTCTTTAGACAGCTCAAGAGTGTCCAGATGTTTTTCCTCTTCATTCTGTGACCCATAAGAGATAATGAGAAGGCTGATATGTATTTCTCCTTCCTAATGACTAGGAACTAGACGTGCAGAGTAGCAGAACGACCAGGACAACGGCTAGGCAAATGAAAAAGAACTCGAGTTCTGTCTACCACTTGCACACCCAGCTGAGTAACCGGGTAGCCAGTTCCTGAAGAGCACAACCTCACCCTTTCTGCGCTTGAATGTTACCCTGCTACGAAGCCTGCCAACGTATTGGGTGGCCCACTGGCCTAATCAGGACCAACTAGGGGCTCCCGAACTAGTCTATAACTATGACTCTGTAGCCTTAAGAAGTTAGGCATATTGATGTTGTATAAAAAAATAAGAAAAAGATGACCCAATGAGCAAAGGCTATCAGCTGGCAATGTTTAGAAGAAACCTGAGTATTAAAACTTCACAAGTCATTATGGAAACAAAAAGTAATACAAACATGAGATGCCACTCTTGCCCTCCGGTCCCCGCCTAAGTAAGTCCCCACCAAAACCAAAAACCCAAAACAAAACAAACTTTAAAACCCCTAAATGTTGCCAATCATGTGAGGAAACAAGAACTCACACTGCTAGTGGGAGAGGGAATTGGAAGCGCCACTTTGAAGACTAATCTGGCAGCATCTACTTGGTCCTGAACAGGCACAAACACCACAACCCAATAAATACAATTCTAGATGTGTGCCTTAGATAGACTCTGTGCTCTAAGATAAGATTTATGCAAAAGACTACATTTATACCTATTAAAAAGGACTAGGAGGGGAATACCAAATTCTTGAAAATGTTTTTTATCTAGAGAAGGAAATGTGATTGTAGTACTTCATCTTGATATATTTCTTAATATACAAGTCAAAAAAGACAAAGAAAAAAAGTGAAGAAAATGGAGAAACAATGCTTGTTATATTTTTCTCTATACTCTCCATATTTAAAATTTTTCCAAAGTTAAAAAAAGAAAATAGCCGCCGTGCATTTGACTAATGTGATCAGTATGTTTTATTCGGTCCTCAGCACTTTTCTGAATTGCATCTTGCCAGTCCTGAAGCCCGTGGCCTTTCTTTAGGACACTAACAGATTGCACCGTAACTAATTTATCTGCCTGGAGCTGCGTCTGAGCCCCGTGAAGGTAGTGCTGCTAAGGCCCAACCGTCTGGAGACCTGTAGAAGAGGTTGGAATCTTCTTTTTTCATAGCATTTTGTAGAGCTGGAAAATAGCGTCGGGAATAATCTGATGTAATTCTTTTATTTAAATGAGGAAGTTGAGGCCTTGAGAGGCTTGTTCAAATTCACCTGGCTAATTAAAGGTAGAGTAGGAGGGACCGGAATCCCTGACTACTGATTTTCCAGCGACAAAACATTCACATATGGGAACTGATGAAAGCTGTACAGATCCTGTCCACAGAGCCTTCACTGTGGACAAGCAGGTACCACCCTGGGTTTGGCATTACGGAAGTAGCCCTTAGGCCAGCAATACTTTAAGAGACTGGAAGGACAGAAGTGAAAAGTCTATATGGTCACTACATTCTGTGAAGCAGTGCAGCATAGAGGTTAAGTCACATTTGCCTGGGTGTATATCCTGGCTCTGCCACTCCCAACTCTGTTACCTTGGCTGTTACCTCTCTGTGCCTCTGTAAAGGGAGAATAATAACAGAACCTATTTCAGGGACTATAATGTGGGTTAGAAGAGTTAATAATGTAATACGTGAGAATGGTGTCTGATATAGGCATTCGACAAATGTTAGCTATTATTATTGCATCATATGTACAAGAAACTATTGTGCAAACTGAACAGTTAATTATAGTCCTGCCATATTTTGCCTTAAACCTTATGCCTATCTCTCAAAGTTGTCATTAGTATCTTTCTTTGTATTTGATTTGGATGAGTCTTGGTTTTGCAGTTAAGAAAGCAGATTTCAAAAAGGTAAGATCACTTATTTGTCCAGAACGATGTCATAAATGTATGATAGTGACTATCTTTTTTTCTTATTATATTTCACTCAACCCTTATTCTCCCCTGGTACACACGGGGCTACACCAGGGAGATACTGAGCAATGAGTTGATGATCGGAGCAGAGGACTCTGTCCTCCTGGGTCTTGTCCTTCAGTACCCAGATTGCTATCATGATGCTCTCCAATCAATTATCTGCAAGTTCTTAAAGTTTTTCAAGAAAGAAATACCTTATTTTTCAGACTGTAAGATGTACTTCCCCCCACCCAAATTTGGGAGGAAAATGGGGCTGCGTCTTATAGTCCGAATGTGGCTTACCTTGCTCCCGGGGTGGGGGGGGGGGAGGAAGGGGTCGACGGTATAGTGAGTGTTTTTTCTCCTGTTTTCCTCTAAAACCTAGGTGCATCTTATGGTCCGGTGCGTCTTGTAGTCTGAAAAATACAGCAGCCCCAAAATTCCTATAGTCATTTTGATGGAAATGCCTTGAACTTAACATAAAATGATGACAGAGTCCTACGCCCTGCCAATTTTGAGTCTATTATGCAGAGGAGGTTTCAAAGTCCCCGATCAGATCCTCTTTCTCTGCATCAAGTTATTGAAACTCCTGCTGTTGTATGTTAATCCTGATGTGCCTGTCGGACCCCAACCCACACACTGGTGGAGAATCCCTTCCCAGGGTTTGCAAGACAGCTAACTGTACCTTGTTTGTTCCCAGTGCCTCTTCACCAAATGAGATCGTTCTTACAAGATGTATTTCTATAGAGTACATTACAAACTTCCCTTTTATGGTTGTTGAAAAGTTTTTAAAATAAATATTATAGTAATCTTTCTCATCTACCTCAGATAAGATCCACTCTTTAAACCTGATAAATTCCTTTGTCAAAGTAATAAGAGGATGGTTTCATTTGTCGTTTTACTTACTAATTTATTCCATAATTTGGGTATTAATCTTGCTGTCAGATGAATACAATGAACTTTTGGACTCAATTTCTTCCTGGGCAGGGGAGAATTTCTGTACCAAATCCCCCCTTAATTGCCTCGCTTGCACACACCCACATCTTATTTTCATTTGTGCTTAGCCTCTTGCCACAACCTGTAATTGTCCAGCTAAGTAATTTTTTTTTTAAGATTTGATGCTTCCAGGTACCAGAACGATTTAAATTCAGAGCTAAAGGAGATAGCTTATTGGTATGTATATCAAACCTGGAATAATTCAAACCCTTGGAATTTTAAATCTCTTTCGAGACAAATGACTGAAGCTGACCACAGTTTGTTCAGTGTGGAAGTAGGTGCTAAGGTTAGACGTTTACAGCATGCAGCTTTGTGGAAGTGATGTGTGCTCTTGCATCCTATTGTTATTTCTTCCCTTTGTGCCATTGTTATCTTCGTGTAAACGTCATTTTCCCTTTGATGCCTTGCTTTCTGCTGCTATGTACTGGTTGCCATTCTATGAGCAATAGTTCTCAGGTGGAGTTTTGAATATTTCACCTCCGTGGGCTCTCTCTATTCCAGACCTGCTGAATCAGCAGCCAGGGCAGGGATATTTGCCTTTTTAAAAACCTCTTTATGGCATTCTCATGCTCAACAGGAACTGAGGACCACTGTCTTACTGCCTAGGTTAGAAATCTTATATTTGTAAATAAGTGGAACCCACTCAGACTGTCTTAACCAAAAAAGAGGAATTTGTCATAAGGGAGCAGGAGAATCTCATAGAGCTCAAGGTTATGAGATCCACCCAGGCTTCCCAAGAGACCCAAGTCTGGAACCGCAGCACTGATGAGGACCCAGGCAGCAAGTGCCACTGCCCCGGTGTGTGTCCCCATCTGCCTAGCTCCCTTCAAATCCTTGTGGATCCCGAGCTCTGCTTCTCTCTGTAGAGCTCCTTTCCTTATTTTTCAACTGCCACGTGGCCAAACATGGCACCCAAGTTCATCTGTCCCCTTTTCAGGCTGACTAGCATCTCTCAGTCTAAATTCCTACGAGAAGATCTGATTGGCCTACGTGGGTGGTGTGTCCGCCCTTCCTTAAGCCAGCAGACAACATGGTTCAACGTGGCTGCCAAGCGCCCACCCATGTGTGAGTCCAGACTGGAGGCTGATTGGCTACCTCAAAGTGTTTCTCCGCATTTGCTACATTCTTATGCAATTATACCAAATAATTTCATTTCTGATTTCGGCTTCATTGTGATATTTTCACCTTTTAAGGAATGTGAGAAGCAACAATTTCTACAAATTGGGTGATTTAATCATACAAATGCCACTGAAACGTTGACTGTACTGTCTCTCTCTGTGCCTACTTCTCCCTCTTATGAATATGAATCAGTTATGACGCTAAGACACGCAGAGCCTCAGGAAAGCTGCCTCTCTCTAGCAGAGGAAGACAGCATTGAATGGCCCCATCATTTCCCATGGTGTGTGTAACTTTAGTCATCACAATAAAGCATGGTTAAAAGGTTTGAGGTAGTTTATCACAGACAAGGCTGATATGTGGCCTTGTAATGATCTCGTACAGAAAAGGCTCCTGCCTTTTCTTTGTCTACACAGGGTTCAAAAGAGAGGGGAATATAAATAGTGCCTGGCACAGGGTTAGTATTCAGTAGTATTTGCTGATAGTGTTTGCTTAGAAATATTTATTAGAAATAACTTCCAGGTGGTTTGGAAATAGTGGAATGAGTTACCTAGGAAAATAAATAAGCTTTTATTCTTCCTTTTTATCATCTTAACCATCATCTTGCCTGTGTGGGATAGCCAAAGATATCCACAATACTTGGCTCTCTAAGAGATAAAAATCTGGTAGAGTAAGTAAAATACAAAGTTATGCCCTTCTCGAGGAAATGTGGTTCGTTGGTAGCAGTTTCAATCAAGTCATTCGCAACTATACCTCAGTCTTCCTTCTACTCTGAGTAGAAGCCGCAGAACAAATTTTGTCATGTCACGTTTCATGCCAAGATCCTGTGTCAAAATCTCAGAAAGAGTAGTTTTTGGAATCTCCAGGTCAGCTTCTAGTTCTCGCACTGTCGGTCACCGATGTTTGTTGATTGCAGCCTGTACACGTTCAACATTCTCAGGTGTTCCGCTTGTGGCAGGCCTTCCAGAACGTGGATCACTTTCAACAGGTTCTCGACCATCTTTGAAGCACTTGTGCCACACTTTTATTTGTGCGGCTCTCATTGCATCGTCCCCAAAAGGCTTCTGAATCATCTGAATGGTTTCCACGGAAGAATGTTCAAGCTTAACACAAAAGAAAAAAATAATAGAATTGAATAAAATAGTTTAGAGTAGAGTAGAATAGAATAGAATAGAATAGAATAGAATAGAATAGAATAGAATACAAAATAGCGATGCACAACACCCCCAGCCTTGCTCTCGAGAGATCACTCCATGCTCTCCCACGTCCCGTTCGTCCGTACAGGCTCAGAGGAGGAAAATAAAGTTTGCTGTCTCTGTTTTACTTCTGAGTAAACAATGAGAGGGTCAGTCATTCCTACAATTTAAAAATTCTACAAATTTTTACAATTTAAAAATTCTAATCTGACTGATACGTTCACCTTCAGGGAATGTGAAAAGCAGCGATTTCCACATACTGATGGTGCCTTAACCTTGCAGATACCACTAGATGAACGGGGTGGAGAGCACGTTAGGATAAAGCACAATGTTAGCGACTAAGTTAGAATTGAAAATGAATTTGGTCTCTAAAGGACCATGAGAACAAACAGGACTATATTTCAGCAAATTGTCATGTAAAAAAAATGTGCGATGGGTAACATAGAGATATGTGTATCAGTGGAAGTTGAGCTATAAGAATGACATACAGGAAAAGTAAAAACTAAAAGTGAGAGTTGATCAGTGACACTGTATCAGAGTAGCTTCATCATTAAATAGCACTGTGATTTGTAGACTAATTGGCAATTCTCAGAACACATAGCACTGAAGCAGTGAGGGTCTTTGCAAAGTTTGTGGAAGTCTCAGCTTTAGTATCTTACATCAAAGGTACAACAGGAACAATCCATAAGAAATGTTTTCAAGTAATTTGCTAGCTTATGTTAAATACTGTATTATCCAGCACTCTTGGTTACAAGTAACAGGTTCAGTGGAATCTATTAGCTAATGTAATTGGGAAGTCTAAGGGGTTGGTCTAACAGGCTTTCCAACAGTATCATCGTTTCTGCCGCTATTTTCATCTCTCTGACCGGCCCTCTTCCTGCTGGTTTTATTCTAAGTACGTTTTGCCACATGGGGGCCACTTAGGATCTGAATAGGCATGAGTTCCTTTTTCTTTCTGCCTTTAAGTCAGTACTCCCAAAAAGAGTCCAGTTGGCCCACTGGATCACTTGCTGACCCCTGTGGCAGGAAGACAAGGGCCCCAGAGGAGGGGCTGGGGCAATTCTCCAAAGGAAAGGAAGGCTTCTGCGGCAGGAGAAGGGGGAAGACGTGTTGAATAGGAAGAAAGAACAGATGTCCACCCACACATGACACAATTGCTCGCCAGGCACTTTCACATCCTGTGGCAAATGAAAAGTCTTCACTAATAAAAAAGAAGTGACAGCTTGAAATATTGTAAGTAGTGAGAGAAAAAACTCAAGGTGCTTTCTAATACTGTCTCCAATTCCCAAGGGTACACGTAATTATTGCTTCCTCTTTGCTTCCAAGTATGACGCTTGCCCCTCTACCGTGTCACTCGGTTGCCTTCCTCCTACAGATCCAGCTCCATTAAACAGGGTGCGAACATTTGAAGACAGAACCCCGTCTTTTATCTCTTCATCTCCAGTGCCTAGTCCAGTGCCTGGAACACAGAAGCCACTTGCTTATTGATTGGAATTGGGTTCTATGCTATGTACTGCTTAAGTTAGGGAAATAATAATCATGAAACGTTTGTCAGACAAGGTCACAAGGGACAGTCCTTATTCTCCACGAAGAAGGGTTTGGCTGGTCTCGGCTTCTTCACCACTCGTCCGCTGGGCAAGTGTAATGGCTCGTGTGATTGGTGAGCTGAGGGTAAGGAAGGGCCGGCTCACGTTCGGGCACGGTCCTACACCAGCCCCAGAGGAGGGGTCCACCGCGCAGGCCAGTCTGGGGGAAGCCCCCCGTTGCTGTGCCCCCAGACGTATCTTCCACCTCCTGTTTCTTTTGGTGGGTTCAAAATTCAGGTGTGGGAAAAATGTATAATGTAATGGTCCCCTCAAACCTCACAAAAGGCTTTAGAAAGATCCTATATTTGTTTTTCGATGTGTGCAGAGAATGAATTTAAAAGGTAAATATTTTGACACTTTATATGTCATTTATTTAGATCTCGTCTTTTTCCAAAAGGGATTTAACGTGACTTCATGGTGATTAGTTCATGACAGTCAAAAGACACAAGGACGGAATTTTCGAGACGCCCTGGCCTCATGTGATATGGTTCCCCGGCCTGGACTATAACCCTGAAGGCCCTGTTTACTGTGGTTGTTTTTAAGCAAAGCAGATGCCAGTCCTCCTCCTCTGTTCCTTCTCACGATGAGTAGCTAACCCCACCACCAAACCAAAATCCCGGGAATCAGCTTGGACCCCTTTCCTCTCTGCTGCCCCTTCGCCCAAACAGCGCTCCATACACCACACCATCACACGCCGGATTTCCTCCTCTCACGTCCAGATCCACCTCCAGTGTCTGGGTTCACGCCTTGAATGTCCTCTCACCTTGCCCGTCCAGCAGCCCCACCCTGCGGTCCTTCACTCCCTCTTCTGTGTCGTAGCCAGTGTTCGTCCTAAGGCAGCAGTGTGATTGTGTTCCTCGTGTGGGTGAAATCCCTCCGTGGCTTTTTCCTGGCTCTAGGATTTAGTCCGAACTCCTTGGTGTACACACAGGACCTAAGGGCCTGGCAGCTGCCGAACTCTCAGCCACGTCTGTCTGGATGGCTTCTCGTTCAGCCCCATTCCTCCATCACCCCTCCTCCCCCAAAACCCCTACACTAGAGGCATTGAGAAGTACTCAGAGTACTTCTTAGGGGCTAGGCTGTTTCACGTCTCTGGGTTGTGTTTGCTGCTCTTTTGCCTATAATTTACCCCTGCCGGCCTCCAAGAACAGCTCAGCTTTCAAGACGCAACCCAAGTGCCACCACTTCTCCGAAGGTTTTTGGACAACTTACCCTCAGGAAGATTCAAGCACTCTCTTCCTCGTGTGCCCCTCTGTGACTTCTAGTCCTTAACACATGTCTTTTCCATGAATTTTTTGTAATGCTGTTTGCCTCCAGAAGACAGAAAGATGCCAGGGCCCGAGGACAAGTCGAGCTGGTTTTGTTGTCTGGCACAGAGCGCTGTACCCGACACTTCAGCAGGCTCCAGAAGGGTTTGTGACTAAATGCATGTTTATATGCGTGAGCGAATAGCAGTTTAAGAATTTTCATTAGCAGTATTCCTTTGCTTCCTACAACTTGGAGGATATAAAATTAGCTGCTCCTACGGAATGGTTGGAGGGGAGCTTTGGTCTTTTGCAAAGACTTGGCTTTAAGGAGCAGGCTGTGCACAGCAGCAGGCCCTGCCTACAGTAGTTGCAGCGACTGATGTGAGCAGCCTTTGTTTCCTGCGGGGCTCCGAGGGCTGTGGGTCACTTTTGGTCTTCATCTTATGGACGCCCACACACAGAAAGCAGAGGGCATTTGCCTGGACTGACAGAGGGCTTTAAAGCCTTAGAGAGCCTCATCTTTCTGGAGTGGTTTAAATATGCACCTCTCCGGGGCAGTGATGAAATAAATGACTCTGCTCGATCTTCCACGCAGGCTCTGAAAATCAAGTCAAGAAGCGAAGCATAGTGGTAAAGTCGGCAAGCGTTTACCAAGTGACCTTGCACGGCTTGTGTGGTGGGGCACAGCCACAATTTAAGTGAGACGGACAACCCTCAAGGCGTTTACAGTCCAGGCTTATTAATGTCACAACAGTGAACATACGTCCTGTGATAGGGTCTGATGGTCAGTGTAGACTACATTTTAAGTTATTTAGGAATATGAAATACTCAGCAAAGCACAGACAATATTCTTACAGCTGATAATGGTCAAAAAGAGGGAAGTCCAGGGTTTGCTCACGGGCTACATCAGATTGCAAGCTGATGCCCAGTGGGCCAGAGTCAAACAATATTTTCAAATTCAGGAAATTTTTAATAAAAATTAAGATTTTTTACTTGTGGTTTCTTCCTGGCTTTTAAATCCATTTGACTTTGTGGTCTCAGGTCTAAACAGTTCACACGTGACCTAGTGGTCTTAGGGAAACTTTAAGTAGGTGGGTTCTCATACGCACGCAAGGATGTTTAACTCGCTCTTGAGTTTCCAAGCATCATATATAGGTTTGCTTTTTTAAAATGGCAATGGAAGATTAATATTGCCTTGGTCTCACAGTTTAGCTCTGAGATCAATAAACCTTTTTGCAAAGGGCCAGATAAGAAGTATATTAGCCCTTGCATTGCAGGTCACTTGGTCTTTGCCACAACCACCCCACTCTGCCATTGCAGGTGAAAGCGGCCATGGACACACATGAGCAAATGAGCACGGCTGTGTGCCAGCAACACTTTGCTTAGGAACACTGAATTTGAACTTCACATAATTTCTACGTCACAAAATATTCTTTTTCTTTCGTCTTCTTCCTGACTGTTTCGGAATGTAAAAACTGTCCTAGTCTGTGAGCCATTCCAAAGCAGGTAGCAGGCCTCACGTGGCCCAGAGGGACAGTGGGCAATTATGCATTGCAAAGGCGTGCTCTAGGCTTTTTCGCCCTGGCTTGCCCGAAAGGAGCCGCTAGGAGGTTCTGTTCTCTGGATCAGGCAAGGGAATTTTCCTTTCCTCACTCTCCCATATTCACAGGGAGCTGGGTCGATGTCCCTCTTCAACACGGAAGAGCCAGGTTGTTCACCTCACGTTTCCCAAGGCGTCAGAGGCTGGCCTCCGTTTCAGACGGCTCAGGTGATGAGTGAGCCTTGTGTTTTCCATGAGGAACTTTATCCCTCAAGCATCTGTGCCCCGCTCATAATTATGCATGGAAAAGGCTAAGTGAAATCTATTAATATCCTAGCTAGAAAGAAAACTATAAAATTACACATATATGCAAGCTTGTGTGTATTCTGCAGTTCAAAGTGTAGTCAGCAAAAAAAAAAAAAAAAAAAAAAAGCCTGCATGCTATTGCACTGGGAGGAAATCGGTGTCTTTGAAATCAAATACCCTGCCATTGGCATATCCAGGCTTGAAACTGGGCTGCAGCTTTTAGCTTCCACCACATGTTTACATTGGAAATCTCTCTGTGCTCATATAGAGTTTGTTCTCTTATGAAATCATGTCTCTAGGGAAGGATAATTTAAAGCCATTTCCGTTTGTTATGTCTGAGCTGAACTAGACTATTAGGGCTTGTTAACGCGGGATAAACTTGAGCCCTATAACTGCCTTCATCTGCAGATTATAGAATCTGTCCAACAAATTGCATTCTGATGTTTTCAGATGAAGGCTAAGCAAGCAAGGGCCTTTTAATTTATATTCTATCACCATGGTTGTCTTAGGAATCACAGTTTTGACTTTCATGCCTACTTGGTACAGCAGAGATAATATGACTCTTGAACAGGCCAAATCCAGAAGTAATTGAGACACTAAACTAGATCCGCCTGCCACGATAGTGGAGCGAGCAAAGCCTGCCAGTCAGGAAACTGCTGGCTAAGCATCTTTCTTCAGGGTACCTCCCGTCCTCCAGTCGTAGCATAAATCAACGCTAGGTCCGCCGAAATGTCGTGTGTGGTCTGCATTTAGAAATTTCACTTGAAAATTATATTGTGGCAACCATGAGACAGATGGATAAAGTAAAACAAGTTTTCTGTAGGCTCATGTTAAGTAAATAGAATTCAGCGAAGATAGACGTTTCCCTGATTTAGTGAAGGGGAGGTGATGGCTGCCCGAGGGTACCTTGCGCCCTCCACCTCCATTCATCCCACCCACTGAACACTGTGACAGTGACACTTCGACATTTAAATGTCTGGTTGATTAGCATTCTCCATTTTAGATCGTGGGTATTGGAATGAAGAAATTATATTTGCTTGACTTTTTTTTTCTTTTTTTTAACATCTAGTGGAATTGCCAGTCCAGCTTCCGTAAAGGCTTTAACAGGGTGGCACTGGGCAGCAGTGGCACTAGACGACAGGGCACCCCCTAACTCTAGAAAAGGGGTTCTTTTTCCCTTATGGCTCCAACCTCATTAACAGGGCCTCCATTGAACTTAATTTTTTTTTTTCAATAAACTCATGAAGGCATTGTCCTAAGCGCAGAGGTTGGTGACAGGGGTGATGGTGGAATATAGAGACAAATAAGACCAGGACCCTCTTGAAAAGTGACTATGTATTTAAATCACCCTAAGCAAGACCAGATTCAAGGAATACCACAAAGGAAGGGCAGCCACGGGACAGTGACATTTAAACTGGGCTTTGAGGGAGAAGTAGGGTTTTAACTACCAGGAGGGAGAAGACTCGGCTACACTAAGGGAACGCCACGAACAAAATTCCAAACGCAGGAAAGTACAGAACGTGTAGAGGGAGGGTGGGAGTGAGACCTCCCCTTGCTCCCTCCCTTCTCCCTTTCCTCTACTCAGTGTTGAGTGAACGCCTATGTCCACATAAAGTTTGCAGTTTAGAGGAGGAGACAGTCATGAATTGAAGAAGCCTGAAGTAAGTGGCAAATTACAGTTGTGACCCTTACCTCAAAGGAGAGGGGTGCACTGGCCAAGAGAGAGCATTACAGGAGAGTCCAGTGCACCTTCCAGGGCTTTGCTGAGGAGAGATCCTGCAGTGTGAAGGGAGAGCAGGCCCTGCTAGAGGGCCGCAGCCTGGAGAAGGGTCAGAGTGTACGCAGCACATGCGAGACACTGCCGGAGTGAGGACCTGGGTCGCGTTAGGTGCAGCTGGCTGCAGAGTCGGCTGTTAACCACAGTCAGGGAGCCGACCATGGTGGGGTTTTGTCTTTATTCCAAGAGTAAAGGGAAACCATCGACTTGTTTCAAGTGAAGAGTGGAATGAGGTGATGAGTGTTGCTTTCTGGAAAGAGCACTCTGGCTACAATGGAGAGAATGAATTAGAAGTGTAAAGAAGGGGACAGAAAGTGTACTGGGTGGCAGATATGATTGTCCAGGTGGGACATGGCTGTTTGTTGGGTAACAGTGGTGGGAAGGAGGAGAATGGAATGAATTCAAGGTCTAATTATGAAGTTGGCCTTGAATTATAGAAGGAGACATTGAATTTGAAGCACCTTTGAGACACTGAGAAGACATACTGGGGGGGGAAAGAAAGTCTGGAGCCCAGTGAAAAGGCCTGGGCTGGTGATACACATTTCAGAGACCTCTTCCCATAGATGGCAACTGAGCGATGAGTGTGGATATGTTAGTTGAGTGAATGAATGATAGGACGAATTAATGGATGAGATCGGGTAAGGAGAGAGCATAGAGTAAGAAGAGGGCCTCAACAGCTGTTCGGTGCTATAGCTCTGTAATTACCTAGTACCAGTTGTGATAATCGACTGTTTTGTCCTAGGGCTAGCTCTCATGCCTTATATGGACATGTTCTGAAAGCTAACAGGAACCTGGGAAGTGACCGGCCCATCACCTTGTCCCCAGGGAAACACCTGTCCTCACCCTTCCAACTTACTGGTGGGTGGGTTCTAAGAGTTCACACAAAAGATGGCTGTCTGGACTGTAAAACACTCTTCCCCAAAGAAGCACCTATGTTCCTAGACTGATGCCACCAGGGACCGAATTCGATCAAGGTTCTTTCTGTGAGACGTGATGTTCAGTAGGACCTCGGGGTAACAGGACAGATTTCTCCCATTGCTTCCTTGGGCATGGGCCTGGGGCCTCTTCTCCACTCTCCTCCCATCCCCCTTGCCAGGCACTGGAAGACAGGGCTGTCCACCTTGATGTCATTGGGAGTGGCTTAGTGACTCAGCGAGGGCGTTCCAGGGCTTTCTGGGACACCTCCAAGTACAAGCCCCCCGAGGCTCTTGTAGATCTGCATTTGAACCCATTCACTCCCCTTTTATCTTTTCTGAGGACCCCCAAGGATCAGCCAGCCTGTGTTTCTTGCTTTTACTACCAGCACGTGGGAATCTGGTGGAGTCAGGAGTGAGGAGAACAATATAATGGGGGAGAGTGACGGGGGCCGCTGTTAATTTTGCCATATTTAGCCTATAAGTACTCTCATAAAACTTTTCCTCATCTTTCTAGTTCCTGAAGCAAGCACATAGCTCTTTGGAAATGTCTAAGGGTTTTTATTACTAACAACGTCAGAAAGCAAGTTGAGAGCAGAACAGCCCTCTCTGGGCCTCTTCCCTAGCCTGTCCTTACGTTGTGTTGTTTCCCTTAGACCTGGGGTGAACCCGTACCCCCATTTCGGAGGTCAGTCCTTTTCTGTGCCCGGCGTCTTGGCATAATAGCCATTAGCACTTCCTTTCCCTTTAAAAAAGTTTAGAAGACAAAATATGGCTGCCCACTTTAGCCCCACAGAGAAAGATAAAGTGATGCATTGATAGTAACAGAGCATTCAGAAAGGATTGAAGTCATCTTTATTTGCATTTTAGTGAGACCATGAGCCAGCAGAGTAGCCTCCTCGGTGTTTAGTCCCAGGACCTGGGCTGGGCCTGTGCGTGTGTAGATGCAGGGATGGGTAGCAGAGGGGAGGGCCCATGAGAAGTGCTGGAGGTGGGGCTGGAGTGCTCCGCCGAGGTGTGCCCACCTTTTCTCCTGTCCCTTCCCCCCTCCACAGCCAGGTCTGCCACAGGGGACTCAGACCTGCACTGGGCAAGGTGGTGTCAAGGACCGGGGTTGAAGAAGGTGGGTTTCCAGGCAGCTGTGGGGTCAACAGCAGAGAGGACAAAACTTTGGAAGCAGACATGGAGACAAGTTATGATGACAGATAGAGTGGGGTATTGGGGGAAAGGGTCTGGGTCATTGTTGGATTGATTGTCACAGCAAGGGGAGAACATGGAATTGTCAACAGGACGCTTAAATTTTTCCTGAAAAGTTGCCACTTTAGGGGAATGGTTTGGGAAGAATTTCCCTGTGTCCACATAGCTGTGCTTCTGTTTAGAGGTTTCTGAGCAGCTCAGGCCACCCAACTGGTGAAACCACGTGGGGTGCCCCCAGCTCATGGGCCTGTAAGACACGTACTTAAGTCACATGTACACAACATAAGAACCACCCATGACGTTAAACAAACAAACAAATGTGTGATCCTTTCTCATTACCACTTCCATGAAACCAAACGCTATTTAGAAGTGTTGACTACAGTGGTAATGCTTTCCTGACAAAGAGATTACTTGTAAAGTAATAAAGAATATTAGAAAAACGAGCCATAGTTACTACTATTTGTGGTGCTATGTAGGTGGCATGCCTGTTACAAGAACTTTTGCATCATCTGATGTGTTTTAAACTAGAAAAAATGTAGTTTAGTCACTCCTGGGCACTCGGAAGTTTAAAAGCCCAGAGATCTTAGGCCATCTGGCAGGGCAGGCGGGTCCTTTGGGACGCTACAGGCCAGCCTCTGGGCTCACGCATGGTTTGAGAATGAGAAAGAACATGAAATGGTGGACTCGGGACTGAATTTTGAATTGGGAGGTCCATTTCAAGCTCTGGGTCTGAAATGCCTTTGTGTAAGGCTCTTGGCCTCACTGTGACTCAGTTTTCCTTTCTGTAAAATGAGAAGGTAACCCCAGTACTACAGTAGTATCTGAGTACCTTTAAGCATTTGGGAAAAAGGCACAGGGAAGAGTACCATCTCGTCATTGGAGGGGTGCAGGCAGCTGCTCAGAAACACTAGGGACGGCACTCCCGCTTTGGTATCAGGAGTACAATGTATTTTTTTAATCCCATTTCTTACATTGCCTATTTATGGAGACATTTTTTAAAACTCTTATATTGCCTAAAGAAAACATCGATACAAATCTCGTTGAATGGTGGGTTAGCTCCAATATCCTCCAAGTCAGTTGAGCATTTTAAAATTCACCATAATGTTTTCTAAAACCCAATTTGCCTGGAAAGTTTAGGTCACTATTTTATTACCAGCTTCATAACTGCCCGATTGTGGAAACAACAGAAAGTAAAGAACTTGGGCTTGGAAGCGTACTAGGTTCTCCAGCTAAATCCACCGCCCGTCCCTGGGGATTTGCATCTCCCCACTCCCACTCCAGATGTTACTAATTCTTGGTGCCGTCATCCGGGCCGTGGTCGTCGTTCTGGTAGCGACCTCCCCAGACCTGAACTGGATCGAATCCATGGGGTTTACTGGTCCCAGTTTGAACACTCAGATTAGTCCAGTGGTTTGGGATTATTTTTTCCCTAAGACGAAAATAGACATCATTATTGGTTTTTCTGAATTAAAAAAAAAAAAATGAAAGTATAAAGGAAACGGTCAGTTTAAGCGATCCCACTGAGAGAGGTAGCGTTGTGGCGTGCGGCGCTCCGGGTGTCTCCCAGCGTGTGCATGCGCGCATTCACACGTGCCATTTTTAGAAAGCAAGAGGACACTGTCCCGGCTGCTCGTGACCTTGTTTGCTTCACTCAGCTTTCCGTTGTGGGTAACTCTCCATTCAGAAATGAAGAACGACACCATTAATTAGTGTGGCCTCACACAACATGCCATTCAATAACTGCCATTACCTCTTTACCCATTTTTCCATTTGTTGGTCATTTAGGTTTTTTTCTGGTTTTTACTGTCAGGAAAAGTAAACATTGCAATGAACATCCTTCTACAGATGTATCTCCAAGTCTGTCTGGTCATCTCCTTAGGGTGCATTCCGGAGCGATGCGGGCGGGTCATGGGCGGGTTTCTCTGTGTGTGCGTGTGTTGCCAGACTGCCCGTCGGGAAGGTGTCACTCTGCCTGCCCGTCCTTTGTGTTTGTAAATTCGTTATCCTCCATACTGTTGCTCACACAGGGGGTTATTTTTTTTTTCAATCTCTGTGAATCCCTTAAGTGAAAACAGTGTCTCATTGGTGCTTATATGTGCTTTGCTTACTAGAGAGATCGACCATCGTTTTGTATTTCTCCTGTTGTGACTTGCTGGTTTAGTGACTCCAGCCTGAAAACTCCAGGAGGGCTATGGTCTGCTTGGTCCACGGAAAGCGGGACTTGGGCTGGGAATTATTCTTCAGTTAGACTGCACGATGTGAAAGCCTATAGTAGGGAAAATCTCAAACTCATTAGAAAGCTGTCTTAAGAATATTCTGTTTTATGAATAACTATACCATGGCGTTTGAGTGTCCCTAACAAAAGAAGAAATTCATCGTGCTAATTGGAGACGCCAGTCCTAGAGAAGGTGGGACTGGGCTGTGCCCCTCTGCTGCGGTCCCAGCGAGCCGTGGCAGAGTTCTTGGAAACCTCTCCAAATTCATGCCACCCCGCAGAGGAGCTGCTGCAACAGCCCAGCACACCCCACCTGCTCGAAGTTGCCATAGGCCAGCCTCTCCCGAGTTTTACGATGCATCTGAAATGAACTTTTACTGCCTCCTCCCTTCAACTCACGAAAAACCGTGGGGGAGGAAAGAAAAACAGAACCCACCAAGAGGAACAAGCAGACCTGTCCAAGGCTGGTGAATTGGCTACTCCATGGGGCAGCGGAGAGTGAACTACAAAAGACATAAAGCACACCTCGCTTTAATCCTTTCCATCCGCCCAGAGCCCCAGAAAGCTCATAAAGTCTCCCTTTCTGGGTGATTGGATTCCTTCGGCTCGGGGGAGGCAGCGCTGCTTGGTTCTTTGGGGAGGGGGCTGGGGGAGCTAGGGAAAAGGAGAGTGGCAATCACGGGGGAGTGGGGGGAATGAAAACGCAGTTCCTCTCTCCCTGCTTCAAGGTGGGGAGCGGTAAACACAAACAGCTGCCGCCTGGATGCACGCACGGGGCTGGGCCCCTCGTTTTAGTGGCCGGCACCTCCCTCAGAAGCCGTGTGTAGCTGCGAGGTTTTTCACCTTTGAGGGCTCCTCTTGGCTAATCCACAGGAATTGTTTTGAATGCTGCTGGCAAAAATGTGGCTGAAAGTTGTGTGTGGTGGGTGGTATGCTTTTTTCTCTCTTTAAAAAGAGTAGCTGTTCTTCTCTGCCAGTATTTAGAAGCTGGAACTGTCTGTTCTTCTTGTTTGAAATTGAGACTTTAGAGACCAATCTTTTCAGAGCCTAGAAGAAGGAGAAAGAAAAAAAAAATCCTCTGGTTTGCCTTTGGCCTGGATACTTTTGGCTTGTTTATTTTTGACCTTTCACCATGTTTGCAGGCTGCAGGGGAACCCTGGTCCGCCTGGGCTGGGCTCCTGCATCTCCAACAACAAACGCTAAATCCAAAAAGGAAATACATTCTTTGGCAGTGAAAAGAAGAATCGCCTAAAACTTGTCTAGTCCTCCTTGTTTTTGAACTCCTGGTGAAGACAGAGAAGAAAATGCACTCACCAGTTCTTCTCCACCCTGTGGCCCAGCCACACGCTTCCAGGCCTTCCCTCATTCCCCCTCCTCCCTCTCCCCCAGGGACACTAGGGCTGAGCAGGCTGAGCGCTTCCCAGCTCAGGGCCTGCCTTTCGGGCTTCTCTGCCTTTGCAGGTGCCACTCCCTGCTGGAATGCTTTTACCCCACCTTTCCCTGGGTGAGGTCCTCCTGGCATCTATGGGCTTTCCCTCTACTGGCTGAAATCCTTGAAAGCAGGCCCCAGCCTTAGGTGTCCAGCACAATGCCTGTGGTACTGGTGGCAGCAGTGGTGTTAGTATTAGCTGCAGTAGTGTTAGTAGAAGCAGTACTAATAATAGTAATACTTACTCCTTATTGGGTTTGTGCCATGTGCGAGGCACTGTGCTAGGTGTTTCTCACCGGTCTTTAACCATCCCAACAACCCTAGGTCATAAGAGGTATCACCTTCATTTCATAGATGAGGAAATTGAGGCTTCCAAGTTAGGACACTCAGCCAAGGCCGCATTACTAACAGACAGTTAGAGTCCAGGTTCTTACTCATTTCCCCTCTCATTCTGGACATCTTGTTATGGTAGATGCTTAATAAATGCCTCTTGATTAAATGAATGGCCCTGAGATTATGTGCTGAGCTTGGGGAAATCTGTCCAGGAATTTCAAGAGCCACGGCATTTACACTTGGTCCCTTGATGGGTCCCCCCTCTTCTAGATCTGACCGTTGTCTCCTGCTTTTCGCTAAGAATCATCCTTCTCCTGTAGCTGGGGGAGGTAAGGTGGGGTGAAGATGTTTCCTCTTTCCTTAAACTAGTCTTTGTTTCCCTGAAGTCTGTCTAGTCACCTCCCAAAAATTAGGCCAAATTAAATGAAGTCACTGTTTTTATAGATCAAAAACTGTTGAAATCAGCCATATTATATGGTTCAGATTAGTACAATGCCTTTGTCAGAGGCCTTATGATGTCTACAAACTTCCCTCGTGGAATTGTTGTGAGAATTAAATACATAAAATGCATATAAATGACCACTACTGCCTGATACATAGCAAATTCTAAAAAAAAATGTTAGCACTTGACATTATTTTTATTAATCTTTGACTGGAGTACTGAAATTCCTAAAAGGGCTGAGACTATGGAGGCACATTAATTAATATTAATAATTACTACACCAACTAATATTTATTACTATGTGCCCAACACTATTTTAAGGACTTTTCAGTACTAACTCACTTAACTCTCCTAAGAGTCAAATAATGGGGGTATAATCACCAGCCCCATTTGACAGGTAAGGAGGTGGGGACCACAGAGAGGTTAAGTTGGGGAGCTCAGGTTCAAGTTTCTGATTCTGGAGCCTACCCCCTTTCATAATCATCACTGCTCTGAAAAAACAGTAAGCACCAGGCCTAAAAGAAATGTAATAGAAATGTTACGTATCAATTCCTCCCCATCCTTACCTCTCACTTGCGTTTTCATGGGAGTGCGTGTATTTGTGAAAGTCCATGCCTCTGGTGTTTTTGCGTGCTCCCAGGCCCCACCAGGAGGAGGGGGGCCACCCAGCAGCACCTATGTACCAAACCCACCTTCTCCAAACCATTAT
Organism: Desmodus rotundus; assembly: GCF_022682495.2. Taxonomy (NCBI): domain Eukaryota; kingdom Metazoa; phylum Chordata; class Mammalia; order Chiroptera; family Phyllostomidae; genus Desmodus; species Desmodus rotundus. The sequence continues at coordinate 111,606,039 of NC_071393.1, forward strand.
TTCCCAGTTGCCAGCTTGGCACAAATAAATCCGTGTTACCACGGCTGAGGCTGTTTCATGAGGAAAGATCTTTGCTCCAAAATTGTTTTCTGTTTTCAGCTACCTTTATCATTCTCATTTACCCTTGGGACTGCAAAAGACCATGTCTCCCTGTTTACAGAGGCCAAAACAAATTCCAGGAATAAACACAATTTTTGCAACTTTTTTCAAAACTTGGTACTATGCATAGAGTAAATATTTGGTAAAAGAGCAGAAGTGATTAAACAGTCAGTAAAAAGAAGTGAACACAGCCATATACTACATATTTGCATAGGCAATACATACATTAAAGGAATTTCATCCCTAAACTCTGTGATACAGTTTTGTGTCTATATAGGCTAATATATAATAGTTTGATGCTTTCTGCTTATCTCTGTTTTCTAAATTTTCCCCAGTGTGGAGACAGAACGTCTTCGGGCGTGCAGGCTTTGACCCAGGCAGGCCTGCTCACCCAGCATGCTCTCCCGGGGCCCTTGTTGTCCTCCTTCCCCATTTCCACGTGTCACCCCTAGGTTAACAGGGCGGCTCCAGCAGGAGGGCCGGGGGCAAAGGGCTCTGAATGTTGAAGATGATGCTCTACCAGTGTTTCTAGCAGCCTTGTAATCTGCCAGGCAGAGCTGGGAACAGACTGGTCGTGGCGATGGGGCGTGTGTGTGTTTTGAAGGCAGAGGCACCAAGGTAAGACCCCTAGCCCACACCTCACTGCTGTGCTTCCGTGCACCCATCCGCGGGGTGGAAATTGCGCCAACTGCTCTGTCTCACAGAGATCCCTGAAGAAGAGGTGAAGTCGATGAGGTGTTAGAGAGGTTTGTGCCGTGCAAAGGCACACTCTGGCTGGGCCGCCTGCTTGCTCTTAGGCACCCACCCTGAGTGAGAACGAGGATATGGTGGGCTTCCTTCTCCAGTGCCCGCAACAGTTTGTGGCAGAATCAATGCCTGTTCGGTATTCGCTTCAGCTTTGCTTCACCATCCTCCTCCTCTGCCCCCATCTTCCCTCTCTCTGGATGGCACTTGCTTGTTTGCCCCGTGCGTCCCCACCCCCAGCTACCCCACTCATCACTGTGTGAGGAAGGCCATTGAGAGGCCGGGCTGCCAGGGCGAGCAGCAGGATCCCCGGGAAGATGCCTGGCTCCTGGGGAATGGGAGCCTAATCCCGTTAGTGGCTGGCTGGAGGCCCCTGGGGCCTGCAGCCTCCTTCCCGCTGTGCCTGGAGGGATGTCATTGGAGGACGGCGGCCACGGCGGCTTTGCTGGCCAGCAGCCCCCCTCCCACCCCCGGCCCCTCGCTTCTCCTTTCTTTTGCAGAGACACACACGGCAGTGCCTCTGAGGTCGTTTGTTTCCCACAGCCTCGCAGGGCTTGGTGGCGACCAGGGGGACAATGATCTCTCACAGGAATGATGGGAGGCCTGTTTTGCCTTAAATAAGCTCCTTCAAGGGAGCAGCAAGGTCTGTTGTGTGTGCGGCTTGTTTTTTTCAGAAAATCCTTTTGCACGTAGTTCCAGTGTGAAGTACTCAGGCAACTTCAATTGAAGACATGAAGCATCTTATATGTATGTGTGTGTGAGGGTTTAACTTTATTTTTTATTGCTGCTTTGAGACCACGATCGTGTTTTCCCTTCTGCCAGTTACCCTCTTCCCTCTCACGCCGTCTGGACCGCATCGTCCTCTGGAGAGTGTCAGGCAGGAACCGGCAGGTGTGGGGCCCAAGAGGTGGCCTTGTCCCCGTGCTGGCAGCCGATGGCCTCTGCTGTGGCGAGGCTGCCTGGGGTGTGTGCACCAGGGACTTGGAGCTGCAGCACATCCCCCGTCTTGTCCTGGGCCCGAAGAAAGTGTGTGGGCCTGGGTGTCCAGCTCTGGAATTCGCAGCAAGATGAAAGTGAAGCGGGAAGATTGTGGGCCACTCAGAACAGACCGTCAGCTTACGTGTCAGAGCTGCAGGGAAATATGGGGAAAGGAAAAGGGCCGTCTATAAAGAGGAAGTAAAGAGAGGTCAGGTTCTAGTTCTAGGCCCCGTGTAGCTGTTTAGTGAGGAAAGACATGAGGCCATTTCTCTTCACACCCTGATAACATCACTAGAAAACACAGAGCTGCCCTGTTTGTCTAATGCTCTCCAGCGTTTTAGGTCTTCACACTGCTCGAGGTAGTTTAACCTACGAGCTTTTATGTGTGAGCATTATTATGTTAACGGCTTTCTGCTTGGTGAGTCATGCTGTATCATGTAACCTAGAGATTTCATATGGAGAAACTGAGTTCAGACAGATTCAAGTCTTCCCCAGAACCACATAATGAATTCACTTCAAGGTTTAAGATTAAAACCCAGGTCCTTTAGTTTCCAGATCATTAACTAATCACTGTGATCTATGAATTCTTTCTCCTTGTTCCAAAAAAAAAAGGCAATCAAGACATTCTCTCATCTGAGCGATATCTAAATTATATTTTAAAACTATCCTTTCCTCCTTTAAAACAGATCTTCCTTTTTTAGTAAGTCATATCTCCTTCAACTCTTTATAAAATGTTGTCGCCTCTTTAACATGTCAACTCAAAAACTGCTTTATGATTGGGCCACTTGGAGGACATAGTGACATTTTTCCCTTCCCTTTTTATTTCCTGACTTGTTCCTGGGAATGATTCTCATGCATTTGTGAAGCACTTGGGCAGGAAGGAGAGTTCTCCAGATGTTCCTGTTGATTGCCCAGAGTAATTCAAAGACGGGTATCGCTTTTTGGGAAATTGAAGAAACATTTTTGTGATAACTAGTTATACTTGAGTTTAAAAAACAATCCTAAGATTAACTCTTAACAACCTGAGTGTCATTTTAATTGTTCACGAATTCTGAGCTGGGAGTCCCAGAAGTTTGGGCAAGTGGATTGACTTATTGCCTTATTTCTCTGGACCATCTGTTAAATGCTTATTCTCCACTGTTCATTAGCTTCCAATAACAAACACACTGCAGTCCACTCCAACAGACAGCCTGTGTCTTTGACATCGATAGGACACTAGCCAGACCATCTTCTCTCTGGCCATGATGGAACTGTTCCGGCCATCACTAAATCTAGAGTGATTCTTGCTTTAGTATTCATTGCAAGGGAAACAACAAAAGTGAATAAATAAAAATCACTGATACAAGGTGTGACAGATGGTGAGCAGCAAAAGTAAACTCCTGAACTACGTTAACAAGCTCCCTTTGGAAAAGTTTGACTCAAAGTGCAGACTGTGCCGGCTGGCCTGGCCTCAAGCAGCCTCCCCTCTCAGCCCATCTGAACGTCTCCCTAAAGGTTCCCTGCCTACTGGCAAATTCCACTGCATCTTCCAGAGGCACAGACGATGAGTTTGATTAAGTCCAAAATGGTAACCAAAAATGTGGAATAGCAAGAAACTGGCAGCAGTGGCTTTGGGAGCTGGTAAGGAAATAACAGGCTGTTGTCCCACACCCTAGTTTAATGCTCTCAAGAGGTTCTTGTGTTGCTCACATTAGTGGGCATGTAAATGAAACCCCTGTTGGCCTTGGCAGATATTGGCCTCTTCTGTGACCTTGTTTGACTGAAACAAAAAGTCATTGGAGGAACAAAATTTCAGCGCTCTGAACCCAGTTGAAAGAAAAGGGCAGTTCTCTGAATTGGGTAATTGGATCACCCTCCCAAGTGCCCCAGGGCTTATATCAAACATATAAGAAGGGGATTAATAACTTCAGTGTAAAAATGAGCTTCAGGCGGCTTCCAACTGTAACATTTCACTCTCAGGAGCTTTAGGACATACAAACAGATTTTTTCCAGGGTATTTTGAAGTGCTCTTTATAAAATGCAGGGAGGGACTTGAGGCTGCTGTGGGGTCCTTGTAATTGCTGTGGTCCAGTCTGGTGGGCAGGCCACCTGAAAGCCTCCGCAAAGCAGCCACTTAATGAAACTGCTCGTGAGATGTAGGATGGGAGCTGGAAGACAATGACAATAATAGTTTTATAAACTGTGCTCTATATGCATTTCCTCGGTCACAGTTTTGTTACCTAGACTAAACTAGATGTGCGTCAGGCTCCCTGTCCTCCTATTTCTTACAGGTGAGTGAAAGGACTCCACATCTCACCCCAGACCCCTGTGTGGGTTGTATGGGGCCATTTGAGAAGATGAGGAATTTAAAATTTTTATTTACTTATTTGTTTACTCAATACTTACTTAATGCCTACTATATACCAGGCTTGAGAGAATAAAAAGGCATTTGTTGGAGTGATCACTTCATAAGTTATATAAATGTTTAATCACTGTGTTGTATACCTGAAACTAATATAATGTTGTATGCCCACTATAATTGAAAAATTTAAAAAACAAACCAAAAAAATGGAAATTTATATGTACACATATATGAAATATACATTCATATATGTATATGAAATACATATACATTCATATATATATGGGAGACCCATGGACAGATATTTGGATTCATAGTCCTTCATAAGGATTGAAGGAACACATGAGGAGGATTCCTTACTTCTCAGGAATGGGGAGGTTCTGACTGGGCTAAAGGTGGTAACAAGAGGTGAGTCCATGAGGCAGAGAAATGGCGAAGACTATTCCAGGCAGAGATTTCACAAAGGTTAGGTTGATGACTAATCTGGTCAGAAGATGCAGGCTAACATCATCAGTTTTCTCTTGGAGCAGAAGGGTCAAAAGTGGTTCTTTGAGGCCTGAGGAAACGGGTTTATTAGTGATGGAGGCAACTATTGGGATCACAACTTGTGTAGAAAAGGGAAACAAAGGAAAACCTCTGAAAAATACGTTGTTTTGAAATGTATCTTCAAAGATATGGACATTCTGAGAATTTTGGCAACCGCATAGAAAAGAAGAGCTCATGAGGGAACATTCTTATCTTAATGGCTGTAGATCTGTCTGATGCCAAAAATGTTAGCAGAATCCTGCTATTTGTTTATTGCTGATTCACCTTAAAACTGGTATTTTTTTTTTACTAAGAAAATATTGCTATAGCTGGGGAGAGTTGCTTCTAAGAAGTAGAATACCAGAAAGCTAATCAGAAAAGTAACTAACTTGAATCATGAGCTAAGGATTTGTTTTCATTTTTATCCTATAATTTTTATAGAAAACTCTGATGCAGATGTCTAACCTGCACAGTCACGTGGGAAAGCCTGAGGGAAGCTACGCACAGTCCTCAGCCCCCAGCCGGTGAAGGCAAAGCCCACACCCTCCTTGTCCGCACTCCCGCCTGTCACAGCTAAACCTTCAGTAAAGGCAGACACTCTGAATTCTCTCACATTTGTTTGGTTTTTGTCATTGACCATGTTTTTCTTCCTATAAAGTAGATGTGTTTCATTTCCTCCCTTCCTTCCTTCCTTCCTTCCTTCCTTCCTTCCTCCCTTTTTTTCCTTTCTTAATTCTTGGGTGTATCCAGCCAGAGGTGGCGAATAGGTTCCAACTTCCTTTCAACTCCAGATGACCAGTAGTGGCTTCTCGGACTGCTGTATTGTAACTGCTTAGCTACAACTGCTGTACTGGGGCTGCGGTGGCACGTGGGCTATGTACTTCACCCCTGAAGTAGTGCATGAGATAAATCATCTGAAGTCCAAATGCAAGAAAGCCATGCCTACCTCTCAAACTAGGAGACATTCTGCTGCGCATAAAGAAATGAAAAAGAGTGGAGACTTTATAAGAGAGATTTTCAATCTAAGAATTCAGAGGGGAAGCCTGAAGAAAGCTAAATGAAGTAGATTACCAACTTCTGAAATGTGATGGCAAAATCAAGTTGGGATTTTTGTGGCTCATTTCAAGGTAGCTGTTTGAATCTGTTTACTGTTTTCTTTTCTTTTTTTAGGGTTATTGTATTTTCCCCCTCCGCGTGTAGTGGGATGGCAAACCACAAAAAGCAACAGCCTCCTGCGTCCCTTGGCTGTGCAGTGTAGCCAGTGCCCAGCTCTCCCCTTGCAGTCAGCACGGGCTTGTGCTGCAGATAGGCCAGTGACTCATGCCTCCTGGGAGATGAGAGGTGGTTTCATCTTGATATCACCCATTGGGCCCATTGCTTGAATCCCCAGATTGTTCATGAGTTTGTTGACTTTTTATCTAAAAATAAAAGTCACTTAAGGCAAATAGCTTAGTGCCAGTGGGGTTGGCTATTTGTAGAGTTTAGAGACCCATTTAGGAAACCACCCTCAGGATTTTCTTGGCGTTGCATCAGATCTGGCAGGTTGCGCTTCAGGACACCAACTCTTGCACGGGCTGGGTCCGCTGGGCTGAGTTACGGAAAACCTCCCCAGGAAAAGTAAACCCTCAGGAAGTAGTTCGTACTGGGGATCCAAAAAGATGGCTGTAGCCTCTCGGTCCTGCCCTCCGCCCATTGCTCCTTCTCAGGTAAATGTGACACTGGAACACTCTTCGAAAGGACAAAGTGTTAGCTGTGTGGCTTTGGGATTTTGGTGCAACTTAGTCAGTGACGTTCCTCTTCCACAAACTCCTCCTGTTCTTTTTTTTTTAATTGTATTTTTTTCCATGTACCATTTATCCCCTTTATCCTCCCCTCCCCCCTACAACCTCCACCCTGTTGTCCATGTCCATGTGTCCTTTTTCCTTGGAACGAGCAAAAAAGAAAAAGGGCTCCCAACGTTTTTCAAAATGGTGCCACATCCTTCGTCTTCCCTCCCAAGTCATTATGCCTTATTTCTGGCTGCTGGAGTCCACTCTAGAGCCCAGCGCGTTGAAGTAGCGGGTGGCATCACTGTGAGGGCTAGCTCGGTACAAGTTGCAGAATTGGAGACCATGGCATAGCCATCTCTCTGGGTCACGTAGAAGTCACTTCTGGAGAAAAAGTGCTGTATACAATGTATATTTTTAAAAATGATCTTTACTTTGTGCTGCAAAAACAAACTTTGAGGGGATGGTTCTCCCACAGGATATGGAAATGGCCTTGGACCGTGTCCAGGGTTAGTGACACAGCTGCTGTTTCCTGCAAGGGACATCCCATATCCAGAAGGGGAAAAAGACAAAGTTAAATATATAGCAGGAGGATAATGACTGAACCTATTAACAAGAGCAAAAGGATTTGCCTGTTACACAATCTGTAATAATATATGGCCATTGGCAGGAATTACAGTTTATGTTTAGAAGACATATTTAAAACTCTTTTCCAGAGGTCAACTGACCCAGTAATAGCTATAGCAACAGCAACATCATTTCCTTCTGGCATCTAATAATCTTAAGGTTCCTTGGTATGTCTAGTTTTATATTCACAGCAACCTGGTTGAGCTGGTAAGTTGAGTGGGGTAGTAAGCACTGCTAGGGTATGCGAAGCAAGGTAAGGAGTCTGGATTTATTCTAAGTGTGATACAAAGTTTCAGCCAGGGATGGAGAGGACGTGATTCACATTTTAGCAAGGTCACCCAGCCTGCTGTATGGAATATAGACTATAAGGGGTGGGAGTGGAAGCCAGGAGCCAAGAAAAATGACATCATTCAGGTAAGAGACAGTGGTGGCTTGGACTGGGCGATGGTGGTGGAGGGTGTGAGAAGTGGTTAGGTTCAGGGTAAACGTTGATAATACTGCTTACAAGGCCTGAAAATAGATTGGATGTGAATATTTTTTAAAAATAAGAATTTTCTCTAGATTTTAGAGTCTAAGATAACTCTGGGAATGGTGTTTTGGGGTGGGGGGGAGGTTCCCCTATGGAGTCCCATGGAGTTTCTTTAGATTCAAAATCTAGGAATGCTGGGGCGAAGAGCAGATTGGGGTGGAGGTAGGGTAGGGATTAGGAGTTCTGTCCTGGAAAAGTTGAGTTTGAAATGTCTGCTAAACATGCAAGTGGAGGTGTTAAGTAGGCAGCCGAACACGTGAGCCCGGAGCTCAGGGGAATGGGTTGAACTAGGGATGGGAAGAGGGCTAAGGACTGATCTTGGGGATACAGCAATATTTACAAGTGGAAAAGAAGAGAAATCTGTAAAGGAGACTGGGAGGGAGGGGGCAGGTGGAGGTGAAGAAACGCATGAGAATGTGATTTTCTGGAAGCCAGGTGAAGCACGTATCTCAAGAAGGAAGGGGCCAGACTCAATGCTACTGAGAAATCGGGTAAGATGCGGACTGAGAATTGAGCCTTGGATTTGGCATGATATGGGCAATGGTGTGGACTTGGCAAGCTACCGTCAACGGTGACCCTGACAAGCCTGGTTGCAGGGGTGTGTTTGGGGCAGCAGCGTGACTGGAGCCCCTTATAGACAGAATCAGAGGAGAGGAAGTAAAAAGAGAGCGCACGGACAACTCTGAGCTGGTGTTTTGCTACACGTAGAAACACGCAGATGGTGTGGTAGCTGGAGAAGTCGAAGGTGTTATTTTGTATTTTTTATGATGTACGTGATTAGTAGAAAGGAAAAATGTGATAATGCTGTAGAGACAAAAGGATATGCACTACTGCCAAAACCTGGAGGGTGTCAGAAGGGATGGGATACAGGTCCCAGCAGATGGGCCGGCCCCAGGTTGAAGCAGGACTGTTTATCCATGGGAACGGGAAAGAAGAAAGGCTACATGAATGTACACGCAGGCAGTCTAGCAGATTTGATGTGAGGATGAGGTAGTTCTTTTCTAACAACTTCACTTTCCTCATTGAAAAGACACAAGATGGCCAGCGGAAAGGAAAGAAAGGCAAGGGAATGGTGGAGACCGAAGAAGACAGGAACTAGTCAGACAATCTTTATACTTTGCCACCACTGCCTTTGACTCCTCAGTGACTTCATGAGAAAGCAGGTCCCGGGTCTAGACTTGGTAATCACTCAAGAGTGGGCCCCGGAACTCCCCGCAGTGGCTGATGGGTCTGGGAGCATGGGGAGGTGGGACGTATAAAGAAAGGATAAAAGGCTGGTGTCTCTGTGGAGTGAACCTCCTCTGAGGACTTCCCTGCCCCTGTTTACCTCCCCCCACCAGTAGGGTGTGTGCAGCGAGGAGGCTAGCACAGCCTTTGCCTTCTTCCAGGATGCCCCAGTTGGCTGAAGTCATGGGCTTTGGGGCATGTCCCCTGGCTCTCCCAGGGGCATCGTTGACCCAACTTGTTCTGTCCCTTACCGGGTTGCTCTGAGACACTGACCAAACAAACTCAGTCACTCCACACCCACAGTGTGCCTCTCTCACATTTGTGAAAGAAAGGGCTGTCCTAGCTGCATGTACTACAGACCGAACGGGGGTGCTGAGGGAAGGAGAATATTGACCGGAGGACTTTCCAGGTGGTGTTTATCTATTGTGTTCCCTGGCAGGTATTTGGGTTCTGCTCAAAGGCTGTCCATTTGCTGGGCTTACTTAGAATTCTGATATTCTGAGATGTTTGTTGGATGTTCTGATAATTAGGAAGCAAAAAAGCTGGGCTTGTGGATGATTAAAAAGAAACAGTGACATGAAAAGAGGTGCCTCCTTTTCTTCTGAAGCCCCCGAGAGAGTGGCAACACAAGAGCACTTCTTCCCTCCGTAAGGTGGTCACAGACTCTTTCACTGCTCCTCCCCGGGGTCCCGCGGTGAGGCGCCCTGTGCTCAGGGCGAGGTGTTTGCTTTTGCTACGTGTTTTTGTATCTCCGTGAGTAAATGCGGTAAACAGAAAAGAGTACATACAAATAGTGTTACGGTGACAAATCAGACCAGTTCCACTGAGACGGCTCCGTGTGTGTTCTGCCCTCATTACTTGCTAATCACCCAGTTATTTGCCACTGCTTCTGGATTGAACTTATCAACGTATTTAATCCTCAGGACTGCTCTGTCACTGTCATGTTAATTTTTTAGAGATTTTATTTATTATTTTTAGAGAAAGGTAAAGGAAGGAAGAAAGGGAAAGAAACATTGATGCGAGTGAGAAACATCAATCAATTGCCTCTTGTATGTGCCCTGACTGGGGACCGAACCTGCAACCCAGGCATGTGCCCTGACTGGGAATCAAACCAGTGACCTTTCACTTTGTGGGACAACGTCCAGCTAACTGAGCCACACGGTCAGGGCTGTCATTGCCATTTCAGAGATGAGGGCATGGAAGCCCAGAGAGGTTTAGGTCAAGGCCACATGTCCAGTAAGTGGGAGGGTCAGGGATCTTGCTCTGGTCTCGTGTTTCCCAAAGGCAGCCCGTTTTCCACTGCACCACACGGCCTGTTATATATAATCAATGATAAGAATGGCCTGGTCATTTGTATTTGTGAAATACCTTTTACAGACACTCTGTAAGCATTATTATCTTTGGGAACTGGAGAAAGGGATGACAAAGGAACAAACATTTTTTGGACGCCTTATGGGTCAGATGTGACTTTGGGCGCTTTCACACTGCAGACGGCCATAGTAACTGCAGATGAGGAAATCGCACTTTCCAGGGCGCCGCTCACGAAGCAGCTGGGAGTCAATCGCAGCGTTTTCCTCGGTGTAATCCAAGCTCCACTGGAGCAGTGAGAGAGTCTGTTTTGAATCCCTATTTTACCCCTAGTGTCTAGTACAGGGTCTGACTCGCACACAGTAGGTGCTTGGGAAGAGTTTACTGAGTAAATAACGGTTGAACGTGCTGTAAGCTGCAGTTTGAGTGCGTCGATCCTCGTGTCGTGCTTTCTGGACTCGTCCATTGGATGTCGACGCGATGCGACTGGGACGGTTCTGAAAATGGATCCGTGAGCACACGTGTGTTTCTGATCGCAGCAGCGACGCTCTTCTCACTCAGACACTGCGCAGTGTGAGTGACGGACGAGCGGCTCTTCTGTCGGGACACTGAGGGGCAGAGTTTCCTTGGAGAAGGCTTTGCAAGGCAGCGAGTAGACAGTTTGTGGCACCACTGAAATCTTGAGATTCTCACCTTTACAACCCTATCCACTTAACAACCCTGTGGTCCTGGTGGGGTCACAGCTTCCCGTAAACCTGGTCCTTAATCACTTAAAGAGATGGCAATTTATCTTACATACGCACCTTCTTATGAATGGGACACACTTAGCACAGATGGTCTCCAAAGTTTTTCCTGGCTTCCCCTACCCTAACAGTATCTAGTATGTTAATGTCAATATTAGCTTTACTGTTTTAGGTAACGTTGGTATGCTTCTCATTAGCTGGAACCATAAAGAGTTCAGTTTTACCTGCGCTGAGGGATCGCTAAATTCCTATTGGCATCTGAGTGCACGGTCCCATGTCGAAAGTGAGGTCATGTTTCTCCTGGATTGTGCCTGTATCTGATGAGCCTCGGCTGGCGTGAATCCGAGACAATGAAATAATCACACCCATTAGCTCACCGGGGCCCTATTAAGATGTGGCCTGGCTTTCCATCTATTTCTCCTGCTTGGAAAAACTGACACAGTCATGGTTTGTAAGGGTTAGTGGAGATGGAACTGCTCTGACAGCCGAAACTTCGCGCTACCCTGTTTCGACTTGGGACCAGCCTGCTGCTTGATCTCGGGAAAGAGCTGGGGAGCTGGGGTGCAAGTATCGTCTTTAATCTTCTTGTTTGTGGTGGTTGAATTTTCCTAACACTCTTGTTTTCTCCATCCCACTTTCTGTGGCTCATGGGTTAGTTACTCCGGAGTAGTAGTTTCCAAACTCTTCACTGTTTCTTATGATTCTCTTTACAGGCCCTGCATTCTGAAGTTTCGGGCCTCGGGAGCAAACTGTAATGGTTAGATAACAGACCGGTTTTCTTGTTAATTCCCAGTGTCACTGTGCTGGAGGTTGTCTTGCCTCCCACAGTTTTTGGGGGAGCACTTTCCCAGGCCCTGTGGCCACTCCTCGGTTGTGGCCTCCAGTTACACCTCTCAGAGCGCCCTGTGCACAGTCATAACTAATCATTTGTGGAACTCTTTGTGTGTCTAGTGTGTAAGCTCCATGAGGACAGGGACCTTGCCCATCTTATTCACAGCTAAAGTCTTTGCTGGACACAGAGTGGGTGCTCAAGCAGCATTTGTAGAATGAATTAGATGATTTAATTTCAGTGAAAAATAAAAGAAACTTGTCCCTTATATTGGCTCAGGAAGCCTTATCCTATGTAAAATTGATAGAATTTTTGAAATATTGACTATAGCTTAAATAAAAATGACCAAGTTTAGCCCTGGCTGGGTAGCTCAGTTGGTTAGAGTATCATCCTGATACACCAAGGTTGCGGATTCAATCTCTGGTCAAAGCGCATACAGGAATGAAGCAATGAGTGCATAAGTTAGTGGAACAACAAATTGATATATTTCTCTCTCTCTCAAATCAATTTTTAAAAAATCACCAAGTTTAGAATAAAGGGTTAACTCTGGGTGGGAGAAAAGATGATGATGCTCTTAGAGAGGGATTATACAAGAGGCTTCAAGAATGTTGATAATGTTTTATTTCTTAATCTTGGGGACTCCTAGGGACCCAAGAGTCCCAGACTTACTTCTGAACCAGAGGAACATGCCAAATAAGTCGCCTGTTACTTATTTTATCCATACCCACGGAAAAGCTGTCAGGGCCACCTGAGGATGTTGTAAAAAGCGAGGGTATTATTAAAGTAGCCTTACCACTGTAAAGATCTTATGATTGTTCAGCCAGCTGCCTTGAAAAATGCCCTTTTTTCTCTGCTCACCTCTTGGGAGACAAGGAGAGCCACTGCAGACGAGCCATTCTGTCTCTCTTTGCGCATCTTCTACCTCTTGGACCCATCTCACTTTCCTGAACCGCTCATTTAACCTAACTCAAACTAAAAACGAGACACAGCCGATCACCTGTGATGGTTAGGCGAACGCCCACTGTGTGCTTGTGTTATGAGTTATAATTAGAATGCCCCGAGTCTTGTCCTGAGCTGTGTCTTCTAGTGGCTGTCATCATGCAAGAAAGGGAAAGTTACTGGAGGATGGTCTGACAGGAGGGCAGTTGTTTAGTCTTTCCTAATAACCCGATGCCCTCCTGGGCAGGTCACAGTCTTTGGAAGTGTCAGAGATATGTTGGAAAAGCCACAGCACCTGCCAGCACGGCTGGGCAGGGACCCAAGTGGGATGACCTATGGCGCATTGCGCCCTGGTATTCTTGCGGGGCCCACCTCCTAGGGCATGTCAAGAGAACAGGCCCAGTCAGTCCTCTCATCAGATAGTGATCAAAAGTCTCTTGATAAATCAGTAAGGCTGAAAATATTCTTGGCAGTTTAAACAGGCAGTGGTAAGAACATGCTTTCTGTAGTTACAATGAGTTCATTATCCGAGGGCCGGAAGTGACCAAAATCATTGATTGGCTAATTATACGGAACGCAAGGGTCATAATGCTTCAGTCATTATGTGGGACTATTCATAAAGCACTTGAGTTCAGCTCCAAGAAGGAGGGGAAATGCATCCAGGGAAATTGCAGGGTAAAAGTCTAGGAATGTAGATAGTATAGGATATTACTGGTCTGAAATAGAAGGTTTCATGTATAGAGTTTTTCAAACAGATTCTTGGAAAAAAGATTTCCCAAATCTTTCCCAGTTTTCAGATGGGATGTAAAACCAGAGGCTCTAACCTTCACTTGTGGTTGTCTAAAAATCTACCCTATTTTTCTTAGGAAGGGAAGCAGTTGCCTTAACACTTGGCCAGAGTCCCAACATGTACAGGGTGGCCCGTTTAAAACACGCCTGTGGATGCTTCCGAGTAGGAAAGGGGTTTGTTGTAAAGCACCATGTGTTTGTGGGTGTTTAATGAATATGAGCTGATTAAATTGGCCACCCTGAATTATAACCTCATACCTTCTGCAATTCCTCTCCGGTTTTTAGCTCAAGACAATATTCTTCCTACTTTTCTGCCCAAACTTGTTCGGCAGAAATGCTACCGCTGTTAAAACTGCTTGTGTTTTTTACCCAAAGTATTTTTATTTCAATGGTGGGTAGAAGAATCCAGCCTTGGAAAGGTCTCTCTTACCGATCGCCCGCCCAGCTGCAGTGATGTTCTGTGTCGGCCACACCCACATCACCTCCCCTCTCAGCATTCCCACTCCATCTGCTTCGCTGTCTCCGGGCTGACACAATACCACTATCTGTCTGGAGCAGATAGTGAGCTCTGCCACAAACAGAGGAGGCCTTGTCTAAAGAAGGAAAAGCTCTGCTCCACGAGTCAGGCAACCCGGGCTTTTGGCTTGCTTTTGCTAATAGCCATCTGTGTGGCTTAGGGTAGTCCCTTTGTCTCCTTGAAGGGGAAAGGCAAAAATCAAAATTTCTCAAACTGGGGGCTGTGGATACTTGAGGTCTGCAAGTTCTATGTGATTTTTAATTTTTTACGTTTTTATTTCAAAGATTTTTTTAATTATAAACACAATACTTTGCAATCAAAAGATGTTTTCCAAAAATAAATTTTAAGTCTCCTTATTTGGTGATTCTGAAACTCAGTCTAAGGTTGCCTAGACTCAGTCTAAGGTCTCCTGGAGGTTTTTACATGTGTTTTGGATGTCTCAAATTATGTTCTCCGTTAAAAGGAGTCTGTTTATCACTGTAGTTTGAGAAACACCAGACTGTTTCCATCTATTTATAAACTGGTGGTAGAGGTGGGACAACATATTAGCTTTAACTTTCTTATCCTCATACTACTCAACCTAATTACTTTTGGATTACCCCAGTATATTTTAAGTCTTTTAGCATATGGACTTCCTTTGTTTCATAACCAAAATAGTTTCTGCTTTCAGTCACTCTATCTTAATTTATAAAGAACATGTTTCTCCCAATAGCTACTTCCCTTTCCCTTTAAGACTCAGATGACTTAATTTATCGGTGACTAACCTGATAGAGACCACCTTCTTCTATAAAGGCTTCTGGGTCAGTTAAAGGGAAGAGATGAGCTTCCCTTACCAGCTTGCTCAAGATTAAGTCATCGTAAAGGTAGTTTATGTGTGCATTCCACTTCTGCAGTATTCAAAGTGCTTTCTTTCATATAGATGGTATTTTTCGATTCTCTCTGCAGTGTCTTTGGTAAATGAAGCCAGTTGTGTGGTCGCCCTTTTACAGAGGAAGACACTCAGGCCCAGATTTCTGACTTAGTTTATCTGTTCTTCCCAACACTGCTTCTCATCCAACAGCAGCAACATACATAGAGTGACGGGCTATTTGCCACACTGTGCTGCTCCACTGTGGGAGTGGAGCTCTTCATTCAAGGGTAGACTGACACTGGCAGGCTTGCTCACCCTGATATTAGTCACATGCCATTATTTATTAAAAGACCTAGCTGGTCCCACCCAGCCCATTTCCTGAGACATGGAAGTTATTCAATAAATATTTATTGGATAATGAGTAAGTACATGAGTAAGCTCCCCAAAATCATCCCTCTGATTACAATTTTTACACTGGAGGTGATTTTTGCTGCACGGATTTATGCCAACATTTTTTTCAAGTTCTAAGTCGTGATTTGCGCAAAGACTGCCAGGTGCTTTAAGGAGAAAAGACAGGAACTGCTGAGAGAGGTACACTCTAGGCCAGCGGAGGAAATCCCCGCACCGGCTTCGCCGACCTTCCTGTCCCTGATCGGTTTCCTAGGCCTCACAGCAAATAGGGAAAATGGTGTCACCCGGCCTTCCTGGAGCTGACTGGAATATTTGCCCCCACCATACGGAGAGGACAGGAAAGATGGAGGTGTGAGAGAGTGAGTGGAAAGGCAGATAACTGTCATCAAGTGTGAAGGTCAAGATGGAGAGCAGAAAAGTTGGTGGGCAGACAGTTTCTGTGGTCAGGTATGTCTGAATGAATGGAAAGGGAAGAGATGTTTTGTCTGCTCCTTCCAGAGCGTGGTTTGGCTACTTTCCCTTCACTTCCCAAGAGAACTATTAGTGACCAGGGGCATCACATTTTAATCAAGGCAGCTCGTGCTGAGCTGGTGAACTTGGCTCCCGTGGGTGTCACGAAGTTATAGCAGGGTGAAAAGGGAGGCCACTGCTCACAGGGGGCCCGCCCTCCTCTTCTGCTGTTGGCGGGGGCTGTGGTGTCTCTAAACATATTTTGTGTATCACATATTCCTAATGCTAGTTATTATCATTTGACTGCACTATTATGAGAGTGGATTGCCTGGAAAAGGTCATTCCACTTTATTTTTATATACTCATTGTCCCTGGAACCACTTGCTGAAATCCCAGGCTTTCATTTCACTGTCATTCTCTAAAATTGTCACTTTCTCAAAGCTCCAGGGTTCTGGGGATATTCTTGTGCTTCCAGCGTGCTTCTAAGTAACTTCTGGGAACTCTGCAGCATCGCCTGGCTCTGCCGGGCCCAGGAGGAGGCTGCTTCCCCTCCCAGTCGTTCCTCTCTGACAGGGGATTTTGGTCATCTTGAAAAGCTAAGAATGCGAGGGGACCAAAGTGAAATTGCAGAGCATGTTCACCCAGCCCAAATGAAACACACATGATGAACTGACCACACACGTGGTCTCGAAATGACATCTCACTTGGGGAGTCAACGCCAAGGATCTCGGTTAGTGCCCCAGCAGGCCCCAGATGGTTAGAATAAATACACACCCCTGCTTTCTGCCAGGTAGTTTTCATCAGTTTCCTCAGGATGTCAGTGTGTGTGTGTGTGTGTAATTAAGAGTATTTAATCATATTAGAATTCCCCACAGGGAGATGGTGTGGGGAATGGGGGCGGGACCACTGGCTGGAAGAGCCTCAGTGAGAGTCGTCCGTTGAAAGAGAAACGGAAGAAAGCCAGGTCTCTGGGCCGTGTCTGTGCCATCGGCGCCTCGGGAGGCGGCTGGCCCGCCGCAGGGAGAATGGAAGCCCCAGTCTTCCGTGGCAATCTCAGGGTCCCCAAGGTTGGGTACTTATTCTAAATCCCTCACTTTTTCCAATTTCCCTATATATTCTCCTGTCTTTATCAGATCAATCACCAAATTTAGCTGCAGGAAATGCTCTCTTATTTTGGACAACAAAACCATGTCCCATCGACAGTAAGTGAATTTTCAGAATCACTCAGCGAGTGAGCTAGTTAGAATCTGGCTCCCCAGCATTCCAGTCTGTTCACTTCGCCTAGTAGGTATCCCTGGGAAATCTATTTTTACCTATTTCTTTGAAGGATTTTACTAGTGTGAGCTTCACTAAAAGAAATACTGATGTCTTTTCTAATTTCCCTAAATTGATCATGGTGAATTTCTGCTTAAAAGCCATAGAGTGAGTACACCTTCCCTATACTCCAGCTCTAAAACCATCTCTTTGTTCATTCGTCAACAGAAAAGCTATTCAGATGACCCTGTGCCGGGCATTCTGCTAAGTCTAGATGAAAAGACAGACTGGCTCTGCAAGGACTCAGAGCTTAGTACTCCTTAGAATCTACTCAGTATAGTTGGTTTGCTCACCGGTGCTAAGAAAATTAAGATTATGAGGTTGTATTCCTTTATCTGGCATTAACTTGGACCCGCCACCTCACTGACTGGACCAGCACAGAAGTCCCCTGTTTCCTCTAAAACAGCAGTTTGAAGACATATCCTACTGATGGTATGTTGATAGTTTCCTGGGACATGAAGGTGGCATGGTTGGAGCTGAAAGGACTCTTGGGGACAAGTGAGGAAAAAAGAAATCACTAGCACGTGGCTTTTCCTGGCCCAGCTGGGCCCAGCCCTGTCCGTCTTTGACCGGACCACCGTGCTTCCAGACATCAGCCTTGTTTACATTCATTACGGTTCTTCAGTTTACGCTGATCCGTTTCTAGATGAGAAACCAAATGAGAAAAAAAATCATTAGTTCTTAATTCGCTCTTAGATTTTTCCCCATTGGAAAGAACCAGTGCCTCCTGTCATTTGGTGCTAATTCCCCTTTAGTATTTTCATATCTTTGGATACCTGTGAGCCGGAGTCTCGTTGAGCAAGATAGGAATATATTTTACAACTCATTAGTTAACTTTTCAAAGTAGCAACCATAAGATTATGACATGTCTTATTTTCACTTTTTCAAAATCGTTAGCTAGTGCATCAGTGGTTCTCATCCCCGGGGGATGTGGCCCTTCAGGGGACGTTTGGCAATGTCATTTTGGTTGTTCTAACCGGAGGGCAATGCTTCTGGCCTTCTACCCAGGGACACTGCTGAACATCCGACAATGCAGAAGAAGCCCCCACAAGCAAGACTCATCCAGCCCGAACTGCCAACAGTGCCGAGGTTAAGAACCCTCTGGTGTAAACCCAGCCCAGATACGCACGCGGGAGGAAGGGCACTGACCTAAATGTCAGTCAGTTACCAGCTTCACTCCCTCAGGCTGCCCTCCTCTTTCAACACGGGGCCGTGCCTGGCTACTTCCCATGACCCTTGGGCTTGGAGAGTGGGTTCCACAATGCACTTCTGCTCCCGGGAAGGTTGTTTCTGGTTCCTCACAGTGTTACTCTCCACACTCTCTGTTCAAGTTTCCCACCAGTACATTTTGTTCCCCCTTATTATCAGGCATGTGATCGGAGAAGAATATAAATATTTCCTCAGACATCATTTGGTCTAGAGTTGACCCTGCCAGCTGGTAAGCTGCAAGTTCTTACAGCTGAGCTCTTGTATTCCGTGTCAGCCCCACGGCTCTGTTCTAAGAAGATAGAGGTGAGCAGGTAGCGCCCATGAGGGTCACTGGGTGGGAAAGTGTAGGGGTGAAAATGAGGAGTAGACCTCTACTTACAAGCTTCTTTCTCAATATCCCTACTTGGGTGCATGTCCTATTGAATAATTCAGCAATCACTTAAGTTTCTTCTCATTAGTCAGCTTTTCACTTTGCAAAAACAAAACCCATTTGCATCAATGGAGTTTAACCTAATTTTTAAAGTTTTTTACTATATTGAATGAAATAACGAGGTAGAATAGGGGGAAAATAAGCCTGCATGAATCGGGAATTCTTTTAAACCTCCTTTTCTTCCTGAAAGTCTTCTGTTGTTTACATGGACTTCTTTGATTTTGTTATCAAAGAGACTTCTGTTATTAAAAAAATGAACCAATTTTCAAAAGTATCAGGCAGGATTTTCCAGTAGAGCTCTGTCCTGGCTGACCTTGGTGCCAGGTGAGCCTCCGAGCAGCTGGCACAGTAATGCCACCTGGAAACAATGACCATTGGAAAAGAAGCAGAAAAGCCCCTGAAAGAGACACAGAGTAGCAGATAACTTGTGAAGCGGTAGCTTGCCCCCCGGGGTGGCAAGACTGGCGTGTCCCGGCTAAGCACGCACTAAATCGCTTATCACCGGTAGTTAGTGCCTGTGAAGGAACCTACTCCACAGCTTAGAGTTCTGACTACAGAAAACTTGTTCTGGGGTCAGAATAAAGGTTCCCTCTTTGTGGTACACCCCCTTTTAGCATTCTCCTATGCAGCTGTATTCCTAGTAAGCAGTCGTATATCTCAAGGATAACATACCAGTTCAATAAAAACAACTTTGCTTTTCCTCTAGAACCAGAGGTCAGCATCTCCCCCAGGCATCTGAAAGACCTCCTCCCCACCACCGTGCCCTGCTGGTGTGTGACAGTCGTGTTTAGAAAGCAGTTTTATAGCTCCTTTTCATGCAGGATAATTTTTCTGTGACCATGATCTTCCGGGATGGACGGAGAGGGCTGGGCAGGGTTGGATAGCGTGAGGACAGAGGAGACGCCTGTGGGAGCGCACTGCAAACGGAGATGGGCGAGTTAAGTTACCGCAATTGCCATCTGTCTCTGTTTTGCTAACTCATTAGCTCGGACACCACATTGTGTTAATCCGCACTTCCCCTGGCTATGAGCTTGATCCAGACCTCCAGGGAATCGTGGCACGGCTCAGGCTGACTCTCCCGTCAGCTGGGCCGCAGCCTTTCTGCAGCGGGCCGCTTGCCAGGCCTGCCACCCTCCCCGGCTGCATCATATCGAGGTGAAGCTTCCCCCAGCCCTCACAACAGAAATGCAAGCCTCTGGACTTAGCCTTTCCCACCAGAAGTCTCTCTATCAGTGTGATAGATTTTGGTCTTTCTTCCCCTAGCACCCCCTCCCTCCCTTCCTTTCAGCACCCCTTCAAGGCAACTGGCAGTCTCAGGTTGACCACCTTGAAAATTTGCCACCAGCCAAGTGTTACCCATGCTTTCCGTGTCTCTCAGAAAGGCCCACCGGGCAGCTGAGAATGACTGAGGCCTAATTTGTCCCCCAGGACTGTACCCAGAGGGACATGTCTTACCTCTGGTCCCAGTCTAGCATAAAGATCATCCGATGATGACACTTATGTCACTTTCTAAGAACAGTTGCTCAGAAATGTCATTGTCTCTGCTGATGAGCTGGCTAGGATATGCAAATCATTTCTGCTGACTTCTTTTGACATCTCTGGCCCTTGGTTTTCTCATCCATGAATGGGTGTTTTTCTGAGAAGGACTAGAAGTTTATGAAGTCTTCTCTAACTTAAAGGATGAAAGTATACAGTTCTCATTAATGGTAAAGTTTGCTGGCATTTGTATAAGTGCCACACACTGGTAGGTACTATTACTATCTCTGATTTACAGATGAGGAAACTGAGGTACCACGAGGTTAAGCAGTTGCTTCAAAGGCAAACAGCTAATGAGTGGCAGAGCCAGAATTGACACTCAAGGGTGGGCTCCGGAATCTATGCTTTCAGCCACTTACTGTGGTCGTGTTAGGGGGTCCGTTGATCACTCCATCTGCTCTGTTTCCTCAGCACTCTTGCAGGTTCCTCAGATGTGCTCTCATCAGCGTTTAGAGCAATTTCCTTTGGAAGTTAGTTATTGTTGCCCCCTTTTACAAATGGAAACACTGAGATAAAAGCAGGCTCTTGCATAAGGCCACACACAAGCTATTGGCAGAACACAGGAGTCCTGCTTTCCTGCCTGCTGGGGCTCTGTCTGTAAAGCTTCTCTCCCGCTCATAATTATGATGAGCAAGAAATTCGAGTATTAGAGATTAAGGATTTTCTGACCTCCTTAACCTTCCACCAGGGCAAATCAGGCACAGCTCCTTAGACAACTGGGTTAAGTTCCCAAGTTAAGTTTAACTGGGTTAAAATGCTGAATGATCTCTGCAGAACATAAAGCATTTACAAGCCTATGACTCATACAGATGTGGCAATAACATACCACTCCCCATTCCTCTCCTTGCTGTTAGGCCCCTACTACATATCTTACACCTCTCTGGATGGCTGGAGTTACAGTGGAACCTGCAAATTTCCTCCCACATTCAGTCCAAGCAGGGCTCATCCAGGAATGTGGACAGCAGGAGATGACAGAGAGCTTGCTCTTTGGCCCTTTCTTCCTATCTGCCTTGATACTGTTTAGTACCCCATCGGCCTTTCCTCCAGTCTCAGGGGATCGCATGTGCCTTCAGCACTGGAGGTTTTAAAAGCCAGTCCAGGGCTCCCCTTCATGGAATTCAGTGTCTCTCTCTTCCCAGTTCCACACGTGGTTTCCCATCCAGCAGTGGGAGTTTAGTAAGCTTTCCAGCTTACTGCCACTAAACTGCCTGCAAGGAAATCTCAGGCACGGTGGCAGCATAAGCAATTTAGGATGTCCGAGGACTGGGTTGTGACATGGAAAAATTGGAATCAGATGAAACTGTATGTTCCTTCATCTCACCTGTTCCATGCGTGTCTGCACCTGATAGAGTGGAATAGAAGACAGTACCAAACACCGGACTTATTTATGGCATTTCAGTCACAGCGGCATCAGGGATGACTGCTGCTTTTTCCTCAGCGAAGTAAAACCACTAACCCATTCCCTCAAACTTCAGTTCCACGTTTAGCTGAAGAGCACAGATGTAGATGTGCGTTGGTAGGAAGACAAACCCTGAGATGAAGCAGGAGGCATGCTGGCCGATAGGAAAGCTGTTGTATTCATTTCTTTTACCTTGCAGGGTCTCGGGTGGACAGCGCCCGATTAACTTGTAGCACCTGCACCTTAGTAAACTCTTGTTTGCTTCAGAATTTACAGTTAAAATGCACCTGGAATACTTCAAGTTGGAGCTAAACTTGGGTTCATTGCTCTCAGAAGGGATGTACAGATTGATTGCAACCTACAGCAAGTGACAGAAACCCTTCCGAGCAGGGTTTTTGTTAATAACTCTACCTGAGAATTCAGCAGTGCTGATTCAGTGTCAGCTCTCTGACAGACACTGTGCCTGGAAAGCAGGGTGCCCCCCGGACAGGCTTCCTCTCTGCTGTCCTCTGTGAGTTAGGGCTATTTTATCACACGTGGCAGAAACCATCCCCGAAGTGGCCAACGCTGAAAGTGGGAATTACCATAAGGACACTGGCATATGGTAGAAACTAAGGAACGGGTAGAACCCGTGCTCAGCACCACAAAGCCAGTCCCCCTCTCCCTCTCGAGCTCTCTTTTACACACACACAGCCCATTCACCTTTTCCGAAAGAAATTCCGCCAGATAGGTGTCCTCCCAGACCTGCACTGCTGGCTCAGTAGCCCCGAGACGTGTGGCTGGAAGCAAGCGCTGGAAATGTGCTGTAAGTATGAAACGCACACTGGATTTCAGAAGCCCGGACTGGGGGAAATAATGTAGGCTATCGTAATGTTCATATTGATTCCATGTTGAGATGATAACGTTTTGAATGTGTTGTCATAAGTAAAATATATTAAAATTTATTTTACCTTTTCATTTTTTGTTCCTGTGGCTAGAAGTTTTTAATTATATCTGTGGGCTGCATTATATTTATATCGGACAATGCTGTTCTTAATGGCTTTGCCAAATATCTACCGCAACCCAAATCTCCCCAGGCCTTAGTTAGCCTGACTTGACTTACTTGAGGAAAACGGAAGGGACATCGGAGACCCATATCACCAACCAATCCGTATAGTCATACTCCTTCCTCTACCCGTCCCTTTGCCACCCACATGAAGTCCTTCTGGAGCCGTAAACAGTTTCTTCTTTTTGGAAGTGAATTTACATACTCACTCACTTCAAAAATATGTAGTGAGACCCTGTTCTGTGGCAGGTCTTGCATTAGGTCCTGGGGTTACAAGATCTGGGCCTTCACAAAGCATCTCTTCTAGCAGATTTAGCCACTTGGAGCTTGTTTTACAAACGTAAGCTCAGTGCAGAAGTGCGCCTCTCGGTGTGGCCGCATGGTCCAGGCTGAGCCATCAACCCATACGGTGAGCCTGAGTCAGATGAAAACTTGGATTTCCGGAGTCCCCATTAATATGGTGTTGTCAAGGGAGGTGTGAAGGACGGTGACAGTCACAAATCAGGGCACTTCAATGACATACGTCGTAAATGCACAACTCCACAAACCTTCTCAGTGAGCACACATGTACAACCAGCACCCAGATTAGAACATGCAGCATGCGTAGTTCCCCAGAGGCCCCTGGCGCCCCCTCCTCACCTCCCCCGAACACAACCACTGTTTGGGTTCCCACAACCACAGAGTAGTTCTGCCTATGTCTGAACTTCTTATAAAAGGAACCACATAGTAGGTTTTCCTTGGTACTGGTTTATTTTTCTTAAGATTATGTTTATAAAATTTATCCATGTTATTGTGTAAACCAACAGAAAATATAGATTGCCAAGAAAGAAAATAAAAATTATGATGCTGTTACAGTAAGATAACATAAGACACCAGTGTTTATAATTCCAGCCACTTTCCTATGCATATGAATACTTATGTAAATTGTGTTTAAAAATTAGACCATAGTGTACATACGATTTTGTGATTTGCTTTTTGGTTTCATGTGTCAGATCTACCAAAGTATTCTAAACGTTAGTCTATCTTAAGGAGGCTGTATTCTGAATTGACCAGAAAGGTAATACAGAAAAGTGGAAACTTACTTTTTCCAAAAAATCTGGAATACACATCAGTATCTGTATTAGTCATCTTAATAGGCCTGGCCCATCCTGGTCAGGCTTCTGAGTAAAGATAAGCGAGTGCCCAGTGAGTCACCAGGAAGGCCTGGTACTCAACACTGAGATGGGCCCTGTGTCCCAGGGAATCTTCTGAGTTTTCTCTCTACTGTTTTCAGCCCAGGTATTCTAATAATAAGGAATCCAGACAATTCTGAGAGTGGCTTGCTGGAGGCTCTGCTCAGGTCCTAGCTTACTCTATAACCTGAGACAAGTCTGTACCAATGTTCCTTCCTTCTCAGATGGAAGGTCTCATTTCCACATCTGTTTGGTATCAGAAGAAATAATACTTACATAACATTTCAGTCCTTGAATGAAAAGTTCCTTGGAGTTGTTCTTAAAATTTCCTCAACTAGCCCCGTGGAAACCCATTGTCATGGATATTGTTGCTGAGTGGAGTCATAACGACACTGTGGGTCTGGGGCCATGGAAACAGCCTTAAAGTTCCAGTTATTTATTTTGAAACCTACTCATGTATTTCCTAGATGTTCACCCTCGGTGCTTACCCAGTTGCATGCTAGTTTGGGTTCCTGTGCTAGTCTTCCCATTTGGGCCTTTATCCTTGCCCACTCTGGACTGTGTCTACTGGCACACGCCATTGGGTGTTCCTGAGTGAGGTCGCCTGGAACACTCGTGTCTGATGTTAACTTTCCTCGGCAGGAGTGAAGAAAAATAAATATTCCTGGTGGCCAGCAAAGCTTGAATCCGCCACCCGAGACCCCTCAGACATTGTCAGGGACCCCTGGGGACCAGCACTGGATGAAACTTAAAGGACAGGAAGTACACTGCAGCTGGGGCAAATGCTGGAGCCCCCCCCCCCCCCCCGCTATGCAGAGATTCGATGGTATAGGGCATCTCAGAGAGGGGAGGGTGTGCTGCTCCCTCATTTTTCAAATGGGGGAAACTGAGGCTTAAGGAGGTCACGGAATTGAGTTGGGAGTTTACTTCGATGTTCTGTCGACCACCCAAATGTCTGCACTGTGTAGGATCCAGGGAAAGGCAGTGTCTGAGGCGTGACTAGGGGACTTCTGGACGACTTTAAACTAGTGCCATCCTGGGAGCATCTAAAGCCTTACCCTTCTCCGGGCCTCCTGACAATAAACTGAGAGCACTGACCCAGTCTACCTCTTCCCTCACCTTAGGGTTGTGACGGCGAGAGGACTTTGGCATTTTACCAGATCACTGTTGGCCTCCTGCGGAGCATTTAAAAGCTCAGTTTGGGAGGTGCCTTCCTCCAGAATCAAGCGGTGGAGATAGTTAATGTTAAATTTATGAGGTTTTCTTTCTCTTTCTTTCTCTCCCTCTCCACCTCTCTACTTCTTCCCCTCTCCTTCTCCCCTTCAATTTTTCCTTCCTTCTTCCTTCTCTCCAGTTCCTTACTTCTAGTATTATTTTTTAAAGTTGTTTCTGATGACCTCGTAATCTTCAGTTACATTTCTGATATCACAGGTAAGCGAGTCTCTAGTATGCAGAGGTACTGAGCTTGCCCCTCTGAAATTCTTCCGGGGTCAATTTGCCTTCTGGTCGAGGTCCAGGGAATGAGAATATTTCCGACTCATTAGGGACTGTCTTGGCCTTGAGCAGAAATGGGGTCTGAATCATCACCTAAGAGAGCTTTGTAGATTGTCACAGTTGGCAGCCTCGGGACTTGAGCTAATCCTGGAAATTCTTTAACTTCCCAGAAAGAAGGCTCCACAAGGTCAGGCTGAGGTCCTCAGGGAGCACAGATGGAATAAAGCTTGCAGCAGTCGCTTTTACAGCTGGACTTGAAAATAAATAAAATTATACCCATTTTTTTTTGGATCATCAAACCTTTGATTTTCTAGAGATATCTGTTCTTTTCTCCTTTTTTCCCCCTGTATGTGGAGGGAGGAAAAGAAAAAAGAAAAGAATACACTGTAATGACTGAAATAAAAGCAAGTAAACTTGTTGACTCGGTTCCATGGTGAGAGCAAGGATGGCCAGGCCAACAGAAACAACTGAGATATTACAAAAATGTGTTTCTCTCTGGCAACGGCACAGTCAGTCCTTTATATCCAGTCGCTATGATCGGCCCATCACCCAAAACTCTTTCCAAGGTCATTATTCTGCTTGCGGGGGCTGCTTTTCTGACAAACAAATGTTGACTTTACTAAATGTACTCTCTCTCCAGCTCTCTTTGTGGCAACAAAGTATCAAAGCATCATTTAGGAAAAGAAAGTGTAAAAGATCACAGAAAGTAGATACTTCGGGTTTTCTAAAGGCCCAGGTAGATCAGGCTCAAGCAACACATTCTAAACTAGCAAGCCACCTGTAAAACTGGTTTTAATTCACTGTTTTATCGGTTCAATAACATTGAAGTCACATCAATGTTATTTCATTAAAATAAAGTTCCATTTCAATGGAAAACTGCCACTTCAGGGTACGTTGTGGCATTATTTGCATGGGTTTGGGATTGGCAAGTGAGTTCTATATTTAGAAAAACCAAAGCAAACCCTGTTTCTTTGGGGCCTTCTTATGCTTTGAAGGACTTATCACTGGTTCCTTGGAGTGTAGGGAGTGCCCCTGGGTAGGGCCAGACCCAGCTCAATGTTGTTTGCCAGTTCTTCTCTTTATGGCTCTTCCAGGCTTCTCTCCCTTCCTGCTCCTTGCCTGTCTGCCTCTCTGCCTCTCTCTTTTGTCCTTGGCCTTGATGCCCTAGAACTCCCTTCTCCATTTCCCACCTCACGCTGACTGATTGGACCCCCTCTACCCCGTGGGTGGACAATGGGTGACACAGAGCATAAAGTGACAAGGATGCTATTTCAGGTTTAACAAGAGAATTGAAGCCCAGGCAGTCAGTCCCAAGGAGCTGGTGACAAGTACAGCCCCACTTTTGAAACTCGCACTTCTGATTATCTAAGAGCTGGAAGGGACTTTCAAGATCCTCTCATCGAACCCCCTCCTTTTCCTGGGCGCTGAGACTCAGGGGTGAAGTGACTTGTCCAAACTAGTTCAGGCCATCAAACGAGGCCTTCTCTATCTGGACTCCTGCCCTTTCCCCTCCAGCCAGTGCCCTGGTGCCGGGGGCCTGTTGATTACAACACAGCCCGCAGCTAGAAAATCCGCCCTGTCAGCAGAGCGGCTTTACAAGCTGACATAGGACTTGTGCGCATTTGGAGTCAGGAGAATGCTGAGTTTTAGTTCCAATTCTGCCTCCGCTTTGTTGGCGCAAGCGAGTCACTTCTTCCTTTGTCTGTTTCCCCTATTCGTCAGAAGATAATGAACCTTCCCACCTATCAGGCTCACTTGAGTGTTATAAAGAATAATGAGGTGATATTTGTAAAGTGCTTTGAGCGGCTGGGAAAGGGGTGGGGGTGAGCTCGGTAGAAAGCATTATTAGCTGCAAGCACTTATCAATTGAGCTGGTTAACAATAGTGGAGAGTAAGAATACTCAGAAATGAATTCCCGGGACTAGGCCTGCTTTGAATTTAGGAGGAGGATTAGTGGGGACCTAATAGGTATTCCACTTCTCCAATTTCTTTAGTGTACCGTCAGACTAGGAAAGGTAATTACATTCTTCTGTCGGACTCAGCCGCGAGTTTCAATTGGGACGGCGGAGCGTACCCGTCTTCTGTTCTGGTACTGAGGCTGAGTTCCATTGTGACTGTGAAAGCCCAGGGCATCTTCTCTCCCCCGGGGGAATTTCACTTAGGAGCTGTACAAAGTGATTTCTGTGCGGTGGCTGGGCCACTGTTTATGAGGTTGATTAGCGGGGCTTCTACATCTAAAGCGCCCGGGGAGCATTTTGGATGAAGCAGGGAAATAAAAGGCAAAGTCTTCATCGCGGTTGACCTTTTTTTACTATGCTTCTCCTGGGAATTTTCCCAGTAACTCAGATGTACGTACAAAGTGTGGGCCGCGAGGGCCATTGTGAGAGCCTCTTTCACGTGGAAACAGAGACCTAGCCCCGGTACAGCTGACCTTGCCAGATCCCTAAATATTCTGAGAGCCACCTTTCAGCCCCCCTCCCTCCCACCGAGGGTTAGCTGGGGGCCTGGGACACGTGAGAATGTTTGCAAGTGATCGTTCTGACGAAGCGTCTGTGTCTCCAAACTCATGGCCCCCTGTTTCTAGACCCTGAGCCCCAGTCCAGGTCTCTCTCACTTTCAGGGTCGGGGGAGAAGAGAAAGGAAACTCGGAACCAGAGAGGTTTGGGGCGCGTGCAGCTCTGGAAGAATGTGGCTCCCTCCTCTGCGGTCAGGAGCAGGGCTGAAGTTTGTCCTTGTCCTTTGGAGGCTGTACGGAGAAGCCAAGAGGTCATTTGGAAGAAAAATTTTTGAGATCAAAGTTATGTTAAGGAAATTACACTGATTTCATCTTTGTCCCCTGAAGTTTATGGGCCTCTTCGTAATCCCTCAAACCCTTTCCCCTCTTTGCCCGAGTGTTCCAGGCCTCCATCTGCAAGCCCTGGAAAACTGTGAGGCTCCCCGCCCACCCCAGAGGCCAGAGTGTCACTCTGTGGTGACTTGTAAGTCTTCAGTGCCACCCTTCAGGGTGGTGCCACTCCAGGCGATGAGCCCGAAAGTCCTTCCAGATGCCTGTCCCAAGGGCACATGTGAACACGCCCTGGGCGCCAGCGGCCGCTCTGCCCCTCTTGTCATCCCGCTGTGTCGGGCGAAGCCTCACTTTGACTTCAGCTCCTCTTTGGGGCTGACTCAGGCCTCTGAGACCAACCCCTGGATTCCTCGCTGAGTCTGCCACCAGCTCAGTCTTGTGTTTCCTCGGCAGAGCGCTTCGCTGCCCTGAGACTCCGCAAAATAGCATGGGATTTACTTGGCAGGATCTTCTGACCTCTTTCAAAGACCCAAATGTTTTGTTTATTATAGTTGAAAATCTCAACCCCCTAAAAGCATTTGGGATGTTTTCTTCATTTTCCTCTCCCAAGGTATCTATTTTGTTCCAGGCACGCCCCCTCCCCCCACCCCCAGAGTGTTTTCAGGAGAGGATGCCGACACTTGGGACCCCAGCTGCTGTCCTTTCCTTCACCTCTGCCAGGGCAAAGACCAGCACTGGGCTGACCTCCCCGGCCCAGCCAGAAGAGAAGCCTGTGGAAGCCCCCACGCCCCCACTCGCCTCCCCTCTGTGGCCACAGCTGCTTGCCCTCCCCGCCCCCCTTGCCTGCTCTTTTTCTCAGTGAGCCTCAACGCCAGTGCCCCTGTGAGCCTCTGGGAACAGAGGCCTGTCCCCTGCACTGGCCTCGGCTCCCCACACTAGAACATTCAGGCATCAATGGGAAACAGCACGATCTGTCAGCGTCGCCCCTTTCTTCACGGCTTTGAGGGCCACATTCTCCACGGCCATCTGTTCCCTTTCACCTCTCTGGACAATGTTGCTTTTTAAAGCCAGCGATTCTTCCTCCTTTATCCCCTCCTCTCCCGCCTCCCCTTCTTCTGCGCTCCCACCCTTTCCCCCTCATCTCTCTCTTTTCCCAACCCAATGAAATTAGCCTGTCTTAACAGAAAACTTGCCCCTCGTTCCCACAAAGCTGTTTTGTGACCACTGTGGGGTTTTGAGTTTTTATTTTAAAAAATGTTTTTGAAGCCAGAGTTGGTGATTTTCAAGTTTGTGATTGTCTTGGGGGATATTCTCTTGATAGGGATGGGAAGGGGGAGGATAGAAAAACTTCTCAGTCCTGCAAAAAAGAAAACACAGAATAATAATGGTTTAGGTTCCTGCTGGCAGGCACTCGCCTCTTTCAAGAAGGAACCCTCCCTTTCCTTCCCTTGATGATCAGTGTGAGGAAATTTTGAAACCCAGAGGTTTTTTCCGCCATTTATTTTTGTGATTATCTGGTTGCTGCCGTAGCGCTGCTGGTGTGCCGTTTTTCACTCAGAGCTAGGGCTGCTGCGAAGCGGCCACAGTGATCCCTGGTCTTACACGGAGCTGTGCACGGAGGTGCCTGTGCAGGCGGGAGGCCGTGATGTCCTCTGGGAAAAGCAACGGGTCCCGAGGCTCCAGCAGTGTATGTGAAGGGGTGTTTGTACCCGTACTGACCCGTGACTAAGTGTGTGACCTTAGGCATGTCACTTTCCTTCAGAACAACGATGATAAAATCTTCTGCTTAAAAAAATTGCTGAATTTGTGACTCTTCTGTTTGTACCATTACGCTGTCTCATAAACATGATGAGTCTGTGGTAATGTCTTAAAAACTTCACGGGCCCTCCTTGCCTAAGGACATTATCAGAATCCACGCAAATGCACGTACAGTGCAAAACATCAGACTCAGCTGTTGACCCCGGGAATCGGCTAGAACAAGGCCTCCCAGCCCTGGCAGCTTGTCAGACGCACGCACGGGAAGCTGGAACCTGGGCCGACTGTCCAGGCGTGAGTCCTGCCTCCCTCGCTTGCTCACTGACGGAGTGTGGGCAAACTTTCGTCATTGGTAAAGTAAGGGCCATCACAGTATCCAACCTCATATTGTTGTGGAGACAACTGAGAGATTTTGGTCGTGGAAAGCACCTGGAACCATTTCTGGCCACGCTGCACTCAGCGCGTGTAAATGCGAACCGTGATCCTTGCCCCCCATCCCGACCCGTGAACACATTCCACATCGCAGGTGAGAAAATGGACCCGCTGGCTCCCTGCAGGGCTCCTCTGACCCTATCGCGTGTATCTTCTGCTCGTTTTTCTTTGGAGCGTTAATGCTGATACAAGAAACAATGTAATTGTCAATGGAGTTGCAAGGATGAGTAACACAGCAATTCTACATAGAAATGTTATAAAATGTAGAAACACCCTAAAATATAAAAAGGATAAATAAATCCTGTACTTCTGGCACAGGAGGTGAACCAGATGTGGGGATGAGAGTCACAGAAGGAAAGCCAGTCACGATTTTGGCGACGAAAGTTATTTTACATATTTTTAGTTGGAAATCTACAGAACCTGGGGATTTGTTTTTCTTCGTTATCAATTTCTAGAAACCTATAATTTGTCAAAGAGTTTCCCGACAACAGGGACAGAACATGACTCAAGTGTGCTTTTCCAGACAGGCCCAGGCGACTCTGAGTGAGAAATTCAGTGTTACAACTTAGCAAAGAAAAGAAAACGAGGACCCAGAAAATGGGGTGAGAGGGGCTCCGTGAGTCTGTGCTCCCAGAGAAGGAGGTGAACAGTCATTCTGGTAATACCTTCTAAAAAACAGTGAAAGAAGGGACTAGTCAGACGGCCGGGTTCACGTCCTTGCTCTGCCTCTTGCCGAGTACCCTAGGCAGTCACTCTCTCTGCAGCTCAACTTCCTTCCCTCGAAAACTGGCATGATGATGGGAGCTCCCTCACAGAGATACTGTGTGTAAGGCCTCGAGCCTAGTGCCTGGAACCCAATCATCCCAAACTGCTACCTCTTCATTCGCTGCTGTCATGTCCTGTATCAGCTGACACCTGAGATGTGGGGCCAGTTACACTGAGTTGGTGGTCTCGATCACTTTGCTGAATCTAATCATTTTCAGTAAACCTAGAGTTCTTCCCCATTTCTAGAAAACCAGTGGCCCTCAAGGAAAAAGGAAATTGCTTTGCTTAAGAACTCACACCTCACAAATGTCTACTGACTGCCTGCTGCCACCAAACCATGTCCCCCCCGTGTAAATAGCCCTGCTAGCGTCAGCATGTTTTGCTCATCATGTCCCTCTCCCACCACGTGTCTGCTGCCTGAAAGTATAGGCTGCACCCCTGGGAATTGGGGCCCTCGGTGAAGGAACACTCGAGGGAGTTAAAGTTAACTCCATTGCCTGAGATTCCCCCACACCCTTCAATCTGCACATTGTTCAGACCTGCAGCTTGGGGTCTGGGGGTCACTGGGAATCCCTGCCGTAATCGGCGTTCCCCCTTCCCCGAGCCTCCAGGTTGTTGTGAGCCTTACGTAGGCACGACGGCCATGGGGGCGTTGCTCGCGTTACATGTGCCCACGAGTGTATACACACCCCCAAAAGGGAGAAGGGCAGCAGCTTCTCTCAGCTTTGACTTAGTTTCTCTTAACCCCAGAGTTCAGGGAAACACAAGTTGAAATGAAGAAACTTGGCAGCCAAGCTGAATTCACCAGTTTGGGAAAGTAAACCCAAAGAACCCTTGGCAACTTAGGGTGCTGAGGACCCTGGGATGCCTGGCCAGGCCCTTCAGCAGTCTACTTCTTACCCTCATCCCCACCCCCGGCTCAGAGCCTCCAGGGGCAACAAACGTGCAACGCCAGCATTCCATTCCCGCCCACGCCTGCAAATATCCTCATTCTATCGTGATCGTTCCACTTCCCAAAGGGGTGCTTGAGATGGGGCCGGAGGAAAGCATAACCATAAATCTCTGCGCTCTGGGCAAGGTGATAATTAAAAGCATTCTCCACAATGATGTGATCTCTGATGCCAAAAGGGAGGCAGCTGGGACAGTGGAGAGTCATAGAATTCCTGGGTGCGGGCCCCAGCTTTGCCTCTGGCCAGGTGGCTTCCGGTTGTCAAGTCACTTCTTTGTCTACGAAATGGGAAGAGGGATTATCCCAGTGTTGCGGGATAGAGGGAAGCAGTATGTGTCCGTGTACTTAACGTGGAACTCATCAGGTGCACTTAAGCACTCTGGAGTTTTCAAGGCACCTGGAGGCTTCTATCTGCTGTCCCACTTTATTCCCTTCACTCCTGTACTTACTTACACTCTGTTCCTTTTGTCACTAAAGAAACAAAGGAAAGCTTGAACTCCAACAGCTGAGCTACATTTGCCATCCAGAAGAAATGCAGGTCATGGATCCTGACTGAGGGACCTTAATGAGGGTCTCTGCCTGAGCAGGAACTGGGGCCCCATCACTAGCCCCACCCTGTTTCGTGCCACAGGCTGTCAGTTGCCTCTCCTCCACTTTGTGAATTAGGGTTTGGGGTGGCTCCTCTAAGAATAACTCTGACCAGATGAATTATGGCATCTTAAAAGAGGGTTTACCTCTCTCCTCTATTCCCCTTGAGAAGGAGGGTTGAGGGATAAAGTTGGCAGACAGGAGTCTTAACAACTGGGCCAGAGAGCATTCACCAGAGTAGTGTCTTCTGCAATGAAAAGGATGCAGAACCGCATCACAAGACACCAGGTGGAGATGTTCTAATGCAAACGTGCCCGCGACAGAGCACGGACCATCCACGGGGTCTGAGAAGTTGACAGCTGCAAGCAAAACAGCAAATGCCTAGTGGATCGTTTTTCTTTCAAACTTTGGGGCATATAGGTATCATCTGAGAGAACAGACTGCTAGGGTTCACCCCTCAGAGATTCTGATTCTTTAGTGGGATGGGGGCAAGGAGTCTGCATTTTTTTAAAATAAACCAGGTAATTCTGATGCATAAAGACACATATAAAACAATGCCCTAGAAATTTCTCCAGAGAGCCAATCCCATCTCCTGGTTTAATTTTCTCATCCTCGCTTGAGGACACTTTTTCATTGCTTTTAGAGAGAAAGGAAGGGGGAGAGACAGAGAGAGAGAACGAGGGAGAGGGGGTGGGAAAGAGAAAGAGAAACATCAATTGGCTGCCTTCTCCCATGCACACTAAACAGAGATCAAACCCACAACCTGGGCATGTACCCTGATGGGGAATCGAACCACAGCCTTTCGATCCATGGAATGATGCTCTAACACACCGAGCCACACCGGCTCGGACCCATGTCCTAATTTTATATCAGAGACCCAGGTCAACTCTTAGGGTAGGCCAACCTACTTTTTTTTTTTTTTAAGAGTTTAACTCCCATATACGTTTCACACAGATTGTTAACATTTTGCTACATTTGTTTTATCCCATGTCATTGTTATCAATGTATTTTTATAATATTAATTTATTACTATCTTTGCGGAACCATTTGAGAGTCAGTTGTAGACATCATGACCCTTCATTCCCATATACTTTAGCATCTATCGCCAAAGAACAAGAACTTTTCTTACATAACTGCAACATAGTGATCTCCCCCAGGAAATTCACATTAATATAATACTGTTACCTAACTCACCAGACATATTCAGACTTTTCCAGGTGGCCCAATAATGTCCTTCTGGCAATTTTGCCTTCTTTTTTGGATCTAGAGTCCAGTCTAGGATTAGACAGTGCATTGAGTTGAAATGTCTTTCCGCATTAATGATATTTTAAGCCACTGATGTTTTCACAGAAATGTTTTTCTTCAGGAACAGATTTCCTGATAAGCAGCATTTCTTTTTCCTTTCTGTCCCTGTTACTTGCAAAGAGGCAGTGATCCAGGGCCAGCCTGAAGCAAAAGCAGATGTGCCTGGGCCCAGCCATGCGTCAGCCAAGGCCTCTCGGGTCCTAGGCTTGCCTGGTGCTGATTTCCCAAAGACAGACCCTTATGACTGTTAGTGTGCTCCTTTGCCCCTAAGTCAAGTGGGCTATCACCTTCTTACTCATTGTGCAGACCCATTCCTTGGCTATGTAAAGCTACCAAATATTACTCCACGATAGTTTAAAACCGATAAAGGATATGCCACTTTTTCCTCTTCCCAGCTTTCTCCGAAGGCCGTGGCCTGATTGCACGCATCTGAATGTGATTCTTTTCCCAGAAGTCAAGACAATAAACCATCTGAAATCAGAATAAGTATTTCTTCCGCTGCAGCCAGAAGAAAAAAAAAGTCACTTGAAAAAATGCCCGGTGGTCCACAAATGAGATGATGAGCATATCAGAATCTAGCTGCCTCAGATTCTGCAATGGGAGTAGACAAGCAAAGCTCGTGCCGTGACCACTGATGGGCACGACTGGAGGGGTTCAGAGACATACAGTGAACAGGCAGAGCGCGCCGTTGTGAAAGAAAACCCGCCTCACATAAGCGTCTTCCTGGCTTACATTGAACGAGGCCTAAATTCAAAAAGAAAATGCTGCAGCTTAATTCCCTTAAAGGGTTGGGGTTTGGCTTTCTTTGTCTTATTTTGTTAGTGTTTACTTAAGGATAGTATGTGTTTTCTCTAGCAAGTGAATTTATTTTTAATTAAAGAGTTCTTTTCAAAGGGTCAGGAGACTGAGCTACAAGGTCACCATTCAGGATATTTTCCCCCTAAAATAGAAGATAGCAGGAGGAAAGCTGTGTTATTACTAGAGAAAGGATTCAGAGCCTTGGCCTCCTGGGGAACGTTGGAAGCTGAGCCAGGTGGAGAGGAAATTGCTTCTTTCTCTTCAGACACCCTAGTTCAAGCCTATTGTTGTTTTCCTAGCTATCTTCAAAGATGGTCCTGTCACAGCAAAAGTAGCAGAGAAGTCCCACACAGTACGCCTTGTAGAACCTTTGGTCAATAAATGAGGTGGATTCTAGACTGACCATTTTCTTCCTTTCTTTCTTTTTAACACTTTATTTATTTATTTTTAGAGAGAGGGGAAGGGAGGGAGAAAGAGAGAGAGAAACATCAATGTGTGGTTGTCCCTCATGTACCCCCTGCTGGGGACCTGGCCTGCAACCCAGGCATATGCCCTGACTGGGAATTGAACCTGCGACCCTTTGGTTCACAGGCTGGCACTCAATCCACTGAGCCACACTAGCTGGGGCAAGACTGACCATTTTCCTGTAGGGTGAGCATCCTCATGCTGATTTTGGACATTTGCTACATGCTACCTCTGTAGGGTGACGGTACATCTTGGTTTGCCCACGATACTCCTGATGTATCTGTCACCCCAGGATAATTATCAAAATATCCCAGTTTCACTTTCAAAAGTGTCCTGGTTGGACAATAACTTTTATAACCGTTCTAAGACTCTGGGAAAGTTAGAGTATTTTCTCCCCCCACAAAACCCACCTGAGTGGTTTCAGTGTTTCCGCTGGTGCATACCAATCTATCCCAGTGATTAGCTAACCCTGTCTCTACCTTCTGCTGCAGAAGAGTAATCCAACCCTGGCTCTTGCGTTCCAAAGGTTCTGACTGCCCCGCCTTTTCGTGTCTTCTTCACATTTCTTACCGTCCTCAGTAACAAGCTGTATGGAAACTTGGATCGGTCTAGGTGTGTTGTGTAAGTAAAGACTCTGAGCTGCGTTCACCTCCGGCCGAGAGACACTGGAAATGAAATTTTCCACTTTACCAAAGTGAAGGAGACTTACTCTTTACCAGGCCAGATGCCTTCCCCAGGAGGCAGATGATATTGAGGCAGTTATTATGTGGTTTTATGCCTCAGATCCTTTATTTGTAAATCTGAAAGAAAACTAATAGCTTTAAAGTATTTTGAGGATCTCAAAGCTCTGAAGATTATAAATAACAAAAGATTTTTTTTTTCTCATCTAAAATGGCAGCACAAAGACTGCGGTTACTTGCTTAATAGATAGCGTGTGGTCCCTGGGCCATTTGCAGCTGATGGGTTTTTTCCAGTGCTCTATTTATAGAGCTAGGTCAGAAATGTCACTTCCGTTGGAACTTGACCTACAGACCATTGTCAATTTTAGAGGCCCAAGGAAGTAGAGTGCACACTAAATACAGCTGGTTCACAGGTTCAGTTAGTGAACCACAGGCCCCTGAGGAAATTCACTTGGCTGGAGGATAGATGTCTGAGCCTATGTGATACCTTTGTCCTATGGCCTCTCAGAGTGTGAAGTCATCTTGAGTGCTTCTTCTAGAAATAGCCCATGCCAGGCAGTCCTTCTCCCTCTTTTACACCCCTTCCACCCTCTTTAACACTGGTTGCTGAAATGCTGCCTTTCTGCATTGAGTAGAACAAGAGCTAATGATCCACTCACAGAGGTAGTCTAGGATACTCTGGGAAATTTAGGACAGAGCAGCTCTAAATATTTCCCTACTTCATCTTCCCGTTGGGGCTAACCGAGATTCTCAGTCGCTTCCCCAATTCAGATGAATGACCCACCGAAAAACATGTGCTGACGCTCAGCAGTTCCACAGCCCTGGTTTTAAGCAGGAGAACTGGATTTAATGAACGATAATTCCCTTCCGATCTCTGCTCTCTTGCTCAAACTCCCATCTTTAAGCTTTGTTACTATGAAGTTGTGTGTGCTAGGTCTTGGCCACTGGCCAACAAAGGTTCGCCCATCACAAGGTTTTAGTAGGTAGGACAGACTAAGAAACAGCCTCATCTGGAGAGAAATTTCCCAGAAAAAGAACTACGCATCCGTTCTCTCTTCAGGCTTAAATGGGTGCTGGGTCGGTCACAGCCATTCAAAGATAGCACGTGGAGTAGAGCAGCAATTTTCAACCTCTATGCCACAAAAATGTTTAAAACATGTAATACCTGACTGTTAGGCAGGGCCACTGACCTCCCTTAGAGTGTCAGATAAAAAAGTGACAATGGCCAATGCAACAATAGCCAATCAGTGCAAATGCCCTGTCTGGAACCATAAATACATAAGCCATATTATAGAGCTGTAGCTTACTGGTCATGCTGCATAATATGGTTGCACCTGATCGATTAATTCCTGGTAACAGAAATCCTTATATAGAAGTATAGGCACCTGATTTTTTAAAAAGTCACTTTGGAGCAAAAATGGTAGGTAATTAGTATTATGGTTTTTGTAAATCAATTAAAAGTATACTCATTTTTTGTCAGATTGGCAAAAAATATATTTTTTGGTATGCCACAGAAGTTTAGTAATTAGTTTATGTGTGCCATGAGATGAAAAAGGTTGAAAATTGCTGGAGTAGAGCATTCTTAAACTTCCTGGAAAAAGGGAGGTCCAGAATGAGGAACTAATTTCTTGTCATCAAAATTCCACAGATTCAAAGTTCTTAGTACAGGCAGGCACTTTTTGAGATCATTTTGAAGAAACGTTTCTTGTCATGGACCTGGAGGCCAGAGAGGTAAAAATACTGGTCATTACCAGGGCCTACTCTGATGTTCTCTGATCGCTCTGCTTCTCCCACCTGGTCTCGCTAAAGGCCCACATCCAAGCCAGAAATAGAACTCCAGGGCCCTGCCTCCCAGCCAACAGCTGACCACTGCGGTCGTGGGCTGTATAGAACATGCTTTAGAACAGGAAGACAGGAGGTAAGAAAGAGAATGTCAGTTCCAATGGCAACATACCATCTTCCTTTTCAGTCCTCAAACTATTTGTCTTTCTTTTAAATTTCCTCTTTCTAGTCTCATTAAGTCGCCTTTCATCTGAAGGGACAGGAGGGACCAAATGTCCAGAATATCCAGCCCTCTTAAGCCCTGAACTTTTCCTTCCCTCGTGTTCCTATTCTGGGAGTCACTGCTCTGTTTACGCTTTAATTTATTTTAACATGGAAAAGCCTACTCTTTTCAAGTTGACCCTTTTTCTGCACAGCAGACACTTTTATGTTATGTACTAGAGATTCACTTTGACCTCGTAGAAATGCTTAGCCACAGGAGTCATAAATTGAAATGTTTTCAGAGAAGAAGCTTCCTCATTGAAGGCTCTCCAACAGGCCCCTTCTAAATACTGACACAGGTTGGTACCAGAGGCCCATTACCTTTTTGGAAATCAAGGCTGCATAGCAACCTGATTATCCTCCTCCACTCTGATTGCACAAGACTACACACCCTGTGTGTGCATAGCAGAGAGAAAGCCCCTTGCCTTGTGAGAAATCTGTCTTCGTCACCTACTCCCACTCCAAAGGAGTAGGGGATTGGATCCAAAAGATAGTATGTAGTTACGGAAGAGATTCTGGAATCCAAATCCTGTTGTTTTAACCACTTCATTACAGAACTTTACTAGCTTGCCTCATTATTAGCAGAATAAACAATGTAGAAGATGATGATTAAACTCCTTTTCTTCCCAGATTGTATCTGTAGGGTTTGATCGTCATTGTTTCTGTCATTTATACACACTGAGTATCTTCAACTAAGGGTCACCAAGAACCTTTGGTTGCCTGGAGGCAAGAGTTATTATTCACATTTTACAGATGGGTAAGCAAACACAGAACGGGAACATGCTTTGACTTACCTAAAAGAGCCTCTGAGAGAGTGGGGAATGAATGTTCCCACAGTCTTTGGAGAGACCTGACTTCACAGGAAATCAATGAGATTTCTCTGCGTCGTTTATTCAGACACTGCAGGCTCAACCCTGTGACAATGAAAAATCCCCAATAATGAAAATATTTTTAAAACCCAGCTCATTTATTTGACTTTTTAATTTGTGTTGAAATCAACCTAATTCCAGCACAATGAAGTCATATTGCCTTGGCAGGTCTAAATATCACAGTCATCAGAAAGGAGAGAGGGAGTGAGTGCCCCAATTTCTAGAATTTCCGCTTAAAATGAGCATAGACAAGATTCACTTATCTATTTCCTGACCAATTAGGTCATTGGGCAGGAAATCACCTTTCTTAAGAGCCAGTAAGCAAATTCCTTCTACCTTCAATTTCCCATAAACAGCATTAATGATCATTTATACCAGCCCTCCCATAGGAACGCTGCAAAGACATGAGACCATTTTGTTTTCCAGTTGGAAAAGAAGTTACAAGTGTATAGTGACTGACAGCTTCCCCACTTCCCTTCTCCCAATTCTCACTCAAGTGATTCCACCACCTGTCAGCGCCCTTCATTTGTTTCCCATATTTGAGACCCTATTAAGTGAAATAACTTTCTAATTGCCATCAGGTTGTTAAACCTTCAACCAGAGAGGGTCAGTTTTAGGCCACGTGATTTGCATGCATCCAGCTGCCGGGCCAGGTGAGCAAGATGGAATACCTTGTCAAGCCAGGACATGCACGTCTTTCTGGAAGCCCCTTGCCCTGGGTTATCACTGCACATCAGAAGAGGAAGCTGAGTGTGGAGCCTGAGTGGCAGCGGAGTTGAGTGATAAGATGCTCACAACACACCCCATTAGTGTCTTCCCCAAGATGGGCCTTTGGGCTCTTCAGGCCCTTCCTGGGGGCCTGCCTGGCCAGCAAAGTGGCAGCCTATTTGACATAATGAGCCTAGAGAACGCACATTGGAGAAGAGGTTAAGCTCCTATCAGCCTGGTCTCCAACGCTGGCTCTGTCGTTACCCAACCATGTGACCTTGGGGTAGTTACTTAATCTCCCGCAGACTTAGTCTGTCAATAGGGATGATATTACCTATCTCACGGAGTGGCTGTGAGGTTGTAAAAAGATGGAACTAAGATATGCAGCTCAAACAAGATATAAAAGGCTCCCCATATAAAGGGCTTACCTAGTGCTTAGCGTATAATACTTTAAAAATATTGTCCTTCCTTATCATCAACGTTCAAGGCCTTGCTGTTTTTGCTGTTGTAGGTGGCTTAATGTCTGTAAGCACTCCTGATAACTTATCTCCTCAAGCTTGCCCACTCAGGGTTTCCACTGGGGACTTTTCCATGGTCATTGGCCCCCATGGCCCTTCGTTAGGACCTGAATTTACCTGTGCAGACAACAGCAAATTATATGGTATTTTTAAGCACCATTTAGGAACATGGAATTCTTTAAATAGTGGCTACGAGCCCAATGTGGCTCTGATTTCTGAAAACATCTTCCAAACCTGGGGCTATCATATAGTTTTATTACCAAGAAAAAGTTTTGAGTGCTTAACTAATTAGCATCTTCTAATGAATCACAGGTAGCTTTTCCTTGGCAAACTTTAAGGCCCGGACTCACTTCATCCTATCACTTAGCAGGCATCTAAGCAACAAGCTTCTAGAGTCTGCTTGAAAAATGCAAACCTATTAACTTTAGCTTAAGCAAGATAGAATTAAGAAGTAGATCTGCTGCTAAAATAAGCCCATAACATGGGTCAATTTTCAGTAAGAATAACTTATTAACAACTATTTTTTCAGCCAGTATTTATTAAGCACCCTCTGTGTCTCAGACCTCATGTGAAGAGATTCAGGCATACTAGCACAAATCAGACGTGGATTTGGGTCTCTTGAAATATATATTAGGGGTGATTAGAAAAGCACACAAGTTATAGACCATAAAATAGGCAAAGGCAGTAACATGAGAGAGTGAAAATATGGGGGTTTGAGGTGGAAAACTTATTTCTGTGATGATCAGGGAAGCGGCACGAAGGAAGTAATCTTGAGGACAACATGTGGACACAGAGGCATTCCAGGTGTGGAGGGGCTGTGGAGAAGAAGTGGTAAATTGGAGCAAAATCCACGTGAAGTGGGACAGTGTGGAAAGGCAGCTTGGGCATAGGCTGAAGAGCCTTGAATGCCAGTCTTAGGAGTTTAGAACCACTTGAAGGCACTTGGTGGCCGTTGAAAGCTTCTGAGCGCGCTGATCATAAATGGCAGGGTAGTGTGCTTAGGAAGGTTAACCAGGCAGTAGAGCAGAGGATGGGCTTCTAGTAGCGAAAGACTGACAGCGGTGTGGAGCTCAGGTAGGAAGCTAGAGCTTCATCCCCAAGTGAGAGCCCATGTGGGTCTGATCAAAGGTTGGGGTAGGAAAGATGGAGGGTAGGGAAGGGACACAGGTGAGATTTCACAGGTAAGCCAATAGAACTTTACCATTTATTGGAAGTGAGGAGTATGGGAGAAGGAGAATTTTAAAAATAGACCTGAGGTTTCAAACCAGATTAAATGGAAGGCCTAAAACAGGGACAGGAAGAGTAAGTCTCTACAGGAAGATGGGAGCTTTATTGGAAGATAGGGAATTTATAGTGCTAAAATTCACTACGTCAGGCTTACTGTTCTTGTGGTTCAAACCGGTGGACAGGTGCCGAGGCGAGTCGGAGGCTGAGACCAAGGCTTAGAGCTCATCCACATGGCACAGACATGGCACGCTTGGTGAGAGTGAGTCATACCTGACTCATAAGCATGCTTATCTGCATGTTTTAAAAAATTAAATAACTAAGCCAACATTTAAAAATCAGGAGATTGTACTTAAAATGTTGATTTCTGGCAACTGTTTTAAGCAACAAAAGATGTGGCTGACTATGAACTCATTTTTTCACATGATAACAGCCGTTGGAGCTGAACAGGGGATTCCCCCTTGAGATCTGAGATGAATTCTCTAGTTCACCGCAGTCTCCACTACTCCCCATTCTCTCCTAACGCTTCAGAGTAAACCAACGAAGATTAGTGGTTGCCTGGGGCTGGGAGCAGGAATGAAGGGCCAGAGACTCACCATTAAGAGGTGTGGGGCTTCCTTTTGGGGAGATGACATGGTCTAAAGTTGTGGTGATGGTTGAACAATTCTGCACACAGTAAAAACCATTGAACTTTAAATGGGTAGACTGTATGATGTGTGAATTATCTCAATAACGCTGTTTCATAAAAATGCACAAAAGGAAAATCAGTTGCTCGTGCCCTTGCACTGTTGGTGTTCTTACAGCAGAAAACGCTTCTCTATTAATGTGTCTATCAAAGGAAAAAGGAAAAATAGACCGAGATTTTTTAAAGAAAAATGGAAGAGTGTGTATCTTTTTTTGTGGTTGTAAAGACTGTCTACGTGTTAAAAATGTAAACACCTGGCCTCTGTATTGACTTATTTCCTAGTCACTGGAGGCACAAAATGTAGGAAACATTTTGATCATGGCCAGCTCATGAAGTCCACCCTCTAAGAATAGAAGGAGAAGAAAAATAGAAGGGAAAGCAATCAACACGGTAGAAGGAGAAGCAGAAGAGGCCAGACTACTGGGTGTCAAAGGAGAGGGAGACTTTATCAACTGCTGACAAGAGGTCAGGGGGGTTGAGAACAGAGAAGTCAGGAAATTACGAGGAGACTGTCCAATGAGAAAGCTTAGAGTGACGGGGCCAGAGCAGGACGCAGGTGCAGATGACCAAGTATTGTCTGACACTTAGTATTTTATCCTCACGCACAAAGGACAATATGCCTCCCTAAGACTAGGATTCCTCCCAGGGCCTGGCCAAAAGTGGGCACCCAAGTTTGGAGGAAACCGAGATAAGGTAGCAAAGGCTGTCTAGT
Source organism: Desmodus rotundus (assembly GCF_022682495.2). Taxonomy (NCBI): domain Eukaryota; kingdom Metazoa; phylum Chordata; class Mammalia; order Chiroptera; family Phyllostomidae; genus Desmodus; species Desmodus rotundus. The sequence goes on from NC_071393.1 coordinate 111,648,591, forward strand.
AAATGACGGCCCCTGTCCACCTGCCTCTAAGAAGGAAGAAGAGGAGGCGAGCAGAAATGGTTTCCTCCTGGTAATGTCAAGAGGCATCAGTGTAGCTCTGGAGGTATGCGATGGTAGCCGAAGTACTGCGTGGGGGAAACTAGAAACTCAGATGTTTGCCTCAGATCCTCCCCTTTTAGGAAAGTCTTAGATGGTAAAAGAATGTTTCTCTTGGGATAAGGATGTCTAATACAGAGATAAGAAATGGTGAGACCTTTCAGATTCCTCTTCCGGGTGTGTGTGCCACCATTTCTATATTGATAAGGAAAACTGAGTTCAAATTTTTATCAAGCCATAAAGAAGTCTCACAGACTATTTCATAACCAGCTCTTATTCTATGTAGCACCACTTTGCCTTTCTGCCATAGATGTTGAGTGACTTGACTTATTATGAGCAATGGTTCCAAACCGCCTCGCCGTGCGACCTCTTACTGTTACAGACCTGTTTCCTTTAAGCCCAGCAGTGGGCCGAAGGAAACTTGTGCTGCCTTTTATTTTCAGTCTCATATTCCTTAGCCCCTCTCCTCCCTAATTTGTCAACTTCTGTGGCAATGAACTGAGCCTCCAGGAACTTGCTAAGCAATGAGCAATGACCGGACTTGCGTGTACGTGAAACACCATCACGAGAGGGGCATCCGTAATCACAGTTATGCCCCGCTTCATTGCAGGCACTTCTGGACCCAGCTGTGTGACAGCTGCACTAGGAAACACCTGGAGCCACAGTGTGACTACTCGGCTGATTTTCCAGCACCTTGGTTCAGAGAGAAGACAGGTGAGTGCTTTGACAAAGTTCTGTGACTGCACGGCCACGTTGTCTGTTCTGGTCCAACACTGACAGAAAGTAGCGGGGGCTGGGGAAACCCAGCATCCCTGTCTGCTCCAACAGTAGTTAAAATGAAGTGGGGAGACAAGTCACACAGAGGGAAAAACTGTAAGAATAGACCCCGGAGAGGTAGCATGCCTCCTGATATTTGGCCCATAGCTTATAAGTGACCAAGGTATATACCTCTAGGGATCTCAAATTCTCTATGTGTAAAGGGTGAACGATCACCCTGTTTGTTGAGTGCTAGATAATTCATGTACAAATTAAATGGTGCTTCTTCTTAAAAAAAAACCTGTGGTGAGATAGACCTTGCCAAGTGAATAAACTCTTCCCCAGATCCTGGGTACTTTGGCATGAACTCATAAACCAGCAAATAGTTCAAAGTACTGGATGATGCTAGAGAGACCTCCAAAAGGATGACTTTCTCAGAACTCCTTATTTATGGTTTCTGTCTTGGCCTCAAATGAGAATTTCCCCCTTTCACCTGGAAGGGTTAATTTCTGTCCCTTTCTTCATCTTCCCTTCGCATCCAAAGAAAGGACCACCACTGTCTGACCTCTTTGCTAAGATGTCTCCTAATTAGGAAACTTATTTTTCCTGATGTCCCACTTCAGCTTTACACTGCTTATGGACCAGGTTCCACCAAGACCTCCCCTGCAAGCGGAAGGAGAAGGAAGGCAGGGTAATAATTCCGATTTGTTGGATGGGGCAGAATACAGAACCCGACTTTGCCTATTTTGCTAGACACATAACAAATCCGAGCTATTAATTAAGGAGGCATGAACTGTTACGCTGGTGGTCCTTCCAGCAGAGGTGGCGGGAAGGGAGTTGTTGCCCTTTACCTGCATTAGGTAAATTGGCTCTTTTTCAAGGAGTCAGGAATCATCAAAAACAGACATGAGCCTTTGCCTGTTCCAGACATAACTTTCCAAGTGCCCTTGGTTACAGACCAGAGGATTCTTCCTGGTTTGCTCGGGACTGTGTAAATAACATTCCAGCTCGATGATGGACTCAGCCATGTTCTGAGAAGATGGAGCTGCTTGTTTTCATTTAGGGGAACATTCTTGAGTTTTCAGGCCCTGGCGTGCTCATTACCTACTTCTCTTTTCAGCAGAACACATCCGAAAATACTCCTGCAGGACCTAACGACCTTTGGTCTGTGCCCTAGGTTGTAAATTTTGTTAAATAAACCGTGCTCGCAGCTACGAGGCACATGGTTAAGGATCATCAAGCACCGGTACCCGAACTCGTACCTGAGGAAGCGAGATCCCAGTGCGCCCACGCCGACTCAGTCATTTTCAGGGATCCTTAACCACACTCCCTGACAACTTGTAGTTTCCCTCTGCTCAGACTTTAGATGGCACGTGCTGATTCTGTGATTCGGTCCATTGTATGTGGTATCATGGATTCCAGGCTCCCATGAGCCAGTTTTACTAATTCTAGTTAACATTTATTAGTAAATAAAGAAGTTAGAGCCATATTTTTCTTTTTCATTTGTTTTAATAAATTCACCAGTGATTTCTACTTTGTTAGTGTCAATAGGAAGTGGCTAGTAGGACAAATGCTATTATTTTTTGTCTCTTTGGTGACTGGAATGTTTTGGTGGCTGTTGGCTCTTGGATCATATGGTCAAATGCAGGCCACCGGTGACGAGAAGAAGCCGGAGCAAAGCGTGGGTGGATCAGTGACAGTCTATCAACTCATGTCCTATTGGACGGGTCGGTGGTGTTATCTTAGTCTGTAAAGGACAACGTGTTACTATCGTTACTAATCAATCAATAGCAGAGTTAAATGCTTTTGAATCATGTTTGGAATAATAATGAGAAATCAAAGTAAAGTATGACCAGCGTTAAAATGGCCAGCCCAGGCAAAAGAACGGCTGTTTCATCCATCTACAGAAATTTGCCTGCCTTTTGGGACCAGTTGTTACATTTGTGGCCTGATGACTAGGACAAAGTTCGATATAGAAAGCACCTCTCTACCTGATGGCCTGATCTTGCCTGACCAGAGGGTGTGCTCAGTGATTCATTGAGCCTTTCCTGTGGCCTTACTTCATGACAAAGCAGAGAAGCCAGATGAAGATAAACCTTTTGTGGGATATGTGTGTTTAAGGTAATTGCTCCAAAAATACTTCTTTCTAACACTGCTTAGTAAGGAAATGTGCCTAGATCATTCCATAGGCAGGCTGTGGAACACCAGCTACCAGGGAAAGATGCCAGGTATGGCTTTTGTCTTCTTCTTCTTTTTTTCTCTCTCAGTGCTCAAGCAGAGGCCACCACACCAAGGAATGAAGGTTATGGACCAAAGGTTATGTTTTATCGTGTTTCTATGGCATTGAGCTCGCGCCAGGGCTCTTGAAAGTGAGGCTTAGTCTGAGATCACAGGGCTGGAAGAGGGTCGGATCAAGCTGAGCAGATCTATAAGCTGGTTAACCCAGGAGATGAATTGTATAGTCCAAGGGAAGGACTCTTCCCTGGCTGGTTATTTTCTTTACGCCCTGGAAATGTTGTAAAATTATATAACCAAGGAAGAAACCTCCTTATCAGGGCACAAGCCAAGTTAATTCTCTTGTTTATTCTGCTTCAGTGTTTGTAAAAATTCTCTTAAGAAGCTGGGAAGCATTTTCTTTTGGACTAATTTAGCTTTTTTTCCATTTGACTTTTATTTACTCTTTTCCTTCTCTGCTTCAATCCTGCCCCACCCTTTTTGCAACATTTTTATTCTTACCAAAGACATGTCCTTAGAGTTGAATTAAAACAGCCACTACTAGGGATTTTTGTTTTTGTTTTTTAGTGGCTTGGTGTTGTTAAATAACTGAAAGTATGATTTGGTTCGCCATGTGTGTGGCGTGGGGATGTAAAGAAGTCAAAGCCAGTTCCTGCCTTCAGGTTTCTTCTGGTCTAGTACGAGCGGTGATCGAGGTGTGCAGGCACATGCATACCTGCAGGCACATACACTCACGAGTGCTCAAAACAAAGTGCAGCAGCTACAGGCCAAACTAATACCGCCGACTGTCACACGATTGGTTACCTAATGGCTGGCTAAAACTGCAACTGCCGTGAATCCCGAGGAAGGTCAGCTCCTCAGAGGCACATCAGTCTTTCCGGAAGAAGGTGGGACTTGAGGATCACTTGAAATCAGTGTTTCTGAAGCCTGGGTGCATGTTAGACCCATCACAGGAGCGTTTATAAAACACTGATGCCAGGGCCCCACCTGGACAAATTAAATCAAATTTTCTGCTTGTGAGGCCAAGTGTCAGTGTATATTTTATTTGTAAAGTTGCTCCAAGTGATTTTACTATATAGCCCGGTGTGGAAACCCCTGCCTGAAATAGGTGAAATTCGGGTACTAAGAAAGGAAAGGGACGGTGCTAGGGTGAGGATGAACAGCAAGAGAAGAAAACCAGGAGGGCAGGTCACATGTTCAGAAGACATGGGTTGGTTTTTGCCTTGCAACGAGAGCATAGGCTCTGTGTACCCATTCACTTGACAAACTCATTATTTAATCACCTCTTCTCCGCTAGTTACCGTGTAAGACACTTGTAAGAGATTCGAAATATGAGTAAGCTGATGCCCTGTCGTTGTTCACAGTCAACTTGGGGAAATAGATAACCATGTACACAGTAGCTGGTGTGTGAGCATCGTGAGTCAAGTGCGCTAGAGGCCCAGGGAGGTCCTGTGGTGCTGCATGAGGCAGCAGCACCCAGCCTGGGCTGGCCGGGGCCTTTCCAGGGGAAGCTGGCACGGGAACCTGGTGCCTTGTAATGCGGGACTGGGGAAGCCAGAGTGAGGGTGGTTATATGGAAAGAATGATGAAAAAACTTGATGAACCATTCATACTATTTCTCATCAAAACCTTGTGAAGTCCATTCCTACAAACCACATATGGGATTATGTAAATTTTTAAGTGCCCTAGAAGGAGTAAATTAATCCCAACTAAGCTTCATACTCCCTTGATGAAATAAATATTATGACTCTCTTATTTCAACAAATTGGAAAGAGGTGACTTTTTCATCCAGAAGGTTTATTTAAATGGGCTTTATAACAATATTTTCATCTCCCACTTAGAAGGCACCCTGACATTACAGGGAAGAGACTGATAAGAGACATAAATTGTTGATGGGGCCAATATTACTCAAGCTCCTGATCCTTATTTGAATTCTTAGGCTTTCCTCAAAGTCCTAGGTTGTTTCCCATCTTGGGAATATTCAGTGTTTCCTCTCTGGCAATATAATTCTTCTTTCAGTGTCCATTTTGCATTTTAAAAGGTAAACGCCATCACTCTGGAGACTTCCTGACACCCCAGCCTCGATTGGCCCCGCTTCCCTGGGTCAGCCCACAGTGGCACCTGGCACTGTCTGCGTTCTGCGTGTGTGGGTCCTTGGGGATGGGCCCCTTGCGTGCTGTGACTGAGTCAAAGCTGTGTACCCTCAGAGGCAAGGTCAACTCTTGGCACATGCACGTTCAATACACTAATTTTGAAAGAGAGAAAAAGAAAGAAGGATGCACACTCCTTGTATTCACACATGAACCCAGTCTTGAGGAAGGGCATACTGCTTATTTAGAATCACTCTTCCCCACAGAAGCTGAATTTTGCAGTTAGTAGTTCTGTTAATGTATTAATAATTGTCCGTTTGAACAGCATCAAACTTTACAATTATAAGCAGATACTTATATAGAAGCACTGTAAGGGTACTGAATACAGGACGACCTTTTGGTAGAGCCAGCCGGCTGGGGGCTATGGGACAGCGGGAACTGGGCTTCCCTTGAAATCCTAGTTGGGATTCCTTTGTGTAAGTGAGCCAAGCCCTAAACATGGAGCTGGGCAGAGTGAGAGAGGGATTCTGCAGCTGCTTCAAGGGAAGAGGCAGCATGGGGGCTTTGGCTGAGGGGAAGGATAAACAATCTTTGTTGTCATCTTCCACAAGTCTTAAGTTCTCCCCTCTGTGGTTGCAAAGGCTTAATGAATAACTTTAAGGAAAAAAAAATGATAAATCTTTTCTCCCAGATAAGCTGAAGGGTAGATTTGGTACCAGAATGTCACACATAGCCCTTACTGGTGTGGCTCACTTGATTGGGTGAGTAAAGGGTCACTGGCTCAATTCCCAGTCAGGGCACAGGCCTGGGTTGCAGGTTTGGTCCCTGGTTGGGGGTTCAGTCCCTGGTTAAACAACATCGATTGTTTGCCTATGAGAGAGGCAAACAATGGATGTTTCTCACTTACATCAATGTTCTCTCCCTCTCTCCCTCCCTCCCTTCCCCTCTCTCTAAAAGTAAATTTAAAAATCTGAAAAAAAAAGTGAATGTCAGGTCTATATCCATATTCACCCAAAGAATTACTCAGAGATGATGTTTTACCCGATGTAAGTCATCGTCGTGCATGTCCCTACTCCCAGGTCCCTCACGGAGGAGTTTAGGCTTAGCCGTCTCATTTAAAAATGAGCTTTCTCCCTTTGTAACACAGTTCCAGGTCTCTGTGTTTGTTCTTTTGTTTTCCACCCCAGCTCATCTGCTGTTTTTAGGCAAGGAGACATGTGTGCGCATGTGTGCATGTGTGTGTGTGACTGGATCTAGCCAGAGGAGAAGTTTGGCTGGGCTGCAGGGGTGGGAAAAACTATTTTTTAAGCATAAATATCTGCAGAAATAGCAAAGGGAACAGAGAATCCCAGCCAAGTACATTGCCTTGGGTATAAATGTTTACTCCCTTTCAGAGCTGCTCAAGTGTGAAATCCAACCCCCTGCCCACACTCTTCCATCAGAAGTGCTCTACCAGGTATTGAGCAGATGGGGGCAATGTATAAAAGGGGAACCCAGAAGGGTGACTCTTAAAAAAAGATGTGTTTTTAGGTACATGTATTAAAATCTGAGGAAATCCTACCTGCAGGTATGCAATAAGAGCACGTGCACACCCTGCGCTGGGACCCACAGGGTGTAAGGACAGCTCCCTCCGAAAGAACAGCGCGGATACCCACAGGCACACTTCCCGTTTCTGCCCCTACATCTGAGACAGGAACATCAATGCCTTCCCACCACCTACTGACAAACGAACGTCATGGGGCTCCCTTTGAAAAAAGCCAGTGTACTAAAAAAAACAAAATCACTGCTTTTGAATGGGCTCAAGTAGACAAAACTTTCCCTTGCAGAAGTTCCATTGGAAATCGCCAGTTAAAAATGCATCAGTACGGTTGTTCCAGGGTCCTGATGGGGTCTCCCTTTCAGAAACCCTGGCTGCAACAGGCCATGTATCTCTGCTGAGGGGGGAAGTCAGTTTTTCCTAGAAGATTTGCAACCACGTGGGGTCAATACAAGTTCAAACTGAAATAAAAATAAAACAAAGGTGGGGGAACCACCATAAGGGTTTAGATATCGATTTTCATCAAGTAAAGTTGTAAAATTAAGTGTTACCGCCATTTCCAAAAGGAAAAGGAACCTTAACACCAAAAAGTAGAGAAGACGTATCTGTGAATAAAGAATGCTACTGTAAATCGAGTACATTTGTTTTCATGGAAAACAGTACACATCCTTGTTTCTCTCTTTGAGGATCACGATCCCTGGCCATGGGGGCCTGAATGACGGCCGGTTTGCTCACAGAATGTTTAGCTGACTTCCCCTTTAACGGGCCACTCATTTCACCAGTGTTTTATCTCCTCTGTCATTCTCCTCCGGCTCTGACTAGTTTTATTTTTACACACTGTCTGGTACAAAATCTTATGCAGTGACCCTTCCAGCTCTAACTTGTTAAGTAAACCAGGGCAAATATGTGGATGAGAGATTTCTAGAGAAATCTCAGCTGTTGCAGGAAGTAGAAGAGACACAAGGCTTTGGAGCCACACTGAAGCCCTCATTGTCGGGCTGGGGAAGAAAAGTGTTCTCAGTTGGAAAACAGCATAGGAAACAGCTACAAGATCTCTTGGACAGGCAGTGACCTGAGAGTCAAGGACGCTGACATTTATTTGGCTCACTTGAGAGTGAAGGTTGGACAGGATGTTGTATTTTAGCCTTGGTTGGTTAGTTATGAGTGAGAGGAAAATGGGTCAACATCTTTGGTGAGAAAACAAAGGGGAGAGAAGGGTTTGATATCTACATAAACTATGATTTACCACTGAACCAGCACTTGGACTAGAAAGAAGGCATTTAGGATCTGACCATGTCCCCCGTCTGAGATACCCTCTCAAGATCGTCTTACCCAGTGATTCTCGACTGCAGAGAGCTAAGAATCACAGGGGTTTGCTAACAATGAAGGTGCTCAGGCCCCGGCCCAGTGGCCATTCCGTGAGGATAAGCACTTCCGGGGGTTCTCACAGGAGTGGTCCTCAGACCCACACTCTGGTATAGCCCCTCATTTACAGATGGGGGTAAGTAATTGAGGTGAAATGACTTAGTCGGGGTCACACAACTAGTAAGAAACAAAAATGGAACTGGAATTCAATTCTGATTTCTAATCTATTGCTGTTTTCACTGTATTGTGCTGACTTTTAGTAGGTAAACTCTGGATACAAAGGTCCCCAAGTCCAATCAAATTACTGGGTTTGTAGGTGATATGATACTTATATCTGCTGTGACATCCACAGGTTTGTAAAAAGGTCCTACAGAACTCTGCAGAAAAATATTTCGAAAAGGTACCATCCTACCCCACATTGCAGTGAATTACCAGATAAAAGCATTTGAAATTCTTGGGCTCGGACATGTAAAGAAGTTTTTCCAAGTTGAACTTTACAAGGAGCATAGACTTCCCAGCCAAATGACTTTCCTTATGGGCAACATCCTGCAGACGGGGCTGACTCCTCTCCCTGTCCTGCAAGTTGTCATTTGTGCCCATGGTGGGTCACCCTTAAATCCTGAGCTTCCTGTCACCTGTCTTCATACAGGTGTACGATGGTTTGGGAGGATTGGAGTTTCCTGGCCTTTCGTTCGTCTACCCTTCTCAGCATGAGAGAGGCTCCATGGTTATTGCATTTCTGAGTCTTTGCATCAGAGTTGGGCATGGAGGAAAGGAGGCAAGAGTCTAGAGGCAGCCTGGGTGGGGACCCATTTCCTGCCCTCTCAGGGTCCCCAAGTTTGGTAGCAAAGAACCTCATTGCTCTGTCCTAGTGCTCCAGGAGGTGCTAGTTTAAGCCCTCTTTATTTTCTAGGGATGGCAGGAGGTTGTATTTATTGCATACCTGTGATTGCAGGCATCACATCCGATCCCTCCCTGTGTGTTATTTCTGTTACCCCAACAACCCTCCATCACGGGTCTTACCATCTTCCTTTTTGCAAACAGAGAAACTGGGCTAAGAGGTTAAGTAACTAGTATTACTAATAAGTAACTAGTATTCCATAGTGGTGTCAAGATTTGAGACCAAGTTTGTATACCTCCAGAACCAAAGTTCTTTTTCTTATCCCATGTTCTCTGAGATGTAAGCTTCTAAAAAAGGGGAGGGGGCGGAATAAAATGAGGTACTGGAACATGGAGCCCCGACTAAGTAATGATTCTTTTGGCTTGCAATGAATGGTTCTTATTAACTTTCTCTCTAATTTTTGCCCAAGGATGACTAGACCTAGAATGTCATTTAGCTTACATATTAGAACAGCACCTTCCACTCTGGGACAGGGACATTAGGAAGGAGATGGTGAGTTGCTTCTTGCTTTTCTCTGGCTCCTGCTATTATTTGCCTTTGAACTACATCTGGCTTGTGGCTCTGATTCAGAAATGCCCCTTCCCCTGTCTATGTGTGTGATTTGCAAAGCGGAGCTTGCTACACATTAGCCTAAGCAGATTCAGCTCAGAGAATTCATAGTTGGTTGCTGTTGCTGGAGCAGTTTGCTTGCCTGAGATGGTGCCCTGCCCAGGCTGCTCCTTGCTTCTCTCCCTGCAGGTCACAGCATGGTACAGTGCTGGTGTGCCTTTCAGCACGTTTGGGACCATGGGTGGGGAGGGGCTTCAGGCCATTCTGTAATCCTAATAGCTTATGGAATTAGGTATAGGGGGATGGGAAGCAGACAAAGGATTAACTTGGTAGAGGTGTGAGGGAAAATGAAGCCAGTATATCTCTAGCATATTTGATTTGAATTTATGTAAGTCTGGCTATGTTACCATTATATTTTAAGGTATGCTAAACACTATCCAATGCATGCATGGTTGTCAACTGCCGTATGAGTCATCGAGCTTCCTGGCTTCTGCTGCTCTGATAATATGGAGTTTCCTGTTACCATAGAGTAGATACACTCACTCCTTCCTTACACTGTTGCCCCTCTCTCCACACGCAATAGCCTTGCCTAGGTTTTTGAATCAGCCAATGGCTCCTGGCAATTGCCTTGGAGTTCAAATGCTAGAAACAGATTTTTCCACAGAGGGTCTCTTTCTGAAAGTTTCCCTTCTTGGCTTGGCAGAGCTTGAGAGTCCTGGCATCTAGGACAAAGTGCTTGAGTCTTGGACCCTTGCTTTATTGTTACCAAAGGGACTATGACTGTGAGAACACCTTCAGAGAGCCAAGCTGTAGTGGCTGTACCCCACTGCCTACCTCCTGAATTCTTGACTCAGAATTGGCACTGAGAGATGGAGCTGGGACAGAGATCCACAACTCTAAGTAACAGACTTTCCGAACACCAAGCCTCCAGAATGAGGTACATCATTACACACCTTAAAAAGGCAGAACTGAGGCACCTGGTATGTCTGGGACGGACCGAGTACAAATCACCCAAAGCCCCCACAGCCCTGGCTTTCTGACTGCTTTGCTCTGTCTACCCAACCATTTATTAAGCGTTTCCTTAGTGCCAATTACTCTTAAGTTTCTTTGTGAGTATTTTCTTGCTTTAACCTTGCAACTACCCTATGAAGTAGGTATTACTAGGTATACTTTCAAGATGAGTACATTAAGGTTTATACAGCTTTAAAAATTGCTGTGTATCACATGGATTGTAAGGGCCCCCCACATGTGCATCTATATACTCTTCCCCCCATCCCTGGATTTTAGCCATTATCCGATACTGAGTCCCCTGTTAATGTGCAGCTATTCATACATACTGCTTGGAAAATTTCTCCATCCCACCACCAGTGCAGCCACCTTCAATGGCTGTAGCAGGTGGAATGATCCCTTTGAAGAGTGGAATGAGTCATTTCTTTGAGAGAGCTTTTTCTCTCTCTGTTAAATAACCATTAGTTATTTTCTATGAGTATGGCTTTGCTTGGCAATGGAATATTCTTGAGGAAGAATGAGCTCCACGGGACATGGTCCTCTGAACCTCACCATCCAGTCAAGGCATATCCAGGCCTTTCCTCTCTCAGCTTCCAAGTTCTGGCCCTTCTGGCCAGCATCTTTTCCATGTTCTGGGTTCCCCTGCAGTGTTCTCCATTTATTGTCAGAAGAGAAAGAGAGAATCTCTGCAGAGTCTTGCCCATGGTGAGAACAGACTTGTGCCCACCTGGCCATAACCTCCTCTGGTGAAAGCCTGCAGGGCCAGGAGGTACAGTGATGTACCCAGTAAAGACACCCTTCCCCCACAAGATGACATATAAGTGACATCTCTCCCTGTACCCCCTTTTCTTGCAAAGTCACTTTCCCTACATTATAATCAATTTTATGGTTTACCTTTAAAACCTTTCTGAACTGTCTGTTCTCTGAAAGTATTATCCCAGCACACCAGTGAAGACCGTCAGTGTCTAGTGGAACGGTGAAACTCTGGCAGGTCTTCGTTCTCACAGGAGCCTCCTTACGATGCAAAGCTTCAGCAGATCCAGTGTGGCCTCCAGCCCTTCAACAGCCATGCTTATACCAAGCTGTTCTCTTAGCTGTAGCTACTTATACGGTATTCTCTACAGATACACTTTTCTGTACCGGCCTGCATGGGAATGTAGGGCTCTCCTTGGGACTGATCTCCGTTTCCTACTTAGGACTCCATGTTGGCAAAGCATTACCTTTTCAACCCCTCTCCCCCTTTTCTCATTTAATCTTGCTCCAAGATCCCTGTGATGACTCCGCTAAGAGTATGTCACCATCGGATCCCATCGACTTGAGTAAGTCAGTCCTTCCCAGGAAGCAGCCTATAATCTCAGTTTAAATTAAACAGCAGGCATTTCTACCAAAGGCTTCATTTGTCTCTAGGACCCCTGTGCATAGGGGGTCCCATTACATGTTTTGATTGTCCAAAGGCCAAGTATTTTCAAAGAAAACCCACTGAGACAAGTTGGCTGAGTGACTACCATAAGCATCTGTGAAGTCCTGGTCACTTTTTTCATCTCCTAAAAATCTAATATTTTTCCTCAGTTAAGAAATGGTGTATATTACAGCTTGAAATCTTTAGCAATAAATCTTCTAGAGAGTGTAATTGTAATAATAGTCCTTTGTGTGCTCTAACCATAGACACGGGTCCTCTCATAACTCTTCTATTTTTATCTAGACTAGACCATTAAGTATTCTTTGTGCTGGACACTCCCTTTTCACTCCATTCTTCCCTCCCCATCTCCTCTTTTTCTACTTTCAAATCTTTTCTGGGTAGATATGTGTGCCAAATGCTGGCATTATACAGTCCAATGAAGCCCAATTTCCTGCCCTGAAACACCCCATAGAGGGGCAACAGACATGTAAATACATACAAGAAGGGGCTGAGGGAGTTTTAACAGAGTAGCATGGGCATCAATACCGGATGGTCAGAACACTTAGAAGAGAAGGCATGGTCAGGGAAGGATTCAGAGGAAGGCAGAATACTTGAGATAAGACTTGAAGGGTGTATCAGTGTTTGCCAGGTAGGTGGGGAAGGAGGCTAAGGAAGCTACATGAACATAGACTTCGAGGTGGAAACTGCAAATGGCCTGTCTTTGGTGCTACCGGGAAGGGTATGTGGATGTCTGTATAATGAGTAGGGACAAGGAAAATGGGGCCCGTATATAGAGCCAAAGCAAGGAAAGGGAAGGCAGGGCGAATCAGCCCCGATGCTGAAGTCTCTCAGAGCTCCACTGAGAGACTCCCAGCAGAGCTGTGACTCAGATTTGTACTTTACAGGCCTCTCTTAGGCAGGAGTTTGCCATGCTGGTTTCGAGGAGTTTGAAATAGGATGCAGGAAAATGAGGGCCTGAACTGAAGCAGTGGCCATTGAGATGGAAAAGAAGGAAGAGACATGAGATGGTAAGGAGGCAGGATCAGCAGCACTTACACACAGAGAAAGGAGGGTGGAAGGAGGGACCATTTCTGATGTACGTGGGTGAGTGGGCGAGATTATCTATCACTCACTGAATGGGCTAGTGCAGGAGAACGAGCAGGCCTGGGAGGAAGACAAGAGCTGGCCTTGCTCAGGACACGCATAGTTTCCTGATTATGTGGCAGTGCGGCTGCTTTCACTCTCCCACCCAGATCTCGATGACTGCCATTAGGAGTTAGCTGGGAGATCAAAAGGGATTTCTTGCATAGAATTTTTAGTCAAAATCCCCCTTTCCCATTGTTTCTAGCTGATCATTCCCTTCTTCTCCATCCTCAGTGCTTTTTTCTTCTTTTAAAATGCTGGTCATCAGAAAGTGTGAAAAACAAAGCTTGGAATCCCCTGGTGAAAAATGTGAAAGATGCAAATGAGCTTTGCAAAAGAGCTCATGGAAGAGAGGGCCCTGTGGGTAGCTGTCTCCCTCTTCAGAGAATTCTGGCAAAGTTCAAGTCCAAGGCTATGGAATCAGTAGCTAATTGGGAGAACTACCAGTCTAGGTTTCAAGATTTTCTAAAAGATTTCCATCTACAAATTGGGATTCAGGAATCCCTGCCTTTCCTCTGCTCTGCTTGCTATCCCAAGGAACTGGCCCAGCAATCTGCATTTCTCAGGCTCCCTTTCCATGGATTCTGCTTGGTTCAGGGCCCTGGAAAGAGGATGAAGGGCGGAAGGATGAGGTGAACCATGTATTTCTGCCTCCCTCTCTGCTTCCAGTGGTATCTCAGGTAGTAACATAAGTTCCTCCTTCATGACCGCCTTGTGGTGTCAGCTCCACAGAGAGCCAGAGTTGGGCAGCTCTGTCCTCTGGGCTCTAGGGATGCGGTGGCTTCTTACTGTTACTAATCTTTGGTTTGCCTCATTGTCCTCTATTTTCCTTTCAAGTCTTCTAACACATGTATAACTAGTGTCCAACATTAAATTCTCTCTCTTAAATGACCTAGGGTGAGTCCTGTTTTTCTGGTGGGCCTTGACTGATATAATCTACATAAGTAAGCTCCCTGGTTGGCATGTGGTTAGTACAAGACCCCAAATATTCTTCACTGGCCTTGTTCCCCAAAGGGCTTCTCTGTCTACCACGATTCTCCAGCCTTGAGAGTTGGGTCCCTGGGCTGAGCTGTCTTAGAAGGCAAACCTTTTGCCCAGTACTTTCCTGAGAAAAGGAGCTCTTTTGGCCTGGTCTCCTTCCTGTGGGGTTTTCCAAAACTTTCCAGATGTATCTAGCTCAGGAAACATTTTAATGGCTGGAAATAATGCCTTGTGGGGGCTGGGGGTTTGAAACCAAAAGAACCTCCTCTGAAAGAAGTGCATACAAGCACCCAGACCCTGCCGCTCCTTGTCCAATGCAGGATGGGTTCCCACTCTTTCACGGGTTCGTGTCTAAACGCACTGACGACGCAGAGCAGAGGCACAGCTCTGAAGGACAGAATTCTCTGGACAGAATTCTCTCTAGGAGGGGAACGGCGGTTACAGGGTCAGCTGCATGGTTAGCTATATATTTGGATTCTAATTCACAGTCCACCTCAGATTCTATAGGAGACTTCCATAGTCCCCTTCTTTGGCCAATCATAATGGTTGTAAGATTGATCTAAATAATAATAAATCTATTCTAAGGCGGGGTTACTGACTTAATGCATTTGAGCATTCTGAGATTCTTGTGAGGATAAGCATCATCCAACTGGAGAATTTGATTATCAGCTTCTTCACACAGGCCGTGGCTTTCACCTTGCTCTGTTGCCTACACTTATAACAACTTTAAAAGGGGCTGTGTTGGAGGATGAAAGTTATTGTTGTCCAAGAAAAGTAGACATGGAAGGGCTATATTGTGTACCTTCTCAGAACCTTTAGTATTGCACCAAGAAACAGAAAGTAATCGTCATTTCTAGTCTGTGGGGACAAAACCCCAGAAATTGCCGAGACTCTTACGTGCTCCGTCACTGCAGGGTGCAGATGAAACTCCATCCTTTGGTGACCGACTCTGAATCCAATCCCATACTGATTTATTTGGGCTCTGTCTAGGAAATTCCCAAATTCTTTACCATAGTAACCGCTAAGTATGATACTTATGTGGTTATTTGATGACGCACAGAATTTTATAGACCTCGGGGTCAGGTATATGTTTTATATTAGAAGAGTAGGATTTTAATGAAAAGGAAACAGGTGGCTTGCACCAATAAGAATGCAGTTTCTGGTGTCTCTGAAATGTCCAGCATTATATGGCATCGTTACTTCTTCCTTCTAACCAATTTTCTTCCATTAGCCTACAAGGGAACTGATAGAATGAATCACAGCCCCAGAAAAAATATGGGAGGACTTTTGCATTTGGAAATGGATGGCTCTTTAAAGTTCTTTCAGGGATTAAAAGTGATTCATAGAATTCTGGCATATAATCTACATGCATAAGCTCACTGTCTTCACCTCTAGGTACCTAGAAATAAAATTCTCCATTGTGAAAAAGATAATGGTACGTTAGAATTAAGTTCTAGCCTTGTCTCTAATGAGGTATATGATCTTGGGCAAATGACTGAGTCACAGATTCCTCTTCTATAAAGTAGTTAATGATCTAGAAGAAGCAACACCGTGCTATACCTCATTTACTGTTTTGTACAATGGGAGTATTCTTCATTATTTAGGGCAGGGCCTGCCACATCCCTTGTTTGTGCGAAACCATAGGATATAACCATAACACTCTGCTCAGTGCTCTGTTTGGCTAATGACTTCCTCTTGTAGTGTTTTTTGACCAGCGGTCAGAGGAATACCTGTTGGAATCCACTTGCTGAGCTTGTTAAAATTCAGATTCTCAGGCCTTCCCAGACCAAATCAGCAGCACTAGGAGTGGGCCTAGAAATCTGCATTTTCACACATTCTCCAGGTGATTCTCAGGCACCCTGAAGTCAGAGGCCCACTGCCAACTGGCAGCACATAGTATACTGTGCGGTATGAACTAGTTTAACTCTTCTTTCCTCTTTGCAGCCGGTCTGCAGGGTCTGACCTCTGGGCCTACGACTGGATGATTTGGTCACACCCTGTCATCCCTCTGGGACTGTTTCCTTATTTATAAAACGGAGGGGCTAGAGTAGAAATTTCTAGGGAATCAGTGGGTTCTAAACAGTCTATGAAAACAGTCTTCCAGTGACCTTTGAGAGGTACTGAACCTTAACAAATCCTATTTCTCGAGTGCCTACTATGTGCAACTTTCACATATGTTTCCTTTGTTCTTTACAGGGGCCTATGATAGCAGTACTATCACTATTCACACTCAACACGCAGGGAAGTGAGGCATGGACAGGGAAGCACCTTGTCCAAGTACACTTAGTCAACAAGCGGAGCTGTGGCAGAGTGGCATGAAACTGGGGTCGCAAACACATGAATCACCTTGCTTGCTGCACCCCCAAAGCTTCCAGAGACCTGGGGCCCGTCCAGTGTATGGCTTATTCACCCTGCGTTCCACTCTCCCAGAAAAGGAGCCTGGTTTGGGTTTCCTTAGATGTTTATTTGGCCTCTTGCTTAAGCCTTTGCCTTTCCTACTCAATAACAGTGAAAGGACAAAAAAAAAATATCCCAGGGCTGGAAACATTTTGTTTCCTACAAAAAGAATATTTTGCAGCCAGCTCTGTGGTCGAAAGTATTTTTCCTGTGGTCTAGGGATGGGTTGGATCCCATCTCTTCTTGGCCAGTGTCTGAGAACTAAGCCCATGGCTTCCCATCAAGTCAGCACACAGTACGCTGTGTTTTTTAAATGAGTGTCTAGTGATGTTGAGTGTATGCACAAGTGGACGAATAGGTCTGTTTGGGTTGCATAAGAATGTGTACATGCACCTCTGGCCTTTCCAGGGCAGAGAGAACCTGGGAGTGGTTTTCCACATGCTGTACATTATCAACATAGCTTTTAAGTTTTCATCACTCACATGACAACCAAACAAATTCAGATGCTGACAAATGAGAGGAGAGTGATATGTGAGCCTTATGTGGATTTGCAAGTAATCAAAAAGCTAAGGGAATCTGAGATGTTGACCTGTCACATTTCTTTCCATTTTCAAATGTTCTAAACCAAGACATGGGGTTGGTTTTATTAGAAGGCAGGGTGGTCTGATGGAAATACAGAAAACGGGAACTCCGAGGCCTGCCTCCGGCCTGGCCACTTGCAGAGTTCACGATACTGACCTTTGCAAGCCTCACAGAAGTCACTTCTTCCCGAGCACTGCATTCTCCCATCTAAAAACATAAATTTGTTTAAAAAAATAACTGTGTTCTTCAAATAAAAGAGCTCTTCTAGTGAGAGGTGAAGTTTGAGCACTGAAACAGAATTCACAGATAAGAATATTATTAGTGCTATTTACCTTCTTTTAAACTCAGAATTTAGTATTTACTCATAATTCAGATGTTCCCAGGAAGACTTTGCAGTGTGTGCCTGGAACTTTCCAGGCTTACTTCCTTTGCTCCTACTCCATTACCTGCCTAGAACGCCCTTCCCTTGAAGAAATCCTATTTTCCTCCATGGCCGGGCCTTGATGATACCATTAATTTACATTCTTCTCGGCCACCACACAGAAGTGGCTCTCTGGTCCCCCACTGCTTGTGCTTACCTGTTGCCTCTTCCCTGCCACATTAGCTGTTCAGATAAATTAGAAGGCAGGGCCGACTCACTCCCAAAAGTCTCTCACAGTGCCTGGAGCAGGTGCCCCACGAGTATTTGCGGACTTAAATGAAATGAACTTCTCGAAAGATGACAAGCTACTCTTTGTAACTTCAGAATTTTCTCATGTATGTCCTTTATGTCACTTTCCACCTGGGGGTACTTTTAGAATTCAAAACATCGCACTGTCCAGGGAGAAAAGTCATGGTCACTGGGTTTGGGGGACTGTTTGAAGAAACGAGCAGATCCCAGGGGTGGGAGAAGTTATGAATCCTTTTGCTATATTTTGGGGGGAAAGCTGTTAGAGAAGATTTGAAAAGCTATTGGAATAGAAATTAAAGCATTGAGAATGCTTCGTTTTAAAGGAAAAAGGATTGAGTTAGAGGCAGCCCCGGGCCCAGAGACAGCATTGGTGGCATTAGCCGCAGGGCCACTCTACCCTGAAATGCAGAGAGTGGCCCATCCAAGTCAGCCAGTGGGGAAAAGTGACCACAGACAGATCAGGGTTCATCAGTGGGGAGAAGCTGGCATTTGCTCCATTTTGTCACACAAGACGGTGGAGCTATTCTCACGGTCGGGGTGGGGTTGGGGTAGTGGTGGTGATTTTAGTAAACCAGTTTTCCGATGACGGGGATGTTTCTGTTTTTACCCCTTAACCATGAGACAACAACCCAAATGACAGATCCCGCAGTACATTGAAATGCCAAGGCTAAGTGAACTGGTGGCACTCTGTGGCTTTGGCTCTTGGCTTACAGGCATACCCACGCATTAGGGCCATGGCTTGGCAGTAGACAAAGCGGCTGTGTGGGTCCTCGGGGAGCGCTCTGGCTCTGTGGCTTTCTTTGATATGCAATTGAACTTTGGCAAATTTTTCCTCTCGAGGCTCTGTTTATGAGGTCCAGAGGTGAGCAGGGACCCTCATTATGGAGCCCAAAGCCAACAGCAAACTAGAACTACAGGATGTCTTCCCACGTTCACAGTCTGTTTGCAGGCTAAAGAGCTGGCCCACAAGACTTACAACAAAGAGACAAGTTAGGGGAAGAGACTGCTGAAGTCTCTTGCCAGCTGTGCACAGCTCTACGTCTGTGAGCATGGCCAGATCTCTTAAACTTTCCTCCTTTCAAAAGGAAAAGATCTCTTATTTGTCAAAGGACCGGGAAGATCACTAAGTTACGGATTTGCAGTTCAGTCATGCTTAACAACAATTTATCAAGTGCTTAACCGCTCACTGTTACACATGTAACTATCCACCTAATGATCACATGTCTTCGTAGATAGGTTCCGTTGTCTCCATTTCCCAGATGAAGGAACTAAGGCACAAAGAGGTTAAGTAATTATTAGTTGTCACTGTTATTAATTACTATTCATTAAGTTTAAGGTACAACTCTGCCGATATAACATCAAATGACTGGCTTTCCTGAATGCCAGCCACCTCAAACCGTATCACTGGGCCACAGATGATACAATTACTGGAATTAGTGTACTTAGCATTCTTAATTGCTGGCTCACAAACTGTAACTACACATTGACCATGTTCAAGTGAGAGTATTCTTACACTGGGAAACCTAGAATTAGGACTTTTTCAAAGTCATGAACAGGTATATAGGAAGTGATCAGTTTGGCAAAGAAGTGGGACTGCCTGTCCTGCTGAACTTGTACATAGAGGGAAAACAAATGTGATGCTGGGCTGAGAAGAGTTGAAGGAATTGGATTCTGTTCAAGGGCCAAGGTCAAGCCGGTGGACTCCAGTGAGGCTGCACACCATGGTCTGCATGTAAGTCATGGCTACCCCCTCCTTTCCTCCTCTTTTCTGTGGGAAAGAGCCCCTGGGGTGGAGCCCTTGTGCTTCCCACAGCTTCACCGGAGAATGCTGTCAGCAGCAGCAGCTGCCATTTCTGTGACAGGCGTGTGATAAAGCTACACAAACATTGTCGTTGTCGTATATCATGAGGTGGGTTCTTAACGATAACACTGTGAAGTGGGCATTATCACCCTGATTTTACAGGTGGGGAGATATGCTCGAGGGAATAGAAATGTCGTGAATCTGAAACCACTAGTGAGTGGTAGAAAAGGAGAGGAACTCAGGGCCAACTCTAAGGTAATTTTTAGCCACTACGTTGTCTTGCTTCACAAATGGCATGGTAGACATCTGGTGTTTTTGCTTGCCCTTGATCTCTTACCCCTTCTTTTATACTTGCACCCTGATTTTCTTATAAGGAGACACCCTTCTTCAGTTTTCAGCCTGTGTTATCTAGATAGGGCCGATTGTACCCACTGGCTGTTGGTCTGACCAAGGGAAGAATTGTACCCTTTTTGTAGAGATTGGTTTACAGTAGACAGTTCACCCAGGCTAAGCCGATTACAGTAAATCCGGGACTTTTTCTGGAACAATTAGTGTTGCTAAATTATTGGAATGTATGACTGAGCTCCTGGTGGTCATCTTTGCCATTGTAGAGGGGGAACCCACAGGAGAATGACAATGAAATCAACCCAGAGGGAAACAAAACCCAGAGACTGAGAGGGAATATTCCGCAGGGATAAGGGAAGCTCTGAGGTCATCATTTGAGGCCCTGGATTCAGCCATGCCTGATGGGTCAGTTACCCCTGAAGATTCAGCTATATGCTGCAGTAATTTTTATTTGTTTGTTTTTGTCTCAATTGCATGCCTGTGACTTGCAACAGAAAGAATACTGAATAATAAGCACATTAGATGCTTATAGTTATGTACAAATGTGATGCCAGAAAATTCTAATGAGAAATTTTATTGTTAAATTGGTGTTCATATCCTCCCACTAGGTAGAGACCAGTTCCAATTATTCAAGTCCACCTTCGGTATTTCTGGATGATTCCATTCCTTTGCTTTTCCTCTCCTTTTTACATTAGCTTTCTCTCTCCTTGGTTTTCTCTCGGTCTTTTCATTATTCACCTCTACTACTGTAGAGAGAAAAATGCATGAAACTTCCATTAAACAACTTTTCTTGGTTATATGGCTCTTTGAAAAGGTTCAGATAAAGAGTAAATTAAAACAAATGACTTAAAGGCAATTAAAAAACCATTTGGGACTTTAGTTAGCCACGACTTCTTTGCCACATATCCAGCTTTATAAAAGACCTCGATGTCATTTCTTCCATGACAAAAATACATTTTCTGGTTCAGTCTTACTTAATCATTAATGATGGCCTGTAAAATATTCTTTCCAGTTCAAAAGTGGCATCAAGTTAAGTAACTGAGATGAAATTAGTAATAATTTTGGACCTGTGGCCATTTAGCAACCTGGCCTTTACTGAACATCTACTATGTGCTAGACTAGACTCTGAAAAAAGCAAAGACAAATAAAACACAGTTTTCAAAATCTAGCTGGATCGACAAGCCTAGGAACCGCTGACCATAATGTAGTGTGTTGGGCAGGAAGATAGTAAAAATATTTAACATCTGGTCCTGCACAGGAAGGAACCAGGCAGGACAGATGCCAGGCCTTGGGGGGAGGGGGCCCTGCAACATCGCCCTCCCCTGTGCGGGCAGCACCCCCTTAGTTACTGGACCATGTAGGAGGGTCCTGGGGCCGGTGAAGCAATGGGGCCTTTGGGGGCCTTAGGAGCAGCAGTTATTTGCCAAGGGGCATGGCAGTATGTCAGAATTTTAACAACTCGGAATGGGCTGAGTAAGAGCTGGGAGTTGTTCTGTCATCAGTCTCCTACAGTGGAGGGGAGGGGGAGCAACATCCTGCCTGAGGCAGAGAGAGAGAAGGGATGAAGGATGGCTTCACAGCTGAGGGGACTTGTGAGTAAGGCCCTAAAGAAGTTCATTCAGGGAAAAGAGACCAGCCCATGTAAAGGAGTGCCTGGCATATTTAATCAGCAGAGTCGGTTTGAGAGTGATCAGGGGTGGGAGAGGTGAGTTAGGAGACTGGAGCAGTGAGTCGGCCCCCGGTAGAGAAGGGTCTGTTAAAGAGTTAAAAAGCAGACACTGGGGAGCCAGGAATGGTTTTCAAGAGCTTAAAAATGTGGCAGTCCAGGGCTGAGGACTTTTGGCTTATATGCAGGGTGTTTTGCTTGTCTGATGGCGAGAGAAAACTCACTTTAAGATTATATAGATATATGAGCAGTACACTGCACAAGGATACCTCTTTTATAAATTGATGGGAGGAACCAGGGAAGGCTGGAAGCACAGGCATTTAGGCCATAAAAGCCTCGGATTGCTGTCCACCCTTAGGCAGAGAGCTGGGAAGCAAGTGTGTTTCAGCGTGTCATCTTCTAGATTTCCGAGGACTTCTGGGTTACTTCAAAGCTGACCATTTCACTTCTTATGGGCAGGGACCTCATCCTATTCATCTCTGTTTTCCTTATTATCTAGCTCAGTACCTGGTACAAGGAGGTATTCAGTAAATATTTGTTCAGTTAGTATAACATGAAATAAGTCATTCAGTTCTAAGTAACCATCGTTTACACGTATTGTAAATATGGTTTTATATAATTGCAAAGTGGGTCTTCCCTTTTTAGGTTCTGAATTTTCATCCTGGCGTGATCTGCATTCAGTGGCATTCAGCTACTGCCTGCGCCTGCTCAACAGGAAATCTCAGACTGTGGCGAGGGGCACATCCTGGCCAGACTGATGGTTCAGGATGGCAGAGAGCTCCTTCTCTTTAACATGACTTTGCCTACCTGTGTAAGGGAGAGGATGCTTTTGTTTGTTCTGAAATGGAAAACATGAAAGTAATCCATGCTTGTCATGAAAAGAAAATCGAGCAATATAGGATAAGACAGAGTAGGGGGAAAATCCTCCGAGGTATGTAACCTTCTAGACATTGTTCATGCATATGTGAAATGTGTGTATGTGCTTACATATATGATATTCTGTAGCCTGCCTTTTAAATCACCCTTACCTCATAGACAATTCTTCCATGTGAGCACAGTTACTAGTCTTTTTTCCTAGCAGCGTAGTATTTCAGGGTGTGGATACACAGAAATGTAGTCAAGAGGATAATGACATTAAAATGAATGAAAGACTGTGTGAAAAACTCCTATCGGAAAGTCTTTTAAGTTTCCTCTTTTAAAGCACATTTAAGAAATAACAAATAACTTGATCCAAACTAGAAAAGTAGCAATCAACAGCTTTATTGCAGAAACAGCTGGCTTAGTCTATTAATATTGTAGGCATGGTTTGCTTCATCGTTAACCTTGTCTAACCTCGTTTACCTAGGAATGCCAAAGAGCATAGTAAACATACAAATACTCCATAAAAGTTGTTCTGTACTGGTCTGGACTGAATGGCTCTTTAAATGTAGTTGTTATTTATTAATGTCTTTTAATAGGGCCCGCTTTAATTGGTCCTCTCTCTTGCTCCTAATTTTAAAAGAGAAGATGGCGCAGGAAACGTCTCCAAATCACCACATGAATCCAAGCTCAGAACAATGAGATACCTTTAGGCGCGGCCCCCAAGCTGCCCGCAAGATAACTCTCCCTCGTCATGTGACTCCTAATTGTCCGAGATGCCGCAGTTGCGGGAAGAGGTCTCCTGGCCCTTGTGTTGCCGAACCCCGCTTTTGATTTTGTTTTTTGCTTCCATTCCATTTTTCTTGCCTTTCTTCCCCTTTGGTGTCTCATGCCTTGTAGGGCTCTGGCTGGCTCCCCCGGGGACAGGCCGTGTATACAGGAACTGCCTTGTCGTTAGAGAAGTGACCTCTGGTTGTTCTTCATTGCCGTTAGGAGAGCTCTGCCTGGGCATTGAAGAAACTTCAGTGTGTGGGCTCTTGTCTTTGTGATAAAAGTTTTTGTCCCATAGTAATTAGGCAGAGCTCTAGTTTACTTCTAAAACATGATTAACTCCTTGGGAAAGGAAGGAAAAAAATGGAGCGCTGTTATTTAAGATGGGTACCCTGGGGGAACAAAGAAGAGGCTTTTCACATTGTTGTGCCTCCTAATTGGGCCAAGCCAAGGTTGCTGTGTGCCGGTCCAGAGGCAGCTCCCTGCCTGGTGGGAGAATAGGGGCCGAGGGGTGACAGATTGAAGCTGACGTGGGAAGGACGTGAGGCCAGAAAGAGTTTAGGACTTGTTAAGGCCAAATCTTCTGGACTTACCTCTTGTGCCATCTCTGAAGGGCTCTAGGGGAGGAAAGGGAGCTCAGACCCCACGCCCTGCCCTGTGGTTCCTGACATAAAGAGTTTTCCTCACCCAGAATCGCTGAGAAGGGGCCGGCTTGCTTCATTCCTCATAACTCTCTTTATTGCTTGAATTGTTTAGAGTGAACATGTGTTATTTATATAATCATAAAAACATAAAGCTACATTCCTAGTGCAGGGTGGGGAAAGAGAGAGGAAGCCAGTTTTTCGGTGGGACTGGCACAGAAATGGTCCCACAATGCAGTCGAGTCAGCAGTAAGACTCCAAAGTGCTTGTGGGATTATGATACTTGAAAAGGCCCCTCAAAGTTCTGAGCAAGGCTAATCCTTAGCTTGGTTGCAGAATAGAAAGACTTTAGCATCCCCCCCGCATCTCCTTCCATTGAGGGCTCAGTGCCAGGCTGCTCCGGACTCCCCACAAAGGCCCTGGTCCAGACTGCCCAGCCCTGGGAACATCTCCTGTTGGAAAGTTCTCTGACCACTCTGACACCCCTGTTGGTCCGTGTTCTCCGCCTCAGTGTCCTGCGTTTCAGGCGAGATCATCTCCTGACTCATTCTGGAGAGTGCACTCTGCCTGGTGGTGCGTGCGAGTTAACCAGGGAGACTGCCTGATGACACAGATTTAGGCCAACTCTGGGACGCTGATGAATGTTTTAGAGCCTGACCACTCAGTCAGAGGAGGAAGATTTTGACGAGGAACCTTCTGACACCCCTCAAATCAGATCCCATAAGTGGCTGCCAGGTGGGCTCACTTGTTCTCCGCCTTCTCTAGATAAGAGTTCTAGGCCTGGGCAGCCAGACTTTCCCCTGAATTCCTCAGTCCACTCATTTGACCTGGGGCTAAATCAGCTCATTGATTAAGTGGGGATAATAATAGTGCTCACCTCACAAGGCTGATAGGAGGATTTCATGGCTTAGAACAGTGCCTGGCACATAGCAGGAGCTTAAGTAATAAGTGTTAGCTCTTATCACTATGGTTTTTCCAAGTCTGCCAAGAGTCCCGATGTTCGAAATAGACCCCAAATGAAAATCTGGTGGGTTCCCAAAAGAGAGCATAGCTTTTAAACTCCTTATAAATCTAATCTGGTTTCTCTCTTTTTACCAAGCTCTTTCTGAAGTCCTCCTGAAGATCCCCATTTAAAAAAATTATGTTAGTCTGTGAGCCTATTTCTGTGGGATAAAGGTACCCTAATTCTTGAACAATACTTGGTAAATGAGTCACTGTATGTTTATATACAGAGTAAGATTTAGACACAGTCACGTGAAAAACATTAAGGGCTTGTTGCAGGGACTCGTTCAAACGAGACTTAGCTTAAGCCTTAAAGGAAAGGATGGGAAGGGTACTATTGTCTCTCTGTTACACCCATAAACTCATCCGAAATCCTGCCTTGTGCTTCCTTCTTGTCCTTTGCCCTTCTTTCCCGCTGGAGACGGGTTTCAGGGAAATAAAAAAGGAGGCTGCGTGACAGAAGGAATCGATGCGGTCGTGCTCTGAGGAGAGTGTGCTTCTTTCCCACTGAAACGGTTTCTCCGCCCATCGGAGCAGGGCTGGGATGTGGTGCATTACACAAACCAGCCCCACTCGACCAGCTGTTTTTGGATATCCCCAGCCCAAAGTTCGGCCTCTTTACATAGAAACATGTTGCCTTCCTCGAATCGATTCCCACGAGACTGAAGAAAACCCCGTGTGGCCCAAGCATGATGTAACAGGGATGTGTGCTTCAGAATTCGACACACCCTCCAAGTTCCTGGCATCGCTTTTACCATAATAATTGCCCAGGCACAGCCTTCCTTCTGTGACCCTGGCAGGCCGGAGCTGCCTCTCCTTGGCTGCACTTCCCTACGGCCGGGAGGGGAAGACCCAGCTCCGCTTCCTGTGGGTCTGCGGACTGTGCTGGGAAGCAGGCCTGCCTCTCTGGGTGTTCTCAGAACTAGCTTAGTGCTCACGTCTGAACGGAGCTCCTGCGCCTCTTGTTTTTCTGGTCTTTTTTCTACTCCTGCATTGGAGTAGAGAAAGAGAAGGCTCCCTGTCACTTCACATTGCCTTTGACAGTGTCTGGTTGCTTTGGTTGGAGCTCGATTGAAATTTCCAAGTTCATGTGACAATGAAGCCACATACTTGTTCATATGTACTTATTTGAAAGTTAAAATCGATGCTACTTACATTAACTTTTGATTTAAAAAACGTTTACAGGTAGTAATGATGGCATGACCTTAGTAATGATTCAGTCGGTTTTTGCTTCTTCCTTTAGCAACACCCAGGGGTGCTATTAACAAATGGTATCAGCAGTACGTCAGCAATGGCTAGACATCTCGTTGGAAACCTCCATGTCCAGTGCCACAGCCTGCACGTGACATTGTACACTAGCCTCACACAGACACTCTCACATGGGCAGCAAGGAGAGGCAGTTAGGTCATTGAACTCTCCAGCCTTCAGGGTGGGGGAAGTCACTAACCTTCCTGCGTTCTCACTTCTTCTCCACCACCGTGCAAAGAAACCAACATTTCCTTGGGTCCTTATGAAGTGCCACAATTTTCATGAATGCCACTCGCCTCATTAATTCTCAGAATAAGCCTATGGGATTGGTATTATTGTGCTCATTTTAGAGATGAGGAAAGTGATGCTTACAGAGGTGAGAACATTCAAAATCAAACAGCCAAGACTTGAAGCCATGATGGGCTACATGCGTCCTACATTTTGTAATGAGAATGATGATACTCGCCCCCGAGCCTCCTTTTCTTAGCCTCCTCTGAGAATGATAGTTCACGCTAGATTGCACACCCTCGAGAGGAGTTGCTTGGTGTCTATAGTCCTCATATGTGTGAGGTATGACATCTGTGTATGTAACTGGCCTTCAAAGCTCGCATGCTGATAATGCCACCAAATCACTGACTGATTCTAGACGGAAGAACAAGAGCTCAAAGGGGGCTCCTTGTTACTGTGGATGGTTTGACCATTTATGCTGATGTCCATCCCTTTTCATCATCTTTGTGAGATTATTGCAGTTTAAAAAATATATATATATTATCCCAAAAGGGCAAAGCAATTGAGAATCTCTTTGAGACATCAACAGGTTTGAACAGAGTATTGGAAGACAGGAGGTGATGGAGGATGGAAGAGATGTAACAGGGGAAACTGTAAATCAAACTGCCTTCAGTGTAGTGTAGCAGTAGAACTCTCGAGAGATTTCCTCAGGACTTGGAAGTACCAGATATCACAGGAGGCCGAGAAGATGAAAACAGCAGATTAGTTGAAAATTGTGTATGAGATATATAAAGTGGTTAGATTCCTCTTCCTCACCCTGGACAGCCAGGTAACAAATCTCCAACCCAGGTTGAAGGCCAAAATTTATCTCTGGAAAAAATGACTTAGAGGAATTTCAGACGTGGGACTCCAAACAAAGCAGAGGACAAGGGGAGGCATCGGCTAAACCAAGGACTACATCTGCCAAATGGTGAATCGGAAGCCCCTTTCTCAGCCCTGCTTCTAGAACGTACCAACCAGATTAGAGACTGGAGAACTCTCTTCTGTGCAGGTCCAGCCGCCTCTGAGAAGGAGTCTTTATGCACTGACATGATCGCTCTTCAGCGGTCCCACTGCTTGACAAACGCTGTGCTGTCCGTACACACAGTGCTTCTGATGATATTTTTAGAGTAAAATATATTTTATAATTTAAATATGTCTGAACATCCAAGGATCATCAGACTTTGTTCACACCAAAGAGAAAACAAAAGAACCATGAGGAATTAGAGGTAAAGCAAGATTTAGAACAAAAACTTAACCTATAATTAGTATCCTCAGGGAGTTAAAGGTGATACAAAGACAAGATTGGGGTATGCTGAATTAGAAATAGTCACAAGACAATGAAGAGCTCCTGGAAATTAAAAACAGGACAGCGACATAAACTCAGTTACACTGATGGAAGATAACACAAGTGGTGTTATTTGCTATGTTAAATCATGTGTAAACAAACATCAAGTGGATTAAAAACAAAAACAATCAATCATCTCGGATTGAGAAAATGTGTCAGACAGAAAACAAAGGAGGCAGGGTTGAAGAGGGGAGAAATGACAAAGATGAACACTGAATCAAATTGTTTAAAACTTTGGCTGGGGGTGCTCCGCGTACAGAATGGTGGAGGGTGATACAAAACCCGCACCTCCACAAAAGCAACTAGAACACTGACAAAAACTGTCCAAATCAACTTTTTCAGGACTCTGAAAATTAACTAAAGGCTTACAACAATCAGGAATGTCTATGCAAGAAAAGCAGGTGAATCTCATTAAGAACAAGATTTGTGGCATTTTAACTTTCCAGGGTCCCATGTTCCCCTCTCCAGCCGACTGTCTTGCCGCTATGATAGCTTCATAAGCCAACAGCATCACAGCCACTGGAGGGGGCAGAACAGGTTTGGAGCTTTCCAAAAGCCCCATCCCAGAGAGCTGTCACTGTTTGACCCGACTCAGAGCTTGGTCTGTGTGAACAGTCCTACCCACAGGACATTTGCCAAAAATAATCAGTGGCAATTTCTTACCATAATGGTTGCCTATGGCTGCATGACTAGGCAGGGCCAACAAGAGGCTGAAAGCAACAGGAGCGGTCAGCATGGGTTCTGCAGTCAGCGGTTAGGGAAGCGTCGAGAGTGGTACCACTGAGCTCCTTCCCTGGGACCTACACCCAGCATTTCAGCATCAAATTGCTATAGCTTCAGACCGTGTCTGCAAGCATCTGAGCTCTATCTTAGTTTATTTTGTGCATCCATTAGCAAGATGTGTCCTAAGGTATCAGAGTAGCCTATGAGAGTTCATAAGGGTGTTACACTTAGTGTGGAACAGGATGTATTAACTATTTTGATCGTGGTGAACGAAAGGAAGTCATTGTGTGTGCGTGGGATTTTGAGTCTGGGAATGCTCAGATTTTTTCCCATATAAATTAATGGTAATTGCTCCTTTACTTTATGCTATTTCAGCTTATGAAAGGTTGCATGGAAATGATCGACTTTTGGGTAGTGCGGGTGTGGGGGGGCTCCTGTATTCAAGTTGCCAGAACAAAGACTGTCAGTTGAAAGCATAAGGATAGAAAAATATAGAACATTCAAACAGTATCAAAAACCAAGCTTGAGTGGTTATACTAATGTCAGGCAGAACAGACTTTAAGACAAAAAGTATTACTGGGGAAAAAAAAGGACACTTTTATAATGATATAAGGGTGAATTCTTCAGGAAGACATAACAATTATAAACACATATGCAACACCACATTCTCCTGGACAGACTACACGGGGGGGGGGGGGGGGGCGCAAAAGTAGGTTTCCTGTAGTGAGTATGTGCAACAGAGTTTATTCTTGTGTTATTTATTAGTTACTGTATTATTTCCCATATGAACAACTGTAAACCTACTTTTCCCCCCACCCTGTATATATGAGGCTACAAACAAGCCTCAATAAATTTAAAAGGATGAAGCCATGCAAACTTCTCTAATCACAATGGAATAAAATTATTAATTAATAACAGGAGGAAATTTGGAGAATTCTCAAATGCAAATTAAACACTTCTAAACAAGCAATAGGTCAAAGAATAAATCACAGGGAAAATGAGAAAATACTCTGAGGAAATGAGGACAAAGTTACAACATACCAAAATTTATGTGATGCAGCTAAAGCAGTGCTCGGAGGGAAATTTATGGCTTAAATGTTTATGTTAAAAAAGAATTCTCCCTGACTGGTCTGGCTCATTTGGGTGGGTGCCATGCTGCAAAGTGAAAGGTCACAGGTTCGATTCCCGGTCAGGGCACATGCCTGGGTTGCGGGTTCAGTCCGTGGTCGGGGTGCTTAGGAGAGGCAATTGATCGATGATTCGCTCTCACATCGATGTTTGCCTCTCTCTCTTTCTTACTCCCTCCCCCTCTCTCTAAAAATAAATACACAAAATATTTTAAAAGTATTTTATACATATAAATTATATCTCAATAAATCTGATACTTCATTTAGAAATAATTAATGACCTATATTCTTTGAAAATTTGCATACCATCATATATGTGTAGTCACTAAATTGTCTCTGATTTTAGTAAAATTTGGGGAAAATCACTCTTTCAAACCGCATCTAAAATTCACGGGAAAAAACCTCAACTAGATTTTGAAAACATACGAACAGACGTGAAGCTCATGGTTAATTATACACATGCTAACATTCTTTGAGGGAAGTGCACTGACATTTGCAATTTACTTTGAAATGCAGCAACAACAACAACATAGGATGGGCCGATGTGATAAGTGATCAATGATTTTATAAATGATAAAAACAAGTATAATAAAATTTTAATAGCAGAATCTACTCGATAGGTTTATGGGTATTCACTATAAAATTCTTTCAACTTTGCTGTATGTTTTAAATTTTTTCATAATAAAATGTTGGGGGGAAAATACACTGAAAATGCCACTCTGACCAAGAACTGTTACAGTCCCATGATTTACTGAGTTAATATCCCATCAATCTGAAGAAATTACTGTTTTCTTTAAGGACCCAGCTCTTTTAGTTTATATACTTTGGGAATCTGATGTATTACAGAAAAATATTTTAAAGCAATCACCAGATAGATATTATTTTTAAAAAGCACAGTGATACTCTACAGAGGAATAAGATCTTCTAGCCTCAGAGTTAAACTTTCTAGCAGAAACTTCCCAGGGTCTAGAATTATATTTCATTAGGGGTGCAGATCAGACTTAATTGCTGTCTCCAACTTGCATAGAAAGAGCTGTGAAGTAGGCCACATGCAGACAAACAAACGAATTCACACTCACTCTGGTCATTTCCTACCCTGTCATTGTCCCTCACTGTGTACTTCTACAGGTCTCCCTATTTTGAGAAGACAGTTTAGATGCCACTATACTCATTCTCTACTCGCTCCTCATCATCTTGCAGAACTTTTCATACTGAGGCTTCAGTATTCCGTAGAGAGTGATTTTCCAAGTGATGAAGCAGATTTTAATCAGTATGGGATCCAGATATGGACTGGGAGCTGGACCTCTGCCACCTTTCCCTCCAGCTCTTCTTAACACAATGACTAGGGAATTCCTTTGAGATCACGGGGTACACTTCAAGCCCCCCTGATCCTGTGGCCTCCTTCCAGCCACAGAGATCTTCCTGTCTGGAGCATTTCCGGCCCTTCTGTCCCTTGGCTTGGAGAGTTCAACTCAACCTGGGGAAGGGACAGAAGACTTGAGGTTATCAAAAGCCTGTGAATTATCTGATGCGAGACTGGCTATTTGTTCGCCTCCCTGGCTTTCTTCCTGGGCTTCAAAGCAGCTGAGAAAACAACCTTTTTCTGAGTCTTGGACAAAAAGGAAAATCCCTGGCATGAAGGATCTCTGTCACAGACAGTTGGCACAGCTAGAGGAAAGGTTTGTTTAGTTTAGCAATGGGTTTTGTTAGCCCAGGCATCCAGCTGAAGTGAGATAGTAGGATACCCATTGCAGGACATTTCAAAGTCAGTGGGTTGCCTCCCTTGGCGTCAGCAGCACCCTTGCACGCAGATGAAAGTATTGGAAGCATTCAGCCAGGACACTGCCGCTGAATTCATCAACAACCACCTAATCTTGCTGATCACGGGGAGAGACTGAGAAAGGGTTTTTAAAAAAATCAGCAAGATAGGAAATGATAGATGGATGCAAGGACATATTTCGGAACTATGCACCTCAATGGCTTCCTAGATGTCTTAGCTGAATATCTTATGTAATCTTGAGCTCCATATCTTGCAGCAGAGAGCAGGGATAGAAAACACACCAGGCCCACCACCTGCCCCAACAGGAAGAAATTCTGCTGCTTACACTTTCCGTCTGCCCTTTACCCCCGGCCAGTGTAAGAGTTGGGGTGGTGGGTGGGAAAGGGAAGGAAACAGCAGAGAGGAAGGATTCATTACCGCTGTTAAAGGAAGCCTGACTGGCACAGGAACTAGAGGAAAGAAGTGGAAGGATTGGTGCCAGCTTACTGTCAGCACACGGCTGCCTACTCATGTCTGCTTTCCTGGGCCACAAAGGCAAAACTCACTTTTTCCTAAGTTTGGGGCTCTATTGCAAGAACTCATGGCAGCTGCCAGAATGCTATAAAAGGAGCCTCCGGGACAGCCTTTGCCCAAGGTTCCTGACATCTTTGTGCTGCCTGCTCCACACTGGCCTTCCTGGACACCCATGAAGGAGAAGGGATGGGCTGGGTCGGTCCAGATGAGGGTGACAGCCATACATTAAAAGGAGGGCACAGGCTTTTTCCCTCCATCCTGGAGGAGGCCTGAGGTTCCTATGCCCAGCACTCTCTGTTCTATGGCTCCTTTTCCACTTTCTGAGTCTCTTGGAAGTGG
Organism: Desmodus rotundus; assembly: GCF_022682495.2. Taxonomy (NCBI): domain Eukaryota; kingdom Metazoa; phylum Chordata; class Mammalia; order Chiroptera; family Phyllostomidae; genus Desmodus; species Desmodus rotundus. The sequence continues at coordinate 111,680,729 of NC_071393.1, forward strand.
GATCAGGCCAGGAAAAACATGTGATGCTATAGTGAGCTGAAACCGAAGACTTGACTTTGGACCGGCCCAAACTGAGAACCTTGGCAGTGATAGACTGGGCAGCCTGCTCTTTTCTATGGCACCTTCTAAGTCCCCAACTTCAGGGAGAGGATGCCAGATAAGTCCTCAAAATGGGTATGAGTTAGAGCTTCTGAAAGTCACCCATTGGTGCATCTATCCACTCGCCCATCTATGCATTTTATAATTGAGCTTCTATTATGTTTATAGTTCCATACCAGAGGTTGGTGGGACCAGAAGCAGCAGCAATGATGATGATGGTCTCTGCCTTCACATACATGGTAGTAAACTCAGTGGAGAAAGCACTAGATTCAGTGGTAAAGCACTACTATTAGAGAGGTACAGATAAAGTATGATGGAATTCAGGAGAGATCACCTTAGGCTAGAGAAATCAGCATAAGCTTTCTGGAAGAGGTGACATTTGCAGGGGGTTCAAAGAGTAGGTAGGATGTGGACATGTAGAAATGAAATGCAGAAGGAAGACTGACAATTCAGAAGTTCATAACAGCTGAGGCAGCCTGCACGGAGGCCCTGTCGAGTCCTTTGTCTTCACTCGGGCAGTGTCGATGGTGCAGGGGGAGTCTCCCTGTTTGCTCTTAAGTGTCCTGCCTCGTTTGATTTCCTGTCTCAGGGAAGTGGGTTGATCTGTGCATGATGAGTTCAGGCCGCCATCATTCAGGCTGGTTAAAAGCATGGTCTATAGGACCAGGTGACCTGGGTTGCAATCCGGGCTTCACCACCCTCAAAGGGTTGTTGAGAGGACTACTGTGTGTTGGCTGTTGTGGTTTTTATTGTCATCTTCGACACTGTGGGAACTCTGGAAGGCTGCCTCACCCACCTGATCCCATAAGACTTTCCACCATTTTGGATTTATTACTCTCCATAGAGTCTTACCGTATTTTTTGGACTGTAAGATGCACAGGATTATAAGACACACCTAGGTTTTAGAGGAAGAAAATAGGAAAAAAAAGCCCACCCCACCGCCGCCCTCCCCCCCTGCCCCCCACCCCCACAGCCAGCCAGGTAAGCTACATTTGGACTATAAGACGCACTCCCATTTTCCTCCCAAATTTGGGGCGGGCGGGGGGACGTGCGTCTTATAGTCCGAAAAATACAGTATATTAAAATACAAACACACCTGAAAGGGTAACACTGGAAGGTTTAAGTCAGCTCTTAGAATGAAAGAAAATCAGCAGACAATTTATTTGCTCAGAGCAAAACAAGTACCCAAAGGAACGGACTTGAAAGGAGAAGAGGGTCGGCGAGGGAGGCCAGTGCGCTCCACAGGCCTCCTTCTCCTTCCACATTTGGTGCTGAGCACCTAGGCCTCTGTGTTTTCACTTGTAAGCTGGGAGGCACCTTCACACATGCAACCTAGAGATAAAGTGAAAACAGTGAGGAGAATGCCCGTCAGTCGTTTTAGGAGCCCACAACCTGCAACGCACTGGACTGGGCCCTCTAGAAGGGAAGGGTGAGGGATCAAAGAAAATGCCCTGGCCCTCATAGTCCTATCAAGAATTCAGAACATACATCTAAGAAATAAATTGAGGTCAAACAGATGGAAATCTTGATAAAGCGTAAATTCACACAGTGCAAATGGAATCTTCTTGGCCCATAGTAGGTACCATAGTGGGTATTCAATAAATGTTTGTTGACGGAGGGATTGAATGAATGAATGAGTCGTTAGAGTCGAGCTGGTCTGACACGAAGGAAATATTCAAGGAAAAACAATCTGGCTGTTTGCAGGAGGTGGAATTAACAGCTCACAATGCCACACACCTGCCTGGCAGAGCTCTGAGCTTTCTGAGTCACATGTCTGCACTCATTCTTGCCCGACTACATATTTCCGTGAATCCTCAGAGAGTTTCAAAGCCAATTTCACATGCTGCACATGGGTTTCAGTGTGATAAAAGTTTTTCACCAGGGCCCTTGAGTTTTACTGAGCAGCCAGGCCCTCCCTGCAGGGCCTTATCTATTTGAAGAAGATAGAATGACACTTGGCAACAGCCCAAATGATCTGCTAGGAAGGGTTGTTTGCTTTGGAGGAGGATAACTTATAGTTCGAAAGGCATAAATGCACAGGGCATGGAATATTGATTCCAGTCTGAAACAAGGAAGAGTCTATCTATATTCACAGAGATACATAGCAAGCATCTCTTTTTCTGAAACCTGTTAGGCCAGAAAGCTCATTACGCTTCCCTTCTCTCCTGTGTAACACCACAGAATGTCCAGGTCGGAAAACTCGTATTAAAAGCGATATGCACCTTCACGCCAGGACCGTCACCGTCATGTCTGCATCGGAGTGTTTGTGGTCATGGGTTGCTTTGGGTGTCTAACCACCTTGATGACCCTCCAGTTGTTCTGTCTGTCAGTTTCCCTTTTGGCATTTGGGCTTTGATCCGAATGCATTGTACCCAGCAAGGTTTGCGGAATGAGGAGCAGAGCAGAATCATCACTTCCTTGTTTTAGATACTGTCTTCACTGATATAGCCTGAGACCACACTAGATTTTTGTGAACCGTGTCTCACAACTGACTTGTATTGAACATAGATAACTAACACTCCTGGTCCATTTTCTGAATGCTACATCTTATCTCCCCATTCTATAACCGATAGAATATAACCAAAATCCTAAAGGATTTGTAGGATTTGTCCCAATATCATAACCAAATTAAGATTTGTTTTGATACTATGATTATCTAACTATTAACTCTTTCTCCATGTTTTTCATGTTCTGTTGCCTTAGTCAGCATCCCATCAGTGGGTTTAGTTATACGACCCAGAAGTTCAAATGTCACCTTTTTAGCAAGGTCTTCTCCTAACTATTCTATATTTTTTCTCTGCCTTTTTTCTCTATTATATAATCATATAGGTATGATTATGTAATCATCTAACACATCTAATCCATCATACCATATATTTTACTTATTCATTTTGTTTTGGGGTTTTTTTTTTGCCACCTTTAGAATATAAGCTCTATTAGGGTAGCAATTGTCGTAAGTTCTGTTCCCTACTGGATCCCGTACTTGTTGCATGGATGTGGTTGAATGCATCAGCGCGCTTATCCAGGTCAGTAAGAATGCTGAATGTGATAGAACCAAGGCCGCATTGCAGTGCATACTACCAGAGGTGGCTGCCCCTCACCAGATTGCTTTTGATCAGCCTGGAAGTTCCCTCCCCCAAAAGAAAGTGGGATTCATCTGCCATAACTGCTCACTTCCTTTTCCCAACTGCACACAAATCATCCTTTCAATGACCCATTTTAAACCCTGCTTGAGAAGGGCACGGCATTCATCAGTGGCCTGTCCACACCCCTTGCTTCCCTGGAAAAGAGGTCCTTCCACAAGGGAGGTCCCTCTGGCTGAGGTTCTCCTGGCCAGGGCGCCGCACTTGCTCAGAGTGGGTGTGTGCTCCCTGGGTGCGCAAGCAGTCGGATGTTGGTGGCAGCACCACTGAGCTGGAAGGCTTAGGCTCAGATGCCGTTGTTGTGTTGCATTGGAATAGCACATCCTTTCCCCCCTGAATTTTAATTTGCAGTTTATAAAATAAAAATGGTAATATAATTTTCAAAAATATACTATGATACTTTATTGATTATTATTTATTTATACCCTTTGGTTTCATGTCCAGCTGCTTCATGCACACATTAAAGATCTAAAGTTTTGGATATGTTTATTTCTATTGCTCTTTGATTTAAAGGATTTATATTGTGTTTATCCCTCATTTCATTTTCCCTCATTCTTTCTAACACAGCTGTGGTTTAGGCCCTTGTCACCTCACCCCTGAATTATCACAATAGCATCCTAACTGGCTTCAGGACCCCTATCTCTTGTTTCTTCATCTTAGGCTCTTCATTCAGGCTAATTTCCTAGAACTCGGCTACTCATAATGGACCACAGCACCAGCATCTCCTGGGAACTTGTTAGAAATGCAGACTTTCAGACCCCACTCAAAACCTACTGAATCAGAGTCTGCATGTTAACAAGACACACGGAGATTCACACCACAATAAAGCCTGAGAAGCACTGCCCTCTCTTCTATCATAACTTCCCCTACAGGGGCTTCCATAAACTTCACACTGACCCACCCCCAAACTGTCTGTGTCAGAAAGTGAATCCACTTTCAAAGTGAGATTTTTTTGACATGAAGATGTAAATGACCGTATCTGTTCATTGATCCTGAGAATGATGAGCTAGTTTATCGAGATAACTTTGGAGGAAGTATAAAAATTATTGAGATTCACCTTGAGTTGAATTCCTTCTGGGAAACCAAAAATATTGGTTTCTGAGGAGTGAAAGTTAGGGAGTTCTTGGGAAGCATGTATGATGAGTTGGTTGGAAATATTCTTGTTAGTCGGACACAATAACAGGCGTTTTATGTACTTAATGTAATCCTCCCAATAATCCCATTGAGATGGGTGGTATCATCCCCATTTTACATGTGAGGAAGCTGAGGCCCCAAAAAGTTAGGTTGTGTATAGCCACAGTATTGGTTAGAATTCAGGCTATACCACAGTAGCAAAGACATCCAGGATACAGTGGTTCAGACAAGTGGCTCTGTCCTGAGGTGGGCAGGTGACCCCAGGTGGGAGGCATTGATGCTTTATGAGCTTCCTTCTCTTCTGCTACTTTGTCATCCCCCAGGATGTCCACATCCATGGGGTTGGATCCAATTCCTGTTCTCGGGAAGGGAACAGAGAAAATAAAGAGCACACCATTTTCTTATGAACATGTAATCCGGAAGTTCCACCTGCCACTTACACTCACATTCTGTTAGCCAAAGCGTGGTCATGTGGCCTACGTACTTGCAAAAGAGGCAGAGGACTGTTGGAGCTTGAGGGGTTATTCGCTGAAAGGAAGAAGGGGGGTGGCTACGAGGCAGAAATTGCAAGCCTTGCCGTAGGCACCTTGATTCAAACTCCAGGACTAAAACCTGTGATCTTTTCACCGCATTATTCCACCATTTCTCATAGTTGACAGTCAGTAAATGTTTGCTGAATTGAGATAGACTGAGCTATTACATGTGAGCCATTTAGTTATATGAAATTATTTCTTCCTTCTTCCTTGTCTCCCTGATTACCAAAGTGGCTCTGTGCCCAGTGGTCACTATTTTTGATGATGGTCATTTGTAGAACAGGAAGCTGATATTCGTCTTCCTTTAGGAGAAATGTTATAATAAAATAATGCACTGGTCCTTATGTTCTGTAGAACCATATGAGCCGTGATAATGAGTTAGTGGTAATGACCAAATAGCCATCCCCTTTAAGGTAGGTATCTTCTTAGGAGAATGCCATTGCCCAAAATAGTCTTGGTGTTTTGTGTTGGCTGGTACATCAGTCAACTCTTGCTGCAGTGATGCTCCACAACACCACTAAAATCTCAGGGGCCTACGGTAATGAGCATTTAACCAATGTGCATGTGGGTCTTCTGGGGTCGCCATTTGGGATGGGCCTGGCGGGCCAGTTCTGCTCCACGTGACTCTTGTCCTCATTCTGAGATAGCAGGTTAGCTTTGATACATTCTTTTTTCTGGCAGTAGCAGAAGCATAAGAGAATAAGTGGAGTTATATTACGTTTCCTGAGGCCTAGGCTGAAAACTGGCACAACCTATTAGCCAAAACAAGTCATGTGTCCAAACCCATAGTCCAGGGACATGAGAAACACACTGCACCTTAACTAAAAGGAAATGTGGTTACACGGCAACAGGTAGGAACACAGACTTGGTGAAGAGTTGGGGCCAACCAAGCAACCCACCATGGCTTTGCCTTTAGCAAATTGTTTTGAATATCCACAATGATGGTCAATCTTTACCTCTTAGGGAACTTTGAAAATTTTTTTGTACAATAGCCAAGTTTATGAATAAAATTAGGCTAGGTTTATCATTGGGCAGAGAGATACCTGATTAAGCATGTGACAAAAATAATAAAATTTATTTCTAGAAAAACTGGTTTAAGAATATGGCGCTTGGAGGCAGAACAGTCGGAATAAATATACAGCCTTCCAAGGTAATCAGTTGATTGACAGAATAACACTCATCTGGTTCTAAAATAATTTTTTAAAAATAAGCGCTATGGCCTGTAGTCACGTGGGACCAGTTTGTCTCAACGTGGGAAGGAGACTAAAGAGGGGCTCATCCTGAATCCCCCTGGACTGACCCTGGACATATGTGCTTGATCTGCAGGTTCTCATCGCCAAGTCCCCTCTGGCTCCCTTCACCTCATTTGTCTACACCATCAGGAAGGAAGGCCTGGTTCTTCAAGGTAAGATCCTTGGATTAAGCCATTTCTTTAAGCTGATTGTGCTCAGGGCTGCTCAGGGCTGGTAATGATTACTGGTATGCTCCTCACCCAAACTACTCCAGGACAGAATCAAAGGCCAAGGGGAATTGGCCAGTGGTGTGTACCCTGATGAGATGAAAGAGATTGGCGGTTGTAGCAAGAAGTTGACAGAAGGTCGTTGTGGGTCTCAGAGAGAACCATCGAAGTTTCTAACAGGGTGAGATGACCAAAGAATGAGGGTCAAACCAAGCAAGCCAGGAACTGCCACCGCCCCAGCCCTCGTGGCAGATCCTCTGGCGTGAGGAAGCAGGCGGTGAGTCTCCGACTGGGGGTGGTGGGCGCCACACCGCCTCAGAGCCCTCTTGCTCAGCAGACTGCAGAGCCGTGTGCCCGGCAGCCTGGGGGCACTTTGTCTGGCTCCATGAGCACGCCTTCCTCGGCTTCCTCCTGGTGACTCCATTCCTTTCCCTGTGCTCACGTCCCAGCTGGGGACCAGGCCTTCCTGACCTGCACCTTATGACATGGGTCTGGGGCTTAGAAGGAGCTGAGTGAGGCCTGGCTCGTGGTGAAGCAACCTGCAACTCACTGATCTGCCATGGTGGCTCACTCCCAGACGCTGGGTCCTCTGCTAGGGAGGAAAGGCAGCCAACTGCAGGTCTGTCCAGAAAACAGTGAACATGAGATCAGTTCAAACACCACTGAACTTAGCCCACAGGGTCTGATGTCCCAGACTCCTTGGTCAATTGAGAAGCTTCCCCACAGAAACGCTCAGGATACACATCTGTCCCCCAGTGTCAGGCAGGACGTTCAATCCAGACATATAGGTGAACATAGAGCCCGAAACACAGAGGACCCGATTGTCATTGCTGCCCATGGCGGGAATATCTGCCCTTCGGGATTTTGTGAGTTGAGTATTTTTCCCAGGCCTGTGAAACAGGGTGAGTACTTATAGTCTCCCCAGGGAGACCCATTGCACTGCAGAGATCTCACAGGAATTTTGTGGGGCAGGCTGGAGAGCTCATGCTTTTCTGACCGAGGAACAGGCAGCAGCCTTCCCTTTCCTTCCCCTTCTAAAACGTCCACTTTGTAATGGACCCGGAACTCAGTGTGTTTGTTTGGTGCAACTGAGCTCCACAGCAGGGACTCGGGTCCAGGGAAATTTGGGGTAAGAACTACTGACCTTTGGCTCTTAGCCTTTGACTTGTGCTATCCAAGTTCCTTGGTAAATATTTCTTTTACAATTGCAAATATTGTTTTCTGACAAAGAAGCAGAGATTTTAAGACCAGATTAAGCAAAGCAAGCAGGAGGCCCCTTTGTCACACACACTCGGAGCGGGGATGACTAACAAGCAATCAGGAGGCTGCAGTTTTATTTACTCAGTGCACAGTGGAGCTCGGGGTCCTCATTTTTAGAGCCTTTCTGAAAAGATTAGAAGTCTACTAAATAGCAAATTTAGACGAAGATTTCAAGAAATTCTATGGAAGATTATAGGACAATTTCAGGGGGGAAAGAGCCAGTGCTACCCAGAAGGCTTGCATTGAAAGTCTCGGCATTTGGTGAATAGCATTTCTAAGCAGGAGCTGATTGGGGTGACTGTTAGGATAGTGTTTGTGGAAACAACGTGCACAGGGCTGCCTCTCTGACACTCACCACTAAAGCTGTGGCTTTGACAGCAAAGAGGAAGTTGTTAGAGAAAGTAAAGACTAAAATCACCATCAATGGGTCGAATTTAAAAACAACCAAGAAAGCCTACTAGAAGAAGTTGGAGAACAGGAGAGAAAATGGGTTACTGAAGGAGGCTGACCTGGAGCAGCGTGTCCAGGGAAGAAAAAATTTCAGGAGAGTGTCCAATGATCCAAGAACTCAAGGAATAAATAGAAATGTCTGAGAGACTGCAGAGCCTCCCCTGGTTACCTTGAAAGCTGATTGTCCATCCCACTCCCTCAAGCTACACCTCCGTCTCCGAGGTTTTCTGAGGCAGCAAAACCCTCTGCCCCTATCAGCAAAGCCACTGAACACGAACCTCAGGGCAGGCCCTTTCCTCTAGCTCTGTGCTCCCGAACTTCAGGAAAACCAAAAGAAGCTGTGATCCTTAGGAACAACGATGACCCCTCCTTTATCAGAGAGACTCCCCCCCACCCCCACCCCCGCCCTGGGATTTCTGTTCCAGCTCTGGTATGATCTTAAGAAAATCTGTCACACTAGTTTTGTCAGCTTGAAAATACAATGTTGACCTTGTTTCAGTCCTTTGCGAGTTGGTCACAAGCCATTAGTGGGTGATAAAATGAAACGAATGAGTCACAACCAGCGTATTGTATTGTTTCATGAAGTATTTGTTGTGCGATTGTGTGTGCGCGTTTTGAATTTCTGTGTGGAGGTTGCAACACAAATGTTTTTCTTACTTGGATTGTCGTCCACGGCCTCCGTGGACTCTAAAGGCCTTCCCAGCGTCAGCTGTGTGTGATTCTCCTAGGAGGTGGTGTGCTTTTCCCTCCCTCAGCCCAGGACAGTATCCTTGAGATCTCCACACGTGGGAACATAAAAGCTTATTTTTGCCCCCACTCTTACCAGATGACTGAACTAAAAAACACCTGCACATTTCCCCAGGTTTAAAGTAAAGAAACCTTTGATCCCTGGGTAGTGACCTTGGAAAGGGACCAGCAGTCAAGGCCAGTGAGCTTTTCTGGTGGGAGGGGTCGCTCTGGCATGAGAGCCCTGGTTGGCACGGAGGTTGGTACCTGGAGCTGGAGTGGGGAGCAGTGTGGCGTTGGTGCCTGAGAGGCAAGGGGGGTGTGGGGGGGGGGCGGAGAGGGGAAGGGCTGGGAGAGTGAGGGCAGCCCCTGTCGTACCTGCAGAAAGAGATGCTGCCGGCCCGCCACTTGTGGCTCCACATTCAGCCCTGGTAATGGAGCCAGGCTGGAGTGGTGGGAAAGAATAACACAAACAGGCTACCTTTTTTGAGGTGGGAGGGATGGGAGGAGACTACTAGCGAGTACAGGAATGATCCCTCAGGGCCTTTTATCCCCTTAGAAGCCTCAAGATGCCTACTGGCCTGCTAACCAGGAGGTTTTATAATACCTGAGGAGCCCCCAAGTGCATAGGCACAGGGAGGGAATAAAAGGTGAGGCCAGAATTCGATTTCCCACTCCACAGGCCCTTCCCCTCACCAGTTCTCAAGGATTAGGATGCTGGGAACAGCCGGCAACCGGGGGCCTGATACCCTTCCCGCCCCTTTGTTCACTGGGATGGACGGACAATAAAACGGCAGGCTGGAGAGACTAGGGGGCTTGCTTAGAGATTTCTCAGGCTGCTTTTTGAAACACTTGAAGGAGCTGGTCCATGCTATTGTTGTAGTAAAATAGAGAGCGGAACTATTCTCCTTTTGCGGAAAAAAAAAAGAAAAAGGAAAAGAAAGAAAACCCACCCTCCCTGCATCTTCTAGAGGCCGCCTGGCTCAGGCCATTACCATGGTAATACCGCCGTTTGCATCTTCTTTGTTGGGGATCCTGGCCTCTCAGGGTTGGGCCCAAGACCCTGGAAATACTTAGGCCCCAAAGGCGAAGGAGCTCACAGCCACCAGCTTCTGACTGTTCAACTCTGCAAGGGACCAGGTCCCAGCGGAGGGTAGTTCAATTTCTTTGTGCAACTGAAGTGGGAAAGGTGACGGGTTGGGGGGAGGTGCCCTTAATCCATTTTTCCTTTTGTCCGCAGAGTTCACCATGAAAGCCCCAGAACCACCGAGCGGAGAGCTTAGAGGTTTGGCTAGCCCAGAGTAAGGCTAGGGGATGCCAGGACCTAAGGGAGAGCAGAAAGCATGAGTCGGCTTTGGAATGGGCTTTAATGGGGTGGACGCACAACCACATGGCTGCAGAGGGAAGGGAGAGTTCACAGACTCCAACCTGACTCCCATCTGCTCTGGTCGTGCCCTTGGTTTCCCCAGGAAGTCCCAAACGTTGTGCACCTAGAACACAGCTGGGACCCCTGGGCCTCTGTGTCACGGCCAGGAATAAAGATCCTGTCGTTGAAAGCAGCCAAGCTGTGTGGCTGACGCTGCAGGAAGCCTAGGGAGAACTAGGGGCCCAGCTCTCCGGAGCCACCCAGGCTTTTGCGGGGCTCATTGCAATCAAGGCCTGCCCACTTGGTAAAGAAGCAGACCCCAGAGCGGGGTTGGCCTGAGAGAACGAAGAGGTTGATGCAGGGGGCTCCTCCTCATTGGCTGCACTCCATTTGCTGCACTTCCTCTTTCTTCAGGAATCTAGGGAGCATTGGAAAAACAAAAGCGAGATTGTTTTGAACAGGACAGAATTAATGGCTTAGTGTCTCAGTAGGGCAGAACTGTTTTTTTATATTGTTTTTAAAAAGATCAAGATCAGGTACCACAGGTTGCCTTTGGACTCTGGTGCTGTCCTCTACTTAGCTGCTTTGAGTGAGCAGCATAACCTTGGGATGGAGATGGGGAACTTAAGCAGAGCCCAAGGGATCCCGAGATAGATCAGAGAAGGTGCTGGAAACAAAGCTAGTTTCCTGTTTTTCTAACCACCTAATCTAGGGACTTGGAAGAAACCAGAAACAAAGAAGTAAAACAATGGTGTTTTAGGAGCTGGAAAGCTATGTGCCTCATCTTTCTTATAAAATCCAGAGTGGTTGTTTGATGGCCTTTTAAAGCATATTGGGAAAGACATTAATCTCCTCTATTTGTTCCCTTGTCACGAAGTTGGGTTAGTTTCTTCTACTCCATTTTCTTAGTCACTAAGCCAACTGGATGATTTATTGAAAAATTCTTTCTCCCCAAATACCACCCACCATCTGAGTTCGTCAGATTTCAGTCTGAATCAGTAACCCATCTGAGTGTTTTCTGCCTGGTGGACTCAAAGTGACCCAGAAGATTCTCAATGTATTTCCAGGTATGGCAGTGTCTGCTTGGTCAATACCACCCACACACCTGGCACAGCCTGGCATTCTTGTGGGAGCCTGGGCAGAGAGCCTGGGATTCAGTGGGGCAGAGAGAGTGAACTTCTCTCCAAGAGGTCACAGAAGAGAGGGCAGAGCAGGCCTGTAACTTTGTCCCTGGGCTGCTAGGTGCCACTGCAGCCTCATAAAGCTCATCCAGGCTAGAGCATTGTCCTTTGCAGCTTCTGCCTGCTTCTTGGTGTGGAGCCTCCCAGAGAAAACGAGGAAGGACTCTTATCTGCCCAGTTCTCTTCTCTTTTAACATTCATTTCACACTCCCTCCCTCCATGACATCTTCCCATACGGGCCCTCTGCTTTGTTCATTTTCTTTTCTACTTTTTTTTTTTACTCTGTCTTTTAGCCTCAAAGAGGGATTTGTTTTGAGAGCATTCCAAATTTTCATGAATGGTTTATTGTACACATCATTCCATAACTTGCTTTTGTCCCTCAACGTTACATTTCTGCTGTGTGTTCATGTTACATGTGGATCGTGTTCTTTCACTTGAATTGAGGCATCCACATCCATTGTTTGAATATACCATGTTATCAGGTATATTCATACCACTGTCTGAATATACCCTGCATTGGTATATTCCATATCTGGAATATTCCTGTATTGATGGAAATTTCCATTTTTTGTTAATTTAATGAATTCTCTTGCACATGTTTCTTGGTATGCAGGCATGAGGGTTTCCCTGGGTGTATATCAAAAGGTAGAAAGGCTGGTCAGAGGACATGTAGTTGTTAATCGGGATGGCCAGGAGTACAGCTAACTGTGGCAGTTCTATTCCCATGAGAAGGGAGCTGAATACCCGATGACACGTGTCTTCCAGAGGAGCCGCGGTGCAGAGATGAGGTCTCACGGTGCAGCAGTACAGACCCTGGGTCTGGGCTCGCTGCGTAATGTCGAAGTGCAGCATCCCTGTTATGTGTTAAAAGTGCTATCGGGATCCTCCTCAGCAGAGTCCAGAGTAGAAAAGTGGGGTATCACAGTCAGTAGTGACACCACTGATCAGCACCCAAAAAACTTGGTCCCCCATCCAAAACAGGATCTGCCTCAAGCAGAAATGCTAGGATGCGTTTGGTTGTTATGTGCTGTGCAAGACATACTTGAACAACTGCTGCTAGTGCTAATAGCACAAGCAGGGTGTGAATCTGAGCCCAAAGTCAGAGACTAAACACTTTTTTTTCCCCAAAATGTTTTTTCCTGTCTCCACAACTTGTTAAAACATGGAACAAAATGTTACTTGGAATAAGGTTACAGAGAAAATCTCCGTTCCAAGGCCTGGACTACAGTTCATCTGAATCCACACTTCTCGTGTAGGCCCTGGAAGCCGTTTGGCTGTCTTTGCAGAGCTAACAGTTTGCATCTGTGAAGATGCCCAGGTAGTAATACCAAAAGATGTTAAATGCACCCAGGTTGCTGGTTATCTTTGCAGACCTCTTCCAGAAGGACTCAGTGTTCTCTCTGGTGGTTGACTTCAGCCGAATCTCAGTGAGGTCAGTTCAGCGGGTGTTTGTTGAGCATCTTCTTTTTACAACGCGTGATGCTCTCCTAATCTAGTTATTTCCGAACAAAATAAGTTTAATCGAGGCTAAATTGTGACATGTAGGATCGGGGTTCAAACATGGAATACGGAAGGACAGAGGGGAGAGGCCTGTTCCAGCTGGGACGACCAAGGAAGTTCCGCGAGAACACGTGGGACTGAGACCGGCGGCCGGCCCCTGAGGCTGGTGAACGTGGCATTGCTTTGCCCTTTGACAGAGACCAGTTTCTTTTGCTGTTTGAGGACAGATTTGGGGACACTGGGGAATGCTGATCAGTGCCATGTGACTAATGGATCACACTGACTAATGTGTTCTAAATGGGTCGATTCAACAATAAAGGGAAGGCAGAGTCCAGGGTTCAGATCCTGAACTTCACCATGAAGTATAAATCGCTTAGTCTCAGTACTTCATTTGTCTGGTCCATGAAAAGGTGCTCATGACGAGAATCCAAGTCACCTTCACTAGAAGGTGCTTTACATACCTTTAGGATAACGAAGCGCTTCACAGCCAGAGCCGGGACAGGCTTACGCAGCTGTGGGTTATTCATAGCAGAAGCAGAACGGCGTCACATGCTGCAGCTCAGCCATGCGAAACTCGTGTTTCCTCACACACGCCACACGAACCAACAGACACGGCACGGCACTCACAGAAGCTGACGCGTAGAGGAGCTTTTGAAAAGTCTTCCTATCTACCTACTGGGGCGTCTGTGTTTCTCTGCAACAAACGTCGCCACACAACTAAGAGCTTGCCCTGCACACACAGCCCTTTCTCTCTTTTGACATCTTCCCAGCTCGACTGCTTGAGAACCTGGCCTTCCGTGTCCAGATGTTTACTGAATTCTGAAGGCCCCCCAAAGGGCCCAAGTTCTTTTGTTGTGCTCCAAATCATTTCCCACAGAGACTGACCGATGTCCTGAAGGAGCCCTTCAATAGGGAGGATAAATGGAGGCAGATGAAGACATGACCCCCTGAGGCTCACCCACGTCCACGCTAACAAAGGGTCTGAGGCACAACCTTGTAAGGAGCATTTTGGTCAGCAGCGTCCCTTCGAGAGGCCAAGTCTCCCCCACAGGGCTGCTTTCAATGGCTACCATCACAGTGGAAGTCCTGGGCATTTGTTAAGGGCCGGACTGTGCTAGATGGAGCACAAAACATCTAAATCATGGTCCCCTGCCTTTGTGAGGACTTCCTGGCTGCAGACGGCAGCCGGCTTTCTCAGGGGAAACCTGGGGGTAGGGGAGGAAGCCGAAGAGGGGCTCCAGCTTCTCCGGATGACCTCTTCCCACCCAGCCCAGAACGACTCCCCTCTGTCTGCAGCTATCGGCAGTCAGGCCTGGGCTGTGGGACCTGAACGCACACCTGTGCCGTGTGACGGACAGGTGTACGTGTGAGCAGACTGCTGCTGGAAGGACAGCTTTGTTGAGACTGGTAGTGAGAAGTTCATGCATGTCACAGCGGCAACATTTTGGGGTTTTTTTTTTTCAAACTTTCTTTCTCTCCCTCTTTTTTTTCCTTTAGGCCAACAGAGGTCATAAGGACACTGTGACCTTTGTCTAGAGCTGATGGGGACATGACTTGTGAAATGAAACAGGACTATACGGCTCGGAAGAAGGCAACGGAAGCCACTGTAATGGGGATTAATTACTTGATTGCTGTGGAGATGGTAACAGATTTGCCCTCACGCCACTGAGCCAGCCATCTCGGACCTTGCAGGGACAGTGAAGATGAAGACGTCTTTGTTCGGGCCTCTAGATGCATGGGGCGGTAGGCTTTGCCGCCATGGGATATCAACAGCCATAATAATAATAATTTGCACTTATATAGCACCTTTCAACCAGGCACCAAAGCGGTTTAACCACATTCATTAATTAAAGCCCACGGTCCCCCTGGGGAGAGGAGGAGGAGGACTAACAGGATTTGTAATTACAGGAGGGAACATTTCCGAATAAAGTATTGTCCACCAAATAAAGAGGAGGTGTGTGAGACTCAGGGTCTCCACAGAGTAACTGATTCAGAGATGAAATCATGGAAAGACGGGGCGGCTGGGGGCGGGCATGGGCGCGGGGGTCTGCTCTCGCGTCAGAGGGAGGTCGATGGGCTAAGAATTCGCTGACAGGTTTGGATCCAACTGAGAAGCGGAACATGTATGGTATTAGTGGCATTTGGGAGGTCATTAGTGGCACAACTATTATGGTGTAAATTCAAGTTTCACTAATATATTGTGTATGGCCCTGCAGAACAAAGAGTGAGATTCTTGCAGTATTTAATAAAGGATGAAATGATTTCTTTAGATTCAAAGCCAAGCTGAGCCAGTCAATTAGCAAATAAATCAATTGGTGACCCATAGGATAATTTAGTCACTTTCGGCACAACACCCAGCCTCCCCCTCCTACTGCCATGAGGCTTCCCACCAAAGCTCCAAGACTGGTTTATGGCAAGGCCTGCAGCCTTCAGCCCCTTCAAAACCAGGCATCAAATCTTCCCAGCCTTTGGCATTGGGACCTCTCTTACCCAAGCTGTTAGTGACCCTAAGCTGTTCTCTATATAACCACTTTGGACCTGCTCCCCCTACAGAGGTTTTTAAATACCATGGAGACTAGAATCAAGTCTTGTCTTATCTCGTGTCTCCTGCTTGTGCCTAACAGAATGCTGTGCACAAAGTAGGTACAGACTGGCCAAGAACAGCTGAACAACTAAGTCCTTGTAACAGCTCAGTATTTATTGAGCACGTATGAGGTGCTAAGGTGAAGCTCAGGAACACAGGATATGAACATCGTCCTGGAGAACTCTGTTCCAGGGAATGGAAACGACTCGCATTCTATTAGCAATAATATAAAACAGAATAAAATAAAGCGACATGATAGACGCACATGCAAACCCCATGCTGCCAGAGCAAAAGAGGAAACGCTTCACTGGGCTGCACAGATTCAGGGACAGCATTCCTGGAGAGCAGACGGTGCTGTGGGCATTGGAAGGCGAGAATGGTTTGGTAGACCCAGAAGAGGTGGGGGAGGCTGACTTTCCAGACTGTGGTCCTTTGTCTCCCTCTGAGTGAGGTGCGTTTTGAGAGCTCGTGGTCTTCAATAGGACATTTGTGAAAACCAAGCTGAGTTTTTGCAGCTGATTAAATGTAAATTTTCCATGAATTCTTACTACACGCATTGGCTGATTTCAAACATCAAGGGAGTACTTGAGAAATTAGGAAAGTTGTTTTGTTCGCTGTAACTATTCATTCCGTCTCTCTCCATTTTCACTGTCCACCAGGAAAGAAAAGCTAAAGAATTCACATCTTAAAACAGGGCGCTCAAAGGTGTCTGGAAAAGGTGCAAGGAAAACATCTCCATCACAAATGTCAAAGATTAAATGGCTCCCTCCTTGAGACTGGGGTTTTTTTTTTTTGACCTCTGTACGCACTAAGACGGTGCTCTACACCCAGCAACGAACTAGCCAGTCATGGTTCTCTCCTGCTCCAAGGCCCAGCAGGGCATTTCACCACAAACCATTCTGCCAGGACAGGGCCTAAGTGCTGTCTTTGCATCGTGCCAGTTCTTCCTGAGTGTTCCTGCAGGTCTGACACACACTGCACGTGCCCGAGCTTGCGTGATTCCTCATAGACAGACAGGTAGGACTTTTAGCATCCCTTCTTCCAGATGAGGAACTGAGCAAGAAAAGTTCTGTCCCTTGCCAGAAAGTGATGGAATGTGGATTTGAGCCCTGGCAGTCAGTCTTGCTCCTTCCTCTCTCTCTCCTCACTCATGTCGTATTTCTGTTCATATCTGTTACCACCTCTCTTGGTCATCCTCAATCCACTAAAGTACTCAGCACAGCACTATATGCATCACAGGAACTCAGTGAGTATTTTCCAAGTGAAAGAATCACCCGAACAGCGCTAGTGTTTTGAGCTGCGCTGGGAGAAGTCGCTGCAGAAACTTCTGGGCCGTGGTGCTGGGAACATGGTAGAGGCCCCTTCACTGCCTTCTTCTCTCTTCCCCATTATTAAAGATAAGGACCCATTGCCCCAGGGAATGTTCACAAGAGAGCAGACATAGGCAGTATTCATGAGCTGAGAGTCTGCCACGCGGATACCACCCAAGAGATGCTAGTGAAGTGCCTTGTATCGTTAATTACTTTTATTGAACTTGGATGCGATGCAGTGCTTTTCTTCTTGGTGTGTGTGTACATGCACACACATACGACGAAGTCCAACTTTGTCTCCCCCAGTGTGCTGGCACCCCCGCTACTCTGTGGATGTGCCGCGGTCCCAGCGAGGCTTCAGAAACGTGTGGTCCCTGTCCACCCACAGAGCGAACGTTTCTGGATTAACCCAACACAGTGCTGGACTCTATGCATAGTGTCATTTATGTTGTATGTTGTGAGCAAAGTTTCTGCTCGGAGACGAGATTGTAAAAGTTTGGCTGGCAAACCCAGACTTGCCAAATGACCATGCTGGAGATGGGGAATGAGGGTTAGGTAATGGGAACAAGGGGAATGAAGGCAAGAAGAAGTGCAAAACATCAAATTCTGACCTAAAAACTCTGGTATTAAAACCACTTGGGGTGTCGTTTATTTTTCTGTGTCACTGTCCTCCCACGGCTGTGAAAGGGCCTCCTTCTCTCCACTACAGAATTCAGCAGCGGCCCCTTTGTTCACACGGAAGGCGGACGCCCATCCCACTTCCCAGAAGGATTCCCTAAGTGTTGGAGAGAGCACGTTGCCTACTTCTCTAAATTTCATTAAGAATGGGTTTCAGATGGAGCACTAGTTCTCCAGAACTCCGAAGAGATGTGGGAGCAGAGGAGACCAATACATGATGGACCTTTCTGAAAAAGAGGATGCAGGAAGAACCAGTCCGCTGTGGGTGCCTTTCCCGTGGAGCTACCAGACAGGCACTAGTAATGTTCGGAAAGAGTTATGGGTTAGAGAGAGCCATGGCCTGATTGCAGTAATACATCTATGATGGAACAGCTCACTTTGAGTCGCCCGGAACCATCGTGCTTTCCGTGAAAAGGCCCCTGGAAATGTGCCCTTCCGCCTCCGTTCCTCCCGTTACAAGACGTGATTCAAGTTCCCTCCAAGCCCTGTCTTTTCCAGAAAGCAGCTCTCCCAGCAGCAGAGAGAAAAAAAACTTTCCCTTATTATTCTTCTAATAATGAGTTCCTGCTCTAAGTGGGCTGCTCCCATGTGTTTTCAGTCAAGTGTTGATGGCAGCCTTGCTGGGGGACATTTCCAAGAGGCTGTGGACGTAATAGATGAGGGCTCGTATTGACAAGAGCTGCTCTCAGTTTTCCTTCCAGTTTAGCCCTCCGGAGGCCTGAAATCGGAGATGAGAAGTGATTCACAAGATCCTGTTGGTGAACAAACATGGCTGCCACACCTCTTCGCTGCTTTTAACTAAGTAAAAACCATGGTTTCACAGCTCCCCTCTAAGATATTTGTAGACCTGGATCTTCAGGCCAGACTAGTTCTTGGTAGATGCCAAGACCTCCTGTCTTTGGGACTCCAGCAGAGTCTGGGCCTACCCTGATATCATAAGAACAAAGGGAGACATAAGGTCACACCGTTTCCTGCCTAAAGCCTAATCTCAAGTCCCCAAGATGCTTCCAAGTAAGCACTGGTGGGAGGCCACATTTGCTGAGGGATCCCACCTACACATTCTCCCCAAAGCAAATATCTTCAGATAATAATTCAGCTTCAAATTACCTACATGGAACTTGTACAAACTCTTAGTAGTGGACAGGCTCTTCTCATGGAGAAGAATCTCGGGTACAAGGGGCCAGGCGTTGTTAAGGCGAGAGGTGGCCTGCAGTTGGAAAGCCTTTATAAGCAGAAGCAGCCCTGGGGATTCACTGCCTTGGAGTCTCTGCTTCTCTCTGCATTCCCCCCCGACGCTACTCTCTCTCCCAGCAGACGTGCACTACAGACTGTTGTTCTGCTCACTCAAAACTTCAGCATGCTGGTGGCTTGTCCTGGCCTCATGACTGACCAGAGCAGGAAGATACTCTAGTCCACTCCTCCCCGAGACCTTCCTTGACTCCTGTGAGTCTGGAATGGCCCCCATTCCAGATCCTTGCCTTCCCCCAGGCCCCCTACCCTCAGGCCTTGTGGAGCCCTGGGTACAGATCCTGGAATAACAAGTCCCAATCAATTCCCCATCAAACTAAGGTTTAGGACACAAGTAAAGGCCTCTGTTTAGATAAGGTCTTTGCCAACTGTGCTCTCCTAAGATGCCCAAAGGTCTCCGTTGGCAGTTTTCACAAATGTGCATGTGTTTTAGAGGGCTGGTCATGTGTGGTGTTTCCCTGTCTCAGCTGGATCAGAGCAGCTTTGTCTGAATTCATACATCAATGACAGGATTAAGGGGAAAGCTGGATTACGATGCTGGATGTCACCTTCTGTTCACTAGAGACCATTGCGTCTATACCTCATCGGATGGTTAAAAGACCAACCCAACCCAGTTGAGATTTCAGTACTTCCATAGCATTTTGAGTGGACATAAGGCTAGAAGTGAATTAGAGGCAAATCTGAACAACCCTGTATTTCTCTGCTCTTTCCTAAACTCTGAGTATGTCCGTATTGATTAAATCACTGGTCAACCTTTGTCCTATGACTTTTATCTACTAACTAAACTTGCAGTTTCCCTGTGATGGCAGAAAAGGCAGTTCTGACGGTATTTCTAAACCTGCTGCTGTGGGATTCTAGAGCCAGCGGTTCTGGACCACTTCCAGGTTTCTGCTCCTTCCATTTAGAGTCTCAGCTTGAAGTCTGTTGCCATTGGCTGTCCCTGGGATCTGAGAACCCATCTGGGGTTTGTCTAGCCTCTCTTCCAACACCATCACCCCAACTCTTGAGTCATTACCATTTCAACATCTTAAAAGTTGATGCAGAGATGAAGCAGAAGCCAGTTTGGCTTTCTCCCAGTTCTTCAGGCCCCTCTGGGGTTAATCAGCAACCACCTATCTTTGTGTTAATAACATAAGCCTCTCTAACTAGAACACCTGGAGGAAACTCATAGGACGGCTTAAGATGAAGCCAATATTGCAGTAATTTATTCTCACCATCACTCTGTTTTAAGCTGGACTCAGACTTTCCAGTCAAAACAGCTTGCTAAACCCAACCAACTGTGAACCTGGAGCTCTCAATGTTCTTTATGCCTTGAACTTCAGGCAGCATCTCCCTGCTTCGGGTACGTGGGGTTTAATGAAATGTCCTGAGGGCGTCTCACTGGGAGAATTCTTCAGTGGTATCTTCCCAACCCTTTCCCACCCTCCCAGCCCATCCTGCTGGTGGTGTTCACACCGCTGGAGGAACGACCTTCTTAACTGGAATTGCCAACAACTTCTCTCAGTAACTAACCCAAATGGGTTTGAGTGTCGGGTGATTGCGCATTCAGGGGAAAGGATATAGGGCCTGGGGAGGCGGAAATGGTGGGTGGCGGACATATGGGAAACAGTTCCCTGCTGTATTATTCTGCTAAGGCTGCCATAAGAGAATACCACAGAACAGCCTAAACAGCAGAACGTTATTTTCTCACAGTACTGGAGGCTGGAAGTCCAAGGTCAAGGGGCCAGTGGGTTTGGTTTCTCCTGAGACCTCTCTCCTTGACTTGCAGATACCTGCTCGCTGTGTCCTCCCATGCAGCCTTTTTGTGTGCACTCCTGGTGTCTCTTCCACTTGTAAGGGCGCCAGTCTTACTGGATTAGGGTCCCACCTTTTTGACCCCATTTAATCTTAATTACCTTCCTTTAAAGTCCCTGTCTCCAAATACAGCCATATTGAGGGTTGGGGCTTTAATATATGGATGGGGGGGCACAATTCAGTCCACAACACCCGCCATACCTCTGTTTTCCTCAATAGCTCATCTCCCATCTTCCGATGCTGCCCTTCTCATTCGGAGTGGGAGAAAAGTAGATATTGTTGAAGAAATGGCAGGTGTGACTCTGTGCAGTCAGTTTGAGAATGGCTAAGCTCGGTGGGGAAGGTGGCTGAGATAGAGTGAAAAATGGGTGGTGGATGGATACATGAGGAGATGGTTGCATGAATATACAGATGGATAAATATACAACTCGTAGCACATCGATGGCAACAGGGAAGACATTACATTGTATTTCTTTAAGGTTTGCAGGGATTGCGAACTCAAATGCTCAGGTTTGACAGGTGACAGAGTTGCAAAAACAGCCCAGTTTGCAGTATCAGGGAGTAGTGGGGACTTTTCCAAATTGCAGAGCATGACCTGCATAAAGGGACAGTATGCACTCAGCTCTGGCCAATCGTCACCTTGTGGGATACAAGCCGAATGCTGTCAGAACTTCTGATTTTTCAAGGGAAGGCAGAAATCTGGATGTTTCAAATAAAATCTTTTTTAAAATAATTTTTTAAATATGGCAACCAATTCAAAATTGATAAAATATAGGGTGATAAAACATTTACAATCTGAATGAACCCTGGAGACCGTCAGATTTCCACTCTAGGAATGCTAGAAAGACATCTGTAACGTCACCACACGAGGCTGTAGGTGTCTAAGAGCTCGGGCTCATGAGTACGCCTCCTGGGCTCACGTGCCAGCCCTCTGCTTACTGGCTTTGTGATCTTGAGCAGGTTATGCATGTAAGTCAGAGTTGTTGTAAGGTAACAGGAGTTAATACACGCAGAAGCCTAGAACAATGCCTGCTGCCTGCAGACCAAGCAATTACCGAGCCAATATTATCAGGTAGTATCACTAAACCTTGTGGTTTCCTCATCTGTAAAATGGGGACAGCACTTGCCTTACGTAGCCCCCAAAGGAAGAGAAGAATATTTATGAAAGGGCTTGCAAAAGTGTGTGTGTTGCTAAGCAATACACCATGCATTGCTTTTGTTACCGTTCCCATAAAGGAAGCTCAGCCTTGCCCAGTGCAAGGTGGGGGTCCCTAAGAGGACAGCAGTAACTGGAGTCCCTCCTTTTGATTCTGGGGGTCAGGTGGCTGTTCTGCTGTTCTTAGAATTTCTTTTTACTGTGAATTTTGTAAACAGGAGCATAGAGAAAACAGTATAATGAACACCCAAGCACTCTTATCTAGATTTAATGGTTGCTAGGTTTTGCCAATGTGCTTCGTGTCGGTGAGTGTTCCTGGCAGAGGTGGCGGGTGGATGTGGCAGAGATGCAGGAAGAAACAGGGATGGATGGAGGCATATTGGTACTGGATGGAGAGCTGAGAGTTTTCACTGCCTCAGGAACCCCCAGTTTTTGCAAGAAAGCAGGGCCCAGTCAGCTGTAGATGGTTCTCTTTGGATAGGAGCCTGAAGAGGAGACTTGTACAGGAGAGTTTGCTATAAATGACGTGTTGTTACCACCTTAAAGTGGTATAAACTGGGACCAAGAAATTCTTTTGTTATTTATTTTCATTTACTGTTTTTTTAAGGTTTTAATTTTTGCAAAGAGAATACACATTCATGTATTGCTCATGTAATTGAAAATGTCTAAAGAGACTTTGGATGCAGAAATGACTCTGTCATAAAGACTTCAGGAGTTGAAACCATGCTGGATTCTGTGAGAAGCCCAGGAAAATCATGGTGATAAAAATGGAAGGTTTGAGAAGCAAAACACTCAGATTCAAAGAAAGTATAAAGGGCTCTTGTTGTTAAAGTATTTGAAAGAGTCCCTAAGACATATTGCCCCATTTCTCAGCATTGGCTATTACTGCATTTAAACGCAAAGGACTCTCCCTGGAAAGGATGTCTCACAACGTGAAAGCAACTAAACTTTGCTTGAAAATTCTATTATTCAGACCCTTCATTAATTTAAGCTGACATTCCTTCTCAATTGGGCCAAATCATCAAAGCTTTATTGTATGAGAACCTTGAATTCAGCAACAAAGAGTGTGGGGTTTGGAGGGAAATGTGGGGAGGGGGTGTGGGGGGAGCTCCTGAGGCCCAAAGAAAGGAGGGGAGGAAGGAGCTGGGAAGGAGGGGGAGGGGAAAGACTGGAATATTGAGAGGCAAAGGGGAGAGGGGAGCAGTTGGAGCAGCAGGGAAAACCATGCAGAGGCGGTGGCAGACCCACGGAGGGGCCTGTGCTGCCAGCGCTACCCCTTGAGCCTCTGCTAATCAAGGCGGTGGAAGATAAACCACTCACCACTTTGCCCTCACAATTATTTTTTCAACAGGAAAGATGAAGACGGAGAGAGGGAATAAAGGAAGGGAAACGTTTCCCTAACTTCAGGTGCCTCTTGAAAGTTCTGCCAGTAGAGCCCCGCGCAGCAGTGCAGAGCCCCGCAGGAAGTCCATGGGGCAGGCCTCGGGCCCAGAACCCGGGCCTGTCCTCTGTCCCTGCCAGCTCAGTCACACCTCCACCCCGGGGTTCCAGCAGGACTCTGTCTTCCTTTCCGGTGTGATTTACTGTTGGGTCGATGGCGTGGGAGGTACTAGGTGGGCTGTACTGGGTTCACTGTTGGGGCATAAGACAAGGAAGGATCTTTTGAAATGTGAGTCAATCGCCCACAAACTTTTATGGAGCATCTACAATTTATAACTAGAGTAAAATAAGATTTGTAAGGCGAACTTTAAAGCTGCAGGGAAAACTGGGTTTTTCCAATGGGTGACTTCAATCAATAAAATACTAATCTCAAAAACCCATGCAGTCCCTGATAGTCTTTTCTCTGCACCAGAAATGTCCCCAAGGACACAAGAAACTCACGTGGACCCTGTGGGGCAGTAGTTCCTGGAGTCCAGCAACCCATCTGAGACCAAGTCAGGGGAGGCTGGAGGACATCAGTCCCCAGCCCACCACCTTCCAGCTTGCTCCTTCAGAGAATTCCTGGGACCCCTCTGAGTCACAATTTCCAATGTGTAGCCCCGGGACAGAAATCACTGGCCTACTCTTTGTTCCCTGACACCCATAAGGATGACCACACAGGTGAATGGCTAGCTGACCCCCGCCTCAGGCAGTCCAAACCTGGGTCACTGCAGTGACCGAGCCTCCAGTTTGCGACCTAAGTCAGATGGTGCCATTCCCCTGCTCAAAGCGCTGCAGCGGCTCCCTTTCCACGCAGACTGGAGCAAAGGCCCTCTGCCATCCCGCCTCCTGTTGCTCTCTCCTTGCTCACCTGCTAGGGCCACCCCTGTCTCCAGGCCCTTCCTCCTGTCACCAGGCACTCTCTGCATCCTTTGCACTTCTGAACCCCTTGCTGGAGTGCTTTTTCCCCAGATAGTCCCATGGCAGACACCCTCACACCTCTAAGTTCTCACTAAAATGGCACCTTCTCCATGAGACCTACCCAGTTTAAACTTCAGCCCACTCTCCTTACCCCCATTCTGCACATCACTACGTCTGTCACTCACTGTGTGTCCTCACTGCTGAGGTCCAAGCTCTGGAGGGCAGACGTCTTTCATTTGTTCCCTGAGTATCCTAAGCCCCTAGAGCAGTGACAGGCACGTCAAGGACTCTCAATACATAGGTTGGCTCTTTCTCAGGAGAAAGCAATCAAAGAAGGCCTGCTCTAGCTGAAGGAAATGTGAGCTCAAAATCTCTCCCACCATCGCTGCCATCGCTGCAGGCTCTCCATGGAATCACCTGTGCTCCAGTGAGCAAGTTTAAAAACTGACATTTGTTCTCATACGTAAAACCAGTTTTGAAACTGTAAAGTGCTGTGTAACATGAGGCCCAAGGGCCTGGCGCAATGTATACAGCAAGAGCCCAACTGTTAGAGGGGCTGGGGGAGAGGGCGATGAGGGAGGGGGGCAGAGGTCCCAGGACTGGATCCTTGCTCTCATTCAGGTCTTGGCTCAACCATCAGCACACTGCAAAGCCTTACCTGATCCATCAGTATGACTGTAATGATTTTAGGCTGGAGAAAATGTGTAAGGACATTTGTTAAGCAGCTACTACGTGCCGGACAGTAGCTGAGCCCGGTTCACTACATAAGTGTTCTCGTGAAACTGTCAGTCCTTTCACCGTTGTCTGTCCAGTACCTCATACCAAGCCTGGCACGTGCAAGGTGCTCAATAAATGCTCGCTTATTTTCCTAACAACCCTCTGAGGCAGTCATCATTAGCCCCATCAACAAGTGAGGGACCAAGGTACAGGTTCAGATAACGTGCTTAATGTTGTCACACAGGTGAGTAACCACAATTTCAATTGTATTCAGACAAGCTCCAGTCTCCTGAGAGAATTCGGGTTTGACCATCCCTCCGGGTTTCCTTCGAGTAGGATTGTCTCCTGGCACACCAGGCGATGAGGGGAGGGCTTTGTCTTTCATTCCTGGCTTTTTCTTCTCCACTTGGGCTCCCTTTGTCTAGGTAGCTCACCTGGAAGGGTCTCCTGCCATCTTTTGATTAATCGGCCTGCCTTGCTCACCCTCCCTGTCTGAATAACCTCAGAGTTCAGTGGTGGATCATCTTGAATCATAAATCAAGTTCTGAAAGACATTGCAACTTCAGACTCAAAATCTCCCTAGAATTTAAATTCTTTGTGAAGATCATTTGCTTATGAGTAGAATGATGGACTCATCAAGTCTGTCCCTTTAAGAAAAATGTGGATGGTGTCTGCATGTGTCCCCCTGATCCCTCCAAAATAACAGCCTGTTAGTCCATTTATGCAGCTCATTCCCCGAGGACCCCTCACTCAGCCTCCACTCTGGCCACACTGAGGATAAGCTCCACTCCTGTCATCTCGTTACATGAACAAGAGCCATTTATAACTGGCACGTTCATTGTGCTTTTCATACCCCACTCTGCACTGGAATTTTCTTTCTTAGCCATTGCTGAAGGGGAGCACTTCAGCTACGTACACGGTTTATGGACACAGCCACTGCCTATGCGCCCAGACCCATTTTATGGAAGTTGAGAGGTGACCCAAGTCTCCACTTCCCGGGACTCCAGCCCTAGGAGAAGGCACTCCTGTAAATCTGATGTTTTATGCTGGTTCAGATTTTCTCCTGGAAACTTTTTGAGTTTATTTCAGAGTGGCCTTGAGAGGTAATGATGAACTGAAGATGTCAGGCAGGTTGTCATTTTCTGGGTGCTTTTGTCTTCGTCCAGAACCAACAGTGGCCTGGAGAGACTTTTTCCGAAGGTTTCATGTTCGAAGACTCTAGGTTGGAGAAGCTCGGGCTTCACCTGAGTGTCAGGAAGGACCAAGCCCACAGTACTGCTCTATTAGGGAAAAGCTGGGGCAGTTCTTCAGTTGTACGGGGCTGTCCTGTGTACCGGAGGACGTTCGCCCTTCCCGCCTCATCCACAGAATGCCAGGTGCACCCCCTGTGACTGTGAGAACCAGACATGCCTGCAGGCCACATCACAAGTGCCCCTGGTTGGAATGTATCAGTGACGGTATCTCTAAAACACGGTGAACTGGGGCAGATCCCATTAAGTGCCGCCAATTTAAGGGGATCGGTCTACGCCCAGGGCCCCTCCCTTCCAGAGTAAGTCGCTTCCTACCCTTGTTGGCCTTTGCGTGCTGCCAATTCTTGTCTTGATGAATATTGTTTTAATATTCTTATCTCCTCCTAAGAAGGGTCCTGTTCTCTGGGATGACTTTGGACTCTTTTTCAAGTTAATGATTGAGAGAGTTTACTAGATGTAAGTTCCCAAGGCCAGCAACCAGAGTGTAGGATAAAAGAAATAGAAACAGGGACAGAAAAAATGGATTCACCAGGACCCAAACTCTGGGCTCCCACGATGGGTCCTCTCCACCCGCACCTCCCATGAGTCCTGAGTTGTCGATCCTGAACATTGCTCCTCTTCTGCCCCACAAGGCATGGCAGGTTCTCTCGTTTCCATAAATATCAACATTCTCTACAAGGTCAATGGCCAGAGTCCTAGGACACAGATTCTGTAACTCAGGGAGCCTGGAAGAGCAGGACTGTCTCTCAGGAACCATCCAGAGAGGCTGTCGGATGACTCACTGTGTCTGCTCTTGTCCTGCCTCCTGTTTCTCTCGGGCGTGATGAAGCACACCCGCCACTGCCCCAGCGCACGGCAGCCTGGTCAAGCCCTGCATCCCACCCGCCTGGCTTGCTGGGGCAGTGCTCTGTGCAGCTCTCAGCACATCCTGTTTGTTCAGTCCCCACTGGAGCAACAGGGAGAGAGGATTCCTCTGAGTCCTTTGGCTTTGGGCTTTGAGATCAGATCCTGGCACACCTGATTGCACTCAATAGCTGGAAATGGTAAGGATGTCCGATGGGCAGAGAGGGCTCTTGTTTTAAGCTCCACACATCAGGAAGGCAGGGGCTGGGTCTCCTCCTAGGGACTGCACTGGAGGGGGCAGGATGCTCTGGCAGGAAAAACAAACAGTGTAACTGAAGGGAAATTCACTAGAAAAAGAACTGGGAGCACCTGTCCATCAAGCAGCAGAGAAGCCTTCCCTGGGGACAGGAAGTGGGGCTTAGACTCAGTCCTCTCTCCTTGTACTACCCTGGTTGCAAATACAGTCCCAGTAACCATCCACCTGAGAACCAGGGTCTCCTCTCTCTGCCCTGCTTTTCTATACAATTGTTGTCTCTGGGACCTTGGCAAAGGGAATTTTTTTTAAAATAGAAAGTTACATGCCGCCATAGTGGGAAGCTCAGCAGGCACCAGAACATTAAAGGGCAACTCCTGTGCGTCCAAGGGCTCCTCAGTCTCCACACATGGCAAGTGTCCCTACAGAGATGCTACCCTAATGCACCAGTCCAGTGGAAAGTGGACTAGTCCATTGAAAAGTCACACGTGCACAAAGGCATACTAAAGAGCACGCTTGCACCCACACCCCGCTCACAAAACAAATGACCGATGCAGTCAAAGCCCCCAGTGTCCTCCCTGAACCCGTCCTCTTCCCACCCTCTCCGGCAACAACCTCTCGGTCATTCCGGGCATCCTCTAGATGTCCCAGTGATGTGCGCACCCCCTTTTGGGACAATTGCTTAGCCTTGAGCTTCCCCGTCTTTATCTGTATAAAGGGGCTATATACAGGATTAAAGGAAATGATTTATGATAAATATTTGACTGTTGTTCTCATGAAAAGGAAGAAGTCAGCAGAAAGAATTGGGTCAAAAGCAAGGCCCTTCCCAGCCTGGCTCTGACTTGCCCAGACAGCCTGCTCTCCTTTCTGCAGCCCTCTCCAGCCTTGCCGGTGCCCTGTTCCCGGATGTGCCTCCTATTTTCATGCCTTTGGGCCAGTGCAGGTGCTGTGCTTACTTGCCTGCCATGCTCATGCCCTGTCTTACTCTTCCTTCAACTCTAGGCTCAGATGTCACCAACTCTGGGAAGCGGTGACTCCCAGCGCTCCTGCGGCCCTCTCTCTGAGCACTTGTAGTGTGGCCGCGACCCTCTCTCTGTGGCTGCCCTGCATTCACACTGAGCTGTATGTGCAAGGACAGGGACTGAGTCTCCTCTGGCTCCTTAGCTGGTGGCCTAGCCCATCACCTGCTGGCTCACAGCAGGCCTGCGTTCAGGGAGGGAGGGAGTGTGTGAATGAATGGCAGCTCAGTCATCAGGCTTACAGCTTCCTGCCCCTGTTGGCACAGGGAAGTCCCCATGTCCCGAGTTCTCCTTATAGGTGTTTTTCTCCAAGTCCCAAATCTCTCTGTTCTGGAAGCTTAAAATGAAAAGTTCTCTTCCTATTCGTCAAATAAATTTGGGAAATGGGAGCATTTTCTTCCCCTGTCACTTCAGCCAACAAGAGTTTCAAAGAGAACCCTGTGTGGGTTTCACCAAGGCACATCTTTTTCTAGGTTTCCTGCCACTTTTGTTCTTTTCTTTTGCAGGCTGTAGACATTCTTAAAGGCAGAGAGGTGTACAAACCTATTCATCGTGCTTGGAAAATCCACTTTACCACCGCCAAAACAAAATACTGGCAACCAACAGCCTGGCTACGAAGGTGTTCTCACCCACAGCCGTTGTGCCGTGCTCACGCCGGGCTGCTACCATGCAGACTCAGCTTTAGTCATGGAATTTCCGAGGATGTGTCTCAGAAGTGGGATCAGAACAAGCCTGACAGTCATCTGCACCACCAGACGACGCGGTGCTCCGACACCGAAATGGGCTCCCCGGTCCTCCTGGGGAGGAAATGCACGCTGAGAGCGAGCGCAAGAGTGGGTTGTGTGCGGGGAACACCAAGGCCAGCTCAATTTTTTTAATTAATGTTAGAGAGAGAGGAAAGGAAAGAGACACACACACACACAGAGGGAAACATCTATGTGTTGGTCCACTTATTTATGCACTCATTGGTTGCCTCCGGTATGTGCCCTGACTGGGAATTGAAGCAGCAACTTTGGCGAATTGAGACAACACTCTAACCAACTGAGCTACCTGGCCAGGGCGGGTCAGATTGTTCTTTAAACTTTTTATTTTACATTTTTAATTTTTACTGCGGTGAAATTCATGTAACAGGCAACATTTTAAAGTAAACAATTCAGTGGCGATTAGTACATTCACAATGTTTTGCAAACACCGCCTCTATCTAGTTCCAAAACATTTTCATCACCCCCAGAGCTCCTGTGTTGATTTTTTATTCATAAACCAATAGGAGATGTTGTAGGGCTGGCGGGTGTGGACGACTGAACGGTGGCCCCAGAAAAGATATGTTTATTTCCTAGTTTTCGCAAACTATTAATGTGACCATCTTTGGAAAAGGGCCTTTCAGATGTAGCTCAGTTAAGGATTTTGAGCTGAGATCATCCTGGATTACTTCGGTGGGTTTTAAATGCAATGGCAAATGTTCTTAGAAGAGGCACACAGAAGAGAGACATATGATAAACAGGAGACCATGTGACCACAGAGGCAGAGCCTGGGGCAATGTAGCCCCAAGCCAAGGAACACCTGGAGCCACCAGAAGCTGGAAGAGGCAAGGCAGGGCTCTCCCTGAGAGCCTCCAGGTGGCCCTGAACACTCCTTGATCATGGACTTCCAGCCTCCAAAACTGAGATAAAATACACTTCTGTTGTTTTAAGCCACCAGGTTTGTGATCGTTTGTTGTGGCCATCCTAGGAAACTAATACGGTGGGGCTGCCCAGAGAGATGACGTGACTGGAGAGCAAGGGAGTGTGGAGGGCAGAAAACTGAGTTCAGTGCCAGGGCTGGCCACTGCGTCTGAGGCGAACTCCATGAATTCTGTGCTGCGTGTCTGTTCCCTCTTGTGTTTCTCATGTGTTTGCTCATCGTGGCTGCAAGCAGCAGGGCTCACAGCCCACGTGAAGGTGGGAGGAGGTCAGGTGAGCCCCTTGACACCTATTTTATATAAGGGTGATCGTAACGACTGCACTCTACAGAGCGCCTACCACGTGCTAGGTGATTTACATACACTATCCCCTTTGATCCTCGAAACAACCCTGCAAGGTTAGTATCCTCAATTCCATCTTACAGGTGAGTAAACTGAGGCTCTGAGAGGTCATGTAGCCTGTTCCAGGTCATCCAGTGAATGATGGTGGAGCCAGGCCTTGCGCCCAGGTCCACCGATGCTCGATCCACAGCATTACAAAGAGGGTTGGCCTGTGCCCCACCGTGCCCCGCAGTGCCCCCGCCGCGCCCCTGCAGCACCCCCACAGCACCCCCACAACACCCACTGGCTGACAAGCAAGGCTTTGTCCAGTTTCCCAATATGAGCACCACTGGCACTACATTGGGCGGTGAACTGACAAGGTGAAGGTTACTGCAAGCCCTGTTAGACCCTGCCAGCAGCGGGTGGACAGCAAGACGTCCATATTCAGAGCTGACACTGATCAAGACCCTCTCGGCGCCAAGGCTCGAGCCTTCCTTCCCTCAGCCATGGTGGGGGAAGAGATGAAACCCGTAACCAGTGGCTGCTGTGTGTGAGAAGCTGCGCAGTCCGCAAACAGAACCCATCCCAGCGTCACTCATCGCCTTAGCCAGGACGGCCAAGAGAGGGCACTGGCTGGAGGGCAGGGCTCTGAAAAGCCCTCTGTTCAGCAGGCCTGACACTGTTGGGGGCCCGTCTTTAACAGGATGCGCGCGAGCAGGCTCCAAGTGTCAGGAGCCCTCTGCTTTTCCCAGAGGTCCTACCAGAGTTTCAGACAGTCAGGGCTGACCCCCTCTGACCCCCAAAGCTGAGGCCAGGGTGTGGCCAACATGGCAGCTGCTTTGCTGTCCTTCCAGCATTCCACTTCGGAGGGAGTGCAGGAGCGGGGAGATGACCGGAGAGCCTGCCAGATTTCCTCCCACACAGACCTCTGTTCAAGATAAAGCCAGACCAGGCTGTGCCACAGGACAACAGCATAATAAATCCCCCTCCGGCCTCCTCCCGGCTCATTGTTCTGCTGCAGGAGTTGTTTTGAGTACGATCAAAGGAAGGAAGAGCCCTGTGCTATCAGGCTGGGGAAGAAGGATGCTCTCCTGACCGCTCCTGTTGCCCTTGGCCACCCTCATTTTAAATATGAGGAAACTGAAGGGCAATGTGCAGCGTAACCCCATCCGCACGGGGAGGCACAGTGGGCCATGCTGGGCCTCTGATGAGGCGGCAACCCTGTCTAAACCTGCGACAGCCACTGTGGTCATCCAGCCTTTGTCCTTTCACCCAGACTAGGGGCCTGGAAGGCCCGAGCACAGGTCAGTGGCAGTGTGGGGCCGGAACAGAAGTGAACCCTGGACTGGGTGCATTAGTTCTTTGTTGTTTATCCTTTGGGCTGAGAACTGAGGCCATAAGGCCACAGCCGTTGGAAATAATAGGCAGAAAAGGAACTTCCCGAGTTTGGCTGGCCTAGTGCCCACTGCTCAAGACAGTAAATAGCTCAAGTGCTCGATAATGTGGTCAACTTCAGGACTTGTGGCCCAGGTTCAGGCACGGGCAGGGGGCAGTGTGAGCAGTCAGCTCCCACAGCCAGATTCCTGCAGGGAATCAGAGCAGAAAGCATGGGCTGTCTTCAGCCTGGACTTCAGAAGCGAGAAGGGCCAGGCTGAAGGTTCCCCCTGACAGACTCTCAGGCTGAGGGGGCCCTTTGCTCCTCTGGGACGTCTGCCCTGCCAACGCCCAGAGTCTGATTCACCAGGTGCCCTGCTACAACCGCCTGCTCACCTTTGTCTGGGCTGGAGGCCACGTCTGAGCCATCAAAGGAGCCTCAATGCGGGAGGATGTCAATGTGCTTTCTCAACCATAAAGGTGGTTTGAGTTTGGCCAGAGCAGCCCAAGCAAACAAGCAGAAGCCGGTGAATTGAAAGACGGGGGCTGCTGGGAGATTACAGGACAACAAAATGAGAACCATTATCAGTCTCGTCCCAGCCCGAAGGAGGGAGAGCCTTTGAAGCCACAGACAAGCTGAACAGAACTTTCCACCTGAGAGACACTGGAGATGCGAGGTCAGGCTGCATGCAGCCCCCGCAAAACTGATCAAAGCCCGCTACAGAGGGGAGGTGGCCCACAGCTGCAGCCCCACTTCCCCCAGGGGCCGCCCAGGGCTTTCTGAAGGCAACCGGGCTGCCTTTGCAGGGGCCTGTGGGAAAAGCCAGCACAGATGCGCTGGGCAGCCAAACCCCCAGCACTGCGGGGAGAAGGGGAAATAAACCCCTCAGTGGGCCTGAAAAGAAGAGGCAAGGAATCAAAGCACACAGAAAATGCTAAGACCACCCACCTGATGAGCGCCTACCTTTCGGAAACAAATAACTCCTAGCTTCCCAGGCACACTTTTAAAGGAACAAACAGACTGAATGCTCTCAAATCTCCATTGTGGGGGGAGGGGGAGCAGGGGTGGGGAGCACTGTGAGAAGCCTGGCCCTCCTAAGCATCTGAAGCTTAATTTAAATTGTGTTGGCCTCTGTGGTGCCTACTCCAGCCCCCACTGCATCTGCTCTCCTCTCTGGCAACCTGAGAAAGAGCAAGAAGCCTCATTCAGGGAGGGACAGGGCCCTGCATGGATGCCCTTAGTGAGCCTCTCTCAGACTGGACAAAGGGATCTGCCAGGGGATGTTCCAGGGGCATCTTCCAGGCTGGATCCTGGGGATGAGGGCACCTGTGAGCAGGTTCTGCCTTAGACACTGTGCCCGTCCTGCCTGAACTGGCCCCTCAGGGACAGCCTCAGCCCACCCTTTGGAGGACTGGCATTTCACAGAGCCACAGTTAGGTCTTTTCTGGAGTGGGCACAACAAAGCAAAGCCATTACCACTGGGCTCCTCTTCTTAAAAGAATGGGAAGGTTCTTCTCTGCATCTTGGGAACGGGTTTGGAGAGAGGGAGGAGCAGGATGCTAGTGTGAAGGCCTTGGAGATATTTGGGTACAAGAAGGAGTATAGGCCCAGGAGTGTGCAGGTGGGAGTGGGGAGGACTCTAAGAGAATGTTCCAGAACTGCTGATTTACCAAGATTCTTTCCAAAATGGATGAACAGGACTGGACAGAGGGCCTCAGGCAGGAGAAACAGACGTGGGGATAGAGGCGTCTCCTTCCCCTTCTCCAAAGGCCGGACCCTCACAAGGAGAGACGTCTGGAAATTACTGAACTCCTGCCACTGCTCACTACCACATTTATACCCTTTTTTCTTTGACTTTGCCCCATGAGATGAATGAGATTGTCTCCATTTTACAAATGACAAGACAGCGATTCTGAGAAGTGACCAGGGCTCTCTGAGGACACACACAGACCTGTCCATTAGAACTTGGCCCTCAGGTGGCCTGGCTCCGAAGTTCATAAACCTGCCCCTCTCTTTCCAGTCCTGCCCTGCCTGTCCAGGCCAGGCTCAGGTTAATAGATGCCTCATGAACATTGGTTAAATTGAACTGAACACACGCAAGCCTCTTTCACCCTGACCGTGAGGAAACCTCTGAGGGTCCAGGTTACGGAAAGAAATTCTCTGAGGCACCGAATATTATCCTGCTCTGAGGTGCAAGGGGACCTTTTCTGAGATTAATCCCTAATAAAGTTTACGTGGACCCCCAACAGGAAAAGCAGAAGGGAACTGGAACAACGAAAAGCAGAGGAGAGAGAATAAAACTTCACAGTGATGTCTGTCACCCAGGAAGCCCAGAGCCGATTACATCTCCGTCCCATGTGTGTTCGCATCCCCCTCGGTTTAGGTACGGACGGTCTTGGGCACCAAAATCTTCAGCAATCCTCCCCAAGGCGAGCAGAGCCCAGAGCTGGAGCTAGGAGCACAGCCTCTTTCCCCAAACCCGGTTGGCCGCCACCTCTCATTGTGTTTCCTGACTCAGCAAATGAAGCCAAGTTCTTCTTGGAGGGGTTTTGGAGGTGGGGTCAGAAGGTCAAGAAATGCGCGAGGGCAGAGCTGAGGAATTAGGCCTCACTTTTGCCTGCACAGTCCCTCTTTCTTTGCATATAATTGTGTGCTTGTTCTTTAATTTAGGCATGTGTTCAAGTGTGCACATCAACGGGTGCTCACGGTCACGGCGGCCCAGAGGCCTGGCCTGGGGTACCCACTGTAGGTACAGCCATGGCGGGGAGTAAGCACCCTGGGGATGAGGGCTGGGAAACCCTGGGCTGGCGCCTGCCCGTGAAGTTCTGGGGAAACAGCTTCTGGAGGACACAGGGGCGTGAGGCTCAGACAGCTGGGAAGAGGGACTTAATTCCAAAGGAGTGATTCTTTTTTTTGCTGGTTCATGTCCCACCGTGTCATTTCTTAGCTTTGATAACACAACAGAAATAATTGCACATGGCTTTTTAATGGCTCTCCACTGCCAAATAACACAAATTCCTTCACTGGACCCTGGAGCCCTTTCATAGTGGGACTCCGTCTAGGACCCCAGTCTCATTTCTTGCTCCTCTCCTCATTTCTCAGTCATTCCCAGTTGGTGGGCCACAGACGTGTGGAGGACCGTGGAGTTTCCCAAAGGTCCCTACCTCCGGACACCACACCAAATGTGGGCTGCATGCAGCCCAGATCAACAGTGTGCAAAGTTAAGGCTAATGTGGAAGGGCTGCCACATTTCTAGTGGCTCTTTGTCATTGTGTGTGTTCTTGGGGACTGAAGTTCAATAACTATTACAAGAAAGAGCCTGTATTTGGTAGTGGTTTTTAAACAGGAATCCAAGGAACCCCTCAGAGAGCCCCAGCTGGGATGAAGCCACACGCAGCTAACTCATCCCCCCTCCTTGTAAGATTTTATTTGAAGAAAGGACTCTTCTGGGGAGGAGAGTGGGGTCAAGTTTACAAGCAATGCTGAGAACAAAGTATAGGTACTTCTAGCCAGTCCCTTGTCCCTGTTCAGTGGCTCACAGTGAGACCCCCGCAACACCCCCAGCTGTGTATACCATGAGTGAACTGCGGCGTGTGAACAATGCAATGGAAGGCATCCCCTCTGTCCAGACCCACGCAGCCAGCGCCCTGGGTTTGTTTGTTCCTTAGATGCATTAAGTCCATCTGGCTCTTGGAAGTAAGAAAGGAACACGTACGGTAGCCAGTCCAATTGTCAAAGCAAACACGGCATCCCATCCACTGTGTAGAAGCAGTGCGACCTTTACTGCCATTTGGGGAGGCGGTGGGAAATTGTCTCTCCAGCAGGTCCTCGGGTAATGTCAGTTCATTCAACTTCGTTTCATTTTAACGTCAATGAGGAAAAGAAAATCGATTGCCAGATGGAACCACGGTCTCTGTGGAGTTTGCACATTCTCACCATTGTCCATGTGGGTCTTCTCCCACATCCCAAAGATGTGCACATTGGGGGTGTCGGTGTGTCTACATTGTCCCAGGCTGAGTGAGTGGGGTATGCGTGGGCTCTGTGACCTAATGGTGTCCTGTCTGCGGTGGGTTCCCAGCTGGAGACCTGAGCTTCCTTCTGAAAGAGGCGCCAACCACCTGAGAACCTGAACTAGAATAATCAGACTGGAAAACAATGGTCTTACTCTTTTTATTAATCTTTCTTAAATGTTATGCAGGGCTCACATTTATTTCAGTGTTTAATATCACAAGTGTTTTGGGTCTTTATTTAGAAGTTTAGTAAAGCTTTTGTGACCAGAAGTATGTGTAGAAATGTAATTCTTATTCATATCAATTAACCTACGGTAAAATCGATTTCATTATACACTGTTTTGCCTAAAGTCACAGTTTCCAAGAACCTATCCACGACATTAAGCCATGTGCAATTTTTGTTGTTACATCGTTAAAGCCTAAGTTCCCAGAGGGGTAGTTGTCACTTGGGGCCCATTTTCATCTCCTTTAGTTTCCACCCAAATTAGCCTTTGCTCATCTGGCTGGTGCAGGGCTGCTGGGGGCGGGTAGAGGGGGGTCTCCACCCCCACCCAAGCACTGTTTGCCCTCAGGCATCCTGAGCCTAGAATAATGGGAGTGATGAGAGGTGGCAAAGCAGGAACCTGAGCAAAGACTTCCAGAAATTCTGCAGCTGAATAAAGAAACACCCCCTACCCCCAACAATCCAGAACGGGGCTCGTGAGCAGTGAAACTCAGGCCGGAGATTGGAAGGGATGCCTTTGTCCTTGCTTTTCAGGCTGCCGCCACACATACTTTTAAAAAGCCACCTTACCGGCACACCGGCCTGGGATAAATGCTACAAACGGCTGGCAAACCTCTCTGTCGTGTGAATGCCCGAAAGTGGCTGTGCGTGTGGGTACACGTGTGAACGCAAACACACTGGGCAGAGTTCCTGTGTGCCGAGCAGACGCTGAGGGCACACAAAGTTCTGTACGTGTCTGCGAGGGTGACTGGCAGTGCCCACAAGCGTGGACGCTCAAATTTATAGATGGGGGGAACCAAGGGGAAGTTTCGAGAACGCGAGTGTGTCTGTATGTAAGCACATATCTCTGATCGTGTGTTTGGGGAAAATGAGGGGAAATTTCGCATTTGGTGGGTGTGTGCATGTGGTACACCGCTCAGTTGGAGTCCCTCCAGCACCCTTGGGCCATTCACAGTGCACGGTGGGTGTGCACGCATTCAGGTGTGCAGAGGGGAAGCTGAGAAAGTTTCAAGAGTCTGTGAAAATTCTCAGAAAAAAATCTGGCAGCTCCCCACACCACAGGTTGGTACACATTCAATGCCTGTGAAGTTCATTTCCTGTACTAGTTACCAGCCCTTGTTTATACAGGACACGAAGAATGATTTAGAGCAAAAGCTCCAGGTATCAGAGGTGAGTTGAGGAAGAGGTTATTTCGAGAGGGCAGGAAGGACAGTGGACAGGGTGGGCCGCTGCCCTGTGTCTTTTGAAGGACCAATGAAATCAGTTTTCAATATTAATCCACAATCCTCACACTTACAAGCTTGGGCGGGCAAGAAGGGGAGGAAATAAGTTTAAAATGCGGTCCTCCTTCAATGCTCTGAAGCCATTTTAGCACCCAGTCTGCTCAGCCAATAGCAGCTGGACGTTCTCGTGTGTTTATGTGTTTTTAAGCTGGTCTGGCTCGCTCCACTCTTCAGGCCGGCAGCCCAGCCCCAGGAAGTGTTTGCAAGCTTTTTCACTTGGCTTTATTCTGGCTCACCTTTGTTTGGTGGCCCAGAGGGGGGAGCTGGCCTTAAGCACTCTCTTCTTTGTACGAGGCCCAGGTCTCTGGGGTTCTTGGACTGGCACCTACCTCGAAGTTAAGGAGTTTGGCCAGCCCCCCCGCCCCCCACCGTGGCATGCACACGGGCAGACATTTCTGAACACCTCCAGACAGGGAGAAATGGCACTCTACAAACAACCCCTTGGCACATGACCCCCTCAGACTCTGTCTTGCCAGTGTGCGCACCCATGTGGCACCCAGCTCACAAGAAATGCTCAGTGGCTGATAATTGACCACGGTACATTCCAATCTACTCAAGGGCCGTGAAGCCATTACCAGAGTCAACACAGCTGACAATCACTCTTCAGCACAGCTCAGGACCTTGCTGGATCAGGTGTCTGGCAGCCTCGGTGGGGCCCCGATGCCCCCACATGGGAGTCATGAGCCTCTGCTCTTCCTCCAGTCTAGATCCCAGGACACGGTAGCAAAAATGGCCTAGCTGTTCGGCTCCAGGGAGCAGGGAGCCTGAGCCTATAAGGGAACCAAGTCGCAACAAAACAGAGCTGTGAGGAAGATACCTGCAACCGTTTGGCCTGGTGGAAGTAGAGTTCCCATCAGGGAATGTGCTAGGGGACCCCGGGGACCTAGACATCAGAGGGGCCGTAGCTTCTTCACACAGACCTTCTTCCTTGGCTATCCGCCCAGGTGTAAGCCCTACGTAAAGCTATTTCTGAGCACAGAGTCTTTATTAATGATGGGACCCAAGGAGGCTTTGCCCTGGTGCAGGGCAGGACCTCAGTTGTTTATGGTGAAAGGGTTTGCTTTATATTCCGCCCCTCGCACAATTCGAGTCCCTCCGTTACCCCCAGGCAATTCATGATCTTTAGTCACTTGGACACCTTTGAAAAATAGCCCAACTCTAAAGGTTGGGACTCAGGACTCATCTGTGGATTCTGAAAGTGCTTTATGGCACAGCCTAAAGTTGAGGGAGACACTTGTCAAGGAAAAGGGACCTGGACTGGCAGCAGAGATGGAGACAGTGAGGTATAGACCATTACTGTCCTTTTATAGAAACTCTCAGCTCCTATTGGCTGGCACCTTGACCTAGAAGAGGTGGCACTCCCATTGGTCTGTGATTCTGTTCAAGGCCCAACACAACCACCTTCCAGAGTGTTCCCAGCCACCGTGATCACAGCCTGGGAAGATGTCCTTTCCTGGCTAGAAAGGTCCCATCTGGAAGCGGGCCTGGCCCTGGAGGAAACCGGTTCCTCCGGGAAGAGACCTGCACTTCCCTTCCTGATCCAAGGCAGCAGCTTTCTCGGGGTCATCCGCTTGCCTGCCAAGACGAGTCCCTGAGAGGATGCTGATTTCTCAGGCTTCCCTGCCTGTCCCCACGAGGATCCCAGCAATTCGCCCGCACAGGCCTTGGAAGGGGGCCTGATTGCATTTCCAGCCAGCAGCGTTTGCACTGGGGGCTCTTTGCTCAGGTTTCCTTATGGAGGAGCTTGCTTTTAGGGAAGAGTTGAGTTCCTTCCTCTGCACTCCCCAGCACCCCCCTCCATCCCTGTGCCTATCATGGAATTATAATTCTCCCCTTCCTTGTGTGTTCCCCTGACAGCCGGGCAGCCCCTGAAGGCCAAGAGCCGTCCCAGAAGCACACTTAAAGGAGGGGGGGTGCAGCCTGGGGTCCTGACTGAGTGAGGGTCACCAAGGGTCCCAAAGGCCTGGGCTGAGTACCCCCAGCACTCACTCACTGTTGGACCTTGGCTAACAGTTCTTTTCAAGGGGGCGTATACAGTCTGGCCTGGTTCTCACGCCACCCGCTGATGCTCACTGCTACAGTTCTCCACCTCAACAATGCAGACGCATTACCCTGAGCCCCTCACTGGATGGTTTGTAGAACCAGACATGAAAATAACCTTGTAAAACGGCCAGTGGAACACACTTAAGGGAGTGGAATTATGTTAAAGACCCCCAGCTCCCTTCATTGAACAGAAGAATGTCTTTCTGTAATTCAGAGGCCCAGCGCTTCCTAACTTGCTGCCTGTTTCCCATGTGACCTTCAAGGAGTGGCTTCTCAAAGTGACTCACTTCCTCACCAAAGGCCCTGTGAGATGAGAGTGCGGGGTTGTCAGGGACCCGGCCCCTGCTTTAGCCCCCATGGGTGCCCAACAAGCCTTGAGAAACTAACTTGTTAGAGAGAAGCGAGCTGAGACTCCTCAGTTCCCACAGGCCCAGGTTCTGTGCTCCTGCCTTGGGGTCACAGAGGCAAGACCATCACCTTCTTCCCACTCCCCTCCCCCAGCTTTGAGATATCCCAGGCTCACTCAAACCCATCCGCTTAATGGAGAGCAGAGTTTTGATCTGTCCCCCTCCCCGCCCCTCCCCACCCAGGGCCTTTCTCCTTCCCGTTTGTGGGACACACAATTTGTAATCTCCTTAAAACCAAAGAAGCAAGGTCTCTGATTCATATAGATCAAAATCAGCTGCAATCTATTAATGGCCCAGAGCCCAAGACAGATTTTAGGAAACAAAAACACTGGACCAAATTAGACTGAACTGGCCTCTGTCTCCAGGGGAGGGAGGTGGGGTAGGAGGTTGGGGGGGAGGGGAGGGGTCATGTGGTTTTAATTAATTTGGATTCTCATCCTGGAGTTAACTCACCCAACACAAAGCATGTGCAGTATCATGGAAGCGGCCAGCCTTGGAGCTGTGCTCTCCCTGGTGAAAGGCCCTCGTCCTGGTCGGGGAGGGTCGGGGCGGGGGAGGTTGGGGCTGGTTGTGTGTCTGTAATTAACAGGTTATTTTGGAAAAGAGAATTTCAGTGGCGCGTTAAAACCCTTTCATCAGCCATCAGCCAGCATCCCCAGGCCTTCACGAGGCCCGGCCCCTTCAGGCTTCAGAGAGCTTTGGATTCCTGGGGTCTTGTTTGGGAATGCAGAGGCTTCCACTGTGGGTTTTATTAGACAGATGGTTGCCATGATTTTCATGACATTATTTGGCGACTGGGATCATCAAAATTTTGCTCTCTTCCTGGAGTATCTGCGAACGTTAAAAAGGAAAGACAAAGAGCCCCTCGCCTTTATGGAAGTTACGTGACCTACATGCTGTGACTCTCTCGTGGGAAAGGGCTGGCTCTGCTCCTGGCCCAGGGGAAGTCACAAGGCTGGAAGAGTCAGGGTGACAGGCCAGCACCCGGTCCTGACCTCCCATCTAAGGAAACTGAGGCCCAGAGAGATGCCTCCGCCAAAGCCAGCCTAGACTCCCACTCTTGGACTCCCGATCAATGTACCTTTTGCTCCCGGCGCATCAGTGCTGCCAGCAGAGCAGGGAAGGTGAGAAGGAGTCCAACCTCGCTGCACTGGTGCTGGGAGGCACTTTTAAGAGTGGGAAGAAATGGTCAGACTCACATACCGCCTAAATAAAATGCTGCGGTGGACAGGGAAGCAATCGGGCCATGCTGAGCGTTTTGCTGGAGCTCTCCTCAGACACTGAGCTGGCAGGAGAAGAGCCACTGTAGCTGTCATTGGCACCCACAGGCCTGCGCTGCGGAAAGGAGGGAAATAGGTACCAAATCCCACAAGCCACAGAGATGATTTCTTACCACTCTGAATATAAACCTCTGAAACCTGGTCAACCTCCCAGAATCACCATATGGGGTGACAGGAACTTTGGTTAAGTCTGTGTTATCTGATAAATGGAACACCGGCCTGGCTTACTTCCTGTTTTGATGATGGCTACCTTCCAGAACCTTCTTTCATGAAAAATATTCTGGGAGAATTGCTATTAAATAACTTCTGGTGCTTAAAAACAATGGATGGTCTCCAGAGCACCAGGCCTTGCTTTCAGTAGGACACAAGTTAAGACCTGGTCCATGACAAAGCTATGAATCCACGTTCAGAGAATTAGAGAGTGTGTCATAACTGGGAGGGAAAGGTGAGTCCAGCTAGCACAGGCCTTTGTTTTACAGATAGGGAAACTGAGGCCTTGGAGCTGGAGTTGAGGGTCCAGCCCTTGGTTTCTGACTATCAGGGTTTGCTCAACTATACCATTCTTCCCTGGGCCACGGTTCCCCTTTGCCTTGGTATATTCATTCATTCATTCAATATTTATTCAATTTTGCCCCAAAATCCATGTGTTTGTTTGTTTGTTTGTTTGAGCCTGGCCATCATCAGCAAACACTTTCCGTTCTGGGTGTGCCTTTTAGATGGCCAGGAAGTTTCATTGTCATGTAGGGATGGGACTTAACCTAGGCTGCCTGTGCTTATAGTCCCTGCCATACCCCCAACAGCCACCTGGGAAATCTGGCCCAAAGGATGATGGGGGTGAAAATTGTCAAGGACTGTCTGGTCCACGTTTGACTGATGCTGGTGGGAACCCAGACCAGATGAGGGCGTGTAGATTGTGTGGGTCCCTCCGTTTGTTTCCCATTGTTCTCCTGCTGCAGCTCACTTGTCGGGCCTTTGCTCTTGTTTACCTCTATGTGAACAACTCCTCAATTCTAAATCAGAGAACCTGGCACAGAGTTTTGGATTATCTGTGATCTTTAACTTTCCCAGGGCAAAAGAAATTAGGCCAACAAATCTCTTTGTTTCTCATGGCTCAGTACCCAAATCATGGATGCACTGATCTGTGTAGAATGAGCCCAGCCGGAGCCTACCCCACCCCCACCTCCTCACACTCACGCTGAGCAAGCACACATGCACGCATCCACTGATTCATTGATTCACTCAGCAGATACTCAGGGAGCACCTGTGTTTTAGGCTCTATTCTGGACACTGGAGATTCGGGGTGAAAAAGACAATGTTACTCTCCATACAATTTGTAGTGGTGGTGACAGGCAATAAGCAAACCAACCAACCAACTATATATATTCCTCGAAAAAAGTAAAACAAGGTAAAGAGATCGGTGTGAGGAGTGCACTGTTCCACACAGAGTGGAGTCGAGAAGACTGCTCTAAAGAGGAGACTGGCAGAGAAGAATGAGGAGAACGTAAGCCGTGGTTGATCCTAGGAAAGAGCCTTCTACACAGAAGGAATTGTTAGTGCAGAGGCCTGGGGCAGGGACAAGTTTGATGTGTTGGGAAACAGCAAGGTCTGGAACTGGAGCAGAGTGAGTGATGGGGACCACAATGGGGCATAAGGTCAGAGAAGTGGGCAGTGGCCAGCTCCAGGACTGAAGACATTCGCTTTCATTCTGAGCATCACGGCTGTCTTCGAAGGCCTTGAATTGGGGGAGTGATGCGGTGTAGGTGCACATCAGAAGGCTGTGGAGAGGCTGAGGAACAGTGATGGCCCGGCTCGAGTTAAACGTTGGCACTCAGACACATGGCAGATGGTAGCTGCACTCGTGGGTGGTGCCTGACGTGCAAAACCTTTGAGGGCTACATGTTTCAGCAGGGGCAAGGCTGGGCCTGGGAGCTCACTTCCTCTCTACCAGTTAGTCTTAAGCCCCAACAAAGGAAATGTTGCTGTTTAAATAGCAGGGTTGGGACCCATGAGTCATAGAATGTTCGGTCAACCGGACCATCACTGGTAGGCTCTGAGAAGTTGCAAGAGCAGGGTCTCAAGCCCCCAGATGCGGTGTTTGGCTGCCTGCTAGGGCCTCTATTGGGACCGCCGGACATACTCAGAAAAAGCTGGCTCAAATACAGACCCAGCCTTTAGAGGGTCTGGCTTTACTTTGGCTGACTGTATACAGTCTGGTCAGATTCCTTCCCAGGGCCTTTCACTTGGCCAAATGCAGGCCACCTCACTGGGGAGCAGAAGGGAGAAGGGAAAGTCATGGACTTTGAGATCATGCAGCCCCGGGATGCAACCCTTGCCTTGCCACTTAACAAGCTTTTGGAAAATCTACTGAACCTTCTAGAACTGTGCTGTCCAATACAGTAAATAGTAACCACTAGTTACAAGTGGCTATTTACATTTAAAATGAAATGAATTTTTTTAAAAAATCAGTTCCTCCGTCCCACTCAGCACATTTCAAGCACTCCATAGCCACGTGGGACGGGTGACTGCCATGGTACTGGACAGCAGATATAGAACGTTTTCATCGTGGCAGGAAGTTCGATTGGACAGTTTCACTTCTTTAAGAAGAAGCGGCCCATGAGAATGAACAAGTGAACACACACAAGGCACAGAGCACTTCGCCTGTCTCTTTCTAGGGGCTCGGCAAATCGACAGTCACCACGATTCTCGTTGGAATCTGTCCCGGCTCTGCTACCGGCTAGCTGCGGGGCTCGTCATTCAACTTCTCTGAGCCTCCGTTTTCTGACCTGTAAAGTGGGAATGATAAGCACTGCTGAGTGTACTCCTCGCAGCATAACATGACCCTTACTCTTTCTCAGGTTTCCCTGGACCTCTGAGAACTTCTTTGCTGACTCTCAGCTAACTTGCCTTACTTAGCAGGAAGCACAACTTAACAATGTAGCTCGATAATGGATTCTGAAGATTTTTAGCTATTTTGAGGAGTTTGAAAGCTCTAGTGAAACAAAGAGGCAAGTTTAATCAAGAAAAATAATTATTTTGACTCAAGTCAGATATTTATGCCACTCTGGTGCTCTGAAAGCAGTCACGTCCTGGGTCCCCTGGCTTCCTGGCCTAAAGTTTTCTCATGGGTGCAGCCCTCAGGGAGAGGCTCTCAAGCAGAGCTTCTCGTATCTTGGCCTCCAATCAGTCTTCCTTTCTCCACTTGGGGATTTTGTTGTTGTTTAACGGTTTATTAACTGCAGGCATTTGGTGGGTGGAAACTGGGATTTGCCTGGGGCTGTAAGGAAGTTATTTTCTAGGCCAGGATAAGGTGTAGTTTAAGAGTTGAAGTTGGAATCCCCTTCACCTGCTTACTGCATTTCAGGGGAGATTTGTTTTCAACTCCCAAATTACCTGCTAGGATTTCTAGACCTGAGATTCTATCTCCCCTGGCTATTTTCTCTCATTTCCAATAGGAAAGACAAAGGGGGAAGAAAAAAAAGAGTGAGAGGCTGAAGAACAACATTCTTGTACTCTTTTAAATAAAATTGCCTGCGGTGAGTGATTTCCTTTACTGTGTTCTATGAAGCAGGTGGTAGAAGGACCCGTACAAGCCTGGGGAGGTGTGCCTAGGATGTGGGGGAGCAAATGCAACTGGGGCTTTATGGAAAACTAAGGGACTACGTGTATCTAATGGAAGTGTCTAAACCCCTCCCCGCTGCAAACTGTTTCACCTGCAACTTTCTCAAGTGATAGGCAACTCCAGCCTTGAAGGTGTTTAGGCTAAAAACCTAAATGGCAGGGGAGTGGGAGGGGGAAAGAGGGGGAAAATGTACAGAGAATAAGCAGCATAAATGGTAGGTAGAAAATAGACAGGGGGAGGGTAAGAATAGTGTAGGAAATGTAGAAGCCAAAGAACTTATCTGTATGACCCATGGACATGAACTAAACGGGGGTAATGTAGGTGGGAAGGGGTGTGCAAGGCAGAGGGGAATAGAGGGGGGAAATGGGACAACTAATAGCATAATCAATAAATATATTATTTATAAAAAATTAAAAAAATAAATGAATAAAAATAAAAACCTAAATGGAATCATCCTTGACCAGGCTTTCTCTCACAGCTCACTTCTAAGGTGCTGGGGTATCTGATTGGCTCTGCTGTTAAAATCTGTCCAAAATCCAACCAGTTCTCACCATCTGCACTGCCACCATCCTGGTCCAAGCCACCACCATCTCTTCCCTGGTCAACAACCTCCTCCCAGTCTCTCTCTGTCCACTTTCCGCTAACTGGTCTCCCCACCACTAGTTGCCCTATAGTAGATTCTCAAGATGACAGCCAGGCCA
This sequence comes from Desmodus rotundus, assembly GCF_022682495.2. Taxonomy (NCBI): domain Eukaryota; kingdom Metazoa; phylum Chordata; class Mammalia; order Chiroptera; family Phyllostomidae; genus Desmodus; species Desmodus rotundus. The sequence continues at coordinate 111,725,712 of NC_071393.1, forward strand.
AAGCAGTTCGCCCCACTGCTTCAAACCCCCAGGTGGCTCACAATAACTTCCATCTCATTCAGAGTAAAAAGCCAAAGTCCTTATAGTGGCCACCAAAGCCCTAAAGCAGGGGTGTCAAACTCATTTTCACCGGGGCCACATCAGCCTCGCAGCTGCTTTCAAAGGGCCAAATGTAATTTCAACTCCTTAACTGTTAAGGAGTCGTTACATTTATACAGTTCTAAAATTATTTTGGCCCTTGGAAGACAACTGCGAGGCTGATGTCACCCCTGTTGAAAATGAGTTTGACACCCCTGCCCTAAAGGATCTGGCCCCTGTTGATACTGACCTTCCCTCCCTCTCCTGACCCCTCACTCATTCTTCTTCAATCACACTGGCCTCCTTGCTGTCCTCAAACACACCAGACATGTGTCTGCATCAGGGCCTTTGCTTCAGCTGTCCCCTCACCTCTTCAAGTCTTCACTGAAATTTCACCTTCTCACCGAGGCTCACTCTGACCACCCTAGTTAACCCTCTTGTGCTCCCGCTGACCTCGACCTGGTTCTACCTTTTTCCCCCCAGCACTTACCATGTTCTAACATACTACATAATTTACGTATTGGTAATGTTTCTTGTTTCTCTCTCTCCTAACTTCTGGTATTTTAAGCTTCATGAGGGCAAGCACCCGGTCTGTTTAGTTCACTGCTCTCTCTCCCGTGCCAGGGGACCCTGGGCTCGGAGCTGCTCATCTTTGCAGCGACCCAGTCTGCCTGCCAGTGATTTCCCTCTTGGAGACAGTGGCTGTTCAGGGAGCCTGATCTGAGAATGGCTAGCACTGCGGTGAGCCCCAAGCATTGGCAGACCAAGAACCCAGCAAGCCAAGGTTGTGGGGAAGGTGAAACTCATAACAGAGTCCATAATGAATTCAAATTCAGAAGAAACAGAGCTAGAAGGAATTGTCCTCAAGCTCATGGAGGGTAAATGGACAAGAAGTTGTCTAAAGATGGTATAGCTATAAGCAACAAGACAAAAGAAAGGAGGAGGGGGATGGGGAAAGACCCTTTAACGTATGGAGCAGTCCTACAGGCCAGCAGCTCCCAAATCTTTTTGCTTTAAAGACTCCTTTATACCCTTCAAATTTGCTGCAGACCTTAAAAATCCTTTGTATATGTGGGCTGTATCTATTGAGAAATCCTGGGGTAGCTGGCTTCCAGGATACACAGCCCCCAAGATCCTGTCTCCTAGCATTCACGCCCCCTTAGGTATTCTCTTTCTATGCCGAATCCAGGCGGGTCCGTGTTGCCAATAGAAAATGACAGAAGTAAAGGTGTGACTTCAGGGGTAGGACACGAGGAGGACTATAGCTTCCCACAGGGTCTATTCTATCATTCACACTGGAGAAAGCCAGCCACCATGTTTTGACTACACTGGGAGAGACCTACATGGAGAGACCTACTGAGACCCCCTCTCAACAGGCAGAAGCAAGCGGCCAGGCTTGTGAGCCAGGCACCTTGAAAGCAGATCTGCCAGCCCCAGTCAAGCCATCAGAGGACTCTAGCCTCCTGGGAGACCCCGAACCTGAACTACCCAGCCAGGCCACTCCTGAATTCCTGATCCACAGCAACTGAGGGGAGATGATGATGATGATGATCGTTCCTTCGAGTGACTAGGTTTTGGAGTATTTCCCTATCTGCATAGATGACACATTTACCATATTAAAACACAAAAATTGTAGTATTTTAAATATTAAATGAATATTACTAAGATTAACATTCAACATTAATAAATATTTCATATTAACTTGCCGATCCATGTAATATTTATTTACATGAACTAATTTATATTTATTAATTTGTTTGAAGGTTAAAAATAACAGTCTTATTGTAAAAATGACTGTGTTTTTCCAAGCATAGCAGAACAAAATGTAGTGAGAGGAGCAACAGTATTTTACATTTTTGCAAACGTCTTTAATGTCTGGTTTAATAGAAGACAGCTGGATTCTCGTATCTACTTCTGCATCCAATCAGCTGCGATAATGCTGCTTTGGTTGAAGTATGTGAAGGAAACCCAGCCTTACACACATGTATCCCTGGAAAGGAGGCATATTTTTAATAGCCTTTCCAGATGATTGTGGGTATTCTTCCTTGACACTATACCGCAGCTCCACAAACAGGTTATGAAAGGTTAGTTGCAACCGGGAATCTGAAACTATATCAATGAACTTTTTGTACTCAGTTACATTAAAATCCATTTAGTGTGTCTTGCACTTTGAATGGATCTTTTACTCAGGCATGATTTTGTAATATTATGCACGGGTCACTTGGAAAATATTTCTTCACTAAACTATGCAGATCTTTCAAACGTGATACTATTTCATGATGAAAACTAGAAATTCCCATTTGTTGCTATCCCCATTGAGCTCCTAAGAAACTTTCATAAGTATTGGGAAGGTGTTAAGCTCGCTGTGGCAAAGACATGTTTTCAAAAATTCTAACTTTTGCTTGAAAGCCTTATTTTGGCAACTAGTACTGTCAATTATCTTTCTTAAAGTGACAGGCTCAGTTTGTTCACTTCAGAGAAAATGTCTGTCGCATAGCCGAGTCTGAGTGGCTCAGCTGTGGGGGCCTCTCCCGCACGCACGGCGCTCCCTGAAAGCGGCTAGTTCAGCTCACAGCCCCGACTCTCTCACAAGAGCTTTCGATCCACACAATTTTGTGCTTGGGGATGCACCAGAAATGCTGCCTACTCACCTTCTGATTCACCACAGGAAGCAGTAAAAATAATATTTTGGACACGATTTCATAAAATTAATAATTTTTGCTGCTTCATATAGGACATTCTTAAGTGAAACTGGTCTCTTTTTTCTTTTCTTTTTGTCCTGGAGCTTTGTGGCGGTGAAGAACGTGATGACTGCCAGCACAGTGTCTGGCGCCGGCAATTGTCCCCATATGTCAACACAGCGAAGAAAGCAAATAACATCTTGGTATTATTATGAAAACAGTTTTGCCCTTGTGCATACCCTGATGGGGTCTCAGGGACCCCAGGGGGACCACAGACCTCGTTTTGAAGATTATAGCTTTAGGGCAATGGGTGCTGTTCATCACTGGGAGCATTTTGAGTGAATGTGCTCCCTGCTAGGACATGCACGAACCAGCTCTTTGTGCAAAGTTGTAACGGCCACCATTTGTTGCATGAGCTAGAAAACATTTCATTAGACATCAGCTTAGTCTTGTGGGTCGACTAGATATGACACAGGTTCTTTATTTACAGTAGGTTAGGGGCCTTTTTTACGGGGTTTTTTTTTTTTGTCCCACTTATAAAAAGTGTGTGGATAACAATAGGAAGCTGGGCTCTGAGCAATTCCTCAGTCTGTTGGTGCTGAATAATGAAAGAAGCTAACACCAGCACCCTTTCCTTTGTAACCCTTTTCTTCTCTCCTTTTCATCCAATGAGCAGTGAAAACATGTCTTTTTCAGAGTTACTGGATCCGTCAGGCTCCAAGCTTGAAATGGTAAAGGTCTCACATCCACAGTACCCACGGTGAGGGTCCAAAAGGCTGCACGAGCTCAAATGGTCATGTCATCCAGAGAACTAGTTGTCACTGTGGGAGAGCTAAAGGAATCGCCTCTCCTGAGGTCCCTCAGCATCCCTGTACAGTGGACTTCGAGCAAGACAGCGGGGCAGCAGTTAGTTTTCACCCTTGTTCAGTTTAGCTTACGCACCCTTTTAGCTGCAGACATTCAGAGTAGGTTGGAGCCATGCACCAGACTGGCCACAGTCACTCCGGTGAGTGACTGTGTCGCTGTTCCATTTGTGATCGCTGGGCCCATCTGCAGGCGGAAACAACAAGAGCTTGTGTCCACAGCCCTGGGAACTGGAGACCTTTCCACATGTGTTCGCCCAGCAGGGGCCTGGAGAAAATCACCAAAACCTTCCAACATGGGGCCAGAGCAGGGGGACAAAGGGGAAGCCCTAAGCCACTGGTGACCCCGGGTCATATGACCACCCCGTGGTCCTGCCCCGTCCCTTTCATCCCCTCAGGTCCCCAACACTCAGCCTTTTCATCATTCTCCAGGTCAACAGGATCAGGTTTACGCGAGTTGACCAAAAAGCTTATCAAACGAAGGCAGAAACAGGGGGTGGAAAACCTCCTCCCTGCCGAGAGCTGGTGGGAGGAGGGTGCCAGTGCGGCTGAGGCCAGAATCTCCCACTAATGGCATGTTCCTTCCTGGAGCTCCTTCTCTCTCCCTGTCCTCTCTGTGTGGAACTCCCAGAGGTCTCTGGGAGCCAGTCACCAAAATGAACCAATCAAAGGGCTAAGGACTTAGAGGGGAGAAAAGAACTAAGGGTTGAGACATCACGGGCTGGACAGTGGCTCTCTCATGCCCGAGCCCAGGAACCAGCAGCCAGGGGCATCCAGTGGGCTGCTGGGAGAGGTCCCTCTGAGCTGGTAGGGACTGCCTGCACACCCCTTTCCCAGCTCTAAAACCATCCTGCCATGCTGGTAGGTTGAGGGGACCACGGTGGGAATACTTACATCACAGAAATCAGAGGGCTGCAGACCAAACTTTCTCCCCTCTAAAACTAGTTGTTAAACATTTACCAGTGCACCAGTGCCTCCGCTATAGAGACTGTTGTTCAAAGTGTGATTCTCAGACTAATTATATCTGAATGTCCTAGAGAAAAGAGAAGGGTGGGGGGTGTTATCAAAATGCAGATTTTCTGGCCAACCTGAACTAACTGAATCAGATGCTGTGGCGGCAGGGTGGGGGTGTAGGGCGTGGGGCCTGGGGAAATGCATTTTTTAGCAAGTTGATGGTTATTAATAAATTCAATAAAGTTTGAGACTTGAGGCTTAGGGAGTGGGAGAGAAGAGTGGGTGTACATCTGGCTCTTGGCATCTGGAAGGAACAGCTGGCTTCAGTCCCAGTTGGCCTGAGAATGGACAGCTGTTTTCCCTCGAGATATAAACTTCATGACAAGAAAAGGAGGTGGGAACTCTGGGGTCCCAGCCACCCACTGACAACACAGTCGGTTCTGCCTTGGATCTCGGTTTGTCTCTGCTTTCCAACCTTGAGACTTGGATTCAAGGCAACATAGGCAAGTGCCCAGACATGTGCAGCAGCATGAAGAGAGTCCCCATCGTTTGTACTGTCACTGGGCCATGCAGCCCAGGGAGGGCCCTTGGCCAGCGCTCCACGTTAGCTGGCGCAGGACAGCGTTTGTTTGTTTCAGACGTGCAAGGGCATTAGCCGGAACTTTCACGGTCCGAGGTGGTTTGTAAGGCAAGGGCTTTGTTTACTTGAACCCACTGAGCCTGGAAGAGAGAGTCCTTTAAGGCAGAAAGAACAAGAGGAGAAAAGAAGGGAAGAGAAGGGGAAGAAGGGAAGATGTTTCACATCTTTTCTCAGATGTGAAACAGAAAGTTTGTGGAGGGCCCAGCTCTGCGTGTGACTTATTTTGCATCTACCTGAGGAAGTGGTTCAGATCAATTTTTCCTGAGAACTTGGCTACGTTTCATAATAGTCCTGGGAGGTAGATATTGATGAGACTACAGAGACAAGGCCATGTGACATGAAAACAGAGCTAGTAAGTGAAAGAACTGCCGGGTGGACCCCAATTCTTATGGCTGAAAAAGACCAAAGCACTTTCCTCACAAAAGAATACAATGCAGTATTTTTTTTTCTGCACGTGGCGGAGCCCAATAGGAGTCCTTAAGGCACCTGGGAGAGTGACATTGGACATCTGGGTTCCCAGTACTGACTCTTAAACCAGTAGAGCTCCTTATATCCTAATGCAAATTCAGAAATGTAATCTGAATCCTGTAAACCTTTCAAGATTATAAGCTATGACATTATAAACTATTAGGTCATTGACTATTAGGTTATCCACTGGGATGGATAACTGAGAGCTGGTCACATCCTTGAATATAATTTAGGCACTCCCCATATCAGACATTTAGGCTGCAGTAGTTCCTCAAGTTCAACAATCTGATATGTTTAGGGCGAGGGCCTTAGGAGAGAAGACATTTTGAGATGGGGTCTGTGACTCTACTCCCCCCGACCCCCAGCTTCCTTACATTGTTCCTGCAGCAGCTTCCCTTCTTCCTGCACTGCCGGATCCTGAGTCTTGAACCCCTCCACCGCCTTCCGAGTAGCTCCTTTGGCAGCCATGACCGTTCCTGATGCTTAATGAGCTCTCACTATGTACAGACACTATACCAAGCACTTTGCATGGGTTTACCTCATTTGGATGTCACAACAACCCTCTGAGGTGGAGCCAGTCGCAATTCTTGATCTGCAGGTGAAGCCATGGAGGATTACTGATGTGAGTCAGCTGCCTGTGGACATACAGCTACTAAGATGACATTTGAAACTTGCTCCCTAGCCCCCACTCAGGCTGGTGTGGGTGGGAGGTAAGTCTGAGACTTTCCACGTTGGGTTTGCTGTCCTGAGAGTACAGAAGTGAATCCTCGATCCAGTTCTCTGATCTTATGCCTGGCTTGATGTGGCCCCGCTCTGAGGTTTCGCGGGGGGACAGCCCAGGCCAAGTCCAGAGTGGCTGATTACAAACAAGATGGGGATGGTGTGGGGTGTCAGCTTCTGTCTCTTGAGAGAAAGAAAGGACCAAAAAAAAAAATGCCTCCTGAATTTTCTAGGATGAGGCCAAGGACACAACCTCCTCAGGCCAAAGCTCTCAGGCAGAGCTTGGAGAGACTGCGGGAGAACATGGAAGCCTCCCTGCCTGTTTCTGAGAAGTCCAAATTCTCTCTCTGGAACAGAGCTTTTGGAAGTTTCCATAATCCTCCCTCTCCTGGCTCAGGGGCCCAGCTACACTTTATAAAACAACCCAGAACCATCTGATTTGAAGCATGTACCGGCCCGTGTGTGCAAGACAGTAATTACCTCCAATTCCAGTTAGGAAAGCTGAAACCTGCCTTTTTCATGCCTCAGACAATTATGGAAGCGCCTTTTGAAGCTCAGGATAGAATAGAAAAGCAAAACAAACCAGAGCCAATTAGAGCCTGGGATTTGAGGCTGGCTTAGTTTTGTGCAGCGGGACTCAGGAGGAACTGTGGGAGAGGGTCAGGGGTCACCCCAAATCTCCAGCTGCCCACCAACTTTGCCTGAGCCAAAAGAACCATTATTTTATATTCAAAATCAAGGCCCTTCTCCCTGGCTCAGGGGCTGTCTGCAGCAGCAGCCTGTGCATCAGCTGTGAAGAAGACTCCCTGATTAGATAAGTCCTGGAATGCATTTGATGTTAAGCAAAACAGTTCTCTGACAGCTTTCCTTACATGCCATTAGAATGTTATTCCCTCCACTGAAACTCGGTGAGATAAACTGAATCCCCAAGGACACATTTGTTGGGGGTGCATAGCTGAGGTATTTTTGTGGCCTGTGTGCTATTGGGAATTAAGGTTCTCTGGCCCTGAAGCTCTCTGGCCTTAGTGGTGGAACCTGACCATCCTGAGACAGGGACTACGGCTATGAGGGTGGAAAATAGAATACTGGGCATGAGATCAGAGATCAGCAAGCAGCCCTGGGGTGAGGCATGAAGCCTGGGGACTCATGCTTCCTTACAGAACCTAAGGACGGATCTGTGGCGTTCAACACCGTACCACAAAGTGCAGAGATGGGAGTGGAGATGGAGCATGAGGTTTGAAGCCAGGTGAGGATGGTTTTAGCCAAGATCTGTTCATGAGAAGGACTGTCCAGGTGGCCTTTTGAATTAATAGGACTGTGTTGACTGTTAGGGCAACGTGACACTATTCCCAGAGGCTCCTTTTGAGTATGGAGTAAGGTAGACTGTGGGTACCAACGAGCCCCAAGAGAACTCACGATGCTGTATTTGTGCCCCTTCCCCAAGCTGAGAAGAGAGTTTCTTGGCCCTGGCATGAGTACTCAGCTCTCCATCTGCCTGTCACTCACCCACTTGACTGTGGGCCTTGATGTGTCCCTTCAACTCTAAGAAATGGCCTTCATGGGAACAGTATTCCCATAGAGCAAAGCAAAAAGGAACTTTGCTTAGGAATGTGTCTGCTATGCTCAAGGTGAGGTGAATATCAGTGTTCGGGAGACATCAAAGTGGCCAGTTCTGTGACTGCGAGAATAGAGGCTCGTGTCTGATTAGATCTTTTGATAAGTACAACGGGCACGATGTATCACAGCTTTACCAAGTGCCCGGCACTGTTCTAAGGGCTTTGCGTCATTTACTCATTGACTCCTTGCTCCAACCCTGTGAGGTATGTGCTATCGTTATCTTCGTGTTGCAGATAAGGAAACTGAGGTAGGGAGCAGTCAAGCAACCTGCCCAATATCACACACAGAATCAGTACTCATGACAGACCAACAGAGAGGGCTATCGTCATGACCCCAGAGTGTCTTAGAAACACCAAAAAAATTTTTTTAATAATTTTTTTTAAACCCAAGATGCTTAAAATTTTAAAATCCAACCTTTCCAGGCGGTCTGACCAAAGTGTGTGGAGAGGGTAAATCCTGAGTGGGTAACCCCATAGAGTGTTGGAATTAGAGTCCTCACTCCCATACACTCCTGAAGGAGCTGTTTCAAGACCAAGAAATACAGGTACATTGCAAGCACTACACTTACCGTCCTAGGTTGTGGATGGGCTAGACATGTCCACAGGCTCAAGCTGGCTTTAAATACAGTGTGCCTGACAGATCCAAAACACACGACTAAGAAATGTCCTGGGTACAGACTTTTTAGGTTTTTTAGGGCTGAATTAACTGTGGAGAATGTTCACATTCTCCTGTAAACTGTCCCTCGTGCCTATAAACTGTCTCTCTCGGTCATTGTTCAGGAGGATTCCAGCTGCCTGTGTCATTGGTTTGACCCCATGGGATAGTTCTTTATTAAGGTTCTGATGATACGCACAAGCACAGAAACTCGAGACCTCCAGTTGTCTGAATTTTCTCAAGAAGATGCCTTCCCCTGTAGCTCTTTAACCATCATGTACACGATCTCCCAACCTCTTCTCTGAAGCAGGTCCCCAGTGAGTCTTCTCCAGCATGCAATAGAGACTGCCAGCAGCTTGGCAGGCTCTCAGCTGGGCTGTGAATGTTCATGAGAGTGCTTCTCAGCTTTTCCACTGGCGCTAGGCTGTAGTAGGCAGAATAAGGGCCACCCAAAGATATCCATGTCCAAATCCCTGGAACCTGTGAATATGTTTTATTATATGAGATGGGAGAACTAAGGGAGCAGATGGAATTCAGGTTGCTCATCAATTGACTTTAAAATAGGAATATTAGCCCTTGCTAGTGCGGCTCAGTGGATTGAGCACCAGCCTACGAACCAAAGGGTGGTTGGTTCGATTCCCAGTCAGGGCACATGCCTGGGTTGTGGGCCAAGCCACCCCCCTGGTAGGGAGCGTGTGAGAGGCAACCACACATTAATGTTTCTCTCTAGCTCTTTCTTCCTCCCTTCCTCTGTCTCTAAAAATAAATAAATAAAATCTTTAAAAAATAAAATAAAATAAGAATATTATCTAGATTATCCAGTTGAGCACAATGTAATCACAGTGTCCTTAAATGTGGAAGAGGGAGGCAAAAAAGTCAGCTCCAGCATGATGTGACATGAGAAAGACTGAATGGGCCATTGCTGGCTTTGGAGATGGAGGGGGTCCATGAACCAAGACACGTGGGCAGCCTCTAGAAGCTAGAAAAAGCAAGGAAATCTGTGTTTCCCTAGAGCCTCTAGAAAGGAACACAGCCCTTCCAATATCTTGATTGTAGCCCAGTGACATTAGTGTCAGACTTTTGACCACCCGAACTGTAAGATAAATTTGTATTGCTTTAAGCCACTACATTTGTGGCAATTTGTTATAGAAACCATAGAAAAACTAACCCAGGGTGTGGCTGACAGCTGCAACTTGAAACAACCTCCTCCAGGTCCCGTGACTGGGTTGAAAACCACGAGAGCCACCTCAGCATTTTCCCAATGACTGGAAACGCTCACCACCCTCCAAGCCAAGCACCATCTACATGTGTGCACTCTGGCCATTAGACTTTTCCTTGGATTGTGCTTCTTCTCAACTGGGACGTTCCACTTCTGCACAGTGTCACCGGGGCCTCCCCCAGTGTAGTCCAGATACCCCATGGCATTACAGTGCGCTGCTCTTCACACTCATCCCAAAGGCCAGACACTTCTGGCCAGCACAAGGTTTGGGGGATTTTTCTCCCCTTCCATATAGCCAGCTACAACTTCTTCGAGCTCTGGAAAATTGAATTAGTATGACAGAACCTAGACAGGCTACGTGCGGGGGACAACCTCGGGTCTGAGAAGCTTTCTTGGAAAATTTGTGATTTTTCTCCAGTCTTCCACCATTCCTCCCCCAAGAACATCCGAGTCAAACTTTTGAACTGGATTAAGGATCTAGAATTCCCAGGATTCTGGCTCAGCCTCTTACTAGCTCTGTGACATTGGCCAAGTTATTTAATGTCATCGTGCTTCAGTTTTCTCATCTGTAAAATGGGGAAGTACACGAGTTCATAAATGTGTGGTACACATTTCGTGCTGTTTACAGGTTATTTGTTATTCCTATTGATGATGTTGTTCTGGTTGTTTTATTATTAGATGGGTCCCAAACCTCAGGGTCAAGTCATTTGGCACATCAGGAAAACCAGCTTCATGGTTCACCACGGATTATACTTCCAGCAATTGAGATGAATTACCACCTCACAGAGTATGGAAGCTCAGGTGTGTGACATCCTGTTCTAGAACTCTTTTCCCGCAAACAAAAAGTCCTTCAGGAGGCAGGCACTTGTGCATCAGGGCCAGATGAGGGATGGGAAAGACAACACTGTGTTTTTATTATGCAAGTGTCCTGCAGAGAGGGCATCTGAGTGGCTGATTCACACCCACTGGCACCCCAGCCTGATTCATCCGGACTGCTCAGAGCTCTCCACTTACTCAGAGAGTCTCAGCTCACTGTGTGGCCAACCAGGAGCCCTGTCATTTAGGCCCCTTGGTTCTTCAAGACTCAGCTCATAGGTCCCCAAAAGTGGAGACAGTGAAGGGAGAAAACCAGCCAGCTTTCATTCCCCCTGGTACCCAGAACACTGCCTGTGTTGACCAGAGGCCCCTCACAATAGCCCGTCCCTTCTGGGTGTGGCAGCCAGCCTGCTCTGGCCTGGGTGTGTATGGAGAGAGCAGGCTCTCAGTGGCTACTTGGGGCTGCTGCAGAGTACCTTGGTCTGTGAGTGGCTCAGGCCAAGTTTCTGAGCAGATAAGGGAGCTCAAGAGAGAAGAAAGCTATGTGTGCACAAAGCTTCGATTATAAACTATAGTAATAGTAACAACAAACAAAAATCCTCCGTGCTCTGTGGTATCATTGAGACTGAAAACAACAGAACTGGGATTCTTGACTTTCTCTTCCTTTATCCCCATGAAAGAGGTTTGAATTACAATAGTTTATCAAAGCAAAAACCATGAGAATAGGTGCCCGAGCTAACCGGGAAGCCTAGACAAATTAGCTTCTTGACCTCTAGCACATAGGGGAAGGGGAGAAAAGAGAGTAGGAAAGAATGAGCTCCTTCTGCTTTCTGTGTTGGCCATTTGGGGTCCTGAGCACACTGAGCCGATGTCAGATGCAGGTGTCCCCCATGGCCAGGAGTCCCAGGTGAACAGCAGGAGTCAGGGACATACCTGTATCTCAGGGAAGAAGCACCTGGTAGGGGAAAGAGACACGCTGCACAGAACACACACCCAAATTTGTGATTTTGCTTCTCCTCTCATGGTGTGTGAATTAGACGAGTGACATAATCTCTCTGCAAATAGGAAAAACTTCATGTTAGAATGCCCGGAAATAATGATATAGTATGGGGAACATTAGGTGTTCAATAGGTGCATAGTAGCTGTTCTTACTATTGAATATAACAACCAGTTGGGCCAAAGGCCACCAGATTTACAGAGTCACCTAACTAGGAGAAAACTGCAAGAAGTCAGCTAATAAGTATGCACAGAAAAAAGTCCGAAAGGAAATGCATCACCGTTTTAGTAATAATTGTTTCTAGATGATGGGATTATGAGGACTTTTTTTCTTCTTTATTTTCCAAACCTTCAATAAAAATGTTAGTTTTTATTATTTGAAAAATTTTAAACATTATTGTTTAAGAAGTCCTCAATCCCAGCTTCCTGGTTTCAGTTAGATTTGTATAAGCCATCTAAAACCAGAGTCGTCCAACCTGTTGCTAAAGCCAAGAGGATAGAGTCTACCACTCACCTGTAAAGAATTCCCTCTTCTTCTATACCAGGTGCCTCGAATGGAGCTTAAACCCCAAAGGGTTTCCAGCCCATTGTGACCTTACTAAACTCTTTAAGAGAAAACTTAAACAACAGAGAGTTATGTCACCCAATCTTTTTTTTCCTTTTAGCTGCCGAGAAACCTTGAACAAATTTAATGCTCAATTACAGTAATGATTAGCTCAGGTTTTTGGCATAATTATTTTCTTTCCCTTCTCTATGGCTTCAATTTCTCTTTTTCTTATTCATCCAACCTACTATGCATGCATCTTTTGTTGTAAACTACCTTGAGAATTCTTTGAAAGTTGGCTATAAATCATAAAGTACAAACAAAATAAATGAAATTTTACCTGATCTCTTTTAAAAAGAAATGAGGTCAAATTCATGTTATTAAACATCTTGACCAGTAAGTACCAGGAATGAAGCATGAAGAGCAGGAAGAAGAAAGTCTCAGAGTCAAGTTCTTGTACTTAGTGAGGAAAAAATTCTGACTGCGAATATGGAGCTCTTTGAGACTAAATATTTACCTTTTAAAATGATTGTTTAATAATCATTCTAATGCATGCTGTGAGAATCTACTAGGTGCCAGGAACTGTTTCAAACTCTATCCTGTCAATCTGGTGAGATAGGTATTATCATTTCTAATTGACGAGTGAAAAAAACTGAGGCTCAGAGAAATTAGATAACTTTCCACCAGTCTCCCAACTAGTAAGTGATGAATCTGTGGTTGCCACCCTGGTCTGGACAACTCTAAATAATTCCCAAACCTATTCTGATTCAACATATGCAGTTGACTTTCTTTTTTCTTGGTGGATTATGTTGAAATGGTGAACAGGCCTAAGGCCACTACTCAGGGAGAGACCACTAATAGTATGGCTAGGCAGAACCTGACACTATCGCTTGGTTCTGAACCAGAGACCTTTATAAAAATGTCAAGGAGAGAAAAGATGAAGAGGAAAAAAAGAAAGAGATCTCCCCACTCAAATTATCATCCAAGCAAAGATATTCAACACTAAAAGAAAGAGTTGACAAAATTAACATTTGTTAGATGAATTTTGTCCAAAAGAAACTAACAGAACAATCTGACAAAGACTTTAAGTGTGTTTAAGTACTCAAAGAGGAATAACATCTTTTTAAAAAGGAAATTGTGAAATAAATCAGGTGTAAATGAAACAAGAATTGTTAAATGTGAATAAAAACCAATTAGAAAGGTAAAATCTATAGACTGGATAAACTCTAGACAGGACACAGATAAAGAGGGGATTAGTGAGTGGAAAGGTAGTACTGAAGAAGGCACCCTAAATGCAGCCAAAGTCAGAGTTAAAGGCATAGAAGATAGTTGAGAAGCTCCACTTTATGTCTAGTGGGATTTCTGGAAGAAAGGTTTTGAAGGGATAGTAAAGAAGCAACATTTGAAAAGATATGAACTGAAAAAATGCATATTGAATAGTGAGCAGAATAAATAAAAATTAAGTCCATACCTATATGTTTTGTAGTGAAACTATAGAACCTCAAAGATAAAAAAGACAATATTTAAAGCTACCAGAAAGGAAAGAAGTTATTTATGTATAAAGAAATTAAAATTGCATTTATAATAGGCATCTTAATAACAACAGATTCCAGAAGACAGTGGAGTGGTATCTTCAAAGATCTGAGGGGAAAAACTGTTAATCTAGAGTTTGATACCTAGCTAAACTAGCATATAAAAGTGACTTAAAAATAGGGAATTTTTAGAAATTAAAAAAAAATGAAGTTTTGGATCTTTACTAAAAGTGCCTTTAAAGAGTATATTATAACAAGAAGAAAACTGAGTCTTGAGTAGGGTATACAAATAAAAAACTATAGTGGGCACAAATAAATTGATTAAAATGCACTTCAACTGATTATAAAAATAAATATATCTGTAGTTTAAAATAAAGATTAAATCAAAATATTAATCAAGATAATATAATGGGAGAGGGAGTATTTATTAGATAGTATGTGCTAAGACCCTTGCCTGTTCAAGAGGAGGATAAGATGATGAAAATCTTTACACTTTGAAACATTTACAGTTAAATGTGCATGGTGAAACTTTAGGGTAATCATGAACCGAAAAGAACTTCAATCTATAGCTTCCAAACCAAGAAAGAAGAAAATATAGAATATAGAACATCCTATGGATTTAAGAGAAGGCAAGAAAGAAAGAAAAGTGAAGAAACAAAGAAGAAAGATAAATGGAAAACTCTAAATATAATGGGAGAAACAAGTGAAATATAACTGTAACCACAATAAATATAAATGGATTAAATGTACGTATGAAAAATCAGAAATTATCAGATTAGAATTTTTCAATCCTCTCCTGCGAACATGCTTATTGATTTTAGAGAGAGGGAAAGAGAGGAAGAGAGAGGGAGAAAAACATCAATTTGAGAGAAAAACATCGATTGGTTGCCTCTTGCTCATGCCCTGACTGGGAAAGGAACACATGACCTTTTGGTTTATGGGACAACAACTCGAACCAACTGAGCCACACCAGCTAGGGCTAGAATTTTTAAGTATCTAGCAGTATTTTCCAAAGGCACGCATAGACCAAACCACACAGAAAGTTAAAATAAAGAGATGGCACAACGTACACCAGGAAATACTAACCAAAAGAAGGGTGCCGTTAAGAGTATCCATAGCAGAGTGCTCTTGGGAAAATTTGAATGAACTTCCTAGGGAAGCAATGTAGGATTTCTGGTCAATATTGAGTACTCATTTGAGAACCGCAGTAGTCATGGATTTAAAGTATGATCAGTCAACTCAGTGTATTATTTTCTCCATTAACTTTAAACTGCTCAGGGCCATTGTAGCCTAAGCCAGAGGGTTGAAGGAGTTGAGGGTATTTGTGGGCCGTGTTCATAATAATGAGTTGAAGATTTGATGATGGGTAAAGAGAAGAACAAGGACATGTGAGAGGGTAATAAATAGACCAAAACAGATTAAACAAACAAAAATAAATAAATAAGCAGGTAAGATTAATTGATTGGAGGAGAAATACCAGAAAAAGTTGGCTGGAAAGAAACTGGTGATTGAATCCTATGATGATTAAAATTGAGACTTGAAAAGTGGTGATGAAAAGGTCCAGGCTATGGTCATTTAAAAAGAGCGAGGAAGGTGGAAGAACAGGTCAGTGGAAGTTAGGAGGTCAAGAAACTCGGAGACCAAGACGTTAAGGTCACCAAGAATGATGACGGAAGTAGGGGTGGAAGGGAGGAGGGTGAGCTGAGCACTCCAGTGTTCGGTAAATGAGTAATGGGGAGGCTGGTGATAGCAACCAGATAGGAGAAGAGTTGTACAGTCTGAAGGAGTGAGCATCCAAAGAACTGTGGTTTTTAGAGGATCAGGAGGAGGAAGTGAATGGGAGTAGCAGTGGGAAGCACGGAAGAAAACTTCCGTATCTTTAGGCTCTGGGATTTGTGGAGAGTGAGAGAGAAAGCACATCCCACTTTTGACTGCAATGGGGAAAACCACACCCTCAGGGCCAAGTAGGTTTAAATTAAGGAACTAAGATGAACAAAACGTATAATGAAGATAAGGATTTAAAGGAATTCTAGAAAGGTCAGTGGAGAAGGCAGGCATTGGGTCAGATAATAATAATAAGTGGGTCAGATATTAAGAACAGCACCAACTTTTTTTATTGTCTCTCTCCCACAAGCATATAAACTCCGTGAGGGTGAGGATCTTTGTCTGTTTTGTTCACTGATGTATCCCAAGGACTAGAATAGTGCCTGGAACATTATAGATGCCCAATAAGTATTTTTTGAGTGAATAATGGTAGCTAATAATTATTGAGCATTAATTTGCCAGGATACAGCTAAGTGCTTTGTGTGTATTGTTATTTTTACCCCATTTCATAGATGAGGGCATTGAGGCACAAAGACGATAAATAACTTGCTTAAGTTTATAGGGCTAGCAAGTAGCAAGGCTGAAGTTCAAACACATTCTAGTCGTAGTTTGGCTCTAGAGTCCCTGTATTCTTAACCTCCACATCGCTCCACTTTCCTGTGGTTGGAGGACAGAGATATATCAAGAGGAGAGTCCAGGTGATGGTAAATGACCAAATAGCTATGAGGTTAAAAGTTAAACAATAAATATTACTACTGATTTCAAAAGCTACCTAAAGGCAGTACAAGGCATTTATTGTCCCTAAGGTCAGATATTTTTTCATCTCCCACTGTGACACAGGCACTCTCTGCTATCAGTTCCAGTTCTTTTCATTTCCTTCCTCCACATCTTCACACACCCCACCCCACCCTCATATCTCCCTTCTTCGTTATTTTTAGTTCCACCTGGCAAAAACCTCAGCCTTTTCCACTAAGTTTTTTTCAAGGCAGTCAGGCGCATTGGAACCGAGTTTCTGAACATGTGATATTGACACATCGATCTTACAGCAGGCCTTGGGATCACCAGGATGACTCACTGTCATACCGATTCCAACTACATACTCATTCTGGGAGCGCCTTTCGAAGCGCTGAGATTCTTCTGGCCAGCTTATGAACAGCTCATCTTACTATGAAGTGAGAACTCACTGAACATTCCAACATGTCAGGAAAACCAAGAAAGAAAATGAGTGTGTGTAACTGGGTACAGGAAGCCTGGGATAGTGTCACTGTTCCTGTGTTAAGCCTCTGCATCATCTCCCTTCATGAGATATTTGCTCTCCCGGGGTCAGGGCACATGGAAGGTCTCAATAAGCATCTGGTAAATTGGACTGAAGGTCACTACCCATGGTGCATTGGTGCTTTTGTATCCACTAAGTTCCTTCGGTTGCATGCAACAAAAACTCCTCTAACATTAGCCAAAGCGAGTTTAAAAGAATATAGAGGGCCTACAAGATAAAGGAAAGACTGGAAGAACCAGTCTCAGAAACAGGCAAGAAGCAATCAAGCTCCAAGAAGCAAGGAAATAAGCACCACAACAAAGGTCACAAAAGTCTAGTCAGGACATACCACTTGGGTGGGATGACATTCCTAGTGTTTCCATTCCCTCCGTCCTTCTGCTCAAAACTCACATTCCATTGGGGGAGCATCTGATCGGCCTAACTTGGGTCACCAATTTCCTAATTAGAAGTTCTACTCACAGACTGTATCCTACAGGGAAAAGATTACCCCCTAAAAGGGAAACAGGGTGTTACTTGGAAGGGGAAATGGACGCTAGGTGTTCTAACACAACAAACACCCACGATCCCCAGCTTCTCCAGGGATATTTAAGAAGACACAAAATCTTATCTCCTCTCTGCTGTACTTTCAGAGTCAGCCCCGGTTTGGTCCAAACTGACAATATCTTTTAGTACAGGGCTAGGGATGCTTTGACATGATTGTCAATATTGAGCAATATTTCTTTGGAAGGAACTCTTAAAATTACTGTCACATAAATGTTCCCTGCTATACCAAGTTACCCTTTGTCTCCCCCTGTGTGGTTTAATGTTATTTTTCCTTAAGTTTTTACAAACAAAATTCCTAAATTATTATGGACAGGTTCTTGTGGAAAATTTTAGGGTGTTTTTTTTTCATTGAGAGGGAAGATTCTCAATGAAAAGCACTATAATTTCAGTTCTAGACTTTGCCTGTATCTTATTCTAAGATGTATTTTAATGAAATACTATGAGCGAGACCCATATGTCCCTCTTGATAATTTGTGTCTGTGGCAGTTATTTTCTTAATCGTTGTTCTTATTTCTCTACTTAGTTATTACTTTTGAAGTATTGTTTTTACTGCATGATCTCTTTTTATTTCTCAAATCAGTAGGTGAAAAAAAGTATTTGTCTTTATTTGATTCAGGTAGAAACTGATTTATCAAAAGATTGTGACTACTCGAGGTCACGTAGCTAGTCAGTCATAAAACCAGGCCAAGAATCAAAATGTCTTCACTTGTGGGCACTTGATTACTTAAGTCAGGGATCTCAAACGGATGCCAGTACCACACTTAGATCTTGGGGGGTGGCTGGATAGGAGGGCTGCCTTGGACCCCGCACTTTAAAGGACCTCTCACCCCATGGGCCAAAGAGCAGTGACCACCCAGAGCCTATGCTCCTCCATCTAGACCACAGTCTGGGTCCCAGGAGATGTCTGTCAAATTTTCCAAACTCATTTGGGTCCATCCTTTCAAGGGCAGGCTGCACCCTTGCTATGGACCTAAACCGGAAGGATAGCCATGGGGCGACCATTTTGGGTGATGGGGATAGCCAGAGTTGGGACTTGTAGGCTGAAGTGTCCACATGGGTGTGCAAGGCCCCTGGGAATGCAGGATGGAGCTGGGGGTGGAAAGAGAAGGGCCAAGGGTCAGGAGACAGCTCTCCCCCTACTGCCCCATTTCTGTGAGGAGCTCCAAGGTGTCCCAGAACTGTGAGTGCACACCTGGCTTCCAGGCAGGTTGTTAAGAAAGCATATCTTTTCGTTGCTGGCAGACAGAACATATTTCCTTTAACAGTTAGTGAGCTTGATTTGTACTTTTTGAATATTTAGGCATATGACGTGTAGGCCTCCACTGGTACTTTTGCCCCAGGCTCTGCAAATGTGAGGGGTGGGCGTGCAGGGTGCCAACATAAGTTGCTTGGCCAGCATGCTGGGTTGGCTTTTTTTTTTAACATCTTGAATTAGTTTCCAACATTAACAATTAGGAGATTTCATATAAGAATGGAGATTTCTGGTTTCTCTCTTTTTAAAAAAAATTCCTCACCCAAGGATATGTTCATTGATTTTAGAGAGAGAGGAAGGAAGAGAGAGAGGGAGAGAGAACACTGAAACATTGATTGGTTGCCTCTCACACCTGCTCTGACCGGGGATCGAACTTGCAACCTTCTTGGTGTAATGGAATGACACTCCAATCAACTTAGCCACCCAGCCAGGGTGAGATTTCTGGCTTCTCTTTTTAATGAGACACAGAAATTCGTGTTGTTCAGGGCCTACCTACCTGTATGACAGAAGGGTCTGGGGCTGTGCGGTGACTGCTTGCTCTGGATGGCACAGATGTTTTCCCACTGGCCACAGTTCCCACCTGTCTCCCTTCGCTCATTTTGGTGACCTCTCTGGCCCCTGGGGGCATTCGAGTTTGTCGCCCCTGATTTAAGTCCATGAGATATGTTCTTTTGGTGTAAACCCACCATGCTAACACATTTAATCATTTTTTTGCCTCTTCTTTATAACTTCCTCTAAGAAAACTGTCTTTTTTTTTTCATTAGCTAAGTGTAATTCCCTAAATTTCAGTTTGGATAATTGCCTATAGTTTTAGCATCCTGTTCCCTAACTTCTGAATCCTGGGGAATCATTAAAACAACAGCTAGGCATTTCAAGAGAGCAGTGTCTTGGAGGGGATCACCCTCTTCCCACCAGGCCATGTGAACTGGAAACCAAATGGAATGGATTTTCTCACTTTGACCCCAGTGAGGGAGGGAGATTTTTGATAACTGACAAAGAGCTTTTGTTCGGGTTTGCGTCAGGATAAATCAGCTTGGCCCCCTGCGTGGCCCCTTACTCTTCTAGGCTCATCTTCCCTTCCTGCCCCAGAAGAGCCCCTGCCCTTCCTCCCTTGTGCGTGGGGGCCACAGTCCTCACTGGCTTCAGGTCTCAACATTCGACCCCCTCCTCCACCCCGCCTATCAGTCTGGAAAACAGCTTTGCAAGTTAACCTCCAAGGACATTCACTGGGTTTCCAGCAGGGTCCGCAGCCCCACAGGCTGCCAAAATAGGCTCTTTACACTCCATAGATGGGAGAGAAAAATCTGCTTGTTCGGTTGCAACTGTCAAGCAAAGGACGTGCTGAGCTCAGATAGAAATAGCAGCAGGGTCAGGGCAGGGCAAGGCCCCAGCATTCATTAGCTCAGCCGGCTAAGGGTGATTAAATGCACACAGTGGCCCATGAATCGGGCCATGGAGGGCAGCCACACAGCGCAGCACAGAAAAATCATTCTTTGGCCGCTGTCAGCTAGTTGAATGGGACTTAATTATCGGGATAATGAGAACTGATTTTCATTGTTTTAATTTTGGGGAAGGGGTGAGAAAGGAGGGACTTTTTTCCCTCGTCTGAGTGAAAGGATGCTAAACTGTGGCCTCCAGCAGGGCCCCACCTCCTCCAGGCTGCTGTGGGCTAAGCCTCCCGCATTTGCTCATTTGCTTTTTTTCACAGATGCACTAAGAAAGGGTGTGAGGCTTGTCTTCTGTGTTGATGTTTCTTTTAGGCCCTGTAACCCTGGCAGGATGAGTCCTTGTAAGAGCATGTCTGGGCTGGCATCTGTCCCCAGCAGCTGTACCGAAGCCACACAGACGGAGAGAGTCCGTAGACAGCTCTGCCTGCTCTCAGCCCCTTCCAAGGGCTTCCTGGTCAGGAGTGAACCCCATCTTGTTCCTGTGTTTTGTTTTGATGCGAGATCTAGAAGAATCGAATGAGCTGCTCAGGTCACATGTAGGAGAAGGATTCTGAGTTCCTCGCACTCATTTTGAGGTTCAAGACCCTAGGGTTTCACTGCAGACCTCACAACAGTGTGGGGTTCGTCAGAAGTCTTTAAAAGCCACAAATCCTTGACAGTTGAAATAAGTTCTGACCCCATGAACCAGGAGAATTATTAGTCCACCTCCCCCTATTCAGCTCGAATCACTTGCCACCCTCCCCCGATCTTGCTCATCAAACAGAAATGAGAGGGTTTTTTATTCTCCAACTTGATCATTCATTTCTCTGTGTGACACTTACTATTAACTGAGTGGTCAAACAGTGAGTATGTGTAAATTTGGGGTTAGCGTGGTTCTAGCTTGCATGGAAATACATAATGACACATCACCCCCTCCCACACCCCCACGAGGTCAGCTGGGTAGACCCGGAATGATTAGAGAAACACTCAGGGGGCCCTAACTGAAGGTGAGACTCTGGCTGACCTGGAGAAGGAAGAGAGACTGGGTCTGAGCAGCAAGGGAAGCTTCAGGAAGCTCGCAGAGGCTTGGGGGTGCTCCAGGGTTGAATAGAATTTCAACCACAAGCAAAGGGTTAAATTAGATGGTGTGTTTGGGAGAAGGGAATGGGCACTGCTGAAATGAAGAATCCGTGTGAGGGAGAAGACTGAAGATTTCAGTTGCCGAGTAAAGCCAAACTGATGTAGAGTTGTGATAGCCAGTGCATGCTTTTTTTTCCTTTCTAACTCCATCTTGAGCCATAAAAAGGGGTGGCTGTTGCTTTTGCTTTGTTTTTATTTTCATCCCTGCCCCCCACCCCTCCCGCAAGTGCTTTAAAGAGAAAGGCAGAAAGAAAGAAAGAAGGCATGCCCTCCTTCATGGAGCACAGAGACAGAAACTCTCTTTGATGTTTCAGGGTTTCTAGGTTTAGTCTCAAGACCAATGCGGGTTCCTTCTCAGGGACTGCCCAGGCCGTATCCTCCGGAAATCCCACCGAGCCTCACCCTGCCCAGTTCGCTTTAGCTGCTTCTTTTCCTGAAGACTTGGCAGGATATAGGCTAAGTTCTTCAAATCTGGCAACTGGGGTCCTTGCGGCAATGAATAGATGGCTAAGGAGAAAGGGCTGTAATAGGTTAATGGCCCCTTTCCAAGCAGAAAAGCCATAGTCCTTCCCAGAAGCCACATCCTACAGGCACAGTCTTGATAGGCTGTGTCTGCCTGTCAGAATTAATTAATCATGCCTGTCAGCAGCGGGGATGGCCCTCTCTGGCTGACACAGTGGCTGCATCCCTCCTGACTGTGGAATCCTTTGCCTTGGAAACTCATGCGGGTCAGAGGGGAAAGTTGAGTCCGGATGGCATGCAGTCTTCTTAGGGTATGTTTTCTCACCCCCGAAACCTGCTCCGTGCTTTTATGTCGCCCAGCTAACATAGCTCGTCGCACAGCTACGCTGTCAGTGCGCTCTTCTGTGGCCTTGCTCGGACCTAACACCATTCATTTTGAAAAAAATAGAGCTGGCAGAGTGGAATTTGTAAGAACAGCTCTTAGTATTTGCACTTTTTGTTTCAAGATCTCCAAGCACTTAAAAACGGCTGACGTGGCCACTTGGCAGCGGTTTCTCCCTCTCCACATGGCAACCTGTGGCACCTTCCTCAGAAACAAAACTAAAGCCCTCTGTCTCTCTATTGAGACCTCTGCTGGTTCTCTGTTGTCTGTAGAAATAGTCTCCAAACTTTCTTCTGTTGAACCTTCTAAGAGTAAACAATTTTTAAATATGTACTCCCAAATATGTGTATTTATTTTTACATTATACCCATGTATCACTTTGTTAATACATTATGTACATTATAAAATATACACATATTAAAATTTTTAAAAGCTGAAATAAAGATGAAGTGAGCAATAGCTTAAAATATCTTGCTAATTATGCTGGCTTCTTCATGTGATCGTTAACTAATCACAAAACAACAAATACATCGGCCAAGGTTCAATATAAAGGACGGTGAATATAAATACATGGGTCTAATAGTTTTCTTGGAATTTTCTGATTGTTTTGGCTTGACTTCTGGTCACATCTGAAGGTTCGGTCCTTGTTCTCAACTAGAATGTGGTGAAGAGAACCCGTTCTGGGAGAAGTGTCGGTGCCACTGTTCTTACCGTTCATCTGTGCTTGTACCACTAATGCCCCTTGGAGCTGTTGTTTCTATGCAGGTGTTCATGTAGTCCCCTTGTTCACTTTTGTGCATGTTAGGTCAGACTAGATATTATTCGTGATCTAATGAACCGAACCCCTGTAAACTGTGCTGGCTCCTAGTTTGTTAAAAGCCTGGGGAGGAGCGAGGGCTCAGGACACCACCAGCGACCCCTGTGCCATGGGTAACCCCGAGTCTTGCTGCAGGATGCTCCATTTCATGAACCACTGCGACGCGTGGCCATATGCCATGGAGGGAGGGAGGACCCCATCATCATATGTATATTATGTATTACAAAGACAAATTTCTTAGATGAAAATAAATCTAAAATTCTAATAATTTCTACCTGAATTCTAATGGATCACCTTGTGCAACTCTGGGGTGTGGATCCCATTTGGAGACCAAAGGTCTACAGAATTAATTTCAAACACATTAGCATTGATTTAAAGGGACCTTCTCTGTCCAACCTCAGCCCATCTTTGCAGCCTCGTCTCCCATTGTTTTCTGTCATGCACCATGGAGGCTTTCCATTGCTTCCTAAACATGAAACATCCTTTAATAACTCCACTCGTCCTCCTTACTGTTTCAGCCAACTAGAATGCTTTTCTCCTGTTCTCTACTTGGCTAATTCTTACTTAATTTTGAGGACCCAAGTTAAATCTTTGAAAGGCCTGATTCCCTTAGACCAGACATCAGCAAACTTTTTCTATAAAAGGCCAGATAGAAAATAGTTTGAGTTTTGCAGGCCATACTGTCTCTGTCCCAGATACTTAATACTGCCATTGTAGTACAAAAGCAGCTATAGACAATATGCGCACACTCAAATGAACGTGACTACATTCCAACAAAACTTTCTTTATCAAAATAGGCAGTGGCTGGATTTGGTCCTAGGGTTGTTGTTTGCCAACCCTGCCCTGGAGAGCCTGTCACCCTTCAACTCTCCCTCTCCTAGCTTTTTCTCCATGATTGTCTGTTTAAAACACGTCTTCCCCAAAATACTGAATGCCCTGAAGCCAAAGACTCTTCTTCTTAGTCCCTAGATGCTAGAAGTCTGGGACCTAGAAGCTATTCATTAAAGACATGTTCTTGATTGTCAAGCATTATCATGATGTTCTTGATGGGAAGAGAGAAATTGTTTTATTGGGTATAAGATTAAATGGCTGACTTCTAAGAATTATCCCAAATAGAAAATTATGTAAGGATTCTAATAATAAGATTACAGGGTTAGGCCTGAGTTGGAAGTAGGCTTTCTAACATGGCAGTCAGTGTCCTGTTTGCCTGACCACCCACATTCATGTCCCTGTCACTTTGTTTGGGCCTATAGCTTCAACAGATCCTGGAGATTCCCTTCATGTTCTACCACGCAGCCACTGGTGAGGCTAAAACCTTCATATCTTTCTATGTTGCTTTATGGTTTTCAAAGCAGGTGGCACGATTCCCATTTTGTAGATGAGGCAACTGAGGCAAGTTAAATGATTTGCCCTGCCCCAAGATAGCTGGGACTTCAGCTCTGGTTTTCTGATTCCAAAATTAGCCTCTTTCATTATAAGAGACAGCCTCTCAAGTAATTAGACAAAAATGACACAGTGCAAAATTAACTCAAAGAAGAAATTAATCCCATTTAAAATTCCAAAGAGACCTTAGGACAATGTATGTGAGAATTTCAAGGGTATTTTATGGAGTTGGCCCAATGGAAGTATAGACACCTGGCCAACTTTGCATAAGATACATAAATCTCAAACTCAATTTAACTAACTTTCATTTATCTTGGAAACACAAAAATTTAAATTAGCACTTGGCTTGAACGAAGAGATTCACACCAAGCTTGTATCCCCGCTACCCTTGTAAAATGCTTCATGCACCCCAGGGTTGAAGACCTCACTGCTCCGTTTGACTGTGAAGGCTGCCTCCGCATACTTGCTGCCAGGGGAAGGTTAATACTGACTCAGAAGCAAGAGGACCACTGACTGAATCACCATCACTTACTACACTCCTCTGCTCTGTATTCCTTGGAAACCTCTCGCCCCAGTTTGGGCTGGAACCAACCCACTTAGAAGGAGAGAGAACAATTTTACAGCCCCTCATGGAGTGACTCCAAGCCAATCGTATCTATTTCCAAATGATCTGACGCAGTAAGTGGATCATATTTCCTTTGGAGGCTTGGCTGAGGACAGTTGGATTGGCAACCTTGAACCAGAGTGAATAAAAAAGACTGTCAAGAAAAATCTCAAATGGTCCCTACGGACCATTAGTCCTAGACCCTAGGACTAATGAAATGCTCAGGTCAGGGGTGGGGTGTTTTCTGGGGAGACTGAAAAAAAGAAAGAAGGATGAGGTGACCATGTGTGAAATTCGAACGAACCAACGTTGATTCAGAAAAGCCTTGGAGATTGGCACATGCCCAGTACCTTTCTGAGAGCAGGCACCAAGCCTAAAACAATTCAAAAAATCTACCTCTTTTTTTTTTATTCTTACCTTTAATCAGACTTTTTATTGAAATTTTTTATGATTGGTTCCCTGTCCACTTTCCACTCCCATCCCCACCCCTACCACCCCACCAAAGGAGGCAGGGACTCTGAATGTATTTGCCAAAGACCAACAGACCTCTGTGTTCAATTATTCTGGTATGAAGGAATAATGATTAGAGAGTTCCAAAAACGGGGTGTGGAAAGAGCAGAGAAGTTAGGTTTCATGCAAGGCCCTTGGACAGAACAAGTACCCTAGGTTGCTAGGATGGAAATTGAGCTGATTCTTCACAGATCTGGTGAAGGGATAAGCTGAGTCCTAGAACCAACTCCCAATCCAGGGGAGTTTCTGGTCAAATGGATACAGGCAGACCTTTGAGCATCAGCTTCCAAGGTCATGTACCTGCTCCATTGTTCTTGGCTTTGGTTATGCAACAGTATTTTCCAAGGCAAAGATAAAGTGACACAGGGGCTCTTCGAGGCTGTTCCTCAAGCAAGGGGAGGCATGTGCCTCTGGCTGTCCACTTGGCAATGGAGGTCTCCACACTACTTCTTTCCACCCAAATATTCTGGCCACTGGAGTTTTGGGTTGTTGTTTTTGTTTTTGTTTTTTAACAGAAAACAATTTAAAAGGACAATTGTCACTTCCCTTTGCTTCATGTTCTTCACAGTCCACTTAGTGGCGTGTTTCAGGCCCACTATGTGCATTCTTTTCTAAATGGAACTGCCCTTGTCCTCAATGCCTTAGCACTTGAACAGGAGAGCCAGTCAAATACGTCCTATAGGTACCTGGGGCAGAAACGCTCTGAGAAACACTACGGAGACTTAGAGGTAGGAGCCGCTATACATAAGCTTTGCCAACGAGCAGATGTGAGACAGGCAAGAGGCTGCGACTATAAAAAGGACCCTATCCATCATTCTTTCATTCATCCATACATCAGTTCCCCGAACATGTATTACCTGCTTGTTATTTGCCAGGAACAAGGGGCTTGAGACTCAGAGATGAATAAGACAGGGAGCATGGGGGAGAGGGGAGGCCGGAGAGAGGAGGTGGTGGAAAAGGAACTGGAAAATAGTTGGGGCCAAATTAGCAAGGGCCTATACCAAGCTGAGGAACACGAACCTCATTCCATAGGCGACAAGGGTCCTTCAAAGGTCTTTCTGCTGTGGTGGCACAGACATCTGCCCCCTACCCCATTACTTCCCACCCTAGCCTTGACTTATTTCTCTCATAGGACTTACTACAATTTAGAAGTATTTATCCACTTATCTGTTTGGTGCTAATTTCTTGTCTGGCTTCCCAAATGGGATGTGAGCCCGTAAGGACAGGGAGCCTACGGGTCATATTCAGTGCCACATGCCCAGTTCTGGGCACAAAGTGGGCCTTCAGCAAATATTCTCTGGATTAGGTCTGTGTTTAGGCAGTGATCTGCTGTCTGTAGAGTGGAGGGAGATCCAAGCTTGGGAGAATCCGTAGGATGGATTGGAGTAGAAGAGAGATTCTAAGAGCCTGGTCTGGGGCTCCAGTAGCATAGATGGAAGGGAGAGACATTTAAAGGATTCATCAGAGTCAATGCTGACAGACCTTGAAGGGGAGTGGGGGGCAGGGTCAGGGTGATCCTAAGGTTTCCATTGAAATGTCTAAGTGGCTGCTGATATCATTGACTGAGAGAGAAAGGATAGGAGAGGAACCCGAGGAGGGACCCGTCGTGGGAATCAGGAGAGCGTAGATAACGAGATCAGTTTTGGACATGTGTGATTTGAGACAACTGGAGAAAGTCCAACTGGAGATGCTCAACAGACAGTTGGAAATGTATGCGGGCAATTCAGGGGATGGCTGGGGCTGAGGTCATGGGTTTTTAGTGATGAATGAAGCCAGCAGAGACTAAGGTTGCTCAAGGGGATCAGTGTTTGAAAAGAAAACAGCGTCAAACCTGGAAGAAATACAATTTAATGGGAGGGTAGGAAAGAGGAGCCAGTGGAGGAACCACAGGCAAGGTCTAAGAGGTAGGAGGAAAAGAGAAGAGAGGGGGACCCATGGCCACTGTTGAGAAATAGAGGCCCCACCTGGGACAGAGCAGTGTGAATAGGAGGTGTCATTTTGGGTGGCTAACTCTGCCCATTTCTTACCATGCTAGTGGTTTAGGGAGGTCTTAGTGACTCTGGGCCACTGAGAACAAAAACACATCTGTGTGCTTTATCAGGACTTTTTCCTTCTAACAGACCCTCAGGGTGGCAGTGGGTGGGTGGCAGGTTTAGTTATGCACTGAATGGTGTGCTTCCCGGAGGATGTCCTCAGCTTGGAAATGTCTTTTGGGTGGGCAACTTCAGCTCAAATGCAGACAACTCCTCCTACCAAGAATGGCTCACACACTCTGGACAAGACAGTTGCTTAACAAATGGCCCCACTGTGGGGTCTGGGTTCAGGTTCCAGCAGGGTCAGGGCAGACAGAGGCTAGTTCCAGTTCCCTGGGGGGAGCTGTCTTCCTCTGGGCACTGGTTCACATGTCAGCGCTGACCTCAACCTCCCCTCCCCTCTCTTCAGAGTCCTCCACCGCAACCAGTCCTGGTTCTCTAGGAGCCTCATTCTGCCTTCCTTCTAGCCTTCCTGTCTACTAATACAGGCCAGTGGTTTCCACACTTACTTTAGTCACTGAAAATGTTGTGGAAATGAAATGAAAACTTAAAGGCAAGCCCAGAATCTACCATATTTTGATGTGTATAATGTGCACTTTTTGCCCAAATTTTTGAGGGGAAAATAAGGATGTTCGTTATACATGGGTGGCACCTGAAATACCTTGTATCTGTTCTTGTGTTTTGTAATTATTTGTTTCATAAAATTTCTTGTGCCATAATATGTTCAAAACTAAATGCTAAAATTCCTTTATAATACAAAAAACCACAAGTATAAATAAATAAATAATTGAATTAAAAAATTGAAATGAAAGATTTCTTTCATGAAAGTTTGGGCCAAGAATGTAGGTGCACGTTATACGTGGCAAAATATGGTAGATAGGCCAAAGTGGGGTTGCTCTAGCTGCAGGAAGGCGTGTAGGGCCCAGGAGTCCTGCTCTGAGTGAGTCCCAGCGCACCAGGGCCTCTGCTGTGAGCCTGGAAGGCAGGAGAAATGCACAGGTCACGGGGTCTGTGGGCCTAGATGCCTTAGCTCAGCCCTGTCCCCCTCTCTGTTATATTTAGGTCCCTCCTGACTCTGAAATTCTCTGAGAGAGCGTCTGCAGGTCATGAGTCTCCACTCTCTTTCCCTGAGCATTTGCCCTCCCGGGAGAAGAACAGGCAGGGCTGGGACAGAGTGTTGGGGCCAACCTGACACAGAACACGTGCTGATCGTTCCCACCTGGTCACTTCCAGAACTGTGTCACCCAGAATTTCAGGCCCTTTTTGTGAATGGAGTCCTTCAGTGTGCGTGGGTTGACCAGAGCCTCCCTGCTCCCCTGGAAAAGGCTGTGTGGGAAAAGGACTCCAGACATGGCTGTTCCATCCCTAGCACACACACACACACACACACACACAAAATTTACAGGATCCTGTCATGGAGGCCTCAACAGTTTCCTCTTAGGGTGGGAAACGGAAGGAAGAAAGGGAGAAGCTTTCTAAAGTTAGCCTCATGGTCTCATTCTCTCTCTCTCTCTCCCCCTCTCATATTCTGTGTGTGTATATTGCTCCATTTGCTCCATCTCTTCTAGAAAACTGACATGCTGAGCTTCCTTACCCAGCTCCTACCTCCCGTTAGTGCTGGGCAAACCCTGTGCACCACCCTGCCTGGGCCCGTCCTGCTCTCCCCCTGTGGCTCGCTCACCCTGGTGCCCAGCCCAGCCCTTCTGCATACTTCTACCCAGCTCGTGCGTCACAGCTATTCATCTTGCTTAGTGCTGGCTTGGCTGCAGATGCTGTAAATATGGTAATTTTAGACTCCCTGATTGGAAAGGGTTGCAGGGCAGGGAGGAGAGCAGTTTGGTTTACTCTGTTGGAGCTGGTTCCAAGCTGGTTCTGCCACTCTCTGTGTGCCCCTGTTCTTCAAGCTGTGGCCCCATCAGGGGCCCCCTCTCTTTGTGTTCGGAGCTGACTCCTGAGCCTGGGAGGAGTGAGAGGGACAGAGGGGATGTGTCTTGGCTGTCTGCCTGGAGAATTGCAGGTTAGCAAGGAGCACCATGGCCCAGGCGCCAGGAGTGCAGCCAGTGACGCATGGGTGTGGGTCCTGACCCGGAAGGACAATGCAAGGGCCAGAGGCCTGGGGATTAGCCCCTCCCACCCAGGGCCAGGCTCCAGGCACACTGGGGATGAAGTGGGGGCCACTGGAGGTGTCTGACCCTTCCAGAGTTCTCTCCTTTTTGTTCTTTCCCTCCTGACCTTCCCTGTGGGGGGCTGTCACTCCCAAGGGACTCAGGCAGGCAGTGCTCCCAGGGTTGTTGGCTAATCCCTCCTCCCACCTTCTTGGTGCTTAAAGGCAAAATTTGCATTTGATTAAAGTACCCCCCACCCCAACAGAACACAGAACAGTCGGTGGATTCAGATCTCCAGGGAGCGACTGCCAGGCAGACGTTTTAAGCCAGGGGAGGCAGGGTGGGAGCCGAGAGGGTTTTGAGCCCAGAGCCTTGTCAGACTCTTCAAAAGCCTCCAGATAAACTTCCAGCTCCTCCTCCACTCAGGAGGCCAATCCTAATTCCAAGGCTCTGAGTGGGAGTTGGAAGAGTTCCAGTGTTTGAGCCAGTATCTGTAAGTCATAGAATGTTGGAGCCCAGGAGCCAACTCAGATTTCTTTGGGCCTTAAACCCCCATTTGGCAGCTAAGAAGTGACTTGCGCCAAATCAGGGGCCAGGTAACCACAGTACTGCTAGCCCATATCTGGTTGTTCATCCCTGCCATAAACACATCTTTATAGAAGGTTCTAGAAGAAGGACAGAAGGGTTCTGATCAGTATTTCTCAGTTTCTGATTCCTAGAGGAAGCCGCAGCGCAATCCCGCTGCTATCTCTGCTGATAGACGTTGAGCTGAGGTTTGCTCGCCTATGGCTGTAAACGGAAATTTGCCATCTCCGAGGCAGCCTAGGAAAATATGGGTCGGCTCTGGCTGTTGTCTGATGACTCTTCCCTGCTGCGAGCTGTTCTGCTGTCTACCAGCGTCTGTCTCCCTGGTGGGGACAGGCCTGGGAGGAGGGGCGGGGGTCCCTGACGGGGGCCAGAGAACTGGTGGGACCCAGCCGTCTTCTGAGGGTGCAGCATGCAGGATCATCCCACGCCCTCCTCCCCTCCTGCGTCTAAGCTGCAGAGTGCTCCCTCCTGGCCCACGCGGTGTCTGGCCACCACACACCACATTTGTTTCCTTTTCCTCCAGGAAATATCAACACAAGGGTTTTTTTTTCCTGGAGAACCATTCAGGTGTGTGTTTTCAACAGACAATTGTACAACAGTTACTGGGGTGAAGGAGCGAGTAAGGGATTATTCTCCGCAGGTTTCATGCTAACGATGCATTGCCATGAACCCGCACTGGTTTGGACTCACCCAGGTTATGGTCTAAACAGCCTCAGACCTCAAACATCCCAGTGAAACAGCCTCATGCCTGTCCATCCCATGGCATAAATCAGAACCACGGCTAATAGAATCTTCCCTGGGAAAGGTGTGGCCTGGTCAACTTTGAAAAATAGATGGGCCTTCTGTGAGAACAGCATTTTGCCTGTTGGAACATGAATGGTGTTGGAGCACTTAGAAACAGCTTGTTCTTTTAGTGGATTAACTATTTCCCCCTGGAAAAAACTGTTTCACAGAATTCGCTAAGCACAGCCTTCTGTCACATGTGGTACAGGCCTCCAATAGCAGCCAGGCCTGGTGGGTCAGGACTCTGGAGGCTTCGCTGCAGCCAAATCGTCGGCAACCGCAGCAGTGACCTATGTTGTAGTGAAGCCGAAGGGGGTCAGCTAGGGCGTAAGTGCAGGCTTTCTGGAGAGATCTGAAAAGAACAGCACATTAACGAGAGGAAGAGTTGCTTCCAAATTTTTCAAAAATTGTTTAGGAGAAAGCCTTTCAGAGTCATGCCTTGTCCCTCATATGTCTGAGGCCAAGGAGCATATTCACCACCCGCTGGAGGACTGAGAGTGTGCGTGGCATGTGGTAAGCACTCAGTTGTTATTATGATTTTATAACCCATCCTTTGCTTCAGGCCACTCCTCTCTGTCCCTCTCTGTCTGGACATCACCCCCCCACCTCCTCATAATGTGCTGTAGACATTTTTCGTTGTAACCTGACTCGTGTGGCTCAGTGGACTGAGCGCTAGTCTGCTAACTAAGGGGTCACTGGTTTGATTCCCAGTCAGGGCACAAGCCTGGGTTGTGGGCCAGGTCCCAGTAGGGGGCATGAGAGAGGCAACCACACATTGCTGTTTCTTTCCCTCTTTCTCCCTCCCCTTCTCTAAAAATAAATAAATAAATAAAATCTTTTTTTAAAAAAAGAAATTGTTCGTTGTTATTATTACACCATAAAAGCATCCCAGGGTGTATACCCAGCTTATGTTGGGTCTGTAAAGCCATTTTAGTAGGTAAACTTTTAAGATCTGTTTGAGAGGCTGCAAAGACTATTTTCACTTTGGTGTTACAGTACTCTCACTATTTTGGGAGGAAAAGATTTCATGAGGCTCTCACCAGCCTCTCTGGTCTCCTTTAACTGTCTGAGGTAGGTCACATTCTCATATCTGGCCGCTCACCATGTTTATGTCCAGGGTTTACCTCTTTGCAGAACGAAAACACCTCCAGACCCAGGGCTTCCTCCAACATTTATTTACAAGCCCTCTGCACCTAGCACAATGTGCTGTATACAGTAAGTGCTTCTTTTAGACTGTGATGCCCTTAATAATAATAATAGCTCTGCCTTGTTAAACACTTCCCATGGGCAGGGTACCAAGGACTTTTCCCGCCTGGATGAGTCTTTATAACAAACCATTGAGTGTTCCCATGCAGTTCTGGGGTGTTTGTTTGTTTGTTTGTTTGTTTGTTATGTGGCAGGAAATTGAGGTTCAGAGGATATTCACTTGCCTGAAATTGTAGGTAGTGAATGACAGAGTTGTGATTTGAACCCAGGTTTGTCCACTCTAGGACCTGAACTTGAGCTCATAAGGGCTCTGTTATGCTCTTTTCACGGAGACAGGACTATGTCTCTTCCAAAGACAGGGCTGCAAATTGGCAACCCGAGGGCCAAATCTGGCCCACAGATGTGTTTTGTTTGGCCTACACAGTGTTTTTTAAAAATCAGGAAATTTTACATCATCATCTACATTTCTGGCTTTGCTGGAAAACTTGGGAGATCCAGTGACCCTGAATCTCAGCGTGGCGATGCCAGGCTGCTGCTGAGAAGCAGATGTCCCCTCCTCTCCCTCTGTCCCTCCCAGACATTGTCTGCATGCACCGTGCAGTTCAGTGTTTCTCCCCCGGGGTGTCGGCCCTGAGGATTGGCCAATTCTTGGTTACATAGGACCATCTCGCACATTGCAAAATGTTTAGCAACCTGGCACTAAGATAGTAACACCCTTCCTTCTTTCCATCATTTCGATGATCAAAAACACCTCTACACATATTCCCAAATCCCTTGGTGGCGGGTGTCACACTAACCCCTGTGGGGAACCACTAGGAGATAACCCTGTATGTCACCGGTGGCCTTAGGGTCAATCTATTGGGACAAAACACCCATAAAGGCATGGTTCTGCATGTTGAAAGTTCCCATGAAAACAGAGGCAGAGAAATAAAGCAATCATAGTATTTTTAAAAGTAAATTATCTGGAGCAAGTTTAGCTCATTCCCCTAAACACCTGTCCCAGAGTGGAAAAAAATGAGTAATAACACGTTCCCGTTGAGGCATTTCGATTCTGCATGCCTCAGTTCCTGCTGTAATGTTAATTGGCTATGGTTTTCTTTGCTTCTAGTCCCTACATGTCACGAGAGTCACTGTGCAGCTGTCAACCAGACACCACCCAGGGAAGGGTGCGTTTAAAGAGACAGCAAGAAGAACTAAGTCACGTGCAGCCTTTCTATGGAGAAATGTTGCTTGCAATATTTTTGCTCTTTGTTCTAATTATATAAATTCTATATGGTGACTGTAGAAACATCGGAATATGGGAAAGTACTAAACATGAGTAAAAATTACTCATCCTTTCATTACCTGAACATAATCACTGCTAATATTTTTGTAGATTTCCTTCCAGTCATGTTTTCCCCTAGGTGTGTATTTGCATTTGTTGTTGGCAGTTTTGTTTGGCTTTTAGCAAAACGGAGATTGCACGGCCTATAAAGTTTTCCTTGACAACTCACGGCTGTTCCCATAATCAGTTTAGCCAATGCCCATTTGTTGAACGTACAGTTGCTTCCCAGTTGTTGCCGTGATTAACAGAGCAGCAACCAACTTCCTTATTCAGAAACCCTTATGGGCCACTCTGATGATTTCTATAGAAAGTGTGGTATGGTTGCCCGCATAAGAAGGAATCATCCCTTCCACTGGTGTTGGAGATGATGTCAGCTCTGGAGCTAGAGTAAAGTGAAGACTGAGGTCTGGCAAGGAGTGTCCCAGTAGGGAAGAGCCCACGTTGTTGAACTTGCACCTGTTAGTGTGGCCCAAGCCAGGTCATCTTCCTGGAGCGGGGAGAGAGGATGTGGATTCCGGGGCTTGGGTTTTAGTTCTCACCGCAGGAAGCAAACAAGGACTTAACCAAAAGATGGAAATTGTTTGGCAACATGGACAGCCCAGTGGAGGTCACACCATGGGATTTCGTAATACAGGCCATTGGCAGGGATGTGCAGCTCTCTCCAGGGAGGCTGAGTGACAGCAGCCGAGGTGGGTGGAGGTGAGGGTGGGGAGGGGAGGATTATCTCAGGTTCAAGAATTGGCCTAACAGATCCAGCCAAAGTTCAGAGAGGCTCATGAAGTCTTTTTCTGCCTAAAATAGTAAGATTACTGTAACACCGGAGTAAAAACAGTAAAAATAGTCTTTGCAACTGAGCAAACAGGTCTTAAAAGTTTGCCCACTAAGTGGCTTTACAGAGCCAATGTGAGCTGGACATAGACCTTGCGTTGCTTTTATGGTTCAACAACAATGAACAATTTCTATAGCATGTCACAATTTACAAAGTGCTTTACCCACTGTGTGCACCCAATCTCTCAGGGAGGGTTATTAAATACACCGTCCCCCTCCCTCCTGCTTTTTGCAGAACAGAAACTGAGTGTCCGAGAGCAAGACTGGCCTCAGGACACACGGGTAGCAGCGGTGGAGCCGGGCCTCAGACCAGCATGAAGGACAGAGATATGATCACTAGTTTATTTTCTTGTGACAGTCTCTCCTGTCCTTGAAAGAGAACTTTTGTTGGAAAACAAGTCTATACTACGTCTGTGACCTGGACCACCTGAGCAGATGAATTACCCAGGTGACCCACCGGGAACAGCCAGTGCTCTCCGTGTTTAGAGCGCAGCTCGGTGTCCACCTACCTGACTGGTCCCCTCTCTGTGCCTCGGACAGACCACGCACGTTCCCGCCGCAGGGTTGTTGCCTTTGCTCCCAGAATCTTGTCTCCCAGATGTGGCCCCGGCTCATTCCATAACCTCTTCAAGTCTTTGCTTTCTTGTCACCTCCTCAGGGGTGCCTTCCCTGACAGCCTTATTTTAAATTGCACCCTTCCCACTGCCAACCCCCACCTCTGACACCTCCTATCTTCCTTCCCTGCTTTATTTTTCCGCATAGCATTGATTACCTTCTAACACACTGTGCAATCTATTCATTTTCTTGTTTACTATTTGTTTTCTCTGCTACAATGAAAGTGTGATGAGGGCCTGACTTTTGTGTGTTTTACTCCCTGCTGTTTCCCCATGCCTGGAACATACAAGGTGCTCAAAAAGTAATTGAATGAATGGCAGCAGAGGTGTTAGAATAAGTTATAGATTCTTAAGGGCACTAGCACAGTGACTAGTTCATAAGAGGGAATCCCTATGTGTTGGTTCCCTTTCTCTCTTTCCCCTCCCCTGTGTTAAATGTTATTTGCCCAGCACAGTCATCATTTAAAATTAAAATACTTCTGGAAGAGATAACCCGTGAAGCCTTGACATGCAGCCCATGAAGCAACTGTTGCAGGGGAAAAATAACCCACACTAGCCCTCAAGTGGGAGAGTCACACCCTGAACCAGCCAGGGTCTCCTGGTCCATCTAATGAGAGGTGAGGGGAAGTGTGG
The DNA here is from genome assembly GCF_022682495.2 of Desmodus rotundus. Taxonomy (NCBI): domain Eukaryota; kingdom Metazoa; phylum Chordata; class Mammalia; order Chiroptera; family Phyllostomidae; genus Desmodus; species Desmodus rotundus. Next base: position 111,761,228 of record NC_071393.1, read on the forward strand.
TCTCAGAGGGCAATTCCAATGCTGTCTCTGGTTCCACCCAGGTCAACATCAGTGCGAGGGAAATGGGAGACAGGACCAGGGACCCCGATGGAGTGAGGGTCCCCTCTCTTCCACCTACTTGGGTTGCCGCAATCACCCACAGCTGTGCAGGTGAATCCTGGGTCTCTGCTCACTGTCCCGTGTAAGGAAGGAAAAGGTTTTCCTCGACCCTCGCAGGGTCCCTGGCTGGGCCTGAAAACTAAACTGACAAAGACGGATGAGCAGCAGAAAAGCATACGCATTTATTTACTCTCAGTTTTCTGTGACATGGGAGCCTTCATAGAAAATGAAGCCCCAAAGAAACAGATCTGGGTGTTTTTATGCCCCTGGGTGTGATGAAGACTGAACAGTCGCAGAGGAAATGGGTGTTCAAGGATCACGAGGGGATTGCAGTCAGCTGGGGGAAACATAGCTGGGCCTGTTGGTTGGGATTCTTGTTGGTGTCCCTTGTCTTCGGAGATAAGGTATATTTCCAGGTATAGGAACGACACCTCTCACCTGAGGGTTTTATGACGTCTTTCAGGGGAGAGGCCTAGGGGAAGGTCAAAGTGACTTTTCCGCTTCTGCTGTTGCCTCAGGCTCCTTCAGCTTAAATACTGAATGTGCCAACATGCCATATCTGGGGGTAGCGTGTCCTAAACCTATCACCTGCAATTGAGTTACAAAGGGTCCCTTCTCTTCCATGGGGCACTGCTGAGTTACTTTTACATGCTCATCCCTTCGTGCTGACATTCCTTTCGTCAGTGGATGTGTGCTGAACGTCCACCATGTGTCTGGTGCCACGCTGGTGCCTGGAGAAGCTTTGGGGAAGAGAACAGACACAGACTTGTGGCTCCCAATCACGTAAGGGGGACAGACCCCAACCATGAAAGTGCATCCAGACCCACCCAACCTTTTCCACACGCCCTGAGTTTCTCACGGTCTCCTGTGCAAGCCACATGCTTTCCCGCCTCTTTCACCCCCCATTCCTTGCTGTTCTCAGGTGTCCCCACATCTTCAGCAATGCCATTCTTCCTTCTTTTGTGTTCCCAAACCACACCTACTCTTCAAGCCTCCACCCAGCCTTCTCCACTTCTTTCAACCAGCAAGCATCTTCTGCTCTTCCCCACATGCCCTTCCAACCTCTCCTGGAACATTTTCCATAAACTCCCCTGTATGGAGGTCATTATCTTGACATTCTTGACTTAGCTGTTGCACCATCTAGATGTAAAGCCTTTAAAGACAAGAACAAGGGATTAAAATTCTTTTTAACCTGCACAGAGTTACTACTATGCCATGCACATGGAACCCCTTAAATCATTGCTGATTGAATCAACTTCCCAGAGCAAGCCCCGGAGAGGCAGCCAGGGAAAGGGGCTGGTAGCCTAGGCAGTCAGCATCCCAAACGGTCCTGCCCCCTTTGGGCCTGGTCCCTAGAAACAACTCCAGTGGCCTTGAAGAATTCATATTGCTGTCAGAGGCACTGCCATTCAAAGGGTCCTGATAGCTCTTGTTATATGCAAAGTGAAAAAGGTAAGGGGACTGTTCTCTGCATTTCCTGCCTTTCAATTGAGTGAGGACAGACAGATGATTTATTGGGCATTTCCTAGCCTCTCCTTCACCATAGGAAACCAGCCTGAAAAAAAAAGGTGCAAATTTTAAAAAGATGTGTGGCTGTTTGGGGGGGGGGGGGGGGTAGGGAGGGAAGAATTCCTATGTACCATTAAAGTGAAAAAAGAAAACTCTCTAACAGCAGGAACTCTGATCTAGAGGCACACTGACCATAAATTTTCACCACCCTCTGAGAGCTCAAAGGGCTTGTCCGGGGGCGGGAGGGAGTGGGGCAGGGAGAGTGAGGCTGTGATGTGCCGTCCTCTCTCAGCTCCCCATTTCCAGATGATCAAACTTGGGTTTAGGGTGGTGGCAGTGTGGCCTGAGCCATCAGCCATCACCACAGAGGAGCAGGGGGTGCAGGGGCCTTCATAACCTTTTAAGTGTTGGTTTCAGTTGGAAACAGCTAAATATCTCCACCCCCACTTCTCCTAACAGAGAGGGGGAGAGCCATGGAAAGGGGCCAAGAACTGGGGGCTCAGCAGATGCAAAAGCCTGCCTGGCACCAAGACTCCCTTCCACCCTGCAGTGGGCGGCGCTAGTTTCCTAGGGCTGCTCTAACAGGGTTCCTCACATTGGTGCTTAACGACAGAAATGCATCTTAGCGCGGTCTGGAGACTAGAAGTCTGAAGTCAAAATGTCAGCAGGGCCATGTCAGCCCCGAAGGCTCTTGGAAAGATTCCTTCCCCGCTCTTCCAGTCTTCTGGGGGGCTTCTGGCAATCCACAACATTCCTTGGCTTGTAAATGCGTCACTCCACTCTCTGCCACCACTGTCACGTGGCCGTCTTCTCTGTGTGTCTGTGTCTTCTCCCTATGTATGTCTTCTCTTCTCTTCTCTTCTCTTCTCTTCTCTTCTCTTCTCTGTGTCTCTTCTCTTCTGAGGACACCAGTCATATTGGAATAAGGGCCCACCCTACTCTAGTATAACCTCTTAATTCGCATCATAGTTATATCTGCAAAGACCCCATTTCCAAAGGTCATATATACAGGTAAGAACTTCAATGTATCTTCTTGGGACACAGTTCAACCCACAGCAGGAGTCAAATGCTTGCTGTCTGTGGCCACATTGGGGAGACTTAGGTTACTTAATCAGCGACTGTGTGTGTACGTGGGTGTGTGTATCTGTGATTTGTATTTATATAATGTCATATATATACACACAAATACCTATACATATATGTGTGTATATATAAATACCTATAATATAATAGATGTTTACCTATATGTACATATAATATGATTTGTATTTATATAATATACTTATATAATATGTATGACACTGTATAAATACATGTGACACTATATATATGACATTATGTAAATACAAATGACAGGTATTTGTGATTTGTATGTGTGATAAATGGTATAAAATAAATATATATGATACTAATAAATGTACAAGGTCTAGCCATAAGGTATCTAGCCATGTAATATGAAAAATAGAGACATTTATTGAAGAAGATACAAGAAACATTGTACATAGGACCATGACGACTCAGGCCCTTTCAAACTAGGCATCTTGAGACCTCACACAGTTCTCCCAATTGCCATCAGCTGTCCCATTGGATTTTCCTGAATCTCATTGACAGTCTGAAATCTCTTCCCTTTCAAAGGTGATTTTAGTTTGGGGAAAAGCCAGAAGTCACAGGGCACCAAATTTGAGCTATAGGGCATCTGAGCCACCTGGGTGATTTGATGTTTCACCAAAAATCTCTGCACGAGACATGATGCATGAGGGGGTGCATTGTTGTGATGAAGCTGCCAATCACCAGTTGCCCACAGCTATGGCCTCTCAATCATCTGAATAGTTTCCATGGAGAACGTTCAAGCTTAATGCAAACCTTGATGCAGATTCATTGCTGTACTGGCCCAGTCATTTTGAATGCAACGGCCACACAGTACACGTGCTCACTCAACAGTGTCAACCACCACCACTGACTAGCACAGTGAAGTCGTCATTGTTCACACATGTGCATTCCAGTCCACTCTCCTTGGCTGCTGGGTTACATCAATGTGGTGCAAACCATCCTTGGTATATTAACAATGGCTGGACTTTTTCTGGAGAGACCTCATGATGCTGTAGGAAAACAAATCATAAAAGCAATTCTGAGTAATGGCCTCATTTTATTAATCTAAAGTATAAGACCACAGAGCAGCTCTTAATGCTTTTCCTATGGTTTTCCTACTAAAGAGTTGGCGGAAAAAGTCTGTCTGTGCCACAGACACCAGCACTTGTCCAGCTGGACTCTGAAGAGGACTCAAATGTGGGATAGAGAGAGGTGCTGTGTGTCTGCCTGGCTGTCCCCAGCACCAGCACAGCAACTCTGCTGCCCACGCAGAGTCCTTCTCTACCTTGTTTCAGAGGAGAAACAGAAACATGAAGTAGTTTGTCCAAGTCCATGCAAGCACAGCAGTTCCAGAAGTGGAAGCACATCTCTATGCCCCAAAGGCGCCCCTGACTCACACCGCTGCCTTCTGCAGCTCCTCCTTGCCCCACTTTTCCAACTAATAGTTGGGTTTTCATTTGAATTTCTTGCACTGAGCATGCCCAAATGTTATAGGTGGTCACAAAAATAGCACTATTTTCCCTTCAAATAAGCTGAGAAATTGTTTTCATGGAGGTCTTACTACATGCCAAGTTTAAAGTACTTTGTGTTCAGTTGTTCTGGAGTTCTGGGTGAGACGGGGTGGGGGGTACTTCCTTTTTCAATTTTATAAAGGGTTTTGGGGGCTTTTTTTTTTCAATTTCTCAAACTACAAACTGACTAACCAAAAGTTTTGTCTCATTTTCTAGACACAGTGCCCTGCCTGGGATGTCTTTTAACAATGATTTGGAGATTCGGGTCTCTCAGGGGCTGCCTCCTTCCTGAGCCTCCCAGAAAATGACCTTCAGAAGCCTTGGAAAGGCTCTCAGGCTCCCAAGCACTGCTGTGCCCCAGGTGGCCTACCTGGGTCCCCCCAACCCTGCTCTCTCCATTGTATAAGGCTTGCTGGCTTCCCTTCTGCAAGCTCTCAGGCCTGGTTCCTTCTCCATCCTGCTTGCTGGGATCATCCACCAGGAACCGGGCCACATTAGGAATGCTTTTTCATGGGGTTCTGGAGGCATTCAACTTGCAGCCTCTGCTGTAGAATTTTCTGCCATGACCTTCGCCCATCCAGGACTTTCAACAAACTGGCAGAGATTTGTGCACCCTCCTATACCTTCCTCTGCCATTCCACACTTCCTTTCACCCCAGCCTCCTATCTGAAAAACCCCTGCCTGGACCCAGACTGAGCCTGAGCTCTTTGCACATTGCCCGCACCACAGCCTCTAGTGGACAAGAGGCAGAGCTCAGGATGACTCTGCCTGATTCAATACACCTCAATTTAGAAAAAGCCTAAATTGCAGGCTTCAAACTTTAGGGAACATCAGATTCTCTCAGTGGGGGGGTGGGAGGAGTGTTAAAAATGCAGACATCCAGTCCTATAGTTGATAATCTTATTGAGAATCTGAGTTCTGGTGCTCAGAGACTAGGGGCCCCCCTTGAAGAAAAATGGCTTCATTCTTGGTCAGGTGCACTGACATGGGGTCTCTGCCTCCCACAGGGGGAAGTAACTAAAAAGAAGTAAAGACCCAAAGTGAGAGAGCACAGACTGGGGCACCAATATAAACCGGGTAGGTGTGGGCATGGGTTGGGCATGGATTAGGCCTGGGAGGTGAATTGAAGAAGGGCAGGCACTTCCACGTGTGACTGCTCAGGGACCAGCACTGTAGGGCTCCACATGGAAACTACTGGGACATTAACGGGAGAGATGTTTAAATCTTCTGCGGCCAATGTGGGCATTACAGAGCCTCCTCTGAGGAGCTGGTCCTGAATGCCATAATTCTGAGGAAGTGGCTCCTCAGAGGCAGCACAGCATGGGGAATAAAGATCCTGGCTTTGGAATCACCCTGCCTGAGTGATCGTCACTTGTCTGGTCTCTCTGAGTGAACTTAGGCAAGTTACAGACACTGTCTGTGCCTCTGTTTCCTCATCTGGAAAAGGAGGACAATAGCACCCACTTCAGAGGGTGATTGAGAAAATTAAGTGAGGTAATACCTGCAAAGTACCCAGCAGTCCTGGAGGCAGCGAGGGCTGGATGAGCAGGAGCTACTGCCATTTCTCCCAGCGGCTCCCTTCCATCTGCCTCACAGCCCATCTCTGGAGCTGTCTTCTGCAGCATTAGACCACAGGAATAATCTGGGTGGCCCATGAATGTCTTTGTCTCCCTGTTCCCAGAAAGCTTTTGGGTTTCTCTTTTGCTCCCTCTGAAAGCCCTCAACACCTGTGAGTGCCAGTTTGCAATAGGCACCCCCTTCCTCTCCAAGTGACCCCACCTCATGGGACACTTACAGCCCTTCCCGCGATACTGAAGGAACCGCGTAACAGATGGGGGCCAGACCTTTGCAACTGAAAACTCTGGTTTTGAATTCCAAACCTCTGCCCGACGAAGGCTGCGTGATCTACAAGGTGAGATAGGGAGTTCCAGGCTGGAATCAAAGGCTCCTGAGCAGATGGAGACAGGAAACATTCACAGAGGCCCACACTGCACCCAATTGATCCCCGGTATCAGCCATGAGGGCTTTGGTGCCGGTTTCAGCCTCTGCATACTTGCTGCCTCGGTTTCCTCCTGCAGGGCAGAGCCAGCACCCACAGGTGTGTTATGGCACAACGTAAACCAACTCCTTTTATGGACTGTGCGATATTAGGAGCAATAGGACTATTGGCTCTCTGTTCTAAGTGATCCGCTATGAGGACTAAGCAGGTAAGAGTTGCTATGGCTTTATCCATAAAAGACCCAACTTAGCAGAGTAACCAACCAACTGCTTGTCATTCTGCTGGGCCCTCTTCACCAGAGCATAACTAAAGAGTATTCTGCCAGTGAAAACGGTGTTGTTTTGTACTCACCTGGTGTGTGGCACAGACATCCCAAGGTGAGTATTCCTGAGCCAGAGAAATGAAGAAAGACAGACCGACACCTCTGCAACACAGACTCAAAAAACCTTTGGGCATTTTCTAGATGGAGATCGCTGCCTACACATCCAAACACCTGCCATGTGTCGCCACAGTGGAAGACCTCATGCCTGTGCTCCATGGGAGCACCTGGGTCCTACCAGCGTTCACCACGGGAGCACCAGCCAGCCAACCTCCCCCACCCTGGGGGTTCCCGGGCCAGAGGGAAGGCAGAGGCTGAGAGAAGAGCCACGGTGTGCCGTGTTGACTCTGTCAAGTTCAGAGAGGGCTTCCCATTTGCCTTGGCTGAGGAGAAAAGTTCTTTATTTCCCTCAGCCTCCAGGCATGCCAGCCCTACGGCTCAGGGAACAGGTCTCCCCTCCCTTCTCAGACCCCCACACTGTGACTTGCAGAGTTCAGTGAAAAGCGCCATGCAGAGCGGGCCAGGCCGGGTTTGCCACAAGCCTGTTTCACCCCCGGTGCACGCCCAGTCTTCCCTTCCCGATCAGCCAAGCGGGCCGTCCCAGTGATACTCCTGAGCTGGCTTTTTTTTCTTTCTTTTTCTCCTAAGTCTAGAGCCCAGTTATTTACCCAAAGAAAACAAGGAAGTGACAAGGTAACAGAGTACACATGTTGTGAAAATATGCAGGCTGAGGCTGAAGAAAAGAAAACATTCTTCCATAAGTAGCTGCCTTGTTAATTCATTTTTTTCTCCAGATTAGAACCAGCCATTCCTTGTGCTCCTCCAAGCACCTCTGTGGTTTCCTGACAGCTGCCTTCAAGGGGTGAGATCTGGCTTGAAAAACGGGCCATCGGTCATGCTAGGGGGGCAGGGGGGTGGAGGGCAGAAACCAAAATTCCCAGATTGCTCAAATTTGCTATTCCCTTTCTAGATGGGAAAGAAGGAGGGAGAGGTGGCAGGGAGAGGATTGTATAAACTCTGAGGCGTCACCTGATTTTCCATAAGAAATGACAGCTTGGTAATGAACAGTCCTTGAGACATGCTTTCTTACCTCCCTTGAAATTGGTTTCCGATCCCTGGCAAGCCTGGGCGCCATAGCCTTGAGGAACAGCCACAGGCCGATTCTCGGCAATTAAAAATAATATTGGCCCTGATAGAGAACTCTTGGGTACCCCACACCATACACACCCTTTTCATTATGTGCCAAAGATCACTTTCCCAAACCTGCTTCGGAACAGCTGGCTGTGTCGGAGAAGCAGGCTCCAGCTCTGCATACCCTGCGTGGACTGGGGAGGGGCTGCGGTTATTAATAGCATTTGTTCCGCCTGGTGTTTGGGGCAGAAAAGAGGTAATCTGTGTCTTTTGGGGAAGTTGGGCCATAATTAGTTTGAGATCCAATTTTTCTTCACCGGATCCTTTAAACCTAGTGGCTGACGGAGAATGGCAGAGAAAGCCTGCAGAGAGGCCCATTGCGGCTCATAGTATCCCTCTGGTACAACTCTTCATGCTTCTCATTCTTCCTTCCTCCTTCTCGGCCTGTGGGTGTTGGCCCACAGCTTGGCCAGGCTCCCTCCAGGGGAGGTCACACCGCAGAGGCCTGGACAGTCCCTGTTAGCATTTCTGTGGTACTTTCTGTTAACAGGAGGCCTCTGGAGCTGGGCTGTCTGTCCCAGCCTGGGACCAGCATGTGGGAAACAAGAAGAAGGTGGTCCCCTTTCCTAGAGTGGAAGCTGGTACCCTGAATGGGGGGCTTGGGTTGAAGGAGCCTCCCTCTCTCTTATTTGAAGCCACAGAGTTCATCAGCCCCCACCACCAGCCCCCAGTACCCTTCATCTCAGGATGGGAGAAAAATCCTACTGGCTTCCCACGTGACTGCCACCACCACTAGGCACCTTCCTAGGCACCCAGGAGAGAGCTGGATTCAGCCCTGGAAGGGTCTTGATTCAATTGGGTTGAAGTTGAAGTGGAAAACCTGGAGATGGAGGTAGATTATGTGTCTGAGGGTAAGGTTTGGCCTCCAGATGGATGTCTCGATTGAGAGAGCTGGTGAGCAAAAGGCACTTCCAGTCAGAGCCCGAGGCCTAGTCGGTATCTTAGGGAATCTCAAGGGAATCTCAGAGCACCAATGTTTGGGGCAGGGGCTGGGAAAGCCCAGCCATGCCCCCTAGTGAGCATCCTTAACATGGGCCACCAGGTTCCCCTGGATGAACACAGCCTCTCCCCACCCTGGGCCAGGCTCCAGCCTCTGGCCGTAGGTGAAAGACTATTTCCGATGATTGTTTTCAGATATTCTACATCCAGTACATAAAAACACAATAATGACAGGAAAAATCCACTCCCCCCAGCCCCCCCCCCCCACACTATACAAAGGTGGTCCCATCTCTCAGTATGAGAAGGTCAGAGGACCCTTTTCTCATTCCAGCCCTTGATGTGGGTCCAAGGGAAGCCGTGCCTTTGAACTCTGTGACATCCACAGCAGGCCCAGCTGCAAGGGTGTGGACGGGCAGCCAGACAGGACGTGCTGCCTTATCAGGGGCCAATCTCAGGCCCTCCTGTGAGAACCAAGCTTCTCCAGCAAAAGGTGACTTGCAGCCATTTGTTCAACCAACTGAGGAGGCTAAGGAGGGCCCAGGGGCAGTTGAGATCTGAGTCTGTCAGAGCCAGGCCTTTCTGATGGGAAGTCTCTGCACAGAACCTTGAGAGCAAAGCTCACTGTGTTTGAGTCCCAGCCAAGGCCCTCCTCTGAACTAGGCCCTTCCCTTTCTCACCACTCCACTTCGGCCATCTTTAAAATGCCTCTGAGCAGCAAATAATGGTGCAGAGAAATGGCTGCCAAGCCCTTGGTGAAGAGCAGGTAATGAATTCTGTTGACACTGTTTTAAGAATGACCTTTTGGGCTTCTATGATTGCTGCTGAGAGCTTTTTCTCTTTTTCTGCATGCGACTAGTGCTTGGATTCCTCCTACTCCTCGGACCTCTGCCTCCCATGACCAGAATCTGAGATGTGGAGCCTTGGAGGCCTTTGATTGGTCATGGAATCCAGTATTCCTGCCTGTACAGGATGTTCCAACAGATGACCATCCTGGGGTTTGAATTCTCCCGGGGTGGGGTACACACTATTTGTAAAGACATCTGAGCCATTGTTTGAAGGTTTTATTCCTCAGAAAATTCTCTTATATTGAGGTAGAATGTGCCACTCTGCGACTTTGATCCTTTGACTCCATTTTACAGTGATTGTTGAGAGCTGGGCAGAGTGTGGCCAGATTCCGGTATCAGGCAGAGCGGACACACGGCAAAGGCTGAGCCCTCCTCCCTCTGCTTCTCTCTACATCTCATACCTGACCGTTAGTATTTTGATTATGTGTTGGACAGACTGACTCTTGGTTTCACCTTAATGTATTTTCATGATGGGCTTTAACATCTTCATGTCAATATTATCTGTTAAAATATTGCTGAAAAGATGTTATTTTCAGAGAATGTGCTGCTCCCTTATGTGTCTCACTCCATCAGGCTGTCCCAGTGCATGTATCTGGGGCATGTTCCTGGGCCTCTCCTTCCTTGGGGGGCTTCGCCACTCGCATCCTTCCCTAGTACCACTGTGGTCAAAGTCACTGTTGCTGAGGGAGGTGCATCTGCTTGCATCCCTTGGGTATGTTGGGTGGAAAATTCAGGACTACTTTCCTAGAACAAGGTAAGCTTGCTCCTTCTTCATGCCAACCCCTCACATTTCCCTGGTTTTTGTCACCTTATCCCCTGGCTTCTCCAGCTTATGCATTTCCAGGATTCACCCCTGACTAAGCTGATGAGAAACTTTACATGGTCTCCTACTCAAATGTTAGCTCTGGGAGGGCAGGGAGTTTGTCTATATTCTTTGCTGCTCTGTCTTCAGAGTCTCTAGCTATGAGTTGAATGACTGACTGGTTCCAAAGATGCTAAAAACCACACCTTTATCTCTTACAGTCTGTACTAAAAATCCAAAGAATAAATAAGAAGGCAAGCCTGGGCCATTGTCCACAGAACTGTCTTATTTATCATCCTTGTCAGATATTAGGAAAAGAACATCAAGGCCAAATTTCAAACAGCAAGTAAGCAGCAAGGCCAGGCCAGCCCCTCAAGCTTGAGTGTTCCTTGTCTCACATGCTGTTATGCCAGTTTCACTCATCATGTGACCTTGACCCATTTGTAGACGGCTCATGTTCATGGAGCACTGTGGGGTCTCGTCCACTGCTGCCAGATCAACCATGCTCTTCCCTAGCTCTGCTCATCAGTAGTCGTGAGATCATAGCACACAGACACTGAGCTGGGAGACACTCCTGGTACCTGGATGACTGAGAGAATGTTCTAGTCTCTCTTCTCTCTAACCTTTCATCAAACACCACTACTACAATCACTATTTTTATTATATCACTTCTCAGCTCTAAAGCCTATCAGGCCTTTTTGCATTCTCCAAAATCAAGTCCCAACTTCTCTGCTTGGCCTCCCGTGTTCTTCAGTATGGCCCCACTTTACCCATCCAACCTGATTTCTCATTACCCTTCAGTGTGTGCTCCCTTCCACTGTCTACGGTCAGGCCACGTTGTTTGTCGTCTCCTGCGTCTTCCTTTTTAAATGTGCTTGTTTTTGTTCATATCCCTCAATAGGCTCGTACTTCTGTTTTCTTATTTTATTAAATAGACTTTCTTTTGTTAGAGCAGTGTTAGGTTTACAGCAGAACTGAGTAGGAAATACAGAAATTTCCTATCCACCTCCTGTCCTCACACCTGCTTAATCCCCTATCCGCATCCCCTCCCACAGTGGCATATTAGTTACAATCGATGAACCCGCATCGACTCATCATTGTCACCCAAAGTCTTCAGTTTACGTCAGGGTTCACTCTTAGTGTTGTACATTCTCTGAGTTTTGACAAATGTATAACAACAGGTTACCTACCAGTACAGTATCAGACAGAAGAGTTTCACTGCCCCCACACCTCTGTGCTTTCCGCACCTTCCTTTTATAATTCTATTTTCTACCCAGTCATCATGGATAGTGCAAGTTCTGCTTCCTTCACAAAGCCCTTTCCAATGGCTGTCGTCCACACAGATCTCTCCTTTCCTGGGACTCCTGCAGCGCCCGCCCTCAACTGTGCCATCTCCATATCAGCTCTGTCTCTATAACTACAGTGAGCATCTAGCACTGTGCCTGGCCCGTAGTAGGAGTTCCGTAAGCAGGGCCACTGCAATGCAGAACTCTAGGAGCCTCATTCACATGTGAATGGGGGCCCTGCTGTTATGCATAAGTCCTTGTTCATAAGTCCTTGGTGATTGAATAAAACCCAACCTAGGACCTTAAAAAGAAATAGTTAACCTCATCATCATGATTCAGTTCCATCTTTAGGTGATTACTGAATAGCTCAATGTGCTAACCAGCAACGATACTAAAATTAATAAAACAATAATTCTACCCTCAAAAGAATTATAGTCTTGTGACAGAAAAGTAAGTAAACCAATCACCATAATACAATGTGAACAGTGCTAAGATACGAATATGTCTGAAAAATATAGCACTTCACATGGAGTGTGAAGACTCAGCAGGAATTTGCCAGGTAGGTGAGTGGGTGGAAGGCATCCAGCAGGAAGGGACGGCACTGGAAAAATGAAAGTGCATGGTGTAGTTAGAGACTTGCAAGTGGTACAGTGTGTGTCCCAGTGATAGAATTGGAAGCCCAGGGGTTAAATGATTACCTGTGGTCCCCAAATAAACCTGTACCAAATCACTGTGGGATTTGTGTGTTCACCCTCAGTTACTGCTTGGAATCGGAAACCAAAGAATAGAGCCCTCTCCTGCTCAGCCATCGCTTGCTCTTCTGAGGACCGGTGGGACAAGCCCCAGAGTCCCAGTGTATTTTTTTCTTTTACACTATGCCGTGCTGTTTTGTGCCCAATACTACTGTGCCCGACAGTATTCCAGCAATGGAGTTGGATCCTCCAGGGCCCTCACGGGACAGCCTTAGGAATGGGCAGTTTTCCACAGGCTTTCTGTAGGTGCTTGCACTGTTTTACCCTACCTCAAAAATCCTTTCTTCCTCTTCCTCCTTTTCCTCTTCCTCTGCCTCCTCTACCTCTTCTTTCTAGTTTTCTGATATTTTGGATATTAGAAATCTGGTTTCACCAGCTAAAAGCCAGTGTGGGCATAAATAGAGCAGTTTCCGCCCCTTACCTGGCTTCCTCTCTCCACCCCGGCTGCTAGGTGGTCGGTCAGTGGCCTCTGTGCTGGAGCTCAGACCTGACTGCACTTCCACACTGCATGGCCCAGGCCCAGGGTGAGAAAAGACTGTTGGGGTCTGGCTGCATGAAAGGGCCGAGGGCCAGTGTTGTGATTCTGGGCACCTCTAATTTCCCCTCTCTCTGTTTCCCCTCTGCGGCATCAGCAGGAGTTTGTTTGAGGCTTCTAGAGCTCGGCTTTGTTTCACCTGGGAAAGTCCCTTCAGGGAGAGCTAAGATCTCCCCGGAGGAATGGGCTGCAGCCCTGACCTCTGTCACCTGAATTGTTTGGACGAAGAAGCCCCCATAGGGGTTAGGAGGGTGATCAATTGGCAACTTACGGAGTAAAGACCTCGCTCTGCCTCTGCTCATTGTGCTTGGAAGGGCAGTGGGGTCAGCGGCAGCAAACTGAAGGGCCGACCAGCCGTGCCTTGAAAGGGGCTCGTTTTGTGTTTCGGTAATGAGCACTCTCTTTCTCCCCTTGGATGCACTCAGATTTCATGAGTTACAGGGAACCTGTCAACTGCTGTTTTCATTGTTTGGGGCTCACAGGGAACTTGGATATAGGGCAAGCTTGTTTCAAAGAAAGCAGGGGAAAGAAAGTCGTGAATAGATGCAATGTGCTGTCCTATGCAGATCACAGCCCCAGTTGCTATGGGACACCTCTGCCTGCCCAGGGGACAAAGTGCCGAAGGTCCTGTGTTGATGCGGCTGCCTCCTTGGAGATGGGAACGCCGCTGCTGAAAGGGCAGAGCCAGCAACCACACTGCCATGGACTCTCAGGTTTGCCACCCAGCTGGCCCTGACAGCAGCCCGCGTCCCAGCAGCCTCTGCCCCCAACTGGCTGTTCAGCAGGAGTCCCTCACCTAGCAGCTGAAGGAATAGGCCAAGTAATCCTGGAAAAGTGAGAGGAAGCAGAGAGAAAGGGTCCCTCTTTCAGAACCACCAGGCCTCTGCTCATAGAAAGGCTGCCAGGGGCCGTGGTCAGAAGCGGGCCCTGAGGGTAAAGACAGGTTTTCACCTCCTTTGTCTGCCGTGCCCTCTGAGAACACTTGGCAATAACACCCCTTTCCTGATGGGTTCGCTTTGTAACTAACCATCATTGTTTTCTTTCCCCTGTTTACCTACAGTGGTCCAGAGTAATGGGACAGGCTGTGCCAGCAAGAGGGAAGAACGGGCCTGCCCTGGTGGCCTCCTGGTCCCCAGACCTAGGTCTCTCTGCCCTGCAGCTCCTTGTCTGGCATCCATTCCCTTCACCTCTGGGAACAAAGAGTAGCCAGAGAGTTGTCCTGCCTGGAGCAAAGACCAGAACAGGGCCTATGGGGGAGCCTGAGATTAAGAGAGGACCCAGAATTAAGACTCTCTCCAAGGGGTCCTTCGGCTCTGGGTATGAAGGCCTGGGATCAGACAAGGCTGTGGGAAACTGGTCTTGCTGCCTTGCCTAAGACAGGCCGGGGTAGCCAGGACCAGACGCATCTAGAGGAGTTCATGGGAGGACCTAAAAGAAACCAGGGGAAGATACTGGGAGAAATCGGTTTCCAACCACTGTTTACTGAACAGCCTATTCTACCTAAAAGGGCTAAAGCATGGCCCAGTCATCTGGGAGTCTGAGTCTGGGGCTGTGACCAAGCCAGGCAGCGGAGCCAATGCCCTTGGCCACCTGTTGTGACCTTGTGACCCTCTTGTTTTCATCCCCATGCCCACTTTTACCCCAGCAAAGTTTCTCCCTCTGAGAGTTGCCAAGATAAATAACTAAGTCCAAAACCCTGCCCTCAGAGAGGCTTCAAATCCAGTGAGAGGGTAATTTTACATGTCATTGAGTAAGACACTTTGGGCAGCCTGCTAAGAGGAGAAGCTCTGGGGCCCTCAGAGGCCTCGGGCTGGATGGGCAGAGGGTCACAGACACGTAAAGTCTCTCCCTCCTTCGTGACTGTGTTCACTTTCCATTGTGAACTCAAATGTATGCCATTTTTTCTCAACTTCACACCATCCACTGAAGGGGCTTTGTAAGCCTGATGGCTCTGTGAAAGTGTAAGACTTAACAACCCTTCAAGGAGGAGTCTCCAACATGGGCAGAGGGGAGAGGCAGGGGTGGTCCGGGAGCAGAAAGTTGCCCTGACTGGCTGGAGCACAGGACAGGTGACCATGTGAACTACGGCTAGAGAACCAGGCTAAGGGCCCCATGTACTGCAGCTCTGGGCTACACCCTGCAGGATGGAGAGAGAGTTTGGAGGGTTCGCGGGTTTGTTTTCTGCTGTTGTAACACACTGCCACAAATTTAGTGCCTTAAATAAATACAAATATATTATCTTAAAGTGCTGGAGATCAGAAGTCTGGCAGGAGTCTCCCTGGGCTAGGGTCAGGGTGCTGTCAGGGTAGTATTCCTCTCCAGAAGCTCCAGGGGAGAACCCATTTCCTTCCCTTTCCTTACTTTCAGAATCTGCATACACTCCTTGGCTCGTGGCCCCTTCCTCCATCTGCAAAGCCTCCTCTCTGCCTCCCTCTTCCATTTTTAAGGACCCTTGTGATTACGTTGGGCCCACCTAGATAACCCAGGACAGTGTGCCCATTTTAAGGCTGGCTGATTAGCAAACTTAATTCTCTTTTGCCTTGTAAGTAACATAGTCATAGGTTACAGAGATGACAACGTGGGCATTCTGGAAGGACCATTATTCTGCCTACCAGTTTTGGTTAGTAGGTTAGTTATTAGTTGTTTAGTTGGTTATTTATTAGTTGTTTAGTTGGTTATTTGTTGTTTAACTGTTTTTTGAGACACGCCCCTCCGGTCCTCACCCAAGAGCCAGATAATCAAGTTTGTTAGAAGAAGGGAAAAGCAAGAGTGAGCAGTCTCAAGGGGAAGTAGGAGCTGCTGGAGGCAGACACAGGAAGCAAACGCTGATTTTTATCTCATTGCCTACCAGAATAAATCTATAAAGTACAATCCCAAGAACTAGAAAACACGCCATTCTGGAGAAGTTTGTCAGCCCACACACCCCCTGGGACTCCAGCGCACTTCTAGTTCATACTTCAGACAAAAACTTGGTCTCAGCCCAGTGTCCTCCGGTTTAGAAGCAGGGATATCTGTACTCCATGTTTAAATGGCTAGTCAACCTTTGGAATATTATCTCTAATCCAAATACACAGGTGGGTTCCGCTAAGTGTCTAGCGGTCTCCTGGAGCCTCTCAACTCTACAGTGGATTTAAGTCTCTCTACCACATCAGCGCCAACCCTGCCTAGTGGCCCCTGCCCAACGGCCCCCCAACTTCACATATTACGAGCTGGACTGGCAACAGCTGCACTGCCTTCTACCTGTTGGAAGCTGAGGCTTGCTCTTCGGGAAGTCCCCCAGATACCTCCTGGGGTGTTCCCCACTGCCCACCAGCAGATTGTTACCTGGCCTCTGGAGCTGGGCTGCCCACACATCCTTGACCTGCTGCTTGTCCCGACCTCCCAGTGAGCCCTGGCTTCCATGACCGCCCTTCCAGTTGGTGACTTCAATCTTGATACCCCTTTGCACCTGTAAACCTTGACGTCACATCTCCACACTGTCTGTGTTACAGTAGCAGCAACATCAGCATTGTAATAACAGCTAATGTCTGAGCTTTTACTACATGCCAGGCATTGTGGCTGTATTACCTCATTTAATCCTTACAACAACTCTAGGGAAAATGGGTATTAGCCCATTTTGCAGGTGAGAAAACAGAGCACAGAGACATTAAATAGCCCACCCAAGGTGACATAGGCCTTTTGTGATGAATCAGTATTCAAACCCAGGCTGAAGGACACCATCATACCTCTCCGGAACTCTAGCTATTATCACCCTCTTTCCACTTTACCCCGCTTACCGTCCGCTCCCAGCAGCCAATGTGATCTGTGTACAGAAGATCACGTCCCCTTTCTGCTCAGAACCCTCCAGTAGCTGCAGTCTTACTCACTAAAAGCCAGAGACTGACAGTGGCCGGCAGACCCAAATGACCTCACCCTGTTCCTTCTCTGCCATCACCTCCTGCTCCCTCCCCCTGACACTCCTCCTCTCCTGCTACACTGCATTCCTTGCAGCTCCTGCAGGAAGCCAGGCCCTGCCTGCCTCAGTGCCCTTGTACTTGCTAGTCCTCCCCCGTTTGCTCCCCGCTCCCTGCCATATTGTGGCTGGTTCCCTTCTCAAGGAGATCTTTGTTGACACTTTACACAAAGAGAAAAAAACACCATGCCTTTGCTGACCTCCCTACCCACAGGCTCCCTATGCCCCTTACCAGCTTATTTTCTCCATAAAATTGTCACCTAATAACACATGAGATATGTGCCTGTTGTTTATTATCGGTCTTTCCCGCTGGGAACAAAGCTTCAGCACATGCCTGTTGAATGAATGGATGAAGCCCCAGGACTCCCCTTGGGAACAAGTTCCCTGGAGGCTGCAGCCACCATCTAGAACCCAGGTCCCAACCTCTGCCTGTTCCTGGGCCACCAGGTGGAAGACCCTCCATTCAGCTCACAGATGAAGGTTTAGCTTCACCCTGGCGTGCAGTTCCCGCCGTGTAGCCTGGCAAGCAAGGTCGTGCAGCACGGATTTCTGGTCTAAGATCGCTTCTCTCTCATGGCTGTTTTTTGTTTGTTGGTTTGGTTTGGTTTGGTTTGGTTTTTTGTTTTTGTTGTGTTTTTTTGGTGCTTACTCACCTGTTGAAGAGAATCCCAAACTCTTCCCTCTATCCTCACCCGGACTCCAGCAAGCTGGCGGCGGGGGGACAAGCATCTATGTCTTCACTAACAACGCCGCTGACCACGTGGGTCTGACTCTCAGCCCTCAAAAGCCTGTCCCACCCTTGGACATTTAAAATAATCAAACTGAGAAGTCGCTGTCAATCTCCCCCCAAAAGATAGCTGTTGTCCTCCCACCCAGAACTTCGGCAGCATGTCTGGGTGGCACCCAGAGGGCTACCTGCATGAATCTGGGGCACTCCGCACCCCTCCCCACTGTTGACTCTGGGCCAGTGTCCCCCATCACCATTCTCCAACAGAGTATAGAGCATAGTTTGTTTTTATTTTCCTCATGGCTGGTGGCAAGGCAGCACCTGAGGCAACTCCAGTCGATTCCAGAGCTCTTCAGAGAGGGGTGAAAGCCTGCTAATATTTTTAGCAGTGATTTTTGTCTCAAGAGCTTCTGGGGGTGGAAGGACCAAAGAAACAGGCCAAGGGGTAAAAGAGGCAGGTGGGTAAGTGAAGTTATCTGGTCCAAACACTCTCCAAGGTTAGAGAAAAGGAAAACGTGTCCGTGACTGGTTTTCTAGTTATCTTAAGTCTTAACTAAAAACACCTTGGCTTCTAAGAAGGTCCTTAGGAAATACTGGTTCTCTAATGGGAAGCTGTGAAGATGGGCTTAGGCAATAACAAGTGGACCATTTACTGGGCATCTGCTTTGCAAGCCCTTTCGGCACCTCTCCTTACTGGGAGCTGCCCAGCCAAGAGTATTCAGTCAAAACTACTGAATCAGCAACCCTAGGAGGATGTGCTTTGGGTTTTTTCTGGTAACTTTTTAAATTTTTTAATTGACTAATTTATTTTCCAATGACAGTCGACATACAATATTATATTCATTTCAGGTGTACAACCTAGGGATTAGACATTGATACACCTTATGAAGTGATCACCCCAATAAGTCTAGCACCCACCTGACACTGTACGTAGTTGTTTTTATCCCCAGTTGGAAAATGAAGAAATTGAGTCTCTAAGGAGTTGCATGATTTTCCCAAGCCTCTATAGCTTCTAAATAGTGGGGCCAGAGTCTGAACTCAGGCCTGTCTGAATTCAAAGTTTATACATCACACCCTGATTCCTGTCTCTCTGGAGGACACCAGACTGCCGACTGCATTTTCCCCCAGGTCTGTGAAGCTACACAGGTTTGGGATCCAGATGATTTCTAGTGAAATGAACTCAGCGGCTGCTTCTTTGGGTCTTGAGCCCCATCTGGGAAGTTAAAATTGACCATTGAATCCCCAAATCTTGCCTGGTAGATTCCAGAACACAGGTTCTGTTGGTTTTCTCCTCCACTGCCCACCTCCGCACAGGCACACACACACAGACACACCCTTGTTGAGTAGGAATTATCCCAGAGGAAGGTTCAGCAACTGCCAGGGCCCTCTGTCCTGCTCCTTCTAGAAATTTCTAGAAACTAGCAGCTGTTCTGGCACCCGGGCTGATTGCTCAGTAGGAAGCCAATTTCATCCTTTGTGGATCTCCAGGCTTCGGGAAATGAGATGTCAAGATTTCCACAAAAAAGGTTGAGGATGCCTGAAGCTTAAAGCCCTTGTTTTAAGGCAAGTCTCCTGGCACCCTGTCCATGGCACCTGGTGATGAGGAACGAGTCTTCCTTTGCAAGTAGAGACACTAAAGCCATGGACATGACTGACTCTGAGGGATGCAGGGAAACATTCTCAGGGCGGGATCCAGGCCTTGGTACCTTAGAGTTTCTAGGGTAAGAGACATCCTCACCCCTTAACCACCCCTTAACTATTAGATCAGTATTGCTCCTCAGAACTCTATTGTTGCATGGACTGTGTTGGAGGCAAGATCTGGTTTGGATCTTGACCTAGGGCGGGGGAACGATGTAAGCAAAGAATCAGAGGTGAGCCTGGGCTGGGTGCTGTGTTTTTGACTCAGAATTCATGCTCTTTGCTGAGCTCATCACTGTGTGAGCCCAGCAGAGCCCAGCGTACATACACTTTCAGAGCATGAGAGAACATTTAAGTTTCTTACTCTTATATTTAGAAGAAAGCCTGGATAAAGGAGGATCGAACAGTGCCGTTCTATTTGTGGTTTGCTGAGATTCCCTGGAAGGCAAGCTGAGGAGGCCAGGGCCTATGTCAGGACACAAGAAGCCCGGCGTCCTCTCCAACACCTGCAGAAACAGGAGGCGCTCAAAAGCTCACAAGGAATCATGGAGAGCAGAGCAGAATTCCCAGTTTGATTCCAAGTCTGTTCAGGTCTCGACCTTTAGCCTAAAAGCCAGAGAGCCAAACTGATCTCCATGATGACTGTAACTCAAGAGGAGACACCGGGGGAAAGGAGAGAGGAGGCAATGCCAGGTTTGCTTGTTCCAGGTTCATGGGAACCCAAGGAACTGGCTGTCCCA
This sequence comes from Desmodus rotundus, assembly GCF_022682495.2. NCBI lineage: Eukaryota > Metazoa > Chordata > Mammalia > Chiroptera > Phyllostomidae > Desmodus > Desmodus rotundus. Next base: position 111,781,161 of record NC_071393.1, read on the forward strand.
CCCTCCACCCCACACACAGGATAACTAGAGCAAAGCCACTGGTTTCTTCTTGTCCTGTGGCACTTGTCCATGATTTTAACCATTTTGAAAATGGAGGCCAAGACTTGAAATAACCAAGGACAAATCCTCTCTCCTTTAGTCTAGATGTTTTATAGTGAAATGTAAAATTATTATGCTTGTGATTTTACCCCTTGTTCCTGTGATTTCTACTTAAGAATAAAAAATTAAAAAAAAAACACCCTAATCCAGGGCTGCTCATTGCCATGGGCTTCTAAATTCCAGGTCGTGAGCCGAGGTTCCTGCCTTTTACTCTTCACTTTCACACCTTCCTGACACTTCAGGCTGGATCCCACTGTGCAGCTTCCACCTCCCCAGGACCTGGCCTCAGCCCCTCTGCCCACCTGCGGAGAGTCCGGGCTCCAGACACATTTCCTCTCAAAATGGAAAGGTGAAGCTGGCCCCAGGTGCACTCCCTCTTCCTCCTCTAAAAAGAACTTGTCTGGTGGCACCTCCTTCGTCTCCCGCAGCTGAGGTCAGCCTCTTGGCTAATACTGTGACCAACTGCAGCCATCTGCCCCACCTTCGTGGCTCCGAGCTGCAGACAATCAGGCCTCACCTTCTTCCCTTTCTTGTCACACTTGGAGACGAGAATGTGTTCTTGCCAAGAGTCAGGTTCTTCCAAGGTATGTTTTTCTCAGGAAGGGAGCTATTCCCCACCTCAGGAGAACCAATCTCCTCCTTGTTTCACCTTCAGTGTAGCCATTTCTAGAAACTGGCCTGTCTTAGAGGAACAGTGTGTTGTCCTTGCTTTTTCTGAAATCTATACTCCAGTCTTGACCTGGATAGGCCTGGATGTAGACAGACGATCTTACAATCATGAAGGATAATTATTAACAGTTACCATTTATTGATCATTCGCTGTTTGCAGGCGGAGTGCTAAGCTCCTCACCGATAGCATGGCTTAGTAACTTGCCCAGCTTGAACCCAGGTCTCTGACAGCAGAGCCTACTCTCAGAGCCACGACATGAAAAGGTTCCTCTCTGCCTTCTCACATTTCATCTGTGTAGACCCTTCCCTACAGCACCCACTCTCCCAAGCACAGCTGCCCTCTTAGGATCTACTTCATTAAACATTGCTTGGCTCACACCTCTGGTTCCCAGCACACGATCATCTCCAAGCAAGCCCTGCCTATGTAGCCTGGCTTTCATGCCCTCAGAGGGTCTCCCACTGGGTACACATTAAGTCTCATTGCCTGCTTTGCCAGGTGGAAACCTGGCTATAGGTTCACGAAGATCTGCCCATCTCCTTGAACTCCTCCTCCAGGTTCAGCGGAACAGGTGTAAAGTCCATCTCAGAGCCATCACTCACTCCTAAGACTATTCTTGATTTAGAAAACCTACACCCAAAGAAAAGTCAGCTCTTACTGTGGGTGACCTGCCTGGCCACTGAATGCTGAGCATGGCCCTGTGGTATTGCTGGTGACCGGCAGGGAAAGACCTCAGGGCCCCACCCTCAGACCTTTTGCTCTTCTCTATCTTCATTCACTCCCTGCATGATCTCACACTGTCTCATAGCTGTATATGACATCCGTCAGCTAGCAACTCTCAAATTGAGTCTCTGGCTTGAAACTCTCCCCTAAATTCCAGAATTGCACAGCTAACTGCCAACTTGACATCTCCCCTGGGATATCTACTGAGCATGTTCAGATTCATATCTCCAGAATCAAACTCCCGATTCTCCTCCCAACATGTTCCTCTCTCAGTCTCCCAGTATCTGCAGAGGGTAATTCCACGCTTCCAGTTGTTCAGGCCAAAAGTCACAGAGCCACCCTTGCCTCCTCTGGGAATTTCACACATCTACGCCATTCAGCAAATTCTGTTTGCAGTTCCTTGAAAATAACCCCCAACAACCTCTTACCTCCTTGATTTCTGCTTCACTGTTCAAAGCTACTATCATCTCTTGCCCGGATTACTGTGAAAGCCTTTACTGGATCTCTGCTTCCAACCTCCCCGAGGGCCCCTTCAATCTATTCTCAACGCTTCAGCCAGCATGAGCATTCAAAACATAAACCAATCAAGTCACACTTCTGCTCAAAGCTCTCAGGGGCTCCCATCCTCCCTCAGAGTACAGGCCAGTGTCTTTACAATGGCCTGCAGGGCCCTGCCTGTATGGCCCTACCCCTCTTCCCCCACAGCCCTTGCTCTTTGCGTTCCTCCAACACAATGGGTACGGTCCCACCTCGGGACCCTTGTCCTCACTGATCCCTCCGCCTGGAATGTTCTAGCCCCTGCATGCTGATGGCAAGCTCCTCACTCCAAGTCTCTAAAACATCACCTTATCAGAAAAGCCTTCCTCATTGCCCTATATAAAAGGCAGCCTTGCCACCACCAAGCACTCTCTGTCCTCCTCTGCTTTATTTTTCTCTATAGCACTTATTTTCATCTGATATATTTGCATTTGCTTTTTAATCATTTCCCCCTCACGCGTGCGCACACACAGACACACGTGCACACACATGATGTGGGCACAGGCTTTGTCTATTTTCTCCAAACCTGTATCCCCAACACTTAGAATAGTGCCTTCCGTGTCATGGGTGCTCCATAGGTACTTACTGAATGAACAAATGAATGGAAATTAGACAGTCCTCAGGGTAGGTGCAAAGCAAAGGGGATGTTGGGTGTGTCTACTGCTCTGTAGGACTTCAAGCTGGCCCAGCACTTGGGTCATTGCCATCAGGCAAACTCCTGAAAAACATACTGACCTTCCTAATTCCGTGGTGTGTGTCTGTCGTTGGCATACTGTCAAACATGTTGCTGCCTATGCAGTGGAATGTGGTGATGGTTGTTGGAACTTGTCGCTGATGGAAGTGAAAGCAAAGAAGCAAATGAATAATTTCCCTCCATGGAGTGTGTGACACAGTAGCCTTCGTAGAGGTTTCTGAATAGTCCAGCTCTCCTCATGCATGATCCGCTATGCAATTAGTTAAAAACAAACAAGCAAAACTTCACATCTGAGCCCCAGGTCCTGAATGTCTTTTAATAATCTTCCTATTTGAAGGATATATCGATTTGTAGGGAAAGGGCTTTGATAATTAACCTCTGAGACCATTGGAAGGAGTAGGTCCTAAGACCATGAGGACCAAAATCCAGAAGAAATTTCAAGGAAGGGGGCCTGGATTTAGACATCATTCCCCAACCCACGTGCCTGCCAACACGTGGTAGATTGAGGGTTGACAGAGAAAGGAGGAAAGGAGCATGCCCTTGAGGGTTGTCTAATAGGTTGTGTTTCACCCTCCCTACGTTTTTGGAAGTACTGGGGTATTCAGTGATCTGGGTTGTAGGCTTGGCTTCCCTCTAAAAAGACCACCACCCATTTCCCTTTGCACACATGGACTCACTTTGAAAAATTCAAGGTTCTGAAAACAAGTCACTGCAGAGCCTTCCATGTGAGGACGCAGCTCCTGGTCTTCTGTTTCAAGACCTTTGTGCGGCTGCTTCCAAACCGCCAGACTCCCCCTCTGCCCCCAGCCAGCTAACCCGCAGAGACATAGGCCCCACCAGAGCGAGCTGAAAGAGGGACCTCTCCACTCGGCACTTGAGCTTCTCAGACAATGAACAGAGGCTGCTCAGAGATTTCTTTTATTCCTGCAGCACAAGGACTCAGGCAGGACCCCTAGATCAAAGGCAGAGCACCAGCCTGGGCTGCTCTCTGTCTGAGCCCCAGGGGCCAGGCCAGGGCTTTGTGTTTGAGAGTAGCATTGCCAGATTTTGCAAGTAAACAGAGAGATCACCCATTTGAATTTGAATTTCAGATAAGCAGTGAATAATGTTGCTTAAGTATGTTCCATAAAATATTTGGGACACACTAAGCTGAACAATTTTTCCTTGCTTGTCTGAAACTCCAACTGTATCATGTGTTCTGTGTTTTATCAGGCAACCCTATTTGCGCAGTTCAAACACACCAGCAACTCCCAAATCAGAGCAGCCTCTTGCCTTGGTCATCCCGAGGCCTCTACTGGCCCCACTATCCCAGGATAAAACAGGGCCTGGGCTCCAGTACCGTCTCATTAGCCCTTTGGATTTATCCCTTCTTCCTCTTCAGTCCCTGCAGTGTTCTGGAAGGCACTGGACATGGACATCTTATGGACAGTTTTTGAATGGTGGAAACCATATTCAGGAGGCCCTGCTGCTCTGCCCCACAACCTCACCTCCTGCTCACAGACTAGCCGGGTTTGGCTGAAATATAGTGATTAGCACATGTTGGTCTCCCAGGGTTCAAACTCCATTGTAGCCTTGTACCAGCTGTGTGACCTTAAAATACTTAGCACCCCAGCCCTCAGTTTCCACCTGTAATCAGGGACCCTTGTCAGGATGAAATGAGTTAATACATGGGAGGCTCTTAGAACAGTGGCCAGCATAGGAAGACACTGTTATAGGTATATGTGGGTTGTTCTCCATCGCTGCTGCTCCACTGAATGGCTCCCTCAGTCACCCCCACTGATTTTGTCCAGGGGTCTGGGCAAGAACACAGTGGAGGCCAGCTTCTAAATGTCTAAATATTTGGTCAAGCTAACAAATTATTAAATATAACATGTCCTCTCTTCTTACCTTGATGGATATACCTTCATGACATGCTGAAGGCCAAGTTTGAATTTTTGGCAGACTTCTTGGAGTTCCACACTGGAACGTGGCAGGCTATAAAGAGCCAGCTCTGGCCTGGCTTCATACCCAGCTCCATCCTGTGCTAGACAGGGCCTTGCGCACACGTGTGTGGACACTCAGCCCACATGTCCAAGCTTCACATCCACACCACCCCCTAAAAGTCACCTCTTGCTCACCCTAAGGCCCACAGGTATGTACATCATAACACAGTCCACCCTTGTTGGCAGGGTAGACTTGGGTTAGAGACCTGCACCAGCCTTTGGGTTAAGCTCAGGAAACTGGGCAGGGAACTCCAGTACCCAAAGCAAGGTCTAGCAGCATGATACATGTGGGCTCTTGGTGGACATGGCCTTTTAACCCATAGATGCCTGGCCCATGGCTTCTGGGCTGGGGCTGAAGGAGAGCCAGAGCAGACCCCTAATGTAGGGGCCAGTGCCCGGTGGGAGTGAGGGTAGCTGATGAAAATGGGAAGGAGGAGCCTCAGAGGTTTCCTAGAAGAGTCCTCAAAATGCCCATGCCCCTCCCTGTCTGGGCTGGGTGTCTGCCCAACACCTCGTGCCTCAGGGTCATTCAGGTGTCACCGTCTCAACCTCCTGACACAGTAGGGAGCTTGTTTCCCTCCTCTCACACTCCCTGACTCTAATCCCCACCAGCCTATGCCACTTGGCTGGCCTCCTTGGCAGAAAGGTGACAAAGGACCTGTCTCTGGAGAGTTAAATCCCTCAGGGAAAATGCAAAGCCCCTTTGGACCACATGAGGCAATGGCAAAGGTCCTGACCTCCAATCACTGACCCAGTTTCCTGTCACCTCTCACTGCTGGGGTGTTGGTGGAAGTCATTCAAAGCAGGTTCATCACTCTTCAAAGAAGCAGGTGCTATTACACTGCTTAGAGCATGCCTCTTCTCTTCTCTCCTGCACTCATGCTCCGCCCCCACTGCATGCACCAGCCTTCTCAGCTGAAATTTACCTTCCAGTGTCCCAATGTCTGTCTCGACTCCATCCAGCTCACTTCCTCCCCTGGGCTTCTCCCTGCTCCTAACATCTGCTCATCTGCCCATCTACTCCTGTCTCAACTTTCTCTGTATTTCTGTCCAGATCCCTTTCATCTTTCAAGGCTTACTTTAAGCTTCACCTCCATGATACTCCTAATACTTCCATTAACACCTCCCCTGGTTTATCACCTGTATTGCTTACCACCTGGACCCCACATTTAGCCCATGAGTTATATTCATGGTAGCACTTTTACCATATGACATTATTATTCTTTCCTTGTTACATAAAAATCATAGGATCTTAAAGACCACCTAGTCCAATCCTCATTTTTTGAAGATGAAACCGAGGAAGAGAAAGGTTTCATAACTTAGCCAGACTGAACCTGCTGGAATTATACTTAAACTGCACTCAACCCTCTTGACCCAATCCAGGAATTTCCCATATCACCCTGCAATCTGTGTCACCCACAGGAGGCGGTGGTCATGAAGGGCAATCGCGTGCTCTAGTCATTGACTAGCAAATGGTGCCTCCTTGGTACCTGGCAGGAAAGAGCCCGCTGTGGCAGCCCATCCCTGTATACCCCATTTTTTCAAGTTCTTTTCTATCCATTTGAATAGCCACCTGCCCCCCCCAAAAAAATGATTACCAAAGGTCACCCAGATTTTATCAGGCCAGCCCAGTTCCCTGTGGTCTGCCAGTTTCTTCAGAGAGGGTAACCCAATTCCTGCCCCCCCCCCACAGCAGGGGCCACCTCCTCCTGCTGCCAGTCACCATAATCCCTTATGTGTTCATTTTGGAAGCCTAGAAGGCATCTTAGCAAGTGTCCCCTCCAGGTTTCCCCCGGGGCTGACGAGAAGCCCCAGGCAGAAGGTTGGTGGCCACCACGGGAAAGGGGCTGAGTGAGGCTGAGTGAGCAACCAAGGAGTAACGGAGTGGAGGGCCTAGGTTGGAGCCCGGCTCTATCAGTGGGTGGAGCAAGGAAAAACAGAGTAGAAGCAGAAGAGCAGGGAGCTCTGGGGACAGGGTGACCTGCCCAAAATGAGACCCCTGAATCGCAAGTAAACTCCCCACTTCAAAATCAGCCAGAATAGGGTAGGGCAAACATTTTTCCTTTCTTCCTCCCTCTCTGGTCGCCCTGCTCACTGCAAGGAAGAAAAGTAGAATAATGAGCCACGTCGGAGAGTGTCACCCGAGCAGCTCCGGAAGGACGTGGGCAGACGCCTGGCTGGGCGGCTGACTTTCTCTGTTTCTGGTGGAGATTTTATAAATACTCAGGGAGTTTGATCTGAGGATGGTGGCAGTGAGGCCAGGGGAGCGGCAGAGGGGGGAGATAACTCAGCCCACGGGGGTTCTTGGACCTCTCCAAGGCCTGCTTTTCATTAGCGTCGCCAAGGCAACTGCTCATCTGCTGCAGATCCCATCACGCCCTGCAAAGCATCCACAGCACGTTACTCTTTTCCTTTAATAGTGAATCTGCTGCCATCAGCTTTCCTCTGAACTCCCTCCCCTCAGCCCTGTCACCTTGTAACCTGGGGAAGAGAAGATAATTAAGGAGAGAAGAGCTACAATCCAGCTCCAGCTCTCTACGGCTGGTCTGGTCTGGTTGGCAGAGGCAGAGCTGCAATGGTCCTGGTCCAAGGGCAGCCATTGGCCCAGCACTGCCGGAGGCTGGGGGCTGAGGAGCCCTGCCAAACCAGTCTGCATCGGCACTCCACTTCCAGTGCCCCTCCGTTCTGCACACATAGCCTGGACTCTTATCTACTCCCTGTCTGACCTGACCTTTCCCCTCCACACACACCTTTGTTCTTAACTCAGGCAAACATTTGCAGAGTTTCCAAGGAACGATCTCGCCAATCCTCATTCTGATAAGTTCCAGATGCCCACTGAAGTGCACCCTGTGCGTGTCTCTGGTTTTCACCAAGGTGTCCAGTAGGTTCTGCAAGGGTGGTGTCAGGGGAGGTGGAGTCTGGTCAGGGGAGAAAGGAAGACCCACATTTGCAAGGCAGTGTGAGAGGGGGATGTGTGGAACCAAAGAGGTGATGGTTTCATCTTGGAGAGGAGACAGCCAGGCTACATGATCAGCACGGCCGGCCAGGCAGGGAATGTGCACCCAAAGCCTGTACCCCCAGCATCGCCGCCACTCCCCTTCTCGGCACTGACCCGTGGAACTCCTCTGGTCTGTTTAAAGTCGGCTCCCTCTAGCTGTGAGCTCCATGGAGACACAGCCAGGGAATCCTGGTCTCCAATATATGCCAGCGTTCACACAGCCCTGTGCATGGGAGGCCCTCAGCAATGTGTCTTGAAAAGAGAGACAAAGAAGGAGCATTGTCTGCGGGAGGCAGGGGCTGGGTTTTCCAGGTTGTCTTTGTGTTCCTGAGCTAACCTGAGCCCCAGCCTCTTCTAGCCCCTCCTTTCTGTGGAATGCAGGTCTCCTGAAAGACCTGCACTCACAGCCCTGGAGCCAGCCCAGGGAACTGCAAATAAAAAACCAGAGAAGACCCTCTCAGCTACCCATGGAGCAGAACCAGGACCCCGAGTTCTCTGGGCTCAGGCCAAAGCTGCGCCTGCCTTCTTGCCTTTTGTTCCTTTTCCCACTGAGATGGGCCCTGGAGGAGCAAACCCAGAGATCCTCTGCTGGTCTGAGCAGGAAATTCCAGAGAGGCCAGCAGCGTGGTGGGGAGCTGGGTGGGGGGAGTTAGGGAGAGATTTCCTCACATCAGTTCACCCCCCAGAGGCCCAGAATCGTATCAAAGTCTTACCCTGGCCCTGGAGGAGCGGGACCTCCGCCACCATCCTCACCACACCACCACCACTGGCCACCGCCAGGCTTTCTTATCCAAAGCCGATGTTGAGTTTAACACTCAGTCAAGTAACAGGGAAGAGTGAGACAATTAGCGATAATTAGGTGCATAGTGTAGCCAAACAGGCTGCACAGATGGCTTTTTGGTCCGTTCTGGTGGCAAAGGTGTATTGAAGAGGCAGAGAAGTGCCAGCCCCAACGGCACAGGCAAGCATGGGTAACACAGTCTCACTCCGCCCAGTGTGATCCTGGGGCCTGCAGCGTGGCCATCATCCGGAAGCTGGTTACAGATGCAGGATCCCAGGCCCCTTCTGAATTAGGGGATGCATTTTAATAAGATGGGCAGCTGATCGGAGGCACATTAGTGGGTGAGACACTAGAGCCCAGGGAGGAACATACACGGGGTGCTTCCATCTCCGACCTCGTGGATTCTAATTCCAACTCTGTCACTCAGTAATTGTGACGTTAGGTCAGGTAAGCACACTCTGTGAGCCTCAGATTCCTCACCTTTAAAGCAGAGGTGATGTTACCTACCATAAAGGGTTGACGTGAGGCAGGGGCCTGGCACCAGCAGACTCTAACCCTGGTCATTGTTAGCAGCACAGAGCTGGTGGCTCAGGGAACAGTCAGATCATTCTCTTCCCCCAAGCCAGCCACCCAGGAGTTGGGGTTTTGGCCAGCCCTCTTGCTATGTCGCTTTTGTATTTTCTGGGGCCATTTATAGACCCCTGACCATGAACCCTGAAGCCTTTCATCTCCAGTCACACCACCCCCCACGTGAAATAAGATCCTGAGTGCCCTTGTGGGGAGGATGGATAGCTATGGGTGAAGGAACTTCGTGAATGTGGACAGTCCAGGTCGTGAGGAAGAGGAGACACAGTGTCTGACTTTGGTAATGGAGCCTTATAAACGGCATGTTGGCTATTTCCTACGGGCAAGTAGTATAGAGTCTGGATTTCATTTCTTTTACCATCCTTGCATTTTCTTAGAGACGATAGGGTTCCGTCCTCATGGGGCTGAGGCACTAAGCCACTTCCCTTTGTTTTGTGTTGGTGCGTTCTGTAGCTATAGTTCCCTCCACTTTCCTGGGCTAATGTAACAGAGTGCTGGAGAGACAAGCCACAGGGGCCTGCTGGGACCTCGAGGTCTCCGTGAATGCTGGGCTCATTTTGCAGAGCTGCTTTCCCAACAGAGCTTGGCTGAAGCTGCTTTTCAAATTAGTTTGGGGCAGGGGGTGCGGGAAGAGAGAGGGACAGCCCATGGGTGTTCTTTGGAATGTGCTGGCTGGCGACCTGGCCAGCTGGGTGGGTCATTTAACTTCACTAAGCCTCAGTTTCCTCCTAGGATAACAATGCTAATAGGAGAACCTCCCTGAAGTTGCCATGCAAGTCTCTACCTATTCCGGGAGAAACGGGATTTCTGGAGGTTTAAATGGGGCGATACTTACAAAGAAGGTGGTACAGAGAGAGATATACAATCAATCCATGTTAGCTGCCATTTCTGTTAGAAGAGATGGGCCTTGGACAGTTGGCCTAGGTAGAAAATCACAAGTAAGACAGTGATTTCCATTTGCGAACAGAAAGCCCAGCCTCTCCAGTCTGTGCAAGTCAGCAACAGATCGTCCCCTCCCCCACCTTCATTTTTTCCTTCCTTGGCTGCCGGAGTTGAGACATGTGGCTCACCAGGCTGCCCCGGTGAGTTTAAAGCTTTAAATAAATACACGCTCAAGATTGCTGTCACATCCCTGCCCCCATGACTGCTGCAGGCCCCTCCTGACCTGGGGATGGCTCTCCCTCCCTTCCCTCTCGCTTCCTCTCCTGCTGGAAGCCAGGCCCAGGCTGAGCCCTGGAGAAGGTATCTCCTCCACACACGTAAGCTGGTCCCAGGGGCCCTGCACAGGGTGGGCCAGGTTCGTCCTGATCCAGCACAGACTCTCCTCTTCCTGGGTTTGTTAGAAGCCTGAGCAGGCCTCTAGTCTTATGACTTCAACAGATGTTTCTGCTTAAGCAGCCCTGGCATCTTTATGGCCTGTTTTTTCCATTCTTGCTTCTCTTCCTCTGTCCCAGCAGCCCTGAACGCAATTTGGACTTCATTTTCTTTCTAATGATTACAGGGATAGGGAGAACGTTTTTTTTCCTTTTTCTTTTCTCCCCCGCCCCCCACCCTCCCTTTTTCCTTAGTTCTTCAGGTCACACACACACACACACACACACACATTCACGCACATTCCACATGCGTGCAGAGCTGTGCTCATGGTGTGTGTTTGTTCGCGTGCACTGACATTCAGTTTCACTTTAGACTTAGCCCCGTTTCAAAGCCTGCCTCCCTGCCTCCACCCACACCTCACATTCAGCCCCTGCATGTCCCCACACACGTCACCCCAGGGCAACCCATTGGTGTGTCCTCCCAGATGCTGATTCTGAAACCTCGGACTGGCCTTGGATCTCCCTGCCTGTCCTTCCAGTGAGGCAGGAAGAGCCCTGCTGTCCGTCAGGCTCTGTGGGTTGGGGAAGGTTTCGGCTGATTGATGGAGTGAGAGCTGAGACACAATCTCCACGCATCTCTTCAAATTGCCCCGCCAGCCAGGCTACCCAGGCTCAGGTGAGGCCAAGTTGACAGTCGTGAAAAAATGGAACCAGTTTTCCACGGCTAGGTGACAAGCTTGAAACCAGTCTGGCCGCTCCTCACATCAACACCCATATTCACCCGGCTTGCTGGCATGGTGAGGTGTTCCCATTCGCCTGCCCTGCAGGGTTTGGGTTCACCTGTCTCAGAGTTTGGTTCCCAGAGCAAAGAAAGCCTGAAAACGTCAAGTCTTCACCTGAAGGTCTGTCCACGGTGTAGGCACCTGGAGTTCAGAACCCCTTACTGCCTCCAAGACTGAGGAGCAGACCTGGATTTGTCCTCTGGGCCCCCACTGGGGCTACGACTGCATCTACCTGGAGTGCTAAATGTCGACACCACCTGCTGCCTTACCTGGGGTTAGCCCATTGCCCTGAGGAGCATCCAGTCTTAATTTCTCCATGTCTTTGCAACATTTCTGCCTGAGTGCCTAATGACACAGGCTCACCTCTCAGGGTATGTTCAGAATTGAGCTGACAACTATCAACTACTACAGACTATCCTGATGTTGACCATGGAGGAGGGTGGAGCCTTCAGAATGTCCCATCTTCAACACTCTCACCATGAGGGCCCTTCCCAGAGGAGCAGTGGGGGTGGCTAAGCGGAGCCCATGGAGCCCTCGCTAGGTGACCACCCCACCCAAGAAGGGCCCAGCAGCCTCTGCCACCCCTTTCCACATTGTGGTAGCATTGCGTGTGCATCTCACCCATAACCCTTTTCCTTCTTCCTTCCTACTGAAACAAGTTAAAACCCTGGTTCTAGTCTGTTAGTGCTTTGGGCACTGGGTTGTGACACCTTCCCCGCAGTGGATTAAGGGAGGCTGCTCGGAGCAATAGGCAACAGTGAAACGACCTTGGGTTCCAGGAGTATGGTGACACACGCAAGGACAGTGGGAAGTGGAGGTCGGAAAAAGACCCACAAGTAGGAGCGAAAAGAGTGATGGTCCTCCACACCAGGATCCGCCAGGGAAGGGGGGGCATGCTGAAGAGCAGCCTCCCTCCTCGAACAAAGTCTTGAGGACGCCCCTTTCTGTTTGCTCCCCTTGCCACACATTCACCCACAAAAGGAAGAGGGGGGCTCTCTCCTGGGCTTTTCCCTCTGTAAGTCCCTCCAGAATTCCCCTCCGGCATGTATGCTTCCCCAGAAACAACCAGAGATCCTCCTGAAGGTTAAAAGCACCTCAACACCAATGGCCCCATTGCTCAGGCACTCGCCTTCCCCAGGTGTTCCCCCTTGCCAGTGCCAAGCCCTCCTCATGTAAATGCAGGTGGAGGAGTTGTGGGGAAAATGGGGACTGCTTGTTGCATTTTTGCTCCTCCCCAGGGTTCCCCACACAAGTATTTGCCACGACACCTTCCCACTTGTTGGAAGGCGTGCTGCTTGCAAGCCTGAGCCCTGGAGATGGGACTGACTGTCCAGCCACCCAGGCACCCAGCACTTCCTCCTCTCACTCCCCTTGTCTCCTGTCACTGCTGGATCCCGCTGGAAGAATGGAGCCCTGAGAAACTGCCACCGTAGAACTGTGTGGAACCAGGCAAAGACACGGGTGGCAAGTGACTTTCATATGGCCAAAGGGATGCTCACTCTCTCTGTTCACCGAAGTTTGAGGGACCTGGCCAATCCCTTCTTTCCAGATGGCTGTGATACTGTGTCCCTCTGCACCAAGAATGAGGAAATGGGTGCTCTCCAGGATTCCAAGAGTCAAATCCCCTCCCTACATCAGAAGGCCCTGCTTTCATGGGCTGAGAAGGGACCTTCAAAATCCCAGAGATCTTAAGTGCACAGTGAATGTGAGGGTAGAGGTACAATGTGGGGGGGGGGTTAGTGGGGAGAGTGGGAGGGTGTGCTGTATGGTTGTGTGGGTGTGAGGAGTTGTGTGGTGTGTGTTTGTATGTGTAGTGGGGCGGGGGGGGGGCGGTGTTCAAGGAAAAGCAGAGAGGAGCTGAGCAGGTGTTTCCTGACTCTCGAAGAGAGGAATCTGTCCCAAGAAGATGACTGAGTGGCCTCAAATGGTTTAAACATATGCATCCCAGTTTTTAAATAATCACAAAGTAATACTAATAATTTTTGGCTATTATTTAGTGAGATCTTTCTCTGTGTCATGCCCTTAGCAAATATATTCTCAACACACACACACAAACCCTGTGAGGTACAAGTGTTATGTAATTTTTCAAGTGGGAAAATAAGCATTGAAAAGTTGGGTCAATTGTCCATAATCATAGATGTGAGAAGTGTCAGAGCCGGGGTTAGAACCCTGGTTTCTGACCCAGCACCCAAAGTCTTCTACGCATCTATAGAAATGACAACGATAACTACATGAGGTGGTAATGATAACCACCCACACCGGGGCGCACTTGTCATGTGCCAGACACTGTTGTGAGTGCCTTACACAGATTTACTTAATTTATTTTTGCAAAACTCTACTTACCATGATCTCCTTGGACAGATGAGGAAACTGAGGCACAACGTATTTTGACCTTGATTTCCTTCCATGTAAATTCAACACCTCTTGTTTGTTAGAGGCTTTGTGGGGGATCCAGAGTTGAGTAAGACACGATCTTATTTTCTGGGACCTATCAGCAAGCCCATTGCCGTGACTATCAGAATGGGCTTGGAGTGGGATCTCAGAATTTGAAATGGGAGATTTAAGAATAGGCACCCTAGTGTATCCTAGACAGATGAGCAGGCCAGAAGGCCCCCAGAGCAGGAACCCAAGCAGAGGAGCAAGACAGCATGCTGTCGTCAGACCGAGGCCCAAGCAGCAGGACAGATAGAACCAAAGCCATTTTATTCCACCTGCGCTGGGGCTGTAAGGGCAGGACTCTGGAACCAAGCTGCTGGGTTCACATTCTCATTCTGTTCCTCTTTAGCAGTGTGACTGGTGCAAGTTAATGAACTTCTTTGGGCCTCAGTATCCTCATCTGGAAAATGGGAATAATAACAGTACCCATCTCATAGAGTTGTGTGAGAACTAAATGAGTGAACACATGAGGTGACCTTAGAACTGGGCCCAGACCATGGATGGCTCTCTGGGTCAGCTTCCATACTCTTATCAGCCTATGGTCACACTGGCTTTTTGAGGCTGAGGGAGGCAGAGGCTGTAGGTAGAGGCCAAGTTGAACCAGTGGTAGGGAGGTGAAAACTGTAGAAGGAACCAATGAGGGCCTGCCCCTGTCAGCTTCAAGGCGAGGGAGAGATGAAATCTAATGGGATAGAAAAAGAATTCACACCCTTGGTGTAGCAGATTGGCAAATGGGCATGGGGTTCTTCCTTCTTAATTGCCAGAAGCGAAAGGCAGGCGCCTGGTCCCTGGGCTGGTTGCAAATGAAGAATTTCTCTGGGCTGGCATTTTTGGTGGTGCCCCTGTTGTCCAATTATGGGCATGAAGAGAGGCTCCCACTGCATTTACACAGCTTCTCAATCACACAGGACAGGAATATTGGTCTATCTCTGGCATCCCCTCTATAAAATTCCCCAACCTCTGTCTCCAGCTTGGAAGAAAGACAGAGGTGGCCGGGGCAAGTGGTGGAAGGCAGCCGTGTTCTGTTACAGTAAATCTTTCCCAGAAGCCCTACTTGCTTTGCTAGGAAAGGAGACAGCTGAGCTCATCAGCCAGGGCTGGATCAGCCCGGAAAGAATCCTTCCTAACCCCCAGAAGACCCCTCAGAAGCTTGGGAAAGGAATGGCTCACTGGGGCGCTTTATTTGGGGACATGGACTGTCAGACTGGGTGAGGGTGTCTGATGACATATGAGAGCAACTGAGAATGGAGGTCGGCCTTTTGAAAGTGGGACAAACATGTTTGCCTGAGAGGAATCTTGTGATTCGTCCAGCTCCTCACCCCGACACTCTTTAGAGAGCGTCCCCCTAGGAGTCTTCATATACTTCGGAAACCACAATTTCCTCTCCCAGAAATCCCATTAAACTGTGAGAGTGTGCACGCCACTATTCCTTCCCCACCTATTTTTCGTTTCTCACACTTTTTTGCATATTTCAACCATAGTGTGCATTCCCATGACATTCTCCTTGAACTCATTCTCTCTTCACGAAGTCTTTCTCTACCAGCCTCTCTCTGAAGCCTCGGGGCCTCCAAGGATGACAAGAGGGTCTGGACTTTGGAATGAGAACTTCTTCCTTCGAGATCTCATCATCCCACGACTGCTGAAGATGGGTGCATAGCTGCTAAGGCGAGATGTTGGCAATAGCACGGGAGGTGGTCAGCTAATCCGGCCCACCCACACCCAACCTCACAGGGGTACAGCACCTGCCCCTCACCTCAGAGTGTATTTCCTCCATGGCTTCCTGCTGGGCTTAAGTGCCAATAATATGGAAACAGGAGGTGTCTAAGGCACACCCTGTGTGACAGCTTAAGTTTCTTGAAACTGAACTGAACTAGGAACTGATGGCCTAGATTTTTCCTCAGATTCTAAACTGAGAGTTTGCTCAATGCCCATCTTGCCCCTCTGCCCAGGCCTACCACAGTCTTTTGAGAAACTCCTTGGCATGCATGGAGCCCCAGGTCTTTATTCTGCTCCACTCATGGTTATCCACTCTAATGGAGCAGAACGCTGACACCAAAATACTGCACATGGAAGACGATTCAAAATGATGGATGATTCATCCAGAATGCATGCTTCCAGTTACCTCTACTGACTTACCCTGCTAATTATAAGCTTCCTCTGCTATTACAATGAGCTTGCCTTCATTGTCAGAAGATAACTTAGGCCCTGGCTGATGTGGCTTGGTTGGCTGGAGTGTTGCCCTATAATCAAAAGGTTGTGGGTTCAATTCCCAGTCAGGGCACATACATAGGTTGCAGATTCAATCCCTGGTCTGGGAGTATACAATCCCAGTCCGGGCACATACAAGAGGCAACCGATCGATGTTTCTTTCTCACATTGATGTTTCTCTCTTCACCTTCCTCTCTCTCTAAAAGCAATGAAAAAATGTCCTTGGGTAAGAATTTTTTTTAAAAATGACCTAGGGGCAAAGGGGAACCAGTCAAGGCACCCTGTTTTGTCTGAAGTAATGCATCTATGAATGAGTGTGTTGAGTACAACAACCTTTTCCCATGGGTGGCTATTTCTGTGGAATTAAAGAGATATTTCAGGGCTACTCCCAGCTTGGGTAGATTAAGTTTGTGCTTATGTCCTGAGCAAGGGCTGTGAAGTCAGCTGTGATGTAGTCTCTCTGGCCCACAAAATGACAAATGGCTTTTGAGGAAGGACTAAGTGACTTATGACCAGAACAATGGAGCAGACTGAGTCAGACTCCCCAGTGTGTACATTATGTTATTTACAATAGCAAGAAATAGGCACAACCTGACTGCTCACCCACAGGGTATTAGCTGAACGAACAACCGCATGATGGAATACTAGGCAGTCATTAGAACTATGTGCTAGAAGAAGGCTTAATCTCATGGGAAAATGTTCACAATATACCTTTAAGGGGAAAAGACAGATTATAAAGCAGTATGCACAAACTATAGCAGCCTTGTAAGAAAAAAAAAAAACATTGTGTACAGTTTTTAACTAAAAGAATATGTATAAGAACATTAACTGTGCTATCTCAGGGTAATAAAATTTGGCTTGACTTTTATTTTCTTTTGGGGGGGTTGTCTCCATTTTTCAAATTGTCTCCCATGAACATTTATTATTCCAAAATCAGGGAAAAGTTATGTTATAAAAAGATTATCTGAGTGATCAGCAGATGTGTTTCCTGTTCCTTACCCTCTGTCTATTCTCCATTGTATGTTGGAGGGTCGAATTCCTCAGCCCTCCCCACCACAGACACAAATGGAGCACAAGGCCCAGAGCAGCCGATGTGCTTAAACAGCATCGCCAAGGAGAATTCCTCCCCGACAGTAACAGCTTTGGAAAGGTTCTGTTTTCACCTAGCGCTGGGAATTAATCATACCAAAGCCATTATTTTTTTCCTAATTGGGAATGAGCTTCTCCAAGAGATCATAAATAAGTGGAGAGGGGCTCATGGAAGACAATTACAAAAGTCAACAGCTGCTCCGTGGGCTTTCAAACACGAGTGTGATTCACCCCTGCTCCTTGGCCTTTCTACAGCATTCTGTCCCTTGGGGGTTTGAAAATTTGCTGTCACAGGGAGAGGGAAAGGGGTTGGGAGAACCACGGTTCTTCTCCTTCTATGGAAGAATGATGAAGGACATTGGAGAGGACCAAACTCAGGGACTGAGACAATTCAGCTTTGTTTGTCCAATTCATGGATGGCGGTCTGCACAGAGAAGTGCCAGAGAGTGGACGAAAGGAGTAGTAAATGAGCTCCGAGGAGGGACCAGGCGGGCCGCTGCTGCAGAACAGAGGCCGGCCTTGCTGCACACCATTTCTGGCAAAGGTCTAAAGACCCTGTCTAGCCTTTAGCTGTTCCTCATCACCACCTTCTTCCAAAGCAGAATAGTCAAGGTCATCTCACTTCACCATAGGAAATGACACCACAAGTGTTCTGCCGGTCCTGAAGTCACCGTTCCCATCAGTGGCAGATCTTGGTGGTGCACCTAGAATGTATTGGGGAACGCTGCTGTCCCTCCAGTCCACTGTTCCAGCCCATCAACTCTGCCACTGCAGGGGCACTACGTTGCCTAACTCTGGTGCATGGTCAGATGGTGGCTCTTGTCAGTCACCCTGTCCTTGGAAAATTCATTTCCCTCTTGTATTGGAAAACTCCCCTTGTGCCTGTCACTGCACCCGTCAGGAGACCAAGGTTTCCATTTTCTCAGAAGTAATTAACCAGCTGTTGTCATTGAGAAGCCTGTTCCTGGAATATTTCACTCATCCTTTCACAGCTGTAATTCAACCCCAGGAGACAAAGTCTGAGGCAGGGGCCTGAGTTCTCCCCAAGCAGAGAAGAAACAAGCTGCAGCTAGGCTGGGCTGCGCACCGAGTCCGGGGCCCACACCCACTCGGCCTGCCACCGAAACCGTTTCGTGTCATCTACTCTTGATTGCCTGGGGACCTGAGGGTGGCAGAGTACACAGTGGGAAAGGAGGGGCCAGCTGAAGAGCACGTAGAATAATAGAATAAGGCTCTCACCACCTGGCCCTTGATAAGACTCCTTAAAAAAAAGAGAGAAAGAGAGAGAGACAGACAGACAGACAGAGAGACAGACAGACAGACAGCAGACAGACATAGATAGACTGAAGGAAGTCTACCCTACTATATATATCCTTCCAGATCAGCTTTGCGCAGTGGCAGCATTGTAGCCAATGAGGTTTATCCAAGGTGCAATCATTGCTAATTGAAAACTATATCCTTCCAGCTCAAAAGATGGGAAGATGTCACTTTTCAGGTGGTTTACACAGAAATGTAAAGGACTGTATTTCAGGGGCTGCGAACTGCACAGATTTAATGGAGGACCCTAGTAGAGTGTCACTGTGGGTTCAATCTGATGTTAAATCTAAATTCTCTAGGGCAAGCAGTTTCTGGGGAGAGAATCTGCTTATGCACTAAGTGGTGCTCTCAGAAGGAAATCCTGAGGCCCTACCATTTTCTTATAGAAGATGATGAAGGTGAAGCTTTCAGCTGATATTCTTGTTAGACTATGTAAAACACACTAACTCAAACCTCATTCATTCACTCACATGTCCGTTTAACAAACGTTATTGAGTACCTTGTATGTGCATGAACCAAATGCTATGCACGACCTGCCACCCTCTCCAGGAGTTCACAGCCTGGGAGGAGGGCACTCAGGGAAACTGAAATTGTAATCGATTGTGTGAGAGCCCAAAGCCAAGTAAGAAGGGGCTACAGAGCACAAAGGCAAGTGAGTAACTTCTTAGGTTGCCCATGGCTTCTGGGGGTGGCTCACAGTCAAGGAGACTTGTAAGTGGGGTTGACAGTGAGAAGGAGTTTTCCAGGCAACTGAACTGTTCTGTAGACATGAACGTGTTACGCTGTGTCAGAGTTCCAGGGAGTGACGGTGGACACCACCACCGCATCAGGAGCATGGCTGTGTTCCTCAGCAGTGATCCCAGGAGCTCAGTGGCCCAAAGCAAGCCTTGATGTGTGATGCAGCCAAGAGGCATCTCGGACCAGAGTCCTGAGGCCAGTGCCATAGTCATCCAGGGGCGGTGTCTTCTCAGGAAAATGAGGGTCCAGTTCTATTTAAACACATAGGGAAAAATGCCTAGACAAAGATTCGATAGGGCCTGCACAAGGGTGGGTCTGAACTGGCCACAGGCCTCAGTCTTTTGGTCATGCCCCTCGCTCCCTCTGCCTGCCCTATCCACCCCCCCCCCCCCGCCCCACCCAAGCATCTACTGAACAGCTACTTATGGTTCAAGGCTCAGCTCGGAGGCCGTCCTCTCTGACAAGACTTTCCCAACGTTCCAGGATCAAACCTCCATCCCCTTTCTTACCCCACTCCCACCCTTGGCACCTGTCCCCTCCTACCTGTCTCAGAAATCACTGCATTCATTTATTTACACCCCTGTCTCCCTGAGGGCAGGAGGTGGGTCTTTCTCTTCTCTGTGAACCCAGTGCCTAATTGTCTGGCAAACTTGAATTGATTGGATGCAGGCTGCACTCAAGCTCTTAGCATACCTTGGAGTCTTCTAACAGAGCAGGTTATTTTATTGCAAAGTCCTTCCTGATAAAATCGAAGAGTGTCTAATACCCCTGTTTCACATATAAAGAAACTCAAGTGTAAAGGGAAGCAATTCCAGAATTTAGCGTGTGGCGGATCCAGGAGTGTAAATCCCAACCAGAACTGTGCTGAGACCAAAGTTCCTCAGAGGCCAGGCCACCCCAAATCAGGTGAAATGCCAAACCAACCAGAACCTTGCCGAGTACTTTCACAGTGCTGGTCTCCAATGTGTTCTAGAAGGATCTCCTGGGCACCTCCAGAAAGTCGAGGCCAGGAGAAGCCCCACAGGCCCAGCACAGCATCAGGTTCCCCCTTTTCTGTCAGCAGGCATGGAAGGTCCTTTAAGAAAATGGAGTATTATTATTTGTTTGTTTTTACAGTGACTCATCTGTCGTAACTGGGTTAAAGTCCACTTAGAGAAAAGGAGAACAAAAGACCTCCTGTTAGTGCTGGAAGTTTGCCTCTTAAGATATCACTGAGAGGAACTGGGAAGAAGAAAAAAAAAACTCAGCAGGGCAGAGGAAGCTGCAGGCCTTCAGGAACACAGCAGCCCTTTGGAAAGGCAAACACGGCGGCTTTCATCTCCAGCGCCCTATCTGGCTGGCCGCTCCCTCCGCCGCTGGTTTATGACCCTCGGCCATGCTGGCTGTCACACACAGGCCAGCACCCTGTTCCCACACTCCGTGAGCACGGGGACGCTGCCGCTGCTGGCGCAGTGGGGACGCATCTCCACGTCCAATCAACCCCAGGCTCGGAATGATGATGATGACGGACCAACACATAGAACTCACTGTGTGCCAGAGGCTGTTTTAACACGGTGTCATAACTCCTTTCATAAACCCCCGAGAGGCTAGCAGGCTACCTACCTCCCCAGCTGCAGCAGAAGGGAGAGGCCAAGAGGCAGAAATCTAGCCCCGCCCTCTCTGGGAAACCCGTTGGCCTCAGTGCAGGTAGAGGAACCACGGGGCTTGCAGGCCCCAAACCAAGTGGGACCACATTTCCAAGGGGCATTTTCTAGGGTGCAGACTCAGGCCATCTGACTCTAAAACCCGAGCACTCTCTTCAGATGAAGAAAGGCAGAGAAAGCCCGGACTTCCCAGCTCTCTTCCCACAGCCTGCCATCCGATCAGCCTAACTGTGTTACACTGGCGCCCATGTCCTTTCTCAACCAGCTCGTGGAAATGGCATTCTCAGCCTTGGCCACCAGACGTGAGGCAGCTGCACTGTGATTGCCCCTTCCGGGGCTGGGCCTCTTCACCTGCACTGTAGGAAGCTGGGAGTTCTCTGCTGCGAGGCTGTGAAGGGGGGAAGGGGCATGAGGAGAAGACAATTCCTTGAACGTCCCAGGCCCTCCCTCCTTTCAGAGACACTCCCCTTCCTCCTCTTCCTTCCCAGGGGTCTATGGGACCCCAGAGATTAGGCCTGGCCTGTGGGTCCCAGGCCTCTGCCCTGCTGGATGGCTGGGCCTTCTGGGCCTTCCAGTTCAAATAGTCAGCCCGAGTCATTCCATTCCTGAACAAAACCTATTTTTGGTAATTTGTCACCAAGCACCAGGGATTCTTAAACAGAAACCCCAAGATGAAAGTGTTACTGTGCTAATCTAGCCCCTCTTTCCTCATGGATCTCCACATTCCGCAGCTCGCAGGTGTGGGGAACGACCTACACCTGCCGTGATAGGCGCCGTAGGTAAGTGATTCTGGTGCAGGCAGGCCCAGCAACGGTGAGGAGATTTGCTCGCACCAATGAGCAAGGCCTCTGCCAGCAATGGGTTGAGGGGAGGACTCAAAAGCCGATCCCAGGCATCTCCCTTTGGCTGGCCTCACAGGGATCTGGCCCCCGGTGGAATCACAGGAGATTTAGGGCTAAATTAAACCCTGGCTTTGGGCCAATGTGCTGGTGGCCCCTTGAATTTCCCAGGTCCACCCAAGTGACATAAACACTGGACTGGGAATGTGAACCGTTTAACTGATCCCACAAGAGCCGGTCCTCATTAGCGAAGAGCCTGCTCTCAGGGATCAGCAGGTGTCGGCATCCCCCACCCTGGAAGTACAGAGTGGCTTGAATGGTCCCTACCTCTGCACTCTCTGGAGCCACAGCTGGGGGGCTGTGTGGACCATCTCTGCCATTGGGACCTCAGGGATTCCTTACATTTCTTGGCCTGATAAAGCCCAAGCTCACCACCCAAGGTGAGCAAATCCTCTTCCTAGTGGGCTGTCCTTGATTATCCTTTGCATTTAGAGATGATTTTGCTTCTGAGCGAATGCTTGGACCTTGCACACCCTGAAGCATAAGGATTAGGGCTATTTCCCTTCTTGAGGCCACTAGTGAATCGCTTGTGTGAGGCCACCCATGAAGCAGATGGAACAACTGCCTGCTTTCCTGAGTTTGGCAATTTTGTTGTTGCTTACACTCAGCGTTTGCCTGCGACCCTTAAGGACTCAGCAGAATAAGCTGCTTGGGTTTCCTTGTGGCCAGGACTGACCATCCAAAAGATTTATTCCCTGACCTTTCACAGCTGGCTGGTCCGGGGTCCCTCTGGAATTTTCCTGCAGCCTCCACCTGAAGCATTGGACCCTGGAGTTGCTTTCATGGCCAAGTCTCGCCAGTAACTTGGGGGTCCTGGCAGGGGTAAGGAACTGAGGAATGATCTAGCAGCAGAAGGAGGAGAGCCAGGTACCATAACTCCCACCCCGACTGGTTCTGTGACCCGGGTTGCCGGCGTCATTCTCATTTGGGCCACAGCTTCCGTGCCTGTAAACATAACGATGATACCTGCCACCGACTTCTCCCTGAAGGAGAACAGGAGAGCGAAATAATTACTGTTTATTGAGCACTTGGAGTTCTTTGGAGAAAGGCCTTCATAAATATCAGGCATGATTAAAGGATAATAGTTTGCTAACTCTTAGAGGAAGTACTTAATGGGATCAGGGCTGAACATCTTGATGACTGAGTTTCGTTCTTTATTCGGATATGCACAGGGCTCCCATCACTCAGCTCTGCCGTCCACTCATGTTATTATCCTAGTGCTGTTGTTGTTTTCATTTTATGTGTAATAGCAGGTCCAACAGATGTTACCCTCCTCCCGTGCTCGCCTACTGCCTCCGTCCCTTTCACCAGCTCCCATCTCCTCCACTCAGGTCACCAAGACCACCTAACTGTCAAGCCCCATGGCTTTTTCTTACTCCTAACTCTCCTTGTCTTTTCCGGAGTGTGACACTGGTCAGTACCTCCTCCTTATCTTTGGAAGTTTTATTCTGTGATTTCCTCAACCCCAACAGGTCGAAACTGAAGTCATCATCATCCCTACCCTGACTGCCTATTTCTCTTCATAGCCTCGTAGGGCCCAGCCTCCAGATCCCCC
Organism: Desmodus rotundus; assembly: GCF_022682495.2. Classification (NCBI taxonomy): domain Eukaryota; kingdom Metazoa; phylum Chordata; class Mammalia; order Chiroptera; family Phyllostomidae; genus Desmodus; species Desmodus rotundus. Next base: position 111,804,207 of record NC_071393.1, read on the forward strand.
TCTCCATCACCACCCCTCAGTGCAGGCCCTTATTCTCCCAGCCTGCTTGGTCCTTGCCAAATCCTTCCCCTGGCCCAAGAAACCCCTAGACTCGAGGCAGGTGCGACATGGGTATGTCCCTGAATGCCACACAGACCTCTCTGTGCCACTTTGACCTGTGGCCTTCCAGTTCCCCAACCCCCCCAGGTGTCTCCTACCCCCTTGCTGTTGGCCACTCCGGCTCCATACACCACAAGACCTCCTTTCCTACCTGTCACCTTCCTGTCTGGTTCCCAAACCCAGCTTCCGCACTTGCTCCCAGCAAGCTCGTGGAACTGACTGAACATCTAGCAAAAGAGGTCCTTTCCTAGGGCACCATGACCGACTCACCCCCTGCCTATGTCCTCCCTGACAGACACAGACATATAGACACACATATTCACTTGTGTAGATACAGACGGACATGCACAGAAGCATATAAACATACTGAAAGAGAGAGCCACACTCGGACAGACAGACTCATACACAGGGACACACGCATACAAACTCGTACACACACGTGTGTGTGTAGATGTACATAAACACACAGGTACTCCTATACGTAGATACAGATGTACACACGTACATAGACAGACAACATGTACCTCCACACACACGTTTTCCTGCCCTCCCAGAAACTTGACAGGCTGAAACTGGTTTCCCTCTCCCCGTCCGCGTAGCCCCTTCTCCAGACTCCTGTCTTTCTCCTTTCCCGTCTGTATTAGGGACACAAAACCAGGGAAACAGAACCGGGAGCAGACATACAGGGTGAGGCAAAAGTAGGTTTTCATTTGTTCATATGGAAAACAATACAATCATACATAATAATACAAGAACACACCCTATTTTGTGTACTCACAACTGTAAACCTACTTTGGCCCCACCCTGTATGTACACGTACACATGTGCACACACATATACACACACACAAACATGTGCATATACATTTACATACACAGAGAGAGACGGTAAGGAATCGCGCATGCAGTTGTGGGGGCTGGCAAGTCTGAACTCCACAGGGCAGGCTGGAGACCCAGGGAAGAGCTGATGTTGGAACTGCAGCCCAAACACAGTGTGGAGACAGAATTTCTTTTTCTCAGGGGCGGCCAGTCTTTTCTCTGAGGGACTTGAGCTGATTGGGTGAGGCCCACCCACATTATGGAGGGTCATCTGCTCTACTCAAAGTCCACTGATTTAAATGTTAATCACAGCTAAAAAGTACCTTCACAGCAATATGTAGACAGGAGTTTTACCAAATATCTGGGTACCATGACCTAGCCAAGCTGACCCACATAATTAACCATCACACCATCCATCCGGTAAACCAGAGCTCATATAAATCCCCCGTGTCCTCACTCTCATCGTGATGCTTCCCTGCTCTAAAACCTAAAGCACCTTCACCCCAGGCTCCTCCTAGTCACGTGGCAGATAACTTGAGTGAATGCTCAACGAAGGGCCTTTGTGATGGGCTCCAGTCAGTTCAACACAGCAGATCATTTTGAGGGCCCAATGGCGAGCTGAGCTAGAAGCTGAGGATACAAATATCAAACGCGCGCGTTCTGCCTTTTCCCTCCACCTTCCTGAGCCAGGGCCATGCTGCAAGTCTCCAATCCCCCACAGTACCTAACGGAGTGCTGCAAACAAAGCAGGCCCTCGATTACTTGTGGTTTAATGAATTTGAGTCTTTTTGCTGACCCCTATATCAAATTTACCTTAAGTAGAGGATTTTAGGGACTCATTTATGAAGTTATGAATTGTAGTGCCAACATCTGTTTCCACTTTTATTTTTAAGGTACAGATGTTAAGAGATATGTTCACACTCAGGAAGAGTACATGTCCCCAGGACAGTGACAGCTGTCTCTAGGGGTGGGGTTGCCGGTGGCTTCTACTTGATTTGGTAGTCTTTTCTGTGTCTTCCAAATTGTCCTCCATGACCATGTGTTAACTTTTGTAAAGTTAAAAAAAAAAGTTCATGTTTTTTCTTATCATTTATGAGTATGAAGAAATTCGGGATCTGCTCTCTGTTGTTCCTAAGGCCCTCAGCATACCTCTTTGCTTCCCTTTGAAAAGATGGTGTTCTGGGACATCCTTGAAAAATCCGTGAGGTCAGAAAAGATAAAGTGGACTACAAATCGCTATTCTGTTTTAATTATGTTCAAGCATCAGATAACATGGAACTTTTAATAAAAGCATTTGGGGAGCTCGTGCTTCCAGCTGCTGTTAGGCCGTTGCTGGGAACAGGGAAGCCAGGTAGCCTGCATCTCCCCTCGAGCTTCTCCTCCAGTCTGCAGGCCTCGTTGCCGCTCCCAGGCCTGTCTGCATGTTGTCAGACTGCATCTCTGCCAGAGGAACAACACCCAGCCTCCATGGAAGCGACTGTTCCTTGAACTTTGCTTCAGACCCAGCCTGCTGGGGTCTCCGGAGGGAAGTGTTCACCTCTAGCCCAAATGAAATGGAGCTTCAGAAAAACCACAGCAGAGGCCACAGCAGCCTCAGGCTCTGAACTTTGTATTTCTTAGTCTGCCAGAACCACTGGCTGCCAAGTGCCACGGAATTCCCAAAAATGTGAAGGGGAAACCAAAGTGCCAGAGGAACGCAGATATCCATGGCTGGGGAGTCTGTCTCAAGGTCACCGGGACAGTGCAGCCAGGTGTGCTGGGGGTGGCTGCAGCCCTGGGAGAGGGTGGGTGAATCAGACCAAGGAAGCCAGGTCTGCTCTGAGGCTGAAATTCCAAGAAACTTACCCTGCACAAGGCCAAGTCTGTGAAATCCCCCTCATTCTGGAAAGGGCCCTAGCAAATTGCTGGGCTTTCCAGTGTGATATGTGATAAGTGCAAGTGGGCTGAAAATATTCTTGAGATTTTTCAGTCTCGTACAATTTGTGGTGGCCGCCACGGCCTGTCTCACCACCTATAGTGTCCTGCCATGTGGGGCCAGCATTTGCCCTCAACCGCCTTGGCTCTCCAGTAAAGCCTGCTTCATCATCTCTGCCCACAGAGGGAAGCAGGGGCCCTGTTCCACGTCCTCACAGGCCTGTGTCCCCTGCAGCCCTTGCTTGGCCCAGGGAGAGACAGCAGCAGTCCCCCAAAATGCCCTGGTGGCAGCATGATGGCCCCCAACCAGGCTAGCCTCCTTGCTCCTGTCTGGTGACGGGATATCTGAACCGGTAGAAATCTTAGTGCTCATTGGCCCAACCTCCTCGCTCAAGAGCCAGTCTCTGCCTCCATCTTCACGTGGTGTTCCTCCTGTGCATCTCTTCTTCCTACAAGGACAGTTGTCATATTGGATTAGGGGCCAACCTATCATCTCAACTAATTACATCTGCAATGACCCCATCTCCAAATAGGGTCATCTTCTGAGATTCCAGGAAAGACATGATTGGGGGTGTGGGGGACACTATCCAACCCGGTAGTCTTCCTGCCCCACCCAGCAAAGTTCTGTCTTACTCTTCACCTCCCCCCACCTCCCTGTCCTTTCCTTCAGTTGGGTTAAGGGCTTCTGCCCACTGGTCTAAGCAGTAGTTGGGAGGCAGAGAGTAGGAGATTGTCTGTCAGCCTCTGTTTCCCCTCCTGGACATGGACACGCTGGGGCTCCCTGGACTCCAAGACTGAAGGGCAAGTCAGTATATCCAGCCAACACTGCATCTCAGAATCACCCGGGGAGCTTCAGAACACATGGAGCCCTAACCACACCCCCAGGAATTCTGCTTCTCTTAGCCAGGGTGGGAACTGGCATGGGTGTGCCTCAAAAGCTTCTCAGGTGATTCTCTGTAAAGCCTGGAATGAGAAAAACTGTGTCAGATGCTGTGAAAACACCTCTCTTCAGGAAAGGGAATGCAGCCCCCTTACCATACCCTCCCCCCCACCCCCAGTTCACCAGGAATATGGGTTTCTGCCTGGTGCTCCCCAATGCCCATTAGGAAGCATTCCCGCCTCATCCCAGGCTGCAGGAAAGAGTGAATGTATACTTGGGGACCTGACCCAGACAGCAGCAAGCACAAACTGTCCTTGAAGTGTTTCCTGTTCGACTTTAAAGTGTGAATTTTGCATCTTCTTCTGTAGCATAGCCATCTTGTTCTGCAATTTTTTTAAAAGACTGGCTTTGCTCCCTTCAGAAGTATCCAAGTATAGACGTGAGGCCCCAGAAAGATGTGCCATGTTTAAACTGCGGCTTCGTATATTCCCTGGCACACCATTAGGCCCCCCCAAGTTTTCTGACTTTCAAAAGCCAAGCCACAGAGAGTCAGAGGGGGCGGCAGCCGATCCGTTTAAACTTTGGAGGGAATTGCATCTTACAGAGGAAAGCCTGTGCTCACGGAGAGGTAAAATGAGTCACCCAAGATCACACAGCTTGTGGTTCACCGAGTGGGAACTGGGCCTCGGGCTCCACCTGTGCCACTGCGCTGACTAGGTCAACTGCTGATCTGCTGTGTGATGTTGAATAGGACCCTGTACGTTGGATAGGACCCTGTACCTCTCTGCGTCACTTTTCCTGCCCATAAAGTGCTGATGATATCTCTTCCACCTCAGAGGGTCTGTGTGGAAGCACTTCAAAGTTATATGTAAAGGCAACGCACTCTAATTGTGGTAATCACAGCCTGATACTTCCAGGTGAGCCATGGCGAATCCAGCAAGAGTGGCCCCTCCAGGGGTCCAGGTGAACCCCCGATGTCCCAGAGAAGGCGAAGGTCTTGGGAGTTCACATCCAGCATTTCAGTTTGCCCTTCACTGCTCCCAGCTTTTATCTGCCCAGCCTGAGCCACAGTAACAAGCAAAGAAAGCACTTCTCCCCGAAAAACCTTCTAGTCCCAACCCTGACAACGTCTTTTCAAAAGGGTAAGGCCTGAAAAAGTGAATGACAAACAACAGCAGTGCCAGCGTTGCTCCTTTCACAAGGCCACAGAGACCTTCCCCACAACCCATCCCATCCAGAGGAAGTGGGCGGCCAGCTGCTCCAGACCCCTCCCTCCCTGGCTGGCCCAGGCCAGAGTGAGGCTCCTCCACCCACGTCCATCCGCCCTGCTCTGTTTACACTGGGAGATGAGCTTCTGCTGAGCTTAAGTGCAGTTCTGGCCCTTTTGTTTGTTTTTAAGTCAAGTTACAACTTTGCTCCTGGATTTATTGCAAATTCCATTTATCTTCTCCTGCCCAGGGTCTCCACATAAATCCTTCATAGTGTTCCTTCCCCTCTGCGGACAAATAACCAGGGGCACAGGGAAGGGGTGAGGAGCACAGGGACAGACAGACGAATGGACAGACGTGGAGGAGGCACACACCAGGAAGGGCCAGAGGCTGTCCCACGTGGAGCTGGGAACAAGAGAGGAGATGGCTCCACAGGACCAGCTATAGAGATTTTCCCGGAGGACTGTCCAGGGACAACAAGGCGGAGGAAGGCCAGCCGCCCTGCCTGCTGCCTCTTTCTTGCAAAGACCTCCCTCCATAGGCAGGAAGAGCCAGGCTGAAAATCACAGAAACTCTGGCCTTAGCAGAGAAAATAAAGAAAGGAAGGTTGTGATTTGAAGGGAAGGGGCCGATGGTGGTTTCTGCAGGGGGTGGTATGAGGTCAGCGGTCCCCAGGGACCTGGAAAGGACACTGAAGGGCCGGTCTGACAAGGGCCGCAGGTCTGAGGGCTGGGCGTGGGCATCGGCCATGGAGGCCACCCCGAGCATGGCTGGGCACCAGCACAGCATCTGAGAGCTCCCTCTCCTCTTTCCTCCCCAGACACCAGCATTTCCATAAGCTGCTGATGAAGAGTAAACAACTCCAAACTGGGACTCACCAGGGAGAGAAAGAGAATCAAACTGAGCAGAACAAACTGAGAGCGGGATGTCCAGCCGTGCTCTTGGCTTGTCCTCTGGAGGCAGGAAGTGCTGATGGCCTGTTCTCCTTCCCTAGCAGAGTTCCCTAGCTCAGGGGCATGCAGGGGACACTCACCTGCTTCAAAATGGGCCTTGCAGTTGGGGGCTAGGGTTGAGGGGCGGGCGTCCCAGGAGCTGGGAAAGTGGGAACTGCTGGAATCTCAGCGCCTAAGCGCTTGATCTCAGAATGGGGCTTTAACCTTCTCTGACCCGGGAGAGCAGCTGCAGGTAGCTGGCTGGGGCGACCACGGAGTGATCCTGAGCAGGCTGCAGGGTGGTGGGTCTGCAGCTGACAGAGTCACCTGTCATCGCACCATCCTCTCCATGTCCAAAGGCATGAAACTCAGCCTCAGCATCGCAGCCCAAAACCTCCCTCAAGGAGCCTCAAGAAGTGGGGGTTGAGTGAAGAAGAACAGGGCAGGCCCCCTCTGCCTCTGGGAGTCATCCTGGCTTCCAACAGGTGTTGTGGCTAATGAGTAGAAGAACATTCCACAACAATTTTCCCAGCCAGGCCTTGGGCTCCACCCCTTCTGGTGCTGCTGGGCCCTGGTCCCTCCCCAGTCACTCATCACCTTGCCGGGAGACCAGCCCTCCCCTTCATGCTGGGATCCCTCCTCGTCCCTCCACTCTGCTGTATCCTCAGACACCTCCAACCACTCTCCTCCCCTCACTTCCTTTCTCCTGCCCTCCTCTCTCACCCAAGCTCTCGTGCCCATACCCCATCCCACGTCCCTTTAGGAGCTTCCCTTTCGGCCAAGTACCCTCTGGCCCCTCAGCCTCTGATGGGCCCCACTGCCCACTCTCTCTGCAGCACCCAGGCCCTGCAGGGACACAGCCACCACACTGGCTGCACAACTCACCTGGGTCCCTCTCTCCTCTTGGGCCAGCAAGTCAGCTGGACCACTGTCCCCGAGCCTTCCACTCTCCTCCAAACCCCCAGCTCCCCGCTTCCCTTCTGTCTGCAGGTCTCTCACCACTCACCTGACTGAGAGGGGCCAGACCTTTCCACTGGACTCCCTATGTCTCCTTTCCCCCACCAAATGGACCCTTCACATCACCCCTTTGTTTCCTTTCTCTCGGTCTGAGAGCCACTGATATCCCCCCGCCCCTTTGCAAACCTTACTGACTTACCTGGGTCCAAGCTGGCATCATCGGTGCCTGTCTCTTCCATGCTGTTTCGTCCCTGTCCTCACGGCTGGATGAGAAGCTGATGTTAACAGGATTCTGGACAATCTGAATGCGCATCACTTGCAGAAGCAAGGCCCCAGTGCATGGCCACGTCACACTTATCCTAAAATGGCTTCCAATGGCCCTGCCTTCTCTCAGGCCCCCATCTTCCTGTTATCAGTCTTTATTACAAACTTCTTTATAAGGTCCCTTACACCTGCTTATTTTATTCCCAATCCTCAGGCCCTTGCATCTGGCTGCTGCTTTAAGGCATTTTCACAGGCCTCCCTCGGGAGCCAACCCTACGCCACCTCCTCACGTGGCTGGGGCCGCACCCACCCATCGAACTCCTTCCTTGGGCTCCCCTGGTTACTTCCTGCCAGGCTTACATTTTCCTCTCCAAGTGGCCTTCACCTGCTCCTCTGCCCAGCCAGCCTCTCCTCTCACCGCATCCCCTCCCTCTCATCCATGTCCACATCCTCAACCATGAGCCCTGAATCTCCAGCTACAGAAATTGCCACAATTCCACGTGTCTGCTGGCCTCTCTGCACAGGCTCCCTGCAGACATCCCAAAGTCTTCCTGCATGAAATTAAACTGATCGTATCCTCTCTAAACCCATCTCTCTTTTCGAGCTTGCCTGTCTCTGTTCACGAATTTCCACCCTCCCCATTGCCCGGGTCCCCAAAACCTGAACACTGTTGTTATCTCCATCTTCTCCCTCTCCGTGCACATCTGATTAGCCTCTGAAAGCCTGCAGAATTTTCTTTAGCACTGTTTTTTAAATCCCTTCCCACTTCAATGTTGCTATCTAAATTCAAGCTCTCGTCATCCCTCCCCTAGACGTGTTCTCTCAGCTGTGGGCCTCATGTCCTCGGACACAGACGCGATCATAGTGGTCTGCCTCCCATCTGGACTCGGCACAGCTATGGCTTCCAGTCAGGGAGAAGCCCTGCCTGCCCTTCCAGCCCAGTCCTCGCTGCAGCCATCACCACTCAGCAGATGTTGACTGTGGACCTACTGTGTGACGTGTACGTGTGTTCAGGTCATCGTCACCTACTTTCTACTCCCAGAACTTGCCACCCTGCATTCACCCGGCGTGCTGGTTCTTCATTTTGTTCACCTGTTTTATCTGCCAGAGGCACCTCTTCTTCTTTGCTCCCATATCCCCTCTCAGCACCTGATGCAACCACACAGCCTAGCTCATGGCCTGCCTCCTCCAAGAAACCTACAAGACTCCAAAGGCAGCACCCATCTCCCCCTTCCACATTCTCCCTGAGAGCAGTGTTTTTTTCCTATTACAACTGCATCCAAGTGTACATTGGTGTGTGTGTGTGTGTGTGTGTGTGTGTGTGTGTGTGTGTGAGAGAGAGAGAGAGAGAGAGAGAGAGATCCCTCTGGTTGTGTGATCCTACCAGCTAAAGAATAGTTCTTACCTAAATTTTTAGCCTACACATTGTTAAAGAGTTTGTTGCATTTGAATCAGGTCCCGTCCCCTCATTTTACAGATGATCGAACGGTGGCCAGAGTGGCCCAATGTCTTATAATGCCAGTCAGGGGCAGAATCGCATCCCAGCCCTCGTCTCCCGGTTTCCTGGTGCAATACTCAGAAAATAAGGAATTTCAGGCTCAGTTGCCAAGGTCTGATTACACGTGTCCTCCACAACATACCCAAGGTCCTCAGCTGGGCAGGCTAGAATCAGAACAGAAAGACCTCCGATGAGCAGCCAGGAGTCACTAGCCTTTTTGCCTAATACTAACCCCCGCCCCCCAAACCCTGCCCCCGGCCCCCCACCAGCTGGTCTATCCACACTGAATACGAAACAGTCTAATTCTGTTTTTTGAACCTCCAGGGAAATTGCTTTCTCACCTTCTTCAGCAAAGTTACTGCCTTACAATGTCTCCAGTGAAAAATCTCTCTTTCCTCTTCCCTACTCTGCCTCCCAACTCCCCAACCCTCAATGCTGCAGTGTCTCCTTTCCTCCAGCTGGCCCTCCAGCAGAGGTGCGAAGGGCTTCTCCTGCCCACCTTGCAGCATTGCTTCATCGTAGTACTTCTGAAGCGTGGTAAGGCTTATAGCTCCTAAGAAAAAATGTACCATATAAAAACAAACTAGTGTGTTTTGTAAAACTCCAATAGGACACCACCTGTCTTTCTTGCTGTCCACACTGGGTAATCACACATGAGGTTTCATAGGGGAACTGGAGAAAACAGCTTTTTCACTTGGCAAAGGTTTTCAGTCTTTGTGCCTGGGTGCCCACACACACAACGCACTCAACCCTCCACCACCGTTCTGGCCTGGACCACACAGAGCCGGTTAGATCCACCTTCACTGTCAATCTCCTTGCTTCCTGTCTAGCTGGGGCCTTCCCTCCAATACAGGGAAGGATTCTCTCTTTCATCTGTCTCAGTAATAAGGAAGGGTTCATTCAACTTCACAAAAACCAGTGGAAGGATCCTGAAGGAGACTCGAATCCTTGCCGTGAAATTCAAGTAACTGAGTAAATACAGTTGTTTGGGCCAAACTGAGGTGGCGTAGATTGTCTCAATTGCTGCTTGTAGCAGCAACGAACATTTTGAAAGTCCTCCATGCCACATTCTATGTGACCTGGGAGAGAAAAGAAGGCGTTGCTCTGAAGAAGCTTCTGTTCTCCCCACGGGTAAGCTGGAGCAGGTTGACCTAGGAAAGGGCACTGGCAGTTGAATGCTTTCGCTTGCGTGGGAAGTCCAGCTGTCTCTCTGGGGCCCAGGAGACAGACAGACGAGGGGAGAATTCCTGTGTTTGGGATTGGACTTGAAAAGTCGCCTGTTTGTAACATCAGACTTAGAGAAGAGCAGAAAGAATTTCCAGCTGTCGTCAGGGTAAGAAAGCCCCCCTGATTTCGACCGGGGCTGTTTTGTGCTCTGGACTCCCCTATCACTCCTCCTGGGCTGCTTACCCCTTCAGACACCGGGTCCCAGGGGCCAGCTCTGGGACCAGGTGACTCTGTGCTATCAAGAAATACGAGTGGCAAAAAGACCAACATGGTATGATTCTGCTTCTATGAGGTACTTCGAGTCGTCGGCTTCATAGACAGAAAGTAAAATGGAGGTCACCAGGGGCTGGTCAGGGGGAAAAGCAGGGCCGGTGTTTTGTGGACACGGAGTTTCGGTTTGGGATGATGAGAAAGGTCTAGAGATGAATGGTGGACAGTGGAGATATACTCAACCTCATGAAAGTATATACTTAAAACCGGTTAAAAGGGCACATTGTATGTTATATGTATAAACGTTTTACCACAATAAAAAAGGTGGGGGGAAGACACAAGTGGGAACTCAGCCCTGGTCACAGCACTGCTGAGGCAAAGCAGACACGTGACCCAAAGCAGACAAGTGTGTGTGTGTGTGTGTGTGCGTGCACGAGTATGCTGTGGGTGTACGTGGTCTCACAGGAGTGAGACTGGATCCACAAACAGCACGGTCAAGGAGGTGAGCGTACTGGGCCACGATACTTAACCTCTGAGCAGTCCCCGTGACTCACGCGGGGTCATTCCCCATAACGCAGACCAGTGGCATCTTCTCGGTGCAAACTGTTGTTCAAGTGCCAAAGAACCCGCGTGATATCCTTGGAGAGGGCGGTATGGAAGGCCTTGTCTCCATGACCTGTTCCACAGTGCATTTGGGCTGTTCAAAGAAAAGCTAGATTTTTGGAGTCGGACAAATTGGGGCTAGAATTCAGGGCCTGCCACGGGGTGGTCAGTCATCATGCCCAATTTAAATGTAAAGGCCTAAGATCAAAAGAGGGGTGAGTATGAAAATGCTTCTCATAAACTGTAAAGCGCCTCCCCATTATCTTTCATCCTTTCAACTGAGCCTGCCCACGGGAGCAAGTTAGCAATAATTTTAAAGAATTTCTACTGCAGGAAAGTAGCCTAGATCTTCAAATACAAATTAAACCTGCACTGCCTGTTATAAGACAGGCTTTGGAGGAGGCCCAGTAGCAACCATGGGTGAGAATAAAATAAAAAGTCCTAGGAACTAGGCTTTTTGAGAAAATAAATTAGGCAGCCTTTGGCAGAGGGCCCAGGTTGAAGCAGACATTCGTGAGAAGAGTGGCACACCAACCCTTTATCAGTCATCAGTACTGGGGCATAAGGTCATTCCTTTAGGACCCTTATATTTTTAACTCGCATACCATACATTTTACCATTTTAAAGTTTATAACTCAGTAGTTTTCAGTATAGTCACAAGGTTATGTGTAGCATCACTACTACCTAATGGGGAATATTTTTTATCACCCCAGAAAGAAATCCCATACCCATTAGCAGTCACTCCCCATTCCTCCCTCCTTCCAGCTCCTGGGAACCGCCAATTTACTGTGTGTCTCTATAGAATCCCCTATTCTGGACATTTTGTATCAATGGAATTTCACAATATGTCACCTTTTCTGTCTGGCTTCTTTCACTTAGAATAATGTTCTCAAGGTTCATCCATAAGGTTCATCCATGTTGTAACATGTATGAGAACTTCATTCTCCTCTTATTATTTTTATGAAACGTATTGGGATGACATCAGTTCATTCCTTTTTGTGGCGGAGTAATATTCCATCGTGTGGGTATACTACGTTTTGTGTATCCGTTTATCAGCTGATGCACATTTGGTCATTTCTACTTTTTAGCTAATGTGTACAAGTGCGTGTGTAGATGTATTTTCAGCTCTCATAGGGACATATCTAGGAGGGGAATTTCTGTGCATACGGTAATTTGTGTTTAACTTTTTGAGGAACTGTCAAATTGTTTTCCCGAGCAGCTGCACCATTTCACATTCCCGTCAGTACTGCACGAGGGTTCCAATCTCCCCACATGTTTGCAACACTTGTTATTGTCTGTCTTTTCTATGACAACCATACTAGTAGGTGTGAAGAGCCTTCTCATTTGATTTTGATTTGCATTCTTCTAATGACTAAAAACGTTGGGGGTCTTTTTCTGTACTGATTGGCCATTTGTGTATCTTCTTGGAGAAATGTCCATTCAAATCCTTTGCATATTTTAAATATTTGGGATGTTTATCTTTTTATTATTTCCCTGTAAGAGTTCTTTATATATTTTGGGTATAAGTCCCTCATCATATATGTGATTTGCAAATATTTTTACCAATCCATGGGTTGTTTTTTTCTTGATAGTATACTTTGATGCACAAATGGGTTTTTTTTTTCCACAAATGTTTTTTTATTTTAATGATGTTTAACTCATTTTTCATTGTGTTGCTTGTGTTTTGATGTTACAGCTAAAAATCCATTGCCTAATCCAGGGTCACAAAGATTTACACTGAAGTTTTCATCTAAGAGGGTTATGTTTTTAACTCTTAACGTTTATGTCTTTGATCCATTTTGAGTTAATTTTGGTATATAGTGTGAGGTAGAGGCCCAACTTCATTCTTTTGCATATGAATATCTATTTGTCTCAATACCACCAGTTGAAAAGACTATTTTATCCCTATTGAATTATCTTGGGAAACATGTCAAAAACAGATCTTTCTTCTCTAATTTAAACATTTAAAACTTTAAATTACCATCTGGATTCTAAGAAGCAAGACACAAAAGGCCACATAATGTAGGATTCCGTTTATAGGAGATGTCCAGAATAGGCAAATTCAAAGAAAAAGAATGTGGATTAATGATTCCCAGGGGATAATAGGTGTGGGGTTCCTTTTTGGGGTGATGAGAATGTTCTGGAATTATATAGTGATTCCCAACATAGTAAATATAGGATAAAACACTGGATTGGATACTTTAAAATGGTTCTTTTTATGCTATCTGAATTATATCTCAATTTTTTAAATGTTGAGGTGGTTGCGTGGGTAAGAAGTTGACGATCATAACTTTATTGCAGTTGCGATGTAACAGTAGTTTCTGGGGGACCCTAGGAAAATAATCCAGATTGTGGTGGTGATTGAATGATTCTATACATTTACTTACAATCATTCAATCATACGCTAAAAACAGGTGAATTTTAGCCCTAACTGGTGTGGTTCAGTTGGTTAGAGCATTGTTCCATAAACCAAAAGGTTACAGGTTCAATTCCTGGTCAGGCTACATGCCTAAGTTGCGGGTTCAGTCCCTAGTCAGGGCATGTATGAGAGACAACCAATCGGTGTTTCTCTCCCTCTCTCTTTCCCTCCCTTCCCCTCCCTCTAAAATCAATAAGCATGTCCTCAGGTGAGGGTAAAAAAAAAGGTGAATTTTATATTATATAAATTAGACCTCAATAAATAGCTTTTTAACAAGAGTTTTTAAAGTTCTACTTAAACTGCTTTAGTGGTATCTCATAAACTTTGATATGTTATGCCTTCATTTTCATGCACTAAAAAATAATTTTAAATGATCTTTGCACTGTCTTCTTTGACCCATGGGTTGTTTAAAATGTAATGTTTAACTTCCAAATATGTATTTTGCAAACATTTTTGGCTTTTATGCCTAATTTAATTGTTTTGTGAAGAGATTACACACTTTAAAAATCTGTTTAGCCTTTCATTATGACCCAAATTATAGTGTATCGATGAATGTTCCATGGGAACTGGAAAAGAAATTCTGCTGCTCTCGAGTGGGGTGTTCTTTGCATGTCTTATGTCCTTTATGCTGTTGTGTTATGCATTTTCCTTCTACATGTGTTGGAAACTCCACAGTACTTTGTCATTATTTTTGCTTTAATATTCTAAAGGGACTTTTCCATTTAAAAAACTCCTTCATATTTACATTTACCCATATGTTTACCATTTCTGGCATTCTTCATGCTTATGTGTCAGTCCAAGTATTTTCCTTCTGCCTGAAGGATTTCCTTTAACATTTCTTACAGTGCAGTTTTTTTGTGATGAATCCTCTAAAGTCTTATTTGTCTCATAAAGTCTCTATTCTTGCCTTCATTTTTAAAGGGTATTTACTGGATACAGAATTCTAAGTTGATCTTTTTTTTCCTTCAGCACATTTAAAGATGTCCTTCTATTTTCTTCCAGCTTGCATAGTTTGATTGTAAGTCTGTAGTATTTCTTATATTTGGTCCTCTACGAAATATCTCAGGCTGCTTTTTAAAATTTGTTCTTTATCACTAACTTTTAGCAATTTGACTACAATGTACCTTGGTATGGTTTTCTTACATACTGCTTGGGCTTCATCGTGATTCTTGAATCTATGGTATTTTTAGTGTTTATCAAATTTGAAAATACTTTGGCCATCATTTCATAAAAAATTTGTTCTCTCCCTTTTCTCCTCTCCATATATATATATATATATTAGTCCACTTGATATTGATCCACAGGTTACTGAGATTCTCTTCATTTTTTTCCTGTTTACTTCTATTTTGTTTTGTTTTTTTCTCTCTGTGCTTCATTGGGATAGTTTCTTTTGCTACATTTTCAATTTCAGTTATTTTTTCTCTGTATTGTCCAGTTTGCTTTAAACTTCACTTACATTTCATTTCAGATATTATATTTTTCATTACTAAAAGTTCCATTTGATTGTTTTAAAATATATCTTCTATTGTTTCCTCATTACATTTATGTTTTTCTTTAAATTCTTGAGCACATATTTTATAATAGCTGTGTTAATTCTGCTCATTCTCTCAACTCCATCGATTTCAAGTCTGTTTGTATTGACTGAGCTTTCTCTGGTTTATGAGTCACATTTTCCTGCTACCTGGTGAGTCTAGTGATTTTTGATTGAATGTTGGATATTTTCAAAGTTACATTGTTGATTGTTAGTGTCCTGTTATTTTCCTTCGAAGAGTTCTGGGCTTTTTTCTGGTTGTCAGGTTACTTATGGGTAAGATTGATCCTTTAGGGGCTTGTTTTAAGCTTTGTTGGAGTGAGTCTAAAGTTTCTTTTTCTCTAGGGATAATTTACTCCTACTAGATAGGGATGACCATTATGGGTTCTCTACTAAATGCCCTGGGTATCAAGCTGGTTGATATTTGAACACTTCTCAGTTCCTTGTAACCTTACGAATTATTCATCTTATAGTTCCTGGTCATTCTTTGCCCAGACCTGTGGAGCTTTACTCTCTGTGTACATCTTAGTACTGAGAAATATTATGCAGATTCCTGGGGCTTTTTCCACATAGCTCTCTTTTCTAGAACTCTTCCCTACAACTTCCATCCAGAGTCTCTTTGACCTTCACTTTCTGTCTTTCAACTCAGCAAATCAGCCTTACTCTGTGTGGGATGCCTCTCTCTGCTAGATAGTCCTGACTTTATCTCCAGTCAGAATTGGAGGTGATCATAGGGCTCACCTAATTTACCTCCTTTATGTCAGAGATCACAGTCTTATGCTGCCTGTCGTGCAGCATCTGCAGCCATCAGTACTTTTGTCTCGTTTTCTAGTTGCTTGTGGCGGGAGGGTAAATCTGTTCCTATTGCTCTGTCATGACCAGAAGCAAAAATCTTACGAACTAATTATGATAAAGAAGTAGTAGTGAAAGAGGGCAAACCCAGAAACTAGGCACTGCTGACTTGGCCAGGGACTCCAGGGTATAAGGAGACAGCAGAAAAATTCTAGCATCTGAAAGCCATGTAGGAACAGGTATGCCAATGTAGAAAAAAGAAAAAAAAATGTGGAGGCTACTAAAAAAGATATCACCTATTTTCTCAGGTAGCTGGATTGCTTCCATTTGCTCCTCCAGATCTTCTCTCCCCTCCTCACCCTGCCCTGTACCCTGGGGATTGGCTTGTCTATACTGCATCAACAGGGCTTCTTTTAACTGTGGTTTCCAGTTGTGCTCAGGCAAAGGAGGAAACAGCAGGGAACTTGAAGGCAACAGGGTCATTTACTCCCCTCTTGCCTACCCTTCCAAATTACTGTGGATTGGTTTTGTCTCTCCACCAAATGGCACAAGTCCTGTCAGGCAGCTCTCTACTTACAGGAACTCTGTCTGTGTTCTAGTAACTATTCTTTCCTCATTCCCCTTCAGACTTTGGGGTGGTAATACCTCCTCAATTTTATCAAACCTACAGTATCACACCACCCTTTGTGAGTTCCCCTAAACCTTGCCCATACCTTACCAAATAATCTCCTCACTAAATTCTCTTTTTTACACCTGACCGATACGACAGTTATTGATGCTGCCCCTAAATGTGAGCAATCTGCTGCCCACTGGTTGTATGACCTTAGGAGATCACTTCACTGTCTCTATCCTCAGTTTGCTCTTGGCCTAGCCCCTACTATTTGGGGCCTGACAAATCAGAAGTACAAATTCAGTAAGCTGCACCACAGCAGTATTCTGGGGCAAATAGTGCTCCCTCCCCATCCTTTACCTTTTTTTCTATCTTCTAGTCCCACGCTACAATTCCTGGCTTAGCTGTTATGCCTCCTAAAGTAATCCAAGTACCTCCTTCCAGATTTTAGCAATAGATTCCCCCCAGTGAGGGCTAGCTAGGATTGCCACAGGTAATCTCCAACTGATAGAGATGACCATCAGGTGGGGATCATAGTCAAGTTCATACAAGTTACTCAACCTGTAGCCCAGGCCAGTAGGGCTTAACATTCAAGGAGCTTTTCCCCCTCTTACGACATGCTCCCTGGAGAAGATTTATTTTTATTTTTAAACTAGGAAAACAGATAAATAGCATGTATAAAGAAAACTGTTCAAAATTTTAAATAATAAATGGGCAAAAGTCATGATTTTTTTTTTAAATTATAGAGTTACTTAAAAGTAGTCCTGAGGTCAAGAAAGCAAGTTAGAAAGAGCTAGGCACTGCTACCTCCCCCTGGCAGAAAGAGATTTAGAAATGGAAACCAAAGGAATGGTGGAAGGGATCCAAGGGCAAGAAGAACGAGAGTTAGTGGCAGTCTGCACTGAAAGACATTAGGCCACAGTGAAGATCACAAACATGTAACTCCTCAGCCCAGTGCCCCCAGCTCTGTCCTGAGAGAGGGAAGATAAAACGCCTTCCACCCTTCTGTGAAACCCATTAAACTTACTTGCCTTCCTGGGGAGGTCATTTCTGCACCTTTGTGTCTTCTCCTTGATCAAATGAACACGTAAGCCCCCTCTGAGGAGTCTAATACGACAAGCCTTTTCACTCTCCAGCGCTGATGTCTTTTCCTAGAGTTTCACTTCACCCTTGACCCATGTATAATGCTCACAGTGGGACTCAGTGGGAAAGCCCCCAAGACCACTACTCCTGGATTAGCCCCTCTCCCCCTAAGGCTCCCTCCAAGATCTCAGGTGAGGTTTAGACTTCCTTGGGAATCAGACCTCCTCACTCTTATTCTTACATAGGCTTGAACATAACATTGCATCTTTTTAAAGAAAAGGCCAGTGGTTCCCTGTTATTTGTTGGCATTAAAGACAACCATGATTTAACTGAGAACACACCCAGGCAGGTTGTAGGACTGGATCTGCCCAGGAGGCCCTGGGATTCCTGAGTGAGTCAGTAGGCCCCAGGGGTAGTAGAGGCCTAAGAATGGCTCCCCTTCCCTACAGTTCCAACTGATACCTCCTCTGACCTGGCCCCACCAAGGGTAGCTGTTGAAAGCTGACTCACAGTGTCCCTCTCTGCAGCTCTAGTTTCTGATAAAGACTTTCCATGAAAGAAGCATTGCTCACTCCTGTGCCAGCCACCCCTACTATTGGTTCAAGGCTTAGAGGGTGTTACCCTTTGACCCTTAACCCTTGACTCTGACCCTAATGAACCATTCCCTTAGCCTTCCTGGGAATAAGCCTATACTCAACATTTTTTACTGAAGGGAGAGAAGAGACAATCCACTCAATGATTTGCTATTGTTAGAGTAATTAATACTCCAAATCCCTGAGTAGGAGGGACTGGAAGGCTTAAGGCTCTTTAACTCTTCCTATTCTCAAACTAATCCGAAGCTTATTTTCCCCCCGCCTCCTCTAATCATGTTTCAGGCCCTCACCTGTCTGTCCACAGGCTAAATCACTTGGTCTGGGGAGTGATTAGGTGAAATCAGACACAATGCCTTGCAGCTGACCAGCAGCAGCTCTGGAGATTCCCCAAACGAGGGCTTAGGGATGTAAAGCTGGGTGAGGCAGAAGCGGGTGGGGGCGGTTTATCCAGGATGTTTGTATAGTAAACACTATTTTTCACTTAGATTGCATGTGTATTTAAAACAGAGATTGGAAGGGGAAGGGAGAAGGCTCTCCCAAATCACCCCTTGGCACCAACATTGTAACAGTCCTTCACCCCAACACTGGATTCTCTCACTTCTCACTCTATTTCTTCCCCCTTTTCATTCCTTGAATTCCTGGCAAACCCTTCCCACTGATCTTTGTCCTATTCATCCATCCATTCACCCTTCCATCATGGCAGCTCTTTCCCAATGGGAAGCAAAAGCCCTTTGCCAGAGAAAAGCCCTATTGTTTTCATCCCTGCCTGTGGGGTCACTCTACTTAGGGTTCGTTTCACAGATGACGCCCAAGGTGGCTGATGGCATCACTGCATTTCTCCACAAACACCTTTCACCATTTCCCATTTCCTCCGCATCCTTTTCTCTTCTACTCTTAAGCTCCTTTTCAGTTTTCTTCCCTTTTTTCCTCTTCCTCTTTCCTCTTTTTTTTCTTTCCTCTTTCCTCTTCCTTTTTTCCTCTTGTCCACTTTGTATGCTTTAAGGAAAATGCCATGAATTTTTTGTAGACATTCAAAAGTAAAATGGGCAGCTGAGCTCAGTCCTAGAAGAGCTGATAGCTCCCCACTCCCAGAGCCCCCTTCACCCCAACCACCCCCAGGTTGCCTGGGGCAGAATTAAGCTCACCTTTTCCACACTGACCACCAGGATCTGGGTTTTAAGGCCTCACTGGGGCACCCAGGGCATCAAACCTCCATGCTGGGGCTCTGGGCCGGTTATAGCCCATCCTATAGGAGAAAACATAAGCTCCCAACACAGAAAAATCTGTCTTTCCTCCTGTTGCTCTTGACAACAGAACAACAGAGCCAGGATTTGGTGGCCCAGCATAAATAAAACAGTGCTGCTGGCAACCATGTCCCAGCTAATCTCCCTCCAGCAGTGACCCGGGTTCTGTGCACAGTGACAGTGAGTGTAGCCAGACCCAAGGCTCTGACGTGCAGGAAGCAGGCTGGGCAACCATGGCCCTGCGTCCCTCTCCCCTGTCTCCTCCTGCCTCCGGCAGACCTGTGGGGGGTCAGTTTCCCCCGTCTGGAGCACATGGGCTGGGGGTTAAGGAGAGGCCAGCCTTAGGCCGAGAGATCCTGCTCAGAGCTGTGTTCTCAGTTCATATCTTTATTTCTTTCCTGAAGAGGGAACCGGGAGCCTGGTCATCTGGAATGGTTCTGCAAGCATGCCCCTGGCCTGGCCTGGACCCCATGCTCTGGTTATCCCTTTACTGTCCAGTCCTCCAGAGCCCCATCTGCCCTAGAATTACTGGCTTTAGGCTAGAGGGATCTTGGCAATCATCTGGTCCCAACCCTCTCAGAAGCAGATGGAAGCCTGACTGGAATTAGACCCTCCACAGGACCTGGATTTCCTAAGCACAGGAGCATCCCAGGAGAGGGAGCCATCCTGACTCCAGAGCACTAGGCAGGAGCCAAATGGATTCAGGTAACTCATATTACCTGGGGCTACATCAGGCCAACATTGGTGCAGATGCATTTTGATGAATGTAGACATGGTTCCTATCCTCCTGAAGCTGTCTAGGAGGAAAGACAGAAATGGGTCGAGTAATTAAAGTGTGATGCTATTTATGAAAAGGGAATATGTACAGAGGGTCCAAGTCTAGGGAAGAGGCAATCAAGAAAAGGCTTCCTTAGGAGGCGGCATTTAAACAGAAGTCAGGAGTGTGCTTTTCTCAGTAGCCTCTTCACCCAGAGCCTAGCACAAGGCCAGCACATGGTGAAGAGCAGTAAAGCTTTGTTAAATGAATGGATGAGAAAACAAACAAATATCTCTAGTTTGCCTAAGAACCCTTGGTTACTTACAGGATTTGGTGCTGTTTCTATTAATGTACTCATTTACCAAAAAAACCAACAAAACTTGAAGTCATGAGTCCTCATGAGGTCTATTCATGTTATGGACATGCTGTGTGCTGTTCATTCTGTTTTAGGGGTGAGTGTGCTGGGTCACAGCTGGGGAAGATGATACCCCTGAGATCCCACAGGGAGTCTTCCGGACTCGCCCCTCCTGGGCAATCACACCATGGAGAACTCTGTAAATGGACTCATCAAAGCAGGGAAGGCCAGCCCCTTGACAGGTGATTGGATTTAATTCTGAAAGCAGAGATGGGTTAAAACTCCCTGCACCCAGATGTCCTCACCACAGACCAAAGCTCAAGAGGAGGCGAGGGGAGCACAGCACCACGGGCCTACCCTCTCTCTCAGAAGAGGGTAAAGGGTTCCTGGAAATTCCCGTAAAGCGTCCAAGTGAGCAAATCCAGAGCTAGTTGCTATGAGGTTTCCCAGCAGGATTATGGGCAGACTGACCAGCTGTTCCATCCCCCAGGACTGTCTTAATTTCAAAGACTGCGTTCTCTGTCCCAGTAAAAGTGGGCCCTAGTGTGCAATGTCCCCAACTCTCCCAGAACCAAAACACGCCCACATTAAGGTGTTGCTCTTGGGCCTCCAGGGACCTATGTACAGGAAGAAGCATCCTCTTCCCCCTCCCTCTCTAGTAAGCACCTCTCCCAAAAGAGAAATGGGGTTAGTGACATCGGCTGGAGGCAGGGTCACTGTACACAGGCTGTTCTCGGCACAAGAGGGTGGGTGGGGACAGAAATCCAGTCCTCACTCTGCTTGCCAAGCTGTGCCCCCTGGCATGGCTGCATCCACACAAAGGAGGGGGTGCCTTTTCTAATTTGCATGTAGGTGCCAAATGGGCTAGCAGTGACCCTGGGTGGAGAGCCCAAAGAATTACACCTGGGGAGGCACATAAGCCAATCCTTCCCTTGCCACCACCTACACAGTCTAACCAGGTGTTCCTCAAGTGGCAGTTATGCTAACAAGGCAGATTTCTTAGAAGGTAACAGAGTATGACGGATAAACCAGTAGGCCCGGTAAGGCTTCATGTTTTATTTTTCTAAGTCTTGAGTTCAGATGACAGTAAAAATCGAACTATTGAGATGTACTAAGGAAGGATCAAATGTCTGCTTTCTGTTTAACTACTTTAAGGAGAGTAAAGATTTACAATACACATAACCCCTCTGCGTTGGAAACACCAGGGGTCTGGAACCTTTCCCAGACTCTGGGCTCTAGCTTCACTTACCTTGAGCCTGTTGGTCAGGAAGTGAGCCCTTGGAAAATGAGTTAAAATGGGCACTCTCTCAGGAAAATGACCCTTCCCAGGAAGCGCCAGGCTTCTCACCAGCAAAAACACTCCACATTCAGGATGATCGGCTAACCGCGCCAGATGAACATTGGCGGCACAATACAGATGCGCTCCTGGGAAGAGGGACTCGGGTTCTGGTGCATGCTCAATAGATGCAGAAGAAAGGGCTGTGGTCTCCTTGCTGGTGGCTTTACATTGCAGGGACATGTGATAAAGGTAACTCATACCCATGTGCAGGGACAGCTACCACCTCTCAGAAATGCTTCCCCAGTGTGATCTCCTTTGGTACCTGCCCATCTGCCCAGTCTTCCTGGAGGTCAAAAAATGAGGTATGGCCTGGGGAAGCAGTGACAAAAGATGAGCAAGTAGCAGGCCCTGCAAGCCACAGCTTTCCTAGTGCTTCTCTGTGTGTTTCCATAGGCTGAAGGTGGAAGTGGGGTCAAGGGGTGGATCCCAAATGCTTCCTGAGGCTCTGGGGTGCCTCTAACCTCAGTTCCCTGTCCTCATAGACCCAAGTTCTCAGTGTCTCCTGGACCGTCTTGCCTGAGGAAGGCCCAGGCTCCCAGGGCCTTGTGAATTCAGAGTACACAGGAACAGTTCTTGGTGGCAGGACACACGTAGCATCTTGGCCAGGAAAATCAGACTGCTGTCACATAGGTCTTGTGTAATCCTCTCAGGAAGCAGATGACTAGGGCAGCCAGGACCTCGGCTGACCAAGTTTATTCCCAAGTGAGACTCCCTTCTCTTTCCTGATAATCCCTTTTGTTTTTTTTCTAAACAAAACCTACTTGTACCACCTGTCAGGACCTAGCAGATAATTTCACACCGAGAGCCTTCCTGTGCCTTGTGGGAAGTACATACGATAGGAGCCAACAATTCCTGAGCACCTACAGGTGCCAGGCTAGGAGCTAAATGTTCACTTCACCAGCAGGATCTCGTCAAATCCCCATACGACCCTGAGATGAAGCACTGTTACTATTTTTTATTTTTATTGATGAGGAATTAGAGGTTCAGACATCTTGCCCAAGATCACACAGCCAATAAAGTGGTGCAGCCAGGACTTGAACCCAGATCCTGTGGCTTTAGGGCCCACACCTATTACCATGCCAAAGCATAGGGAATTCCAGGTCTTTAATGGTGCCAGAAGACTGGGATAAAATGATGAGGGAAGACCTTGGCTCCCCTGATTCTGCCCGTATAGGTGACAGATGTGCCTAAGACACAACTTCCCCAGACAGTGTTTAACCTGAGAGCAGGGGCTTTGCCTGACTTGGATTTCTTATAGAATGGTGGCTAGTTTCTAGAGCAAGTGTCCCAGGAGTGCAGGGTCCAAGAGACCCAGGTAGATATCACAAGGTTTCTTATAACCAAGCCTTGAAGTTCTGGAATGTCACTTCTACCATATCCTGTTGGTCAAGCGAGTCACTATGGCTAGCCCAAATTCAAGAGGTGAGAAACAACACACAAAAACCCAGCGGGAAAGATTGAGGGCCGCCATCTTGGAGACTGTCTACCACAGCTCTCTTTATAAAAAGATAACATTCCCTTATTGAGCTGGGAGAGGGAGACGAAATGAACCACAGGCTGGGGAAGCCGAGAGGAAAGAGACTCTGTCCTTCTGTCTAGAAGAAGGTACTTCTCCAAGTCCTCCCAAACTGTTCTCTTACTTCACATCTCAAAGTACATTCTTAGACCACACTTTAGGCCCAGAATTCTGGGCCAGAATGTGGAAAAGAGTGGAAAAAACCCACTTATGTCATCCTAACTCATCAGCCCTCATTTGAGAATGAGTTTGCTATGTGACTGGCCGCAAAACTGTTTATCTGCCCTTGCTGCAGTGTGGCCTTTAAGGGACACAATCCGGTACCCATGACGTCCTAGTAGTGGTTGCCCTGGAGACCTGGAGGTCAAGGATAGTAAGGGAGCCTCCTGCCATGATGATGTCATGTAGAAATCTCTTTGGTTCTTGTGAACACCTGGTGATTGAGCTACGAAAGAAAGAGAAAGAGCCATAAATTCCTCGGATGTGTGTACACAGGCAGAGCAGAGTGGGCTGGTGCAGAGTCCAAACGTACACATCATGTGATGTCCCTTTGATTCCCTCGGCCACCCCTGCCTTGCTTTGGTCCATCTAACCTTGCTGGACTTGGGCCCAGGAGCCTTGTTTGGAAGGCTATGGAATCACCTGGTCGTTTGAGACCGCCCTTCCCATCCATCTGGAGAATTCAAACATAATAACTCACTTCCAAGTCTGCAGCTAGCTTTGTCCAGCCTCTGCCTATCACTCCTCCATTACATATTTGGGGGTAGGGGAGGCACAATTATTGTCAGAATAAAACAGGATGGGGTACTTTGCACATCCCATCCCATCCCCGCAATAAACTGCTCCTGGTCTATCCTACCTGAGATACCTCTTCAGTCTGTTCCCCCAGCAACAACAAAATGTGCTTACTAACCACTATCTTCTTTCCTCCCTCCCTCCCTCCCTCTCTCTATAAGAAACTCATGAGTAATTTAGATTAATTATATACTCGTATTCCTTGGTTCATGACCCAATCCCATCTCTGTTCCATGCACACTCCAATTCTATTTAGTTATTTTTTAAAAATAAACAAACACCGGCCATCCCACAGCCCCAAACAAAAGCCAAGACCTTGATAATAACCAACATATCTTCCAAATCCCAAGTGACAGTAAACAGGAAAATGAAACAGCCGGTCACCCAGCACACACAAGACAGAAGCTAGTCCTTTAAAAAGGTTTCGCTAGTGTCTGAAGAAGGCGTCTTTTAGAAATGCCTCGTTTTTTCACACGGCCCATTAAATCCCAGTCATTTAAACTCTGAGCTCCCAATTGGTATGTCATTTTATTTTAATGATCCGTGCTTCCTGTAGAAACATGAAAAATGACAATTTCTTTTTTCAATTAAACATGTAACGACCAGCAGATGAAGGTCGGCTTCTTTCCGTCGGCCCCCGGGAGCAAGCCGAGAAGGGGTTAACGAAGGCCCGGCGGCCGGGGGTGGAAAACTCTCGGTCACCCGAGCGCGGTCCGGCCTGCCGCGCGCATGCGCATGGGCAGCCCTCTGCGCGGCCACCGACTCCCCGCTCGCGGCTTCCTCGGTGCACAAAGGCCTGCTTTGTTCCACTGGCTCTGTTTTAAATATCTGACGACTATTCCCCCCGTCCCTGCGCCAAATCCCCGGGCTTGACTGCAGGCGCGGCACAAGGGCGCATTGTGGGGCCGAGCGAGGGGCGAAGGGGGCTGGGGGCGGCCGGTCCGTTGGGGACGCTCCTGTTTCGCCCGGTTGACTCAGCCATTTGGGTCACCAGGGCTGAGTCGTGGGGGTGTCTCATCGTCTTTTTTTTTTTTCTTCTTCCCAGTCCCAGAAGTAAAAATTGGAAAATGGGGACCCTGGGAATGAACAGAACGGTTTCCAAAGCAGGCCTGGAAAGAGGTGCTGGAGTTACAGCAAAGCACGAGGGGGACGCGACGCAGCCCAGGCGCCTGGGCCACCCCCAGAGCGTGACCCGCGAGGCCAGACGCTGGACTTCTTATCTGTCCATGGCTGTACATATTTAGAAAGTACGAATCACTCACACACTTCGAAACGCGTGGCATTCCAGCGCAAACCAACCCGCACAGGGTGAGGCAGGGGATCCTTCCTTCCCCCAAGTTTGGGGCCCAAGAGACGCTGCGGAAAGGACATCACCACGGGCTTTCTGCACTTACAGCTTTCAGGTCCCACCTCGTTTTAGGAATGGCCCCTTGGGGAAGTCACACCTCCCCTGATATGGCCCCTCCCTCCCAAGGGTTGGTAGGTGAGGACTGGGATGGGGTTCAAACAAAAGTAGGCTTTCAGCTGGCAGGAAAGCTGGCCCTGCTTCCAACCCCTCCCTTGCCTTGTCTTGCTGGCATTCCCTGCAGACTACCAGGTAGTTTTCCTTCCCGGCTCAGGTGTTTGTTTACCTGCTGCTGTTGCAAAAGAGGAGTTCGTGCACTCTGGCGGGGAGGGGGCAGGGGGGTTGCAAAATAAGAATGGCAAGACCCACCTCTCTTTCCCATTTTCTGGCTAGATGTTGGAAATTTAAAGCAAAATACAAAATGTGAGCTGTACCAACTCTGAAAAGTATGTTTGGTCTTAAGTTTAATCAGAAAGAGGTTTTCCTATTCCAACTTGCAAAGAAAGCTACCATACCCCTCAGAATCTTGAAGGAAAAGTGTGACCCTCCCACCCAGGGCAGGTGAAGGAGGAGGGAGGACTTGGTTTGGGGTGATTTGATTCAGAAGCAAAGGGCTTTATAGTTTTCTGGTGGTGGCTCTAGGCCTAACTGAGCACCCCAAAATCCTCCCTCATGGTTTGCTACAAATCTTAGGGTTGGACTTACACTGATTGCCTTGGCACATTTCTCAGCTGTGAGGACCATAAATATTTCCTGAGACATATTTTTTTAAATCATACTTTATAATAATTTTCACATTTCACATGTTGTCTCATTCACGGGCACTCTGAGGGTTGGAGCTGAGAGATGGTATAGATCAACCCTCTTGTTTTGCAAACGAGGGAACTTGTCCAGAAACTCAGAAAGATAAGACAAGGCCACTGAGGAGAGTAAGCCAAGCCTCCTATGCCCAAGATTAAATTCTTTCTCCTCCTATGTGCTAGTCAGCCACAGACTAAAAGACCGAGTTTTCACCAACCGCTTCCTCACAAAACTCTTTCCCCATGTAAGACTCTGTTTGAGAGTAAGAAGCTCTAGGAAAGGCTGTAGGTACGCAGGCAGCTCTGAGGAGACTCGGCATCTCTTCTCCGTATATCCCCTAGAACCGCTGAGTTTGCAAGCGCCACACTAACTATAAACTTAGAGATATAAGTCACCTTCCGCTGCCAGGCTTGCTAAGTGGCAGAGCCCTCTTGGGTGTCTGTTTCCAGGCCCTCTTCAGTATCTGAGGAATTTCTTCAAGCAACACTAAGTGTCCTTTCACCACTCTTTTGGCCAGTAAGCCCCCTATCTGGAGATGATAGCAGCCTGCAGCCCCCCTGCAGCAGATCAGCCTGCAGCTGAGGTGTATGGGAAAGTGTTACCTAGAACTTGACTTCCCTCTGCGGGGGTGCAGAATCTCCCCAGGTGTAAAGTAGGACAGTGGTCCCTACGACCCCTCTCCCTGCTCTCTTCCCTTCGCACCTGCCAACTCACAGATGCTGGAAAATTTACAGGAGCGCGTCTGTGACTCAGTGCGAACTGCTCAGAGAAAAGCTGCCATCAACAGCCTCAGTGTGTGGTGGTGACTGCCCCTTCGGCCAGGAGGCGACAGAATATATACCCCCCTGGGCCTCACAGGGTGGGATCATTCCACATGACCTTCGGCTAGTGTCTGACTTTCGCACGCCCTTTTTTAAAAAATACGTTCTACACTGACCCATAGCACCACCACCTCCACCCAGAGCCCCGAGCGCACCGCTGGTTGCAAGCTCTCCCAGGCTGGCTTGATAACTAACATTTAAGCCACCACGTGGGAAAGCGGCCTGGCCACCAACAGCTCAGTTTCAGCGGTGTTTGTGCAAGTCTTTGAATATTTTACTGCATTTTGACCTTATTATTTTATAAGAATGAGTGGCAAATGGAAAAATGAAGTGCTGATGCTAGTGATAAGAAGGGCACTTCCCCCTACACCTAACGGAATCGAGACAAAGGTGGAAGTCATTAGGCACGCCAAAAGCGGGGGGATTTTAGCTTCAATCAAATGCTCATTGGATTTAAGCCAGTTGACTGCGTGCTCAATTGTGAAGGAAGAGAATAAAACTAGAGAGCACCTATGAAATTCTGGACGTACCTGGTTAAAGATCGTATCTAAAGGTGGGGTGTGATTAGGGGTTTCCCATATTACTTCAATCCTAAAGCTGCACTGATTTAATGACAAATTTTTGGAGCTGGGGTGAGGGAGAGGTGAGACTGAAAATCAAGAAAATACAGCAATAATATTGTTTAGCTTCCTGGGAACAGAACCTTCCCTTATAACTTGCTGCATGCCTGCTGCATGCCTCTTGCTCGTCAGACCAGCCGATTGTGAGGAAAGCATTAGGTAGGAAAGGAGAGGATGTTCTCTAGACACATTCTCTGTGGGGGTGACCCAGCACCAAAGCCATGGGCAAGGCCTTCAATTAATGTGCTGGAAGGGATGGGACTTAACAGAGGCCCTTGTGCCAGGAGAATTTCTCAGCCCACATTTGCCCGGTGGACAGAAAATTATGAGAGTCAAAAGCAAAGAATATGGGGCCAGCCTTTTCCTCTTCGGGCTCCAGCTCCCAGCATAGCCATTGTCCCAGCTGTCTCTGGGGTTGGGGGGTGGGGCATGCTTTCTCCCAGTCTTTGCACAGCCTGTGCCTTCTGCCTGGATTAGCTGTCCTTCCTCTCGAGATGCCTGGCTGACTCCCAGCTCATCCTTGAAGCCTCAGCTCAGGCTGCAGCTCCCCACCCCCGGCTCCCATTTCTGTGCTCCCACTGGGCTCTCTCTGCCCACCCTCTGTCCTTGCTCTTTCCACACTGCGTAACCATCACCGGCTGCCTGTGAGAGCTTTGAGGGCAAGGAGGTTTCTTATTCATTGTACACCCTCAGCATCCAGGCTTGGTGGCCCTCAGTATGTGTCTGCTGAGGGACAGAAGGACAGAAGGAGCGGGGACCCTCAGGGAGACCTCTTCAGCACAACCCTGCTGATTGGTGTTTGCAGGGGTGGCCTTGCACAGCCATTCTGAACTTCTTAAATCCTAAAAAAAAGCTTTTATTCTTCTCCAGAAGCCAAACCACTTGGCTCTAAGTTCCTCTCTCTGTGTCCCTAAAGTCCCATCCTCCGAGGGCCTTCTTGCCCACTCTGGTGTCTTCAGTCCCCACCTGTAACACTGCCCTTCACACCCCCTGGATGGTTCTTTACAAATACCTTTCGTAAGTAAATCCACTGACTTGTTCTTCAACTGTGGGATTCTTGCTGATTCTTACCACTTTCCTCAGGCACAAACAACCCAGAAGTGCTGTCTGATCCAAAGCATTTCCCAGGGAGAGCGGCCAAGGGAGTGCAAGAAGCTCTCGGCCGTCTGGGACTGTGATGTGATGTCTGAACAGCCTCTTTAGAAAAACTCCAGCCTTTTCCAGGGAGGCCATCCAGACGGGGACACTCTGCGTCAGCCCCTCACAGTTGAGTTCTCTGGGGGTCCGGGAGATAGGTGTGGCGAGCAGGGAATTTCGCCTGCCTGGGTCTCTGTTGGCCTCACTAGTCAGTTGTGAATGAGAAGGGGGAAGGGTCTCAGCCCTGGCTTACACCCCTCCGCCCACTGACTCTCGTCCTAGCACACCCTGCCCTGCGGCCCTGGGCTGTGACAAAGAGAGGCACTATCTGAAAAGCCTTGGGTGGAGGAAGGGGAGCAGCTCAGAGAAGCCCACCATTGGCCCACCCAGCATGACACCCTGCAGGCCTCTTTCTGAGCTACCACGGCCATCTCTAGCCATCCACACTGGTCTCAGCACCAGGGAGTCCCACTTACTCTCCAGATCCTTAGGATCGTAAGCTCCCTGGGGCGGTGCCAAGAGCCCACTCGATGGAAAGCTGATTCTTTTCCTGTGAGACACACAGCCCCAATCAAGACATGTCGGCCGGGGGACAACTTGGCAGAGGTACAATGCCAGGACTCAGGCGCATCTTTGCTGTGTGATTTCCCAAAATTCAGGCAGGAAAGCCTGCCTTCCCCCAGAGTGCCCGGCTCCCCCACTGGCATTTGCATCCCCCCAACCATATATAAAAGGAGCCAGTAGCTGGCCCCCAGCGAGGACAAGGCTGCCATTCAGCCAGGCTCCAGTGACATCCCAACCTGAGAGTGCAGCTGGGGCAGTTTATGAACAGTGCCGAGTCCCGGGGGAAGTCAGCCCTGTCCTCTAGCCCACAAGCCTCTATTGTTCGCTTTCTTGTTTTTCTCCAAATGTGTATATGTGCTCAGAGCACAGAAAATTCCCAAATGGAGGCCATCAGCCAGGGCCAGCCTGAGGCGGGGAAGCCTGTAGCTGGATCTCTATGGGACCTCTGCCACCTGCCTCCCCCTCCATCCCAGTTGTTCCCATCTCTCTCTAAGATGTGAGCGTAGTGGGAGTGTGGGGTAAGGGGATGGCCTCTTCTCCATCAGAGCTGTTTGGACAACAGTGGCCTTGGGATGTCCCACCAAATAAGTGTGAGGCCACAGCTGGGTCTCCCTTGGTTGGCAGCCATGTTACTTAGGGTGGTCCAAAATATGGGTGGAAGTCTCTTCTAAGTGCTTGTCACTGACCAAGGCTGCTGAAAATCGACAGGAATAACTGTGTCCTGGGCCCCTGTCTACATCAAGAACTTGGACCCCAAAGTTCAGCCTCTTGGGCTTGATTCTTGATTCTAGCTCTTACTGCTCCTACTAGCTGTGCAACCTTGGGCAAGTGACTTAGTGTCTCTGAGCCTCAGTTTCTTTCCCCCTTGGTAAAATGACAACTACCTCATAGAGCTGTTATGTATTTATTGAGGCAGTCAAGGCAGCACTGGCACAAAATGAGCCGGCAATGAATACTGGTTGTTCTCTGTATTATTCTTGTGCTTATCAGTACCCGCTGTAGCACCATTGTGAATCCACCGTCTCTGCTTTTAGCACCCACTTTTGTTTTTAAACTGAATGCCTTCGACAGCCTCCAGTTGTGGGTCAGAGAACAGCTGTGCAAGACCGCAGTGCCAGAGGAATGAAGGATGAAGTGCCTTGTGACATAGGGGAGGAGAGAACGTGCTCGAAAGCGCATTGCCTCTGTCTCCTCCTCCCCTCAGCTCCAGACCCCTTTCTCCAGGGCTCATATTACTTACCCTTCCGCATGGCAGTCAATTCTCAGCTCTGCCATATGGCCCAGCAGGACCACCGAAACCCCACCCGCCAGGAAAGCCCCCTCTCCCCTGTGTGCCCACCCTGGCAGCCACCTACGGCCAATGAGGGAAATAGGGGAGGCAGAGGTGGAATCTCTGGAAATTTTGCTAGATCAAGGAGGGAAGTAGGGGAGCATCCAGATCCCAAACTCCAAACCCCGGGGGGCCTGGGATGCTGAGTGCAGTTTAGAGATTAGTGTTCCATTTCCACCAGCCTGAGGGCCTTGTTGTGAAGAGGGATGGACACAGTGGGGAGGGGAGACTCCAGGAAAGGCAAGAGTTTTGAGTTCCAGTTCTTCCAGCCTGGCACAGTTCACGTTCTTATTTGGGGCTTTGGGCCTTTGCTTCCTCAAAACACAACTGAGATGACACCCCTCTCCTCCCTTGGACTCATTAATCCTTTCAAGAATAAGGCCTTAGGACAGGGCCATGTGGTTTCCTTATCTTCCTTATCTCCCAGCACTCACCTTCCATTTGGAATGTTTATCCCAAGATAATGATCAGATTCCACTTAGGAAGATTGAATGGGGGGCCTCCTTCCAGTATTTTCCCCACAATTTCAAATGAATGGAAGATCCAATCCAATAATAAATGAGCCAGACCAGGCCCTGATAATGGACAGGACTCCTCCCACACTCCCAGCCCCCACCAGGCACCCCCACCTCCTCTCCCTACAAATATCCCCCTCTTCCACCTGGGCAGCTCAACTTTTACCGGCTTTATACAGTGGAGTTCTTCATAAGATTTCCATTAAAAGATGTGTAACTGCCTTAAACAATGTTTTAAAAACCAGACGTCTGAGGCTAGACCAGCACTTGTCCACAGAAATGTTAACACAAGCTCCGTAGGCAAGCCCGTGAGCAATTTTATTTTCTCTAGCAGCCACGTGACCAAGGTAACAATGAACAGGTGAAATTAATTTTAAGACTCCATTTCACTTACAATTTTAAATACTTATAGAATATTTATTATAACTAATATAATAATACATTTTATGTAGCCCCCAAATATCACTTCAACATGTACTCAATATAAAAATTATTTGGGAGGTATTTCACATTTGCTTTTTTGTACTGAGTCTTCACAAGCCGGTGTATTTTACACTTACAGCATGTATGGATGCAGACGTTCCAGGTGTCCTGTGTCCCACGGTGGGTGGTGGCTGTCCTAGGGCAGGGAAGATCCAGAGAGACCAGGAAGAGAAGCCTGGGCAAGGACAGCTTGCGTGGGCGGCACGGCTGCCCCGGAGCTGGCCGCCAGGAGAGGGGCTCTATGAGAAGATGAGCAACCCACAACTTCGTTCCCAGCCAAAGGTGAGACTCAGCCTTCACCTTCCTACCACCCCTAGCCTTTCCCTGAAGGAAAGGAAAACACACATATACACAATGGCTTTTTTTTTTAAGTGGCAGCAATTTTTATTGCTGCTAATGTAATGTTTGTCATTTTACTTGCTAATAAAATTGTTTATGGAAGGCTCTATCACTGGGTGCTTTTCCTGTGGGCTGTTTAAGAGCGAAGACGGCGCTGACTGACATCCAGCGTCTATGCTGTGAGCTCCGCTGCACTTCGAATAAAGGGGGTGGGGATGGGGTGGGGGCTGGAATAGACAGACCCGGACTTGGGTCACCAGTGCCACTTGGTGCTCCCTGGTTCCAGGAAAGAGGAAACACAATTCGAACATTGATGGGACACTCGGGAAGAGCTCCCACTCAGCATTCAGACACTATACTTGAAAGGCCATTTGCATTCTGGACAGGGAGACAGAAGAGGACTGGATCTGTGTGTGCTCGGTTCCTTCTCCCCATAGCGGGTCGTCTAATGAGTTAATAATGCGGCAGGACTCCTGTTGCAGCGGAGGTATGCCCAGAGCTTCCCCCGCTCTGAAGATCAAGATAAACATGATACGAACAAAGAGAAGGATGGGATGGGAGGCCTCTGGCAAAGCAGGAGGACATTAGAGATGCCAGTCCTGAACCCCGAACGGAGGAAGTTAGGGAGCAGATTTCAGGCCTCCTCGGGGAGGCCTTCGTGACTGCCCCGTGTAAGAGCTGCTCTCTCTGCTTCATTTGTCTTCGTAGTACTTATAATTCAGACATGCTATTATGTTTTGCTTTGTTGACTACTGTCCTTAGTTTTGTTCTTGCAGCATCCCAGTGCCTAGAATAGTGCCTGCCACTCTTAATAAACATTTGCTGATGGAATAAATCATACTAGAAGGTCGTGCCAGAAATACTGGGCAGTCCCCAAAAAGCTGTGATTTTAGAACTAGCAAGAAGATGAGAACGAGCTGGTAGGAAAGGCAGGGAGAGGTGGGGTGGGACGGTGAGGGGGATGTGAAGAAGCAGGGAGGGATGGTGGTGCGTGTGTGTGATCCCCTCATAATGGGAGACAGAGAAGAATTTGAAAAAGTTGGAGGAATGTGATTGCAGCACAAAGACAGTGAGATTATTTTGTCAGCAACATTTGGATCCCATTGGTGATGAGAGACATGTGGGCCCGGCAAGGAGACAATTGTGGTAGTCAAGACAGGATGTGAATAAGACATAAAGAAGCATTTCATCAGTGGGGATGGAAAAGAACCAGGGCTGCAGTAGCCAAGTCAAGGAGTAGGAAGGGTCAGCCCCAGCATTCCCATGTGCTGCTTCTCATACATCCTCAGTGTGCTACACACATGCACACACATACAGTCACACACGTACACACGTATACTCGCACGCACAGGCTGCCCACAAGGAGCATTCATTCAAAGACCCCCATCTCACTTTCTAGCACAACTGCAAACCCTGTTTTCTTCAGGGTTTCAAAAGCTTCAGTTTTTGGTCTTTGTCTTTTGTTTGCTTCTTCCCTGGCCATGAAGAAAAGAACTTGCAGGGAGGGACTCAGAAACTCCAGATGAGGTGGCAGTATATTCTCCATCAACAAGGTTGCAAGGTCTTCTGGGACAGAAAGGAGAAAAAAGCCCAGGGAAGGAAGGCCTAGAAGAGGACATAAATTCTCCTTTAAATGAGGGCAGATTGGGCAATTGTTCGTTGACATCATAACACACGTTCACACAGGTGTGGGCCACATGAAAAGTCTATAATTGAGACTGGGGACCCAGAGGAGGCGATCGAACTTCTTATTATAGAAGTAGGTGGGGACATGCCTGGGGATCCAGCTGAAACAGGACTTTATTTTTAAAGAGGCTTAGATTGATGTCTCTGCTAGCCTAAATAGAACAGAGCAGCCAACTTCTTCCCAGCCTGCCCAGGCCTCCGAGCAAGACCTTGTACTCGAAAAGAAAAAACACGAGAGAGAGGAATCCACAGATGCACAAGGTCACAGAGTTAGTCCTCTCAGTGTGTTGGGAGGAGGGAGATGGATGAGCTGGTTGTGTACACTCTGCAATCCCTTGGCCTCAGCCTCAAGGAAGAAAGACGGAGGACTGTTGGGTGAGGGGTGGAGAGCTGGGCCCACTTTGGGCTGTGCCTGGCCTGGTAGGGACAATGGAGACCCAGGCCTGTGCTCAGGGGCTGGCAGTCCAGTGAGAGGGGAGGGGGGCTGAGCAAGCACACATCCTTATAGTTCAAGGTGACAGCTGATGGACCCCACGTGAGAGACAAGCAAAAGGTTAGGAACCTTCCTAGAGGAATCCTTCCATGTGGTTAGAGAACCCGAAAAGTCCATCTTAGAAAAAAAAGGATTTAAATGGGGGGATTTGGACAAAGATTGGGCAGGACAGATGTGAGCAGCTCTAAGCATTCAGATTTGATGGGAGTGCGAGAATGTGAAAGAGAGTGTGCCAGGAAGAGGAGTCTTGGAGCCTGGGTCTCCCTGCCTCTCCCGGAGGCTTGTCCTGGAGTCTGTAGATAAAGAGGAGCCACTGAAGAGTTGGGAGGAAGGCAGCAATGCAACCCAGATAGATTGAAGGAAGGTTGACTTGGCAATGGGGAGCCTCTAAGGATGGGGATAGCCCGAGACCACGAAGATCAGTGAGGGTCTGTGTTAGTTAAGGCAATTTAGCCGCTGCAACAGACTCGCAGACCTCTGATACACAATAAAGGTCTATTTCTTGCTCACAAAAAACTAACTTGGCACAGATCTGAGGGGATAGCACTCTGCCATCTTCAACATGTGGCCCTGGGGTCACCCTGCGATTAGCATCCATCTGGCACAGGACAGCGTGGAGGATGCTGAAGAAGGTTTTTTATGAGCCAGGCATTCCATTGACCAGAACTCAGTCACATGGCCCCACCCACAAGCAGGGGTCCTGGATGAGTAAACCCTGGCTGGCCAGCTTCCCTGGGAGCAGGACAATCTGGTGGTCATCTCTGCCACAAGGACAGGGACAAGGACGAAGATCTGAAGGGGTATTTCAGCAACAGAAATGAGAAGGGGGGAAGCAGGGAGAACGTCTACATACAGGAGTTAGGAGGAGGAGAAGCCAGAGAAGGAAAGCAAAAGGAGGCAGCTAGAGCAGAAAGAGAGAGAATCAGTCAGCACTTGCAGAGACACCAAAAAAGGGGGGACTGTCCTGGCCAGGGTGGCTCAGTGGGTTGGGCGTTATTCCACAGAGTGAGGGGTTGCCAGTTCGATTCCCAGTTGGAGCCCATGCCTGGGTTTCAAGCTCAGTCCCTGGTCGGGGTACATGAGGGAAGCAACCAATCGACGTTTCTCTCCCTCTCTTTCTCCCTCCCTTTTCTTCTCGCTAAAAATAGACAAATAAAATCTTTCTTAAAAAATATACAAATGCAGCATGGTATATGCAGTGATCGAGGGATTCCTAGAAAGGGAGACCCAGCGCTGGTTTGGCAGGGGAGGTGACCGGCTAGCTATTAGTAGAAAAGAGTTCTCCGAGAGTGGGCTGGAGGCTTCCGGGTCTAAGGAACCACTAGAACAGCACAGTGTGTGTGTTGGAGCAGGTGCAGGAATCTGAGAGTTTGTCATCTCTGACCATAAAATTGAAGCAGAAGGGATGGCAGATGAGATGGGAAATGTAGGCAGGATTCTGAACTTGGAGACTATCCATGGTATTAAGGGACTTGCTCAACAGGTAACCTTCGGGGGCTCTAAGAAAGAAACTGATAATGGTCCAGTGTACATAGTGAGCTTACCCAGGTTGCTATTTGGAGGGGAGATTTGAGGAGAGGAGACTAGAGGCAAAAAAGCCCAAGACTTAGTTCAGATACAAGCTGACAGAGGTCCGTGAGAGCGGTGGTAATGAGAATAATGGCTACTTGTTATCATGCCTACCAGGCATTGCATATGCACCACGTGCCAGCCCTGTGCTGAGACATTCACATGCATCATCTTTCCTTGTTTTTTTACATCCATTTTACAAATACGGAACTGAGACTTAAGAGAGGTCCGTAACCCACCAGAGTTCACACACCTAGTAAGGGGCAGAGAGCCAAGATTCTAACCCAAAGCCAGAAACCTAACCACTGCAGGGGGACAACTGAGAAACATGAAATTGATGACATGGAGGGACGTGGGCCTCTCTCTAGATGGGAGAAAGCCCCGGCTCCGGTAGCCTGTCATCTCTCACATTCCACTTGCCACCAGCCTTTCCCAGGGCTGCCTCCCCTTTGTTGAGGGGCACTCTGCCACCACCTGCCTCACACTCCCCTACTGCCTCCATCTGTTCCCTCCTCCTCTGCCCAGGGTTCTCTGTCCTCCCTCTCTCTTTCCAGGCCTTGCTTTGTGCTTGCCCAGGGCATCGCTGGCATCCAAATTCATGCAACAAGCATTTACCTGCTCGTCGTGATTTACCTGCTCACCTAACTATCTAAATCCCCATGCAATCCCCTGCAATGAGCACCTACTGAGTGCTCAGACGTGAAGGTTGCCCCTAAGGTCTCAGGGATGATGGAGGGTTGTGCAGGGACATGGTGTCTATCCCCATTCTGGCGCCCAGGCTGTGGCCCAGGACCCTGATGTAGTTCCTGTCCCATGTGGCCACAGGACCTACCTGTTTCTTCTGTCACTTCTCTGCCTTCCTGAAGAAAAATCTTATGCAAAAATCTTTGCTATACTTTGGATTATTTGCATAAGCATGGATTGACAGATAAAATGCCCTCTAAAGCTTGAAGAAGAATTTTTAACCTAATGGGATAAAACTCAATAATGGCAAAAGTACACACACACACGCACACACATCATGAGGAAAAAGCAAGTTATTGCATTGGAATTTTCAATGAATATTTTTTTAGTATAAATAGCCCAAAACATTTCTGAGGACAAATTTATTTTTAAAAATTATTAACTGTATATCTGAAATTCAGATTTAACTGAGCATCTTATATCTTTATTTGCTAAACCTAGCAACCATGCCATAGGTAGAATTCGCAGGAATGGAATTAACGGATCAAAGTCAATGAACATTTTGAAGGTTCTCGAAGCATATGGCCAAAGTTCTTTTCAGTAAAATGGTGTCAGTTTTCTATCCCCCAATAGTAAGTAAGAACGCCTATTTCTCCACAAATTGGCAGCTTTGAGTTATTTCATTTAAAAAGAAACTGAAGTTTGCTTCTTTGAAAGGTAGAAAGTGATCATTCATAAAGCTTTGACTATCAGTGAAGCTGACCCTTTTTTCTGAAGGCTGCTCTTCTGCACTTCCTTTAACGTAAACGGTGTTCGTGTCCTTAACTGATTAATCGTTTTGTTTCTCTTGTCAAACTATATGAACTCTTAAAGGATAATAATAATATTGTGCCTCTCACATTTTGTTGCAAATATTTGTCCCAGCTTGTTTTTGCATTTTAATCAGGCTTGTATTCTTCTCCAAAGTAAAGGTATTTGACATTTTATATCCTGTCAAATCTCCACTTCTTTCACGGTTTTTTTGTTGCTCTTAGCCCAGAGTCCTTCCTCATCTAGGGATTAGGTATATCTATTTACCTGTATTTTCTTTTAGAAAGCTGTTTGATTTCCTTTTATTGTTTTTTACATTTAACTCTTTAAACCATATGGAGTTTATTTGGAAATGATGTGCAATGAGTTTATAAATTAATTTTTGGCACAAATCTCTAATTTGTCCCAGTTCTATTTGCTGAATAAAATTCTTTCCTTCTTAATGATTTGTGGTGCCTTGAGCTTTATACATAAGGAAAAAGCCATTTTTCTTAAAAGTGACCTTATTTATGACATTTAACTGTTCATCAAATACATATTTAAGATTTCCTCCAGAATTAATATTATAAATATGAAGAAACTTTTATTTATTCTTGGATCATTGGAGGTAATTGACATAATTTGCTCCAGTATTGGTTTTTACTTATGTCTTATTTTAATCTGTTTTACTGAAACTTAAATTTATTCATCCCCATTCCAGGAGTTTTACTTCTCATTGCTATATCACATCTTATTGCACAGGAGGAAACAGCCAAATGGTTGTTACATAACAAAACTACACAGTAAAAGTAATAGCCAACATCCTTATTTTTCCCTCTACTTTTAATAAGAATGCCTTTAGTTTTATGCCATTAACAAATAGCCACAGTGCCCTGACAGATGTAGCTCAGTGGGTTGAGCATCATCCCACAAAGTGAAAGGTCGTGGGTTTGATTCCTGGTCAGGGCACATGCCTGAGTTGCACGCCAGGTTCCTGGTTGGGGGGCATGCAAGAGATGACTGATCAATATTTCTCTCCCTCTCTTTCTCCCTTCTTTACCCTTTTTCTAAAAATAAATAAATAAATAACTTTAAAAAGAAAAGAAGGGAAGAAAAGAAAAGAAAAGAAGCCATGGCTTTTGATTTAAGAAAAAAAATTTTCGTATTACAAAAGTAATTGCCTCTTCTCATTTCTAAGAGGTATTAACAAAAAAATAAATCAGGAATAATTAATTAATTTTATTAAATGTATCCGTATTCTTCATGAGTTTCCAATTTTGAAGCACAAATAATCCCCGCTTAGTAAAATTGCATGAGGCAGAATCAGGGTGCATACGTGCCCCCCACACCAGATTATATCATGTGGTGCTTGTGAAACAGCAGTTCTGACACTAAACTATGTGTTAGCCTGGATTGCACACGCCTATTAATAAAAAATGTTGGAGGACATTGTAAAACACGCCAAATTAAATTTTTAAAAAATAGACATTCTGATCTTTTTTCTTCACCACAACCCATCAGCTTGCATGTGCTCTACTCTGGAGAGCAGTCATCTAGAAGATGAGTATCTGTGGGTACACTCTGCCCCAGACCTATCCAGAGCTCAGCAGAACATCTCTACACTCGTTTCCCTCAGTCATGGAGCAGCACAGACATCGCACTTGAATCTGAATATGCACAATTCAAAATGCCCTCTGAAGCTTGAAGGAGAATTTGTAACCTAGTAGGATAAAGCTCAATCCTGGCTAAAGCACCCACGCATGCGTGCATCCACACGGTGAGAAAAACGCAAGTTACTCAACTTTGCCTGACCTTGGGCAAGTTCTGTAGCCTCTTTGGGACGCAGTTACTTCATTACTAAAATGACAGGGTTGTGCTCGATGACCTCCAGGCCCCTTCCTGCACTGACATTTTGTAACAGCTATGACCCTGGGGGGGTTTCGGGTTAGGTGAGAAGCATATTTGCGTGTCAGTCAGCAGGACAGCTCTGTCATTAGGAAATCAAACAGAGTGCAGTTCTGGGGTTGATGACCAGAAGCTCAGCGAGCACTACAATCAATCCTGGCCGTCCCCAGTGGCGACACTGGCACCAGTCAGAGCAATGGGACATGAAGGATTTGGAAATCTTTAGGCAGATCAGAGAAAGAACACATATGGATTAAAGCCTTGGAAAAAATGGGTCCTCTGAGAAAAAGTTCAAGACGTGGAATCCCTCGGGCTAGAGAAGGACATAGGAAGATGAATCTAGCCTCGAGCTCCTGGCATTTGAGCAACTGTTTTATAGAGATTGCGGCAGCCTTAGATGAAGGTCTCTTTGTTGCAAAGAATAAAGGCCTGCTCCAGGAACGTGAGTGTAACCAGGATTCATGGGAACAGACAAGCTGTGAGGAACTCAGACATCTGTCTTTCAACCGCCTTATGTTCTGCATGTTCTCCCTCTGAACCTCTGCTCTCCACTTCTCACTCCTACTTTCCACTTCACTGTAAGGTCAGCGTACAGACAGCCTCTGCCCCCGCTCTATAGCTACATTTTCAGTGTTGTTGTCCAGGGCCAACTGGCCTCATCTGTCCAGTCTCAATTCTAGATTCCCCTGATAAGATGCATTTAGCCTAGCTCATCTTTTTGAGCCACGCCACCCAATCATTGGTCACCACTGGTGGGTCACCCTAGGGTCCAGTTCCCACCCCTGGTCACGTGAGGAGAGGACATGGGGCATGTGCTCTGGAACATGGCTACTTAGGGCAGATTTTCTTCAGATCAGTATGTGGGCAGACTGGCCACAATGATAGGAGAACAAAATAAGTCTGCCCCTGGGTTCTTCTACAGGACACTCTTTGAAATAATGTGAGCCTATCCCTATTGTGAGGCCTGGCCTACAGAGCCTCTGAGAGTCACCTCTTGGCCCATTGGCCTAGGAGACTATAAAGTCACTTGCCCTGTTGGAGCCTAATTTTATTGCCAGTAATGTCTGATCTTTGCTGATGGGAGATCAGCCACTCGAGGGCTTTACGAAACACCAAATCTGATTAGCCACAGACAAAATTTCCCTGCTTAACCAGAAGATGCCAAAAACAACCCAAAGACCTTGGCCTTCACAGGTTGACTAGGCCTATTTTCATCCATTTTGATTATCCAGTTTCTACCGGCTTCCCTGAATCAACACACCACCCAATACCTTTGCGTCACTATCCTCCCATTCTTGGATGCTACATGTGGCTGTTCTGCTCAGCATCCTGCCCAGAAATCCCCATCATCTTCTAGAATACAGAAAACAAGACATTAATGAACAAGAGGTTGGGAGCATTATTTACCGTCTTTTTCCTGTGCTCGGTTTAATCATACTACCAGTCTCAAAGATAGGCAGGCAAAAAAACAAAACAAAACAAAAAAACAGTTAACTCAAATGCAAGGAAGGGCCTTGAGAACATAGAGTTCAGAATATAGTAGGGCTTCATCTACCCAAAACACAACTTCCCAGACACCTAACTATCTAAAATCAGACCAGAACCTGGAGATGAGCCAAGGGACATCTAAGCAGCCAAAATGATCTGTGTAGGCTCATATTGGTTTATTTAAAGTAGCATATAATTCAAAGCAACTGTCCCCAGAGGGCTGGATGAACTATTATCCTCTAAGAAAGACTGGATAAATCCTATAGGGATAGAAAAGGCTAAGTTCCTCACTCACAATCTATTTACTTTTTATTTACACAGAATTTTAATGAGTTTGCCTATCTGGTTTCTCAACTTAGAACAGACTAAGAAAAAGTCGGGTCATGAGTTCACTGCAGGTAAGGTGACACGCTCCCTGATAAAGAGTAGACCTAGAAACCCCACATGCATAGTGCTATGAAGTGACTTAGAATAGAGACAAATGACTAGTTACCACAAAGGTTGGGGGACTACTGGAATAATGAATAGCATAGTATCTGAATTTATGAAGATGACCGTAAGCAGAACAAAATTGTTAAATTAAGATCTGTATATCCTATCTTAAAACCTGGGAAGTATGTGACTTTTTTTTTTTTTTTTAGAAAGGCTTCCATCCAAAATAATTAAATTTTTAAATGTGACGTTTCAAAGGGCTAATCTTTAGCTAGCTGGAAAGTTCCAGTATCTAGAATGATAGGTTTCTCTCTGGATAACTGAGGATTTACTGTAGCTCCATTTGAACTCTCTAGACTTTTCCCTAAAAGAAAATAGGGCACCTTCTCAGCCAGGGAAATGCTGTTGCTTTGACGTATATGCTATTTGGAATAAACCAATAGGGGCTTAAGGAGGTTTTACTGTATTTGGTTTGCAGGCTTCACTTGGCACCATCTCTTTAAAAGGCTGCCTGCCTTTGAACTAATCCTCTATTTATAATCCAGCTGGAGAAAGGCCTCAGCAATGTATACAAATTCTTAGGATTTGCAGAGTGCTGCTCACGTAGCCCTCAGCCCCCACGCAGAGCCCCTGGCTTGGCCCTCACTTCCCCTGAGAACACCCTGCATCATCACAGACACGTCTTGGTGCTGTGGCACACGGGCTGCCTGGCATGCCCAGGAATGCACCCACATTCTTGGTGGGGAGCACAGGGCCCATCTGGGGCCAGGGGCATGAGCTGCATTAGGCTGAGTAAACACCATCACTCACTGCTGACGGCCGGCGCTGTTCCGACGTCCTTTCCTAAGGTCCAACGACTGAGGCTTCGCACTGCTCTCCCCTATCAACCATTCTTTTCTTATAACTCATTCCCTCCCCCAAACGACGCCAACTTTACATTTTCCTTTTTTCCCCCTCACACAAATTATTGCAAGTCATGGCAGTCTAAATATAGCCCCCAGTCTGTTTTCCAGATGCTGAGGCCCCGACATTTTCCTGGTGTCTTTCCAGCTGCCTCTTTGCTCTTGCTTTCCCTTCTCCTTCTCTCTCACCTTTTTTTCCCTTGCCCGATACTCCTGCCCTCTGCCTCCCAGGCTCCTCCTGTCTTTCCTGCTTTCCCATTCATAAGAAAGTTCTAGAAGCAAGTCCTGGTACTCCCCAGCTCTCTGACAATGCTAGTTATGAAGTAGGGATATCACCTAAGGAAGAGGCAAGGGACACAGGGTCCTCTCAGACCCTCAGCAATGAGCCTCCATGAGGCCTTGCCATTCCTTCACTTACTTGCTCCGTCCAGAAAGCATTTAACCCCCATCCCCCTCAATGGCTTCTTCTTCTTGGGTCCTGGGCTCCAAAGAGTAGCTGGTCACTCCATCCACGTAGCAACCTCCTGTGTTACTGGAGAATAGCTACTAAGATACACCTCAGCGGTCACTTCCTTGAAGTCAAATAATATCAATTCCTTTTGCCTTTCTTCACCAGGCCTAGGTGTCTGGAGCTTTGATCATTTTTATGGATTCTGTCTGTACCATCTCCAAGTTGGCCAGATCCTGGGTAAGCTGTGGAGCTGGGCCTTGAGTCTTCAGGCCTCATAAGGGTTTATCTCCTGCTGTGTGACTTTGTTGGAGGAATTCACCTACTA
Source organism: Desmodus rotundus (assembly GCF_022682495.2). Lineage (NCBI taxonomy): Eukaryota > Metazoa > Chordata > Mammalia > Chiroptera > Phyllostomidae > Desmodus > Desmodus rotundus. Next base: position 111,846,530 of record NC_071393.1, read on the forward strand.
CTTCTCAATCACAGGCCCCTGTCTAATTAAAAAAAAGAAGCACCACAGCAACGTGTCTTCACGAGTAACTGGAGATGCACTCCAATGAGTTAATGTCGGTCCTTTTCTAAAGCCAACTTAGATTCACATATGCATTTTATTCCATTCTTTTCGACAGACTTGTTCACTATCGGTCAGCTTTCTTAAGTTCTAACTCGGTGGTCTCGAAGCGACCCACGTGCTACAGATAGAGAGTATATAAAACTATTCATCTGTTCACTTATTTATTTAAAAAAAAACACACACACACAACAGTTATTGCATGCTCCTTAGGCCAAGCATTGAGAAGACACAAATGAGAGTTCACTTCAGAAGACATACATCTTAGCGCAGGGTCTCAGCCTTGGCTCTGTTAGCACTCAGGCCTGGGTAATTCTTGGGGGTGGGGGGGCGGTGGGGGCGGGTAGCTGTCCTGAACATTGTAGGATGTTTAGCAGCATCCCTGGCCTCTACCCACTAGATGCAGTAGCATTCTTCTACGAAGTTGTGACAACCAAATATGTCTCCAGACATGGCCAAATGTCTGCTGGAGACAAAATCACCCCAGGGTTGAGAACCATTTGTCTAATAAGCTGGACAATACATGAATGATGGTTACAATTCAAAGAAGCCCTATAGCAGAGACATGAACACAGGACTGTGCATGGAGTCAGAGGGCGCCTGAGCTGTGTTCTGAAGGGTGGATACGAGTTTCCTGGGTAGAGACAATGTTAGAGGGAGGATATTCTAGGAAGAGGGAATAACGTGCACAAAGGCATGGGAGCAGCAGAAAAATTCAATGTGCCTGGTATGCCTGGGGAGAAATAACAGGACATGAGGACAGATTGGTGCTGGCCCCAGTTTACAAAGGGCCTTGTGTGACTAAGATGCTTGCACTTGATCCTGGGGATACGAGAAAACAGGGAGAATTTTAAGCTGGGGAGCATCAAGAGCAGGTGCATTGTCAGCACAACAGGATGGTGACCGGGAGAAGCTAGGGTGGTAATTCAGGAAGAAATGGTGTGAGTTTGAATTAAGGCAGGGGTGCTGGGGAGAGGGGGTGGAGGGAGGGGGAAGGATTTGACAGTTCTTTCTGAGACATAACACGCGGTGGACGGGGCACAAAGAGAGAAAATAGAGCTGGAGATGACCCGGATGCTTCAGGGTGGATGGAATCCTTCTGCATCAGTCCTAAAGTTGAGGCCTTTTTGTAGCCAGCAAACACTCTGGAATTTGGGCTGTGCCCACCTCACATGAGAAGATGAGGTTTTAGGGCTACATTTACATTGGAGAGTTTTTTGTTAATCCTTCTCCCTCGCCTGCCTTTAGACCAGATTCATGGGAAATAACTGGTGGAAAGAATCCAACCATTAGGAGTTGGGTTAAGCCCCAAAACTGAGCTTCTAGTTTTGTCACAGCCAGTGACTGGCAGTCAGGTGGCTCTGAGCCTCAGTTTGTCCATTTGTGGTTGGAGGAGACTACCCCCGCCTCGCCAGGATGTGGTGAGCGTGAATAGGGCAGCTTCTGTGGGTGGTTCAGACCCCCGTAGGTACTTGGCACTTAATGCCTGCAGTTGGCCAGGACTGAGAGTGGTTGTAATCAGGCCTGATGGAAAGGCCCCCTGACTCCACCGCGGCCTTGAGTGGCTGCCAACTTGTGACCAAGCCTGCCTTGAGACTTGCCTGCAAATTCTTTTTTTCAGGGTGTCTGCTGTCTGCAAATAGTCTTCCCAAAACCTTTTTAGGCTCCAAGACGCCCCTTTGGCTGTGCATCCCACTGCCCTTCATGGTCCCCAGCTCAGTGCAAAGCTTTGAGGCAAGCCCACTCCTTTTAGTTTCATGCAAACCCTCCCTCCTGCCTCCCCTCCCGGCCTCCCAGTCAAGTTAGAGTGAAAGGAAAGAGTAGGAGGCTGGGATAGAGTCAACTCAGAGGTTAGCCCAGCTGGCCAGTCATGATGGCCTCAGGCCTGCAAGGGGACATGTCTCCCCAGTGTTTGCTCTGAGGGTCAGGGTGGGCGGATGGTGCCAGGAGGCAAATGGTGGGTGTGAGTGCTTGGGTATGTATGTGCTGATGAGTGTGTGTGTGTGTGAGTGTGTGTGAGCTCACTGCCCCACACTCCCAGGAGCCCCAGCACTGATGGTGATCTCTCTCGATGCAGGAACAAGGGGCTGCTTTGTTAGCCTGCCTATCTCTTGGTTTCTGATTCACCCCAGGCCACTGCAGCCTGAGCAGGTTCGCAGCTGCTCAGGGATATACTTTCCAGCACATTTAGGACTTGGAACAGCCCCAGGTTTCAGGAACACATGGCGAGGGGGGAGGGAGGGGGCTCAAATAGACTGAGAAGGGGGAAAGCGAGCTACTTCTTTCTTACTTCAAGACGAATCTCCATTTTCATCATCTGATAGCAGGAACAGCATCTGAGGACGGCGGATGAATTGCAAACCTGTGCAGGTCGGGAGAGAGGGCAGGCAAGTGGGGGGAGATGGGCAGATTTATTTCATCCTGGCTGAGGTCTTCTTGTGTAGCCTGTCCCCTCTGACACGCAGCTCCCACTCCAGTTACAGAGTCTCCGCCCAGCCCTGGGCCTGCCAGGGAGCCCTCACCGGAAGTCAGCCTCTGGAGGGAGCCTCTGGCTTCCAACAGCCAGGGCCAAGGGGCCAGAGAGGAGGTGGAGACGGTCCCTAAGATCTGGGAGCACAGAGCGTATCAATAGGCCAGGTTTTACAAACTGGTCATATCTCTTCTCTCTGTCCTGGTGCTGTGTAAAGGAAGGGACAAAAATGGCACTTTCCCAGACTCTGACATCAACTCTCCTTCTGGGAGGCAGGTAACAGCCTCACAGCAGACAGAAGCCAGGTGACACTTCTGCCCCATGCATTTACCCACATTCAACCCCAGCTGTCCATCTAATGCTGCTGAGGGCCTTCTAAGTGCCAGGCACAGTCCGGGCAACGAGCAGAACAAGGTTTCTGCCTGCTGGGAGCCCTGGTTAACAGAGAACCCACAGTTACAGAGCAGTGTGAAGGGAGTGTGGGCAGGACAGTCCAGATCTGAGTTCTTCACTTTCTCTGAGGGACCAGGTGATTGCTCACCTGGCTTTAGGCAGCCTCCTCCTCTGTGACCTAGCTGAGTGTCCTGGGGCACATTTCTCCGTGCGCCTCAGTCATCCCAATCCACCAGTGAGAATGACCACAGGGGCCTCAACTACCTCTGAGGATGGCTGTGAGGCTCAGGTAACACTGTGCACAAAATCCCTTGGCAACATCTCCAACCTTTGTCTGCTCCTAATATTCCTCTCTCCCCGACACCTTTCCCAAGAGGATAACAGGATTACGGTCCATCACACACAAGCCAGTATCAGAACAGGGAGGCAGATATGTGATGCTGGGGCTTGCCACCTCCTCGCAGCCGGACTCCCCGGGCAGTGCTGCACAGCCCTGCCCTCTGTGCGGGGCTCAGAGTAGCACCCAGACGCCCAGACAGAGCCCCTTTCTCCTACGCTCTTGTACGAAGCTCGCTCACAGGGTCCTATTCAGAGAGCGAAGTGATTGAAAGGGCCACCACAGGCGGGCAAAGTGACCTTTGGGCCCACCTCAGTGGGGGAGGAAGTTAGGCCCCAAAGCCCTCCAGCCTTGGAGGGACCAGCTGGGCCCTAATTCTGCACGGACAGAGCATAGGATATGCAGAGTGGCAGGGAGGACAGGTGAACTCTCGGGTCCTGGCCCTCGTGGAGAACCCATCCCTCTGCTGTGCTGTATGCCCCTTCATTCCCAGAGGGTGTGGACAGTTCCCACCCTTTCCTTGGGGACAGATGAGACTGTGTGACCACAGTGCTGTCTAGTAGAACTTTCTGCGCAGATGGAAAGTTCCATATCTTCACTGTCCACATACTGTCGCTAGCCACAGGTGGCTACTGAGCACTGAAATGTAGCTAGTGTGACTAAGGAACTGAACTGTTGGCTTAATTAATTAAGTCACGTGTGGATGTCCTGTGGCTAGTGACATCTTTACTGGACAGTGCTGGTATAGTAAGGAGGAGACACCAAGGTTTTGATGCCGCTCAGACCCAGGTTCATATCCTGACTATAACTTATACTTACCACTGTGTGCCTAGCCTGTGTTGCTCAAACTCTTGGAAGTCAGTGTACCCTTTATTAATAATGATACCAAGTGAGCTGGGTGGGAGCCAAGCACAGGAACAGAGATGAGCTGGTAGCTGCCATGGCCAGCGTGCACCCCTTCACCTCTCCCAGCAGAGACTTGAATGCGAGCTTCAGGCTTCTGAGTTTAGGAGGAGGAGACAGATCTGACCTTTTCCTAAGCCTGTATTTCTCCACTCAGGGAGGCCTGTGTGCCTAGGAGACTTGACAGGGCAGGTCTGGGAGCCTCAGGACAGGTCGCTAGGCTTGGACCTTCTGTTCTGTACCCACCAGCTTGACCTTCCATGAACCAACGTCCCTGGATTCTGTTGGTGAGACTGCGGGACCCAGGGTGGACGATGCTGTGGCAAAGCGGAAGTTTCCTGCCCTGGTCCTCAGCTGACAGCTGCTTTTCTCCAAAGCCATGTCCATGCACCAACTTTTCTTCTTCCTGTACCCGAGTTAAAAGTTTTCTGTCCCATGTCCTATCCTGGTAAGAATCTGCTCGTGATTTTCCCGAATGACAACTGCCTTGCCTTGATCCTCTGAAGATCTGTCCCTGCCCTTTCCAAAAAGCCCATGGCCAGTGCGGGCCTCCAAGAGAAGGAATGCTGGGCAACGTGGAAAAGGCGGGTGGTTCTGGACCAGGTTCAGGTGAGTCAGGGTGGGAGAAGCTGCTCTCGTAGTGCAGCCACAGCCTCTGCCTTTTTCTGTGGGAGCCTCTGAGCCAGCCTCCTGGAAAGTCTGGTGCCACCATGGCATGTCAACCAGGGCTGCCATACCAAGACACTGAGCCCCAGCTGTCCTCATAGTGCATGACACCAGGGTTCATCTAGATGACAAGGGCCACTGACCTACCTCCACTAGTGACGGTGGCCAGGCAGAAGAGCTGGCAAGTGCCAGGGAGCCAACAGACACAAAGTCAAATACCCTGACTATGTCAAGGATGGCAAAGTCTTGTCTCCCCGTCACCCTTCATCCCCATTGTGTCTGTGGAGCACTACTTCACCATCCCCGTCCCTCTACAAAGGGCAGGGCAGAAAGAACGCAGCTCCCCCCACAGAAGATGGAGGTTTAGGAAGTCACCTAGAGACTTAGCATTAACTTTCTCCCTCCTTCCCACCCTACATCCCATCAGGCCTTCATCATCACCATCGTCATCACCATTTATTAAGTATTTATTACATGCTAGGTGTTGTTATATCATTCCATCCTCACTACAACTCTGTGAACTAGATATCATTGTCCCCATATCACAGATGGAGAAACTGAGGACACGAGAAGTTACTGACATCCAAAACCACACAGCTCCTTTGAGGTGGGAGAGAAGGTGTGAAGCCCAGGCTGTCACTCTCTGCAACACTGCAGAGCCATCAGGAGAGAAGAGCAATCAGGGGAGAGCCAGAGAACCAGTAGGGTGGTCTTTCCTCCATAACTGCCACAGAGCCCAGAACAAAGAGTCTGCCACAGGCAGAGGTGGCCGTGCTGCCTGGAGTAAAGGCAGAGTGGGGAGCCAGCAGGAAAAACAGTGTGCAGAACCAGCTGTAGAAGCATGCCTGATCGCCTTTCCCTCCACCCTCAGTGCTGTCTTTTCCTCCGGGCCAGCCTGTTCCACTGGAAAAACAATCGACACTGCCTGGGGACTTGGGGCCGGCTGGGCCACCTTCTGGTCTGTCTTCATTCAGATCCCATTTCTCTCCTATCAGGGTAGTAGGGGAGGGAGTCACACTGAGGGAGGCGAGGGGAAGGCTGAAGTCTTCATCTCCCCCCTTTCAAGCCAAGCAAAGAAAAATAGCTCTTTGCCAAGATCTTTCATCTCAGTCATTTACTCTCGCAGATGTTTTCTGCAATATAAACAAGAAGCAAAGAATGTTGGGGAGGAGGAGAAGGCGGGAAGCAGGCAGGAGGAGAAAGAAGAGTGAATGGACAGCTTTGAAATCTGGGCCTGCAGAGGGCAGGAAACAGGACCTCAGCAGGGTCCCTACTGCCCCAAGAGTGTGGGCAACCTCAGGTCGCTGCACCGGGCCAAGCGGAGGGTCACATCCCAGGGTGTCTTTGAAAGGAGGTTCTAGAGAAGTAGCCCAGCCTTTGAGTGGGTGGTCTCTCCAAACAGCCTCCCTCTGCCTGGGAACTGACACATGGGGAGCAGCTGCTGGGGCCCTCTGGACCCAACCTGGAGCCGTGCCCTGCTGGGCCACACACCTGCCCACCTAGTGCTCCCTATAAGCTGGGCAGGGTCCTGGGCCTGCAGAGCTGTCAGCAAGACTGATGGGAGCCGTGGGCACCCACGGTGGGAATTAGGATTTGTTGCAAAGGGAGAAAGAATCTTGGGCTGAATTGGGTATTGGAGGAGCACATCCTACAGTGGGTCAGAGAATGAAGCCAGGAAACTTGTTGTCTCTAAGCTCAAAGTTTCATGAGATTCTTGCCGATGTCAGTAGTTCTTAAACTAAACTCAATGCCTACTGGGGCTGGTAGTGAAGCAAAGGAGGGAAGCAAGGTAGAGACAGTCGTGACCTGAATAAGGCAGACATGTGGAAAGGGGGAAGTCACAACTCATTTCAACTGAATAATTAAGACAACCCAGAAATTCAGAGTCTTCTATAAAATCTCCAGGACTTTTTAAATTTTGCAACATTGTCAGACACATGCAGCCTGCCTGTGGGCAGGTTTTAATGGGTTTGAGACATTTGCAAAATGTTGGATGGACGGATGAATGCTAACTTGCTGTTTACTCCTTCTGCTCTCAACAAAGGGATTTGTGAGGGGAAGGCTGAACATGAATCAAACGATAAGCTTTTATTGGGGACCCACTGTCTTCCTTAAATGAAGCTAAACAATATGATGGATTCAGAAAATCAGAAGACCTGGTCCCAGCCCTGGAGGGCTTGCATTGTGGTTGGGGAGACAGAGTGACGCAGGAAATGACACTAACCCTTGACAGTGCTTGGTCATGTGGCAACAAATGTTCAGGGGACAGAGAAATCAGGCAATGCTTCCCAGAGGAAGCAGTGTTTAAGCCGAACCTGGAAAAATAAGTGGAATACCCACTTGTTCAGGCCGATCATGAATCCCAAAAGTAGAAGGCTTCCCACCCCACCTTGGACAACTCTGTAGAATCAGGACCCAAGACCACAAAAACAGGGGGTCAGGGGCCTGCCTGCTAAGAAAGAGTGGCTACCCTGCTACTGCCACCAACCTCCCCACCCCACCTGACTTCCCCCACTGCCACCAAATTGTGGGTTATGTCTCCAAGGAAAAGTTAGTAGGCGGGGAGGCGGGGGGGTGGGGCAGGCCATGGAGTTGGGGCTGCCAGTTAGGAAAGAGCTACAGCGCCTTCTAACAGCAAATAAGTAAGTCTGACCTTTGAAAGTTCTTCCTAGTCTCTGATGGGATGGTCAAAATGTAAGGACCATGGGGGAGCACTGGGACATTGGATGGGGCCATCCATCCAGGCTGATGTTCTTCTGTTTATCAGACCTATAGGACCTTCCACTCAGCACATCCCCAGCCCATCCACTGGTGCTGCCATCCAGCCCGCGTTGTCCCTAGTAGCACCGTTAAGGTGCCTATGGTTCTGCCTACTGCAATGCCACGAGCTCCCAACTTAGGATTGCCATGCCCCGCCCCCAAATGCAACTGGCAGACCATCTCCCTTCTCGGTGAGTCCAGGCTGATTCCTAGTAATCAGTATTTTGTTTCTTAAGTCTTCAGAAGCCATCCTTCTGCCTGTAGATGAAAGCAGAAGCTGCCTTCCCACAGCCAGACTTGTTAACTCATTATGCTGGGCATGTCTGTTTTCTCCTTCAGATTCCCTCTCTGTCCTTCTAACCCTGCTTTGTGCCCCTGACCTGTGCCCCCGACCTTGCAAATTGCATTACTGAGCAGCCTTGCCCTCTAGTTTCAGTTGGGTTCAGTCAATGGGAGGTGCTAACAAGAGAGAAGAGGGTGAGGTATGGTCAGGGTATGTATCCCCCTGGTGTCTCTCTATTGGCCCCTGCTTAGCTGTGTCTCTCTGCTGTCCCTCTGCCTGAGGCCGTGGATCCTGTTGGATGGCTCCCTCCTAAGGCACTTCCTCTCATGCCTCTCACTCCTACTAGCCCTTGCAGACCTCACCATGCCTTGTCAGTTTCCTTTAACCTTACTCATACCTGTAAGTAAATTCTAAATTCTTCCCCATTACCCCCATTGGAATATGTCATCTCTCTTGCCATGATGCTGATGGTGAACTCATATTTTGAATCATGTTGCTTAAAGACTTAGGGGGTGTAGGCATTGGTGACTTAACTTGGGTTAAGTACACAGGATTTGTAGTCTAACTGACCAGGGTTGAGTTCTATCTCTTCCATTTTCTGGTTTTGTGGCACCACATTTATCATCAAACCAATTATAAGCACTCAGTAAATTAGAGTATTCCAGGTTATTATTAAGAGAAGAATCTAACCATTGAGGTTGTTGCTTTGGTGCTAGGATAAGTTAGCACTATGCTGCAAGGTTTTACTATCTATGGCTACCAGGGAATTGGGGCCCCAGGTCATCTGCCCACATACTACAAGACAAAGAAAACACAAGCATTACCATTGTTGTTATTTTAGTAGCTAGAGAGGCTTTCAAGTCTATTACATATTTTCAAGAGAAATTTTTAGCAAACAGTGTTCTAGGAAGCTGTTTTTTATTGAATTTATTGACATTGTTTAATAAAATTATATAGGTTTCAAGTGTACAATTCTACGATATATCATCTGTATGTTGCATCGTGTATTTTCCACCCAAAGTCAAATCTCCTTCCATCACCATGTGTTTGACCCCACTTTACCCGTTACTCCCCCTCCCCCACTCCTCCTTCCCTCTGGGGACCACCATTTTGTTGTTTGTGTCCATGAGCTTTTTCTTGTTTGTTTGTCTTGTGTGTTCATTGGTTGCTTTCAGTTTTATATGCCACATACGAGTGAAGTCATATGGGTCTTGACTTTTTGTGTCTGACTTGTTTCACTTAGCATGATATTCTCAAGATCCATCCACGTTGTCACAAGTGGCAGTATTTCCTTTTTTCTTATGGCTGAGTAGGAAGCTGTTTTACACATTCTGATACCCCTTTCCTATCCTTTCTTGGCATGCTCTTAAAGTCCCTCAACCACAAAGTACAGTTCCTACAGATTTAAGGCATAGAAATGGCATGCCTCTTAACCTACCCTTACAGAGCTTCTTTCTATCCCACCCCCAAATGATTCTCTTGCCAAAATTAGGCTCAGAAGAGAGTCTCTTAACTCTGTCCAAAAGCTAAACCTGATAGAGGGCAAAGGTTCTCTGGTCAGTCACATTTCACTCAACTCTCAACTATTTTTAGCTGACATAGGGCAAAACAATGTTCCCCAAAGATCTAGGTCCTGTGCAATGTGGAAATTCTGCCAAGATGGAGGGATACAGCTCTCCCCATTGGAAGACAGAACAATTCCCCCCTTCATTGCCCCAAGATATCTATTCACCACTAACAAATCTTCCACTGGCTCTGCCTTGCTTGCCTTAGATCACATTGGATTGGTCTGCTCATTTGCCATTCCAACCCCAACCTTTACAACTGAGCCTTTCCTGTTGAACTATTAATGTGTCAGGGGATCCTGTGGTCCATCTCTTGCCATGTTATGCTCTGGCTCCTGAGTTGGAAGCTTATTGTTTTCTGGATGTCTATCCTAATAGAAATGTTTGAAGAAGGATCCTGGATTCTCAAGATAGACACACTTATTTTCCCTGCCAAGGCTCTTCACTACCTATTTCTTTCTCCTGAGACCCCTCAAGCACTGCCCTGCTCCCTCTGTCCTCTCAGCCCCTTTTTCCCCTTACTCACATAGATGCACCAAGGGCAAGCATCTTCCTGCACAGAAGAGATGTCTGCTTTTCTACATACTCTTATGTGACTTCCCACTCTCTAACCTCCATTGCAAAAATCCCTTGACTTAGAAACACAGAAATGTTTTCCTGACTTTTAAGGCTTGTATTGGCAAAACAGCAAGGAGAAGAGAGTGAAGGATCAAGCTCAGAGTTTCTGCCTGACCCCAGATTGCTGCTACGGGTGATGCCATGGGAATGTTGACCTCTCCACAGGCCTGAGGGCTGTCCCAGTGGGATGACACCACTGGACACTCCATGTCAGCACTTCCGTGGCTGCGCCCCTCAGGCAGGATATAGGGAAGACAGAAACTGAGTTTAAAGTTAAAGGATGTGGATAGAGCTTGATTCAGTGATTTATGGTCTAGGCCAGGGTTTCCAAAACTGTATAAAGAGCTATTCCTGGCCAAGTTCCTTATTAGTCATATGTGTAAAATGGAAACATCACTTTGTCAGAAATATACTCCCCCCACCTTTTCCCCAACTGTGTTTATAATCAGGTTCTGGAAATAGAGCTGGGTATTGGCAAAGGGACTTAAAAATACTTCACTAATAGAACTGGCATCACCCTGGCAGTGGCAATTGTACCAAGCACTTATGAACAAGGATCCTGGGGCAGTCAAAAACAGGCTGAACCAACTTCACACTGGCACTGCCCCCATAAATAAGTAGCTTATGAATGTTTCATCTTTCTTATTCATCATTTTAAGAATTCAGAATTCATTTACTCTTTTCTGGCACCTATGCCCAATTTTCCTCTTGGAGAATCCCAGACTGTTATCTCTTCTCAGTCCATGAGATTCCAATGCAGCTGATACCACCCCCAACTCAGGATGAAGCACATGACCTAGACCTAAGCCAATCAGTGCAGTCCATTCTCCTGAATGGGCACCTGGTCAATCAGAGCCAAAAAGATATCTTGAGGTTTTCACTAGGACTTCTGGGAAAGAAAGTCACTCTTTTCCCTGGAACCTCAAATCTGAGAGATGTAAGACCTGAAACTGCTGTAATTTTCCTGCCCCATGGAACCTGCCTCTGAAGCCAACATAGCAGAGAACAGAGCTGAGAGACAAAAAGTAATCAAGCCCTGGTAACGTGTTATTGTAGCCCTGAGTCCAGTTGTGTCTGAGGCTAACCTTAACTCTGGATCTTCCAGTTGCATGAACCATGAGCTTTCCATTTTGCTAAAGCAGTTTGGAGCAGATTTTTCTGTCCCTGGCAAACAAAGAGCCATAGTTGACAGTTGATTAAAACTACATACACAGTGTAGATGGAACTAAGAGAAAGCAGGAAGGACCAGCAGTAGGCCTATAATCTGAAGCCAAGTCTGTGGCTCAGGTGCACAGACAGAGACTCATCACACACTTCAGCGTGAGCGGGCAGCACCAGGATGTACCCAGACAGGAAGTTCCCCAGCAAGCTCCACACCATTCCCATTTGGTTTAGTCTGTTAGACCCCACTTTGTGCATTGCATGTAATGATAAATATTACTGCTTCGTTTATACCATCACAACTTGTAGTTCCCTATAATTTTCTCCCTTTCCCTGTGAATTAATGAAAACATCTATTAATCATGAATATATTTAATTTAATCTTCTTCCCTCTGGTTGTATTAATCAGAGTTCTCCAAAGAAATAGAATTAATAAGATATATATATGAATTGGTTCATGGTTAAAGGGCTGGCAAGTCTGAATTCTGCAGGGGAGCAGGCAGGCTGGACTCATGTAAGAGGTGATATTGGGTCCAAAGGCTGGACACTTGGGCAGACTTTCTCTGTTGCATTTTAGAAACAGAATTCCTTCTTCTTCAGGAAACCTCAGCCTTTTCTTTTACAGCCTTCAGCTGGTTGGATGAGGCCCACCCACATTACCTAGGGACATCTGCTTTACTTAAAATCAACTGATTGTTAATCACAACCAAAAAAACCCAAAAAACAAAAAACCACACCTTCACAGAAACATCTAGACTAGTGTTTGGGCAAGTAACCAGGCAGTATAACCTAGTCAAGTTGACACATAAAATTAACCATCAGAAATCCAGTTTGAATATTAGTGAGGGCTCAGCTTTGGATTCTTAGGCAGCCACTACAGATAACATCCCTTGTCAAAGCTCTATTCGTTTCTAGCATGTAAGAAAATCCATGGTCACTCAATTCAGTCTGGACCGACAGCTTCATCATTTATGTTGCTGTTAGAGTGTGTAAATCAGTTCTTACTAAATCTCCCTTCGTTTTCTTGTCACTGTTTGTAGAATTCTCCTCCTAGCCACTACTCCAGAGAAGCACCTGAGCCCTACCATGGCACCCAGTGGCTGAGGACGAATCCACTGTGTCCCAATCCAGACAGAATAGCGTTGGGGTGGTAGGACGAGGCACTTCCAATGGGAGAAAACATTTGCCCTGTGAGTGCTGCCTGTGGGAGAGCCTTGTGTAAAGCAGACATGAAGACGATATTTCCCGTGGCCTGGGCCTGCTAGCGAACAAGTTATTACCATTCCCATGCTGTCAACTACAGGGCTTCTCCCTGCCTTTCGATGATCTGGGATACATCTACTTACACTGATAACTCAGGTACTTATTTGTATTCTCTCCAGTTACCTGCTATGAGCTCCGTGTTGGCATTCTGCCCAGGGTTACACTCCAAGATACCTCCCTGAAGCAGCCATTTTTTGCGTGGACATCTATGCTAGGAGGGAATGGAGGGAGGACAATCAGCAGGCCCTGTCAGTGCTCAATATCACTCTGCCTGCAGCCCCATCAGAGGTTTTGCTGAGAATGTCCTTTAAGCTTCAGTGCCTATGGCTGATGATGCCAAGTCAAAGCCTTTGATGATGCCTGCACCAAAAATCCTATATTCCTAGCCTCCCTTGCAGTTAGGTCAAGGTCATATGACTGGATTCTGGCCAAAGGGATGTGGACAAAAGTGATGTCAGCCACCTACAGAGCTGGCCCTTAAAAACATCTCCGTAACTCTCCAGTTCTGTCTCCAGATTGTCTCTGACTCCAGCAATCTTGATGTCACAAGCTTCAGATGGCCTAACAACTGAGATATGGGTCTGTATTTGTTACTGCAGCATAGCCTTTTGCATTCTGACTAATACAGAGCAGAAAAAGGGAGTATTCTTCTGACCCATTGTCCTCCTCAGCTCACAAACCATCTCACAGATTGGGGGTGTTCCTCCCTAGGATGGCTGGTGATCGGTGACATCTCTTCCAACTTCTGATGAAACAACCTCGGACACTTGGGCTGATGGTGATGGGTCAAAAGCAGTGCATTGTATGTGAAATTGCCCAGGATCCTCTATGTGCCCAGATTCCTAAGGGAAGGCTAGAGCTGGTGAAGTAATTGAAACAATGTGGGTTTCCCCAAGTAGACTTTCACAGTTTTGAGCTCATTTAGAAGAAAAGAGAGGATGTCAGGCCCTCAGCAGGGCTAAACCTCTTCCATTTTAGTTGAAGATATCCTTGGTGGGGTCAAAAACAGTCTTATCTGTTGAGAATTCATGCCACTTAAGGTTCCTTCATTACAGAAAGCCTACCAGGCCTGCCACACTGTGTTACCCATGAATGTGGGTGGGGCTGCTTGGTATTTTCACACTGTTGGAAACAGTGGCCTTGTTGATCTCAGAGAGTCCAGATTAAGCTGATTTCGCTATTTTTAATCTCTCCGGAAATAAGCAAAGAAGAGAGGCCTAATTGCAAACAGACTGAACTTTACATAGGAAATATGTAGGTCCCCAGAGGCACCTAGAAAGTGTCTGAAACCCTAACAGCCTCCCCCCTTCCTCCTTCCAGACTCCCCTCTCCAGATCACGTAGGCCTGCACCCAGGGAGGCCTGAGGCAGGAGGAGGGATTGGAATCAGGAGTTCAGCCACCGCCTTGGACTGGCCAAACCAGCCCAGCCAGCCCCTTGGGCCTGAGGGCAGGGGCTTTGCATGAGAAACAGGAAGACTATTTGCCCACAGCTTAAACCATGGCTTAAACCATGTCTTTGTTCTCGCTCCCCCATTATTTTGGGTTTTCTGGTCCATCTTTATTCTGTGCTTGTCAAATTCCAGGCATGGGAAGGATTTCAAACACCATCATCAAGTTTGCCAGACACACACACACACACACACACACACACACACACACACACCCAGTGCAATTTCATCTGCCACACAGCTCTGGGATTTGCGGCCAAGTGTGGCCCAGCTTACATGCCCCCCATCCTTCCCACAAACTCCAGTGTCAAAGTCCCAGCCAGAACCCTGGGCCTTGCTGGCAGCTGAGTTGCTGGGTCGCTGCAGGAGGTGGGACAAGGCCCTGTAGCCTGCTGTGCCTCAGTTTCCCTGCCTGTCAGTTTGGACAACCATGACCACAGCTAATTCTGAATGGTCTGCCTGCTTGATGGGACCAGGCACTGGAGGGGGCTCAGATTTATGGCACAGAAGTCCCAGAATGAGTCAAAGAAAAAAAATTGAAATGGATCGGGAGCCCAGAGCCCAGAAAGGCAGCCAGAGAAGATTAGACATGCTGCTGAGAAAACTGTCCCGATGACTTTATTGAGGGCTCTTGCTCATAAACAGCCACTGTGTTATTTTAACTTCCACGGGACAGGCCAACCCTTGCCTATGATGGGAAGTTTGGGACTGGAGCCATCGTGGGCACTGCTGTTGCCGAGGTCGCCCCGGGAGCTGGGGCTCTTCCAAAGGAAACCAGCATGGGGCTCTGGGGCTTGGCGGAACGGCTGGACAGATGGATGGTCTGAGTGAGAAAGTCATGGTTATGAGGCAGGGAGGTGTGGCAAGTGTCCCCCCTGCTGCAGCACTGCTGGTGGGGTAAGTCTTTGTTTATGGGGCATTTCTATTGAGAAGTCCTTCTTCCCTCACTTTTGCTTCTTGGTCTCATAAATCCATGTAGAGGGCAGCAGGCCAGGAGCCCAGACATGGGAAGGGCCCAGGAACTGCGACCGAAGTTCCCATCCCTAAGAGCTCTGAGGCCCCAGCAGTGGCTAGCAATGGCTCTGACTCTCACACCCTGACCCTTCATATCCTCTGTCTCATTGTACGGTCCACCTTGCTCTCCCGTCATTTGCTCTTTTTAATCCTCCCTTTCACGTGGGGGGCAGCCCTGGTGGGTCCATTCCACCCTCATCATCCACTGAAGTGCTTCTTGATTCAAGGTTGCCAGAGCCATTTTCTAAGGCCAGCCCTTGTCCATATATAGATAGGGCGGGGCTCACAAATATCTCATTTCAGCACTGAAGACCCTTTCATCCCTCTCACTGTCTGCTCTCAATCGGCCATCCATTTCCCACTCATCTCAGCCGGAAATGCTCCCAGCCAAAGCGAGCCAAGCAGGTGCCTGTGGGTTCACACACCCTCCAGGGATGAGGGTCTCTCCAGTGGCTACCAGATTGCACCCTGATGCCAGCCAGCTCCTGGCATCTGCCACTGGCCCTCCCAAGATGGTAGCCTGTGGAGACATAGCCCAAACCCTTGATCCAGCCTCTTCCTGGTCCAGCTCTGTTGGCAAAATGAAACTCCCTGCCAAGAAAAATCCAGCCTGGACTGCCCATGAGGCACCCATGAGGCACCCACGATAACTGGGCAAACCACCCATCCTGGGTTGCTTGGTGCCTGAGGGCTTACTGGTGAGTCAAAATGAGGAAGAAGACAGGAGGAAGAGGTCTGAGGCAAATGTCAGATTTTTGGACAAGCCATTGTCTTTATCTGGAAAAAAAGCACACAGGAACAGTGGAAAATAAACTTTTGAAGCTCTCCATGAGGTAGCCCTGTGCTTCTCATCTGCCCTGCTATCCCCTCTCCCACATGAATTCCACCTTGGCCAGACCTACAAACCCACCCTCTCTCCTGCTCCATCCCTGCTCTTTCCAGTGGAAGGGGTGTGTGGCTCCTGGCACTCCCTGTGCTCACAACATCTATCTAGACTGCTCGTCTTCTGAGGTCCAGCTCCAATACTCCTCTCCCCCCACCTCTGACTCCTGACCAAACTTCTGGGAAGCCTGGAGACTACGTCCCTTCTCTTTCTCCACTCACAGCACTTTTGGTCTCCTCACACAGCTTGCTTCTTTATCAAAGACCACCTCAGTTGTTCTCTTTCAGATGCGTTGGCCTTTGTCTATCTCTGAGTCTATGTGTCCCCACCCTTGTACCAGAATTCTTGCCCCAAGGATGCCCCCATCTCAGTGCTCTGAACACTGTCAGGCCTTAGACAATACTTCAATTGGTTATACAATAAACGAATTTAAGTGATCGGCAAGATGCTGAACCCAGAACTGTAGAAATGTTCAGTGGAACAGAGTGTGGACTCAGGTGGTCCCTTCTTGAGGGCAGTGGGGTAACAGGTTTTCCTTTCTAGGCAGTGCCCCCAGAGTCCTAGAACTCCACAGAGGACTACGGAAGGTGGTGGTTGAGTGGACGAATGCTGCAATCAAGCAAGACCATAAATGTAAAGCCAGGGAGCTAAACAACGTTACTTTTACAACTCCAGGTGATGAGAACGGTATTTATAGACTCAGTGACATGTTTGAAGCAGTGAGTCCCGGAGGCTAATATTTTAAGCTGGACATCCTGAGATCCTGACATTCTGTTTTCATTCTCTTCCCCATCCTTCCCACCCTCATCCCCTGGAACTTTCCATGCCGTTTGGACAAGAGCATGAAACCTCTATTGTTTCTCAATCCTTACTAATGCTGAGGAAGGATTTAAAACTGCTTGGTAGAAGGATGACTGGCGATGAGTGGAAAACAATAGGCTTTGGAGAGTGGAAAACTCTCAAGCCTTGAGATGACATTTGTCATTTCACCAAATCTTCCATCAGAGAATTTAAAAATCCTAGGCAGAGAGAAGAGCCTATCTGCCCTCAGAGAAGTCCAAGAGCAGCAGCTGGGCGTAGGAAGAGTAAGTCCGTGTGGGCAGATGGGCCCACCTGGGCCCAGAGGGTCTGAAGAGTCTAGTTAAGACCCTCCTTTCTCTTGAGCTCATCTTTATATTGGATAAAAGGTCCTAAGGCAAATCCATAAACAGAGGGTGGGAACTGAAAACTCTGCTGTTTCAACGGCCCAGAATATAAATGTAGAAATCAGTGTTTTCCCTCAGAGCAATCTAGAAAGTACTAGCCAAAGAACAAATTACAAACAGCTACACAAGCATCAGGGAAGTCCCATAGATCTTAGGGGATGGAAAATAACCATGAGATCATCGTGTTCAGCTTCCCGGGGGCCTGAATGGCCAGGATGCAGCCTCGCAATCCCCCTTCTGAGGGTGTTCCACCTTTCTCTTGCTTTAGGCAACAAGCAGCCTTCTGGATTCATCTTCCATACACTCTCCCCCCCCCACACACACACACAGGCAGCGCCTGCCCAACAGAATGTTTCATGCATGGGAATGAAGTCCAGAACATTCTCTACTGCGTGTTTTTTCACGGTGTGTAAACAACTCCGGATGCTCATTGACAGTCCACCACACTGACCAGTTCTATGGAGAAGTCAGATGTGGCCAGACGGAAACATTAAGTCCTGTAGTGATTGCAGGGTCTGAGCCAAGATCTTAAACCAGGGGTGTCAGACTCATTTTCACCGGGGGCCACATCAGCCTCGCGGTTGCCTTCAAAGGGCAGAATGTAATTGTAGGACTGTATAAATGTAACTATTCTAACAGTTAAGCGAGAGCTCAGCGCTGCCGCCAGGTAGAAACAAGGTGGGGGCCGGATAAAACAAGGTGGAGGGCCAGGTTTGGCCCGCGGGCCTTGTGTTTGCCGCTGTGTTTTAAAAACTATCAGTCTAAAAAAGTTGCACCTGCGTCCATGCTAAGACAAGCCAATAACCTGTACCAGGAAAACAAAAATAATGATGTAAAAGTAACTTGAGAATTTGTATTGTCCAAGTGAAATACACAGTTTTAGTTTTCCAAATTACAAAAATAATAAATGCTCAATGCAAAAAGCTTGGAAAATGCAGAAAAAATACAGCAGGAAAACTACTGTTAGTATTTTTTTGTGCTGCCTTCCAGTATTTCACTATGAATAGTCACCTATAAACTAATGTATAGTGCATATTATTGTATAATATATGTATAATGTATGATAATGTAAAATTATATAAAGAGGTATACAGAATTTTTACATATAATCATTTATGTATTTTTATATATTTATTTACAAAATATGTATTTGCTTATTTCACATAAAATGCAAGAAATCATCAATTTTGTCTTTTCATTTTTACTCTAAGGTAACATATATTAATTAATTATAGAAAATCGGAAAACATGCTTGAATCAAAAGAGGTGAAAATCATGTTTATTTCCACTATTTAAGAAAGACCACTTTCATTTGCTATATGCCTTTCCCACTTATTTAAAATATACACACATAAGAATAAGATGATATGTCAGATATACAGATACAGCATCATGCCATATGTTTTATTTCATAACTACTCTGAGGTCACACAATGATCCTCTCAAACCATTGTGTTTTTCTTTTCCTTGTGGGTCATCCCATGCTATGCCTTCTTCTTATGGAGGGACACCACCTGGGACAAGGGGCCACTGCTTAGCCACAAGGGTCTATACTGACTCTCTTGAGTTGCTGGAGGCTTGTGGAAAAAGATTTCCTAAATTTAAAAACCTTGCTTTTAGACAACAAAAGCAAAGCCAAGAAGTCTGGTAACAGGACTTTACTGTAAGTCACAGAGCAGAAGGTAGACTGGGGGCAGTTCCTCTGGGTGGGAAGGGAGCGTAGACAGCTCCTCCAGGCCAGGAGGGAAAGCATCGGAGAGAGGTAGAGAGGCAGTGTGGTTCGACAAGCTAGGCCTCTCCTGTCCCCCATCCTAGAGATTATATCTTGAGGATCAGGGTGTTATTAACATCTAGAGGGAGTTTGGGGGAAATCTAAAAATATCCGGTTGATGTTCTGAGATAGAGTTCGAGGAGATTTCAAGTCTCCTGGGTTTATCTGGCACAGATTCAACAAAGGCCCATGGGGTACCTTAGAAACGACAGAGGGAGGTGGCACGGTCTAGGCAAAGGGGCACGAGATCGCACTCCTCACTGTGTGCTTGGGTGTCGAGGGGATTCCTGACTCCCTCCTGGGGCATCACAGAAGGGCAAAGAAAAAGCCTAGGGTTGGGACTGAGAGGGCACAGTAATTCTCAACCTTCTAGTCTACGTCAAGGGAGGAGTAAGTGGTAAATAGACTTTCTAATGCAGTTCAACTCAAGAGCAAATTGAGTTCCCACCTGCATGAGGAAGGCAAAGATGACGGCTCGCCCCCAATGAACTCAAAGTCTAGAGACTTTAATTCATTGTATACCATATGGTATGTGTGTGACTAAAACAATCAGATTAAGGGAGATGCTGACGGAGCCCAGATTGGGGAGCAATCCCACAGACACTCCACTACTGCACTGGGCTGTCGGGCCCCTGCGAGGCTAGCCCAGGTGTTGTTCCCCCATCCTGGTTTCCACAGCCTTTCTCTTCTCCCCTCCCTCCCTTGAGCCACATCCTCATCTCAGTCCTCCATCCCAACTTGTTTACACAACCTCTCTTCCATGCCTTTTAGAGTGTTCATGGTAGTAGCCAGCCTAGTGTAGGCAGGGCCGGGCCTTGAGGCTGTAGTTAGAAAGTCAGGAAAATGGGACCAGGATAATAACTGGTAGAAATTGATAGTAATAACAACAGGATTATTATCACTTGTAATTGGTCTTGCTATGTGCCAGGCTCTGGTTTGCGCACTTTACATATACTGTATGAACTCATACACTTGTGCTAACTCATATGCTAACGTGTGACTCAACTGCATGAACTCACAATATCCATAACAGCCTGTGAGGTAAGTACAATTACGATTCCTCCTTGTAGAGGCACAGAGAGGTTAAAGTGACTTCCCCAGGGTCATACAGCTAGCAAGTGGAAGCTAGAACCCCATTCCTTGCAGGCTGGCTCTAGACCCTTACAGCAGGTGACAGCTGGGGACACCAAAGGCTCTGAGCTAGGACAAAGGGAGTGGCTGTATTTGGTTGGGGAAGGCAGATTGGCCCAGAGAGGTCCCAGAGAATCTAAAGCCATCCTTAAAGCTTTCCAAATATTTCCCAGCAGACAGGAGGGTTTAGAGTGTCTATGGCTGCTACTTCGCTGCTCTGGAAGCACACCTGTGGGGATGAGAGCTATGTGTCACACGACAGTTGTGGAAGTCGCTGTAGGAGAGCGGAATATGCAACTGCATCACACACTATCAGGGTAGAGCCAGCGTCCAGGAAGGTGTACATGTCCACACCTGCACAGGTGCTTCTGGGTGAGGCAGGTGGGGCTCGCCCCCCACTGAGGAATGCGGCAGGGGAAGGCACTCTTTGTCTCGCTCCAGTGGCTTTCAGGCAAAGAGCCTGGAGTGCTTTGCAGGCATCCATTCATGCACTTGGCGCTTGAGCTGCACTGACTGGCTGACAAGCCTCTCCACCCAGCATGCAGGGACTATGTCTCCACTTGTAGGCAGGCCAGCCGGAGGTCAGAGTCAACCAGGGGAGCTCTGCTCTTCTCGTGGGGCCGCACTGGCCTGGTGGGCTCGCTGGAGTGAGCGATCTGCAGAGCGCCCAGACCCAAAGGCGGGCCAGAGACAAGCCTGTGAGGTTGGCCCGTACTTTCAATCCTTTCCCTCACCCGGCTGTGGCACTGACCCTGTGAAGGAGCTAAGCAAGCTCCTGCATCCCAGGTAAGGAAACTGAGGCTCAAAATGGGAGTTGCAAAATGAAATTTCAGAAACCTCAAACTGAATCTCCTGGCCCTCATTCCAGAAATATCTTCAGATATACCATACTGCCTTGAGCTCCCACAATATTTAAAATACCAAGTAGAACAGGGATGTGTGGGCCTGAATCAGGCTGGCCCAGGGGGACCATTCGGGAGACAGACTGTCCACCTAGTGACTGATGTACTCAGGCCGCCTAGACACTGGTGATGAGGCTGTGAGTGTCTTAGGGGACCGAGGGGTAAGAGGCTGGGCCTGCTCATCTCCGCCAGTGGTGACATGGAGGTCCAGGTGTGGAAAAGGGAGGTCCGTCTGGAGCTCTATCTCTGTTGCACAGAACGGCCTTGCTGAACGTGGTAGGGTGTACGGATTCTCTCCAATAGCCAGTGAGCAAAGGAGCTCTTTACAAAACCTGAACCTAGCCTAGCCCTCTTCTCGCCCTCCTCCTCCTTCCTCCCTTCTCCCTGTCCCCGCCTCGACCTCCTCAAATTGGCTTGGCCTAAAACCACGCAGAGTAATTTCATCTAATCCTAAAAACTATAATTATGAAAGTGAATATGTTAGCCAAAAGAGCCTTATACTGTGTTTCAAAATCAAATATAAATAATTATGAAACATCATGGTGGAAGGGAGAAGGAAATGAACATTTACTAACGGCCTGCCAAGTCCTAGTACCTATTATCTCAATTAAACCAATCCTCACTGCAAATGTGTGACCAAGGCATTATCATCCCCATTTTGTAAGTGAAAAGAAGCCAAGACTTTGAGAAGTAAAGTTAACTTTACCGAAGTTACATAAATGACAACGTTGGATTTTTAACCCAGGGGTGTCTGACCCCAAAGTCTGTGCTATTTCTGTTTCCCCACCATGTCCCAGTTTAGCCATTTATGTAGAAAGAATAATCATGGACAAACTACTTAGCCACCAATTGCCTCAGTTCCCCATCTGTAAAATGGGTATGATGCTGATAGCTAATAGTTCTGGAAGTCACATGAGCTCATGTATAAGGAGAACTTTTACGACTTTAAGGCACTGTGACTATACGGTATTAACCCTCAACTTGAATTTAGAAGTCATTGTTGTTTTTCTACTATCTGACCTTGTCATCCAGCTGTATATTTCAATTTAGCCTATCTAGTTTACTGTCTACCTTCCTGATCTGACAGGCTAGTCCACAGGTGGCGAACACAAGGCGCTCGGGCCCAACCAGGCCCTCTACCTTGTTTAATATGGCTCGGCACCTCGTTTCTACCCAGCGGCAGCACTGAGCTCTCCCTTAACTGTTAAGGAGTAGTTACATGTATATAGTCCTAAAATTACGTTCTGCCCTTTGAAGGCCACCACGAGGCTGATGTGGCCCCCGGTGAAAATGAGCGTGACACCCCTGGTTGGCTGCAGAATCTAAATGGTATCGGCCATGTTGCCCTCTTCCCAGCAATTAGTATCTCCTCTTCCATACAGGTGTCTCAGATGTGCCTCTTACTGCTAGGCTGTAGGTATGCAACAACGGTCTTCCTGCAGAGACCCCGAGGGAGTAGTCCACATACGTTGTTTTTCAGGAGTATGACGGTAAACATTTAAAAATCAGCTTTCCAAGTGTAGAACTGACATGCCTGTTGGAGGATAATTTCATTTACAATAATATGTGAGGCAAAAATGAAACAAGAAAGATGTATTTCAGAATTTCATTCACTTGTCAATGACAGGAATGATTTCTTTGCTGAACTGAATAACTATTTTTCAACACTGGGAGAATATTACCTCAATTCACAATGTCATTGCTACAGATATAACACACTTTTATGTTATGTAATCTATTTATTAACATTTGCTCTATCACTTTCTTAAGTCTAGGCAATCAACAAAACAAGCCCTGATTTGTAGCATTTACTGTGGTTAAATATTCTCACCATGGCTGATTTTAAGCTAACCAACGGGGTGTTACTGAGTATGGAACCGGGAAGAGATGCACAGTATGTGTATTCCCACCATGTTGATATCATACACATATAACTCAAGAGCACAGGTAATGGTAAATTGGAACAACATAATTAGGCTGCGATCTGTTTTTAGTATTTATTTTTTGGGTTTTGGTATAATTTAATTATAAGTGTATATCATTTAATTTGTCATAATGGCTGTGCTTAACAACCTGCTTGCAAAATTCCTGAAAATGTAATAACCAGTCCATGCGAGCGAACTGCAGAACACCACTGTTCCTCGGCCTCTTCCTAGCAGCCCCCACAGACCTCATGCCATGTGATGGCCACGCCCTTTGTTAAATAGCTCCGGCTAGCCCTAGTCCGCATAAATCAAGAAAACATTATTCAGTGCTCAGCTTCTCCAAATAAGCAACGTCGACAGCTTCAGTCCAGTGGAGTGACTTAATGATCTGTTTCCTTCAATAAACTGTGATTTCTGAACTTAATTCAGGTACCTGAGCGTTGCTGTAAGCTGAGAGTGAGGACCGAAGGCGTTCATGATGTAATATACTAGGTTTAAATTTGGCAAGCAGATGACATTGTGAGAAATGGATTTTCTTAGGCCAATTTTAGGAGCTTGGGCTGTTTTTTTAAGAGTTAAGCCAAGGCAAAAAATAACCCTTGCAACACATCACTTCACAGCTGGTCAGCCTGGGAGAAGCTATTCTGGGATATCCAAGCTAAGGTGCCTCTTTAGACTTCAGGCAAACTGGAATCAGGATGTGGGGTTTCTATTCCTGTCTGTGTCAAGGACTTGCTGTGTAATCTCTACCAGTTAGTTGCCTGGCTGGTGCCTCAGTTTACCCACTGGCAAAATCAGTTCAGCTGCCCTTGGCGAGGACATTAGACTCAAGTAACGGGGAGTAAAAAAGATAGTTTCCAGGGTTTAGTAGAGGGTTTGGAGCATCCGCTCGATGTGTTCCTAGGCAGTGGACACTCCAGGAGAGGCATGTTTTAGATGACATTTTATAGGAAATGATAGATTAATAAGGTTTAATAGAGAAGGGCAGGAAGAAAACCAGAAGGAAGATAAAGGAGAGGGGGGCCTCTAAGCAATGTCCAGTGAAAAATGTTGGCTCGGGGGCTAGAGCATGAACCGTGTCCAGGGTTCACTTCTCTAGTACAGAGTACGTGCAAACATGAGTGAGTTACAGGACAGGCAGGAGAGGTGGGGTTAGTGGTGCCTTTTGTCTGGGTTTGATGGGACAGTTTCCTGAGTAGGAAAAGAATATGACCAAAGCTCTGGTTCTGAGACCTGTGGGGAAGAGGACTTAGGGAGCAGGCAAACTTGGAGGTAACACCGACCTCACAGACACCCCAGGAATACTTGTCCTGGGCTGCTGTACAAATAACCTCTCCTGTCTTCATCAGATGACATTGTGGCTCTCACAGAACAAGCCTTTCTCCTCTGTTCAAAGCCTGAGCTAGCTCTTTGGATGAGGAAGCAGGAGAAGTGGTCACTGCATGCTTTATTTTACATTTCCCTCCCCTGTCTTGGACTTCTAGCATCTCATTTTTCTCACCAGCAACCTAGGAGGAGAGGACGCCATCCTAAATGTAACATCAGAGCCACTGAGACTTGCAGATGTTAAATGATTTGCTCCAGATCACAACTGAGGCTCAAACCCATCCCTTGGCCACAAATCTTGTTCCTCATCTATACCAATCTGTCTCTGTCAAGCCTAACAAGCTAGTCAATTTTTCCCATCCATAAACCAGACACCTTTTGAAATAAAAAGCCAATTGATCTCTAAAAACACCAAAAGGCCTGTTCCAGTTGTCAAATGCTACAGACTAGAGAGTCTCTTCCCCAAGTTCTATGAGAAGCCCAAAGATCCTGAATTTCAAAGCCAGCCAAACTTAAGTTTCCTCTATAAAGAAACAGCCCCTCCCTGTTTGGAACATACCCTTCCTCATTAAGCTAGTTCCATGTTTTGTAATAACTTTTGCTTACAGCACAAAATTGTCACAGATTATGGAAACACACAGGCCTTGGGGGGGAAAAAGGTCCCGAGGCCCCTGGAAGTCATTATTCCTTCCTTTAGCAATTGCTGAGTTAAGCACCAAAAATATGGTTCCCATCTTGCTCCCTTCCCCCACACCCACTCCCACCCCCAACATACACACACGATCTGCTGAGCATATGTGCAGAAGAAAGCAGGGACGTGGGGGTGGGAGAAGAAGATTCACATGTCATGAGTCAAGAGCGTGTGTGTTTGAAAAGAAAAAGTGGAAGTGGGCGTGGAGTTTGTAGCCCTGGAAATGGAATATCCAAGGATTTATTGCCTTTGAGTATCTCACAAAGCATTTTTTTAAAAATAAAAATCTGTAGCTTATGGCTTTTTTTTTTTTTTTTTTTTTTTGGTATAGGGCAGTAAACAAGAGCTCTGAAAGGGGAAGGAAGCCAGGAGAAAGCCAGCTCCATTAGTCACGCAGCTGCGCATCCTGTCACAAAGGACCCCAGTTGAGTAATTGCCCAAAATATGCCTGTTATTTTTTTTGTCAGAAAAAAATGGGGCCTGCCAAAATGTACTGTAAAAAAAAAAAGTTTAAAAAAAAAAAGACCTGGTCTCTCAGCCCCAGAGGGGGAAAGCAAAAGACGGAAGAAACAGGCACAACTTCTCTGTACTCATGTCTAACCCTCTTCCCGACTCATCTTGAAAAAGCTTTCAGTCTCTTCCCAGTGACGGAGCCTGGACTGAAAAAAGCTCCATGAGGTGTTCCAGTTCGCAGGGTCTTTGTGGTGCCTAGAAAGAGCTTAGGAAGAGGAGGGACTGTAGGAGTGGGTGTGAGGAGGGCAGCCCCAAGGGGAGAGGAAAAATGAACAGAAAGGGACTGGGAGGGTGAAAAGCCCTTTGGCGGACTGTAGGTGGGTGAGGGAATTGTCCCACAGGGAACCTGTGGCAGCCCATTTCAGTTCTGTGAGTGCTGCATGAGCCCAGCCAGTGGCCAAACATGCTTCACCAGCTTTTCTGATGGCCTCGGCAAAATCGCCATCAGGCCCTAGGCTGTTTGGGCCATAGATTTAACAATAAGTTATGTGGAAGGGCATCTGACTCTGGGGAATTCTCAACAGCAGGGCCTGGGGAAGGACCAGAGCTGCCTAAAACCTCGGGTGTTTTCCTGGACTGGCCTTCCAAAACCCTTGGACGACATGCCCCTGGGTAGATACTGAGGCACAGCAAACAGATGTTCTAAAGCCTGGGGCAGACACTGCCTGTGTCTCATGCTCTCAGTCATATGGCTCTCAGGACCAGGACACAAAGTGATGGTCAGTCTAAGCTCAGAGCACTACTGGAAAGTTATGGTTTCCCTCCTACTCACATGCTGATCCCGTCAAAGTTGTCCATGGGGAAGGGAGCTTTCTGAATACTGCTGACAAAAAAAAAAAAAAAAAAGAGCAGGAAGTTTTCTCCTTAAGAAAGAGAACAGAGAGGAGCAAGGCAGGTAGATGCACAGTCCTTTTGTTCTGGGCTCTCTGAAGCCTGTCCTACAGGAGAGAGCCCACCTCACCTCAGCTCCACAGGGCCAGGCTGGGAAAAGACCCTTTCCAGAAACACCTCCGATGACTAGGTCCTAACAATTTGGCTGCTTGGCAATCCCAGGCCGAGGGAACTCCAGTCCCAAAGACCAAGTCAATCCGTACACGGATTGCTGCAGGAAGGCTCAATTTTACCAAGATCAGAGCCCTTCCCAGCTCTTCCAGGTCTTTGAGCCCTGTCCATCTTGTGTGAGGCACAGCCTCAAAGCCAGCCCTGATGCCATCTGATGGCTACACCCTGAGCTTTAAGACCCAGCCCTGGCTGCTGCTTCCCCTGGGAGAGCAAATTGACGCCTGAAACCATGCAAAGGAGACTTAAAAAGAGACACAGCATGGCTTCCTGCAAAGAACTGGCATGTGAGTTGGAAGGACAGATTCTCCTGGTTTCTTGTTGATTTGCTGTGGAATTTCAGACAATTCAAGTGAACTCTCTTGACTATTTTTTCCTCCACTCAAGACTTATCAACTATTCATCGGAGCCTCTACGTGCCTGCGATGTGCAAGGTACTGGCCACGCAATGGCGACTAACACCAAGACAGTCCCTTTCTTCTTGTAAAACCTGGGCAGCCTCTCCCATATGTTCTGCAGCACGTGATTTCTTGCGTTTCCTGAAACCAGCAATTTGAGTGGGTGAGCCTGGGGGTTGAGGGGTGGGACAGGAACAAATACAACAAAAAATAAACACACACCACAATTTTTTCAAAAAGAACCAAAACAACCAAATACTAGTACTAGCATTTCCAAATGCTTGTAGATAGAGCACAGTCCCTTAGCAACCTCAGCATAATGAAAATTCTACCAGGGCATCTGAAATTTGCTGTGTGAGACATTCCAGCTTATTGGGAAATGGAAAGGACCAAGACCACCTCATGACTCATGAACTAGATTAACGTTAATGCCTATCACCTAGCTCACATGAAACTCCAGCTACTGGACTGACCCGTGGGAACTCTCCTTTCTCATCTCAGCTTTTGTTGCAGGAAGTACCTTAGAGCTGTTGTTTTCCTCGGGCCTCAGCTCCTTCTTGAGGCCAAGTCCTATATACAAACCATGAGTTGAAATCAGAAATGTCAACACAGGCTCGTCGACCAATGTTCCCAGGCTCACGGGACCGGCACATGAACACAAAAGTGATGTTATTGTCCTCGAACGGCAGGTGAGTGAAGTCTCTGGAGGGGCTCACCCCCACACGGATTTCCCTTTGTGGTAGCAGTGACATCTGAGTCACTGAGCATGGGGCCACTGTTTAGCTGCACCCTCTTCCCTTCCTGTGCCCCGGAAGGGGGGCTGAGGACAGGTCCTCTCATCAGAGAAGCCTCCACTTCCTTCAAGCTTGTGACAACATTTCTCAGCCCCATCAGGCCCTGCAAGCCTGCGGTCGACAGACACCAGGTGAGGAGGTCTTCTCAGCCCTCATTCCACTCTCATTAGCCCTTTGATGTTTCTAAGCTGACAAGGTCAGCATCTTCCACACTGTGGGAACGTGCCCGCCAGGTACAAGTTCCAAGCAGTTGATTCAGTAGCCCTATGATCTCTAGTTGGAGGACAGAGGGGGTCGCTGAAATGACTCACTCGTTCTGCACCTGTCTTTTGGGGAGCTCTTCCCTGTCAGCAAAAGACCTTCCACAGAAGGGTGCAGATAGAGAGCCGAGAGGAAAGAGCTCTATGTGCCCAGCAAACCACACCCCAAACTAGGGAAGAGATCCGAGAACTGTTTCACCTCCCAGGGCCCCAGTGTCCTGTGCACCAGACTCTGCTTAGGAATCAAAACCCAGCAATGTCAGTGCACATGCGGGTGAGGACAGAGCCTCTGAGGAAGCCCCGTGAGGCCCTCAGAGTCTGCGCATCAGCCTATTCCTCGGTGGCCTCAGTTCTCAAGTTGGGGGATGATGTAACAGGAGCCTTCAAGTGTGTGAGGAGTCAGCGCCTGACAAAGCACTTACTGACCAAGGAAAAATTAACTTCAGGTGCAGCAGGAAAGGTCTGGTACCAAGAATGTCTGGGGTTTTGAGACACTGGAAAAGATTGCCTAATAATGTAATGGGCTCCCTTCCCTGGAAATATCTGAAAATAGGATAAGTACTCTCCAACCCTGGATGGGTCAGCATTGCCTTGAGGTGCAGGGAAGGGCACACGGACCCATGGAGGGAGCTTGCCAGGAACTTGGAGTCTATGAGATGGTATATTTTCATAAGAAGAAAGAAAAACTTTTCTTTTGGTAAAATATCCACACTAAAAAGTAAAAGTTGCCATTTTTAAGTGTATGGGTCAGTGCATTGCGTACACTCACACTATTGTGCGACCATCATCATCTGTCTCCAGAACTCTTCGCTTTCCCACAGTGCAGCTCTGTTCCCGTTAAATTCTATCTCCCCACTCCCTCGCTCCCCAGCCCCTGGCAACCCCCATTCTACTTTCCATCTCTATGAATTTGCTACTCTATGTACCTCCTGTTAATGAAATTATATAGCACTTGTCTTGTTTGTGTGTGACTAGTTTATTTCACTTAGCAAAATATCTTCCAGGTTCATCCATGTTGTAGTATGTGTCCAAATTATCATTCCTCCTTAAGGCTGACTAATATTCCACTGTATGTATAGACCGCATTTTATCTGTCCAACTGTGATGGACTTTTGGATTGCTTCCACTACTATTAACTTGGGTGTACAAATACATGTTCAAGTCCCCTGAAAGAAAGATGCTAAAAGACAAAAACTTTGTGCCCTAGGAGAAATGATGTCAATGTGCTTGTATCATGATCCTGTATGGAGAGCAGACATTCTTTTTAAAGCGACCTACAACCAGGCTTAGGTAAGCATGGAAGGGGGAGCCAGTGGGTTCCTGGATCAATCCAGGAAGGCTTCACAGAGGAGGTGAAATTTCAGCTGGATTCTGACAGATGACTAGGAGTTTGCCTGGTAGAAAAAAAAAATGGAGAAGGGCAGGAAAACAAATGACTGTTTTAAAAAAAGAGTAGACAAAATATTAAATAAACACATCCTTTGACACCGCAACTATGCTGATAGGACTTTCCCTGAAGATACACTCAAGCAAGTACACCCAAGGCATGTGTCCAGAGACCCCCACTGCAGCAATGTTTGTAAAACCTCTCAACTGGAAGCATCTTCCGTGCCCATCGCCAGGACCCTGATTAAGCTATGATACAGCCATACTAAGAATTAATATGCATCTGTTAAAAAGAACGAAGAGGGGCTCCATGTGCCGATACGGTGATAATCTCAGACTTATTTTTAATGAAAAAAAGATGTCAGTATCCACTCAAATTCCTGCCCCGTTAGCAATCATTATCTTTGGGAGGAGCCACTGTGGTCTGAGAGGAGAGAAACTCAAGTGTTCTGCTGTACCTTCCTACACTTGTTTTCCTTCTTTTTTTAAAGCTGTGCACATGTGTTGTATTGAAAGAAATGTTAACAAGACTCTCAGGGTGATAGAACTATGGGCCATTTTTATATTCTTTATGCTTTCCTTATTGAAAATATTTTAAAGAGGAAAGCAGCTATTTTTCTGGAATGGTTTCTGGGAGTCCCACTGGCTCCTAAAGGCGAAAGGATGGAGTAGATGCTTAAAGGGACAGCCTTCTTAGGAGTTTCTCTAGGAACTTTGCAATAATTCCCTGCAAAACAGAATGATGTCCTCCTATTCTGAAGAGAAACACTGAGGGTCAGTTATAAGAGGAACAGGCCAAAAGTTTTGGGCAAGGGAAGCATGGAGTCAGGGGAGCTCCCACACCACCTGCCAAGCTGTCTAGAGAAACGAGGAGACCTCCACCTCTTCTGCAGGTTCCGCACCCCCTCATGAGTGCCCACATCTCCAGGACAGAGACCCAGACACACAGGGTTAACCCCTGGGCTTTGCTTCACTGAGCATGTGGAAGAGGAGAGCTGGGAGGGGGGCTGCGAGAGCAGAAGGGCCGGCCCAGGCCCAGGCCCGCTCCAGGCAGCATTAATAAAATGCAGGTGTTTTCACAGTTGCATTACAGAGCAGGAGAGAGTCTGAACTGCAGCAAGCATATAGAAATACAGAAACAAGAGCCAAGTGCGGTGGGGAAAAATGTGCCTGCGAATAATGAGAAAGCATTTTGGAAAGAGGGCTGGCTTTGGGGTGAAGAGGAATGCAGCAGTTTCTGGCACTGGCCTGCCCTGTAGCTCTGCACACTCGTGCACACACAAAGGCATGCGGTGCACGCACGCCACTGCCGCAGATCCTTTCCCAGCAAACCTCAGACAGCACGAACTTGGCCTTCACTAGCTCTGACTCCAGGCTGGCTCTGACATCGCCTGGGCCACTGTGGTCTGCCTTTTCTCTCCTGCCTTCCTCTCCCAGACCCCACACCCCTGTGCCTCCTGCACCCGCCCTCTTTCTTTTTCTGGGGCCTTTGGTAGACCGTCTGGCCTGCCCCCATTTCTTAAGCCCCCTTGGCTCTGCTTTCAAGCAGGCATTTTGTGAGCCTGACTCCACACCTGCTTTCCCAAGCCCAACCTTCCCAGCATTGGGTAGGGGGAGGGGAGACAACAAAATGGTGCCTCCACCCTGGACTTCCAGAAGGCCATGGGACTGGGTTGAAGTTGCTCAGCTCCTGCTGCTTTGACTCAGGTGAAGTGCTCCGGAGTTGTGTAAACCCATCTCATCTGGACACTAATGGTGAGAGAGTGCGCTGAAGGAGCCTCCCACCTCTGGGCCACCCCTCGTGCAGGACGGGGCCTGCCCAGGGTCCTTTGCCCCTCCTCTCTCACATCTGCTGGGGGGGGGGGAGGGTGGAAGGTGGCACACAGATAAATCACTGCTTTGCCCTTGCCTTCTAGGGGCTCTCAGCTTGTCCTGACTTAAAAGAGCTTAAATGTTATTTCTGTGATTTGTTTAACTGATGCCTTGTCTGAGGCCCACAGTCATAAGCGTAATACCCTGACGGGAAAAGGCTTTGGGAGGGTGGGCAGGCCCCTGAGGCCCTGCTGGACCCAAGGTGGCCTGGTGTCTACATGGGAGGCACAGGCGGAGGAGAAACTTCTCCAAATGGATGTGGGTTCCCAATTCCTGAGATGTGGGGGTGAGTAGTGTTGGGGACTCAGGAAAAGCCCCCGTCACTGGCTGCTAAGCTTACCCTGAGTGTCTGTGTATGTGAACCCCAAGCCCATTGAACCAGGACCTGTGCAGCAAATACCAGCCCAACTGCATGATCAATGCGTTCCCCAGAATTCAGCACCCCCAGGTCAGAGGGGGCGGGGGTGGCAAGCGCTTGGCAGCCATCCTCCGCCCTGGCCTGTCTGAAATGGAAGGACCAAGCTCCAGCAGGGGTGTCCAAACTTTTGGCATCTCTGGGCCACACTGGAAGAAGAGTTGTCTTGGGCCACACACTAAATACACTGCGACACGTAATCACAAAAATATCTCATAATGTTTTAAGTAAATTTACAATTTTATGTTGGGCCACATTCACAGCCATCCTGGGCTGCATGCAGCCTGTGGGCCACAGATTGGACACCCCTGGGAAGGGGGGGTCAATGTTTTTCTTTTCTCAGCTCCCATCTTCCACCCCCAACTGCCTCAAAAACAAAAGAGAGAGCACAGACCAAGCAGAACAGGGGTAGACAAGCGGCCCACGCAGCCATTTGGAAGAGGCAGGACCAGCCACCAGCTGTGGGTGCTGCATTCAGGAGCTCTGGGCAATCCTGCTACAAAGTCAAGTCACAGGGGCTGCTTGACCCAAGCCTCAAACTGAAGCATTTGCCTAACAAGTCCAAGACCTGACCTTGTCCCTTGTAGGGATAAGAGTAGGAACCATCCTGAAATCCAGGGTGCAGGGTCACCTCACCAGCACCAACTGACCTTGGGGCCTCTTGTGTGTTCACACCCAGGCTCCCCACACCCTTCTGGGAGTGGGCTGTGGGGAGCCAAGCGTCCTCAGAGCCCCACCCCTGTGTGAACATTGCGTGGAGCCCTCAGGCGTCACTCCTCCCCCAGCCTTGTGATCCGTGATGAGGAGCGCCTCCAGGAACAGATGTTTCTAATGAGTGACCAGACCAGGGTTCCCCGCTCCGCCTCCCCCTCCACCTCCCACCCAGGTAACAGGCAAGCCTGGGCCCTGGCTCCCTTGGAGGGCCTGCAGTCCCCAGCCTCTGAAAGCAAGAGCCGCCCAGTGAATGGGACACACACTCACTTGAATTCTCAGCTCCTTTCAGGAAATTGCCAAGTTGGCCCTTGGCTTTCTCCTTCCCAAGGCCCCACTCCATTTCCATAGCAACCGCCTCCCCATCCTTGGGAGCCTCTCCCCAGTTCTGCCCGCCCCTCCTCTCCACAGCCCTTCAACCCGTCTCATCTGTCTGGGTGGGAACCGGGATTAGTTCTTCAGGGCCCAGGACGCTTTTCCCAGGGCCGCCGGGCCTTCGTGATCCCTTTGCGCCCCTGCCGCAGGCTTTTCAAGTGCCCAGACTTAATGACTGGCCCTGGGTTTCCTCCTCTTCCCTTTCTCTACCTCCAATAAAGCCAGAGAATTAACCCAGGTTTTAAGTGCCTCAGTTCCAAGCTGCATATCAAAGGGGGCATCCCCAAGCTGCTTCTGCATTTCAAAGGGGCTGATTTATCGCTTTCACTTAAATTGGCACATTTTGGGTGAAGAGTTTTACCCAGAGGTCAAACCCTGGAAAAACCCTGGAAAAACAAATGGATCCCGATTTACCCCCTCCTGGAGTGCTGTGGGCTGTTAGTACATAAACTGCCGGGTAAGGGAACTAGTTGGGGGGTGGGGTCGGGGCGGAAGGGGACTGATGAAGAAACTGGCTGCCGGTGTCCTCAGCAGCTTGGGGCATGTCCCACAGGGGACTAGACTGGCCCCCGAATCCCTGATGTTCCCTGTGTTGTAAGGAAAGTGGGGTGCACAGAACCATTCCTGGCACTGACCAAGTCCTAATGTCTATTTCCTGCTCCCTCTACCTCTTCTGGGGGCCCTAACCAGTGCCCTGAGCAACCTCTGGGCCTGCATAGCAATTCCAAGCCAAGGACTCTCACTGACCCAGTGACGGTGCCCCTTCCATCTGACCCCGGCCCCTGTGCTTCCCTGATTCATTTCCTTTCTCCAGCTCTCACTTCAGACTTGTGCAGGCACTTACTACTCAGCCGCTGTACAGCTGGGCCACTGGGTCACCTGCTCCCTCCTAACCTCACCTACACCCTCCTTCCCACATCCACCCCCACACACACCCACTCACTCTCTCCCCACCCCTGCCACCAGCCCCACGCCCCCTCCCACCCAACCTCAACTCAATAAAGTGTTCTTATTGTTTCCTGTCCCCCAAGGAACCATCCCCAAACCCTGGAACCCCTCCTTCCTGTGGACTCCTGCTGCCCCTGAGCTCCCTGCAGAGTGTAAGGTCCTTCCTCTCATTTCACCCAGACCTGATTCCCAGGCTTTTTGGGGCATCAAGTCCCCACCAAATGCACAAGTCCTTCACTGAATTGACCAGAAAAACCACAGGCAAATAGTAACGAAGAAATCCTTGACGGAGGCGGGGCAGGCAGCGTGGCATCTCGAGGATGAGGGCGGGAGGAGGGGAAGCCATGACCAAGGCAACCCCCGGAGAGGACAGCCCAGTAAGGTTCTCGGAGACAGGTTTTCCCTTCAGGGTACACCTCCGTTTTCTTTTCTCATTTTCCATTCATTCGCTCACGTGACCATTTATTGAGTGACTACTGCATGCCCAACGCAGCAGGAGCTCCCGAATGGGTCACTCTTCTAGCAAGGGAACTAGACAGTAAGACCAACAATTCATACAATGCAATTAGATTCACCCTTTCTCCCAAAAAGAGGCTGGCAAGGCATGCTGAGATTGCCTAACTCCCTAGATCCAGGAAGACTCAGGTGGGGAATCTGATTTGAGTGTGAAAGATGAATAGGAGCTGATCAGAGAAACAAGCATATTCTAGGCAGAGGGGACAGCAGGTGCAAGAGCACATAGGTACCCAAGCCCCATTCCAGGTGCTGGTGTTCAGCAGATCAGCGTGGCCAACACACAAGAATGTGCAGGGAGGTTGAGGGTGAGCCTACAAGGGCAGAGGAGTGGGGGTGCAAAGGCCATGCGAAGGCACCTGGAAATTGTGGCTGGGCTTCAGAGCAGATGCAACTCAAGAGGGTACTGAGGGACCTAAGAAATGGTTTGGGAAGAGAAACAAGTGGAGTGTTCTAGCCCATGGCCTCCTAGTTACCCTCACCACTAGTTTCTTTGGCCACATAGGTTCACACCTGCCTTTGTTTACCCAGCTCCACTGGGGAGTGAGTCAGGCTGTCCTCTGGGAGACCTTGCTACAGAAAGGGTTCATCTCCACCCCCTCGGAGGAGCCGGGAGCGTCAATAGAACACACGAGTGAAACCCCCTCTCTTTGGGGAGAGGGTGAGGGAAACAGGGAAGGTTCAGAGCAAATGACACAAGGCCTGGCAAGGTGTGCAGACAACGGGGCGAGAGGAGGTAGGGCAACATGAATGAGAGAGCTGCCCATGCCCCACACCAGCCCCAGAGCAGCCTTTGGAATTTTATAGAAGAAACTTGCTGGAGGGGGTTGGACTAGGGCCTTCAAGTCCCTTCCAGTGCCACATTTTGTGATGCCAAGAATGGTCCCCGAAGCAGGGAAGCCCTCCCAGTTAGCGTTTTAGCTTCCTATTGCAAAGGCAATAAGCACCCCAGCCCCAGGCCTAGCCGGGGCTGAGCAAACCTTACGCAGCAGGCCTCCCGTCTCTGCAGCTTGTGCCCCCTAGAAAGAGCCCAGGCTCTCTGCAAAGCAAATCACCCTGATCTCGGGACTTCCAAAGCCACAGAAGGAAATGGGGAGCAAAACAAAGAGCATAGCAAGGCCTCCAAGTCCTCATTTTTATGATGTTCCTCAAGACCAAGAAGTGAATGACCTGCCATTTGTACATTTCACATGAAAAAAATAGACTTCATGCAATAGATATGTTCCCCAAAGCTGTCTGGGGGTTAAAACGGTATGATTCAAGGGTTGGAGAGGAAAGATTTTCCTTCTATCCTTCTAGGATCTTTGACTACTCTAATAATTGAATTGACAAGAGACAGATTAACAGGAGGAAAATAAATTTAATCCATACATAGAGGAGCCCCATAAAAACATGAGCCCCAAAGGCAGTCAGGCAGTTGGGGCTCATATGCCCTCCTGAGCTAAGGAATGGGATGGGGGCCGGAGACTTCAAACGTGAGGAGGGCGCTTCCCAGGATGGTAGGAAGAGCAGATACTTGGTAATGACTTTGTCCTGCTGTGCAGCTAAGTCTTCCAGATGAAAAGTTATCCTTGGTAATAGCTCTCTTTCTGGACCAGACCCCCCCTCATCTAAATTCTTTTAGGCAGTTAAGGGAAAGGTAAAAGTTTTTCCTGAGTGGGCGGAGTCTTGATTACCTTCACTTTAAAATAATCCACATGCCAAAGTGGCACAGACTTTGCTCCCCTTCACAAGTAATAATTCTACATATCTCAGGAAGGGTCGATTTTTGTACAGTGTTTTCATACGATCTGGATAATTGTCATCTATCTTGGATTTGCCTAAAGCCAGCACCGTCCCTGACCATAACAAGAGCACCGACTGTGTGTGACCGGACCCCTCCCACTTGGACCTACACAGATTGTCAAACGTCCCTCTTAAATCTTGCCCTTCCACCTTGGCTTGCCAGCATCTCCAGCCCCAGAGTCACCTTCCCAAGGTCTTCTTCCACACACTCTTTTGGGCCTTTTAGCGTGTAGGAGCATGTGCTTACTCTATTCAAATCTCAGGAGGCACTGAAGGTGTGAAGCACGGGAGGAAGGAAGGCAGAGAGGGAGGGAGGGAAGGAGAAGGGAAGACTCCACCCTGCTCTCAGCGGGCTTCCCCAGGTGGAGGGTCTCCCTGTTTTGCTTTTCTGGGGGTGCTGTATCCCCACCCCTTGGGCTGTGGGCAGTCAGCTTGCTATTTGCCCGGCAGCCCCATGCAGGCTGAGCTTGGTCACCAGCTCTGGGCCCCGCCTGGTCAGGTCTCAGTCAAAGTTATTTCACTCAAAGTTGTTTTAAGGCATCTGCAATGCGGGCACGGAGCCCTGGCCTTTCCAAAGGCTGTCTTTACCCAGAGGCTTTTCCTAGTTTTGCTTCTCCTCTGTCCACCTCCTCATGACAGGAGGGGTAGAGAGGGAGGGACAAAGGAAATCTAATCATGCTCAAGGATCATCTTTTGCTTTTCCCTCTGAGCTTTCTTGGCTTCAATCAAAATGCTGTACTCCCTTTTCTCTGTGGGTTCAATATGTACACGCCCTGCCCTGGGGCTGGGCCTCCTCACCCCTCTTTGCCCCACCAGCCTTTCTGTGCAGCCTTGACTCCAGGACATCGTGTCCCCAACAATGTCTCTCTCTAACTGGTCTTGGGTCATAGTAAGGTGATAGCCCTCCATCCCCAACCAGAGCCCTCATAGTCTGATTCAGCGATGGAGGCAGGTGTTTGGGGGAGTCTGGGTGGGGTCTACTGGAAGCCAAAGGAAATATCATTGCTCTGATTCGAGGACCTCAGAAGTGAGTCACCCCTCAATCCACCACTATTACACAACATTACACCCGCATTATTCATAAATGGTTGTCTTTGGTTTACTAGACAGCAGAGCTCAACCAGGGCTTTGGGACCCTGAGCATGACTTATTGGTCTACTGTGGGCCCCACATCGAGCACATGCCTTACCTTAGTTCAAAAAATGGAGTGCAAGAGTGCTGAGTCAGGAAGGCTCATCCTTGGAGCACTTTCCCGGGGCCTCTGGTCACCCCTAAACAGCCAGTCCTACATTTTACACCTTAGGAAAAGGTCCCCCAAGAATTTGATGAATAAGAAGGGTCTCGGGGGCTGGCTGGCCATGGGTGCAGCCTCCTGGCCCAGCCCTCCTCTGCCCACAGTCTTGGGCTGCCACCTCCGGCTGCAGCCTGCGTCACACGAGATAGATTAATGTTATCTTTGTGTTCCCTTCCGTCTCTGGCAACTCCAGTCAGGGACCTGCTCAGCAAGTGACTTAACCTCTCGGAGCCTCAGTTTCCTCCCTTGCAAAATGGGAATAATAATGACAGCCTTGTAGGACTGCAGTGAGTTTTGAATGACCTTGTGTTCATAAAGGGCTGACCCGTAGTAAGTTCCTTAAATAGCCCTGCCATTGCTGCTGCTGCTGCTGCTGCTGTTACTGCCACCACCACCACCGTCATCACCACTCTCCTCCCGCCAAAGTCTTCTTTTACATAAGGAATTCCCTCTTACTTATTTCTGCTCCTTGGCCCCATGCACCCAGCAAGGCACACTAAACGGTGGCTTGATCAAACTTCAGAGGGTAAGGACCCCAGAGACAAGGAACAGTATGAGCACAGGCCCCATTGGGGGGGAGGCGAAGAGCACATTTGAAGAAAGCATTCTAGAAAAAAATACAAGTACCAGCTACAGAGACCTAACAGTTGCCCCATCCAATCGCCCCACCCCGTAATTTGCAGCACCAGACCACGGCAGCCTGAGGCCTTGGTGCCCACTCAGGGCCTCTGCTCCTCTCCCTGGCCAGGAATCTCCCAACAGGACAGAAACTCAAAAGGTGATCTGAAGGCCTGAGGACCCAGGGGAGTGGAAATATACTGAGAAAGGATGCTGAGGTCTTTTGTGTTTGATTACTGTAAAGAAATAATCCCCCAAACCTGTCTGGGCAATTTGTACTTGGAATTGGATAATTAGGAGGTGGGGGGAAGGTGCTGGGAAGGAAGCCCAGGCAAGGGCTGTGGTTGCCAGGTGGGGAGGGAGGACTTTACATTCTAAGCCAAAAACAATGATGGAGGAAGGGGGGCTCTGCTTTCCACAGAGCTCCTAAGCTCCACCCCTGACATGCCTCCAATGAGGGGGCACAGCCAACCACCCCCACCCTTCTCCAACCTCTTGGAAACTGTCTCCCCTCCCAACCCCTCCCTCTTTCTCATTGTGCTAGAGCCTTCCTCAGCTTAAGCTATTCACCCTCCCAGGGGCACTTTCATTTAATAGAAAGAAGCATCCCCACATGACAAAGGAAGGGCTCATTAATAAAGACTTCCCTTTGCAGCCCTGGAAAACCTTGAGGAGCCAGGTCTCTGTCTGAGCTGGTGGGGGGAGGGGTCCTTCCAGGATAGGACGGGGTCTGAGAAGGCAGAAAAGCAATTAGGAACCAGGCCCAAGGTGGGTTCTATAACCCAGTTGCACTGTTTTTTAAAAGTCAGATTTATTACAATATAATTTACATACAGCAAAGTCCATTCGTTTTAAAATATAGTTCTATGAGTTTCAACAAATCTATGCAGTCAGGTAACCATAGCCACAATTAAGACACAGAACAGTTTTGTCGCCCCCAAAATTCTCCAGTGTGTCCTTTGCAGTTAAACCCCGCCCCCGGCCCCGGCCCCTGAAAACCCCTCAGCAGGCTTGTTGTCCCTACCGTAGTCCTGCCTCTTCCAAAACGTTGTATAAATGGAGTCATATGGTATGAAGCCTCCCCAAATCTGACTTTTTCCACTTAGCCCGGTTGAACTGGAGACTCATCCCTGTTATTGTGTGTATCGGCAGTTTGTTTTCATCGCTGAGCAGCTTCCCACTGCATGAGGTGTAACAGTTCGTCCATCCATCCAGCGATGGGAAGCTATTGGGGTTGTTCCAGTTTGGGGCCATTATGGATGATGCTATTATAAACATTTGCATACAGGTTTTTGCATGGATGTAAGTGTTCATTTCTCTTGGTAAATACCCAAGGATGGGTATTACTGGGTCATACGATAAATGTATGGGTAACCTTACACTTGACCTCCAGACTGTTTCCCAAAGTGGTTGGACCGTTTTGCATTCCTACCAGCAATGAAAGAGAGTTCCAGTTGCTCCACATCCCCTTCCCTACTTGTTATTGTCAGTTGTCTGTTTTTAGCTATTCTAAAAGGTATAAAGAGCTTTCTCATTATGAGAAACTTAATTTTGAAATTAATGATGCTAAGTATCTTTTCATGTGTTTATTAGCCATCCATAGTTCTCCTGAGCTGAAGTATACATTCAAATATTTTGCCCATTTTAAAAAACCTGCTGTTTCTTTTCTTATTATTGAGTTATGATAATTTTTATGTATTCTATGTACACATCCTTTGCCAGATAGAAGTTTGGAAAACATTTTCTTCCAGTGTGTGGCTTGTCTTCATTTTCTTAACAATGTCTTTTGAAAAACAGAAGTTTTTAATTTTGAGAAGTCCAATATATCAACTTTTTATTTTACGGATCATGTTTTGGGGGTCATATCTGAGAAATCTCTGACAAATTCAGGTCACAAAGATTTTCTCCTATGTTTTTCTCTTTTATACTTCTAGGGCTTTTTTTCATTTATACTTTCTTATGTTTCCTTCAAACTTCTTTGTTTCACACTTAGGTCTACGACTCATTTTGAGTTATAGGCCAAGGTGGGGTTTTGTTTGTCTCCATATGGATGTATACATTTTCCAGCATCATTTTTGTTTTGAAGATTTCCCTTTCTCCCTTCAATTCCATTTGCATTTTGTAAAAAATTAACTGACCAGCACGTGTGGGTATATTTCTGCACTCTCTGTTGTGGTCCACTGTTATAAATGTCCATCAGTTCTGCCTTGATTACTCTAGCTTCACAGTAACTCTGAAATCAGGGAGTGTGAGTCCACCTAGTTGCATTGTTTTTCAGGCCAGGAGGCAGAGGCTCGACAAAGCTCCAGGGCCCTGATTCGGCCTTGCAGGCCCTTGTGATGCAAACCTCTCGGGCTCATCTCCTATCACACTGCCTCTAGGAATTCGGATGTGCTTATGTTCTTTGCTTTTACCTCACAATGTCAGGCCTCCAAGCATTTGCCTGCTATCTGCCAAGAAAGCCCTGCCTCTGCCCCACCCTACCCCTGTTCTTTCTCCTGGTTAACTTGGATCATCCTTCAAGACTCAGCTGAGGCGTGCTCACCTTCAGGACACCTTCCCCCGCTTCCTAGGCTGGCTGAGTGTCAGGCTCCCTGCTTTCATACCCCGCCCCCCGGACCCATGTATCCCCCTATTTCAGCATCTACCATATTTAATCCATAGACACATGAAGTGACTGTCTCCTCTCCTAAACCAACACCCCTGGGGCACATACTGTGTCTACTTTAGCAGGCTCCTCCCAATGCCCAGCCCAGAGCCTGGCGCAAAGTAGGTGCCAATACATGGGTCCTGAATGAACGGAATCAATGGCAGACTTTCCTCAGGGCCCCATGACATTGACCATGAGAAGATGCCACACTCACAGCTCGGCCTGGAAAGATGATAAGCTTTCCACCATTTTCTCTTCCCCTCCCCTGGCGTTCTTAGCCTTAGCTAGTGGAAAAGGATGCTCAGAAACTTCTGGCTCCCGAAAAAATAGGAATTTCTCCTAAAGAATAGGGATCTCATTAGGGACATCCAGGGAACCAGTATGGCCTCCTCAAAAGGCTCCCCACATCAGCAATTCAGCATAGTGGCCAGAATGTGGACTGGAGGCAGCTGCCCAGGTCCGAACTCAGAGTACCTGAACCCACCCACTGCTGCCCTGCAACTAGGGCAAGCAACTTCCCTCCTCTGTTCCTCAGTTTCCTCATCTGTAAAATGGGAATAATCAAAGCACCTCTTCTTTGGGTTGCTGTAGGGATTAAATAAGTCTATACACACGCACACACACACACACATATAAGCAGATGTACATACTTTAGTACATACTTACTATAAGTACATCGAATAGAATGTATACCCAACAAACTTGGATTGTTATCATCATTTGGGGTTGAGATACCCTCGGTGTCCACTGCTGTCAAGAAGACATATGAGTACAGCTTCTTCCCTCACTGATAACCCCCCACTCAGGCGAGGGTCAAGGCCATCATCTGCTCATTGTAGCACTACTGCTCCCAGGAGCAACAGGCTAGGGAGCAAGCAGCAGCAGTGGGAACAGACCATCCCCTGCCTCGGCATCCCTGTGTCCACTCAGGTGCCCAGCAATGGGGCAGTCTCTGCCTGATGAGGCCTGAGTCGAGAGTTCCTACCTGGATACCTGGGTGCTTGGAGTCCTCAGACAGCTACAGGTCAGTGACCCCTCAAGGCCAGAGCAACTAGACCACCTGCTATGCAGGGAGGAAGCCCACACTCAGCATGCAAGGAGACCCTGGGAAACAGAGTCCTGTTTGCCCATGAGGTTAGGACCCTCTGAGAAGGAGGTCAAGATGGTACCCAGAGCACTGATTTTATTCCCCAGGCAGAGCAAAAGAAAAAAGAAGAAAGAAAATCTGAATCTGAGAAGCAGAGGGAAGTGCAGGAGAAAAGCATAGAAGCAGAACGAGGGTTCAAGCCCCAGCTCCCCTTCACTGTGGAAGTCACTTCCCTGGGCTCAGGTTCCCCATCTCCCCTTAAAGGGTAGCACACTTCCCTGCCTGGCACCTGCTGCTGTACGAGCAAAGGGGAGAGCAGCAGAGAACCCCATGCACCTTTCCTTCCTTCTTGGCTGCTGGACACAAACACAGGGCTGTGTGCTCTACCCAGAGTAAGGCATAGCATTCCTGGAAGTCCCAGTCAATGCAAAGGGCCCTCTAGGAAATAAGAACAAGGAAGAGGAAAACAACCCTGGTTCTTGGAGAGACCTCTCTGCCCACCTCCTAAAGTCCCTCACCCCTGGGCTACTAGAGATGGGCCTGACTCACAGTCCTGCAAGGGAAGGAACTCCCTCCTTCTTGCCCCATTGGTCCAGGCTGAACTTCCTGATGCCTTGGGCCCCTGTCCTCCCAGCACCTCCCCCAGACCTGCTGAGCTGAGGAGCGGGGGGGTGAGGGGGGGCCATCAGGCTGCAGCCACGCTGGGCGTCTCACACTGTGAGGCAGGGAGGAGTGGGTGGACAGCGCCTTTGCCAGAGCCTGGGGAGGAGGGCAGAGCATTCTTTTGAGTCCATTCAGCTGCTCAGCTATTTCCTGCCCTGCTCCAGCACCCTTGTGCTCCACCTGCTCTTACTTAACCATTTCCTGTTTACCCACTGCCTCCCGTGGCCTCCAAGCTCCAGCAGCAGCCCAGCCAGAGCTCCCCGGATGGATGCCTGGACAGACGAGGGGCCAGAGGACTGCTCTCCTGGTGGGAAAGGGCCACTCTGGTCCTTCCTTTTACGCAGTTTAATCAACCCCAGGGCTAGGGAGCATAGGCCGGCCTCCCCAGGGTTAGGGCATGGGCCTGGGAGGAGGAAGGGGACACTTCCCAGGCCCAGGCTGACTCACTGTGGCATTCATCACCCTCTCTCAAGAATCAGCCTGTCCTGTAGTAACCTCTTCTTTCTTAGGGAACCCCTCCCCCATGTTACCTGCCTGAAACTTCTCTCCCAGTCCCCACTACCCAGACTCCTGCAACCCAGCCAGACAGGGGAGTCCTTGTGGGGCTTTGTGGGTTTTTTTCACTTAAAACATTTCTCTATGACACTGACTTCCTACAGGACAAATCTTCAGGGCTGTTTTAATTACAGATTTGGGGGCCAAGATTCAGCCCCAATCTCAACACTGCCCTTCATACCTATGTAACTTGGGCAAATTACATTACCAGTTTGGACCTCAGCTGGGGTTTTTCTCAAGGAATAATCCTATACCTATCTTATAGGATGGTTGCAACAATGATATATTAAGGATGTGAAAGTTCTTGTACAAAATAAGCATCAATGAGTGGTAGTGGGTACTATTATCATACTGTATAGCGATAAAAGAAAAAATTTATATAGAGTAGGTGTATAGACTTCCTTGCTCCTCTGAAACTATGGGCTGATCTG
Organism: Desmodus rotundus; assembly: GCF_022682495.2. Taxonomy (NCBI): domain Eukaryota; kingdom Metazoa; phylum Chordata; class Mammalia; order Chiroptera; family Phyllostomidae; genus Desmodus; species Desmodus rotundus. Next base: position 111,889,672 of record NC_071393.1, read on the forward strand.
GAGCAAAATAAAAGGTCAGAGGTTTTCTCAGCATCACCATCCACTGGCTATATAAACTGTCCCCTGGCCTGGATCAGGGAGGGCGGCAGGGGCGGGGACAGTGAGGAGCAGGACTGCTGCAGGCAGAACTATGGCTCTATGTGAGGACTCGAAAGGGGCAGAGAAGGCTGCACATGCGCTCTAAGAACAAGTCATCCTGGACACATGGGAGCCACCTGAGACCGCCTCTCAGGCCTGAGGCCTCCTCATCCCAACTGGCCCCAGCCTCTTCTCTCTAAAGCAGGGCTTCTCAACTTGGGGGGCTGTCCTGCACATTGTAGGATGTTTAGCAGCATCTCCAAACTCTAACACTAAATGCTAGTAGCACTCCCCTCTTCCTGCCAGTTGTGACAACCAAAAACATCTCTGGATATTGCCAAATGCCCGGGGAGGGGTGGGAAATCACTACTGCCCCTGTTGAGAGCAATTGATCTAAAGAAAGGCTATGGGCAGTAGAGGAGGGCCCCTTGGTCCCCCACCTTCCAGGTCCTTTTCCCATCTCCCTACATTCTCCTAAGCCTTCCCCCACCACCTCACCCCACCCCCAGGCCAGGCTGAGGTGCCTTTGCCAACATTCATTGGAGGAAGCAATGCCAATTCCCCAGCAAATGGGCCGCCCAAAGCCAGCCTCCAAGTTCAGGCAGCTCACTGCATCTCAAGAAGACCGCCTGGCCCAGCTGGTGGCAATTAGCGGACTGGCTGACTCGGCAAGAAATGCCAGTGCTGGGCCAGGGAGCCATCAGTGGAGGAGTCTGGGGGATAAAGAAAGAATCCAGGGCCTCAAAGACGAGCCAGAGAAGGAGGGTGTGAGGCTAAGGCAAGGCCACAGGTGGTATGTGTGGACCCCAACCTGGGCACTTGCTGCTTGCTAAGCAGTCCACCCCTGGGGAGCCCATCTGGAGCTGAAAGGGAGCTCAGAGCCCTAGATGCTGGGCACTGCCTCCCGGAGACCCTGAAAGTCCAGCCAGGCTAGACCCCAAACATTCAGTGGACCCAAGCTGAGTCAGGAGGTCATGAGGAGCCTCACACAGGGCTGGGTGGGGGTGGGGACGCGGTGCACGAAGCCACCAAAGCAACTGGTTTTTTATAAGAGCTCTCTCTCCAGCAAAGGGACAGAAAAGACCCCTAAGGAAAAGGTGTACAAAGTGACTTTGGAGCAGATTTTGTCAGGTGAGGAAGAGTTCACCAGGCAGGAGAAGCCTGTGGAGGAAGGGCATTCCGGGAAAGGGTACACTGTCCACGCATGGGTTAGGGCTGCCCAAGGCACAGGGAAAGTCCACAGGTCTGCGGGGCTGGTATAGGATTCCCACAGACTGTGGTGGGCAGCACAGTTTAGCTCTTGGGCAATGGGGTGTGAGGATGGGGTAAGTCTTTCCCATGGGAAAGGGGCTGGTGGCTGTGAGGCTGAATGCGCAGTCTGCTTCCCCGCCTCCACCATTGACATTCAGGTCACCTTGATATCAAGGTCAAGCTGTCCTGGTCTGAGCAAGCTAGCCATTGTTCCTACAAGAGACCTAACCCCAAATACACTTGGCCTTGGTTATTCCATGGGGAAGACATCGAGACCCAGCCCCCTCCCCAACCCCACTCTACCCTGCCCAGCAGGAGGAAGAGGTAACAGTTGCCTGGCCCTATGGCAGGAGGCAGGAGGAAATGGCATGTTTGAGATAGGGCCTGAACACCTTACTTTCACTGAGTACCAATTACCCACTGGGAGGCTAACGTTTTCCCTCCTCACCAAACACTGGCCCATCCACTGGGGCCACACCTTTCCTCTAGGCCATTCTGGAAAGTCACCCTTGCTATAAGCCCAGCCCTCAATCACCCCAGGGCAGGGTAGGGATCTGATAGAGCTGGGGCACCCAGGGCTCAGCCCCTGCTGGAGGAGCCTCCTCCCACCCACCCCACCCCTGTGGGTCTGCCCCGGCCTACCCAGTCCCGGGCAAGGGCTGGAACAGTTTCCATTTCCAACATGTCTGGACCTCTCCTTTCTTGCTCAGGCAGCTCTTCTCGGCAGACCTAGAACAGCTGAGCAGGATGTTTAGGACAGGCAGTCTCATGTGCTGCCGAAGTTCTTTAGAAGACCTTGAAAACTTTTATAAGAAATAGGGGTTATCCCAGCTGTAGGAGGACCCAGAGAAGAAGGGTCACATGCCAAGCAGGTAACAGCTTTGGTGGTAGAAGAGATGCTTTAAAAGACTGGCTCCAAGGGAAGAAACACAACAGAATCCAAAGGCTGCATCCCTAATAAATATTATTTGACATTATAGCAGGCTTTCACTTTCTGTAGGAATCTATGTAAACCTAATAAGCACACAGTGGGGTGTGTGTCTCTGTGTGTTGCAATGACGGGGGTGGAAGAGAACAAGCTGTAACACTCTCCCTTCCTATAGCTGTCTTCCTATAGCAATAGGCTTTAGAGCGTACCTCTAACATAAAATCTTTTCTCTGAGATTCTGCACCCATGGCTGCCTTTTCCTCTTCTATACCCAGCAGGGCCCGGATCTCCCACTTGCTAGGAGACAGCCACTTTAAACCACCTATTCTCTTGATGGACACCTGGATACTCTACCTGAAAGATGAGGCCATTGCTTTGGAATGTCCTTCTGGTCACCCTTCCTTTCCCACAAGGCCTTATCACCTCATGAGCTCCCCACCCACCATTCCCACCCATTGTACATGCCATCATCACCAAATTAACCTTCCTAAAATACTACTTCAATTGGTCACCCATTCTTGTCTAAAGGACATTGTCCAAAAGCCCTAGTAGGACATTCAAGACCCTCCAGAAACCAATCTTCTACCTCTGGTCCTACCCAACATGAAACTTCCTCTGGACATTTCATCATCTGCTTGCTGTCCCAGCGTGTGCCTTGGACCTTCCTCCATTTCTACCCTTCCAGATGCTTCCCACCTATCTTTAGAAACCAGCTCCACCAGGAAGCCTTTCCACCACAAGGCTTCTTCCACCGAGTCTGTTACCCAGGAGATCACGTCACCGCCTTGGGTTTCAATTCAGAGTTCTCCCTTCTCCGAAGGCCTCATTACCTGTGCTTCTCACTCTGTCCTTATTGACACATTGCCTGGGTTGTGAGCTGTCTCCCCCAAAAATATAAGACTGCCAGTTAAATGTGAATTTCCAACAAACAACCAAATTTTTTCATATAAGTATATCTCATATCATACTTGGAATGCACTACTCCTAAAAATCTAGTTGCTGTTTATCTGAAAGTCAAATGTAACTGAGCGTCCCATATTTTCTCTGGCAACCCAACAAAGAAAGCCTAAGTCTGGTGCTTTCCATTTCCCTTGGGGTTAGACACTCAGAGAAGTTCCTCAGGACCTGGATTGTTGACTAACTCCTTTTTCACTCAGCAGAGAACCACCAGCTTTCATCTGCTCTTGGCCCCGAGGCCCAGAGCCCACTCAAATGCCTTTGGTCCGTCTGAACATCTGTAACAAGCTCATAGGAGGCCACCTATGAGAACACCTCTTCCTTTGATTTTCTATTTTCTCTTTAAACACTTGTACTCAAGACTGCACTGTCAGCAGATGGGTTTCAGGTAATAAAACTTGAGAGTTTCTCACTAACCAAAGAAGGCAGAAGCTCTGGGGCCAACTTGCCGGGTTTCAAAGATCAAGTCAAATGCAGAGTGGCTGTGAAGCCTCCAGCAACGGTCTAGCATCTCTGGGGCTCACTTCCCAATCTGTAAATCAGGGATGAGCACTTACTTACTTACCTTAGCAGGTTAGGGTGAGAACTAAATGAGGCGGCACCAGGAAATGGGTGAGGGCACCGCTCTTACATGGAAAGCACGGAGTGAAGGTATTGAGGCTGTCCATGGCTGTTGGCCCCAGCACAATCCCCTTTCAAGGGGTGTTAGGAAAAAGCCCAAAGTGGTGGTCATGTGTGAATTTTGATAAGGAACAGAGCTCTGGCAGCATCACAGATAAGGGTCACTCAAGGGAGAGAGGAGGTTTTCGGTGGGGAAGTCCCATCTTAGGTGAGGGGGGGCTCAAGATATACGAGCAGTGGCTTCCTCTTTGAGTTCAGACTGTCCCCACCTTCTCCAATTAAACTGCAAACCTTTACCCTCCTTTGTGAAGCTCCCGAAAGAATGGGTCTCACATCTTTAAAAGAATGGGAAGAGCTCCTCTCTTTCCATCTGATGAAATGGCTTGTAGCTTCCATACCCCACTGGATGTAGACAGAGAAAGAGCTACCAATGGCCTCCTTAGAACTCAAAGGGTGAGCACCGGGCCTGGTGAGAGACACACCCCACACCCCAGACCCCTCTGCAGCCTGCCAACACAGCCTCAGACCCCCAGACCCCCAACTGCTCCTGAACCTCAGCATGGCTGGGGTCCCTTGGGCTTTTTGAAGGGACTCTAGGTCAAGTCAACAACAGTTGAATCTCCAAAGAATAAATCTGCTGAATGACAACTCTTTGAATTCGCCAAATTCACTAATTTCACAAAAACGTATTGAATATTCTCAATGAATATGTTTTCTTACCAGCAATTTAAGAAATATTTAATTTGTCAAATGTTCAGAGACCTAGAATGACTTAGTTTTCTCATAAATATATTCTTCTCATGAATATATTTTCCTTTAAATTTTATTTAATGAAAATATTTTATTTTTCTTATGAATATATTTACAAGGAAACATACTTACAAGGCTAACAAACAAAATAGAGACAGACTCATAGATAGAGAGCAGGGTGACAGCTCTGGATAAGGAAAGTTAGGGGGCAGAGGGATCAAGTAAAAAGGAAAAAGGACTCATGGGGGGTAAAAAGGCACTAAATGATAATGGAAAAAATGCAATAAAATTTTTTTAAAAAAGAATATATTGACTCGAATAAGAATATATTTTTAATGTATAGTTACTAACATATTCAAGCAGAATACAATCAGATGTTCATGGAAAATATATTCATTGACTATACTTCAGAAGATTATTGTCTAAAACAATTTTGGTAAATCTGGTAAATTCAAAGAATTGATGCATTGCCCTGGCTGGTGTGGCTCAGTGGATTGAGTGCTGGCTTGCGAACCAAAATGTCACCGGTTCGATTCCCAGTCAGGGCACATGCCTGGGTTGTGGGCCAGGTTCTCAGTTGAGGGCGTGTGAGAGGCAACCACACATTGATGTTTCACTCCCTCTCTTTCTCCTTCCCTTCCCCTCTCTTTAAAAATAAATAAAATCTTTTAAAAAAAGAATTGATGCATTGATTCCTGAGTATCTTGGCTTTCAGAGAATTGTCCTGCATCTCATGAGAGAAAAACCATCTCTCCCTCTTCTCAGTTATAATGTGATTCTGAGAACTTCCTGAACAGTGGTTCTCAAACGTAAATGTGCATTAGAATCACTTCAAAGCTTGGCTGAATTGCTGACTTTGGATTATAGCCCCAAGGGATTCTGCATATGAGTAGAGTGGGGCCCAGGGATCAGGATGTTGAGTATGGTCCCAAGATCATCCAGATGCTGGTAGAACCCACCCCTCACTTTGAAAATCAGTTTCGGGGTAAAGGGGAAATGCTACTCATGAAGAGTTACTATGATATTCTAAGGTGGCCTATTTTGGCTTCTTTTGACATGCTTTAAAATTACATCTAACCTTAACACTGATTTTGTGAAATAATAAAATCACCTGTATCCCACCATTCTAACACAATTATCCTTTTTGTAAACAGCCTTCGACATGACTGCATACTTCACAGATTGCCAAAATGCACAAATGTATATTCTACCTTTTCCCTTTACTACCATATAAAAAACACTTTCCAACATTCTGCAAAGGTGTTATTATCCTTTCTAAAGATTGTACGATATACAGATTTGCTCTAATTTGTTCTAGTCCTCTAATATTTTATATCCCCTATGTCCTAAGTTGTTTCCAATTTTTAGCAGCAACGAACACTTTCAAACATGCAGTTTTTTGCTTCTGTTAAATGATTTCCTTAGAACTGATTTCTAGGACTAGAATTAGTGGAGTGGTAGGAGTCTACAGTGGTTCCCTACAGGGAGAACAGAGTAAAAAAAGGTCCAAAGATTATTCCTGAGATGATATGACACATGAATATGGTGGTCCTCCATTATTAAGTCACTCTCACAGAGCCCTAAGAATAAGGGTCACAGTTTTACAGATAAATTTAAAGTCAGGTCATTGAAGAAGCTGGACAAGTAGGAGTTCTGAACTTCTGAAGAACCATGGTCTTAGTGCAGCATGTGTCGGGAAGGCCTGAGACACTGTAGGTAATTAAAATGTTCCAGTATTTGATGCATAATAAAGATACAACACTTAGCTCATTAACAGCCTGCCCTAATTGAATTGCATCATCAACACTCCTTGCTACACACCACCCAGCACGTCTAGGTACTATCCAGAGGTGTCCCATTGAGTCCCAAGACTATGAAAAGGGTGGAACCTACTCCCCCAATTCCCACCCTACCCTGCCCTCAGCTGCTCCACCAGTGGAAGACACAAATGGAAGTCTGGACATAATGAAGACCATTAGCCAAGTCTCACTTCCCATTTAAAGCTGATGTAACAGTGTGTTGAGGAACTAGGGAAAACCCAGGAGGAACAATCTGGTTGCTCTCCAGATGTGTAAAATAAGGTTATTCTGATTTTACTTCCATGAAGACAAAAATCTTTGTCTTATTAACACCATAGTGGGTGTTCAACAAAGAGTTGTCGTGAAACATCCTGTACAAAATAGGTTCAGTACATTTGTCAGCTGGCTGAGCCCCCGGCAGCCGCAGAGTCCTCCTTCTGTGAGGCACCAAGGGAGCACCTGCGGCTGGAAACTGAAGCCCTGGTTCTTCTTCCTCAGCTGCCTTCTGCACCTCTCTTCAGCCTGCTTGAATTCTTATCCCTGGCTGCTCCAGTAGTGGCTCTCTTCAGGTCTCCACCTCCTCATCTGAGATCCTGCCACCCCTGCTAAGAAGTCAGCTGATAAACTCAGAGCCAAGAACATTCTTCCTTTCCCTGTTCTCTGCCTCTTCCCAGGCCTAGGACCAACTTGAGCCTCACGTGGGATACTGAAGCCCCCACTCTTATTTTACCACAATCAGGAATCTGTTCCATAGACTGATTCCTGCAGAGCTTTGGTCCCACCGACTGCAGACCTAATGGTCAGGTGGGGACGACAGCATCTCCCCATCCACTTCCCCTTCCTGTATTCTGAATCTCAAGTAAAAAGTGGACAGGAGTGAGTCCCATCCCAGCCCCGCTGCCAGGAGATGAGCTGGAGAGGGCGGCCACCATCCAGTCAGCCCAGGTTGAGGCCCAGACAGACACCTCCCAGTTCCCACGCTCAGGCAGCAGTCCTGAAGCAGAACTGGTTTCACAATCTCACCTCTGCTGGTGCTTTTTGCATAATGATCTGCCTTTTGGTTCCCACATCACAATCACAGTATTTATCTATGCAAAACAGCACTTCACGTTAAAAAAGGAAGAAAGAAAGAAACACACCACCACTGGCCCAACCCCTCATTAGAGTATAATGCACAGGCCCTGGGCACACCCAGGGTGGAACCAGCAGCCGGACTGGTCAGGTTTCAGGCTTGTAGGCCTCCTAGGTTCTCCTCCTACCAGCTCTGTCCCCGCCTTCACCTCATTCTCCCCAACGGAGATAACTGAGGAGCCCTCTGGCAGCAAGAGATAGGTCCACTTGGGGATGCCCACCTCCAAGAGGGCTTCTCCTTCTAAACTTTTATCTCTAAGCCCCTTCCTATTATCTTCAGCCTAATTTGTACAAAATTTGCTGACTACTGACCTATTTTTACTTTTGTTTCTCTTTGGAATCAAATCTGCATGAGAAAAGAAACTGTGTTACATTTTTTAGGACCTAACCCAGTGCTGGGCACATAGGAGGCCCTCACTAAATATTTGTGGCATGCCTCCTTCAACTTTTGACTTCATAATGAATGCTCCTCTCCCTTTCCCACTAACAGTACACCACCTCCTTCCAATCCTTAATGCCCTAGGTATTGAAAATAATAAGTAAAATATTTTTATTTTGAACAATAATCTTACACTTTTTGTATTGTCCAAGTGATTTTAATTTAGTATGCAGTATTTAAGGTATACAGAAAAGAAATAAAGAAAAACATAGCACCCATATGCTCACCAGTTAAAAAGTAAATCCAAAACAAAACCCAGGCCATTATTATTAGAATGGAAGCCCCCAGACTATCCTGATACCATGACCCCTCCCGCTTCCTCCCCTTCAGAAGAACCCATATCCCAAATTTGGTGACCATCTGAGTTTTTTATAATCAGTATATATTAGGTTTGCCATCAGATAAAAGGCTTTTCACTGAAGCAGTTTTTGTTGCTGCTGCTGTTTCATTTAGAGGAAAGCGTGGATGGGAGAGGACATAGTATGTCCCGCAAGCAGGGGTCAGACCCGTGTTCTCAGCCTGGCCCCACCCATGTGCCGCACCTGCCCCATGCCCTAGTTTCTCTCTCTGCAAGATGGCAGTAATAATACCTGTCCCGTCCCCATGTCTCAGAGTGTACAGATGAGTGAGATAAATGTGAAGAGCTTGGAGCATAAAGGAAGAGAAGCACCAGATAACCCCAAGAGGGCAGAGAATGCGTGAAGAATCAGCAGGCCCCCAAAGCAGATGTCTCATGACTGAGAAGGGTGTGCTAAGAACACTCACCTCCCAGCACCCAGACCCCCAACACCAGCACCCGCACAGCCCTGGTCACCTCCGTTTCATCTCGCCAGGGAGGCCGGCCATTCATGCTTCCAGAATTCTGCAGCTGTGTCATGAGACAGCGTCCCCCTCTGGACAGGGGTGCTCATTTCATCAACAGAATTAGCGATTTTTCTTCACCTCTGCACCTGGATCTTTCCTGTCTGTCTCTTTTCCCGCCTTTCTGTCAACCAGAACTGCCACCAACAGCTATCTACCCACACTGGCACCAGAGGGTTTCGAGTGTGGGAATGCCATAGGAAGAAGGGGAACGAGATCTGGCTGACTGGTCCTCAAGGGTCAGAAGCAAATGATGGGAGGCAGGACAGTCAGCAGACAGAGGCCTGAGCCACTGGCACTTGACTGAATTTGACTGCATGATGGAGACCTCCTAGGTAGTATGACAGTGTGGTGGAAGGAAGTGACAAGCTTGGTAGGTAGAAGAGTTTATAACACATGTTATCGATGGTGGAGAAGAAATCCCTCTCAATGGAAAATATTCCCACATATGCTAAGTGCTGTCTGCACTTCAGTGAGAAAGATTCAGAAGGCTGATGTTGCAGAAAAAGCGGGAGTGGGAACAGCTTGAGCCTCCCACTCTTGGAGCTCCAAGATTCACTGCAATTCCAGGCCCCTGTCCTGCAGCTAGTATTCAAGACAGCCCTCGAGGCAGGCCATACTCCTAGAGAAATCCCTGATGGCACAACTGGAAGCTTGGAATTCCAACAAGGAATGTCAGGAGTTGCTACTGACAGGAACCGAGAGGGCTGGAAGCAAAGCCATTATTGGGAACCTTCCTGGGGGAGGAGGAAGAACCCTGGGCTGGAAGTGGCTGAGCAAGCTGAGTTCTAGATCTCGCCTAGCCTTTACTATCTGTGTGGCCTTCAGGGAGTCATTTCATCTCTCTGGGCCTCAGTTTCCTCATTCATAGCACAAGGGGATTGGGTTGGATTACCCCCATCACATTAACATCCTAAGGACAGTATCAGAGGACAGGGAAGAGGCCACCATTGGGGCATTTCTAAAGGTAATGCGCAGAGCCACCTGAGCAGAATAGAGCATAGAATTAGAACCCGTATTCAGGAAGTACCAGAACAAGCTGGAAGGCTGTCCCGCCACCAGCAAGTCCTGCTTCCCACACTCACACACAGCATCCTGACCTCATTGCCCTGATGGTCAGAGCATGAGCCAATGGACTATGAGTTGGGCAACCCTATTCTGGGTCTAGCATTTCTGTCAGCTGCATGATGTCAGGCAAGGCAGTTATCTTTTTGCCATGCCTGTTTCCTCATCTCTAATCATCCTTGCCTCCTCCTTGCCCCACGAGGAAGCCGTGAGAATTTACTGAGTAATGTGCATAAAGCACTTAGCTTGCAAGGGGATAAGAGTCCCACACAAAGAGAAGATGATGATGACTGTTGTGACAGCTGCTTGATTCCCTGAACTCCTCCTCCCCAGCCCTTCATTTGCAGCTGCCAGACACGAACCCGTCCTTAGTCACTACTGACTTGTTCTCATGGTCAGTTCAGAGAATTCCCCTTGAGCATCATGTTCACGTCTAGCCTCATGGCCAAATGGCAAGACATCAAAGAACAATGCTGAGAAAACATGATGCCACAACTTCCCTAACACCTGACTTGACTTGGCCATTACCGACTAGACTATGTGTTTCACAAGGGCAGGGACCTCTGAGCCACCAGGCCGCCTAAGTGCAGGGAGCACCATTCACTAGCATTTACTTGGCACTCAATAAACGTTTGTTGAATAAATGCATGAACGGCACAAACTTCCAGCTGGTATTTGGATGAAGAGAAGGCAACTAAGATTTTTAAGTGCCCACCCTGTGCCAAGAGCATTTTATAATCTTATTTTACTTATTCCTCTCAGCCATGGTTAAATAAAAATTATTCTCCCATTTTGTGGTTGGGCAAACTGAGGCTCAAGCATTCTGCAGCTCACCAAGGAATCACACTAGGTAAGTTGTAGACATAGAATCTGAATCCCCAGGACTGGGAGGCTGGGTTTCAGACACTGTGCCTTGCACAGGGATGGAAACTCCCTTGAACCAAGATAAGCTGAGACACTTCTTCAACAAGTGGCTTAACTGGACCAGTCAAGCAAACAAGTACATAGGCCCAGGCAGGCCTGGACTGCCCTCAACCTCGTAGGACTTGGCTTAGCGTGTCACAGACCAACGGGAGGGCGGTAGCAAGCCCTTATCAAAGCAGGCTCTTAAATAGCACATGCTGGTTGAGAAAGAGCCCAAGTTTCAGAAGGCTGTCAAATCTTTGAGGAAAGTTGATGAAGCTTGAGCCATTCCTTCTTCCTTCCTTTCTACCCATTTTTATCCCCACCCTCCCATCACATACATATATCCCAAATCCCAGCCAGAAGCTCTCCCCACAAGTACACAGACACACAATAATGTCTATTCTCCTTGACCAGTGAAATCCTTGGTTCCTAATGACTGCCAACCGCCAATATGCATTACATCGAGGACACTGAGCATTTCTTTGCCTTGTCATGGCTAAACCTCAAGAATATAGGAGTAGCCTTTATTTTCACTCCCTGCTGGGACATTTTCCCACTGTGTTTAGTGCTGGTGTGGCTTCCCAGCCTCGTTATTGACCCAGGCCCAGCCCCTCCATTCCTGAGCCTTGTTGAACTTCATTTATCCGTTGATAAAGGAACAATAATCTCTGGTCTGATATCAGAAGGACCTTGTGCTTTCAAACACTACAATGGGCCTGTTTGACTGAGCAGTCTTTAGGAAAGCCCAGCAAGAGAAGTGCACATTTACTCAGGCCTGCGGCACTGATAAAGAAATTACTGGTGGTTGAGAGGCACTTCCAGCTGAATGTCTCTCCCAAGGCGCGGCAACTCCCCTCACCTGGGGCCCGATAACCTCCAGGTGCCCTACCCATCAGCCAGCTGCTCAAGGCTTCCCTAACTACTACCCAGTAGGGTGATGAGTTCATAGAATTCTTCCAGTTCTTTCCGAGATCCACCTTAATCAGTTCTTCCAACCCCCAAGAGATGGAGTGTCTTTACTAGGAAAACCTGACCGGAGCTTTGTTCACTAAGGCAAGACCTACGGCATAACTTCACTAATCAGGGAACCCGGGACCACGACTTATTCTTAAACTTGTGAGGCGAGTCCCCAGCTCTGTTAATTCCTACTGTGTTCATTTGCTAGGGCTGCCATAACAAGATCCACAGGATTAAGCATATTTACATCTTTACTCAGGCCCGTGGCACTTGGAAAGGAATTATTGGCAGTTGACAATAATCTGGACAGCTTAAACAATAGAAATTTATTTTCTCACAGTTTTGGAGGCTGGAAATACGAGATCAAGGAGTCAGCAGGTTTGGTTTCTTCTGAGGCCTCTCTCCTTGGCTTGCAGATAGCCACCTTCTCACTGTGTTCTCATACGGCCTTTTCTCTGTACATGCCCCACGCGTGCCCCACCTCCGTGTATCTCTGTGTGCCCAATTTCCCTTTTTCCAATAAGGACACCAGTCGGGTTGGACTAAGGGCCACCCTAATGGCCTCATTTTAACTTAGTTACCTCTTTAAAGTCCCTATCTCCAAATACATAGTCCCCTTCAGAGGTACTGGGGATGAAGACCTCGGCATACAAATTTTGTGTGCAATTCAGCCCATTAAACCTGTCTTGGCCAAATCATGTTCCCTAGTCCTAATTCTGTGCCTCTGTTTTTCTCCCTTGGAACCGATTTCTAGGCTGGCGGGCTTTCTGAGAACGACAGCATGGTCCTATGCCTTAAAAAAGACCTGTGTAATGAACGTCAAGGGCAGAGTAGGAAGCAGTAAAGAGCCTGCTGTGAGCGGTCCTTGAAAAGCAGCTACACCTACGGAAGATCCCCAGATACCGCCCAGCTAAAGGCCATCTATCTCTCTTTGGAGTTCCCTATTCTTACTTCCAAAGGCATGGTTCGTAGATTTAGACTTAGATACTTTCAGGGAAACTCAGGCCTCTGTCAGTGAAATAAAGGAGATAAATTTGTTTCTCCATAAAATATCTGATGCTGCAATTAAAAAAATGTTGTCCTAGGCCTCAGGGGTAGAGAATTGAGTTAGTCGTGCTAATTCTTGTTCGTGGCAACACTAGGCCCATTGCATTGTCCTCACCCCGTTGGTCACCAATGTGCTTCTAGATACATTTTGGTATATATAAATCCTTGTAAATTATGTGCTATTATTTTGTGGGGAGTTGTGTTTTTAACTTACAAAAATGGTATGCTCCGAATAGCCTTTGGTTGCTGCTTTTTTTCCTAGCTCTAAGGTAATTGTCCTATCATGGTACATGCATGTTGCCCCTTCTTCTAAGAGCTGTGAGTATTCCATCGTGTGCTCCCACCACAACTGACTTACCTGTTTACTCGGCGAGGGAGAACTAGGCTGCCATAAACTAGGCCAAAACGAATGTGCTGAGGGCCCACGCAAGAACCGCTCTGCATGAGAGTCTCTGGAGGGGTTTTTGTGCCCTAGGTGGACACATTCTCGAGGCCCTGAACCCTTCCAGAATGCTCTCTGGGATGACTAGACCAGACAGATCTCTTTAATAAAGTGCTTGGGTTAGTGCTATTAACTTTATCAGCTATTAACAAAACAATTCTACTCTGATACGTCAGGGTTTCATCGAGCTGTGCCAAAGGCTGCCCGTGGGACCGTACACATCACATTGAATGTCGGGGTCTCAGGGTCCTCTGCTGCCGAATGGACATTCCAGACAAAGTCAGCTCCAAGGCAAACTCTAACCCCCAGTGGGAATGCATCTGAGAGGCAGAGCAGTGTGATGGAGGAGAAAACCCCATCTTGTAGCTTTGGAAATATTAGCAAATTACGGAAGATCATTTCTTCACCTTTACCTTGGGAATACATATGTAATAGCTTTTTGACAATTAAATGAAAAAAACCACTATAAAGTACTTGGCGCTTTGAGATGTTCAAGCAAAGCAGTTCTTTTCTCCTCTCTTCTTAACCCACACCCCGTTCCCTGGTTTTTCAGTTGAAGAATTCACCTTTACTATTCACCACCACCCCGCCTTTTTAGGTATAAGTTCATGCAGTAAAATGCACTAATCTTTTTTTAATGACAGCTTTATTGAGATGTAATTGACATGCCATAAAATTCACCCTTTTAAAATGAAGAGTTCAGTGGTTTCTACTGCATTCACAGAATTGTGCAGCCATCACCACTATCTAAGAACATTTTCATCCCCCCTAAAAAGAAGCCCTATACTCATCAGCACTCAGTCCCCATGGCACCCTCCCCTGGCAACCATCCATCTACCTTCTTTCTATTCTTCTGGACATCTCCTGTAAATGATATCATTCAATATGTGGCCTTTTGTGACAGGCTTCTTTCGCATGGCCTATTTTCAAGGTTCATTCATGTAATAGCATGTATCAGCACGTTATTGCTTTTATTACCAAACAATATTCTACAATATAGACATAAAACAATTTGTTTATCTATTCATCAGTTGATGGGCAGTTGGGTTGTTACCACCTTGGGCCACTTTGAATAATGTTGCTGTGAACATTAATGTACAGATTTTTGTGTGGACATATGCAGCTAGGAGTGGAATTGTTGGCCATATAGTAACTCTATGAGGAACTGCCAAATTGTTTTCTAAATAAAAGCCACTTTATGATCCTTCTAACCATCTATGAGGGCTCCAATTCTCCCTCATTCTCACCACCACTTCCCATTGTCTGTCTTTTTTTGTTTTAGCCTTCCTAGTGGTAATGAAGGGATATCTCATTGTGATTTTAAAGTGCACTGATCTTAAATTAACAGCCTGTTGGATTTTTGCAAGTGTTTACAGCTATGAAGTCACCACTCAGAATGAGATATAGAACATTTCCCTCCTCCCAGTCACTACTTCCTCACCCAAAGTTATCCCTGTTCTGCATCATCACAGACTACTTTTCCTGTTCTTGAACTTTATATTAATGGAACTATAAAGCATATAAGCTTTTTGTGCCTGGCTTCTTTCACTCAAAAAACATTGTGATATCAGTTGCTTCAGCTGTTTGTTCTTTTTTATTTCTGTGTCGTGTTCTATTGTATAAATACGCTGCAATCTATTTACTCACCTACTAGTGGACATTGGTGTTGCTTCCAATTTGGAGTTAACAAAAAACCAACTTGTACGTTTCTTCTGGAAGACATAGAACTCATTTCTCTTAGGTATATTCCTAGGAGTGAAACTGATGGTCTTGGGTTGCTTTTAGCTTTAGTAGACGTCACCAACAGTTTTCCCAAGTGGTTGTACCAATTTACGCTCCAACCAGCAGTGCATGAGTGTTCTGTGTTGTTCTACATCCTCGTCAGCACTTGAGTATGTTGGTCTCTTTAAATTTTAGCCACTCTGATGGATGTGTACTGGTATCTCATGGTGATTTTGATTTGCATTTCTCTGGTGGTTAATTATGTTGAGTACCTTTGTTCATTGCCTTTAGTTTGAAATTTAGCTAAAGGGATCTGATAGCTAATAATTACCTCTCCTTGGCAATGGCTGGAAGAGCTGAGGATTGGGTTCCACATGGGGTCCCATCAGGGCTGAGGTCTTTGTAGCCCAGATCCTTGATCACGCTCTATTAATTGAAGTGAACAATGATATAAAATCAATTGGTAGAAGTTTATTCATTTACAAATCATCGGTATTTTACTTCTAACTTCTAGAACTCTCCTTGCAACCTGTCCTTAACCCAAGAAAGAGGGGAAAAGAGTATTCTTAAAGTAACTGTAGGGAAAAAAAACTGACCAGTCAACCTTCAAAATGAAGATTAAACTATGTTTAAATAAAAGAAATCTCCACTGAAAAGCTACCAGTAAGCCAGGTGAAATTATAACATAGTATTTAATGGGTGTTTAGGTTAGTGTTCCTTACTTTTTTAATTTTTTTAAAGAATTTATTTATTTTGGAGAGAGGGGAAGGGAGGGAGAAAGCATTAGAAACAGTGATCAGTTGCATCTCGCATGCCCCCAAGGGTGGACCTGGCCTGCGACCCAGGCATGTCCCCTGACTGGGAATTGAACTGGCAACCTTTCAGTTTGTGGTATGATGCCCAACCCACTGAGCCACACAAGTGAGGGCCCTCATTTTTTTTTAAATATACATTTTTATTCTTTTTGATAGCTTAATGGAATGAGCATTTTAAAAAGAGTCAGTTATTTTTCAAAGAAAGTTTGGTCTGTCCTCAAGTAAAGAGAGGTGATGTGAGAGTTAAGAGTTTTAGGAGACTCCTTAGGGTGTTGCTATCATACAGGCTTCATGAGCAGGCTACGGAACTGTGGCAGACTGGGAGGATACTAAGAGGACTGCCCAGGCAGGTGGTGAAAGGCACAGTCAGACTCCAGATCCCTTCTGCTACATCCACCATCCAGACTGGGCTAAGGTGCCCAGGTGCTTTTGGGGTGGAATTTCAGAGACTGGATATGAGTCAAGATATGGAGTTCCCAACCCCTTCACGCCAGGCCCCATGTAAACAGGACCTTCCCACCCAGCAGTGCACTCCCATCTCCTCTGCCTGGCAAATAGCACTGATGTGTTTATGTCTTGTTAAGCCACGGGGCAAGAGAATAAGCCCCATGTTAAAAGCAAACAGAGCAGAAATCCTCCCACAAACATGATCAAATACTAAAACAACTTTGAATGTGGAAAATTTGTTCTTAATAGGGAAATGGAAAGTTACAGATATAGAATCATATAATCTTAGAGCTGGACAGAACCTTGGAGGTCATCAGTTGAACCTCGAGCCTAATTCTGGAACTCACATGACGACATCCCTGCTGTCCTCTGCTCTTTCTCAGCACCTCGAGGAAGATTTCCATTCATTGTTGAATGATGGTTAGACAGTTATTCTTATATTGAACCAAAATACTCCTTCCAGAAACTTCCACCCTTCAGTCATAGTCTGAATAAGTATATTTGCTCCTCTCTATGAGAGATCTTTGGGTATTTTTAAGGCCACAAGCCTGATCCCTTTTGAGCGTTTTTCCCCCCAGGCTAAGCATTCCCTGTTCCCCCAAATAATGCGTTAGAAAACATAGCCACGGCCAGGCATCGAATTCACGGGAATGGGGTCTTCTTAATGCTTCATTCCCTTGTCAGGAAACCAGGTCCATGTCAGGGGCTGATAGAGGCAGAAAACCCACTCAGGTTTTGCTCAAAGGTATAGGCTGTGCTTCTGAGGGATGTTAAGGCATGCACTAGGGTGTAGAGGATTTTATTTTTTATAAAAAGTTTTTAGCAAGTTAAGGTATTTTTAGGAAACAAGTGAGACACTATTGACCGCAATCGGGAATGAGCCCAGGCAGTTTCCCCAGGAGAAGGGTGGGTTTGTGTGAGTCTAGTCACATACTTGTGCTCACTTGAACTATTTTCCAGGGACCTCGGAGGATAGCCGAGGAGCTCTTTCAGGAAACTACAGAGCTGCAGCTTCCACAGATCTTTGTTTTATCCACTGGGACAAAGCAGCCTGGATCAGGGGAAGTGAGCAAGAGGATGTGGATAATTCAGAGCAAGAGTTGGCACAAACAGTTCATGTCCAAGCTTCACCTGATGGGCAGAAACTAGCTGCTTCACCATTCCGTCCCCCACAACCCAGACCCTTGTGGGAAGTAGTGTGCTTGTGAGCATGTGCTCAGACACACCCACGCGCGTCCTGGAGGCCTTTCCTCTCAGCACCCCCACTTGTATTCAGCTATGTCCGAGACAGGAAGTAAACACCTGGTCTTCACAAAGAGAGCCCTGGCCACTCCTTGGAGGCTGAATGATTTTATGGTAGAGGCAATTTTGAGCAGCCAGCAAAACAAGACAAAGGTCTTATTTGGTTTATCAAGCCCAGGTTAACGCCCATTGTTCAGTGGGCCAAGCAGTGTTAATCAGTACCTGGACCTTTGAATAGAAGCTTTGCCCAATAAATCTGTGTAGATATTCTTGCTACATAATGATGAAAAGTACTACTCAGGTGGGAAAGCAAAATCGATAAGATTTCAAGCAATACCCTTTCCTTACCTATAAAATAGGGAATAATGCCTACCCTAGAGATAATAAGGAAAGGAAATCTATAACTTATGACAAAATCGATTACCAAAAGAATACTAAGTGGAGCTTTAAGAAACTGGAAAGAAGACACTGAGAAAAAAAGTCCTAGGAGAACCTTCTCTCCCCAATTTCTTTTTATGTTCCCATGCAAACGCACAAAGGTAGAAATTGCATGAGTTTGAAACCAAAGTTTCCTATTAAGAAAAAAATAACCACTTGTCCACATTCGAGAATGCAAAAGAATTCCAATTACAACACCAACAGGAATGGTTGTGAAACACCGGTAATGGTTGATAAATGCCCGACCTATTCACTGAAACACATAAACAAACCTTTGACCAGAAGCACGAGGGTTAGCAGGTCACTATCACGGTATAGAGGCCTCTGAACACACCTCTGACAAGAGGGGAAGTAATTAGAGAGCCAGGTGTCTCCCCTTTGATAAATGCTGCTCCCTGAAAAGCCTTAGAGGGATCTGAAAAACAATCAGACACAATCAACACTTCTTTGGCACTAGCTTTCCTCGATCCTCTTGAGTTTCCACGCCGCTCATCCTGCAGGCCCCCCACCTTCCCTCCCGGTTGTCAAAACCAGTCTGTGGGAGAGTGGTTCTCAGCGATGTATGGTGCTCTGGTTAATATGGAAAATGATCCTACCAAGGCCTGGGAAGAGATGAAGAAGCCGATTTCCCTGCAACATGCCCAACACAAACTCCGAGGGAAGGGGCAATTTAATGGGGTGCATAAGAAAGATCTGGAACTTGCAGACCCTTCAGGAAGTTGCCTCCCCAGTTTAATTGTATCCGTCTAAGGGGTTAAATCAACCCTGTGGATCTTATTCTCTTCTTTTAAGGCCCACGGTTTAGAGAGGGAAGATGGGGGGCAAGTAGTCTCCATTTCTGATGCATAGTTACTACTCTCCACAGGGTGACTACATTTTTAAAGGATTGGCATGCAAGGAAACACTTTGCACCTAACTAGGCTTTTGATTCGGAATCTCAGCCTCCAGACTTGCAGCTGCACGATCTTAATACCTCTGAATCCCCATATCCTCGCCTCTAAAATGGGCTAGAATTGACCTCAGAATTTTGCAAGGATGAAATTAGTAAAATTTCCCCCCAGTACCTGGTGCAAGGCATCCAGGAAAAGGAGTCATTGTTACAGTTGACTTTTCATTGCTGGTTCATTCATAGGCTCTAGAAACTTTGTTCTGAAGAACCAGTAATGAAAATCTTCATTGTGTAGATAGGCAATGTTAGACTTCAGAGTGTGGAGAAATAATTAAGTAATAAAATGCTAAAATCCACGTGACTCTCGATCCTGAGATTCTGAAGGAACACATTCCTCAAGATCCAACTGGTAAGTTCCTACGATGACATAATGGAGGGAGGGGCCTGGGTTTTAAGCCAGGCAGACACGAGTTCCAGTTCCAGCAACACTGCCATTTAGCTGTGCAGTTGTGGAGAGCTACTCACAAAACAGTATGTAAACCTTATAAAGCATTTACACGTTTTGTTAATTTTATAACGCCATGGTTTTTTTTATAGTCAGTGGTATTTTAATAGCAAGACCTTGTCTTTTTTAAAAAAAAGATAAAAAGTTAAGGACTCTTTTAAATGTTTTCTTTTGCAATTAGAGAAACATTGCATTAAGTTTGGAAAGCAGAAAAGAGAGGTAAAAAAAAAATCATACTTGTACCCTCCTAACACAGCCACCGTCCCCGTGGTGTACTCTTACTTGCTACGAAAGCACCATCGAAACCACAATATGATCTTTCTCACCTGCCGTCCCTTCTTCATTCTCTCATTTGTTTTACAGGCTTCTCTCTCTCGCTCTCTCTCTCTCTCTCTCTCTCTCTCTCTCTCTCTCTCTCATACACACACACACACACACACATGGAGAAGCAGGAAAAATGCAAAATGTGTAGACTTCAAGGATTTTATCAAATGGACCTATGCTACCTATGACCTCACCAACCTTGTATGTGCTCAGTAAACACTTAGCTCTTGACTAGTAGGGATATCTAACAGCAAGGGAATGGGGCAAACCTTAGAGAATCTTACCCTGCCAATGTTTAATCCCCCTGGGTCTTTATAACTGGATTAGTTGTACTGTTGGATGTTACCCATTCAGAAGCCTCTACCAAAGACCTGAGGAGAGGTGACCAAAAAGGTGGGAGGGTCCTGTAAGTCGCTGTGAAAACTGTCTGACGTGCCTCGCACTTTCCTGCTTGGACAGTCAAATGGGAATGCAGACCTCCACAGAATTAAAGACAGACTAGGCCCTGGCCAGGAAGCTCAGTTCATTAGAGCATCATCCTGATGCGCCACACACAAGAATCAGTAAAAAAAATAAACTCAGCAGAAATATACCATTTCCTGAAACAGCTGGAAAGGGAACACGTAGTGAAGAGAGGCGTCTACAACTCACGCCGCTGCTTCCCACGGAAGAGGGTCCATCTTGCAACCTTTTGTCCTGAGAAGTGCTGCGTATTCACACACAATAAAAATCAATTCAAAGAGATGTGGGTGTGGAAGGCTGGAGGCAGAGTTGCCTGGTAAAATAAAGGACATCCAGTTACATTTTAATTTCAGATACACAACAAATAATACTAAAAAATTATTTGTTGTGTATCTGAAATTTTTTTTAAGTATGATTGGGTTTTCTTTTTAATTTTTTAATTTTATTTATTTATTCTTAGACATAAGGGGAAGGAGGGAGAAAGGGAAAGAAACATTGATGTGTGAGAGATACATCTCAGTTGCTTCTCACACAGCCTCAGTTGGGGACCTGGCCCACAACCCAGGCATGTGCCCTGACAGGGAATCAAACCGGCGACCTTTTGGTTTGCAGGCTGGCAGTCAATCCACTGAGCCACACCAGCCAGGGCTGTATCTGAAATTTAAACTTAACTGAGTCTCTTGTATTTTGATTTGCTAAATTCAGCAGCCCTACCTGAGAGGGGAAGGGAAAAGAGGCAGAGACTCTGAGCAATGAAGGAAGTAAAGTGATAGCAAAATGTGAAAGATTTAAAAAAAAAAAAGTTTGGGTCTCACTTATAAATAATGGAATCATCAGTGTTTACCAAAAAGAATGTGAAAGGTTTTCAAATCGAGCTTCTGAAATGTAGACTGTTTCCTATCACGGCAGGTAACAGTGCCTCCTGAGGAGTGTTCCCTGGGTGCCTTTCGGCAACCAAAGCCCGGACAGGGGGATAGGGATGAACGTCAGCCTTAAAAGCTCCTGTGTTCTCAGGTTCTTCCTGGGCTACCCTCTACCCTCCCAGAGATCACCCTCCATTCTTGAGACAGCCTATGCACCCTGTTCCCATCCTCAGGCCACAGAAACCTACTGGGCTCCAGGCACCACATAAACAAGAGCAGTACCAGGTCCCAGGGAAAGAGCTCAGGGGCTATATTTGTTGAATACCTGAATCAACCACTTCTCTTCAAAAGCCATTCCCCAGCATTCCATGGTCCATGATGATCTCCAATTTCCTTTAAAAAATAATTTTAAAAACCTCTCCTTAGCTCCCCCCGCCACCCTGCACTCTAAAGAAATCCCACACCTTGACACATATGAATTAATGCATGTCGGGCATATGGACGGGGAAGGATCTACCATATGGACCTGTTCGTGGGCCTGCCTGACACTGCATGCTCTTCACAGGAAACGTCCCACTTGTTTCTATGTGCTTCTCGCCCCCCTGTACATATTATGGTGACTGCTGCCACTTGGGGGACCCGGTTTTCCCAGGATAGTTCCGTGTGAGAAATCATCTTTAATAAGTAATCCTGTACAGATGGTAAGTAGGAAATATGACCAGCATACACCCTGACTTGGGCTGATATAAGTTTAGGCATCTGATAAGCGTTTGGTCCTGTCCAGGAAGTAGCTAGACCATGAAATCAGATATGGAAGGAAGTCTCTCCATGGGAGGGGCCACCTCACAATGGAGTCTACAGGGAGGGGGGAGACAGGAATGCTAGCTAGGCTGACGGGCTGTGCAAACGTGGACCGCCCAGGGGAGCCTTGGCCAAAACTCATTGCCCTCCACCTCCACTCAGGTGTCACTGTGAGTCCAGCCAAAGCTTGCTGAATTACTCGGTCTATTTTAAGGAGCGTAGTTTCCTGGAGTGTTCATGATTCAATAGTTCTTAATGTGTTCGTTCTCCTGCTGTAAATGCATCAGCTTATTGAATGAGACACATCAGTTAGCACATTGATTTTGGAAAATTCCCATTGACAACCATGACTGCAGATGTAAGCCTGAGAGATTATAAAATCCTTTTACTCACAGGGACTTTTTAAAAACATCTAATTTGTTTTCTATGTCTTTGATGTGTTGTTCATGGTGGGCCCTTAGCAAATATTAGCTAAATGATGGAATGAATAAGTGAATGCGTGAATGGTGGACGTTAAAACCTTCTCGGACACAGGAGAATGGAACCTGAGACCAGGCTACGTGCCATTGTAGGAAAAGCCCCAGAGCAGTCAGAGCTTTACCGCACACTGGTCTTGTGATCAGGACAAGTCACGTAAACTCCGTGACCTTCAGCGGCTGAGGCTATAAACAAGAATAATCTCCTGCCTTAATTAGTAGTTTGGAGAATCAACTGAGATTTCGTATCTGAAAGAGGCTGTTCTATAGCTCTGGGACAATCAGATAGGACTTAAAACTCAGTTCCCTCCATTTCAACTAGAGATCTAGCTCATGTTAATTACCTACCAAGGTCTCAGTTTTCTCATCTATAAAATGGGAATAATAATCCCACTGACTTCATCGAATTGTCATAAAACTGAAATGAGATTTTATACACACACACATACACTGTGAGCTCATGTTAGTTTCTCTTATCTAGATTCCCATTCTCTGTGTATTTTCTAAATGTGTTGTTATTCTATGTCGCCCAGACTTTTTCTCTGCCAATTCACCAGTCAGCAAGTCAATTAATTAGGTAATAAGTGATTCCTTGATCTTTTTTATTATCGTCATCATCATTATTCTGATGATGATGATGATGATGAACGCAGCTGGCCATCGGATAGGCCATAGGTCGTGCATGCAAAGCAGCTGCAGAGTAAGGACCTGACACCCAGGTGCTTCCTCATCTTAGGGCTCACCCTCTAGGTTTCCTCACATTGTGTCTTTCAGATGAGACCCACCCACTGGAGCTGAGCTTTGAAGGAACTGGCCCTGGTGTGCATGAGGAAGTACTTCACTGATAATGGCCCTAGCCACTCTCTCAGGGAAACAATGACCTCTCCCCCCCCCTCCCTTCCCCCAGATCCTCCAGCAAAAGCAGAAGAGTTGAGCAAGCTTTCCACCAGAAGCAGCCATGGACACCGGTACTCGTTGTCTCCAAGAATTGCTTGCTTATACCCGATAGGAGTTTTGGTTTGGTTTTTCGTTTTCCATTTTTTTTTAAAGCATTTTAAGACTCCTGAACAGTGTGCTGATTTATGCTATCCACCTTTCTTCTTCAGCCACCAGATCAACTTAATGATTCTGCTTCTTTTGTCCCACTTGGTAGATGCCACACTTTTAAGGGCATCGTAAGAGGCACTTTCTGTGGATGCCAGGTTGGGAACCCTCACAATCCAAAACCTCAGAGAGGATTACACCGAGAGTCCCACACACACCTCTGTGCTAGTGGCAACATGCTGGGACCGCTCATCCCAAAGTCCTGGGTCAAGGTCTCCTGTCCCTTATCACCTGTTTCCACTGAGGCTAAACGCATCTGTTTGGATGTGAATAGATTTTTTAACTCCTTTCACAAAGTCAGTGCTTGAGACAGAGTCAGCCCAGGTTCTGCACTTTGTCCATATTTCAGCAACTCCAGGGCTCAATATTAAAAATAGCTTTGTCTAGTCCATTGAGATCAGACCCGGGAGACAGGCGCCTGCTATTCTAATCTCTGCTTCACAAATAGCTCTCTATGGCCTCGAGCATCTATCAACACTTCCAGGGGTCTCCAGTTATAAAGCAGGACCAGGCCTTGGTGCCTATGAAGGTAGGCTCTGCTGAACGCTCCTGAGCCATCAGTGAAGGTAACATGAAGCCTACGAAGTCCCCTTCCCATCACCTGTGGCTCAAAACTGGGAAGCAGTTAGGAATGTCCCACACACTTAGGGTATCCTGTACTTCCCAGGCCAGAACCTACAACAGCTTCCCTCCAACAGAGCTGGTAAGCAGGCTGCTCATCCCTCTTCCTCTCACCCCTCTGCCAGTGCCCCCAACCCCCACCCTACCCCACCCCCAGCCCATCCTGTACTCCATGAAAGACTATAGATCCCGCGGTTGCCAAGGAAACCAAGCCTTTTATTCCATCCCAGTGACTGGCTGGTTGGGGCTGAGGAGTGAGGTAACAACTGGTGCCCAGGCCCTGGGAAGCCCCTCGCCACACACCCCCTCTTTCTCAAAGGGGGAGGGTGGGCTGCACCCCTGTTGCCTTTTCACCCAACCCCAGCTGGGTGGCACGGAGCCCTTG
Source organism: Desmodus rotundus (assembly GCF_022682495.2). Lineage (NCBI taxonomy): Eukaryota > Metazoa > Chordata > Mammalia > Chiroptera > Phyllostomidae > Desmodus > Desmodus rotundus. Next base: position 111,913,998 of record NC_071393.1, read on the forward strand.
GGCTCTCAGGAGCTCCCTGGCTGTGGGCTCAGAGAGATCAGTGCTCCCCAGGCCCTCCTCTGGCCCCGGCCCTTTCCCGGGGACAATAGCCTCCATGAAAGGGAAAATTCCATCGCCCAGGGTTCAAGTCTCCAAGGAGTTGCTGGGGCCTCTGTTTAGCCTGGAGTGGGCTCTGAGGAGCCGCTGCAGCTGCCTGGCTTGTTTTCCCCCTCGCTGTGTTTTATTTTTAACCCCTGAGCTGCCAAGGATTGTTTTTCCCCAGCCAGTGCCTGGGAACAGAGAGAGAGGAAAGAAATAAGGCTTTGTTCCCTTTGGGAAACTAATTGGGAGAGACAGGCGGTGTGGCCCGCTCGGTCCCATTAGGGTGTGAAGCTCCCAGCCCTGCACACACATCTCTCCCCAAGCCCGTGCCCAGGAGGCTGGGAGTTGGAGGTGCACCCCTCCCCTGCGACTGAGGCCCAGGGGCTAGCGGAGACACAAGCACAGCTGCAGAGGGGGGGACAAGAGCTAAGAAGATATTCAGGAAATAGGAATGCTGGGAACTGGAGATGTCTCCTCCTCCCCATTTCAAACCCCCAAACCAACTCCAGCTCTTCTCCCCCTGCTGTTTCTTCCCAGATCTGCATATGAAACTCCGGAAGGAGGGAGGGGCCCAGACAAAGCAAAAGCCAGGGAAATCAAGACAAAGTGCATTTCAATACTAGGTTAATAATGGGAAAACACCTAGCAGCCCCACTTGTAAGTTTACCAAAAAATTCTTTTTTCTCAGGAATTTAATTTCATCGCCAATCAGTTAGAAATCAATAGAGAAGTCTAACCCATAGTCATTTTGTTTTAAGATTGAATGGATTTTGGGTAGGGATCCCTAAAAGAATTTAAGGATCGTTCTGATCCTATTTAGAAATAGAGCAAATTTCTTTTTTTTTTTTTAGGTAGTAAATGTTTGTATTTATTGAATGCCCGCTGTATGCCACGTGCATTCTATTTGGGGGTTGGTTTTTAGTTTTTTTGTTTTATTGAAGATATAATTAACATCAGAGCCATAGAAATAACAGTTTTATTAAAACTGTAGTCCTGTTAACTTTCACCCAATCCGCTGCAGCTCTGCCCCCCCCCCCACCCCCGCCCTGCCAAACACACAGTGAATCCTTCTGGCAAAAGGCGGGGGGTCCCACACTGCAGATGGCCTGTCCTTCCTCTGGTGTGGCAAGACTACATTTTCAGGAAGCTGTTAGGCACAATGAAGCAACTTGAAGCTCTGGAGAAGTGTCTACGTGCCTTACGGGGTTGGGGTTTGACCCCCCCAGGAATTTCCCAGCAGACAGACACAGGGCTTGAACATGACGGCAGCAGATGGACGCTGAGTCAAGCTGGGGCTCAGCACCCTGGAGCCTGGCTGCAGCTCCCCTCACATCACCTCGTACCCACTCTCTGTCTCTGGTCCTGGTCCATGGAGCCCCAAGCTCCTGCATCTCCAGCCATACTCCCGGGAATAGTATCAGCTGCCAAGCCAGAATCAACTCTGGGCCCCCCCGCCCCACTCACACAAGGTCTTTGAGGAGTGGGCACTGCTGGCAGCCCTGAGCCAGGCCCTTGCAGAGGTGGGCTCCCTGCCACATGCCTGTCTGAAAAGACACCCGTACCCCCATCAGCGTGGACTATGCATTGGACCATCTGTATTATTTTTTCAGCCTTTCTTAAGACAAATTGCTGGCCATTGGGAGACCGGCCAGGGCTAAGGTGGAGCTTCAGTGTGGCCATTTTCACAGCCCCAGCAAAGTCCACGGTTGGTGCCAAGTTCTTGTTGAGTTGAATAGAATGGAGGAAAGCTGACCAACCCATCAGAATAATAATAGCTCACACTGGCCGAGTGCTCATACACCAAGAGTACTCTAAATGGTTTTGTGTGTTCATATCTACTCACAACTCCATAAGGTAAGGACTACTCTTTTTCTACTTTATGGGTGAGGAAACCAAAGCAAGGTTGCAAACTGGAGGATCCCATGTGCAACAAATACTGAGCAAATAACCCAGACGCCCCATGGAGGCCCAGTCAGAAAGGCTAGAGTCCTCTCCCAGCAACCCTGTGTCCACGCTGCAGCATCACCTGGCTTATCGAGTACAAAAAGAAAGATGCAAGGGGCCCCTCTGAAGGCTTTAGGAGGTAGGCAGGTGGTTTCGATGGGCAAACGTGGCTTGAGAGTCAGGAGACACGATTCCCATTCTGGCCCGGCCTTCATCCCTAAGAGCATTGCCCACCATTCCAGCCCCAAAGCTCCACTCTCCTCCTCAGTCAGCCGCAAGGGCTCCCAGACCTCCCAGGTCCCTGCCCGCCCTTGGACTCTGGGAAGAACAGTGACAGGCAGTACATGTTGGCCCAAGGAAGGACCCCGGACAGAGCAACTCTGACAAATAACCACTTACTCCACACAGGAGCCTTAGTATGCACAGTTCAGTGTTTGGGAACTATTTGTTCTTTTGAAATGTGTCTGTTTGGGCTATGAGTAAGTATTGGGGGAGAAGGGACAGGGACCTTTTTCCAGTTAGTGAAGTGAGGCTTCAGGGAGGAAGAAGATTTTCTTAGTCACATTTCCTGTTTCACACTGACCTTTTAAAAGGAAACCCACAAGCAAACCTGTGCTAAGTCCTCTTATAAGATCAACCCACAGGTATGATAAAGATAATCTAAATAAAGACCACGCTTAGCCTGAATCAGTGGAAATAGTAAGACAGTAAGAAGATCTGATGGACTGAGATAAAGGGGCTGGTGTTCCACAGACTGCCATGTCCAAGGTCACGTAAAAGATGTGAAAGGCTGTTCAACAGGAATCCAAGCAGAGAGGCAGAGAGAAACTACAGCAATCTCTCTACTGATCTCTCTGGACTTAGGACTTACCCTCTCGGAATCAAATGGAGGCTCTAAGAATTAAGAAAAGCCCTGACCCGTGTGGCTCAGCTGGGTGGGCATTGTCCCGCAAAGCGAAAGGTCGCCGGTTTGATTCCTGGTTGGGACACATGCCGAGGCCCCCTTGGAGTGCTCACGAGAGCCGCTCACACATCCATGTTTCTCTCCCTCTTTCTCCCTCCCTTTCCCTCTTGCTAAAAATAAACAATTTTTTAATCCTTTTAAAAAAATAAATAAAAATTAAGAGAACTGTTTGGAGGAATTGAAACAAAAACGAAAGCGAGTAATGATGACTGGGTGGTAAACATAGGGGTGAGAATGGGAGCGGTCTGCCTGGCGAGGAAAGGACCAAGAAGCAACTGGAGAACCGTGAAGTCGGTGAGGACTGGTGGTCTGATGGCCAATGGCAGAGGGTTGTTCCCACACCTGCTGACCACAGAACAGAGGGCCAAACGGGGACAGAGGTGTGGATGGTCCCAGAGTGGACTGAAAATGACTGGTCAGCAGGGCAGGTAGCCGAGGCCCGCTGCGGCCTCGCCTGCCCCAGGAGGGCCGGACCATCAGGTTCTGGAGCCCGGGAGCCAATGAGGGGAAGGGATCGACTGCCTGGGCGCTCTCCACTCAGTTCAAGGCAAGCACCCAGAGGAGGTTTTAGGTTGGGAAAGCCTTGTTGTTTTGTTTTAGACGAGGAGGCCTGGAATTGGCTGAGGGGAAGAGTCAGGTTGAGGAAGCAGTGATAAAGTCAGCAAAAATGGAGCAGGGAATAGGGGTAGGAAACGACAGGCGGTGGCCCAGAAACTCCCCTAAGAGCTGGGCGGGGGGCAGGGGTAGGTCAGAACTAAAAAAGGACCTTTTATTTTATTTAATTGGATAAGGGGTACAATTCTGTGGTTGGAGATGAAAACAAAAAGGGATAAATAATATCACACTCCCACCTCAGCCCTCATCTGTCCAGTTCTTATGATCATGTGGCTACTTTATTTATTTCTTACACATCATTCCAGACTTTCTTCACATAATTACAGACAAATATACCCATAGATATTTGCTTTTTCCATTCTTTTTTGTGAACCAAGGTAGCATAAAACCATACTAACACAGTGTCGTGCCTTGGGCTATTTCACCCAAAGTGTTCTGGAATTCTTACACTATCCGTAGCTAGGGAGTTTCCTGATATGTTTCTGAAGGACAGAGACAAAGAGGCGGGGGGAGGGGAGGGGAAGAGATGAGAACCCTGAGGACTGGAACACCTGAAGTGTCTTCCAGGCCAGCTCCAGCTCTTGACTCCTATCTGACTCCACACCCAAACCTGTCACCCAAACCCAGAGCTATTTTCAAATTCCCCACTGCACCTCACATGTCTTTAAACCTTCTGTCAACCCCAGGAGATTCATCCTCAGGGACCATACCCAACAAGGTCTCTGAGGAACTTAAAACAGTGCATTTGATGGAGGAGAAAGTGATGTTGCAAAGAAAGGGGATGTCAGGCCTCAGCCTTTAGGAGAAAGGCTTTCCCACCAGGCCCTTCCAGGCCCAGGACAGCTCACTCGACTGCCAGAACCCACACTTCTGGCTGTCCCTCACTGTGGGCCTCGGGGCAGCAAAAGCTGATGCCCAGGGCCACATTCACTATGGGAAAACCCCATAAGCTGCTCCACCACCCCAGGGTCCCCTCAGCCACCGCAGCCCTTCTCAGCCCTCCATCAGAACCGCTGTCCTCTTCCCAGCCCCAAACCTGCCCACACTGACAGCCTCAGCGCCCACCCTCCCCCAGCCCTGAGCAGCCTGGAAGCAAGGGGAGGTTCGGTCCTGGGCATCAGCTTCTGCGGACCTGGAGGCACCTCTCACCAAGTCACAGTTGAGTGACTCCTGAGAGCTGGTCAAAAGGTATCCACCGTGCCTCAGCTCCACTGCAGGGCTCAGGTGGGAAGTGGGGAAGGTGGGGGTGAGGCGGGGCGCCTGTGCCGGCCGCCATTCCACATCTCACATGAGGTTACTTCCTGATCCAGAGTTCTGGACGCCCCCAACTGCTTCCTGTTCCCAGGGGGTCTCCACCCGCTGTTCAGTGGCTCCCCTTGAAAGAATCGCCACTGTGTGTTGGTTATGAAACCCGGGTTTAGGGTCAAGCGGTGGCAGGTTTGTGTCCTTGCTCAGCCCCGAACAATCTGTATGACCCGTGTCAGCCCCGTAACCTCTTAGAGTCTCAGTTTCCTTATCTACAAAATGGGAATAATACCTATTTCAGGGGATTACTATAAGGACTACATTTAAGTGATACTATAAAAATTCTGTCTGGAATAATCAAATGCTCAGAGAGTGGTCACAGTCAGTCTCTTCCTCCTACCTTGCAGATCCCAGCACCCAAGCACCAGTACCTAGCGGACCCGGGTCTGCGGGCAGGCGGTGCATGGGCTGGCTTTGGGGAGCCTCAGGTGAGTGGCAGCCACAGGTGAGGGAGTACATCCGGCAGCCAGTCAAGCTCTCAGTCTCAGTGCAGGCCTCACTCTCTCCTGAATTTCAGGGGACAGAAAAGGCCCTCTGCTCCTTGTTTGGTGCCTCCAAAAGTACCTCCACCTCCTGGCCCTGGAAAAACAAATCCACGAGGCACAGGAGGCAGTTTGGAGGGGGCCTCTTGTTCTGTACACAGTCACTGCCTGCTTAGCAAGCTAGTTTCTAGTTTCTTCTGTAATCCTGGCATGCAGGCCTGGAGGAGGACTGAGCCTGCATACGGCACAGCCCCCTGGTCAGCTTGGAGAAGGAGCAAGAGGCCAGACTGGGCCTGTGCTGTGCTTCACTGGTACCGAGGACGCCGGTCCTCTTCTGAGCTGGCAGGCCACTCACCCTTCCTTCCCAGGCCCTTCACCCAGACCAGACCCTGCATAAAAAGGTGTCCACAGTGCTCCTATTCCAGACTCAGACGTGGCTGTCCCAGGAATTCACCCCAATCAGGGTTCTCCCCACCCCGGCATTTCCAGGAATTTCTTGAAGAGAGATGGGGACCCCTGACAACATAATCTAAGAGCATTGCCAGGGTGACTGTTCCCAAGGGAAGGGGTCAGGAGGGCCCTCACCCCAAGGCCAGCAGTCTCTCCCTGCAGCCACTCCAGCATGCTGTGTGTCCCGAGCTATAGGTGGACTGGATGGTGGGGAGACCCCAACAGAACCTGACATAATGAATTCCTGGGAAGCCCAGGAATTTTTGGTCCTGGGTCCCTGCATCGTATGTTTAGATGCCGTCTTGGCTTACCCAGTTCCATTCCATTTTAGGATCTTCAGGGAGGACTGGTAACCCAGATGCTGAACAGCCAGGTCCATTAGACTCCCGCGGTCCCAAGGGCAAGGATGCCAGGGGACTGACCCCAGGTCCCAGTGCCTCTTAACAACTTCCTTACTGTGGCCCTGAGGCCCTCACTCACACGACCCTGCCCACTTGAGTCACTCCCCAACCTCGGTGCTGCACCCATGTGACCCTCCCTCAGGACTCCAATGCCTCACCCATCTCCCCAGGTATTCCCTCCGGGCTGAGATAGCCAGCCTCTCCCTCCACCTGGCGAACTACTTCACCCTGTACTTCCGCGTTTGCATTCTAAAACTTAAGTGCAGGATTTAGGTTCAGCTTAGCCCGTTGAGATCTTCCAGGATGCGGACCCCACCCTCCAGTGGCATGCCTGTCTACCTCATTGTGTGACAGCCCCCATGTCCAAACAACCCTCTGCTGGTACTGCTGCCGTTGTCATGGCGCCCTGTAAGTCTTCGTCATTAAAGTGGCTGGATAGGAATGGGTCCTGCAGCCCACCACCAAAGACAACCCTCCTAGAAGTTGACATGGGTCCCCTCATCACCATGCCAAAGGCCCCAAGGACCAGGTGGTTTCCTGGTTATCCGTCGCTATGGAACAAACCAGCTCAAACTCGGCAGTGGATAGTGCCAATCATTTTCCTAGGCTCACAAACTCTCTGAGTCAAGAATCTGGGCAGAGCTCAGCAGGAATGGCTTTTCTCTCCTCCACCACGTCTAGGGCTTCAGATAGGAATAGGAGATGACGGTGGTGGGGGATGTGACCTGACTAGTTGGGGACTGAAGGTACCTGGGGCTTCTTGGCTCACATGTCTGACACCAGCATTGGGATGACTCAGAGGCTGGGCTCAGCGGGGACTGCCCCACATAGACCTACATGTGACTTCTGCATGTGGCTTGGATGCCTCATAGCATGGCAGCGGGGCGCCCAGAGCGAGCACTCTAAGAGAAGCAGGAAGAAACTGTGGGGCCTCTCATCACAAGCCTCGATAGCCACAGAGGATCTCCTTCTCCATTCTCCACTGGTCAAAGCAGTCACACACTTATCAGATTGAAGGGGAGGAACACAGACCCCACCTCTGGATGGAAGAAGTGTCCCAGAATTTTAGAACAGCCTCGGCAACTCCAAGAGCCCGCACCCAAGTGCAGAAGCACGTACAGTGGCATCGCTCCAACCAAGTCAGGGTGTACGTTCTGGCCAGCAGGCTACTCGGTAGGGAGAAGTAATCAAGAAGAAGCCATATTTGGAGGCCTCTGATGTTCCTACAGAGAGGACTACAGACCAGGCTACCACGACAAGGACCCTCTAACAGAACAGAAGTTCAAGGTGGATCTCCTGAAAAAGGCAGAGAAGCCCAGTTATCACATCGGGGGTGTGCACCGGGCCAGACCAGCAGCGTGGGACATGAGGCTGTCAACAGGTCCAGCTGCGCACCTTCAGTCCTCCTCAGGAGAATGCGTGAGAGTTTACCCAGTGCCCAGGCTGAAATTTAAAATATTGGGTTGGCCAAAAAGCCTGTTTGGTTTTTTCCATAAAATAAAATACACATTTTTCATTTTCACCAATAATTGTATTGATTTGGATATTTTGAGTATGTCGGCTCTCTCCTGCGTGGTATAACGTTGGTCTCCATTATGTCTTGATTTGATCGCTATCAACTGCAACTGGTCTACAGACCGTGGAGCATCGTCCAGTGAGAAATCTCCAGCACGAAACTTCACAAACCCCTTTTGACATGTTTGATCCGTCACAGCACCTTCTCCATACACTGCACAAATCTTTTTTTGCATTTCAGTTGCATTTGTACCTTTCTTGAAATAATAAAGCATAATATGCCAAAAATGTGTATTTTCTTCCATCTTCAATATTAAAATGGCTACACAAAAATTCACCAATTTTAGTAAGTTTTTTGTAACGCACTGATATGACAGCTGTCACAATACAATCTAACAAAATTGTTTCCGATGAAGTTAAAGACAACTAAGTGCTACTAGAACCATCTTATGGAAAAACCCAAACGAACTTTTTGGCCAGCCCAATATTATATCTGTGGGCATATTCCTGATCTGACAATTCACACCTTGAATCCTTGCCAGTTTCTAGCGATCCTCGTGCCTTTTAAATGCACATGAACCATCTCTAACCATCTGAGTTCAGTGTGGCTCTCGCCAGACAGGAAAGTAGCCAGTGCACAGATCAATAGAGCGATAAAGAAAGCAAATGGAGAAGGTCTATAAAGTAATCCTAAGCTCCTCTAAAGATGCGAGAGGGAAGGTGGGGCCCCAGGGCCCAGTGGTTCCAGCAGCCCTGGCCTGCCAGCAGCCTGGCTTCCTGTTCTTCGTCAGTGTCCTGCTTCAAGGCGGGCTCCACTTCTTTCAGAAAGCAAACCACGTGCACTGATCTGGGTCGCCTGAAGGCCATTGTACGTCACAGGTTGGAGAATTTGGGACTTGGAAGCTCATGGAGGGGCAGCAGAGAAGAAACAGCTCAGGGAAGGGTCTGGGAGAAAGTGAGGAAAATGAAATTGATTTGGTGGGGAGGGGCTGGTATATAGTTCTTCCCATGGAAGCTAAAACCTGCCACAGGTCATCTTCTTCCAGGTGTCTGGCTCATCCAACCCAATGGCCAGATCTGGTGGTGTCTGCTCTGAGGTCATCTAGTCCAACCCTCCCATTTTAGAGCTGAGGAAACTCGCAGATTTTATTAATACTCACTGAAAATCCATGTGCTCCCCCTGCATTTCCCAGTCTCCCTTGCAGTTAGCAGAAATCGTGCGATTCATTCTGGCCAATAGACTATAAGTGACATGTGTCACTTCTGGGCCAAACAGAGAAGAGGCGATACACCTCCTCCAACCCTCTCTACCCTGCCATTATGACTTCATAGCCTACATGATCTGACAGCATGGCTACATGATGGAAGAAGTCTTATCCATCCTCATCAGAGCAGAAAATAAAGCTGGATCACGGTAAGCCACTGGCACTCGGGGGTTCATTTGTCACTGCATCACGGCCTGGCTTAACCTGACTAATATGAAAATCAAGGCCTAGAGAAGAAAATATGGATACTGAGTGACCCTGAAGGATACCTATCAGATACTCCCCACCCCATCAGGAAAGCAGAATCTATGCAGGTAAGATGGCAGGATTTCTGCTCAGAGTTGGTGGTCAGGCGGCATTGACCCTCTCACCACTCTGGTGCTTTCAAATCTACAAAGCGCACTCACTGACCCCATCTTGCTTAATCCTCCCAGCAACCTTGGTGAAACCATCTTTAGCCCTATTTTATTAAAACTTTAAAAGGATATGTCAAGAGTCATACAGTGAGGAAATGATGAAGCCAAGACTAGAATCCAGTCCTTCCTTCCTTCCCACAGTGCCTAGCTAGCCATGTTTTTAGAATACTGGCATCTTTAAAACAGATTATGCCAGCCTTGACCAGGTAGCTCAGTTGGTTAGAGCATTGTCCCAATATGCCAAGGCTGCAGGTTTGACCTCTGGTCAGGGCACACACAAGAAGCAACCAAGGAACACATAAATAAGTGGAACAACAAATCGATGTCTCTTCTCTCTCTCTCTCTCTCTCTCTGCCTCTCCCCTTCCCCCCTCTCTCTCTCAAATCAATGAAATAAAAAGAAATCAAATTAAAAGAAAAAGATTATAGCTCTCTTTCCCCTTCCCTTTCCATAAAAAGACTGGTTGGTATAGGCTTGTTCTTTTCCCCATAGATCTATTTTTGCAGCACATTTATTTCAATATTTAAATTTTGCCTGGAGATAATTGGACACACCCCAAGGATGGGAAACTCCACCTTCAGGGGTCCCTGTCTGAGAGAGTCCCCTTGGCCAGTCCCTGAGGAGGTACAGACACCAAGGTCCCTGTCACATTAGCAAATGAAGAAGTTGAATCAGTCTACATCAAAGCAAGATTTCTTCAAAAACTCCAAATCTGATTCAGGTTCCTCTTCTTCCCACCACAGAGAGTGGGTGAAGGGGACCTTCTGGGGCTGCTTCCTCTTTCAACAAAAAGGGGAATGGCTGTGGGCTGAGGATTGCCATTTGTGCCTGAGAGTAGGTGACAAGTTAAAGGCCAAGGTTGGGGACCCAGAATCCAGGGTCTCTGGAACTCAGTGCTCTCCAAACCTCAGCCACAGGGGGCCCAGACTCTCTCCCAAGAAGCCCCACCCCCTGCAGCCTTCAACTCTGGCTACTCACCTGGGTCCACATGGCCTGGACATCACTTCAGACCCTCACCTGCCCTCCCTTGTTGTCAATACCTGGATGGGTAACTCAGTGCTGGGGTTCCAGTTCCCCTCCAGCTCCTTCCCACTCAGGACTCCACAGTCTGACTTCCATCTTTACCTTGATTCTTAAACTGTTCTCACCAAGGCCATCACCAAGATGCTATTGTCCAAACAGGAACACCTTAGCTTCAAGCCAGGCCCCACGACTAAGTTTGTGACCTTGACCAAGCTATTTCCCTTCTCTGGTCTAAGTTTCCTCACCTGCACAGTGGGGATAATAATAGCACCTGGCTCTAGGGTTGCTGTGAGGGTGAAATGCGGTAATGAGGGTAAAACACTTGGTACAATGCCTGCTTCACACAGTCTAGCATGTGATGAATACAGGTTATCAATCCTCCATTCAAAACCCTTGGGGCCAGAGGTCATAACTTTTCTTTTTTACAATGGAGATATAATTGACATATAACATCATATTAGTTTCAGGTGTACAACTTAATGAGTTTACACGTGTGCATATTGCGAAATGCTCACTGCAGTAAGTCTAGTTAACATCCATCGCCACACAAAGTGATATTGTTTTTTCTTGTGATGAGAGCTTTGAAGATCTACTTACTCTCTTAGCAACTTTCAAATACACAATACGGGATTATTAACTATAGTGACTATTACTTCCTCAGGACTTATTTATCTTATAACTGGAAATTTATAACTTTGGACCCCTTTCACCCACTCTGCCCAGCACCTACCCGGCAACCACCAATCTGTTCTCTCCTATCTGTGGGTTCAGTGTTTTGGGTTTGTTTGTTTTTTTTCTAGATTCCCATATAAGTAAGATCAGACACTAGTTGTCTTTCTTTGACTTACTGCACTCGATTTTTCTTCTTTCGGCAGGTAACATGGTACATAACCATCTCCCACATACCTCACTTGGTGGGCGCCCGGGCAGGGCCCCTCAGTGGGACACATTCATGGCTCTGCAGAGAACACGTCCATACGCACCTGGAGAGGCATAAAGACAATAAAGACCTCGCCGTTCAGGTCAAGTTTTGTTGCCAGATAAGATCTGGTACCAAACTGACACACACAAAAAAAGCCAGCTTTATTTTTAGGTCACTATTATTCACTATTATTCATATTTAACACTTGGATGTCTCTGTCACCTGGAATGTAGTATGTGCTTGATGACTCTTTCCTAGGAAGCCTTGGCTCTGGAAGTCCTCCCTACTATCCCACAAAGACCTAACTCCCTCCCTTGTACCCCACAACCCATGGGATGGCACTGGACAATCCGGGATCGTTTTACATTGATTTCTGCTCCATTGCCCCAGATTTCTAAGTCAACTCTTTGAGGGCAAGAATAACGTTTTCTACTTCCCTGGTTATAATGTGGCAACACCTCATAGGCCCTCACCAACTGGCAACAGTTACAAATGCACACCTCCGGCTTCTCCTCTGCTTTGCTGCCCAGCTTATGTCCACTTAACTCACCTCACTTACTAACTCCTCCTTATTCCTTTTGTGGTTCTCCACAGTCTGATGGTTTTGTTACAGCATCGTTCCCATTGCATACGTCCCTTTCTGTCCCTCCCTTCCTCCATCCTGGTGGGTCCCCAGCTGCCCCGGAGTCCCCTCTGGGCCCAGCCTGACTTAAGAGTATAGGGAAAGTTGGATTTTCCATCCAGAAATATGAAACCCAAATCATCTTTTGTGAAGGAATCTTATCCTGGAGCTTAATGTATTCTTTATTTTACCAAATCAATTTGCTTTTCAGCAAATTTCTATACAAATCCTCTCTTACCACTATTTCCATTATAAATTGGAAAATGGGTTTAAAAGAATATGAGCTCATGGAAGGCACCCCCAGCATTCTGCCAGGGCAAATATGGGTCCCCATACCAAGGACCTGCAGTGTTCCGTTCCACTATGTTCCATGGGGAACCTCAGCCTCATCCTGTTCCACTATATTCCACAGGGAATCTCAGGCTGAATCCTATTCCACTGTGGACTTTGGCCTTTCACTTTTGCCCTCTCTTGGCCCCCTTTCTACAAGGGCTCTTCAGCAGGGGTCAAGCTCAGGCCCACCCACCTTCCAATAGAGGCAGCCCCTCCTCTTCTCCTCTGCAGCTGGAGAGATTTTCCTAAGGAGTTGCTCACTGCTTTCAGCCCTTTTTAAACCGACCTGCCTCTGAGGGTTAATGTATAGATTCACTTCTGATGTCCCCTGATGTCTGTAGCTCACAACAAACCCCTCAATCCCAGTTTTCTCAAACTGGAACTTTTGTTTCCTTCTCCTCTCCGCCTCCCCCTCAGGTCTCACAGCTTCCTGAGAGGCCCTTCACCCACCATGGGCAGGGAGCTCACACTCAGCCAGCCCGCAACATCAGCAAACCTAAAACCCACATGTACATTTTATTACCTTGTAGCAAGATGACTTATAATACAACCTACAATAAATCGGGGGAAAGAGAAACTGAACAGTTCCTCTGGGTGGCGGATCAGGGATATATATATCCCCCTACATATTATTTTTAAGACTCTTTTCTGAAATGAGAATGTGGTTAATGAAGTAACCAGGCCTGTGGTATGCTGGGGTCTTATACCACTGGTGTTTCTGCCTCATGCACCCGATTCTTCTTTCTTAACTAGAGGCCTTTTTTAAAATGGGGAATCCCCTGATTTTGCATTCTGACATCTCCTAATTTAGTTCCTCCCCTGTTTTTGTTTGTGTATTAATTTATTAAACAGACACGGGCTGAGAGGTCACTTCGGAGGACAGAGACGGAACCTGGGGTGCCGACTGTGGGCTGTGCTCGTCCGTCCAAACCTTGAAAAAGAGAAAGTCACCCTAGGTCGCTGACTGGCCAATTTTGTGCATTGGAAGCTCGAAAGTAAGTTTAAGTAACTTACTGGAATACAGTTCATGGTCATCTTGGTTGTCCAATGGGCCGATGCTAGGTGTCCCCCCAGTCTCTGATGTGACAGCAGGACCCCCCAGCGCCCCTGAAAAACAAGGGCCATGCAAGCCTTCTGGAAAACTTCCCTTCGCTGATGTAGCTAACCCTCTCCCACTCACTCAGCTCACGGCCCCCCAAGGACCAACCACATGGGCTCATGACCCCCACCCGTCACTCTCAGCCCCTCTCCTCTCAGCCTGCAATGCTGGTGACACCCAGGACAGAATGCCTGGAGATGCCCCTCCACCCTTGCACTTCTGTCGCCTACCCCTTGTGCCTCTGCTAAGATCACAGTGAGTACAAGGGGAAAATCAAACCATGCTGCTCTGAGGGGGTGCTGCCCAGGAGGGGGTGCTGCTCAGGGCTCTGGCACGGCTTCACAGGGTGGTGGCTGTCAGCCTACCCACGGTGGCCCCTGACGCGCCCTGTCTGAGATCAGCCCTGCATCCCACCCAAACTCCATCCCCTCGCGTTGCCCAGGGCACCGCGCTGCACCAGGCGTGCTGTCTACTCGGCCAGTTTCTGCTCTGCTGACGCTTTCCCAGCAGCTCACACACATGTTTTACTACCTCCCGTCTTAAAAGAAAAAGAAAAACAGTATCATTTGGAACTGGGTCACACTCTTCAGCTACCACCCCATTTTTCTTCTCCCCTTTAGAATAAAATTCCTCAAAAGAATTATCGATTTTTGCAGTGCCTACCACCTCTCCTCCTTTTATTTCTTGAACCCTTTACAATTGGGCTTTGCTCCCCACCATGCCCCTCACCAAGGGTCACAACAGCATCTACTGGTCAGCTCTCAGGCGACCTCCCCCACCTCTCAGCAGCACTGGGCCAGCCTATCTCTCCCTCTCGGCAGAAATTCTTCCTCCTGTTTCTCCCACCGCCCCATCTCTGACCCTCCCTCCCTGGCTACTGTTCTCCATCCACTTGACTCCAGTCTCCATTCCAGGGCTTCTCTTTTTCCTGACTGCTCATCCCAGGCAACCCCATCCTGCTCCCACTCTGAGAACCTCTCATGTGCCTTTGAGTTTGTATCCCAGCTGGGTGACCTTGGACAAGTCATTTAACCTCTGTGCCTGAGTCTCCTCACCTGTAAAAGGAGGAGTACCTGTTCATAGGGCTGTTATGGGACTGAGTTAGTATTTGTATGGCACTAAAACACGCCTAGTATGTTTATTCAGTGAATGCTCTTCCCACCTGTTCACCTGGCCAACGTCAGCTCACCCTTCAGGTCTGAGCGTAAATGTTATCTCTAGATTTCTGTGCAGCTTCTTCTCCTTGTCACGCTTAGAAAATTGTGATCAACACATGCCCTCTGGGACTGCTGACTGTTGAGTACCGCCTGGTTAGCCAGCCCCTGGAGAGCGAGGACAGCGACTTCCTTCATTACTTCAAGGGTGGGGGGCAGGGGGGACCTCAGTGAAGAGTCACTGGACCAATGGTTGGAAGAAACTGCTGGGTTCCCGTGGGGCTTAATTAAGAAGGTGGATCTCTCCTAAGAAAGGGGCTCTGGAAGGATCGTCATCAGAGCCTGGCCCATGCAGGAGGCTACACATCCCCATGACCACCACAGGGGCCCTTTGTCCCTCTGTGCCCACCTCCTGTGGCCTGGATGACATGGCTTCATCCCACAGCGGTGGTCGATGAGGCTAAGCCACCTGATGTTCTGTGGCCGAACAAAGCCGGGGCTCACCTGCAGGTACGTTAGTTAGCCGGGGATTCTGTTCATACTCAGAGCTGAAACTCAGTAAGGAGCCGACATTCCTGAAATGGACTTACTCTGGCCAGGCCGACTCCGTGCAGGTGGCAAGTGAGGTGAGAACAGACCTGGGTTTGAATCCTTGCTCTGCCCCTGGTCGCCTGTGTGGCCCTGGGGAGAAATGGTTGAAACTCTGGTTCTTCAGTTATAAAATGTGGCACTATGCTTTGCACCTGATGGAAATGCACATTTTTACTTCCCTCCCTCCAACTTGGAATAGAAGTTTCCCATAGGTAATGAAATGGTAAACATTAAGAAGCCTTAGGAAGGAGTAGAACTTTTCCCCCATCATGAACCACACGTATTTGACCTTGGGTAGGGCATATTCAAGTATGGTTCCATTCAGTTCAACTCAACTCAGTGGAAAACTGTGTATAAGAACCCTACCGTGGGCATGGGTATGTGCCACAGCCTAAGGAGGACACAGTGAAAATCCAACTCCATACCTCCCTCTTTTTGTTTCTCTAGGACTTTGTGTATAAAGCAATAAAGGACTTCTTAAAGTCTTTGAAGTCCTGCTCCATTAATCCCGGGATTCAGATGGAAGAAGCTTATCGTGAGGGGAGGCAGTGAACCCTGCTTGAGCACCAACACTCCCAGTGCCTCCATGTGCGTGTGTTCCGATGAAATCCCCACCGCCGCCCTGTGACGCCATATCTAAACACATCGCTGAGATGCAGTCCCACCTCTACAGACCCAGCAGGCAGGGCCTCCGGAAGGCCTGGAAAATTCCAGAGCCTCAGCACAAACGCAATCCCTCCTGACTTGGGTGTGGGGGGAAGGTACAGGAGGAGCCAGCTCAGACCTTCAGAAATCCTAAACTCTAAACTCAGGGCACCGCCCCGCAATGTGATCCACAGCAGAGACACAAGCTCCTTAAACACAAAGCTTGCGTGGATGCTGAAGTTAAAATTGCATCTCTCCAGATGTTTCCAAACACAGTATTCTGGATAACTTGAGCAAAGCTGCATTTTATTTTCTTTTTCTCATTGCCCTGACCTGCTGGTACAGTGGCCCTTGGTCTGCCCACAGGGTTAGGTGAGGTGGCAGCCAGTGTCTGCCATGTCCCAGACCTTTTCCACTGTGAAGGAGTTGACCGGGCATCTCATAGGGGCGCCCCTTCCGAACTCTATTTTGAGAAGCAGAAAAGCTGATGAGGCCATGAGATAACTAGATAGAAATAACTTGAGAACTGTTTCAAGGTCAGTGGGTTCAGCTGGATATTCAAATTCATCTTTGTTTCTCTTTTCCCTTCCCATGAAAAGCATGGTGGATGTGTAGCTTCTCCGTGCGTTGCTGCAGTGTCTGGGTTCAGGTGGAAAATCCTGGTCACCCTTGAATAAGCTCCCTGTGCTCACAGGTTCCTTGGGAAATCTGTTGACAATTTCCCGCGGTCTCAGACCTAGGGGCTGCTCTCCAAAAGGCCTTGTGATTATGATTTTAACTCTCCTTAAGAAGACATTGGAAGAACACAGTCTCAAAATCACATTCAGCCTCAACGCACTGAAGAATGCATGGCCAAAACGCATGAGGCCCATGGTCGGGCGAGGAGGGAGGAACGGGAAGTCTCACAAACTGCCGGAAGGAGTATAAATTGACACACTCTTTGTTGGAGAGCAATGTACAAACCTATCAAAATTTTAAATGTATAAATATGCCCTTTGACTCAGTTACTTCATGTCTAGAATTATATCCAGTCACACAAGTACTCAAAGATACATGAGCAAAGATATGCATTGTAGTCATTTTAATAATATTTTTAAAACTGAAAATAACCTCAACATCCATTAATGAAGAATTAGTTACACAATGTCAGAATTAGCTGTTCTGTGGTATACTATGCGGCAGTTCAATAATGTTAAGACCCATCTATGTCAAATGACATGGGAAGAAATGAACAATTACTCATTAAATTAGAGACACAAGTTTTCAAACAGTATAAACCAAATTGTGTATGTGTTTTAAAGTGTGTGTATATATGTGTATATGTGCACACACATATATATAATAAGCATAGGGAAACATCAAGATGTTATGTTACTTAGGGGAGGGGCTCTGGGTGGAAGGAGGTAGAGGAGCAGAGAATGGGGGACTTTCACTTGTTTTTCTAAGTTATAAATTTTCCTATAAGAAACATATGTGACTTTCATAATAAGGTTGTTTTTTTTTCTTTTTGAGCATGTACAGAGGTCTTTGGTGACGAGCCTTGGCATGGTGTTGTGTCAACAGACCTATGCTGTGACCAGGGTCAAGGCCATCTCCCCCACCCGGGGCACCGTTTCAAGTTCCATACTCCTCTGAGCATGACTGAACCTGAAACTGGCAGAGAGGGCACCATGCTCACCTGCTGCCAGGTGAGAGAAGGTGTTCACGGCTCTGTCTGCTTGTTGGGGACAGACAGAGCTTTGCAATTCCCACAGTGCCTTTGCTACTTTATCTCACAACAGCCTGCAAGGTAGGCAGGACAGGAATTTTTACTTCCACTTCTACAGGGAAGGCACGGAGAGGTTACTGACCCAGCCTCCAGTTACGTGACCAGAAAGTCGGTGAGCCACACGGGAATCAGGTTAAGCAGATGCGCTCATCTCCACTGCAGAGGCACACACCTGTCACCAGGACCAGACAGGTGGCCACCCTGGGCCCAGAGCGCACTCTCCTTGGTCCAGGGCTCAGTGACAAAAGGCCGCATTGCCTCTACCTTTTCATTTTCAAGCTGTCTGACACATTCCAGCAGTTAAATCTGACGTGTCAGGGACCCATTCTCATTCTTGAAACAAGGGGTCTTTGTACAGCTTTCCTATCACCCGTTGCCTAGTAAGGCATTGGCATGGGCTGCACTGTGTCCCCCCAAAACTCACATATTAACATCCTGACCCCCAGTACCTCAGAATGTGACCATACTTGGAAATATGTTCTTTAAAGAGCTAATTAAGTTAAAATGAGGTCTTTGGGACAGGTCCTAACCCAATAGGATTGGTGTCCTAATAAAAAGGGAATTCAGACACAAACAAGTACAGAAAGAAGGCGATGTGGGGACACAGGGAGAAGAGGATGGCCATCCGCAAGGAGACAGGCCTGGAACAGACCCTCCCTTCCCTACAGCCCTCAGAACGAACCCACCATGTCAACGCCTTGGGCTTCCAGCCTCCAGAACTAAGACCGTACATTTCTATGTCTAAGCCACCCGGTCTGCGGTTTCTTATGGCAGCCCTAGCAAACTCACATGCATATCTCTCAGAACACAGCTTCGTTTCCTTATCTCCAACTTCTTGAGAGAGGACCTTGCTATCTCATACAAAGAGTAACATCATCAAAATAATTCTCAAGAGACGTGCACTAAGATGGTTCAGCTCTGCAGAGTAATCAGTGGTACCACCCAGACTGAGAATTCTTTAGGTGGAACTTCTTGGATAACTCTAGCACTTTATCAGATGTGTGTAGGAGAAGCCGGTGGGGAGGGCCCTTCCCAGAGCGGCCTGAGCCCATCTGCAGATGAAGAACCAGCGCTGCGTTGCTTCAGGGTCCCCAGTCTGCTCACAGATACAGTGAAACCCCTCAGTATATGAATCCCAGGAAACAGGAGGTCCTTTAATTTGTTCCAAGGACAAATTAAAGGTATGAATTTAAGGGGTTTTAAGATAAAAAATATACGTTTAGAAATGTTGAAAAATATAGAAAATGTCGGGGTGGGGGAAAGAAAATTGCCATGACTCTCTGTTTACTTTTTTGTACATTGTTGCTTTGTTTTACATGGTCATGTTTCATAAGTGGATACAGAGTTATACACTCATACACAACCTTACATACCCTTTTACTTAAATATAAAGCATTTCCTCCGTGTGATTATAATCTCTCTGTAAACATCATTTGAAATGACTGCAAAGCACCCCAGCAAGCTGATCAGTTTTCTCAGACATGAACTGCAGAACATCTGCCTCAGAATTACATGGGGTATGTGAAAAATGCGGATTTCTGGATCTCATCCCAGAACCCTTAAATCAACCTCTAGGGGTGGAGGCCGGGAATCCTCATTTTAATAAGCTTCTCAAGCAACTGATAAAAGTTACAAAAAATTGAAAACCACTGAAATTGGTATAACCCTTAACCCAATGCTGAACATTTCAGTCATTTGCAATTTTTGCTTTTATAAATAACTGTGTAAAGAACATCTTTGTGCATAAAGCACTTGACCACTTTTATAGCCTTTCTTCAGGATGCTTTCCCAAAAGTGATACTATTTGGTCAAAGATGTGAACCTGTAAAGACTCTTGACAGCCCTGGCCAGTGTGGCTCCGTCGGTTGGATGTCACCCCACGAAACAAAGGCGCGTGCCTGGGTTCAGTCCCCAGTTGGGGTACACACAGGGAGCAGCCAATGGATGTTTCTCCCTCTCTTTCTCCCTTCCCTCCCCCTAATTAATTAATTAACTAATTAATTAAAAGACTCTTGATAAACACAAACACTCCTGTGCACATCTTTAAGCATAGTCTGCTCAGGTTTCAGGGAAAAGTCAGTGGCCATTTACTTATCTATATTCCTGGTTTATACTAGCTTTTGTTTTCCAGTTCTCTTTTCAACAGTGATCTATCTTTATTACCAAAAATATTGAGTTGGCTCACAATAAAGTAGGCAAGAAATGAGCAAACAGTCAATAAAATGCCCTTTATTGATGCATAAAAAACTCTAGCCTAACCCCATGGAAACCCAGGGCAGCAGATAACCACAGGCACTTCCAGGATTCCAGATACAAACCAGAACTGAAAATTAACGCAGCAGCACAGCAACACACGCATCCCCGGGCCATAAAGACAGTGCTCTCCTCAATTCATGGAATGACCGACGCTTGAAGGCAGAGGCACCGGGAGATGGGTGTAGGTAGAGGCTAAGCTTACCCTCCCTGATGAGTGGAAATCATCTCTCAAAAAATAAAGAGCACAGCAGCTGGCAGGATTGGGGGTTCTGGCAAAGAAAATTTGTTCACAGCAATAGTGAGCTCAGGGCAGCTTATGGGCTGCCACGGGTGTCAGAAAGAGCCACAGAACGAAATGGCAAGTGCATAGCAAGCATGTTGTTTTTAGACTGTGTGTTGAAACAGCTTGGGGAAGAGGAAATAATGCAACAATACGGGCAACCTTAAGCAGCCCACTCTGCACAGATCAGAGCGATGAGAATTCATTCATTTGCTTCATTAGCCTTTACAGAGCCTTTACCAAGTGCTAGGCATGGGTCTGAGAGCTGTACAGTATGAACTTATTCAGTCCCCACAATCAAGCCTATAAGATATCATCACCCTCACTCTACAGATGAGGAAACTGAGACACAGAGAGGCTAGGGAACTTGGCCAAAGTCACACAGCTAGTAAGTAAGTGGCAGAGTCAATATTTAATCCAAGCAGCCTGGCTCTAGAGTCCAGGCTTGTATCCACTACACTGTACTGTGTTGGGAGAAAGGACTAAGAAGCGTGGGAACCTAGCATCCAGAGGAAAAGAACAGTGAGTGAAGCCGAAGCCACAGTCAGTTAAAGTGACACTAAGAGCACAGATGCTATCAGCTGACCCTCACACCCCAGCACATTTTGGAAAGATCTTGTTGTTCATTACAAACCAGCCTTTCGGCACCAGTCTTCTCTTAATCATCCCCTGCTCCCCCCACACACACACCGCCCCCCTGGTCCCCCTGTCTGCTAGCTTCAGAACTCGGTGCCTCAGCCCGTGGGGTGCCACGCTCCCAGCACAATAATTCCCCCCCTTAGGGACCGCCTCTGCATTTTATTTGAAGGACTGCAAAATCCGTCATCAGAACCCCCAGCCTTGCCTCCAAGGCCTTCCACTGCTGCAACGAATTACTTGGGCTGTAAACTCCCATGTGGAAACAATCTCCAGGCTTTCCCATCAAACCTGGCTGGCTGGCAGCTCACATGCCTAGACTGAAGCAAGCTGCCTCCCCTTTTAAACAAACACATTAAGTTAATAATAACACCGACCACAGTTTGACAGCCACGTTTACTAATTAATTCTTATTTGTCCCTTCTGTTAGGAAGGCGGTAGGGTTTGCTCCATTTACACATGAACTGAGACTCCTAAGTGATTTCTCTTAAGGTGGCACCAAAAAGTTACTGGAGAGTTTACCTGGGAACTTCCCTCTTTGTTCAGCCTTGTGGCCGCTGGAGATCCTAGAATCCCTTCCTGCTGGATCCAGTGGCGACCAGCCCTGCCCCTTGACATGAGTACAGCTTGCTCCTCACAGCCATCCCTTCCCTTCACCTGCCAGTGCACGTGGTGATCTCATTCCATCCTCACAACAATCCAAAGGAGGCTCCGTTAGGATCACCATCCCAGATGAGCAACTGTGGCTCTGCGAGGTCAAATGACAGCTCAAGGTCACTCAGCTCGGAAGCAGCAAGACCTACTATTCTCTAGCCTCACCTTTTGCCCAGGGATAACTGATTCAGAAATTTGTTCCAGGTGATGTAACAGACACTTCCATAAGAATAGAAGTCTCCCTCCCTGCCCAGCCTTGGGCTCTGATCATAGAACCTGCCCTCTCTCCCTACACCTGCCTCCAACGGCTGGTGGGCTTCGGTGAGAGGAGGAAACTGCCCCTACTCTGTAACCCGTGTTCCCTTAATCCAAATAAGTTTATCTAAAGAATGCTGTTGGCTGGGTCAGATACCACTGGATGGATGTTCTCAGCCGTATTGTTGGATCTTTGCTGGACTTCCACCCCAAGCGATTTTCATTCAGGGATTCCAAGGCTGGGGAAGGGCACAGGGCGTGCTCTCTGTCTGCTTATCTTTACTTCGCCCTCTATCTTCTCTCCCTTCTAGAACACTTACTGGGTATTTTCGATGTGCCAAATGTTCTACTGGCACCATTAGCATTCTAGTTCATGTTTAATTCTTACACCAACCCCACAAGACATGTGGAAACTGAGGCATGGAGAGCTGATGTGCATGAGAGAGGTCACAGGGCTGCTGCACAGCAGAGCTGGGACCTGCCTACGGACTCCAGATGTAGGACACTGGTCTCCGACTCCCCCACCTCTTACCCTTACACAGCAGAAGGTGCCAAACTCTCAAGGCTAATGGCCCCACGGTCACAGTTTTCACCTGGCGATGGCCTGTGGGGCTGATTACAGCCAGGCCTTATTTCCCAGGAGGACCCAGGGGCTCCGTTGCAGAAACCAATACCCACACCCCCACCCTGGCTGCTGGACAAGGAGGATCAGCTGACTCTGAGGGCTGAGAGATGCAAGTTTCTGAGGCTGTACCAGAAAAAAAGGAAGTGCCCTTGGCTTCCTGCTCAGTCTGGGCCTGGCCAATCACGTCCCGGGTGAGATCAGTATGGTGGCAGGGACCTAATGAGTAATAACACCACCAGGCTCATCTTGAACATCAAACCTCCACATTTTCCTAGGGTCTCTCTAAGGACCCACAGCTCTGTGACAACCATGACCATGCGGCTCATATACCCACATGATACCCTCATGAGCCAGAAGGAACGGCCTTGCCAAAGGGGAGGTGAGTGGGTTGGCCAGAAGTGAGTTGCAAGAACTAAAATCAGGTCCCATGATCTGCCAAGAATCCAGGGCGACAAGACCCCTCCAGGCCTCCCCCTTGTCTGAGAAATAATGAACAAGTGTCTAGGTCTCTCAAAGTAGCTGGACTGGAGGTGACTCTAGGACACCTGCTTAAAGAAAGGCGGTGACCCTGGTGGGAGAAAGACCGGATAGCCAGAGTGAACACACTTGCGCCATTATCTGCAGGCCTGCCTGTCTCCCGCACCCCACCCACAACTGCCCTGCCCTAAGCAGCCACTCTGGACACAACTGGCCACCCACAGACTCCGCCTCTCCTCCATGCTAGGATCCAAACCTGCTAGCAAAGATGCTGTTTGCCCAGAGAGCTGGGTTTTAAGCCTACACTAGCCCAGCTGTGCTCCACGTCAAGGGCCAGATGGGAGATTTCTCTCTTCTCCCACCTCAGACAGATCTGCTCAGCAGAGAGCTGGCCAGGCACAGAAAGCCTGTATCCATGAGCAGGGTCTCTTAGCTGACTCCAGCTTCCTTGGGAGGTCTCCCAGGCTGGACCCAGACCTTGGAACCTCTTTTGAGGTGGCCCATTAGAATGGGCCGGTCCTGAGAAGGTGCCCTGATTCCCTCTTCACCACACCCTGCTCCTAACTCTGCCTTTCTGGGTCCTTTCCCCTGACTCCTTCCCCTGGCTGCTGTGACCCCCTGCTCATCTGCCCAGCCCCCTCATTCAGAACCACCTGGACCAGCCCCGAGGCCTCACTTTCCTCCCAGCCTTCCAGGCCCACCCCTGGTATGTGGCTTCTGCAGACAACCTCCATGCTGGAGGAAAAAAACCAAGGACCCCCTAACCCCCACATCTTACACATGAGGAAACCATGTCCCACAAAAGCTAAGTGACAGGTCCAGGGCCACCATTTGGTAATAGCAGAGTCGGACTGGTTTCCAAGAATTCAAGAAATGTTTGTTCCACCAACCTGCACACAGAAAGTCAAATTAAAGTAATAGCGATGGCGGATGGGGGTGTGTGGAGAACAAGATTCATCCATTTACAGATGGGGAAACTGAGGCCCAGGGAGGTAAGGGGGCCTTCCCAAGGCCCCCATTCACACTGTTTGTTGGTGTGAGCTCTTAGATACAAATTAACTGGACCAGAGCCCCCTAATCCTGCTGCTGACAGCGGATGTCCAGACGGTAGGATTTTGTAACCTCAATTAGTCACCTATTAACAGGCAGCCCTGAAACCCTCCTGCCATAAATCCCCCCGCCTGCAGGGGACTGTGTGCCTCTCTGCTCCCTGGAGAGCTGCTCCACGCAGGGATTTGGTCTCCCGGTCAGAAAAGAGTCAAAGAATCTGAGAAGGAATAGGGCTGGCTAACACTTTCATTTTTAAAAAATCCTAATGAATAAAGTTCTAATTGTTTTATTTTTAGAAAGTTCTAAGTTACCTGAGTGACAACTCACTAGCTGCCTGGAGAATTCCTACTCCTCCTTCGGGTGTGGTGGGCGCCTTGGCCCTGGATAGCCCAGCTTCAGGTCGCGCAGCTCAAGTTTCTTAGCCCCTTGGAGCCTCAGTTTTCTAATGTGTCAAACAATATTATCCCCCTTTCTGCCTCTTTATGAAATATGAAATTAGAAAATGGAGGGAAAAGAAGGCTGGGCCTTGTAAAGTGTCCTACTAACATAAGCAATTACTCATTATTAACATAATGCTCTCCTGGCATTTGAGAAAGGCCCTTTGTGGAGGGACTAGAGGGGGATCGGGATCACTGGGCCAGGTTGCTCCCTCCAGCCTGATTTCATGAGCCCCCCTCTTTGTCATGGAAACTTCTCTCTCATTGTACTTGGCTCATTCCCTCAGCTCTCTCTGAACTCTGCACTCTCAGCCCACCTACCCACACCCCCACAGTCCCCCTCCCCAACAGTTGTCAGCCCACCCTGATCACAGACAATGGAGCCCCACCCAGGGCTCTCAAGAAAGGGTTTCCCTTGCCTTCTCCCAGTCCCAGCTTCCCCCCCCCCCCCCCCTGCAATGGGCCAGCTGATGGGGAAGCCCTGGAGAAGCTGGCTCAGCCCCTTCTTTTCCTGTACAGGTGTCAGTCTCATTGACCCCTGGTCTTTAAGGCACAGCAGAGCCCCCACTGTCTCAGGTAGGTTAGTCTTCCTGTGGGAAGGCTGAAGGAGGGTTCCGGCTGCCTGATAACAACAGCCCCTGGGCACCTCTCATTTTCTGAACCCCACACTAAATCAGAGGAGGGGCAAGGAATGAGCATTTACTAATCCTCTGTTACGTGCCGGGCACTTTGCCCATGTTCGCGCTACTTCCCATAACCCACAGAGGGTATTATTATCTCCGCTTAACAGAGGAGGTGAAACAGGTTCCGAGATGCTAGGAAACATATCCATAATCACTCGAGACAGAAGGGAGGGAACAGAAATACACATCCAGGGCTCTCACCTCTGTGCTGGGGTGAGGGCAGACCACATACAGAAGTCACTTCCTGAGTCTATAAAGAGCAGGTGACTGCAGCCCACGCAAAGAAAAGAGCATAAAGCTCCACGGACTTCGGGATTTTTTTATGATCTCACGATAAATACTGGAAGTGAATATAAAAAGTAAAAACAGTTGCTGTTAGGTAGAGATCTTCAATATAATATTGTTGTGTTACCTTTTCAGTAAAAAACACCAAACAAGTTCCTTCCTAACAATTTTGCATTCGCAAAGGGAGTGGCTGGTGTGTATAATACTAGTGACGAGTGTTCATTGACCACTTACTATGCAAAAAGCCTCTACAGGGAGGCTGTCATTCAGTCCACCAACAGCCTATGCAATTGGTAGAAAGGTTCCCTGTTTTCAAGATGAGGAAACTGAGGTACAAAAGCGATTTCCCCCAGGTCACTGAGATAGTTAGGAAATTTGAACCCCAAGGGTCTGATATTGGAGCCTGACCCTGACCCATTTAACTTAATATTAACAGCTCTGGGACTTCCGGGACAAAGGATGGAGTTTGAACCAATGAAGGTACCTACTATGTGCAAGTGCCAGAGAGTCAAAAACATGCAATAACCATTGGCTGGAATGGAGGAAAGGAAGGGATGAGTGGGGGGCAAATGGATGATTTGCTGTGGGGGTCCTGGGGGTGAGTACACACCTGAAAGGGTTGAGCTGGCCATCAGCAAGATGTTCTGGATCCTTCTAACTGCCACTCTACAAGGGCAACATGGGAATGGCGTGCAGATGCAGACAGCAGCAGAGGACACAGGCCCTCCCTGGATGAGCTGCAGCTCAGCCTTCAGTCTGGACGCTGACCATCGTGCTTCGGGGATGCTGACCACCCAGCACAAGATCACCAGTCTGGGGTTATCTCACACCATCCAAGGCTGGGCTGAGGGACCAACACGTGCCTCTCACAGATTAGGCCTGAGGCCAGCAGGAACACCCACGGGAAGGAGCCCCAAGCCCACAAGCACTTGCTGAGCACTGACTCTGGAAGGCAACCAGGTAGGACTGAAGGGACTTCTGGCTCCAGGAGTTACCTTCTAGGAATATCTCAGCGATGACAGTAGCTCCCATTTCCCTGTAGAGGACAGTCTCCTGGAGTCCTCCCACCTCCCGTTTCCAACCTGGCCACCAAAGCTCCCATTTTTTCCCTCCCTCCAGTCCCCCCTTCTTCCTTCTCTCTGCCCCCACAAGATCCAGCCCCTACCTGCCCTCTGCAGCCCCATTTCTCACTGCTGCTTCTCCCCCTCTGGGTCTCGTGAAACACCACTATTTTCTTTCCTTTTTGAATAGCCCGCTCCCTTTTACTTCCTCGGTGCCTTCATCTGCAGTATTTCCTCTGCCTGAGATGTCCTTCCCTGGCCCCTCTCCAATGTCTAGAGTCCCAGGGGTGTCCAACCTGCAGCATGCAGCCCTCACACAGCCCAGGATGGCTGTAAATGCGGCCCAACACAAAATCGTAAATTTACTTAAAACATAATGAGATTTATTTTGTGATTTTGTGTCACAATGCATTTAATGTGTGGCCCAAGACAACTCTTCTTCTTCCAGTGTGGCCCAGAGACGCCAAAAGTTTGGATACTCCTGGGAGACAGACAATCCTGCTTACCCTTTAGAAGTCTTCCCCAACCATCAGGAAGGGTAGGTCCCTGCCTCATGCTTCTACAGCACATCCTGCTTTGGCCCATGATTTGTATAATCAGTTCATTGCTTTTCATCTCCATGAGGACATGGACTGTGTCTGTTTTGTTCATTACTCTGTCCCCATTCCCTAGCACAGCACTGGCACCTACCAGCAGCTCTTCCATCATTTCCAGCTCCTCAGATACAGCACAGTTCAGATTCAGTTTCTTTCTGGGAGGCTGAGCCATGCAATGCAGAAAACTCAGTGCAGAATTAGCTTACTTAAGCATGTTACCATAAACCTCTGTATGGCTGGAAATCCTTTCCCAGGCTCCCAGAGACCCAGGAGGCCAGATGAGAGGCAGAGATGCCACCACGTCCACTGCTTTTTTGGTGAAAAGACTCACTCCAAGTGTGGAAATCCTTGTGGTGCAGCTCAAGCCATTGCCTAGCTGGCTTCTTGCAGGAAGTAAGGGGGAAATATGTAAGCCACTCAGGCCTTGGCCAGCTGAAAGCAAGCCTCAGCCCAGGAACGCCACACTGTCCTCCACCCACATAGCTCCTCTGCTCCCACCCTCGTGGACCAGTGGCAAGAATCCAAGTTTGTGTAAACAAGGCCACAGGAAAGCAAGCACCCTTATCTGCTATCAGTTCTCTTTCTCCAGCTCAGCCACTTGGCTGGACCCTCAGCCAGGAGGTGGGAGCTGGCCAGACTCCTCCCCTTTTCTCCTTTATCTTTTCTCCCTGGCCAATTTCTCCTCCCCCACAGCTTGAGCTCCCTGGGGTCCCTGCTCTGCCAGCTGGAGAAGGGAGGCAGTTCTCTCTTCACAGCCCAAGTCAAGGCTGTGTCTCTGATTGTCTGCACTGGGGAGGCTCCCTCCTCCTGCCTTCCTTCCCTCCCAGCTCCCTCAGGATGGGGTGGCAGATGTGTTTATCTTGTTGGAGGAGATGGGGAGGGGTGGTGGGCAGCAGTCTGGAAATTAGTTGAAGGGTGTGGAGTGCCCATGGGGAAAGGCTCTGGCTTTGGCACGCAGGACAAGAGGGTTGCATTTGGGTCCTTGCGATGTTCAAGATCCAGTTGGAATCAGATGGACAAGAGTTCATTAGGTACAAGGTCTCTTCCTGCTCTAAAATCCCTTACGAGCTAGAAGGCTGCGGGGGAAGGTTCTTGGCAGCGGTGAGTCTGCCTGTCTGCCTGTCTCTTCCTTGGACTTCTAATTACACAAGCCTGGTACTGACCCAGAAAGAGGGGGTGGCTGGCTAATACTCTGCGGACTGTCATATTATACCAGAGGCATTCCAGCCTGAAAAAAATCTGTGAGTCTGAGGTATCAGGTTCCATGAAATGAAAATATCTAGCCACATCCCTAAGAAAATAGATGCTATACTTCTCAGACCAACTGAACTGTGAGGGGAGAGGCAAGCTCCTCCCCCTTCATCAACCACAGGCCCTTGTCTTCCCCCTACAGGAGTCTAGGGGGCCCTTGGAGAAATCAAACAGCGACTGAACTCATGACCCAAACGCAAGATAGATGAGGGTACTGGTGGAGTGGAGCACCTGGGATTTACAATAGCACCGTGAGACCTAAACCCTGGCCAGGCCCGGGACGTTTAGAGATTAACATAATCCCTGGACAAAAATAAACCAAAGCTTAAACACTCAAAGCAGACAACAGGAGGTCTCAGAAATACAATACTGTGGCCCTTCATTTTATG
Organism: Desmodus rotundus; assembly: GCF_022682495.2. Classification (NCBI taxonomy): domain Eukaryota; kingdom Metazoa; phylum Chordata; class Mammalia; order Chiroptera; family Phyllostomidae; genus Desmodus; species Desmodus rotundus. The sequence goes on from NC_071393.1 coordinate 111,942,528, forward strand.
GAGAAGAAAGTGAAGTGGTAAGTGTATGACCCTACGATGGTCCTGAAAGTGATCCTAGAGAAAGCAACAGCTTGCAAGGCCATCCCTGTGGCTAGACTAGGGATAGGCCAACTGCAACCCACCAGCCAAATCCGGCCCACTGCCTGTCTTCGTAAATAAAGTTTTATTGGAACATAGACAGACTTCGAAGATTTACATATTGTTTATGGTTGCTTTTGCATTACAACAGACTTGAGTGCTTGCAACAGAGAACATATAACATGGCCTCCAAAGCCTAAAGTATTTAATATCTGCTCTTTACAGTAAAAAAAAAAAAGGTTCCTGACTCCTGGGATAGACCAAAACAAGCTAAAAGCACAGCATCCCAAAGCAGAAGGTAAAGTCCCAACTCACCTGCTTCCATCAGAGAGCTATGGGTTCTCTGAGTATGTATGTCTCCGCATCCAAACATACCAGAGTGTGGAACACAGATACTCCTTGGCTGAGACAGGAATGGTCAAATTGCATCTTAAACTCATTTATAATTCATTCAGCAACCAATATATGTTGAAGAGCCTGTTCTTGGCCCTCAGGACACACCAGCAAACAAAATAGACCAAGAACTGTCCCTTGTGAAGCTTATACTCCAGGGATGGGTTTATAACTCCACCTCCAGACATCTGTCCTCAGCCAGATTCTGAGGTTGCTACCTCTCACAAGGAATGAGGCTGGACCCCAGTATGGCCTAACGCAGAACTGACTTTAGGGACCTCTGTGCGGTAGACTTTATTATGATTCAGTAGAGGAGGATTTTACTTCCCTCTCCCAGAGGAGATTGGGCTTGGCCATATGACTTGCTTTGGCCAATGAAAAGTGAACAGAAGTGGCAGGTGTCCCTTCCAGACAGAGTTCTGAGGATCAGTGAGTGATTCATCGTGTTAGTCTCTTTTGCTTCAGCTAGGAAAACCATCAGCGTCCCGTATCAAAAAGTCCCGATGTCCTTCCATCAGCCCAAGAGTGAAAACCACTGAACAGACTGACGGCCAGCACACAACAGACATGTGGCACGTGTGGCACATGTGACAAATAACCTTCGTTATCGTGGACCGTCAAGATTTTGTGGTGGCTGCCGCAGCCCAGCCACGCGCACCCTGACTTCATTTTTGTACACAAGGCGTGTCCCAGTAAAGTTGACTTTTTTTTTTAATTTCCCCACTGACTCTCATTGGGAAAATAATTCTAGCAGATGACATTAAAGTGTCCATAGATTGCATGGACCCTTCACCACACTTCCTGTACAACACAGGCCTTCCCAGGTTCTTTATTCTGCTTGATTGTTACACTCACAGCTCCCCAAGCCTTCTTTTGCCACTCTCAAAGGACAATGTCTCATAGAGCTGGGTTGTCACATCACATTTTTTAATAGATGGAACATCTAATTCATACTGACATACTCTAGCCTAAAAATTCCAGCAGAGTCCACTGGTTATATGAAGTATGTCTATGTCCTCATGTGTCAGTCTTATTAGTTCATAGCCATATATGTCAAGTTCATCTGTGCCTTGTATGTAGCCAGATGTTACCCACACATCGGTGCCCCGTTGACCTTTCTCTTCCTCATCCCACACTCAACGTGCGGAGGGTTGCACCTTGGCCCACTTCCCCCATCTCTATAGGAGAAGCCATTTCCCCTGTGGCCAGCATTCTTGTTCTTCAGTGCCTGCCCCAGTGTTCTTGTCAATGACATTTGTCTTTTGGGCTTCTGCACACCTTTCTTCCGACTGTTACTTTCCTGACCACTCCGGGGCAGGCTGTAAATGTTGGCTTAGTGTCCAAAAGCTAGAATCCTCAAGTTGGAAGGATTGTTGTGCTTATGGGGGAATTTGGGGCGTTTATCCAGGCCAGGATTGGGGCTGCTGTCTGTGCCATTTGGCAAGAAGGAGGCTAGGCCTGAGTCAGTGTGGGAGACAGGTACTGACCTTTGCCTCACATGGCTGGCAGACCCGCAGAACACTGGCAGAGCAAGATGGAAAGCCATGGGTGGACCTAGTCAGTAGGACAGGTGAGGAAAGCAGCAGGGGTTACTGAGATATCTACAGGGTCCAGGAGTTCTGTTCCCCCTCTTAGCCCAGAGCTTCTCCCCTCTGGGAAACACAAGAAAATGGGTTCTACCTTCCTTGCCTTCCAGGGAACCCAGGCAAGCCAGGTGTGGGGACACATCTCTGGGAAGAAGAAAGGGGCCGAATTAAGGGGCAGTAAAGGGGCTGCTGGGAGAAGCACCCTTCCAGAAGCTTATCCCCTCCTGCCACCCTGCTACAAAGCTGCATATGACAGCATAGCCCAGTACAAGTCCTCAGTCCCAGAAGCAGGGAGGGGAGAGATGGGAGGGCCAAGGTTAAGGCCCTCCTGAGAATATATGGGGTGGAGGCAGCTGAAATTCCTCAATCCTCACCCAGTTCATGAGCTAATAGATGAGAAAGCCCTTTGTAAACTATGAAACTCCACACAAACATAAAGGACTGTCACGGTTGCTTATTCTTCACTCTCTGTCAAACCCAGAACTCGATTTCTCCTGAGGGATGCAGGGCCTGGCCACATCCCCAGCAAACTCTATGGTTGGTCTGTGGCATTTTGAATGCCTAGTCTCTCCCATGTCCCTCCTGGCCAGGGTGCTTGTCCTTTGCTTCTACCCACCCAAGTCCCCATCTCTTTCAAAGCCACAACTCACTCATGCTCCCCCTGCACCCCCTCCCATCCAGCAGAGGCCTAGCTGGTCTGATCCACGTGGGGGACTTCCAAGATGGTCCTTCCTTGTCCCAGCACCTCTCTCTCTACCCCAGTCTTTTCTCCCCAGGCCACTACACTCTCTGGCTGTTCACAGTTCTGAGCCCCTCTGCCCTGCCCCACCATGGAGCCCCTTTCCTTAAGTAGCACCCCAAACTCCAGGCCTTTAACAGCTTCTTCCAAACCTACCAGTCCTGGGACTCATCCTCTCTGCTCAGCTCTCATTAGCAGCCCCCTAACTGCAATAAGGCTTCAGGAGATGCTTAATAAGTGGCCAGGACTGTGATAAGTGGCATGTGGATATCAATGGGATGGGGTCCTCGCACCTTCAAGGGAGTTAAAGAAACACATACCTGGAGAAAGCTATGGTTCAAGTATGATGAGACTTTGAGTGGTGCTTGGTGTTCTGCGTGTTCCCAGAGCTCTGGGGAGCTGGGAAGTGGGGCCCAGATCTTCATGGAGGACGCGTTTCATCTGGGCAGGGAGGAAAGGGTAGGCCCTGCTGCCCTGACACATTCCAGAGAGATGAAACTCTATCCTGTTTGTGAAAGATCTCCAGGGCCAGCACTCTCACTGCAGCCCAACAACCCGGCAGGCCGGTTCCCACTGGCCCCTCTCTGACTCCACTCTTCACTGTGGCCTGAGCTCCCTGCTTGTCCCCAGGAGATGAAGAACAGCTGGTCACCAGCTTCAGTGCAATGACCCTCAGTGGCCCAGAGTAGACAGACGGTCGAGGAGCACTGATGTTGCTGAGAGCTGAGAAAACCAGACCAGAGGGGCCTTTCAGAAAAGGACCGAGCAAACAGACCTGGCCAGTCATCCGATATCAGCCTCTGGTTTCTGTGAGCGACCACCACAGCAACGCAGGGGTGGGAGGTGTTGGGGATTCTGCCGGAGACCAGAACCTGAGTGCTCTGGGTTAGCGGGGACGGTCAGCAATGAAAACATGGCCAGGTCGTGAGAGGAGGTGGCCCCACAATCCCAGAACGGGGGAGTTTAAGCTTCTAGACAGAGGAGGCTGCAAAATGAGTATGGTTCTGTCATGGCTGGTAGCCATAAACCCACCCAATGTGACCGATGGCCCAGCTGATGTAGGCAAAGGAGCGGGGAGGGTGCCTCTGGGAGGGCTGTAGCACAGAGGGAAACACACCAGCCTGGCCTTGGCGGCTGCTCATCATCCCAGGACCAGGCTTCCTGAGAGAAACACAGACACAGCCACGTGGAAATGGATGTCACCTTCCTGTCCCTTGCCCAACCCCTACACTCCAGCCTGCCACAGCCACCCAAACCGCCAACATTTATTGAGCACTCACCACACGCTCCTCATCATGCAGACCCTCCCCCAACATAAAGCAACTCTGTAAGATGGGTCAGGCGTGTAGCTCCCACCACAGAGAGGAGCACACCTCAGGGGGTTCGGTGATCTTCCTGGAGTCGCACAACAGGAAGTGTCCCGGAAGCCCTCAGGTGGCTCCCTGCTCCAGGGTCCCCTGACTTAATCCGGGGGACCCGGAGCAGCAGCAGAAGCAGACGTAGCCCTGCTGCTGAGGCTGGAGGAAGACCAGCTAGGGCAGCAGAAGGCAAATGGGACCCAGGCCCCTCTGTCCCCTCCACCTTGCTAAAGGAAGATGGAGAAGAACTCAGGCCTTTCCAGAAGCCCCTTAGCTGCAGGTCTCTCCTACCAGCCTGAACAAAGCGTCCTCCCTGTTGCTCAGCCAAACACACACTCCTAGCTCTACGATTTCTTGTACCTTTGTCTCTAAGGCTTTTATTGGTTGTATTGTCATTGAACTTGTCAGGCCTATTGGTTTTATTTCTGAGGAAAAAGGGCTGAATTGCATTCAGAGCTGCATCCCCCATAATGCCCACAGGCATATAGCAGATCTCAGCAATTACCTGCTCAGGGAAAGTTAGGAAGTGTCTCATGGTCCCTGCTCTTTCCCCACACCGTGTCCACACCCCCTACTCTTTTGGATTGTTTCTCTGCCTCTGCACAGAGCCCTGGACTCTGGTCCACCCCCAGTAGACTCTCTCTTGCCCAGCACAGTGCCTGGCATACAACTGCTGTGGGTTTGCTTTCACTTAACACGGGTTCCATTTCTTCCACCATTTACCTCTCATATGCTTTACACACATTTCTTTGATTTTGAAACCATTACTCCATAAGAGTTCATAAAGTAGATATTCTCCCATTTTTCAGGTGGAAAAACTGAGGCTCGGAGTAGTTAACTGAGCACACCCAGCTTGTAAGAGGCAGAGGCAAGATTCAACCCAGGCTTAGCTGGTGCCCAAAGCCATGCTCCCTCTTTCAGGCCCACTGCCTCCTTAGCCTTGAAGCAATAGCCTCTCTCGTCTAGTCCTTTAGGACCTGTGGGCTACTAAAGTGCATCACCCCAGTGGGGAGCCTGTTTCTTCTGGGACCCAGGGAGAGGTCACAGGCTGCTCAGGCCTGGAGCTTTCCATCACCCGAATTGGGAGCATGGGAAGCGGGTGTTTTTCTTCCCTGTGGCCTCAGTGGCTGATTCCTACAGTGTATCCGCCCTGGAGAATGACAGGAAGAAGCAGCTTCCGCCTGGCACAGGGAGGAGCCGCTTCTTCCCGCCCTTCAGAGAGGAGGATTTTGCTCCAAAGCAATAGCTGCCTCAGTCTTGCTGGGAACACAAGAGGGTTTGGGTGTAGGGTCTGGATTCTGCCCCCTGCCTATTCAGGGTCTGACCAGCTTTGGAACCCACTAACTGAAAAGTTTAAGGAGCTCCAAGCTTTCTGACACTTGACCTGGGAGCTGCCAGGAAAATGAAACAGAGGTCCAGGACATTTCCTGGATGGGGGCTGGGGGAGCCATCAATGAAGAGTTTTTGAGCATGTCCTAGGTACAGGGGACTCTCAGATGGGCTCTGGCTTGGCCACCTACCAGCTGTGTGAACTTAGGCAAGGTACTTAATTGTCCTGAGGCTATTTCCCCATCTGAAAATGGGAGAAAAATAATACTTATCTCATTGGGTTGCTGGAACATTAATCAGAAAATATAAGCAAGTGGCTTAGAATGATGCTTGGCACATAATGAGCAAATGTTCAAAAGCAAGTGAGAGGGGCCTGGCCGGATGGCTTAGTTGGAACATCATCCTGTCCCTGTCACCAAAAGGGTTTGATCCCTGGGCGGGGCGGGGGACGGGGTGCTGGCAAGGGTTGAGGGAATAGTCCTGGAGGAAACCAATCAATATTTCTCTCTCACCTCTCTCTCTCTCTCTCTCTCTCTCACTCCTCCACCCACCTTCTCTCTCTAAAATCAACAAACATGTCCTCGGGTGAAGACTAAAAAACAAAAAGCATGTGAGAGCTACAACAGCCACTACCGTCAGGGTCAGTTTCCTTTTCTGTAAGTTGCTCCCAACTTACAGACGAGAAAACTGACACAGACAGTAGGGGTGGAGCCAGACTTGAGCCTGGAGAGCCTGGTTTCAGACCCTCCATCCTTCACAGGACTCCCCCACTCCTGTGTAGACTTCACAGCATAAAGTCACAGGGCCAGCGAGGGGCAAAGGCAGGATCCCACCCTGATCCTGGAGAATCAGATTTAGGAAGTGATGAATGGGGGTGTTTATTACATTTACTCTTAATATAATTTATTTCATTATGAGTTTTGCATAATTGACTATTTAATAATGGCTGGGTGTAATAACTGACTCAACAACACCCATGACCAATTCTCAGGTTCATTGTAAAACTGAAGGAGATGACGTCAGTGTCACCCAGCCGTGTACTGGAACCAGCCGTGGGACCTAGGGCCTGTTCTTACCCACCGTGGGCTTCAGATTCTCCCATCTATAAAATGAGGCTGTTGTGAGGATTACAGGAGAAAATGTATTTAAAGAGTCTAGCCAGGCCAGGACCGAGGTAAAGCAAGCAAGGAGCCTGCGGAGCGAAAATCCAACCACAGACCCTCTCTCAGGGTGCAGAGCTGTGCATGGTTGGCACTGGGGCACCTCCTTAAATGTTGTGTGTTAGGTGCCTTACTTGCCTCACCCTAGTCCCAGCCCTACTCCTGGCATAGAATAGGTACTTGCTGTTATTACTACAACAGCTCCAAGGAGGGTATAACCTAACAAAGTTGACAAGAAAAGTCATCTAACAATACACAAGAAAAAACTGGCTCAGGACATTGTCCAGGGGCATATGGTAGATACCCAGTAAGCCTCACAGATAACGAGGGTTCTCTTTCAGCAGAAACCCCCACAGCCTGCCAGTAAGACTGAGCCATCACTGGGAGACCCAGGGTTGTCTGGAAACAGTTGCAAGCAAGATTTCTTTGCATTGTTCTAACTGGTGTGGCTCAGTTGGTTGGGCTTCATTCCTCAAAGAGAAAGGTTGCCAGTTCAATTCCCAGTCAGGGCACATGCCTGTGTTGTGGGTTCAGTCCCTGGAAGGGCACATACAAGAGGCAATCAATGGATGTTTCTCTCTCATATCAATGTTTCTCTCCCTCTCTTTAACCCTCCCTTCTCCTCTCTCTAGAAATAAATAAAATCTTTTTTAAAATATATTTTCTTTACATTAAATGGAAAGATAAAAAACACCAGTCTTGAAAGTATATGTTCTTCTACATAGTAGGTAGCTATATATTATAGTATTATTCGCCCACAAAATCGTTTCCAATAAAATTGATGGGGGTGGAGGGCAGGGGAAGATGGGTCTGTTGACCTGCGATTTCCCAAGCTCCCTGATACCCCACCACCAACAGCCCTGAAGGTGGTGAGGGGAGAGGAAAGAGTGCTGAGACACAGGCCATATCTTGTCGGGGAAACATGAGCGCCATGTGGAATGGAGGCGGCAACAAATTTTCCCTTGTTGAAGAGCGTAGGGAAGGGGAATTGGGGTTTGTGTTAGTTAGGGTTCTAACTAACCCAGAGAAATGGAACCAATAGGATATAGAGAGATACAGAGAAAGAGACTGACGGTGAGGGCCTGGCTCCCGCAACTACGGAGGCTGAGAAGCCCCACAATCTGTCATCGCAAACATCAGGTGCATGAAAACCAGTGGTGTAGTTTGAACCAAACCAGAAGGCCGAGAGGCAGGGAAGCCCCAGTCCCCATCCAGGTCTAAAGGTCCAGAAACTGGGACGGGGGTGGGGGAAAGGGGGGAAAGGGGGTCCAGCCCATGGTAAATTCCATCCTGAGTCTGAAGACCTGAGAGCCAGGAGCACCCAGGTCCAAGGACAGGAGAAGATGGATATCCCAGCTCAAACAAAGAGCAAACTCATCTTCTCCACCTGTTTGTTTTATCCAGGCCCTCAATGAATTTGGGTGATGCCCACCCGCCTTGCTGAGAGCCGTCTTCCTCACTCAGTCTGCCGATTCAAATGCTAGTCTCTTCCCAAAGCAGCCTCACAGATACACCCAGAAGTAAACGTTTCTATAAATGTTTTACCAGCTCTCTGGGCATCCCTTAGCCCAGTCAAATTGACACATAAAATTAACCATCACAGGGTTGATGCCTTAAAAAAAAAAGGTGGCTGGAAAAATTCCTCGAGTGTTTGACATTTTGTAGGAAGACAACTCACAAATGTCTAAATCATTTCGATGTAATATTTGAGTGAATTCCAGATTTAAAAAGAGAAAGAGAGAATTGGGTTTGGGACTAAAAGACTTGGTTTCCCCCCTTTACTCCTCTGTAAACTTGGGCAAATCCTTTGACTTCTAGGTGCCCCAGCTTCCTCATCTATAAAATGGGGGCTGTGGTGAGGAGCAAAAGCAATGAGAGCCCTTCAAGGTAAAGAGTTTCTATACCAATGTTCACAATGGCTATGGGATGGTTGAGCATCTGAAGAGCCCCAGTCAAGGGCACCAAGAGCCAGGAAGAAGGTGCCTTTGGCTTCCAAGATGCACAGAGAGCACTGTAGGTGAGGGCCACTCACTCACACAGATCAGTCCTGACCTAGGAACACTGGAAATCTGCATGCTTAGTTCACACCCAGCTGGTCCCATGTAGAGATGCTGCAAGAATGTTTCTGCTGCTTGGGTTGGAAGAACAGACGTGCACTGCGATCGCTGCAGCCATGATGTCTTTCTTTTCTTTTCTTTTCTTTTCTTTTCTTTTCTTTTCTTTTCTTTTCTTTTCTTTTCTTTTCTTTTCCTTTCCTTTCCTTTCCTTTCTTTCTTTTTCTTTCTTTCTTTCTTTTTTAGGATTTATTTATTTAGCCCTGGTTGGTGTGGCTCAGTGGATTGAGCAACCGCCTGAGAACAAAAGTGTAGCTGGTTTGATTCCTAGTCGGGGCACAAGCCTGCGTTATGGGCCAGTTCCCCAGTGGGGGGCGCGCGAGAGGCAACCATATAACGATATTTCTCTCCCCGTCTTTCTCCCTCCCTTCTCCTCTCTCTAAAAATAAATAAGATCATCGATGTTTCTCTCCTCGTTCTCCCTCCCTTCCTCTCTCTCTCAAAATATTTTTGGAGGGGAAGAGAGGGAGAGAAACACCATCGTGCAATAGAAACACCGATCCGCCGTGCCTCGCGCGCCCCCCGCTGGGGGCCTGACCCACAATCCAGGAGAATAGACCGTTGAATTTTCAGTTTGCCAGTTTGCAGGCTGGCACCCAAACCGCTGAGCCACACCAGTCAGGGCGCACGCAGACTTGATGTCTTCATATCAAAGGTGTTCTCCATCTTTCAGCAAGCCCACGCCTTCAGGGAACAATGATGAGCCAGAGACTTGCAGCCTTTCTTCAGGCAGAAATCTAGCTCCTGCGAGTGGGAGGACTTCCTCCCTCTGAAGGATTGACCTTGTGTCTCCATCGTCTCTGCCAGGTCGGGCTCTGTAGCCCCGGACCTCGGGGACCACTTGGATTTGCCGGACAAGCCTGACGGTGCTGAAGGAACACGCTGGGGTTCTGCATGGCACTGCAGGTAAATCAGGAACAGCAGTGCAGTGAAGGAGAAACGGCCAGGGCTCTTCAGGAGGCACTTCACAGGCTGGGCGATGGGGAGAGGTGGGTGACCCACAGGTAGAGGTGTGACCCCAGGCAGCCCAGGAAACAGACCGCGGCTGGACACCTGTCCCCCAATCTCCACCCCACCTCTGACAAGAACTATCGCTAGGTCCCCCAAGGTAAACAGCAGGGTCACATTGTACACTGTGGTGAGGCTCTTCGAATTGGCTTTTTGTAAGTATATTTCCTGTGTGTTTCACGTAGGGAAGTAAATTGGTACCTCTTGGTGATGCCACCTACATCGGAAGCAGCTGCTGAATTTCCTTAAGCTCAAAAGTAAACTTTACGGGTTTATCAACCATGGGAAGCAGTAACATCCTATAATTCACTCACCTATTTTTCTATAAAAATACTTCTATTAAGAAAAAAAAAATGCTTATTAGCTAAGCCAGCACAGGCCTTTAAAATAGTAAACCACTAGCCTTTACTGGTGTGGCTCAGTTGGTTGGGCATGACCCTGCAAAGGTCGCCAGTTCAATTTCTGTTCCGGGCACATGCCTGGGCTGTGGCCCTTCCCCAAACGAGGTACCTGCAAGAGGCAAGTGACCGATGCTTCTCTCACACATCAATGTCTCTCTCCTCTCTTTCTCCCTCCCCTCCCCTCTCTCTAAAAATAAATGTATTTTTTAAAAAGTCAACCACTAAATACAAATTACGTGTTCTTGATTCAGCGTGTCCCCATCCAACCCTTCAGTCTCTTCAGAGAAAAATAATGAAGGACACACTCAGTCCTTTTACTCTGGGATCCGTGACTGTGCTTCAAGTCTTCCCCACAGTTCTCTGCCTCCACTTCCATCTGCTCCAGGGCTCCAAACCCAAGCATGCAACATCCTCCAAGTCAGCCCCTCTCTCGACAGTTACCCCTTGGTTTTCCAACTGGCTTCGCAGAGGGGCAATCTGTTATCTCCTGAAATTCTTTTTTTTTTTAATTAATAAACTGTGACGTGCTTTCAAAAACAGTTAACCCGGTTTCCTTTCCAACTCTTGGTGGGGCCAGCATCAGGCAAACTACTGAAGCAGACCCAGTTTCTCCTTTCTGTAACCTCACCTCTTCTTTCTGTATGTTCCCTCTCCACCCCCACCATACAAGATAGGGTTCTTAGCTCCAATTAACAGACAAAAAGTCTGGCTGCTTTGGCCCTGGCCAGGTAGTTCAGTGGGTTAGAGCATTGTCGCCATACATCAAAGTTGCAGGTTCAACCCCTGGTCAGGGCACATACAAGAATAACCAATGAGTGTATAAATAAGTGGAACAACGAATCGATGTTTCTCTCTCTCTAAAGTCAATCAATAAATTAAAAAATTATTTTTTATAAAAAGACTTGTTTCTAAAAAAAAATAAGTCTGGTTCAAGCAAAACAGAAATTCATTTGAAAGAATATTGCACACTTCACAGCTAAGCTTGGCCCAAACTGCCCACCCACCAAACTGGGAACCAAACAAAAGACTGTTATTTTAAGCCACTAAGTTGTGGGGAGGTCTGTTAGGTAGCAAAAGCCCATTGCCACAGGACATGGTGCGTGGCCTGTATGGACGAAGGGGAACTCCTCTCTGTGTCTCTCTCCTCCTGTGAGGCAGGGAACGTAACAGCAGCCATCTTACAGTGTTACTGGGAAGACTAAATGAGGTGACACCTGACACATATAAACCCTTAATAAACCTTAGCTATTAGGACTATTAAAGTAGTGACTTTCTGTTTTACAACCCACCGTGTTTCCCACAAGCCCCCTGGCATGGGGCCCCGCAGAAATGAACATGAATGAGGCTGGTGGGCTAAGTTCCTTCAACATAGCCACCCTTTATTCGCATTTTCTTCACTTCTCTGAAGAAATAGGCTTTTCATCATTGCTTTAAAACACATACACCCAGCCCTCTTGGCCTTTTTTTTTTTTCATTCATGATCAAGTACAGAGAAATATGTCTCTGTCATTAGGAGAACAATGTTTTGGCAGTCCTGGGGACTCGTAGGGAGTGGCGGGGACTGGGGCAGGCTGGAGCACACAACCATGTCTTAACAGTCACCGACACCACTTTGACCGACCCCATGACTGATGCCTCAATTGATTCTAGGGGGTATATGAGTGTTATATAAGACTCATAGGTATGAGTCTTAAATGATTATATAAAACTCATTAGGTATCCCATTGATATGGGCCAGATATCCCAATGGGGTTTTCAAGAGATACCAGAAAAAAATGGATTATTATAATAAATCTCTTGATGCGTTAAGTGTTGGCTCAAAATATTTAGAAATAGTGGGTAGAGCACAGTGCATTGTAATGGGTGCTTGCTACCTCCCCAACCTTGGCTCACCTCTAGGCCTCTGCAGTCTGAGCTGTCCGTGATGCGGGCTGCCACACTACACAGCTCCAGGGGGCGCCATTCCCACTCAGTTCTTTGAGCCTAATGGCTCAGAGCATGGCAGGGTCCCCCTCCCCTCCAGAGCCAGGCCAGTGGAGCTTCAAGCAAGCCCCTCTCCAGACAGACGCTGGCCCTCCAGTCTCTCCCTCCTCTGTCTTGTTGGCACTAACTGTACCACCCAATTAGCCGAGTACCAAAGCTACTATCCTCTCATTATCTCCAGCTAGTCTTTTATTGTATCAGCATACAAAGCTATCAAAGTACAAATCGAGTCTCATTAATGGATGGTTTCATTAGTGTATGTCTTGTCTCCTCCCCAACTAACAGGTCAATTTCACGACAGGGATCCCATTTTATGTCATTTTGAACCACATAGCCCCGCTTACACTCTGTTAATATCCCGTGCCCCCCTCCCCATGCTGACGGATCCATCACAGAGGTAATGCTGAATGCGTTGCTACTGTGGGTGGCAACACCTCAGGATACAGAAGAAATCTCTCCCAGGAACACCAAGAAAGAGGACTATGTAGGAGCCAGTCTTAAATGCATCTAACATCAAACAAATTGGCCATCTCTGCGCCTTCCACGTCAACACATGCCAGCCACAGTGCTCCCCTGCAGCAGGGGCTGTTTCAATGTAGTTTCTTCTTCATTTTCTCCCCAGTAAAATGGAATCCTCTCAGCTTACTGGCCACCTCCTAGAGGGGCCAGAGAGAACAAAGGCTGTATAAACCGTCTCCATTTATAAAGTATATTTAAAATCAGAGACTATTCGGTACATTGAGACTGAGTGCACTGTTAGGTGACAAAAGTATATCAGGGAAAAAGAGTCCTTAATTGTTCATGTAGACCTGAGATGAATGACCTATCTTTCACCTGTTGATTATTTAATTACATCATCTGTTTCTTGGGGTCTAGCTGTAGCCCTTGTACGTTGTTATGCAGCATAAAATAATTCATCTGCAGATGCATTTACTCTTCATTTCCCAGGGCTACTTAATTTTTTTATTCTGTTTTACGAGGCCTAGAACCCCCAGTAAAAGAGAGTGGAGCAAACAATTTGAGCCCAGAGGAGTAACTGCAAACACAGGGTGCTTGAATCACAAGGCAGTCCGGCTGGGAAGAGCCTTGCAGAGAATAACAATCCAGCTCTCTCCTTTCAAGATGAAGCAAGACTCGCCCAAGGACACACAGCCAGCGACAGAGACTGCACACACCAAGTCCCCACTCACTCCGCTCTCATTAACCTCCAGACACCAGGGTTCCTTCAAACACCTGCAGGCAGGCCCTTGCAGTCCGAATCTCACAGGACGGTGGGCTCGAAAAATGGAAAGCTATAAAGCTACATGGATAGCAAAATTGCGTCCACTCAGTGTTTGCTGAGTGTCTAGTAAGTGCCAAGAGACGAAGCACTGGAGATCCAACTGTGAACAAGGGCCCAGGCCCCCCAGCTTTTTCAGATACACCTTTGAGTTTGGTGAGATGATGATCGACGAGTAAAAAAATTCACGGACCCGACACTTTCAGACAATGATAAGTGTTAAAATCCTAAACCAAGATGGTTCAACAGAGTGAGGAGGAGGGAGCTGCTCTGGATGGGGTTCAGGGAACCCCTCTGCAATGTCCCTGTCTGGGGGGGTAGGGAGGATGGGGGTGGTTTGAACATTAATTACCTCCGACAGGAAATTCACTACCTCTGATGGCCCGCTCAGCCTGCTAAAACGTCCATTCCGGGACCCAGCTGAAATGTGCCTTCATGGTACTTCCAGCTTCAGTAACTCGTCCTCTGAGTGGGCATCGCAGAAACCAATCAGCTAACAGACATTAAAGGGCCTGTCAAATGCAAAGTATAAGACAGTTGCTTCAGTGTTTTAATTTAAAATGATGTTTTGGCTGGCTGGTGTGGCTCAGTGGATTGAGCACAGGTCTGCGAACCATAAGGGTCGCTGGTTTGATCCCCAGTCAGGGCACATGCCTAGGTTGCAGGCCAGGTCCCCAGTAGGGGGTGTGCAAGAGGCAACCACACATTGATGTTTCTCTCCCTCTCTTTCTCCTTCCCTTCCCCTCTCTCTAAAAATAAACAAACAAACAAATAAAATGATGTTTTGGGGAAAATTCAACACACCAAGGAGATGACGTACATGTTCTCATCCAACCCCCAGTTCATAACGGTGTTTCAAACCACCACTTCAAAGGAGGCTAAGACAGCCAACCCCTGGAGCCCCAGACCTGCCCCTGTGAGCCCCTGGCATCATTAACAAGACCCATCAGCTCTCTTCTATCTAGAACTCTAGTCAGGGCTTTACAGCCCAGACACTGCTGGCCCCAGGACCCGATCCTTCGGCATGGCCAAGGAAAATTGGCTCCGTGCTTTCTGAGACACTCATGGAATCATAGAACCAAGAACTTATCTGGTCCAACCTTCTCATTTCAGAGACAAGGAAATGGGAGGCCGGAAAGAAGAAGTGACCACCCAGGTCTATCAGCACGTTATGTCCCCTGCAGCCCCCAAACCAGGCTGGGCAGCTGTGGGCAGTTGCACTAATGGTAACCCCCAGGTTTGCTTGCGTGTTGGCACGAACTTTCAATCCTCCCATGATTTTTAATGCATGTTTGAGAAGAGAAAGCCCAGCCCCCTAGCTCCCTTTTCATGTGGCCCGGCAGTCCAGAAACCTTCCAAACCTGTGACGACACACCGAAAGGGCCAAGTGGCATGCATTGTCCAGTCTGCAAGGGCCCTCCACTGTGCAGAAAGACAGAGGTCCTGCCCCAAACCAAGGCAAAAGCTGTAGGATGCAGCCAGAAAAGTGGAAGTCAAGGACATCATAGAAGCCAAAAGTATTTCTGCTTTTACCTGAGTCTGGAAGTCCGCCCACAATGCCTCAGGGCACTCTAGGCTGGGCAATAAAGTGGTTAGTAACGCAGGAAGAAAGATGTGTGAGGACACAGGCCTCCTTGAGCCAATGAACGAAGAGCCCCAGCCCTCCTCCTCTTCCCAGCTTGGAGCAATTGGGGAGGACTTGAGCGGTGGCTATAGTTGATTGGCCGTGCCTCCCTCTCCTGCCCTCACTGGCCTCTGCTGCAGCTGGAACTTGAGAACGGACCATTTTTCTCCCTCTGACCCCTGGATTAAGAGGAATACATGACTTCCTTGGGGGGCCGGGGCAGGGGGAATGCTGGAATTGCCATTCAATAAATCTGGGCAGCAGCTCCAAGAAAAGAAAGCACCAAAATCAGGAACTCCAACTCCAGCCACCAACTGGTGCCTCCCAGAGCGACCCCAAGGTCCCAAGTTTCATGTAGACAGTAAGGCTGGTAGCTGCATTACCCGGGTTTCTCCATCTCTCATCGGGCAGGATGAAACCCTCTGAGTCGTAAACTGTTACGCCATCCACCACTGGCCCTGCAGCCTCACAGCTGAAGCAGGGCCTTGGTTTCCTGTGCAGCTGCTACACCTGAGGGTGAGCCCCCTACAGGTGCCATAGTGTACCTCAGTTTCCCCATTTGCAAAAGAGGCATAAGACAAACCACCCCCCACTTACCACCCGAATCCCCTGGGCTGCAGAGAGGGAAACCAGATGGGATAGAAACATCCCAGGGAGGGATGGGCTGGAAAGAGACACATTTTCTCCCATAACTCTGGGTCCCCAGGGGACAGTGAATATCGGAACCCAGACCTGCTGAGCGACCCCAGTACTGTCTGACATCCCTCCCAAGTCGAGTGTCGGGGCTGAGAGCTTGAGTGTTGGGTGAGACAGACCAGGGGCCCGGCTTGGTCATGGTTGGGAGTAGCGACTTCTCCCTGAGCCTGACTTTTCCCACCTGTACGATGGATCTAAGAATGATGCTATCAAATGAGAGGTGCTATCAAATGAGGCCATGTGAGGAGGGCCAAGCCCACTGCCTGGCACGTACGGTAAGTCCGCAACCTAGTGTGCCAGGTTGCAGCACTAAACCTTCTCTGGAAGAAGGGCTCTGTCACCCTGGGACCACAAGCTGCTCCCACATTCCCAATACCACCTTTATCCACTGTCTTCTCATTCCCAAGGCCCTTCCTCTCCATCTCATCTGACCCTCACCAAGCCCTATAGGGCGAGCAGGGCGAATATGCTTCTTGAGCAACTGCTTAGAGGAGAAAAACAAGTCTCAGAGAGGTCAAGTGATTTGCCCGAGGTCACACAGCAAAGTCACAAACCCAGGCCTGCTTAACAGGACTGGAATGAGAGGAAGGCAAGTGAGGTGCCAGGGTACAGAATTTAAGGAGGAACTCACTTGCACAATTCTGAGAGTGAACACCTCCTTAAATTCTGCCCTGATGCCTGACCCCAAGCCACGGGCCCTTCCCAGAGCACAGGGTAGTGCTGCCTGCGCACACTGCACCTGCAGGGCAGCCCTGCAAGATCCTGCACCCAGAGCCTTGGGGAGGCCAGACCTACTGGCCGGGCCGGGCAGCTCCCTCTCTCAGGATCCAAGAACATTTTCCCAGAGCCCTGCTGCCAGAAACACTTCCCACAAGAGTGAGATGGAACAGGAGGGAGCAGTGTCATTACGGCCACATGAGGCTGCCACGCACCCTTGAGCCATAGGGTCAAGGAAGACAGACTGAGCCAGCCTCCATCAGTCTTACAGAGCGATGGGCCACGCCAGGCAGGCCACAGGGGCCCCTCCCAGGATGGTGGCCACCTGACGCTGACCCACCCAGCCAAGCTCTCCTCTCTCCAGCCCCTCAGAGCCCAGCTGGGCCCCAACTTGGCCTCCTCCTACTCTACACAAAGTGTGCGAGGCACCTACTAGCTATAGGAGATTTATGTTGAATCTGCAAAGAGGAGCACTCTTTTTTAATGTGAATGATTACATGTATTAATTAGCCAGCTTGCTGGAGCCTGGATTTCCACTTACTTAGCTTCTCCGAAGAAACAACACCTGCGCACCAAGGGTGACTCCAGGGTAGCGGGCAGCTCTGGAGGCTTGAGAGCTAATCTGCTGGGATTCCAATCCCACCTCACCTGGGCAACTGACCTGCGGGGAAGGGAACAGTACCACCATCCTCGGGTTGTTGCTGTTATAAAAACCAGCCATAATGGGTGCCTGTAATGAGCCAGGTACTGAGTTTTTTTGTGTTTTTTTTTTTCTTATGTGTATTATTTGACCCTCACAACAACTCTATAGCATTGTTATTTTTGAAGTGTAACTTATACGCAATAAAGTGCATAAATCTTCAGCATGCAGCTCAAATCATTTTTATGTGCATTATACTTTGTCTTCTAATCAAATCTCTATCCATGTAGATTAGTCTTGCCTGCTTATGAACTTCATGTAAATGCACTCACAATATGGGCTCTTTGGTGGCAGGCTTCTTTCACTCAACTTTATGTTTTTGCAATTCGTCCACATTGTTGTACATATAAGGCATCTATTCTTTTATAGAGCTGTACAGTATTCCATTGTGTGCCTACGCCACAGTTTACCCAGTGAACTAGGTGTCATCGTCACCATCATCCCATTTTGCAACTGAGGAGACTGGGACTCTGAGCTGCCTACTAAATTCTTAGCCTGTGGTCAGAGAGTGAGGTCGACTCTGAGCAAGGACTGAAACCCAGGTCGCTAACACCAAAATCCACTGCCTACCTGGGCAGCAGAGTCTCCCGCTCCCTGGAGTACTGGGGGGGGCAGGGCAGAAATGAACTCTGTCCTGTGGGGTCATGGGCTCTTCTCCCTGCAGTACTGTTGGGAGTCAGGGGGCAGCTACCTGACTGGGGGCAGCTACCTGACTGGCTCCAGGTGGTAAGAATATTGCCTCAGGTCTGGCCATTGCCAATATTTATTTTCACTGTGCCCCAAGCTGACAGCGCACTTAAGGTCATCACAAACAGCCCTGAACCTTGAGACCTGGCCTTTGCCAACACGTCATACAACTGCAAATAGCCTAAATTCAGTGGAGCCATCCTCGTCCCTTTACCAGCAGCTGAGTCTCACAGGTAGGAGGTGGGCACCTGGCTGGCATGTGGGCAGCCCCTGCCCTGGCTCCTCAGACATGAATCCCCCACAATGCTAACTCAGAGGTAACCCTTTGGGACTCATCCAGAAAACACTGTAGGCCCTAGGGCTAGAAGTTTTCTCTGTAGCCCAAGCTTTACCCACCAAGGGGTGGTCACCACAGGGCCCCCCAGGGTTGACCTGACCTCAAGAAAAGGCTGTGATTTACCCATTTCCCAACTTTCTGCATTTCTACTTCCTGCCCAGCAGACCAGCCTGAGGAGAGCTGCCTGGAAGGCAGCAAGCAGGTGGCAAGGAGCCTGGCTGCTCTCCCCTGGCCCCCTCCCCCTCTGAACTCAGGTAGAGTTCCAGTCGGTCCAGCCAGACATGATTAAATGATTGGCTACATGCAGGGCAGGGAGACCCCGGGGGAAGAAGGGCACAGAGCCAACTCCCCAGGCACCCAGGGCACCCTTTTCTGTCGATCATTAACCGAAGCCACCCTGCTGCAGGCAGAGAAGGGGAAAGTCCAAGGAGGGAGCCTGCCCCCTCCTCCCAGGCCCCATCCTCCAAACACACCAATCCGGGGCCTCGTGGGACATGAGATCATGACAGTCGGTGGAGGGGTGTGTGCAGAGTCATCTCACCCAACTGGCTGCCTCTCATGTCCCTGCAAAGTCTCCACAAAAGGCCGAGAGAGACAGGAACTGACACAGGTCAACTTGCAGTTCCTGTGTGCTAGGGACTGCGCCAAATGTGTTCAGTACACCAGCCCGTGACACGGTGGTGACATGCAATGATGGCACTAGCCTGCCTGGGTTCACATCCTGACACTTCCAGCTGTGTGACAGGTTAGTGAACTCTGCACCCCAATTTCTCCATATGTAAAATGGGGATAGTTTAGAACGTCCTCCATGGGGTCACTGAGTACTTGACCAGTCAACACACACGAAGTTCTCAGACTACCTGGCACTTAGGAAGAGTTGTCGCGGCTAACGTCCACTTGATCCTCACAATCACCACTTGAACCACGTGAAATAACAGGGGAAAATCCAAGGTTGAGTCGTTTGCCCAAGGCACAATCTGGTAGAAGGGGAGCTGGGATTTGAACCCTGGTTGAAGGATTTCAACATCCCTCCTTCCTCCTGCCATGACCCTTCTGCCTCTTTGGTAACCAGTGCTTCATGATCCAGCTGGCTGCAAAGCCCAGCTTTTGTCTGCCCCTACATTCTCTCAAAGGCCCTCCTTTTACCAGCATGCCACTGAGGAACAACAGGTTCCTAGCCTTCCTCTTTAAAATGAAGCTTCCAGGCCTAAAAAGGTTGAGTCATTGCTCAGTGGCCAAACTAACTCATTTCTTTGAGCTGTTCCAAGGGAAGACTGTTAGCCAAGAGCCAGTCCATGGGTTGCAGGGCTGACAGCCACGGAGACCCTGCCCAGCCAGGGCAGACCTTGTGCAGGCCCCCAAACCAGAGATGCCCCACAGTCTGGGGCAGGAGATGGGGAAGTAGGCCTCATGGCCCAGGAAGTCAGCTGACTGAGGCTGGCCTGGCCTTTCCTGCCCCACTTCCCTTTGTGTAGTCTTTGCCTCCAGCTCTCTCTGCATGGCTCCTATGCTCCCCAGACTATAGATGAGGATGGAGGTCCCCTGCCAGCTGGGCTCACACCTCCCTAGACGCCCTGCCAGCCCCAGAGCACAGGATAGCTGTGGAGGCCCTCTCATCTTCTAACATCCTGGTCACAGAATGGGACCAAAATTCTGCCATTTCCTTTCACAAGTAGCTTTGGACCTATCACTTCTCTATTTAAGATCTAGATGGTAGAAAAACCAGGATCTTGGGCAACCAAGCTCCCTTGGAACAGAGAGCTTTCCCAGACCATAGGGAGCCTCCCCTTGTCTTCACAGCGCCCCCCCCTCCCCACCCAGGGGCTCCTCCGTCATCACCCAAGGACTGTCATCACCCAAGGACTCAGCGGAGGAAAGTCTGGGCAGGCAGTGGGCATGCTCAGTCCCCTCTGAGCCCAACCAGGAGCCAGGAAATTAGATGTCTGCCATATGCCCATCTATGCCTGGGGGAAAGAGCTCAAGGTGAGTGATTAAAGGTCTTTTTTGCTTTCAGTCAGAGGAAGATCACATGCCATTGCCACCAACACTACCACCCAAAACCCACACAGAGTTTGTCATTCCACCTTAAGGGACAGAGGTTCAGTCCAGTTCCAGAAGGCTGCTTTTTCTCCCTCTTCCTCCACCACCCTTTCCCGTAAGAGGTAAGTGTCCCTTTTTTCTACTTCATATCTCTGCCCCCCTCCACCGCCCCCAGCAGAGACCGGCTGGCCTGGGAAGGAAGAGTTGGCAGAGTGCATTAAGTAGGCCTTCCCCAGCCTCAGGGACAGCCCCGACCCAGCCAATGTCTTCTGCAGACCTACCTGCCTTTGGCCAGGTGGAGTCAAGCTGGAAATTCAGCTTACTCCCTAAAACTTACTGAATGCAAGGAACCAAAGGCAGCAGAGCCTCAAATAGCAATATCTCCACCTCCCCTCCAAAAAAAATCATCCCAAGAACCAGACTTGGGGTTTTCAGAAGGACCCATCTTCTCCAGCAAGCAAAACATCTGCTCTCTGGGGGCATCTGGCCTTGGCTCAGCTGCTTCTAGCCAAGGAGACATCACCCTTCCAAAGGTGAGTTTCCCTACTCTGCCTGGCATCAGGTTATCACAGACTAAGGGAGAGGGACCTAAGGACAACTTCCTGTTATGCTGGCCTTAATACCCACTTCCCCTCAAGAGCCCTCCCAATGCGTAAGCACAAGGCAGATCCAGGTGAAACCACCCCGATCCCCAAGGCCCTGTGATCAAGCCCCTCACCACCCTAGATGCACTAAGCCTGTAATGCTTCATATTCACTCCAGGTAGTTTTTGAGGATAGGGCTTCAGGTCAACTTCCCGTGAAAATGAGCCCAGAAGCAGCCACATCGCTCATCCAAATCCAAGTTTGCTGGTGTGCAATGTGCTAGGTTCCCCCTTTACCATTTTGAAACCCCAAACACCATCCCCAGGCTATGCAGAGAAGCCTCCGTGCCTCAGCAGCCCTGAAGAACCTGACTCCACACGGGTGGGCAAGGCTGGCCCCTGGTCCACCACCAGCACACCGGGCAGGTAATCCAGAAGTACAGACTGTTTTGCAATAAAACCCCACCCCACCCTCTTTAAGCTCAGCAGACTTCCAGCATCGACCAAGGGAGCTAGCCATTCGTTTACCTGCAACAGATATAGGAGACAAAGCCACAGAGTACAACCCCAAACCAAGTAAAACCAGCCTCACCATCAGTATTTCTTGAAAAAAAAAATGGGGTTTATTGATTTTTAAACTGCAAATAGTCGTTACAAAAAGTTTTTTTTTCTTTTAAATAAATTCACACAAAGAAAAAGAAATAGAAAGCGACGGTAGTGACCAGCAAGAGAAATAATAATTACATTCATCTTAATGTGTGTGTGCCAGTTCTGTTTGTCTTAACATTGGAAAACTAAACCTGGAATCCAGAACCTCAGATCTGCGATCGGAATGTCTCGAGATGGGCACGTGGAAGTCAAAGGGTTTTTCGTTTTTTCCCCTTTTAGAAGCTATACATACAAAGGTGTTTTCCTTCTGTACTCACAGAACTTCTACATACATTCTCAGTCCTGGTTGTGAAAGGCCTAAAGAGAAAGAAACTCAATTTGCAGTCCAACACAAAGGGGGGAGATTTCTAAAATAAATAATCCAACAGTTTTTTGCATTTTTTTAAATTAATTTTTCATTTTTTTAAAATAAAATAACCAAAAAAAGTGTAAAGTTACAAAAATGTCGTTGAAGAATAATATATTAAAACTGTGGAAAAAAGGGAAAAAGACACGTCACAAAATTTTAAGATTAATATGAAGATCATAATTTAACATAAAAGAATATATTCTATGGATTTGTCATCCCGATAAATATGAACAAAATTAACAAAAAAAAAAAGCATAGTTTGGCAATAAATACGTTTTGATAAGTTAAATAAGCTTTTTTATATTGATGTGCAGTGACAAGCAAAATTTTTGCTCTCCAATTTCTGAAAGTTATATGAAGTTAAAAACCCAGGGAAAAAAGCATGGCGTGAGTGCTCTACGGGTAGATCTACGGTATTCTAGAGCAAAAACCATTAAAGCTACTTCTACGGGAAATCGTTTTACACAGATATTGTATGTGGAATGAATACCATTAACTCTCACCCCTTACATTTTTTTTTTAGCTTTTCTCTTTTTTTTTGTCATTTTTTAAAAGATGTCACATATGAACTGGGGAACTTTAGCACCAAAATCAAGTCTCTCATAGTCCATCTAGCTTCCCCTTCCTCCCCACTTAAAAAAAAAGAAAAAGAAAAAAATTAAATCACAAAGTCCCACTTCTGTCACAATCTTCATCCACTTTTTTCAGTCTTCCTTCCTGTAGACCTACTAGAACCCAGGCAAGATTAGTCAACAAAGGTTCAGGCCGGGAAGAAAAAGGGTTTGAATGTCTAGATAGGTTTCCCCAAAAACCCAAGTCTGGCAACAACTCTCCCAAGGGGGTGTGGGGCGGGCTCACTGGGGAGGGGAGGAAGTGTGTGGGAGACTGAAACACGGGAAGGTGCAGTTGTGTCGCCAGTGGAGGGAGCTGCTGGTCTGGGTCCCCTCCCCCCCACCCCCCCATGGGCAGAGGCTCTGGGAGGCCCACGGGTGCCCTCTGGCGCTGAAGAGGTAATGTAGTCACAGTGACAAAGTTAGATTACAAGGCACTAAGTTGCTTCTGTAAACTGTTACTGCTTTTTCTTTTGTGATTTGGCACTTAAGGCTTAAGCCAGGGGGGAAAAGGCATCTACTGACAAATATGGTACTTGTCTCTTATGCATGGTAAGTGGGCTATAAAATCAAGGGAGGGGGTTTCAAACCAGAGGAAGCTACTGACAAATTGACTTGTCCTTATGTTAGGGGGTTATAAAAGGGGTAGAAGTGGGGAGCATTCCAAGGTTCTAGGGGAAAAGGGTTGAGCTTAACCTTGTTAATGTAGAGGTTGTAGGGTAGGTCAGGGAGACGAGGGGAGGGGATGTGGGAATGGGGTGGGGTGGTGGAGTGGGTAGGGGGTCCCTCCCTACCCTGGCTTAGTCATCTGAGATGGAAAGTCTGCTGAAAATGGGCAGGCGTCTTGAGTTGTCCAAGGTGGGGGAGTCTGAGCCACTATGGCTGCTGCTGGAGCTGCTCAGGTAGCCCTCCTGGTCCGAGAGAGAATCCTGAGGGCTAGGGGGAGAGTCAAACATGTGAGGGGACTCGGACATGGGCCGGAAAAGGAAGGCAGTGGGAGAGCCACCCCCGGGCAGCCCCATGCTAGGGGCAAAGAGGCTCGCCAGCTCCTGGCTGGAGAAGGCAAAGGGGTTATTGGTGCTATCAGGTAGGGTGGGTGAGCCCAGGAGGTCATCCGCGCTCAGGATGGGGGGTGGGGTGATGGACGTGGGGCTGTCCAGCAGCCCCGTGGCAGCGGCGGTGGCAGCGGCACTGGGAAACCCAGCAAAGCTGAAGCTATGCTGGAGACGGGGACGGTCGGCGGAGAGGTCCCGGGCCCCAGCCAGGGCGCGGCGCTCCTCGGCATTGTGGATGAAGTGGCAGCGGGGCCCATACGGGCAGAAGCCGATGGTGTGGAAGGTGCGGCACAGCTCTGTCTTGTACTTGGGGTGGCGGGTC
Source organism: Desmodus rotundus (assembly GCF_022682495.2). Taxonomy (NCBI): domain Eukaryota; kingdom Metazoa; phylum Chordata; class Mammalia; order Chiroptera; family Phyllostomidae; genus Desmodus; species Desmodus rotundus. The sequence continues at coordinate 111,966,346 of NC_071393.1, forward strand.
AGGCTTCGGAGCTCATGGATGCCGTGTGCGAACTGGCACTTGTCCCCGTACTTACAGGCGCCATTCTCCTCGAAGGGGCGGCACAGCTCCGTCTTGTAGCGGCTGGAATTGACCTGGCCGCTTCCGGGCTGCTTCTGGGTGGGCAGCAGCCGCTCGCCCCCTTCTGAGAAAGAGCGGTCTCGGAAGCGGCTATCCCGAGAGCTCAGAGCTGGGGCTGGCTCTCCCTTGAGGCTGCTGAGGAGCTGGTTCTGGTGGAACTTGGAGCTGGGCAGGGTGACAGAGTGCCTCCGGGGGAAGCCCCCACCAGTGGGGGTGCCCACCGCCTTCCTGTCCAGCAGGCAGCCCCCTGTACTGGGAGTACTATAATTGAGCATCTTGTTGCCCTGGAGGAGAGAGAGAGGAGGGAGGGGATGGTTAGTGACAAGGCCGTCCACCAGGCCCAGAGAGAGCACCCACTGAGGGCAGCCCCCCTACAATCAGAAACGCCCACCTCTAAGGAACCACTCTGCCCATGCACTGGCAAGGCCCCTCCCCTCCTCTCCCACAGAGGAGCCACCTGGTTTACTTTGGCCCCTGCATTTAAAAAAAAAAAAAAAAAAAAAAAAAAAGGCCCTCCATATCCTGTACCCAAAGCTACCACTTGTATCCATAAAACCTACCATCTTTACTTCCCAAATAGATTCCTAAGCTCAAAACATCTCACATTATGTAGACCTCTCCAGATTGCCCCTCCCCCTAACAAAAGCAAGTAAACCATGGGAGCCCATGAGCCCCATCCCCCTTTGACCTGTCCCTGCTTAAATGACCACCCCCAAACCTGGCCTAAGACTCTTCACTTCCTCCTTCAGAAGTGCTCCCTTCCTTTGGCAACAGGTTTCCAGACTGCCTTTGCTTTTATCTTGCTGGGGGGCCGGCGGGGGGGGGGGGGGGTTCAGTAGGGGGATAGGAGAGAAATCCCCTGTCCCCTGTCTGGGGTTGGGCAAGGAGATGTGATTCCTGAAAATAAAACTCATTCCCCCATGCTCGGGAAAGAGCTGCCTTCCACGGTTCTCTCCCCAACATTCCCTGCCCACTCCACTCCCCTCCACTGAGAAGATGCCTTTGCAATTAGTCTTCTGGCTCCAAGAGCAGGGTGGAATAAGAGCACCAGTGTTTAATCTTTAACGCAAAGCTGCAGGTGGGAAGGAAAAAGCAAGCACCAAATCCCCCCACCCGCCTGCCAGGCAATAATGGGTTTGGGCGGTGGGGGCAAAGCCACCACTAGCAGGTTTCTTCTGCTCCAATGGGACCCTGGTCACCTGCTCAAACTGTACCCAAGATTTGGAAAGGGTGCTGGGGGAGGAGGGCGAATGACCTGGGAGTTGGCTCCCGGCCCATGTGGGTGTCATTGTGCAAATTCTAAAGTTGGTCCCTTAGGATCAGCTGCGGGGGATCGGGAATCTGTAACAGCAACCACCCCACGGAGAGCGGATTACAGGAACCAAGTTGAGAGCCGGTTCCCAACAATGAGGTTCATTTAAAAAGTCCTGTGGGGGGAGGGGGCAAGAGAAAGGGAAATAGATCAAAGAGCGAGAGAGCTGGGAAGAGAAGGGAGAAGTGCGGGAGAACTCAGGCAGCAGCCAGGGCAACTGGAGTTTCGGAACGCGCCGGGAGGGAAAGAAGCTGAGATTCCAAATTTTTGATGTTTCTCTTCAGCTCCTCGGCGTCCCTGCACCCCAACCCCGCAGCCCTGGGGCCCTGGCAGCTGCGCCGACTGGAGAAGCAAGCTGGGAAAAGAGAGCAACATGACCCAACGTGTTTAAAAGAAAGCAAAAATACTTTAGCAATTAAAAGTAGCCTAGCAGCTTCCTTATTTCTTTAGGAAGAAAACTGGGGAGAGGTAGCGAAAAAACTTAACACCCATAGGCTTTTTTCTCTATGTACACTTAAGCCGCCCTCCTTGAACATTCCGAGCTTAAAACTTGCTTTTCTCACACTGGCTGGCAAGCTACACGGCTTAAGGACGTCCCCATTAAATCCTTCCTCGAGAAGACCCCTGAATTCAGACCGGCATTTGTTATGGTGTCCCCCTCACCCCCCACATCTACGAGCCGCAGTCCGCCAGAAAGCAAGCAAGCGGGCCTACCGAAGTCCCACTTTCACCCCCCAAAGTTCGCAGCACGACCGCCCATCCCAAGAGGAAGCCTGGCCGAGCTGGGGCCAACTGAAGCCCCACTGCAATTTTGCAACATCCTTCCGAATGACAACTCTTGGCCTTTTTCTCGCGGATTCCAGCCCCTTTCAAAACAGGAGAGAATCTCCCAGCAAAACGCCCGGAGACTCACCTCCCCAAGGGAGCCTCTTCCCAACCCCGGCGGCCGCAATGCGTCCAACGAGACTCGAACCCCCGATGGTGGCGATGCCCGGGGCACACACCGCGAAACGAGCACCAGCGAAAGTGGGCTCGAGCAGCACGTGATCGCCCCAAGTTGCCCCAATCCAAGCCTGTGCCTGGCGCCCCTCGGGGAGCCCCATCACACAAACTTCCCCCCTGAAAGCTCTGGTCTCTGGGTTACATTCCCATGCAGTCCGCGCGCAGGGACTGTTCGAACTCCAATGGTGGGGAGGAGAGGGCCAAATTCCTTCAAAGTGGGGAGGAGGGGGGAACGGGGCGGAAATTCGAAAACTATCTTAACTTTCTCCCTTTCCCCCCTGCTTTCCCAGACATAAACTTTTGGGGGTTTTCTTTTTAAAGGAAAAGGGAAAATCTTTGAAAAGTAAGCGCTCCGTTCCAATTTACCTTGCATAAAACTTCGCTCAAGTCGAAGATGGTGGCAGACACGAGGGTGGTGGTCATCGTGGGCGCTCGCGCGGGGCAGGGACGAGGATCCGGTGTGTCGCGAAGGTCCCGGTGCGGGGAAGGCGCAGCCTCCGGCTCTCCGGTCAGGAGTCCCACACGCCTGCTCCCGGGGCCCCTCGCCTTTCTGACTCTCACCGGCTGCGGCGCGCGAAGACCAATTTATAGTAGATCGGGAGAGGAGGAGTTTAAACTTATTTAAATAAGGAAGAGGAGGAAAAAAAGTTGATTGACACTGAAGTTGAATCAGCCATGCGGTCAAACTCGGGGGAAAAAAAAACTTTCAAAAAGAAGAAGGGGGAGGGGAGACGTGAAAAGTAGGCGAGGGAAAAAAAAAAAAAAAAAAAACCCTCCCAGCCGCGCTCAACTTTTTTTTTTCTTAAAGAGGAAAAGTTTGGAGTCCGCTCGCTTCGCTAGCCGGCGCCCTGCTCCCCAGCCGCGCGCCCCTCCTTTGTCAGCCCGCGACCTAGGTTCTGTGACATCACTCATTCCTCCCTCTTCGGGGTTCTTGTTGTTGTGTTGTTGTTTTTCGTCGGGCAGGAAGGCGGGCTCAACTTTCTCTTTTTGCAAGCGGGAGCAGGAGCCTGTCCCGAGCCCCGCTGCTGTTTCCATCTTGAGCAGATCTTTCTTCAAACTTCTCCAGGGGCCCCGCACGACTTACTCTCTCCGAGGGGTCGTCCGCACTCAGTTCCCCTCCGCAAACCTGGCAGGGCGAGGAGATTGGAAATTGGGAAGTTTGGGACGCACACAGCCTTCAACTCTAGGGTTTCACGTTTGTTGGGGGGGCTTTTTTTTTTTTTCTTTTCAGCTGGCGGGAGTGTCGGGGGGTGGGGGACGTAGGGAAGGCCGGGGGTAGCGAAAACGACCACCGCCCAGGCGGACTGTTTATTTTAGCAGGATTGGGAGTTGTATTTATTTCACGCACCCAATCTTTAAACTTCTTTATAAAGTAAACCTAAATCCTCGTGAACGTCCCCTCCTTCCCCCCCAAACCCACCCAGCAACACAACTTTCCACGCGCGCTCTGAACCGGGGCCGCGCCGAAACAGACGCACGCACACACGCCTAGACGCTTGAACAATGAAAAAAGTTACTTTGACAAGAACGAAGGTAAAGAGGTGGGGGAGGCGACACTTAACTTATTGTTGTTCCTCCCCCGCCCCCTCCGGAACGGAACATATGGCTTGTCACGCTGCGCTGTTTGGGCGGGATGGGGGGAAGGGGCATGGGATCCTCGAAACCGAAAGGCCTCGGATAGATTGTTACTCCTTTCAAAACTGTAAAATTGTATTTATTTACGGCTATATTCGGATGCCCCTCCACTCACCCAAATAAAAAGTTGTTAACGTGCTCCCCACCCGCCCCCGCGCGTTCTCGGGCGCGCTGAGATGAGGGGCCCGGCGGAAACCGCAGGGCTGCGCTTCTTTCCTAGTCCCCCGCGCGCCCGGCCGCCTCCACGGCCCTCGCACGTTTCTTCCCAGCACTGGAGGCCGCCGGCTCTGTTATGAAACCCCGTACGCTGAGTGGCTAAGAGCGGGTTCCATTGCGATGTAATTAGGTCACCCCATTATGAGCACGTTTCTTTGGAAAGGACAGGGCGGGCCAAGCGGAGCGCTCGAGTCGCACTCCCACCACCACTACCGCCACACACAGACACACGCACACACACACACACACACACGCACGCACACGCGCACTCACAGTTTACTGCATTTCTTATTTATTCGTCAGCCTCCGGGCAAACCCAGGCAAAACTTTCAATCACAACTGTTCTAGGAACTGGTTGTTTCTCATTTTCGCGAAACACACAACTTTTGCTGCCGCGACGAGCCTCCGTGACCCCCAGCCCGGTCTGCTTTCATTGGTCTGTCTTCTTTGACTTAAAGGGATGGCCCCGCGTTTAACCCGGCTGCTGCCCCCTGCTTTTTCTGCTGCTGCTGTCCGGCCGCCTGTTGCTTCCCTCCCTTTGCTCCCATTTTGCAGCTTTTCTTGAAATCTGGCAAGCGCCAGGAAGGGAAATAACTTCCATCCACCTTAAGTTAAATCAATCAAATGTAGGTTTCTTTCTTAAAGGGATGTTTGCTCGCCCCTTTCCCCAGCTCCAAGAAGGAGGGTGGGAGGCGGTTTCGCGCAGTTTCTTGGGGATGAGGTAATGAGTTCCAGATTTCAGCGCAGAGTAGGGCGCGCGTTAAAACCACAAGGTTAGTCTGCGTCCTGATGTGAAGCTATTTCGGTTTCTCATTCCCCGCCCCCCAAAAAGGGCCCATTGCTCTAACTCTGGAGGGTTCGAGAAGCCGTGCTGGGGGGAGGGGGGAGGTGGAGAAGCTCGGGGTGAGGGGACCCGAGGCGGGCGGAATCTGCTTCCCCGCCCAGGGCCGGGCCCGCACCCACCGCTCCCCCTCTCCGGGGGGCGGCGCTTCCCCCCGCGGCTGCGGGACCGGCCCGAGCACCCGCACGCGGCCTGGGCGCCCCGGGCTAGTTAAAAAGCCTCCCCCCCCCCCCAAAGAGAACGCTATTCCTCGAATTTCCTCCGCTTTTCCACCTCCCAGAGGGCGCCCCCCTCCGCCGCTCCCCGGGACGCGGGCTCCGCGGGGCGGCGGCCAGCCGGGCCCGCTCGCCCCGTAGTTGTTTACCGGGCCCGCGGACCGACCGGGTTTGTTCCAGCGCTCAGAGCCGGCCTCTATAATTAAACCCTTTTTTTAATTGTCGGGTTCAAACGTCATTTCGGGGACTTTCCAAGGGTGAGGAAGGCGAGGGGAGGGAGCGAGCCTCCTTAACCCTTCGCTGGCCCGGCGTCCACGCCGCGGCGGGCGGGGAGCGGCGTCCGGCAGGCCCGGGGAGGGCGGGGGGTCGCAGGGCCCGAGCCGGCCAGTCCCCGCTGGTGGCGGGAACCGCGGCGAGCCACGACCCGCGCAGGAAGGCGGACGGGAGGCGTGCGCGGCCCTCTCCACCCCTGGCGCGGGGCAGCCCGCCCTCCGGCTCCTTACCCGCGCCGCGCGCACAGAGGCCGCCCCTTCACCTGTCCCGCCGCTTCCGACTGCGGAGGGCGGCCGCGGGCCAGGTCGTCCGGCCCAGGCTGGGCTTCCGGGTCCTCCCTGCTCGCTGGGAGCTGGTCCCCCCGCGGAGAGGGCCTTGCCCGGCATTTTTGGCTTCGGGGGATTAGGTTTTGTGAAAGGGGGAAAGTGAAAGTCCTCGGAATTAGGGAAACGCGACGGACATATCCATTGACCAATCTGGACCCCGGGCGCACCTCGTGGCAGGTGAGAGTGTGGGGCGCTGGGCCGCTGAACCCTAGACCGCAAGGCCTTGTCACCCAGCGCTTTCCAGGCACACCCTCCCCAGAGTCCCATCCTGGCCCAGGCTGCAGCTCAGGATCTGCTATCGTAGACCCCTGCGATGTCACAGTTCCTCCCGGGCTTCAGGTCATTCGCAAAATCCCCCAAATTCTTCGGGTTGGGCCCCGCCCCCCACCCCAACCTCTGCTACCTGAAACCCTGGGACAGCCGCAGAATCCCTGGATTAGAGAGGAGGGGAGGGTGCTGCCAGAGAGGTGCCTGGTTTAGATTTAATTTTAGTGCTTGTGGAATGCAGATTCCTTAGGTTGGACCCAGGCCCAGTGAATCAGACGTTTGCGGTGGGGCCAGGAATCTGCATTTCAGTAACTTTTCTGCTAGTGACTCAAACACTAAGGTTTAAGAATCTGTGTGCCAAAGCCCTGGCTGGTGTGGCTCAGTGGATTGGATACTGACCTTCGAAACAAAGGGGCCCCGGATTGATTCCCAGTCAGGGCACATGTCTGGGGTTGTGAGAAGCAACCACACATTGATGTTTCTCTCCCTCTCTTTCTCCCTCCTTTCCCCTCTCTCTAAAAATGAATAAATAAAATCTTAAAAATTGGGCCATTCTGAATCCAAACCTTGGCTTTGTGACTTTTCAAGACACTAACCAAAGCCTCAGTTTCCTCATCTCTAAAATAGGGATAATAATAGGCCTCAAATTGGCCAGTAAAGTACCCAGTTTCAGGCCTAGCTGAAATCTTTAATATGCCTAGCCATAGTATGTAAACCAAACCATTCTTGGGGCCTCCTGACCCCACAAAAATTCTGGGGAGTATTCATTTTGCAAAAGGATTCTTCAGGACAGTTGTCCATGAAATGGCCAACTGTGAGCTTTGATCTGTGTCACTTTCTCACCCCACCCCCAGGCCTGGGTGAGGCAGGCCCAGAGGCCTGGAAAGAAGAGAGGGCCCTAGCAACGCGGTCCGGTGAATGAGCACTGAGCACTGGCCGAGAAGTCAGGAATCTTGGATTCTAGAGCCGCTTTGTCTCTGGCTCAGGGGACCATTCTCTCCTCTGGGCTTCAGTGTTCTGACCTGTAGAGATAGAGAGTGTTGGACTAGGCAAGTGGTGGTGTTCAAACCTCACTCTGAGTAGAATTACCTGGAGAGCTCTTAAAAACTGCCTGCCTAACTCCGCCTTGAAAGATTCTGCTGCAGTTGGTCTGGGGGCGAGGCCCAGCATTTGTATTTTCTAAGCTCTTCAGATAATTCTATTCCGAAGCCAGAAACACTAGATTCAGTTATTTTAGAACAGTGGTTCTCAACCAGGGGTGACTTTGCCTCCCAGGGAATATTTGGCAGTGTCTAGAGAGGTTTTTGGTTGTCACGGCTGGAGGGGGAAAGGTCAGTACTACTGGCACTTAAGAGGGTAGAGGCCAGGGGTGCTGCTAAACGCCCTGCAATGCACAGGAGAGTCCCCACAACAAAAAGATTTTTCTGGTCCAAAATGTCAGTAGTACCAAGATTGAGAAAGTCTATTTTAGGGGCTTTTTTCCAATTCCAAGCTTTCTGCATAGGTAGTTAGGCTCCATCCTCACCCTCTCTCAAATCTTTCTCCATAGGGCAGTCCAAGTGATGTTTTTCAAAACCTAGATCTAATCTTGTGTTACAATTGCCAAAAACCCTTAGCCATCCATCCCTGTTAGAATAAGAACCAAATTCTTAGCCCAACAAAATCCGGCTCTACTACTCCTCTTCCCCACCACTACCTCTCCCACCCCTCAGGGCACTACTCCCTGTGCTCTAGTCACTTTCAGATGAAAAGGAAGCCTCCTTCCTCCTGCCCCAGGGCTTTGACACACACCATTTCTTCTATCTGAACTGAGCTCCCTTTGACCAAAATCAATTCGCAATCATCCTTTAGAACCTAGCTCAAGCACTGTTTCCTCTACTGTTCTCGATTCCCAGCTCCTACCTTCAAGGCACGGTGCCTGCTTTCTCTTTTCTGCCCTCACAGAATGTTTATTTCCTTCAAAGTAGTTGAGTTTGTGAACAGACATTCATTCCTATAAAGCCTGACTTTTTAATTTAACATACAATAAAATTGTCCTTTATTTGGTCAGTTTAGTTCTATGAACGTTAACATGTCAATAGACCCATGCAACCACCGCCTGATCAGAAAGAGAGTAGCTCCATCCACTCCTCCCAGTCACCTCATCCCTCTTCTCTTCTCCTGTCAACCACCCACCTGTTTTCTGTACTGTAAGTCTGCCTGTTCCCGAATGCTCTATCAATGGAATCATGCTGTCCGTGTGATCTCACACAGCAGAATGCCTTTGCGATGTATCCGTGTTGTTGCCTGTGTTAATAGTACATTCCTTTTAATTGAAAAATAATGTTTCACTGTACGTGTATACCACCAATGTTTTAGCCATTTATCTGTTGGAGGGCACTGGATTATTTTCAGTTTGGGGCCATCGTGAATACAGCTGCAGGAAACATTTGTATCCAGATTTCTCTGGGAACATAAATCTTTATTTCTCTAGGGTAAGTAACTAGGAGTAGGACTGCTGGGTCATATGGTAAGAGTATATTGGAATTTGTACACAACTGCCAGGTCATATATGAGAGTGGATATAACATTTTGCATCGCCAAAAGCAATATCTTGAGAGTTTCCAGTTGCTCTGCTTCCTTACCTGCACTTACAATTGTATTTTTTATTTTAGTCATTCTAATAGGTGTGTAGTGGTATCTCATTGTTTTAATTTGCATTTTTCTCATGCATAATAATGTTAGACATCTTTTGAAATGCTCTTTTGCCCCCTGTATGTCCTTTGGTGAAATGTCTGTTCAAGTCTTTTGCCCATTTTTAAATTGATTGTTTGACTTCTTACTGTTGAGTTTTAAGAGTTACTTATATATTCGAGATAGAGTTGCTTTGTCAAAATGCGATTTGCAAATGTTTTTTCCAGTTTGTACCTTATCTTTTCATTCTCCCAAAAAAGTGTGTTCACAGAGCAAAAGCTGTTAATTTTGATGAAGTCTAACTTGCTGGGTTTATCTACTCTGCATCATGCCTTCTGTGTCACATCTAAAGACTCTTCGCCTCACCCTAGGTCAAGATCGTTTGTTTTCTTCTAAAAGTTTCCTAGTGTATATTTTACATGTGTATCTATGGTCCATTTGAAGTTAGTTTTTATGTAAAATGTGAGATTTAGGTTGAGGAGACCGGCTTCTTTCTTTTGCTTATGGATGTCCAATCTCATCACTGTTAGTTGAAATGACTATCATTTTCCCACTGACTTGTTTTTGCACCTAGCCAAAACTCAGTGGGCATATCGGAATGGGTCTCTTTATTTTGTTCCATCGATCTGTGTGTCTGTTCCTTTGCCAATACCACACTGTCTTGGTTATTGTAGCTTAAAGTAAGTGTTTAAAATTAGGTGTAATTCCTCCGGCTTTATTCTTAATTTTCAAAATTGTCTTAACTATTCTAGTTCTGTTGCCTCTTCATATAAATTTCAGAAGCCCCTTGTCTGTATCTACAAAAAAAATCATACTTGTATTTTCACTGGAACTGCATTAAGTCTATAGAGCAACTCAGGAAGAAATGGCGTCTTTATAATGTTGAGTCTTCTAATCCATGAACATGGTATGTCCACTTATTTAGGTCTCCTTTTATTTCTTTCATCAGTGTCTTATAGTTTTTAGCATGCAGATGTTATATGTTTTGTTAGATTTGTACCTAATACTTCTCTTTGGGGAGGTAACTAGTGTAATTTTTTTTTAATTTCCCTTCGCAGTTTCTCATTACCAGTTCATAGAAATACAGTTGACTTTTTGTATATTTCCCTTGTACTCTATAATCTTAGTCACTTCAGTTATAAGAAGGTTTTTGGGTAGATTGTTTGAGTTTTGTTTCTACATGTTTGTTTTTTTAACATAGACTATCATTATCTGCAAGACAAGAATAGTTTAATTTCTTTCTTTCAATACTATACATTATATTTCTTTTTCTCATTGCCCTGTTTAAGACTTCCAGTGAATGGGCATGGTGTCGAATGGGCACACCCTTACCTTCGTCACATTGCCAGGAGAAAGTGTTCAGTCTTTCCCCACTGAGTATGATTGCCGGGGTTTTGTAATCATTTCACTTTCTGACATCTCCCTTCCCACCAGGGTGTATTCTCCAAGAGCAGGCTGTCTCTACTCTCAAGTCAACCCTCAGTGCCTGGCACAGTGCCTAGCACACAGTAGGCCATCAATAAGTAATTCTCTGCCTTAGTAACTTTGCCATAACCGCCAGTCTGTGTGACAGACAACAGAAAATCTTAGCTGAACACACTGCAGAGATATCACGAAAAATATATAACCTCGCAATAAATAGTCCAGCGGATCCGACCGGCATCGGCCCGTGGAGTCGACAATGCTAAGCTGTAGAGCATCTGTAGATCCACTTGCTAGCACGCCGTCCTGTGTCAAAGACTTCGTCCAAGAGGAGTAGAGGACTGCAGCAAAATAATCGTTTTAGGTTGAGAGCATTCCATTGCCAAAGGGAGTTTCAACAAAAAGCTCTCAGCTCTGAAAAACAGGGGCTTTCAGGGTAAAGAGTCCCCTGCTCTGAAATCTTAGGCCCTCAGACGGGTGGGGTTGTTTCGCTAAATTTATTTCAGCCGCTTATAGAAACAGAAGGGGGAAGAAGGGGGCGGCGGCTTGCACACCAGCCCTGGCTCTGGGGTATTAATATCTGCCAGGTCAGGCTTTTATTTGGGTTTTGTTTTACCTTTCGGGGGTGGGGAGGCAGGCAACAGGAATATCTCACAGCTGCATTGGCTTGAGCTGTGGTTTCCCACCTTTCTCCCTGTGCGCTCCCCACCCCCCCAAGGCCACATCCAGCCCACTGCTCCCCTGCCTCGCCTTCTGATGGCTCTCGGTCCTCTGTCCCCAGCCCTGGGGAGGGCTTTCTCTGCAGTCTCATGCAGACACCTTTGACACTAGATGTTCTCCCATTCCCAGAAGGGGTCTGAGCATGAAAAGAGAGGCAGAAAATGAGATTTAGATAGAGCCTGTTTGCTTTATGGCACAAGCGTGGGTCTAGGGAGACTGGAGCCTTTGTCCGCAGCCCCCACCAGAACCCCCTCCCCAGTCCCACCCCTCCACCTGCAGCGGCTCCACGACTTGAATTTTGGAGTTGTTGGATATGAAACCCAGGCCTTTTTTTCCCTGTGTTCCTTTTCCTCAGCCTCCCCAAAGCACTGAACACACCTTCTCCGTGCCTGATGCCTCAACAGTTTCTCCTGTGTCACCCACCCCCCCCAGCCCCCGTGTAGAAAAAGGAGTTCAATGAAACCACCGTGTTGTTTTTAAACAACCTGTTCTTGTGCCGAATTTGGCCTACTTTATGGAGCGCAGGTCAATTTCTTCCCACAGATGGGGGAAACCGAGGCACAGGAGGGGAGGTGGCAGCAGGCGACCTGCGCCGATGGCGGTGAGGTGAGGTCAGTGTGCACGGGCTGGCTCTAGGAGGTGCTGCCCCTGCAAGGACCAAAGAAAGGCAGGACCCGGGTGTGGGACCTGGCTGCTCTGTGCACACTGTATGAAGTGTCCACAGAGCGGCAAGGAAGAGGAGACGCACAGGGAAGCTCAAAACTCTGCTGGGCCTAAGACTTGAATGATTCGGTGAGAATATGGGGAAGTACCACACACAGTGCCCAGCCCATGGGAACCTAGCAAATACTGGTTTGATTCCTGGATCACCAAGAAAGAAGGAGAAGCAGCGTCTGTCCCTTTCACTCCCCTGGCTCCCAGGAACCCTGCACAGGGACTGGTGGGAGGGGGGAGAGGCCCAGGATGCAGCATCTCCAGGGGGTTCTTGCTCCAAACTAGGGGGTCTGCTTCAGCATCATCAAGGGTATAGCACATACTTGTAAACTGTAAAGTGCTCACAAGTAAACCAACTTCCTATTTGTCCTAACCCTGGCCAGTTTGCTTTGGAATGATCCCCCAGTCCAAACTGGAGCGGACCCCACCCTGGGAAGCTGTTCCTTTGAGGAGCAGGACCCACCTCCCCAGCCATAGCAGGGATCAGACAGCTCTTGGAGGGTCGCCACGTGGGCAGCAGGCGGAGGAGAGAGGATGGACGTTTGCCACAGCCCTGTGACTTCTTTAGATCTGAGTTTCTCCCGCCAACTGCACCCTCCACCCCAGGGCGGGGGCGGGAGGAGGGGAGAGGGACTGCAGGCCCCCAAACCAGGGCCTGCCCTTGTCTGACCAAAGGCAACCAGATCTGCTGCAGCTGTTCAGTGAGAGAACAAGCTCTCCCAGAAACCAGGGAAGCAGCTGGAGAAAGATTCCTGCCAGCCCGGGGGTGTAAATATTTATACAACGTGGTGCGTGGGAAGAGGCAAGGCAGAGGGAGGTGGCAGGAACGGGGCGGCACTGAGACCGCAGGTTGAAGGAGCCTGTGCTTTAGCCTCAGGTGGGAAGGGCGAGTGGTGGCTGGGATCCTAATCTCCACCTGAATTCCTACATCAAAGAGACCTGGTCCTTACCCCCAGCTCTCCTTGCAGAGTTGAGGGAAGAATTAGAAAAAATGCATCACCAGTCCCCTAACCGGTCTTCCTGTCCAGGATAACCCTTGAACCAGAGAGAAACCAAACCCACAGGGCCCAGGGGTAGGGGCCCGGGGGCTCCTGGGTCTTATGGTTCTAGGGTCTTGAAGACTACTGGATTCCAAGAGTTGGACTCTAGGGTGGAAGGCTTAGAAAACACATAAACTATAAGCAGAATATAAAATTAAGCAAAGATTTTTCTCAGCCTTCTATAGTATCGATAGTGTTTTTCTAAAGGGGCAGAGCACATTGTGCATTGATGAAGATGAAGAGGAGGAATGGATGGGACCTGGCAAAAGAACAAGGTGTGGAGAAGGCCAGGGGGCCCTTGATGGCACTTGCAGAGAAGCATCTGGCCACCGTCATCACAGCGCCCAGGAAAAAAGGACAGCGTGATGGGCGTCCAGCTGGTGCCCTAGGGCCCCAGGACACCACGCAGCCCCAGGTGTGCTCCAGGCAGAGCACTGACGCATCCGCCCCTCAACTGGGCCTGCTGAGGACCCAGCCAGCGCCCAGTGGCACTGACACCCCGGGGTGGGAAGCAAGCCTGGACCTGGGGCAACAGCCAGATGGACTCCAGTCAATTTGCCTCAGACAGCTGGGGAGCAGAGCTGGGACGCTCCTCACACCCCTCCCCACCGCTCCAGACCAGGAGGGGTGCGGCTGCAACTTCTAGGATTTCTCTGCCACCACACCCATCCAGAAGTGCCACCTGCTTCTAGCAGTACCAGGGCTGACCCTCAGGACCTCTCACAGGTGGGGTTTGTGTTGCTCCCAAGAGCCTTTAAGATACCTCACAACCGTCAGCCCTTTTTTGCATTCCCCCTGTGTCCTGAAAATGCCCACTGGCCAGGCGTAGGGGCATTGGACGGAGGGACCTTCTGCTGGAAAATGGCCTGTGTCTCCCCAGCAGACAGCTCCAGATGCCCAGGCCGACTTCAGCCAGAGAGCATGGATCAGAGGATCCCAGACTCCCCCAAGAGGCAGACCCTGTGCAGCAAGGCATCCCACCCACAGCACAGCGCTTCACAAGTGATACAGGCCCAGGGGTGCACCTCCCCTGAACCCCAGCCTCTCTGGGTAGAAGCTAGTGAATCCCCCACCTGTACACCCGGAGAAGGGTGGGTTCTGTGGCTTCCCTGAGCAATGGGGCCCAGGCACACACAACGTGGAAGAAACACCATCTGCCCCCAGCCGCCAGCCCTCAGCCCTGGCCTGGCAGCCAATGTCCACCCCCACAGGGGGAGCCCCTCTCCAGAAGGAAGCTCCTCTTCAAAGGACACCGGGGCTGGGGGAGACTCTTCAGACACCCAGGCCCTCTCCTGCCTCCGTGGCCCTGCCTGCCGGCTGTGGCCTCCTCCTTGCCAGCACTGCTTAAACAGATGAGCAACAGTAAAGCCTGTGTGGCCCAAGGAAGTCTTCAGGGGAAAGAACTGAAGCTGAAGGAAAAGGGCAGTGGGGTGGGGGGAGGGCTGTAAGAAATGGGAGAGGAGGGAAATTCAGGAAACAGACAAAGTAAACCATCCGGGAATCCAGATGTAAAACAAGGAAGGCCAAAAGAAAAGGAAATGTATGCTAAGAAGGCAGCGTGGGGTGGGGAGGGGAATTGAGAATGAAAAAGGAGAAGGGGGCAGTTATAAATATTCTGCAAAGAGAGAAGAATGTGACAGCAAACAACACCAGAAGAATAAAAGTGGAGACCCAGGAGAGAAAAAGAGGCAGCAGTGAATTTAAAACGACTGCTTTGTGCCTCTACCAGCCACGCTCCTGAGTCTTCTGAGTCTTACGGCTTCTTATGGATTTCAGTCTCTCCTGAACACTGAGCAAAGGCCGGCCTAGAAAAGCACGCTTTCCACCTTGCCCTTGCTTTTCCTGCAATTAAGTTTCCCAACTTAACTCAACTGTTGCTGTTTTGCAGCTTGAGGACTGATCTTCCTGGGGTGAGGTGAAAGCCCTATCAGTTCACCCCAGTCTGGTAGCTTCCATCAAGATGTCCTCTGGAGGGCCCCATGGAGCATCTGAGCAGGAGGAGCGCCAAGTCAGGCAGGGGAAGCACTAGGTGTGATGGAACTGGGTGTTACCGGCTTTGCATCTTCCAGGGAGGGGCTTATCCAGCCACCTCTCTGCAGACCAGGGCTAAACCAACCTACAGAAATGACATCCTGGAACAGCAGGGAGACTGGCAAACCCAACTCTATGCACAGCCAGAGGTAGCCCAGCAAGTGCCACTTTTGGAAACAACTTGGATGATTTAAATTAATTTCCAGGCATTGCCAAGGAGACTTAAGATAGCCAGAGCTTTCCCATTGTTGCAACTGACGAACAGTTACTTTAAGTTCACTTTGTGTCCACAAACTGAGTACTTAGATACTGGGTCCCTTCTCTTTGTCTGCTTGGCCTTGTTCAGCCCTCTGTTGCCTCTTTCTTCTGTGAGTTAGCCAATGCCTCTCTTCTTGGGTTTTGCTTGGGCTCTTCCATTCCCGTACATAGTCAAACCCACCTCCGCCCACTCTTTCTGTTTCTCCAGGGCAGCAGGGGTGGGGAGAAAGCTGAAGCAAACCAAGGCAAAACTGAGAAGCAAAGGCAGTAAAACTGCAAGTGAGTTTGGTCTAGCACGCAGCTTTGGCGTGCTCAAGCCATCTGCAGCGGGTGCGGTGGGCTCCTGACGGACAGGGGTCTGAGCCTCACCAAGCCACCTAAACCTTGCTCCTCCAGAGTTCAGCCAAGGGGAAGCCACTCAGGCTGAACTCTGGTCGACTGGGTCAAAGAAAATGGTGCCCACGCCAGCCTTTCTCCTCTAAGAATTCTCAAGGACTTGCCCTTGCGTCTGTACTTTCTGTAAGTCACATTTTGCTTCTCTCAAAAACTGAGAGATGTGACAAAATATACAGAAGGGATGATGCCTAGGTTGTGGCCTTAGATACTCAACCCAGTTTCTTCCCATCCTTCCTAACCTTCAAACCTGTCTGGGTTGTATAATCTATGACTCAAACGATTATTTAACCGTGAAAAAAGACAAACCAGGAAATTAGAGGCTGAATGACCTAAAATTTATTCCATTCGGCTGAGCTAATCTCCTAATAAGGGTGTGTGTAATAAGAAGTCATAATATATCTGTTCTGGAAGATGTGAACATCGCAGGAAGAAAGTGCCTGGTGACTGCACATCCCGACTTGTCAAGATTTGTCCTCAAAAGGGTGAGTGTCTGGTCCTTGGCCAAGTTGCCCAGCAGTTTGCTGAAGGAGCCTCAGCATTTCGGAACCTGTGTGCTGCAGTGGAGAGCACCCAGTGCTCAGGTTGACCACACTCCGATCCTGGCTCTGCCACTTCCTGGGCCAGCAAGGGGCTCACCTGCCCTCCCCCAGTCTTCTCTACTGTGAAATGGCAGTGACAGTAATACCCATCTCCCGGGGCTGCTGTAAGGACAGATGAGCAAAGCACTTGGCACGTGTGAGCAGCCTCCCTCCCTAACGGCACCCCTAGTCAACTGTTGCTGTATGTTAAACAGTGAATTGGCAAGACCACGAAGGTTGGAGGCCCCACAAAGTGGGGTTCCACAGAGTCACTGGAACACAGTCAAGTATCCTGAGCAAGAGAGAGAAGGAGGTCCCAGAGGAGGCCCAGGCAGCTGGCGGGTGGAGCGCTGCACGGAAAGCCAAGGACAGGCACTCACAGCCGGGACGTCCGCGTGGGTGGGAGGACGCAGGGGGCTGCTCTGTGGTCCTCCCGCATTAGCTCAACGGCTCAACGGGGCTGCAGCCCCACCCTTGCGGGTGTTCATCCGTTCATCCGGCTTTGGAACTCCGTGCCGTGCACGCGGGCCCACGATGTGCGCAGCTCTAACCTGGCGGGCAGAGAGCTGCAACGCACGAAGTGAGCTACAAAGGGCTCAGTGGCCGCAGACCCGTAATAACCGAGCACGTCTGCACCAATTCCGAAACCTGCCCTTTTAGGAACTGGGTTGTAAGGACGTGCCCGGATGCTGAGACATTTTTATTTCAGAGCTGGACCTTTTTTCCTTAAGAAGAAAAGGCAAGAGTTTTTAAAGTGTTCTGGAAATGTGAACACCAACTGAATCTTGGTGATATTTAGGTGGTATTATTAATCTTTAGCTGCAATAAGGATGGTTAAGTGTAATGAGTCCAAAGAGCTACATACTGAAATGTTGATAATGACATGATCCGATGTGTGGGATTTGTATTTTGCTGTGTATGATGCTCACCAGTGGTTTTTGTGCACATTATACAAGGGTTTGTTGTACCCGTTGGATGTGATCATTATACACATGTGTAATACTCATCCTTATTTTTCCCTCAAAAATTTGGGCAAAAAAGTGTGCATTATACATGGCAAAATACAGTACTTCAACACTACATGGGAGGCAGGGAGGCAGATGACGATGGAAGTGGACAAGTGTGACCAGGATTTGGTGAAGTTGGTGATGGGTACATGGGGCGTCATCGTTCCATGCTGTCCCTGTGTACGTTTGGAATTTTCCATACTAAAATGTTCTCAGTTCATAGAAGCTGCACGAATCGTCACTCAGGGAGTCTTGTCTTATTGGTTCTTGTAACACAATATTCACTTCCTGAGGACGTGTGCTCTTGTCCGAGAGATGAGGCTGTGTGGAGAGGTCTTGCAGGAGCTGGGAGGGCCGCAGAACAGGCAGACTGCCCCCCCCCAGCGCCTCCAACCCCCTCCCCCTCGGGGCCCCTCAGGCTGGAAAAAACATTCCGAGGGCCTGCTGTCCACTTTGTACTGCTTTTGAACCGAGTGAAAATGATTTTTAAATTGGTTTCAATGTATTTTAAACCCCAGTGAACTGTTTTTTACCCCAGCAGAGTGGGCAAGCTACTCAGCCTTTCTAAATTCACTTTCCTCAACTGGAAATTGGGGGGCCATCACCCTGCCCCCATTTTCTAGGGGGGTGGTTGATGAGACAGATGTGCGCACAGCGCCCTAGTGCTAGTCGGCACAGCCAAAGGGCGGGTCTGATGTGAGGGGTTTTGGCAAACGCTGGGCGCTCACTCGGTCTGAGTCGTAGAACTTAGACACCTACACTTAGAACATCTACGTTAAAAGTCGAGGCACACATACTCTGAGCTCACCTGGCTGCAGGCATCTTCCTGATGTCAGCCCCTCCAGGAGTCACAGAGAAGTCACTGCTGTCTTCCTTCCCTCTCAGAGGAGCCCCCCCCCCACCCCCCACCCCCGCTCTGGGGCAGGTCGGGCCACATGGGATGGAGCGCCCAGTGCTTTCTCTCTGGGTGAAGAATGAGTGGGAAAAATGAGGGACAGGGCACCACTCACGCGGTGCCGCAGATTAGAATGGTGAAATGCATTTCGAGAAAGCAGACCTTCGGCAGATCAACTCATCCCCAAAGACGGAGCCAGGGGGGTTCGGGTACACAGACCAAGAGCAGGCCCTGTTCTCAGAAGCACCCTTCACAGGGGCCTTCTGGGGCCTTCCTCAGCTGAGTCTGGGGGCAAGCGGTCATGAAGGTTTCCAGACAGCAGGGGGCAGCACAACACACCCTTCCCGATCACAGGGACCCGCCAAATGGCTAGGCAAGGTGACCTGGCCACAGACACATTTCCACGAACAAATCTAAATAGCCATGGCATGCCGAGGGAGGAAGCCCAGGCCAGGCAGGGGTCCCATACAGCCAGTTTTTAAGTCTTTGCCACTTGCCCCAGGCAACTGGGTAGTGGCTTCCTATGAGACAAGTTTTAGGAAGAAGCCAGTATTTGTGACTTCAGGCGAGCAATGGGGTCTGTCGCATGCCAACCTGCTCCACGCCCAGTCTCTTCTTGCGGCCACTGCCCACCGAACCCCTGCACAGTCTCTGTACGTTCTTCCCTAGGAAGAAACAGAAGAATGAGAGGGAGGGAGGGGCACCCAGGACAAAGTGCCAATGTTCTCCAGAGGTCCTTGGGCTTGGGACCCTTGACACGCATTCATGGGATTATTCTAAACTCCCAAAAGCCCCCTGGCTCCAGAGAACAGAGCCATCTGAGGACAGGGGCGAAGGGCACAGGCTTTGGAGTGACCAAGCCTGGGTGCGAATCCCAGCTCTGCTATTTACCAGCCCTATATCAATGGGCAAGGTACTTACCCCCCCACCTCAGTTTCCCCCTCCGTGCAATGAGGAGGACAGTGGCTGTATAGGGAAGAGCTGTTGCTTACAATAGTGGCTGGCAGGTAGAAAATTCTCCATAAACATCAGCAAGGCCTCCTCCTCAGCTCAGTGGGGATGTGCTCCTAATGACCCCACAGGTCCACGGAGAGATAACTGCACTAAGGGAAGTGTAAAGTTTTCATAGAAAGCCACTCAGAGACGTGAGTGGGATACAGCTATCAACACAGACCAAGAGCTCCCCCAAAGTTGTGCTTCTTTACCTGAGCTGCAGCAGCTCAGGTAAACCTCCAGGCTATGGGGGCTACATGGAGAGGAGCCACCTAAGTCTGGAGCAGGATGGGTTTACCCAGTGTTTTCCTGGAGCAGGGAGAGGGAACCCGTACTGGGCACAGCCCTCCTGTGCTCACTTTGGGTTTTGTGCAGGACAGGCAGAGGACATCACTCAGATCTCACTGGGTTTCTCACGGGCATGGCGTGAGCCAGAGGCTCAGAGGCAGACGGCTGCCCTGTGCCGGACAGGGCTGCCCCAGAGCAGGCCAGGAGCCTGCCGGCCTCAGCAGGGTTGGGCTTCGCGGAGAAGGGGAGGAAAGAGTTAAGCCCACTCTGGACTCTGGAGGAGGGCTCTGCTGCTATAAACAGTGAGCCAAGGGAGGGAGGGAGCTGACACAGGATGTGGCCAGGGCTCGAGCTGTCTGATTATTAACTTCACTTTTATTTGGAGGGGGATTCGATTCTCTGTTTTACTTCCCATCAAGGAAGTGAAAGCCCAGGTCTCGGAGGGGCCTGGTTTCAAATTGTTTTGTCACAGCTCATTTATTTTTCCTCTTAAATAAATAAACAAAACCACCTCTTTGTTTTCCCCCTAATGAGCGTTCAGCAAATCATCTGTGGGTGAGGCATGAAAGGGGTTTTCTGGAGTCCTTCCTAGGGCACTTTTGGCTGACTCGAAAAGGAAAAAAGGATTCTTCCTTTTAGCCTCAGCCTTCCCTCAGAGACTCTCAAGGCACTTGCTTTTTTTCCGCCTCCCCGCAAGGTCTCAGCTTAAAATCAAGACCTCGAGCCCAGTTTAGACCTTCCTGGGCTGGTTCTTGGGGCCTGATGTGCTGACAGCCATCCCATGTCCCAGGCGCCAACCCAAGGCCACACAGAGGAAGTAACCAACACAAGACTCAGTGGTTAGTCCTCTTGGTCAAGCTAGAGCCCAAGGTTTTTGTTCCTATGGCACCCTGATATTTACACTAAAAATAACTTAAAGCAATTAAACACAAAAGGATTCCATTACAGGGCTAAAGAAAACACCAGGCCATGTTCCTTTGCCCAAGGTTCAAAACATGATGGGACTTTGTTTCCAGCACAAAACCCATTCAATAATTTCACTATTCTCTTGCAACAGCCCTTTCCTAAATGACCCACAGGTGTGAGGCCCACAAAGACCAGTATCACAGGGTCCCTACTCTCACGGTGCCCTCAGGGCAGCAGGGAAAACAGAGTGCCCTCCAACAGAGGCTCCCAGTACTACAGGTGGGCAAAGGGGGAGAGCGGCAGATTCTACTGGAAACAAAGGAGGGAGACTGAGGAAGGCTTCCTGGGGGAGCTGATATTTGAGCTGGACCTTGAAGGGTTGACAATATTAAGAAGAAACAATATTCTAGAAGCTGAAAAGTACCCAAATGACAGAGAGATATTATCAGTGTGTGAACCAGGTCAGGATGGGTGGCCTGGAGGGCTTGTGGCCCCTCAAATAACATTCCAATGGATGTTAAAGCCCTCCTGTGGGGAGGGGCTGAAAGTTGAGTCAGCCTAGAAGATTCTGCTCCAGGCTGCCAGCCCTTGACCCCTGGCTTAGAGACTCGGGGACCTGGAAAGGAGTTGCACTTTGGGTTGTGAGCACCACCCTTGGATAAGTGATCCACTGGCCTGACACTGGGTGGCTGACAAACACACCTGATGACCAGTAGGAGCGACTTTTGCTTCCTCTGGCTTTGTGTCCTTTGAATGTGGGGCAAGAAGAAAGATGACTGGAAAAAAACCAGTTCACTTACAAAAGCTCGGGCTCCTAATGGCTACTGGAATGCGATTTCCAAACACCCCGGGGGAAGTTGCCAGGGTCCAAGGTTTTCCTGAACTGCTTAGAAATTCCTCCCCATTCCCACGGCATTTCAGCCTCCAGGCCCTATGCTTGCCCTCCGCCAGCCAGGAGAGGGTTAAGTTGCCCTCGAAGATGGCCGACTTGTTTTGCACTTCAGAGGGGGTCACGAGGGAGGTTGCCCTTTGCCTCTGGGGAGGCAGTCAAGGTCCTGCTGCCCTCCCTGGCACTCTGCCCCAGGTGGCCTGACAGTGTCTCCTCCCCTGGACGTCCTGCAGTCCTGGGCCTAGGAACCTTCCAGGTCCAAAGTGGGCCAAACTCCAGCACAAGGCCAGGCTCTGGAGGGGCGAAGCAGAGAGGGCCCCTCAGAGACACTAGGTCCAGGGGTACACACCATCTGAGCCTTTTTAGCTTCTAAGAACATCTGGGCCCAGTGGGCCAAGGCCGAGGTTGCTGCCTGGGACCAGATCCCTCTCTATTTCTTGGCTCCTGGCTGAGGCCCCCCCATCAGCTGGTCTTCCAGGCAGGCCTCCTAAGGCTGCTCCACCTGAAGTCTTTGCACAGGCTCCATGGACGTGGTCACACTGCCCTCCAGTGGCCGACCCACCAAATAGCACACGTGGGCCCCGTTTGGGGCCAGAGGTGATGGCCCAGCGTCCACACACTGGGCTGGCGCCTGTTTAGACGTGGGCTGCTACATTTGAAGACATGGCTGTGCTTGTCCCCAGCTGTCCTTTGCCACAGTGGACACTGAGAGAACAGCAGGAGACTTGCTTCCTCCAATGGTTCTCAAACTTTAGTACACACCTGAATCCCCTGGAGAGCTGGTTCGAACCCAGATTGCTGGGTTCCACACCCAAAGGCAGAGAACTTACTTTTCTAACAAGTTCCCAGGTGCTGCTGCGGCCACTGGCCCCATGCTCCTGAGACCACATTCGCAGAACTAGGCGCTCACTCATTGGCTGCTAATGCAATGAACCTGTGGGCATGCAGGACAAGAAGTGCCCGTGACCACATTCCAACCCCACTAAATGGGGTTTAGACTAACAGAAGAGACAGACTTGTTTCAACAAATAATCTAAAAAATATATAAGATTCCATTTGAAAAGGGGGGGTGTGGTGGGGCAGAGGGTCAGAGCACCGAGGTCTATGCATCTGGTACCCAGAGACCCGCCTCTTCAGAAGGCACAACATTCAGAGATGGGGAGGAGACAAGCTGAACCCTGCGCTTTTAGCCGCCTCCTTCAGTGCCCAAGAATGGTGTCCCCCCTCGGGAACCTCAGCCTGTTGCCCATGAACTTCTCGCTGCATGGACCAGATTTGTGTAGGCTCCTTCCCAAGGCCTAAAGGAGAGTCACCTTTGACCGGCTCAGGTTTGCAAGGTGATGGTGGGAAGACATGGTGTATCATCTCCCCACCCGTGCCCCCAGCACTTCCTCTCCTCCTTCCTCTCCTACGGCCATTTTTCTGGGGAGCATTTTAAGCGCCTCCTGTGTGTGTGTGTGTGTACTGGAGTCGCTGCGGTGACTGGGGAGGCATGCCACAGGGCATGAGGCCGGGCCTGCGCTCTCCCTCCACTCCAAGAACCTTGCAGGGCAGGTAAGAGAAGTACACCATCCCTGCCCCAGTCTGCTGCAAGCACCGCCCAAGGTGCCTGTGGCAGCCCCTTGGGAGTAGACCGGACTGGCAGGTGAAAGCCAGGTGCCGGTTCCTCCCACTGTTCAAAAATCGAACATTCCTATCACAAGCCAAAATGGCGTAGAGCAAAACAATTACTATTAATTTATATGGAAAATATTTTGAGTGTTCCCAGACCCCAAAACCTACCAAATCATACTAACACATAAAACCTAAAGTAACATACAGTAAAATCAGGCATGCACGAGATAAATTGCCATAAAGCACAGATGCTCACAGACCTCTGTCAACTTGACGCTAGGCGTAGTTCCCGGGTCAGGATCTTGGTGGCGCCACTGTTGCCGCTCAGGGTGTGCACTGCCTCTATGACGCTGGCTGCAAAACAGAGGCTGAACGCTACTTTCAGGTTTCACCTTTCCTGGTGAAAGCGAAAATCCTCTTCAGATTTCTTTCAGTTGGCGAAAACAGAAACGTGCTAATGTAGGGCCTTTGTAAGAGTGAAGTGGCAACAGGCAAGCTTTTGAAAAATGTGGGATAGTGTATTCCTTTGTGAGGTTGCTTAGTATCCATACCAGCTGCAGGGGAGCAGGTGGGTGAGCCCCTGCCGCTCCCCACTGTGTCTTCACTCCTCACGCTGTGACGAGGAGGCATCTGCCCGCTAGGCCTGTCACCTTGCACAGTCACTCCCTTCCCCAGTTTTCTCACCTGAAAAATGGGGGGTGGGAATGAGTTGTATTAGATGGTCCCCAAGGTTGGTCTAAGCCTAGCCCACCGGCACATTGTTGGAGAGATGGGTGAGAAGAACGTGTCCCATCTGGTGACCCTACAGAGTAAGGCCTTGGGATTATTGCCTCCTTGGGGTTTCTTAGGGAGGGAGGGAAAAGCACAAGAAAAATTAGGTACAGTTTTGAAGTTAAACCAAGCCAGTTCAAGTCCTGGCTCTTCTCCTCACTCACTGTGTGATCTCTGGCAAGTGTCTTAACCTCTCTGAACTTCAACTTCCTCCTCTGAGAAATGGAGATAACATAGTACTTACCTCATAGGGTTGTTCTGAAGATTAACAGTAATAGCTACCAGTTATCAACTGCTTATTCCATGCAAAACACTGAGCTAAGGGCTTCTCATTAATTATGCAAGGTTGCGGGAGGAAGCACTGCCTTATGCCGGCAAGGAGTACAGCTCTGTAATGGGGACCACGGTGTTATCGGCTCACCACAGCCCGCACCCGGTTCTTTGTGCACATGGGTACGTTCAGTAGACAGAAGGAGCTTAGCGAGGCCTTGCACAAATGGTGGCTTTCATTAATAACCGGAGAAGAGGGTCCTTTGTGAAGAGGTCCTGCAGCAAAGTGAAATGTGGGGGGTGAGTAGCCCGAGCTGATGGCGTCCCCACTTCTTCCCAGGAGGGCTAGTCCCAAGTCTATAGCAACTGGTGTCTAGTTAGCCAGTGTCCCGGCTGGGACTTCAGCTCTTACTCACTCTTCCCAGAAAGCAGCTAATTAGCCTCCCAGCAGCCGGGAGCTCCCCAGATGAAAGCTGCTTAATACACATGCAAGGCGTGACCCCCATATTTATAACCAAGGTTGCCTGGGGTGAGGAAGGCCCGGGGGCGGAAGACAGGCCGGATCAGTGCCTCGCCTGCTTTATGACAGAGGTTCTCAGGGAAGCGAGCCTGAGAAAAAGGCTCCGAGGCGGTGGGCGGGCGTGAGGCCGCCCAGGTTCTGGGAGTGGGAGGAGCCAGGTGGCTGAAGGGGCAGAACGCACCAGGCCCCAGGCGGCCTCCCAGCCCAGAAGCTCCCAGGCCAGGACACAGAGCGAGGTCTCTGACGCTGGGCTGCCTGGTGGAGACCCCAGACCCAGGGCAGCCATTGCGGGTGTCAGCCTGAGCGTCCTTATCTGCAGTGGGGATAATGACAGACCTGACCCCTCGGCTACTAACTGACGGCACTCAGTGCAGGCAGTCCCTGGCACCCACTGTGTAAAGAGTGATGGCTTGTGCATTTGTTCATTCAACAGACACTTACTGAACACCTACTGTGCGCCAGGCACTGGATGCTGGACATGCCATTCTGAACAAAACAGATCAAGGGGTTCTTCCTGGGGAGCTTGCAATCTGTGGGAAGACAGACAATAAATACGAGAAGCAGGAGGTCCCTAACACATCACCCTGCAGTGGTCTACACTGTAACAATTCTTGTGGCTGAATAGTGTTCCCTTGTGTGTAAGCACTTCCATTTTACAGATGAGGAAACAGGGCAAATAAGCAACATGCGAAGGTCACAGCCAGTTTCTGGCAGAGCAGGGATTTGACCCCAACCCGAGTCCACACAGCGGCAATGTGGCTGCAGGACCCTGCTCTGCGGAGACCCCCATCCGAGCACAGCCTGTAGGGGGCGGGGCTGCCGCTGGGGGCGGGTGCTGCTACTTGTCCCCAGACTCTTCCCAGCACAGGCTCACAGGGGTGGGCAAGGTGGCCTGCCAGTCAGCCTGCTCCAGGCAAAGCAATCATGGCTCAAGAGGCCACCTCCTCAGGGACAATTCCTGCTCCTGGCCACCCACGAGCCAGGGTTCCCAGGGTTCAAACCCTCCTTCTCAACTGGGTCATGAGGTTGGGAAGTCCCTCAACCCTGGGACCAACCTGGTAGGCAGGCCAGGTCAGGGGCACTGTCCCCAGCCAGCTCCCCTGGGCAGAACGGCCAGGCCCAGCCAGAAAGCCGACACTTCAATAAACATGCATGTGTTCAGCACCCACTCTATGCCATGTGGCCCCCGCCTTTAAGGTGCTCCCTTTCTCAGGAAGCTGCCAACCGCCTAAAAGAAAAGTGGATGCTTGTGAAGAGGTCCTGCAGCGAAGAGAAAGATGGAGGGCTGAGTGGACCAAGGAGCAGGACGTAGGGAATCCCTGACGTCAGTCACGGAGGCTGCATACCTGCCACCTCACCAACCTCCCACCTCAGTTACAGGTGGCAGGCACGGGACTCTGAATGGGCACTAGGCAGGCACATGGTCTGAACATAAATGGACAGGGAAGACTGTGTCCTGCCTGGGCATGGATGAGCCAACGGGGGCATCCCCAGGTAGGTGTTCCATTCATTCACTTTACTCATTCAGTCCATAACGGTCACACTGCTAAGCAACAAGGATCCAAAGGTTAGAAGAAAAAAGGCCCTGTCCTTTGGGAGCAGACAAAGGAAACCAACAATGACCACCTGGCCAGGACCACTGCCCTGTGGGCAGCTGCAGCTGGAATGGGGGGCACACCTGCTCACATACGGCCCACAGCCGAACCCATGCCTACTGTGATCCCCCCAAAAGCAGGCCCACGCAGTGAATCAGGCCGAAAACTGGGTCTGAGGGCTTTGGGCTCCTTAACCACCACCCACACTCACACCCCTACCAGGGTGCAGGTGGCTTTCCCCAGAAAGAAAATGTTTCCCAAAGGTGCCCCTAAGGACTGGCTGGCAGGAAGGGAAGAGCCCCCCAGAGCTCCTCCATCACTTCACTCTAGGACGCAACAGTGGGGGTGCTGGGCTGAGCTCCATGGCCAGGGGACTCACCCAGGCCAATACACAGCCACTGCCTACAGCGACGTCACCCCTGACAACGGGGCACCTCCTAGGTCCCAGGTGCATGTTCAGCATGGCACATGCCTCCCATAACCCACTAAGACTTTTACCAGCGATGAAAGAATCTATAGCCTGCTCTGATCCACTCCTAAGTCCCCCGTGGCAGCCCCGCACATCTCTGCCAACCGAGGCTGGCACACGGCACTCCTTCGGACACTGCGCAGACTCTGGCCAGGCTGCTGGGGGGAGAAGGAGGAAACCCCTCAACCCAGAGCCCCCCCAGTGATGCTCTGGCCCTCATCTCCCTCCCACCCAGCTGACCCTTCCACTCAGCCAGCCTTTCTGTAGTCCTGAAGTACCTTCTGCCCCCCAGGAAGCCCCCATGGCAGCTGGGGTAGGGTGCTGACTGGTTCCTGGCCATGTATAGTCTTCAGATGGAAGGACAAAGGGGTCAGATGCTCTGGGCCTATTGCCACTCCCACAGCTGTCGTGGAGACCTTGGCAGGGGAGGGAGCAAGCTGCATCTTCCAGGTGTCTTGGCTGACCTCACACAACCCCAGAGTGCCCTTTGGGCAAGAAGGCGGAGGGAAGAGGTGCATGGGAAGGCCTGTGATTATCTACTCCATTTCAGGGGTGGGTGTGGGGGCCACCTGCCCAGGAAACACAGCCTGACCCAGAGGCAGGGTGAGCCCCTGGCTGTCCCAGGGGTAGCCGGGGGCAGGTGAGGTGGCCTTGGTTAATGTACTTTACACATATTAATCTAGAAGCTAATCTTTACACCCATCCTGGGAAGAGGAAGGTGCACAAGTCCCCATTTCACAGATGAGGAGACAGGCTCAGAAAATTGAGAAATGCTCCCGCAGGAACCAGTACGGTCAGAATTCACAACCAGTCCTGGCCCCAGAGACTTTGCCCTTGACCACCTAGAGCTTCCCTGCGGGCTGCAGCCCTGGTACCTGAGATGTCCAGACATCTGGTGGATGAGGGAGTGAGCGGGCAAGAGAGCAAACAAGTGGGCAGATGTGGGGGCGAGGGAGTGGGACAGGGTACGAGTAGACGAGAGGACTAGTAAGGACTTGGCAGGATGGTGAAAGGGCTCGGCTGGATGGAGAAGTGATGCTGCTTCTTCCCGTAGCCTCTGAGACAGAGGGAGGGATCTGGCTTCTGAGAAACTCAGTGGCCCATTGGGGATGCCAGCTGACCATGAAGAGCACCCCTGGGTCTCAAGATCTCTCTAGACAGCAAGTCTGCAGGGCAAGGGGCTCAGTGACCGAGTAATGAACTGGCCCGGTCAGTCAGCAAAGGGCCATTGAGAGCGCTCTTGCTTTAGAGGACCCTGGACCAGGTATCGACCTGTGTACCCTGCTGGGGGGAAAAGAGGAGCCAGAGATCCATTGTCCTTGCCTGAGGGGAAAGGGGGGTGGGTGGTCGGGAGGCCCTCCATGCTGCCCTGATCCAGCAGGTGGTTCCGGCCAGGACGGCACCTTGCGTGATGGCCCCTGGGCCCCAGGGTCAGTGCCTGGGCTATTTGCCTAAGGGGGTGGGTGCGAGCTGGCATGGAAACCGCTCACCAAGAGGTCACTGCTGTGCTCTGGGAGGGTCAAGGGCCTTTCTTCTGGGATCAAGCCCCACTTGGGCTCTGGACTGGGGGGTGGGGCAGGCTGGACTGGACCCAAGAGTGGGGTAATGTGGCAGAAAGGGGGTCAGGCTGAGGCTGTTGCTCTAAATGGGGGCTGTGTATCTTAGCATCTTAGATCTGAGCAGGGGGGCTTACAGATCTATGAGCCTAGCCCCCAATGCCCGCTGGGAGGGCCAGAGAAAGTAACTGGACCAAGTCGAGGGCAATTGCATGAGTTAAAGGGCACAGAGAGGACTCCCCCACCCAGCACAGCCCCAGCCAACCCTCTGGGGGAGACTGAAGTAAGCAAGGGGCAGGTGGGGTCCCAAGTGTCAGGAGAGCAAGCCCCAGGCCCTGCTCAACTCTGGGGCCACGCCTGCTCAGGCTTAGTCCCCTCCCTCCAGCCCCAGGCCCGAGTTCTTATCCCAACCCCCAGTGGGGGCTACCTGAGGTCCAGGGAGGTAACAGGGAGCTGCGAAGGGTGGGGGCAGGGTACCCACAAAACTGCTGGATCACTTGGCTCCCTCTGCTGTGCCCTCTGGCCTTCCTCCAGGAAACCTTATTTAAGGGGACAGAGACCAGCACTGCCCTCGGTATGGTCTTTTGGTGCAGGGTCTCTCGTGTTTGTTATACCCCTACCCCCAAACGGGGACTTTCTGGAGAGTACACTCCACCCAAGAAAGTGCCACAGAGGTCAGTTTGCACATGGAGCAGAGCTGAAGCGGGAGACAAGAGTTTGGGGTCAGGGGGACCTGGCCTCAGCACGGCCCTGAGAAGAAGGCGAGCGCCCTCTGGTGGCTCCTTGTGGCGCAGGCGCATAGAGCCGCACTCCTGACCCAGGACTCTTGAGTAGCAGCCTGAACCGCAGCCTCCAGCAGCCTAGAAGAGCATCTTAGAACCAACCCGCAATTTACTTAAAAAAATAAAAATAAAGAAAGTGGTCCTACTTATATCAAAAGGACATTATGAGGACTGCATCACATTTGCAGCCCTTTTAGAAATGCGTTCCACAATAATAATAATGACACCAAGGTCAAAGCTGTTTTAATCCTCAGGATGACCCAGTGAGGGAGGCTTGTTATTTCGTTTTCAGTCTAAACGAGGGGTTTGCACAAGAGCACGCAGATAGTGACTGGGGTGTGAACGCAGGTGAGACGCCAAACTCGTGCTGTTTTCTAGGCTCCAACTGCTGAGATCCTAACAAAAAGCCTTGTTTCCAGCCAAGGGGAAGCTTTTTCTTTCCTGTCTCCTCCCAAGAGAAACTGCCCTGTGGGACAAATGGCAGGGAAATGGCTCTTCCTCCTCTCATGGTGAAAAGGGCCAGTGATAAATCTTTGCTTATCTTGGTACACTTTACAAAGGACTCTTACCTGTGTCACCTCTTCTGTGCTCCACACCAGGCCTGACACGGAGGGCGGGGGGGTGGCCTCACACAACACACAACCCCAAAGTCAGGGCTCCCCTCGACATTCAGCACTGTGTTCACATAAGCCCCACCTGGGGCTAAACCCCAATACCTGAGATTCCTGTAAAAATCCACTCCCCCCAAATATTTGCAAAACCTACCTGAAAAGGGACTGGTATCCAGCTCTTGGAAAGGGCTCGTATAACTCAGTAACAAAAGGACAAATAATCCCATTTAAAAACAAGCAAAAAATGTAAACAGATGCTCTCAAAAGGAGATCTGTGAATGGCCAAGAAGCATATAAAAATGATAATCAGCATCATTAGTCATCATCATTAGTCATCATTAGGAAATGCAAAACAAAACCACAGAGATGCTTCTTCACCCACCAGAATGGCTAAGATTAAAAAGGCTGGCAAAACCACCCCATGCTAACGGGGGTTTAGCTGGAACATGCGTGCACTGTTGGTGGAAGTATAAATAAGGCCGGGTCATGAGAAGCGAGGAAAATTCCGCAGCAAGTGCAATGGGGAAACTGAGACGGATGGCTGATTCAAACTGGCCGCATCCAGCACTCTGATGCACCCGCCTCCTTCTCCCTTGCAGGTCCACTTGCTTTAGCAGTAAGCCCTCAGGACGCTGAGGTTCTGATGAGCATCAGAGGATCTTAGGAACAAAGCCTCAGGTCTGTTGACCAGAAACATAGAGTTTTGGTCAAACTAGAGGTAACATCCAGTCCTCAGCTCCTGTTGTGTTTCAGCTCCAGGCCCAGAAAAGCAGCAAAACCAGATGGAAGGATGCCATGGCTGGTATCAGAACTAGACGCACTGACCCATGACCCTCTGCCCTAGCACAAACCCATTAGTAGAGACCCTGACCCTGACCCATCATGCTCATTTTGATGAATCAGCGTATTAAAGGATACACCTGGAAAATGGATGAACATTCTATTGAGATTCTCCCGAGACCTCCACTAAAATTCCTGCCTTTAGAAAACAGATTAAAACCCTTAAGACAAAACCCCAGTGCATGTGCACCCACATGCTCGCTCTCTCTCTCTCTCTCTCTCTCTCTCTCTAGCACCCCCATGCCTTCTCTCTTCACGCATCTATCTTTACTTTCTTTCTCTTAGGCTCTAAGGGTCCCCACCCTTAGACTTGCAACCAGGGGAGCAGCAGGCAGCGGCTGCTCACCCCAGGATAACCCCCTGACCCTGTCTCCAAGGGCCCTTCTTTTGCCTCTGTAACTTGTTTCCTGAGTCTGTTTGGCCCAGCTGGCTCACCCCTTCTGTAACTTTCTTTCCAAAAGGCCAAGGCAGCTCTTTGAGCAGCCTGCTTGAATCTTCTCTTTGAGTGTATTTTCACCTCTCATGCTAAATAAGATTCCTCTTGCTCTAGAATTCTTGGTTCTGAATTCTTTCTTTGCTGAACTCGAGAACCAAGAGCGAACAGCACCACTAACAGAACTTAGAAGAGTAGAAAGAAAATTATTTTTCCTTCCCCAAACATGGACATAGCAAAAGTATTATGCTAAGTGAAAGAAATGTTACATAAGAGTACCTATTGTATGTGTCTATATGTATGAAATTCTAAAACTGGCAAAATAATCTGTAGAGGGGAAAAAAGAAACCAGAATGTCAGGGGCAGGATGGATGGGAAGAAGCACAGGGAAACTTTCCAGTTGCTGGTAATGTTTTATATCCTGATCAGTCTGGTTTCATTGGTAGATGCATTTGTTAAAACTCAAAGGATATGTTAACATGAATATTTTGTGGTATATAAGTTTTACCTCAAAGGAAAAAATACTATAAGCAAATATTAAATTCCAGTTAACGACTTGCATGTGGAAATATCCAGGGGGAAGTATACTGATCGTCCCCGCCTGCCTCTCCAGTCTCTTCTCTTGCCCCCCTGAACTCCCGTGGGCTGTGGCTGAGAGCGATGCCTCTCACACTCCGACACCCAGACAAATCACACGGACAACTTGATAAGATGCGCATTCTGAGCCAGCAGGCCCGGGCTGGGGCCTCAGAGCCTGCATTTCTTACAAGCTCCAGGGGATGCTGCTGCTGGTCCTTGGATCACATTTTGAATAACAAGGACCAAGAACATTTCCTTCTGATAAAGGATTTTCACACATCAGACCCACAAAACGTAGGCTGCCACAGGGGCCCAGTCCACAACACAGATCTAAACTTAAGCCAGCCCACACTGACGGGAAATGCGTCAGTGTCAAGGAAACCTACCACACACCAATCACAATCCTACAACTCAGCTTTAGCTAGCTTACCTGGCCCTAGAGATAGGAGATGCTCACCTCATCTAGTAGATGGAAACTGTAATTATGATAAATGATTAAAACCACAATCAGTTGTGGGAACTTACTAGGTGCCAGGGACTGTGCTACATGCTTTATAAGCATTATCTTGTATTTAATCCTTCTCACAACTTTATGAGGTCAATACAAATATTGTTCCCGTTTTACAGATGAGGAAACGGAGGCAGAGAGAACTTGTGATGTGACCTTGGGTTAAGTATTTACCCAAGGTCACATCAGCTTAGCTGGGTGCTTCCTTTGGCTCCAGTTGCTGACAGCCTTATGGTAACAGCCCTGGTGTTTACAGGTACTAGCGTGTTTTCCCTTTCCACCAAGACCACACTGTCCTTGAGGATAGGGACAGGATAATGCCCCCCATTCCCCATCACAGCTTTTGCCAGAGCAGGCCCTGGTCTGCAACACAGGACACAGCTCAGCGACAAGCAACTCCCAGCCTCACCTGTGACAGGGCCATAATGCTCCGCGCTCCCCTCCCACCAGGCTCGGGTGTGGGTGCCTACAGCTTGGAGCTCCCTCCCCCCTCTCCCCCACTGACCCCCAGGAGCTGGCCCTGTCCCCCAGCTGTGTAGGCTTTGCCAGGGCACCCCTGTGGTCCAGCTCATCTCTGCTCCCAGTCCCTCTTTTCAGTCTCCTCTCAATCCCCAGGGGCCCAGGGTCTACAGCCGCCACCCCTGACCTGGACAAGACCCCACCGAAGGCTGCTCCGCTCTCCCCCCAAACATTCCCCTCTCCGCAGGCTCTGAGACACAGCTCACCTACAGTGGCATTTAGTCACCATAGGATGGGGGGATGGGGCTGCCTGGCCGGGTCCCACGGGTCCCAGAGGTCGGAGCAGAGCTCAGGAGAAAGGCTCCTTCTTCCCCCCATCCCACCTAATTGTGCCCTCCTCAGCACCTCTGTCACCCTCTGGCCCAACCCAGGGACCCCAGGCTGGGGACTGGATGTCCTGAGACCTTGGCGGTTCCCGCTCCAGGCCCTAACCCCTGCCATGCTGTTCCCAGCCTCCCACAGCCTCCGCCTCCTCCTGCAGCGCCTTCCTTCTGCCAGTCTCCCCGCCCACCTAGGGCCACTTAGGGAGGGTATTTAACTTTCCCAGTCAAGCTCGGCGAGGCAATTTCTCCTCCTAAGAGGTTAGTCTAATTGCTCTTCCCAGAAGAAAATCCTCTGAGGTTTTCCTTGTGGTGGGATAGGAGGTTTGAAAATTACATGTTCAGGGCAACGTGGGGTTACTATATTAAGTTCCTTTTCACAGTCACAGTCGGGTGGCCACTGGGGACCCTGGCGCCATCTGCTGGCGGAAAGCAGGATCCCTGCACTGTCCTCAAGAGACACAGCCCTGGGCCCCCACTCAGGACAAGAAGGCAGACGGGGCTCAGCCCCGCAAGCCAGCTTCAATCTTTCCACTTTAAGAGCCCACAACAACAGTGATGTCAGTTGATTGCCCCCCCACATACATAAACTTGTGACTTAAAACATACCAGACACAGACACATCACATTCTATACATTCAACATCCACAGCTTTTTGTAAACGTTTTGTAGATATTGTATCTGCAGCTCTTTCAACTTCAATAAAGCAGTTTTTTTTAAAAAGGGCCAGACACACACTCTGTACACATCAGGCAATGAAACAGTTATATATTTGTACACACACAAATATACTAAGACATCTAACTGCCAGCCATCTCTACCACTTCTTCAGTCAAATCAGATTATGCAGGTTTCATCCTATTAGATTGTTTTTAAACTCATCTGTAAACAAATGGGCTCTCTCAACTCTCCAACTCCTGGGAACATAAAATGAGAAGCAATTTTCAAACTCTCAAGTCATGGAAAGCCATGCCCACCGAGGCAGCAACCCTTTCCTCACTGGTAATGAACCCTACAGACACGTCCACGTCCTGGAGCGCAAAGGCGCACAGCTGCCCCCGCAGCACCACCAGCAATGGCAAAGCACTGGGACCCACCAGTCAGTGCATAGCGCTGGTGACGTAAATGGTGGCCTGCGAGGGACACTACCATGGGGACCCATACCTGCCCATCCGGACCCACCTCCACGTTGCAGTGTTAAGTGAGGAAGCCCCATCCAGGACTGTGGTGATGGTGAAATTTACTCTTAAAATCACTGAACTGTACCCTTCAAATGAGTGAGTTTTGTGGTATGCAAATTATACCTCAATAAAGCTATTTTTTAAAAAGACCACAAAGCATAATATGTAACATTTTCTTCCATAAAACTAAATAAAAAGTACATATTTAATGATATATGCTTGCATATGCATAAAAAATTCTGAAAGAATATATTAACAATCTAATAATTGTTGCTTCTTGGGGTGGGAAAATTTTTATTATATACACTTTGTCCTATATATATTTTTGCTATGAGCATGCATACTCTTTCAATAAATTATTTATTAGTTGCATTCATCATGCCACAGTTGCCATAGCAACATTTGACCCAAGAATTTAAATAGAATAAGAAATAATCTTAATATTTTTAAAATATTTTATTTATTTATTTTCAGAGACGGAGAAAGAGAGAGAGAGGCTCCTCAATGTGTGAGAGATACATCTATCAGTTGCCTCTCGTGCCTCCAACTGGCGACCTAGCCTGCATCCCAGGCATGTGCCCTGACTAGGAATCGAACCAGCGACCCTTAGGTTCACAGGCCGGCACTCAATCCACTGAGCCACACAAGCCAGGGCTAGATATAACTTTCATACAGGAGAAAAAAAGAACTATCAACCATTTAGCCAAGACATCTCAAATTAGCAAAACAACAATAATTTTGGAAACAAATTTTTGATTCATTTTTGATTCATAGTCACCAGCCTGGCAAGAAGGAAGTAAAGTCCAGAGTCAGGCACTACAAGGAAGCATTTGACAGAGCAGAGCTGATGAGAGGGCCCAGTCATGGCCTGTGTCTGGGTGGCAACAGGCACAGAGGCCCCCATGCACCTGAATCAACAAGTGGTCAGGGCCACAGCTCAGCCAGGGCCAATGGAACCTGCCGCCTGTTTCACTATGTCCTAAACAGAGCTGACAAGTGACCTTCGTACCCTGGAGAACGATCCAGGACCTGAGAACAGAAGTGGCAAACTGGTTTGGCCTTGTCCCCCCCACTTTATGTATAAGGAAGGAAACTAGGTTAATATAGTGGGAAACATAGGGCTTTGAAGCCCAGTGAACTTGGTTTTGAATCCTGCTTCTGCTGCTTATTAGCTCCAGGGTAGGAAGGTCACCTCTGTCAGCTCTGTTTGCATCCTTATTATTCAGCTCCCCACTCAGAAGCTTCCAGGGAGCCCGGTGCACAGTTCTAGAGAGTGCAGTAAACTTGGCCTCCCAGGCCTGTCTCCACGCCCTAATGTCTCCTGCTCTAATTATGGGTTTCCTGTTGCCTTCCCAGACCCACTGGGTCTACTGACCAGCCTGTCCCCTGAACCTCCGCCCACCCCTGGCCCCAGGTAAAGAGGCCATAGCAGCTCTCAAAGGTGGCAGTTTTAGAAAAGACATTAGTGGCAAGTTCTCTGGTCCAACTGGAACTGGCTGGGAGGGTGGTTGGACCAGGGCTCACACTTTCAAAACAGCTTGATGACAGAAGGGTCCCCTGGCAAGACCTGGCTGGGTCCCAGCCTCAGAACCTGTAGATAGCTGGCCAAATTGGGACACCTTTCCTTCCCCCTCCTCTGTACCATAGCTCCCCACCGCCTCCCCAAGACCCCAACATTCCCCACACACCCTCCCTCTGCGCCCTACCTGGCCTTTGTTCTCCCTGACCCCTGTGTGCTCAGCTTCTTCCTGCCTTTCTTCCTGGCCTGGTGGACTTGATCTTTATGCCTGGCTCTCCAGTCCCCGAAGGAAGGCCACCCGTGGGCAGCCTTCAGCTGTCCCAGGTTGTGGGTCCCGATCCCCGCTGCCCAGACACCCCTCCCTGCCTGCACTCCTCACCTATTCCACCACTGTGGCTCCACAAATATCTGTGCCTACGGTGAGCGGTGCTGCGGTGACAGGACGCTGCAGGGCTGGCTCACAGGGCCCTGGGGCCCCGGCAGGGAGCGCCTCTCTCTGTTCTGTGGCCCGGCCCATGCTGCCCTCCGGCAGATGAGAATCGGCCCTGCTGGGAGTATTACACCGCAGAAACCAGCAAGCGCTGCAAACCAGGGCTTTTCCCCCCTAGATGGCACGTTGTTGAACGGGCACTAGTATGCCAGTTGCAGGAGGGACACCACGGGAGCTTTGTCCGGGGGAGGGCCAGTGCTTGGCCTGCTGGGTGTGGGTTTCCCCAGCCTGAGATGGGCTCCCCGCTAAGCAGGCGCTGAGACGAGGGTTTAAGACACGTGGTTTATGTGGAGCGTGACCTCTGGGAATGACAGTGGTGTGGCAGGGAAGGGAAGGGACTTATTTGAGGGGGTATCCCAGACCGTTTTGACACTGTGGGCACCTGGAGCTCCGTCCTGGGATGGCAGACAGTGAAGAGCAGTCCTCAGTCATCCACAGAGTCCCCCGGAGGCCAGAGCATTCGTCCACTAACCCGTCAGTCTTGGGGGAGGCCTTGTCTCTGGGCTTGGACCCAGCCTGTTCCCACCTCCTGGAAAGACCCTCCGCCTGCGAGAGGGAGCAGTTCGCCATTAGCCTCACAGAGAGGTGACCGCCAAGGAGGCCTGGGTGGGGGCGCACCAGGGTCCCAGCCTAAGTCCCCAGTGGGCAGGCTCTGCTATGCTGCCCACTGGGTCCTTGAGACCCTCTCAAGAAATCCATGAGATCAAAACTGTGTCGATAACAAACCTAAGACACTCGTGTCTTGCCCTCTGGTTCCCTCATGAGCGTGCAGGAGAATTTCCCAGATGCTGCGCGAGTGAAATGTGGCAGTAGACTCAATGCAGAAGCACAGGCGGGAGTCCAGATGTGGCTCTAAGCAAGACATCAAAGAGGTTTGCAAAAACCTACATAAAATACTGACCTTCTCACTAATGTTTTTGGTTTTGGAAGATAGGTTGTTTTTCTTTAGAAGTATTTTATTGTAAATGTGACAATGTTACATTCCTTGTTATTTTTAATCATTAAATGCTATTGTGGGAGAGGAAAAAGAATTTTTTCCTCCTGCCCTTTTAAATTCTCCTATCTGGAGTAGTAGTCAAATTGACGGGAGGCATTAATAGGAAAAGAAATGATCGAATTTACTGCATATGTACACACGGGGGTTCCATAAGCACGTGGGACCTGAGCACAGATCAGGCACCGAAGGCTTACGTGCCACCTGGAATTAAGGAGAAAAGTGAAGGTTGGGGTTCGAAGCATCAAGGGCAGGAAGGCAGTTCTCATGGAGAGAGAAAAGCAAATGTTCGGTACAGAAAGGTTTGCTAAGCCCTGGCTGGTGTGGCGCAGGGCATTGAGTGCTGGCCCGCGAACTGAAAGGTCACTGGTTCGATTCCCTGTCAGAACACATGTCTGGGTTGCAGGCCAGGTCTCCAGCTGGGAGGGTGCGAAAGGCAACCGATTGATGTTTCTCTCCCTCTCTCTTTCTCCCTTCCTTCTCCTCTCTCTGAAGATAAATAAATAAAATCTTTAAAAAGAAAACAAAATAAGAGTTTGCTGGGCCATCTTTCACAAGGGGACGCAGGGAGGACTTTGGTCACGTGGACCTTGCTAGTTTCCTCTTTGTCTGTCACACTAGCTCACGTCAAACTATTAATCTGTGATGGTATCTTCCTTCCTGAAGCAGGTCTTCTATCTACATTCTTTCAGTCAGTTAGGAGAAGGTCAAAGCCTTTTCCTGAGTCTTCTGTTTCTTGAAAATAACCAGCTTAAAATAATCAATATCCTAAAAGGCATATCTTGAGTGGCAAACTCCGTCCCCTTCACTGTTTTAAATTTTTCTTAATTTTCATTTATAACATGGTAAACACTGATAGATATATCCTATATACACAAAAGCTTTTAGGGGTTTCCAATACCCTTTAACAGAGTAAAGCATCTTAAGACCATAAAGTTTGGGAACCCGGGAGTTCACGTTGAGCAGGCAGAGTGTCGTTAGGGACGATGAGAAAGTTCCAGAGCTGGATGAGGCTGGCGGCTGCATGACAATGTGAGTGTCCTTAACAACACAGACCTCATGCTTCACAATGGCTGTGATGGTAAATTCTGTCACATACTTAAGCACAAATGAAAAAGAAGCTTGAGAGTCACTACAGGGTCGGCTCAGGGAGCAGATGGTAGACGTGTCGTGGGAGCTTTGCAGAGAAGGTTCTGTGGGAGGAATTGGACCTGAAACTTTCAAAAATAAGGGACATGCCCAACAATCCTTCACATGCCATTATCTCCTCTTTCCTCGACCCCGTTTTATAGATGAAGAAACCGAGGCTCTGCCGAATAGCATGATCAGCCCAAGACCCACACCCCTGGGAGCTGAACCTCAGGTCTGGCCCCACATGGCCCTCAGGCCCCAGGGCCACAGTCAGCTCGGCCAAGGAGCTCAGAGCCAACAGAGCAAGGCTTCCTCATGGCAATATGCAACTTAACCCAACGAGGCCACTCTCTATATACAGGGAAATTCCCCGTTCCCACTGCAAAGCTGTTTCTCAAGACATTTTGGAAGCCAGTCACTTCCCCTCCATCCCCATCCTTGAGCCTTGACAAAGCCTCAAACAAAGTCTCAGCAAGAAACCCAGATGGTTTGTGAAACAAAACCCCACCAGCTCGAACAGGGGACAGAAGTAGAGCTCATGGGTGAACAGGGACACGCAAAGCAACACTGTGGCCCTCCTGCCCACAGGTGTCAGCCAGGAGCAACTGTGAACTCCGATCCTCCCTGACAGTCACCTGAGGTGCAGCCCAGGAGTCCGGGCCGTGGTCCATCTCCACTGGAGAAATGGGACCTGCGTCAGGACTAAGGCACCAGGAATATGTACGAGTGTCTCTCTCTATAGCAAACCTTGCAGCCTTCACAGTCTAGCTGCCCAAGTGGCTGCATGGGGCGTTTGGGGGAAGGGATGGGTTCCCCACTGCTCTGCGGCCCCTGTGCCTCCTCCAGCTGAGCTGGGGTCTCCATCCCCAGACCCAAAGACAGCCGGCCACTGTTCTGCGGGGCACACAGCGGACAAGAGACTGCTAGAAGTCAGCCTTTCTGGGTTCCACCTAGGATTAGCCCTTTGGGGCTTCAGGGAGGGGCACAAGTCTGCACCCTTTAGACAGGACAGCCACCTAGCCCTGGCACACAGAAGCTGCCCAGGTCCTCCCAGCGCCCACATTTGGTCTGGTGAAGCAAATTGCAAATGCCTAGTGAAAAGGGCATCTGCAGACAGGCAGACGGTTCTGCATAGGGTATTTTACGGCACCCTCCCAGGAACCCCGCTCAGGTGTCCTTATTCCCGTTTTACAGACCAGAAAATGGACCTTGAAAGCTGGACTTTTCACTCAGGCCTGACCGCAAAACCCTCGCCCTTCCCTCTGAAACGAGCTGAGGCAGCTCTGGAGTCAGGAACTATAGACGTCACCCCTGATTCCACGGCCCGCGGTTTTTTCCATTTACTTTTTTCTGTAGGAAAAAAATGATTAATTTTTTTAAATTTTTATTTTAAAAAGACACTTTTTCTAATAAAGAGGTTGAAAAAGTATAAACTTAAAGTCAGCACGATACTGCCACTCGGAAATAAACACTGTGCACTGTGGGTGTATGTTCTGCACAGTCATTCACCGGTAGGTGAACACGCTCTGGGGGTGGAATGTATCTACTATGGAGGCCCAGGTGCTCTGCTTCCCCTCACCCCCTTTCAGTCCTCCTAAAGGGCCTCCATTAGCGTTATTCTGAACTTGTTGAAAGATAAACTGAGACATGCTAAAAAGTTTTAAGAGTGTATTTGAGCAAATATCAATTCAAATCAAGTGCCACCCAGTCTAGCAGATTGAAAGAAGCTCCACAAAGTGAAACTCTCTTACAGGCAGGAGGGGCAGGGACAGGAAGGGGCACAGGCAAAGGCAGGCCGGCTATGGCGAGGTCACTTTCTTTGGGGGATGGCGGGGACTTATCAGGCCGATGACTGGTGTGAGATTCCACTTCTGGGAGAGCCAAAACCATAATTAAGTCTCGGTTTGGTGACATGGGGCTCAGCAGCATAAGTGACTCCATTTGGGGGCTGTTGTCTTGTTTTTAACAAACCGCATGAGAAATTAATTAAGTCGCCCAAGGTCATGCAGTTGGGAGCAGACCTCAAGTTGAACATCCGCAGTGAGACCCCAGAGCCCGAGCTTTCAGATGACAGGGCTCGTTTGCTATGTCATATGGCACCTGGCACACTGAGTATTCCAGCTGAAGGAACCTGAGAGACAGCAAGTGCAGGAAGGACTTCCTGACCTTCCCCTGAAGCAGATCGTCAAGGGCACGTGGGAGGGGCCCTCCCTGTGCCCCAGGAGGGGTGCGGGCTTAACTACAAGATGGAATCCGAACACATGGCCTCGCTGAGCTCCCCCAGGCTGACCCACCGAGCTTGCACCCTCTGTCCCATCTTATTTCTCTAGGCTTTCCGGTCTTCATCAAACCTGAAATAAAAATGCTCAGGTTTAACCATGTTTTTGGTCTTCATTTCCTTATGAAGGCTCCCGTGTCACCTAATACTTACATTAAATAAATTAACATGCTTTTCTCTTGTTATCTGCCTTTCCTTACAGGGCCCCAGTTGAGAACCTAGGAGGGCAGAAGGGAAGACACATTTCTTCCTCTTCTCAACCCTATGATCTATTTCCTCTATATCTTACTTTGGGCTTACATTTCAAGCATCCCTCCACACCAGCAGGATTCTTCCGGCACAACTGCGGGCGACACTTCGTCTTTGTTAGGGGGCCAGGGTTCAGCCGCACTGGGAGAAAGAGGGGCTCTGGGTGTTGCCCGGCTGGCAGTGCCTCTCAGACCGCGGTCCCTGGGTCTGCCTGTGTTCGGGGACCACAGATCCGCAAGCATCCTTAGGTTCTGTGTTTTCATAAATAATCTTAAGGTTTTGTTACAAGTTTTAAATACGAAGGTTTTCTATGGATATTTCATATTTAAAAGACATTGACTCTGAGTAAAACCTTAAATTTCCAAGTTAGGATTTTCTCAAACTGGTTACTGGGATGTTTTCTTAGAAATCTATGAAAACATATATTTTTTAAAATTGTTATTTATTGATTTTAGAGAAAGAGAGAGGGAGAGAGAGAAACATCTATCTGTTGCTCCACCCACTTATGTGTTCATTGGCTGACTATTGCATGTTACTGACCAACCAACTGCAGATTGAACCCAAAACCCTGGCGTAACCCTGGCGTAACCCTGGCGCAGCGGAGACGACGCTCCAACCAACTGAGCCACCTGGTCAGGGCCAAGAGAACGTATTTCTTATAAATGAAATTATTGTTCTAGTTGAGTTAGCCTGTCTTTCTGAGGATCATGCAATTTGTAGCTTTCCCCAAATGAAAAGATATATATATATCAAATAACACATGCTTCATGCAAAAAGTTACAAAAATCAGGTAATACAAAAAGGTAAATAGAGGAAGTTGTGAGGGGCAGACACTAAAGAAAGGAGCACTATGGGGGGAGTGAGGGGAGCCCTCTGGTCCCGGGGGAGAGGAGAAGTGGGAGGGCAATCCTGCTTTTTAAAAATATTTTTTAATTTATTTTTAAAGAGGGGAAAGGAGGGAGAAAGAAAGGGAGAGAAACATCAATCAGTTGCCTCTCACACACCCCCAACTGGGGACCTGGCCCACAACCCAGGCACGTGCCCTGACTGGGAATTGAACAGGCCACCTCCTGGTTTGCAGGCCAGAGCTCAATCCCCTGAGCCACACCAGCCAGGGCCTGTTGGTTTTTAGAAGCAAAGCAAGGATCACTGTGAAGGCAAGCCTCCAACGTAGGGACCCACCATCTGTGTCAGAGCAGCTGGATCAGCCACCAGCCCCTTGCCCTCCGGGTAGCAGAATTTACCCTTGCCCCCTAGGGTTAAGGCCCCAGGTAAAGCTTACAGCTTGGCAGCTGCCACCCACGTGTGCCGCAGAAGCTGGGATTACACTGTTCATGCTCCCAGCTCCATCCTCCATGGCAGTGGGGTGTCCATGCCAAGCCCCTCTGCCTTTCACACACAAGCCACAGAAACACCTAGGCCATTTCAGGCTGCAGGGCCTGACCTCCGGGTCGGAGTGGACAAGCTAGCGGTACATCGTCCTCTCGCCCTCAGGGCCCGACAGAGCCAAACCCTCCCCCACACGGCCCAGGGGGTTCAGTCCTTGTTCCACAAAGCAGGGTCGGAGGACTCGTTTCCTGCCCAAATTACTGGAGGTCTATTCAGAAGCCACCAAGACCCTCCAGACCTTGCACCTGGGAAGCCATCAGGCCTGTGGCCACTGCTCCAGAGGGCTTTCCCATCTCCCTTGGGTGCCCTTACTCGCTGTTAGGCCGGCCAGAACTTCAACTGGGTGCAACAGTGGCCGCTGTGAGCAAGCTGGCTCCCCCTGCCAGCCCGCCTTGGGGTTTCCCGCTGCTCTGGTTCCTGCCCCATAAGAACACTGGACTTGTGGTGAGGGGGCGGGGCTGGGGGCGGAGGGACTGAGCAAAAAGGAAGGACTCATGGACATGGACAACAGGGTGGTGATTACTGGGGGAGGGGAGCATAAGGGGATTAAATGGTAATTGAAAAAATACAATAAAGATTAAATTAAAAAAAAAAAAGGAACACTGGACTTACCTGCACGGTGTCTCTTCCCCGGCGGAGGATGTGTCCTGATTTGCTAGCACTCTGTGGGCTCCCCTGAGAAGCTGCCCCAGAGTGACAGGGCTCGGCTCCCGAACCGCCTGTCACAGCACCTCATCTCCCTGCAGGGCCCTTTCCCAGGGCTCAGCGGCTCCGGATCCCAGGACAGATGCTACCCTAGTGACACCTGGGGCTGCCGCTCTGTAGGTCCAGCAAACCTTCCCTCAGGCCTGTGCATGGCTGATGGGGCACTTACTATGCTGCCCTCAGGCTGTGCCCCTTGCCCCAGTGCACAGGGCCCCTACAACACCAGGGCCAGTGCAAAGGACGGGCTCAACAAATGCCAGCCCTTGCTCTGCTCCTGCTAAAGGTGCCTGGTTGCCTCTGGCCTGTGCCAGTGTCCCTCTGTGGCACACATCAAGGCTTCTCACCGTCCCAGCAGTAACCCAGCTGGAACCAGTTAGGAGCAGGCCAAATGGAAGCCGGGAGGGTTGAGGGCTGTGATTTTGCTCCCTGCTCCGCTCTGTGAAACGCTGTAAGGATGCATTTGGCCACTGGAGGGCAGCACCCACCCACCTCATTTTAAGACCCAGTTTCTCAAAAGCAGCATTTTCTGGTAGTTGTGAGGGGAAGGTGGAAGCTTTCATGGGGGCTTCCTGGGTTCAGGGCTAGTTGCTTTGTTCCCAGGATTTCACTTACATCCACCCTCCTCCAGGCAGTCCTTTGTGAATAGAGGTGTTCTAAAATAAAAACTATAAAGAGGTTTTACATAAAGAACCCTGTTTTCCATTGCCGTGAATTATAAAATGAGAAATTTGTTCCTAAAAGGCTGGGGCCTCCCACAGGTGCCCAGGGACAGGTTTCTGAGTCCCACGTGCCTGATCACCAGGACCCGCACCCCTCCCGCAGGTACCTCTTTCCCGCCTGCCAGCTGCTGGCTGTGGCAAAGAAACAGGGAGGCAGCCGAGCCAGCAGCCCCTCCCTCACACCTGCTGTTTCTCCAGGCGGCAGCAGGGGGGTGTTCTCCAACAGGCGGCTGTGTCCAGACTGTGTGAGGACCCGGCGTGGGGCTCCACGATTTCCCTTCTGCACACCCATCCTGCCGGCTTGGTTCCTGGTGCTTGATCTTGCTGGAAGGCCTCAATGCCAGTCTGAGACTCACATTCCTGTATCATATGGTCAGCCGACCGGAAGTAATGGTAGGACACTGTTCATTCTTTTAAAATTATTTTATTGATTTGAGAGAGGGAGGGAGAGAGACATCGATTTGTTGTTCCACTTATTCTTGTATGTGCCCTGACCAAGATCGAACTCACAACCTTGGTGCACAGGGACGATGCTCTAGACAACTGAACTACCTGGCTAGGGCCAGACGCTGTTAATTTTATAGTGAGTTTGCTGTGAACTGCATCCCAAGCAAAGAGACGTGGAAATGGATAAACTGAGGTAGCCCTTCTACGGCCACCTTTTGGGTTTTCTGTCCCACCTAAACCCCAAGCCTCACCCACTGCTAGGCACCATCGTGCCAGACCGGCCCAGACTGGCCCAAGTGGCTCCTGCACACTTGGAATTGAGACTGGCCTCTCGTGTAGAGGAAATGTAAACACAGGGACATGGTAAGGTAGGTCTCTCCCACCGTGGGGGTCATGACCAGAGAAAGCTGGGCTCAGGAGAGAGGAGTGAAGCCGCCACACAGGAGTGGCCGAGATCAGGTGGAAAGAACGCAGCTTCCTGAGGGGCTTCTGGGGTCTGCAGCTCATCCCTACCTGAAGCTGGGCTGCCATCTAGCTCTGGTTCCGTGACACCCCAAAATACTATTTCTGCTTTGTCTGTGAGCTAGCTGGTTAGTCTGTGTTCCAGGCAAAGGGCCCCTTGGCAGCACTGAAGCTGTTGGCTCAGGTCTTAACTGCATTTCAGACAAGAGTGCTCCCACCACACTCGGGACTTTGTGACCACTGAAGGCCTCAGTGGTCACAAAGTGGCTTCTGCAGCTGTGGTGTAGCTGAAGGGCCCTCTCCGGCAGTGTCCTGTAAACCTGGGGCCTCCTGGCCTCAGTGTACGTGTCCAGCTCTGACGTAGTGGCTTGCCAGGTGGCAGGTATGAAAGGGGCTGGTTAGGCGTCTGTCCCATGTCATCTCCAGGGCACTGCGGAGCAATGGGGTCCGTCAGGGGTTTTGGTGGCAGTGCTGCTATTTAGGTACCTCTGTTCTGTCCCCCTAAGTTTGGTCTAGTCTGGGGGTGAGCAGGCATCCTGTGACCTTGGGGACCTTCTCCATGTGAGGCCTTCCACTCCAGGGATTAGCTCACAGCCCTCAGTGCCTCAGCCCAGTGCCACTAACCAGCCCACCCACCTTCTGCTGAGCCATCATTCTGGCCTTTTGGGGGGTTCAGAGCTTTGTAGCATCCATCTCCCCAGCCCTGTGGACTAGCATTTTTAGGGTTACGGGCTCTAAGGCAGACTCCCAAGGACCAGCGTGGCA
Source organism: Desmodus rotundus (assembly GCF_022682495.2). Taxonomy (NCBI): domain Eukaryota; kingdom Metazoa; phylum Chordata; class Mammalia; order Chiroptera; family Phyllostomidae; genus Desmodus; species Desmodus rotundus. The sequence goes on from NC_071393.1 coordinate 112,011,058, forward strand.
AGCTCAGGCCTGAGAAGCTGGGCGGGTTCTCCAAAGCCTGTAATGTGTGGCACTGAAGTCCGGGAGGCAGCCAGGGTTGCCAGAGGCCTGGACAATGGAGTATGTATTAGTTTCCTACTGCTGCTGTACAAATGACTACAAACGGAGTGGCATGAAACAACACACACTTATTACCTTCTAGTTCTGGAGGTCAGAGATCCATAACAGGTCCACAGGGCTAGGTTCCTCCTGAAGGCTCCAGGGGAGAATCCGCTTCCTTGCCTTTTCCAGCTTCGAGGGCCTGCCTGCATTCTTGTCTTCTGGCCTCACATCACCCCAACCTGTTCAATGCCCGTAACTCAGCCTAGTGACTTGCATGTGTTGGGCCCAATGATGAAGGAGACAGCATGCTCCTGAAGACAAGCCTCATACTGGGATGGTCATTAGGATTTTGCTAAGAGTTGACAGGCCAGAGAGGAGCCATTTTTATACTTGGCCTTCACAGAGCTGTTAACAAAGGCCCTACAAACACCTGGGCAGGGGCAGATAAAAATACAAAAGGCATGCACGCCCCACACAGGCAGGGAAGAGGTGCAACGAAGCATCCCTTTGATGCAGGAACGATGAACTACCACCTGGGTAGGGGTGGAGACTTCCATCTAACCAATCACTCCAAGCACACTGGAGCCGGTTACAATGAAAACTGAGCACAGGCAAAATCCCAAAGATTCCCAGGGAGTGAGCAACACAATGGGCTGAGAAACAGATACCAGACGAAGGGCACAGGCTCAGGTGACAGCAGACAGCGTGTATCGGAACCAGCATCATGCTCCCCCATGCCCTGGTTTAGAACCTCCAAGTGATCTAACAGTGTACCCCGATTCTGAACCTTTGACCCCCAAACCAGCGACAAGTAGTAAGGGGATTGAAAGTCGCCTGTAGAGAAGTAAATAAATGAAGTATTTTAAACTCTTAGTATTAATACTCTGCTGTGCTCAGCAGTTTTGTACAAATCAGGACAACCTGTGGACTGACTGCTTTAGGGAGCTTGAACACATAAGAGAACCTGGTGTGTACAATCAACTGTGTGGTTTTCACCTGAAATGTGTAACTGAAAGAGACTGTGACTCCAATTCTGGAGGTGTCAGAGAATTGTCAGGAAACGCTGAAAAGCTTTGAACTGACTGTTCCAGAGGACTCGACTTCCTCCATTTCTGCTTCAATTGCCTTGTGCTGAGCAAGACTTCCTGTTGGGATTTGAATCTTGCCTGGGGTGGGATGTCCTGGGAAGAATCACGAAAACTTGGAAATATGTTTAAAATATTTAAAGGAATATATCGATGTTTGTAAACTGGGTTAATTGGGGGAATTTAATCTGTTAAACGTCTGAATGATTAGGACAAGCAAGAGTGTTCTTATTTTTACAGAAAAAATACATTATCAATATAACAAGATGTGCACGATGACCTTACAAGCTTTAGATTTTTAAGTTTTCACCCCTTTAACAGACTGAAATTGTATTTAAAATAACTATAGCCATTTGCACACACATAAATACCCTTGAACACTGAGAAATGCAAATAAGGGCATTTCTCTAATAGTTGTAAATAGAATAACTTGGTAACTGATTTTCTTTTTTTTAAAGATTTTATTTATTTTTAAAGACAGGGGAAGGGAAAGCGAAAGAGAGGGAGAGAAACATCAATGTGGTGTTGCTTCTCGCATGTCCCCCACTGGAGACCCCCACTGCGACCCAGGCATGTGCCCTAACTAGGAATCGAATCGGTGACCCTTTGGTTCGCAGGCTGGCACTCAGTCCACTGAGCCACACCAGCCAGGGCAACACCTTTTTAAGTGAGCACTGAAGGAGGCTGATTGATCACACCTCTGGAAATTGAGGCACATGGAAGTGCTTGACCCCTGGGCTTAGGAAACTTCGTGGTGGGAACAGTTGCCCCTTCTCCTCAACCCTTGCAACACCGTGCCCTTGTTTAGACTTGCATGTGAACAGCTAAGACAAGCTGTCCTGTGTACTGACCTCTTCCTAACGACTGGAATCTGAGACCAGGCTCTGGCCTGCACTATGATGTTCCCTGGGGGCTGTGGCCACTGCAGACCTACTGTGAGCGTTTCCTAGACCCTTTTATCTCCCAGGGGTAGAACCTATAGGAATTCTTCTCAAAGCAAATGCTAACATCTCTCCCCATGCAGCCCCCTTTCTCCTGGGTAGCCCCCTTGTCTTGACCCTCTTCCCCAGGGTAGTGGGTATTCCAGAAACTTCCTGCACCAATTCCTCAACAAGAGGGCCTCACACCAAAGACTGTCGTCTGTCATCGCTGGCCCCAGATCAGTAAGCTCTGATTTCGTCTCCATCCTCTTCAATGAGGGGACAAGATCATGTTAAGGGTTTTAAGAGATTCAATGAACCCCTTAAAACTTAAAAAAAAAGGATTGACCACAGCCCTGACTGGTGTGGCTCAGTTGTTTGGGCATCACCCTGGAAAGCAAAAGGTTGCCGGTTCAATTCCTGGTCAGGGCACGTGCCTGGGTTGTGTCCCTGGTTGGGGCGCATACAAGAGGCAACTGATCAATGTTTTTCTCTCCCTCCCTTTCTCCCTCTCTAAAAATAAATGAAATATCATTTAAAAATTTACTACGGCTGATATGTATATGTACTAATATTCTAGGAGGTCAGTGTGTTATACCATCGACTTCCCAATAGCGCTGTGAGCCCCTCTTAATACCCGAGAGAACAGGAGTGCAGCTCCCCCATGCTGGAGTCGGCAGTCACGGATTGGGACCCTGGCAGCCTCCCCAGACCCAGCTCCCTGTAACCACTGCACTAAACTGACTTAACTCCTAGACACAGCTGTACCTGGAACACAGATCTACGGCTTCAGTTGCTAACTTGTATTTCTGCAACCCACAGCGCTGTAATTATCACCGTCATTGACAGCCTTGGGAACGAGAGACACGTAAGGAGGAAAAACAGGAGAAGCCAGAGCCAGTGCCCCCTGATCCCCTGGGATTTTGTTAAAAATGCAGACTCTGATTCAGAAGGTCTGGGGTGGAGCCTGAGTCTGCATTTCTCACAAGCTCCCAGGTGACTCTGGACGCTGCTGTCTGTGGGACTTCTTGAATAGCAGGGGGTGAGATGACCCTTCGTAGACAACTCAATTTGTCCTCTGTGACAAAAATGAAAGGAACAGGGGACATACCAACATCACAGAGCTGTCTGACGTTGTGGAAAACAAATGAAGAACCTGAAGCGCAAGAAGATGGAACGCACCCGAGTCAGAGACACATGAGGGGCGTGTATGGGTGCCCCACACTGTCCTAGAGCGCCCCCTAGAGCCCCCCCCCACACACTCTGCAAGGAGCAAGCCACGAGCTGCCAACACAGTTATGTTACTTTAATATGGCCTGGGCCAAGCAACATTGAAGTTGTCCACACTCCAATTCCGTCCTGACCGTTTTTAATAGGCAATATTAAATTTTTTTAAAGTGTGTGCTAAATTAAAAAAGTAAAAATAATAATAATAATAAAGTGTGTGCTGATGAAGAGGCCAATCACGCCCCTGGACTTAAAAATGAGACAAGCCACATAAATTCTCTTCCTTAAAAAACAACCATTTCAAAAGATTTTCTTTAATATCATAAAATATCTTCATGGACAAGTGAGCTGGCAAACACATGCACCGATGTGCCTTTTGACAGGATTCCCCCCACCCCCACCCCTTTCCCACAGCAAGATGGACATGAGATTGGAGAAATGAATACAGCAGATGGAACAGATAGAAAAAAATCGATAAAAAGGATGGAATATAACATTGTGCTTGGTTATTTTCCTATGTCACAACAAAACAAAACATTTTGGTGCAAACAGTTAATTTTTCCTCTTTTCCATTTAACTCTGGTGGAGAAAAAAATACTTTTTCTATAATAAAATATGCGGTTTTTTGGTTTTTTAACTTTTTTTAACGTAACTTTTTTCTTTTTTGCAGAAAATAACTTTGTAAACTGTCACTTGGCGGGCAGGGCGCTGGATGCCACGTGGGTCCCAGCTCAAAGGACTATGGGGCGGGAAGCGGGGCGGGGCGGGGCTTACAGGGGTAGGGGGCCAGGGCGCTGGAACCATGGGGCGTGTTAGAGGTCACTCTCGCCGTAGAGCGCAGTGGAGAAGGACATGTAATCCAGAGCACCGGGCACGGCGTCAGGGCCCGCGTAGGGGGCCATCCGCGCGATGCAGTACTCGGCCTGGTCCGGGGGAAGCTCGCGGCGCAGCTCGTCCACCGTGATGTAATTCTGCGGAGAGAGCGCAGTCAGGGTGGACGCAAAGCGCGGCAGCTGTGAACCTCACTGTGCCCCGTGCTGCTCGCATTCCAGCCGCTCCTCGCACTTCTGGACACACGCTGCTATATCCCGCATACTTATGTGCACACATCCACATAAGGAGACCCCGGGAGAATGGGCAGGGGAGGTGTGCAGGATCCTCCCTGCAGATGGGAGCCCAGCCAGTGCCTGCCACCCCAGCACAGCACGGACACCCTGGCAAACGCACCTTGTCACCAGCCAGGATCTTGAAGGAAGCCATGACTTGGTCTGCTGTATCTGTGTCGGCCGTCTCACGGGACATAAAGTCGATGAAGGCCTGGAATGTCACTACCCCCAGGCGGTTGGGGTCCACAATGCTCATGATTCGGGCAAATTCTGCCTCTCCCTGGAGAGAAGAGCCACCCCAGGCCTGTCACCCTCAGAGCCACAGCCTGCCGGGACTCTCTGTAGGGACCCGAAGCCCCAGGTGTGACAGTTAGAGGAGGGCACAGCGGCCCCTGACCTCACCTGGGTTGTGCTGAGGGGATGACAGGGACCTAACACCCAACAGTGAAGGTCCCACTCAGGGCTTCCCATCCCCTGCAAAGCCTGGGCCCCCCACCCACCCCCAGGAGCACATTCCCACAATGCTGATAATGACAACGATGACAACAGTGACAGCTGACACCCACACAGTATGTATTAAATACCAGGCACCGTTCTAAGTGCTGTGTATACTTCCGTTCATGGAACCCTCCTCACAGCCACACTAGGTGGGTGTTTACTGCCATCAGGTCTCTAGATGAGAAACCTGAGGCCCAGACAGGCTTAGTGACTTGCCCAAGGTCACACATGGGCAGTCTGGCTCCACAGCCTGAGCTCTCCCCACTGTGCTGTACTTTCTACGTGCCAAACAAATGCATAGCACTCGTGTAAGTTCCTTCATTTAACCCTTACAAGACTCCTGCAGGGTCCCCCTCTCCTCGTCCGGGCCCCCAAGCTGCTGATGGTAGAGGCGGGATTTACTCCTTGGTTCATTCATGGCTCCTAGTCCGTGCTCTTGTCCCTAGGTAGCCCAAGGGCTCTGCACTTTGCACCCTGGCCCAGGAGTCACCTGGCTGCCCGGCTAGGGCCCCTGCCCAGCTCAGATGGCCTGTTTGAGGATAGGCAACTGAGAAGGGTGGGAAGGAGCCTGGGGCAATGGCCGAGGGGCCACAGGTTCGGCTGAAGCCCTCACCAGGGAAATGGTAGAACTCTCCAAGCCTTGTACAAGATGAAGCATGCCAATCCAAACCCAGAGCATCCAAACCACCAGTCCCGGCTAGCCTTGGGGTCAGCCCAGCCGTCCATGATGGGCGTGAGAAAGCCAATCTCCACAGTAAGTACCAGAAGATGAACCGGCACAGACTCGGGTGGGATAGCCCGACCTTCAGGGCACACACAGGCTCTGCAGGGCGGCCTGGCCTTCAGGGCTCTGTCTTCCCCAAGGACCAGAACCTTGAGCCCCGTCTGGGGAGGGCAGGCCCTAGCCTGAGGGCATCCAGACCGCCACGGGTAGGACTTGGCCTCTGCGGCCGGCTGGCTGATCCTCGCCAGGACCGAGAGAGTGAGGTTTACATTACCATGTTGTAACCCATGGAGATAAGGCAGGCTCGGAAATCATCCGTGTCCATCATGCCTGTCTTCTTCTGTGGGGGCAGTGGCACCAAGACGCAAGGAGGAGGAGGAGGGGCCAGCCCAGGGCCAGGAAGACAGGGCACAGATGGCCGGAGGGGAGGAGGAGGTGTATGGTTTCGGGGTCAGGAAGGGGAGAGGAACAGAGGAGGAGTAGATGTAAATACACATCCAGGAAAACGTCCACAGGAAGGAGGAAGACAGAGCAGGGAGATGCAAAAATCCGTCCACAGGATGGAGAACGGCGAGGAGAGAGGATGGCGGGCACCGAGCAGGTTCCCACGAAAGACAACCGAGAGCAGAGTCAGAGGTCGGAGTAGTGGGAGGAGCCCGATGCGGGCCAGGTGGGGGCAGCAGGAGAGGACGAGCCCCATGGCCCACAGGAAAGGGGGACAGGGAGATCCGGACAGACAGAGAAGAGAAAAAGGAGAAACACGCGTTATTTGTTGCCCCCGAGGCCACCCCTGAGTGTGCTCCATGCAGGAGGCAAGTACCTGGGGGTCGTTGCCAATATCATAGCCCAAGCTGATGAGGCAGGCTTTGAACTCCTCGGGACCCAGCGTGCCGGAGTGATCCTGGGGCCGCCGTGCGTCAGGCAGCGAGCCATGCGGTGCCAGGGAGGTGGGGGCCGTGAGGGGAGGGGTGGGCCATGCCCCGGGGGAGGGTGTCATGTGAGGGGGGACACAGAAACAAAGGCATGCATACGGAGAGGGTGGAGGGTGGGCGGGGTGGGGGAGGAGGGGAAATAAAAGTGCACATGGTTAGACACACGGACGAGACCCCGAGGGCGCCCTGTCCCCAGCACACGCAGCCCTGCTCCGGGAGGCAGGCCAGAGGGAGCACGAGGAGCCATGGGGGTGAGAAGCCCCCAGAAGTGCCCAGCCCGCCTCCAGCCCGGTGCCCCACCCCAGGTCCCAGGAGGGCTTCACCCAGCCAGGGGCTGAGAGGGCAGTGAAGCAGGCAGACCGGTGGGCAGCACCCGACCCCATGCTCCCTCCTACCCCCTGTGGTCACCCAAAGCCCCAGGGCACTGGGAGGAGCACCCAGGTAAAACCCAGCCTGTCCCAGAGCTGCATGAGAGCCCAGGAATGAGAGCTCTGACATCCCCAGAGTGTCCCAAAGGGGTGGGGGTAGGAGGGAGCCTCCACCCCTGTGTCCTCAGGCAGAGGCAAGGGACAGTACCCACAGCCAGAGGCAAAAGGCCTTCACTTGAGGCCATGGTAACCTTGCTCCCAAGGGCTGATGATGCCTGGTAGGAGAGCAAAGGTCAGGGCTCTAAGGTCCTTTCTCCACCCACAATATGAGCTCTCCCTCCAGGAAAGCAGAGAGGCTCATGGGACACCGGAACTGGCTTTCTAAGGCCGGCATCGTGTGATGCAGCGTCAGGGCAGGCTGATGGCAGTTCCTCCCTGTCCTTCCTCCTCTCCCCACCTCCCCAGGAGCTGGATCCAGCATGGCTGCCCACACCTAGGGCAGTGCCCTCCAGGGCCCTGGGGCAGGGGCTGGGGGCTGCTCTACGCGAGTGCAGGGGGTGGGTCTCTCACCCGGTCAAAGTGGTTAAAGGAGGCCCGGAACTCGTTCATCTGCTCCTGGCTGATGCCCTTGGCATCCCGGGTCAGGATCTGATTCTCCACCTCATTGATGGTCCTGGCGATGGTGGTCAGCAGCTGCTCCCAGCCCACGCGTATGTGCTGGATATGGGCAAAGGGCCTATCAGCAGCGGGACCCTACCCCAGGCCCGGCTGCCCCTGCCCACTCCCTCCCCCGACCATCGAAATGGTCCAAGCAATCAAGCCAGGCCTCCTGTGCAGATCCGTAGTGTCAGCAGACACAGGGGAACCAGAACCAGACACCAGGACAGAGGACCCAGAGGATGAAGCGGGAAGGGTGGGCTGGGTGGTGGCCTCTGCCTGGAGCAGCAGAGACCAGAAACACCAGCATGGGTAGGGATAGGAAGGAAAGAAAATTTGGTATCAGGAAAGACTAAAGGATAAAAAATTGGGTAACTCTTTGACTATCCAACCACAGGACCACACACACACCTTCACAGTCAAAACCGTGGCCGATTAGAGTGCAGGTGCCCAAGGGAGCGCCTGGAGACCACTGGCATCAGAATGAGAATCACCTGGCTGCTCGAGTTAAAAATATGCATTCCTGAGCCCCACCCCAGACCTAGCGGATTCTAGGTGGGGCCTAGAAATCTGTCAACAAGCTCCTTGGGAAATTTAGAAGGCACTGAGGACTGAAGACCCAGAGCTCCTGGGCTGGGAAGTGAGCATTCCCTCACTCCAAAGTGAGAGTGGGTCCTGTGGCCGGTTTCCTGGGAAGATGATGGCCTCCTCCTGCCCCAGCCCAGGAAGAGTGGGCAGAAGGGCATCTGTGACTTCCTTCCCAGAGAAGCACAGTGAGACACCCACCTCCATGGTGTAGTTGGTGTGCTTGTTGTCGAAGATGAGCGCCTCCTGGATGAGCTGGTGGTCGCCCTCCAGCTGGTCAATCTTGGGCTTGTAGTTGATGATGCTCTTCTCGTACTGTCGCAGGTGGCTGAGCTGGTCCTCCAGGGTCCCGTGCATCTCGATGGAGATCCTCCCAATCTCCTGTTCAGCCGGGAAGGAAGCCCTTGTCAGACCACCCTCTTCTATGCCCCTGGGGTGGGGACTGGGGCCACCATGTCATTGGTCAAACCCTCAGATGATTCTCCGGCCCCAGGTCCCACTCCGGCACCTGGGAGCCTGCCCATCAGGGGTAATTAGTAAGCTCAGAGCTAGACACACTCAGTAAGAGTGCTCTGGGGTGTGGAAATAGCACCACTGAGGTGGGACAGGCACTGCTATCACTGGATGAATCACTATCCCCCCCATCCACGATCTCTCAGTTACCTGTCAGCCTCAGGAATGGGATTCAAGGTCAGCTGCTAACCTAACCTTGGCTTGCTATTCAAACTCCCTTCCCAAACCTTATTCTCGACCATCACTCAACTCAGGGACCTTTACTGGGCCCACTGAGCCAGGCCCTGGCAGCCTCAGTGCACTCAGCTTACCTGCCCCGTGGCTGCCTCAGCCCACCATACCACCGCCCGTCTCCGTGAGCCAGGCCTACCCCACATTTCTGCCGGCCCTTCATCCGTGTAAACAAACCCGTTTCTCAAACACTCTCTGTGCACTCAAATCAATCCAGCAAGTATTTCCTGAGAACTTACTATGTACAATGTGCTAAGCAGGTGGGGGTGGGGTGCAAGGCAGACATAAACATGAACTCAACCGGGGCTCTGCCCTGAAGAACTCAGAGGGATGCCATGCTGTAACCCAAGAGGAGTATCTGTTCCTTGACCTATAGCACCCCACGATCTGGCTCACAATTCAGCAGAAGGTCCCACACTTGCCCGAGGGTCAGTTCTCCCTCTGGGGACATCATCTTCTTTGCCCGTGCTCATGGCTTAGGAGCCGTGACAATGAAGGAAGAGACCTGGTCAGCCAGACCAGCCTAAGGGTAAGCCAAGCCAGCCACCCAGGCACTGATCCTGCTGGTGTGACTCTGTAGCGGTGTCCCTCTGTGGGTCTTTGCTCCCAAGCCAGACACCGGGATCAGCCTTTAGCCTTCCTTACGTGAGCTCCCCACCCTCTGCAGGGCAGCCGACCAGTCAGAGGCTCAGGGTCGGCAGGCTGCCCCAGGTTCTGCCTGGGAGGAGACAAGACAAGCCTTTCTGGCTGGGACGGTGCTGGGAAGGGGGGTGGGGGGAGCCTCATTCCTGCCTTCCACGGTGGGACCCACCTCCATCTTGGTCTGGATCCAGGGCCCGATGACGTTGGCCTGCGCCCCGAACTGCTTGCGTAGCCTCTCATTGTGCTGCTGGCGGGCGTGCTCCTCCGTCAGGGCCTGGTCCCTCCGAGGCACCAGCTGCCGCACCTGGGGCAGGAACAACCACGGGACACTGGGGGATGGGCCATCTGTCTGCCCCACATTTCAGATGAAAAGGGAAGGGGCCCATCAGTAACAGAACAGAAGTATAGATGCTGACTGCCGTAGAAATTCAGTCATTTGTTAACTTGACAGCATTTTGACCATGTGACAATAACAAAAAAAAAAATTTGAAATCAATTAAAAAAATATCAACCAACCATAAAAGGGACACAAATCCCTGCCTTTATGAAACTTGCAACAGCTCAGCCAGAGCCCCGTCCAGCCCTTGGACTCACGTGGTCCCATTTGCCATTGATCTCCTGAGGTGTGATGGTTGTGTAGGGGTTGGTGCCCGCCATGTTGACGTGGTAGGTCTGGACAATCTTGGACACCTCGTTGTGGATGCCCAGGATGGCGAGGCGCTCCTTGTCGGCATCAGGGAGGGTGGCCTTGAACTGCTCATGGGCTGTGGTCAGTCCCTGGACAGAGATGGGCATGCAGGACAAGAACAATGACTGGAGGGGCCGGTGTCTACCGTGGGCAAGATGAGCAGAGAGCACCCTGCAGATCCCAGAGTGGACATGGGTGGAAGGGCCCCCAGAGGCCGGGAGGTGACAACCAAGGCTTTTCATGGCTCAGAACCAAGGGGCAGGGCTGGCCTGGGAAGGTAGAGGCACAGACACCAAAGCAACAGCTTCATGTTCGGGGCTCATGTAGTCAGCAGCAACCCCAGGGGCGCTCACCACCCCATAGTGAGGTCAGGGAAAAGGGGTGCTCCAAGGCCTGCTCTCTGGTGACCTCCCTCAATATGGGCTTCCTCAGCGCTTTGCAAAAACACTTTCAATCTAACACTCTGAAGCTGTATAGAGGAACAACGAAGCGGTTCATCGATATGAAATAAGTTCCAAGGTAACTGTTAAATTAAACTTAAAGGTTCAGCCCTGACTGGTGTGGATTGAGCACCGGCCTACAAACCAAAGGGTTGCCTGTTTGATTCCCAGTCAGGGCACATGCCTGGGCTGTAGGCCAGGTCCCCAGTAGGGGGCGTGCAAGAGGCAACCACACATAGATGTTTCTCTCCCTCTCTTTCTCCCTCACTTCCCCTCTCTCTAAAAATCAATGAAAATGTTAAAAAAAAAATTCAAAATACAGTATGTTATACAAGCTACTTTTTTGTGTAAAAAAAAAGGGTATGGAGGCGAATGTGTTAATAAATGTATTTGCTCCCATATGCAGAGGCTGTGTGGACATAGCTTTCCTCTGGGGAGGGGCACTGGGGCCAGGGGAGAGGGGACAGGACCCGGAACTTGCTGCGTATCCTTTTTATCTTTTAGGTGTTAGGCCATATGCATATGTTCCCTAATCAAAATAAGTAAAATGCAATGGCTTCAAATCTAGGGAATCCTTGGCACGCTGTCCTCAGTCCTCTCTGCAGGGGCAGTCCTGCGGGAGTGGGGCTGGCAGGGTGTGGGCCACGGGCAGCTGGGGGGGCCGCAGCACACCTGGATCTCCTCGATGGTGTGCACGATGAAGGTGTCCTGAAGGTCCTCCATGGCCCCCTCCATCCAGTTGTTGAAGGGTGCAGCCCTCTTGGCGTACTCCAGGTACAGCTGGTCAATTGTTTCCAGCAGTTTTTCTGTCCGCTGGGAATGCCGAATGGGGTGGGGAAGGGAAGATGTTAAGCAGAGTCATATCCAGAATCCCTCCCCACCCCCCAAGTGCCTCCTGACCAGGCCCAAGTGATCCAGGTCTGAAGTACCAGACTAACTCAGGCAGAAAGAACAGGCTGCCTCTGGGGCACTGGTTTGTATGTGGAGTATATAGGCCACCCCACTTTAGAATCACCTAGCCTGGTCCCCAGAGTCCAGTTTGTAGACTAGGAAAGTTCTCAAAAGGCTGGAGTTGGACTAAGTGCTCTACACCAGGGAGATATGGTTACGGCAAGAAAAAAACACCTCCCCAGAGCAAAGCCCAAATCCAGCACCGATGTGAGCCGTCCACGCTCAGACCATGACTGGGGGGGCTCTGGGGGCCCAGTGGAGCCTTTTAGCCCAAAGCAAAGGGAGTCACAAAGCAGGAAGGGGCATGCAGAGTGGCGGGAGGCAGGCCTCCATCTCCCTTGGGACCCTCACCTCCAGGGCTTCCCTCCGCTTCTGGGTCAGGGCCCCTAGATTGTCCCACTGGTCACAGATCTTTTGGCACCGGGCGTTGACACTGGGTGAGTCGTAATAGTCCAGCTCACTGGGAGGGAAGAGATGGAAGCGTCAGGAGACCCAGGCTACCTCTGGGCTGGCTCTCCTCTTCCTGAGGCTGGAGGAGCTGCTGGTGTTGGGAAGCCAGGTGTACTCGCTTCATCACGACCTTCCAGAAGCCCTCCCAGCCTTCCAACTCCTTGGCTTTCAGGAGACCACTGAGAGAAAATCAAAGGCCAGTCCTCCTCCCTGAGGCCCCCCACCCCAACCTCAGCTGGAGGCAGTGCCAGTCTTGAGCTGATGCACAGCAGCAAGGAAACACTGACACAGTGGGAACTCAGAGCCAAGACTTGGTCACCTTCTGGTCACACGCCAGTTACAGGTAAGGACCAAAGGCCTTTGGCAGGAAGGGTCACGGGCTCATTCCCTGCTTGCGGAGATGTTCTTAGTCTTCCATACTGGCGACCTCCCTGACCCGGCACCAGGCTGTTCCCACCCCTCCCTCATTAGGGCCACTCGGCCCATCTCCAGGCCACATGGCCCATCTCCAGGCCACGCTTACTTGAGCTCCTGTGCAATGGCGGCGATCTGCTCCACGCGGTCCTGGTGGGCAGCCAGGTCGCTCTCAAAGGCTTCATGCTTCTTGAGCAGGGCCTTGATCTCCGAGAGGGTGGCCGTCTCATAATCCTTCTGCCGCAGCATGGCCTCTTTGCCTGAGTTCAGAAAGATGACACAAGGCTGAGCTGAAGCTGGGGCATGGGGGAGGGTGGACACCTTCTTGACCTGACCACCCACCCCTCAGGGCCCCAGGAGCTCCAGTTCCAGGGGCAGGCCCCAAGGAGATGCCCTCTGTACACTGATCGATCATCTGCAGTGCGAGACGCCAGGACGTCCACTAGGGGGCCAGGCCAGGGCAGTTAGTGTTCTCCATGGAGTATACATGGCGGAGCGGCATCTGAGTGGTTATGGACAAAGGCTCTGCAGGACTACGGGGACCGTATGGGGCATAACGTTAACTCTACAAACAGCAGGAAGCAATCTGTGCCCGGTAATGTGACCAGGAAAAAATAAGCCAAGCAGTCAGGAGTATCGCATTTTACAGTCACTCCAGTTACTGTTACCAGCCCCCAGCAGCCCCGCAGGGACCCCACCCCCCTCAATCACTCAGTGTGGTCAGCATGTCCAGGGCCCTCTACATTCGTTCAAGGCCTGAGCCTTCTCCGACCACCAAACGCACTGTCCTCTCTCTTTGGGGGCGGGCAGCTTGTATTTCTTCGATTTCTGTTTCCCAGGAGGAAAACAGGATGAGATATGACCTCCCAGGACTCCTGTTAGAGGAGGTTCCCAGCTGCCGTGTGAAGGGACTAGACCAGGGCAGGGACTGACCGGCCTCACTGCCCACCCCGTGTTTGAGCCCATGATGGTTGCCTGGCCCCTCTCAGTAAACGAAGGCTGGCCTACGAGGCCGAGGGCCAATGTGGCATTTCTTCCCTTCTGTCTACTCTTTTCTTTGAGTCAGAATAATAATACAATACAAAAAATCTACCGATGAGCCTACGTATCTACTCCTTTCCTTCTTTCCTTGCACGGGTGTTGTAAAACCACAGGGTATATGTAAGGTTTGCTTCCTGCTTTGGAAATAGCAGCACGTCATCCGAGTGTCTGCCTTGGCTGCAGTCCTCGCAGGGGCCACCGCCAGTGCTGCGTAGCCTTCTGTCGAGTGGCTGAATCACCGACTGTGGGCGGTCAGGCCCCTCAGCTCACTCCACTGTGGGTGGTCTCACCCCTCACATCTCCAGACATGAGATCTCCCCCATGTTTAGGATTAATTCTTTAGACGGTCTCAAGACACGGAGTTCCCGGGTTGGTGGGCAATACATCATTAGGTATGAATCCACGTGGCCAGACTGCTTTTGGCAGGTTGTACCGGCACGCCAGCATTGGTGGCTGGCACACTCACAGGGCAATCCCTGCTCTGTACCTTGTCTGAGCTGTCCCTTGGCCCCGGAGAGGACAAGATACAAGTATGTGGGTGAATCAGTACAACCTCCACCACCCCGCTCCTACTCTGCACCATCCACGCTGGGATATGTAACACCATACACACAGTGTACAGAGCCTAGCGTATGTACTGACTACAAGGAGCTAAACCCACCCCCCTTGGCTGAGTCCAGCACACTCCTATCCCCTACCAAGCCAAGCCACTACCAAGTGGCCACGGGGCGTGGCTGTCCCTTCTCGTCTCTAGCCTAAGGTGTGAGAGGCATAACAGTGGCGCAGGGAAGTCTCAGAGCAGTGAGCGCCGCTGGCCAGTGGGGTCTCCCCCGGGGCTCCAGCTGACACAGTCGCAGGGCCCTACGATTAGAGCAGCCCTGTTCCTCTCTCCACCCCCAGCCCAGGTTCCGAGGAAAAGACTGTTCCAGTATGACTTGCTCTCTTTGGAGTTACCTTTAGCTGACAATAAGCAGACACCGGACATACCCACGAGTGCCCCCAGGTTGGAGTAATGGAGACGCACACACGCCAAGGCAAAGGCCCTGCTTCTCTGTAACTGGAGGCCAGAGCAGGAAGAGGGAGGGCAGTGGAGGAAAAATACCCGGGAACTTGCCTCAGTGTTTCACGTGTACCAATTCATTTAATTCTCCGAAACCTACCAGACTGTTCCCATTATTATCCCCACTTCACGGATGAGAACACTGAGGCAACCAAAAGGCTAACTGAACTTGCCTATATCAAAGAATGAGTAAGAGAAAACAAAACTGACAAAAAGCAAGAGAAGAGAGTTGTGGCTGATGGGTGGGTTGGGGGAGCGTGAAAGTCAGAAGCCTCAGGAAGCCAGGAGGCCCGGCGGGCCTTACCATCCGTCCAGGCCTCGTGAATGGAAGCCTTCTGCCGGAACTTCTCTGCCAGGTGGTCAAGCCGCTCCAGCCTCCGGATCTCGTTCAGCAGCCACTCCTCATAGCCCTTCTCCGCCTGCTCTAGGCAGCCCCAGGCATTGTTGATATCCTGCAGGGACGGAAAGCACACGGTCAGTCCCACCTGGTCGCCGAGCCCCCCATAGCTGCTCCACACTTTGCAGGGGGAGCCTCTTCCCCATATCCGGTCATACCCACCGAACTCCACTGGTATTTCCCTGTGTGCCTGGGTACCAAGCAGGGAGTGGGGACCCGAGTCCACATGAGCGACCCAGCTATGGGGCTTTGGGTGTGCAGCTCTGTGGGGAAAGAGCCCAAGACCCTCTGTGGCCCCAGGACTGACTTCCACCAAGATTCTGACCAATCACAGAGCTTGAACAGCCAGCCAGGGAAACAGGGCAAGGAACTGAACCAGGCAAGCAGGCATAGGAGCCTCCCGTGCTCCCCACATTTCTTGATTGCTGGGCAGTAGCCTGGAGTCTGCGGATACCCTAACCTGGGTGAGGCGGCCACAGAGCAGAGGACAGTGACATGCTGAACACAAACCCGTAGCTCTTTAGACAGGGAGCCACTGACAGGGCCACCCACTAGTCACCATGAGGACACCAGGCTAGGTAGCAATGGGCTGAATCTGGCCTGCGTGCCCCTTGAGCCCCCAACTCGGTCCCCACCATGTGCCTGGGGGCCAGGCTGCATCTGCCCAAGGAGGGGTGGTGGTGGCACTTTTCCTAAATTGCACAGAGCACCCTCTGGTTGGCAGTGGCTCTGGTCACCTAAAAGCTGCTGATTCAGCCTGGAACCCATAAAAGGACTGCAATTTTCCCAACCGTACACACAATGCCAGCAGCCTTTTCCCCTCTCCTCCAGGCTTCCTGGGGTCCTGCCTCCTTCTAATGCCGTTGGCAGGTTTTGCCCAGGAGTCCCCCTGCCCCACTTCCTGCCTTACATGTCCAGGTCTTCTCATTACTGTCCATTTTAAAGGGCGAACGCTCTAACCTGGTGAGTTTTTAACATTTCTTTTATACTTGTCTGTGGCTTATAAAATTTCTCCCTCAGTCCTGGGAAGAGGGGAAGGAGGGAGAAACAACATATAAAGTGACACGTACGTCACGAGGACGTGGAAACTGGTCACAATGTTAGCTTTTTTAAAAAGCAGTTTATTAAATAAAACATGTTTTAGGATTGCCTTAAAAATTGTATTTATTTAGAAAACTAAAAGAATCTCTCCCGCTCCAATTTTTTCAAGTTAGTAACAAATAATTTCTAGTTTCTGTATTTTGATCTTTGAAATATCTTACCACAAAAATCTGTTACTTGTTTAAGGTAATACACATGTTTTTAAGTGCTTCAGCAAGATTCCACGGAAGTAAAAATTACCTTTACCACTACCGAATTACGCCCCGTTTTGGTTCAGTATGTCAAGCGGCATTCTGTTTGCAAAGTTGAGTTTTGTGGGAGGGGGAAACCGGCAGTCCTGAGGAGTCTGGGGGTGGACATTCAGGGGCCTGGAAGGGCAAGAGTGGCCTGGAGCGGTCAGGAGCGAGGGGGCTCTCTCCCTGGGGAGAGAAGCTGCCCCACATCGCTGAGTGCGGGCTGGAGCCTGGGGGCCACCTGGAGGGAGAAATGACTCTGCAGCAGTGTATGCAGGTCGGGCCCGCTGCGGCGCCACATGGGAGCAGCTCAGGGATGGAGGCCAACCCGGCTGGGGACCTGGGCCAGCCACGGGGCTCACCGAGACCATCCTGCCCTCGGAGGGCATGAAGGCGGGCCGGTTGCTGAGGCGCAGCTTGGTCTGCAGCGTGTTGAAGTTGATCTCCAGCTGGCACTTCTCCTGCACCTTGGGCGGCTTGTGCAGGCGCCGGTAGTCGCGGAAGTCCTCCAGCTTCTGCTGCATGGCGTGCATGGTGTTCTCGGGCGCCCGGTTCTCCAGCCACGGGATGGTTCGGCGGATCCACTCCAGCAGCTGCAGGGGGAGGGAGTCGGGGCGTGAAGCGGCTGGGAGGCAGGGGCCAGGCCAGCTTCCCTCTCCTCTGGAGTCCCTTCCCACACAGGAGGCGCTGGCAAGAGTCTTTCCTGAGAGCACACTTCCCCAGCTACCCCCTAGGCCATTCCCAGGCCGCGAGGCCAGGCCCCAGGTTCCCTCTGAGAACCTGGGCTTCACGAAACCCGGTCACTAAGCTATGTTAACTGACAGCCAGCATCACAGCCTCCCTGCTCGGCCATGGGAACAACCATAGATCTGGTGGGAAGATGGCTCGACTAGGAGCAAGAGACCTGAGCTCTAGTTCAAGGTCTACTTCCTGGCTGGGCTTCAGCTTCCTCATCTATACCACGGAGAGGGTTAACAGTTGCTCCCTGAGGGCCTTCCACATGACCTTCTAGGATTCTAGAATGTGGTCCCTGACGTAAAAGTGGCTGGGTTCTGGGGCACCCGCAGGAAAGAGCCTGGACTCTTTTCCTTTGAGTAGCTGATGAAGGAGGAGTAGAAGTGATGATAGGTAATATATCAATCACCTGCAAGCCACCAGGCACGTCTCCCCAACGAAATCATCTGAACAATCATGGGAATCACATGGGGTTAAGCGCTGTGACTCCCCACTCTCCCCCACAAAGTACAGAGGAGGTAACCAAGGCCCTGAGAGGTCACATGACTTGCCAAGGTGCCCCAGCTGGAGTGGCGGAGTAGTGATCACACCCAGGCACTCGGGCCCCAGAACTTGGGGTCCTACTCTGCTGGATGGCTGACCCACCGAGAGGCGGGGGCAGAGCTGTTCAGAAAGCTGCGTTCTTTTAAGGAAGAAACAGGTGGAACCTTTAAAACCCAAACGTAGTCAATGGCAGGACAGCAAACCCAGCCCTGTCCCATCCTGTCCCTGTGGGTGAGAGGGTGCCCAGCCACGAAGCACACCTGAGCCGGCACTTATCTGTGCCCAGTTCACACCCTCTTGGAACCAGACATACTGCTTTGCTAGTTTAAGCGAAACTCCCAGACCAGTCCACTAGGCTGGAAAGGCCTCGGAGACCCCTTGGCTCTCTTGACAAGTGAAAAAAAAACCAAGGCCCAGAGAGGCAAAGGCTCAGGCCCACTGCTGACAACAGAAAAAGCCAGGAACTCACTCCCTGAAGCCCAGAGACTGGCCCCTGACCCACCCTCTGCTTTCTGGGAGGGTTGGAGTAGAGCCGACACTCCCCTGGGTCAGGAACTGCACCGGGCCTGGGACTGTGTTCTAGGGACGGATTTGAAGGCACAGGTTCAGGGGCTCCCTTTCCTCCTGGGGTGGGGTCACAGGTCCCTGCTGGGGCTAGGGGACCCCGGGGGCACCTACATCACTGGCCAGCTTCTCGTAGTCTTCCATGAGCTGTTCATTCTCCTGGTTGACGGCCAGCACCTTGCAGATACGGTTGGCTGCTGTCTCCGCCTGGCAACAAGAGAAGGGGTCACGGTCAGCCACCTGCAGCAGGAGCACCTGGTACAAACGTACACCGACAAAGCCTCCTTCTACCCCTGCAGCTCACAAGACTTTGAATTTACTCCCTCGTCCCTCCTCTTTGACAGCCCGGGCGTAGTCCCATGGATCAGGGATGCTGGAGGAAATGTCTTCGTGGGTGAAGTATGTAGGCCCCTAGAGAAGGGCCTGAGTTTGAGACCCAACATACATGTTGGAAAAACACTGATCCAGTGACTGATAGAATCAAAATGCTCAGATCAGGCGATGAGGTAGTTTCACGCCCAACCTGTAGTTCCAAGTGGAGGCCCTGGATCCCAAGGCTCAGGATCTGAGCCTGGATTTGCGAGGACCTTGGAGATGCAGAAATTCAAATCAGGGCGTCCTGGAATAAGTGCTGACTGGAAGCAGTGGGGCCTCTCAGGATCCCTGCAGACGCTCTCAAGGCTCCTAGCCCCAAGCTCAAAACACTGTAGAGAAAACGGAGGCACCCACTACTGCGCAAAGAAAGGGCAAAGAAAGGGCAAGACTCACGGAGGAACCCAGCATGAGCAAGATGCCCAGAAAGCAGGCACGGGAACCTCTGGGAAAGCTACACACATACCGTGCCCTGGGAGGTGGGGCTCGGCAGCCAGGGGAAGGAAAGGGGACTGAAGGGCCACCACATACAGGGGTCCACGGCGCACCTGTCACCAGCAGGGGGCAGGGGCTCCTAATCCACTTCACTCAGCAGACTTTTAAATTCAGCTGTGCTCTCCCACACACCCTAAGCCAACTCCAGGGGAGGGGAGCTCAAAGCCTTTTGGGGCCTCTGGGGTAGAAAGGAAGACAGCATAGGGGTGAGAGCAGAGAACACCTGTGAGAAGACAGAAGCACCTTATGGCCCCAGAGAAGTGGGACCCTGCTGATGACAAAGGATGACAAAAGCTTAAGGGGTAGAAAGATGGGCCCTCACAACCGGATGATGAACAAGACAAAACGGGTTCCCACCGCAGCGAGACAGACGGAGGCCAGACATAAGGAAGGACTTCTGAGACTTTTAATTGGGAAGAAATGACTAAGAAAACGTAAACATTGTTTCCTTGCAGAACTTTTGAAACAGGACACACACCAACCAAATCATGTGATTCCTGGGGGACTGGCTGGGATGCATGTGTGAGGGGCGGAATGAGATCGTCACAAATGACCTTTCAAGCTCAAAGCTGAGAGACTGCACCCTGCAGGGCGAGGTGTCAGAACAGGTGGGCCTCCAGCAGGAGAACTGTGGGACCGGTCCGAGGGGGAGCAAAGGGTCCTCTGGTCTCAGGAAAGAGGGAAGGAGTCACATCCTCAGGCCCTCATCGCCCACCCCCAACTCAACTCTGTGCCAGAGATGGCATGGCCACTTGGTGCACAGAACTCCCAGATGACTGTCCTTCCTTTGGAGGAAGAACAAGTAACTAAGGGGAACCCCCAGAGGTGGCAAGGAAGGAAATTCCGTCCAGGAGTGTGTCCCAGAAGACGTGGGGCAAATAGCAGGGTCACGGAAACCAGGCAGACGTGTCCCATGAGGCTGGCTGGGGGCAGCAGTCAGCCTGAAGTCACTTGGGCCACTTCCCTTGAAGGCCAGGGCAGAGGACCCGAGGTAGGACAACACTCTCCTCTGCAGACATCTATGTCAGAATGTGGGGTAGCCGCAAAGACCCCTGCCTGATGTGCTTACCCCAAGAGGGTAAGAATAAGGGGGCAAGGTGGCCCCTCATCACAGGCAAACAGCAACAGCCTCTGTGATGTTTCAAGGATGAGACCCAGACCAGCACTAACGTGCTCTCCTCTGGCAGGCAGTCCTCTGCCACACCCCTCCTTAACCTTGTTATCCTCCTGACTCCTGCTGAAACTCTGGGCTCCCGGGTCATCGACTTCGATTAGTGTGTCCGTTTATCAAATTGGAGGGATGCCTGCACTTGGGGGAGTTCAGGAGACGTATCCTATGGGCTTCAGGAGCCTTGCCTGGCCCTCCAAGCCTGCCGGAGGTCCCACGGCCAAAGAGGCTCCTTTGGAACCAGGTCTGGGGGAGTTCCCATGTGGGCCTCCTGGGGACTCTTCACAAAGACCCAACCTCTGTCCCCAGTTGGCCCCTGCCCAGGCTGGCCTCACCAGGAGAGACACACGGAGAAAACCCATCATTGTAAGCAGGAAATCTGCTTTTGGAAAGAAAGCATGGCCATAATGGATCAAAAAAGGGCAAACAGAAAAGGCAACGGGCTGTCTGCAAACTCCATCAGGGGTGCCTCCCGCTGAGGGACAGCCAGCTCCCACTGCTATCGGAAAGCAGGCTGGAATCCGGATTTGACTTAAGAAAAAATGGCAGGTAGAATCTTCAGAACCTTGACCCTCCCTTGCTCTCATTGCTCAATTCCACCCTACCCCCCAGCAGGCAGGCACCCCTTGCAGAAGCCTGCCAGGCAAGGGGTTACACTGGCTCCCAATGGGTCCCTTTATAGAGAAGGGTTCGGTCCCCCTCCAACCGCAGCCTGGGAGGTCAGAGACCAGCCCAGGGCGCACAAACTTGGTAAGGCCTCCAGGACATAACCCTGGATGGAAAGGCAAGAGAGACTCCTGAGGATTGGGATCCAGGGCTACCCCGTCACCCCAGCTTCCTGGTGGTTTCACTTTTTTCTCCCATGGCCACAGGAACCCCAGGCCAGGAGAGAGGCGCTCAGTCCCACCACGTCCTAAAGAGTCAGCTTTGGTTCCAAAGCTCAGGGGAGGCTTGCTCCAGGGTGAAAAAGACCCTTTTCTGAGAGAAGCTCAGAAACTGAAGCCACTTCAGTTTTGGCTTCGGGCTATTTGCACAGGAGGAAAAGGAACCAAGAAGCAGAATCAGAACACCCAGCCCTTTCTGACAGGTGACAGAATTGTCAGGAAAAGGGAGACAAGCACAGGCTGTCTGTAAGAATAGCCCAACTGATTACTTCCAAGTGCCAAAGGAAAAGACTTGTAGAAATTTCTGTTTACTCTTCCATAGTTTATATTTTCACAGCCCAGTGTAAGCTGTGCTACCCACAACCTAACACAACCATATATTTGGCTTTATATTACAATCGTTTTTGTAAAAGCATGACTATTATTCCCAGAGTCCTCTGAGATCCCAAATGACGCCACACCTCGGCTACGCCAAGCCAAGCGCTCTCGAAGACCAGTGACTGTGCTCATCCGCATCACGTAGCCGCCACAGGTAGAGGCTGCAGAGGAACCCTCCTCAATCAGGGTGGTGTCAACCAATGCGGCCAAATGAACACCACCCACCCACACCCCACAGACTCACAGGAACGCCACAGAGACCTCATCTGTGATGTCTGTAGTCAACAGTTTCCCAAGTCTAACTAATTGCCTATTTTTCTCCTCCCAGGCAGCACTCACCCTGGCATCCCTGCCAGTGAGCCCCCTAGACCAAGGCGAGCTGACCCCACAGCTGCGCAGCCCTGACCCCCTGCCATCCCTGGCTTCCCCAGCACATCCTACTCCAGGCAGTAGGAGGAGACCCAGACCAGCACTCACTGCCTCTCCTCCCGCCGGCAATCCTGTCACACCTCGGAGCGTCTGCACACGCGGTGACCACCTTCCTCAACAGCACTGGCTGCCCTTCCCCACCCTCCTGAGCCTTTGACTTGTAGACCCCTGTTCAACCCCTAAGACCCTCAAGTCCAACTGTGTCCTGCCCAAGACAGTCTCACATCCTGCGGCCCTGAGCCCGCCCCACTCAGGTCTGCAGCAGAGCACAGCTCCAGTTAGACAGCAGCCACCCTCAGCATCTTTTTTTCCCCTTAAGACACTATTTGCTTATTTATTTATTTACTTTAGAAAGAGGGGAAGGGAGGGAAGAGAGAAACATCAATGTACGGTTGCCTCTCACACGCCCCCTACTGGGGACCTGGCCTGCGACTCAGGCGTGTGTCCTGACTGGGAATCGAACTGGCGACCCTTTGGTTCACAGGTTGGCACTGAATCCACTGAGACACACCAGCCAGGGCTCAACATCTTTTATGAAGGGTTTTCTTAAAGGGACCATGAATTCCTTGAGGACAGTTGAGGATTTCTTTCTTCCCCTTAGAAGATTCACAACAGTGACTAAAGCAACTGATAGGCAAAGGGAGGATGTCAACAGCACCATCTCCTCCTAAAACCATCCAGAAATACCTACGGCAGACCCACTTCACGCCTTAAAGTGTAGTTTCTCGGAAACAGTTCCCCCTAGATCATGACCGTGAACTTCAAAAGTTTCACAAACTGCACAAACACAATCTACTTGTGCTCTACAGGGGGAGAGGAGAGGAGAGCTGAGAAAGAATCCGAACCAAAACCACCGGGTCAAACGAACGCCAGGCCTCATCAGACTATGAAAACCAGCCTTGCACGTTTGCGTACCTCGCGCCTGGGTGGGCACACGGACTGCCACCTATGTCAGACTCTGCTGCCTTTCTAGCCCCACCATCCAAGGCTTGACCAGAGAAAGACAGTGGGGCGCTGGAGGGCACTGGGCATGGGTTTCGGAAGACTTCCCTCACCGGCTCCAGGCGGGGAGACGGTCAGGACTAGAAGAGTGTGAGAGTCTGAAAGAATCCCCCTTCTTCCATGAGAGTGGGGGAAGACACCCCTACCAATGGCCTGCTTAGCTCTAACAGTTGCCTGAATCCTTAGAAGTGGTTATGGGCAACTCTGGGTGAGGCCCCTGACCCAGGACACGGAGGAACACCCCCAACCCCACCCCCGCCACTCCCCTCCCCTCAACCGGTGACCCTGTCCTCAGAGGTGGACGAAAAGCGCGTGAAATGGCTGCAACAGGGATGAGTGACAGGGAAGAGGGCATGGGGGAGGTGGTATGAGATTCCGGAGGGAGAAAAGCAGGCTGCTACACACGCACACGCACACACACTCCCTTCCGAGCACTGTCATCAGCCAGGACACAGGGAAGCCTTCAGAGACAGGGAAGGCCAGTGTCAACAGGCATGAAGCCCAGGATGGAACCCGTGAAGGAGGAGAGGAGGAGGAAGGGGAACTGGAAAGAGGGGAAGCCAGAGCAGAGAGCTCAGCCCAGCCATGGACACGGGCAGCCAGGCCGTCCGTGGTTATCTGGGCTGGGAGCCGACCAAGGCAACAGATCGATGCCGCTCACATCCTGGCTGAGGACGGGGGGCGGGAGGGGGGAGGCAGGGTAAGAGGGGCTGGAAGAAATTGACGAGAGGGAGCAGCAGTAGCAGAGGTGGGACGAAGAGGAAGAGGAAGCAAAAAGCAGGCCAGAGAAGAGGCTGCAAGGGGCTAGAAGGAGTTGGGCATTTTGGGAGGGCCGGGACACCGTGAGACAGAGGGAGCCTCTGTCTCAGTCCGTGCCCAAGAGGCCTGGGAGGAAGGTGAGGAGGGCTTGGGTGCCCATCCAGGCCCGCAGTAGGGCAGCCACTAGCCCAGGTGGCTGGTGCCTTTGTGTAATTTTTTAAAGGCACCTCTTCCTGAGGGTGCTCCGCGGAAAAACGGTCACCTTGATTACGTAAGAAGACACTGATGCTGCCACACGCAGGACCTCAGTGATACGCAGTCACTCCTTCACTGTCTCCGCGCACACAGGGCGCCCTGGTGTAAGGTGCAGCCTGCTCCACTGCCCATGCAGGCCTAGGTGGGCAGGGCCAGGCAGGGCTCGGAGCCTCCGGCCCAGACCCCAGGGAGAAGGCAGGACAACTCCGCTCTGCCCTAGCTGCCGGATTTGAGGACGGCCTTGCCTCCGTGGGCCGGAGGGAGACAGAGGGGTGATGGGGGCCTGGGTATTGACAGGACTACTCAGGAACTCTTAACCAGGGAAGGAGCTGGAACCACAAGCTTCCTTTGGGTTTATGACATCCACTATGCCTGGGGGGCAGGGACAGGGAGGCAGGAGGCTGTGCAGAGGCTACAGTTCTCTGGCACCTTCAAGTGTCCTGTCCGAGATTCGGAGAACGCCCTGCCGCCAAAGGAGGTGGCTTCTCTAATTGCCTCTTTCACTCGAGGCCGGGTATCCAGGGAGGAGGAAGAGGTGGGCAGGGAGAGTGGGTGAGGCCGAGGGGAGCTCACCTTCTGCACACCGAGAAGGCGCGGCAGTGACATGAACATTAGGTCACATGGCCTTCCCATCCCGCCTTAGCGTGCCTACACATCTGCACAGAGAAGGAGAACAGGTTGAGAGGAGAAAGTGGGCAGCAGTAGCGCAGAATAAACAACCACAGCCACGGTGGACAGAAAGAACACCAGACGGACCGACAGAAACGAGGGAATGGGCAGAAAGAGGGAAAAATGAGCCGGTGGGAGGAAAAACGGGGTGGGATGGGAGAGAGCACAGGCCGAGACAAGGGAGGGAGAGCATGGGGGAGGATTGGGCAGAGGGCGGCAGTGGGGAGAGCGCCCCCAGCAGGCATGTCAAGATGGGTCACTCATGCCACGCTGAGGATAGGAAATTTGCCTGAGCACGGGACAGGGCCACAGCCAAAGCCATGAAGGCCAAGCCTGAGGTCCTGTGTCCATGACAACCTGGGTGTTGTGCTTCTAGGGTCCTGCCTGTGAGAGACACCCTGGGAGAGGGGCTCCTGCTGCCTGCGCTAACCTGGTACGGAGAACGTGCAAATCTCCAATGTCTGCAGGGTGGGCACTGCCCAGTAGTTGTGCTCCCCTCACCCAGTGCAGACCTGGCACAACTGGCCCTTAACCCCAGGCCTCCCCGAGCAAAACAGAGCTGGGACACTTAAAAGGGCTCACAGCTGCCCACCCCTCCCTCCCTCCAAGGGGTTGTGCTCATGTCCAGGAACACAGAGTGCAGAGTGACCCCGCATGGGGGTCCCAGGCAGGATATAGGAGAAAGCACCAAAGCTCAACGGGGATGCGCACAGACCTGCTCAGTCATGTCCCTGAGTGGGAGAAGCGGGGGCTTCCTGACACCTTTGCAAAATCGATCAGTGAAGACAGGAGACAGCGCCCCATGTCGGCCTCCCGGGGTCCTGCTGCTCTGATAAAGCCTGTAGCTCCACAGAGGTGGTCCCAGCGGGTGCTGCCACCGTGCCTCCCAGAGCCACCCCTGGCTGATCTCACCCATGCAGCCCTTCCTGCTTAAGATAGTTGTCTGGGTCCCAGAAGGTGAGCTCTTGCCTTGTTTTCTCGGAGAGAGCAGAGGAAGATGAGAGAAAGAGCGGAGGGGCAGGGTGGGAGAGGGCTGAGCAAGAACATGCCGCACGGGCACCAGGGGCTAACTCTACCGAAGAGACAGACCATCCAGACCCTGTCATCAGGGGGAGGTGGGGGGCAGGCAGGAGGGCATGGGTTCGGGTCCGGCATGAGGTGTGCGGGGCGAGGAAGGAGCAGGGGCCCCCGGTACCTTCTGGGCGCCAGAGAAGGCATGGTAGAAGCTGGACACGTAAGTCATGATGGCTTTCTCATCCGGTCGGGCGGTGCCAACAATGTCTGTCAAGAAAAACCTGGAGTTAAAGGCAGCTGGCGAACACACGAGACGCTCCAGAACCCCCCAGTCTTCGTGCCAAAACCGGGCCTGAACCGAACCAGCTTCTGCATTCCCTTCCACTTCGCAGGCACAGGAAAGGCAGAGGACCGAAACGGTGCCCCGAGGAAGCAGCCAGACAAACCCAGAACAAGAAACATCCCACGGGACAGCTGGCCCAGTTACTGCAACAAGCTCAACGTCGGAAATAAAAAGGGCGGGAGAAATACACTGATTAAACACCGCGTGCAGACCTTGGTTGCATAGTGGATGTATCAAGTCCTTATCAAGGACTCGCTGTCAATTTGTAAGGTGTGAACACTGCTTTATGGTTGCCTAAGAAAATATCCGTATTTTAAAGACAGATAGTCTGAAGTATGTAGCAGCGAAATGCTGTGCTGTCTGGAATTTGCTTTGAAACATTTCAACAAAGAAAAGGAAAAAATAAAGAGAAAACCTCAGTCATTGTTTTATCTGGATGACGGTTACAGGGAAGTTCATTATATTCCATTGTCTCTCTGCTCCTGTATCTATTTGAAAGCGCCCCCCACAGAGACAGAAACTGCCCCTAACGATCACATCTCCCATCTAGTCTCCGAAGGGGCCGTTCATCTTCCCAAAAAGTTATTTGCTTTTCTGTAAGTGCCCGGTCTTCCCCCACCATCCCTCATGAAGTTGCGTGTGTACACAGACCAGCCCCTGAGTTACTTCTCACGGCAGACTCCCATGCGGGTGAGATGCCCATGTTGGTAAACGTGTTCGCTTCTCTCTTATTCGTCCGACTTTGTCAGCCTAGCTGACGGGGCTCCCGCTGGGGAACTTAGAAGGGCATCAACAAAAGAACCCATGTCCCACGCCAGCACCTGCTACCCGATTCCAAGACAAAGGGGAGACCCATCTGTAGACGGTCAGGGAGGAAACCACTCCCCAAACACTTCTCAGCACCAGCTCTCACCTCTCCCTCCAAACTCCAGGGAACCACGGAACCCCTGGCAGGCAGGGGACCCCAACCTCCCAAACGAGGTCCCCCAGACCAGGCTTCTCCCTTCCCACCTCGGGCCGCTGGGTGGCCTGTGGGAGAAGAGCTGGAGCCCGGAAAGAAAGCCTTTACCTTCAGCATCCAGCATCTTGGGGATGTCCAGGTACTTCTCTGCCACATCGAAGGCCGTGTTCAGGTTTGTGAGAGGGTCGTCCTAGAGGGAGGCGGGGAGGGAGCAGTCAGAGAATGGGAGGTGTGATGAGACACCGACCACCCCCATCTGGGGGATCGCCAGTTCTCAGGGTGCAGAGGGACTGCTACAACCCTCCCACAGCAGCCAGCTCCGGGTGTGGACGGTTGGCCTCGCTGCCAGGGCTCAGTGGCTGAGGGTTAGAATGCCGCCTCTCCTCCTCAAGCCTCAGTTTCTCTGTCACAAAAATGGGGTGAACGGGACGAAGAATACTGGCCTGTAGCCCAAGAAAGAACGGCTAAGAAGTGAGTGTGAGAGCAGGGTGCCGGCCTAGGGACCACCCGTCTGGGCCTCTGGTCTCAGCTCTGCCACCAGGGGAGAGGCTGCTGAGTGTCCTGACCTCAGCTTCCCCACCTGTTACTGAAGCATTGGACCAGGGGCTCTCAGATCAAAATCCTGGGGCTCCCAGCCCCGAAATCCTGGGGCTCCCGCAAACAGCCGCAGCCTTCTGACTATGCTGATTTCTGCAACTTTCTCAAGGAAACCTATTTGGCGCTGGCGAGGATGTGGGGGGGTTGGAACCCTGTGCTCTGCTGGTGGGGCGGCAAACCGGTGCAGCCGCCATGGAAGACAGTATGGAGGTTCTTTAAAACGCTAAACACAGAACCACCACGGGACTCGGTCTCGCAAGATGAGAAGAGCTCTGGAGACGGACTGCGGTGACAGTCGCACACCAGTGTGGGTGTGCGCGACACTGCCGCACCATACACACGAGTGGTCTCAACAGTGAACTTCATGTTACACTTCACCACAATTTAAAAACAAAAGTTTAATGTGGGAAACAGCCCACAATGTAGTGCGGGGAGTTCCTTGTAGGCCTCCCACTCTATGCTTGGCTCCCCAGAATAATCTAAAGCAAGCTGGTTTTGTCATCCTTGGACGCAGTTTCCCCACATGCTCAGGTGGGAATCGCAGGACACAAAAAAATAAACACATTCATTTGGGATGCTTTCAGGAAGAAACTGCTCAAAATAGAGAAGGTGGAACCCTTCTGGGAAAGTCTCCCACAGCTTCCAGAGTGATAAAAAGTGCTGCCAAGAAGTGAAGGTCATTTCCGTCCAGGGCCTCAATACTCCTCAGACCAGGGGTGCCTGACTGACCCACCCAACCCCAAGGGCCTGCCAGGCCCCCACGCCCACCCACGGCTGGTGCAGGAAGGAAGAGCCTCCTGTCAGAGCTCCTCAGCTCCACCCCCCCACCCCCATCCCGTGTCCAAGCCCCAAGACCCTGGCACTCTGTGCTTTCTGGAAAGTACCCATGGTTCAGTGGGACCACATCTGTGCTAGGACTTGGGCTAGATTTTATTTTTTTAGTCCTCACCTGAGGATATGATTTTTTATTGATTTTAGAGAGAGAGAAAAGGGGAGAGAAAGAGAGAAACACTGATCGTTGCCCCCCATGTACACTCCAACAGGGGACGGAACCCACAGCCTAGGTGCATGCCCTGACTGGGAATCAAACCCACAACCTTTTGGTGCACAGGACGTTGCTCCAACCAACTGAGCCCCCTGGCCAGGACCGGGCTGGATTTTACTGATGCTACTGAATTAAACAGAGGAGGAGACAGACAAGTGAAACAAGGAGAAATGAACAGACACAGAGAGGGACAGAGGGTGGGGACAGAACTGGCCATGTATCAGACAAAGGCCACTGGACCCCTAACTCCCAAATGGTAGGGGCACCTGGAGCCTGTGGAGTGATGGGCAGAGGGACCACACAGCCCCAGTCAGCCCGGTCCCGCTGGATACGGGGGTGGGGAACAGCTGTGGATTAACTGGCTGCTGCCGCCCCAGCACAGCCACACAGGGACACACACCTGTCACCAAAGGGCAGCAGCTGAACAGTATGAACAGTTCGGAGATACACAATAATGCCTTTAAAAGAAAAATCGCCACCTCTAGGATTTCCGTCCTCTGCCCTGTTTGGTTTGGCCACGTAGCTTTCAGGTGGTTCAGGGAGTTTTTACATGGACTTTTTTTTTTTTTTTTTTTGCAAAGCTGCTGAGTCAGAGAGCTGGGATCCTCCTATCCCCCAAGAGAGTAGCTTGGAGTTGCCACCAGCTTGTCAGGCCCTATCACCCTAAAGGTGTCTGATCCCCAAGGGACCAGCCTAGGATGGGCTGCCCCCATCTGCCCACATCTGGGCACAGCCACACACAGGGTCAGGCAGCGGGCACCTCTGCCCCCAAGGGTGGGGGGCAGAGGCCCTAGCCTCAAGCTTAGGCCCAGCTTAGGATGCCCAGAGGGGATGGGAACCTGCTCCTTCCTCTCTCACAAACCCTTTCTGGCAGCTTACCCCCGCACACCCTGGAAACAGAGGGCCCAACACTGCCACGAGTGGCCAGAGAGGCTCCCACACCTGCAACGTCATAGCTGGCTTGGCCACCAAGAAGCACCAGAGGCCCCTCATGGGGGCACAGGTTAGGGGGGCTCTTCGCCAAACACCACGCTCTCCACATGTCAAGGTCAAGTGAAGAATACAAGAACAGTCATTCCTAGGAGCTGCCCTGCCAAGGGATTCGAGCACAGACCAGCAACAGTCCAACCCCAGCTACAGGTCAACCGTGGGCATGGGAGGCTTCAGGGGTGGCCTCTCCCGAGATTCCCGTGCCACATGCTGAAGCACAGGAGGGACCGAGAGGGGAGATGGGCCAAGTACAGTCGCCAAGGTCTGGGCCAGCATCCCTTAACCAGCCCCAGCCCTAAGAACCACCAGGAGGGTGTACACCTAGCTCCCACCTCCTAGTCTCCTGGCTACACACACACACACACACACTCACGACAATCCCCCAACAGCTTCATGACAAAATATAAATGAAATCAAGCAGCAGCAGAAGAAAATCCTGCAGCCGAACTTCAGCAAGGAGGGACACAACATCCGCCGTGGGAACCTGCCTAGGACTGCACAGCGAGTCCCAGACACGGCTGGGATAATTGCACCCACGGCTATGCAATATTTTAAATTGTGACAGCAATAGATCCACCTAATAAAACCCAGAAAACGGGAGCAGAAAAACTCCACTTACTTCTCCACCCTCACAGGACTGCTACAGTCGCTCGCACACTCCCTTGTGGGCTGCGAGCGTGGGCACGCACACGCATGCTGCCCACACGTGGCGCTGAGGTAGCCCTAACAGTGAAGGGGTTGTTCTCTTACTTCTAAACAGGCTGTCTTCTTGGCTACCCTAGGAGGCTGACACCCCTCGAGCTGGACCACGGGCTCTCAGAGCAGGGGCCCTGCCCCGCCCCTGCCCACTAGGGACGAACGGTGGGCAGTCAGGTGAGTGCACGTACCTTCCGCAGCTTCCCATAGTCAATCAGTTCAGGCCGGTGTCGGTGGATCAAGGCACAGAAGCCAAGGCCGTCCTTCCAGCTGCCCAGGGGAGAGAAGGGGGCACAAGCTGGTGAGTGCGGCTAAGCACTCACCACAAGGAAACTGCTCAGCAGGGCTCGGTCTCCCTTTTCCCAGAGGTGGATACACAACCCTTCAGAGCAGGAGCCAGGAGGAGACAGGATGGGCAAGAACTTTTCTATCTGCCACAATTCCAGGTACTTGGCTCAGGACTCTAAGGGGCTTGGCAAGTTGATACAGCTGCTACATCCCACGCTACCCTCCACCAAGACCAGGGCCCCGTCTGCTCTGTTCTGGAGCCCGAGGCTGGAACTTCCCGGACACCCTCCTTGGGAGCTCCCCAGGAGCCCGAGCACAACCAAGGTGTATGAGGCAGTGGCTGTGTCCGTCTGAGACACTGCTGGGAGGGACAGGGGGACACCGAAGGGTCACCAGCACCCCCTTCCCACAGCAAGTGAATTCTTCCCCAAGGGCCTCTGCTCTGTCCGAGAGCTGAGACGGGCCCAGCCAAGGGGCCTGCGGGGCCTTGCGGCTCCGTAAGAGCCCCTCAGCTCCC
This sequence comes from Desmodus rotundus, assembly GCF_022682495.2. Taxonomy (NCBI): domain Eukaryota; kingdom Metazoa; phylum Chordata; class Mammalia; order Chiroptera; family Phyllostomidae; genus Desmodus; species Desmodus rotundus. Next base: position 112,042,106 of record NC_071393.1, read on the forward strand.
AGTCACTCACCTTATGTGGAAGTTCTGGATGTTGACGTTTTTGTAGGGGGCTGTCTTTCTCTGACACCACAAGAGCAGCCCTTCCTTCGCCGAAGTCTCTGCGGTGAGGGGAACGACAAGCAGAGAGGTCAGGGGGCAGCTTGGTGGAAGGAGGGCCATTGACTCGGGGGAGGCCCCCTTTGCCACACTGTTTCACACAGGGGGTTCACACAAAGACCCCTAAATTCCAACCCTGCTGCTACCAGGCCGTGAAGTCTATTTCCTTGACAAAGGCTGAGAATTCATCTGACAGAGAAGCAAGCCAGGAAGCTTTTCAGAGCCAGCCGCATCACGCATTGAAATGCTGAGATAACGCCTTTAAGGCCATCTCCCCGACACTCCCTTTAATTCAAGAAACGGTAACGATACAAAATAAGGTGGCCACCTGTGTCAGGTGGCCACCTTGGGAAGGTTTGGTTGGTCTGTGAAATCTAAAATCCAGGAATCTCTACACAGGGGCACCTGTGCCCTGCCTGAGGTGTACACACAGCCATGTGGGAAGGAAGCATGAGGACTCTAATGCAGATTTAGTGTTCGCCTTAAAAAAGGTTTCCTTACATTTGATGCATACATACATCACCAGCGCTGGTGTGTGTGAAGTGGACACATGCCTATCAGATAAGGCAGGTGGGTACTCCAGGGAACTGGGGGCCCCCAGGACAGGAGGGCTGCCAACCGCACTGCCCCCATGTGTTAGCATCTGTGAACTGCAGGCTAGAGTACCCAGTGATGGGGCTTCCCGAATGATCTCATTTACTTTCAATTCACAACGTGGTCTTTAAAATGACGTTAAACAATTCCGACAAAGATAATACAATCATTCAAGCACAAATAATTTTTAAAAATCAGCACAGCCACTGTTTCTACTCTTAGTTCAAGCTCTTTGTCAGCTATATTCCAAGACTAAAACAATAACTACTTAATCAGAGCTGACAAGAAGTCTGCCCAAAAGAAGCAAACGTACTAAGAAGGCTACTTGAAAAAGGGATCTACATCGACCATAACTAACAAGAACCCTGCCCTAAGTGACCGGCTGCTACGGGCATCTTTTTAACCACTTCCACCCTAAGCACCAAGTATTTATAAACCAAATCTAGATCTTCACCTCGTTGTAATCACTAAGTGTCAAGCCAAGAGTCCCATAACAAAGCAAGTTAGTCCACATTGTTCTCATGACAAAGTTACTTTGAGCAAAAATCTTTTCAAGATTTCTTTCAAGTTTCCATTAAAATGAATTAAAAAGCCCAAGACTCCATTAAAATGAGTTACAAGTATTATTATCTACATCTCATCTTTTTAAAAATTTGTTTTTGTGTTTGTGATATGTGTGGAAATACATACATATAAATTATGATGAAATAAACCCACATATCATCTGGGGTGTGGAATCAAGTTTAGAGAGATCACTCACTAACGGGTGGTGGCCCCTTGCAGATCTGCCAAGTGGCCACCAGAGGGTGCTGTGGGAGCAAAGGGGAAGACCTGGGATCAGCTCAGCATCCCAGGAAGCCCTCCTGGTGGCTATTCCCCTACCGTTTCAAGATTTAACAATCCGAGGAGCCAGGCGGGGTTTCCAACACACTTCCCCATAGCAACCTTGGGCTTTCTCAAAGTGGGGAGTTTCCCTGGGACCAAAACACCTGTGGGAACCAGCACCCCAAACAGTTCTCACTTCTCTACAGGGTACAAGGGAGGACAGGTGCCAGAAATGGGTCAGAAGCTCAGGATGTGTCCCTCAGTCAAGGTCAGAGGGCTCTCCGCTGAGCCCAGGGAGTAAAATGTGATGATGGAGGGACAGAGGGGAGGAGGGGCAGGCTTGGGGACGTCACTGAGCAGACAGAAGACCTACCTTCCACGGAGATGTCCTGGATGGCAAAGCGGAGGATGATGGTCCAGATCATCCCCAGGGTCATTTTCACATTCCCATCCACGATTTCTACAAAAACAGAAGCAGGATGCGTCTTAAAGGGGCAGAGGGAACATTCCCTGAGCCACGCGTCACCTGGGACGCCATGGAGGGAACCAAAGACCACACTGTTCCACTTCCAGAGGGAAGTCCATGTAACCCTTGAAGTTAGTGCAATTAAATTCCGCAGGTGACAAGATCTAGGGGTGTCCTGGAGGCACAAGGTGGTAGACAACCAGGGCTGTCCTGGGGGTACAAGTTGGGGGTGGTCAATTCCACTGGGTACATCAGGAAAAGGCGACAGAGGAGGAGGTGTCTTAACCCCTGGGCGGTGCTCACCAGCCGGACAAAGAGCGGGAGGGTTCCTAAGCCATTGCGGATGTGCTGGCAACTCTGAGCTAAGGACCTCTGGGCGCCCGTGCAGGCTACAGAACGCAGCCAACCATCCTGAAGGACCCACTAACTCCCATACCAACCTCATAATGCCATTAGCTGGGTAGCTTTTAATAAAAAAATCAAACAGCTTCAAGATCGTAACTATGAGACACCACACTAAATTCAGTCTAAGCAGCTGTACTTCTTCAAATTTTAAAATAAGTGCTATAAACCCAATGACGTAACTTTTTCCCTATCAGGCAATACAAACATAAAGGTAACCCTGTGTGGAAGAGCCCGAGGCATGGAGCCAGGTGTGGTCTTGGGGGCTGAGCAGCTGACAATCAAACGTAGACACCTTAGCCTCACCCGCTTCCAGGCCAGGAGACGCCACCCTGGCCCTGTTCTCTCAATTAAGAGTGAGGCACCCAAAGAATATGTTGGGGTTTTTTACCTGCAACACTGGTGTTTAGAGAGATGCGACAGAATCCTGAGAAGGGGCAACTTCTAGGGACTCCTGCTTCCCCAAGCCCACATCCACTAGAGTTTGCTTCCACAAGCCCCTTAAACCAGAGTGGATCCCATTAAGGAAATTACACTCTGAAGACCTCATTCCCTTCCTTAGAAGGGAGAGGAAAACTGCAGCTGCCGTGTGACCGACGAGGCACAGGGCATTCCCGCTGCTCCTTGCGGGGTGGGAGACTCTGCTGAGCCTGCACTGGGGTGCTGAGCAAAGGAGCAGCAAGTAAGGACTTTGGACAGGGGACAAGATGTAACTCTTCCTGCTCACAGGGGGACTCGAATGCTCCCGCCAGAACCCCAGACACTGGCTGGGCCTAGGCCTGGCAGGGGAGGGGGGCGGGAGCCCTGGGAAAGAGACACGGGGAGCTGTAGTGGCACACGACCACCTCCCTGAATAGGTACAACATCCAGCCTGCTCTTTGCAGAGTATGCGCGGTGGGGGGAGGCAGATACCAGTGGAGTCCATTAAGATTCAGTTCTTAACTGAGATTTTTTAGGTGCCCTTTCACTTGTGACTTCTAATGGTTTCACATCTGAAACATTTAAAGAGTTTATATAAATTGATAAGAAAAAAGCCTAAATTCACAACAAATAGGCAAAAGACATGAGTAGACACTTCATGAGACGTGAAATAGAAATAATCCACGCACAGGATGTTCAATGTCATTTATAATGAAGGAAAAAAGGCAAACACACATCTTGGTGATAACAAGGCTACTACACCGTGGCTAGAAGTAGACACTGGCTTTAAAAAAATATTAAAGGCTTTCTGGGAAATAATTTGGCAACAGCCCCACGCATCTGAAAGCTGTTTAACTTTTTGAGAGCCAGGTTCTACCCCTAGGAATCCATCCCTGGCCGAAGATGTGAAATGCAGAATGAGGCTGCTGTGTATGGTGCTGGCTGTGAGGTTGTCTGTTGCGGCCCCAAACCGGAAGTCGTGTGAAATGTACAAAGCACCAGGTGTCACTGAGTAAATCCCCAGACTCCGTCACCTCTCCGCTCAAAACCTCCAAGGCTTCCCCTCACTCAGAGTCAAGGTCAGTGGCTGGCTGGGCCCCTCAGCCTCTCTGCCCACCACTCTCTCCAGCCACAGCTCTCCCCTGCCTGGATACCCACGTGGCCGGTCCCTCAACTCCCTCCCATCTCCACTCACCCTTCACCATCTCACTGGGTCCCCCCTTGACCACCCACTTTGCTCCCCACTTAATTTTTCTCCATCTGATATAGGTACGTGTACATTTGCTCTCTCCCCTTCTAGAACATCAGCTCCAGGAAGGCAATGATTTTTTTTCTGTTCTGCATCCCTGCTTAGAGCCCAGTGCATTGCCCGGCACAGAGAAAGCCCCCATCAGCCTCTGCAGAATGAGCGAACAAATGGAGGGATGGACAAACACCGGAGGACACCAGTCCCACGCGGGTGAGTGAGCAGGGGTAACGCAGGCCGGTCAGCCCGGAGAGCGTAACAGGAAGGACCCAGGTCTGGGATAGCGCACAGCTGGGCCCAACACACAGCTGATTAACACAGCCATGAAAGTTACATCCATGAGTTCCCAATGACTAGGGAAAAATCTTTATACAGTAATATGGAAAGTAGAAAAAGCAGCCAGAAAGTTTTATGAACAGCATTCTGAATACAAGGGGAAATGTGTTTTCAAGTCTAGAAAAAACTCCAGTGTAATGATGCTGTCTCTTGGCCTTTCCAGGAGAGCAGGCTGCAGTGCTGCCCACCCCCCGCCCCCGGTGCCCCCATGAGCCCTGGGCTCGGTGCCCTCCCGGCACTAAATGAAGACAAGGCAGCTCCGTTCCTGGGTCTTGCCTACTTACTCCTCAGCTCCGTCCCCAGAAAACCCCCAGGGATTTTTGCTTCCTGAATGCACACTCATACCAAAGAAGCAGTTTCACTCCAGAAAACAGAGGAGCCCAGTACAAGCAAAGAGACGGGTGTGTTCAGTGACCACCCTGTGTACCCCCAGCTGCAGCACCCGCCCGACTCCTGTCCACCCTCAGCGTGCAACCCAGGCACCTCTTGAGTTTGCCGCAGGGACGCCTCATCTCACAGGAAGCTCTGCGTCAGGAGGCTGCCAGGAATGCTGGGCCCAAAAGGAGGGACGGAGGGTCGCAAGGCCACAAGTGGGCCCTGGGGGAAAAACCGCCGATGACAGATTAACCACGTCTGCCACAGGGGTGGGAAGGAGTGGCGGCGTGTTCCTGCTGTTCTCCTGGGCTACAGGAGCTACGAAGCTGCTCACACCCTGGGTTTACTTGAAACCTGCCTCTCCCTTCCCCGCACTCAGCCCCCTGGGGTCCAGGCATCCGTGCGGGATTCAGACAGCAGAATGAAGGACACTGAGGGAATCCCACAGGACAGACACTAGACGCTGGAGTCACCACCTCCGAGACGGCTGCTGCACCTACTGCGCCCACCGCCCTGGCACCCCAAGGACAGGCCTAAATCACACCCCCCGCCCCCGCAAGCTCTTGGCACCCAGCTCGATCACACTTCACTGCCCAAAGGGCTAAAAATCCTGCTTGCGTCCTCGCACCCCGTTACATCTCAACCACTCACCAGGGCAAGCCCCGGTCCCATGAGCCTAGACATTTTAGAATCGAGGGTCATACAGGAAACCTGAAGTGTCTACACTAACCCTTCCTGGGGCTGCCTCCTGTCTCTGCGTGAACATCTTCAGGGACAGGGAACCTGTGGCCTCCCCGGAGCCCGCAGTCCCTTCCCAAAGGTTCTGCATGATATCCCCAGTCCCTGCCCAGAGGTCTCCCTTCAGGGTCGATGAGGGAGTCTAGTCCTTGCATCAAGTGACAATCCTTCCAAGGCCTGGGGCCTCTGCCCGGCCAGGCCTGGGCCCCACAGCGCGAGGAGCTCCTCAGAGAGGACAACCAGCAAGGGCTGCCCCGCCCCAAGCCCCAGGAGAGTGCACCGCAGGGGGCCTGCTCCCCCCCTGTGTTTTCTAATATGCAGCAGGGAAGGCCATTTCATTAAAACACACAAAACCCATTTGCAGCTCATCTAGTTTCCCAGCTCAGCAGAGCGGCCATCCTGGCAGGATCCTGGTGCTCAGCTTGAATCAGAGAGATGATTTCAAAGCAGGAAGCCTCTGCCCAGGGTAGTGAGCCGATAAGGACTGTTTCGTTTTAAAGGAGCCTTTGAAATCTTTGGAGAACTGAGGCTTTTGAGGAAGGAACTGGAAAACCAAGGCCAGCAAGGTTCAGGGACTTCCCAAAGATCAAAGATGGGGCTGGAGTTTGTGTCATCGGTCCCCACCCCTCCACTGAGGCCAGCACAGCCCGCCTGACCCCCTACGTCCCAGCTGAGGGAAATGGCACACCCGAGTTCTGCCCTGCGCCCCCGTGGGGGAGGCAGCAATGCCTGGGGGCGATGGGAGCAGGTTGAGACCTTGGTTCTGGACCTGGAACCCCTGGGTTCGATCCTGGCTCTGCCATGTGGAGGCAGTCTGGCCCAGAGCCTATGTGCAGCCTCACTACGCGCTTCCATGCCAGCAACTTTCCTGAGCCTCGGTTTCCTGGAGTGAGGACCTGGCTGGCGGTGCACACTCTGCAGGCCCACTCACAGGAGAAGGGTACCATCGTGTGGACGAGGCATCCTGTCCAGCCAGGCGCACATCTGGAACTCAGCAGGTGCTATTTTTATTTTCTCCCTTTGGTGCTTGATGTCTTTAAAAATTTTTTTTCTTAGATAGTTCAATCTTCCTTTCTAAAAACTGTACTTCTGGCTTCTTTTGAAAAACAAAACAAATGGGTCCTGACTGGTGTAGCTCAGTGGGATGGGCATCATCCCACAAACCGGAAGGTCACCAGTTTGATTCCCAGTGAGGGCACATGCCTGGGTTGCGGGCGAGGTCCCCGGTGGGGGGTGTGTGAGAGGCAACCGATGGATATTTCTCTCACACATTGATGTTTCTCACCCGTTCTTTCTCCCTCCCTTCCCTTCTCTCTAAAAATAAGTAAGTAAAATCGTTAAAATAATTTAAAAAAGGAAAAATGGAAGATACAGCAGTGCTGGACCTGTATTCCCACACCGCAACAATTGGTCACGTCTACAACAATTGGTGCCCGGCCTAGAGGATATGCTGTCCCCAGCTCCCCACAGTCCCCACCCCCCCTCACCTCACACATCGTTACTTCCCTGCTCATGGGGCATCTGAACGCGCACCAGATCTGGGCGGCAATTTCTTCAGCTTCCCATTCCTGCCTGGTCGAAACTTTTTCTCCCTATTAGCACAAAGCATTCCTTTCTTCTCATAAAGAGGCAGAGAACATTTTCCTACTCACCAGGCAAATTACCCTGCTATGTGCAAATTTTTTCAAATATTTACTAAGCACCTACTAAGTCCCTCACACTACGAGAAGCTGGGGCCACAAGGGCATAGAGGACGCGGCCTCGGCCTCACAGCTGGTGGGGCCGAGGCCTGTGACTGCCTCAAGCTGTCCCGGGTGCCCAATAAAGCAGGAGTCAGCAAACTTTTTCTGCAAAGGGCTTGATAGGAAATATTTTTGGCTTAGTCGGCCATACAGCCTCTGTTGCAGCTACTCAACTCTGCCCTCTGAGCAGGAAAGCAGCGAGGACAGCATGTAAACAAACCGTGTGGCTGAGCTCCAATATTTACAAAAACCCACAGCAGCCAGCTTTGACCCCGTGGACCGCTGGTTGCAGACGCCTATGCTAAAGGCTCTCCGTTTGATGTAGCACCCTAAAATCCCTCAGTGCCTAGAAAAAAGAGGAGGGCCACCTGACAGTCGTCTGCCAGACAACAGACCCCTCCTACAGATGTACTGAAGCAGCACCCCACCCTCCTCACGGAAGGCCACTCTCTGGGGGCATTCCTGTGGGGCCACGCCGACGGATTTGAGTTCTGGCTTTGCCACTTAGGATGGGACCTTGAGCAAGTTCCTCCATCTAGTTAGGCATCTGTTTTCTTTTTGTGAAACGGAAACAGTCATTAGAGCCAGCTCCTTGGGCTGCTGTGAGGATTAAATGAGGTCACCGGTGCACAGAGCCCACCGCACACAGGGGTGTGCTCGCTAGCCACAGCCATGGTTCTACCACGAATGTGTGAATGAGTGAATGAATGAACGAACCAACGCGCGAATGGAGACATACTCATCCCGAGACCTCTGGCACACACAGCAAGTGCCCAGCACATCCTTGCTGAGTCCCTGGGACGCGGTCCTGAGGGGCCTGGTCAGGGTGTCTGTTCTGATCACCCCGACTGTCCCCCAGGCCTTCAGGGGCGCCACAGTGCACGCAGAGCAGTGCTACTGCCTTCTAACCACTGACAATGTGCTAATGATAATGGCTTACACTGAGCTTTTAAAAAAAACGTATTTTAAGCGAAGGAAAAAGAGCCAGATGCGCTTAACACGATTAAGAATGTCCCTAAAGGCTTGTGGACATCGGCCTTCCTGGGGCTCCGCGGAGCCTCAGGCCAGCCTTCGCCCTCCATCCCCCAGTGTCTGCACCCTCTCCCCAGGCCACAGGATTCTCCACATCGGGCAGCAAAGTGCAGCCAGGCCTGCAGATCAGGGAGGCCGCGCTGCGACACGCGGGGTCCGCAGCACTGGGACTGGCCGTGGGGAGTCGCAGAGTGGACCAGGGAGCGGACCTTGGTTTTCCAGGGACAGGGCTGATGGGTGGAGGAGGCTGGGACTGGATGGAAGGTACTGCTGTTCTATGAAGAATCCACAGGGTTGACCAGATGGAGGTGTGGGGAGCCCCACTTCCAAATGCCCCCAGGGATGTCAGGGTAGAAAAGGCCCAGGGACCAGAAAAGCCGAAACTCAGGCCCCAAGGTGGCAGCCAGCAGGCAGGCCTTACTCACCTTCCGCTCCGATGGACACCAGCTTGACGCCCTTGCTGGCTATGAAGTCCAGGGCCTTGTTCACATTGGAGATCTTGTGCACCCTCATTTTGCCTCTCTCCGGCTTGGCCAGGCGCTCACCTGAATACAGACCGAGAGGGGACAGGGAAGGGGAGATGCTGTCACCCAGGAGCCAGGGCTGCTCTCACGACACCCTCAGCCAAGGCACATCCCCGACGGACACACACTTGCGGGCGAACACCACCCTGGCGGGGAACGAGAGGGGGCACCTGCCCGGGCCCTTCTCTCTTCCACATCTTAGACCCAACTGCTTACAGTCACCCAACAACTCTGCACGAAGCTCCTAGTATGTGTCAGGGACCTGCCTGGGTGCCAGGAATAATATGGGGGTGAACAGAACCAGTTCCTGCCTTCATGGACTCACGGCCCAGGAGGACAGGCAGACCTTCAACAGAGAAACGCACAAATAAACATGCCAATACCGAGGCACAGAAATGCCTAAAACAACTGCCTGAGAAAAGGCTGCAGGAGAGGAGGGTGGGCAGCAGGAGGAGGAGTCACGCAGAGGTGGGGGAGGGCCTCGGAGAGGGAGGACAGCCAGGCCTGGACGGCAGGGAATGGTGACCAAGGCAGAAGGAACAGCAAGTGTGAAGGCCCTGAGTTCCGTCAGTCTAGACTGTCTGGGCCTGGGAGAGGGCGTGGGTCCCTCCAGAGGATTTTGAAAAAGTTCCCTGGGGGTTTAAATAGAGCTGCCCACAGCTCCCTCTCTCATTGAGAACCAAGGCCCTTGTCCTGTTAACTGTTCCTCATGGGTACCCTCGGCTCAGCTCCAAGTCAACCCCCACTCTCGCTCAGCTGTTGCCCCCCCCCACTCCACCTTCCATGTGGGAGCTCCTGCGGCTCAGGTTTCAAGGCCAGACGCTGCGTGGAAACTGGGAGAGGGGCTGGTTCTCCAAACACCCCATTAAGAGCACTTTTATCCCAGAACAGAGGCGTCCAGAAACCTCCTGAAGCTCCCTGAAAACTGGTCGTGTGCAGCACATGTGCCCACACCTGGGGAAGCGACAGGCCGCTTTCAGAGTCTCTAAGGCGTCAGAAAGCCCAAAAGGCTGAGAACCACCACCCCACAGCCTGAAACTCGGCCCTAGAACCTGCCTTGGTCTCCAGACTGGACCAGCCCCTCCCCCAGGCTTGTGAGTAGTTCCACTGAGCAGGCTCAAGGGGCCAGGCCCACCCCGTCGGAGCAGCTCTTCACCAGGGGCCTCCAGCGTCTAGAAGGGAGCAGACTTCCTGCACAGATGTCACTGGGCCTGCCGGCTCCCAGGGAGGCACAGCTGGGTTGTTATTAAGTCAAAACTTTCCACTTGCGGCTCTCCCAAGGCTGTGGCCACTGCCCTGCCCCCTCAGCACCCCACCATCACCAGCAGATGAGAAACCACAGGGGCTCCCGTCCAAAGGCTGCACGGAGGAGACAGTGCCCCGTGCCCCCCACCCCCCAGGTCCTGCGGAGGTTGAGCTCCCCAGCCAGCCCACCCGCTGTGCACACTGGCTGGAATAGGAATTCTCTACAAGGGCCAGGAGAGGCAGCAAGGCCAGCCGGGCTGCAAACTTCAGTCAGCACAAAACCACCTGGAGAACCGCTAACTACAGATGTCCGGCCCCCTCTCCCCCTGCCTCCTACGTGTCTGATTTAGGACGTCTGGGGTGGGGCTTCGAATCCTGGTGTGGGTGGTCCAGGGACCACACTTCCAGGACCTCTGCAGGCAGCGTCCCCTTCCTTCTCCTGCTGTCCCACCCAGCTCCAGAGATGCTCAAGGAGGCAAAGTCAAGGTCTCGGTGACTCGGTCTCCCCAGCCTCTGGGAAGAGACAAGCCCGCTTCCCGGCAGTGCACAGGTGCCCCCTGAGCACAGCCCACCGCTCAGCATTCGCAGTGGTGGTTACAGAGGAAAGCCCACGTCAGGACATTCAGTGGCTCTGACATTTGTTGAGTGTCACCTACATGCCAAGTACAGTTTTAGAACTGGGACACAGACATGGGGCTGTCCCTGCTACGAGGGCTCAGCGTGGAGCAGGGGGAAAAACCCAAGTGAGCCAAAATGATTTAACGGCACAGCAAAAGGCTCGATAAAGGAATCAGTGGACGTTATTGGAGCCAGAAGGAGGGCGGTTACTCACACTGCGGGTGGGAGGGAGGTCAGGGAAGACCTCCTGGAGAAACCCCTGCTCTGAGTTTTAGAGGTTGAATGAAAAGAACAATGCCAGGTTTGTCTGTTTGTTTAAACTAAGAAAATATTTAAATCAGTGGGGCAGCAATAGGGAAGGATACTCTAAAAGGTCATTGGGGAAAACAGTATGGCAGTTCCTGAAAACTTAAACATAGAGCCCTGGCCAGTGTGGCTCAGTTGGTTGGAGCATCGTCCCATGGACCAAAAGGTCGCCGGTTCAATTCCCTGTCAGGTCACATACCCAGGTTGGGGGTTTGATCCCTGATCAGACCACATATGAGAGATAACCAATTGATGTTTTTCTCTCTTACTGTCTCTCCAAGTGATGAAAAAATGTCCTTGGGTAAGGATTAAAAAAAAAAAAAACACCTTAAACATGGAATTACCACTCCCCGTCCAGCAACCCCACTTGTGAGTAGTGGAATATTACTCAGCCGGAAAAAGGAAGGAAATGCAGGCACAGCTATAACGTGGAAAAACTAAAAGACATCATGTGAAAGCACACAGGGCAGTCACAAAAGGATAAAAGCTGCGAGGTCCCACTAACGTGACGTTCCTAGAGCAGTCACACACAGAGACAGAGGAGTGGCAGTGGTCAGGGGCTGGGGGAGGGCGGGGTGGGGACTGGGCATTTAATGAATGTGGAGTTTCCATTCTGGAGCTGGATGGTGGTGATGGCTGCCCAACCACAGAAGGTATGGAATGCCACTAAACTGTGCACCTAAAAATGGTCAAAATGGTTAATTTTATGCTGTGTCTATTTTACTACCCACCCCCATACACACATACAAAGATGTCACCTGTAAGGGAAATAAACAGACAAAAGTATCAGGGTTAAAAAACACAGGCAGCCAGAGCTTGTACAGAAGCGCGGAGTGCAGGGAGGCAGGGGGCTGAGGTCCGAGGCCTTTTAGGGAAGGGCCAGTAGAAACAAAGCAGGTGCCAGCTCACGGAAGATCCTCGAGCTCTGCTAAGGAATGTGGGCTGCGGGCTCAAAGCCCTGGGGAGGCGCCGAAGGGCTCCAGCAGGGAACAGCCTGACCATATTTGGGCTGCTGCACGGACCCTCTGGCTGCGCGTGGGTGACGGCTGCGGGGGGAGGCGGTCGAAGGCCTCTGGCACCCACTAGGTGGGAGCTGACACAGGCCCACAGATACCACGGCAACCATGGTAAAAGAAGAACAGAGGAAGGAGCTAGAATGTACAGAACCTGAATGGCAAGTTGGAAAGAAGAGCAGAGGCAGAGCTGTCTAGGATGCCTGGATTGGCGTCAGGGGAACAAGATGAAGACTGCAGGAGGAAGAAGGTTGGCAGCGGCCAGGAGAGGTAAGCACAGTCTTGGCCATGCTGAGTGGGCCCTGGGGGACATCTGGGTGGGGATGCCCCGTGCAGTGCAGCAGTTAAGAAGGGGCTGGAGAGAGAAGGCTAGACTGAGCCTAGGTCTGGGACTCTGGCATCATGTGGAAGGTGAAGTGAAGGGGGCAGCTAGGGTTGCCCAGGGTAAAGCAAGGCTGGAGCACTGAGGACCGCCCATCTGTCACAGGTGGTGGAGGAAAGGTATTCTGAGAAAGCAGAGGTTGCATTCAGGGGGAGCTGCCCCTCCAGTTATCTGAACAATTCCAAGCTGGGGCCGACAAGGGACTGGGATCATGTGGCTCTAGGCAGAGAGGTCACAGCAGCACAAGGGTTTAGGGATGGTCAGCCATGGCTGCATTCTTGACCACAGAGCTCTGGCATTTTGGAGAAGGGACCTTAGAGACCATCTCACAAACCCCCTCTTTTTTGCAAATGAGATACTGAGGCAAAAGGCAGTGACTTGTTCAAGGACACACAGATGATCTGCAGCAGAGCCAGGGCCAAAGCCAGTCTAGTCTCCTGGTCTGAATTCACAGTCACCCCCACCTCTTTCAAGACACCCAGCCTAGCCATTACCAAAGGCAGAGCAGCGGCAGAGGTGCTGGGGAATCGCTCCCAAAGCGGCGGACCCGACAGGTGGCACCTTATCCCGAGAAGCCACGGGGCCCTGTCCACCTGGCACTCAAGGCCAGTGATCCACCTCACCTGAGATGACCTCCAGCAGCAGCATGAGCTTCAGGCCATCCCGGAAGTCCTCTTCGATGTTCTCGATCTGCGTCCCGGCCTTGCGGAGGTGGGAGTTGCACCATGCCGTGAACGTCTAGGCAAAGGGAAGAAGAGTAAACGGTCAGGCTCCCTGAAGCCACGTGGTCTCTGAGGCCCTCACGGGGGCCTCAATGCCTCTCACCACCTCTCCCGTTGTTCTGTATGAGGCACGGGTGGGCCAGTGGATGAAGGAAGCAGTACCCTCTTTCAATGCCTCCCCTCTGGTCCTTCTTCCAAAACATCGCCCCCACCCACATGCAGAAGTACCAGCAATTTACTACTTAGGTTATAAGGCTTTAATTTCAATCCTCACAGTTTTAAGAAGTGCCCCAGAGATAACATATCAAGCCATATATTACCACCACAGGGTAAACGAGTTTATTACATCCTCGTCCGCTTGGCAGCTGGCTAAGAAAAAGGATTAATCGCTTTTGTTAGGGACAGAGTTCAGAATCACGGTGCCAGGATAAAAAGAGAGAAAGGTAAATAGCTCACAGTGTATCGCCGTGTCTTTGGGGTGGGGGATGGAGGCACCTTAAGCTGCAAAAGTATGAAGAATTCCAGAAAGGGAATATAATGAGACTAAACGAAAGCCTATCGATGTTGGAACGTTCTAGTCTGTGGGGAGAAAGCAGCAACATTGCAATGCTGCTTCTATATTGAGCAGATGATCACAGGCCACTAACCGAGCTGTGCTGTGCCAACAGCACCCCCTGGTGGCTCAACAAGGAAAAAGGTCACAACAAACAAAAATGAGCGTTTTGATTTTGCGGGCCCCATCTACAACTTGGGCAAGTGTCTCTCCCCAGCTGTCACATTCCATGGGAAACAGAGATGAGCACTCTCCTGCTTCAGAGCCAGCCCATTCCTGGGCAACGCCAGACCCCTCTGCACCAAATGGCACTCACAACTACCGAGGGGCTCCAGAGCCAATGTTCAGACCCCCACAGCACCAGCAGTCACCGAAAGTGCAGTGGTGAGCAGGGCATTACTCCTCGGAGCGGCAGCGGCCACACTAGAAATGCCCTTCCTCCTCAGAAAGGTCACCAGACTCATGACCCCCACAACCACTTCCTCTTGCCCCGGGGAACACAGCAAAGGGAAGTGGCAATGAATGGGCAGAAGGAAGGAACACCACACCACTGATTACTGGGAAAAAGAAACAGCTGTATAGGCTTATAAGCAAGAGCTGGAAAGTCTGTGAGCGAGAAGGGGCAATGTGGGTCCACACAGGTGGGGAGGAGGGGGCGGTCTTTGGGAAGACTGGCACAAGGACTGGAGGTGGACAGGGGACATACTGACTCATCAGCCTGTCCTCTATGTCATGCTTGGCTAACACACACTCATCAGGCTAAGATACCACCTCCTCCAGGAAGCCTTCCTGGCAGCCACCCACCACGTCTGAGTTGGGGGCAGAACCACAGCATCCTGCACCCACTCCATCATTGCCCATGTCCTACTGCATGGTCCTTGCTTGTCCTGTCAGCTCCAAACCTCCAGACGGGGATGGACCCAATGCTCTCCCTGGGGTCCCACAACCCAGAGTCAGGGACACAGCCTTGAACTAAACAGCAAAAACCCCTGCCCTGGGCAGCAAATATTCTAGTGGATGTGAAAATCAGGCCACTGGAGGAAGGAGAAAGTGAACCCATACAAAAAGTGCGAGGGTCCTGGAAGATCCAACCGCACCTGTGGGCGATGCTGAATGATATCAGCAGGGGCGATGGGCCAGGCAGCGCTCTCAGGGACCCTCCAGAAGCAGAAGGCAGCTCGAGGAGAGGGGATGCCGGCGGGCAGGAGAGAGAGCCTACTGGGCCCCCTTCCTGCCACGTTGGCATTGCAAAACTGGCAGGAGATGACAGGCTACACTGGCTTTTACTTCTATTTTGTTGTAACTTTTGTTATTGTTGTAAAAAAATACCAGAGTTTCTAAATCTTTAAAATCAATATAGTTTATTTTGTAGTCCCACATCCCCTCCCAGCTGCTGTTTGTCCATGTATGCACTTTGGGCAGGCGTCATCACACTGCCCGTTCCCGGGGGTGGGCTGGGGCCGGGGCGCCTTTCCCCTGACGACCTCGTGGTCACTGCCATGAGCACTGCCATGGCACCACGCGCTCATCTCCCTTCCGGGCCCACGCTCAGCCTCTGCCTGGGGACTCACAGGGCACGGGACTGCCCAGCAACCCCAAGGGCTGGTCTCGGGTTCAGTGCAGCCATGGTTGGCGGTGGAGAGACCTCACTGTTTATCACCTGGTCTCGGAGTGGGGTTGGGTGCGAGGAAGAAGAAAGAGGCCACTTTCGTAAAAAAAAAAGATGCTTTCGCAAGAGGAAAAGTACTGTTGAAAGCAGCCTGCCTCATTTCCTGGGGAAGCTAGACTCAGAGCCCTGGGAGACAGACCACACCTGTGTTTGCTCAGCTCTCCCACACAAAGCCTGGTTCTGAGGCCTCGGGCCTGCTCTTCGCTCAAACCTCCAAGGCCCCATCCCCAGCTCCCACTGGTAACGGCCTTGATGGGTTCTCTGAGCACCTCCCAAATAAGAAAGTTCCCCCAGTAAGCGGCACCAGTCTTGAATCTCAGGCCTAAGGAGGAAATGGTGGGGGCACGCAGTGATTAAGAACATGCACTTCGGGGCGCACCAGATGCGTGCTCAATGCTGAAACCCACCATTTACCAGCTGTGTGACCTTCAGGTTAACCTCCCTAAGCCTCAGTGCCCTAGACAGTAAAAGGGAATTGTGATAGCATTTGGTAAAAGCCAGGAGTATTGTCTAGAAATATTTATGAGTGCCTGCCACTCAGTATTCAGTATATGGTGAGAAGGACAAACCTTCCCGTGGATGGGCCTCGGAGGACTTGTCCCTCTGTCCCCCCGGCCCACACCCTCCTCCCTGCCTGCAGCCACCAACCTCCATCCGGGCCCCAGCCTGCAATCACGGCACCGTACAGTCAAGGTGATGCCTGGTGTGTCTGAGAAAATCATTTTTTTTTTTTTAACTGGTGCTGACGTATTATGGGGAGAGGTCTAAACTGTGGTGAGGGGTACAGAAAGCCCAGGACTCTGACAGTGGTCTCGTGGGTCCCCAGCAGGAGGAGGCTAATGGGGCACAAAGAGGAGAGGGCAGCACCTGCAATGCAGGCTTCCACACATGGCTTCTCTGCAGGCACAGGGCCGGCCCTGAACCCTGGCCTCCCACATTAGGACAGAGAAGGGCACCTGCCCCTTTGTGGTGCCCCAGGGGTCCAGCAAGGAGGAAAAGCCAACAGTCAGCCACAAGTGATGCCAGTGGCTAGAGACCCAAGGCCCCACAGCCTCTAGTCTGGACACCCCAGCGTGGTGGGCAGTGCTACCCCAGCAGGGCTATGGTCAGCCTCATTCAAATAAAGGTCTAGGGGACATTTTATTGCCGCAGTCCACACCAGGACCTGCCCTGTGTGACCTTCCCATTGCTCTAAAAGCCCCATCACTGGGTCCCTGGCTCACAGCCTAACTAAGGAGATAGGGCCCTCAGTGGACCCACTATTGTAGAAACGGGCCCAGGGATGCTGAGGGGTCTCAGGAAGAGTGCTCGGGCACCAGGCTGGAAGTGCTGACAGGGCTGCAGCGAGGGCTGGTTCCCTCCTCACTCCACCCGCAGACAGCCCCGCTGCACAGCCCTTGTGGGCCCTGGACAGAGAGGGAGGGGCACCCTGCTCACCTTGAAGCATCTGCCCATACCTAACCTGGCATAAAGGCGATTTGTAGGAGCCAAAGAGAATACGCGTCCAGCACTGTAGTTCAAGTTGCAAACAGACCTGGACAACCTCCGGGGGGTGTGGAGGTTCCTGGCATTGATGAAGAGCAGAGAAGCATCTTTGTCTACGGGTCTCGCAGTCTCGCTTTCATACAGAATTCTCTCCTACCTTCCCGTCACATCTTTAACAAGTGCCTTGTCCATGTTTCCTTCAAAGGGGGTTGAGAAGGCAACTGGCTTGAGAACATGCTCCCCCTACTGCTCCCCAGCTCAGACGCACTAGAATGTAACTTCCGCCCCGAAGGCCCTTTCTGAACCTCAGTTTTCACATCTGCAAAATGGGGGCAGAAGCATCTACCAGGCAGGACTGCAAGGAAGGTTAAATAAGATAAAAGTGTTTCACCACAAAAAATTGGAAAAACAGATAATATTAACATGATGTTTTCATTTACATTAATAATAATGTATTATTAGTATTTGTTTAAAATATAGTAAGTGTGTAAGAAACAGTCATTACCATTATCATTACCATCTAAACTTTAGAATCTAAAAGGATACTGAATCATCAGCCACTCAGCTGGGCGCACCCATAAATAAGCATGATTTGGGGGCTGAGCTTTTGAAGTCCCAGGACTTCCTCAATCACTCCACAGAGCAAGCGTCCAAGACATTAGAAGGATTAAATCACCCTGAAGATGACAGTGCAAACCCCAGGTCCATCTCCCTCCAGCCAGGTGGTACCCTGTGACTCGGCATGGTCTGCCTCACAGCACTCACCTGTGAAATGGGGGCGATGCTGTAATTTCATGGCTTTGGTTAGGAGTCAATGAGACAATTCACTTAAAACTCTGAAAAGAGTACCAGCTCACTAATTACCTATTATTACAGCTACCACATAATTAGTTATAATTACCACGAGTTCATGCTATCCTACACATGGCATGAAAAAACGACAGAGCTGGAAGAGATGCCAGGCATCACCCATGTCAAACCTTCACCTTACAACTGAAAACACACGGACCAGAGAGGGTGAGTGGCTTCTCCCAGGCCACACAACCGGGTATGTTCACAGCTCGGCCTCCTGACTCCCAGTCTCACGTGCTTTCGGCTCCACCAGGATGACGTGGGTTTCAGGTGCAGGTGCAGGTACAGGTGGGGTGCTGGCAGGGAACAGCAGAACCAAGGCCGAGACTGTAACTGGCCAGACAAGTAGTGAAATGGACTGTCACTGAAAATGGGTCACTGTAAAGTGACAACAGTACAAGCAGTTGGAATCTGGGTGACTCTGGCTAGCACTGGCCCAGAGTCTGAGTTGATGGAACATCAGTAGAGTTGGCATGGGATGGGCAGCCTCTCTGGCAGGGAGAGGCAAGGATAGCGGAGCCCAGAGGCAGGCGAGTGGTGGTCCAGAGGTGGGAGATCATTCTAGATGGTGAGCCAATCAGAAACATGTTGGGAGGAACTCTGGGAACTGGGCTCTTTAACAAGGAGGGCAGAAAGAAGGATTCAGGGGCTCACCTCAAATATTTGAAAAACCCTCCCATGGACAAGCAAATAAATTTGTCAGGCACATCCCCAGGCAAAACAAGGCAGGCAGCACACACCAATGGTGAGGAATGTAGTTTATAGAGCAAAGCTGATCTGGAGCCAAGCCCAGCTCTGCCCCTCGGTGACCTCGGGCAAGTGACTGACTTCTCCAACCCTCAATCTCCACATCTGTAAAATGGGCATAGAACTAGACCTACCCGGAGGAGAGTGAAGATCAACGCAACAACACACAGCAAGTGCTAAGCACAATCATCCACAAATAAGGCTCAATAAATGGTAGCCTCAATTATTAGGATGAAGGATGGGAAGCTGCAAGGAAGTCTAGAGTTCAAAATAATAAAGAACAGACCAGCCCTGGCTGGTGTGGCTCAGTGGATCGAACGCACGCCTGCAAACCAAATGGTTACCAGTTCAATTCCCAGTCAGGGCACATGCCTGAGTTGCAGGCCAAGTCCCCAGTGGGGGTTATATGATAGGCAACCACACAGGGATGTTTCTCTCCCTATCTTTCTCCTTCCCTTCTCTAAAAAAATAAATCAATAAAAATCTTTAAAACATAAAAATTAAAAAAAAAAAAAAAACCCAGGCCAAAAGTTGGATGTACAGTGTGTTACCAGCCAAAGACATGTGCTTGGTGAGGGTCTTGGTGAAGGTCCCGGGAAAGGATTCGAGCACCCTGGGGGCTGAGCTAAGGTCCCTCATTAATTCTGATCATTCAAGAGCCCAAGGCCACCCTTGGAATGTTGGTTTACAGATGTGCTTGAAAAGCTCACTCAGACCAAGATCACCCAATTAAATATCTGAGTAGGGTTGCAACCTCAGTACCATTGGCTTGGTTCCTTGTATGTTGAGGTAAGGGCTGTTCTCTGCATCCTGGGATGTTTAGCAGAATCCCTGGACCCTACCCTCTACATTCTCCAACATTCCCCTAACCTAAGTTGTGACAATTAAAAACCACCCCCGGATGAGAACCCGGTGTGGAGGAGACAAACATGTGCCATAAATCAGAGTAGTAACTGTAACACAGTAATAGCCCTCACACCGATTGTGCACTTACTGTGTGGCAGACCCTCCTCTGGGTGCCTTGCCCCCTTTGACTCGTTGCCTCTTCCCAACACCATGAGGCAGGTACTACTACTATCCCCATTTTACCAGCAGGCTAACTCTGAATTTAAGACTCACAGAGGTCTCTGGTTGTCCAGTGGGAAATGTGAAATCTTCTTTCTTTAAAGATTTTATTTATTTCTTTTTAAAGAGGGGAAGAGAGGGAGAGGAACATAGATGTGAGAGAAAACTATGGATCGGTTGCCTCTTACGCACCCGCCACTGGGGACCTGGCCCGAAACCCAGGCATGTGCCCTGACCAGGAATCCAGCCGGCAACCCTTCGGTTGGCAGGCCAGCACTCAGTCCACTGAGCCACGCCAGCCAGGGCTGAAATCTTCCTAAGTCTCCTAACAAAAACAGGACGCACGGGGGAGCGTATGGTGTGTGAAAGCAAATGCTCCGCACACAGCTG
The DNA here is from genome assembly GCF_022682495.2 of Desmodus rotundus. Classification (NCBI taxonomy): domain Eukaryota; kingdom Metazoa; phylum Chordata; class Mammalia; order Chiroptera; family Phyllostomidae; genus Desmodus; species Desmodus rotundus. The sequence continues at coordinate 112,061,949 of NC_071393.1, forward strand.
TGCCCAACACAGTCAACACTCCGAACAGACCACGGCTGACATCAGCCATCTGGGAAGCTGCAAGCAAAGTCTGGGGGACTTCCTGGGAGGGGTGGCGGGAATCCTCTCACTGGGGCTTGGTCGAGGACCGATACACACACTTGGTGCTCGCACCCTGCCAGCTTTGTAAGTTAAAACAAAGGTAATGCTTTCCGTTTATTTCATTTGCAAAATACAGTTTCTGCTAATTCCCATCGCAGGATGGACGGGGTGATGTGGTACACTCCTGCACAGAGCAACCCCTCCACGGGACTGAAGTGGACGCAAACGCTCAGCCAGAAGCCACGAGCTACCAGGGTAAATACGCCAAAGAAAGAAAAGGCCTCGAGCACAAAAACGTTCTTGCCAGCATCCCTGCGAGGCTAAAATCGGAACCGGCCCACGTTAATTTGATGAAGTGTTAGTTCATTAAATACGGCTCATCCACTGAGTGGAACATTACACGGCCCAAATGACGGGTGCTGAAGCTACACATCATTATGGAAAGAGGTTTACATGTAATTAACAAAAAAGCAGGACACAAAGTTGTATGCCCTGCGGTTTAAAACTCTGTGAGCGATCACATCAACACGAGGAGACGGCTAACACAAAGCCCGTCCGATGCAAACAGAGCCCGCACTCCAGGCATGCGACCGTCCGTGACTCTTTCCTGCTTTCCTCGCCTAGGCGTCTGCCAGTGTGGCTGGTTGATGATCTACTCCCGACCCCTGTCCCTGTGGGCTCTCTCCTTTTCGATGTTGACTTGCCTCCTTGCACAATTCGGGCTGTGCGCTCTGGTCTGACCTCACCAGAGAACCCTCCACTGACAAAGGTGCTTTCTCTATTGTACTGTATTTACAGAAGAGTAAACAAGATAACCCATCTGCAGCCACAGGAGACTGGGGCGGCGCAGCGGTGGGACGGCAGTGCCACCTCCCCCGGCCACCAGGCCCCAGGCTCATGTGCTGACCACACCCGGCCTGGGCACATCCTCCTGCTCCTCTGGGCTCTGGACACTGGACACCAGCCACAGTTCACTCCAGGGGATCTATTGTGCAGAGGACAGGAGTCAGGAAACCTGGGCCCTGCCCTGGCTTAGCCAGGCATGCGTGTGACCTCGGATAAGCCACCACAGCCCCTTCTGGAGTCTGGCCGCGTTCCTGATTGGCGGGATCTTCTCCTGGTCAGAAGGGGCCAACACATCCCACAGGGACAGTATCATCTCAGTGAACTCAAAGCACGATCAGTGTTTCAGTGCCGGCGCCCACCCCTCCCAAACAGACGCCCGTTATTAGTTTACTGGACGGTCCCTAAAAGTTTCTGCCACTGTAACTCTGGAAGGATATAGGAGGACCTGAAACCCAGGCTGCCTCCAGGGAGGGGAGCCGGGGGCTCCTGACGGAGGGAGGGAGGGAGGGAGGGACACTGGCTTTTCATAGAACACCCTTTTGTTTCTTTTGAACTTTATACCATGTGCAGTCATTCACTGTTTTTTAAGCTATGCAAATGTACAAATAGTCTGTACGGAAATGTGTACATTTTTCTGTTAAGTCAGACCTCTGGAATGGGATACAGGGGCTTCCCATTTCTCTGGGAATTTTTTTTTAGTGGGGGAGGGGATCATGGCTCATGTATTCCCAGGGGGGAAAAACATTTCCAAAATAAAAAAAGAAAAACAAGAAAAGGATAAAAGGGGGAAAATTATCCCATCTATTTAAAAGAATTCGTAGTAAAAGGTGGCTTCCCATAGCATGGCCTTCCCTTCCCAGGAGGGAAGCAGCAGGACCTTGCTCTAGGGGCCCATCAACTCAAAGACAGCTCCCCCACCCCAACCCCTCCAGGAGGGCGCCCTGCCCTGGCTGCCACCAGAGCCTGCCCCTCCTCCTCACTGCAGGCTGGTTTGTGAGCATCAGGCCAGGGTCCCTGGGGAGGGCAGGGCCAGCACGTGTGCAAAGGGCTGAGTTCTCTGAAGCATCTCCTGGCAGGGAGGTCACTGCGGAGCCAGCAGGGAGCGTTCTTCTCCCTCGGGCCACTCTGCAGTCCCTGTGACCCCCACAGTGTGGCCAGGGTGTGGGCTCCGGGTGGTTTGTCTAAGCAAAGACCTGCCAGGAGTGATCTCAGATGCCCAGTGTTCTGGTAACGTAAACAGGGGTATCTGGTTAACTTATCAAGGGCTGACTGCCAGCCTTTCAAAGCGAGCTGTCAGCTGGTTCACTCACAGATGAAAAGCAGAGTCCTCAAGACATCTCCACCCAGATCTATTTACTTTCTACCCACCTGGGAGTGGCTGCTGAGAACCACCAGGCAGTTTCCTCTGCTCAGAAAAAACATCTCTCTAACAGACTGCCCCCCAAGCCATGCGAATGCCGGGGTCCCGGAAACTCAAGAGTGCAGGTGGCTCATGGGGGGGGGGGGTTGGGGGAGGCAGCAAAGGAGCTGGACTTTGGAACCGGACAGAGCTGGGGCTTCAGTCCCAGCCTCCACCTCTCATTAGCCGTCTCTTTGGACAGAACTCATCTCAGCCTCAGGATGCCCATCTGGGAAATGGGGATAACACCACTTACGATGGCACAGCATTCAAGAACGCCAAATTAGGTCTGACGCGTAGTTAGTCTGGTGCGGTGTCGACAACAGACGCTTAAATACATGAATCTAGCCAGCCGTTGTCACTCACTGGCTGTGTGACCTTAATGAACCCATCCAGGCCTCAGTTGCTTCACCTGACAAGTGGGGATACCTAATAGCACTACTTTGCAGGGCGGTTCACAAGATGAGGGCGCCATGGGTGCGAACCAGACAGCAAGATGCCCAGACAAGCGGCAGCCCAATAAAATGCCCGCTGTCATCCTGACCTCACTTCCCATTCCCTTTCTACTGAATCAAAGTTAATCATTCACAGAGCTCTACAGGTTGGAAAGAAAGAAGTTGCTATTTTTTCCTGCTGATAAGGAAACCCTGAGACCAGCCTCCGAGGGGAGCTGGGAAGGGAGCTGGGAAGGGAGCCGGGGCCTGTGTATTTCCTGGTTTACATCCACCTGCAGCCCAGTTCAGGAGACAGAGCACCAGACACCTGGAGGGTGGCCAAGGCCAAAAAGCAGGCAGCCCGGGGGCTCAACCTGGGAGGCAGTGTGACTTCATGAACATACCCGGGTGAAGAGCCTTCTGTGAGGCCCAGGCACCCCCTTCCCACGGAGGCCCTCGGACAGCAGGCTGCTACCTGGGCAGCTCAGCACCATCCTGCTGGTGCAGGAAAAACTGGCGGGCTCCGGAGAGAGCTCAGAGCTGTTCTAAAAGTCAGGTGGCATGTGGTCCCGTGAAGAAAAAAGGGCTGTCCTCTTAACTCCTGGCCAATGAGAGTTGGCTGCCCCCACCATCTGCCACCACCCACAGCCTGGCCTCTCCCAGGGACCAGAGAGCCTCCAGCAATGGCCCAGCCATCCCAGGCTCTGTCAACTACAGCCACTGCGATCCCAGACTCACTGAGCCTCGGTTTCCACATCAGAAGCCAAAGACAAAAAAGAGCACCTATTCTGTGCGGTCGCTGTGAGCGAGGGTTGTGTGAGCTACTCAGAGAGCTTAGTGCAGTGCCAGCCACAGACTAAGTGCTCACTTGATGTTTCAAAAAACCCTACAGAGACAGAAAGTCGAGTAGTGTCAGCTTAGGGCTGGGGGTGAGGGGCCTAGGGGGTGACAACTAAGGGGCGCAGCGTTTTGTGTGAGGTGACGAAAGTGATCTGAAAGTGACTAGAGTGGTGCAGCTGCACACAGGTGTGAATACACCAGAAACCATCCGACATCCACTTCACGTGGACGAATTGTATGGTATGTGAGTTATACCTCAATAAAGTTATTTTTATATAATGTTTTAAGGTTCACTTTATTCTCTTTCGAGAGAGAGGGGAAGAAGGAGAGAGAGAGAGAGAGAGAAACATCGATGCAAGAGAGACACCAATTGGCTGCCTCCTGCACGCAGCACAACCGGGGATCGAGCCCGCAGCCTGGGCATGTGCCCTGACTGGGAATCGAACTGGTGACCTTTCGGTTACAGGCCAACGCTCCAACCAACTGAGTCACACCAGCCAGGGCTAAAGTTATTTTTAAAAAAACTAAAATGTTCCGGGTTCCCACTAAGCCTGTTATCCAGGGTTGTTGTTGTGTGTGTTTTACCCATCTGATCCACTGGTAAGAATCCAATCTCAAAGGGAGGCACTAGACCCTCGCCCACCACAGGTACCATGGTAACTGAGCTACTCAGCTCCTGACTGGGGCGCCGTAAGCAAGCCGAGATGAGGACTCCACGAGTCTGGGCTGATCTTCTGCCACATGCAGCACTGGAACCAGGCCTGAACTGTAAGCTTTGTGCGCCAGAGGCCTGGCCCCTGTGAGTGAGCGAGCGGTTACTCTGAACAGCAGGCCAAGCCCCAGGGCCTCTGTTTAACCATCAAAGCCCAGGTGGCCACACCGCAGCAGGAGACCAGCCCACTCCCTGCGGCCCTCCCAGCTGGGTCCTGCCTGTAACACCTCCCCCTCATCTGGAGTCCGTCTGACAGCACAAAGGTCATGAGGGTCGCAGCTCACGGGAATGGTCCACACATTCCTTCCCCAAAGAAGGAAAAGCCACCCAAACGTGAGGTCATTTGGTGTTCCTGGCACAGATGCCGAGAGCTATGGGCCACTCGATTCTACAGAGAACTTCCCCGGATGACCAGAATTTGACGCAGCCCTGGTATTCATAAAATACAGGGAATCCGTGGTCTGCCTCAGGCGAGACCCAACCTGACTGCTCCGAGCGGTTGGGTGGCCTGAAGACGGCCTCATCCGCACGCAAGAAGCACATGAGAAGGATCGAACGCACACCTCCCGGGGTTGCAGTAAGAATTAACTAGCACAATACTTGACTCAATTTCTTGAGCAGGGGCTCAAGAAATCAAAGACCTGTTGAAGACAGTGGGCCAAGAACTGAGTCAATTCTCTCCGCCTGACATCTAAGAACATAAAGCTTCTTCTCCCAAAACACAAGCACAGATCAGCACATTATAAAACAGCCCAGAAATCCCCAAACCCCCTTATTAAGGAGCCACAGAGAACCTGGGCCAATGGAAAGCCACGCCCCAGGCCCAGGCCACCTGCATCACCTCCCCCCAGCCCATCCACTAGACCCGTCAGCAATGTGGGGGACCAGTGGCCCAGCACAGAGGCCTGCTGGCCAGGCCAGGAGGCCGGCCCACACTGTGGCATGGCCAGCCAGCTCGAGGGACGGGGGTCTGCTGCAGGGAGCAAGAGGCTGAGGAACAGGAATGTATCTAGAAACTTCAACATTTCTGAAACAGTGGAAAGAAATGCAGTTACAGGCAGATCTGGCCAGGACCCCCCAACTCTGTAGGGAAGGGGCAGCAGGCCACAGGGCTTTGTGTGTAGGTGAGTGTGCTCACAGCCCTGCTCAACACTCAGAGACCCATGCTGATCTGCCCCCCAGCAGCCGGTTTAGCCTTAGAAACTGTGCTGCGGGGGAGGGTACCACAGCCCCACCCCAGAGCTTGTTCCAGAGGCAAGGACAGTGGTGTGCCAGCAAAGGGGATGGTGAGGGCACGGTGGGCCTCTGGGAGCCCAAGGGGAGGGGAGGAGAGTTGCTCGAAGGTCTTGGCTTGGCTCTTACCACTCAGTGAGGCATGGGCCATCCTGACAAATCCACTCAGCAGTGTTAGAGAAAACCAAAGGTCGAAACTGAAGGTCAGAGCATTAAGCAACTTTCCCAGTCACACAGTTCTGAGAGGCAGAACTGAGATTTGCACGGAGGCCTGTAAGACACCCAAGCCTGAGCCCTCCTCTCTATCCTGGGGGCTGAGGTTCTTCCTGGTAAGCCTTCAACCTTCACCCAGGCCAGGGAATATGAGAAATCAGCCAGCACCACCTATCCCAACTAGCCAGCTCTGCCCACCATCCCACACAGGGACCTGTGTGGTGTCCCGACCAAGTCCCTGGCCTGAACCTGGGTAAGTAGCTAAAGGCAGCCCAGGACACTGGGCTGAGAACCACCCCCAGCGTTCACCTCCAGCCACCAGAGAAGGTTCTGGACCTTGTGGCTCCCTAGGGATGCAGAATGGCCGGGCAAGTTTACCCCCTAAGTTCTTATTCTTCTTAGGTAGAAGGAGAGTTAGAATTCTTGTCTCTTCTGGCTTTCTGAACACAAAGCCCATTGAGAAAGGCCATGAATTACGAAAGGGGCAGCCAAGTTGGGAGGTGTGCATGCCAGACTGCGTGGGCTCCTGGCTTGTCCGGGGCCGGACTGGCCCGATGTCAGCAGTTTGCCTGTCAGCAGCCACAGCAGATGTTCCCGACTCGCCCAGGCCCAGGCTTCCCCTGCCAGTGGGCTGGAGCCGTGCTCATTCATTCATTCCCTTACTTGTAAACACTTCTTGAGCAATGACTGTGTCAGGAACTGGGGTCATATGTTGGGCAAATACAGACACAGTCCCTAAACCAAGGAGCCTTTAGTCTGACAGGGATGACAAACATTAATCAAAGATTCGTATAAATGAGTGTGTATTTGCAAACTGAGCTTAAATGCGTGCAGGAGAAGTTCCAGAAGGCATGAGACTAAAGCAAGGTAACCAGGTCTCAGGAGGGACGGGGTGGTGTGGTGTGTGTGTGTGTGTGTGTGGCCACTACTCTGAGGAAGTCAGGGAATTTTTAAAGCTGAGAAATTTTAATTAGCTGAAAAGACTATAATCATGAAAGGGGACCATATAATTTATCATCCAAACCAGGACACCTGAAAACAACAGGAGGCGCTGTTAATAATTACACTAGGACCACAGGCACAAGCCGAGCTGTGCAGTCACCCTGTGCGCATGCGTTGGGTCAGGGGTGGTCAGGAAACAAGGCATCAAAGACCCCAGGGCAATGGGAATAAGGCCACTCCCACTGCTGGAATACAGCTACTGGTCTGGTACAGGAGGAGAGGAGGCCGGGGCTCAGCAGGGCACAGGGGCACAGGGCTCCTGCAAGCCCTTAGGATGGTTTCTCTTGAGAACCATGGAAGCCGCCAAAGAGGTTCTGTCTGATTTCAGCTGAGGGCTGGTAGGTGCAGAAATCAAATATCGGTTTGCACATAATTACATCTGCGTCTTGACAGAGACTGCTAATTGCAATGTGAAAAGCAGAGCCAAGTGGACAAGAATGGCACCAGAGACTAGTGAGGAGACCATGCAAGAGGTCCAGGCAAGAGACCAAGGTAGCTTAGACCAGGGCAGCAGCTGCGGTGCCGACAGAGACGTAAGTGCATAGGTGCAAGAGATACTCAGGGAGTGAGGGAGGGATCAGAGGTCACACCCAGAGTTCAGACCAGATTAATGAATGGGTGAAGGTGGCGCCCACTGAAACACGGCTTCCCAAGATCTCTGCCCGGACACCCACAGCAGCTCACTATGGTTACCGAAGAAGGTCCACAGTCCTCAGCCTGACAATCTAATTTGAAGGTCGAGCAGAAGGAGTTCAGCGACCAATTCTCCCAACCACCCTATGAGGTGGGTACTAACATCCCATTCTACAGATAGAACACTGAGACACGGAGAAGCTCACACAGTGGCTCCCAGTCACATTGAACAGCAGGTGGAGGAGCCAGAATTCAGGCTGCAGAGCCGGTGCTAACGAGGCTTTGGTCAGCCGGGACCTCCTTCCTCCCTCCTCTCTGCTGACCCTCCCAAGGGCCCTGTCAGATCCTTCCAGGGATGAGGCCTAGGACACGAAGCTCTCTAGGTAAAGATAATCCTACTATGCAATAGAGTGGACAACCCTGGCCTTGAAACATCCATGGAGCAAGTCCACTATTTCCCCTCTGCCACCACCGCAGCCTTTGGTGCTCACCTCCTTCCTGTAGCCCCATCTCTCTGCATCCCCTGCCCTTCCCATACTCTAGCAGAATGTTTGTAGGCACAATGGACACAGCCCTGGGAGAGCTGAGTTCTAACCATGACTCTGCCTCAGGGGAGCTAAGGCCTCAGGTCCGCTCCTTAAAGCATCAGAGTCTCACCTCGGAAGGCTCCCACCTGCCCCATACCTGCCCCAATGAGTCCTTATGGAGATCAAGTGATGCGGCCACTGTGGGAACAATCTGGGGAAAGCAACGTTTCCCAAACTGGCCTATTAAAAACACGCTGAAAATACAGATCCCACTCCGACAACAGCCATTCTGTTTTGGGTCTAGGGAGGGGCCTTGAGAGTAGGTATTTTAACAAGTAACAAGTACTCCAGGTGACTCCTACAATCAGGCAGTCACCTGTTTGGTGTGGGAAACTCTGGTCTCCGGAAATGCACAGGAAGTCTATCACCTGACCTTCGGGGCAGAGAAGGGAAAAGAAGGGTTTGCTGAGAGCGTTCCTGGGCTCCGTGCACACACGCAAAGTGACAACACCTGCCCCCACTTCGGGAAGCCTCCGGGTGCTGAGTGCCAACTACCTAAGTGGTTTACATCCATCATCTCATGTAGTCCCGGCAACGACCCTGCAAGACAGAGTGTCTTCTCTTTATAGATGAAGAAACTGAGGCTCAGAATAGGGGCCTGTCCAAAGACACAATTAGTAAGGTGGCAGCTCCAAGCCAGGCTACCCTCCTACACTCTCCCCCGAGCCTGGACATGACCCATGCATCCGTGGGTGGCCCCCATCATCCTATCCTGCTGGAGAAAGGGACACTCTACTGCATGGGGATGGAGGACATTATTTTCTGTCCCAAAACTTGAGGAAGACAGGGATCGTGCAATCTAGAGGGGCAGCTAGGACCCACCTAAGAAAGAGTCATACAGCAACCTAGGGCAGGGGAGTGTCCTGAGCCGAAGTGCCTGGTGCTGAAGTGAGGGGCGGCTCCGAGGGCCTGGCAGGGAAGGGGGCCGGGATGTGCCAACAAGTGGCATCTAGAATAAAGTCCCAGGAGCCAACACATACTATCCCGGCTTGGCGAGCAGCAGCTGGCTGCAGGACAGAGTTCAGCAACTCCCATTCCCTGGAGAGGAAGCAATTTCCTCCTGCAGAGGAAGCTGCCGCCACCCAGCCAGACGGCATCACCCAGCCCTTCCTCCTGTCACCCAGCCTCTCCAGGGGGAGCTCGGCCTGGGAGAACATGCTGAGAGGCAGACGGAAAACACCATGGCGGTCCCCAAACTGGGCCTTCCTGCACAGGGTCCTCACCCAGGCCTGGCCACTGGTGACTCCCACTTAGAGGGCATGATGACAGAGCTGACATTTAGTGACTCATTTACTAAGCACATTACTCTTTTTATCACATTTACTTATCACAACAAGCTTAAGAAGTACATTTCTGCTCTCAGGAGCCATAACAGAGCTGACAGGTGACTGCACACCTTGCCAGTGCGGCGCAGACTGAGCACCCAAGAGAGAACACTTCGCAGGTGCCTGCGGGGGGCCGGGGGCACAGTCACAGAAGAGGCCCCCACTAGGGAGCAGGCAGAAACCAGTCGGTTCTGCACAGGGTTCTGAAGTGTGGCCGCATCTGGAGGCCTGACGTGAGACAATGGCCACCTTCAGGTACAGCAGACATGGTGACGGCAGGAACCAGAGAGGAGACCCTGCTCTGCTAGTAAGAAATAGAACTTTGCTCCAAAGGAAGCTAGTTTTGCATTAGTGTCTGTAATTCACTGGCCAAAAGTCCATCACACACTAACCCTCCTGGAGAGCCTCAGGGTGAGACACAGCCTGGGGCAGAAAGAACTGGGAAGAGAAAAGGCTTCTGGGGGGAGTGGTGCCAACTGTGGGGTGTCCGTTCCTCCCCAGGGTGCCCAGGAGGTGGCAGCCCATCTTCCAAGGTATGCAGCAGGAGGAGGGTGGGGTCCTGGCCCCTTCTCCACCAAAAAATGCCAGACCTTCTCATTAGCTCAGCCCCTCCAGAGCTTCCCTGAGCTGCGCTACAGCCAGCACTGGACACAGCACGCCCACAGCAACCCAGCTGGCCAGCCCACCCACCTCTGTAGGCAGCTACTGTGATGGCCACCGCCAGCCAGGAACCCTGCCCCGGGGCAGGAGGGAGGAGGGAGGAGGGAGGAGGGGTGATGTCCAGGGCCCTGTTCGGACCTATCACACTTGCTTTGGGTACTCAACATGCCTGAAAGGCACAGTTAGTAAATACTGCATATAAAATACGGCAATTCCACTTCTGGGTGTGTACAGAAAAGAACTGAAAACAAGACTCGAACAGATATTTGTATACCCATGTCCACAGCAGCATTATACACAACAGCCAAAAAGTGGAAACAATCCAAACGCCCACCGACAGATGAGTGATAAACAAAATGTGGCCTATACACGCACTGTCATTCAGCCTTCAAAAGGAAGGCAGCTCTGACATATGCGGCAACGTGGCTGGGTCTTGAGTACATTCTGCATGAAAGGAGCCAGTCACAAAAGGCCAAATGCTGTATGATTCCACTTTAACGAGGTAGCTAAAGCAATCAAATTGCACGGAGAAGAAAACAGAAAGACGGTAATCAGGGGCTGGAGGAGTGAGGAGCTGTTTCCTGGGGACGGAGTTTCACTTTTGCAAGATGGGAAGAGCCCTGCAGGGGACGGTCGCGCAACAATGGGAATGTACTTAACGCCACTGAACTGTACACTTCACACGGTGGACCGTGGTCAATTTCATGTTGTGTGTATTTTACCATAAAAAACAGAGAGATAGATTAAAACCCGGTAGCTGTGTTGGTTAGAGCGCCGTCCCCATAGCCAAGGTTGAGGGTTCAATCCCCGGTCAGGGCACATACAAGAAACAACCAATGACTGCATAAGTAAGTGGAACAACAAATCCGTGTTTCAATGTCTGTTTCTCTCTCCCCCCCCACCCTTCTTCTCTCTCCAAAATAAATAAAAAAGATAGAACATGTAAAATTTTATACGTGGCACAGAAAAATAAGTGTCACCTGTGGGGACCTGTTTGTTGTGGTGGTGTTTTTTTTTTTAACCGTGAGCAGGTCATACTTTCATAATAAAACAAAGACATTGAAGACATTTAAGCAAAAATGTTTTGAATCATAACTCATGAAGGTGTTTAAGAACTCTGTGTACAGAATGAGGAGGCAATGCTATTACCTGACTTCTCTCCTTGCCCCCAGCACCAGCCTGCCCTGCAGAGAAGGACAAGAAACACCCCCAAAAGCAGTAAAGGCAGACTTGGGGTGCAAGCCAACTATGCTACACAGGGCATCCCCTGGCCCAGAGCCAGGAGCAATGGGGGGCTGGGGCCCCTGCCCCAGTCTCTGACTCCTGGGTGACTGCAGCTTTGCTTTCCCTGGAAGGAAATAACCCAGCCAGCCCTATTTCCCCTTCTAGGAAGGCACAAGGGAATGACTTAGTGTTCACACCCAGCCTTTCCCCCGAGACAGCTCTGGGGAAAGCACCCCTCTGCCCTCCAGTGCAGGGGCAGAGGAAGCTAGAAAGGAGAGGGAGGCAGAGGTCAGGGAGGCACAGGGGACAAGGTGGGCTTGTCCTCCTCCTGCCCTCAGCTCCCATCATGAACACACCAGGAGGGATGCGGACTTGGGTTCTGGTCTAACTCCGTGGCCTTGCCTCAGTTTCCTCATCTGTAACTTGAAGGGGGTGTGACATTTGCTACCAAAGGCCCCTTTCAGCTGTGAAACTCTAGACTTCTTCTGGAAGAGCTGGGTGACATGCCAGAGCTGAGGAAGGGCTGGAGAAGACGGGACCTGGCCTTGGGACAAGGAGAACTTCGGTTTGGAGACTCGAGGGACTGTGACGCGTCTAACCGGAACATCACTCCCCACCCAGTCTCTCACTCCCCACCAGGGACCGTGCTTGTGCTGGGAACAGCAGTGGTAAGTCAGCCCAGACATTGAAGCACTTAAGGCCTCACGAACACTGCCACCGAGTTTCAAGACCTGCCACACCACCCCCTGTCCCCAAGGCCAGCCCTTTGAGGGAGCAGAGTCCGGAAGAGTAAAACAAACTCCAGGCAGAAAGGGACCCCCAGCCAAAAGCACCAAACCCAACTGAGTGAGAAAGTGTGGTTTGAATTCTGAGTGCTCCTCTGATCTGTGACCTTGAACGCACTTCTCCAGCCCTGAGGGCCTCAGCTTCCTGAAACGTCAAGAGAGGCCTGGGTCTGGCCTCTCTAGGGCCTTCCAGCCCTGACACCTGGGTACCTATGAGACATAAGCCCTCAACCCCAGGATCCCGGCGGGGAGGCCTGCCATCCTGGACCCCGTGGACGCCAGAGAAGCCAAGCTGGCAGATGGCCAACTCTGGGAGCCCTGTGGCACTGGGATGGAGCTCAGCCTAGCAAGGTCCGACTGCGGAAGGCCACGTGAAGGCAAACATCTGCTTTAACCTCGGGGATAAAATCGATGTCCCAGTGTTCTCAGAGTCGGAACTGTTTAGTTTGGGATGGGTTTGGAGGAGCAAAAGGAAGCCTTGGACATTCCCTATGCACCACTGCCTAGCAGGGGAAAGTTGCGCCCTCTCCTGCCCCATTTCTGCCGAATTTGAACCATAAACACAGCCGGTTTCTGAAGGGAAGGACTTAACACAAACCAGATGCTGTAGGGACTTTCCCCCACCCGCTCCTGGCCCTAAAATTAAACGTTCAGTGTCTCCTCTGCCAGAACTCACTTGAAGGCCGAGACTTAAAGCGCCAGCACCTCTGGTTCTCACCCTCACACGCTCTCAATCACATCCCCGCTTAAACGAAATGTCAAAGTCGCCAAATGGCATGTGTGAATGGGTCGGCCCCCCAGGAGTGCGGGCACCCACGCCAACCAGGGACAGATTTGCAAGGAGAGGTCACTGGAGAAGGAACGCTGATCCTCCACTGGCCCAAGAGGGACCAAAGGGCAGCCTTCTAGGGATGGCTCCCCCTACCCCCTGGGGGATTTGCCCCTAGAAGGGTGCAGGAGGGGCCTGCAAACAGAGGGCAGCCAACCCACAGGGAACGGGACTCTGCTCCCTGAGGGACCCTGGGGATTCCTGGAAGAGTTCATTTCCTGAACTTGAGCTTCCAGGCTCTGGGAAATGGGGTAGATAACAGGCATCTCATTGACTCTGATCTCATTCAAAGCTGTGATGACCCAGACAGAACCCTTCTTCAGGGATGGGCTCTGCTGGGCTCTGCAGGCTTCCCAGCTCCAGGCTGGTTGCTCCTTCATCCTGAAAGCTCTCCTGGACCCATGGGTTCTTCCAACCTTGCTGAAGGCCCAGAACATCCACCCATGTCCCCCATCACCTCCCCACGGCCTCCAACCATGCCAGGGTCACACCTTAGCATCCAGCACAAATCAGCTTGCCCAGCAGGGGCACACCTTGTCATCCCCCTGCCCCGAGGCTCGGGAGACCATGTCTTACACCCCCGGCGCCTCACGGTGCACAGCATACATCGCAGTGCTCAGAACTGACGTTAAAGCTCACAGAGCTGCCACTCCTCGGGCCAAGGGACAGGGACAGCCGAAAAATATCTGGAGAGGGATGGTGCTTCAGAGAGTAACTCAGTCCCTGACTTGCCATAACGTTTAAATACTATTTTTCTTAAAAGGTATTTATTTATTTATTTATGTGTGTATGTATGTATGTATGTATGTATGTATTTTAGGATGGAGCAATCTTTTATTTTTAGAAACTTTCACAGAGAGGTTGTCGGTATATAAACTTCCCAGTAGAGAAGAACAAACGTGAAACTCAGCCTTCAGCACCGGCAGCTGCTCTGCTCAGGGCCTAGGTCCTCCTTGCCCGAGTGGTGGGGTGGAGGCGTGTACCTCTCCTTCATTAGCTCGTCCTGCGACCTCATGACGGTACTCAGTCGTTTCATCGTTTTCTGCCAAAGTGGACATTCTACGAGATCATCATATTCTATCTTGCACTTTCTTGGTGTGGACACCACCAATTCCATGTGCACATTTATCCATTCTTTTTCAAAAGCATGGCACCGAGACGGAATCCTGTGCGGCTGCTCAGCACTATGGATGGTCATCCAGTGCTCTAGGTCAATGCCCAGCCTTTCCTGCATATCGAAGAAAGGCATGGCGTCCTGCCGCGGTGCCCTTGTCGGTTCGCTGGCCATGGGTAGTGGATGATCTTCTATTTCTTTAAAAGTATTTAATCCCACCACCTTAACACTGCTGTTTCATTTTTGCATATTCCCTTCCTGATGGCACTGGTTTTACAGGTGCAACCAATTATAATGCACGTACCATCTCGTATTCTCCTACTTTCGTCAGTGTATTGAATAAAAAGAGAGACTATTCTTAAGCATTTCTTGGTTTCAGTTGGGTAGTTTCCTTAGGACACAGCCCGGGGTGGAACTACCAGGCTGAAGGGCATGAACGTTTCCAAAGCTTCTGCGACTTAAACGAGCCGTGACCCTCACCACAGGCTGCACCAAAGCTGAACGCTTTGGAGAGCAGTGCCTCCGCTGGCCCAACTAGAAACCGACCCTGCTAGGAATTCCTTATCCCTTCTTAAATTAGTTTCTCAGTAAAGGTGTATCGACTGGATGATTACCTCTTCTCTGGGCCTCCAGATTAAGCACTCTGGGGTCCTTTCCTTTAAACCTCAAGTCCAAGTCCCACCTCCTCTAGATTCATCCTGCAAGCTTGGTCCACTCTGATGTCAGTGGACATAGGGCTCCCCTGATGCCTTACCTCCCAAACTCAATCCCCCCATTTCTGAGATCCCTGACTCCCCTCCACTGAGGCCCCCACAGCACCACACCTCCCCCTGAGGAACTACCACTAGGCAGGGGAGAACAGCCAGAGGGTTCTTGACCTAGAGCCCCCAAAATGAACCCTAGGGGGGTCAGTCACTGGGGAATCGTCTGTTAAACTGAGTCCTGCAGGCCCCTCCCAGCTTCCCACTGCCTGGGCCCTGCCTCCTGGGGACAGTCTGAGTCAGTGCCAGTCACACCCACTGCTGAAGGACCCCGGGCTGCAACACCCATGCCATGACAATGGCAATGGGAAGGCGTTCACGCAGCCTAGAGCCAACCCAAGCCCCTGCTGTCACACTGTCTGGATGACGGCTAGAACCCAGACAAGAGCTCACAGTCAGAATTTGGCTCAACCGGGACCAGAGAATCAGAGGTCAATAAGGTAGGACAGGGAGGGGAGCAGGGCGAGGCAGGATACGGAATATTGAAAAGCCCTCTCTCCACAGGAAACAAAACAACAGAGCAGGCAGGTCACTGAAGGACACAGATGCTTGTGCCCGGGGGCAGGAGGGCCCAGTGAGCAGGCCCCTCCGCGCACCCAGGATGAGCAAGCGCAGCCTCTACCAGCATCACGGCTGTTGCTTTAAAGCAGCTCACCTGCTCCAAAGCCAAAAAAGGATTTACAGTCAAAGAAGCAAGGACAGATTTTCTTTCTCTTTACGTAATGGGGACTTGGGGTCCAGAACAGATACTTGGTCCACATTTGGCTGGGGGGGGGGGGGGGGCGGCGGCTAGTGAATTTATGGTCCAAGTCTACAAGGAGACAAAACATCATCAGCACGTCCTGGAGGAAGAATGAATGCGTGAAGGAGTTGAGTTTGCTCAGCTGAACTCCTACCATTCATACTGAAGCAACAATATTCCCTAGGTAACCCTTCAAAAATTAAGTAGGGAGCCCTGACTGGCTCAGTTGGTTGAGCATCGGCCTGCAAACTGAAAGGTCGCCAGCTCGATTCTTGGTCAAGGCACATGCCTGGGTTGCCGGCCAGGTCCCCAGTTGGCAACTGATCAATGTTTTTCTCCCTCTCTTTCTCTCTCCCTTCCCCTCTCTCTGAAAATAAATATATAAAATCTCCTTTTTAAAAAATAAATTAGGAAGCTTGCTGGAAATGAATTCAGAGCATTTGGTTCGGCAGGTCTGGGCAAGGCCCAGGGGGCTACAGTTTGTACATGAACCCTAGGTAGGCCAACTCTCAGGGGATATGGCCTTGGAGTGAACTCTCCACTTGGGTAGTAGAGGGCAGACACGCCCATGGGAGTCAGAATACCTACCGAAAAGTCGTGCTCACCTGGAGCGGGCGACCATTTAATCAGGTGTAGCCCTGCACCCACTCCTACAGCAAAGGAACCTACCTCTTCTTCACAGAGCAAAGCAGAAGTCACTGTCTTCTCAGGAGCCCCTCCCTCCCTCCCTCCCAACCACCATGAATCTTAAGTGGACCAGCCTTTAGAGTTCATTGTGGTTTTCTGAGTGGGGAGAGACGAAGAGGGTCGAACGTCTCACAAACCAGACAGAACAAATCAATCCCAGCCTGTCCACATGGCCACAAGCTGGAGCCCAGAGGGAGCTATTACCCAAACAACCAGAACAGCGGCTGAGACATTCCAGCGGCTTCCGCCTGCCCTGCCCCCAAAGAAAAGTCCCAACACCCAGATTTTCTCTGGTGAATTCAATGGCCTCAAAGTTCTGATCGTCCACAGACCCTAGACATTGGAAAACTGTTCCCCAACCATGTCAGACGGGCTGGCCCTAAGATACTCAGCACTAGGGACAGCAAACATCCCCTAGGTGCACCTCCAAGAGAGGCTAAGAGTTCCACACATGGGCAGGGGTAAGTCTAAGATACCATCATTTGAGTATCATCTCTTCCTCCCCCAAGAAACACCCATGGACCTCCAGCTGCAGTCCTGCCCAAATCCCACCCAACTCCAAGGAAAGGCCAGAGTCGAGGGAGAAAGGAAGCTCCGGAGCACCACCTCCTACATATTGAAAATGACACAAACATCCAGGTGTGTCACTACTGTGGGCACAGCACCAAACACTCCTAATGTATTCACTCATTTTGGCATTTGAAGCCACCTAAGAAATCCTTAGCCAGTTCCTGGGGACTGACACCTCAGTCTCTACAGCCCAACTTCTTCCCATCCCAGCAGCTGCGAAACTCAATCGGGCACTTAACTGCTCAGGTGACAGTGGAGCTGCCCAGTGACAGAAGAAACACCGTGGGTTAGGGGTGCCAGCACCCATCAGCCCAGAACCAGCGCCCCAGTCAAGAGTTCAACAAGAGGGCGGCCAAGCACAGAAAGCGGTCTCTGGCACCAGGGGTGGGGGGGGCTTCCTCCTGAGATGGGGGTAGAGGACAGCATCACCTGGGCCATGGTTGAGAGAAGTGACGTGGGGAAGTGAAAGCCGGGTGCAGAGAGGGCAGGTCTGGGTTCCCGTTTATGACTCTCCCACTTCCTTCCAATTTTACCAACCCCCCTGGCTCTTCTGACAAACCTCGCAGACGGACAGGAACTTGGGGGACGTGGTCGGGAGCCAGGTCTGAGCAAAATCTTCTCAGACACAGATCCCACATCTTGACCACTTCTCCCACAACACTCACCAGCCGGAGCCCCTGCCCCTTCGGTCTGCTAAGTTGCCAGAGGCTGACACTAACTTCACATTTTCCTGCCAACCACTTAAATTCTGACAGTGTGGAACCACCTTCTATGCACCCAGCGCTGGATTAAAACATGAATGAGGTCTTTAGAACCTTAGAAACGTAAGCCCACCTCCAGAGAGGCCAGGGGCCAAGAGCATATTTTGGGTCCGTGGAAAATCAGGTGCCCCTCTACCAGGCAGGGGGCACCCAGGGGCCTGCTGGGCTCAAACCCCGCCTGGCAAGAGCCAGGCCACTGCAGGAGCCCACCCACCCCACAAACACGTCCACGCTCCCGGGGCAGCACAACTGCAGGTCATCTCATCTTCTTCTTTGTACTTGGCTCTATTTCCCAAACTTCCCACGATAAATACTACTTTTCTTTTTAACTAGTAAGGAAAAACAGGTGTGTACTGGTGGCGGCACAGGAAGCTAGTCCGTCTGTAAACAGAACGGGTTGATATGTAAAAGGACACATAAAACGATCGTTCTCCTTTGACCAGTTAGTTCCCAGATATTACCCTAAAATGCAGGAAGAGGTCCGCAGCAAAGGAACGTTTATAAAGGAGTTCCCTATGATAGCCCCAAACCGGAAACCGTGAAAATGCCCAAGAATGGAAGAATTAAGAGAGCGCATGTCCCCTGGCCTAGGGGTGAGGCAGCGCGGGGAAAGTGCCATCCCAGGCCAAACCCTGACGGTCCCAGTGCTTCCTTCCTGAAGAACCCAAGAGCCTCCTCACTGCTCTGTGGTGGAGGCCCGAGGCCAGGATCCCCGTGCGGGGACACAGAGCAGACCTAAGAGGGCTCCTAGGAGGCAGCATGGCCTCCACGGCCTTTCTTCTGAAAAGGTGAGTGGGCCAAACTCACAGAACTTTCATTTTCCTAACAACAGAGCAGCTGGGGACCAGTGCAAACAGTCCTCTTCTCAGCAGAGGCCTGGGAGAACCCTGAACGCCAGCCCAGGATGGCCCGCACACAGCCTGCTCTCCAGCTCCTGTCTGACGAGCACAAGGGCGTCTCCAGCAAACGCCGCCGAGCATCTCCGCGGACGGAGGCCTCGCTTGTGAGGCTGAACCTCTAAGAAACAGGAGAACAAGATTTCCTCCGTCCGCTCCCACAAGCGTGATTTCACACCATGCCTCCGGATCCAGTGGAGGTTGATTTAAGAACCATCATAGAAGAAAGGTGTCCGTGGGTTCTGGGGCAGGAACCCTGACAGTGTCAGCCACCACTCGGCCCTCCCGCACTGGCCAAGCCCTCGGGCGTTCAGTGCCTACACAGTGCCTCTTTCCCATTACCTGATGCATTTCCTTCTCTTAGGGAATACACCTGTGACTCTCGAAGCTCCCCTTTTGTTTTGGCTGCCAGGGAGCTCAGAACAAGGGTTGCTGCTGACTTAAAAATAAACGTCTTTTAACATTGTTTTCTCAGTTACCGCACCCCCACCCTGACATAGCTCTAGATCTTCTAACTTTAATATAAAGCTCTGCTACACACAAGCCTTTTCATGTGTTCTACTCAACTGCTTTTTGGAAAGAGGCGGGAAAGTACAAATAAATACGTATCCATGAAACTATCTCTATCCTTGGATCTCACTTTCTCCCGGGAAGGAACATAAAGGCTGTGTGGCTATGCAAGAAAAAATGCCTTTGCCCTGGCTGGTGTGGCTCAGTGGATTGAGTGGCAGCCTGAGAACCAAAGGGTCACCGGTTTGATTCCCAGTCAGGGCACATGCCTGGGTTGCAGGCCAGGTCCTCAGTAAGGGTCGCACAAGGGGCAACCACACATTAAAGTTTCTCTTCCTCTCTTCCTTCCTTCACCTCTGTCTAAAAATAAATAAATAAAATCTTTAAAAAGAAAAAATGCCTTCAATAAAATGCCAAGTGGGGAAATAAAAGATCAGGACCCCACTGTATATACACTTTGATTATGACTGTTGAAGTGATGTGAGCATGAGGATAAAAACAAAAATAGGTTTCTGAAAATAAGTACTTGCGTTTGGGTAAAAGGGTTAAAATGGCCAATCTTCCCCCCTGAAGTTCTTTATCTTCTCAAATAGCAGCAGAGGTGAGGCAAGCAGGCAAGTAGGAGCTGGAAAAGCAGTTCCCTGACCTGTCCAATGTGCCCCCAGACTACCACACTGGGAGGGAGGGGACAGGCTACAAGCCCTGTTCTGGGCCCACGGGGACTGGAATCCAGTAGGTGATGGTCTGCATTTCTTAAGGTCTTGGGGAAGACACCTGGTGCTCTGCAATCACAGCTATTTGAGATTCCTGCCAACCCCTGAACACCTGGCTCCCAGGGAGTGGGGGCAGTTGCCAGGAGCCATGACTCCTGACTTCCAGATGCCTAGGACTTCAGTGGCAAAGAAGCTTTCCTCACCCACCCCAGAAACTACCCCTACCCCTGACCAAGACACTCACAAACAGCCTGTCCTTCTTCAAAACCTTCAGCACACCTGAAATCACATCCTAGCGTCTATCCAGGTCACAGGGCTGCAAGGCCCAGCAGAGCTGTGGCTGGTGCCCAGCCACATGAGCAGAGCGGCTTACTGGTAGGATGGTTCAGTCCTGCTAAGGGCCAATATTTGGCCATCTGCAATAAAGGCATCCTCCTGCTTCCCCTGGAGTCAGGATCCCCAGGGCTGCCAGAGTGGCTGGCTGCTGCCTCTACTGCCTCCATCTGCTCTCTCGTGACAACAGTCCACACGGGGCAGAGAAGGACAGTGGTCAGAGGAGGGGCAGAGGCCAGGTGTGCTGCTCAACTCCCTGCTTTGTCCTAGAGAGCAAGCAGGACTTCAGAGGTGGGCTGACTCATCACCTGGAAAGCAGAGTGAGCTCATTCCCTTCCAGCGCGTACTCCAAAGGAAACCCACAGCAGAGATGGTTCCCATGGTGATGGGCCAGCACCTCCTCCACAGCCACCTTCCTTGGAGCACCCTTGGCCTGTGCCCACAAGCCACTAAACCTGCCCTCCCCCAGCCTCAACCCTTAGAACACAGAGTGAGGGGGGCCAGGCAAGGCAGAGCCCCCCTCCCGCCCCCGGCTTCAATACCTTGAGTCTACCTGACCCCATTCAAAACAGGAAACTCATCTTCTAAGTTATAATTACTATGTTGCACACCTGGAACTAACACAGTATTGTTTGTCAACAGTAAGTGAAAAATTTAAGTATTTTTAAAAGGTTGTAAGACAAAAGATGTTATATATTTATAAAACATCCAATACAGAAAAAGAAAAAAAAAGACCAGGAAACTCATGACCTGACAGTTCATTCCTTCTCTGGAAAGTGTGACTGCAAGAAATTCTGTGCCAGAATCCATCCCCACCCAACTCCCACTCCCACCGAGTCCCACATCTCCCTGTGGGCCAACCAACTCGGAGAGTCCAGCAGAGCCCCTCTTCCCCAGGACAGCCAGGTTCCTTCGGTCCTGCTGACACAGCCCTCACATTCCCCACCCTCCACACGGAATGGTATCCGTCTCTAATGCCCTCCGCTCCAGGTGCCAGTTCAGCTGAGCACTGAGCAGGGCTGACGACGGACCGGGCCCACTGCTGCCCCAGAGATGGCCTGAGCTTGCCCCTCCACTAACTCACCCGGTACTCACTGTCACCCACCCCCAGGCCTCTTTGTCTCCAGCTGCTCCCTAACTACTCCTTCGCATTTGTCTCCTGCTCCTCCCTTCCCAGAGCCTGGCCCTCACGGTTCACGTCTTTGGTCAGACTCTTTGTCTGGCACACCTGCCCCAGCCTTCACCACCAACCCCCAGGCCTGACTCACTCTTACATACTCCAGATTCAAATCTAATTCACATTGTCACCTCCTCCAGGAAGTCTTATTTGTCTCCACCAAGGTGGACTGGGCCTTCCTTGGGCTCCCTTCACTATACGGGATGTGACATCTTTGACCATGGCAGGGAAATGCCATTCATGCATCTCTCACCCACCGGCCTCTTCAGAGGCCGGGATCATGCACCTGGCCCTGATCGAGAAGGAGCGAGTGCTTACTGTTTATTAAATCTGGGCGGCAAGCACATGGGTATTTATTTTACTGTTCTCTGTACTTTATTTTTTATTGCAGATGACATTCGATTATTACTTAAAGTTAGTTTCAGGTGTACAGCACAGGAGTCCAGTCATCGTATACTTCACAAAGCGCCCGCCTGTCTCCATACAGTTATCGCAATAGTATTGACTATATTCCCTACGCTGTACTTTACATCCCCATGACTAATTTGTAACTACCAATCTGTACTTCTTAATCCCTTCACCTTTTTCACCCATTTCCCCAACTTCCCTCCCCTCTCTGTACCTTTTCTTGCATTGCAAGTGTCATTTTTTAAAAATGATCCCCAGTAACGGTGATTTGAGTGGATGAACTATCGCTGGCGGCAGTGCCTTCCGCCCAGTGTATGATTTCGTGTCTGCTGACCTCATCCTTCAGAAACTTTCCTCCCACCCTGGGGCAGGGGCGCGATGCCACCTGGCCAGGCCTGGACTGCAGTCGGTTCAAATCTTCAGTGGGTACCCGCAACCTTGTGCCTGGCACAGTGGGCACAGCAGCAACACAGAGTGAGTTTTTATCACTACTGTAGTATCATTTTATCTCCGCTTGTTCATTCCAAGGCTCTAATCTCATTGTAAAATAACCCGGATGACTAAATATGACAGGCAGGTTCCGCTGCTGATTGTTGAAGCTGGGCCTGCAGTGAAGGGGGAGAAACACTTCTACGGCTGTGTCACAGGGTGGGGACCCGGAGCACCCGATCTTGACACAGCCAAGAAGTAGCCCCAACCAAGGCAAGGCCAGCACCCCCCGCTCCCAGAAGACAGGGAAAGCAACCCCCCCAGAGGTAAGGCCCAGCACAGCCTCATCCCGAGCCCACCTTTGGGGGTGGCCAGCACCTGGGGTACCCTGCAGAGCAAGAGGGAAGGGGAGCAGACAAGAAGAGAGGAGGAGGGCAAAGAGGTGTGTGGGAGGAGAATGCAAAGCCCGCGGGTGAGGCAGAGCCACTCCTCCCCCACTGCTCAGCGCAGCTCTGGGACCTGCAGTGTCGGGCCCAGAGGGACGCCCCCTCCTGGTTCCTCAGGAATGTGTGTGAGGACAGAGGTATCTGGGAGGATGGAGACCCAGCTCCACCTCTGGTGAGGGGCTTCGCTTCTCCAGGCAGGGCTGACTCGCCCCCAAGCAGGAGTGTCCTGGCAAGAGGAGACGGCAGGGCAGTGAGGGTCCTGGGCAGGCAACTGGGTTCACAGGCCACAACCCCACCCAAGAGCTGTGTGGGCTGGGGCAAGCCATTTAATCTCAATAATCCTCAACGTCTTCTGTGAGGTGGAAGTGAAAATGTGGTGCACCCTATACTTCACAGGGTGGCTGCGATCATCCATTGATAATGCACTCAGCAGCACAGGGCTGGGAGTGTGGTTAAGTGTTAGCTGCTAAGACCAGGACCAGGACCACCACCGCTCGTCCCTCTGGCTCACTCCCTGCTCCCCTCCTCACCAGCCAAATCAGGGGCCAGTCCCAGGAACATCTGAGTGCTGGGGCAGCCATGCAAAGGGCCCACCTGCCCATCACCACCTCCAGCCTGGCAGAGCACAGCTGCCAGCATGTGTGAAATTCACCTGAACTTGGCCACCCACACACCAGCCAGAACCCCAGCAGCTCCACCTGCCTTCAGAGCACATAGGCTCAACCTGCCTGTCTGTCAACAGGTGTTCAGGAGCCCACCCACAAGGATGACTCCTGAAGGTGGTTTACATGCGCCTGGAATACACAGTCTTTACCCAAACCAGCCCCACAAGCACTGACGTCATGGCAGATTGCCCCTTGGACAAGTCAGATCACTGCTACGGACCTCAGTCCCTTCATCTAAGGGGTGAGGGTCAGGTGACAGTACAGGTGGTCCCTTCTGGCTTGGACATTCAATGATCTGATTTCTTTCAACTGCTACATGGGAGAGAAGGGAGAGAGCTGCGTTCTGGGAGCAAACAAAGTGAAAAACAAGGCTGCCTCTTGGCACCAGTCTCTTGGGCAGATTCCAGGCTGAAACCCTGGCTCCCTGACTCTGACTGGGGTTTCTCCTACCCACGGCAGGCCACCTCCCTCACAGCAGGCCTGGGGCAGCCAAGCCAACACAAAGGACCCATTATGAACGGTCCACCTTGCAGCCGGCAGAGATGCTCTCCTGATTCCTCCTGAGCCACCCCCATGCACCCCACCCTCACCCCTGGAGCTGGAGCCAACGGACCTTCACCTTCACCACCCCCAAATGAGGCCGTCTTTACTCTCTCCCCTCAGGCCCCTGGCCACACGCCAGCAGGCATTTCCAGAGTAAGAGAGGGCAGGGCCCCAGATGCCAGCCCCTTCTGGATCCATAATAAAAGCTCAGTCACCTGGCCCATCCATACCCTCCCTAAAGGGTAAGAACAAATTCCTGAAAGCCAAGGACACAGAAGACCCCTAAAGAGAAGGGATTTTGTGTTAGCATAATAGTTAGCTTAGGGGCCAGGCTAGGAAGCCCTGGGATCAACCTCAAGAATGAGCCCTGGGATCAACCTCAAGGTCACCTCAAGAATGGCTTGACTCTGCTGAGGGTCACCCCTGTCAAGAGGACAAAAAAGCAGAATGCTAGAGGTCACCTCCACACAATAACCCCAGAGGAAATTCACAACAGAGCGCCACTGCTGTCCCATCACCCAGGCCCCTCCTTTTCTAGGTACGGATCAGGTGTGACCTGTCAACGTCAAGTAGCCACAGGCAGCTCTAAGATGAGACCCGGGGCCATGGTACATAACGCACAATCGTTCTCCCTGTCCAGAGGGAACAGGACAGGGTCCTCCCAAGCATGTCTCTGGCCTAATAGTGCAAAACAGTCTCTCCACGCCTGCTGCTCTCCTAAGTGCCACCCGCAGGGTCCCAACAGAAAAGCAGCAGCAGGAGAAGGCAGGTGGGCTGAGGTCCTGCGTCCTGGCGAGCTGGAGGGGCCGGAGGCTCTGTCTGGTCCCACACCTCCCTGGGTGCTGTGACTAAAGACAGAAAGCTACTGACGTCCCTCACTCCAGAGAGCCCTCAGCGCTGGGGCTGGAAGGAGAAGGAAAACCAAGGCCCAGCTTTTACTTCCGCTGAGGCCTCTGAACCCACACAAGAGGACAAGAAACTCCCTAAGATTTTCTAAAGTAGGGGCCCCAGCCAAATGCAATAGGCAGGGAGCAGAGGGACAGGTTAGCATGGCCAGTACCTCAGAACAGGAATCCAAAGTGGGCTGTGGGCCCGAAGAGGAAAAAACACAGCTGGACTGCCTCACAGGGAGCAGGGGGCCTGTGCTAGCTCCCGCCACCCGGCAATCTGACAACCAGGGAAGGGGTGCCAAGCGGTTTGGCAGGCTGGGACCCCATCCCAAGCCCAAGGCTCTGCTCTGGGTACTGGACTCAGGTCCATCACTGGAGCAGCCCTTGGCAACTCAGAGGGTCGCCACCCAGCACCTTAGCATCTACCAGACGTCTCCTCGGGACTGCGTTTGTCACACCTCCTCCAAAGGCACGCACCCCCACTGTTCATCACATCCAATGTCTGGAGAGCACCTACTATGTGCCAGTGGGAGGCTCCTGAGGAGTTACCCAGGCTCAGGGTGCAGGAGCACATCTCCTCCCCGAGCCTGGGCCTCCTGAATAGAGAAAAAAACACACAGCTTTGACTATTTCGCGGGGAGGGAGAACAGGCAAGAGGTAAAAAATGTCAGCAAAGTGACAATCTGGCTCAGGACCTTCCTGGTGGAGTGTACAGACAACCCCAGTTCTTCTGTACCCCCCTCCTCAGCCAGCAACTTTGCAGTGTCCTCTCAGTTGCTAAAAATGCACATTCTCAGGCCCCACCCCAGACCTCCCTGATAACAGGCTCTGAGGATGGGCCCCCCCGCAATCTGTGCTTTAACAAGCCCTGGTTCACGTTCATGGTTGAGAACCACTGTCCCACCCCACAAGCCACCCCTGTCCTGCTAGGCTCCAGGGCATGAGTGTGTCCAGATCTCATGAGTTCAGCTTCGAGGACCCCCAGTAACAGATCCCTTACTGGGGCACCCCAGGAGAACCCACAAGTACACCTTCAATCATCCACGGAGTCCCAAGTCACTCATAAATCAGTGACATCCCCTGAGAACCCTCCAAATGTCCTCAGAGCCAAGAGTTTCACAACAGTGGCCAAAGCGAGCGTGATGAGGCTGCCAACACGTCTGTCCTTTCCAGCTCTCTCCAGCCCATGCTCTTCCCAGGCGCAAAGTAAGCGAGGCAAGGGCTGAGTGGCCCAGAGCCAGAGGAAAAGGGAGAAAATGCCAGAGCCAGGAAACCTGGCGGAGACAGGGAGGCATATCTGGAATCCCACTGGCTGTCCCTGGGTCCCAGCCAAGAGGGGCTCAGCCATGGCTCCCCTCCCCTGGCCTCTTCCAAAACTCTATGCACGGAGAAGGACCAACTTCCAAATGCTGCAAGGTGCCACTGTGGGACACGAAACAGAATCCACTTAGAGGCATTCCCTAATCAGGCACCGCAGCTTTCGTCTTTGCGTATTCGCTTCATCAAGGAGCAACAAAAGCGCAACTGCTACCCTGGGAATAGAAAAGATGGCAGAGTGGTGCGAGTCCCTTGAACCTGACTCCCAGAGCCCCAGGAAAAGAGGGCACTGAGCAAGGGTTCAGGTGCCCCCTGGGGACAGAAACCAGATGCCAAAAACCCACGTGGGAGGAAAGGAAAGAAATTGAGTCTGACTTGTCCTGCCCCCGCTCATCAAACACCACGTAATCTTTGAACTCAGACAGGGCACAGAGTGGCCACCGCGTAACACAGAGCACCACTGCAGAGACGGGAAGCCCAGCTTCCAGTGCCACGTGCCACCTGCCACCTACAAGTGCTGTGTGACCTGGGCCAGCCCCCAAGCCCTCCAGGCCTCAGCAGTCCCATCCACAAAACGGGCTGCTGAGTCCATCTCAACAGCTCCGGGTTGCAGGAGAGGTGTGAGCAGAGGGGGCCGGGTGCACAGTGCACATGATACCATTTGTGTAATCTTTTAAACAGGCGCAAAAAGACAACTACACAAGCAGGAACTATAGAAACATGTGCTTCAATGAACACACTGAACTGGACAGGGGTTAATGCCAGTGAGGGAAGGGAATGGCATTGGAGAGAAGCACGCGGAGGCCTCAACTCTACCTATAACGTTCATGGTCTTTGGGAACTGGTCTTGAGAGCAGAAAACCTAGAAATAACGGCTGTGACCAGGTGAGGCTCTGCAGGCCTTTCTCAATGTCCTTGCCCCCAGCTAAACCGCCTCAGAAGGGTGTGGTGAGGATTAAATAATCAGTATCTGTGAAATGTGCCTGGCCCCTACCACAGTACCAGGTTAGTCCGTGCTAGGGGAGGGGAGGTGGCTGCTCAGCTCCATATTCCCAGATACATGCTGAGCCGCAAGGTGGCGGGCCCTAAGCTGGGCCTTCTGAACTAGCAGCTTCTGTGGAAAGGGAATCGGGGCAGGGCCCCCAGCCAGGCAGCCCCGGGGCCCACTGTAGCCTCACCTCACGCGCCAAGCAGCCGCACTAACGCACTTCCAACCAGGCCCACAGAACTGAGACCCCAGCGTGGCATTCCTTAATTTTTTAAAAGCTGACTATATACAATAAACCTCTATTGCTTAACTTAACAAAAAAATGGGTGGCTTTCAATGGGGCTAAATTTTGGGAAATTATCCAAATTTCTAAAAAGGGGTCTCGGGGCCTCGAGCAAGAGAAGCCTGCTCCGCACTGTCCCAGCCATGGATGAAGGTCAGGAAACCAGGGGTCTGGCCCTGCTTCCCCTGCTCCGGGAAAGCAGGATCCGTGAGCCGCCTCCCCCAGCTCCCAGGGCCAAGTCTGCAAAAGTACTCTGGGTTCCTGGAAAGAAAGGCCTTTCCGAAATATCGGGAACTCTACTGGAAAGTGCCATTATATATTATCTGGAGGATGTCTGTGGTGTTTGAAGGGGAGCCACGCCCCCGAGAAAAAAGGTGGTGGCCAAAAACAACAAAGGGGCTTCTCAGAGCAGCACACGTGCCTGACTCACATGCCCACTGACAGACCCAGACAGACACAGAGGTCAGAGAGTGGGGCCTTCGCAGAGCTGCTGCCCCGCTCCCCTTGCCCCACTCCTCTCTCCCCACTCCCCTGGGGATGGTAGAGATCCTGTTTCCTGGTGTTAGGACTTAGAGTTAAAAGCCCCACTTCTCTCTCCACCCCCAAACCACAAGCTGTTCTGTGTGGACATTTCCACATGGGACATAAGGACAAAAGATAGAGTCTGCCTGCAGCAAGCCCCTCCCACCCACATGCAAGGCTTGCTGCCTCTCTTCCCAGATGGAAAGCCAAGCTCCACTAGGAGACCTGCCTGCAGGAGGCCACCCACCTCCACGTTCCCTCCCCTGGTATAATTTCACCTACAGAGGATTTGAAAATAGAGCTGAGCACCACTCCACTCTACGCCCATCAGTTATCATCAGCTTTACAGATGGCTTTAAAAAAATAAATCTTCAGGCCCATAAAAATGCTCCCCAGCAAGCCCTGGCCTGGTCTCAACTCACAGGCCTGTGACCACCCCCTGAACAGCCGCATAGCACCACCACCCCGAAACAGGAAAAGCAAGGTAGAAAGAAGGCCGCTTGTCAGGAAGGCACCCTTCCGCCAGTGGTGGCTGCTGGGCTGGGCCCTCAGCTGCACCATTTGGGCCTTGCATTTAGGTTCAAAGCTGGGGTCAGGAAGGGCACTGTCTTCTTCCTGGCCTGGCCTGACCCCCAAAGCTTAAAGCCAAAAGCAAGTACCCCAACCTAAGCCCCCACCCCTTCCCTCACCAACTCTCTTAACAGCCTCAAAGCTTAAACACAAACCTCTACCTCTGGGCTCACGTACACAGGCTTTCACAGCCAAAATACACACTGAGCCTCGCTACCTGGTTCAAGGGCTGTTCGGTCCCCCAGTGACCAAACTAAGGGACCAATAGGAGCAGGTGACACTGAAGGAATCGATACAACAGAGGAGGAGGACGTGTCTGAATCTTCAAGCAGGGAAGTCAGTTGCAAAAGCAGGGATCAGCTCTATGGAAGCCACCGGGGACACGGTGGGGTGGGGGGCCTTCCAGGTTGAGGGGACCTGAGTCTCTTCCTATTCCCGACAGTCTGACACTTTCTACTGAAAGTGTGGAGAAACACAACTAGAATCCTCCACTGCCTTTTCGACCAGAAAAAAAAAAAAAAAAACTTCAGAAAGACCCACGCCCACAGCCTCACAGACCCACCAGTCAAAGACCTGGCTTCCAAACCAACTGCACCCCGCTCGGGCTGTGAGGGAGGCCTGGTGAAGTCACTTACTCTCTGAGCCCCACATGCCCTATGAACGGGGGACGGGGCTTCCCAAGTTGGCACATCGTGACTGATGGAAAGAAAACGACATGTGAATGCATAAAAGTTTAGTCATGATTCACAAGAGTACTTCATTTTACACCACCCTGAACTGTTGCTTTTTATTTCATTTATATAAGCCTGTCTCTCAATTAAAATGAAAACTCCAAAATAACTAAGGCTATGTCCTGGTTAACAGACAAGCTGTGAGGTCAATCCATCTGGGTTCATTCCATACCTGGCTTACTGTTGGGTTGGCCAAAAAGTCAACCAAACCAGTAAGTTTGGTTTTTCCAAAAAATAAAAGACACATTTTCCATTTTCGCCAATGACTTTGTTGATTTGGATATTTTGAGTATGTTGGCTATCTCCTGCGTGGCAGAATGTTGATTGCTCTCAATTAATGTCTCAATTTGATCACTATCAACTTCAACTGGTCTACCCCACCGTGGAGCATTGTCCAGCGAGCTATGTCCAGCACAAAACTTCACAAACCACTTTTGACACGTTTGATCAGTCACAGAACCTTTTCCATACACTCCACAAATCTTTTTTTTTCTTGCATTTCAGTTGCATTTTTACCTTTCTTGAAATAACAAAGCATAATATGCTGAAAATGTGTATTTTCTTCCATCTCCAATATTAAAATGGCTACACAAAAATTCACCAATTTTGATTAAGTTTTTTGAAATGCACACTGATATGACAGCTGTCACAATACGAAATTGTTTCAAATGAAGTTAACGACAACTAAGCACTACTAGAGCCATCTCATGGGAAAAAACAAACGCACTTTTTGGCCAACCCAATAGCTGGTCCATTTGGGCAAGTTACTTAAACTCTGAGCCTCAATTTCCCTGTCTGAAACAAAGAAAAAACATTATCTTCCTCAAAGTACTGTTGACCAGACAGAAGTAATCCAAACCATGCAACCTTCAATCCGTGTGAACTATTAGTTTTTACTTGTTTGGGGAGCTGACACGTTTTTTATAAACACTGATTGATTGATTGGTTGGTTGGTTGGTTATAAAACAGTTAACTATTGCCCTGGCTGGTGTGGCTCAGTGGATTGAATGCTGGCCTGCAAACCAAAGTGTCGTCGGTTTGATTCCTGGTCAGGGTGCATGCCTGGGTTGCAGGCCATGCCCCCAATAAGGGACAAGCGAGTGGCAACCACACATTAATGTTTCTCTCCCTCTCTTCCCCTCTCCCTTCCCTTCTCTAAAAATTAATGAAACAGTTAACTCTCCTTTCCAGCCTCTTCCTCTTTCTCTCATCTCTTCCCTTCCCAGGAGGTGGACAATGCTGACATTACCTCCCAGATTTTGGACTTGTGAAATGCGTTAAATCAAAATGAAAGGTTTCCTCTAAGGACCAAGGGTACCAGCACCTTCATCCCCAGCCCTTTCTCACTGTGAGGCTGTGAGACTGTCATTTTGTCTCTCTCTCAGCTCAGGATCTTCCTCCTGCAAGTGTGATCATCCCACATACCTTACAAGACTGTTGCAAATGTTAAATGTGGCTGCTGACAGAACACAGCTAACACATAGGCCATGTCAAGAAGGGTTTTCTGTCCTCCATCCACTGTCACTATGGGTGACAGGACCCTACAACCTCTCAGTGAAGAGGGGATCCCAGCCCAGTAGCCCACTGTAGCCAAGGACCAAGCAAGCGGTTTCCAGGGTAACAGCATCCTCTGCATCTATTCCCCATTTCCATCTCTGGCTGCCTTTTATTCTCCCCCCACCTCTGTAGTAGGCTAAGTCACCTTTTCCCAGTATTGCTAGGCAACCCAAGATGATGCAGCTGCCTCCTGGGGGAGGACCCTAGTCCTCTCCTCCCTTCCCTCCACCATGCCTCAGGCCCTGGAGAAAGCTGCCCTCCTTAATTATTTCCCTCTTCCATTCTCCCACTCACTCACCGTGAACCCATATCCCTGACCTTAAGAGTAAACAGTGTTGGGGGGGAAAGAAGCACACACAGATGAGAGGAAGAGGGATGCGGAGGACAGAGAGTATCAGAAACTCATGGGCGGGTACTTACCTCCGGGAGGTGGGATGACAGGCAATTGTCATTTTCTTCTTCTATTACTAGCGTTTTCTGAGGGCTTTTTGAGCTATAATTATTACACCACAAAAGTCACCCATTTAAAGCATACAATTCAGTGGTTTTTAGTGTATTCACACACTTGCCCACCATCACCACTACCTAATTCCAGAATGTTTCCACCACTGGGGTTTGTTTTGTATGTTTGCCTTTGGTTAAATGCCCCAAGGTACAGGAGCATTTTGTTTCGTAAGCAGCAGTGCGAAGTGGTGAGGAGGCAAACTCCAGAGCACACTGCCCGGCCTCTGCCCGGCCCGGACCCAGCTCCCCCTCGGGCTGGGTGTATGACCTCGGAGAAGTGGTGTGGCTGCTCTAAGCCAGTCTGCCCATCTGCGAAGTGGGTTAGCAGCAGAACCCCTCACAGGGTTAGATTTGTTAATGCATGTAGGGTCCTGAGGACAGTGCCTGACACTTAGCATGTGCTCAGAAGACGTGAGAAACTATGATTATCATAAGAAAAAGAATTTCTTAACTTAAGAAAAAAATCCAGTCCTGCTCCTTGGAAGATGAGCCTGCCCAGGTTGCCAGGGACCACCATTGTTTTTCACGGTTTGTCTAGGAGGGGCTGGAGCTGGACTAGGGCCTGTCACTCCCCATCCGCCATCCCCTCTGCAACCAATGTTGCCATTTGGGAGTGGCTGAATGGGGCACACAGAGAGGGCAGGTTGGGGTCATGGCTTTGGGGCATATGCATTACTGCACTGGACTCATGGTGTCCCACACATTGAGATCCTGCCCGGTAATTCCCATCCAGGACATGACAGGGAGGAGAGCAGGTGAGGTAGGGCAGAGAGCACCTGACCAGCCCTCTCCATGCATTCACCTCCTACCTGTTGAGAAGGGAGGATGCTGGGACTTGACGCCCAGCCTGAGAACCAGCGAGAACACTTGGCTGTGTGTTAAGAGGAAGGTGGGCTGCCAGGGTGGCTCTGAGCCCTGGCTTGCTGGGTCTCTTGCCCCTACCACTCCGAAGCTCCTCGCCTCCATCAGGGCCAGGTGTGGACAATGCGTGCTTAGCAGGATGCTGGCACCTGGGCTGGCCAAGATAGAACCCTGGGCTGAATCATGGGTCCACCTGGGGTGACCCAGTCTGACCAGGACTAAGGAACCAGGCTACTGAGGTTCCCTCTGCCCTCGGCCTCGCAGGCATGACCTCGGGGAAGCTGGCGAGCTCCAGGACTGCTCTAGTGTCCTGGATGAGTAAGCCTAGCTCATGAGCCTTCTGCAGACGAGACCACGCTGAGAGGGGACAAGAGCGGGGACAAGAGCAGGGCGGTGGGGAAGGTGCCCTCATACCACAGCCCCTTGGCCAAACACTGGATCCCAGGAAAACCTTGGCTGGTTACATGTAGGGGCAGCTCACGAGGGGTTAACTGGCTGGGACGTCCCAGGACGTCCCAACACCACCTGCACCAGTGGTGTGGGGCTGCAGGGCCCCACCTGGGAGCTGTGCAAACAGCCTGGCCTCTCCAAAAGGTGAGAGGGCTCAGCTCTGGGAGAGGAAAGAGAATGGGAAAGAAGGACAATGAGGGAGAACAATAGGAGGAGTGTCCCCAGGATACAGGCCCTGAAAGGAAGACAAGGAGTTGTCCCCGCTGGGCCCTTCCAGTCTTCTCCCTGACCCTTCTGTCCTACCCCCCTCTACACACGCACACACAGCCTGACTGCCATGGAAAGAGGAGGTTTCCCAGAGAAACTGCCATCCCGCCTATCCTTGAAGGTGAAGGTCACGTGCCCCCCGGCCCTTCGCCTTCTCCGTCCCCACAGGCTACAGTGTGGCTCCTGCCTGGCAGTGACCGTGGTGTTTGTCTGGGCAACACTTCTGGCCATTATAGGTGCAACCTGGTGTAATTCTCTGTTTTTCTGGCTCCCTCTCCACCTGAACCACAATCCATGACCTCGCATGGGTAGAGCACCTGATACTTAAGAGGGGTTCAATCCTCACTCACTAAATGACTCCACAAAAACCGTCACCATTCTCACACTGTTAAAGAACTGGACAGTGGAGAAACAGACACACCACAGCAGATACCCCAGAGACACACGGCAGCAGGTCTGTGACTGAGACTAGGTCCTGTCTCAGGCTTGCGCCACCCCGCCCTGGCTCCAGGCACACAGGAGGCACCAGGTCTTGTGTGACAAGTCCTCCAGCCAAGTTTACGGTTTGTGGAGATCTTCCTCAAGAAGATGGAAAGAGGGAGCCCAGATCCCAACCACAAACCCCAAACTACTGGACGCTCATTGGTTTGACCTCCTCGGGCTCAGAACTGCCCCACAAGGAAGGGCCCAAGGGTCAGGGCCCACCCCCCAGTGGGAACAGTTTCTAGCTTCTCCTCAAGAATCCAGACTTCAGGAAATATGTTTCCTCCTTTTCCATTGAAAAGGCTGGGGACCATGGATCCTGCAAAAGCCTGCTAGCCTTACTCCTCAAGCTCATCCCAAGTGACCCCCAACAGCCCCTCCAGGGCCCCTCCTTCCTCAAAACCGGAAGGTCGGGTTCTCCGTGCAGCCCAGGCCTTCTCACACCTGCCTGTCTGAGGGCGGCCTCGGTGGCAGCCAGAAGCAGCCGGCCTGCCTGGTGTGAGCCAGCTGGCCTCCACGCCCTAATGCTCCAGGCCCCCGTCCATCTCTCCATCAGGCTTTGTCCATCACTTGGACAACCAGTGGGACACCTGTTTTCACTGCACCCACAAGGGACAAGCTGTGGAGAGAAAGCAGCTGCAATAGGTCCTGAGGCACAGCAAGGCTGGGCAAGCTGCTGGGAAGGGGGGAAGGCGGGGGCCGGCCAAGAATGCCCCAGCTATTTAACAGTGGGCCTGAAGGCAACGCCAGCTTGTCTTTTTGAGAAAATTCCTAGTTTGAGGTCATGGTACCTGTCCTAAAACAAGCTAACAAGCACTTTAACATGCATTTCTCCATCTTGTACACCTAGGAAATAGGGAAAGGCCGAACAGGTATTTTACACCGTTCCATAGGCGAAAGAACTGAGCAGAAAGGTCAAGTGACACTGAGTTCAGGGTCAGAGGTCAAGGACAACACAACTCCCTAGGCAAACTTGGCTCCTTCTATGATGGGTTTCTATACTGCACCTATCTCAAAGCATATTGGGTAAAGGCCACAGACACTCTGGTACCTCAAAACTGTTAACATTTATTAAGCAGTGGCTATCTGCTAGGTGCTACGCCGAATTCCCTACATACATTACTCGGGTTTAAACCTTCACCCAACTACATCCATCAGGCAGAAGTCATCATCTCCATTTCCTCATTTGCATCATCCAGCACAGAGCAGGT
Organism: Desmodus rotundus; assembly: GCF_022682495.2. NCBI lineage: Eukaryota > Metazoa > Chordata > Mammalia > Chiroptera > Phyllostomidae > Desmodus > Desmodus rotundus. The sequence goes on from NC_071393.1 coordinate 112,096,141, forward strand.
AAGTGACTCACCAAGATCACACAGCTAATCAGTGCAAAGGCCAAGATTTGAACCCAGTGTGCTCAGAGCACGTCTATCTGCAGGGCCTGGAGCCAGATACAGCCCCAGGATGGGGTGGGTAGTTTATCTGGAATGTAAAGCATTTCATCCCTATCTCCACCCTCCAGCCCAGAGTTAAGAGCCATGCAAGACACCAAGTTATTTCTTGACCGCCCTCTAAGACGCCTGGCTGCTGCTAGGCACTAGGGATTCAGCAGAGAACAGGACAGGCTGGGTCCCTGCCCCCACAGACACTGGCAAGGGGTGAAGCAGGCAGGAGTCAGAATAGTGAGAAGCATGAGGACGGACCCCAGAGCCAATGCTCTCCTCTCCCAGGTCTTATTTCTGCCAGGCCTCGCCCTGGCTTTAGGAGCCCTAATCTTCAGGACGGGCGGATGTCATCGCCCCATCTTTGCAGTCCTCCACATTGAACGGTGTCCTTGGTTAGCTCCTGTGATGGTCACACAGTCCCGAAGCAAGTGTAAACAAGGAGGCCTCTCTTCCTGCAATCTGGCATGTTCTTACACCTGCCAGGGCTGCCTCTGTCTCAACATCCATTAGCTCAACAAATATTAAGTTCCACATGTGAGAAACCCCAGGGCTGGCATCTGTAAAATACACAGTAAACCAGAGCCTCCAGGATTCAAGGAGGAAGAGAGAATAAAATTTAACAGCAGAAGCTGCCAATTTGCATATCTTCTCCATCAACGGGGAAGGGGAGGGTTATTAATTCCTTTTTTTAAAATAAGGAACTGAGAGAGTGACAGAGGTGAGTGATTTGCCCGAAGTCAAAATCCTGAATCTGTAGAGTCTGGATGCAACTCAAAGACTATGCTCTCTCCAGCCTGCCCCCCTATCCCCCGCCCCCTCCCCCATGAGCATAAGCGAGATCCATCGGAACTGTGGTTGACCCAGAAAGATAGGTGCCCTTAGGAAAGGTGACTTTGGGGCTCAGCCTCAAAAGTCAGGAAGACTATGAAAGCCAGTAAACTGCTCTAATCCACTGAATTTTGTGTCTGAAGCCCAGGGAGTGAGTGAGTCCAGCCTCATGAACTCTATCTACACTGAAGCATTCTTTGAAGAAGGAACAAGCCACGGACAACCGCCACAGGTTCCTGAGTCATGCCTCCTGCTTGCACAGACTTCTACTTGCCTCTGCAAGGGGCCTCACCATTCCTGGAGGAAGTACTTCTACCAGGTTATTTAATCCAATCCCTGTAAGAGCCCGAGGGGGTTAGCAGGGCAGGAATACAGCCCCTTTACAGAGGAGGAAACAGAACGGACAGATACCTCATCTGCCTTGTTCATGGCTCTATCCACAGCACCTTGAACCATCCATGGCACAGAGATGGTGCTCCAAAAGTATTTGTTCAATGAGCTAATAAAAGCTCAGAAGTGAAATGACTTGCCCAAGTCTCAAAGTTATGGTTGCACCAGGGATAAAAGGAGGGTCTTCTGCCCCCAACTGCACTGGGTGCCCCCTCCCCACCCCGGGACTCACTCTTGTGCCTCCATCTGGAATGGTTGTACTCTGTCCACTTGTCAGCTCTGGTCCCTTTCAGTCCTTGCTTCCCAGGGTAAGCAGCGAAGATGTCAAAGGCAAGCAGTTACTTTAAGTCTGATTGTCCACAGGTAATACCACTTATTTATGTTCCGCTAAGAATTAGGTAGAATCTACAGATAAGGAAACTGAGGTCCATGCAAGGCGAATTCATGGCAGAAAACAAACTTTGGACTTGATTTTCCAAGTCAGGCTCAGAGCTTGTCCCATCCCACCACCCCCTCCCACCCTCCCGCCAAAACAGGTGTTGTCTCCTGTTCGTTCAGATTCTGGCAGATCTGGATGCCAGGCCCAGCTTCCTGCCTCCTTCAGCAATGAGGGGCGAGTGAGGGGAAGCTGCCTGCCCCGAACATGGCTGCATCCCAGCCCCACTACACACCAGCGTGGGACTCTGGGCTGGTTAACTTCCCCCTGCCCCTCATTTCCTCATCCTCACGTGTGCCTGGCTCACAGAGCTGCTGGGGGTAACAACTGGAACAATATATGTGCCTAGATGAGAGCAATGCCTGGCACACAGCAGCCACTTGCCCAGACAATTGGGCAAACTGTTGATGGGCCTAGTCAATTACCAAATGTCCCACATGACCCCATTCCCACCTGGTTACCCAGAGGCCTGGCACACACCCACACCCCCCGGGGCCAGAGTTTTATGAATGTGTGTGTGTGTTATGTGTATATGTACAGAGAAAGATAGACGATATAACTTTTCTTCCCAACTATATTGAATACATCTATTCATTCATTTGATCATACTGAATAGTATTGTGCAGATTTCCTGGTCAGTGCTGAGAAGACAGGAGTTTGTGCTGCCCAGGAACTTAGTCCTCCCACAGTCCTTAAAAGGACCTAATTCCTAACTCTGGGGCAGTCCTGCCTCTCCGGCTCCTCTGTGTGCCTGTCACTACTAGGCACACAGTAGGTACTCAGTGAGCAAGGACCTCCCACACTTCCCACTCTCCATGTTAGATCCCAAGACATCCACCACCCTAATCCCACCACTTTTGCCCAATTAAAATATATTCTCAAGAAGCCTTCACCATGAATTTTTTAAAAGCCCCTCTGTCTTGCCCCCACGGGAATTTCTCAATTATTCACTCCATTCTCTGTTCCTCCAATGCCCAGTTGTCCCAGGAAATAAGCGGGTGAGTGGGGGGCAGTCGCATCTTTCCCCAGCTCTCCTAGAGGGGGCAGACAGGAAGCGAAAGAGGGGTGTTAAGTAACTTTAGCATTTTGAAAAAGTTAGCTCAAAGCCGGGCCCAGTGTCATATAGGGCTGGACCCAGGAGAAGTGGGCCTGGGTCTCAGGTCACCTGACTTTGAGGAAGCCCTTTGTGCGTCAGTTTTAAATTACCTCTGCTTGTCTGATGAAGTGAGTAAAAGGGCTTAGGATTCCTGAGTGAGCTAATACAGGATGCCTTTGGCTGGAAAAAAAAAACTTCAGTCGGCTCCCTAAACTCCCCCCCTTTTAAGTTTAAAAAAGGGAATGAATGTTACCATTTTTGGACATGAGCGTTCTCCCTCAAGCCCAGCCCTAACCGCACTATCCAGAGGGACGCGCCATCCTCTCCCCCCCCATTCCCAGATCAGCGGGGGTGGGGGGGCGGGGGGCGGGGACGAGGGTGGGGCGAGAAGGGACAAAACGAGGAGGGACCGGATGGGAGCGGGCAGAGGGGGAGGAGGGAAAGAGGGGTGCACAGGGTACGTGGCCGCCTGAGGCAAGAGCTCACCGCGCAGGCAGGAAGCAAAGGCTGTGTTGGGGCGCTCCCCCACCCCCACCCAAAGAGTGGTTTCTGATCTCTTCCTGCCACTGGCCACTGTGCCGCTGTCCCATCGTCAGCTGCAAGCTTTGCCCCGGTGGCGGAGTGCGTGCCGGGTACAAGGAGCCTGGGACGCGGCTCGGTGGCTAAGCAGGGATCCCGAGTGACTGACCCTAAACATCCCCGGGAAAAATCCCCTGCACCGGAGCCCCTCAGCTCAAATCAAGTTGCCCGAGTTCGCTTTCTCCCAGCACAAGCAGGGGTCGGAGGGGCAGGACACAGACTCAAGTCCACCTCCGCTCGCAGCTACCAACCCCGAGTTAAGCAATTTAAACGGTACGCCACCCTGATCCTGCCCCCCCCAGGGCCCGCTGGGGAGCCAACTCACACCCCTGCCTTTCCTCGGCCCCAACCCCACTCCAGCAGGTCCACCTCCAGGCCGGCCCCGAGGCAGCTTCCAATCCCTTCGGCTCCCTCTTTCCCCTCCGTCAGCGGGCTGGGGCTGGGAGGTGTAATGTCCCGCGCAGCTTGCCCCCTACAGGTACCCAGCCTAGGGCGGCCCAGGAAGGGCGCTGCCACCGCATGCCATATGGAGAGGCGGCCAGGGGGCGGGGAAGGGAAGGGAAAATCGATCCCGAGCTGCAGCCACCGAACCAGGGTCTCAGCCTCAGCCTCCCAGGCACCGCCCCCGCCCCTGCCCACGCGGGGATGGTGAAGAGGCAGCCGGGCGACCCAAATCACCCGCCCCAGGGCGACCTGCCTGCCGGCGGCCCCACTTCCCCCTTCGCAGGCTCTGGGGCAGGGGCGCTCCCCCTTCCGCCCCACGCCTGTAACCCAACACCCCACCTAGCAGCAGCCGCGCATCCCCCGCCCCCGTTCCTGCGCGCCAGGAACCGGTTCCTAGCCCCGAGCCGCTAGCGCGGCGGGCGGAGCGGGCCAGGGCGGGGGGCTGCGGCGGGCTGGGGCAGCTGCTGACCTTTCTCTGCTGTTTCTCCCAGGCCGGGTCCAGGAGCAGGTCTCGATCCCAGTCCTCTTCGGGCTGCATGTAGTCGTTGGTTTGCTGGGAATCATAATGGTCCATGATGGTGCGCGCGTGCTAGGACTGGATTTCTTCCTCCACCTTCTCCCAGCAGCGGCGGCGGCTGCTGCTGCTGCCCCGGAGTGGGGAGGGTGTCAGGCCGGGCTGGGCTGGGCTGGCGGGGCCGGGCTAGCTCCCCTGCGCCCGGTTCCGCCGCGGCGCTGCTCGCGAAGTCTGCTGCTGGCGGCGGTGTCGGCAGCAGCTGCTTGAGCTCGCGAACTGCCTGCCTCTGGGCGGGCGCTCGGACCTAATCTCCACGCACACTGAGCCCGGCAGACACACTAGCGCTGCGGGAGCTAGGCAGGCAGGGGCGGGGGTAAGGGGCAGAGAGCCCTCCCTAGGTTCTCCATTGGCCAGGCCGAGTTGCCCAAACTTCCCCCCATCGCCTCTCATTGGGAATTCCTGGCATCCGTCAGCTGGGCCACGGCGCATATAGGTGGACTTCCCGGCGCGCACGCCCCCGCCCACTCCCGAGGTTCCCACTGCCCCGCGGCTCATGTGACACCACCTTAAGCTAAACGGGACAGAAGCTGGGGGACGCCTCCCAGAGCTCACGGACCGAGCGACAGCGCGCTTCGGAGCTTGAGGAGCCTCTAGGGATTGGTCACACTCCGCGTCGGCCAAAAGGCCCCAAACTCTGGCGCGCCGGCGTTATTGCGCTCCCACGCGCGCTCCAAACCCAGACGGCCAGGGACTTGGAAAAGGGCCGTGAGGAAACCCAAATTCACATTTCATTTTCTGTTTCCCAGAGTTCGGAGTGATGGGCACCCAAGGAAAGGGGCGGGAAATGCGGAAATGGAAAGGAATTTCCTGGGAATTTCCTGACTCCGCCGCCCCCACTCTCCATCCCGCCTTGCTCGATCCGCCTGACCCCTGCCCTGCGGCAGCCGGGTTTCGCTCCAGACAAGTGCGCTCAGAGTTTTCCCGCCTCGCCACAGGGTCCTTTCCCGCCCGCCCTTGGGCTCAGGACGCCGCTAAGCCACGGGGCTTCCCGGGTGGCAACTACCTCGCCCAGCTTCCCGGGATCCCCTGCCTGTCGCCCTGGCTGGCGGACCCGGAGCTACGCACCGCACTGTGGCTGTATCTTAAAAACTGGGAGGAAAGATCCTGACTGACGTACCTACTCCACTCTTGCGGCCTCTGCCCCAACACGCACACCTGGAAGATGGGGGGACTGAGGCTCCAAGAGTTGAGCTTGAAAAGGGATTTAGCGAGTTTTCAGGACTCCACAAGCCAACCCTGTAACCTTATGCCAACAACCAACAAAGGTTTATTGTTATTGGAGAAGGAAGGATGGCAAGACTGACTAAACACCTCTAACTTCTGAGTCCTGCCTGGGCTTCTTTCCTCGGACCTAGTAAGAGGAGGGAAGGTCTAAACACCTGCCCAGCAGAGACAGACATGTGGGAGAGGCGGGCCTTGCATCCTGGTGGGCTCCTAAGACGTCCCAGGGCAAAAAACAAAACAAAACAAAGAAAACCACAGCAGCAAGTAGACCTCCAAAAGCGTATGCACATAATAGTGCTTAATTTATATTTGTGGCCCCGAGGGATGGCTGAGTCAACTGCAAAAACTCAACGGTGGCAGTCCATTGGTGAATGAAGGCGTTGGAGGAAAATTCACTGACAGGAAGAGCCATGAATTAGGATCCTTGAAAGGCCACAGATGGAAATGGTGAAGAAAGTGCCTCTGACTCCCAGAGAGGGCCAGCCGATGCTACTGTAAACAGATATCCATGCTCCCTGCCTCATGCGTGGACCCCACATGCTTATGCAAGTGTTACCCGTCAGCACTCTGCTTGCCACAAGTCCCTGACTGAGAAAGCACACTTCTCCTGAGCCACAGAGATAGCAGATTTATGGGCTATTATTTATAACTGCTTCTAAACTACGGCTCCAAATCTACATAGAGGGTAATGATGCTGCTGTATCCACTTATTCACTCAATAAATATTTGCTGAGCACCGACTGTGTCAAGGGAGGTGCTACATCTTATAGAGAAATGAAGAAGACACGCTCCCTGCCCCTGTGCCGCCCAGCAGAGACCCACAGAAACAAAAATACCTGCAATGGGAGAGCTGCAAGGAGGTAGATCTGCCTCTGGGGGCACAGAGGAACGCTGAGCCCAGCCTGGGAAGGGAAGCTCCGGGTGCAACTTTTTGGAGGAGGTAACATTGAAGTGAGCCTTTGAGAACAAGAGTCAGCCAGATGAAGAGGAGTGTGGGAGGTTATTCCAGGCAGAAGGAACAGTGTGAGCTAATACATGGGGGCAGAAACTGCATGGTGTGAAAGGAATGCCTGCCATTTCAGTGTGGCTAGACTAGAAATTCAAGGCTGAGAGGGGCAAGAGACGGGACTGCAGAGGTGGGCAGCAGCCAGACGGTGAAGGGCTTGTGTGCCGAGCCAAGTGTGGGACTGACGGGAGCAAGGCTGGCTGGAAGCTGTGACAGTTAGTTTCAAAGCTGTTGCAATAATCCGGATAGAAAATACTTAGTCCTTTTGGGCTACAGTAACAGAGTACCATAGACTGCGTTGCTTAAACAACAAATGTGTCCTTCTCATGGTTTTGGAGGCTGGGAAGTCCAAGATCAGGTCCAGTGTCTGATGGGAGCCTGCTTCCTGGCTCATAGATGGTCGTCTTCTCTCTGCGTCTCCATGTGGCAGAAGGGGCAGGGACCTCTCTGGAGGCTCTTTATAATGACACTAATCCCATTCGTGAGGGCTGTGCTCTTATGACCTCTTCCCTTTCCTAATACCATCACTTTGGGGGTTAGGATTTCAACATATGAATTCGCCAGGGGTTGAGTCTATGGCAAATGGAGAACAGTGAATAGACGTAGGAGATACAGCTGAGAGGCCCAGGAGTCTGGAGGTGAGGATGAGAAAGAGGGGTCTTTGTTGCTCTCAACAAATGTCCAATATGGACAGACCATGCACTTTACCTACATTACCCTATTTAAGCTCCGCCCCTGAGATGAGAATTATCTCCATCTTACAGAGAAAAACAACTAAGTCCCCAAGAGCTAGCCAACTAGTCCAAAGTTACCCAGGCACATGTGGCTCCTAACCCCATGGTTTTCACCTAGTGGTTCTCAACCCTGGGGTAGTTTGACAGCCCCTCTCAGGGATATGTGGCAATGTGTGGGGACATTTTTGGTTGACTCAACTGGTAGGCTACAATTAGCATCCAGGGGAATGAAAGCAGGGATGTTGCTAAATGTCCTGCAGTAGACAGGGCAGTGTCCCACCAGAAAGAATGACCCGACCGAAAATACCAGCAACGCTGAGGCTGAGGACCTCTGCTTTAACTGCGGTTTCTGGTCTGAATGATCTGGTGAGTTGGTGGAAACACAGCCACTGAGATAAAGACTTTCAGGTGTGGGAGCAGAATCATGGACTGAGTTTGAACACATTGAACTTGAAGTGCTCTGAGAATGTCCAGATTCAGCTCTCCAGAAGGAAGTTGACTGCATAACCCCAGCCTCGGGGGGAAACAGAGATTCGAGAGTCCCCTGCACATGCGTAGTACTGACACCATGAGACCATCCACAAGGAATGCCTGGGCGGAGCTGAGAAGACCAAGGACAGAACCCAGGAAAATGGGGCTTAAACAGGGAGTGGGAGGAACCAGAACCCCTGAGGGAGACAGAGAGGAAATGGTCAGTGGACCGTGGAGAGTCTGGACCACATGGTGCTGTAAAAGTCGAAGGAGTGCACCTTCGAAGTGAGAGGAATCGGCTACACCGAGTGTTCTTTGGATGTGACAGTTGGAAATTCCTTGGTGGCCTTTGCTTGTGGAATTTTAGTGACATGGCCAATGCTGTGAATTCAAGAGCCACTAGGAGCTCAGTACATGGAGACGGTGAACCTAGAAGGGAAAAAGAAATATTGGGCAGTAGCTAGAGGGGAAACTGGGGTCCAAGGAGGAATTTTTTAAGAATAGAAGAAGCTTGAGATCTCTGTAGTCTGAGAGGAAGAATTCAGTTGAGATTAAAGGCTTGGAAATGGAAGCTACAGCAAGTTGAAGGATGGCACCAAGTTCTCGCAAAGACAGGAGCATGTGGGCTCCAGGCAGCAGGCTAACGGGCAGGCCAACAGGAAGAGGAAAGCCCCTCGTGTTCTGCGAGAGCGGAGGGGAAAGAAGGGTGATCAAGGTTGTCCCTAAGTCTGTGGGAAGAGGGGAAGAGAGTGAGTTGAACCAATAGCTGATGAGCTTGTCTTCTCAATAGGGAGGATGCCCTGAGGGATGGACCAAAGCTGATGAATTGACCAACCTTTCTATCTAGGACTCGTGGGTGGCCATCACATTGGTGATGTTAGTCCCATGTAACACTACCTTCTAGAGAGAAAACAGTTACTAAATGTGTTGATTTCTTAGGGATACTAAGGTACATGCATATTTTAAACCTCCATTCTTTTTTTTAAATTGGAGTGTAACACACAGAAAATGCATGAATCAAGTGTACTCATCTTGAGCATATAGCTCAGTGAGATTTCACATGGCTGCGCTCATGGAGTATCTCCAGCGCATCGGGTTTTCTCCTGCCCCTTCCCAGTCCGTACTCCCAGGCCTCAGGACGTTCACTTATTTTTGAACTTAACACAAGTGGAATATACAGTGTATGCACTTTGGTTTCTGGATTTTCACTCAGTTTAATGTCTATGAGTTTGTTTATGTTGTGGCTTGTATTAGTAGCTAATTTTTTGTTTGTCTGTTTGTTGTTTGGGGATGTTTTCCCTTATGTAGTATTCCATTGATAAGTATATCCAAGTAGTTTATCCACTCTCCTGTCGATAGGTATTTTTTCATTGTTTCCGGTTCGGAGCTACAACGAATACAGCTGCCATGAACATTTTACGTGTTTTTCTAGTGACCATGTGCATTCATTCCCAGTGGGCATATGCCTAGGAATGGAATTGTTGGGTCATGTGGTAGGTGTGTTTTATTTTAGTGTGTATTGCCAAGCAGTTCTTCAAATTGGCTCTAAGCAGCTGGATGTAAAAATTTCAGTTGCTCTCTATCCTCCCACCACCCTGTATTGTCAATTAAAAAAAAAAATTTGCCAGTAGCCCTGGCCAGGTAGCTGAGCTGGTTAGAATATCGTCCTGTTGTGCCAAGGTTGCGGATTCGATACCCATTCAGGGCACACACAAGAACCAACCAATGAAGAAATAAATGAGTGGAACAACAACAAATCGATGTTTCTCTCTCTCCCCCTTACTCTAATAAAAAAAAAATCAATAAAAACAAATAATTTTTCACCCTGGCTGGTGTGGCTCAGTGCTTGAGTGCTGGCCTGTGCATCAAAGGGTCGCTGGTTCAATTCCCAGTCAGGGCACATGCCTGGGTTGCGGGCCAGGTCCCCAGTGGGGGGCGTGTGAGAGGCAACTACACAATGAGGTTTCTCTCCTTCCTTTTCTCCTTCCCTTCTCCTCTCTATAAAAATGAATAAATAATCTTAAAAAAACAAATAATTTTTTAAAATTAGCCATTAAGATAGGTGAGTAGTGGTCTGTTTTTGAGAGGTTTAATCTTTTCATGTGCTTATTGTCCATTTGAATTAATAACTCTCATCGCTGCTGCCATTGATTCTAATAGAGATTGATTCCCAATGTATTAGCTGCTTGAGATAAGGGACAATAGCAAGCATACACTAATTTCTCCACATTTAATTTATTCAACAAGTATTTATTGACCAACTGCCGTATGCTTACTACCGTGCTGGGGACTGAGGTGTAAGAGCGAATTGGTAGGTGGAGCCCCGTCCCTCTTAGAAGAGAGGGCAGATGCTCAACAGATATTCCATGAATGATTATTTGGGGAGGCTGTTTCTTTGCTTTGGTGGGAAGCTGAAGCAGGTCTATTTCATATGAATTTTCAATAAAAAGCTTAAAAAACAGCTCTAAAAAAAAAAATCCCTGAGGTCACATGAGCAGCCAAAGTGGGAGTGAGGTAAGATCATGCAGGAAACTGGGAGGAGTCCTCTGGAAACAATCCTGACTCCTTTCTTCCCAGTTCAATGCTAGTAAGTTCCTTTTACTTACCCTGGTGTGTGTAACAGGTCATACAAGGGCCCCGTAGGGGAACGCAAACCAGTAGGAACTCCCAGCCTGGAGGACTGGGGCTTTCCTTCTTGGGGTCCTGAACCTCTAACTGTAGCCTAATGGTAGTGGACTCCCTACGGGCCTTCCCTAAGAGCTAAAAGCCTGGCAGTGTTTGCACAAGGCCAGGAGGGAGGGAACATCGCCATGGTTTAGGGGTTTTCCACTCAGAAGGCCAGAGACCTCAGTTTTGTTCCCAGTCCCAACAGCAATCTAACCCACGCACTCACTCTCCCTCAAACACCTATAGCATACCATTTATAAGTGAGATAGAATTCTCTGCTTTACTGTGGTCCTTTATCCACATTTTATCTCCTACTGTCCGGGTGTGGTCTCATCCCCTACCTTTCCTCACACAGCCTAACACAGGGCCTGAGACATACTAGGTATCCCAGTTGGATATTTGCTGAGTAAAAAATGACTTTAGTCGAATTCCATCTCTGTGCCTCAGTTTCTTCCACCAACCATGGGAGGCCGCAGGAGCCCAGTTCTTTGCCGCTGTCCACTGAAGCATTCCCCAAATCCTCTTACCTCTCAAAACTCCAGTGCCAGAGAAAGCTACTTGGCTGTCTCTCTCATCAAATGCCCCAGACAGCAAGCACTTCTCAGCCCTCACCAGGCCTAAGTCCTGGACCACCAGCGCCAGTGAAAGGTTGCTTGTTTCTGGGCCAGTTCCTGCCCTCCCGCACCAGGCCAGTCAGGGGAGCAAAGAAGACAGTGGGCAGTTTCCCTCTTGCCGGCTCTCTAGTGAAAAAGACTGGCCTGCAGGAGGCAGGAAAGTGTCTTTTGTTCCTGTGCTCTACCTAGCCCTCAACTCTCAGGTCTCAGGTCATGGAACAGGGGGCCTGTCTGCTGCCCTCTTTTGCATCTTTTTGCATATACCTCTGCCCCAAATTCCAAGGGTCAAATGCAGGCAGGGCGCTCAGAACTCTCCACCTCAGATAGCTACCCTGAGGTCAGCTCTGTGAGCAAGGGATAGTCATACCCAATAGCTGCCCAACCTAAGCCCTAGGAGAAGGGTGGGGGAACTCTCCCCCACCTCTCCAGTTCCCAGCAAATACCAGAGGAAAAACACCCAAATCACAGCTGGGAAATTCCAGTGAGTAGGCACCCCCTCCCCCTACCATCCCCTTTGGGAGCTGGCAGGCAGAATCCTTGCTGGGGGAGTCCATTGCAGGGGAGTCTGGTTAATCCCAGCTCCACCCCCAACCCCAACGCTCCCAATAGCAGCAGAGTCCACAGAAGCTCAGTCCTATGGGCCTGCCCAAGTCACCCCCATGGACACGATGGGATGGCTTTTGGGAGCAGGTGTCCTTATCCGAGAGGCAGAGGAAAAGCCCTGAGGTGAGAAGACCTGAGCTCACTGTACTTCAGGTTCTTCATCTGCAAAATGAGAGTCCTGCACTCCCCAGGTGATCTCCAAACTCTGAGCCTAGACAAGAGGGTTTGAGTCTTCCGAAACAGTGTTTCTCAGTCTGAATACTAAGCGAATTCCTTTAGAAAGGATACAAATTCTTAATTTTAGAATTCTTAATTCTTAATTCTTCACAAAGTTACTTAATTTTTGTTTTGATGTTCCTTAAATGTGCAAAGACATTAAAAAAAAAAAAACTAGATACAAACTTCTTAAGGTTTTAAATTTATAATCAACAATAAGATCAAAACAAGCTTATAATTCTAAAAGAAACTTAAATCGAGTAAGATTCAAATTAGTCATATTAATTTAACTGTTACTGTTGCTATTTGCTGAAACTAAACTGCTACTCCCAGGGCGATTTAAGTTCTCACCAGAGCAGGTGGCTCTTTTACGCCCAGGACACTCGCATCACCGTGTGCCAGAGGATGACTCAGTTCTCCTACCGCCTTCTCTATCTGAGCCACTTCGTCAGGGCACCATTTAACCTTAACTTGGTGGGAACACACTGTAATGCACTAGTTCCCCTCTGCTGTTTTCTCATTAGCACTCAACAGTTATAGTGAATTTGTTTTCTTTTTAATCATTTTGCCAGTGGAATCCTTCTCTCAGGTTTTCACGTCTTTATTACAGAAGGAGAGTCACCTTTATCCACCTACTCCACAGGGTGGCTGTGAACATTCATTCATTAATCCGACATTATTGATCGAGTGCACGCTATGTGTCAGATACTATTCTGGGCACACAGGGTATAGCAGTGACCAGATGGACAGGAAGTCCTGCCCTGTGTAGCTTATATTTCCATGGGAGAGACTTATAATAAATAAATGATGAGGACAACATGAAAATGTTTAGGGGGAAAATAAAGCAGGGAAGGGGAGTAGAGAGGACAGGGACCCAATATGTGGGCTTCCCCAGTACCACAGGCAATTCTCTGACAGCAGCTGGGTGTTCTACAGTTCAGCTCTGACACCATCTACCACGAGACAGCATCAGATTCCACAGGCTAAGGGCTTATAAGACTTTAGATGTCAGTTGTAATGCAAGTCTGGGGTGTTACCTGTGCTTCTTGCCGATGGACTACTTATAGGACGTTGCCACTACACCCTCCTTGGGTTTGGTTAATTTGCTAGAGCAGCTCACGAAACTCAGAGAACCATTTTGTTCACTAGATTATGGGTTTCCTATGAAAGGATGTAATTCAGGAGCAGATGAAGAGATGCATGTGGCAGGGTATGAGGAACCGGTACCTCTGTTCCAGAATCTCCTCATGTTCACCAATCTGGAGGGCCTCCGAACCTTGTCCTTTTGCATTTTCATGGAGGCTTCATTTCATAGAATGGCTGATTAAATCATTGCCCACTGGCAATTGATCCACCCTTCCGCCTCTCCCCTCCCTGGGAGTTGGGGCTGCTGGACTGAAAGTTCTGACCCTCCAGCTACACGGTTGGCACCCCTGCCCCCCTTCCTTATATGCTTTCCAAGTCACCTCATTAACATAAACTCAGGTGTGACTGAAAGGCATTTGTTATAAATATCAAGGCATCTTTATTGCTCTTACCATTTAGGAAATTTCAAGGGTTTTAGTTTCGTGCCAGAAATGCAGACAAACACCAAACATATATTTCTTAATATATTTCTTCATATAAATCATAATAGCCAGGAAGTAGAGGGAGGTTACATTTTTTTTTTTTTTCCAAATGAGATGCTCAGGGAAGTCTTTGTTGAGAAGGTAACATTTAAGACCTAAATAGATGAAGAAGCAAAAGCATTAAAGGAACAGCTTGTCAGGTGGCTAGTGTGGAATAACGCACGAGGCACACACAGAGAAATACAATACAGACGTGGGTTTAGTAGATATACACTGTTTCACTGCCCAGCAACCACTTTCACTCCAAACAACTGATCCTCTAGGATTTTTCTCTGGGGAGGCACCCCCTGCGTAGTCCCTGTGCTGTGCATAGAGTTGACTCCACCCCTAACCACCGGGGCCGGGCTAATGATGGGCCTGGCCAATCAGAGCCCAACAGTTGGTTTAGGAATAGGCACAGGGCCCAATCAGAATGAGTGACACACAAGGAGACTCTTGCTGGCACTCCTGGGACAGAGGCACAAAGTCTTTTCCCCTGGAGATCCCGGTAGTGAAGATGATTTGAGCCTGGGGTTTTCCGGAGCCCCGCGTGGAGTCTGAGTTAAAAAGCCCGTGCAGAGGAAGGCAGATCGAAGAGGTAAAGAGAAACTGAGTTCTGGTAACATCTCTTGATGCGGATCCCTTGCACCAAGTTGTACCACTTCTGGGCTTCTCAGGAGCACCAATTAATTCCCCGCCCCCGTCTTTTATTTTCTTAAGCTGGCTGGTATATTAATTGTCTATTACTACCTAACAAGTTACTGCAAAACTTAGTGGCTGGGAAGAAACAAACATTTATATCCCACCGTTTCCGTAGGTCGGGGGTTTGGGAGCGACCTAAACTGAATGATTTTGGCTCAGGGCCTGTCATAGGGTTTGGGTCTAGTTACTAGCAAGGATTCTGAAGGCCTGACCGGGCCTGAAAAATGTGCTTTTGTCCTGGCTCACCCAGGTGGCCACGGCCAGGAGGCCTCAGTCCCCTTGCCTTGTGAGCTCTCCACAAGTCGATTGTCCTCACAGCAGGGCAGCTCACTTCCCCCAGAATGAGCATCCGAGAGCAGGGACAGCAGCCCTGTGTGGCCTCGCCTCTGCAGTGCGTTGTCACTTCCACCTACTCTGCTTGTTAGAAGTGAGTTAGTAACAAACTCACTCGCTGGGCTCAAGGGGAGGGAAATCGAGCCCCACCACTTGAAGGGAGGAGGGTCAAAGAGCATGGGAAAGTGTTTTTGAAAACCACCTCACCTAGTTTGAGTTTGGTTTTCCATCACGTGCAACCAACAGAGTCCTGATAGATATTCGGGAGTTTATCACTGTTGCATTATTACTGGTATAATATGGCTCTTGGCAGAACAAACCAGCCAAACACCAGCTGCTGAGGAAGTGCTAACAAAGCACATGTTATAAATGCCAGTTGATCCTTTCCCACCTAAGCTTAAGTCTCCAATGGCCCTCGTTGTCCAAAAGTCCAGACTACTTTGCATCGGGCACGTGGCCCATCACAGGTTACTCCTAGAGTCCTCTCTCCCACTCTCCTTCAGAGCCCTGCTTCAGAACCCCCAGGCTGCTTGTTCCTCCCCGAGTCCGCACACTTCCACGTCTCCGTGCCTTCGTCCACGCTGTTCTGACCTCTCCCTGGAAAGTTCTGTTCATCTCGCAAAACCCAATTCAAATGTCTCCTGTGAAGATTTCTCTGACTTCTTTTTATCATTTTTATTCAGAAATGATACTCCTTTATTGATGCCTACTGAGTATTAGGCACTTCATATTTATTACATCCAATCCATAAACCCATAACCCTGACTGTATGAGCTCTTTATATTAGCCCATTTTACAAATAAGAAGAATCAGGCCTCTCTAGAGAGGCTGAGGAACATGCTTACAGTCACCAGCCGGTAAGTGGCAGAACAAGTTTTAGTGCACCCTCCTTAGTTAGGTATTCCTTCCTCTGCCCCCGAACCCCCTGTTTCTATGCACCGAACATAGTTATTGACGAATCTGGCTCCCCTGAGAGACCAAGGGCTTCCCGGGGGTCTGGCCCATCCTCACAGCCACCTCATGGAGTACTCAGCATCTATGTTAGGCACCGGGGGCAATGTTGCCCCCTATCCAGATGAAATTAAGGCTCAGAGGCACTAAATGACGGAGGTGTGACTTCACACTTCATGCCCTTGTCCCTCACCTGTGACAGTGCACAAGATATTGTCAGTGCTCAATATGCATTTGTTGGGAGGCGTGACTAAAGTGAGTGAGCACTGGGAGGGCCCACAGGCTCCCCAGCGCCCACCAGCTCCAGCTGGGGGCTGTGAGGTTGCTGTGTACCTGCCTCTGGTCGGGTGGGGCCCGCAGACAAGGGGGAGTGGAGTTGTAATACACCAACTGGAAGCCAAGGGCCCCAGCTTCAGTCTGGGTTCAGCCTCCATCTAACTGGGTGCCCATGGGAGTTCTCGCCACCTCTCAGGGCCTCCTTTTTTTTTTTTTTTTTTTTTTTAGAGAGTGAGGAAGGGAGGGACAAAGAGAGGGACCCTGATGACATTGATGTGTGAGAGATACATCAACCAGTAACCGGTTGCTTCTTGCATGGCCCCATCTGGGGACCTGGCCCGCAACCCAGGCCTGTGCCCTGACTGGGAATCGAACCAGCAACCATTTTGTTTGCAGGCTGGCACTCAGTCCACTAAGCCACACCAGCCAGGGCTCAAAGGCTCCTTTTCTAATGTAGGGTGAAGAGGTAGAGGTGCTGAGATTTCACCAAGCAGTGCCAGGTGGGATATGATGTGACTCCAGACAGGAAGGGGAAGCCCAGACCCCTGAAGGTCCAGCAGCTGCTCAGGAGGCCACAGCCCAGGGCTCCCCTACAGCCGGCATGCTGCTCACTCTGGGGGGCCAAGGGGGCCTCTACCCTGAATTGAGCGAGTACCCATTCTCTGTGGCCTACTGCAGCTTCTGGGGCTCCACCCCTGGGCCTGCGTCGGAAAGGAAGCTCAGATGAGCTCTCACTCCAAGTGCTTTACCTTGAATGTGTTCGAGTTAAATTTTAGCTGCCACCCTTGCCTGGGACCTGGAGAAGATTAACTCCATCTGGAGTTTCTCGCAGGCCTCGACCGCCTCCGCCAGCTGAGATGCATTTGGATCAACAACAAAATTTATCAACTCATTTCCGCCTCCAACCCTTACTAAAAGCATTAAGCCACAGCAGCCCCTGGGCTGACCTTTGCAGCATCGATTGTTATGGCTGTTATTACAGACACAAATAATAGCCAGGATAATAACTCACGGTTAAATGGTTCTTTTTAGCCAGAGGGCTAGAGGACTCTGAGGCCATTACCTCAGGGGCCTGCTGACACACCCCCACAAGCCTCTCCGCAGGGCCCTCTTCCACACCCCTGCCTTCCAGAAAGCCCTCCTCCACATTCCCTCTAATTCTATGTTGGCCCAGCTTGGCCCATGTTGCCAGGTCCCAGCCTTGAGGAGAAGCCTCATGGAGGACGTTGTTCGGGCTTCAAAGGTCTTGTCTCCCGCCTTAACCCTGAGCAAGCTCCTTCACTGACCTCTTGCTCTGTATGCTCAGAAGAAAGAAGAATCATTAACAGTAGCTGTGTTGTGTTCTCAAAGACTGAGGATGGAGAAAAAAACTGGGTGAATACAATCTCATAGCTGGTACGTGGCTTGCTGGGCTTGTTGGTGCCCCTGCTCGTGGCTGGCTGGAGGTAAAGTAACCTGCAAGTACGAGCTGTTCTTGCAGAACTATCACCATAACGTATTTATCACCTTGGTCGTTGGGTTACTGGTTTTGTTTTCTTGACTCTCCTTTGTTCTTCCTTTCTTTCCCCCATCTAAGCGTCAGAATACATTTGCTGACACTTATGTATCATGTCAAACCAGCCAGCCTAAGTCAGGAAGAAGCTAGCCTACTCCCTAGATATCTCCAAAACATTCTGGAATCACAGCAGTTCCAAAGGCGTAGGCCAAACACCTGAACTGTTTTGGAAATAAACCTACAGGCAGGGGGAGATTAGCTGGAGTGAGAAAGCAGTGTGCAATGGGTGGGGAAAGAAATAGAGATTAGAAAGACAGTCTCCAGGAAATGCCACCTTCTCTCCAAAACCACGGTGGGGCTTGACAACCAAACGGAATGTGTGGGTTCTGAAATATTTGCAACAGAACCAGGAAAGGCCCGTGAATGTGTTTAACTCTCCCACGAATATCGATGTGCCCAACTCTCTTTGGAAGAAACAGGGAAGAATCACAGATCCTAGATTCAGGCATGTGGTGGTCCCGGTGGGGAAGGGGGTGGGGATGGACCTTCCACCTGGACCAGGTGAGCTGCAGAGTGCACAAAGACCTGGGCAGAAAGGAGGGAAGGGGCAGGGACACCTGAGTGGGTGGTGGTGGCTCTGGCTCAGAAACATTTTATCCACCTGCAAAAGGGGGATATTAGCCATATCTCTGAGGCAAGGTGTATCAGTCGGGTTTTGTTTCTCTAGAGAAACAAAACCAACAGGACGAAGAATTGGCTCACGGGAGTACGGAAATGGGCAAGTCCCAAGATCTGCAGGGTAACCAGGTAAGCTGAAGACTCTGGAGAGCCGATGCTGTGGCTCCAGTCTGAGCTGAAGACCTGAGAATCAGGAGAGCTGGTGCTGTACGTCCATTCCAGAGGCCAGCAGGCTCCAGACCCAGGCAAAGCCAATGTTTCAGTCCGCTCAAGCCCAAATGCAGGAAAAAGCCAACATCCTGTTTGAATGCCATCGGGCAGGAAGAATCATCTCTTACTCAGAGGAGGGTCAGCCTTTTTGTTCTAGTCTGGCCTTCATTGGATTGGGTGAGGCCCACCCACCTTAAGGAGCACAATCTGCTTCACTCAATTGATCAAAAAAATTTTTTTTAATTGATTGAGAGAGAAACATCACATTGTTCTTCCAGTTACTTATGTTTTCATTGGTTATTTTTCTGTGTGCCTCTGAGCCAGGATCAAACCTGCAACCTTGGCACATCAGGATGATGCTCTAACCAACTAAACTACCCGGCCAGGGCTTAAATCTCATCCAAAAACACCCTCACAGAAACCCCCAGAAAAATGTTTGACAGAAGAGCTGGGCACTTGTGGCCCAGTCAAGTTGACCCATAGAAGGTTATGGGTCACAAGGTTATTTTGCGGACGTACCAAGTGAATTGAATGTGTGGAGGCCATCATTTGCATTCACGTGTGTAGACGGTGGTCAGCCGAGTTACGCTATGCCTGTGCCTTGTTCTTGGCCTGAAATTCCCTCCTGTTGCTTCCAAGGTGAAGTGTGTCCTTGAGCCGAGGGAAGGGGATGAGCACAGCCATGAGAAGAAACGGGAAGGGAAGGGGCAAGTAGATGAATGTTTCCGTGAGTAGCAGAAAGCCAATGGAGACCCAGGAGCATCTGGGGGAACTTTAGGGTTAAGAAAAAAGACAACTGGAAAGGCTAAACTATAAAGCTAGAGAGAGGGACCCAGGCAAGGCCTGGCCAGTGGGGGGAACTGTCCCCTGAGGAGCCACAGGGGAGACAATCCCTGCCTTGAGGCCTGTCACTCCTACCAGTCTCGGTGCCAGGGTCAGGAGGCCAGCCAGTCCTCATGTCCCATGGGTGCCGTTGCTCACACACATCCACACACACACACACTCCCTATAAGGCTAGATTAGATACAGTTAGAAGAGGATTCAAAATCTTATCAGAAGCTGGGCAGCATTAGTCCAGAATCTTCCTTTGGCCTTCAGCCATCTGGAGGAGGTAGGAAGGGCTCCCGCCTCCACCCCTGTGATACAGGATCTCGCTGGAAGGTAGTTCTTACCTTATTAATGTAGGCCTCACGTCACAGTTCTGAGGAGAATGTGCTTCTCAGCACTCTAAGTGGGAGCCAAGAGAATGTTCACAAACACGGCCTCTTCTGCTTCTGGACCCGACTCCACGTCACCCAGCCCTCGTCCTCACGTGCGGCTAAGCAGGGTCAGCGCACAGGAGCCCCCGAGCATCTCTACAGCTAGTTTCCCAGCGTCCCAGACAGCCCATCCCACGGGGATGCCTTCTGTCACAAGGAACCCAGCACTGCTGGGGCAATGAGCACACCTGAGAACCAACCCCTATCACCCCAGCCCACCCATGCTGGCCCCCCCCACATGGGTCAGGAGGATGGGTATGTCCAGAGAAAGTGAAGGGAAGGTGGATGGGGGCTTGAAGCCCAGCTCTGGAATGTAGGTTCTGTGACACACTGGGCTAGCTACCCAGCCTCTCGGTTTAAATTATCTCCTAAACACAGTGGTTCTCAATCCTGGCCAGAGTCACTGGCTAACCTTCAGAAAACAACCATGCCCATGCCCAAAGCCAGACCTATAAAATCAGACTCTCTAGTTGTGGAAGCCGGGAACTGGTAAGTTAGAAATGTCCCAGGTGATTCTAAAGGGCATGTCGATCTTTTCTAATTTGCTTCCTGGAATCTGCTGGCTGGGCAACCAGATAAGGAAGATTATTAGGGTGGAGTAGGGTGGGGAGTGGGGTAATGATGAGGCCAATTCCACGTGGCTCCACCAATCAAACTGGAGCCACGGGTGCAACTTACAAGAAGGCAGATTTGGGTTCAAGATTAGCAGAAAAATTCTAACCATTCCCGAAATGCCTCTTTGGGACTTGCCTTCATGACCAGCCTGTGAACCACACAAGATGCTCAGTCTTGTGTAAATTTATAGCGAACGCATCTAATTTTGTCGAGCTGGATTACCTAGTCTAGAAGACTGCTCCAGACAGCCTTTGGCTGCTTCCAAACATCAAAGCCATTCCCAAGAGTTATTGCAGCGCCTCTTACTGCAAGTTCCTTAACCTCTGAGCACCCTGGTTTCCTCCCTATGCCAGCTGTGAGAGTCACCCACATGCCTCACGGTTTCAGTGACGTAAGGAAAGAATGTGCAAGTTCCTGATTTCCCTGGTGGAAGCTGAATGAAGGTGAAGCCTCTCGCCATCAGTCAGGATCGATGGGACAGCATTCATTCCAAGTTCTGAGGTCATTCTAACCCTGGAGCAGAGAGGGCTTTGGGCCAGGGTTCAACTCCCAGCTTTATCACCCAGTAGTGACAAGATTTGATCTCTCTGAGCCTCGATTTCTTCACCTATTCATAGGACTATGAGGATCAAGTGGGAAATACTTAGAAAGCTCTTAGTTAGCACGGAGCCTAACGTTTGGCAAATGCTCCATAAAGGTTGATATCTTGTTAATATTGTCACCCCTGAGGTCAATCTATAACCTAGCTAGGTGGCTGTTTTGAAGGAGACACAGGGAATGGGGACGTGGACGTCTGCACCGTTTGCGTGAGAGCAGCCCCACCGCTCTGCTCACAGTGCCCATGTAAGTAAGTGTGTGGCGTTCCATTCACGTCCCAGGTCCTGGCCTCGGGGCCCCCTCCCGCAGAGCCTGTCTGGACATGAGAACACGAGCCAAGGCGAGCGTTTGCTTTGGAACAAGGAAGGGACAGGGATGGATTTCTGGAGGTGCTCGCCAAGTCAGAGAAAGGAGACATCTGGTTCTCATAAGATGGAGTGCGGGGAGCGGGCTCCATTTTCCTGAACTGTCTGGGACAGTTTGTTACTAGGCTGGCCGCAGCTTCTGTGGGTCGGGAGAGGGACTGACTTAGGACCAGGGCCCTCCACGGCCAGGCCTAGACTTTGAGAATAGACTTGAAATGTTTTTTGAGTCTTCAAAGGTGAGTCTACAGGCATTTCTAAGCTCCTCTCCTCTCCTCTCCTCCGTAACTGGCCGAGTGTGTGAGTGTGTCTACGTGTGAGCGCATGGCAGGGGGCACTGTTGAAGGTGAAGGTGTCCAAGTGAGCAGTTCCGTCACTGGCTCTGGAAAATACTGCTACGGCCCTGATTTAAATTTCTAAGGGCTCTTTAACCTCTTCTGTCCCTCCCGTGGGATTCAAGAAATCGCATTCCTGATGCAGCCGAAAGTGTCAGCCTGGCTGCACAGCCAGGCCTCTGACAAACCTGCCCATCAGTTAGGAGGCCAAGGTGCTTCTCCGTGCGGGTTTTGTTTCTCCCCATTGAGCTCCTGTGTTCGCGTTTTGCTTCTAATACCACCACCACCACCATTTCATTAAACTTAAAATAAGATAGAAGGCACCCACAGCTCAGAGTTTTGTTATTCTTTTTGTGTTTATCTTCTAACTGTTGTTAGAGCCAAGGCATGGAGCCAGTGAGGTTCAGAGGCCCTCCTGGATGCGGACATTCCCAAGGCTTTTTGTGCCGCTTGGCACCGAGGGGATGGTTTGTGGCAAATGAGGCAGGAAGGCTCCCCCTCCAAACATTCAGTCCCCCCACCCTGCCGGTCCGATTGGTGGCGGCGGCGGGGAAGAGGAGCTGCCACAGCTTGCTGCGAACGGAAGGCGGATGCCGGAGGCTGTCAGTGCTCCATCTCTCGATAGCTGCAAATTACTGCCCCGGGACGGATGTGGAAAGAACTGGGAAGTGTGGAGAGACAGAACCACCCATGCCTGCTGCTTAATAAGGACTGAGTGTCTGCTTCCCTCAGGAGGAACTATGACCTCATTGCTATGCCCCTGGGGTCCATGGGAAAGTCTGGTCAGGTGGCTTTGTCTGCCTTTGCCAAGAATGACCATCTTGCTAGGGGAGGGCAAGAATCAATTGTTCAGGGAGCTTGTTCCATGAGCCAACTTTGAGCTAAGAGCTTGACACACTCTCTCATTAAATCTTCACTGTAACTATGTGAAGTGGGTATTATTCTCCCAGAGGTGGAGAAACTTAGACTCACCTTCTGCATTAGCCAGGAGACACTAGGTTGTATGGCAGTCACAAATAGCCCCAAGAATCTCAGTGGTTTTATGTAATGAGAGCTTATTCTGCAAAGCCTCATGAAGGTCAAAGTTTGTTAACGTACACTGGTTCACCAAATCCCTAAAACACCGTAAAGAAGCAAGCAGGGCAATTTTCACAGCCCCATCTCTTGAACTCCACAGCCCAAGAAGCTGCGATCAGGAAGGTGAAGAGGCTTGACGTGCTCAGAGCTAGTCATCCAAATACCCAGACTCAGCCTAATGTGAAGCTCTTCCCAACAACACACCCAACTCCTGTCATTTCAGTATCTGGGAAGACCACCTCTGCCCCCAAATTCTCTCCTCTCCTCTACCTGCTCACTAATGCCTAAAATCCCGACATCAGGACGTCATGGCTGCCCTGGACCCTCCTGTTGGGGAGCTCATCATTCCTGCAGACACAACAGTTAAGGGGCCATGTTGTGGAGCCTTAGGTTTAAGAATATCTGAGATAGCCCTGGCTGGTGTGGCTCAGTGGATTGAGTGCCAGCCTGTGAACCAAAGGGTCACTGGTTCGATTCCCAGTCAGGGCACATGCCTGGGTTGCAGGCCAGGCCCCCAGTACGGGGTGTGTGAGAGGCAACCAGACATTGATGTTTCTCTCCCTCTCTTTCTCCTTCCCTTCCTCTCTCTCTAAAAATAAATAAAATCTTTAAAAAAAGAAAAAAAAAAAGAATACCTGAGACAGAACTTAGAGAACAGAGAGATCAGGGTGAATGGGAGCATCTTGCTTTGAGAAGCTGCTGACTTTGGTAAGATGTGGGAATTCATTTCAGATAAAAATTCCTTTCTAATTCTCTCTTTCCTCTGTTCTATTCTGTTGCATTTTAAAATGCGCAGTGCTTTCCCATGAACTATTTTATTTAATTTCCTGAAAAATTCTGTTAGTAAATCAAGAGGTTACTCACATCTTTTTTCTCATTTGACCAAAACCTGAAAGCTACAGCCGTGGCCCGTGTGGCTCAGATGGCTGGAGTGCTGTCCCATAAACCGAAAGGTCTTGGTTTTGATTCCTGGTCAGGGCATGTGCCTGGGTTATGGGTTTGGTCCCCGATCAGGGAGGCAACCGATCGATGTTTCTCTCTCACTCTCTCTCTGAAAACAACAAAAATAAAAACAAACAACCAAAAGCACCCCTGAAACTTACAGAGGATGAAGTGACTTTTCGAACATCAGCATACCAGAGTCTACACCCAGATTAAAAAGCAAAAAGTTAAAGAGTAATAATCATCAATCATCGTGTGTATGAGGTTAAACTGTCACATTTAGAGCTACCTGGTCATGTATAAATTAATACATTTGGTAAGACTAAGTTTTTTAGCATGACATATTTCATATATACAATGGAGTTTATATAATGCATATATGATATTTAAAATACTAAAATGCTATATCTACCACCTGCTTATTCCAATGTTCTAAAACATTAGATCACTTTAAATTACAAAAATGATATATACTCTCAGCACAAAATTCAAATCATGCCGAAGATGGAAACTTTGAAGTCCCTTCTCCCATTCCTACACCTTCTGGACTCCACCCCCAGGGCTAGGGACTGTTACCGATTGGACACATGACCTTACATCTGTTCCTTCTGGAAAACAATCCGGCAACATATATCGAGTCATAAAAATGTCTATATCTTTCGGTCCTGTCATCCCGTTGTTATAATTTATTTCCAGAAAAGACCTCCTAGTCTTCCTTCCCTTCTTACAGACAAGACAGTCAAGCTCATTACCACATGCATCTTTCCCCTTGTTGTTTCCTCTGGCTGGAACCTTGTTCCCCTAGAGTTGCTCATGGTTGAATGTCCACTCAGCTCAGATGTCACCCCCTCGAGAGGCTGCCCATGGCCACGAGGGAGGGAGCACCAACACTTGCCCTCTCCCCACAAACCAGCAGGAACGCAGTGGGTACGCACATCTTAGCTGAGGGGATGCACGTGCACTCATTGAAAGCACCACGTGATCTATTAGGGAAGGATGTTATTTGACTCACCTTGGAACCCTGGCGGCTACTTCTGCAAAGATACAGTTCTGACTGGCTTTGCAGCCTCTAAGAAAAGTCTGTGAGGGAGTTGTGGCCACCCTGGGGCTGCCCTGGCTGCCATTTGGCCCAGCAGAGGGGCTGCTTTTCAGATGGAGGCACTGCATGGAAGGCGATCTGCCCTCCCTCTAACCCCTTTTTATTCTTGGCTTCTAAAACAAAGAAGAGGTAAAGAAAATCCTTGGGTGAGATCTGTATGCCCTAGTTAATTAGGATGAATAATTTAACACTCTCAAGTCAGACAATGGAAACATTGAGTTTCCACCAAAACATAAACTTGGCCAAGTGGGCGGGGTCTCCAGAAGTCTCCAGAACATCAGGGGTTGGAGGGACTTCTTGTTTAATTACGGAGTATAAAACTAAGGGGGGAAAAACATTCTTAATTAATATTCCCATTAAATGATTAAAATGACAAACGATACTAGGCTAGGTACTATCATTACTTTTAAAGTCTAAGTTTCTAAAAGTTTTATTTTTCAACCAATAGAAAATTGATCTGGTTCCCACTATTAACTGCCAGACAAACTTTATGTTTAAAAACGAAATATTTTTTGTTAAAGAGCAGATTATAAGAAGTGGTTTTTGTGCCCTTAAAAAAAAAAACCCCAAAATTCTGATATACATAATGACTCTAAATCAAAATTCACAAATGGTGGTTGAAATTCTGTCAACTTTCAGTCCAAAGCAACATAAATCCAGTTACTGTGCGTGAACAATTTAAAGTTTATCATGGAAATGACAGCGAGCCATAACTAGCACACCGCTACTAATGGGCTCCTGTCTCCTTCAAACAGGCACAGCAGATGTGCCCGTCTGACCAACAGACTGCTTCGAAAATTAAAGCTATCAGTTCTAAAAATAAGGAACATGTAAATATGAACACTGTAACAAAGCCAGAGCATTAGAGCTGTTTAAAAAAGTAAGATGTGACATAAGCATGTCTGATAGTTCTCTGAGTAAGCCGCTCTTCATTGATTTATAAAGCTATGGTTTCATAATTCTTAAAAGTGTTGCCACACCGCTGCGTGCAGTAATTTCATCGTACGTTCTTGACTACAATGCAATCTTCGAATCCTCTCGCAGCGCTTGACGTGTTATTAGGATTTCTCCAGAAAGTCAGCTTATATTTTCAGCAGCCTTTAGTGCTTCAGTAGCCTTGCGAAGTTCCCTTATAACTGATGATAAAGCTTCTGGGGTCATTGCTTGTTCACAAAGCCATACAAATGGACAGTCTCCACATCTAAGCCAGTATTCAAAATTCCTGAAATCTCGAGCAGAACGTCCACCACCACCGCATTCAGATTCACCGCAGCTGCCGCTGCCACTGCCCTGCCGCTGCTACCACTTGCCCCGGTGGACGCAGAGGGTGTGTCCCTGCTTTCTCTTTCCTTCCGATCTCAGAGAAGACCTGCGGCCACCTGACTCCCACGGTGGTGCCCCATCTCTCTGCTGTGCAGCTCTGAAACCTCCCAGCAGGTCGTCAGTGACCGCAGGGTTCTCCTTCTCTCTGCAGGTCCCATGGGCTTGTCTGCGGCTCCATTTCTCCCTTCTTCTGTAAACAACATCCCACTCGTTGATTTGTCTGTCTGTCTGTCCTCGCACCTTCGTCTCCTTGGGTCCCATTCACTCCTGTCCTCACTCTATCAGGCCTAAGTCCTGGCCACCCTGCTGAAACTCTCTTGTCGGGGTCACGATGGCCTCCAACTTGCCAATCTAAACATTTTGGGGTGGGTCCCTATCTTACCTCCGATTGTAGCTTTTGGCCCAGTGAGGCCCTCCCGCTTTCCTGCCTGTCTGAGTTCCCTTTGTCCACACAACCCACCCGCTTGGTGCACTCTCACCTTGTGGCTCCTCTTCTCCAGTCCCCTGGGCTGGTTCAGCTTCCTTTTCCGGACCTGTCCCAGGGGGAGGACCAGGGCTGAGTGCTCACTCTCCACCCCCTCCCTTCTAAGTATCGCCAGGGACAGCGGTGGGATCATCTGTCCCACAGCTGTCAGTTCCATCTACAAGCTGTTGAAGTGGGCGTCTTCAGCCTGACCTCCCCTCCCTGACCCTCACCCCAGCTCGGGACTCAGAGCTTCACTCAACATCTCCCCTAGGGCGCCTGACAGACACCTCAAACAATCCCTTACTTCCTTCCTCCCAGCGGGGCCGCCAACCGAGAAGCTCACCTGGAGAACCTAGGAATCTCCTTTACCTCCTCATTCCTCACACCTGCCTCCAACCCATTATCAAGTCTGTGAGCCCCACGCTCAGAATACAGCAGCCGCTCTGCAACCCACGGCTCCTAGCACCTCCAAAGCTCACCCTCTAGTTCCCACCTCTCTCTCCCTGACCCACTACAGTGGCCTCCTGACAGGTCTCCCTTCCAGGCCACTGCTCTCTACATAAGAGCCGAAATGAACGTTGGAAACATAAGCCGGGTCTTGTCACTCCTCTGCCTAAAGCCCCCTTGGCCTCCAGAGAAAGAGGCCGGACTCCACAAGCTCCAGTGAGGCACCTGCCTAACTCTCCTCCCCCACATGCTACCATCCACTCCTTCCCTCCCCTGGAGCCATTCTGGCCTTGTTATGCCTCAAACACCCGATTCCTTCTGGCTGCAGAACTTCCATACCTGCTGTTCCCTCCCTCAAATCGTCCTTCCTTCTGACCTCTGATCCCTGTGTTCTCTTTAGAACCATTCTCCGGCCTCTGAGAGTGAACAGCTCAGCTCTTCCCACCCCAACCACACTCTCTCCCCTTCCTCACTTCGTATTTCTTCCTAACAGCACTAGACTTGATTATGTTAGATTCCATTTGCTTATCATTTTGCTGTCTGTTCCTTTCTTGTATGTAAACTCCATGAGAGCTGGGCCTAGTCTGTTTCCTTCACGCCAACCTGCAGAGCCCAGCACGGTGCCTGGAACACAGAGAGTGTTGAAGGAAGGAAGGAAGGAAGGAAGGAAGGAAGGAAGGAAGGAAGGAAGGAAGGAAGGAAGGAAGGAAGGAAGGAAAGAAGGAGCGAGTGAGCAGGTGTTGCCTTGGACACTGTACACTTGCTGTGAGGAAGGTGCTTCAGCTCAAGCTGCTCCACCTCAGAGACCCCATGTCCTCCCTCAGAGCTGCTTTTGGAGAAGAAGCCAGAGCCTGTTCAGGGATGGTCCTAGGGTCACCTGCGCCATGGCTACGGCCCTTACGCCTCGCTCCCAGGAACCCCTCAGCCAGTCCTGGAGGCCAATTAGACCCTGGCCTCTTTCATCCCCATTTCTGGGTCTCTACAGCCCTAGGGACAGTCACAAAAGGTTCCTGGACTAGGAGCTAGAGCTCCAGGAGCCTTCCCAGACTGAAAGCCAGCCCCATGGCCTCTGCCCCCTGGGTCCAGTTGCCCTGGAGGATGGTGTGAGTCCTTGCACCAGTCTTTTCAGCCCAAGATGAGAAGTTAGAGAAACATCCTTACAGGAATGAGCATAATGTAGCCCCACCTCTCCCAAGGAGCCTCCCATCTCCCTGCCCCGGCTCCTTCCCTGGCTCCTGGAATGAGCCCTCCTTCAGCGAAGGTGCCTCCTCCTCTCTCCCAGGCCTCTCCACCTCCACCTCCTCAACCTGCCCAGGTACACCCAAATGCTGGGCCTGCGTATTCTTCACGCTGGTTTCCTACACCTCACTGTACAAATAAAATAGTAATAAGAAAATAAAAAGAAAGAAACCCCTTAGGAAGGGGTTAGAAGTATAGACTCCTGGGACCCATCCCCAGGGTCTGATTCCTCTGGTTTGGGCTTATGCCTAAAATCTGGATTTGAAACACACACTCTGGTCTTCTAACACAAAGACCCTCAGGTGGCACTGAAAGACACCCTGTGAGAAATGCTGGTGCCTGGGCCTCAGCCCCAGGGATTCTGATTTGGGTAGTCTGGGTAGGTGGAGCCTTGGGACTTTAAAGCCCTCTTCCCCACCCACCCTCACCCCTCTCATTCCCTACAGACTCTCCTGGGCAGCCTGGGGTGGGAACGCTGGCTTACCGGTGCTCATCGCAGGCGTTGACTGGAATGGAGTGGCTGGCTTAACGTGAGCATCTCTCTGGGGGGGGTGACTCACTCAGCCACTCTGCCTGCTGTGAACAATTCTGCCTGGCGGGTGTTTCCGAAGGAGCCCGGTGCCAGGCCCTTGCTGGTTGCTTGGGAAATACAAGATGTGGTCCCTCTCAGAGTTTCCATTCGCCTTGGAAAGCCAGGGTTCAGGAAGTGGTTTGCCATCCACTCGGGGTTCTGGTGATGAAGTGCAGGGTAAAGAGAGGAAATGGCTGCTGTGACAGGGTGTCGACCCAGTGCCAGGCCAGCTCAGTTGGTTCAGTCTTTCCTGCACACCTGCCAGGAGTACGTGTTATGGATGAGGAAGTGAGGCCCACAGAGCTGCGTAGGCCCTTGAACCAGGTGTGTCTTAACCACTATCCTGTCCTCCCTCCAAAGCTGTGTGTTAGTGGAGACAGGGCCCAGGTGGTCAGCCCTAGGCATTTGGCCCTTGAAGACTGGAAGGCCTTGGACCCTTGCTGCCCAGGGTTAGGATCCCTCCAGCCCCAACCCCTCTGCTCTTCAACACTTCTGCCCCCCAATCTTCTGTTTCCATGTGCCCCAGATCTTGGACTTAAGAGTGTGAGCTCCTGCCCTCAGCTTAATCCTAGGAACAGCCAGTTCAGGTGACCTTTAGACAATGACTTAGTAGACTTGGGGCTTGATACTCAGGAAGCCAGTGGTGCTTAGTCTTTTTTAAACATTTTATTTTATTTTAATTAATTAATGTATTAATTAAATTATACTTTATTGATTATACTATTACAGTTGTCCTGATTTTTTCCCCTTTGTCCCCCTCCACCCAGCGCTCACTCCCTCCAGTAGTCCCCCCACCATTGTTCATGTCCATGGGTCATGCATATAAATTTTTTGGCTACTCCATTTCCTATACTGTACTTTACATCCCATGGCTATTCTGTAACTACCCATTTGTACTTTTTTAAAAATAAATTTTTAATAAAGATTTTAGTTATTTATTTTTAGAGAGTGAAAGGGACAGAGATAGGGAGGGGTACATCATAGTGTGGTTGCCTCTCTAGCACTTCCTACTGGGGACCTGGTCCACAACTCAGGCATGTGCTCTAGACTGGGAATCGAACCTGCGACCCTTTGGTTCTCAGGCTGGCACTTGATCCACTGAGCAACACCAGCCAGGGCCCTATTTGTACTTCGTAGTCCCCTCATCTCTTCAGCCATTCCCCAGCAGTCCCCTCCCATTTGGCAACCATCAAAACACTCTCTGTATCCATGATTCTGTCTCTGTTCTTCTTTGCTTAGTTTGTTTTTTACATTCAATTGTTGATAGATATGTATTTTTTGCCATTTTATTATTCATAGTTTTGATCTTCTTTTTCTTTTTTATTGTTTTTTATTTTTATTTTATTCTTTTTATTTTTATTTTTTTTTTAAGATTTCATTTATTTATTTTTAGACAGAGGGGAAGGGAGGGAGAAAGAGAGGGAGAGAAACATCAATGTGTGCTTGCCTCCCACATGCCCCCAACTGGGGACCTGACCTGCAACCCAGGCATGTGCTTGGACTGGGAATTGAACTGGGTACCCTTTGGTTCGCAGGCCAGCATTCAATCCACCGAGTGACACCAGTCAGGGCTGATCTTCTTTTTCTTAAGTCCCTTTAACATTTCATATACTAATGGTATGGTCATGATGAACTCCTTTAGTTTTTTTCTTGTCTGGGAAGCTCTTTATCTGCCCTTCAATTTTGAATGATAGCTTTGCTGAGTAGAACAACCTTGGCTGTAGGTCCCTCCTTTTCATGACTTTGAATATTTTTTGCCAATCCCTTCTTTTAAGAAATAAGCTGACAGTCTTACGGGAACTCCCCTGTAGGTGACTAACTACTTTTCTCTTGCTGCTTTTAAGATTCTTTCTTTATCTTTAACCTTTGGCCTTTTAATTATGATGTGTCTTGGAGTGGGCCTCTTTGCATCCATCTTGTTTGGGACTCTTTGTGCTTCCTGGACTTGCATGTCTATTTCCTTCACCAAATTAGGGAAGTTTTCTTTCATTATTTTTTCAAATAGATTTCCAATTTCTTGCTCTTTCTGTTCTCCTTTGGTCACCTCTATGATGTGAAGGTTGGAACACTTGAAGTTGTCCTAGAGGCTGTTTATACTACCCTCATTTGTTTAATTCTTTTTCCTTCTTGTTCTGATTGGTTGGGATTTTTTTGTTTGTTTGTTTTTTATTTTTGTTTTTGCTTGCTTATGTTCCAAATCATTGATTTGATTCTCAGCTTCATCCACTCTACTGTTATTTCCCTGCAAATTGTTCTTTATTTCAATTAGTGTATCCTTTGTTTCTGACTGGGTCTTTTTTATGCTGCTGACATCCTCACTAATTTCCTTGAGCATCATTACAACCAGTGTTGTGAACTCTTCATCTGATAGAGTGCTTATCTCTATTTCATTTAGCTCTTTTTCTGGAGTTTTGATCTGTTCTTTCATTTGGGCCACGTTTCTTTGTCTCCTCATTTTGGCAGCCTCCCTGGTTGTTTCTGTGTATTAGATGGAGCTGCTTTGACTCCGTGTCTTGGTAGTGTGGCCTAATGTAGTAGGTGTCTTGTAGAGTCCAGTGGCACAGCCTCCCCATCACCATAGCTGGGTACTCAAGGTGTGCCTTTTGTGTGGGCCGAGTATGCCCTCCTCTTGTAGTTGACCCTTGATTGCTGTTGGCAGATCAATGGGAGCGATTTACCCATGCCAGTCAGCTGCAAGGACTGGTCCTGACCACTGACCACCAACCTCTGCCCTCCATGGAGGATTAGCTGTGCAGAGGCAGCATGGTGGTTCTCCAACAGGGTCTGTAGCTGTCCACTGGGTGTGCTGGCCCTGGGGTTTCCTGGTGGTAAAGGTCAAGCTCAGCCCCTACCTGTGTTTTTGCCATGGGCCACCATGCCTGAGTTATAAAGCTACTACTTTATAGCACAAGATGGTTGCTACTTGTGCTGGGCTTGGAGATTCCCAGGCGAAGCCAAGCTACAAATCTAAGCTGGCTGCTGCTAGTGCTGGGCCTGGCACTCACTGAAGTCAGCTGTTGCTTGTTTGATAAGATTTAAGAACTTATAAAGCATGAGCCTAGACAAGCCATTCATTTGGAAAAACGGCTTGGGTGGGCCAGAAAGTTGGGTGGGGCAGAGTCTCTGGGGATCTCCATAGCAGGTCTAATAGTGTTATCCAGGTTAATGGAGTCTCAGGTATAACACCAGCTTGCTGGCCCTGTGGGGGGAGGATTTAGCAAAGGGAAAATGGCCTCTGCTCACCCCAAATGCCAGACACTCAAGTTTCTCCCTGTATGCCACTGGTGCCTTTCAAGCTGCTACCCCAGTGCTGTAGCTCAGAGGGAGTGAGTCTGAGTAGGTTAGTCTGTGTGGGTTCTTTAAGAGGAATAGCTTGGGGATCCAGCAGTGTCTTCCACCAACTCAATCCCTGCTTTTTTGCAGCCAGAAATTGTGGGGACTTATCTTTCTGGCACTGGAACCCTGGGATGGGGGGCCTGGTATGGAGCAGGGACTGTTACTACCAAGATATCCCTCCCTAATTTTTATCCACCACGTGTGGGTGAGGGATCAACCTGTTCTGTGTCTGCGCCCCTCCAACCAGTCTGGATGGATGTGGTGTCTTAAATTCCATAGTTGTCAGACTTCCATTCGACTCAATTCCTGAGAGTTCTGAGTGACAGTTGTTCTGTATTTTAGTTGTAATTTTCATGTGGTTGTGGAATTGGCGAGCCATGTCTGCCTATGTCGCCAATTTGACCAGAAGTATTTAATTGATTTGAGAGAGAGAGAGAGGGGAAGGAGTGAGAAAGAGAGAGAAATACTATTTTGTTGCTCCACCCATCCATGTACTCATTGGTTGACTCCTGTATGTGCCTTGACCAGGGATCGAACCCACAACCTCAGTGTATTGGGACGACTCTCTAACCAACTGACCTGGCCAGGGCAGAGATGCTTAGACTTGGCAGCCTCCTAGAATCACCTGGGGAGCTTTTAAAAATGCCCCATTAAATGAAAATCTCTGGCAGTGGACGCAAGCATGAATATGTTTTAAAGCTCCCCAGGAGACTCCAACAAGCAGCCGGTGTTGGAAACCAGTGCTCAAAGCCCATTCCTCATACCCAGTAGCGGCAGTTCTCTGATGGCTGGAGGCGGGGCATGGGAGTCAGACGAGTTTGACCAACTCTTGACCTATTAGCTACATATCCTGGCAGAAGTTACTTCAGATCCCTCTCACTATTTTCCTCATTTGTAAAGTGGGGGATGGTACCAACCTCACAATAGGGTGCTTGATACAAAATAGGTATTTAATATGTATTATGATTTATAGTCCATAGCTCAAACTTCCCCTCATTGGATGAGTAAACCTTCCAACATGCCAAGGAGATGTTAACACACACACACACACACACACACCCCCATCACATTTTAACACACACCCCTCACATTTTAAATTCTGTTTCCTGAGGCTGCATCAATCCTATTGTAAACCTTCTTAGCTCCCCTCTTGCCTCTCACCATTGCCAGCTAGTTTCTTGGGATTGTAATGTCTCAGAGGTTGTCCCTGGCTGCCATTTTTAAAAACATTTATTTATTGATTTGAGAGAGAGGGAGGAAGGGCGGTGGGGAGAGAGAGAGAGAGAAATATCAGCTTATTGTTGCACTTATTCATGCATTCATTGGTTGATTCTTTTATATGCCCTGTCCGGAGACTGAACCTGCAACCGTGGTTTAATCGGGACAACACTCTGACCAACTCAGCTACCAGGCCAGGCCTAGCTGCCATGTTAAAAGCCTCTCTGTGTCCTCCTTGTGTCTGATTTGCCAGGCGCTGCTGCTGCTCGTGGGTCCCGTTGGGTAGGACTTTTTCATTTGAAGTCTTCAAATCCCTGGGTTAGTAACGGGGAGAGGGGCCCCAGTGTATTCGCCCAGGAAAAAGCTCACAGCCTGATTAAACTGGTGTTACCTTGCTTTGGGCTAAAATTATCTCACCTCATGCTGATTGGAAACCTTGATGCCTTTGATTAATTAAAATGCACAAACAAATCAATGATTATTTTTTCCTCAACAGAACCTCTCAGATGTGAGATTTCTAGAGAAAAATCCTGGCAATATAAAGGGTCTCTGGTAAGGGCGTGATCAGGGACCCCTAGACAGGACAAGGTCGATGAGAGGATGCTGGTGGGACAGCTTCTAGCCAATCATAATCAGGCCTTGGGGTTCAGGTTAAAACCGACACTGTGGCTGACCTTTGTGTGCTGAGTGTCAGGAGGCCACACTCACAGAACCTGTCTGCCACCCTAGGCCAGGGCCAGTGTCTGAGGTGAGGGGTGGGAGCTGAATTATGGGGAAACCTTAATGGTTGAGCTTTGCCGTAATAGACACGATTATTGTAATAGATATGGTCTCTTAGTTCCCACCATATACCAAGTACGTAACATACTTTATCTTGCTAAGTTCTCCCAATGGCCCTGTGGATTAGGTACTAATGTCCCCAGAGAGAATATCTTCATTAATTCATCCAAAAGTATTTATTGAGCTCCCACCATGAGCTCAGTCCTTTTTGGAAGCACAAGCCAACACAGTCCCTATTTCATGCAGTTTACAGTCTAGTCGGGGAGACTACTATTTCTTAGATAATAATACACGGATCGATGTATCAGAGCACTTGGCAACATACAGATTAAGCTATTTCAGGCAACCCTCTCTTGTACCATATAGAAATCCTGCATGAAAGTGTAAGGAAAACACTTGAAAATGTATGGCTGAGCTCAAAAGAAAGAAAGAAA
The DNA here is from genome assembly GCF_022682495.2 of Desmodus rotundus. Taxonomy (NCBI): domain Eukaryota; kingdom Metazoa; phylum Chordata; class Mammalia; order Chiroptera; family Phyllostomidae; genus Desmodus; species Desmodus rotundus. The sequence continues at coordinate 112,130,465 of NC_071393.1, forward strand.
ATGTTCACATTCCAGAGGTAGTATAAGAACTCAAAGCCAGGATGAGCTAATCTTATGATTCACAGGGTTTTGACTATATAAAGGCCTTCAAAGCTTGGAGCCTGGAGTCCTAAGGCCCTTGTAAAGATAGGAGGCAGCCCCAGGCTGTTTAAGGCTGGAGAGTTGGAACTTGCCCCTTTGATTTTATCCCTTTAAGGCTTGGATTCTTGAAGATAACTCTAACCAGGGAAAAAGGAAGGCTAGAAAAACTCTACCAACCAGGCCTGCAGAAGGAGCAACAAAATGTTCTCACTGTCCTGGGCTTGGGAGAAAAGTTCCTGGCTGGGTAGCTCAGTTGGTTAGAACATCTTCTCTACATACCAAGGTTGTGGGTTCAATCCCTGGTCAGGGCACATGCAAGAATCAACCAATGAGTGCATAAATTAAGTGGAACAACAAATCACCATCTCTCTCTCTGTCTATCTCTCCCCCGACTTCCTCTCTTTTTCTAAAATCAATAAATGAAAATTAAAAAAAAAAAGAAAGATGGAAGGTCCCGGCCTGCCCCACACCCCGCATGCGCCCCACATGGAGGACTGCTCTGCCATAACCTCCACCCTCGGTGTGCCCCCAGTCCCAGGACTCTGTGCCCAAAATTTAAAATGAAAGTTAGGCTAGAACTTAGGTCCCTGACAGAAGCAAAACCCAAAGTGCTCTGTAAGAATATTTTTGTGACTCAAGGCTCACAGATGTCACACAGCAAAGCAACCCCCACTGGCCCTGACCGGTGTGGATGAGTTGGCTGAGCATCTTCCTGCAAAGCAAGGCTGGAGCCCCTCGCTCGAGGGTGGGGCTCACACTTTCCCGCAGGACCTGACACAGAGGGTGCCGTGCAATGCCTAGTTTGACAGGTTCCTTGTTTTCCGTTATTTCATATGAAAATAACCGTGACTATTAGCCCCCTAGAGCAACTCTGTGTTCATTAAAATGAGAGAACCATTACATGAGAGGAAGGCACATCCTTTTGCAGCCGCCTGGGCCCTTCCGATAGCCATTTGCCCTGAGCTGGCCGTGGCCCTGCTTGCTGCTGGGTTTACTCCACTCTCCTTAGCCCAAAGAGTGCATGGGTGGATTTGCCGCTGTGAGGCCTCCAGGAGCCAGTGGGGGGCTGGCTGAGTTCTAGAGCCAGCCTGAGTGCCCAGTGGGCATAATGCGCCTGCCCTGGTCTCTACATGGGGACACGTGACATGGGTCTCAGGCCCTCAGAACGCATTGCCCCTGACCCATTCCCACCTGGCACCTCTTAGGAAAGTAGGACAGGAGCTGCTGGGCTGCAGGCAGGGATCCAGATTTTAATATCTAGTCTCTAGGGTTGTGCCAGGCCCTAACAGGCCCAGTCTATACTGCAAGGGAGTGAGGGGTAGGGAGGAACTTCCTCATCCTCTACCTCTGAGAAGAGAGAAAACACAGGGATCCTTTTGCACATGCAGCCAGAATGTGCCAGAATTATTTAAATATTGAAATGATTCCAGTCTGGTTGGTAAGCAGTCACAGTCCTGAGCTCCCCCCAGAGCCACCCCAGTCCTTCCCCAGAGACTGCCCTCCAGCTCCAGGACCCTGACTCCGCCCCTCAAGCTGAAATCAGTTCTGTTTGGTCTGTGCCCGTGAGTGCCTGTAGGTATGTGGAGTATTTCCCCACTTGTGGGCTTTCCGTACCCAAGACACCAGCTGCTTCCTGGCTGAGGGGTATGGCATGGGAATGGGCAAAAGAATCACTTAGCTAAGACTACAAGGGCTGACCTATATATGATAACAGCCAAGGCGAAACCAGGTGGCAGCTGGCATTCTTGCCGGGGTTCTCATGTCCAGGAAACGACTGGCACAGGGCTTTTGGGAGGACTGTGCTCCCCGTGCAATAGTGGAAACAGCAGTAAGACTCTGGTCCTACTCTGGTTCCGAATACCCAGCTCTGTGACCTTGAGCAATTTACCTAACCTCTCTGAGCTCCTGCAAATATCCCTTGCGTAAGGTTGCCAGGGTAATGAACATATTGAAAACTTGGGAGCTCAGTGCCTTGCCTCAAGGTCCTGTGCTAAATCCAGACCTGTAAATATAGCAGCAGAGGATCTGCACCCGCCTGCTGGCTCCTGCTGTTCCCAGAAGTACTCCCAGTTCCTGGCGATGGTTACCAGGATGCCGGCTGTAACCAGGTGCTCCGGTGGCCAAGGAGAGACGTCCCTCCTCCTCTGAGGGCCTGGGGATAAATAAGCAGGGAAGTGACTGGAAGGGCAGCTGGCCCCCATGCCTTTTTCTCTGCCCTGTCTGGTTGCTGGTGAGGGGGGCTCATTGCTGGGGGGCTGGGGGAGGTGGTCACACCCTCTAGGATTCCTCATTATGGGGGGCAGTCTAGCCTTCCCCCAGCCCCATCCCACCCTGACACTCCCACACTACACATTCAAGCACACGTAGGAACATATGTAGATTTGCATGCATTCTTACACACACATTATTTGTAAACACATACACACATCTACACTCACCTACCATGCAGCCACACTTATACATGCCTCACATACATATTCACACATACATGTTCACACTCACCAACACACACACACACACAACATACAAATGCTCACACACATTCATACACATATTCCCAAGAACACGTAAAAAATGCAGTACCTAAAATAATTTGAGGTGGTTCACATTTAAAAATACTTCTGGTAGTGAGGGATGTATTTCAATATGTAATGAAGAAAAAGTGGCACACCCATCAAACTGGGATCCGACAGCAGTGATCGTTTAGGACAAAGGTAAAGAAGGTAGGACAAGATTTAAGTGAAAGGGAGTGTGTTGCTTTTCTTTTTAGAGATTTTATTTATTTATTTTTAGAGAGAGGGGAAAAGAGGAAGAACAACATTGATGTAACACAGAAACATCAATAGGTGGCCCCCAGGAATCGAAGGCGACCCTATGTTTTGCGGGATGACGCCCATCCAACTGAGCCACCGTGGTCAGGGTGGGAGTGAGCTGCTTTAAAAGGAAACGCTGAGTCAGTTGTGGCAGGAGTTGTGTGAGTGATCCCGGCAGGCCCTCGCTTTGGGGAGGGGAGGGCTGGAGGCTCTGCGTGGAGCGTGTGGGGAGTGCTGGCACCTCGAGGTGCAGGGGCCGTGGCAGCTGTGTGTGGGGCTCTCCTAAGAGAAGAGGGAAATTTATCCATTTTTTTTCTTTTATGGTTATTGCCTTCTGTGCCCTATCTTAAAAAATCTTTGCCTACTCTAAGCTTATGAAGGTAGTCTCCCATGTTTTCTTCTAGAAGTTTTAGAGTTTTAGCTTTGATGTTGAGGTTTGTAATTAATTTTGAAGTACATTTTGTGTACAGTATGGAATGCGGCCGAGGTTCGTGTCTTTCCTGTGCACGAGTAACTTGTTGCTCTCGTACAGTTTGTTGGTATAACTTCCTTTACCCATTGAATTGCCTTGATGTCATTGTCAAAACCAACGGACTGCATTTTATGCGGACCTGTTCCTGGACTGTGCTGTTCCATTGATGTGTTCGTTAGCCTTTGCCAATACCACTCTGTCTTGATTATGACAGTTTGATCATGTCTTCAAATCAGGAAGTGTAAATTATGCACATTCCTCTTATTCAAAATCATTTTGACTAATACAGGCCCTCTGCATTTCTATATAAATTTTAGAATCAGCTTGTCTTGATGGGATTTTGATTCGGATTGCACTGAATTTGAGCAACACTAACAACTCTGCAACACCCTTTCAATCCAGTAACACGTATTTCACTCGGCTTATTTCGTTCTTTAATTTCTCTCAGCAATGTGCTGTCGTTTCTAATGTATAGGTTTCACACATCTTTCATTTGAATTCGTCCTAGGTATTCTATATTACATATATATCATTAACATTATATATATATATATCTTGGTGGGAATACTAGCCACGTGATTTTTCTGTGTTGACAATGAAATGCATCAACTTTTGGAAGGCTTGCTTATTCACTAAAACAATTCTTTCCAAATAACGCACAAAGTTACAAACTCATGCAGGGGGAAGATCCACCTAAAGTACAAGGCAGACGCACGGATTTTAATGTTGCAGCATGTTGAAAGGCTGTGGAATAGTTTCGGATTTCACGTTGCAGTTGATCTACAAGAAACTACTGCTTGTTAACTTCTGGAGTAGTGTGAAAGAATAGTCACGATAACTTGAAAAGGCTACTAGAATACTCCTCTCTTCTCCAGCTACAGATCTGCATGAGGCTGAATTATCTTCATAGACGTTGATAAAAATTATGCATTTCAGCAGAGGGGGTATACTGTAGAATGTGAAACTCCAGCTATCCTCTATTAAAAATATTTGCAAAAACGTAAAGGAACATCATTCTTCTCAGTAAGTATTTTTGTTTTGTAAAGTACAAATAACTTTTGAAGTTAAAAATAACAATGTTAACATGTAATGGGTTGGTTATTGTTATTTTTTAATGAATAAATAAATGTGTTTTAATTTCTCAGTGTTAATTTTTAACATGGTAAATATATGGATAATAAATATAGCTATAACCTGCATAAATAAAAGTTCTTTGTGGTCCTTAGTTGTTCAGACAGAGTAGAAGGGGTCTTGAGGCCAAAACGTTTGAGAACCGCTGCGTTAGAGGTGAAGTTGTTCATCAAAATCTGTGGATGAGGAGACGGGCTGAGAGGTCAAGTTTTTGTCCAAGCTTTACTCCTCCACAGGGGGCTGCCTTGCAACAGGTGAGTAAACGAGGGATAGGCCTCCTACAGCATGGAAAGATCTAGAAGGAGCTTCTGTGGGCCACAAAGAGCCAGCAAGTACATCTGAGAGGTCTGCACAGGGAACCAGGGAAAGTCAGTCTCTCTCTCTCTCTCTCTCTCTCTCTCTCTCTCTCTCTCCAGGAGAAAGTTTATTTAGAAAGTTGCAGAGGTAGAAGAGAGCCCTAGAAAAAATGGGCTCAGGAAACAAGTTACAGAGACAAAAGAAGGGCCCCTGGAGCTTAGGAGAAAGAGGGAGAGAGATACACACCTTTAGGGACGAAAGAAGGAGGAGAGGCCATGCTCTGGAAGAGAGAAAGAGAGAGCGCCCTGGGGAAAGAAGCTTGGGGGGCGGGGGAGGCGAGGGTGTGCTCCACAGAGAGAGCCACCCAGAGCACTCCGCCCTGAGGGCTTCTATCTGGAGGCTTAGGGGAGAATCCCATTAGAACATTCATCAGCTCTCCAGGTGGGCCCCCTCATGGTCTCCACTGACTGGTCAGTGCCAGGGGGTCTTTAGTCAATGCAGCGGGTCCTGATGTCAGTCATGGCAGAGTGACACCAAGGCTGAGTACACGTGACACCTGAGCTGAGATTTGAATCACAGGTAGGGTTTTGACAGTCCAAAAATTGTGGGAGACTTCATGAATCTTTTTGTTTCATCTCAACAAAATCCAGATCTGGAATCCATGAGGCCAACCTGATGGACTCTGGTTATTTAAAGGTGTGACGTGTCCTGGCCAGTCTGAAGGGTGGAGTCCGGCTGTTGGCTTATGGAAACTGTCTCCTGCCATTTGTGTGGGCTCCACAGCTTGCTACTGAAGCACTTCCATGCATGCTCTTTAATTTGATCTGTATAAAAGCTTTGGGTGGGAGGCTGGGCAAGTATCATTGTTCCCATTTTACAGAAGAGGAAACTGAGGCTCCATAAGGTTAAGTAAGAAACTGATCATTGTACTTAACTCCAGCATAGGCACTGATGAATTATGAGACAGGGGTGGGAGGGTAATTATTTGAATGTTATACATGTGCATGGATTAACTATTTAAGCAAACACACTGAATGGTTTTTGTAAATGAGGTCTAGCGACTTTCCCAAGGTCACAGGGCTAATAAATGGTGACACTGGCATTACAGCTCCAGTAGCTGGGCTCCAGAACCACATCTTATCCATAATGCTTTCTGACTTCCTAAAATATGCTATTTTCCAGACTTAAAAACTGTGACACATGGACACAAAAGGACAATTTTTTATCATTGTGAATAATAGCAGTGAACAGAGGGCCTTTTGGGAGACTGAGACTTGGGTTTGTCAGGAGTGGCTTTTGTCTAATTCATGGTGGGAGATCAGGCCAGGGAAAAGGAAAGGGGCACCAACTCGGACACTGGGGAAGGGCAGCTTCTCTTCAGCCCCATGCTAATCCAGCAGAGAAAGCCAGTGCACCGAGAGAGCAGGTGAGAGACGACAGACCACAGAGACAGATGATGGGGCGTTTCACCAGCTGACTTGCTGGTTCCTAAATCCAGATTCTCTGTCTTACTAACCACTACCTAGCCCTGACTATGTTAACCTGAGAAAGCGTGAACGGATTTCTGCTTCCAAAACTAACCCAGTCCTGACTGAGTCCAAGCATTAGGCACCTGCTGGGCCTGCACTTTGCTCTCACACTTTATATGCTTCTCTGGTCCAGGTTATTGTAACAGCCTCCCAGGAGAGTCTTTCTCCTCCCAGGTGGTCTTCCTGTTTCAAACCTCGCTTCTCTTCACCTGTTCTCCACACAGCAGCACACACAGAGTGAGTCAGCTAAAATGTCAGTCAGATCACGTCATTCCTTTGCACAGAATGCTCCTGCCTCAGGGCCTTTGTGCGTGCTGTTCTCTCTGGCTGCACCGCTCTTACTCCAGGGACCTGTGTGACTCACTCTCTCATATTTTTTTAAACTTAAAAAACAATCCTCACCCAAGGATATGTTTATTGATTGTAGAGATAAAGAGGGAGGGAGAGAGAGAGAAACATCGATCAGTTGCCTCCCGTACATGTCCCAGTAGGGGATTGAACCTGCAACCTTGGTGTATCAGGATGATGCTCTAACTGAGCCACCTGGCCAGGGCCTCCCCTAGAGCCTTTGACTGAATAATAACCTGTGCATGCTTAGCTAAAATTCCATGTGGTCCAGCAAAAACAATTTCTGAGGAAAGAACCATTATTGGGGAGCTGTAAACAGAATAATTCCTAGAGCTCATACAGGGCCTAGAATGGTTAAACTTTCCTCTAGTCAGAGTGGAGAAACCTTGCTAAACACATGGGCATTCCATGGAGACCCGCCTCTTAGAAGTGAGCTAAACTGGCCCTGGAATGAGACTACTGTAGTCCATCCCTAAGGGAGCTTGAACACAGCCTGGAAAGGATTGAAATAATCTGCATGTTACTTAACTGCCTGCCAGATAGTCTGTCATTCTTTAAAGGAATAAAACAAAATCCAGCACTCAACAATGTAAAATTCACAACATCTGGAATCTAATAAAAATATTCACATACAGTTAGACGCAGGAAAATATTACTCATAATGAAGAGAAAAATCAGGCCATAGAAACATACCCAGAAATGACAGAAGTTCTTCAGGCAGAAATAGACCAGTACACACACACACGCACACACACACACACACATTCAGTCAACAATTTTACAAAAGCACCAAGGTTATTTAGTGGAGAAACAATAATATTTCCAACAAATGTTGCTGGAACAAATTGATATCCACATGAAAACAACTAACTTCAACCCTTATCTCACACCATATGCAAAAGTTAACTCAAAACAAATTATAGAAATACAATCGATTTTTGTATGTTGACTGTGTATCATGTGACCTTGCTAAACTCACTTGTTAGTTTTGTCTAAGGAGATGGGCAGTCAGGACAAGGGAAAGTGGGGTGAAGTCATGTGGGATTGGCTAATTTAGATCTGGTTGGGTCAGGGAGGCCTTCCTGGGAGAAGTGACAGATGAATGGATTTGAAAGAAAGGCAGGGAGCAAGGTGGAGAGAGCCACGCATGGAGCCCTCTGAGAGTGGGGTAAAAGGGTGGGTGTCTTCCAGAGCTCCCCAGAATCTGCACTCAAAACAATGGTGGCAGCAGAAGCAGGGGGCTGAGCTCAGGTCTGCCCTTTGGAAACAGCCTGAGAGAAGGTGCTTCTTTAGGGGCTGGGGGGTAATGCAGGCTGTACCTTTGGGCACCCAGACTGATTCTGGTAGCAGGCTGACTGGGGAAGCAAGTGCCTATTGTCTGGGTGAAGTGGTGCATGGAAAGTCACTTGTCACTTCCCAGACAAGGAAGCCCCAGCTCAGACCTTAGATAATTTGTCCAAGGCCACACTGCTAATAGGTGGCAAAACTGCTTCTCCCCAGGGCCCAGTGTGGGTTCACAGCCCGGTGGGTGTTATAGTGATAGAATGGATGTCCCAAGTGGCTGTGGGCTTCTGTTAGACACCTGGAGCCCTTGGGCCAGATCCTGCTTCACATTCAGCCAGCCATCTTATCCTGGAAACGCTGCTGCTCTGAGGATTACACAAGAGCTGGCCAAAGGCTCCAGCCCAAGGGCAAGTCCGTTCACACAGAGGGAGAGCCCTGTGACAAAGGGGATCATTGGCCAAAGGCCTGACTTGGAGCACCTGTGAACTCACAAGGCTGACGGCACACCTGTTGAGTCTGCAGATATAGAAAGCACTTACTGCTGTGTCTGACACACAGTAGGTGCTCAATCTCTGGTTGCTATTATTACATTAAAGACTTAATTTCCTTCTGTAGAAATTGAATTGGAAGCTGGATTCCCTTCTGGGCTGAGACCTGGGGAGTTCTCCAGGGCCAGAGCTGGGGGAACCAGATGAAATTTGTTCCTAATGGGGGTTCTGTGGAAGCTCAGCAAGTACTTCTATCAAATTAGTGGGCCCACCAGACACGGGGGAGCAGATTTCTTCCTGAGCCTGGGCCCTGCCATCCCTTGTCCCTTGAAAATCAGATTACCAGGAGGGCAGGGCCAGGGAGGAAACTGAACTAACACAATTACCAGCCCCAGCTTGTCCGTCTCAGCCTGGGGACAGGGTGGGGAGGAGGGGAAGGCAGAGGGGAGTCAGAGCCTCTCAGGAAATTACGAATCGGAGAAAGTGGACCGGATGAGCCCATCCCTGCTGCAGGGCCCCATCTCCACCATCCCATCTTGGGAATGGTTGCCTCATCTCCGTGCGGTTCCCACGGAGCGCCAGTAACAGAGGCCTCTGTCCTCCCTTGAAGATCAGTGTGGTAATCCCTTTTATAGCTGTGATGCCATCCAGCCTTGGCTTGCCTCTCCCTAGCGATGGGCTGTTTGTCACCCATCAAGGCTTTCCACTCCATTATTGGTTCAAAACCAGCCAACTGCAGACTTGGGGCAGTGAACACACAATACAGTATCCAGATGAGGTATTGTAGAATTGTACACTTGAAACCTATATAATGTTATTAACCAAGGTCACCCTAATGAATTCAATTAAAGAAGCAAAACAAAACAAGAAACCAGCCAACCGTAGCCAAGACCACTGACATCTGGTCTTAGGTTTGCCACACACTAGACGTAGAACCTTGGGAGGCCTTTGGCCTCGATTTCCTCGTCTGCAAATGCGGTTTGTGGCCCTGTGGTTGGCATTGTGTCTATGTTCTCAGAGTCCTTCCACCCTCTCCCATGGTTAAGTCGTGCTTTTCCAGGTGGACTCTATTTGTCAAAGTGCATCAGCCCAGCGCCAGGCCTCTTGCCATCTTAGCCTCAGGAGTCGTCATGGGTGTTGCCTTGGCTATGGCGTCCCTTCAGACTCTCCCTCGGTGACTGCAGGAAGCCGCTCTTGCCCCACGATGGGAACACGGCGGTGTGTTGCTCTGACTGGTTATGATGGAGGAAGCCAGCCTGAGACGAGGCAGACACACACGGAGGCAGGCAGGGCTGAGAGAACGGCAGGGAAAGACAGCCCTGATGAATCATAAGGCCACTCCACCACAGGACTTTTCAGTTCTGCGGGGAGCCAATCAGTCACTGTCATTGTTCCTGCGGTTTGAGCTGCATTTTCTGTCACTTGCCACCACCAGTCTCCTAATGGGGAGAGGCTTCTTTCAGGCTTAAAAGTGCTGGAATTCCTGAGAGGAAATTGGACCCTGTCCTTTCCACCTGATGACATCAGTCCCAGCCCTGGACACACCCACTCTGTTTCCCTGGAAAGGGAGATTAGGAATCTGCTGGAAGATTCCTCTCATATCTCCCCTGGTCAATAAGCTAGGAGGGATAGGAATCTTTCTAGGCCATACAGCAGAAGCCCATCCACAAAAGATGACGCAGAGGAGGAGGAGGAGGAAGTCCTAATAACTCAGCTTGGTTACTGAGCCACTGCACTCCCTTTCTCTGCTGCTGCCACTTTAAGTTGAGTTTCTGTCACTTGCACCCAACACTTGACTGCAAACCATTCCATCCATCTTTGTTTCCCAGCCACCAACACTGTGCCCAGCACACAATAGACTCTGGCTAAGATTATGGCTTTACTTCCCATGACCTGGACTCTCCTACCAATTTTGCCAGATCAAGATGGTATTAATATTTTTGGTTGTCTCTTTGGAGGAGCAATTTAGATTTTTGTGGAGGCAGATTCACCAAACATCTGCCAAGTACTGTGTGTTAGGTACAGGGTAGGTGTTTTCACATGGATAACTTCATTCACTATCCCAAACAGCTCTAGATGATTTTATGTCCACTTCTCACAATGAGAAACTGAAGCTCAGAGAAGTTAAGCAACTGTTTAGTCACACAGCTCATACTGGCGAAGCCAGGAAGGAAAGACGTGTCTTCTGAGTGACACTGTTGACTATTGATAAGCACAAGGTTAGTTAACAGAACACCCAAGTCCCTGAGTGTCCTTTCCAGCTTCCATTACTGGAAAACCCTCGGTGGCAGTGAGCCTCTTCAGGCTCCGGGAGAAGTGGTCTACGTGCAGCCCGTTAGTTCTGCCCTGGAGCCTTTGACCAGTGCTGGGTTTTCGAGCAGGAAGGGCCAGAGGCAAGTGGGAACCATTCAAGGGCAATGGCCCATGGGCAGGGTTAAGGTAGGTGAACTTCACCCAGTTCCCACAGGAAACCAGAAGCACAAAGCAGAAGGACCAGAGGGCAACCACGTGAGTATGTGCTCCCCCTTCTGTTTTCCTTTTTAAATGTGTTTATTGAGATATAATTTGCATACCATAAAACTCACGTGTTTAAAGTATATAATGGTTTTGACTCTTTTGTACAACCATCACTACAATCTAAGTTTAGAACACTTTTTAAAAGATTTTATTTATTTATTTTTAGAGAAGGAAAGGGAGGGAGAGAGGGAGAGAAACATCAATGTGTGGTTGCCTCTCATGTTCCCCCTACTAGGGGCCTGGCCTGCAACCCAGGCATGTGCCCTGACTGGGAATCGAACCGGCAAGTGACCCATTGGTTCGCAGGCTGGTGCTCAATCCACTGAGCCACACCAGCCAGGGCAGTATAGAACATTTCATCACCCCCAAACGGAAACCCTACATCCATTAACAGTCACTCCCTGCTTATCCCCAACCGCCCTTCACCCCAGCCCTAGGCACCTTAGTCTTATCTTAGTCTTCCTGTTTCTTTAGATTCGCTTATTCTGGACATTTCACTTAAGTGGAATCATACAATATGTGGTCCTTTGTAATTGGCTTCTTTTACCTAGCATAATGTTTCCAAAGGCCATCCATGTGGTAGCACGAATCAGTACTTTATGCCTGTTTATGGCCAAGTAATTGTATGTGTTGAGGTCTGTCCAGAAAAAGTCCAGCCATTGATAATGTAATAAGAACAGTTGTGGGATATCGATGTAACCCAGCAGCCAAGGAGAATGGACTGGAATGCGCATGTGTGAACTATGACGACTGCATTGTACAGTCAGTGGGGGCGGTAGACACTGTGGAGTGAGCACGTGTACTGTGTGGCTGTTGCATTCAAAATGACTGAGAGAGCAGAGCAACGAATCTGCATCAAATTTTGCATCAAGCTTGAACTTTCCTCCACAGAAACTATTTGGATGATTCAGAAGGCTGCAGCTGTGGGCAACTGGTGATTGGCAGCTTCATCATGACAACGTGCCTGCTCAGGTATCACATCTTGTGTAGTGTTTTTTGGTGAAACATCAAATCACCCAGGTGACTCAGCCCCCCACAGCCCAGATTTAGTGCCCAGTGACTTCTGGCTTTTTCCCAAACTAAAATCACTTTTGAAAGGGAAGACATTTCAGACCATCCGTGAGATTCAGGAAAACACAGCGGGGTAGCTCATGGTGATTGAGAGAACTGTGTGAGGTCCCAAGGTGCCTACTTGGAAGGGGACTGAGGTGTCACTGTTCTATGTACATTGTTCCTTGCAGCTTCTTCAGTACATGTATCTATTTTTCATATTACATTGCTGGATACTTTCTGGACAGACCTCATATACCATATTTGACTTATCCATTCATCAGTTGATGGATATTTGGGTCATTTCCACTTTCTGGGTATTATGAATAATGCTGCCATGAACATTTGTGTACACGTCTTTGTATGCTCCTCCCCTCTCTTGGCTTATTTCTGTGTGCCTCCCCATCCCCACTCTCGTTTTCTTTCCCACATAAACACTTCCAGTGCATGCAACGTGTAGCTTTTGTTTTATGTGTTAATGATAAATGTGTATGCCTCCTGTGTGAGTGCACTTTTAATTTATGCATGTGATATTATAATTCTTATTCTATTTTTCTGCACTCAGCACTGTGTTTTTAGGGTCCATCCACGCAGCTCTGAGTAGCACATGTGATTTAGGGGTGCTGGGTGGCCCTTGGGGAGGGCGGCTAGCACCTTTCGCACACCTACTCCCAGAGAAGCAAACATCTCACTGCCCCCACCCACAAACCCGCGCTGGACGTCCTAGTGCATGTCTCCTTCGGGACCTGGTGAGAAGGCCTGGAGTGTCTGTCCAGGAGCGGATTGCTGGGACACAGGACACGCGCACACTTACTTTGAGTAGTGCTGATTGTGAACGGTCTCCTGGCGGCAGGCAACAAGACTGGGGACGCAGGGAGGAGGCAGAATTGTGTTCATCCATTTTTCTCACACAGAAATAATAGCCAAAACACACACTCACCGCACAGATCTGCAAGCTTCAGGACACCAGTACTGAGATGCACCGTGCCCAGGGAAGGAAAAAGATAGACAGGCCTTTTTGTCTCACGTTTTACGTCACTGGGCTAAGTTTCTAGAACAATGACTCCATTTAAACATTCTGGCCTCACAAAGTGAGGCTGCTTTTAATCCTTCACAGATTAAAATTTTGAAGGAAAACTACAGGTTCCAAAACTTTCCTTTGTGCAAAGATCTGTGACCTTATGATGACCATCTTTGTGTTTTGTGACTGAAGAGTAGGTGCGAGGAGGGAACTGGCTCCAAAAACCCTCCTCAGCACGCAGGAGCACCAAGGAACGGGAAGGGTGGGTTCAAATGACCAGCTGGGAGTTTTTACCTCTGATTTGTGGTGACTTCCTAGAGAGAGAGGTTGATATCCATATATATAGTGGAACCTGAGAAATGTCTTCCCTGGGGCAATTCCTACATGATGGGCCGACTGACCATCTCAGCAAAGCTCAGGACGGTCATATCGCTGCAGGTCTACTGAAGAGGAGGTGTTTTCATTTTATTTATTTATTTCTAGGGCGAGGGGAAGGGAGGGAGAAAGACAGGCAGAGAAACATCAATGTGTAAGAGATACATCACTTGGTTGCCACTTGCACGCCCTCAGCTGGGGACCTGGCCTACAACCCAGGAATGTGCCCTGACTGGGAATTGAACTTCTGACCTTTCGGTTCCCAGGCTGGGCACTCAATCCACTGAGCCACACCAGCCAGGGCATTTTTATTTTTGTATTTTAATATTTCATTTCTTTATTTTCGGAGTGGTTTCATTTTAAAGAACTCACCGTAAGGTTACCTGCACCCCCATGCCCAAGGGTGCCTCTTTTTACACAACAGATGGGCACCATCATTAGTCTTCTGCAAAGAAATCATTTGTACGTAGTGTGAGTCCCTTTGTCCTCATTTTGGTTTCTCCTAAATTCAAATTTCTCATAACTGGATTTTCTTAAAGTGAAGGCCATACTTCTGCTGGACAGCCTGAAGCTCTGTCTGCACAGTCCCAGTGAGTTGCAGGAAGAGCAGCCGGGAGGGGATGCGGTGCCCAGTGTACCCTCTGCCCACTGCCACTCCTTTCCCTACACTGGCCTCTGGTTTTCAAATTCTAGCTCTGAGGCATGGCTTCTGTGGCTGGCTTTACTTGGAAGTATTTAGGACAGAAAGAGAACCCAACATTTCACAACACTAAGCTTCATTTCAAGTGCCACTTTCTCACAGATGCTGAGAGGGAACAGACAATGAAGAGATGACATCTTTGAAGAAGTCATCAGGACCTCTCTATGCCACTTGTCCTCAAAATTTTGAATAATACCAGCATCATGGACATGGGGTCACTGGTCAGCAGGTCACAGGCCCTGAAAGAAGACATGATTATGATGCCAATAGCAGCTCTCTTCATCCAGTGCCATTGGCCTGCTTTATATATACTTTTACTAGTCCACACAGTAATATTGCAAGGTAACCTCATCTCAACTTTGTGTATGAAGCAATTCAGGTTCCGAAGCCTGTCCTGTGTCACAAAGCAGAGATTTACCTAAGTCTCTCTGGCTCTTCAGGCCATCTTTTTTCTACTACCCGAGGCTACCCCGGACCACCACTTTTCAGCCCACCACGGGCCTCATCTCTCCCTGACTCACTACTTCCGCTATTCCGGGGCAACAGGGCTCTGACTCAGAGCAGGAGGGAAGGAGGTTTCTTGATACCAGGGAGGTACACAGGGCTCAGCTGGAATAAATTTGCTAGTTCCCTCTCTGCTGGGATGGAGGGGAAACAGCAGTAGCAGAAGAGAAGTGCCCAGAAGGAGGCAGGAAGGGGTGAAGGGGCATGAGGTTACAAGAGGCTGCTTCTCAGTCTCCCCCTCTGATCCTGCTGCCGCTCAGAGCAGGGCCCGTGGTGCATCCTCAGGGGGAGGACTGAGCAGCTGAAGCAGCCTGGAAAACTGGGCAGCTGGACCTCTCCTAGGCCTTGAAGTGACACTGAGGACTGAGAAGAAGAAGGTCCCTGTGACTGTGGTGGGCTCAGCAGGTGTCGGTGTCATGGATGTTTTCCCTCTCCCCCTGCCTTTGTAACAGCCTGGGCTCCTCCAGAGCCTGACTGCTCATGGGGATAGCGGATTGGTCAGAGAGGGGAAAGGAAGGAAGACAGGAGGGGAATGTGCAAAGCTCGGGGGAGCATCCCTAGGGCAGTTGGCATGGGGGGCAGGGACTGAGAGTTCCACTTGATGGAGCTTTGTGAGACGGTGACGTATACTTGAGCAGGTGATGCCTCCCACAACTCTGGGTGGTGCCATTCAAGTAGACCACTGGGCACGCCACAGGCTGCAGAAGCATAGGAGTGGAATTGGCTCCAGGCACCTACCCTTGGGTGCCTAGAAATCATTTTAGAGAGGCTTACCATTACTCTAGATTTTGATGGCAGGATACCTGGAGCTTAAATCCCACCCAGGAACTGAAGAGGCCATCAGCTGTCGTGAGTCACCTGCTCCTGGCAAGGGCCTAGCCAGAGATCTTCCTGGTTGTCAAAACCTTGTCCCTGGCTTTCTAGGTACCCAGGGCTGAAGGGCCCAGAGTCCTTGATCTATCACTGCGTCAGCATCCCAAAAGCCAATCCCAATTAAACACAAAGTCTAAATGGTTTCTTTGGACACAATAGCTGATCCTCTGGAATGAAGACACAGGTTGGCCTTTTAGCCCTGCTGTTCCAACAATTCCTGACTCTCGTAAATTTATTTCTGAAGGAGATTCCAGAGGCAGGTTTGCCGTTGGTCCTCGGCCTTTCCAGGCTCCCATCCTCCTCCTGTCTCCGTCACCCGTGTTGTCCAGTGCACCAAGTTCAGAATCAGCCCTGCCAATGCCCCTCTTCCCTCCCTTCTGAGTGGAACCCAAGAACTCACTTTTCCCTGAATTCTTCATTGTACACATGTTCACCTGAAGGATGGAGAGGTGAAAAACAGTGTGGGCATTTAGCAGGCAGGGGGTCTGAACATCTCCCTTCAGGGATACCTCAAGTACACCTGCCAATCTTAGGAGAGAGTTGCCGACTGTACCCTGAATCAGGAGAGAAAGTCAGTGGGTCAGATGTAGCTGCTGATTGGGCTCAGCTGGCCTCACAAGAAATAAGAGCACCCGGATTCAGCAGGAGCCCAAGACTGGGGCATCCTCATCGGTTTCTCCACAGAAGGACAAGCTGGGGGAGGTGTGGGATTTGGATTCTGGCCTGAGCAGGACAAACTTGCCTTTGTGCCAATTCTTGCCCCTACAGTCAGCCAGACCTGGAATGAGACAGCCTCCACCAGCTGTTCTACCTACTGGGGCCGGGCCCACGGCTGTCACATTGGCACTGACCCGCCTTCCGCAGTAATGCTAAACTCGGCAGTTCTGGCCCATGAATTCCAACGCAGGCAGCTGCTTGAGGAACAACGTGCTGGGAGTTTCCTTTGGACAGGGAACTTGAAAACAGAGAGTGATAAAGGGATCTGAGCTGTGAGCTGTTTCTCACAGCTAGTTCAGGAGAAAGATCTTCCCAGGACCTCATAGGTGAGGAGAGCACAGCGATGTGAACCAGTTTTCTTGGGCCTGCAGTCAGGCAGATTCCACTTAAAATTTATTCCTTCCTCTTCCGGTCCTTGGGTGCTTACAGTTTGAAAGGTCTTCCGTTATTGAGTCCCTGCCTTCCTAAAACCTGATGACCTCAGCTCCCACCCTCTGGTCCCCTTTCTGTTGCAGTTCCCCTTTGTGTTGGTCGTGCCTGTCTGAAAGTCCTCCGAGGGATTCATGGACAACTCTGGTGCTTCAACATCAGGACAGCCGGCACTCAGCAACCAGAGTTGCCGAAAGGTACAGGGACAAGTCACATGTTCATCTGCGTGTAGGTCCCATGGTTGATTTTGTGAGGGTGGTCCAAGCTCAGCTGGCCCTGTTTTTCCTTTGCATAAAGCTTTTCCCTCACACCCCACCTCCCCACAGGCCATTTTCAATCCCTTGTGACTGCTGTATACTGTAAACAGAAACCCGCTGGAGTCATGCTGGATGAGGGTGGGGAGATCAAGGTAAGTGCCCCCATGCTCACAATTAAGCCACATCTAGAAACAGCAAGATGTGAGGAGAGCACTAGCCTTAACAGGCAGAATAAGCCACTATTGGCCTTGGGCTCTCCATCTCTAAAATGAGGGGGGTTAGACTGGATGATGTAGCTAACCACCCCCACCTCCTTCAGAAGGTCAAAATGCTAAATTAGGCCTGAACTCATCAATGACCTCCCAGTCTCCCTGACCCCTTGCTCGGGCTTCTCTTCTGGCAGATGTGGTTTTATTTGAAAAGCTTGTTCTCCCAAGTATAATTCCATTGCCTCTTTTCCATCAGCAATTCAAAACCTTCCTCTCTCATATTTCTCTCTGCCTGCCCTCTCCAAGTGCCACGAATATGCTCTTGAATCTCTATCCCAGATCTGTCCCGAGGGTTTAGTGGGGCGGAATGAACTCTGACCCTTTTCCCCTTGGTTAAGCCCGACATTGCAAAACATTTCACACACACACACACACACACACACACACACACACACACACACACACACACACGAAACAATCCTGCATGGAAAACACCGGTCAAAACTTTCCTTCGGCACAACGCAGAGCATTTCCGTGGCTAGCCATTCTGTTCTCCAGGGCTGGCCCAATTCCAGATGGGGGGATTTCAGCTCAGGCGGCCAGAGAGGCTTGCCGTCCCAGCTCCTGAGGTCTGGGCCATCTCCAGCACCACCATAGTAAGACTACGGTTTACTCTGCCCCTCCTCCCCCACCCACTGCAGACTTGCTGCCTAAGCAAGGATCCGTGAGGCCTCCATCAGCCAAGCCTGGCTTTTTTTTTTTTTAAGTTCCCAGCTCTCAAGAGTCTTTAGACAGTTGGCTCCCCATTTGGAGTTGGTGTCCAAGGCTCCAAACTCAGCTTTAGTCAAGTCCACTCTGATGAGGATAACTTACTTTTCTCCCTGTGGTTTCAGATTAAGGTTTGCTAATAGACAGTAAATTCTCTCTCTGTAGAACTCACTTTCCTTGGCGGACCCCATCCAAAAATGTCTTTTATGTGGCGTACATGTTGCTATCAGCAAGCAATGAGACCCCGAGAGAGGATGTGCTAATGCAGTAAACACCAGTGCTCTGTTTAGTCCCTTCACAATGTGCCAAGACGGGCATCCTTTCCCCACGGCACAGGTGAATGGGGGCTCTAAGCTGTCACACGCTTGCCAGTGTGGCTTACCGACTGGTTCTGGTGGGCACTATGGAGGTATCCTGAGAACTCCTTTGGACAGCCCATGGAATGGGAAAAATCACATTTTAAGAGTCGTGCGGGACCTTCGTATTAGTTTCCAAGAGTTTGAGTAATTTGCCCGACTCATGCAGCTACTCCATTGAAGAGCCAGTATAGAATTCATTACTTTTGCTAGTACAATACCATTTCTAGTCCATTTGCAGGTCTCTCTTAGGAGGAAGAAAAAAGAGGTTAGCCTTAAAAACTTAAGGTAGGGTCTTGGAGAGACTAGAAATGTTAGGAAACACTGATCTGGGCCTTGGCTGTGTAGCTAAGTTGGCTGTAACATCGTCAGGATATGCAAGGTTGCCAGTTCGATTCCCAGTCAGGGCACATACAAGAGTCAACCAATGAATGCATAAGTGGACCAACAAGTCGATCTTGCTCTCTTCCCCTTCCTCTCTCTAAAATCAATAAAGGAAAATAAACAGGGACAACTGTACCTAAACAATGAAAAAAGATTAAAATAATATAAAAAAAGAAAACATTGACTGAAATATGAAGAGAATATAAATAAAAATGGTGGTAGGGGTGGGCCCAAAACAGCATGACTAACCTGTCTGGGAAGCCAAGTTGGGAGATGTCTGTTTCCCCATGGAAGTCTATGCCAATCACCAACAACCACGCACTCAACCGTTTCGGTCGATCTTTAAGTGTGCTGCTGTTCAGGTGATTATATGATCATTACTTAATAGAATTCATGCATTCAAAAAAAGAGGATTTCTCCCAAACCAATCTGCATTTTTATTGATGTGCAATACTGTAAATTCAGGATTTTACTCGGGGATTGTGGAGTGTTGAGGACCAAGTGTTCCACATGCCAGTTCATGCCATGTTCAATGCCAGTTCTGTGGATCTGGAAAGCTTTGAACCCACCTAGCATCCAACTTCTTCCATTGTGGTCTTCCTAATTTTCTTCCCTCCCAGTTTCCCTAGACCACAAGAATGTCTCTCATGCCTAAGGATCCTGGGTTGGCACCCAGATTTCTTAGTATTTTATTGACTTTCTCTGGTGTGGGGTACTAACAAAGCCACATAGTGGGAGACTTGCAAGCTAGCGTTCTGTACTTCGGCTGAAATATTCCATTAGCTCATGGCTCTGGGCTCCAGAAAGAAGTCATTTCCCAACTTCAGCCATTTGAAATGCTAGATATCCCATTTCCTTACAGTGGGGCTATCTCACAGATAAGCACTGCCGGACCCTGAAGCACAGCTTGAGTAAAACCTGTTGAGTGAAGAAAACTGAGCAACTCCTCCTGCTTGCTTCTGGCCACGTTAGTGCTGGCCCCATGAAGTTTATCTTTGTCTCTAAACCTCCATTTTCAGAAGCATTTTACCACCTTTGTACTAACAGTAAAATGCAATTAGGGTACCAATGGCTCAGATTTTCTTTTCATACACACTTCTGTTGCAAGTAGAAAGCACTGTTCTTTGGAGAAATTCGAAATCACTTCCAAGCCACTTGAATTCATGTTATTTCAGCCCAGAATGGGTACTCAAGGACAACGAATGAGCACTTAGGCTGCAACACCCCTCCTGGGAGAACCACGCACCTTGTCCAAAGCCATTATCCTGCTGCTGTGGGCAGGTCTGGACTCACCCAGCCTTTCTTCGCTTGAGTGCTTAAACCCTGGCACAAAGCCTTGCTCGGGCCATAAGGTAAGGACAGGCTTTCTTTGGAAGGTCTGTTTTCCTCACAAGAGTCTCGGTTGGTAAGAACTTCTCAGTAAACCAAAGGAGGCAGCTTTACAGGCAGAATATGTAAGGTTTTGGTTTAATTATTATTATTTTTTAAGAAAAAAAAAGTATTCAGTGCCTGCCTGAGACAGGGCAGGAAAGGCAGTCTGAAATTTGCAAACATGAGAACACATAATTTCTTTGGGGGCAGTTTGTCATATTGCTTCACTGCCTCACCCCCTCAGTTCCACTGAATAACAGGGTCAATTCCAGGATCTCCCATCCTGAGACCATCTAAGCCTGGTAAAGGAGACCAAGTAGATACCTCTCCCTACCATACATTTTGCTGTCCAGATGTGACCTTTATCCCAATTCCAAAAGTGACAGTGACCACTGGCAGGGATGTGGAATACCAGTTTTCCTTTTGGTCTTCAGTGTAGCTTTGAATCAAGTTTCCAACTAGACAAGAATTAAAACAGGAAAGAAATGAAGGAGGAGAGGTGTCAAGGAGGCCGTGAGAAGTGAACAACAGGTTTATTTGCATACACACAGGGGAAGAGTTAGCTTTGCTGGGTGGGCCTGTGAGGAGGTAAGGCTTCAGCAGAGGAAGGCACCTTGACAAACAAGGGGCTCCCGGCCTAGTAAATCAAGCACAGTAGCCACCTTCGTTTGCCCCTTGCCGACTACTCATTTAACTCATTTACCCACTGTCCTAGAGACACAGGAATCACAAAACCAGGTGGAAAATAACGTGAAGATAACGGTTTTTTAGGTCTGGACCGCCCACTTAAAATTTTATGTACAGGATGCAGAAACGTTAAGAGGCCCTTTTGAGCAGCTCTTAATGTAATCAGTGCCACTGTCCTGCTAGTCAAAATATCTAATTTGGATTAAATGTGCCTCCAAAGTCAGAACATCAGTTCTATAAGGGGTTAGGCAAAGGGACACTGGAAGTGGTTCCTGCTAGGTTTCCAGGACCACAATCACAGACAGATTTCTGGAAATGAGAGTGGAGTGGCTACAGAAACAAGCATTTCTCAGCCTGCTCCTGTGGGGCTTATTTCCTGGCACACTGAATCTGGGGTGCTGGGAAGAGTCTCTCCCAAGGATTAAAGGCATCCTTATTAAAACACAATCTTTCTTGGATACTAAAGTTGAGCCAGAATGAACTTTGACTTCTGAGTACCCAAATGAGATTAAGGCTTTTAACACAAAAGACCGAGTTCTGTATTTGGGAGCAGTAACCGCCAAGTGACTAGTTCACAAGAGAACTTGAACTATTTCTTTATTCTCCAGGAATATATGTGGATTATCCTCAGAGAAGTCAGGAAAGGATACCTACTGGTTAATTAAAACAGAAAGATTGGGTATGCTGACTAGGAAGGGGAAGAGAAACACACACTGAATGATTATATTTTTTTGTTTTTTGTATATAAAGGATTAAAAAATTCCAATTTAATAAATTTTGGAAAAGCAAATGTAAAATGACTTGGGCTTATAAAACCAGAATTTACAATAATCTGTGAATAGTCAAAAACAAATCATAAAACCATTTTGATTACAAATCCAAATAATGCTAATGGTTACAGAATCACTTCTCCCACTTCCCCAGTGAGATTACAGGTGTTAAACTGTAAGCATCCCCACTGCTACTCACACTCCTTCATCTCCTCCTCCTAAGGTAGTGTTTTCACACCCAAGTCACATCACACATACCGGCACATCTTTCCTTTCTCAAAGCTTAGCAAAATGCTATCTCCTCTTGGCTTAGGTCAACAACCCTTTCATAAATAACCGCTCTCCTCCCAGTGCCTAAGTCCATCCAAGTCTTCATTCTCCACAGGTTGTCTCCCCTTGGTCCCAGTTCCAGTAGGACAGGCCCTCCTCTAAAAGGGTCAGTGAGACCACACCAGTCACACCATAGGTCTTCCCTACACCAGTGCCGGCTGGGCTTCTAACTGTCTGGCACCTTTGTGCCCAAGAAAGTCACAGTGCTCTCCTCTCTCTCCCCCTCATTTCTTGCCAGTATTCTCCTGCCTTTTCATGACATCCATGACAACAAGATATCTGGTCATTTTCCTAGTTCTTCCTGTCCTGTACAACCCTCCACGGACAGCCAAGTGACTGTAACTATCACTGCAATGCTGTGAATCTCCTGGTCTTTTCCCCCTCACAATCTTTTATCTACCTCAATGAAACGAGAGTCTCCTCCGAGCCAGGCCTCTTAAACCAGTGACCCCTCTTTCCACGCGCTCTGCCTCCTGACAGACCTACTCAATAAAGATCTGTTACTTCAAGATGCCCACTGCTCTGCAAGATCTGGCCATAACACCACAGCCTCTGTCAACTGCGAGCTTGTGGGAAGACGCCAGCCCCGTCAATTCTCACCAGTCATGTGGGGTTGAATTAAATTAATATAGTATCATACTCTGTTCTTTACTATACCTCTTAACACACATATAACATCCCCTTTAGTAGTTTGAGCACAAAGCTCTGAGAGCTGTCTTTTCGATATGCTTAAACGCCACCACATGTCACCAAGGAAGCGCCTGCAGGCCTTCTGGGTGCCTCTTAGAACTAAGTATCTAACTGGTTAAAGTGTTACCCCCAACTAGTTACATTTTATGGCCTCCATACAGTACGTTTTGCAGCATTGCTCAATTTGCAATCAGTGAAATTTACCAGGGATCTACATTCTCTTGAATCTGATCTTAAGTGCTAACCTCTCATCAGCATTAAAAATGCTTCACTTTTAGTCTGTCTACGTCAAATGCTCAATGTAGAAGCGCTACTGAGAAAACATGGAAGATTTCTTTAAGAAAGGAACCATGCTTTCCTTTCCGGCACAGCCCATGGGCTGAAGGCCTGTTTCCACTCTCCTCTCCAGTCTTTCAGCCTAGACCCACTTCTCACTGGCGGCACCACCGGATCTCATCAGCACTCGTTGTTATGACCAGAACAGTGGAGACTGGAACACCTACGGCATGTAAACAGGGTGAGATGGCAAACAACACGGGTCCACAGACCCTTCTCTGATGGAGGACTGAAGGAGAGGTCTGAAACAGCGAGCTCATGCGTGCCGGTGCGCACACACACGAACGAGTCCAACGTCTCAACAAGGGTTTACTTTAACAGAATCTGCGCGGGTGCCTATGCTTACGTTTTACTAGAAAGAAGTCACTTGGATTTCTCCCTTTCTTAACACAGCACAAGCCAATGGCCAACTAAACATCAAACCCATTGTTGAATAGAAGGGAGCAGCATCAGACACAAAATTCAGGCCCTGGTTTTATGTGCCTTTAATACTTTTTTTTTTTTCCTTTCCTCTGTGTTCACTAAACAGGATTAAAAATTTTTTTGTAAAGCTCCTTTTTGTAGCTTTGTTTTTTCCCTTTGTATTTATCATGTTTTTAATTTCTTCTCTGAGGAGGAATTCTCTGAATCTGTATCTTCCAATTCGACTCGGTGCCTTTTGAGGCCACTATGGCCACGAACAGCCCTGCTGCTGTCCACGCCTGGGGGGTCAGCGGGGTCCTCTCTTGTTCCAGCACTCGGGGTCTCACAGGACATTTCAGACCCACAACAATCTTTGTGTAGGAGTGTCCCTGTCAGGGACAAGTTATGGTCAGTGTCTGAACATCCCGGGGAAGAGCAGGCCACTGCTTCCAGCTCCCCAAAGTTCTGTCCATTGTTGTGGAGGTGAGGGGGGCGGGGGTGTAAGCGTCCATTGTTGTGGTTAGCACAGACGGTTTCGAGGCTCCTCTCTTCACTGTCATCAGCCTGGGTCCTGGGACAGTTGCCAGTCTCACTGTTGAAAGTGGAGCCAGATGTCTTGGGGACAGGAGGAGAGGGTGGCTCCTCAGCCCGGCTGCTCAGGGCCTTGCTCAGGGCCTTTCCATTGAGCTTCTTGGTTTCAAAAGAGTGTTCTATAGAGCCACCATTGTTAGTGTCCTGAGAGGCATCCTCTGATGCCTCTGCCCAAGAGTGGCAGCTGTGCTCATGGCCTGGGGCAACGCTGGGATTTCTAGAAGTCTCTTCTTTTAAAGCATCCTTGTTTTGGCCTTCAGGGGGCAGGTCCTGGTTTCTCTGGGCCATGGCGGTGTTTAAACAAGCTTCCTTACTGGAGGAAGGGACTGGGTTGTCTTTATGGCTGGTTCCTGCTCTCCCTTCATCTGCTTCCCCAGATACCAGGGAGCTCTCCCCATCTTTGTTTGAGTAGGAGATATAGGAATAGCGGAGCCACTTGTAAGCTTTATAAATCTTCCGCTCAACTGACTCTATGTCCGAAGTTGGTGATGCCCGGCTTGGCTGAATCTCCAGAGCAGAAGTGCTCCGCTCAGGGGAGGACGTGGGGGAGGAAGAGAGGTCATCCACTTTGATCTGGGGATAATCGTAGTTGTCTTCGCCAATGTAGGTGTTGGAGGGCTTGGGCGGGGCACTGGGCCTCTCTTCTCGGGGTGTCTTTTGTCGGCGCCGCATGGCATTCCGCTGCCGGGTGGATGCCCGGCGTTCATTCAATTCCTCCTCATCCTCGGAGCTACTGGAGCTGCTAGAGCTGCTGGACTCATCTTCAGGGCTGGGAGACCGGGGACGGGGGAAGAGATCTGTGTCCAGTTCAACTTCACAGGCATTTTCTTCAGAATCAGACTCATTGGAAAGAGCCAGGAGGCGTTTGTCCTGGTAGCGCCGCAGAGCTGACAGGCGCTGCTGGCGAGAAGCAGCATCCTCACAAGTGGGTGGTGGCGGAGTCGCCGCCACTGCGTTTGTGGTGGTGACCCGCAGGGGCCCCAGGTGGAAGGCGCTGTCAGCTGACTCATCCACTGTAGGAGGAGGAGAGCGCGGCAGCGAGGCCGAGGACTCGGAGTCGGTATAACCTGAGCGCTCGCTGACCCCTGCGTGCAGCTGGAGGATGGTGCTCTCACTCAGGTCGCTGTCCGAGTCAGAGCTCCAGCCCTCGATCTCACGGCGCACCAGGGAGTCAAAGAATGCCATCATCCGAGGGTCCTCCTGTACAGACTGGTTGGCGTAGTCATGCGACAGGCCGCTCCCACTGTTCAGTACAAGGCTGATGTACTCTTCGTGGGTGTAGAGGCAGCGGGAATCATCCTCAATCCGACCGTCTAGGTCTCCGGTACATCCTGGCTGCTTGTACGGGCTCCAGATCTGCACAGAAGGTCAAAACAAAACCAACGAGAGCTGATTGGAAAGTACTGTAAAGCTGGCGGTGATAAAAAGCACCAAGGCAGAGCTTCCCCAGGCCCTTCCTGTCATTTAGCCAGGACTTGCCAACCAACTTTAAAAATACATTCTTTATCAGACTGGATTGTGTTGGGCACATAAGAAAACCGAGGCTTCTAAAGCCAGATGTGGAAGAAACATAGTCTGGGACATAGCATTAATCAGGAGACCTAAGTCCTGTCCCTAGGCCCAGGACAATTATACGCCATCTACCTCACAATCCGCCCACCCTTTTAACTTCCTCTATTAGTAGTATGAAGATTACAGTGAACCCCTTCATAATCTCAGGGGACAGAGGAGGATTTAAAGATCAACGTGTTCAAAACTCTCAGAAGACTGAAGCTGTGCACAGAGAGGCACCACTTAGCCAGAGTAAAAACAGACCCAGCAGTCAGTCCTCTGCAACAGTTAATATTTCAGCCTGTAACTCCACTTCTCTCCAACTGCAAGATTTCTATTTTTAACTAATGGGAATTGCTTACTGGAGCTTGATGAGAATAGCCAACTGCCTACACTGCAGTTCCCTCTTGGACACGCAGGCATCAGTTTCCCAGGAAACTGGGTTCTCTTAACCAGGGAGCTGCTGGCTTGCTCTCCAGCTCCTCTGCCACCACAGGAAGAGGTAGGACCTTCTCCCCAAGGCCACAGCCCCATCCCTTAACATCCCTCCACTCCATGGCCATGGGCTCACAGCCAAAATGTGGCTGAACTAGGATTCAAACTCAGGTCTGTCTGAAGCTAAGGCCCAACTTCACCAGTTGAATAAATCATACAAAAACCAAGACCAAGGTAATTAAGCTGTCACCACATATGAGTACGATTAGCTTCACCTGACTGCCAGACTGGTCCACGGAGCAGCACAAAGAAGCTTGGTTATAATCAGCTGGTAGCCATGGCAACTGAGATGAAATTCCAGGGGATTTTCTTGGCTGACAGGCTGGTGCCTATCTTTAGATGGCACCCAACCCAGAAAACAGTGGCTCCTCATTCCCTACCCTCTGTCAAGACAATGGCTTCATTTCCCCCAAACTAGCAAGGATAAATTCACTTCCATGAATTCACTGAAGCCTGTTAACTCCATGCTTTCCTTCAATTCCTGGGCGGCAGCACCTCTTTGGAGGATCCCAGTTCAAGAGGGGCTGAAGAAACCTTCTAGGTTAGCTCTCTACCAATTTCCAACTCGGATTCATTCTTCCTTCAACTTTGTTTCCTGCCCACAGCTCCTCAGATATTCTCCCTTCTCTGGCTTCATCATTTCACCCAGGGGAGTTTTAAGGCAGTTGTTCTCAAACTTTGGAGTGCATGAGAATCACCTGAAGAATAATTACAGTGTTGACTCCTGAGCCCTACCCACCCTTAGAGATTCTCATTCAATAAGTCATGGGTAGGTACCAGGGTTCTGCATTTTTAACAAGCACTCAAGGAATGAGTAAATGGGGAGACCAACTTTTAAGAAACACTGGAATAGTTAGTATAAAATAAGTAGCCGAAAATAACGGTTTTGACTAAAGAGATTCTCAAATTCTTTGTGAGGTACATTTTAAAAAAAATTTCACATATTTTCTAGAGAGAGGGAAACATTGATGTGTGAGAGAAACACCTTTCAGTTGCCTCTTGCATGCCCCCAACCAGGGACGTGGCCCACAACCTAGGCAGGTGCCCTGACTGGGAATTGAACTCTCCCTTCACAGGCTGGCACTCAATCCACTGAACCACACCACCCAGGGCTGTTTGAGAAACATTCAAACATGGCCTTCAGCAACAAGCTCAAGCTATAAATGACTATCTCTGAGAACAGATGTCCAAGCGAACAGAAGTTTGGTGGCCTAGAAAGGAAAACGAGGGATCCTAAAGGCAAAGTCCTCGGGATGTTTTGTGGTCTTAGTCTATAGTCTCTGGGTCAAATCTCACTTCTCCAGTTTAAAAATGGTAAAATGTTACTAACCATGTAGTCTAACACGAAGCTAAATCTACATGTACTTCACAGTAACTCAGAATTTGTTAACCCAAGTACAAAATACTAATGGCAAGATGCTGGTCTAACTAGCCAATAAGCTAGTTTCTAGGTTCTCATCTACTACCCAGGGCCCTCTGTCTTCGCTTCAGGAATGAAAACCATAGCACTGAAAGCCAGCTTTTGTTCTGACTCTGGAGTATATTAAGCTGAGGTAGACTTTCATTCCTGAAGCTTGGCGTAATGGAACAAAATGCTGGGGCAGGAAGCAGGAGACTTGAGTGTGGGTTCCCACTCAGCTCCTAGTTAGCTGGTGACCTTGGGTGAAGCTCAGCTCCCTCATCTAAGCAGTGAATAAATGAGTGTATCCAATCCTAAGGTTCAGAGCAAAACAAAATCCCCATTATAGACAGCCAGTCTTCTAGTCTCAAGAGCCTTGCAGCACAAAGCTGTGGGAGCAGGTAGAACAGAAAGAAACTCCAGCCTCACCCACTACTTCACATGGTCCTGGGCAAATAACTTCACCCTTGAAAGTCTCTTTTCTCATCTGTAGAAATGAAAATCATTTCTACAGTCTATACCAAAGCATCAATAAATGTGGTGCTTTTCTTTCATTTAGCAGCTGAATACCTCAAGTAGGAGGTTTTGGACCCATCGTCGAAGAGACTTTTGAACACCAGAAGCACTGACGGTCCCTATTATCTCAGTTCTCCATCATCCATAGAACAACAATTTCAAGCATTTGTGAAATTGCTTTTTATTTATTTATTTTTAAAACATTTTATTTATTTATTGTTAGAGAGAGGGGAAGGGAAGGAGAATGAGGGAGAGAAACATCAATGAGTGGTTACCTCTCATGTGCCCCCCACCAGGGACCTGGCCTGCAACCCAGGCATGTGTCTTGACTGGGAATTGAACCAGCAACTCTTTGGTTCACAGGCCTGCACTCAATCCACTGAGCTACACTACACCAGCCAGGGCAGAAATAGTTTTTTGTTTTTGTTTTTTAAAGATTTTATTTATTTATCTTTAGAGAGAGAAGGAGGAAGGGCAAAAGAGAGGGAGAGAAACATCGATGTATATGCAAGAGACACGTTGATCAGATGCCTCTTGCATACCCCCAACTGGGGATCTGGCCCGCAACCCAGGCATATGCCCTGACTATGAATTAAACAGGTGACATTGCAGTCGCAGGCCTGTGCTCAATCCACTGAGCCACATCAGCCAGGGCAAAGTGTTGATTTCTTTACAGGGAAAATCAACAACTCAGAAGTGAAGCAATGAAAATACAACTTCCTATGATATGTTACATGTATTAATAGCTACACATGCCTCCCCATAGGGCAAGGTTCATGAGAAAAAAAGAGGGATGAGCAGCTATCTCTCCAAGCCCAGGGAAAAATTCAGCTCAAGAGGCTCCTGAGGAAAAGGATGCGGCTCAATTATTATTCAAACATCATCAGAATGGAAAGCAATTAAGTAACAAGTGTTCTGATCTACACGGGTGACAATGACATGCTTGAGGTAGCAGCTCTAAGCCCCTCTTCTCTTTGGACTATTATAGAGTTGGCCAAAAAGTTCATCTGGTTTTTTCTGTAAGATGGCTGTAAGTAGCACTTAGCTGTCTATAATTTCGTTTGAAACAATTTTGTTAGACTGTACAGTGACAGGTGTCTTATCGGCACACATTTAAAAAAAATTACCAAAATCGGTGAATTTTTGTGTAGCCATTTTAATATTGAAGATGTAAGAAATTAAGTGACATTTTTGACATATTATGCTTCATTATTTCAAGAAAAGTAAAAATGTAACAAATGCAAGAAAAAAAAAAAAAGATTTGTGCAGTGTATGGATAAGGTGCTATGACTCATTGAGTGTGTCAAAAGTGGTTTGCAGAGTTTAGTGCTAGAGATTTCTTGCTGGATGATGCTCCACAGTTGGGTAGACCAATGGAAGTTGATAACGATCAAATTGAGACATCAATGGAGAACAATCAACATTCTACCCTGAGGGAGATAGACAACATACTCAAAATATCCAAATCAATAAAGTTATGGGTAAAAGTGAAAAATGTGCCTTTTATTTTACAGAAAAAACTAAATAGACATTTTGGCCAACCAATACTAAACTTAGAAATATGTTTACCTACCAGGAAAAACTACACAGATAAGGATCTAAAACGCTACTCAAGGGTTCTGTACATTCAGCAATCTGGCTTCCAAGATGGTCCAGGCCCACCTCTAGCCTACCTTCCCAGCCCTATTTCTTAGTCCCCACTTCTTGTGCTCTTCACTTTGGCCAAACATGATCATTTTGGCCTAAACTGGTCCCACACTTTGCTGCTTCTGAGCATTTATTCATAAGCACAATGCTTGGAGCACAGTAGGGAATAAGTATTTGTTGATTCAATGAAGTAATTATCCATTCTCTCCACTTAGAATGTTCTTCCAATGTTACTCCTCTCCTTCCTTTCACAGTCTTTATTCTGCAAAGTCTAGTTCAAATATTCCATACACCAAGATTATCCCAGATTGGAAAAAAATTTTCTCTTCTCACAGCACTTTAAAAATGTCTCTTGTATACCTATTGCATTTTCCTTTACCTTTATTTCTTGTCTCTCCTACCAGGTCATCAATTCCTGAGAAAACCTGATTTACTTATCTTTGCCTTTGTGGTCCCCATAGGGCCTAGCACAAACAATATACAATAGTTACCTTACACATATGGGGTGAATAAATATTGATCTTTGAGAAAAAAATGTCAGCATTTGCCCTATCTTGCCTCCACTTATGTTTAACTACAAAATGAACCCCTGTTTTGGTAAGTGTGGGCACTCAAGAGGATGGAAAACCGGTTATGGGTGAGAAAGGCTGGCCCTGACAGCAGGGGCTCTTCTCCTCTGGGCGTGAAAGGCAGCAGTAAAGGACAAGGCAGGGAGACAGTGGGGTGAAGAGGAGAGAGAGGTAGAGAGACAAAAGCAGATGTCAGGCTAGACTAGACTAGAACATGGTGGGTTGACACTCTCTGAGCCATTGATCCTCTGAGAAATAGCAAGTAGGAAAGTGACACTTATTAAAAGTCTGAAACTGAAAGGCACAGGTAATTCACAGGCTCTCTTCTGGGTGGCAAGTCATGGTTAGCATACTCACTTGATAGGTGGGAGACAGATTCAAAGAGCTGCCTGAGGGTACCAGCTATACTGACTTAAGGTTTCAAATGGCTAAGCACCTTCTAGTGGGACAGGATTCAACTCTACTAGAACCTGGAAGCAGTGAGCTCTATGGTTCAGTTTGGATAACCTCACAGAGAAAACATTTTCTTCTCTTTCTCCTCTGAGAACGTGGCTAGTTTCCAACCTATGACCTTTAGGGTAAAGACTCCAGTTGACTAAACAGTAATTGGGGAGACTCAGCACAGAAGCATCCCAAAGTGCAGAATCAAGCAGGAATCTTTCTTCCAAAAGAGATGCCCAAGCAGAGCTCTCTGAGAAAGAGAATGACGCCAACAGACCTGGAAAAGACATGTTACCATGCCAACCCAAAAGTCATAGGCCAAAGGAGAAGGGAAAGCAATGCAAGGGACATAGCCGATTCATTGACTGCCCAAGTAAATGACAACTGAAGTGATCAAATCCAGCAGGAACATCTTGCTGCCTTCCCATTAGCATGCTGAGGGTGGCAATACCCTGGCAAGCTAGGGCTGTATCCTAGCTTTACCTCTAATTAGCTGTATAATTAACCCCAGACAGTTAATCTATAACATAAATATCATCAGCAAAAAGAAAAAGTCAGTAAAAATGATCTATAAATCCTGTCCTAGCCTACGGGGAAATGTGTGCAATCATGAGTCACGAGACCAACAAAATCTCAATACAGGAAGCTGGAATACGGACACATACGCACACTGCCCCACACTCCATCACTGCGTTTCCGATAGCTTCCTCTGCCTCAGATACAACTGGGTTTAACTCTGGATTTTTTTTTTTTTTTAAAAAGAGCAAAAGAAATTTTTACTTTCTCTCTGAAATCTTCCTCAGGTTTTCAAGGCCATTTTAGGGGCAGGGGTAAAGGAGGAATTTTAACTTTTGAGAGGGAATATCATCTATCCTAACCTAAAAGTCAAGTTATCACAGGGTCTTCAAATAATTCATCTCCTTCCCCAAACCCCCATTTTCAGATGTAGAAAAGGGTGACTAGCAACTGAAATGTCAGCGACTGGGCAGTAAACCGCCCTTCTGGGGTCTCTCAGTTGCAGGCTCTAAAAATATCCCTTGGCAGGGTTAAGTTCATTCAGTCGATGTGCAACTAACTGATGTAAGGGTTTAGCCTCAATGGCAACCACATGCAGTTATTTTTGGTATGTCCTGAGACAATTTAGCTATGATTCTGGCAGTCACTTAGTTACCTCTGTGTCATATTAGGACAACAATGAACGCAAAGAGCACACTGAGTAACTGAGGGGAGGGTGGCTTCTTAACCTCCAGATGAGGTTTAAAAGGCAGAACGTATCAGACTCGAGATCAAAGGCCATTGGAAATGCAGCAGCATACAGGTGTCTAGTTTCAAAGCCTGCTGACTATTTCAAAAAGGGTCCTGAGACGCAGAGGAGAAGGAGGAGGTGATGTGAAAACAGAGCAGAAAGTGATTTGAACATACTGGCCCTGCGGTGATGCGGCCGTGAGTAAAGAGGCTGCAAGAGGGCGCTCCCCAGGCCCAGCTATCTCTAGGGCTTCCAGGGCAGGAATGGAAGCCATTCTGTTTGTTCAAGCTGCATTGAAGTATCTGCTGGGTTTGTCATATGTTCATGACAAACCTCTTCTGACCACCAGGAAGTTATCTTCCACCACTCAGCAGAAACAACTGCTGTTTTACACTGATGCTTGTTCAAAACCCAGTTCTTTAGAAAAGCCTGTGAATGAGTATCTTGTGAATTAATACTAGCCAATATATTTGAATAAATGACAATACATGTTTTCTTATTTTAAAAAAAAGGTTCTGAAAGGAGAGGTTTCAATCACTCTTTTTTAACACCAATTTTTCCATATTTTGTAATATGTCAAAATAATTGAGAATTTTGATAGAAAATTAGTATGGTTAGATATGAAACCCTACATACATTGTTTTGGTTTCTTCCAAAGGTGAACTGTAATAATTTCTCTAAAAGGACAGAAGGGGAAGGTGCCTCACCTTGATAATCTTTTCCACACCAGAAGAGCAGATCATGTAGGTGTGGGGGTTAAACCGAACCTGGTTGACAATAGACCGATGTCCTTTCAGCACCATGAAGGCTCCGTTCACCACCCTACCAATGCCACCTGGGGAGACAGAAGAAAACAAAAATCAAGTAACTAAACCAATAAAAAGCATATAGGTTCCAGTAACAGCAGGCAAACAGCTCTGAACGGGAGTCAAGATTTTTATTAACTATACCACCGGCAGAAAGCTTAATCTTACAGATAAAGTTGCTATGGAAAGAGGGGAGGTGAAATATCTCTCAGCATATGTGCTCTTACCAAGAGCCTTTATTTAGCCTTTAACCATTGCCCACGCCCACCCACTGTAATTCCATTGTCAATGAAGCTACAGCCACTTAAAACATTTCCCAAGTTTTTAATACCAAGATAGAATCCAAGTGTTACCTTAGAAAATGCCAGTCATGAGCAAAAATGAGACTGAACTGCTTGGGAACAGTTTGGCAGCTGAGCCAGGGACAAGTAGAACCAGAGCATATAATTACTTAAATGCACAAAAACATCTCTAGTCCATTTGCCCTCAATTTCTATGATGCAGATAGCAAACAAAATGGCAAATATATAAAAACCACTGGGAAAATAATGAAGAATCTTTCTTTCTCCTTCTTTTATATAAAAACCCTGGTAGCAGTGAAGAACTAAGGATAAAGGGAGGAGATTTGGGTCACCTTTATAATAAGCAGAGTCCAAATATTGGGAATCTGAATTACTGAGTGTGGGCCTTAAAGACACTATGTGTGGATTAAAATCAAGAGGCCACTGATAGAAAGCTGTATTTTAAAGACCAATCTTGTAGGCTTTCTTCTTCAATGACTGAGAAAAGTACCAGGGCCTGGAACTCGCAACACAGATGAAGATGTCATCCTTCATGAACTTGGGATAATCTCAAAGGTTCAGCTTCACTGGTAAGGGCATCGCAGTCACACAGAACACATGCACTCAAGTTCTGATCAAGGCTGCTTCTGAGCAACCATCAACAGCTCAATACACGTATGCCAACCTGTGACCCTGGCAAACTGGCAAATACGATGCATCCAGACCCAAACAAATGTGTGCTCACTTATTTAAGCGATAAATACCTTCTTAGTCCCTACAGCAGCATGGCGCTACTAGGGCAAAGTATAGTGTCGGCTCCACACACCACACCATCGCACTCCCAGCTCCACCTTGTTCAGATATTCATTCCAAACATTTGTCATCTCAGTGTTTGGAAGGAATATGACCAGAACAAACACCCTTCTCCAGATATAATCTGGCTCTGAGGAAGGTGTTGTCTGCTTTAGGCATCCCTCTTTTGCCTCACTGAAGATATCCCTCTTTATTGTCATGTAAATATTAAAAAAAAAAAATCTAATAGCAAGATTTCAGACTGTACTGATCTATTTCTTGGCAGTGCCAACTTAGCTAATATGAGGTGTTTACTCTACTTGGTGGGTGATAAAAATGTCCTTTGCCTAACCCTCTCCGTATTTGACATGACTAATACTTGAATTATCCAAGATGGAAAATACATTTAAAACTATTCATGTCTCAGCCCAATATCAAGTTTGCTAATAAGCTATAAAGGAAGAGAGTGACCAAGACAGAACTGGTGTTTTTATGAAGAAAAACGAATCAGGAAAGGTGAAGCACAGAGGTAGGATGATACAACGGAATCCCCTAGGCAGGCTGAGTACCCTGCGTTCCTAGGCTGGAGTGGGAGGAGGGAAAGGTAACCTGAGTCCACTCAAAATAAAAGGGTTCCATGGGAATATAAAACAACTGTTTCAATACAGGGATCAATACAGGGATCTCACCACTCCCATGGAGTACCTGTGAGTCCATTTTTGTTCTATATGAGGTTGATTTAATAAATAGCATTCCTGCTCACGGACTCTTCTGAATTCTACATTTTCTAACATCATACTCCTATCCACACCCTCTTTGGGGTGGTCACTAGCAAAGAAACTTGGGGTTAAACTTAGTACGATCTCTTGTTTAATCCTACTCCCTCCAAGAAAAGGAATTTAAGTGACCCAGAGAATTTAAGCAACCTCTTCCATGTCATATAGTTAGTAAATGGCAGAGCCAGGACTTGAACCAGAGTCTGTTTGGCTATAATGTCTAATATCCTTTCCGCTAAATTGGTAGCCTTTAAGAAATGAAAGGATTTGAATAGGAATGGAGCCAGAAGCCCCTAACTGATTTCTAAACCTTTCTGGTATAACTGATTTCTAAATCCTTATCATATAGGTTGTTTTTCTCTAAGTCCTCAATTCAAATGAGTGAAGGGGCAGACTCCATTCAAACGTATCCTGAGTGCAAGCTCTATAATATCACCATAGGACATTTCATCACACTAACAACACTGAACAGACCATGACAGTAGAACTGAATCTCTCACGTGCCGAGAACCTGGGGCCACGATGCCTAAACTAAGGCAGGTACTCAGTAAGCACTTGAATGGATAGTGTTTCAGGAGAGGGCAATTCTAGAATCAGTACCTCTAAAGGAAGGTAGATAGAGGGTCTTATGTCTTAAAGAATCAGTTACAACAGAACTAAAGTTTATCAACTGAACCAACCTTTCTGTCAAAGGTTACTTGGAATACAATTACAGTAACTTTCAGATCTCAAGAACAGTTAAAGGGTATCAATGCTTGAAAATTCCAGACCACGGAAAAACTTTGTTTCTATTGCTCTTTCATGCACTGTGACCTTATCTGGTTTCTCTTCTTGGTAGCAACTTTAATATAAGGTCTTTTCTCCTTTTTCCCACCCAAAGTGGTAACCAGGAAATTGAAAAAGAGGAGGAAGCCAGTAGAACTAAGAGACTCATCGTGTAAACAGGCACAGGAAGAATTATTACTTCATTTGTTGAAGGTAACCAAGGCTATATACACAAATCACAGCAATGAAAGGGCTTCAGAGAAGTTCTCTATAGTTCCTTTCCTGGTTTCCAGGTTTCAACTGATTGAATACAGCTGCTGCTATACAGTTTAGATACAACGACTTTTAAAGAATCAACTTTTATCAGTCCTGAAGATTTTAGTAATCAGATAGACAAATATCCTTATTCTGAAATGGCTAAAGTCAAAATGCCAGTATCAGTAAGAACTTGGGAGCTACTCTCCTCCATTACTTAGCCAGACCCTGCCCATCAGCAGAAGGATCAAGCTGGAAGAAGTAAGGTAGGGGTTATTTCTTCCAAAAACCAAATAACCTATATACTCACTTGAGGATCATCCCTAAGACTGTAGGTGAGGGGCCTGGCAAGGATCAACCTCACCCCATGGTTTACCGAATGAAGCCATGACCTAATCACTAATAACGAGTACCAATGAATAAAACAGCACATGCCCAGGATAAAGGACCTTATTTATACTTGAGCTATAAATTATTTATACAGTTCTGTACAAACCAATGGTCATTTCTCTGGGCCATCTGTTTGTCTGGCTAAGCCAAAGATGTTAGCACTACTTTTCAGGTTTCTTTAATAAGTTTAGGCCAAAGTTCCCTTATCTCCATCTTTCCTTTGGTTCAGAAGGGATGCAAGGGAGCTGGGGAAGGCTATAAATCACATCACCCACTCTACTGCAAAACCTCAGAAAATAACATTTTGAGGTCATCTGGTAAGATTCCAGCATCAATGACTGACTCACTCACTACTTTAGGGGAATCCCAGGAAACATGTGGGACTCAGAGGAAACTCCTTGCTTAGAACCCTGAAAAAGACCTTTCTAAAAAGCCAAGGACAAATGATCCCCCAGAGAAGACAAGGGGCTAAGTGCATAGGTCCTCATTTCCCTTCCCTTCTTTACCTGTGCTCCTCTTTCACAACATTCAGCCAGAGAGCTGTCCCCTCCGGCTTCTCAAGGGTCAGGACACCACTCTCATTTCTTGCCAACTTGTTACTTCTGTCTTTCTCAATTTAACTTGCTTCAACAAAGACCTCCAAGAATGACTGTTTTCAACTCAAAATTTAAAAGCACCCTGGTCATGATTTCCTGATGCCTTAGTCTAACAGCATCTTATCAATCATGCTACAAAGTGGTCCTCAATGGCACTTGGGGCTACAGAACAGGACACTGCTCTCCGTCTCCCCCAATCTAATTTCTCAAACCTGATGGTTTTACCTCCAAAGTATATCTAGACTCCAACCTTCACTACCTTGGTTCAAGCCACCATCATGACACAACTGTTATTATGGGACTCTCCTGCTAGTTCTCCTCATTTCTATCTTTGGCAGCCCTGTTCCTGCCATCTACCTTCAACTCAGTAGCTGGAGTGATGCTGTTAAAATAAGTCGGATCATGTCACTCAACTCAGAATTCTCCAACGGCTCTCCATTTCACTCACAGTAAGAGCCTATATGACTAGACACTCCTGTGCCCCACTTACTCTGTACTTCAACCCCTACCACTCTCCTCCTCCCTCCCTCTGCTTCAACACATTGATTTCCCTGTTTCTCATATACACCAGGCACATTTCTACTTTAGAGCCTTTGTACTGGTTTTACCTGAAATGTTCTTCTCCCAGATTTCTACATAGCTAACTAATGTGACCTTCTCAATGAGGTCTATACTGAAAATCCTTTCTAAAATTGCATTTCCCTGATCACCGCCCCAAATGCCACTTCCTATCCCCCTTATTTTGTTCTACGTTTCCTTTTCCATAGTACTTCTAACTTTTTACACATAGTCTGTAATTTATTGTGTGTATTGTTCATTGTCTGTTTTCTGCTCTAGAGTGCTTAAGCTCCATGTTGGCAGGGCCTTTTGTTCCGCTGCTGTACCCCAAGCCTAATAGTGCTCATCATTTGGGTTTTCAATAACTATTGGGTTGGCCAAAAAGTTTGTCTACTTTTTTCTGTATTGCTTACTTGTCCCTAGTAGTGCTTAGTTGTCTTTAACTTCATTCAAAACAATTTTGTTAGATTATGTTGTGACAGCTGTCATATCAGTGTGCATTAAAAAAAAAAACTTACAAAATTGGTGAATTTTTGTATAGCCATTTTAATATTGAAGATGGAAGATATGCAACATTTCTGCGTATTATGGTTTATTATTATTTTTAAAGATTTCATTTATTTACTTTTAGAGAGAAGGGAAGGGAGGGAGAGAAACAGCAATGTGTGAGAGATACATTGATCAGCTGTTATTCCCACACACCCAACCGGGGAGCTGGCCTACAACCCAGGCATGCACCCTGACTGGGAATCAAGGTGGCAGGCTGGCGCTCAATCCACTCAGCCACACCAGCCAGGGCTATGCTTTATTATTTCAAGAAAGGTAAAAATGTAAATAAAATGCAAAAATAATTTTGTGCAGTGTATGGAGAGGGTGCTGTGACTGATCCAATGTGTCAAAAATGGTTTGCAAAGTTTCTTGGCCCTACTGACATTTTGGACAAATAGCTCTTTGCTGTGGGGCTGTCTTATGCATTACAAGACGTTTAGCGGCACCCCTGTCCTCTATTCACTAGAAGCCAATAGTGGGAGATAGTCAACATACTCAAAATATCCAAATCAATAAAGTTATTGGTGAAAATGAAAAATCTGTCTTCTATTTTATGGGAAAACCAAATAGACTTTTTGGCCAACCCAATATTTGATGAATGAATGAAAAGATGTGAGAGTAATAGACTGTGCAATACAAGCACACAGGAAAAAACCCAGACTCTATTAGTGGGCTCTTACCCAACATGTGGAATATCTTTCTAAGTGTTTCTCTTTCTCCACCTTTCTGCTGACCATTTCGAAGGCCCTTTCCTTCCTCCTTCCATCCATCCTTTTTCTCTCTCCCTCCTTCTCCCCCTTTCTTGCTAGCATTTTTACTATAGTGAGAATAGAGAAATAAAGGGGCTAAGATCCTACCCATGCTTCACAGTCCTCTGAAATACTAATTCCATGAAAACTTTACTGATATCCAAAATCTTTTCAAGCCCTATCTTTTTTATGGGCCTTGGAACACATTTTTAAATTTAGAATACCATACACACATACACTTTTCTCATCCATGTTACATTGGAAGTTCTTTGAGGGCAAAAAAGTGTTTACCTTCCAATTGCCCATACAACTTTGCATAATGTCTTTTTAAAAAATATTTTATTGTTTTATTACAGTTGTCCCAATTTTTCCCTCTTTGCCCTCCTCCGCCTCCTAGTCTATGCCCCACTCCCAGTCAGTCCCCACCCTGTTGTCCATGTCCATGGGTCATTCATACATGCTCTTTGACTAGTCCCTCCCCCTTCTTCCCATCATTACCCCCCTGCCCCCTCTCCTCAGGCAGCTGTCAGACTGCTCCATGTTTCCACGCCTCTGGTTCTATTGTGCTCATTAGTTTTTGTTCACTAGGTTCCTCTCAGTAAATAAACAAATGGAAGTAGATGCCCTCATCATTTTCTTTCAAACAAGTCTTGAATGAGAAGGCAAAAGCTATTATCTACCAAAATGAGGTTTGGTAAGTAATCTTAAGGCAATTAATCTACTTCATTCCTAAATCCACTGGCAGAATTAAGAATCTACCGTTTTAAGAGTCAAGGGACTAGTGGCTACTTCCAGTCAAGATGGCGGCATAGGCAGACACGGCTCACCACTTCTCACAACCACATCAAAATTACAGCCAAAATATAGAACAGCCATCACTCAGAACCACCAGAAATCGAGTTGAACAGAAGTCTGGCAACTATGGAATTAAAGAAACCACATCTATCTAGACTGGTATGATGGGGCACAGATTTGGAAGGGGCTGGTCCCTCACCCACGTGTGGTGAATAAAAATTTGGGAGGGATATCTTGGTAGCAATGAGTCCCAGCCCCACACCAGGCCCCCCATCCCAGAGTTCCAGTGCCAGGAAGATAAGTCCCCACAACTTCTGGCTGCAAAAAAACAGTGGGGATTGAGGAGGTGAAAGAAACTGCTGAAGCCTCAAGCGGTTCCTCTTAAAGAAACCACACCCAGACTCACCTACTCAGACCCACTCCCTCTGAGCTTCAGCACCAGGGTAGCAGCTTCAAAGGCACCAGTGGCATACAGGGAGGGACTGAAGTGTCTGGCATTGGGGCGAGCAGAGGCCATTGTCCTTTGCTAAACCCTTCCCCAACAAAGCTGGCAAGCTGGTGTCATATCTGAGACTCCATCAACCTGGCTGACACTGTTGGACCTGTCTTGGAGATCCCTAGAGACTTTGCCCCACCCAAGCTGCCTTTCCATATGAATGGTTCGTCTAGGCTCACGCTTCACATACGGGGTATCCAACCCCTGGCCTGAATGTGGCCCAGGATGGCTATGAATGCAGCCCAACACAAATTGTAAATTTACTTAAAACCTTTTATTTGCCCATCAGTTTCCATTAGTGTTTGTGTATTTAATGTGTGGCCCAACACAACTCTTTTTCTCACAGTGTGGCCCAGAGATGCCAAAGGGTTAGACACCCACCCCTGCTTCCTAAACCCTCTCAAACAAGCAACAACTGGCCTCAGTGAGCCCCAGGCCCTGCACTAGCAGCAGCCAGATTAGATTCACAGCTTGACTTCACCTGGGAATCTCCAAGCCCAGCACAAGTGGCAGCCATATCACATGGCTTTATACCTCAGGCAGGGTGGCCCTAGGCAACACACAGGTAGAGGCTGACCTTGGTCTGCACAACCTGGGAAATCCCAGAGCCTTCACACTCAGCGGACAGCTACCAACCATGTTGGAGCACCACCTGCAGAGCTGATCCTCCATGGAGGGCGGAGGTTGGTGGTCTGTGGTCATAGCCAATCCTTGCAGCTGACCGGCCTGGGTAAATCCCTCTCATTGATCTGCCAACAGCAACCAAGGCTCAACTATAAGAGGAGGGTTTACTCAGTCCACACAAAGGGTGCACCTTGAGTACCCAGTTTGGGTGACAGGGAGGCTGTGCCACTGGACCCTACGAGACATCTACTACATTAGGCCACACTATCAAGACACAGAGGCAAAAGCAGCTCTATCTAATGCACAGAAACAAACACAGGGAGGCTGTCAAATTGAGGAGACAAAGAAACATGACCCAAATGAAAGATCAGATCAAAACTCCAGAAAAAGAGCTAAATGAAATGGAGCTAGGCAATCAATCTATCAGATGCAGAGTTCAAACTGGTTATGAGGATACTCAAGGAAATTAGTGAGGACCTCAGCAGCATAAAAAAGACCCTGTCAGAAACAAAGGATACACTAATTGAATAAATAACAATTTCCATGGAAACAACAGTAGAGTGGATGAAGCTGAGAATCAATCAGTGATTTGGAACATAAAGAAGCAAAAAACAACAATGCAGAACAACAAAAAGAAAAAAGAATCCAAAGAAATGAGGATAGTATAAACACCCTTGGGACAACTTCAAGAGGTCAACATTCGCCTCACAGGGGAAACAGAAAGAGCAAGAAATTGGAAAACTATTTGAAAAAAATAATGAAAGAAAACTTCCCTAATTTGGTGAAGGAAATACACATGCAAGTCCAGGAAGCACAGAGAATCTTAAGCAGCAAGAATCTAAATCTTAAAGAGAGAATCTTATAAGCAGCACGAGTAAAGAAGTTAGTTACCCACAGGGGAGTTCCCATAAGACTATCAGCTGATTTTGAGAAATTATCGAAGTTTCTCAAAAGAAACTTTGCAGGCTAGAAGGGATTGGCAAGAAATATTCAAAGTCATGAAAAGGAGGGACCTACAGCCAAGATTGCTCTACCCAGCAAAGCTATCATTCAGAATCAAAGGGCAGATAAAGAACTTCCCAGACAAGAAAAAACTATAACGGAGTTCCTCATCACAACCAAACCATTATTATATGAAATATCAAAGGGACTTACTTAAGAAAAAGAAGATCAAAACTATGAACAATAAAATGGCAAAAAATACATATCTATCAACAATTGAATCTGAAAAACTAAGCAAACAAGAAGAACAGAGACAGAATCATGGATACAGAGTGTTTTGATGGTTGTCAGAGGGGAGGGGACTGCTGGGAAATGGGTGAAGAGCTGAGGGGATTAAGAAGTACCAATACAAACAAGTGCTGGTGAGGTTGTGGAGAAAAGGGAACCCTAGTGTACTGTTGGTGGGATTGCAGACTGGTGCAGCCACTGTGGAAAACAGTATGGAATTTCCTCAAAAACCTAAAAATGGAACTCCCTTTCGATCCAGCGATTCCACTGCTGGGATTATACCCTAAGAATCCTGCGACACTAATTGAAAAGAACCTATGCACCCCTATGTTCATAGCAGCGTTACCTACAATAGCCAAATGCTGGAAAAAGCCTAAGTGCCCATCAGTAAAATAATGGATCAAAAAACTGTGGTACATTTACCCAGTGGAACACTACACAGCAGAGAGAAAGAACTCCCACCCTTTGTGACAGCATGGATGGAACTGGAGAGCATTATGCTAGTGAAATAAGCCAGGCAATGAAAGACAAATACCATACGATCTCTTCTATAAGGGGAACCTAATCAACAAAACAAACAAACGAGCAAAAGAGAACCAGAGACATGGAAATAAAGAGCAAACTGACAGTGACCAGAGGTGGGGGGAAAAAGGGGGAAGGAGGGGAACATGATGTGCAAAGGACCCATGGATAAGGATAATGGGGTGGGGACTGTCTTTGGGAGAAGGGGTTGGATGGGGCAGGGGAGAGCCCTGGGGTGGGGGGCAATGGGGACAAGCGTAACTGAATAACAATAA
Source organism: Desmodus rotundus (assembly GCF_022682495.2). NCBI lineage: Eukaryota > Metazoa > Chordata > Mammalia > Chiroptera > Phyllostomidae > Desmodus > Desmodus rotundus. The sequence continues at coordinate 112,172,568 of NC_071393.1, forward strand.
AAAAAAAGTTTAAAAAATGAACAATGGTGGGGGATTGCCTGAGGAAGTGGGTGCTGGGTGGAGGCAGGCAAAGGGTTAAAAATCAGGACAACTGTAATAGCATCATTAATAAAATATAATAAAAAAAAAAGAGTCAAGGGACTAGCCCTGACCAGTGTGACTCAGTTGGTTGGGCACTGTCTTGCAAAGCAAAAGGTCACTGGTTCAATTCCTGGTCAGGGCACATACCCAGGCTGTGTACAAGAGGCAACCAATCGATGTTTCTCTCCCCCTCTTTCTCCCTCCCTTCCCCCCTCTCTCTCTGAAAAACAAATAAAATCTTTAAAAAAAAAAAGAGTCAAGGGACTACTCTTTTCCTTGCTGTCTCTAAAAGAGTTGCCTAAACACCCTTTAGCAATTTCAAAAGGCCCAAGTGAACAATCCCAAGGTCTCCAAGTTTGAAACCATAAAGAGAAGCACAATCAGGGTATTGACAAGACAGGAGCGGTGGCTGTCTCCTGGGGATCACGAACCACTTAAGAGTTAAGAAAAGCCAGATGGGATGGCCAGTGCTGTTAGTAAAGCTCAAAAAGCTCCACAGACAGCAACACTTAATTGCGCAAAAAGTCAATTATGCTAAGTTCTTCTTTCATCATCTGTACTTCACATGTGTTTGCAACCAACTACTTGTACCAATTAAAAACAGTTGTTCTTCTAATTACACGGGGGAAAAGCAGGTGCCAGGCCTAACTGTCTGAAATTCAGCGCATGTGTAGAGAATGGGGCAGAAACAGAGCATGCGCACACATGCAGGCCCCCCGAAAATGCACTTACAGCTGCTTCCAGCATACTGGCAGTGGAGGTGGCTGCAGTGACTTAGCAGTGAAACTGCACATTTTGCCCTCCATTCAGGGAAACATTTGTCATATAACTTCCCCCCTCTTAAACTAGAGTGGAGAGCAACTTTCATACAAAAACAACATAACTGACCAGAAGGCACCAGAGAAAGACAGTGTCTTGGTCTAAGGAGTTTTTCAGAAGGAAGTTAAAAGGGAGAAGTTTTCTTAATGAGGAATAACAGTCACTGTGTGGCTACTGAGTACCCTCACAATATCCCTAAGAAGGTAGACATTACTATTGGTATTATTAATATTCTTATTTTACAGGCGAAGAAACAGAAGTTTGGCAAGATTAAATAATTTTTTCCAAAGCCTGCAACGAGAAGATGAGTGGATCAGGATTTTTTTAAAAAAGATTTTATTTATTTATTTTTTAGAGAGAGAGAAAGGGAGGGAGAAAGAGAGGGAGAGAAGCATCAATGTACGGTTGCCTCTCACACACCTGCCACTGGGGACCCAGCCTGTAACCCAGGCATGTGCCCTGACTGGGAATCAAACCGGTGACCCTTTGATTTGCAGGCTGGCACTCAACTGCTGAGCCACACCAGGCCGGGTAGATCAGGAATTTAAATCCAGGCCTACCAACTCAATTACACCATGGTTCTTTCCATAAATAGGAAAGCCTTTGAGTAGAGGCTCGTCTCCGGGGAAGCAAGTCTATGAAAACCCTAAAGCCCTTCCCAACAAGAATAAGGGGAATGGGAAGGAGAAGGCAATATGAATACTTTCCAGAGAAACCCATCTCCACCACACGTTGCCAAATCCATTACTTCCATCCTAAGTTAGTAGGGAGAAAATGCTTTGGAAATATGGATCTATTGGCCCCGGTCTTATTATATACTTAACAATAACAATGTCTTACATTTGAAAGCGGACAATTTCCAGAAAGTTTCTAAGACTGTTAAATCATCTCATGAGTTGAGGTAGTGGGGACAGAGGCAATTTTACGGAAGAAACTGAGGCTCAGACAACTGCTGTTACATAACCTGCCTAGACTGAATCACTGAATCAACTAGTTGGTTGGCTGGGCAGCACTGGACTTGAAACCAGGTGCGACTTTAAGCCTAGTGCTCCTTCCAATACACCACACTGACTCTATACATCACAGGCGATCTATTTATTTTACTTTCAGAATTATCACATAAAAACAGATGCTCTTCCTACCTACTTCAGAGCCGTGAAACACATTCTGATGGGTTTTTTCTTTGCCACAGCAAAATTGGCAGTTCTATTCTTTCCTCTAATTTTTAAAGATGTTTTTAGAAATACCCTGTTTTTTGGACCATAAGACGCACCTAGGTTTTAGAGGAACATAGGAAAAAAAACCCCGCTTCACTGTCCCCCGCCCCCACCCCGTGAGCCAGGTAAGCTACATGCAGACTTTAAGACACACCCCCATTTTCCTCCCAAATTTGGGAGGGAAGTGCATCTTATAATATGAAAAATACAGTAACTTATTTGACATCAACTAAAATAGCCAGCCTAATCTTGTCAGGTAGGAAGTTGTACGATGGGTTTTAGATCTTACTTCTCAAAATGATTTTCTCGGCCCACCAGGTACTCAATGAGAATTACTTAGCCAATTCTTTAAGTCAGTATCATTTACATAATAAACACATTTCATCCCTCTTCTGTTTATATAATCAATAAATTTCATCCCTCCGGAGTGTGTGTAGCAAAAAAAAAAAAAAAAATCCCCCCAGTGACTGTCAGTCTTTCTGAACAGAAGGGTGAAGAAGAAAAAGACGCCCTTGCTTTTGGCTCCCACTTAGGACTTCTCTCCATATAGTTCTCTCAGCATTTGGCATACACTATGAAGCACACAGCAGGCATTCAATATATGTTGATTGCTTGTCATCTGATTATGCAATTAAGGCTTATAACAGCAAACCACTTTCCCCTTAGTAGACTGCCTTAGTATCTTAGGTTCAACTGGCGTGCCTAGAGAGCAAACTCAGCCTCATTCCATATTGTTTATGCCAAAGAGACAGATTAGATTAGAAATTTCCCGACAGACTTTTCATCATCTAAGCATTCAAAGGTAGAATCCAAGAGCTACATCTAACCCTCATATGTTATGTTTGGCTTGCTGAACCTTGCCGAATATTTTTTGAACTATGAATTGCCAACATTGAAAAACAGAGAGATTATGTATAAAAATGATAAGTGCTAAGTATCCCTGAAGCCAGGATGAATAGTAGGGCTGTAAACAGGATTAGTGAAAGCCTGTATAAGCAGTTTCACCATCCCACCCTGCCTGGTTTCAGAAGCTGTAACCCCCTATGGCTAAGGCTGAGTGAGAGACCTTGGGACCAAAAAGAAGCCCCAAAGGAGACAAAGCATATCTCCCTGGCAGGGGCGCTGCCTCTGCCCCCTTTACTTCACCTTGCCTGGTCCCCAGTGGATGACCGGTAAGCCAATGACGGGTAAGATTCCTCAAAGGAGGGGATGACCTAAGACGGGCACGGTCACGAGGGGGCCCTCAGGGAAGGACTTGGGGGGGGGGGGCTACAGAAAAAGGGAGTGATGGACCCTCGGTCCTCAGCTTTGACATAGCCTGAGTTCTCATTCTGTCTGCAAGAAGTCTCCTAATCTCTTGGCTGCCTTACTTCCCCTGCCTGACTTAAGCCTGAAACAATGCTGGAGGTGGGTGCGGCCCTGTGCTGGAAAGGGTGGGTTCTGGGGCAATCAGGCCTAAGAAGGAATGCATAAAATCCTGTGAAACCTACTTTGCTAATACCCTCACTTTAAACCGATAAGGGTCCAAGCAGTAATGAGTTTGTTCCCCAAAGTTTTATGGCCCTTTAACTATCTGACCCTGCCTCAAAATAAGCCCTCATAGTCCTTTGAATGTTATCTATTGTTTGATCATTACTGCCTGCATGATTGATGAGCTTTACACATACACCCTGTATTCCTATGCAAATAAACCCAATAAAAGTCCATTGAGGAATAGGCTCCTGGCCCTTCTCCTTTCAGAGATCAGCCGGCCACCTTTCCTCCCCAAGCAGGTCATGTCTTGGTAGACTTATTCTCATCCGTGGCGGCTGGGGGGCAGGGGGATCCTGCGGGTAGAGCACCCCACACCCCTCCCCCAGCACACAAGGCCAGGAAACTACCCCTTCCCTACACACAAAGAGGTGTAGTGGTTGGTTGCCAACTGAAAGAGGTTTTGGACTGGGAACAACAGGCACAGCTGGGGGTGGGACTGAACAAAAACCTGTGTATAGATGTGAGATCCATAGTTCTATTCCCCTAGCTGGCTCTTGGTACCATAATTCAACTGCCAGGTAAATACACTCCTGATAGAGATCAAAGATTCCTATTCAGAGGAACTGGCTGATTTCAATGGTAGAAAGCCAATTGACAATGGCCAGAACTGAAAATTCAAAAATATTATGTGTATGTTATAGGAAGAAAAAGAAACTGTTGCATTTTTAAAAAATAAGCTTTGTATGTTATTTAAAATTTATGTACCTGTATTACTTTAGTAACAAAAATACAATAATTAACTATAAAAATAATAAAAGAAATTAAAAAAAAAACAAGGATAGAAAAAATATATGAACAAGAAAAAAGAATAGAAATGTGGGTAAGTTGTCAAAATAGTGACAGGAAGGCTGAATCCTCAATTGAGCAAAGGTTTGCTAAAAATAATCCCAAAAGGTACTTTGGTTACATGCAGAGCAAGATGATGATCAAAGAGACAGCCTTACTGTAATAGACTGACAGTGTAATTTTAAGGGTAATACAAAGAAAACAAACCCTTCAACTACCAGTTAGTGAATCTAACAAGAAAGATAATCATAAGGTCCTACCCTTGTGTACAATGAAAGCCAAGCACCAAGTAGAGGATGGGGATCCAGGACCAACCACTGCCCATGTGGAAACCAGTGGGTTTCCAGCCAACTCTACGTATGAGCGGTCATGGGTTCCGTGACTTCCAAAAACAGCTTATGTGATCCCGAGTGTACTTTCTGGAACGCCATGAGGCACACTTAATTACCAAGGAACCAAAGACTTTCTCTGGTCTAGTCAGTCTACATCTGTTGAACTTACGCAGTTAGTCCTTAAACAGAGGTAGAACAAATCTAGGAGAAAAACCAGTATATCTAGGAAACTGACATCCTTTTTTTTGAAGTACCGCTAAATAAACTTGGGGCTGCTATCTCTGGAGGAGATGGAGAAGGGAATCTGAGTGCTACCTTCAAATGAGTAAAAGGCTATTGGAGGAAGAAATGATAAGGCCCTTCTCAGTAAGCCACCACTCAGAAAGACTGCAGAAGGGGAAAACTTTCTAATCACTGGAGTTACCTTGGGGCAACAAGCACCCTATCTTAGCAGAGGTTTAAGTTATTTCTCAAAGTTTACTTTAACATATACTTTTAATAGGTAAATTGTAACAGAAAATAACTGTGGGGGTGGGCACGTGAAAATTGTGGAAACCCCTGACGTGGGCCTGACACCCATGCAGTACTTGAACACCTGTCGTGTCTCATTTTTGTTAAGAAAATGTTATTTCTATTGTGACTTATTCTTTGACCATGGTTATTAACTAACTTTTCTAATTTTTTTTTCATTTGAGGAATTTTAAAGAGATTTGGAAACAAGCATAAATGTATAGCTTAATGAGGTTTTATGGGGTGAACATTCTCATAACTAACACCCTGGCCATTCAGACGCCCCATGTGCCGCATTCCAATTAAAACCCTTTCCGTCCCCCTAAAGTAAGCATTATCCTGACTTCTGTATTACTCACTTCTCTGCTTTTTAACACTATTTTATATATCCAGGTGTGCATTCCTAAGTACTTCAGTTTTGCCTGTTTTTTATTTTGATATGCCTCTTAAGTGTCTTAAACAATAGGTTTCTTCCCATCCATCCTTCTTTTCCATTTCTGTTGAAGAACATGGGTCTGACAGTTGGATTTTGTGGATTGTATTGTCACAAAACAGTACCATACGCCTCTTGACTTCTGTACTTTATGCAAATTGAAAGGTGGGTCCTGAGGTCTGATCAGATTCAGGTTGGTTTATTTTACAAGACTAGGGGTGGTGCTGTTTCTCCACCAGGAGGCACACAGTGTCAAATGGTCTCTCGTTCTGTGATGTACTCCACTGTAGGTGTTCAATATCTAGATGCATTAATTCACTGAGAGCTCCTAAATGGTTATGTCAACATTCTACAATTTCTTTAAAAAATGCCTTTGTCCTACAGTTTGGTTATCTTTTATTGGCTTGTCTTCTATTCACCACCAAACCTGTCCTCTGTATGTTAAACACATCCAATAAATTCTTAGCTTTAGACATTTCAGTTTTAGAATGTCTACATTTTTTTCCCTAAATAAATTCTAATTCTGTTGAAGCTCTCCATCTTTTCATCAATTTAGCCCATTGTTTTTCTATTTTCTTTATCATATACATAGTATTCAAAGTCTGTGTCTGTTAATTTAAATATCTGCCTAAAATTGTGGGTTGGCGTCTACTGATTTTTTTCTCTTGATTACTGGCCACATTTTCATGTCTCATAATTTTTTACTGTTTTTGGACAATGAGTATAAGAATAATACTGAGCTGTCCCCTCCAAATTCATATGTTGAAGCCCTAACCCCCAATGTGACTGTAGTTGAAGATGGAGCATTTAAGGATGTAATTAAGGTTAAATTAAGTCATAAAGGTAGGATTCTAAACCAATAATACTGGTGACCTCCTAAGAGGAGGATGGGACACCAGGGATTTGTATGCACAGAGAAAAGGCCACGTGAGAATACAGCGCGATGCAAGCCAAGGAGAACCCTCAGGAGAAATCAAATTTGCCAGCATCTTGATCTTGGACTTCTAGCCTCCAGAACTGTGAGAAAATACACTTCTGTTTTTTAAGTCACCCAGTCTGTGGGGTTTTGTTTTTGAAGCCCTAGCAGACTAATTACACAGACTAAAGTTGACTTCCTCCATACAGCAGTTACCCATTCCATTCTTGAGAAAATAAGGTAAACAGCTGATCATCTTCAATCCAATCAGTAGGAACTAGGTCAGGGATGGGTTGCTTCTTTAGCTGCAATAAGTCCCCTTTTGATTTCAAAGGTAAGACCTGTGGAGTGTTTATGACAGCTCTCTTCCTCTAATTGGAGTCTGTGCCCTAAGCACCAGGAGATGGCAGGATATTTCACCTCTCTGGTCCAACCCCGTTCTCAAGTGCAGCCCTTTTGGGCTTTTGATGCAAAGTCTGGCAAGTCTTTATTCTCCTCTGTTCAGAATGTTTTGTCCTTTGGAGTTTTTAAGCTTTGCCCTTTATCCTTCTTTTCCATGTAGGGTCAAAACCTGACCAACGCCCTGTGGGATTGGCTCCTAAACATTGTATTGTGTTGGCCAAAAAATTTGTTTGGTTTTTCCCCATAAGATGGCTCTAGTTAGTGCTTAGTTATCTTTAACTTCATTCAAAAACAATTTTGTTAGATTGTATTGTGACAGCTGTCATATCAGTGCATTAAAAAAAAACATCAAAATTGGTGAATTTTTGTGTAGTCATTTTAATACTGAAAATGGAAGAAAATACGCACTATTTCTGGCATATTGTGCTCTATTACTTCAAGAAAGGTAAAAATGCAACTGAAATGCCAAAAAAACTTGTGCAGTGTATGGAGAAAGTGCTGTGACTGATTGAACGTGTCAAAAGTGGTTTGTGAAGTTTCATGCTAGAGATTTCTTGCTGGACAATTCTACACGGTTGGGTAGCCAGTTGAAGTTCATAACAATCAAATCAAGGCATCGACTGAGAACAATTAACATTCTACCATACGGAAGATAGCCAGCCAACATACTCAAAATATACAAATCAAGTTATGAGTAAAAACGAAAATGTGTCACTTATTTTCTGGAAAAAACCAAACAGACTTTTTGGCCAACCCAATATTACTGTGGGGATTTCATTCTACCTTCCGGCCCAGCCCCCTAGCTGCCAGTGCAACCCCAGCACTAAGCAAACATGGCCATCAAACACTGATTTCTTTTGCCCCCAGCAGAGTCTGTTTGTGGCAGCCCAATCTGCAGCCTATGCACAGATGTGCCCAGGAAAGAAAAGGGCCAGCACCTCATGCTCAGCTAGGAAGGGCTCTCCTTCCCTTTCAGAACTTTAGTTCTTCTAGCACACTTCTAGCTCTCTGACATCTTAAATGTGACATCTGTCATTTGATTTGTAGCGATTGCAGTGGGAGCTCCTGTCTATACCGTGTGGAATCTGAAGTCTAACATATTCTTTTTCCAATAAAAATTTTACATTACTCCTTTTTAGTCCCTGAAATAATATTTCCACTTTACTCCTTAAAATTTCAACCTAATTTTTATGACAACTCTATCATAGTTTCACCAACAAAAATATAAATACAAATTAAAATTTTTCTTTATTTACTGTGACTTTAAGGTTTCTAACTTTAAACTTTTAAAACTTTTAACCCCAGCAGAGTTTAAAACTTTAAACTATTAAAACTTTTGCCTTGGAATAGAGTTAACATTACGATTATTACTGGAACATAATTGATCAAAATAAACCTCTAGTAAAGTTTTATATAAACATTACATATAAACAGAAGAAATTTGTTATAAATTCATAAGAAGATAAGGGAGAAAATACGAGGGGTTAATTTTAGCTCTGTGATTAAAGAATGCTTCAGATATTCTGGCACCTTATTGGTTTTTACACCTCAGGGCAATGCATCATGCTAAGATTCAAATAGTCAGAAATTTGTGGAGTATTTTTGGTTTTCTGATTTTTGGTTGTTGTTGTTTTTTTCCTGTAAAGTGAGAGGACAAAGGGAATGGGAGGTAGAACAGTAGAATTAGTCACTTCTTAGGAATGTTGATTTTATGGAAAAATACATATGGAATTTAAGAATCTAGAAATGGATTCCTTTAAACCAGTTGTGCCTATATAACCCTTGGGAAGTCCAGGTACCCATTTCCCAGTTTTAATGTTGGAATGCTAAATCAGCTATCAGGTGCTTGCCAATCCAGAGATTACATAATCATCTACTGACAAAGTCAGCTCATATCCTACGTCAGAACAGAAATCAACAGGAAGAGGAAAATATCAGCAATACTACTGCTAATTCTTTCCCCTTCTCTTTTCATATGAATATGAAAAAGATTCCAGAGAACAGTCTTGGAGGAAAGGGGGTTATCCACTTTCTATTTTAAAGACATATTGACTTAATAATTAAAAGCTTTTCAAGATCTGGTAAGAGATAAAATTAAGCCCAAAGATTATTTCTCAGCTATCAACCTAGAATTTATGGGGGCAGGAGACTTAATGCAGAACTACCTCTAGTGCTAGAACATCGATGATGCTGCCCCATCTGGTTGTGCTTTCAAAGGTAAGCTGATTCACTCATGCTTTCCAAATTCCAGCAGGGGAAAAGCCTTTCGCAATGTGTTTAGTAACTAGATCACAGCAATAGGGAAGTTACACCAAAGGTGGCCTCAACAAGTTTTGAAAGGCAAATGTAGGTAACAATATTGTTAATTCAGCAACAGGCAAGCCAACAACTTCCCTAAACTGAGCACTAGACATACTCTGTACAATATACATTTGGTATAGTCCTCTATAATTTTCCCAATGCCCATTTTCCAGTTTGATACCATGTATAACCCAGAGCAGATGTCTATATTTAGCTGTCCTAAGAATAAAAAATATACATTTTTCTACCAGTAAAAAGCAACTAGTATAAAATGTAACTAAGCCTGTGAGGTAACTATTACTAAGAATAAACAATGATCTGCCCTGGCCAGGTAGCGCAGTTGGTTAGAGTGTAGTTCCAATAAGCCAAGGCTGTGAGTTCAACCCCAGGTCAGGGCACATACAAGAATCAACCAATGAATTCATAAGTAAACGGAAAAACAAATTGATGTCTCTCTTTCTCAAATCATTAAAAATCTAAGTATATTTTTTAAAAAGAAGAATGATCCATGCTATTTGAAACCTCAGCTGGCCTAGATCCAAATTTATGGAAAGCTGCAGGGTTTTTTTCCCAAATACTTGTAGAGCAAATGCAGAAATATTTCCTCCTAATTTCTTTGATGTCTAAGGTCAGCCAAACCCCAGAGATGCATCAGTCAACAAAGAAAATTTCACTTTAGTTAACATCACCAGGGAGGCCAAAGGAAGAGGCCCTAACAACTATTTGTAAAGTAATAAGCAGGAACATGCAGATAAACAATAAATGAAAAGCATATGAAAGCAAGATAAAAAATTCCAGGTGTGAAATAAGAGAGGGAAAAATGGACATAAAGGGGATCTACGAAGTCTAAGAAATTTATAGAAGAAAAAAAAATTGAGCATCAGTATGCCAGATATAGTTATGTATGAGGTTATAGTTAAATCTGGCTTCTAATTTTTATTTTAAAATTTCCTTCAGTCACTTTTCTGATAAACTTCTTATTATGTTGAAAGAGAAGTATCTTCCTCTATTGCTACACATCTGTCCTTTAAGAGCACAGCACGCCGAAGGTCAGTAGAGCCACAACATCAGCAGCAGTTTCGTTCATACTGGGGATATACTCACCTGCTTCTGGATCTGCAGGAATTTTCCACATGTACAGATTGAAGTCATCGGAGCCTGAAAGGATATACTGTTGGGACAAAAAATTTATTATTTATATATCAACTGATTGATAATATATTTATATTTATTTACCTATACAGAGAAAGCTTTTTTTAAAATAAACAAAACAAATGGAGATATATTCATAAGACACCACACAGCAAACACTGTCTTAAAAGTATTTGCAAATCAAAAGGCTCCTTGGCTAAAATTTAGCAACAAACCAACCTGATTCAAAATGGTTGAAGGACTTGACCAGACATTTCTCCAAAGAAAATATACAAATGACCAATAAACACATGAAAAGATGTTCAACATCACTAATCATTAGGGAAATAAACATCAATACCACAATGAGATACCACTTCACACACATTAGAATGGCTATTACCAAAAAACAAATGGAAAACAAGTGTTGGTGAGGATATAGAGAAATTGGAACCCTTTAGCACTGCTGTTGGAAATATATAATGGCGCACCCACTGTGGAACACGGTATGGCAATTTCTCAAAAAGTTAAACATATAATAACTACCATATGACCCAGCAGTCTTACGTAGTATGTATCAAAGAATTTGCAAGCAATGACTTGAGACATCCCTACACCAAAGTTCATAGAAGAATGTTCACAATAGCCAAAAAGTGGGAACAACCCGAATGTCCATCAATGAATGAATGAACAAAATGTGGTATATACATACAATGAAATATTATTCAACATTAAAAAGGAAATTCTGACATATACTACAACATGGGTGAAATTTGAAGACATTATGCTAAATGAAAGAAGCTACATACAAAAGCAAATATTGTATGATTCAACTTATGTGAGGTACCCAAAGTAGTCAAATTCAGAGACAGAAAGAATGCTAGCTGCCAAGGACTGGGGAGAGGGAGGAATAAGGCGTTACTGTTCAATGGGTATGGACTTTAGTTTGGGAAGACAAAAAAATTCTGGAGATGGAAAGTGATGACAGTTACACAACCATGTAAATTCACTTAATGCCAAAGAACTGTGCACTTGAAGATGGTTATAATGGTAGGTTTTGTTATATGTATTTTACCACAATTTTTCAAAACAAAAATGTTTAAATGCAGGAAAAAAAAGAGCTTCCTAGACTTTTACGCAAGACCAAGCATCTGAACTTCCCTGCTGTCAGCTGACGTCTTTGAACAGGAAGCCACTGCCAACCCCACCACGGGGTTAAGTCAGTGCCAGGGACATAAGCAATCCCCTTGTATGTGGCAGCTTCGAACTGCTTAACCTCAGAAAGATAGGACGGTAGGCCAGGTGTATTCTAATTAGGACTAAAAAACACTATCTAACAGCAACAGCGAGCAATTCTGAGAGCTTATTTATTTCCGAAGATTAACAAAAGCGGTTTACTTTAAGTGGAGGTCAGCATTACTAACTGCCTTCTGGCCCCATCTGCTTATTTCCCTCGAAAAAGAAAGGCCTCTAGTTTTCTAAAAAAGTTTCTTAAGAACAATTTCAAAAAGTGTAAGTCCAACACATACACAACCTCATGACTAATGTAAATACTTTAACTAAATACTTTGCAAACATGAAAAATCAATTTGTCAGTCTGCAAGATACATGAGAAAAGGAGGCAAAACATAATAATGCACGTTCAAAGATGATGAAAATCTTGTTCGTAGGGCTCAGCACAAAAAGAACTGGTTCGGTTTCCTCATACGGTCACTTTCTCCTATGGTCTGAATGTGTCCCCCTCCAAATTCCCATGTGAAATCCTAATGCCCAATGTAATGGTATCAGGTGAGACCTTTGGGAGGTTATTAAGTCATGAAGGTGGAGCCCTCATGAATGGGATTAGCATTCTTATAAAGAAAACCCAACAGAGCTTTCCAGCCCCCTTCTGGCATGTGAGGAAATAGGGAGAAGTCAGCCCAAACAAGCTGGCACCCTGATCTTGGGCTTCCAGCCTCCAGAACTGTGAGAAAGAAATTACTATTGTTTATAAGCCATCTAGTCTGTGGTATACTGTTATAGCAGCCAGAACAGACTATGACACTCAGAGGCTCATTTAATTCTAAGACTCTATGATAACCCTGTGAAGGAATGGTAGAAGCCAGCTCAAAGCTGAAAGTCCCTAAGCTGCCAGCCCATGCTTGCTTAACAAATCACTACATAAATATGTAGAAGGCAAGGAAACTCAAGGACTAACCCTGTTATACTTCAATTAACAAGTTTCCTTAACAACAAAAAACCCCCACTTGATTAAAACAATGAGCAAAGGACTTGACGGAGACATTTTTCCAAAGAAGAAATATACAACGGCTACATATAAATGGCCAATAAGCACATGCAAAGATGCTCAACATCACTAATTATTAAGGAAATGCATATCAAAACCACAATGAAACACCACCTCACACTCATTAGGAGAAATATTGTATAGCTCAGTTGGTCGGAGTATCTTCCTGATACGGCAAGGTTGTGGGTCCAATCCCTGGTCAGGGCACATGCAAGAACGAACCAATGAATGCATAATTAAGTGGGACAACAAATCATTGTCTCTCTGTCTCTCTCAAATCAATGAATTAAAAAAATAAATTGTAAAAACAACAAAAACAAAACAGAAAACAGGTCCTTAAAGAATTCTCTGAGAGTTTTACACCTCTTTCAGAGTAGCATTATTCACAATAGTCAAAAGGTGAAAGCAACCCAAATGTCCATCAACAGATGAAATGTATAAAGAAAATGTGGTCTATCCATACAATGGATTATTATTCAGCCTTGAAAGGTAGGGAAATTCTGCCACACACTACAACATGGACGAATCTTGAAGATCATGCTAAGCGAAATAAAAAGTCACGAAAAGGCCAACCGTATGGGTGCACTTATGAGTTCCCACAGTAGTCAGATTCACAGAGGCTAAAAGGAGAATCGTGGTTGCCAACGGCTGGGGGTAGGGGAGGGAGGAGAGTTCGTGCTCAATGGTACAGAGTTTCAGTTTTACAAGAAGAAGCACTTCTGGAGATGGGTGGTGGCGATGGTTATTAACAATGTGAATGTACTCAATACTATGAAACTGAACACTTAAAAATTTTTCCAAAAAAGAAAAGAAAAAGGAGGAATCCTCATTGCTCTGACCTGAGTGTCCACCCAGTAACTCCCTGCAGTTTACAATGCTACACTGGCTGAAGTTAAGAAGCTGGAATTCAGAAGCGCAAGGGCTTTGCTCTGACAGCCAGTTTGGCAAAACCACCTACTAGTTGGGGGGAAAGATTCATTTTAACCAAGCACTTACGCACCAGGCACTTGGGGCTTACAATGATATATAATGTAATATCTGGGTTCCCAAGGAGCTTAAATCAGGTAGAAAATATGCATGTAGGTACACAACTACCATGTCATGAAGCAGAAATCACTAGGTGCCTTTATGAGAAAAAAAGTGCCTGGTGATTCACAAGAGGCAAGGCAAGATAGATGTGAGCACTGAGCCAGCCTCAGGGAAAGATGTGGTGAAAAGAGGGAAAAGGAGCCAAGATAAAACGATGGTGCTCAGGCAGACTACTGTTTTAACGGAGCAGAATGTACGGTGTAGCTCACTCCTTGATGCCTGTTCATATTCATTTCTCACGCCTTACTGCTCTGTATGCTCCCCAGGATCTCCAACTGCCAGCATCCAGGTCTTTTTGTCCGAAGGCTTCTCCACAGCCTAGGAGGCTGCTCTAGAGAATGAACATTTCTTGGGAGCAGGCTCAACCAATGACCAATATCCAACCAATATCCCAGCTGCCTTGTCCCAGGTGGAGTAACTCTGAAGTGTGTCTTCTATACACCACCCCCTCAAGATCAAATCCAACTGCCCGCAGTTGTAGTTGGCTCACTAAAGCACCCTTCCTTTCCCTGTCTCACATGTCCATCTCTCTACTACTTCCCACATTTCCAGATACACTACTTGCACCTGAAAACTGAACCGAACTTAAGACACATGCAGTGCAGGGAGGAGGGGGAATTCTTTTATAAAACATAACATAAAAGAACTGTCCACTAATAATTTATATATATGCATATGTGTAAGTAATATATTATTCAATAGCTTGACATTTCATGCTCCATGTTTAAAAGAGGCTATAAAACTTTATATAGAATTCCTGCTATCCCGCCCCCCCAAACTAAACAAACAGAAATAAATATTAGAAAAGAGTGAGCCAAGGGTGGGCTTACAGAGGTTTTACTATTTCATTGTGAAGGATCAGCGCTTTCCCACTCAGCTGTTCCCCAGGGAAAGCCATGAAAAAGGTAAAAGGGGACGGACTCCCAGATGGAACGCTGACTCAGAAGACTGCCTTAGAAGGAAGAAAACTCCCACAGAGTTAAGGCCTTTTGGAGTTAATATAACATCTCCTAAAATATTTAGAAAATGCATACAATGTCCAAGCTTCCTATCAGGGATAAGGGCAACCCCTCACCCTCTCTTCCTCTCGGAACTACCACAAGGGAACAGTTTGGCATGATTCCAAGGACAGGGTCTTGAGCCGCTGCCGTCTGGTCAGACCATTTAAGTGCTCACACACCCTGGAATCACAAAACTGCCCCGAGGAATTCATTTATGTCATGGTTGTCTGCTGGGCCCCTTCCAGCACTCAAAGTTGGCTTCCCAGGACAATGACTGCGGGAGACTGAAATAAATGAATCTGTTCCTTCATTCATTAAACAAATATTCATCAAATGTCAATTACGTGCCGGGCACAGGAAAAGACATACAGAATTGATCAGAAAAGACCCTGTCCCTACCCGCATGAAGTTTAACTCACATTTTATTGGGTAGAAAGAGGAAAAGAATTATATACATATATAATGTGAGTGAACTGAGTAGAGGAAAAATAAAAAGAATATGTATGTGTCCGGTGGTGGTAAGTGATACAGAGAAAAAGGGTAAACAGGAGGTTAAGGCATATAGGGAATGTAGGGGTGGTCAGTTTCCATTTTATTTTTTTAAAAGACTTCATTTATTTATTTTTAGAGTGAGAAGAAGGGAGGTAGAAAGAAACATCGATTGGTTGCCTCTCACATGCCCCCAACTGGGGGCCTGGCCCACAACCCAGGCATGTGCCCTGACCGGGAACGGAACCGGAACCGGCAACCTTTGGATTCGCAGGCCAGTGTTCAGTCCACTGAGCCACACCAGCCAGGGCAGCTTCCGTTTTACATAGGGCAGTCACAGAAGGTCTCTCTGATAAAATGGCATTTTGAGCAGCGTCCTAAAGGAAATGATGGAGCAAGTTTGTGGCTATCTGGCAGAAGGATATTCCAGGAGAGGGAACAGAGTTCTGGGCTATTTTAAGACATAAGGTAGCCAAAGAGCTCTTCTGTTCTCCTTCTCTTCTTTCTTACTTTTTAAAGCTCAGTGGAAATAAAGATTATTTCAAGTGGGCTGATGCAGAGATACATTTAACATCATCAGAGTAGCTGAAAAGAATCCTCTCGTTGGAAGCTATGTTGGAAGGGTTCGTCTCCTCCCAGACTTGAGTTGGAGCCTCTGATGGTGGCCCTGCTAATGGTTAATGCCAATGGTACTGCAAGTCTGGATCAGCCATCTTACAAATATTTAAGTATTTGCTGTTGGGAGCAAGAAAACAAAGGCCACATAGCACCAATACCCATCACTACCAAAGGAAATTCAAACTACATAAGTATATCCAAATTCATAAAACAATAATTATTTGAATTAACCAGAAAAAATGAACTTAACCTCAGGCAGTGGGACTGGAGATGTAGGTTTCTCTTTCTCTTCCTTTTTTTCTTGTTATCTAATTTTATTTTATCTTTTAAAGATTTTGTCTTATTTTTAGAGAGGGGAAGAGAGGGAGGAAGAGAGGGAGAGAAACATCGATGTGTGGTTGCCTCTCAATGCCCCTGGACTGGGGGACCTGGCCCACAACCCAGGCATGTGCCCTGACTGGGAATCAACCAGTGTTTTAGACAGTACCTGCACATTCCTAACCAGACAATCCGGTGTTGGGTCTGAAGCTGACCTGGAGTAAAGGGCCTGCCTCTGGCCTAAATAATAGAAAGGCCCAGTAGCCAATAGCCCTTTATAAATAGGTAAGCTATAGAAACATAATTGGAAGAGTGGTTGCCAGGAATTCTAAATTTAATGTTTTTATTCCCTTTCATGATGTAGGACTTCACAACCAACATTCATAATGAAAACACCACCATGAAAAAAATATGAAGATTACTGTTCAGTTTTAGAAAAGCAAAAACTAAGATGATATTAAGATGGTGGCCTAGTGCAGTTTGTGGTCTAGTGAGAATATGAATAAAACATTATTTTTTCTTAGGTTTTTTTCTTTGATCTCATTCTTATCAGTAAAGGGCAAATCACAAGTTAAAAACTTACTTTATATGAGTCTTTTAAAAAAGATTTGATTTATTTATTTTTAGAGAAAGGGGAAGAGATGTTCCTCTCTTTGATTGAAGAGAGAAACATCGATCGAGGCAACTGGGGACCAAACCCCTAAGCTAGTCACGTGCCCTGACCAGATCGAACCAGAAACCTCTCCTGTTGTGGAAAGATGCTCCACCAACCAAGCCTCACTGGTCAGGGTGCTTTATATGAGTCTTTTACCTTTGCATCCTGAGGCTAATAGGGTCGACCTCCAAAAAAACGAGAAAAAATGTTTTAGGTAGTCTATTAGCTAGACAATAGAAGTCCCATTTCCCAAAATGTTCTGGGTTGTAGAGTAGGGGAGAGGGGAGGAGGCCCACAGGCTACTTCATATCAGAGATTGGAAGACATACTCGATTTTAATTTGGTTTTGGGGGTAAGATGGGTGATATCAATGCAAAAATGAACCTAAGTTGTGTGGACCCACAGCATCCATAATCCTTCCCACCTGGCAACAAAGGTTAAAGGTTGGCCACACTCTGACCCATCCCAATTATTTTAAGTAGAGTTAGCCCTAGGCCATTGCATTTATTTAATCCTTTTATCTAATCCACTGTCAGTATAGAGATACTAACTTGTTCAAGCACAGAGGCAGAGCAACAACTGCTCCTCCCAATAAATTTAAAAAGGAACCACCACCAGGACACACCACCAGCAGCACAAAAACAAAAGATGACCATGTTAGCACTGGGTCACTTAGACGTCTCATTTGCCCACATGTCCTCAGTCAATCCATTAACCATCACAGAAAACTTACTTACATCATACTCCCTAGTCTCTGGTAGATTGCTGTAATGCCTTGCGCCCCCTCCAAGAATTCCTGCCCCTTTCTTCCTCTCAGCAATCTCGAATTACACATGCTTTTAAGAAAAACCTTTATTAGATGAATTCCCAGAGAAGCCCATGCTTCGAAATACTTGTAGTCTAGGGGTGTCAAACTCATTCTCACCAGGGGCCACATCAGCCTAGAGGTTGCCTTCAAAGGGCTGAATAACTTTAGGACTATATAAATGTAACTACTCCGTAACAGCACTGCCGCTGGGTAGAAACAAGGTGCCTGGCCAGATAAAACAAGGTGGAGGGCCGGGTTCAGCTTTCGGGCCTTGTGTTGGCCAGCTGTGCTGTAGTCACTGAAGTCACAAGAAAATCTTATCAACTTAAAGGTTCAAAGAAGGATATAAATGTAGCCTGCCAGAGCAAAGCTGTTTACTAAATAGAAGCTTGCTGGAAAAAATAATTATTAGCCATACTCAAGCAAAGCAACTATTTTTCTCTCCCTAACGCCTGTATTTAAACCTTAATGATTAAAACAATCCAAAGAAGGTACAAATTTGGAATATAGTTAATTCCCCATCAATTTTATTCTAAGGCTTCATTTGGCTTAGACATATGGATATAATATTCAGGACTTCTAGCCAAGATGGAGGTGTAGGTAGATACACTTTTTCTCCTTGTACAACCAAAAGAAAAACAACAACAAATTTAAAAACAAAAGATAACCAAAACTGTCAGAAAACTGAACTTTATGGAAGTCTCACAACCAAGGAGTTAAAGAAGAAACATTCATTCAGACTGGTAGGAGGGGCAGCTGGGGAGGAGAAGACTCTGGCAAGGCAGTGGCTGGCAGACTGGGCGGTTCCACATTTGTGTGCCAATGAGCCAGGAGGAAAAGGTACAGGGAATTGAGCACCATACTGCAAACCAAAGGGTTGCTGGTTCGATTCCCAGCTAGGGCACATGCCTGGGTTGCTGGCCAGGTCCCCAGTAGGGGGTGCTCGAAAGGCAACCACACATTGATGTTTCTCTCCCTCTCTTTCTCCCTCACTTCTCCTCTCCCTAAAAATAAAAAATAAATAAAATCTCAAAAAAAAAATAGTAGGTACAAAATAGACAGGGGGAGGTTAAGAATAGTATAGGAAATGGAGAAGCCAAAGAACTTATACGTATAACCCATGGACATGAACTAAGGGGTAGGGGGAATGATGGTGGGAGGGGTGGTGCAAGGTAGAGGGGAATAAAGGGGTGAAAAAAAATGGGATAACTGTAAGAATATAATCAATAAAATATATTAAAAAAAGAAATAGATGTGTTTCTTTATATATGTTTATGTATGTAATTCTCCCTACTCCCCCAAAAACCACATTAAAAAGAGGAAAAAGTTCTACAAGGCAGGAGGGACAGGCCATCTACCTGTATACTGCAAAAAATAACCCAGAAAATGTCTTAACAGGCTCTTCAATCTCTCTCAGTCTGTGTCTACGTGTATGTGTAAGAGTGTGTGTGTGTGCACTGCATTCGATAATCTCCAACACCTGTTGGTGGAAAAGGAACCATACCCGTCAGTTACTATTCACTGAGTACTGATCAACTAGCGCTCTCCAAGGCTCCTTGGATAAGAACTAATTATTCTCCAGTAATGGCATGCCTGTCTAATTAATGGTACGGATTATGATAGAAAAACCAGATGTGTCTCTAGCCTAGATCAATAATAGCAGAGAGGCTGTAATTTAACATTTAAATCAAACACAGCTCTTGTTTCTCCCTGACCTTTTGTCAGAAGGGGAAAAAAAGGTGATTGAACAATTTCCTGATGTGCTCTCTAGAGACTTTTCCAGAAAAAGGTTTGCCAATGGGTATATAAAATGTCTTTAATCATATCATTTATACCCACTGCCTACCACAAGTACCATCCAAAGCTAACCAGGGAAACTTTTCTTTGGAAATGGCCAAAACCGTAGATTTTATTTGTGATAGGAAAGAAGAGAATTCTACTAGCTCCCAATAAAAGCACACAAACATGTTTACCCATAAGATTAACGCAATTTTTTGCATGTGAAGTTACATGATTCTTGCTTCTTTGGACCATTTGCCATTTTAGTTCCATTAGGCTCCTGGAATTCTTTGATTTATTAAAATAACTAATCTTTACGGGTTCTGAGTAGGAAAAATTCTATTAATAATGAAATGCTCCATTAAAGACAGCCAGTAATAGTTAGATAACCAGTCAGGAAAAAAGTTTTTTAATGCTCTAATCTCCAACAGCTGCGTGTAACAAGGTAGCCTGCATTACTTAAAGATGAATCTTTATTTGGTTAAACTCTTCTGGAAACCTTGGCAAGATGAAGTGGCACCAACCAAAAGGCCTTCAGCAATCAATGTCTCCTTGTGGGCCGAGGCTTTCGTATGTGGAGACTGGGAAGTGGGGAGATGGTATCATTTCTTCCAGTCTTCACATGAGTATTTATACTTTTCATTCAAGCAAAGGGGTCTATCATTCAGAGGAAGAAATATTACCTTTTTAAAAAAGAACTGAAAGGGCAAAGTGACCAAAAGTAAAATCTCTAAGGAGGATGGGGCAGGTAGGGCAGGAAAGGTGCTGACCCCTGTTATTAACACGTACTAGGGGTTCTTACTAAAGCCAGGCTCCTCGCCAGGAACTACAGATTAAAGGAGAGCTGTCACATTGTATCACCAGATCTTATCAATGCCATTTGTTCTCCAGAAGAAATCAGGTGCCTCGTGTTCCTTCCTAGCTAAACAGTTACAAACTAGACTATGTCAAGGAGGCCTCCAAAATGTTTTAATCTTTCTAAATTCTAAAGCTGTATCAGCAAATGGACTAAAAGATGATAAAATCCATGAGTAAAATCTTAATTCAGGATTGCTAATACCTGAAACCCCTAGGTTTCAGAAATTCCATAAACTCCTTAATATTATATACAAAACTATGTATATATGTACATTTTTCTGAAATGAATGTTCATAAGCTTTCAAACTTTCAAAGAGGCTGGGGATTCAAAAAGTTATGAATGACTGATTTCATAAAGAAGTTATTTTCGTGGTGCCTCTTCTTTATAAAAGTCTCCTAAAATATTCACCTAAATAACACATCCAACAAGGAATTCCTCTGCCACAACATTCTGTATTCAGCTCCTCCTCACCAGTCCATGGAAGAGGCTACCACCACTTCATCAGTACAGCACAGGTAGTAGCATGCCCACGAGGAAGAGGGTGCAATCACAGGCAGGAGACTGGGTCTAGTCCTGTTCCTGCTGCTGATTGGATCTGCCATTTCAAACTACTCCAGGCCTCAGTATCACACGGAGGTAGAACCTGCCCAACTAAACCCAAAGGTCACTGGGAGCATTAATATAAAAGAAAGTGAGTTAGAAGCTAAAGGGCTAAAAATATGGCATAAAGGCAAGGAGAAGAAAAAATTAGCCTAAGTCATAAAGCAAGACATAGGATGGAACCTAAGAGTTGAATTTCCCCCTATTACAAGTGTGCCTTTGCCTGGGATGGAGTGTCATCCCGTACACCAAAAGGTTGCAGGTTTGATTCCAGGTCAGGGCATGTACCTAGTTGCAGGTTCGATCCTCAGTAGAGGTGCATGTGGGCCACAAGCAATTGATGTTTCTCTCTCACATGCATATTTCTCGCTCTCAAATCAATAAACATATCCTCCGATTAAAATTTTTTTTAAAAGTGTGCCTTTATTTCAGATGAAGTACATGTGGGCTGCCAGGCCCCAAGTGAGATTAATAAGGACTGCATGGAGTTATAAAAAAGTAAAGTTATAACTGTATAAGGTGCTTCACTGGCCAGGAGCACACTTACTGGCGAATTCCTGAACCTCTGCTATACCCGTACAACGTCAACACAGAAAGGCTGAGTGGTGATGTAATGTCTGAGGCCAGGCTGTGTATTCAAGGCCTTGTGTTTTTTTTTTTGGATTCGCAGGGTATAGGTCAGCTCTTTTCTCCAGGGAATGAGATAGAATGATTTAATTATCAAGATTTCAGAGGCCTTGACATCAAGTTCAAAAGACCTGTATAAAGCAATCCAAGTGCTCAAATACCAGTGCTCAACTCTTTCAAGAAAATTTTATTATACTTTTCCATTCCTCTGTCAGCAAGATGTAGGGACAGGCATTCAATGAGACTAAAGCTAGGCATTAGATGAAACTAAGGCAAGAGCAGATTATAAAATTACCATGCCGTCCATTTCCAGGCAACACATACCTGTTAGCCAGAAAGCCTTACTTCCTGGAAGCCTGAGCTGCTCTCCTGGGCTCTCATGAGCTAGGACAAGAGCCATTTAAAGAACTGTGGGAGAAAGGCAACAAAAGCCGAGTGCTGTCTTACAAGTGTGTGCCAGAAAAGCTAACAGGTGGAAAACTGCCCTTCTTTTTTAACCCTGGTAAGAGATTGGCTCACTGAGTAATACAGAGGGGAGTGTGAAGCTTGGGAAACAGAGGGAGAAAATGAAAGACAAAAAGAAAAAAAGCCCAAGTATGACAGTAAAGGAGAACCTTTGGGTTCAGGCAGACTTGAGAGAAAGGAATGCTCTTTTACTGCAAGATTCCTTACTATATACTCCAAGACAGAATGTGAGCTGGTTAAAAACGAGAAAAGTTCAAGGCTTTGGGTGGAGAGGGTGCTAATTAATTTTGCTTATGTCCAGACTATCTCATATCCCTTATGCCACCTTATTTCATGATATGTTATTGAACTTGCATAATTTAAAAAATTATAGTAGAAATAAACAAAACATGTATTTTTAGCCAACAGTAGGGAAGACACTGTACCTCTTAGGGCTTGGAATAAAAATCTCAAACAGTGTACTGTCTGGCAGTCATGTGAATGTCTACCACAGCAGCTGGCACGAAGTAGATGCTCAGTAAATATCTCGTTTCTTATTTTAAAAGACTGTGGTGGTGGGGAGCATGTAGTTAGGAAGGGTTTAGTAGGAGACAGAAACAAAGAACCTGTCTCCACTCACCTATGAATTAGTGACAGAGCTGAAACTAAAATGAGAGAAAAACATCCTGCTGAAGCACAGAAGTTTCAAATTCGTGGCTCTTGAGCAAAAAGGTATGGTGCACATATTTGTTTTATCTATACAATAAAGTATGAATTTCTTGCAATACTTAAAAATCAGGGAACCTCACATACAAATCTTTACTTCAAGTTTTCCTTGAAAAAAATCAGAGGCCCTCATAGCAGCAATGGGCTAAAGGTGAGCCAAAGCTTCAGATGGGAGTCATTAAGATTTAGATGGGGTGGGCTCTCAAGTCGGCCACAGTCCCCACCATTCCCTGTTATCTTCCAGCCCAATTCACTCATTTTTTCCGCTTGCCTTGTTACAGCTGGCATTAAGTTGTGGCTGTATAGTGAAAAGAAGTCTCTATGAGAGCTAAAAAATCTGGGTTCTACTCCTGGCTCAGCTACAAACTTGTATATGTCTTAACTTGTGTACCTAACCTTTGTGAGCCTCAGTTTTCTCATCTGTAAAAGGAAGGTTTATACAAAATGATCTCCAGTAGTTCTACAATTAGAATTCAAATGTAATGGTGGCAATGAGCATGGAAGAGAAAAAGTAGGCTCAACTTATTTCACGATTTATTTCTTGAGTCCAATTTCTTGAAATGTTCATTTCATTTTCAGGCTAATGAATTATCTAGTGAATCTCAGACAGTCTAAAACGAAGTACGTGCTCTCTGGTACAATCTCTGGGTCCATTTGTGTGAACTGACAGCCAGAAGACTGTCTCAGATAGATAGGTCACTTAGTGCCTTTCCTAACCATGTTCATTCCTATTATGGAAATTCTCAGATTTCTTTCTAGGACAGTTACCCAGCCTGTGACTAAATGAAGACTTCCAGAGCACAGGGCCTCAGGCTGTGGGCATTCTCAGCGTATACAGGAACAAGATCAAATACAAACACCAGTATATGGAAAGGGTAGGCTGTGGAATTTGAAAGCAGCAAAAAAGATCCTGTCTAGACTGGTCAAAGACTGCATGTGTCAGTCGTGCAGAGCGTACTGTAACTGTGGCAGCTGCTGCTTTAGCCAAGTGTGGAAAGCCGGGGCCTATAAATCCCCTTCGAGAGACACGTTCCAGGAATAAGACATGAAGTGTGGCCTCCTGTGCCACACTTAGAAAGTATAAGCTCAGTAGATTAATTTCACTTAAAATCCAGTATTTAATTCATCCTCCTGAAGCCCCTAGAAGTTCGGCAGGAAAATGGTATTTATCAATCCTGATTTACAGTTAGAGAAGCCATAGGCCCAGAAAGCTAAAACCCACACACTGACCCCAGTCCTCAAGATTCTCTTCAATAAATATTTATTGTGCCCTCACTGTGTGCCATGCATTGGAGACAAGACAGTGATGAAATAGCTACATTTCTTAGTCTCCAAGGAGTAAGCAACACAGGCAAACGCAAATCTCTGTATTTCCTATTTCCTATGTTATATAATTTTGATAATTTATAAGGGGAATATGAGAAGATTTTAAAGACTTCAACTCTAAAACCAATCCAAAGTTAGATCCAATAACTTTGCATCCTTCTTTATCCATAGAAAACCACGCACCCTAACCAAAAAGCTACCTAGTTTGTCAAAGAGGATATATTACTCATAAACACTTCCCATAGGACAAAATTCACAAATAAAAAATTAGTCAAACCTGAATATGGAAAATCAAGTCATTCAATGTTATCATTGTATAAAGCCTGAAAGGCAAAAACAACTACCTCTTGTCAATGTACATAACCAGGACCATCATAAAATTGCCTCGTGCAGCTCTGCGAATGGCAATACCTGTCCCAGTGTATCTGGGGAAAATGGGTAATTATACTTTAGGTCACAGGTCCCTAAATAAGGGTAATCCCTCCGCCACTCCCCTAACCCCAGGGGACATGTGGCAATGTCTGGAGACAATTTTTTGTCTAAGGGATGGCTGGGGGAGATATTACTGCATCTAGTAGGAAGAGGTCAGGACAGGGATGCTACTAACTATCCTATGATGCACAGGACAATCCCACAAAATGTTGATAGTGCTGAGGTTAAGAAACCATGGTCGAGGTCAGGGATATCAGACTCATTTTCACTGGGGACCACATCAGCCTCGTGGTTGCCTTCAGAGGGCTGAATGTAATTTCAACTCCTTAGCAGTTAAGGAGTAGTTACATTTATACAGTCCTAAAATTATTTCGGTCCTTTGAAGGCAACCATGATGCTGTGGCCCCCAGTGAAAATGAGTTTGACACCCCTGGTCTAGGTGTTCTACAATTGGTAGAAGCTTTTCTTTGGAGTCTTTTAAGGACTCCAAGCAGTCAGGTTTTCACTACTAATATAGGAACCTCTTTCACCTTTCCTTCAGCCCCTTGTTTCTGGTAAAAAGCTGTAACTCATTACATTTAGTGTCTACCCTTCGTTGTTCAGTGAGATAGGATCTCATACATACATGAGGTTCACAGAAAATGGATAATCAATAAAAGCAAGGAAGAAAGGAAAGAAGATAGGAAGAGAGAAAGAGGTGCTTCTCTGTTACTATTGCCACAGCTAAATGAAACTAAATTAATCATTCTATAGAGTAGGCAATTACAATGATTTGTTCTGTCATGAGTCTGATCATCTCCAGAAGCTGCTTTTTTCCACCAAGAAACAAACTGCTGGTAAAAACAAAAGTCATTAGCCTATGGCCTCTCCAAGGAGACAATGCTTATATAGCTGAGGCCACCTAGTGGTTTCAAGTGTGGATTGCAGCTAACAGGCCCCAGGTCTCCAACTTGAATATAAAATCTGAATTTGGATACATAGTCTCTATTTACAAAAGGGGAAATCCCTAGCCTAGACAACCTAACTGTTATTCCCAATTTACTCCACATTCAACTCAATTCAATGAGCATTTATTGTGTTCCAACTACATATACTAATCTTTAAGCTATAACATTGGGGAACGTTTAGCAACATCAATCTAGGAAGAAAAGTCCTAGCTACTGCCTCCAAAAAGCAGGGACTTCGCAGGTTCTCAAAGAACTGCTTCTTTTATGCCCCAGGCCCACAAATAACTTTAAAGAGATGAAGTACAGCATGTGAGAATTACATGTCAAAATCTGACATAGTTGAGGGACCCAAAAAGAACACTAAACATTAGCAGGAGAGTAAGGTTTCTCCTTTTCCAATTCAAATGTGAAGCTGCAGTAAGATTTGTTTGAAGAGAACAAAAATCAATTTGTATATCTGATCACTCCTTCCTTATATTTGTCTTTATTCAGCTTGATTACTCAGACCACTGCAACTGGCCCACACACTGAGACCCACTTCAGAATTTCTACAGCCAAGACAGACAGTCAAGGATGCAAGTTATGTTTTTAAACTGCCAGCTCTAAGTCACTATCAGTATCTCGAGTCCCAGTGAGACTGTGAAAAGGCTGGAAACTCACAGCCTAGGTTCTCCTTCCCAGTTGTGATGCTGGCAATAAAAAGAAAAAGTCAGCATCTGGCTTCCTCTCAAAGCCACTCAGCCCATTTCATCCAAGAAAAAGATGCCATCCCAAGGGGCCATTCAGGATGTATGTCTCTTGGATGGTATTAATACTTAGGGTGTTTCATTCATCACTGCATTTTACCGATATTTTTAAAAAGTCTCTTTTTGGCAGGCTAATTTTCCAGGGAGTTCCTCCTGTCTTTTGCAATGACACATTCTTAGAATCTTAAAATCTGTTCACAAACTTGGCAGAGTTAGGTTGCTCAGAACCATATTGGAGCCAGCAATGGTTTATGGTGTGTGCCTCATGTTACTCAATGGCAGCTCTGATGAAGAAACTCCCTATTAAGCCAGAACATCCCCAGATACTGCTTCCCCTCAATTGGTTCTATGTGACATGATGCTAAAGAGGAATAAAGACCAGAAACAGCAATCTGAGAGGAAAGCAAGAGTGAGGGATACAGGAGGCAGAAGGCACTTACCTGGTCACGATCTCCTGCAAAACAGCAGCTTTTCATGGTACAAGAGTTGAAGTAACCCTGATTGTCAAACTGGAACACAGGCAGGCGGGAGTGGATGTCATAGAGCACAGGGGGCAGGCGACGCCTCAGGGCCAGGAGCTGTGTCCCATTGCTGTTGAATCGCACGCTCATGGCACTTTGCAGTGATAGGTTGCCACCGTAGCGCAGGAGAGAACTGGAAGGCAGAATCACAGGGATCAGGCATGATATAGGCTGGACAAGAGTCTGCAAAACACACTGCACTTATTTCTTCCCAACATGTGTCCAGGTTCCTATCCTAGCTTGTGCATATGAATTTCTGCAGAAAGATATTTCTATGCAGTGGGCTTGAGAATAATAATGAAGATAGAAGTGGCTCCTGGATTACATTAAAGCAAGTGATTTAACCTGCCAGTTCCTCTCTTCAAAGGTGAATTACCAGTAAATCTACAGGACAAGGAAAATACACGCATCTTGAAAGAAGAGACATATTAAAATGATTCATTATTTCATTTACCCAAGCTAACTATAGAATCAAATAAATACTACATCAAGACCCTGGAGCCATGTCAACACTAATTGGCTAATCATAGGTGGTATTTAAGGGACATATTTACTATATGCATTACAGACATAAAAGCCATTAGAAAGAGTAGATACTTTATAATTAATTCTGAAAAAATATTCAGAATCAGTGTTGATACTTTAGTAGAATTAGTCTGCTCTAATTCTATAGAGCAGACAATTACAATGATCTGTTCTATTGTAGAATTAGTGTTGAATTAGTAGAATTCGTGTTGATACTAAAGAATAGATACTGTATAGTTAATTCTGAGTATTTTTTCAACAATAACCACTTTATTACTTGTCTTTATTTTTCAATTTTTCATCAGTTCATAGAAAATTTTATATTCCATAGCATGACTCAAAAGTAAATGTTGAAGAAAAAATTTTAATTAAATGCAGAGCAAGTAGTTACAACAACTGGAAAAACAACACGACTTGTTTCCTTTACTACATCTGTAACTGAATTCTGCTTTGGGGACTTTATACTAAGAACTGGAGACACTATTTGCCAGTCATTTCAAAAGCAATTATTTGGGGTTTGAAAATATATCCTATGAAGAGTCTTAAAAATACTATCAGAGATTTAATATTGAAAGAAGACGACACATTTTCTTTTTTCTTTTTGGAAGTGAGGGAAAGGAGCCTCTGAAATCACAGTGCAAAGGCAGCTGCCGACCTGGCCTGGTCATAAAAAGTTTGCACCACCACCAGCCAGTCAGTCCTGTGTCCCCCAAAAGAGTCTCTTCACCAGAGGGAAGAATACTCTGGTGCTACAGCTATGTGCGGAAACAAGTCTCAGGCAGACTTTAATCCTTATGATTGGAATGGCAGGAAAGAGGGAATAATCCCTGCAGAGGAATGTTCTTATAATGATCCGAAACACAGGCCACAGTCAGTCACGCACAAAGAATGAATGACGGGGCTGTTAGAGCCCAGGCATTTCCTTCACAGGGTGCCCTAGCTGCTACAGGCATGCGGTGTTATCCAAACACTGAGCTAAAAAACAATGAGAGGCTTTCAATCCAAGAACAGCATGGAGTGTGCAAATAAACCAGCATCTGTAGAACTGAAGAGGAGTTGGGGGTGGAAACAAGACTCAACAAAAAGAGACTTGGCCAGCCCCACAGCCATAGCATCAGGGGTCCGCATCAGTGCAGGAATCCCTGACGAGAGAGCTGGGGCCTCTGGCAAACTCTCCTTCAACAGGAACTTCCGCTGCAGATTCTAGTCAGGTCTGTAGGAGTCTGCCCAGGGCAGGAATCTGGGCCCTTCCCTCCCCAGCCAAGCTCCCAGACCTATGCTTGCAATTTGGACACTCTACAGGGGTCTCCAGGAGAGTCACTAACTTTTTTCTTGCCTGTGCTTCTGGGCAGGGAACTCCCATTTCTCACACAGACAGGGTAGATACATAAAAATCTTGCTCCTAGAGTGTTTAGGGGTGCCATCTAAAGAGTAGCAGCTACTAAAACTGAATACTTCATGTTTGAGGGCAAAACTCAATTCCTTCCAGAGGGATGAAATGATGCAGACATCCAGAAAGTGAGCTATGTTAATGACGATTTTTAGGCAGGGGTTCTGCGGCTGTCTCCTCCTGGTAAGAATGGTGGTAAGCATGACCTAGTTCATAGGAAAGAAAAGGCTTAGAAGCAGTTTGCCCTCAGTCACAATATAATGTCCAATATCCTGTAGTTTACGGTTCTAAGTGTAATATGCATGAGAGATCATCTGGGACTTTTAAAAAATGTAGATTCTCAGGATCCACCCCCAAAGATTCTCTTTTTGACCTCTTTTTCTTTATTCTCCCTTTTATATAAAAGATGTAATACATTATCCTTTTAGAAAACCTCCCTTAGTTTTTTTTATTTTACTTTATTTTTTAAAATTTTATTGTCGACACTACTACAGATGTCCCCCACTTCCCCACACTTTGCCCCTCTCCACCTGGTGCCCTCCCATGCCTTCACCACATGGCTGTCTGTGTTCGTGGACTGTGCATATATGCATGTATGGTCTTTGGCGAATCTCTTCCCATCCCCCCAACCCCTCTGAGATGTTAAGTCTGTTCATGTATCCATGCCTCTGGCTTTATTTTGTTCATTAGATTCCACATATGAGCGAGATAATATGGTATTTGTCTTTCTCTGAGTGGCTTATTTCACTTTGCATAATATTCTCCAGGTCCATTCATACTGTCACAAAGGGTAAGAGGTTATTTTTCTATAGCTGTGTAGTATTCCACTGTGTAAATGTACCACAGTTTTTTTATCCACTCATCTACTGATGGACACCTGGGCTGTTTCCATATCTCGGCTGTTGTAAATTACACTGCTATAAACATACAGGTGCATATATTCTTTCTGATTGGTGCTTTGCCCCAGATATTTTAAATCAGAAACTTTCAATGTTTTTTTTTTAAGCCTCACCTGAGGACATGCTTATTGATTTTAGAGATAGTGGAGGGAGGGAGAGAAACATTGATGACAGAAACATTGAAACATTGATCAGTTGCCTCTCCTATGCACCAACAGAGGATCGAACCTGCAACCTACGCATGTACCCTGACCAAGAGTGAACCTGCAACCTTTCAGTTCACAAGACAATGCTCCAACCAAATGAGCCACAGCAGCCAGGGCAATTTTCAACCTTTTCCATCTCATGGCACACATAAACTAACTACTAAAATTCTGCAGCATACCAAAAATATATATTTTTTGTCAATCTGAGCAAAAAAAAAAAAAGGGTATAATTTTGATTGATTTACATAAAAACAAAAACAAACTATGATGGCAATTACCTACCATTTTTGCTCCAAAGTGACTTTTAAAAAAATCAGGTGCCTATACTTGTATATAAGGATTTCTGGTGGCAGGAATTAACCAATTAGACTCTACCTGATTATGCTACATGACCAGTAGTATACAACTTTATTATATGATCTATGTATTTATGGTTCAAGACAGGGCATTCACACTGGAGGGCTCTTGTTCTGTTGGCTGTTGCCATTTTTTAATTTGACAATTTAAGGGAAAAGAGGTCAGTGGCCCTGACTAAACAGTCAGGTATTGCATGTTTTAAAACTTCTTGTAGCACACTGGTTGAAAATCACTGATCTAATTTAATATGGGAAGTGGGCCCAGGAATCTGAATTTAACAAGCAACCCAAATTAATTCTGATGAATATGACTTTCAAACCACACTTTGAGAAATATGGTTCCATTTTGGCATCCCGGGGCAGAGAAGTGGGGGAGTTGGGGAGAAAGCCAGGTGGAGAGAAAGACTGCAGAGACTCAATGCAAAGCCAGCCACACTACATGGCACTTTTTACACCCCCATGTCTACTAACATAAAGATCTCTAATTTCTTTTAAGATGAGAGTTCCATTGCACCCACAATGCCTGAAATGTTTTTTTCTTGTGCTCCACACATTCCCCGAAGAAGTCATTTCTTATTTCCTCTTAGAGAACTGAGGATACTTGTATGTAACATGAATGCCTCAATCCTAACTTGCTTTCTGGGCTCAGATCTTGCTAAAGCAGATGCCACTATCTCCACTCCTTCAGAGATATGGCCATCATTACACACCCAAATGAGCTGAGCAGTATCTTTAAAGTACCAGCAACAAGTTAAAATGCGATCAAGTCAAAATAAACCTATAAAAAAATCAAAGCGATAAATCTATTCCCAACCTATCTTCAACCAAGGGTTTTTCATAAAGTGCAGTAAGAATGGGGTGGGAGATGATCCAAGGGTCAGCATGCAAAAGACCCATGACGAAAAGCAAGAAAACTCTGAACATTAGGAAGGTATTCTTCACTGGCATGGTTTCCTGGTTTTTGCCTCCTCTATCTCAATATTCAACTGGGTAAAAAGATCATTTTAAGAGGTACTGACCAAAGCTAAGGGGTTGAAACAGAAGAGAAACAACCTGAGGCTGTTTCCAAGGAAAGTGACTGGGAGTGTCCTGCCCAGCAGAACAAGACAGAGCATCCATAAATATTCCCAGATCAGGCTCCACAAACCTAGATTTCCGCAAATCCACAATTAAGTAATACCCATCTGATGGTGCTAGTGAGATTTTCCAAAGCCCGCTGGCATGTATTTCCCCTCACTTCTATGTGAAAGTTTCACTAAGACCTGTGAAATGTTTGGACACATGGCACCGCTATTCCAGATCACAGACAGAGTTGGTATCATATAACCAGAGGCAAAATCGAGGTCTACAGGAGGGGAAATCTCTCCTCTCCAGCTTCTACTTTAGGACAAGATGACTTACAAAGAATACCAATCAATTTGTGCTTCCTAGAACACAACCCACAGAAGGAGAAATCCTAGATGACACTAGAATCAGGTAAAAAGTGAGCAAGTTCAGGGAGTCTCAGCCCATACCAGTTCCATTCAAGTGTGTTCAGGATCCCAACAATCCCTTAACCACTACTTGTACACGAGTTAGGAAGAAGAAACTGGGCTCTTTGTTTTTTTCTAATACAATCCTCAGTTCCAAGACTTAGACACTTCTCTAGAGGAAACTAGAACTGTCGGACAACCACTGTGAAAAAGACACATCGTGATCTGTGACTGAACAAACATACTTTCCCTAGAACATGATTCACTGCTGAGCCTCTCTGGCTTGAAATCTAGATATAGGTTCAGTGTACATGGTAACATTTCCTTCCCATTTTGAACATACAGAAATTTAAGTTTGAGCAAGTCAGCAGAGGCCTTGACTAAATTTCTGAGAAAGAGATTTTCTTTTTAAAGATTTTATTTTATTTTTAGAGAGGGGAAGGGAGGGAGAAAAAGAGGAAGAGAAACATCAATGTGTAGTTGCTACTTGAGCGCCCCCCACTGGAGACCCGGCCTGCAACCCAGGTATGTGCTCTAACTGGGAACTGAACTCAAGACCCTTTGGTTTGCAGTCCAGTGCTCAATCCACTGAGCCACACCAGCCAGGGCTCAGAAAGAGATCTTTAAATAATCAAATGGCATACCCAGTCTCTCCACAAAGCAAACATGCATGACAGGCATGTCACCTGCCAGAACAGGGACATGCCCAGAGTTGAAGACCTAGAGTCCAAGTTTTTGCCTTTGTCCCAAAGATACCAAAAGTCATGCAGAACTAACTGAAATTTCAAAATGAATTAAGAGGCAATGCCATAACAGATTTGTTTCATAACAAATATGAATTTCCCACAGATTTAGGAACTCAACATTTAGTCATCTCAGTTAATCAAGATGGACTGGCTTATTCAAAACACCCCTTTACCCCAAGCTGCACAAAATAGAAGTTTCATAAGCAGCCATTTAATCCTTCATCTTAAAATTATTCCTGGTTCTATCTTCCGAGAGACGGTTACATAGCATCAGTCCTGATCTCACAGTGTATAAAACCGGGGAGGGAGAGTACAATGAGTAATGCTTGGCAGGAGGAACGAAAAAGCAAGAGGAAAGAGGGAGATGCCAGTTACTACAGCAACAGTGAACACCGCAGAAGAAGTGGCGGGGAGTATATATGCAGGTAAATAGTCCCTGATGAAGGGGAAAGAAACTGGGCTGAGTGTGCTCGCTATTAGGGTACAAGGCCACAAAGCCAGAGAAATGTTAAAGAAGAAAGAGGCAAACTCAGGAAAAATTCCTAAGCAGGAGAGGATGTGAAAACAAAAATCACCATTTGGTACCTTCTCTTATACAAAAACAAGAGAGAAGGGGGACATAAAGGAACAGGGAGAGAAGGCCAAACCGCTAACTGATGAGACATGATTATAGGAAGACAGCCTGTTTCATACAGGAGCCACTAACTGAGAATGTGTCCAAAAACCAAAGTCACCTCTAGCTGGCAGTAAATAAATGTCTTCAAATAATGCCTTTCAAATTTTTCTGGAGTAATCCATTTTATACATCATCCCCATATACCCACACTTATTTAGCACAAATTCATTAAATAATATTTAACACCTACTACAAGCGATGTATTGATTTTCTATTCTCCCATTTGTTATACAGTAAATTCTTGTGACATCTAAATTGATTTCATAACCCACTGGATCCATGGAAAGAGCTTCCTACCTCGTCTCCTTGCTTCTTCCACCCTTGGACCCATGCTTCAGTTTATCCTGAACAAAACAGCCAGTGGGATGCTGAACCACAGTCAGACCACATCATTATTCTGTTGAAACTCCTCCAGTGGCTCCCGCATTTCAACCACAGTAAAAACCAAATTCCTTATAATGTCAATAAGGCCTCAGATAATCCCTCCCTATTCTCATCCCTCATGTCTTTGACTCTACCTCCCAGACCTTACCTTACTCTGCTTCAACGACATGATGCCTTCCTACTGTTCCAAGAACAGGTCAGGTATGCTTCTCCTTCTGGGCCTTTGCACTTAAAAGATTTCTGCAGCCCAGATGTTCCCCCCAGATATGAGACTTACCTCTTAATTCCTGACACCCTTTGCAAAAATGCAACTTCCCCAACACTCCCAATCTCCCCTGCCTGCTTTATTTTTCTCTTCTACATGAATCGCCATCTTACATATCACATATTGGTAGGTATTTTATTTTGTTTCTTCCTTTTCCTTTCTCACTAGACCATAAACTTTTGTATCTTTTCCCTGTGTATCCCAAGTGCTTAACCAGTGCTAGATACATAACAGGAATTCAGTAAATAGCTGTTGAATTCATGATCTAAGGGATCAAGAGCAGCAGTTTGAAATACCTGACTTAGAACATTTAAAAAGCAAATCAAACAAACAAACAAAAAAGAACAGGCCCCACCAAGGTTCTTATGGCTTCTGACATCTGTCTGCCCACAAAACCTAGTCTTGAGAGGCAGCGCAGCATAAAATCAGAGAAAGAGCAGGAGGCTTGGAGATCCAGTCACTGTCCTCTTTCACAGGCAAAGAACCATGGCTCAAAAAGTAAAGCGATTTGACAATGATCACGCAGGTCTCCACCTCCTCATGTGACACTGCTATACATCCTTCAAGTGAGTTAAATTCATCTACTTGCTAATAAGCAGCCAATAAGAAAGAGTTTGGGAAACAGGATTCTTAAAAGCGACCCATGAATTTCCTAGGTTTTGAATACATGCCCTACCCAATTATATTTAAAAAGAAATAGTGATAAACATTCGGGCTGATGAATGTAGTGAGACCCACAAGAGATATTAATTAGAACATGGGGTTTAGGTATTTTTTAAATAACTTTCATTTTATTTTCCAAGTTTTTCCACAATGAACATGAACTTCTCCTATAATCAGAAAAAAAATTGTTATTTTGAAAAGCCATTTCATACACACTCCCTCTTTAACTGGGACCACAGAAGAGAGCTTTGAGAAAAGAGCGAGAGTAGGGAATTTAAAGACCCACTTAATGGAAACCCAAAATAACATATCTTGCCTCCAGAATTCTGGTGCAGATGCTAAATTTGAAATTAAATCATTACTTTATATTCACATAATGATAGTCAAATCAACATTTTCAAAGGACTCTGAAAATGTCAGTGTTCTTCACCGTCCTCCTCAATGAGGGCAAGTAATATCCCTCCTTTGATAGGTGTTTAAGTACCAGACAGGCCTTGATTAGCAATGGACACAGTCACCAGGTTAGGTCTGAAACTACACTGAGTTCGATCCACCATCTCACTTCCAAAGCACCCATAGATAAATGGCAAAGTTGTATTATTAAAAAAAAAAAAAAAAAAAGATTCAAAATACAAAGTGGTTTATGCAGAATCCAGAAACATTAGCAATGTTCTTGGAAAATCTTCCAAACAAGCGTAAATTCATGGGTAAAAGAAGCCAAGGGTATTGACAGTATACAAAAAGTCCCTATCTAAAATATGTGACTAATAATAGTTAAAATATAAGTGGTCAAACCTGTGATTGCAAAATAAAAAGTTCAAGCTTTTTATTTTGACTTCACTGAAGGAATTATGTCACTATAGATATCCTGGAGGAAGCAACAAGTTCTTCACTGAATTTGTATCCAAAATGTTTGTGCGTACTTTGTGTTATCTAACCCTTCCAACGACCCCATGAGGTAGACAGTGGGGGTGACATCATTCTCACCTCACAGTGCAAGAGACCATGGTCCGACACAGTTACACGACTTGGCCCTGACTACACAACAGATGAGCAGCAGAAACAGGACCAGCGGTTTTCTTCTGCTTCTTGGTTCAACAAGGTTTGACAGAACACACTGTGGAGATAGATTATTCCACCCAGCAAAGAGAAAAGCATCAGATGACAATGCGTCAGGGCCAGAAGGATTCCAGTCTTTCACTTCACACACCGCCCTGTAGTTCAGTAACTCATTCATCCATGCAGGTGTTTAATGAAGAAACACTCACTACCTGCTAACTATTCTAGGTGCTGTGCTAGGCACACGATTCAAAGATGAAGCAAGAGGAAGAAACCCTCATGACTAATGAGGGATGAGAAAGCCGTCGATGTCCTTCTATAGCATGAACAGTGTTTCTGACAGGGGACACGTGCTGTGAGAGACATAGGAAGAACACCCTCCACCTGAGAGACAGGAGTGGAGTGGTCATGTCTTTCCAGAAGAAAAATCTAAGCTGGCTCTTAACAGAGAGAATCAGAGAGTTGACTAAAGTTCTTACCTGGCAAAAGAAACAAGATAAATATGGGTATGTTAGTATATGGATAAATTCCCAACACATAGTGATGAGTGAAAAAGTCGGGGTGTAGAATAACTGTAATAGTTCTACAGTATTTGTGTGAAAAACACACATGCATATAGAAACGCCATATATTTTCTATGGGTACATGTACAAGCACAAAAAAATCAAAGAAAAAGTTCTGGAGGCACATCCTATGAACTCCTAACACTCACTACGTGCAGGGGAAGGGGCAGGGCACAAGAACCGGAAGAGGTAGTCAGAAGAACTTTAGCCTTATTAACAGTTTTAAAAAGAGAACATGTATTTTTTAATTTTTTATTTTGAAGTGATTATAGATTCAGAGGAAGTTGCAAAGAAATGTATAAGTAGGTCCTTCACACCTTTACCTAGCCCTCCCCCGATGTTACCACATGAACTTGCGTAAGTATAGTTCATATCAAAACCCGTTACAATGCACTTGTTTGTGCACGTGTGGCTCTATGCAACTGCATCATATGCAGAGCTGCCTGCAACCATCATAATTAAGACACTTATCTGTACCACCACACCCAGCAAGACTCCCTCATACTACCCTCTTACAGCCACATCCACCCTCTACTCCCATCCCTAAACCTGGCAACCACTGATTTGTTCTCCATCTTTATAATTATATTCTGTGAATGTTAAGTAAATGGAACCATGCAGACTGCATCCTTTTGAGATTGGCTTATTCCCACAGCATAATTCCCTAAGGTTCATCCAAATTGTTACATGTATCAATAGCTCACTGATTTTTATTGCTAAGTAATATCCTATGGTAGAAATGTACCAGTTTTTTAAAACTATTCACCCATAGAAAGACATGTGGGTAGCTTCTAGCTATTTTGAATAAAGCTACTGTAAACATTGATATACAAGTTTCTATGTGAAAATAAGTTTTCATTTCTTGTATAATGCCCAAGAGTGCAATTGCTGGGTCATATGGTAAGTTCATTTAAAAAAAAAATCCTCACCAGAGAATATTTTTTAAAAATTTATTTTAGAGAGAGAGGAACAGGGTGGGGAGGCGGGTAGAGAAACATCATAGGTTGCCTCGTTGTATGCGCCCCAACCGGGAATCAGATCCACAACTTAGGTATGTACCCTGACTGGGGATTGAACCCGCAACATTTTGGTGTAGGGGATGATGGTCCAACAAACTGAGTCACCTGGCCGGGGCGCTTAAGTTCAGCTTTAATTTATAAAGGCACTACCAAACTATTTCTCCAGAGTGGCTGAACTATTAATAACATTCCCGCCAGCAAAGTTTGAGTAATCCAATTTATCCACATCTTCACCAGCTTTGCTTGTATTTTAAAACAGCAAAACTAAGAGTTGGTCAATGTATTTTAAAACAAAAGGAGACAAAACTGTATTATTTTTAGCTTCCTTATGGATGTACACAACACCGTGCATGAAAATTTTTATAACCTGCCCCCTGCCCCAAGGAAATCAAACCTGAATCTGCTCAGGCCCCTAGATCTAATCCTAACTCATGAACAAAATGGGAGTTGGAGAGAACATACTGACAGTAGAAGAGTGCAATCAATATAATCTAAAATGTGGAAAATTCCATAAGATAAATAATCCAGTTTGTTTAACAAAGTGCAAGAAAAAAAGTGAGAGGCAGGAGTACCGATAAATTCAAAGAGACTGAGAAGCCCCATCAGCTAACTGCTTTGTATGGACCTTATTTAAATCCTGATTCATTAAAAGTAACTCATTCATGAGGCAATTAAGGAAATTTAAACACTAATTAAATGTGAAATATCAAAAATTATTGTTAATTTCAGGTGTGATAATAATGTGGTAGTTATATTTTTTTAAATAATTATTTTACGTGGAACCTGATGAACAAAGTAAACTAACGAGCAAAACAGAAACAGAGGCACAGATACATGGAACAGACTGACAGCTGTTGGAGGGGAGGTGGGAGGAAGAGGAAACCAGATGAAAGGTGAAGGGAGTAAGTAGCCAGAGAACACATACGTATGACCTATGGACATGGACAAAATGTAGGGATTGCATGAGGGAGTTGCAGGGGTGGGCTGGGTGGAGGTGGGCAAAGGGGAAAAAACTGGGACAACTGTAATAGCATAAATAATAAAATATAATTTAAAAAGAATTATCTTCTCGTGGAAATTAATTTGGCAGTCCCTTACAAAGTTTAACATAGGATTACCGTGTGATGCAGCAATTCCACTCCTAGCTATAGACCAAACAGAACTGAAACAGGTACTCAAATACTACTCATGAACGTTAACAGTAACATTATTTATAATAGTTAAAGGTGGAAAAACTCAAATATCTATCAGTGGGGGAAAAGATAAACAAAATGTGGTACAGCCATAAAAAGGAACGAAGTACTGATATATGCTGCAATGTGCGTAAATCTCCAAAACATTACGCTAAGTAAAAGCA
Source organism: Desmodus rotundus (assembly GCF_022682495.2). Taxonomy (NCBI): domain Eukaryota; kingdom Metazoa; phylum Chordata; class Mammalia; order Chiroptera; family Phyllostomidae; genus Desmodus; species Desmodus rotundus. Next base: position 112,210,881 of record NC_071393.1, read on the forward strand.
GCCTGGCAGAAGTTCACGTGATGTACGAAATATCCAGAACAGGTAAATAAATCCACAGAAACAGATCGATGACAGCCAAGAGCCAGGGAGTGGGGAGAAGTATCCTGGGGAGTAACAGCTTAATGAATGTAGGCTTTATTTTGGGATGACGAAAATGTTTTGAAACTAGATAGAGGGAGTAGTTTCACAACATTGTGAATGCACTGCTACTTTAAAATGGTTAATTTTATGTTACATGAATTTTAACCTCAACTAAAAAATAATTACTTTCAGAGATACATATTAAAGTATTTAAAGGGGAAATAATATAGTATATGGAAATTGATTTAAAATAATTGGGGAGGTCACAGATGAGAAATAAATGATTTTGTTTATGGATTAATTATTGAAGCTGGATGATAGCTATACTAGAGTTCATTTCCCTATTCTACTTTAATATATATGTGAAGTTTTTTCCCATAAAAAGATTTGATTTATTTATTTTTAGACAGAGGGGAAGGGAGAGAGAAGGAGAGGAAAAGAAACATCAGTGTGTGAGCGATACATCAACTGGTTGCCTCTCACATGCCTCCAATCAGGGATCTGCCCACAGCCCAGGCCTGTGCCCTGACTGGGAATTGAACTGGTAACCCTTTGGATTGCAGGCTGGCAATCAATCCACTGAGCCACACCAGTCAGGGCTAAAATGAAAAAAGATAGGATTTTAAAGTAAGAAAGTCCACTTGATTTGGGGACTTCATATCACCTCCTTCTGAGTAACAAGACTTGGGGAGTTTTAAAGGAAGGGTAAGTACATGCTTCTGGAACTCCTACCCACACACCAGACATTCCCCAGATGCTCTGGTCCAAAGCTAAGCCTCTTATTATAAAAGGCACATTTGTGCTTGATGAGAAGCAATAGACACAGGGAAGCTATAGTCTCAAAGTCAAAGACCCTGGGTCTGAATAAACACAGCAGCAACTTCAACAAGGACCTCTGAATAACCACAGCTTCCATCTTGCAGGATAAGCGAAGTTGCTAAATCACCTGGGTATCTCTTTTAAAATGGCAGATTCACAGGACCCACCAACCAGATCAACAATTCCATCTCTGGGTCTATGCTCCAGGAAGGAGCACTTTACCAAGTTCTCCAGGTGATTCTTGTTTTGTGGGGTTTTTTTAAACTGTAGAATTTTAAATATATATATATTTTATTTTTATCTTCACCTGAGGAAATGCCCATCGATTTTAGAGAGAGGAGAAGGGAAGGAGAGAGAAGAAACATTGATGTGAAGGAGAAATATCCACGTGAAAAAGAAACATCCATCAGTTGCTCTTGTACCAAACCCACAACCTAGACACGTGCCCCAAAAGGGAGAGAACATTCGACTTTTCAACCAACTGAGCCACACCGGCTAGGGCTACCCAGGTGATTCTGATAACAGAAGCCCTGAATTCCAGTGGACAAAGCTGATTGTAGAGCTCCACCTTGTGGCCTAAAAGCCAGAAAGCAACTTTGCCAGAATCCCTGGTTCCCCCACATAACTCTAATCCAAAGCTTTCAAAGTCCAGCAAGAACCCTTATAACCAACTCTAGGGGTTTATTCCTTAGACATTTTGATCCATGCCATTACACTAAGGGAATTATAGGTCCAGAAAACGTTACAGAAAGATAGTTTTGAAAATATAGACTATTTTGGGATGAGTAAAATACTACATTCATTATTTACTGAGGGTCCATAACATTCTAAGTACTATACTAGGTACTAGAGATTGAAGATTAATAAAACATGGCCTTGTCCTTAAAAATCCACAGAAAAGTCCTGGTCAGAAACTATTCAGTTGGCTAGAGCATCATCTCGATACACCAAGGTTGTGGGTTCAATCCCTGGTCAGGGTACATATAAGAATCAACTGATGAGTGCATCATTAGCAGGAACAACAAATTGATGTTTCTCTCTTCCTCTCTCTCTAAAAATCAATTTTAAAAAACCCACAGAAAAGTATGACAAGTAATAGTACAAATTAGGACAAGTGTCTCCTTTCTAAGAAGCAATTTCTGGGCACTGAGAAGGAAATCAAGGCCATAACACTGATCTAGCTGGATAGAAGACATAGTCATATTAAAGATAACCAATGATGGGAAAAGCAGTGACTGAGACATGCAACGTGAATGTCACAGACTGTATGTCCTTTACAGAGGCTCTAAATAGAGCAATCCCTTCCTCTAGACCACAAGGCCCACGGGCCAAATTCGGCCCTCCACCTTGTTTTATCTGGCCTGGCACCTTATTTCTACCTGGTAGCAGCGCCGAGCTCTCGCTTAACTGTTAAGGAATAGTTACATTTATACAGTCCTAAAACTACATTTGGCCCTTTGAAGGCAACCGCGAGGCTGATGTGGTCCCAGGTGAAAATGAGTTTGACACCCCTGCTCTAGAAGTAAGGGAAAACTTCGTTCAACACATACTCTGTGCCAAAATTGTGCTAGGTGCTTAGGACAGTGAGTAAAGGAAGCTTTAAGAACAGGTAACAAGGATGTTTTCCCTGATGGGCTACCATTTGATCTTGGAGCTTGAGGGGTGCCTAGGACATGAATAGGCAAAGAAAAATCAAGAAGGGAGAAATTCTCCTTTATGTGCGTTTGTATGTGGAGGAGGAATAAAAGATGGGACACTGGCACCAGAGAAGGGGCAGATTGCTTGCTTAAGGAGTTTTAATATTTTATCCATAAAGTAGGTCGTAATACAGTCACTCCAAAAAAACGTTTTCTTGGAGAAACCACGTAATGCGGTTCTGTGGATAACGACCACAAACAAAGATAATGAGAAGCCACCAGAGCCCTGGGTAGGGCAATGGCAAAAGGGATGTTTAAGGATATGTGCTGTATGCCAGTAGCAAGAGGGGAGTTAAGAAGCCAGTGCAGTACTGGTAGGCCTGAAGTGGTGCAGGGGTGTTAAGAACTGAAAACAGTGGCTAGGCACTAGCCGAGCAAGGCTGGTTATGGCAGAGGGATGAAGGGACAGAAGGGATTTCAGTCAGGATGACTATAAAAGTGACAGTGACATTAAAAAAAAGAAAAAGGAATACAGTTTTAGGAAGAAAAAAAGCTTTTTAAGAAAGGTTTCAGTGTATGGAAAACTTGCCTGACTATTGTGCACGTACACATGGACAGTAAAACTGGGTGAGTGGAGAAGAGATAAAGAAAGGACCAGAAGGCTGACATGTCCCCCTTCATTCTGACAACTAAACTCCTTCGACCGCTAGCTTTTCTCTTGCAGTTTTCTGTAACACCATCTACATACATTGCTGGGTCCTCCTGACTCTCCCCTCCCTCTTCTGTCCCTTCGAGTTGCTCCCTAAAGAGGAGATATTGCTACAACAATCAGAATTGTAGGGACGAAGGTAAATACACAGTTGAAGGTAAAAGTGACCTTTGATGCTTTAAAAAATGTGTACTTTAGGATATAACATAATATGTAGTAAAGTGCACTAATTCTAAGTATATATATAGCTCAATAAATTTTTACAGAAGTATACACTCACGAAACTACCACAGATGTAGAACCACAGAAGTTTCCCTAAGCCTTCCATTGCCCTACCCAGAGGTAACCACTGTTTTGAGTTCTGTAACTTGTCTGTCCGTAGCAGCATACAAATGGAATCACACACTCCTTTGTATCCGGCTTCTTTCATTCAACATTAGGGCTACGACACTCAACCATGTTAATGTGTGTTTCTGTAGTTCATTATTTTCATGTCTGCGCAATAGTCTACTGCGTGGCTCTTCTGCAGTTTACTTATCCATTTCTTCTTTGAGGGACATTTGTGGTGTTTCCAGCTTTGGGCTATTATGAATAAAGCAACTGAGAGTATTCTTGCACATGTCTTTGGTAGAAACGTGTACTCCTCTCTCTTAGCTATACCGAAGAGTGAGATTGCTGGGTCATGGAGTCACGTGTAGCTTTAGTCAGTATTGACAAATAGTTTTCCCAAGTGGTTGTACCAATTTACACTCACCTTAAATGCACAGGAGTTTCAGTTGCTCCAAACCCTTGTCAACAATTGGTACTATCAGAGTCTAATTTTCACCATTCAAGGTGTATAGCAATACTTCTTTGTGGTTTTAATTTGTACTTCCCTCATGAGTAATGAAGCTTTAAGCACATTTCAAGTGCTAATTCACTATGTGGATATCTTCTTTTGTGGGGCACCTATTCAACATTTCTACTCATTTATTTTTTTACTTTTTAAAAAAGATTTTATTTATTTTATTTTTAGATAGAGAAGAAGGGTGGGAGAGAGGGAAAGAAACATCAGTGTGTGGCTGACTCTCACGCGCCCCCTACTGGGGATGTGGCCCACAACCCAGGCATGTGCTCTGACTGGGAATCAAACCGGTGACCCTGTGGTTCACTGGCAGGGTCAATCCACTGAGCCACACTAGCCAGGGCCATTTCCACTCATTTAAAAAACTGAGTTTTGTGTCTTTTACTTACCAATTCATATTTCTTTATATATTCTGGATATGAATTCTTGCTCAACACATGCATCATGAATATTTTCCCCCAGACTATGGCTTGTTATTTAGCTCACCTTTTCACTTAATGGTGTCTTTGATGAATAGAAATTCTTAATTTGAATGAAATCTAATTTGTCAAAAAAAAAATTCATATATAGAGCTTTTGGGATCTTGTTTAAGGAATTTAAGAAATCTTTTTGTACCCCAATGGCCTTGCATTCTGAGAGGAAGGAGGCCATGACTGGAGAGCCTCACTCTTTAAAGTTTCAACAAACATGAGAGCATGCGTGCCTTTTCCAGACTTTCGGGTCACACCCCAGGCTCTATTTTCCACAGAACAGTACGAGCAACCCTCAAATGCAGCGTGGGCACAGGTGGTCTGACTTGTTCAGAGGCGAGGAGCCACACTTAATTTAGTCTCTACAGGATGGACACTGGACCTCGAGGACTACAAAGCCAGGCAAGGTCCCAAGAGCAATTTCTTTCTGATAGTAGGAACGTGAGTTCATTGCCCAGTTTTACGTGTGTCGTTTCCACAACATGTAAAGGCGTCATCTTATGAGTTAAGTCTTCACAGGAATTCCTGGCTTGCCCTAGTTTTATCATTGAGTGGGAAAGAACCACTCTCTTTGACTATTCTTGTCAAAGCAAGACACTGTTACCTGTCACAGAACTAGCAGTCCCTGACAGAAACTAAAGATCTGAGGAGAGAGGTGGTGCGTGAGCAGACAGCTAAAACAGACCATAGAAAGTCTGAGACAAGAAGAGTAACAGTGGGGGGACTTCACTTTCCCTGAATACTTCAGGCGTTAAAGGGTCTCAGTACTGAAAACTGTTCAGAGGCCACTGCAACAGTCTCACAAGATGTAATGGGGATGTTGGCAGTGACAAAGGAGAGGACTGTTGTAAGACACCAGCAGAAATAAGCCAAATGAATAAGTGAAACCTTGTCCAAACATGCCATGTGTGTTTGCATACGTGAAGTTTTCTCTCTCATGCAGTCACTTACACTCAAAGTTCCCCGCCGATGGCCCACTCATTACCACTAAAATTGCTAAAGCAGACTTTGCCCAGCAAGTAATGTAAATGAGGAAAGCACACTTAGATTAAGACATCAACGAGTGGCCCTGGCCAGTGTGGCACAGTTGGAGGGTTGTCCCACAACCGAAACATTGCAGGTTCAATTCCTGGTCAGGGCACATACATACCAGGTTGCGGGTTCAATCCCCAGTCTGGGCAAGTATGATCCCCGGTTCGGGTGTATGCAGGAGGCGACCAATCCACATTTCACTCTCACATCTCACATCCTTCTCTCCCACCCCCTCGCCATCCCCCATCTCTCCCCCTTCCTCTCTCTCTCTGAAAGCAATGAAAAAAAAAAATATCCTTGGGTGAAGAGTTTTAAAAAAAGACATTAAGAAGTGGTGGGACCCATAACACACCCTAAAGGTTTAAAGAGGAATTCATGACTCGGTTTCAGCTGACTGTTGCCACATAAGAATAAAGGTCCAATGATAACAAATCTTGTCACTTTTTCAAGAGATATTAGAAATTGTGATTATTCTGTGTAACTTTCCAAACACTATTACATCATGTAGGCCAAACGAAATATTTCTGTGGGTTGAATCTGGCCTGTGGGCAACGGGTTTACAATCTCTGTTCTGAAGCTTTGCATCAAGATAAATAGCACATCCAAGTTTCCAGAGTTAGAAGATCAAGAAAGTTGAAAAACTAGCATGCAGACAAGGGACTGGACCAGGAGACAGTAAAAAGAAGTTTAACTTTTAGAGGCAGAAAGTCTTAAGACTTGGAGTTGGACCAACTTCAGAGCTGGACAGGTCTGTATTGGAAAAACCTGAGAGGAATTATTACAAAGTTCTGTTGCAAGAAGGCACAGATTAAAAGAACTAGACCACACAGGGGTCCTAAATGATTAAAAAAGGGTGGGGGATATCACTCAGACAGACACAGGCGTGCGCACACACATTTACCTCTGTGTCTGGATTTCCTTATCCTTCACTCTAAACCATCAAGTTCTTCAGCCTCTCCTTACCTTGCTGGGCTAGATCAGTACGAGGACATCAGATCCGGTGATAACTGAAGTCCCTACCAGAGCCGACATTTTATTCTACCAGTCAGCCTTCTAACCAGCTTATTTCATGGCAGCAATAAGAAAAACACAACCTTGCTCACACTTCTACGGGTTATCAAGCTAAAGCAGGGAAGTACAGCTGAGGCTTGGGGTAGGTCAGAGAAACCATTCCAGTATGGAATGATCCAAAGGTTAAGCCAAGAAAAAGCCCCCTTATTGATTCTTGATGATTATATTCATTTCTAAGAGGCCAGAAGGCCTCTTGAGTAGGCCCAGAATTCACTCACATGAACAACCTCTTACAAGCTAGAAGTCACCTATTAGCCTGCTAAGAACCCACAATAAGCTCTAAATCTAGCATCTTTAGAACACCAAGCAACTCTTATCCTCTTGGGGGTTAAGGGTCTCCATTAGAACCTAGTAAATGCTCTTTCCCTGTCTTTGGGGGGTGGGGTGGGGGAGAATGCCATGTGTGCTTATTCAGATATACAAGCAGACACCATTTTACCTGCAATTATAAGGGGTTCACAAATTCCCTGAAATATTTCCCTAGACTTCAAGTATCCCTAGTTCCAAGCTTGTCCTCTCAGGGGATTCAGAAGTGCCCCGAGATCTGGGTTGGAGTTTCTAGGCAGCTGTGTTTAGGAGACAAATCATGTATTGCGAACTTGGCATAAAGAATCCTGCATGGAAAGGACAAAGGGCCCTTTCTTCCTCCCCCAGACCAACTTGTACCGAGAGAATTCAGACAGAGAAGATCTGTAATTTAATTCCTAAACACCGGTGGATAAAGAACAGGACCCCAAGAATATTTCATGCCCCTTTTCTGATTCCTACCCATAAAATCACACAGAACCTCCGAAGAGTTGAAAGTAACAGGTAAAACCATCCTAGTCTCCACAGCACTGTGCTCTTCCTCTTACAAGAAAGGAATCAGTCAAGATTGCCAATTAGCCTTAATAGATGACTTTTCCCTAGTCTGGGCTTTGAAAACTATAGGCACCAAAGAAACCACATAATCTCACCCACTGAAGAAGTAACCAAAACGAGATAATATTTTCCTCCCATAAGACGAACAACAGTTTAAGTGCTGGCGAGAGTCTGGAGAAACACGTGAACTCATGCACAGCTGGTGGGCTTATAAATCATAAGCCTTTGGTAGTGGTGAGACAATTTGACAATTTTTACGAACCATGTGAAAACACACACCCTTCAAGGCAGCAACTCCCTACAGATATTTTTGCACAGGTAGTTGAAGACAGATGGGCAACTGGGTTCAATGCTGCATTACCTACAACAAGAAGTCCTGACTGTTGGGTATATCATATAACTGAAACATCAGGTAGCCATTTAAAAAGTTTGCTAGGTCTGGCCCTGACCGGTGTGGCTCAGCTGGTTGGGCATCCTCCCACAAACTGAAAGGTCGCAGTTGGCTTCCCCATCAGGGCACATGCCTAGGTTGCAAGTTCGGTCCCTGTCAGGTCATGTACAAGAGGCAACCAACCAATTGATGTCTTTTCCCCTCTCTCTAAAAATAAATAAAAATATATTTTTAAAAAAGCAGTAGGTCTATAAGTGCTGATATGAATAAAATTCCAGTATATAATTTTTTAAACAGTTGAGAAGAGTGGATATTATGCATGATTCCTTTAGTCTAAATTTTTTAAAGGACATACATACATGCTATTATATGTAATAAGTTATGTTCCCAAAAGGTATGTAATAAAACCGTTCACTGTGGTTACCTTTGGAGAGAGTGACTAGAGACCAGGAAGGAGAAGAACCATACCAGTAACAGACATTTAAAAAAAAAAAAAAGCTCCCAGGCATCTGGGGAAACCTGGGGCTGAAGACAGAAGGTGATACTGAAGGCAGGCTCTCCCTCCTACTTCATATATTTGCCTAGAATTGACCTTGTGGAGAGTCCAGACTCCTCCTCAGCAAGCAGCGTGATTTCTCACACTGCCTGTCCCTGGAAACACAGCTTCCCTGGCTTCAGAGACTTCAGTGCATGTTAGGAGATGTCCAGTTGAGATCAGCTGCCAAGCAGTTTCTCACAGCTCTTGCTGGCTGATCACATTACCTGAAAGTTGAGGTGGGGTAAAGTTTTAACACCTTATGAATAAAGAAGCTCACCTCTGAGGTTTCCGAATATCCCAGAGTCCTACTCCTTCTTTTGAGTTGGCTGTGGCCAACAACCTGGGCTCCACAGGGTTAAACATGACACTGTGAAAGGCTGATGGATAGTTGGCCAGGCAGAAGGGCTCTGTGAAGAAAGAAACTACTGTCAGTCCATTTTGGGCACCTTTGGGCCAGGGCCAGGAAGACGAGCAAGAATGTGAATGCAAGTAGGAGCACACCCTTCAATGACCATGCCAAAGGGGTTGGAGCCCCACTTCGGTCGTCTTTACTCACAAGATTCCTGTAAGTTCTAGCACACACTTTCCACACATAGAAAAAAGCAACTGAAATATATATAAACAGACTTTAAGCTATAATATTCAGAAATACATAGAGCACCTATTCAGATCTTGTGATAAAACAGAGACAGTCACCATAAAAAGGAAGTAATCTGCTTTACAGTAAGTAAAACTGAATTCCACGTGAGCTGAAAAAATTCACGATTAAATACTGATAGGATTATTATACTTTAACCCAAATTTATGAGTTTTAGAAATTAAAAGTATTAAAACTATATAAAAATTTAATGAAGACAAAGCAATACAGTAAGAAAAATGAAGCCAAGTAAAAATAATAGTAGTTCTCTCTTCTGGTCATATTGTTCCCTAAATTGAAAAGAAAATGGTCTCTGTCTAGAATTTTATGATTTCATCCCCAGTATTGGAATATTTTAACAACAACACAAGACACCTAACACCCGAACTTGCATCTAGCCAGCTCCTAATCAACTTCACCTAGCAATCCACCAGCCCTTTGACTATATTAGCTAGCTTCAAGTGAGGAAGGAATTACTTGCTACCTGGGAGGACATACTCCTATGGAAGTTGTTTAGAAGCAATAGAAAGCATTCCCCAATCTATAATTTCCATATGTGACACTTCATAGGCCCCTGTATGGGGTGGTGGAAGGGGTGGGACTCAGTCATCCCACCCAGCATGTGGTTTAGACAAAGGAGAATTTTACCTGCCAAGCATGTGGTGACTCCACCATAGCTGCTGCTTGCAGCTACCTTACCTGCCTGCCCCTAAGTACAAGCCTCTCTTATAGCCTGAACCTCAATAATGGGCACAGCCCAGCATGTTAAATGCTTAGAATATAGAATAATAAAAAGGCCCAGATCCTGCCAGACAAGGCAAGCAGGAAAGTACCTCTATGTACACAGGCATAATCATGACAAAGCTTCACCAGGCGTGGGGATAGAGGTGGCACCCAGGGTAGTATTGGAGGAAAGAGCCTTTGAAGATAGGCAGAGTTACAGAGAGAAATCTCTCTGCAGGAAATGAGCTAAAAAATGCATTTCCTGAAGAACTTCAGAAAAATTCGACAAAACAATTCTTCATTTTACACTTTCGGAGACTCAAAACACATTTGGAGGAAGAAGTTACCCAGATAATTCCCTGTAAACAGAGTTTATTTGCTGTCATTTTAAGTTCCTTATACACAGTTAAGGTTAAGTTCTGTGGTTCTTTTAGCAAAAAAACAAGCCTGAAATTAGGATTCAAAAAAGTGCATAACACCCCCTTCTCTGTAAATAACCAAGAATGTGTGCATGTCAGAACCACACACAGAGCTGGCTCTTGCTTGCTAAGCTCTACAATGAGGCACCACCTCTTCTGCTCCTTGGGGCCACTAAATACCAAGCTGTTGAGGTGTTTACTATAGGTACAAGGGTTGGAGGAGATTCACAGGTGGCTAGAAAGGACTGGCAAGGGGCCTCACTTCTGACCACTTAGGGGTAGGGCAGGACCTCCAGAAACACACATCTGTGCCCCTATGTGAGAGTTTCCTCTCCGTTTACTTCACTCCCACCCAGGGTACTCAGGTCATAAATTGAATCTGCAGTGAACTTGACATCAAACCCTTCAACACAATCCAACAGCTTTTTGCACAGTGACCCTACCTCCATGAGGGGATTCCCGAATGTCCCAGATGAGAACCCGGCCATCATCTGAGGAGCTGGCAAAAATGTTGTCATTCACTGGGCTCACAGACAAGCCGTATACTGCATCTTCATGAGCAAACACATCCAAGGTCTCACTGCTGAGAGACAGAGAGCAGAGAGAGGGGCACACAGGTGCACACACATACACACAGATAGCGCAGAGTCCCAGCCCTCTAGTTCCTAGGGCAGTGTTCCCTTTGATTTCCAGGAGACAGGCAACCTAACTAAACCAAACGGATATTACATTTCCTTTAAAAGTAGGCATTCAACTTTCAAGTGAAAAAAGAAAAGCACTATTGAGACTTTTTATAGATTTTATGGTAGGTTTGCTTTTTGCACTAAATGAGCATATTTAAAAGTGACTCAACAGGTGAGTTTCATGTTTTCGCTTACTATAGAATGCCTCTGCTTGTGTACAGATCTGGGGGTGCCACTTGATTTACAAAAAGGAAAAGCTTTAAAGCAGCCAGGTCTGATGCCAGCTGGGTAAAAGAGGGATCTACTGACAGTCTGGCATAGTGGTAAAAGCTCTGAGGCCAGGTTGCCTAAGTTCAGATCCTGGCACCACCTCACTTTAAGTTTCCTCATTTGTAATTGAGAGCATATAGTACTGCCTCGTAGAATTATTGTATGGGGTAAATTGATTAACACATACAAAGCACTTAGAATGGGGGCTGGCACATAAATCCTACCTATTATTATTATGTTTCCTTCCCTTCCAACTCTCCTTTTAAGTTTTCACCTGAAAGCTACATTTCATACCAACTTTGCAAGTCTTTTTTCTTTTTAATCAAAATTTTATTAATCTTCTTCAGAAAAGGACAGCTGGTTTCATGTTATTTTTTTTCTTCTTCAAAAAACACGAACTACTTTGGGCTGCTTTTCATACGAAAAACCGAGTCAATCACCTTCACATACTAACAATCTATTTACCTTTCAACATCATGGAGGATGACTTGCTCATCATTTCCTGTAAGGGAAAAAAGTAGACATGTGATCATTCCAAGAAAATGATCCCTGTCCACATTACAATTCAGTATTTTAAGGTTTTCAGGGGAAATTAAATATGAACGAAGTCAATGTTAATACAAATTAGGACTTAGAAAAAAGATATTAAAAAATAATTAAGGATAGGATATTCTTTTAGAAAATTTCAAAAGCATAGTAACAACTAGGTATACCATAACTGTTTCCAAAATGTATCACCCAGTGTAAAAAAAAAAAAGCTGTGGCCATAAAGGAAAAAGTAAACGATCAAGGACAAATCAATTCGAGCTAGCTTTTTTTTATTTCTTTATTTTTTAAACAAAACACGCATTAACTGCGAGACCTGGAATATTACCTGCAACTTTTCTATGGCTCAGTTTTTATCTGCAAAATAGATGTAACAACTATACCTACCTTATAGTTTTACTGTAAGGATAGGAGCACATTTGTAAAAAGCATTCAGAATAGAGCCGAGCACTTGAAAGCCCCCAGTAAATGTTTACTACTATTCACATCCTCGTCATCTCTTATAGCATTAGAATTTGATGACTATATGATTCTAAATAATGGGAAAGTTTTTATTTACAATTTTTGTTTCTTGCATTTTTCTTTATCACATCAAGAAATCTAAAAATACATTCATGATTATGTGTAGTCCCACCTTCAAATAGTTTATACAGCCAAAAAGAATAACCTAACCATGAAAAGACAGAAAGTAAAAAACTTCCATTTTATGCTGAAAGCACAACCAAAAGTCATTTAAATAGAGTGTAAAATTAGCAGTGGCCCAGGTCATCTTAAATCCCTGGCTCTAAACTCTATTGTGGGTCCTTGTGAAGTAAATCAAACCCATACTAATGCCATCTGGGTAGCAGGCACAGGAGAGATGCTGGGGATGCGAGAAAAGAAAGATTCTTCCCAGGCCTTGAGAAACTCACGGTCCAACCACACAAATAATTAATAAGACAGGTTGTCTTTTTGTAGAGATATGCTTAAAATGGGGACACATAAAGGAGTAATTGTTTCCTTCAGGAGCAAGGTGAAAGTACACAGCAGAAGGGAAGAGTGTTTTAATGGAAAAGGAGACATTTGAACAGAAACTCAAATTACTCAAAACTCTTAGGGACATTGGTGGGGACTGGACAATTAATGACAACCCATGAGGAATATCATGAGCAAAGGACACACGTGCACCTAAAGCACCTAAACCACCTGATGGCAAATGGTTTCGTGGACTAGAGTACAAGATGCAGGGGGAGGGAGATGAGGCCAGAGAGTAGACTGGGGATCAAACTGTACCCTGTGGACACTATAGGGTCAAAAAGATTCACATGGTTAAGCCTTTGCTTTTAAACTCAGACAGAGACAACAGTATGGTGACTACCAGAGGGAAAGGGGAGCAGGGCGAGAGAGAAGGTAAAGGGGAGATAAATGGTGATGGAGGAGACATGACTTGGGGTGGTGACACACGATACAAAACACAGATGATGTGTCATAGAATTGTACCCCTGAAACCTCTGATTTTATTAACCAATGTCACCCTAATACATTTGATAAAAAGAAAAAAAGCCCTTTATTTTAAAAAGAAAACATGCATAAGCAATGAATTAAAAGGAGGATTAGAGACTGGTAGCAGAAATGACAGGACACTGCAATAGTCCAGGTCAAAGACGAGGGTCTGAACCAGGGCAGCAGGTATAGGAAGAGAACAGAAAGTAAAGAGGGAATGAGAGGCTTTCAAGTCTAGTGACTAACAGAACGTGCACACGAAAGAAAGGCATGTTTGAGGATGACTTCAAGATTTCTATTAGGCTGAACCATGTGAAACTGTCATTTCTGTAAGTTGAAAATACTTCAGTGTCAGCAGATTCTTAAAGTTAACCCTAACAATGTAAGTAATTGGGTAAATAGGGATTATAACTGAGAAAGGGAATCCAGGGAATAAGAGGAAATATTTGCACAGGGGAGGAGAGCTAATCATCTTGGTTTTAGATCTGTAGCATTTAAATTGCTTCTGGAACACACAGGGAGATACCCAGTGGGGAAATCTGCAGTGCAGAAGAGCGGTCAGGACTAGAAGCTGGCTGGTCGGAAAGGAGTGTGTGTGGTTAGCTGATGGTAGCCATCACGAAGAGGCTGGCCTGAGCACAAGCCCTCCAGTTACACCCTAACACAATGTTTTTCAAAGAGGAGCCATCCATGCGTCACAAGATTGATTTGAGCCACAACCTTTAAAATCCTAAAAAATGAAATAGGACAAAACAAACAAACAAAAAAATCAGAGTGTACCACACATAGTAATGTTAAGTACTGTTTCAAATATGTATGTGTCTGTGTAGCAGATTACAATGTAAAAAATGTTCTACCAAAAAAAGAGAAAAAGAATGAGCGTCAACGAATGAAAGGGAGGGCAGGGCAGAAGAGGGGGAGGGGGGGAGGGAAGGAAGGAAGGAAAGAAAGAAGAGGGGAGGGGGAGGAGAGAAGGGGAGGGGAGGAAGGAAAGAGGGAGGGAGAGGGGGCAGGGAGCAAGGGAAAAGGAGGAAGGTAAATTGGGATGGATGGATTACTCTAATACATGTGTCTAAATTGCTGAAATGCAGAAAAGGCAAGCTATGGAAAACCAGGAATTCTATAGAATAATGAAATAAAGAAAAATAAGGAGTTATTTTAGCACCTCTTTATGTAAAATACTAGCCACAGTGAATTTCCCCATGCGGAAATCTCCCTTCTCACCTCCAGAGAATACTTTGGTATTCCCACTGTTGAAAGCCAGGCAAAAAATGTTGGAATGATGCTCTCCTTTCAGCTGTATGGGCTTGACTCTGGAGTGGATAGCTTGTTCCATGTGCCATAGCAGAACCCGGCGATCATCTCCTCCTTAAGAGGGGAGTAAGAATCTAGGGTTAAAACAGCTCATATTTCAAGGGTGACTCTTGGTTTTGCTAGCTTTGAATCCCACCTTTTCCAAAATTGCATCTCCCCAGCTCCATGAGATTCTGATGGGGCACATAAACCCAGGGCTCAACCCCCTTAACCGTCGGTAAATACACGGCCCCTAAGCCACTCATTTTTCCCTAGGAATTAAATCTCGAACAGACAATGCAGAGAAGGAAAGGAATAAGCACTGATATTGAAATCATCAAAGCCACCCTGTTCCTGACTTTCCAGAGACCTAGTTGTTTAAATATTTCTTCACTTACTACCTAAAATCCTTCCATTAAGGACTTTTTGGGGAGGAGGGGGTTATTTACCAGTACCTGAATTGGTTTCTAGTGCTTTCAACAAAAGAACTTAAATCTTTGTAGCATACTAGTTTTCAAAGCACTCTCCTTGATGTGATCTCATTGACTGTGGGACACCATACAAATGACAAACAAGGAATGGCCTGTCTGTTACAGTAGCAGAATCTAGACAGAATCTAGGTCTCATGAACTTCAGTCAAACTCCTTCCTCTACATAACTCTCAAAAAATCTGAATTAAATGAGCTATATTACACTGTGTGAGTCAGCTCCTATGGAATAAGAATATTTATATTCTATGTATTATGTATTCTTTATATTTGAAGACACATTAAAAATATATGGAAGGATGCAACACACTGTTGACAGTAGTTACTACTTCCAGGGAAGAAGATTAAAAGAGAGGTAGAGGACAGAGTCTAGAGTTTTTACTTTTACTTTTTTTATTGGCATTGCTTCACTTTAACAAGCTTATATTATATTCCTAATAAAAATTAAAAAAAAAAAATCGATGTGTGGTTGTCTCTCGTGCGCCCACACTGGGGTCCTGGCCCACAACCTAGGCATGTACCCTGACCAGGAATCCATCTGGAGAACCTTTGGTTCCCAGGCCGGCACTCATTCCACCAAGTCATGCCAACCAGGGCATATTCCTAATAAAATTTTAAGTTACAACAGGAGCAAACACAGGCAGCAAACCACAGCAAACTGTACCTCTGCCTCCCCCACTCCACTCAATACAACAGACACAAATCGCAGCACATCCATACCATGTAGAGACATACCACAGAGCCATTAGACCTGCAGAGCCTTAAGAACTTGGACACTTGTCCAAAGCTCTTTGTTAAGGGGGAAAATAGGTGTAAAATAGTATGCATACCAACATCCACTCATTAAAACAAATTTTTAAGAAGCCTCACGATGGCAGGAAGCTTGTCTATTTTGTTCACTGCAAAGTCCCCAGCACCTAAATAACTGCCCCTGAAAGTAGATATTGAATGAATATACTTAAACTTGCATACCAGTGCTTTTTTAAGAAAGATTTTATTTATTTTGAGAGAGAGGGAAAGAAAGGGAGAAAAACATCTATCGGTTGCCTCTTGCACACCCAAACTGGGTACCTGGCCCGCAATCCAAGCATGTGCCCTGATGGGGAATCGAATCAGCAACCTCTTGGTTCACAGACCAGAACTCAGTCTACTGAGCCACACCAGCCAGGCCATATCTGTGCTTTTATTTGCATATCTAGATGGCTATAAAAGAAATTTTTTATAATGGATACCACATGTAGGCTAGGGTTTTGAAGAGTTTTAAAGATGTGTAAAATATATGTAACATAAAACTTACCATTTAAACCATTTTAAAAAGATTTTATTTACTTTAGAGAGAGGAGAAGGGAGGGAGAAAGAGAGGAAGAGAAATATCAGTGTGCGAGAGATACATGATCAGCTGCCTCTGGCACACCCCCAACTGGGGACCTGGCCCACAACCCAGGCATGTGCCCTGACCGGGAATGGAACCGGCAACCTTGCAGTTCGCAGGTGGAGTGCAATCCACTGAGCCACACCAGCCAGGGCCCATTTTAACTGTTTTTAAGTGTACAATTCAGTAGCATTATGTACATTTGCATTGTTGTGCAACCATCACCACTATCCATCGCCAGAACTTTTATATCATCCTAAACTGAAACTCCGTACCAATAAACAGTAACTTCCACTTGCCTCCAATTACCACCATTTCACTTGAGGCCTCGATGAATTTGACTACTTCAGGTGTCTCATATAAGTGGAATCATACATTTATCCTTTTGTGTCAGGCTATTCACTTAGCATGTTTTCAAGGATCATCCATATTGTAACATGTATCAGAATTTCATTCCTTCTTAAGGCTGAATAATATTCCATTATATATAAACACACACACACACACAAACACACACACCACATTTTGTTTAACTATTCATTCATCAATGGACATTTTGGCTATTGTGAATAATGTTGCTAAGAACGTGGATGGACAAATATCTGTTCAAGTTCCTACTTTCAATTCTTTGGGTATATACTGTTGGGAAACTTATGTTTTCATTTATAACTTCCTGTACTACTTGACTTTTTGCCATAAACATATTTCCTTTAACAATTTAAAAAACACTAGAAGATACAGTGATCAAATCATACTCATTCTTCTCCCTCTAGAAAAAAGTTGCCTTTGCTCCTTGAGTTCCTTTGTTTCTTGAATTCTTTCTTCCTTCCATTGTTGGTCAACATCAAGTTCTGACTCCTTCTTGAAATTATTTTGTTGTCTACCAGACACTCCCTTAAGTGTGGTTCACAGTGTTCTGTGTTTAGGATTTGTCTATTTCAACTATGAGTTTTCTGGCCTAGGGTAGTGTTATCTAAATGTTATATTATTTACAAGTTAAGGTCATGAAAATAAAGCTTTTGGTTTTTGTTGTTTTATTTTATTATTATTTTTTTAAGCCTGACCCAAGAGTATGTTCATTGAGAAATATTTCTTTGCGCTCAAGTCTCTGTAAAAAGTGGAAAATTAAAAGGTAAGAGGCCCACATATTCCTTCTACTTACTCATGTTTCTAATCTAATCTCCCTGAGCCTGAGTTTTATCAAATATAAAATGAGGATCATAATAGCTCTACTATCATGGGTTTTATAGATTATCAAGCCAAGTACCAGAGAGGACAAGCCAGTACTCACTTCCAGGCAGTTACTGGCATAGGGCAGCGATTTTCAACCTTTTTCATCTCATGGCACTCATAAACTAATTACTAAAATTCTGTGGCACATCAAAAAATATTTTTTGCTAATCTGACCAAAAAAAAAGTATAATTTTTATTCATTCACACCAGATGGCTGTTGTTGCGTTGGCTGTTGTCATTTTTTAATCAGACAATTCAAGAGGGAAAAGGTCAGTGCCCCTGACTATTTAGTCAGGTATTACATGTTTTAAAAATTCTTGTAGCACACCACTTGAAAATTTCTGCTTTAGGGGAATGCAGGCTTCATGTTGCCAGGTCTTCCCATTTTTCAAGAGAAGATAGCAACCTGATTTTACAGGCTGAATGGAGTCCTCAGTAAAGGCTGTATCTGGCCCTGGGGTAAATTCAGGTTGGGTGATTTGCCCAAGGTCACAAAGCTGCAGGCCCTGTGGCACTCCCTAAGTCAGGGAAGTGCGCCTGCAAGTACGAAGAGATAAGGCAGGAGTGTCCAACCTTGTGGCGTCTCTGGGCCACACGTTCAATACACAAACACACAAAAACTGATGAGCCAAAGAAAGGTTTTAAGTAAATTTATGATTTTGTGCTGGGCCGCATGCAGCCCATGGGTTGGACACCCCTGAAAGGGGAAGGCAGCATCATATGGATTTCCCTTTTACTGCAGAAGCAGCCAAAGGAGGGATAACATCTACAGATATTAACTTCTGCTGATACCTTGTCCTTACTTAGTATTCTTGTTCTAAAAGCTGAGTCTACTTATATAGCTATTATCTGATTTTTCCACATCTCCAGTTAGGTAAGTAGGGTAGAAACATTATCACTATTTTAAAGTTGTGAAAAGTGAGCCCTGGCTGGTGTGGGTCAGTGGATTGAGTGCCAGCCTGCAAACCAAAGGGTCGCTGGTTCAATTCCCAGTCAGGGAACATGCCTCGGTTGTGGGCCAGGTCCCCAGCTGGGGGCATGCGACAGAGAGGCAGCCCCACACTAATGTTTCTCTCCCTCTCTCCTTCCTTTCCCCTCACTCTAAAAATAAAGATGTGAAAAGTGAGGCACTGGCTTGCTTCAATGATGGAAGCCTTGACTCCTATTTGACTCCTAGCCTTAAGAACTTTACATTAAATGGGAAGCAGGAATTAAAGTAGCAACAGCACCCTAACTAACCAGCTGGGACCCCATGAAATAAAATGGCTTCTCTAAAATCAGGTGACAAGTAGCAGTGGGACTGAGCAGAGGTAGGGTTTTAAAATCCTACTCCAGCACACCAATCCCAAGATAATGTCTCTAATTCCTGAGAGTAGAAAAAGAAATCCAAAGTTAACACCAGGATCACAGTAGAGCTGGAAGACACCCAAGAGATCATCCTGAACATCCCCATTTTGCCAGTGAAAAAACTAAGGCAGAACAAGGTAAATTCACTGATCCAAGAGCATACCACCAGTTAGAAGTATTGCAGATGGAGACGGGGCCCAGGCTCTTGGTGGTTGTGAACAAAGAATTGAATGGACCACATAAAAATAAGCAAAGCAAGTGAGAGAAAGTTTCTGGCATCATAACTGATGAATCCTCTGAGAACCAGGTGAAAGCCTAAAATCAGGAGCACCCACCAGACCCAATACTGACCAGCAAAATATCCAGGGAAATGAGGGGAAAACATGACAATCAGGACCCACTTAAATAGAGAAAGATCAAATCCTGAAATGGCCCCATGCCTTCCTGTAACTGAAGTGGTTAGACAAAAACACAGCAAAAACCCAATCCAGTTAAAGAGGAATGCCATGATCTGTTGTATTTACAGTTTTAACATAGCAAACCAAGGTGAACAGCCACTTGGCAGAAAGCACATGGTTACAGTATGTTGGAAATCATCTCAAAAGTTCCAAGTTAATTCTTTCTTTGCTCCTAGTAGCTAATCCCTTCCCTCCTCCCAGTCCTTGACCTAATCATGAGACCAGAGAAAAAGAAAAAGAGGGATAGGGACTCTAATCACACAGAAAGTGCCAGGAATTGCATTTTACTCATTACGAATTACATGCAGAAATTCAGTCGTAACAAAGGTTACACTAAAATATTTAATTCCAAAGCAAGCACATACCTTACAAATTCCAAAGTCAAAATCATCCCAACTCACAAAATCCTCATTTCTTCCACAAACCAAAGGGATAGTAGCTTTAGCCTTGGTTCTCTTGGCTTCATCATCCCAAAATATGGAAGCAGGCCATCCCTGGCCAGAGAATGGCTCTCTTCTATTGAACGGTTACAGGTTTTATAGGGTGTTTACTTAAGCATATACACATGTAATTTCCCACAACTTGGGGAGGAAACCACAATGCTAATTACTATCAGGATGCTGACTGATGACAGCTGTGGTATCTCAGGATTTCCTATTCTACCTCCTGCCTCAGAAGCAGAGTGGGATTCAGATCCACGATGTCTGATTCTAAAGCCCCTGCAGAGGCCACTGGATGATTTCAGACAGCAGAGCAACAATTTTAACAGTTACGTATTTTAATGTGTGTTGGCAAAAAACAAACAAAACATTGGTATATAAAGCCCATGATATGGGAGGGAAGCTAAGGGAAGGGTAAAAATGGTGAAGGGGAATAAGAGGTACAAATTTCCAGGTATGAAATAAATAAGCCATGGAGATGTACACTTCAGGGAATTAGTCAATAATAGTTTGATAATTCTGCATGCTGACAGATGGTTACTAGGCTTAGGGTGGTTATCACATAAGGTATATAAATGTCAAACCACTATGTTATTCACCTGAAACTAATATATTATGTGCCAATTATCCTTTAATTAAAAACTTTAAACCATAATTTCATAGATATTGCATAATATAGTTTCCTTTCAAGCATTGTTTTAAGATACGTCAACTAAAACAATGTTTAAGTAATACCACAAGCGATACCTCTTAAATATGACAAAAGTAAAAAAAAAAGTGTAGGGCTCAAACTTCTGAAATTTAGAATAGTGTACCAGGCACCTTTATTACCTATCTCTTTAAGCTAGGGCCTCTATATATCTAAAGCTGGGATTTGCCACACATCCAAATGCAATGGTAACTAGGGATCAATCTCAAGAGGTATTAGGAGAATGTTGTAACAAAGGTGCAACCTAATCAGTTTGATGTAACCAGCCTAAAGAAAGACTACGAAAATGGGACTTCGAGCCAAGATGGAGGCGTAGGTAGTCACACTGTGTCTCCTTGCACAACCAAAAGGACAATTTAAAAACAAAAACAACCAGAACTGAAAATCGAACTGTGTGGAAGTCTGACAACCAAGGAGTTAAAGAAGAAACATTCGTCCAGACCAGCAGGAGGGGAGGAGACAGGCAGCCGGGCGGGGAAGATTCACGGCAAGTCGGGGGTTGGTGGACTCAGTGAGGTGGCGGATTGTGGAGTGGGTGGTACCTCATTCGAATGCGGATAAACCAGCAGGAGCAACTGAGGAGCGAGACAGACCGCACAACCCAGAGCTCCAGCGCGAGGGGGGCGGGGGGGGGGAAGCCTCAAACCTCTGATTGAAAACCCCTTGGGGGTTGAGGCGGCAGCAGGAGAAACTCTCAGCCTCACAGGAGAGTTCGTTGGAGAGACCCACAGGGGCCTAGAACGTACACAAACCCACCCACTCGGGAATCAGCACCAGAAGGGCCCACTTTGCTTGTGGGTAGTGGGGGAAGTGACTGAAAACTGGCAGAGCCGAGGAAGCGCCAGTGTTCCCTCTCCGACCCCTCCCCCACATACAGCGTCACAGCACAGCCAGGAGAGTCACCCCGCCCTGCTGAACACCTAAGGCTCCGCCCCTTTACGTAACAGGCGCACCAAGACAAAAAAAATAGCCCCAATGAGAAAACAAATCAAAGCTCCAGAAAAAATACAACTAAGCAACAAAGAGATAGACAACCTATCAGATGCACAGTTCAAAACACTGGTAATTGGGATGCTCACAGAATTGGTTGAAGTTGGTCACAAATTAGATGAAAAAATGAAGGCTATGCTAAGAGAAACAAAGGAAAATGTACAGGGAACCAATAGTGATGCGAAGGAAACTGGAACTCAAATCAATGATGTGGACCAGAAGAAGAAACATCCAACCAGAAAAGAAGCAAGCAACAAGAATTTGGAAAAATGAGGAGAGGCTTAGGAACCTCCAGGATATCTTTAAACGTTCCAACATCTGAATTATAGGGGTGCCCGAAGGAGAAGAGGAAGAACAAAAAATTGAAAACTCATTTGAACAAATAATGAAGGAGAATTTCCCTAATCTGGCAAAGGAAATAGACTTCCAGGAATTCCAGGAAGCACACACCCAGGCACATCATAATTACATTACCTAAGATGAAACAGAAGGAGAGAATCTTAGAAGCAGCAAGAGAAAAGGACACAGTTACCTACAAAGGAGTTCCCATAAAACTGTCAGCTGATTTCTCAAAAGAGACCTTACAGGCAAGAAAGGGCTGGAAAGAAGTATTCCAAGTCAGGAAAGGCAAGGACCTACATCCAAGATTACTGTATCCAGCAAAGCTATCATTTAGAATGAAAGGGCAGATAAAGTGCTTCCCAGATAAGATCAAGTTAAAGGAGTTCATCATCACCAAGCCCTTATTATATGAAATGTTAAAGGGATTTATCTAAGAAAAAGAAGATAAAAAATATGAACAGTAAAATGACAGCAAACTCAGTTATTAACAACCACACCTAAAACAAAAACAAAAGCAAACTAAGCCAACAACTAGAAAAGAAGAGAACCACAGAAATGGAGATCACATGGAGGGGTATCCACAGGGGAGGGGGAGAGGGGGGGAAAAGGTACAGGGAATAAGTAGCATAAATGGTAGGTATAAAATAGACAGGGGGAGGGTAAGAATAGTATAGGAAATGTAGTAGCCAAAGAACTTATATGTATGGCCCATGGGCATGAGCTAAAGGGGGGGAATGCAGGGGGGAGGGGTGTGCAGGGGGGAGTGGAGTGAAGGGGGGGAAATGGGACAACTGTAATAGCATAATCAATAAAGTATATTTAAAAATAAAAAAAAGAAAGACTGAAAATGGCCAAAAATAAGATAAAAAAATTCAGACTCACTAATAATCAAGGCCAGTTATATGAGAACTGAAGCAATATAAATTTTTTAAATGACACCATTTTTCACATACTAAGTGAACTGACAAAGATCAAACAATACTCAGCAATAGCCATAATGCAGTCTCAATGAACTGGTACAAATATAAATTAGTTAGTTCAACCATCTTTAAGGGCAAATATATATCAAATATATTTTATAAATATAAGAAAATCATATACTTTGACCCAGAATCCCATTTCTAAGATTTTATCCTAAAGGAAAACCCTGGTTGGTGTGGCTCCGTGGATTGAGCATCAGCCTATGAACCAAAAGGTTGGGGTTTGATTCCTGGTCAGAGCACATGCCTGGGTTGCAGGCCAGCAACCAGTCAATGTTTCTCTCCCTTTCTTTCTCTCTCCTGCCCCTCTCTCTAAAAATAAATAAAACCTTTTTTTTTTAAAAAAAGGAAAAAGCACCCCCCAAATTCTCATGAAGGTTTAGCTACAAGAATTGTGATGAAAGCCAACCCCCCCCCCCACATGTGAGGGAAGTGGTTAAATTCTGATATAGGCCCCGGACAGGATACCATGCTGTCCTAATATCATGCTTTAGAACAGTTGTTCTCAAACAGTGTTCCATGAACCCCAGGAGAGCTGCAAAGTTGAAACTATTTTCATAATAACACTAAAATGTTATTTGCCTTTTTCACTGTGTTGACATTGCATTGATGGCGCAAAAGCAATGGTGGTTTGCAGAACTACTGGTGTCTTAGGGCTAATGAAGGCAGTCAGCAGACTGTACTAGTCATTAGTGTATCCTTAACTGCCGCATGCCGGCAGTAAGAAACAGATGTCAGTTTCATGCAGGAATGTCCTTGATGAAGCAGTAAAAATAATCTCATCACATTTCAACCAGAGTATACATCTTAATATTCTGTATGATGAAATGGGAAGTAAACATGAAGCATTTCCACTGAACAGCGAAGGACAGCGGTGACTTTGTGGAACGCATGTGTGTGATAGTTTATATTGTGAGCTAAACTGGCTGTTTTTTTCATGAACACCATTTTTACTTGAAAAAACTGACAAACTACGGCTATTGAGACTTGAGACTTGGCAGACATTTTCTCAAAATAAACAAGATGAACCTGTCATGTCAAGGAAAACAACTGGTATATTTGTAGCCAATGATAAAATTCAGAAAACACCTATATTCACAACAGCTCAAGCAATCATCTCCCAATACTTAAAAACTTTCCTGATGAGATTGGTGGTGATATTAACAAGTAAGATTTCATAAAATATATAATGAAACATGTCAAGATCTGGAAAATCTGCCTAACCCAGCGAATCAGTATCTTTTAAATGATCAATGGCTCATGGTTATAGAACAATGCATAGGGCTCTTCTGATCCCTTTAACAAGCCTAGGAAGCAGGTATTGTTATCCTTATTGATATCCTTATTGTCCAGATGAAACTACAGATAAGCTAAACAACCACAAGGTACAAAGCAACCAAGAGTGTGAGCTGGGATCTGAATCCAGGTAATCTGGCTCCAGCAATTGCTCCTTACCACAATACAACACTGCCTCTCAAATACAACAGGGACCATGTAGCAAAACTGCCAAATTAAATTGCATACTGGAGAATACTCAACCCATTTTAAAGGACAAGCCACTACTCAGCTCCAGCCAGTTACTGCCATAGAGGAATGCAGGCTCCAAGTGGCCCGATGTTCCAATTTTCCAAGAGAAACCAGCAACCTGAGAGGAAGACTTTAAAGGCAGAGTAAAAGATTTTAATGTAACAGACTATGAAAAGTTCTCTGATATGGCTTCATATTGTATATTGCAACTAATCTTTAAAAAACTTCCACTTGTTGCCCTGGCTGGTGTGGCTCAGTGAATTGAGTGCCAGCCTGCAAACCAAAAAGTTGCTGGTTCGATTCCCAGTCAGAGCACATGCCTGGGGTTTCAGGCCATGTCCCCAGTTGGGGGCATGCAAGAGGCAAACAATGGATGCATCTCTCGCACATCAATGTTTCTTCCCTTCTAAGTAAATAAATCTTTCAAAAAAAAAAAAAAAAGAAATTTCCACTTGTTGAGTTTTGGTAGAGTAACAAAGTAGAATATACAGTTATTTCATAAGGCATCAAAATACTCTTCCTCTTTTTCTAATTACATATCTGTAAGGCTGAATTTTCTTTATATACATCAGCTAAACCACTATTTCACAACAGAGTAAATGTAAATATCTCCATAATGTCTATTATGACATTAAAGAGATTTGGAAAAATGTTCATAGTGTTACTCTTCTCACTATTGTTTATTTTAGAAGTTATTTATTTTTAGTTAAAACATTACTGTTAATG